>NC_090437.1:411931791-416931791 GCF_031143425.1 Pleurodeles waltl | reverse complement strand
TATCACCAAAACTTCGAGATGGCAGAAAAGGACCCTAATGAACAATGCTTGTAACAAATGTTTGCACTTGCATGTTCATTTTGGGGTGTTAGCTTGAAAAAGGTGTTTGATTCAAAGAGGGTAATATGTTCAGCCAAACTTTACAAAATATACTCACTTACATGACCTACAGCTAAATTTCAAGTTAACAGCAGACTACCTACCACATTCATAATAGGTAGAGACACCTGACAAAGATGTCCTCTCACCTTTACTTTTTGCACTCAGCGTAGAACCCTTGGAGGCATAACTTCAGATAAAGAATTGCATCAAGGGGATCAAGTGGGCTACTGGACAAGGCCTCGATATATTTGTACGACGTCTTAAACTGAAATGAATCAGGCACAAGGGTGGAGCAAGTCCTTAATCAGTTTGGGATCTACTATGTACGGTATGTAAACTTGGAAAAAAAATAAAAATATCTGTACATGCTGTAGAAGACTGTAGTGCCTTCATCAGCATTAGGGCAGATGGACAATGTATTTAGAGATGGTGACCTTATGTGTTCTACTTAAAATCCAGAGGAGGAACTTGAAGTCAGCTGGAGCTCTGCCTTACTGATGACAGTAGCACTACAAGGGTTATCGGTCCTGGGATAAAAGTCATTGGAATTCGGCCTACTCACTGCTTTCTGAGCTTATTGACCATTTGATCTTAGTGGTGTCATTGATCCTGCAATTTGGTGATGAGCATTGGACCTGGGGCAAACCCGGTGAACTCATTGCCACTATTGCTGTACCTGGCCTGCTCTCTGATGTTTTGCAGATCTTTTGCTGAGCTCTCATATACTTGGTATGATTAGTACAAGGTCAGTGCTTCAATTTTCGAGTAGACCCTTCGTTACTCTTTGGTGTTTCACCAGGATGTCAGAGACAACTATGCAATAAAGCAAGGTCATGTTATGTGGCCTGCGTACCCACCATCTTGGAAGCCGTTTATTGTGATGCCAGCTCTCTGTGATGGGCACACTGTAATATTACATCTGAAAAGAAAAAGAAACCAAAGCGTGCGTACAAGCATGCTTTTACCACTAATAGGCATACTTTCTCTTGAAATTACATGCAATCGGTGATTGGCACACCCTTGAATCTCTTAGGAAATAATATAGGCCTACTGCTGTTATATTTTGTATTTCTCAAAAGTGTAGAACTTGGCATTGCATAAGAAACCAATAAAAAGATTACAATTAGTCCAAAATGCAGTAGCTCGTTTTACTGTGAAGAGCCAGGGATTACATTACTCCCATTCTTCACCAGGTGCACTGGCTTCATGTAGCATAAATAATTCAATATGGATCTTTAGTAATCATACATAAAGGAGAGCATGCTTATGTCTCCTTTTTTCTCTCAGTTAAATTCAAGATCTGTTCTCCCTAATGATTTTCATAATCAGGTGTTAAATGTTTTCTAGATGTTCCAAAAACATGTAAACTTTCTTGGGGTGAAAGAGCTTTTTCACGCGCAGCAGACAAATTATAGAATGCTCTAGCTATTCAATTAAATTCCCATCCTTGGTTAATTTTTTAAAAAGATCTAAAAACTCTATTATTTAAAACTGCTTAGATTCAGCCATAGATGTTCCTTAACTTGCTCACTTTTATGTTAATTTAACTGATCTAGTGTCAAGAAGCTATGGTGGCCGAAAGCTTTAAAAGTACCAATAGCATCACATAACATATATTATTTCTTGTCTGTACAGGGACATGGTGATAGGCACACCTTTGTGCCAAAGACGGTGATGGGCACACCAGTCTCTAATGTACCTGAGTTATTCTCAATTTAATTACATTGCCTAGGTCTATGACAGGTACACCACTCTTTAAATTTCTTGAAATTATTCGTAAGCATACTCAAGCAATAAGATTATGCTTCTACATAATGCCTGTAACATTTGGAGTCACATTTCAGGTCTTGTTAAAAGTATTTACCAAGTATTTATTTCAGCCTTTAGAAATCATACTTTATATCTTTATCTCCACCATGACTTTCCTTCCTGGCCCAGGAGGACCAATGATGAAATGGCAAGAACTGTAAAGTTATTTTTTAAATTCTATATCAACTGAATAGGAGAATTTTAGAACAGAAAATAAGTAATTCTAGTACACCCTAAGAGGCCAAAAGGTTTAAGACAGCAGAACTAGCTGGAAAAGAAAGTGAGACGTGATTATGAAACTGATAAATTTGAACATGTTCTTGATGATTGCCTACAGTGTGCAATGCTATTGATAGAGGACAGAAGAAACAGAAAGACACCAAACCTACTGGTGATTATATACAAAATGCTATACACAAACGTAAGTACAGAGGTTCAGCCTCAGTCTCTCCCATCTTTTTTGGTGCGGAGATCTAACCAAACACTCCCCCTCCCCTGCAACTGCTGAGTCTCCGCACAGTAAGTATACGTTTTAGTAGGAAATGTGGAAGGGGCAGGGAGGAGTGTCTAGAATATTGGAAACACTTACTACTAAAAGGGAGGGATTAAGGGAGGAATAAATAGTTAAGTTAAGGGTGAGTTAGGGAGGGGGTTAGGGTGGGACATGCACCCATTCACAGAAGAGTATGCAATTCCCATTCACAGCGAAAAATGACCCAATTCAGTAGTAAATGTTCTCCAGCTCAGACCTGAAGTAAGTCCATTACCACATATGGCCAACAACAAGTACTGCACAACCGTCCTACAGAAAAAAAAATAGGTGTGGCAAAATAGCTTGTTGCATTGCACTGGTAAAAAAGTGCCCTCCGCCCTGCCCCATCTCTCTATGGTTTAGTAAATGCTGGAGCACTCTTGCTATAGAATGTATAAGGCATAACATCTCTAAAACCAAGAAGAGATTCCTGGGTAAATGGCAACCACTGATAGACTATTCTCTATACTAGAATTGGTATATTTCACAACACCAAGGCTATGGGAATTTCAATTGTTCCATTAAAAAACTACCATGTCAGCTGTGTTTTTTCCAGGGGAGGACCCTCTGCTATGGCAGTGGCGCATCGTCCCACTGCTGAAAAGCAGCAAAAAGCAGAAAAATAAAATGATAATAAAAGTATTTTATAATAATTTTATTTTTCCGCTAAGCCAGTCTGCCGAGTGTAGGGCAGTACGGGGCCATCTACTGCGTCAGCAGGGAGAGGAGGAGTGGTAGGTGCACTCTAAGTGTGCATGTCGGTTTGGCTGGCCGTCTTAGGTCCGCCAAACCGACATACACACTTAGAACTCCCCACCCAAGCTGTGTTTCACAGCCAGGCGGAGACCAAGCGCAGGCTCTTACTTCCTAACTGAGCGTCATTTCAGCCTGCTCAGGCCAATCCCAGTGCATCTCTCATGCTAAGTAACAGCATGAGAGAAACATCTGGATTGGGTGGGGAGGGGAGCAACAAGAGAAGAACCGAGGTGGTGGGAGCAGAGGAACAATTAATTTGATCTACAAAACAATATATTTTAATAGTCCAAATAATTACGCTTTAAATTTAAATTAATTATGGTGTAACTTTTTTATTTTGTCATACATTTAAAATACATATTTACAAATGATTTGCATTATTATTTAACATACAAATATTTGTACAATTTTTTTTCAGGTTTAATATATTTTCTTACTTTTCTCATATATGTCACCACAGGGTGAACTCGGCCACCAGGGTAATTGGTCAGATTACAAGCCACTCACTAAAGTATTGAACACAGAGAGATTCGTAAAGACTTCTCCGGGGATTGCCAGGCACTCCATGAGATTACAAAATTACAATTTCATAATCCAGTACAGTCCTGGTGCTAACAATAAGGTAGCAGACTGCCTAGGTAGACTTTCATTACCCAATAAAGAGTGGCCAGTTGATGTCTGAGATGAGATTCAAGTAGCCAAGGTGGTCAAAAATGATTTAAATGCAGTGAGCAAACCCAAACGGGAGAGTGAGTATGAAAGTGATGTTATGTTGCAACAAGTCAAGACATTTGTGAAGAAAAGATGCCAGAAAAAAACAATGCTGAGGAAAATCTAAGAGGATTCTGGGAAATGACAAGTTAGCTTTCCAAGGAATCTGATTTTGTTTTAAGAGGTGCTATGATTGTGTCTCCAAAACGAGTGAGATCTGCAATAATGAAGTTATGTTATGAGGGGCAGCAAGGAACAGTCAAGAGGAAGAGAAGAATTAAAGGTACTGTAAGAAACTGGATTATTATTTCGGGTGGACGAATGTCTGCCACCAGGAATAATCACATCTTTTGTTAGAGTGAAGCCTTAAGTGACTAAACTAACCTGAGTTCAATCTCTTGCTAACTATGGCAAATCCACCAATTTAGAAAAATAAAAATTAATAAATTACTTGACATCAACACAACAAAAATCCAATGAGTAGAACCGGAGTGATGCAATTTTAAAGATTTAGGTAAACATAGTGCTTTAAAGCATGAAGCGCCAACTGTGGTTAACTGGTTCTCATTGTGGAGCATTATGCCATGCAGCGACAGTCCCATGAAGCGATGTGAGGTTCATGTAAAAAATTCATCACACAGCAGTGGTTACAATAAGATGTGAGGACTGTGATGTGGCATGCATCACGGGTGCATGGCACTGTGTCGGTTTCGATGAGAGGCTGCAAGGTCCGCGTTGAGAATGTGCAGAGCTACGGCAGTTCCAATGAACTGTGCAAGCTGCAATGTGGGCTTGAGTTGCGGCTGCATCATGTTGCATTAGTTCCGATCAGGAGCTGCGAGAGCTCTGTTGCACTGCATCAGTTCTGATGAGACCACAGGTGGGCTGGCAGAGTACCTTTATCCCCACTTCCAAGGATCCAGGACTGGAGGGGAATCAAATGGGAGGTTAGAATTCACAGCAGATAGTACCAGTACAGAGTTCAAGATGGTTTGATCCTTTTCTGTGCCTGAGGCTCTGATCAGCAGGCCATCCAACTAGCGCTTGGAGCCACTTTGGGGGTCCTGGGTCGAAGGTGCAGGTCCAGTCCTACTCACTCAGGCAGCAGGGCAGCAGAGCAACAAGGCAGCAGAACAGTCCTCCTTGTAGCAGAGCAGCACAGCAGTCCTTCTGAGTCTTCCACAGGCCCAGAAGTGTAGTGAAGAGTTGGGTTTGAGGGTCTACTATTTATACCCTGTGCCCACTTTGAAGTAAGAGAAACTTGTAGCGTTTACAAGTTCTAGGTGCATGCAGTACCACTTTACTAGGACTTACATGTAAAATAAATGTGTCAATTGGAGGCTGCCTGTGCTCTCCCTCACCTCGATGCTTGACTGGAACCCCACTCTCCACACAAACCAACGGCCACCTGGGGAATCCAGGGCCGCTCCGTGGGCTGCGTGGCTTGTCAGCTCCTTGTAGTGGACCTGGGAGATATAATTTAACTTCGGTAGCCGCACCGGGCAGCTGTGTTTCTACAGCCTTCTCTCTCCCGCCCTGGGCAGGGTGACTGCAGAGGTGCGCCCTTCTTTGCTGGCACTTCCTATGTGGCCCGCCTTCAAGGTTGCATGCCTGGCAAGCTTCTGTTAGCGGCCCAGGACCTCATCTACATGTGAAGAGTGGCACTATCATTCTCACACATTGAGCGCCGGCCCTCAGGTGCACTGTACACTATGGGAGGGACCCGATTGATCACCTGGCGGCCTGTGGAGCCTCCTGGGACCCTGGG
This sequence comes from Pleurodeles waltl, assembly GCF_031143425.1. Lineage (NCBI taxonomy): Eukaryota > Metazoa > Chordata > Amphibia > Caudata > Salamandridae > Pleurodeles > Pleurodeles waltl. Next base: position 416,926,113 of record NC_090437.1, on the reverse strand, counting down.
ACCAGTGGCTTGTGGGGCCTGACTTTGATCTGATTGTGCCCTCTTCTGTCATTTATAGCATTGTGGTACTGCCTTGGGGGGACTCAATTACTGCCCTAACTCCTGCTTAACATCCAATCCACTCCCCAGTGTGACGTGTGAGCACAAATATGGACTACACTCCCTGAGAGGACAGGGCCCTCCTCCTTCAGGCCTTGCATTGGAGAGCCCCACCATTCTGGAGGCCAACACCTCACACATTACTGCAGTGGCTCGGCCTAGACCCTCACCAGCCACGCCATGCCTGTCTGTCCCAGCGAGTCACCACTCATTCCCTGGACTAGAGTGGGGGCCAGTGGCAGATTCCCCTAGGGGCCACTGGTTCTAGTTCCTGTTGTGCTTACTGCCCCTAACACTGCGCTTTTCAGCTATGAAGCCCACATTATGGCCCTGAGCAGCATACCCACCAGCATGGACAGGGGCGAACCCAAGAAACAGAAGTGCCGCTCAAGAAAACTGGGGAGACGGGCATGGGGGCTCCCGGAATAACATGGAGGACAGAGAGGCTGGTCCTTCCCTCCCCTAACTAATGACTGGCACAGATGCCATCATGGCAAAACTTTGCATAGAATTTCATGCCATAAAACCCGATTCGACACCCTCACTGGCAGGCTGAGCAGGATGGGGGGGCGCTTGGATTGCCAACACACCAGACTGGAGGGTATGGAGGAGCACATTTTGACTCTGGAGGACGGTACTGCCACAATCGCTAAGCGACTGGAAAAGCAGGGAAGGATACTCAAGACAGTAGCAGCCAAAAATAAAGATTTGGAAGCCAAGTCCTGTCCTATTTGGTAGAATCAATGGGCACAGGTAGGTTGGTTCTAGTTGTTGAACCCCTCCTGATGGAGCTGTTGGATCATCAACAATTTACTTCCACATTTGTGGTAGAACGGACACACCAGTCACTTGCAATAAGACCACACCCCAGATGCCCCGTCCCATAATTGCACACCTACTGAGCTTTAGGGATCGAGACAATGCACTCTGCTTGGCATGTGAAAAGGGTCTGGTGCAATACCAAGGTACGAAGATGTATGGAATATTGTATTCAGACCACTTTATTAAAAATATATTTTTATTGACATTTAAGGTCATTGCAATTGTGAAATATATTACATGGAGCATTTCCATATTGCTACATAAGCAGGCAGATAGCTTACAGATCTTTCATTGGGTTCAGTCAGTTGTTATCGGTATGTTAGCTAGGACCAGTGTTTTTTCATCCCCATATCTTATCTCAGTGTTAGTAACATCATTCTCTGGGCAGGCGCATTGTGTCTAGATGTGTGTTGGGGCCCCGTTTCCCATTTTCTTTTACTTTTTATATTTTTGGCCAGTGGTTTCTCTCTTTCACTTATTTGTAACCTCAATGTCAATTTAGTAAGCAAGTAACTTAACATACCTGTGAAAAGTTGGCCAACGGAAACTAAATACTAACACAAATGTAACAAAAGAGGGATCTCTGGGTAGTTATGGATGTGTTTGTATTGTCATGTATATATATATATGGTGATAGGGTGAAAAGCACTAAATTGGTTCTCAGCCTCCTGCCAACTTTCAAGGGCTCCAAGTGTGTTTATGAGTATCAGGTCCGATCCGTGGGATGAGGGTGTTCCCAGTGTCACCCCAAGTAGGGTCTCTATGCCCACTGTCTGTCACAGTGAGGACCCGGCAGGACCCCCACGTGGTAGTGCCTGGCCATGGATGTCCCATCCCATAGGCTGTCCGGTTCCAGTCTTTGTTCAGCTGTCCCCACCCTCACTGTTGCTGGCGCCACTCAGCTTTGAGTCTGCGTTTCCCTCAGGGTGCCACCAGCTTTCCAGAACGTCTGCCTATAAGCCCGCCATTGGGTGCCTCCTAAGACCGTGGGCATCCTCTCATCTGAGTGTGTTCTCCTCTGCCCTGGCCCACACTTTGACATCCCAAGCCCATGCCTCTACCGTCAGCCGAACTTTTTGTGATGTGAGTCTGGGAAACTGTCCAAGTAGGCAGATTCCATTAGAGCAGGGTAGAGAGCACCCCAGAGCCACTCGAAGGCGGAGCAGCACCCCATTCCAATATGACTGTAATGTCTGGCATTCCGACATTATGTGATTGAAGTCAGCGTTAAGCAGGCAGAATCTGGGGCACCCCAAGGCTCCCCTCTATATATGACCTGGAGCCCGTGTGGTTTGAGAAAGGTCACATGGAGGCTGTTAAATTGTATGTATTTTGGCCTTGTGTTGCAGGAGACCCTGTAGAGTTAGGCTAGCATCTTGCCTCATTTCCTGTCAGTGGTCTCTTGTCCCAAGATTTCATCCCAACGTGCCTCGAGTGCCAGCAGAGGCCCCTTTTTCATCTCAAACAAGAAGCAGTACAGCCATGTCACTTGCTACTGCTCCAAGTGCAGCAAGAGCAGGAGCTTCAACACTTCATGTTGGGGGGGGAAGGGGGGTTCTCCTCTTCATTTGCCCCAGAGTTCAGCGTATGTTCTCACTACTGTCTCAGAGATTAAGAACTGACCACAAGGCAGGGCAAACTTCTCTTTTAATCCCTGCAGAGGCATCAGGGTGCCTTGTGTAAAACAGGCCCCTACTGTTATTACACCAGCCCCAGTTCATGTAAGGAGCTGGGTCGCAGTGAAGCAACCAACTAGGGTGCCACGGGGTAACACCACCAAGGGCAGGACTGAAGCATAATGAAACGCCTTCAGCGTCCTCACAGTGCAAGGGCGCCAGCTATACATTGCCACTTGAAGCAATATACTCGGTTGTGGTATTTTCAGGTCTGGGAGCAATAGCATGGCCACCAGAAGTTCTTGGTGTGGTGTCAGTCCAATGAGATCCAGAGCACTTCGGTTGGTATCGTCTTGCCACCCACTGCAGCTTTGCTGCCAAGTAATATAGCTCAAAATCAGGAGCTCCTAGGCCGCCTCCTGTAGGAGGGTGCCTTCGTGTTGCAAGCGACACCCTGTGTCATTTACCGTCCCATATAAGTTCCCAGTGGAGGATATCCAACTGCCAAAACCATGCTACATGGATCTTAACCAGGAGGTTTGTGAAAAAGTACAATAAGCATGGAAGCATTACCATGTTGGAGATGGACATGCCAGACATAGGCAACAGCGTCAATGATTGCCAAAAGGCCACGCTGGAGCGAAGGGAGCACAATGTGCGCTCCAGGTTGCCTTCTCTCAAATCTCCCAGTTGATGGTAAATTTGAATACTAAAATATTTAAAGGTCAGTGGAGACCAGGTAAGCCCTTCGGGGAGACCAGGTGGCCTGGGAGTTCCCCAGGTGCAGGGGAACAGGCACGTTTTAGATTGATTGACCTTTAAGCCTGAGAGTCTCCCATATTTGTCAAGGTGACGCATTGCCTCTCAAGCCCCTGCAGAACCAGTGGCCATGTACAGGAGGAGGCCATCCACATACAGGGATACATATCATGTGTTCTCCCATCCAGTGTTATTCCACTGTCCCTTCCTTCTCCCCATAATAGTTCTGCCAGCGGTTTTATGACCAAGACAAATAAGAGAGGTGACAGCGGGCACCCCTGCCGCATGCCTCTAGAGACCTTGTAGATTTGAGAGATGTTCTGGGTTTTGACTCGTGTAGTTGGTCCTGAGTAGAGGAAGGAGACCCACCTGATCCACTGCTTCCCCATTCCTATCTTGTTCATTACCTTCATCAAGAAGTCCAACCGCACAGTGTCAAATGCTTTCTTAAGGTCCCCCGACATAAGCATCATATCTGGTGAGCCTTGGACCTCAGGGTGGTAGAGAACCTGATAAGTCCTCCTGAGATTAAGTGAGGTGCAGCAACATGGTATGAAGCCATTCTGATGTTCGTGCACTAGGACTTGCATATAGGGAACAAGTCTGGTAGCCAATATCTTGCTCAATATCTTAAAGTCTGTGTTGAGCATGGACAGGGAGTGGAATGCTGCAACTGGGGTGCCTGAGGTCATGGTCTTGGGAAGTTGGACGACCGCTGTGCTTTGCGTCATATCAGGAAGATAGCCCTTCCTTAGTGACTTTGCATAGATACTTGCCAATCTGACGGTTAGTATTCCTGCAAAGGTCTTATAGACCTCCATTGGGAGCCCATCGGGGCCAGGGGTTTTGCCCATGGTCAAGTCTTAAATAGCCTGTCTAATCTCTGGGACAGTCACCGGACCAAAGGTGTCAGTGTGGGGAGAGTGAGAAGATTCAAAACCTCATCTTGTGTGTCATCCGGAGAGCTTGTGGCTCAATGTACAGAGTTTCGTAGTAAGTTTGAAACTCATCATTTAATTGTCCCGAGCAGTGAACATGAGTCTCGTCAGTCAATGTCAAATGTGTGACTGGAGAGCCTTGTAGTTCAGGGTGGAAGAGCCTCTCCAGGAGCCATCCAGTCTTGCCCTTCCTTGTCATGGGCACTGGCTATGTAGGCTCTGTAGTTGCGACAGCCCAATTTTTCTAGAATGACATTATATCCCTCTCGTGTATTTAGCAGGAGCCTATGGGTAGTTGTGTCTGGCCCCAAGGAGTTGTCTATCATGTGTAGTGTGGTATCTAGGGCATTAAGTTCTGTGTTACGTTCCCTACTAACTCTGATTTTGTGCCCCATGCAGCTGTATCCTGATTGACATTAAAATATTCTGTGATAACATTGTGTAGTGTATCTTTGTAACAGGGGTCTTTCAGGGTCAACTGTTGTGGGCGCCATGTTCGGATCGCCAGCCTGTCATCTATGGGTCTGAGCCTCTGGAGTAGGAGGCTGTGGTCGGATACTGTCCTTCCTAAATATTCTGTAAAGGTGGCATACTGGCACATTCTAGCAGTACACAAGAATCTGTATGGAGAGAATACAGGGAGGAGTAAAAGGAGTAATCTTGTTCTTCTCCATGTTGTATGCGCCAAACATCAGTAAGCTCCCATTGTTGTATTCAGTCCCTGAAGACTAGTGCTGTCTTGTGATTGGGTGCCCCTGGCAGTGGTGGTGCAGACGGATCTAGGAGCACATCAGTAACAGAGCTAATATCACCTTGCAGTATAAATTCACCCCCCAGTAGGGATCCCGTGTAGCTGATAATGATTGAAAAAGGGCCAGTTGGTCCTGGTTGGGTGCGTATACACTCCCTAGTGTCAGGTCACGCCCCACCAAACTCCCCCTCACCAAGACATAAGATCCTTCCTTGTCAACCTGGGTATGCAGCGTCTTAAAGGGAGTCCATGCTCTGACCCAAATCAATGCATGTCTTGCATAGGAGGAGTAAGTGGTAGCACAGAGCTGACCACAACATCTGCGGCATAGGCCCTCCACCTCCATAATGTGGGCCTCTTGAAGCATGGCAACCTGTACTCATTTTTGTCTCAGGTATCTATGTATGTTGTGCATTTTATTCACAGTTCCCATCCCCTGGACATTCCAGGTCATATCCTTACACCTTGTGTGACTATCAGCCATGGTGTGCATTCAATGATGGACGTCCTCCGCACATTGTCTTGCACAGAGTGTGACTGTGTCCCACACTCTTACCAGAGACTACCCCTCAGAGCTCTATAACAACAAACGTACCAATGGTGAACTCCCTATTCCCAGGACCACAAGCGAACGGCTGGCTGCCTAAACATATGATTAATAACATAAAAAAATCATAAACAAAGTTCCACTAGACTTCCAAGAGGGGTCGAGTGTGAAGGTGCTGGCAATTACAGAGCAGTGGGCAGTGGTCCCCTTTAGCATAATAGTGACTGGTTCATGGGGGGGGTCCCCTCTGTAGTCATTCCCCGGGGAGCCGTATGGGCTGTTTATCTGGATTACAGTCCCAACCCCGAGCAGCCACCACACCCAGTCTGCTAGGAGGTCTTGCAGGAGTTAAGGTTGCCCACAAAATGATATACCCCTTCAATGTTTGAGGATCTGCCGACTCCAAGCATCCCGTCTGCTGGAGGGCTCCAAGACAGCTTTCTCTCTAATTAGCTAGGGTGGTTAGCTTGGCCCCGAGCTAAACAAGGTCATCAGCCATCTGTTGGGTGACTATTGGCATGCGTCCTTTGGCTAGTGCTGAGTCAATGTCTGCAGATTGTTCATCAGTGCTATGTTCCTGTTCCGACTCCATGCCTGATCGCGTCATTAGGCCTGCGTCGCCACCGCACGTTCCTGTTCTATCTCCCTCTTAGTTTGTTTTTGTGTGACTGTCTTGTTCCTAGTTCTTCGGGGGTATTTCCAGGAGCTACGTGTGGTCCCTCCCTTTTCTTGCTGTGGTCTTGCCTGGACTGCTCCTTCTCTGTAGTTATCCAGTCAGTCCCTGCTGCCTGTGGTTCTTCACAGAAGTGGGTTTTTCCATCAAGCATAATTTTTGTTTTTGCTGGGAACATCAGTGAGTATTGCAAGCCCTCCTCCCTTAGTTCTTTCTATACCACCACGTAAGAAGCTCTCTCAGTCGCAGTTTACTGCGCGTTAAAGGGGCGGGCGGTGCGTGAGGGAACAAAAAAATGACATTAAAAAATACAAACTTGCCCACTCCAGCGTGCCGCTCCCCTTTTCTGGTCCCAGCTTTCTCTGCAGCCAATCCTGATGCTGCTCAGAACAGCGTAAGGATTGGCTGGAGCGCCCAGCCAGGCAGACTGGGAGCCTGTGTCTGCTCTCTCCAGTCTGGCAACACAGTACCAGGCTAGAGACAGCACAGTGCACATGTGTGTTTGGCCGGCCCGAGGCAGCCGGCCAAACACACATGCGCACTGAGGGGAGTGCACAGTGCAATCCTCTTGTCATCCCCATTGGCACTGCCCCTTTAACAACAAAAGGATAATAAATACAGTTTCAACAGTAAAGAAGGGCGATAGGCTGTCTGGGGCGACCTCTATCTTCATCCATCATTCAAGATATGCTACCATATCACCTCCTTCTGTGCCCTATAAGAAACCCACAATACAGACATTATTTCAGCAACTGAGACCTTCTGAGCCTTCAGCTCGGCTTTCCAACATGTGCACCCTGTCTGACAGGGTCTTGATCTGTCATTTGAGGTCCAGCTGAGATGGGTGGATCTCCTCGAGCCTGTTTCCACGCTTTTCACCCTATCTGCTAGCTTGTGGTGCTCCACACTCAGAGACCCAAACCCACTGAGACTACTTCTATATCTTGCTGGAAGGCCATCTTCGTGTCGACAATGGCATCTAGGATTCTATCAAATTGCTTTTGCATTTTGGAGGCCTGTCCTTCAGAATCTGTAGGGGCCCTATTTTCAGGCGGGGCATTCTCTGCTGTTTCAGGTTAGGTTCCCATCTGTTTGGTTCCGGGTTTCTCCATTTCCCCTCCTTGATGTAGAGTCAGGGGGATAGGGATGTACACTCCAGGGATGAGTTTGATGAAAGGCAGTTTAGAGTCTATGTGCGCCAGCTGGTGTTCCAGTGAGAATCAGTCAACAATCTGGTCTTTCTGAGTCTCCTCGGTCCCACAGTCTGGGCACTAGGCTTCCAGGGTGTCAGGAGGTGCCACTGTTTCCCTCATTATTAATTAATGTGGTCTCCCAGCTAGTGTCTGCACTTAGTATTGGGCAGCCAGCATAAATAACCAGGCTGCGGTCAACTACTAAAGTGCCATGTCCCCACAGATCACATCAGATGGCCCCCAGCTGGCTCTTGGGTTCCTCCCCACTGCCGCAGCCCAGTGGCTTATAGCAGTATCAGCATACTCCACATCGAGAGTAATCTCAGCAGTAGGATGTTCCACTTTGCACATTCTGCACCTCGAATAGGGGCCCTCTGTCTGCCAGCCAGGGATTTAAGCAGTGGGAGAGGGGACAGCTCCTGATTCTTAAAGTTCCCAGACACGGCTCCCACCTTGAGGGCTGGGTAACAGCGTAAAATAAAAGGCCATTGCACCTGCGCTTCAGTCTCACCTCCTCTTCACAGTGCGGTCGCACTCTGGGGCCCAGACCTCAAGCAGGTTGTGCCGTGGGAGCTGCCACGCTCAGCGGGGTCTCAGTCTAGGTGTCGTCGACTGTGTAAGCTGGCAGTGTCTGCCTGCTTGCAACTGCGCAGTGGCACTTCTTTTTTCCGCAGCAGGCCCACAGTCCAGCCAAGTGTTCCTGGGCCAGCGGTCCGTAGCTGTCAGTATGCTCTGCAGCTCTTAACAGGGTGAGATGAGCCCCTGCAATCATGGTTTTGCAGGATAATAGCTTAGACGGGAGAGGAGCAGTGCAATCATGCGTCTTCTATTTTGACCAGCTGCCGTGCTCCCCCAAACGTCTCCCACCCGTATGCAGCCCACTTGCATGTGGACATCAATGGCAAGGTGCACTGCTTTAAAACACCAGCAGACGCCCAGATGTTCTGCCAACAATATGCCAAAGAGCACTGGAGCCCTAGGTGAGATACCCCCGGACCTGTACACACCAAGCAGCTCGGAACCATTTACACATAACTGAAGCGCCATAGCTCCTCTCCTAGGGAATCAAACTTAGCTTGTTACCCTAGGAGATGTTTCTGACCCCGGATGGCAAACTCTCCTTTGTATGAAAGATGACTCAAGGCCTTAATTATTATTATTTTTTTAACAGCATAAGCATTTGGCAACTGAGGTCCTGTCGCACTGCACTGCCCGTTCCCTGAGGTGTATACCGCTTTACTTATTGTTTAGGTAGCTGTTGATTGTTTTGATGGTTTAGACTATTGGGATTTGCTGGGCATGGGAAGGCCTGGTGTGGGTGGGGGAGGGAGTTTGTTATTGGTTGGACTGCGATTATTTGCTTTGTAGGAAGGAAGAGCCCTCTACGTGTTACATGTATTTCTACATCACCATTTTCACATAGGACATGTCATGTAACAACAGGGCAGGATCACACAAACTATCCTTCTATCCTGGAGCATCAGGGGTAATAGCAACCCCCTGAAAAGGCAAACAGGTACATCAGTATCTCACTCGCCACAGTACCAAGTTTGCCTTCTTGCAGCACACACATCTCCCCTCTGAGCGCCCCCTTACATTTACCTCTTTCTGGGGCTCAGACAGGTATTTTTCTAATTACAGCACCTACTCCACTGCGGTCTGCATCCTAATACATGGGTTGGTTCCCTTTTCCCCCCAAGAGCAGTTTCGCCATGAGGGAGGATGGTATGTCGCAGTAGCCGGCCTTCTGGCAGACCATAGTGTACTATTGCTAAACGTCTACATCCTTCACATTGACACACCAGAATTTTTTCAATAACTCCTATCCTTACTGGGGGGAGTGGATGCTGACCACATTGTAATGGGGGTGACTTCAACATGACCTGAACCCACATTTAGATACTACTGCCTCAGCTTCCAGCTGCAAGCCACGCTTCTTACGGGTCCCTGCACGACATTTGTGATACATAGCTCTTCCGGGATGCCTAGCACCATGCCCATGCCGATACCCCCGGGTACGAGTTTTAGTCTGCCCCACACAACACATGGACCCGCATAGATTACTGGCTGCTTTTAATACTGACCCTCTCTTGGCTGAGCTCCATGCCCTACCTTCTGGGCACACTATGGCGGTCATTCCTACCTTGGCGGGCGGCGGTCGCCGCCCGCCTGGCGGGAACCCCCAGAAGACCGTACCGCGGTCAAAAGACTGCGGCGGTCATTCTGTCTTTCCCGCTGGGCGACCGCCAAAAGGCCGCCCGCCCGCCCAGCGGGAAAGCACCAGCAACGAGGAAGCCGGCTCCGAATGGAGCCGGCAGAGTTGCTGGTGTGCGACGGGCAGTTGCACCCGTCGCGATTTTCAGTGTCTGCCAAGCAGACACTGAAAATCAATGTGGGGCCCTGTTAGGAGGCCCCACGACACCCGTTCCCGCCAGCCAGGTTCTGGCGGTGAAAACCGCCAGAACCAGTCTGGCGGGAAGGGGGTCGGAATCCCCATGGCGGCGCTGCTTGCAGCGCCGCCGTGGAGGATTCACAGGGGCAGCGGGAAGCCGGCGGGAAACCGCCGGCTTCCCTTTTCTGACCGCGGCTTTACCGCCGCGGTCAGAATAGCCCCAGAAGCACCGCCAGCCTGTTGGCGGTGCTTCCTCCGTCCCCTACCCTGGCGGTCTCGGACCGCCAGGGTAGGAATGACCCCCTATGTTCTTATCTTTGCTCCTCCGTGGAAGACCTGAACACCATTGGTGCTTTCTGTGCAATGCTTTATTAGATTACATATTCTGAGAAGAAATTTGCATATACATTGTGGACTACTTCGAACTTAATGTTGGTTCTATCACCACACAGGCCTCTCTCTGGGAGGCCTTTAAGGCATACATATTGGGGATCTGCATTTTGAAAGCCACAGGAATCTTACGAAATATATGTAACTCCCTCACATGAGTAGAAAATTAACTATGCAACATAGTTAACGTAGATGCCCAACACAACCGCAAACTGCAGCTGTTGCTTCACACAGCCTTACTTGAAGCTTTCTGCACACTTTCTGACTGGGAGGTGGCCCACTTGGGAAAGCATGCCTGTACCAGGCAGTATGGAGAGGGAAACTTCCCGAGTCATACTCTGATGCGTCTTCTCTGTCTGCCACGGGGCAATGGCTACATCGCAGACTGCTCCTATGTGACGGCTACTGCATGATCGACAATGCTGTAATTCTGTTAGAACATCAGCAATATTATTGGCAACCTTATGCTACTCGAAATACTGATGAGGGGTGTGGTATAAATCACTACCTCTCAGAGGTTCCCATGGTTGGGCTCTCAGATGTCCAGAGACAAATCCTCAGCAAGCCGATCCCCACAGAGGAGGTGGTGCAAGCAATTGACTCACTACATGCCTCCAAGGCCCTGGCCTTGTTGGCCCCGTGTTTTATGAAACTTATAAGCACCTCCTAGTGCCATATTTGCTGGTGATGTATGCTGAATCCCTGGAGGATGGCTCCTTCCTTCCCTACTCGTTGGGAGGCAGTGGTAGTCTACTGATTAAACCTGGCAAAGACCCCCTGCACTGTTTGTCGTATCGACCCTACCTTTACTTAATTTTGATAACAAAATTCTTGCCAAAATCCTTGCAACTCAGCTGGCACTCCTACTTGGAAGTGGTTAGCTCACCCCTGCAATCACGGTTTAACCTGCACCACTCCGCCACCCTTAAATTACCCGCACTGTTCTTCGTACTACACAAAGGGGGTCATTCTAACCCTGGCGGTCCAAGACCGCCAGGGCTAAAATGACGGGGGCACCGCCAACAGGCTGGCGGTGCCCCGCTGGGCATTCTGACCGCGGCGGTTCGGCCGCGGTCAGAAGTGGAAAACCGGCGGTCTCCCGCCGGTTTTCCGCTGCCCAAATGAATCCTACATGGCGGCGCAGCAAGCTGCGCCACCATGGAGGATTCTGACACCCCATACCGCCATCCTGTTCCTGGCGGTTCTCCCGCCAGGAACAGGATGGCGGTATGGGGTGTCGCGGGGCCCCTGGGGGCCCCTGCAGTGCCCATGCCAATGGCATGGGCACTGCAGGGGCCCCCGTAAGAGGGCCCCAAAAAGAATTTCAGTGTCTGCTTTGCAGACACTGAAATTTGCGACGGGTGCAACTGCACCCGTCGCACCTTCCCACTCCGCCGGCTCAATTCTGAGCCGGCATCCTCGTGGGAAGGGTGTTTTGCACTGGGCTGGCGGGCGGCCTTTTGGCGGTCGCCCGCCAGCCCAGTGCAAAACCCAAAATACCCTCAGCGGTCTTTCGACCGCGGAGCGGTATTTTGGAGGAATCACCCCCATAGTCTCCCCAGCGGTCCCGGCAGTAGAGGTCCTAATAGAAACATAGAAGGCCTTCGACTCACTGGAGTGGCCTTTTTTGCTCACTATGCTCCAAAAATTAGGCCTGCAAAAGGGATTCACCCCTCTTATTATGCTACTATACTCCCCGCCAGTAGCACAGATACGTGCTCACAGCTCCCTCACCACTCCTTTCAGTGTCACCAGAGGGAGGAGGCAGGGTTGTCCACTGTCACCATTGCGCTTTATTATCACCATGGACCCCTTGGTCCACCATCTGCAGGAGAAATATCTCTACTGTGGTATTCAATTCAGGCCTGGTCCTCTGTTAATTTTCCTATATGCAGATGATATTTTGCTATTTGTGCGGCACCCCACAGACAACTTGGCCCCAATGGTGCATGAGATTGTGCGTTTCGGTCTGTACTCCTTTCTTAACATCACCTGGGACAAGCCTGAACTGTTTAAGCTTATGGGTGCTACGGTCCCTCTGGATGGGGAATTCCCACTATAGTGGTGCACTGATTCAGTTAAATACCTGGGAGTTCATATTCATCGCGAGAAGGAACAAATCATCTGACTGAACTACAGTCCTGCCATTGACAGTGTTAGACCTGACAGCCTTAGGGTGGTCACCCTCAACTTTTTGTCTGCCTCTCGCCACTTTTTGACAGTGTTTTTGCTGGTTTTAGGACTCTGTGCACTTTACCACTGCTAAGCAGTGCTAAAGTGCATTTGCTCTCTCCCTTAAAACATGGTGACATTGGCTCATACCCAATAGGCTTATTTAATTTACTTGTAAGTCCCTAGTAAAGTGCACTACATGTGCCCGGAGCATGTAGATTAAATGCTACTAGTGGGCCTGCAGCACTGATTGTGCCACCCACATAAGTACCCCTCAACCATGCCATTGCAAGACCTGTGTGTGCAGTTTCACTGCCAATTCGACTTTGGCATTTAAAAGTACTTGCCAAGTCTTAAACTCCAGTCTTTTTCTACATATGTCAGCCCTAAGGTAGGGCAGGGTGCTATCTAAGTAAAAGGCAGGACATGAACATGTGTGTTCTATGTGTCCTGGTAGTGTAAAACTCCTAAATTCATTTTACACTGCTGTGAGGCCTGCTCTGTTCATAGGCTAGCATTATGGCTACCCTCATATACTTTTGAAGTGGTAGATTATGATCTCAAAGGAGTAACAAGGTAATATTTAGTATGGCCAGAATGGTAATACAAAATCCTGCTGAGTGGTGAAGTTGGATTTAGTATTACTATTTTAGAAATGCACCTTTTAGAAAGTGAGCATTCTCTGCACTTAAATCCTTTTGTGCCTTACAACCCACGTCTGGCTGGGTTAGTTGACAGCTCCCTTGTGCATTTCACCCAGACAACCCCAAAAACAGGATGATCACTCACACCTGCACATATCTGCATACTAAATGGGTATTCCTGGGCTGGGAGGGTGGAGGGCCTGATACCTACATGGCAAAGGACAGTGGCCTGCCCTCACACACTGGACTGCCAAACCCCCTACTGGGACCCTGGCAGACAGGATGGAACTGAAAGGGGACCTTGTGCACTTCTAAGCCACTCTTTGAAGTCTCCCCCACTTCAAAAGCACATTTGGGTTTTTAAACTGGGTCTCTGACCCTACCAACTCAGAAACTTCTTGACAAGACACCTTCTGGGAAAGAAACTCTGAGCCAGAACCTGCAACCTGCCAAGAGAAGCTGCCCGGCTGCCCAAAGGACTCACCTGGACTGCTTTGCTGTAAAGGACTGCTGCTTTGCTGTTGTCCTGCTGCCTTGCTGGCCTCTGGTTCTGCTGAGACAAGCGCTCCAAGGGCTTGAATTGAGCTTGCCTCCTGTTGCTGAAGTCTCAGGGCCAAAAAGACTTCACTTAAAGCAAAGAAACCCTTGTGCGCCGCAAATTCGATGCACAGCCTGCTGGAAACGACTCACAGCTTGCACCCTGACAAGAAAATATCCGTACCGGGACGACGCAGCCCGACTTCCCGAGTGAAGATCGACACAGCACCTGCGTTGCGACCAGAAATTCAGGGCACAGCCCATTGGATCGACCACAGCTGAGCCGGAATGATGCAGCATGACTTCTCGGGTTTGGAGAATCGACACAGCACCAAATGCACTGGCTAAAATTGACCCTTCTGTTGTAATTTAGTAGCGATTAGATTAAGCATTAGCAGAAGACATCTTGTATTTAGCAACTATTGTGAACGTTTTGCTGAATCCATTTGTATTCATGGCAGCCATTATCTCTGCCACATGCTGCCATGTGCTCGCCATGTGCTCTGTCCTACCTTCCTGTTAACTACTCTTGAAAATCTGTCTAGTGACAAGTTATATTTAGCATCTCCCACTTTCGCACATGCCCAGTAAGATCTGCAGCTGTTAGTAATTAGTAACAGACAGTAATGTGTCTACTAGTCCTTGAAAACTGTTAGCCCCTCCTACCTGTCTGGTGACTGTGCATTTCCATATGACCTTATATGTATATAAGTCTTGCTTCTATAATTGTATTACCTTCTTTTTAGCCCTTGCGTGGGTATAAAAGGACCATGCTCTCTTAGTTCAGTGTGCTACTTCAAACATTGCCGAAGGGTGCTGTTTGAACTGTAGTACCACCTCTTGAGGTTTAATAAACTTTGTCTTTTATTTCAGTTTCTGTGCCAACTTCTTCCAATATGGTCTGAGGACTTTGTGCAGAGAAGGGCGAACCCCTTGCACTAGTAGGCCGCGCTGAGGCTTACTTCGACACTTCCAGGTCCTTGCAATGCCCTAAATGTCAGGCTGAGGGAGCTTATTTTGCACATCTGACTTGGACATGCACTGGGGACACAACCATGACGGATATTCCGTCCACCTTATTACGATCCCATTATGTCCTATGGACATCGTAATACGGGGATGGGATATCCGTCCTTTTTGTGACAGACTAGGCCATCCACCAAACTCTAAATCAGGCCCAAAGTTTTTTTGATGGAGCTCAGATTCCTACAGTGGAGCAATGCTGTGGCTGTATCTGAGGATGAGTTCTATGTAGCTGGTTACTTTCTTGCAGAGGGTCCGCTGATTCAGATTTTCTGCTGTGCAGAAGCTTCAATTAGGAGAAACCTGATTTCTTTGCCCAGCAAGGTTGCACTTTGGTCAGATAGGCAGGGTTGGTTTGTCTTGGTCTTCCAGAGGTCTGGAAGTCCAAAACTTTTCTAAACCCCAGATTTTAATGGTTGGTAGGGGAAGTCCAGTTAGACACAGCCAAGGGCCCCAGGTCCTCAAGAACACCACTTGAGGGGTGAATCTTCTTTCCAGCAGAAGATACTAGAAGGATGCAGGTCAGGCTGAGTTAGTTCTGGTCATCCGGAAACTTCAGTAAAAAAGCCTCTTGCAACTTTTTGTAGCTGCGTAGCCACAAAAGAGGTGAGCCAACTTACCCTTTGAGTCCTGGTTAAGGGAAATTGCAGGTCCAGTCCGTCAGGGCTCCTCTTAGTTTACAGATAGTACGTCCAGTCCTGTCCTTCCGCTGGTCCAGGAATTGTTCTGAAGATGGTGTTTTGCGAAGGTGTACATATCTGGCATCAGCTCATGGGTGGGGATCGCTCCTGGCTCCTCAATTACCAATGGGGTAAATGTTCCCAGGGATTACCCTACTCCACTTTGGGATTGTTTGCCCTACTGCAAACAATCCCACTGTGCCCTTCACTCCCAAAATCCAAGATGGGAAGGGCAACCCTTCTCCCCTTGTGCAGAGCTTGTGTGTCCACCCGCAGGTGGCGAAATCAATGTGCAGTCCCCTCCTCTGTGGTCAATTCAACGCCCTTTGGAGGCAGCTCTCCTTCCACTGAGCTTGGTGCCTGTCTGAATGGGAGAACAAAAGCTGGGGCCTTTACAGTTGTCACCTAACATCTGCCTGTGACAGGGGAGGCCCCTCTGAAGGAAATTAAGTTTTTAGGTGGAAGAGAAAATACCTCCCCACTCCCAAGCCATTTTATGTGCTCTGGGAGCAGTTTTTATACCTCGTCAGAGCTAATCACCACTGGGCTACTACTGGAGAACTAATGCAGATTAGCCTCCAGGAGCACTAGGCAGGGAAAAGGTTAGGTTGCCTTTTAATAAACATTAGAAAGAGTGATTTAATCACACTTCTAGTTGGCGCCAATATAGAGACAGCAGAATTAATATTTAATCCTGCTTCCCATTAGTTTCTATAGGCCAGCCACAAACGTGTTACAGTGAAAATAGCTTTTGGGTGCTATGCGCTGTAATGATATTTTAACTTTAAATTTCTACATGCCCCACTTTTTTTAAAAAAAACATACACTATGACCAAAGGACTTCACTTCCTAGATAGATGCAGCTTATTCATATTTATAAACAAATAGGTTTTCTCCTTCACAAAGGGTTATTTTGATAAGCCAATTTTGCAGGTTTTACACTGCGGTAGTCATGATACACAGGGTAGGCTTAAAGCCATGTTTGCCCTGCCACTGTAGTGGATGGCACAATAAGTGCAGCACTCCACGAGTGACATTATACTTCCAGACCACCATATACTAGAGACATAAAGGCAAGTTAAATGGGCCAATTAGAAGTAAGCTAATTCAACCATGATTAAAAGGGGAACACTCTACCCCTGGTTAGCAGGAGTAAAGTGCACAGAGTTCTAAAGCCAGCATAGCAGATAAGGCAAAACAATATGGTAAGTGGGGACATCACGAAAAATATGGTAATTTCCTACAGGTAGATTTGGGTGGCAGGGTAATGATGGTGATACTGATTGTCAGGTGCATAATTTATTTAGAATTCTGATAAGTCACAATCAACATTTCAGTTGTGTTTAATGAGGTGTCTATGATGCCCTGGAACACTGTAGGTGGTGGACCTTATGAGTCCTATTCAGAAGAAGACTGGAGAAAGCAGATGTATTACTATATTAAGAGACATGTTTTGTAAGTAGGTAGAAGTAACAATTGCTATGAAAATAGATTCATTAACTGTTTTGAAATTTCTTAATTAAGGGTTTATCAGACAGAGGCTACCAAAGAAGGTTATTTCAGATAATGGAGTCCAAATTAAGTCTGACTTGTTGTAAGCTTAATTTAGGAGGAATTTGTGTGATTTATCAAACTACTTCTGTGTATCATATGCCAGTTTCAGAGGAGTAGAAAGGTTAAATAATTTGCCAAAGGGCATAAGGCAAAACTAAACCCTTCATTCTTTGAGTTCAAGAAAATGGCTTGGAGCAATGGGCTAACACCTCTTATACCGGAGTACTGCTCATTTGTATAAATGAAGGATAGAGAGCCTTTTACAAAAGACAATTTGAGATGGAAGGCAGAAAGTAAGACTGTGTAATTGTTACCAGCACTGTTGTATGGAAACATTAGGAAGGCTCAAATGATGGATCCGAGTTATTTTGATAAATGGTATGGTGTGAAGGAATCTGAGCTTCATGTGAGTAGACCTGTATAGGTAAAAACAAGTTAAACAAACCTTTGAATTTTGAAAGAATGTTTTAGACCATATGAAGCTGATGAAATTGCAAAACTGAATGATGGAAGCATTTACAGCATGACTAATTTCGTCCCTGTGAGAGGATGGGTGGATGATAACATCTTACCAGGAGAAGTGAGGATTGGTGTAGAAGTTGCAGGTGGTGATTCCCATAGAAGTAATGTGAGAAATGATTCATCTCCACCTTTGAAAACTATGAATGATAACAATAATTCAAATTTTACTCAGGTAAATGGCAAGGGGGTGTTAAAGAAGCTTGTCCTTCTACTGGAATGTGCTTTGGGAAAATAATTGACAGGACTCGAAAATCTACTTGACCACTGGCTATGGCAAGTTTTATTTTATGAGGTCAAGCTATTTTTAGATTCCACTCCACCCTTCTGGTGGACAAATAAGAGGTGTTCTGTTCAGTCAGAAACTGAATGATCAATTAAGATGCCTTTATATCTTATTCTTGTCACATTTGCTCTGTGTTCAGAGAAAGAGGTCAAAAGTCTGTTTGTCTTCTTGCAATGCAAATACTTTTCCTTGTGACTGCAGAGTTCCAGATTTTGTAAGTTGAACTGTCTGTCCTATGTGAAATGAAATGCTTTGGTATCAGGTTTTTCCTAACACACAACACTTATATAACTAAATGAACTTTACGAACATTTCAAAATATATTTAAGTAGCTGTGAAAGACCATTTTTTGTACTTCTGTGTAATGAAACAAATATTTTAATAGGATGAAAAGATAGTAATTACACTTTGCTTGGTGATGTGCAAATGATAAATGTTTTCTGGGAACCAATTTTCACAGATTATTGTTAATACATTATATAGTTTTATCAGTAAAGCTGCAAGTTAGTGGGAAGGTTGGACATTTCTTGGAAAGTTACAGTCTGTAAATCACAGTGCGCTACCACATCATGCTTTAGTAATATATCGTTTTAAAGTGAGAGATTAAACATAAACTGAGAAACACTCCTGCCCTGATGGCAAAGCTATTAGCCACTACGAGGCAAGTCATGCATGGATCATGTATTCCCTACATGTGGGCTAGATTAATTAGACACGGAGCAAATGTTTAGTGTATTTAATCAAACAAAAGAGGATTTTTTAAATCAGAAATGCTGAACTCACATATTTGAAGGTGCACTCAAATGTGAGAATGAAGGAAAAGGTGCCTGTAAAATACAATATTTGCCTAGGATCACACAATTTGAGACCCTTTTCCAGGTCGAGTACATTACAGTTGGGTTGAGTAGATTATTCCATGTACTCGACCTGCAGGTCTAGTAACAATTTTATGATTTTTCAAGGCCTGATGGAGGATGGAGTAAATGAACTATATAAAAATTAGTGGGGATACAAGGTGGCACCTCCTAGTAGATTTAAAGATTTTGGCCCACATTTTCACATCAGCGGTAAAAAATGCTAACACCGCGGAGATGGCCGTCAAAAGATCGTTGCAGTGGCTACCAGCCATATTATGACCACAGCGGAATTTCCACCACAAGAAGGGCAGAAATCCGCTGTGGCCATACTGGAGGATGGCGGTAAGGCAGCACTGCTACCAACAGCAGCGCCACACTAGTAGACCGCCGCCTGCCGTATTATGACAAATAATACGGCCTGGTGGTGTTCTGCTGGCAGGCGCTGCTGGCTGTAGCAGTGCCCTGTCCCGTCTCCTGCCGGAGGACCCCCTGGATCCGGGTGAGTCGGTCTCCGACAGGGGAGGAGGGTGGAGTTTGGGGGTGTTTTGTGTGTGTGTGTGGGTGTGTGGGTGTGTGCGCATGTATGTGTGAGTGTGTGCGTGAATGCGGGTGTGTGTTTAGTGTTGAGTGCGTGCGTGACTGAAATTAAGTGTGAGTGCGTGACTACTGAAGTGTGAGTGCGTGAATGTATGGAATTCGGAATGCATGTCTGTGTGTATGTTTTGAAGTGTGCGGATGTGTGTGTGAATGGATGAAAGCATGCATGTATGTATGTGTGAATGAGTGTGTGTTTGCGTGTGTCGGTAATGCGGGGATGTGGATGTAGGTGGGGTGGGGTGGTGTTTGGAGAGGTGGGGGACACTTATCAGTGACAGGGAAGGAATTCCCTGTCACTGATAGAGCCTACTGCCATGGTTTTTGTGGCGTTATGAACAGAGGTAGGCGGGGTCATAATCCCCCAGATGGCACAATGGCGGTTATCGGGCTGGAGATGGTTATCTCCAGCCCGGCGGCTGCTACCCCCATGGCAGTCGGAGTGGTACATTGGCGGAGTGGCACCATCGATCTTACAAATTCATATAGAAACGGACATCAGGATTCCAGATTAAAAAAGCCCACGCCACTTTTAAATACTAAGAACTGCATGTATCACGAAAATAATTGGTCACTATATCAAAAAACTGTGCATGAAACGGGATCTCCAACAATGAAGTCAGCTGCCTTTCTCCCTAATGAGCAAGACTACACTCTTTAACATGGTGACACTCCCTATGATCTGTTATGTTAAACAAAATTATCCATTTACCCTCCAGTTCTCCTTTTTCTCCTTCCTGTGTCACAATAAAAACCACATGGTTTCATTACTAAGGACCTGAGAGAGAGTTGGCGGATGGGTTAATCTTTCACCAACGTGACAGATACCCTGTCCGCCTTGTTACAAGTAGCAAAGGATATAATGCACTTGTAATAAGGCAAAAAGGATACTGTAATTTTTGTGATAGAGTAAACTGTTACCCGAACAATAAATTTGGCTCTAAATGTTATAAATCATCACACAATGGGACATAGGCAATGGCTGATTTTGTCTATTTCTATCCGCCAGCCTTTTTGGATGGAGACTCCATTGAAATATCCCCTCAGCAACAATAGCAGTCTTTAAAGTGTGGAAGGATTCATCAAAGAAATCATAGTGGGAGGGGCAGCTCAAAGGAGAAACTGTACTATGAGTTGGACATGCTGTTTTCACAGGTTTTGCACTGCAAGATTTGGAAGGAGGAACAGACTAGAAATATCCACTCTAGAAGCTGTGATCACACTGAAATCATTCACGAAACATCAGGAGGAATATGAACTCTCGAAGTCTCAATTCTTTAAACACTTTCAATTTCATCATGCAATATCCCACTACATTTTCCAGGTAAATGCACTGCTCCACGTAATCCCTTTGAAGTTACACTTACCATCGCAGACATTTAAGAAGATTTGCAAGATCTATAGATCACTGGTCATAAATACACCGGATACCTTTTCTACTCTCCGATAAGCATGGGAGAAGGATGCTGGCCAATGGCAGGAGGCACTTATGGCACCAAGTGAAATAAACATTGCAGCCAAAGGGAGATCTACTTCACATAACCTGGAGCACCCTGAGAATGTTTTGCAGGGCAGTTGAGGACACTAGTGCTGGGGTACCGGATAGATAATTTCCCTCTAACTCCGCAATTGAACATCCTTGATGATACAAACCTGACTAGGTGCCTAAAAATATTTTGCAGTCTGGAATTTAGTGTCACTAAAAGAGACCGTCCAAAAATGAGGGTTGTCAGATTCAACCAACTAATTACCAAACAGAAAAGCTGCTTGGGTGAATGTGCACTATGTGAAATACCTATAGACGACCAACAAGAAGATATGGGAATTGGCAGAATACAAGGCCCTACTAGACTAGAAACTCTATACTAAATATTGATTGTTGTGGGGGCTGGAGCATATATTTCACAGGCATACAAATGCACCTGTCAAAATGCTTGCTTTGAAGGGGTGCAATGACATGCATTTCTGATCCTGTGTTTTGTGTTCTTTATTTCTCAATTCAACAATAAAAAGGACTCTATAAAAATGAATGTTTAATTTTAGAAAAAAACACTCTTTATATGCATGCATCTCACTGAGAACCAGGGCATGAATACCAGATTCTACATCTGGGTATTTATTGCTATGACAACAAAAAAAACGGTTTGCTACTGTTGCCTCGTCATAAAGAACTTACAGGCCATGCTGACAGGGCTCTCAGAGAGACTATCAGGTTGGAACTGGCACTCTTCTTTGATGGGTTGCAGAGGGCACATCTTCAGGAGTAAAGGTGCACCTGCAGTTAATTTTATATGCATGGGTGGGTGGGGCGTGGGGAAGGGGTGAATTGAAAAAGGAGCGTTGTGGGCACACCTTAAGACACACGTTTTTTATTTTTAATGTGGGTGAGGAGAGGATAGAAAAAACAGATGGTGGTGAGGATCAATGGCAGTTCACCAGCTACATTTTTTTTCCTTTGTGAAGGTTGAAAGTAATGTTGAGAGTGGTATGGGTGGCTGGTTTGATATTAGATATTCTTTCTTTTTTGACGGGCAGAGGTGATGGCCAGATGGTGATGGGAATGGGTGGCTATACAACAGGTGCGAGGGCAGGGACTCAGACAGGTGAGGCCAAGTTGTGTATGGCTCCCCCATGACACAGCTACCATTGCAAAGCTACTCAAAGCATGAGATAATTTGGATGGGCCACACTTAACATATAGCCGTAGATGGGTAAAAGTGAATACTGGTAAGGTTCTTCACCTAAGGGTTCTGAGTGACAATACTGGCAACACAGTTTTTGTTTTTGCTATTGTCTATCTAATGTTACTCAGAAACCTGAGGTGAAAAACATTCCTCTTACACATAGTCCCAATCTGTTTTTTCTGTATGTATTATTAATAAAAATATTCTGTCTGCAGAAGGGAGAAATTGTTGAAGCTGTCATTTTCAAGATGCAGCTATCAACTGTGACTTCTAAGGGAAGCTTAGTGGCACTACACAAAAAACCTTCTTCAGATTCTTGTGTTTTTGGACTTACCACACTTGCCAGATAATTTGCCAACATTTTACAAAATGTTGTTTCTGGCTGAGTGGATCAACATAATAATATCGGAAACCTTGCAGCATAATGTTTGAACACAAAATGCAGTTCTCATGACATCACCCTTAATGTGAAAATTGCAATTACAAACGCCGTAAACAATGAGATTAGATATATCAAATCACTCTTAACCCTGCGAAAGAGACAACTATGAATCTGTAGGTAACTTTAAAAAACAAGCTGGGTCAAAACAAAATAGAGGGATCCCAAACGTGAATTTGTCATTTTACCATCCATTGGATTCTTTGCTCCCAAGTACAGAAAAACACAGCAGAACAGAACTACACCAAACTTGTCAAGTAGTACTTTACTCAGAGAAGTGCCTTTGCATTTGTTGTAAACCCGTTTAACAGTTTTCAAGAAATTAGCATTTAAAAAGAGTTAGTTTGAAAGGTGGAAAGGCATATTTTTTAAATGCTTATACATTTAGGCCCTCATTACAACCCTGGCGGTCGGTGATAAAGTGCAGGTAATACCACCAACAGGCTGGCGGTAACTACTGCCAAATTATGACCATGGCAGAGAGAACTCAGATAGACAGCCACTTTACCACACCGACTGCCAGGGCGGAAACAACAGCCGCCTATAGCCAGGCAGAAGTCAATGTCCTGCCCACCGTATTATGAGACAGGAAACTGCCACCTTTTCCGGGGTAGTACCAACAACATCAAAAGCCTGGTGGAAACAAACCGCAGAAGGATAAGGACTCACCTTTGGAGACACAGAGAAGTAACCACGCTGCCCTGGATCCCGAGCTGCAAATATTTCCAATGATTTTCTGTGTCCTGCTCTACCACGAACACCAACGACGGCAAAGACGACCACGGTGAGTACAGCCGCCTAGCACACAGGGGGGTGGGAGGGGGGGAGGAAAAAGAGAGTGACACACACACACGCACCACATCTCCCCAACCACAACACCATACACACATACAGCTGCAGTAATAAAACATATTTACCCTGTACCCCTGAGGAATAATGCAAGGGCAACAGGAATGTGCTAAAGTGAGTGTAATAATATTAACACAGTAGAAATACGAAAATGCAATGTAACTGGTATATACTTTTGTACAGTTCAAGGGACACTGGCCAGTCCTCATTGTGCGTGGGCCACAGGGCCACAGGCCAAAGTCCAAGGCCCCACCTGTCACCTGCAGCAACAAAGAGAGAACACTGCAGGGGCATCAGTTTGAAAATAGGCAGGCACCTCAGGGGGACAGGCGAACAGGGGGCACCTCAGCCAGCAGATGGAACAAGACCACTGGTTCTGGAGGGGGGCAACATTCCCTGTGCTTGATCCTGGGGAGTGCAAGGCCACAGTCTCTTAAGAGGGTGACTTTCCCACATGCTCTGGAGGGGGCAACATGCCCATAGCTCTGTCCTGTGGAGTGCAAGGCCACAGTCTCTCAAGTGGGTGACTTGCCCACATGCTCTAGAGGGGGCAACATGCCCATTGCTCTGTCCTGGGGAGTGCAAGGCCACAGTCTCTCAGGTGGGTGTCTTACCCACTGGTTCTGGAGGGGGCATTGTGCCCTGTGCTCTTGATCCTGGGGTGGCTGGGGTTGGTGGGTGTCTTACCCACTGGTTATGGAGGGGGCATCGTGTCCTGTGCTCTTGATCCTGGGGAGTGCAAGGTCACAGTCTCACAGGTGGGTGACACACCCCCTGGATGTGCAGGGGGCAGGCCACACAGCAGCCTATGGAGGCAGGACTACATACCATCTGCCGGTGATGACCGCTGCTCAGTGGTGGTAGAGGTGCTGCTGCTCCTGGTGTTGTTGGGGGGAGGCTCCAGCCCATCCCCTGCAGCCTCGGATGGCTGCCCACTGGTGGTGGTGCTGCTGCTGGTGGTGGTGGTGGGGGAGGCTCCAACTCATCCCCTGCAGCCTCGGATGGCTGCACAGCCATGGATGGTGGTGGGGGCTCCGTCTGAGTCCCTGCATCAGGCCACTTGTCCTTTCTGCCTGATGGGGCTGGCTCCTTACCCTTCCTGGCAGCAGCTGGTGCTGGCTGGCAGCAGCTGGGGCAGGCTGGCAGCAGCTGGGGCAGGCTCCTTGGTCTTCCGGCCCGCAGCTGGGACAGGCACCCTTTCCTTGAGGCTGCCTGGTGCAGGCTCTTTCAACCTCTGGACATGTGCCCCGGATCTGTTCCCACCACAAGTGGGTGTGGAGACTACTGGGCCCGTGGACTGGTTGACTGAGGTGCTTGCCTAGGTTTTTGCCACCCGGGCCAGACATGAAGGATGGGGGTAGTGAAGAGGTCAATGGTGGAGAGGAAAAACTTCTTAGTCACATTGGGGTGGGGAGAGGGAGAAGGTTTGGGAGTGGAGGAAGAGGGAGTGGTTGTAGGAGGTGTCTGTCTGCTGTGTTTGGGTGCAGATGCATGGGCTGGGTGCTGTTGTGAGGTGGGTAGCTGTTAGGTGACTGAGTGCTTGCGTTTGTGTACCTTAGGATGGGGGGTGACAGACACAGTGGGAGAAGACACAGGGGACATGTGCATGGCTGTTGTGGAGGTGTCTGCCAGTGAGGTGTGTGTTCTGCTAGGTGTGGTGGTGATGCTGGTAGAGGATGAGGATGTAGTGCATGCAGGTGTAAGTGTAGACGGAACTGGAAGGGAAGTGGAGGAGGAGGGGGAGACAGTGGAATTGTGGATGTTGGTATGTCTGAATCTGGATGGTGTTTGTGTGAGTGCCTGTGGGATGAAGTGTGGTGCTTGTGTTTGCCTGTACCACTCGTGTGTTGTCTTGTGTGCATGCTTGTCTGCCTGTGTGCTTGGGATAGGTTGGGGTTTAGGGGAATGGGATTGGGTAGAGGAAGAGGAAGTTGGAGGGGGAAACAGGGACAATGGCTGCCATCAGAGAGGAGGCCAGATCCTGGATTGATCTCTGTTGGGCCGCCAAGCCAGTGTGAATGCCCTCCAGCAATGCATTAGTCTGTTGCCACTGGGCTGCCAGCCCTGGATGGCATTCACAATGGTTGCTTGCCCTACAGAGATGGATCTCAGGAGGTCAATAGTCTCCTCACTCAGGGCAGCAGGGCTCACTGGGGCAGGGCCTGAGGTGCCTGGAGCAAAGGAGATACCCACCCTCCTGGGTGAGCGGGCATAGGCAACTTGATGAGGGGCTGCTGGGAGGGTGGTTCTGGTACGGGGGCGGCAGCTGTACCTGTAGCTGGGGTGGGCACAGAGGTGTCCTCCACCACCAGGGAGCTTCCATCTCAGGAGGTATCTGTGTCCGAACTGTCCCCTCCAGTCTTTGCCGTGGTGCTCCCCTCACCCTCCGTCCCACTGGTGCCCTCAGTGTCGGTGGACTCTGCCTCCTGGGACCTGTGGGAGACAGCTCCCTCCGTCACCGGTGCCTCTGCTCCTCCGCCAGATGATGTTAATGCACATAAGGACAGGGTGACAAAACAAAAATGGGGGGGGAGACAAAGGATACACTGGGTCAATGGCTGCACCAACACCACAGTTGGTGTACACACCACCCTCACACAAAGGGAATAGGCCTACTCAATATGCCATAGCACTAGCAGAGAAATAGGTTGCCACCAAGGCACGGGGAGGGCACACACCACCAAATGCAGCACGCCTGGGACCCTCGCAGCCCTGACCAGTAGTGGATGCCTACGAGTTAGGTAGCAGGATTATCCCTTCAGAACCCTAGCCAACAGGGGACCTATGCTGCAATGTCAGGCCTAGCCTAGGGGCACCCACCGACACACATACCCCACCCGGATACCACCCTACCATGCGTAAGTTGTAATAATGGGCACTGTACTCACCTCCTTTTGGCTGCTATGATGCCCTCAAGCGCCCATCTAGCTCCAGATAGGCCACTGCCAGTATGCGGGCCATCAGGGGGGTCAGGGTTCGACGGACATCCCTTCCTCGTTGGGAGGCCATCCCCAGCTGGGGCTCCGCTGTCTTCCGTGCCCAGCGTCTCAGGTCCTCCCATCGTTTCCGACAGTGGGTGCTCTGCCTGCAGTAGACCTCCAGGGTCTGCAGGTCCTTGGCAATGGCACGCCATATACCCTTCTTTTGATGGGCGCTGACCTGCAGAGGAAATACACACAGGAAATGGTATCAGTCAGGCTGTCCTGCCTGTTACACTTATGGCCCACCATACCCCATAACATGACCATTTACACACACATACGCCCAGAACACAAGCTGTACGCTGCCCAGGGGACATCCACCCACCCCCCTTACACGAGGCCTTCACACACACCACTCCATGCATTCATGCCACATGCATCATGCCCACAGTGTACTCACCTGTTGGTCTGGATGCCCATACAGCAGTCCGTACTGGGGTAGGACCCCATCCACCAGTCACTACAACTCCATTGAGGTGAAGGCAGGGGCTCTTTCCCCAGTCACACGGGCCATAGTAGGTTCCAGACACAGGTCACAGTAGCACATGCTGTGTAGGTCCTCTCCTGTTGAAGGTCAGGTAGCAAGTGAGTGGTCAGATAGAAAATGGTGGTCACATCCCCAGCGGTGCATACCGTCACCGCCGCGTACATCACCAGTGGCCACTGTACCCCATAGGGCCCAGGGTTAACCAATGAGTAGTTGCACCGCAGTTCCCGACCGCCTACCGCAACGTCGCACAACGTCAGCAGAATTACCTCACTTCCACCTGTCCCTCCACACAGGACAGGCGGACACCATTTCAGGGGGGGCAGGCCCTGGATAATAACTGCGTCACACTCAACCATTACAAATTAACACCATGCATTGTACTGCAATGTTCAGTTTGTGACTGGCTCCTCACTCTTTTGTCCCTTAGGCTCCAACCGCTGCAGATGAATAGGAGATGGGGACATACCCCCATGTACAGACCCCTGGTGGACTTGGCAACAATGGAGGACAGGCACATTATCCTCACCTATGGACTTGACAGGGCCACAATCACAGAGCTGTGTGCCCAACTGGAGCTTGACCTAATATCTGCTATCTGTCACCCCACTGGGATCCCCCCTCTTGTGCAAGTCCTATCTGTGCTCCATTTCTTGGCAATTGGTTCTTTCCAAGTGGCAGTTGGCTTAGCAGCAGGAATGTCACAGCCAATGTTCTCAATAGTGCTGACAAGAGTGTTGTCTGCCCTGATTAAACACATGTGCAGCTACATTGTTTTCCCCCAGGTGGAGGAATTGGCCACAGTGAAGGCTGACTTCTATGCAATGGGACATATCCCCGACATAATTGGGACGACTGATGGAACTCATATTGCATTTGTGTCCCCCCCTGGCAAAATGAACAGGTGTTCAGAAATTGGAAGAGTTTCCACTCCATGAATGTACAGATGGTGTGCTTGGTGGACCAGTACATCTCCCATGTCAATGCTGAGTATCCTGGGTCGGTGCATGATGCCTTTGTCCTGAGGAATAGCAGCATCCTCCCAAATGTGATGGCCCAAGTACAGAGGCTCCGGGTTCCCACCCAGTATATGTTGGTGTATGGGTATGGAGTGGGCCATATAGGATAGTGTGTGGCTAAATGTTGTCCCACGATATCTGCAGGTGACTCAGGTTACCCCAACCTATCATGGCGGCTGACCCCTGTGAGGAATGCCAGGACAAGGGCAGAAGAACGTGATAATGAGGCACATGGGCTAACAAGAAAGATAATCAAACGGACCTTTGGCCTCCTGAAGGCCAGGTTCAGGTGCTTCCATCTAACTGGTGTATCCCTGTGCTTCTCACCCAAGAAGGTCTGCCAGGTAACCGTGATATGCTGCACGTTGCACAACCTTGCCTTGAGACGTCATGTGCCTTTTCTGCAGGAGGAGGAGGTTGGAGGTGGCCGTTTGGCAGCAGTGGACCCTGTGGACAGTGAGGATGAGGAGGCAGAGGATGAGGATGAGGACAACAGAACAGCAGTGATACGACAATACTTCCAATGGCACACAGGTAAGACAGTGTAATTTCACATTTAATTGTCATTATTTAGATTAGCTTTGGCACTGGCATGCTGTTATTTCCCACTTCTATGCCCACTCACTGTACCCTTCGGCAATTCATTTTGCAGATGTTGGTGCCCCATATCGTTCCTGGTGTGATCACTGCAGGAAACTACAGGTCTTTCCTATGTGAACATTACTGTGCAGCTGAATTGCAATGTTTGAACCTGGATAAACTAATACATACTTAAACAAAGTGACATACTCCATACTTGTATTTTTCCAAGGGTGTTTATTGAAATGCTAAGAAGAAGAGGGGGAAGTGCACTGGGATGGGGTGATGATGGAGGAAAGTCTAGGGTATTGTTCAAGTCTATTTGTAGCACAGGTGCATTGCCAAGGAGACATAGGAAGGGGAGCAATGGCAGTTCAAGATGGACAGGGTGACAGAATGGGACACAAGGGGGACAATCAGGAGAGTCTCATTTCCTGGTGGGGGTCTTGGCAATAGTCTCTGGCTTCTGCCTGGATCGCAGGGAACATTTGCGGGGTGGTTCACCTTCTGCAGGGGGAGGGGTGCTGGTGGCCTGTTGGTCCTGTGGCGGGTCCTCCTGTCCACTAGCAGCAGCAGAGGTGGAAGGCAGTTCAGATGTCTGGCTAGTGGCAGGGGCCCACTATTGTGAGACTGCCTCCCTCATAATGTTGGCCATGTCTGCCAGCACCCCTGCTATGGAGACCAGGGTGGTGTTGATGGCCTACAAGTCCTCCCTGATCCCCTGGTACTGTCCCTCCTGCAGCCACCTGTTCTCCTGCACATTGTCCAGGATCTGGCCCAGCGTATCCTGGGAATGTTGGTAGGCTCCCAGAATCTCTGCAAGTGCCTCCTGAAGAGTCGGTTCCCTACGCTTGTCCTCCCCCTGGCCCAAGCAGTCCTCCCAGTTTTCCTGTTGTCCTGTGCCTCTGTCCTCTGAACTGTGTGCCCACTGCCGCTGACCCCAGTGCCCTGTTTGTCTTGGGTATGAGGTGTGCCCTAGGGTCCCTGTAGTGGTGGACACACTGCTGATTGACGTGTCCTGGGGACAGAGGTGTGGGTAAGCTGGGTGGGTGCTGTGGTGGTGTCTCCAGGTGGGGGAGGATCTGTGGTGGTATGTGACTGTGCCTGGGTAACCGACTGTCCAGAGGTCCCCTGATGGGCCAGGTTGGTCATCCAGATCCAGGCGACCAGAGTTGCTGTCATCACTGTGGGCCTCTTCAGTTGGGGGACTGGATAGTGCTGACACCACTTCTCAGGTGACATTGGCTGTGATACCTGTGGGGATGTAAATGCTGTGTTATTGTTTCTGTGTGTGACATATTGTGCATCAGTGGGTTGCCCTATTTGTTGGTATTTGCCCTGGCAGCTTTAACTTGTGTAGGTTGGTATATGTTGCGCAAGCTGATTCTTTCTAGTGTGCATGCTTTGGCGATAGGTGTCCAAGCGGGGCTGGGAGTGATGTCCATGCATTGGTGGTGCATGCAGGGCTTGCCATAGGAATGGGTGGGATGTGATAGTGGGGTGTGTGGGAGGTGGTGGAATGATGGGAGTGAGGGTGAGGGTGGAGGTATGTGATGGCATGCGGGTAGGGGGGGTGATAGTAGTATAGAGTTGACTTACCAGAGTCCAGTCCTCCTCCTACTCCGGCCAGGCCCTCAGGATGCACGACTGCCAAGACTTGCTCCTCCCATGTTGTTAGTTGTGGAGGAGGAGGTGAGGGTCCACCGCCAGTCCTCTGGATAGCGAGCTGGTGTCTTGCTGCAATGGAACGCTCCTTCTCCCGTAGGTCGTTCCACCTCTTCCTGATGTCGTCCCTTGTTCTGGGGTGCTGTCCCACGGCGGTGATGCTGTCCACGATCCTCTGCCATAGCTCCATCTTCCTAGCAATGGATATCTGCTGCACCTGTGCTCCAAACAGCTGAGGCTATACCCTGATCATTTCCTCCACCATGACCCTTAGCTCCTCCTCTGAGAATCTGGGGTGTCTTTGTGGTACCATGGGTGTTGTGTGAGTTGTGTAGGTGAGGGTGTGTAGGGTGATGTGTTGGGGTGTGTGGGGTACATGGGTAGTGTATAGGTGTAGGTGGTGTGTGGCTCTGGTTTTGTCTGTAGTCGTGGTGGTCTGTCTCATGCCAATGGTTTGTATTTGTAAGGGGTTTGGGTAATGTGGGTGTGTGTTTTATAGTGGTGTGAGGGTGTGGTGTGTGTATGCGTGTCAGGTGTGTGTTATTCAAATTGACCAATGTAGTGTTGTGTGTATTTTAAGCGCAGCGGTATGTACCACCAATTGTTCACCGCCATTAAATGCCCGCCATGGAGATTAGTGGGTGAAGGAAAGTACCATCTTTCTTGGCATGTTACCCCCATTTTTACCTGTATGTCAGTATGTTTTTGCCTGTCTCACTGGGATCCTGCTCGTCAGGACCCCAGTGCTCATAGTTTGTGGCCTAATGTGTGTGTTTATAGTGCTTAATTGTGTCACTGAGGCTCTGCTAATCAGAACCTCAGTGCTTATGCTCTCTCTGCTTTTAAAGTTGTCACTATAGGCTAGTGACTTCATTTACCAATTTCATTTGGCACACTGGACCCCCCCTTATCAGTCCTTAGTATATGGTACCTAGGTACCCAGGGCACTGGGGTTCCAGGAGATCCTTATGGCCTACAGCATTTCTTTTGCCACCCATAAGGAGCTCAGACAAACCCTTTCACAGGACTGCCACTGCAGCCTGCGTGAAATAGTGCACACATTATTTCACAGCCATTTTCACTGCACTTAAGAAACTTATAAGTTACCTATATGTCTAACCTTCATTTAATGAAGGCTAGTTGCAAAGTTACTAAGTGTGAGGGCACCCTTGCACTAGCAAAGGTGCCCTCACATAGTTCAGGGCCAATTCCCGGGACTTTGGGATTGCGGGGACACCATTACACGTGTGCACTACATATAGGTCAATACCTATGCGTAGCTTCATAATGGTAACTCCAAATATGGCCTTTTAAGGTGTCTAAGATCATGGAATTGTCCCCCCATTCCAAATCTGGTATTGGGGAGCCAATTCCATGCATCCTGGGGGCTCCACCATGGACCCCTAGAACTGCTAAACCAGATGTCTGAGGCTTGCAATGCAGCTATAGCTGCTGCCACCTCACAGACAGGGTTCTGCCCTCCTGGGGTCTGAGCAGCTCAGTCCCAGGAAGGCAGAACAAAGCATTTCCTTTGGAAGCAGGGTGTTACACCCTCTCCTTTTGGAAATAGGAGTTACAGGCTGGGGAGGGGTAACTCCCATCCTCTGGAAATGCTTTGAAGGGCACAGATGGTGCCTTCCCGGCATCAGCCAGTCTACACCGGTTCAGGGACCCCCCGTCTCTGCTCTGGCGCTAAACTGGACAAAGGAAAGGGGAGTGACCACTCCCCTGTCCATTACCACCCCAGAGGTGGTGCCCAGAGCTCCTCCAGTGTGTCCCAGACTTCAGCCATCTTGTTTTCCAAGGTGTGGGGACACTCTGGAGGCTTCTGAGTGGCCAGTGCCAGCAGGTGATATCAGAGACCCCTCCTGATAGGTCCATACCTGACAAGGTAGCCAATCCTCCTCTCAGCGCTATTGAGGGTCTCTCCTGTGGGTTCTCTTCAGATTCTACTTGCAAGTTTCCAGCAGGAATCCTCTGCAACTACTACTTCATCCTCTGACCTTGGATCAACCGCAGGCTGCTCCAGGAACCACTGTAACAGCAACAAAGTATCCAGAAGGGCTACTTTTCCTCTGCAACTTCAGCTCCAGCCAGCAACTGCAACGGTTTCCACAATGTTCATGCTATGGGGACTCCCTGTCTTCACCCTGCACCAGAAGGACCGAAGAAATCTTCTGTGGAGTGACAAAGTCACTTCCCTGCTAAAGCAGGCACCTACTAAGTCGACGACTGGTTCTCTTGGACTCCTCTCCTGGCGACGAGCGCACTCCTTGGAACACAGAGAGTGGACCCCATCGACGCAGACTGTCCTGAGATCCTGCTGTCCCAATTTGGAGGAGGTGAGACCTTGCCTTCCCACGAGAACAACGGTACCCCTGTGCACCGCATCTTCTTCACCTCCCGAGGCCTCTGTGCACTATTTGCAAAATTCCTTCGTGCACATCCATCCAAGGTCCCCAGCACTCTATTCTGTGATGCTCAACTCACTGAGTTGATCTCCGGTGGCGTGGGACCTTCCTTTGTAGTGCTGCACCAACCACATTTTGCACCTCCTTTGTTCCCATGTCCTGGGACTCCCGTGGGTGCTATCTGGTGTTCTGAGGGCTCTCTAACGTGCCGAGAGCCCCCTCTTTCTCTTCACACAGAGTTGAGGCCCCCAGGTCCCTCCTGGGTCCAGATAGCACCAATTTGACGCAAAACTGAACTTTGCCAGAGCCAAGGCTTGTTGGAGGAATCCAGTGCCAAACCTCGCCTGCATCTAACTTCTCTCCGTGGGACATCCAGTGCATCAGGCAGGAACCCGCTGACATCTTTTCAGGGTGCATTGTTGCAGTCTTCGTCCAA
Organism: Pleurodeles waltl; assembly: GCF_031143425.1. Taxonomy (NCBI): domain Eukaryota; kingdom Metazoa; phylum Chordata; class Amphibia; order Caudata; family Salamandridae; genus Pleurodeles; species Pleurodeles waltl. Next base: position 416,893,517 of record NC_090437.1, on the reverse strand, counting down.
CCGTGGATTCTTCTTTTGCATCCTCTTCTGGGTTGGCAGGGGCTTCTGTCCTTCCTGGAACTTCTTTCGACTTCTGTACTTGGTCTCCTTCCTTTGAAGGTCTTCAGGTGTAGGAAGCCACCATTTGTTGTTTGCAGTCTTGCTTGGTTCTTGCAATAACTTTAATCACGACTTGTAGTGTGTCCTAAGGAAACTTGCAGTGCTTTACTCCTGCTTTTATGGGTTCTGGGGTGGGGTAATTTACTTACCTTTACTGTATTCTTACTCTCCCAGCAATTCTCTACACACTACACTTGTCTATGGGGGAATTTGTGATTCGCATTCCACTTTCTTAGTATATGGTTTGTTTTGCCCCTAGACGTATTTTCTCCCACTGCATTCTATAGCATTTCCTATTGTTTGAACTATCCTATGTCTAATTACTTACCATATTTTGGTGTCTAGTGTATATATTGTGTATAATACTTACCTCCACAAGGAGCATTGCCTCTGGGATATTTTAGCCTTGTGTCACCCAAATAAATACCTTTATTTTTGGTAACACGGAGTATTGTCTTTACTTGTGTATAAGTACTGTGTAACTATAAGTGGTATCTGCATGAAATGTAACAGTCTGTTAGCACATTAGGCTCAGTGCAGGGATCAAAGGTTTCGTGCAGCTCTGAGAAGGGGTGCAAGGTTAAATGTGGGGGCCTAAACTTATTTGCTAATGACTTTGGTGCAGTTTTATGGATCTGCACAACACTTGGCAGACACTTACCATGGTTAGCTTGATCATGATATTTTGAGTTTCATACAAATCCTTCAAATTGAGGCCCTCAATGGAGTGTTCAAGAAAGCAGCATTTCCCATTTTAAATCCCAAAGAAAGCTTTGCTCTTCAATACATAAATAAACCCAGAATAGAGTTATAGTACACCTGTCATAAGACTAAAGGCATTATTACGAGTACGGCGGTCCTAAGTCGACATACATGCTGTGGCAGTCTGACATCTGCAACCTGGCGGTCTGGCCATCAGATTACGATGCTGGTGGTCAGACCACCTCAAGACCGCTGCCACCGCTAGGATCGTGTCACCACTACCATCCTGCTGATCCCAACTTGCCTTTCTGACAGGCTTTACATGGTTGGGACCTGCCATGAAAAGGCCAGCAGAAATGCAAAGACAGGGCCACAGGGGAGCCCCTGCACTGTCCATGCCCATGTCATTGGCAGTGCAGAGTCCCCCTATCAGCACATTTGGAATGCGCACTGCTTGCCATGGCAGACAGTGCATGTTCGAGTGTGTTTGCAGCATAGTCAGTGCAGCTGGCATTGGCCAAAGCCAAAGCCAATGCCTTCGCACTGACTGTCCCGCTAGCCCAGCGGGAAAATCATAATAAGGCAGCCTGGAGGCTGCCGGATTGGCAGTGGCCTCCAGGCCGCTATACTGGCAGTTCAACGGTCAGAGCGCCAAACTCCTAATGAGGCCCTAAATCATTACTCATTGAAGTGCTATTGTTTGGTTTAGTGTAAATCTACTTAGTTGAAGAAATTTGCATTGCAATGTTTCAGTGGGCTTGAAAGGGTTAAACGTTCGAGAGATCTGGATCATTAGTGTGCAGGCATTCATCCCACCCAGGGTTGCAGTCTTTCTTTGGACCTAGATTAAAAAAAAAGGCCCTTCCCTCCTATTGGACAAGGAAGCTTTTAATTCCCATTGTCCATTTCAAGTCTGACGTACAAACGTTTGGTATGTTAACCCCTTAAAACATGACCCACGAATCCTTAAAAATATTTTGAAAAATACCCATTCAGGCAATATGCCAGGGCCTATGGGCAACACATGCTAACCATGTTTGAAAGCTGTGTGCACTGGTGGCTGGGACTCTGTGGAAGGTTAGCAAATTACTACCAAATGAACATTTTTGACATATCCCCCAAGCCCGCTAATTGATTTGTATTAAACTCCAATCATTAAGGATAAGCTAAACGTAACGCTCTACTCAACTTATTACTGGTTTTGTGAGATGACATCAAAGATATTAGCAAATTACATTATTTTTGACCCAACTGCCCCCACCTTTTAACTTTATACCCTTTGTCAGATCTGCTTGAAACCTATGATTCTTGCACTGGGCTTGACCTGGTAACAGCTTTTCATATATGATGCAGATTCATTAATTAGTGCAAAAAATGAATAAGCCTTGTTAGTTTTAAGGTACTAGGAACTGTAAACACGGTTCTAGGGCATGCTGGATCCACACAACCCTATTTTACGGAGACCATGGAGGAACCACAGACCATTATTAACCACTGGAAAGCTTTGATTGGAGCATGAGAATGTACTGCTCCTTATTGAAAAAGTTTTTGACTTTCTTGCACAGATCATTGAACTATTTGTGTAGATGAGCCCTCCCACAAGGGAGACTGTTTAATTTTTTTTGCTGGGCGTTTTACTTTTTTAGAGATCCAAAACTTGTTGCTCCTTTGCAATGGCTTCTGAACAGGAAGACTAAAATTCTGAATATTCAGGGAAAACATGGAGACGAGATAAATAGAGAACTGGAAAACATTCATACACAGGGTTTAAGATTACCATTAGAATCCATTGTCTGGGCACCTTTCACCATTGCACTAGGTGAATAAAAATGTAATAAAAGTTTGTGATGTGCACTTGTGCAGCAAGAAGCTTAACAGAGAAAGCAGAGCAAAAAAAAAAATAAACTTCAGAACATTCTCAAACACAAGCACCTTAATGCATAGCATGAACCACTGTTCAATGGTGCAAAAAGGAGATGAGATGCTGAAGAGTCAACTACACCTTTTTCAGCCATGCAACATGCCAATGCTCTTGAAGAGACACTGTCAGAGGTATTCTGCCATGGAGCAAGAACAGATTAATCCTTGCTTTGCAAACATGGGTTTGCATTGCCAAGCATGCCACAAGGCGATCTCTTGCAGAAATCATAGTGGAAGAGCACAGAAAATCAAATGTTTGTTAGCTAAAAGACATGTAAAACATATTTATTCCAGTTCTTTTTACATTATCCAATTTAAAGTTTAGATTTGTTTTCCCCTCAAAAAAGTAAAAACTTAAAATGGCCTGCGAGGTGGTGGTCCCTGGGGCTTTGGGAGATAGGGCACCTGGCCACCCCGCATCCATTTTAACAAGTGCCCCAGGGAGGGGGCCATGCATCCAGATACACCCAACACTGCCAATGCTGGTTGATTGTCCTGGTCCAGTCCTAAAATGTAATCTCGACCTGGCACACTGCCTGTGTGCCCTGTCGACTACACACTGCATGCACTAAGGTAAGTCACTCTTCTGGCAGGCCTTCCAGGCCTAAATCAGGGTGCACTTACTATATGTGCTAGAAATGGGGTCTCTGGTTGGCAGTCAGTTTGCACTCAGTCCAAGCAGGAACCCTCCCTCTTGTCACGGTTGGGAGATGCACTTCTAGGATAACCCCTGCTCACCCCCATGGTAGCTTGGCACAAGCAGTCAGGCTTATCTCAGAGGCAATGTGTAAAGCATTTGTACCAACACATACTGTAATACAGTGCAAACACTACAAAAGGGACACAGCACCAGTTTAGAGAAATAGCTAATATTTATCAAAATCAAGCAAGATAAAAACCACAAACATCCAAAATATATAAGCAAAGATATGATATGTTTTTTTAATTTAAAAAGAGTCAATCCATAGAAATCAATACATGCATTGTTTTACCATAGTTACCTGGTATGCATAAAAAATAAAGCTGCGCGCCGTTGGAAAAGTAAGCAATGCATCGATTCTCGACTCGCAAGTGAGGCTATTTATCGATTCTTCTCTGGTTGGGTTTCTCTCTCCCGCAGAAGAGCGGTGTGTCAATTTCTGGACGGGTAGCCTCGGGTCAGTGCAGATTCACTGTAGTTTTGACGCCCAGTGATGATGCACGCAAAAACATGATGCAATATGGCAAAAGAGACGCATTGCGTGGGTGATGCATCGACCTTGTCAGCCGCAAGCAGATGTTACATCCATATTCCAGCCGCCACGCAGGTAGTACGTCAATTTTTCAGCCGTGAGGCAGGTGCTGCGTCGATTTTTCTCCTGCTCGGCTCCGGTACATGGATTTCAGACTTGCATCCACCAGCTTCTCCTTTCAAGGGCCCAGGAACTGGATAGGGCACCACTTGGCAGGGTAGGAGTCTCAGCAAGAGAGTCCAGGTGCTTGCAGGGGAAGTCTTTGATGGCCCTGAGACTTCAAAACAGGGGGCAATCCCAGTCCAGGCCCTTGGAGACACTTCACAAGCAGGAAAACACAGCAAAGTCCAGTCTTTGTCCCCTGTAAAGTAGAAGCAGCAACTGCAGGCCAACCCAGAAAAGCACACTCAAAGGCAAAGGGGCAGTACTTCTCCTCCACTGCATTAGCTCTTCTCATTGGCAGAGGTTCCTCTTGATCCAGAACTAATCTAAAAGTCTGGGGTTTTGGGTCCACTACTTATACTCATTTCTGCCTCTAAAGTAGGCAAACTTCAAAGGAAAGTCTCTGTTGTTCACAAGATCCTTCCTTGCCCAGGTCCAGCCCAGGACACACTCCAGGGGGTTGGAGACTGCATTGTGTGAGGTCAGGCACAGCCCTTTCAGGTGTAAGTGTCAGCTCCTCCCTCCTCACTCTAGCCCAGGAGACTCATCAGGATATGCAGGATACTCCTCAGCTCCCTTTGTGTCATTGTCTAGAGGGAATTCACAAACAGCCAAACTGTCAGTCTGACCCAGACGTGGATTCCACAGGCAGGCAGTTGCGCAGAATGGTTAGGCAAGAAAATGCCCACTTTCTAAAAGTGGCATTTTCAAACTGACAATTTAAAAACCAACTTTTCCAAAAGATGCACTTTTAAATTGTGAGTTCAGAGACCCCAAACTGCATATCTCCACCTGCTTCCAATGGGAAACTGCACTTAAAAGATATTTAAAGGCAGACCCCATGTCAACCTATGAGAGAGGCCTTGAAATAGTGAAAAATGAATTTGGCAGTATTTCACTACCAGGACATGTAAAACACACCAGTCAATGTCCTACCTTTTAAATACACTGCACCCTGCCCAGGGGGCTACCTAGGGGCTACCTTAGGGGTGCCCGACATGTAGTAAAAGGGAAGACTTGGGCCTGGCAAATGGGCAAACTTGCCAGGTCGAACTGGCAGTTCACAACTGCACATACAGACACAGCAGTGGCAGGTCTGAGCCATGTTTACAGAGCTACTCATGTGGGAGGCACAATCAGTGCTGCAGGCCACGTAGTAGCATTTGTTTACAGGCCCTCAGTGCACTCTACTAAGAACTTACTAGTAAATCAAATATGCCAGTCATGGAAAAGCCAATTAGAGTTACAATTTACACAGAGAGCACTTGCACTTTAGCACTGGCCAGCAGTGGTAAAGTGCCCAGAGTACCAAAACCAGCAAAAACAAGTCCAGCACACAGTCAAAAACACAGGAAGCAGAGGCAAAAAGGCAGGGGAAACCACACCAAGGATGCCAGGTCTAACAGTATGTGTGGGCATAGATGCATGAGCAATATGCCCATACTGTGTCCCTGCCAAACCTAGGACATTGTAAGTGAACAGAGCAGCCATTTTAATATATGTGCTGGACACTGGTCAGTACGAGTTTCACAGCTACATGATGGCTACTCTGAACCCTCGGTTGATTTGTATCAAACAGGTCAGCATGACAAATCCAAACTGGTACCAGTATTAGATTTATTACAAAATGCACCCTAGGGGTCATCTTAGAGGTGCCCCCTGCAAAAGCTAACTACCCCGGCATGGTTGCTGGCCGATCCCAACCAGCCTGCCATGACCAGACAAGATTCTGGAACCCTGAGGTGAGAGATCCTGCTCGCTGGGTCCCAATACAAAGCCCTTCCTCGGAAGAGGTGCTATCACACCTTCCCCCCCACCCCCCAGGAATGTGCAATGCCCTGCTAGCGAGCTTCAGAGGGCTTACCGCCTTTGAAACTTGACCTTCAAACCTGTTGCTAGCAGCAGATGGCCGCCCCCATTGCAAACCCCCACTTTTGTTGGGAGCAACAGCAGGAACCCACAGAAAGGACGGGAGGAGTGGTCTGCCCCAGCTTGCATCTCCCCTAAGGTGTTGAGTGTGAGGTGACCCCTCCATATCATTGTCCTCCATCTTGCATGGAAGAAAAATAGCCAATCAAGTGTAAGGAAGTGGCCTCTGCCCACAGGACGTGGTCACTTAGTGGGTGGAGCCACCCTAAGGTAGATGACCCATGGGTCACTACAAGGTACTCCCCTAAACGCCCACTAAATACAGTATTTAGTGGGCGTCCCTAGACGAGAAACTCAGATTCTAAGGACAAAAGACCAGCAACAAAGAAGACCCAGGCTCGAGAACTGAAGTCCTGCTGCACCAAGTAAAAGGTGCCAAACCCTGCCTGCTGCACACAGGACTTGACAATAGCTGCTGATGGGTTGCTTGGACGCTGGACGGACTCTACACACCCCCCAGAGGACCTCTACACTTTGAAAATTGCCAAAGATCTTCCTTTAGAGTGAAGGCATCACTCTTCTGCAAACACGGAACAAAGACCCAGTGAAGACCACTTCACTGACTGGCTGCTGACCAAAGAACCGGATGCCTCAGCCAGACCAAACTCCACCTGACGACCTATAAGGACAAACCCTGCCAGTGTGCCAAGTAACGGTCGAGCTGCCCCATTGCCCCAGGTAGTGGTCACATAATGTCGGACACTGAGATGGACAGTTCACTCCAGACTGAAAAAAAGACCAGGGGGAAGTCCCAGTAGAGGGAATTCAGAAACCACCAGGACCTCCCACCAGTGTACCCCTGCTGACTTGCAAGCGACCCTCAAAGTGACCTACCTCCTGCTTCTAAGGGCACCTTTGCGCACAGCTCCTGGCTCATTGATTCGCTCTGCACCCGGTGGCCCTGTGCCCTGCACCGAAGATCCAGCTGTGCCCTAAAGGTCCCCCACCACTTGTGACCTTGACACTCCAAGGGGACGCACTAGACTTACCTTTAAGTCCACCAGTGCAGTGTTTTTCCAAATGGACCCCTGCAGTGGCCTGGCACCAGTTCCAACGACTTTCTGCAGCAGCTCCCGCAGAAACCGGGAACCACCTGAACTTCTCCAGCTGGTCCATAGTGCCCACTGACGAACTCGACATACTTACAACAGGAGACATTGGTAATCGCATTTCCTTATTTTTTATGTATTTTTGAAGTATTTCTCCATTTAATCCTAAGGTGCGTAATTACGCACAAAAAGACTATTTTTGCTAAACTTAAAAAATGTATAACTTAAAAAGTACTTACAGATTTTGATGCTCTTGGTCTTACAAATTTTATAAAAATCTGAAATATTTTTGTAAATTGGTCTTGAGTTATTCTTATGAGTGTGTGGTCTCATTTATTGATACTGTCGGTTCAACAAATGCTTTGCACTTCTCCAATAAAGGTCAGGGCCCAAAAAACTACTCTCCACTGGCATTAGTGAGTTTTACTTTATGAGGTTGAGCTATTTTTAGATTCCACTCCACCCTTCTGGTGAGTGGACAAAGAACAGGTGTTCTGTTCTGTCAGAAAATGAATTATCAATTAAGATGCCTTTAAATCTTATTCTTGCCACATATGCGCTGTGTTCAGAGACAGAGGTTAAAAGTCAGTTTGTCTTCTTGCAATGCAAATACTTTTCCTTGTGACTGCAGGGTTCCAGGATTTTGTAAGGTGAACTGTCTGACCTACGTGAAGTGAAAGGCTTTTGGAAGCTGCTTTTTCCTAAAACACAATATTTATATAACTAATTCAACTTTACAAACATTTCAAAATATATTTAAGTAGCTGTGAAAGACCATTTTTTGTACTTCTGTGTGATGAAACAAATATTTTAATAGGATGAAAAGAAAGTCAGAACACTTGGTGATGTGCAAATGATAAATGTTTTCTGAAAACCAATTTCCACAGATTATTGTTAATACATTATATAGTTTTATCAGTAAAGCTGCAAGTTAGTGGGAAGGTTGGACACTTCTTGGAAATTTACTGTCTGTAAATGACAGTGGGCTACCACATCATGCTTAAGTAATATATTTATCAAAAGTGAGTGTTTAAACATAAACTGAGAAACACTCCTCTCTGATGGCAAAGCGATTAGTAAACTAAGAGGCAAGTCATGCATGGATCATGTGTACCCTATATGTGGGCTAGATTTATTATACATGGAGCAAATGTTTATTATATTTAATCAAACAAAAGAGGATTTTTTACAGCAGAAATGCTGAACTCACATATTTAAAGGTGCACTCATATGAGAGAAAGAAGAAAAAGGAGACTGTAAAATACAATATTTGCCTAGGATCACAAAATTTGAGACTCGTTTCCCGGTCATGTACATTACAGTTAGGTTAAGTAGAATATTGAAACTACTTGACCTGCAGGTCTAGTAACATTTTTATGTTTTTTCGATGCCTGAAGGCCTAGCTGCTTGACCAAGCTACCATAAAAATGAAAGCATTAGGTGGTCTAGTTTTTACCTCAGTAAATGTGCGGTTGCCCAGATTCTCTGCACAGTGTGACTAATTTTGCACACTATATAGATGGCCAGCCTCCTACAGGAATGACCTCTGGTCAGGTCCTGCACTCAACCTACTCTGGGCAAGACTTTCAGGCATGTGCAGATGGGGTTGGCAGCAGGGATTGGCCTCTAGCCAACCCATGCTGTGCACTCGCCACAGGCAGCCAACCTCTGCTGCTTGCAGTCAACCCCCACTGCATATGACCATTGGCAGTGCATAGCAGAGGTGGGCGAGTGTTTTGATTTCCTTCTCTTACGCTATGACCGAGCTTACAAAACTTCTCTGGAATGCACTTCTTAGTTTAAAGAAGACATTTATTATTATTATTACTTCACCACGAGGTTCCTGAAAGACGAAATTAGTAGATTGGAAGCACACATTTAAAAGTAGTCACAGCAATGAAAGCAAAATATATCAAAGTACTTCTCAATTGCAATGTACACAGCAAATACAAGTGATTATATTATAGCATAACTTCAAAGCAAAGCATAAAAGTCAAAATTGCATCACCGTAGGGCCTATATCTGCTTGTCATCTTTCTCCTATCCTCAAGTTGATGACTCTGGTTAAACTGCGAGAAAGAGACTTTCCACCCAAACGGGAGACAGGCAGCTGATGTCCGCTCCTGCCCGAAGTCCTGAAAGATCTCCCCCTGCTGCTGCCCCAGGGCCACCGTTACCAAAATGTGCTCCTTCCTCTCAGACTCGGGAAATGAAAATAAGCCATTGGAGACTGGCCAGATCTCCTAGGCCCCTCCTCTTCGCAAGGCTGAGCAGAAAGGAAAACACCAAATATACGCTCTCTTATCACGTTAGGGTTTGTGTGAATTCAATTTGAAAAACACAGCTTGGTCAACCATGTGGAAAAACACAGCTTGGAAAAACACAGCTCATCTGCAATGTCTCAACTACAATGTCTCAACTGCAATGCCTAACTCCACGTTAAAGCCAATAGGCAGCTAACCTAAATACCAAAAGTAATGTCTAATGTCATGTTAAAGCCAATAGACAGCTAAACTGAATAAAGAATGTAATGGCTAATGCCATGTTAAAGCCAATAGGCAGCTAATCTAAATACCAAATGTAATGTCTAATGCCATGTTAAAGCCAATAGGCAGCTAACCTAAATACCAAATGTAATGTCTAATGCCATGTTAAAGCCAATAGGCAGCTGACCTACATACCAAATGTAATGTCTAATGCCATGTTAGAGCCAATAGGCAGCTAAACTGAATACAACATGTAATGTGCTACTGGTGAACATTGAGCAACTAATATGCGCAGTGGTAAAACACAAAGTCATTGGTCAAACACAATTAATAGCATAACAGCGAAGAGCCAGCAGCATGCCACAGGCAGCCAACTGCAGGACGAGCACAATGGGGTTCGGCCGCAGACAGTCACCACCTGTTGTGAATGGCCAACCCCATACACCCTTTGGCCTTGCTTAGTGTGTGTTGGCCACAGGGTCTGGCCTCTGGCTAGGACCTGAATCCAACCCTCCTCAGCCAACCAACCCCTGCTGTGCCCAGCTTTCAACAGTGTGCAGCGGTGATTGTCCACAGTGCCTCTCTGCAACCAACCCGCTGCAGGCAGTCATCTCTTCTCATGGGTGGAGGCTCAGATTGTGGTCCACCTACATCCTTATATGGCCATTTCTTATATTCTGCAGGTTGCAGTGACTGTCATGACAACATTACATTTCTATGTGTCCCACTTTTACATACCCTGTACTCCTCCTTGTGGGCTACATTGCCTAACTAGGCATGACTTATTAATATTTAAAAGGAAGATTTTTCCCCAGTAAGAATGGCTATTTTGACAGATTGGGCTGCAGGTTTAAATGCAGCAGTAAGGCAATAATGGTAGGCCTTAAGCCATGTTTTCCTTTGTCACACTAGTTGATAGTACAATAAGTGCTGCATTCCCCAGGTGATTTTCAACTTTCCATGCCATGGATGTATTTCTGCACTATACACTAGGGCCTTATGGAAAAGTTAGAAATGCGAATCAACAGCCAATGTTTACTTGTTTTAGGCATAAGTGAACACATTTGGGGACCTGACAGCAGTGCCCTGTGTAGAGAGACTAAACAGCAGAAATACAATTCCACGGAAAATGGGGGAACCTTCTCACAATACATATGCAAAGCACAAACGGGAACTCTGGATAGCTCCCAATAATTAGGTGGAAAGCTGCTCCTTTATATGAAGTGTATCCATAACACCACTGAAACCAACTGACCGGGACTTTGAATATGCTCACCTCAAATGCCTGTATTTTTTCTAGCAGAATTTTTACTTATAGGATAAGCCAAAGCCCTCCATGCAGAGCTAAATAAATGTCAAAACTTTTTGCCATTTTTTAGCAAAGTCTTTAACAGGGGTGTGGAATTTATTAAAATATCTACTTGTCCAGGGGACAGGTCGCTTCTCAAATCTACTTGTCCTGTAAAAAGATCTACTTGTCCCTTTGGTGCCATGTAGTGTGGCGACAAATTATGGCAGCAATCTCATTATGTAAGAGCTCTGATAATAGCCTCTCTGATTATGCCAGGGCTACTACCATAGTAGGGCTTGAATACTTGCAGTTTCAATCCCTACTGTAGCAATTTCCTTATTTTGCCACCTTTCTGCAGATATGCATACTGGGGCTGGAGGAAGCAGTAAGCAATAGTTCCAGGGCTGGAATGCCTTTGAGTCTGCAAACCTACTAACCTGCATGTTTTAAAGATTTTCACCAGCTTCTCTCTAATATTTTCCCATAATAAGAAAGGTTGGACATTTACTCCTGACAATGGCAGAATTAGAACTTCTTCCAGGGTTGGGAAGAAAGTGGCTGGAGGGAAAATGAACTTGCAAATGCTCAATAGATTTTCACATGAGCAAATCTACACATCGTATTTACCCATGCTAAAATACAGTTCACAGATATTTTATAGGCGTACGACATATACCATGGGTGCACTTTTGTGACTTTCTTTAAGAATTTGGGGCCACATGCAGGTAGGTTCAGATTTGCGACCCGCAAATTGCGAGTCAGAGCAACTCGCAATTTGCGAGTCGCAAATCCGAATGTAGGATGGTGTCCTTGACACCATCTGTGATTCGCAAGGGCTTCGCAAATGCCCACCTCATGAATAATTATGAGATGGGTCGCAATTTGCGACCCCCTTGCGAATGGCGGCCCTCACAGGGATGGTGGCCTGCTGGAGACAGCAGACGACCATGTCTGTGACTGCTTTTCAATAAAGCATTTTTTTTTTTTGTAATGCAGCCCGTTTTCTTTAAAGGAAAACAAGATGCATTACAAAAACGAAAAATTAAATGTTTTTGTTTCATTTTTTCAGAGCAGGCAGTGGTCTGCAGGATCACTGCCTGCTCTGAAAAAATGTTTACAGTGACATTCACAATTTTGCGAAAGTGTTAGCACACATTTGAAATAGGTGCAAACAGCGATTGGTTTGCGCACGCGTTCGTGGTCACAAAACAATCCTACATTGCACTGCGAGTCGCAATTAGGAAGGGAACACCCCTTCCTAATTGCGAGTCGCAAACCCGTTTTGCGATTCGGTAACCAGGTTACCGAATCGCAAAACTGGGTTTGTGCATCGCAATGTGCTTTTTGCACGTCGCAAACAGTGAAAGTCGCTGTTTGCGACTTGCAAAAAGCTACCTACATGTGGGTCTTGGTCCCTAATTAGGTCTGGTGTTAACAAAGACATTTTGTTTTTATTAAACTTCTATTTCTCTCTCTTTCGGCTGGCTTTACTGTGAGTGATCGCATTCTGCTCTTCCACAAGGAGCATATTGGCACACAAAGTAGTTTTGTTCAGTGTCAGGAACTACAGTGGCAATCAGTGACGTAACGAAACTGGAGGGTGCCCCTTTGCAAAGAACATGGAGGAGCCCCCTCTCCAGACTCACTCAGGGCAGGTGCTGTGCTGAAGGGGCCCCCTGGAGGGCAGCTGCGGGGCCTTTGTTATGCCACTGGTGGCAACATGTGTTTTAGAGTTCAAAAGCTTTTTGGGGGGGTTTTGACAGTGTTTGTTACAATGTTGAGGGCCTGGTAGCTCCCACAACAATAAAGTGTTACAAAAGCCATGTCAAAACAAGACACGCATTGATGAAACTAAAAGACTTATAAAAATATGTCAGATCAGTTGGCTTTGTCAGTGTTTGTTTATTTTCATGCTTCCCATAATCGTGTTGAAAATGGTTACACTGATTTTCCATTACAAATATTTTTGGTAAATACTAGCATGCATCAACACATTTTACTAAATGACACTTCATTTGCATCTAATCAGAGAGCATTCTGGGAGCATTATACTTAGCCTCATAGCCTAAACTTTTCAAACATGTGTATACACGTTTTGTTTTTTTTGTACTGGAACCAACGTCAGTAGTGAAGTGTGACCTTAAAACATTTATTTACAGCACTCACCCTAATAATGAAGGCTTTCAAATAATGAACCATAAATACAAGTTCGAACAGCAGTATCTTTTGGAAACACATTACCTCAACTGCAGAGAGTTCCACTCTCTGTAAACAGGCAGCCAAAGAGTTTGTGCTGCAGAGGGTTGGGCCTACTTGTCCCAAGGACAAAGTAAACATAAAAACGTGTTGCCCTTGACCCCAAACAAGATGTGTCGATAGGAATTCCATATCCCTGAACTTTAAGCATAGGATTGGCAAGTGCTAGACACACGACCATAAAAAACAACAAAGTCATTTTACTATTTCAAGCACAGTGTTACAGCTTTGTATTGATAAAATGCCGTATAAGGCAACCTAGAATATGTAAAAGCTGCTCCTCACACGCATATTACATGCCAGGAGCAGCTTTATGGCACTCTAAGCCTGCAAGAGGATTTGTCAAAATGTATAAACAAAAAAAATCCTTTTTAACTGTCAAGATAACTATAACTTTTAACACTTCAAAGCCCACCTGACCCTTTTTTAGGACACCAAATTCTCAAACATTACTGAATGGAATGGATTTACACCAAATCAAGCAAAGACACTCCTCTAAGCAATGTTCTAGTAATTTTGTTCAGCGTATTTTTTTCTACATTTTTTTTTTTGCCCACTCCATAACTAACATTCTACTGTCATTTTTTCTGTGAATTTCAGGTTTCTTTTATGATGTATTACATTTATCTGTCACATAGCTGTTCCGAGCTAAGTGCACACTTCAGCTGTGTATAGCAGGGGTTGCCAGACCCTATATCCAACTCCCTTGTGTGGGCAACCAGCCCTTCACTGCAGGGGGTGGCAGCAGAGCCAGGTTTTTGGCCAGGCCCTGTGTCTAGCACACATGTGCAGCCAATCCTCACTATGCAAAGTCTTCAGCGGTATGCAACAGGACTTTAAAACAGTGCTCCCCTTTAACTTTGCCTCCCTCTTTTTGGATTTACACAACATCAAAAATACCTGCACTCAGTGTAATTTGGTGTCTGCCACTTTTCATGCAGATGACTCAAAACAGTGCAAAAGATATCTGCGAGCAAACCTTTCCTTGCCCCCACTACTAAAATTGATTGGTATAAAGTCTAGCATATAAACAGAGAACTAAGGGGCAGATTTAATAGCCCCTAGTGCCACCAGAGCGCCACTTTTCATGGCACTCCAGTGGTGCTAAACACTGCTCCATATTTACAAGGAGGTGTAATGCCACTTTTTGTGGCGTTAAGCCTCCTTGTAAATATGGGCCCCTCTGATGCAGTTTTCTGCGTCAGAGGGATGTGCTATGGGTGTTGCTGTTGACGTTCACGCAACACCCATTGCTTTTCGATGCTGCTTCAGATTTACGAGTTGTCATAAACCTGAGGCACCGCCAAAAACTAACGCCACCCCAGGGGTGGTGTTAGAATGGCAAAACGAGGAGGAATGCTTTCATTCCTCCTCATTTTTTGCTTTTTCTATGTGCTTTGCATTCTGCAGCACAGACAGAAAAAGCTAAATGAAACAGATGATTGTTTATGTGCAGGAAGGTGTCCCTTCCTGCACATAAACAATCATTCTGAAATGACGATTTGGAACTTATATGTGTGCTGCAATTTGCAGCACATATAGAAGTGCCAAATCACCATTGTAGATTGTTTATGTGCAGGAAGGGACACCTTCCTGCACATAAACAATCTATTCTCTCACCGCAGACAACGTTGCACTATGGTGCAAGGATACCTGCGCTGGCAGCTTAATTTAGTGCCGGTGTAGGGGGAAACGCAGGGCTGCACCGTATTTCTGTAAATACAGCGCATCCCTGTGTTTCAATAGTGGCGCAGCACCGTGGTGCACCACTTTGGCTTAAATCAGGGCCTAAATCCTCTAAACTTCTTGCAAATTTTGTGAAGATTTTTCACACTGTGCCAATGTGTAGGAGGCTGGCCTGGCTTATAGTGGGTACCTGATGGTACTTACACCTTGTGGCAGGTCCAGTTATCCCTTATTAGTAGATTAGTAGTGTTCTAGCAGCTTTGGCTGAGAGAGGTAGCTATAGCAGGGCAGCTTATGCTGAACTAGGAAACATGCAAAGCTCCTACCATACCACTTGTATCATATAGGTACTTTATCATAAGAAACGCAATACTCAGAGTTACTAAAAATAAAGGTACTTTATTTTAGTGACAATGTGCCAAAAATATCTCAGAGGATATACTCCCTTAGGAAGTGAGTTAAATACACAAAATATACACACAAACCAAAATCAGGTAAGTAAAAAAGTGGAATGCGAACCACAAATGGACCCCTAAGCTAGTGTAGTGTGTAGAGGGTCGCTGGGAGTGTAAGAAAACACTAAGGGTGTCCAAGATACCCCACAACCCTGGAAAGTAGGAGTAAAGTACTACTATTTCCCCAGAAACACACTAAAGTCATGATAGAGGATTTTGCAAAGACCACAACAGACTGCAAAGCACTGAAGACCGATTCCTGGACCTGAGGACCTGCAAATGAAGGGGACCAAGTCCAAGAGTCACGCAAGTGTCCGGGGGGGCAGGAGCCCACTAAACCCCGGATGAAGGTGAAAAATGGCTGCCTTCGGATGGAAGAAGCTGAAGATTCTGCAACAACGAAAGATGCTAGAAACGTCTTCATGCAGAAGATGTCCCACGGAGTACTGGAGGATGCAGAGTTGTCTCTTTGGCAAAAGTCCGCAAACAAGCCTTGCTAGCTGCAAAGGTCGTGGCTGAAGAAAAAGGGTGCTGCCCAGGCCCAGGAAGGACCAGGATGTCACCACTTGGGAGAGGAGATAGAGGGGAGCCCTCAGCAACATAGAGAGCCAATGCACAAGAAGGTAGCACCCGCAGAAGTCCTTGAACACAGGTTCAAGAAGACTGAGCACGGCGGTCGTCTCAACACTACAAAAAAGGGTCCCACGAAGCCAGAGGTCAACTCAGGGAGTTGAGCAATACAGGAGGAGTGCTGGGGACCTGGGCTTGGCTGTGGACGAAGGATTCCTTGGAAATGTACACAGAAGCCCTAGCAGCTGCAGTTCATATGATACACAGGTTTACTGTCTGGAGAGGGGAGGCAAGGACTTACCTCCTCCAAATTTGGACAGTTGGACCACTGGACAGTCTGGGTCACTTGGGTCCACCAACTGTGTTCCAGGGGCCACGATCGTCAGGATGAGAGGGGTCCCAGAGTACCGGTGATGCTGAGGTTTGGTGCCTGCTGGAGCAGGGGGAAGATTTCGTCAACCCATGGGAGATTTCTTCATGGCTTCCATTGCAGGATGAAGGCAGGCAGCCCCCAAAGCACGCACCACCAGGAAACAGTTGAGAAAGACAGCAGGATTAGGCGCTACAATGTCACTGGTAGTCTTCTTGCTACTTCGTTGCAGTTTTGCAGGCGTCCTGGAGCAGTCAGCGGTCGATCCTTGGCAGAAGTCGAAGAGAGAGGTGCAGAGGAGCTCTGGTGAATTCTTGCAAGTCGTTATCTGAGGAAAAGTCCACTGGAGAGTCCTTAAATAGCCCCAGAGGAGGATTGGCCACCTAGTCAGGTAAGCACCTATCAGGAGGGGTCTCTGATGTCACCTGCTGGCACTGGCCACTCGGAGACCTATAGAGTGCCCTCACACCTCTGGATCCAAGATGGCAGAAGTCTGGGACACACTGGAGGAGCTCTGGGCACCACCCCTGGGGTGGTGATGGACAGGGGAGTGGTCACTTCCCTTTCCTTTGTCTAATTTCACGCCAGAGCAGGGACTGGGGGTTCCCTGAACAGGTGTAGACTGGCTTATGCAAGAAGGGCACCATTTGTGCCCTTCAAAGCATTTCCAGAGGCTGGGGGAGGCTACTCCTCCCCAGCCCTTAACACCTATTTACAAAGGGAGAGGGTGAACACCCTCTCTCAAGGGAAATATTTTGTTCTACCTTCCTGAGACTTGGCTGCCCAGACCCAAGGAGGGCAGAACCCTGTCTGTGGGTTGGCAGCAGTGGTAGCTGCAGAGAAAACCCCAGAGAGCTGGTTTGGCAGTACCCGGGTCCATAGTGGAGCCTCGGGGATGCATGGGATTCACCTTCAAACTCCTCATCCACGCCCACAAGGCTCTACACAACACCGGACCCACCTACCTCAACACCAGACTCAACTTTTACATCCCCACACGTCAACTCCGCTCTGCCAACCTCGCCCTCGCCATCGTCCCCCGAATCCAGCGCAAGACCTCCGGCGGCAGATCCTTCTCCTTCCTCGCCGCCAAGACCTGGAACTCTCTTCCCACCTCTCTTCGCCAGACCCAGGACCTCCTCACCTTCAGGAGACTCCTCAAGACTTGGCTCTTCGAACGCTAGCAGCACCCCTCCCCCCCCCCAGCGCCTCGAAACCCTGACGGGTACATAGTGCGCTTTATAAATTATCTGATTGATTGATTGGGATTGGCACCCCAATACCAGATTTGGCATGGGGGGACAATTCCATGATCTTAGACATGTTACATCGCCATATTCGGAGTTACCATTGTGAAGCTACATATAGGTATTGACCTATATGTAGTGCACGCTTGTAATGGTGTCCCCGCACTCACAAAGTCTGGGGAAATGGCCCTGAACTATGTGGGGGCACCTTTGCTAGTGCAAGGGTGCCTTCACACTTAGTAACTTTGCACCTAACATTCAGCAAGTGAAGGTTAGACATATAGGTGACTTATAAGTTACTTAAGTGCAGTGAAAATGGCTGTGAAATAACGTGTATGTTATTTCACTCAGGCTGCAGTGGCAGTCTTGTGGAAGGTTTGTCTGAGCTCGCTCTGGGTGGCAAAAGAAATGCTGCAGCCCATAGGGATCTCCTGGAACCCCCATTCCCTGGGTACCTAGGTACCATATACTAGGGAATTATAAGGGTGTTCCAGTGTGCCAATTAGAATTGGTAAAAATGGTCACTAGCCTATAGTGACAATTTTAAAGGCAGAGAGAGCATAAGCACTGAAGTTTTGGTTAGCAGAGCCTCAGTGACACAGTTAGTCACTACACAGGTACACACATTCAGGCCACAAACTATGAGCACTGGGGTCCTGGCTAGCAGGATTCCAGTGAGACAGGCAAAAGCAAACTTACATACATGTAAAAATGGGGGTAACATGGCAGACAAGATGGTACTTTCCTACACAATGTTAATAGCAAAATTACACTTTGTGGAAAATCCGCAAATCCTTATGATCCATTGCAGAAAGGTCGGTTTCTGAGAAGTTGTTGTTTCACATTATAACAACTTGTGGCTTTTAGCAATGGATCTTTGCGATACTTCTCTTAGAGCAGCTCTGTAGCAAAGGAGACTTTGGCCCTCATTACGACCTTGGTGGTAAATTCCGCTTACCGCCACGCTGACAGCTGCCAACTTACCGCAGCGCATATCCGTTAACCATATTTTTGACACACACACACCAATCCGACAGAATACAGCCACAGACACAAATCCGCCAGCCCAAAGGTCAGTGATAAAGTGACGGAATCAAAACCCATACCGTTACGCCAACAGAACAATGCCCATCACATTATGACCCACAAATCACCATGGCGGACATTCAACGGCGGTAAACCATTGGCGCTCGCAATGGACATCCACAGACAAAACACCACCACATTGGTCAGTTCAAACAACACACACCTGACACCCATACACACACCACACCCACACCACTATAAAACACACATGCACATTACCCACAACCCTTTACGACTACAATTCATTGGCACGAGACAGACACCAAGACCACCTAGCTAACTAGAGCCATACACCACTTACGCACTCCACATCACACACCCCAACACATCACCCAACACACCTCACATAACACCCATGGCACCACAAAGACACCCCCGTTTCACAGAGGAGGAGTTAAGGGTCATGGTGGTGGAAATTGTCAGGGTAGAGCCACAGCTGTTTGGAGCACAGGTGCAGCAAATATCTATAGCTAAGAAGATGGAGCTATGGCGGAGAATCGTGGACAGGGTCAACGCCGTGGGACAACAACCCAGAACAAGGGACGACATCAGGAAGAGGTGGAATGACCTACGGGGGAAGGTACGTTCCATTGCAGCAAGACACTAACTCGCTATCCCGGGGACTGGCGATAGACTCTCACCTCCTCCCCCACAACTCACAGCATGGGAGGAGCAAGTCTTGGCTATACCGCATCCTGAGGGCCTGGCCGGAGTCGGAGGAGGACTGGACTCTGGTAAGTCAACTCTCTACTACTATCACCCTCCTACCTGCATGCCATCACACACCATCACCCTCACTCCCATCACACCACTACACTACACACACTCCACCATCACAGAGGCTCCCCCATCAGGAAACACCACCACAGCACCCACCTACACCTCTGTCTCCAGGACACATCAGTCAGCAGTGTGTCCACCTCTACAGGAACCTCAGGCCACACCACGCCCCCAAGACGATCAGGGACCTAGGGTCAGTGGCAGTGGGCACACGGTTCAGGGGACAGAGGCACAGGCCACCAGGGACACTGGGAGGACTTCTGTGTGCCAGGGGGAGGACACGACCAGGGAACCGACTCTCCAGGAGGCACTCTCCAAGATCCTGGGAGCCTATCAACATTCCCAGGACACGATGGGCCAGATCCTAGACAACTTGCGGGAGAACAGGTGGCTGCAGGATGAACGGTACCAGGGGATCAGGGGGTACTTGCAGGCCATCAACAACACCCTGATCTCCATTGCAGGGGTGCTGGCAGACATGGCCAACATTATGAGGGAGGCAGTCTCACACCAGCGGGCCCCTGCCACTAGCCAGTCATCTGAACAGCCTTCCACTTCAGCTGCCACTAGTGTCCAGGAGGCCCTGCCACAGGACTCACAGGCCACCAGCACCCTTCCCCCTGCAGAAGGTGAACCACCCCGCAAACGTTCCCTGCGATCCAGACAGAAGCCAGAGACACATGCCAAGACCCCTGCCAGGAAATGAGACTCTCCTAATTGTCCCCCTTGTTTCCCACTCAGTCACCCTGTCCGCCTTTAACTGCCTTTACACCCCTTCCCCTTGGACTATGCACCTGTGCTACGAACAGACTGGAACAATACCCTGGACTTTCCTCCATCATCACCATATTCCATTGCCCCCTCCTCCTATATGTTAGCACTTCAATAAACACCTTTTGAACAAAAATCGATTTGGAGTATGTCATGTATATCAGAAATGTATTATTTGAAACAGGTACAAACATTGCAAATGAACTGTACATTGAATGAGCATAGATTAATGGCCTATAGCTGCCTGTAGTGATCACACCAGGAGTATGTGTCAAATCATCAACATCTGCAAAATGAATAGCCAGAGGGAACAGTAAGTGGGCATAGAAGTGGGAAATACCAGCATGCCAATGCCACACAGAATACAACCAACGTCATTGAAATGTAAAGTTACACTGTCTTACCTGTGCGTCATTGGAAGTATGGACGGATCACTGACCTTCTGTTGTCCTCATCCTCATCCTCTGCCTCCTCATCCTCACTGTCCACAGGGTCTACAGCTGCCACAGGGGCATCTCCAGTCTCCTCCTCCTGCAGAAAAGGAACATGTCCCATGTACATGAGGGCCAGGTTGTGCAACATGCAGCATTCCACTACTGCAGCTTGCCACTACTATCTGGCAGACCTTCTTGGGTGAGTAGCACATGGATCCACCTGTTAGATGGAGGCATGGGAACGTGTCCTTCAGGAGGCCAATGGTTCTCTCTATTATCCTGCTGGTCCGCCCATGTGCCTCATTATAACGTTCTTGTCCTTGTCCTGGCATTCCTCACAAGGGGTCAGCAGCCATGACAAACAATGATTGTATGTGGTGAGCTCTCTAAATAGTGTCTCCAATATGTAAATGCTTCCTTGATTGCTGATAATTCACAATTGCATATGGTGTACTTTCTCTCTGGACTTGACCGGGGTGTCAAAAATAAGCTAACTGATGAATGTCTTGGGTGTCTGTGTGTTTTGTTGACAAGATAGTTCCTATTGCAAAGGGAGATTCATCAGACTCTACATAAAAAGGCCGAGTATAATCGGTGTGCCTTAGAACTGGTGCCATAGTAAATGCAGTTTTCAATGTCTAGAAAGTTTTTACCTGCTCTTTTCCCCAAATGAAGGCATGATTCTTCTTGGTGAGATCACTGATGGGTAGTATGATCTGAGAGAAATTTTCTATAAAATGACTTACTGAAATTAGCAAAGCCTAAGAACTTTTGTATTTGTTTCACAATTTTACGAGGCTGCCACCGAACCACAATATTGACTTTGTCTGGATCCATCTGGGTTCTCTGGTCTGAAATTATGAACCCAAAAAGGGCAACTGATTTGCTCGATGATGAACTTATCTGCTTTTGTATACAGGTCATGTTTTCTCAGTTTATGTGGAAATTCCTGTAGGTGATTTCAGTGTTGTTCAAGATTTTTAGAAAATGTGCTCTCAAGAAATCCAACTGAAAAAGTGTCTGTAATGTCTCTGAATACACTGTTGAAAAGAAGGTTGCCACACAGTGGGGAGATGCAGAAACTAAAGGGCCATTACAAGCCACTTGTAGTCTAGTAGCCATACTAGGTATTACGCAGATCAAGTAATCATACATCAGATGGTGGAGGAGTCAATCAGTTTGAAGAAAATCCCATCACCAAAGAAGTAGTCATGTCATTTGTGCAAACCACACACTTGCCAATCATATGTGAATAGAGAAGAAGCAAATCTCCTTACTCTCTTTGGTTAGGCATCAGACGAGAACCTCATACCCAAAAGAAATAGATCATGCTCCAACATCCAAAGTGTATTATAGTTCCATGAATAAAATCGAACATTCTCATAGCATACCTAATTGTCAAGTTGTTAGACGTGGCAGCCTTACGGTGGTCACCCCCAACTTTTTCTTATGCCTCCCTCTACTTTTTAACACTGTTGTTGCTGGTTTTAGGACTCTGTGCACTTTACCACTGCTAACCAATGCTAAAGTGCATATGCTCTCTCTATTAAAACACTGTGACATTGGCTCATACCCAATTGGCATTTTTAATTTACTTGTAAGTCCCTAGTGAAGTGCACTACATGTGTCCAGGACCTGTAAATGAAATGCTACTAGGGGGCCTGCAGCACTGGTTGTGCCACCCACATAGGTAGCCCCCTAACCATGTCCCAGGCCTGCCATTGCAAGGCCTGTGTGCGCAGTTTCACTGCTACTTCGACTTGTCATTTAAAAGTACTTGCCAAGCCTCAAACTCCCCTTTTTCTACATATAAATCACCCCTAAGCTAGGCCCTAGGTAACCCAGAGGGCAGGGTGCTGTGTAGGTAAAAGGCAGGACATATATCTGTGTGTTTTATATGTCCTGGAAGTGGAAATCTCCTAAATTTGTTTTCCACTGCTGTAAAGCCTGCTCCTTTCATAGGCTAATATTAGGGCTACCCTCATAAACTGTTTGCGTGGTAGATTCTGATTAGAAAGGGGTAAACAGGTCATATTTAGTATGGCCACAAAGGTAATACAAAATCCTGCTGACTGGTGAGGTTGGATTTTATATTACTATTTTAGAAATACTACTTTTAGAAAGTGAGCCTTTCTCTGCACGTAAATCCTTCTGTGCCTTACAGCCGGTCTCCAATCCACGTCTGGGCTAGGCTGGTTGACAGCTCCCTTGTGCATTTCACCCAGACAACCACAAACACAGGATGCTCAGTCACACCTGCACACATCTGCATATTGAATGGGTCTTCCTGGGCTGGAAGGTTGGAGGGCCTGACACTTACATTTCAACGGACAGTGGCCTGCCCTCACACAAAGGACTGCCAACCCCCCATACTGGGGCCCTGGCAGACAGGGTTGTACTGAAAGGGGACCTTGTGCACTTCAAAACCACTCTTTGAAGTCTCCCCTACTTCAAAGGCAATTTTGGGTATATAAACTGGGTCCCTGACTCTACCAAATCAGACACTTCTTGGGACAGACACTCTGCACCAGAACCTGCAACTTGCCAAGAGAAGCTACCTGGCTGCCGAAAGGACTCATCTGGACTGCTTTGCTGTAAAGGACTGCTGCCTTGCTGGCCTCTGGCTCTGCTGAGAAGTGCTCTCCAAGAGCTTGGATTGAGCTTGCCTCCTGTTTCCTGAAGTCTCAGGACCAAAAAGACTTCATCTCTACAAAGAAACTCCTTTTGCAGTGAAAAATCGACGCACAGCCTGTCCAGTGGTGAGAAAATCACTGCTTCGCCGAACCAGAACAACGCAACCCGGCTCCACGAGTGGGGATCGACGCAGTGCCAGCACTGCGACCGGAACTTCGACGCACAGCCCACTGGATCAACGCATCGCAGAGCCGGAACGAGGCAGCCCAACTTCCGCCGGTGTTGGGTGTTGTCTTTTTGTGGTGTTTTCACTGTGTTATTGCATGACTTATTGCACAAATACTTTACACAATGCCTTTTAAGTTAAGCCTGACTGCTCAGTGCCAAGCGTCCAGAGGGTGGGCATAGGATAATTTGGATTGTAGATCCTGACAAGGATTGTGATCCCTACTTGGACAAGGGTGTATACCCCTGCCAACTACAGACCCCATTTCTAACACACATCTTATATGCCTTTCACGTGTCCATGCCTCAGTAGCAACTATCTTCTACAATCCAAAATCGCAGTTTGCCCTGTATTAGCATATAATCACAGTCACAAACGTGAGTATGTTAAAGATCAAAGAAGATGAAGTCAAGTCTTACCTCTTATAAATTAGCCACTACTGGAGTAGAGGTAAGTAGCCATTCAAATTATAGTGATTCCTGCATGAATCAATAAAATCAAATCACACCATTATTGTGCTAGTGGTTGTGTTAGATTCCTCAATATCTAATCCATTGTATGACAGCTACAAATGGTGGGGATGTCTATTGACACCTTAATTGGATCATCTGAAATACTAGTGCGAGATATCATCACCCGTCTTATATATCCTCAAATCTTATATCATGCCATCTTCAGTTACTACCACATGTGTGTAGCGGATTATACAACATCATGTAAGACTAACCACCTATATGTACTAGACCGACTACTAGTCTTTTACGCAGAACTATCAAAGTTATCCATAAGCCCACTACCATGCAATGAAAGGGCCATATACAGGCCACAAGTCGAGTACTCCCAGAGGGGGTGGCATCCGTATCTTGACGGACAGCATGGAACATGGGCACCATCTTAAAGGCGCGTTAAGTACAGGATTTACTGCTGCCCCATGCATCATCATATCTCTAAAGTAACATCGAAAGAGGACTCCCGCCCTGCTAAGCAATGCCTCATCTTGTAATGTACATCTATCCGTGATATACCTATTTCAAAATGGTCTGAAGTGATATATGACTTATATCTGATATTTCACGTCACGTACATGATAGGCTATATGTTATAACTAGGACATCCAAAACTTGTGGTAACCGTGCGCTTGTCTGTGAGTATGCTGCATGTAAAGTCACTGTATACACTGTTGTTGGTGTCTCCCTACCAGTACAATAGCTAGTCCGCAGCTTGTGCAAGTCAAATCCTGTATCTATTCGGCCAAACCATGTCATAGATATGCAACAATAGTTCAACACCCAAAATATAACAGGGTACCGGTATAGCTAAGTGTAAACCATAATAGTATATAGGAATCAAAGTGCCGGTGGTCTGCACCTTTTCTGGACTGTGATGTATCCTTCCCTAATACAGAAAGGGCACACCCGAAACAAAGTGTCCATGTGATGAGCGTAAAATAGTAAAATCACACCAATGCTTACTGAATACAAAAGTTAGCATCCAAAGCCCAACTATACAGTAATGCCAAAGTAAGGGGCACAGAGTAATGTTAGTAAGTGACATGAGAATTCTATAGGAAATATGTGAAAAAAATGCTTAACAAAGTCTTCCATAAATTGCAAACATTGTAACAAACGAAAAAATATATAAAAAGGAAGGACCCAATCCTAGTTGTATTGTACAAACATGAAGGTCATATGTGCATCAGCTTTATCATAATCAGTGTTAAGTAGAGCAAATTCTACAAATTATCTTACTTTCAAAGAATTATTATTACCACACATCCTTAAATTTCCCAAGCTAAGATGACTGGGGCAAATTGCTTATCTATAAAATGCACTGTTATGCCCAATGCATCATATAATATTCGATCTTGTTGCCCCTCGATGTACCTGAATTTTTCTAAAACCTACATCTGCACAACCTCAAAAGGAAGCGTGCTTAGTACATTAATGATTTAATCACTCAAACAATTATGTAATTCATGGTCTATATTCAGGCCCCCTTCTAACGCTCTGAGTCTCATGATCCATAGGTTTTAACTTTGACGCAGTCTAAGCTCCTAATTGCCACACCTATTATCCTGTTGCACAATGTCTATGATGCAGGTATTCTTTCTCTGGACGAATGTGTATTTGTTAAGATTGATAAACCCAGATACCCCCGTCCTTACACACTTCCCAAGGTACATAAAATCGCCCCTTTCCCCCCAGGTAGACCGATTAATTTTTTAGATAAAAAGGAAGGAGCAGAACACACCAATCCAGGGGATGAATTGCATAGTGAATAATCAGTAAACCTAGGTTCAATGCAAGCTTCCCTGCTCGACCAAACTGTATGATCCTAGTGAATAACTTTCCTTGACTGCATCTCCTTTTCCTTGTAAAGCACATTTAAGAAGACTATGAAGTAATTCATGTCAGGTTCTGTGCTATACAAAAAAATGTGTCCATGTGGCTTATTAGAGTATAATATTTTGCCATCTATAAAAACACACTGGTCATATATAGGAGGCAGATTACATGCCTCTCGAATCACAAATGAAATCATCATCAGGGCAGGGGGAGGTGGTTCATGAAAGGTTCTGAAGCCCGTCAGTGCCTAGACAGGAGCAGAAAGCTCTATTTAATGCTCTTACATTTACAATAAGTGGATGTTTAGGATCTATTACTTCTAATAAATGGCATTTAATGCAGTAATACAATCTAAAATAGTAAATTGAAACACTTCCGAATGTTAAAGGAATATCCTTTCTGAAGAGTTTTTATCAATTGCTATGTAAGCAGTTGTAAAGTGCAGATTCCCATCAAATAAAATCCAAATCGCACATAGCAGTAGGGAACCTAGGTAGGTTTATCACCAGGAAAACGACCCACAACTGCTCTGAGATGCATCAGCTGTGAATGTCTTAAATTGCATTCCAGAACTGTCGCAAGAGACGACATCTCAGGATTCCTTTTAAAAACACATTATGAAGTTGGAAACAAGATAAACAGCCTTCAATTTGGCATTACATAAACAACTATTGCACAGAACTATAGTCTATAGCAGTATTTACTTGCCAATTATTTTGATGACTCTGGTCGTGCTTTGGCTCCTGGAACCAAGCCAGATCCTTAGCACTCCTATATTAATTTGCTGGCCCGCCTGTAGTTTCTGCTAATTCATAAGGTTAACAGCAAAATTACAGATTCACCTGAGAACGATAACCAATGTCAACGCTTATTGTATTTTTATTATCTGTGTTGCAAAACCAAACCTCTTCTAAATCTGAGGGAAAATGTCTCTTGGCTAATGGGGTCCTGGGGCGGGGGGGTGATTTGCTGAAGGATGAGGTTTTCCCCCCCCGGGGTCTTTGAGGGGGGTGGTACGGCCCTATACACAAAAACATTTACACAATCTTGATCGGCTTACCGGTTATGGCTGACGATTGTGTTGAAGAAGGCCGGAGCATGGACCTCGGTAAATTGGAGGCCCTGGGACCATTGCGCCTGGCTCGGAAGGCGTCGCAGGGTGTTGCGGCGGCAGTGATTGTATGCTCGCCACTGCGCACGCTGTCAAAGGTGGCGCAGGTGAGGAAGGGAGGGCGGGTGCCTGGGCTGGCTATGGGGAGGGGGCGGGGTGGTTGGAGGCCTGCGGTTTACGGTGGATTAGGGGCACGCCAGGGAAAGCACGCGTGTCTCCTCGGCACAAGGCAGAGAGAGGAATGTGGGCAGCGCCCAGGAGGAGGGCCGGGGCGCAGCCTCAGCCTCAATGCAGAGCAGAAAGCGGAGGAGAAAGGGGAGGGTTTAAAGTATCCGGGGAAGGCAGCCTCTGTTACG
The DNA here is from genome assembly GCF_031143425.1 of Pleurodeles waltl. Taxonomy (NCBI): domain Eukaryota; kingdom Metazoa; phylum Chordata; class Amphibia; order Caudata; family Salamandridae; genus Pleurodeles; species Pleurodeles waltl. Next base: position 416,866,320 of record NC_090437.1, on the reverse strand, counting down.
CGGCCCCCCAACGGGATCCGAAGACTCAGCGAGGAGGCTGAGTCGTGGCGGGAGCAGAGACCAGAAAGGTGCTGGGGAGGGGGCAAGGGGTTCCAGCAGAAAAGGGGGGCAGAGGGAATTTCTGGGGAGCCGGGTACGTCGGGGTGTCATGGGGGGTAGAGGAGGCGTTTGGCTCATCTGGTATGCGTTTTGCAATGGGTGGTTTTCAACCCAGCACATCGGACCTTCACTGGCAGGAAGGGGAAGACCTTGGAGGTGGTGAACCAGGCGAACAGAGTGCGGCTCGGGGACCTCGGCAAGAAGAGAAGGCAGAGCCCAGGGTGGCTGGCCGGATGTCATCAGCGGAAGTCCAAACGCGGAGGCAAGGGGCTGTGGATGCTCCCAGGGGACAGTGTGGAGGTATGGGTTTTGTGCCCGCCGGCGTCGCCGTTCCTAGGGAGCAGGGTCCGGGCCCATCAGGTATGCAGAGGGGGCCACAAGCTCCTTATACGGAAGCTGCCATGAGTGGTGAGTTGCAGCAGCAGGTGTTTGGGGCAGCGGGGTTGCAGGAACAGGATGAATTGGGAGATGAGGAGTGCAAGTTGGATTTTGATGAGCGAAGTATCGAGGAAGGGGAGCTGTCTGAGGGATGGGAAGAAGAGGAGTGGTGGGCGGACAGGAGGGGTGAGGGGCTACTGCTAATTTTGTTGCTGAGTCGTTTCAGAGGACAAGACAGGTACAGCCACGGTCGGTTGGAGTGGCTGTGGACGGAACCCAGCTGGGGAGGCGGAAGGCACAGGAGCGGCCACCGCTGTTGTCTCCAGGTAAGGACTCGGGTCAGCAAGGACATATGGCGTCAGTGGCTATAGAGGCGAAGGAGGAAGCGGGGACGGGGAGCGCGATTGGTAAAAGGAGTGTATGTGCTGGACGCGGGTGTTGCGACAGAGAGTGGGGCGACGTCCATTGGACTCGAAAAGGGGGACAGCGGATCTCAGGCGACGTCCGCGGGGTTTGGGTCAGGTGACAGCAGTTCTCAGCAAGACGGTAACATTAAGCAAGGGGACAAGGCAGAACAACCGTCATCTAAACGGGTAAAATTGCCTTACATGGGCACTTCTAAGCCGTTGGGGGCACATCTGATGCAGTCGACCAAAGAGAAAATCTAGAAAAGGGGAGTATGTGGAGGTTTTAAACCTGCTCCACAGGGAGGCCCGTGCAAAAGAGGGCTCAAAGGAGGAGTTTGAGCTTGCTAAGCAGCCTAAAGTGCCTGTCAATATTGAGAATTGGACACCGGCCTTTTTGATCTTTGCAAGCATTTTCCGGAGCGATCAGTAGCGCTTTTCAAGTACACATATAACTCGGAAGGCACAGATCTACTACGGCGGGTATTTTTGGCGGCAGTACGACGAGGAGTTTAGGGCAAGAATGGCGGCGGATCCAGAGGTTAAGTGGGGGGAAATAGATGTGGACCAGTGGCAACACACCATGGGCCCGGCGAAATTTGGTAAGACCATATTTACGGCCAGTGGGCTGCCAGTTACTTACCGGCCCTTTCGGGAGCACCCCACCCAAGGGTCGGGGGCCGGAGGCACGTGTCAGACAGGTTCAAGCACAACCGGAAACGGGCAATCTGGAGCGTGTTGGGACTATAACAAAGGGATCTGTACTCGAGAGTACTGTAAGTTTTGGTACGAGTGCTCCAAGTGTTCTGGCCGGCATCCAATCATACACTGTTCCGGGCAACACGGCTCCGCAGGCTGAGCTGCAGCACACGGTCAAGGCCCATGGGGCAGACAGCAGTAAGGATCCGGTGGACGAGCCGGACAGAGATTTATACAGAGCCCTACGGGAAAGGGTGCATACTCCGGTTAAGGTGGACAGACTGGCATTTTGTTTGCAGGCTTATGACAGACCATTCAACGCGGACATGTTGATATGGGGTTTTACGCAAGGGTTCCACTTGGGATACACGGGTCCTCGGGTTCAGCGGTGGGCGAGAATCTCCATTCGGTGAGAGACAAAGAAGCGACTGTGCGCAAACAATTGGAGAAGGAGGTGTTGGAAGGTCGCATGGCTGCTCTTTTCTAGATCGGCCGATGCAGAACCTTATGGTGTCCCCCCATAGGCGTGGTGCCCAAGCGGGAGAGGGGGCAGTATCGGTTGATTCACCATCTGTTGTGACCGGAGGGCACTTCAGTTAATGATTTTATCCCGGCGGAGGTGACAAAGGTGTCCTATGCGTCGGTCGGCGTAGCCATTAATATGGTGGAAGCTTAAGGGTCTGGAACGCTGATGGCAAAGACAGATATCAAGTCGGCCTTTCGTCTGCTCCCGGTTCACCCTGCCAATTTTGAGCTGTTGGGAATTCAATTTCAAGGGTGCTGGTACGTGGACAAGGCGCTCCCCATCGGTTGATCTAATTCTTGTGCCCTTTTTGAGTGTTTCAGCACATGCTTGCAATGGATCTTCACGGAAGTGACGGGACATGTCCACGTGACGCATTATCTTGATGATTTCTTTTTTGCGGTGCCGGGGGAATCTCTGCGGTGCACGGAAGTTTTGCAGCAATTTCAGGAGGTCATGGGAGGCCTTGGTGTGCCCCCGAAAAGACAGTGGGACTATGTATGGCGCTGTCGTTTTAGGGCATTGAGCTAGACACGGTGACAGCAACGGCGTGACTACCAGACGATAAGCGGGTGGGCATGATGCAGAAGATTCATGAGATGCTGGGCAAAAGCAAAGTAACAGTGAGTGAGTGAGGTGCAGGTATAGCTGGGTCACCTTAACTTTGCATGCAGGGTGATTCGGGCGGGGAGGACGTTTTGTCGGTGTTTGGCTTTGGCTTAGGCGCATGTGGAAGACATTTCTAGAATCATTCAATGGAATACCGCTGAAGGCCTAGCAGGAGTGGGAATGGGATGTGCAGATATTTTCTGATGTGGCCGAGTCAACTGGTTTTGGCATTTATTGGCAGGGCAGGGGGTGTGCGGAAGATTGGCCTCTTGAGTGGAAGAATGGTGGACACAGAATAGCTTTTCTGGAGCTTTTCCCATTGGTAGTAGCAGTGTGCCTGTGGGGGAACGCGTTGCAGCACAAGCGGGTATTATTTAGAGTGGACAACATGGCGGTGGTGCATCTGGTAAACAGGCAGTCAGCAAGGGAGGTCCAGGTACTTCAGTGGCTTCGGGCTTTTGTGCTAGTGTTTGAAGAATGACATTTTGTTTCGGGCACGCCATGTGCCAGAGGTGAACGACATTGCAGATGCTTTGTCTCGTTCACAGTGGGACAGATTCCATGGGTTAGTCACGAGCACGGATTTGTACAGGATGACAGTGCCAGAAGCCTTATGTAACATAGGCACTCGAGGATGCTTCGATTGGTAATGCATTCGCTGGTGCCATCCACGCAAAAGGGCATACGCAAAGGCGTGGGAGGAGTTTCTAAGCTCTGGTGCTCGTAAGAGAGTAAAACCCGACGATACAGTGGGGGATGTGGTTCAGTTTATTATGCAATTGATAGGCAGAGGGCAGTCCAGGGTCACTATCACAGGTAAGCTAGCGGCGCTGGGTTTCATAGGAAAGCTCTTTTGAGGATACCAGTCGTCGGCGGGTGAGCTAGGGCAGCGGATTTTGGAGGGTTGGCGAAGGAAGGGGGCAGGCGAGGTCGCTTAAGGCGCCCTGTGTTGTTACAGTTGTTGAAGGACTTTTCAGGTAGCACAGAAGCCATCTGCTTTGATACGAGAGAAGCACTCATTTTTCAGACCCTGATGTCATGGTTGTTTTTTGGCGCCCTCAGGGTATCTGAGTTGCTGGGCTGGATGTGGAAGCCAGGTATTTGTTGGAAGTAGGTACACTGGGGAGGTAAGGACGTGGCGTTGCGGACCAGGAGTTCGAAAACCAATCAGAAGGGTACTGGGGCAGTCGTATTTCTAAGACGATATCCAGTTTCTTCTATCTGCCCCTTCATTCTTGGGCGTAGCTGGTGGAAGGAAGCTAGTGATCGGTCAGGAGCAGTCTTTCTTCACAGTAATGGGAGCAGGGTCACATCGGCCCAGTTATTGCCAGTGATGCGAAAAGGGCTGTCGGCGTTTGGTCTGGACCCGTGCCATTTTGGAACCCACTCATTTAGGATTGGGGTGGCTACGGAAGCGGGGTAAAAGGGTTGGAGCAGGGAAAAGCTCATGTCTTTGGGGAGGTGGAAATCAGATTGCTTCAGCAGGTATGTTAGAGGGGGGGGGACGCTTGAATGGGGAATCTTTGCTAAATTTTACAGTTTCTTTTTGCAGGTGTGGTGGAAGGTCCAGAGGCGGCTAACATTGGGATCTGGGTCGTCGGACATTCATTTATAAAATGGGCGCAGCAACAGGCACGACGGGCGGTCATAGGGGAGAACTTGAGGTTTGATGCAGAGAGGTTTAGTAAAGGGGGTAAGAAGTGGGAGGCGCTATTACCGTGCTTGCAAGGGTCTGCTGGGGGGGGGGGGTTTACATTTGGGGAGAATGATTTGGTGGTGAAAACGGGGCTGGATCTTATGAAAGACATGAAAAAGGATTTGCAGGTCATTTTGTCTCAGTGGAGCGGTCGCCATGTGATTTTAACAGGATTTGTTCCGCAGCGGGTGTGGCGATGGGCAAAAAAGCTGGGAGCCATTGAGAGGGCCAGGCACAAGATTAACAAGGAAATTACAAGTTTTTGTTTGGACAAGGGCATGACATACATGGAGCACAGGGACTTGGGTTTTGAGGATGTTTAATTGGGCGGAAAAAGGGAACAAACCACAGACGCTCGTTGTAAGGGATAAAAGGCCGCTTTAATAGAACAGGTCTGGTATAAAACAATAACCTTGGCTTTTGCCTCACAAAACTACAAACCTCACAATACAATATTTCTCTCCTAACCCCTCCCCCACCCTCTAAACTTTCCACTCCCCAAATCGCCCTTGAAAAATCCCTTCCCCATCTGTCCTGCTGCCCACCTTCTGCAGTTACCCCTGCCTTTCCTCCCTCGTGCCCCTTGCTAAAACCTCCCTGCCCTCAAATCTTTGTCATCATTCCCTTCCCCCCCCAAAGCCTATCCGTGTAAATCCCCCGCCACCCAGGAAAACCCGCCAGGCGTTTTCCTGCCCCACCCCAGCAAATTAACGATCCCAAAGCTTCTCCCCCAACAAATCCGCGATCATAATCCTGAGATCCAATAAGTACAGCTTATTGCCCATGAAGGTCAAGTGAACCCCATCCTGTCAAAACAACTCAACCGACGATGTAACCAAATTCTCATGCAACAAAAAGGAAAACCCATTTTCCTGACAGAATTTCTTCATCTCCCTATTCACCTTTCTCCTTTGTTTTTCTATGCCTGTAAAGGAATATGCTCCTCTCCACACCCGCCTAGGAACCATACAAGTCCAAACTATGTGCGTACCTGCCCAACGTTCCTTAATCCTGACCAGATCCATCTTCATTGTTTTCAACAATCCAATACCTGACAAGGAAACTAAATCATTCTCCCCAAGATGAATAACTAACAGGTCTGGGCAGATCCCTCTCTCAAACCTCCTCAAAAGAACCGACAACAACTCACCCCATCTCATGCCGCTCTTACCCACCCAAATGACCCTGATTCTCGCTCCATCTAAACCTAGTTGCGTTCCAAAATGCCTGGAAGCCGCTTGCTTCTCCGCCCACCGCACGAAAGAATGCCCAACTATCCAGACGGAACAGCTTCCATCAGGTCCCCCGACACAACCTACAAGAGAACAGCGAAAACACACGTGAAAAACCTTCACAATACCAAATTAAGAAAGAAGAGAGAGGAGGATATACAAAGTTGGACGACCATAACAACCAACCTACCTGCAATACGCTAACGGGCGTAGCGATTAAAACATTGTGATTTCCATCTCCCCAAACCCATAATAAAACCATCCGATTTACCTAAAGCCCTGGCTTCCATAGCTGCTCCGATCCGAAATGAATGTGTACCATAACACCCTGGATCCAGGCCCAAAAAAACCAAAGACCTTATCAAAACAACCATAAGTTGGTTAGCCGTTAAACTTGAACCATCCTCATGAATGAACACCAACCTTGATGATGACGGCAGAAACCTTACAAACAACCCCCACCAACTAACAGGACAAATGGGAGATCCGTTACCACCTAAAACCACCTCCTGTCCCCTCCCCAACTGATCAGTCTTAGATACCCGCAACCAAAGAATAACAGCCCCTTGTCTTACCTGTACATCAGACTGTAGAATACCCTCCTGTCCCTTCAAACCCAAAAGCTCTGAAACCCGCATCGCTCCATGAAAAAGCCAAGACATACATAGCGAAAACAATCTAACCTCCCAATGAGAAAAACAAACATCCACCAAAACCCCCAGCAAACCCTGCAAAATCTGCGATGTTATGGGCCGCCTGCGATCCCTCCTCGCCCCTCCCTCCCTGGCCCAACCCGAAATCAGTCTTCTACACAGCTCACCCTCAACAGGATCATAACCCCAGAAGTACTTCCCATAAAAAGAAATACCAGACAACTTACCTGATATCGTAACTGCTGACAAGCCCAACTCAATTTGCTGCATTATAAAATGGATCGCATCCTCCCTCCGCATCTCACAAACCTCGAGACCCCCCCCTCCCGTTTTACTGCACCTGACTGTAAAAACTCCAACCAGGCCTGCTCATAACTCCTCCGAGTGGACGGAGCTATGGACTGCGGAACCAGCTCCAGCATCCTCACTCTCCTAATTCCCATAACTCCCTGGGAACCGCCGTCTTCAGCACATCTGCTCCCGGTGCCAGCCCACGGAATCTCTGCCACTGGAAACGAGATAACGCATCAGCCAAATCATTATTAACACCTGGAACATAGCTTGCCTTAAACAACACATTAAACCGCAAACATTTGAGCAAAAAGACTCGCAGAAGCCTCAGTACCTTCTCATCTCTCGCCCTCAGCGAATTAACAAGATTAACCACTGACTGGTTATCCACATTGAATAACACATTCTTGTTCACAAAGGTCGAACCCCACACAAACAGCGCAACCACTAAAGGAAAAAATTCCAAAAAGGCAATGCTATGCTTAGCCTTCTTCCAGCTTAAAGGCCAACTCTCCGCAGCCCAATGACCGTCCCAAAATAGTCCAAAACCATGGGCTCCAGAAGCATCCGAAAAAACTTGAATCTGCCACATCCATTCAACATCATCAACCAACATGGTAACACCATTGAATTGCTGTACAAAAACAATCCACATCCTCAAATCCTCTCTCACATTCGCCCGAAGCCGAATGTGATGGTGGGGCAGCACAGCTCCTTTCATTGCAAAACCCAATAACAAAGTCTTTGCCTCTTCTACATACGGGTAAAATTGCAACCAATAACCTACAACCTCTAAATTAATAGGAGTAGGGCCCTTTACCTGCATTTGTTGTCCATAAGCCCTGCCTCTATCTGCCCCTCTACCCTGCACCCCTTGTCCTGACCAATTGAAGCCACCGAAACTTTGGTAGGCCGGGTGCCTGCCTCCACAATTGGCACAATCATGTCTAAATTTGCACTGTTGCCTGGTGCACAACGCACTGTTAAATGCCCAACATGCCCCATTATGGGGGAACTGACCCCTGTGACTGAAACCCACCCCAAATTGGGTGGGACGGCCCTGAAAGGGCTTACATTGAACAGGTAAGCCATTAGCCATATGTGTAGTAGGCGCATTCCTTGCAGTTCTTAACCACTGCATCCACAATTCGTTGTCAATCTCCCCCCAAACTTTCTCCGGGTAAATAGCCTTACGGGCCCGAAACTCCTCATCATAGCGGAACCATCCAAAGCCCCCATAATCCATCTGGGCCCTTCTCACTACATCCATATTCTTGAACAAAGCCACACAGAGATCCGGAAAACGTTTGCATAATACACTTGCATAGATTAAAAAGGCAGACATCCAATACTCAATAGTCGTTGGCACTTTCGTTCTCCTCGCCAACTCCCACTCCTCCTCCTTCGATCCTTCCTTTGCCTGTACTTCCCTATGTAATAATTTAAAAACATCAATAAATTCGCCTTTCCAAATTTTTTCCTTTAAATTCTGAGTGAGATGCGCCCCCAAAGGCATCGACACTCCCATATATGGCAACTTCTTTCCTTTAGAACCTGCTTGTCCCACAGTACCCAATTCCCCTGTACTCACCTGACCCTCTACTGACTTACCTGTAACCACTTGAGTAGCATTAAGTGAACCTTCCGGCTTACTCTCAGTTAACCCATCCCCTGTTTCCACCTGAATAGCCACATCCCCATTCTTTGCATTACGCCCCAAAATCGATTCCCCCCCTACTCAACAAACTTGCCTCCCCTGTTACCTCACCTCTGCGCAGACCGCCAACCAGTTCAGGCTGTGATGACAGACGATCGCCCTGGACCGCCTGTCCACTCAACACTGTCTTCGGAGCCGACACAGCCCGCACATCCAAAACAGGAACTTCGTCTTCATAATCCAACTCCTCTTCCTCGGGAACTAGACCTGAACTAGTGCTCCGGCTAGCAGGAATCACCCGAGTGTCACGCAAAAAAGGATCTAAAGACTCAATATCATGAACTGGTGTCTCCCTCGCAGTCGGGCGAACCGCTCCGGATTGCGCCCTCTCTTCAAACCGATGTGCAGGAGGCGCCCTGACCTCCACTGGTACCGAAAAATAAGCTGGCTGCCCAAACCGCTGACCCTCCGAGGCCAACCCATGCCGCTCAGGAACATGGGGGTTGTTACACCCAGAAAGGTACGCCCTTACACCCTGCTGCCAAAAATCTAACCGCAACTGCGCAGAAGCTGACCTCCCATCATCTCTGGTCACCCCTGAAATGATACCCCGAAGCACCGCACCCTGCTCGTCCACAAACTCAACCTGCTCCCCTGCCCTGAACACTGACTTATTGGCCACCTCCCACTCCTGCACTCTCCGCACCATGGGACTAACCACCCTTGGCACCCATTGTAATGACCTGCTACCACCAGCCCTCTCACTTGCCTCAGACTGCTGAAAATGACCCTTCCCACTCAAGCCCTCAACCTCCTCAATCTCTCGTTCCTCTTCAGAATCTATAATAATAATAATGCCCGATTCCAAAATCCCCCCCCCACCTTGCCGACACCTAAATTTGGCTCTCGAGAGAGCCACAAACTGCCATTCCCGAGGGCGCAGCCATCTTGGCCGCCCCTCCCAATGCCCTTTCCTCAAAACGCCCCTCACCGTGCTCCCCACCGCTCTCTAAGGCGAGTGGGGCTTGCTTTGCTGCTTTTCGGGGTGCGCGTGCACGTTTATACGCGCGCGCTGACGCCCCACACGCCACCACCTGGCCCCCTGATGGCACCGCACTCGTCGCGCTCTGCAAGCACGCACTCCCCACACTCACCGCTTTGCCCCGACCTGCACCCTGTGGTAATATAACCAAGTTAAGCCGAAGTTGATAGATGTAGAGTTTATTTCAATGACAAGGATCAGCGCTTCCCTCTTGCCGGCTCCCCGTAACTGCCGCTGCAACACGGACTCGTCTCCGTGGCAACCTGGCATCGGAACCGTCAAGAGCTCGCGCTCCTCCAGAGCTCACGCGCCCCTCCCGAGCGCGCGCTCTACAATAACATTACAACATATCTTCTTCCTTTCATTGTTTAAGCTGAATTATTACAATATTGAATATTAAAACTTGATGAATTAACAACATAAACAGTAACTCACCGAAACACAGATACTACCTTAACCATACTTGAAAATAAAATAGAATACATTTTTTTTTTTTACTTTATATAATCAGCCAAATATGCTGGTGCTTTCTTAACTCTATGTGGTCTCTCCCTCACAACTTCATTCCTGAATTCACTAAACTCTTGTTGTCTCATCCCACCATCCTCCATACAACCAGGCAGCACATCACTTGTACCACTTGAATACTGTGCAACAGGTTTCATTATAAAATCATCGAACATACATCCACTGCATCCCTCACCAATCTTATCTTCTGCACTCATATTTTTTGTATAATTACACTTTGCCACTCTCCTGAGATTCCATCTCTCACCATTGCTCAAAATCACATACAAAGGATGAACTTCCTTGACTTGAAACGGCCCTTGGAATTTATTCAACCCTCTAACAATTCTCCCAGACTTGACCTTCACCCAATCACCCGGCCAAATTTTGCTCTTATTTTTCCCACCATCTGCAGAATTCTCACATTTATTCTCACTCTCAAATATTCCTATATTATTGCTAGCAAGTTCTCTCAACCAAAACGGAGTCAATTTAGAATTCGGCCTACTACCCCGCATCATAAAAAACGGTGAACATCCAGTAACACCATTAACAGTGGTGCGATATGCCCACACTACATCCGCAACCATACCTTCTACATCCATGCCACTAGCCTGTGCTTGTTGTATAGCCCCCTTAACCATCCTGTTGGCTCTTTCCACCATTCCATTTCCTTGCGGATTATATAATGCAGTTCTTGAATGTTTAACACCCATCAATAATAAAAACTCTCTCATTTCATGAGAAGTAAGTTGCCTACCATTATCTGTCACCAAACATACCGGGCATCCTTCTTCCTTAAATATTTCAGACAAAACTCTTACTGTGGATGCTGTGGTTATCTCTGACATAAATTTCACTATAATCCATTTCGAATGAACATCAATCAAAACAAATGCAAACCTAGACGTGTGTTTTACTCCACCTAAAGGACCAATGAAGTCTCCACATACCGTATGCCATGCTTGACCAGGATCCTCAATGTGACCCATCAAGGATTGCTTGCCTACTTTCAGACTCTTTTCACTGCGTACACACACATCACATCTCTCCACCCAGTGTACAATGTCATCATCCATCCCTGGCCACCAAATATTTTCTCTGAGTCTCCTCTTCATCAACGTTTGCCCTAAATGTCCCTCATGTGCAATATCAAAAATTTTCCTCTTCACACTTACAGGAGGAACAAACTTTTCACCACGAACAACAATGTGTTCACCCACACATGAGAGTTCATCTAATATCTTACCATACGTCCATAAGTTTTTGGGCAGTGTACTCTCTCTACATCTACCACTCACAATCATATTGATCACTTCCCTCATCTCCTCATCACATGCCATAGCCTGACACCATTCCTCTTTACTTAATGCTCCCGATGACCATTGCACTACATCTCCGACACTTGCAACTAGATCCTCACACGCTTGAATACTACCATACTCTTCATCCAACATTTCCCAGTCTTGTGATAGGCGTGAAAGACAGTCAGCTTGTACATTTCTCCATCCCGGTATATACTCTACAATTTAATTGTACTCCTGAGACCTCACAGCCAGTCTTATCAGTCTAGAAGAAACTTTTTCAGCTCCACCTGGGGTCAACACCTTCACCAGAGGTTTGTGATCGGTTCGCAACTTGAATCGTTTTCCCCAAATGTACATTCTGAAATGTTCCATGCTCCAAGTCGCAGCTAATGCCTCCTTCTCCATTACTGAGTAGTTGCGCTCTGTCGGTGTCAAAGAACGTGATGCAAACGCAATTGTAATTTCCTTTGAACCCTGTTTTTGTGATAAAATTGCACCAATACCTGTGGCACTAGCATCTACTGTAATAATCGATTCTTTTTCCCCATCAAAAGGCACCAGAATGTCAGCTTCACAAATTTCCTTCTTGATTGATTCAAAACACTGTTCTTGTGCTGTGCCCCAATCAAAAACCACACCTTTTCTCAGTAATTTTTTAAGATCCTCTGTCTTCGAAGCAAAATTCTCCACGAACTTGGAGTAGTACTCTACTAATCCCAAAAACGATTTCAACTGGTCTTTATTCACAGGACATGGTGCCAATTTGATAGCTCTCAATAAATCTCTCTTTGGCTTCCCTCCATCTTGCGACAATGTGTGACCCAGATATTCCACTTCCTTGGCTAAAAATATGCACTTCTCTTTTCTCAGTGTTAAGCCTGATTTTAAAATTTTATCTAGAACCAGTCTCAGAGTCAAATTATGATTTTCCACTGTATTTCCAAAAATTAGTATGTCATCCTGAAAGTATATGACATTCGGAATTTCTTTGAGTAAGTCATTCATCACTCTCTGAAAGACACTTGCGGCTGAGCATAAACCAAAAGGCATTCTGGTAAACTGAAACGTGCCCTCCATTGTGATAAATGTTGTCAAGATTTTTGACTCAGGATGTAATTTTACTTGATGATAAGCATGCTTCAAGTCCAATTTTGAAAAAAACTTTCCCCCTTTCAGCATCAAAACAAGTTCATTGATGTTAGGTAGAGGAAAACTGTCCATCACCACATTCTGATTCAAGCTTCTCAAATCAACACAAAAACGAAGCTTTCCATCAGACTTCCTCGTTATCACAACTGGAGATACCCAATTTGATGCCTCAACAGGCTCAATGACTCCATAAAACAGCATTTCTCTTATCAAGTCTTTGACCTGTCCTCTAGCTAATATTGGTATTCTCCTGACTTTATGTCGTACAGGAATTGCACCGTCTTTGAGGTTAATTTTGTGACAATACCCCTTTAGTTGCCCCATTTCCTCTCGAAAAACATCATTCGCCTCTCTGAGAATATCTTGTAATGTTACTTCCTCTACAACCAATATTTGTGTTTTACCTCGAGGATTGATGATGATATGAAGATCATATTGATGAATCCATCCCAGGATTGGTGGACCCGATTCAGCTACATACACTTTTCCTTTAGTGCTTCTTCCTCCAAATTTGATATCAGCCATCATATAACCAATAAGATCTATCTTCTCGCCTTGATATCCCCCAGGACTTATATCTCTAGGCAATAATCTTACTTGTGGCCATTCAGAAGTGAACAAACTTCTTGGAATAATGGTATATAAGGATCCGGAATCCACCATCAACTCAACTGGTTTTCCTCGAATCACAAATTGTGCCTTGGGTCTTTGTTTTTTCCATCCTTCATTCCCAACAGCCAATATTCTGTCTGAACTTATATTTGTCTCACACAGGCTATCATCTACCTCTTCTTGCAAGAGTGTTGCCACGTTCTTATTTCTCCTCAAACCCTGACACATTCTTGCAAAGTGACCCCTGAGCCCACACTTCCTACACTCCTTCCCAATAGCAAAACAAAACTTTGCTTCCGACGTGTGATTGAAACTTCCACATTTGTTACATCTTTTACTCTCTGCTTCTCTTATAGGTTTACTGTTGCCAATTCTGACTTTGCTTGAAAAACTGTCCTGTCGCTTGCTTATAGCTGCTACCTCATCCTTTGTCTCCCGTTTCTCCATTGCTCTCATACAATATTCCGATTCTTCCACATCTTTGGCCAAGTCAACTGCATCCTTCAAAGTAGGATTCCTTGCTGCCCATAACCTCTCTTGTATCTTCCTGCTTCTACATTGGACGATCAATTGATCACGAATCATTTCATCCCCCATCTGACCAAATTGACACTTGACCGCTAACTCTCTCAACCTAGATATAAAATCATCAATCGATTCTCCATCTCTTTGAGGTTGAGTATAAAATTTGTGTCGCCTCATCACAACATTTTGAGCCTAAGCAAATCTTAAATCTAATGTTTTCCTGGCATCTGCGTACACATCCACTTCTACTTCGTCACCCTGAAGTTGTAAATCTGGCAGGTATTTATAAATGTGTTGACCTTCTTTTCCTAAAGCATTTAATAAAATAGCTTTTTTCCTACTAGGGCGGAATCTTGTCCATCCAAGGCTTATCAAAAATGTCCAGCCATTCCTCCCACTCTATTGCTGGCCGCCCTGGTATTGACAAGAATGGAGGAGGTGCTGTGATTGTTGGCGTATCCATATTTCTTAGATCAATGTACAGTCTGCACCTTTAATCGCATTCAAGACTTTCAAATCTCCTCCTTATTACTTTCTTCTAATATCTCTCTGGATTTTCCTTTTATAATCCTTTAATCCTTTCACTATATAAATACTTCACTGGGTACTTCCCTCTAAAATTAGTTCTCGTTCGAGGCAGTCAAGATATCTTCAGCAACCTGCACAGGTAATGAACACAGCCTTCGTTACCTTTAAAATGAGAGCAACGCCGTCAAAGAGCTACTACACGCGTAGTTCACATCTGCTGATGCCTTGCCACTGATTTCCAGAGCCAGCAACTCGTCGCCAAAATGTGGTAATATAACCAAGTTAAGCCGAAGTTGATAGATGTAGAGTTTATTTCAATGACAAGGATCAGCGCTTCCCTCTTGCCGGCTCCCCGTAACTGCCGCTGCAACACGGACTCGTCTCCGTGGCAGCCCGGCATTGGAACCGTCAAGAACTTGCGCTCCTCCAGAGCTCACGCGCCCCTCCCGAGCGCGCGCTCTACAATAACATTACAACACACCCGCCGCCATGTTTATGGAGGAGCCTCGCCCCAGAGCAGCCACGCGCTGCCTTAAAGACGAACCGGTCCCCCTGATCAAACGTGCGCCACCTCCTCGCACACCACTCACACAAGGTAAGTTTAGTAAACCCTGTTCTATGCCTTCCGACTGCTCCAGTGACACCGAAACTTTCCTGCCTGCCACGCTTTTAACTTTAAACTTCCTAAATTTTTTGGGGCTCTCAGGCGATGTACACGCTAAAACAGCAGCAGTAACACGCTCTGCTGAAGACCTCTTCGGCCATTTCAGCCCCACCCACGCCTGCTCCAAAACACCTTCCTTAATTAAATCCTCCCTACCAGCCTCCTGTAGCACTTTCAAACCCTGCACTACGCTATTCACTGCCATGACAACCTCCCTAACAACCAAAGAAAACACCTCAACAAATATACAACTCTCGGCCTAAAACGCCCCCAAAAAACAGTATCGCCTCCTGGGTGTGTACAACGGCCAAAAGAGGCCGCCTATATCCAGCCCACTCCTTATATACCCACCCCAAGGACACACCCCATCCTGTCAGATTACCCAATAGATGTCCCTGATCTCCCCGTGGCCCGTTCCACCCGCCCCATAAGCCCGGGGGGAGACCGGGTTAAACCTCGGCTCCCCCCAAGCCCCCATTTTTCAGAGATGAAGGAGTCCATTTATCTTTTATGGGAATGGAGCTTTATCTTTTGCAGTTAAAGGACACGTTGATGGAGATGCTGCGAGAGACTTGGGGGGGGGGGGGTCAGAAAGTCAAGGAGTTGGCTTTCTGCGGAGGCGGAGAGAGTTTGCAGGTACCAAAACACGTGTGAATGGTGAAGCTGACAGGACAATTTTAGGTAGTGGGGGGGGGAGAAACAGCAGCAGGTTGCGACGGACAGGAAAGAAGCTTGACATTAGCATTCAGGAAGAGAGGAAGCAAGTCTGACAGGAAAATAGGTAAACATGAGTGGAGAGAGGAAAGGCAGGATAAGGTTACAGGGAGGGGGGAGGACGGGGTAAGGGAGAGGGGAAGATAATTTGCTTAGGTGTTTTTCGATGTCTAGTGAGGTTTTAGTTTTGTAAGGCAAAGGCCAAGGAACAATGTTTGTAAGTGCACCTGTTCCAAAAAACGGCCTTTTCCACACAGCAATAGCGTCTTGTTGTCATTCCCTCCTCCCCAATACCTTGAAAGTGTTGAATACCATAATCCATATACCCAGACTGCCACGGGATTTTGCAAAGAGAGGCGGAGCCCCCTTGAATCAGCGCTTAATGCTCGGATATCACGTTATTTCTCGGAAGAGCGACTGGACTGTACCCAATAATTATTTCTGTGGACAACAGCGAAAACGAAAGGAAAGACCACCACCAATCCCACAATGCACAGAGTGAATCCCTCCCGACCCCGTCCCCATTGCGCGCTTTTTCCTCGCTGTTTGGGGGAAGTGGGAATCCCACTTTGACAACATATTTGTCAGACCGCGCCCGCAGGAACTACCGCCCAGCAGGGCCTGGGAATCACGCGCCGGTGTCGCCCGAGGGCAGGAAGAAGCCGTTCAGGCACCGGTCCCGCCCGCCCCAGTCCCTGGGCGCGCGCACGCACCAACCACTGACCTTCCTTGTCTGAAGGGTCCGCGCGCCCCGCCCCTGGGAGGGAGGGCGACAGCGGGGGCGCGCAGAGACCTATAAACTAAGAAGGACGGCGGGTGCGCCCATTGGGCTTGGACTGTGAGCGGCGATCACATCTTACTCCAGTCCAACGTCTGTCTGCTCGCCTGCATTCAAGATGGTGCGCCACATTGGCAATCTGGTGAGTTCCGTAGTGAGGTGGAGTACGTGCCTCGGGTGGAAGCAGGCTCCAGAGTAGTGGGTTGTGCATGCTGTGTTTCCCGCCAGCCAGCACGTGCCGAGCCCCTGGTTGTACATTTCTTGAGGCGTCCTTAGGAGTGCTGATGCAGGGCTTTCCGAGGAGAAGGGGCAATTTGGCACTGGCCTGTGCGATACCTGACACTGAATTAAAATGTGTTTTTTCCACTTGGAGGGTTATTCCGATAATGGTATACGGGTCTGAGGTTGCAGGCTTGTCTCCTAATGGCGTATCTAGAAAGTGTAGTCGCACTCGAACCATTAGTTTTTGTATAAAATCTTCTACTTCCCCGTCCCCTTTTGTGATGGGGTAGCCTCAGGCACGTTCACCCGAGCCTATCCACACTGCACCAATTATCCTTGTCCCGTGCGCGTAGTATGTGGCTTCTGTGATGTTAAACATGGTCGCTGGTACGTTAACCTCGTATAACGGGAAACCGTGGATTACATCATTACGCTTTCGCTTTCCAGGCCCTGCCACACCTCGCGCAGTGCCGCGGGTTAGGTGGAGTTTTTGTTTTGTAATGAGCTGGGAGTGCCCCGTTTCAGCTCACCCAGCCACAAAAGATCTGACCTGCAGATCCCAAGTTGAGCACAGTGCCCTGTATTTTTTTCTGTAGTTTTTTTTTTTTTCCACATGCATTATGGCAAAGCAGAATACTCGTCCACCTGTTACGAACGCGCTATATGTAGTCATAGTTGTCACCTTGACAGAAGTAATCAAATAGCAGGCGTGGACGAGCTTTTTTTTTTTTTTTTAATATTTAGCACGTCAATCATGCATCAACTATCGTGTGTGTGTGTATAAGGTCTTCAGCATTTCTAGGAGTGTTTTAATTTTTACCTGAAAGCATTTCACTTTAGTATGTCAGATTGGCCATACACGAGAGGCGTGCATTAAAAGTGATAGATTGTAAACAAGCACTGAGAAACTTTCTTACTGCTAAAGCTGTAAGTGAACCACGACTCAAGGCAGACGTCTTGTACCGTATATGTGGCGTAGATTACATATGGAGCAACATTATAGGGTACTAAATAAAGCAGCAGACGTGTTTGTACAGCGCACACCCTGAACTCTCACCTATTTGAGGATGCATTCATAGTTGAAAGCTTGCTGCGTGAAAAAGTATTTGTCGAGTATCACTACTCACTCGGTCAGTTGGGATTGAGTCCAGATTTTCCAGTTTTGCACTAAAATTCAGTCCCTAAATGGGCATCACTTTCGGACATCAATGGTTAATTATTCACTGTGAAAGATCAGCTTTTAACTCAGCATTGTGGTGACTCTGCTTCCTGTCCACCCAGGTAAAGATATCACTGGCTCCTTGGTTGAAAGCCAGACCTTTGATACGGAGGAGTGTCTAACTCGAAGTATAGCAGATTTTGTTACAAAATGAATATTTACATTTGATGGTTTCAAAATGAACAATGTTAATCCTTATAGAGATCGTAAAACGATATCCAAAAATGTCAATGGCAATACGTAACAAACATATTTAAATATTGTATGTCTTAAATATAGGTCCTGTAAGTTATTTAATAAAAGCTTTTCCTCGTGGTCTATTTCTCAGCATGCCTCGTGTTTCAAAAGTATCGCAATATAGGCTATGCTCAAAAGACGTTTCCTCGTAAGTCTGTAGTTCTGGAAAAGCATTGTTGTTGGTTATAACTTTATGCTGTCGAAGAAGGGCTCGTATTTAGATTGCGCCATCCCACTAAGTGATCTGTGAAGATCTGTTTACTAGTGTAACACTTCGGAAATGAAGGATTTTTGATGCGACTCGCTTCTTTGTGGAAATAAACAACCGATTGTTTATATTATAGAGCCTCTTAAGAAGAGATTGGCTAATTGAAACTCGTTCGCACAAAGTGAGTTCGTTGCCTTCTCTTGGTGTGCCTACCTGCTTAAAGCAGCTTGTTTTCCCCAGTGAATTGAAAATTGCATTTCTTGGTGGGATAGCTTTTAAATTTAGTAATTGTTTCGTGTATCCACCGCCTGTTAGGTTGGAGGCCCCCATTTTGTCCCCCCCTTTCCTCAGTCCTATGAATAAATATCTTTGCCGTCCGGTTTTGCAATGCGAACATTAGTCTCAGGGTATGTTATTTCTGACGCTTAACAACCGAGCACACAATCCAAAAGGACCCTACCCATAGTGTTAAGTGTAAGCGCCAGATCTTGCGTAAGGGCGTACCTAGCCCTTGACCGATACCTGACCGCCCTGCAAGTCATCTTTCGTTTCTTCCTCGTTGCTGGCAGCCTTTCATTCGTTCGGTACAAAAACAGGCTTGACGCATGCGTCAAATGTGTTCAACGGAACAAGTTGCTCATGAACACATATATTCTAATTTCCACAGCAGACCGACAGAGCGGAGCTCAAACTTCTGCTTCGGTATTCAGAATGAGGCT
Source organism: Pleurodeles waltl (assembly GCF_031143425.1). Taxonomy (NCBI): domain Eukaryota; kingdom Metazoa; phylum Chordata; class Amphibia; order Caudata; family Salamandridae; genus Pleurodeles; species Pleurodeles waltl. The sequence goes on along the minus strand of NC_090437.1, from coordinate 416,847,648 downwards.
TGGTCCAAGTTGTGTGCATGGGGTAGGAGGCCCTCGGAACCGCCCCGCGGCGGGCGGATCTGAATCTCACCCGCAGGGCGCGGCTAAAAATACCAGCGTGTTTTGGAGGAAATCTGATAACCTGCTTCCGGTTTTCATCCCGTTTGTACTTACTCGTCCTTAAATTAGCACTTCAGAGGGTCTCTAATACGATACTGCTAGCCTTCAGGCCCCATGAAGAATTTGGGGGGGACACAAACGGACCCGGCATGAGGATGAACAAACTATTGTTGAGCAGTGTCGAAATTCTGCCCTGGCAGTCTCAGCCACCAGTGGTGCTGTAGCGTATAAACGTTGAATCACCGGGAACTGACGTGATAGGCAGGCGCTCTTCTTTTGGGTGTGGCCGCCTCGTAATGCATCTGTAGCTCTCTAGGAAGAGACTCGAAACAATTGGGGCTATTTGCTTAATTGTTATAAAGTATGCTAAGCCAGTGATGGTGTTGAAAGTTCGTTTCAACCTACACTGCTCTAGTTTTACCAACATTCCTTTGTTGCTTCTCTTGGTCTTGCTAGACACAAGCCTTATACGAGCATGGCATTCCCAGTGGGACTTTGGTTTGAGCCCTCGTCACCCACTTTTGCTTGGTTCATCCCCCTTGAGCACTGTGACTTTCTTCCCGTGTTATCTCTCACGTTTTGGTATCTGCCCACAGCTTTTAATGAATGTTTACAATTCTAGCTTAAATTGCGGCTCCTTTCAAATGCCCTTGAAGAATATTTTTTAGGCCCCATCATTAACCTAGATCTCATGTTAGCATATCCGTTTTTATGTGATCCCGCATCTCTGTGCGGCAAGTGTTTTGGGGGGGGGGGTGTAAAGTTTAGCATGTGAGTTGGGGGAACAGCTGGTTCATCTGCAGCTCCTTCGCTTTTACTACTCTCACCACACACTGTTTAAGGGGGAGGATGTGTGTTTGGGGGGGGGGGATCCCAGGAATACACTGGGTGTCTAGGTTGCGTCGCTTCTATCCTGAGTGGTTACCACTCTAGTTTCCTTCTGGGTCGCTGTTGGATGAACTTCCTGTATGCCATAATCTAGTTGTTTGCTCCGCCACTCCAGCTTCTGGAGCAGCCTTTCTTAAGGATCGGTCTACACAACATTGTAATAATAGGTTCAGGACAGGAACCTGTTACGGCTCCAAATCTGTTTGCGTTTACTTTACCTGAGGTCTTCTATTCTATGACTCACTCCCTTTTGGTGCTCTGTAGTATTGCTACACTTTTTTGCTTCTTCCAAACCTGATTTCTTGCTAACTCCCATTTCCCAGCCAATCACTGATTTCCCTCTCAAATGTAGTGTTCTTCCACTCGTGTGTCCAGTCGACTTCACTAATTTCCGGGTAGGAGTTAGTTAGCTACAACAGCTTTTGTTTTTCCTACTTAGAAACTTTTCTACCGTTATGTTTTCTACTATTTGTAGAATTTTAGGAACTGCAAGATTGTTTTTGCCCCATTCATAGTCGGGGATTTGGTGCCGAGGTTGGTGCATTATTTTTATTAATCGCAAGATTTTCCTCAGTTTTGCTTTCAGTATAACCAACATCCAAGTGCGAGTTTCTTGAGTCTAGTTTCTTCATGCTGCAGTATTCCATGTTGGCCGTTTATCAGGCAGTGTAGATGTTGCTATCTGAGATGACAATACTGAGCAGTTGGTTTGGTGTATTTTATGCCTAGTACCAGTGTCAGGCTTACTTCATTTTCGAAAGTAATTTGTAAAAAAGTTCTGTTCACTTTACTTCAACGTCCCCCGAATGCAGTTCTTAAGAGTAACCGGTCGAAGGTAAGTTCAATGAAGTGAATTGCAGAACGACCAAAAGCTTCTGTTGTAGGAAAATCAAGCATCTGTTAGTTTAATGAATTAATAACCCAATTTTAGTGCCTCCAACTTCATTTTTTTTTTTTCACAGGATGAATTCAAAGATGCCTTGAACAGTGCAGGTACCAAACTGGTGGTGGTCGACTTTACAGCTACTTGGTGTGGGCCATGCAAAATGATTGCACCCTTCTTTGAAGTAAGTAGGTGTCTCAGTTGAATACTGCATCTTTCCTTGTTCACGGAAACGGTGATCCATCATGAAATGTTGCTAACTTAAGTAGGCGCAACATAAAATGCTGGTAATCTAGTGCTTGCATACATTATGCCTGGCACAGGCATAATGTGGCGCAATGCAAGCATTCCACCAGTTTGTAACTATGGCTAAGGAGAGTGGGCTCCTTAACGCCACATTAGCGTTAAAAAAGACACTGGTGTGGCGTTAAGCGGTGTCAGGGCCTTTTAAATCGGGCCCAGACTGTTTGCATCAGCCTCACACATCTCTTTACATATGTTCTATTCCTCTTGTATGGGTCAGAGGCCCTTCATTACTGGCTCTCTATTACGTTCACTGATTATTTTTTTGTTTGTTTATGGAGATCATTTTCACTGCTCTAAACCATTTTATTCCATGCCAAACCACTAGAATGCAACTCATCCTGAATGGGCGATGCTCCTAGAAGGGCTTTAACATACCCTTTGGTTTCTGCTCTATAGTGAAGGTTTCAGTTGGTGAGCATAGCCTGTTCACAAAGCTTCTTGCTTTGCGTTTGTCTGGAAGTCCTGGAGTAAATTGCACTTCCTCTGAAGTTATATTTTTCAGTTTGATTGTCAGCATATGCAAATACAAAGTAATAGGACTTAGTGTGAACAGCAGAAGTAAATATCTTTTGATAAATACTGTGCCATTCACTGATTTTAATGATAAAAAAAAAAATCAATGTACATTATGAACACTGGAATTATCCTATTGTGGGAAAGTTACTCCATTAAATAACGACATGCAAGAATAAAATAAGAAATAAATCACATTAGTTATGTGTAGAGGGTTAATTTGTGAAAGACTTACGGGTACGTTTTTTTAAGCGGATAGACGTCGGAAGGGACGCTCAATTAGTATGAAGACCAACATGAGCATCGAGACAATAAGTTGTGAGATGTATCGTTTGAACTAAATAAAATCTTCAGGCAGTCTTCAGAATGTTCACCTGTGGGGAAACTTTCAGTATGGCTGAACTCTACTGTGGACTAAGATCGAAGTCTGCAGAAAAATGTGCCCTTCCGGTTTGGACTGCCACTGGACTTCGTTCATTTCCCTCACTATAGTCTTTCATGTACCCATTTCCATAATCTACACGGTACCCTTCCAGCTATCTCACAATAGCCCTAAAGCAATCTCTTAATCTAATATCTCTCACTATGCCACTTGGTCATCTCCGGATACATAGACTTACATGTTTTCTGTCATTTATAAACCTACAGCTGTTTCACCCAAAATAGCAGACCGTACTACCTATCTGTTCTGCATAGTCAGTCCTGGTTTGGTTTTGGTGCAGTTCTAGGAGCAGAAGTAAAGGTGGTGAATGGGGACAGGGACACTGGCCTTACTTGATTTCAGTAAAGTGTGTATTAATGGTAAACATGACAATAAAAGGTATGTTTTTGTTATTTTTTTCAACTAGCACACAAATTAAACTGTTAAGGTGCCACAAAGATCTAGAAATTCCCTATACCATGTTATTATCATTGGTATTATGACATACCTCTGTTGTAGGGTTGTATTTAAAGGCTACCGCTGTGCATTGTTCTGAAGCATTAGGAAAGTACTCTTGTCCCAGCTAGAGCAACACATTTATTATATCAGCGACTGCAAGGAGGGGAAAAAAAATAATATAGTGTCTTAATTAAAGGAGCGGTATTTTAGAAGCTGTTTGAGGAATATGTATGTGATATCTGCATAAACATGTTGGGGAAGGACAGCTGCATTGAGACTGAACGGCTATACGGCAGCCCTCCATCTCTGCTGAGGGTGGATAGAGGCAGACCATGTAGTTTATAGTGTTTAAGTACATGTTCAACCTGATCTTCGTTAAATGCTTGTACTGTGTTGTCTATTTGAGAGGGTTTAGTGGGCATCACTTGGCAGGCAGTGACCATTGGGCCTCAAATGCTGTGGTTAACGTTGTTTGCACCTGATGTTTTTGGGCTCTGCATACTAGGCCAGCTACCACCCTTTCTGCAATTGACTCCCAGGGCAGTAAGGGTCACCAGTCTCAGTACTCTTAACACAGGGCAGAGCTAAATGTTAACAATGCAGTTCTATTAGAAAGTACAGTACCCTTGGTTATGGCCTCCCATAGGTGCTACTGTCCCCACCACACCTCCTTCCTGTGTTCTCTTCTGCTCAGGTGCCCCTGTCGACTATAGGACACAGTATTCAATGCAGAGGCATGGATGAGGCGAGGGATTACTTTATACTCACCCCACAGGTTCAATTAGTTGGTTCATTCCTTTCCCCATTGCTAGTGGTCAGAAAAGTTGCAGATACCTGTTTGATTCCAGAGCATGTGTTCAGTTTTTTTTTGTTCCAACTGCAAGCAGTTGGTTGTGCTGCAGCAGTTTGAGGAGTTTGTGAGTCCGGCGCAGACACTCTTCAGCAGGTATTATGGCTTCCCTTCTGAACAGACTTCAACAGACGAATGCAGCATGGCAGATGCTGTTGGAACAGCCATAGCATTTGTAATAGTTGCAGCCCACATGCCTCAATGCAGATGGGCCACACAGCAAGGCAAGCTGTTTCCTGGTATTTGCATCTTTCCCAAGCCAACTGGCTCTACCTCAGTGATGTTCACTCCTGGCATTAGTCTTTCTCTGTGTTGTGCCCTTCTCTTCTCTCTCCCCCTCCCCCGCAAACTACTAAGCAGCACCTCTACCTCTCCAACAAAGTTCAGACTTCAGGTGCGGTCTCTTCCACACTGGAAGAGTGGCTGTCAGGCAGACTCTAACCTGGCTCACTTTGCATCCCTTCGAGGACTGTGGAGCACTCCCTTTCTTGTTTATGAACTTGAAACAAGAACAAACTGGGCTGGTTTTATCCCACTTACTCCTTTTCCACTTGGATGTCGGTGGGTCCACTGTCCAATACTTCTGGACTGGTTTGGGTTGATTCCTTTCCAAATGGCATTTTCATTCTGCTTTCCAGACACCACACCACCTTTGTGTAAAATGATGGCTTACACAGCAGGCAGCAATGGCCCTGGCACCTGGCTGCCATCAGTGACATGGAACAAAAATCTGGGACTGGCAGAATGGCAGCCTGATCTAGGAACCTTCTTACCTTGAACAACATGCTGCAGCCTTGTAGGAAAGTAGCCTCTTTGGCATGGTTACACCCAATGGTTGTCTGCAGTCTGTGTTTTGACTGTCTTCACTGGGATCCTGCTAACCAGGATCTCTGATTATGCTCCCTACCTCTAAATTTGGTTGCTTAGGACTTTGCACACGCCACAATTGGCATACTGGTGCCCTCCTTTATAAGTCCTTGGTATATGGTACTTAGGTACCCAGGGCTTTGGGGCACAAGGGGTTCCCCAGGGGCTGCATCATGTATTTTGCCACGCATGGGAGCCCAAGCAAAATGTCTGCAGGCTTGCCATTGCAGCATGCCTGAAAAGGTGCATATGCACCCTTTTCACTATAGATCACTGCACCAGGTCAGTCACTCCTATGGTAGGCCCTTCTAGCCCAGAGGGCAGAGTCCAGGTACCTCTGTGTGAGGGCACCCCTGCATGAGCAGAGGTGACCATACAAACTCCAGCTTCATTACACTGGACTTCATAAGTTTGGGAAAGCTAATTTACCTGTGTGCTGGACACCGGTCACTATCTATGTCTAGCTACATATTGGTAACTCTGGACCTGGGCATGTTTGGTATCAACCATGTCATAATTATAACCCAATACTGTTGCCAGTATTGGTTGTATGATTCCATGCACTCTGGGGGATCTTTAGAGGACCCCCAGCATTGCTCCTACATGTCTTCTGGTGTTCTATGGGAAGACCGCTCTGCTGCCACCCTCAGACAGATTGATGCCCTGCTGCTGCTTGACCAGCTCAGGCAGTCAAAGGCGGAACTAAGGATTTCCTCCCTCTCCCTTGAAAATAGGTGTTTCATGGCTTTGAGGGATAGCCTCCCCGAGCCACCTGTATGCTTTGAAGGGCACATTTGGTTCCCTCCTTGCATAAACTTGTTTGCAGCAGTCCAGGAACCCCTGGTCCCTGCTCTGGTGCGAAACTCGACAATGGAAAGGGGAATGACCACTCCACCCTGTCAACCACCCCAGGGTTGGTGCCCAGAGCTCCCCCAGGTGGCTGCTTAATTCTGCCATCTTGAATCCAAGGTGGTCAGAGGCCCCTGGGAGCAACTGAGTGGCTCGGTCAGGTGACGTGACAGTCCCCTCCTTGATAGGTGGTCACTCTGCTAGGTGACCAATCCCCCTTTCTGGGCTATTTAGAGTCTTCCTCCTGGGTGGGTCCTCCGAGTCAACATGCAAGATTTCAGCAGGACTCCTCTGTATTGTTTACTTCATCTTCTGGCCTCTGGGACTGCAACTGGACCCTTCAGGTACTGAAAATCAACTTCAGTGAAGACTTCGGTCTGCAACATTGTTTCTCTGGCTCCTTCTAGCAACTGCAGTATTTCCCCCGGCTGTGCATCCTCTGAGGGCAAAGAGTCTTCACCCTGCACAAGAAGTGGGAATCTCCCTTGGAGTGAAGTGTCACTCCCCTGCATCCGCAGGCATCAACTGCAACAACGACCAGCTGTGTGAATCTTATCTCCCCTGGAGCTGCGTTAATCCTGCATCACAGGTGGTGGTCTGGAGTGGTCCCCTTGGTCCTCTCTACCAGCTATCCAATGTGGGACACAGTAAGCCCTTGCCTCTCCGTGCAGGGCAGTACCCCTGTGTACTGTGACTCTTGCGGCAGCTAAGGCTTGTTTGTTCCTCTACCAGGGGATCTTCAGGCTTCATGTAGCCGTAGCCCCGGCTCCCAGCACTCCTTCCTGCAAAGCAGTCTCCTGCTTGCTGGTCCAGCACGTGGGGTATGCCTTCATGTGTGCTGAGTGGGCCTCACTGCGACTCCTGTACCTGCTGCCAGTGGGTTACCTGCAGGGGCTGCCTCATCTTCTTGTGACTCTCCCAGCTGCTGAGGATTACCCTGGGCTCCCCTCCATGGGTCGAGTACCCTGGACCTTGCTGGTCCTCTTCAGACTTGCAAAACCTTCTTCACAAACTCTTGCCTTTGCCAAGACTTGTTGATGGTTTTCCAGCACCACTTGCTAACTGCATTGCGACTGCTAATGTGGGATATTGCTTGCATCACTTCTGGGACTCCTCTTCAGCTCCTGTGCTGCACTGCTGACCTTAGTTCACAGCTGCCCTGGTCCTGCATCCACAGAAGGATGAGTAGTGGCTCCTGCCACAACTAGACACAACATCACAAACTGGACTTGGTCCCCTTCCTTTGCATGTCCTCTTCTGTCTGGATCCACCTTTCGGTTCTTCCAGTATTGTCTGGGTCTTGCACAATCCTCTTCCAAATCCTCCTGTTGGATTTGGGGAAAACCAGGTACTTACCTCTAGTCTCGGGGGGGAGGGGGGTGTCACTCTGGTACTCACCTCTTGGGGTTATTAGTTCCCCCTAGCTCCCCAACACTGATTCCACTTCTTTGGGTGGGGGAGCGCCGTTCACATTTCACTTTAGTATATGGCTTAAACCTGCCCTGGGGCCCTCACTATTTGCTGTTGCTTTTACCAATGCTTATTGCTTTCTGTGCTGTTTACTGATTGCTAATGTGTATATAATAGTGTATTTACTTACCTCCAGTCGGGGATTGTCTATGCAGTATTTTAGTATTTGTGTGCGAATAGCAAAAGCACAGTACAGTTAGCCCTGGACTCTTTTTTTTTTTTTCTGAGTGTATCCAAACTTCCTGCATTAAGTAGACTGTTGTTTCAACAAGTCTTTACTAAATTCATTATGCAAATTGAAGGCAGCACTTGCTGGTTTCTTCGTGTATTGCTTGAAAATCTGCCAAATGTAGTTTCCCTTTCAGTATTCAAAAGCGTGTCATTAAACGCCCTTGGTATAGTGTTTGAGGTGCAAAGAGTGGCACCTTGAGAGTGGTGTTATTGGGTTTGAACTCCAAAGGATAGTTTCTGAGTTTGAGTTGAAACATTAATATCATCTGACTTTGACTTTTGCAGAAACTCAGCAACGACCACCAGGATGTAGTCTTCCTAAAAGTGGATGTGGATGATGCTCAGGTATGGCACTCAATATTTCTTCCTTCAATCTCTAGAGCACACACACCAAGTTGATAGACTGATGTTTTTTCATTGGTCTTCAGCAGACATTATTAGATAGAAGTGGTTCTCAGTTTCCAAATACATTTATTGTTACAATGTGAAAGACAGTATCTCATGACAAGTTATCATTTGTCTTCCACTTAACTGTTCCCAGACTGATTTTGCTTGATGACTTTGATTTCCTGCTATGGATTCCCAGCTTAAGTGCATGCTGTCAATTGTTTCCTAAAACAAGCTTGTATAATCCGTATCCAGAAAAAAGTGAGTCCCTATATATTGTAGGGGAATTTATTGTAGAATGCAGCTGGTGATATTGTGGGAGGTATGTGACCAGCAGCTCCAGAAAGAATGTTGAGGCTCTCGTCTTAGTGCATAGTGGCCCTTTGTGGGGTTGAGTCCTCAATTGAGTGAACAGCCTGAAATGGATCACCTGAATGTGTGCATACGGTCCAGCATTGTGAAACTTCTTCTAACGAATGTCCTTCATAGATTGCATAGTAAAAAAAAAGTATTTTGAAAAATGTTGCAATATTTAGACCCTTTAACATGAATTGGCTTCATTCAAACTGTTAATTTTTAGTCGTTTCTGTTCACACTCCATGAGAATAGTTTTTTGTAACAGCCGAATTCTCTTGTGACTCCTAGTAACTCCTTCGCATTCATAATGTTTTATTTTTGGTCCATTACTTTCTCGTGTTTCTTGACCTGAACGGAATTCAGGAGACAGTGGTGAATGAATGTTTGCTTCAAAACACTGCAAATCTTGTGCTAAATCTAGGAGAGTCCATGCAGATGCAAGATTCGCATAACGTTTTAGTGAGATTACTCTAAAGGCAAATCCATCATTTGGCACTAAATTTAAGCAGTAATGCGTCGTCCTCACTTCTGGAAGTAAGGACACATTTCATGCTAAAGCACAGCAAATAAAAGAACAACGTAGCACAGCCGTGCCCTTCCTGTGGTCCATGTGCGTTCATAGTACATTTTTACTGTCAATGGCGCGTTCACTGTAATTGTTTCAGAGGATATCACATAATTATGGCATATTTTCAGGGATTTCATGTGAAGCAAGATTCCTAAAATTACACAGGCATAATTAAAATTTCGTCCAGACCTAGTTCTAACTTGTCACCTGATTATTTCTTTTTTAATTTATCTTCCAGGACGTTGCACAACACTGCGATATTAAGTGCATGCCGACATTCCATTTCTACAAGAATGGCCAGAAGGTATGCATGCCTGTAAATAATATATTGAGTTAACCATGCATTGGTTTTAATGTAACATGTTTGTGAGGAAATTATAAATTAATTGGTAGGAAAAGTGTATTAGTAACCCATAGAAACAGCTGTGCCTCACAAATGAACATTGTATTGTCTTATACAGATTTTGTCCTATCAACTAGATTTTTGCCATTTAAATTTTGAGTTGTTCTGTATTTCTTAACAATGGCACAGTTTTGGCGTGGGTGGGGGTGTTTAAGGGTGCAGAGGGAAGAGTTAATGGTAAGCTCTTGCAAAGTAAATTCAATTGTCGCCAATGGGTAACAGAACTGATCTTTGTTAGGTTGCAAGTATTTTGGCATTTAGACCCATACCGTCTGTCACCCCCCCCCCCCCCACCTATTACAGCACCTGCGGATTCCAAACTATCACTGCTTTTGTACCCTGTGTTTTTGTTTAAAGACCAGTTCACACTTGGCATTTAATTTCTCTTAATTTGCAGTCTGGCAGTGTCACCACTGTCTTTTGGAGGTGGTCTACAACTGACTGGCAACCTCTCCTCCAATAGTCACTCATTAAGGTAGGAGAAAACTGACCTCCAAAGATAGGTGGTGACCTCTGTTTTCACTTTTGTGAACTCTTGCGGGCCACTGGTCAGTCTGAACAGTGGCATGGCAAACTGAAAATGTTCTTGGCTGGGACCTGCAGGGCAGGTAGGGAGGAGGGGGGAGGGGGGGGGGGGAGAGGAAGAGAGGCGCATTGCAGGTCCACGGCCACTATCCAGTCAACCAGATTAAGGGCAGACAGAAACTGAGGCAGTGTGAGCATTCGGTATTAAGGTATCCAGAGGACAAAGATCTACGATAAGCAGAAGCCCTTGTCCTTTAGCACAATGAAATGCCAGAGGAACAACTCATTCCTACTTATGAATTTGGAACAGTCTTGATGGCTCATTTGGAGGAACATACAGTGGGACACAAAGATATGGTAGGATATAGCCAGCTGAACAATTTGGTAGACCATCTGTCAGACGTGATGGATTGCTAACTTGGGAAAAAATACTGGAAGCTTGCCTTCTACAGGGTGGTTGTGTGCCACCAGTGGCAAGCTAAATCAGCTTGAAGGCTGTTGCTGTGTGGAGGCGGGGACTTGGAGGACTGGTGCCCATGGAGGCCTGTGTAATGGTTAACTGATTACCTTCCCTGAAAGGACTTTGGTGACCACAGTAAGAACTGAGGAAACTGGTGTTGCCTAAAATAGAGTTGGGAGAGGGGGGGAAATGGGCGGTGTAGGATCGTCTCCCACCACCTGTGTCTTGACTTGGTCAGCACCAACTGACTTTCCGAGACAACACCTAGCCTTGCATTGAAGACCTGACAGTTGGCTCGTTCCGTGTTAGCTGCAAACTGATCTTTGTGTCTGGAATTGGTGCTGGTGCTGACAGGAAAATCAGCAATCTGGCTCATCAAACCGGTTCTTCAAAAACACCAGGAAGAACTCAGCACCCACAAGAGGCATATTGTCTTATTCTCCCAAAGAGGCTTTATCCTCATGCAGCCTCTGGCGTATGCCACGCAGCCTTCTAAGAGACAACTTAACTTCGAGGAGGCTCCAGAGCTCCCACCACTGGCTAAGCAGCAAAAGAAACTAGGCATGTCCACCAGAACTGCTTGTTCTCCACAACACCACCCAAATGCTTGACTGCACCATGTCTGTCTGCTTCTTTTGCAAACTGTGGGAACATTCTTCTCTTTCTTTCTCTAACTACCCTACCACCCCTCACCCCTGCCCCAAGCGACTTGGACTGGAGTGCAGTGGGATCCTGCTTACTAGGTCACCAATGTTCTTTCCATAAAAATTCCACCAGGCAGGATTCTGGAACCCTGTGCTGATAGATCTGCTCTCTGGGTCCCAGAACAAAGCCCTTTCTGGGCAGAGGTGGTATCACTTTTCAGATTTCGAGGACAAAAGAAGATAAGCAACAGAGACTCACTGCTTGAACTGAAGTCCTGCTGCACAAAGAAAAGGTGCCAAACCCTGCCTGCTGCAACCAGAACTCAACAGCTGACTGGCTGCTGACCAAGGACCCGGACACTAAAGCCATACCAAATTCCACTCGATGGACCGGAAAGACAAATTCTGCAAGTGTTTTATGTTTAGTGGTGCTGCACCCTCCAGTGGCCAAACCGTGCAATAGCCCTGGATACTGGTCACTTCAGACACCTAGAACGGCAGTCAACTCCAGACTGGAAGAGGACCAGGAGGAAGCGCCGGTCAAGAGACTTCACAAACCAACCAGGACCTTCCACCAGAGTGCCCATGCTGATCTTTAAGCGGCCATACATCCTGCTTCCAATGGCACCATTGCGCACAGCTCCTGGCTCACTGATTTGCTCTGCACCTGTCTGACCTGTGCCCTTCACCGAAGTTCCAAATGTGCCCTAAGGGTCCCCCACCCCTTGCGACCTCAACACTCCAAGGGGACCTACTGGACTTGCCTCTAAGTCCACCTGTGCAGTCCTTTTCCAAAACCAGGAGGTGTCCGAACTTCTCCAGCTGGTCCATAGTGCCTATTGACTACCTCTACATACCTGCAAAAGGAGTCCTTAGTAAACGCAATGTTTTTTTTTTTTTATTATTTTTTTATGTGCTTTTTCAAAGTATTTTCTCCATTGATTCCTATGGTGCCTAATTATGCACAAAAAGACTATTAAAACCTCCAATTCATGACTTAAAAAGTACTTACCCACTTTTGATCTTGATCTTGCTCTTACTTCAGATTTTTATTTTAAAAAAATATTTGTTTGTAAACTGGTCTCGGAAGGGTCTATTATGAAATGGACCCTTCTGGGGGATACGGATCTTGACAACCCCCCCCCTCTCTCTCAATAACACTACCTCTTACCATGAGGTCCTAGGTAGGGCTGCATCAATCCATAGAGTAGACCTGCACAAGGAGCCATTTGAAGAGGACTTCCTCTTCGCAAATCTATCCTCCGCACAGTATTTACCAATGCTACAGTGCATGCTAAAACCAACCCCTGCCCTTTTCAAGGAAGCAGTTATGGCTAGAGTAATATCACTCCTTGGGTTGATAGGAAGCATAAGACTTCATCATCTGCCATCACCCCATGCCCACCTTAGGCATGAAATCACTCCTAACTCCCTAGTTTTGCATACCGCCCGCAAACCAGCCAGCTCACAAGGTACTAGCAATGACAGACAAAGCAAATGCATAGACCTAGCTGGCAAGTGTGACCAGACGCAATCAGCCAATCATGGATGCATCACCAACTACATAGTTCTACCTTCCAGGTACAGCCAGGCTCACTGGGATGAGATGGAGGAGCTCCTCTGGCATCTCCAGAGGAGCACTGTAAGAGGGCTTGAGCTGGTCTGAGGGCAAGTTCATCTCTAACAATACTGTTCGCTGTTTCCTAGATGCCTCGGACAGTGCTGCTCAAGGCATCAATACCATCATACTCCTTTATAGGCATGTTTGGTTCTGTGGCTCTGCCTTTAAGCCAGGCGTTTAATGTCTTCGCAACCTGCCTTTTGATGGGAAACATGCCTTTTGGCCACAGGTTGATGAGCTATTGAGAGAAAATAAATAGATAAATAAAGACTGACACAACATAGGCCATGTATGTCTTAAAAACACCCAGTCCGTGTGGGTCCTTTCACTGGTCAGTATATCTGATTTTTCCATCAGTTTTGTAAAATCCCACCTCCAACCCCACTTAGGAACCATCCACAATGCAGTTTATTTTTTTATTTAAAGTTTCCTTTTTCCAGCCAAATCAACAGATCACAGTCTGGATGGTTATGTGGCTATGGCCTCCTGCATTGCCATAGTTCCCCAAGCAAGTTACAAAGGCGCACCCTGCGACAATGCTTAACTCATCAATGGCGGAGGGTCATTTGGACGATCTAGTGTTGATCAGCCACTGCACTCGGTGGTGGAACGCTAACAATTTCTAGAAAGGGACGCCTTTTCTGTACTGTTTCACAGATTACCATTGCAACTGATGCATCTCACAGGGTGGAGTGTGCATCAGCAAAACCTGACTGCCCGAGATCAGTGGGAACCAAGTCACTGGGGCCTCAGCATCAATTCTCAGGAGCTGTTTGCAGTTCAACTAGCTTTCCTCCCATCACATAGTGGGCAAGATAGTCCTCAACCACAGGGAAAACATGACAGCCATTTATTACCTACAGAAATAGGGAGTCACTTGCTCTCCCCTTGCTTTCTCTGATAGCCCACTCATCTGGTGTTGGGTTCTCAGCCACAGGATCCACTTGCTGGTGGAGCTCCCCAACAGACTGGACCTTCTCATGCAGAGCTATGGAGAAATCAGAGGCCCTGATCGCAGGAGTCATAAACTTGCAATTCGTCTCTTAAAGTCTTAGAATTTTGTGTACTCACTCTTCTGCCTGGATGTATTAGTCTACTCTAAGGCACCCAGCCCTACTACTCATCCTGTTATGCTGCCAATAGGAAAAGATTTGTTACTGCCTCTCAAATCGCAGTGACCTTTTAACTGCTACCGGACAAAACATTTATTATATATATCTCATTTCCTCCCCCCGGGCCCGGACTAGCCTTTACCACCACCGCCATCTGGCTACACTTGGCTGCTTATTACCAAAATAGGGAACACATTTCCTGCTTAGGATCAGTCATTAAAGCATTCCTCCAAGTGTTCCCCGAGCCCTAGTTTGGGAATCTCAACATGCCCCTTTTATGGGCCATCCATGTGAGCCCCTCCAGTCATGTCCCCTTCCATTTCTCTCTTGGAACACGGTATTTCTTGTGGCTGTCACCTCACTCTGATCTTTCAGGTTCATAAAGATAAGGTTGGCCTTTGCCCTAACCCTACATTTCTTTCTAAGGTGAGCTCCTTTCCATCTTAATCTGTTTATTGAACTCAGTTTTCGGGGTGGGGGAGAGGGGTGGTATTCTATGGCCTTTCTGGGATACACCTCTATAGCCAGGGCCACTAGAAGAATGCACTTGTATGGCTGCAGTGTTTTCCGCATAATTATGGATCAGCCAATCTTTCAGATAGTAAGGGGAAAAAAACTTGTTTCTAGCTCAAATGGTTCAAGATAGTAAACTTGTTCTGTGCAGTGGAAGGCTATTTGAAAAGCTTGGCAACATTTCTGTTGCTTTTTGCTGCATTTGCTTGTAAAAGTGGTACTAATGGGGTGTAACATATGCAGAGACAGTGTTCGGTGTAAAAAATGTAAACATAATGAAGTAACTATTAAAAAATGTACAGCATAATTTACTTTTTTGCTGCCTAATTAGCCTTTTATTGCCGCATAATTTGGCCCTCTCCTGCCACTTAATTCCAGTGGCCCTGTCCATAGCTGACATTTGGAAATCGGCTACTTGGACTCAACCACACACCTTAACTAAACATTCTGTAGATGTACTAGCACGCCTACAAGTTGGTGTTGGTTAAGCTGTGCTTTGTTCCCTTTTCTAATCTTCTGCAGCGCGCACAGGCCAGCCACCTCTTACAGGAGGGCTGTTTTACAGACCATGCAAAGCATGTGTATTTGCAGCCACACATGCCTTGAAGGGAAAATGTTAATTATCCTGTAAGCATAAGTTGGTGGCATGTAGTGCTGTATATTCATATGTGCCCACCATCCTTCTCAGAAGCCTTCCTACTTCTTGCATAGTCATCTTTCTCTGCCGATCTTGTAACCCTTTGCTCTAACTCCATCCTCACTGGCCATGTGGAAAACAATTGAATAGTGGAGCCAGACAATGCATTACCTGCAAGAGGTGAATTCACACTACCTCTTGACTTAAGAAGAATTATTTGAAGAACAACTTGCATATCTGGACCACCTCAAAATGGCAGGAGAATGCAAAGCATGTGAATCTACAGCACTACATGCCACGAACAGGTCGAGTAACCTTTTTTCATTTCGTACACCAGTCCTGCATTCCCACAGGAGTTACCTGTGATTGAAGGTACTCAAAGGCCTCACCTCTGTCCCTCAAGTGTTCATTAAAGGGGTGGCTGTGATCACTGTCCGTCTATGGAGGTGAGGAATTCTTGTATTGCTTTACCTCAGACTGGTGAGCCTGCATTCAGCAGCCAATCTTGGACTACCTCCTGACAGCAGCTCAGATGCTAATATCATTAGAGCCTGCCATACACAAGCCTAATTCCCACACGATTCCTCCACTAACGTTTCCATTCATTGGGGGGGTGATCTTGGATATGGTAAGTTTCAAGGCCTTTTCTCCACCACAACAAAATCCTGGGTATTCTGGCTACGTTCCTGATATTTCATGCTCTGCTCTAGTAAGAGTCTGTCTGGCATCTTGGGTTTTCATCCTTGTACATCCCCATTGTCAACTAATACTGGACCCTCACTCTCTTCACTTTGTGTAGTATGACATGACAGCACTGTGGTCAGTGAGAACCTGCACCATTGTCCACGTGATAGATGACAAGAAAGCCTCCAGGGCAAAATTGTTGGCCTTTAACTGGTTATCTGGAGCTGTAAACTTCGTACTTGTATAGCGCACTACTCACCCGTTAGGGTCTCAAGGTGCTGTACGCATACCGCTGTGGAACCCCTCCTGGCTTTTCCCTGAGGTGCCCACTCCTGGGCAACCTCCAAGGTGAAGCCAGGCATCCCAGTGCTGTTGGGGCCGTTGTGGAGATTAAGCAAGCTATTGCCCAGAGTTACAGAGTGGGACCCATGAATTAGATTAGGCACCAATGCGAGAATTATCAGGTCCGAGGAAATCGAGCCCAAGACCTGCCGAGGAGGGAATTGAACCCTGGTCCCAGGCCAGATTTCTGCATCAGGGTCTGCCGCTCTAACCATTGAGCCACACTTCTCCAGCTGGGTCTCTGCTGGAGACTAGAAGCCTGATTTCCACCAATGCAAAACCAGTATCAATATGTCAGTCACCACTACTTTTCCGGGTGGGAAAGGAAGAGTGGTCTCGCAGGACAAACCGATAGGTCAGTCTCCATTGCAGATCTTGATCCATCTCCTTTTGAAACCTGGATAATGCTGAGAAGGCATCCAGGGTGTTGGCCCCACTGGATTTCAGGTTACACTGCAGGGCCAGGATGTTCCACCACCTGAGCCCTGTGCCAGGAGGCTATATGAATCTGGAGGTGGCTTGAACAGCAGAAAATCTTCCTCATGGCAAACTGCCCGAATGCCAGAACTGATAATTTAAGCAGATCACGTCAGACGGGTTACGTGGACATCTGCACCCCAACGTAATGCATTGTGTATTAGATCAATGGGAAAAGCCCTGAATAGATCTTATTGCTACAGCAGATACGCAGTGTCAAAGGTTTTGCATGTTTGTGTTTCTGCAAGTACACCAAGATATTTCTTCTCGCTAGAATGGGACAGGAACTCCTGTACTCCTTCCTGTAACAAACTTGTGACTGTCTTCCTACAACGGAGGGCCTCCTCTCTTGGCAACAGGGCTGGGTCTTGCATCCGAACCTCTGCAATTTACAGATCTATGCATGAAGAGTAAGTAGTGGCAGTTACCTGCATTTGTTTTGCTATATGAAGTGGTGCATTACATCCTCTCCTCCAGACCTGTTTATGGGAAATCGATCTATGTTGGATCAAATTTGTTTGTGTGTCTTTTTTTTTTTTTTTTTTTTTGTCAGCCTTTTCCACCTTTTATACATTTAGTGAACCAGCTGTCCTTGTTCAGATCGCCAGATGTGAAAGGTCTAGTAAACGTCTAAAACATCCCATCCCAAACGGTGATGACCTAGTGGAACTTTAACTTTTATGCTTGACATTTCTCATAGTGCACGCCCTGTGAACCTATGCCTGGCTGCACCTCTGGACTCGAGATAACTTCTGCTCGTCTCAAGAGTGAATTACATAACCTTTCAGTGCAACTGCCTTATAGTACCTTCTATCCGGACAATTTGGTGCTAACGATTTGGGCAACTTTTTGCCTAAGGTTGTGACTCCCTTTCACCTTGGGAAGTTGGTCATGCGTCTGGAGTTTGCTGTCTTTTTTATTTTTTTATTTTTTTTAATTGTACCAAGTACACTGAGTAGTCTGCTTTTTGTGGCGTTTTCTGTAGTAAAGAAAAGGAATGCTGAGCAGGAGAGGGCCCTATTGAGGTGGAAGGTCCTCTGCATCAAGATCTGCTACTTGATGGTCAAGAAGCCCCAAAAAGTCTGAGGGCCCATTCCACCACAGCCAAGGACGCTACCATTGTGCTGGCACAGGGGGTGTATTTCTTTGACATCTTACTCTACAATGTGGGCTTTGGTGCATGCATAAGTTTCTGAACTTTGGTCAGTTCTGCAAGACGTTTTGGTGTGAGTCCACTCTGCAAATCTCTGCTTTTGAAAGTTACTCCTTTGTCTACTCAAAGGTGAGGAACCTGCACTTAAGTGTATCCATTAGAAGAACACGTTCAGTGATTGCACGTTTTTGATTTCATATGCTTCATTGAGTCGACTTGACAATCTACAAAAAGCAGTCTTAGTCAGCATGGGCCATGTGGATGTGATGGTTCTCTCCCCAAGACTCTGCATTTTATCATGTTTTGTAGTTATTACAAAAAACCTAGACATTGATTTTATTTATTTTTGGTACCTGTTAAGGCTAAATTGTCCACAAGTTGCAATTACTGCCTGATAGTTGTGTTTTTTTGTTTGTTTTTTTTCTGTTATTTTTTTCCCTTCTGTTATTTTTATATAGTCACTGGTAAAGTAAGGAAATTACTGAACAGAACATGTATGCATGCATCTTTCTAATGATTTAACCTCTTATAATTAACATGAATTTCAGCATTAATAAATGTTAACTTATTATTGCTGTTTAACATAAAAAGGGAACTGATACACTTGGTCATTCCTAATGCTGGCTAGCTTTGCTTAAGTAGTTGTACCCTCATCCTGTGGGTGATGAAACCTGTCACCTCAGTGGGAGAGGGCTCAATGTCATGGGGAAAACTAGCTTTCATTACTTACTACTGGATTGTGTCCACTTTGTAATGCCACACAAGGAATCGAGGACCCATCATTCTGTTTTGGCATTGAAATAGGAGAGTGATATGATAGACCACCCAGTCCATCTGCTTGCTCATCATTGGGTTCCTGCTAAATTCTTTGAGAACTGGCGAGCATCCATCTGCGCTAAGCGATGGGTTCATATTGGGGTTTGGGCGTATTTGGTGGTGGGCTGACCATCAATGACCTATGCAGTACCAGCTGCGCAAAGCTCTATTATGACCTGCGGTAAATGGTTTCTAATTGTGCATTTCACTTTCAACTGCAGTAATTAACAGGTTTTTTTTTTTTGTATTATTATTCCTATAGATTGATGACTTTTCAGGAGCAAATCAAGCAACTTTGGAAGAGAAAGTGAAAACGCTAAAGTGATTTGAACTTTGGGTCTACGATATGTCTTGGGGAATTTGAGCAAAGACTTTGCAAGTGATGTGTGGAAATACAAGAGAGCCTTAAGCGGAACTGCCCATGTAGTAAACTGGTATACAACTTACGTAGCACTTGGGATGCATGTATTGGCTTGGTCCCAGAATCCTACTGCTTCATGTAAATTACCATCTTTTTTTTACAGTAGTATTTGTTCAATGTTGCTTGTCTTCCAGTGGTCTTTCGCTGTCCCCTCTGTATTGCCCCAGAATATGGTGTGTGCTTCGCTTTATACTTCCTTTACTTGAACTCAGTTCCATCATGAAACCTTATTGGCACTGAGCATCAAAGTACATCTTGCCCTTTGATACCTGATATTCAGTAAATGAAGTAAAATAAAACCCGTATGTACACTTTTACATGCTTTTTGTATGCTGACTATAGGTCGGGAGAGTGGACTGCAAAAGCGGATGTCTCAGGTGCATTCTTTCTCTACAGTTTATAAAGGCTGATCTAGTCCAGTAACCCAACCGTGAAATTCATGGTGAAAGTGAGAAGGTGAATTGGCGATGGGTGGCAACAAGACCTAGGAAAGACCAAATGCATTAAAACCATTCTGTTTATGACTGGCTTCCTCGTCATGCCACAAGGTGACACAACACATCTTAACTTCGCATTCCATTGTCCAGCCTGAAGCACAATATCCTAACCTAGCATTTCATGCCTTACTGCCCTATAGCAAAACCTACCATCCTGCAATATAAAACAATGTACCAGTACATCCCAGCCACAACATACCACAGCTATATGTACCACACCACCCTTATCATGGCTTAATAAATAAAATAACCTGACTCGTTCAAACCGCACAACCTACTGTGTTTTATCTAAATTCAGAGGTCTAGGCCTCTGCAGTCACATCAGCGCCCTTACGTCGGACTAGAGCCTTGAGTGGCTAGGCGATGCCTTCCAAAAACATGGGTGCAACGGTCACTGTTCCAGACCACTGATGATTGCTTGTGTGTCTAACACTGGGGTCCTTGTTCTTGGGCAAGTCCAGATTATTTAGGCAAATAAGCACTTGACTCCCCATCCGCCCAGCTCTGATACTTTGGTGTGTAAAGAGAAATTCCTTCAGGCAAAGGAAGCAAGGTGGACTGCAGGTAAATGTATCACTCGGTGAAATGGATCAGCAAGGTCTGCTGGTCCTTCCTTTCCACTAAGGAGGAGACCGGAGTACGCAGAATCTCTGGGACCGGGAATAAACTTTTTCTCATAAGAAGATTGGTGCAGTAAGCCCCATACTTGCCACAGCTGATTCATTCATCGCTCTGCGCCGATGCAGGTTTCATCTCACATATTGAACAGAACTATCTCTCACTTGCGCCAGTCATCACACCAATCCCTCGCCCCAGACAGTTGATCTATCTGCCGTTCCCCACTCTTATTTCCCTGGATGGGCGCAAACCTGCCTGTCTACCTGCCACTTGTATCTGTTTACACACATCTCCTCCAGGAAGCCTCGTACATAGCCACGAGTACTATCTCGGAACGGGGGGCATTGGGAAGAGAACATCAGACTCGGACAGGAATTAACATTAAGACTCGCAACTGAGTGAAGCTAGGCTGGGGAGCATGGTATGTAACCTGGACGTTGCATCAAAGAACACACATTGCCTGATGGGGGATAAATCTGTTAGAACTACAGGGGTGTTGGGATAACATTAACCAACAGTAAGATCTAGATACCCAGATGAGAAATTGAAGAGTTAAAAAAAAAAAAAAAAAAAAAACTGTTTTAGACCAACCGAAAATAAGGACCTTGCTCATTATTTAAAAATTGCCTTTCTTCCATTCTAAGGCTAATCAAAAAACATTAAGAGACTTAAGTTAAAAATGTAAAAAAAAAAATTTGGGGGGGGGGGAGAAGAAACAGATGTTCATGAATTTGAATCTTATGTCTAGACCACAGGCAAGGATCATGCCTACTCCTGTACACATAACCACAAATGCATTCTATAATACAATATGGATTTACCAGTAACACCTTACAAAAACCTGCGGGCGAGCTCTGCATCCTGGGGGGGTTGGTGGGGCAGCTTTGTTAACAGTCTACTATGTCTTGGGGGGGGTTCTGGCTCAGTCAAACTAGGCCATGCATCGAATATTCTGTGTTGGGTACACTTGAGGCAGGATTGGAGCTTTTTCTTTATTTCTTTAGACCTTCTCGGAATCAGTGAATCGGTTACTCAAGCGCACCAATAATATTTTGAGGGGCATGAAAGACACACCAGTACTTTGCTGTACTAAGAACGTTTGGTGTGTCCTTATGAAAATTGTGGCATGTTTGACTGCACATAGGAAAGATCCTTCAGGCAGAAGAGCTATTTTGAACCAAAGTAAATGATTGGAACCTCTCAGATGCCGTTGATGAATCTGTCCAAGGTTCACTCTCTCGTGAATGTCGGTGATGAAGTCCATAGGAAAAATGCTAAAGCCTCCATACTCCTGGTGTCATGGACCTTTTAATGTAGCAAAGTCACACCCCTCAATCAGTATTAATGGTACTTTCTCATAATGCACTACATGTATTTAATATAATCCAACAATTCTTTAAATCTATTTCCAAAAAGATATGTAATAACATCTTGCTAATACAAAAACATGTTATTTAAGCCATCACTTTGAGCTTCAGGTCATGTGTCAAGCCTTGGCAGCTTCAAACATGTCCAGCGCCATTATAGTGTTAAGTGTCAGATTTTTTTTTTTTTTTTAAAGCTCCATCTCATTTCTTCACTTCTGGTCAAGTGTCAATTTTATTCTTTCATTTCCGTAGCTGTTCAGCCATAACCTCTCCTATCCTCTTGAACATGTAGCTCATATGTTTGTATTGTTCCCAAAGCTTTATTTGTGTATTTGATCCACGTCTTTAAGTGGCCGTTGATAAAACTCTCAAGTGATTTCTGCAGTTTTTCATCAAAAATTCTTAACAATGAAATTGTTAAAGCCCAGAACCGAAAGTGAAGTGCGGAGGGTTTAGGGTTCCACTGATTGTCCCTGTAGCATCTTATGTAATTTCTAGTTTCCTAGTTCACATCTTGCGCAGTGGGTTATGTGATGGTTACAATACAGCTGGTTTTCTAATTGGGGTTGGCTCGCTGACTGTCCTTCGTGCCAGCGACACTCTAGAAAACTGATCTCTGCTTTTCTAGAAAAAATATAGAGCCTGTTTCTATGCTTCTGTAGCATGGTCCCTTACATTTGGAATTTATGAATAGTTTAAAGAAAAAATTGGCACAATGCTCCACCGGCTACCAACTTGCTAGAGCCAAAAGAAAGCGGTGTTAGAGGAAGTTGACCTGTTCATGAAGGGCCTTTATGTAGGATATGTAAATTTTCCTTAACAACCCCCGCCCCCAATATTCATCCCTGAGCCAAGAGTAAGTTAGTCAGTGGGATGAATATGGAAGTCCCTGACTTATCCATGTAGAGGATGGCTTCTCTGACACCGATGAGAATAAAACCAGTGATAACTGGGGGCTCTGAGGAGGGTGAGGATATCTAATACTATAAATGGTGATTGGAATTCAGGAGTTCGGAGAGAGTGGATAAATGGTCACGGCAGAAGAACTCATCCACCCTGCCGGGAAGAGTAACTGGATAAGGCATTGGACGGGCTATTTAACCTCAAACGCCAGCAGCACCATGGAACCCATTCACAAATATAAATGTCTCTTTAATTACACATTTATGTAGTGCTACATTGAGATGTAACTTATTTATTAAATATTGACCATTTCCGAGTGTAGGTTAACGCCTAGGTGTACTCTTGCATGTCTCAAATCCAGGGATGGAGCCTCCTACAAGACTTAGGAATGTAAAGCATAGTACATTTATGGACTAAGCCAGAGCTCTCCACCAGAATGGTGAAGCTCTCCCTTTGGGAAAGTATAGCGAAAATTAGTAAACCTACCATAAATCTACAATATTTTACCATTTATTTCCAAGAACTAATTACGTGTTGCAGCATATTAACTCCTTAAATTAAATGCACATTAAATACTTAATTTAAATATATTTTAATGTATAAATTATTTTTAATCATTAATTTAATAGATCTTTCTGCAGAGTCATCCCCAGACTTCTTGCCCTCCTCCTCGTTTTCTGACCTTGTTTTTGTTGGCGTTGGGACTCTGCACTTTAACTCTGCTAACCAGTGCTACAGTGCTTGTGCTCCCTCCATAAAATGTGGTAATATTGGCCAATCTGCAAGTGCCCAGTAAAGCACATTGTATGTGCCCAGGGCACTTGTGATCCTGCAGCACTGATTGTGCCGCCCACTACAGTAGACTTTCAAACATGTCTCCGGCCTGCTACTACAGAGCCTGGGTGCAGTTTTAAACTGCCATTTCGACACCGCATGTTTACCCACTTGCCTGGCCTAAACCTTCCTTTTTTAACATGTCATCCCTAAGGTAAACCCTAGTTGGCCCCAAAGGCAAGATGCAGTGTATTCTGAACTGAATGAAACCAAGGAATTCCTGACACAACAAAAGATTTCGAAACTGCAGAAGGATATCAGTAAGTTTAGCAAAGATAAAGTCTATCCTTACATCAAGGAAGATTTTGAGATTGAGGTTCAGTCTCGTTCTTCAGACGAATCAACCTCATCCTTCAAGAATCCACGTAACTACAGCAGCAGCTCCTCTGATGGTTGGAGTACTGATGATAACTCATCACAACCCTGTTTCAACTATCCTCAATATCCTGTTAATCAACCCATGGCGTGGCAACCATCCTTTTTTTTTTTTTTTTCTCTTTTCAGCCCTGTCCCATAATGCCATACATGCCTTTTTTAGGCCAAGGCAGAAGGAGAGGAAGAGGCAGACGCGTACAGTGGTCCAGGGAAGAACCCCAAATGATAACGAGCCAGGTAAAAAATCCACCTCGGAGAAGCTAGTGGTTAATCTATCAACTAGGACCCTCACTCAGGATGAGGTCTATGTTTTCAACAGGGGCCTAGGCTTTGTGCCTACGCCCGAGGTAGATTTTTTCCGACTGAATTGTGAACTCTCCCAGTTGTGTGGTCTTTTTTTTTTTTTAATAGAAAGATCTGGTTGCACTTCTTTTTTTTAAAAGATAAAACGGCTGATAATCAGCCGGTTGACTCTGGTTTAAAAAAAAAAAGATTTTTTTTTTTTCCTCCCCCGACAGCCATGCCTTGTGAAGTCCTCGCCTTTGAAAGGGCAGTGATGTCTAACTTGAATAAATTACGACCTAAGCATCCCTTTATCAATGTTCCAACCAAAGAAAAGAAAGCATTGAGAGTCTTAGCAGCCGATCGGAATATTGTGATTAAGCAAGCTGACAAGGGTGGTGCCATAGTTGTCATGAATTCTGATGATTATAGGCAAGAGTGCATCTGCCTATTGAGCGACTCTACCTATTATGTTCAGATTGCAAGAGATCCCACGGAACGACTTCAAGTCCAGATAAGAAGCTTGATCGAGGAAGCCTGCAGTAATCTGTATTTCCCAAAAAGAGGCAGACTTCCTGGATGCTGTCCATCCATGGACTCCTTACTTTTACTGCCTTTCTAAGATACATAAGGGCTTATTCCCTCTTCCTGGTTGTTCCATATTATCTGGGATTGGATCTATATTAGAACTTCTATCAAAGTTTTGTGACCATTTCTTGCAACCATTAGTGAGGGGGTCCTCAACCTATTAACAAGACACAAAGGATGTCTTGAATTTGATTGATTGAATCAATCAATCAAACTGGTGATGTCCATGTGCTTATCACCCTTGACGTAGAGGCCCTGTATACCAACATACCACAGGAGGCTACCTTACAATTAGTTGAGACAGCTCTTCTGGATGGACCCGTTGTTTTTCTACTCCAGTCCCGTTTATTATGCAATGTGCAGTGTTAGCCATGACTGAGAACTTCTTTCAATTTGAGGATACATTTTTCCATCAGATCCGTGGAACTTCAATGGCCGGCACTTCAATGGCCAGCACCTTTGCACCGAGCCTGGCCTGTCTGTACATGTATGATTTTGAGAAAAAACATATACTGCCCACCTCTAATCAGTTTCACTCCTACATCAAGTTATGGCGACGATACATTGATGACATTTTAATAGTGTCGCAAGGATCTGTAGGAGATGTTAACCCTTTGATCACGTGGATTAACACCCTTGATCCTCTTTTGAAATTCACTTCGGCTGTTTCTTCCACACACATCCCATTTCTTGACCTCATGATCAGCATCGATGGACGCAAATTGATAACATGCACCTTTCATAAGATTACAGATCGTAACAGTTTGTTAGTCTATGAAAGTCATCACCCAAAAGCCTTACGTGACAATCTACCTTATGGCCAATTTCTACGATTGCGCAGAAACTGCAGCACCCTCCCCCCTATATTAGAAACTCAAGTGAGTGATCTAAAGAACAAACTTTTTTAGCGTCATTACCCCAATCAAATTGTGAACACTGCCTGTAAAAGGGCTAGGAACAACAACAGAGTTGCTTTACTGATACCTACGGTGAAGGAACCTGACACCCGTCTGACTTACGTATCAACATATATTCCTTTATCAAATGACATTAAAAAAATTGATCAACAAGAAATGGTCTATTCTAGTGAGTGTAGGAGTAGCTAGTAACAAACGTTTGTTTGCTTTTAACAGGACTACAAACATCAAAGATATGGTGGTCCATATTCGCACACCACTGGCCCATAAAACCCCTAAACAAACACTTTGGAATCTCCCCTCTGTTACCGGTCACTACCCTTGTGGACAGTGTAATGTTTGCCCACTCATGACGCATGAATAAACGTTAAACTTGGAACCTATAGGCAGATGGCGCCTGATTAAACATTCTAACTGTAACAGATGTAATTGCATTTACATGATTACTTGTCCCTGTGGTTTCCGTTATGTTGGGATGGCCACTAGACCAGTAAAAGTAAGGATTAATTAACACAGGAGCAATATCCAGTATGGTCGCATAACTACCAAACTTTGTGCACATTTTCTAGATGCCCACCATAGTCCTGATGATTTGAGGTGGGTGGTTCTGGAGTCTCCCAGAGTTACGTCAAACAACCCACGCTCCCTTTAAAAAAAAAATATATATTTATTTTTGACCGAACAGCGATGGGTCTTTAAATTAGGGACACACAACCAAGGGCTGAACGACGAGATACCGTGGACAAGTCTTACAAATTAGGCAATACAGGCCTATTTGTGTTCTATGAGTAGGAGAGACCTTTTACTTTGGGGCTGATATGTTAGAATTTTTAATGCTGTTCCCCCAAAAAACCAACATAGCCCTCCCTTCCAACACCCTCTCCCCCCCACCATCATGTAATGGAGTATGTGCTGGCAACGCGGTATGGGATCTTTAACAAAAAGTAAGTGCTGGCAACGTAGTATGGGAGTGTTGTTATTATTTTTATCATGCAACCACCATACAATACTTTTCAGGGGTTGATTTTTACCTTATTATACATTTCTCTCTGATTGTCCTTCCCCGGTTTTTCATATTAAACATTTTCTCAGAACCGATCAGAACGTGGAGCCTAGTTGGCAATGTTTATGAATGAAATATATAATTGTCATTTTGGGTCCGTTTAAATGTCAGCCCGAAGGGGAGAGATGCCCCTTCGCGGATTTGTCCTTATTTTTTTTTTTTGGTTTCATAGCTGTCCTCCCTGGAACCGGAAGGCATTAATCATCCTGCGACGCTGCCTTCCGCGTTACTCTATATATAAGCCTGACCTCCGTGTCCCGTGTTCACTTTCCAGGAACACTGCAGCGGGGTAGGTCTCTAACGTTAGACTGGCAGCCTAAATGTAAGTAAACCCTGATTACGTTACTTAATTTGGAAATGCAAGTGCTGGTACAGTTTGAGGCCGTTTGAGAGCTGGCTGAAGCTTCCTCTCGCACTCATTATTCTTCCGAGTGTCCGGGGCCGCCATTTGAGATTTGGGTTCATTAGGGCTAAAAAATAATTAAAAAAATGTTCCCCTCGCTCTGGACAATTGAGATTTTTCACAAACGTGAAATGGTTTGTCATGGCACGACAGGTGACCGGACTTTGTGTGACTCGACACCATATTATTTGAGTTTGTCAATTGTGAAATATATTGTTTAAGGAACGTGATTTTGTTCACCGTTATACTATTTTTTTTTTTTTTTTTGCATTTATGGGATTGAAGGATTATAACCCTTCTTGATATATTGCCTATGTGAACATGTTTTACGTGCCTCTAGCAGTTACACCAGTCTTTTGGCAAGTGTATACCTAAGGAGCCATGTCCAAAAATTGTGACGGTGAGCTGCAATATTTTCACTCTACTCACTACCACTGAGCACTTTGTACACGTTTTTGCACTGAGTGCCACACAATACTTCTATGCAAATACATGACTTATGTTGGGCATACACCCCTTTTTTTTTTTTTACAGGATGACCTTTTTTTAATTCCTACCTGATGTACAGTTAGCTTAAGTAAGTGACTGTTTCTTAGTTGACTGACTTTAGTAATTTATTGTTGTTTGTGAGTCTAACGAAGGAAGTTTTGTTATTTGGTCCAGATGAAGCATCGCTGGATCCGTATGGACCCCTGAGACGTGAAACATGTTGACCCAGAAAGGAAGGGCGTACGATAATTTCCTCCGCCCTTTTTTTTCCATCGTAATTAAGAGAGTGATTGAGCATGATTTCTCAGTTGTCACTGTTAGTTTTTAACCTTGGCCTTGATCTCATACTGATACGAATAAACATATGATGATGTCCTAGGTCTGGAGCCAATTTTATCCTTTTCTCTCCTGCTCATTTGGTGATTGTAACATGGCAATAATCGTTACACACATGATCATGGCAGGCACTATAAAAAGCTCTCGGGCAAAGAGCCCCCCTTAAGTGGGGAGCCCGTCAGACATTGCAGCGCCAGTCTGACGAGGAGCATCCCCGATGATGAAGCATGACTTTCGTCTGGATGTGTGAGGGCTCTTGCTCCTAATATTTAGGTTCCCCTGACGTTTTCGTTTGGAACCGTGTACCCATATTTTGATATTTAAAAAGTTGGCCATGTACTTTTAAGCTTACTATGTCCAGGTAGCGAAGGTTTTTAATTTGTTTTTCACGATTGCAAGGCATATCTCTCCAATAGGATAACAGTGGGATTGCCTTAAAACCTATTTTAATTATAATTTCCAATTGAGAAAAGATAAGCATATGGAGTTTGGTGTCTCTGGACTCATAATTTAAAATCACAAATTTAAGGTGAAGTCAGATTTGGAATTGTAAGTGAAAATGCCACTTTTAGCAAGTTGTCATTTTCTTACTTTAACCATTCTGTGCCTCTACCTGTCTTTGAATACACTTTTGGGGTTGTTGACAGCTAGGCTCTGTGCCTTCCTTCTAGACAGTCGCACATAAAAGTGAGCTTGGATGTGACATCTGCATTCCTGATGGCCCATCACCAGGCAGATGGGTCTTCCTTGGCTAGATGGATGGGAGGAGCTGAGACACCTGAATAGTGCTGTGCCTGGAGTTTCTGGAGCCGGGGAAGAAAGGGCAGGGACCCTGTGATCTTCAAAGGCCTCTTTAAAGTCTCGCCCACTTCAAAGGCACATTTGGGTACAAGTACTGAACCCAAAATCAGAGCAAATTAGATCTCTACTGGTTCCAAGGACACTCTGCCAGGAAGGACTGGTGCGGCAAGGAGGGACTGCCACTCTGCAACTGCATTGGCCTATTGCTTGCTGTGTGCTGTAGGAGGGATTGTCATTTTGCTGCTTGCTCGGCTGTGTTGGCCTTCTGCTCCTGTCCTGCAGGGAGGATTAGACTTGCTCTATACATCATTGAACGCCAAGAGTCTCAAAGGCCGTGCCTTCTGCAATACCCGAGGTCTTAGGATCATGAAAGACCTCATGATTTGCCTGATTGCTGCTCGCCACACCGTTCTATCCATCCCAGCACTCTTCTTTGTGAAAGTGTGCTGGATTGTCAGCTGGTGCTGCTGTGAAGTGTGTAATTTCTGTGTGTTTTCCCGTTCCTGCGAGCCTCTATTGACTTGTGCCTGGAGATGTAGCGACCGGCACCCCGATCTTCGTGGTGATCAGAGTCTCTGTCTCTTCCTGTGGAGCCCATGTTTGAGGGGAAATCCCTCTCCAGTGCTGCTCCTTCAAAAGGAGAAACGCAACATCTGGCCCTGTAGTGATGAGTAGAAACATCACCTGTTAGTAATTTTCCCTGCTGCATCTCTGGAATCTTCCTTACTGTCCCGTCCTCCCACCTACCTACCTTTCAGTGAGCAGCTGTGCCAGCATCGTAGCCACACTGAAGGAAATCCCTAGCAGTATGGCAAGTGTTGTGCAGAGTGGCATCGGAAGTGCGTGCATCAACTCCCTGCCCCAACCTGAGGGGCCTGAGTGCAATAACGTGCTCTGAGGCCCGTGAGTAACACCAGCACCCAGATTGAACTCATAACCTGTAAGTACCCTAGCAGCTTGTCCAGGCCACAACCATGTGCAACTGTCTGATTACCTGGATCGGACCTGAATGGTCCCGATACTGCTGTACGATGCTCCTCGCCGTTAGGGAATACGTACTTTCTGTTGCGTACAGCACTCCCCCTAATTTACTTCAAGCAGGTGCTACTCACAAATCCCACCCGTGGGATCCTAATCACAGTAAGACAAGCGCACTCGCTTCTAAGAGTACAGGATTATCTGCTCTTTTGAAAACACTGCTACTTTTAAAATACTGCTGTAATGAATTTGAAAAGATAATTGTAGGAAAGTAACCTCTTTCTTGGCATGGTTATCCCCTTTTTCTGCCTGATGTCAGTGTGTTTGACTCTGTTCACTGGGATCCTGGTAACCAGGACCCCAGTGATTATGCTCTCTCCCAAAACTCTGTATTTCATCCCACAATTGGCATATTGATGCCCCCATGTAAGTCCCTAGTATGTAGTACCCAGAGCATTGGGGTTCCAGGGAATCCCTATGGGCTGTAGCAGTTATTCTGCCACCCATAGGGAGCCATTGCAGTCTGTGTGAACCGGGTGCTTGCACCTGTTTTCACTACAGGTCACTGCGCCAGGTCACTGTCACCCCTATGGAAGGCCCTCAGCCCAGAGGGCAGGGTGCAGGGGCACCCCTGCACTAGCAGAGGTTCCCCTACAAACTCCAGATCCATTTTACTGGACTTTGTGAGAGTGGGGACGCCATTTTACCTGTGTACTGGACGTAGGTAGTGACCTATGTCCAGCTACATAATGATAACTCTGAACCTAGGCATGTTTGGTATCCAACATATTGGAATCGTACCCCAATACTTTTGGAAGTATTGGTTGTATGATTCCATGCACTCCGCAGGCTCCTTAGAGGAACCCCAGCATTGCTCCTACAGCCTTCTGAGGTTTTCCAGGCAGCCCAAGCTGCTGCCACCTCCTTAAATTTCCCTAAGCCTCAATGATTTTTGATAAGTTTACCAAATTTTTCACCATCTCTACCTTGTTCCTCCCATGTTTACTTCTGAAATGTACACCTACATGTCCAGACACCTCCACGCATTAAGGATGGAGGAGGCTGAGGTCTCTGCCAATAGGTTTGTTAGTATCTTTTTTGTAATATTACAAGATGCTCTTTGTGAATGGGCCTCCATATCTCATCTACATGGACTCTTAAGTAATGTGTTCTGAGTAGAGAACTGGCTTGCCAACATTATCATTTAGATAGAGTTTCAAAAACAATGAATGGTTTAGTACTTGGGAATCTGTGAGAAGCAGTTTGTCATTAAGTCCCGAAGTAGACATCAAGATGATAGCTGTAGGATGTTTTCAAATATCTCAAGAGGAGGGGTTATAGACACTGAAGAAATAGTAAGGACGAGCTCATGGATTTGTCTAACCTTCTGACGAAAACCCTTGTTATGGCAGAAATTGCAAAGGGAATGAAACCAAAGTGGAGTAAGTTTATCATGTTCTGGTCTCAAAGGTTTCCTGTTTTGAGCTATTTCTTTGGAAAGCTGCATATTTTACCAGAGAGTGAATCGCAACTGGGAGCCTCGCTACTGGCCAGTACAACTGAGAGTTACACTGGTGAGACTCCCATCTCCCAAAAACAAAATTTGAGGAAGCAACTGTATGAATTCTTGACAAAGGTTTCGGCCTCAGCAATTTAGAAAAAGAATAGGGCTTCTGGATGGGTATTTACATGTTGGACTGAAACACCTATTTTATTCAGAGAAAGAACACGCTCTTTTGTGGAAGGAGATTGTGCTGTTCAAAGCGGAGAGAGCTGTAAGGCTCGGTTTTCTTCACCTCATGTTGTTCCTTAACAACGTGTTTTTGGTAAAAAATGACAAGTGCATCAGACTCATGATAATTGTGTTAGATATCAGTGCCTAATGATGTAAGAAGCATTTCAAGGTAGATTGAAACTGTGGGAAGGTTCCAAAAGAGGAGCAGTTAAGTGTCTTTCCGAACTATTCTTGCAAGGACGACAAAAAAGATGCTTGTCAGATTTCTCATTTTGTAACTCCACAGAAGGTTTTTCCAGTTGGCTTGGCAAGAACACATTTTTCTTTAGTTCATTACCCTTCTGTGAGGACTTTTATCTGTGCCACTGGGTGTTACTAGCTCCTCAAACCAGTATTAGTGGCAGTGATGATGCAAGGAATGTGATTGAGTTGTCTGGGAATTCTGATTTTCATATCCAAGGAACCTGGCCTGCTTTGTTTCAGCATCAGTTGTGAAGTTAGCCTTAGTCATCAAATGGGTGAAAATTGACACTTTTCCCAAGTAATGTGGAGTATCTGTTGTTTGCAATAAGCTGTAGTGTCCACACCAACTGATTCCCAAAGTACAGGTGATCAAGAAGGAAGTTGTAGTGGTCCTCCATGGTTTCCTCTTTGACATGATAAGGCTACTGGGTCTGTTGGCCTCCTCAGACTATTTCATAATCATGTTGCATTTTGAGCTCTTCAGCATTTAAAGATTCAAAACATTTGCCACACTCAAAAGGTGATTCGCTTTACTCCAGACTGATGATGCTTGATCCCTGAAATGAGAGTCCTCTTTTGAATTGCCCCAGAAGTGTTTAATTTGTTAAATGACACCAGCTTTGGCCTGGGTGACTGGTACAATGATGTATGCTCAGAAGAAAGTGAAACTAGTCGAATCTGCACCTCAGCTCTCTAGAGCTGCTGACAGGCTAGTTTGGAGCCATACATCTGAAGGAGGACAGCCCTGATGTGCCATGCTGTGAAAGAACAATGTGTATGATGAAATGTATCTGCTGAGAGGCATGAGGTAACTGCTGTGGATGTGGTCAACTTCTCCCTGTTTGGAACATGTCTTTTTGTTGGGGGGAGGAGGGGTTACTGTAGGAAAGACTAATGCAACTATTGATAAACCATTTCCCAAGGGATTTTAAGTTGATGAGACTGTGTTCAGGGTGCCCTCAAACAAGCAGGAGGAACATGTGCGAAGGAGTTACGCGCATGGACACAGGATGGCTGATGGGTGGCTGAGTAAATAGTCTACTATGTAAAGCCAGCAAGAAAAGTGGAGATTGAAAGGCACTAAAGCAAAACTAGGTGGTCTTGCTCAGTTATCTGTTTGATGTACTCTACCTACTGGTTAATCGTAGGAGACAGAAGCATATGTGTGTTTGCCAGTCCCCTAAATACAAGATTGATTCCGTGTATCCCACTGATTGGTGAGGAACTGAAACTAACCCCAGCCTGTCACAGTTGCAAGCACTGCATAGAGGTAAAGCACTTGAATCTTACTCACCACATTTTAAGTGTTTCCTTCCTTTTCCCGACATTGAACCTCACGTCACTCAGTATTTATAGGTTGGGCTTATTGATTGGTCAGAATCTTACCCAATAGCAGGAAGAGTAGACTTTTATTAAATGTACCAGGAGGCATCTGAGAGGACTGGGACTGTTTTGGTAGGCAGTGTACAACTTCATCACTTTGCAGCAGGATCCTGCTCACTATGGAAACCAGTTGATGAGGTTTCTGAATGTTGGGTGCTCGGCTGGTACTTATCCCTGAATAATGCAATGGCAAGACATCCCTCCCACCCCCCAAAATCACCAACCAAGACTTATCCTTCTGATAAATACGGAAAGTATGAAATGTGTGCCCAGGTTTAACCACTATGCCATGCTGGAACATGCAAGCAGACTTCAGTGAGTAAAGACTGTAACTACCTACACCAGCAAGCATTTGGAAGGGGGTGGGGGGGGGGCTGGGACAGTCTTGCCAGCCTTTGCACAGTCCCACCCCTTTGAGAATAATGTAGAAAGGAGGCGAGTTCTCTGCCCATTTTCCCACAAAATAATTAAAAAATCTGGTGTAAGGAAATGCCTCCTTGGCATGGTTACCCCCTGACTTTTTGCCTTTGCTGATGCTATGTTTTGAATTGAAAGTGTGCTGAGGCCTGCTAACCAGGCCCCAGCACCAGTGTTCTTTCCCTAACCTGTACTTTTGTTTTCACAATTGGCACACCCTGGCATCCAGGTAAGTCCCTTGTAACTGGTACCCCTGGTACCAAGGGCCCTGATGCCATGGAAGGTCTCTAAGGGCTGCATCATATCTTATGCCACCCTGGGGACCCCTCACTCAGCACAGACACACTGCTTGCCAGCTTGTGTGTGCTAGTGAGGACAAAAAGAGTAAGTCGACATGGCACTCCCCTCAGGGTGCCATGCCAACCTCACACTGCCTATGCAGTATAGATAAGTCACCCCTCCAGCAGGCCTTACAGCCCTAAGGCAGGGTGCACTATAC
Source organism: Pleurodeles waltl (assembly GCF_031143425.1). NCBI lineage: Eukaryota > Metazoa > Chordata > Amphibia > Caudata > Salamandridae > Pleurodeles > Pleurodeles waltl. Next base: position 416,813,964 of record NC_090437.1, on the reverse strand, counting down.
CATAGGTGAGGGCACCAGTGCATGAGCACTGTGCCCCTACAGTGTCTAAGCAAAACCTTAGACATTGTAAGTGCAGGGTAGCCATAAGAGTATATGGTCTGGGAGTCTGTCAAACACGGACTCCACAGCACCATAATGGCTACACTGAAAACTGGGAAGTTTGGTATCAAAGTTCTCAGCACAATAAATGCACACTGATGCCAGTGTATATTTTATTGTAAAATACACCCCAGAGGGCACCTTAGAGGTGCCCCCTGAAACCTTAACGAACTATCCGTGTAGGCTGACTGGTTTTAGCAGCCTGCCACACTCGAGACATGTTGCTGGCCACATGGGGAGAGTGCCTTTGTCACTCTGTGGCTAGTAACAAAGCCTGCACTGGGTGGAGATGCTATCACCTGCCCCAGGCAGGAGCTGTAACACCTGGCGGTGAGCCTCAAAGGCTCACCCCCTTTGTTCCAGCACCACAGGGCACTCCAGCTAGTGGAGTTGCCCGCCCCCTCCGGCCACGGCCCCCCTTTTGGCGGCAAGGCCGGAGGAAATAATGAGAATAACAAGGAGTCGTCACTGGCCAGTCAGGACAGCCCCTAAGGTGTCCTGAGCTGAGGTGACTCTAACTTTTAGAAATCCTCCATCTTGCATATGGAGGATTCCCCCAATAGGGATAGGAATGTGACCCCCTCCCCTTGGGAGGAGGCACAAAGAGGGTATACCCACCCTCAGGGCTAGTAGCCATTGGCTACTAACCCCCAAGACCTAAACACGCCCTTAAATTTAAAATTTAAGGGCTCACCAGAACCTAGGAACTCAGATTCCTGCAACCTAAGAAGAAGAGGACTGCTGAGCTGAAAAACCCTGCAGAGAAGACGGAGACACCAACTGCTTTGGCCCCAGCCCTACCGGCCTGTCTCCCCCCTTCGGAAGAAAACTGCTCCAGCGACGCTTTCCCCAGGACCAGCGACCTCTGAATCCTCAGAGGACTGCCCTGCTCTAAAAGGACCAAGAAACTTCCGATAACAGCGGCCCTGTTCAACAAAGACTGCAACTTTGTTTCCAGAGGAGCAACTTTAAAGACCCCTGCAATTCCCGCCAGAAGCGTGAGACTTGCAACACTGCACCCGGCGACCCCGACTCGACTGGTGAAGAAACAACGCTACAGGGAGGACCCCCAGGTGACTCCAAGACTGTGAGTAACCAAAGTTGTCCCCCCTGAGCCCCCACAGAGACGCCTGCAGAGGGAATCCCGAGGCTCCCCCTGACCGCGACTGTCTGATTCCCAGATCCCGACGCCTGGAAAAGACCCTGCACCCGCAGCCCCCAGGACCTGAAGGATCGGAACTCCAGTGCAGGAGTGACCCCCAGGAGGCCCTCTCCCTTGCCCAGGTGGTGGCTTCCCCGAGGAGCCCCCCCCTTGCCTGCCTGCACCGCTGAAGAGACCCCTTGGTCTCCCATTGGTTCCTATTACAAACCCGACGCTTGTTTGCACACTGCACCCGGCCGCCCCCACGCTGCTGAGGGTGTACTTTCTGTGTGGACTTGTGTGTCCCCCGGTGCCCTACAAAACCCCCCTGGTCTGCCCTCCGAAGACGCAGGTACTTACCTGCTGGCAGACTGGAACCGGGGCACCCCCTTCTCCATTGAAGCCTATGTGTTTTGGGCACCACTTTGAACTCTGCACCTGACCGGCCCTGAGCTGCTGGTGTGGTAACTTTGGGGTTGCTCTGAACCCCCAACGGTGGACTACCTTGGACCCCAATTTGAACCCCGTAGGTGGTTTACTTACCTGCAAGAGCTAACATTAACTTACCTCCCCCAGGAACTGTGAAAATTGCACTGTCCACTTTTAAAATAGCTATATGTGTTTTATGTAAAAAGTATATATGTTATTGTGATTATTCAAAGTTCCTAAAGTACTTACCTGCAATAACTTTCAAATAAGATATTACATGTAGAATTTGAACCTGTGGTTCTTAAAATAAACTAAGAAAATATATTTTTCTATACAAAAACCTATTGGCCTGGAATTGTCTCTGAGTGTGTGTTCCTCATTTATTGCCTGTGTGTATGTACAACAAATGCTTAACACTACTCCTTTGATAAGCCTACTGCTCGACCACACTACCACAAAATAGAGCATTAGTATTATCTCTTTTTGCCACTGTCTTACCTCTAAGGGGAACCCTTGGACTCTGCATACTATTCCTTACTTTGAAATAGTGCATACAGAGCCAACTTCCTACATCTGGTTTCCTAGCAGCCAAGATAAAGTTGGCAATTCAGCAGGAACAAGGAAGTTGGCACCACTCCAATCTCTACACAAGCGGCCATGGCGTCCAGGAATTTGGGTGACTAGGAGAAAAAGGTAGCTGAAAGCGGATTGTCAACACATTGACATACCAATCTGGGGGTGATGAGGTTCAGCTGTGCTCTATTCTTGCTCAACTTCTGTAGAGGCCTTGGCAAAAGTGAAATTGGTGGTCTCTAGTACAGCATGCCTGGGCATCAGCTGAATCTAAACTTCAGAGGGAAGTTAATGCCACAAAATTGGGTGCACTTTTTGCTCTGTTGTGGTGAAAAGATCAGTCTATGAACACACCAGTCTCAAGAAAATCTCCTCTGTTAGATTTGAAGGTAGTTTCCACGCATGGTCCTCTAATGAGATATGATTTGGGACATCCCCTGTTGCATTGAGGCACCTGCAGTCTATCTGGGAAATTCCTTATTGGTGCATTACTGTACAAGACAATTGCTACCCAACATAAACACCTTGAGCACACACAACACTGCTAATTGATAAGATGGTGGTCTGGTTATCTGATGGAATTTGAATAGGGCTCTCTGCGATGGAGGTGAGAAATGCTTTCACTTTAAGACGGACTGCTGGCAGCTCTAGAAAGTGTGGGGCATATTTATACTCCGTTTGCGCCAAATTTGCGTCGTTTTTTTCGACGCAAATTTGGCGCAAAACTAACGCCATATTTATACTTTGGCGTTAGACGCGTCTAGCGCCAAAGTATGCGTAAAGAGCGTCATTTTTTTGCGTGAACGCCTTCCTTGCGTTAATGAGATGCAAGGTAGGCGTTCCCGTCCAAAAAAATGACTGTGACGCAAATGCGTCGTATTTATACTCCTGGGCAAAAATCACGCCCGGGAGTGGGCGGGGCAAAAAACCCCGCATTTGCGCCTCTTTTTAACGCCTGGGTCAGGGCAGGCGTTAAGGGACCTGTGGGATCAAAATGAGCCCACAGCTGCCCTCCCATGCCCCCAGGGACCCCCCCTGCCACCCTTGCCCACCCCAGGAGGACACCCAAGGATGGAGGGACCCACCCCAGGGACATTCAGGTAAGTTCAGGTAAGTATAAAAAAAAAAAAAATTTATATATATTTTTTGGCATGGGGGGCCTGATTTGTGCCCCCCTACATGCCACAATGCCCAATGACCATGCCCAGGGGACAGAAGTCCCCTGGGCATGGCCATTGGGCAAGGGGGCATGACTCCTGTCTTTACTAAGACAGGAGTCATGTAAATGGCGTCTGGGCGTCGTTAAAAATGGCGCAAATCGGGTGGAGGCGATTTTTTTTGCGTCAACCTGACTTGCACCATTTTTAAGACACCCTAACGCCATTTTACCCTACGCCGGCGCTGCCTGGTGTACGTGTTTTTTTTCCACGCACACCAGGCAGTGCCGGTCTGCTTGCGCCGGCTAACGCCATTCAATAAATACGGCGCCCGCATGGTGCTTCAGAATGGCGTTAGCCGGCGCAAAAATTTTTGGCGCTAAACTGCGTTAGCGCAGTTTAGCGTCAAAAAGTATAAATACGGGCCTGTATGTTTATATGCTGCTTCAATATGGACCGAAGGCCTCAAGCTGTCATGTCGCACATATGAGCACTATAGCCCAGCAAGTGAGACACCCGGCCCATCTCGCTGCTACCCTACCCTGCCAAAGTACTGGAGAAAGCAATCAACATTCAACTCTGGAATTTAATTGAGGCCAACAACTCTAGACAGCTCCCAGTCTCGCTTCTGCAGCAACCACAGTACGGAGACAGCCCTCCTGGCAGCCACCGACGACATCCAGTTACTCCTAGACTGTGGTCACACCACAGCGCTCATACCCCTTGACCTCTCAGCAGCCTTCGACACGGTCTCCCACAACACTCTACGCGCCAGACTCCATGACATAAAAAATCCACGGAAGAGCCCTTGAATGAATCCACTCCTTCCCCCAAGGATCCTTACTAAGTCCCACACTTCAGCATATACATGGCCCCTCTCTCGGCCATCATCAGAAGCCATGGTATGAACATCGTGTCGTATGCTGATGACACGCAACTCATCATTTCCCTCACTGAAGACCCGGGCACGGCCAAAAGGAACTTTAACTCAGGAATGGAAGCCGTCACCACCTGGATGAGACAAAACTTCCTCAAGCTCAACTCTGACAAGACTGAGCTCATCATCTTTGGAAATGCCACCTCAGTTTGGGACGACTCCGGGTGGCCCGCATCCCCCCCCCCCGCACTGACTGAGCACACCCGCAACCTACATTTCAGCAAAGAGCTGGAACAACCTCCCCCTGCACCTCTGACAAAGCTTGTCGCTCACCCTTTTCAGGAAGAACCTCAAGACGTGGCTTTTCGGATGAGGTCCTCTTACCCCACCTGCTTGTGACCCTCACGGGTAAGTAGCCGTGCTTTACAAAAACTGATTGATTGATGTCCTTCTCCATCGTAGCCTGAGCCTGTTGAGGGCTAAAGGGATGACCACCAGAAGTTCAAAGGGATGCAGCCACCAGAGTAGATCTGGAAGGGCTGACTAGAACATGTAAACAGAAGCCAGGAATCACCCTTGATGTTGGAGGCACTGTTTTCTCAGACAATGCCCTCATCCAAAATCTGTAGTGCGAAAATGAAATAAAAAGTAATGAGACTAAGCCAACATAAAACCTAGAAAAGATATCCATGTCTTGAGTCAGAAACATTGGCATCATCTCCCAAATATCTGCTATCCTCAGATGAAAGGAAAATCCTTCATGCAGTTCATTTTTAGCACCACTGTTATGAAGGTTAGCTGCTATGCTGAATTGAGGTGAGGCTTCTGGGCATTGATGGGAAAGTCCGAGTTGTGGAGGTGAGTCTTTGTGTGCGGAAGATGTTCTTTGACCAACAATTGGACTCCGCGTTCACCAGCCAGTTGTCCAAGCAGGGAAACGCATAGAGTGCAGACCACCACAAAGCTAGCACAACTGCTAGCACTTTTGTAAAGACAGTTGGTGCTGTTTTCAGTCTGAATGGTCGGTCTGTGAACTGGCAGTACCCCATGTCAACCCTCAGAAATGCCTATTGGCAGAGAGGATTGTCAGATCGAAGGGTCACTTGGGCTTACCCTTGAGCTACATTTTCAGACCCTATTTGGGGTAGAGCCTCATGCAGACAGAGGCTACTTGGCCCCAATGATGATGATTGATTGATTGAGTTTATTTGCCACTGGTCTCTTGAGATCTGTCCTTCTATGGCTATGCAACCAGTACACACTTCTGCTCTTGAATTTTAGAGTAGCAAGAGCCAGTAGTCAAATGTTTCTCAGGGAGCTAGTAAGGCAGACGAGTTCCGAACTCGCCCCCAACAGATTAATTAATCTATTGTTGAGCCCCAAGCTTCTTTTTGGAATAGATGTAATACTACACAGCAGAAATGAAGTAATGAGACAGAGTAGAATTGTGTTCTTGAACTTTGAGCTCAACACTCCTTAGTACCCTCCCACTGCTGAGTTCGCCAACACCAGTAATACTTGCCATTCAATCGGTAATAAGGTGTTGATAAGGCACAGGTGCAGTTCACTCAGTCACCCACTGGCATATCTGTGCCAAACAGTTAAGCTTGCTTTTCATTTCTTCAGTGGTTAATTGTAAAAAGTATCAGTTTGTTCTACAGGCCTCTCTGTGCCTCACAGTTCTAAAGCCCACAGTTAAATTCATCTTGGAGTTGCAGTCTGGGCAGGTGCAGGATGGAAGTGAGCTGCAGCTTCTGAGCTGTTGTGTATTCGGCAGCAGCCTAGCCTGGAATTTGCTACTTTGAAAATTGCAGTATGCCAACTCCCACGACAGCACCTGTCATTGGCAATCCTAGCCTCCTCAAATCTGTATGAAGACAAGGTGCTGGGTACAGCAGGTGTGCAATTCGGGTCAATCTCGTCCTCGTGGATGTCTTCAGCAGTTCCACCCTTCGGCTTATTAAGGTGCCATCTTTTGGACTTCACAGAGTGCTTGGATTTAAACATGGCAGTGGCTACACTAGTATCTTGGTCACAGCTGTCTGCTAATCATACACTGTGTGTGATTCTTTCAGACTGTTAAGGGGACCAGGTAACCCCTTTTTCACTTGTGTTACTCCGGGCTTCGCTTCCTTGCAGTCTCTCACTCTCTGGATTATCTCCATGTGAGGAACATGCTGGGCTTCTCCTGCACTCCCAGACAGACTCGTTCCCTCTCAGCTGTCAGGCTTTTATCTCTAGTTGGACCCGGTGCTCCTCCAGCAAAAAAATGCAGACTTTAAGTGATGTGCCTTCACCTCTGGGGATTTAGGTCATGCAAAAACCACCACTGGTGAAATAAAAGCCCTTTGAATACTCTGCAGAGCACTCCCTTCCTTGGTCATGAAGAACATCAAACTAGAACAAAGTGAGTGGTTTGAATCCCATCTAAAGTTTATTAACCAGTTAGAGTTAGTTTTCTTTCTCAAATGTCACTTCAAACTGTTTCTCATACACTAACTTTGTGCTAGTTGATGGCTACCACATCAGTTAGCAGTGGTGTCAGCAACGAGCAGTAATATCTAAAACGAGAGTACAATTAAGTGAGATCTCTGCGCCTAGGTGGCGTCAACCTTCTTGAAGCAGCTATGAGGGACAGATAAAACAACAGATTCTGACTATAAATGCCTTCACTTTAAACAACAGAAACTGCAGTCCCACCCTCCCCCTTACCATCTACCAAATGGCAGTGCTCAGGAAGAACTAATAGCCATCACTTTGCTGTCAACATGATCTGTAAATTTTTAAGGAAAGTACGATCTCCATCTCCAAGACAACAAACCCAATATCAAAGGGGGGGGGGGGGGTTTAGAGGGTCCTATAGAGGACAATATTTCAGGAACAGAGGCAAGTTCCAAACCTCAAAGCAAGCCACTACACCACCTAAGCAGTGACTTCCTTCCTACTTCTTTACTCCACACTTCTCCTGTGGGGGGAAGACTACAGCAATTCCACTCTCATTGGCAAAATATCACCACAGACAGTTGGGTATTATCAATTATCCGCAATGGCTATTGCCTAGAATTAATCTCCACCCCACCAAACATTCCACCACGATACCACAAATTGCCCCCAGAACACAACGTTCTATCGCAACAAGAGGTACAATCCATACTAATAAAACAAGTAATAGAATTGGTTCCACATTCTCATTCCCAGCGCTTTGAGACCCTCAGGGGTGAGTAGCTCGCTCTGTAAATATTTTGATTGATTGAACAAGGAACAGGAATATACAAACTATACTTCCTCATCCCCAAAAAAAGACGGCACCCTCAGGCCCATCTTGGACCTCCAGCCTCTCAATCTATACATTCTGTCAGAAAATGTTCACATGGTAACTCTTCAGGATGTCATTCCACTACTACAAAAACAAGATTACATGACTGCTTTAGACCTCAAAGATGCGTATTTCCACATACCCATCCAACCAGCTCACAGAAAATACCTCGGGTTTGTCATAGCAGGAAAACATTACCAGTTCAAAGTGTTGCTATTCGGCATAACAACACCTCCAAGAGTGTTCACAAAATATCTAGCAGTAGTAGCAGCCTACTTAAGACAAGTCCACGTCTTTCCATATCTAGACGATTGGCTAATAAAATCAAGCAATTTTAAGCAATGCCAACAACACACTCATTATGTGAACGGAATCTTGCATAAGCTAGGGTTCACTCTCAATTACCAAAAATCACACCTTCAACCAGCACAGGTACAACCTTACCTAGGTGCTATCCTAAATACTCAAAAAGCCCTAGCTTATCCAAATACACAAAGGCTACAGCTTTCCAAAATCTCACACAACACTTACAGCTAAATCAACAATATACTGTAAGATTTATCATGAAGATTATAAGAATTATGGCATCTTGCATAGCCATAGTAACCACATGCAAGACTAAACATGAGGCCCTTACAACAGTGGTCTCGGGCACATGGTCAACTTCAAAATCTAGTGTTGATCAACCGCCAAACACATATGACCCTTCAGTGGTGAAATCGCAGCAATCTAATGAAGGGGTGGTCATTTCAAGACCATGTGCCTCAGACCATAATGACAACAGATGCATCAGTGATCGGTTGGTGAGCTCACCTCAACAATCGGACCATTCAAGGGCAATGGGATGCCACATAGAAACAGCTTCACATAAACCACCTAGAACTATTAGCTGTATTTCTTGCCGTAAAAGCTTTTTAACCTCTTCTCAAACAGAAGACTGTTCTAATAAAATCAGACAAAATGACAACCATGTATTACCTCAACAAACAGGATGGGACACATTAATCTCAACTGTCCCTGCTAGCCCAAACAATATGGAAATAGGCAATTCACAATCACATTCATCTATTAGCACAATACATTCCAGGGATAGACAATCAGCTGGCAGCTCTAAGCAGAAATCACCAACAAACACACACAGATGGGAAATTCACTCCCAAGTACTTCAAAAGTACTTTCAAAAGTGGGGAACACCAGAGATAGATCTATTCGCAACAAGCAAAAATGCACAATGCCTAAACTTCGCATCCAGACAACCCACATTCCCAGTCCAAGGGCAATGCTCTATGGATCAGTTGGTCAGGGATATTTGCTTACGCTTTTTCCCCTCTCCCACTCCTTCCCTTTCTGGTCAGCAAACTAAGTCAAACATCACTCACCATGATTCTCATAGCACCAACATGGGCAAGCCAGCATTGGTACACAACACTCCTAGATCTGTCTGTAGTACCTCATTCCAAACTCCCAAACAGACTAGATTTGTTAACACAGAACAAAGGTCAAATCAGTCATCCAAACCCCAATGCTCTCAATCAAGTGATTTGGCTCCTGAAGTCATAGAATTTGGTTACCTTAAACTTCCACCAGAAGGTATGGAAGTAATTAAACAAGCACATAAACCTACTACTAGACAATGCTATGTAAACCAGTGGAAAAGATTTGTCTACTATTGTCAATCTAAAAACACTGATCCACCTACAGCATCTATACAAGATATTGCATGCTATTTTACTTCATTTTCAAAACTAAAATTTGGCTTTCTCATCCATCAAGATACACCTTACTGCAATATCTGCATACTTACAGACTATTCAACATATTTCTCTATTCAGAGTTCCTGTTATTAAAGCCTCCATGGAAAGATTTAAACACATCTTTCCACCTAGAACACCACCTGTTCCATCGTGGAATATAAATATCGTACTTATCAGACTACCTTTTGAACCCATGCACTCTTGTCAAATTCCATTTTTAACATGGAAGGTTGCCTTCCTTGTAGCCATTACTTCTTTAAGAAGAGTTAGTGAAATACAAGCATTCACTCTTGAAGAACCCTTTTGTCCAGGTGCACAAACATAAAGTACTTAGAATTAATCCAAAATGTCTACCAAAAGTGATACCTCCTTTTCACATCAACCAAACAGTGGAATTGCCAGTCTTCTTTCCACAGCCAGACCCTGTGGCAGAAAGAGCTCTTCATACCCTATGTACTGTATAGACAGAACTAAACATTTTAGGAAAACAATGCAACTTTTTGTTGCTTTCCAACAACCACATAAAGGCAATGCTATAGCAAAACAAGGTTTAGCAAGATGGATTGTTAGATGCATACAAACATGCTACATCAAAGCAAAAAGACAACTTTTGATCATCCTAGAGCACATTCTACAAGAAAGAAAGTTGCGTCAATGGCATTTTTAGGAAACATACCAATGGTTGATATATTTAACCCCTTCGCTGCCAGGCCTTTTCCCCCTCCTGTACTGAGCCTTTTTTTGGCTATTTGGAGCAGTTTGCGCTTAGGCCCTCAGAACTTTTTGTTCACATAAGCTACCCACGCCAAATTTGCGTCCTTTTTTTTCCAACATCCTAGGGATTCTAGAGGTACCCAGACTTTGTGGGTTCCCCAGAAGGAGGCCAAGAAATTAGCCAAAATACAGTGAAAATTGCGTTTTTTTTAAAAAAAAAAGGGGAAAAGGGGCTGCAGAAGAAGGCTTGTGGTTTTTTCCCTGAAAATGGCATCAACAAAGGGTTTGCGGTGCTAAAATCACCAGCTTCCCAGCTTTCAGGAACAGGTAGACTTGAATCAGAAAACCCAATTTTTCAACACAATTTTGGCATTTTACTGGGACATACCCCATTTTTACGATTTTGTGTGCTTTCAGCCTCCTTCCAGTCAGTGACAGAAATGGGCATGAAACCAATGCTGGATCCCAGAAACCGCAACATTTCTGAGAAGTAGACAAAATTCTGAATTCAGCAAGGGATAATTTGTGTAGATCCTACAAGGGTTTCCTACAGAAAATAACAACCGAAAAAAAAAATATTGAAATTGAGGTGAAAAAATCAGCAATTTTTCTCTACGTTTTACTCTAACTTTTTCCTGCAATGTCAGATTTTTTAAAGCAATATACCGTTACGTTTGCTGGACTCTTAGGGTTGTGGGGATATATAGGGCTTGTAGGTTCATCAAGAACTCTAAGTACCCAGAGCCAATAAATGACCTGCACCCTGCAGTGCGTTTTCATTCTATACCGGGTATACAGCAATTAATTTGCTGAAATATAAAGAGTAAAAAATAGGTATCAAGAAAACCTTTGTATTTCCAAAATGGGCACAAGATAAGGTGTTGAGGAGCAGTGGTTATTTGCACATCTCTGAATTCCGGGGTGCCCATACTAGCATGTGAATTACAGGGCATTTCTCAAATAGACGTCTTTTTTTACACACTCTTATATTTGGAAGGAAAAAATGTAGAGAAAGACAAGGGGCAATAACACTTGTTTTGCTATTCTATGTTCCCCCAAGTCTCCCGATAAAAAATATACTTCACTTGTGTGGGTAGGCCTAGCGCCCACAAAAGGAAATGGCCCAAAACACAACGTGGACACATCACATTTTTTTGACAGAAAACAGAGGTGTTTTTTGCAAAGTGCCTACATGTAGATTTTGGCCTCTAGCTCAGCCGGCACCTAGGGAAACCTACCAAACCTGTGCATTTTTTAAAACTAGAGACCTAGGGGAATCCAAAATGGGGTGACTTGTGGGGCTCTGACCAGGTTCTGTTACCCAGAATCCTTTGCAAACCTCAGAATTTGGCTAAAAAAAAACCCCACATTTTCCTCACATTTCGGTGACAGACAGTTCTGGAATCTGAGAGGAGCCACAAATTTCCTTCCACCCAGCGTTCCCCCAAGTCTCCCGATAAAAATGGTACCTCACTTGTGTGGGTAGGCCTAGCGCCCACGAAAGGAAATGGCCCAAAACACAACATGGACACATCACATTTTCTCACAGAAAACAGTGCCTACCTGTGGATTTTGATCTCTAGCTCAGCCGGCACCTGGGGAAACCTAGCAAACCAGCACATTTCTGAAAACAAGACACCTAGGGGAATCCAAGATGGGGTGACTTGTGGGGCTCTGACCAGGTTCTCTTACCCAGAATCCTTGGCAAACTTCAACATTTGGCCAAAAAAACACTTTTTCCTCTCACTTCGGTGACAGAAAGTTCTGCAATCTGAGAGGAGCCACAAATGTCCTTCCACCCAGCGTTCCCCCAAGTCTCCTGATAAAAATGATACCTCACTTGTGTGGGTGGGCCTAGCGCCCACGAAAGGAAATGGCCCAAAACACAACGTGGAACATAAAATTATTTCACTGAAAACAGAGGTGTTTTTTGCAAAGTGCCTAACTGTGGATTTTGGCCTCTATCTCAGCCGGCCCCGGGGGCGGGGGGGGGCAGAAATGGTCTAAATACAATTTGCCCCTCCAGGGGAGCGACCCTTGCCTAAGGGGTCACTCCCCATCTCTAAAAAAACAAAAAAAAACACAAACAAAAAATTAGCCCTGGCGTCTAGAGGTTTCTGCCCCCCGTGTCACGGTTTTCAATGGGCTTACCGTCGAAGTTGAGGAGGGTTGGGGAACGACCCCGGTTCCGGCAGGTTCTGCTCTGGCCGAGGTAGGGGCGACCCCTTCCGGTAGCCACGGTGCTGTTGACAATAGCAAGCCACTACAGTCCGTGCCCTCCAGAAAGAGTTCCAGAGGAAAAACCCCAATAGGGTAAAAATCCTCCAACAGGAACTCCCTGAAACAGAAGGAGGACACCAAGGCGTTAGAGCTGAAGATCCGAGGGTACAGGAAGACTGGAAACGAAGATAAGTCAGGAAATACTGGATTCATAGGAAGAAACCAGCCGGAGCGTGACTATCACCAAAGGAGTGTTGCAACGCAATGAGAAAGAGTTTAAAGTCCCCTTATATACCCATAGACAGGAAGTGAAAAAACAGGAAGTAGAAATACCACCATCCTGGATTGGGGAACAGGTCATGTTAAATGATAGGAAATATGTGCCTAGAAAAAGGAAAGCAATGCATGCAGGGAAGAGAGGATGTGAACAGCATGCTGGGAAAGGAGGAAGCATGCATAAAAAGAAATCATGTGCATGCAATCGGCTTTTGCCCTTGTAACCGGTAAGTAGGTGCCAAGAGGGTTTCTGCATGTAAAGGATTATGTAAATGCACCTTAATTATGTTCAGCGCACTAAATGCGGTGTACGCGGCAGGTTCGAGACCCGACTCCGAGTCTCTTCCCCTGCCGCGTCTGCCCTTGATGTGCGAGGCAAAAGAAGGGAGCGCGGCGAGTGCCGCGACCCCTGACCTGCGTCGCGGCTTCTCCCGCGATCTGCCTGCAAGCCACGGCTTCCCCCGCGGCTTGCCTGAGGACCGCGGTATTCGGAGAGTGCCGCGCCACGGCGGCCCGTGCTTGCGGCCGCGGCGTGACACCCCTGGGGCAGATCGCCTAATAACAATAGGCCGATCTTCCCCCCGGGGGGGCAGAAATGGCCTAAAATAAATTTGTCCCCCCCCCCGGGGGAGCGACCCTTGCCTACAAGGTCACTCCCCTTGCGTGACGGCGCAAAAAAAAAGATCCCTGGTGCCTAGTGGTTTCTGCCCTCCTTGGGGGCAGATTGGCCTAAATACATTTTGCCCCTCCAGGGGAGCGACCCTTGCCTAAGGGGTCGCTCCCCATCTCTAAAAAAAAAAAAAAAAAAAAAAAATTGCCCTTGCGCGGCAGATCGGCCTAATAACAATAGGCCGAACTGTCCCCGGGGGGGCAGAAATGGCCTGAAATAAATTTGTACCCCACCCCCCCGCCGGGGAGCGACTCTTGCCTACACTTCCCTTGCGTGACGGCGCAAAAAAAAAAGATCCCTGGTGCCTAGTGGTTTCTGCCCAGCTTGGGGGCAGATTCACCTAAAATCGGCCGATCTGCCCCCAAAGCGGGCAGAAATGGCCTAAATACAATTTGCCCCTCCAGGGGAGCGACCCTTGCCAAAGGGGTTGTTCCCCTCCTCAAAAAAAAAAAAAAAAAGAAAAAAATTGCCCTGGCGCCTAGAGGTTTCTGCCGCCCCTGAGCAGAAAAGATTTCCTTTTTAGAAAATACATCCCTGGTGTCTAGTGGGCGTTTTGACAGCCGGATTGCTTTCAATCCGGCTGCCAAAACGCTGAGAGAGACTTCAAAGGGAAGGAAATACATTTCCTTCCCTTTGAAGCCTCTCTCAGCCTACCCCACGTGATCGGAAGAGAAATGCAAAGCATTTCTCTTCCGATCGCGCTGGAAGCTGAGCTTCCAGCATGATGGAGGAGGCTCTGTGATTGTCAGCGTGCGCTCGTGCTGACATCACAGGGGGGTGGGGAGTTCTGGGGTGGAAGGGGAAGGGATTCCCCTTTCAGCCCTGGCCTTCGGCCCTCGGGGGGAGCGCTAGCGCTTCCCCCGAGGGCCGGTCGCAGGACATAATGGTTCCGTCCATGGCGCCACACGGGCGCTGCCATGGACCTAACCATTATGTCCATGGCGACGAAGGGGTTAAAGCAGCCACATGGTCAACTCCTCATACATTTACAAAACACTACTGTGTTGATGTTTTTTCACAGCAGCAAGCCACTTTAGCTCAAGCTGTCTTAAGAACACTATTTCAAACAACTTCAACACCTACAGGCTAGCCACTGCTTTTTTGGGGAGGACTAACTGCTTTGTAGTCTATGCATGGCATCTGTATCTGCAGCTACACATGCCATCAAACGGAAAATGTCACTTACCCAGTGTACATTTGTTTGTGGCATGTAGTGCTGCAGATTCACATGCACCCTCCCTCCTCCCCGGAAGCCTGTAGGCGTTTTAAGTTTAACATTTGTACATATGTATATACATTTGCATGGACATCTCTTTGTATTCTTATACTCTCACTCCTTCCTTCACCCTTTGCAGGAAAACAATGGAGTCAATGCCCAGGCGCACTGTAACCGAGAGGAGGAGTCACTCGATCCAGTGACTCCGAAAATACTTCTTCGAAGAAAAACAACTTGTAACTCTCCGAGCCCAACACTAGATGTCAGAAGAGCTATGCATAGCATATGAATCTGCAGCACTACATGCCACGAACAGATGTACACTGGGTATGTGACATTTTCTATATAGATATATATATATATAGTACATACATGCACTGGACACACAAACAGGGAATCTCAGCTCAAGGATCTTGGGTTCACATAACTGCAACTTTACATGAGAAGGGTCATCATGCGACCCTGTCCCTGACCAAGAAAAAGGTGTGGTCACACTGCAGATTCACAAAAAACATGGTGTGCTGCCACTGCCTATTTTTTTTACTTACCTAGGACATGGATAGTAGACCTTCTATGGCATGTAAATATTGTGAATTTTGCTCCTACAGATGTCAGTCGGAGTGGCAAACCTGAGGAGTGTACCAACCGAAACAGGAGCCTGAGAAATCAGTAGACAGCTTTTAGGCCTGACATCCTTACATTTGGCCCCTCTAGAACGTTCTAGTTTGTGGATGCAGTACTTGGATGCAGCTCTATCCACCTTCTTCAACACAGAACATGTCCAATCCTAGTTCCATTCGGGGAGCTGAGGAAAACAAACTTTAAGCGTAAGAAAACTTCGCAATGTGCCCAGTGTGAAGGCTCAGTATGTGAGAGAGAACTTTTTGCAAGGAAATAAGTGTTTGTACTGTGGAAAACCCAACTACTTTGTAAGGTTTGTAGTTCAAACTGTTCCAGGTCATCCCAACAACAGTTGTCAGTGTTACCAAAAATGGTGCAGAAAGTTCGATCACTTGCAACTGCAAAAGAGGTGGATGACATGGATAACGTCAAACAAAATTAAGGAGTAGTACATGTAGTGGGCTGTTGACCTCTGAGACCCTGTGATGCCCCCAACCCAGATACAAGTTTCACATAAAAAACCAACGAATAGTAATGACCCAGAAGCATCAATCAACATAATGCCCTTGCAATTTGACAATCTTTCACCTTCCTCATTATTAAAACAAACTAAAATATGTAATTTTGCCTACAAGAATGCCACAGTAGTCCCGTTACATAGAATATTCACATCCAACATCATTCATGAGGACCAGCACATCTCCACCAGTTTCTATGTGACTGACGTTTTATCAGGAACACACCTAACATCTCATCCAGTTCGCCCACAACTGCAATGACTACCACCTACATGCCATCTTAAATGACTTTGATTCTCAATTCAGTAGCATTGGCAACTTGAAAATTTACTTTTCGTCTCCACATTGACCACTCAGTTTGTCCATGTGTGATACCTCATCGAAGTGCAGCCTTTAATTTCTGAACAAAATTAGGGAGAAAAACTCCAAGTTGGTGATGACTGAGAATGGAAGAGTGCATACCATAGTGGTGGCTGCAAAAGTGAAAACGCCCAAAAGGTGTGTCAACATTCTACTCTCCAGTGCTGCAACAAGAGCACACCGATTCACACCCATCATGGATAGCCTATTGGCTGAGGTCAGCCATGTGTGTTGCTTCATTAAAGTTGATTTGAACTTTGGGTACCATACGCTTTTTGTCGACCCATAGTCCATATGTATAACACACTAAAACTGAGCATCACCTTTGAGCATTATTTCTCTGCGTGTGGAGTTTCTCCAGGTCCTCTCAAAGTTGTGGATGTTTAATCTCACCTTCGCAGAAGTTCACCACTTCCTTGGTATGATGACACATGGCAGGTGATTCATAAAAATATGACCTCCTTCACTGTTCCACTTAGGGAACTAATCAAGTTAGCCTCCATGTGGGTTTGGTCCGAAGATCTCTACCGAGCTTTCCAAACAAGTATTCAACAGAACATGAAGCTCCGACTGCAGGGACATAGCAGTTGTACTCCTGAAACCCAAAAGGCACGCACATCAGTACATAATGAAAGATATGATCCTGCGCTTCCACTGAGGACTGCCTGCTCCAAGGTAACCACCTAGGGACCACGGAAGCAACAAAGAAACAAGACGCAGCTTGTGCAGGGGATTGTCAAGACAAGGACATGCAACAAAGTGTGATTATTGATGCTTGATGGCCCTGGATAAATAGAGAGCGAGAATGAGCCACGTGCCAGGCAGGAAGCACATCCAGCCCTCCATTACCAATCACTAAAGAGAACAGCTCATATTCTCTCTGATTGCAAGCGCGCATTGACTTCAGGAGTTTCTTGAATCCGCAAACCTTCCTTGTTGTTAAAGATTACTACTCAGAGTTTCAAAAGTTCAAGAAACTCACCAGAACGTAAGTGGACCTGATGATTCTTAAATTTGAAAAACTAGCTGGCTACATAGGGTCTAGTAAGAGAATTGAAAATTTACGGTGGATCTCGGTCCAAGGGCAGAAATTTGCGAATTATTTCACTTTCCTGGGGAGGCTAAGATATGTATGCGTAAGATAAACAAATCCATTCACATCAACTGAATATTGAATGGGCCATATTCACTTTCCCGAGGGAGTACTGCCAGACACCTCACCTGACTGCAGTGCGCCCTCCAACTTAGCAATGCAAAGGGGAAGTCATTGGGGACACATTTGCCCAACTGTTCATGGACTCCACCAGCTGCATGTGACGCTGCCATTTTTGAGCAAAGTAAATCAGTTTTCATTGTAAAGCTTGCCAATCTGATTTTATATAAGACTGGGTGTTGGTAAAAGCTCAATATCCTGGTAGATACGTTTATTTGCTATTTGAACACTTTTAGTGAAAAGTAATGTAAAAACATGGTGCAAGACAACAACCCTTTTGAGGAGTGATACTGGGACCTGAAATGTGTCATTCTATAAGAATAACAACACCCCTTATGCACAGAGTGGTAACAATTAGGATTATGCTAAATGCTGTGCCAATTACCTAGTCAGCAGAAACCCATTTCCCCTGCCACCGACGAAAAAAGCTCTGCTTTTCTGTTAACCCTTTATTAAATCTGAACATCAAACTCAGGGTGTTAGAAGAACATTTCCGATATGTTGTTTCATAGCATGTTTTCATATAGAGCTATGTCCAACTCTGTGTGACGCACAGTTCCCACAAATAGGACTGCCTCCCTACGAGAAGAGAAAATGAATTGTATATTATTTTATATATACGCATATCACTTATAATTACATACATTTTATATTCAAATATGGATTTCATTTTTAATTGATCTGAAGTATCAATTAACCCCAAATATAAGTTCCAAGCGGCAAATTTATGGAAAGTGGCGCTGCGGTATGTGCCGCACCACTTTCCCTGCGCCCCTTAGTACACCTCTACTGCCACCATGTGTGCGCCATATTTAAAATACGGCACACCTTAGCTCAGGGTAGGGGGCAATAGCGTCAGTTCGCAAGACGCTGTTCATGTACTCTGCTGGAGTAGCACCAAAATATTGGCGCTACTCCTGTAGAGTACATAGGGCCCCATTATAAAGAATGGAAGCCCCTTTTAACGTCTGCTCTTGAGCAGGCATAATGTAGTGCAAAGGGTTACAGAGTGACGCAATGCATGCATTGTGCCCCCCTATAAATAAGGCGCAGGGACTTCGGCCTCGTTGGGCCACATTAACGTAAAAAATATTGACGTTAATGTGGCGCAAGGTGACAATATGGCATTATAAATATGCCCCAAAGTTTAAAGACTCACATAGGCCCAGAAGGCATTTTATTGCAGACTTCTGCAAAACTTTTCCTCGTTTTCTGAGCTAAAAGCGGGATTGTAGGAGAATAATAACCTCATTAAGGTGTTTATAAATGATATCCTCTCAAGGAAGTTTCGCACTTCCTCCAGGACAAGATCTTGCTACCTGCTCATTAGATACGTTTAGCTAAAAGTATCCTTTCTTTCACGCCATTAGTTTTCACAGACTTGTATTGCGAGAAAACATATACTGTACGAACTTTCAGGTATTTTAGCTTTAGGCTCAATCTTGCCTTTTTCTAGCAAGAGCTGTGTCCTGTTTATCTGTTTGCTGTGCTGTTTTCTCTTTTTCATCAAATACGTTAAAACACGTTAAGCTGGAGTGCTTCCCAATATGTTGTGTTTTAATTTCACATCAGAAACCTAAGACAAATAATTATTTTGTGGTTTGACCAAAAGTTACAAACAGGACATGAATAATGACAAAAAAGGATATTGCAGCACTAGCATTGCAGTGGCTGAATTGCATCTCAGAGGCTTGCTTATTCAACCTTGTCTATAAAACATGTTTTTGCTTACCTATTATTCAGGTCTACATCAAATACTTATCAGTTTTTTCTATGAATAAATTAACAAATTAAGTCAAGGGATGCTTGTTAATGTGAAATACATTCTTCCTCCTCCTAATTGCTCCTCTGAGCCTGTTGATTTTTCTTCCCAGATGAACAAATCAGAAGAAAAAGGTATTCTGTCATCTTTAAAGCCACTGTCTCGCCATCTGACCAAGCACTAGTCTGACTTCTGAAGCATGTCACATCAGTATTGCCTTCCGGCATTTGGCATCTTTTTAACATTTCAATACAACCAAAAATTGTTTCAGACAAGTTTAAAAACACTGGCCCATATTTAAGAAAAATGTGCGTCAAAAAATTACAGTGAGCTAACGCCATTCCCTAGTGCCATCTGTGCGCCATATTTATAAAATGATGCACAATGGCGCTAAGGAATGGTTAGCATAAAAAAATGACGCTAACTACTGCGGCATGCCATAAGTAAAAATTACGCTAATGCTGCAAAAGTTATGTTAGAACATTTTGCTGCACGTTTTTTGACGCAAAACGGGTTAACACCCAGGGGCATATTTATACTCCGTTTGCGCCGGAATTTGCGTCGTTTTTTTGGGCGCAATTTCGATGCAAAACTAACTCCATATTTATACTTTGGCGTTAGACGCGTCTAGCGCCAAAGTCCATGGAGTTAGCGTCATTTTTTTGCGTGGACACCTACTTTGCGTTAATTATATGCAAGGTAGGCGTTCCCGTCTAAAAAATCGACTCCGAGGCATGTGCATCGGATTTATACTCCCGGGCAAAAATCACGCCCGGGAGTGGGCAGGTCAAAAAAAATGACGTACGGCCGCTTTTGCGCCGTTTTTTAGCACCTGCAAAAGGCAGGCGTTAAGGGACTTGTGGGCTCTGAAGGAGCCCAGAGGTGCCCTCCCATGCCCCCAGGGACACCCCCTGTCACCCTTGCCCACCCCAGGAGGACACCCAAGGCTGGAGGGACCCATCCCAGGGACATTAAGGTAAGTTCAGGTAAGTATTTTTTTTTTTTTTTTGTGGCATAGGGGGGCCTGATTTGTGCCCCCCTACATGCCACTATGCCCAATGACCATGCCCAGGGGACATAAGTCCCCTGGGCATGGCCATTGGGCAAGGGGGCATGACTCCTGTCTTTGCTAAGACAGGAGTCATTTCTATGGGGGTTGGGAGTCGTAAAAAATGGTGCAAATCGGGTTGAGGCGAAAAAATTGCCTCAACCTGACTTGCCCCATTTCTTGACGCCCAAGCCCCATATCCCCCTACGCCGGCGCTGCCTGGTGTACGTTGTTTTTTTTTAACGCACACCAGACGGCGCCGGCGGCTAACGCCGGCTAACGTCATTCAATAAATACGGCGCCCTCATGGTGCTTCAGAATGGCGTTAGCCGGCGCTAATTTTTTGGACGCAAAACTGCGTTGGCGCAGTTTTGCGTCAAAAAGTATAAATATGGGCCCAAATTCATCAGCATTAGTGTAAAAAAAAAAAAAAAAACCCGAAGAAGAAAACAAATTGGGGGAAGACAAGATGGAGAATGCAGACCAAGAGAGATCCCAGTGACCCAAGTACCAGCCAGGAGGGTCCAGCAAAGTCCAAGGAGAAGGAGAAAGCGAAAGTGTCGCTTATGTGAGGAGGAGAATGACATCTTGGTCAGAGAGGTGACGGAGCACCAACACCAGCTCTTCATCACCTCCAAATTGCCAATAGGTAGGAGAGAGGCTATATGGCAGGCAATAGTAGAAAATGTCAATAGCTTGGCAGAAGAGGGCTGTTACTAATTGCGAGAAGAGCTGGCACGATTGCAAGCACAGAACTAAGGAAAAACTGTCCCGGAACCAAAAGGCAGCACTGCAGACTGGAGGTGGAAGTCTGGCACCCCAGGAGGACCTGGATGAGCTGGAGGAGATGGTCACTGGAGAGGCGGACTACCAAGAACTACCACAAATGCAGGGTAAGTTGCAGGGGGGATACTATCTGGAATCTCACACATAGCAGAAGGGGGTGGCACATAAGACACACTCAATGCATGCTAAAGAGTCGCATCTGGACACATAGGGCCAGAATCAAAAGGCCCCATCTCAACCCAAGCCTCACTTTTAGTGACACTCTGGTGGCGTTATGCACTCTGACATATACACGACGTGGTTTTAAGCCACTTGGGCCCATATTTATACTTTCTGACGCAAATTAGCGCTAGGGCAGATTTGTGTCAAAAAGTTTACCGCCGGCTAACGCCATTCCAATGAGCCAGCCGGGCACCTTATATATGGAATGACGTTAGCCGGCGCTGCTGCCTGGTTAGCGCCAAAATCAATTACTGTTACCGGGCAGCGTAGGGGAAGGGAAGACTGGGGGTTGTGCGCCAAAGAATGGTGCAAGTCAGGTTAGAGTAAAAAATATTGGCTCTAACCTGACTAGTGCCATTTTGTGATGCACAACCCCCATGGAAATTACTCCTGTCTTAGCAAAGACAGGAGCCATGCCCCCTGCCCAATGGCCGTGCCCAGGGGACTTCTGTCTCCTGGGCACGGCCAGTGGGCACAGTGGCATGTAAGGAGGCCCAAGTTAGGACCCCCTATGCCACTTAAAAAATAAATATATATATATATATATATATATATATATATATATATATATATATATATATATATATATATATATGTACCTGCAGTCACCATGGATGGGTCCCCCCAGGGGTGGGCGAGGGTGGCAGGGGGAGTCCCTGGGTGCAGGGAAGGGCACCTGTGGACTGCTTCCATGGTCTCCCACCATGGAAATGAGCCCACAGGTCCCTTGACGCTTGTCCTGACCGAGGCGTTAAGAAACAGCACAAATCCGGCTGGGCCCCATGTTTTAAAACCTGCCTCCTCCTGTGCGTCATTTTGTCGCCAGAGGATAAATAAGGTGCACATGCCTTAGAGTAATTGTTTTGCACGGGAACGCCTACCCTGCATGTCATTAGCGCAAGGTAGGTTTTCACAAACAAAAAATGACTCAAACTCCATAACTTTGGCGCTAGAGGGGTCTAGCACCAAAGTATAAATATGGAGATAAGTTTCCGCTGAATTTGCGTTAAAACAAAATGACGCAAATCCGGCGCAAACAGTATAAATATGGGCCTTACTGTGTGGCTTAAAACCACCTTGTAAACATGGTTTCTACACACGCAGCACATTGCCTGGGAGGGGCGTGCAATCAGTGTGGCTGTACCACAACAACACCCATTGCATATTGCCCTTGCGCCAAATCCAAGACAATATGTTCACGAGAGACAGTGACTAAAGTCAACACCAACCTAGGGGTGATGTCAGGATGGCGCAACAAGGCAAAATGCTTTCCATCCTCCTCGTGTCATTACCCTTCTCATGTGTGCTGCATCCTGCAGTACGCATAGAAATGCCACCTTGCCATAAGAGATTGTTCATGTGCAGGAAGGGACACCTTTCTGCACATAAACAATCTATCCCTTCAACGCAGGCACCATTGCACTGTGGTGTAAGGATGCCTGCGTTGGTGCAGGGAGAACAAATCTGTGAAGACGCTGGGGGAAACGCAGGTGTGTGCCGTATTTCAGAAAACACAGCGCATCCCTGCGTTACAAAAGTGGCGCAGCGTAGTGCAACTATCATTGCTGCTGCACTGAGCTGCACCACTTAAAAAAAATATCAGGGCCTCTGTGTGAAACATGTGTAACGCACACATGGGGCATGTCTGTGATCATCATTTGTGCTGCTGCACAAGTAGCTTCAATTTCACCATGTAACAAGGTTGCCTGTGTTGTGTGAATGGTTGGTGTTGTGCATAACGGGACACCTTCATGCGTAAGAACTGGCACAAGTGTCATCAATGTTGCACTACGGGCACAATGTCACTATCCCGTAATGCAACTGAACCATTATACAAATAATTGCCCATGTGGATCCAAGTTACCCTTACCATTTGTGCCACATCAAGAAAATCTCAAAATGCATGCATTGATCCACACTGTACATCCTTACACCAACATAAGCCTGTGGCAGATACGCAGTATGCAAAGAAATGTTCCAAATCTAGGGAGGTACCAACTAATGGGGTTGACAATCCATAATGTGTGCTTTGCTGCACTAGTGCCATCATTCATGGTGCCAATGCAGTAAAGCACCAAAAGAGTGACAACACACATCACACTACTGTGGCAATGTCCACCATGGTGAATAGGAAGGTAAATGATGTGCTGCTATGGTGCCAGTGGCAGGGGCAAGGGGCCTGCAAGATAGTGGTGTGGGATCCTTCCACAAAATACCTTGAAAGGTTGCCTCATGTGTGATGCACAATGCAACACTTAACTACAACTTGAGGTCTGTAACATGTCACTGAGCTTCCAGTAGCAAATAAATTATGAGCCATGTCAACACCCTCTGCAGTCAGAGATTGAAATTTCACTGTCTCATTGCAGAGGATGATGCCTTACCTCCTGATGACTTGCCTATCCTGGATTGTACAGAAGACATGGATGACCAGCTGCCGACCATCAATAAAGAGACTCTCCAGGAATGCTTATGCTCCCTCCAGACACCACCTCCATTTGCAGGGAGGACACACAGCATTGCGGGGTCTTCACATGAACCACCCAACTGTCAACACATAGCACCAACCATTCCTATCATGGCCCTGGACTCCGAGGACCCAGACATCACCTTTCAGAGGACAATGTTAGTAGTCCAACGGGAGCTTGCCAAGCAGGTAGGAATGTAGCCAATGGTAGACAGCCTAGAGGGAGTGCAGAGGTGCCTCACTCCAAATAAGGATAACTCAGCTGCCATCAGAGGCACCCACACCCTGCTATGTGGACTCCAGCAGTCCTTGGCTGACATAGCTGCTGTCATGCGGCAGAGGCTTCAACAACTGCCCTCCCAAAGTGGCAGCAGCATGATAGACAACAGGCTGGGGGCTATACAAAATAGCAACACAAAAGGATGGTGGACGGAGTGCTGAACAATGTAAACACACATCCCCAGTCACAGATCTGGGTTTAATCCATTGTTCTTTTGCTCACCATGCCACCCCAGTTTGGACTCAGTCATATGCCAATCTGTCTTGACCCTGTTCCTCATGGGAACAGTCCAGCCCGAACTGCCAGGCCAGGTCTTCCCTGGACCAGAAACAAGCATCCTGGGACTGGTTTCAGAGTATCATTCTTCATCAGCCAGGCTAGCTTGAATCCAGTGGCACAGGGAGCAAGGGACCCACGTCTGGGCATACCCTTCACACTTAGGACAACTTTACCAATACAAAAGGATGATGGGAACAGTCCAAAATACTATACAAAATACCCTGGAGTCCATGCAGTGGGAAAACATGGCTGCCTACCACTATGACGTTGCTGCGGTGTTGAGAAATCAGCAGTTCCTCCTTGCTGCAGTGATGCCTGAAGTGTTCCCACAAATGGCAGCTGCTGGGACAGTTGATTCCACTTCTCTATCCCCTGATGTGTGTGTATGGCCCCCACAGCTGCTACAACAGCACCATCCATAGCACAGGAGGCACCACACACATCAGAGGATGAAGATGTGGAAGGAACAACATTCACATGGAAAACAAACCGGTAGCACCAGTCTATGCCACATGGACCATATCTCCTTAGATCTGTGCTTAAGACCATGTCAGTGTTGTGACAACTGGCAATGTGCATTCTTCACTCAACCACTGTTGACCTATCTGCTATAGACTGTCATTATCTCAGTTCCTACCTATCGTCACTTTGGACACCTCACTAATGTAAACGTCTACCCATGTCTCATGACGTCCCTTACCTCTGGGCCCTGAATGTACTACAAATGACTCAGGATCTTTCATGGGGTCTGTGAACTGGGCATTATGTTGCACTGGAAAATACACTTGCACTTGTAAATAAATCTCCTTGTTCAGATGTAACATGTCAACGTTTACTGTATATAAATCAAATCAGCTAAATGTATTTATTGTGTGAAGTTATTAATGAGAACAGAACCTAATTACATGTGTGACTTGTGTGAAGTTATTAATGAGAACAGAACCTAATTACATGTGTGACTTACCGTTAAACACACTGCCACATACTAGGACTCTAACATGAAAAAGGTGACTGATGGTGTTGTGGGCTACAACCAACTTACAGAGCCTTAAAAGCATGTTATGAACACATATCCATGCAAGTTGACATATGGTATTATTGGGTCAGAACCAGGGCCCTGATTTATTCTTTTTGACGCAAACTTGCGTTAGCGCAGGTTTGCGTCAAATAGTATACCGCCGGCTAGCACCATTCTTGGATGCCAGCCAGGTGTCATATTTAAAATGTGATGCTAGCCAGCGGTAAGGCCCGGTTAGCGTCAAAATTATTGACACTTATCGGGTGGGGGAGGCGTACGGGAAACTGGAGGTTGTGCATGAAAGAATGGGGCTAGTCAGGTTAGAGTAAAAAAATGACTCTCAGCTGATTAGCATCATTATTTCCACGCACAACCCCTATAGACATGACACCTGTGTAAGTAAAGACAGAAGTCATGCCCCTCAGCCCAAAGGCCATGCCCAGTGGTCTTAAGCCCAAGTTAGGCCCCCCCATGGCACTTTGCAAAAAAAAGAAACCCCCCCATCCTTAGGTGTCCTCCAGGTGTGGGTGGGTGGTCGTGACCCTGGGAGCAGGGAAGGGCACCTGTGGGCTGTTTCCATGGTCTCTGACCATGGAAAAAGGCCCACAGGTCCCCTAACGCCTGCCCTGACCCAGGCGTTAAATAATGGTGCTAAGCAGGCTTAGTGCCATTATTTAAGGCCCTCTTCCTGCCGTGTGTGATTTTTGCCTGGGAGGATAAATGAGGCGCTAGGGCCTTTGAGTCATATTTAGCCCAGGAACACCTACCTTGCATCTCATTGACACAAGGTCGTTTTCAGCAGGCAAAAAATGACTTTAACTCCAATATTTTGGCGCTAGACATGTCTAGCGTCAAAATATAAATATGGAGTTAAGTTTGCGCCAGATTTCCGTAAATAAAATTGACGCAAATCCAGCACTAACAGAGTATAAATATGCCCCCATGTGTCTGGAATTTTCCATGATGAGAGCATCAGTACAACTAATACGTGTAGAACAAAAGAGGCAAATTTAATCAGTGACAGTCAACTGGTAGTGTGCCAGGATACGTACCCCAAATAAGTTCCAGAAATATGTGCCACACTTTACAAGATTTCTTCTGACAGACCTCACCGTTGACAGTTGAAGTTCCATACTTATCTGTCAAAGATTCTGTATACATACACAATATGAATATCAAAAACGGAATGAAAAATGTTTTGAGTAGCTGATGTCATATTGCAGTCAATCTGACAGTTCCTTGGTGTAGGGGATACACATAGTAATACATGTAAATCAATACAGAAAGCATACCCTAGGGCATTCCTCTAACTTGGCCAGTGCACACATTAGAACACCCAGACACTCAATCAACATGGAGACCTAATTGTCTAACACTAACAGGATTTATTGAAACATCAAAACGACACTTTACGAAAACCTAGCCTATACACTATCCTACACTAAACTAACCTACACTAAACTTACCTACACTAACTTATCTAAACTTACCCCTACATCTATCTATCCTAACCTTATCTTAAACATTTAATACCACAGACTAAACATTGTCCCCTCACACCTCTTAAGAGACAAGATACGAGTAGAACAACATAAACAAAGGCTACACATATATTAACTTAACCTATATCCTAAACAAATATATTTTTTGTGTGATTTTTTTCAAATATTAATTTTTTATTTTTATAAACATAGAACCCCGTACATAAACCTCCACCAAACCCCCCCAAAAAAACAATACTAAAACCCACCCCTCCAACTATACGTACTCTATCCTACAACTAACCTAATTTATTTAACTAACCTATCATTATCCATTTAAAACCCACTAAAACTGATAATATACAAAAGGAGAACGGAAGGAACCGGGAGGCTGTGCAGCAACATGTTCAAAGTTTCTTCTTACAGAACCTCAGCAACCTGTAATTCCTTGCCTTGTCCTTCTGTAGCTGGTCCAACCTTGCCATTATGGCTGCCATGCCCGCCTCAAAGTTTGAGGAAGTGGCTGTAGAGGGTGACTGTTGTGGTGGCTGAGTGGGATAGATACTGATGATGTTGGGGGGGCTGGGCCAGCTGAGGCCCCCTTGAACCTAAATGTTGTGCCCGATCGGCCCTACATAGTTGTGGCCTGTTTTGGAGGTCCCCCATTTTGAAATGCAAGCCAAAATCCCGAAGATTTTTCACGCGTACCCCTTCTGACCATCTTCCGGTACCCTACCTGTACCTTCATGATGTGGAGGAAACACTCAGCCCTTTTTATAAAAGCATACTTCTGTGCTGTGGTCATAGTGGCAGCTAAAACATGAGGAGAACATGGCATCAAGTACTGCATTGGGTAGAGGTAAACCAAACATGCAATGGACATAGAATCTTCAGGTGACATGCTCTCCACCAGGCTTTCCACAACAATGTCAATCTCCAATTCCAGATTAAAGTTCCTTTCAGCCATTTACCGTATCATTTACATGTCACTGGGTTAATGGCTATCCATTGTTCACCATTAGGGCCCGGAGGTAAGTGGACTACTGCCTCCTTGTGCAACATTTGTGTAATCATACTATTGAGGATCAAGTGGCCCAACAGGTCCCAAATCCCTGTGCCATAGTCACTAAGTGGCTCAATGCATGCATTCCACCACTTTGACATTCCTTGTGCTACATCAAGCCTTGGTAGGATGCACAGTGGGGGGGTCATTGTTTACAATGGGCCCCTATGTACAGTTCAGGGTTAGTGCCCATATTGTTTTTAATAAACCTGAACAGTACATCTATATTGTCTACAGATTTTGTACATATCGCCCCCTACCCTGTGGTATGGTGTGCAAATTTTCTTCTGCAGCTCCTACATGGTGGCTGTTAGAAATGGGGTCTTTGGTTGGCAGTCAGGTTACCCCCTGTCCAAGCAAGGACCCTCAGTCTAGTCAGGGTAAGTCACACGCAATCCAAATTATCCTGTGCCCACCCTCTGGTAGCTTGGCACTGAGCAGTCAGGCTTAACTTAGAAGGCAATGTGTAAAGTATTTGTGCAATAATCCTCCAATAACAAAGCATAGTGTTAGAAAAATACAGAATATTTATCTGAGTAGATTAAGGTCAAAATGATCAAGATTTGATCGATTCAAGTTGAAATATCACTTTTGTAATGATAAATAGAGTCTTTAGTTCTTAAAAAGCAATAAGTATCTTGTGCAAGCACAAAGTACCTGATTTGCGTCTAAATTACCTGCACGGGACCGCAGAGGAGGAGATGCATGGAAAACAGAGAGGTGTGCGTCGGTTTCTCCGGGCACACACAGACGATGGGTCAATATTTTCCATGCAGCAAGGGCTTTGCGTCGATTTCCGGCATACAGGTTTGAATCATCTTTGGGTTGCGGGGTATTCGGACACCCCTGGGACGATGCAGAGAAATCCTGGTTGTGCAGGATGAAGTCACAGGAGCTGCGTCGATCCAGTTGGCAATGTGGGGAAGTTTCTGTCACACGGCAGGCGATGTGTTGATTCCTCTTGCAGGAAGTCGGGCTGCATTGTTCAGGTTTGGCGATGTGTCGATCCAGTGGGCCATGCGTCGAAGTTCCGGTCGCAACGCTGGCGCTGCATCGTTCTGGTTTGGCAATGCGGTGATTTTCTCACTGCAGGGCAGGCTGTGCATCGATTTTTGCCACACAAGGGGTTCTTTGCAGTGATGAAGTCTTTTTGGCTCTGAGACTTCAGGAAACATGAGGCAAGTTCAATCCAAGCCCTTGGAGAGCACTTCTCAGCAGAGCCAGAGGGCTGCAAGGCAGCAGGGCAACAGAAAGGCAGCAGTCGTTTACAGCAAAGCAGTCAAGTGAGTTGTTTGGGCAGCCAGGCAGCTTCTCTTAGCAGGTTACAGGTTCTGGTTCAGAGTTTCTTTAACAGTAGGTATCTTGTCAAGATGTGTCTGAGTTGGTGGGGTCAGGGACCCCGTTTATATACCCAAATGTGCCTTTGAAGTGGGGGAGACTTCAAAGGGTGGCTTAGAAGTGCACAAGGTCCCATCTCAGTACAATCCTCTCTGCCAGGGTCCCAGTAGGGGGTTTGGCAGTTCATTGTGTGAGGGCAGGCCACTGTCCTTTCAAATGTAAGTGTCAGGCCCTCCACCCTCCCAGCCCAGGAAGACCCATTCAGTATGCAGATGTGTGCAGGTGTGACTGAGCATCCTGTGTTTGGGGTTGTCTGGGTGAAATGCACAAGGGAGCTGTCAATGAGCCCAACCAGATGTGGCTGTAAGGCACAGAAGGATTTGAGTGTAGAGAAAGGCTCACTTTCTAAAAGTGACATTTCTAGAATAGCAATATTAAATCCAACTTCACGAATAAGCAGGATTTTCTATTACCATTCTGGCCATACTAAACATGGGGTTACCCCTTTCAGATCAGAATCTACCACTCAAACTGTATAGGAGGGTAGCCCTAATGCTATCCTATGAAAGGAGCAGGCCTCACAGTAGTGGAAAACGCATTTAGGAGTTTTACACTACCAGGACATATAAACTACACAGGTACATGTCCTGCCTTATACCTACATAGCCCCTTGCCCTATGGGTTACCTAGGGCCTACCTTAGGGGTAGCTTATATGTAGAAAAGGGGGGGTTTAAGGCTTGGCAAGCACTTTTAAAAGCCAAGTCGGAGTGGCAGTGAAACTGCTCACACAGGCCTTGCAATGGCAGGTCTGAGACATGGATAGGAGGCTATTTATGTGGGTGGCACAACCAATGCTGCAAGCCCACTAGTAGCATTCATACTAAAGGCCCATGGCACATGTAGTGCAGTTTACTAGGGACTTACCAGTAGATCAAGTATGCAAATTGGATATGAATCAATGTTACCATGTTTTAAGGGAGAGAGCATATGCACTTTGGCAATGTTTAGCAGTGGTAAAGTGTGCAGAGTCCTAAAACCAGCAAAAACAGTGTGAAAAAAGTGGAGGGAGGCAGGCAAAAAGTTGAGGGTGACCTCCCTAAGGCTGTCAGGACTAACACCAGGTGATCCAGGAGATCTCGCACTCGTGCAATCAGGTCTGCCAAACTGTGCTTTACTTGGTGGTTGGTGTGCACAACTATGAATATCCAGCATAGGTGGTGGAGCACCTTGCCTCACTGCAGCTTTCGTGTCTCTGTTGGGTAGCGCTGAATGACCCGCCCACCCAATCTCAACTTCATGGGGAGTTTGTGTTTTACCAGCCAGATGAGCCCTCCCAGTTCATCTCCACTCATCCTATGTGCTGTGCCCTTCCCCTACATTTTTCAGTTCCCTCCACTGCAATCACAAGAGCGCCAAAAATGATAACACACTACCCCATCTAACCCCAAATACCCCAACAGACCATACTACACCAAGACAAACACCGGACATTACCTCCACATAAAGGCTGACAAGGCCTGATGGGTTGTGATTGACTCCCGGGGGCAGGTGTCATTTTTTTGAATAGCGGAGTGTGGAGTAT
Organism: Pleurodeles waltl; assembly: GCF_031143425.1. NCBI lineage: Eukaryota > Metazoa > Chordata > Amphibia > Caudata > Salamandridae > Pleurodeles > Pleurodeles waltl. Next base: position 416,783,483 of record NC_090437.1, on the reverse strand, counting down.
TGCCGTTTTTTGGAAAGGCTGACAGTGCACCCAGATTCACATACCTTATTACAGGGGATATGCATGTATATAGTCAGTATAGTATGGCTTAAGTGTGTGTGCATGTGCATTCATATTGTAATGGTAACATCGGAATGTTTTACCATGTGTTTGCATGTGTGTGATGCATACAATGACTGAAACCATTAGCATATGTACATGTGTTGGTAGCCTTTTTCCACATATATGTTACCACATGTGTACTGAGAGTACATATAATTGTGGGTCTACCACATTATCATGTCTGATTTCCAATCATACGTTTGACGACACCACTTTGGATATGATGGGCTATGTCCAATATATGCTCATGCATGTGGCACCCTTGACAAATCGTGCTCAAAGGATGCAGTGGACTACGGCTGGGTCGATTTCACGTAACCCATGGCAGTGTGAGCACATTTGTGTCCAACCTGTGGTGTGTTGTATGGTTCAGGGTTAATGACGCTATGCTACACATGTAACAAATGGTTCTACTATGATGCAGGAGATGGTGTACTCATGTGTCAATGAAGGTTGTTATGTGATGTGTGTGTGTGTGGAATTACATGTGTAGTGTAATATGTGTAATAAATGCCAACAAGGTGTGTTAATGTGATTTGAAACCACACAGATCTATCTGGCAGCATGGACATATGCTGGCCATAGTCCCATGACCTTGTAGTCGTATCAGTGCCATCTATGGTCCCCTATATGGGAACATAATAGAAGGTAATTTAAGTCTATGTATGATCATGTGATGCAAATACATGTTCATTAGTGGAAAGTAGACTTTTGTGCATGCTCCAATTCACAATGACAGGCCTGTACCATTGAAGTGGTACATGTACGCTGAGCATTCAAACGTGTGTGTGCAAGCCACAAACTTGGTACATACAATCAACCACAATATGTTTGTCATGACTGTTGCATACAATGGCACACAACTGTGTAGCATGGTTGCAGTCAAGCAATGATGGCACCCTAGTTATAATTGCTCCTATGTCCACACAGACCCATGGTTGCATGTTTTGACTCAGGCTGATGGTGCTCCACTTGTCTCAGTCCACTGTACACATGCATTAACCGTCATGAGTCAATGTAGCCTCAGCATGGGCATTAGGGGGATTGGGTGGGGATCTCCCATCATCATGATCAGGAACGCAATATGCAGTCCTGTGCAGACAGACACCTGCACAAATGTGTTCCTATGGCCTGGCATAATTGTTTTCCTTTGGGGTACTTGATGTCAGGCTTACCATATCATGTACAGGGGACAGGATGTTTGTTCGATGTAGGACATGTCTCTTCATTTGGCATGGTCTGACACAAATGGTTATACATTGTTTGTAATTTCCATATGCAGCTTGGTTAGGAGATGGATCTCTAGTGTAACTTGTTTATATTTTCAGACCCAGGGGACGGATGATGTCATCAGTCACTGCCTTCTGTCAGAATAGTATGCAATGGGTATCTACAGTGTTGTTGTTGCAAACATGAATAGGTTATGTACTGACCTAAACGTCCTCTGTGAATAAATGTTGGGTGATCAAATAGTAACACTGTTATGTTGCAGTCAGTATTGGTCTATGTGTGTACACTCTCCAATATTACCAGCATATCTTGTTTGGAACAGATTTGGTCCTACATAGCTGGCATTCTTTGGGCTGCTTACCGTTGGTACTCATCTTCTACAGCAACATTGTCCGGTCATACATGGACAGGATGCTGCAAGTGACTTGTGTAATTTGAAGATGTACACTTCTTCTTCTACTGGCTATGTGATAGTTTCCTTCCTATTTCCAGGCTTTGCTAGATTACATGACTTACACACACACACATGGCAGTACACCAGCCACAGCACTTATGTAGTGTCCAAGTGACCTGCCCATGTTGTATCTCCAACTGTATGAGGGAGTCTCTCAGTGTTCTTCCACATCCCTTGGTGTACATGGACATGCACTCACATCTGCATTCCACAACCTATGTCACATTCACCATGAATGTATATTTTTGTTGTGTGAAGTCAGCTTAGCTATGAAAATTTGATTTGCCACATGCATTTCTCCTTCTTTACCCATACAATTTAGAATGGGTCTGTGAAATGTATGGACATTGCTGAACTTACATGCACATCACAAACCGGATTGCCACGTGGGAGACCTAGACATTTTATGGTATTGGTCCCAGTAGGTCACTTTCTGTTGATCAGGCATGTGACTGTCAATGAGAGGTGTTTTTTCATATGTGGTGTGTGATGGTATCATTCGGACTAAACTGGGTTACCTTTCTGACATATATCAATCATTATAGGTAATTGCTAACCCTTTCCTACCTAGGCCATACACCGGTATATCAGTCTTCACATGTATTTCCAGATTAGCTGCAAGCATATGCCAAGACAACACAATTGTGTGACATATATGTAAGAATGTACACTGGTAGTAATACAGACTATGCCTAAATTCCACCCACATATTCATGTGGTGGTGCATTCTCCCATTTTATTGATCATTCTGGGCGATGGGGTATATGTGTGGAGGTGCAGAGGATTATCCAAGGTTCCTAGACATGATGTATCACAGATACATTCAACACCTGCCCAGAGCAGGGGCTAGGAGGGGGCACACCATAGTTTAGAATGGGTCCCTATGTACTGTGCATGAAATGGTCAGGTATGTCCTCAATACTCCTACAGAGTCCAACTATGGCATCCATTATCTTGACACTATTGCACCTACTTTGCACCATGGTGTACCATTTATTGTATATGGGATCCACACAGTGGCAGTAGGATGTGGCAAGGGGGCACAATTATATTGGCACTGCTGTTGATGCTGCACCATATTCCTGACATGTGGCCCTCAGTCCCTTCAGTTTTGACCTGCAGATGAGTGATGTTCTGGGACTTTGAACATATTTTGTGTGTTGTGTGCCATGACACAGGTGTTGTACCTTGTGTGTAGCATGTGATTCACACCTCTTTTCCCTTGGAAATGCTCCCTTGTACACAGTTTAGTTGTTGGCAATTGCGGGCTGCCATACGTATCTGCCTGTGGATCATGGGCACAGGACCTTTGTATGGTTTGTTTAGTGAGATATGCAAGCGTTTTCAGACACCTGTATGACAGGAGAGGGAATTATGTGTTTTTCTGCAATGCCCTGTATCGCATGACCAGTCCTGCTAAGTCCCATGTCTCCTCATTCACATGCTTCTCTGGCCTCTCCCATTGTAAGTAGTCCAGCTCCCACAGTGCTCTGTTGATACTATGAGGGTCATTACAACATTGGCGGTAAAAGCCGCCTACCGCCGTGCAGAAGACCGCCAACGCACCGCCGCGGCCATAGAATTCCGCCACGGTCATTATGACCCACTGCTCGGAATCCGCCAAAATTGAGACACCCACACAAGTCCACCACACCAAAGGTCAGTGATAAACTGGCAAAAACAAAACCTCCACCGTCACGCCAACAGAAATATGCCCACACTATCATGACACACGAATCCACGCAGCGGTCTTTCAACCGCGGTATTCCATTGGCGGTACACCCCGCCGCGCTCAAAATACACACACTCTTCCAAAACACAGCCACATTGGACAATTTGAAATACACACACCTGATACACATACACACACCACTCCCACACACCCAATACAATATAAAACACACACCCACATCACCCACAAACCCCTACAACCAAAAACCAAAAATCACGAACGAAGGCCAGAGAGGGACACCACCATCAACAAACTAGCATCCACAGGCACACAATACCATCACCCACACAACTTCCACGCACCTCACACAACACACCACTACATATCACCACACACACCACCCCACACATCACCTACACCACCCCATGGCACGGCAAAGACAGCCCAGGTTCTCGGAGGAGGAGCTCAGGGTCATGGTGGAGGAAATCGTCCAGGTAGAGCCACAGCTATTTGGATCCCAGGTGCAGCACACCTCAATTGCAAGGAAGATGGAGCTATGGCGAAGAATAGTCGACAGGGTCAACGCAGTGGGACAACACCCAAGAAATCGGGAGGATATCAGGAAAAGGTGGAACGACCTACGGGGGAAGGTGCGTTCTGTGGTCTCAAGACACCACCAGGCGGTTCAGCGAACTGGCGGCGGACCCCCACCTCCTCACCCACAACTAACAACATGGGAGGAGCAGGTCTTGGCGATTCTGCATCCTGAGGGCCTTGCAGGAGTAGGCGGAGGAATGGACTCTGGTAAGTCAAATCTTAACTATTACATCCCCCACCCTACCTGCATGCTATCACATACCCCTATCACTCCAACTCCTCACAAATGTACCAATATCACAAACCACACATCCCAACACCAAGCCCTGCATGCAACAACAAAGCCTGGACACCCATCACTAAAGCATGCCCACTGCACATACCCATAAACCCCCCTAAACCATCATCACACAAGTTCCCACACAGGAATGTCAGCACTGGGGTACATGGTCACCCACCCATTGGACACCATGACACACACAGATGCAATAATCATGCCTTTCCACCCCTGCAGGACCACTACCCAAAGTCACCAGACAGGAGGGTCCAGACATGTCCACTCCACCCACAGAAGAGGCCCACAGTGATGACAGCACCTCTGTCCAAATGGATCTAGATGACCAGCCCGGATCATCGTGGGCCTCGGGACAGTCGGTTCCCCTCACACAGGCACAGGCCACCACAGACCTTCCCCTCTCTGGAAACACCAGTACAGCACCCACCCAGCGGGCCCATACCTCCATCCCCAGGCCACGTCAGTCAGCTGTGTGTCCACCACTACAGGGAACCCAGGATAACCCACCACCCCAACAACAACAGGGACCTGGGGGCAGTAGCAGTGGGCACACGGTCCAGGGGACGGAAGCCCAGGAACACAGGGGAACTGGGAGGGCTGGCGTGCGACAGGGGGCGGACAGGCCAAGGGAACCCACTCTCCATGAGGCCCTCTCCTCCATCATGGGAGCATACCACCACTCCCAGGAGACGATGGCAACGGTCCTGGCCAAGTTTCAGGAGACCCAGCGCATGCAGGAGGAACAGTATTTGGGCTTCAGGGAGGAACTCAGAACCATCAGCTCCACCCTGGGCACCATCGTAGGGGTGCTGAAGGAAGTACTCAACACCAGGAAGGACACTGTGGCACTACAAGGGACCCCTGACACTAGCATGGATGATGAACTGCCCACCACCTCCGCCGGCGCTAGTGGACAGGACCACCACACCAGCACTCCACCCCCTGCAGATGGAGAACCACCCCGCAAACGGTCCGTGAGATCCAGGAACAAGACAGAGCACAATGCCAAGACCCCCGGCAAAAAAAAGAGACCACCCTGATTGTCATCCCACTGTCCCACTTTGTCACCCTGTCCATATTTAAACTGCCCCAGCTCCACTTCCTATGCCCATATGGGCAATGCACCTGTGAGACTAATAGACTGGACTCTGCCATGGACACTCCTCCGCCATCACCCCTCACCATTTAACTTCCCCCTCCAATATTTTGCATTTAAATAAACACACCTAAAGCACAAAAAGATCTGGAGTCCGTCTGTGATTTTGAAATAGTGTATTTACAATTACAGTGACAAAATGTTCTTGAAATAGTAATGTCAACATAACTATGTCACACAGCTCTAGTCCATGAGGAATCTAAGCAGATGATACACATTGGGACCCACATCTGTGAAACCGTAAGGGAAAGTGACCATACACTAGGTGAAAACGACAGACAGGATAGAGGTCGTAGTGTAAAAGTACATGTAGTAGGCAGGAATGTATTCTCACCTGTGTTTCACTGGAAATATTGCTGGATCACTGAGTCCCTGTTCTGCATGTCTTCTTCCTCTGTTTCATCCTCATCACTGTCCACAGGCTCCACAGCTGCCACAACACCGTCATCTGGACCATCCTCCTGCAGAAAAGGCACCTGTCATCGCAAAGCCAAGTTGTGAAGCATACAGCAGGCCACGATGATCTGGCACACCTTCTTTGGTGAGTAGAATAGGGATCCACCTGTCATATGCAGGCACCTGAACCTGGCCTTCAGGAGGCCGAAGGTCCGCTCGATCACCCTCCTAGTTCGCCCATGGGCCGCATTGTAGCGTTCCTCTGCCCTGGTCCTGGGATTCCTCACTGGGGTTAGTAGCCATGACAGGTTGGGGTAACTAGAGTCACCTGCAAATGGCGAGGGACAACTGTTAGACACACACTAACCTGAAGGGACAACCCCAGACAACCATTCCCACTGTCTTGCTTCCAGGGGCTCACCTAATAGCCACACACAGTGCCTCTGGAGTTGACCCATCACATAAGGGATGCTGCTATTCCACAGGATGTAGGCGTCATGCACTGAGCCAGGGAACATGGTATTCACATGGGAGATGTACTGGTCTGCCAAACATACCATCTGTACATTCATGGAATGATAACTCTTCTGGTTTCTGTGCACCTGTTCACTCCTGTGGGGGGGGGGCAAAGCCACATGGGTCCCATCAATGGCACCTATGATGTTGGGGATATGTCCAAGGGCATAGAAGTCACCTTTCACTGTAGGCAAATCCTCCACCTGAGGGAAAACGATGTAGCTCCTCATGTGTTTCAGCAGGGCAGACAACACTCTGGACAATACTTTTCCATCCGGTGGTTGATGTTAAGGCGTCGCACATCCGATATAGGTAAGACTGAGTATCAAATACAAAGAAAAATAGTCATGTGGAGGGTGCCGGTCTGGTACGTGAACCCAACCACCACGGGTTTCAGAGTGCACAAAAACACAAGTGGTCCTACAAGGGCCACCTATGTCCTGCGCTGTACTAGACAAAGTGAAAAGGTAGAAAGCGACCAGGGCACTCCAAACTTCATAGAACCGAGATACGTAGAATAACAAAAAGATTTATTGGTAAACCTTCATGATAAAACCTTCCATGTACTTAAGGTCAATACATGAAAATTCGGTAACAGCCTGTTCATATAGTACAATTAATGTCCATATAAAGTGACCAATACATGTATATTCGGTAACAGCCAACACGTGTTTCGTCCTCAATGGACTTCTTCAAGGCTCATGAACTAAAATGTAAATGGGAATCACGATGTTAATGTTGGAGTTCCAAGTGGAAATTCAGGGAGACCGAAGGGTTCTCCATCTCAGTAACAAAGTCCATTTATAATCCCGACAGCTGTCGGACAGGACACGGCAGCGTTAACACGCGCTGCCTGCTACGCGCACACGTACCGGTTGTGCTGCTTTCCTGGATCTGGGGAAACACTGACTGCTCTTACCAAAACCACAATCAGAGTGTTCCTCTTACCACAGATACATTCTATCTGCATACGCACTATTCGCGTATTACTAATATCCGTCTCGGGATTATAAATGGACTTTGTTACTGAGATGGAGAACCCTTCGGTCTCCCTGAATTTCCACTTGGAACTCCAACATTAACATCGTGATTCCCATTTACATTTTAGTTCATGAGCCTTGAAGAAGTCCATTGAGGACGAAACACGTGTTGGCTGTTACCGAATATACATGTATTGGTCACTTTATATGGACATTAATTGTACTATATGAACAGGCTGTTACCGAATTTTCATGTATTGACCTTAAGTACATGGAAGGTTTTATCATGAAGGTTTACCAATAAATCTTTTTGTTATTCTACGTATCTCGGTTCTATGAAGTTTGGAGTGCCCTGGTCGCTTTCTACCTTTTCACTCTGGACAATACGTTTGAAAACATAGGCTGGGACATCCCTGATGCCATGGCCACAGTTGTTTGAAAAGACCAACATGCAAGGAAATAGAGCACTGATAGCACCTGCACTTGAGGGTGGGGATTCCTGTGGGATGGCGGATTGCTGACATCAGTTCTGGCTCCAACTGGGTACACAGTTCCTGGATTGTGCCACGATCAAACCTGTAGGTGATTATCAAATGTCTTTCCTCCATTGTCGACAGGTCCACCAGCGGTCGGTACACCGGAGGATTCTGCCATCTCCTCACATGTCCCAGCAGACGGTGCCTATGAAGGACAACAGCGACCACAGAGTCAAACAACTCAGAGGTACGTACCCACAGTTTACACAGAACACCAATCATACACAAAATGTGGCCTGTATGTGTGTTGAGACTAGGCCTAGGTATGTGTGACGCAGTTGGAAATGAGGCCATGTGGGCCCCTGAAATGGCGGCTGCCTGACCTCTAAAGTGGGAAAATGGGATGTGAGGTAACTGCGCTGGCGTTGTACACCGTTGCGGTAGGCGGTCGGAGACTGCGGCGCAATGCTGCATTGGTTAACATTGGACCCTATGGGTCCCAGAAACCAATGACGATGTACGCCGGCGGTGATGATACGCTCCGACGCGGACGTGACTGCCATTTTCTATCTGTTTAATCACTCAATACCTGATCTTCGACAGGAGAGGAACTACACTGCAAGTGCTGCTGTGACCTCGGTCTGGAAGAGACAATGGCTCGTGCATCTGGGGAAAGGGCCCCTGCCTTCACATCGGAGGAGTTGGAGAAGCTCGTCGATGGGGGTCCTCCCCCAATACACGCTACTCTACGGTCCTCCAGACAAACGGGTAAGTACACAGGGAGCATGTTGTATGGGCTATGCCTGTGTGGAGAGGGCTGGATGTAAGAAGGAAGGGGGCAGAGTTCTGCATACATGAAAGACGGTGGGTGCATGTGCCACATGGCAAGGGTAGGGGTGGGGGCCACTCACTTTAACGGTGCAGTTGGTAATGACTTCTCTTCTTCCCCTGTACATTTCATGCAGGTCAGCGCCCACCAGAAGAAAGATATTTGGCGTGCCATCGCCAAGGACGTCCGGACCCTGGGGGTCTACCACAGATGGAGCACCCACTGCCGGAAAAGATGGGAGGACATTTGCCGCTGGAGCAAGAAGACGGCGGAGGCTCAGCTGGGGATGGTCTCCCAATGTGGGAGGGGTGCCCGTCGAACCATGACCCCCCTGATGTTCAGGATCCTGGCTGTGGCCTACCCGGAGTTGGATGGGCGCTTGAGGGCATCACAGCAGACACAAAGGGGTGAGTACACTCTCATTCTGATGACTTTGTGCGCAGTGGAGTTGTCTGGGTGGGGGAGGAGGGCTATGGGTTTCCGTCTCCATAGGCTAGGCCCCTCCGTAAGGCATGGCCCTGTGGCCCCCCCACCCCACCTCTGTAGAGTGCCAAGTACAGCTATTCATGCCCCTGTGCCATCTATGTGTGCAGATGTCGTCCATAGCCTTGTAGGCCATTTCCCAGGAATTGCACTGTAGAGCCCAATAGCGCGGCGTAGTGCAGGGGGCTTCTGTGTCTGTCTTGTCCGCCAACGGTAGCGGTAATCCATGCACTCAACATGTCTTTCTTCTGTTCCCCCCCCCCTTTTTGTGGTCTCCCTGTTCTTGTGTGCATTAGCATCATCAGGCGGAGGAGCAGTGGCACCAGAGGACGAGGGAGCTGCATCCCACATGGCCATGGAGGACCACACTACGGACTAAGAATTCACCAGTGGGACGGCGGGCGACGGGAGCTCCACGGCGGGGACAGGAGCTGAGACCAGCGACACAGACTCGTCCTCTGATGGGAGCTCCCATGTGGTGGCGGCAAAATCTGTGCCCCCCGCATCTACAGGTACAGCCGCCACCCCCCCTACCAGCACCGCCCTCCCAGCAGCCCCTCAGCCTTTGCCCCGTGCCTGCTCACCCAGGAGGGTGGGCATCACCTTTGCCCCAGGCACCTCAGGCCCTGCCCCAGTCACCCCTGCTGCCCTCAGTGAGGAGGCCATTGACCTCCTCAGGTCACTCCCTGTTGGGCAGTCTACCATTTTGAATGCCGTCCAGGGTGTAGAAAGGCAGTTGCAACAAACAAATGCATTCCTGGAGGGCATTCATTCTGGTCAGGCGGCCCTTCACCGAGCCTTTCAAACTCTGGCCTCAGCACTGATGGCAGCCATTGTCCCTGTGTCTAGCCTCCCCCCTCCAACTTCCTCCACCCAGACCCAATACCCTGTACCTCTGCCTATCCCAAGCACACCATCAGACCAGCCTGCACACACCTCACCATACAAGGGAAGTTCAGGCAAACATAAGCACCACACGTCACACAGGCACTCACGCAAGCATCACACACTTGCAGACACACCAACATCCACTGCCTCCACTGTGTCCCCCTCCTCGTCGTCTCCCTCCCTCTCGTCTACACACACACCTGCATGCACTACCTCTACAGCCACTACGTCCCTCACAAGCACACCCACCATTACACCCCGCTCACGTGCAGTCACCACCCCACTACCATTCACACGTCCCCTTTGTCCTCTCTCAGTGTGTCTGTGACGCCCTCTCCCAAGATACACAAACGCAGGCACACACCCACCCAACAGCCATCCACCTCACGACAGCCTCCAGCGCATGCACCTGCACCCAAAGTCACCAAACGTACACCTCCTACTACCACCACCTGCTCCTCCACTCCCAAACCCCGTCCAGCTATCCGTCCCAGTGTGTCCCAAAAACCTTTCTTGTCCAGCCTTGACCTTTTTCCGACACCCTCCCCGTCCATCCCTTAGACCCCGAACTAGCACCTCAGCCACAACATCTCCGGGACCAATGGTGCCTGTAGTCACAGGTATGTGGAGTGCACCGGCAACCAGGACAGCCAGAGTGGCACGGAGCCACAGCACAGCCAGTCCCCCCCCCTGTGAAGCACCAGAAGTTGGCCAGTGCCCGGCGGGAGAGGGGGAAGACTACAGCCACCCAAGCCGCTGCCAGGGGTCCCGGTGGGAGTGTGGACTCAGCTGTGACACCTCCCAAGGTGGGGAAGGGCCACAAGAAACCCGGCAAGTCTGGGAAGAGCAGCATGGCGGAGAAGACCGCCATCATCCCCGCTGCCCAGGAGGGCCCCGCCAGTCCCATCCCCGCTGCCCAGGAGGGCCCCGCCAGTCCCATCCCCGCTGCCCAGGAGGGCCCCGCCAGTCCCATCCCCGCTGCCCAGGAGGGCCCCGCCAGTCCCATCCCCGCTGCCCAGGAGGGCCCCGCCAGTCCCATCCCCGCTGCCCAGGTGGGCCCCGCCAGTCCCATCCCCGCTGCCCAGGAGGGCCCCGCCAGTCCCATCCCCGCTGCCCAGGAGGGCCCCGCCAGTCCCATCCCCGCTGCCCAGGAGGGCCCCGCCAGTCCGATCCCCGCTGCCCAGGAGGGCCCGCCAGCCCCATCCCCGCTGCCCAGGAGGCCACCGCCAGCCCCATCCCCGCTGCCCAGGAGGCCACCGCCAGCCCCATCCCCGCTGCCCAGGAGGGCCCCGCCAGTCCCATCCCCGCTGCCCAGGAGGGCCCCGCCAGTCCCATCCCCGCTGCCCAGGAGGGCCCCGCCAGTCCCATCCCCGCTGCCCAGGTGGGCCCCGCCAGTCCCATCCCCGCTGCCCAGGAGGGCCCCGCCAGTCCCATCCCCGCTGCCCAGGAGGGCCCCGCCAGTCCCATCCCCGCTGCCCAGGAGGGCCCCGCCAGTCCCATCCCCGCTGCCCAGGAGGGCCCGCCAGCCCCATCCCCGCTGCCCAGGAGGCCACCGCCAGCCCCATCCCCGCTGCCCAGGAGGCCACCGCCAGCCCCATCCCCGCTGCCCAGGAGGCCACCGCTAGCCCCATCCCCGCTGCCCAGGAGGCCACCGCCAGCCCCATCTCTGCTGCCCAGGAGGCCACCGCCAGCCCCAGCCCAGCTGCCCAGGAGGCCACCGCCAGCCCCAGCCCAGCTGCCCAGGAGGGCCCCGCCAGCCACAGCCCAGCTGCCCAGGAGGGCCCCGCCAGCCACAGCCCAGCTGCCCAGGAGGGCCCCGCCAGCCCCAGCCCAGCTGCCCAGGAGGGGCCCCGCCAGCCCCAGCCCAGCTGCCCAGGAGGGCCCCACCAGCCCCAGCCCAGCTGCCCAGGAGGGCCCCGCCAGCCACAGCCCAGCTGCCCAGGAGGGCCCCGCCAGCCACAGCCCAGCTGCCCAGGAGGGCCCCGCCAGCCACAGCCCAGCTGGGCCATGAAGGACCGCCAGCCCCAGCCCAGCTGGGCCATGAAGGACTGCCAACTCAAGCACCGCTGGGCCATGAAGGACCGCCAACTCAAGCACCACTGAACAGGGCACCGCCAACTAAACCACCGCTGAACAGGGCACCGCCAACTCAACCACCGCTGAACAGGGCACCGCCAACTCAAGCACTGCTGAACAGGGCACCGCCAAATCAAGCACCGCTAGCCCATAAGCGGCAGGGGCACTGACGCAACTGGGGCCATCACGCGGTGAGTGATGCACTCTGGGCACCAGTCCCCCTCCAGAACCAGTGGAGACATGCATCCACTACCTCTGTCCTTCACAGGATGAAGCACTCTGGGGACCAGTCCCCCTCCAGAACCAGTGGAGACTGTTATCCACTTGAGAGACTGTGGCTTTGCACTCCCCAGGATGCAGCAGTGGGCAAACCACCCACCGTAGAGACTTGAGAGACTGTGGCTTTGCACTCCCCAGGATAATGCAGTGGGAAAACCACCCACTGTGGAGACTTGGGAGACTGTGGCTTTGCACTCCCCAGGATGCAGCAGTGGGCAAACCACCCACTGTAGAGACTTGAAAGACTGTGGCTTTGCACTCCCCAGGATGCAGCAGTGGGCAAACCACCCACTGTAGAGACTTGAGAGACTGTGGCTTTGCACTCCCCAGGATACAGCAGTGGGCATGGAGCCCCATCGTGGATCTGGCGTCGTTCACTCATCCGGCTGAGGTGCCCCCCGTTCCCTTCCCCCTGAGGTGCCTGTTGTATTTCTATCTGATGCCCCTGCAGTGTTCTCTCTGTTTTGATCTGGTATCGAGTGTGGGCCTCGCCCATGCATTTTGGGCCCAATGGTCCACGGACTATGAATGGTGCAATACCTGGACTACTATTCTTGGTGTATATTTTGTTAATGGTGTATATATGTATATTTTTGCGTACTGCATTTTAATATATTACATTGGTTACACTCATTTCCTTTTGTCTTTGCATTCTTCCGGGGGGCTTGGGGGTGTAACTATAATGTATAGATATGTATTAGTGTGTGTGTTGTTGTGGGTGAGGATGAGGGTGGGGGTGGGGGTGTTGCGTGTGTGTGTCCCTGTTTTTAGCCTCCCCCTCCCTTGTGTCGTAGGTGCAGTACTCACCGTGGTCTTCGCCGCCGGCGTTCGTGCTCCTGGTACAGGAGCAGGAAGACTATCGCAGGTAGGATTTGGAGTTCCGGGTCCATGGTGTCCTCCTTCCTCGTGGAGTGTGTAGAGGTGAGCATTTTCCCTTAGAAATTCCTGTTTCTGCCGTGTTTTTATCCGCAGTGAATCTGCCCCGGAAAAGGTGGCGGATTGACCTGTCATAATAGTGTGGGCAGTACAGTGTCCTCCGCATGTCTGCTGGCGGTGACCGCCACACTGTTTGTTTGTACCGCCGTGGCGGTCGGAGTGTTAAAGTGGCTGTCTTTGTCGGTGGTTTCCGCCACGGTCGTAATTCAATTTTTTACCGCCGCTTTAACATCGTCCGCCAGGGTTGTAATGACCACCTATGTTTGGTTGCAGCAAGTGGCACAAGTTGGACATGGGTGCAGCCCATTGAACCCAGCACATGCAGGAACCCAGCAATTTGGTAGAAACCTTGCTTGATCTCCTGCTGCAGTTGCTGGGTGTTGGGAAAGCACATGTAGTGGGGTGTGAGGTGTATGATTTCGTCCAGAACCTTTGGAAGGAAGGCCGAGAAGGATGGCTGAGAGATGCCACCCACTTGTGCGCCAGTTGGCTGGAACGATCTTGACGCCAGCATATGGAGGACTGCAAGGAGTTTGGTAATGGGTGGAATAGTTGTTGGAGTTTCCACCCTTGCAGTGATGTCTGACGCAAAGTGGTGCAGCAGGGGTACAATGGTCTCCCGCTTCAGACGGTAGGTCCTAATGACATTTTGTTCCCTGAGGGCAAGGATGGTTGTGCGCTGTTGAGAAATCCTCTCCCGCCTTCTGCGCTGCCTTTGTGGCTGCTGTGGTGGTGTTTGGGGTTGCTGCGGTGGTGCTGGTAGGACCTGCTGTCGTCGCTGTCATCTGCGGCATGTGCCAAGCTGGAGCATGAACAGTTCCTTGTTGTCCAGGGTGTTGCCAATACTTCTTCTGTGTATTTTCCTTACGTAGTAGTGTCTGATCTCATTTTAACACCTGGTCTGACCAGGCATTAAAATTTGATGCTAATCGGACTTTGCGTAATTTTTTGGGACTTGTTCCTTAATGTGCATTGTTTTTGCATGAGACAGTAAATATGGTGCTGGAGGGCTAGAGTAATTTTTTGAGAGGGAATGCCTACGTTGCATTTCATTGTCGCTAAATGACGCAAGGTGGGGTGAAGCTCCTGAAAAATGACGCAAACTCTGATATTTTGTCACAAAACAGGTCTAGCAACAAAATATAAATATGACTATTCATTAGTGCCACTTTTCCAAAATTTATGGTGCATAGGCGGATCTAAGTTTCCTTAAATATGGGCCACTGTTTTTTTAAACTGCCCTGTTAAATAAAAAATCTCAAGCTAGTCCAGACTTAGGTAGGCAACCATATTCCCATTTCCAATCTGAGAGCTTTTGCAAACATTCTGTAAATGATTTTTGTCCCATAGTCACTGCAACATTTAGACACCAAGGGGCATATTTATAGTGCCATAGCCCCACCTTGCGTCACATTAACGTCATTTATTCTGACGTTAATGTGGCCCAACGAGGCCAAAATCCCCATGCCGTATTTACAGGGTGGCGCAATGCATGCAATACACCACCCTGTAACCCTTTGCTCTACATTATGCCTGCACCAGGCATAATGTATGCAAAGGGGCGTTCCCCTGTTAGGGGAGGTGGAAAAATGGCATAAGGAAATCTATGAGATTTTCTTACGCCATTTTTTACAGCACTTTTAATGCCTGCTCAAGAGCAGGCGGTAAAATGGGCCTTCCATTCTTTACAATGGGGCCCTATGTACTCTGCCAGAGTAGCCCCAATATTTTGGCGCTACTCCTGCAGAGTACATCAATAGGGTCATGAAAGATGACGCTATTGTCCCCTTCTCTGCGCCATGGTGCACCGTATTTTAAATATGGTGCACACGTGGTGGCGGTAGGGGGGTACTAAGGGGCGCAGGGAAAGTGGCGCTGCACTTGGTGCATCGTCACTTTCCATAAATCTGCCCCCAATTATTTACATCCCTGGAGGTTGGGAATTAGACACACTCATGTCACTACCAGCTTTTTTCTTGAATTCTGGGGAACCACTTTAAGATTTACCAGTGATGGGGCAGGCTACTGGCTGGTGATGCTGACCTGTCTGTGCCACAAGATATAGTAAACTTCTCTCTTTTGTTGAGCGGACTGTCTTCCAAAGCCAATGTGGAGCAGGACACTCTGAGGAGGTTTGAATCTTTTTTCACATTTGAGTGCTGCTGTATCACCATCTCTCCCTGAAAGACTATCTTACTTTTTTGGACCCTATAAGGATACGTACTATTGCCATGGCTCTTCAGCAGTTTAACATCTTTAAAGACTCATAAGTCAATGTGCAGCCATAGGCTGATGACAATAAAATGAAGATACAGATTCCAGTTATTAAATCTGTGCTTAAGCTAATACCAGCAAGTCAAGAAACAATGTTTTACCTTTATTTGATATACCAAACATGTTAAGCTAGACACTGGTAGGCCTTGGTCTAGTTGGGTTATTTGAATTGCAGGTTTCAATTGCTTGCAAAGGCACTGCCTGGCACTATTTGTTTTCCTCTTCTTATGCAGCAAGGAACTGCATATGTGACCTTCAGCTTCTGAATAATTGTAATTCAGTCAGCTCAACGTCTGCTTGTACTCTAACATTGTTCCTGAATGTTGCTGGTGAGGATGGACTTACAACTGTATACAATTGATGCTACTTCCTTAAGCTGAACTGAGATGGTTTTAATTTTGAATATTCCATTGTTTGTTGTAGGGCATTAATCAGGATTTTAGAGTAGATGTAGAGCAAATGTCAATTTGCCATGTGATGTGTTTTCTGTTTACTACTGGATACTTGTAACTTTCTTCACCAACGAACAGTGACTGTATATTTGTCTTTCTAAAAGTGTATCATGACTCACCATTTGGGAAACAAGGCAGGTTCTTACTTGACCGTCATAGAGAGAAGACTCCATGTTAGTCTGTTTATCAATGCACACTTAGAATATTTCTCTTCTGCATTACTGCGCAGTTATTATGACAAATGCTTTTTCATTCTCATTTGCTTTGTGCTGGAATATATTCATTGCTAACTGTTAAATTACATTTGGGCTTAGTTTTGCTGCTAACCTTACTTTACGTTGATTTGCATTTAAGTATTTTGAATTGATTGATTAACCAGCGTATTTTAATAAACTTTCATGGTTTGTACTTTGAACTTTGTCTTGTGTGGATTTTCCTGTGTGGATTTTTCTGTGTAGTTATTCTGGGTTTATATGAATTTCATGTTCAGGACTCTCATCTTTAAGGATTCACAAATTGCCCTGCTCCATCAGTCAGCCTTTCTGATGTAAAATCGGTGACACAATTGTACACTGAATGAAGACTGAAAAGCTCCATAATATATGAATTTCAAGAATGTATTCCAATTGTTTAAGTATTGATGTGGAATAACTTTCCGCAAGTAAAAGCCACCAAATCTGAACTCATCTTGTTTGAGATGAAGATTTGCACTGACTTGGCTTTCCTACCTATATCTGAGCTTCTCAGTCCGTTTCGCCTGTGGCCAACACAATTAAAAAGTTAGGCTTCAACTAGATACAGGAATTACTTTGGCAGTGAAGATTTGGTCAGTTTCTGCCAGATGTTTCTATCACCTTAACACACTTAGGTCCATATTTATACTTTAAGCTGCAAAACTGCGCAAATGCAGTTTTGCGGCAAAAAGTATAGCTCCGGCTTGCGTCATTCTAAAGCACCAGCCGGGCGCCACATTTATGGAAGGCCGCAAGCCGGCGCTCAGGTTGGGCTAGCATCAGAAAAAACATTGTTAGCCAGGTGGGGGTGGCGGTACGGGTGGAGGGGGTGTTGCCTCAAAAAATGACGCTAGGCTGGTTAGAAGCAAATAAAATGAGGTTAACCAGCCTTGTGTCATTTCCTGACGCAAAACCATCCATGCCACATGACTCCTGTCGTATAAGAGACAGGATTCATGCCCACCATTCGAATGGTCAGCACAAGGGACCAGTGTCCCCTGGGTATGGCCATTGCATCCAGTGCCATTCAGGAGGGCCCATTTCAGGGCCGCCAATGACACTTACAATTAAAAAAAAAAACAATACTTACCTGGGATGGAGTCCCCCATCCTCTGGTGTGGATGGGGTGTTCCTGGGGCTTGGGACGGGAACCTGTGGGCCCATTCCATGGTGTTTGACCATGGAAATGGGTCCACAGGTCCCCTAATGCCTGCTCTGACCCAGGCATTAAATAATGGTGCAAAGCAAGCTTTGCACCGGTATTTAGCCCCTCCTCCTGCCCGTGCATCATTTTGGCATGGGGGATAAATATGGGGCTATGGGTTTAGCACCATTTTGTAGATGGGAATGCCTACCTTGCAGCTCATTGATGCAAGTTTGGTGCACGCATCCAAAAAATGGTGCAAACTCCTATATTTTGACGTTAGACGTGTCTAACGTCAAAATATAAATATGGAGTGAAGTTTTCACCAAATTTGCAAACAAAAATTATGGAAATTTGGCGCAAAGATAGTATAAATATGCCCCTTAATCTAATGCTCCCTTCTCCTTCTAAAGACATGGCATTGAAATACATAGTTAATGTTGACTCAGTTACTATAATAGCTTCTATGCCGGTCTTTCCATTTACCAAATTCATCTGACTCAAACTGCTGCAACTCATCTGATAGCAGGTTTGAAGAGGAGAGCTCATGTGCTTTAAGTCTGTAGATAGTTGCATTGTCTGACACTTCAGGGAAAAATTTGACTCCAGCTTGTCTGCATTGTGTTTAAACTAGTTCCCAAATATTTCAAGAATAAAATCGCTACAGACCAGCCCTCTAGAAAAATCAGTTTTGACCAGTTACTCATAGTCTTCCCGCAAGCAAAGCGAATGAAGAGGGGAGTAGGGTCTTTGTTATTATTCCCTTCCTCTGGAATTCATTGCAACAAACTTAAAGGAAAACAACACCATCTGATGCCTTTAAGCAGAGAGAACATCCTCACTTATTTTAGGTGACTTTATAGATGACTGGTGCCAAAAGATTTGCTTTTGGATTTGTTTGTGCTGTATCCATGTCCTCATTTAATGGGTAATCTGGAATGCGTGGAACTGAGTGTGGAGTGAGTAGCAGTGTTTACAGCTAAGTGGTTGGTGTGTTCCTGAATAGAAGTGACAGCTTAAAGTTTCTAGATACAGTCTGGAAGTATCCAGATTTTTCTTCTCCATCTAGATATCTTAAAAAGTAGCTTGAAGGTGAGCTGTCTGTTGGGCAGTCGGCAATTGGGCTCTCCAACCCATAATTGGGAAAGAAAAATTAAAGTGCTTCCTGTATGAATACTCCAGTCAGGAGCAGGACCCATTCCTGGAGGATGGAAACAGCCCTCAGGAATCCAAAAAGGAGGCACAACCTGGCACAAGATCAGTTTGTTGCATTTTTTCAGTGCATTGCTGCACAGTTCCTAATGCATTGCCACCACTGAATTAAACAAAATAAGAAACAAGCCTCAATAATGTTTTGGATATCCTTGGATATCGTCATATAATTATTTGAAACACAGGGACATTTGGTTTCTGGAGGAAAATGGAGTATTATGTAGTGAGGCTCGGTGAATCTCACCTTGCAATACTCTCACAATACTCCAAACTGGGTACCTTGGATTCACACGAATAAATCCTTAGCTCAGTCCTGGTCGTGTGGCACAGAGCAGTCAGGCTTTACCAGAGGAACATTTGTTCAGAGTACCAACATGAATGATAAGTAAATGACACGACTCTAAAGAAATCTGGTGCCAATTTATAAAAATTTAGCACGTTTTTATATTCATTTAGACCCCAAAACAAAATGAATCAGATACATATCATAAGGGATATGGATTTTAGCATGTAAAAGAAATCAGTACTATACATTCTGTCAAACTTCACCATTATGGTCACTAGTGACAATCGGTCATTTGCAGAGTGAGTTGAGGGGAATACACTGGAAGTAACTACATTTCTCAGAAGCCACTACACCATTTACTTTTGGTCGATCTCTCGGCGGGCCCAATGGACATTAACTTTTTCGTCCCTGGAGTACGGTTCCTAAATGCAGCCTGCAGGGGAATAGTACCTCTAGCCCAAGGGAGTTCTGATGATGTCTTTCGGTTGCAGTGGGGTTTTTCTTTTTCTTTTAGAACAGGTCTGTGGTCCGGGATGAGTCATAGTCATGCAAGTGCAGGGTGACTGCCTCAGATGCAGAGTGTTGCTCCCTTTTCTTTGTAGAGTCCTGGAGATGCAGACTCATGTCTCCTCTTTGTCCCTGGTCAGAGTTCAGAACAGACCAGAGGTTCTGGTGTAATGGGTGTCCCTTAAAACCTACATTTAGGGGTGTTATGGGTGTGGGTACAAGTGACCAAGGGGCTACGAGTCCCAGCAGCCAGTCTGTCACCTTTCCTACCCATAACCCTCTACTTTGCCACTTTTTTAGACAGCAAACCCAAGGGTGGCCAAGTAGACCACAGAGCTCTGCCCTATCTGGCACTTACTGTACTTGATAGTCCTGTCAGCTACACGGCCTGTAGTACTTCCCTCAGATGGATCATGTGATCCTCCCAGGTAAAGCTAAAGACCAATATCATCTAGATATGCTGCACTAACGTCTTGCAGGTCTGTGAGACCTCTATTCACTGACCTTTGAAAACTGGCAGGAGCATTTTTCAGACCAAAAGGTATCACTTTAAATTGAAAGCCTCCTTCTGGGGTAGAAACAGCATATCTCTCCTTTGCTTCTTGGGTGAGGCCAATCTGCCAGTACCCTGATGTTAAATCAAAGGTACTTAAGAACTTGCCTGCTCTTGGTATGGGTTGTGCATCAGTTTTAGTGACTGCATGTGAATCCATGTAATCCACACAAAACCTCATATCTGGTTTTCTACCCACTAAGGGAGGCTTGGGGAGCAGTACTACTGGGGTGCACAGGGACTATGAGAGGATGGTTCCATCACCTCTAGTTGTAGCATCTTGCTTACTTCAGCTTTAATGCAACTTTTGACTTGGCCAGTCTATAAATCGTGTTTTTAACAGTGTGCTTTCACCTGTGTCCAGATCATGGACACACCAGGTTGTCTGACCAGAGGGTAAAAAAAAGAGCTCAGTAAACTGGCTGAGGACTTACCTGTAATCAGCCTGCTGTTGTACAGTGAGGGTGTCTGACAAAAGGACACCCTCTACTGAATCATTGTTGTTTTTTTTTTACAGTATGTCAGGGAGGGATTCACTTTCCTCCTCCTGCCCGCCATCAGTGATCATGAGCATGGTCTTGTCAGCCCTGTCTTGGTGTGGCCTTAGGCGATTTACACAGAGAACTCTGTAAAGACTCCTAGGAATTCTTGATTCTACCCCAGGTAGGTGATGACCCCCTTTCTTTTCTGAAATGGGGTAGGGCCCAGTCCCCTTGACCTGTAGTCCCATGGGAGCTACAGGCTCAAACACCCACACCAACTGGCCTGGTTTGTATTCAACCAGTGATGACGTCTGGTCACACCAGAGCTTGAGAAGCTCTTGGCTGGCATCAAGCTTCTGAGCCATGTGTGAATGGAGACCCAGCATATAATCCACTATGTCTTGCTTTGGTTGTTTGAGAGGTTTCTCCCAACCTTCCCTCACCAAACTTAGAGGACCCCTTACAAAATGGCCAAACAGAAGTTCAAAGGGGCTAAAGCCATCCTCCTTTAGGGGCACCTCCTTGTAAGCAAACAAGAGGCATGGCAACAGGACATCTCTGAGTTTTTCACAGAGGCGCTTAATCATTCCTTTCATGGTTTTGTTGAACATTTCAACAAAACCATTTGTCTGGGGATGATAGATGGTGGTGAACTTGTAGCTCACTCCAAATTCATTCATTCCACATAGCTTTTAAAAATACAGACACAAAATGTGTCTCTCAATTAGAGAACACCTCTTTTAGGAAACCCAACATATTAAGGATGACGTTTGCTACTGCAGGATCAGTGACAATCCCTGGGGGAATTGTCTCTGGGTTCTTGGAGGCATCTCCTCTACCACTAGAATACATCTGTTCTCAGATGCAGTTGGATGGACAAGAGGACCAACAATGTCAATCCCTACCCTCTCAAAAAGGGTCCCAAGCACCACCAGTGAAATTAGGGGAGTCTTTGGCTGCCCGCCTGTCTTGCCACTGGCTTGATAGGCAGTACAGGAGAGACAGAACTCGTTTACTTTGTCAGACATCTGAACTCAGTAAAAATGAGCAACCAACCTCTCCCAGATTTTGGTTTTTCCTAGGTGTCCAGCAAGGGGGTTGTCATGGGCTAAGGTCAGAATAAACTCTCTGTATACTTGGGGGCCACCATTCTCCTGGTTGCCCCTAGTTTGGGGTCCCTGCCTCAGTTTACAGGAGCCCATCTTCACAAGAGACCCTGTGCGCACCACTGACATCTTCCTTTTCTTGCATTGCAGCCTGCTACCTAAGGACTTCAAGAGTAGGGCATATATTTTTCCCTTGTCATAGGTCTTCTCTGCAGCGTCCCCTTGCATTTAAAAGATCTGCCAAGTCAGGCTAGGCTCCATCACCTGCAGTTCCCTCCTCAGGCATCAAGCCATCTTCTTCAGGAGAATTTTCCCCCGGATTCTGTGCAGTCCTTAAAGCTGCCTCAGCAGTCTTCTTGCCCTTGCTCTTGAGCTCTGAGTCTTGGGACATTATTTCAGGCTTTAAGCTCTTTTTACTTGCCTGTTGTGCTGCCTGTGCTCTAGTTGTCATACGCACCCACTGAGGGAGACCCAGCATTTATGCATGAGCCCTCCTTTAGGCTTCTACCCATGCAGACGTTTTTAGATCATTTCCCAACAGACACTCCACTGGAATGGCAGGGGAGACAAACCCCTTTTTGGGCCAGTAACCTCTCCCTACTCTAAGCTTACCAAGACCATTGAATAGAGCTTAGTCTCATTGTCAACATTGGTTACCTGATGACTGATACCATTTAATTTCATGTTACCCACCCCCATTGTGACACTGGGTTCTGTATCCCTCAAATCCTCTACCTCAGTCCAATGGATTTTAAGCCTTTGTCTATGCTTCTCCATGCTTAGAGGCAAGACTGATAGGGCTTTACTACCCACCCCACCAAGGGAAACTAAAGTAGCCTCAGTGTAACCGCTGACCCTTCCAGAATACACCTCCACTCCCACTCCTTTGACAGTCTACCAGTGGGGGACTTCTTGGGGCATGCTGCATCCCCTTTCTTCTGCCCTGGCTGCTGACAGTCATAGCATACCCCAGTCTTCTAAGGATCCTAATTCTTACCTTTATACCCCTTTCCTTTGGACTGTGAAGAGTCTTGGGGTCCTCTTGTCTGCAAATAATTTTAGGGGCCTTTAGAGCACTCCTTTCAATCCTTGGTATTGCTCACCTCCTTCCCGTGTTGGAAAGTCTGAGAACCCTTCTCGTGCTCTCTCCCAGCTTGGGTCTTCCTGGACACCCTGGCTCTGACCCACTTGTCAGCGATCTTCCTAAGACAACTTAGAATTCATCAGATGCTGTCGCAATTTCTCTGTGGTGCAATTAGTTAAAATGTGCTCTTTAATAATTAAACCATACAACCCATCATAAGTGTCCAACACATTGCCTTTTATTCAGCCTTTCAGTGCCTTATCTGAGGAGTCTACAAACTCCGCCTAGGTTTGGTTGTAACCTTTCTGGGTTTCTTAAAACTTGAGTCTGTTCTCCTCTGTGGTGAGTCCAAACCTTTCTATTAAGGTCTCCTTCATATGCTGATAGGACTCAGCCATATCTTCGCTGAGGGCCATATTTACAAAGCCCATAGCACAGGGCAGTGCAGCAAGTGCCTTGCTGTACTACCCTGCACCACAGAGAAAGGGCAGAAATGCACTGTATCTATAAGATACACACATTTCTGTCCTTTCCCTCTGCACTGTCCCACAATGGGCTGCCATGAACCAATGCAGACACCCTTGCACCTTTGTGGTGATGATTGTTTTGTACAGGAAGGGGCACCTTCCTGCACAAAAACAATAAATAGAAGCACACATAGAAAGAGCAAAAAGCGGGGAGAAATAACATTATTTGCGTCTCCCTTACACCCCCGCACCCCCAGATTTTGACGCATTCTTAGGTTTGCAAAACCTTGTAAATCGTGGAATGCTCAAACAAAAACATAGGTGTTGCATGGGAACACCCACTGCAACACCCGTGGAATGCCTCTATGATGCAAAGTAAGACAATGCATCGACTTGTACTGCATTGCCTTACATCATATCTACAAGGCCATGTAAAGCCACGCAAAGTGGCTTTGTGCAGCCTTGTAGATATGGCCCTGCACCGCCGGTGCGTCACAAAAAGTGATGCACTGGTGGCACAGGCAGCATGTCAATATGACCCTGAGTGTCAGAAGTCTGTCTCTGCCCTTCACTGAGAACAACAAACACACAGGAGGGAGCCCCAGTGCTGGTGAGCTACCCTTCTCATTTTGCAGGCCCTCTCAAAGGCTGCAAACCATCTATCAATGTCATCACCATCATTAAACTTAGGGACTTTCGCTTTGGGGATCTTAGGGTCCTTACTACCATTGCTACCACCATTATCTTTGGGTCTAAGACCTTTCTTTCTTCTAAGACTAGTCTCTTTTTATCAAGTTTAAGTGGTCTCTCCTACAGGAAGAGTAGGTCAAACACATCCGCAAGGGGTCCTACCATCTTCCCAGTAGACGGTGTACTAGAGAGACTTATTTCACTTCACATTGGTGTAGGAGGTCTTGGGAAGGGTAGATGGGTGATCCCCTTCTTCCTCCCCATCATGTACTTGGGCTTGGGCATCTCCTCGTTCTCTTCAAGGTCATTTTCTGAGGATTGGCCCCGTCTTTCTAGCCTTCCCTTCCCATAGAGGCAAAGGGCCTTCTCTAGCCATTTTAGCTTTTGCTCTATAGCCAATGCCTATTGCTTTGCAGAGGACTCTTAGATCACTGGTCATAAGAGCTGAGATAACAGACAAGTCGAGATTATTGTCATTCTCCACTGTGCACTTTTAATTGAAAGATGGAACCTTATTATAATGTTAAAAACATTTAAAAACTTTTGCCTAACTTTCTAAAGCATTTAGGGCCATATTTATACTTTTTGACGCAAAGCTGCGCCGTCGCAGTTTTGCGTCAAAAAAATTACCGCCGGCTAACGCCATTTCGATGCGCTGTGCGGGCGTCAAATTTATACTTTGACGCACGGCGGCGCAACCAACAGGTGGGAGTCATTATTTCGTGACGCACACAGTGGCGTCAAGTCGTAAAGGAAACCAACGTTAACGCGACGCAAATGACTGTGGGTCGATTTACGACAGCGCAACACGGAAAGTGCCGTTTATTTTGACGCAATAGCGTCAAATTCACCCGCGAACACTGCCCTTTCAGCAGAGGAGAGCCAAAATGGATCCCAGATGCCACAACAGACCCCAGGAAGATGACAGCAGACCAGGAACCAGCCAGGATAATCCATACAGGAACCAGGACATTTATAGAAAAAAAAGAAAGTGTTGCTTCAGTGCAGAGGAGCAGGAAATCATGGTTAAAGAGGTGACGGAACACCAGCACCAACTGTTCATCACCTCTAAGTTGCCAATCAGCAGGAGAGAGGCCATATGGCAAAAAATTGTGGACAAGATCAACAGTGTGGCTGAAGAACGCAGAACAGTCACCGAGTGTAAGAAACGCTGGCATGACTGCAAACGTAGGACAAAAGAAAAAATGGCCAGGAACAGGAAGGCAGCACTGCAGACTGGAGGTGGGAGTCCAGCACAACAGGAGGCCCTGGACCACATGGAGGAGATGGTCGCAGCCGTCATCCCTGAGGAGTTCGTCACAGGAATTCAAGGACAGGACAGCGCAGACTACCACGAGACAACACCCATGCAGGGTAAGTCACATGGGGAATTATAATGCAATAATGATAACTGCAACCGGGGTGGGGAATACCTACTACACAATGCATGTAAGTCAGCATATATATGAAGTGGCATGGGTAAAGGTGCAAGGCAGGGGGGCATGCCCAGCACAGACAGAAGCTGGGGCACGACAAAACACAGCACCAACAACAGTCCCATGGGGCCATCCTGTCATGACAACAATGGAGCTAAGGGAAAGCAGCGACAGGTGGGAAGGCCACTACGTCAAACTTACATCTAGGCACTCGTCAGTCAAAATGTATCCTACATCAACTAGGTCCCTATCAGTAATCCAGTAGCCAAAACAACAACTGCAATGTAACTGCGACAACAGTTGACACTAACACCTCTGATCTCTGTGCAGCTATAGTAGCAAATGGCAGGAACCTCCCCATGGAACATACCTACCTAAATTAGGGGGTGAGGATGACATCTGCAACTATTTATAGAAATAAGACAAAGGCACCAGTACACTCAAATGCCAATGCCCATAGTTGACACATACATCAGCCAAAGTAAACAGCAATAGGAGCCACACAGCACTAAGGACACACACATGCTGCATACGTCAGGGTCCCTCACGTACCTGGCTAACAAGGCAACATCACTAATGTCATACTGCTCAGACAACAACATTGAGGAGGGGACACATGCAACTGGTCACTGAAACACACCTGCACAGTCTGAGAACTAAATAGGACATTGATACGATAAACAGGGCAATACAATTAAACACACATTACCCAACATCAGCTGGAAACATCAACAATGTTTACATCCATATCCCATCCTAACATTGCCAAGCATAGGATATGCCACATAACAATTACATTTAGGTCAATGTGAATAAAAAGATTTTGGGGCAGGTCCTGAGAGGCAAGTGTGCTGCCAGGGCAATCACAACAACCACAGCCAGTGAAAGTGTAGTGTGGTAAGTTTTACGTATCCTTTGCACATTAGCTTCAGGCTTTAGGCCTTTGTGCACTTTGCCCAGAATGTATTTTATTCATTTGCTGACAGCTTAGAGCCTCTGTGCACTTTGCACTAAATGCTTTTTATTAGGCTTCGTACTGTTATTTTTCAAATAGCCAGTTCTACGGTGTTGTTTTTTATTCATTTCACACTGTTTTGCCTACTTCAGCACTGGAGTTCTCCATAACATATTCACTCTGTGCTTCAGTCAAGGATACAGTCTGGTACATTGCCGATAGACGTGGTAGGAGTTTAGATTTGGCATGCCTGCGTAGGGACATTTTGTGATCACGATGCCATGTTAGTTATAAAATCACTTCCTTGTCCCAATACACGCAAGAGGGAGTTTCCGAACAGAGAACCACAACTAGACGCTGCCTGCCTTGTTGCAGATGCTGAACCAGATCACAGGCCTTTGCTCAGGTATGAGGGCTGATGTCTCCCCAGTGATTCGGAAAGGCAAGCTAGAAGCTTAACATGCTATGCTCTAAATGGAACAAGCAGAGGGAGAGTAGAAACTGTTAGGCACTATGATAGCTTTGTTCTTATGTTTTACTCTCCTGGTGACTATTTCAATTCTACTATGTTGTATTGTTCTGGTTATTGCGGCTCAGGCCTTATTATCTAAAATACAGTTGTTTTATGAAATCATCATATAAAACTTATACTGTCTGTCATTTGTATATGAGATCATACTGGAAATGAGAGAGTTGGTTTGGATCTGAGTGACCACGACTTCCCTGAGAAGTTCCAAAGATGTCATGCGCTCGGCTGCCTAATCATTTCTTCCCCGTGGGAGACATGAGGCACTGCTAGTTAGCCAGAGCAAAAAAAAAGATTTAGGGTGACAGAGTTCTTTACAAGTGGGTCAGACTCAGTCCCCCACACCGTTATCGATCCTGCTGCCTAGAAATCCAGTAGTCTCATTTAGGATAATGAGAGCCCACGCGACAAAATGTCTCTCCATAAGAATAGATATACACGGAGGGACGAGTAGGACAAAAAGATGGCTATTCCCTAATTGGTACAAAGCAACACCTAGAGGCGATTAGGCAGACAAGTCTGATAACTCTATATCATACATGTGACACACAGGTGGGCCATAGGCCTATAACAATGCTCATATGAAGGACAGCAGATACCAATACCAAACCAGAGCACAAAGTAAAGTCATCAAAAGGCTTGCATGTTATGGCAAAATTGTCACAACACAGACACACTAATTGTACCCTGCTCCATTGCAGAGGAACATGGATCTCCTGCCAATATGCCTGTCCCTGATTTCCCTGATGACATGGATGACGAGCCCATAAACATTTCCCAGGAGACCATCCAAAAGGTCCTTGAAACCCTCCAGACCCCACCTTCAGTCACAAGGAGGAGCACAGAACAAGCAGCCATCACAGAAGACCCACCCACCACCCCAAATGTAAGACCTGCCAGCTCCAACACAGCTGAGGACTCTGACGACACTGGCACCAGCTTTGGAAGAACTGTAGTTGGTGTACAGCGGGAGCTGGCCAAGGAGGTGCGGGTGGGTATGCAAAACATGGCAGCCAGCCTTGAGGGGGTGCGTTCGTGCATGACGTCATTTGCAGATCAGGCAGCTGCTATGCAAGCCCTAACATCTCTCTTGCAGGAACTTGCGAAAACACAGAAGGAAATCAGCACAGCTGTAATCCAGTTGACACAACACCTACAACTGCAATCCAGTCAACGCGTGCACGAATGCAACATTGAACCCCTCAGGGCCGACCTGGCTGCCTACCATCGTGATGTGGCTGCTATTCTCAAAAACCAGCAGGCCCTCCTTGTTGCAGTACTGCCCTTAAGAACTTCACAGGGAACAGCCCCCGGGATGTCTGACTCCACGTCTTCTAACACTGAGGTGTGTGTTGCCCCTTCACAACCAACAACAACAAGGACAAACCAGGCAACACACACATCAGAAGAAGAAGACATGGAACAGATCACATTCTCACGGAAGAGTACCCGGAAGCACTAGTCCCTGCACCATGGCCTACTTCGACCAAGGTCCTACGTTTTGTCAAATGCCAGTCTCACTACAACTACACTCAATGACTGTTCTGCTAACCTCTGTATGTCACCATTGCCAGTGAATGTCTCTCTCCTACTATTCGCCAAATCCTGTCCCTCTGCACTGTCTGTGACATCACCCCAGCATGTCAGGAGCATCATCCACACCCCTTCTGTAGGATCACCATGTAAGAATGCACTAGAACGGAATCAGCAAACATGGACAATGGACATTTTGCACTACAGCACCTATCAATAAATAGCACTTGCACACCTAATATGTCTCTGTGTTATTTGACACATCTACTGTGCAGTAGATAACTCTAAAGTGCCTGTGTGGCAACCATGTAGCTTGTCAATACAACTGTGCTGACATCATGTAGTCTGATACATCTGTGCAGTGGCCAGGATTGCATCATAGCCTTACCATCCTGAGGAAAATAACTGATGAAGGGACAAACCACACACAATCATGCTGTGTTGGACAGAATAATGCTCCGTCTATAGCAATTCAAGTCAACTAATGGTGGCTGATAAATGTAGGCACCATGCAATACTAAAACATGAAATTATGCAGCAAAATCTAAGCAAACAAAAAAAAAACACTGCATCAATCACCCTTTCTGAGTATACTTCCATGAAGGGAAGTCATGCTGAATTATTACACACATGATCTAGGTCAGCAATGAAGGCAACAAGACAAGAGTGTTAACAACACCTTATCTACAAAGATCTCCCTGAACATCACACTGCAGTCCGACCTATTAAATTACCCACAATAACAAGTCTGGAAGCACACTTTGTGATGTAGAATACCTACTCATCAACAGAAATCCTTGGTGATCGATGTAAACTACCAATGGTGGGTCTCCCAAATGGTGGATACTTACCAAGTTAGCACACGGGTAGCTGGCATTTTAAACCTCCATTTTCTATGGTGGGTAGCATAGGACACTAATGTCATAGAAAAACATTCACCTACACTGATGTAAAGGCCATGATAAAGTAGCAGTTAACGCATCATGCAAAGGGTTAACTATATGTTTATTCCTATTTATTCACACCAGAGGCAACTAAGGGAAAAGTCATACCTACACTAATCTAACCTGACTACTACTAACCCACAACTGTCCCTAACTAACCTAAGCTAAACTTACTCTACACATATAACGAAAGATCTAAACATCAACCCCCCACCCACCATTATGAGACAGGACACATGCAGGACAACACATACTAACCTACACATATACTATACTATCCTAAACAATCATATATTTTTTTGGTGAATATTTTTTTTATTATAATTTTTTTTATTAACAAACATGAATCCCAACATTGACCCCCACCCACCCACACAAAAAAGAAAAATAGAAATAATAAGGACCCCCCACCCTCCTCCCTAACACTAACTAAGCTAACAACCTACACTAACCTAACACTAATCACCAAAACCCAACTATCAGTACAAAAAGGAAAGAGGAGAGAGGGGAGGGGTAAAAGTCAAACATGGCAAAAGTCCTAGAGGTTGGACCTCCGTGGGGTCCGCCCTATGGACCAAACCCTTTTCTTAATATATGCCACATCCTGGCTTAGCTTGTCCACCTTTGAAAAAACTTTGTCCAATTTACGGCTTAATGCCAGGAATGCCGCTGGGTCTACAGGAGGGGCTGCTGCAGTCTGTGTGCTGGCCGAGGTGGATGGTGTGGCAGTAGTTGTATGCCCACTGGACTGTCCTGGGTGTTGGAAATGGCTGGGTCCAGGTCTTGCTGAGGAGGCAGGGTCAACTGTCCCCGCCGTTGCTGGGTCCACTTGGGGAGACCTGGTGGATGTGGTGGTGGTGGCTGTTGTGGGCAATGTAGGGCCACCCTGTGGTGAGGCCCACCATGCCCCGGAGGCCCGATCTGCTTGGTATTTGCGGGCCATCCTCCTGAACCCCGACTGCACCTGCAGGATGTGCCGGTATCGCATTGCACGCCGTTCAAACTGGTGTCTCTCTGCGGCACTCATGTTTGCAGCTTTGAAGAGATATGGCATCTATTTACCATAGGAAATGCATTGGGTGGAATTGCACAATAGGTCATTTGCACATTACTTGTACTGTATTTGTTACAGCGATTGTCACAACATAGTTCATTGAAAGTCTCAGAAGAAGTACATGTGAAGCCTGCATACAAAAGGCCATCTCACACCTAGCATATCCATGTCTCTACATGATGGGTGACATCAGCCTAAACTTCTCATCCAAATAATGGCTAATGCAGCTGACATTATGGCTGAACCTCTTCCGCATACTGACTTCACTACATATGTCACTCTATGTGATAACTATCACAACCCTCACTCAATGCAATTTGTAAATTGTTGGTTGCTAAAATTGAACCCATGTGCCATAACCGAATGTGTACACTAGTTTCTAAACTAAGTTGCAAAAGGTCACAAGTATGTGTAACATACTGGTTGCTACAGTCCTAGGTACCCTATTCCCAATCACATGGCAGTCTTTGAGGGTGGGGTGGGAAGAACAACCAACAATCCCAGATTCAATGCACACCCAAGAGTGTATAGAAACGTCAACAAGTATTTGCCTCCACACACAACACCAATGAAGGGCTAGCAACAATTTGGAGTCAGCCAAACATTATCCTATCCAAGGTCCACACATGTCAAAATGCACTGACTCAGGCCAACATCACATACTACCACTGAGGCATATTTAAACACACACACAGAGGAGCAAGAACACCCATGATCATGAGTAGAATGAACACCTAGGCCATTGCACTCTAGTCCCACACATTTCTAGTTCAACTTGTGGAAGTACATGCCCCCGGAAGATCCAACCTACAGTGTACTCAGTCCATCCTCAACTAGGAAGCTGCATATTTAATACAAGCCTTTTGCAGAAGCTATCTGGGAGAATGTCAGTCTGAAATGCAGACTTAGTCCAAGCCAAGTCCCAGAGCAACTCTTACATTAACCAGTGTATTCCACATGACTCATCCCACTCCCCATAGCGGGGCCGACTGGAATGACCTACAGCCCCTAAATCTGAGAGATGGCTAAGCATTGGTCTACAGAAACTGAAGTGATATTTGAAATCCCACTAATGCAACAATACCAATGAACGGGCAGCGCATCAAACTTTGAATTCTGTTGAACACACAGTAGTCCATCATGCATCACTAGCAAACAATAAAAATAGCACTCAGGCCACACTCACTGTAGGTGTCGGGGTCCTCAAAATGAGCCACCTCTCCCACGGTGTACGGTGCAGGTCCACCTGTAAAGCATGGAAGGAAGAATATACTCAGACTCCGTGCACTGACAAACAATTGCAGTTACAATGACAATGTGAGAATATGACATGCGTAATGATACACTTTGACACATGCTCATACTGCATGGAAGAATTCTTAATCAACATTTACATTGGATGAGTCTCCTGCTACAGTTACACACCCTACTACACACATGCAGTGGCCAGGACAGTCATGTGGTGTCAAAGATACACCTCCATTAGTATGCCCCAACAATATCGGGGGTGCATTCATCTCATCATGTGCATCCCAGAGAGACATCCAAAAGCTGGTTACTTGAGGACTGCATGACCCCTCAAACTCAAACAGGCTATGTGGTCATTTTCAACACACACCAACCAGACACACATGTGACATATGTGTGGAGAACATAGATAACTTCAATTGACGTGAAGGCACCACTCATTTATAGCATCATCATGGTTTTACAAATTTCTGTCTAGCTATGGCGTATACATATGTAGGTATGATGTTTCAACATCCCTTTTTCACTGGCAATTATGACCTGTAGAGTTCAAATAGAGGCATTAACGTGTCGCTTGTCTGACACAAAGGCAACACTACATTACATACAGCTACAGGCATCCGGTATGTGTTGAAAACATGAGCCATCTGACTGCTAGCATTGGTCTTCCTACACATTGTGCAACAAATACACATTAGGTTTCCCTAGCATTACACACAGTCAGCTACTTATCTAGCAGATTGGGTAACAATCATCACATGTCCCCACACAGCTTTCAATTATTCACATGTAAATGATTTGTACTCACCAACATGGCCACCAATCCTGATTCCCAGGTGGTCCAGCAGATCCTGCTCTCTGGATATCAGATCAGCCCAGCGGTGCTTGAGTTGATGGTCATTCCTCATGCTACCGTAGACCCGGACCAAGTGATGGCGCACCTTCCCCCACCGGACTTTACGTGCCTCCGTGTGATACCCCTGTATCACACGGCCTCCAGCATGAGTGGGAGGAAATTGCAAACAAGCCAAATGAATCCCCCCAATTCCTCCTCACCCATCCTGGCAAGCCGTGGCCTACCTGACATCTTTGCTGTTAGAAAGGTGAAAAAATAGAACAAAAAGTAAAAGGGGGAAATGGGGAAAGGTAGAGTAGTGAAGGAAAAAGAAAACTTAAGAAAAATAGCCCAACTAACCCCAAATTTAAACTACCCAGAACAGACTCCCACAGACAAAAAAAAGAAACACTGGATTTGACAAAAGTATACAAAACAGACTAAGACAATATTAGACAACAAGACTATGATCACAAAAGCACAATAGACAAGGTACACAGGACACAAAAGCAGTAAAACACAGGACAACACTTTTCACACAGCCACACAGTCTAGAATAATCTGAGACTGCAAAGTGAAAGTGAAAGTAAACTCACAGTACAGATTCTGTAAACAGGATATCCTATTACATCACTTCCTGCATAAAATGGCCGCCGTTTTTATTTTTCCGTTATGCGTCATATTTTCACGCATACAGATTGTGCGTCATATTTTTTGACGCATAACAGTGCACATAATGCAGAGTCAAAACTAATTTCTTCATTGTTCCCTTACAGTTGTGTGAGGCTGAGTTTACAGTTCTAGAGTAGAAATGTAATTTGCTGGCAAATATGAGAACCAAATATGAAAATTATATTTGACTCTGCATTCTGTGCACTCCTGTACGTCAAAAAATTATGACGCTCATGCTGTATGCGTGGAAATATGACGCATCAGAGAAAATATGGTGGACATGTAATGCAGCTTATTAATCTATTATTTTGAATGGGAATTTTTTTGACTCTGCATTCTGTGCACTCCTGTACGTCAAAAAATTATGACGCCCATGTGGATGCGTGGAACTATGACACATCATAGAAAATATGGTGGACATGTAATGCAGCTTATTAATCTATTAATTTTAATTGGAAATTTTTTGACTCTGCATTCTGTGCACTCCTGTACGTCAAAAAATTATGACGCCCATGCTGTATGCGTGGAAATATGACGCATCATAGAAAATATGGTGGACATGTAATGCAGCTTATTAATCTATTATTTTTAATAGGACATTTTTTGACTCTGCATTCTGTGCACTCCTGTACGTCAGAAAATTATGACGCCCATGCTGTATGCATAGAAATATGACGCATCATAGAAAATATGGTGGACATGTAATGCAGCTTATTAATCTATTATTTTTAATGGGAAATTTTTTGACTCTGCATTCTGTGCACTCCTGTACGTCAAAAAATTATGACGCCCATGCTGTATGCGTGGAAATATGACGCATTTTGACAAAAATGTCTTAATTTTTTCAAGTTGTGAAAGGAATTTTGTCATGACCAAACGGTGCTATGTGATACACATTTGTGGTTAGCTATGACACATGTCCCTTATTGGATGTATAGAAGGCATTCACACTGTAATATCAATGATTGCTCAAAATGGTTATTAACCATATTTGTACACATATTTTGGGTAATTGCTGATGGCTATTTTGAAATGATGAATGGGATACCAGGATGTACTCCTTCTCAAAAATGTGTCCACATTTATCACGGTAATGCATTTATCTATAGTCCAAACAGGTAGTGCAATTGTCACTTACACTTTTTATGGGGCTAACCATGTCCTAATAATGATTTTGTGTATCTTATATGTGTTTTACTTTTGACATGTAGGCCACACATGCGCCTTATTCATGTGTTTACTTCACATGTACATAATTATTGTATATTTGGGGGGCGGTAGAGGTGGACTTAGGCCCCCAGCACCCTAGGGTTTGCACTTCCCGATTTGCTAATTTATCCATGGCTTTCATTTATTCTGTTATGCTAAACCTGCAGCAGCAGGCTCATGGAAGGCCATAGGGTATGAATCACTGTTAGCCATTCAATAATCCCATTTGCCCATTTGACGTTTGCCCAATTGATTATTTGGAGCAATCTGACATACCATTTTGCACTGAAATTGTTTGCTAAATCTCGGCGTTCCTCATGTGCTGATGACAAATAGGTTGTTGATGTATGTGGCCCTTTATGCATTACCTGGTTTAGTGGCATGTTACATTCTTCCTGCTAGGTTCAAACTGGGACACTACTGTGATCGGCTGCTTGCAATATTTGGTCTCCTCATGAGTTATTGGCAGCTAATCTTGTTCCAATTGGTCATTGTTTGTAGCAAAAATTGAGAGAAGCCATTGAGGACATGGTCACGTACACATGGATGGTCCCACCCTGTCACTGAACACGTGTAATGAGACTTTCAAATGAGCTACATTGTTGTGCTGAGTGAGAGAATGTCTCAGGTATCTGGATCAGGCATGTGTCATTGCCACATTTGTACTCCTGTTGGCCTCTGTGGATGGTAATGTATCATGAAACATCATAGCCTCTGTGCAGATATAAGAAATTATGAAAATAAATTATTTACAAGCTGTTGGCGCCTACGCACTCCAGCAGCCGTGTTTGGTTGTTCCCCCTCCTGTTGCAGGCCAGCATCCTCCTCTTCGTCGTCTTAAGGCATGTCTGGGTCTGGTTCAAGGAGGGGAATGTTCCTTTTTACACAAATATTGTGCAATATGGCACAAGTGAGTATGATCCTACAGACCATCTCTGGGGAATATAGTAGGCTACCGCCAGTGATGTCAAGGCAGCGGAACCTTGACTTTAGGATCCCAAAGGTCCGCTCAACAATGCTGCGTGTCCTCTTATGGGCGTCGTTGTATGCCCGCTCGGCAGCAGTAGTCGGGTTCCCAAATGGTGTCATTAGCCAAGGCTGGATGCCATACCCCTGATCAGCTGAAAGAGAAACACAGAATGGGATCATGTAGCTGTAGGAGGCACTCTTGGACAGACCTTTGATGGCAGTAGTTGTCTTGTGTTGTCTGTGACTCTTTTCTGTACTAATGTGACAACCTATACTTGTAGGAGAAAACTTTTGCATTGTGTTTTTTCCTTGGCTGAGCAAGTGTTTGTTAGCTAACTGTTTGTTAGCAGTATGTATTTGGATTTTCAGTACAGTGTGCCCTCCCTAGCATTGTGACTTGTGATACACGTGTCCGTGTGTCTTCACTGGGGGTGAGATGATAGTTCCATGCAGAGTTAAAACATGAAAGTGTAGTTAACACGTTCATATGAAAGTACCCTGGACATCCCATACCTTAAGACTTATGCAATGTATTAATGTACAGGTTATTGTAACACTTACAAATTGCAAGGTGACATTTAGGCAACCACACTCATTAATGTCTTCACATTAGGCTCTACAGTAAATTCCAATGTGTGACAGGTTCAATGGTGACTTCAGAAACATGGCTAGTGATGTCAGGACCTCAGTGTGTTCCTGGCTAGGTGTTGCTATTGTGGTGTATGTGTTTTGTGTCCTAGAGGGTTGCTGTGCAGTGTGTATATAAGTTGGATTTTTGTACTTACCAACAAGTAGTCCATTGCCATACCGTCCATCCTGGAAGTGTTGGTTGATGGGAGAGTGACGGAAGATGAATGCGTCATGTACACTCCCAGGATATTTTGCCACAATGTTGCTGATCAATCCTTGGTGATCAACTATGGCCTGCACGTTGATTGAATGTGTGTGCTTCCTGTTGCGGTAGAGGTGTTCTGTTGCAGCAGGTGGCACAAGGCGTACGTGTGTGCAGTCAATTGCACCAAGGACGTGTGGGAAGCCACTGATGGCGTAGAACCCCTGTTTTGTTTCCTGCTGCTTCTGCAGTGTGTTAGTGAAGCAGATGTGGAGGGGTGTCAGGCGAATGATGGCATCCAGTACTTTTGGCAGGAATGCGGAGAATGATGGTTGTGATATTCCACCAACCAGGGCACCAGTTGTCTGAAACGAGCCACTTGCCAGCAGGTGAAGTACGGCAAGCAGCTTTGTTTCTGTTGGTATCGTGTGGGGTGTCACCAAAGTGGGGGCCAACTGCTGTTCAATATTTCTCAGCAGCTGCTGAATGGCCTGCCAGTTCAACCGGTACCTCTGTATGATGTTGTGTTCCCTGAGGCCATGCAGGGTTGTTCTTGGGCGGAATATCCTCTCCTGCCTTCTGCGCTGCCTTTGGGGTCCCTGCTGTTGTTGTTGTAGCTGCTGTTGTTGCTGCAGGGCTCTGCGTCTACGTGCACGCTGAATACAAATCACCTCCATGTCTCCCTGTTGCTGCTCTGCTGCTCTGTTGTTTGTTCTCTGTGTTCTGATTAAATACAGGTGTGTTTGCCCCATTTTAACGCCTGCCCTGACCCAGGTGTTAAATTTTGACGCACATCGGGCTTTGCGTAATTTTTTTGCTCCGCCTCCCGGCCGAGAGTCATTTTTGCCCGGAAGCATAAATACGGCGCACGGGTGTGTGCGTCGTTTTTTGGACGGGAACGCCTACCCTGCATATCATTAACGCAGGGCGGGTTGCCGCATCCAGAAAATGACGCACATTGGGGTTTTTGTCGTCCGCGGGCTCGGGCTTCAGGGTTTAAATATGGGGCAACGTTTGCGCTGATTGTGCGTCAAAAAATTTTGACGCACATTCGGCGCAAACGGAGTATAAATATGCCCCTTAAAACTTTATGTTGCTTTTGGAATGGGATCTACACAGAGCCCTAACAATTGCAATTTAACTGTTTTTTAAAAATCTGGAAATATTCAATTTGGGTCGGATGGCAATAGTGGATTTCTTATGCAAAAAATGACTTATGACCAAGTGGTACTGTGAAACACATGTTCAGGATCCCACCACTGTAACAACAATGTAAGATAGTGGAGTATTATGTAGTAAATTTGGGTAAGTCTTGCCATGCAATACTCTCACAATACCCCAAACTGGGTCCTTTGGATTAAAACTAATAAATCCCTAGCTTACTCTTGGTAGGGTGGCAAACAGCAGTCAGGAACATGTTAGGCATTTTAGAGTACCAACATGGACAATAAGTAATTGACGAGACTCAAAAGAAATCTGACACCAATCTAAAACAATAGAGCAGATTTTTATATTAATTTAGACCCCAAAATGAAATCAATCTGATCTATATGACCAGAGATATGGATTTTAGCGTGAAAAATAAATCAGTACTTTACAACCTGTCTAACTTTACCATTGCAGTAAATGGGAAAAGCCTCTAGTGACAATCGGTCACTTGCAGGGTGAGTTCAGGGGAACCCACTGGAAGTACAGTGATACGGGTACCAGACC
Organism: Pleurodeles waltl; assembly: GCF_031143425.1. NCBI lineage: Eukaryota > Metazoa > Chordata > Amphibia > Caudata > Salamandridae > Pleurodeles > Pleurodeles waltl. The sequence continues at coordinate 416,745,702 of NC_090437.1, read as the reverse complement.
AAGCGATGACAGTCAGACAAATTTTACCTGCCTTTTGGGTCCTGGGTGCAGAGGTGCAAATGGGTCAGTAGCCAGACTGACCACCAACAAACCTTGGCAGGGGCAAATACAGCAATTGGATACTTCAACATCCTGGAGGCCGTGGAAAAGTGCTAGTCGACTGAAACATGCTGGAGGTCAGGACTACATTTCCTACAAGCCACTAGAGCCTTTACCTTTGGGTGACCCTTTGGCGGGCCCGATGGCCAGTAACTTCTTGGTTCCGGGAGTGCAGTTTCTACCTGCAGGCTGCAGGGGACTAGTACCTCTATCCCAACGGAGTTCTGGTGATGCCTTTTGGTTGCAGAAGGGTTCTCCTTCCTTTTGGAACTGGTCTGGGATGAATTGCAGTCATGCAAGTGCAGGGTAGCTGCCACAGGTGCAGAGGTTCCTTTTCTTCCTAGAGTCCTGCAGATGCATACACAGGTCTCTTCTTTGTCTTTGGTCGCAGTTAAGAGCAGATCTGGATTTAGGGGTGTTATGGGTGTGGGCACAAGTGGCCAATGGGCTTTTAGTCCCAGCGGCTAGTCGACCCCTGAGGTGACCGTATCCTGGGGTGTGTGTCACCTTTCCTACCCAGAACCCAATATTTTGCCTCTTTTCAAGATGGTAAAAACCATCCTCATCTGTACAGAACAGGTAGCCCACCCTAGGGAACATTGTCTCCTACTTTTTTTCTGTAACCTGGTTCCCTTTCAGGATTACTGGAAAGCACTATGGGCCTGATTAGGACCTTGGCAGAGGGGATTACTCCCTCACAAATGTGACAGATATCCTAATTGCAAGGTCCATAGGATATAATGCATCTTGTAATATGGAGGACAGAATATCTGCCACTTTTGTGACAAAGTAATCCAGTCCTCCAAGGTTGTAATCAGGCCCTACATGTCTTTGTCTTATCTTGAATTTGAAATCACAGTTTGTGCCCGATTCTGGATTTACTGTAGTGTTCATATGGAGTTTGTAGTGTCATTAGAGCAACGCACACCAACATACAAATAAGCAGTGTACGGAGTTAGGATCATCATCAATCCACAGTTCCAATGTTTTGTTGAGGTTCAACTTACAGCATATAACTAGGTTAGTACCTAAAAAAGATAAGACTTTGAAACCTTTTTGTCAGCTTTTTCATAGCATAGGCAGTGGGGGCACTTACATTTCAATTACTGACAGCATAATATTTAGGTGGGTGTAAATCAGTGTGGTGAATTACCTAAGAATTCTGCAAGAATACGTATAATTATGCAAGAAGAGTAGTTCTGCATTTAGTGCTATTCCTAAGCTCCAAAATGCCCCCTCGTGACCAAACTGAGTCAGAGACTATATTTTGCACTAAGAAATAGCTCTAAATGCAACAGAACACAAATAGTGAGCGCACGCAGGGACTCACTCTCACAAAATGTGCTCTTGGGGTAGGATTTCCCCCCCAACTTACTCCTGGCATTATGCGCTATATTCTTAGCACAAAATGCACTCTTGCATCCAAATAAATATGAAGATGCATTACAAGCTTAACAATAGAAAACTGCAGCAGAAAACTCAATAAATGTGCTCTCGCTGTAGGATATTTTTTCATTGTATTTAACTGCATTATCTTTAATTTTGCATCAAGTAGTAACACGGAATTACCAGAATTATTCTGATTACTCCGGCATAGTTGAAGTTCTGACCCAGCCTAATAATCTTCAACTTGGGCCCGCCCTACATAGTTATACAGAATCAGTAATGTCAGTAGAATAGATCTTGTTGACTATCAATACATATTGAATAATCATAAACATGGGGCAAGAAAAATGTAATTACAAATAAATCAATTTATGGAAATCTGTTACTTCAAACACCTGGAGTACAGGCAAATGTACAACATAAAATAAAACTACAAAATTGGAGCATTTAGCCTGGTGTTGATCAAGTTAGGAATCCAATAAGAGATACAGGATTTATTCGTGCTCCTGAGATTGGTTTTTTGCGCTCTCCCGTGAGCACGACGATACTCCTGGGCCGCTAGTGAGAGCGCGCAAGACTCCGTGTTTTCTTTGTTTGCTTCCAGCTGTGCCAGTGGCCAAAACAGGGACCCTCGCGAGTGTGAACTCACTTCTAAAGTCGATTTTCTACTCCAGAGCCACTAAATCTAGTCAACAAGAGATTTTGACTAGATTTTCTTTTCCAATGGGCCCTGCAATTTGTTTTACAGATTGAGAAGCCTTTTATTGTTTCCAAACAGGAAGAACGTGTGTCAGAGACTCCAACTTCCTGTTCTTGTCCAGCAGGCTCCTTTCAGTGCTTTGTCCATCACCTGGTCACTTTTCACTTGGATTTCAAGGTGAAAGGATCACTCTCTTTTTCTCCTGTTTATACCTTTGGATAAGGACTTTGTTTTTGTTGAATAAACAAAAGTAAGTTAAAAACTATTGTATAAGGGTTTTATGTTTGTTTACTTGGGCACGCAACCGTATTTCTTTGTACTTTAATTTGATATTTGATTTTAAATATTTATAGTGTTGAGTGGGCAGGAGTTTAATTATGGACCTAGTTATTTTTTAATTTGCTTTCACTGATTTTTCACCTTTTATGAAGGAAAATTGTTGCACAGCTCAGTACCTTTTCTACATGTTTGTAGCATTTGCACTGTTATTTTAGTATGTGGCCTAGATTTCCAAAGGGCCATTTAGCCAGTAGGCCCAGTACTAATAGTTGTCAGTGCATGATTTAAATGTTTATGTGGTATATGTTTTTAAGACTTCATTTAGGGCAGGGATGGCATTGGATTAAATTTAAAATGTTGGCTATTGTTTGCATTTTATATATTTTTAAAAAAAGATGTATATATTGTGGGGTACAATATTTGATGGCATAGGAGGATGTTGTATAACCATGTGGCTGGCAGCTATTAGGTGCATGCAGCCAATGTCCCTTTGCCATAGGCTTGCATGTGTTCTTCTTTTTTCTCCTTGCTCCTTATTGGTGTTGTTTGACCATGTGGCTGGCAGCCATTTTGTGCTTGCAACCAGTTTCCTTTTGCCATAGGCTTGCATGTGTTCTTTGTTCTCCATGCCTCCTTGTTTGCAGTTGTTGTTTGGTCATGACCATGTGCCTGGGAGCCATTTTGTGCATGCAGCCAGTGTCCCTTTGTCATAGGCTTTCATGTGTTCTTCTTTGTTCTCCTTGTTCCTTGTGGTTGTTTTTGACCATGTGGCTGACAGCCAATGTGTGCATGCTGCTAGTGTCCCTTTGCATAGGCTTGCATGTGTTCTTTGTTTGCCATGCCTCCTTGCTCCTTATTGTTGTTGTTGTTTGACCATTCTGTTGGCTGGCAGCCATTTTGCCCATCCATCCAGTGCCCCTGCCATGGGCTTGCATATGTTCTCCATGCCTTCTTGTTTGCAGCTGTTGTTTGATCATGACGAAGTGGCTGGCAGCCACTGTATGCATGCAGCCAGTGTCCTTTGCCATAGGTTTGCATGTGTTCTTTGTTCTCAATGCCTCCTTGTTTGCAGTTGTTGTTTGGCCATGACCATGTGGCTGGCAGCCATTTGTGCACGCAGCCAGCGTTCCTTTGCCATAGGCTTGCATGTGTTCTTCTCTGTTCTCCTTGCTCCTTGTTGTTGATTGACCATGTGGCTGACAGCCATTTGTGCATACAGCCAGGTTTCCTTTGCCATATGCTTGCATGTGTTCTTTGTTCTCCATGCCTCCTCCTTGCTTCTTGTTGTTGTTTGACCATGTGGCTAGCTGGCAGCCATTTTGTGCATGCAACCAGTGTTCCTTTGCCATAGGCTTGCACGTGTTCTTCTCTGTTCTCCTTGCTCCTTGTTATTTTTTTACATGTGGCTGGCAGCCATTTGTGCATGCAGCTAGTTTTCCTTTGCCATAGGCTTGCATGTGTTCTTTGTTCTCCATGCCTCCTTGTTTGCAGTTGTTGTTTGGTCATGACCATGTGCCTGGGAGCCATTTTGTGCATGCAGCCAGTGTCCCTTTGTCATAGGCTTTCATGTGTTCTTCTTTGTTCTCCTTGTTCCTTGTGGTTGTTTTTGACCATGTGGCTGACAGCCAATGTGTGCATGCTGCTAGTGTCCCTTTGCATAGGCTTGCATGTGTTCTTTGTTTGCCATGCCTCCTTGCTCCTTATTGTTGTTGTTGTTTGACCATTCTGTTGGCTGGCAGCCATTTTGCCCATCCATCCAGTGCCCCTGCCATGGGCTTGCATATATTCTCCATGCCTTCTTGTTTGCAGCTGTTGTTTGATCATGACGAAGTGGCTGGCAGCCACTGTATGCTTGCAGCTAGTGTCCCTTTGCCATAGGTTCGTATGTGTTCCTCTTTGTTCTCCTTGCTGCTTGTTGTTGTTGTTGTTTGACCATGTGGCTGGCAGACATTTTGTGCATGCAGCCAGTGTCCTTTGCCATAGGTTTGCATGTGTTCTTTGTTCTCAATGCCTCCTTGTTTGCAGTTGTTGTTTGGCCATGACCATGTGGCTGGCAGCCATTTGTGCACGCAGCCAGTGTTCCTTTGCCATAGGCTTGCATGTGTTCTTCTCTGTTCTCCTTGCTCCTTGTTGTTGATTGACCATGTGGCTGGCAGCCATTTGTGCATGCAGCTAGTTTTCCTTTGCCATAGGCTTGCATGTGTTCTTTGTTTGACATGCCTCTTTACTCCTTATTGTTGTTTATTTGACCATGTGGCTGGCTGGCAGCTATTTTGTCAATCCAGCCAGTGTCCCTTGCCACAGGCTTGCATGCGTTCTTTGTTTTCCATGCCTCTCCCTTTTTTCTTGTTGTTGTTGTTTGACCATGTGGCTAGCTGCCAGCCATTTTGTGCATGCAGCTGGTGTGTCTTTGACATAGGCTTACATATAAACATTGTTAATTAATGACTAGTTCTTTTTTAAGTTTCTGTTTTTATTTTTTCTATTTTAATGTTTATTTTTAACGCCATTTTAATTCAATTTTTTTATTTCATTTTTATTTAAATGTTTTAGTATTTTTTTCTATTTTTTTTTCATAGTTTTATTTTGATTTTTAATTTACATTTTTAAACATTTTTATTTTATTTTTATATATATATTTTTTTTTTAATTTTCATAATTTTTAATTTTAATTTTAATTTTTATTAAGTTCGGCATGTTGTCTTGATCCATCCATCCACATCCATCCCATCCACTCCTCCATCCATCCATCCATCCATCAAAGATGCACAGCAACACTACAGCATTCAGTTTCTTCAGCTATAATTCTATTTCCTCTAGGACACCCTACCTCCAGTACACGGCAGACAAATCAACAGCATAATTCATTTTGTTAATGATTATTCCATTTAGCCTGGACCACCTTGCCGGCTTAGCTTCTTTAAAGAATTATTCCATTGACCCATGCACCTCTCTCTGACTACCCCAGGTGTCTCCTTTAAAACAGATGGAGATAGAGCAAAGAGCTAGATCTGCATGTTTTGCTGTCTGATTTGAAATGTAATTGTTTTTATGGGGTGGTGGTACTTTTACCTTTACAATATTTGATTAAGTAAGTATATTACATTAGTAACCAACCACACTAATATTGCATTTCTCTGTACTATTTCAACCTTCAACAATGCCACATTTCACTAACTACATGTTTTTCTTGCTTGGTTGTTTTTTAAGTGCACAAGAGAAGAGATCCCAAATCACCCACAGTACTACCAAAGAGAAGGCCTTACAGTTACTTCGGTCCATAAGCACCAAACTCTTTCGCTTCTGGATCTTAGTGCCACTGCCAACCTAGAGCTTAATATGGCCCCAAATAAAGTTGCTCCCAAGAAGTTGGGCAGTGAGAAGAAGCAGCTTTCCAAAGTGGGGTGCCAACCGCAACCTTTTTTCGGGAGATGTGTGCCTGTCACACTGGCCTCCAGAGAGGAACCTGGGAGCAGCACTCCCACATCAACAGCACAGCACAACCCCAACCCAAGCCCAAGACCATATCTGTCAGTGAGGCAGCCACTGCAATCACTGTGAAGCAGACGAGCAGTGATGTTGAATTGGATTTGTTGCTTTTGCAAAGTAGTACCCACTGGTGGAGTAGTACCCACTTGTTTCAGGAAACAGAGCACAGTGGACATCAGCCGCAGCCTGATCTTCCCTAAGTTGGAGCAGAACAGAATGCTGAGCAAGAACCTCTTGTTTCAGAATCAATGGCTCCAAGATCTCCAGCAAGAAAAAGGAAGGGTACTACTCCACCATCTTCTCCAAGCACCACTTCTGATGTTGATGATAGGGTCATGGAGCAAACCCTGGCAGAGTCTGGGAGATGCCAGGAGAGGCAAGGGAAAAGAAAAGTTCCAGAAAGCCTTAGAATCATGGAAGGGGATGATGATGACGAGGATGATGACAACAAGCCAGTCATTGTGGAAACTGGCACAGAGGAGTCTGAAATTACTATCCAACATGCTCTGAGGGATGTGGGACAGGCAGCACTGCCAGCTCTCATTTTGCAAGGTAACCAGCAGAGACCTGCACCAACAGGTACCTCAGTAGAAGTATGCACTGCAGAGAGGCAATCAACACACACACCTACATCCAGTTCTTCTTCAGGCATTGGAAATGGCCCAATAAGAAAGTACTCCTCCTCAGTTTGGGACTTTTTAATGATTAGCAAACAGGAGGATAACATCGCCATATGCTCCTTTTGCCAGACAAGTGTTTGTTGAGATGAACCAGGTTCACATTATGGTACTGGAGGCCAGAAGACCCATATGAAAAAACATCACGCAATCCGGTGGGAGAAGCACCTTAAAAAATGGCTCAACGTGAGTACAGAGGTGAAGGTGAGGAAAGCCAGGAAACATCAGCTATAAACTGGCCAAATCACAGTGGAAGGTAAGGAAGAAGAGGGTGACATACTCATTCAAAGCACCCCTGTACCCAGCAGTGTGCCAAAATAACCCGCCTCAGCAACCTCACAATGACACAGGAAGAGTCAGATAGAGACACCACAGCATACGGTGACTGCACCACAATGCACATTTAGTCTACCACCACCTACATCTCAAAACTCGTGTGTGTCAGTGGCCCCACAAAAGAAGAAAATCCAGGCTACAATTATGGGCATGTTCAGGCCCTACAACTGCAACCACCAAATGGCATGTTTGCCCAACAGGAAGCTGGCAAAAATGTTAGCACTGGACCTCCTCCCTTTTTCTTTTGTGGAAAGAGCGGGATTCTTAGAGTTTGCGGCAGCCCTCTGCCCGAAATGGAAGGTTCCAATCTGGACCTATTTTGCCAGTGTTTCTGTTCCAGCGCTGCATGGCGATGTGCTGCAATTGGTTGGACAAGCTTTGCAGCAAAGTCTTGTCCACACTATTCACCTGATGATAGACATCTGGACCAGTTGTCAGGCAACTGGTTACATGTGCATCACTGCATACTGGATCTCTTTTCAGGGGGTAAAGCAAGGTCTTGGTTTGGCGGCATGCAACAGTAGCCATGTTCGCCATAGAGAGATCACACACAGCTGCAAAACATCTTGGAGGAAATGAATAGCATGGTGTCTGAAAGGCTGCAACCCGGACGCCTTCGAGTTGGATTTTGTTGCCACAGACAATGACAGTAACATAGTCAAGGCCATGGGAGATGGTGGATATTTCAGGGTCCTGTGTTTGGTGCACTGCAACAACCTGGTTGTGCATAGTCAGCAGCATACTGACCACCTGGAGATGCATCTGCACTCGTTTCAGCTATTCTTTAAAAGTTCGGAAACAGCGTGGTGACAGAGTACTAGTTAAAGCCTTGATACAGAAGGTGCCAACTTGTTGGAACTCAACCTATTATATTTTGCAATGCCTGTTTGACTAGTACAAACAGATCAATGACTATGTTATTCAAAGAGGAGCTGATGCAATTGGAAAAGACATGACCATGGATGCGGACAAATGGGGCCTAGTCAAATGCCTCACACAAATGCTGCTCCCTCTTGAGGTTTTCGCAAAGAAATTTAGCTAAGAGGACAGTACAATGGGCCAAGCTATCCCATTATTGCATCTGCTACAGAAACAGCTAAAGAAGGTGTCTCAAAGGTTTGCATTCAGGGGTGCAAACAAAAACCCAGAACGGCAAGCCTTGGTTTAATAGCCTAAGCTATCGCTTGACTTGTAATGCAAGACTGCAAAATTACATCATCTCTTCCAAAGAGTGCATCTGTGCCAGCCTACTTCATCTACGCTACAAAATAATTCTTTCCACTATCATTCCTTTTTCTGAAGGGGATGAATACAAAATGTGGATTGTTGACCAAGCAGGAGAACTGGAAGAAGAACGGCTGGAACTTATAGTCCCACACCGCAGTTCTGGGTTGCCACCTTCAACTTCCAGAGAGGGCAGTCTTGTCTCACATCCGCCAACCTCACCAACAAGAAAACCAGCGACAAAAGCAACAGAAGAATCGGATCCAACCTCTGCATTTGCTTGGTTTTAAGTGGCAGGTTTTAAGTCCAGTGCAGGGATGCAAATGAAAAGCAGTTGAGCAGGTGGCAGCACCAATGACCATTCAGGGGATGTTCTAGGCATGTCTGGAGGACCCAAAAGAGGTGTATGCTGATCAAAACTCATTGGTCTATTGGTATGAGAAGATGCGCTAATGGCCAGAGTTCAGCAGGCTGGCAATAAAGTTTCTGGCTTGTCCTGTAGCCAGTGTGTCTCTCTCCTGAAGTTGTGTTCAATGTAGTTGTTACAGTGAGAAGGACCAGTCTCTCACCTAAAAAGTGAAGAAATTGACCATGATCAGACTGAACCAGCATTTTATACCACCTGATTACACCGTTCCCGAAACACCACAGGAGGAGGAAGAGGATGATTGGTCAGAATCAAGCGTGTTAGCTGACCAACTTCTGGGAGAACTAACAAAGTCTGAGGACAAACTCTACTTCCCGGATTGAGTATGCAAGTGCCACCATAGAACCTTTTAATTATTTCTCATTCAGCTTCTTTTTCTTTTTCTTACTTTACAAAAAGAAAAAGAAAAATATGTTAGTGCAACATTGTTTGAGTTAGATTTATGCTGCCCCACCATTGATTTTATAGTGATATATATGCATGGATTGGGGTTGTACCCATGTGCAGTGAAGAAGTCCCCACATACCCTTTAGGAAGTTGGACATGATGCCTGCCTCCCTCACATGCCACTACGTATCCTAAATTTTACAACACCTAGCAGGTCTGCCCTAAAAGATCATTGATTAAAATACTGCCAATGCCTAATTCCAAGTTGTGGATACCATCAAAGAGGAGATATTTTGTTTAACCACCGTGCTTAGATTAGAAGAAGTAACTACTACGTAACTATTGCACATATGAGAGGTGATATAGTAACTGATAGTGAATTTGTGAGTGATGACTGATGTATGTGGTGGCTTACAGTGAGGCCGAAAGTTAAACAAATTTGCAAATTTGTTTCCGATGATTTGCAATATTTGGGGCTGATGGTTGATAATTTTTTCCTTTAACTGATTGGCCTTTAAAAAGTAGTGACATTTACCTGCAAGATCTACTCCTTTTTTCTGGTTCCTCATAACAAACCAGCCACTTCAGTTACCAAATACAAATCTACACAAAAAAATACTCCAGTTCTGTTTCTCTATTTGTTCTTCCACAGCAGTGCACTTCACAGGTCTACCTTGCTTGGTTTGGGACTGGGACGGAGTTACTCTGAATGTGGAGGAGGAAGATGGAAAATGGAAGGACTCATCACAGGACTACCTCAACAGCTAGAAAGGAGAAAGTTATTGACTTCAAAGAGAACCTATGATAATGGCAAAGACTCTGAGGACTAGTATTCACTCAGCTCTGTGAACTGGGTAGAGGTGCGTTGATATGGAAATGCTGCTGAGTATATGTTTGCTGCATTTCTAGCTCAAATTTGAAACTCCTCTTATGTTCTTGCACTGCCTCTGAATCTTCTTGGTACATTCCTGACTCCTCATGAAGCTTACCTTGCTTTTTTGTCTTTTTCCTTTACTCTATACTACAGCTACTGTTTTTTTCAATACACAGGCCTTCTCCCAGTCCTCTCCTGCACAAGCAAAACTTGGAAAGCTCTATACTCCAGCTAACCTACCAGAATGGTTTAGACAGGCACCAGAGTAATGGACATTCCAAGAAGAATGGAGATGCATCACCCAATGTGGCAATACAATATCATTTTAGAACTGGGTGGGTTACATTCAGTCTTTCATATTTCAGAACTAGAAGACATAACACTTGTGATATACTATCTGGGGTCCCTCTGGAGCAGAAGGAATGTTTCCAATGAATTTACTTAACTGTGTCATACTTACATATCACTTCGTTTCCTTCCACAACAGATTGATGATGGTGTGCTGTTCACGTCCCAATGAATATTGGTGTGGTTTCTTTTGTGTTTGTCTTTGTCACACCTTTCCCCAAATCATCTTTCCCATCCATTCATTGAGCCCCTAACTCTCTTCCCGTGGGCTGTGCGATTTATTGAGGTATGACCTAATTTTATACCATAAATGAATCACACACTTGCTGGGGTGGATGTGGTGAAAGCAATTCCAACTCACTTCATGACCTTCTGCCTTCTATTACCTGAGCAGTATTCCACACCGGCCCCATAAACATTTTCATTCACGCCTTCTGTGTCTTTTCTGTAAAATGCTTAACCTGGTTCAAACACTCTTGATTTAATTTCCTAAGTTTAGTTTTAGAGCTCCCCACTATTGCTCAGAATGAATAAATATTACTAGATTTTATTACCATATGGTCTTCTTTGTTGTGTGTCTAGTGCTGTCATTGCAGTAGTCTAGTCTCAGTCTTACTAAAGTTATGACATATGACCCACAAACACCCAGTTTTCTTTCAATCTAGTTTGCAGTGATGGATAACCCTTTAATTAATCTTGCAGTTGGAGTTCGCATAGGTGGGAGTGGCACCTTCTGTCTACGCTATTAGTGCGCTAGCCTGAAACTACTACCCATACCATCCTCTTAAGAGGCCACCTTAGGAAAAACTCTGCAGTAAGAAGACTCTCTTGCTTCATCTATTCAGGTAAGAGAAGAACTGTTGAATGAAGTGAACTTGTTTAGTTAGTAATTAACTCCTACTGAGAAAGATGTCTGTGTGTGCTGGGTTTTTGTAGGCAAAATAGACAAAGGCAATCATCTCCTAGTGGTCAATATATAGTTGCAAAGGGCAATAGAGCAAGGGTCTAAGTCATTGAAATACACTTTTTAGCAGATTAAAATAACTGGCTACACTAAAAGACAATGGTGCAAACTAAAAGTCTAAATCACCAATGTTTGAGATGCAAATGAAGTTTAAAAAAATCCCCTTTACTATTTACAAATAGAAAACCCTCCCTCTCCACCCACATCAGCTCTACCCCTCTCCCCGATCAAATAACCCCATCCCCAAAAAGTCCAAAGAAAAGTCCTAAGTCCAGCCCACATCCCTGCCCATCCTCTCCACCCACAACAAGTCCCTCCAACCAAAACAATTTTTATTAAAAAAGGGCTTAAAAGAGGGCACTGTCAATATGGTTCCAGAGCTGGTCCAGGCTCTGCTCATTGCCAGCAATCCATCCGGTCCATCCGCTACAGGATGTAACTGAACAATGCCCTGTTGGAGCATGAGGGTGCAGCAGCAGGTGCAGTCAGGGACCCTTACTGCAGGTGGTGGTGCCAGCGAAGTACTGGCTGGGGGCTGGCGTGCTGCTCTGCTGGGTCTTGGATCAGAGGCAACTGTTTCGGCCTCTTCCTCCTCAAGGATGATCAGGTGCTTATATTCTACTTGAATGTTCCCGAGGATCTGCTGTTGCATATGGGCCGCTATCTCCTGCCTGGTTGTTGGTGGTCGTCAAACAGGACTAGCTTTATCGAGAAAAAGAAGAAAAAAAATACAAATTATAGACAGTGCTCTAAACAAATACTTCTTCAAACGATAGTGGGTACACAGTAGCGCTGCTTTGCTGGTCCCCTAGGGACATTGGAATTTGATGTGATTATGATTAGGAGAGTCACAGGACCACTATTTTATTTGGTTACCTACACATCCCTCACATAAAAAGCACTAACTGTCTGGTAGAAAAGAGTCAAGGCAGAATAATACCAGAATAAAAATACAGTGATTTAATTATTTTTTAAAGGCTTTTCTAGTAACTAAAAAGACACATTCAGTGGAAAAATAAAAATTAATTACCTCTTATTAAGAAGGGTAAGGCATTATGCACTGTGAAGTACAAGTTGTTGTGTCAAATAATTGGAGGCATGCTAGCCAGTGCCTCAATTACTTTGCTACTGTCTGCAACTCGGACACCAGTAGCTGACAATTATCTATCTTTAATTCCAATGGCCGTCCTTATCCTCACATGCCTTTCACTTAGTTTAGTTTCTACCCTGACTCCAAAGAGGCAGATGAATAAATGATACGTCACACATGTCATGTATAAAATAAAATGCAGATGTATTAATCCTGTCGGCCGTAAGTAGACGGGGGCAGGAACGATGCACTGCACTACAGGGAAAGGAATGGGCTATATAGATTGCATTTGGCACGCCATCACAGAATATCTTCTATGCCAAACTTGAAATCAAATCGGGCACTTACTGGTCCCACTTTACTCACTGGTCTCACCCACCATTACAAATTCTTCCAACAGATTGATTCAGTGGCAATGTAAGGAAAGTAAACAATCTTGACTTACTGTACTGCAGAGTAAGGCAGATGGATTAGGCAGGTAGCTTTTGCTACAGGGGCGTCACTGATCTCTCTACAGGAGAAGAGCTCTCTTCTCTATTCATCCAATCATTTATTCAATCGTCCTTTCATTCTTCCCCTAAGCTTTACTTCTCTCATCCAGTCTTTCACCCAAATTCACAATCCTCTATCCATCCATTCAGTACCTATACCATTCCCTCTTTCTTTCTATCATCCTTTCATCCATCCATCCATTTACCCAATACCAATACTCAACCATGCATCCTTTTGCATCCATACACACATCCTTTCCTTTCACTTTTTTCACTTATCCTTTCTTTTAATCTTCTGTTCTTTCATGTATCCATCAGGCCATCATATTAACCATATATTATGTGTGCTCTTGTTGAGTTGCAGATAGAAGAGGCCATAAGTACTCCAACCACCACTGTAGCTGGATAATGTGGGGGGTTCATGAATCCGATCATGACAATGCCCTTGTAGCTAGTGAGTAAGAGTAACATTCTATAAGCAAGCAATGTGACTTGCCATCGCCCGTCCCTGCCCCTGCGTCTTCCCCTGCTCCATCTGCCCCTGAAGCGATAGAACATGAGCTAGCTCCACTGGTTGATGTGGTTATAAAAAAAAGCAGTATACAGTTTTTGCATGTGCAAGGGTGCCTGCGTTGGTGTAGGCAGCTAAATTTAGTGCCAGCGCTAGGGGAAATGAAGGAGTGTGATGTATTTCTGTAAATACGGGGCATCCCTTGTTTCTGAAGTGATGCACTGTGGTGCAGCGCCACGCTGTGCCACTTCCTTGTAAATATGCCCCTAAATATTTATTGGCTATCCTATGCCTTTATGTAATTAACGTTGATTGTCGCATTGGTAATTGCTGGATCCTTTACTAAACATTGGGCCTCATTTACAAGGCCCAGCTGCAACTGTGCCACTGGAGTGTTATTTTTTTTATGCTCCAGTGATGCAGTGTGCCAGCCCATATTTACAAGGCCATGCAAAGCCACCTTGCATGGCTTTTCATGGCCTTGCAAATATGGCTCCCTTTCACACATAACTCTGCGTGAAAGGGGCATTCCATGGGTGTTGCTGCGGGTGTTCCCACGCAACAACCATGAAGCCTGATGGAATCTGATGCATTCCCAGATTTACAATGCATCAGATTCCTATGTCACCTCAGGTGTGGCGTTAAAGAAGGCCAACTTCTTTCCCTCTTTCTATGTGTGTTGCAGAATGCAGCACACATGGAGGAAAACGCCATTAATGATTGTTCATGTGCAGGAAAGTGTCCCTTCCTGCAAATAAACAATCATCCCTGCATCACAGCAGTTTGTGCGCCAGCACTGAGGAACGTACAGCGTTGTGTTGTATTCCTGTAAATGCGATGCATCCCTGCAGTTTTAAAATGACACAGCCCAGCAGGCTGTCTTGCAACGCCATGCTGCATCCTTTCTTCGTAAATGGGAACCATTATATTTGTGTGTAACTATTTTCTAAAGAAAAATTGGCCCAGATTTACCAGATTCCCACGCAGCACAGTGACCAAAAAATCTGTACTGTGCTGCACGAGAAGGAGAGAGCAGGAGAGCACCAATGTTACAGAAATGTGACTCTCCTCCCCCCTCCCTAGCTCCAACGCCAAAATGTGCTGCCATGCTCCACGTACACACCTTTTCATTATAGTGCAAAGGTGTCTGCGTAAGACTAGCATAAGTTTTGTACTCTTTGTACTGGAAGGATGCCCTTCCATTACAAAATACTATGCTTAGACTAACCTACAACTTTTACCATCTTGCATGTGTGCTGTACAGTGCAGCACACATGCAAAGTCAGAAAAGAAATAAGAAATATGTTATGTTACGTTATGTTGTAATGATTTATATAGCGCCTAACTGCCCAACGGCCTCGTAGCGCTTATACTGCCATAACGGCGACATACTGTTCATGTTTATACAAGGAATTTAGATTTTAAATAGCCAGGTCTTCAATTCCTTCCTAAACGACATCTCTTGAGGATTTACTCTCATCTTGAGGGGGAGATTATTCCAAAGCAAGGCGCCTTGGTATGCTAACGATCTTCCTCCCCATCTGGCTTTCCTCGTTGTTGGAATTATGGCCAGATTAGCTGAGGAGGATCTAAGTGACCTGGCTGAAATGTAAACCTGTGCCAGTGCTTTCAGCATTTCAGGTCCCTTATCAAATATGGATCTATGAAAGTGGCACAGGGTCTTGAACTGAATCCTTTCCGCTACCGGGAGCCAGTGTAGGGAGACAATTCCTGGCCGTATCGAATGTAGTTTAGGAATATTTAATAGCAGACGAGCCGCATTTTGTACCCTTTGTAGTCTATGAATTACATATTTCGGGGAACCTATAAACAAAGCATTGCCATAGTCAATCCGAGCGCCAATCAGTGCCTGGACCACCATTCTTCTGGCTGAGAATGGTAAAATAGTTAAAACCTTCCTCAGGGTCCTTAGCAGAGCAAAAGCAGTTCCTGCTATTCTATTCGCATGTTGGGCCATTGAGAGAAAAGGGTCAAGCCATACCCCTAAGCTTTTAATAAGACATTTAGGGGGTGGGAGGGTAGGCACCCCGCTCAGTAGGCTGGAATTGACAGGGGGAATTTTATTTCCAAAAAACATAACTTCCGTTTTGTCATCGTTGAGCTTTAATTTACTTTCAGACATCCAGGATGCAACTGCTTTCATACAAGGACCTAGTGCTGAACCCATATCTGGACGGGCCTTGGAGAAGGAAACTATCAGTTGCGTATCATCTGCATATGATACTAGATTCAGCCCGAAAGGCTCAACTATACCTGCTAATGGCCGCATATAGATGTTGAAAAGTAATGGACTTAAGGCCGAGCCCTGCGGAACACCACAGCTATTGAAGGTGCTCCTAGAGATATACTCTCTATCGAGTACCTGAAATGACCTCCCATATAAAAAAGAGCAAATCCAGTCTAACGCGGTTCCGGCAATTCCACAACCTCGCAATCTATCTATGAGGATTTTTAGGTCAACTGTATCGAAAGCCGCACTTAGATCAAGGAGGATAATCGCAGTTTCCAAACCTTGATCCATCCTTTTCCTTGCTTCTTCTGTAATGGCAATCAGTGCGGTTTCTGTGCCATGTTTAGGTCTAAAACCCATCTGGGTAGGGTGTAAAAGTTTATTTTCTTCCAAGAGCGTGGATAATTGAGAGTGTACATGTTTCTCTGCAAGTTTGGCAATTAGAGGCAGTAATGAAATTGGTCTATAGTTACTCAGAATCTTAGGATCTAAATTATTTTTCTTCAGGAGCGGCTTGATAATGGCTTGTTTCCAGTGATCGGGTACAATGCCATCACTCAATGAGGTGTTAATGAGTTTCTTTATTATCGGCCCTAATGCTGAAATTCCCAAGGATAGGATCTTGGGGGGGGCAGGATCTAGTGGGGAGCCCGATTTCGTTGAGATCAGTAGGTTGATAACTCTATCCAAACTGATAGGAGTAAAGTTTGTAAGAAGCGTTACCTCCCCGATCTCTTGGCTCATCTTCTTCTGATCTTTACTAGGGGGATTGGGGAAGGCTCGATAAATATTCTGAATTTTATTTAGAAAAAAACTAGCCAGATCTTCTACATGTTGTTGAGGGAAGTCCTTAATTTCTGCTTCTTCCCTTGGATGAATAAGATCTTTTAGGGCATTAAAGATCTCCTTAGGTGAATTAGCTGCTGCTTCGATTTTTCCTGCGTAATAGGTCGCCTGAGTTTTTTTAATTTCCAAATGATATTCTCGAATCAGATTTTTATAGACTCTTTTCATGGATTCATCTTGGGTACATCTCCATCTCCTCTCTTGCTTCCTACACTCTCTTTTCTTCTCTAATAAGCAAGCATTGTACCATGGAGCCGACTTCTTACGAAGGGTACTTTTGGACGAGGCGATAGGTATGATCTCCTCTAGGCTGTCCTCTATCCATTTATTAACAGAGTGCGAAAAATCTGTTATATTATTTGTAATTATACTTCCTGGTCTATTTTTCTCCAAGGCGGAGATAAAATCTGAGGATTTTAATCTATGCCATTTCCTTCTACGGGGGGGTGCCCCCATGTGGGTGATCCTAGAGTGAGTGAAATGTACTTCCATTTCTAAAAGGAAGTGATCCGACCATGCTAACGGGCAGGATGACAGAAATTTTATACTTGGGTCATTAGAAAAAGCCAGATCAAGTGTATGACCCTTAACATGAGTGGGGCCTTGAATAAGTTGTGTTAAGTCACATGCATTCATGTCTGCAATCAGCATCTTAGTGGACGCATTATCTATATTCTCAGCATGTAGATTAAAATCACCCAGCACTAAGAAGTTTGGTTTAGTGTATATTATTTGTGAGATGTTTTCTGCTAGTGACATTAGGAAATCTCCATAGGACCAGGAGGACGATAAATCAAAACACCCGAAAGGGTGTAATGAGGGTTCACATTGATGGCGAACGACATACTCTCGCAGTCTTTGATTAGGGTGGGAGCGGTATTAATCTTGCACGTGTCTCTGAAAATGACTGCAATGCCTCCCCCTCTACTAGGTCTGTCCATTCTACTGATCTTATAGCCTGGGGGAAGGGCCATAGCGACATCAGGAGCAGAGCTTTCATCTAACCAGGTTTCTGTTAGAAACAAGGCCAGGGGTTTAATTTGTTCAATTAACAGATGAATATCCATTATCTGAGCTCCTAATGAGCGACAATTAACTAGGAAAATGGATAGTTTATCAAAATTCTCCACTTGTCGATGATCTGTGTGCCTATTGAGTGACCATGCACACGTGGGGCATCTAAATTTGACCTTATGAGGGTCTAGGCTTTTACTACACATGGCATGAGATTTATTGTTAAGGAGAAGTAATTCATCTTTAGAATAAGTGATAACTATCTTTTCAGATAGCACTTGGGCATAATTTCTTTGCTCTTGGCTCGTTCTGGCGCGGACGGGCGCAGACGGGCTTGCCTTTGGCGCGCCGCGCTCATCGTGTGACTAAATAGCTCTCTAGCAATAGAAGCTAGAGTGCTAACCCCCAAAATGGCGGCAAAAAGCGAGTTTTCTTTATATTAAAAATGAGCGTCTAGCTCCTAAAGTGCAAAGTGAAGTTTCAATTCAGTTTAGTTCAACAGATTCAAGGTTTCACCGTTCACAATAACATTAAAACATTAAAAAACAATTAAACAGTATATCGCCGATTTGGTCAAGCGTGGGAAGGCACAGGGAACCTCTGCCTACCTTCCGCTGCGCGCCGCGCTCATCGTGTGACTAAATAGCTCTCTAGCAATAGAAGCTAGAGTGCTAACCCCCAAAATGGCGGCAAAGAGCGAGTTTTCTTTATATTTCTTTATATTTTCTTTATATTAAAAACGAGCGTCTAGCTCCTAAAGTGCAAAGTGAAGTTTCAATTCAGTTTAGTTCAACAGATTCAAGGTTTCACCGTTCACAATAACATTAAAACATTAAAAAACAATTAAACAGTATATCGCCGATTTGGTCAAGCGTGGGAAGGCACAGGGAACCTCTGCCTACCTTCCGCTGCGCGCCGCGCTCATCGTGTGACTAAATAGCTCTCTAGCAATAGAAGCTAGAGTGCTAACCCCCAAAATGGCGGCAAAAAGCGAGTTTTCTTTATATTAAAAACGAGCGTCTAGCTCCTAAAGTGCAAAGTGAAGTTTCAATTCAGTTTAGTTCAACAGATTCAAGGTTTCACCGTTCACAATAACATTAAAACATTAAAAAACATTTAAACAGTATATCGCCGATTTGGTCAGGGAACCTCTGCCTACCTTCCGCAGGTAAGAATAATGCATTTCTCCGTGTTTGCGCCTTGTTGAAGTGGGCGTTATTTTCTGATGCTAAACCTTGTCTACTTTTTTGAGTAAATTGGGTTTAGCATCACAAACCTTGGGTGGTTGAATGGGAAAGCCCATGCACCACCTATGGTACGCACCCTTGGCTCTAAGTAATGCAAAGTTGCTTTTTGCTACTTTTGTAGTTAAAAAAAAGCCTTGGCATCGATTTGCGTCACTTTCGTGATGCAAACACGACGCTAAAACTAAGTTAATATACCCCATTGTCTCCTAAAGTTGATTTTGAATTCCGAGTTTAATAATTTGCATGGACCTGTGAATTTCCACATTTTGCATAGGGAAATCGACTGGAAAGGTTGCTCGTCGGTGAAGCCAACATCGTGTGTTTTTTCGAGTGTAACTAATAATCGGGCGGTAAAAATGGCGATAATACTGTGATTGTGAAGTAATGGAGAAAAGCACAAAGATGAGAGATAAGGCAGGGGTGGTGCCAGCCGTTAATGTGGAGGTTGGGGCAAGGTGCAAAATGGCCTTGCGTGGGTGCCCTCACCTGGGTGACTAGCTTGTACAGCTGATGATGTATTCTAAAACCTTTTAACATTGTTTATGTTGTACATGCAATTTTATTGTGGCACTTCCCTGCCCCAAGGCAATCCACCATAGCTCTGCCACTGACAAAAATAGAAACGGACAGAGGAATTAGAGGGTTAAAATGTCAGTTTCAGAGAAATGAAAATTATGCGGAAAACAGGTGTTATTGTGTGGCTTTTCAGACTTGTAAATTAATGTACTTCTGGTGTGAACCATTGCACACTGCTACTGAGCTAAAAGGAACTTGATGCATTTCTTAGCACTTTGTCCTGACCTTCATACCCTGCACACTCCTTCTCCGCACTAACTCCTCCCTCTAGAAGTAGAAACCAATGTGTCTTTGCCACTCTGGCTGTGGTGGGTACCTCAAGTTTAGAGTTCAGCTGTGGTAAGCCTCGATGACGTACTTACTGGAACGCATTCATTTTAGAGTACTGCAGTACTCAGGGAAGAAAGGCTGCACCCCGCTGCCTTCTGGTAGCCTGCTTCTCATGCATAATATATGAGACACAAGACAACAGACCAGATCTGGTGTCTCATAAACTATGCACACGCGATCGTGTGGCAGCTTCAAGGTTGGAAGCTCAACATTTATACTGATCACACACATTTTATATCATTAAACGCTAAAAATAAAGAACTGCGTTATTTGCTGCATTCGGTATTTCAGTTTTCCACGTAAATTGTGTTTTGTATGGAAAAATGAATCATGCACACGGAGCCCTCGTTCAGGACATGTGAATGACACTTGAATAAGCTGTGCTTGCAGTCTCATAATCGCCTGCTGCTGCCATCCAGTTTATCCTATCTCATTTCTTGTCCTAGGGCTTCAGTTTAAATTAGGAATCCCATCTAGATTTTTTTAAATGTGCAATTTTACACTCAATATGCACTTAGGTTTTTATTTCAGCCAGTTGCTGTATTTAAACGTGGCGTTGTGATGATATCCTCCAAGCTACGGAGGACCACCACCAGCAGCGCAGGTGGGTATTATCTATGGAGACCACCTGAAAAGACGCAAACTCTGGACAGTGACAGTAAAAGTTCTGGCCAAAGAGTAAAATATTAGGACAAAAATTGAGGACAAAAGACCATTTTTAGCAACACATCTGAGAACGTTGCACAATTCTGAAATAGACAGCTGGCCGAAGTACAAGCTAAAATAGGTTTATGTTCTTTTGTTTATATTGCACATTGGAGTATTGAACAAACTTTCAACGTATTGAAAGTAGAAAATACTGGCAAAGATATTATCACCAAGCAGAATTTGACAACTCACATAAGGGGTAGTTTTCTCAATTCTACCCCCTTGGGCTCACCCACATCTAGCTTCGTCCCTGACACGGCCAGTCTTACAGTTGGTGGCAGCCGGTATGACAAACTTTGTTGGTGTCACCCCTCAAAAGACCTACTACTCCACAGATTCCCTTAACACCACCGTCCAGTGGTGTTCCTCATCTCTACATAGCCCCCCTCATGTGTATACAATTCATCTTATAACACTACTCAGTGCAGGTATATAGGGCATGGTGTTGATGTGCATTACCACTCAAGCAAATTATAGTGAGACCATGACTCTTAAGAGTGTAAGTCCATGTATAGGAAATGTTTCTTAAGACTATGATGGCTACAAGGTATAGGAGTCATAGGTAACTCATACTGGTAGTCATTATACGTAAAGAGTGTCTGGTCTGGAGTAATACAAACTTAGGGTTTAAAACTTAACCTAGTGGTTGGGGTTGTTTTAATTAATAAGTATTCATTATTATCCTAAAGAACCCTAGTTAGCAACCTTGGAATAACAAAAGATTGGTGAAAAACCGCTGTTAATAACAAAATGAACCATGTGACAACAACCCACTGAGCTAGCTACTTAAAAAACAGTTTTTTCATCTGCATATTGCACCTTCTGTTTTGCAGGAGGTACATTATCCCACTGTGCTACTTAAACTCTGTGCTATGCTACATAGACTACGAAGTCTATGGAAGATACTTCAAAATGTAAAATCCTCCCCCAAGGCCCCCATTTCTCCAGAGCCTGGCCTCTGGTGTGATTCTAGAGCCCCTAGATAAAAGCAGAATGACCTGCCCTACGCTGGGGCAGGAGCAGTCCCAACACATGCTGAGACTGGCCTGTTCTTGTTCTGTTTGTGACATTCAACCGCAGACAGATTGACAATAGTCAGGCTGATTGGTAGTGTGAGGTCGGGAGGGGCTGCTCCTGTGTGCAGAGAAGGAGTTTGAGCTGCCCCAATAGGGAGTCCTCCAGAACTCTGAAGTTTCTGCAAGGGAGCAGCACAGCTTGCTGCAATCCCCAAAATGATGGACAAAGGTTGTCTGTAATAGGGATCATTCCGGAAAACGGATATGATGCCCAAATTGCAGACAGTCCATGAAATTTACTGACTGATGGTCACCCAGTCGGCTCCGACTTGCCGGGATCACGGAGGCCTTCAAAAAATCTTCTTGCCACCTGCCTGGTTTTCTACCGCAAACACAGATGTTTTTATACCCAGGCCAGTACAAAAATAAGCACATTCGACTAAAACCGGAATTTTAGCCCCTATTTGCACATTCTTCAAACCGCCGGAATAAATGGCAAGCGCTTTTAATGTGTTCTAGAGCTGCGTTAATGACTCCTGACATATAATGGTGAACAAAAGGTGTCCAAATGCCACCTTCTTTCACAAAAAAACATCTAGCCTTTTACTCTTTCTATGCGTGCTGCAAAATGCAGAGAAATTAAAGCATTTCTCCTTGTTGCGCCATGCTAACGCCACCTCTGGGGTGGTGTTAGATTTTGGCGCTGCCTCAGGTTTACTAAAACTCATTAATCTGGGGCAGAATAAAAATGCAATGAGTGTTGTTGTGTCATGCCCACAGAAACACCCATTGCATGCCCCTTCTATGCAAAGTGTTGTGTGTAAAGGAGCCCTATTTTCAAGGTGGCGTTAAGCCACAAAAAGTGGCTTAACACCACAATGTAAATATGGTGCAGTGTATAGCGAGCACCACCGGAGCATCACTTTGGCGATAGGACCTTGTAAAATCTGCTCCAGTGTTCTTCTGGCTTGGAAACCACTTGGCGAAAGTGTGCATTGTCTCTGTGCATGTCGTACTTTACAATTATTTGCACCACACAGCTTCTTTTATAGACCAGTCTCTAAGTCGCACTTCAAGAAATCACAGGGACCGTTTGAACTTTAAGAACAATCAGAAATTCACTAAGTCATATTGATGAATTGAAAGACAACAGTTGACAAAACTACTTCACAACAAAGTTTTCAAGGAAAGAGCACCCACTTTAGATGAATGTTTTGGCTCTATCATAAAGAGAGAGGCGCAATAAAGAGTACTAAGGGCAAACATATTTGGTGTGGAAATTTTTCAGAATTTTATTGCATACGCTGTTTTTTTAGGTCAAGCACCCAAGCGCTCTGGCCTGTTGTAATCTATCTGTGAGCTTTTAACCACACCCACCGCACGCCCATCACTATCACTCGTTCATGGGCTTGCCTTTCAAAAATCCTTTCTTATCATTGGTAAATACTTTATGTTTGTCCCTCCTTGGTGTCAGTTTTGTTACCACCTTGGTCATCGAACCTGTTACAAGGATAATTGCACTTTTGCTGATATGTTTGACAGCGACAAACTTCTTTTTCCTTTTGTGTCTCTCCTTCTTGCACATGCTCATGGCGGCCGTGGCGCTTTGAATTGGCTTGCTTATGTCAACTATTTTCCTTTTCCTTTTCAATTTATGTGGCAAGAAAAGTCCAGTTAGGAATTTACAATACTAATATGTCTAACTCGAGCAAACGCGAGACCCATTGCATTGCAAATGCTTGTTCCTGATATGTCATCTCTTTTCTGTGTCTTTGGCAGGCATTTCAGAACTATTTAGACATATTTATCAAGGACATTATTGTAGTCTGGTTATTGTAGCACAGAACCTATTGAACACAGTAACATTCTTTCAAGTACACACCAAAGATGTATGCATTTGTCTTCTTTTTCACTACTGGTCTGATTTAGCTGGATATACTGTAGTAACAGTGGGTTCCACCAACAAATGGAGGATTCTCTGTGCATCACAGAGGTTAGCCAACCATTTCAGATCTCTGTAACTCCCCAGAGGCAGCGAAACCTTAACCTTCACTAATGAGTCTGCCAAGGAGAGGTCCTAACTCTGCTAAAGGCTTCTACGGTAGCAGGTATGCCACCACGTTTGGTGGAGTTACCACCCCGATACAACACCATGGAAAGGGAGACCACCTTGTACAAAAACGCTGATTGTTGTGGCCCTAACCTACGAATAAACACTCCCCAGCGTGTTACGGTAACACACCGAGTGGCTACTGACAATGTACACTCTCACTTTTCGGGATACTTTTCCAGAGACAGCCATAAACGGCAAAAAATCCAGTCTTCCTACAACATAGAATTTCTGCCTGTTGTTTCGCTCCCCTGACTCGCTCCAAAGAGATGCCTCCAGTGCCATGGCTCTCGACATTGTTGAGGATTATTTGGCCGCCATTTTAATGCATTTAAAATGTATACAAAAAACGTGGCCGAATTTTCAGGGCCGGTGTAATGGAGGACCACACTGTTGCACAGATATTTTAAGATACGGGCAAAGACCACTTTGCAAGGATCCATCTGACAGGCCAAGACTCTAGACATAAACGTGTTCCTTTCGTTTTGACATAATTAAGCACTGGACAGCAAACTTGCACTTCAGGTTACACGGATTTCACAGGCTCAAACGTCTCCGTGTGGATGGCACAGATATTACAGTAATCAGTCTTCAACAGCAAAGCAAGGTAAAGTGCTACAGAGAGCTGTTAGAAGCTTATGCGACTGTCATAAGAAGCAATCCTTCGTAATACACATTTCTAACCGGCATAGGAATATGACAGCAAAGCTATGCTTCTGGTTGTTGATTCCTGTCAGGTGGATACTCTCCATTATAAACGGCTCTCTCAAGACGGTGCTGTGGGACACCACTCTAGGAGCTATGCTTCTCAGTGCTTTTGCTCTTCCATAGAAAATATCAATTTTTTTAAATATAGATGAATATTTGTGGTTATGAGTTTATATCAGTCCTATTAGGAGCAGTTAAAAGCAACGAGCTCAGTTTGCATTTTTAATGTTTATCAATCAATTGCAGAAGGGGTACATTAGTAAAACACATCCTTTGATGCATTGGTTTTTAACAATTCAAAATGTAAAGCCAGCTTTTTATCTTTAGGTGCTCAGGACAGCAATATTTTAAACCAACCGATATGCACTTTCACCTACATTTTCAGTGTACCTTGTTTCTTTAGAAAAATGTGACTGGTTATCATGGGACTTAATACGAATGAGAGCCATGATAGCAATATAACTTGATTGCCAAACATAGGGTAAAGGCAATACATATTTATCACAGTGTAGTTTATCTGAGTTCAAACCATTCCTAGGCATTATTAGAAAAGAAAATTAATTCGGGGCCCAACCAAAAAGGTACAATCATCTGCCATCTGGACCTGTCAGCGCTAGGTTAGATATTGCCCTTTAGTAAACCACATAGTGCCTTTAGATTGGGGCACATTAGTGCACATTCAGTCAGAAGCAGCAAAATATGAAGGTCAACTCATGAAGAAAATATGTTCACATTCAAAACACTCAGTACACTCAGTATAATAGACACGCATCCACCACCTTTTGACAGATTGCCGGCATCCTCCTAAATCTTACTAAAGGCGTGCATACAGAATTGGGCGATTTCTCCTCCTGGATCTTTGAGTTGATTAGGAGGCAAAGGGGATAGCAACAGATTTACAATTTCAAGTTCGTGAAACTCATTTGGCCACCCATAAACTAGCAGGAATTAATTTGAAGTTTAGTGAATTTATTACAAATTATTAATCGCTCCAATATAGGTGCATACTGAAGCCAGGTCTTAAAAGTACAAATTTCAACACTCCTACCATCAGTTTATTTTGTGGTGTTGTTATGTTTGCCCTTAGTGGATACCGTATGCCCAGACGTGGGTCCCTTGCTTCAAGCTAGCCTGGCTGATGAGGGATGACACTCCGAAAACAGTCCCAGGATGCTTGTTCCCAGGTCAGGGAGGACCTCGCTTGGCAGTTCGGGCTTGACTGTTCCCATGGGGAGCAGGGTCAAGACTGATTTTTATATGGCTTGGTCAAACTTGGGGTGACATGGCAAGCAAAATAACAATGGATTAAACCCAAATCTGTGACTGGGGTGAGCGTTTGAAAAGTTTCAACACTCAGACCATCATTTTATTTTGTGGTATTGCTATAAAAGTCCAGAATCAGAGCCAACATGCTGAAACAACGGAATAAGTCAGCCTCCTCAGCATTAGACAATTAAAGATTACAGTCACAGCAATACAGACACTAAGAATCAAATTATGTTTTGCTAAATAAAATCTTGTTTTTGTAGCCAAAACAGGACTTGGGGATATCTAGTTAAGCCTAATATAAATACACTAATGCCTCAAAGGTTCGGGGGTGAAATGAAAATGACAGAGCACGGTACTGCACCATATTTGGCAGCGCCGTGCTCCTTCATTTTCAAAATGCAGGGATGCACCATATTTAATAGAATATGGCGCACCCCTGTGTTTCCCCCTGCTCCAATGCTAAATTTGATGTTGAGTGCCAACACAGCCACACTTGGGCCATGGTGCAAGGATGGCTGCATTGAGGAGGGGATTGTTTTTGTGGAGGAAGGGACACCTTCCTGCAAATAAACAATCTTAAATGGCTATTTACTCTTTCTATGTGTGCTGCAAAATGCAGCACACATAGAAAGAGTAAAAAAGGAGGAAAAATGAAAGCATTTCTCCTCGTTGGGCCACTTTAACGCCACCACTGGTGTGGCGTTAGATTTTGGTGCTTCCTCAGGTTTATGAAATATCATAAATCTGAGGCAGCGTTAAAATGCAATGGGTTGCTGTTGCAAGCCCACTCTCGGGGTGGTGTTAGCATGGCGCAACGAGGAGGAATACTTTTATTCCTCCTCGTTTTTTGCTTTTTCTATGCGTGCTGCAGAAAGCAAAATGCCAGACATGATTGTTTATGTGCAGGAAGGTGTCTCTTCCTGCACATAAACAATAATTTCAAAATAATGCTTTGACACTTCTGTGTGTGTCGCATTGTGTAGCACACAGAGAAGTGCCAAATCGCCATTAGTCATTGTTTATGTGCAGGAAGGGACACCTTCCCACACATAAACAATCAAACCCCTCAAAGCAGGCATCCTGGCATGATGGTGTAAGGATACCTGCATTGGCGCAGGCACCTTAATTTAGTGCCAGCATACAGGAGGACACAGGGGTGTGGCGTATTCAATTACATACAGCATATCCCCACATTGTGAAAATGATGGAGCCAATTTTGGCGTAGGATCGCGCTCCGTGATTTTCTTTTACATATGGGCCATGGTATCTACACATGCAACATCACAATACAGTCAAAGTATAATTTGTTAGGTAAAATGGGATGCCTGAATTGTGCAGTCACAGCAGTGTAAATGTAGCCAACGTAAGTTCCATCAGATGGTTATGGAAGGTGCACCATACCAGTGAGGTTAAATATGAAGCTACAGTCCTTTTTGTAGGCCTGGCGTCAGCCAAGACACTGTGGGGGTCATTCTGACCCTGGCGGTCCGAGACCGCCAGGGCCATTCTGACTGAAAGCACCGCCAACAGGCTGGTGGTGCTTTCTTACCCATTCCGAGCCGCAGTCGGACCGCCGGGGCTGGCGGTTTTCTGCCATTTCTGCCCCGGCGGCTATAATCCGCCAGGGCAGCGCTGCCCTGGGGATTATGATCCTCTTACCGCCAGCCTGTTTCTGGCGGTTTTCACCGCCAGGAAGAGGCTGGCGGTAAGGGGTGTCCTGGGGCCCCTGGGGGCCCCTGCACTGCCCATGCCACTGGCATGGGCAGTGCAGGGGCCCCCTAACAGGGCCCCGGATAGCTTTTCACTGTCTGCCCAGCAGACAGTGAAAAGTTTCGACGGGTGCAACTGCAACCGTCGCACGGCCGCAAAACCGCTGGCTCCATTTGGAGCCGGCTCCTGTGTTGCGGCCTCATTCCCGCTGGGCCGGCGGGAATGTCAGAATGGGGGCCGCGTGAGTGCGGCCGCATTGGCGGCCGCATGGCGGTTTCCGGCTGGCGGGCGGCAGTAGCCGCCCGCCAAGGTCGGAATGACCCCCTGTGATTTTAACATTTAAAAATAATTGGAAGTACTTACCTGTACTTGCCTTACTTACTTGGGATGGGGTTACCCCATTCTCTGGTGTCCCTCTGGTGTGGGTGGGGGTGTCTCTGGGGCTTGGGAAGGGCACCTGTGGGCCCATTCCATGGTCTCTGACCATGGAAATAGGCCCACAGGTCCCCTCTCGCCTGCCCTGACCCAGGCAGTAAATAATGGCGCTAAGCAAGCTTAGCGCCATTATTTAAGGCCCTCTTCCCCCTGTGCTTGATTTTATCAACGGGGAATAAATATGGCGCTAAGGCCATATCGTCATTTTTTGCACGGGAATGCCTACCTTGCATCTCATTGATGCAAGGTAGTTTCCCGCAAGCAAAAAATGACTTTAACTCCAAAACTTTGGCCCTAGATGGGTCTAGCGCCAAAGTATAAATATGGAGTTAGGTTTGCACCGAATTTGCCTGAAGAAAACTGACACAAATTCAGCGCAAACAGAGTAGAAATCTGGGCCAAAATGTATTAAGAGAAAGCTCAGTTCTTTGGCTTAGCCTGCAGAATTGGCTGGCTCAATTTCCAAAATGACTTAGGATGAGAGTGAGGTAAGCAAGGCCTAATGGTGCATGAGAAATGCTTGTTAACTAAGTGATATTCACTTGATAGCACTTCATATCTATGATAGGACTTGTTGATAGCCCCAAGTATGTTATTTGGTAGGTTGTCCAGGGGTGAGATGGTGGCAGTGAGGGAAAATACTAGCCCTACCACTTAAAAATCCCCACCCTTCACTATTTAAGTACTCTCTAGCTCGGCGCAAAAGCAGTTCAGCCCGAGAACCATAATACTTTGACATAGGGGGAGCAGGAGGTTGTGCGTCAAAGGATACCACTTCTCTTTCCAAGAGGGGGAGGCAGGGAAATGTTGAAAGGCAGACAAATCCGAGCTTGATCTTGTTGAAGACACCCCCATTACCACTTGGACCTTCCACAGTTGGAAATGCCAGCCAAGCATTTCACATTACTCCGTAAGGTATGCTGTTAACAAATCTGCGTATTATCGTCACTCCCTCAAACAATACATGTCATAGCAATGTTTTGGCTACAGCTTCACACATTGTCACTCAGCAAGCTAAAATTCAGAGCACTTACATTTTACACTGCATTACAAAGCTTGCTCCCCAAAGGCTGTTCCTTTTCTGTGCACCTCCATTTACACTTCGACACAAGCATGCTGTGGTTTTACTGTAATTTGCATGACAGCCTCATACTTCAGAGACAACCTTACATTTCAGAGTTTAGCAGTACAACTCATATGGTGGCCATGTTGAAGGATCATCCCACTTGCACCATGACACAGTTAATAACACAGACTAGTTATGCGTTGTGGTAGCCATTATCAAGCTGACAAACATTTCAGTGATTCTACAACAGCCGTGAAGCAATTTAACAGAAATTTAATTTTAGGGGGAAAACACGCCAGATGTAGATATTACTGCTTGTGCGTCCTTATACATACCTTCAACTAAGACCTTTTTGGCCATTACTGCAGCTTGGTGAGAGTTGTATTTGACCACAGTGAGGAGTTCAGGTTTCTTAGTGGGGCTCGGGTACAAAGTGAGATCCTCTATTCCGGATATCAGCTCCCCTTGCTCCAAGCAACAGGGCATGCCCTGGCTACCCCAGGATGGCACATTCTGTGCTCAGGGGGCCCTCTGGTGCTTGGGGAGCCCCGCATTGCAGGTTATGCAGGGCTAATATTACACCACTGGAAATGGAGGGACTAATCCTAGTCTGAGCCCTAGCCAGAAGCTGAGGCAGAGGGCATATTTTAAGATAATGTTGCAGAAGATGTGTGTGCCCAGCAGCGCGGGGTAACATGCCTGCTGCAGAGTGAGTCTTGTGTGCTCCCACAGGTCACAGGTTTCATTATCGTTATGTGAACATGTGGGTTAATGTTCCTGATTCAGAGATCGGTGTGAAGTCCGCATCATAATGCTTCCAGTGTCCTGTATCCATTGGAGAAAGTCTGTCCCAGGCTTCAGTCTTTAAGTTGAACTTGGCTGTAGCTGAGGGCTTGTACGAAAAAGGCTGGGGCATGCAAAGTCTGTTACTAAAACCCAATAGAGAGAGGTGGATTCAGTTGCGGCTCAACTGTGAGGTAAATAATTCAAATACTCAATCGGACAAGCAAGAAATACATGCTCAAGTGCACCCCATCTCATACAAAATTATTTTATATGCCCCTGGGACCTGGCCTACCGGGGGCTGAAATACTAACAAGCATGAGAGCCTGCGCTTGTTTTTTTTTAAAAAAATTGCTGTGAATTCGCAGCAAATTCGAGGCAATTATTTTTTTTAATATGCTTTTTTGCCTTGGCTGGGTCCCCGGGGAACTCCAGTTTCAAGGCTAGGGGTTCAGGTCATTTATACCCTGCCCCTTTTCTTTATTCTTTATGTTTTTGTTTGGAACTCGGCTGAGTCCGAGTCCCAAAATGATTGCTAACACTTCCTGGTAGAAGTGTTGACACTGCACGAGATAGGGAATATTAGCAAATTATTTGCACACCTAGATATCCAAATTTGGATTTCCTTTAATATCTCAAAAAACTACTGAACAGATTCACACCAATAATAAAAAGTGTGCTTTCAGGACCTAGAGCTACCTTTCTTCCAAATTTGGTGTAATTCTATTTAGCAGGTTGTGCTGTAGTTGTGTTCAAAATCCCTACGGGAATTAACATGGAAAATGCACTTTTTTTAACCCCCTTTTTCTTGGCCCCTGCTTTCAATCTACAGCAAAACCCTAAAGGACACTCTTTTTGGAAAATTTCATGAAGATTCGTCAAATGGCACCAAAGATATAGCCAAGTTTAAAAATGCTTTTCTTATGGAAACTAGGTCCTAAACTACCTACTGTTGACTATAACTTACGCCCCCCTGATGCACTGCTTATGACCTCACATATTACATCACTCATGACATGGTCAGTGACATCACTGATGATATCTCAAATGACATCCACACAAAGACTCACACCCCACTCACACGCCCATACAAACCTCTCATAAACCCACTCACACAACTACTCAATGAATTCCTAAGGTTTTTTATTGTATTTCCTAACTATAACGTCCCTGTAACCTTTGTTTTTCTTTAGTATATATATATATATATATATATATATATATATATATATATATATATATATATATATATATATGTACACACACACACACACACACACACTTGTGACACTTACACACAGCATTTCTTTTCCACAGCAGGTATCCTGCTTATTCTCTGTCTGCATATCACCTGACTCCCTTCTGCTGGTTGTCCACTCTATCTTAACAGTGGTAATCAAGGAAACGTGAGCGCATGGCATCTTTTGGCAGTCATTTCGTCTTCTGAAGCCATGCTGCGTCATGTGCCTTAACTTCAAAAGGTTGCATGTTCTTGTGCTACCCTAATGGAACGTGCTAGCTTGTTTTTGACTGGTGTACATTGCACAATATAGAATTGTGTCAAGCCACACAAATTGACTTGAAACATGGTCTCCGTCTTAACCCTGGCCCCCATGATGTTGCACGGAAAAGGTGACAAGGAGTGGGCTTGAGGAAGCATATGGTGCCTCCTTCACACCGAGTTTCCTTCTTTTGTTGTCTTCCATTAACATGTGATTTTTTTGTGTGAATGAGGTGAAATAGCTCCATACATTTCCTATTTCCTTGAAACGCCTTAGTGAGCACAAAATGTTTGATCGCTACAGGTAGACACATCCAGTCATCATGTCCCCTTCCGTTAACTTCACAACAATCAAAACTGTCACATGTCTACACAGATGTCACCGTCCTCAAATGTGAGTAACAACACTGTGGTAAATGAGACGCATTTCTATGTCCTCTCTTATTGCACATTTCAGTCTCACAATGTGTAAAGAGGGGTTATTTCCATGACAGACCATTTTTATTGCAGCATGTGCTCATGTATCATTGGGTTAATTTAAATTTTTCTAAGCATGCGTTATTTCAGATGGGATTTAGATGGCAGTTAGATGGGATTAACAGGGAGTTGTGCCCACATGATGGATTGAATGTGCATTTCTTCCATTGTATGATTCATTCAAGCTGCAAATGTGTGTATTTTCTCAAGTGCCCACCGCATGTCTCCCACTACTTAAGTTGAGCCGGTCGGTGCTACTGGGCCCTATGGCACCTATTTTTGGTCATGGGCACTGTTAGAAATGGGGTCTTTGGTTGACAGTCAGGTTACCCCCTGTTCAAGCAAGGACCCTCACTCTAGTTAGGATAAAAGAGAATCACCCTCAGCTAACCCCTGCTTACCCCCTTGGTAGCTTGGCAGAGCAGTAGGCTTAACCTCAGAGTGCTGGGCGTAAAGTATTTGTACCAACACACACAGTAACTTAATGAAAACACTACAAAATGACACAACACCAGTTTAGAAAAATAGGAAATATTTATCTAGACAAAACAAGACCAAAACGACAAAAATCCAACATACACAAGTCAAGTTATGATTTTTTTAAGGTTTAAAATAAAAAGAGTCTTTAGGTAGTTGTAACACCACACTAGCGCTGCTAGCGTGAAAAATGTACCTGGTTTGCGTCAAAAATAACCCCGCACGGGCGGTGTGCGTCGAAAGTAACCCTGCACGGCTGTGTGCGTCGAAACCAACTCGGCACGGCGGTGCGCGTTGAAAAAGCCAGCCACACGACGATCCGAAAGTCCCGCGGCGCAGGGTGCGATCTCTCAGCCTCCGTCAGCGATGCTGCGCGTCGTTTCTCCTGCTCCGGGCGTCGGTTTTTCGGTCGCGTTTCCTGCGGCGTCGTTTCTCAGCTGCGGAACCGGCGTCGCGTCGTTTTCTCAGCCGCGATCGGATTCGCGTCGATCTTTTCTCCGCACGGCGCTCAGTGCATGTATTTTTGTCCTTAGGCTGCCAGCCTCTCCTTTCAGGGTCCCAGGAACTGGAAGGGCACCACAGAGCAGAGTAGGGGTCTCTCCAGAGACTCCAGGTGCTGGCAGGAAGAAGTCTTTGCTATCCCTGAGACTTCAACAACAGGAGGCAAGCTCTACATCAAGCCCTTGGAGATTTCTTCTTCAAGATGGAAGGCACACAAAGTCCAGTCTTTGCCCTCTTACTCTGGCAGAAGCAGCACTGCAGGAAAGCTCCACAAAGCACAGTCACAGGCAGGGCAGCACTTGTTCCTCAGCGATCAGCTCTTCTCCAGGCAGAGGTTCCTCTTGATTCCAGAAGTGTTTCCTGACTACTGCTTATGTTGCAGAATACTGAGTAACCTGTGTGTTATGTGTGACTACTGCTAGTTTGCAGAGTAACTAATGTGTAACGTTCTGACAACTGCTAAGGTAGCAGGATAGTACTGTTATGTGATGTTGGTCTAATAATTACGTTGTGTACAATACAGTGTATTTTCATATAATCTGGTGTTGTGTTTCCTTTGTGGTGGGGATATTGCGTCACATGTATGTGTGTGTTGTGCAAACGCTTTACGCATTGCCTCCGGGTTAAGCCTGACTGCTCGTGCCAAGCTACCAAGGGGGTGAGCAGGGGTTATCTTGGACGTGTAACTCCCTTGCCCTGACTAGAGTGGGTAAGTTCTGCCTGGCTGAGGTGCATACCCTAGCCAACCAGAAACCCCATTTCTAACAGGCACATATTTTTTCTTCATCATACTTTGACCCAGAACAAGAGAGAGAAAAACAGAAAAGAGGTAAAAAGAAAAGTACAGGAGTGATTTTAAGAGGCAGGGAGTGTCTGGTGATGGATTAAAGATGCAAGAGGGTAATCAAGACTACACAGTCTTGGTATTGGGCACCATGACCTTCAGCAGCTTCTGAGAAACATTAAGTGGTCATAATTATTTTCATATTTTCTCATTTTGCCACATTCTATACTGTCCATGAATACCTTTTGATAGAGAACTGTGCTGGAGGACAGTGTCCCTCTGACCTTGGGAAACTTTTTTCTTGGGTGCATGTGCGTACAATTAGGTTTCCTAGATTTGCTGAAGAAAACAGCAAGAGCAGAAACCTTGTAGATGGCAGTGTAGATGGCAGAGCATAGGGCAGCAGTGAGAAGGAAGAAAAGTCAAGTAGCAGGCACGCACAACACGGCTGAGAGCCCAGAGAAAACAGCGAGAAGGAGGGACAGGCAGGTATCAGGCATACACACAATGGGCCTTAGAGCCCAGAGAAAGTGGTGAGAAGGAGGGACAGGCAGGTAGCAGGCATGCACACAACGGGGCTGAGAGCCTGGGGAAAGTGACGAGAAGGAGCCAAACGCAGGCAGCAGGCATGCACACAATGGGTCTGAGAGCCGTGAAAGCGGTGACAAGGAGGGAAAGGCAGGCAGCAGGCACACTCAAACCGGGGCTGAGAGCCTAGGGAAAGCAGTAAGAAGGAGGGCCAGGCAGGCAGCAGGCATGCACACTATGGGGCTGAGAGCCCAGAGAAAGTGGTGAGAAGGAGGGACAGGCAGGTAGCAGGCACACTCAAACTGGGGCTGAGAGCCCGAGGAAAGCAGTGAGAAGGAGGGACAGGCAGCAGGCACACACAAACCAGGGCTGAGAGCTCAGAGAAAGTGGTGAGAACAAGGGACAGGTTGGCAGAAGTTGGACAGAGAGCCCAGAGAAAGTGATGAGAAGGACTGACAGGCAGGCAGCAGGCATGCACAAACTGGGGCTGAAAGCCCAGGGAAAGCAGTGAGAAGGCGGGACAGGCAGGCAGCAGGCATGCACACAACAGGGCTTAGGGCCTGGGTAAGGCAATGGGAAGAGGCAGACAGGGACACACACAGCAGGGCTGAGAGTCCGGGGAAAGTGGTGAGAAGGAGGAGCAAGCAGGCAACAGGCACCCACAAACTGGGGCTGAGAGCCTGGAGAAAGTGGTGAGAAGGAGGGACAGGCAGGCAGCAGGCACGCACAAACCAAGACTGAGAGCACAGGGAAAGCGGTGAGAAGGATGGACAGGCAACAGGCATGCACACAATAGGGCTGAGAGCCCGGAGAAAGCGGTGAGAAGGAGGGACAGGCAGGCAGCAGGCATGCACACAATGGGGCTAAGAGCCCAGGGAAAGTGGTGAGAAGGAGGAGAGGCAGACAGCAGACATGCACACAACGGGGCTGAGAGCCTGGGGAAAGCGAAGAGAAGAAGGGCCAGGCAGTAGGCACGCACAAAATGGGGCTGAGAGCCATCAGGAAGCAGCTAGAAGGTGGGACGGGCAGGCAGGAGGCATGCACACAATGGAGCTGAGAGCCCGGAGAAAGCAGTGATACTGTATTTGCCCTGGGGAGGTGGTGGTCCCTGGCCCTCGGGGGGTCCGCATGGCCCCCTTATTATATTTGTAATTAACTTCAGCTCCAGGGAGGTGGTAGACCTAGGGGCTTTAATAAGCCCATGCACCCCCCTCCATTTATTTTAATACTCACAATGACCCCGGGACTTGGCCCACCCAGGGCAAATTAAGACAGCAAGCACGGGAGATGGAGCTGTTTTTTAAAAACATTTTTGGCAGATCCATCTGCGGATATTTTACAAAAATTAAATTAAAAAAACTTTTTTGCCCTGGCTTGGTCAGAGTGGGACCCCAGGATCAAGGCTAGAGGGTTAGGGTATCCATACCCTGCCCCCTTTTCTTTGTCTTACCCCCTTTTTTGGGACCTGGCTGAAGCTGAGTCCCAAAATGACTGTCAACACTTCCTGGTTGAAGTGTTGGCAGCCAATCAGACCTCAGAACGAGAACTCCAGGATCCGCGGCTCTAGATATCTATATTTCTTTTCCCTATAATATCTCAAAAACTACTGAACGGATTTACACCAAATTAAAAAGGGCGCTTTCTGGACCAAGAGCTATTTTGCTGCCAAATTTGGTATAATTCTGTCCAGCGCTTTGGACTGCAATCATGTCAGAAATCCTTATGGGAATTAACATGAGAAGTGCACTTTTTTTTTACTCTCCCTTTTTTCTCGGCCTCCGTTTGATGGATCACCCCAAAACTTTCCATGCCCAAAAAGCACAACTTGACAGTTTTTTAGAAAATTTCATGATTATTCGTCAAACAAAGCCAAAAATACAGCCTATCCAAAAAACACTTTTTCTATAGAAACTAGGTCCTAACTATAACTACCTACTGGCAACCACAAGTAGGTTTTATATATATATATATATATATATATATATATATATATATATATATATAAGACCTACTTGTGGCGGTCACCACTAGGTAGTTATAATTAGGACTTAGGCACTCATTACAACCCTGGCGGTCGGTGCACACGGCGGAAACCGCTCAGACAGACGGCCACTTTAACACAGCGACCGCCATGGTGGTAGCAACAAGCACCACAGCGGTAACTGCCAATAGCCAGGCAGAAGACAATATTCCACCCACACTATTACGACAGGCCTATCCGCCACCTTTTCCGGGGCGGTACCAACAACATCAAAAGCATGGCGGAAACAGAACACAGAAGTCAAAGGACTCACCTCTGGAGACTCAGGAAACAACCCTGATGCGATCGAGCCCAAGTTGCACATTTTTCTGATGCTCGTCTACCTTCTGCATTATGAACACCAATGCCGGCAAAGACAACCACAGTGAGTACTGCCCCCTAGCACACAAGGGAGGGGGGAGGGAAAAGAGAGTGACACACACAAGCAACACGCAACACCCCCACCCCCAACACCATACACACAACCAGGTGCAGTAACATTACATAAACATTCTCTACCCCTCAGGAATAATGCAAGGACAAAATGATTGGAATAAAGTCAGTGTAATACAATAAAATATCATGAATAAGTGCATCAAAATACAAACGTATAAACATATTTACAAATGGAGGGACACTGCCCAGTCCTCAATGCCACAGGGCCACAACATATAGGCCAAGGCTCCACCTCACTCCTGCAACAACACGGAGAGAACACTGCAGGTTAAAAACACAGAGGCAACTCAGGGGAATGGGGAATGGGGGGGCTCCTCAGCTGGAAGATGGGACAACGCCACTGATCCTGGAGAGGGTTACATGCCCTGTGCGATGTCCTGGGGAGTGCAAGGCCACAGTCTCTCAAGTGGGTGGTTTGCCCACTGCTTGGTCCTGAGGAGTGCAAGGCTACAGTCTCCCTAGTGGATGGCTTCTTCCACTGGTTCTGGAGGGGGCCTTGTGCCCAGTGTGCTTCATCCTGGGAAGGATGGGGTGAGTGGATGGCTTCTCCACTGATTCTGGAGGGGACATTGTGCCCTGTGATGCAGATCTTGGGGTGGGCAAGGTCACAGTCTCTCACCTGGGTGTCACACCTACAGGATTTGCAGGGGCTAGGACGCACTACAGCCCATGGAGGCAGGACTACACACTGCCCGCCGGCGGTGATGGATGCTCAGTGGTGGCAGTGGCAGGGCTGGTGTCGGGGCTGGCAGTGGTGGGGGGAGGCTTCAGCCTTTACCTGCAGCCTCAGATGGCTGCCCACTGGGGCTGCTGCTGCTGGCAATGGTGCTGGTGGTGGTGCTGGCAGTGGTGGTGGGAGGCTCCAGCCCATCCCCTGCAGCCTCTGATGGATGCCCACTGGGGCTGCTGCTGCTGACAGTGGTGCTGGTAGCAGTGCTAGCATTGGTGGGGGGAGGCTCCAGCCCATACCCTGTAGCCTTAGACGGCTGCCCACTGGGGCTGCTGCTGCTGGCAGTGGTGCTGGTGGCAGTGCTGGCAGTGGTGTGGGGAGGCTCCAGTCCTTCTCTGGAAGCCTCGGACGGCAGAACCTCCATGGTTGGTGGTGGGGGCACCGAATGAGTCCCAGCACCAGGCCTCCTGTCCTTCCTGCCAGCAGGTGCAGGCCCCTTGCCCTTCCCTTTCGCAGCTGGTGGTGCCTCCTTGCCCTTCCCTTTCGCAGCTGGTGGTGCCTCCCTGCCCTTCCCTTTCGCTGCTGGTGGTGCCTCCTTGCCCTTCCTTTTCACTGCTGGTTGTGCCTCCTTGCCCTTCCCTTTCGCAGCTGGTGGTGCCTCCTTGCCCTTCCCTTTCGCTGCTAGTGGTGCCTCCTTGCCCTTCCCTTTCGCTGCTGGTGGTGCCTCCTTGCCCTTCCCTTTCGCAGCTGGTGGTGCCTCCTTGCCCTTCCCTTTCGCAGCTGGTGGTGCCTCTTTGCCCTTCCCTTTCGCAGCTGGTGGTGCCTCCTTTCCCTTCCTTGATGCACCTGGTGCAGGCACACATTCAGTGCTACTGGCTGGTGCCCGGGATCCTCGCCCACGTGCAGTAGCTGTTGACACAACTGTGGCCGTGGACTGGGTGGCTGAGGTGCTCACCTGGGTTCTGTCCACACTGGCCCAACGGGAAGGACGGGGGCGGGGAGTGGTAGGGAAGAGGTCAAAGGTGGAGAGGAAAAGCTTCCTAGAGACATTGGGGTGGGAAGAGGATGAAGGTTTGGGAGTGAAGGAAGAGGAAGTGGTTGTAGGAGGTGTCAGTCTGCTGTGTTTGGGTGCAGGTGCATGGGCTGGATGCTGTTCTGAGGTAGATAGCTGTTGCATGTCTGAGTGCTTGCGTTTGGGTACTTTGGGAGGAGGGGGCACAGACACAGTGGGAGAGGACACAGGGGATGTGTGCATGGATGTGGGGGTGGTGATTGCCAGTGAGGGGTGTGTACTGATAGGCGTACTGGTGATGGAGGTAGTGGATGAGGATGTAGTGCATGCAGGTGTGAGTGTAGATGGCACTGGGAGGGAGGTGGACGAGGAGGAGGAGTGGGCCACAGTGGAGGCAGTGGATTTCGGTATGTCTGCCTCTGGATGGTGTTTGTGTGAGTGCCTGTGGAATGATGTGTGGTGCTTGTGTTTGCCTGAGCCACTCCTGTGTGTTTTCCTGGGTGCATGCTTGTCTGCCTGTGTGCTTGGGATAGGTTGGGGTTGAGGGGAAAGGGGCTGGGTACAGGAAGTTGGAGGGGGAAGGCTAGAAACCGGGACAATGGCTGCCATCAGAGAGGAGGCCAGAGCCTGGATTGATCTCTGTTGGGCTGTCATTCCAGAGTTAATGCCCTCCAGGAATGCATTTGTTTGTTGCAAATGGGCTGACAGCCCCTGGATGGCATTCACAATAGTTGACTGCCCAACAGAGATGGATCGCAGGAGGTCAATAGCCTCCTTACTCAGGGCAGCAGGCCTCAGTGGGGCAGGGCCCCCCGGTGCCTGGGGCGAAGGAGATGCCCACCCTCCTGGGTAAGCGGGCATGGGAAACACGCTGAGGGGCTGCTGGGAGGGCGGTGCTAGTACAGGGGTGGCGGCTGTACCTGTAGTTGGGGTGGCCACAGAGGTGTCTGCCACCACCAGGGAGCTCCCATCGGAGGAGGTATAACTGTCAGACCTGTCCCCTCCTGTCTTCGCCGTGGTGCTCCCCTCCCCCTCCGTCCCACTGGTGCCCCACCGTCAGTGGATTCGGCCTCCTGGGCCATATGGGATGCAGCTCCCTCTGTCGCCGGTGCCTCTGCTCCTCCGCCAGATGATGCTAATGCACAGAAGGACAGGGGACAAAACAAAAAGGGGGGGAGAGACAAAGGATACACTTGGTCAATGGCGGCAACAACACCACCGTTGGCATACACGACACACACAGGGAACAGACCTACGCATTAGGCAATGCTAGTCACCAGGCCATGGACAGGAATACCTAAAGCCAATAGCAGCATACCTGAGACCCACAGACCCCTACCCAGTAGTGGATGCCTACTAGCTTGGTTGGAGGTGGTTCACATCATACCCTGCCCAACATGGGACCTACTCTGCAATGTCCGGCCTGGCCTAGGGGCACCCACAGGCCCACATCCCCCACCCAGAGACCACGCCACCACGCACAAGTAGTATATTGGGGAACTGTACTCACCCCCTTGTGGCTGCTGTGATGCCCTCAAGCACCCATCCAGCTCCGGATAGGCCACTGCCAGTATGCGGGCCATCAGGGGGGTCAGGGTTCGATGGGCCCCCCTTCCTCATTGGGAGGCCATCCCCAGCTGGGCCTCCGCCGTCTTCCTTGCCCAGCGTCTCAGGTCCTCCCACCATTTGCCACAGTGGGTGCTCCACCTGCCATAGACCCACAGGGTCCACACATCCTTGGCGATGGCATGCCATATACCCTTTTTCTGATGGGCGCTGACCTGCAGAAAAATACACATAGAAAAAGGGATCAGTCAGACGGTCCGGCCTGTTACACTCATGTCCCACCATAGCCCTCACATCCCTTTACACACAGATATTGCCCACCATACATGCAGCACGCTGCCCAGGAACCTTCCACCAACACCCCCCTTACACGAGGCCCTCACACACAGCACTCCATGCATTCATGCCCCATGCATCGTGCTCACAGTGTACTCACCTGTTGGTCTGGAGGCCCATACAGCATTCGGTACTAGGGTAGGACCCCATCCACCAGTCTCTCCACCTCCGCAGCGGTAAAGGCAGGGGCGCTTTCCCCAATGACACGAGCCATGGTCGGTTCCAGACACAGGTCACAGCAGCACTTGCAGTGTAGGTCCTCTCCTGTTGAAGGTCAGGTAGCAAGTGAGTGAACAGATGGAAAATGGTGGTCACGTACGCGGTGGTGCGTACCGTCACCACCTGCGTACATCACCATTGGCCACTGT
The DNA here is from genome assembly GCF_031143425.1 of Pleurodeles waltl. Taxonomy (NCBI): domain Eukaryota; kingdom Metazoa; phylum Chordata; class Amphibia; order Caudata; family Salamandridae; genus Pleurodeles; species Pleurodeles waltl. Next base: position 416,705,655 of record NC_090437.1, on the reverse strand, counting down.
ACCCATAGGGCCCAATGTTAACCAATGAGGTGTTGCACGGCGCTACTCGGCCGCCTCCCGCAACGGCGCACAACGTCAGTGGAATTACCTCATTTACACATGTCTCTCCATTCAGGGCAGGCAGACGCCATTTCACTGCGTCATAGTACACATATGCACCATTTGGGCCTATACAACAATATACTGTAACAGTCACAACATGCAATGCAGTGTAGTGTTTGGTAATGTGGAATACTGACCAGCTGCTCACCGTTTTGCCCCCTAGATAACACCTGCTGCGGATGAATAGGAGATGGAGACATCCTCCCGTGTACAGACCCCTGGAGAACTTGGCAACTATGGAGGGCAGGCACATCATACTCACTTATAGACTTGACGGGGCCACAATCACAGAGCTTTGTGCCCAATTGGAGCCTGACCTGATATCCACTATCCGTCAGCCCACCGGGATCCCCCCTCTTGTGCAAGTCCTATCTGTGCTCCATTTCTTGGCAACTGGCTTCTTCCAAGTGACAGTGGGCTTGGCAGCAGGAATGTCACAGCCAATGTTATCAATAGTGCTAACCAGAGTGTTATCTGCCCTACTAAAACACATGCGTAGCTACATCGTACTCCCCAGGTTGATGATTTGGCCACAGTGAAAGCTGACTTCTATGCAATGGGACATATCCCCAACATTATTGGGGCTATTGATTGAACACATATTGCATTTGTCCCCCCCCCCGGAGAAATGAACAGGTGTTCAGGAATCGAAAAAGCTTTCACTCAATGAATGTGCAGATAGTGTGCCTGGCGGACCAGTACATCTCCCATGTCAGTGCACAGTTTCCTGGGTCTGTGCATGATGCCTTTATCCTGTGGAATAGCAGCATCCCATATGTGATGGCTCAACTCCACAGGCACAGAGTGTGCCTAATAGGTGAGCCCTGGTTCCCACCAAGTGGATGTTGGTGTATGGGTTTGGTGTGAGCCCTAAGGGTTAGTGTGTGGCTAACAGTTGTCCCTCGATATTTGCAGATGATTCTGGTTACCCCAACCTCTCATGGCTACTGACCCCAGTGAGGAATGCCACGACAAGGGCAGAGGAACGTTACAATGAGGCACATGGGCGGACAAGGATTATCGAGAGGACCTTTGGCCTCCTGAAGGCCAGGTTTCTTTGCCTCCATCTAACTGGTGGATCCCTGTACTACTCACCCAAGAAGGTCTGCCAGATAATCGTGGCATGATGCATGATGCATGTTGCACAACCTTGCCTCGAGATGCCATGTGCCTTTTCTGGAGGAGGACGAGGCTGGAGATGGGCGTGTGGCAGCAGTGGACCCTGTGGACAGTGAAGATGATGAGGATGAGGACAACAGAACTGCAATAATACGACAATACTTCCAGTGACACACGGGTAAAACACTGTAACTTCACTTTACATTGACAGTTTTGTGTTTGACATTGAACATGGCAGGCAGATTCTCCAACTTATATGGCCACTTACTGTACCCTTTGGCATCTCTGTTTTCAGATATCTGTGCCCCACTCTGGCTCCTGGTGTGTTGATTCCAGCCTACTACAGGTCATTCCTATGTATACATTACTGTACAATTGTATTGCAGTGTTTAAAGCTTGTTAAAAGAAGGCATAGTTCAATCATTTCCCAGACTCCATACTTGTATTTTTTTAAATGGTGTTTATTTAAGTGCTAATAAGTAGAGGAGGATGTGCAAGGGTATTGTTCAAGTCTATTTGTATCACAGGTGCATTGTCCAAGGGGGTATAGGAAGGGGAGCAATGGCAGTTCAAGGTGGACAGGGTGTTAGGGTTTGTGCACAGCAAAGAGCATGTCCCCTCTCACTGCACTAGTGGGTTCTGTAATAGCTCCCTTTTAAACTTACTATTGAAAGCCTTTCTTGTTATCTCACCTTCCCCCCCCCCCTCCTAGGCTTCTGTGTATCTTGTTTAATGTGCTGTTTTGTTTACACATTGGGCCTTGCTTTTACCAAGGCTTCTTTAAAACACTCCTACCTAGGCCATGTGTTAATTCAACTCATTTGCATAATAACTGAAACTCTGCACACCTTTCAAGAACATGTGCAGCATGTGAGGACCACACCCAGCCCTTCAAACCACACCCAGCTCTTCAAACCACACCCAGCTCTTCGAACCACACCCAGCCCTGTCTATAAAAGGCAGCCCCCGAGCCTCACCCAGTGCTTGTGCTCGTCTACCTCCCGCTTACCTGAGAACAGATCCCTCGGCGCTGGCACTCCTGCTCTCTACAGACTTTCATTGGCTTCAATGGGCGCAGCTGCTGGCTCTTCCTTCTTCCGGTTTCCGGTTCCTCCTTGCCTCAGCCTCTCTCCTACAAGCAACCTGCAAAAGAGAAAGAAGACAAGGTTAGACTGATCAGTATCTCTTGCCAGCAACAAGTAAGTGCAAAACTTTTTATTACCTGAAAGAACTTTGACAACAATTTCTGGATTCGTGTATAGACAATTTGAAACAAGATACCTTCCACGAACATTGTGATTCAAACTCTTTGTTACAAGAATACTTTGCGGAACTTTGTGAAGCAAACATTGTTTTTTTTCTATGGAACTTTTAAGAATCGAACAGTGGAAACCATTAACAGCAAGGCAAACAGTAAATCAAGGACTTGCACAAATTACATGCTGTATTTTGATGTAAAAGTACAGTATTTGTTTTATAAAAGATTCTGGAAATATGGGAAAAGTGAGTCTGCTATTGGGAATTTAGGCTTTAGTTATATTAAGATGAATGTTTGATATTGGTAATTCTGATAACGGTGTTTGTTTAATGTTTTAGAAGCTTTACAGTAATAGAAAGCACATCCCAGAGCAGTAACACATTCCAAACCTGGAAACTAGATACCAGGATCCAAGAGGTACTTTTAGAAGAGAATTTCTAATAAATAAAGGGGTAGTCAGGAACCCATTTAGGAATAGGTTGCACTTATCTGTTCTTTGTTTATGTTTCATTAGGCACCAGTTTCTACAGAAGTCAGAAAGGGCCGCAGATTTGTGCAGCACTTCAACAGTGGAAACGCAAGAACGGTGTTGTCTCTTTATTTTATTTTATCCACTTCCCCCCTTCCCTTGAGCTTCTGTTCTTAGTGCACTGTTTTAAAAACTAGTGTGCTGGAACAAGCAGTTTCAGGGTGGGGTCGGATTGTCTTCAACCTCCATCAGAACTGAACAAGAACTCAGGTGAACTGGGCTTTGACAGAAGCACAAGCCTTAAAAAATTTCATTTCTGGTGGACGATGAATACCGGGGAAGAAATAGAGGGCATTGACGTCACGGATATGGCGCTGGCCCTAAATGAGGACTTGGCTCATAATGAATCAGTGTCTGGCATCTTGCAACATATGCAAGAGGAAATAGAGAGATTAAAGATGGAGAATACCTCTTTAAAACAGGATTTAAGCAGGTATAAATTTAGGGGATCTCAGTGGAACACAGCTTTTACGCCTTTGTTTAAAACCTCCTCAGAGACAGGGGCGCCATCAAAACATACAACTTTGCCTCCCCCAGTTGAGGTTACTGTTAATGCTCCTGATGCTGTGCCCTTAGCAGCACCTGAACGTTTTCATGGAGATAGTAACAAATTCCATGTTTTTATCAATCAATGTCAATTACACTTCGTTTGTAAGCCACAACAGTTCCCTACTGATGCTACGAAAGTGGCATTCGTCTTGTCTTATTTGGGTGGCACAGCAGCCAATTGGTCAATTCCTTTCGTGGATAGAGATGATCCCATCCTCCATAATTGGAATCAATTTAAACGTACCATGACCAGCCTCTTTGCAAAACACACTTTCATGCAGGCAAGTGATAATGAGCTTTTAAATATTAAACAAGGTAACAAGGATTTATTGACCTATCTCACTAGTTTTAATCGTTTACTCACCGAGACACAGTGGCCAGAAGAAAAGCGTGTCTCCCTTTTTTATAAAGGTTTGAGAGACGAGTTAAAAGACGCGCTGGCTCATATCGTTGATTTGCCAAAAGACTATTCGGACTTTGTAGATTTAGTTGTGAAATTAGAACATAGACTAGGAGAAAGAAAGGGAGATAAATACAAACTGGAATCACGGTTAACTTTTATTAGACACGAGAAGAAAGACACAGATAATAAACTCCCTGAACCTGAGCCTATGCAAATAGGGACACTCAGAGGTCCACTCACATCAGAGGAAAAAGAAAGAAGGAGAAAACTTCAATTATGTTTATATTGTGGCAGGGCAGGTCACTTTGCCAGAGAATGTCCAGTAAAGCCTAAAACTCCACGAAAGGGTGCTGTTTCCTCCACCTCCTCAACTGAATCGGGAAACGATTAAGCTCGACAAGGGGAGAGGTTACTTGTTCGAGAAAACATCTTAATCAAACCTCTAATGCTGCAGCCTTCATGGTACCGCACATACCTAGACATTTCATAATTCAGGTCGTTTTAATTGTTACTACCCAAGTGAGGCATTCTCTCCCTGTCCTACTGGACTCAGGCGCGACAGGAAATTTTGTGGATAATAAGTTAGCTGAAAACTTAGGACTTCCTATGTGCTTAAAGCCTTGTCCAGAAGCAGTATGTGCAGTGGATGGGTCAGAATTGACCTCTGGATTAATCACAAAACAAACAAGTCCACTTGTTATGGTCTGTCAGAACGGGCACACAGAGGTGATTAGTTTTGATCTGATAGATACTCCTAATTTTGGTTTGATTCTCGGGGTACCCTGGTTAACAACTCATAACCCAAAAATTGATTGGGTGAATAGAACTGTTACTTTGGATTCCTCTTTCTGTAGAACCAATTGCTATCAAGAAGCAGGTACAGAACAGAGCACAGTATTACACTGTGCTAGTGTTACACAAGATGAACCAAGTCTCCCTCCTGAATAGTCTGACTTTAAAGACGTCTTTGATCCAGTAAAGGCTAGTGTGCTGCCCCCACATCGGTCTTATGACTGCCGTATAGATCTTATCCCAGGGGCCCCTTTACCTAATAACAGAGTATATGCTTTGACTGACGAAGAAACCAAATACTTAAGAACCTACCTAGATGACCTACTACAGTCTGGGTTCATCCGTCATTCCACATCTCCGGTGTCATCTCCACTCTTTTTTATGCAGAAGCCGGATAAATCCCTGCGCGGGTGTATCGATTATAGAGGACTAAATAAGGCTACAATAAAGAATAAATATCCTCTTCCTCTAATACCTGTGTTGTTGGATCAATTAAGACATTCTACTGTATACACTAAACTAGATCTGCGGGGAGCTTACCACCTGGTCCGAGTAAAAGAGGGGGATGAGTGGAAGACAGCTTTCAAGACAAAGTTTGGTTTATTTGAGTACACAGTAATGCCCTTTGGGTTATGTAATGCCCCTGCGGCCTTTCAGTTCTTTATAAATGAGGTCCTACACGAATTCCTGGACGTTTGTGTCATAGTATACATAGACGACATCCTCATTTACTCTAAGAACTCAGAAGAACATACCCAACATGTTCGTGCAGTATTATCAAAGTTAAAAGAAAATCATCTTTTTGCTAAGTTAGAAAAGTGTACTTTTAATGTCAGCAAGGTGGACTTTTTAGGATACTGCCTGTCACCTCAAGGAATAACTAAGGATGTAAAGAAAATCAGTGCTATTGCTGATTGGCCAGAACCATCCTCTGTAAAAGATATTCAGAAATTTCTGGGTTTCGCCAATTTTTATAGGAGGTTTATTGCACATTTTGCAGACATTGCGGCCCCAATAACTACCTTGTTGCGGAAAGGGCAACGATTTCTTTGGACTGATGAGGCGGCACACGCCTTTCAACTCCTAAAACAAAAGTTCACTTCAGCCCCAATTCTGAAACATCCTGATCCTGACTTGCCTTTTTTTGTTGAAGCGGATGCTTCACAAGTAGCTTTAGGAGGAGTTCTCTCTCAACGAGATGCAGTAGATGGCCAGTTACATCCTATAGCCTTCTATTCCAAAAAGTTATTACCAGCTGAACAAAATTACACTGTGGCTGAAAGGGAACTACTAGCTATCAAAGTAGCCTTTTCAGAATGGAGGCACCATTTAATGGGAGCCAAGTACCCAGTTACAATCTTTTCTGACCATAAGAACCTACAGTTTTTTGGATCACTTAAAGCACTAACACCACGTCAGATGCGCTGGTTAAATTGTTTTAGCACATTTGACTTTGTTATAACCTATAGACCAGGTGCACAACAAATTCAATCTGATGTGTTATCTAGATACGGACATACCTCAGACATGAAACAAGATAAAATAGGAGAACCCATTATTCCTCCCCAAAAGTTTTTGGCACCAGTACAACAGAAGGATTTCATCACAGATCTATATAAGGCACACATGCAAATAGCACCTCAGGATTGGTTAAAGGATTCCCATAACACAATACGAGGTTTATTGTATCACAACAACATGCTGTTAGTGCCCACCTCTGAATTACAAACACAGGTGATAATTTGGCATCACGCCTCACCATTGGCAGGTCATCCTGGTTGGGTAAAAACCCTGGAAAATGTGCAAAAAAAACACTTTTGGTGGGACACTATAAGAAAGGACATTAAGCAATTTGTCACTACCTGTCCAATTTGTGCAAGACATAAATCTTCTCATAAAGCCCCTGACGGCTTGTTAATACCAATGCCAACACCCAAACAACCTTGGCACACTGTGAGCGTAGACTTTATTGTAGGTTTACCACCTGTAAAATCCTTCACAACAGTGTTGGTTATAGTGGATTTTTTATCTAAAATGGCACATTTTGTACCATTACGGAAATTACCCACGGCGGCAGATTTGCCGATATTTTTATAAGGGAAATTGTGCGTTTACATGGTTTGCCAAGCAAAGTGGTGTCAGACCAAGGGAGCCAGTTCAACTCTAGATTTTGGAAAAAATTATGTAAAAAACTGAAAATAGATGTGGCATTATCCACTGCTTTCCACCCAGAGACAGATGGACAGACTGAACGACTGAACCAAACCTTACTTCAAACGCTACGTTGTTTATTGGCTGATTATTCTAGTGAATGGTTGGAAGCTCTCCCTGTAGCGGAGTTTGTTTATAATAATACTGAGCATTCAGCTCTACTTTGCTCACCATTCTATTTTTTGCAGGGGTATCATCCAAGAGCTATACCCATTTTGTTAGAAGATTCCCTGTTGCCTACAGTAACTGATAGACTAACGAGGTTAGGTGACATACAAGACAAAGCCAGGAAACATTTATTAAAGTACAAGGAAAGCATGAAAAGACAAGCAGACAAACACAGATCTGAGCCCCCAATGTATAAAATTGGTGACAAGGTATGGCTCTCCACAAAGAACCTAAACATAGAGGGATCCCGAAAGCTGCAACCACGTTTCATTGGACCCTTTAGTATAACGGCCATAGTAAACCCGGTAACAGTAAAATTAGATTTACCAAAAGAATATCCAGTACATACTACATTCCATGTGTCCTTGCTTAAGCCGTACAACCCAAAAACCCGACCTGAACCACCACCTCCACCCATACCAATTAAGGGAAATCTAGAATATGAAGTGAAAAGCATAAATGACTCAAAAAGAATTAGTGGATGTCTGTTTTATTTAGTAGAATGGAAAGGATATGATGAATCTGAGAATTCATGGGAACCAGCATCATATGTACATGCCCCACAGCTGATTAGACGGTTTTATTTTAAAAATCCAGGAAAACCCCGTCCTGTAGGAGGGCCTTTGAGGGGGGCAACTGTTAGGGTTTGTGCACAGCAAAGAGCATGTCCCCTCTCACTGCACTAGTGGGTTCTGTAATAGCTCCCTTTTAAACTTACTATTGAAAGCCTTTCTTGTTATCTCACCTCCCCCCCCCCCCTCCTAGGCTTCTGTGTATCTTGTTTAATGTGCTGTTTTGTTTACACATTGGGCCTTGCTTTTACCAAGGCTTCTTTAAAACACTCCTACCTAGGCCATGTGTTAATTCAACTCATTTGCATAATAACTGAAACTCTGCACACCTTTCAAGAACATGTGCAGCATGTGAGGACCACACCCAGCCCTTCAAACCACACCCAGCTCTTCGAACCACACCCAGCCCTGTCTATAAAAGGCAGCCCCCGAGCCTCACCCAGTGCTTGTGCTCGTCTACCTCCCGCTTACCTGAGAACAGATCCCTCGGCGCTGGCACTCCTGCTCTCTACAGACTTTCATTGGCTTCAATGGGCGCAGCTGCTGGCTCTTCCTTCTTCCGGTTTCCGGTTCCTCCTTGCCTCAACCTCTCTCCTACAAGCAACCTGCAAAAGAGAAAGAAGACAAGGTTAGACTGATCAGTATCTCTTGCCAGCAACAAGTAAGTGCAAAACTTTTTATTACCTGAAAGAACTTTGACAACAATTTCTGGATTCGTGTATAGACAATTTGAAACAAGATACCTTCCACGAACATTGTGATTCAAACTCTTTGTTACAAGAATACTTTGCGGAACTTTGTGAAGCAAACATTGTTTTTTTTCTATGGAACTTTTAAGAATCGAACAGTGGAAACCATTAACAGCAAGGCAAACAGTAAATCATGGACTTGCACAAATTACATGCTGTATTTTGATGTAAAAGTACAGTATTTGTTTTATAAAAGATTCTGGAAATATGGGAAAAGTGAGTCTGCTATTGGGAATTTAGGCTTTAGTTATATTAAGATGAATGTTTGATATTGGTAATTCTGATAACGGTGTTTGTTTAATGTTTTAGAAGCTTTACAGTAATAGAAAGCACATCCCAGAGCAGTAACACATTCCAAACCTGGAAACTAGAGACCAGGATCCAAGAGGTACTTTTAGAAGAGAATTTCTAATAAATAAAGGGATAGCATGGAACCCATTTAGGAATAGGTTGCACTTATCTGTTCTTTGTTTATGTTTCATTAGGCACCAGTTTCTACAGAAGTCAGAAAGGGCCGCAGATTTGTGCAGCACTTCAACAGTGGAAACGCAAGAACGGTGTTGTCTCTTTATTTTATTTTATCCACTTCCCCCCTTCCCTTGAGCTTCTGTTCTTAGTGCACTGTTTTAAAAACTAGTGTGCTGGAACAATCAGTTTCAGGGTGGGGTCGGATTGTCTTCAACCTCCATCAGAACTGAACAAGAACTCAGGTGAGCTGGGCTTTGACACAGGGTGACAGAGTGGGACACAAGGGTGACATTCAGGAGAGTTTAATTTCCTGGCGGGGGTCTTAGCAATAGTCTCTGGCTTCTGCCTGGATCGCAGGGACTGTTTGCGGGGTGTTCTCCTTCTGCAGGGGGAGGGGTGCTGGTGCCCTGTTGTTCCTGTGGCGGGGCCTCCTGCCCACTAGCGGAGGTGGAGGACTGTTCAGTAGTCTGGCTAGTGTCAGGGCCCTGGTGGTGTGCCACTGCCTCCCTCATGGTGTTGGCCATGTCTGCCAGCACCCCTGCAATGGTGACCGGGGTGATGTTGATGGGTGACGTTGGGGGGGAGACCTGTGGGGATGTAAATGCGTGTTATTATTTCTGCGTGTGACATCCTGTGCATGGGTGTGTTGCCCTCTGCAGTTGTTATTGCCCTGGCAGCTTTGCCTTGTGTGAGTAGTCATTTGGTGCGCTTGGTGATTGTCTCTAATGTGCATGCTTTGGTGATGGGTGGCCATGCTGGTCTGTGATGGGGTCCATGCATTGGTGTTACGTGCAGGGCTTGGTATTGGGATGGGTGGGTTGTGATGGTGGGGTGTATGTGAGGTGGTGGAGTGATGGGGTGAGGGTACGGGTGGGGGTTTGTGATGGCATGCAGGTAGGAGGGGGTGTTAATAATAAAGAGTTGACTTACCAGAGTCCAGTCCTCCTCCTACTCCTGCCAGGCCCTCAGGATGCAGCATTGCCAAGACTTGCTCCTCCCATGTTGTTAGTTGTGGGGGATGAGGTGGGGTCCACTGCCAGTCCTCTGTACTGCTATTTGGTGTCTTGCTACCACAGAACGCACCTTCCCCCGTAGGTTGTTCCACCTCTTCCTGATGTCATCCCTTGTTCTGGGGTGCTGTCCCACGGCGTTGACCCTGTCCACGATTCTCCGCCATAGCTCCATCTTCCTAGCGATGGATGTCTGCTGCACCTGTGATCCGAATATCTGTGGCTCTACCCAGATGATTTCCTCCACCATGACCCTGAGCTCCTCCTCTGAGAATCTCAGGTGTCTTTGTGGTGCCATTGGTGTAGTGTGAGTGGTGTGTGTGAGGGTGTGTGGGGTAAGGTGTTGGGGTGTGTGCTGTAAGGTGCGTGGAAGGTGTATGGGTGATGCCGTTATGTGGCTTTGGTTCTGTGGGTGCGCTTGGTCTATCTCTCAGTTGGCAATTTTTTATAGTCGTAAAGGGTTGTGGGTATTGTGGTTGTGTGTTTTATAGTGGTGTGAGGGTGTGGTGTGTGTACGGGTGTCAGGTATGTGTACTTTGTATTGTCCAATGTAGTGTTGTTTTGTATATGTGTGTGTATTTTGAGCGCAGCGGTATGTACTGCCAATGGTTTACTGCGGTTGAATATCCGCTGCGGTGATTCGTGGATCATAATGCTGTGGGTGTAGTTCTGTTGGCGTAACGGTGTGGGTTTTGGTACAGCCAGTTTATCACTGACCTTTAGGCTGGCGGATTTGTGTGTGTGGCTGTATAGTGGAGGATTCCTATGTGTGTGTCATAATATGGGTAGAGGTAATCCACGGCGGTATGTTGGCGGCAGTCAGCATGGCGGTAAGCAGGATTTACCGCCAATGTCATAATGAGGGCCTTAGTTTCTATAGAAAAATCGGTTCTTTGCTTGCCTATATCTTTGGCGCCGCTTGACAAATCTTCACGAAATTTCCCCCCAAAATTGACTCTCATGAGAGCTGCTGTCTGGAACGTTTTGGGGTGATCCATCAACCTGAGGCTGAGATAAAGGGGGGTGTAATTTAGAGTGTTTCCAATGTTAATTCCCATAGGAAAAAATAAACAGAGATAGCACAAAACCCACTGGATGGAATTACACCAGATTTGGCAGAAAGTTAGCTATCTGGTCCAGAAAGAGCCCTTTTTAGGTCGAGCATAGCAGCACGCATGCACTGCTTTTCTGACGTGTTGGTATATGTCTGGGCTTTTAACCATGCCCACCGAACATGCTGATCAACATCACTTGTTAAGGGGCTTGCCCTTCAAAAATCCTTTGTTATTATTGGTATATGCTTTACGTTTGTTCCTCCTTAGGGCGGTTTTGTTACTGCCTTGGCATTCGACCCTGTTACATGGATAATTGCACTTTTGCTGATATGGTTGGCTGCAAGCGAACCTCTTTTTTTCCTTTTGTCTCTCTATTTTGCGCTCATGCTCATGGCAGCCGTCGCTCTTTGAATCGGCTTGTCTATGCAGTATCTGACCTTTGCACCTAATTCCTAATATTTCCAATGCAATTAACATTCCAAAATTTTATTTTTACAAAGGCTTGGTGTGGCGACCTAATGTTGGGGGTCAGAGGGACATTTACAAGGGGCCTGTTGTTGTTGATAAAAGTCTCAACATTTTTGCAGGCGTAGGTTATCTTGACAGACATATTGGCGGGGCATGGGCTTCGGTGAAGAAAGACCCAATAAAGAGCTTGCATTGATAAAATGCCACTGACTTACATCCGCATTCTTGATAGATGATTGGAATGGGCTGAATAGGTAGGCAGATTGTCTTGAGAGACATCTATTTTTCTATCTCTATTTCTGTCATATTTGCGTGTTCTGGTATCTTCAGATCGCGCACACTCAACCCCTTCTACGAAAAACAAAAAAGCAGAAAATATTTTGTCTTGCCCCCCTTCTCTCTATCTTCTTTCGTTATTCAATGGTTCTAAGTATATATTCCTTGTTTTCTTAAGCATGAAAATGACTCTTTTACTTATCTTATCTCTGTCTTTTACAAGTAACTGGTGTATTTGTTTCAAACACATCCATTCACAGAACTCTGTATTGCTCGTTTGGTGCATTTTCTATTTTTTAGTTAAGTCGGTTCACTCCCTAACTCCCAATTCGAGAAAAGCTAACACAATGCGGTGGAACTGTTTTAACAACTGCGTTTTTTCATTTACTTTATCAATGACTTGTTTTATTTTACATACGAGTTACAAAAAAGTCAAAATACAAATATAAACTACATTTACTTTTATCAGAGAAAAACATTACCCTAAGTTAAATGTTCTCACTCGTACCATACCGTAACTCCTATAAAGGGAGCACCCTCCCTTTTGTTGTGCAAGACATTATGACTAGTGGGGGCACATCGTCTTAAGTTTAGACAGCGTGGTAGTCGGCAAAGACGTCTTTATATGCGCTACTGTTGCTAGTGGGGTGCACATTGTTTCTTGGCTGACCACGTGTTGTCTGGTAAAAACGCATTACAAACGTCCCGTGTCACTGGCACCTCATGGGCGCTAGCATTGGTACATTACTTTTTTTTTCCTCATTGAGAGATACTTCCTGATGTGATGGTGCTAAAAATATGAACTACCCAATCAATTTAAATAAAACATACTTGCCAGGGCTGGCCCCGGAAGGCTGATTAGGAGCCTCCCCAGATTTGGAGGTCAATACGGCTGTGGGGAGGAACTTTAAAATTACCATAACTCCCGGAGTATAAAGGCAGTTAGATTTGCTGCCTTTTCAAGAAAGGGGCTCGTAACTGCACAACTTTAATTAGATGATTGCTCTCCTAATGACCACATATACTTCTTAAGGAAGTAGCTAAAACCTTTTTTTACCTTGAAGGACACACACTAGTGCTGCTGCGATCCGATATTGTGGAACTGACTGCAGGCAAGTTTGGGATGCCTGTAAATCACAAATGTGATTAAACAGAATCAGAGGTCCTTTGTATGGGAATGATTTGTTACTTCTTGTGGAGCTTGTCTTGTTTAGCATATTTTTTTGTGTGCATTTTATCAGCCTGTGCCAAAACCTTCTCAGCCACACATTCCTGCATGCACAGCTACCCGTCTGTATGCTTACATTTTACACATAGATGCTTTTTTGTTAATATACACTTCTAGTGTAAAGTTGTTTTCAAGTCATGATTTTAGCTAACACATGTGCATACTAAACTTAAAATCATCTCGCTGCCTAGTTTGCCTCCTGGCTTGCCTTATTGCCTCACCCCCTAGCAGCTCAGAAGTGTGCCTTCCCCCGGCGCTTTTATTGAAGGTGCTGTAAAATGAGGGCATTCATCGGCCCTCTGCCTCACAGGAGACTCTGCAGGCTCTCCCGGGCCAATTAACACCTCCAGCAGAAACGCGGGCTGTAATGCAGCAATGGGCTTCTTTAATTAAATGCCACATAGCTTCTCTAACCTCAAGGAAAAGTTAACTCTTTCAGTTGTATTAATCCCCACTACTGATTGATTTAATATGAAAGGGTTTGCCTTTGTAGCACAAATGATCGTTGCTTGCAGCTAGTTATTGCAGGCAGTTATCTTGTAGGCACTACATTAGATCTGTGGTGAAAAATTACTCCAGGGTACTCTGACATGCCATACATATTGGATTGTGTGACCTGTTCCTCTGCCGGCATTTCAGCAAAACCCACGGCTTTTATTCAAAATATTTGAAAAAAGTGCTATAAATTGTGAGGTTTTTTCCAAAAGCAATTCTGGGGAGGTGTAACCATTGTGTTTGTCTTGTGCAGTACAACGTCGGTCTGGTGGTATGTTCTTTTCTCCCGAGGGAGGTTGGTGTTTCATTTCAGCTTTGGCAGCTCTTTAATTTTAAATGGTTGTCATTAACATGTTTGAGTAGGTGCTGTGGCAGCCAGGGTGTGTGTTTACACTCTGTCCAGATTAGGAACTGTGTGCACGCACCACACAATCCTGCTACAGAAGGGCATGCCTCTACGGCAAACAAAGCAGAATATTCTGTGCAGGAGAATGTCTGCAAGGGTAATGTTGCCTTGAAACGCTGTATTTACACAGCTTGGCTTTTGAAGCTGTGCAATTTCTATGTTTGGGCAATAGCAGTTGTGAACTTTACTTAATGTATCGACCTGAAGGAGGTAAGTCTGATTTGGCTGCCCTGCTGCACAGATGTCGGGAACAAGATCATATTTCACAGGAACACATTTCCACCACATACAACTTAGTTTATTTACACGTTTGTATGTAAGCAGTGCAGCCGTCCATATATTAAGTGTGTTTCATTATTTGTTGCAGATAAAGGAAGAAGGTGAATGGAAGTGCTTTAGTTATATGCAGGGCCACTGGAATTATGTGGCAAAGAGGACACAATTACGTGGCAGGGTTCACCAATTTATATGGGAAGAAAAGTCCAGTTATGCATTTACAATGCCAATAGCTGTGACTCAAGCAAATGCGAGACCTATTGCATTGGAAATGGTTGTTGTTATTTGGTGTAAATCCAGTCAGTAGTTTTTAAGAAATTTAAGAAAATCCAAATTTGTTTATATAGGGGCGCGAAGGATTCGCAACCCCTCCTGATCTTCTGCTGAGATCAGATTGGCTGATAACACTTCAACAACAGAAGTGTAGTCAGCTATCTTGGAAATTGGCTGAAGCCGAGTCCCAGAAAAAGATAATAAAAAATACAAAAGGGGCCAGGGTATGAACATCCTGACCTCTTAGCTCTGGTGGTGGCTAAAAGGCATTTTTTATTTGTGATTTTATGGTCAGATCCACAGCGGATCTGCCGTAAATTTTAAAAAAATGAAGCGTGGTCTCCAGCGCTTCGTAATCATAAATCCAAGATGGAGTGACTTGTGGGGCTCTGATCAGATTCTGTTACCCAGAACCCTTTGCAAACCTCAAAATCTGGCCAAAAAAACACTTTTCCCTCACATTTCGGTGACAGAAAGTTCTGGAATCTGAGAGGAGCCACGAATTTCCTTCCACCCAGTCTTCCCCCAAGTCTCCCGATAAAAATGATACCTCACTTGTGGGGGTAGGCCTAGTGCCCGCGACAGGAAATGCCCCCAAACACAACATGGACACATCACATTTTGACAAAGAAAACAGAGCTGTTTTTTGCAAAGTGCCTAGCTGTGGATTTTGGCCCCTAGCTCAGCAGGCACCTAGGGAAACCTAGCAAACCTGCACAGTTTTGAAAACTAAACACCTAGGGGAATCCATGATGGGGTGACTTGTGGGGCTCTGATCAGGTCCTGTTACCCAGAATCGTTTGCAAACCTCTAAATGTGGCCAAAAAAACACATTTTCCTCACATTTCGTGACAGAAAGTTCTGGAATCTGAGAGGAGCCACAAATGTCCTTCCACCCAGCATTTCCCCAAGCCTCCCTATAAAAATGGTGCCTCACTTGTGTGGGTAGGCATAGTGCCCGTGACAGGAATAGATCACACAACGGTCAATGTTGGTACTTACATGAGGCAACTGTTGACCCTGTGTGATCCATTCCTTATGCAGGCACTAGGTATAGGCACTCAAGTGGGGTAGTGTTTTTATCAGGACAGGTGAGGAATCACTAGGTGGTAGGAATTGTGTGGATCGCAGCATATTCCTGTAGTTTTTTGTGACAGAAATGCAAGAAAAATAGAGTTTTTATTCAACATTTCAGCTTTGCAGGGTATTCTGGGTAAGAAAACGTTGGGGAATCCACACAAGTCACACCTCTGTGGACTCCCCCGGATGTCTAGTTTCCAGAAATGTTTGGGTTTAGTATGTTTCCCTATATAGCCACCGAACCCAGGACCAAAAACACAGGTGCCTGCCTTACAAAACCAGTTTGTTTTGTGATAGATAATTTTGATGTCTCCACAATACAATTTGGGCAGTGGATTTCGGGGTGGAACTAAATTGGGGAGCTCCCAAGAGAGCACCCTCTCTGTGCTTGCCCCCGCATTCACCTGCTCTCCGGGTTGGGCTAACCCACTATTGCCCTGTTGCACAGACTGTGCTTGCGAAGGGACAACACGACTGCCCTCATCACCTCCCTCACAATTTACTGGAAGGATTTATCCAATGGGACTCCTCCAACTGAAAAATCACTCTCAGAGTCTGCGCCATTGTCCTATCCCTCAGATGCTATCTCTGATCCTATGTCAGAGCTGTCCTCTATAACCAGAGTGACGTCAGCAGCAGTCATCCATCAAGATGCCATCTCTGCAATTGGCTAAACTGTTTCTCTAAAACACTAGCCTACATAGACAGTCACAAAATTGCTGGTGTGTGATACGTGCAACAGTAGAGGCCACCTTAACTGCGCTTCCTCCCTCAATCAGCACGTTCTTTCAAGACACTCAAACACCTTGTCACATACCGTTCGTCACAGTCTTTAGTACCTCCTGCGCCCAGTCCAACAATCATTATTGGTGCTCCCACTCTCATGTCCTCCTCCTCGGATTCCCTCATTACCACCCAGCAAACGTGCTCTTCATCTCTTCATAGCCACCCCCCACCCCGCACATACATTTCATTTGTATTATAGCGCAGGTAGTGGCTGACTTTACTAACGTACTCAGCTATTTACTTAAAATACAGATTTGCTCTTTGCAGTAGTCATATAAACCTTCTGCACTTCTTCATGGCACTAAAACTGCCACTAGACAAAAGTCTGATCCTTTTGAGCAGAAACATAATCACAAGACTTACTTGACTTCTTTATTACTGCCTAAAAGCTACAGTTGAAATGCGTCAGTTGAAGTATGTGCACTGCTTTGAAGACGCAAGCTGCAACTGCAAGACAACTGGTGGCAAATATATATATATATATATATATATATATATATATATATATATATATATATATATATATAAGATATATATATATAGATCACTTTTATATGTGGGTCTGGTTTTCCTGGGGGAGATTGCAGCCCCCAGGGAAACCACACATGCACTGACAAAAGTGATATATATATATATCTATATAGAAATATCTATCTACATGGATATATCTATATATATATATATATATATCAAACCAAGGCCCGTTCAGGGTTAGAGTGACGCATGAATTATGCAAAAAACAAAGGAGAACTCTGGGAAGTTCCCAATTTTAGGTGGAGAGCTGCTCTAGTAAGGAGCACCCTGCAACGCCAACAACACTCTAAGTTTGCTCACCTCAAATGTCTGCTTATCTAGCAAAGTTTTTAAGCATAGGATCAGCACAGTGCTATCCTCGCCGAGCTAGAGAGTGACAAAGTCTTTTGCCATTTGTACAGCAAAATCTTTAAGCATAGGATTGACATAGTGACATCCTCGCCGAGCTGTAAAATGACAAAAGCCATTTACCACTCCAGGCACAGTATTACAGCTTTGGACTGGTCAAATACCATCCAAGCCAACCTGGAATGAGTAAAGCAACCCCTGACACGTGTTTCGTTTCGCTCTCATTAGAGCTCTTCAGAGGGGTATAGCTGTGTCCAGACACAAGGGAGCACCCAGTATAAGTCAAACCAAGGCCCTTTCAGGGTTAGAGTGACACATAAATTATGCAAAAAACAAAGGAGAACTCTGGGAAGTTCCCAATTTTAGGTGGAGAGCTGCTCTAGTAAGGAGCACCCTGCAACACCAACGACACTCTAAATTTGCTCACCTCAAATGTCTGCTTATCTAGTGAAGTTTTCAAGCATAGGATTAGCACAGTGCTATCCTCACCGAGCTAGATAGTGACAAAGTCTTTTGCCATTTGTACAGCAAAATCTTTAAGCATAGGATTGACATAGTGACATCCTCGCTGAGCTGTAAAATGACAAAAGCCATTTACCACTCCAGGCACAGTATTACAGCTTTGGACTGGTCAAATACCATCCAAGCCAACCTGGAATGAGTAAAGCAACCCCTGACATGTGTTTCGCTTTCATTAGAGCTCTTCAGAGGGGTATAGTTTTGTCCAGACATAAGGGAGCACCCAGTATAAGTCAAACCAAGGCCCTTTCAGGGTTAGAGTGACGCATAAATTATGCAAAAAACAAAGGAGAACTCTGGGAAGTTCCCAATTTTAGGTGGAGAGCTGCTCTAGTAAGGAGCACCCTGCAACACCAACGACACTCAATTTTTTTTGCATATATATATATATATATATATATATATATATATATAGATATGTCCATGTAGATAGACATATCTATCTACATGGATTGATATATCTATACATAGATACATATATATATATATATATATATATATATATATATATATGTTTTTTTTTTTTTGTAGTTATAGGTGATCACGCCCCCCCCAGGGCCCCCCAACGTTAAATTTAAAAAATATGGCCCGGGGGGGGGGGTGGCCTGTTTTCCAAAGGGGGCCGACCCCCCAAGTGAAATCCCTGGCGTCTAGTGGCTGCGATCGGGGGCCAGGAAACGATTCAGGAAGGCCTTGTATGAAAGGGGAGTGTCTCCCCTTTCATACAAGGCCTTCCCGAATGTGGGGAAGGTCGTTTGGGGCCGTTTTCCCCATAGGAGCAGGAAGCGGCCCTACGGTGCGCTGACGTCACAAAGGGGCGGGTGGGGGTCGGGGGGAGACACATAAGCTCTTCCGTGTCTCCCAGGGGTAAAAAATAAAAAAATTAAATCCTCGGGTGCGTCACACCCGAGGTTTTTTAAACTGCTTCCCCGGTGTCGGCCACTGGTCGTGACCCGCACCAGGGAGGTAGTGTGGGTGTCTGCCAGCGGCCGACGCCCGCACTTAAGGGGTTAAATGAGGTTCCAATCCGTCACTTCCAGGGTGGTACAGAGCAAGTGTGGAGCCATACAGCACCAACTAGCGGCGTGCAGGAGTATTGCTCTAGAAAAGTTTCCAGAATCAATCAGGAGTCTGGGCACTATTTTAAGGTGAGGAATCTGCGACTAAAAGCATACATCAGAAGGTTCAGTCTGAATAAATTCATGCAACCGTTTTCTTGATGACTATCCACAGCTTACAAGGTGCCAGGAAGGCAGTGGTGTATGGGAGGGTAATGCATGAGTAAGAGGGATTGAAACAATTATTAATCTTGGCTTTATGGACTACTCTTTTGAATGCTGGCATTAGAATGTTTTTTTTTTTTTTTTGTGGGTTTTTGGGTATGTTTTTCTGGTATTTTTAATCTGGGCATTGTGAAATGAAGTTCAACCTTAGAATTTTCGCCCAGGCGTTAGACTGGATCTGGAGATTTTTCTTCGAGCAATACCCTTGCGCATCAGTAGGTGGCGTCAGTTGACTCTGCGGGCATCATAGGCATCGTGATCGCCGCGATGACATCGGGAGTAGTATATAGACGCCGCCCTCGCGCAGTGACGTCAGTTTCTTTTAACGACTTTTGACGCCAAAGTGCAGAGCTGCTAAGAACACTGAGATGGATGCACCAGAGCTAAGAACCTGAAAGGTGGAATCCCTGTCCCTAGAAGTCAGTTCACAAGTGGGGAAGATGGGTGGGCGGTAAGGAATCTGCAACTAGAATATGTCTCTACCAGATATTTCGTTACCGAAGGTAAGTAACTTATACATCTAATAGAGATTTCTAGTTGCAGATTCCTTACCTTAGAATAGATACCCAAGCAATGCCATCCTCTGTGGTGGGCTGCGAACCAAGATCATACTAGAAAGTCCTGTAGGACCGAACGACCAAAATAGCTGTCTCGACGGACCTGACTGTCCAGACAGTAGTGCTTAGCAAACATGTGCAAGGACGCCCACGTAGCCCCTGGCAGATATCCAGGACAGGAACTCCGTATGCTAACACAGTGAAAGCAGCAGTTGCTCTGGTAGAATGAGCACGCAAGCCTTTCAGGAGGTTGCTTCTTGGCCAAAGCGTAGCACATTTTGATGCAAAAAGCACCCATCGAGTGATGGTATGCTTTTGTACCGCATTCCCTTTTTTTCACACCCACATACCCAACGAAGAGTTGATTGTCCACCCGGAAATCTTTAGTACGATTGAGGTAGAACGCCAATGCACTTTTTGGGTCCAGGCGGTGGAGTTCCTCCTCCTTATGGGAAGAATGTGGGGATGCGTAGAAAGTAGGCAAAGTGATGGATTGGCCTACATGAAAGGGTGTAACCACCTTAGGAAGGAAGGAAGCCCTAGTGCGCAACACAACTTTGTCAGAGTGCACAAACAACTATGGAGGCTTTGAGGAAAGGGCCCATAGCTCACTCACTCTGCAAGCAGAGGTGATAGCGACGAGAAAGACAGTTTTGAAGGTGAGGAGCCACAAGGGACAATTATGCATTGGCTCAAAGGGGGTACACATCAAATAAGTAAGTACAATATTAAGGTCCCATGGAGTGGGAGGAAATACATAGGTGAGCCCTTTTAGGAATCTACTCACAATAGGAGATTTAAAGAGTGAGGGCTGATCAGGTAGCCTAAGAAAGGCCAAAATGGCAGATAAATACCTTCTAAGTGTGCCTAAAGCAGAGCCCTGGGAACTGAAGAACCTCGGATAGAGGGGCGGAAAGGGGATCAACAGATTTGTTGGTACACCATTCCACAAATTTATTCCAACGACAGGCGTATACAGTTATAGTTGATAGACACCTGGCTGCCAAGGTATTGTTGCAGACTTCGGGTGGAAGGTCAAAAGCCATCAACTGTTGCCACTCAATCTCCATGCATGAAGGCGGAGGTTGAACAGGTTCGGGTGAAGAACCGCCCCCTGTTGCTGCGACAGAAGATCCGCCCGAAGAGGCAGTCTGAGTGGAGGATCGATGAACATGCTCAATAGCTCTGGATACCATAATCTCTGTGCCCAGTCCGTGGCCACCAAGATGACTTGGACCCGGTTGTTCCTGATTTTCTTCAGAACTCAGGTCATAAAAGGTATAGGCGTAAAGGTGGCCATAGTTCCACTCGAGACAAAAAGCGTCTCCGAGCGAGTGCCGCCTTGGAAACTCCAACGTGCAAAACAGCTGACATTGCGCATTCTCTGCGGAGGCGAACAGATCTAACTAAGGCTCGCCCCACTGCTGAAAGAGACCTTGCACCACCTCCAGTTGAAGATGCCATTTGTGATCAGCTGTGCATCGACAGCTGAGTTCGTCCCCTCTGGCGTTGAGGGAACCCGCCAGATGTTGAACCATCAGAGTAATGCCCTGATGTTCCAGCCATGTCCAGAGGCGTAGTGCCTCCTGACAAAGGGTCCAGGACTCTACTCTACCCTGTTTGTTGCAATACCACATGGCGGTAGTATTGTCCGTGAACACCTGCACCACTTTCCCTTTGAGAGAGGGAAGGAATGCTTTCAACACAAGCCTGATCGCCCTGAGCTCCAGCAGATTCATATGGAGCCCCGACTCTGCTGGAGACCAGAGTCCTCTGATCGCCACCTCTCCCACGTGGCCACCCCAACCTAGAAGTGACTCATCTGTCACTATAGAGAGATCTGGTTGGGGAAGTGTAAGGAAATGGCTCCCTGTTGCAGTTACCCCCCACTTTTTGCCTGATACTGATGCTGACTTGACTGAGAAGTGTGCTGGGACCCTGCTAACCAGGCTCCAGCACCAGTGTTCTTTCACCTAAAACGTACCATTATTTCCACAATTGGCACATCCCTGCCACACAGATAAGTCCCTTGTAAAAGGTACCAGTGGTACCAAGGGTCCTGTGACCAGGGAAGGGCCCTAAGGGCTGCAGCATATGTTGTGCCACCCTAAGGGACCCCTCACCTAACACATGCACACTGCCATTGCAGATTGTGTGTGTTGGTGGGGAAAAAAAGGCAAAGTCGACATGGCATCCCCCTCAGGATGCCATACACACAAAATACTGCCTGTGGCATAGGTAAGTCACCCCTCTAGCAGGCCTTACAGCCCTAAGGCAGGGTGCACTATACCACAGGTGAGGGCATAGCTGCATGAGCAATATGCCCCTGCAGTGTCTAAGCCTATTCTTAGACATTGTAAGTACAGTTGTGGCCATATTAAGTTTATGGTCTGAGAGTTTGTCAAAAACGAACTCCACAGCTCCATAAGGGCTACACTGAATACTGGGAAGTTTGGCATCAAACTTCTCAGAATAATAAACCCACACTGATGCCAGTGTTGGATTTATAAAAAAATGCGCACGGAGGGCATCTTAGAGATCCCCCCTGTATTTTACCCAGTTGTTCAGTGCAGGACTGACTGGTCTGTGCCAGCCTGCTGCTGAGAGACGAGTTTCTGACCACATGTGGTGAGGGCCTTTGTGCTCTCTGAGGACAGAAACAAAAGCCTGCTCTGGGTGGAGGTGCTTCACACCTCCCCCCTGCAGGAACTGTAACACCTAGCAGTGAGCCTCAAAGGCTCAGGATTCGTGTTACAATGCCCCAGGGCACTCCAGCTAGTGGAGATGCCCGCCCCCTGGACACAGCCCCCACTTTTGACGGCAAGTCCAGGAGAGATAATGAGAAAAACAAGGAGGAGTCACCCACCAGTCAGGACAGCCCCTAAGGTGTCCTGAGCTGAGGTAACCCCTGCCTTTAGAAATCCTCCATCTTGATTTTGGAGGATTCCCCCAATAGGAATAGTGATATGCCCCCCTCCCCTCAGGGAGGAGGCACAAAGAGGGTGTAGCCACCCTCAAGGACAGTAGCCATTGGCTACTGCTCTCCCAGACCTAAACACCCCCCTAAATTCTGTATTTAGGGGCTCCCCAGAACCTAGGAAACTAGATTCCTGCAACCTGAAGACAAAGGACTGCTGACCTGAAGCTCTGCAGAGAAGACGGAGACACCAACTGCTTTGGCCCCAGCCCTACCGGCCTGTCTCCCCACTTCGAGAACAACTGCAACAGCGACGCGTCCCCCAGGGTCCAGCGACCTCTGAAGCCTCAGAGTACTACCCTGCATCTAAAAGGACCAAGAACTCCCAAGGACAGCGGCCCTGTTCCACAAAGACTGAAACTTGCAACAAAGAAACAACTTTTAAAAGACCACACGTTTCCCGCCGGAAGCGTGAAACTTTCCACTCTGCACCCGACGCCCCCGGCTCGACCTGCGGAAAACCAGCACTACAGGGAGGACTACCCGGCGACTGCGAGCCGTGAGTAGCCAGAGTTGACCCCCCTGAGCCCTCCCAGTGATGCCTGTAGAGGGACTCCAGAGGCTCCCCTGACCGCAACTGCCTGCTTCAAAGAACCCGACGCCTGGTAAACCCACTGCACCCGCAGCCCCCAGGACCTGAAGGATCCGACCTTTAGTGCAGGAGCGACCCCCAGGTGGCCCTCTTCCTAGCCCAGGTGGTGGCTACCCCGAGGAGCCCCCCCTTGCCTGTCTGCATCACTGAAGAGACCCCCGGGTCTCCCATTGAAACCTATTGCGATCCCGACGCCTGTTTGAACTCTGTACCCGGCCGCCCCTGTGCCGCTGAGGGTGTACTTTCTGTGCTGACTTGTGTCCCCCCTGGTGCCCTACAAAACCCCCCTGGTCTGCCCTCCGAAGTCGCGGGTACTTACCTGCTGGCAGACTAGAACCAGGGCACCCCTATCTCCATTGGAGCCTATGCGTTTTGGGCACCACTTTGACCTCTGCCCCTGACCGCCCCTGAGCTGCTGGTGTGGTAACTTTGGGGTTGCCCTGAACCCCCAACAGTGGGTTACTTTGGACCCAACTTTGAACCCTGTAAGTGCTTTACTTACCTGCAAAACTAACCAATACTTACCTCCCCCAGGAACTGTTGAATTTTGCACTGTCTAGTTTTAAAATAGCTTATTGCCATTTTTTCGAAAACTGTACATGCTATTGTGTTGATTCAAAGTACCTAAGATACCTGAGTGAAATACCTTTCATTTAAAGTATTGTTTGTAAATCTTGAACCTGTGGTTCTTAAAATAAACTAAGAAAATATATTTTTCTATTAAAAAAAACTATTGGCCTGGAATTGTCTTTGAGTGTGTGTTCCTCATTTATTGCCTGTGTGTATGTACAACCAATGCTTAACACTACTGTAGGAAAGTACCATCTTGCCTGGCATGTTACCCCCATTTTTCACTGTATATATGTTGTTTTAGTTGTATGTGTCACTGGGACCCTGGTAACCCAGGGCCCCAGTGCTCATAAGTGTGCCTGAATGTGTTACCTGTGTAGTGACTAACTGTCTCACTGAGGCTCTGCTAACCAGAACCTCAGTGGTTATGCTCTCTCATTTCTTTCCAAATTGTCACTGACAGGCTAGTGACCATTTTTACCAATTCACATTGGCTTACTGGAACACCCTTATAATTCCCTAGTATATGGTACTGAGGTACCCAGGGTATTGGGGTTCCAGGAGATCCCTATGGGCTGCAGCATTTCTTTTGCCACCCATAGGGAGCTCTGACAATTCTTACACAGGCCTGCCACTGCAGCCTGAGTGAAATAACGTCCACGTTATTTCACAGCCATTTTACACTGCACTTAAGTAACTTATAAGTCACCTATATGTCTAACCTTTACCTGGTAAAGGTTAGGTGCAAAGTTACTTAGTGTGAGGGCACCCTGGCACTAGCCAAGGTGCCCCCACATTGTTCAGAGCCAATTCCCTGAACTTTGTGAGTGCGGGGACACCATTACACGCGTGCACTACATATAGGTCACTACCTATATGTAGCTTCACAATGGTAACTCCGAATATGGCCATGTAACATGTCTATGATCATGGAATTGCCCCCTCTATGCCATCCTGGCATAGTTGGCACAATCCCATGATCCCAGTGGTCTGTAGCACAGACCCTGGTACTGCCAAACTGCCCTTCCTGGGGTTTCACTGCAGCTGCTGCTGCTGCCAACCCCTCAGACAGGCATCTGCCCTCTTGGGGTCCAGCCAGGCCTGGCGCAGGATGGCAGAACAAAGAACTTCCTCTGAGAGAGGGTGTGACACCCTCTCCCTTTGGAAAATGGTGTGAAGGCAGGGGAGGAGTAGCCTCCCCCAGCCTCTGGAAATGCTTTCTTGGGCACAGATGTGCCCAATTCTGCATAAGCCAGTCTACACCGGTTCAGGGACCCCTTAGCCCCTGCTCTGGCGCGAAACTGGACAAAGGAAAGGGGAGTGACCACTCCCCTGACCTGCACCTCCCCTGGGAGGTGTCCAGAGCTCCTCCAGTGTGCTCCAGACCTCTGCCATCTTGGAAACAGAGGTGCTGCTGGCACACTGGACTGCTCTGAGTGGCCAGTGCCACCAGGTGACGTCAGAGACTCCTGCTGATAGGCTCCTTCAGGTGTTAGTAGCCTATCCTCTCTCCTAAGTAGCCAAACCCTCTTTTCTGGCTATTTAGGGTCTCTGTCTCTGGGGAAACTTTAGATAACGAATGCAAGAGCTCATCCGAGTTCCTCTGCATCTCTCTCTTCACCTTCTGATAAGGAACCGACTGCTGACCGCGCTGGAAGCCTGCAAACCTGCAACATAGTAGCAAAGACGACTACTGCAACTCTGTAACGCTGATCCTGCCGCCTTCTCGACTGTTTTCCTGCTTGTGCATGCTGTGGGGGTAGTCTGCCTCCTCTCTGCACCAGAAGCTCAGAAGAAATCTCCCGTGGGTCGACGGAATCTTCCCCCTGCAACCGCAGGCACCAAAAAGCTGCATTACCGGTCCCTTGGGTCTCCTCTCAGCACGACGAGCGAGGTCCCTCGAATCCTGCGACTCTGTCCAAGTGACCCCCACAGTCCAGTGACTCTTCAGCCCAAGTTTGGTGGAGGTAAGTCCTTGCCTCACCTCGCTGGGCTGCATTGCTGGGAACCGCGACTTTGCAGCTACTCCGGCCCCTGTGCACTTCCGGCGGAAATCCTTCGTGCACAGCCAAGCCTGGGTCCACGGCACTCTAACCTGCATTGCACGACTTTCTAAGTTGGTCTCCGGCGACGTGGGACTCCTTTGTGCAACTTCGGCGAGCACCGTTTCACGCATCCTCGTAGTGCCTGTTTCTGGCCCTTCTCCGTGTGCTACCTGCTTCAGTGAGGACTCTTTGTCTTGCTCGACGTCCCCTCTCTCTTCAGGTCCAATTTGCGACCTCCTGGTCCCTCCTGGGCCCCGGCAGCGTCCAAAAACGCCAAACGCACGATTTGCGACTAGCAAGGCTTGTTGGCGTCCTTCCGGCGGGAAAACACTTCTGCACGACTCTCCAAGGCGAGAGGGATCCGTCCACCAAAGGGGAAGTCTCTAGCCCTTTTCTTTCCTGCAGAAACCTCAGCTTCTTCTGTCCAGTCGAAGCTTCTTTGCACCCGCAGCTGGCATTTCCTGGGCATCTGCCCATCTCCGACTTGCTTGTGACTTTTGGACTTGGTCCCCTTGTTCCACAGGTACCCTAGATTGGAAATCCACAGTTGTTGCATTGCTGGTTTGTGTCTTTCCTGCATTATTCCTCTAACACGACTACTTTGTCCTTAGGGGAACTTTAGTGCACTTTGCACTCACTTTTCAGGGTCTTGGGGAGGGTTATTTTTCTAACTCTCACTATTTTCTAATAGTCCCAGCGACCCTCTACAAGGTCACATAGGTTTGGGGTCCATTCGTGGTTCGCATTCCACTTTTGGAGTATATGGTTTGTGTTGCCCCTATCCCTATGTTTCCCCATTGCATCCTATTGTAACTATACATTGTTTGATCTGTTTTCTAAGACTATACTGCATATTTTTGCTATTGTGTATATATATCTTGTGTATATTTCCTATCCTCTCACTGAGGGTACACTCTAAGATACTTTGGCATATTGTCATAAAAATAAAGTACCTTTATTTTTAGTATAACTGTGTATTGTGTTTTCTTATGATATTGTGCATATGACACTAAGTGGTACTGTAGTAGCTTCACACGTCTCCTAGTTCAGCCTAAGCTGCTCTGCTAAGCTACCATTATCTATCAGCCTAAGCTGCTAGACACCCTATACACTAATAAGGGATAACTGGGCCTGGTGCAAGGTGCAAGTACCCCTTGGTACTCACTACAAGCCAGTCCAGCCTCCTACATTGGTTGTGCAGTGGTGGGATAAGTGCTTGAGACTACTTACCACTCTTGTCATTGTACTTTTCATAAGAGAAAAATATACAAAACAAGGTCAGTGTATATACACATAGCCAAAAAGTTTTGCATTTCCTCTTTTCACTCTTTTCTAAGTGCTGAAAAGTACTTCTAAACTTTCAAAAAGTTCTTAAAAGTTTAAAAAGTTTTTTCTGTCTTTCCAAAAAGTTCTGAAAACTTTTTTCTCTTTTTCTATCACTTTAACTCTCTCTAAAAAATGTCTGGCACAGGCCAAAGTGTTGATCTGTCCAAACTTGCATATGACAACCTTAGCTGGAAAAGAGCAAGGAGTCTCTGTATAGAGAGAGGTTTGAGTGTAGGGAAGAATCCTTCCTTGGAAATGTTACTTAACATGCTTAGAGAACAGGATAAGGCCATAGGTGCCCCATCTGTTGAAAAAGTACCTAATAGTTCCCTATCTAATTCAGGGACTCCCCCAGGAAAAGATTCAGGAAAGAAACTTCCTAGCCTGCCCATTACTAGACAATCTAGCATAGATGGTAATGATGATGAGCCACACCAAATAAATAGTGTTGTCTCACATCATAGCAAAAGCAATTATTCTCATCATACTGGTAGTAATGTTTCTGTAAACCAAGCTGTTAGGGTGCCTTCTGTAAGGGACAGGTCTCCTTCTGTTCATTCCCATCATAGCTCTGTTTCTAGAAATGTCCCTCCCACCAACCCTGATGACAGAATGTTAGAGAGGGAACTCAATAAGTTGAGGGTGGAACAAACCAGACTGAAGCTTAAAAAGCAACAGCTGGATTTGGATAGACAGTCTTTTGAATTAGAGAAGGAAAGACAGAAGTTGGGTTTAGATACCCATGGTGGCAGCAGCAGTATTCCCCATAGTCATCCTGCAAAAGAGCATGATTCCAGGAATCTGCACAAGATAGTTCCCCCTTATAAGGAGGGGGATGACATTAACAAGTGGTTTGCTGCACTTGAGAGGGCCTGTGTTGTACAGGATGTCCCTCAAAGGCAGTGGGCTGCTATCCTATGGCTATCATTTAGTGGAAAAGGTAGGGATAGGCTCCTTACTGTGAAAGAAAATGATGCTAATAATTTCCAAGTTCTTAAGAATGCACTCCTGGATGGTTATGGCTTAACCACTGAACAGTACAGGATAAAGTTCAGAGAGACCAAAAAGGAGTCTTCACAAGACTGGGTTGATTTTATTGACCATTCAGTGAAGGCCTTGGAGGGGTGGTTACATGGCAGTAAAGTTACTGATTATGACAGCCTGTATAACTTAATCCTGAGAGAGCATATTCTTAATAATTGTGTGTCTGATTTGTTGCACCAGTACTTGGTGGACTCTGATCTGACCTCTCCCCAAGAATTGGGAAAGAAGGCAGACAAATGGGTCAGAACAAGAGTGAACAGAAAAGTTCATACAGGGGGTGACAAAGATGGCAACAAAAAGAAGGATGGTAAGTCTTCTGACAAGGGTGGGGACAAATCTAAAAATGAGTCTTCATCAGGCCCACAAAAACACTCTGGTGGGGGTGGTGGGTCCAAATCCTCCTTTAATCAGAACAAGGAAAAGAAACCATGGTGCTATTTATGTAAAATAAAAGGCCATTGGACAACAGATCCCAGTTGTCCAAAGAAAGGCACCACAGCTCCTACCACTACAACCCCTACTGCTACACCTAGTGTCCCTACTAATAGCAGTGGTGGTGGGAGCAAACCTACTAATAGCCAATCCAAGGGAGTAGCTGGGCTCACTTTTGGTAATTTAGTTGGGGTTGGTCTGATTAGGGAGACCACAGAGGCTACTTTAGTCTCTGAAGGGGCTATTGATATAGCCACTTTGGTTGCTTGCCCCCATAACTTGGAGAAGTACAAGCAACTAACCCTAATAAATGGTGTTGAGGTCCAGGCCTACAGGGACACAGGTGCCAGTGTCACAATGGTGATTGAGAAACTGGTGCACCCTGAACAACACATACTTGGACACCAGTACCAAGTAACCGATGCTCACAACATAACACAAAGCCACCCCATGGCTGTTGTAAATCTCAACTGGGGGGGGGGTAACTGGTCCAAAGAAAGTTGTGGTAGCTTCAGATTTACCTGTAGACTGTCTATTAGGGAATGATTTGGAGACATCAGCTTGGTCAGATGTGGAGTTGGAGGCCCATGCAGCAATGCTGGGCATCCCAGGGCATATTTTTGCTTTGACAAGGGCTCAGGCCAAAAAGCAACAAGGACAGGGAAGCTTGGATCCTGGAACAATGGACCAAGTGCTCCCTAAAGCTAGGGCTAGTAGAAGCAAACCACTTCCTACTATCCCTCCCTCTACAGTGGATTCTAATTCTGAGGAAGAAGAATTCCCTCCCTGTGCAGAACCTACACCAGAGGAGCTGGAAGCAGACACTGCTGAGCTTTTGGGTGAAGGGGGGCCTGCCAGAGAGGAGCTGAGTGTGGCACAGCAAACCTGTCCCACATTAGAGGGTCTCAGACAGCAAGCTGTCAAACAGGCTAATGGGGATGTCAGTGACTCTCACAGAGTTTACTGGGAGGACAACCTCTTGTACACTGAGCATAGGGATCCTAAACCTGGAGCTGCCAGGAGATTAGTGATTCCTCAGGAGTACAGAAAGTTCCTCCTAACACTGGCACATGACATTCCCTTAGCTGGGCATCTAGGACAAATGAAAACTTGGGACAGGCTTGTTCCCCTGTTTCATTGGCCTAGGATGTCTGAGGACACAAAAGAATTTTGCAAGTCCTGTGAAACCTGTCAAGCCAGTGGCAAGACAGGTGGCACCCCAAAGGCACCCCTTATCCCACTGCCTGTGGTTGGGGTTCCCTTTGAAAGGGTAGGGGTTGACATAGTTGGCCCCCTTGACCCTCCTACTGCTTCAGGCAATAGGTTTATCTTGGTGGTAGTGGACCATGCCACAAGATACCCTGAAGCAATTCCTTTAAGGACCACTACAGCTCCTGCAGTGGCAAAGGCCCTCCTGGGAATATTTTCCAGGGTGGGCTTCCCAAAGGAAGTAGTATCAGACAGAGGAAGCAATTTCATGTCTGCATACTTAAAGGCCATGTGGAAGGAGTGTGGTGTAACGTACAAGTTCACAACACCCTATCATCCACAAACAAATGGACTGGTGGAGAGATTTAATAAAACTCTCAAAGGCATGATTATGGGTCTCCCTGAAAAACTCCGCAGGAGATGGGATATCCTTCTACCATGCCTCCTTTTTGCCTACAGGGAGGTACCCCAGAAAGGAGTGGGCTTCAGCCCCTTTGAACTTCTTTTTGGACACCCTGTTAGGGGTCCACTCACACTTGTAAAGGAGGGTTGGGAACAACCTTTAAAAGCTCCTAAGCAGGATATTGTGGACTATGTACTTGGCCTCAGATCAAGGATGGCTGAGTACATGAAAAAGGCCAGTAAAAACCTTCAGGCCAGCCAAGAGCTCCAGAAGCAATGGCATGATCAGAAGGCTGTTTTGGTTCAGTACCAACCAGGGCAGAAAGTGTGGGTCTTGGAGCCTGTGGCCCCAAGAGCACTCCAAGATAAATGGAGTGGTCCCCACACAATTGTTGAAAAGAAGGGAGAAGTCACCTATTTAGTTGACTTAGGCACTGCCAGGAGTCCCCTTAGGGTGCTCCATGTCAACCGCCTGAAACCCTACTATGACAGGGCTGATCTCACCCTGCTCATGGCAACTGATGAGGGACAGGAAGAAGACAGTGATCCTCTACCTGATCTCTTCTCTTCCACAGAACAAGATGCTCTTGTGGAAGGTGTAGTTTTGGCTGATTGTCTTACTGCTGAGCAGAAAGATAATTGCATAAATCTCCTAGGACAATTTTCAGAACTCTTCTCTACTGTGCCAGGCACCACTTCTTGGTGTGAGCACACTATAGATACTGGAGACAGTTTACCTGTCAAAAGTAAGATCTATAGGCAGCCTGACCATGTCAGGGACTGCATAAAGCAAGAAGTTCAGAAAATGTTGGAACTAGGAGTGGTTGAGCACTCTGACAGTCCATGGGCTTCTCCTGTGGTACTGGTACCAAAACCCAATTCTAAAGATGGAAAGAAGGAAATGCGGTTTTGTGTAGACTATAGAGGTCTCAACTTGGTAACCAAAACTGAAGCTCACCCTATACCCAGGGCAGATGAGCTTATAGATACACTGGCATCTGCCAAGTATCTAAGCACTTTTGATTTGACTGCAGGGTATTGGCAGATCAAATTATCAGAAGATGCTAAACCTAAGACTGCATTTTCTACCATTGGAGGACATTACCAGTTTACTGTAATGCCTTTTGGTTTGAAAAATGCACCTGCCATTTTTCAGAGGTTGGTGAACACAGTCCTGCAAGGGCTGGAAGCTTTCAGTGCAGCATATTTGGACGATATAGCTGTCTTTAGCTCCAGCTGGGATGATCACCTGGTCCACCTATGGAAAGTTTTGGAGGCCCTGCAAAAGGCAGGCCTCACTATCAAGGCTTCAAAGTGCCAGATAGGGCAGGGTAAGGTGGTTTATCTGGGACACCTTGTTGGTGGGGAACAGATTGCACCACTTCAGGGGAAAATCCAAACTATTATTGATTGGGTTCCCCCTACCACTCAGACTCAGGTGAGAGCCTTCCTAGGCCTCACTGGGTATTACAGGAGGTTCATTAAGAACTATGGCTCCATTGCAGCCCCTCTTAATGACCTCACATCCAAGAAAATGCCTAAAAAGGTATTATGGACAGCAAACTGTCAGAAAGCTTTTGAGGAGCTGAAGCAGGCCATGTGCTCTGCACCTGTCCTGAAAAGCCCTTGTTACTCTAAAAAATTCTATGTCCAAACTGATGCATCTGAATTAGGAGTAGGGGCAGTCCTATCACAACTTAATTCTGAGGGCCAGGATCAACCTGTTGCTTTTATTAGTAGAAGGTTGACCCCTAGAGAAAAGAGTTGGTCTGCCATTGAGAGGGAGGCCTTTGCTGTGGTCTGGGCTCTGAAGAAGTTGAGGCCATACCTGTTTGGCACTCACTTCATTGTTCAGACAGACCACAAACCTCTACTTTGGCTAAAACAAATGAAAGGTGAAAATCCTAAATTGTTGAGGTGGTCCATATCCCTACAGGGAATGGACTATACAGTGGAACATAGACCTGGGAGTAGCCACTCCAATGCAGATGGACTCTCCAGATATTTCCACTTAGACAATGAAGACTCATCAGGTCATGGCTAGTCTTATTGTCCTTCGTTTGGGGGGGGGGTTGTGTAGGAAAGTACCATCTTGCCTGGCATGTTACCCCCATTTTTCACTGTATATATCTTGTTTTAGTTGTATGTGTCACTGGGACCCTGGTAACCCAGGGCCCCAGTGCTCATAAGTGTGCCTGAATGTGTTACCTGTGTAGTGACTAACTGTCTCACTGAGGCTCTGCTAACAAGAACCTCAGTGGTTATGCTCTCTCATTTCTTTCCAAATTGTCACTGACAGGCTAGTGACCATTTTTACCAATTCACATTGGCTTACTGGAACACCCTTATAATTCCCTAGTATATGGTACTGAGGTACCCAGGGTATTGGGGTTCCAGGAGATCCCTATGGGCTGCAGCATTTCTTTTGCCACCCATAGGGAGCTCTGACAATTCTTACACAGGCCTGCCACTGCAGCCTGAGTGAAATAACGTCCACGTTATTTCACAGCCATTTTACACTGCACTTAAGTAACTTATAAGTCACCTATATGTCTAACCTTTACCTGGTAAAGGTTAGGTGCAAAGTTACTTAGTGTGAGGGCACCCTGGCACTAGCCAAGGTGCCCCCACATTGTTCAGAGCCAATTCCCTGAACTTTGTGAGTGCGGGGACACCATTACACGCGTGCACTACATATAGGTCACTACCTATATGTAGCTTCACAATGGTAACTCCGAATATGGCCATGTAACATGTCTATGATCATGGAATTGCCCCCTCTATGCCATCCTGGCATAGTTGGCACAATCCCATGATCCCAGTGGTCTGTAGCACAGACCCTGGTACTGCCAAACTGCCCTTCCTGGGGTTTCACTGCAGCTGCTGCTGCTGCCAACCCCTCAGACAGGCATCTGCCCTCCTGGGGTCCAGCCAGGCCTGGCCCAGGATGGCAGAACAAAGAACTTCCTCTGAGAGAGGGTGTGACACCCTCTCCCTTTGGAAAATGGTGTGAAGGCAGGGGAGGAGTAGCCTCCCCCAGCCTCTGGAAATGCTTTCTTGGGCACAGATGTGCCCAATTCTGCATAAGCCAGTCTACACCGGTTCAGGGACTCCTTAGCCCCTGCTCTGGCGCGAAACTGGACAAAGGAAAGGGGAGTGAACACTCCCCTGACCTGCACCTCCCCTGGGAGGTGTCCAGAGCTCCTCCAGTGTGCTCCAGACCTCTGCCATCTTGGAAACAGAGGTGCTGCTGGCACACTGGACTGCTCTGAGTGGCCAGTGCCACCAGGTGACGTCAGAGACTCCTGCTGATAGGCTCCTTCAGGTGTTAGTAGCCTATCCTCTCTCCTAAGTAGCCAAACCCTCTTTTCTGGCTATTTAGGGTCTCTGTCTCTGGGGAAACTTTAGATAACGAATGCAAGAGCTCATCCGAGTTCCTCTGCATCTCTCTCTTCACCTTCTGATAAGGAACCGACTGCTGACCGTGCTGGAAGCCTGCAAACCTGCAACATAGTAGCAAAGACGACTACTGCAACTCTGTAACGCTGATCCTGCCGCCTTCTCGACTGTTTTCCTGCTTGTGCATGCTGTGGGGGTAGTCTGCCTCCTATCTGCACCAGAAGCTCCGAAGAAATCTCCCGTGGGTCGACGGAATCTTCCCCCTGCAACCGCAGGCACCAAAAAGCTGCATTACCGGTCCCTTGGGTCTCCTCTCAGCACGACGAGCGAGGTCCCTCGAATCCAGCGACTCTGTCCAAGTGACCCCCACAGTCCAGTGACTCTTCAGCCCAAGTTTGGTGGAGGTAAGTCCTTGCCTCACGTCGCTGGGCTGCATTGCTGGGAACCGCGACTTTGCAGCTACTCCGGCCCCTGTGCCCTTCCGGCGGAAATCCTTCGTGCACAGCCAAGCCTAGGTCCACGGCACTCTAACCTGCATTGCACGACTTTCTAAGTTGGTCTCCAGCGACGTGGGACTCCTTTGTGCAACTTCGGCGAGCACCGTTTCACGCATCCTCGTAGTGCCTGTTTCTGGCACTTCTCCGGGTGCTACCTGCTTCAGTGAGGACTCTTTGTCTTGCTCGATGTCCCCTCTCTCTTCAGGTCCAATTTGCGACCTCCTGGTCCCTCCTGGGCCCCGGCAGCGTCCAAAAACGCCAAACGCACGATTTGCGACTAGCAAGGCTTGTTGGCGTCCTTCCGGCGGGAAAACACTTCTGCACGACTCTCCAAGGCGAGAGGGATCCGTCCACCAAAGGAGAAGTCTCTATCCCTTTTCGTTCCTGCAGAAACCTCAGCTTCTTCTGTCCAGTCGAAGCTTCTTTGCACCCGCAGCTGGCATTTCCTGGGCATCTGCCCATCTCCGACTTGCTTGTGACTTTTGGACTTGGTCCCCTTGTTCCACAGGTACCCTAGATTGGAAATCCACAGTTGTTGCATTGCTGGTTTGTGTCTTTCCTGCATTATTCCTCTAACACGACTACTTTGTCCTTAGGGGAACTTTAGTGCACTTTGCACTCACTTTTCAGGGTCTTGGGGAGGGTTATTTTTCTAACTCTCACTATTTTCTAATAGTCCCAGCGACCCTCTACAAGGTCACATAGGTTTGGGGTCCATTCGTGGTTCGCATTCCACTTTTGGAGTATATGGTTTGTGTTGCCCCTATCCCTATGTTTCCCCATTGCATCCTATTGTAACTATACATTGTTTGCACTGTTTTCTAAGACTATACTGCATATTTTTGCTATTGTGTATATATATATCTTGTGTATATTTCCTATCCTCTCACTGAGGGTACACTCTAAGATACTTTGGCATATTGTCATAAAAATAAAGTACCTTTATTTTTAGTATAACTGTGTATTGTGTTTTCTTATGATATTGTGCATATGACACTAAGTGGTACTGTAGTAGCTTCACACGTCTCCTAGTTCAGCCTAAGCTGCTCTGCTAAGCTACCATTATCTATCAGCCTAAGCTGCTAGACACCCTATACACTAATAAGGGATAACTGGGCCAGGTGCAAGGTGCAAGTACCCCTTGGTACTCACTACAAGCCAGTCCAGCCTCCTACATTGGTTGTGCAGTGGTGGGATAAGTGCTTGAGACTACTTACCACTCTTGTCATTGTACTTTTCATAAGAGAAAAATATACAAAACAAGGTCAGTGTATATACACATAGCCAAAAAGTTTTGCATTTCCTCTTTTCACTCTTTTCTAAGTGCTGAAAAGTACTTCTAAACTTTCAAAAAGTTCTTAAAAGTTTAAAAAGTTTTTTCTGTCTTTCCAAAAAGTTCTGAAAACTTTTTTCTCTTTTTCTATCACTTTAACTCTCTCTAAAAAATGTCTGGCACAGGCCAAAGTGTTGATCTGTCCAAACTTGCATATGACAACCTTAGCTGGAAAAGAGCAAGGAGTCTCTGTATAGAGAGAGGTTTGAGTGTAGGGAAGAATCCTTCCTTGGAACTGTTACTTAACATGCTTAGAGAACAGAATAAGGCCATAGGTGCCCCATCTGTTGAAAAAGTACCTAATAGTTCCCTATCTGATTCAGGGACTCCCCCAGGAAAAGATTCAGGAAAGAAACTTCCTAGCCTGCCCATTACTAGACAATCTAGCATAGATGGTAATGATGATGAGCCACACCAAATAAATAGTGTTGTCTCACATCATAGCAAAAGCAATTATTCTCACCATACTGGTAGTAATGTTTCTGTAAACCAAGCTGTTAGGGTGCCTTCTGTAAGGGACAGGTCTCCTTCTGTTCATTCCCATCATAGCTCTGTTTCTAGAAATGTCCCTCCCACCAACCCTGATGACAGAATGTTAGAGAGGGAACTCAATAAGTTGAGGGTGGAACAAACCAGACTGAAGCTTAAAAAGCAACAGCTGGATTTGGATAGACAGTCTTTTGAATTAGAGAAGGAAAGACAGAAGTTGGGTTTAGATACCCATGGTGGCAGCAGCAGTATTCCCCATAGTCATCCTGCAAAAGAGCATGATTCCAGGAATCTGCACAAGATAGTTCCCCCTTATAAGGAGGGGGATGACATTAACAAGTGGTTTGCTGCACTTGAGAGGGCCTGTGTTGTACAGGATGTCCCTCAAAGGCAGTGGGCTGCTATCCTATGGCTATCATTTAGTGGAAAAGGTAGGGATAGGCTCCTTACTGTGAAAGAAAATGATGCTAATAATTTCCAAGTTCTTAAGAATGCACTCCTGGATGGTTATGGCTTAACCACTGAACAGTACAGGATAAAGTTCAGAGAGACCAAAAAGGAGTCTTCACAAGACTGGGTTGATTTTATTGACCATTCAGTGAAGGCCTTGGAGGGGTGGTTACATGGCAGTAAAGTTACTGATTATGACAGCCTGTATAACTTAATCCTGAGAGAGCATATTCTTAATAATTGTGTGTCTGATTTGTTGCACCAGTACTTGGTGGACTCTGATCTGACCTCTCCCCAAGAATTGGGAAAGAAGGCAGACAAATGGGTCAGAACAAGAGTGAACAGAAAAGTTCATACAGGGGGGTGACAAAGATGGCAACAAAAAGAAGGATGGTAAGTCTTCTGACAAGGGTGGGGACAAATCTAAAAATGAGTCTTCATCAGGCCCACAAAAACACTCTGGTGGGGGTGGTGGGTCCAAATCCTCCTTTAATCAGAACAAGGAAAAGAAACCATGGTGCTATTTATGTAAAATAAAAGGCCATTGGACAACAGATCCCAGTTGTCCAAAGAAAGGCACCACAGCTCCTACCACTACAACCCCTACTGCTACACCTAGTGTCCCTACTAATAGCAGTGGTGGTGGGAGCAAACCTACTAATAGCCAATCCAAGGGAGTAGCTGGGCTCACTTTTGGTAATTTAGTTGGGGTTGGTCTGATTAGGGAGACCACAGAGGCTACTTTAGTCTCTGAAGGGGCTATTGATTTAGCCACTTTGGTTGCTTGCCCCCATAACTTGGAGAAGTACAAGCAACTAACCCTAATAAATGGTGTTGAGGTCCAGGCCTACAGGGACACAGGTGCCAGTGTCACAATGGTGATTGGGAAACTGGTGCACCCTGAACAACACATACTTGGACACCAGTACCAAGTAACCGATGCTCACAACATAACACAAAGCCACCCCATGGCTGTTGTAAATCTCAACTGGGGGGGGTAACTGGTCCAAAGAAAGTTGTGGTAGCTTCAGATTTACCTGTAGACTGTCTATTAGGGAATGATTTGGAGACATCAGCTTGGTCAGATGTGGAGTTGGAGGCCCATGCAGCAATGCTGGGCATCCCAGGGCATATTTTTGCTTTGACAAGGGCTCAGGCCAAAAAGCAACAAGGACAGGGAAGCTTGGATCCTGGAACAATGGACCAAGTGCTCCCTAAAGCTAGGGCTAGTAGAAGCAAACCACTTCCTACTATCCCTCCCTCTACAGTGGTTTCTAATTCTGAGGAAGAAGAATTCCCTCCCTGTGCAGAACCTACACCAGAGGAGCTGGAAGCAGACACTGCTGAGCTTTTGGGTGAAGGGGAGCCTGCCAGAGAGGAGCTGAGTGTGGCACAGCAAACCTGTCCCACATTAGAGGGTCTCAGACAGCAAGCTGTCAAACAGGCTAATGGGGATGTCAGTGACTCTCACAGAGTTTACTGGGAGGACAACCTCTTGTACACTGAGCATAGGGATCCTAAACCTGGAGCTGCCAGGAGATTAGTGATTCCTCAGGAGTACAGAAAGTTCCTCCTAACACTGGCACATGACATTCCCTTAGCTGGGCATCTAGGACAAATGAAAACTTGGGACAGGCTTGTTCCCCTGTTTCATTGGCCTAGGATGTCTGAGGACACAAAAGAATTTTGCAAGTCCTGTGAAACCTGTCAAGCCAGTGGCAAGACAGGTGGCACCCCAAAGGCACCCCTTATCCCACTGCCTGTGGTTGGGGTTCCCTTTGAAAGGGTAGGGGTTGACATAGTTGGCCCCCTTGACCCTCCTACTGCTTCAGGCAATAGGTTTATCTTGGTGGTAGTGGACCATGCCACAAGATACCCTGAAGCAATTCCTTTAAGGACCACTACAGCTCCTGCAGTGGCAAAGGCCCTCCTGGGAATATTTTCCAGGGTGGGCTTCCCAAAGGAAGTAGTATCAGACAGAGGAAGCAATTTCATGTCTGCATACTTAAAGGCCATGTGGAAGGAGTGTGGTGTAACGTACAAGTTCACAACACCCTATCATCCACAAACAAATGGACTGGTGGAGAGATTTAATAAAACTCTCAAAGGCATGATTATGGGTCTCCCTGAAAAACTCCGCAGGAGATGGGATATCCTTCTACCATGCCTCCTTTTTGCCTACAGGGAGGTACCCCAGAAAGGAGTGGGCTTCAGCCCCTTTGAACTTCTTTTTGGACACCCTGTTAGGGGTCCACTCACACTTGTAAAGGAGGGTTGGGAACAACCTTTAAAAGCTCCTAAGCAGGATATTGTGGACTATGTACTTGGCCTCAGATCAAGGATGGCTGAGTACATGAAAAAGGCCAGTAAAAACCTTCAGGCCAGCCAAGAGCTCCAGAAGCAATGGCATGATCAGAAGGCTGTTTTGGTTCAGTACCAACCAGGGCAGAAAGTGTGGGTCTTGGAGCCTGTGGCCCCAAGAGCACTCCAAGATAAATGGAGTGGTCCCCACACAATTGTTGAAAAGAAGGGAGAAGTCACCTATTTAGTTGACTTAGGCACTGCCAGGAGTCCCCTTAGGGTGCTCCATGTCAACCGCCTGAAACCCTACTATGACAGGGCTGATCTCACCCTGCTCATGGCAACTGATGAGGGACAGGAAGAAGACAGTGATCCTCTACCTGATCTCTTCTCTTCCACAGAACAAGATGCTCTTGTGGAAGGTGTAGTTTTGGCTGATTGTCTTACTGCTGAGCAGAAAGATAATTGCATAAATCTCCTAGGACAATTTTCAGAACTCTTCTCTACTGTGCCAGGCACCACTTCTTGGTGTGAGCACACTATAGATACTGGAGACAGTTTACCTGTCAAAAGTAAGATCTATAGGCAGCCTGACCATGTCAGGGACTGCATAAAGCAAGAAGTTCAGAAAATGTTGGAACTAGGAGTGGTTGAGCACTCTGACAGTCCATGGGCTTCTCCTGTGGTACTGGTACCAAAACCCAATTCTAAAGATGGAAAGAAGG
Source organism: Pleurodeles waltl (assembly GCF_031143425.1). Classification (NCBI taxonomy): domain Eukaryota; kingdom Metazoa; phylum Chordata; class Amphibia; order Caudata; family Salamandridae; genus Pleurodeles; species Pleurodeles waltl. Next base: position 416,666,350 of record NC_090437.1, on the reverse strand, counting down.
AAATGCGGTTTTGTGTAGACTATAGAGGTCTCAACTTGGTAACCAAAACTGAAGCTCACCCTATACCCAGGGCAGATGAGCTTATAGATACACTGGCATCTGCCAAGTATCTAAGCACTTTTGATTTGACTGCAGGGTATTGGCAGATCAAATTATCAGAAGATGCTAAACCTAAGACTGCATTTTCTACCATTGGAGGACATTACCAGTTTACTGTAATGCCTTTTGGTTTGAAAAATGCACCTGCCACTTTTCAGAGGTTGGTGAACATATCCTGCAAGGGCTGGAAGCTTTCAGTGCAGCATATTTGGACGATATAGCTGTCTTTAGCTCCAGCTGGGATGATCACCTGGTCCACCTATAGAAAGTTTTGGAGGCCCTGCAAAAGGCAGGCCTCACTATCAAGGCTTCAAAGTGCCAGATAGGGCAGGGTAAGGTGGTTTATCTGGGAAACCTTGTTGGTGGGGAACAGATTGCACCACTTCAGGGGAAAATCCAAACTATTATTGATTGGGTTCCCCCTACCACTCAGACTCAGGTGAGAGCCTTCCTAGGCCTCACTGGGTATTACAGGAGGTTCATTAAGAACTATGGCTCCATTGCAGCCCCTCTTAATGACCTCACATCCAAGAAAATGCCTAAAAAGGTATTATGGACAGCAAACTGTCAGAAAGCTTTTGAGGAGCTGAAGCAGGCCATGTGCTCTGCACCTGTCCTGAAAAGCCCTTGTTACTCTAAAAAATTCTATGTCCAAACTGATGCATCTGAATTAGGAGTAGGGGCAGTCCTATCACAACTTAATTCTGAGGGCCAGGATCAACCTGTTGCTTTTATTAGTAGAAGGTTGACCCCTAGAGAAAAGCGTTGGTCTGCCATTGAGAGGGAGGCCTTTGCTGTGGTCTGGGCTCTGAAGAAGTTGAGGCCATACCTGTTTGGCACTAACTTCATTGTTCAGACAGACCACAAACCTCTACTTTGGCTAAAACAAATGAAAGGTGAAAATCCTAAATTGTTGAGGTGGTCCATATCCCTACAGGGAATGGACTATACAGTGGAACATAGACCTGGGAGTAGCCACTCCAATGCAGATGGACTCTCCAGATATTTCCACTTAGACAATGAAGACTCATCAGGTCATGGCTAGTCTTATTGTCTTTCGTTTGGGGGGGGGGGTTGTGTAGGAAAGTACCATCTTGCCTGGCATGTTACCCCCATTTTTCACTGTATATATGTTGTTTTAGTTGTATGTGTCACTGTGACCCTGGTAACCCAGGGCCCCAGTGCTCATAAGTGTGCCTGAATGTGTTACCTGTGTAGTGACTAACTGTCTCACTGAGGCTCTGCTAACCAGAACCTCAGTGGTTATGCTCTCTCATTTCTTTCCAAATTGTCACTGACAGGCTAGTGACCATTTTTACCAATTCACATTGGCTTACTGGAACACCCTTATAATTCCCTAGTATATGGTACTGAGGTACCCAGGGTATTGGGGTTCCAGGAGATCCCTATGGGCTGCAGCATTTCTTTTGCCACCCATAGGGAGCTCTGACAATTCTTACACAGGCCTGCCACTGCAGCCTGAGTGAAATAACGTCCACGTTATTTCACAGCCATTTTACACTGCACTTAAGTAACTTATAAGTCACCTATATGTCTAACCTTTACCTGGTAAAGGTTAGGTGCAAAGTTACTTAGTGTGAGGGCACCCTGGCACTAGCCAAGGTGCCCCCACATTGTTCAGAGCCAATTCCCTGAACTTTGTGAGTGCGGGGACACCATTACACGCGTGCACTACATATAGGTCACTACCTATATGTAGCTTCACAATGGCCATGTAACATGTCTATGATCATGGAATTGCCCCCTCTATGCCATCCTGGCATAGTTGGCACAATCCCATGATCCCAGTGGTCTGTAGCACAGACCCTGGTACTGCCAAACTGCCCTTCCTGGGGTTTCACTGCAGCTGCTGCTGCTGCCAACCCCTCAGACAGGCATCTGCCCTTCTGGGGTCCAGCCAGGCCTGGCCCAGGATGGCAGAACAAAGAACTTCCTCTGAGAGAGGGTGTGACACCATCTCCCTTTGGAAAATGGTGTGAAGGCAGGGGAGGAGTAGCCTCCCCCAGCCTCTGGAAATGCTTTCTTGGGCACAGATGTGCCCAATTCTGCATAAGCCAGTCTACACCGGTTCAGGGACCCCTTAGCCCCTGCTCTGGCGCGAAACTGGACAAAGGAAAGGGGAGTGAACACTCCCCTGACCTGCACCTCCCCTGGGAGGTGTCCAGAGCTCCTCCAGTGTGCTCCAGACCTCTGCCATCTTGGAAACAGAGGTGCTGCTGGCACACTGGACTGCTCTGAGTGGCCAGTGCCACCAGGTGACGTCAGAGACTCCTGCTGATAGGCTCCTTCAGGTGTTAGTAGCCTATCCTCTCTCCTAAGTAGCCAAACCCTCTTTTCTGGCTATTTAGGGTCTCTGTCTCTGGGGAAACTTTAGATAACGAATGCAAGAGCTCATCCGAGTTCCTCTGCATCTCTCTCTTCACCTTCTGATAAGGAACCGACTGCTGACCGTGCTGGAAGCCTGCAAACCTGCAACATAGTAGCAAAGACGACTACTGCAACTCTGTAACGCTGATCCTGCCGCCTTCTCGACTGTTTTCCTGCTTGTGCATGCTGTGGGGGTAGTCTGCCTCCTCTCTGCACCAGAAGCTCCGAAGAAATCTCCCGTGGGTCGACGGAATCTTCCCCCTGCAACCGCAGGCACCAAAAAGCTGCATTACCGGTCCCTTGGGTCTCCTCTCAGCACGACCAGCGAGGTCCCTCGAATCCAGCGACTCTGTCCAAGTGACCCCCACAGTCCAGTGACTCTTCAGCCCAAGTTTGGTGGAGGTAAGTCCTTGCCTCACGTCGCTGGGCTGCATTGCTGGGAACCGCGACTTTGCAGCTACTCCGGCCCCTGTGCACTTCCGGCGGAAATCCTTCGTGCACAGCCAAGTCTGGGTCCACGGCACTCTAACCTGCATTGCACGACTTTCTAAGTTGGTCTCCGGCGACGTGGGACTCCTTTGTGCAACTTCGGCGAGCACCGTTTCACGCATCCTCGTAGTGCCTGTTTCTGGCACTTCTCCGGGTGCTACCTGCTTCAGTGAGGACTCTTTGTCTTGCTCGACGTCCCCTCTCTCTTCAGGTCCAATTTGCGACCTCCTGGTCCCTCCTGGGCCCCGGCAGCGTCCAAAAACGCCAAATGCACGATTTGCGACTAGCAAGGCTTGTTGGCGTCCTTCCGGCGGGAAAACACTTCTGCACGACTCTCCAAGGCGAGAGGGATCCGTCCACCAAAGGGGAAGTCTCTAGCCCTTTTCGTTCCTGCAGAAACCTCAGCTTCTTCTGTCCAGTCGAAGCTTCTTTGCACCCGCAGCTGGCATTTCCTGGGCATCTGCCCATCTCCGACTTGCTTGTGACTTTTGGACTTGGTCCCCTTGTTCCACAGGTACCCAAGATTGGAAATCCACAGTTGTTGCATTGCTGGTTTGTGTCTTTCCTGCATTATTCCTCTAGCACGACTACTTTGTCCTTAGGGGAACTTTAGTGCACTTTGCACTCACTTTTCAGGGTCTTGGGGAGGGTTATTTTTCTAACTCTCACTATTTTCTAATAGTCCCAGCGACCCTCTACAAGGTCACATAGGTTTGGGGTCCATTCGTGGTTCGCATTCCACTTTTGGAGTATATGGTTTGTGTTGCCCCTATCCCTATGTTTCCCCATTGCATCCTATTGTAACTATACATTGTTTGCACTGTTTTCTAAGACTATACTGCATATTTTTGCTATTGTGTATATATATCTTGTGTATATTTCCTATCCTCTCACTGAGGGAACACTCTAAGATACTTTGGCATATTGTCATAAAAATAAAGTACCTTTATTTTTAGTATAACTGTGTATTGTGTTTTCTTATGATATTGTGCATATGACACTAAGTGGTACTGTAGTAGCTTCACACGTCTCCTAGTTCAGCCTAAGCTGCTCTGCTAAGCTACCATTATCTATCAGCTAAGCTGCTAGACACCCTATACACTAATAAGGGATAACTGGGCCAGGTGCAAGGTGCAAGTACCCCTTGGTACTCACTACAAGCCAGTCCAGCCTCCTACATTGGTTGTGCAGTGGTGGGATAAGTGCTTGAGACTACTTACCACTCTTGTCATTGTACTTTTCATAAGAGAAAAATATACAAAACAAGGTCAGTGTATATACACATAACCAAAAAGTTTTGCATTTCCTCTTTTCACTCTTTTCTAAGTGCTGAAAAGTACTTCTAAACTTTCAAAAAGTTCTTAAAAGTTTAAAAAGTTTTTTCTGTCTTTCCAAAAAGTTCTGAAAACTTTTTTCTCTTTTTCTATCACTTTAACTCTCTCTAAAAAATGTCTGGCACAGGCCAAAGTGTTGATCTGTCCAAACTTGCATATGACAACCTTAGCTGGAAAAGAGCAAGGAGTCTCTGTATAGAGAGAGGTTTGAGTGTAGGGAAGAATCCTTCCTTGGAACTGTTACTTAACATGCTTAGAGAACAGGATAAGGCCATAGGTGCCCCATCTGTTGAAAAAGTACCTAATAGTTCCCTATCTGATTCAGGGACTCCCCCAGGAAAAGATTCAGGAAAGAAACTTCCTAGCCTGCCCATTACTAGACAATCTAGCATAGATGGTAATGATGATGAGCCACACCAAATAAATAGTGTTGTCTCACATCATAGCAAAAGCAATTATTCTCACCATACTGGTAGTAATGTTTCTGTAAACCAAGCTGTTAGGGTGCCTTCTGTAAGGGACAGGTCTCCTTCTGTTCATTCCCATCATAGCTCTGTTTCTAGAAATGTCCCTCCCACCAACCCTGATGACAGAATGTTAGAGAGGGAACTCAATAAGTTGAGGGTGGAACAAACCAGACTGAAGCTTAAAAAGCAACAGCTGGATTTGGATAGACAGTCTTTTGAATTAGAGAAGGAAAGACAGAAGTTGGGTTTAGATACCCATGGTGGCAGCAGCAGTATTCCCCATAGTCATCCTGCAAAAGAGCATGATTCCAGGAATCTGCACAAGATAGTTCCCCCTTATAAGGAGGGGGATGACATTAACAAGTGGTTTGCTGCACTTGAGAGGGCCTGTGTTGTACAGGATGTCCCTCAAAGGCAGTGGGCTGCTATCCTATGGCTATCATTTAGTGGAAAAGGTAGGGATAGGCTCCTTACTGTGAAAGAAAATGATGCTAATAATTTCCAAGTTCTTAAGAATGCACTCCTGGATGGTTATGGCTTAACCACTGAACAGTACAGGATAAAGTTCAGAGAGACCAAAAAGGAGTCTTCACAAGACTGGGTTGATTTTATTGACCATTCAGTGAAGGCCTTGGAGGGGTGGTTACATGGCAGTAAAGTTACTGATTATGACAGCCTGTATAACTTAATCCTGAGAGAGCATATTCTTAATAATTGTGTGTCTGATTTGTTGCACCAGTACTTGGTGGACTCTGATCTGACCTCTCCCCAAGAATTGGGAAAGAAGGCAGACAAATGGGTCAGAACAAGAGTGAACAGAAAAGTTCATACAGGGGGTGACAAAGATGGCAACAAAAAGAAGGATGGTAAGTCTTCTGACAAGGGTGGGGACAAATCTAAAAATGAGTCTTCATCAGGCCCACAAAAACACTCTGGTGGGGGTGGTGGGTCCAAATCCTCCTTTAATCAGAACAAGGAAAAGAAACCATGGTGCTATTTATGTAAAATAAAAGGCCATTGGACAACAGATCCCAGTTGTCCAAAGAAAGGCACCACAGCTCCTACCACTACAACCCCTACTGCTACACCTAGTGTCCCTACTAATAGCAGTGGTGGTGGGAGCAAACCTACTAATAGCCAATCCAAGGGAGTAGCTGGGCTCACTTTTGGTAATTTAGTTGGGGTTGGTCTGATTAGGGAGACCACAGAGGCTACTTTAGTCTCTGAAGGGGCTATTGATTTAGCCACTTTGGTTGCTTGCCCCCATAACTTGGAGAAGTACAAGCAACTAACCCTAATAAATGGTGTTGAGGTCCAGGCCTACAGGGACACAGGTGCCAGTGTCACAATGGTGATTGAGAAACTGGTGCACCCTGAACAACACATACTTGGACACCAGTACCAAGTAACCGATGCTCACAACATAACACAAAGCCACCCCATGGCTGTTGTAAATCTCAACTGGGGGGGGGGTAACTGGTCCAAAGAAAGTTGTGGTAGCTTCAGATTTACCTGTAGACTGTCTATTAGGGAATGATTTGGAGACATCAGCTTGGTCAGATGTGGAGTTGGAGGCCCATGCAGCAATGCTGGGCATCCCAGGGCATATTTTTGCTTTGACAAGGGCTCAGGCCAAAAAGCAACAAGGACAGGGAAGCTTGGATCCTGGAACAATGGACCAAGTGCTCCCTAAAGCTAGGGCTAGTAGAAGCAAACCACTTCCTACTATCCCTCCCTCTACAGTGGATTCTAATTCTGAGGAAGAAGAATTCCCTCCCTGTGCAGAACCTACACCAGAGGAGCTGGAAGCAGACACTGCTGAGCTTTTGGGTGAAGGGGGGCCTGCCAGAGAGGAGCTGAGTGTGGCACAGCAAACCTGTCCCACATTAGAGGGTCTCAGACAGCAAGCTGTCAAACAGGCTAATGGGGATGTCAGTGACTCTCACAGAGTTTACTGGGAGGACAACCTCTTGTACACTGAGCATAGGGATCCTAAACCTGGAGCTGCCAGGAGATTAGTGATTCCTCAGGAGTACAGAAAGTTCCTCCTAACACTGGCACATGACATTCCCTTAGCTGGGCATCTAGGACAAATGAAAACTTGGGACAGGCTTGTTCCCCTGTTTCATTGGCCTAGGATGTCTGAGGACACAAAAGAATTTTGCAAGTCCTGTGAAACCTGTCAAGCCAGTGGCAAGACAGGTGGCACCCCAAAGGCACCCCTTATCCCACTGCCTGTGGTTGGGGTTCCCTTTGAAAGGGTAGGGGTTGACATAGTTGGCCCCCTTGACCCTCCTACTGCTTCAGGCAATAGGTTTATCTTGGTGGTAGTGGACCATGCCACAAGATACCCTGAAGCAATTCCTTTAAGGACCACTACAGCTCCTGCAGTGGCAAAGGCCCTCCTGGGAATATTTTCCAGGGTGGGCTTCCCAAAGGAAGTAGTATCAGACAGAGGAAGCAATTTCATGTCTGCATACTTAAAGGCCATGTGGAAGGAGTGTGGTGTAACGTACAAGTTCACAACACCCTATCATCCACAAACAAATGGACTGGTGGAGAGATTTAATAAAACTCTCAAAGGCATGATTATGGGTCTCCCTGAAAAACTCCGCAGGAGATGGGATATCCTTCTACCATGCCTCCTTTTTGCCTACAGGGAGGTACCCCAGAAAGGAGTGGGCTTCAGCCCCTTTGAACTTCTTTTTGGACACCCTGTTAGGGGTCCACTCACACTTGTAAAGGAGGGTTGGGAACAACCTTTAAAAGCTCCTAAGCAGGATATTGTGGACTATGTACTTGGCCTCAGATCAAGGATGGCTGAGTACATGAAAAAGGCCAGTAAAAACCTTCAGGCCAGCCAAGAGCTCCAGAAGCAATGGCATGATCAGAAGGCTGTTTTGGTTCAGTACCAACCAGGGCAGAAAGTGTGGGTCTTGGAGCCTGTGGCCCCAAGAGCACTCCAAGATAAATGGAGTGGTCCCCACACAATTGTTGAAAAGAAGGGAGAAGTCACCTATTTAGTTGACTTAGGCACTGCCAGGAGTCCCCTTAGGGTGCTCCATGTCAACCGCCTGAAACCCTACTATGACAGGGCTGATCTCACCCTGCTCATGGCAACTGATGAGGGACATGAAGAAGACAGTGATCCTCTACCTGATCTCTTCTCTTCCACAGAACAAGATGCTCTTGTGGAAGGTGTAGTTTTGGCTGATTGTCTTACTGCTGAGCAGAAAGATAATTGCATAAATCTCCTAGGACAATTTTCAGAACTCTTCTCTACTGTGCCAGGCACCACTTCTTGGTGTGAGCACACTATAGATACTGGAGACAGTTTACCTGTCAAAAGTAAGATCTATAGGCAGCCTGACCATGTCAGGGACTGCATAAAGCAAGAAGTTCAGAAAATGTTGGAACTAGGAGTGGTTGAGCACTCTGACAGTCCATGGGCTTCTCCTGTGGTACTGGTACCAAAACCCAATTCTAAAGATGGAAAGAAGGAAATGCGGTTTTGTGTAGACTATAGAGGTCTCAACTTGGTAACCAAAACTGAAGCTCACCCTATACCCAGGGCAGATGAGCTTATAGATACACTGGCATCTGCCAAGTATCTAAGCACTTTTGATTTGACTGCAGGGTATTGGCAGATCAAATTATCAGAAGATGCTAAACCTAAGACTGCATTTTCTACCATTGGAGGACATTACCAGTTTACTGTAATGCCTTTTGGTTTGAAAAATGCACCTGCCACTTTTCAGAGGTTGGTGAACACAGTCCTGCAAGGGCTGGAAGCTTTCAGTGCAGCATATTTGGACGATATAGCTGTCTTTAGCTCCAGCTGGGATGATCACCTGGTCCACCTATGGAAAGTTTTGGAGGCCCTGCAAAAGGCAGGCCTCACTATCAAGGCTTCAAAGTGCCAGATAGGGCAGGGTAAGGTGGTTTATCTGGGACACCTTGTTGGTGGGGAACAGATTGCACCACTTCAGGGGAAAATCCAAACTATTATTGATTGGGTTCCCCCTACCACTCAGACTCAGGTGAGAGCCTTCCTAGGCCTCACTGGGTATTACAGGAGGTTCATTAAGAACTATGGCTCCATTGCAGCCCCTCTTAATGACCTCACATCCAAGAAAATGCCTAAAAAGGTATTATGGACAGCAAACTGTCAGAAAGCTTTTGAGGAGCTGAAGCAGGCCATGTGCTCTGCACCTGTCCTGAAAAGCCCTTGTTACTCTTAAAAATTCTATGTCCAAACTGATGCATCTGAATTAGGAGTAGGGGCAGTCCTATCACAACTTAATTCTGAGGGCCAGGATCAACCTGTTGCTTTTATTAGTAGAAGGTTGACCCCTAGAGAAAAGCGTTGGTCTGCCATTGAGAGGGAGGCCTTTGCTGTGGTCTGGGCTCTGAAGAAGTTGAGGCCATACCTGTTTGGCACTCACTTCATTGTTCAGACAGACCACAAACCTCTACTTTGGCTAAAACAAATGAAAGGTGAAAATCCTAAATTGTTGAGGTGGTCCATATCCCTACAGGGAATGGACTATACAGTGGAACATAGACCTGGGAGTAGCCACTCCAATGCAGATGGACTCTCCAGATATTTCCACTTAGACAATGAAGACTCATCAGGTCATGGCTAGTCTTATTGTCCTTCGTTTGGGGGTGGGGGGGTTGTGTAGGAAAGTACCATCTTGCCTGGCATGTTACCCCCATTTTTCACTGTATATATGTTGTTTTAGTTGTATGTGTCACTGGGACCCTGGTAACCCAGGGCCCCAGTGCTCATAAGTGTGCCTGAATGTGTTACCTGTGTAGTGACTAACTGTCTCACTGAGGCTCTGCTAACCAGAACCTCAGTGGTTATGCTCTCTCATTTCTTTCCAAATTGTCACTGACAGGCTAGTGACCATTTTTACCAATTCACATTGGCTTACTGGAACACCCTTATAATTCCCTAGTATATGGTACTGAGGTACCCAGGGTATTGGGGTTCCAGGAGATCCCTATGGGCTGCAGCATTTCTTTTGCCACCCATAGGGAGCTCTGACAATTCTTACACAGGCCTGCCACTGCAGCCTGAGTGAAATAACGTCCACGTTATTTCACAGCCATTTTACACTGCACTTAAGTAACTTATAAGTCACCTATATGTCTAACCTTTACCTGGTAAAGGTTAGGTGCAAAGTTACTTAGTGTGAGGGCACCCTGGCACTAGCCAAGGTGCCCCCACATTGTTCAGAGCCAATTCCCTGAACTTTGTGAGTGCGGGGACACCATTACACGCGTGCACTACATATAGGTCACTACCTATATGTAGCTTCACTATGGTAACTCCGAATATGGCCATGTAACATGTCTATGATCATGGAATTGCCCCCTCTATGCCATCCTGGCATAGTTGGCACAATCCCATGATCCCAGTGGTCTGTAGCACAGACCCTGGTACTGCCAAACTGCCCTTCCTGGGGTTTCACTGCTGCTGCTGCTGCTGCCAACCCCTCAGACAGGCATCTGCCCTCCTGGGGTCCAGCCAGGCCTGGCCCAGGATGGCAGAACAAAGAACTTCCTCTGAGAGAGGGTGTGACACCCTCTCCCTTTGGAAAATGGTGTGAAGGCAGGGGAGGAGTAGCCTCCCCCAGCCTCTGGAAATGCTTTCTTGGGCACAGATGTGCCCAATTCTGCATAAGCCAGTCTACACCGGTTCAGGGACCCCTTAGCCCCTGCTCTGGCGCGAAACTGGACAAAGGAAAGGGGAGTGACCACTCCCCTGACCTGCACCTCCCCTGGGAGGTGTCCAGAGCTCCTCCAGTGTGCTCCAGACCTCTGCCATCTTGGAAACAGAGGTGCTGCTGGCACACTGGACTGCTCTGAGTGGCCAGTGCCACCAGGTGACGTCAGAGACTCCTGCTGATAGGCTCCTTCAGGTGTTAGTAGCCTATCCTCTCTCCTAAGTAGCCAAACCCTCTTTTCTGGCTATTTAGGGTCTCTGTCTCTGGGGAAACTTTAGATAACGAATGCAAGAGCTCATCCGAGTTCCTCTGCATCTCTCTCTTCACCTTCTGATAAGGAACCGACTGCTGACCGCGCTGGAAGCCTGCAAACCTGCAACATAGTAGCAAAGACGACTACTGCAACTCTGTAACGCTGATCCTGCCGCCTTCTCGACTGTTTTCCTGCTTGTGCATGCTGTGGGGGTAGTCTGCCTCCTCTCTGCACCAGAAGCTCCGAAGAAATCTCCAGTGGGTCGACGGAATCTTCCCCCTGCAACCGCAGGCACCAAAAAGCTGCATTACCGGTCCCTTGGGTCTCCTCTCAGCACGACGAGCGAGGTCCCTCGAATCCAGCGACTCTGTCCAAGTGACCCCCACAGTCCAGTGACCCTTCAGCCCAAGTTTGGTGGAGGTAAGTCCTTGCCTCACCTCGCTGGGCTGCATTGCTGGGAACCGCGACTTTGCAGCTACTCCAGCCCCTGTGCACTTCCGGCGGAAATCGTTCGTGCACAGCCAAGCCTGGGTCCACGGCACTCTAACCTGCATTGCACGACTTTCTAAGTTGGTCTCCGGCGACGTGGGACTCCTTTGTGCAACTTCGGCGAGCACCGTTTCACGCATCCTCGTAGTGCCTGTTTCTGGCACTTCTCCAGGTGCTACCTGCTTCAGTGAGGACTCTTTGTCTTGCTCGATGTCCCCTCTCTCTTCAGGTCCAATTTGCGACCTCCTGGTCCCTCCTGGGCCCCGGCAGCGTCCAAAAACGCCAAACGCACGATTTGCGACTAGCAAGGCTTGTTGGCGTCCTTCCGGCGGGAAAACCCTTCTGCACGACTCTCCAAGGCGAGAGGGATCCGTCCACCAAAGGGGAAGTCTCTAGCCCTTTTCGTTCCTGCAGAAACCTCAGCTTCTTCTGTCCAGTCGAAGCTTCTTTGCACCCGCAGCTGGCATTTCCTGGGCATCTGCCCATCTCCGACTTGCTTGTGACTTTTGGACTTGGTCCCCTTGTTCCACAGGTACCCTAGATTGGAAATCCACAGTTGTTGCATTGCTGGTTTGTGTCTTTCCTGCATTATTCCTCTAACACGACTACTTTGTCCTTAGGGGAACTTTAGTGCACTTTGCACTCACTTTTCAGGGTCTTGGGGAGGGTTATTTTTCTAACTCTCACTATTTTTTAATAGTCCCAGCGACCCTCTACAAGGTCACATAGGTTTGGGGTCCATTCGTGGTTCGCATTCCACTTTTGGAGTATATGGTTTGTGTTGCCCCTATCCCTATGTTTCCCCATTGCATCCTATTGTAACTATACATTGTTTGCACTGTTTTCTAAGACTATACTGCATATTTTTGCTATTGTGTATATATATCTTGTGTATATTTCCTATCCTCTCACTGAGGGTACACTCTAAGATACTTTGGCATATTGTCATAAAAATAAAGTACCTTTATTTTTAGTATAACTGTGTATTGTGTTTTCTTATGATATTGTGCATATGAAACTAAGTGGTACTGTAGTAGCTTCACACGTCTCCTAGTTCAGCCTAAGCTGCTCTGCTAAGCTACCATTATCTATCAGCCTAAGCTGCTAGACACCCTATACACTAATAAGGGATAACTGGGCCTGGTGCAAGGTGCAAGTACCCCTTGGTACTCACTACAAGCCAGTCCAGCCTCCTACAACTACCCTCTGATAAGCCTACTGCTCGACCACACTACCACAAAATAGAGCATTAAAACTATCTCTTGTTGCCACTATCTTACCTCTAAGGGGAACCCTTGGACTCTGTGCATGCTATTTCTTACTTTGAAATAGTACATACAGAGCCAACTTCCTACAGGAAGGAAGAGGGATCTGACGTAGACCCAATGCGGATTCGAAAGCCACCACTGCAGGTCTTTTGCAGTCCCCTCTGAGATCTGGACCAGGTCGGGGAGATTTCCCTGATGCTGCGCCCACTGGAACTTCAGGTCCCACTGCAGAGCCCACATATGCCATCAGGCATGTGTGACTAGCAGGATGCAGGAGGCCATGAGACCCAGCAGCCCAGAGTCAGTCTCACCAAAACACAAGACCGAGGCCAAAAGATGGGAATCATAGCCTGAATGTCTTGGACTTGTTTTTCGGGAGGATAACCCCAAAACTGCACTATGTCCAGAACCGCTCCGATGAAAGGGAGCGACTGAGAGGGGGTCAGGTGTGACTCTGGCACTTTTACAGTGAACCCCAGCGTGTGCAGGAGGTTTGCCGTAGTCTGAAGGTGGGAGATGACTTTCTGGGGCGAGTCCACCTTTAACAGCCAGTCGTCGAGGTAGGGGAAGAGTGAAACCCCTAACCTGCGCTGATGAGCTGCAACCACTGCCATCACTTTCGTGAACACCCGAGGGGCACTGGTAAGGCCGAAGGGGAGCACAGTAAACTGAAAGCGCTCGTGACCTACCACGAATCGTAGGTAACGTCTGTGGGCAGGCAGGATGGGCATGTGGAAATAAGCGTCCTGCAAGTTCAACGCCACCATCCAGTCTCCTTGGTCCAAGGCAGACAGAACTGGAGCCAGGGTGAGCATTTTGAATTTCTCCTTCTTGAGGAAGTAGTTTAGGTCCCAAAGGTCTAGGATAGGACGTAAGCCCTTGTCCTTCTTTGGTATCAGAAAGTAGCGGGAATAACAACACAACCTACTTCTGGCACAGTGACCTTTTCTATAGCTCCCTTGGCCAAGAGAGCTGCGACTTCCTGGCGGAGAAGCGCCAAATGATTCTCTGGAAGGTGATCGAAGGATGGTGGCATGGGTGGTGGAGCAGATTCGAAAGTGAGGGAGTAGCCCTTTCTAACGATCTGCAAAACCCACCTGTCCGTGGTGATATGTTCCCAATGGGGCAGGTGATGGCGAATCCTGCCACCAACTGGATGGGAGTGAGGGGACGGACTAGGAGGGTTTGGAGGCTGCAGCGGGGGCAGAGGTGGACTGGACAGACCTCTGGTTCCCTGTCCCATGGCCACGTGGGATTCTGCGTCCTCGGCCACTCATAGGCTGACCAGCGTGCAAGGCATGGTGGCTGTGTGGAGGGCACGACAGGGAGCCCCTTCCGTGGCCACGAAAGCGGTGAAAAGCAGACTGTGGTGGGCGAGGGCCCGAGGAGAGGCCGAGCTATAGCCCGGGAATCCTTGAATCTCTCCAAGGCCGAGTCCGCTTTGTCTCCGAAAAGACAGGAGCCATCAAAGGGCAAGTCCATGAGTGACTTTTGGACATCCCCCGAAAAACCCGAAGTACGTAACCAGGCGTGGTGTCGTAAGGCCACCGACATAGCAACCGATCCACACAGAGAGTCAGTCGTGTCCAGCCCACAACGGATTGTGAACTTTGCCGCATCTCTCCCATCGTTCACACCTTGTGAGACGATAGCACAGGCCTCCTCCTGTATCTGCGGCAGGACTTGCGCAACCGTATCCCACAAAGAGTCGGTATAGTGGCCCAAAAGGCATGCAGTGTTCACAGACTGAAGTGCAAGATTGGAGGAAGAAAACAACTTCTTGCCAAACTGTTCCAGCCTTTTGGATTCCCTATCCCGGGGTGCAGAAGGAAATGCGCCTGAAGAAGAGGAAGCCTGGATAACAAGACTCTCAGGCGTGGGGTGTTGGGACAGGAATTTAGGGTCGTTCGGAGAGGGCCGATGGCGGCGTGCAATAGTCCTATTCACAGGAGCCCCTGTGTTGGATTTGGACCATGTACCCAAAAGGACATCGGTGAGGGCTTCATTAAAAGGCAAAAGGGAGATTAGATCTGACCTCAACAGTGGGAAGCTCGAGTCCAAGGACCTCAGCTGCCCTACTGACCACCATACCATAAGTTGCTCCCGCCACGGTAGGAGGAGACCGTATGCTAGCGTCAGGAGAAGTATCCAGACCCCTGGCTTCTCCCAATTCCTGAGCCAAGTCCCTAGCGGGGTCATTCTGGTATTCATAAGGGTACAGGGACCCCTCCAATTCCTCCACTTAGAAAAAGGGTCTGAATCCGACCTGAGGCGAATAAGCCCCATCGAAGCCGAAGGCGGCGTCGGCAGACGCCGCTTCGACTCCGAGTCGTCAGGGATAAGAATCAGGTCGACGTCGGGAGTGTAGATAATCGACCCGGTGCCGGGAAAGGTCTCAAGGGTGTGACCGGTGTGGATCCGCGCACGGATCCGGAGGTGACCTTGGTGACCGGAGCCGAAGCAGCTGGCATGAAACCCGAAGGCCCTCTCAGCCGAACCCCTTGGGCCCGAAGGTGCAGTATCGGGGTCGGACTGCCCAAATATGAGGCGCATGGCCTCATAAAACTCTTTAAGCTGGGTGGGGGTCTCTCTGGGAAACTCGGGGAAGCGCAGAGCCAACCCAGACATAGGCTCCGTGGACAGAGGCCTAGTGCGGGGACGCTCTTCCTGCGTCGTGTCGGCCGAGCGACGGGGCGAAGTTAGAGCAGTGGGACTTCGTGGGCTTCTTCTTCTTACGTTGACCCTAGGATTTAGAAGAAGACGAGTGGTGATGACTCCGTTCTCGAGACCTTCCTCTCGAACGAGACCGGGACCTACGCGGAATCAAGTGCCGGGCCACCATTAGCTTTAGGGACCACTCCCTCAAAGCCTTTGGGTGCATGGCCCGGCCCTCGGAGCTCGACTTCGGGTCTTAGTCGCGCTCGAGACACCACAGACAAATCGGATGAGGATCCGTCACCGACATCGTCCGATGACAGTCCTCGCATGGCTTGAACCCAGTCTTCAGGGACATCCTCGACACACCAAAGTCACACAGAAAAAACTCAACAAAATGGTCGAATTAGGCCAAAAAATAGCCAGGGTAGCTCCTCTCCAGATCTGTGCGTGGTGCAGAAAGAAAAGAACTGACATCACTGCGTGAGGGCTGCGTCTATATACTACTGCCGATGTCATCACGGCGACTACGACTACGACGCCCGCGGAGTCGACCGATGCCACATACCGACGTGCAAGGGTATTCCTCGAAGAAAAATCTCCAGATCCAGTCTGACGCCTGGGGGAAAATTCTAAGGTAAGGATTCCGCAACTAGAAGTCTCTATCAGATTTATGCAGCAGTATAGACAAAAGAAAAGGTTTTTGACATGTAGAAAAAGCCTACTTTTAACATGACCAAAGTCACCCCACATGCGCCTTACAGACTTAGATCAGCATGTCACTATAGTGACCAGCTATAAAGTGCTATTCAACTGTATATGCAACTTTGGCTTTTTTGTCTCAAGAGGACTATTTATGTTTTGAAATTCACGTTTTATATATGATAGGCTAGGAAAATACTTCAAAGATCATTTGAGCGCTGCTTAAATAATTATTAAAACTCAAGGTCTGTGGATGAAGGTAGATTTTTTGTAACTTTAGGACAAAGGTGTAGGAAAGTGCCACTGTTGGCATGGTTACTGTAGGAAGTTGGCTCTGTATGTACTATTTCAAAGTAAGAAATAGCATGCACAGAGTCCAAGGGTTCCCATTAGAGATAAGATAGTGGCAAAAATAGATAATTCTAATGCTCTATTTTGTGGTGGTGTGGTTGAGCAGTAGGCTTATCAGAGGGTAGTGTTAAGCATTTGTTGTACACAAACAGGCAATAAATGAGGAACACACACTCAAAGACGATTCCCGGCCAATAGGTTTTTATATAGAAAAATATATTTTCTTAGTTTATTTTAAGAATCACAGGTTCAAGATTTACAAGTAATACTTCAAATGAAAGGTATTTCACTTAGGTAAGTTAGGAACTTTGAATCAGCAAAATAGCATGACAGTTTTCACAAAAATTGCAATAGCTATTTTTAAACTAGACAGTGCAATTTTCAACAGTTCCTGGGGGAGGTAAGTGTTTGTTAGTTTTGCAGGTAAGTAAACCACCTACAGCGTTCCAAGTTGGGTCCAAGGTAGCCCACTGTTGGGGGTTCAGGGCAACCCCAAAGTTACCACACCAGCAGCTCAGGGCCGGTCAGGTGCAGAGGTCAAAGTGGTGCCCAAAACGCATAGGCTTCAATGGAGAAGGGGGTGCCCCGGTTCCAGTCTGCCAGCAGGTAGGTACCCGCGTCTTCGGAGGGCAGACCAGGGGGGTTTTGTAGGGCACCGGGGGGGACACAAGTCAGCACAAAAAGTACACCCTCAGCGGCACAGGGGCGGCCGGGTGCAGAGTGCAAACAGGCGTCGGGTTTGCAATGGAGTTCAATGGGAGACCCAGGGGTCTCTTCAGCGAAGCAGGCAGGCAAGGGGGGGGGATCCTCGGGGTAGCCACCACCTGGGCAAGGGAGAGGGCCACCTGGGGGTCGCTTCTGCACTGGAGTTCGGATCCTTCAGGTCCTGGGGGCTGCGGATGCAGTGTCTTTACCAGGAGTCGGGTTCTTAGAAGCAGGCAGTCGTGGTCAGGGGGAGCCTCTGGATTTCCTCTGCAGGCGTCGCTGTCGGGGTCCAGGGGGGGTCAACTCTGGCTACTCACAGGGTCGCAGTCGCCGGGGAGTCCTCCCTGTAGTGTTGTTTCTCCGCAGGTCGAGCCGAGGGCGTCGGGTGCAGAGTGCAAAGTCTCACGCTTCCGGCGGGAAACGTGGAGTCCTTTTAAAGTTGTTTCTTTGTTGCAAAGTTGTTTCTTCTTTGGTGCAGAGCCGCTGTCCTCGGGAGTTCTTGGTCCTTTTAGATGCAGGGTAGTCCTCTGAGGCTTCAGAGGTCGCTGGACCCTGGGGAACGCGTCACTGTTGCAGTTTTTCTTGAAGTGGGGAGACAGGCCGGTAGGGCTGGGGCCAAAGCAGTTGGTGTCTCCATCTTCTCTGCAGGGCTTCAGGTCAGCAGTCCTTCTTCGTCTTAGGTTGCAGGAATCTAGTTTCCTAGGTTCTGGGGAGCCCCTAAATACTGAATTTAGGGGTGTGTTTAGGTCTGGGAGGGCAGTAGCCAAGGGCTACTGTCCTTGAGGGTGGCTACACCCTCTTTGTGCCTCCTCCCTGAGGGGAGGGGGGCACATCCCTATTCCTATTGGGGGAATCCTCCAAAATCAAGATGGAGGATTTCTAAAGGCAGGGGTCACCTCAGCTCAGGACACCTTAGGGGCTGTCCTGACTGGTGGGTGACTGCTCCTTGTTTTTCTCATTATCTCCCTTGGACTTGCCGCCAAAAGTGGGGGCTGTGTCCAGGGGGCGGGCATCTCCACTAGCTGGAGTGCCCTGGGGCATTGTAACACGAAGCCTGAACCTTTGAGGCTCACTGGTAGGTGTTACAGTTCCTGCAGGGGGGAGGTGTGAAGCACCTCCACTCAGAGCAGGCTTTGTTTCTGTCCTCAGAGAGCACAAAGGCTCTCACCACATGGGGTCAGAAACTCGTCTCTCAGCAGCAGGCTGGCACAGACCAGTCAGTCCTGCACTGAACAACTGGGTAAAATACAGGGGGCATATCTAAGATGCCCTCTTTGTGCATTTTTTAATAAATCCAACACTGGTATCAGTGTGGGTTTATTATTCTGAGAAGTTTGATACCAAACTTCCCAGTATTCAGTGTAGCCATTATGGAGCTGTGGAGTTCGTTTTTGACAGACTCCCAGACCATATACTATTATGGCTACCCTGCACTCATAATGTCTAAGGTTTTGCTTAGACACTGTAGGGACATAGTGCTCATGCACCTATGTCCTCACCTGGGGTATAGTGTACCCTGCCTTAGGGCTGTAAGGCCTACTAGAGGGGTGACTTACCTATGCCACAGGCAGTGTGAGGTTGGCATGGCACCCTGAGGGGAGTGCCATGTCGACGTAGTCATTTTCTCCCCACCAGCACACACAAGTTGGCAAGCAGTGTGTCTGTGCTGAGTGAGGGGTCCCTAGGGTGGCATAAGACATGCTGCAGCCCTTAGAGACCTTCCCTGGCATCAGGGCCCTTGCTACCAGGGGTATCAGTTACAAGGGACTTACCTGGGTGCCAGGGTTGTACCAATTGTGGAGACAATGGTACATTTTAGGTGAAAGAACACTGGTGCTGGGGCCTGGTTAGCAGGGTCCTAGCACACTTCTCAGTCAAGTCAGCATCAGTATCAGGCAAAAAGTGGGGGGGTAACTGCAACAGGGAGCCATTTCCTTACACAAGCCCCCCCCAGCCCACAGGCCAGGAGACTCAGCCAAAGCTGGGAGAGTCTTCCTTGTCTGTAAGGCGAGGAAGAGTAGAGGAAATAGGCTGGTTTGTTGCGGGCCTACTCTGCCTTACATCCTCCTGTTCAGGTCATTCCCTCTGGGGAACTGACCCACTTCCACAGTGATAGGACCTAGTCTGAATTGCCTCTTGTCTGTGCCTTTAATGTCTTCACCCATTCTCTCTATTTTGGGGTTAGAGGTATCCACCTCTGCTAATCTTATCTTAGCCAGGGTCACCCCTAGCTTACCCAAAGAGGTTACCCAGAGTTGGAGTAACCCCACCATGACCAACAGAGTCAGGGGGCCTAACTTGCTATGTGGCATGGGGTCAGACCACCATGCCAAGGATAGTGCAGCCATAAAGGCTAACACCCAGCAGAGGCCACTGACAGCTGTCAGTGCCCAGAACCACACCTTTAGCTCTTCACCTACATGGGAAGGGGCTAGGTTACAGGCTTCTTTGGGTTCATGGTGCCTGTCTGCTGTATTAGAGTGGGGGGTTACTACATCTTGTAGTAAACACCCTTCTTCCACTCTTTCTTCTGTTAGCTGAGGAGCCACCCACTCAGTCGTAACAGTTGCCTGACTAGCCAAGACTTCTTGTGGGTCAGGTTGGACTTTACCAGTGCCACTTTTGGAGTTCTCCCCTACTGGAGCAGAATCTCCTTGGCTTGCTGGAACCTTGGCTAAAGGTTGTCCACCCTTCCTACACTGTTTTCTTTTCTTTTTCTTCTGGGGCCTGCTTGTAGTTACTGCAGGAGCAGGACCTCCAGAATCCTTGGGAGAGGACTGGCACTGGACCAGGTCCTCTCTTGGGCTCTGACTAACCTCTGGTTAGTCATTTCCAAGGAGACAATCAAGGGGGAGGTCTGTACTGACTACCACCCTTCTCCAGCTAAAAGTCCCACCCACTTCTATGGGCACAAAAGCCACAGGCCTATCAGTGACCCTGTCTGGGCTAACTCTTACTCTGGCAGTCTCACCTGGGATGTACTGGTTTGAGAACACCAGCATGTCATGCACAATAGTGTGACTGGCACAAGTGTCTCTCAGGGCAGTGGCTGGGATTCCATTCACCAGTAGGTGGTGGAAGTGTCTACTTCCCTCTGGAATCTCCAACTCACCTGTTGGGCCCTTTTTCCAGTTGAAGGTTATGAAGACCTCCTCATCTGAGGAGTCAACCCCTACACTGGCCACCCCTGGGATTCTGCTAGGGGGTTTGTTTTTGGGACAAGAAGTGCCCTTGGTGTGGTGCCCTGTCTGTCTACAGTTTTGGCACCATGCCTTAGTGGCATTCCAGTTCTTACCCGGGTACCCACCTTTGTTTTGGGTTGTGTCTTGGGGCCCAGCCACCTGGTCTGGTTTTTGGGGGGCTTTTGGTTACCCTAGTCGTGTCCCAGTGGTCTGCCTTCTTTCCCAATTCTTGTGGTGAAATTGGACCTAGGTCTACCAGATACTGATGCAACTTTTCATTGAAGCAGTTACTTAAAATGTGTTCTTTCATAAACAAATTATAAAGCCCAACATAGTCATGCACTTCATTTCCAGTTACCCAACCATCCAGTGTTTTGACTGAGTAGTCAACAAAATCAACCCAGGTCTGGCTCGAGGATTTTTGAGCCACCCTGAACCTAATTGTGTACTCCTCAGTTGAGAATCCAAATCCCTCAATCAGGGTAGCCTTCATGAGGTCATAGGATTCTGCATCTTTTCCAGAGAGTGTGAGGAGCCTATCCCTACACTTTCCAGTGAACATTTCCCAAAGGAGAGCACCCCAGTGAGATCTGTTTACTTTTCTGGTTGCACAAGCCCTCTCAAAAGCTGTGAACCATTTGGTGATGTCATCACCATCTTCATATTTAGTTACAATCCCTTTAGGGATTTTCAACATGTCAGGAGAATCTCTGACCCTATTTATGTTGTTGCCACCATTGATGGGACCTAGGCCCATCTCTTGTCTTTCCCTTTCTATGGCTAGGATCTGTCTTTCCAAAGCCAATCTTTTGACCATCCTGGCTAACAGGAGGTCATCTTCATTGAGGCTGCCCTCAATGCTTGAAGAGCTGTTGGACTCTCCTGTGAGAGAAGCAACATCTCTGACTATCACTTGTGGAGACAGGGTTTGAGAAACCATGGGCTCCCTATCTAGGACTGGAGGTGGGAAATTCTCCACATCACTAGCTTCCCCCTCTGGGAAGGTATCATCAGAGGGGTTATTTTGGCAAACTCTGCCAAGAGCTCCTGGAGCTGTACTTTGGTAGGGCGTGAACCAGTCTTTATCTTTTTTATTTTGCAGAGAGACCTTAACTCTGACATCCTAAGATGCAGGTAAGGGGTGAGGTTGAGTTCCATCACTATCTCTTCTGCAGCAGACATTATGGGGGTCATTCTGACCCTGGCGGCCGGTGACCGCCAGGGTCACCGACCACGGGAGCACCGCCAACAGGCTGGCGGTGCTCCCTCGAGCATTCTGACCGCGGTGGTTCCGCCGCGGTCAGAAACGGAAAGTCGGCGGTCTCCCGCCGACTTTCCGCTGCTCGGGGGAATCCTCCATGGCGGCGGAGCGCGCTCCACCGCCATGGGGATTCTAACACCCCCTACCGCCATCCTGTTCCTGGCGGGTCTCCCGCCAGGAACAGGATGGCGGTAGGGGGTGCCGCGAGGCCCCTGGGGGCCCCTGCAGTGCCCATGCCAATGGCATGGGCACTGCAGGGGCCCCCATAAGAGGGCCCCAAAAAGTATTTCAGTGTCTGCAAAGCAGACACTGAAATACGCGACGGGTGCAACTGCACCCGTCGCACCCCTGCAACTCCGCCGGCTCAATTCTGAGCCGGCATCCTCGTTGCAGGGGCATTTCCGCTGGGCCGGCGGGCGCTCTTTTGGAGAGCGCCTGCCGGCCCAGCGGAAATGTTTAAATGGCCGCCGCAGTCTTTTGACCGCGGTGCGGTCATTCGTCGGCGGTACCTTGGCGGACGGCCTCCGCCGTCCGCCAAGGTCTGAATGACCACCTATGTTTCTAAAAGTTGGAATACTTTTTAAGAATCTAAAACTATCTCTAGAACTTAATTAAAACTTTTACAAAACTTTTAAACTCTAAAAGAAATGCTAACAGGGGCTAACTCAAGGCCCTAGCAGGACTTTTAAATTTTTTGAAAAATAGCTCAAATTTCAAAAATCAGTTTCTAATGATAATTTTTGGAATTTAGTTGTGTGATCAGGTATTGGCGGAGTAGTCCAGCAAATGCAAAGTCTTGTATCCCACCGCTGCCACCAATGTAGGAAGTTGGCTCTGTATGTACTATTTCAAAGTAAGAAATAGCATGCACAGAGTCCAAGGGTTCCCCTTAGAGGTAAGATAGTGGCAAAAAGAGATAATTCTATGCTCTATTTTGTGGTAGTGTAGTCGAGCAGTAGGCTTATCAGAGGGTAGTGTTAAGCATTTGTTGTACACACACAGGCAATAAATGAGGAACACACACTCAAAGACAATTCCCGGCCAATAGGTTTTTATATAGAAAAATATATTTTCTTAGTTTATTTTAAGAACCACAGGTTCAAGATTTACAAGTTATACTTCAAATGAAAGGTATTTCACTCAGGTAACTTAGGAACTTTGAATCAGCAAAATAGCATGTACAGTTTTGACAAAAATGGCAATAAGCTATTTTAAAACTAGACAGTGCAATTTTCAACAGTTCCTGGGGGAGGTAAGTGTTTGTTAGTTTTGCAGGTAAGTAAACCACGTACAGGGTTCAAAGTTGGGTCCAAGGTAGCCCACTGTTGGGGGTTCAGGGCAACCCCAAAGTTACCACACCAGCAGCTCAGGGCCGGTCAGGTGCAGAAGTCAAAGTGGTGCCCAAAAGCATAGACTTCAATGGAGAAGGGGGTGCCCCAGTTCCAGTCTGCCAGCAGGTAGGTACCCGCGTCTTTGGAGGGCAGATCAGGGGGGTTTTGTAGGGCACCGGGGGGGACACAAGTCAGCACAAAAAGTACACCCTCAGCGGCACGGGGCGGCCGGGTGCAGAGTGCAAACAGGCGTTGGGTTTGCAATGGAGTACAATGGGAGACCCAGGGGTCTCTTCAGCGAAGCAGGCAGGCAAGGGGGGGAGCTCCTCGGGGTAGCCACCACCTGGGCAAGGGGGAGGGCCACCTGGGGGTCGCTTCTGCACAGGAGGTCGGATCCTTCAGGTCCTGGGGGCTGCGGGTGCAGTGTCTTTACTAGGCGTCGGGTTCTTAGAAGCAGGCAGTCGCGGTCAGGGGGAGCCTCTGGATTCCCTCTACAGGTGTCGCTGGGGGGGCTCGGGGGGTCAACTCTGGCTACTCACAGGGTCGCAGTCACTGGGGAGTCCTCCCTGTAGTGTTGTTTCTCCGCAGGTCGAGCCGGGGGCGTCGGGTGCAGAGTGCAAAGTCTCACGCTTCCGGCGGGAAACGTGGAGTCCTTTTAAAGTTGTATCTTTGTTGCAAAGTTGTTTCTTCTTTGGAGCTGAGCCGCTGTCCTCGGGAGTTCTTGGTCCTTTTAGATGCAGGGTAGTCCTCTGATGCTTCAGAGGTCGCTGGACCCTGGGGAACGCGTCGCTGTTGCAGTTTTTCTTGAAGTGGGGAGACATGCCGGTAGGGCTGGGGCCAAAGCAGTTGGTGTCTCCGTCTTCTCTGCAGCGCTTCAGGTCAGCAGTCCTTCTTCATCTTAGGTTGTAGGAATCTAGTTTCCTAGATTCTGGGGAGCCCCTAAATACTGAATTTAGGGGTGTGTTTAGGTCTGGGAGGTCAGTAGCCAATGGCTACTGTCCTTGAGGGTGGCTACACCCTCTTTGTGCCTCCTCCCTGAGGGGAGGGGGGCACATCCCTATTCCTATTGGGGGAATCCTCCAAAATCAAGATGGAGGATTTCTAAAGGCAGGGGTCACCTCAGCTCAGGACACCTTAGGGGCTGTCCTGACTGGTGGGAGACTCCTCCTTGTTTTTCACATTATCTCCCTTGGACTTGCCGCCAAGAGTGGGGGCTGTATCCAGGGGGCGGGCATCTCCACTAGCTGGAGTGCCCTGGGGCATTGTAACACGAAGCCTGGGCCTTTGAGGCTCACTGCTAGGTGTTACAGTTCCTGCAGGGGGGAGGTGTGAAGCACCTCCACCCAGAGCAGGCTTTGTTTCTGTCCTCAGAGAGCACAAAGGCTCTCACCACATGGGGTCAGAAACTCGTCTCTCAGCAGCAGGCTGGCACAGACCAGTAAGTCCTGCACTGAACAATTGGGTAAAATACAGGGGGCATCTCTAAGATGCCCTCTGTGTGCATGTTTTAATAAATCCAACACTGGCATCAGTGTAGGTTTATTATTCTGAGAAGTTTGATACCAAACTTCCCAGTATTCAGTGTAGCCATTATGGAGCTGTGGAGTTCGTTTTTGACAGACTCCCAGACCATATACTCTTATGGCTACCCTACACTTACAATGTCTAAGGTTTTGCTTAGACACTGTAGGGGCATAGTGCTCATGCAACTATGCCCTCACCTGGGGTATAATGCACCCTGCCTTAGGGCTGTAAGGCCTGCTAGAGGGGTGACTTACCTATGCCACAGGCAGTGTGAGGTTGGCATGGCACCCTGAGGGAAGTGCCATGTCGACTTGGTCATTTTCTCCCCACCAGCACACACAAGCTGGCAAGCAGTGTGTCTGTGCTGAGTGAGGGGTCCCTAGGGTGGCATAAGACATGCTGCAGCCCTTATAGGCCTTCCCTGGCACCAGGGCCCTGGGTGCCAGGGTTGTGCCAATTGTGGAGACAATGGTACATTTTAGGTAAAAGAACACTGGTGCTGGGACCGCCAACACACCGCCACGGCCGCAGAATTCCGCCACAGCTATTACGACCCACATCCCGAAATCGGACAAAATTCAGACACGCACACAAGTCCGCCACACCACAGGTCAGTGATAAACTGGCGAAAACAAAACCTCCACCGTCACGGCACCAGAAATACGCACATGCTATCACGACCCACGAATCCACGTGGCGGTCTTTCAACCGCTGTATTCCATTGGCGGTGCACACCGCAGCGCTCAAAATACACACCCTCTTACGAAACACAGCCACATTGGACAATTCCAAATACACACACCTGATACACATACACACACCACTCCCACACACCCAATACAATATAAAACACACACCCACATCACCCACAAACCCCTACGACCAAAAATTCCGAAAGAAGGCCAGAGAGAGGCACCACCACAGGCACACAACACCATCACCCACACTACTTCCATGCACAAAACACCACACACCACTACATATCACCACACTTATCAGCACATACACCACCCCACACATCACCTACACCACCCCATGGCACGGCAAAGACACCCCAGGCTCTCGGAGGAGGAGCTCAGGGTCATGGTGGAGAAAATCGTACGGGTAGAGCCACAGCTATTTGGATCACAGGTGCAGCACACCTCCATAGCTAGGAAGATGGAGCTATGGCGAAGGATAGTGGATAGGGTCAACGCAGTGGGACAGCACCCAAGAAATTGGGACGACAGCAGGAAGAGGTGGAACAACCTACGGGGAAGGTGCGTTCCGTGGTCTCAAGACACAACATTGCGGTACAGCGGACTGGCGGCGGACCCTCACCTCCTCCCCCACAACTAACAACATGGGAGGAGCAGGTCTTAACTATTCTGCATCCTGAGGGCCTCACAGGAGTCGGTGGAGGAATGGACTCTGGTAAGTCAAATCTTAACTATCATATCCCCCACCCTACCTGCATGCTATCACAGACCCCCACCCTCGCCCCCTCCCCTATCACTCCAACTCCTCACAAATGTACTAATAACACAAACCACCCATCCCAACACCAAGCCCTGCATGACACAACAAAGCATGGACACCCATTACTAAAGCATGCCCACTGCACATACCCATAACACCCCCCTCAACCATCATCACACAAGCCCCCACACAGGAATGCTAGCACTGGGGTACACGGTCACTCACCCATTGCACACCATGACACACACAGATGCAATAATCATGCTTTTACACACCTGCAGGACCACTACCCAACGTCACCAGACAGGAGGGTCCAGACATCTCCACCCCACCCACAGAAGAGGTCCACAGTGATGACAGCAGCTCTGTCTAACTGGATCTAGATGACCAGCCCGGACCATCGTGGGCCTCGGGACAGTCAGTTCGCAACATCCAGTCACAGGCCACCACAGACCTTCCACCCTCTGGTAACATCAGCACAGCACCCACCCAGCGGGCCCATACCTCCGTCCCCAGGACATGTCAATCAGCTGTGTGTCCACCACTACAGGGAAACCAGGATAACCCACCACCCCAACAACAACAGGGACCTGGGGGCATTGGTAGTGGGCACACGGTCCAGGGGACGGAGGCCCAGGAACACAGGGGAACTGGGAGGGCTGCTGTGCGACAGGCCTAGGGAACCCACTCTCCACGAGGCCCTCTCCTCCATCATGGGAGCATACCACCACTCCCAGGAGACGATGGTAACGGTCCTGGCTAAGTTTCAGGAGACCCAGCGGCTGCAGGAGGAACAGTGTTTGGGGTTCAGGGAGGAACTCAGAACCATCAGCTCTGCCCTGGGCACCATCGTAGGGGTGCTGAAGGAGATACTTAACACCAGGAGGGACACTGTGGCACTCCAAGGGGCCCCTGACACTAGCATGGACAAAAAACTGCCCACCACCTCCGCCGGCACTAGTGGACAGGACGCCCCGCCACAGGACCACCACACCAGCACCCCACCCCCTGCAGACGGAGAACCACCCCGCAGACGGTCCCTGAGATCCAGGAACAAGACAGAGCACGATGCCAAGACCCCTGCCAAGAAATGAGACCACCCTGATTGTCATCCTACTGTCCCACTTTGTAACCCTGTCCATATTGGAACTGCCCGAGCTCCACTTCCTATGCCCATATGGGCAATGCACCTGTGAGACTAATTGACTGGACTCTGCCATGGACATTCCTCCACCATCACTCCTCACCATTTTACAACCACCCACTCCAATATTGAGCACTTCAATAAACACCCTTGAACCACAAAACAATCTGGAGTCAGTCTGTGATTTCGAAAATGTGTATTAGCAATGACAGAGACAAAATGCGTTTTCAAATGCAATGTCAACATACCTATGTCACACATCTCAAGTCCATGAGGAATCTCAGCAGATGACACACGTTGGAAACCATACCTGTGAAACCGTAAGGGAAATGTACAACTCAGTTACCATATACTGGTTGAAATCGACAGACAGGATAGAGGTAGAGGTGTGAAAGTTCTTGTAGTAGGCAGGAATGTGTTCTCACCTGTGTGTCACTGGATATATTGCTGAACAATTGAGTCCCTGTTGTCAATGTCTTCTTCCTCTGCTTCCTCCTCATCACTGTCCACAGGCTCCACAGCTGCCACAACACCGTCATCTGGACCATCCTCCTCCAGAAAAGGCACCTGTCGTCGCAAAGCCAAGTTGTGAAGCATACAGCAGGCTACGATGATCTGGCACACCTTCCTTGGTGAGTAGAATAGGGAACCACCTGTCATATGGAGGCACCTGAACCTGGCCTTCAGGAGGCCGAAGGTGCGTTCGATCACCCTCCTAGTCCGCCCATGGGCCTCATTGTAGTGTTCCTCTGCCCTGGTCCTGGGATTCCTCACTGGGGTCAGTAGCCATGACAGGTTGGGGTAACCAGAGTCCCCTAATAGCCACACCCGGTGCCTCTGGAGTTGACCCATCACATAAGGGATGCTGCTATTCCGCAGGATGTAGGCGTCATGCACAGAGCCAGGGAACATAGCATTTACCTGGGAGATGTACTGGTCTGCCAAACATACCATCTGTACATTCATGGAATGATAACTCTTCCGGTTCCTGTACACCTGTTCACTCCTGTGGGGGGGGACCAGAGCTACATGGGTCCCATCAATGGCACCTATGATGTTGGGGATATGTCCAAGGGCATAGAAGTCACCTTTAACTGTAGGCAAATCCTCCACCTGAGGGAAAACGATGTAGCTCCGCATGTGTTTCAGCAGAGCAGACAACACTCTGGACAACACGTTGGAAAACATAGGCTGGGACATCCCTGATGCCATGGCCACTGTTGTTTGAAATGACCCACTTGCAAGGAAATGGAGCACTGATAGCACTTGCACTTGAGGGGGGATCCCTGTGGGATGGCGGATTGCTGACATCAGGTCTGGCTCCAACTGGGCACACAGTTCCTGGATTGGTGGCACGGTCAAACCTGTAGGTGATGATCAAATGTGTTTCCTCCATTGTCGGCAGGTCCACCAGCGGTCGGTATAGCGGAGGATTCCGCCATCTCCTCACATGTCCCAGTGGACGGTTCCTAGGAATGACAACAGCGACCACAGAGTCAAACAACTCAGAGGTATGTACCCACAGTCTACACAGAACACCATTCATACACAAAATCTGGCCTGTATTTGTATTGCGCGACAAGGCCTAGGTCTGTGTGACGCAGTTGGTAATTAGGCCATGTGGGCCTCTGAAATGGCGGCTGCCTGACCTCTAAAGTGGGACAATGGGATGTGAGGTAACTGCGCTGGCGTTGTACACCGTTGCGGTAGGCGGTCGAAGACCGCGGCGCAATGCTGCATTGGTTAACATTGGACCCTATGGGTCCCAGGAGCCAATGACGATGTACGCCGGCTGTGATGGTACTCACCGCCGCGGATGTGACCGCCATTTTCTATCTGTTCAATCACTCGATACCTGATCTTCAACAGGAGAGGATCTACACTGCAAGTGCTGCTGTGACCTCGGTCTGGAAGAGACAATGGCTCGTGCGTCTGGGGAAAGGGCCCCTGCCTTCACTGCAGAGGAGTTGGAGAAGCTCGTGGACGGGGTCCTCCCCCAGTACACGCTACTCTACGGTCCTCCAGACCAACAGGTAAGTACACAGGGAGCACGTTGTATGGGCTATGCCTGTGTGGAGATGGCTGGTTGTAAGAATGAAGGGGGCACAGTTCTGCGTGCATGAAGGACTGTGTATGCATGTGCCATATGGCAAGGGTAGGGATGTGGGCCACTCTCTTCGACGGTGCAGTTGGTAATGACTTCTCTTCTTCCCCTGTACATTTCATGTAGGTCAGCGCCCACCAGAATAAGGATATTTGGCGTGCCATCGCCAGGGACGTCTGGACCCTGGGGGTCCACCACAGACGGAGCACCCACTGCCGTAAAAGATGGGAGGACATTCGCCGCTGGAGCAAGAAGACGGCGTAGGCTCAGCTGGGGATGGCCGGCCTCCCAACGTGGGAGGGGTGCCCGTCGAACCATGACTACCCTGATGTTCCGGATCCTGGCAGTGGCCTACCCTGAGTTGGATGGGCGCTTGAGGGCATCACAGCAGACACAAGGGGGTGAGTACAACATCATTCAGCGGACTTTACGCGCAGTGAAGGTGTCTGGGTGGGGGAGGAAGGCTGTGGGTTTCCCTAGGCCAGGGCGAGTTCCGTAGGCTAGGCCCCTCCATAATGCAGGCCATGTGGCACCCCACCCCACCTCTGTAGAGTACCAAATACAGATATACATGCCCCTGTGTCATCTATGTGTGCAGATGTCGACCATAGCCATGTAGGACGTATGCCAGGAATTGCATCTGTAGAGCCCAACAGCGCGACATAGTGCAGGGGGCTGCTGTGTCTGTATTGTCTGCCAACGGTAGCGGTAAGCCATGCACTCAACCTGTCTTTCTTCTGTCGTCCCACCCCCTTTTTTTGGTCTCCCTGTTCTTCTGTGCATCAGCATCATCAGGCGGGGTACAGTGGCACCGGAGCATGAGGGAGCTGCATCCCACATGGCCATGGAGGACCACACCACGGACTCGGAATACACCAGTGGGACGGAGGACGAGGGGAGCACCACAGCGGTCACAAGATCAGCAACCAGCGACACTGACTCATCCTCCGATCGGAGCTCCCTTGTGGTGGTGGCAAAATCTGTGCCCCCCACTTCTACAGGTACAGCTGCCACCCCCCCCTACCAGCACCGCCCTCCCAGCAGCCCCTCAGCCTTCGCCCCGTGCCCGCTCACCCAGGAGGGTGGGCATCACCTTCGCCCCAGGCACCTCAGCCCCTGCCCCTGTCACCTCTGCTGCCCTCAGTGAGGAGGCCATTGACCTCCTAAGGTCCCTCACTGTTGGGCAGTCTACCATTTCGAATGCCATCCAGGGTGTAGAAAGGGAATTGCAACACACAAATGCATTCCTGGAGGGCATTCATTCTGGTCAGGCTGCCCTTCATCGAACCCTACAAACTCTGGCCTCAGCACTGATGGAGGCAATTGTCCCTGTCTCTAGCCTCCCCCCTCCAACTTCCTCCACCCAGACCTAATCCCCTGTACCCCAGACTATCCCAAGCACACCATCAGACCAGCCTGCACACATCTCACCACACAAGGGAAGCTCAGGCAAACATAAGCACCACACATCCCACAGGCACTCATGCAAGCATCACACACATACAGACACACCAACATCCACTGCCTCCACTGTGTCCCCCTCCTCGTCGTCTCCCTCCTCCCTCCCAGTCTCGTCTACGCTCTCACCTGCATGCACTACCACTACAGGCACTACGTCCCGCACCAGCACACCCACCACCACACCCCGCTCAAGTGCAGTCACCACCCCCACTACCATTCACACGTCCCCTGTGTCCTCTCCCAGTGTGTCTGTGATGCCCCCTCCGAAGATACACAAACGCAGGCACACACCCACCCAACAGCCATCCACCTCACGACAGCCTCCAGCCCATGCACCTTCACCCAAAGTCACCAAACGTACACCTCCTACAACCACTACCTCTTCCTCCACTCCCAAACCCCCTCCAGCTACCCGTCCCAGTGTTCCTAAGGAACTTTTCCTGGCCAACCTTGACCTCTTTCCCACCCCCCCTCCAACTCATAGGTCCCGTACTAGCACCTCAGCCAAAAAATTGCCGGGACCAGTGGTGCCTGTTACTGGTATGTGGAGTGCACCGGCCACCAGGCCAGCCAGTGTGGCACGGAGCCACAGCACAGCCAGTTCCCCCCCCTATTAAGCACCAGAAGTTGGACAGTGCCCGGCGGGAGAGGGGGAATACTCCAGCCAGCAAAGCCGCTCACAAGGCTCCCGGGGGTAGTGTCGACTCAGCTGTGACTCCTCCCAAGGTGGGTAAGGGGCAGAAGAAATCTCCAAAGTCTGGGAGGAGCAGCACGGCGGAGAAGACCGCCATCATCCCCGCTGCCCAGGAGGCCACTGCCAGCCCAATCGTCACTGGCCAGGAGGCCACCGCCAGAGTCACTGCCCAGGAGGCCAGCCCAATCGTCACTGGCCAGGAGGACACAGCCAGAGACACTGGCCAGGAGGCCAGCCCAATCGTCACTGGCCAGGAGGCCACTGCCAGAGTCACTGCCCAGGAGGCCAGCCCCATCATCCTGGCCAGGAGGCCACCACCAGCCCCATCGTCGCTAGCCAGGAGGCCATCGCCAGCCCCAGGGTCACTGGCCAGGAGGGCCCCGCAAGCCACAGCCCAGCTGACCCATGAAGGACCGCCAGCCACAGGCCTGCTGGGCAATGAAGGACCGCCTTGGCAAGCACCGCTGAACAGTTCAGAAACTGCCAACTCAAGCACCGCTTAACAGGGCAAAGACCGCCATGGAATGCACCGCTGAACAGGTCAGAAACTGCCAACTCAAGCACCGCTGAACAGTGCAAAGACCGCCATGGAATGCACCGCTTAACAGGGCAAGCACCGCTGAACAGGTCAGAAACTGCCAGCTCAAGTACCGCTGAACAGGGCAAAGACCGGCATGGAATGCACCGCTGAACAGGGCAAGCACCGCTGAACAGGGCAAAGACCACCATGGAATGCACCGCTGAACAGGTCAGAAACTGCCAACTCAAGCACCGCTGAACAGGGCAAAGACCGCCATGGAATGCACCGCTTAACAGGGCAAGCACCGCTGAACAAGTTAAAGACCGCCATGGCAGCACCGCTGAACAGGGCAAAGACCGCCATGGCAAGCACAGCTGAACAGGGCAAGCATCGCTGAACAGGTCAAACTGCCAACTCAAGCACTGCCGAACAGGGCAAAGACCGCCATGGAATGCACCACTGAACAGGGCAAGCACCGCTGAACAGGTCAGAAACTGCCAACTCATGCACCGCTGAACAGGGCAAGCACCGCTGAACAGGGCAAACACCACTATGGAATGCACCGCTGAACAGGGCAAGCACCGCTGAACAGGTCAAAGACCGCCATGGCAGCACCGCTGAACAGGGCAAAGACCGCCATGGCAAGCACCGCTGAACAGGGCAAGCACCGCTGAACAGGTCAAACTGCCAACTCAAGCACTGCCGAACAGGGCAAAGACCGCCATGGAATGCACCACTGAACAGAGCAAGCACCGCTGAACAGGTCAGAAACTGCCAACTCAAGCACCGCTGAACAGGGCAAAGACCGCCATGGAATGCAACGCTGAACAAGGCAAGCACCGCTGAACAGGTCAGAAACTGCCAACTGAAGCACCGCCGAACAGGTCAAAGACCGCCATGGCAAGCACAGCTGAACAGGGCAAAGACAGCCATGGCAAGCACCGCTGAACAGGGCAAGCACTGCTGAACAGGTCAGAAACTGCAAACTCAAACACCGCCGAACAGGTCAAAGACCGCCAAGGCGAGCACCGCTAGCCCATTAGCGGCAGGGGCAGTGACGCAACTGAGACCGTCACAGGGTGAGTGCTGCACTCTGGACACCAGTCCCCCTCCAGAACCAGTGGAGACAGGCATCCACTCCGTCTGTCCTGCACAGGATGAAGCACTCTGGCCACCAGTCCCCCTCCAGAACCAGTGGAGACATGCATCCACTCCGTCTGTCCTGCACAGGATGAATCACTCTGGGCACCAGTCCCCCTCCAGAACCAGTGGAGACATGCATCCATCTCCGTCTGTCCTGCACAGGATGAAGCACTCTGGGCACCAGTCCCCGTCCAGAACCAGTGGAGACATGCATCCACTTGAGAGACTGTGGCTTTGCACTCCCCAGGATGGTACAGTGGGCAAACCACCCACTTGAGAGACTGTGGATTTGCACTCCCCAGGATTGAACAGTGGGCAAACCACCCACTGTAAAGACTTGAGAGAGTGTGGCTTTGCACTCCCCAGGATGGTACAGTGGGCAAACCACCCACTGTAGAGACTTGAGAGTCTGTGGCTTTGCACTCCCCAGGATGGTACAGTGAGCAACCCACCCACTGTATAGACTTGAGAGACTGTGGCTTTGCACTCCCCAGGATATAGCAGTGGGCAAACCACCCACTGTAGAGACTTGAGAGACTGTGGCTTTGCACTCCCCAGGATTGAACAGTGGGCAAACCACCCACTGTAGAGACTTGAGAGACTGTGGCTTTGCACTCCCCAGGATACATCAATGGGCATGGAGCCCCCTCGTGGATCTTGTGTGGTGCACTCATCCGGCTGAGGTGCCCCCCCTTCCCTTCCCCCTGAGGTGCCTGTTGTATTTCTATCTGATGCCCCTGCAGTGTTCTCTCCGTTTTGATCAGGTATCTTGTGTGGGCCTCGCCCATGCATTTTGGGCCCAGTGGTCCACGGACAATGAATGGTGCATTACCTGCACTACTAATCGTGGTGTATATTTTGTTTAATGTGTATATATATGTATATATTTGGTTACTGTATTTTGATATATTACAATGGTTCAACTCATTTCCTTTTGTCTTTGCATTCTTCCGGGGGGGTTGGGGGTT
This sequence comes from Pleurodeles waltl, assembly GCF_031143425.1. NCBI lineage: Eukaryota > Metazoa > Chordata > Amphibia > Caudata > Salamandridae > Pleurodeles > Pleurodeles waltl. The sequence goes on along the minus strand of NC_090437.1, from coordinate 416,632,625 downwards.
GTTACTGTAATGTTTTGATATGCATTGGTGTGTGTGTTGTAGTGGGTGAGGGTCGGGGTGGGGGTTGTAATGTTGGTTGTGTGTGTCCCTGTGTTTTTCCCTCCCCTATGTTGTAGGTGCAGTACTCAACGTGGTCTTTGCCGCCGGCGTTGTTGATCCTCGTATAGGAGCAGGAAGGCTATCGCTGGCAGAATATGGAGTTCCGGCTCCATGGTGTCGTCGTTCCTCGTGGAGTGTGTAGAGGTGAGCTTTTTCCCTTTGAAATGGCTGTTTCCGCCGTGATTTTATCCGCGGTGAATCCGCCCCGGAAAAGGTGGCGCATTGGCCTGTTGTGATACTGTGGACGGTACATTGTCCTCCGCCTGTCTGTTGGCGGTGACCGCCGCGCTGTTTGTCTGTACCGCCGTGGCGGTCGGAGTGTTAAAGTGGCTGTCTTTGTTGGCGGTTTCTGCCACGGTCATAATTCCAAATTTTTTACCGCCGGCCTGTTGGCGGTTTTAACTACGCTTTAACACCGACCGTCAGGGTTGTAATGACCACCATTATGTTTCTAAAAGTTGGAATACTTTTTAAGAATCTAAAACTATCTCTAGAACTTAATTCAAACTTTTACAAAACTTTTAAACTCTAAAAGAAATGCTAACAGGGACTAACACAAGGCCCTAGCAGGACTTTTAAAATTTTTGAAAAATAGCTCAAATTTCAAAAATCAGTTTCTAATGATAATTTTTGGAATTTAGTCGTGTGATCAGGTATTGGCTGAGTAGTCCAGCAAATGCAAAGTCTTGTATCCCACCGCTGCCACCAATGTAGGAAGTTGGCTCTGTATGTACTATTTCAAAGCAAGAAATAGCATGCACAGAGTCCAAGGGTTCCCCTTAGAGGTAAGATAGTGGCAAAAAGAGATAATTCTAATGCTCTATTTTGTGGTAGTGTGGTCGAGCAGTAGGCTTATCAGAGGGTAGTGTTAAGCATTTGTTGTACACACACAGGCAATAAATGAGGAACACACACTCAAAGACAATTCCCGGCCAATGGGTTTTTCTATAGAAAAATATATTTTCTTAGTTTATTTTAAGAACCACAGGTTCAAGATTAACAAGTAATACTTCAAATGAAAGGTATTTCGCTTAGGTAACTTAGGAACTTTGAATCAGCAAAATAACATGTACAGTTTTGACAAAAATGACAATAAGCTATTTTGAAAATAGACAGTGCAATTTTCAACAGTTCCTGGGGGAGGTAAGTGTTTGTTAGTTTTGCAGGTAAGTAGACCACGTACAGGGTTCAAAGTTGGGTCCAAGGTAGCCCACTGTTGGGGGTTCAGGGCAACCCCAAAGTTACCACACCAGCAGCTCAGGGCCGGTCAGGTGCAGAGGTCAAAGTGGTGCCCAAAACGCATAGACTTCAATTGAGAAGGGGGTGCCCTGGTTCCAGTCTGCCAGCAGGTAGGTACCTGCGTCTTCGGAGGGCAGACCAGGGGGATTTTGTAGGGCACCGGGGGGGACACAAGTCAGCACAAAAAGTACACCCTCTGCGGCATGGGGGCGGCCGGGTGCAGAGTGCAAACAGGCGTCGGGTTTGCAATGGAGCTCAATGGGAGACCCAGGGGTCTCTTCAGCGAAGCAGGCAGGCAAGGGGGCTCCTCGGGGTAGCCCCCACCTGGGCTAGGGAGAGGGCCACCTGGGGGTCGCTTCTGCACAGGAGGTCGGATCCTTCAGGTCCTGGGGGCTGCGGGTGCAGTGTCTTTACCAGGCGTTGGGTTCTTAGAAGCAGATAGTCGCGGTCAGGAGGAGCCTCTGGATTCCCTCTGCAGGCGTCGCTATGGGGGCCCAGGGGGGTCAACTCTGGCTACTCACAGGGTCGCAGGCGGCGGGGAGCCCTCCCTGTAGTGTTGTTTCTCCGCAGGTCGAGCCGGGGGTGTCGGGTGCAGAGTGCAAAGTCTCACGCTTCCGGTGGGAAACGTGGAGTCCTTTTAAAGTTGTTTCTTTGTTGCAAAGCTGTTTCTTCTTTGGAGCAGAGCCGCTGTCCTCGGGACTTCTTGGTACTTTTAGATGCAGGGTACTCCTCTGAGGCTTCAGAGGTCACTGGACCCTGGGGAACGCGTCGCTGTTGCAGTTTTTCTTGAAGTGGGGACACAGCCCGGTAGGGCTGGGTCCAAAGCAGTTGGTGTCTCCGTCTTCTCTGCAGGGCTTCAGGTCAGCAGTCCTTCTTCGTCTTAGGTTGCAGAAATCTAGTTTCCTAGGTTCTGGGGATCCCCTAAATACTGAATTTAGGGGTGTGTTTAGGTCTGGGAGGGCAGTAGCCAATGGCTACTGTCCTTGAGGGTGGCTACACCCTCTTTGTGCCTCCTCCCTGAGGGTAGGGGGACACATCCCTATTCCTATTGGGGGAATCCTCCAAAATCAAGATGGAGGATTTCTAAAGGCAGGGGTCACCTCAGCTCAGGACACCTTAGGGGCTGTCCTGACTGGTGGGTGACTGCTCCTTGTTTTTCTCATTATCTCCCTTGGACTTGCCGCCAAAAGTGGGGGCTGTGTCCAGGGGGCGGGCATCTCCACTAGCTGGAGTGCCCTGGGGCATTGTAACACGAAGCCTGAGCCTTTGAGGCTCACTGCTAGGTGTTACAGTTCCTGCAGGGGGGAGGTGTGAAGCACCTCCTCCCAGATCAAGCTTTGTTTCTGTCCTCAGAGAGCACAAAGGATCTCACCACATGGGGTCAGAAACTCGTCTCTCAGCAGCAGGCTGGCACAGACCAGTCAGTCCTGCACTGAACAATTGGGTAAAATACACCTCTGGGTGCATTTTTTAATAAATCCAACACTGGCATCAGTGTGGGTTTATTATTTTGAGAAGTTTGATACCAAACTTCCCAGTATTCAGTTTAGCCATTATGGAGCTGTGGAGTTTGTTTTTGACAGACTCCCAGACCATATACTCTTATGGCTACCCTGCACTCATAATGTCTAAGGTTTTGCTTAGACACTGTAGGGACATAGTGCTCATGCACCTATGCCCTCACCTGGGGTATAGTGTACCCTGCCTTAGGGCTGTAAGGCCTACTAGAGGGGTGACTTACCTGTGCCACAGGAAGTGTGAGGTTGGCATGGCACCCTGAGGGGAGTGCCATGTCGACTTAGTCATTTTATCCCCACCAGCACACACAAGCTGGCAAGCAGTGTGTCTGTGCTGAGTGAGGGGTCCCTAGGGTGGCATAAGACATGCTGCAGCCCTTAGAGACCTTCCCTGGCATCAGGGCCCTTGGTACCAGGGATATCAGTTACAAGGCACTTACCTGGGTGCCAAGGTTGTACCAATTGTGGAGACAATGGTACATTTTAGGTGAAAGAACACTGGTGCTGGCGCCTGGTTAGCAGGGTCCAAGCACACTTCGCAGTCAAGTCAGCATCAGTATCAGGCAAAAAGTGGTGGGGGGGGGTAACTGCAACAGGCAGCCATTTCCTTACACAAGTCCCCCACAGCCCACAGGCCAGGAGACTCAGCCAAAGCTGGGAGAGTCTTCCTAGTCTGTCAGGCGAGGAAGAGTAGAGGAAATAGGCTGGTTTGTTGCAGGGCCTACTCTGCCTTACATCCTCCTGTTCAGGTCATTCCCTCTGGGGAACTGACCCACTTCCACAGTGATAGGACCTAGTCTGAATTGCCTCTTGTCTGTGCCTTTAATGTCTTCACCCATTCTCTCTATTTTGGGGTTAGAGGTATCCACCTCTGCTAATCTTATCTTAGCCAGGGTCACCCCTAGCTTACCCAAAGAGGTTACCCGGAGTTGGAGTAACCCCACCATGACCAACAGAGTCAGGGGGCCTAACTTGCTATGTGGCATGGGGTCAGACCACCATGCCAAGGATAGTGCAGCCATAAAGGCTAACACCCAGCAGAGGCCACCAACAGCTGTCAGTGCCCAGAATCACACCTTTAGCTCTTCACCTACAAGGGAAGGGGCTAGGTTACAGGATTCTTAGGGTTCAGGGTGCCTGTCTGCTGTATTAGAGTGGGGGGGGGTTACTACATCTTGTAGTAAACACCCTTCTTCCACTCTTTCGTCTGTTAGCTGAGGAGCCACCCACTCAGGCTTAACAGTTGCCTGACTAGCCAGGACTCCTTGTGGGTCAGGTTGGACTTTACCAGTGCCACTTTTGGAGTTCTCCCCTACTGGAGCAGAATCTCCTTGGCTTGCTGGAACCTTGGCTAAAGGTTGTCCACCCTTCCTACACTGTTTTCTTTTCTTTTTCTTCTGGGGCCTGCTTGTAGTTACTGCAGGGGCAGGACCTCCAGAATCCTTGGGAGAGGACTGGCACTGGACCAGTTCCTCTCTTGGGCTCTGACTAACCTCTGGATAGTCATTTCCAAGGAGACAATCAAGGGGGATGTCTGTACTGACTACCACCCTTCTCCAGCTAAAAGTCCCACCCACTTCTATGGGCACAAAAGCCACAGGCCTATCAGTGACCCTGTCTGGGCTAACTCTTACTCTGGCAGTCTCACCTGGGATGTACTGGTTTGAGAACACCAGCATGTCATGCACAATAGTGTGACTGGCACAAGTGTCTCTCAGGGCAGTGGCTGGGATTCCATTCACCAGTAGGTGGTGGAAGTGTCTACTTCCCTCTGGAATCTCCAACTCACCTGTTGGGCCCTTTTTCCAGTTGAAGGCTATGAAGACCTCCTCATCTGATGAGTCATCCCCAATGGCTACACTGGTCACCCCTGGGATTTTGCTAGGGGGTTTGTTTTTGGGACAAGAAGTGCCCTTGGTGTGGTGCCCTGTCTGTCTGCAGTTTTGGCACCATGCCTTAGTGGCATCCCAGTTCTTACCCTGGTACCCACCTTTGTTTTGGGTTGTGTCTTGGGGCCCATCCACCTGGTCTGGTTTTTGGGGGCCTACAGAGGACTCTTTTTCTTTATTTCTAGGGTCACCCACTTTCTCCTGGGGAGGCTTTGTAACCCCTTTCTTTTGGTCACCCCCAGTGGACGTTTTGGTTACCCTAGTCTTGACCAAGTGGTCTGCCTTCTTTCCCAATTCTTGGGGAGAAATTGGACCTAGGTCTACCAGATACTGATGCAACTTTTCATTGAAGCAGTTACTTAAAATGTGTTATTTCATAAACAAATTATAAACCCCAACATAGTCATGCACTTCATTTCCAGTTACCCAACCATCCAGTGTTTTCACTGAGTAGTCAACAAAATCAATCCAGGTCTGGCTTGAGGATTTTTGAGCCTCCCTGAACCTAATCCTGTACTCCTCAGTTGAGAATCCAAAGCCCTTGTTGGAAAATGGGTTATTGGTAAGGGCAGGTATGTACCTACACTTAGCAATAGGCCACTAACCTCCACTTAGGTCCAGTTAGGTCTCAGTAAATTAAACCCAGCTCAACCCTTGGTAGCTTGGCAACGAGCGTCAAGGCTTAACTTAGGAGACAGAGTGTAAAGGAATTCAAATATCCCAAAACAGTAATTAAATAAAACACAGGAAACAGTTTGAAAATCCAAAACCAATTCATAAAAATAGATTATATTTTTATCTTTAAAATGACACCAAAACGAATAATATAAGATAAGGGGAACCGGAGATGTGAATTTTTAAAGAATTATTATTTTTTTAGCTCCTAGAAACAAAAAGCACCAATCGGGTCATCTGGTTGCACATCGACCGGGGCAAAGTCAAAGTTTCAGGCCGACCGCGATGGAGCCCTGCTCGGCTACAGGCCACGGGAGGCCTCAGTTAAAAGTTTACCTTCACACTTAGGCCCTCATTCCATTCTGGCTTTCCCGCTGGGCCGGCGGGCGCCCGCCAAGGGAGCGTCCGCCGGCCCAGCGGGAAAGGCCCTGCAACCCAGAAGCCGGCTCCGAATGGAGCCGGCGGGGTTGCAGGGGTGCGACGGGTGCAGTTGCACCCGTCGCAATTTTCACTGTCTGCTAAGCAGACAGTGAAAATCATGCTGGGGCCCTGTTAGGGGGCCCCTGCACTGCCCATGCCAGTGGCATGGGCAGTGCTGGGAACCCCAGGGGCCCCACGACACCCGTTCCCGCCATCCTGTTCCTGGCGGTAAAAACCGCCAGAAACAGGATGGCGGGAAGGGGGTCGGAATCTCCATGGCGGCGCTGCTTGCACCGCCGCCATGGAGATTCAGCCCAGCAAGGGGAAATCCGGCGGGAAACCGCCGGATCCCCTTTTCTGACCGTGGCTTTACCGCCGCGGTCAGAATGGGCTGGGAAGCACCGCCAGCCTGTTGGCCGTGCTTCCGTCATTTTAGCCCTGGCGGTCGCCGACCGCCAGGGTTAGAATGACCCCCTTAGTCTCTTTTTTGAAGATTTTCTTCAGCGGGACGAACCTGCCAGTCCAATCCGACCTCCTGGAGCCCTTCTCCGGATACGCGATGCTGGAATCCTCAGTGGAGATTTTTACCTTCGTACTTAGTCGTTTTTTCGAGGTGAAAATCCTTCGACCGGGGTAAACCTGGATCTTGATCCGACGTCCATGGAGCCCTCCTCGGATACGCTGGCTGGGAGGTCCCGGCCAACTTTTTACCTTCGGACTTAGTCTCTTTTTCGGAGATTTTCTTTACCGGGACGAACCAGCAAATCAGGCCGGATCGCGGTTGAGGCAAGCCAGCTAGAGTTGCCGCGGTGGGTCGGTCCATCTATGGAGCTTTTTTACAAAAGTTGTCCAAACTTCTCCAAACTTCTGGGGCTTCTCCCAGAGGTCCTTTTAAGGTTCTTTTGGGGTCCACAGCTCACCCCAAGGGTCTATAAGTTCTGAGATGGTCCTTGGGGGGTGCGGACTACAACTCCCAGAATGCACCTGGCACAAACTCCTTTTTGGCCACTGGACAGTGGTCAGCTGGTCGCTTTCTTCAGGAGTTGGTGCAGGGGACTCTGGATAGCAATTTTTCACCTGTAGCAAACAGAGAGTCCCTCCTTGAACCAGTTGAAGCCAGGCAAAGTCCTTCTTGTGGTGAAGCCCAAGTGTGCAGCTGGTGCAGTCCTTCTGAGTGCAGGTTCCAGGTGCAGGCCAGGGGTCCAGCAGGGCAGTCCTTCTTCTTCTGTTGTTCTTCCTTGTTGGATGTGGTAGGGAAGTGAGGTGTGGGTGCAGGTCTGCCATTTTTTTCCTTGCTCCTGGGTGAAAAGCAGGGGGGTCCTGGTTCTCCAATCAAGTGCAGGGTCCTTCCCCCTGTGATGACCACTTCCTGGGAAGTGTGGCAAAAATCAATCCCAGGAGGCAACATTCTCTAGAAATCCATCATGGCTGAATCTGATTTTTGGAGGTTACATCTGTCTGAGCCCACCCACTGGTGTGGCTAAAAATCATAAACACACCCCTCTCCTGCCCTCTCCTAATCTAATCAAGGGGGCACCTAGTTGACTAGGGTTGCAGGATGTGGGGGTGTTGCTGGTTGCTCCAAATGTCCTTCTCTGCCTTTGAAGACCAGTTTGGCAGCCCTCCCCCTTCCTGCCTCACCATCTGCTGAGGGGAGATTCCTTCCCACAGGCACATTCCTTTGTGTGAAGCCAGGCCACTTCACACCTCATCAAGGCAGCTTGGCCAAGCTGCTAGAGGCTGGCCAATCAGAGCACAGTAGCAAAAACAATGCAGGGCTGAAATTGGCAACTTTTCAGGTACAGTTTAAAACTCTTTACCTAAACAAGTTATATTAAATCCCACAACTGGAAGTTGTGGGATTTATTACAACAATTAATTTGATACCAAATTCTTGGTATGCATCATTTAAGGAGACTTTAAAAATTAAAATAAAGTCTCCCCATTCTAGCCTATGAAGGCCTTTTACTACAATGAGGGAAAAACAAACTTGGCTGTTTTTACCTCACCAGGGCTTATAAAACTATTTTTATAAAGTCACTGCTTATAGTTACATGGCACCCAGCCCTAGGGGCACATAGGGCACACCTTAGGGGTGACTTATATGTAGAAATAAGGTAGTTTAAGACTTTGGAACTACTTTTAATTCCAAAGTCGAATTTGCATATAACTTTAATTTCAAAGCAGCCATCAAGGCAGGCCTGCCTTTAAAATTACACTGGGCACCTCAGCACTACCTATTCTGTGGTCCCTAAACCTACATGCCCTACCATATACTAAGGACTTGTAAGTAGGTTAACTTAGCCAATTATAATTAGCCTAATTTGCATATCCATTTTACACAGGGCACAGGCCCTGGGACTGGTTAGCAGTACCCAGGGCACCATCAGAGTCAGGAAAACACCAGCAAAAAGTGGAAAATGGGGGCAAAAAGTTAGGGGGCCTCTGCAATCAGCCCTGTTTTCTCACACAAGCCCCCCCCCCCCAGCCCACACGCCCAGGAGACTCGGCCCATCCCTGGGAGAGTCTTCCTGGCTTGTTAGGCGAGAAAGACAGTGAAGAAAACTGGCTGTCCCTCTGCAGGGCCTACTCTGCCTTACATCCTCCTGTCAGGGTCACTCCCTCTGGGTAGTGAACCCACCCCAACAGTGAAAGGACCCATCTCAAACTGAAACTTTCCTCTAGGGGGGTCTTCCTCAACTCTCTCTGCCAACTTGGGTAGTGAGGTGCCCACCTCCCCTACTCCTAACTTTGCTAGGGCAACACCTAGCTTACCCAAAGAGGTCACCCAACACTTGAGCAACCCCACCATGACCAACAGGGTCAGGGGGCCTACTTTGCTATTGGCCCTGGGGTCTGCCTCCCAGGCCAAGTACAATGCTGCCAGGAAGGCTAGCACCCAGCAGAGGCTACTGACAGCTGTCAGTACCCAGAACCACATCCTAAGCTCTCCACTGACAGGTGGCTGAGCTGCTTTAGGGGCAACTGTGGGGTCCTGGCATCCCTTTTGCTGTCTAGAGTGGGGGGCTACCACCTCCTGTGGCATACACCCTCCTTCCACTCTCCCTTCACTCACCCTCCATCTGGACAGCTGCCTGACTACTCCGGACTTCCTTGGGGTCAGGTGAGGCCTCCCCAGTGCCAACTCTGGGCTCCCCCCTACTGGGGCAAAAGGCCTTTGGCTCCCTGGAACTCTCTTTAAGAGTGGCCTACCCTTCCTTTTCTTCTTTCCTTTTCTTGGGGACCCCTGTCTCCTAACTGTAGGGACTGACTCCCCAGGACTTTGGGTTGGGGGGGCGCCCTGGGCGACCGCCCCATCTGGGACCAGAGTCACCTCTGGGAGGTCATTGCCCAGGATACAATCTAGGGGGAGGTCAGCACTGACTACCACCCTAAACCAGTCAAGGATACCCTCCCTCTCTAGGGGCACTATGGCTACAGGTTTGGAGGTGACCTCCCCTGTGGCTATCCTGACTTTCCTGGTCTCTCCTGGGACATACATGTCTGGGGTCACTAACCGGTCCCTCACTATAGTGTGACTGGCACAGGTGTCTCTCAGGCCAGTGGTAGGGATCCCATTCACCTGAATGGGGTGGAAGTGCCTACTCCCACCCTCAGGGATCACCAGCTTACCATCTGGTCCTGTCTCCCAGCTCAATGCTAAGAGGACTTCATCATCTGAGGAATCCTCCTCCATGGCTACACTGGACCGCCCAGTGCTAACCACCTTCTTTGGACAGGCTGCATATCCTCTGAAGTGACCTGTCTGCTGACAGTCAAAGCAAGCCTTACTGTCCAAGAGCTTTTTTAACCCTGGGTCTCCCTGTCTCTGCTTGTCAGAGTGGGAGTGGGATTTACTCTCCTCCTTCTTAGGGCTCTGGGGTACAGAGGGAGTCTCGTGGTGGGCTTACCACCTCCCTCCTTAGGTTTTTGGAGACCTGACCCCCCCTTCTTGGAGTCTCCCCCCTGGGACTTGACAACCACCCTGGTTCTCAACCACTCATCAGCTGCCTCCCCTAGCTCTCTAGGGTTGGTCAGCTTAGAGTCCACTGGATGCTGGCATAACCTTTCTTGGGTGCAATTGGTCAAGATGTGCTCTCTCATGATCAGATTGTATAACCCCTCATAAGTATTTACTTTGTTACCAATAATCAAGCCCTCTAGTGCCTTAAGTGAGGTGTCTACAAAGTCAACCCAAGACTGGGTACTGACCTTCTGGGTGTCCCTGAACTTCATTCTATACTGCTCTGGGGTCAGACCAAACTTCTTGGTTAAGCACCTCTTCATACTAGGGTATGAATCTGCCTCCTCCCCCCTTAAGGTCAGAAGCCTATCCCTCCCTGAGTTGGGGACCAACTCCCACAAAAGGGAACCCCAGTATTGAGGCCTAACCCTTCTCATTTGGAGTGCCCTCTCAAAGGCCTCCAACCACTTGTCTATATCATCCCCCTCTACATAAGCAGGAACCACCCCCTTGGGTAATATGGGGCAAACCTCCCCACCCATGGATACCTCAACTTCTCTGTCGCTGCCACCATCTCTTTTCTCTTTCTTTGCCCACTTCTTCTTTTCTAGGGCCAGCTTCTGTGTTCCAAAGCTATAAATGCTAGCTGGGCCTCCAGCTCTCTTTCTCTGAGGGACAGGTTCTCTCCTCCTGAACGGACCTCCTTCCCCCAACTAGCTTTGGGACTGCCCCTGGTGACTGTATGTAATGAGGACCGGTCTTCCTCATCCTCACTTAGGCTCAGATGCCCTCCCTCCCCTCAGTGGTTAGAGCTAGCATCCTCCCTTACTTCTCCCTCCTCTGGAGCTTCTTCTGGGTCTACCTCTTGGGCCTCAGCCCATGCTGTCAGGGATTTGATCAGGACATGCTTCCTGAGGTCAGTGGTTGCAGGCAACCCTCTTTCAGTATGCAACCCCCTAAGCTGGACTACTGTCAGTGTGGGTAGGCTAGCCAGATCAAGTTCCATGGTTCCTAGTTTTGTGTCAACAAAAACTTTTTGCAAAAATTGGAAACAAGAATTTAGAAAAATCACAAAAATTCAATAATTGAAATTAATCCATATTAAAAATTAAAAACAATTTTTGCACTAGGACAATTTTAAGGATTTTTAATTTGTTTTACTTAAAACTGTAACGTGATACTGAACACAAGTACAGGATCCCACCACTGCTCACCAAAAAATGTTGGAAAATGGGTTATTGGTAAGGGCAGGTAGGTACCTACACTTAACAATAGGCCACTAACTTCCACTTAGGTCCAGTTAGGTCTCAGTAAATTAAACCCAGCTCAACCCTTGGTAGCTTGGCAACGAGCGTCAAGGCTTAACTTAGGAGACAGAGGGCCTCATTACAACATTGGCGGGCAGCTACTGCCACCTGCCAAGCTGTAACCGCCGTGCGGCTGCCAATGCGGCCGCACTCCTGCGGTGCCCATTTGTACATCCCCTGCTCGGCTACAGGAGGCCTCGGTTAAAAGTTTACCTTCACACTTATGGGGTCATTACAACCCTGGCGGATGGTGTTAAAGGTGCAGTAATACCGCAAACAGGCCGGCGGGCAAAAAAAAGGGAATTATGACCGTGGCGGAAACCGCCAACAAAGACAGCCACTTTAACAATCCGACCGCCACGGCGGTACAGACAAGCTGCGCGGCGGTCACCGCCAACAGACAGGCGGCAGACAATGTACCGCCCATAGTATCACAACCCGCCAATCCGCCACCTTTTTCGGGGCGGATTCACCGTGGATAAAAACACAGCAGAAACAGTTTGTGCAATGGGAAAACGCTCACCTGAACACATCCCACGAGGAAGGAGGACTCCATGGATCTGGAATTACAAATCCTACCGGCCCTTGTATTCCTACTCATCTACGAAGAGCAACACCGGCGCCGGAGAAGACAACGGTGAGAACTGCACCTACGACATAGGGGAGGGAAAAGTCAGGGGGACACCAACGCAACACCCCCACCCCCACCCCCACCCTCGCATATTACAACACACACACCAATGCATTCACAAACATCACAGTAACAACCCACAACCCCCCGGAAGAATGCTAAGACAAAACGAAATCAGTTCAAACATTGTAATGTTGCATTATACATGTCTCAAATATATACAGATATATTATAAAATCATTCAAAAGTATATACATTACGAGAAGTAATGCAGATATGCACATATCAATGTCCGTGCACCACTAGTCCAAAAATGCATGGGCGAGGCCCACACAAGATACCTGTCCACAAACGGAGAGAACACTGCCGGGGCATCAGAGAGAAATACAACAGGCTCCTCAGGGGAAAGGGAAGGGGGGGGCACTTCAGCCGGATGAGTGCAAAGCCAGATCCACGACGGGGCTCCATGCCCATTGATGTATCCTGGGGAGTGCAAAGTCACAGTCTCTCAAGTCTATACAGTGGGTGGTTTGCCCACTGTTCAATCCTGGGGAGTGCAAAGCCACAGTCTCTCAAGTCTCTACAGTGGGTGGGCTGCCCACTTGACCATCCTGGGGAGTGCAATGCCACAGTCTCTCAAGTAGATAACAGCCACCACTGGTTCTGGAAGGGGACTGGTGCCCAGACTGGATTAGTCTCCCCGTGCCTGTTCCTGTCCCGTCACTGTCCCAGCTGCACATGGGATAACGATGCTTGATGTGGCGGTCTTTTCCTTCTTCAGCGGTGCATGACCTGTTCAGCGGTGCTTTGCCATGGCGGTGCATGCCACGTTCAGCGGTGCTTTGCCATGGCGGTGCATGCCCTGTTCAGCGGTGCTTTGCCATGGCGGTCTCTGGACTGTTCAGCGGTGCTTTGCCATGGCGGTGCATGCCCTGTTCAGCGGTGCTTTGCCATGGCGGTCTCTGGACTGTTCAGCGGTGCTGTGCCATGGCGGTCTCTGGACTGTTCAGCGGTGCTTTGCCATGGCGGTGCATGCCCTGTTCAGCGGTGCTTTGCCATGGCGGTCTCTGGACTGTTCAGCGGTGCTTTGCCATGGCGGTGCATGCCCTGTTCAGCGGTGCTTTGCCATGGCGGTCTCTGGACTGTTCAGCGGTGCATGCCCTGTTCAGCGGTGCTTTGCCATGGCGGTCTCTGGACTGTTCAGCGGTGCCTTGCCATGGCGGTCTCTGGACTGTTCAGCGGTGCTTTGCCATGGCGGTCTCTGAACTGTTCAGCGGTGCTTTGCCATGGCGGTCTCTGGACTGTTCAGCGGTGCTTTGCCATGGCGGTCTCTGGACTGTTCAGCGGTGCTTTGCTATGGCGGTGCATGCCCTGTTCAGCGGTGCTTTGCCATGGCGGTCTCTGGACTGTTCAGTGGTGCTGTGCCATGGCGGTCTCTGGACTGTTCAGCGGTGCTTTGCCATGGCGGTGCATGCCCTGTTTAGCGGTGCTTTGCCATGGCGGTGCATGCCCTGTTCAGCGGTGCTTTGCCATGGCGGTCTCTGGCCTGGGCATTGGTGTGTGGCATGAAGGTCCCTCATTGCCCAGCGGGGCTGTGGCTGCCGGGGCCCTCCTGGGCAATGACTCTGGCGGTGGTCTCCTGACCAGCGACAATACTTGGGCCCTCCTGGGAAATGACTCTGGCGGTGGTCTCCTGACCAGTGACGATACTTGGGCCCTCCTGGGCACTGACTCTGGCGGTGGTCTCCTGACCAGTGACGATACTTGGGCCGTCCTGGGCACTGACTCCGGCGGTGGCGGTGGTCTCCTGACCAGTGACGATACTTGGGCCCTCCTGGGCAATGACTCTGGCGGTGGTCTCCTGACCAGTGACGATACTTGGGCCCTCCTGGGCAATGACTCTGGCGGTGGTCTCCGGACCAGTGACGATACTAGGGCCCTCCTGGGCACTGACTCCGGCGGTGGCGGTGGTCTACTGACCAGTGACGATACTTGGGCCCTCCTGGGCAATGACTCTGGCGGTGGTCTCCTGACCAGTGACGATACTTGGGCCCTCCTGGGCAATGACTCTGGCGGTGGTCTCCTGACCAGTGACAATACTTGGGCCCTCCTGGGCAATGACTCTGGCGGTGGTCTCCTGACCAGTGACGATACTTGGGCCCTCCTGGGCACTGACTCCGGCGGTGGTCTCCTGACCAGTGACGATACTTGGGGCCTCCTGGGCAATGACTCTGGCGGTGGTCTCCGGACTAGTGACGATACTAGGGCCCTCCTGGGCACTGACTCCGGCGGTGGCGGTGGTCTCCTGACCAGTGACGATCCTTGGGCCATCCTGGGCAATGACTCTGGCGGTGGTCTCCGGACCAGTGACGATACTTGGGCCTTCCTGGGCACTGACTCCGGCGGTGGCGGCGGTCTCCTGACCAGTGACGATACTTGGGCCCTCCTGGGCAATGACTCTGGCGGTGGTCTCTGGACCGGTGACGACGGTGCTGGCGATGGCGTCCCGGCCGCCGGGAAGGATGCCGCCCTTCTCCGCCGTGATGCTCACACCAGGCTGTGCAGACTTCTTCTGGCACTTCCCCACCTTTGGAGGAGTCACAGCTGACTCTGCAATCCCCCTGGGACCCCTGTGAGTTGTTTTGCCTCCAGGAGTCTTCACACCATCCCGTCGGCCACTTTCCAACTTCAGAGCCTTAACAGGGGGTGGACTGCCAGTGCCTTGGCTCCGTGTCACACTGCCTGCCCTGGTGGCCGGTGCACTCCACACACCTTGAACAGGTACCACTGGTACTGGAGGCTTTTTGGCTGAGGCGCTACAACGGGACTGATGAATTGGAGGGGGGGTGGGGGCAAAAAGGTCAACTTTGCAGAGGGACAGTTTCTGACGAACACTGGGATGGGTAGTTGGAGGGGGTCTGGGAGTGGAGGAAGAGGAGGTGGTTGTAGGAGGTGTCACTTTAGGTGTTTTGGGTGCAGGTGCAGGTACTGGAGGCTGTCGTGAGGTGGATGGATGTTGGGTGTGTGGGTGCCCACTTTTGTGTACTTTGGGAGGGGGTGTCACAGACACACTGGGAGAGGACACGGGACGTGTACATGGGAGTGGAGGTGGTGAGTGCAGGTGAGCGGGGTGTGGTGCTGGGTGTTCTGTTGCGAGTCCTAGTGCCTGTAGATGTAGTGCATGCAGGTGAGAGTGTAGACGAGACTGGGAGGGAGGAGTTAGACGACGAGGAGGGGGACACATTGGAGGCAGTGGATGTTGCTGTGTCTGCATGTGGGTGATGCTTGTGTGTGTGCCTGTGGGTTGTGTGGTGCCTATGTTTGCCTGAGCTACTTTTGTGTGTTGAGGTGTGTGCATGCTGGTCTGATGGTGTGCTTGGGATAGGCTGGGGTACAGGGGATTGGGTCTGGGTGGAGGAGGTTGGAGGGGGGAGGCTAGAGACAGGGACAATGGCTGCCATCAGTGCTGAGGCCAGAGATTGCAGGGTTCGCTGAAGGACAGCCTGACTAGAATGAATGCCCTCCAGGAATGCATTACTGTGTTGCAACTCCCTTTCTACACCCTGGATGGCATTCACAATGGTAGACTGCCCAACAGTGAGTGACCTGAGGAGGTCAATGGCCTCCTCACTGAGGGCAGCATGGGTGACTGGGGCAGGGCCTGAGGTGCCTGAGGCGAAGGTGATGCCCACCCTACTGGGTGAGCGGGCACGGGGCGAACGCTGAGGGGCTGCTGGAAGGGCGGTGCTGGTAGGGGAGGTGGCGGCTGTACCTGTAGAAGTGGGGCGCACAGATGGTGCCGCCACCACAAGGGAGCTCCCATCGGCGGACGAGTCTGTGTCGCTGGTTGGTGATCCGCTGGCCGACATGAAGCTCCCCTCGCCCTCCGTCCCACTGGTGCATTCTGAGTCCGTGGTGTGGCCCTCCATGGCCATGTGGGATGCAGCTCCCTCATGCTCCAGTGCCACTGTACCTCCGCCTGATGATGTTGATGCACATAAGAACAGGGAGAGCACAAAAAGGGGGGGCGGGGGAAGACAGAAGAAAGACAGGTTGAGTGCATGGAATACCGTTACCGTTGGCGGACAATACAGACACAGCAGCCCCCTGCACTACGACGTGCTCCTGGCCTCTACAGATGCAATTTCTGGTTTCTGGCCTACATGGCTATGATGGACTTCTGCACACATGGATGCCACAGGGGCATGTATACCTGTACTTGGCACTCTACTGCGGTGGGGTAGAGTGCCACATGGCCTGCATTACGGAGGGGCCTAGCCTACGTATTTCTGCCTGGCCTAGGTACACCCACAGGCCTCCTCCCCCACCCAGACCCCTCCACTGCGCGCAAAGTCCGCTGAATGATGTTGTACTCACCCCCTTGTGTCTGCTGTGATGCCCTCAAGCGCCCATCCAACTCAGGGTAGGCCACCACCAGGATCCGGAACATCAGGGGGGTCATGGTGCGACGGGCACCCCTCCCACGTTGGGAGACCATCCCCAGCTGAGCCTCCGCCGTCTTCTTGCTCCAGCGGCGAATGTCCTCCCATCTTTTCCGGCAGTGGGTGCCCCATCTCTGGTGGACCCCCAGGGTCCGGACCTCCTTGGCGATGGCATGCCAAATGTCCTTCTTCTGGTGGGCGCTGACCTACATGACATGCACAAGGGAAGAAGAGGAGTCATTACCAACTGCACTGTCGATGTGAGTGTCCCCCCTCCCTACCCTAGCCATGTGGCACATTCATTCACATGCATTAATGTTCCCTGAACTCTGCCCCGTTCCCTCTTACAACCAGCCCTCTCCACCCAGGCCTAGCCCATACAACGTGCTACCTGTGTAATAACCTGTTGGTCTGGAGGACCGTAGAGTAGCATGTACTGGGGGAGGACCCCATCTACTAGTTTCTCCAACTCCTGAGCAGTGAAGGCAGGGGCCCTTTCCCCAGACGCAGCAGCCATCGTCGCTTCCAGACCGAGGTCACAGCAGCACTTGTAGTGTAGGTCCTCTCCTGTCGAAGATCAGGTATCTAGTGATTGAACTGACAGAAAATGGCGGTGACGTCGGCGGCGGTGCGTATCATCACCGGCGGCGCACTTGTTCATTGGCTCCTGGGACCCATAGGGTCCAATGTTAACCAATGCAGCATTGCGCCGCGGTGTACGACTGCCTACCGCGACGGTGTGCAACGGCAACTCAGTTACCCCACAATCCCATTGTCCCAGTTTAGAGGTCAGGCAGCCGCCATTTCAGGGGCCCACATGGCTTCATTTACTTCTGCGTCACACATAGCTAGGCCTACACTCAACACACATACATGAAGGGTTTTGTGTTTGTTGTCGTGTTCTGTGTAACTGTGGGTACATACCTGGAAAAAAGTAGACTCTGTGGTTGCTGTTGTCCTTCCTAGGCACCGTCATTTGGGACAATTGAGAAGATAGTGGAATCCTCCGGTGTACCGACCGCTGGTGGACCTGTTGACAATGGAGGAGCGACATTTAATCGTCACCTACAGGTTTGACCGTGCCACTATCCAGGAACTATGTACCCAGTTGGAGCCAGACCTGATGTCACCAATCCGCGATCCCGCAGGAATCCCCCCTGACCTGCAGGTGCTGTCAGTGCTCCATTTCCTTGCAAGTGGATCTTTTCAGACAACAGTAGCCATGGCATCAGGGATGTCCCAGCCCATGTTTTCCAACGTGCTGTCCAGAGTGTTGTCTGCCCTGCTGAAACACATAAGGAGATACATCATTTTCCCTGAGGTGGAAGATTTGGCTACAGTGAAAGGTGACTTCTATGCCCTTGGACATATCCCCAACATCATATGTGCTATGTCAACTCCAGAGGCATCGTATGTGGCTATTAGGAGACTCTGGTTACCCCAACCTGTCCTGGCTATTGACCCCAGTGAGGAATCCGAGGACCAGGGCAGAGGAACGCTACAATGAGGCCCATGGGCGGTCTAGGAGGGTGATCGAACGCACCTTCGGCCTCCTGAAGGCCAGGTTCAGGTGCCTCCATATGACAGGTGGTTCCCTATTCTACTCACCGAAGAAGGTGTGCCAGATCATCATCGCCTGCTCGATGCTTCACAATCTTGCTTTGCGACACTAGGTGCCTTTTCTGCAGGAGGATGGTCCAGATGGCGGTGTTGTGGCAGCTGTGGAGCCTGTGGACCCTGTGGAAAGTGATGAGGAGGAAGCTGAGGAAGAAGACAACGACAACAGGGAGTCAGTCAGACAGCAATATTTCCAGTGACACACAGGTGAGAACATTTTCATTTTTACCATTACAATCACTGTCACACGTCTTCCTCTAACCTGTGTGTAATTTCATTGCATTATTTAGTAACTGAGTAGTTCCTTTAGATTACGGTTTCACAGGTGTGCTTACCAACGTGTGTCATCTGCACGCATCCTTCAAGGACTTGTGATGTGTGACATGGGTATGTTGCCTTTACAACTAGAAACGCATTTTGACACTGTCATTGATAATTCATTTGACCAAATCATAGACTGACTCAACATAGTTTTGTGGTTCAAGGGTGTTTATTTAAGTGCTCAAAAATGGAGGGGGGTTGTAAAATGGTGATGGGTGATGGTGGAGGAATGTCCATGGCAGAGTGCAGTCTATTAGTCTCCCAGGCGCACTGCTCATATGGGCATAGGAAGTGGAGCTGGGGCAGTTAATGTATGGACAGGGTAACAAAGTGAGACAGTGGGGTGACAATCAGGGTGGTCTCATTTCCTGGCGGGGGTCTTGCCATCTTGCTCTGTCCTGTTCCTGGATCTCAGGGACCGCTTGGGTGGTGGTTGTCTGTCTGCAGGGGGTGGGGTGCTGGTGTGGTGGTCCTGTGGCGGGGCGTCCTGTCTACTAGCGCCGGCGGAGGTGGTGGGCAGTTCATCGTCCAGGCTAGTGTAAGGGGCCCCTTGGAGTGCCACGGTGTCCCTCATGGTCTGCTGTATGTCCTTCAGCACCCCTACGATGGTGCCCAAGGGCGGAGCTGATGGTCCTGAGCTCCTCCCTGAACCCCAAACACTGTTCCTCCTGCAGGTGCTGGGTCTCCTGAAACTTGACCAGGACCGTCGCCATCGTCTCCTGGGAGTGGTGGTATGCTCCCATGATGGAGGAGAGGGCGTCGTGGAGAGTGGGTTCCCTTGGCCTGCCCGCCCCCTGTCGCACAGCAGCCCTCCCAGTTCCCCTGTGTTCCTGTGCCTCCGTCCCCTGGACGTGTGCCCACTACCACTGCCCCTAGGTCCCTGTTGTTGTTGGGGTGGTGGTTTATCCTGGGTTCCCTGTAGTGGTGGACACACAGCTGATTGACCTGTCCTGGGTACGGAGGTATGGGTCCGATGGGTGGGTGCTGTGCTGGTGTTACCAGAGGGTGGAACGTCAGTGTTGGGCTGTGCCTGTGCAAGGGGAACCGACTGTCCTGAGGCCCACAATGGTCCGGGCTGGTCATCAGGATCCAGTAGGGCAGAGCTGCTCTCGTCACTGTGGGCCTCTTCTGTGGGTGGAGTGGAGTTGTCTGGACCCTCCGGTGTGGTGACGGTCCTTCGTGATACTGAAGGGGCATAAGAGCATGATTATTGTATGTGTGTGTGTCATGGTGTGCAATGGGTGGGTGTTTGTGTAGTGTTTGTGTACCCCAGTGCAAGCATTCCTGTGTGGGGGCTTGTGTGATGATGGTTAGGGGTTGTTATGGGTATGTGCAGTGAGCATGCTTTTGTGATGGGTGTCCATGCTTAGTTGTGTCATGCATGGCTTGTTGTTGGATGGGTAGTTTGTGTTATTAGTACACTAGTGAGGAGTTGGAGTGATAGGGGAGGGGGTGAGGGTGGAGGTGTGTGATAGCATGCAGGTAGGGTGGGGGATATGATAGTTAAGATTTGACTTACCAGTGTCCATTCCTCTACCGACTCCTCCGAGGTCCTCTGGATGCATGATGGTCAAGACTTGCTCCTCCCATGTTGTTAGTTGTGGGGGAGGAGTTGGGGGTCCGCCGCCAGTCCGCTGTACCGCGATGTTGTGTCTTGAGACCACGGAACGCACCTTCCCCCGTAGGTTGTTCCACCTCTTCCTGATGTCCTCCCGATTTCTTGGATGCTGTCCCACAGCGTTGACCCTGTCGACTATTCTGTGCCATAGCTCCATCTTCCTGGCTATGAATGTGTGCTGCACCTGTGAGCCAAATAGCTGTGGCTCTACCCGTAGGATTTTCTCCACCATGACCCTGAGCTCCTCCTCGGAAAACCGGGGGTGTCTTTGGCGTGACATGGGGTGGTGTGTGTGGGGCGGTGTGAGTGTTGATGTGTGTGGTGATGTGTAGTGGTGTGTGGTGTTTTGTGCGTGGATGTTGTGTGGGTGATGGTGTTGTGTGCCTCTGTGTGGTGGGATTGTCTATTCTGTGCTATCTCTCTGTCGCCTTCGTGACTAATTTCTGGTCGTAGGGGTTTGTGGGTGATGTGGGTGTGTTTTTTATATTGTGTTGGGTGTGTGCGAGTGTTGTTTGTATGTGTATCAGGTGTGTGTATTTTGAAATGTCCAATGTGGCGGTGTTTTGGAGATGTGTGTGTATTTTGAGCACGGCGGTGTGTACCGCCAATGGAATACCGCGGTTGAAAGACCGCCGCGTGTCTTCGTGGGTCGTAATAGCATGGGCGTGTTTCTGTTGGCGTGGAGGTGGAGGTTTTGTTTTCGCCAGTTTAAACCTGACCTTTGGTGTGGCGGAGTTGTGTGGGTGTCTGAATTTCAGCGGAATCCGAGATGTGGGTCATAATAGCTGTGGCGGAATTCCGCGGCCGCATCGGTGTATTGGCGGTCTTCTGCACGGCGGTAAGTGGCTTTTACCGCCAATGTTGTAATGACCCCCTTAGTCTCTTTTTTGAAGATTTTCTTCAGCGGGACGAACCTGCCAGTCCAATCCGACCTCCTGGAGCCCTTCTCCGGATACGCAATGCTGGAATCCTCAGTGGAGATTTTTACCTTCGGACTTAGTCGTTTTTTCGAGGTGAAAATCCTTCGACCGGGGTAAACCTGGATCTTGATCCGACGTCCATGGAGCCCTCCTTGGATACGCTGGCTGGGTGGTCCCGGTTAACTTTTTACCTTCGGACTTAGTCTCTTTTTCTGAGATTTTCTTTACCGGGACGAACCAGCAAATCAGGCCGGGTCGTGGTTGAGGCAAGCCAGCTAGAGTTGCCTCGGCGGGTCGGTCCCTCTATGGAGCTTTTTTACAAAAGTTGTCCAAACTTCTCCAAACTTCTGGGGCTTCTCCCAGATGTCCTTTTAAGGTTCTTTTGGGGTCCACAGCTCACCCCAAGGGTCCATAAGTTCTGAGATGGTCCTTGGGGGGGTGCGGACTACAACTCCCAGAATGCACCTGGCGCAAACTCCTTTTTGACCACTGGACAGTAGTCAGCTGGTCGCTTTCTTCAGGAGTTGGTGCTGGGGACTCTGGATAGCAATTTTTCACCTGTAGCAAACAGGGAGTCCCTCCTTGAACCAGTTGAAGCCAGGCAAAGTCCTTCTTGTGGTGAAGCCCAAGTGTGCAGCTGGTGCAGTCCTTCTGAGTGCAGGTTCCAGGTGCAGGCCAGGGGTCCAGCAGGGAAGTCCTTCTTCTTCTGTTGTTCTTCCTTGTTGGATGTGGTAGGGAACTGAGGTGTGGGTGCAGGTCTGCCAGTTTTATCCTTGCTGCTGGGTGAAAAGCAGGGGGGTCCTGGTTCTCCAATCAGGTGCATGGTCCTTCCCCCTGTGATGACCACTTCCTGGGAAATGTGGCAAAAATCAATCCCAGGAGGCAACATTCTCTAAAAATCCATCATGGATGAATCTGATTTTTGGAGGTTACATCTGGCTGAGCCCACCCACTGGTGTGGCTAAAAATCATAAACACACCCCTCTCCTGCCCTCTCCTAATCTAATCAAGGGGGCACCTAGTTGTCTGGGGTTGCAGGATGTGGGGGTGTTGCTGGTTGCTCCAAATGTCCTTCTCTGCCTTTGAAGACCAGTTTGGCAGCCCTCCCCCTTCCTGCCTCACCATCTGCTGAGGGGAGATTCCTTCCCACAGGCACATTCCTTTGTGTGAAGCCAGGCCACTTCACACCTCATCAAGGCAGCTTGGCCAAGCTGCTAGAGGCTGGCCAATCAGAGCACAGCAGCAAAAACAATGCAGGGCTGAAATTGGCAACTTTTCAGGTAAAGTTTAAAACTCTTTACCTGAACAAGTTATATTAAATCCAACAACTGGAAGTTGTGGGATTTATTACAACAATTAATTTGATACCAAATTCTTGGTATTCATCATTTAAGGAGACTTTAAAAATTAAAATAAAGTCTCCCCATTCTAGCCTATGAAGGCCATTTACTACAATGAGGGAAAAACTAATTTGGCTGTTGTTACCTCACCAGGGCTTATAAAACTATTTTTATAAAGTCCCTGCTTATAGTTACATGGCACCCAGCCCTAGGGGCACATAGGGCATACCTCAGGGGTGACATATGTAAAAGTAAGGTAGTTTAAGACTTTGGAACTACTTTTAATTCCAAAGTCGAATTTTCATATAACTTTAATTTAAAAGAAGCCATCAAGGCAGGCTTGCCTTTAAAATGACACTGGGCACCTCAGCAGTGAACCTATGGGTGCACTACCTATGCTGTGGTCCCTAAACCTACATGCCCTACCATATACTAGGGACTTATAGGTAGGTTAACTTAGCCAATTATAATTAGCCTAATTTGCATATCCATTTTACACAGGGCACAGGCCCTGGGACTGGTTAGCAGTACCCAGGGCACCATCAGAGTCAGGAAAACACCAGCAAAAAGTGGAAAATGGGGGCAAAAAGTTAGGGGGCCTCTGCAATCAGCCCTGTTTTCTCACAGCCCTCAATCAGGGTAGCCTTCATGAGGT
Organism: Pleurodeles waltl; assembly: GCF_031143425.1. NCBI lineage: Eukaryota > Metazoa > Chordata > Amphibia > Caudata > Salamandridae > Pleurodeles > Pleurodeles waltl. The sequence continues at coordinate 416,609,971 of NC_090437.1, read as the reverse complement.
CATAGGATTCTGCATCTTTTCCAGAGAGTGTGAGAAGCCTATCCCTACACTTTCCAGTGAACATTTCCCAAAGGAGAGCACCCCAGTGAGATCTGTTTACTTTTCTTGTTGCACAAGCCCTCTCAAAAGCTGTGAACCATTTGGTGATGTCATCACCATCTTCATGTTTAGTTACAATCCCTTTAGGGATTTTCAACATGTCAGGAGAATCTCTGACCCTATTTATGTTGCTGCCACCATTGATGGGACCTAAGCCCATCTCTTGTCTTTCCCTTTCTATGGCTAGGATCTGTCTTTCCAAAGCCAATCTTTTGACCATCCTGGCTAACAGGAGGTCATCTTCATTGAGGCTGCCCTCAATGCTTGCAGAGCTGTTGGACTCTCCTGTGAGAGAAGCAACATCTCTGACTATCACTTGTGGAGACAGGGTTTGAGAAACCCTGGGCTACCTATCTAGGACTGGAGGTGGGAAATCCTCCACATCACTAGCTTCCCCTTCTGGGAAGGTATCATCAGAGGGGTTATTTTTTAGCAAACTCTGCCAAGAGCTCCTGGAGCTGTTCTTTGGTAGGGTGTGAACCAGTCTTTATCTTTTTTTATTTTGCAGAGAGACCTTAACTCTGACATCCTAAGATGCAGGTAAGGGATGAGGTTGAGTTCCATCACTATCTCTTCTGCAGCAGACATTAGGGGGGTGATTCTGAGTCTGGCGGGCGGCGGAGGCCGCCCGCCAGACTTCCCCCAACAAAATACCGCTCCGCGGTCGCAAGACCGCTGAGGGTATTTTGGGATTTGCCCTGGGCTGGCGGGCGGCCGCCAAAAGGCCGCCCGCCAGCCCAGGGCAAATCAACCTTCCCACGAGGACGCCGGCTCAGAATTGAGCCGGCGTAGTGGGAAGGTGCGACGGGTGCATTTGCACCCGTCGCGTATTTCAGTGTCTGCAAAGCAGACACTGAAATACTGAGTGGGGCCCTCTTATGGGGGCCCCTGCAGTGCCCATGCCAATGGCATAGGCACTGCAGGGGCCCCCAGGGGCCCCGCGGCACCCCCTACCGCCATCCTGTTCCTGGCGGGAGACCCGCCAGGAACAGGATGGCGGTAGGGGGTGTCAGAATCCGCGCTCCGCCGCCATGGAGGATTCTCAAGGGCAGCGGAAAACCGGCGGGAGACCGCCGGTTTTCCGAATCTGACCGCGGCCAAACCGCCGCGGTCAGAATGCCCTGCGGGGCACCGCCGGCCTGTCGGCGGTACTCCCGCCGACCCTGGCCCCGGCGGTCTGAGACCGCCGGGGTCAGAATGACCCCCTATGTTTCTAAAAGTTGAAATACTTTTTCAGAATCTAAAACTATCTCTAGAACTTAATTCTAACTTTTACAAAACTTTTAAACTCTAAAAGAAATGCTAACAGGGACTAACACAAGGCCCTAGCAGGACTTAAAAAAAATTAGAAAAATAGCTCAAATTTCAAAAATCAGTTTCTAATGATAATTTTTGGAATTTACTTGTGTGATCAGGTATTGGCTGAGTAGTCCAGCAAATGCAAAGACTTGTATCCCACTGCTGCCACCAATGTAGGAAGTTGGCTCTGTATGTACTATTTCAAAGTAAGAAATAGCGTGCACAGAGTCCAAGGGTTCCCCTTAGAGGTAAGATAGTGGCAAAAAGAGATAATTCTAATGCTCTATTTTGTGGTAGTGTGGTCGAGCAGTAGGCTTATCAGAGGGTAGTGTTAAGCATTTGTTGTCCACACACAGGCAATAAAAGAGGAACACACACTCAAAGACAATTCCCGGCCAATAGGTTTTTATATAGAAAAATATATTTTCTTAGTTTATTTTAAGAAACACAGGTTCAAGATTTACAAGTAATACTTCAAATGAAAGGTATTTCACTTAGGTAACTTAGGAACTTTGAATCAGCAAACTAGCATGTACAGTTTTCACAAAAATGGCAATAAGCTATTTTAAAACTAGACAGTGCAATTTTCAACAGTTCCTGGGGGAGGTAAGTGTTTATTAGTTTTGCAGGTAAGTAAACCACCTACAGGGTTCAAAGTTGGGTCCAAGGTAGCCCACCGTTGGGGGTTCAGTGCAACCCCAAAGTTACCGCACCTGCAGCTCAGGGCCGGTCAGGTGCAGAGGTCAAAGTGGTGCCCAAAACGCATAGGCTTCATGGAGAAGGGGGTGCCCCGGTTCCAGTCTGCCAGCAGATAGGTACCCGCGTGCCGGATGGCAGACCAGGGGGGTTTTGTAGGGCAACGGGGGGGACACAAGTCATCACAAAAAGTACACCCTCAGCGGCATGGTGGCGGCCGGGTGCAGAGTGCAAACAGGCGTCGGGTTTGCAATGGAGTTCAATGGGAGACCTAGGGGTCTCTTCAGCGAAGCAGGCAGGGCAAGGGGGGGGGGCTCCTCGGGGTAGCTACCACCTGGGAAAGGGAGAGGGCCACCTGGGGGTCACTTCTGCACAGGAGGTCGGATCATTCAGGTCCTGGGGGCTGCGGGGGCAGTGTCTTTACCAGGCGTCGGGTTCTTAGAAGCAGACAGTTGCGGTAAGGAGGAGCCTATGGATTCCCTCTGCAGGCGTCGCTGGGGGGGCTCAGGGGGGTCAACTCTGGCTACTCACAGGGTCGCAGTCGCCGGGGAATCCTCCTTGTAGTGTTGTTTCTCCGCAGGTCGAGCCGGGGGCGTCGGGTGCAGAGTTCAAAGACTCACGCTTCTGGCGGGAAACTGGTGTTCTTTCAAAGTTGCTTCTTTGTTGCAAAGTTGCAGTCTTTGTGGAGCAGGGCAGCTGTCCTCGGGAGTTCTTGGTCCTTTTAGATGCAGGGTAGTCCTCTGAGGCTTCAGAGGTCACTGGACCCTGTGGAACGCATCGCTGGAGCAGTTCTTTAGAAGTGGGGAGACATGCCAGTAGAGCTGGGGTCAAAGCAGTTGGTGTCTCCGTCTTCTCTGCAGGTTTTTCAGCTCAGCAGTCCTTCTTCATCTTAGGTTGCAGGAATCTATCTTGCTGTGTTCTGGGAGCCCCTAAATACTCGATTTAGGGGTGTGTTTAGGTCTGGGGGTTAGTAGCCAATGGCTACTAGCCCTGAGGGTGGGTACACCCTCTTTGTGCCTCCTCCCTGAGGGGAGGGGGGCACATCCCTATCCCTATTGGGGGAATCCTCCATCTGCAAGATGGAGGATTTCTAAAAGTCAGAGCCACCTCACCTCAGCTCAGGACACCTTAGGGGCTGTCCTGATTGGCCAGTGACTCCTCCTTGTTTTTCTCATTATCTCCTCCGGCCTTGCCTCCAAAAGTGGGGCCGTGGCCGGAGGGGGCGTGCAACTCCACTAGTTGGAGTGCCCTGGGGTACTGTAACAAAGGGGGTGAGCCTTTGAGGCTCACCGCCAGGTGTTATAGTTCCTGCAGGGGGAGGTGAGAAGCACCTCCACCCAGTACAGGCTTTGTTACTAGCCACAGAGTGACAAAGGCACTCTCCCCACGTGGCCAGCAACATGTCTGGTGTGTGGCAGGCTGCTAAAACTAGTCAGCCCACACTGGTAGTCGGTTAAGGTTTCAAGGGCCATCTCTAAGATGCCCCCTAGGGTGTATGTTACAATAAAATGTACACTAGCATCAGTGTGCATTTATTGTGCTGAGAAGTTTGATACCAAACTTCACAGTTTTCAGTGTAGCCATTATGGTGCTGTGGAGTTCGTGCATGACAGACTCCCAGACCATATACTCTTATGGCTACCCTGCACTTATAATGTCTAAGGTTTTGCTTAGACACTGTAGGGGCATAGTGCTCATGCACTTATGCCCTCACCTATGGTATAGTGCACACTGCCTTAAGGCTGTAAGGCCTGCTAGAGGGGTGACTTATCTATACCTATAGGCAGTGTGAGGTTGGCATGGCACCCTGAAAGGAGTGCCATGTCGATTTAGTCATTTTATCCCCACTAGCACACACAAGCTGGCAAGCAGTGTGTCTGTGCTGAGTGAGGGGTTCCCAGGGTGGCATAAGACATGCTGCAGCCCTTAGAGACCTTCCCTGGCATCAGGGCCCTTGGTACCAGGGGTACCAGTTACAAGGGACTTACCTGGATGCCAGGGTGTGCCAATTGTGGAAACAAAGGTACAGGTTAGGGAAAGAACATTGGTGCTGGGGCCTGGTTAGCAGGCCTCAGCACACTTTCAAATCATAACTTGGCATCAGCAAAGGCAAAAAGTCAGGGGGTAACCATGCCAAGGAGGCATTTCCTTACACACACCCCAACCCCCAAACGAAAGAGGATGAGACTAACCTTTCCCAAGAGAGTCTTCATTTTCTAAGTGGAAGAACCTTGAAAGGCCATCTGCATTGGCATGGGCAGTCCCAGGTCTGTGTTCCACTATAAAGTCCATTCCCTGTAGGGAGATGGACCACCTCAACAGTTTTGGATTTTCACCTTTCATTTGCATTAGCCGTCTGAGAGGTCTGTGGTCAGTTTGAACTACAAAGTGAGTACCAAAGAGGTATGGTCTCAGCTTCTTCAGGGACCAAACGACAGCAAAGGCCTCCCTCTCAATGGTACTCCACCGCTGCTCCCTGGGGAGTAACCTCCTGCTAATGAAAGCAACAGGCTGGTCAAGGCCATCATCATTTGTTTGGGACAAAACTGCCCCTATCCCATGTTCAGAGGCATCAGTCTGCACAATGAACTGCTTGGAGTAATCTGGAGCTTTGAGAACTGGTGCTGTGCACATTGCTTGTTTCAGGGTGTCAAAGGCCTGTTGGCATTCTACAGTCCAGTTTACCTTCTTGGGCATTTTCCTGGAGGTAAGTTCTGTGAGGGGTGTCACCATAGATCCATATCCCTTCACAAACCTACTGTAGTACCCAGTCAAGCCAAGGAATGCCCTGACTTGAGTCTGGGTTTTTTGGAGCTGCCCAGTCCAGAATAGTCTGGATTTTAGGCTGGAGTGGCTGAACTTGGCCTCCATCTATAAGGTGTCCCAAGTAAACCACAGTTCCCTGCCCTATCTGGCATTTGGATGCCTTGATAGAGAGGCCTGCTGCTTGCAGGGCCTTCAAAACCTTCTCCAGGTGGACCAGGTGATCCTGCCAGCTGGAGCTAAAGACAGCAATATCGTCAAGATAAGCTGCACTAAATGACTCCAAGCCAGCAAGGACTTGATTCGCCAACCTTTGGAAGGTGGCAGGGGCATTCTTTAAACCAAAGGGCATAACAGTAAACTGATAATGCCTATCACATGTAGAGAATGCTGTCTTTTCTTTTGCTCCTGGTGCCATTTTGATTTGCCAGTACCCTGCTGTCAAGTCAAACGTACTTAAGTATTTGGCAGCACCTAGTTTGTCTATCAATTCATCTGCCCTTGGAATGGGATGAGCATCTGTCTTGTTGACAGAATTAAGTCCTCTGTAGTCCACATAAAACCTCATCTCTCTCTTTCCATCTTTGGTGTGAGGTTTGGGGACTAAGACCACTGGGCTAGCCCAGGGGCTGTCAGAGTACTCAATGACTCCCAATTCCAGCATCTTCTGGACTTCCACCTTGACGCTTTCCTTAACTTGGTCAGACTGTCTGAAAATTTTGTTTTTGACAGGCATGCTGTCTCCTGTGTCCACATCATGAGTACACAGGTGTGTCTGACCAGGGGTTAGGGAAAATAGCTCAGCAAACTGCTGCAGGACCTTCCTACAGTCAGATTGCTGTTGGCCAGAGAGGGTGTCTGAATAGATCACTCCATCAACTGAGCCATCTTTAGGGTCTGTGGAGAGGAGATCAGGGAGAGATTCACTCTCAGCTTCCTGGTCCTCATCTGTTACCATCAACAGATTCACATCTGCCCTGTCATGGAAGAGTGACGATACTTGGGCCTTCCTGGGCACTGACTCCGGCGGTGGCGGCGGTCTCCTGACCAGTGACGATACTTGGGCCCTCCTGGGCAATGACTCTGGCGGTGGTCTCTGGACCGGTGACGACGGTGCTGGCGGTGGCGTCCCGGCCGCCGGGAAGGATGCCGCCCTTCTCCGCCGTGATGCTCACACCAGGCTGTGCAGACTTCTTCTGGCCCTTCTCCACCTTTGGAGGAGTCACAGCTGACTCTGCAATCCCCCTGGGACCCCTGTGAGTTGTTTTGCCTCCAGGAGTCTTCACACCGTCCCGTCGGCCACTTTCCAACTTCAGAGCCTTAACAGGGGGTGGACTGCCATTGCCTTGGCTCCGTGTCACACTGCCTGCCCTGGTGGCCGGTGCACTCCACACACCTTGAACAGGTACCACTGGTACTGGAGGCTTTTTGGCTGAGGCGCTACAACGGGACTGATGAATTGGAGGGGGGGTGGGGGCAAAAAGGTCAACTTTGCAGAGGGACAGTTTCTGACGAACACTGGGATGGGTAGTTGGAGGGGGTCTGGGAGTGGAGGAAGAGGAGGTGGTTGTAGGAGGTGTCACTTTAGGTGTTTTGGGTGCAGGTGCAGGTACTGGAGGCTGTCGTGAGGTGGATGGATGTTGGGTGTGTGGGTGCCCACTTTTGTGTACTTTGGGAGGGGGTGTCACAGACACACTGGGAGAGGACACAGGACGTGTACATGGGAGTGGAGGTGGTGAGTGCAGGTGAGCGGGGTGTGGTGCTGGGTGTTCTGTTGCGAGTCCTACTGCCTGTAGATGTAGTGCATGCAGGTGAGAGTGTAGACGAGACTGGGAGGGAGGAGGGAGACGACGAGAAGGGGGACACATTGGAGGCAGTGGATGTTGCTGTGTCTGCATGTGGGTGATGCTTGTGTGTGTGCCTGTGGGTTGTGTGGTGCCTATGTTTGCCTGAGCTACTTTTGTGTGTTGAGGTGTGTGCATGCTGGTCTGATGGTGTGCTTGGGATAGGCTGGGGTACAGGGGATTGGGTCTGGGTGGAGGAGGTTGGAGGGGGGAGGCTAGAGACAGGGACAATGGCTGCCATCAGTGCTGAGGCAAGAGATTGCAGGGTTCGCTGAAGGACAGCCTGACTAGAATGAATGCCCTCCAGGAATGCATTACTGTGTTGCAACTCCCTTTCTACACCCTGGATGGCATTCACAATGGTAGACTGCCCAACAGTGAGTGACCTGAGGAGGTCAATGGCCTCCTCACTGAGGGCAGCATGGGTGACTGGGGCAGGGCCTGAGGTGCCTGAGGCGAAGGTGATGCCCACCCTACTGGGTGAGCGGGCACGGGGCGAACGCTGAGGGGCTGCTGGGAGGGCGGTGCTGGTAGGGGAGGTGGCGGCTGTATCTGTAGAAGTGGGGCGCACAGATGGTGCCGCCACCACAAGGGAGCTCCCATCGGCGGACAAGTCTGTGTCGCTGGTTGGTGATCCGCTGGCCGACATGAAGCTCCCCTCGCCCTCCGTCCCACTGGTGCATTCTGAGTCCGTGGTGTGGCCCTCCATGGCCATGTGGGATGCAGCTCCCTCATGCTCCGGTGCCACTGTACCTCCGCCTGATGATGTTGATGCACATAAGAACAGGGAGAGCACAAAAAGGGGGGGGGGAAGACAGAAGAAAGACAGGTTGAGTGCATGGAATACCGTTACCGTTGGCGGACAATACAGACACAGCAGCCCCCTGCACCACGCCGTGCTCCTGGCCTCTACAGATGCAATTTCTGGTTTCTGGCCTACATGGCTATGATGGACTTCTGCACACATGGATGCCACAGGGGCATGTATACCTGTACTTGGCACTCTACTGCGGTGGGGTAGAGTGCCACATGGCCTGCATTACGGAGGGGCCTAGCCTACGTATTTCTGCCTGGCCTAGGTACACCCACAGGCCTCCTCCCCCACCCAGACCCCTCCACTGCGCGCAAAGTCCGCTGAATGATGTTGTACTCACCCCCTTGTGTCTGCTGTGATGCCCTCAAGCGCCCACCCAACTCAGGGTAGGCCACCACCAGGATCCGGAACATCAGGGGGGTCATGGTGCGACGGGCACCCCTCCCACATTGGGAGACCATCCCCAGCTGAGCCTCCGCCGTCTTCTTGCTCCAGCGGCGAATGTCCTCCCATCTTTTCCGGCAGTGGGTGCCCCATCTCTGGTGGACCCCCAGGGTCCGGACCTCCTTGGCGATGGCATGCCAAATGTCCTTCTTCTGGTGGGCGCTGACCTACATGACATGCACAAGGGAAGAAGAGGAGTCATTACCAACTGCACTGTCGATGTGAGTGTCCCCCCTCCCTACCCTAGCCATGTGGCACATTCATTCACATGCATTAATGTTCCCTGAACTCTGCCCCGTTCCCTCTTACAACCAGCCCTCTCCACCCAGGCCTAGCCCATACAACGTGCTACCTGTGTACTAACCTGTTGGTCTGGAGGACCGTAGAGTAGCATGTACTGGGGGAGGACCCCATCTACTAGTTTCTCCAACTCCTGAGCAGTGAAGGCAGGGGCCCTTTCCCCAGACGCAGCAGCCATCGTCGCTTCCAGACCGAGGTCACAGCAGCACTTGCAGTGTAGGTCCTCTCCTGTCGAAGATCAGGTATCTAGTGATTGAACTGACAGAAAATGGCGGTGACGTCCGCGGCGGTGCGTATCATCACCGGCGGCGCACTTGTTCATTGGCTCCTGGGACCCATAGGGTCCAATGTTAACCAATGCAGCATTGCACCGCGGTGTACGACTGCCTACCGCGACGGTATGCAACGGCAACTCAGTTACCCCACAATCCCATTGTCCCAGTTTAGAGGTCAGGCAGCCACCATTTCAGGGGCCCACATGGCTTCATTTACTTCTGCGTCACACATAGCTAGGCCTACACTCAACACACATACATGAAGGGTTTTGTGTTTGTTGTCGTGTTCTGTGTAACTGTGGGTACATACCTGGAAAAAAGTAGACTCTGTGGTTGCTGTTGTCCTTCCTAGGCACCGTCATTTGGGACAATTGAGAAGATAGTGGAATCCTCCGGTGTACCGACCGCTGGTGGACCTGTTGACAATGGAGGAGCGACATTTAATCGTCACCTACAGGTTTGACCGTGCCACTATCCAGGAACTATGTACCCAGTTGGAGCCAGACCTGATGTCACCAATCCGCGATCCCGCAGGAATCCCCCCTGACCTGCAGGTGCTGTCAGTGCTCCATTTCCTTGCAAGTGGATCTTTTCAGACAACAGTAGCCATGGCATCAGGGATGTCCCAGCCCATGTTTTCCAACGTGCTGTCCAGAGTGTTGTCTGCCCTGCTGAAACACATAAGGAGATACATCATTTTCCCTGAGGTGGAAGATTTGGCTACAGTGAAAGGTGACTTCTATGCCCTTGGACATATCCCCAACATCATATGTGCTATGTCAACTCCAGAGGCATCGTATGTGGCTATTAGGAGACTCTGGTTACCCCAACCTGTCCTGGCTATTGACCCCAGTGAGGAATCCGAGGACCAGGGCAGAGGAACGCTACAATGAGGCCCATGGGCGGTCTAGGAGGGTGATCGAACGCACCTTCGGCCTCCTGAAGGCCAGGTTCATGTGCCTCCATATGACAGGTGGTTCCCTATTCTACTCACCGAAGGTGTGCCAGATCATCATCGCCTGCTCGATGCTTCACAATCTTGCTTTGCGACACTAGGTGCCTTTTCTGCAGGAGGATGGTCCAGATGGCGGTGTTGTGGCAGCTGTGGAGCCTGTGGACCCTGTGGAAAGTGATGAGGAGGAAGCTGAGGAAGAAGACAACGACAACAGGGAGTCAGTCAGACAGCAATATTTCCAGTGACACACAGGTGAGAACATTTTCATTTTTACCATTACAATCACTGTCACACGTCTTCCTCTAACCTGTGTGTAATTTCATTGCATTATTTAGTAACTGAGTAGTTCCTTTAGATTACGGTTTCACAGGTGTGCTTACCAACGTGTGTCATCTGCACGCATCCTTCAAGGACTTGTGATGTGTGACATGGGTATGTTGCCTTTACAACTAGAAACGCATTTTGACACTGTCATTGATAATACATTTTACCAAATCATAGACTGACTCAACATAGTTTTGTGGTTCAAGGGTGTTTATTTAAGTGCTCAAAAATGGAGAGGGGTTGTAAAATGGTGATGGGTGATGGTGGAGGAATGTCCATGGCAGAGTGCAGTCTATTAGTCTCCCAGGCGCACTGCTCATATGGGCATAGGAAGTGGAGCTGGGGCAGTTAATGTATGGACAGGGTAACAAAGTGGGACAGTGGGGTGACAATCAGGGTGGTCTCATTTCCTGGCGGGGGTCTTGCCATCTTGCTCTGTCCTGTTCCTGGATCTCAGGGACCGCTTGGGTGGTGGTTGTCTGTCTGCAGGGGGTGGGGTGCTGGTGTGGTGGTCCTGTGGCGGGGCGTCCTGTCTACTAGCGCCGGCGGAGGTGGTGGGCAGTTCATCGTCCAGGCTAGTGTAAGGGGCCCCTTGGAGTGCCACGGTGTCCCTCATGGTCTGCTGTATGTCCTTCAGCACCCCTACGATGGTGCCCAAGGGCGGAGCTGATGGTCCTGAGCTCCTCCCTGAACCCCAAACACTGTTCCTCCTGCAGGTGCTGGGTCTCCTGAAACTTGACCAGGACCGTCGCCATCGTCTCCTGGGAGTGGTGGTATGCTCCCATGATGGAGGAGAGGGCGTCGTGGAGAGTGGGTTCCCTTGGCCTGCCCGCCCCCTGTCGCACAGCAGCCCTCCCAGTTCCCCTGTGTTCCTGTGCCTCCGTCCCCTGGACGTCTGCCCACTACCACTGCCCCTAGGTCCCTGTTGTTGTTGGGGTGGTGGTTTATCCTGGGTTCCCTGTAGTGGTGGACACACAGCTGATTGACCTGTCCTGGGTACGGAGGTATGGGTCCGATGGGTGGGTGCTGTGCTGGTGTTACCAGAGGGTGGAACGTCAGTGTTGGGCTGTGCCTGTGCAAGGGGAACCGACTGTCCTGAGGCCCACAATGGTCCGGGCTGGTCATCAGGATCCAGTAGGGCAGAGCTGCTCTCGTCACTGTGGGCCTCTTCTGTGGGTGGAGTGGAGTTGTCTGGACCCTCCGGTGTGGTGACGGTCCTTCGTGATACTGAAGGGGCATAAGAGCATGATTATTGTATGTGTGTGTGTCATGGTGTGCAATGGGTGGGTGTTTGTGTAGTGTTTGTGTACCCCAGTGCAAGCATTCCTGTGTGGGGGCTTGTGTGATGATGGTTAGGGGTTGTTATGGGTATGTGCAGTGAGCATGCTTTTGTGATGGGTGTCCATGCTTAGTTGTGTCATGCATGGCTTGTTGTTGGATGGGTAGTTTGTGTTATTAGTACACTAGTGAGGAGTTGGAGTGATAGGGGAGGGGGTGAGGGTGGAGGTGTGTGATAGCATGCAGGTAGGGTGGGGGATATGATAGTTAAGATTTGACTTACCAGTGTCCATTCCTCTACCGACTCCTCCGAGGTCCTCTGGATGCATGATGGTCAAGACTTGCTCCTCCCATGTTGTTAGTTGTGGGGGAGGAGTTGGGGGTCCGCCGCCAGTCCGCTGTACCGCGATGTTGTGTCTTGAGACCACGGAACGCACCTTCCCCCGTAGGTTGTTCCACCTCTTCCTGATGTCCTCCCGATTTCTTGGATGCTGTCCCACAGCGTTGACCCTGTCGACTATTCTGTGCCATAGCTCCATCTTCCTGGCTATGAATGTGTGCTGCACCTGTGAGCCAAATAGCTGTGGCTCTACCCGTAGGATTTTCTCCACCATGACCCTGAGCTCCTCCTCGGAAAACCGGGGGTGTCTTTGGCGTGACATGGGGTGGTGTGTGTGGGGCGGTGTGAGTGTTGATGTGTGTGGTGATGTGTAGTGGTGTGTGGTGTTTTGTGCGTGGATGTTGTGTGGGTGATGGTGTTGTGTGCCTCTGTGTGGTGGGATTGTCTATTCTGTGCTATCTCTCTGTCGCCTTCGTGACTAATTTCTGGTCGTAGGGGTTTGTGGGTGATGTGGGTGTGTTTTTTATATTGTGTTGGGTGTGTGCGAGTGTTGTTTGTATGTGTATCAGGTGTGTGTATTTTGAAATGTCCAATGTGGCGGTGTTTTGGAGATGTGTGTGTATTTTGAGCACGGCGGTGTGTACCGCCAATGGAATACCGCGGTTGAAAGACCGCCGCGTGTATTCGTGGGTCGTAATAGCATGGGCGTGTTTCTGTTGGCGTGGAGGTGGAGGTTTTGTTTTCGCCAGTTTAAACCTGACCTTTGGTGTGGCGGAGTTGTGTGGGTGTCTGAATTTCAGCGGAATCCGAGATGTGGGTCATAATAGCTGTGGCGGAATTCCGCGGCCGCATCGGTGTATTGGCGGTCTTCTGCACGGCGGTAAGTGGCTTTTACCGCCAATGTTGTAATGACCCCCTTAGTCTCTTTTTTGAAGATTTTCTTCAGCGGGACGAACCTGCCAGTCCAATCCGACCTCCTGGAGCCCTTCTCCGGATACGCAATGCTGGAATCCTCAGTGGAGATTTTTACCTTCGGACGTAGTCGTTTTTTCGAGGTGAAAATCCTTCGACCGGGGTAAACCTGGATCTTGATCCGACGTCCATGGAGCCCTCCTCGGATACGCTGGCTGGGTGGTCCCGGTCAACTTTTTACCTTCGGACTTAGGGGGTTATTCCAACTTTGGAGGAGGTGTTAATCCGTCCCAAAAGTGACGGAAAAGTGACGGATTTACCACCAGCCGTATTACGAGTCCATTATATCCTATGGAACTCGTAATACGGCTGGTGGTATATCCGTCACTTTACCGTCACTTTTGGGACGGATTAACACTCCTCCAAAGTTGGAATAACCCCCTTAGTCTCTTTTTCTGAGATTTTCTTTACCGGGACGAACCAGCAAATCAGGCCGGGCCGTGGTTGAGGCAAGCCAGCTAGAGTTGCCTCGGCGGGTCGGTCCCTCTATGGAGCTTTTTTACAAAAGTTGTCCAAACTTCTCCAAACTTCTGGGGCTTCTCCCAGATGTCCTTTTAAGGTTCTTTTGGGGTCCACAGCTCACCCCAAGGGTCCATAAGTTCTGAGATGGTCCTTGGGGGGGTGCGGACTACAACTCCCAGAATGCACCTGGCGCAAACTCCTTTTTGACCACTGGACAGTAGTCAGCTGGTCGCTTTCTTCAGGAGTTGGTGCTGGGGACTCTGGATAGCAATTTTTCACCTGTAGCAAACAGGGAGTCCCTCCTTGAACCAGTTGAAGCCAGGCAAAGTCCTTCTTGTGGTGAAGCCCAAGTGTGCAGCTGGTGCAGTCCTTCTGAGTGCAGGTTCCAGGTGCAGGCCAGGGGTCCAGCAGGGCAGTACTTCTTCTTCTGTTGTTCTTCCTTGTTGGATGTGGTAGGGAACTGAGGTGTGGGTGCAGGTCTGCCAGTTTTATCCTTGCTGCTGGGTGAAAAGCAGGGGGGTCCTGGTTCTCCAATCAGGTGCAGGGTCCTTCCCCCTGTGATGACCACTTCCTGGGAAATGTGGCAAAAATCAATCCCAGGAGGCAACATTCTCTAAAAATCCATCATGACTGAATCTGATTTTTGGAGGTTACATCTGGCTGAGCCCACCCACTGGTGTGGCTAAAAATCATAAACACACCCCTCTCCTGCCCTCTCCTAATCTAATCAAGGGGGCACCTAGTTGTCTGGGGTTGCAGGATGTGGGGGTGTTGCTGGTTGCTCCAAATGTCCTTCTCTGCCTTTGAAGACCAGTTTGGCAGCCCTCCCCCTTCCTGCCTCACCATCTGCTGAGGGGAGATTCCTTCCCACAGGCACATTCCTTTGTGTGAAGCCAGGCCACTTCACACCTCATCAAGGCAGCTTGGCCAAGCTGCTAGAGGCTGGCCAATCAGAGCACAGCAGCAAAAACAATGCAGGGCTGAAATTGGCAACTTTTCAGGTAAAGTTTAAAACTCTTTACCTGAACAAGTTATATTAAATCCAACAACTGGAAGTTGTGGGATTTATTACAACAATTAATTTGATACCAAATTCTTGGTATTCATCATTTAAGGAGACTTTAAAAATTAAAATAAACTCTCCCCATTCTAGCCTATGAAGGCCATTTACTACAATGAGGGAAAAACTAATTTGGCTGTTGTTACCTCACCAGGGCTTATAAAACTATTTTTATAAAGTCCCTGCTTATAGTTACATGGCACCCAGCCCTAGGGGCACATAGGGCATACCTTAGGGGTGACATATGTAAAAGTAAGGTAGTTTAAGACTTTGGAACTACTTTTAATTCCAAAGTCGAATTTTCATATAACTTTAATTTAAAAGAAGCCATCAAGGCAGGCTTGCCTTTAAAATGACACTGGGCACCTCAGCAGTGAACCTATGGGTGCACTACCTATGCTGTGGTCCCTAAACCTACATGCCCTACCATATACTAGGGACTTATAGGTAGGTTAACTTAGCCAATTATAATTAGCCTAATTTGCATATCCAATTTTACACAGGGCACAGGCCCTGGGACTGGTTAGCAGTACCCAGGGCACCATCAGAGTCAGGAAAACACCTGCAAAAAGTGGAAAATGGGGGCAAAAAGTTAGGGGGCCTCTGCAATCAGCCCTGTTTTCTCACAGCCCTCAATCAGGGTAGCCTTCATGAGGTCATAGGATTCTGCATCTTTTCCAGAGAGTGTGAGAAGCCTATCCCTACACTTTCCAGTGAACATTTCCCAAAGGAGAGCACCCCAGTGAGATCTGTTTACTTTTCTTGTTGCACAAGCCCTCTCAAAAGCTGTGAACCATTTGGTGATGTCATCACCATCTTCATGTTTAGTTACAATCCCTTTAGGGATTTTCAACATGTCAGGAGAATCTCTGACCCTATTTATGTTGCTGCCACCATTGATGGGACCTAAGCCCATCTCTTGTCTTTCCCTTTCTATGGCTAGGATCTGTCTTTCCAAAGCCAATCTTTTGACCATCCTGGCTAACAGGAGGTCATCTTCATTGAGGCTGCCCTCAATGCTTGCAGAGCTGTTGGACTCTCCTGTGAGAGAAGCAACATCTCTGACTATCACTTGTGGAGACAGGGTTTGAGAAACCCTGGGCTACCTATCTAGGACTGGAGGTGGGAAATCCTCCACATCACTAGCTTCCCCTTCTGGGAAGGTATCATCAGAGGGGTTATTTTTTAGCAAACTCTGCCAAGAGCTCCTGGAGCTGTTCTTTGGTAGGGTGTGAACCAGTCTTTATTTTTTTTATTTTGCAGAGAGACCTTAACTCTGACATCCTAAGATGCAGGTAAGGGATGAGGTTGAGTTCCATCACTATCTCTTCTGCAGCAGACATTAGGGGGGTGATTCTGAGTCTGGCGGGCGGCGGAGGCCGCCCGCCAGACTTCCCCCAACAAAATACCGCTCCGCGGTCGCAAGACCGCTGAGGGTATTTTGGGATTTGCCCTGGGCTGGCGGGCGGCTGCCAAAAGGCCGCCCGCCAGCCCAGGGCAAATCAACCTTCCCACGAGGACGCCGGCTCAGAATTGAGCCGGCGTAGTAGGAAGGTGCGACGGGTGCAGTTGCACCCGTCGCGTATTTCAGTGTCTGCAAAGCAGACACTGAAATACTGAGTGGGGCCCTCTTACGGGGGCCCCTGCAGTGCCCATGCCACTGGCATGGGCAATGCAGGGGCCCCCAGGGGCCCCGCGGCACCCCCTACCGCCATCCTGTTCCTGGCGGGAGACCCGCCAGGAACAGGATGGCGGTAGGGGGTGTCAGAATCCGCGCTCCGCCGCCATGGAGGATTCTCAAGGGCAGCGGAAAACCGGCGGGAGACCGCCGGTTTTCCGAATCTGACCGCGGCCAAACCGCCGCGGTCAGAATGCCCTGCGGGGCACCGCCGGCCTGTCGGCGGTGCTCCCGCCGACCCTGGCCCCGGCGGTCTGAGACCGCCGGGGACAGAATGACCCCCTATGTTTCTAAAAGTTGAAATACTTTTTCAGAATCTAAAACTATCTCTAGAACTTAGTTCTAACTTTTACAAAACTTTTAAACTCTAAAAGAAATGCTAACAGGGACTAACACAAGGCCCTAGCAGGACTTAAAAAAATTTAGAAAAATAGCTCAAATTTCAAAAATCAGTTTCTAATGATAATTGTTGGAATGTACTTGTGTGATCAGGTATTGGCTGAGTAGTCCAGCAAATGCAAAGACTTGTATCCCACTGCTGCCACCAATGTAGGAAGTTGGCTCTGTATGTACTATTTCAAAGTAAGAAATAGCGTGCACAGAGTCCAAGGGTTCCCCTTAGAGGTAAGATAGTGGCAAAAAGAGATAATTCTAATGCTCTATTTTGTGGTAGTGTGGTCGAGCAGTAGGCTTATCAGAGGGTAGTGTTAAGCATTTGTTGTCCACACACAGGCAATAAAAGAGGAACACACACTCAAAGACAATTCCCGGCCAATAGGTTTTTATATAGAAAAATATATTTTCTTAGTTTATTTTAAGAAACACAGGTTCAAGATTTACAAGTAATACTTCAAATGAAAGGTATTTCACTTAGGTAACTTAGGAACTTTGAATCAGCAAAATAGCATGTACAGTTTTCACAAAAATGGCAATAAGCTATTTTAAAACTAGACAGTGCAATTTTCAACAGTTCCTGGGGGAGGTAAGTGTTTATTAGTTTTGCAGGTAAGTAAACCACCTACAGTGTTCAAAGTTGGGTCCAAGGTAGCCCACCGTTGGGGGTTCAGTGCAACCCCAAAGTTACCGCACCTGCAGCTCAGGGCCGGTCAGGTGCAGAGGTCAAAGTGGTGCCCAAAACGCATAGGCTTCATGGAGAAGGGGGTGCCCCGGTTCCAGTCTGCCAGCAGATAGGTACCCGTGTGCCGGATGGCAGACCAGGGGGGTTTTGTAGGGCACCGGGGGGGACACAAGTCAGCACAAAAAGTACACCCTCAGCGGCTGAGTGCAAACAGGCGTCGGGTTTGCAATGGAGTTCAATGGGAGACCTAGGGTTCTCTTCAGCGAAGCAGGCAGGCAAGGGGGGGGCTCCTCGGGGTAGCTACCACCTGGGAAAGGGAGAGGGCCACCTGGGGGTCACTTCTGCACAGGAGGTCGGATCATTCAGGTCCTGGGGGCTGAGGGGGCAGTGTCTTTACCAGGCGTCGGGTTCTTAGAAGCAGACAGTTGCGGTAAGGAGGAGCCTATGGATTCCCTCTGCAGGCGTCGCTGGGGGGGCTCAGGGGGGTCAACTCTGGCTACTCACAGGGTCGCAGTCGCCGGGGAATCCTCCTTGTAGTGTTGTTTCTCCGCAGGTCGAGCCGGGGGCGTCGGGTGCAGAGTTCAAAGACTCACGCTTCTGGCGGGAAACTGGTGTTCTTTCAAAGTTGCTTCTTTGTTGCAAAGTTGCAGTCTTTGTGGAGCAGGGCAGCTGTCCTCGGGAGTTCTTGGTCCTTTTAGATGCAGGGTAGTCCTCTGAGGCTTCAGAGGTCGCTGGACCCTGTGGAACGCATCGCTGGAGCAGTTCTTTAGAAGTGGGGAGACAGGCCAGTAGAGCTGGGGTCAAAGCAGTTGGTGTCTCCGTCTTCTCTGCAGGTTTTTCAGCTCAGCAGTCCTTCTTCATCTTAGGTTGCAGGAATCTATCTTGCTGTGTTCTGGGAGCCCCTAAATACTCGATTTAGGGGTGTGTTTAGGTCTGGGGGTTAGTAGCCAATGGCTACTAGCCCTGAGGGTGGGTACACCCTCTTTGTGCCTCCTCCCTGAGGGGAGGGGGGCACATCCCTATCCCTATTGGGGGAATCCTCCATCTGCAAGATGGAGGATTTCTAAAAGTCAGAGCCACCTCAGCTCAGGACACCTTAGGGGCTGTCCTGATTGGCCAGTGACTCCTCCTTGTTTTTCTCATTATCTCCTCCGGCCTTGCCTCCAAAAGTGGGGCCGTGGCCGGAGGGGGCGTGCAACTCCACTAGTTGGAGTGCCCTGGGGTACTGTAACAAAGGGGGTGAGCCTTTGAGGCTCACCGCCAGGTGTTATAATTCCTGCAGGGGGAGGTGAGAAGCACCTTCACCCAGTACAGGCTTTGTTACTAGCCACAGAGTGACAAAGGCACTGTCCCCATGTGGCCAGCAACATGTCTGGTGTGTGGCAGGCTGCTAAAACTAGTCAGCCCACACTGGTAGTCGGTTAAGGTTTCAAGGGCCATCTCTAAGATGCCCTCTAGGGTGTATGTTACAATAAAATGTACACTAGCATCAGTGTGCATTTATTGTGCTGAGAAGTTTGATACCAAACTTCACAGTTTTCAGTGTAGCCATTATGGTGCTGTGGAGTTCGTGCATGACAGACTCCCAGACCATATACTCTTATGGCTACCCTGCACTTATAATGTCTAAGGTTTTGCTTAGACACTGTAGGGGCATAGTGCTCATGCACTTATGCCCTCACCTATGGTATAGTGCACACTGCCTTAAGGCTGTAAGGCCTGCTAGAGGGGTGACTTATCTATACCTATAGGCAGTGTGAGGTTGGCATGGCACCCTGAAAGGAGTGCCATGTCGATTTAGTCATTTTATCCCCACTAGCACACACAAGCTGGCAAGCAGTGTGTCTGTGCTGAGTGAGGGGTTCCCAGGGTGGCATAAGACATGCTGCAACCCTTAGAGACCTTCCCTGGCATCAGGGCCCTTGGTACCAGGGGTACCAGTTACAAGGGACTTACCTGGATGCCAGGGTGTGCCAATTGTGGAAACAAAGGTACAGGTTAGGGAAAGAACATTGGTGCTGGGGCCTGGTTAGCAGGCCTCAGCACACTTTCAAATCATAACTTGGCATCAGCAAAGGCAAAAAGTCAGGGGGTAACCATGCCAAGGAGGCATTTCCTTACACACACCCCCCCCAAACGAAAGAGGATGAGACTAACCTTTCCCAAGAGAGTCTTCATTTTCTAAGTGGAAGAACCTTGAAAGGCCATCTGCATTGGCATGGGCAGTCCCAGGTCTGTGTTCCACTATAAAGTCCATTCCCTGTAGGGAGATGGACCACCTCAACAGTTTTGGATTTTCACCTTTCATTTGCATTAGCCGTCTGAGAGGTCTGTGGTCAGTTTGAACTACAAAGTGAGTACCAAAGAGGTATGGTCTCAGCTTCTTCAGGGACCAAACGACAGCAAAGGCCTCCCTCTCAATGGTACTCCACCGCTGCTCCCTGGGGAGTAACCTCCTGCTAATGAAAGCAACAGGCTGGTCAAGGCCATCATCATTTGTTTGGGACAAAACTGCCCCTATCCCATGTTCAGAGGCATCAGTCTGCACAATGAACTGCTTGGAGTAATCTGGAGCTTTGAGAACTGGTGCTATGCACATTGCTTGTTTCAGGGTGTCAAAGGCCTGTTGGCATTCTACAGTCCAGTTTACCTTCTTGGGCATTTTCCTGGAGGTAAGTTCTGTGAGGGGTGTCACCATAGATCCATATCCCTTCACAAACCTACTGTAGTACCCAGTCAAGCCAAGGAATGCCCTGACTTGAGTCTGGGTTTTTGGAGCTGCCCAGTCCAGAATAGTCTGGATTTTAGGCTGGAGTGGCTGAACTTGGCCTCCATCTACAAGGTGTCCCAAGTAAACCACAGTTCCCTGCCCTATCTGGCATTTGGATGCCTTGATAGAGAGGCCTGCTGCTTGCAGGGCCTTCAAAACCTTCTTCAGGTGGACCAGGTGATCCTGCCAGCTGGAGCTAAAGACAGCAATATCGTCAAGATAAGCTGCACTAAAGGACTCCAAGCCAGCAAGGACTTGATTCGCCAACCTTTAGAAGGTGGCAGGGGCATTCTTTAAACCAAAGGGCATAACAGTAAACTGATAATGCCTATCAGATGTAGAGAATGCTGTCTTTTCTTTTGCTCCTGGTGCCATTTTGATTTGCCAGTACCCTGCTGTCAAGTCAAACGTACTTAAGTATTTGGCAGCACCTAGTTTGTCTATCAATTCATCTGCCCTTGGAATGGGATGGGCATCTGTCTTGGTGACAGAATTAAGTCCTCTGTAGTCCACATAAAACCTCATCTCTCTCTTTCCATCTTTGGTGTGAGGTTTGGGGACTAAGACCACTGGGCTAGCCCAGTGGCTGTCAGAGTACTCAATGACTCCCAATTCCAGCATCTTCTGGACTTCCACCTTGACGCTTTCCTTAACTTGGTCTGACTGTCTGAAAATTTTGTTTTTGACAGGCATGCTGTCTCCTGTGTCCACATCATGAGTACACAGGTGTGTCTGACCAGGGGTTAGGGAAAATAGCTCAGCAAACTGCTGCAGGACCTTCCTACAGTCAGATTGCTGTTGGCCAGAGAGGGTGTCTGAATAGATCACTCCATCAACTGAGCCATCTTTAGGGTCTGTGGAGAGGAGATCAGGGAGAGATTCACACTCAGCTTCCTGGTCCTCATCTGTTACCATCAACAGATTCACATCTGCCCTGTCATGGAAGAGTTTGAGGCTGTTCACATGGATCACCCTTTTGGGGGTCCTGCTAGTGCCTAGGTCTACCAGGTAGGTGACCTGACTCTTCCTCTCTAGCACTGGGTAAGGGACTCTCCATCTGTCCTGAAGTGCCCTGGGAGCCACAGGCTCCAGAACCCAGACTTTCTGCCCTGGATGAAACCCAACCATAGCAGCCTTTTGGTCATACCACAACTTCTGGACTTGTTGGCTGGCCTCAAGGTGTTTACTTGCCTTTTCCATATACTCTGTCATCCTTGAACGTAGGCCTAGTATATAGTCCACTATATCTTGTTTAGGCTCATGAAGAGGTCTCTCCCAGCTTTCTTTTACAAGAGCTAGTGGTCCCCTTACAGGTTGGCCAAACAGAAGTTCAAAGGGGGAAAACCCTACTCCCTTCTGAGGCACCTCTCTGTAGGCGAAAAGCAGACATGGCAAGAGGACATCCCATCTCCTTTTGAGTTTTTCAGGGAGCCCCATGATCATGCCTTTTAATGTCTTGTTAAATCTTTCAACAAGACCATTGGTTTGTGGATGGTATGGTGTGGTGAATTTGTAAGTCTCCCCACACTCATTCCACATATGCTTCAGGTATGCTGACATGAAGTTGGTACCTCTGTCAGACACCACCTCCTTAGGAAATCCCACTCTGGTAAAAATACCAATGAGTGCTTTGGCTACTGCAGGGGCAGTAGTCGACCTAAGGGGAATTGCTTCAGGGTATCTAGTAGCAAGATCCACCACTACTAGTATGTATTGGTTCCCTGAGGCTGTGGGAGGTTCAAGTGGACCCACTATGTCCACACCCACTCTTTCAAAGGGGACCCCCACCACTGGAAGTGGAATGAGGGGGGCCTTTGGGTGTCCACCTGTCTTCCCACTGGCTTTACAGGTAGTACAGGAGACACAAAACTCCTTGACCTTCTGGGACATGTTGGGCCAATAGAAGGGGGTGACTAATCTCTCCTACGCCTTGGTCTGTCCCAAATGCCCAGCAAGAGGAATATCATGAGCTAAGGTTAGAATGAACTCCCTAAACTCCTGAGGCACTACCACTCTCCTAGTGGCACCAGGTTTGGGATCTCTTGCCTCAGTGTAAAGGAGTCCATCTTCCCAATAGACTCTATGTGTTCCTGTTATATTTCTCTTGGACTCTTCAGCAGCTTGCTGCCTAAGGCCTTCAAGAGAGGGACAGGTTTCTTGCCCCTTACACAACTGTTCCCTTGAGGGTCCCCCTGGGCCCAGGAGCACAACCTGATAAGGTTCTAACTCCATGGGCTCAGTTCCCTCAGAGGGCAGAACTTCTTCCTGGGAAGAGAGGTTCTCTTTTTCTTGTTGTGTTGAAACTGGTTCCCCAGTTTTCTTTCCTTTTCTCTTGGAGGGTTGGGCCCTTTTTCCAGGATCCAACACCACTTTTTCACCCTGAGCCTTGCACTGTGCCCTTGCCTTGACACACACCAGTTCAGGGATTCCCAGCATGGCTGCATGGGTTTTGAGTTCTACCTCAGCCCAAGCCCAGGTCATTTCCAAGCAAACAGTCTACAGGGATATTTGAGGAGACCACCTCCTGTTTCAGGCCATTGACCCCTCCCCACTCTAAAGATACCATAGCCATGGGATGTACTTTAGTCTGATTGTCAGCATTGGTGACTGGATAAGTTTGTCCAGCCATGTATTGACCAGGGGAAACCAGTTTCTCTGTCACCATGGTGACACTGGCACCTGTATCCCTCAGGCCTTCTACACTTTGCCCATTAATTAAGAGTTGCTGCCTGTATTTTTGCATATTAGGGGGCCAGGCAGCCAGTGTGGCTAAAACCATCCCACCCTCAGAGACTAATGTAGCTTCAGTGTGAACCCTGATTTGCTCGGGGCACACTGTTGATCCCACTTGGAGACTGGCCATTCCAGTGTTAGCTGGAGTAGAGTTAGAAGTGGAACCCTTCTTCGGACAGGCCTTGTCTCCAGTTTGGTGTCCTTGTTGATTACAGCTACAACACCAGGCCTTTTTGGGATCAAAGTTTTTACCCTTGTACCCAAAATTGGATTGAGAAGAGGCTCTGGACCCTCCCTCCTGAGCATTTTTTTGGGGGCCTATAGAAGACTCTTTACTTTTCCCTTTGGATGTCTCAACACTCTTCCCCTGGGGAGTGTTTGTGACCCCTTTCTTTTGGTCACCCCCTGTGGAAGTCTTGGTCACACTAGTCTTGACCCAATGGTCTGCCTTCTTTCCCAATTCTTGGGGAGAAATTGGTCCTAGGTCTACCAGATGCTGATGCAGTTTATCATTGAAACAATTACTTAACAGGTGTTCTTTCACAAATAAATTGTACAGCCCATCATAATCATTTACACCACTGCCTTGAATCCAACCATTCAGTGTTTTCAATGAGTAGTCTCCAAAATCAACCCAGGTCTGGCTCGAGGATTTTTGAGCCCCGCTGAACCTAATTCTATACTCCTCAGTGGAGAATCCAAAGCCCTCAATCAGGGTAGCCTTCATGAGGTCATAGGATTCTGCATCTTTTCCAGAGAGTGTGAGGAGTCTATCCCTACACTTTACAGTGAACATTTCCCAAAGGAGAGCACCCCAGTGAGATCTGTTTACTTTTCTGGTTGCACAAGCGCTCTCAAAAGCTGTGAACCATTTGGTAATGTCATCACCATCTTCACATTTAGTTACAATCCCTTTTGGGATTTTCAACATGTCAAGAGAATCTCTGACCCTATTTATGTTGCTGCCACCATTGATGGGACCAAAACCCATCTCTTGTCTTCCCCTTTCTATGGCTAGGAGCTGTCTCTCTAAAGCCAATCTTTTGACCATCCTGGCTAACAGGAGGTCATCTTCATTGAGGCTGCCCTCAATGCTTCCTGAGTTGCGGGACTCTCCTGTGAGAGAAGCAGCATCTCTGACTATCACTTGTGGAGACAGGGTTTGAGGGACCCTGTTCTCCCTAACTAGGAGTGGGGGTTGGAAATCCTCCACTTCACTAGCTTCCTCCTCTGGAAAGGTATCCTCAGAGGGGTTGTTCTTAGCAAACTCTGCCAAAAGCTCCTGGAGCTGTACTTTGGTAGGATTTGAACCAGTTTTTATCTTTTTGGTTTTGCAGAGAGACCTTAACTCTGACATCCTAAGATGCAGGTAAGGGGTGACGTTGAGTTCCATCACACTCTCTTCTGCATTAGACATTATGGGGGTTATTACAACCCTGGCGGACGGAGTTAAAGCTGCAGTAATACCGCAAACAGGTCGGCGGACAAAAAAAGGGAACTATGACCCTGGCGGAAACCGCCAACAAAGACAGCCACGTTAACACACCGCCCGCCACGGCGGTACAGACAAGCAGCGCGGTGGTCACCACCAACAGACAGGCGGAAGACAAAGTACCGCCCATAGTATCACAACCCGAAAATCCGCCACCTTTTCCGGGGCGGATTCACCGTGGTTAAAAACACGGCGGAAACAGCTTTTGCAATGGGAAAACGCTCACCTGAACACATCCCACGAGGAACGAGGACTCCATGGACCCGGAACTCCAAATACTCCCTGCCCTTGTGTTTCTGCTCCTCTACGACCAACAGCTACGTAGGCGCCTAAGACAACGGTGAGTACTGCACCTACGACACAGGGGAGGCAAAAGTTAGGGGGACACCCACCAAACACCCCCACCCGCGTATATTACAACATACACACCAATGCATTCACAAAAATCACAGTAACAACCCACAATCCCCCCGGAAGAATGAAAAGACAAAGCGAAATTTGGTCAAACATTGTAATGTGGCAATATACATGTCATACAAAAATATACTGATATATATATGAAAATCAGTCATAATTATATACAATACGAGAAGTAGTTCAGATATGTACATAACAATGTCCGTGCACCAACAGTCCAATAATGCATGGGCGAGGCCCACAAAGGATACCTGACCACAATCGGAGAGAACACTGCCGGAGCATCAGATAGAAATACTACAGGCACCTCAGGGGGAAGGGAAGGGAAGGGGGGGGCACCTCAGCCCGATGACTGCAAAGCCAGATCCACGACGGGGCTCCATGCCCATTGATGTATCCATTGGAGTGCAAAGCCACAGTCTCTCAAGTCTCTACAGTGGGTGGCTTGCCCACTGTGCCATCCTGGGGAGTGCAAAGCCACAGTCTCTCAAGTCTCTACAGTGGGTGGCTTGCCCACTGTGCCATCCTGGGGAGTGCAAAGCCACAGTCTCTCAAGTCTCTACAGTGGGTGGCTTGCCCACTGTGCCATCCTGGGGAGTGCAAAGCCACAGTCTCTCAAGTCTCTACAGTGGGTGGCTTGCCTACTGTGTTATCCTGGGGAGTGCAAAGCCACAGTCTCTCAAGTAGATGCAGGTCTCCACTGGTACTGGGGGGGACTGGTGCCCAGACTGGATGAGTCTCCCCGTGAAAGTTCCTGTCCTGTCACTGTCCCAGCTGCACATGGGATAAGGATGCCTGATGTGGCGGTCCATTCATTCCTACCCGGTGCTTGCCCTGTTCAGTGGTGTTTTGCCATGGCGGTCTTTGCCCTGTTCAGCGGTGCTTTGCCATGGCGGTCTTTGCCCTGTTCAGCGGTGCTTTGACATGGTGGTTCTGGACTGTTCAGCGGTGCTTTGCCATGGCGGTCTTTGCCCTGTTCAGCGGTGCTTTGACATGGCGGTTCTGGACAGTTCAGCGGTGCTTTGCCATGGCGGTCTTTGCCCTGTTCAGCGGTGCTTTGCCATGGCGGTCTTTGCCCTGTTCAGCAGTGCTTTGACATGGCGGTCTTTGCCCTGTTCAGCGGTGCTTTGACATGGCGGTTCTGGACTGTTCAGTGGTGCTTTGCCATGGCGGGCTTTGCCCTGTTCAGCGGTGCTTTGCCATGGCGGTCTTTGCCCTGTTCAGCGGTGCTTTGACATGGCGGTCTTTGCCCTGTTCAGCGGTGCTTTGACATGGCCGTTCTGGACTGTTCAGCGGTGCTTTGCCATGGCGGTCTTTGCCGTGTTCAGCGGTGCTTTGCCATGGCGGTCTTTGCTCTGTTCAGTGGTGCTTTGACATGCCGGTTCTGGACTGTTCAGCGGTGCCTTGCCATGGCGGTCTTTGCCATGTTCAGCCGTGATTTGACATGGCGGTTCTGGGCTGTTCAGCGGTGCTTTGCCATGGCGGTCTTTGCCCTGTTCAGCGGTGCTTTGACATGGTGGTCTTTGCCCTGTTCAGCGGTGTTTAGCCATGGCGGTTCTGGACTGTTCAGTGGTGCTTTGCCATGGCGGTCTTTGCCCTGTTCAGCGGTGCTTTGCCATGGCGGTCTTTGCCCTGTTCAGCGGTGTTTAGCCATGGTGGTTCTGGACTGTTCAGCGGTGCTTTGCCATGGCGGTCTTTGCCCTGTTCAGCGGTGTTTAGCCATGGCGGTTCTGGACTGTACAGCGGTGCTTTGCCATGGCGGTCTTTGCCCTGTTCAGCGGTGCTTTGCCATGGTGGTCTTTGCCCTGTTCAGCGGTGTTTAGCCATGGTGGTTCTGGACTGTTCAGCGGTGCTTTGCCATGGCGGTCTTTGCCCTGTTCAGCAGTGTTTAGCCATGGCGGTTCTGGACTGTTCAGCAGTGCTTTGACATGGTGGTTCTGATACGGACATTGGTGTGTGCCATGACGTTCCCTACACTGGGCATTGGTGTGTGGCATGATGTTCTCTACACTGGACATTGGTGTGTGGCATGACGTTCTCTACACTGGGCATTGGTGTGTGGCATGACGTTCCATCATTGCCCAGCGGGACTGTGGCAGACGGGGCCCTTCAGGGCACTGACTCCGGCAGTGGCGGTGGTCTCCTGACCAGTGACGATACTTGGGCCCTCCTGGGCTGTGACTCTGGCGGTGGTCTCCTGACCAGTGACGATACTTGGGCCCTCCTGGGCTGTGACTCCGGCGGTGGTCTCCTGACCAGTGACGATACTTGGGCCCTCCTGGGCTGTGACTCCGGCGGTGGTCTCCTGACCAGTGACGATACTTGGGCCCTCCTGGGCTGTGACTCCGGCGGTGGTCTCTGGACCAGTGACGATACTTGGGCCCTCCTGGGCTGTGACTCGGGCGGTGGTCTCCTGACCAGTGACGATACTTGGGCCCTCCTGGGTTGTGACTCTGGCGGTGGTCTCTGGACCAGTGACGATACTTGGGCCCTCCTGGGCTGTGACTCTGGCGGTGGTCTCCTGACCAGTGACGATACTTGGGCCCTCCTGGGCAATGACTCCGGCGGTGGTCTCTGGACCAGTGACGATACTTGGGCCCTCCTGGGTTGTGACTCTGGCGGTGGTCTCCTGACCAGTGACGATACTTGGGCCCTCCTGGGCTGTGACTCTGGCGGTGGTCTCCTGACCAGTGACGATACTTGGGGCTTCCTGGGCTGTGACTCTGGCGGTGGTCTCCTGACCAGTGACGATACTTGGGCCCTCCTGGGCTGTGACTCCGGCGGTGGTCTCCTGACCAGTGACGATACTTGGGCCCTCCTGGGCTGTGACTCCGGCGGTGGTCTCCTGACCAGTGACGATACTTGGGCCCTCCTGGGCTGTGACTCCGGCGGTGGTCTCTGGACCAGTGACGATACTTGGGCCCTTCTGGGCTGTGACTCGGGCGGTGGTCTCCTGACCAGTGACGATACTTGGGCCCTCCTGGGTTGTGACTCTGGCGGTGGTCTCTGGACCAGTGACGATACTTGGGCCCTCCTGGGCTGTGACTCTGGCAGTGGTCTCCTGACCATTGACGATATTTGGGCCCTCCTGGGCAATGACTCCGGCGGTGGTCTCTGGACCAGTGACGATACTTGGGCCCTCCTGGGTTGTGACTCTGGCGGTGGTCTCCTGACCAGTGACGATACTTGGGCCCTCCTGGGCTGTGACTCTGGCGGTGGTCTCCTGACCAGTGACGATACTTGGGGCTTCCTGGGCTGTGACTCTGGCGGTGGTCTCTGGACCAGTGACGATACTTGGGCCCCCCTGGGCTGTGACTCTGGCGGTGGTCTCCTGACCAGTGACGATACTTGGGCCCTCCTGGGCTGTGCCTCCGGCGGTGGTCTCCTGACCAGTGACGATACTTGGGCCCTCCTGGGCTGTGACTCCGGCGGTGGTCTCCTGACCAGTGACGATACTTGGGCCCTCCTGGGCAATGACTCCGGCGGTGGTCTCTGGACCAGTGACGACGGTGCTGGCAGTTGTGTCTCGACCGCCGGAAATTATAACGCGCACTTCTGCGCCGTGACACTCACAACAGGCTGGGCACACTTCCTCTGGCCCTTCCCCACCTTTGGTGGAGTCACAGCTGACTCTCCAATCCCCTTGGAACCCATGTGAGTTGTTTTCCCACCAGGAGTCTTCACATGGTCCCGTCGTCCACTCTCCAATTTTAGAGCCTTTACAGGGGGTGGGCTGCCAGTGCCTTGGCTCCGGGGCACACTGCCTGTCCTGGTGGCCGGTGCACTCCACAAGCCTTGAACACGCACCACTGGTATTAAAGGCTTTTTGGCTGAGGTGCTACGACGGGACTGATGAATTGGGGGGGGGGGGGGGGCAAAAAGGTCAACTTTACAGAGGGACAGTTTCTGACGAACACTGGGATGGGTAGCTGGAGGGGGTCTGGGAGTGGAGGAAGAGGAGGTGGTTGTCGGAGGTGTCACTTTAGCTGTTTTGGGTGCAGGTGCAGGTACTGGAGGCTGTCGTGAGGTGGATGGATGTTGGGTGAGTGATTGCCGGCGTTTGTGTACTTTGGGAGGGGGCGTCACAGACACACTGGGAGAGGACACAGGGGACGTGTAAATGGCAGTGGAGGTGGTGAGTGCAGGTGAGCGGCTTGGGGTGCTGGGTCTCCTTGTGCGATTCATGGTGCCTGTAGATGTGGTGCATGCAGGTGTGTGTGTAGACGAGACTGGGAGGGAGGAGGGAGAAGAGGAGGAGGGGGACACAGTGGAGGCAGTGGATGTTGCTGTGTCTGTACGTGGGTGAGGCTTGCGTGAGTGCCTGTGGTGTGTGTGGTGCCTATGTTTGCTTGAGCTACTTGTGTGTGCTGACTTGTGTGCATGCTGGTCTGTAGGTGTGCTTGGGATGGGCTGGCGTATAGGAGATTGGGTCTGGGTCGAGGAAGTTGGAGGGGGGAGGCTAGACACAGGGACAATGGCTGCCATCAGTGCTGAGGCCAGAGATTGCAGGGTTCGCTGAAGGACAGCCTGACCAGAATGAATGCCCTCCAGGAATGCATTACCGTGTTGCAACTCTCGTTCTACACCCTGGATGGCATTCACAATGGTAGACTGCCCAACAGTGAGTGACCTGAGGAGGTCAATGGCCTCCTCACTGAGGGCAGCAGGGGTAACTGGGGCAGGGCCTGAGGTGCCTAGGGCGAAGGTGATGCCCACCCTCCTGGGTGAGCGGGCACAGGGTGAACGCTGAGGGGCTGCTGGGAGGGCGGGGCTGGTAGGGGAGGTGGCGGCTGTACCTGTAGAGGTGGGGGGCACAGATGGTGCCGCCACCACAAGGGAGCTCCCATCGGTGGACAAGTCCGTGTCGCTAGTTGGTGATCTGATGGCCGACGTGAAGCTCCCCTCGCCCTCCGTCCCACTGGTGCATTCAGAGTCCGTGGTGTGGCCCTCCATGGCCATGTGGGATGCAGCTCCCTCGTTCTCCAGTGCCACTGTACCTCCGCCTGATGATGCTGATGTACAAAAGGACAGGGAGAGCAGAAAAAGGGGGGGAGACAGAAGAAAGAGAGTTTAAGTGCATGGCATACCGCTACCGTTGTCGGACAAGACAGACACAGCAGCACCCTGCATTATGCCGTGCTCCTGCCCTCTGCACATGCAATTTCTGGGATATGGCCTACATGGCAATGGTGGACATCTGCGCACATGGATGCCACAGGGGCAACTATACCTCGACTTGCCACTCTGCTGAGGTGGGGTAGAGTGCCACATGGCCTACATTACGGAGGGGCCTTGCCTACCGAACTCGCCCTGGCCTAGGGACACCCACAGTCCACCTCCCCCACCCAGACACCTCCACTGCACGCAAAGTCCGCAGAATGAGAGTGTACTCACCCCCTTGTGTCTGCTGTGATGCCCTCAAGCGCCCATCCAACTCCGGGTAGGCCACCGCCAGGATCCGGAACATCAGGGGGGTCATGGTGCGACGGGCGCCCCTCCCACGTTGGGAGGCCATCCCCAGCTGAGCCTCCGCCGTCTTCTTGCTGCAGCGGCGAATGTCCTCCCATCTCTTACGGCAGTGGGTGCCCCGTCTCTGGTGGGCCTCCAGGGTCCGGACCTCCTTGGCGATGGCACGCCAAATGTCCCTCTTCTGGTGGGCGCTGACCTACATGACCTGCACAAGGAAAGAGGAACAGTCATTACCAACTGCACCGTCGTGTGAGTGGCACCCTCCCTACTCTGGCCATGTGGCCCATTCATTCCCATGCATTAATGTTCTATGAACTCTGCCCCCTTCCCTCTTCCAACCAGCCCTCTCCACCCAGGCCTAGCCCATACAACGTGCTCCCTGTGTACTAACCTGTTGGTCTGGAGGACCGTAGAGTAGCGTGTACTGGGGGAGGACCCCGTCTACCAGTTTCTCCAACTCCTGTGCAGTGAAGGCAGGGGCCCTTTCCCCAGACGCAGCAGCCATTGTCACTTCCAGACCGAGGTCACAGCAGCACTTGTAGTGTAGGTCCTCTCCTTCCGAAGGTCAGGTATCTAGTGATTGAACAGATAGAAAATGGCGGTGACGTCCGCGGCGGTGACGTCCGTGGCGGGGCGCATCATCACCGCCGGCGCACCTGTTCATTGGCTCCTGGGACCCATAGGGTCCAATGTTAACCAATGCAGCATTGCGCCGCGGTCTACGACCGCCTACCGCGACGGTGTATAACGCCAGCGCAGTTACCCCACAATCCCATTGTCCCAGTTTAGAGGTCAGGCAGCCGCCATTTCAGGGGCCCACATGGCTTAATTTACCTCTGCGTCACACATAGCTAGGCCTACACTCAACACACATACAGGAAGGGTTTTGTGGGGGTGTAGTCTTCTGTGGAACTGTGGGTACATACCTGGAGGAATAATGACTGATTCTTCGCTGTTGTCCTTCGTAGGCACCGTCAGCTGGGACATGTGAGAAGATGGCGGAATCCTCCGGTGTACCGACCGCTGGTGGACCTGTTGACAATGGAAGAGAGACATGTCATCGTCACCTACCGGTTTGACCGTGCCACTATCCAGGAACTATGTACCCAGTTGGAGCCAGACCTGATGTCACCAATCCGCCATCCGACTGGAATCCCCCTGACGTGCAGGTGCTATCAGTGCTCCATTTCCTTGCAAGTGGCTCTTTTCAGACAACAGTGGCCATGGCATCAGGGATGTCCCAGCCTATGTTTTCCAACGTCTTGTCCAGAGTGCTGGCTGCCCTGCTGAAACACGTAAGGAGATACATCATTTTCCCTGAGGTGGCAGATTTGCCTACAGTGAAAGGTGACTTCTATGCCTTTGGACATATCCCCTACGTCATAGGTGCCATTGATGGGACCCATGTAGCTCTGGTCCCCCCCCACAGGAGTGAACAGGTGTACAGGAACAGGAAGAGTTATCATTCCAGGAATGTACAGATGGTCTGTTTGGCAGACCAGTACATCTTGCAGGTAAATGCTATGTTCCCTGGCTCAGTGCATGATGCCTACATCCTGCGGAATAGCAGCATCCCTGATATGATGGGTCAACTCCAGAGGCACCGTGTATGGCTATTAGGGGACTCTGGTTACCCCAACCTTACCTGGCTACTGACCCCAGTGAGGAATCCCAGGACCAGGGCAGAGGAACGCTACAATGAGGCCCATGGGCGGACTAGGAGGGTGATCGAACGCACCTTCGGCCTCCTGAAGGCCAGGTTCAGGTGCCTCCATATGACAGGTGAATCCCTATTCTACTCACCGAAGAAGGTGTGCAAGATCATCATCGCCTGCTCCATGCTCCATAATTCGGCTTTGCGACGCCAGGCGCCTTTTCTGTAGGAGGATGATCCAGATGATGGTGTTGTGGCAGCTGTGGAGTCTGTGGAGCCTGTGGACAGTGATGAGGAGGAAGCTGAGGAAGAAGACAACGACAACAGGGAGTCAGTCATACAGCAATATTTCCAGTGACACACAGGTGAGAACATTTTCATGTTTAACATTACATTAACTTTCACACGTCTACCTCTATCCTGTTTCTCGAATTCAATCACTATTTGGTAACTGAGTTGTACCCTTCCATTACGGTTTCACAGGTGTGGTTACCAACGTGTCATCTGCTTGCATCCTTCAAGGACTTGTGATGTGTGACATAGGTATGTTAGCCTTGCAATGGGAAACCCATTATGACACCGTCATTGATAATACATATTTACTAAATCACAGACTGACTCCAGATAGTTTTGTGTTTCAAGGGTGTTTATTGAAGTGCTCAGAAATGTGAGGGGTTTGTTAAATGAGGATGGGTGATGGTGGAGGAATTTCCATGGCAGAGTCCAATCTATTAGTCTCACAGGTGCACTGCCCATCTGGGCATAGGAAGTGGAGCTGGGCCAGTTTAAGTATGGACAGGGGAACAAGGTGGTACAGTGGGAGGACAAACAGGGTGGTCTAATTTCCTGGCAGGGGTCTTGCCATCTTGCTCTGTCCTGTTCCTGGATCTCAGGGACCACTTGCGTGGTGGTTGTCGGTCTGCAGGGGGTGGGGTGCTGGTGTGGTGGTCGTGTTGCAGGGCGTCCTGTCCACTAGCGCCGGCGGAGGTGGTGGGCAGTTCATCATCCTGGGCCCCTTGGAGTGCCACGGTGTCCCTCATGGTGTGCTGTATGTCCTTCAGCACCCCTACGATGGTGCCCAGGGCGGAGCTGATGGTCCTGATCTCCTCTCCTCCCTGAAGCCCAAATACTGTTCCTCCTGCAGGCGCAGGGTCTCCTGCAACTTGTCCAGTACCGTCGCCATCGTCTCCTGGGAGTGGTGGTATGCTCCCATGATGGAGGAGAGGGCCTCGTGGAGAGTGGGTTCCCTTGTCCTGTCTGCCCTCTGTCGCACAGCAGCCCTCCCAGTTCCCCTGTGTTCCTGTGCCTCCGTCCCCTGGACCGTGTGCCCACTACCACTGCCCACAGTTCCATGTTGTTGTTGGGGTGGTGGGTTATCCTGGGTTCCCTGTAGTGGTGGACACACAGCTGATTGACATGTCCTGGGTAGGGAGGTTTGGGCCCGCTGGGTGGGTGCTGTGCTGGTGTTACCAGAGGGTGGAAGGTCAGTGTTGGGCTGTGCCTGTGCAAGGGGAACCGACTGTCCCAAGGCCCACGATGGTCCGGGCTGGTCATCAGGATTCAGTAGGGCAGAGCTGCTCTCGTCACTGTGGGCCTCTTCTGGGGGTGGAGTGGTGTTGTCTGGACCCTCTGGTGTGGTGACGGTCCTTCGGGTTCCTGCAGGGGCATAAGAACATGATTATTGCATGTGTTTGTGTCATGGTGTGCAATGGGTGGGTTTTGTGTACCCCAGTGCAAGCATTCCTGTGTGTGGGTTTGTGTGATGATGGTTGGGGGTGTTCTGGGTATGTGCAGTGGGCATGCTTTAGTGAGGGGTGCCCATGCTTAGTTGTGTCATGCAGGGCTTGGTGTTGGGATGGGTGGTTTGCGTTATGGGTAATATTCCCTGGGGAGTAACCTCCTGCTAATGAAAGCAACAGGCTGGTCAAGGCCATCATCATTTGTTTGGGACAAAACTGCCCCTATCCCATGTTCAGAGGCATCAGTCTGCACAATGAACTGCTTGGAGTAATCTGGAGCTTTGAGAACTTTTGCTGTGCACATTGCTTGTTTCAGGGTGTCAAAGGCCTGTTGGCATTCTACAGTCTAGTTTACCTTCTTGGGCATTTTCTTGGAGGTAAGTTCTGTGATGGGTGTCACTATGGCTCCATATCCCTTCACAAACCTCCTGTAGTACCTAGTCAAGCCAAGGAATGCCCTGACTTGAGTCTGGGTTTTTGGAGCTGCCCAGTCCAGAATAGTCTGGATCTTAGGCTGGAGTGGCTGAACTTGGCTTCCACCTACAAGGTGTCCCAAGTAAACCACAATTCCCTGCCCTATCTGGCATTTGGATGCCTTGATAGAGAGGCCTGCTGCTTCTAGGGCCTTCAAAACCTTCTTCAGGTGGAGCAGGTGATCCTGCCAGCTGGAGCTAAAGACAGCAATATCGTCAAGATACGCTGCACTAAAGGACTCCAAGCCAGCAAGGACTTGATTCACCAACCTTTGGAAGGTGGCAGGGGCATTCTTTAAACCAAAGGGCATAACAGTGAACTGATAATGCCCATCAGGTGTGGAGAATGCTGTCTTTTCTTTTGCTCCTGGTGCCATTTTGATTTGCCAGTACCCTGCTGTCAAGTCAAAGGTACTTAAGTATTTGGCAGCACCTAGTTTGTCTATCAATTCATCTGCCCTTGGAATGGGATGGGCATCTGTCTTGGTGACAGAATTAAGTCCTCTGTAGTCCACACAAATCCTCATCTCTCTCTTTCCATCTTTGGTGTGAGGTTTGGGGACTAAGACCACTGGGCTAGCCCAGGGGCTGTCAGAGTGCTCAATGACTCCCAATTCCAGCATCTTGTGGACTTCCACCTTGTTGCTTTCCTTAACTTGGTCAGACTGTCTGAAAATGTTGTTTTTGACAGGCATGCAGTCTCCTGTGTCCACATCATGGGTACACAGGTGTGTCCGACCAGGGGTTAGGGAAAATAGCTCAGCAAACTGTTGCAGGGCCTTCCTACAGTCAGATTGTTGTTGGCCAGAGAGGGTGTCTGAATAGATCACTCCATCAACTGAGCCATCTTTAGGGTCTGTGGAGAGGAGATCAGGGAGAGATTCACTCTCAGCTTCCTGGTCCTCTTCTGTTACCATCAACAGATTCACATCTGCCCTGTCATGGAAGAGTTTGAGGCGGTTCACATGGATCACCCTTTTGGGGGTCCTGCTAGTGCCCAGGTCTACCAGGTAGGTTACCTGACTCTTCCTCTCTAGCACTGGGTAAGGGCCACTCCATCTGTCCTGAAGTGCCCTGGGAGCCACAGGCTCCAGAACCCAGACTTTCTGCCCTGGCTGAAACTCAACCATAGCAGCCTTTTGGTCATACCACAACTTCTGGAGTTGTTGGCTGGCCTCAAGGTTTTTACTTGCCTTTTCCATATACTCTGCCATCCTTAAACGTAGGCCTAGTACATAGTCCACTATATCTTGTTTAGGCTCATGAAGAGGTCTCTCCCAGCATTCTTTTACAAGAGCTAGTGGTCCCCTTACAGAATGGCCAAACAGAAGTTCAAAGGGGGAAAACCCTACTTCCCTCTGAGGCACCTCTCTGTAGGCGAAAAGCAGACATGGTAAGAGGACATCCCATCTCCTTTTGAGTTTTTCAGGGAGCCCCATGATCATGCCTTTCAATGTCTTGTTAAATCTTTCAACAAGATCATTGGTTTGTGGATGGTATGGTGTGGTGAATGTGTAAGTCACTCCACACTCATTCCACATATGCTTCAGGTATGCTGACATGAAGTTGGTACCTCTGTCAGACACCACCTCCTTAGGAAATCCCACTCTGGTAAAAATACCAATGAGTGCTTTGGCTACTGCAGGGGCAGTAGTCGACCTAAGGGGAATTGCTTCAGGGTATCTAGTAGCAAGATCCACTACTACTAGTATGTATTGGTTCCCTGAGGCTGTGGGAGGTTCAAGTGGACCCACTATGTCCACATCCCGTTTTTTAAAGAGGACCCCCACCACTGGAAGTGGAATGAGGGGGGCCTTTGGGTGTCCACCTGTCTTACCACTGGCTTGACAGGTAGTACAGGAGACACAAAACTCCTTGACCTTCTGGGACATGTTGGGCCAATAGAAGTGGATGACTAATCTCTCCCATGTCTTGGTCTGTCCCAAATGCCCAGCAAGAGGAATATCATGAGCTAAGGTTAGAATGAACTCCCTAAACTCCTGAGGAACTACCACTCTCCTAGTGGCACCAGGTTTGGGATCTCTTGCCTCAGTGTAAAGGAGTCCATCTTCCCAATAGACTCTATGTGTTCCTGTAATTTTTTCCTTTGGGCTCTTCAGCAGCTTGCTGACTAAGGCCTTCAAGAGAGGGACAGGTTTCTTGCCCCTTACACAACTGTTCCCTTGAGGGTCCCCCTGGGCCCAGGAGCTCAACCTGATAAGGTTCTATCTCCATTGGCTCAGTTCCCTCAGAGGGCAGAACTTCTTCCTAGGAATAGAGGTTCTCTTTTTCTTGTTGTGTTGAAACTGGTTCCCCAGTTTTCTTTCCTTTTCTCTTGGAGGGTTGGGCCCTTTTTCCAGGCTCCAACACCACTTTTTCACCCTGAGCCTTGCACTGTGCCCTTGTTTTGACACACACCAGTTCAGGGATACCCAGCATGGCTGCGTGGGTTTTGAGTTCTACCTCAGCCCATGCTGAGGACTCCAGGTCATTTCCAAGCAAACAGTCTACAGGGATATTTGAGGAGACCACCACCTGTTTCAGGCCATTGACCCCTCCCCACTCTAAAGTTACCATAGCCATGGGATGTACTTTAGTCTGATTGTCAGCATTGGTGACTGGATAAGTTTTTCCAGCCAGGTATTGACCAGGGGAAACCAGTTTATCTGTCACCATGGTGACACTGGCACCTGTATCCCTCAGGCCTTCTACACTTTGCCCATTAATTAAGAGTTGCTGCCTGTATTTTTGCAAATTACCCCACCCTCAGAGCTTCTTTGTGAACCTTGATTTGCTCTGGGCACACAGTTGATCCCACTTGGAGACTGGCCATTCCAGTGTTAGCTGGAGTAGAGTTAGAAGTGGAACCTTTCTTGGGACAGGCCTTGTCTCCAGTTTGGTGTCCTTGCTGATTACAGCTACGACACCAGGCCTTTTTGGGACAAAGTTTTTACCCTTGTACCCAAAATTGGATTGTGAAGAGGCTCTGGACCCTCCCTCCTGAGCAGGTTTTTGGGGCCCTGTAGAAGACTCTTTACTTTTCCCTTTGGATGTCTCAACACTCTTCCCCTGGGGAGTCTTTGTGACCCCTTTCTTTTGGTCACCCCCTGTGGAAGTCTTGGTCACCCTAGTCTTGACCCAATGGTCCGCCTTCTTTCCCAATTCTTGGGGAGACATTGGTCCTAGGTCTACCAGATGCTGATGCAGTTTATCATTGAAACAATTACTTAACAGGTGTTCTTCCACAAATAAACTGTACAGCCCATCATAATCATTTACACCACTGCCTTGAATCCAACCATCCAGTGTTTTCACTGAGTAGTCTACAAAATCAACCCAGGTCTGGCTCGAGGATTTTTGAGCCCCCCTGAACCTTATTCTATACTCCTCAGTGGAGAATCCAAAGCCCTCAATCAGGGTAGCCTTCGTGAGGTCATAGGATTCTGCATCTTTTCCAGAGAGTGTGAGGAGTCTATCCCTACACTTTCCAGTGAACATTTCCTAAAGGAGAGCACCCCAGTGAGATCTGTTTACTTTTCTGGTTGCACAAGCCCTCTCAAAAGCTGTGAACCATTTGGTGATGTCATCACCATCTTCATATTTAGTTACGATCCCTTTTGGGATTTTCAACATGTCAGGAGAATCTCTCACCCTATTTATGTTGCTGCCACCATTGATGGGACCAAAACCCATCTCTTTTCTTTCCCTTTCTATGGCTAGGAGCTGTCTCTCTAAAGCCAATCTTTTGACCATCCTGGCTAACCGGAGGTCGTCTTCATTGAGGCTGCCCTCAATGCTTCCAGAGTTGCTGGACTCTCCTGTGAGAGAAGCAGCATCTCTGACTATCACTTGTGGAGACAGGGTTTGAGGGACCTGTTCTCCCTATCTAGGAGTGGGGGTGGGAAATCCTCCACTTCACTAGCTTCCTCCTCTGGGAAGATATCCTCAGAGGGGTTGTTCTTAGCAAACTCTGCCAAAAGCTCCTGGAGCTGTACTGTGGTAGGGTTTGAACCAGTTTTAATCTTTTTGGTTTTGCAGAGAGACCTTAACTGTGACATCCTAAGATGCAGGTAAGGGGTGATGTTGAGTTCCATCACACTCTCTTCTGCATTAGACATTATGGTGGTCATTACAACCCTGGGGAACGGTGTTAAAGCTGCGGTAATACCGCAAACAGGCCAGCGGACAAAAAAAGGGAATTATGACCCTGGCGGAAACCGCCAACAAAGATAGCCAGTTTAACACAGCACCCGCCACAGCGGTACAGACAAGCAGCGCGGCGGTCACCGCCAACAGACAGGCGGAAGATAAAGTACCGCCCATAGTATCACAACCTGCCAATCCGCCACCTTTTCCGGGCCGATTCACCATGGTTAAAAACACAGCGGAAACGGCTTTTGCAATGGGAAAACGCTCACCTGAACACATCCCACGAGGAACGAGGACTCCATGGACCATGAACTCCAAATACTCCCTGCCCTTGTGTTTCTGCTCCTCTACGACCAACAGCTACGTAGGCGCCGAAGACAACGGTGAGTACTGCACCTACGACACGGGGAGGGGGAGGCAAAAGTTAGGGGGACACCCACCAAACACCCCCACCCTCGCATATTACAACATACACACCAATACATTCACAAAAATCACAGTAACAACCCACAATCCCCCCGGAAGAATGAAAAGACAAAGCGAAATTTGGTCAAACATTGTAATTTGGCAATATACATGTCATACAAAAATATACAGATATATATATGAAAATCAGTCATAATTATATACAATACGAGAAGTAGTGCAGATATGTACATAACAATGTCCGTGCACCAACAGTCCAAAAATGCATGGTTGAGGCCCACAAAGGATACCTGACCACAATCTGAGAGAACACTGCCGGGGCATCAGATAGAAATACTACAGGTACCTCAGGGGGAAGGGAAGGGGGGCCCCTCAGCCGGATGACTGCAAAGCCAGATCCACGACGGGGCTCCATGCCCATTGATGTATCCTGGGGAGTGCAAAGCCACAGTCTCTCAAGTCTCTACAGTGGGTGGCTTGCCCACTGTGCCATCCTGGGGAGTGCAAAGCCACAGTCTCTCAAGTCTCTACAGTGGGTGGCTTGCCCACTGTGCCATCCTGGGGAGTGCAAAGCCACAGTCTCTCAAGTAGATGCAGGTCTCCACTGGTACTGGGGGAGACTGGTGCCCAGACTAGATGAGTCTCCCCGTGAAAGTTCCTGTCCTGTCACTGTCCCAGCTGCACATGGGATAAGGATGCCTGATGTGGCGGTCCATTCATTCCTACCCGGTGCTTGCCCTGTTCAGCGGTGTTTTGCCATGGCGGTCTTTGCCCTGTTCAGCGGTGCTTTGCCATGGCGGTCTTTGCCTTGTTCAGCGGTGCTTTGACATGGTGGTTCTGGACTGTTCAGCTGTGCTTTGCCATGGCGGTCTTTGCCCTGTTCAGCGGTGCTTTGACATGGCGGTTCTGGACAGTTCAGTGGTGCTTTGCCATGGCGGTCTTTGCCCTGTTCAGCGGTGCTTTGACATGGCGGTCTTTGCCCTGTTCAGCGGTGCTTTGACATGGTGGATTTTGCCCTGTTCAGCGGTGCTTTGACATGGCGGTTCTGGACTGTTGAGTGGTGCTTTGCCATGGCGGTCTTTGCCGTGTTCAGTGGTGCTTTGCCATGGTTGTTCTGGACTGTTCAGCGGTGCTTTGCCATGGCGGTCTTTGGCCTGTTCAGCGGTGCTTTGCCATGGCGGTCTTTGCCATGGCGGTCTTTGCCCTGTTCAGCGGTGCTTTAACATGGCGGTTCTGGACTGTTCAGCGGTGCTTTGCCATGGCGGTCTTTGCCCTGTTCAGCGGTGCTTTGACATGGCAGTCTTTGCCCTGTTCAGCGGTGTTTAGCCATGGCGGTTCTGGACTGTTCAGCGGTGCTTTGTCATGGCGGTCTTTGCCCTGTTCAGCGGTGCTTTGCCATGGTGGTCTTTGCCCTGTTCAGCGGTGTTTAGCCATGGCGGTTCTGGCTGTTCAGCAGTGCTTTGCCATGGCCGTCTTTGCCCTGTTCAGCGGTGTTTAGCCATGGCAGTTCTGAACTGTTCAGCGGTGCTTTGACATGGCGGTTCTGAAACGGACATTGGTGTGTGGCATGACGTTCCCTACACTGGGCATTGGTGTGTGGCATGACGTTCTCTACACTGGACATTGGTGTGTGGCATGACGTTCTCTACACTGGGCATTGGTGTGTGGCATGACGTTCCATCATTGCCCAGCGGGGCTGTGGCAGCCGGGGCCCTCCAGGGCACTGACTCCGGCGGTGGCGGTGGTCTCCTGACCAGTGACGATATTTGGGCCCTCCTGGGCTGTGACTCTGGCGGTGGTCTCCTGACCAGTGACGATACTTGGGCCCTCCTGGGCTGTGACTCTGGCGGTGGTCTCCTGACCAGTTACGATATTTGGGCCCTCCTGGGCTGTGACTCTGGAGGTGGTCTCCTGACCAGTGATGATACTTGGGCCCTCCTGGGCTGTGACTCTGGCGGTGGTCTCCTGACCAGTGTACTTGGGCCCTCCTGGGCTGTGACTCCGGCGGTGGTCTCCTGACCAGTGACGATACTTGGGCCCTCCTGGGCAATGACTCCGGCGGTGGTCTCTGGACCAGTGACGATACTTGGGCCCTCCTGGGCTGTGACTCTGGCGGTGGTCTCCTGACCAGTGACGATACTTGGGCCCTCCTGGGCTGTGACTCTGGCGGTGGTCTCTGGACCAGTGACGATACTTGGGCCCTCCTGGGCAATGACTCCGGCGGTGGTCTCTGGACCAGTGACGACGGTGCTGGCGGTTGTGTCTTGACCGCCGGAAATTATGGCGCACTTCTCCGCCGTGACACTCACAACAGGCTGGGCAGACTTCCTCTGGCCCTTCCCCACCTTTGGTGGAGTCACAGCTGACTCTTCAATCCCCTTGGAACCCATGTGAGTTGGTTTCCCACCAGGAGTCTTCACACGGTGCCGTCGTCCACTCTCCAATTTTAGAGCCTTGACAGGGGGTGGGCTGCCAGTGCCTTGGCTCCGGGGCACACTGCCTGCCCTGGTGGCCAGTGCACTCCACAAGCCTTGAACACGCACCACTGGTATTGGAGGCTTTTTGGCTGAGGCGCTACGACGGGACTGATGAATTGGGGGGGGGGTTGGGGGCAAAAAGGTCAACTTTACAGAGGGACAGTTTCTGATGAACACTGGGATGAGTAGCTGGAGGGGGTCTGGGAGTGGAGGAAGAGGAGGTGATTGTCGGAGGTGTCACTTTAGCTGTTTTGGGTGCAAGTGCAGGTACTGGAGGCTGTCGTGAGGTGGATGGATGTTGGGTGAGTGATTGCCGGCGTTTGTGTACTTTGGGAGGGGGACACAGTGGAGGCAGTGGATGTTGCTGTGTCTGTACGTGGGTGAGGCTTGTGTGAGTGCCTGTGGTGTGTGTGGTGCCTATGTTTGCTTGAGCTACTTGTGTGTGCTGACTTGTGTGCATGCTGGTCTGTAGGTGTGCTTGGGATGGGCTGGGGTACAGGAGATTGGGTCTGGGTGGAGGAAGTTGGAGGGGGGAGGCTAGACACAGGGACAATGGCTGCCATCAGTGCTGAGGCCAGAGATTGCAGGGTTCGCTGAAGGACAGCCTGACCAGAATGAATGCCCTCCAGGAATACATTACTGTGTTGCAACTCTCTTTCTACACCCTGGATGGCATTCACAATGGTAGACTGCCCAACAGTGAGTGACCTGAGGAGGTCAATGGCCTCCTCACTGAGGGCAGCAGGGGTGACTGGGGCAGGGCCTGAGGTGCCTAGGGCGAAGGTGATGCCCACCCTCCTGGGTGAGCGGGCACGGGGCGAACACTGAGGGGCTGCTGGGAGGGCGGGGCTGGTAGGGGAGGTGGCGGCTGTACCTGTAGAGGTGGGGGGCACAGATGGTGCCGCCACCACAAGGGAGCTCCCATCGGCAGACGAGTCCGTGTCGCTGGTTGGTGATCCGGTGGCCGACGTGAAGCTCCCCTCGCCCTCCGTCCCACTGGTGCATTCAGAGTCCATGGTGTGGCCCTCCATGTCCATGTGGGATGCAGCTCCCTCGTGCTCCGGTGGCACTGTACCTCCGCCTGATGATGCTGATGTACAAAAGGACAGGGAGAGCAGAAAAAGGGGGGGAGACAGAAGAAAGAGAGTTTAAGTGCATGGCATACCGCTACCGTTGGCGGACAAGACAGACACAGCAGCCCACTGCATTACGCCGTGCTCCTGCCCTCTGCACATGCAATTTCTGGGATATGGCCTACATGGCAATGGTGGACATCTGCGCACATGGATGCCACAGGGGCAACTATACCTCGACTTACCACTCTGCTGAGGTGGGGTAGAGTGCCACATGGCCTACATTACAGAGGGGTCCGGACCTCCTTGGCGATGGCACATCAAATGTCCCTCTTCTGGTGGGCGCTGACCTACATGACATGCACAAGGAAAGAGGAACAGTCATTACCAACTGCACCGTCGTTGTGAGTGGCCCCCTCCCTACTCTGACCATGTGGCCCATTCATTCCCATGCATTAATGTTCTATGAACTAAGCCCCTTTCCCTCTTCCAACCAGCCCTCTCCACCCAGGCCTAGCCCATACAACGTGCTCCCTGTGTACTAACCTGTTGGTCTGGAGGACCGTAGAGTAGCGTGTACTGGGGGAGGACCCCGTCTACCAGTTTCTCCAACTCCCGTGCAGTGAAGGCAGGGGCCCTTTCCCCAGACGCAGCAGCCATCGTCACTTCCAGACCGAGGTCACAGCAGTACTTGCAGTGTAGGTCCTCTCCTGTCGAAGGTCAGGTATCTAGTGATTGAACAGATAGAAAATGGCGGTGACGTCCGCGGCGGTGACGTCCGCGGCGGGGCGCATCATCACCGCCGGCAAACCTGTTCATTGGATCCTGGGACCCATAGGGTCCAATGTTAACCAATGCAGCATTGCGCTGCGGTCTACGACCGCCTACCGCAACGGTGTACAACGCCAGCGCAGTGACCCCACAATCCCATTGTCCCAGTTTAGAGGTCAGGCAGCCGCCATTTCAGGGGCCCACATGGCTTAATTTACCTCTGCGTCACAAATAGCTAGGCCTACACTCAACACACATACAGGAAGGGTTTTGTGGGGGTGTAGTCTTCTGTGTAACTGTGGGTACATACCTGGAGGAATAATGACTGATTCTTCGCTGTTGTCCTTCGTAGGCACCGTCAGCTGGGACATGTGAGAAGATGGCGGAATCCTCCGGTGTACCGACCGCTGGTGGACCTGTTGACAATGGAAGAGAGACATGTCATCGTCACCTACCGGTTTGACCGTGCCACTATCCAGGAACTATGTACCCAGTTGGAGCCAGACCTGATGTCCCCAATCCGCCATCCGACTGGAATCCCCCCTGACGTGCAGGTGCTATCAGTGCTCCATTTCCTTGCAAGTGGGTCTTTTCAGGCAACAGTGGCCATGGCATCAGGGATGTCCCAGCCTATGTTTTCCAACGTCTTGTCCAGAGTGTTTGCTGCCCTGCTGAAACACGTAAGGAGATACATCATTTTCCCTGAGGTGGCAGATTTGCCTACAGTGAAAGGTGACTTCTATGCCCTTAGACATATCCCCAACGTCATAGGTGCCATTGATGGGACCCATGTAGCTCTGGTCCCCCCCCCACAGGAGTGAACAGGTGTACAGGAACAGGAAGAGTTATTATTCCATGAATGTCCAGATGGTCTGTTTGACAGACCAGTACATCTCGCAGGTAAATGCTATGTTCCCTGGCTCAGTGCATGACGCCTACATCCTGCGGAATAGCAGCATCCCTGATATGATGGGTCAACTCCAGAGGCACCGTGTATGGCTATTAGGGGACTTTGGTTACCCCAACCTTTCCTGGCTACTGACCCCAGTGAGGAATCCCAGGACCAGGGCAGAGGAACGCTACAATGAGGCCCATGGGCAGACTAGGAGGGTGATCGAACGCACCTTCGGCCTCCTGAAGGCCAGGTTCAGGTGCCTCCATATGACAGGTGGATCCCTATTCTACTCACCGAAGAAGGTGTGCGAGATCATCATCGCCTGCTCCATGCTCCATAATTTGGCTTTGCGACGCTAGGTGCCTTTTCTGCAG
Source organism: Pleurodeles waltl (assembly GCF_031143425.1). Classification (NCBI taxonomy): domain Eukaryota; kingdom Metazoa; phylum Chordata; class Amphibia; order Caudata; family Salamandridae; genus Pleurodeles; species Pleurodeles waltl. The sequence continues at coordinate 416,566,378 of NC_090437.1, read as the reverse complement.
GAGGATGATCCAGATGACGATGTTGTAGCAGCTGTGGAGTCTGTGGAGCCTGTGGACAGTGATGAGGAGGAAGCTGAGGAAGAAGAAAACGACAGCAGGGAGTCAGTCATGCAGCAATATTTCCAGTGACACACAGGTGAGAACATTTTCATGTTTAACATTACATTAACTTTCACACGTCTACTCTATCCTGTTTCTCTAGTTCAATCACTATTTGGTAACTGAGTTGAACCCTTAGATTACGGTTTCACAGGTGTGGTTACCAACGTGTCATCTGCTTGCATCCTTCAAGGACTTGTGATGTGTGACATAGGTATGTTAGCCTTACAATGGGAAACCCATTATGACACTGTCATTGATAATACATATTTACTAAATCACAGACTGACTCCAGATTGTTTTGTGTTTCAAGGGTGTTTATTGAAGTGCTCAGAAATGTGAGGGGTTTGTTAAATGAGGATGGGTGATGGTGGAGGAATGTCCATGGCAGAGTCCAGTCTATTAGTCTCACAGGTGCACTGCCCATCTGGGCATAGGAAGTGGAGCTGGGCCAGTTTAAGTATGGACAGGGGAACAAGGTGGTACAGAGGGAGGACAAACAGGGTGGTCTCATTTCCTGGCGGGGGTCTTGCCATCTTGCTCTGTCCTGTTCCTGAATCTCAGGGACCGCTTGCGTGGTGGTTGTCCGTCTGAAGGGGGTGGGGTGCTGGTGTGGTGGTCCTGAGGCGGGGCGTCCTGTCCACTAGCACCGGCGGAGGTGGTGGGCAGTTCATCGTCCTGGCTAGTGTCAGGGGCCCCTTGGAGTGCCACGGTGTTCCTCATGGTGTGCTGTATGTCCTTCAGCACCCCTACGATGTTGCCCAGGGCGGAGCTGATGGTCCTGAGCTCCTCCCTGAACCCCAAATACTGTTCCTCCTGCAGGCGCAGGGTCTCCTGCAACTTGTCCAGGACCGTCGCCATCGTCTCCTGGGAGTGGTGGTATGCTCCCATGATGGAGGAGAGGGCCTTGTGGAGAGTGGGTTCCCTTGGCCTGTCCGCCCCCTGTCGCACAGCAGCCCTCCCAGTTCCCCTGTGTTCCTGTGCCTCCGTCCCCTGGACCGTGTGCCCACTACGACTGCCCACAGGTCCATCTTGTTGTTGGGGTTTTGGGTTATCCTGGGTTCCCTGTAGTGGTGGACACACCGCTGATTAACCTGTCCTGGGTAGGGAGGTTTGGGCCCGCTGGGTGGGTGCTGTGCTGGTGTTACCAGAGGGTGGAAGGTCAGTGTTGAGCTGTGCCTGTGCAAGGGGAACCGACTGTCCCGAGGCCCATGATGGTCCGGGCTGGTCATCAGGCTCCAGTAGGGCAGAGCCTCTCTCGTCACTGTGGGCCTCTTCTGGGGGTGGAGTGGTGTTGTCTGGACCCTCTGGTGTGGTGACAGTCCTTCGGGTTCCTGCAGGGGCATAAGAGCATGATTATTTCATGTGTGTGTGTCATGGTGTGCAATGGGTGGGTGTTTGTGTACCCCAGTGCAAGCATTCCTGTGTGTGGGTTTGTGTGATGATGGTTGGGGGGTGTTCTGGGTATGTGCAGTGGGCATGCTTTAGTGAGGGGTGCCCATGCTTAGTTGTGTCATGCAGGGCTTGGTATTGGGATGGGTGGTTTGTGTTATGGGTACATTAGTGAGGATTTTGAGTGATAGGGGAGGGTGTGAGGGTGGGGGTGTGTGATAGCATGCAGGTAGGGTGGGGGATATGATAGTTAAGATTTGACTTACCAGTGTCCCATCCTCCACCGACTCCTCCAAGGCCCTCAGGATGCATGATGGTCAAGACTTGCTCCTCCCATGTTGTTAGTTGTGGGGGAGGAGGTGGGGGTCCGCCACCAGTCCGCTGAACCGCGACGTTGTGCCTGGAGACAGTTGAACGCACCTTCCCCCGTAGGTCGTTCCACCTCTTCCTGATGTCCTCTCTATTTCTTGGGTGCTGTCCCACGGCGTTCACCCTGTCCACTATTCTGCGCCATAACTCCATCTTCCTGGCTATTGATGTGTGCTGTACCTGTGAGCCAAATAGCTGTGGCTCTACCCGGATTATTTCCTCTACCATGACCCTGAGCTCCTCCTCGGAGAAGCGGGGGTGTCTTTGCCGTGACATGGGGTGGTGTGTGTGATGTGTGGGGTGGTGTATGTGGTGATGAGTGTGGTGATTATAGTGGTGTGTGGTGTTTTGTGCATGGATGTTGTGTGGGTGATGGTGTTGTGTGCCTCTGTGTGCTGGGGTTGTCTATTCTGTGCTCTCTCTCTGGCCTTCATTCATGATTTTTTAGTCGTATGGGTTTGTGGGTGATGTGGGTGTGTGTTTTATATTGTATTGGGTGTGTGGGAGTATTGTGTGTACGTGTATCAGGTGTGTGTATTTCGAAATGTCCTATGTGGCGCTGTTTTGTAGAAGTGTGTGTATTATGAGCGCGGCGGTGTGTACTGCCAATGGAATACTGCGGTTGAAAGACCGCCGCGTGGATTTGTGGGTCGTAATAGCATGGGCGTGTTTCTGTTGGCGTGGAGGTGGAGGATTTGTTTCCGCCAGATTATTACTGACCTTTGGTGTGGCGGTGTTGTGTGGGTGTCTGAATTTCGGCGGATTCTGAGATGTGTGTCATAATAGCTGTGGCGGAATACCGCGGCGGCGGCGGTGTATTGGCGGTCTTCTGCACGGCGGTAAGTGCCTTTTACCGCCAATGTTGTAATGACCCCCTATGTTCTTAAAGTTGGAATACTTTTTAAGAATCTAAAACTATCTCTAGAACTTAATTCAAACTTTTACAAAACTTTTAAACTCTAAAAGGAATGGTATCAGGGACTAACACAAGGCCCTAGCAGGACTTTTAAAAATTTAGAAAAATAGCTCAAATTTCAAAAATCAGTTTCTAATGATTTTTTTTTTAATTTAGACGTGTGATCAGGTATTGGTTGAGTAGTCCAGCAAATGCAAAGTCTTGTACCCCACCGCTGATCCACCAATGTAGGAAGTTGGCTCTGTATGTACTATTTCAAAGTAAGAAATAGCATGCACAGAATCCAAGGGTTCCCCTCAGAGGTAAGATAGTGGCAACAAGAGATAATTCTAATGCTCCATTTTGTGGTAGTGTGGTCGAGCAGTAGGCTTATCAGAGGGTAGTGTTAAGCATTTGTTGTACACAGACAGGCAATAAGTGGGGAACACACACTCAAAGACAATTCCAGGCCAATAGGTTTTTATATAGAAAAATATATTTTCTTAGTTTATTGTAAGAACCACAGGTTCAAGATTTACAAACAATACTTTAAATGAAAGGTACTTCACTTAGGAACTTTAGAAACTTTGAATTAGCAAAATAGCATATATAGTTTTCAGACAAATGGCAATCATCTATTTTAAAACTGAACACTGCAATTTTCAACAGTTCCTGGGGGAGGTAAGTGTTTGTTAGTTTTGCAGGTAAGTAACAGGGCTCAAAGTTGGGTCCAAGGTAGCCCACCATTGGGGGTTCAGAGCAACCCCAAAGTTACCACACCAGCAGCTCAGGGCCGGTCAGGTGCAGAGGTCAAAGTGGTGCCCAAAACGCATAGGCTTCAATGGAGAAAGGGGTGCCCCGGTTCCAGTCTGCTAGCAGGTAAGTACCCGCATCTTCGGAGGGCAGACCAGGGGGCTTTTGTAGGGCACCGGGGGGGGGACACAAGTCAGCACAAAAAGTACACCCTCAGCGGCACAGGGGCGGCCGGGTGCAGTGTGCAAACAGCCGTCGGGTTTTCAATGTAGTTCAATGGGAGACCTTGGGGTCTCTTTAGCGATGCAGGCAGGCAAGGGGGGGGGGGCTTCTCGGGGTAGCCACCACCTGGGCAAGGGAGAGGGCCACCTGGGGGTCGCTCCTGCACTGGAGGTCGGATCCTTCAGGTCCTGGGGCTGCGGGTGCAGCGTCTTTACCAGGCGTCGGGTCTTTGAAGCAGGCAGTCGCGGTCAGGGAGAGCCTCGGGATTCCCTCTGCAGGCGTCGCTGTGGGGGGTTAGGGGGGTCAACTCTGGCTACTCACGGTCTCGCAATCGCCGGGGAGTCCTCCCTGTAGTGTTTGTTCTCCACAAGTCGAGCCGGGGCGTCGGGTGCAGAAACGTGTGTTCTTTCAAAGTTGCTTCTTTGTTGCAAAGTTCCAGTCTTTGTGGAGCAGGGCCTCTGTCCTCGGGAGTTCTTGGTCCTTTTAGGTGCAGGGTAGTCCTCTGAGGCTTCAGAGGTCGCTGGACCCTGTGGAATGCATCGCTGGAGCAGTTCTTTAGAAGTGGGGAGACACGCCGGTAGAGCTGGGGCCAAAGCAGTTGGTGTCTCCGTCTTCTCTGCAGGTTTTTCAACTCAGCAGTTCTTCTTCGTCTTAGGTTGCAGGAATATATCTTGCTGTGTTCTGGGAGCCCCTAAATACTCGATTTAGGGGGGTGTTTAGGTCTGGGGGTTAGTAGCCAATGGCTACTAGCCCTAAGGGTGGCTACACCCTCTTGGTGCCTCCTCCCTGAGGGGAGGGGGGCACATCCCTATCCCTATTGGCCGAATCCTCCATCTGCAAGATGGAGGATTTCTAAAAGTCAGAGTCACCTCAGCTCAGGACACCTTAGGGACTGTCCTGACTGGCCAGTGACTCCTCCTTGTTTTTCTCATTATCTCTTCCGGCCTTGGCGCCAAAAGTGGGGCCGTGGCCGGAGGGGGCGGGCAACTCCACTAGCTGGAGTGCCCTGGGGTGTGGTAACAAAGGGGGTGAGCCTTTGAGGCTCACCGCCAGGTGTTACAGTTCCTGCAGGGGGAGGTGAGAGGCACCTCCACCCAGTACTGGCTTTGTTACTAGCCACAGAGTGACAAAGGCACTCTCCCCATGTGGCCAGCAACATGTCTGGTGTGTGGCAGGCTGCTAAAACTAGTCAGCCCACACTGGTAGTCGGATATGGTTTCAGGGGGCATCTCTAAGATGCCCTCTGGGGTGTATTTCACAATAAAATGTACACTGGCATCAGTGTGCATTTATTGTGCTGAGAAGTTTGATACCAAACTTCCCAGTTTTCAGTGTAGCCATTATGGTGCTGTTGAGTTCGTGTTTGACAGACTCCCAGCCCATATACTCTTATGGCTACCCTGCACTTACAATGTCTAAGGTTTTGCTTAGACACTGTAGGGGCATAGTGCTCATGCACTTATGCCCTCACCTATGGTATAGTGCACCCTGCCTTAGGGCTGTAAGGCCTGCTAGAGGGGTGACTTATCTATGCCATAGGCAGTGTGAGGTTGGCATGGCACCCTGAGGGGAGTGCCATGTCGACTTAGTAGTTTTCTCCCCACCAGCACACACAAGCTGGCAAGCAGTGTGTCTGTGCTGAGTAAGGGGTCTCCAGGGTGGCATAAGACATGCTGCAGCCCTTAGAGACCTTCCCTGGCATCAGGGCCCTTGGTACCAGGGGTACCAGTTACAAGGGACTTACCTTTATGCCAGGGTGTGCCAATTGTGGAAACAAAGGTACAGGTTAGGGAAAGAACACTGGTGCTGGGGCCTGGTTAGCAGGTCCCAGCACACTTTCAAATCATAACTTGGCATCAGCAAAGGCAAAAAGTCAGGGGGTAACCATGCCAAGGAGGCATTTCCTTACAATATTGTTAAGGGGGGTGACCCCTTACGCAAGGATCGCTCCCCAAGGGGCACTTTCTTTTTACTAGGCCTTTTCTGACCCCCCGGGGGCAGATTGGCCTATATTAATTAAGGGGGGGGGGTGGAGGCGGGGATCCATATTGATTTTAGGCCATTTCTGCCCCCCCCGGGGGCAGATCAGCCTATTTCTGTTAGGTCGATCTGACCCCGGGGGGGCAGAATCCACGTAGGCACCTGGGATTGGTGTGAGTGTGTGTATGTGTGTGTTTTGTTTTGGGGGCAGCCTCTTGGGCAAGGGTCGCTCCCCAAGGGTGCACATTACTGTTGGCCATACCCCCACCCCAAATAAATGGGGCCAAAGTTGTTCTGCCTACCAGTGGGCAGATGGGGCAATTACCCCTGATCCACACCCCGGCAGGGCAGAAAGTCTACTAGATGCCAGGGAATTTTTTTTAAAAATAGTGTGGTGGTGGCTACCAACCATTAGGGGCATGGTTATACCCCTACCCCAACTGAAGAGGGTAACAGTCCTTCAGCTCTCCCCCCTCACACTAAAACATCTTATCCCACGGCAAGCAAGAGGACATTTGATTATTTTGGGTTGTGGTTTTACATTTGGTCCATTAGCGCTTGGCTAACTCTCAAAATCGTCCCACTTGGAATGGTGAGGGCTGCACTTTTTGGACTTTGGAACGCTGCCATGTAGAAAAATCCACAAGACCTAGACACATATGAAAATTAAACATCTGGGTGAGTCCAGGGTGGTGTGCTTCCCATGCATCCCGCACCATTTTCTTACCCACAATGCCCTAGAAACCGCCCACATTTTTGTGATGGAACCTTCGGGAATTCGCAGGAATCCACAAAATGTCTCCCATCCAGCATTGTCTCATCTACACCGTTAAAAATTCTGCGCACTTGTGAGCCTAAAAATGTTTTTTTTCTTAGTGCCCTTTTGGGCCCGCTTTGGTTCCCCCTCAATTTCGACATGTTTTTGGCTCTTCCCTGTCACAAGCACTTGGCCCACCTACACAAGTGAGGTATCATTTTTATCGGAAGACTGAAGGGAACGTTGGGTGGTAGGAAATTTGTCCTGTTGCGGTGATCCCACACAGAAATGTGGGAAAATGTGATTTTTTTTTTAGCTACATTTGAGGTTTGCTGAGGATTCTGGGTAAGAAAACATTGGGGGATCCACGCAAGTCACACTTCCCTGGATTCCCTCGGGTGTCTAGTTTTAAGAAATGTTTGGGTTTGGTAGGTTTCCCTATATGGCTGCTGTGCGCAGGACCAAAAACACAGGTCCCCCGCAAAAGCAGGTAGTTTAGTATTTGATAATTTTGGTGTGTCCACAAAGTGTTTTGGGGCATTTCCTTTTGCGGGCACTAGGCCTACCAGCAAAAGTGAGGTACCATTTTTATCGGGAGACTTGGGGGAACTCTGGGTGGAAGGAAATTTGTGGCTCTTCTCAGATTCCAGAACTTTCTGTCACCGAAATGTGAGGGGAAAAGTGTTTTTTTTGGCTACATTTTGAGGTTTGCAAACGATTCTGGGTAACAGAACCTGGTGAGAGCCCCACAAGTCACCCCATCGTGGATTACCCTAGGGCCCGTATTTATACTTTTTGACGCAAAACTGCGCTAACGCAGTTTTGCGTCAAACAAATTAGCGCCGGCTAACGCCATTCTGAAGTGCCATGCGGGCGCCGTATTTATTGAATAGCGTTAGCCGGCGTTAGCCGACCGGCGCTGCCTGGTGTGCGTAAAAAAAAACGACGTACACCAGGCAGCGCCAGCATAGGGGAAAATGGCGTTTGGGCGTCCAAAAATGGGGCAAGTCAGGCTGAGGCAAAAAAATCGCCTCAACCCGATTTGCGCCATTTTTTTACGACGCCCAGGCGCCATTAACATGACTCCTGTCTTAGTAAGGACAGGAGTCATGCCCCCTTGCCCAATGGCCATGCCCAGGGGACTTATGTCCACTGGGCATGGTCATTGGGCATAGTGGCATGTAGGGGGGCACAAATCAGGCCCCCCTATGCCACAAAAAAAAAAAATACTTACCTGAACTTACCTTAATGTCCCTGGGATGGGTCCCTCCATCCTTGGGTGTCCTCCTGGGGTGGGCAAGGGTGGCAGGGGGTGTCCCTGGGGGCAGGGGAGGGCACCTCTGGGCTCATTCTGAGCCCACAGGTCCCTTAACGCCTGCCCTGAGCAGGCGTTAAAAAGCGGCGCAAAAGCGGGTTTTTTTGACCCGCTCACTCCCGGGCATCATTTTTGCCCGGGAGTATAAATACGACGCATATGCATCGGAGTCATTTTTTTAGACGGGAATGCCTACCTTGCATCTCATTAACGCAAGGAAGGTGTTAATGCCAAAAAATGACGCTAACTCCATGAACTTTGGCGCTAGACGCGTCTAACGCCAAAGTATAAATATGGAGTTAGTTTTGCGTCGAATTTGCGTCGAAAAAAACGACGCAAATGCGGCGCAAACGGAGTATAAATATGCCCCTAGGTGTCTAGTTTTCAGAAATGTGCAGGTTTGTTAGGTTTCCCTAGGTGCCAGCTGAGCTAGACACCAAAATTCCACAGCTAGGCACTTTGCAAAAAAAACAGGTCTGTTTAATAAGTTAAAATGTGATGTGTACAAGTTGTGTTTTGGGGCATTTCCTGTCATGGGCGCTAGGCCTACCCACACAAGTGAGGTACCATTTGTATCGGGAGACTTGGGGGAGCGTTAGGTGGAAGGCAATTTGTGGCTCCTCTCAGATTCCAGAACTTTCTGTCACCAAAATGTGACAAAAAAGTGTTTTTTAGCCAAATCGTGAGGTTTGCAAAGGATTCTGGGTAACAGAACCTGGTAAGAGCCCCACAAATCACCCGATCCTGGATTACCCTAGGTGTCTAGTTTTGAAAAATGCACAGGTTTGGTAGGTTTCCCTAGGTGCCGGCTGAACTAGAGGCCAAAATCTACAGCTAGACACTTTGCAAAAAACATGTCAGATTTCAATGTAAAAATGTGATGTGTCCATGTTGCGTTTCCTATCGCGAGCATTAGGCCTACCCGCGCAAGGGAGGTACCATTTTTATCGGAAAACTTTGGGGAACACTTAATAGCAAAACAAGTATTATTGCCCCTTGTCTTTCTCTACATGTTTTCCTTCCAAATGTAAGACAGTGTTTAAAAAAGACGTCTATTTGAGAAGTGCCCTGTAATTCACATGCTAGTATGGGCACCCTGGGATTCAGAGATGTGCAAATAACCACTGCTTCTCAACACCTCATCTTGTGCCCATTTTGTAAATACAAAGGTTTTCTTGATACCTATTTTTCACTCTTTATATTTCAGCAAATGAATTGCTGTATACCCGGCATAGAATGAAAATACATTGCAAGGTGCAGCTCATTTATTGGCTCTGGGTACTTAGGGTTCTCGATGAACCTACAAGCCCTATATATCCCCACAACCAGAATAGTCCAGCAGATGTAACGTATTGTTTTCAAAAATCTGACATTGCCGGAAAAAGTTACTATTAAAACTTTGAGAAAAATGGCTGTTTTTTTCACCTCAATTTCAATATTTGTTTTTATTTCAGCTGTCATTTTCTGTATTAAAACCTTGTAGGAGCTACACAAATTACCCCTTTCTGAATTCAGAATTTTGTATACTTTTCAGAAATGTTTAGCTTTCTGGGATCCAGCACTGGTTTCACACCCACTTCTGTCACCAACTGGAAGGAGGCTGAGAGCACAAACAATAGTAAAAATGGAGTATGTCCCAGTAAAATGCCAAAATTGTGTTGAAAAATTGGTTTTTTTTATTCAAGTTTACCTGTTCCTGAAAGCGGGGAAGCTGGTGATTGTAGCACCGCAAACCCTTTGTTGATGTCTTTTTCAGGGAAAAAAACACAAGCCTTCTTCTGCAGCCCTTATTTCCTATTAAAAAAATTTAAAAAATAGAAATTGCTGTATTTTGGCTAATTTCTTGGTCTCATTCAGGAGAACCCACAAACTCTGGGTACCTCTAGAATGTTGGGCAAAACGTTCTGAGGCCCCAAGCGCGAACTGCTCCAAATAGCCAAAAAAAGGCCTGGCAATTGAGGGAGAAAAGGCCTGGCAGCGAAGGGGTTAGTATCATTCATAATGATATAGCACTTGGTTTAGTCTAGCATCATAATTGTCTAAAATGCATTTGTGTTTTGAAACATGTGCTTCAGAGTCTTTCCTCTACCTTTATTATGCCAAAAGCGCAGTCTTAGGACCAGCCAGTAGAGGTTCCTGTCCCTGTCAACTCCCCAAATCCATGTACAAAATCACAGGTTCAAAAAGAGCTGGGAAACTGGGATAGTCGCCCCTGGTCATGCACCACCCTATATCCTGGGAGATACATGGTGACATTTCTGAGGGGCTGCTGCCCTTCAGCAGGCCCCCGAACACACGTTAGAAATTCTATGTGTGACCCTGCCCTCCTTGGGGAACCAAAGAGAAATTATGCTAATTTGATGGCACTTGAAGGGGATGATGGGGCGCTCCATGTCCTCCGGCATAAATATTTTTTCCCCACAACATGGTTGCATGCCAGGTACATTTTTCTTTGTTTTGGAAGCATATAGGTTCATGCCGCAGCCTTTTCTCTGTGAATTCGGGGAGCCTCTGCTCACTGGGTGCACACTTTTGGTTGGGGCAACACGGAGTCCCATTTTATGCGTTGCCGGCTCCCTACAACGCAGCATCAGCTTCAACCATAGCTGACATAGTTGCCTGACTGCTGCCCACCAAACCTTCAAAAGGTGTGCCCCTCTTGTGTTGGCTCCAAGCGTCTGGCCCTCCTACTTTGTTCCTGTGGGCCTCAGCTGTCTCAGCAAAGGTGCAGCATGACTTGCTAATTAACTGATGCAAATTACGTCCCCATCACTTCCTTTCCAATGAACTGGGCCATGCATTGTTAATTTCAATATTGGGAGAGGAGGCCCTTGACCGTCCTGCTGGGAAGCAGTCTAATTAATTTGGCCCATTGGGGACAAAGGGTTGGAATTTGATTATGAACTGAGCCAGGGAAATATGACAATTCTTGAAGTGTCATATGGAGTGTAGATCTGAAGTTAGGGACTGTAATTCTACACTTGGACTGCATGTTTACTCCTTGATTGGTACGACGCTGGACCCTGTAGATCTAAAGTGACATAAAACTGTATTTTAGTGCAGATTTCCCTGTATAATGTGTTATACAGTGTAAGCACCGCAGACCTTCAGTTCGCACTACAGACCTACACCACAAATGGCCACTCCAGTTATACGGCCTACCCAGGTAAGTACCAATTCCTCTTTTGCAGCAGGTTACCTGTGCACAGATACCGTGTTGTGCAGGACTTTAGCCTGCCACATGCAGCCTGCACACGTTCACGTGTAACTAGTACAAAGCCTCTTTCCCCAGCTGCGCAGCTTAAAAGGCAGATACTGACGGATTGCACTTTTAGTCTAATTATCATGAATTACAGTGAGTGAGATTCAGGTGGTGGGACTTGCTCACAGTAAAAGCCGAAAAATGGGTAGACAAATCCAAACAAATCCTTTGGTGGTAAGGATGTGTGTACTGGTTCTAAAAAAAACATTCAGGCAGGAGATAAACAATTCAAAGAACCTTGAAATAGAGGGCCAGAGACTAATAAAGCTATAGGCAAAGGTTTCAAGATAAAACAGCAGAGCAGTATTAGCAACGCTAAATAAGCTTCCAAGCTGTACAGGCCCCTCAGACTGCCAACATCAGTTGGATATTCATCCCAAGATTTGGGATTTTGATTTATGCGAATGACTATCGCTTGTGCACTTGAAGATCCATGTGTGAATGTCGCATTTCTTGCACCCTGTGGCCCACAAGGATTTGACTTTGACTTTACTTGTGAGGACCTGCCATCCACACCAGGGACTGAGTGAATAGCCCCGGGGCGCTGTGCACTCGGCTTGCTTACTGCTGGGTGCTTGCTATAACAACGTGTTGTATCCAAACTTAAGTAAAATGGAAAAATCAGATGGAAAACAGCCCAAACTCAAGTTTGAAGTGAAGAGAAAGAGCGCCAAGTCATAAGAGCGCGACCAGAATTAGGGCCCAGTAGCAAGGGAGTCTTCTGCAACAGAAACAGCTACATCAACCATGGCCCCCGACGATGATGTAAAAGCACTTAGGGACCGCTATTGACACTAAAATGCACATGCGTATAAGACTCCTAGAAAGGCAGCAGAAGCATATTGACATGGCCTAATGCCAAATTTCAGACATCGAAAACACTGCTGACCAACAGGGAAAATCCCTCAAAAATTTGAAGATAGACCTTGAAACAATGAAGGCTATAAATGAAGACCTGGGAGCTCGATCCCACAGGAGCAATCTGAGGATTATAGAGATTTCCAAGTCAGTGAATATGAGATGTGCGTATGATTATGCAGAATCTATGCTCATCGGCATCTTCTGCCATGACAGTCTTTCCTCCAGCAAGTCCTCTACGGGGAAGTGGTGGGCAAGGGCAGTATGCCGCAGTCCCTGTGTGAAGGCATGATAACGCTTTTGTACAAACAAAAGGGAGAGAAGGAGGACCTCAAAAACTGGAGGCCCATCTCTCTCCTCAATGTGGACTACAAACTCCTAGCGAAGGCAATGGCCAATCGCCTAAAGAAAGTGATAGAGAAGATAGTCCACCCTGACCAGACCTGTGGGATACCGGGTCGGCAGATTGCGGACAGCCTGGCCCTGGTCCGAGACACGATCGAGTACGTCAAGAGCCGAAAGGTTCCGACGGCCTTAGTCAGTCTGGACCAGGAAAAGGCCTTTGACCGCGTCTCCCATGAGTTCATGGACCGGACACTCCGAGCACTGGGACTGGGAGACTTCTTCTGTGACGTGGTGACCGCAATGTATAGGGACACCCCTAGCACAGCGTTGGTCAATGGATGGAGAACTGACCCCTTCCCCGTCCTGTCAGGGGTTAGGCAGGGCTGTCCACTCTCACCTCTTCTGTTCATTTGTGTTATAGAGCTCCTCGCCGAACGCATCAGACAGAACAGGGACATCAGAGGAGTGATAGTACCAGGAAGCAGCGGGAAGGGCGAAGTGAAGTGCTCCCTCTACATGGACGACGTCTCAGTGTTTTGTGCGGACGGGCACTCCATAAAGGAACTTGAGAAGACTTGTATAGAGTTTGGGAAGGCGTCAGGAGCAAAGATAAACAGCGCCAAGTCAGAAACCCTACTCTTCGGCCACTGGACCCCCACCAGAGACCCACTGCCATTCCCCATCAAGCAGGATTTCCTGAAGATCCTTGGAGTCTGGTTCGGCGGAAAAGGCGCGGCAGAGAAATCATGGGAAGAAAGACTGGCAAAGACGAAGCAGAAGCTGGGACTCTGGAGCCTCCGGAAGCTGACGATCAAAGGGAAGTCTTTGGTCCTGCGGAACGAGACCCTGCCAGTGCTCCTGTACGTCGCACAAGTATGGCCAGTGCAGCCTCGAACGGCCAAGGCCATCACGAGAATGATCTTCTACTTCATCTGGAACTCCAAGATGGATAGAGTAAAGAGGGAGGTGATGTTCAAAACCCACGACAAAGGAGTGCCGGACATCGCCACCATCCTGAGGGGAACCTTCGTATGCCACTGCGTGAGGAACACCCTGAGGGCAAAAGATGAAAGCCACGCCGGCTTCCTGATGGCACGGTTCTTTCTGTTACCGACGTGGAGGAGACTTGGTTGGACAGAATGGGACAGCTCAGTCCCCTACAACTGGGAAACCCCATGGTTTTACAAAGAAGTGGAGAAGTTCATCAAGGAGCACGGTCCGGCGGCACCAGCCCCGACGCAGTGGACTCCAAAGATCATCCACCGACAGATCCGTGCGAGGGACGTCAGCGAACCAATCGGTGCCCTCCCCTCTGCCACAGCAGACCACGTCTGGAGAAACGTAGCCTCCAAACGCCTGACCAACCAACACAAGGACATTGCGTGGATGGCCATCCAGGGAGGCCTTCCAGTGAGAGCCTTCATGCACGCAAGAGGGCTCAACCGATACAAGTCCTGCCCAAGAGGATGCACCGCAGATGAGACGACCTACCATCTCTTCTGGGAATGCGCCTACGCCCAGGACCTTCTGAAGGCCCTAAGCACGGAGCTTGGGGCCTGGATACCAACAACATGCATCACCGCAGACTCGGTAATGTATGGTTTGTTCCCCGGTTCCCACGCACTCGGAGACCTCCAGGGCTGCTGGAGGCTCCTGTGCTGCCTTAAAGATGTTCTCCTATTTTCCAGAAACCGCCTGGTAGTAGGGAAGAAGGAGACATCGACCCTGGTCTGCCGGAAGATGATCCACAGCCTCCTGCGCGACTACGCAGCACTGGACGGATCAGACGACGACAGTGACGACGAAACCTGAAGGGGTCCGCCCCGGAGGGTCCACTAACCTGTTGTCTACTTTTTTCTCTTCAGGACCCGAAAGGCGAACGGAGAGGACTCAGATGAAGACAGGTGTAGTAAATGTAAAGTGATGTAATGTAATGTTTTCTTTTGATTAACGTGACCTTTTTCCTTAACAGGTAAAAGGTCAAAGGGATAGCTTGTGCACATGTTGTCAAGCTTGTTACCTACGACTTACGATCAAATAGGTATTTGTGTACGGTGACGATTGTATGTATCTGAACCAAAGCACGAATTCCTGACATTTGGAAAAAAAAAAAAGACAGTCTCTCCTCCATGTTTACGGTTGAGCGGGCTCAAGCCTTGCTGGCCCCAAAATTTGTGCCAGGTGCTCCACCATGTCCAATAACGGTCAAGCTCCTACATTATAAAGATACACACTATCCTGAATATGGCAAGAGACAAAACACTACTCCAACATGAGAATGCTACTATCTCCTTTTTTTCCCAGGCTTCACACATGCAGTCCAGAAGGCTACAAGGGAATTTTTCTCGACTAAAAGGAAACTGTGCAAACTTGATGCTCAATAGGTCATGTTTTACCTGGCTAGATTCTGACATCCACAACAGCAAACCACAAATGTTTTCATCACTGGAGGAAGCACACAACTATTTCATTAGTGAAAATAGTCCCATTGTCTCCTCCTGAAGCAACCTCGATGATATAGGATAATGCCATAAACACTCATGCAATATTGCTTTCTGACTGTCACTGCGTTGGGGCAGAATAAACTGTAATGTTCTATGAGTTGTTGCAACTAGTTTATATTATTTTTCCGTGACTCAGCAATGTCTCGGGAGGTAACTGGGTACCTAATCCTGTTGATCACAGACTCTGAGTGCACACTGCGAGACATGTAGCTTGCCCTGATTCGCCATGATACATTGAGCTATAAGGTATACAAAAAGAAAATGTTACTGAACCAGTAAGCATCTGTTTGTGGGATACAGTGCTGTAGAAACACATGCTTTGCATACTTATGCCAACAAGTGTTGGATCCAGAAATGTTAAAAGTTGTTTTTCTTTAAAAAGTATTTCGAGTCATGAGGTATAGTGACTGTAGGAAAATGGCTCCCTGTTGCAGTTACCCCCCACTTTTTGCCTGATATTGATGCTGACTTGACTGAGAATTGTGCCGGGACCCTGCTTACCAGGCCCCAGCACCAGTGTTCTTTCTCTAAAAATTTACAATTTTTTTCACAATTGGCACACCTCTGGCACACAGTTAAGTCCCTTGTAAAAGGTACCAGTGGTACCAAGGGCCCTGTGACCAAGAAAGTTCTCAAAGGGCTGCAGCATTTGTTGTGACACCCTAAGGGACCTCTCACCTAACACATGCACACTGCCATTGCACATTTTGTGTGTTGGTGGGGAGAAGAAGGCATAGTCGACATGGCAGCCCCCTCAGGATGCCATGCCCACAAAATACTGCCTGTGGCATAGGTAAGTCACCCCTCTAGCCGGCCTAACAGCCCTAAGGCAGGGTGCACTATACCACAGGTGAGGGCATAGCTGCATGAGCAATATGCCCCTACAGTGTCTGAGTCTATTCTTAGACATTGTAAGTACAGTGTGGCCATATTAAGTATATGGTCTGGGAGTTTGTCAATACGAACTCCACAGCTCCATAATGGCTACACTGAATACTGGGAAGTTTGGTATCAAGCTTCTCAGAATAATAAACACACACTGATGCCAGTGTTGGATTTATTATAAAATGCACACAGAGGGCATCTTAGAAGATGCCCCCTGTATTTTACCCAATCCTTCAGGGCAGGACTGACTGGTCTGCGCCAGCCTGCCACTGAGACGAGTTTCTGACCCCCTGGGGTGAGAGCCTTTGTGCTCTGAGGCCAGAAACAAAGCCTGCACTTGGTGGAGGTGCTTAACACCTCCCCCCTGCAGGAACTGTAACACCTAGCAGTGAGCCTCAAAGGCTCAGGCTTCGTGTTACAATGCCCCAGAGCACTCCTGCTAGTGGAGATGCCTGCCCCATGGGCCCAGCCCCCACTTTTTGGTGGCAAGTCCAGAGGAGATAACGAGAAAAACAAGGAGGAGTCACCTACCAGTCAGGACATCCCCTACCATGCCCTGGGCTGAGGTGACCCCGGCCTTTAGAAATCCTCCATCTTGGTTTTGGAGGATTCCCCCAATAGGAATAGGGATGTTCCCCCCTCCCCGAGGAGACACAAAGAGGGTGTTGCCACCCCCCAGGACAGTAGCCATTGGCTACTGCCCCCGACCTAAACACACCCCTAAATTGAGTATTACGGGTGACCCAGAACCCAGGAAATCAGATTCCTGCAACCTATTCAAAGAAGGACTGCGGACCTCAAAGCCCTGCAGAGACGACTGAGACGACAACTGACTTGACCCAGCCCTACCGGCCTGTCTCCAGACTCAAAGAACCTGCACAGCGACGCATCCGACAGGGACCAGCGACCTCTGAAGCCTCAGAGGACTGCCCTGAACTGAAGGACCAAGAAACTCCTTGTTGGGCTTTTTGCCTTACGCACGGTGATCCCCAGTCTTTTTGCCTCCTTCCTCCTGGTTTTTCTGACCTCTCGCTGTTGGCTCTAGGACTCTGCGCACTTTATCACTGCTGACCAGTGCTAAAGTACAGGTGCTCTCCCATCTAAAGTTGGTACGATTGGCTTATACCTAATTGGCATATTTAATTTACCTATAAGTCCCTTGTACAGTGGTATCTCCATACCCAGGGCCTGTAGATTAAATACTACTAGTGGGCCTGCAATGCTGCTTACGCCACCCACTGAAGTAGACTTTTTAACCTGTCTCAGGCCTGCTAGCGCAGGGCCTGTGTGCGCAGTTTTCTGCCACAGGGACCTGGCATCTAAATTTAATTGCCAAACCCAGAACTCCCCTTTTACTACATGTAAGTCAGCCCTAAGGTATGCCCTAGCTAGCCCTATGGGCAGGGTGCCATGTATGTAGAAAGGCAGGACATGTGCCAGGTTGCGTGGCCTGTCCAGGTAGTGACAAACAGCCTAACTTGGTGTCTCACTGCTGTGAGTGCTGCCTTCTCATAGGATTGCATTAGAAATGCCCTGCCTTATGTGTAAGGGGTATTGTCTGATTTATGAGAGGTAGCGAAGGCGTGTTTGGTATGGTTGTGATGGTGATAATAAATGCTGCTTACTGGTGTGGGTGTATTTTTTTATTACTATCACAGAAATGCCACTTCTAGAAAGTGCACATTTATCTGTGCTTATGACTGGTGTTTTGCAGCTTGACTCCAATCCACGTCTGGGCAGAGTGACAGTTGGGGCTTTGTGCATACTTTTCAGACTGCCTGAACACAGGGAGGGTGGAGGTGTCACAGAGGTGCATCTGCATACTGAATAGTCTTCCTGGGCTGAGAGAAGGGTGAGGCCAGGGCACAGCCTTTACAAATGTAGGTATGCCCCATACCTACATTTGTAAAGGCTGTGCCCTGGCCTCACACAATAGGGTTGTTAACCCCCCGCTGATGTTTGGAGCCTGTGCTGAAAGGAGAGAGGGGGCACTCCCAGAACCAGTTGTAACTGGCTGGAACCTCCTCGCCCTACCATTGCAAAACATTGTAAGAACTGAGTATAAGTATAGGGGAATTTTCCCCACAATTTGGAGACTCTTGAAACACCTTGGAACTGGACACAGAAATGCTGGAAGGACTCACCAGGGACCACCATGGACTGCTGCTGCTCTGCTGACCTGTGACCTGCTTGGTTACTGTAAAGGACTTGCCACTTGCTGCACCCTCTTTTGTGCTGGCCTGTTGCTGGGCCCCTTCACCTGTGGGCCTTTTTCTGGAACTTTACTCCCCAGGGGCAGAGTGCTGAAGCCCCTGACCCCTGCATCCATCGACAGTGCGAGGTTTGCTCCTTATTTTACTTTATAGCGCCTGGAGGGCGCTTTGCTAAAATAGCGCTGTGCACAAGAGGAGCGCTTTTTCTTGCATCCGTTCTGGTGCTTGAAAGCGCTCTGCTGACAAAGAAATCAACGCCGCAGCCCGGGGGAAGTTGTTGTACCGAGCGCGAGTGAGCGCACTGCTTTGTGCCCCCGGAGCACCAGAAGAATCAATTTCTTGCCAAACTTGGAGCACCAGCGCTCCTGTCATGCCCCTGGGGCGAAGCACGCTCCATAGAGCGCCCCCGGGGCACTGGCAGGCACCGACTTTGGTGCCTGCCTCCTATCCAACAGCCGGACGTGCCGCGGAGTGCTGCGGGAGCTGTGGGTAGGGATGGAAGCCTCATCGGAGGCTCCCTCGCCCCCAGGCCCCCTGTGATTCTTTCTGACGAGGAAGGGGGAAGGGAAGCCTCACCGTAGGCTCCCCCTGCTCCTCCGACACTCCGGATGTGCTGAAGGAGGCCGCGGGTGGGGTGGGAACCCCGCTGGAGGTTCCCCCGCGCCGCCAGCTTCCTTGTGTGGCCCCTGGCGGGCCAGTATTGATATTTATTGTCTCCCCCGCTGTCAAGGGCCAGGACAGGCCCGGGGGAGACTCTAAGAGATCATGGGCCCCTGGGTGTCCCCCTCCTTTTCCCCTTGTCTCGTGGACATTGCACCCCCCCCCTTCCTGAGGGCCTGTTGAGGCCCGGGGGGGCCCCCAGTGATCATGGATCCCAGGAGGGGCGCATCAGGAATACTGAGAGGGTGCGTGCCACCCCTCTCGGTCCCAAGTGCTCACAGGAGGCCCCGTTTTGCGCACAGGAGCGCTGAGGACCCCATTTTTCACCTTCTTCGTTTCTCAGGCACTGGAGGTGCCTTTATCATCAAAACAGGTACTCCCTAAAAGGGGTCCAAATATATAATCTAAAGTTCTTTCTAAAGACTTGGTGAATTATTATGTGTTGCCTACCTGTTTTATGATGTTTTTGTGTACATATGCAAATGTTCTTTTTATGGACATGCTTGCTAAGTCTAGCTATGGCTAAGTTTTTCTAACTTGCCATATGTTTTCTAATGTTCCTACTATGGCCATTTTATGATATTCTTATGACAAGTGCTTTGGTGTAATAATGTGTTTCCTGACTTCTGCTTATGTTGCAGAATACTGAGTAACCTGTGTGTTATGTGTGACTACTGCTAATTTGCAGAGTTACTAAAGTGTAACGTTCTGACAACTGCTAAGGTAGCAGGATAGTACTGATATGTGATGTTTGGCATAATAATTGTGTTGTGTACAATACGGTATATTTTCATATAATCAGGTGTTGTGTTTCCTTTGTGGTGGGGATATTGCGTCACGTGTGTTGTGTGTGTTGTGCAAACGCTTTACACATTGCCTCTGGGATAAGCCTGACTGCTCGTGCCAAGCTACCAAGGGGGTGAGCAGGGGTTATCTTGAACTTGTAACTCCCTTGCCCTGACTAGAGTGGGTAAGTTCTGCCTGGCTGAGGTGCATACCCTAGCCAACCAGAAACCCAATTTCTAACACTCCCAAGAACAGCAGCACTGTTCACCTACAGCAACATTTCTGTAACTTTGAAGCAACTTTTAAAGAACTTACTCTTCCTGACGGAAGTGTGAGACTTCACCCTCTGCACCCGACGCCCCCGGCTCGAGCTCCAGAGAACCAACACTGCAGAGAGGACTCCCAGGTGACTACGAACTTGTGAGTAACCTGAGATGATCCCCCTGTACCCCCACAGCGACGCATGCAGAGAGGATCCAGAGGCTCCACCAACCACGACTGCCTGGAACAAAGAACCCGACGCCTGGACCAAGCACTGCACCTGCAGCCACCAGGACCAAAAGGACCCGAACTCCAGTGCAGGAGTGACCATCAGGCGACTCTCTGCCTAGCCCAGTCGGTGGCTGGCCCGAGAAGCCCCCCTGTGCCCTGCCTGCACCGCTAAGAGGGACTTTTGGGTCCCTCCATTGATTTCTATTGAAAACCCAACACCTGCTAAGCACATTGCGCCCGGCCGCCCCTGTACCGCTGAGGGAGTGTTTTGTGTGCCTACTTGTGTCCCCCCCAGTGCTCAACAAACCCCCCCTGGTTTGCCCTCGAAGACGCAGGTACTTACCTGTTGGCAGACTGGAACCGGAGCAACCCTGTTCTCCATAGGTGCCTATGTATTTTGGGCCCTCCTTTGACCTCTGCACCTCACCGGCCCTGTGTTGCTGGTGCAGTGACTTTGGGTCCCAACGGTGGGCTGCCTTGGCCCAGGAAACTGAACTTGTAAGTGCTTTACTTACCTCAGAAAATTAACCTTACTTACCTCCCCCAGGACCTGTTGATTTTTGCAGTGTCCACTTTTAAAATAACTTATTGCCATTAGAACCTATACTGTGTATGTTACTGCTCTAATTCAAAGTTCCTTACTTACCTGTGTGGAGTTTATGTATTTACTTCAAATCTTAAATCTTGTGGTTCTAAAATAAATTAAAGTTAAGTCTTTGAGTGGGTGTGTTCCTCATTTATTGCCTGTGTATGTACAACAAATGCTTAACACTACCCTCTGATAAGTCTACTGCTCGACCACACTACCACAAAATAGATCATTAGAATTATCTAATTTTGCCACTATCAACCTCTAAGGGGAACCCTTGGACTCTGTGCACACTATCTCTCACTTTGAGATAGTATATACAGAGCCAACTTCCTTCAGTGACTCCTACTCTTGTTGGTAATGCATATAGGCGTCGACTAAATTATACCAGGTCCAGGTGTAGTCAGTGAAGTGAAGTGAAGTGAAGTGTAGTCAGTGTCTAGGAAAGCAGGCTGTGGATGAGAAGCCAAGACTTATCCAGGAGACATTCAACATTTATGCAATACCACTATAGTCACACAGCACTTATCCACATGGAAGAACCAGTGTTATAAAAATAAAAGCACTTTATTTTGGTAACACAAATACTAAAATACTGTGTAGGCAATACTCTACTAGCAGGTGAGAAAACACACTATTATATGCACATTAGGGGTCAGGAACAGGCACAGACAGCAATAGAAAACAGTGAAATAACTAAAATAATATAGACCATGGGGGAGACCAACCCATATACTAAGTAAATGGAATGCGAAAGGCAGGCCCCACCCAAGGAAGTGGAATTTGTAGAGGGGAGCTGGAGGAACTAGGAACCCCAAAAGTTAAGTACAAGAGTGCCCTCAGCGACCAGGAAAGAAGAGGTAAGTACCAGATTTTTCCCAAACCCACTTGTAAAGTTTGTAAAAGGACTGTGCAAGACCCAAGCAAGACTGGAAGAAACAGAAGATGGGCCCTGACAGAAGAGGACTTGCAAATGAAGGGGACAAAGTCCAGCTCCAGTTGGAGTGTCCGGTTGGGGCAGGAGCCACTACCCACCCTTCTGGAGGTGCAGGACCAGGTCGACGGTGAAGACCAGGAGTCGGCTATGCAGCACAGGACTAGGTGAAGAGTTCCAGAAGTGATGCAGTTGCTGTCCCACGTTGGAAGAAGAGTTGCAGTCAGTCAGTGGTGTGGAAAAACCACCAACAAGCCTTGGCAAAGGCAAGAGTTGCAGAAGCAGAGTTGCAGAGCTGCTGCGGACCAGGAAGGTCCAAGGGGACCCAACCCAAGGAGGGGAGTCCCAGGCCATCCTCAGTAGTGGGGAGAGTCAGAAATTGAGGATGCAGCCCCTAAAGGCAATTGACAGACAGCAGGCACAGGAGCCACAGTCCGACCTACTCAGCACACCTGAAGAGGAGTCCCACATCGCTGGAGCAGCAGGCAGGAGACAGTGCTTTGCAGTGGAGAGTGCTCGAGGCTGGGGCTACATACGGGCCTGAAGACCCCTTGGCAAAAGAGACAACCAGCCTTGGTAGCTGAAAGAGTTGTGATGCACCCCCTGTCCTCCTTACTGTCTTGAAAGGAGAGGCAAGGACTCACCACCTTCAAAGTTAGACAGCTGGTAGAGGGGACCACTCCAGACCACCACCTGTGTTGCAGAATCCATGCAGAGTTGCAGGGAAGAAAATCCATGCAGCCAGCCGTCGATGCAGTTGGTGCCTGCAGATGCAGGGGAGTGACTCTTTCACTTCAAGGGAGATTCCTTCTTTCTTCAAGAGCAGACTGAAGGCTTGCTGCCCTCAGATGATGCACAGCCGGGAAAATGTTGCAGTTTCTGGAAGGAGCCAAGGAAACAATGTTGCAGAGCGAAGTTGGTACTGTAGCTGCAGATTGTAGGTTCCTGTGAAGTCCAGTTGTGGTTCCAGTGGCCAGAAGTCTATGTATATGATGCAGAGGAGTCCTGCTGGAATCTTACACATCGAATCGGAGGACCCACCCAAGAGGGAGACCCTAAATAGCTCTAAAAGGGGGACTGGTCACCTAGCAGGGTGACCAGCTAACAGGAAGGGGCTCTGATGTCACCTGCCTGACCTGGCCACTTAGATGCTTCCAGGGGCCTCTGCCCACCTTGGATTTAAGATGGCAGAATCAAGTAGCCACCTGGAGGAACTCTGGGCACTACCCCTGGGGTGGCGATGGACAGGGGAGTGGTTATTCCCCTTTCCATTGTCTAGTTTCAAGCCAGACCAGGGACCAGGAGTCCCTGGACTGGTGCCAACCGGTTTATGCAAGGAGGGCACCAAATGTGCCTTTCAAAGCATACCAGTGGCTTGGGGAGGCGACCCCTCCCAAGCCATGTAACACCTATTTCTAAAGGGAGAGGGTGTTGCCTCCCTCTCTGAAAGGAAATTCCTTGTTCTGCCTTCCTGGGCTTGCGCTGGTCAAGCAGCAGGAGGGCAGAAACCTGTCTGTAGGATGGCAGCAGTGCGGGCTGCCCAGGAAAACCCTGCAAACTGGTTGGAGCAATGCTGGGGGTGCTCAGGGAGCCCCCAGGGTGCATGGCATCATACAACCAATACTGGCAACATGGGGTATGATTCCGACATGTTTGATAACAAACATGCTCAGGTTCTGAGTTACCATTGTGTAGCTGGTAAAATGTAAAATGGTGTCCCGCACTTACGAAGTCCAGGAAAATGTAGCTGGAGTTCGTAGGGGAACCTCTGCTCATGCAGGGGTGCCCTCACACACAGGTATCTGCACCCTGCCCTCTGGGCTATGAGGGCCTGCCATAGAGGTGACTTAGAGTGACCTGGTGCAGTGACCTGTAGTGAAAGGATGCATGCACCTTTTCACGCAGGTTACAAAGGCAGGCCTGCAGAGACATTTTACATGGGCTCCCATGGGTTGCATAATACATGCTGCAGCCCATGGGAATCCCCTGGTGCCCCAATGCCCTGGGTACCTAGGTACCATATGCTACGGACTTACGTGGGGGCACCAGTATGCCAATTGTGGGGTGCACAAAGTCAGGAGCAACCAAATTTAGAGGGAGAGAGCACAGTCACTGGGGTCTTGGTTAGCAGGATCAATGACAGCAGGGAAAAAGTGGGGGTAACCATGCCAAAAAAGAGGGTACTTTCCTACAATGTCAATGTAGGTGAATAGTGACATAAATAAGAAGAGACTTCAAAGGCCACAGGTGTTCGGGGAAGAAGGCGGGTGCATGTGAATCTACAGCACTACATGCCACAAACAGATGCTTACTGGGTAGTAGATACACCTGCTCTGCACAGACTCTAAAGCAGTGGCTCCCAAAAACGGTGGCTAACCTGTGGGTGTTGCAGTGGTCTTACCACTGCCTGCCTTACATTAGCTTGCTGGCACACTAGAACAGACACACAATAATGTTTAGTGAAGGTGTGTGGTACAGACCCAGTAACTGCCTGGGAATGTTTAAAAAAAAAAAGGCCATGGTTGCTCCTTTTTTTAATGGGTGGAGGGTGCTCTAGGAGGAACAAGTAATGGTCTTTTTTCTTTAGCATAACAGGTCTGAATACGTTTAACAATCCACCTGGTGATGCCAGATTTAGATATAGGGTTGCCTTTGTGTGGTGGTGAGAAAGCAACAAAAAGCTATTTAGTCTTTTTAAATGTTTTTGTTTTATCAATGTAGAACGTAAGCTCCCGCTTAACTTCTGAAGTGTGGAATGCTCTTTGAGCAACTGAATCTGGTTGCAGAAAGAAGACTGGCAATTCAGTAGATTGATTTATGTGGAATTGAGATACCACCTTTAGTGAGACATTTGGGTTGGTGCGAAGAACCACTTTACCCTTGTGTATTTGGAAAAAGGGTTCTTGCATGGTAAATGCCTGGAGCTCGCTTATTACACACCTTAGTGAAGTGATAGCATTTAGAAAAGCCCCTTTCCAAGACAGAAATTATAAAGGTCATGAATGTAAAGACTCAAATGGTGGTCCCTTAAGACTTGTGAGTACTGTATTTAGGTTCTAAGAAGGTACTGGAAGTATCCTTGGCAGAATCACTCTCGTAAGTCCTTCCATAAAGGCTTTAATGACAGGGATCTTGAAGAGAGAAGACTGTTACCTGTTCTGAGGACAGGCAGGTATGGCCACAAAATGGAATCCTATGGAAGTTTATGCTAAGTTTTCTTTTCACAAATGAAGGAGATAGGAAAGAATGCCTTGCACTGAAACTGTGAAAGGGTCCCGTTGTTTGGATAGACAGTAGCAAACAAACACATTTCCATTTTGCTGCATGGCATTCCCTGGTATTCGGTCGACATGCTTCCCTAAGAATGTCCATGCATTCTCGAGGCAGGTTAAAGTATCCAAATTCTGTGACTTCAAGGGCCATATTGTAAGATATAGGGGGTCATTCTGACCCTGGCGGTCATTGACCGCCAGGGCCAACGACCGCGGAAGCACCGCCAAGAGGCTGGCGGTGCTTCCAGGCCAATTCTGACCGCGGCGGTAAAGCCGCGGTCAGAAAAGGGAAACCAGCGGTTTCCCGCCGGTTTTCCCCTGGCCTAAAGAATCCTCCATGGCGGCGCTGCCATGGGGATTCAGACCCCCTTCCCGCCAGCCTGGTTCTGGCGGTTTTGACCGCCAGAACCAGGCTGGCGGGAACGGGTGTCGTGGGGCCCCTGGGGGCCCCTGCAGTGCCCATGCCAATGGCATGGGCACTGCAGGGGCCCCCTAACAGGGCCCCACATTGATTTTCAGTGTCTGCCTAGCAGACACTGAAAATCGCGACGGGTGCCACTGCACCCGTCGCACAAAAGCAACTCCGCCGGCTCCATTCGGAGCCGGCTTCATCGTTGCTGTGGCTTTCCCGCTGGGCGGGCGGGCGGCCTTTTGGCGGTCGCCCGCCCAGCGGGAAAGTCATAATGACCGCCGCGGTCTTTTGAACGCGGTACGATCTTCTGGCGGTTCCCGCCAGGCGGACGGCTACCGCCGCCCGCGGGGGTCAGAATGACCCCCATAATTCCTTGGGATTTGGGTGTCTGATTTGTCTGTGGTTCTGAGTGAGTAGGTCCGTGCTGAGGAAAAGTTTTGTGTGAGGAACTACCAATTGTTCTAGAAGAGTGGTGAACCACGGTTGTCGGGCCCATGTGGGGGCCGCTAGTATCAAAGAGAATGATGTTTGCCTGAGCTTTGGAACCAGAAACAGAAGGAAAGAAAGAGGCGGAAAAGCATAGGCAAAT
The DNA here is from genome assembly GCF_031143425.1 of Pleurodeles waltl. Lineage (NCBI taxonomy): Eukaryota > Metazoa > Chordata > Amphibia > Caudata > Salamandridae > Pleurodeles > Pleurodeles waltl. Next base: position 416,540,795 of record NC_090437.1, on the reverse strand, counting down.
ATCTCTGACCAGCTCATCCATAGAGCATTGCCCTTGGGCTGAGGGTGTGGGAACTTGGAGGCAAAGTGTGGGCATTTTGCATTTTCTTTTGTTGTGAATAGGTCTAGAGAACTCCACTTTCGAAGTAGGGCAGCAGTACTTGTTGCTACATTCTGCTGAGGAGTTCGGCAAAGTTGTTGTGGGCCTCTGGGAGATGTTCCGCTAGTAGGTGGATGTTGTGGCAATTGGCCCATTGCCAGGCTGTCTGGGATAGGGAAGACAGCTGTAGAGTGTGTCACCCGGCTATTTCTGTGCATAATACATGGTTGTTATGTTGTTTGTGTGGGTCAGGACAACTCTGTTGATCAGGTGAGGAAATGTTTTAAATAATTGATGGTCATACTGTGATGTCTGGGATCCCAGGGACCCTGCACTGTGAGATCCTGGAGGGGAGTACCCCAACTTGTCTGTGATGCATCCGTTGTCAAAATTATGTGAGGAACAGGGTTGAGGAAAGGCCGTCCCTTTTTCAGGTTGTTTGTTCCACCACTGCAGAGAGCAATGGGTGTGGCTGTCTACCAACACTAGATCTTCCAGGTGACCCTTTGATTGAGACCATTGACGTGCTAAACGTTCCTACATTGGAAAAATGGATTTGGGACAATGGCAATGCAAGAGGCCATAATGCCTAGAAGTCTCATGACACATGTGATGCAGACTGGAGGAGTGGCGAGAAAACAAGAATGTTGTGTTTGAAAATTTTGTGTACTTGCTGCATTGGGTTAAGCTAAACCCAGCTGTGTGTTCAGAATAGCCCTTAGATAGGGTTAGATCTGAAGAGGCTGTAGATGAGATTTTTGGAAGTTGATAGTGAAGACTAGTTGAAGAAGTAAGTCTATGGTGACCTGAATGAGATAAAAAATGTGAGAGAGCTGGCTTTGATAAGCCAGGCGTCTAGATATGGGAAAACATGAATGTTTTGTCTGCATAAGTGAGCTGCTACCAATGCTAAACATTTTGTGAACACCCGTGGTGCAGTTGTTACTCCGAACTGGAGTACTTTGAATTGATAGTGTTGGCCTGCAATTACAAACCTGAGGTATTTGCGATACACTGGATGTATAGGCATGTGAAAGCAGGCATCCTTTAGGTCAAATGTTGAGAGGAAATCGCCTTGCTAGAGGAGTTGGATCACGTCCTGAAGTGTTAGCATGTGAAAATAGTCTGACAGGATATATTAATTTTAAAGCCTGAGATCTAGAATAGGCCATAATGACCATTCCTTTTTGGGAATCTGAAAGCACAGAGGCCCGTATTTATACTCCGTTTGCGCCGAATTAGCGTAGTTTTTTTCGACGCAAATTCGGCGCAAAACTAACGCCATATTTATACTTTGGCGTTAGACGCGCCTAGCGCCAAAGTATGGGCAAATAGCGTCATTTTTTTGCGTGAACGCCTTCCTTGCGTTAATGAGATGCAAGGAAGGCGTTCCCGTCTAAAAAAATGACGGCGACGCAAATGCGTCGTATTTATACTCCCGGGCAAAAATCACGCCCGGGAGTTGGCGGGTCAAAAAACCCCGCATTTGCGCCACTATTTAACGCCTGGGTCAGGGTAGGCGTTAAGGGGCCTGTGGGCTCAAAATGAGCCCACAGGTGCCCTCCCCTGCCCCCAGGGACCCCCCCTGCCACCCCTGCCCACCCCAGGAGGACACCCAAGGATGGAGGGACCCACCCCAGGGACATTCAGGTAAGTTCAGGTAAGTATAATTTTTTATATTTTGAATATTTTTTGGTGGCATAGGGGGGCCTTATTTGTGCCCCCCTACATGCCACTATGCCCAATGACCATACCCAGGGGACATAAGTCCCCTGGGCATGGCCATTGGGCAAGGGGGCATGACTCCTGTCTTTAGTAAGACAGGAGTCATTTAAATGGCGTCTGGGCGTCGAAAAAAATGGCGCAAATCGGGTTGAGGCGATTTTTTTGCCTCAACCTGACTTGCCCCATTTTAAGACGCCCTAACGCCATTTTCCCCCTACGCCGGCGCTGCCTGGTCTACGTGTTTTTTTTCCACACACACCAGGCAGCGCCGGTCTGCTAGCGCCGGCTAACGCCATTCCATAAATACGGCGCCCGCATGGCGCTTCAGAATGGCGTTAGACGGCGCTAAATTTTTTGACGCTAAACTGCGTTAGCGCAGTTTAGCGTCAAAAAGTATAAATATGGGCCAGAGAGTATACGCTTGTCCCTTCATGGTGTGGAGAAACTGGTTCTATGGCTCCTTTGTTTGAGAGCCCGAACTTCCTCTTTGAGCAGAACCAAATTCAGAACAAATGGAATGGTGCACCCAGAGATATAACAGTCCACAAATCTTCAGTTTTGTTTAAAAATATTCTTCTTTTATGATTCCCATATAATACATCAAATCCAGCAACCGAACATCAAGCCAATGCGTTTCATTAAAAAATAATTGAACTTCATCAGAGCTGTGAAGATATGCAAAAAACATGTATAAGAAAAGAATTTCACAAACAATACAGCATGAACAAACATTTACAATAAAACAACACAAACAATTTACACACCAGTAACAATCAAAACACACAAACCCATGATAGACAAACATCAAAACTCATCATTGCTCCCATGTGGGAGCATGTATGCAAGGAAACCCTACCTGTTTGAACAGAGTGATGTGTTCTGGAGAAAGTTTTAGAGTGCAAGGGGGAATGATAGGAGTGTGGAAATGAGTTTGAGGCAGTAACCATGTTGTATAATATCCAACACCCATTGATCTGATGTTATGCTTTGCCAGGTGAGGAAGAACTGCTGTAGACGTCCCCCGACAGGTGTTGAAAAGTCAGGGGAAGGAGAAGTGAGTCACTGCTGTGTGGCAGTGGAGGAGTCACATGGGGAGGGTGTTTTGCCTCTTTTATTGTTATTTCATCTGTAGGAACTTCTACAGAAGCCTCTACTGCAGAATGTGTGCACCTTGCCTTTGTGGTAAGAGGATCACGTGTCCGTGGCCTTGCATGTGGGTTTATATAAAGGCCGGCGAAAAGAACCATGTGTAGCAGGGGTCTGCAAGGCACCCATAGACTTAGCCACCTCGTTGTCTTTTTCATCTTTTCCAGCACCTGACTGACCTGTGGAGATCAAAACGATGCTCCTTAAAATTGGTACATTAAGAATAGTTTTTTGTTCCTCAGACTTAATTGCTGAAATGTGTAGTCATGCATGCTGTTGTAAAAGGATGTTGGTCTGTATTCCTCTGGTGGCTGTGTCTAGAGCACAGCAGATAGAAATATTTTAAATTAGCTGGCCCTCACTGACAATTTCTTGACCCCCTCTTCCTATGCTCCTTTTGGAGGTATTGGAGAAGCTCCTTCATCTTGTCCCAGTGGGCACAGTCATATCTTGCTAGCAGGCCTTGTGTGTTAGCTGTACGCCAATTGTTGGTGGCTTGGGCTGCAACCTTGCTTTCTAGAAACATTGATGAACTTACTCTCCTTGACAGGAGGTGGAGCATTGCTAGGAGCTTGGGAGTTAACACTTTTCCTAGCATTAGAAACCACCAGAGAATTGGGGGAATCTGACCTCTAATAACAAATGGGGTCTGAGGGTGAAGCTTTATATTTTTGCTCTACATGCAGTGTGATGCATGCATACCCTGGCAGGATCTTTAAAGATGTCCTCTGCTTGCCTCGTCCTTACCTTTAGCATACAGAGGTACTGGGTGGCCCTGTGTGTGAGAGAGAGAGAGTTTCAAAAAGGAAATCATCCTTAATAGGCTCTACCTAATGGTAGGTAGCCACCCTCACAATGAGTTCCTGAAAAGAGGTAGTGTAGTCTGGAGGGGTGGGGGGCAGATGGTCTGGCCAGATAGACATCTAGATTTGTGTCTGTGTAGGGATCAACATCATACTGCGACCACAAGTCTGTCTCTTGTGACAAAAGGAGAGTGTCATCCCCTATTCCTTGATCGCCATGAAAAGAGTGGGGATGGGGGGGAAACCCGGAGCAGGGATGTTAAGGGGGCCACCTTGTGAGGGTGATGGTATAGATGGTGGTGGAGACGAGGGCACAGGAGGGTGTATAGCAGCAGAGTCTTTGTCCAGCCTCTTATGTCTGGCAGGAGACGCAGTAATATCAATAGCCTCCCCAAATGCAAGCTATCTGTTGGAAGTTGTCAAAATAACAGCTTTGACCAAGGCATGGCCAGTTTGCAGCTGAATATGAAGCTGTGTCTGCTTGGTGTCAAGTTGCTGCTTCATTTTGTGGAGGATGGGCTCTATAAAAGTACTTGGCGCCAAAGTTGGGGACACTTTGTTTTTTCAGCAACAAAGCAGATTTCTGTTTTGATGCTGACATTGTTGGTGCTGAGACTAGTGCTGGTTTTATCAGTGCTGGTGTGGTTGGTGCCAAGTGAGGTCCCAAAGATTTCAGTGCCGAAGAGGAAGATGGTCGGGTTGGCATTGAACTTGAATGTTTAGGCTTTATTTTCAGTGCTGAGCCTGGTGGCGGGGCACCCGATTGGGATTTTTGGTGCTGACCATGGCATAGCCTTTGCTTCGGTGGAAGGTGCTGTTTTTTTGTACAGGACAGGGGAGCCAGTACTCACAGTATGTTGCACCAGAGGGAGCTCTTACATTTCCATGGCCCTGTCCACATCCAACTCTGAGTCATCAACTGAAAAGGCCTCTTCCTCAGTTGCTGAGGCCTCTTGTAATTCTTGTTCTGGCTCACTCAACATTTTGGTGTTGGAAGATGTCTGGCATCCCTTCAATCTGGTACAGCTACTCCTCAGGACGGCGGGCCCTTCGATCTTCAAGTGTATTCTTTGATCAAAAAGACTTACAGGCTTCGCAGTCTTCCTATTCATGGTCCGGGAACAACCAGAGATTGCAGAACTTGTGTTGGTCAGTCTGTGGGAACTTCATATGGCAGAAAAGGAAGGGAGTCTGTTCTATAAGGAGTTCATCCTCCTTTTTTTAAATGTGTTTATTGTCATTTTCAACATCATTACATCTCATATTCAGCTATTACTGCAATTTGATATTAGTTTCATATAAATTGCCATTGTTATTAGCCCTCAACTGGCAGTACAGTGTGTCTATGCCCTGTCTTGCAGTTACATTTAGGGAGAAGTGGTAACATAGCATATTCACTCACATATGTCATGCATCATAGGGTGTAAATCCGAAGTCAGGAATACTTCTTAATTCCATTTAAACAATTTAAAGCCATTAACCAATATATAAATGTTAAACATTAAACTCTAAAGTCTGCGCCTGCAGTTCTCCTCCTGTCAGTAATTCTGATGGTAGTATATGTTAGGGTGGGAGGGTGCTCATGTGTGGAACTATCACCTGACGCCATTTGATTGCTTGTAGTAGAGGACATCCCCATCCGGTAATTATGGTGCGTCTGCCATGACCACCTATGAGGCTAACATTCCGAACTGCAAAATGTCGCCATCAGGCCTCATTCATCCATTGCCTCCCCTGGTCATTCAGGCAGGTATCTGTAGGACATCAACATCCTGACCCCTGTCACTTAGTCCTTATCTCACTCCCGTCTTCCACGTCTTCACCACCTCCGACCACAGAGAGGCGATGGGATGCTGCTACACTCCCCACTCATCCTCCCATTTCAAGGAGCGTGTTTCCACCCATTCCCATTCCGTCACATTTTATCTCCATTCCTCTATTGTCGGGCGCCCAGGCGACTTCTAGGCCATGGTTATCCTGCGTCTTGCTAATACCAATGTGAAATCTAGAAATCTACTGCCGACTGTCTTAGTAGCGGGCCTAGGGAACACCCCCAACAGGCAGACCGAGGGGGCGGTCGCCAAATGATGACCCAGGGTTTCCCCCAGCGCCCTCGGGACCCCGAGCCAGAACTGTTGCAGGCCAGAGCATGCCCACGTCATGTGGTCAGTCTGGGTTTGGAACATTGCATCTTGGACACCCCCTGGGTTCACCTCCATATATTGTTTGGAGCCTATGCAGTGTTAGGTATGTCCTATGAATGTAATTGTATTGGAGAAATTGCGAGTTCTGGGAGACTCTGTGGTGATCAGCCAGTACTCTCTGCCATTCGGATGCTGTCAGTTCCCTCCTCAGGGTCACTTCCTATCTGGATTTCAAAGCCTGTAGCAAATTTAGTGTCAGTTAATTGAGGGCTCCATAAATCCAGATGATGAGGTGAGAATAGTTGCCCATTGACAGCAGGATCTGCAGTACTCTGTGTGCCTCAGGGTCCGTGTTCACCGTGTTCCACAGGCTCTGTATAGTTCGCTTCAGTGCGCTATAGGTAAGGAACTGCCCAGCCTGTAAGCCGGTCTCAGCCAGTACACTGGCCCGAAAACAGTCCCCCAGTGTCACTACCCCCATTTACGTCCACGATCTCATCTGGTGCGTCGTGAAAATCCGCACAGGGGTACCATGATGTATTCCCACCAGCGGCAGCATGGGTGCATATTGCACTGTCACTCCAGTGCGCCTCAGGCTCCGTTTCCAGCAGGTCAGGGCCACTGTCAGCAGAGCACCTGGGTCCTGAATGGAGACCCTTGACCAGAGCATTCTAGCTATTAACAGGTGGCCATTGCTCCTCCCAGTTGTCACACTCAGGTCCGGGAGGTTCTTGCCCGCTAGCCACCTCGCTATCCACTGTAGTTGGGCTGCCAGATAGTATAGGTCAAAATTAGATCAGGCACCCCCATGCCGCCCTCCCTCGTGGGCCGATGAAGCATGGACAGCGAGGTCAGCTGCCTGCCGCCATCCCAAAGTAATTCCCTAAGGAGGGCATCCAGGTCCCTGAACCAGCTTGTTGGAATGGTCACTGGGAGATTGATTAAAAAAAATATATTACAAATGGGGTAGCATAATCATTTTAGTCATGGTTACCCGGGCCATCAAGGGGAGCCTGAGGGAGGGCCAAAATGTCATGCATTATTTCAGTTATCTGAGTGCCTTATCCAGATTACTGGTGGAACTTTGCTGCAAGGGGCTCTATGGCTAAGGCAAACAAGTAGCGAGGCAAGGGGCATCCCTGCCTGGTACCACAATATATGCTGTAGGCCTCGGATATCGCCCTACCAGTCTTCACCCTCGCCACTGGGGAGCTATGCAGTAACTCCACCCAGCAATCACCCATTCCCATCCTGATCATCACCGCCCTGAGATAGTCCCACCTCAATGAGTCAAATGTTTTCTCCAGGTTAACTGAGAGAAGCATAGCACTGGGGTGCTGTAGGTCCGGTGGAGTATGCAAAAGCGAGTGCAGCCGCCTAAGATTTAGGGAGGTGCTGCGTGCTAGTATAAAACCGTTTTGGTCGTCGTGTACTAACTGAGTGATGTGGGGGAGCAGTCCATTAACCATGACCTTGCTCAATATCTTGAAGTCACAATTTAGCATAGATTGAGGCCGGAAATCAACACCGAGGCCTCTTAGGATTGAGTTTTAGGTAAGGGTACCACCAATGCCTCCCTCAGGGTCTCTGGGAGAGTTCCGCCCTTTGTATGTTTCCATATATGGCTCCATCTATTTGGGCACTAGGATATCGGTAAACGACTTATGGAACTCCATAGGGAGCCCATCCGTGCCTGGCGTTATACCCGCTGCCAGCTGTTTAATAATGGCCTTGACCTCGTCCAATGCTTTTGACTCTCCCAGCGAGTCCCTGGCGGCAGGGTCAAGCGCAAGCATGGGCAGCGCCCTCAAGTGGTACTCCAACCTCAGAGGCAAGGCCTCATCCAGCTGCCTATAGAGAAATGTATAGCAGGTTTTAAATGCGGCATGAATACCTGAAGGGGAGTACTTACACCTCCTATCCGTGAGTCGGATGTTAGTGGTTGGGTGTTTCCGCTACTCGGACGCACCAACTGGGCAAGTACCCTGCCAGCCCTACCCTCCTCCAGATGCACAGAGGACAGGTACCTCTGGTAATCATGACATGGCAGTCTTTCTAGGGCTTTGTTGTTCGCTTCCCGTATGCAACGCTGTTTTTGCTGCATCTCTTGGTTTGCATTTTGCTCATTATCCCAGTCATGTATCTCTCGCTCTAGTCGGGTTAGATCATTTTCAAGTGCTCTCCGGATCCCTACAGTCTGACCCATGCAGTGCCCCCGTGCCTCTACCCTCAAGGTCTCCCATTCTATGCTACGGGAAGCTGTTGACCTCTTGTTTATGGTTGTGTACTATGCTAAGTGTGTTTCAAGAGAGTCTTTCAAGAAAGTCGCCCCATTTGGCACTGGTTGGAGCCGCCACGTGGGGATCGGGGTTCTTTCGCATGTGCAGCGGCAGGTCAACAGTAGGGGACTGCGGTCTTTTAGTGTGCGTCCTAGATATTCAGTGCGCACTTCATCGGGGCTAAAAGATTTAGGGGGTCATTACAACATTGGCGGTAAAAGGCGCTTACCGCCGTGCAGAAGACCGCCAATACACCGCTGCGGAATTCCACCACAGCTATTATGACCCATGACTCGGAATCCGCCGAAATTCAGACACCCACACAAGTCCGCCACACCAAAGGTCAGTGATAAACTGACGAAAACAAAACCTCTACCATCACACCAACAGAAACACGCCCATGCTATCACGACCCACGAATCCACGCGGCGGTCTTTCAACCACGGTATACCATTGGCGGTACACACCGCCGCGCTCAAAATACACACACATCTCCAAAACACCGCCACATTGGACAATTCAAAATACACACACCTGAGACACATACAAACAACACTCCCACAGACCCAACACAATATAAAACGCACACCCACATCACCCACAAACCCCTACGACCAAAAACTGTAGACGAAGGCGACAGATAGAGACTACAGCAATAGACAACCCCACCACACAGAGGCACACAACACCATCACCCATACAACATCCACGCTCAAAACACCCTACACCACCACACATCACCACACTCAACACATACACCACCCCACACATCACCGACACCACCCCATGTCACGCCAAAGACACCCCAGGTTTTCCGAGGAGGAGCTCAGGGTCATGGTGGAGGAAATCCTATGGGTAGAGCCACAGCTATTTGGAGCACAGGTGCAGCACACCTCCATAGCCAGGAAGATGGAGCTATGGCGAAGAATCGTCGACAGGGTCAACGCTGTGGGACAGCATCCAAGAAATCGGGAGGACATCACGAAGAGGTGGAACGACCTACGGCGGAAGGTGCGTTCAGTGGTCTCCAGGCACAACATCGCGATTCAGCGGACTAGCGGCGGACCCCCACTTCCTCCCCCACAACTAACAACATGGGAGGAGCAGGTCTTGACCATCATGCATCCAGAGGGCCTCGGAGGAGTCAGTGGAAAAATGGACACTGGTAAGTCTAATCTTAACTATCATATCCCCCACCCTACCTGCATGCTATCACACACCCCCACCCTCACCCCTCCCCTATCACTCCAACTCCTCACTAATGTACTAATAACACAAACCACACATCCCAATACCAAGCCCTGCATGACACAACTAAGCATGGACACCCAGCACTAAAACATGCTCACTGCACACCACCTCCGTCGGCGCTAGTGGACAGGAGGCACCGCCACAGGACCATCACACCAGCACCCCACCCCCTGCAGACGGACAACCACCACGCAAGCGGTCCCTGAGATCCAGGAACAGGACAGAACAAGATGGCAAGACCCCCACCAGGAAATGAGACCACCCTGATTGTCACCCCACTGCCCCACTTTGTTACCCTGTCCATACTTTAACTGCCCCAGATCCACTTCCTATGCCCATATGGGCAGTGCACCTGTGTGACTAATAGACTGGACTCTGCCATGGACATTCCTCCACCATCACCCATCACCATTTTGCCACCCCTCCAATAAGTAGCACTTCAATAAACACCCTTGAACCACAAAACAATCTGGAGTCAGTCTGTGATTTTGAAAATCTGTATTAGCAATGACAGTGACAAAATGCGTTTTCAAATGTAATGCCAACATACCTATGTCACACATCACAAGTCCATGAAGGATGCAAGCAGATGACACACGTTGGTAACCACACCTGTGAAACCGTAATGGAAATGTACAACTCAGTTACCAAAAACTACTACTAATTGACAGGCAGGATAGAGGTAGAAGTGTGAAAGTGAATGTAATAGTAAAAAAATTGTTCTCACCTGTGTGTCACTAGAAATATTGCTGTATGACTGACTCCCTGTTGTCTATGTCTTCTCCCTCAGCTTCCTCCTCATCACTGTCCACAGGCTCCACAGCTGCCACAACACCGTCATCTGGACCATCCTCCTGCAGAAAAGGCACCTGGCGTTGCAAAGCAAGATTGTGAAGCATCGAGCAGGCGATGATGATCTGGCACACCTTCCTTGGTGAGTAGAATAGGGAACCACCTGTCATTTGGAGGCACCTGAACCTGGCCTTCAGGAGGCTGAAGGTGCGTTCGATCGCCCTCCTAGTCCGCCCATGGGCCTCATTGTAGCGATCCTCTGCCCTGGTCCTGGGATTCCTCACTGGGGTCAATAGCCAGGACAGGTTGGGGTAACCAGAGTGCCCTAATAGCCACACACAGTGCCTCTGGAGTTGACCCATCACATACGGGATGCTGCTATTCCGCAGGATGTAGGTGTCATGCACTGAGTCAGGGAACATAGCATTTACCTGCGAGATGTACTGGTCTGCCAAACATACCATCTGTACATTCATGGAATGATAACTCTTCTGGTTCCTGTACACCTGTTCACTCCTGTGGGGGGGGGACCAGAGCTACATGGGTGCCATCAATAGCACCTATGATGGTGGGGATATGTCCCAGGGCATAAAAGTCACCTTTCACTGTAGCCAAATCCTCAACCTGAGGGAAAACGATGTAGCTCCTTACGTGTTTCAGCAGGGCAGACAACACTCTGGACAACACGTTGGAAAACATAGGCTGGGACATCCCTGATGCCATGGCCACTGTTGTTTGAAAAAATCCACTTGCAAGGAAATGGAGCACTGATAGCACCTGCACTTCAGGGGGTATTCCTGTGGGATGGCGGATTGGTGAGATCAGGTCTGGCTTCAACTGGGTACACAGTTCCTGGATTGCGGCACGGTCAAACCTGTAGGTGATGATCAAATGTCGCTCCTCCATTGTAAACAGGTCCACCAGCGGTCGGTACACCAGAGGATTCCACCATCTCCTCAAATGTCCCAGCTGACGGTGCCTAAGAAGGACAACAGCGACCACAGAGTCAACAAATTCCCAGGTATGTACCCACAGCTACACAGAACACGACACCAAATACAAAACCCCTCCTGTATGTGTGTTGAGTGTAGGCCTAGGTATGTGTGACGCAGTAGTAAATGAAGCCATGTGGGCCCCCGAAATGGCGGCTGCCTGACCTCTAAAGTGGGACAATGGGATGTGAGGTATCTGCACTGACGTTGTACACCGTCGCTGTAGGCGGTCGTAGACCGCGGCGCAACGCTGCATTCGTTAATATTGGACCCTATGGGTCCCAGGAGCCAATGATGAAGTGCGCCGGGGGTGACGTAACGCACCGCCGCGGACGTCACCGCCGCGGACGTGACTGCCATTTTCGATCTGTTCAATCACTCGATACCTGATCTTCGATAGGAGAGGACCTACACTGCAAGTGCTGCTGTGACCTCGGTCTGGAAGAGACAATGGCTGCTGCGTCTGGGGAAAGGGCCCCTGCCTTCACTGCTCAGGAGTTGGAGAAGCTAGTCGACGGGGTCCTCCCCCAGTACACGCTACTCTACGGTCCTCCAGACCAACAGGTAATTACACAGGGAGCACGTTGTATGGGCTATGCCTGGGTGGAGAGGGCTGGATGTCAGTAGGAAGGGGGCAGAGTTCTGCGACCCTGAAGGACTGTGAATGCATGTGCCACATGGCAAGGGTAGGGATGGGGGCCACTCACTTCGACGGTGCAGTTGGTAATGACTTCTCTTCTTCCCCTGTACATGTCATGTAGGTCAGCGCCCACCAGAAGAAGGACATTTGGCGTGCCATCGCCAAGGATGTCCGGACCCTGGGGGTCCACCAGAGACGGGGCACCCACTGCCGTAAAAGATGGGAGGACATTCGCCGCTGGATCAAGAAGACGGCGGAGGCTCAGCTGGGGATGGCCTCCCAACGTGGGAGGGGTGCCTGTCGCACCATGACCCCCCTGATGTTCCGGATCCTGGCGGTGGCCTACCCAGAGTTGGATGGGCGCTTGAGGGCATCACAGCAGACACAAGGGGGTGAATACACTCTCATTCTGCGGACTTGCGCGCAGTGGAGGGTCTGGGTGGGGGAGGAGGGCTGTGGGTTTCCCTAGGCCAGGGCGAGTTACGTAGGCTAGGCCCCTCCGTAATGCAGGCCATGTGGCACTCCACCCCACCTCTGTAGAGTGCCAAGTACAGGTATACATGCCCCTGTGTCATCTATGTTTGCAGATATCCACCATAGCCATGTAGGCCAGATCCCAGGAATTGCATCTGTAGAGGCCAAGAGCACGGCGTAGTGCAGGGGGCTGCTCTGTCTGTATTGTCCGCCAACGGTAGCGGTAAGCCATGCACTCAACCTGTCTTTCTTCTGTTGTCCCCCCCCCCCCTTTTTGTGCTCTCCCTGTTCTTTTGTGCATCAGCATCATCAGGCGGAGGTACAGTGGCACCGGTGCACGAGGGAGCTGCATCCCACATGGCCATGGAGGGCCACACCACAGACTATGAATACACCAGTGGGACGGAGGGTGAGGGGAGCTTCACGTCAGTCACCAAACACCGACACGGACTCGTCCGCTGATGGGAGCTCCCTTGTGGTGGCGGCACCATCTGTGCCCCCCACTTCTACAGGTACAGCCGCCACCCCCACTACCAGCACTGCCCTCCCAGCAGCCCCTCAGCCTTCGCTCCGTGCCCGCTCACCCAGGAGGGTGGGCATCACCTTCGCCCCAGGCACTTCAGCCCCTGCCCCAGTCACCCCTGCTGCCCTCAGTGAGGAGGCCATTGACCTCCTCAGGTCACTCACTGTTGGGCAGTCTACCATTGTGAATGCCATCCAGAGTGTAGAAAGGGAGTTGCAACACGGTAATGCATTCCTGGAGGGCATTCATTCTGGTCAGGCTGCCCTTCATCAAACCCTGCAATCTCTGGCCTCAGCACTGATGGCAGCCATTGTCCCTGTGTCTAGCCTCCCCCCCTCCAACTTCCTCCACCCAGACCCAGTCCCCTGTACCCCAGCGTATCCCAAGCACACCATCAGACAAGCATGCACACACCTCAACACACAAAAGTAGCTCAGGCAAACATAAGCACCACACAACCCACAGGCACTCACACAAGCATCACCCACATACAGACACAGCAACATCCACTGCCTCCACTGTGTCCCCCTCCTCATCGTCTCCCTCCTCCTTCCCAGTCTCATCTACACTCTCACCTGCATGCACTACATCTACAGGCACTAGGACTCGCACCAGAACACCCAGCACCACACCCTGCTCACCTGCACTCACCACCCCCACTTCCATTTACACGTCCCCTGTGTCCACTCTCAGTGTGTCTGTGACGCCCCCTCCCAAAGTACACAAACGCGGGCACCCACACACCCAACATTCATCCACCTCACAACAGCCTCCAGTACTTGCAGCTGCACCCAAATCACCTAAAGTTATACCTCCTACAACCACCTCCTCTTCCTCCACTCCCAGACCCCCTCCAGCTACCCATCCCAGTGTTCGTCAGAAACTCTTCCTCAGCAACGTTGACCTCTTTGCCACCACTCCCACCCCTCCAATTCATAGGTCCCGTAGTAGCACCTCAGCCAAAAAAAGTCCGGTACCAGTGGTGCGTGTTAAAGGTGTGTGGAGTGCACTGGCCACCAGGGCAGCCAGTGTAACACAGAGCCAAAGCACTGCCAGTCCACCCCCTGTAAAGCACCTTAAGTTAGAAAGTGGGCGACGGGAGAGGGTGAAGACTCCTGCCGGCAAAACAGCTCACAAGGGTCCCGGGGGAAGTGCCAAGTCAGCTGTGACCCCTCCCAAGGTGGTGAAGGGGCAGAAGAAGTCTCCAAAGTCTAGTAAGAGCAGCACAGCGGAGAAGGCCGCCATTCTCCCCGCCGGCCGGGACGCCACCGCCAGCACTGTCGTCACTGGTCCGGAGACCACCGCCAGAGTCCGTGCCCTGGAGGGCAGCAGTATCGTCACTGGTCAGGAGACCACCGCCAGAGTCAGTGCCCTGGAGGGCAGCAGTATTGTCACTGGTCCGGAGACCACCGCCAGAGTCAGTGCCCTGGAGGGCATCAGTATCGTCACTGGTCAGGAGACCACCGCCAGAGTCAGTGACCTGGAGGGCCCCGGCAGCCACAGCCCTACTGGGCACTGAGGGAGCGTAATGCCACACACCACTGAACAGGTCAGAGACCGCCATGGCAAAGCACCGCTGAACAGGGCAAAGCACCGCTGAACATGGCAAAGACCGCCATGGCAATGCACCGCTGAACAGGCCAAAGACCGCCATGGTGAAGACCGCAGAACAGGGCAAAGCACCGCTGAACAGGGCAAAGACCGCCATGGCAAAGCACCGCTGAACAGGGCAAAGACCGCCATGGCTAAGCACCGCTGAACAAGGCAAAGAACGCCATGGCAAAACACCGCTGAACAGGTCAGAGACCGCCATGGCAAAGCACAGCTGAACAGGTCAGAGACCGCCATGATAAAGCACCGCTGAACAGGGCAAAGCACCGCCGAACAGGGCAAAGATCGCCATGGCAAAGCACTGCTGAACAGGTCAGAGACCGCCATGGCAAAGCACCGCTGAACAGGTCAGAGACAGCAAAGGCAAGCACCGCTGAACAGGGCAAAGACCACCATGGTGAAGACCGCTGAACAGGGCAAAGACCGCCAAATCAAGCATCGTTAGCCCATGTGCAGCTGGGCCAGTGACGGAACTGGGACCGTCACGGGGAGCGTGAAGCACTCTGGGCACCAGTCCCCCTCCAGAACCAGTGGAGACCTGCATCCACTCTGTCTGTCCTTCACAGGATGAAGCACTCTGGGCACCAGTCCCCCTCCAGAACCAGTGAAGACCTGCATCCACTCTGTCTGTCCTTCACAGGATGAAGCACTCTGGGCACCAGTCCCCCTCCAGAACCAGTAGAGACCTGCATCCACTCTGTCTGTCCTTCACAGGATGAAGCACTCTGGGCACAAAGCCCCCTCCAGAACCAGTGGAGTAAGGCATCCACTACCTCAGTCCTTTTCAGGATGAAGCACTCTGGGCACCAGTCCCCCCCAGAACCAGTGGAGACCTGCATCCACTCTGTCTGTCCTTCACAGGATGAAGCACTCTGGGCACCAGTCCCCCTCCAGAACCAGTGGTGACCTGCATCCACTCTGTCTGCCCTTCACAGGATGAAGCACTCTGGGAACCAGTCCCCCTCCAGAACCAGTAGAGACCTGCATCCACTCTGTCTGTCCTTCACAGGATGAAGCACTCTGGGCACAAAGCCCCCTCCAGAACCAGTGGAGTAAGGCATCCACTACCTCAGTCCTTGGCAGGATGAAGCACTCTGGGCACAAAGCCCCCTCCAGAACCATTAGAGACTGTTATCCACTTGAGAGAAAGTGGGCAACCCACCCACTGTAGAGACTTGAGAGACTGTGGCTTTGCACTCCCCAGGATGGTCTAGTGGGCAACCCACCCACTGTTGCGACTTGAGAGACTATGGCTTTGCACTCCCCAGGATGGTACAGTGGGCAACCCACCCACTGTAGAGACTTGAGAGACTGTGGCTTTGCACTCCCCAGGATGGTACAGTGGGCAAACCACCCACTGTAGAGACTTGAGAGACTGTGCCTTGGCACTCCCCAGGATACATCAATGGGCATGGAGCCCCGTCGTGGATCTGGTGTGCTGCTGTAATCCGGCTGAGTTGCCCCCCCCCTTCCATTCCCCCTGAGGTGCCTGTTGTATTTCTATCTGATGCCCCAGCAGTGTTCTCTCCGTTTGTGGAAAGGTATCTAGTGTGGGCCTCGCCCATGCATTTTGGGCCCAGTGGTCCACGGACATTGATATGTGCATACCTGCAGTACTACTCGGAGATGTATGATTTTCGAATGTTTAGATATATATCTGTATATATTTGGTTACTGTATTTTGATACATTACAAGGTTTGAACTGATTTCCTTTTGTCTTTGCATTCTTCCGGGGGGGGGGGGTTGTGGGTTGTTACTGTGCTGTTTGGATATACATTGGTGTGTGTGTTGTAATGGGTGAGGGTCGGGGTGGGGGTGGGGGTGTTGCGTGTGTGTCCCCCTGACTTTTGCCTCCCCTATGTCGTAGGTGCAGTACTCACCGTTGTCTTCGGCGCCTACATTGCTGATGATCGTAGAGGAGCGAGAAGACAAGCGCAGAGAGTATTTTTAGTTCGGGCTCCATGGTGGCCTCCTTCCTCGTGGAGTGTGTTAAGGTGAGCGTTTTCCCATTGCAAAAGCTGTTTCCGCCGTGTTTTTATCCACGGTGAATCCGCCCCGGAAAAGGTGGCAGATTGGTGGGTTGTGATACTGTGGGCGGTACATTGTCTTCCACCTGTCTGTTGGCGGTGACCGCTGTGATGCTTGTCTGTACCGCCGTGGTGGTCGGAGTGTTAGAGTGGCTGTCTATGTTGGCGGTTTCCGCCACGGTCATAATTCCCTTTTTTTGTCCACCGGCCTGTTTGCAGTATTACCGCAGCTTTAACACCGTCCGCCAGGGTTGTAATGACCCCCATAGCGCACACAAAATGGTCTATTCTAGTGTATAGACAATGAAGGCCAGAGTAATAGCCCCTCTCCTGAGGATGCTGTGAATGCCATATGTCTTCCATACCCCAGTGTGTTACCCACTCCCTTTGTTATCCTGTGAGTCCCCGCTCCCGGTAACGGAGGTGTAGAGCGAACCATGTCAGTGTCTAGGACACAATTAAAATCTCCGCCCAACAGCAGGTGTCACCCTGTCATGTAAGCCAAACTTCCCAAAAGGCCATGCAAAATACGGGATCTGATCTTGACACATCCCAGGGTCACGTGCCTTCCATGCAGTCTCCCCTCCACCAATACATATCGGCCCTCCTGGTCTACATCTGTGTTAAGAACTTCGAAAGGGACCCCAGCCCTCACCCATATCAGCGTGCACCACGCAAATGAAGAGTATGGAGTGGTGTATATTTTGCTCCTCCACCTACGCCGGAGCTGGTCAGCCTCGTTTACAGTAATGTGTGTTTCTTGGAGTAATGATATGTGGACCCCTGTAGGAAAATGGCTCCTTGTTGCAGTTACTCCCCACTTTTTGCCTGATAGTGATGCTGACTAGACTGAGAAGTGTGCTCGGATCCTACTAACCAGGCCCCAGCACCAGTGTTCTTTCTCTTAAAAATTTACAATTGTTTCCACAACGTGAGAGATAGTGTGCACAGAATGCAAGGGTTCCCCTTGGAGGTTGATAGTGGCAAAATTAGATAATTCTAATGCTCTATTTTGTGGTTTTGTGGTAGTGTGGTCGAGCAGTAGGCTTATCAGAGGGTAATGTTAAGCATTTGTTGTACACACACAGGCAATACATGAGGAACACACACTCAAAGACTTAACTCCAGGCCAATAGTTTTTATATAGAAAAATATATTTTCTTAATTTATTTTAGAACCACAAGATTTGAAGTAAATACATAAAATGCAAGGTACTCCACAAAGGTAAGTAAGGAACTTTGAATTAGAACAGTAACATACAAAGTTTTAGTTAAAATGGCAATGAGCTATTTTAAAAGTGGACACTGCAAAAATCAACAGTTCCTGGGGGAGGTAAGTATTGCTTAGTTTTTCTGGGAAGTAAGACACTTACAAGTTCAAGATCCTGGGCATAGGCATCCCACTGTTGATGGTTTAAGGCAACCCCAAAGTTACCACACCAGCAACACAGGGCCGGTCAGCTGCAGAGGTCAAAGGAGGGCCCAAAACACATAGGCGCCTATGGAGAATAGGGGTGCTCCGGTTCCAGTCTGCCAACAGTTAAGTACCTGCGTCTTCGGAGGGCAGACCAGGGAGGGTTTGTAGAGCACCTGGGGGACACAAGTAGGCTCACAAAACACACCCTCAGCGGCACAGGGGCGGCCTGGTGCAGTATGCTTAGCAGGCATCGGGTTTTGAATAGGAATCAATGGAGGGACCTGGGGGTCACTTTAGCGGTGCAGGCAGGGCACAAGGGGACTTCTCAGGCCAGCCACCAACTGGGCTAGGCAGAGGGTCGCCTGATTGTCAATCCTGCACTGGAATTCGGTTCCATCTGGTCCTGGTCCTGGGAGCTGCGGGTGCAGGGCTTGGTCCAAGCGTCGGGTTGCACTTCCAATGTCTAAGGTTTTGCTTAGACACTGTAGGGACACAATGCTCATGCACAAATGCCATCACCTGTGGTATAGTGCACCCTGCCTTAGGGCTGTAAGGCCTGCTAGAGGGATGACGTACCTATGCCACAGGCAGTGTGAGGTGGGCATGGCACTCTGAGGGGAGTGCCATGTCAACTTAGTCATTTTCTCCCCACCACCACACACAAGCTGTGAGGCACTGTGCATGCGCTGAGTGAGGGGTCTCCAGGGTGGCATAAGACATGCTGCAGCCCTTAGAGACCTTCCCTGGCATCAGGGCCCTTGGTACCAGAGGTACCATTTGCAAGGGACTTATCTGGGTGCCAGGGCTGTGCTAATTGTGGGAATAGGTACAGTTTAGGGAAAAAACACTGGTGCTGGGCCTGGTTAGCAGGGTCCCAGCACACTTTCAATCATAACTGGCATCAACAAAAGGCAAAACATCAGAGGGTAACCATGCCAAGGAGGCATTTCCTTACACACACTAACTCATCCGCGGTCTGAGGAGTCACTGCAGGAGCCCCATCCGTGAGGTGAGAGTCGGAGTCAGAAGATTGGTCCAGCCGATCAGACTCGTTCCCACTAGTTTTGCCAGCTGTTTTAGTAGACTGTAGTGTCACCATGCTCTCAGGGCCACCTTCCTGTCCATCTTGTTCTGCACCGGTGTTGGCCGCGGCTCCTTCTGTGGATGGTCCCGCAGTCCTCAGTTTCTCTTGCACCTCCACCGGGGCTCCCTTTCTGGTCAGCAGCCACCATCCGTTCTAGCCCTGTAGGGCTCCAGGCAGTCACAGTTTGGTGTGCTGGGCTATTATCGCTGTTTCATTATTCCGGACCCTATCAGCTAATTTCAGGTGGTCCGCTCTCAGCAGGCCCAGTTCAACAGTTACTTGGCCAATCTTGTGCTGGAGAGTTGTTTTAGTGTCCTCAATGGGCCCCAAGATCTTGTCCAGGCTGGCTTGCAGAGTGGTAGGAAAAGGGTCACGGCTGTCTGGTTGCTCCATTCCGTCCAACAGACTCTTGCCCTGCGATTTAGCCCTCCCCACGGCTCGCGCCGATGGGCCAGGCCTGGGCCACTAAGAAAATCAGGTCAGACCGTGAGCCGCATGCCCCCCTCGCAGCACTCCACCAAGTCAACCAGGCCGCAGGGGCTCCTGGCCTATCAGCAGGTTCCTTTGCGGCCCGGCCTCCACCTCAGCCCAGCCGGGGCCTTGAGCGCCCTCAAATGGCTCTCCTCTCCCTCACACCACTGCAATGGGCGTCTGCGGGCGGTGGTTCACCCCCTGCTTTTCACTAGTTGCAAAGCCTCGTCCACTTCTGTGCCCCCCTTTGTCCTGTCTTGGGGCAGGATTAGGACCCTGTTGGGGCCTTCCGGTTAGGATTAATGTCGGGCCGGCGCGGAGCTAGTCCTTCATGCATCCACCATGTTGGTCGCCCAGGCCATGCCCCTAGAAGTTCATCCTCTACAAGGTGGAATGAAGAGATCAGAGGACTCTATTGGAACATGTTGATCTGATGGGTGATTGATTCTTTATGTCATGTCGTTTCTTGGAATGTCTTGTCTTGGAATGTCATGTAGTGTCTTTTCTTGGAATGTTGTGTCTTTTTTTGGAATGTCGTGTCTTTTCTTGGAATGTCATGTCTTTTCTTGGAATGTCGTGTCTTTTCTTGGAATGTCGTGTCTTTTTTTGGAATGTCATGTCTTTTCTTGGAATGTCGTGTCTTGTAGAATGTCATGTCCTTTCTTGGAATGTCGTGTCCTTTCTTGGAACATTGTGTCTTTTCTTGGAATGTCGTGTCTTCTCTTGGAATGTCATGTCTTTTCTTGGAATGTCATGTGATGTCTAGTGTGAGAGAACAGGGCTGATTGCAGAGGCCCCTAACTTTTTGCCCCCATTTTCCACTTTTTTGCTGGTGTTTTCCTGACTCTGATGGTGATATGGGTACGACTAACCACCAGTCCCAGGGCCTGTGCTCTGTGTAAAATCTGTATGCAAATTAGGCTAATTATAATTGGCTAAGTCAACCTACCTATAAGTCCCTAGTATATGGTAGCGCATGTAGGTTTAGGGACCCCAGCATAGGTAGTGCACCCATAGGTGCACTGCTGAGGTGCCCAGTGTCATTTTAAAGGCAGGCCTGCCTTGCTGGCTGCTTTTAAATAAAGCTGTATGCAAATTCGACTTCAGAATTAAAAGTAGTTTCAAAGTTTAAAAATACCTTATTTTTACATATATGTCACCCCTAAGGTGTGTCCTATGTGCCCCTAGGGCTGGGTGCCATGTAACTATAAGCAGGGACCTTATAAAAATAGTTTTATAAGCCCTGGTGAGTTGAAACAGCGAAATTAGTTTTTCCCTCATTGTAGTGAATGACCTCCATAGGCTAGAATGGGGAGACTTTATTTTAATTTTTAAAGTCCCTTTATGTAACAGAGACACGAAGTTTGGTATCAAATTCATTGTTATAGTTCCAGTTGTTGGAATTAATAAAACTTGTTCAGGTAAAGAGTTTTAAACTTTACCTGAAAAGTTGCCAACTTCAGCCCTGCAGTGTTTTTGCTGCTGTGCTCTGATTGGCCAGCCTCTGGCAGCCTGGCCAGGCTGCTTTGATGAGGTGTGAAGTGGCCTGGCTCCACACAAAGAGATGTGCCTGTGGGAGGAGATCTCCTTCCACCAGATGGTGAAGCAGGAAGGGGGAGGGCTGCCAAACTGGTCTTCAAAGGCAGAGAAGGACATTTGGAGCACCCCAGCAACACCCTCACATCCTGCAAACCCAGACAATTAGGTGTCCCCTTGATTAGATTAGAAGAGGGCATGAGAGGGGTGTGTTTAGGATTTTGAGCCACACCAGTGGGTGGGCTCAGCCAGAAGTAACCTCCAAAAATCACTTTCAGCCATGATGGATTTTTGAGGAATGTTGCTCCCTGGGATTGATTTTTGCCACACTTCCCAGCAAGTGGTCATCACAGGGGGAAGGACCCTGCCCCTGATTGGAGAACCAGGACCCCCCTGTTCTTCACCCAGGATCAAGGATAAAGCTGGCAGACCTGCACCCACACCTCAGTTCCCTACCAGATTCCTACCAGGAAGAACTACAGAAGAACAACAACTGCCCTGCTGGACACCTGGCCTGCACCTGGACCCTGCACTCTGAAGGACTGCACCAGCTGCACACTTGGGCTTCACCACAAGAGGGACTTTGCCCTGCTTCAACTGGTTCAAGGAAGGACTCCCGGTTTGCTACAGGTGAAAACTTGCTAACTAGAGTCCCCTGCACCAACTCCTGAGGAAACCAACCAGCTAACCACTGTCCAGTGGCCAAAAAAGAATTTGCGCCAGGTGCATTCTGGGAGTTGTAGTCCACACCCCCAAGGAGCATCTCAGAGCTTCTGGACCCCAAAAGAACCTTAAAGAAACCTCTGGAAGAAGATCCAGAAGTTTGGAGAACTTTGGAGAACTTTTGGAAAAAACATCCATGAGGGAACGACCTGCCCCGGCAACTCTAGCCGGCTTGCCTCATCCGCGACCCGGCCTGACTTGCAGGTTCGCCTGGTGAAGAAAAACTCCAAAAAAGAGACAAAGTCTGAACGTAGGAAGTTGACTGGGACCTCCCAGCCAGCGTATCTGAGGAGGGCTCCAAGGACGTCGGCTCAAGATCCAGGTTTGCCCCGGTCGAAGGATTTTCACCCTGAAAAAACGACTAAGTCTGAAGGTTAAAATCTCCACCGAGGGCTCCCACGACACGTATCCGAAGAAAAGTTCCAAGGGGTCGGATTGGACTGGCAGGTTCGTCCCGCTGAAGAAAATCTTCAGAAAAACGACTAAGTCCTAAGGTAAACTTTTGACCGAGGCCTCCCGCGGGCTGTAGCCGAGCCGGACTCAATTGCGGTCGGCCTTAAACTTTGACTTTGCCCCTGTCGAGGTGCGACCGGATTGGCGCTTTTTGTTTCTAGCCGCTAGAAAACAATAATTCTTTAAAAATTAATTTCTCCGGTTCCCCTTATCCAATTTTAGTTTTTGTGTCATTTTAAAGATAAAAATATAACCTATTTTTATAAACTGATTTCGGATTTTTAAACTGTTTCCTGTGTTTTATTTGATTACTGTTTTGTGATATTTGAAGGCTTTAACTCTGTCTCCTAATTTAAGCCTTGTCGCTCGTTGCCAAGTTACCAAGGGTTGAGCTAGATTTAATTTACTGAGACCTAACTGGACCTAAGTGGAGGTTAGTGGCCTATTGCTAAGTGTAGGTACTTACATGCCCTTACCAATAACCCATTTTCCAACATCTAGGAATGTCCTGTCTTGTCTTGGAATGTCCTGTCTTGTCTTGGAATGTCGTGTCTTGTCTTGGAATGTCATGTCTTTTCTTGGAATGCCATGTTTTGTGTTGGAATGTCATGTCTTTTCTTGAAATGTCGTGTGGAATGTCATGTATTTTCTTGGAATGTCGACTTTTTTTGGAATGTCACGTCTTTTCTTGTAATGTGTGGAATTTCGTGTCTTTTCTTGGAATGTAGTGTGGAATGTCGTGTCTTTTCTTGGAATATGTGGAATGTTGCGTCTTTTCTTGGAATGTGTGGAATGTCGCGTCTTTTTTTTGGAATGTCGTCTTTTTTTGGAATGTGTGGAATGTCATGTCTTTTCTTGGAATGTGTGGAATGTCGCGTCTTTTTTTGGATTGTGTGGAATGTCATGTCTTTTTTTGGAATGTGTGGAATGTCGTGTCTTTTCTTGGAATGTGTGGAATGTCATGTCTTTTTTTGGAATGTCATATCTTTTTGTGGAATGTGTGGAATGTCCGGAATGTCCTGTCTTTTCTTGGAATGTGTGGAATTTCGCGTCTTTTCTTGGAATGTCATGTCTTTTTTTGGAATGTGTGGAATGTCGTGTCTTTTCTTGGAATGTCGTGTCTTTTCTTGGAATGTGTGGAAAGTCGTGTCTTTTTTTGGAATGTCATGTCTTCTTTTGGAATGTGTGGAATGTCGTGTCTTTTCTTGGAATGTGTGGAATGTCATGTCTTTTTTTGGAATGTGTGGAATGTCATGTCTTTTCTTGGAATGTGTGGAATGTCGCGTCTTTTTTTGGAATGTCATGTCTTTTTTTGGAATGTGTGGAATGTCATGTCTTTTCTTGGAATGTCGTGTCTTTTCTTGGAATGTGTGGAATGTCATGTCTTTGATTGGAATGTGTGGAATGTCATGTCTTTTCTTGGAATGTGTGGAATGTCGCGTCTTTTCTTGGAATGTGTGGAATGTCGTGTCTTTTTTTGGAATGTCATGTCTTTTTTTGGAATGTGTGGAATGTCATGTCTTTTCTTGGAATATGTAGAATGTCGCGTCTTTTCTTGGAATGTGTGGAATGTTGTGTTTTTTTTTGGAATGTCATGTCTTTTTTTGGAATGTGTGGAATGTCATGTATTTTCATGGAATGTGTGGAATGTCATGTCTTTTTTTGGAATGTGCGGAATGTCATGTCTTTTCTTGGAATGTGTGGAATGTCATGTCTTTTCTTGGAATGTGTAGAATGTCGCGTCTTTTCTTGGAATGTGTGGAATGTCGTTTTTTTAAATTTCATGTCTTTTTTTGGAATGTGTGGAATGTCGTGTCTTTTCTTGGAATGTGTGGAATGTCGTGTCTTTTCTTGGAATGTCATGTCTTTTCTTGGAATGTGTGGAATGTCGCGGCTTTTCTTGGAATGTGTGGAATGTCATGTCTTTTTTTGGAATGTCATGTCTTTGTTTGGAATGTGTGGAATGTCATGTCTTTTCTTGGAATGTGTGGAATGTCATGTCTTTTCTTGGAATGTGTGGAATGTCGCGTCTTTTCTTGGAATGTGTGGAATGTCGCATTTTTTTTGGAATGTCGTCTTTTTTTGGAATGTGTAGAATGTCATGTCTTTTCTTGGAATGTGTGGAATGTCGCGTCTTTTCTTGGAATGTGTGGAATGTCGTCTTTTTTTGGAATGTGTGGAATGTCATGTCTTTTCTTGGAATGTGTGGAATGTCGCGTCTTTTTTTGGATTGCGTGGAATGTCATGTCTTTTTTTGGAATGTGTGGAATGTCGTGTCTTTTCTTGGAATGTGTGGAATGTCGTGTCTTTTTTTGGAATGTCATATCTTTTTGTGGAATGTGTGGAATGTCCTGTCTTTTCTTGGAATGTGTGGAATTTCGCGTCTTTTCTTGGAATGTCATGTCTTTTTTTGGAATGTGTGGAATGTCGTGTCTTTTCTTGGAATTTCGTGTCTTTTCTTGGAATGTGTGGAATGTCGTGTCTTTTTTTGGAATGTCATGTCTTTTTTGGAATGTGTGGAATGTCGCGTCTTTTCTTGGAATGTGTGGAATGTCGTGTCTTTTTTTGGAATGTGATCTCTTTTTTTGGAATGTGTGGAATGTCATGTCTTTTTTTGGAATGTGTGGAATGTCGTGTCTTTTCTTGGAATGTCATGTCTTTTTTTGGAATGTGTGGAATGTCGCGTCTTTTCTTGGAATGTGTGGAATGTCGTGTCTTTTTTTGGAATGTCATGTCTTTTTTTGGAATGTGTGGAATGTCAGGTCTTTTCCTGGAATGTGTGGAATGTCTCGTCTTTTCTTGGAATGTCATGTCTTTTTTGGAATGTGTGGAATGTCGTGTCTTTTTTTGGAATGTCATGTCTTTTTTTGGAATGTGTGGAATGTCGTGTCTTTTCTTGGAATGTGTGGAATGTCATGTCTTTTCTTGGAATGTGTGGAATGTCATGTCTTTGATTGGAATGTGTGGAATGTCATGTCTTTTCTTGGAATGTGTGGAATGTCGCGTCTTTTCTTGGAATGTGTGGAATGTCGTGTCTTTTTTTGGAATGTCATGTCTTTTTTTGGAATGTGTGGAATGTCATGTCTTGTCTTGGAATGTCGTGTCTTGTCTTGGAATGTCATGTCTTTTCTTGGAATGCCATGTTTTGTGTTGGAATGTCATGTCTTTTCTTGAAATGTCGTGTGGAATGTCATGTATTTTCTTGGAATGTCGACTTTTTTTGGAATGTCACGTCTTTTCTTGTAATGTGTGGAATTTCGTGTCTTTTCTTGGAATGTAGTGTGGAATGTCGTGTCTTTTCTTGGAATATGTGGAATGTTGCGTCTTTTCTTGGAATGTGTGGAATGTCGCGTCTTTTTTTTGGAATGTCGTCTTTTTTTGGAATGTGTGGAATGTCATGTCTTTTCTTGGAATGTGTGGAATGTCACGTCTTTTTTTGGATTGTGTGGAATGTCATGTCTTTTTTTGGAATGTGTGGAATGTCGTGTCTTTTCTTGGAATGTGTGGAATGTCATGTCTTTTTTTGGAATGTCATATCTTTTTGTGGAATGTGTGGAATGTCCTGTCTTTTCTTGGAATGTGTGGAATTTCGCGTCTTTTCTTGGAATGTCATGTCTTTTTTTGGAATGTGTGGAATGTCGTGTCTTTTCTTGGAATGTCGTGTCTTTTCTTGGAATGTGTGGAAAGTCGTGTCTTTTTTTGGAATGTCATGTCTTCTTTTGGAATGTGTGGAATGTCGTGTCTTTTCTTGGAATGTGTGGAATGTCATGTCTTTTTTTGGAATGTGTGGAATGTCATGTCTTTTCTTGGAATGTGTGGAATGTCGCGTCTTTTTTTGGAATGTCATGTCTTTTTTTGGAATGTGTGGAATGTCATGTCTTTTCTTGGAATGTCGTGTCTTTTCTTGGAATGAGTGGAATGTCATGTCTTTTCTTGGAATGTGTGGAATGTCATGTCTTTGATTGGAATGTGTGGAATGTCATGTCTTTTCTTGGAATGTGTGGAATGTCGCGTCTTTTCTTGGAATGTGTGGAATGTCGTGTCTTTTTTTGGAATGTCATGTCTTTTTTTGGAATGTGTGGAATGTCATGTCTTTTCTTGGAATGTGTAGAATGTCGCGTCTTTTCTTGGAATGTGTGGAATGTTGTGGTTTTTTTTGGAATGTCATGTCTTTTTTTGGAATGTGTGGAATGTCATGTATTTTCATGGAATGTGTGGAATGTCATGTCTTTTTTTGGAATGTGCGGAATGTCATGTCTTTTCTTGGAATGTGTGGAATGTCATGTCTTTTCTTGGAATGTGTAGAATGTCGCGTCTTTTCTTGGAATGTGTGGAATGTCGTTTTTTTAAATTTCATGTCTTTTTTTGGAATGTGTGGAATGTCGTGTCTTTTCTTGGAATGTGTGGAATGTCGTGTCTTTTCTTGGAATGTCATGTCTTTTCTTGGAATGTGTGGAATGTCGCGGCTTTTCTTGGAATGTGTGGAATGTCATGTCTTTTTTTGGAATGTCATGTCTTTGTTTGGAATGTGTGGAATGTCATGTCTTTTCTTGGAATGTGTGGAATGTCATGTCTTTTCTTGGAATGTGTGGAATGTCGCGTCTTTTCTTGGAATGTGTGGAATGTCGCATTTTTTTTGGAATGTCGTCTTTTTTTGGAATGTGTAGAATGTCATGTCTTTTCTTGGAATGTGTGGAATGTCGTCTTTTTTTGGAATGTCGTCTTTTTTTGGAATGTGTAGAATGTCATGTCTTTTCTTGGAATGTGTGGAATGTCGCGTCTTTTCTTGGAATGTGTGGAATGTCGTCTTTTTTTGGAATGTGTGGAATGTCATGTCTTTTCTTGGAATGTGTGGAATGTCGCGTCTTTTTTTGGATTGTGTGGAATGTCATGTCTTTTTTTGGAATGTGTGGAATGTCGTGTCTTTTCTTGGAATGTGTGGAATGTCGTGTCTTTTTTTGGAATGTCATATCTTTTTGTGGAATGTGTGGAATGTCCTGTGTTTTCTTGGAATGTGTGGAATTTCGCGTCTTTTCTTGGAATGTCATGTCTTTTTTTGGAATGTGTGGAATGTCGTGTCTTTTCTTGGAATGTCGTGTCTTTTCTTGGAATGTGTGGAATGTCGTGTCTTTTTTTGGAATGTCATGTCTTTTTTGGAATGTGTGGAATGTCGCGTCTTTTCTTGGAATGTGTGGAATGTCGTGTCTTTTTTTGGAATGTGATGTCTTTTTTTGGAATGTGTGGAATGTCATGTCTTTTTTTGGAATGTGTGGAATGTCGTGTCTTTTCTTGGAATGTCATGTCTTTTTTTGGAATGTGTGGAATGTCGCGTCTTTTCTTGGAATGTGTGGAATGTCGTGTCTTTTTTTGGAATGTCATGTCTTTTTTTGGAATGTGTGGAATGTCAGGTCTTTTCCTGGAATGTGTGGAATGTCTCGTCTTTTCTTGGAATGTCATGTCTTTTTTTGGAATGTGTGGAATGTCGTGTCTTTTTTTGGAATGTCATGTCTTTTTTTGGAATGTGTGGAATGTCGTGTCTTTTCTTGGAATGTGTGGAATGTCATGTCTTTTCTTGGAATGTGTGAAATGTCGCGTCTTTTCTTGGAATGTCATGTCTTTTTTTGGAATGTGTGGAATGTCGTGTCTTTTCATGGAATGTCGTGTCTTTTCTTGGAATGTGTGGAATGTCGTGTCTTTTTTTGGAATGTCATGTCTTTTTTTGTAATGTGTGGAATGTCGTGTCTTTTCTTGGAATGTCTGGAAGATGGAGCTATGGCGAAGAATAGTGGATAGGGTCAACACAGTGGGACAGCACCCAAGAAATTGGGACGACATCAGGAAGAGGTGGAACAACCTACGGGGAAGGTGCGTTCCGTGGTCTCAAGACACAACATCGCGGTACAGCGGACTGGCGGCGGACCCTCACCTCCTCCCCCACAACTAACAACATGGGAGGAGCAGGTCTTAACTATTCTGCATCCTGAGGGCCTCGCAGGAGTCGGTGGAGGAATGGACTTTGGTAAGTCAAATCTTAACTATCATATCCCCCACCCTACCTGCATGCTATCACAGACCCCCACCCTCGCCCCCTCCCCTATCACTCCAACTCCTCACAAATGTACTAATAACACAAACCACCCATCCCAACACCAAGCCCTGAATGACACAACAAAGCATGGACACCCATTACTAAAGCATGCCCACTGCACATACCCATAACACCCCCCTCAACCATCATCACACAAGCCCCCACACAGGAATGCTAGCACTGGGGTACACGGTCACTCACCCATTGCACACCAGGACACACACAGATGCAATTTTACACAGATGCAATTTTACACACCTGCAGGACCACTACCCAACGTCACCGGACAGGAGGGTCCAGACATCTCCACCCCACCCACAGAAGAGGTCCACAGTGATGACAGCAGCTCTGTCTAACTGGATCTAGATGACCAGCCCGGACCATCGTGGGCCTCGGGACAGTCGGTTCGCAACACCCAGTCACAGGCCACCACAGACCTTCCACCCTCTGGTAACACCAGCACAGCACCCACCCAGCGGGCCCATACCTCCGTCCCCAGGACATGTCAATCAGCTGTGTGTCCACCACTACAGGGAAACCAGGATAACCCACCACCCCAACAACAACAGGGACCTGGAGGCAGTGGTAGTGGGCACACGGTCCAGGGGACGGAGGCCCAGGAACACAGGGGAACTGGGAGGGCTGCTGTGCGACAGGCCTAGGGAACCCACTCTCCACGAGGCCCTCTCCTCCATCATGGGAGCATACCACCACTCCCAGGAGATGATGGTAGCGGTCCTGGCTAAGTTTCAGGAGACCCAGCGGCTGCAGGAGGAACAGTGTTTGGGGTTCAGGGAGGAACTCAGAACCATCAGCTCCGCCCTGGGCACCATCGTAGGGGTGCTGAAGGAGATACTTAACACCAGGAGGGACACTGTGGCACTCCAAGGGGCCCCTGACACTAGCATGGACAAAGAACTGCCCACCACCTCCGCCGGCGCTAGTGGACAAGACGCCCCGCCACAGGACCACCACACCAGCACCCCACCCCCTGCAGATGGAGAACCACCCCGCAGACGGTCCCTGAGATCCAGGAACAAGACAGAGCACGATGCCAAGACCCCTGCCAAGAAATGAGACCACCCTGATTGTCATCCTACTGTCCCACTTTGTAACCCTGTCCATATTGGAACTGCCCGAGCTCCACTTCCTATGCCCATATGGGCAATGCACCTGTGAGACTAATTGACTGGACTCTGCCATGGACATTCCTCCACCATCACTCCTCACCATTTTACAACCATCCACTCCAATATTGAGCACTTCAATAAAAACCCTTGAACCACAAAACAATCTGGAGTCAGTCTGTGATTTCGAAAATGTGTATTAGCAATGACAGAGACAAAATGCGTTTTCAAATGCAATGTCAACATACCTATGTCACACATCTCAAGTCCATGAGGAATCTCAGCAGATGACACACGTTGGAAACCATACCTGTGAAACCGTAAGGGAAATGTACAACTCAGTTACCATATACTGGTTGAAATCGACAGACAGGATAGAGGTAGAGGTGTGAAAGTACTTGTAGTAGGCAGGAATGTGTTCTCACCTGTGTGTCACTGGATATATTGCTGGACAATTGAGTCCATGTTGTCAATGTCTTCTTCCTCCTTATCACTGTCCACAGGCTCCACAGCTGCCACAACACCGTCATCTGGACCATCCTCCTCCAGAAAAGGCACCTGTCGACGCAAAGCCAAGTTGTGAAGCATACAGCAGGCTACGATGATCTGGCACACCTTCCTTGGTGAGTAGAATAGGGAACCACCTGTCATATGGAGGCACCTGAACCTGGCCTTCAGGAGGCCGAAGGTGCGTTCGATCACCCTCCTAGTCCGCCCATGGGCCTCATTGTAGCGTTCCTCTGCCCTGGTCCTGGGATTCCTCACTGGGGTCAGTAGCCATGACAGGTTGGGGTAACCAGAGTCCCCTAATAGCCACACCCGGTGCCGCTGGAGTTGACCCATCACATAAGGGATGCTGCTATTCCGCAGGATGTAGGCGTCATGCACAGAGCCAGGGAACATAGCATTTACCTGGGAGATGTACTGGTCTGCCAAACATACCATCTGTACATTCATGGAATGATAACTCTTCCGTTTCCTGTACACCTGTTCACTCCTGTGGGGGGGGACCAGAGCTACATGGGTCTCATCAATGGCACCTATGATGTTGGGGATATGTCCAAGGGCATAGAAGTCACCTTTAACTGTAGGCAAATCCTCCACCTGAGGGAAAACGATGTAGCTCCGCATGTGTTTCAGCAGAGCAGACAACACTCTGGACAACACGTTGGAAAACATAGGCTGGGACATCCCTGATGCCATGGCCACTGTTGTTTGAAATGACCCACTTGCAAGGAAATGGAGCACTGATAGCACCTGCACTTGAGGGGGGATCCCTGTGGGATGGCGGATTGCTGACATCAGGTCTGGCTCCAACTGGGCACACAGTTCCTGGATTGTGGCACGGTCAAACCTGTAGGTGATGATCAAATGTGTTTCCTCCATTGTCTGCAGGTCCACCAGCGGTCGGTATACCAGAGGATTCCGCCATCTCCTCACATGTCCCAGCGGACGGTGCCTAGGAATGACAACAGCGACCACAGAGTCAAACAACTCAGAGGTATGTACCCACAGTCTACACAGAACACCATTCATACACAAAATCTGGCCTGTATTTGTATTGCTCGACAAGGCGTAGGTCTGTGTGACGCAGTTGGTAATTAGGCCATGTGGGCCTCTGAAATGGCGGCTGCCTGACCTCTAAAGTGGGACAATGGGATGTGAGGTAACTGCGCTGGCGTTGTACACCGTTGCGGTAGGCGGTCGAAGACCGCGGCGCAATGCTGCATTGGTTAACATTGGACCCTATGGGTCCCAGGAGCCAATGACGATGTACGCCGGCTGTGATGGTACGCACCGCCGCGGATGTGACCGCCATTTTCTATCTGTTCAATCACTCGATACCTGATCTTCAACAGGAGAGGATCTGCACAGCAAGTGCTGCTGTGACCTCGGTCTGGAAGAGACAATGGCTCGTGCGTCTGGGGAAAGGGCCCCTGCCTTCACTGCAGAGGAGTTGGAGAAGCTCGTGGACGGGGTCCTCCCCCAGTACACGCTACTCTACGGTCCTCCAGACCAACAGGTAAATACACAGGGAGCACGTTGTATGGGCTATGCCTGTGTGGAGAGGGCTGGTTGTAAGAATGAAGGGGGCACAGTTCTGCGTGCATGAAGAAATGTGTATGCATGTGCCATATGGCAAGGGTAGGGATGTGGGCCACTCTCTTAGACGGTGCAGTTGGTAATGACTTCTCTTCTTCCTCTGTACATTTCATGTAGGTCAGCGCCCACCAGAATAAGGATATTTGGCGTGCCATCGCCAAGGACGTCTGGACCCTGGGGGTCCACCACAGACGGAGCACCCACTGCCGTAAAAGATGGGAGGACATTTGCCGCTGGAGCAAGAAGACGGCGGAGGCTCAGCTGGGGATGGCCTCCCAACGTGGGTGGGGTGCCCGTCGAACCATGACCCCCCTGATGTTCCGGATCCTGGCAGTGGCCTACCCTGAGTTGGATGGGCGCTTGAGGGCATCACAGCAGACACAAGGGGGTGAGTACTACATCATTCAGGGGACTTTACGGGCAGTGAAGGTGTCTGGGTGGGGGAGGAAGGCTGTGGGTTTCCCTAGGCCAGGGCGAGTTCCGTAGGCTAGGCCCATCCATAATGCAGGCCATGTGGCACCCCACCCCACCTCTGTAGAGTGCCAAATACAGATATACATGCCCCTGTGTCATCTATGTGTGCAGATGTCGACCATAGCCATGTAGGACGTATGCCAGGAATTGCATCTGTAGAGCCCAACAGCGCGACATAGTGCAGGGGGCTGCTGTGTCTGTATTGTCTGCCAACGGTAGCGGTAAGCCATGCACTCAACCTGTCTTTCTTCTGTCGTCCCACCCCCTTTTTTTGGTGTCCCTGTTCTTGTGTGCATCAGCATCATCAGGCGGGGTACAGTGGCACCGGAGCATGAGGGAGCTGCATCCCACATGGCCATGGAGGACCACACCACGGACTCGGAATACACCAGTGGGACGGAGGACGAGGGGAGCACCACAGCGGTCACAGGATCAGCAACCAGCGACACTGACTCATCCTCCGATCGGAGCTCCCTTGTGGTGGCGGCAAAATCTGTGCCCCCCACTTCTACAGGTACAGCCGCCACCCCCCCTACCAGCACCGCCCTCCCAGCAGCCCCTCAGCCTTCGCCCCGTGCCCGCTCACCCAGGAGGGTGGGCATCACCTTCGCCCACGCCACCTCAGCCCCTGCACCTGTCACCTCTGCTGCCCTCAGTGAGGAGGCCATTGACCTCCTAAGGTCCCTCACTGTTGGGCAGTCTACCATTTTGAATGCCATCCAGGGTGTAGAAAGGGAATTGCAACACACAAATGCATTCCTGGAGGGCATTCATTCTGGTCAGGCTGCCCTTCATCGAACCCTGCAAACTCTGGCCTCAGCACTGATGGAGGCAATTGTCCCTGTCTCTAGCCTCCCCCCTCCAACTTCCTCCACCCAGACCTAATCCCCTGTACCCCAGCCTATCCCAAGCACACCATCAGACCAGCCTGCACACATCTCACCACACAAGGGAAGCTCAGGCAAACATAAGCACCACACATCCCACAGGCACTCACGCAAGCATCACACACATACAGACACACCAACATCCACTGCCTCCACTGTGTCCCCCTCCTCGTCGTCTCCCTCCTCCCTCCCAGTCTCGTCTACGCTCTCACCTGCATGCACTACCACTACAGGCACTACGTCCCGCACCAGCACACCCACCACCACACCCCGCTCACGTGCAGTCACCACCCCCACTACCATTCACACGTCCCCTGTGTCCTCTCCCAGTGTGTCTGTGACGCCCCCTCCGAAGATACACAAACGCAGGCACACACCCACCCAACAGCCATCCACCTCACGACAGCCTCCAGCCCATGCACCTTCACCCAAAGTCACCAAACGTACACCTCCTACAACCACTACCTCTTCCTCCACTCCCAAACCCCCTCCAGCTACCCATCCCAGTGTTCCTAAGAAACTTTTCCTGGCCAACCTTGACCTCTTTCCCACCCCCCCTCCAACTCATAGGTCCCGTACTAGCACCTCAGCCAAAAAATTGCCGGGACCAGTGGTGCCTGTTACTGGTATGTGGAGTGCACCGGCCACCAGGCCAGCCAGTGTGGCACGGAACCACAGCACAGCCAGTTCCCCCCCCTATTAAGCACCAGAAGTTGGACAGTGCCCGGCGGGAGAGGGGGAAGACTCCAGCCAGCAAAGCCGCTCACAAGGCTCCCGGGGGTAGTGTCGACTCAGCTGTGACGCCTCCCAAGGTGGGTAAGGGGCAGAAGAAATCTCCAAAGTCTGGGAGGAGCAGCACGGCGGAGAAGACCGCCATCATCCCCGCTGCCCAGGAGGCCACCGCCAGCCCAATCGTCACTGGCCAGGAGGCCACCGCCAGTCACTGCCCAGGAGGCCAGCCCAATCGTCACTGGCCAGGAGGACACAGCCAGAGTCACTGCCCAGGAGGCCAGCCCAATCGTCACTGGCCAGGAGGCCACCGCCAGAGTCACTGCCCAGGAGGCCAGCCCCATCGTCCTGGCCAGGAGGCCACCACCAGCCCCATCGTCGCTAGCCAGGAGGCCATCGCCAGCCCCAGGGTCACTGGCCAGGAGGGCCCCGCAAGCCACAGCCCAGCTGACCCATGAAGGACCGCCAGCCACAGGCCTGCTGGGCAATGAAGGACCGCCTTGGCAAGCACCGCTGAACAGGTCAGAAACTGCCAACTCAAGCACCGCTGAACAGGGCAAAGACTGCCATGGAATGCACCGCTGAACAGGGCAAGCACCGCTGAACAGGTCAGAAACTGCCAACTCAAGCACCGCTGAACAGGGCAAAGACCGCCATAGAATGCACCGCTGAACAGGGCAAGCACCGCTGAACAGGTCAGAAACTGCCAGCTCAAGTACCGCTGAACAGGGCAAAGACCGCCATGGAATGCACCGCTGAACAGGTCAGAAACTGCCAACTCAAGCACCGCTGAACAGGGCAAAGACCGCCATGGAATGCACCGCTGAACAGGGCAAGCACCGCTGAACAGGTCAGAAACTGCCAACTCAAGCACCGCTGAACAGGGCAAAGACCGCCATAGAATGCACCGCTGAACAGGGCAAGCACCGCTGAACAGGTCAGAAACTGCCAGCTCAAGTACCGCTGAACAGGGCAAAGACCGCCATGGAATGCACCGCTCAGCAGGGCAAGCACCGCTGAACAGGGCAAGCACCGCTGAACAGGGCAAAGACCACCATGGAATGCACCGCTGAACAGGGCAAGCACCGCTGAACAGGTCAAAGACCGCCATGGCAGCACCGCTGAACAGGGCAAAGACCGCCATGGCAAGCACCGCTGAACAGGGCAAGCACCGCTGAACAGGTCAAACTGCCAACTCAAGCACTGCCGAACAGGGCAAAGACCGCCATGGAATGCACCACTGAACAGGGCAAGCACCGCTGAACAGGTCAGAAACTGCCAACTCAAGCACCGCTGAACAGGGCAAGCACCGCTGAACAGGGCAAAGACCACCATGGAATGCACCGCTGAACAGGGCAAGCACCGCTGAACAGGTCAAAGACCGCCATGGCAGCACCGCTGAACAGGGCAAAGACCGCCATGG
The DNA here is from genome assembly GCF_031143425.1 of Pleurodeles waltl. Lineage (NCBI taxonomy): Eukaryota > Metazoa > Chordata > Amphibia > Caudata > Salamandridae > Pleurodeles > Pleurodeles waltl. Next base: position 416,505,795 of record NC_090437.1, on the reverse strand, counting down.
CAAGCACCGCTGAACAGGGCAAGCACCGCTGAACAGGGCAAGCACCGCTGAACAGGTCAAACTGCCAACTCAAGCACTGCCGAACAGGGCAAAGACCGCCATGGAATGCACCACTGAACAGGGCAAGCACCGCTGAACAGGTCAGAAACTGCCAACTCAAGCACCGCCGAACAGGGCAAAGACCGCCATGGAATGCAACGCTGAACAAGGCAAGCACCGCTGAACAGGTCAGAAACTGCCAACTGAAGCACCGCCGAACAGGGCAAAGACCACCATGGAATGCAACGCTGAACAGGGATAGCACCACTGAACAGGTCAAAGACCGCCATGGCAAGCACAGCTGAACAGGGCAAAGACCGCCATGGCAAGCACCGCTGAACAGGGCAAGCACTGCTGAACAGGTCAGAAACTGCAAACTCAAACACCGCCGAACAGGTCAAAGACCGCCAAGGCGAGCACCGCTAGCCCATTAGCGGCAGGGGCAGTGACGCAACTGAGACCGTCACAGGGTGAGTGCTGCACTCTGGGCACCAGTCCCCCTCCAGAAACAGTGGAGACAGGCATCCACTCCGTCTGTCCTGCACAGGATGAAGCACTCTGGCCACCAGTCCCCCTCCAGAACCAGTGGAGACATGCATCCACTCCGTCTGTCCTGCACAGGATGAATCACTCTGGGCACCAGTCCCCCTCCAGAACCAGTGTAGACATGCATCCATCTCCGTCTGTCCTGCACAGGATGAAGCACTCTGGGCACCAGTCCCCGTCCAGAACCAGTGGAGACATGCATCCACTTGAGAGACTGTGGCTTTGCACTCCCCAGGATGGTACAGTCGGCAACCCACCCACTGTAGAGACTTGAGAGACTGTGGCTTTGCACTCCCCAGGATGGTACAGTGGGCAAACCACCCACTTGAGAGACTGTGGATTTGCACTCCCCAGGATTGAACAGTGGGCAAACCACCCACTGTAAAGACTTGAGAGACTGTGGCTTTGCACTCCCAGGATGGTACAGTGGGCAAACCACCCACTGTAGAGACTTGAGAGACTGTGGCTTTGCACTCCCCAGGATGGTACAGTGGGCAACCCACCCACTGTAGAGACTTGAGAGACTGTGGCTTTGCACTCCCCAGGATATGGCAGTGGGCAAACCACCCATTGTAGAGACTTGAGAGACTGTGGCTTTGCACTCCCCAGGATTGAACAGTGGGCAAACCACCCACTGTAGAGACTTGAGAGACTGTGGCTTTGCACTCCCCAGGATACATCAATGGGCATGGAGCCCCCTCGTGGATCTGGTGTGGTGCACTCCTCCGGCTGAGGTGCCCCCCCCCTTCCCCCTGAGGTGCCTGTTGTATTTCTATCTGATGCCCCTGCAGTGTTCTCTCCGTTTTGATCAGGTATCTTGTGTGGGCCTCGCCCATGCATTTTGGGCCCAGTGGTCCACGGACAATGAATGGTGCATTACCTGCACTACTAATCGTGGTGTATATTGTGTTTAATGTGTATATATATGTATATATTTGGTTACTGTATTTTGATATATTACAATGGTTCAACTCATTTCCTTTTGTCTTTGCATTCTTCCGGGGGGGTTGGGGGTTGTTACTGTAATGTTTTGATATGCATTGGTGTGTGTGTTGTAGTGGGTGAGGGTTGGGGTGGGGGTTGTAATGTTGGTTGTGTGTGTCCCTGTGTTTTTCCTTCCCCCTCCCCTATGTCGTAGGTGCAGTACTCAACGTGGTCTTCGCCGCCGGCGTTGTTGATCCTCGTATAGGAGCAGGAAGACTATCGCTGGCAGAATATGGAGTTCCGGCTCCATGGTGTCGTCGTTCCTCGTGGAGTGTGTAGAGGTGAGCGTTTTCCCTTTGAAATGGCTGTTTCCGCCGTGATTTTATCCGCGGGGAATCCGCCCCGGAAAAGGTGGCGCATTGGCCTGTTGTGATACTGTGGACGGTACATTGTCCTCCGCCTGTCTGTTGGCGGTGACCGCCGCGCTGTTTGTCTGTACCGCCGTGGCGGTCGGAGTGTTAAAGTGGCTGTCTTTGTTGGCGGTTTCTGCCACGGTCATAATTCCAAATTTTTTACCGCCGGCCTGTTGGCGGTTTTAACTACGCTTTAACACCGACCGTCAGGGTTGTAATGACCACCATTATGTTTCTAAAAGTTGGAATACTTTTTAAGAATCTAAAACTATCTCTAGAACTTAATTCAAACTTTTACAAAACTTTTAAACTCTAAAAGAAATGCTAACAGGGACTAACACAAGGCCCTAGCAGGACTTTTAAAAATTTAGAAAAATAGCTCAAATTTCAAAAATCAGTTTCTAATGATAATTTTTGGAATTTAGTCGTGTGATCAGGTATTGGCTGAGTAGTCCAGCAAATGCAAAGTCTTGTATCCCACCGCTGCCACCAATGTAGGAAGTTGGCTCTGTATGTACTATTTCAAAGCAAGAAATAGCATGCACAGAGTCCAAGGGTTCCCCTTAGAGGTAAGATAGTGGCAAAAAGAGATCATTCTAATGCTCTATTTTGTGGTAGTGTGGTCGAGCAGTAGGCTTATCAGAGGGTAGTGTTAAGCATTTGTTGTACACACACAGGCAATAAATGAGGAACACACACTCAAAGACAATTCCCGGCCAATGGGTTTTTCTATAGAAAAATATATTTTCTTAGTTTATTTTAAGAACCACAGGTTCAAGATTAACAAGTAATACTTCAAATGAAAGGTATTTCGCTTAGGTAACTTAGGAACTTTGAATCAGCAAAATAACATGTACAGTTTTGACAAAAATGGCAATAAGCTATTTTGAAAATAGACAGTGCAATTTTCAACAGGTCCTGGGGAAGGTAAGTGTTTGTTATTTTTGCAGGTAAGTAAACCACGTACAGGGTTCAAAGTTGGGTCCAAGGTAGCCCACTGTTGGGGGTTCAGGGCAACCCCAAAGTTACCACACCAGCAGCTCAGGGCCGGTCAGATGCAGAGGTCAAAGTGGTGCCCAAAACGCATAGACTTCAATGGAAAAGGGGGTGCCCTGGTTCCAGTCTGCCAGCAGGTAGGTACCTGCGTCTTCGGAGGGCAGACCAGGGGGATTTTGTAGGACACGGGGGGGACACAAGTCAGCACAAAAAGTACACCCTCAGCGGCATGGGGGCGGCCGGGTGCAGAGTGCAAACAGGCATCGGGTTTGCAATGGAGCTCAATGGGAGACCCAGGGGTCTCTTCAGCGAAGCAGGCAGGCAAGGGGGCTCCTCGGGGTAGCCCCCACCTGGGCAAGGGAGAGGGCCACCTGGGGGTCGCTTCTGCACAGGAGGTCGGATCCTTCAGGTCCTGGGGGCTGCGGGTGCAGTGTCTTTACCAGGCGTCCGGTTCTTAGAAGCAGACAGTCGCGGTCAGGAGGAGCCTCTGGATTCCCTCTGCAGGCGTCGCTATGGGGGCCCAGGAGGGTCAACTCTGGCTACTCACAGGGTCGCAGGCGCCGGGGAGCCCTCCCTGTAGTGTTGTTTCTCCGCAGGTCGAGCCGGGGGCGTCAGGTGCAGAGTGCAAAGTCTCACGCTTCCGGTGGGAAACGTGGAGTCCTTTTAAAGTTGTTTCTTTGTTGCAAAGTTGTTTCTTCTTTGGAGCAGAGCCGCTGTCCTCGGGACTTCTTGGTACTTTTAGATGCAGGGTACTCCTCTGAGGCTTCAGAGGTCACTGGACCCTGGGGAACGCGTCGCTGTTGCAGTTTTTCTTGAAGTGGGCACACAGCCCGGTAGGGCTGGGTCCAAAGCAGTTGGTGTCTCCGTCTTCTCTGCAGGGTTTCAGGTCAGCAGTCTTTCTTCGTCTTAGGTTGCAGAAATCTAGTTTCCTAGGTTCTGGGGATCCCCTAAATACTGAATTTAGGGGTGTGTTTAGGTCTGGGAGGGAAGTAGCCAATGGCTACTGTCCTTGAGGGTGGCTACACCCTCTTTGTGCCTCCTCCCTGAGGGTAGGGGGACACATCCCTATTCCTATTGGGGGAATCCTCCAAAATCAAGATGGAGGATTTCTAAAGGCAGGGGTCACCTCAGCTCAGGACACCTTAGGGGCTGTCCTGACTGGTGGGTGACTGCTCCTTGTTTTTCTCATTATCTCCCTTGGACTTGCCGCCAAAAGTGGGGGCTGTGTCCAGGGGGCGGGCATCTCCACTAGCTGGAGTGCCCTGGGGCATTGTAACACGAAGCCTGAGCCTTTGAGGCTCACTGCTAGGTGTTACAGTTCCTGCAGGGGGGAGGTGTGAAGCACCTCCTCCCAGATCAAGCTTTGTTTCTGCCTCAGAGAGCACAAAGGCTCTCACCACATGGGGTCAGAAACTCGTCTCTCAGCAGCAGGCTGGCACAGACCAGTCAGTCCTGCACTGAACAATTGGGTAAAATACACCTCTGGGTGCATTTTTTAATAAATCCAACACTGGCATCAGTGTGGGTTTATTATTTTGAGAAGTTTGATACCAAACTTCCCAGTATTCAGTTTAGCCATCATGGAGCTGTGGAGTTTGTTTTTGACAGACTCCCAGACCATATACTCTTATGGCTACCCTGCACTCATAATGTCTAAGGTTTTGCTTAGACACTGTAGGGACATAGTGCGCATGCACCTATGCCCTCACCTGGGGTATAGTGTACCCTGCCTTAGGACTGTAAGGCCTACTAGAGGGGTGACTTACCTGTGCCACAGGCAGTGTGAGGTTGGCATGGCACCCTGAGGGGAGTGCCATGTCGACTTAGTCATTTTATCCCCACCAGCACACACAAGCTGGCAAGCAGTGTGTCTGTGCTGAGTGAGGGGTCCCTAGGGTGGCATAAGACATGCTGCAGCCCTTAGAGACCTTCCATGGCATCAGGGCCCTTGGTACCAGGGGTATCAGTTACAAGGCACTTACCTGGGTGCCAGGGTTGTACCAATTGTGGAGACAATGGTACATTTTAGGTGAAAGAACACTGGTGCTGGGGCCTGGTTAGCAGGGTCCAAGCACACTTCGCAGTCAAGTCAGCATCAGTATCAGGCAAAAAGTGGTGGGGGGGGTAACTGCAACAGGGAGCCATTTCCTTACACAAGTCCCCCACAGGCCAGGAGACTCAGCCAAAGCTGGGAGAGTCTTCCTAGTCTGTCAGGCGAGGAAGAGTAGAGGAAATAGGCTGGTTTGTTGCAGGGCCTACTCTGCCTTACATCCTCCTGTTCAGGTCATTCCCTCTGGGGAACTGACCCACTTCCACAGTGATAGGACCTAGTCTGAATTGCCTCTTGTCTGTGCCTTTAATGTCTTCACCCATTCTCTCTATTTTGGGGTTAGAGGTATCCACCTCTGCTAATCTTATCTTAGCCAGGGTCACCCCTAGCTTACCCAAAGAGGTTACCCAGAGTTGGAGTAACCCCACCATGACCAACAGAGTCAGGGGGCCTAACTTGCTATGTGGCATGGCGTCAGACCACCATGCCAAGGATAGTGCAGCCATAAAGGCTAACAACCAGCAGAGGCCACCGACAGCTGTCAGTGCCCAGAATCACACCTTTAGCTCTTCACCTACAAGGGAAGGGGCTAGGTTACAGGCTTCTTAGGGTTCAGGGTGCCTGTCTGCTGTATTAGAGTGGGGGGGGTTACTACATCTTGTAGTAAACACCCTTCTTCCACTCTTTCGTCTGTTAGCTGAGGAGCCACCCACTCAGGCTTAACAGTTGCCTGACCAGCCAGGACTTCTTGTGGGTCAGGTTGGACTTTACCAGTGCCACTTTTGGAGTTCTCCCCTACTGGAGCAGAATCTCCTTGGCTTGCTGGAACCTTGGCTAAAGGTTGGCCACCCTTCCTACACTGTTTTCTTTTCTTTTTCTTCTGGGGCCTGCTTGTAGTTACTGCAGGGGCAGGACCTCCAGAATCCTTGGGAGAGGACTGGCACTGGACCAGTTCCTCTCTTGGGCTCTGACTAACCTCTGGATAGTCATTTCCAAGGAGACAATCAAGGGGGATGTCTGTACTGACTACCACCCTTCTCCAGCTAAAAGTCCCACCCACTTCTATGGGCACAAAAGCCACAGGCCTATCAGTGACCCTGTCTGGGCTAACTCTTATTCTGGCAGTCTCACCTGGGATGTACTGGTTTGAGAACACCAGCATGTCATGCACAATAGTGTGACTGGCACAAGTGTCTCTCAGGGCAGTGGCTGGGATTCCATTCACCAGTAGGTGGTGGAAGTGTCTACTTCCCTCTGGAATCTCCAACTCACCTGTTGGGCCCTTTTTCCAGTTGAAGGCTATGAAGACCTCCTCATCTGATGAGTCATCCCCAATGGCTACACTGGTCACCCCAGGGATTTTGCTAGGGGGTTTGTTTTTGGGACAAGAAGTGCCCTTGGTGTGGTGCCCTGTCTGTCTGCAGTTTTGGCACCATGCCTTAGTGGCATCCCAGTTCTTACCCTGGTACCCACCTTTGTTTTGGGTTGTGCCTTGGGGCCCATACACCTGGTCTGGTTTTTGGGGGCCTACAGAGGACTCTTTTTCTTTATTTCTAGGGTCACCCACTTTCTCCTGGGGAGGCTTTGTAACCCCTTTCTTTTGGTCACCCCCAGTGGACGTTTTGGTTACCCTAGTCTTGACCAAGTGGTCTGCCTTCTTTCCCAATTCTTGGGGAGAAATTGGACCTAGGTCTACCAGATACTGATGCAACTTTTCATTGAAGCAGTTACTTAAAATGTGTTATTTCATAAACAAATTATAAAGCCCAACATAGTCATGCACTTCATTTCCAGTTACCCAACCATCCAGTGTTTTCACTGAGTAGTCAACAAAATCAACCCAGGTCTGGCTCGAGGATTTTTGAGCCCCCCTGAACCTAATCCTGTACTCCTCAGTTGAGAATCCAAAGCCATTGTTGGAAAATGGGTTATTGGTAAGGGCAGGTATGTACCTACACTTAGCAATAGGCCACTAACCTCCACTTAGGTCCAGTTAGGTCTCAGTAAATTAAACCCAGCTCAACCCTTGGTAGCTTGGCAACGAGCGTCAAGGCTTAACTTAGGAGACAGAGTGTAAAGGAATTCAAATATCCCAAAACAGTAATTAAATAAAACACAGGAAACAGTTTGAAAATCCAAAACCAATTCATAAAAATAGATTATATTTTTATCTTTAAAATGACACCAAAACGAATAAAATAAGATAAGGGGAACCGGAGATGTGAATTTTTAAAGAATTATTATTAGTTTAGCTCCTAGAAACAAAAAGCGCCAATCGGGTCATCTGGTTGCACCTCGACCGGGGCAAAGTCAAAGTTTCAGGCCGACCGCGATGGAGCCCTGCTCGGCTACAGGCCACCGGAGGCCTCAGTTAAAAGTTTACCTTCACACTTAGGCCCTCATTCCTACCTTGGCGGGCGGCGGTCGCCGCCCGCCAAGCGGGAACCGCCACTTGGCCGCTCCGCGGTCAAAAGACCGCGGAGGCCATTCTGGCTTTCCCGCTGGGCCGGCGGGCGCCCGCCAAGGGAGCGTCCGCCGGCCCAGCGGGAAAGGCCCTGCAACCCAGAAGCCTGCTCCGAATGGAGCCGGCGGGGTTGCAGGGGTGCGACGGGTGCAGTTGCACCCGTCGCAACTTTCACTGTCTGCTAAGCAGACAGTGAAAATCATGCTGGGGCCCTGTTAGGGGGCCCCTGCACTGCCCATGCCAGTGGCATGGGCAGTGCAGGGAACCCCAGGGGCCCCACGACACCCGTTCCCGCCATCCTGTTCCTGGCAGTAAAAACCTCCAGAAACAGGATGGCGGGAAGGGGGTCGGAATCTCCATGGCGGCGCTGCTTGCACCGCCGCCATGGAGATTCAGCCCAGCAAGGGGAAATCCGGCGGGAAACCGCCGGATCCCCTTTTCTGACCGTGGCTTTACCGCCGCGGTCAGAATGGGCTGGGAAGCACCGCCAGCCTGTTGGTGGTGCTTCTGTCATTTTAGCCCTGGCGGTCGCCGACCGCCAGGGTTAGAATGACCCCCTTAGTCCCTTTTTTGAAGATTTTCTTCAGCAGGACAAACCTGCCAGTCCAATCCGACCTCCTGGAGCCCTTCTCCGGATACGCGATGCTGGAATCCTCAGTGGAGATTTTTACCTTCGTACTTAGTCGTTTTTTCGAGGTGAAAATCCTTCGACCGGGGTAAACCTGGATCTTGATCCGACGTCCATGGAGCCCTCCTCGGATACGCTGGCTGGGAGGTCCCGGCCAACTTTTTACCTTTGGACTTGGGGGCATATTTATACTTCGTTTGCGCCGAATTTGCGTCTTTTTTTTCGACGCAAATTCGGCGCAAAACTAACGCCATATTTATACTTTGGCGTTAGACGCGTCTAGCGCCAAAGTATGGGCAAATAGCGTCATTTTTTTGCGTGAACGCCTTCCTTGCGTTAATGAGATGCAAGGAAGGCGTTCCCGTCTAAAAAAATGACTGCGACGCAAATGCTTCGTATTTATACTCCCGGGCAAAAATCACGCCCGGGAGTGGGCGGGGCAAAAAACCCCGCATTTGCGCCACTTTTTAACGCCTGGGTCAGGGCAGGCGTTAAGGGGCCTGTGGGCTCAAAATGAGCCCACAGGTGCCCTCCCCTGCCCCCAGGGACCCCCCCTGCCACCCTTGCCCACCCCAGGAGGACCCCCAAGGATGGAGGGACCCATCCCAGGGACATTCAGGTAAGTTCAGGTAAGTATACATTTAAAAAAAAAAAAAAAAAATTGGTGGCATAGGGGGGCCTTATTTGTGCCCCCCTACATGCCACTATGCCCAATGACCATGCCCAGGGGACAGAAGTCCCCTGGGCATGGCCATTGGGCAAGGGGGCATGACTCCTGTCTTTACTAAGACAGGAGTCATTTAAATGGCGTCTGGGCGTCGTAAAAAATGGCGCAAATCGGGTTGAGGCGATTTTTTTGCCTCAACCTGACTTGCCCCATTTTAAGACGCCCTAACGCCATTTTCCCCAACGCCGGCGCTGCCTGGTCTACGTGGTTTTTTTCCACGCACACCAGGCAGCGCCGGTCTGCTAGCGCCGGCTAACGCCATTCCATAAATACGGCGCCCGCATGGCGCTTCAGAATGGCGTTAGCCGGCGCTAAATTTTTGGACGCTAAACTGCGTTAGCGCAGTTTAGCGTCAAAAAGTATAAATATGGGCCTTAGTCTCTTTTTCGGGGATTTTCTTTACCGGGACGAACCAGCAAATCAGGCCGGGTCACGGTTGAGGCAAGCCAGCTAGAGTTGCCGCGGTGGGTCGGTCCCTCTATGGAGCTTTTTTACAAAAGTTGTCCAAACTTCTCCAAACTTCTGGGGCTTCTCCCAGAGGTACTTTTAAGGTTCTTTTGGGGTCCACGGCTCACCCCAAAGGTCTATAAGTTCTGAGATGGTCCTTGGGGGGTGCGGACTACAACTCCCAGAATGCACCTGGCACAAACTCCTTTTTGGCCACTGGACAGTGGTCAGCTGGTCGCTTTCTTCAGGAGTTGGTGCAGGGGACTCTGGATAGCAATTTTTCGCCTGTAGCAAACAGAGAATCCCTCCTTGAACCAGTTGAAGCCAGGCAAAGTCATTCTTGTGGTGAAGCCCAAGTGTGCAGCTGGTGCAGTCCTTCTGAGTGCAGGTTCCAGGTGCAGGCCAGGGGTCCAGCAGGGCAGTCCTTCTTCTTCTGTTGTTCTTCCTTGTTGGATGTGGTAGGGAACTGAGGTGTGGGTGCAGGTCTGCCAGTTTTATCCTTGCTCCTGGGTGAAAAGCAGGGGGGTCCTGGTTCTCCAATCAAGTGCAGGGTCCTTCCCCCTGTGATGACCACTTCCTGGGAAGTGTGGCAAAAATCAATCCCAGGAGGCAACATTCTCTAGAAATCCATCATGGCTGAATCTGATTTTTGGAGGTTACATCTGGCTGAGCCCACCCACTGGTGTGGCTAAAAATCATAAACACACCCCTCTCCTGCCCTCTCCTAATCTAATCAAGGGGGCACCTAGTTGACTGGGGTTGCAGGATGTGGGGGTGTTGCTGGTTGCTCCAAATGTCCTTCTCTGCCTTTGAAGACCAGTTTGGCAGCCCTCCCCCTTCCTGCCTCACCATCTGCTGAGGGGAGATTCCTTCCCACAGGCACATTCCTTTGTGTGAAGCCAGGCCACTTCACACCTCATCAAGGCAGCTTGGCCAAGCTGCTAGAGGCTGGCCAATCAGAGCACAGTAGCAAAAACAAAGCAGGGCTGAAATTGGCAACTTTTCAGGTAAAGTTTAAAACTCTTTACCTAAACAAGTTATATTAAATCCCACAACTGGAAGTTGTGGGATTTATTACAACAATTAATTTGATACCAAATTCTTGGTATGCATCATTTAAGGAAACTTTAAAAATTAAAATAAAGTCTCCCCATTCTAGCCTATGAAGGCCTTTTACTACAATGAGGGAAAAACAAACTTGGCTGTTTTTACCTCACCAGGGCTTATAAAACTATTTTTATAAAGTCACTGCTTATAGTTACATGGCACCCAGCTCTAGGGGCACATAGGGCACACCTGAGGGGTGACTTATATGTAGAAATAAGGTAGTTTAAGACTTTGGAACTACTTTTAATTCCAAAGTCGAATTTGCATATAACTTTAATTTAAAAGCAGCCATCAAGGCAGGCCTGCCTTTAAAATTACACTGGGCACCTCAGCACTACCTATTCTGTGGTCCCTAAACCTACATGCCCTACCATATACTAAGGACTTATAGGTAGGTTAACTTAGCCAATTATAATTAGCCTAATTTGCATATCCATTTTACACAGGGCACAGGCCCTGGGACTGGTTAGCAGTACCCAGGGCACCATCAGAGTCAGGAAAACACCAGCAAAAAGTGGAAAATGGGGGCAAAAAGTTAGGGGGCCTCTGCAATCAGCCCTGTTTTCTCACACAAGCCCCCCCCCAGCCCACACGCCCAGGAGACTCAGCCCATCCCTGGGAGAGTCTTCCTGGCTTGTTAGGCGAGGAAGACAGTGAAGAAAACTGGCTGTCCCTTTGCAGGGCCTACTCTGCCTTACATCCTCCTGTCAGGGTCACTCCCTCTGGGTAGTGAACCCACCCCAACAGTGAAAGGACCCATCTCAAACTGAAACTTTCCTCTAGGGGGGTCTTCCTCCTCTCTCTCTCCCAACTTGGGTAGTGAGGTGCCCACCTCCCCTACTCCTAACTTTGCTAGGGCAACACCTAGCTTACCCAAAGAGGTCACCCAACACTTGAGCAACCCCACCATGACCAACAGGGTCAGGGGGCCTACTTTGCTATTGGCCCTGGGGTCTGCCTCTCAGGCCAAGTACAATGCTGCCAGGAAGGCTAGCACCCAGCAGAGGCTACTGACAGCTGTCAGTACCCAGAACCACATCCTAAGCTCTCCACTGACAGGTGGCTGAGCTGCTTTAGGGGCAACTGTGGGGTCCTGGCATCCCTTTTGCTGTCTAGAGTGGGGGGGCTACCACCTCCTGTGGCATACACCCTCCTTCCACTCTCCCTTCACTCACCCTGCATCTGGACAGCTGCCTGACTACTCCGGACTTCCTTGGGGTCAGGTGAGGCCTCACCAGTGCCTACTCTGGGCTCCCCCCTATTGGGGCAAAAGGCCTTTGGCTCCCTGGAACTCTTCCTTTTCTTCTTTCCTTTTCTTGGGGACCCCTGTCTCCTAACTGTAGGGACTGACTCCCCAGGACTTTGGGTTGGGGGGGGCGCCCTGGGCGACGCCCCATCTGGGACCAGAGTCACCTCTGGGAGGTCATTGCCCAGGATACAATCTAGGGGGAGGTCAGCACTGACTACCACCCTAAACCAGTCAAGGATACCCTCCCTCTCTAGGGGCACTATGGCTACAGGTTTGGAGGTGACCTCCCCTGTGGCTATCCTGACTTTCCTGGTCTCTCCTGGGACATACATGTCTGGGGTCACTAACCGGTCCCTCACTATAGTGTGACTGGCACAGGTGTCTCTCAGGCCAGTGGTAGGGATCCCATTCACCTGAATGGGGTGGAAGTGCCTGCTCCCACCCTCAGGGATCACCAGCTTACCATCTGGTCCTGTCTCCCAGCTCAATGCTAAGAGGACTTCATCATCTGAGGAATCCTCCTCCATGGCTACACTGGACAGCCCAGTGCTAACCACCTTCTTTGGACAGGCTGCATATCCTCTGAAGTGACCTGTCTGCTGACAGTCAAAGCAAGCCTTACTGTCCAAGAGCTTTTTTAACCCTGGGTCTCCCTGTCTCTGCTTGTCAGAGTGCGAGTGGGATTTACTCTCCTCCTTCTTAGGGCTCTGGGGTACAGAGGGAGTCTCGTGGTGAGCTTACCACCTCCCTCCTTAGGTTTTTGGGGACCTGACCCCCCCTTCTTGGAGTCTCCCCCCTGGGACTTGACAACCACCCTGGTTCTCAACCACTCATCAGCTGCCTCCCCTAGCTCTCTAGGGTTGGTCAGCTTAGAGTCCACTGGATGCTGGCATAACCTTTCTTGGGTGCAATTGGTCAAGATGTGCTCTCTCATGATCAGATTGTATAACCCCTCATAAGTATTTACTTTGTTACCAATAATCCAGCCCTCTAGTGCCTTAAGTGAGGTGTCTACAAAGTCAACCCAAGACTGGGTACTGACCTTCTGGGTGTCCCTGAAGTTCATTCTATACTGCTCTGGGGTCAGACCAAACTTCTTGGTTAAGCACCTCTTCATACTAGGGTATGCATCTGCCTCCTCCCCCCTTAAGGTCAGAAGCCTATCCCTCCCTGAGTTGGGGACCAACTCCCACAAAAGGGAACCCCAGTATTGAGGCCTAACCCTTCTCATTTGGAGTGCCCTCTCAAAGGCCTCCAACCACTTGTCTATATCATCCCCCTCTACATAAGCAGGAACCACCCCCTTGGGTAATCTGGGGCAAACCTCCCCACCCATGGACACCTCAACTTCTCTGTCGCTGCCACCATCTCTTTTCTCTTTCTTTGCCAACTTCTTCTTTTCTAGGGCCAGCTTCTGTGCTTCCAAAGCTATAAATGCTAGCTGGGCCTCCAGCTCTCTTTCTCTGAGGGACAGGTTCTCTCCTCTTGAAGGGACCCCCTTCCCTCAACTAGCTTTGGGACTGCCCCTGGTGACTGTATGTAATGAGGACCGGTCTTCCTCATCCTCACTTAGGCTCAGATGCCCTCCCTCCCCTCAGTGGTTAGAGCTAGCATCCTCCCTTACTTCTCCCTCCTCTGGAGCTTCCTCTGGGTCTACCTCTTGGGCCTCAGCCCATGCTGTCAGGGATTTGATCAGGACATGCTTCCTGAGGTCAGTGGTTGCAGGCAACCCTCTTTCAGTATGCAACCCCCTAAGCTGGACTACTGTCAGTGTGGGTAGGCTAGCCAGATCAAGTTCCATGGTTCCTAGTTTTGTGTCAACAAAAACTTTTTGCAAAAATTGGAAACAAGAATTTAGAAAAATCACAAAAATTCAATAATTGAAATTAATCCAAATTAAAAATTAAAAATGTTTTTGCACTAGGACAATTTAAAGGATTTTTAATTTGTTTTACTTAAAACTGTAATGTGATACTGAACACAAGTACAGGATCCCACCACTGCTCACCAAAAAATGTTGGAAAATGGGTTATTGGTAAGGGCAGGTAGGTACCTACACTTAACAATAGGCCACTAACTTCCACTTAGGTCCAGTAAGGTCTCAGTAAATTAAACCCAGGTCAACCCTTGGTAGCTTGGCAACGAGCGTCAAGGCTTAACTTAGGAGACAGAGGGCCTCATTACAACATTGGCGGGCGGCTACTGCCACCTGCCAAGCTGTAACCGCCGTGCGGCTGCCAATGCGGCCGCACTCCTGCAGTGCCCATTTGTACATCCCCTGCTCGGCTACAGGCCGCGGGAGGCCTCGGTTAAAAGTTTACCTTCACACTTATGGGGTCATTACAACCCTGGCGGATGGTGTTAAAGGTGCGGTAATACCGCAAACAGGCCGGCGGGCAAAAAAAGAGAATTATGACCGTGACGGAAACCGCCAACAAAGACAGCCACTTTAACAATCCGACCGCCACGGCGGTACAGACAAGCTGCGCGGCGGTCACCGCCAACAGACAGACGGCAGACAATGTACCGCCCATAGTATCACAACCCGCCAATCCGCCACCTTTTTCGGGGCGGATTCACCGTGGATAAAAACACGGCAGAAACAGTTTGTGCAATGGGAAAACGCTCACCTGAACACATCCCACGAGGAAGGAGGACTCCATGGATCTGGAATTACAAATCCTACCGGCCCTTGTATTCCTACTCATCTACGAAGAGCAACGCCGGCGCCGGAGAAGACAACGGTGAGTACTGCACCTACGACATAGGGGAGGGAAAAGTCAGGGGGACACAAACGCAACACCCCCACCCTCGCATATTACAACACACACACCAATGCATTCACAAACATCACAGTATCAACCCACAACCCCCCGGAAGAATGCTAAGACAAAACGAAATCAGTTCAAACATTGTAATGTTGCATTATACATGTCTCAAATATATACAGATATATTATAAAATCATTCAAAAGTATATACATTACGAGAAGTAATGCAGATATGCACATATCAATGTCCGTGCACCACTAGTCCAAAAATGCATGGGCGAGGCCCACACAAGATACCTGTCCACAAACGGAGAGAACACTGCTGGGGCATCAGAGAGAAATACAACAGGCTCCTCAGGGGAAGGGGAAGGGGAAGGGGGGGTGCACCTCAGCCGGATGAGTGCAAAGCCAGATCCACGACGGGGCTCCATGCCCATTGATGTATCCTGGGGAGTGCAAAGTCACAGTCTCTCAAGTCTATACAGTGGGTGGTTTGCCCACTGTTCAATCCTGGGGAGTGCAAAGCCACAGTCTCTCAAGTCTCTACAGTGGGTGGGCTGCCCACTGGACCATCCTGGGGAGTGCAATGCCACAGTCTCTCAAGTAGATAACAGCCACCACTGGTTCTGGAGGGGGACTGGTGCCCAGACTGGATTAGTCTCCCCGTGCCTGTTCCTGTCCCGTCACTGTCCCAGCTGCACATGGGATAACGATGCTTGATGTGGCGGTCTTTTCCTTCTTTAGCGGTGCATGACCTGTTCAGCGGTGCTTTGCCATGGCGGTGCATGCCCCGTTCAGCAGTGCTTTGCCATGGCGGTGCATGCCCTGTTCAGTGGTGCTTTGCCATGGCGGTCTCTGGACTGTTCAGCGGTGCTTTGCCATGGCGGTGCATGCCCTGTTCAGCGGTGCTTTGCCATGGCGGTCTCTGGACTGTTCAGCGGTGCTGTGCCATGGCGGTCTCTGGACTGTTCAGCGGTGCTTTGCCATGGCGGTGCATGCCCTATTCAGCGGTGCTTTGCCATGGCGGTCTCTGGACTGTTCAGCGGTGCTTTGCCATGCCGGTGCATGCCCTGTTCAGCGGTGCTTTGCCATGGCGGTCTCTGGACTGTTCATCGGTGCTTTGCCATGGCGGTGCATTTCCTGTTCAGCGGTGCTTTGCCATGGCGGTCTCTGGACTGTTCAGCGGTGCCTTGCCATGGCGGTCTCTGGACTGTTCAGCGGTGCTTTGCCATGGCGGTCTCTGAACTATTCAGCGGTGATTTGCCATGGCGGTCTCTGGACTGTTCAGCGGTGCTTTGCCATGGCGTTCTCTGGACTGTTCAGCGGTGCTTTGCTATGGCGGTGCATGCCCTGTTCAGCGGTGCTTTGCCATGGTGGTCTCTGGACTGTTCAGTGGTGCTGTGCCATGGCGGTCTCTGGACTGTTCAGCGGTGCTTTGCCATGGCGGTGCATGCCCTGTTTAGTGGTGCTTTGCCATGGCGGTGCATGCCCTGTTCAGCGGTGCTTTGCCATGGCGGTCTCTGGCCTGGGCATTGGTGTGTGGCATGACGGTCCCTCATTGCCCAGCGGGGCTGCGGCTGCCGGGGCCCTCCTGGGCAATGACTCTGGCGGTGGTCTCCTGACCAGCGACAATACTTGGGCCCTCCTGGGCAATGACTCTGGCGGTGGTCTCCTGACCAGTGACGATACTTGGGCCCTCCTGGGCACTGACTCTGGCGGTGGTCTCCTGACCAGTGACGATACTTGGGCCGTCCTGGGCACTGACTCCGGCGGTGGCGGTGGTCTCCTGACCAGTGACGATACTTGGGCCCTCCTAGGCAATGACTCTGGCGGTGGTCTCCTGACCAGTGACGATACTTGGGCCCTCCTGGGCAATGACTCTGGCGGTGGTCTCCGGACCAGTGACAATACTTGGGCCCTCCTGGGCACTGACTCCGGCGGTGGCGATGGTCTACTGACCAGTGACGATACTTGGGCCCTCCTGGGCAATGACTCTGGCGGTGGTCTCCTGACCAGTGATGATACTTGGGCCCTCCTGGGCATTGACTCTGGCGGTGGTCTCCTGACCAGTGACGATACTTGGGCCCTCCTGGGCACTGACTCCGGCGGTGGTCTCCTGACCAGTGACGATACTTGGGGCCTCCTGGGCAATGACTCTGGCGGTGGTCTCCGGACTAGTGACGATACTAGGGCCCTCCTGGGCACTGCCTCCAGCGACGGCGGTGGTCTCCTGACCAGTGACGATACTTGGGCCCTCCTGGGCAGTGACTCTGGCGGTGGTCTCTGGACCAGTGACGATGGTGCTGGCGGTGGCGTCCCGGCCGCCGGGAAGGATGCCGCCCTTCTCCGCCGTGATACTCACACCAGGCTGTGCAGACTTCTTCTGGCCCTTCCCCACCTTTGGAGGAGTCACAGCTGACTCTGCAATCCCCCTGGGACCCCTGTGAGTTGTTTTGCCTCCAGGAGTCTTCACACCGTCCCGTCGGCCACTTTCCAACTTCAGAGCCTTAACAGGGGGTGGACTGCCAGTGCCTTGGCTCCGTGTCACACTGCCTGCCCTGGTGGCCGGCGCACTCCACACACCTTGAACAGGTACCACTGGTACTGGAGGCTTTTTGGCTGAGGTGCTACGACGGGACTGATGAATTGGAGGGCGGGGTGGGGGCAAAAAGGTCAACTTTGCAGAGGGACAGTTTCTGACGAACACTGGGATGGGTAGTTGGAGGGGGTCTGGGAGTGGAGGAAGAGGAGGTGGTTGTAGGAGGTGTTACTTTAGGTGTTTTGGGTGCAGGTGCAGGTACTGGAGGCTGTCGTGAGGTGGATGGATGTTGGGTGTGTGGGTGCCCACTTTTGTGTACTTTGGGAGGGGGTGTCACAGACACACTGGGAGAGGACACAGGGGACGTGTACATGGGAGTGGAGGTGGTGAGTGCAGGTGAGCGGGTGTGGTGCTGGGTGTTCTGTTGCGAGTCCTACTGCCTGTAGATGTAGTGCATGCAGGTAAGAGTGTAGATGAGACTGGGAGGGAGGAGGGAGACGACGAGGAGGGGGACACAGTGGAGGCAGTGGATGTTGCTGTGTCTGCATGTGGGTGATGCTTGTGTGTGTGCCTGTGGGATGTGTGGTGCCTATGTTTGCCTGAGCTACTTTTGTGTGTTGAGGTGTGTGCATGCTGGTCTGATGGTGTGCTTGGGATAGGCTGGGGTACAGGGGATTGGGTCTGGGTGGAGGAGGTTGGAGGGGGGAGGCTAGAGACAGGGACAATGGCTGCCATCAGTGCTGAGGCCAGAGATTGCAGGGTTCGCTGAAGGACAGCCTGACTAGAATGAATGCCCTCCAGGAATGCATTACTGTGTTGCAACTCCCTTTCTACACCCTGGATGGCATTCACAATGGTAGACTGCCCAATAGTGAGTGACCTGAGGAGGTCAATGGCCTCCTCACTGAGGGTAGCATGGGTGACTGGGGCAGGGCCTGAGGTGCCTGAGGCGAAGGTGATGCCCACCCTACTGGGTGAGCGGGCACGGGGTGAACACTGAGGGGCTGCTGGGAGGGTGGTGCTGGTAGAGAAGGTGGCGGCTGTACCTGTAGAAGTGGGGCGCACAGATGGTGCCGCCACCACAAGGGAGCTCCCATCGGCGGACGAGTCCGTGTCGCTAGTTGGTGATCCGCTGGCCGACATGAAGCTCCCCTCGCCCTCCGTCCCACTGGTGCATTCTGAGTCCGTGGTGTGGCCCTCCATGGCCATGTGGGATGCAGCTCCCTCATGCTCCAGTGCCACTGTACCTCCGCCTGATGATGCTGATGCACATAAGAACAGATAGAGCACAAAAAGGGGGAGGGAGACAGAAGAAAGACAGGTTGAGTGCATGGCATACCGCTACCGTTGGCGGACAATACAGACACAGCAGCCCCCTGCACTACGCCGTGCTCCTGGCCTCTACAGATGCAATTTCTGGTTTCTGGCCTACATGGCTATGATGGACTTCTGCACACATGGATGCCACAGGGGCATATATACCTGTACTTGGCACTCTACTGCGGTGGGGTAGAGTGCCACATGGCCTGCATTACGGAGAGGCCTAGCCTACGTATTTCTGCCTGGCCTAGGTACACCCACAGGCCTCCTCCCCCACCCAGACCCCTCCACTGCGCGCAAAGTCCTCTGAATGATGTTGTACTCACCCCCTTGTGTCTGCTGTGATGCCCTCAAGCGCCCATCCAACTCAGGGTAGGCCACCACCAGGATCCGGAACATCAGGGGGGTCATGGTGCGACGGGCACCCCTCCCACGTTGGGAGACCATCCCCAGCTGAGCCTCCGCCGTCTTCTTGCCCCAGCGGCGAATGTCCTCCCATCTTTTCCGGCAGTGGGTGCCTCATCTCTGGTGGACCCCCAGGGTCCGGACCTCCTTGGCGATGGCATGCCAAATGTCCTTCTTCTGGTGGGCGCTGACCTACATGACATGCACAAGGGAAGAAGAGGAGTCATTACCAACTGCACTGTCGATGTGAGTGTCCCCCCTCCCTACCCTAGCCATGTGGCACATTCATTCACATGCATTAATGTTCCCTGAACTCTGCCCCGTTCCCTCTTACAACCAGCCCTCTCCACCCAGGCCTAGCCCATACAACGTGCTACCTGTGTACTAACCTGTTGGTCTGGAGGACCGTAGAGTAGCATGTACTGGGGGAGGAACCCGTCTACTAGTTTCTCCAACTCCTGAGCAGTGAAGGCAGGGGCCCTTTCCCCAGACGCAGCAGCCATCGTCACTTCCAGACCAAGGTCACAGCAGCACTTGCAGTGTAGGTCCTCTCCTGTCGAAGATTAGGTATCTAGTGATTGAACTGACAGAAAATGGCGGTGACGTCCGCGGCGGTGCGTATCATCACCGGCGGCGCACTTGTTCATTGGCTCCTGGGACCCATAGGGTCCAATGTTAACCAATGCAGCATTGCGCCGTGGTGTACGACTGCCTACCGCGACGGTGTGCAACGGCAACTCAGTTACCCCACAATCCCATTGTCCCAGTTTAGAGGTCAGGCAGCCGCCATTTCAGGGGCCCACATGGCTTCATTTACTTCTGCGTCACACATAGCTAGGCCTACACTCAACACACATACATGAAGGGTTTTGTGTTTGTTGTCGTGTTCTGTGTAACTGTGGGTACATACCTGGAAAAAAGTAGACTCTGTGGTTGCTGTTGTCCTTCCTAGGCACCGTCATTTGGGACAATTGAGAAGATGGCAGAATCCTCCGACCGCTGGTGGACCTGTTGACAATGGAGGAGCGACATTTAATCGTCACCTACAAGTTTGACCGTGCCACTATCCAGGAACTATGTACCCAGTTGGAGCCAGACCTGATGTCACCAATCCGCGATCCCGCAGGAATCCCCCCTGACGTGCAGGTGCTGTCAGTGCTCCATTTCCTTGCAAGTGGATCTTTTCAGACAACAGTAGCCATGGCATCAGGGATGTCCCAGCCCATGATTTCCAACGTGCTGTCCAGAGTGTTGTCTGCCCTGCTGAAACACATAAGGAGATACATCATTTTCCCTGAGGTGGAAGATTTGGCTACAGTGAAAGGTGACTTCTATGCCCTTGGACATATCCCCAACATCATATGTGCTATGTCAACTCCAGAGGCATCGTATGTGGCTATTAGGAGACTCTGGTTACCCCAACCTGTCCTGGCTTTTGACCCCAGTGAGGAATCCGAGTACCAGGGCAGAGGAACGCTACAATGAGGCCCATGGGCGGTTTTGGAGGTTGATCGAACGCACCTTCGGCCTCCTGAAGGCCAGGTTCAGGTGCCTCCATATGACAGGTGGTTCCCTATTCTACTCACCGAAGAAGGTGTGCCAGATCATCATCGCCTGCTCGATGCTTCACAATCTTGCTTTGCGACACTAGGTGCCTTTTCTGCAGGAGGATGGTCCAGATGGCGGTGTTGTGGCAGCTGTGGAGCCTGTGGATCCTGTGGAAAGTGATGAGGAGGAAGCTGAGGAAGAAGACAACGACAACAGGGAGTCAGTCAGACAGCAATATTTCCAGTGACACACAGGTGAGAACATTTTCATTTTTACCATTACAATCACTGTCACACGTCTTCCTCTAACCTGTGTGTAATTTCATTGCATTATTTGGTAACTGAGTAGTTCCTTTAGATTATGGTTTCACAGGTGTGCTTACCAACGTGTGTCATCTGCACGCATCCTTCAAGGACTTGTGATGTGTGACATGGGTATGATGCCTTTACAACTAGAAACGCATTTTGACACTGTCATTGATAATACATTTTACCAAATCATAGACTGACTCAACATAGTTTTGTGGTTTCTAGGGTGTTTATTTAAGTGCTCAAAAATAGAGGGGGGTTGTAAAATGGTGATGGGTGATGGTGGAGGAATGTCCATGGCAGAGTGCAGTCTATTAGTCTCCCAGGAGCACTGCTCATATGGGCATAGGAAGTGGAGCTGGGGCAGTTAATGTATGGACAGGGTAACAAAGTGGGACAGTGGGGTGACAATCAGGGTGGTCTCATTTCCTGGCGGGGGTCTTGCCATCTTGCTCTATCCTGTTCCTGGATCTCAGGGACCGCTTGGGTGGTGGTTGTCTGTCTGCAGGGGGTGGGTGCTGGTGTGGTGGTCCTGTGGCGGGGCGTCCTGTCTACTAGCGCCGGCGGAGGTGGTGGGCAGTTCATCGTCCAGGCTAGTGTAAGGGGCCCCTTGGAGTGCCACGCTGTCCCTCATGGTCTGCTGTATGTCCTTCAGCACCCCTACGATGGTGCCCAAGGGCGGAGCTGATGGTCCTGAGCTCCTCCCTGAACCCCAAATACTGTTCCTCCTGCAGGTGCTGGGTCTCCTGAAACTTGACCAGGACCGTCGCCATCGTCTCCTGGGAGTGGTGGTATGCTCCCATGATGGAGGAGAGGGCGTCGTGGAGAGTGGGTTCCCTTGGCCTGCCCGCCCCCTGTCGCACAGCAGCCCTCCCAGTTCTCCTGTGTTCCTGTGCCTCCGTCCCCTGGACCTGTGCCCACTACCACTTCCCCTAGGTCCCTGTTGTTGTTGGGGTGGTGGGTTATCCTGGGTTCCCTGTAGTGGTGGACACACAGCTGATTGACCTGTCCTGGGTACGGAGGTATGGGTCCGATGGGTGGGTGCTGTGCTGGTGTTACCAGAGGGTGGAAGGTCAGTGTTGGGCTGTGCCTGTGCAAGGGGAACCGACTGTCCTGAGGCCCACAATGGTCCGGGCTGGTCATCAGGATCCAGTAGGGCAGAGCTGCTCTCGTCACTGTGGGCCTCTTCTGTGGGTGGAGTGGAGTTGTCTGGACCCTCCTGTGTGGTGACGGTCCTTCGTGATACTGCAGGGGCATAAGTGCATGATTATTGCATGTGTGTGTGTCATGGTGTGCAATGGGTGGGTGTTTGTGTAGTGTTTGTGTACCCCAGTGCAAGCATTCCTGTGTGGGGGCTTGTGTGATGATGGTTAGGGGTTGTTATGGGTATGTGCAGTGAGCATGCTTTCGTGATGGGTGTCCATGCTTAGTTGTGTCATGCATGGCTTGTTGTTGGATGGGTGGTTTGTGTTATTAGTACACAAGTGAGGAGTTGGAGTGATAGGGGAGGGGGTGAGGGTGGGGGTGTGTGATAGCATGCAGGTAGGGTGGGGGATATGATAGTTAAGATTTGACTTACCAGTGTCCATTCCTCCACCGACTCCTCCGAGGCCCTCTGGATGCATGATGGTCAAGACTTGCTCCTCCCATGTTGTTAGTTGTGGGGGAGGAGTTGGGGGTCCGCCGCCAGTCCGCTGTACCGCGATGTTGTGTCTTGAGACCACGGAACGCACCTTCCCCCGTAGGTTGTTCCACCTCTTCCTGATGTCCTCCCGATTTCTTGGATGCTGTCCCACAGCGTTGACCCTGTCGACTATTCTGTGCCATAGCTCCATCTTCCTGGCTATGAATGTGTGCTGCACCTGTGAGCCAAATAGCTGTGGCTCTACCCGTAGGATTTTCTCCACCATGACCCTGAGCTCCTCCTCAGAAAACCGGGGGTGTCTTTGGCGTGACATGGGGTGGTGTGTGTGATGTGTGGGGCGGTGTGAGTGTTGATGTGTGTGGTGATGTGTAGTGGTGTGTGGTGTTTTGTGCGTGGATGTTGTGTGGGTGATGGTGTTGTGTGCCTCTGTGTGGTGGGATTGTCTATTCTGTGCTATCTCTCTGTCGCCTTCGTGACTAATTTCTGGTCGTAGGGGTTTGTGGGTGATGTGGGTGTGTTTTTTATATTGTGTTGGGTGTGTGGGAGTGTTGTTTGTATGTGTATCAGGTGTGTGTATTTTGAAATGTCCAATGTGGCGGTGTTTTGGAGATGTGTGTGTATTTTGAGCATGGCAGTGTGTACCGCCAATGGAATACCGCGGTTGAAAGACCGCCGCGTGTATTCGTGGGTCGTAATAGCATGGGCGTGTTTCTGTTGGCGTGGAGGTGGAGGTTTTGTTTTCGCCAGTTTAAACCTGACCTTTGGTGTGGCGGAGTTGTGTGGGTGTCTGAATTTCAGCGGATTCCGAGACGTGGGTCATAATAGCTGTGGCGGAATTCCGCGGCCGCGTCGGTGTATTGGCGGTCTTCTGCACGGCGGTAAGCGGCTTTTACCGCCAATGTTGTAATGACCCCCTTAGTCTCTTTTTTGAAGATTTTCTTCAGCGGGACGAACCTGCCAGTCCAATCCGACCTCCTGGAGCCCTTCACCGGATACGCAATGCTGGAATCCTCAGTGGAGATTTTTACCTTCGGACTTAGTCGTTTTTTCGAGGTGAAAATCCTTCGACCGGGGTAAACCTGGATCTTGATCCGACGTCCATGGAGCCCTCCTCGGATACGCTGGCTGGGTGGTCCCGGTCAACTTTTTACCTTCGGACTTAGTCTCTTTTTCTGAGATTTTCTTTACCGGGACGAACCAGCAAATCAGGCCGGGTCGTGGTTGAGGCAAGCCAGCTAGAGTTGCCTCGGCGGGTCGGTCCCTCTATGGAGCTTTTTTACAAAAGTTGTCCAAACTTCTCCAAACTTCTGGGGCTTCTCCCAGATGTCCTTTTAAGGTTCTTTTGGGGTCCACAGCTCACACCAAGGGTCCATAAGTTCTGAGATGGTCCTTGGGGGGGTGCGGACTACAACTCCCAGAATGCACCTGGCGCAAACTCCTTTTTGGCCACTGGACAGTAGTCAGCTGGTCGCTTTCTTCAGGAGTTGGTGCTGGGGACTCTGGATAGCAATTTTTCACCTGTAGCAAACAGGGAGTCCCTCCTTGAACCAGTTGAAGCCAGGCAAAGTCATTCTAGTGGTGAAGCCCAAGTGTGCAGCTGGTGCAGTCCTTCTGAGTGCAGGTTCCAGGTGCAGGCCAGGGGTCCAGCAGGGCAGTCCTTCTTCTTCTGTTGTTCTTCCTTGTTGGATGTGGTAGGGAACTGAGGTGTGGGTGCAGGTCTGCCAGTTTTATCCTTGCTGCTGGGTGAAAAGCAGGGGGGTCCTGGTTCTCCAATCAGGTGCAGGGTCCTTCCCCCTGTGATGACCACTTCCTGGGAAATGTGGCAAAAATCAATCCCAGGAGGCAACATTCTCTAAAAATCCATCATGGCTGAATCTGATTTTTGGAGGTTACATCTGGCTGAGCCCACCC
This sequence comes from Pleurodeles waltl, assembly GCF_031143425.1. Taxonomy (NCBI): domain Eukaryota; kingdom Metazoa; phylum Chordata; class Amphibia; order Caudata; family Salamandridae; genus Pleurodeles; species Pleurodeles waltl. Next base: position 416,481,759 of record NC_090437.1, on the reverse strand, counting down.
ACTGGTGTGGCTAAAAATCATAAACACACCCCTCTCCTGCCCTCTCCTAATCTAATCAAGGGGGCACCTAGTTGTCTGTGGTTGCAGGATGTGGGGGTGTTGCTGGTTGCTCCAAATGTCCTTCTCTGCCTTTGAAGACCAGTTTGGCAGCCCTCCCCCTTCCTGCCTCACCATCTGCTGAGGGGAGATTCCTTCCCACAGGCACATTCCTTTGTGTGAAGCCAGGCCACTTCACACCTCATCAAGGCAGCTTGGCCAAGCTGCTAGAGGCTGGCCAATCAGAGCACATCAGCAAAAACAATGCAGGGCTGAAATTGGCAACTTTTCAGGTAAAGTTTAAAACTCTTTACCTGAACAAGTTATATTAAATCCCACAACTGGAAGTTGTGGGATTTATTACAACAATTAATTTGATACCAAATTCTTGGTATGCATCATTTAAAGAGACTTTAAAAATTAAAATAAAGTCTCCCCATTCTAGCCTATGAAGGCCATTTACTACAATGAGGGAAAAACTAATTTGGCTGTTGTTACCTCACCAGGGCTTATAAAACTATTTTTATAAAGTCCCTGCTTATAGTTACATGGCACCCAGCCCTAGGGGCACATAGGGCACACCTTAGGGGTGACATATGTAAAAGTAAGGTAGTTTAAGACTTTGGAACTACTTTTAATTCCAAAGTCGAATTTTCTTATAACTTTAATTTAAAAGAAGCCATCAAGGCAGGCCTGCCTTTAAAATGACACTGGGCACTTCAGCAGTGAACCTATGGGTGCACTACCTATGCTGTGGTCCCTAAACCTACATGCCCTACCATATACTAGGGACTTATAGGTAGGTTAACTTAGCCAATTATAATTAGCCTAATTTGCATATCCATTTTACACAGGGCACAGGCCCTGGGACTGGTTAGCAGTACCCAGGGCACCATCAGAGTCAGGAAAACACCAGCAAAAAGTGGAAAATGGGGGCAAAAAGTTAGGGGGCCTCTGCAATCAGCCCTGTTTTCTCACAGCCCTCAATCAGGGTAGCCTTCATGAGGTCATAGGATTCTGCATCTTTTCCAGAGAGTGTGAGGAGCCTATCCCTACACTTTCCAGTGAACATTTCCCAAAGGAGAGCACCCCAGTGAGATCTGTTTACTTTTCTTGTTGCACAAGCCCTCTCAAAAGCTGTGAACCATTTGGTGATGTCATCACCATCTTCATGTTTAGTTACAATCCCTTTAGGGATTTTCAACATGTCAGGAGAATCTCTGACCCTATTTATGTTGCTGCCACCATTGATGGGACCTAAGCCCATCTCTTGTCTTTCCCTTTCTATGGCTAGGATCTGTCTTTCCAAAGCCAATCTTTTGACCATCCTGGCTAACAGGAGGTCATCTTCATTGAGGCTGCCCTCAATGCTTGCAGAGCTGTTGGACTCTCCTGTGAGAGAAGCAACATCTCTGAATATCACTTGTGGAGACAGGGTTTGAGAAACCCTGGGCTCCCTATCTAGGACTGGAGGTGGGAAATCCTCCACATCACTAGCTTCCCCGTCTGGGAAGGTATCATCAGAGGGGTTATTTTTAGCAAACTCTGCCAAGAGCTCCTGGAGCTGTTCTTTGGTAGGGTGTGAACCAGTCTTTATCTTTTTTATTTTGCAGAGACCTTAACTCTGACATTCTAAGATGCAGGTAAGGGATGAGGTTGAGTTCCATCACTATCTCTTCTGCAGCAGACATTATGGGGGTCATTCTGACCCCGGCGGTCTGAGACCGCCGGGGCCAGGGTCGGCAGGAGCACCGCCGACAGACCGGCGGTGCCCCGCAGGGCATTCTGACCGCGGCGGTTCGGCCGCGGTCAGATGCGGGAAACCGGCGGTCTCCCGCCGGTTTCCCGCTGCCCAGCAGAATCCTCCATGGCGGCGGAGCGCGCTCCGCCGCCATGGGGATTCTGACACCCCCTACCGCCATCCTGTTCCTGGCGGGACTCCCGCTAGGAACAGGATGGCAGTAGGGGGTGCCGCGGGGCCCCTGGGGGCCCCTGCAGTGCCCATGCCAATGGCATGGGCACTGCAGGGGCCCCCGTAAGAGGGCCCCACAAAGTATTTCAGTGTCTGCTATGCAGACACTGAAATACGCGACGGGTGCCACTGCACCCGTCGCACCTTCCCACTACGCCGGCTCAATTCTGAGCCGTCGTCCTCGTGGGAAGGCTGATTTGCCCTGGGCTGGCGGGCGGCCTTTTGGCGGCCGCCCGCCAGCCCAGGGCAAATCCCAAAATACCCTCAGCGGTCTTTCGACCGCGGAGCGGTATTTTGGTGGGGGAACTTCGGCGGGCGGCCTCCGCCGCCCGCCGAAGTTAGAATCACCCCCTATGTTTCTAAAAGTTGAAATACTTTTTCAGAATCTAAAACTATCTCTAGAACTTAATTCTAACTTTTACAAAACTTTTAAACTCTAAAAGAAATGCTAACAGGGACTAACACAAGGCCCTAGCAGGACTTTAAAAATTTTTGAAAAATAGCTCAAATTTCAAAAATCCGTTTCTAATGATAATTTTTGGAATTTACTTATGTGATCAGGTATTGGCTGAGTAGTCCAGCAAATGTAAAGTCTTGTATCCCACTGCTGCCACCAATGTAGGAAGTTGGCTCTGTATGTACTATTTCAAAGTAAGAAATAGCGTGCACAGAGTCCAAGGGTTCCCCTTAGAGGTAAGATAGTGGCAAAAAGAGATAATTCTAATGCTCTATTTTGTGGTAGTGTGGTCGAGCAGTAGGCTTATCAGAGGGTAGTGTTAAGCATTTGTTGTCCACACACAGGGAATAAAAGAGGAACACACACTCAAAGACAATTCCCGGCCAATAGGTTTTTATATAGAAAAATATATTTTCTTAGTTTATTTTAAGAAACACAGGTTCAAGATTTACAAGTAATACTTCAAATGAAAGGTATTTCACTTAGGTAACTTAGGAACTTTGAATCAGCAAAATAGCATGTACAGTTTTCACAAAAATGGCAATAAGCTATTTTAAAACTAGACAGTGCAATTTTCAACAGTTCCTGGGGGAGGTAAGTGTTTATTAGTTTTGCAGGTAAGTAAACCACCTACAGGGTTCAAAGTTGGGTCCAAGGTAGCCCACCGTTGGGGGTTCAGTGCAGCCCCAAAGTTACCGCACCTGCAGCTCAGGGCCGGTCAGGTGCAGAGGTCAAAGTGGTGCCCAAAACGCATAGGCTTCATGGAGAAGGGGGTGCCCCGGTTCCAGTCTGCCAGCAGATAGGTACCCGCGTGCCGAAGGGCAGACGAGGGGGGTTTTGTAGGGCACCGGGGGGGACACAAGTCAGCACAAAAAGTACACCCTCAGCGGCACGGTGGTGGCCGGGTGCAGAGTGCAAATAGGCGTCGGGTTTGCAATGGAGTTCAATGGGAGACCTAGGGGTCTCTTCAGCGAAGCAGGCAGGCAAGGGGGGGCTCCTCGGGGTAGCTACCACCTGGGAAAGGGAGAGGGCCACCTGGGGGTCACTTCTGCACAGGAGGTCGGCTCATTCAGGTCCTGGGGGCTGCGGGTGCAGTGTCTTTAATAGGCGTTGGGTTCTTAGAAGCAGACAGTTGCGGTCAGGAGGAGCCTATGGATTCCCTCTGCAGGCGTCGCTGGGGGGGGCCCAGGGGGGTCAACTCTGGCTACTTACAGGGTCGCAGTCGCCGGGGAATCCTCCTTGTAGTGTTGTTTCTCCGCAGGTCGAGCCGGGGGCGTCGGGTGCAGAGTTCAAAGACTCACGCTTCTGGCGAGAAACTGGTGTTCTTTCAAAGTTGCTTCTTTGTTGCAAAGTTGCAGTCTTTGTGGAGCAGGGCAGCTGTCCTCGGGAGTTCTTGGTCCTTTTAGATGCAGGGTAGTCCTCTGAGGCTTCAGAGGTCGCTGGACCCTGTGGAACGCATCGCTGGAGCAGTTCTTTAGAAGTGGGGAGACAGGCCAGTAGAGCTGGGGTCAAAGCAGTTGGTGTCTCCGTCTTCTCTGCAGGTTTTTCAGCTCAGCAGTCCTTCTTCATCTTAGGTTGCAGGAATCTATCTTGCTGTGTTCTGGGAGCCCCTAAATACTCGATTTAGGGGTGTGTTTAGGTCTGGGGGTTAGTAGCCAATGGCTACTAGCCCTGAGGGTGGGTACACCCTCTTTGTGCCTCCTCCCTGAGGGGAGGGGGGCACATCCCTATCCCTATTGGGGGAATCCTCCATCTGCAAGATGGAGGATTTCTAAAAGTCAGAGCCACCTCAGCTCAGGACACCTTAGGGGCTGTCCTGATTGGCCAGTGACTCCTCCTTGTTTTTCTCATTATCTCCTCCGGCCTTGCCTCCAAAAGTGGGGCCGTGGCCGGAGGGGGCGTGCAACTCCACTAGTTGGAGTGCCCTGGGGTACTGTAACAAAGGGGGTGAGCCTTTGAGGCTCACCGCCAGGTGTTATAGTTCCTGCAGGGGGAGGTGAGAAGCACCTCCACCCAGTACAGGCTTTGTTACTAGCCACAGAGTGACAAAGGCACTCTCCCCATGTGGCCAGCAACATGTCTGGTGTGTGGCAGGCTGCTAAAACTAGTCAGCCCACACTGGTAGTCGGTTAAGGTTTCAAGGGCCATCTCTAAGATGCCCTCTGGGGTGTATGTTACAATAAAATGTACACTAGCATCAGTGTGCATTTATTGTGCTGAGAAGTTTGATACCAAACTTCACAGTTTTCAGTGTAGCCATTATGGTGTTGTGGAGTTCGTGCATGACAGACTATATACTCTTATGGCTACCCTGCACTTATAATGTCTAAGGTTTTGCTTAGACACTGTAGGGGCATAGTGCTCATGCACTTATGCCCTCACCTATGGTATAGTGCACACTGCCTTAAGGCTGTAAGGCCTGCTAGAGGGGTGACTTATCCATACCTATAGGCAGTGTGAGGTTGGCATGGCACCCTGAAAGGAGTGCCATGTCGATGTAGTCATTTTATCCCCACTAGCACACACAAGCTGGCAAGCAGTGTGTCTGTGCTGAGTGAGAGGTTCCCAGGGTGGCATAAGACATGCTGCAGCCCTTAGAGACCTTCCCTGGCATCAGGGCCCTTGGTACCAGGGGTACCAGTTACAAGGGACTTACCTGGATGCCAGGGTGTGCCAATTGTGGAAACAAAGGTACAGGTTAGGGAAAGAACATTGGTGCTGGGGCCTGGTTAGCAGGCCTCAGCACACTTTCAAATCATAACTTGGCATCAGCAAAGGCAAAAAGTCAGGGGGGTAACCATGCCAAGGAGGCATTTCCTTACACACACCCCCACCCCCCCAAACAAAAGAGGATGAGACTAACCTTTCCCAAGACAGTCTTCATTTTCTAATTGGAAGAACCTTGAAAGGCCATCTGCATTGGCATGGGCAGTCCCAGGTCTGTGTTCCACTATAAAGTCCATTCCCTGTAGGGAGATGGACCACCTCAACAGTTTTGGATTTTCACCTTTCATTTGCATTAGCCATCTGAGAGGTCTGTGGTCAGTTTGAACTACAAAGTGAGTACCAAAGAGGTATGGTCTCAGCTTCTTCAGGGACCAAACGACAGCAAAGGCCTCCCTCTCAATGGTACTCCACCGCTGCTCCCTGGGGAGTAACCTCCTGCTAATGAAAGCAACAGGCTGGTCAAGGCCATCATCATTTGTTTGGGACAAAACTGCCCCTATCCCATGTTCAGAGGCATCAGTCTGCACAATGAACTGCTTGGAGTAATCTGGAGCTTTGAGAACTGGTGCTGTGCACATTGCTTGTTTCAGGGTGTCAAAGGCCTGTTGGCATTCTACAGTCCAGTTTACCTTCTTGGGCATTTTCCTGGAGGTAAGTTCTGTGAGGGGTGTCACCATAGATCCATATCCCTTCACAAACCTACTGTAGTACCCAGTCAAGCCAAGGAATGCCCTGACTTGAGTCTGGGTTTTTGGAGCTGCCCAGTCCAGAATAGTCTGGATTTTAGGCTGGAGTGGCTGAACTTGGCCTCCATCTACAAGGTGTCCCAAGTAAACCACAGTTCCCTGCCCTATCTGGCATTTGGATGCCTTGATAGAAAGGCCTCCTGCTTGCAGGGCCTTCAAAACCTTCTTCAGGTGGACCAGGTGATCCTGCCAGCTGGAGCTAAAGACAGCAATATCGTCAAGATAAGCTGCACTAAAGGACTCCAAGCCAGCAAGGACTTGATTCGCCAACCTTTGGAAGGTGGCAGGGGCATTCTTTAAACCAAAGGGCATAACAGTAAACTGATAATGCCTATCAGATGTAGAGAATGCTGTCTTTTCTTTTGCTATTGGTGCCATTTTGATTTGCCAGTACCCTGCTGTCAAGTCAAACGTACTTAAGTATTTGGCAGCACCTAGTTTGTCTATCAATTCATCTGCCCTTGGAATGGGATGGGCATCTGTCTTGGTGACAGAATTAAGTCCTCTGTAGTCCACATAAAACCTCATCTCTCTCTTTCCATCTTTGGTGTGAGGTTTGGGGACTAAGACCACTGGGCTGGCCCAGGGGCTGTCAGAGTGCTCAATGACTCCCAATTCCAGCATCTTGTGGACTTCCACCTTGACGCTTTCCTTAACTTGGTCAGACTGTCTGAAAATGTTGTTTTTGACAGGCATGCTGTCTCCTGTGTCCACATCATGAGTACACAGGTGTGTCTGACCAGGGGTTAGGGAAAATAGCTCAGCAAACTGCTGCAGGACCTTCCTACAGTCAGATTGCTGTTGGCCAGAGAGGGTGTCTGAATAGATCACTCCATCAACTGAGCCATCTTTAGGGTCTGTGGAGAGGAGATCAGGGAGAGGTTCACTCTCAGCTTCCTGGTCCTCATCTGTTACCATCAACAGATTCACATCTGCCCTGTCATGGAAGAGTTTGAGGCTGTTCACATGGATCACCCTTTTGGGGGTCCTGCTAGTGCCTAGGTCTACCAGGTAGGTGACCTGACTCTTCCTCTCTAGCACTGGGTAAGGGCCTCTCCATCTGTCCTGAAGTGCCCTGGGAGCCAGAGGCTCCAGAACCCAGACTTTCTGCCCTGGATGAAACCCAACCATAGCAGCCTTTTGGTCATACCACAACTTCTGGACTTGTTGGCTAGCCTCAAGGTGTTTACTTGCCTTTTCCATATACTCTGTCATCCTTGAACGTAGGCCTAGTACATAGTCCACTATATCTTGTTTAGGCTCATGAAGAGGTCTCTCCCAGCTTTCTTTTACAAGAGCTAGTGGTCCCCTTACAGGTTGGCCAAACAGAAGTTCAAAGGGGGAAAATCCTACTCCCTTCTGAGGCACCTCTCTGTAGGCGAAAAGCAGACATGGCAAGAGGACATCCCATCTCCTTTTGAGTTTTTCAGGGAGCCCCATGATCATGCCTTTTAATGTCTTGTTAAATCTTTCAACAAGACCATTGGTTTGTGGATGGTATGGTGTGGTGAATTTGTAAGTCACCCCACACTCATTCCACATATGCTTCAGGTATGCTGCCATGAAGTTGGTACCTCTGTCAGACACCACCTCCTTAGGAAATCCCACTCTGGTAAAAATACCAATGAGTGCTTTGGCTACTGCAGGGGCAGTAGTCGACCTAAGGGGAATTGCTTCAGGGTATCTAGTAGCAAGATCCACCACTACTAGTATGTATTGGTTCCCTGAGGCTGTGGGAGGTTCAAGTGGACCCACTATGTCCACACCCATTCTTTCAAAGGGGACCCCCACCACTGGAAGTGGAATGAGGGGGGCCTTTGGGTGTCCACCTGTCTTCCCACTGGCTTTACAGGTAGTACAGGAGACACAAAACTCCTTGACCTTCTGGGACATGTTGGGCCAATAGAAGGGGGTGACTAATCTCTCCTACGCCTTGGTCTGTCCCAAATGCCCAGCAAGAGGATTATCATGAGCTGAGGTTAGAATGAACTCCCTAAACTCCTGAGGCACTACCACTCTCCTAGTGGCACCAGGTTTGGGATCTCTTTCCTCAGTGTAAAGGAGTCCATCTTCCCAATAGACTCTATGTGTTCCTGTTATATTTCTCTTGGACTCTTCAGCAGCTTGCTGCCTAAGGCCTTCAAGAGAGGGACAGGTTTCTTGCCCCTTACACAACTGTTCCCTTGAGGGTCCCCCTGGGCCCAGGAGCACAACCTGATAAGGTTCTAACTCCATGGGCTCAGTTCCCTCAGAGGGCAGAACTTCTTCCTGGGAAGAGAGGTTCTCTTTTTCTTGTTGTGTTGAAACTGGTTCCCCAGTTTTCTTTCCTTTTCTCTTGGAGGGTTGGGCCCTTTTTCCAGGATCCAACACCACTTTTTCACCCTGAGCCTTGCACTGTGCCCTTGCCTTGACACACACCAGTTCAGGGATACCCAGCATGGCTGCATGGGTTTTGAGTTCTACCTCAGCCCATGTTGAGGACTCCAGGTCATTTCCAAGCAAACAGTCTACAGGGATATTTGAGGAGACCACCTCCTGTTTCAGGCCATTGACCCCTCCCCACTCTAAAGATACCATAGCCATGGGATGTACTTTAGTCTGATTGTCAGCATTGGTGACTGGATAAGTTTGTCCAGCCAGGTATTGACCAGGGGAAACCAGTTTCTCTGTCACCATGGTGACACTGGCACCTGTATCCCTCAGGCCTTCTACACTTTGCCCATTAATTAAGAGTTGCTGCCTGTATATTTGCATATTAGGGGGCCAGGCAGCCAGGCAGCCAGTGTGGCTAAAACCATCCCACCCTAAGAGACTAATGTAGCTTCAGTGTGAACCCTGATTTGCTCGGGGCACACTGTTGATCCCACTTGGAGACTGGCCATTCCAGTGTTAGCTGGAGTAGAGTTAGAAGTGGAACCCTTCTTGGGACAGGCCTTGTCTCCAGTTTGGTGTCCTTGTTGATTACAGCTACGAAACCAGGCCTTTTGGGATTTTCAACATGTCAGGAGAATCTCTGACCCTATTTATGTTGCTGCCACCATTGATGGGACCAAAACCCATCTCTTGTCTTCCCCTTTCTATGGCTAGGAGCTGTCTCTCTAAAGCCAATCTTTTGACCATCCTGACTAACAGGAGGTCATCTTCATTGAGGCTGCCCTCAATGCTTCCAGAGTTGCGGGACTCTCCTGTGAGAGAAGCAGCATCTCTGACTATCACTTGTGGAGACAGGGTTTGAGGGACCCTGTTTTCCCTAACTAGGAGTGGGGGTGGGAAATCCTCCACTTCACTAGCTTCCTCCTCTGGAAAGGTATCCTCAGAGGGGTTGTTCTTAGCAAACTCTGCCAAAAGCTCCTGGAGCTGTATTTTGGTAGGATTTGAACCAGTTTTAATCTTTTTGGTTTTGCAGAGAGACCTTAACTCTGACATCCTATGATGCAGGTAAGGGGTGACGTTGAGTTCCATCACACTCTCTTCTGCATTAGACATTATGGGGGTTATTACAACCCTGGCGGATGGTGTTAAAGCTGCAGTAATACCGCAAACAGGTCGGCGGACAAAAAAAGGGAATTATGACCCTGGCGGAAACCGCCAACAAAGACAGCCACTTTAACACACCGCCCGCCACGGCGGTACAGACAAGCAGCGCGGCGGTCACCACCAACAGACAGGCGGAAGACAAAGTACCGCCCATAGTATCACAACCCGCCAATCCGCCACCTTTTCTGGGGCGGATTCACCGTGGTTAAAAACACAGCGGAAACAGCTTTTGCAATGGGAAAACGCTCACCTGAACACATCCCACGAGGAACGAGGACTCCATGGACCCGGAACTCCAAATACTCCCTGCCCTTGTGTTTCTGCTCCTCTACGACCAACAGCTACGTAGGCGCCTAAGACAACGGTGAGTACTGCACGACACGGGGGAGGTGGGAGGCAAAAGTTAGGGGGACACCCACCAAACACCCCCACCCGCGCATATTACAACATACACACCAATGCATTCACAAAAATCACAGTAACAACCCACAATCCCCCCGGAAGAATGAAAAGACAAAGCGAAATTTGGTCAAACATTGTAATGTGGCAAAATACATGTCATACAAAAATATACAGATATATATATGAAAATCAGTCATAATTATATACAATACGAGAAGTAGTTCAGATATGTACATAACAATGTCCGTGCACCAACAGTCCAATAATGCATGGGCGAGGCCCACAAAGGATACCTGACCACAATCGGAGAGAACACTGCCGGGGCATCAGATAGAAATACTACAGGCACCTCAGGGGGAAGGGCAGGGGTGGCACCTCAGCCCGATGACTGCAAAGCCAGATCCACGACCGAGCTTCATGCCCATTGATGTATCCATTGGAGTGCAAAGCCACAGTCTCTCAAGTCTCTACAGTGGGTGGCTTGCCCACTGTGCCATCCTGGGGAGTGCAAAGCCACAGTCTCTCAAGTCTCTACAGTGGGTGGCTTGCCCACTGTGCCATCCTGGGGAGTGCAAAGCCACAGTCTCAAGTAGATGCAGGTCTCCACTGGTACTGGGGGAGACTGGTGCTCAGACTGGATGAGTCTCCCCGTGAAAGTTCCTGTCCTGTCACTGTCCCAGCTGCACATGGGATAAGGATGCCTGATGTGGCGGTCCATTCATTCCTACCCGGTGCTTGCCCTGTTCAGTGGTGTTTTGCCATGGCGGTCTTTGCCCTGTTCAGCAGTGCTTTGCCATGGCGGTCTTTGCCCTGTTCAGCGGTGCTTTGACATGGTGGTTCTGGACTGGTTAGCGGTGCTTTGCCATGGCGGTCTTTGCCCTGTTCAGCGGTGCTTTGACATGGCGGTTCTGGACAGTTCAGCGGTGCTTTGCCATGGCGGTCTTTGCCCTGTTCAGCGGTGCTTTGCAATGGCGGTCTTTGCCCTGTTCAGCGGTGCTTTGACATGGCGGTCTTTGCCCTGTTAAGCGGTGCTTTGACATGGCGGTTCTGGACTGTTCAGTGGTGCTTTGCCATGGCGGGCTTTGCCCTGTTCAGCGGTGCTTTGCCATGGCGGTCTTTGCCCTGTTCAGCGGTGCTTTGACATGGCGGTCTTTGCCCTGTTCAGCGGTGCTTTGACATGGCCGTTCTGGACTGTTCAGCGGTGCTTTGCCATGGCGGTCTTTGCCGTGTTCAGCGGTGCTTTGCCATGGCGGTCTTTGCTCTGTTCAGCGGTGCTTTGACATGCCGGTTCTGGACTGTTCAGCGGTGCTTTGCCATGGCGGTCTTTGCCATGTTCAGCCGTGATTTGACATGGCGGTTCTGGGCTGTTCAGCGGTGCTTTGCCATGGCGGTCTTTGCCCTGTTCAGCGGTGCTTTGACATGGCGGTCTTTGCCCTGTTCAGCGGTGCTTTGCCATGGCGGTCTTTGCCCTGTTCAGCGGTGTTTAGCCATGGCGGTTCTGGACTGTTCAGCGGTGCTTTGCCATGGCGATCTTTGCCCTGTTCAGCGGTGTTTAGCCATGGCGGTTCTGGACTGTACAGGGCTGCTTTGCCATGGCGGTCTTTGCCCTGTTCAGCGGTGCTTTGCCATGGTGGTCTTTGCCCTGTTCAGCGGTGTTTAGCCATTGCGGTTCTGGACTGTTCAGCAGTGCTTTGACATGGCGATTCTGATACGGACATTGGTGTGTGCCATGACGTTTCCTACACTGGGCATTGGTGTGTGGCATGACGTTCTCTACACTGGGCATTGGTGTGTGGCATGACGTTCCATCATTGCCCAGCGGGACTGTGGCAGCCGGGGCCCTCCAGGGCACTGACTCCGGCAGTGGCGGTGGTCTCCTGACCAGTGACGATACTTGGGCCCTCCTGAGCTGTGACTCTGGCGGTGGTCTCCTGACCAGTGATGATACTTGGGCCCTCCTGGGCTGTGACTCCGGCGGTGGTCTCCTGACCAGTGACGATACTTGGGCCCTCCTGGGCTGTGACTCCGGCGGTGGTCTCTGGACCAGTGACGATACTTGGGCCCTCCTGGGCTGTGACTCGGGCGGTGGTCTCCTGACCAGTGACGATACTTGGGCCCTCCTGGGCTGTGACTCTGGCGGTGGTCTCTGGACCAGTGACGATACTTGGGCCCTCCTGGGCTGTGACTCTGGCGGTGGTCTCCTGACCAGTGACGATACTTGGGCCCTCCTGGGCAATGACTCCGGCAGTGGTCTCTGGACCAGTGACGATACTTGGGCCCTCCTGGGTTGTGACTCTGGCGGTGGTCTCCTGACCAGTGACGATACTTGGGCCCTCCTGGGCTGTGACTCTGGCGGTGGTCTCCTGACCAGTAACGATACTTGGGGCTTCCAGGGCTGTGACTCTGGCGGTGGTCTCTGGACCAGTGACGATACTTGGGCCCTCCTGGGCTGTGACTCTGGCGGTGGTCTCCTGACCAGTGACGATACTTGGGCCCTCCTGGGCTGTGACTCTGGCGGTGGTCTCCTGACCAGTGACGATACTTGGGCCCTCCTGGGCTGTGACTCCGGCGGTGGTCTCCTGACCAGTGACGATACTTGGGCCCTCCTGGGCAATGACTCCGGCAGTGGTCTCTGGACCAGTGACGATACTTGGGCCCTCCTGGGCTGTGACTCTGGCGGTGGTCTCCTGACCAGTGACGATACTTGGGGCTTCCAGGGCTGTGACTCTGGCGGTGGTCTCTGGACCAGTGACGATACTTGGGCCCTCCTGGGCTGTGACTCTGGCGGTGGTCTCCTGACCAGTGACAATACTTGGGCCCTCCTGGACTGTGACTCCGGCGGTGGTCTCCTGACCAGTGACGATACTTGGGCCCTCCTGGGCTGTGACTCTGGCGGTGGTCTCTGGACCAGTGACGATACTTGGGCCCTCCTGGGCAATGACTCCGGCGGTGGTCTCTGGACCAGTGACGACGGTGCTGGCGGTTGTGTCTCGACCGCCGGAAATTATAATGCGCTCTTCTGCGCCGTGACACTCACAACAGGCTGGGCAGACTTCCTCTGGCCCTTCCCCACCTTTGGTGGAGTCACAGCTGACTCTCCAATCCCCTTGGAACCCATGTGAGTTGTTTTCCCACCAGGAGTCTTCACACGGTCCCGTCGTCCACTCTCCAATTTTAGAGCCTTTACAGGGGGTGGGCTGCCAGTGCCTTGGCTCCGGGGCACACTGCCTGTCCTGGTGGCCGGTGCACTCCACAAGCCTTGAACACGCACCACTGGTATTAGAGGCTTTTTGGCTGAGGTGCTACGACAGGACTGATGAATTGGGGGGGGTGGGGGCAAAAAGGTCAACTTTACAGAGGGACAGTTTCTGACAAACACTGGGATGGGTAGCTGGAGGGGGTCTGGGAGTGGAGGAAGAGGAGGTGGTTGTCGGAGGTGTCACTTTAGCTGTTTTGGGTGCAGGTACTGGAGGCTGTCGTGAGGTGGATGGATGTTGGGTGAGTGATTGCTGGCGTTTGTGTACTTTGGGAGGGGGCGTCACAGACACACTGGGAGAGGACACAGGGGACGTGTAAATGGCAGTGGAGGTGGTGAGTGCAGGTGAGCGGCTTGGGGTGCTGGGTCTCCTTGTACGATTCATGGTGCCTGTAGATGTGATGCATGCAGGTGTGTGTGTAGACGAGACTGGGAGGGAGGAGGGAGAAGAGGAGGAGGGGGACACAGTGGAGGCAGTGGATGTTGCTGTGTCTGTACGTGGGTGAGGCTTGCGTGAGTGCCTGTGGTGTGTGTGGTGCCTATGTTTGCTTGAGCTACTTGTGTGTGCTGACTTGTGTGCATGCTGGTCTGTAGGTGTGCTTGGGATGGGCTGGCGTACAGGAGATTGGGTCTGGGTCGAGGAAGTTGGAGGGGGGAGGCTTGACACAGGGACAATGGCTGCCATCAGTGCTGAGGCCAGAGATTGCAGGGTTCGCTGAAGGACAGCCTGACCAGAATGAATGCCCTCCAGGAATGCATTACCGTGTTGCAACTCTCGTTCTACACCCTGGATGGCATTCACAATGGTAGACTGCCCAACAGTGAGTGACCTGAGGAGCTCAATGGCCTCCTCACTGAGGGCAGCAGGGGTAACTGGGGCAGGGCCTGAGGTGCCTAGGGCGAAGGTGATGCCCACCCTCCTGGGTGAGCGGGCACGGGGTGAACGCTGAGGGGCTGCTGGGAGGGCGGGGCTGGTAGGGGAGGTGGCGGCTGTACCTGTAGAGGTGGGGGGCACAGATGGTCCCGCCACCATAAGGGAGCTCCCATCGGTGGACGGGTCCGTGTCGCTAGTTGGTGATCCGATGGCCGACGTGAAGCTCCCCTCGCCCTCCGTCCCACTGGTGCATTCAGAGTCCGTGGTGTGGCCCTCCATGGCCATGTGGGATGCAGCTCCCTCGTTCTCCAGTGCCACTGTACCTCCGCCTGATGATGCTGATGTACAAAAGGACAGGGAGAGCAGAAAAAGGGGGGGAGACAGAAGAAAGAGAGTTTATGTGCATGGCATACCGCTACCGTTGTCGGACAAGACAGACACAGCAGCACCCTGCATTATGCCGTGCTCCTGCCCTCTGCACATGCAATTTCTGGGATATGGCCTACATGGCAATGGTGGACATCTGCGCACATGGATGCCACAGGGGCAACTATACCTCGACTTGCCACTCTGCTGAGGTGGGGTAGAGTGCCACATGGCCTACATTACGGAGGGGCCTTGCCTACCGAACTCGCCCTGGCCTAGGGACACCCACAGCCCACCTCCCCCACCCAGACACCTCCACTGCATGCAAAGTCCGCAGAATGAGAGTGTACTGACCCCCTTGTGTCTGCTGTGATGCCCTCAAGCGCCCATCCAACTCCGGGTAGGCCACCGCCAGGATTCGGAACATCAGGGGGGTCATGGTGCGACGGGCGCCCCTCCCACGTTGGGAGGCCATCCCCAGCTGAGCCTCCGCCGTCTTCTTGCTGCAGCGGCGAATGTCCTCCCATCTCTTACGGCAGTGGGTGCCCCGTCTCTGGTGGGCCTCCAGGGTCCGGACCTCCTTGGCGATGGCACGCCAAATGTCCCTCTTCTGGTGGGCGCTGACCTACATGACATGCACAAGGAAAGAGGAACAGATAGAAAATGGCGGTGACGTCCGCGGCGGTGACGTCCGTGGCGGGGCGCATCATCACCGCCGGCGCACCTGTTCATTGGCTCCTGGGACCCATAGGGTCCAATGTTAACCAATGCAGCATTGCGCCGCGGTCTACGACCGCCTACCGCGACGGTGTATAACGCCAGCGCAGCTACCCCACAATCCCATTGTCCCAGTTTAGAGGTCAGGCAGCCACCATTTCAGGGGCCCACATGGCTTAATTTACCTCTGCGTCACACATAGCTAGGCCTACACTCAACACACATACAGGAAGGGTTTTGTGGGGGTGTAGTCTTCTGTGTAACTGTGGGTACATACCTGGAGGAATAATGACTGATTCTTCGCTGTTGTCCTTCGTAGGCACCGTCAGCTGGGACATGTGAGAAGATGGCGGAATCCTCCGGTGTACCGACCACTGGTGGACCTGTTGACAATGGAAGAGAGACATGTCATCGTCACCTACCGGTTTGACCGTGCCACTATCCAGGAACTATGTACCCTGTTGGAGCCCAGACCTGATGTCACCAATCCGCCATCCGACTGGAATCCCCCTGACGTGCAGGTGCTATCAGTGCTCCATTTCCTTGCAAGTGGGTCTTTTCAGACAACAGTGGCCATGGCATCAGGGATGTCCCAGCCTATGTTTTCCAACGTCTTGTCCAGAGTGCTGGCTGCCCTGCTGAAACACTTAAGGAGATACATCATTTTCCCTGAGGTGGCAGATTTGCCTACAGTGAAAGGTGACTTCTATGCCCTTGGACATATCCCCAACGTCATAGGTGCCATTGATGGGACCCATGTAGCTCTGGTCCCCCCCCACAGGAGTGAACAGGTGTACAGGAACAGGAAGAGTTATCATTCCATGAATGTACAGATGGTCTGTTTGGCAGACCAGTACATCTTGCAGGTAAATGCTATGTTCCCTGGCTCAGTGCATGATGCCTACATCCTGCGGAATAGCAGCATCCCTGATATGATGGGTCAACTCCAGAGGCACCGTGTATGGCTATTAGGGGACTCTGGTTACCCCAACCTTACCTGGCTACTGACCCCAGTGAGGAATCCCAGGACCAGGGCAGAGGAACGCTACAATGAGGCCCATGGGCGGACTAGGAGGGTGATCGAACGCACCTTCGGCTTCCTGAAGGCCAGGTTCAGGTGCCTCCATATGACAGGTGGATCCCTATTCTACTCACCGAAGAAGGTGTGCGAGATCATCATCGCCTGCTCCATGCTCCATAATTCGGCTTTGCGACGCCAGGCGCCTTTTCTGTAGGAGGATGATCCAGATGATGGTGTTGTGGCAGCTGTGGAGTCTGTGGAGCCTGTGGACAGTGATGAGGAGGAAGCTGAGGAAGAAGACAACGACAACAGGGAGTCAGTCATGCAGCAATATTTCCAGTGACACACAGGTGAGAACATTTTCATGTTTAACATTACATTCACTTTCACACGTCTACCTCTATCCTGTTTCTCGAATTCAATCACTATTTCGTAACTGAGTTGTACCCTTCCATTACGGTTTCACAGGTGTGGTTACCAACGTGTCATCTGCTTGCATCCTTCAAGGACTTGTGATGTGTGACATAGGTATGTTAGCCTTACAATGGGAAACCCATTATGACACCGTCATTGATAATACATATTTACTAAATCACAGACTGACTCCAGATTGTTTTGTGTTTCAAGGGTGTTTATTGAAGTGCTCAGAAATGTGAGGGGTTTGTTAAATGAGGATGGGTGATGGTGGAGGAATTTCCATGGCAGAGTCCAGTCTATTAGTCTCACAGGTGCACTGCCCATCTGGGCATAGGAAGTGGAGCTGGGCCAGTTTAAGTATGGACAGGGGAACAAGGTGGTACAGTGGGAGGACAAACAGGGTGGTCTAATTTCCTGGCAGGGGTCTTGCCATCTTGCTCTGTCCTGTTCCTGGATCTCAGGGACCGCTTGCGTGGTGGTTGTCGGTCTGCAGGGGGTGGGGTGCTGGTGTGGTGGTCGTGTTGCAGGGCGTCCTGTCCACTAGCGCCGGCCGAGGTGGTGGGCAGTTCATCGTCCTGGGCCCCTTGGAGTGCCACGGTGTCCCTCATGGTGTGCTGGATGTCCTTCAGCACCCCTACGATGGTGCCCAGGGCGGAGCTGATGGTCCTGATCTCCTCTCCTCCCTGAAGCCCAAATACTGTTCCTCCTGCAGGCGCAGGGTCTCCTGCAACTTGTCCAGTACAGTCGCCATCGTCTCCTGGGAGTGGTGGTATGCTCCCATGATGGAGGAGAGGGCCTCGTGGAGAGTGGGTTCCCTTGTCCTGTCCGCCCTCTGTCGCACAGCAGCCCTCCCAGTTCCCCTGTGTTCCTGTGCCTCCGTCCCCTGGACCGTGTGCCCACTACCACTGCCCACAGGTCCATGTTGTTGTTGGGGTGGTGGGTTATCCTGGGTTCCCTGTAGTGGTGGACACACAGCTGATTGACATGTCCTGAGTAGGGAGGTTTGGGCCCGCTGGGTGGGTGCTGTGCTGGTGTTACCAGAGGGTGGAAGGTCAGTGTTGGGCTGTGCCTGTGCAAGGGGAACCGACTGTCCCAAGGCCCACGATGGTCCGGGCTGGTCATCAGGATTCAGTAGGGCAGAGCTGCTCTCGTCACTGTGGGCCTCTTCTGGGGGTGGAGTGGTGTTGTCTGGACCCTCTGGTGTGGTGACTGTCCTTCGGGTTCCTGCAGGGGCATAAGAACATGATTATTGCATGTGTTTGTGTCATGGTGTGCAATGGGTGGGTTTTGTGTACCCCAGTGCAAGCATTCCTGTGTGTGGGTTTGTGTGATGATGGTTGGGGGGTGTTCTGGGTATGTGCAGTGGGCATGCTTTAGTGAGGGGTGCCCATGCTTAGTTGTGTCATGCAGGGCTTGGTGTTGGGATGGGTGGTTTGCGTTATGGGTACATTAGTCAGGATTTTGAGTGATAGGTGAGGGTGTGAGGGTGGGGGTGTGTGATAGCATGCAGGTAGGATGGGGGATAGGATAGTTAAGATTTGAGTTACCAGTGTCCCATCCTCCACCGACTCCGAGGCCCTCAGGATGCATGATGGTCAAGACTTGCTCCTCCAATGTTGTTAGTTGTGGGGGAGGAGGTAGGGGTCCGCCGCCAGTCCGCTGAACCACGATGTTGTGCCTGGAGACCGTTGAATGCACCTTCCCCCGTAGGTCGTTCCACCTCTTCCTGATGTCCTCTCTATTTCTTGGGTGCTGTCCCACGGCGTTCACCCTGTCCACTATTCTGCACCATAACTCCATCTTCCTGGCTATTGATGTGTGCTGTACGTGTGAGCCAAATAGCTGTGGCTCTACCCGGATTATTTCCTCCACCGTGACCCTGACCTCCTCCTCGGAGAAGCGTGGGTGTCTTTGGCGTGACATGGGGTGGTGTGTGTGATGTGTGGGGGGGTGTATGTGGTGATGAGTGTGGTGAGTGTAGTGGTGTGTGGTGTTTTGTGCGTGGATGTTGTGTGGGTGATGGTGTTGTGGGCCTCTGTGTGCTGGGGTTGTCTATTCTGTGCTCTCTCTGGCCTTCGTTCGTGATTTTTTGGTTGTAGGGGTTTGTGGGTGATGTGGGTGTGTGTTTTATATTGTATTGGGTGTGTGGGAGTGGTGTGTGTACGTGTATCAGGTGTGTGTATTTTGAAATATCCAATGTGGCGGTGTTTTGTAGAAGTGTGTCCATTATGAGCACGGCGGTGTGTACCGCCAATGGAATACTGCGGTTGAAAGACCACCGCGTGGATTCGTATGTCGTAATAGCATGGGCGTGTTTCTGTTAGCGTGGAGGTGGAGGATTTGTTTCCGCCAGTTTATCACTGACCTTTGGTGTGGCGGCGTTGTGTGGGTGTCTGAATTTCGGCAGATTCTGAGATGTGTGTCATAATAGCTGTGGCGGAATACCACCGCCTCCGCAGTGTATTGGCGGTCTTGTGCACAGCTGTAAGCGCCTTTTACCGCCAATATTGTAATGACCCCCTATGTTTCTAAAAATTTGAATACTTTTTAAGAATCTAAAACTATCTCTAGAACTTAATTCAAACTTTTACAAAACTTTTAAACTCTAAAAGAAATGCTATCAGGGACTAACACAAGGCCCTAGCAGGACTTTTAAAAATTGATAAAAGTAGCTCAAATTTCAAAAATCTGTTTCTAATGACAATTTTTGGAAGTTAGTCGTTTGATCAAGTTATTGGCTGAGTAGTCCAGCAAATGCAAAGTCTTGTACCCCACTGCTGATCCACCAACGTAGGAAGTTGGCTCTGTATGTACTATTTCAAAGTAAGAAATAGCATGCACAGAATCCAAGGGTTCCCCTTATTAGTAAGATAGTGGCTAAAAGAGATAATTCTAATGCACTATTTTGTGGTAGTGTGGTCGAGCAGTAGGCTTATCAGGGGGTAGTGTTAAGCATTTGTTGTACACACACAGGCAATAAGTGGGGAACACACACTCAAAAAGAATTCCAGGCCAATAGGTTTTTATATAGAAAAATAACTTTTCTTAGTTTATTTTAAGAGCCACAGGTTCAAGATTTACAAACAATACTTTAAATGAAAGGTACTCCACTTAGGAACTTTAGGAACTTTGAATTAGCAAAATAGCATATACAGTTTTCACACAAATGGCAATAAGCTATTTTAAAACTGGACACTGCAATTTTCAACAGTTCAACAGTTCCTGGGGGAGGTAAGTGTTTGTTAGTTTTGCAGGTAAGTAAACCACCTAAAGGGTTCAAAGTTGGGTCCAAGGTAACCCACCGTTGGGGGTTCAGAGCAACCCCAAAGTTACCACACCTGCAGCTCAGGGCCGGTCAGGTGCAGAGGTCAAAGTGGTGCCCAAAACGCATAAGCTGCAATGGAGAAAGGGGTGCCCCGGTTCCAGTCTGCCAGCAGGTAAGTACCCGCGTCTTCGGAGGGCAGACCAGGGGGGTTTTGTAGGGCACCGGGGGGGACACAAGTCAGCACAAAAAGTACACCCTCAGCGGCACAGGGCGGCCGGGTGCAGTGTGCAAACAGGCGTTGGGTTTTCAATGTAGTTCAATGAGAGACCTAGGGGTCTCTTTAGCGATGCAGGAAGGCAAGGGGGAGGGGGGGCTTCTCGGGGTAGCCACCACCTGGACAAGGGAGAGGCCACCTGGGGATTGCTCCTACACTGGAGGTCGGATCCTTCAGGTCCTGGGGGCTGCGGTGCAGCGTCTTTACCAGGCATCGGGTCTTTGAAGCAGGCAGTCGCGGTCAGGGGGAGCCTCGGGATTCCCTCTGACGGCGTCGCTGTGGGGGCTCAGGGGGGTCAACTCTGGCTACTCACGGTCTCGCAGTCGCAGGGGAGTCCTCCCTGTAGTGTTTGTTCTCCACAAGTCGAGCCGGGGGCGTCGGGTGCAGAGTGCAAAGTCTCACGCTTCCTTTGGAAACGTGTGTTCTTTCAAAGTTGCTTCTTTGTTGCAAAGTTGCAGTCTTTGTGGAGCAGGGCCGCTGTCCTCGGGAGTTCTTGGTCATTTTAGATGCAGGGTAGTCCTCTGAGGCTTCAGAGGTTGCTGGACCCTGTGGAACGCGTCGCTGGAGTAGTTCTTTAAAAGTAGAGAGACATGCCGGTAGAGCTGGGGCCAAAGCAGTTGGTGTCTCCGTCTTCTCTGCAGGTTTTTCAGCTCAGCAGTCCTTCTTCATCTTAGGTTGCAGGAATCTATCTTGCTGTGTTCTGGGAGCCCCTAAATACTCGATTTAGGGGTGTGTTTAGGACTGGGGGGTTAGTAGCCAATGGCTACTAGCCCTAAGGGTGGCTACACCCTCTTTGTGCCTCCTCCCTGAGGGGAGGGGGGCACATCCCTATCCCTATTGGGGGAATCCTCCATCTGCAAGATGGAGGATTTCTAAAAGTCAGAGTCACCTCAGCTCAGGACACCTTAGGGGCTGTCCTGACTGGCCAGTGACTCCTCCTTGTTTTTCTCATTATCTCCTCTGGCCTTGCCGCCAAAAGTGGGGCCGTGGCCGGAGGGGGCGGGCAACTCCACTAGTTGGAGTGCCCTGGGGTGCTGTAACAAAGGGGGTGAGCCTTTGAGGCTCACTGCCAGGTGTTACAGTTCCTGCAGGGGGAGGTGAGAAGCACCTCCACCCAGTATAGGCTTTGTTACTAGCCACAGAGTGACAAAGGCACTCTCCCCATGTGGCCAACAACATGTCTGGTGTGTGGCAGGCTGCTAACACTAGTCAGCCCACACTGGTAGTTGGTTAAGGTTTCAGGGGCCATCTCTAAGATTCCCTCTGTGGTGTATGTTACAATAAAATGTACACTGGCATCAGTGTGCATTTATTGTGCTGAGAAGTTTGATACCAAACTTCACAGTTTTCAGTGTAGCCATTATGGTGCTGTGGAGTTCGTGCATGACAGACTCCCAGACCATATACTCTTATGGCTACCCTTCACTTACAATGTCTAAGGTTTTGCTTAGACACTGGAGGGGCATAGTGTTCATGCACTTATGCCCTCACCTATAGTATAGTGCACCCTGCCTTAGGGCTGTAAGGCCTGCTAGAGAGGTGACTTATCTATACCTATAGGCAGTGTGAGGTTGGCATGGCACCCTGAAGGGAGTGCCATGTCGATTTAGTCATTTTATCCCCACTAGCACACACAAGCTGGCAAGCAGTGTGTCTGTGCTGAGTGAGGGGTCCCCAGGGTGGCATAAGACATGCTGCAGCCTTAGAGACCTTCCCTGGCATCAGGGCCCTTGGTACCAGGGGTACCAGTCACAAGGGACTTACCTGGATGCCAGGGTGTGCCAATTGTGGAAACAAAGGTACAGGTTAGGGAAAGAACACTGGTGCTGGGGCCTGGTTAGCAGGCCTCAGCACACTTTCAAATCATAACTTGGCATCAGCAAAGCAAAAGGTCAGGGGGTAACCATACCAAGGAGGCATTTCTTTACACAACCCCGCCCCCCCAAAAAAGAAAGAGGATGAGACTAACCTTTCCCAAGACAGTCTTCATTTTCTAAGTTGAAGAACCTGGAAAGGCCATCTGCATTGGCATGGGCAGTCCCAGGTCTGTGTTCCACTATAAAGTCCATTCCCTGAAGGGAAATGGACCACCTCAACAGTTTTGGATTTTCACCTTTCATTTGCATTAGCCATCTGAGAGGTCTGTGGTCAGTTTGAACTAAAAAGTGAGTACCAAAGAGGGTATGGTCTCAGCTTCTTCAGGGACCAAACCACAGCAAAGGCCTCCCTCTCAATGGCACTCCAATGCTGCTCCCTAGGGAGTAACCTCCTGCTAATGAAAGCAACAGGCTGGTCAAGGCCATAATCATTTGTTTGGGACAAAACTGCCCCTATCCCATGTTCAGAGGCATCAGTCTGCACAATGAACTGCTTGGAGTAATCTGGAGCTTTGAGAACTTTTGCTGTGCACATTGCTTGTTTCAGGGTGTCAAAGGCCTGTTGGCATTCTACAGTCTAGTTTACCTTCTTGGGCATTTTCTTGGAGGTAAGTTCTGTGATGGGTGTCACTATGGCTCCATATCCCTTCACAAACCTCCTGTAGTACCCAGTCAAGCCAAGGAATGCCCTGACTTGAGTCTGGGTTTTTGGAGCTGTCCAGTCCAGAACAGTCTGGATCTTAGGCTGGAGTGGCTGAACTTGGCTTCCACCTACAAGGTGTCCCAAGTAAACCACAGTTCCCTGCCCTATCTGGCATTTGGATGCCTTGATAGAGAGGCCTGCTGCTTCTAGGGCCTTCAAAACCTTCTTCAGGTGGAGCAGGTGATCCTGCCAGCTGGAGCTAAAGACAGCAATATCGTCAAGATACGCTGCACTAAAGGACTCCAAGCCAGCAAGGACTTGATTCACCAACCTTTGGAAGGTGGCAGGGGCATTCTTTAAACCAAAGGGCATAACAGTGAACTGATAATGCCCATCAGGTGTGGAGAATGCTGTCTTTTCTTTTGCTCCTGGTGCCATTTTGATTTGCCAGTACCCTGATGTCAAGTCAAAGGTACTTAAGTATTTGGCAGCACCTAGTTTGTCTATCAATTCATCTGCCCTTGGAATGGGATGGGCATCTGTCTTGGTGACAGAATTAAGTCCTCTGTAGTCCACGCAAAACCTCATCTCTCTCTTTCCATCTTTGGTGTGAGGTTTGGGGACTAAGACCACTGGGCTAGCCCAGGGGCTGTCAGAGTGCTCAATGACTCCCAATTCCAGCATCTTGTGGACTTCCACCTTGTTGCTTTCCTTAACTTGGTCAGACTGTCTGAAAATGTTGTTTTTGACAGGCATGCTGTCTCCTGTGTCCACATCATGGGTACACAGGTGTGTCTGACCAGGGGTTAGGGAAAATAGCTCAGCAAACTGTTGCAGGGCCTTCCTACAGTCAGATTGCTGTTGGCCAGAGAGGGTGTCTGAATAGATCACTCCATCAACTGAGCCATCTTTAGGGTCTGTGGAGAGGAGATCATGGAGAGATTCACTCTCAGCTTCCTGGTCCTCTTCTGTTACCATCAACAGATTCACATCTGCCCTGTCATGGAAGAGTTTGAGGCGGTTCACATGGATCACCCTTTTGGGGGTCCTGCTAGTGCCTAGGTCTACCAGGTAGGTTACCTGACTCTTCCTCTCTAGCACTGGGTAAGGGCCACTCCATCTGTCCTGAAGTGCCCTGGGAGCCACAGGCTCCAGAACCCAGACTTTCTGCCCTGGCTGAAACTCAACCATAGCAGCCTTTTGGTCATACCACAACTTCTGGAGTTGTTGGCTGGCCTCAAGGTTTTTACTTGCCTTTTCCATATACTCTGCCATCCTTAAACGTAGGCCTAGTACATAGTCCACTATATCTTGTTTAGGCTCATGAAGAGGTCTCTCCCAGCATTCTTTTACAAGAGCTAGTGGTCCCCTTACAGGATGGCCAAACTGAAGTTCAAAGGGGGAAAACCCTACTTCCCTCTGAGGCACCTCTCTGTAGGCGAAAAGCAGACATGGTAAGAGGACATCCCATCTCCTTTTGAGTTTTTCAGGGAGCCCCATGATCATGCCTTTCAATGTCTTGTTAAATCTTTCAACAAGACCATTGGTTTGTGGATGCTATGGTGTGGTGAATTTGTAAGTCACTCCACACTCATTCCACATATGCTTCAGGTATGCTGACATGAAGTTGGTACCTCTGTCAGACACCACCTCCTTAGGAAATCCCACTCTGGTAAAAATACCAATGAGTGCTTTGGCTACTGCAGGGGCAGTAGTCGGCCTAAGGGGAATTGCTTCAGGGTATCTAGTAGCAAGATCCACTACTACTAGTATGTATTGGTTCCCTGAGGCTGTGGGAGGTTCAAGTGGACCCACTATGTCCACACTCCGTTTTTTAAAGAGGACCCCCACCACTGGAAGTGGAATGAGGGGGGCCTTTGGGTGTCCACCTGTCTTACCACTGGCTTGACAGGTAGTACAGGAGACACAAAACTCCTTGACCTTCTGGGACATGTTGGGCCAATAGAAGTGGATGACTAATCTCTCCCACGTCTTGGTCTGTCCCAAATGCCCAGCAAGAGGAATATCATGAGCTAAGGTTAGAATGAACTCCCTAAACTCCTGAGGCACTACCACTCTCCTAGTGGCACCAGGTTTGGGATCTCTTGCCTCAGTGTAAAGGAGTCCATCTTCCCAATAGACTCTATGTGTTCCTGTTATTTTTCCTTTGGGCTCTTCAGCAGCTTGCTGACTAAGGCCTTCAAGAGAGGGACAGGTTTCTTGCCCCTTACACAACTGTTCCCTTGAGGGTCCCCCTGGGCCCAGGAGCTCAACCTGATAAGGTTCTATCTCCATTGGCTCAGTTCCCTCAGAGGGCAGAACTTCTTCCTAGGAAGAGAGGTTCTCTTTTTCTTGTTGTGTTGAAACTGGTTCCCCAGTTTTCTTTCCTTTTCTCTTGGAGGGTTGGGCCCTTTTTCCAGGCTCCAACACCACTTTTTCACCCTGAGCCTTGCACTGTGCCATTGTTTTGACACACACCAGTTCAGGGATACCCAGCATGGCTGCGTGGGTTTTGAGTTCTACCTCAGCCCATGCTGAGGACTCCAGGTCATTTCCAAGCAAACAGTCTACAGGGATATTTGAGGAGACCACCACCTGTTTCAGGCCATTGACCCCTCCCCACTCTAAAGTTACCATAGCCATGGGATGTACTTTAGTCTGATTGTCAGCATTGGTGACTGGATAAGTTTGTCCAGCCAGGTATTGACCAGGGGAAACCAGTTTCTCTGTCACCATGGTGACACTGGCACCTGTATCCCTCAGGCCTTCTACACTTTGCCCATTAATTAAGAGTTGCTGCCTGTATTTTTGCAAATTACCCCACCCTCAGAGCTTCTTTGTGCACCTTGATTTGCTCTGGGCACACAGTTGATCCCACTTGGAGACTGGCCATTCCTGTGTTAGCTGGAGTAGAGTTAGAAGTGGAACCTTTCTTGGGACAGGCCTTGTCTTCAGTTTGGTGTCCTTGCTGATTACAGCTACGACACCAGGCCTTTTTGGGACAAAGTTTATACCCTTGTACCCAAAATTGGATTGTGAAGAGGCTCTGGACCCTCCCTCCTGAGCAGGTTTTTGGGGCCCTGTAGAAGACTCTTTACTTTTCCCTTTGGATGTCTCAACACTCTTCCCCTGGGGAGTCTTTGTGACCCCTTTCTTTTGGTCACCCCCTGTGGAAGTCTTGGTCACCCTAGTCTTGACCCAATGGTCTGCCTTCTTTCCCAATTCTTGGGGAGACATTGGTCCTAGGTCTACCAGATGCTGATGCCGTTTATCATTGAAACAATTACTTAACAGGTGTTCTTCCACAAATAAACTGTACAGCCCATCATAATCATTTACACCACTGCCTTGAATCCAACCATCCAGTGTTTTCACTGAGTAGTCTACAAAATCAACCCAGGTCTGGCTCGAGGATTTTTGAGCCCCCCTGAACCTAATTCTATACTCCTCAGTGGAGAATCCAAAGCCCTCAATCAGGGTAGCCTTCGTGAGGTCACAGGATTCTGCATCTTTTCCAGAGAGTGTGAGGAGTCTATCCCTACACTTTCCAGTGAACATTGCCGAAAGGAGAGCACCCCAGTGAGATCTGTTTACTTTTCTGGTTGCACAAGCCCTCTCAAAAGCTGTGAACCATTTGGTGATGTCATCACCATCTTCATATTTAGTTACGATCCCTTTTGGGATTTTCAACATGTCAGGAGAATCTCTGACCCTATTTATGTTGCTGCCACTATTGATGGGACCAAAACCCATCTCTTTTCTTTCCCTTTCTATGGCTAGGAGCTGTCTCTCTAAAGCCAATCTTTTGACCATCCTGGCTAACCGGAGGTCGTCTTCATTCAGGCTGCCCTCAATGCTTCCAGAGTTGCTGGACTCTCCTGTGAGAGAAGCAGCATCTCTGACTATCACTTGTGGAGACAGGGTTTGAGGGACCTGTTCTCCCTATCTAGGAGTGGGGGTGGGAAATCCTCCACTTCACTAGCTTCCTCCTCTGGGAAGATATCCTCAGAGGGGTTGTTCTTAGCAAACTCTGTCAAAAGCTCCTGGAGCTGCACTGTGGTAGGGTTTGAACCAGTTTTAATCTTTTTGGTTTTGCAGAGAGACCTTAACTGTGACATCCTAAGATGCAGGTAAGGGGTGATGTTGAGTTCCATCACACTCTCTTCTGCATTAGACATTATGGTGGTCATTACAACCCTGGCGGACGGTGTTAAAGCTGTGGTAATACCGCAAACAGGCCGGCGGACAAAAAAAGGGAATTATGACCCTGGCAGAAACCGCCAACAAAGACAGCCACTTTAACACAGCGCCCGCCACGGCGGTACAGACAAGCAGCGCGGCGGTCACCGCCAACAGACAGGCGGAAGATAAAGTACTGCCCATAGTATCACAACCTGCCAATCCGCCACCTTTTCCGGGGCGGATTCACCGTGGTTAAAAACACGGCGGAAACGGCTTTTGCAATGGGAAAACGCTCACCTGAACACATTCCACGAGGAACGAGGACTCCATGGACCATGAACTCCAAATACTCCCTGCCCTTGTGTTTCTGCTCCTCTACGACCAACAGCTACGTAGGCGCCGAAGACAACGGTGAGTACTGCACCTACGACACGGGGAGGGGGAGGCAAAAGTTAGGGGGACACCCACCAAACACCCCCACCCCCACCCTCGCATATTACAACATACACACCAATACATTCACAAAAATCACAGTAACAACCCACAATCCCCCCGGAAGAATGAAAAGACAAAGCGAAATTTGGTCAAACATTGTAATGTGGCAATATACATGTCATACAAAAATATACAGATATATATATGAAAATCAGTCATAATTATATACAATACGAGAAGTAGTGCAGATATGTACATAACAATGTCCGTGCACCAACAGTCCAAAAATGCATGGTTGAGGCCCACAAAGGATACCTGACCACAATCTGAGAGAACACTGCCGGGGCATCAGATAGAAATACTACAGGTACCTCAGGGGGAAGGGAAGGGGGGCACCTCAGCCGGATGACTGCAAAGCCAGATCCACGACGGGGCTCCATGCCCATTGATGTATCCTGGGGAGTGCAAAGCCACAGTCTCTCAAGTCTCTACAGTGGGTGGCTTGCCCACTGTGCCATCCTGGGGAGTGCAAAGCCACATTCTCTCAAGTCTCTACAGTGGGTGGCTTGCCCACTGTGCCATCCTGGGGAGTGCAAAGCCACAGTCTCTCAAGTCTCTACAGTGGGTGGCTTGCCCACTGTGCCATCCTGGGGAGTGCAAAGCCACAGTCTCTCAAGTAGATGCAGGTCTCCACTGGTACTGGGGGAGACTGGTGCCCAGACTAGATGAGTCTCAACGTGAAAGTTCCTGTTCTGTCACTGTCCCAGCTGCACATGGGATAAGGATGCCTGATGTGGCGGTCCATTCATTCCTACCCGGTGCTTGCCCTGTTCAGCGGTGTTTTGCCATGGTTGTTCTGGACTGTTCAGCGGTGCTTTGCCATGGCGGTCTTTGGCCTGTTCAGCGGTGCTTTGCCATAC
This sequence comes from Pleurodeles waltl, assembly GCF_031143425.1. Lineage (NCBI taxonomy): Eukaryota > Metazoa > Chordata > Amphibia > Caudata > Salamandridae > Pleurodeles > Pleurodeles waltl. Next base: position 416,453,635 of record NC_090437.1, on the reverse strand, counting down.
CGGTCTTTGCCCTGTTCAGCGGTGCTTTGACATAGCGGTTCTGGACTGTTCAGCGGTGCTTTGCCATGGCGGTCTTTGCCCTGTTCAGCGGTGCTTTGCCATGGCGGTCTTTGCCCTGTTCAGCGGTGCTTTGACATGGCGGTTCTGGACTGTTCAGCTGTGCTTTGCCATGGCGGTCTTTGTCCTGTTCAGCTGTGCTTTGACATGGCGGTTCTGGACAGTTCAGTGGTGCTTTGCCATGGCGGTCTTTGCCCTGTTCAGCTGTGCTTTGCCATGGCGGTTTTTGCCCTGTTCAGCGGTGCTTTGACATGGCGGTTCTGGACTGTTCAGTGGTGCTTTGCCATGGCGGTCTTTGCCGTGTTCAGTGGTGCTTTGCCATGGTTGTTCTGGACTGTTCAGCGGTGCTTTGCCATGGCGGTCTTTGGCCTGTTCAGCGGTGCTTTGCCATGGCGGTCTTTGCCCTGTTCAGCGGTGCTTTGACATGGCGGTTCTGGACTGTTCAGCGGTGCTTTGCCATGGCGGTCTTTGGCCTGTTCAGGGCTGTGACTCCGGCGGTGGTCTCCTGACCAGTGACGATACTTGGGTCCTCCTGGGCTGTGACTCTGGCGGTGGTCTCCTGACCAGTGACGATATTTGGGCCCTCCTGGGCTGTGACTCTGGAGGTGGTCTCCTGACCAGTGATGATACTTGGGCCCTCCTGGGCTGTGACTCTGGTGGTGGTCTCCTGACCAGTGTACTTGGGCCCTCCTGGGCTGTGACTCTGGCGGTGGTCTCTGGACCAGTGACGATACTTGGGCCCTCCTGGGCAATGACTCCGGCGGTGGTCTCTGGACCAGTGACGACGGTGCTGGCGGTTGTGTCTTGACCGCCGGAAATTATGGCGCACTTCTCCGCCGTGACACTCACAACAGGCTGGGCAGACTTCCTCTGGCCCTTCCCCACCTTTGGTGGAGTCACAGCTGACTCTTCAATCCCCTTGGAACCCATGTGAGTTGGTTTCCCACCAGGAGTCTTCACACGGTCCCGTCGTCCACTCTCCAATTTTAGAGCCTTGACAGGGGGTGAGCTGCCAGTGCCTTGGCTCCGGGGCACACTGCCTGCCCTGGTTGCCAGTGCACTCCACAAGCCTTGAACACGCACCACTGGTATTGGAGGCTTTTTGGCTGAGGCGCTACGACGGGACTGATGAATTTGGGGGGGGGGGTTGGGGGCAAAAAGGTCAACTTTACAGAGGGACAGTTTCTGATGAACACTGGGATGAGTAGCTGGAGGGGGTCTGGGAGTGGAGGAAGAGGAGGTGATTGTCGGAGGTGTCACTTTAGCTGTTTTGGGTGCAAGTGCAGGTACTGGAGGCTGTCGTGAGGTGGATGGATGTTGGGTGAGTGATTGCCGGCGTTTGTGTACTTTGGGAGGGGGACACAGTGGAGGCAGTGGATGTTGCTGTGTCTGTACGTGGGTGAGGCTTGTGTGAGTGCCTGTGGTGTGTGTGGTGCCTATGTTTGCTTGAGCTACTTGTGTGTGCTGACTTGTGTGCATGCTGGTCTGTAGGTGTGCTTGGGATGGGCTGGGGTACAGGAGATTGGGTCTGGGTGGAGGAAGTTGGAGGGGGGAGGCTAGACACAGGGACAATGGCTGCCATCAGTGCTGAGGCCAGAGATTGCAGGGTTCGCTGAAGGACAGCCTGACCAGAATGAATGCTCTCCAGGAATACATTACTGTGTTGCAACTCTCGTTCTACACCCTGGATGGCATTCACAATGGTAGACTGCCCAACAGTGAGTGACCTGAGGAGGTCAATGGCCTCCTCACTGAGGGCAGCAGGGGTGACTGGGGCAGGGCCTGAGGTGCCTGGGGCGAAGGTGATGCCCACCCTCCTGGGTGAGCGGGCACGGGGCGACCACTGAGGGGCTGCTGGGAGGGCGGGGCTGGTAGGGGAGGTGGCGGCTGTACCTGTAGAGGTGGGGGGCACAGATGGTGCCGCCACCACAAGGGAGCTCCCATCGGCAGATGAGTCCGTGTCGCTGGTTGGTGATCCGGTGGCCGACGTGAAGCTCCCCTCGCCCTCCGTCCCACTGGTGCATTCAGAGTCCGTGGTGTGGCCCTCCATGTCCATGTGGGATGCAGCTCCCTCGTGCTCCGGTGCCACTGTACCTCCGCCTGATGATGCTGATGTACAAAAGGACAGGGAGAGCAGAAAAAGGGGGGAGACAGAAGAAAGAGAGTTTAAGTGCATGGCATACCGCTACCGTTGGCGGACAAGACAGACACAGCAGCCCACTGCATTACGCCGTGCTCCTGCCCTCTGCACATGCAATTTCTGGGATATGGCCTACATGGCAATGGTGGACATCTGCGCACATGGATGCCACAGGGGCAACTATACCTCGACTTGCCACTCTGCTGAGGTGGGGTAGAGTGCCACATGGCCTACATTACGGAGGGGCCTTGCCTTCCGAACTCGCCCTGGCCTAGGGACACCCACCACCCACCTCCCCCACCCAGACACCTCCACTGCACGCAAAGTCCGCAGAATGAGAGTGTACTCACCCCCTTGTGTCTGCTGTGATGCCCTCAAGCGCCCATCCAACTCCGGGTAGGCCACCGCCAGGATCCGGAACATCAGGGGGGTCATGGTGTGACGGGCACCCCTCCCACGTTGGGAGGCCATCCCCAGCTGAGCCTCTCCCGTCTTCTTGCTGCAGCGGCGAATGTCCTCCCATCTCTTACGGCAGTGGGTGCCCCGTCTCTGGTGGGCCTCCAGGGTCCGGACCTCCTTGGCGATGGCACGCCAAATGTCCCTCTTCTGGTGGGCGCTGACCTACATGACATGCACAAGGAAAGAGGAACAGTCATTACCAACTGCACCGTCGTTGTGAGTGGCACCCTCCCTACTCTGACTATGTGGCCCATTCATTCCCATGCCGCCATTTCAGGGGCCCACTTGGCTTAATTTACCTCTGCGTCACAAATAGCTAGGCCTACACTCAACACACATACAGGAAGGGTTTTGTGGGGGTGTAGTCTTCTGTGTAACTGTGGGTACATACCTGGAGGAATAATGACTGATTCTTCGCTGTTGTCATTCGTAGGCACCGTCAGCTGGGACATGTGAGAAGATGGCGGAATCCTCCGGTGTACCGACCGCTGGTGGACCTGTTGACAATGGAAGAGAGACATGTCATCGTCACCTACCGGTTTGACCGTGCCACTATCCAGGAACTATGTACCCAGTTGGAGCCAGACCTGATGTCACCAATCCGCCATCCGACTGGAATCCCCCCTGATGTGCAGGTGCTATCAGTGCTCCATTTCCTTGCAAGTGGGTCTTTTCAGAGAACAGTGGCCATGGCATCAGGGATGTCCCAGCCTATTATTTCCAACGTCTTGTCCAGAGTGTTTGCTGCCCTGCTGAAACACGTAAGGAGAAACATAATTTTCCCTGAGGTGGCAGATTTGTTTACAGTGAAAGGTGACTTCTATGCCCTTGGACATATCCCCAATGTCATAGGTGCCATTGATGGGACCCATGTAGCTCTGGTCCCCCCCCACAGGAGTGAACAGGTGTACAGGAACAGGAAGAGTTATCATTCCATGAATGTCCAGATGGTCTGTTTGGCAGACCAGTACATCTCGCAGGTAAATGCTATGTTCCCTGGCTCAGTGCATGACGCCTACAACCTGTGGAATAGCAGCATCCCTGATATGATGGGTCAACTCCAGAGGCACTGTGTATGGCTATTAGGGGACTCTGGTTACCCCAACCTTTCCTGGCTACTGACCCCAGTGAGGAATCCCAGGACCAGGGCAGAGGAACGCTACAATGAGGCCCATGGGCAGACTAGGAGGGTGATCGAACGCACCTTCGGCCTCCTGAATGCCAGGTTCAGGTGCCTCCATATGACAGGTGGATCCCTATTCTACTCACCGAAGAAGGTGTGCGAGATCATCATCGCCTGCTCCATGCTCCATAATTTGGCTTTGTGACGCCAGGTACCTTTTCTGCAGGAGGATGATCCAGATGACGATGTTGTAGCAGCTGTGGAGTCTGTGGAGCCTGTGGACAGTGATGAGGAGGAAGCTGAGGAAGAAGAAAACGACAACAGGGAGTCAGTCATGCAGCAATATTTCCAGTGACACACAGGTGAGGACATTTTCATGTTTAACATTACATTAACTTTCACACGTCTACTCTATCCTGTTTCTCTAGTTCAATCACTATTTGGTAACTGAGTTGAACCCTTCCATTACGGTTTCACAGGTGTGGTTACCAACGTGTCATCTGCTTGCATCCTTCAAGGACTTGTGATGTGTGACATAGGTATGTTAGCCTTACAATGGGAAACCCATTATGACACTGTCATTGATAATACATATTTACTAAATCACAGACTGACTCTAGATTGTTTTGTGTTTCAAGGGTGTTTATTGAAGTGCTCAGAAATGTGAGGGGTTTGTTAAATGAGGATGGGTGATGGTGGAGGAATGTCCATGGCAGAGTCCAGTCTATTAGTCTCACAGGTGCACTGCCCATCTGGGCATAGGAAGTGGAGCTGGGCCAGTTTAAGTATGGACAGGGGAACAAGGTGGTACAGAGGGAGGACAAACAGGGTAGTCTCATTTCCTGGCGGGGGTCTGCCATCTTGCTCTGTCCTGTTCCTGGATCTCAGGGACCGCTTGCGTGGTGGTTGTCCGTCTGCAGGGGGTGGGGTGCTGGTGTGGTGGTCCTGAGGCGGGGCGTCCTGTCCACTAGCGCCGGCGGAGGTGGTGGGCAGTTCATCGTCCTGGCTAGTGTCAGTGGCCCCTTGGAGTGCCACGGTGTCCCTCATGTTGTGCTGTATGTCCTTCAGCACCCCTACGATGGTGCCCACGGTGGAGCTGATGGTCCTGAGCTCCTCCCTGAACCCCAAATACTGTTCCTCCTGCAGGCGCAGGGTCTCCTGCAACTTGTCCAGGACCGTCGCCATCGTCTCCTGGGAGTGGTGGTATGCTCCCATGATGGAGGAGAGGGCCTTGTGGAGAGTGGGTTCCCTTGGCCTGTCCGCCCCCTGTCGCACAGCAGCCCTCCCAGTTCCCCTGTGTTCCTGTGCCTCCGTCTCCTGGACAGTGTGCCCACTACCACTGCCCACAGGTCCATGTTGTTGTTGGGGTGGTGGGTTATCCTGGGTTCCCTGTAGTGGTGGACACACCGCTGATTAACCTGTCCTGGGTAGGGAGGTTTGGGCCCGCTGGGTGGGTGCTGTGCTGGTGTTACCAGAGGGTGGAAGGTCAGTGTTGAGCTGTGCCTGTGCAAGGGGAACCGACTGTCCCGAGGCCCATGATGGTCCGGGCTGGTCATCAGGATCCAGTAGGGCAGAGCCTCTCTCGTCACTGTGGGCCTCTTCTGGGGGTGGAGTGGTGTTGTCTGGACCCTCTGGTGTGGTGACAGTCCTTCGGGTTCCTGCAGGGGCATAAGAGCATGATTATTTCATGTGTGTGTGTCATGGTGTGCAATGGGTGGGTGTTTGTGTACCCCAGTGCAAGCATTCCTGTGTGTGGGTTTGTGTGATGATGGTTGGGGGGTGTTCTGGGTATGTGCAGTGGGCATGCTTTAGTGAGGGGTGCCCATGCTTAGTTGTGTCATGCAGGGCTTGGTATTGGGATGGGTGGTTTGTGTTATGGGTACATTAGTGAGGATTTTGAGTGATAGGGGAGGGTGTGAGGGTGGGGGTGTGTGATAGCATGCAGGTAGGGTGGGGGATATGATAGTTAAGATTTGACTTACCAGTGTCCCATCCTCCACCGACTCCTCCAAGGCCCTCAGGATGCATGATGGTCAAGACTTGCTCCTCCCATGTTGTTAGTTGTGGGGGAGGAGGTGGGGGTCCGCCACCAGTCCGCTGAACCGCGACGTTGTGCCTGGAGACCGTTGAACGCACCTTCCCCCGTAGGTCGTTCCACCTCTTCCTGATGTCCTCTCTATTTCTTGGGTGCTGTCCCACGGCGTTCACCCTGTCCACTATTCTGCACCATAACTCCATCTTCCTGGCTATTGATGTGTGCTGTACCTGTAAGCCAAATAGCTGTGGCTCTGCCCGGATTATTTCCTCCACCATGACCCTGAGCTCCTCCTCGGAGAAGCGGGGGTGTCTTTGCCGTGACATGGGGTGGTGTGTGTGATGTGTGGGGTGGTGTATGTGGTGATGAGTGTGGTGATTGTAGTGGTGTGTGGTGTTTTGTGCGTGGATGTTGTGTGGGTGATGGTGTTGTGTGCCTCTGTGTGCTGGGGTTGTCTATTCTGTGCTCTCTCTCTGGCCTTCATTCATGATTTTTTAGTCGTAGGGGTTTGTGGGTGATGTGGGTGTGTGTTTTATATTGTATTGGGTGTGTGGGAGTGGTGTGTGTACGTGTATCAGGTGTGTGTATTTCGAAATGTCCTATGTGGCGCTGTTTTGTAGAAGTGTGTGTATTATGAGCGCGGCGGTGTGTACCGCCAATGGAATACTGCGGTTGAAAGACCGCCGCGTGGATTCGTGGGTCGTAATAGCATGGGCGTGTTTCTGTTGGCGTGGAGGTGGAGGATTTGTTTCCGCCAGTTTATCACTGACCTTTGGTGTGGCGGTGTTGTGTGGGTGTCTGAATTTCGGCGGATTCTGAGATGTGTGTCATAATAGCTGTGGCGGAATACCGCCGCGGCGGTGGTGTATTGGCGGTCTTCTGCACGGCGGTAAGTGCCTTTTACCGCCAATGTTGTAATGACCCCCTATGTTCTTAAAGTTGGAATACTTTTTAAGAATCTAAAACTATCTCTAGAACTTAATTCAAACTTTTACAAAACTTTTAAACTCTAAAAGGAATGGTATCAGGGACTAACACAAGGCCCTAGCAGGACTTTTAAAAATTTAGAAAAATAGCTAAAATTTCAAAAATCAGTTTCTAATGAATTTTTTTTTAATTTAGTCGTGTGATCAGGTATTGGCTGAGTAGTCCAGCAAATGCAAAGTCTTGTACCCCACCGCTGATCCACCAATGTAGGAAGTTGGCTCTGTATGTACTATTTCAAAGTAAGAAATAGCATGCACAGAATCCAAGGGTTCCCCTTAGAGGTAAGACAGTGGCAACAAGAGATAATTCTAATGCTCCATTTTGTGGTAGTGTGGTCGAGCAGTACGCTTATCAGAGGGTAGTGTTAAGCATTTGTTGTACACAGACAGGCAATAAGTGGGGAACACACACTCAAAGACAATTCCAGGCCAATAGGTTTTTATATAGAAAAATATATTTTCTTAGTTTATTGTAAGAACCACAGGTTCAAGATTTACAAACAATACTTTAAATGAAAGGTACTTCACTTAGGAACTTTAGAAACTTTGAAGTAGCAAAATAGCATATACAGTTTTCACACAAATGGCAATAAGCTATTTTAAAACTGAACACTGCAATTTTCAACAGTTCCTGGGGGAGGTAAGTGTTTGTTAGTTTTGCAGGTAAGTAACAGGGTTCAAAGTTGGGTCCAAGGTAGCCCACCATTGGGGGTTCAGAGCAACCCCAAAGTTACCACACCAGCAGCTCAGGGCCGGTCAGGTGCAGAGGTCAAAGTGGTGCCCAAAACGCATAGGCTTCAATGGAGAAAGAGGTGCCCCGGTTCCAGTCTGCTAGCAGGTAAGTACCCGCATCTTCGGAGGGCAGACCAGGGGGCTTTTGTAGGGCACCGGGGGGGGACACAAGTCAGCACAAAAAGTACACCCTCAGCGGCACGGGGGCGGCCGGGTGCAGTGTGCAAACAGGCGTCGGGTTTTCAATGTAGTTCAATGGGAGACCTTGGGGTCTCTTTAGCGATGCAGGCAGGCAAGGGGGGGGCTTCTCGGGGTAGCCACCACCTGGGCAAGGGAGAGGGCCACCTGGGGGTCTCTCCTGCACTGGAGGTCGGATCCTTCAGGTCCTGGGGCTGCGGGTGCAGCGTCTTTACCAGGCGTCGGGTCTTTGAAGCAGGCAGTCGCGGTCAGGGAAAGCCTCGGGATTCCCTCTGCAGGCGTCGCTGTGGGGGGTCAGGGGTGTCAACTCTGGCTACTCACGGTCTCGCAGTCGCCGGGGAGTCCTCCCTGTAGTGTTTGTTCTCCACAAGTCGAGCCGGGGGCGTCGGGTGCAGAAACGTGTGTTCTTTCAAAGTTGCTTCTTTGTTGCAAAGTTCCAGTCTTTGTGGAGCAGGGCCTCTGTCCTCTGGAGTTCTTGGTCCTTTTAGATGCAGGGTAGTCCTCTGAGGCTTCAGAGGTCGCTGGACCCTGTGGAATGCATCGCTGGAGCAGTTCTTTAGAAGTGGGGAGACAGGCCGGTAGAGCTGGGGCCAAAGCAGTTGGTGTCTCCGTCTTCTCTGCAGGTTTTTCAACTCAGCAGTCCTTCTTCGTCTTAGGTTGCAGGAATATATCTTGCTGTGTTCTGGGAGCCCCTAAATACTCGATTTAGGGGGGTGTTTAGGTCTGGGGGGTTAGTAGCCAATGGCTACTAGCCCTGAGGGTGGCTACACCCTCTTTGTGCCTCCTCCCTGAGGGGAGGGGGGCACATCCCTATCCCTATCGGCCGTCTTGCAGATGGAGGATTTCTAAAAGTCAGAGTCACCTCAGCTCAGGACACCTTAGGGACTGTCCTGACTGGCCAGTGACTCCTCCTTGTTTTTCTCATTATCTCCTCCGGCCTTGGTGCCAAAAGTGGGGCCGTAGCCGGAGGAGGCGGGCAACTCCACTAGCTGGAGTGCCCTGGGGTGTGGTAACAAAGGGGGTGAGCCTTTGAGGCTCACCGCCAGGTGTTACAGTTCCTGCAGGGGGAGGTGAGAGGCACCTCCACCCAGTACTGGCTTTGTTACTAGCCACAGAGTGTCAAAGGCACTCTCCCCATGTGGCCAGCAACATGTCTGGTGTGTGGCAGGCTGCTAAAACTAGTCAGCCCACACTGGTAGTCGGATATGGTTTCAGGGGGCATCTCTAAGATGCCCTCTGGGGTGTATTTCACAATAAAATGTACACTGGCATCAGTGTGCATTTATTGTGCTGAGAAGTTTGATACCAAACTTCCCAGTTTTCAGTGTAGCCATTATGGTGCTGTGGAGTTCGTGTTTGACAGACTCCCAGCCCATATACTCTTATGGCTACCCTGCACTTACAATGTCTAAGGTTTTGCTTAGACACTGTAGGGGCATAGTGCTCATGCACTTATGCCCTCACCTATGGTATAGTGCACCCTGCCTTAGGGCTGTAAGGCCTGCTAGAGGGGTGACTTATCTATGCCATAGGCAGTGTGAGGTTGGCATGGCACCCTGAGGGGAGTGCCATGTCGACTTAGTAGTTTTCTCCCCACCAGCACACACAAGCTGGCAAGCAGTGTGTCTGTGCTGAGTGAGGGGTCTCCAGGGCGGCATAAGACATGGTGACACTGGCACCTGTATCCCTCAGGCCTTCTACACTTTGCCCATTAATTAAGAGTTGCTGCCTGTATTTTTGCAAATTACCCCACCCTCAGAGCTTCTTTGTGCACCTTGATTTGCTCTGGGCACACAGTTGATCCCACTTGGAGACTGGCCATTCCTGTGTTAGCTGGAGTAGAGTTAGAAGTGGAACCTTTCTTGGGACAGGCCTTGTCTTCAGTTTGGTGTCCTTGCTGATTACAGCTACGACACCAGGCCTTTTTGGGACAAAGTTTATACCCTTGTACCCAAAATTGGATTGTGAAGAGGCTCTGGACCCTCCCTCCTGAGCAGGTTTTTGGGGCCCTGTAGAAGACTCTTTACTTTTCCCTTTGGATGTCTCAACACTCTTCCCCTGGGGAGTCTTTGTGACCCCTTTCTTTTGGTCACCCCCTGTGGAAGTCTTGGTCACCCTAGTCTTGACCCAATGGTCTGCCTTCTTTCCCAATTCTTGGGGAGACATTGGTCCTAGGTCTACCAGATGCTGATGCCGTTTATCATTGAAACAATTACTTAACAGGTGTTCTTCCACAAATAAACTGTACAGCCCATCATAATCATTTACACCACTGCCTTGAATCCAACCATCCAGTGTTTTCACTGAGTAGTCTACAAAATCAACCCAGGTCTGGCTCGAGGATTTTTGAGCCCCCCTGAACCTAATTCTATACTCCTCAGTGGAGAATCCAAAGCCCTCAATCAGGGTAGCCTTCGTGAGGTCACAGGATTCTGCATCTTTTCCAGAGAGTGTGAGGAGTCTATCCCTACACTTTCCAGTGAACATTGCCGAAAGGAGAGCACCCCAGTGAGATCTGTTTACTTTTCTGGTTGCACAAGCCCTCTCAAAAGCTGTGAACCATTTGGTGATGTCATCACCATCTTCATATTTAGTTACGATCCCTTTTGGGATTTTCAACATGTCAGGAGAATCTCTGACCCTATTTATGTTGCTGCCACTATTGATGGGACCAAAACCCATCTCTTTTCTTTCCCTTTCTATGGCTAGGAGCTGTCTCTCTAAAGCCAATCTTTTGACCATCCTGGCTAACCGGAGGTCGTCTTCATTGAGGCTGCCCTCAATGCTTCCAGAGTTGCTGGACTCTCCTGTGAGAGAAGCAGCATCTCTGACTATCACTTGTGGAGACAGGGTTTGAGGGACCTGTTCTCCCTATCTAGGAGTGGGGGTGGGAAATCCTCCACTTCACTAGCTTCCTCCTCTGGGAAGATATCCTCAGAGGGGTTGTTCTTAGCAAACTCTGTCAAAAGCTCCTGGAGCTGTACTGTGGTAGGGTTTGAACCAGTTTTAATCTTTTTGGTTTTGCAGAGAGACCTTAACTGTGACATCCTAAGATGCAGGTAAGGGGTGATGTTGAGTTCCATCATACTCTCTTCTGCATTAGACATTATGGTGGTCATTACAACCCTGGCGGACGGTGTTAAAGCTGTGGTAATACCGCAAACAGGCCGGCGGACAAAAAAAGGGAATTATGACCCTGGCAGAAACCGCCAACAAAGACAGCCACTTTAACACAGCGCCCGCCACGGCGGTACAGACAAGCAGCGCGGCGGTCACCGCCAACAGACAGGCGGAAGATAAAGTACTGCCCATAGTATCACAACCTGCCAATCCGCCACCTTTTCCGGGGCGGATTCACCGTGGTTAAAAACACGGCGGAAACGGCTTTTGCAATGGGAAAACGCTCACCTGAACACATTCCACGAGGAACGAGGACTCCATGGACCATGAACTCCAAATACTCCCTGCCCTTGTGTTTCTGCTCCTCTACGACCAACAGCTACGTAGGCGCCGAAGACAACGGTGAGTACTGCACCTACGACACGGGGAGGGGGAGGCAAAAGTTAGGGGGACACCCACCAAACACCCCCACCCCCACCCTCGCATATTACAACATACACACCAATACATTCACAAAAATCACAGTAACAACCCACAATCCCCCCGGAAGAATGAAAAGACAAAGCGAAATTTGGTCAAACATTGTAATGTGGCAATATACATGTCATACAAAAATATACAGATCTATATATGAAAATCAGTCATAATTATATACAATACGAGAAGTAGTGCAGATATGTACATAACAATGTCCGTGCACCAACAGTCCAAAAATGCATGGTTGAGGCCCACAAAGGATACCTGACCACAATCTGAGAGAACACTGCCGGGGCATCAGATAGAAATACTACAGGTACCTCAGGGGGAAGGGAAGGGGGGCACCTCAGCCGGATGACTGCAAAGCCAGATCCACGACGGGGCTCCATGCCCATTGATGTATCCTGGGGAGTGCAAAGCCACAGTCTCTCAAGTCTCTACAGTGGGTGGCTTGCCCACTGTGCCATCCTGGGGAGTGCAAAGCCACATTCTCTCAAGTCTCTACAGTGGGTGGCTTGCCCACTGTGCCATCCTGGGGAGTGCAAAGCCACAGTCTCTCAAGTCTCTACAGTGGGTGGCTTGCCCACTGTGCCATCCTGGGGAGTGCAAAGCCACAGTCTCTCAAGTAGATGCAGGTCTCCACTGGTACTGGGGGAGACTGGTGCCCAGACTAGATGAGTCTCAACGTGAAAGTTCCTGTTCTGTCACTGTCCCAGCTGCACATGGGATAAGGATGCCTGATGTGGCGGTCCATTCATTCCTACCCGGTGCTTGCCCTGTTCAGCGGTGTTTTGCCATGGTTGTTCTGGACTGTTCAGCGGTGCTTTGCCATGGCGGTCTTTGGCCTGTTCAGCGGTGCTTTGCCATGGCGGTCTTTGCCCTGTTCAGCGGTGCTTTGACATAGCGGTTCTGGACTGTTCAGCGGTGCTTTGCCATGGCGGTCTTTGCCCTGTTCAGCGGTGCTTTGCCATGGCGGTCTTTGCCCTGTTCAGCGGTGCTTTGACATGGCGGTTCTGGACTGTTCAGCTGTGCTTTGCCATGGCGGTCTTTGTCCTGTTCAGCTGTGCTTTGACATGGCGGTTCTGGACAGTTCAGTGGTGCTTTGCCATGGCGGTCTTTGCCCTGTTCAGCTGTGCTTTGCCATGGCGGTTTTTGCCCTGTTCAGCGGTGCTTTGACATGGCGGTTCTGGACTGTTCAGTGGTGCTTTGCCATGGCGGTCTTTGCCGTGTTCAGTGGTGCTTTGCCATGGTTGTTCTGGACTGTTCAGCGGTGCTTTGCCATGGCGGTCTTTGGCCTGTTCAGCGGTGCTTTGCCATGGCGGTCTTTGCCCTGTTCAGCGGTGCTTTGACATGGAGGTTCTGGACTGTTCAGCGGTGCTTTGCCATGGCGGTCTTTGGCCTGTTCAGGGCTGTGACTCCGGCGGTGGTCTCCTGACCAGTGACGATACTTGGGTCCTCCTGGGCTGTGACTCTGGCGGTGGTCTCCTGACCAGTGACGATATTTGGGCCCTCCTGGGCTGTGACTCTGGAGGTGGTCTCCTGACCAGTGACGATACTTGGGCCCTCCTGGGCTGTGACTCTGGTGGTGGTCTCCTGACAAGTGTACTTGGGCCCTCCTGGGCTGTGACTCTGGCGGTGGTCTCCTGACCAGTGACGATACTTGGGCCCTCCTGGGCTGTGACTCTGGCGGTGGTCTCTGGACCAGTGACGATACTTGGGCCCTCCTGGGCAATGACTCCGGCGGTGGTCTCTGGACCAGTGACGACGGTGCTGGCGGTTGTGTCTTGACCGCCGGAAATTATGGCGCACTTCTCCGCCGTGACACTCACAACAGGCTGGGCAGACTTCCTCTGGCCCTTCCCCACCTTTGGTGGAGTCACAGCTGACTCTTCAATCCCCTTGGAACCCATGTGAGTTGGTTTCCCACCAGGAGTCTTCACACGGTCCCGTCGTCCACTCTCCAATTTTAGAGCCTTGACAGGGGGTGAGCTGCCAGTGCCTTGGCTCCGGGGCACACTGCCTGCCCTGGTTGCCAGTGCACTCCACAAGCCTTGAACACGCACCACTGGTATTGGAGGCTTTTTGGCTGAGGCGCTACGACGGGACTGATGAATTTGGGGGGGGGGGTTGGGGGCAAAAAGGTCAACTTTACAGAGGGACAGTTTCTGATGAACACTGGGATGAGTAGCTGGAGGGGGTCTGGGAGTGGAGGAAGAGGAGGTGATTGTCGGAGGTGTCACTTTAGCTGTTTTGGGTGCAAGTGCAGGTACTGGAGGCTGTCGTGAGGTGGATGGATGTTGGGTGAGTGATTGCCGGCGTTTGTGTACTTTGGGAGGGGGACACAGTGGAGGCAGTGGATGTTGCTGTGTCTGTACGTGGGTGAGGCTTGTGTGAGTGCCTGTGGTGTGTGTGGTGCCTATGTTTGCTTGAGCTACTTGTGTGTGCTGACTTGTGTGCATGCTGGTCTGTAGGTGTGCTTGGGATGGGCTGGGGTACAGGAGATTGGGTCTGGGTGGAGGAAGTTGGAGGGGGGAGGCTAGACACAGGGACAATGGCTGCCATCAGTGCTGAGGCCAGAGATTGCAGGGTTCGCTGAAGGACAGCCTGACCAGAATGAATGCTCTCCAGGAATACATTACTGTGTTGCAACTCTCGTTCTACACCCTGGATGGCATTCACAATGGTAGACTGCCCAACAGTGAGTGACCTGAGGAGGTCAATGGCCTCCTCACTGAGGGCAGCAGGGGTGACTGGGGCAGGGCCTGAGGTGCCTGGGGCGAAGGTGATGCCCACCCTCCTGGGTGAGCGGGCACGGGGCGACCACTGAGGGGCTGCTGGGAGGGCGGGGCTGGTAGGGGAGGTGGCGGCTGTACCTGTAGAGGTGGGGGGCACAGATGGTGCCGCCACCACAAGGGAGCTCCCATCGGCAGATGAGTCCGTGTCGCTGGTTGGTGATCCGGTGGCCGACGTGAAGCTCCCCTCGCCCTCCGTCCCACTGGTGCATTCAGAGTCCGTGGTGTGGCCCTCCATGTCCATGTGGGATGCAGCTCCCTCGTGCTCCGGTGCCACTGTACCTCCGCCTGATGATGCTGATGTACAAAAGGACAGGGAGAGCAGAAAAAGGGGGGAGACAGAAGAAAGAGAGTTTAAGTGCATGGCATACCGCTACCGTTGGCGGACAAGACAGACACAGCAGCCCACTGCATTACGCCGTGCTCCTGCCCTCTGCACATGCAATTTCTGGGATATGGCCTACATGGCAATGGTGGACATCTGCGCACATGGATGCCACAGGGGCAACTATACCTCGACTTGCCACTCTGCTGAGGTGGGGTAGAGTGCCACATGGCCTACATTACGGAGGGGCCTTGCCTTCCGAACTCGCCCTGGCCTAGGGACACCCACCACCCACCTCCCCCACCCAGACACCTCCACTGCACGCAAAGTCCGCAGAATGAGAGTGTACTCACCCCCTTGTGTCTGCTGTGATGCCCTCAAGCGCCCATCCAACTCCGGGTAGGCCACCGCCAGGATCCGGAACATCAGGGGGGTCATGGTGTGACGGGCACCCCTCCCACGTTGGGAGGCCATCCCCAGCTGAGCCTCTCCCGTCTTCTTGCTGCAGCGGCGAATGTCCTCCCATCTCTTACGGCAGTGGGTGCCCCGTCTCTGGTGGGCCTCCAGGGTCCGGACCTCCTTGGCGATGGCACGCCAAATGTCCCTCTTCTGGTGGGCGCTGACCTACATGACATGCACAAGGAAAGAGGAACAGTCATTACCAACTGCACCGTCGTTGTGAGTGGCACCCTCCCTACTCTGACTATGTGGCCCATTCATTCCCATGCCGCCATTTCAGGGGCCCACTTGGCTTAATTTACCTCTGCGTCACAAATAGCTAGGCCTACACTCAACACACATACAGGAAGGGTTTTGTGGGGGTGTAGTCTTCTGTGTAACTGTGGGTACATACCTGGAGGAATAATGACTGATTCTTCGCTGTTGTCATTCGTAGGCACCGTCAGCTGGGACATGTGAGAAGATGGCGGAATCCTCCGGTGTACCGACCGCTGGTGGACCTGTTGACAATGGAAGAGAGACATGTCATCGTCACCTACCGGTTTGACCGTGCCACTATCCAGGAACTATGTACCCAGTTGGAGCCAGACCTGATGTCACCAATCCGCCATCCGACTGGAATCCCCCCTGATGTGCAGGTGCTATCAGTGCTCCATTTCCTTGCAAGTGGGTCTTTTCAGAGAACAGTGGCCATGGCATCAGGGATGTCCCAGCCTATTATTTCCAACGTCTTGTCCAGAGTGTTTGCTGCCCTGCTGAAACACGTAAGGAGAAACATAATTTTCCCTGAGGTGGCAGATTTGTTTACAGTGAAAGGTGACTTCTATGCCCTTGGACATATCCCCAATGTCATAGGTGCCATTGATGGGACCCATGTAGCTCTGGTCCCCCCCCACAGGAGTGAACAGGTGTACAGGAACAGGAAGAGTTATCATTCCATGAATGTCCAGATGGTCTGTTTGGCAGACCAGTACATCTCGCAGGTAAATGCTATGTTCCCTGGCTCAGTGCATGACGCCTACAACCTGTGGAATAGCAGCATCCCTGATATGATGGGTCAACTCCAGAGGCACTGTGTATGGCTATTAGGGGACTCTGGTTACCCCAACCTTTCCTGGCTACTGACCCCAGTGAGGAATCCCAGGACCAGGGCAGAGGAACGCTACAATGAGGCCCATGGGCAGACTAGGAGGGTGATCGAACGCACCTTCGGCCTCCTGAATGCCAGGTTCAGGTGCCTCCATATGACAGGTGGATCCCTATTCTACTCACCGAAGAAGGTGTGCGAGATCATCATCGCCTGCTCCATGCTCCATAATTTGGCTTTGCGACGCCAGGTACCTTTTCTGCAGGAGGATGATCCAGATGACGATGTTGTAGCAGCTGTGGAGTCTGTGGAGCCTGTGGACAGTGATGAGGAGGAAGCTGAGGAAGAAGAAAACGACAACAGGGAGTCAGTCATGCAGCAATATTTCCAGTGACACACAGGTGAGGACATTTTCATGTTTAACATTACATTAACTTTCACACGTCTACTCTATCCTGTTTCTCTAGTTCAATCACTATTTGGTAACTGAGTTGAACCCTTCCATTACGGTTTCACAGGTGTGGTTACCAACGTGTCATCTGCTTGCATCCTTCAAGGACTTGTGATGTGTGACATAGGTATGTTAGCCTTACAATGGGAAACCCATTATGACACTGTCATTGATAATACATATTTACTAAATCACAGACTGACTCTAGATTGTTTTGTGTTTCAAGGGTGTTTATTGAAGTGCTCAGAAATGTGAGGGGTTTGTTAAATGAGGATGGGTGATGGTGGAGGAATGTCCATGGCAGAGTCCAGTCTATTAGTCTCACAGGTGCACTGCCCATCTGGGCATAGGAAGTGGAGCTGGGCCAGTTTAAGTATGGACAGGGGAACAAGGTGGTACAGAGGGAGGACAAACAGGGTAGTCTCATTTCCTGGCGGGGGTCTGCCATCTTGCTCTGTCCTGTTCCTGGATCTCAGGGACCGCTTGCGTGGTGGTTGTCCGTCTGCAGGGGGTGGGGTGCTGGTGTGGTGGTCCTGAGGCGGGGCGTCCTGTCCACTAGCGCCGGCGGAGGTGGTGGGCAGTTCATCGTCCTGGCTAGTGTCAGTGGCCCCTTGGAGTGCCACGGTGTCCCTCATGTTGTGCTGTATGTCCTTCAGCACCCCTACGATGGTGCCCACGGTGGAGCTGATGGTCCTGAGCTCCTCCCTGAACCCCAAATACTGTTCCTCCTGCAGGGTCTCCTGCAACTTGTCCAGGACCGTCGCCATCGTCTCCTGGGAGTGGTGGTATGCTCCCATGATGGAGGAGAGGGCCTTGTGGAGAGTGGGTTCCCTTGGCCTGTCCGCCCCCTGTCGCACAGCAGCCCTCCCAGTTCCCCTGTGTTCCTGTGCCTCCGTCTCCTGGACAGTGTGCCCACTACCACTGCCCACAGGTCCATGTTGTTGTTGGGGTGGTGGGTTATCCTGGGTTCCCTGTAGTGGTGGACACACCGCTGATTAACCTGTCCTGGGTAGGGAGGTTTGGGCCCGCTGGGTGGGTGCTGTGCTGGTGTTACTAGAGGGTGGAAGGTCAGTGTTGAGCTGTGCCTGTGCAAGGGGAACCGACTGTCCCGAGGCCCATGATGGTCCGGGCTGGTCATCAGGATCCAGTAGGGCAGAGCCTCTCTCGTCACTGTGGGCCTCTTCTGGGGGTGGAGTGGTGTTGTCTGGACCCTCTGGTGTGGTGACAGTCCTTCGGGTTCCTGCAGGGGCATAAGAGCATGATTATTTCATGTGTGTGTGTCATGGTGTGCAATGGGTGGGTGTTTGTGTACCCCAGTGCAAGCATTCCTGTGTGTGGGTTTGTGTGATGATGGTTGGGGGGTGTTCTGGGTATGTGCAGTGGGCATGCTTTAGTGAGGGGTGCCCATGCTTAGTTGTGTCATGCAGGGCTTGGTATTGGGATGGGTGGTTTGTGTTATGGGTACATTAGTGAGGATTTTGAGTGATAGGGGAGGGTGTGAGGGTGGGGGTGTGTGATAGCATGCAGGTAGGGTGGGGGATATGATAGTTAAGATTTGACTTACCAGTGTCCCATCCTCCACCGACTCCTCCAAGGCCCTCAGGATGCATGATGGTCAAGACTTGCTCCTCCCATGTTGTTAGTTGTGGGGGAGGAGGTGGGGGTCCGCCACCAGTCCGCTGAACCGCGACGTTGTGCCTGGAGACCGTTGAACGCACCTTCCCCCGTAGGTCGTTCCACCTCTTCCTGATGTCCTCTCTATTTCTTGGGTGCTGTCCCACGGCGTTCACCCTGTCCACTATTCTGCACCATAACTCCATCTTCCTGGCTATTGATGTGTGCTGTACCTGTAAGCCAAATAGCTGTGGCTCTGCCCGGATTATTTCCTCCACCATGACCCTGAGCTCCTCCTCGGAGAAGCGGGGGTGTCTTTGCCGTGACATGGGGTGGTGTGTGTGATGTGTGGGGTGGTGTATGTGGTGATGAGTGTGGTGATTGTAGTGGTGTGTGGTGTTTTGTGCGTGGATGTTGTGTGGGTGATGGTGTTGTGTGCCTCTGTGTGCTGGGGTTGTCTATTCTGTGCTCTCTCTCTGGCCTTCATTCATGATTTTTTAGTCGTAGGGGTTTGTGGGTGATGTGGGTGTGTGTTTTATATTGTATTGGGTGTGTGGGAGTGGTGTGTGTACGTGTATCAGGTGTGTGTATTTCGAAATGTCCTATGTGGCGCTGTTTTGTAGAAGTGTGTGTATTATGAGCGCGGCGGTGTGTACCGCCAATGGAATACTGCGGTTGAAAGACCGCCGCGTGGATTCGTGGGTCGTAATAGCATGGGCGTGTTTCTGTTGGCGTGGAGGTGGAGGATTTGTTTCCGCCAGTTTATCACTGACCTTTGGTGTGGCGGTGTTGTGTGGGTGTCTGAATTTCGGCGGATTCTGAGATGTGTGTCATAATAGCTGTGGCGGAATACCGCCGCGGCGGTGGTGTATTGGTGGTCTTCTGCACGGCGGTAAGTGCCTTTTACCGCCAATGTTGTAATGACCCCCTATGTTCTTAAAGTTGGAATACTTTTTAAGAATCTAAAACTATCTCTAGAACTTAATTCAAACTTTTACAAAACTTTTAAACTCTAAAAGGAATGGTATCAGGGACTAACACAAGGCCCTAGCAGGACTTTAAAAAATTTAGAAAAATAGCTAAAATTTCAAAAATCAGTTTCTAATGAATTTTTTTTTAATTTAGTCGTGTGATCAGGTATTGGCTGAGTAGTCCAGCAAATGCAAAGTCTTGTACCCCACCGCTGATCCACCAATGTAGGAAGTTGGCTCTGTATGTACTATTTCAAAGTAAGAAATAGCATGCACAGAATCCAAGGGTTCCCCTTAGAGGTAAGACAGTGGCAACAAGAGATAATTCTAATGCTCCATTTTGTGGTAGTGTGGTCGAGCAGTACGCTTATCAGAGGGTAGTGTTAAGCATTTGTTGTACACAGACAGGCAATAAGTGGGGAACACACACTCAAAGACAATTCCAGGCCAATAGGTTTTTATATAGAAAAATATCTTTTCTTAGTTTATTGTAAGAACCACAGGTTCAAGATTTACAAACAATACTTTAAATGAAAGGTACTTCACTTAGGAACTTTAGAAACTTTGAAGTAGCAAAATAGCATATACAGTTTTCACACAAATGGCAATAAGCTATTTTAAAACTGAACACTGCAATTTTCAACAGTTCCTGGGGGAGGTAAGTGTTTGTTAGTTTTGCAGGTAAGTAACAGGGTTCAAAGTTGGGTCCAAGGTAGCCCACCATTGGGGGTTCAGAGCAACCCCAAAGTTACCACACCAGCAGCTCAGGGCCGGTCAGGTGCAGAGGTCAAAGTGGTGCCCAAAACGCATAGGCTTCAATGGAGAAAGAGGTGCCCCGGTTCCAGTCTGCTAGCAGGTAAGTACCCGCATCTTCGGAGGGCAGACCAGGGGGCTTTTGTAGGGCACCGGGGGGGGACACAAGTCAGCACAAAAAGTACACCCTCAGCGGCACGGGGGCGGCCGGGTGCAGTGTGCAAACAGGCGTCGGGTTTTCAATGTAGTTCAATGGGAGACCTTGGGGTCTCTTTAGCGATGCAGGCAGGCAAGGGGGGGGCTTCTCGGGGTAGCCACCACCTGGGCAAGGGAGAGGGCCACCTGGGGGTCTCTCCTGCACTGGAGGTCGGATCCTTCAGGTCCTGGGGCTGCGGGTGCAGCGTCTTTACCAGGCGTCGGGTCTTTGAAGCAGGCAGTCGCGGTCAGGGAAAGCCTCGGGATTCCCTCTGCAGGCGTCGCTGTGGGGGGTCAGGGGTGTCAACTCTGGCTACTCACGGTCTCGCAGTCGCCGGGGAGTCCTCCCTGTAGTGTTTGTTCTCCACAAGTCGAGCCGGGGGCGTCGGGTGCAGAAACGTGTGTTCTTTCAAAGTTGCTTCTTTGTTGCAAAGTTCCAGTCTTTGTGGAGCAGGGCCTCTGTCCTCTGGAGTTCTTGGTCCTTTTAGATGCAGGGTAGTCCTCTGAGGCTTCAGAGGTCGCTGGACCCTGTGGAATGCATCGCTGGAGCAGTTCTTTAGAAGTGGGGAGACAGGCCGGTAGAGCTGGGGCCAAAGCAGTTGGTGTCTCCGTCTTCTCTGCAGGTTTTTCAACTCAGCAGTCCTTCTTCGTCTTAGGTTGCAGGAATATATCTTGCTGTGTTCTGGGAGCCCCTAAATACTCGATTTAGGGGGGTGTTTAGGTCTGGGGGGTTAGTAGCCAATGGCTACTAGCCCTGAGGGTGGCTACACCCTCTTTGTGCCTCCTCCCTGAGGGGAGGGGGGCACATCCCTATCCCTATCGGCCGTCTTGCAGATGGAGGATTTCTAAAAGTCAGAGTCACCTCAGCTCAGGACACCTTAGGGACTGTCCTGACTGGCCAGTGACTCCTCCTTGTTTTTCTCATTATCTCCTCCGGCCTTGGTGCCAAAAGTGGGGCCGTAGCCGGAGGAGGCGGGCAACTCCACTAGCTGGAGTGCCCTGGGGTGTGGTAACAAAGGGGGTGAGCCTTTGAGGCTCACCGCCAGGTGTTACAGTTCCTGCAGGGGGAGGTGAGAGGCACCTCCACCCAGTACTGGCTTTGTTACTAGCCACAGAGTGTCAAAGGCACTCTCCCCATGTGGCCAGCAACATGTCTGGTGTGTGGCAGGCTGCTAAAACTAGTCAGCCCACACTGGTAGTCGGATATGGTTTCAGGGGGCATCTCTAAGATGCCCTCTGGGGTGTATTTCACAATAAAATGTACACTGGCATCAGTGTGCATTTATTGTGCTGAGAAGTTTGATACCAAACTTCCCAGTTTTCAGTGTAGCCATTATGGTGCTGTGGAGTTCGTGTTTGACAGACTCCCAGCCCATATACTCTTATGGCTACCCTGCACTTACAATGTCTAAGGTTTTGCTTAGACACTGTAGGGGCATAGTGCTCATGCACTTATGCCCTCACCTATGGTATAGTGCACCCTGCCTTAGGGCTGTAAGGCCTGCTAGAGGGGTGACTTATCTATGCCATAGGCAGTGTGAGGTTGGCATGGCACCCTGAGGGGAGTGCCATGTCGACTTAGTAGTTTTCTCCCCACCAGCACACACAAGCTGGCAAGCAGTGTGTCTGTGCTGAGTGAGGGGTCTCCAGGGCGGCATAAGACATGGTGACACTGGCACCTGTATCCCTCAGGCCTTCTACACTTTGCCCATTAATTAAGAGTTGCTGCCTGTATTTTTGCAAATTACCCCACCCTCAGAGCTTCTTTGTGCACCTTGATTTGCTCTGGGCACACAGTTGATCCCACTTGGAGACTGGCCATTCCTGTGTTAGCTGGAGTAGAGTTAGAAGTGGAACCTTTCTTGGGACAGGCCTTGTCTTCAGTTTGGTGTCCTTGCTGATTACAGCTACGACACCAGGCCTTTTTGGGACAAAGTTTATACCCTTGTACCCAAAATTGGATTGTGAAGAGGCTCTGGACCCTCCCTCCTGAGCAGGTTTTTGGGGCCCTGTAGAAGACTCTTTACTTTTCCCTTTGGATGTCTCAACACTCTTCCCCTGGGGAGTCTTTGTGACCCCTTTCTTTTGGTCACCCCCTGTGGAAGTCTTGGTCACCCTAGTCTTGACCCAATGGTCTGCCTTCTTTCCCAATTCTTGGGGAGACATTGGTCCTAGGTCTACCAGATGCTGATGCCGTTTATCATTGAAACAATTACTTAACAGGTGTTCTTCCACAAATAAACTGTACAGCCCATCATAATCATTTACACCACTGCCTTGAATCCAACCATCCAGTGTTTTCACTGAGTAGTCTACAAAATCAACCCAGGTCTGGCTCGAGGATTTTTGAGCCCCCCTGAACCTAATTCTATACTCCTCAGTGGAGAATCCAAAGCCCTCAATCAGGGTAGCCTTCGTGAGGTCACAGGATTCTGCATCTTTTCCAGAGAGTGTGAGGAGTCTATCCCTACACTTTCCAGTGAACATTGCCGAAAGGAGAGCACCCCAGTGAGATCTGTTTACTTTTCTGGTTGCACAAGCCCTCTCAAAAGCTGTGAACCATTTGGTGATGTCATCACCATCTTCATATTTAGTTACGATCCCTTTTGGGATTTTCAACATGTCAGGAGAATCTCTGACCCTATTTATGTTGCTGCCACTATTGATGGGACCAAAACCCATCTCTTTTCTTTCCCTTTCTATGGCTAGGAGCTGTCTCTCTAAAGCCAATCTTTTGACCATCCTGGCTAACCGGAGGTCGTCTTCATTGAGGCTGCCCTCAATGCTTCCAGAGTTGCTGGACTCTCCTGTGAGAGAAGCAGCATCTCTGACTATCACTTGTGGAGACAGGGTTTGAGGGACCTGTTCTCCCTATCTAGGAGTGGGGGTGGGAAATCCTCCACTTCACTAGCTTCCTCCTCTGGGAAGATATCCTCAGAGGGGTTGTTCTTAGCAAACTCTGTCAAAAGCTCCTGGAGCTGTACTGTGGTAGGGTTTGAACCAGTTTTAATCTTTTTGGTTTTGCAGAGAGACCTTAACTGTGACATCCTAAGATGCAGGTAAGGGGTGATGTTGAGTTCCATCATACTCTCTTCTGCATTAGACATTATGGTGGTCATTACAACCCTGGCGGACGGTGTTAAAGCTGTGGTAATACCGCAAACAGGCCGGCGGACAAAAAAAGGGAATTATGACCCTGGCAGAAACCGCCAACAAAGACAGCCACTTTAACACAGCGCCCGCCACGGCGGTACAGACAAGCAGCGCGGCGGTCACCGCCAACAGACAGGCGGAAGATAAAGTACTGCCCATAGTATCACAACCTGCCAATCCGCCACCTTTTCCGGGGCGGATTCACCGTGGTTAAAAACACGGCGGAAACGGCTTTTGCAATGGGAAAACGCTCACCTGAACACATTCCACGAGGAACGAGGACTCCATGGACCATGAACTCCAAATACTCCCTGCCCTTGTGTTTCTGCTCCTCTACGACCAACAGCTACGTAGGCGCCGAAGACAACGGTGAGTACTGCACCTACGACACGGGGAGGGGGAGGCAAAAGTTAGGGGGACACCCACCAAACACCCCCACCCCCACCCTCGCATATTACAACATACACACCAATACATTCACAAAAATCACAGTAACAACCCACAATCCCCCCGGAAGAATGAAAAGACAAAGCGAAATTTGGTCAAACATTGTAATGTGGCAATATACATGTCATACAAAAATATACAGATCTATATATGAAAATCAGTCATAATTATATACAATACGAGAAGTAGTGCAGATATGTACATAACAATGTCCGTGCACCAACAGTCCAAAAATGCATGGTTGAGGCCCACAAAGGATACCTGACCACAATCTGAGAGAACACTGCCGGGGCATCAGATAGAAATACTACAGGTACCTCAGGGGGAAGGGAAGGGGGGCACCTCAGCCGGATGACTGCAAAGCCAGATCCACGACGGGGCTCCATGCCCATTGATGTATCCTGGGGAGTGCAAAGCCACAGTCTCTCAAGTCTCTACAGTGGGTGGCTTGCCCACTGTGCCATCCTGGGGAGTGCAAAGCCACATTCTCTCAAGTCTCTACAGTGGGTGGCTTGCCCACTGTGCCATCCTGGGGAGTGCAAAGCCACAGTCTCTCAAGTCTCTACAGTGGGTGGCTTGCCCACTGTGCCATCCTGGGGAGTGCAAAGCCACAGTCTCTCAAGTAGATGCAGGTCTCCACTGGTACTGGGGGAGACTGGTGCCCAGACTAGATGAGTCTCAACGTGAAAGTTCCTGTTCTGTCACTGTCCCAGCTGCACATGGGATAAGGATGCCTGATGTGGCGGTCCATTCATTCCTACCCGGTGCTTGCCCTGTTCAGCGGTGTTTTGCCATGGTTGTTCTGGACTGTTCAGCGGTGCTTTGCCATGGCGGTCTTTGGCCTGTTCAGCGGTGCTTTGCCATGGCGGTCTTTGCCCTGTTCAGCGGTGCTTTGACATAGCGGTTCTGGACTGTTCAGCGGTGCTTTGCCATGGCGGTCTTTGCCCTGTTCAGCGGTGCTTTGCCATGGCGGTCTTTGCCCTGTTCAGCGGTGCTTTGACATGGCGGTTCTGGACTGTTCAGCTGTGCTTTGCCATGGCGGTCTTTGTCCTGTTCAGCTGTGCTTTGACATGGCGGTTCTGGACAGTTCAGTGGTGCTTTGCCATGGCGGTCTTTGCCCTGTTCAGCTGTGCTTTGCCATGGCGGTTTTTGCCCTGTTCAGCGGTGCTTTGACATGGCGGTTCTGGACTGTTCAGTGGTGCTTTGCCATGGCGGTCTTTGCCGTGTTCAGTGGTGCTTTGCCATGGTTGTTCTGGACTGTTCAGCGGTGCTTTGCCATGGCGGTCTTTGGCCTGTTCAGCGGTGCTTTGCCATGGCGGTCTTTGCCCTGTTCAGCGGTGCTTTGACATGGCGGTTCTGGACTGTTCAGCGGTGCTTTGCCATGGCGGTCTTTGGCCTGTTCAGGGCTGTGACTCCGGCGGTGGTCTCCTGACCAGTGACGATACTTGGGTCCTCCTGGGCTGTGACTCTGGCGGTGGTCTCCTGACCAGTGACGATATTTGGGCCCTCCTGGGCTGTGACTCTGGAGGTGGTCTCCTGACCAGTGACGATACTTGGGCCCTCCTGGGCTGTGACTCTGGTGGTGGTCTCCTGACAAGTGTACTTGGGCCCTCCTGGGCTGTGACTCTGGCGGTGGTCTCCTGACCAGTGACGATACTTGGGCCCTCCTGGGCTGTGACTCTGGCGGTGGTCTCTGGACCAGTGACGATACTTGGGCCCTCCTGGGCAATGACTCCGGCGGTGGTCTCTGGACCAGTGACGACGGTGCTGGCGGTTGTGTCTTGACCGCCGGAAATTATGGCGCACTTCTCCGCCGTGACACTCACAACAGGCTGGGCAGACTTCCTCTGGCCCTTCCCCACCTTTGGTGGAGTCACAGCTGACTCTTCAATCCCCTTGGAACCCATGTGAGTTGGTTTCCCACCAGGAGTCTTCACACGGTCCCGTCGTCCACTCTCCAATTTTAGAGCCTTGACAGGGGGTGAGCTGCCAGTGCCTTGGCTCCGGGGCACACTGCCTGCCCTGGTTGCCAGTGCACTCCACAAGCCTTGAACACGCACCACTGGTATTGGAGGCTTTTTCGCTGAGGCGCTACGACGGGACTGATGAATTTGGGGGGGGGGGTTGGGGGCAAAAAGGTCAACTTTACAGAGGGACAGTTTCTGATGAACACTGGGATGAGTAGCTGGAGGGGGTCTGGGAGTGGAGGAAGAGGAGGTGATTGTCGGAGGTGTCACTTTAGCTGTTTTGGGTGCAAGTGCAGGTACTGGAGGCTGTCGTGAGGTGGATGGATGTTGGGTGAGTGATTGCCGGCGTTTGTGTACTTTGGGAGGGGGACACAGTGGAGGCAGTGGATGTTGCTGTGTCTGTACGTGGGTGAGGCTTGTGTGAGTGCCTGTGGTGTGTGTGGTGCCTATGTTTGCTTGAGCTACTTGTGTGTGCTGACTTGTGTGCATGCTGGTCTGTAGGTGTGCTTGGGATGGGCTGGGGTACAGGAGATTGGGTCTGGGTGGAGGAAGTTGGAGGGGGGAGGCTAGACACAGGGACAATGGCTGCCATCAGTGCTGAGGCCAGAGATTGCAGGGTTCGCTGAAGGACAGCCTGACCAGAATGAATGCTCTCCAGGAATACATTACTGTGTTGCAACTCTCGTTCTACACCCTGGATGGCATTCACAATGGTAGACTGCCCAACAGTGAGTGACCTGAGGAGGTCAATGGCCTCCTCACTGAGGGCAGCAGGGGTGACTGGGGCAGGGCCTGAGGTGCCTGGGGCGAAGGTGATGCCCACCCTCCTGGGTGAGCGGGCACGGGGCGACCACTGAGGGGCTGCTGGGAGGGCGGGGCTGGTAGGGGAGGTGGCGGCTGTACCTGTAGAGGTGGGGGGCACAGATGGTGCCGCCACCACAAGGGAGCTCCCATCAGCAGATGAGTCCGTGTCGCTGGTTGGTGATCCGGTGGCCGACGTGAAGCTCCCCTCGCCCTCCGTCCCACTGGTGCATTCAGAGTCCGTGGTGTGGCCCTCCATGTCCATGTGGGATGCAGCTCCCTCGTGCTCCGGTGCCACTGTACCTCCGCCTGATGATGCTGATGTACAAAAGGACAGGGAGAGCAGAAAAAGGGGGGAGACAGAAGAAAGAGAGTTTAAGTGCATGGCATACCGCTACCGTTGGCGGACAAGACAGACACAGCAGCCCACTGCATTACGCCGTGCTCCTGCCCTCTGCACATGCAATTTCTGGGATATGGCCTACATGGCAATGGTGGACATCTGCGCACATGGATGCCACAGGGGCAACTATACCTCGACTTGCCACTCTGCTGAGGTGGGGTAGAGTGCCACATGGCCTACATTACGGAGGGGCCTTGCCTTCCGAACTCGCCCTGGCCTAGGGACACCCACCACCCACCTCCCCCACCCAGACACCTCCACTGCACGCAAAGTCCGCAGAATGAGAGTGTACTCACCCCCTTGTGTCTGCTGTGATGCCCTCAAGCGCCCATCCAACTCCGGGTAGGCCACCGCCAGGATCCGGAACATCAGGGGGGTCATGGTGTGACGGGCACCCCTCCCACGTTGGGAGGCCATCCCCAGCTGAGCCTCTCCCGTCTTCTTGCTGCAGCGGCGAATGTCCTCCCATCTCTTACGGCAGTGGGTGCCCCGTCTCTGGTGGGCCTCCAGGGTCCGGACCTCCTTGGCGATGGCACGCCAAATGTCCCTCTTCTGGTGGGCGCTGACCTACATGACATGCACAAGGAAAGAGGAACAGTCATTACCAACTGCACCGTCGTTGTGAGTGGCACCCTCCCTACTCTGACTATGTGGCCCATTCATTCCCATGCCGCCATTTCAGGGGCCCACTTGGCTTAATTTACCTCTGCGTCACAAATAGCTAGGCCTACACTCAACACACATACAGGAAGGGTTTTGTGGGGGTGTAGTCTTCTGTGTAACTGTGGGTACATACCTGGAGGAATAATGACTGATTCTTCGCTGTTGTCATTCGTAGGCACCGTCAGCTGGGACATGTGAGAAGATGGCGGAATCCTCCGGTGTACCGACCGCTGGTGGACCTGTTGACAATGGAAGAGAGACATGTCATCGTCACCTACCGGTTTGACCGTGCCACTATCCAGGAACTATGTACCCAGTTGGAGCCAGACCTGATGTCACCAATCCGCCATCCGACTGGAATCCCCCCTGATGTGCAGGTGCTATCAGTGCTCCATTTCCTTGCAAGTGGGTCTTTTCAGAGAACAGTGGCCATGGCATCAGGGATGTCCCAGCCTATTATTTCCAACGTCTTGTCCAGAGTGTTTGCTGCCCTGCTGAAACACGTAAGGAGAAACATAATTTTCCCTGAGGTGGCAGATTTGTTTACAGTGAAAGGTGACTTCTATGCCCTTGGACATATCCCCAATGTCATAGGTGCCATTGATGGGACCCATGTAGCTCTGGTCCCCCCCCCCACAGGAGTGAACAGGTGTACAGGAACAGGAAGAGTTATCATTCCATGAATGTCCAGATGGTCTGTTTGGCAGACCAGTACATCTCGCAGGTAAATGCTATGTTCCCTGGCTCAGTGCATGACGCCTACAACCTGTGGAATAGCAGCATCCCTGATATGATGGGTCAACTCCAGAGGCACTGTGTATGGCTATTAGGGGACTCTGGTTACCCCAACCTTTCCTGGCTACTGACCCCAGTGAGGAATCCCAGGACCAGGGCAGAGGAACGCTACAATGAGGCCCATGGGCAGACTAGGAGGGTGATCGAACGCACCTTCGGCCTCCTGAATGCCAGGTTCAGGTGCCTCCATATGACAGGTGGATCCCTATTCTACTCACCGAAGAAGGTGTGCGAGATCATCATCGCCTGCTCCATGCTCCATAATTTGGCTTTGCGACGCCAGGTACCTTTTCTGCAGGAGGATGATCCAGATGACGATGTTGTAGCAGCTGTGGAGTCTGTGGAGCCTGTGGACAGTGATGAGGAGGAAGCTGAGGAAGAAGAAAACGACAACAGGGAGTCAGTCATGCAGCAATATTTCCAGTGACACACAGGTGAGGACATTTTCATGTTTAACATTACATTAACTTTCACACGTCTACTCTATCCTGTTTCTCTAGTTCAATCACTATTTGGTAACTGAGTTGAACCCTTCCATTACGGTTTCACAGGTGTGGTTACCAACGTGTCATCTGCTTGCATCCTTCAAGGACTTGTGATGTGTGACATAGGTATGTTAGCCTTACAATGGGAAACCCATTATGACACTGTCATTGATAATACATATTTACTAAATCACAGACTGACTCTAGATTGTTTTGTGTTTCAAGGGTGTTTATTGAAGTGCTCAGAAATGTGAGGGGTTTGTTAAATGAGGATGGGTGATGGTGGAGGAATGTCCATGGCAGAGTCCAGTCTATTAGTCTCACAGGTGCACTGCCCATCTGGGCATAGGAAGTGGAGCTGGGCCAGTTTAAGTATGGACAGGGGAACAAGGTGGTACAGAGGGAGGACAAACAGGGTAGTCTCATTTCCTGGCGGGGGTCTGCCATCTTGCTCTGTCCTGTTCCTGGATCTCAGGGACCGCTTGCGTGGTGGTTGTCCGTCTGCAGGGGGTGGGGTGCTGGTGTGGTGGTCCTGAGGCGGGGCGTCCTGTCCACTAGCGCCGGCGGAGGTGGTGGGCAGTTCATCGTCCTGGCTAGTGTCAGTGGCCCCTTGGAGTGCCACGGTGTCCCTCATGTTGTGCTGTATGTCCTTCAGCACCCCTACGATGGTGCCCACGGTGGAGCTGATGGTCCTGAGCTCCTCCCTGAACCCCAAATACTGTTCCTCCTGCAGGGTCTCCTGCAACTTGTCCAGGACCGTCGCCATCGTCTCCTGGGAGTGGTGGTATGCTCCCATGATGGAGGAGAGGGCCTTGTGGAGAGTGGGTTCCCTTGGCCTGTCCGCCCCCTGTCGCACAGCAGCCCTCCCAGTTCCCCTGTGTTCCTGTGCCTCCGTCTCCTGGACAGTGTGCCCACTACCACTGCCCACAGGTCCATGTTGTTGTTGGGGTGGTGGGTTATCCTGGGTTCCCTGTAGTGGTGGACACACCGCTGATTAACCTGTCCTGGGTAGGGAGGTTTGGGCCCGCTGGGTGGGTGCTGTGCTGGTGTTACTAGAGGGTGGAAGGTCAGTGTTGAGCTGTGCCTGTGCAAGGGGAACCGACTGTCCCGAGGCCCATGATGGTCCGGGCTGGTCATCAGGATCCAGTAGGGCAGAGCCTCTCTCGTCACTGTGGGCCTCTTCTGGGGGTGGAGTGGTGTTGTCTGGACCCTCTGGTGTGGTGACAGTCCTTCGGGTTCCTGCAGGGGCATAAGAGCATGATTATTTCATGTGTGTGTGTCATGGTGTGCAATGGGTGGGTGTTTGTGTACCCCAGTGCAAGCATTCCTGTGTGTGGGTTTGTGTGATGATGGTTGGGGGGTGTTCTGGGTATGTGCAGTGGGCATGCTTTAGTGAGGGGTGCCCATGCTTAGTTGTGTCATGCAGGGCTTGGTATTGGGATGGGTGGTTTGTGTTATGGGTACATTAGTGAGGATTTTGAGTGATAGGGGAGGGTGTGAGGGTGGGGGTGTGTGATACCATGCAGGTAGGGTGGGGGATATGATAGTTAAGATTTGACTTACCAGTGTCCCATCCTCCACCGACTCCTCCAAGGCCCTCAGGATGCATGATGGTCAAGACTTGCTCCTCCCATGTTGTTAGTTGTGGGGGAGGAGGTGGGGGTCCGCCACCAGTCCGCTGAACCGCGACGTTGTGCCTGGAGACCGTTGAACGCACCTTCCCCCGTAGGTCGTTCCACCTCTTCCTGATGTCCTCTCTATTTCTTGGGTGCTGTCCCACGGCGTTCACCCTGTCCACTATTCTGCACCATAACTCCATCTTCCTGGCTATTGATGTGTGCTGTACCTGTAAGCCAAATAGCTGTGGCTCTGCCCGGATTATTTCCTCCACCATGACCCTGAGCTCCTCCTCGGAGAAGCGGGGGTGTCTTTGCCGTGACATGGGGTGGTGTGTGTGATGTGTGGGGTGGTGTATGTGGTGATGAGTGTGGTGATTGTAGTGGTGTGTGGTGTTTTGTGCGTGGATGTTGTGTGGGTGATGGTGTTGTGTGCCTCTGTGTGCTGGGGTTGTCTATTCTGTGCTCTCTCTCTGGCCTTCATTCATGATTTTTTAGTCGTAGGGGTTTGTGGGTGATGTGGGTGTGTGTTTTATATTGTATTGGGTGTGTGGGAGTGGTGTGTGTACGTGTATCAGGTGTGTGTATTTCGAAATGTCCTATGTGGCGCTGTTTTGTAGAAGTGTGTGTATTATGAGCGCGGCGGTGTGTACCGCCAATGGAATACTGCGGTTGAAAGACCGCCGCGTGGATTCGTGGGTCGTAATAGCATGGGCGTGTTTCTGTTGGCGTGGAGGTGGAGGATTTGTTTCCGCCAGTTTATCACTGACCTTTGGTGTGGCGGTGTTGTGTGGGTGTCTGAATTTCGGCGGATTCTGAGATGTGTGTCATAATAGCTGTGGCGGAATACCGCCGCGGCGGTGGTGTATTGGCGGTCTTCTGCACGGCGGTAAGTGCCTTTTACCGCCAATGTTGTAATGACCCCCTATGTTCTTAAAGTTGGAATACTTTTTAAGAATCTAAAACTATCTCTAGAACTTAATTCAAACTTTTACAAAACTTTTAAACTCTAAAAGGAATGGTATCAGGGACTAACACAAGGCCCTAGCAGGACTTTAAAAAATTTAGAAAAATAGCTAAAATTTCAAAAATCAGTTTCTAATGAATTTTTTTTTAATTTAGTCGTGTGATCAGGTATTGGCTGAGTAGTCCAGCAAATGCAAAGTCTTGTACCCCACCGCTGATCCACCAATGTAGGAAGTTGGCTCTGTATGTACTATTTCAAAGTAAGAAATAGCATGCACAGAATCCAAGGGTTCCCCTTAGAGGTAAGACAGTGGCAACAAGAGATAATTCTAATGCTCCATTTTGTGGTAGTGTGGTCGAGCAGTACGCTTATCAGAGGGTAGTGTTAAGCATTTGTTGTACACAGACAGGCAATAAGTGGGGAACACACACTCAAAGACAATTCCAGGCCAATAGGTTTTTATATAGAAAAATATCTTTTCTTAGTTTATTGTAAGAACCACAGGTTCAAGATTTACAAACAATACTTTAAATGAAAGGTACTTCACTTAGGAACTTTAGAAACTTTGAAGTAGCAAAATAGCATATACAGTTTTCACACAAATGGCAATAAGCTATTTTAAAACTGAACACTGCAATTTTCAACAGTTCCTGGGGGAGGTAAGTGTTTGTTAGTTTTGCAGGTAAGTAACAGGGTTCAAAGTTGGGTCCAAGGTAGCCCACCATTGGGGGTTCAGAGCAACCCCAAAGTTACCACACCAGCAGCTCAGGGCCGGTCAGGTGCAGAGGTCAAAGTGGTGCCCAAAACGCATAGGCTTCAATGGAGAAAGAGGTGCCCCGGTTCCAGTCTGCTAGCAGGTAAGTACCCGCATCTTCGGAGGGCAGACCAGGGGGCTTTTGTAGGGCACCGGGGGGGGACACAAGTCAGCACAAAAAGTACACCCTCAGCGGCACGGGGGCGGCCGGGTGCAGTGTGCAAACAGGCG
The DNA here is from genome assembly GCF_031143425.1 of Pleurodeles waltl. Lineage (NCBI taxonomy): Eukaryota > Metazoa > Chordata > Amphibia > Caudata > Salamandridae > Pleurodeles > Pleurodeles waltl. The sequence continues at coordinate 416,421,379 of NC_090437.1, read as the reverse complement.
TCGGGTTTTCAATGTAGTTCAATGGGAGACCTTGGGGTCTCTTTAGCGATGCAGGCAGGCAAGGGGGGGGCTTCTCGGGGTAGCCACCACCTGGGCAAGGGAGAGGGCCACCTGGGGGTCTCTCCTGCACTGGAGGTCGGATCCTTCAGGTCCTGGGGCTGCGGGTGCAGCGTCTTTACCAGGCGTCGGGTCTTTGAAGCAGGCAGTCGCGGTCAGGGAAAGCCTCGGGATTCCCTCTGCAGGCGTCGCTGTGGGGGGTCAGGGGTGTCAACTCTGGCTACTCACGGTCTCGCAGTCGCCGGGGAGTCCTCCCTGTAGTGTTTGTTCTCCACAAGTCGAGCCGGGGGCGTCGGGTGCAGAAACGTGTGTTCTTTCAAAGTTGCTTCTTTGTTGCAAAGTTCCAGTCTTTGTGGAGCAGGGCCTCTGTCCTCTGGAGTTCTTGGTCCTTTTAGATGCAGGGTAGTCCTCTGAGGCTTCAGAGGTCGCTGGACCCTGTGGAATGCATCGCTGGAGCAGTTCTTTAGAAGTGGGGAGACAGGCCGGTAGAGCTGGGGCCAAAGCAGTTGGTGTCTCCGTCTTCTCTGCAGGTTTTTCAACTCAGCAGTCCTTCTTCGTCTTAGGTTGCAGGAATATATCTTGCTGTGTTCTGGGAGCCCCTAAATACTCGATTTAGGGGGGTGTTTAGGTCTGGGGGGTTAGTAGCCAATGGCTACTAGCCCTGAGGGTGGCTACACCCTCTTTGTGCCTCCTCCCTGAGGGGAGGGGGGCACATCCCTATCCCTATCGGCCGTCTTGCAGATGGAGGATTTCTAAAAGTCAGAGTCACCTCAGCTCAGGACACCTTAGGGACTGTCCTGACTGGCCAGTGACTCCTCCTTGTTTTTCTCATTATCTCCTCCGGCCTTGGTGCCAAAAGTGGGGCCGTAGCCGGAGGAGGCGGGCAACTCCACTAGCTGGAGTGCCCTGGGGTGTGGTAACAAAGGGGGTGAGCCTTTGAGGCTCACCGCCAGGTGTTACAGTTCCTGCAGGGGGAGGTGAGAGGCACCTCCACCCAGTACTGGCTTTGTTACTAGCCACAGAGTGTCAAAGGCACTCTCCCCATGTGGCCAGCAACATGTCTGGTGTGTGGCAGGCTGCTAAAACTAGTCAGCCCACACTGGTAGTCGGATATGGTTTCAGGGGGCATCTCTAAGATGCCCTCTGGGGTGTATTTCACAATAAAATGTACACTGGCATCAGTGTGCATTTATTGTGCTGAGAAGTTTGATACCAAACTTCCCAGTTTTCAGTGTAGCCATTATGGTGCTGTGGAGTTCGTGTTTGACAGACTCCCAGCCCATATACTCTTATGGCTACCCTGCACTTACAATGTCTAAGGTTTTGCTTAGACACTGTAGGGGCATAGTGCTCATGCACTTATGCCCTCACCTATGGTATAGTGCACCCTGCCTTAGGGCTGTAAGGCCTGCTAGAGGGGTGACTTATCTATGCCATAGGCAGTGTGAGGTTGGCATGGCACCCTGAGGGGAGTGCCATGTCGACTTAGTAGTTTTCTCCCCACCAGCACACACAAGCTGGCAAGCAGTGTGTCTGTGCTGAGTGAGGGGTCTCCAGGGCGGCATAAGACATGCTGCAGCCCTTAGAGACCTTCCCTGGCATCAGGGCCCTTGGTACCAGGGGTACCAGTTACAAGGGACTTACCTTTATGCCAGGGTGTGCCAATTGTGGAAACAAAGGTACAGGTTAGGGAAAGAACACTGGTGCTGGGGCCTGGTTAGCAGGTCCCAGCACACTTTCAAATCATAACTTGGCATCAGCAAAGGCAAAAAGTCAGGGGGTAACCATGCCAAGGAGGCATTTCCTTACAATATTGTTAAGGGGGGTGACCCCTTAAGCAAGGATCGCTCCCCAAGGGACACTTTCTTTTTACTAGGCCTTTTCTGACCCCCCCCGGGGGCAGATTGGCCTATATTAATTAAGGGGGGGTGTTGGAGGCGGGGATCCATATTGATTTTAGGCCATTTCTGCCCCCCCCGGGGGCAGATCAGCCTATTTCTATTAGGTCGATCTGACCCCGGGGGGCAGAATCCACGTAGGCACCTGGGATTGGTGTGAGTGTGTGTATGTGTGTGTTTTGTTTTGGGGGCAGCCTCTTGGGCAAGGGTCGCTCCCCAAGGGTGCACATTACTGTTGGCCATACCCCCACCCCAAATAAATGGGGCCAAAGTTGTTCTGCCTACCAGTGGGCAGATGGGGCAATTACCCCTGATCCACACCCCGGCAGGGCAGAGAGTCTACTAGATGCCAGGGATTTTTTTTTTAAAATAGTGTGGTGGTGGCTACCAACCATTAGGGGCATGGTTATACCCCCACCCCAACTGAAGAGGGTAACAGTCCTTCAGCTCTCCCCCCTCACACTAAAACATCTTATCCCACGGCAAGCAAGAGGACATTTGATTATTTTGGGTTGTGGTTTTACATTTGGGCCATTAGCGCTTGGCTAACTCTCAAAATCGTCCCACTTGGAATGGTGAGGGCTGCACTTTTTGGACTTTGGAACGCTGCCATGTAGAAAAATCCACAAGACCTAAACACATATGAAAATTAAACATCTGGGTGAGTCCAGGGTGGTGTGCTTCCCATGCATCCCGCACCATTTTCTTACCCACAATGCCCTAGAAACCTCCCACATTTTTGTGATGGAACCTTCGGGAATTCGCAGGAATCCACAAAATGTCTCCCATCCAGCATTGTCTCATCTATACCGTTAAAAATTCTGCGCACTTGTGAGCCTAAAAATGTTTTTTTTCCTTAGTGCCCTTTTGGGCCCGCTTTGGTTCCCCCTCAATTTCGACATGTTTTTGGCTCTTCCCTGTCACAAGCACTTGGCCTACCTACACAAGTGAGGTATCATCTTTATCGGAAGACTGAAGGGAACGTTGGGTGGTAGGAACTTTGTCCTGTTGCGGTGATCCCACACAGAAATGTGGGAAAATGTGATTTTTTTTTTAGCTACATTTGAGGTTTGCTGAGGATTCTGGGTAAAAAAACATAGTGGGATCCACGCAAGTCACACCTCCCTGGATTCCCTCGGGTGTCTAGTTTTAAGAAATGTTTGGGTTTGGTAGGTTTCCCTATATGGCTGCTGTGCGCAGGACCAAAAACACAGGTCCCCCGCAAAAGCAGGTAGTTTAGTATTTGATAATTTTGGTGTGTCCACAAAGTGTTTTGGGGCATTTCCTTTTGCGGGCACTAGGCCTACCCACAAAAGTGAGGTACCATTTTTATCGGGAGACTTGGGGGAACTCTGGGTGGAAGGAAATTTGTGGCTCTTCTCAGATTCCAGAACTTTCTGTCACCGAAATGTGAGGGGAAAAGTGTTTTTTTTGGCTACATTTTGAGGTTTGCAAACGATTCTGGGTAACAGAACCTGGTGAGAGCCCCACAAGTCACCCCATCGTGGATTACCCTAGGGCCCGTATTTATACTTTTTGACGCAAAACTGCGCTAACGCAGTTTTGCGTCAAAAAAATTAGCGCCGGCTAACGCCATTCAGAAGCGCCATGCGGGCGCCGTATTTATTGAATGGCGTTAGCCGGCGTTAGCCGACCGGCGCTGCCTAGTGTGCGTAAAAAAAAACGACGTACACCAGGCAGCGCCGGGGTAGGGGAAAATGGCGTTTGGGCGTCCAAAAATGGGGCAAGTCAGGCTGAGGCAAAAAAATCGCCTCAACCCGATTTGCGCCATTTTTTTACGACGCCCAGGCGCCATTAACATGACTCCTGTCTTAGTAAAGACAGGAGTCATGCCCCCTTGCCCAATGGCCATGCCCACGGGACTTCTGTCCCCTGGGCATGGTCATTGGGCATAGTGGCATGTAGGGGGGCACAAATCAGGCCCCCCTATGCCACAAAAAAAAAATACTTACCTGAACTTACCTTAATGTCCCTGGGATGGGTCCCTCCATCCTTGGGTGTCCTCCTGGGGTGGGCAAGGGTGGCAGGGGGTGTCCCTGGGGCAGGGGTGGGCACCTCTGGGCTCATTCTGAGCCCACAGGTCCCTTAACGCCTGCCCTGAGCAGGCGTTAAAAAGCGGCGCAAAAGCGGGTTTTTTTGACCCACTCACTCCCGGGCGTCATTTTTGCCCGGGAGTATAAATACGACGCATATGCATCAGAGTCATTTTTTTAGACGGGAACGCCTACCTTGCATCTCATTAACGCAAGGAAGGTGTTCACGCCAAAAAATGACGCTAACTCCATGAACTTTGGCGCTAGACGCGTCTAACGCCAAAGTATAAATATGGAGTTAGTTTTGCGTCGAATTTGCGTCGAAAAAAACGACGCTAATTCGGCGCAAACGGAGTATAAATATGCCCCTAGGTGTCTAGTTTTCAGAAATGTGCAGGTTTGCTAGGTTTCCCTAGGTGCCAGCTGAGCTGGACGCCAAAATTCCACAGCTAGGCACTTTGCAAAAAAAACAGGTCTGTTTAATAAGTTAAAATGTGATGAGTACAAGTTGTGTTTTGGGGCATTTCCTGTCACGGGCGCTAGGCCTACCCACACAAGTGAGGTACCATTTGTATCGGGAGACTTGGGGGAGCGTTAGGTGGAAGGCAATTTGTGGCTCCTCTCAGATTCCAGAACTTTCTGTCACCAAACTGTGACAAAAAAGTGTTTTTTAGCCAAATCGTGAGGTTTGCAAAGGATTCTGGGTAATAGAACCTGGTAAGAGCCCCACAAATCACCCGATCCTGGATTACCCTAGGTGTCTAGTTTTAAAAAATGCACAGGTTTGGTAGGTTTCCCTAGGTGCCGGCTGAACTAGAGGCCAAAATCTACAGCTAGACACTTTGCAAAAAACATGTCAGATTTCAATGTAAAAATGTGATGTGTCCATGTTGCGTTTCCTATCGCGAGCATTAGGCCTACCCGCGCAAGGGAGGTACCATTTTTATCCGGAAACTTTGGGGAACACTTAATAGCAAAACAAGTATTATTGCCCCTTGTCTTTCTCTACATGTTTTCCTTCCAAATGTAAGACAGTGTTTAAAAAAGACGTCTATTTGAGAAGTGCCCTGTAATTCACATGCTAGTATGGGCACCCTGGGATTCAGAGATGTGCAAATAACCACTGCTTCTCAACACCTTATCTTGTGCCCATTTTGTAAATACAAAGGTTTTCTTGATACCTATTTTTCACTCTTTATATTTCAGCAAATGAATTGCTGTATACCCGGCATAGAATGAAAATCCATTGCAAGGTGCAGCTCATTTATTGGCTCTGGGTACTTAGGGTTCTCGATGAACCTACAAGCCCTATATATCCCCACAACCAGAAGAGTCCAGCAGATGTAACGTATTGTTTTCAAAAATCTGACATTGCCGGAAAAAGTTACTATTAAAACTTTGAGAAAAATGGCTCTTTTTTTCACCTCAATTTCAATATTTGTTTTTATTTCAGCTGTCATTTTCTGTATTAAAACCTTGTAGGAGCTACACAAATTACCCCTTTCTGAATTCAGAATTTTGTATACTTTTCAGAAATGTTTAGCTTTCTGGGATCCAGCACTGGTTTCACACCCACTTCTGTCACCAACTGGAAGGAGGCTGAGAGCACAAACAATAGTAAAAATGGAGTGTGTCCCAGTAAAATGCCAAAATTGTGTTGAAAAATTGTTTTTTTTTATTCAAGTTTACCTGTTCCTGAAAGCGGGGAAGCTGGTGATTGTAGCACCACAAACCCTTTGTTGATGTCTTTTTCAGGGAAAAAAACACAAGCCTTCTTCTGCAGCCCTTATTTCCCATTAAAAAAAAGAAAAAAAAAGAAATTGCTGTATTTTGGCTAATTTCTTGGTCTCATTCAGGAGAACCCACAAACTCTGGGTACCTCTAGAATGTTGGGCAAAACGTTCTGAGGCCCCAAGCGCGAACTGCTCCAAATAGCCAAAAAAAGGCCTGGCAATTGAGGGAGAAAAGGCCTGGCTGCGAAGGGGTTAGTATCATTCATAATGATATAGCACTTGGTTTAGTCTAGCATCATAATTGTCTAAAATGCATTTGTGTTTTGAAACATGTGCTTCAGAGTCTTTCCTCTACCTTTATTATGCCAAAAGCGCAGTCTTAGGACCAGCCAGTAGAGGTTCCTGTCCCTGTCAACTCCCCAAATCCATGTACAAAATCACAGGTTTAAAAAGAGCTGGGAAACTGGGATAGTCGCCCCATGTCATGCACCACCCTATATCCTGGGAGATACATGGTGACATTTCTGAGGGGCTACTGCCCTTCAGCAGGCCCCCGAACACACGTTAGAAATTCTATGTGTGACCCTGCCCTCCTTGGGGAACCAAAGAGAAATTATGCTAATTTGATGGCACTTGAAGGGGATGATGGGGCGCTCCATGTCCTCCGGCATAAATATTTTTTCCCCACAACATGGTTGCATGCCAGGTACATTTTTCTTTGTTTTGGAAGCATATAGGTTCATGCCGCAGCCTTTTCTCTGTGAATTCGGGGAGCCTCTGCTCACTGGGTGCTCACTTTTGGTTGGGGCAACACGGAGTCCAATTTTATGCGTTGCCGGCTCCCTACAACGCAGCATCAGCTTCAACCATAGCTGACATAGTTGCCTGACTGCTGCCCACCAAACCTTCAAAAGGTGTGCCCCTCTTGTGTTGGCTCCAAGCGTCTGGCCCTCCTACTTTGTTCCTGTGGGCCTCAGCTGTCTCAGTAAAGGTGCAGCATGACTTGCTAATTAACTGATGCAAATTACGTCCCCATCACTTCCTTTCCCATGAACTGGGCCATGCATTGTTAATTTCAATATTGGGAGAGGAGGCCCTTGACCGTCCTGCTGGGAAGCAGTGTAATTAATTTGGCCCATTGGGGACAAAGGGTTGGAATTTGATTATGAACTGAGCCAGGGAAATATGACAATTCTTGAAGTGTCATATGGAGTGTAGATCTGAAGTTAGGGACTGTAATTCTACACTTGGACTGCATGTTTACTCCTTGATTGGTACGACGCTGGACCCTGTAGATCTAAAGTGACATAAAACTGTATTTTAGTGCAGATTTCCCTGTATAATGTGTTATACAGTGTAAGCACCGCAGACCTTCAGTTCGCACTACAGACCTACACCACAAATGGCCACTCCAGTTATACGGCCTACCCAGGTAAGTACCAATTCCTCTTTTGCAGCAGGTTACCTGTGCACAGATACCGTGTTGTGCAGGACTTTAGCCTGCCACATGCAGCCTGCACACGTTCACGTGTAACTAGTACAAAGCCTCTTTCCCCAGCTGCGCAGCTTAAAAGGCAGATACTGGCGGATTGCACTTTTAGTCTAATTATCATGAATTTACAGTGAGTGAGATTCAGGTGGTGGGACTTGCTCACAGTAAAAGCCGAAAAATGGGTAGACAAATCCAAACAAATCCTTTTGTGGTAAGGATGTGTGTACTGGTTCTAAAAAAAACATTCAGGCAGGAGATAAACAATTCAAAGAACCTTGAAATAGAGGGCCAGAGACTAATAAAGCTATAGGCAAAGGTTTCAAGATAAAACAGCAGAGCAGTATTAGCAACGCTAAATAAGCTTCCAAGCTGTACAGGCCCCTCAGACTGCCAACATCAGTTGGATATTCATCCCAAGATTTGGGATTTTTATTTATGAGAATGACTATCGCTTGTGCACTTGAAGATCCATGTGTGAATGTCGCATTTCTTGCACCCTGTGGCCCACAAGGATTTGACTTTGACTTTACTTGTGAGGACCTGCCATCCACACCAGGGACTGAGTGAATAGCCCCGGGGCGCTGTACACTCGGCTTGCTTAGTGCTGGGTGCTTGCTATAACAACGTGTTGTATCCAAACTTAAGTAAAATGGAAAAATCAGATGGAAAACAGCCCAAACTCAAGTTTGAAGTGAAGAGAAAGAGCGCCAAGTCATAAGAGCGCAACCAGAATTAGGGCCCAGTAGCAAGGGAGTCTTCTGCAACAGAAACAGCTACATCAACCATGGCCCCCCGACGATGATGTAAAAGCACTTAGGGACCGCTATTGACACTAAAATGCACATGCGTATAAGACTCCTAGAAAGGCAGCAGAAGCATATTGACATGGCCGAATGCCAAATTTCAGACATCGAAAACACTGCTGACCAACAGGGAAAATCCCTCAAAAATTTGAAGATAGACCTTGAAACAATGAAGGCTATAAATGAAGACCTGGGAGCTCGATCCCACAGGAGCAATCTGAGGATTATAGAGATTTCCAAGTCAGTGAATATGAGATGTGCGTATGATTATGCAGAATCTATGCTCATCGGCATCTTCTGCCATGACAGTCTTTCCTCCAGCAAGTCCTCTACGGGGAAGTGGTGGGCAAGGGCAGTATGCCGCAGTCCCTGCGTGAAGGCATGATAACGCTTTTGTACAAACAAAAGGGAGAGAAGGAGGACCTCAAAAACTGGAGGCCCATCTCTCTCCTCAATGTGGACTACAAACTCCTAGCGAAGGCAATGGCCAACCGCCTAAAGAAAGTGATAGAGAAGATAGTCCACCCTGACCAGACCTGTGGGATACCGGGTCGGCAGATTGCGGACAGCCTGGCCCTGGTCCGAGACACGATCGAGTACGTCAAGAGCCGAAAGGTTCCGACGGCCTTGGTCAGTCTGGACCAGGAAAAGGCCTTTGACCGCGTCTCCCATGAGTTCATGGACCGGACACTCCGAGCACTGGGACTGGGAGACTTCTTCTGTGACGTGGTGACCGCAATGTATAGGGACACCTCTAGCACAGCGTTGGTCAATGGATGGAGAACCGACCCCTTCCCCGTCCTGTCAGGGGTTAGGCAGGGCTGTCCACTCTCACCTCTTCTGTTCATTTGTGTTATAGAGCTCCTCGCCGAACGCATCAGACAGAACAGGGACATCAGAGGAGTGATAGTACCAGGAAGCAGCGGGAAGGGTGAAGTGAAGTGCTCCCTCTACATGGACGACGTCTCAGTGTTCTGTGCGGACGGGCACTCCATAAAGGAATTTGAGAAGACTTGTATCGAGTTTGGGAAGGCGTCAGGAGCAAAGATAAACAGCGCCAAGTCAGAAACCCTACTCTTCGGCCACTGGACCCCCACCAGAGACCCACTGCCATTCCCCATCAAGCAGGATTTCCTGAAGATCCTTGGAGTCTGGTTCGGCGGAAAAGGCGCGGCAGAGAAATCATGGGAAGAAAGACTGGCAAAGACGAAGCAGAAGCTGGGACTCTGGAGCCTCCGGAAGCTGACGATCAAAGGGAAGTCTTTGGTCCTGCGGAACGAGACCCTGCCAGTGCTCCTGTACGTCGCACAAGTATGGCCAGTGCAGCCTCGAACGGCCAAGGCCATCACAAGAATGATCTTCTACTTCATCTGGAACTCCAAGATGGATAGAGTAAAGAGGGAGGTGATGTTCAAAACCCACGACAAAGGAGGCAAAGGAGTGCCGGACATCGCCACCATCCTGAGGGGAACCTTCGTATGCCACTGCATGAGGAACACCCTGAGGGCAAAAGAGGAAAGCCACGCCGGCTTCCTGATGGCACGGTTCTTTCTGTTACCGACGTGGAGGAGACTTGGTTGGGCAGAATGGGACAGCTCAGTCCCCTACAACTGGGAAACCCCATGGTTTTACAAAGAAGTGGAGAAGTTCATCAAGGAGCACGGTCCGGCGGCACCAGCCCCGACGCAGTGGACTCCAAAGATCATCCACCGACAGATCTGTGCGAGGGACGTCAGCGAACCAATCGGTGCCCTCCCCTCTGCCACAGCAGACCACATCTGGAGAAACGTAGCCTCCAAACGCCTGACCAACCAACACAAGGACATTGCGTGGATGGCCATCCAGGGAGGCCTGCCAGTGAGAGCCTTCATGCACGCAAGAGGGCTCAACCGATACAAGTCCTGCCCAAGAGGATGCACCGCAGATGAGACGACCTACCATCTCTTCTGGGAATGCGCCTACGCCCAGGACCTTCTGAAGGCCCTAAGCACGGAGCTTGGGGCCTGGATACCAACAACATGCATCACCACAGACTCGGTAATGTATGGTTTGTTCCCCGGTTCCCACGCACTCGGAGACCTCCAGGGCTGCTGGAGGCTCCTGTGCTGCCTTAAAGATGTTCTCCTATTTTCCAGAAACCGCCTGGTAGTAGGGAAGAAGGAGACATCGACCCTGGTCTGCCGGAAGATGATCCACAGCCTCCTGCGCGACTACGCAGCACTGGACGGATCAGACGACGACAGCGACGACGAAACCTGAAGGGGTCCGCCCCGGAGGGTCCACTAACCTGTTGTCTACTTTTTTCTCTTCAGGACCCGAAAGGCGAACGGAGAGGACTCAGATGAAGACAGGTGTAGTAAATGTAAAGTGATGTAATGTAATGTTTTCTTTTGATTAACGTGACCTTTTTCCTTAACAGGTAAAAGGTCAAAGGGATAGCTTGTGCACATGTTGTCAAGCTTGTTACCTACAACTTACGATCAAATAGGTATTTGTGTACGGTGACGATTGTATGTATCTGAACCAAAGCACGAATTCCTGACATTTGGAAAAAAAAAAAAGACAGTCTTTCCTCCATGTTTACGGTTGAGCGGGCTCAAGCCTTGCTGGCCCCAAAATTTGTGCCAGGTGCTCCACCATGTCCAATAACGGTCAAGCTCCTACATTATAAAGATACACACTATCCTGAATATGGCAAGAGACAAAACACTACTCCAACATGAGAATGCTACTATCTCCTTTTTTTCCCAGGCTTCACACATGCAGTCCAGAAGGCTACAAGGGAATTTTTTTCGACTAAAAGGAAACTGTGCAAACTTGATGCTCAATAGGTCATGTTTTACCTGGCTAGATTCTGACATCCACAACAGCAAACCACAAATGTTTTCATCACTGGAGGAAGCACACAACTATTTCATTAGTGAAAATAGTCCCATTGTCTCCTCCTGAAGCAACCTCGATGATATAGGATAATGCCATAAACACTCATGCAATATTGCTTTCTGACTGTCACTGCGTTGGGGCAGAATAAACTGTAATGTTCTATGAGTTGTTGCAACTAGTTTATATTATTTTTCTGTGACTCAGCAATGTCTCGGGAGGTACAGCCCATGGGTAACTGGGTACCTAATCCTGTTGATCACAGACTCTGAGTGCACACTGCGAGACATGTAGCTTGCCCTGATTCGCCATGATACATTGAGTTACAAGGTATACAAAAGGAAAATGTTACTGAACCAGTAAGCATCTGTTTGTGGGATACAGTGCTGTAGAAACACATGCTTTGCATACTTATGCCAACAAGTGTTGGATCCAGAAATGTTAAAAGTTGTTTTTCTTTAAAAAGTCTTTCGAGTCATGAGGTATAGTGACTGTAGGAAAATGGCTCCCTGTTGCAGTTACCCCCCACTTTTTGCCTGATATTGATGCTGACTTGACTGAGAATTGTGCCGGGACCCTGCTTACCAGGCCCCAGCACCAGTGTTCTTACTCTAAAAATGTACAATTTTTTCCACAATTGGCACACCTCTGGCACACAGTTAAGTCCCTTGTAAAAGGTACCAGTGGTACCAAGGGCCCTGTGACCAAGAAAGTTCTCAAAGGGCTGCAGCATTTGTTGTGACACCCTAAGGGACCTCTCACCTAACACATGCACACTGCCATTGCACATTGTGTGTGTTGGTGGGGGGAAGAAGGCATAGTCGACATGGGAGCCCCCTCAGGATGCCATGCCCACAAAATACTGCCTGTGGCATAGGTAAGTCACCCCTCAAGCCGGCCTAACAGCCCTAAGGCAGGGTGCACTATACCACAGGTGAGGGCATAGCTGCATGAGCAATATGCCCCTACAGTGTCTGAGTCTATTCTTAGACATTGTAAGTACAAGTGTGGCCATATTAAGTATATGGTCTGGGAGTTTGTCAATACGAACCAGCCCCCACTTTTTGGTGGCAAGTCCAGAGGAGATAACGAGAAAAACAAGGAGGAGTCACCTACCAGTCAGGACTTCCCCTACCGTTCCCTGAGTTGAGGTGACCCCGGCCTTTAGAAATCCTCCATCTTGGTTTTGGAGGATTCCCCCAATAGGAATAGGGCTGTTCCCCCCTCCCCGAGGAGGCACAAAGAGGGTGTTGCCACCCCCCAGGACAGTAGCCATTGGCTACTGCCCGACCAAAACACACCCCTAAATTGAGTATTACGCTGTGACCCAGAACCCAGGAAATCAGATTCCTGCAACCTATTCAAAGAAGGACTGCGGACCTCAAAGCCCTGCAGAGACGACTGAGACGACAACTGACTTGGCCCTAGCCCTACCGGTCTGTCTCCAGACTCAAAGAACCTGCACAGCGACGCATCCGACAGGGACCAGCGACCTCTGAAGCCTCAGAGGACTGCCCTGAACTGAAGGACCAAGAAAGTCCTTGTTGGACTTTTTGCCTTACACACGGTCATCCCCAGTCTTTTTGCCTCCTTCCTCCTGGTTTTTCTGACCTCTCGCTGTTGGCTCTAGGACTCTGCGCACTTTATCACTGCTGACCAGTGCTAAAGTGCAGGTGCTCTCCCATCTAAAGTTGGTACGATTGGCTTATACCTAATTGGCATATTTAATTTACCTATAAGTCCCTTGTACAGTGGTATCTCCATACCCAGGGCCTGTAGATTAAATACTACTAGTGGGCCTGCAATGCTGCTTACGCCACCCACTGAAGTAGACTTATTAACCTTTCTCAGGCCTGCTAGCGCAGGGCCTGTGTGCGCAGTTTTCTGCCACAGGGACCTGGCATCTAAATGTATTTGCCAAACCCAGAACTCCCCTTTTACTACATGTAAGTCAGCCCTAAGGTATGCCCTAGCTAGCCCTATGGGCAGGGTGCCATGTATGTAGAAAGGCAGGACATGTGCCAGGTTGCGTGGCCTGTCCAGGTAGTGACAAACAGCCTAACTTGGTGTCTCACTGCTGTGAGTGCTGCCTTCTCATAGGATTGCATTAGAAATGCCCTGCCTTATGTGTAAGGGGTATTGTCTGATTTATGAGAGGTAGCGAAGGCGTGTTTGGTATGGTTGTGATGGTGATAATAAATGCTGCTTACTGGTGTGGGTGTATTTTTTATTACTATCACAGAAATGCCACTTCTAGAAAGTGCACATTTATCTGTGCTTATGACTCGTGTTTTGCAGCTTGACTCCAATCCACGTCTGGGCAGAGTGACAGGTGGGGCTTTGTGCATACGTTTCAGACTGCCTGAACACAGGGAGGGTGGAGGTGTCACAGAGGTGCATTTGCATACTGAATAGTCTTCCTGGGCTGAGAGAAGGGAGAGGCGGGGCATACCTACATTTGTAAAGGCTGTGCCCTGGCCTCACACAATAGGGTTGTTAACCCCCCACTGATGTTTGGAGCCTGTGCTGAAAGGAGAGAGGGGGCACTCCCAGAACCAGTTGTAACTGGCTGGAACCTCCTCTCCCTACCATTGCAAAACATTGTAAGAACTGAGTATAAGTATAGGGGAATTTTCCCCACAATTTGGAGACTCTTGAAACACCTTGGAACTGGACACAGAAATGCTGGAAGGACTCACCAGGGACCACCATGGACTGCTGCTGCTCTGCTGACCTGTGACCTGTTTGGTTACTGTAAAGGACTTGCCACTTGCTGCACCCTCTTTTGTGCTGGCCTGTTGCTGGGCCCCTTCACCTGTGGGCCTTTTTCTGGAACTTTAGTCCCCAGGGGCAGAGTGCTGAAGCCCCTGACCCCTGAATCCATCGACAGTGCGAGGATTGCTCCTTATTTTACTTTATAGCGCCTGGAGGGCGCTTTGCTAAAATAGCACTGTGCACAAGAGGAGCGCTTTTACTTGCATCTGTTCTGGTGCTTGAAAGCGCTCTGCTGACAAAGAAATCAACGCCGCAGCCCAGGGGAAGTTGTTGTACGAGCGCGAGTGAGCGCACTGCTTTGTGCCCCCGGAGCACCAGAAGAATCAATTTTTTGCCAAACTTGGAGCACCAGCGCTCCTGTCATGCCCCCGGGGCGAAGCACGCTCCATAGAGCGCCCCCGGGGCACTGGCAGGCACCGACTTTGGTGCCTGCCTCCTTTCCAACAGCCGGACGTGCCGCGGAGTGCTGCGGGAGCTGTGGGTAGGGATGGAAGCCTCATCGGAGGCTCCCTCGCCCCCAGGCCCCCTGTGATTCTTTCTGACGAGGAAGGGGGAAGGGAAGCCTCACCGTAGGCTCCCCCTCCTCCTCCGACACTCCGGCTGTGCTGAAGGAGGCCGCGGGTGGGGTGGGAACCCCGCTGGAGGTTCCCCCGCGCCACCAGCTTCCTTGTGTGACCCCTGGCGGGCCAGTATTGATACTTATTGTCTCCCCCGCTGTCAAGGGCCAGGACAGGCCCGGGGGAGACTCTAAGAGATCATGGCCCCCTGGGTGCCCCCCTCCTTTTCCCCTTGTCTCGTGGACATTGCACCCCCCCTTCCTGAGGGCCTGTTGAGGCCCGGGGGGGCCCACAGTGATCATGGGTCCCAGGAGGGGCCCATCAGGAATACCGAGAGGGTGCGTGCCACCCCTCTTGGTCCCAAGTGCTCACAGGAGGCCCCGTTTTGCGCATAGGAGCGCTGGGGACCCCATTTTTCACCTTCTTCGTTTCTCAGGCACTGGAGGTGCCTTTATCATCAAAACAGGTACTCCCTAAAAGGGGTCCAAATATATAATCTAAAGTTCTTTCTAAAGACTTGGTGAATTATTATGTGTTGCCTACCTGTTTTATGATGTTTTTGTGTACATATGCAAATGTTCTTTTTATGGACATGCTTGCTAATATGTTTTTTCTAACTTGCCATATGTTTTCTAATGTTCCTACTATGGCCATTTTATGATATTCTTATGACAAGTGCTTTGGTGTAATAATGTGTTTCCTGACTTCCGCTTATGTTGCAGAATACTGAGTAACCTGTGTGTTATGTGTGACTACTGCTAATTTGCAGTTACTAAAGTGTAACATTCTGACAACTGCTAAGGTAGCAGGATAGTACTTATATGTGATGTTTGGCATAATAATTGTGTTGTGTGCAATACGGTATATTTTCATATAATCTGGTGTTGTGTTTCCTTTGTGGTGGGGATATTGCATCACGTGTGTTGTGTGTGTTGTGCAAACGCTTTACACATTGCCTCTGGGATAAGCCTGACTGCTCGTGCCAAGTTACCAAGGGGGTGAGCAGGGGTTATCTTGAACTTGTAACTCCCTTGCCCTGACTAGAGTGGGTAAGTTCTGCCTGGCTGAGGTGCATATCCTAGCCAACCAGAAACCCAATTTCTAACACTCCCAAGAACAGCAGCACTGTTCACCTACAGCAACATTTTTGGAACTTTGAAGCAACATTTAAAGAACTCACTCTTCCTGCCGGAAGTGTGAGACTTCACCCTCTTCACCTGACGCCCCCGGCTCGAGCTCCAGAGAACCAACACTGCAGAGAGGACTCCCAGGTGACTACGAACTTGTGAGTAACCTGAGATGATCCCCCTGTATCCCCACAGCGACGCATGCAGAGAGGATCCAGAGGCTCCCCGAACCACGACTGCCTGGAACAAAGAACCCGACGCCTGGACCAAGCACTGCACCTGCAGCCCCCAGGACCAAAAGGACCCGAACTCCAGTGCAGGAGTGACCATCAGACGACTCTCTGCCTAGCCCAGTCAGTGGCTGGCCCGAGAAGCCCCCCTGTGCCCTGCCTGCACCGCTAAGAGTGACTTTTGGGTCCCTCCATTGATTTCTATTGAAAACCCAACACCTGCTAAGCACATTGCGCCCGGCCGCCCCTGTACCGCTGAGGGAGTGTTTTGTGTGCCTACTTGTGTCCCCCCCAGTGCTCTACAAACCCCCCCTGGTCTGCCCTCGAAGACGCAGGTACTTACCTGTTGGCAGACTGGAACCGGAGCACCCCTGTTCTCCATAGGTGCCTATGTATTTTGGGCCCTCCTTTGACCTCTGCACCTCACCGGCCCTGTGTTGCTGGTGCAGTGACTTTGGGGTTGCCTTCAACCCCCAACGGTGGGCTGCCTTGGCCCAGGAAACTGGACTTGTAAGTGCTTTACTTACCTCAGAAACTTAACCTTACTTACCTCCCCCAGGACCTGTTGATTTTTGCAGTGTCCACTTTTAAAATAACTTATTGCCATTAAAACCTATACTGTGTATGTTACTGCTCTAATTCAAAGTTCCTTACTTACCTGTGTGGAGTTTATGTATTTACTTCAAATCTTAAATCTTGTGGTTCTAAAATAAATTAAAGTTAAGTCTTTGAGTGTGTGTGTTCCTCATTTATTGCCTGTGTATGTACAACAAATGCTTCACACTACCCTCTGATAAGTCTACTGCTCGACCACACTACCACAAAATAGATCATTAGAATTATCTAATTTTGCCACTATCAACCTCTAAGGAGAACCCTTGGACTCTGTGCACACTATCTCTCACTTTGAGATAGTATATACAGAGCCAACTTCCTTCAGTGACTCCTACTCTTGTTGGTAATGCATATAGGCGTCGACTAAATTATACCAGGTCCAGGTGTAGTCAGTGAAGTGAAGTGAAGTGTAGTCAGTGTCTAGGAAGCCAGGCTGTGGATGAGAAGCCAAGACTTATCCAGGAGACATTCAACGTTTATGCAATACCACTATAGTCACACAGCACTTATCCACATGGAAGAACCAGTGTTATAAAAATAAAAGCACTTTATTTTGGTAACACAAATACTAAAATACTGTGTAGGCAATACTCTACTAGCAGGTGAGAAAACACACTATTATATGCACATTAGGGGTCAGGAACAGGCACAGACAGCAATAGAAAACAGTGAAATAACTAAAATAATATAGACCATGGGGTAGACCAACCCATATACTAAGTAAATGGAATGCGAAAGGCAGGCCCCACCCAAGGAAGTGGAATTTGTAGAGGGGAGCTGGAGGAACAAGGAACCCCAAAAGTTAAGTACAAGAGTGCCCTCAGCGACCAGGAAAGAAGAGGTATGTACCAGATTTTTCCCAAACCCACTGGTAAACTTTGTAAAAGGACTGTGCAAGACCCAAGCAAGACTGGAAGAAACAGAAGATGGGCCCTGACAGAAGAGGACCTGCAAATGAAGGGGACAAAGTCCAGCTCCAGTTGGAGTGTCCGGTTGGGGCAGGAGCCACTACCCACCCTTCTGAAGGTGCAGGACCAGGTCGACGGTGAAGACCAGGAGTCGGCTATGCAGCACAGGACTAGGAGAAGAGTTCCAGAAGTGATGCAGTTGTTGTCCCACGTTGGAAGAAGAGTTGCAGTCAGTCAGTGGTGTGGAAAAACCACCAACAAGCCTTGGCAAAGGCAAGAGTTGCAGAAGCAGAGTTGCAGAGCTGCTGCGGACCAGGAAGGTCCAAGGGGACCCAACCCAAGGAGGGGAGTCCCAGGCCATCCTCAGTAGTGGGGAGAGTCAGAAATTGAGGATGCAGCCCCTAAAGGCAATTGACAGACAGCAGGCACAGGAGCCACAGTCCGACCTTCTCAGCACACCTGAAGAGGAGTCCCACATCGCTGGAGCAGCAGGCAGGAGACAGTGCTTTGCAGTGGAGAGTGCTGGAGGCTGGGGCTACATGGGGCCTGAAGACCCCTTGGCAAAAGAGACAACCAGCCTTGGTAGCTGAAAGAGTTGTGATGCACCCCCTGTCCTCCTTACTGTCTTGAAAGGAGAGGCAAGGACTCACCACCTTCAAAGTTAGACAACTGGTAGAGGGGACCACTCCAGACCACCACCTGTGTTGCAGAATCCATGCAGAGTTGCAGGGAAGAAAATCCATGCAGCCAGCCGTCGATGCAGTTGGTGCCTGCGGATGCAGGGGAGTGACTCTTTCACTTCAAGGGATATTCCTTCTTTCTTCAAGAGCAGACTGAAGGCTTGCTGCCCTCAGATGATGCACAGCCGGGGAAATGTTGCAGTTTCTGGAAGGACCCAAGGAAACAATGTTGCAGAGCGAAGTTGTTGCTGGAGCTGCAGATTGTAGGTTCCTGTGAAGTCCAGTTGTGGTTCCAGTGGCCAGAAGTCTATGTATATGATGCAGAGGAGTCCTGCTGGAATCTTACACATCGAATCGGAGGACCCACCCAAGAGGGAGACCCTAAATAGCTCTAAAAGGGGGACTGGTCACCTAGCAGGGTGACTAGCTAACAGGAAGGGGCTCTGATGTCACCTGCCTGACCTGGCCACTTAGATGCTTCCAGGGGCCTCTGCCCACCTTGGATTTAAGATGGCAGAATCAAGTAGCCACCTGGAGGAACTCTGGGGTGGCGATGAACAGGGGAGTGGTTATTCCCCTTTCCATTCTCTAGTTTCAAGCCAGACCAGGGACCAGGAGTCCCTGGACTGGTGCCAACCGGTTTATGCAAGGAGGGCACCAAATGTGCTTTTCAATGCATTCCAGTGGCTTGGGGAGGCGACCCCTCCCAAGCCATGTAACACCTATTTCTAAAGGGAGAGGGTGTTGCCTCCCTCTCTGAAAGGAAATTCCTTGTTCTGCCTTCCTGGGCTTGCGCTGGTCAAGCAGCAGGAGGGCAGAAACCTGTCTGTAGGATGGCAGCAGTGCGGGCTGCCCAGGAAAACCCTGCAAACTGGTTGGAGCAATGCTGGGGGTGCTCAGGGAGCCCCCAGGGTGCATGGCATCATACAACCAATACTGGCAACATGGGGTATGATTCCGACATGTTTGATATCAAACATGCTCAGGTTGTGAGTTACCATTGTGTAGCTGGTAAAATGTAAAATGGTGTCCCCGCACTTACGAAGTCCAGGAAAATGTAGCTGGAGTTCGTAGGGGAACCTCTGCTCATGCAGGGGTGCCCTCACACACAGGTATCTGCACCCTGCCCTCTGGGCTATGAGGGCCTGCCATAGAGGTGACTTAGAGTGACCTGGTGCAGTGACCTGTAGTGAAAGGATGCATGCACCTTTTCACGCAGGTTACAAAGGCAGGCCTGCAGAGACATTTTACATGGGCTCCCATGGGTTGCATAATACATGCTGCAGCCCATGGGAATCCCCTGGTGCCCCAATGCCCTGGGTACCTAGGTACCATATGCTACGAACTTACGTGGGGGCACCAGTATGCCAATTGTGGGGTGCACAAAGTCAGGAGCAACCAAATTTAGAGGGAGAGAGCACAGTCACTGGGGTCTTGGTTAGCAGGATCAATGACAGCAGGGAAAAAGTGGGGGTAACCATGCCAAAAAAGAGGGTACTTTCCTACAATGTCCATGCAGGTGAATAGTGACATAAATAAGAAGAGACTTCAAAGGCCACAGGTGTTCGGGGAAGAAGGCGGGTGCATGTGAATCTACAGCACTACATGCCACAAACAGATGCTTACTGGGTAGTAGATACACCTGCTCTGCACAGACTCTAAAGCAGTGGCTCCCAAAAACGGTGGCTAACCTGTGGGTGTTGCAGTGGTCTGGAAAAGTGTACTTACCACTGCCTGCCTTACATTAGCTTGCTGGCACACTAGAACATACACACAATAATGTTTAGTGAAGGTG
Source organism: Pleurodeles waltl (assembly GCF_031143425.1). Taxonomy (NCBI): domain Eukaryota; kingdom Metazoa; phylum Chordata; class Amphibia; order Caudata; family Salamandridae; genus Pleurodeles; species Pleurodeles waltl. The sequence continues at coordinate 416,401,775 of NC_090437.1, read as the reverse complement.
TGTGGTACAGACCCTGTAACTGCCTGGGAATGTTTAAAAAACAAAGGCCATGGTTGCTCCTTTTTTTAATGGGTGGAGGGTGCTCTAGGAGGAACAAGTAATGGTCTTTTTTCTTTAGCATCACAGGTCTGAATACGTTTAACAATCCACCTGGTGATGCCAGATTTAGATATAGGGTTGCCTTTGTGTGGTGGTGAGAAAGCAACAAAAAGCTATTTAGTCTTTTTAAATGTTTTTGTTTTATCAATGTAGAACGTAAGCTCCCGCTTAACTTCTGAAGTGTGGAATGCTCTTTGAGCAACTGAATCTGGTTGCAGAAAGAAGACTGGCAATTCAGTAGATTGATTTATGTGGAATTGAGATACCACCTTTAGTGAGACATTTGGGTTGGTGCGAAGAACCACTTTACCCTTGTGTATTTGGAAAAAGGGTTCTTGCATGGTAAATGCCTGGAGCTCGGTTATTACACACCTTAGTGAAGTGATAGCATTTAGAAAAGCCTCTTTCCAAGACAGAAATTATAAAGGTCATGAATGTAAAGACTCAAATGGTGGTCCATTAAGACTTGTCAGTACTGTATTTAGGTTCTAAGAAGTTACTGGAAGTACCTTGGCAGAATCACTCTCGTAAGTCCTTCCATAAAGGCTTTAATGACGGGGATCTTGAAGAGAGAAGACCGTTACCTGTTCTGAGGACAGGCAGGTATGGCCGCAAAATGGAATCCTATGGAAGTTTATGCTAAGTTTTCTGTTCACAAATGAAGGAGATAGGAAAAAATGCCTTGCACTGAAACTGTGAAAGGGTCCCGTTGTTTGGATAGACAGTAGCAAACAAACACATTTCCATTTTGCTGCATGGCATTCCCTGGTATTCGGTCGACATGCTTCCCTAAGAATGTCCATGCATTCTCGAGGCAGGTTAAAGTATCCAAATTCTGTGACTTCAAGGGCCATATTGTAAGATATAATTCCTTGGGATTTGGGTGTCTGATTTGTCTGTGGTTCTGAGTGAGTAGGTCCATGCTGAGGAAAAGTTTTGTGTGAGGAACTACCAATTGTTCTAGAAGAGTGGTGAACCACGGTTGTCGGGCCCATGTGGGGGCCGCTAGTATCAAAGAGAATGATGTTTGCCTGAGCTTTGGAACCAGAAACAGAAGGAAAGAGAGAGGCGGAATAGCATAGGCAAATATCTCTGACCAGCTCTTCCATAGAGCATTGCCCTTGGGCTGAGGGCGCGGGAACTTGGAGGCAAAGTGTAGGCATTTTGCATTTTCTTTTGTTGTGAATAGGTCTAGAGAACTCCACTTTCGAAGTAGGGCAGCAGTACTTGTTGCTACATCCTGCTGAGGAGTTCGGAAAAGTTGTTGTGGGCCTCTGGGAGATGATCCGCTAGTAGGTGGATGTTGTGGCAATTGGCCTATTGCCAGGCTGTCTGGGATAGGGAAGACAGCTGTAGAGTGTGTCACCCGGCTATTTCTGTGCATAATACATGGTTGTTATGTTGTTTGTGTGGGTCAGGACAACTCTGTTGAGGAAATGTTTAAAATAATTGATGGTCATACTGTGATGTCTGGGATCCCAGAGACCCTGCACTGTGAGATCCTGGAGGGGAGTACCCCAACTTGTCTGTGATGCATCCGTTGTCAAAATTATGTGAGGAACAGGGTTGAGGAAAGGCCGTCCCTTTTTCAGTTTGTTTGTTCCACCACTGCAGAGAGCAATGGGTGTGGCTGTCTACCAACACTAGATCTTCCAGGTGACCCTTTGATTGAGACCATTGACGTGCTAAACGTTCCTACATTGGACAAATGGATTTGGGACAATGGCAATGCAAGAGGCCATAATGCCTAGAAGTCTCATGACACATGTGATGCAGACCCTATGATGTTAGATCTGAAGAGGCTGTAGATGAGATTTTTGGAAGTTGATAGTGAAGACTAGTTGAAGAAGTAAGTCTATGGTGACCTGAATGCGATAAAAAATGTGAGAGAGCTGGCTTTGATAAGCCAGGCGTCTAGATATGGGAAAACATGAATGTTTTGTCTGCATAAGTGAGCTGCTACCACTGCTAAACATTTTGTGAACACCCGTGGTGAAGTTGTTACTCCGAACTGGAGTACTTTGAATTGATAGTGTTGGCCTGCAATTACAAACCTGAGGTATTTGCGATACACTGGATGTATAGGCATGTGAAAGCAGGCATCGTTGAGAGGAAATCGCCTTGCTAGAGGAGTTGGATCACGTCCTGAAGTGTTACCATGTGAAAATAGTCTGACAGGATATATTAATTTTAAAGCCTGAGATCTAGAATAGGCCATAATGACCATTCCTTTTTGGGAATCTGAAACCACAAAGAGTATACTCCTGTCCCTTGATGGTGTGGAGAAACTGGTTCTATGGCTCCTTTGTTTGAGAGCCCGAACTTCCTCTTTGAGCAGAACCAAATTCAGAACAAATGGAATGGTGCACCCAGAGATATAACAGTCCACAAATCTTCAATTTTGTTTAAAAATATTCTTCTTTTATGATTCCCATATAATACATCAAATCCAGCAACCGAACATCAAGCCAACGCGTTTCATTAAAAAATAATTGAACTTCATCAGAGCTGTGAAGATATGATATGCAAAAAACATGTATAAGAAAAGAATTTCACAAACAATACAGCATGAACAAACATTTACAATAAAACAACACAAACAATTTACACACCAGTAACAATCAAAACACACAAACCCATGATAGACAAACATCAAAACTCATCATTGCTCCCATGTGGGAGCATGTATGCAAGGAGACCCTACCTGTTTGAACAGAGTGATGTGTTCTGGAGAAAGTTTTAGAGTGCAAGGGGGAATGATAGGAGTGTGGAAATGAGTTTGAGGCAGTAACCATGTTGTATAATATCCAACACCCATTGATCTGATGTTATGCTTTGCCAGGTGAGGAAGAACTGCTGTAGACGTCCCCCAACAGGTGTTGAATAGTCAGGGGAAGGAGAAGTGAGTCACTGCTGTGTGGCAGTGGAGGAGTCACATGGGGAGGGTGTTTTGCCTCTTTTATTGTTATTTCATCTGTAGGAACTTCTACAGAAGCCTCTACTGCAGAATGTGTGCACCTTGCCTTTGTGGTAAGAGGATCATGTGTCCGTGGCCTTGCATGTGGGTTTATAGAAAGGCCGGCGAAAAGAACCATGTGTAGCAGGGGTCTGCAAGGCACCCATAGACTTAGCCACCTCGTTGTCTTTTTCATCTTTTCCAGCACCTGTGGAGATCAAAACGATGCTCCTTAAAATTGGTACATTAAGAATAGTTTTTTGTTCCTCAGACTTAATTGCTGAAATGTGTAGTCATGCATGCTGTTGTAAAAGGATGCTGGTCTGTATTCCTCTGGTGGCTGTGTCTAGAGCACAGCAGACAGAAATATTTGAAATTAGCTGGCCCTCACTGACAATTTCTTGACCCCCTCTTCCTATGCTCCTTTTGGAGGTATTGGAGAAGCTCCTTCATCTTGTCCCAGTGGGCACAGTCATATCTTGCTAGCAGGCCTTGTGTGTTAGCTGTACGCCAATTGTTGGTGGCTTGGGCTGCAACCTTGCTTTCTAGAAACATTGATGAACTTACTCTCCTTGACAGGAGGTGGAGCATTGCTAGCAGCTTGGGAGTTAACACTTTTCCTAGCATTAGAAACCACCAGGGAATTGGGGGAATCTGACCTCTAATAACAAATGGGGTCTGAGGGTGAAGCTTTATATTTTTGCTCTACATGCAGTGTGATGCATGCATACCCTGGCAGGATCTTTAAAGATGTCCTCTGCTTGCCTCATCCTTACCTTTAGCATACAGAGGTACTGGTGGCCCTGTGTGTGAGAGAGAGAGAGTTTCAAAAGGGAAATCATCCTTAATAGGCTCTACCTAATGGTAGGTAGCCATCCTCACAATGAGTTCCTGAAAAGAGGTAGTGTAGTCTGGAGGGGTGTGGGGCAGATGGTCTGGCCAGATAGACATCTAGATCTGTGTCTGTGTAGGGATCAACATCATACTGCGACCACAAGTCTGTCTCTTGTGACAAAAGGAGAGTGTCATCCCCTATTCCTTGATCACCATGAAAAGAGTGGGGATGGGGGGGAAACCCGGAGCAGGGATGTTAAGGGGGCCACCTTGTGAGGGTGATGGTATAGATGGTGGTGGAGACGAGGGCACAGGAGGGTGTATAGCAGCAGAGTCTTTGTCCAGCCTCTTATTTCTGGCAGGAGACGCAGTAATATCAATAGCCTCCCCAAATGCAAGCTATCTGTTTGGAAGTTGTCAAAATAACAGCTTTGACCAAGGCATGGCCAGTTTGCAGCTGAATATGAAGCTGTGTCTGCTTGGTGTCAAGTTGCTGCTTCATTTTGTGGAGGATGGGCTCTATAAAAGTACTTGGCGCCAAAGTTGGGGACACTTTGTTTTTTCAGCAACAAAGCAGATTTCTGTTTTGATGCTGACATTGTTGGTGCTGAGACTAGTGCTGGTTTTATCAGTGCTGGTGTGGTTGGTGCCAAGTGAGATCCCAAAGCTTTCAGTGCCGAAGAGGAAGATGGTCGGTTTGGCATTGAACTTGAATGTTTAGGCTTTATTTTCAGTGCTGAGCCTGGTGGCGGGGCGCCCGATTGGGATTTTTGGTGCTGGCCATGGCATGACGCAGTGGTGGCCCAGTAGCCTTTGCTTCGGTGGAAGGTGCTGTTTCTTTGTACAGGGGAGCCAGTACTCAAAGTATGTTGCACCAGAGGGAGCTCTTACATTTCCATGGCCCTGTCCACATCCAACTCTGAGTCATCAACTGAAAAGGCCTCTTCCTCAGTTGCTGAGGCCTCTAATTCTTGTTCTGGCTCACTCAACATTTTGGTGTTGGAAGATGTCTGGCATCCCTTCAATCTGGTACAGCTCCTCCTCAGGACGGCGGGCCCTTCGATCTTCAAGTGTATTCTTTGATCAAAACGACTTACAGGCTTCGCAGTCTTCCTATTCATGGTCCGGGAACAACCAGAGATTGCAGAACTTGTGTTGGTCAGTCTGTGGGAACTTCATATGGCAGAAAAGGAAGGGAGTCTGTTCTATAAGGAGTTCATCCTCTTTTTTTTTAAATGTGTTTATTGTCATTTTCAACATCATTACATCTCATATTCAGCTATTACTGCAATTTGATATTAGTTTCATATAAATTGCCATTGTTACTAGCCTTCAACTGGCAGTACAGTGTGTCTATGCTCTGTCTTGCGGTTACATTTAGGGAGAAGTGGTCACATAGCATATTCACTCACATATGTCATGCATCATAGGGTGTAAATCCGAAGTCAGGAATACTTCTTAATCCCATTTAAACAATTTAAAGCCATTAACCAATATATAAATGTTAAACATTAAACTCTAAAGTCTGCGCCTGCAGTTCTCCTCCTGACATGAATTCTGATGGTAGTATATGTTGGGGTGGGAGGGTGCTCATGTGTGGAACTATCACCTGACGCTGTTTGATTGCTTGTAGTAGAGGACATCCCCATCCGGTAATTATGGTGCGTCTGCCATGACCAACTATGAGGCTAACATTCCGAACTGCAAAATGTCGCCATCAGGCCTCATTCATCCATTGCCTCCCCTGGTCATTCAGGCAGGTATCTGTAGGGCGTTCAATAGGTGCATTCCTCCCACAGGTTCTCATCTATCCCGGGTGATGGATCTGGGTCCCTCAAAAACATCAACATCATGACCCCTGTCACTTAGTCCTTATCTCACTCCCGTCTTCCACGTCTCCACCACCTCCGACCACAGAGAGGCGATGGGATGCTGCTACACTCCCCACTCATCCTCCCACTTCAAGGAGCGTGTTTCCACCCATTCCCATTCCGTCACATTTTATCTCCATTCCTCTATTGTCGGGCGCCCAGGCGACTTCTAGGCCATGGTTATCCTGCGTCTTGCTAATACCAATGTGAGATCTAGAAATCTACTGCCGACTGTCTTAGTAGCGGGCCTAGGGAACACCCCTAACAGGCAGACCGAGGGGGCATTCGCCAGCTGATGACCCAGGGTTTCCCCCAGCGCCCTCGGGACCCCGAGCCAGAACTGTTGTAGGCCAGGGCATGCCCACGTCATGTGGTCAGTATGGGTTTGGAACATTGCATCTTGGGCACCCCCTGGGTTTACCTCCATATATTGTTTGGAGCCTATGCAGTGTTAGGTATGTCCTATGAATGTAATTGTATTGGAGATATTTAAATTGCGAGTTCCGAGAGACTCTGTGGTGATCAGCCAGTACTCTCTGCCATTCGGATGCTGTCAGTTCGCTCCTCAGGGTCACTTCCTATCTGGATTTCAAAGCCTGTAGCAACTTTAGTGTCAGTTAATTGAGGGCTCCATAAATCCAGATGATGAGGTGAGAATAGTTGCCCATTGACAGCAGGATCTGCAGTACTCTGTGTGCCTCCGGGTCCGCGTTCACGGTGTTCCACAGGCTCTGTATAGTTCGCTTCAGTGCGCTATAGGTAAGGAACTGCCCAGCCTGTAAGCCGGTCTCAGCCAGTACACTGGCCCGAAAACAGTCCCCCAGTGTCACTACCCCCATTTACGTCCACAATCTCATCTGGTGCGTCGTGAAAATCCGCACAGTGGTACCATGATGTATTCCCACCAGCGGCAGCATGGGTGCATATTGGACTGTCACTCCAGTGCGCCTCAGGCTCCGTTTCCAGCAGGTCAGGGCCACTGTCAGCAGAGCACATGGGTCCTGAATGGAGACCCTCGACCAGAGCATTCTAGCTATTAACAGGTGGCCATTGCCCCTCCCAGTTGTCACACTCAGGTCCGGGAGGTTCTTGCCCGCTAGCCACCTCGCTATCCACTGTAGTTGGGCTGCCAGATAGTATAGCTCAAAATCAGATCAGGCACCCCCATGCCGCCCTCCCTCGTGGGCCGATGAAGCATGGACAGCGAGGTCAGCTGCCTGCCGCCATCCCAAAGTAATTCCCTAAGGAGGGCATCCAGGTCCCTGAACCAGCTTGTTGGAATGGTCACTGGGAGATTGATTAAAAAAAATATATTACAAATGGGGTAGCATAATCATTTTAGTCATGGTTACCTGGGCCATCAAGGGGAGCCTGAGGGAGGGCCAAAATGTCATGCATTATTTCAGTTATCTGAGTGCCTTATCCAGATAACTGGTGGAACTTTGGTGCAAGGGGCTCTATGGCTAAGGCAAACAAGTAGCGAGGCAAGGGGCATCCCTGCCTGGTACCACAATATATGCTGTAGGCCTCGGATATCGTCCTACCAGTCTTCACCCTCGCCACTGGGGAGCTATGCAGTAACTCCACCCAGCAATCACCCATTCCCATCCTGATCATCACCGCCCTGAGATAGTCCCACCTCAATGAGTCAAATGTTTTCTCCAGGTTAACTGAGAGAAGCATAGCACTGGGGTGCTGTAGGTCCGGTGGAGTATGCAAAAGCGAGTGCAGCCGCCTAAGATTTAGGGAGGTGCTGCGTGCTAGTATAAAACCGTTTTGGTCGTCGTGTACTAACTGAGTGATGTGGGGGAGCAGTCCATTAACCATGACCTTGCTCAATATCTTGAAGTCACAATTTAGCATAGATTGAGGCCGGAAATCAATACCGAGGCCTCTTTGGATTGAGTTTTAGGTAAGGGGACCGCCAATGCCTCCCTCAGGGTCTCTGGGAGAGTTCCCCCCTTCGTATGTTTCCATATATGGCTCCACCTATTTGGGCACTAGGATATCGGTAAACGACTTATGGAACTCCATAGGGAGCCCATCCGTGCCTGGCGTTATACCCGCTGCCAGCTGTTTAATAATGGCCTTGACCTCGTCCAATGCTTTTGACTCTCCCAGCGAGTCCCTGGTGGCAGGGTCAAGCGCAAGCATGGGCAGCGCCCTCAAGTGGTACTCAAACCTCAGAGGCAAGGCCTCATCCAGCTGCCTATAGAGAAATGTATAGCAGGTTTTAAATGCAGCATGAATACCTGAAGGGGAGTACTTACACCTCCCATCCGTGAGTCGGATGTTAGTGGTTGGGTGTTTCCGCTACCCGGACGCACCAGCTGGGCAAGTACCCTGCCAGCCCTACCATCCTCCTCATGCACAGAGGACAGGTACCTCTGGTAATCATGACATGGCAGTCTTTCTAGGGCTTTGTTGTTCGCTTCCCGTATGCAACGCTGTTTTTGCTGCATCTCTTGGTTTGCATTTTGCTCATTATCCCAGTCATGTATCTCTCGCTCTAGTCGGGTTAGATCATTTTCAAGTGCTCTCCGGATCCCTACAGTCTGACCCATGCAGTGCCCCCGTGCCCCTACCTTCAAGGTCTCCCATTCTATGCTACGGGAAGCTGTTGACCTCTTGTTTATGGTTGTGTACTATGCTAAGTGTGTTTCAAGAGAGTCTTTCAAGAAAGTCGCCCCATTTGGCACTGGTTGGAGCCGCCACGTGGGGATCGGGGTTCTTTCGCATGTGCAGCGCCAGGTCAACAGTAGGGGACTGCGGTCTGTTAGTGTGCGTCCTAGATATTCAGTGCGCACTTCATCGGGGCTAAAAGATTTAGGGGGTCATTACAACATTGGCGGTAAAAGGCGCTTACCGCCGTGCAGAAGACCGCCAATACACCGCCGCGGAATTCCGCCACAGCTTTTATGACCCATGACTCGGAATCCGCCGAAATTCAGACACGCACACAAGTCCGCCACACCAAAGGTCAGTGATAAACTGGCGAAAACAAAACCTCCACCGTCACGCCAACAGAAACACGCCCATGCTATCACGACCCACGAATCCACGCGGCGGTCTTTCAACCGCGGTATACCATTGGTGGTACACACCGCTGTGCTCAAAATACACACACATCTCCAAAACACCACCACATTGGACAATTCAAAATACACACACCTGAGACACATACAAACAACACTCCCACAGACCCAACACAATATAAAACGCACACCCACATCACCCACAAACCCCTACGACCAAAAACTGTAGACGAAGGCGACAGACAGAGACTACAGCAATAGACAACCCCACCACACAGAGGCACACAACACCATCACCCATACAACATCCACGCTCAAAACACCCTACACCACCACACATCACCACACTCAACACATACACCACCCCACACATCACCGACACCACCCCATGTCACGCCAAAGACACCCCAGGTTTTCCGAGGAGGAGCTCAGGGTCATGGTGGAGGAAATCCTATGGGTAGAGCCACAGCTATTTGGAGCACAGGTGCAGCACACCTCCATAGCCAGGAAGATGGAGCTATGTCGAAGAATCGTCGACAGGGTCAACGCTGTGGGACAGCATCCAAGAAATCGGGAGGACATCAGGAAGAGGTGGAACAACCTACGGGGGAAGGTGCGTTCAGTGGTCTCCAGGCACAACATCGCTATTCAGCGGACTGGCGGCGGACCCCCACCTCCTTCCCCACAACTAACAACATGGGAGGAGCAGGTCTTGACCATCATGCATCCAGAGGGCCTCGGAGGAGTCGGTGGAAGAATGGACACTGGTAAGTCTAATCTTAACTATCATATCCCCCACCCTACCTGCATCCTATCACACACCCCCACCCTCACCCCTCCCCTATCACTCCAACTCCTCACTAATGTACTAATAACACAAACCACACATCCCAATACCAAGCCCTGCATGACACAACTAAGCATAGACACCCAGCACTAAAGCATGCTCACTGCACACCACCTCCGCCGGCGCTAGTGGACAGGAGGCACCCCACCCCCTGCAGACGGATAACCACCGCGCAAGCGGTCCCTGAGATCCAGGAACAGGACAGAACAAGATGGCAAGACCCCCGCCAGGAAATGAGACCACCCTGATTGTCACCCCACTGTCCCACTTTGTTACCCTGTCCATACTTTAACTGCCCCAGATCCACTTCCTATGCCCATATGGGCAGTGCACCTGTGTGACTAATAGACTGGACTCTGCCATGGACATTCCTCCACCATCACCCATCACCATTTTGCCACCCCTCCAATAAGTAGCACTTCAATAAACACCCTTGAACAACAAAACAATCTGGAGTCAGTCTGTGATTTTGAAAATCTGTATTAGCAATGACAGTGACAAAATGCGTTTTCAAATGTAATGCCAACATACCTATGTCACACATCACAAGTCCATGAAGGATGCAAGCAGATGACACACGTTGGTAACCACACCTGTGAAACCGTAATGGAAATATACAACTCAGTTACCAAAAACTGCTACTAATTGACAGGCAGGATAGAGGTAGAAGTGTGAAAGTGAATGTAATAGTAAAAAGATTGTTCTCACCTGTGTGTCACTAGAAATATTGCTGTATGACTGACTACCTGTTGTCTATGTCTTCTTCCTCAGCTTCCTCCTCATCACTGTCCACAGGCTCCACTGCTGCCACAACACCGTCATCTGGACCATCCTCCTGCAGAAAAGGCACCTGGCGTCGCAAAGCAAGATTGTGAAGCATCGAGCAGGCGATGATGATCTGGCACACCTTCCTTGGTGAGTAGAATAGGGAACCACCTGTCATTTGGAGGCACCTGAACCTGGCCTTCAGGAGGCCGAAGGTGCGTTCGATCACCCTCCTAGTCCGCCCATGGGCCTCATTGTAGCGTTCCTCTGCCCTGGTCCTGGGATTCCTCACTGGGGTCAATAGCCAGGACAGGTTGGGGTAACCAGAGTCCCCTAATAGGCACACACGGTGCCTCTGGAGTTGACCCATCACATACGGGATGCTGCTATTCCGCAGGATGTAGGGGTCATGCACTGAGCCAGGGAACATAGCATTTACCTGCGAGATGTACTGGTCTGCCAAACATACCATCTGTACATTCATGGAATGATAACTCTTCTGGTTCCTGTACACCTGTTCACTCCTGTGGGGGGGGGACCAGAGCTACATGGGTGCCATCAATAGCACCTATGATGGTGGGGATATGTCCCAGGGCATAGAAGTCACCTTTCACTGTAGCCAAATCCTCCACCTGAGGGAAAACGATGTAGCTCCTTACGTGTTTCAGCAGGGCAGACAACACTCTGGACAACACGTTGGAAAACATAGGCTGGGACATCCCTGATGCCATGGCCACTGTTGTTTGAAAAGATCCACTTGCAAGGAAATGGAGCACTGATAGCACCTGCACTTCAATGGGTATTCCTGTGGGATGGCGGATTGGTGAGATCAGGTCTGGCTCCAACTGGGTACACAGTTCCTGGATTGTGGCACGGTCAAACCTGTAGGTGATGATCAAATGTCGCTCCTCCATTGTAAACAGGTCCACCAGCGGTCGGTACACCAGAGGATTCCGCCATCTCCTCAAATGTCCCAGCTGACGGTGCCTAAGAAGGACAACAGCGACCACAGAGTCAACAAATTCCCAGGTATGTACCCACAGCTACACAGAACACAACACCAAATACAAAACTCTTCCTGTATGTGTGTTGAGTGTAGGCCTAGGTATGTGTGACGCAGTAGTAAATGAAGCCATGTGGGCCCCTGAAATGGCGGCTGCCTGACCTCTAAAGTGGGACAATGGGATGTGAGGTATCTGCACTGGCGTTGTACACCGTCGCGGTAGGCGGTCGTAGACCGCGGCGCAATGCTGCATTGGTTAATATTGGACCCTATGGGTCCCAGGAGCCAATGATGAAGTGCGCCGGCGGTGACGTAACGCACCGCCGCGGACGTCACCGCCGCGGACGTGACTGCCATTTTCGATCTGTTCAATCACTCGATACCTGATCTTCGACAGGAGAGGACCTACACTGCAAGTGCTGCTGTGACCTCGGTCTGGAAGAGACAATGGCTGCTGCGTCTGGGTAAAGGGCCCCTGCCTTCACTGCTCAGGAGTTGGAGAAGCTAGTCGACGGGGTCCTCCCTCAGTACACGCTACTCTACGGTCCTCCAGACCAACAGGTAAGTACACAGGGAGCATTTTGTATGGGCTATGCCTTGGTGGAGAGGGCTGGATGTCAGTAGGAAGGGGGCAGAGTTCTGCGACCCTGAAGGACTGTGAATGCATGTGCCACATGGCAAGGGTAGGGATGGGGGCCACTCACTTCGACTGTGCAGTTGGTAATGACTTCTCTTCTTCCCCTGTACATGTCATGTAGGACAGCACCCACCAGAAGAAGGACATTTGGCGTGCCATCGCCAAGGACGTCCGGACCCTGGGGGTCCACCAGAGACAGGGCACCCACTGCCGTAAAAGATGGGAGGACATTCACCGCTGGATCAAGAAGACGGCGGAGGCTCAGCTGGGGATGGCCTCCCAACGTGGGAGGGGTGCCTGTCGCACCATGACCCCCCTGATGTTCCAGATCCTGGCGGTGGCCTACCCAGAGTTGGATGGGCGCTTGAAGGCATTACAGCAGACACAAGGGGGTGAGTACACTCTCATTCTGCGGACTTGCGCGCAGTGGAGGGGTCTGGGTGGGGGAGGAGGGCTGTGGGTTTCCCTAGGCAGGGCGAGTTACGTAGGCTAGGCCCCTCCGTAATGCAGGCCATGTGGCACTCCACCCCATCTCTGTAGAGTGCCAAGTACAGGTATACATGCCCCTGTGTCATCTATGTGTGCAGATGTCCACCATAGCCATGTAGGCCAGATCCCAGGAATTGCATCTGTAGAGGCCAAGAGCACGGCGTAGTGCAGGGGGCTGTTGTGTCTGTATTGTCCGCCAACGGTAGCGGTAAGCCATGCACTCAACCTGTCTTTCTTCTGTCGTTCCCCCCCCCCCCCTTTTTGTGCTCTTCCTGTTCTTTTGTGCATCAGCATCATCAGGCGGAGGTACAGTGGCACGGGTGCACGAGGGAGCTGCATCCCACATGGCCATGGAGGGCCACACCACAGACTATGAATACACCAGTGGGACGGAGGGCGAGGGGAGCTTCACGTCGGTCACCAAACACCGACACAGACTCGTCCGCCGATGGGAGCTCCCTTGTGGTGGCGGCACCATCTGTGCCCCCCACTTCTACAGATACAGCCGCCACCCCCCCTACCAGCACCGCCCTCCCAGCAGCCCCTCAGCCTTCGCTCCGTGCCCGCTCACCCAGGAGGGTGGGCATCACCTTCGCCCCAGGCACTTCAGCCCCTGCCCCAGTCACCCCTGCTGCCCTCAGTGAGGAGGCCATTGACCTCCTCAGGTCACTCACTGTTGGGCAGTCTACCATTGTGAATGCCATCCAGAGTGTAGAAAGGGAGTTGCAACACGGTAATGCATTCCTGGAGGGCATTCATTCTGGTCAGGCTGCCCTTCATCAAACCCTGCAATCTCTGGCCTCAGCACTGATGGCAGCCATTGTCCCTGTGTCTAGCCTCCCCCCTCCAACTTCCTCCACCCAGACCCAGTCCCCTATACCCCAGCGTATCCCAAGCACACCATCAGACAAGCATGCACACACCTCAACACACAAAAGTAGCTCAGGCAAACGTAAGCACCACACAACCCACAGGCACTCACACAAGCATCACCCACATACAGACACAGCAACATCCACTGCCTCCACTGTGTCCCCCTCCTCATCGTCTCCCTCCCAGTCTCGTCTACACTCTCACCTGCATGCACTACTTCTACAGGCACTAGGACTCGCACCAGAACACCCAGCACCACACCCTGCTCACCTGCACTCACCACCCCCACTTCCATTTACACGTCCCCTGTGTCCACTCTCAGTGTGTCTGTGATGCCCCCTCCCAAAGTACACAAACGCGGGCACCCACACACCCAACATCCATCCACCTCACAACAGCCTCCAGTACTTGCAGCTGCACCCAAATCACCTAAAGTTATACCTCCTACAACCACCTCCTCTTCCTCCACTCCCAGACCCCCTCCAGCTACCCATCCCAGTGTTTGTCAGAAACTCTTCCTCAGCAACGTTGACCTCTTTGCCACCACCCCCACCCCTCCAATTCATAGGTCCCGTAGTAGCACCTCAGCCAAAAAAAGTCCGGTACCAGTGGTGCGTGTTAAAGGTGTGTGGAGTGCACCGGCCACCAGGGCAGCCAGTGTGACACAGAGCCAAAGCACTGCCAGTCCACCCCCTGTAAAGCACCTTAAGTTAGAAAGTGGCCGACGGGAGAGGGTGAAGACTCCTGCTGGCAAAACAGCTCACAAGGGTCCCGGGGGGAGTGCCGAGTCAGCTGTGACCCCTCCCAAGGTTGTGAAGGGGCAGAAGAAGTCTCCAAAGTCTGGTAAGAGCTGCACAGCGGAGAAGGCCGCCATCCTTCCCGCCGGCAGGGACGCCACCTCCAGCACTGTCGTCACTGGTCCGGAGACCACCACCAGAGTCAGTGCCCTGGAAGGCAGCAGTATCGTCACTGGTCAGGAGACCACCGCCAGAGTCAGTGCCCTGGAGGGCAGCAGTATCGTCACTGGTCCGGAGACCACCGCCAGAGTCAGTGCCCTGGAGGGCAGCAGTATCGTCACTGGTCAGGAGACCATCGCCAGAGTCAGTGACCTGGAGGACCCCGGCAGCCACAGCCCCACTGGGCACTGAGGGACCGTAATGCCACACACCACTGAACAGGTCAGAGACCGTCATGGCAAAGCACCGCTGAACAGGGCAAAGCACCGCTGAACAGGGCAAAGACCGCCATGGCAAAGCACCGCTGACCAGGCCAAAGACCGCCATGGTGAAGACCGCTGAACAGGGCAAAGCACCGCTGAACAGGGCAAAGACCGCCATGGCAAAGCACCACTGAACAGGGCAAAGACCGCCATGGCTAAGCACCGCTGAACAGGTCAGGGACCGCCATGGCAAAGCACAGCTGAACAGGTCAGGGACCGCCATGGCAAAGCACAGCTGAACAGGTCAGAGACCGCCATGACAAAGCACCGCTGAACAGGGCAAAGCACCGCCGAACAGGGCAAAGATCGCCATGGCAAAGCACTGCTGAACAGGTCAGAGACCGCCATGGCAAAGCACCGCTGAACAGGTCAGAGACAGCAAAGGCAAGCACCGCTGAACAGGGCAAAGACCGCCATGGTGAAGACCGCTGAACAGGGCAAAGACCGCCAAATCAAGCATCGTTAGCCCATGTGCAGCTGGGACAGTGACGGAACTGGGACCGTCACGGGGAGCGTGAAGCACTCTGGGCACCAGTCCCCCTCCAGAACCAGTGGAGACCTGCATCCACTCTGTCTGTCCTTCACAGGATGAAGCACTCTGGGCACCAGTCCCCCCCCAGAACCAGTGGAGACCTGCATCCACTCTGTCTGTCCTTCACAGGATGAAGCACTCTGGGCACCAGTCCCCCTCCAGAACCAGTGGAGACCTGCATCCACTCTGTCTGTCCTTCACAGGATGAAGCACTCTGGGCACCAGTCCCCCTCCAGAACCAGTGGAGACCTGCATCCACTCTGTCTGTCCTTCACAGGATGAAGCACTCTGGGCACCAGTCCCCCTCCAGAACCAGTGGAGACCTGCATCCACTCTGTCTGTCCTTCACAGGATGAAGCACTCTGGGCACCAGTCCCCCCCCAGAACCAGTGGAGACCTGCATCTACTCTGTCTGTCCTTCACAGGATGAAGCACTCTGGGCACCAGTCCCCCCCCAGAACCAGTGGAGACCTGCATCCACTCTGTCTGTCCTTCACAGGATGAAGCACTCTGGGCACCAGTCCCCCTCCAGAACCAGTGGAGACCTGCATCCACTCTGTCTGTCCTTCACAGGATGAAGCACTCTGGACACAAAGCCCCCTCCAGAACCAGTGGAGTAAGGCATCCACTACCTCCGTCCTTGTCAGGATGAAGCACTCTGGGCACCAGCCCCCTCCAGAACCAGTGGAGACTGTTATCCACTTGAGAGACAGTGGGCAACCCACCCACTGTAGAGACTTGAGAGACTGTGGCTTTGCACTCCCCAGGATGGTCTTGTGGGCAACCCACCCACTGTTGAGACTTGAGAGACTGTGGCTTTGCACTCCCCAGGATGGTACAGTGGGCAACCCACCCACTGTAGAGACTTGAGAGACTGTGGCTTTGCACTCCCCAGGATGGTACAGTGGGCAAACCACCCACTGTAGAGACTTGAGAGACTGTGGCTTTGCACTCCCCAGGATACATCAATGGGCATGGAGCCCCGTCGTGGATCTGGCGTGGTGCTGTAATCCGGCTGAGTTGCCCCCCCCTTCCCTTCCCCCTGAGGTGCCTGTTGTATTTCTATCTGATGCCCCAGCAGTGTTCTCTCTGTTTGTGGACAGGTATCTAGTGTGGGCCTCGCCCATGCATCTTGGGCCCAGTGGTCCACGGACATTGATATGTGCATACCTGCAGTACTACTCGGAGATGTATGATTTTCGAATGTTTAGATATATATCTGTATATTTTTGGTTACTGTATTTTGATACATTACAAGGTTTGAACTGATTTCCTTTTGTCTTTGCATTCTTCCGGGGGGGTTGTGGGTTGTTACTGTGCTGTTTGGATATACATTGGTGTGTGTGTTGTAATGGGTGAGGGTCGGGGTGGGGGTAGGAGTATTGCGTGTGTGTCCCCCTGACTTTTGCCTCCCCTATGTCGTAGGTGCAGTACTCACCGTTGTCTTCGGCGCCTACATTGCTGATGATCGTAGAGGAGCGGGAAGACAAGCGCAGAGAGTATTTTTAGTTCGGGCTCCATGGTGGCCTCCTTCCTCGTGGAGTGTGTTAAGGTGAGCGTTTTCCCATTGCAAAAGCTGTTTCCGCCGTGTTTTTATCCACGGTGAATCCGCCCCGGAAAAGGTGGCAGATTGGTGGGTTGTGATACTGTGGGCGGTACATTGTCTTCCGCCTGTCTGTTGGCGGTGACCGCCGTGATGCTTGTCTGTACCGCCGTGGCGGTCGGAGTGTTAAAGTGGCTGTCTATGTTGACGGTTTCCGCCACGGTCATAATTCCCTTTTTTTGTCCGCCGGCCTGTTTGCGGTATTACCGCAGCTTTAACACCGTCCGCCAGGGTTGTAATGACCCCCATAGCGCACACAAAATGGTCTATTCTAGTGGTTAGGCAATGAAGGCCAGAGTAATAGGAGTAGCCCCTCTCCTGAGGATGCTGTGAACGCCATACGTCTTCCATACCCCAGTGTGTTACCCACTCCCTTTGTTATCCTGTGAGTCCCCGCACCCGGTAACGGAGGTATAGAGCGAACCATGTCAGTGTCTAGGACACAATTAAAATCTCCACCCAGCAGCAGGTGTCACCCTGTCATGTAAGCCAAACTTCCCAAAAGGCCATGCAAAATACGGGATCTGATCTTGACACATCCCAGGGTCACGTGCCTTCCATGCAGTCTCCCCTATACCAATACATATCGGCCCTCCTGGTCTACATCTGTGTTAAGAACTTCGAAAGGGACCCCAGCCCTCACCCATATCAGCGTGCACCACGCAAATGAAGAGTATGGAGTGGTGTATATTTTGCTCCTCCACCTACGGCGGAGCTGGTCAGCCTCGTTTACAGTAATGTGTGTTTCTTGGAGTAATGCTATGTGGACCCCTGTAGGAAAATGGCTCCTTGTTGCAGTTACTCCCCACTTTTTGCCTGATAGTGATGCTGACTAGACTGAGAAGTGTGCTGGGATCCTACTAACCAGGCCCCAGCACCAGTGTTCTTTCTCTTACAAATGTACAATTGTTTCCACAACGTGAGAGATAGTGTGCACAGAATGCAAGGGTTCCCCTTGGAGGTTGATAGTGGCAAAATTAGATAATTCTAATGCTCTATTTTGTGGTAGTGTGGTCGAGCAGTAGGCTTATCAGAGGGTAATGTTAAGCATTTGTTGTACACACACAGGCAATAAATGAGGAACACACACTCAAAGACTTAACTCCAGGCCAATAGTTTTTATATAGAAAAATATATTTTCTTAATTTATTTTAGAACCACAAGATTCAAGATTTGAAGTAAATACATAAAATGCAAAGTACTCCACAAAGGTAAATAAGGAACTTTGAATTAGAGCAGTAACATACAAAGTTTTAGTTAAAATGGCAATGAGCTATTTTAAAAGTGGACACTGCAAAAATCAACAGTTCCTGGGGGAGGTAAGTATTGCTTAGTTTTTCTGGGAAGTAAGACACTTACAAGTTCAAGATCCTGGGCATAGGCATCCCACTGTTGATGGTTCAAGGCAACCCCAAAGTTACCACACCAGCAACACAGGGCCGGTCAGCTGCAGAGGTCAAAGGAGGGCCCAAAACACATAGGCACCTATGGAGAATAGGGGTGCTCCGGTTCCAGTCTGCCAACAGTTAAGTACCTGCGTCTTCGGAGGGCAGACCAGGGAGGGTTTGTAGAGCACCTGGGGGACACAAGTAGGCTCACAAACACACCCTCAGCGGCACAGGGGCGGCTGGGTGCAGTATGCTTAGCAGGCATCGGGTTTTCAATAGGAATCAATGGAGGGACCCGGGGGTCACTTTAGCGGTGCAGGCAGGGCACAAGGCGACTTCTCAGGCCAGCCACCAATTGGGCTAGGCAGAGGGTCGCCTGATTGTCAATCCTGCACTGGAATTCGGTTCCATCTGGTCCTGGGAGCTGCGGGTGCAGGGCTTGGTCCAAGCGTCGGGTTGCACTTACAATGTCTAAGGTTTTGCTTAGACACTGTAGGGGCACAATGCTCATGCACAAATGCCATCACCTGTGGTATAGTGCACCCTGCCTTAGGGCTGTAAGGCCTGCTAGAGGGATGACGTACCTATGCCACAGGCAGTGTGAGGTGGGCATGGCACTCTGAGGGGAGTGCCATGTCAACTTAGTCATTTTCTCCCCACCACCACACACAAGCTGTGAGGCACTGTGCATGCGCTGAGTGAGGGGTCTCCAGGGTGGCATAAGACATGCTGCAGCCCTTAGAGACCTTCCCTGGCATCAGGGCCCTTGGTACCAGAGGTACCATTTGCAAGGGACTTATCTGGGTGCCAAGGATGTGCTAATTGTGGGAATAGGTACAGTTTAGGGAAAAAACACTGGTGCTGGGCCTGGTTAGCAGGGTCCCAGCACACTTTCAATCATAACTGGCATCAACAAAAGGCAAAACATCAGAGGGTAACCATGCCAAGGAGGCATTTCCTTACACACACTAACTCATCCGCGGTCTGAGGAGTCACTGCAGGAGCCCCATCCGTGAGGTGAGAGTCGGAGTCAGAAGATTGGTCCAGCCGATCAGACTCGTTCCCACTAGTTTTGCCAGCTGTTTTAGTAGACTGTAGTGTCACCACCGCTCTCAGGGCCACCTTCCTGTCCATCTTGTTCTGCACCGGTGTTGGCCGCGGCTCCTTCTGTGGATGGTCCCGCAGTCCTCGGTTTCTCTTGCGCCTCCACCGGGGCTCCCTTTCTGGTCAGCAGCCACCATCCGTTCTAGCCCTGTAGGGCTCCAGGCAGGCCCACGCATTGTCCGGCATCGGACAGAAGTGCGTGCTGTCATCGACCATTACAAACAGGAGTGAGTAGCGAATACCTTCTTCTCGGAGTACTCGTTTCACCTCTGTGAATGAGGCCCGTCGGGCCTGGACCCCCACTGTAAAATCCGTGAACAGGGTCACCGTACCGTTGTCCACTTTATAAGGTTCAGCTTCTGCGAGCGTTGCAGCAGTACACCTCTGCTCCTGTAGTGCAGCAACCTGGCTGCCACAGTGCGGGGCGGGCGCCCCGGCGCCAGGGGCCTAGCTTGAGTGAGCTGTGTCGGTGCCACCTCTGTCCTCATCTACTGCTCTAGGTAGGACACCATGTATGACCCCTCGACGCCCTCCAGCAGACCAATGATACGCACATCGTTCCTGCGGTTACGACCCTCTGCATCTTCTGCTCCGCGTTCCAACCAGGCCGCGCGATCAGTCATCTGCACCATCTCAGCAGTCACAGTTTGGTGTGCTGGGCTATTATTGCTGTTTCATTATTCCGGACCCTATCAGCTAATTTCAGGTGGTCCGCTCTCAGCAGGCCCAGTTCAACAGTTACTTGGCCAATCTTGTGCTGGAAAGTTATTTTAGTGTCCTCAATGGGCCCCAAGATCTTGTCCAGGCTGGCTTGCAGAGTGGTAGGAAAAGGGTCACGGCTGTCTGGTTGCTCCATTCCGTCCAACAGATGCTTGCCCTGCGATTTAGCCCTCCCCATGGCTCGCGCCGATGGGCCCAGCCCGGGCCACTTAGAAAATCAGGTCAGACCGCGAGCCGCATGCCCCCCTCGCAGCACTCCACCAAGTCAACCAGGCCGCAGGGGCTCCTGGCCTATCAGCAGGTTCCTTTGCGGCCCGGCCTCCACCTCAGCCCAGCCGGGGCCTTGAGCGCCCAAATGGCTCTCCTCTCCCTCACACCACTGCAATGGGCGTCTGCGGGCAGTGGTTCACCCCCTGCTTTTCACTAGTTGCAAAGCCTCGTCCACTTCTGTGCCCCCCTTTGTCCTGTCTTGGGGCAGGATTAGGACCCTGTTGGGGCCTTACGGTTAGGATTAATGTCGGGCCGGCGCGGAGCTAGTCCTTCATGCATCCACCATGTTGGTCGGCCAGGCCATGCCCCTAGGAGTTCATCCTCTACAAGGTGGAATGAAGAGATCAGTGGACTCTATTGGAACATGTTGATCTGATGGGTGATTGGTTCTTCATGTAGTGTCTTTTCTTGGAATGTTGTGTCTTTTTTTGGAATGTCGTGTCTTTTCTTGGAATGTCGTCTTTTCTTGGAATGTCGTGTCTTTTCTTGGAATGTCGTGTCTTTTTTGGAATGTCGTATCTTTTTTTGGAATGTCATGTCTTTTCTTGGAATGTCGTGTCTTGTAGAATGTCATGTCCTTTCTTGGAATGTCGTGTCCTTTCTTGGAACATTGTGTCTTTTCTTGGAATGTCGTGTCTTCTCTTGGAATGTCATGTCTTTTCTTGGAATGTCATGTGATGTCTAGTGTGAGAGAACAGGGCTGATTGCAAAGGCCCCTAACTTTTTGCCCCCATTTTCCACTTTTTTGCTGGTGTTTTCCTGACTCTAATGGTGCTCTTGGTACGGCTAACCAGTCCCAGGGCCTGTGCTCTGTGTAAAATCAGTATGCAAATTAGGCTAATTATAATTGTCTAATTCAACCTACCTATAAGTCCCTAGTATATGGTAGGGCATGTAGGTTTAGGGACCCCAGCATAGGTAGTGCACCCATAGGTTGCTGAGGTGCCCAGTGTCATTTTAAAGGCAGGCCTGCCTTGCTGGCTGCTTTTAAATTAAAGTTATATGCAAACTTCACTTTGGAATTAAAAGTAGTTCCAAAGTCTTAAACTACCTTATTTTTACACATGTCACCCCTAAGATGTGCCCTATGTGCCCCTAGGCTGGGTGCTATGTAACTATTAGCAGGGACCTTATAAAAATAGTTTTATAAGCCATGGTGAGGTAAAACAGCTAAATGTATTTTTCCCTCATTGTAGCTAATGGCCTCCATAGGCTAGAATGGGGAGACTTTATTTTAATTTTTAAAGTCCCCTTGAGTAACAGATACTTGAAGTTTTTTATCAAATTAATTATTACAATAAATCTCACAACTTTCAGTTGTGTGATTTAATATAACTTGTTCAGGTAAAGAGTTTTAAACTTTACCTGAAAAGTTGCCAACTTCAGCCCTGCAGTGTTTTTGCTGCTGTGCTCTGATTAGCCAGCCTCTGGCAGCCTGGCCAGGCTGCCTTGATGAAGTGTGAAGTGGCCTGGCTCCACACAAAGAGATGTGCCTGTGGGAGGAGATCTCCTTCCACCAGATGGTGAAGCAGGAAGGGGGAGGGCTGCCAAACTGGTCTTCAAAGGCAGAGAAGGACATTTGGAGCAACCCAGCAACACCCTCACATCCTACAAACCCAGACAATTAGGTCCCCCCTTGATTAGATTATGAGAGGGCAGGAGAGGGATGTAACCTCCAAAAATCACTTTCAGCCATGATGGATTTTTGGGGAATGTTGCTCCCTGGGATTGATTTTTGCCACACTTCCCAGGAAGTGGTCATCACAGGGGGAATTACCCTGCCCCTGATTGGAGAACCAGGACCCCCCTGTTTTTCACCCAGGATCAAGGATACAACTGGCAGACCTACACTCACACCTCAGTTTCCTACCAGATTCCTACCAGGAAGAACTACAGAAGAAGAATGACTGCCCTGCTAGACCCCTGGTCTGCACCTGGACCCTGCACTCTGAAGGACTGCTCCAGCTGCACACTTGGGCTTCACCACAAGAAGGACTTTGCCTGGCTTCAACTGGTTCAAGGAGGGACTCCCTGTTTGCTACAGGTGAAAACTTGCTAACCAGAGTCCCCTGCACCAACTCCTGAGGAAACCAACCAGCTGACCACTGTCCAGTGGACAAAAAGGAGTTTGCTCCAGGTGCATTCTGGGAGTTGTAGTCCACACCGCCAAGTAGCACCTCAGCGCTTCTGGAACCTCAGGGTGAGCTGTGGACCCCAAAAGAACCTTAAGGGAATATCTGGAAGAAGATCCAGAAGTTTGGACAACTTTGGAGAACTTTTGGAAAAAAGCTCAATAGAGGGACCGACCTGCCACAGCAACTCTAGCCGGCTTGCCTCAACCGCGACCCGGCCTGACTTGCAGGTTCGTCCCGGTGAAGAAAATCTCCAAAAAAGAGACTACGTCCGAACTTAGGAAGTTGACCGGGACCTCCCAGCCAGCGTACCCGAGGAGGGCTCCAAGGACGTCGGATCAAGATCCCGGTTTGCCCCGGTCGAAGGATTTTCACCTCGAAAAAACGATTACGTCCGAAGGTAAAAATCTCCTACCACTGGCCTGAGAGACACCTGTGCCAGTCACACTATAGTGAGTGACCGGCTAGTGACCCCAGACATGTATGTCCCAGGAGAGACCAGGAAAATCAGGATAGCCACAGGGGAGGTCACCTCCAAACCTGTAGCCATAGTGCCCCTAGAGAGGGAGGGTATCCTTGGCTGCTTTAGGGTGGTAGTCAGTGCTCACCTCCCCCTAGATTGTATCCTGGGCAATGACCTCCCAGAGGTGAGTCTGGTCCCAGATGGGGCGGTCGCCCAGGGTGCCCCCCCAACCCAAAGTCCTGGGGAGTCAGTCCCTACAGTTAGGAGACAGGGGTCCCCAAGAAAAGGAAAGAAGAAAAAGAAGGGTGGGCCACTCTTAAAGAGAGTTCCAGGGAGCCAAAGACCTTCTGCCCCAGTGGGGGGGGGAGCCCAGAGTTGGCACTGGTGAGGACTCACCTGACCCCAAGGAAGTCCTGAGTCGTCAGGCAGCTGTCCAGATGCAGGGTGTTGCCCCTGCACTGACAGAAGGGAGAGTGGAAGGAGGGTGTCTGCCACAGGAGGTGGTAGCCCCCCACTCTAGACACCAAGAGGAGTGCCAGGACCCCACAGTTGTCCCTAAAGCAGCTCAGCCACCTGTCAGTGGAGAGCTTAGGGTGTGGTTCTGGGTACTGACAGCTGTCAGTAGCCTCTGCTGGGTGCTAGCCTTCCTGGCAGCACTGTACTTGGCCTGGGAGGCAGACCCCAGGGCCATAAGCAAAGTAGGCCCCCTGACCATGTTGGTCATGGTGGGGTTGCTCGAGTGTTGGGTGACCTAATTGGGTAAGCTAGGTGTTGCCCTAGCAAAGTTAGGGGTAGGGGAGTTGGGCACCTCACTACCCAAGTTGGCAGAGAGAGAGGAGGAAGACCCCCCGGAGGGAAGTTTCAGTTTGAGATTGGTCCTTTCACTGTTGGGATGGATTCACTACCCAGAGGGAGTGACCATGGCAGGAGGATGTAAGGCAGAGTAGGCCCTGCAAAGGGACAGCCTGTTCTCTTTACTGTCTTCC
This sequence comes from Pleurodeles waltl, assembly GCF_031143425.1. Taxonomy (NCBI): domain Eukaryota; kingdom Metazoa; phylum Chordata; class Amphibia; order Caudata; family Salamandridae; genus Pleurodeles; species Pleurodeles waltl. The sequence continues at coordinate 416,377,949 of NC_090437.1, read as the reverse complement.
TCCCCTGACAAGCCAGGAAGACTCTCCCAAGGTTGGGCTGAGTCTCCTGGGCTTGTGGGCTGGCGGGGGCTTGTGTGAGAGAACAGGGCTGATTGCAGAGGCCCCCTAACTTTTTGCCCCCATTTTCCACTTTTTTGCTGGTGTTTTCCTGACTCTGATGGTGCCATGGGTACGACTAACCACCAGTCCCAGGGCCTGTGCTCTGTGTAAAATCTGTATGCAAATTAGGCTAATTATAATTGGCTAAGTCAACCTACCTATAAGCCCCAAGCATATGGTAGCGCATGTAGGTTTAGGGACCCCAGCATAGGTAGTGCACCCATAGGTGCACTGCTGAGGTGCCCAGTGTCATTTTAAAGGCAGGCCTGCCTTGCTGGCTGCTTTTAAATAAAGCTGTATGCAAATTCGACTTCGGAATTAAAAGTAGTTCCAAAGTTTTAAAATACCTTATTTTTACATATATGTCACCCCTAAGGTGTGTCCTATGTGCCCCTAGGGCTGGGTGCCATGTAACTATAAGCAGGGACCTTATAAAAATAGTTTTATAAGCCCTGGTGAGTTGAAACATCGAAATTCGTTTTTCCCTCATTGTAGTGAATGGCCTCCATAGGCTAGAATGGGGAGACTTTATTTTAATTTTTAAAGTCCCCTTATGTAACAGAGACACGAAGTTTGGTATCAAATTCATTGTTATAGTTCCAGTTGTTGGAATTTATAAAACTTGTTCAGTTAAAGAGTTTTAAACTTTACCTGAAAAGTTGCCAACTTCAGCCCTGCAGTGTTTTTGCTGCTGTGCTCTGATTGGCCAGCCTCTGGCAGCCTGGCCAGGCTGCTTTGATGAGGTGTGAAGTGGCCTGGCTCCACACAAAGAGATGTGCCTGTGGGAGGAGATCTCCTTTCACCAGATGGTGAAGCAGGAAGGGGGAGGGCTGCCAAACTGGTCTTCAAAGGCAGAGAGGGACATTTGGAGCAACCTAGCAACACCCTCACATCCTGCAAACCCAGACAATTAGGTGCCCCCTTGATTAGATTAGAAGAGGGCATGAGAGGGGTGTGTTTAGGATTTTGAGCCCCACCAGTGGGTGGGCTCAGCTAGAAGTAACCTCCAAAAATCACTTTCAGCCATGATGGATTTTTGAGGAATGTTGCTCCCTGGGATTGATTTTTGCCACACTTCCCAGCAAGTGGTCATCACAGGGGGAAGGACCCTGCCCCTGATTGGAGAACCAGGACCCCCCTGTTTTTCACCCAGGATCAAGGATAAAGCTGGCAGACCTGCACCCACACCTCAGTTCCCTACCAGATTCCTACCAGGAAGAACTACAAAAGAACAACAACTGCCCTGCTGGACACCTGGCCTGCACCTGGACCCTGCACTCTGAAGGACTGCACCAGCTGCACACTTGGGCTTCACCACAAGAAGGACTTTGCCCTGCTTCAACCGGTTCAAGGAAGGACTCCCTGTTTGCTACAGGTGAAAACTTGCTAACTAGAGTCCCCTGCACCAACTCCTGAGGAAACCAACCAGCTAACCACTGTCCAGTGGCCAAAAAAGAATTTGCGCCAGGTGCATTCTGGGAGTTGTAGTCCACTCCCCCAAGGAGCATCTCAGAGCTTCTGGACCCCAAAAGAACCTTAAAGAAACCTCTCGAAGAAGATCCAAAAGTTTGGAGAACTTTGGAGAACTTTTGGAAAAAAGCTCCATGAGGGACCGACCTGCCCCGGCAACTCTAGCCGGCTTGCCTCATCCGCGACCCGTCCTGACTTGCAGGTTCGTCCTGGTGAAGAAAAACTCCAAAAAAGAGACAAAGTCTGAACGTAGGAAGTTGACTGGGACCTCCCAGCCAGCGTATCTGAGGAGGGCTCCAAGGACGTCGGCTCAAGATCCAGGTTTGCCCCGGTCGAAGGATTTTCACCCTGAAAAAACGACTAAGTCTGAAGGTAAAAATCTCCACCGAGGGCTCCCACGACACGGATCCGAAGAAAAGTTCCAAGGGGTCGGATTGGACTGGCAGGTTCGTCCCGCTGAAGAAAATCTTCAGAAAAACGACTAAGTCCTAAGGTAAACTTTTGACCGAGGCCTCCCGCGGGCTGTATGGAGCCGGGCTCAATTGCGGTCGGCCTTAAACTTTGACTTTGCCCCTGTCGAGGTGCGACCGGATTGGCGCTTTTTGTTTCTAGCCGCTAGAAAACAATAATTCTTTAAAAATTCATTTCTCCGGTTCCCCTTATCCGATTTTAGTTTTTGTGTCATTTTAAAGATAAAAATATAACCTATTTTTATAAACTGATTTCGGATTTTTAAACTGTTTCCTGTGTTTTATTTGATTACTGTTTTGTGATATTTGAAGGCTTTAACTCTGTCTCCTAATTTAAGCCTTGTCGCTCGTTGCCAAGCTACCAAGGGTTGAGCTAGATTTAATTTACTGAGACCTAACTGGACCTAAGTGGAGGTTAGTGGCCTATTGCTAAGTGTAGGTACTTAAATGCCCTTACCAATAACCCATTTTCCAACATCTAGGAATGTCCTGTCTTTTCTTGGAATGTGCTGTCTTGTCTTGGAATGTCCTGTCTTGTCTTGGAATTTTGTGTCTTGTCTTGGAATGTCGTGTCTTTTCTTGGAATGCCATGTTTTGTGTTGGAATGTCATGTCTTTTCTTGGAATGTCGTGTGGTATGTCATGTCTTTTCTTGGAATGTCGACTTTTTTTGGAATGTCATGTCTTCTTGTAATGTGTGGAATTTCGTGTCTTTTCTTGGAATGTCGTGTGGAATGTCGTGTCTTTTTGGAATGTCATGTCTTTTCTTGGAATATGTGGAATGTCGCGTCTTTTCTTGGAATGTGTGGAATGTTGCGTCTTTTTTTGGAATGTCATGTCTTTCTTTGGAATGTCGTGTCTTTTCTTGGAATGTGTGGAATGTCATGTTTTTTTTTGGAATGTGTGGAATGTCATGCCTTTTCTTGGAATGTGTGGAATGTCGTATCTTTTCTTGGAATGTCGTGTCTTTTCTTGGAATGTCATGTCTTTTTTTTGGAATGTGTGGAATGTCATGTCTTTTCTTGGAATGTGTGGAATGTCGCGCCTTTTCTTGGAATGTCGCGTCTTTTCTTGGAATGTGTGGAATGTCGTGTCTTTTTTTGGAATGTCATGTCTTTTTTGGGAATGTGTGGAATGTCATGTCTTTTCTTGGAATGTGTGGAATGTCGCGTCTTTTCTTCGAATGTGTGGAATGTCGTGTCTTTTTTTGGAATGTCATGTCTTTTTTTGGAATGTGTGGAATGTCATGTCTTTTCTTGGAATGTGTGGAATGTCGCGTCTTTTCTTGGAATGTGTGGAATGTCGTGTCTTTTTTTGGAATGTCATGTCTTTTTTTGGAATGTGTGGAATGTCATGTCTTTTCTTGGAATGTGTGGAATGTCGCGTCTTTTCTTGGAATGTGTGGAATGTCGTGTCTTTTTTTGGAATGTCATGACCTTTTTTGGAATGTGTGGAATGTCATGTCTTTTCTTGGAATGTGTGGAATGTCGCGTCTTTTCCTGGACTGTGTGGAATGTTGCGTCTTTTTTTGGAATGTCATGTCTTTTTTTGGAATGTGTGGAATGTCATGTCTTTTCTTAGAATGTGTGGAATGTCGCGTCTTTTCTTGGAATGTGTGGAATGTCGCGTCTTTTCATGGAATGTGTGGAATGTCGTGTCTTTTTTTGGAATGTCATGACCTTTTTTGGAATGTGTGGAATGTCATGTCTTTTCTTGGAATGTGTGGAATGTCGCGTCTTTTCCTGGAATGTGTGGAATGTTGCGTCTTTTTTTGGAATGTCATGTCTTTTTTTGGAATGTGTGGAATGTCATGTCTTTTCTTGGAATGTGTGGAATGTCGCGTCTTTTCTTGGAATGTGTGGAATGTCGTGTCTTTTCTTGGAATGTGTGGAATGTTGCGTCTTTTTTTGGAATGTCATGTCTTTTTTTGGAATGTGTGGAATGTCATGTCTTTTCTTGGAATGTGTGGAATCTCGTGTTTTTCTTGGAATGTGTGGAATGTCTTGTTTTTTTTTTGGAATGTCATGTCTTTTTTTGGAATGTGTGGAATGTCGTGTCTTTTCTTGGAATGTGTGGAATGTCGTGTCTTTTCTTGGAATGTGTGGAATGTCGGATCTTTTTTTGGAATGTCATGTCTTTTCTTGGAATGTGTGGAATGTCGTGTCTTTTCTTGGAATGTGTGGAATGTCGCGTCTTTTTTTGGAATGTGTGGAATGTCATGTCTTTTCTTGGTATGTGTGGAATGTCGTATCTTTTCTTGGAATGTGTGGAATGTCGTGTCTTTTTTTGGAATGTGTGGAATGTCGTGTCTTTTCTTGGAATGTGTGGAATGTCATGTCTTTTCTTGGAATGTGTGGAATGTCGCGTCTTTTTTTGGAATATGTGGAATGTCGTGTCTTCTCTTGGAATGTGTGGAATGTCGCGTCTTTTCTTGGAATGTGTGGAATGTCGTGTCTTTTTTTGGAATGTCATGTCTTTTCTTGGAATGTGTGGAATGTCGTGTCTTTTTTTGGAATGTGTGGAATGTCGTGTCTTTTTTTGGAATGTGTGGAATGTCATGTCTTTTCTTGGAATGTGTGGAATGTCGCGTCTTTTCTTGGAATGTGTGGAATGTCGTGTCTTTTTTTGGAATGTCATGACCTTTTTTGGAATGTGTGGAATGTCATGTCTTTTCTTGGAATGTGTGGAATGTCGCGTCTTTTCCTGGACTGTGTGGAATGTTGCGTCTTTTTTTGGAATGTCATGTCTTTTTTTGGAATGTGTGGAATGTCATGTCTTTTCTTAGAATGTGTGGAATGTCGCGTCTTTTCTTGGAATGTGTGGAATGTCGCGTCTTTTCATGGAATGTGTGGAATGTCGTGTCTTTTTTTGGAATGTCATGACCTTTTTTGGAATGTGTGGAATGTCATGTCTTTTCTTGGAATGTGTGGAATGTCGCGTCTTTTCCTGGAATGTGTGGAATGTTGCGTCTTTTTTTGGAATGTCATGTCTTTTTTTGGAATGTGTGGAATGTCATGTCTTTTCTTGGAATGTGTGGAATGTCGCGTCTTTTCTTGGAATGTGTGGAATGTCGTGTCTTTTCTTGGAATGTGTGGAATGTTGCGTCTTTTTTTGGAATGTCATGTCTTTTTTTGGAATGTGTGGAATGTCATGTCTTTTCTTGGAATGTGTGGAATCTCGTGTTTTTCTTGGAATGTGTGGAATGTCTTGTTTTTTTTTGGAATGTCATGTCTTTTTTTGGAATGTGTGGAATGTCGTGTCTTTTCTTGGAATGTGTGGAATGTCGTGTCTTTTCTTGGAATGTGTGGAATGTCGGATCTTTTTTTGGAATGTCATGTCTTTTCTTGGAATGTGTGGAATGTCGTGTCTTTTCTTGGAATGTGTGGAATGTCGCGTCTTTTTTTGGAATGTGTGGAATGTCATGTCTTTTCTTGGTATGTGTGGAATGTCGTATCTTTTCTTGGAATGTGTGGAATGTCGTGTCTTTTTTTGGAATGTGTGGAATGTCGTGTCTTTTCTTGGAATGTGTGGAATGTCGCGTCTTTTCTTGGAATGTGTGGAATGTCGTGTCTTTTTTTGGAATGTTATGTCTTTTTTTAGAATGTGTGGAATGTCGCGTCTTTTCTTGGAATGTGTGGAATGTCGCGTCTTTTCTTGGAATGTGTGGAATGTCGTGTCTTTTTTTGGAATGTGTGGAATGTCACGTCTTTTTTGGGAATGTGTGGAATGTCGTGTCTTTTCTTGGAATGTGTGGAATGTCGTGTCTTTTCTTGGAATGTGTGGAATGTCGTGTCTTTTTTTGGAATGTCATGTCTTTTCTTGGAATGTGTGTAATGTCATGTCTTTTCTTGGAATGTGTGGAATGTCGCGTCTTTTTTTGGAATGTGTGGAATGTCGCGTCTTTTCTTGGAATGTGTGGAATGTCATGTCTTTTTTTGGAATGTCATGTCTTTTCTTGGAATGTGTGGATTGTCATGTCTTTTTTTGGAATGTCATGACTTTTTTTGGAATGTGTGGAATGTCGTGTCTTTTTTTGGAATGTCATGTCTTTTTTTGGAATGTGTGGAATGTCGTGTTTTTTTGGGAATGTGTGGAATGTCGTGTCTTTTCTTGGAATGTGTGGAATGTCATGTCTTTTCTTGGAATGTGTGGAATGTCGCGTCTTTTTTTGGAATGTGTGGAATGTCGCGTCTTTTCTTGGAATGTGTGGAATGTCATGTCTTTTTTTGGAATGTCGTCTTTTTTTGGAATGTGTGGAATGTCATGTCTTTTTTTGGAATGTCATGTCTTTTCTTGGAATGTGTGGAATGTCATGTCTTTTTTTGGAATGTGTGGAATGACGTGTCTTTTTTTGGAATGTCATGTCTTTTTTTGGAATGTGTGGAATGACGCGTCTTTTCTTGGAATGTGTGGAATGTCGTGTCTTTTTTTGGAATGTCATGTCTTTTTTTGGAATGTCATCTCTTTTTTTAGAATGTGTGGAATGTCGTGTCTTTTCTTGGAATGTGTGGAATGTCGTGTCTTTTTTTCGGAATGTCATGTTTTTTTTTGGAATGTGTGGAATGTCGTGTCTTTTCTTGGAATGTGTGGAATGTCATGTCTTTTTTTGGAATGTCATGTCTTTTTTTGGAATGTCATGTCTTTTTTTGGAATGTGTGGAATGTCGTGTCTTTTTTTGGAATGTCATGTCTTTTCTTGGAATGTGTGGAATGTCATGTCTTTTCTTGGAATGTGTGGAATGTCGCGTCTTTTTTTGGAATGTGTGGAATGTCGCGTCTTTTCTTGGAATGTGTGGAATGTCATGTCTTTTTTTGGAATGTCGTCTTTTTTTGGAATGTGTGGAATGTCATGTCTTTTTTTGGAATGTCATGTCTTTTCTTGGAATGTGTGGAATGTCATGTCTTTTTTTGGAATGTCATGACTTTTTTTGGAATGTGTGGAATGTCGTGTCTTTTTTTGGAATGTCATGTCTTTTTTTGGAATGTGTGGAATGTCGTGTTTTTTGGGGAATGTGTGGAATGTCGTGTCTTTTTTTGGAATGTGTGGAATGTCGCGTCTTTTCTTGGAATGTGTGGAATGTCGTGTCTTTTTTTCGGAATGTCATGTCTTTTTTTGGAATGTGTGGAATGTCATGTCTTTTCCTGGAATGTGTGGAATGTCGCGTCTTTTCTTGGAATGTGTGGAATGTTGTGTCTTTTTTTGGAATGTCATGTCTTTTTTTGGAATGTGTGGAATGTCATGTCTTTTCCTGGAATGTGTGGAATGTCGCGTCTTTTCTTGGAATGTGTGGAATGTCATGTCTTTTTTTGGAATGTCATGACTTTTTTTGGAATGTGTGGAATGTCATGTCTTTTCTTGGAATGTGTGGAATGTCGTGTCTTTTCTTGGAATGTGTGGAATGTCGTGTCTTTTTTTGGAATGTCATGCCTTTTTTTGGAATGTGTGGAATGTCATGTCTTTTCTTGGAATGTGTGGAATGTCGCGTCTTTTCTTGGAATGTGTGGAATGTCGTGTCTTTTTTTGGAATGTCATGACTTTTTTTGGAATGTGTGGAATGTCGTGTCTTTTTTGGGAATGTCATGCCTTTTTTGGGAATGTGTGGAATGTCATGTCTTTTCTTGGAATGTGTGGAATGTCGCGTCTTTTCTTGGAATGTGTGGAATGTCATGTCTTTTTTTGGAATGTCATGACTTTTTTTGGAATGTGTGGAATGTCATGTCTTTTGTTGCAATGTGTGGAATGTCGCGTCTTTTCTTGGAATGTGTGGAATGTTGTGTCTTTTTTTGGAATGTCATGTTTTTTTTTGGAATGTGTGGAATGTCATGTCTCTTCTTGGAATGTGCGGAATTTCGCGTCTTTTCGTGGAATGTGTGGAATGTCGTGTCTTTTTTTGGAATGTGTGGAATGTCATGTCTTTTCTTGGAATGTGCGGAATTTCGCGTCTTTTCGTGGAATGTGTGGAATGTCGTGTCTTTTTTGGGAATGTCATGTCTTTTTTTGGAATGTCATGACTTTTTTTGGAATGTGTGGAATGTCGTGTCTTTTTTTGGAATGTCATGTCTTTTTTTGGAATGTGTGGAATGTCGTGTTTTTTTGGGAATGTGTGGAATGTCGTGTCTTTTTTTGGAATGTGTGGAATGTCGCGTCTTTTCTTGGAATGTGTGGAATGTCGTGTCTTTTTTTCGGAATGTCATGTTTTTTGGGGGAATGTGTGGAATGTCGTGTCTTTTCTTGGAATGTGTGGAATGTTGTGTCTTTTTTTGGAATATCATGTCTTTTTTTGGAATGTGTGGAATGTCATGTCTTTTCTTGGAATGTGCGGAATTTCGCGTCTTTTCGTGGAATGTGTGGAATGTCGTGTCTTTTTTTGGAATGTGTGGAATGTCATGTCTTTTCTTGGAATGTGCGGAATTTCGCGTCTTTTCGTGGAATGTGTGGAATGTCGTGTCTTTTTTTGGAATGTCATGTCTTTTTTTGGAATGTCATGACTTTTTTTGGAATGTGTGGAATGTCGTGTCTTTTTTTGGAATGTCATGTCTTTTTTTCGAATGTGTGGAATGTCGTGTTTTTTTGGGTATGTGTGGAATGTCGTGTCTTTTTTTGGAATGTGTGGAATGTCGCGTCTTTTCTTGGAATGTCATGTTTTTTTTTGGAATGTGTGGAATGTCGTGTCTTTTTTGGGAATGTCATGTCTTTTTTTGGAATGTGTGGAATGTCATGTCTTTTCTTGGAATGTGTGGAATTTCTCGTCTTTTCGTGGAATGTGTGGAATGTCGTGTCTTTTCTTGGAATGTGTGGAATGTCGCGTCTTTTCTTGGAATGTGTGGAATGTCGTGTCTTTTTTTGGAATGTCATGTCTTTTTTTTGGAATGTGTGGAATGTCGTGTTTTTTTGGGAATGTGTGGAATGTCGTGTCTTTTTTTGGAATGTGTGGAATGTCGCGTCTTTTCTTGGAATGTGTGGAATGTCGTGTCTTTTTTTCGGAATGTCATGTTTTTTTTGGGAATGTGTGGAATGTCGTGTCTTTTCTTGGAATGTGTGGAATGTCGTGTCTTTTTTTGGAATGTCATGTCTTTTTTTGGAATGTCATGTCTTTTTTTGGAATGTGTGGAATGTCGTGTCTTTTCTTGGAATGTGTGGAATGTCGCGTCTTTTCTTGGAATGTGTGGAATGTCGTGTCTTTTTTTGGAATGTCATGTCTTTTCTTGGAATGTGTGGAATGTCGCGTCTTTTCTTGGAATGTGTGGAATGTCATGTCTTTTTTTGGAATGTCATGACTTTTTTTGGAATGTGTGGAATGTCGTGTCTTTTTTTGGAATGTCATGTCTTTTTTTGGAATGTGTGGAATGTCGTGTTTTTTGGGGAATGTGTGGAATGTCGTATCTTTTTTTGGAATGTGTGGAATGTCGCGTCTTTTCTTGGAATGTGTGGAATGTCGTGTCTTTTTTTCGGAATGTCATGTCTTTTTTTGGAATGTGTGGAATGTCATGTCTTTTCCTGGAATGTGTGGAATGTCGCGTCTTTTCTTGGAATGTGTGGAATGTTGTGTCTTTTTTTGGAATGTCATGTCTTTTTTTGGAATGTGTGGAATGTCATGTCTTTTCCTGGAATGTGTGGAATGTCGCGTCTTTTCTTGGAATGTGTGGAATGTCATGTCTTTTTTTGGAATGTCATGACTTTTTTTGGAATGTGTGGAATGTCATGTCTTTTCTTGGAATGTGTGGAATGTCGTGTCTTTTCTTGGAATGTGTGGAATGTCGTGTCTTTTTTTGGAATGTCATGCCTTTTTTTGGAATGTGTGGAATGTCATGTCTTTTCTTGGAATGTGTGGAATGTCGCGTCTTTTCTTGGAATGTGTGGAATGTCGTGTCTTTTTTTGGAATGTCATGACTTTTTTTGGAATGTGTGGAATGTCGTGTCTTTTTTGGGAATGTCATGCCTTTTTTTGGAATGTGTGGAATGTCATGTCTTTTCTTGGAATGTGTGGAATGTCGCGTCTTTTCTTGGAATGTGTGGAATGTCATGTCTTTTTTTGGAATGTCATGACTTTTTTTGGAATGTGTGGAATGTCATGTCTTTTGTTGCAATGTGTGGAATGTCGCGTCTTTTCTTGGAATGTGTGGAATGTTGTGTCTTTTTTTGGAATGTCATGTCTTTTTTTGGAATGTGTGGAATGTCATGTCTTTTCTTGGAATGTGCGGAATTTCGCGTCTTTTCGTGGAATGTGTGGAATGTCGTGTCTTTTTTTGGAATGTGTGGAATGTCATGTCTTTTCTTGGAATGTGCGGAATTTCGCGTCTTTTCGTGGAATGTGTGGAATGTCGTGTCTTTTTTGGGAATGTCATGTCTTTTTTTGGAATGTCATGACTTTTTTTGGAATGTGTGGAATGTCGTGTCTTTTTTTGGAATGTCATGTCTTTTTTTGGAATGTGTGGAATGTCGTGTTTTTTTGGGAATGTGTGGAATGTCGTGTCTTTTTTTGGAATGTGTGGAATGTCGCGTCTTTTCTTGGAATGTGTGGAATGTCGTGTCTTTTTTTCGGAATGTCATGTTTTTTTTGGGAATGTGTGGAATGTCGTGTCTTTTCTTGGAATGTGTGGAATGTCGTGTCTTTTTTTGGAATGTCATGTCTTTTTTTGGAATGTCATGTCTTTTTTTGGAATGTGTGGAATGTCGTGTCTTTTCTTGGAATGTGTGGAATGTCGCGTCTTTTCTTGGAATGTGTGGAATGTCGTGTCTTTTTTTGGAATGTCATGTCTTTTTTTGGAATGTGTGGAATGTCATGCCTTTTCTTGGAATGTGTGGAATGTCATGTCTTTTCTTGGAATGTGTGGAATGTCGTGTCTTTTCTTGGAATGTCATGTCTTTTCTTGGAATGTGTGGAATGTCGTGTCTTTTTTTGGAATGTCATGTCTTTATTTGGAATCTGTGGAATGTCGTGTCTTTTCTTGGATTGTGTGGAATGTGTCTTTTTTTGGAATGTCATGTCTTTTTTTGGAATGTGTGGAATGTCGTGTCTTTTCTTTGAATGTGTGGAATGTCGTGTCTTTTTTTGGAATGTCATGTCTTTTTTTGGAATGTGTGGAATGTCATGTCTTTTCTTGGAATGTGTGGAATGTCGCGTCTTTTCTTGGAATGTGTGGAATGTCGTGTCTTTTATTGGAATGTCATGACTTTTTTTGGAATTTGTGGAATGTCATGTCTTTTTTTGGAATGTGTGGAATGTCATGTCTTTTCTTGGAATGTGTGGAATGTCGCGTCTTTTCTTGGAATGTGTGGAATGTCGTGTCTTTTTTTAGAATGTCATGTCTTTTTCTGGAATGTGTGGAATGTCATGTCTTTTCTTGGAATGTGTGGAATGTCGCGTCTTTTCTTGGAATGTGTGGAATGTCGTGTCTTTTTTTGGAATGTCATGTCTTTTTTTGGAATGTGTGGAATGTCATGTCTTTTGTTGCAATGTGTGGAATGTCGCGTCTTTTCTTGGAATGTGTGGAATGTTGTGTCTTTTTTTGGAATGTCATGTCTTTTTTTGGAATGTGTGGAATGTCATGTCTTTTCTTGGAATGTGCGGAATTTCGCGTCTTTTCGTGGAATGAGTGGAATGTCGTGTCTTTTTTTGGAATGTCATGTCTTTTTTTGGAATGTCATGTCTTTTTTTGGAATGTGTGGAATGTCGTGTCTTTTCTTGGAATGTGTGGAATGTCGTGTCTTTTTTTGGAATGTCATGTCTTTTTTTGGAATGTGTGGAATGTCATGTCTTTTCTTGGAGTGTGTGGAATTTCGCGTCTTTTCGTGGAATGTCATGTCTTTTTTTGGAATGTGTGGAATGTCGTGTCTTTTCTTGGAATGTGTGGAATGTCGTGTCTTTTTTTGGAATGTCATGTCTTTTTTTGGAATGTGTGGAATGCCGTGTCTTTTCTTGGAATGTGTGGAATGTCATGTCTTTTTTTGGAATGTGTGGAATGTCATGTCTTTTCTTGGAATGTGTGGAATGTCGTGTCTTTTCTTGGAACGTCATGTCTTTTCTTGGAATGTGTGGAGTGTCGTGTTTGTTAGTTTTGCAGGTAAGTAAACCACCTACAGGGTTCAAAGTTGGGTCCAAGGTAACCCACCGTTGGGGGTTCAGAGCAACCCCAAAGTTACACACCTGCAGCTCAGGGCCGGTCAGGTGCAGAGGTCAAAGTGGTGCCCAAAACGCATAAGCTGCAATGGAGAAAGGGGTGCCCCGGTTCCAGTCTGCCAGCAGGGAAGTACCCGCGTCTTCGGAGGGCAGACCAGGGGGGTTTTGTAGGCACCGGGGGGGACACAAGTCAGCACAAAAAGTACACCCTCAGCGGCACCGGGCGGCCGGGTGCAGTGTGCAAACAGGCGTTGGGTTTTCAATGTAGTTCAATGGGAGACCTAGGGGTCTCTTTAGCGATGCAGGAAGGCAAGGGGGAGGGGGGGCTTCTCGGGGTAGCCACCACCTGGACAAGGGACAGGGCCACCTGGGGATCACTCCTGCACTGGAGGTCGGATCCTTCAGGTCCTGGGGGCTGCGGGTGCAGCGTCTTTACCAGGCGTCGGGTCTTTGAAGCAGGCAGTCGCGGTCAGGGGGAGCCTCGGGATTCCCTCTGACGGCGTCGCTGTGGGGGCTCAGGGGTGTCAAATCTGGCTACTCACGGTCTCGCAGTAGCCGGGGAGTCCTCCCTGTAGTGTTTGTTCTCCACAAGTCGAGCCGTGGGCGTCGGGTGCAGAGTGCAAAGTCTCACGCTTCCGGCAGGAAACGTGTGTTCTTTCAAAGTTGCTTCTTTGTTGCAAAGTTGCAGTCTTTGTGGAGCAGGGCCGCTGTCCTCAGGAGTTCTTGGTCCTTTTAGATGCAGGGTAGTCCTCTGAGGCTTCAGAGGTCGCTGGACCCTGTGGAACGCGTCGCTGGAGCAGTTCTTTAAAAGTGGGGAGACAGGCCGGTAGAGCTGGGGCCAAAGCAGTTGCTGTCTCCGTCTTCTCTGCAGGTTTTTCAGCTCAGCAGTCCTTCTTCGTCTTACGTTGCAGGAATCTATCTTGCTGTATTCTGGGAGCCCCTAAATACTCAATTTAGGGGTGTGTTTAGGACTGGGGGGTTAGTAGCCAATGGCTACTAGCCCTGAGGGTGGCTACACCCTCTTTGTGCCTCCTCCCTGAGGGGAGGGGGGCACATCCCTATCCCTATTGGGGGAATCCTCCATCTGCAAGATGGAGGATTTCTAAAAGTCAGAGTCACCTCAGCTCAGGACACCTTAGGGGCTGTCCTGACTGGCCAGTGACTCCTCCTTGTTTTTCTCATTATCTCCTCCGGCCTTACAAGTATCTCTAGAACTTAATTCAAACTTTTACAAAACGTTTAAACTCTAAAAGAAATGCTATCAGGGACTAACACAAGGCCCTAGCAGGACTTGTAAAATTTTTGAAAAATAGCTCAAATTTCAAAACTCATTTTCTATTGGCAATTTTTGGAAGTTAGTTGTGTGATCAGGTATTGGCTGAGTAGTCCTGCAAATGCAAAGTCTTGTACCCCACCGCTGATCCACCAATGTAGGAAGTTGGCTCTGTATGTACTATTTCAAAGTAAGAAATAGCATGCACAGAATCCAAGGGTTCCCCTTAGAGGTAAGATAGTGGCAAAAAGAGATACTTCTAATGGTCTATTTTGTGGTAGTGTGGTTAAGCAGTAGGCTTATCAGAGGGTAGTGTTAAGCATTTGTTGTAAACACACAGGCAATAAGTGGGGAACACACACTCAAAGACAATTCCAGGCCAATAGGTTTTTATATAGAAAAATATATTTTCTTAGTTTATTTTAAGAACCACAGGCTCAAGATTTACAAACAATACTTTAAATGAAAGGTACTTCACTTAGGAACTTTAGAAACTTTGAATTAGCAAAATAGCATATACAGTTTTCACACAAATGGCAATAAGCTATTTTAAAACTGGACACACTGCAATTTTCAACAGTTCCTGGGGGAGGTAAGTGTTTGTTAGTTTTGCAGGTAAGTAAACCACCTACAGGGTTCAAAGTTGGGTCCAAGGTAGCCCACTGTTGGGGGTTCAGAGCAACCCCAAAGTTACCACACCAGCAGCTCAGGGCCGGTCAGGTGCAGAGGTCAAAGTGGTGCCCAAAACGCATAGGCTTCAAAGGAGAAAGGGGTGCCCTGGTTCCAGTCTGCCAGCAGGTAAGTACCCGCGTCTTAGGAGGGCAGACAAGGGGGGTTTTGTAGGGCACCGGGGGGACACAAGTCAGCACAAAAAGTACACCCTCAGCGGCACGGGGGCGGCCGGCTGCAGTGTGCTAACACGCATCGGGTTTTCAATGTAGTTCAATGGGAGACCTAGGGGTCTCTTTAGCGATGCAGGCAGGCAAGGGTGGGGCTTCTCGGGGTAGCCACCACCTGGGCAAGGGAGAGGGCCACCTGGGGGTCGCTCCTGCACTGGAGGTCGGATCCTTCAGGTCCTGGGGGCTGCAGGTGCAGCGTCTTTACCAGGCGTCGGGTCTTTGAAGCAGGCAGTCGCGGTCAGGGGGAGCCTCGGGATTCCCTCTGCAGGACCCGCTGTGGGGAATCAGGGGGGTCAACTCTGGCTGCTCACGGTCTCGCAGTTGCCGGGGAGTCCTCCCTGTAGTGTTTGTTCTCCACAAGTCGAGCCGGGGGCGTCGGGTGCAGAGTGCAAAGTCTCACACTTCTGGCGGGAAACGTGTGTTCTTTCAAAGTTGCTTCTTTGTTGCAAAATTGCAGTCTTTGTGGAGCAGAGCCGCTGTCCTCGGGAGTTCTTGGTCCTTTTAGATGCAGGGTAGTCCTCTGAGGCTTCAGAGGTCGCTGGACCCTGTGGAGCGCGTCGCTGGAGCAGTTCTTTAGAAGTGGGGAGACAGGCCGCTAGAGCTGGGGCCAAAGCAGTTGGTGTCTCCGTCTTCTCTGCAGGTTTTTCAGCTCAGCAGTCCTTCTTCGTCTTAGGTTGCCGGAATCTATCTTGCTGTGTTCTGGGAGCCCCTAAATACTCGATTTAGGGGGGTGTTTAGGTCTGGGGGGTTAGTAGACAATGGCTACTAGCCCTGAGGGTGGCTACACCCTCTTTGTGCCTCCTCCCTGAGGGGAGGGGGGCACATCCCTATCCCTGTTGGCCGAATCCTCCATCTGCAAGATGGAGGATTTCTAAAAGTCAGAGTCACCTCAGCTCAGGACACCTTAGGGGCTGTCCTGACTGGCCAGTGACTCCTCCTTGTTTTTCTCATTATCTCCTCCGGCCTTGCCGCCAAAAGTGGGGCCGTGGTCGGAGGGGGCGGGCAACTCCACTAGTTGGAGTGCCCTGGGGTGCTGTAACAAAGGGGGTGAGCCTTTAAGGCTCACCGCCAGGTGTTACAGTTCCTGCAGGGGGAGGTGAGAAGCACCTCCACCCAGTACAGGCTTTGTTACTAGCCACAGAGTGACAAAGGCACTCTCCCCATGTGGCCAGCAACATGTCTGGTGTGTGGCAGGCTGCTAAAACTAGTCAGCCCACACTGGTAGTCGGTTAAGGTTTCAGGGGGCATCTCTAAGATGCCCTCTGGGGTGTATGTTACAATAAAATGTACACTGGCATCAGTGTGCATTTATTGTGCTGAGAAGTTTGATACCAAACTTCACAGTTTTCAGTGTAGCCATTATAGTGCTGTGGAGTTTGTGCATGACAGACTCCCAGACCATATACTCTTATGGCTACCCTGCACCTACAATGTCTAAGGTTTTGCTTAGACACGGTAGGGGCATAGTGCTCATGCACTTATGCCCTCACCTATGGTATAGTGCACCCTGCCTTAGGGCTGTAAGGCCTGTTAGAGGGGTGACTTATCTATACCTATAGGCAGTGTGAGGTTGGCATGGCACCCTGAAGGGAGTGCCATGTTGATTTAGTCATTTTATCCCCAGTAGCACACACAAGCTGGCAAGCAGTGTGTCTGTGCTGAGGGAGGGGTCCCCAGGGTGGCATAAGACATGCTGCAGCCCTGAGAGACCTTCCCTGGCATCAGGGCCCTTGGTACCAGGGGTACCAGTTACAAGGGACTTACCTGGATGCCCGGGTGTGCCAATTGTGGAAACAAAGGTACAGGTTAGGGAAAGAACACTGGTGCTGGGGCCTGTTTAGTAGGCCTCAGCACACTTTCAAATCATAACTTGGCATCAGCAAAGGCAAAAAGTCAGGGGGTAACCATGCCAAGGAGGCATTTCCTTACACAATCCCCCCCCCCAAACGAAAGAGGATGAGACTAACCTTTCCCAAGAGAGTCTTCATTTTCTAAGTGGAAGAACCTGGAGAGGCCATCTGCATTGGCATGGGCAGTCCCAGGTCTGTGTTCCACTATAAAGTCCATTCCCTGTAGGGAGATGGACCACCTCAACAGTTTTGGATTTTCACCTTTCATTTGCATTAGCCATCTGAGAGGTCTGTGGTCAGTTTGAACTACAAAGTGAGTACCAAACAGGTATGGTCTCAGCTTCTTCAGGGACCAAACCACAGCAAAGGCCTCCCTCTCAATGGCACTCCAACTCTGCTCCCTGGGGAGTAACCTCCTGCTAATGAAAGCAACAGGCTGGTCTAGGCCATCATCATCTGGAGCTTTGGGAACTGGTGCTGTGCACATTGCTTGTTTCAGGGTGTCAAAGGCCTGTTGGCATTCTACAGTCCAGTTTACCTTCTTGGGCATTTTCTTGGAAGTAGGTTCTGTGAGGGGTGTCAATATGGATCCATATCCCTTCACAAACCTCCTGTAATACCCAGTCAAGACAAGGAATGCCCTGACTTGAGTCTGGGTTTTTGGAGCTGCCCAGTCCAGAATAGTCTGGATCTTAGGCTGGAGTGGCTGAACTTGGCCTCCACCTACAAGGTGTCCCAAGTAAACTACAGTTCCCTGCCCTATCTGGCATTTGGATGCCTTGATAGAGAGGCCTGCTGTTGGCAGGGCCTTCAAACCCTTCTTCAGGTGGACCAGGTGATCCTGCCAGCTGGAGCTAAAGACAGCAATATCGTCAAGATACGCTGCACTAAAGGACTCCAAGCCAGCAAGGACTTGATTCACCAACCTTTGGAAGGTGGCAGGGTCATTGTTTAAACCAAAGGGGATAACAGTAAACTGATAATGCCCATCAGGTGTGGAGAATGCTGTCTTTTCTTTGGATCCTTGTGCCATTTTGATTTGCCAGTACCCTGCTGTCAAGTCAAAGGTACTTAAGTATTTGGCAGCACCTAGTTTGCCTATCAATTCATCTGCCCTTGGAATGGGATGGGCATCTGTCTTGGTGACAGAATTAAGTCCTCTGTAGTCCACACAAAACCTCATCTCTCTCTTTCCATCTTTGGTGTGAGGTTTGGGGACTAAGACCACTGGGCTAGCCCAGGAGCTGTCAGAGTGTTCAATAACTTCCAATTCCAGCATCTTGTGGACTTCCACCTTGATGCTTTCCTTAACTTGGTCAGACTGTCTGAAAATGTTGTTTTTGATGGGCATGCTGTCTCCTGTGTCCACATCATGGGTTCACAGGTATGTCTGACCAGGGGTTAGGGAAAATAGCTCAGCAAACTGTTGCAGGACCTTCCTACAGTCAGATTGCTGTTGGCCAGAGAGGGTGTCTGAATAGATCACTCCATCAACTGAGCCATCTTTAGGGTCTGTGGAGAGGAGATCAGGGAGAGGTTCACTCTCAGCTTCCTGGTCCTCATCTGTTACCATCAACAGATTCACATCTGCCCTGTCATGGAAGAGTTTGAGTCGGTTCACATGGATCACCCTTTTGGGGTCCTGCTAGTGCCTAGGTGTACCAGGTAGGCGACCTGACTCTTCCTCTCTAGCACTGGGTAAGGGCCACTCCATCTGTCCTGAAGTGCCCTGGGAGCCACATGCTCCAGAACCCAGACTTTCTGCCCTGGCTGAAACTCAACCATAGCAGCCTTTTCGTCATACCACAACTTCTGGAGTTGTTGGCTGGCCTCAAGGTTTTTACTTGCCTTTTCCATATACTCTGCCATCCTTGAACGTAGACCTAGTACATAGTCCACTATATCTTGTTTAGGCTCATGAAGTGGTCTCTCCCAGCATTCTTTTACAAGAGCTAGTGGTCCCCTTACAGGATGGCCAAACAGAAGTTCAAAGGGGGAAAACCCTACTTCCCTCTGAGGCACCTCTCTGTAGGCGAAAAGCAGACATTTCAAGAGGACATCCCATCTCCTTTTGAGTTTTTCAGGGAGCCCCATGATCATGCCTTTCAATGTCTTGTTAAATCTTTCAACAAGACCATTGGTTTGTGGATGGTATGGTGTGGTGAATTTGTAAGTCACTCCACACTCATTCCACATATGCTTCAGGTATGCTGACATGAAGTTGGTACCTCTGTCAGACACCACCTCCTTAGGAAATCCCACTCTGGTAAAAATACCAATGAGTGCTTTGGCTACTGCAGGGGCAGTAGTCGACCTAAGGGGAATTGCTTCAGGGTATCTAGTAGCAAGATCCACTACTACTAGTATGTATTGGTTCCCTGAGGCTGTGGGAGGTTCAAGTGGACCCACTATGTCCACACCCCGTTTTTTAAAGGGGACCCCCACCACTGGAAGTGGAATGAGGGGGGCCTTTGGGTGTCCACCTGTCTTACCACTGGCTTGACAGGTAGTACAGGAGATACAAAACTCCTTGACCTTCTGGGACATGTTGGGCCAATAGAAGTGGATGACTAATCTCTCCCACGTCTTGGTCTGTCCCAAATGCCCAGCAAGAGGAATATCATGAGCTAAGGTTAGAATGAACTCCCTAAACTCCTGAGGCACTACCACTCTCCTAGTGGCACCAGGTTTGGGATCTCTTGCCTCAGTGTAAAGGAGTCCATCTTCCCAATAGACTCTGGCCCATATTTATACTTTTTGACGCTAAACTGCGCTAACGCAGTTTAGCGTCAAAAAGTTTTGCGCCGGCTAACGCCATTCTGAAGCGCCATGCGGGCGCCGTATTTATTGAATGGCGTTAGCCGGCGCAAGCAGACCGGCGCTGCCTGGTGTGCGCGAGAAAAACCACGTACACCAGGCAGCGCCGGCGTAGGGGGAAAATGGCGCATGGGTGTCTTAAAATGGGGCAAGTCAGGTTACGTCGAAAAAATCGTCGTAACCCGACTTGCGCCATTTATTTTCGACGCCCATCCCCCATCAACATGACTCCTATCATTGTAAAGATAGGAGTCATGCCCCCTTGCCCAATGGCCATGCCCAGGGGACTTCTGTCCCCTGGGCATGGTCATTGGGCATAGTGGCATGTAGGGGGGCACAAATCAGGCCCCCCTATGCCAAAAAAAATTATTAAAAAAAAATAAAAAAATACTTACCTGAATGTCCCTGGGGTGGGTCCCTCCAGCCTTGGGTGTCCTCCTGGGGTGGGCAAGGGTGGCAGGGGGGGTCCCTGGGGGCAGGGGAGGGCACTCTGGGCTCATTTTGAGCCCACTTGTCCCTTAACGCCATGCCTGACCCAGGCGTTAAAAAGCGGCGCAAATGCGCCGTTTTTAGCCACGCCCACTCCCGGGCGTCTCTTTTGCCCGGGAGTATAAATACCACGTAAAGGCCTGGGAGTCATTTTTTAGACGGGAACGCCTCCCTTGCATATCATTAACGCAAGGAAGGGGTTCACGCTAAAAAATGACGCACATTCCGGGAACTTTGGCGCTATTCGCCTCTAACGCCATAGTATAAATATGGCGTTAGTTGGCGTTAGTTTAGCGTCGAATTTGCGTCGAAAAAAACGACGCAAATTCGGCGCAAACGGAGTATAAATACGGCCCTCTATGTGTTCCTGTTATTTTTCCTTTGGGCTCTTCAGCAGCTTGCTGACTAAGGCCTTCAAGAGAGGGACAGGTTTCTTGCCCCTTACACAACTGTTCCCTTGAGGGTCCCCCTGGGCCCAGGAGCTCAACCTGATAAGGTTCTTACTCCATAGGCTCAGTTCCCTCAGAGGGCAGAACTTCTTCCTGGGAAGAGAGGTTCTCTTTTTCTTGTTGTGTTGAAACTGGTTCCCCAGTTTTCTTTCCTTTTCTCTTGGAGGGTTGGGCCCTTTTTGCAGGCTCCAACACCACTTTTTCACCATGAGCCACTATGTCCACACCCATTCTTTCAAAGGGGACCCCCACCACTGGAAGTGGAATGAGGGGGGCCTTTGGGTGTCCACCTGTCTTCCCACTGGCTTTACAGGTAGTACAGGAGACACAAAACTCCTTGACCTTCTGGGACATGTTGGGCCAATAGAAGGGGGTGACTAATCTCTCCTACGCCTTGGTCTGTCCCAAATGCCCAGCAAGAGGATTATCATGAGCTGAGGTTAGAATGAACTCCCTAAACTCCTGAGGCACTACCACTCTCCTAGTGGCACCAGGTTTGGGATCTCTTGCCTCAGTGTAAAGGAGTCCATCTTCCCAATAGACTCTATGTGTTCCTGTTATATTTCTCTTGGACTCTTCAGCAGCTTGCTGCCTAAGGCCTTCAAGAGAGGGACAGGTTTCTTGCCCCTTACACAACTGTTCCCTTGAGGGTCCCCCTGGGCCCAGGAGCACAACCTGATAAGGTTCTAACTCCATGGGCTCAGTTCCCTCAGAGGGCAGAACTTCTTCCTGGGAAGAGAGGTTCTCTTTTTCTTGTTGTGTTGAAACTGGTTCCCCAGTTTTCTTTCCTTTTCTCTTGGAGGGTTGGGCCCTTTTTGCAGGCTCCAACACCACTTTTTCACCATGAGCCTTGCACTGTGCCCTTGTTTTGACACACACCAGTTCAGGGATACCCAGCATGGCTGCGTGGGTTTTGAGTTCTACCTCAGCCCATGCTGAGGACTCCAGGTCATTTCCAAGCAAACAGTCTACAGGGATATTTGAGGAGACCACCACCTGTTTCAGGCCATTGACCCCTCCCCACTCTAAAGTTACCATAGCCATGGGATGTACTTTAGTCTGATTGTCAGCATTGGTGACTGGATAAGTTTGTCCAGCCAGGTATTGACCAGGGGAAACCAGTTTCTCTGTCACCATGGTGACACTGGCACCTGTATCCCTCAGGCCTTCTACACTTTGCCCATTAATTAAGAGTTGCTGCCTGTATTTTTGCAAATTACCCCACCCTCAGAGCTTCTTTGTGAACCTTGATTTGCTCTGGGCACACAGTTGATCCCACTTGGAGACTGGCCATTCCAGTGTTAGCTGGAGTAGTGTTAGAAGTGGAACCTTTCTTGGGACAGGCCTTGTCTCCAGTTTGGTGTCCTTGCTGATTACAGCTACGACACCAGGCCTTTTTGGGATCAAAGTTTTTACCCTTGTACCCAAAATTGGATTGTGAAGAGGCTCTGGACCCTCCCTCCTGAGCAGGTTTTTGGGGCCCTGTAGAAGACTCTTTACTTTTCCCTTTGGATGTCTCAACACTCTTCCCCTTGGGAGTCTTTGTGACCCCTTTCTTTTGGTCACCCCCTGTGGAAGTCTTGGTCACCCTAGTCTTGACCCAATGGTCCGCCTTCTTTCCCAATTCTTGGGGAGAAATTGGTCCTAGGTCTACCAGATGCTGATGCAGTTTATCATTGAAACAATTACTTAACAGGTGTTCTTCCACAAATAAATTGTACAGCCCATCATAATCATTTACACCACTGCCTTGAATCCAACCATCCAGTGTTTTCACTGAGTAGTCTACAAAATCAACCCAGGTCTGGCTCGAGGATTTTTGAGCCCCCCTAAACCTAATTCTATACTCCTCAGTGGAGAATCCAAAGCCCTCAATCAGGGTAGCCTTCGTGAGGTCATAGGATTCTGCATCTTTTCCAGAGAGTGTGAGGAGTCTATCCCTACACTTTCCAGTGAACATTTCCCAAAGGAGAGCACCCCAGTGAGATCTGTTTACTTTTCTGGTTGCACAAGCCCTCTCAAAAGCTGTGAACCATTTGGTGATGTCATCACCATCTTCATATTTAGTTACGATCCCTTTTGGGATTTTCAACATGTCAGGAGAATTTCTGACCCTATTTATGTTGCTGCCACCATTGATGGGACCAAAACCCATCTCTTGTCTTTCCCTTTCTATGGCTAGGAGCTGTCTCTCTAAAGCCAATCTTTTGACCATCCTGGCTAACAGGAGGTCGTCTTCATTGAGGCTGCCCTCAATGCTTCCAGAGTTGCTGGATTCTCCTGTGAGAGAAGCAGCATCTCTGACTATCACTTGTGGAGACAGGGTTTGAGGGACCTGTTCTCCCTTTGTAGGAGTGGGGGTGGGAAATCCTCCACTTCACTAGCTTCCTCCTCTGGGAAGGTATCCTCAGAGGGGTTGTTCTTAGCAAACTCTGCCAAAAGCTCCTGGAGCTGTACTTTGGTAGGGTTTGAACCAGTTTTAGGCCCGTATTTATACTTTTTGACGCAAAACTGCGCTAACGCAGTTTAGCGTCAAAAAAATTAGCGCCGGCTAACGCCATTCTGAAGCGCCATGCGGGCGCCGTATTTATAGAATGACGTTAGCCGGCGTTAGCCGACCGGCGCTGCCTGGTGTGCGTAAAAAAAAACGACGTACACTAGGCAGCGCCGGCGTAGGGGAAAATGGCGTTTGGGCGTCCAAAAATGGGGCAAGTCAGGCTGAGGCAAAAAAATCGCCTCAACCCGATTTGCGCCATTTTTTTTTTGGCGCCCAGGCGCCATTAACATGACTCCTGTCTTAGTAAAGACAGGAGTCATGCCCCCTTGCCCAATGGCCATGCCCAGGGGACTTATGTCCCCTGGGCATGGTCATTGGGCATAGTGGCATGTAGGGGGGCACAAATCAGGCCCCCCTATGCCAAAAAAAAAAAAAAAAAAAAAAAATACTTACCTGAACTTACATTAATGTCCCTGGGGTGGGTCCCTCCATCCTTGGGTGTCCTCCTGGGGTGGGCAAGGGTGGCAGGGGGTGTCCCTGGGGGCAGGGGAGGGCACCTCTGGGCTCATTCTGAGCCCACAGGTCCCTTAACACCTACCCTGACCCAGGCGTTAAAAAGAGGCGCAAATGCGGGGTTTTTTGACCTGCCCACTCCCGGGCGTCATTTTTGCCAGGGAGTATAAATCCGACGCATATGCATCGGAGTCATTTTTTTAGACGGGAACGCCTACCTTGCATCTCATTAACGCAAGGAAGGTGTTCACGCCAAAAAATGACGCTAACTCCATGAACTTTGGCGCTAGACGCGTCTAACGCCAAAGTATAAATATGGAGTTAGTTTTGCGTCGAATTTGCGTAAAAAAAAACGACGCAAATTCGGCGCAAACGGAGTATAAATATGCCCCTTAATCTTTTTGGTTTTGCAGAGAGACCTTAACTGTGACATCCTAAGATGCAGGTAAGGGGTGATGTTGAGTTCCATCACACTCTCTTCTGCATTAGACATTATGGTGGTCATTACAACCCTGGCAGACGGTGTTAAAGCTGCGGTAATACCGCAAACAGGCCGGCGGACAAAAAAAGGGAATTATGACCCTGGCGGAAACCGCCAACAAAGACAGCCACTTTAACACAGCGCCCGCCACGGCGGTACAGACAAGCAGCGCGGCGGTCACCGCCAACAGACAGGCGGAAGATAAAGTACCACCCATAGTATCACAACCCGCCAATCCGCCACCTTTTCCGGGGCGGATTCACTGTGGTTAAAAACACGGCGGAAACGGCTTTTGCAATGGGAAAACGCTCACCTGAACACATCCCACGAGGACTCCATGGACCATGAACTCCAAATACTCCCTGCCCTTGTGTTTCTGCTCCTCTACGACCAACAGCTACGTAGGCGCCGAAGACAACGGTGAGTACTGCACCTACGACACGGGGATGGGGAGGCAAAAGTTAGGGGGACACCCACCAAACACCCCCACCCCCACCCTCGCATATTACAACGTACACACCAATACATTCACAAAAATCACAGTAACAACCCACAATCCCCACGGAAGAATGAAAAGACAAAGCGAAATTTGGTCAAACATTGTAATGTGGCAATATACATGTCATACAAAAATATACAGATATATATATGAAAATCAGTCATAATTATATACAATACGAGAAGTAGTGCAGATATGTACATAACAATGTCAGTGCACCAACAGTCCAAAAATGCATGGTTGAGGCCCACAAAGGATACCTGACCACAATCTGAGAGAACACTGCCGGGGCATCAGATAGAAATACTACAGGTACCTCAGGGGGAAGGGAAGGGGGGCACCTCAGCCGGATGACTGCAAAGCCAGATCCACGACGGGGCTCCATGCCCATTGATGTATCCTGGGGAGTGCAAAGCCACAGTCTCTCAAGTCTCTACAGTGGGTGGCTTGCCCACTGTGCCATCCTGGGGAGTGCAAAGCAATCATTCTCTCGAATCTCTACAGTGGGTGGCTTGCCCACTGTGCCATCCTGGGGAGTGCAAAGCCACAGTTTCTCAAGTCTCTACAGTGGCTGGCTTGCCCACTGTGCCATCCTGGGGAGTGCAAACCCACAGTCTCTCAAGTAGGTGCAGGTCTCCACTGGTACTGGGGGAGACTGGTGCCCAGACTGGATGAGTCTCCCCGTGAAAGTTCCTGTCCTGTCACTGTTCCAGCTGCACATGGGATAAGGATGCCTGATGTGGCGGTCCATTCATTCCTACCCGGTGCTTGCCCTGTTCAGCGGTGTTTTGCCATGGCGGTCTTTGCCCTGGTCAGCGGTGCTTTGCCATGGCGGTCTTTGCCCTGTTCAGCGGTGCTTTGACATGGCGGTTCTGGACTGTTCAGCTGTGCTTTGCCATGGCGGTCTTTGCCCTGTTCAGCGGTGCTTTGACATGGCGGTTCTGGACAGTTCAGTGGTGCTTTGCCATGGCGTTCTTTGCCCTGTTCAGCTGTGCTTTGCCATGGCGGTCTTTGCCCTGTTCAGCGGTGCTTTGACATGGCGGTCTTTGCCCTGTTCAGCGGTGCTTTGACATGCCGGTTCTGGACTGTTCAGTGGTGCTTTGCCATGGCGGTCTTTGCCGTGTTCAGTGGTGGTTTGCCATGGTTGTTCTGGACTGTTCAGCGGTGCTTTGCCATGGCGGTCTTTGCCCTGTTCAGCGGTGCTTTGACATTGCGGTTCTTGACTGTTCAGCGGTGCTTTGCCATGGCGGTCTTTGCCCTGTTCAGCGGTGCTTTGACATGGCGGTTCTGGACTGTTCAGCGGTGCTTTGCCATGGCGGTCTTTGCCCTGTTCAGCGGTGCTTTGCCATGGCGGTCTTTGCCCTGTTCAGCGTTGTTTAGCCATGGCGGTTCTGGACTGTTCAGCAGTGCTTTGCCATGGCGGTCTTTGCCCTGTTCAGCGGTGTTTAGCCATGGCGGTTCTGGACTGTTCAGCGGTGCTTTGACATGGCGGTTCTGAAACGGACATTGGTGTGTGGCATGACGTTCCCTACACTGGGCATTGGTGTGTGGCATGACGTTCTCTACACTGGACATTGGTGTGTGGCATGACGTTCTCTACACTGGGCATTGGTGTGTGGCATGACGTTCCATCATTGCCCAGCGGGGCTGTGGCAGCCGTGGACCTCCAGGGCACTGACTCCAGCGGTGGTCTCCTGACCAGTGACGATATTTGGGCCCTCCTGGGCTGTGACTCTGGCGATGGTCTCCTGACCAGTGACGATATTTGGGCCCTCCTGGGCTGTGACTCCGGCGGTGGTCTCCTGACCAGTGACGATATTTGGGCCCTCCTGGGCTGTGACTCTGGAGGTGGTCTCCTGAACAGTGACGATACTTGGGCCCTCCTGGGCTGTGACTCTGGCGGTGGTCTCCTGACCAGTGTACTTGGGCCCTACTGGGCTGTGACTCCGGCGGTGGCCTCCTGACCAGTGACGATACTTGGGCCCTCCTGGGCAATGACTCCGGCGGTGGTCTCTGGACCAGTGACGATACTTGGGCCCTCCTGGGCTGTGACTCTGGCGGTGGTCTCCTGACCAGTGACGATACTTGGGCCCTCCTGGGCTGTGACTCTGGCGGTGGTCTCTGGACCAGTGACGATACTTGGGTCCTCCTGGGCTGTGACTCTGGTGGTGGTCTCCTGACCAGTGACAATACTTGTGCCCTCCTGGGCAATGACTCCAGTGGTGGTCTCTGGACCAGTGACAATACTTGGGCCCTCCTGGGCTGTGACTCGGGTGGTGGTCTCCTGACCAGTGACAATACTTGGGCCCTCCTGGGCTGTGACTCTGGCGGTGGTCTCTGGACCAGTGACGATACTTGGGCCCTCCTGGGCTGTGACTCTGACGTTGGTCTCCTGACCAGTGACGATACTTGGGCCCTCCTGGGCTGTGACTCCGGCGGTGGTCTCCTGACCAGTGACGATACTTGGGCCCTCCTGGGCAATGACTCCGGCGGTGGTCTCTGGACCAGTGACGATGGTGCTGGCGGTTGTGTCTCGACCGCCGGAAATTATGGCGCACTTCTCCGCCGTGACACTCACAACAGGCTGGGCAGACTTCCTCTGGCCCTTCCCCACCTTTGGTGGAGTCACAGCTGACTCTCCAATCCCCTTGGAACCCATGTGAGTTGGTTTCCCACCAGGAGTCTTCACACGGTCCCGTCGTCCACTCTCCAATTTTAGAGCCTTGACAGGGGGTGGGCTGCCAGTGCCTTGGCTCCGGGGCACACTGCCTGCCCTGGTGGCCAGTGCACTCCACAAGCCTTGAACACGCACCACTGGTATTGGAGGCTTTTTGGCTGAGGCGCTACGACAGGACTGATGAATTGGGGGGGGGGATAGGGGCAAAAAGGTCAACTTTACAGAGGGACAGTTTCTGACGAACACTGGGATGAGTAGCTGGAGGGGGTCTGGGAGTGGAGGAAGAGGAGGTGATTGTCGGAGGTGTCACTTTAGCTGTTTTGGGTGCAAGTGCAGGTACTGGAGGCTGTCGTGAGGTGGATGGATGTTGGGTGAGTGATTGCCGGCGTTTGTGTACTTTGGGAGGGGGACACAGTGGAGGCAGTGGATGTTGCTGTGTCTGTACGTGGGTGAGGCTTGTGTGAGTGCCTGTGGTGTGTGTGGTGCCTATGTTTGCTTGATCTACTTGTGTGTGCTGACTTGTGTGCATGCTGGTCTGTAGGTGTGCTTGGGATGGGCTGGGGTACAGGAGATTGGGTCTGGGTGGAGGAAGTTGGAGGGGGCAGGCTAGACACAGGGACAATGGCTGCCATAAGTGCTGAGGCCAGAGATTGCAGGGTTCGCTGAAGGACAGCCTGACCAGAATGAATGCCCTCCAGGAATACATTACCGTGTTGCAACTCTCGTTCTACACCCTGGATGGCATTCACAATGGTAGACTGCCCAACAGTGAGTGACCTGAGGAGGTCAATGGCCTCCTCACTGAGGGCAGCAGGGGTAACTGGGGCAGGGCCTGAGGTGCCTGGGGCGAAGGTGATGCCCACCCTCCTGGGTGAGCGGGCACGGGGCGAACACTGAGGGGCTGCTGGGAGGGCGGGGCTGGTAGGGGAGGTGACGGCTGTACCTGTAGAGGTGGGGGGCACAGATGGTGCCGCCACCACAAGGGAGCTCCCATCGGCAGACGAGTCCGTGTCGCTGGTTGGTGATCCGGTGGCCGACGTGAAGCTCCCCTCGCCCTCCGTCCCACTGGTGCATTCAGAGTCCGTGGTGTGGCCCTCCATGTCCATGTGGGATGCAGCTCCCTCGTGCTCCGGTGGCCCTGTACCTCCGCCTGATGATGCTGATGTACAAAAGGACAGGGAGAGCAGAAAAAGGGGGGGAGACAGAAGAAAGAGAGTTTAAGTGCATGGCATACCGCTACCGTTGGCGGACAAGACAGACACAGCAGCCCCCTGCATTACGCCGTGCTCCTGCCCTCTGCACATGCAATTTCTGGGATATGGCCTACATGGCAATGGTGGACATCTGCGCACATGGATGCCACAGGGGCAACTATACTTCAACTTGCCACTCTGCTGAGGTGGGGTAGAGTGCCACATGGCCTACATTACGGAGGGGCCTTGCCTTCCGAACTCGCCCTGGCCTAGGGACACCCACAGCCCAGCTCCCCCACCCAGACACCTCCACTGCACGCAAAGTCCGCAGAATGAGAGTGTACTCACCCCCTTGTGTCTGCTGTGATGCCCTCAAGCGCCCATCCAACTCCGGGTAGGCCACCGCCAGGATCCGGAACATCAGGGTGGTCATGGTGTGACGGGCACCCCTCCCACGTTGGGAGGCCATCCCCAGCTGACCCTCTCCCGTCTTCTTGCTGCAGCGGCGAATGTCCTCCCATCTCTTACGGCAGTGGGTGCCCCGTCTCTGGTGGGCCCCCAGGGTCCGGACCTCCTTGGCGATGGCACGCCAAATGTCCCTCTTCTGGTGGGCGCTGACCTACATGACATGCACAAGGAAAGAGGAACAGTCATTACCAACTGCACCGTCGTTGTGAGTGGCCCCCTCCCTACTCTGGCCATGTGGCCCATTCATTCCCATGCATTAATGTTCTATGAACTCTGCCCCTTTCCTTCTTCCAACCAGCCCTCTCCACCCAGGCCTAGCCCATACAACGTGCTCCCTGTGT
Source organism: Pleurodeles waltl (assembly GCF_031143425.1). Taxonomy (NCBI): domain Eukaryota; kingdom Metazoa; phylum Chordata; class Amphibia; order Caudata; family Salamandridae; genus Pleurodeles; species Pleurodeles waltl. The sequence goes on along the minus strand of NC_090437.1, from coordinate 416,349,345 downwards.
ACTAACCTGTTGGTCTGGAGGACCGTAGAGTAGCGTGTACTGGGGGAGGACCCCGTCTACCAGTTTCTCCAACTCCTGTGCAGTGAAGGCAGGGGCCCTTTCCCCAGACGCAGCAGCCATCGTCGCTTCCAGACTGAGGTCACAGCAGCACTTGCAGTGTAGGTCCTCTCCTGTCGAAGGTCAGGTATCTAGTGATTGAACAGATAGAAAATGGCGGTGACGTCCGCGGCGGTAACGTCCGCGGCGGGGCACATCATCACCGCCGGCAAACCTGTTCATTGGATCCTGGGACCCATAGGGTCCAATGTTAACCAATGCAGCATTGCGCCGCGGTCTACGACCGCCTACCGCGACGGTGTACAACGCCAGCGCAGTGACCCCACAATCCCATTGTCCCAGTTTAGAGGTCAGGCAGCCGCCATTTCAGGGGCCCACATGGCTTTATTTACCTCTGCGTCACACATAGCTAGGCCTACACTCAACACACATACAGGAAGGGTTTTGTGGGGGTGTAGTCTTCTGTGTAACTGTGGGTACATACCTGGAGGAATAATGACTGATTCTTCGCTGTTGTCCTTCGTAGGCACCGTCAGCTGGGACATGTGAGAAGATGGCGGAATCCTCCGGTGTACCGACCGCTGGTGGACCTGTTGACAATGGAAGAGAGACATGTCATCGTCACCTACCGGTTTGACCGTGCCACTATCCAGGAACTATGTACCCAGTTGGAGCCAGACCTGATGTCACCAATCCGCCATCCGACTTGAATCCCCCCTGACGTGCAGGTGCTATCAGTGCTCCATTTCCTTGCAAGTGGGTCTTTTCAGACAACAGTGGCCATGGCATCAGGGATGTCCCAGCCTATGTTTTCCAACGTCTTGTCCAGAGTGTTTGCTGCCCTGCTGAAACACGTAAGGAGATACATCATTTTCCCTGAGGTGGCAGATTTGCCTACAGTGAAAGGTGACTTCTATGCCCTTGGACATATCCCCAACGTCATAGGTGCCATTGATGGGACCCATGTAGCTCTGGTCCCCCCCCACAGGAGTGAACAGGTGTACAGGAACAGGAAGAGTTATCATTCCATGAATGTCCAGATGGTCTGTTTGGCAGACCAGTACATCTCGCAGGTAAATGCTATGTTCCCTGGCTCAGTGCATGACGCCTACATCCTGCGGAATAGCAGCATCCCTGATATGATGGGTCAACTCCAGAGGCACCGTGTATGGCTATTAGGGGACTCTGGTTACCCCAACCTTTCCTGGCTACTGACCCCAGTGAGGAATCCCAGGACCAGGGCAGAGGAACGCTACAATGAGGCCCATGGGCAGACTAGGAGGGTGATCGAACGCACCTTCGGCCTCCTGAAGGCCAGGTTCAGGTGCCTCCATATGACAGGTGGATCCCTATTCTACTCACCGAAGAAGGTGTGCGAGATCATCATCGCCTGCTCCATGCTCCATAATTTGGCTTTGCGACGCCAGGTGCCTTTTCTGCAGGAGGATGATCCAGATGACGATGTTGTAGCAGCTGTGGAGTCTGTGGAGCCTGTGGACAGTGATGAGGAGGAAGCTGAGGAAGAAGAAAACGACAACAGGGAGTCAGTCATACAGCAATATTTCCAGTGACACACAGGTGAGAACATTTTCATGTTTAACATTACATTAACTTTCACACGTCTACTCTATCCTGTTTCTCTAGTTCAATCACTATTTGGTAACTGAGTTGTACCCTTCCATTACGGTTTCACAGGTGTGGTTACCAACGTGTCATCTGCTTGCATCCTTCAAGTACTTGTGATGTGTGACATAGGTATGTTAGCCTTACAATGGGAAACCCATTATGACACTGTCATTGATAATACATATTTACTAAATCACAGACTGACTCCAGATTGTTTTGTGTTTCAAGGGTGTTTATTGAAGTGCTCAGAAATGTGAGGGGTTTGTTAAATGAGGATGGGTGATGGTGGAGGAATGTCCATGGCAGAGTCCAGTCTATTAGTCTCACAGGTGCACTGCCCATCTGGGCATAGGAAGTGGAGCTGGGCCAGTTTAAGTATGGACAGGGGAACAAGGTGGTACAGAGGGAGGACAAACAGGGTGGTCTCATTTCCTGGCGGGGGTCTTGCCATCTTGCTCTGTCCTGTTCCTGGATCTCAGGGACCGCTTGCGTGGTGGTTGTCCGTCTGCAGGGGGTGGGGTGCTGGTGTGGTGGTCCTGAGGCGGGGCGTCCTGTCCACTAGCGCCGGCGGAGGTGGTGGGCAGTTCATCGTCCTGGCTAGTGTCAGGGGCCCCTTGGAGTGCCACGGTGTCCCTCATGGTGTGCTGTATGTCCTTCAGCACCCCTACGATGGTGCCCAGGGCGGAGCTGATGGTCCTGAGCTCCTCCCTGAACCCCAAATACTGTTCCTCCTGCAGGCGCAGGGTCTCCTGCAACTTGTCCAGGACCGTCGCCATCGTCTCCTGGGAGTGGTGGTATGCTCCCATGATGGAGGAGAGGGCCTTGTGGAGAGTGGGTTCCCTTGGCCTGTCCGCCCCCTGTCGCACAGCAGCCCTCCCAGTTCCCCTGTGTTCCTGTGCCTCCGTCCCCTGGACCGTGTGCCCACTACCACTGCCCACAGGTCCATGTTGTTGTTGGGGTGGTGGGTTATCCTGGGTTCCCTGTAGTGGTGGACACACCGCTGATTAACCTGTCCTGGGTAGGGAGGCTTGGGCCCGCTGGGTGGGTGCTGTGCTGGTGTTACCAGAGGGTGGAAGGTCAGTGTTGGGCTGTGCCTGTGCAAGGGGAACCGACTGTCCCGAGGCCCACGATGGTCAGGGCTGGTCATCAGGATCCAGTAGGGCAGAGCCTCTCTCGTCACTGTGGGCCTCTTCTGGGGGTGGAGTGGTGTTGTCTGGACCCTCTGGTGTGGTGACGGTCCTTCGGGTTCCTGCAGGGGCATAAGAGCATGATTATTTCATGTGTGTGTGTCATGGTGTGCAATGGGTGGGTGTTTGTGTACCCCAGTGCAAGCATTCCTGTGTGTGGGTTTGTGTGATGATGGTTGGGGGGTGTTCTGGGTATGTGCAGTGGGCATGCTTTAGTGAGGGGTGCCCATGCTTAGTTGTGTCATGCAGGGCTTGGTGTTGGGAAGGGTGGTTTGTGTTATGGGTACATTAGTGAGGATTTTTAGTGATAGGGGAGGGTGTGAAGGTGGGGGTGTGTGATAGCATGCAGGTAGGGTGGGGAATATGATAGTTAAGATTTGACTTACCAGTGTCCCATCCTCCACCGACTCCTCCAAGGCCCTCAGGATGCATGATGGTCAAGACTTGCTCCTCCCATGTTGTTAGTTGTGGGGGAGGAGGTGGGGGTCTGCCACCAGTCCGCTGAACCGCGACGTTGTGCCTGGAGACCGTTGAACGCACCTTCCCCCGTAGGTCGTTCCACCTCTTCCTGATGTCCTCTCTATTTCTTGGGTGCTGTCCCACGGCGTTCACCCTGTCCACTATTCTGCGCCATAACTCCATCTTCCTGGCTATTGATGTGTGCTGTACCTGTGAGCCAAATAGCTGTGGCTCTACCCGGATTATTTCCTCCACCATGACCCTGAGCTCCTCCTCGGAGAAGCGGGGGTGTCTTTGCCGTGACATGGGTGGTGTGTGTGATGTGTGGGGTGGTGTATGTGGTGATGAGTGTGGTGATTGTAGTGGTGTGTGGTGTTTTGTGCGTGGATGTTGTGTGGGTGATGGTGTTGTGTGCCTCTGTGTGCTGGGGTTGTCTATTCTGTGCTCTCTCTTTGGCCTTCATTCGTGATTTTTTAGTCGTAGGGGTTTGTGGGTGATGTGGGTGTGTGTTTTATATTGTATTGGGTGTGTGGGAGTGGTGTGTGTACGTGTATCAGGTGTGTGTATTTCGAAATGTCCAATGTGGCGCTGTTTTGTAGAAGTGTGTGTATTATGAGCGCAGCGGTGTGTACCGCCAATGGAATACTGCGGTTGAAAGACCGCCGCGTGGATTCGTGGGTCGTAATAGCATGGGCGTGTTTCTGTTGGCGTGGAGGTGGAGGATTTGTTTCCGCCAGTTTATCACTGACCTTTGGTGTGGCGGTGTTGTGTGGGTGTCTGAATTTCGGCGGATTCTGAGATGTGTGTCATAATAGCTGTGGTGGAATACCGCGGCGGCGGCGGTGTATTGGCGGTCTTCTGCACGGCGGTAAGTGCCTTTTACCGCCAATGTTGTAATGACCCCCTATGTTCTTAAAGTTGGAATACTTTTTAACAATCTAAAACTATCTCTAGAACTTAATTCAAACTTTTACAAAACTTTTAAACTCTAAAAGGAATGGTATCAGGGACTAACACAAGGCCCTAGCAGGACTTTTAAAAATTTAGAAAAATAGCTCAAATTTCAAAAATCAGTTTCTAATGAAAATGTTTGGAATTTAGTCGTGTGATCAGGTATTGGCTGAGTAGTCCTGCAAATGCAAAGTCTTGTACCCCACCGCTGATCCACCAATGTAGGAAGTTGGCTCTGTATGTACTATTTCAAAGTAAGAAATAGCATGCACAGAATCCAAGGGTTCCCCTTACAGGTAAGATAGCGGCAACAAGAGATCATTCTAATGCTCCATTTTGTGGTAGTGTGGTCGAGCAGTAGGCTTATCAGAGGGTAGTGTTAAACATTTGTTGTACACAGACAGGCAATAAGTGGGGAACACACACTCAAAGACAATTCCAGGCCAATAGGTTTTTATATAGAAAAATATCTTTTCTTAGTTTATTGTAAGAACCACAGGTTCAAGATTTACAAACAATACTTTAAATGAAAGGTACTTCACTTAGGAACTTTAGAAACTTTGAATTAGCAACATAGCATATACAGTTTTCACACAAATGGCAATAAGCTATTTTAAAACTGAACACTGCAATTTTCAACAGTTCCTGGGGGAGGTAAGTGTTTGTTAGTTTTGCAGGCAAGTAACAGGGTTCAAAGTTGGGTCCAAGGTAGCCCACCATTGGTGGTTCAGAGCAACCCCAAAGTTACCACACCAGCAGCTCAGGGCCAGTCAGGTGCAGAGGTCAAAGTGGTGCCCAAAACGCATAGGCTTCAATGGAGGAAAGGGTGCCCCGATTCCAGTCTGCTAGCAGGTAAGTACCCGCGTCTTCGGAGGGCAGACCAGGGGGCTTTTGTAGGGCACCGGGGGGGGACACAAGTCAGCACAAAAAGTACACCCTCAGCGGCACGGGGGCGGCCGGGTGCAATGTGCAAACAGGCGTCAGGTTTTCAATGTAGTTCAATGGGAGACCTAGGGGTCTCTTTAGCGATGCAGGCAGGCAAGGGGGGGGGCTTCTCGGGGTAGCCACCACCTGGGCAAGGGAGAGGGCCACCTGGGGGTCGCTCCTGCACTGGAGGTCGGATCCTTCAGGTCCTGGGGCTGCGGGTGCAGCGTCTTTACCAGGCGTCGGGTCTTTGAAGCAGGCAGTCGTGGTCAGGGAGAGCCTCGGGATTCCCTCTGCAGGCGTCGCTGTGAGGGGTCAGGGGGGTCAACTCTGGCTACTCACGGTCTCGCAGTCGCCGGGGAGTCCTCCCTGTAGTGTTTGTTCTCCACAAGTCGAGCCGGGGGCGTCGGGTGCAGAAACGTGTGTTCTTTCAAAGTTGCTTCTTTGTTGCAAAGTTCCAGTCTTTGTGGAGCAGGGCCGTTGTCCTCTGGAGTTCTTGGTCCTTTTAGATGCAGGGTAGTCCTCTGAGGCTTCAGAGGTCGCTGGACCCTGTGGAATGCATCGCTGGAGCAGTTCTTTAGAAGTGGGGAGACAGGCCGGTAGAGCTGGGGCCAAAGCAGTTGTTGTCTCCGTCTTCTCTGCAGGTTTTTCAGCTCAGCAGTCCTTCTTCGTCTTAGGTTGCAGGAATATATCTTGCTGTGTTCTGGGAGCCCCTAAATACTCGATTTAGGGGGGTGCTTAGGTCTGGGGGGTTAGTAGCCAATGGCTACTAGCCCTGAGGGTAGCTACACCCTCTTTGTGCCTCCTCCCTGAGGGGAGGGGGGCACATCCCTATCCCTATTGGCCGAATCCTCCATCTGCAAGATGGAGGATTTCTAAAAGTCAGAATCACCTCAGCTCAGGACACCTTAGGGACTGTCCTGACTGGCCAGTGACTCCTCCTTGTTTTTCTCATTATCTCCTCCGGCCTTGCCGCCAAAAGTGGGGCCGTGGCCGGAGGAGGCGGGCAACTCCACTAGCTGGAGTGCCCTGGGGTGTGGTAACAAAGGGGGTGAGCCTTTGAGGCTCACTGCCAGGTGTTACAGTTCCTGCAGGGGGAGGTGAGAGGCACCTCCACCCAGTACCGGCTTTGTTACTAGCCACAGAGTGACAAAGGCACTCTCCCCATGGGGCCAGCAACATGTCTGGTGTGTGGCAGGCTACTAAAACTAGTCAGCCCACACTGGTAGTCGGATATGGTTTCAGGGGGCATCTCTAAGATGCCCTCTGGGGTGTATTTCACAATAAAATGTACACTGGCATCAGTGTGCATTTATTGTGCTGAGAAGTTTGATACCAAACTTCCCAGTTTTCAGTGTAGCCATTATGGTGCTGTGGAGTTCGTGTTTGACAGACTCCCAGCCCACATACTCTTATGGCTACCCTGCACTTACAATGTCTAAGGTTTTGCTTAGACACTGTAGGGGCATAGTGCTCATGCACTTATGCCCTCACCTATGGTATAGTGCACCCTGCCTTAGGGCTGTAAGGCCTGCTAGAGGGGTGACTTATCTATGCCATAGGCAGTGTGAGGTTGGCATGGCACCCTGAGGGGAGTGCCATGTCGACTTAGTAGTTTTCTCCCCACCAGCACACACAAGCTGGCAAGCAGTGTGTCTGTGCTGAGTGAGGGGTCTCCAGGGTGGCATAAGACATGCTGCAGCCCTTAGAGACCTTCCCTGGGATCAGGGCCCTTGGTACCAGGGGTACCAGTTACAAGGGACTTACCTTTATGCCAGGGTGTGCCAATTGTGGAAACAAAGGTACAGGTTAGGGAAAGAACACTGGTGCTGGGGCCTGGTTAGCAGGTCCCAGCACACTTTCAAATCATAACTTGGCATCAGCAAAGGCAAAAAGTCAGGGGGTAACCATGCCAAGGAGGCATTTCCTTACAATATTGTTAAGGGGGGTGACCCCTTAAGCAAGGATCGCTCCCCAAGAGGCACTTTCTTTTTACTAGGCCTTTTCTGACCCCCCGTGGGCAGATTGGCCTATATTAATTACGGCGGGTGGTGGAGGCGGGGATCCATATTGATTTTAGGCCATTTCTGCCCCCCCGGGGGCAGATCAGCCTATTTCTATTAGGCCGATCTGACCCCGGGGGCAGAATCCACGTACGCACCTGGGATTGGTGTGAGTGTGTGTATGTGTGTGTTTTGTTTTGGGGGCAGCCTCTTGGGCAAGGGTCGCTCCCCAAGGGTGCACATTACTGTTGGCCATACCCCCACCCCAAATAAATGGGGCCAAAGTTGTTCTGCCTACCAGTGGGCAGATGGGGCAATTACCCCTGATCCACAACCCGGCAGGGCAGAAAGTCCACTAAATGCCAGGGAATTTTTAAAAAAATAGTGTGGTGGTGGCTACCAACCATTAGGGGCATGGTTATACCCCCACCCCAACTGAAGAGGGTAACAGTCCTTCAGCTCTCCCCCTCACACTAAAACATCTTATCCCACGGCAAGCAAGAGGACATTTGATTATTTTGGGTTTTGGTTTTACATTTGGGCTATTAGCGCTTGGCTAACTCTCAAAATCGTCCCACTTGGAATGGTGAGGGCTGCACTTTTTGGACTTTGGAACGCTGCCATGTAGAAAAATCCACAAGACCTAGACACATATGAAAATTAAACATCTGGGTGAGTCCAGGGTGGTGTGCTTCCCATGCATCCCGCACCATTTTCTTACCCACAATGCCCTAGAAACCTCCCACATTTTTGTGATGGAACCTTCGGGAATTCGCAGGAATCCACAAAATGTCTCCCATCCAGCATTGTCTCATCTATACCGTTAAAAATTCTGCGCACTTGTGAGCCTAAAAATGTTTTTTTTCTAAGTGCCCTTTTGGGCCCGCTTTGGTTCCCCCTCAATTTCGACATGTTTTTGGCTCTTCCCTGTCACAAGCACGTGGCCCACCTACACAAGTGAGGTATCATTTTTATCGGAAGATTGAAGGGAACGTTGGGTGGTAGGAAATTTGTCCTGTTGCGGTGATCCCACACAGAAATGTGGGAAAATGTGATTTTTTAGCTACATTTGAGGTTTGCTGAGGATTCTGGGTAAGAAAACATTGGGGGATCCACGCAAGTCACACCTCCCTGGATTCCCTCGGGTGTCTAGTTTTCAGAAATGTTTGGGTTTGGTAGGTTTCCCTATATGGCTGCTGTGCGCAGGACCAAAAACACAGGTACCCCGCAAAAGCAGGTAGTTTAGTATTTGATAATTTTGGTGTGTCCACAAAGGGTTTTGGGGCATTTCCTTTTGCGGGCACTAGACCTACCCACAAAAGTGAGGTACCATTTTTATCGGGAGACTTGGGGGAGCTCTGGGTGGAAGGAAATTTGTGGCTCTTCTCAGATTCCAGAACTTTTCTTGGAATGTGTGGAATGTCGTGTCTTTTTTTGGAATGTCATGACTTTTTTTTGGAATGTGTGGAATGTCATGTCTTTTCTTGGAATGTGTGGAATGTCACGTCTTTTCTTGGAATGTGTGGAATGTCGTGTCTTTTTTTGGAATGTCATGTCTTTTTTTGGAATGTGTGGAATGTCATGTCTTTTCTTGGAATGTGTGGAATGTCGCATCTTTTCTTGGAATGTGTGGAATGTCGAGTCTTTTTTTGGAATGTCATGTCTTTTCTTGAAATGTGTGGAATGTCATGTCTTTTCTTGGAATGTTTGGAATGTCGCATCTTTTCTTGGAATGTCGAGTCTTTTTTTGGAATGTCATGTCTTTTTTTGGAATGTGTGGAATGTCGTGTCTTTTCTTGGAATGTGTGGAATGTCATGTCTTTTTTGGGAATGTGTGGAATGTCATGTCTTTTTTTGGAATGTGTGGAATGTCGTGTCTTTTGTTGGAATGTGTGGATTGTCATGTCTTTTTTTGGAATGTGTGGAATGTCATGTCTTTTCTTGGAATGTGTGGAATGTCGTGTCTTTTCTTGGAATGTCATGTCTTTTCTTGGAATATGTGGAATGTCGTGTCTTTTTTTGGAATGTCATGTCTTTTTTTGGAATGTGTGGAATGTCGTGTCTTTTTTTGGAATGTCATGTCTTTTTTTGGAATGTGTGGAATGTCGTGTTTTTTTTTTAATGTGTGGAATGTCGTGTCTTTTCTTGGAATGTGTGGAATGTCGCGTCTTTTCTTGGAATGTGTGGAATGTCGTGTCTTTTTTTGGAATGTCATGTCTTTTTTTGGAATGTGTGGAATGTCATGTCTTTTCTTGGAATGTGTGGAATGTCGTGTCTTTTTTTGGAATGTGTGGAATGTCATGTCTTTTCTTGGAATGTGTGGAATGTCATGTCTTTTTTTGGAATGTGTGAAATGTCATGTCTTTTCTTGGAATGTGTGGAATGACGCGTCTTTTCTTGGAATGTGTGGAATGTCGTGTCTTTTTTTGGAATGTCATGTCTTTTTTTGGAATGTGTGGAATGTCGTGTCTTTTTTTGGAATGTGTGGAATGTCGTGCCTTTTCTTGGAATGTGTGGAATGTCACGTCTTTTTTGGGAATGTGTGGAATGTCGTGTCTTTTCTTGGAATGTGTGGAATGTCGCCTCTTTTCTTGGAATGTGTGGAATGTCGTGTCTTTTCTTGGAATGTCATGTCTTTTTTTGGAATGTGTGGAATGTCGTGTCTTTTCTTGGAATGTGTGGAATGTCATGTCTTTTCTTGGAATGTGTGCAATGTCGCGTCTTTTCTTGGAATGTGTGGAATGTCGTGTTGTTTTTTGGAATGTGATGTCTTTTTATGGAATGTGTGGAATGTCGTGTCTTTTCTTGGAATGTGTGGAATGTCATGTATTTTCTTGGAATGTGTGCAATGTCGCGTCTTTTTTTGGAATGTGTGGAATGTCATGTCTTTTCTTGGAATGTGTGGAATGACGCGTCTTTTCTTGGAATGTGTGGAATGTCATGTCTTTTTTTGGAATGTGTGGAATGTCGCGTTTTTGCTTGGAATGTGTGGAATGTCGTGTCTTTTTTTGGAATGTCATGTCTTTTTTTGGAATGTGTGGAATGTCATGTCTTTTCCTGGAATGTGTGGAATGTCGCGTCTTTTCTTGGAATGTGTGGAATGTCATGTCTTTTTTTGGAATGTCATGACTTTTTTTGGAATGTGTGGAATGTCATGTCTTTTCTTGGAATGTGTGGAATGTCGTGTCTTTTCTTGGAATGTGTGGAATGTCGTGTCTTTTTTTGGAATGTCATGCCTTTTTTGGAATGTGTGGAATGCCATGTCTTTTCTTGGAATGTGTGGAATGTCGTGTCTTTTCTTGGAATGTGTGGAATGTCGTGTCTTTTTTTGGAATGTCATGTCTTTTTTTGGAATGTGTGGAATGTCATGTCTTTTCTTGGAATGTGTGGAATGACGCGTCTTTTCTTGGAATGTGTGGAATGTCATGCCTTTTCTTGGAATGTGTGGAATGTCGCGTCTTTTCTTGGAATGTGTGGAATGTCACGTCTTTTTTGGGAATGTGTGGAATGTCGTGTCTTTTCTTGGAATGTGTGGAATGTCGCCTCTTTTCTTGGAATGTGTGGAATGTCGCCTCTTTTCTTGGAATGTGTGGAATGTCGTGTCTTTTTTTGGAATGTCATGTCTTTTTTTGGAATGTGTGGAATGTCATGTCTTTTTTTGGAATGTGTGGAATGTCGCGTCTTTTCTTGGAATGTGTGGAATGTCGTGTCTTTTTTTGGAATGTCATGTCTTTTTTGGGAATGTGTGGAATGTCATGTCTTTTCTTGGAATGTGTGGAATGACGCGTCTTTTCTTGGAATGTGTGGAATGTCATGTCTTTTTTTGGAATGTGTGGAATGTCGCGTCTTTTCTTGGAATGTGTGGAATGTCGCCTCTTTTCTTGGAATGTGTGGAATGTCGTGTCTTTTTTTGGAATGTCATGTCTTTTTTTGGAATGTGTGGAATGTCATGTCTTTTTTTGGAATGTGTGGAATGTCGTGTCTTTTCTTGGAATGTGTGGAATGTCGTGTCTTTTTTTGGAATGTCATGTCTTTTTTTGGAATGTGTGGAATGTCATGTCTTTTCTTGGAATGTGTGGAATGTCGCGTCTTTTCTTGGAATGTGTGGAATGACGTGTCTTTTTTTGGAATGTCATGTCTTTTTTTGGAATGTGTGGAATGTCATGTCTTTTCTTGGAATGTGTGGAATGTCGTGTCTTTTTTTGGAATGTCATGCCTTTTTTTGGAAAGTGTGGAATGTCATGTCTTTTCTTGGAATGTGTGGAATGTCGCGTCTTTTCTTGGAATGTGTGGAATGTCGTGTCTTTTTTTGGAATGTGATGTCTTTTTTTGGAATGTGTGGAATGTCGCCTCTTTTCTTGGAATGTGTGGAATGTCGCCTCTTTTCTTGGAATGTGTGGAATGTCGTGTCTTTTTTTGGAATGTCATGTCTTTTTTTGGAATGTGTGGAATGTCACGTCTTTTCTTGGAATGTGTGGAATGTCGTGTCGTTTTTTGGAATGTGATGTCTTTTTATGGAATGTGTGGAATGTCATGTCTTTTTTTGGAATGTGTGGAATGTCGTGTCTTTTCTTGGAATGTCATGTCTTTTTTTGGAATGTGTGGAATGTCGTGTCTTTTCTTGGAATGTGTGGAATGTCGTGTCTTTTTTTGGAATGTCATGTATTTTTTTGGAATGTGTGGAATGTCATGTCTTTTCCTGGAATGTGTGGAATGTCGCGTCTTTTCTTGGAATGTGTGGAATGTCGTGTCTTTTTTTGGAATGTCATGACTTTTTTGGGAATTTGTGGAATATCATGTCTTTTCTTGGAATGTGTGGAATGTCATGTCTTTTCTTGGAATGTGTGGAATGACGCGTCTTTTCTTGGAATGTGTGGAATGTCATGTCTTTTTTTGGAATGTGTGGAATGTCGCGTCTTTTCTTGGAATGTGTGGAATGTCGTGTCTTTTTTTGGAATGTCATGTCTTTTTTTGGAATGTGTGGAATGTCATGTCTTTTTTTGGAATGTGCGGAATGTCGTGTCTATTCTTGGAATGTCATGTATTTTTTTGGAATGTGTGGAATGTCAGGTCTTTTCCTGGAATGTGTGGAATGTCGCGTCTTTTCTTGGAATGTGTGGAATGTCGTTTCTTTTTTTGGAATGTCATGACTTTTTGGGGAATTTGTGGAATGTCATGTCTTTTCTTGGAATGTGTGGAATGTCATGTCTTTTCTTGGAATGTGTGGAATGACGCGTCTTTTCTTGGAATGTGTGGAATGTCGTGTCTTTTCTTGGAATGTGTGGAATGTCGTGTCTTTTTTTGGAATGTCATGCCTTTTTTTGGAAAGTGTGGAATGTCATGTCTTTTCTTGGAATGTGTGGAATGTCGCGTCTTTTCTTGGAATGTGTGGAATGTCGTGTCTTTTTTTGGAATGTGATGTCTTTTTTTGGAATGTGTGGAATGTCGCGTCTTTTCTTGGAATGTGTGGAATGTCGTGTCTTTTTTTGGAATGTCATGTCTTTTTTTGGAATGTGTGGAATGTCATGTCTTTTTTTGGAATGTGTGGAATGTCGTGTCTATTCTTGGAATGCCATGTCTTTTTTTGGAATGTGTGGAATGTCGCGTGTTTTCTTGGAATGTGTGGAATGTCATGTCTTTTTTTGGAATGTCATGTCTTTTTTTGGAATGTGTGGAATGTCATGTCTTTTCTTGGAATGTGTGGAATGTCCCGTCTTTTTTTGGAATGTGTGGAATGTCGCGTCTTTTCTTGGAATGTGTGGAATGTCGTGTCTGTTTTTTGAATGTCGTGTCTTTTTTTGGAATGTGTGGAATGTCATGTCTTTTCTTGGAATGTGTGGAATGTCGCGTCTTTTCTTGGAATGTGTGGAATGTCGTGTCTTTTTTTGGAATGTCATGACCTTTTTTGGAATGTGTGGAATGTCATGTCTTTTCTTGGAATGTGTGGAATGTCGCGTCTTTTCCTGGACTGTGTGGAATGTTGCGTCTTTTTTTGGAATGTCATGTCTTTTTTTGGAATGTGTGGAATGTCATGTCTTTTCTTAGAATGTGTGGAATGTCGCGTCTTTTCTTGGAATGTGTGGAATGTCGCGTCTTTTCATGGAATGTGTGGAATGTCGTGTCTTTTTTTGGAATGTCATGACCTTTTTTGGAATGTGTGGAATGTCATGTCTTTTCTTGGAATGTGTGGAATGTCGCGTCTTTTCCTGGAATGTGTGGAATGTTGCGTCTTTTTTTGGAATGTCATGTCTTTTTTTGGAATGTGTGGAATGTCATGTCTTTTCTTGGAATGTGTGGAATGTCGCGTCTTTTCTTGGAATGTGTGGAATGTCGTATCTTTTCTTGGAATGTGTGGAATGTCGTGTCTTTTTTTGGAATGTGTGGAATGTCGCGTGTTTTCTTGGAATGTGTGGAATGTCATGTCTTTTTTTGGAATGTCATGTCTTTTTTTGGAATGTGTGGAATGTCATGTCTTTTTTTGGAATGTGTGGAATGTCCCGTCTTTTTTTGGAATGTGTGGAATGTCGCGTCTTTTTTTGGAATGTGTGGAATGCCGTGTCTTTTCTTGGAATGTGTGGAATGTCATGTCTTTTCTTGGAATGTGTGGAATGTCGCGTCTTTTTTTGGAATGTGTGGAATGTCATGTCTTGTGTTGCAATGTGTGGAATGTCGCGTCTTTTCTTGGAATGTGTGGAATGTTGTATCGTTTTTTGGAATGTCATGTCTTTTCTTGGAATGTGTGGAATGTCGTGTCTTTTTTTGGAATGTCATGTATTTTTTTGGAATGTGTGGAATGTCATGTCTTTTCTTGGAATGTGTGGAATGTCGCGTCTTTTCTTGGAATGTGTGGAATGTCGTGTCTTTTTTTGGAATGTCATGTCTTTTTTTGGAATGTGTGGAATGTCATGTCTTTTCTTGGAATGTGTGGAATGTCGTGTCTTTTTTTGGAATGTCATGTCTTTTTTTGGAATGTCATGTCTTTTTTTAGAATGTGTGGAATGTTGTGTCTTTTCTTGGAATGTGTGGAATGTCGTGTCTTTTTTGGGAATGTCATGTCTTTTTTTGGAATGTGTGGAATGTCATGTCTTTTTTTGGAATGTGTGGAATGCCGCGTCTTTTCTTGGAATGTGTGGAATGTCGTGTCTTTTTTTGGAATGTCATGTCTTTTTTTGGAATGTGTGGAATGTCATGTCTTTTCTTGGAATGTGTGGAATGTCGTGTCTTTTTTGGGAATGTCATGTCTTTTTTTGGAATGTGTGGAATGTCATGTCTTTTCTTGGAATGTGTGGAATGTCGTGTCTTTTTTTGGAATGTCATGTCTTTTTTTGGAATGTGTGGAATGTCATGTCTTTTCTTGGAATGTGTGGAATGACGCGTCTTTTCTTGGAATGTGTGGAATGTCATGTCTTTTTTTGGAATGTGTGGAATGTCATGTCCTTTCTTGGAATGTGTGGAATGACGCGTCTTTTTTTGGAATGTGTGGAATGTCGTGTCTTTTCTTGGAATGTGTGGAATGTCGTGTCTTTTTTTGGAATGTCATGTCTTTTTTTGGAATGTGTGGAATGTCATGTCTTTTCTTGGAGTGTGTGGAATTTCGCGTCTTTTCGTGGAATGTCATGTCTTTTTTTGTAATGTGTGGAATGTCGTGTCTTTTCTTGGAATGTGTGGAATGTCGCGTCTTTTCTTGGAATGTGTGGAATGTCGTGTCTTTTTTGGAATGTCATGTCTTTTTTTGGAATGTGTGGAATGTCATGTCTTTTCTTGGAATGTGTGGAATGTCGCGTCTTTTCTTGGAATGTGTGGAATGACGTGTCTTTTTTTGGAATGTCATGTCTTTTTTTGGAATGTGTGGAATGTCATGTCTTTTCTTGGAATGTGTGGAATGTCGCGTCTTTTTTTTGGAATGTGTGGAATGTCGTGTCTTTTCTTGGAATGTGTGGAATGTCGTGTCTTTTTGTGGAATGTGTGGAATGTCGTGTCTTTTTTTGGAATGTCATGCCTTTTTTTGGAATGTGTGGAATGTCATGTCTTTTCTTGGAATGTGTGGAATGTCGCGTCTTTTCTTGGAATGTGTGGAATGTCGCGTCTTTTTTTGGAATGTCATGACTTTTTTTGGAATGTGTGGAATGTCATGTCTTTTCTTGGAATGTGTGGAATGTCGCGTCTTTTCTTGGAATGTCATGTCTTTTTTTGGAATGTGTGGAATGTCGTGTCTTTTCTTGGAATGTGTGGAATGTCGTGTCTTTTTTTGGAATGTCATGTATTTTTTTGGAATGTGTGGAATGTCATGTCTTTTCCTGGAATGTGTGGAATGTCGCATCTTTTCTTGGAATGTGTGGAATGTCGTGTCTTTTTTTGGAATGTCATGACTTTTTTGGGAATTTGTGGAATGTCATGTCTTTTTTTGGAATGTCATGTCTTTTCTTGGAATGTGTGGAATGTCGCGTCTTTTCTTGGAATGTGTGGAATGTCGTGTCTTTTTTTGGAATGTCATGTCTTTTTTTTAGAATGTGTGGAATGTCGTGTCATTTTCTTGGAATGTGTGGAATGTCGTGTCTTTTTTGGGAATGTCATGTCTTTTTTTGGAATGTGTGGAATGTCATGTCTTTTCTTGGAATGTGTGGAATTTCGCGTCTTTTCGTGGAATGTCATGTCTTTTTTTGGAATGTGTGGAATGTCGTATCTTTTCTTGGAATGTGTGGAATGTCGTGTCTTTTTTTGGAATGTCATGTCTTTTTTTGGAATGTGTGGAATGCCGTGTCTTTTCTTGGAATGTGTGGAATGTCAGGTCTTTTCTTGGAATGTGTGGAATGTCGCGTCTTTTCTTGGAATGTGTGGAATGACGTGTCTTTTTTGGAATGTCATGTCTTTTTTTGGAATGTGTGGAATGTCATGTCTTTTCTTGGAATGTGTGGAATGACGCTTCTTTTCTTGGAATGTGTGGAATGTCGTGTCTTTTCTTGGAATGTGTGGAATGTCGTGTCTTTTTTTGGAATGTCATGCCTTTTTTTGGAATGTGTGGAATGTCATGTCTTTTCTTGGAATGTGTGGAATGTCGTGTCTTTTTTTGGAATGTCATGTCTTTTTTTTTGAATGTGTGGAATGTCATGTCTTTTCTTGGAATGTGTGGAATGTCGCGTCTTTTTTTTGGAATGTGTGGAATGTCGTGTCTTTTCTTGGAATGTGTGGAATGTCGTGTCTTTTTGTGGAATGTGTGGAATGTCGTGTCTTTTTTTGGAATGTCATGCCTTTTTTTGGAATGTGTGGAATGTCATGTCTTTTCTTGGAATGTGTGGAATGTCGCGTCTTTTCTTGGAATGTGTGGAATGTCGTGTCTTTTTTTGGAATGTCATGTCTTTTTTTGGAATGTGTGGAATGTCGCGTCTTTTCTTGGAATGTGTGGAATGTCGTGTCGTTTTTTGGAATGTGATGTCTTTTTATGGAATGTGTGGAATGTCATGTCTTTTTTTGGAATGTGTGGAATGTCGTGTCTTTTCTTGGAATGTCATGTCTTTTTTTGGAATGTGTGGAATGTCGTGTCTTTTCTTGGAATGTGTGGAATGTCGTGTCTTTTTTTGGAATGTCATGTATTTTTTTGGGATGTGTGGAATGTCATGTCTTTTCCTGGAATGTGTGGAATGTCGCATCTTTTCTTGGAATGTGTGGAATGTCGTGTCTTTTTTTGGAATGTCATGACTTTTTTGGGAATTTGTGGAATGTCATGTCTTTTTTTGGAATGTCATGACTTTTTTTGGAATGTGTGGAATGTCATGTCTTTTCTTGGAATGTGTGGAATGTCGTGACTTTTCTTGGAATGTGTGGAATGTCGTGTCTTTTTTTAGAATGTCATGTCTTTTTTTGGAATGTGTGGAATGTCATGTCTTTTCTTGGAATGTGTGGAATGTCGCGTCTTTTCTTGGAATGTGTGGAATGTCGTGTCTTTTTTTGGAATGTCATGTCTTTTTTGGGAATGTGTGGAATGTCATGTCTTTTCTTGGAATATGTGGAATGACGCGTCTTTTCTTGGAATGTGTGGAATGTCGTGTCTTTTTTTGGAATGTCATGTCTTTTTTTGGAATGTCATGTCTTTTTTTAGAATGTGTGGAATGTCGTGTTATTTTCTTGGAATGTGTGGAATGTCGTGTCTTTTTTGGGAATGTCATGTCTTTTTTTGGAATGTGTGGAATGTCATGTCTTTTCTTGGAATGTGTGGAATTTCGCGTCTTTTCGTGGAATGTCATGTCTTTTTTTGGAATGTGTGGAATGTCATGTCTTTTCTTGGAATGTGTGGAATGTCATGTCTTTTCTTGGAATGTGTGGAATGTCGCGTCTTTTTTTTGGAATGTGTGGAATGTCGTGTCTTTTCTTGGAATGTGTGGAATGTCGTGTCTTTTTGTGGAATGTGTGGAATGTCGTGTCTTTTTTTGGAATGTCATGCCTTTTTTTGGAATGTGTGGAATGTCATGTCTTTTCTTGGAATGTGTGGAATGTCGCGTCTTTTCTTGGAATGTGTGGAATGTCGTGTCTTTTTTTGGAATGTCATGTCTTTTTTTGGAATGTGTGGAATGTCGCGTCTTTTCTTGGAATGTCATGTCTTTTTTTGGAATGTGTGGAATGTCGTGTCTTTTCTTGGAATGTGTGGAATGTCGTGTCTTTTTTTGGAATGTCATGTATTTTTTTGGAATGTGTGGAATGTCATGTCTTTTCCTGGAATGTGTGGAATGTCGCATCTTTTCTTGGAATGTGTGGAATGTCGTGTCTTTTTTTGGAATGTCATGACTTTTTTGGGAATTTGTGGAATGTCATGTCTTTTTTTGGAATGTCATGTCTTTTCTTGGAATGTGTGGAATGTCGCGTCTTTTCTTGGAATGTGTGGAATGTCGTGTCTTTTTTTGGAATGTCATGTCTTTTTTTTAGAATGTGTGGAATGTCGTGTCATTTTCTTGGAATGTGTGGAATGTCGTGTCTTTTTTGGGAATGTCATGTCTTTTTTTGGAATGTGTGGAATGTCATGTCTTTTCTTGGAATGTGTGGAATTTCGCGTCTTTTCGTGGAATGTCATGTCTTTTTTTGGAATGTGTGGAATGTCGTGTCTTTTCTTGGAATGTGTGGAATGTCGTGTCTTTTTTTGGAATGTCATGTCTTTTTTTGGAATGTGTGGAATGCCGTGTCTTTTCTTGGAATGTGTGGAATGTCATGTCTTTTCTTGGAATGTGTGGAATGTCGCGTCTTTTCTTGGAATGTGTGGAATGTCGTGTCTTTTTTTGGAATGTCATGTCTTTTTTTGGAATGTGTGGAATGTCGTCTTTTCTTGGAATGTGTGGAATGTCGTGTCTTTTTTGGGAATGTCATGTCTTTTTTTGGAATGTGTGGAATGTCATGTCTTTTCTTGGAATGTGTGGAATGTCGTGTCTTTTTTTGGAATGTCATGTCTTTTTTGGGAATGTGTGGAATGTCATGTCTTTTCTTGGAATGTGTGGAATGTCATGTCTTTTCTTGGAATGTGTGGAATGTCGCGTCTTTTCTTGGAATGTGTGGAATGACGTGTCTTTTTTTGGAATGTCATGTCTTTTTTTGGAATGTGTGGAATGTCATGTCTTTTCTTGGAATGTGTGGAATGACGCTTCTTTTCTTGGAATGTGTGGAATGTCGTGTCTTTTCTTGGAATGTGTGGAATGTCGTGTCTTTTTTTGGAATGTCATGCCTTTTTTGGGAATGTGTGGAATGTCATGTCTTTTCTTGGAATGTGTGGAATGTCGTGTCTTTTTTTGGAATGTCATGTCTTTTTTTGGAATGTGTGGAATGTCATGTCTTTTCTTGGAATGTGTGGAATGTCGCGTCTTTTTTTTGGAATGTGTGGATTGTCGTGTCTTTTCTTGGAATGTGTGGAATGTCGTGTCTTTTTGTGGAATGTGTGGAATGTCGTGTCTTTTTTTGGAATGTCATGCCTTTTTTTGGAATGTGTGGAATGTCATGTCTTTTCTTGGAATGTGTGGAATGTCGCGTCTTTTCGTGGAATGTGTGGAATGTCGTGTCTTTTTTTGGAATGTCATGTCTTTTTTGGGAATGTGTGGAATGTCGCGTCTTTTCTTGGAATGTGTGGAATGTCGTGTCGTTTTTTGGAATGTGATGTCTTTTTATGGAATGTGTGGAATGTCATGTCTTTTTTTGGAATGTGTGGAATGTCGTGTCTTTTCTTGGAATGTCATGTCTTTTTTTGGAATGTGTGGAATGTCGTGTCTTTTCTTGGAATGTGTGGAATGTCGTGTCTTTTTTTGGAATGTCATGTATTTTTTTGGGATGTGTGGAATGTCATGTCTTTTCCTGGAATGTGTGGAATGTCGCATCTTTTCTTGGAATGTGTGGAATGTCGTGTCTTTTTTTGGAATGTCATGACTTTTTTGGGAATTTGTGGAATGTCATGTCTTTTTTTGGAATGTCATGACTTTTTTTGGAATGTGTGGAATGTCATGTCTTTTCTTGGAATGTGTGGAATGTCGTGCCTTTTCTTGGAATGTGTGGAATGTCGTGTCTTTTTTTGGAATGTCATGTCTTTTTTTGGAATGTGTGGAATGTCATGTCTTTTCTTGGAATGTGTGGAATGTCGCGTCTTTTCTTGGAATGTGTGGAATGTCGTGTCTTTTTTTGGAATGTCATGTCTTTTTTTGGAATGTGTGGAATGTCATGTCTTTTCTTGGAATGTGTGGAATGACGCGTCTTTTCTTGGAATGTGTGGAATGTCGTTTCTTTTTTTGGAATGTCATGTCTTTTTTTGGAATGTCATGTCTTTTTTTAGAATGTGTGGAATGTCGTGTTATTTTCTTGGAATGTGTGGAATGTCGTGTCTTTTTTGGGAATGTCATGTCTTTTTTTGGAATGTGTGGAATGTCATGTCTTTTCTTGGAATGTGTGGAATGTCGCGTCTTTTTGTGGAATGTCATGTCTTTTTTTGGAATGTGTGGAATGTCATGTCTTTTCTTGGAATGTGTGGAATGTCGTGTCTTTTTTTGGAATGTCATGTCTTTTCTTGGAATGTGTGGAATGTCATGTCTTTTCTTGGAATGTGTGGAATGTCGCGTCTTTTTTTTGGAATGTGTGGAATGTCGTGTCTTTTCTTGGAATGTGTGGAATGTCGTGTCTTTTTGTGGAATGTGTGGAATGTCGTGTCTTTTTTTGGAATGTCATGCCTTTTTTTGGAATGTGTGGAATGTCATGTCTTTTCTTGGAATGTGTGGAATGTCGCGTCTTTTCTTGGAATGTGTGGAATGTCGTGTCTTTTTTTGGAATGTCATGTCTTTTTTTGGAATGTGTGGAATGTCGCGTCTTTTCTTGGAATGTCATGTCTTTTTTTGGAATGTGTGGAATGTCGTGTCTTTTCTTGGAATGTGTGGAATGTTGCGTCTTTTTTTGGAATGTCATGTATTTTTTTGGAATGTGTGGAATGTCATGTCTTTTCCTGGAATGTGTGGAATGTCGCATCTTTTCTTGGAATGTGTGGAATGTCGTGTCTTTTTTTGGAATGTCATGACTTTTTTGGGAATTTGTGGAATGTCATGTCTTTTTTTGGAATGTCATGTCTTTTCTTGGAATGTGTGGAATGTCGCGTCTTTTCTTGGAATGTGTGGAATGTCGTGTCTTTTTTTGGAATGTCATGTCTTTTTTTTAGAATGTGTGGAATGTCGTGTCATTTTCTTGGAATGTGTGGAATGTCGTGTCTTTTTTGGGAATGTCATGTCTTTTTTTGGAATGTGTGGAATGTCATGTCTTTTCTTGGAATGTGTGGAATTTCGCGTCTTTTCGTGGAATGTCATGTCTTTTTTTGGAATGTGTGGAATGTCGTGTCTTTTCTTGGAATGTGTGGAATGTCGTGTCTTTTTTTGGAATGTCATGTCTTTTTTTGGAATGTGTGGAATGCCGTGTCTTTTCTTGGAATGTGTGGAATGTCATGTCTTTTCTTGGAATGTGTGGAATGTCGCATCTTTTCTTGGAATGTGTGGAATGACGTGTCTTTTTTTGGAATGTCATGTCTTTTTTTGGAATGTGTGGAATGTCATGTCTTTTCTTGGAATGTGTGGAATGACGCTTCTTTTCTTGGAATGTGTGGAATGTCGTGTCTTTTCTTGGAATGTGTGGAATGTCGTGTCTTTTTTTGGAATGTCATGCCTTTTTTGGGAATGTGTGGAATGTCATGTCTTTTCTTGGAATGTGTGGAATGTCGTGTCTTTTTTTGGAATGTCATGTCTTTTTTTGGAATGTGTGGAATGTCATGTCTTTTCTTGGAATGTGTGGAATGTCGCGTCTTTTTTTTTGGAATGTGTGGAATGTCGTGTCTTTTCTTGGAATGTGTGGAATGTCGTGTCTTTTTGTGGAATGTGTGGAATGTCGTGTCTTTTTTTGGAATGTCATGCCTTTTTTTGGAATGTGTGGAATGTCATGTCTTTTCTTGGAATGTGTGGAATGTCGCGTCTTTTCTTGGAATGTGTGGAATGTCGTGTCTTTTTTTGGAATGTCATGTCTTTTTTTGGAATGTGTGGAATGTCGCGTCTTTTCTTGGAATGTGTGGAATGTCGTGTCGTTTTTTGGAATGTGATGTCTTTTTATGGAATGTGTGGAATGTCATGTCTTTTTTTGGAATGTGTGGAATGTCGTGTCTTTTCTTGGAATGTCATGTCTTTTTTTGGAATGTGTGGAATGTCGTGTCTTTTCTTGGAATGTGTGGAATGTCGTGTCTTTTTTTGGAATGTCATGTATTTTTTTGGAATGTGTGGAATGTCATGTCTTTTCCTGGAATGTGTGGAATGTCGCATCTTTTCTTGGAATGTGTGGAATGTCGTGTCTTTTTTTGGAATGTCATGACTTTTTTGGGAATTTGTGGAATGTCATGTCTTTTTTTGGAATGTCATGACTTTTTTTGGAATGTGTGGAATGTCATGTCTTTTCTTGGAATGTGTGGAATGTCGTGTCTTTTCTTGGAATGTGTGGAATGTCGTGTCTTTTTTTGGAATGTCATGTCTTTTTTTGGAATGTGTGGAATGTCATGTCTTTTCTTGGAATGTGTGGAATGTCGCGTCTTTTCTTGGAATGTGTGGAATGTCGTGTCTTTTTTTGGAATGTCATGTCTTTTTTTGGAATGTGTGGAATGTCATGTCTTTTCTTGGAATGTGTGGAATGACGCGTCTTTTCTTGGAATGTGTGGAATGTCGTGTCTTTTTTTGGAATGTCATGTCTTTTTTTGGAATGTCATGTCTTTTTTTAGAATGTGTGGAATGTCGTGTCATTTTCTTGGAATGTGTGGAATGTCGTGTCTTTTTTGGGAATGTCATGTCTTTTTTTGGAATGTGTGGAATGTCATGTCTTTTCTTGGAATGTGTGGAATTTCGCGTCTTTTCGTGGAATGTCATGTCTTTTTTTGGAATGTGTGGAATGTCGTGTCTTTTCTTGGAATGTGTGGAATGTCGTGTCTTTTTTTGGAATGTCATGTCTTTTTTTGGAATGTGTGGAATGCCGTGTCTTTTCTTGGAATGTGTGGAATGTCATGTCTTTTTTTGGAATGTGTGGAATGTCATGTCTTTTCTTGGAATGTGTGGAATGTCGTGTCTTTTCTTGGAATGTCATGTCTTTTCTTGGAATGTGTGGAGTGTCGTGTTTGTTAGTTTTGCAGGTAAGTAAACCACCTACAGGGTTCAAAGTTGGGTCCAAGGTAACCCACCGTTGGGGGTTCAGAGCAACCCCAAAGTTACACACCTGCAGCTCAGGGCCGGTCAGGTGCAGAGGTCAAAGTGGTGCCCAAAACGCATAAGCTGCAATGGAGAAAGGGGTGCCCCGGTTCCAGTCTGCCAGCAGGGAAGTACCCGCGTCTTCGGAGGGCAGACCAGGGGGGTTTTGTAGGCACCGGGGGGGACACAAGTCAGCACAAAAAGTACACCCTCAGCGGCACCGGGCTGCCGGGTGCAGTGTGCAAACAGGCGTTGGGTTTTCAATGTAGTTCAATGGGAGACCTAGGGGTCTCTTTAGCGATGCAGGAAGGCAAGGGGGAGGGGGGGCTTCTCGGGGTAGCCACCACCTGGACAAGGGACAGGGCCACCTGGGGATCACTCCTGCACTGGAGGTCGGATCCTTCAGGTCCTGGGGGCTGCGGGTGCAGCGTCTTTACCAGGCGTCGGGTCTTTGAAGCAGGCAGTCGCGGTCAGGGGGAGCCTCGGGATTCCCTCTGACGGCGTCGCTGTGGGGGCTCAGGGGTGTCAAATCTGGCTACTCACGGTCTCGCAGTCACCGGGGAGTCCTCCCTGTAGTGTTTGTTCTCCACAAGTCGAGCCGGGGGCGTCGGGTGCAGAGTGCAAAGTCTCATGCTTCCGGCAGGAAACGTGTGTTCTTTCAAAGTTGCTTCTTTGTTGCAAAGTAGCAGTCTTTGTGGAGCAGGGCCGCTGTCCTCGGGAGTTCTTGGTCCTTTTAGATGCAGGGTAGTCCTCTGAGGCTTCAGAGGTCGCTGGACCCTGTGGAACGCGTCGCTGGAGCAGTTCTTTAAAAGTGGGGAGACAGGCCGGTAGAGCTGGGGCCAAAGCAGTTGCTGTCTCCGTCTTCTCTGCAGGTTTTTCAGCTCAGCAGTCCTTCTTCGTCTTACGTTGCAGGAATCTATCTTGCTGTATTCTGGGAGCCCCTAAATACTCGATTTAGGGGTGTGTTTAGGACTGGGGGGTTAGTAGCCAATGGCTACTAGCCCTGAGGGTGGCTACACCCTCTTTGTGCCTCCTCCCTGAGGGGAGGGGGGCACATCCCTATCCCTATTGGGGGAATCCTCCATATGCAAGATGGAGGATTTCTAAAAGTCAGAGTCACCTCAGCTCAGGACACCTTAGGGGCTGTCCTGACTGGCCAGTGACTCCTCCTTGTTTTTCTCATTATCTCCTCCGGCCTTACAAGTATCTCTAGAACTTAATTCAAACTTTTACAAAACGTTTAAACTCTAAAAGAAATGCTATCAGGGACTAACACAAGGCCCTAGCAGGACTTGTAAAATTTGTGAAAAATAGCTCAAATTTCAAAACTCATTTTCTATTGGCAATTTTTGGAAGTTAGTTGTGTGATCAGGTATTGGCTGAGTAGTCCTGCAAATGCAAAGTCTTGTACCCCACCGCTGATCCACCAATGTAGGAAGTTGGCTCTGTATGTACTATTTCAAAGTAAGAAATAGCATGCACAGAATCCAAGGGTTCCCCTTAGAGGTAAGATAGTGGCAAAAAGAGATACTTCTAATGGTCTATTTTGTGGTAGTGTGGTTAAGCAGTAGGCTTATCAGAGGGTAGTGTTAAGCATTTGTTGTAAACACACAGGCAATAAGTGGGGAACACACACTCAAAGACAATTCCAGGCCAATAGGTTTTTATATAGAAAAATATATTTTCTTAGTTTATTTTAAGAACCACAGGCTCAAGATTTACAAACAATACTTTAAATGAAAGGTACTTCACTTAGGAACTTTAGAAACTTTGAATTAGCAAAATAGCATATACAGTTTTCACACAAATGGCAATAAGCTATTTTAAAACTGGACACACTGCAATTTTCAACAGTTCCTGGGGGAGGTAAGTGTTTGTTAGTTTTGCAGGTAAGTAAACCACCTACAGGGTTCAAAGTTGGGTCCAAGGTAGCCCACCGTTGGGGGTTCAGAGCAACCCCAAAGTTACCACACCAGCAGCTCAGGGCCGGTCAGGTGCAGAGGTCAAAGTGGTGCCCAAAACGCATAGGCTTCAAAGGAGAAAGGGGTGCCCTGGTTCCAGTCTGCCAGCAGGTAAGTACCCGCGTCTTAGGAGGGCAGACAAGGGGGGTTTTGTAGGGCACCGGGGGGACACAAGTCAGCACAAAAAGTACACCCTCAGCAGCACGGGGGCGGCCGGCTGCAGTGTGCTAACACGCATCGGGTTTTCAATGTAGTTCAATGGGAGACCTAGGGGTCTCTTTAGCGATGCAGGCAGGCAAGGGGGGGGCTTCTCGGGGTAGCCACCACCTGGGCAAGGGAGAGGGCCACCTGGGGGTCGCTCCTGCACTGGAGGTCGGATCCTTCAGGTCCTGGGGGCTGCAGGTGCAGCGTCTTTACCAGGGGTCGGGTCTTTGAAGCAGGCAGTCGCGGTCAGGGGGAGCCTCGGGATTCCCTCTGCAGGACTCGCTGTGGGGAATCAGGGGGGTCAACTCTGGCTACTCATGGTCTCACAGTTGCCGGGGAGTCCTCCCTGTAGTGTTTGTTCTCCACAAGTCGAGCCGGGGGCGTTGGGTGCAGAGTGCAAAGTCTCACACTTCTGGCGGGAAACGTGTGTTCTTTCAAAGTTGCTTCTTTGTTGCAAAATTGCAGTCTTTGTGGAGCAGGGCCGCTGTCCTCTGGAGTTCTTGGTCCTTTTAGATGCAGGGTAGTCCTCTGAGGCTTCAGAGGTCGCTGGACCCTGTGGAGCGCGTCGCTGGAGCAGTTCTTTAGAAGTGGGGAGACAGGCCGCTAGAGCTGGGGCCAAAGCAGTTGGTGTCTCTGTCTTCTCTGCAGGTTTTTCAGCTCAGCAGTCCTTCTTCGTCTTAGGTTGCAGGAATCTATCTTGCTGTGTTCTGGGAGCCCCTAAATACTCGATTTAGGGGGGTGTTTAGGTCTGGGGGGTTAGTAGACAATGGCTACTAGCCCTGAGGGTGGCTACACCCTCTTTGTGCCTCCTCCCTGAGGGGAGGGGGGCACATCCCTTTCCCTATTGGCCGAATCCTCTATCTGCAAGATGGAGGATTTCTAAAAGTCAGAGTCACCTCAGCTCAGGACACCTTAGGGGCTGTCCTGACTGGCCAGTGACTCCTCCTTGTTTTTCTCATTATCTCCTCCGGCCTTGCCGCCAAAAGTGGGGCCGTGGCCGGAGGGGGCGGGCAACTCCACTAGTTGGAGTGCCCTGGGGTGCTGTAACAAAGGGGGTGAGCCTTTAAGGCTCACCGCCAGGTGTTACAGTTCCTGCAGGGGGAGGTGAGAAGCACCTCCACCCAGTACAGGCTTTGTTACTAGCCACAGAGTGACAAAGGCACTCTCCCCATGTGGCCAGCAACATGTCTGGTGTGTGGCAGGCTGCTAAAACTAGTCAGCCCACACTGGTAGTCGGTTAAGGTTTCAGGGGGCATCACTAAGATGCCCTCTGGGGTGTATGTTACAATAAAATGTACACTGGCATCAGTGTGCATTTATTGTGCTGAGAAGTTTGATACCAAACTTCACAGTTTTCAGTGTAGCCATTATAGTGCTGTGGAGTTTGTGCATGACAGACTCCCAGACCATATACTCTTATGGCTACCCTGCACTTACAATGTCTAAGGTTTTGCTTAGACACGGTAGGGGCATAGTGCTCATGCACTTATGCCCTCACCTATGGTATAGTGCACCCTGCCTTAGGGCTGTAAGGCCTGCTAGAGGGGTGACTTATCTATACCTATAGGCAGTGTGAGGTTGGCATGGCACCCTGAAGGGAGTGCCATGTTGATTTAGTCATTTTATCCCCAGTAGCACACACAAGCTGGCAAGCAGTGTGTCTGTGCTGAGGGAGGGGTCCCCGGGGTGGCATAAGACATGCTGCAGCCCTTAGAGACCTTCCCTGGCATCAGGGCCCTTGGTACCAGGGGTACCAGTTACAAGGGACTTACCTGGATGCCCGGGTGTGCCAATTGTGGAAACAAAGGTACAGGTTAGGGAAAGAACACTGGTGCTGGGGCCTGTTTAGCAGGCCTCAGCACACTTTCAAATCATAACTTGGCATCAGCAAAGGCAAAAAGTCAGGGGGTAACCATGCCAAGGAGGCATTTCCTTACACAACCCCCCCCCCCCAAACGAAAGAGGATGAGACTAACCTTTCCCAAGAGAGTCTTCATTTTCTAAGTGGAAGAACCTGGAGAGGCCATCTGCATTGGCATGGGCAGTCCCAGGTCTATGTTCCACTATAAAGTCCATTCCCTGTAGGGAGATGGACCACCTCAACAGTTTTGGATTTTCACCTTTCATTTGCATTAGCCATCTGAGAGGTCTGTGGTCAGTTTGAACTACAAAGTGAGTACCAAACAGGTATGGTCTCAGCTTCTTCAGGGACCAAACCACAGCAAAGGCCTCCCTCTCAATGGCACTCCAACTCTGCTCCCTGGGGAGTAACCTCCTGCTAATGAAAGCAACAGGCTGGTCTAGGCCATCATCATCTGGAGCTTTGGGAACTGGTGCTGTGCACATTACTTGTTTCAGGGTGTCAAAGGCCTGTTGGCATTCTACAGTCCAGTTTACCTTCTTGGGCATTTTCTTGGAGGTAGGTTCTGTGAGGGGTGTCAATATGGATCCATATCCCTTCACAAACCTCCTGTAATACCCAGTCAAGACAAGGAATGCCCTGACTTGAGTCTGGGTTTTTGGAGCTGCCCAGTCCAGAATAGTCTGGATCTTAAGCTGGAGTGGCTGAACTTGGCCTCCACCTACAAGGTGTCCTAAGTAAACTACAGTTCCCTGCCCTATCTGGCATTTGGATGCCTTGATAGAGAGGCCTGCTGCTTGCAGGGCCTTCAAAACCTTCTTCAGGTGGAGCAGGTGATCCTGCCAGCTGGAGCTAAAGACAGCAATATCGTCATGATACGCTGCACTAAAGGACTCCAAGCCAGCAAGGACTTGATTCACCAACCTTTGGAAGGTGGCAGGGTCATTCTTTAAACCAAAGGGCATAACAGTAAACTGATAATGCCCATCAGGTGTGGAGAATGCTGTCTTTTCTTTGGATCCTTGTGCCATTTTGATTTGCCAGTACCCTGCTGTCAAGTCAAAGGTACTTAAGTATTTGGCAGCACCTAGTTTGCCTATCAATTCATCTGCCCTTGTAATGGGATGGGCATCTGTCTTGGTGACAGAATTAAGTCCTCTGTAGTCCACACAAAACCTCATCTCTCTCTTTCCATCTTTGGTGTGAGGTTTGGGGACTAAGACCACTGGGCTAGCCCCGGAGCTGTCAGAGTGCTCAATAACTTCCAATTCCAGCATCTTGTGGACTTCCACCTTGATGCTTTCCTTAACTTGGTCAGACTGTCTGAAAATGTTGTTTTTGATGGGCATGCTGTCTCCTGTGTCCACATCATGGGTACACAGGTATGTCTGACCAGGGGTTAGGGAAAATAGCTCAGCAAACTGTTGCAAGAACTTCCTACAGTCAGATTGCTGTTGGCCAGAGAGGGTGTCTGAATAGATCACTCCATCAATTGAGCCATCTTTAGGGTCTGTGGAGAGGAGATCAGGGAGAGGTTCACTCTCAGCTTCCTGGTCCTCATCTGTTACCATCAACAGATTCACATCTGCCCTGTCATGGAAGAGTTTGAGGCGGTTATATGGATCACCCTTTTGGGGGTCCTGCTAGTGCCTAGGTGTACCAGGTAGGCGACCTGACTCTTCCTCTCTAGCACTGGGTAAGGGCCACTCCATCTGTCCTGAAGTGCCCTGGGAGCCACAGGCTCCAGAACCCAGACTTTCTGCCCTGGCTGAAACTCAACCATAGCAGCCTTTTGGTCATACCACAACTTCTGGAGTTGTTGGCTGGCCTCAAGGTTTTTACTTGCCTTTTCCATATACTCTGCCATCATTGAACGTAGGCCTAGTACATAGTCCACTATATCTTGTTTAGGCTCATGAAGTGGTCTCTCCCAGCATTCTTTTACAAGAGCTAGTGGTCCCCTTACAGGATGGCCAAACAGAAGTTCAAAGGGGGAAAACCCTACTTCCCTCTGAGGCACCTCTCTGTAGGCGAAAAGCAGACATGGCAAGAGGACATCCCATCTCCTTTTGAGTTTTTCAGGGAGCCCCATGATCATGCCTTTCAATGTCTTGTTAAATCTTTCAACAAGACCATTGGTTTGTGGATGGTATGGTGTGGTGAATTTGTAAGTCACTCCACACTCATTCCACATATGCTTCAGGTATGCTGACATGAAGTTGGTACCTCTGTCAGACACCACCTCCTTAGGAAATCCCACTCTGGTAAAAATACCAATGAGTGCTTTGGCTACTGCAGGGGCAGTAGTCGACCTAAGGGGAATTGCTTCAGGGTATTTAGTAGCAAGATCCACTACTACTAGTATGTATTGGTTCCCTGAGACTGTGGGAGGTTCAAGTGGACCCACTATGTCCACACCCCGTTTTTTAAAGGGGACCCCCACCACTGGAAGTGGAATGAGGGGGGCCTTTGGGTGTCCACCTGTCTTACCACTGGCTTGACAGGTAGTACAGGAGACACAAAACTCCTTGACCTTCTGGGACATGTTGGGCCAATAGAAGAGGATGACTAATGTCTCCCACGTCTTGGTCTGTCCCAAATGCCCAGCAAGAGGAATATCATGAGCTAAGGTTAAAATGAACTCCCTAAACTCCTGAGGCACTACCACTCTCCTAGTGGCACCAGGTTTGGGATCTCTTGCCTCAGTGTAAAGGAGTCCATCTTCCCAATAGACTCTATGTGTTCCTGTTATTTTTCCTTTGGGCTCTTCAGCAGCTTGCTGACTAAGGCCTTCAAGAGAGGGACAGGTTTCTTGCCCCTTACACAACTGTTCCCTTGAGGGTTCCCCTGGGCCCAGGAGCTCAACCGGATAAGGTTATTACTCAATAGGCTCAGTTCCCTCAGAGGGCAGAACTTCTTCCTAGGAAGAGAGGTTCTCTTTTTCTTGTTGTGTTGAAACTGGTTCCCCAGTTTTCTTTCCTTTTCTCTTGGAGGGTTGGGCCCTTTTTGCAGGCTCCAACACCACTTTTTCACCATGAGCCTTGCACTGTGCCCTTGTTTTGACACACACCAGTTCAGGGATACCCAGCATGGCTGCGTGGGTTTTGAGTTCTACCTCAGCCCATGCTGAGGACTCCAGGTCATTTCCAAGCAAACAGTCTACAGGGATATTTGAGGAGACCACCACCTGTTTCAGGCCATTGACCCCTCCCCACTCTAAAGTTACCATAGCCATGGGATGTACTTTAGTCTGATTGTCAGCATTGGTGACTGGATAAGTTTGTCCAGCCAGGTATTGACCAGGGGAAACCAGTTTCTCTGTCACCATGGTGACACTGGCACCTGTATCCCTCAGGCCTTCTACACTTTGCCCATTAATTAAGAGTTGCTGCCTGTATTTTTGCAAATTACCCCACCCTCAGAGCTTCTTTGTGAACCTTGATTTGCTCTGGGCACACAGTTGATCCCACTTGGAGACTGGCCATTCCAGTGTTAGCTGGAGTAGAGTTAGAAGTGGAACCTTTCTTGGGACAGGCCTTGTCTCCTGTTTGGTGTCCTTGCTGATTACAGCTACGACACCAGGCCTTTTTGGGAACAAAGTATTTACCCTTGTACCCAAAATTGGATTGTGAAGAGGCTCTGGACCCTCCCTCCTGAGCAGGTTTTTGGGGCCCTGTAGAAGACTCTTTACTTTTCCCTTTGGATGTCTCAACACTCTTCCCCTGGGGAGTCTTTGTGACCCCTTTCTTTTGGTCACCCCCTGTGGAAGTCTTGGTCACCCTAGTCTTGACCCAATGGTCCGCCTTCTTTCCCAATTCTTGGGGAGAAATTGGTCCTAGGTCTACCAGATGCTGATGCAGTTTATCATTGAAACAATTACTTAACAGGTGTTCTTCCACAAATAAATTGTACAGCCCATCATAATCATTTACACCACTGCCTTGAATCCAGCCATCCAGTGTTTTCACTGAGTAGTCTACAAAATCAACCCAGGTCTGGCTCGAGGATTTTTGAGCCCCCCTAAACCTAATTCTATACTCCTCAGTGGAGAATCCAAAGCCCTCAATCAGGTTAGCCTTCGTGAGGTCATAGGATTCTGCATCTTTTCCAGAGAGTGTGAGGAGTCTATCCCTACACTTTCCAGTGAACATTTCCCAAAGGAGAGCACCCCAGTGAGATCTGTTTACTTTTCTGGTTGCACAAGCCCTCTCAAAAGCTGTGAACCATTTGGTGATGTCATCACCATCTTCATATTTAGTTACGATCCCTTTTGGGATTTTCAACATGTCAGGAGAATCTCTGACCCTATTTATGTTGCTGCCACCATTGATGGGACCAAAACCCATCTCTTGTCTTTCCCTTTCTATGGCTAGGAGCTGTCTCTCTAAAGCCAATCTTTTGACCATCCTGGCTAACAGGAGGTCGTCTTCATTGAGGCTGCCCTCAATGCTTCCAGAGTTGCTGGACTCTCCTGTGAGAGAAGCAGCATCTCTGACTATCACTTGTGGAGACAGGGTTTGAGGGACCTGTTCTCCCTATCTAGGAGTGGGGGTGGGAAATCCTCCACTTCACTAGCTTCCTCCTCTGGGAAGGTATCCTCAGAGGGGTTGTTCTTAGCAAACTCTGCCAAAAGCTCCTGGAGCTGTACTTTGGTAGGGTTTGAACCAGTTTTAGGCCCGTATTTATACTTTTTGATGCAAAACTGCGCTAACGCAGTTTAGCGTCAAAAAAATTAGCGCCGGCTAACGCCATTCTGAAGCACCATGCGGGCGCCGTATTTATAGAATTACGTTAGCCGGCGTTAGCCGACCGGCGCTGCCTGGTGTGCGTAAAAAAAAACGACGTACACTAGGCAGCGACGGCGTAGGGGAAAATGGCGTTTGGGCGTCCAAAAATGGGGCAAGTCAGGCTGAGGCAAAAAAATCGCCTCAACCCGATTTGTGCCATTTTGTTTTGCCGCCCAGGCGCCATTAACATGACTCCTGTCTTAGTAAAGACAGGAGTCATGCCCCCTTGCCCAATGGCCATGCCCAGGGGACTTATGTCCCCTGGGCATGGTCATTGGGCATAGTGGCATGTAGGGGGGCACAAATCAGGCCCCCCTATGCCAAAAAAAAAAAATTCACAAAAAAAATACTTACCTGAACTTACCTTAATGTCCCTGGGGTGGGTCCCTCCATCCTTGGGTGTCCTCCTGGGGTGGGCAAGGGTGGCAGGGGGTGTCCCTGGGGGCAGGGGAGGGCACCTCTGGGCTCATTCTGAGCCCACAGGTCCCTTAACGCCTACCCTGACCCAGGGGTTAAAAAGAGGCGCAAATGCGGGTTTTTTTGACCCTCCCACTCCCGGGCGTCATTTTTGCCCGGGAGTATAAATCCGACGCATATGCATCGGAGTAATTTTTTTAGACGGGAACGCCTACCTTGCATCTCATTAATGCAAGGAAGGTGTTCACGCCAAAAAATGACGCTAACTCCATGAACTTTGGACTATCAACGCCAAAGTATAAATATGGAGTTAGTTTTGCGTCGAATTTGCGTCGAAAAAAACGACGCAAATTCGGCGCAAACGGAGTATAAATATGCCCCTTAATCTTTTTGGTTTTGCAGAGAGACCTTAACTGTGACATCCTAAGATGCAGGTAAGGGGTGATGTTGAGTTCCATCACACTCTCTTCTGCATTAGACATTATGGTGGTCATTACAACCCTGGCGGACGGTGTTAAAGCTGCGGTAATACCGCAAACAGGCCGGCGGACAAAAAAAGGGAATTATGACTCTGGCGGAAACCGCCAATAAAGACAGCCACTTTAACACAGCGCCCGCCACGGCGGTACAGACAAGCAGCGCGGCGGTCACCGCCAACAGACAGGCGGAAGATAAAGTACCGCCCATAGTATCACTACCCGCCAATCCGCCACCTTTTACGGGGCGGATTCACCGTGGTTAAAAACACGGCGGAAACGGCTTTTGCAAAGGGAAAACGCTCACCTGAACACATCCCACGAGGACTCCATGGACCGTGAACTCCAAATACTCCCTGCCCTTGTGTTTCTGCTCCTCTACGACCAACAGCTACGTAGGCGCCGAAGACAACGGTGAGTACTGCACCTACGACACGGGGAGGGGGAGGCAAAAGTTAGGGGGACACCCACCAAACACCCCCACCCCCACCCTCGCATATTACAACATACACACCAATACATTCACAAAAATCACAGTAACAACCCACAATCCCCCCGGAAGAATGAAAAGACAAAGCGAAATTTGGTCAAACATTGTAATGTGGCAATATACATGTCATACAAAAATATACAGATATATATATGAAAATCAGTCATAATTATATACAATACGAGAAGTAGTGCAGATATGTACATAACAATGTCCGTGCACCAACAGTTCAAAAATGCATGGTTGAGGCCCACAAAGGATACCTGACCACAATCTGAGAGAACACTGCCGGGGCATCAGATAGAAATACTACAGGTACCTCAGGGGGAAGGGAAGGGGGGCACCTCAGCCGGATGACTGCAAAGCCAGATCCACGACGGGGCTCCATGCCCATTGATGTATCCTGGGGAGTGCAAAGCCACAGTCTCTCAAGTCTCTACAGTGGGTGGCTTGCCCACTGTGCCATCCTGGGGAGTGCAAAGCAATCATTCTCTCGAATCTCTACAGTGGGTGGCTTGCCCACTGTGCCATCCTGGGGAGTGCAAAGCCACAGGCTCTCAAGTCTCTACAGTGGCTGGCTTGCCCACTGTGCCATCCTGGGGAGTGCAAAGCCACAGTCTCTCAAGTAGATGCAGGTCTCCACTGGTACTGGGGGAGACTGGTGCCCAGACTGGATGAGTCTCCCTGTGAAAGTTCCTGTCCTGTCACTGTCCCAGCTGCACATGGGATAAGGATGCCTGATGTGGCGGTCCATTCATTCCTACCCGGTGCTTGCCCTGTTCAGCAGTGTTTTGCCATGGCGGTCTTTGCCCTGTTCAGCGGTGCTTTGCCATGGCGGTCTTTGCCCTGTTTAGCAGTGCTTTGACATGGCGGTTCTGGACTGTTCAGCTGTGCTTTGCCATGGCGGTCTTTGCCCTGTTCAGCGGTGCTTTGACATGGCGGTTCTGGACAGTTCAGTGGTGCTTTGCCATGGCGTTCTTTGTCCTGTTCAGCGGTGCTTTGCCATGGCGGTCTTTGCCCTGTTCAGCGGTGCTTTGACATGGCGGTCTTTGCCCTGTTCAGCTGTGCTTTGACTTGGCGGTTCTGGACTGTTCAGTGGTGCTTTGCCATGGCGGTCTTTGCCGTGTTCAGTGGTGCTTTGCCATGGTTGTTCTGGACTGTTCAGCGGTGCTTTGCCATGGCGGTCTTTGCCCTGTTCAGCGGTGCTTTGACATTGCGGTTCTGGACTGTTCAGCGGTGCTTTGCCATGGTGGTCTTTGCCCTGTTCAGCGGTGCTTTGACATGGCGGTTCTGGACTGTTCAGCGGTGCTTTGCCATGGCGGTCTTTGCCCTGTTCAGCGGTGCTTTGACATGGCGGTCTTTGCCCTGTTCAGCGGTGTTTAGCCATGGCGGTTCTGGACTGTTCAGCGGTGCTTTGCCATGGCGGTCTTTGCCCTGTTCAGCGGTGCTTTGCCATGGCGGTCTTTGCCCTGTTCAGCGTTGTTCAGCCATGGCGGTTCTGGACTGTTCAGCAGTGCTGTGCCATGGCGGTCTTTGCCCTGTTCAGCGGTGTTTAGCCATGGCGGTTCTGGACTGTTCAGCGGTGCTTTGACATGGCGGTTCTGAAACGGACATTGGTGTGTGGCATGACGTTCCCTACACTGGGCATTGGTGTGTGGCATGACGTTCTCTACACTGGACATTGGTGTGTGGCATGACGTTCTCTACACTGGGCATTGGTGTGTGGCATGACGTTCCATCATTGCCCAGCGGGGCTGTGGCAGCCGGGGCCCTCAAGGGCACTGACTCCGGCGGTGGCAGTGGTCTCCTGACCAGTGACGATATTTGGGCCCTCCTGGGCTGTGACTCTGGCGGTGGTCTCCTGACCAGTGATGATACTTGGGCCCTCCTGGGCTGTGACTCCGGCGGTGGTCTCCTGACCAGTGACGATATTTGGGCCCTCCTGGGCTGTGACTCTGGAGGTGGTCTCCTGAACAGTGACGATACTTGGGCCCTCCTGGGCTGTGACTCTGGCGGTGGTCTCCTGACCAGTGTACTTGGGCCCTCCTGGGCTGTGACTCCGGCGGTGGCCTCCTGACCAGTGACGATACTTTGGCCCTCCTGGGCAATGACTCCGGCGGTGGTCTCTGGACCAGTGACGATACTTGGGCCCTCCTGGGCTGTGACTCTGGCGGTGGTCTCCTGACCAGTGACGATACTTGGGCCCTCCTGGGCTGTGACTCTGGCGGTGGTCTCTGGACCAGTGACGATACTTGGGCCCTCCTGGGCTGTGACTCTGGTGGTGGTCTCCTGACCAGTGACAATACTTGAGCCCTCCTAGGCAATGACTCCGGCGGTGGTCTCTGGACCAGTGACGATACTTGGGCCCTCCTGGGCTGTGACTCGGGTGGTGGTCTCCTGACCAGTGACGATACTTGGGCCCTCCTGGGCTGTGACTCTGGCGGTGGTCTCTGGACCAGTGACGATACTTGGGCCCTCCTGGGCTGTGACTCTGGCGTTGGTCTCCTGACCAGTGACGATACTTGGGCCCTCCTGGGCTGTGACTCCGGCGGTGGTCTCCTGACCAGTGACGATACTTGGGCCCTCCTGGGCAATGACTCCAGCGGTGGTCTCTGGACCAGTGACGATGGTGCTGGCGGTTGTGTCTCGACCGCCGGAAATTATGGCGCACTTCTCCGCCGTGACACTCACAACAGGCTGGGCAGACTTCCTCTGGCCCTTCCCCACCTTTGGTGGAGTCACAGCAGACTCTCCAATCCCCTTGGAACCCATGTGAGTTGGTTTCCCACCAGGAGTCTTCACACGGTCCCGTCGTCCACTCTCCAATTTTAGAGCCTTGACAGGTGGTGGGCTGCCAGTGCCTTGGCTCCGGGGCACACTGCCTGCCCTGGTGGCCAGTGCACTCCACAAGCCTTGAACACGCACCACTGGTATTGGAGGCTTTTTGGCTGAGGCGCTACGACGGGACTAATGAATTGGGGGGGGGTTAGGGGCAAAAAGGTCAACTTTACAGAGGGACAGTTTCTGACGAACACTGGGATGAATAGCTGGAGGGGGTCTGGGAGTGGAGGAAGAGGAGGTGATTGTCGGAGGTGTCACTTTAGCTGTTTTGGGTGCAAGTGCAGGTACTGGAGGCTGTCGTGAGGTGGATGGATGTTGGGTGAGTGATTGCCGGCGTTTGTGTACTTTGGGAGGGGGACACAGTGGAGGCAGTGGATGTTGCTGTGTCTGTACGTGGGTGAGGCTTGTGTGAGTGCCTGTGGTGTGTGTGGTGCCTATGTTTGCTTGAGCTACTTGTGTGTTCTGACTTGTGTGCATGCTGGTCTGTAGGTGTGCTTGGGATGGGCTGGGGTACAGGAGATTGGGTCTGGGTGGAGGAAGTTGGAGGGGGGAGGCTAGACACAGGGACAATGGCTGCCATCAGTGCTGAGGCCAGAGATTGCAGGGTTCGCTGAAGGACAGCCTGACCAGAATGAATGCCCTCCAGGAATACATTACCGTGTTGCAACTCTCGTTCTACACCCTGGATGGCATTCACAATGGTAGACTGCCCAACAGTGAGTGACCTAAGGAGGTCAATGGCCTCCTCACTGAGGGCAGCAGGGGTGACTGGGGCAGGGCCTGAGGTGCCTGGGGCGAAGGTGATGCCCACCCTCCTGGGTGAGCGGGCACGGGGCGAACACTGAGGGGCTGCTGGGAGGGCGGGGCTGGTAGGGGAGGTGGCGGCTGTACATGTAGAGGTGGGGGGCACAGATGGTGCCGCCACCACAAGGGAGCTCCCATCGGCAGATGAGTCCGTGTCGCTGGTTGGTGATCCGGTGGCCGACGTGAAGCTCCCCTCGCCCTCCATCCCACTGGTGCATTCAGAGTCCGTGGTGTGGCCCTCCATGTCCATGTGGGATGCAGCTCCCTCGTGCTCCGGTGGCACTGTACCTCCGCCTGATGATGCTGATGTACAAAAGGACAGGGAGAGCAGAAAAAGGGGGGGAGACAGAAGAAAGAGAGTTTAAGTGCATGGCATACCGCTACCATTGGCGGACAAGACAGACACAGCAGCCCCCTGCATTACGCTGTGCTCCTGCCCTCTGCACATGCAATTTCTGGGATATGGCCTACATGGCAATGGTGGACATCTGCGCACATGGATGCCACAGGGGCAACTATACCTCGACTTGCCACTCTGCTGAGGTGGGGTAGAGTGCCACATGGCCTACATTACGGAGGGGCCTTGCCTTCCGAACTCGCCCTGGCCTAGGGACACCCACAGCCCAGCTCCCCCACCCAGACACCTCCACTGCACGCGAAGTCCGCAGAATGAGAGTGTACTCACCCCCTTGTGTCTGCTGTGATGCCCTCAAGCGCCCATCCAACTCCGGGTAGGCCACCGCCAGGATCCGGAACATCAGGGGGGTCATGGTGTGACGGGCACCCCTCCCACGTTGGGAGGCCATCCCCAGCTGAGCCTCTCCCGTCTTCTTGCTGCAGCGGCGAATGTCCTCCCATCTCTTACGGCAGTGGGTGCCCCGTCTCTGGTGGGCCCCCAGGGTCCGGACCTCCTTGGCGATGGCACGCCAAATGTCCCTCTTCTGGTGGGCGCTGACCTACATGACATGCACAAGGAAAGAGGAACAGTCATTACCAACTGCACCGTCGTTGTGAGTGGCCCCCTCCCTACTCTGGCCATGTGGCCCATTCATTCCCATGCATTAATGTTCTATGAACTCTGCCCCTTTCCCTCTTCCAACCAGCCCTCTCCACCCAGGCCTAGCCCATACAACGTGCTCCCTGTGTACTAACCTGTTGGTCTGGAGGACTGTAGAGTAGCGTGTACTGGGGGAGGACCCCGTCTACCAGTTTCTCCAACTCCTGTGCAGTGAAGGCAGGGGCCCTTTCCCCAGACGCAGCAGCCATCGTCGCTTCCAGACCGAGGTCACAGCAGCACTTGCAGTGTAGGTCCTCTCCTGTCGAAGGTCAGGTATCTAGTGATTGAACAGATAGAAAATGGCGGTGACGTCCGCGGCGGTGATGTCCGCGGCGGGGCACATCATCACCGCCGGCAAACCTGTTCATTGGATCCTGGGACCCATAGGATCCAATGTTAACCAATGCAGCATTGCGCCGCGGTCTACGACTGCCTACCGCGACGGTGTACAACGCCAGCGCAGTGACCCCACTATCCCATTGTCCCAGTTTAGAGGTCAGGCAGCCGCCATTTCAGGGGCCCACATGGCTTAATTTACCTCTGCGTCACACATAGCTAGGCCTACACTCAACACACATACAGGAAGGGTTTTGTGGGGGTGTAGTCTTCTGTGTAACTGTGGGTACATACCTGGAGGAATAATGACTGATTCTTGGCTGTTGTCCTTCGTAGGCACCGTCAGCTGGGACATGTGAGAAGATGGCGGAATCCTCCGGTGTACCGACCGCTGGTGGACCTGTTGACAATGGAAGAGAGACATGTCATCGTCACCTACCGGTTTGACCGTGCCACTATCCAGGAACTATGTACCCAGTTGGAGCCAGACCTGATGTCACCAATCCGCCATCCGACTGGAATCCCCCCTGACGTGCAGGTGCTATCAGTGCTCCATTTCCTTGCAAGTGGGTCTTTTCAGACAACAGTGGCCATGGCATCAGGGATGTCCCAGCCTATGTTTTCCAACGTCTTGTCCAGAGTGTTTGCTGCCCTGCTGAAACACGTAAGGAGATACATCATTTTCCCTGAGGTGGCAGATTTGCCTACAGTGAAAGGTGACTTCTATGCCCTTGGACATATCCCCAACGTCATAGGTGCCATTGATGGGACCCATGTAGCTCTGGTCCCCCCCCACAGGAGTGAACAGGTGTACAGGAACAGGAAGAGTTATCATTCCATGAATGTCCAGATGGTCTGTTTGGCAGACCAGTACATCTCGCAGGTAAATGTGTGCATGACGCCTACATCCTGCGGAATAGCAGCATCCCTGATATGATGGGTCAACTCCAGAGGCACCGTGTATGGCTATTAGGGGACTCTGGTTACCCCAACCTTTCCTGGCTACTGACCCCAGTGAGGAATCCCAGGACCAGGGCAGAGGAACGCTACAATGAGGCCCATGGGCAGACTAGGGGGGTGATCGAACGCACCTTCGGCCTCCTGAAGGCCAGGTTCAGGTGCCTCCATATGACAGGTGGATCCCTATTCTACTCACCGAAGAAGGTGTGCGAGATCATCATCGCCTGCTCCATGCTCCATAATTTGGCTTTGCGACGCCAGGTGCCTTTTCTGCAGGAGGAGGATCCAGGTGACGATGTTGTAGCAGCTGTGGAGTCTGTGGAGCCTGTGGACAGTGATGAGGAGGAAGCTGAGGAAGAAGAAAACGACAACAGGGAGTCAGTCATACTGCAATATTTCCAGTGACACACAGGTGAGAACATTTTCATGTTTAACATTACATTAACTTTCACACGTCTACTCTATCCTGTTTCTCTAGTTCAATCACTATTTGGTAACTGAGTTGTACCCTTCCATTACGGTTTCACAGGTGTGGTTACCAACGTGTCATCTGCTTGCATCCTTCAAGGACTTGTGATGTGTGACATAGGTATGTTAGCCTTACAATGGGAAACCCATTATGACACTTTCATTGATAATACATATTTACTAAATCACAGACTGACTCCAGATTGTTTTGTGTTTCAAGGGTGTTCATTGAAGTGCTCAGAAATGTGAGGGGTTTGTTAAATGAGGATGGGTGATGGTGGAGGAATGTCCATGGCAGAGTCCAGTCTATTAGTCTCACAGGTGCACTGCCCATCTGGGCATAGGAAGTGGAGCTGGGCCAGTTTAAGTATGGAACAAGGTGGTACAGAGGGAGGACAAACAGGGTGGTCTCATTTCCTGGCGGGGGTCTTGCCATCTTGCTCTGTCCTGTTCCTGGATCTCAGGGACCGCTTGCGTGGTGGTTGTCTGTCTGCAGGGGGTGGGGTGCTGGTGTGGTGGTCCTGAGGCGGGGCGTCCTGTCCACTAGCGCCGGCAGAGGTGGTGGGCAGTTCATCGTCCTGGCTAGTGTCAGGGGCCCCTTGGAGTGCAACGGTGTCCCTCATGGTGTGCTGTATGTCCTTCAGCACCCCTACGATGGTGCCCAGGGCGGAGCTGATGGTCCTGAGCTCCTCCCTGAACCCCAAATACTGTTCCTCCTGCAGGCGCAGGGTCTCCTGCAACTTGTCCAGGACCGTCGCCATCGTCTCCTGGGAGTGGTGGTATGCTCCCATGATGGAGGAGAGGGCCTTGTGGAGAGTGGGTTCCCTTGGCCTGTCCGCCCCCTGTCGCACAGCAGCCCTCCCAGTTCCCCTGTGTTCCTGTGCCTCCGTCCCCTGGACCGTGTGCCCACTACCACTGCCCACAGGTCCATGTTGTTGTTGGGGTGGTGGGTTATCCTGGGTTCCCTGTAGTGGTGGACACACCGCTGATTAACCTGTCCTGGGTAGGGAGGTTTGGGCCCGCTGGGTGGGTGCTGTGCTGGTGTTACCAGAGGGTGTTGGGCTGTGCCTGTGCAAGGGGAACCGACTGTCCCGAGGCCCACGATGGTCCGGGCTGGTCATCAGGATCCAGTAGGGCAGAGCCTCTCTCGTCACTGTGGGCCTCTTCTGGGGGTGGAGTGGTGTTGTCTGGACCCTCTGGTGTGGTGACGGTCCTTCGGGTTCCTGCAGGGGCATAAGAGCATGATTATTTCATGTGTGTGTGTCATGGTGTGCAATGGGTGGGTGTTTGTGTACCCCAGTGCAAGCATTCCTGTGTGTGGGTTTGTGTGATGATGGTTGGGGGGTGTTCTGGGTATGTGCAGTGGGCATGCTTTAGTGAGGGGTGCCCATGCTTAGTTGTGTCATGCAGGGCTTGGTGTTGGGATGGGTGGTTTGTGTTATGGGTACATTAGTGAGGATTTTGAGTAATAGGGGAGGGTGTGAGGGTGGGGGTGTGTGATAGCATGCAGGTAGGGTGGGGAATATGATAGTTAAGATTTGACTTACCAGTGTCCCATCCTCCACCGACTCCTCCAAGGCCCTCAGGATGCATGATGGTCAAGACTTGCTCCTCCCATGTTGTTAGTTGTGGGGGAGGAGGTGGGGGTCTGCCACCAGTCCGCTGAACCGCGACGTTGTGCCTGGAGACCATTGAACGCACCTTCCCCCGTAGGTCGTTCCACCTCTTCCTGATGTCCTCTCCATTTCTTGGGTGCTGTCCCACGGCGTTCACCCTGTCCACTATTCTGCGCCACAACTCCATCTTCCTGGCTATTGATGTGTGCTGTACCTGTGAGCCAAATAGCTGTGGCTCTACCCGGATTATTTCCTCCACCATGGCCCTGAGCTCCTCCTCGGAGAAGCGGGGGTGTCTTTGCCGTGACATGGGGTGGTGTGTGTGATGTGTGGGGTGGTGTATGTGGTGATGAGTGTGGTGATTGTAGTGGTGTGTGGTGTGTGGTGTTTTGTGCGTGGATGTTGTGTGGGTGATGGTGTTGTGTGCCTCTGTGTGCTGGGGTTGTCTATTCTGTGCTCTCTCTCTGGCCTTCATTCGTGATTTTTTAGTCGTAGGGGTTTGTGGGTGATGTGGGTGTGTGTTTTATATTGTATTGGGTGTGTGGGAGTGGTGTGTGTACGTGTATCAGGTGTGTGTATTATGAGCGCGGCGGTGTGTACCGCCAATGGAATACTGCGGTTGAAAGACCGCCGCGTTGATTCGTGGGTCGTAATAGCATGGGCGTGTTTCTGTTGGCGTGGAGGTGGAGGATTTGTTTCCGCCAGTTTATCACTGACCTTTGGTGTGGCGGTGTTGTGTGGGTGTCTGAATTTCGGCGGATTCTGAGATGTGTGTCATAATAGCTGTGGCGGAATACCGCGGCGGCGGCGGTGTATTGGCGGTCTTCTGCACGGCGGTAAGTGCCTTTTACCGCCAATGTTGTAATGACCCCCTATGTTCTTAAAGTTGGAATACTTTTTAAGAATCTAAAACTATCTCTAGAACTTAATTCAAACTTTTACAAAACTTTTAAACTCTAAAAGGAATGGTATCAGGGACTAACACAAGGCCCTAGCAGGACTTTTAAAAATTTAGAAAAATAGCTCAAATTTCAAAAATCAGTTTCTAATGAAATTTTTTGGAATTTAGTCGTGTGATCAGGTATTGGCTGAGTAGTCCAGCAAATGCAAAGTCTTGTACCCCACCGCTGATCCACCAATGTAGGAAGTTGGCTCTGTATGTACTATTTCAAAGTAAGAAATAGCATGCACAGAATCCAAGGGTTCCCCTTAGAGGTAAGATAGTGGCAACAAGAGATAATTCTAATGCCCCATTTTGTGGTAGTGTGGTCGAGCAGTAGGCTTATCAGAGGGTAGTGTTAAGCATTTGTTGTACACAGACAGGCAATAAGTGGGGAACACACACTCAAAGACAATTCCAGGCCAATAGGTTTTTATATAGAAAAATATCTTTTCTTAGTTTATTGTAAGAACCACAGGTTCAAGATTTACAAACAATACTTTAAATGAAAGGTACTTCACTTAGGAACTTTAGAAACTTTGAATTAGCAAAATAGCATATACAGTTTTCACACAAATGGCAATAAGCTATTTTAAAACTGAACACTGCAATTTTCAACAGTTCCTGGGGGAGGTAAGTGTTTGTTAGTTTTGCAGGTAAGTAACAGGGTTCAAAGTTGGGTCCAAGGTAGCCCACCATTGGTGGTTCACAGCAACCCCAAAGTTACCACACCAGCAGCTCAGGGCCGGTCAGGTGCAGAGGTCAAAGTGGTGCCCAAAACGCATAGGCTTCAATGGAGAAAGGGGTGCCCCGGTTCCAGTCTGCTAGCAGGTAAGTACCCGCGTCTTCGGAGGGCAGACCAGGGGGCTTTTGTAGGGCACTGGGGGGGGACACAAGTCAGCACAAAAAGTACACCCTCAGCGGCACGGGGGCGGCCGGGTGCAGTGTGCAAACAGGCGTCGGGTTTTCAATGTAGTTCAATGGGAGACCTAGGGGTCTCTTTAGCGATGCAGGCAGGCAAGGGGGGGGGCTTCTCGGGGTAGCCACCACCTGGACAAGGGAGAGGGCCACCTGGGGGTCGCTCCTGCACTGGAGGTTGGATCCTTCAGGTCCTGGGGCTGCGGGTGCAGCGTCTTTACGAGGCGTCGGGTCTTTGAAGCAGGCAGTCGCGGTCAGGGAGAGCCTCGGGATTCCCTCTGCAGGCGTCGCTGTGGGGGGTCAGGGGGGTCAACTCTGGCTACTCACGGTCTCGCAGTCGCCGGGGAGTCCTCCCTGTAGTGTTTGTTCTCCACAAGTCGAGCCGGGGGCGTCGGGTGCAGAAACGTGTGTTCTTTCAAAGTTGCTTCTTTGTTGCAAAGTTCCAGTCTTTGTGGAGCAGGGCCGCTGTCCTCTGGAGTTCTTGGTCCTTTTAGATGCAGGGTAGTCCTCTGAGG
Organism: Pleurodeles waltl; assembly: GCF_031143425.1. Classification (NCBI taxonomy): domain Eukaryota; kingdom Metazoa; phylum Chordata; class Amphibia; order Caudata; family Salamandridae; genus Pleurodeles; species Pleurodeles waltl. The sequence continues at coordinate 416,305,771 of NC_090437.1, read as the reverse complement.
CTTCAGAGGTCGCTGGACCCTGTGGAATGCATCGCTGGAGCAGTTCTTTAGAAGTGGGGAGACAGGCCGGTAGAGCTGGGGCCAAAGCAGTTGTTGTCTCCGTCTTCTCTGCAGGTTTTTCAGCTCAGCAGTCCTTCTTCGTCTTAGGTTGCAGGAATATATCTTGCTGTGTTCTGGGAGCCCCTAAATACTCGATTTAGGGGGGTGTTTAGGTCTGGGGGATCAGTAGCCAATGGCTACAAGCCCTGAGGGTGGCTACACCCTCTTTGTGCCACCTCCCTGAGGGAAGGGGGGCACATCCCTATCCCTATTGGCCAAATCCTCCATCTGCAAGATGGAGGATTTCTAAAAGTCAGAGTCACCTCAGCTCAGGACACCTTAGGGACTGTCCTGACTGGCCAGTGACTCCTCCTTGTTTTTCTCATTATCTCCTCCGGCCTTGTCGCCAAAAGTGGGGCCGTGGCCGGAGGGGGCGGGCAACTCCACTAGCTGGAGTGCCCTGGGGTGTGGTAACAAAGGGGGTGAGCCTTTGAGGCTCACTGCCAGGTGGTACAGTTCCTGCAGGGGGAGGTGAGAGGTACCTCCACCCAGTACCGGCTTTGTTACTAGCCACAGAGTGACAAAGGCACTCTCCCCATGTGGCCAGCAACATGTCTGGTGTGTGGCAGGCTGCTAAAACTAGTCAGCCCACACTGGTAGTCGGATATGGTTTCAGCGGGCATCTCTAAGATGCCCTCTGGGGTGTATTTCACAATAAAATGTACACTGGCATCAGTGTGCATTTATTGTGCTGAGAAGTTTGATACCAAACTTCCCAGTTTTCAGTGTAGCCATTATGGTGCTGTGGAGTTCGTGTTTGACAGACTCCCAGCCCACATACTCTTATGGCTACCCTGCACTTACAATGTCTATGGTTTTGCTTAGACACTGTAGGGGCATAGTGCTCATGCACTTATGCCCTCACCTATGGTATAGTGCACCCTGCCTTAGGGCTGTAAGGCCTGCTAGAGGGGTGACTTATCTATGCCAAAGGCAGTGTGAGGTTGGCATGGCACCCTGAGGGGAGTGCCATGTCGACTTAGTAGTTTTCTCCCCACCAGCACACACAAGCTGGCAAGCAGTGTGTCTGTGCTGAGTGAGGGGTCTCCAGGGTGGCATAAGACATGCTGCAGCCCTTAGAGACCTTCCCTGGCATCAGGGCCCTTTGTACCAGGGGTACCAGTTACAAGGGACTTACCTTTATGCCATGGTGTGCCAATTGTGGAAACAAAGGTACAGGTTAGGGAAAGAACACTGGTGCTGGGGCCTGGTTAGCAGGTCCCAGCACACTTTCAAATCATAACTTGGCATCAGCAAAGGCAAAAAGTCCGGGGGTAACCATGCCAAGGAGGCATTTCCTTACAATATTGTTAAGGGGAGTGACCCCTTAAGCAAGGATCGCTCCCCAAGAGGCACTTTCTTTTTACTAGGCCTTTTCTGACCCCCCCGGGGGCAGATTGGCCTATATTAATTACGGGGGTGGTGGAGGCGGGGATCCATATTGATTTTAGGCCATTTCTGCCCCCCCCCCCGGGGGCAGATCAGCCTATTTCTATTAGGCCGATCTGACCCCGGGGGCAGAATCCACGTAGGCACCTGGGATTGGTGTGAGTGTGTGTATGTGTGTGTTTTGTTTTGGGGGCAGCCTCTTGGGTAAGGGTCGCTCCCCAAGGGTGCACATTACTGTTGGCCATACCCCCACCCCAAATAAATGGGGCCAAAGTTGTTCTGCCTACCAGTGGGCAGATGGGGCAATTACCCCTGATCCACACCCCGGCAGGGCAGAAAGTCTACTAGATGCCAGGGAATTTTAAAAAAAATTGTGTGGTGGTGGCTACCAACCATTAGGGGCATGGTTATACCCCCACCCCAACTGAAGAGGGTAACAGTCCTTCATCTCTCCCCCCTCACACTAAAACATCTTATCCCACGGCAAGCAAGAGGACATTTGATTATTTTGGGTTTTGGTTTTACATTTGGGCTATTAGCGCTTGGCTAACTCTCAAAATCGTCCCACTTGGAATGGTGAGGGCTGCACTTTTTGGACTTTGGAACGCTGCCATGTAGAAAAATCCACAAGACCTAGACACATATGAAAATTAAACATCTGGGTGAGTCCAGGGTGGTGTGCTTCCCATGCATCCCGCACCATTTTCTTACCCACAATGCCCTAGAAACCTCCCACATTTTTGTGATGGAACCTTCGGGAATTCGCAGGAATCCACAAAATGTCTCCCATCCAGCATTGTCTCATCTATACCGTTAAAAATTCTGCGCACTTGTGAGCCTAAAAATGTTTTTTTTCTAAGTGCCCTTTTGGGCCCGCTTTGGTTCCCCCTCAATTTCGACATGTTTTTGGCTCTTCCCTGTCACAAGCACTTGGCCCACCTACACAAGTGAGGTATCATTTGTATCGGAAGATTGAAGGGAACGTTGGGTGGTAGGAAATTTGTCCTGTTGCGGTGATCCCACACAGAAATGTGGGAAAATGTGATTTTTTAGCTACATTTGAGGTTTGCTGAGGATTCTGGGTAAGAAAACATTGGGGGATCCACGCAAGTCACACCTCCCTCGATTCCCTCGGGTGTCTAGTTTTCAGAAATGTTTGGGTTTGGTAGGTTTCCCTATATGGCTGCTGTGCGCAGGACCAAAAACACAGGTCCCCCGCAAAAGCAGGTAGTTTAGTATTTGATAATTTTGGTGTGTCCACAAAGTGTTTTGGGGCATTTCCTTTTGCGGGCACTAGGCCTACCCACAAAAGTGAGGTACCATTTTTATCGGGAGACTTGGGGGAACTCTGGGTGGAAGGAAATTTGTGGCTCTTCTTAGATTCCAGAACTTTCTGTCACCGAAATGTGAGGGGAAAAGTGTTTTTTTGGCTACATTTTGAGGTTTGCAAACGATTCTGGGTAACAGAACCTGGTGAGAGCCCCACAAGTCACCCCATCGTGGATTACCCTAGGTGTCTAGTTTTCAGAAATGTGCAGGTTTGCTAGGTTTCCCTAGGTGCCAGCTGAGCTAGACGCCAAAATTCCACAGATAGGCACTTTGCAAAAAAAACAGGTCTGTTTAATAAGTTAAAATGTGATGTGTACAAGTTGTGTTTTGGGGCATTTCCTGTCACGGGCGCTAGGCCTACCCACACAAGTGAGGTACCATTTGTATCGGGAGACTTGGGGGAGCGTTAGGTGGAAGGCAATTTGTGGCTCCTCTCAGATTCCAGAACTTTCTGTCACCAAAATGTGACAAAAAAGTGTTTTTTAGCCAAATCGTGAGGTTTGCAAAGGATTCTGGGTAACAGAACCTGGTGAGAGCCCCACAAATCACCCGATCCTGGATTACCCTAGGTGTCTAGTTTTAAAAAATTCACAGGTTTGGTAGGTTTCCCTAGGTGCCGGCTGAACTAGAGGCCAAAATCTACAGCTAGACACTTTGCAAAAAACATGTCAGATTTCAATGTAAAAATGTGATGTGTCCATGTTGCGTTTCCTATCGCGAGCATTAGGCCTACCCGCGCAAGGGAGGTACCATTTTTATCGGGAAACTTTGGGGAACACTTAATAGCAAAACAAGTATTATTGCCCCTTGTCTTTCTCTACATGTTTTCCTTCCAAATGTAAGACAGTGTTTAAAAAAGACGTCTATTTGAGAAGTGCCCTGTAATTCACATGCTAGTATGGGCACCCTGGGATTCAGAGATGTGCAAATAACCACTGCTTCTCAACACCTTCTCTTGTGCCCATTTTGTAAATACAAAGGTTTTCTTGATACCTATTTTTCACTCTTTATATTTCAGCAAATGAATTGCTGTATACCCGGCATAGAATGAAAATCCATTGCAAGGTGCAGCTCATTTATTGGCTCTGGGTACTTAGGGTTCTCGATGAACCTACAAACCCTATATATCCCCACAACCAGAAGAGTCCAGCAGATGTAACGTATTGTTTTCAAAAATCTGACATTGCCGGAAAAAGTTACTATTAAAACTTTGAGAAAAATGGCTGTTTTTTTCACCTCAATTTCAATATTTGTTTTTATTTCAGCTGTCATTTTCTGTATTAAAACCTTGTAGGAGCTACACAAATTACCCCTTGCTGAATTCAGAATTTTGTATACTTTTCAGACATGTTTAGCTTTCTGGGATCCAGCACTGGTTTCACACCCACTTCTGTCACCAACTGGAAGGAGACTGAGAGCACAAACAATAGTAAAAATGGAGTATGTCCCAGTAAAATGCCAAAATTGTGTTGAAAAATGGGTTTTTTTTATTCAAGTTTACCTGTTCCTGAAAGCAGGGAAGCTGGTGATTGTAGCACCGCAAACCCTTTGTTGATGTCTTTTTCAGGGAAAAAACCACAAGCCTTCTTCTGCAGCCCTTATTTCCCATTAAAAAAATTTAAAAAAAAGAAATTGCTGTATTTTGGCTAATTTCTTGGTCTCATTCAGGAGAACCCACAAACTCTGGGTACCTCTAGAATGTTGGGCAAAACGTTCTGAGGCCCCAAGCACGAACTGCTCCAAAGAGCCAAAAAAAGGCCTGGCAATTGAGGGAGAAAAGGCCTGGCAGCGAAGGGGTTAGTATCATTCATAATGATATAGCACTTGGTTTAGTCTAGCATCATAATTGTCTAAAATGCATTGGTGTTTTGAAACATGTGCTTCAGAGTCTTTCCTCTACCTTTATTATGCCAAAAGCGCAGTCTTAGGACCAGCCAGTAGAGGTTCCTGTCCCTGTCAACTCCCCAAATCCATGTACAAAATCACAGGTTCAAAAAGAGCTGGGAAACTGGGATAGTCGCCCCTGGTCATGCAGCACCCTATATCCTGGGAGATACATGGTGACATTTCTGAGGGGCTGCTGCCCTTCAGCAGGCCCCCGAACACACGTTAGAAATTCTATGTGTGACCCTGCCCTCCTTGGGGAACCAAAGAGAAATTATGCTAATTTGATGGCACTTGAAGGGGATGATGGGGCGCTTCATGTCCTCCGGCATAAATATTTTTTCCCCACAACATGGTTGCATGCCAGGTACATTTTTCTTTGTTTTGGAAGCATATAGGTTCATGCCGCAGCCTTTTCTCTGTGAATTCGGGGAGCCTCTGCTCACTGGGTGCACACTTTTGGTTGGGGCAACACGGAGTCCAATTTTATGCGTTGCCGGCTCCCTACAACGCAGCATCAGCTTCAACCATAGCTGACATAGTTGCCTGACTGCTGCCCACCAAACCTTCAAAAGGTGTGCCCCTCTTGTGTTGGCTCCAAGCGTCTGGCCCTCCTACTTTGTTCCTGTGGGCCTCAGCTGTCTCAGCAAAGGTGCAGCATGACTTGCTAATTAACTGATGGAAATTACGTCCCCATCACTTCCTTTCCCATGAACTGGGCCATGCATTGTTAATTTCAATATTGGGAGAGGAGGCCCTTGACCGTCCTGCTGGGAAGCAGTCTAATTAATCTGGCCCATTGGGGACAAAGGGTTGGAATTTGATTATGAACTGAGCCAGGGAAATATGACAATTCTTGAAGTGTCGTATGGAGTGTAGATCTGAAGTTAGGGACTGTAATTATACACTTGGACTGCATGTTTACTCCTTGATTGGTACGACGCTGGACCCTGTAGATCTAAAGTGACATAAAACTGTATTTTAGTGCAGATTTCCCTGTATAATGTGTTATACAGTGGAAGCACCGCAGACCTTCAGTTCGCACTACAGACCTACACCACAAATGGCCACTCCAGTTATACGGCCTACCCAGGTAAGTACCAATTCCTCTTTTGCAGCAGGTTACCTGTGCACAGATACCGTGTTGTGCAGGACTTTAGCCTGCCACATGCAGCCTGCACACGTTCACGTGTAACTAGTACAAAGCCTCTTTCCCCAGCAGATACTGGCGGATTGCACTTTTAGTCTAATTATCATGAATTTACAGTGAGTGAGATTCAGGTGGTGGGACTTGCTCACAGTAAAAGCCGAAAAATGGGTAGACAAATCCAAACAAATCCTTTGGTGGTAAGGATGTGTGTACTGGTTCTAAAAAAAACATTCAGGCAGGAGATAAACAATTCAAAGAACCTTGAAATAGAGGGCCAGAGTCTAATGTAGCTATAGGCAAAGGTTTCAAGATAAAACAGCAGAGCAGTTTTAGCAACGCTAAATAAGCTTCCAAGCTGTACAGGCCCCTCAGACTGCCAACATCAGTTGGATATTCATCCCAAGATTTGGGATTTTGATTTATGCGAATGACTATCGCTTGTGCACTTGAAGATCCATGTGTGAATGTCGCATTTCTTGCACCCTGTGGCCCACAAGGATTTGACTTTGACTTTACTTGTGAGGACCTGCCATCCACACCAGGGACTGAGTGAATAGCCCCGGGGCGCTGTGCACTCGGCTTGCTTACTGCTGGGTGCTTGCTATAACAACGTGTTGTATCCAAACTTAAGTAAAATGGAAAAATCAGATGGAAAACAGCCCAAGCTCACGTTTGAAGTGAATAGAAAGAGCGCCAAGTCATAAGAGCGCGACCAGAATTAGGGCCCAGTAGCAAGGGAGTCTTCTGCAACAGAAACAGCTACATCAACCATGGCCCCCCACGATGATGTAAAAGCACTTAGGGACCGCTATTGACACTAAAATGCACATGCGTATAAGACTCCTAGAAAGGCAGCAGACGCATATTGACAAGGCCGAATGCCAAATTTCAGACATCGAAAACACTGCCGACCAACAGGGAAAATCCCTCAAAAATTTGAAGGTAGACCTTGAAACAATGAAGGCTATAAATGAAGACCTGGGAGCTCGATCCCACAGGAGCAATCTGAGGATTATAGAGATTTCCAAGTCAGTGAATATGAGATGTGCGTATGATTATGCAGAATCTATGCTCATCGGCATCTTCTGCCATGACAGTCTTTCCTCCATGTTTACGGTTGAGCGGGCTCAAGCCTTGCTGGCCCCAAAATTTGTGCCAGGTGCTCCACCATGTCCAATAACGGTCAAGCTCCTACATTATAAAGATACACACTATCCTGAATATGGCAAGAGACAAAACACTACTCCAACATGAGAATGCTACTATCTCCTTTTTTTCCCAGGCTTCACACATGCAGTCCAGAAGGCTACAAGGGAATTTTTCTCGACTAAAAGGAAACTGTGCAAACTTGATGCTCAATAGGTCATGTTTTACCTGGCTAGATTCTGACATCCACAACAGCAAACCACAAATGTTTTCATCACTGGAGGAAGCACACAACTATTTCATTAGTGAAAATAGTCCCATTGTCTCCTCCTGAAGCAACCTCGATGATATAGGATAATGCCATAAACACTCATGCAATATTGCTTTCTGACTGTCACTGCGTTGGGGCAGAATAAACTGTAATGTTCTATGAGTTGTTGCAACTAGTTTATATTATTTTTCTGTGACTCAGCAATGTCTCGGGAGGTACAGACCATGGGTAACTGGGTACCTAATCCTGTTGATCACAGACTCTGAGTGCACACTGCGAGACATGTAGCTTGCCCTGATTCGCCATGATACATTGAGTTACAAGGTATACAAAAAGAAAATGTTACTGAACCAGTAAGCATCTGTTTGTGGGATACAGTGCTGTAGAAACACATGCTTTGCATACTTATGCCAACAAGTGTTGGATCCAGAAATGTTAAAAGTTGTTTTTCTTTAAAAAGTATTTCGAGTCATGAGGTATAGTGACTGTAGGAAAATGGCTCCCTGTTGCAGTTACCCCCCACTTTTTGCTTGATATTGATGCTGACTTGACTGAGAATTGTGCCGGGACCCTGCTTACCAGGCCCCAGCACCAGTGTTCTTTCTCTAAAAATGTACCATTTTTTCCACAATTGGCACACCTCTGGCACACAGTTAAGTCCCTTGTAAAAGGTACCAGTGGTACCAAGGGCCCTGTGACCAAGAAAGTTCTCAAAGGGCTGCAGCATTTGTTGTGACACCCTAAGGGACCTCTCACCTAACACATGCACACTGCCATTGCACATTGTGTGTGTTGGTGGGTAGAAGAAGGCATAGTCGACATGGCAGCCCCCTCAGGATGCCATACCCACAAAATACTGCCTGTGGCATAGGTAAGTCACCCCTCTAGCCGGCCTAACAGCCCTAAGGCAGGGTGCACTATACCACAGGTGAGGGCATAGCTGCATGAGCAATATGCCCCTACAGTGTCTGAGTCTATTCTTAGACATTGTAAGTACAGTGTGGCCATATTAACTATATGGTCTGGGAGTTTGTCAATACGAACTCCACAGCTCCATAATGGCTACACTGAATACTGGGAAGTTTGGTATCAAGCTTCTCAGAATAATAAACACACACTGATGCCAGTGTTGGATTTATTATAAAATGCACACATAGGGCATCTTAGAAGATGCCCCCTGTATTTTACCCAATCCTTCAGTGCAGGACTGACTGGTCTGCGCCAGCCTGCCACTGAGACGAGTTTCTGACCCCCTGGGGTGAGAGCCTTTGTGCTCTGAGGCCAGAAACAAAGCCTGCACTTGGTGGAGGTGCTTAACACCTCCCCCCTGCAGGAACTGTAACACCTAGCAGTGAGCCTCAAAGGCTCAGGCTTCGTGTTACAATGCCCCAGAGCACTCCTGCTCGTGGAGATGCCCTATGGGCCCAGCCCCCACTTTTTGGTGGCAAGTCCAGAGGAGATAACGAGAAAAACAAGGAGGAGTCACCTACCAGTCAGGACATCCCCTACCGTGCCTTGAGCTGAGGTGACCCCGGCCTTTAGAAATCCTCCATCTTGGTTTTGGAGGATTCGCCCAATAGGAATAGGGATGTTCCCCCCTCCCCGAGGAGGCACAAAGAGGGTGTTGCCACCCCCCAGGACAGTAGCCATTGGCTACTGCCCCCGACCTAAACACACCCCTAAATTGAGTATTACGGGTGACCCAGAACCCAGGAAATCAGATTCCTGCAACCTATTCAAAGAAGGACTGCGGACCTCAAAGCCCTGCAGAGACGACTGAGACGACAACTGACTTGGCCCCAGCCCTACCGGCCTGAACTGAAGGACCAAGAAACTCCTTGTTGGACTTTTTGCCTTACGCACGGTCATCCCCAGTCTTTTTGCCTCCTTCCTCCTGGTTTTTCTGACCTCTCGCTGTTGGCTCTAGGACTCTGCGCACTTTATCACTGCTGACCAGTGCTAAAGTGCAGGTGCTCTCCCATCTAAAGTTGGTACGATTGGCTTATACCTAATTGGCATATTTAATTTACCTATAAGTCCCTTGTACAGTGGTATCTCCATACCCAGGGCTTGTAGATTAAATACTACTAGTGGGCCTGCAATGCTGCTTACGCCACCCACTGAAGTAGACTTTTTAACCTGTCTCAGGCCTGCTAGAGCAGGGCCTGTGTGCACAGTTTTCAGCCACAGGGACCTGGCATCTAAATTTAATTGCCAAACCCAGAACTCCCCTTTTACTACATGTAAGTCAGCCCTAAGGTATGCCCTAGCTAGCCCTATGGGCAGGGTGCCATGTATGTAGAAAGGCAGGACATGTGCCAGGTTGCGTGGCCTGTCCAGGTAGTGACAAACAGCCTAACTTGGTGTCTCACTGCTGTGAGTGCTGCCTTCTCATAGGATTGCATTAGAAATGCCCTGCCTTATGTGTAAGGGGTATTGTCTGATTTATGAGAGGTAGCGAAGGCGTGTTTGGTATGGTTGTGATGGTGATAATAAATGCTGCTTACTGGTGTGGGTGTATTTTTTATTACTATCACAGAAATGCCACTTCTAGAAAGTGCACCTTTATCTGTGCTTATGACTCGTGTTTTGCAGCTTGACTCCAATCCACGTCTGGGCAGAGTGACAGTTTGGGCTTTGTGCATACTTTTCAGGCTGCCTGAACACAGGGAGGGTGGAGGTGTCACAGAGGTGCATCTGCATACTGAATAGTCTTCCTGGGCTGAGAGAAGGGAGAGGCGGGGCATACCTACATTTGTAAAGGCTGTGCCCTGGCCTCACACAATAGGGTTGTTAACCCCCCACTGATGTTTGGAGCCTGTGCTGAAAGGAGAGAGGGGGCACTCCCAGAACCAGTTGTAACTGGCTGGAACCTCCTCTCCCTACCATTGCAAAACATTGTAAGAACTGAGTATAAGTATAGGGGAATTTTCCCCACATTTTGGAGACTCTTGAAACACCTTGGAACTGGACACAGAAATGCTGGAAGGACTCACCAGGGACCACCATGGACTGCTGCTGCTCTGCTGACCTGTGACCTGCTTGGTTACTGTAAAGGACTTGCCACTTGCTGCACCCTCTTTTGTGCTGGCCTGTTGCTGGGCTCCTTCACCTGTGGGCCTTTTTCTGGAACTTTACTCCCCAGGGGCAGAGTGCTGAAGCCCCTGACCCCTGCATCCATCGACAGTGCGAGGATTGATCCTTATTTTACTTTATAGCGCCTGGAGGGCGCATTTCTAAAATAGCGCTGTGCACAAGAGGAGCGCTTTTTCTTGCATCCGTTCTGGTGCTTGAAAGCGCTCTGCTGACAAAGAAATCAATGCCGCAGACCGGGGGAAGTTGTACCGAGCGCGAGTGAGCGCACTGCTTTGTGCCCCCGGAGCACCAGAAGAATCAATTTCTTGCCAAACTTGGAGCACCAGCGCTCCTGTCATGCCCCCGGGGCGAAGCGCGCTCCATAGAGCGCCCCCGGGGCACTGGCAGGCACCGACTTTGGTGCCTGCCTCCTTTCCAACAGCCGGACGTGCCGCGGAGTGCTGCGGGAGCTGTGGGTAGGGATGGAAGCCTCATCGGAGGCTCCCTCGCCCCCAGGCACCCTGTGATTCTTTCTGACGAGGAAGGGGGAAGGGAAGCCTCACCGTAGGCTCCCCCTGCTCCTCCGACACTCCGGATGTGCTGAAGGAGGCCGCGGGTGGGGTGGGAATCCCGCTGGAGGTTCCCCCGCGCCGCCAGATTCCTTGTGTGGCCCCTGGCGGGCCAGTATTGATATTTATTGTCTCCCCCGCTGTCAAGGGCCAGGACAGGCCCGGGGGAGACTCTAAGAGATCATGGGCCCCTGGGTGCCCCCCTCCTTTTCCCCTTGTCTCGTGGACATTGCACTCCCCCTTCCTGAGGGCCTGTTGAGGCCCGGGGGGGCCCCCAGTGATCATGGGACCAGGATGGGCCCATCAGGAATACTGAGAGGGTGCGTGCCACCCCTCTCGGTCCCAAGTGCTCACAGGAGGCCCCGTTTTGCGCACAGGAGCGCTGGGGACCCCATTTTTCACCTTCTTCGTTTCTCAGGCACTGGAGGGCCTTTATCATCAAAACAGGTACTCCCTAAAAGGGGTCCAAATATATAATCTAAAGTTCTTTCTAAAGACTTGGTGAATTATTATGTGTTGCCTACCTGTTTTATGATGTTTTTGTGTACATATGCAAATGTTCTTTTTATGGACATGCTTGCTAATATGTTTTTCTAATTTGCCATATGTTTTCTAATGTTCCTACTATGGCCATTTTATGATATTCTTATGACAAGTGCTTTGGTGTAATAATGAGTTTCCTGACTTCTGCTTATGTTGCAGAATACTGAGTAACCTGTGTGTTATGTGTGACTACTGCTAATTTGCAGAGTTGCTAAAGTGTAACGTTCTGACAACTGCTAAGGTAGCAGGATAGTACTGATATGTGATGTTTGGCATAATAATTGTGTTGTGTACAATACGGTATACTTTCATATAATCTGGTGTTGTGTTTCCTTTGTGGTGGGGATATTGCGTCACGTGTGTTGTGTGTGTTGTGCAAACGCTTTACACATTGCCTCTGGGATAAGCCTGACTGCTCGTGCCAAGCTACCAAGGGGGTGAGCAGGGGTTATCTTGAACTTGTAACTCCCTTCCCCTGACTAGAGTGGGTAAGTTCTGCCTGGCTGAGGTGCATACCCTAGCCAACCAGAAACCCAATTTCTAACACTGCCAAGAACAGCAGCACTGTTCACCTACAGCAACATGTTTGGAACTTTGAAGCAACTTTTAAAGAACTCACTCTTCCTGCCGGAAGTGTGAGACTTCACCCTCTGCACCTGACGCACCCGGCTCGAGCTCCAGAGAACCAACACTGCAGAGAGGACTCCCAGGTGACTACGAACTTGTGAGTAACCTGAGATGATCCCCCTGTACCCCCACAGCGACGCATGCAGAGAGGATCCAGAGGCTCCCCCAACCACGACTGCCTGGAACAAAGAACCCGACGCCTGGACCAAGCACTGCACCTGCAGCCCCCAGGACCAAAAGGACCCGAACTCCAGTGCAGGAGTGACCATCAGGCGACTCTCTGCCTAGCCCAGTCGGTGGCTGGCCCGAGAAGCCCCCCTGTGCCCTGCCTGCACCGCTAAGAGTAACTTTTGGGTCCCTCCATTGATTTCTATTGAAAACCCAACACCTGCTAAGCACATTGCGCCCGGCTGCCCCTGTACCGCTGAGGGAGTGTTTTGTGTGCCTACTTGTGTCCCCCCCAGTGCTCTACAAACCCCCCCTGGTCTGCCCTCGAAGACGCAGGTACTTACCTGTTGGCAGTCTGGAACCGGAGCACCCCTGTTCTCCATAGGTGCCTATGTATTTTGGGCCCTCCTTTGACCTCTGCACCTCACCGGCCCTGTGTTGCTGGTGCAGTGACTTTGGGGTTGCCTTCAACCCCCAACGGTGGGCTGCCTTGGCCCAGGAAACTGAACTTGTAAGTGCTTTACTTACCTCAGAAACTTAACCTTACTTACCTCCCCCAGGACCTGTTGATTTTTGCAGTGTCCACTTTTAAAATAACTTATTGCCATTAAACCCTGTACTGTGTATGTTTCTGCTCTAATTCAAAGTTCCTTACTTACCTGTGTGGAGTTTATGTATTTACTTCAAATCTTAAATCTTGTGGTTCTAAAATAAATTAAAGTTAAGTCTTTGAGTGTGTGTGTTCCTCATTTATTGCCTGTGTATGTACAACAAATGCTTAACACTACCCTCTGATAAGTCTACTGCTCGACCACACTACCACAAAATAGATCATTAGAATTATCTAATTTTGCCACTATCAACCTCTAAGCGGAACCCTTGGACTCTGTGCACACTGTCTCTCTCTTTGAGATAGTATATACAGAGCCAACTTCCTTCAGTGACTCCTACTCTTGTTGGTAATGCATATAGGCGTCGACTAAATTATACCAGGTCCAGGTGTAGTCAGTGAAGTGAAGTGAAGTGTAGTCAGTGTCTAGGAAGCCAGGCTGTGGATGAGAAGCCAAGACTTATCCAGGAGACATTCAACGTTTATGCAATACCACTATAGTCACACAGCACTTATCCACATGGAAGAACCAGTGTTATAAAAATAAAAGCACTTTATTTTGGTAACACAAATACTAAAATACTGTGTAGGCAATACTCTACTAGCAGGTGAGAAAACACACTATTATATGCACATTAGGGATCAGGAACAGGCACAGACAGCAATAGAAAACAGTGAAATAACTAAAATAATATAGACCATGGGGGAGACCAACCCATATACTAAGTAAATGGAATGCGAAAGGCACGCCCCACCCAAGGAAGTGGAATTTGTAGAGGGGAGCTGGAGGAACTAGGAACCCCAAAAGTTAAGTACAAGAGTGCCCTCAGCGACCAGTAAAGAAGAGGTAAGTACCAGATTTTTCCCAAACCCACTGGTAAACTTTGTAAAAGGACTGTGCAAGACCCAAGCAAGACTGGAAGAAACAGAAGATGGGCCCTGACAGAAGAGGACCTGCAAATGAAGGGGACAAAGTCCAGGTCCAGTTGGAGTGTCCGGTTGGGGCAGGAGCCACTACCCATCCTTCTGGAGGTGCAGGACCAGGTCGACTGTGAAGACCAGGAGTCGGCTATGCAGCACAGGACTAGGAGAAGAGTTCCAGAAGTGATGCAGTTGCTGTCCCACGTTGAAAGAAGAGTTGCAGTCAGTCAGTGGTGTGGAAAAACCACCAACAAGCCTTGGCAAAGGCAAGAGTTGCAGAAGCAGAGTTGCAGAGCTGCTGCGGACCAGGAAGGTCCAAGGGGACCCAACCCAAGGAGGGGAGTCCCAGGCCATCCTCAGTAGTGAGGAGAGTCAGAAATTGAGGATGCAGCCCCTAAAGGCAATTGACAGACAGCAGGCACAGGAGCCACAGTCCGACCTACTCAGCACACCTGAAGAGGAGTCCCACATCGCTGGAGCAGCAGGCAGGAGACAGTGCTTTGCAGTGGAGAGTGCTGGAGGCTGGGGCTACATGGGGCCTGAAGACCCCTTGGCAAAAGAGACAACCAGCCTTGGTAGCTGAAAGAGTTGTGATGCACCCCCTGTCCTCCTTACTGTCTTGAAAGGAGAGGCAAGGACTCACCACCTTCAAAGTTAGACAGCTGGTAGAGGGGACCACTCCAGACCACCACCTGTGTTGCAGAATCCATGCAGAGTTGCAGGGAAGAAAATCCATGCAGCCAGCCGTCGATGCAGTTGGTGCCTGCGGATGCAGGGGAGTGACTCTTTCACTTCAAGGGAGATTCCTTCTTTCTTCAAGAGCAGACTGAAGGCTTGCTTCCCTCAGAGGATGCACAGCCGGAGAAATGTTGCAGTTTCTGGAAGGAGCCAAGGAAACAATGTTGCAGAGCGAAGTTGTTGCTGGAGCTGCAGATTGTAGGTTCCTGTGAAGTCCAGTTGTGGTTCCAGTGGCCAGAAGTCTATGTATATGATGCAGAGGAGTCCTGCTGGAATCTTACACATCGAATCGGAGGACCCACCCAAGAGGGAGACCCTAAATAGCTCTAAAAGGTGGACTGGTCACCTAGCAGGGTGACCAGCTAACAGGAAGGGGCTCTGATGTCACCTGCCTGACCTGGCCACTTAGATGCTTCCAGGGGCCTCTGCCCACCTTGGATTTAAGATGGCAGAATCAAGTAGCCACCTGGAGGAACTCTGGGCACTACCCCTGGGGTGGCGATGGACAGGGGAGTGGTTATTCCCCTTTCCATTGTCTAGTTTCAAGCCAGACCAGGGACCAGGAGTCCCTGGACTGGTGCCAACCGGTTTATGCAAGGAGGGCACCAAATGTGCCTTTCGAAGCATACCAGTGGCTTGGGGAGGCGACCCCTCCCAAGCCATGTAACACCTATTTCTAAAGGGAGAGGGTGTTACCTCCCTCTCTGAAAGGAAATTCCTTGTTCTGCCTTCCTGGGCTTGCGCTGGTCAAGCAGCAGGAGGGCAGAAACCTGTCTGTAGGATGGCAGCAGTGCGGGCTGCCCAGGAAAACCCTGCAAACTGGTTGGAGCAATGCTGGGGGTGCTCAGGGACCCCCCTAGGGTGCATGGCATCATACAACCAATACTGGCAACATGGGGTATGATTCCGACATGTTTGATATCAAACATGCTCGGGTTCTGAGTTACCATTGTGTAGCTGGTAAAATGTAAAATGGTGTCCCCGCACTTACGAAGTCCAGGAAAATGTAGCTGGAGTTCGTAGGGGAACCTCTGCTCATGCAGGGGTGCCCTCACACACAGGTATCTGCACCCTGCCCTCTGGGCTATGAGGGCCTGCCATAGAGGTGACTTAGAGTGACCTGGTGCAGTGACCTGTAGTGAAAGGATGCATGCACCTTTTCACGCAGGTTACAAAGGCAGGCCTGCAGAGACATTTTACATGGGCTCCCATGGGTTGCATAATACATGCTGCAGCCCATGGGAATCCCCTGGTGCCCCAATGCCCTGGGTACCTAGGTACCATATGCTACGGACTTACGTGGGGGCACCAGTATGCCAATTGTGGGGTGCACAAAGTCAGGAGCAACCAAATTTAGAGGGAGAGAGCACAGTCACTGGGGTCTTGGTTAGCAGGATCAATGACAGCAGGGAAAAAGTGGGGGTAACCATGCCAAAAAAGAGGGTACTTTCCTACAATGTCCATGCAGGTGAATATTGACATAAATAAGAAGAGACTTCAAAGGCCACAGGTGTTCGGGGAAGAAGGCGGGTGCATGTGAATCTACAGCACTACATGCCACAAACAGATGCTTACTGGGTAGTAGATACACCTGCTCTGCACAGACTCTAAAGCAGTGGCTCCCAAAAACGGTGGCTAACCTGTGGGTGTTGCAGTGGTCTGGAAAAGTGTACTTACCACTGCCTGCCTTACATTAGCTTGCTGGTACACTAGAACATACACACAATAATGTTTAGTGAAGGTGTGTGGTACAGACCCTGTAACTGCCTGGGAATGTTTTTAAAAAAAAGGCCATGGTTGCTCCTTTTTTTAATGGGTGGAGGGTGCTCTAGGAGGAACAAGTAATGGTCTTTTTTCTTTAGCATAACAGGTCTGAATACGTTTAACAATCCACCTGGTGATGCCAGATTTAGATATAGGGTTGCCTTTGTGTGGTGGTGAGAAAGCAACAAAAAGCTATTTAGTCTTTTTAAATGTTTTTGTTTTATCAATGTAGAACGTAAGCTCCCGCTTAACTTCTGAAGTGTGGAATGCTCTTTCAGCAACTGAATCTGGTTGCAGAAAGAAGACTGGCAATTCAGTAGATTGATTTATGTGGAATTGAGATACCACCTTTAGTGAGACATTTGGGTTGGTGCGAAGAACCACTTTACCCTTGTGTATTTGGAAAAAGGGTTCTTGCATGGTAAATGCCTGGAGCTCGCTTATTACACACCTTAGTGAAGTGATAGCATTTAGAAAAGCCCCTTTCCAAGACAGAAATTATAAAGGTCATGAATGTAAAGACTCAAATGGTGGTCCCTTAAGACTTGTGAGTATTGTATTTAGGTTCTAAGAAGGTACTGGAAGTATCCTTGGCAGAATCACTCTCGTAAGTCCTTCCATAAAGGCTTTAATGACAGGGATCTTGAAGAGAGAAGACTGTTACCTATTCTGAGGACAGGCAGGTATGGCCGCAAAATGGAATCCTTTGGAAGTTTATGCTAAGTTTTCTTTTCACAAATGAAGGAGATAGGAAAGAATGCCTTGCACTGAAACTGTGAAAGGGTCCTGTTGTTTGGATAGACAGTAGCAAACAAACACATTTCCATTTTGCTGCATGGCATTCCCTGGTATTCGGTCGACAGGCTTCCCTAAGAATGTCCATGCATTCTCGAGGCAGGTTAAAGTATCCAAATTCTGTGACTTCAAGGGCCTTATTGTAAGATATAATTCCTTGGGATTTGGGTGTCTGATTTGTCTGTGGTTCTGAATGAGTAGGTCCGTGCTGAGGAAAAGATTTGTGTGAGGAACTACCAATTGTTCTAGAAGAGTGGTGAACCACGGTTGTCGGGCCCATGTGGGGGCCGCTAGTATCAAAGAGAATGATGTTTGCCTGAGCTTTGGAACCAGAAACAGAAGGAAAGAGAGAGGCGGAAAAGCATAGGCAAATATCTCTGACCAGCTCATCCATAGAGCATTGCCCTTGGGCTGAGGGTGCGGGAACTTGGAGGCAAAGTGTGGGCATTTTGCATTTTCTTTTGTTGTGAATAGGTCTAGAGAACTCCACTTTCGAAGTAGGGCAGCAGTACTTGTTGCTACATCCTGCTGAGGAGTTCGGCAAAGTTGTTGTGGGCCTCTGGGAGATGTTCCGCTAGTAGGTGGATGTTGTGGCAATTGGCCCATTGCCAGGCTGTCTGGGATAGGGAAGACAGCTGTAGAGTGTGCCATCCGGCTATTTCTGTGCATAATACATGGTTGTTATGTTGTTTGTGTGGGTCAGGACAACTCTGTTGATCAGGTGAGGAAATGTTTTAAATAATTGATGGTCATACTGTGATGTCTGGGATCCCAGAGACCCTGCACTTTGAGATCCTGGAGGGGAGTACCCCAACTTGTCTGTGATGCATCCGTTGTCAAAATTATGTGAGGAACAGGGTTGAGGAAAGGCCGTCCCTTTTTCAGGTTGTTTGTTCCACCACTGCAGAGAGCAATGGGTGTGGCTGTCTACCAACACTAGATCTTCCAGGTGACCCTTTGATTGAGACCATTGACGTGCTAAACGTTCCTACATTGGACAAATGGATTTGGGACAGTGGCAATGCAAGAGGCCATAATGCCTAGAAGTCTCATGACACATGTGATGCAGACTGGAGGAGTGGCGAGAAAACAAGAATGTTGTGTTTGAACATTTTGTGTACTTGCTGCATTGGGTTAAGCTAAACCCAGCTGCATGTTCAGAATAGCCCTTAGATAGGGTTAGATCTGAAGAGGCTGTAAATGAGATTTTTGGAAGTTGATAGTGAAGACTAGTTGAAGAAGTAAGTCTATGGTGACCTGAATGCGATAAAGAATGTGAGAGAGCTGGCTTTGATAAGCCAGGCGTCTAGATATGGGAAAACATGAATGTTTTGTCTGCATAAGTGAGCTGCTACCAATGCTAAACATTTTGTGAACATCCGTGGTGCAGTTGTTACTCCGAACTGGAGTACTTTGAATTGATAGTGTTGGCCTGCAATTACAAACCTGAGGTATTTGCGATACACTGGATGTATAGGCATGTGAAAGCAGGCATCCTTTAGGTCAAATGTTGAGAGGAAATCGCCTTGCTAGAGGAGTTGGATCACGTCCTGAAGTGTTACCATGTGAAAATAGTCTGACAGGATATATTCATTTTAAAGCCTGAGATCTAGAATAGGCCATAATGACCATTCCTTTTTGGGAATCTGAAAGCACAGAGAGTATACTCCTGTCCCTTGATGGTGTGGAGAAACTGGTTCTATGGCTCCTTTGTTTGAGAGCCCGAACTTCCTCTTTGAGCAGAACCAAATTCAGAACAAATGGAATGGTGCACCCAGAGATATAACAGTCCACAAATCTTCAGTTTTGTTTAAAAATATTCTTCTTTTATGATTCCCATATAATACATCAAATCCAGCAACCGAACATCAAGCCAACGCGTTTCATTAAAAAATAATTTAACTTCATCAGAGCTGTGAAGATATGCAAAAAACATGTATAAGAAAAGAATTTCACAAACAATACAGCATGAACAAACATTTACAATAAAACAACACAAACAATTTACACACCAGTAACAATCAAAACACACAAACCCATGATAGACAAACATCAAAACTCATCATTGCTCCCATGTGGGAGCATGTATGCAAGGAAACCCTACCTGTTTGAACAGAGTGATATGTTCTGGAGAAAGTTTTAGAGTGCAAGGGGGAATGATAGGAGTGTGGAAATGAGTTTGAGGCAGTAACCATGTTGTATAATATCCAACACCCATTGATCTGATGTTATGCTTTGCCAGGTGAGGAAGAACTGCTGTAGACGTCCCCCGACAGGTGTTGAATAGTCAGGGGAAGGAGAAGTGAGTCACTGCTGTGTGGCAGTGGAGGAGTCACATGGGGAGGGTGTTTTGCCTCTTTTATTGTTATTTCATCTGTAGGAACTTCTACAGAAGCCTCTACTGCAGAATGTGTGCACCTTGCCTTTGTGGTAAGAGGATCACGTGTCCGTGGCCTTGCATGTGGGTTTATATAAAGGCCGGCAAAAAGAACCATGTGTAGCAGGGGTCTGCAAGGCACCCATAGACTTAGCCACCTCGTTGTCTTTTTCATCTTTTCCAGCACCTGACTGACCTGTGGAGATCAAAACGATGCTCCTTAAAATTGGTACATTAAGAATAGTTTTTTGTTCCTCAGACTTAATTGCTGAAATGTGTAGTCATGCATGCTGTTGTAAAAGGATGCTGGTCTGTATTCCTCTAGTGGCTGTGTCTAGAGCACAGCAGATAGAAATATTTGAAATTAGCTGGCCCTCACTGACAATTTCTTGACCCCCTCTTCCTATGCTCCTTTTGGAGGTATTGGAGAAGCTCCTTCATCTTGTCCCAGTGGGCACAGTCATATCTTGCTAGCAGGCCTTGTGTGTTAGCTGTACGCCACTTCTTGGTGGCTTGAGCTGCAACCTTGCTTTCTAGAAACATTGATGAACTTACTCTCCTTGACAGGAGGTGGAGCATTGCTAGAAGCTTGGGAGTTAACACTTTTCCTAGCATTAGAAACCACCAGGGAATTGGGGGAATCTGACCTCTAATAACAAATGGGGTCTGAGGGTGAAGCTTTATATTTTTGCTCTACATGCAGTGTGATGCATGCATACCCTGGCAGGTTCTTTAAAGATGTCCTCTGCTTGCCTCATCCTTACCTTTAGCATACAGAGGTACTGGGTGGCCCTGTGTGTGAGAGAGAGAGAGTTTCAAAAGGGAAATCATCCTTAATAGGCTCTACCTAGTGGTAGGTAGCCACCCTCACAATGAGTTCCTGAAAAGAGGTAGTGTAGTCTGGAGGGGTGGGGGGCAGATGGTCTGGCCAGATAGACATCTAGATCTGTGTCTGTGTAGGGATCAACATCATACTGCGACCACAAGTCTGTCTCTTGTGACAAAAGGAGAGTGTCATCCCCTATTCCTTGATCACCATGAAAAGAGTGGGGATGGGGGGGAAACCCAGAGCAGGGATGTTAAGGGGGCCACCTTGTGAGGGTGATGGTATAGATGGTGGTGGAGACGAGGGCACAGGAGGGTGTATAGCAGCAGAGTCTTTGTCCAGCCTCTTATGTCTGGCAGGAGACGCAGTAATATCAATAGCCTCCCCAAATGCAAGCTATCTGTTGGAAGTTGTCAAAATAACAGCTTTGACCAAGGCATGGCCAGTTTGCACCTGAATATGAAGCTGTGTCTGCTTGGGTCAAGTTGCTGCTTCATTTTGTGGAGGATGGGCTCTATAAAAGTACTTGGCGCCAAAGTTGGGGACACTGTTGGTGCTGAGACTAGTGCTGGTTTTATCAGTGCTGGTGTGGTTGGTGCCAAGTGAGGTCCCAAAGCTTTCAGTGCCGAAGAGGAAGATGGTCGGCTTGGCATTGAACTTGGATGTTTAGGCTTTATTTTCAGTGCTGAGCCTGGTGGCGGGGTGCCCGATTGGGATTTTTGGTGCTGACCATGGCATGACGCAGTGGTGGCCCAGTAGCCTTTGCTTCGGTGGAAGGTGCTGTTTTTTTGTACAGGACAGGGGAGCCAGTACTCACAGTATGTTGCACCAGAGGGAGCTCTTACATTTCCATGGCCCTGTCCACATCCAACTCTGAGTCATCAACTGAAAAGGCCTCTTCCTCAGTTGCTGAGGCCTCTTGTAATTCTTGTTCTGGCTCACTCAACATTTTGGTGTTGGAAGATGTCTGGCATCCCTTCAATCTGGTACAGCTACTCCTCAGGACGGCGGGCCCTTCGATCTTCAAGTGTATTCTTTGATCAAAACGACTTACAGGCTTCGCAGTCTTCCTATTCATGGTCCGGGAACAACCAGAGATTGCAGAACTTGTGTTGGTCAGTCTGTGGGAACTCCATATGGCAGAAAAGGAAGGGAGTCTGTTCTATAAGGAGTTCATCCTCTTTTTTTTTAAATGTGTTTATTGTCATTTTCAACATCATTACATCTCATATTCAGCTATTACTGCAATTTGATATTAGTTTCATATAAATTGCCATTGTTACTAGCCCTCAACTGGCAGTACAGTGTGTCTATGCCCTGTCTTGCGGTTACATTTAGGGAGAAGTGGTCACATAGCATATTCACTCACATATGTCATGCATCATAGGGTGTAAATCCGAAGTCAGGAATACTTCTTAATCCCATTTAAACAATTTAAAGCCATTAACCAATATATAAATGTTAAACATTAAACTCTAAAGTCTGCGCCTGCAGTTCTCCTCCTGTCAGTAATTCTGATGGTAGTATATGTTGGGGTGGGAGGGTGCTCATGTGTGGAACTATCACCTGACGCCGTTTGATTGCTTGTAGTAGAGGACATCCCCATCCGGTAATTATGGTGCGTCTGCCATGACCACCTATGAGGCTAACATTCCGAACTGCAAAATGTCGCCATCAGGCCTCATTCATCCATTGCCTCCCCTGGTCATTCAGGCAGGTATCTGTAGGGCGTTCAATAGGTGCATTCCTCCCACAGGTTCTCATCTATCCCGGGTGCTGGATCTGGGTCCCCCAAAAACATCAACATCCTGTCCCCTGTCACTTAGTCCTTATCTCACTCCCGTCTTCCACGTCTCCACCACCTCCGACCACAGAGAGGCGATGGGATGCTGCTACACTCCCCACTCATCCTCCCACTTCAAGGAGCGTGTTTCCACCCATTCCCATTCCGTCACATTTTATCTCCATTCCTCTATTGTCGGGCGCCCAGGCGACTTCTAGGCCATGGTTATCCTGCATCTTGCTAATACCAATGTGAGATCTAGAAATCTACTGCCGACTGTCTTAGTAGCGGGCCTAGGGAACACCCCCAACAGGCAGACCGAGGGGGCGGTCGCCAGCTGATGACCCAGGGTTTCCCCCAGCGCCCTCGGGACCCCGAGCCAGAACTGTTGTAGGCCAGGGCATGCCCACGTCATGTGGTCAGTCTGGGTTTGGAACATTACATCTTGGGCACCCCCTGGGTTCACCTCCATATATTGTTTGGAGCCTATGCAGTGTTAGGTATGTCCTATGAATGTAATTGTATTGGAGATATTTAAATTGCGAGTTCCGGGAGACTCTGTGGTGATCAGCCAGTACTCTCTGCCATTCGGATGCTGTCAGTTCCCTCCTCAGGGTCACTTCCTATCTGGATTTCAAAGCCTGTAGCAACTTTAGTGTCAGTTAATTGAGGGCTCCATAAATCCAGATGATGAGGTGAGAATAGTTGCCCATTGACAGCAGGATCTGCAGTACTCTGTGTGCCTCCGGGTCCGCGTTCACCGTGTTCCACAGGCTCTGTATAGTTCGCTTCAGTGCGCTATAGGTAAGGAACTGCCCAGCCTGTAAGCCGGTCTCAGCCAGTACACTGGCCCGAAAACAGTCCCCCAGTGTCACTACCCCCATTTACGTCCACGATCTCATCTGGTGCGTTGTGAAAATCCGCACAGGGGTACCATGATGTATTCCCACCAGCGGCAGCATGGTTGCATATTGGACTGTCACTCCAGTGCGCCTCAGGCTCCGTTTCCAGCAGGTCAGGGCCACTGTCAGCAGAGCACCTGGGTCCTGAATGGAGACCCTCGACCAGAGCATTCTAGCTATTAACAGGTGGCCATTGCCCCTCCCAGTTGTCACACTCATGTCCGGGAGGTTCTTGCCCGCTAGCCACCTCGCTATCCACTGTAGTTGGGCTGCCAGATAGTATAGCTCAAAATCAGATCAGGCACCCCCATGCCGCCCTCCCTCGTGGGCCGATGAAGCATGGACAGCGAGGTCAGCTGCCTGCCGCCATCCCAAAGTAATTCCCTAAGGAGGGCATCCAGGTCCCTGAACCAGCTTGTTGGAATGGTCACTGGGAGATTGATTAAAAAAAATATATTACAAATGGGGTAGCATAATCATTTTAGTCATGGTTACCCGGGCCATCAAGGGGAGCCAATGTCATGCATTATTTCAGTTATCTGAGTGCCTTATCCAGATTACTGGTGGAACTTTGCTGCAAGGGGCTCTATGGCTAAGGCAAACAAGTAGCGAGGCAAGGGGCATCCCTGCCTGGTACCACAATATATGCTGTAGGCCTCAGATATCGTCCTACCAGTCCTCACCCTCGCCACTGGGGAGCTGTGCAGTAACTCCACCCAGCAATCACCCATTCCCATCCTGATCATCACCGCCCTGAGATAGTCCCACCTCAATGAGTCAAATGTTTTCTCCAGGTTAACTGAGAGAAGCATAGCACTGGGGTGCTGTAGGTCCGGTGGAGTATGCAAAAGCGAGTGCAGCCGCCTAAGATTTAGGGAGGTGCTGCGTGCTAGTATAAAACCGTTTTGGTTGTCGTGTACTAACTGAGTGATGTGGGGGAGCAGTCCATTAACCATGACCTTGCTCAATATCTTGAAGTCACAATTTAGCATAGATTGAGGCTGGAAATCAACACCGAGGCCTCTTTGGATTGAGTTTTAGGTAAGGGGACCACCAATGCCTCCCTCAGGGTCTCTGGGAGAGTTCCCCCCTTCGTATGTTTCCATATATGGCTCCACCTATTTGGGCACTAGGATATCGGTAAACGACTTATGGAACTCCATAGGGAGCCCATCCGTGCCTGGCGTTATACCCGCTGCCAGCTGTTTAATAATGGCCTTGACCTCGTCCAATGCTTTTGACTCTCCCAGCGAGTCCCTGGCGGCAGGGTCAAGCGCAAGCATGGGCAGCGCCCTCAAGTGGTACTCCAACCTCAGAGGCAAGGCCTCATCCAGCTGCCTATAGAGAAATGTATAGCAGGTTTTAAATGCGGCATGAATACCTGAAGGGGAGTACTTACACCTCCCATCCGTGAGTCGGATGTTAGTGGTTGGGTGTTTCCGCTACCCGGACGCACCAGCTGGGCAAGTACCCTGCCAGCCCTACCCTCCTCCTCATGCACAGAGGACAGGTACCTCTGGTAATCATGACATGGCAGTCTTTCTAGGGCTTTGTTGTTCGCTTCCCGTATGCAACGCTGTTTTTGCTGCATCTCTTGGTTTGCATTTTGCTCATTATCCCAGTCATGTATCTCTCGCTCTAGTCGGGTTAGATCATTTTCAAGTGCTCTCCGGATCCCTACAGTCTGACCCATGCAGTGCCCCCGTGCCCCTACCTTCAAGGTCTCCCATTCTATACTACGGGAAGCTGTTGACCTCTTGTTTATGGTTGTGTACTATGCTAAGTGTGTTTCAAGAGAGTCTTTCAAGAAAGTCGCCCCATTTGGCACTGGTTGGAGCCGCCACATGGGGATCGGGGTTCTTTCGCATGTGCAGCGCCAGGTCAACAGTAGGGGACTGCGGTCTGTTAGTGTGCGTCCTAGATATTCAGTGCGCACTTCATCGGGGCTAAAAGATTTAGGGGGTCATTACAACATTGGCGGTAAAAGGCGCTTACCGCCGTGCAGAAGACCGCCAATACACCGCCGCGGAATTCCGCCACAGCTATTATGACCCATGACTCGGAATCCGCCGAAATTCAGACACCCACACAAGTCCGCCACACCAAAGGTCAGTGATAAACTGGCTCAAACAAAACCTCCACCGTCACGCCAACAGAAACACGCCCATGCTATCACGACCCACAAATCCACGCGGCGGTCTTTCAACCGCGGTATACCATTGGTGGTACACACCGCCGCGCTCAAAATACACACACATCTCCAAAACACTGCCACATTGGACAATTCAAAATACACACACCTGAGACACATACAAACAACACTCCCACAGACCCAACACAATATAAAACGCACACCCACATCACCCACAAACCCCTATGACCAAAAACTGTAGACGAAGGCGACAGACAGAGACTACAGCAATAGACAACCCCACCACACAGAGGCACACAACACCATCACCCATACTACATCCACGCTCAAAACACCCTACACCACCACACATCACCACACTCAACACATACACCACCCCACACATCACCGACACCACCCCATGTCACGCCAAAGACACCCCAGGTTTTCCGAGGAGGAGCTCAGGGTCATGGTGGAGGAAATCCTACGGGTAGAGCCACAGCTATTTGGAGCACAGGTGCAGCACACCTCCATAGCCAGGAAGATGGAGCTATGGCGAAGAATCGTCGACAGGGTCAACGCTGTGGGACAGCATCCAAGAAATCGGGAGGACATCAGGAAGAGGTGGAACGACCTACGGGGGAAGGTGCGTTCAGTGGTCTCCAGGCACAACATCGCGATTCAGCGGACGGGCGGCGGACCCCCACCTCCTCCCCCACAACTAACAACATGGGAGGAGCAGGTCTTGACCATCATGCATCCAGAGGGCCTCGGAGGAGTCGGTGGAAGAATGGACACTGGTAAGTCTAATCTTAACTATCATATCCCCCACCCTACCTGCATGCTATCACACACCCCCACCCTCAGCCCTCCCCTATCACTCCAACTCCTCACTAATGTACTAATAACACAAACCACACATCCCAATACCAAGCCCTGCATGACACAACTAAGCATGGACACCCAGCACTAAAGCATGCTCACTGCACACCACCTCCGCCGGCGCTAGTGGACAGGAGGCACCGCCACAGGACCACCACACCAGCACCCCACCCCCTGCAGACGGACAACCACCGCGCAAGCGGTCCCTGAGATCCAGGAACAGGACAGAACAAGATGGCAAGACCCCCACCAGGAAATGAGACCACCCTGATTGTCACCCCACTGTCCCACTTTGTTACCCTGTCCATACTTTAACTGCCCCAGATCCACTTCCTATGCCCATATGGGCAGTGCACCTGTGTGACTAATAGACTGGACTCTGCCATGGACATTCCTCCACCATCACCCATCACCATTTTGCCACCCCTCCAATAAGTAGCACTTCAATAAACACCCTTGAACCACAAAACAATCTGGAGTCAGTCTGTGATTTTGAAAATCTGTATTAGCAATGACAGTGACAAAATGCGTTTTCAAATGTAATGCCAACATACCTATGTCACACATCACAAGTCCATGAAGGACGCAAGCAGATGACACACGTTGGTAACCACACCTGTGAAACCGTAATGGAAATGTACAACTCAGTTACCAAAAACTGCTACTAATTGACAGGCAGGATAGAGGTAGAAGTGTGAAAGTGAATGTAATAGTAAAAAAATTGTTCCCACCTGTGTGTCACTAGAAATATTGCTGTATGACTGACTCCCTGTTGTCTATGTCTTCTTCCTCAGCTTCCTCCTCATCACTGTCCACAGGCTCCACAGCTGCTACAACACCGTCATCTGGACCATCCTCCTGCAGAAAAGGCACCTGGCGTTGCAAAGCAAGATTGTGAAGCATCGAGCAGGCGATGATGATCTGGCACACCTTCCTTGGTGAGTAGAATAGGGAACCACCTGTCATTTGGAGGCACCTGAACCTGGCCTTCAGGAGGCCGAAGGTGCGTTCGATCACCCTCCTAGTCCGCCCATGGGCCTCATTGTAGCGTTCCTCTGCCCTGGTCCTGGGATTCCTCACTGGGGTCAATAGCCAGGACAGGTTGGGGTAACCAGAGTCCCCTAATAGCCACACACGGTGCCTCTGGAGTTGCCCCATCACATACGGGATGCTGCTATTCCGCAGGATGTAGGTGTCATGCACTGAGCCAGGGAACATAGCATTTACCTGCGAGATGTACTGGTCTGCCAAACATACCATCTGTACATTCATGGAATGATAACTCTTCTGGTTCCTGTACACCTGTTCACTCCTGTGGGGGGGGACCAGAGCTACATGGGTGCCATCAATAGCACCTATGATGGTGGGGATATGTCCCAGGGCATAGAAGTCACCTTTCACTGTAGCCAAATCCTCCACCTGAGGGAAAATGATGTAGCTCCTTACGTGTTTCAGCAGGGCAGACAACACTCTGGACAACATGTTGGAAAACATAGGCTGGGACATCCCTGATGCCATGGCCACTGTTGTTTGAAAAGATCCACTTGCAAGGAAATGGAGCACTGATAGCACCTGCACTTCAGGGGGTATTCCTGTGGGATGGCGGATTGGTGAGATCAGGTCTGGCTCCAACTGGGTACACAGTTCCTGGATTGTGGCACGGTCAAACCTGTAGGTGATGATCAAATGTCGCTCCTCCATTGTAAACAGGTCCACCAGCGGTCGGTACACCAGAGGATTCCGCCATCTCCTCAAATGTCCCAGCTGACGGTGCCTAAGAAGGACAACAGCGACCTCAGAGTCAACAAATTCCCAGGTATGTACCCACAGCTATACAGAACACAACACCAAATACAAAACTCTTCCTGTATGTGTGTTGAGTGTATGCCTAGGTATGTGTGACGCAGTAGTAAATGAAGCCATGTGGGCCCCTGAAATGGCGGCTGCCTGACCTCTAAAGTGGGACAATGGGATGTGAGGTATCTGCACTGGCGTTGTAGGCAGTCGTAGACCGCGGTGCAATGCTGCATTGGTTAATATTGGACCCTATGGGTCCCAGGAGCCAATGATGAAGTGCGCCGGCGGTGACGTAATGCACCGCCGCGGACGTCACCGCCGCGGACGTGACTGCCATTTTCGATCTGTTCAATCACTCGATACCTGATCTTCGACAGGAGAGGACCTACACTGCAAGTGCTGCTGTGACCTCGGTCTGGAAGAGACAATGGCTGCTGCGTCTGGGGAAAGGGCCCCTGCCTTCACTGCTCAGGAGTTGGAGAAGCTAGTCGACGGGGTCCTCCCCCAGTACACGCTACTCTACGGTCCTCCAGACCAACAGGTAAGTACACAGGGAGCACGTTGTATGGGCTATGCCTGGGTGGAGAGGGCTGGATGTCAGTAGGAAGGGGTCAGAGTTCTGTGACCCTGAAGGACTGTGAATGCATGTGCCACATGGCAAGGGTAGGGATGGGGGCCACTCACTTCGACGGTGCAGTTGGTAATGACTTCTCTTCTTCCCCTGTACATGTCATGTAGGTCAGTGCCCACCAGAAGAAGGACATTTGGCGTGCCATCGCCAAGGACGTCCGGACCCTGGGGGTCCACCAGAGATGGGGCACCCACTGCCGTAAAAGATGGGAGGACATTCGCCGCTGGATCAAGAAGACGGCGGAGGCTCAGCTGGGGATGGCCTCCCAACGTGGGAGGGGTGCCTGTCGCACCATGACCCCCCTGATGTTCCGGATCCTGGCGGTGGCCTACCCAGAGTTGGATGGGCGCTTGAGGGCATCACAGCAGACACAAGGGGGTGACTACACTCTCATTCTGCAGACTTGCGCGCAGTGGAGGGGTCTGGGTGGGGGAGGAGGGCCGTGGGTTTCCCTAGGCCAGGGCGAGTTACGTAGGCTAGGCCCCTCCGTAATGCAGGCCATGTGGCACTCCACCCCACCTCTGTAGAGTGCCAAGTACAGGTATACATGCCCCTGTGTCATCTATGTGTGCAGATGTCCACCATAGCCATGTAGGCCAGATCCCAGGAATTGCATCTGTAGAGGCCAAGAGCACAGCGTAGTGCAGGGGGCTGCTGTGTCTGTATTGTCCGCCAACGGTAGCGGTAAGCCTTGCACTCAACCTGTCTTTCTTCTGTCATCCCCCCCCTTTTTGTGCTCTCCCTGTTCTTTTGTGTATCAGCATCATCAGGCGGAGGTACAGTGGCACCGGTGCACGAGGGAGCTGCATCCCACATGGCCATGGAGGGCCACACCACAGACTATGAATACACCAGTGGGACGGATGGCGAGGGGAGCTTCACGTCGGTCACCAAACACCGACACGGACTCGTCCGCCTATGGGAGCTTGTGGTGGCGGCACCATCTGTGCCCCCCACTTCTACAGGTACAGCCGCCACCCCCCCTACCAGCGCCGCCCTCCCAGCAGCCCCTCATCCTTCGCTCCGTGCCCGCTCACCCAGTAGGGTGGGCATCACCTTCGCCCCAGGCACTTCAGCCCCTGCCCCAGTCACCCCTGCTGCCCTCAGTGAGGAGGCCATTGACCTCCTCAGGTCACTCACTGTTGGGCAGTCTACCATTGTGAATGCCATCCAGAGTGTAGAAAGGGAGTTGCAACACGGTAATGCATTCCTGGAGGGCATTCATTCTGGTCAGGCTGCCCTTCATCAAACCCTGCAATCTCTGGCCTCAGCACTGATGGCAGCCATTGTCCCTGTGTCTAGCCTCCCCCCTCCAACTTCCTCCACCCAGACCCAGTCCCCTGTACCCCAGCGTATCCCAAGCACACCATCAGACAAGCATGCACACACCTCAACACACAAAAGTAGCTCAGGCAAACATAAGCACCACACAACCCACAGGCACTCACACAAGCATCACCCACATACATACACAGCAACATCCACTGCCTCCACTGTGTCCCCCTCCTCATCGTCTCCCTCCTCCCTCCCAGTCTCGTCTACACTCTCACCTGCATGCACTACATCTACAGGCACTAGGACTCGCACCAGAACACCCAGCACCACACCCTGCTCACCTGCACTCACCACCCCCACTTCCATTTACACGTCCCCTGTGTCCACTCTCAGTGTGTCTGTGACGCCCCCTCCCAAAGTACACAAACGCGGGCACCCACACACCCAACATCCATCCACCTCACAACAGCCTCCAGTACTTGCAGCTGCACCCAAATCACCTAAAGTTATACCTCCTACAACCACCTCCTCTTCCTCCACTCCCAGACCCCCTCCAGCTACCCATCCCAGTGTTCGTCAGAAACTCTTCCTCAGCAACGTTGACCTCTTTGCCACCACCCCCACCCCTCCAATTCATAGGTCCCGTAGTAGCACCTCGGCCAAAAAAAGACCGGTACCAGTGGTGCGTGTTAAAGGTGTGTGGAGTGCACCGGCCACCAGGGCAGCCAGTGTGACACAGAGCCAAAGCACTGCCAGTCCACCCCCTGTAAAGCACCTTAAGTTAGAAAGTGGCCGACGGGAGAGGGTGAAGACTCCTGCCGGCAAAACAGCTCACAAGGGTCCGGGGGGGAGTGCTGAGTCAGCTGTGACCCCTCCCAAGGTGGTGAAGGGGCAGAAGAAGTCTCCAAAGTCTGGGGAGCAGTATCGTCACTGGTCAGGAGACCACCGCCAGAGTCAGTGACCTGGAGGGCCCCGGCAGCCACAGCCCCACTGGGCACTGAGGGACCGTAATGCCACACACCACTGAACAGGTCAGAGACCGCCATGGCAAAGCACCGCTGAACAGGGCAAAGCACCGCTGAACAGGGCAAAGACCACCATGGCAAAGCACCACTGAACAGGCCAAAGACCGCCATGGTGAAGACCGCTGAAGAGGGCAAAGCACCGCTGAACAGGGCAAAGACCGCCATGGCAAAACACCGCTGAACAGGTCAGAGACCGCCATGGCAAAGCACAGCTGAACAGGTCAGAGACCGCCATGACAAAGCACCGCTGAACAGGGCAAAGCACCGCCGAACAGGGCAAAGATCGCCATGGCAAAGCACTGCTGAACAGGTCAGAGACCGCCATGGCAAAGCACCGCTGAACAGGTCAGAGACAGCAAAGGCAAGCACCGCTGAACAGGGCAAAGACCGCCATGGTGAAGACCGCTGAACAGGGCAAAGACCGCCAAATCAAGCATCGTTAGCCCATGTGCAGCTGGGACAGTGACGGAACTGGGACCGTCACGGGGAGCGTGAAGCACTCTGGGCACCAGTCCCCCTCCAGAACCAGTGGAGACCTGCATCCACTCTGTCTGTCCTTCACAGGATGAAGCACTCTGGGCACCAGTCCCCCCCCAGAACCAGTGGAGACCTGCATCCACTCTGTCTGTCCTTCACAGGATGAAGCACTCTGGGCACCAGTCCCCTTCCAGAACCAGTGGAGACCTGCATCCACTCTGTCTGTCCTTCACAGGATGAAGCACTCTGGGCACCAGTCCCCCTCCAGAACCAGTGGAGACCTGCATCCACTCTGTCTGTCCTTGACAGGATGAAGCACTCTGGACACAAAGCCCCCTCCAGAACCAGTGGAGTAAGGCATCCACTACCTCAGTCCTTGTCAGGATGAAGCACTCTGGGCACCAGTCCCCCCCAGAACCAGTGGAGACCTGCATCCACTCTGTCTGTCCTTCACAGGATGAAGCACTCTGGGCACCAGTCCCCCTCCAGAACCAGTGGAGACCTTCATCCACTCTGTCTGCCCTTCACAGGATGAAGCACTCTGGGCACCAGTCCCCCTCCAGAACCAGTGGAGACCTGCATCCACTATGTCTGTTCTTCACAGGATGAAGCACTCTGGGCACAAAGCCCCCTCCAGAACCAGTGGAGTAAGGCATCCACTACCTCAGTCCTTGGCAGGATGAAGCACTCTGGGCACAAAGCCCCCTCCAGAACCAGTGGAGACTGTTATCCACTTGAGAGACAGTGGGCAACCCACCCACTGTAGAGACTTGAGAGACTGTGGCTTTGCACTCCCCAGGATGGTCTAGTGGGCAACCCACCCACTGTTGAGACTTGAGAGACTGTGGCTTTGCACTCCCCAGGATGGTACAGTGGGCAACCCACCCACTGTAGAGACTTGAGAGACTGTGGCTTTGCACTCCCCAGGATGGTACAGTGGGCAAACCACCCACTGTAGAGACTTGAGAGACTGTAGCTTTACACTCCCCAGGATACATCAATGGGCATGGAGCCCCGTCGTGGATCTGGCGTGGTGCTGTAATCCGGCTGAGTTGCCCCCCCCTTCCCTTCCCCCTGAGGTGCCTGTTGTATTTCTATCTGATGCCCCAGCAGTGTTCTCTCCGTTTGTGGACAGGTATCTAGTGTGGGCCTCGCCCATGCATCTTGGGCCCAGTGGTCCACGGACATTGATATGTGCATACCTGCAGTACTACTCATAGATGTATGATTTTCGAATGTTTAGATATATATCTGTATATATTTGGTTACTGTATTTTGATACATTACAAGGTTTGAACTGATTTCCTTTTGTCTTTGCATTCTTCCGGGGGGGGTTGTGGGTTGTTACTGTGCTGTTTGGATATACATTGGTGTGTGTGTTGTAATGGGTGAGGGTCGGGGTGGGGGTGGGGGTGTTGCGTGTGTGTCCCCCTGACTTTTGCCTCCCCTATGTCGTAGGTGCAGTACTCACCGTTGTCTTCGGCGCCTACATTGCTGATGATCGTAGAGGAGCGGGAAGACAAGCGCAGAGAGTATTTTTAGTTCGGGCTCCATGGTGGCCTCCTTCCTCGTGTAGTGTGTTAAGGTGAGCGTTTTCCCATTGCAAAAGCTGTTTCCGCCGTGTTTTTATCCACGGTGAATCCGCCCCGGAAAAGGTGGCAGATTGGTGGGTTGTGATACTGTGGGCGGTACATTGGCTTCCGCCTGTCTGTTGGCGGTGACCGCCGTGATGCTTGTCTGTACCGCCGTGGCAGTCGGAGTGTTAAAGTGGCTGTCTATGTTGGCGGTTTCCGCCACGGTCATAATTCCCTTTTTTTGTCCGCCGGCCTGTTTGCGGTATTACCGCAGCATTAACACCGTCCGCCAGGGTTGTAAAGACCCCCATAGCGCACACAAAATGGTCTATTCTAGTGTGTAGGCCAGAGTAATAGGAGTAGCCCCTCTCCTGAGGATGCTGTGAACGCCATATGTCTCCCATATCCCAGTGTGTTACCCACTCCCTTTGTTATCCTGTGAGTCCCCGCTCCCGGTAACGGAGGTGTAGAGCGAACCATGTCAGTGTCTAGGACACAATTAAAATCTCCGCCCAGCAGCAGGTGTCACCCTGTCATGTAAGCCAAACTTCCCAAAAGGCCATGCAAAATACGGGATCTGATCTTGACACATCCCAGGGTCACGTGCTTTCCATGCAGTCTCCCCTCCACCAATACATATCGGCCCTCCTGGTCTACATCTGTGTTAAGAACTTCGAAAGGGACCCCAGCCCTCACCCATATCAGCGTGCACCACGCAAATGAAGAGTATGGAGTGGTGTATATTTTGCTCCTCCACCTACGCCGGAGCTGGTCAGCCTCGTTTACAGTAATGTGTGTTTCTTGGAGTAATGCTATGTGGACCCCTGTAGGAAAATGGCTCCTTGTTGCAGTTACTCCCCACTTTTTGCCTGATAGTGATGCTGACTAGACTGAGAAGTGTGCTGGGATCCTACTAACCAGGCCCCAGCACCAGTGTTCTTTCTCTTAAAAATGTACAATTGTTTCCACAACGTGAGAGATAGTGTGCACAGAATGCAAGGGTTCCCCTTGGAGGTTGATAGTGGCAAAATTAGATAATTCTAATGCTCTATTTTGTGGTAGTGTGGTTGAGCAGTAGGCTTATCAGAGGGTAATGTTAAGCATTTGTTGTACACACACAGGCAATAAATGAGGAACACACACTCAAAGACTTAACTCGAGGCCAATAGTTTTTATATAGAAAAATATATTTTCTTAATTTATTTTAGAACCACAAGATTTGAAGTAAATACATAAAATGCAAGGTACTCCACAAAGGTAAGTAAGGAACTTTGAATTAGAGCAGTAACATACACAGTTTTAGTTAAAATGGCAATGAGCTATTTTAAAAGTGGACACTGCAAAAATCAACAGTTCCTGGGGGAGGTAAGTATTGCTTAGTTTTTCTGGGAAGTAAGACACTTACAAGTTCAAGATCCTGGGCATAGGCATCCCACTGTTGATGGTTCAAGGCAACCCCAAAGTTACCACACCAGCAACACAGGGCCGGTCAGCTGCAGAGGTCAAAGGAGGGCCCAAAACACATAGGCGCCTATGGAGAATAGGGGTGCTCCGGTTCCAGTCTGCCAACAGTTAAGTACCTGCGTCTTCGGAGGGCAGACCAGGGAGGGTTTGTAGAGCACCTGGGGGACACAAGTAGTCTCACAAAACACACCCTCAGCGGCACAGGGGCGGCCGGGTGCAGTATGCTTAGCAGGCATCGGGTTTTGAATAGGAATCAGTGGAGGGACCCGGGGGTCACTTTAGCGGTGCAGGCAGGGCACAAGGGGACTTCTCAGGCCAGCCACCAACTGGGCTAGGCAGAGGGTCGCCTGATTGTCAATCCTGCACTGGAATTCGGTTCCATCTGGTCCTGGTCCTGGGAGCTGCGGGTGCAGGGCTTGGTCCAAGCGTCAGGTTGCACTTACAATGTCTAAGGTTTTGCTTAGACACTGTAGGGGCACAATGCTCATGCACAAATGCCATCACCTGTGGTATAGTGCACCCTGCCTTAGGGCTGTAAGGCCTGCTAGAGGGATGACGTACCTATGCCACAGGCAGTGTGAGGTGGGCATGGCACTCTGAGGGGAGTGCCATGTCAACTTAGTCATTTTCTCCCCACCACCACACACAAGCTGTGAGGCACTGTGCATGCGCTGAGTGAGGGGTCTCCAGGGTGGCATAAGACATGCTGCAGCCCTTAGAGACCTTCCCTGGCATCAGGGCCCTTGGTACCAGAGGTACCATTTGCAAGGGACTTATCTGGGTGCCAGGGCTGTGCTAATTGTGGGAATAGGTACAGTTTAGGGAAAAAACACTGGTGCTGGGCCTGGTTAGCAGGGTCCCAGCACACTTTCAATCATAACTGGCATCAACAAAAGGCAAAACATCAGAGGGTAACCATGCCAAGGAGGCATTTCCTTACACACACTAACTCATCTGCGGTCTGAGGAGTCACTGCAGGAGCCCCATCCGTGAGGTGAGAGTCGGAGTCAGAAGATTGGTCCAGCCGATCAGACTCGTTCCCACTAGTTTTGCCAGCTGTTTTAGTAGACTGTAGTGTCACCACCGCTCTCAGGGCCACCTCCTGTCCATCTTGTTCTGCACCGGTGTTGGCCGCGGCTCCTTCTGTGGATGGTCCGGCAGTCCTCGGTTTCTCTTGCGCCTCCACCGGGGCTCCCATTCTGGTCAGCAGCCACCATCCGTTCTAGCCCTGTAGGGCTCCAGGCAGGCCCACGCATTGTCCGGCATCTGACAGAAGTGCGTGCTGTCATCGACCATTACAAACAGGAGTGAGTAGCGAATACCTTCTTCTCGGAGTACTCGTTTCACCTCTGTGAATGAGGCCCGTCGGGCCTGGACCCCCACTGTAAAATCCGTGAACAGGGTCACCGTACCGTTGTCCACTTTATAAGGTTCAGCTTCTGCGAGCGTTGCAGCAGTACACCTCTGTTCCTGTAGTGCAGCAACCTAGCTACCACAGTGCAGGGCGGGCGCCCCGGCGCCAGGGGCCTAGCTGGAGTGAGCTGCGTCAGTGCCACCTCTGTCCTCATCTACTGCTCTAGGTAGGACACCATGTATGACCCCTCGACGCCCTCCAGCAGACCAATGATACGCACATTGTTCCTGCGGTTACGACCCTCTGCATCTTCTGCTCCGCGTTCCAACCAGACCGCGCGATCAGTCATCTGCGCCATCTCAGCAGTCACAGTTTGGTGTGCTGGGCTATTATCGATGTTTCATTATTCAGCTAATTTCAGGTGGTCCGCTCTCAGCAGGCCCAGTTCAACAGTTACTTGGCCAATCTTGTGCTGGAGAGTTGTTTTAGTGTCCTCAATGGGCCCCAAGATCTTGTCCAGGCTGGCTTGCAGAGTGGTAGGAAAAGGGTCACGGCTGTCTGGTTGCTCCATTTCGTCCAACAGACGCTTGTCCTGCTATTTAGCCCTCCCCACGGCTCGCGCCGATGGGCCCAGGCCACTAAGAAAATCAGGTCAGACTCGCAGCACTCCACCAAGTCAACCAGGCCGCAGGGGCTCCTGGCCTATCAGCAGGTTCCTTTGCGGCCCGGCCTCCACCTCAGCCCAGCTGGGGCCTTGAGCGCCCAAATGGCTCTCCTCTCCCTCACACCACTGCAATGGGCGTCTGCGGGCGGTGGTTCACCCCCTGCTTTTCACTAGTTGCAAAGCCTCGTCCACTTCTGTGCCCCCCTTTGTCCTGTCTTGGGGCAGGATTAGGACCCTGTTGGGGCCTTCCGGTTAGGATTAATGTCGGGCCGGCGCGGAGCTAGTCCTTCATGCATCCACCATGTTGGTCGGCCAGGCCATGCCCCTAGGAGTTCATCCTCTACAAGGTGGAATGAAGAGATCAGAGGACTCTATTGGAACATGTTGATCTGATGGGTGATTGGTTCTTCATGTCATGTCGTTTCTTGGAATGTCTTGTCTTGGAATGTCATGTAGTGTCTTTTCTTGGAATGTTGTGTCTTTTTTTGGAATGTCGTGTCTTTTCTTGGAATGTCATTTCTTGGAATGTTGTGTCTTTTCTTGGAATGTCGTGTCTTTTTTTGGAATGTCGTATCTTTTTTTGGAATGTCATGTCTTTTCTTGGAATGTTGTATCTTGTAGAATGTCATGTCCTTTCTTGGAATGTCGTGTCCTTTCTTTGAACATTGTGTCTTTTCTTGGAATGTCGTGTCTTCTCTTGGAATGTCATGTCTTTTCTTGGAATGTCATGTGATGTCTAGTGTGAGAGAACAGGGCTGATTGCAGAGGCCCTTAACTTTTTGCCCCCATTTACCACTTTTTTGCTGGTGTTTTCCTGACTCTAATGGTGCCCTGGGTACGGCTAACCAGTCCCAGGGCCTGTGCTCTGTGTAAAATCAGTATGCAAATTAGGCTAATTATAATTGTCTAAGTCAACCTACCTGTAAGTCCCTAGTATATGGTAGGGCATGTAGGTTTAGGGACCCCAGCATAGGTAGTGCACCCATAGGTGCACTGCTGAGGTGCCCGGTGTCATTTTAAAGGCAGGCCTGCCTTGCTGGCTGCTTTTAAATTAAAGTTCTATGCAAACTTCTCTTTGGAATTAAAAGTAGTTCCAAAGTCTTAAACTACCTTATTTTTACACATGTCACCCCTAAGGTGTGCCCTATGTGCCCCTAGGCTGGTTGCCATGTAACTATAAGTAGGGACCTTATAAAAATAGTTTTATAAGCCATGGTGAGGTAAAACAGCGAAATGTGTTTTTCCCTCATTGTAGCTAATGGCCTCCATAGGCTAGAATGGGGAGACTTTATTTTAATTTTTAAAGTCCCCTTGAGTAACAGATACTTGAAGTTTTTTATCAAATTAATTATTACAATAAATCTCACAACTTCCAGTTGTGTGATTTAATATAACTTGTTCAGGTAAAGAGTTTTAAACTTTACCTGAAAAGTTGCCAACTTCAGCCCTGCAGTGTTTTTGCTGCTGTGCTCTGATTAGCCAGCCTCTGGCAGCCTGGCCAGGCTGCCTTGATGAAGTGTGAAGTAGCCTGGCTCCACACAAAGAGATGTGCCTGTGGGAGGAGATCTCCTTCCACCAGATGGTGAAGCAGGAAGGGGGAGGGCTGCCAAACTGGTCTTCAAAGGCAGAGAAGCACATTTGGAGCAACCCAGCAACACCCTCACATCCTACAAACCCAGACAATTAGGTCCCCCCTTGATTAGATTATGAGAGGGCAGGAGAGGGATGTAACCTCCAAAAATCACTTTCAGGCATGATGGATTTTTGAGGAATGTTGCTCCCTGGGATTGATTTTTGCCACACTTCCCAGGAAGTGGTCATCACAGGGGGAATTACCCTGCCCCTGATTGGAGAACCAGGACCCCCCTGTTTTTCACCCAGGATCAAGGATACAACTGGCAGACCTACACTCACACCTCAGTTTCCTACCAGATTCCTACCAGGAAGAACTACAGAAGAAGAATGACTGCCCTGCTAGACCCCTGGTCTGCACCTGGACCCTGCACTCTGAAGGACTGCTCCAGCTGCACACTTGGGCTTCACCACAAGAAGGACTTTGCCTGGCTTCAACTGGTTCAAGGAGGGACTCCCTGTTGGCTACAGGTAAAAACTTGCTAACCAGAGTCCCCTGCACCAACTCCTGAGGAAACCAACCAGCTGACCACTGTCCAGTGGACAAAAAGGAGTTTGCTCCAGGTGCATTCTGGGAGTTGTAGTCCACACCCCCAAGTAGCACCTCAGAGCTTCTGGAACCTCGGGGTGAGCTGTGGACCCCAAAAGAACCTTAAGGGAATATCTGGAAGAAGATCCAGAAGTTTGGACAACTTTGGAGAACTTTTGGAAAAAAGCTCAATAGAGGGACCGACCTGCCACAGCAACTCTAGCCGGCTTGCCTCAACCGTGACCCGGCCTGACTTGCAGGTTCGTCCCGGTGAAGAAAATCTCCAAAAAAGAGACTACGTCCGAACGTAGGAAGTTGACCGGAACCTCCCAGCCAGCGTACCCGAGGAGGGCTCCAAGGACGTCGGATCAAGATCCCGGTTTGCCCCGGTCGAAGGATTTTCACCTCGAAAAAACGATTAAGTCCAAAGGTAAAAATCTCCTACCACTGGCCTGAGAGACACCTGTGCCAGTCACACTATAGTGAGTGACCGGCTAGTGACCCCAGACATGTATGTCCCAGGAGAGACCAGGAAAATCAGGATAGCCACAGGGGAGGTCACCTCCAAACCTGTAACCATAGTGCCCCTAGAGAGGGAGGGTATCCTTGGCTGCTTTAGGGTGGTAGTCAGTGCTCACCTCCCCCTAGATTGTATCCTGGGCAATGACCTCCCAGAGGTGAGTCTGGTCCCAGAATGGGCGGTCGCCCAGGGTGCCCCCCAACCCAAAGTCCTGGGGAGTCAGTCCCTACAGTTAGGAGACAGGGGTCCCCAAGAAAAAGGAGTTCCAGGGAGCCAAAGACCTTCTGCCCCAGTGGGGGGGAGCCCAGAGTTGGCACTGGTGAGGACTCACCTGACCCCAAGGAAGTCCTGAGTCGTCAGGCAGCTGTCCAGATGCAGGGTGTTGCCCCTGCACTGACAGAAGGGAGAGTGGAAGGAGGGTGTCTGCCACAGGAGGTGGTAGCCCCCCACTCTAGACAGCAAAAGGGGTGCCAGGACCCCACAGTTGTCCCTAAAGCAGCTCAGCCACCTGTCAGTGGAGAGCTTAGGGTGTGGTTCTGGGTACTGACAGCTGTCAGTAGCCTCTGCTGGGTGCTAGCCTTCCTGGCAGCACTGTACTTGGCCTGGGAGGCAGACCTCAGGGCCAAAATCAAAGTAGGCCCCCTGACCCTGTTGGTCATGGTGGGGTTGCTCAAGTGTTGGGTGACCTAATTGGGTAAGATAGGTGTTGCCCTAGCAAAGTTAGGGGTAGGGGAGTTGGGCACCTCACTACCCAAGTTGGCAGAGAGAGAGGAGGAAGACCCCCCGGAGGGAAGTTTCAGTTTGAGATTGGTCCTTTCACTGTTGGGATGGATTCACTACCCAGAGGGAGTGACCATGGCAGGAGGATGTAAGGCAGAGTAGGCCCTGCAAAGGGACAGCCTGTTCTCTTTACTGTCTTCGTCCCCTGACAAGCCAGGAAGACTCTCCCAGGGTTGGGCTGAGTCTCCTGGGCTTGTGGGCTGGCGGGGGCTTGTGTGAGAGAACAGGGCTGATTGCAGAGGCCCCCTAACTTTTTGCCCCCATTTTCCACTTTTTTGCTGGTGTTTTCCTGACTCTGATGGTGCCATGGGTACGACTAACCACCAGTCCCAGGGCCTGTGCTCTGTGTAAAATCTGTATGCAAATTAGGCTAATTATAATTGGCTAAGTCAACCTACCTATAAGTCCCTAGTATATGGTAGCGCATGTAGGTTTAGGGACCCCAGCATAGGTAGTGCACACATAGGTGCACTGCTGAGGTGCCCAGTGTCATTTTAAAGGCAGGCCTGCCTTGCTGTCTGCTTTTAAATAAAGCTGTATGCAAATTCGACTACGGAATTAAAAGTAGTTCCAAAGTTTTAAAATACCTTATTTTTACATATATGTCACCCCTAAGGTGTGTCCTATGTGCCCCTAGGGCTGGGTGCCATGTAACTATAAGCAGGGACCTTATAAAAATAGTTTTATAAGCCCTGGTGAGTTGAAACAGCGAAATTTGTTTTTCCCTCATTGTAGTGAATGGCCTCCATAGGCTAGAATGGGGAGACTTTATTTTAATTTTTAAAGTCCCCTTATGTAACAGAGACACGACGTTTGGTATCAAATTCATTGTTATAGTTCCAGTTGTTGGAATTAATAAAACTTGTTCAGGTAAAGAGTTTTAAACTTTACCTGAAAAGTTGCCAACTTCAGCCCTGCAGTGTTTTTGCTGCTGTGCTCTGATTGGCCAGCCTCTTGCAGCCTGGCCAGGCTGCTTTGATGAGGTGTGAAGTGGCCTGGCTCCACACAAAGAGATGTGCCTGTGGGAGGAGATCTCCTTCCACCAGATGGTGAAGCAGGAAGGGGGAGGGCTGCCAAACTGGTCTTCAAAGGCAGAGAAGGACATTTGGAGCAACCCAGCAACACCCTCAGATCCTGCAAACCCAGACAATTAGGTGCCCCCTTGATTAGATTAGAAGAGGGCATGAGAGGGGTGTGTTTAGGATTTTGAGCCACACCAGTGGGTGGGCTCAGCCAGAAGTAACCTCCAAAAATCACTTTCAGCCATGATGGATTTTTGAGGAATGTTGCTCCCTGGGATTGATTTTTGCCACACTTCCCAGGAAGTGGTCATCACAGGGGGAATTACCCTGCCCCTGATTGGAGAACCAGGACCCCCCTGTTTTCCACCCAGGATCAAGGATAAAGCTGGCAGACCTGCACCCACACCTCAGTTCCTTACCAGATTCCTACCAGGAAGAACTACAGAAGAACAACAACTGCCCTGCTGGACACCTGGCCTGCACCTGGACCCTGCACTCTGAAGGACTGCACCAGCTGCACACTTGGGCTTCACCACAAGAAGGACTTTGCCCTGCTTCAACTGGTTCAAGGACGGACTCCCTGTTTGCTACAGGTGATAACTTGCTAACTAGAGTCCCCTGCACCAACTCCTGAGGAAACCAACCAGCTAACCACTGTCCAGTGGCCAAAAAATAATTTGCGCCAGGTGCATTCTGGGAGTTGTAGTCCACACCCCCAAGGAGCATCTCAGAGCTTCTGGACCCCAAAAGAACCTTAAAGAAACCTCTGGAAGAAGATCCAGAAGTTTGGAGAACTTTTGGAAAAAAGCTCCATGAGGGACCGACCTGCCCCGGCAACTCTAGCCGGCTTGCCTCATCCGCGACCCGGCCTGACTTGCAGGTTCGTCCTGGTGAAGAAAAACTCCAAAAAGAGACAAAGTCTGAACGTAGGAAGTTGACTGGGACCTCCCAGCCAGCGTATCTGATGAGGGCTCCAAGGACGTCGGCTCAAGATCCAGGTTTGCCCCGGTCGAAGGATTTTCACCCTGAAAAAACGACTAAGTCTGAAGGTAAAAATCTCCACCGAGGGCTCCCACGACACGTATCCGAAGAAAAGTTCCAAGGGGTCGGATTGGACTGGCAGGTTCGTCCTGCTGAAGAAAATCTTCAGAAAAACGACTAAGTCCTAAGGTAAACTTTTGACCGAGGCCTCCCGCGGGCTGTAGCCGAGCCGGGCTCAATTGCGATCGGCCTTAAACTTTGACTTTGCCCCTGTCGAGGTGCGACCGGATTGGCGCTTTTTGTTACTAGCCGCTAGAAAACAATAATTCTTTAAAAATTAATTTCTCCGGTTCCCCTTATCCGATTTGAGTTTTTGTGTCATTTTAAAGATAAAAATATAACCTATTTTTATAAACTGATTTCGGATTTTTAAACTGTTTCCTGTGTTTTATTTGATTACTGTTTTGTGATATTTGAAGGCTTTAACTCTGTCTCCTAATTTAAGCCTTGTCGCTCGTTGCCAAGCTACCAAGGGTTGAGCTAGATTTAATTTACTGAGACCTAACTGGACCTAAGTGGAGGTTAGTGGCCTATTGCTAAGTGTAGGTACTTAAATGCCCTTACCAATAACCCATTTCCCAACATCTAGGAATGTCCTGTCTTTTCTTGGAATGTCCTGTCTTGTCTTGGAATGTCCTGTCTTTTTTTGGAATGTGTGGAATATCATGTCTTTTCTTGGAATGTGTGGAATGTCGCGTCTTTTCTTGGAATGTGTGGAATGTCGTGTCTTTTTTTGGAATGTCATGTCTTTCTTGGAATGTGTGGAATGTCGCATCTTTTCTTGGAATGTGTGGAATGCTGCGTCTTTTTTTTTAATGTCATGTCTTTTTTTGGAATGTGTGGAATGTCGTGTCTTTTCTTGGAATGTGTGGAATGTCATGTTTTTTTTTGGAATGAGTGGAATGTCATGTCTTTTCTTGGAATGTGTGGAATGTCGTGTCTTTTCTTGGAATGTCGTGTCTTTTCTTGGAATGTCATGTCTTTTTTTGGAATGTGTGGAATGTCATGTCTTTTCTTGGAATGTGTGGAATGTTGCGGCTTTTCTTGGAATGTGTGTAATGTCGCGAATTTTTTTGGAATGTCCTTTCTTTTTTTGGAATGTGTGGAATGTCATGTCTTTTCTTGGAATGTGTGGAATGTCGCGTCTTTTCTTGGAATGTGTGGAAAGTCGTGTCTTTTTTTGGAATGTAATGTGTTTTTTTTGGAATGTGTGGAATGTCATGTCTTTTCTT
Source organism: Pleurodeles waltl (assembly GCF_031143425.1). NCBI lineage: Eukaryota > Metazoa > Chordata > Amphibia > Caudata > Salamandridae > Pleurodeles > Pleurodeles waltl. The sequence continues at coordinate 416,262,775 of NC_090437.1, read as the reverse complement.
GGAATGTGTGGAATGTCGCGTCTTTTTTTGGAATGTGTGGAATGTCATGTCTTTTCTTGGAATGTGTGGAATGTCGCATCTTTTCTTGCAATGTGTGGAATGTCGTGTCTTTTTTTGGAATGTCATGTCTTTTTTTGGAATGTGTGGAATGCCGTGTCTTTTCTTGGAATGTGTGGAATGTCGTGTCTTTTTTTGGAATGTCATGTCTTTTTTTAGAATGTGTGGAATGTCATGTCTTTTCTTGGAATGTGTGGAATGTCGCGTCTTTTCTTGGAATGTGTGGAATGTCGTGTCTTTTTTTGGAATGTCATGACTTTTTTTGGAATGTGTGGAATGTCATATCTTTTCTTGGAATGTGTGGAATGTCGCGTCTTTTCTTGGAATGTGTGGAATGTCGTGTCTTTTTTTGGAATGTCATGTCTTTTTTTGGAATGTGTGGAATGTCGCGTCTTTTCTTGGAATGTGTGGAATGTAGTGTCTTTTCTTGGAATGTGTGGAATGTCATCTCTTTTTTTGGAATGTCATGTCTTTTTTTGGAATGTGTGGAATGTCACGTCTTTTCTTGGAATGTGTGGAATGTTGTGTCTTTTTTTGGAATGTCATGTCTTTTTTTGGAATGTGTGGAATGTCATGTCTTTTCTTGGAATGTGTGGAATGTCATGTCTTTTTTTGGAATGTGTGGAATGTCATGTCTTTTCTTGGAATGTGTGGAATGTCGCGTCTTTTCTTGGAATGTGTGGAATGTCGTGTCTTTTTTTGGAATGTCATGTCTTTTTTGGAATGTGTGGAATGTCGTGACTTTTCTTGGAATGTGTGGAATGTCGTGTCTTTTCTTGGAATGTCATGTCTTTTCTTGGAATGTGTGGAATGTCGCGGCTTTTCTTGGAATGTGTGGAATGGCGTGTTTTTTTTTGGAATGTTATGTCTTTTTTGGAATGTGTGGAATGTCATGTCTTTTCTTGGAATGTGTGGAATGTCGCGTCTTTTCTTGGAATGTGTGGAATGTCGTGTCTGTTTTTTGAATGTCATGACTTTTTTGGAATGTGTGGAATGTCATGTCTTTTCTTGGAATGTGTGGAATGTCGCGTCTATCTTGGAATGTGTGGAATGTTGCGTCTTTTTTTGGAATGTCATATCTTTTTTTGGAATGTGTGGAATGTCGCGTCTTTTCTTGGAATGTGTGGAATGTCGTGTCTTTTCTTGGAATGTGTGGAATGTCATGTCTTTTTTTGGAATGTCATGTCTTTTTTTGGAATGTGTGGAATGTCATGTCTTTTCTTGGAATGTGTGGAATGTCGCGTCTTTTCTTGGAATGTGTGGAATGTCGTGTCTTTTTTTGGAATGTCATGTCTTTTTTTGGAATGTGTGGAATGTCATGTGTTTTCTTGGAGTGTGTGGAATGTCATGTCTTTTCTTGGAATGTGTGGAATGTCGCGTCTTTTCTTGGAATGTGTGGAATGTCGTGTCTTTTTTTGGAATGTCATGTCTTTTTTTGGAATGTGTGGAATGTCATGTCTTTTCTTGGAATGTGTGGAATGTCGCGTCTTTTCTTGCAATGTGTGGAATGTCGTGTCTTTTTTTGGAATGTCATGTCTTTTTTTGGAATGTGTGGAATGCCGTGTCTTTTCTTGGAATGTGTGGAATGTCGTGTCTTTTTTTGGAATGTCATGTCTTTTTTTGGAATGTGTGGAATGTCATGTCTTTTCTTGGAATGTGTGGAATGTCGCGTCTTTTCTTGGAATGTGTGGAATGTCGTGTCTTTTTTTGGAATGTCATGACTTTTTTTGGAATGTGTGGAATGTCATGTCTTTTCTTGGAATGTGTGGAATGTCGCGTCTTTTCTTGGAATGTGTGGAATGTCGTGTCTTTTTTTGGAATGTCATGTCTTTTTTTGGAATGTGTGGAATGTCGCGTCTTTTCTTGGAATGTGTGGAATGTAGTGTCTTTTCTTGGAATGTGTGGAATGTGATCTCTTTTTTTGGAATGTCATGTCTTTTTTTGGAATGTGTGGAATGTCACGTCTTTTCTTGGAATGTGTGGAATGTTGTGTCTTTTTTGGAATGTCATGTCTTTTTTTGGAATGTGTGGAATGTCATGTCTTTTCTTGGAATGTGTGGAATGTCATGTCTTTTTTTGGAATGTGTGGAATGTCATGTCTTTTCTTGGAATGTGTGGAATGTCGCGTCTTTTCTTGGAATGTGTGGAATGTCGTGTCTTTTTTTGGAATGTCATGTCTTTTTTGGAATGTGTGGAATGTCGTGACTTTTCTTGGAATGTGTGGAATGTCGTGTCTTTTCTTGGAATGTCATGTCTTTTCTTGGAATGTGTGGAATGTCGCGGCTTTTCTTGGAATGTGTGGAATGGCGTGTTTTTTTTTGGAATGTTATGTCTTTTTTTGGAATGTGTGGAATGTCATGTCTTTTCTTGGAATGTGTGGAATGTCGCGTCTTTTCTTGGAATGTGTGGAATGTCGTGTCTGTTTTTTGAATGTCATGACTTTTTGGGAATGTGTGGAATGTCATGTCTGTTCTTGGAATGTGTGGAATGTCGCGTCTATCTTGGAATGTGTGGAATGTTGCGTCTTTTTTTGGAATGTCATGTCTTTTTTTGGAATGTGTGGAATGTCGCGTCTTTTCTTGGAATGTGTGGAATGTCGTGTCTTTTCTTGGAATGTGTGGAATGTCATGTCTTTTTTTGGAATGTCATGTCTTTTTTTGGAATGTGTGGAATGTCATGTCTTTTCTTGGAATGTGTGGAATGTCGCGTCTTTTCTTGGAATGTGTGGAATGTCGTGTCTTTTTTTGGAATGTCATGTCTTTTTTTGGAATGTGTGGAATGTCATGTGTTTTCTTGGAGTGTGTGGAATGTCATGTCTTTTCTTGGAATGTGTGGAATGTCGCGTCTTTTCTTGGAATGTGTGGAATGTCGTGTCTTTTTTTGGAATGTCATGTCTTTTTTTGGAATGTGTGGAATGTCGTGTCTTTTCTTGGAATGTGTGGAATGTCGTGTCTTTTCTTGGAATGTCATGTCTTTTCTTGGAATGTGTGGAATGTCGTGTCTTTTCTTGGAATGTGTGGAATGTCGTTTCTTTTTTGGAAGGTCATGTCTTTTTTTGGAATGTGTGGAATGTCATGTCTTTTTTGGAATTTGTGGAATGTCGTGTCTTTTCTTGGAATGTCATGTCTTTTCTTGGAATGTGTGGAATGTTGCGTCTTTTCTTGGAATGTGTGGAATGTTGTGTCTTTTTTTGGAATGTCATGTCTTTTTTTGGAATGTGTGGAATGTCGTGTCTTTTTTGGAATGTCATGTCTTTTTTTGGAATGTGTGGAATGTCATGTCTTTTCTTGGAATGTGTGGAATGTCATGCTTTTTTGGAATGTCATCTCTTTTTTTGGAATGTGTGGAATGTCATGTCTTTTCTTGGAATGTGTGGAATGTCATGACTTTTTTTGGAATGTCATGTTTTTTTTGGAATGTGTGGAATGTTGTGTCTTTTCTTGGAATGTCGTGTCTTTTCTTGGAATGTGTGGAATGTCATGTCTTTTTTTGGAATGTGTTGAATGTCGTGTCTTTTCTTGGAATGTCATGTCTTTTTTTGGAATGTGTGGAATGTCATGTCTTTTCTTGGAATGTGTGGAATGTCGCGTCTTTTCTTAGAATGTGTGGAATGTTGCGTCTTTTCTTGGAATGTGTGGAATGTTGTGTCTTTTTTTGGAATGTCATGTCTTTTTTTGGAATGTCATGTCTTTTCTTGGAATGTGTGGAATGTCGTGTCTTTTTTTGGAATGTAATGTCTTTTTTTGGAATGTGTGGAATGTCATGTCTTTTCTTGGAATGTCATGTCTTTTCTTGGAATGTGTGGAATGTCGTGCCTTTTCTTGGAATGTCGTGTGGAATTTCATGTCTTTTCTTGGAATGTCATGACTTTTTTTGGAATGTCATGTCTTTTTTTGGAATGTCATGTGGAATGTCATGTCTTTTTTTGGAATGTCATGTCTTTTCTTGGAATGTCTTGTATTTTTTTGGAACGTCGTGTAGAATGTTGTTTCTTTTCTTGGAATGTGTGGAATGTCGTGTCTTTTCTTGGAATGTTGTGCGGAATGTCATGTCTTTTCCTGGAATCTCATGTCTTTTCCTAGAATGTCATGACTTTTTTTGGAATGTCATGTCTTTTCTTGGAATGTCATGTCTTTTCCTGGAATGTCATGTCTTTTTTTGGAATGTCATGTCTTTTTGTGTAATGTCATGTCTTTTTTTGGAATGTCGTGTGGAATGTCGTGTCTTTTCTTGGAATGTCATGTCTTTTCCTGGCATGTTATGACTTTTTTTGGAATGTCATGTCTTCTCTTGGAACGTCATGTCTTTTCTTGGAATGTGTGGAATGTCATCTCTTTTTTTGGAATGTCATGTCTTTTTTTGGAATGTGTGGAATGTCACGTCTTTTCTTGGAATGTGTGGAATGTTGTGTCTTTTTTTGGAATGTCATGTCTTTTTTGGGAATGTGTGGAATGTCATGTCTTTTCTTGGAATGTGTGGAATGTCATGTCTTTTTTTAGAATGTGTGGAATGTCATGTCTTTTCTTGGAATGGGTGGAATGTCGCGTCTTTTCTTGGAATGTGTGGAATGTCGTGTCTTTTTTTGGAATGTCATGTCTTTTTTGGAATGTGTGGAATGTCGTGACTTTTCTTGGAATGTGTGGAATGTCGTGTCTTTTCTTGGAATGTCATGTCTTTTCTTGGAATGTGTGGAATGTTGCGTCTTTTCTTGGAATGTGTGGAATGTTGTGTCTTTTTTTGGAATGTCATGTCTTTTTTTGGAATGTGTGGAATGTCGTGTCTTTTTTGGAATGTCATGTCTTTTCTTGGAATGTGTGGAATGTCATGCTTTTTTGGAATGTCATCTCTTTTTTGGGAATGTGTGGAATGTCATGTCTTTTCTTGGAATGTGTGGAATGTCATGACTTTTTTTGGAATGTCATGTTTTTTTTGGAATGTGTGGAATGTTGTGTCTTTTCTTGGAATGTCGTGTCTTTTCTTGGAATGTGTGGAATGTCATGTCTTTTTTTGGAATGTGTTGAATGTCGTGTCTTTTCTTGGAATGTCATGTCTTTTTTTGGAATGTGTGGAATGTCATGTCTTTTCTTGGAATGTGTGGAATGTCGCGTCTTTTCTTAGAATGTGTGGAATGTTGCGTCTTTTCTTGGAATGTGTGGAATGTTGTGTCTTTTTTTGGAATGTCATGTCTTTTTTTGGAATGTCATGTCTTTTCTTGGAATGTGTGGAATGTCGTGTCTTTTTTTGGAATGTCATGTCTTTTTTTGGAATGTGTGGAATGTCATGTCTTTTCTTGGAATGTCATGACTTTTTTGGAATGTCATGTCTTTTCTTGGAATGTGTGGAATGTCGTGCCTTTTCTTGGAATGTCGTGTGGAATTTCATGTCTTTTCTTGGAATGTCATGACTTTTTTTGGAATGTCATGTCTTTTTTTGGAATGTCATGTGGAATGTCATGTCTTTTTTTGGAATGTCATGTCTTTTCTTGGAATGTCTTGTATTTTTTTGGAACGTCGTGTAGAATGTTGTTTCTTTTCTTGGAATGTGTGGAATGTCGTGTCTTTTCTTGGAATGTTGTGCGGAATGTCATGTCTTTTCCTGGAATCTCATGTCTTTTCCTGGAATGTCATGACTTTTTTTGGAATGTCATGTCTTTTCTTGGAATGTCATGTCTTTTCCTGGAATGTCATGTCTTTTTTTGGAATGTCATGTCTTTTTGTGTAATGTCATGTCTTTTTTTGGAATGTCGTGTGGAATGTCGTGTCTTTTCTTGGAATGTCATTTCTTCTCTTGGAATGTCATGTCTTTTCTTGGAATGTGTGGAATGTCATCTCTTTTTTTGGAATGTCATGTCTTTTTTTGGAATGTGTGGAATGTCACGTCTTTTCTTGGAATGTGTGGAATGTTGTGTCTTTTTTTGGAATGTCATGTCTTTTTTTGGAATATGTGGAATGTCATGTCTTTTCTTGGAATGTGTGGAATGTCATGTCTTTTTTTAGAATGTGTGGAATGTCATGTCTTTTCTTGGAATGTGTGGAATGTCGCGTCTTTTCTTGGAATGTGTGGAATGTCGTGTCTTTTTTTGGAATGTCATGTCTTTTTTGGAATGTGTGGAATGTCGTGACTTTTCTTGGAATGTGTGGAATGTCGTGTCTTTTCTTGGAATGTCATGTCTTTTCTTGGAATGTGTGGAATGTCGCGGCTTTTCTTGGAATGTGTGGAATGGCGTGGTTTTTTTTGGAATGTTATGTCTTTTTTTGGAATGTGTGGAATGTCATGTCTTTTCTTGGAATGTGTGGAATGTCGCGTCTTTTCTTGGAATGTGTGGAATGTCGTGTCTGTTTTTTGAATGTCATGACTTTTTTGGAATGTGTGGAATGTCATGTCTTTTCTTGGAATGTGTGGAATGTCGCGTCTATCTTGGAATGTGTGGAATGTTGCGTCTTTTTATGGAATGTCATATCTTTTTTTGGAATGTGTGGAATGTTGCGTCTTTTCTTGGAATGTGTGGAATGTCGTCTCTTTTCTTGGAATGTGTGGAATGTCATGTCTTTTTTTGGAATGTCATGTCTTTGTTTGGAATGTGTGGAATGTCATGTCTTTTCTTGGAATGTGTGGAATGTCGCGTCTTTTCTTGGAATGTGTGGAATGTCGTGTCTTTTTTTGGAATGTCATGTCTTTTTTTGGAATGTGTGGAATGTCGCGTCTTTTCTTGGAATGTCATGTCTTTTTTTGGAATGTGTGGAATGTCGTGTCTTTTCTTGGAATGTGTGGAATGTCGTGTCTTTTTTTGGAATGTGTGGAATGTCATGTCTTTTCCTGGAATGTGTGGAATGTCGCATCTTTTCTTGGAATGTGTGGAATGTCGTGTCTTTTTTTGGAATGTCATGACTTTTTTGGGAATTTGTGGAATGTCATGTCTTTTTTTGGAATGTCATGTCTTTTTTTGGAATGTGTGGAATGTCACGTCTTTTCTTGGAATGTGTGGAATGTCGTGTCTTTTTTTGGAATGTCATGACTTTTTTGGGAATGTGTGGAATGTCATGTCTTTTCTTGGAATGTGTGGAATGTCGCGTCTTTTCTTGGAATGTGTGGAATGTCGTGTCTTTTTTTGGAATGTCATGTCTTTTTTTGGAATGTGTGGAATGTCATGTGTTTTCTTGGAGTGTGTGGAATGTCATGTCTTTTCTTGGAATGTGTGGAATGTCGCGTCTTTTCTTGGAATGTGTGGAATGTCGTGTCTTTTTTTGGAATGTCATGTCTTTTTTTGGAATGTGTGGAATGTCGTGTCTTTTCTAGGAATGTGTGGAATGTCGTGTCTTTTCTTGGAATGTCATGTCTTTTCTTGGAATGTGTGGAATGTCGTGTCTTTTCTTGGAATGTGTGGAATGTCGTTTCTTTTTTGGAAGGTCATGTCTTTTTTTGGAATGTGTGGAATGTCATGTCTTTTTTGGAATTTGTGGAATGTCGTGTCTTTTCTTGGAATGTCATGTCTTTTCTTGGAATGTGTGGAATGTTGCGTCTTTTCTTGGAATGTGTGGAATGTTGTGTCTTTTTTTGGAATGTCATGTCTTTTTTTGGAATGTGTGGAATGTCGTGTCTTTTTTGGAATGTCATGTCTTTTCTTGGAATGTGTGGAATGTCATGCTTTTTTGGAATGTCATCTCTTTTTTTGGAATGTGTGGAATGTCATGTCTTTTCTTGGAATGTGTGGAATGTCATGACTTTTTTTGGAATGTCATGTTTTTTTTGGAATGTGTGGAATGTTGTGTCTTTTCTTGGAATGTCGTGTCTTTTCTTGGAATGTGTGGAATGTCATGTCTTTTTTTGGAATGTGTTGAATGTCGTGTCTTTTCTTGGAATGTCATGTCTTTTTTTGGAATGTGTGGAATGTCATGTCTTTTCTTGGAATGTGTGGAATGTCGCGTCTTTTCTTAGAATGTGTGGAATGTTGCGTCTTTTCTTGGAATGTGTGGAATGTTGTGTCTTTTTTTGGAATGTCATGTCTTTTTTTGGAATGTCATGTCTTTTCTTGGAATGTGTGGAATGTCGTGTCTTTTTTTGGAATGTCATGTCTTTTTTTGGAATGTGTGGAATGTCATGTCTTTTCTTGGAATGTCATGACTTTTTTGGAATGTCATGTCTTTTCTTGGAATGTGTGGAATGTCGTGCCTTTTCTTGGAATGTCGTGTGGAATTTCATGTCTTTTCTTGGAATGTCATGACTTTTTTTGGAATGTCATGTCTTTTTTTGGAATGTCATGTGGAATGTCATGTCTTTTTTTGGAATGTCATGTCTTTTCTTGGAATGTCTTGTATTTTTTTGGAACGTTGTGTAGAATGTTGTTTCTTTTCTTGGAATGTGTGGAATGTCGTGTCTTTTCTTGGAGTGTTGTGCGGAATGTCATGTCTTTTCCTGGAATCTCATGTCTTTTCCTGGAATGTCATGACTTTTTTTGGAATGTCATGTCTTTTCTTGGAATGTCATGTCTTTTCCTGGAATGTCATGTCTTTTTTTGGAATGTCATGTCTTTTTGTGTAATGTCATGTCTTTTTTTGGAATGTCGTGTGGAATGTCGTGTCTTTTCTTGGAATGTCATGTCTTTTCCTGGCATGTTATGACTTTTTTTGGAATGTCATGTCTTCTCTTGGAATGTCATGTCTTTTCCTGGAATGTCATAACTTTTTTTGGGATGTCTTTTCTTGGAATGTCATGTCTTTTCTTGGAATGTGTGGAATATCATGTCTTTTCTAGGAATGTGTGGAATGTCGTGTCTTTTTTTGGAATGTCATGTCTTTTTTTGGAATGTGTGGAATGTCATGTCTTTTCTTGGAATGTCATGACTTTTTTTGGAATGTCATGTCTTTTCTTGGAATGTGTGGAATGTCGTGCCTTTTCTTGGAATGTCGTGTGGAATGTCATGTCTTTTCTTGGAATGTAATGACTTTTTTTGGAATGTCATGTCTTTTTCTGGAATGTCGTGTGGAATGTCATGTTTTTTCTTGGAATGTCATGTCTTTTCCTTTAATGTCATGTCTTTTCTTGGAATGTTGTGTGGAATATCATGTCTTTTCTTGGAATGTCATGTCTTTTCCTGGAATGTCATGTCTTTTCTTGGAATGTCGTGTCTTTTAATGTCATGTCTTTTCTTGGAATGTCATGTCTTTTTTTCGAATGGTGTGTCTTTTCTTGGAATGTCATGTCTTTTTTTAGAATGTCGTGTGGAATGTTGTGTGTTTTCTTGGAATGTCATCTCTTTTCTTGGAATGTCATGTCTTTTCTTGGAATGTCATGTGGAATGTTGTGTCTTTTCTTAAAATGTCATGTCTTGGAATGTCATGTCTTTTCTTGGAATGTCATGTTTTGTGTTGGAATGTCATGTCTTTTCTTGGAATGTCGTGTGGAATGCCATGTCCTTTCTTGGAATGTCATGACTTTTCCAGGAATGTCATGTCTTTGCTTGGAATGTCATGTTTTTTTTGGAATGTCGTATGGAATGTCGTGTCTTTTCTTGGAATGTCATGTCTTTTCTTGGATTGTCATGTCTTTTTTGGAATGTCATGTCTTTTCTTGGAATGTCGTGTGGAATGTTGTGTCTTTTCTTGGAATGTCATGTCTTCGAATGTCATGTCTTTTCTTGGAATGTCGTGTGGAATGTCGGCCCAGATGTAGGTAGGTATTCGATTGCGACTTGCAATTTGCGAGTCATAGCGACTCGCAAATTGCAATTCGCAATCCGAGATGCAGAAAGGTGTCTCAGACACCTTCTGCGACTCGCTATGGGGTCGCAAAGACCCACCTCATGAATATTCATGAGGTAGGTCGCAATTTGCAACCCCATAGCGAGTCTAGGCACTCACAGGGATGGTGGCCTGCTGGAGACAGCAGACCACCATGTCCGTGACTGCTTTTTTGATAAAGCAGTTTTTTTTTCTCTTTGCAGCCCGTTTTCCTTAAAGGAAAACGATCTGCAAGAAGAAAATATTCCGAAACCATTTGGCTTCCGTTTTTTCAGAGTAGGCAGTGGTCCATAGGACCACTGCCTGCTCTGAAAAAATATTTTTGTGGGCATTCACAAAGGGGAAGGGGTCCCCTGGGGACCCCTTCCCTTTTGCGAATGAGTTACCATCCACTCAAGTGGATGGGAACTGCAGGTTGGTTTGCGACCGCTTTCGCGGACACAAAGCAACTCTACATCGCGATGCGGTCGCAAATAGGAAGGGAACACCCCTTCCTATTTGCGAGTCGGAATCACATTTTGCGAGTCGGTACTGACTCGCAAAATGTGATTCTGCATCGCGTTCAGCCTTTTGTGCCTCGCAAACTGCGTTTTTCGCAGTTTGCGAGGCGCAAAAGGCTTCCTACATCTGGCCCGTCATGTCTTTTCTTGGAATGTCGTGTCTTTTCGTGGAATGTCATGACTTTTTTTGGAGTGTCATGTCTTTTCCTGGAATGTCATGTCTTTTCCTGGAATGTCGTGTGGAATGTCATGTCTTTTCTTGGAATGTCATCTTTTCCTTTAATGTCATGTCTTTTCTTGGAATGTCGTGTGGAATGTCATGTCTTTTCTTGGAATGTCAAGTCTTTTACTGGAATGTCATGTCTTTTCTTGGAATGTCGTGTCTTTTAATATCATGTCTTTTCTTGGAATGTCATGTCTTTTTTTGGAATGTTGTGTGGAATGTCATGTCTTTTCTTGGAATGTCATGTCTTTTTTGGAATGTCGTGTGGAATGTCGTGTCTTTTCTTGGAATGTCATGTCTTGGAATGTCATGTCTTTTCTTGGAATGTCGTGTCTTTTCTTGGAATGTCATGTCGTGGAATGTCATGTCTTTTCTTGGAATGTCATGTTTTGTGTTGGATTGTCATGTCCTTTTTTGGAATGTCAAGTCTTCTCTTGGAATGTCATGTCTTTTTTTGGAATGTCATGTCTTTTCTTGGAATGTCATGTCTTTTCTTGGAATGTCATGTGTTTTCCTGGAATGTCATGACTTTTTTTGGAATGTCATGTCTTTTCTTGAAATGTCATGTCTTTTCCTGGAATGTCATGTCTTTTTGTGGAATGTCATGTGGAATGTCGTGTCTTTTCTTGGAATGTCATGTCTTTTCTTGGAATGTTATGTCTTTTCTTGGAATGTCATGGGGAATGTCGTGTCTTTTCTTGGAATGTCATGTCTTGGAATGTCATGTCTTTTTTTGGAATGTCGTGTGGAATGTCGTGTCTTTTCTTGGAATGCTATGTCTTTTCTTGGAATGTCATGTCTTTTCTTGGAATGTCATGTCTTTTTTGGAATGTCATGTCTTTTCTTGGAATGTCATGTGGAATGTCGTGTCTTTCCTTAGAATATCATGTCTTGGAATGTAATGTTTTGTGTTGGAATGTCATGTCTTTTCTTGGAATGTTGTGTCTTTTCTTGGAATGTCATGTCTTTTCCTGGAATGTCATGTCTTTTCTTGGAATGTCGTGGGGAATGTCGTGTCTTTTCTTGGAATGTCATGTCTTGGAATGTCATATCTTTTCTTGGAATGTCATGTCTTTTCTTGGTATGTCATGTCTTTTTTGGAATGTCATGTCTTTTCCTGGAATGTCATGTCTTTTCTTGGAATGTCATGTCTTTTCCAGGAATGCCATGTCTTTTTTTGGAATGCCATGTGGAATGTCATGTCTTTTTGAGTTGGAATGTCATGTCTTGTCTTGGAATGTCATGTGGAATGTCATGTCTTTTCCTGGAATGTCATGTCTTTTCGTGGAATGTCATGTTTTTTCTTGGAATGTCATGTCTTTTCCCGGAATGTCATGTCTTTTTTTGGAATGTCATGTCTTCTTTGGAATGTCATGTCTTTTCTTGGAATGTCGTGTTGAATGTTGTGTCTTTTCTTGGAATGTCATGTCTTGGAATGTCATGTCTTTTCTTGGAATGTCGTGTGGAATTTCATGTCTTTTCATGGAATGTCATGTCTTTTCGTGGAATGTCATGACTTTTTTTGGAATGTCGTGTAGAATGTCATGTCTTTTCTTGGAATGTCATGTCTTTTCCTTTAATGTCATATCTTTTCTTGGAATGTTGTGTGGAATGTCATGTCTTTTCTTGGAATGTCATGTCTTTTCCTGGAAAGTCATGACTTTTTTTGGAATGTCTTGTCTTTTCTTGGAATGTCATGTCTTTTCCTGGAATGTCATATCTTTTTTTGGAATGTCATGTGGAATGTCGTGTCTTTTCTTGGAATGTCATGTCTTTTCTTGGAATGTCGTGTGGAATGTCATGTCTTTTCTTGGAATGTCATGTCTTGTAATGGCATGTCTTGTCTTGGAATGTCATGTTTTGTTTTGGAATGTCATGTCTTTTCTTGGAATGTCATGTTTTGTTTTGGAATGTCATGTCTTTTCTTGGAATGTCGTATAGAAAGTCATGTCTTTTCTTGGAATGTCATGTCTTTTCTTGGAATGTCGTGTGGAATGTCATGTCTTTTCTTGGAATGTCATGTCTTTTCCTGGAATGTCATGACTTTTTTTGAAAATGTCCGGTCTTTTTTTGGAATGTCATGTCTTTTCCTGGAATGTCATGTCTTTTTTTAGAATGTCGTGTGGAATGGCGTGTCTTTTCTTGGAATGTCATGTCTTTTCTTGGAATGTCGTGTCTTCCAAGTGGGGGGAAGGGTTTTAGGTTTGGAACAGCGCGGAAGAAGACCTGTGGAAGCAAGAGTTAAGAACACAATAGCAAGGTTATTCACATTAATCTTCATGAACTTTGTTTTAATTATCTATGCTCTATTAACATGAGAGATCAAGAACTTTTCAATAATGTGACCTTTTTATAATCGTATATTCTGAACATTGAACTCTCTCAAGTTAGTCCTTAGAATAGCAATTACGTCAAAACAAGAATCAATTAGTACATTTGTTACCAAAGAATTAACTGCTATAGGATTCATGAATGATACTGTAGAATAGGCAAACTGACTAAACTTGTTTTGTCTAGAAAGATCACACTCTGTTTGATCTGAGTTTCAAGATTCAATTGCCCAGAAATTATTGCGCACCTTATTGCCAAACTATGCATTGAGACTCAAATACCTGGAATGATCGCGCGCTCTGCCAATCTGAACTGCAAGGGTTAATTGCCAAGAATGAATCGCGCACACTGTTGCCGATTCAACCATCAAGATTCAAATGCCTTAAAATGATCGCTCATTCTTCTGATCCGAAATACAAAGATTAATTGCCAAGAATAAATCGCGCACACTGTAAATCACAAGGCCAAAACTCAAATGGAGGGCCCACCCCAACCTCTGCCTTACCACCCTGTTTGAAGATCAGCCAAATAATGAGGGCAGGGCCAGGTAAATGCCTAAGTAGGCCTCCAGAACAGGAGTTCAGGAAAATGCTGCTGCTCTGCACCAGGACCTCTGAATAGTGAGCACATGGAGCTGTGCTGGGTCCCTTAAATAGACCCAAGCCCCGCCCACATGCCACACCCAGCCAGGCTGCAGGAAAGGCTTGAAAATGAACAATACATTACAAACAGCATTATTGACATTTCAAGGTAAATGCCTGCAATGCAAAAGGTTAATTTACAATATCAACACATAATGCATGAATTATTACATTGCACAAGGTTTGTCCTTTTGCATTATGCTGCCCGTAGAGCGCGCACTGTTCTGGTGTTGACAGTACTCCCCCCTCCCGAACGCACTCTAAGGCCTGGCTTGTCTGGGTTTAGGCGGTGAAAACGCCGCACTAGTCGTGGAGCATGAATGTCAGATGCTGAGACCCATGAGTCGTTCTCTGGACCGTATCCTTTCCAAGATATTAGATACCAGAGAGTACGACCTCTAAATTTTGAATCCAGAACCTGTTTTACTTCGTATTCCAGTTCTCCTTGTACTAGTACCGGAGTTGGTCGAGAGCGAGTTTTCTGGAATGCTTTTTTCAGGAGAGAAGTATGAAACACTGGATGAATACGTAGTGATTTTGGTAACTGTAGTTTGTAGGTTACTGGATTGATCTGTTGAAGAACTGTGTAAGGACCTATATATTTGGGATTCAACATGTCTTTCCTCGAAATCAATGTGGCGTGTGGAAAGCCACACTCTATCTCCTGGCTTATATTGTGGTCCCTCACAATGTTTTTTGTCATAATGTTTTTTATACTTTTGTTTTGCTTTGTTTGGATGTTGCTGGATTTGTTTCTGGGTTTGATGGAGTTGTTGTATTGTTTCTGACACTGCTGGTGTGAGTGAACTTTCGGTGGGAATTGTGATTGTCAAAGTATCTGGGTGATAACCAAATAAACCAAAAAAGGGCGTTGCTCCAGTAGAGGTATGATACGAGTTATTGTAGGCCAGTTCAGCTAACCAAAGCATTGATACCCAAGAATGGAGTGCTTTTTTAGCATAAGCACGCAAATATTGTTTCAATGTTTGATTTAGTCTCTCAGTTTGGCCATCCTTTTGAGGATGATGACTGGTAGATAATGTAGATGTAACTTTCAGTGTTTTGCACCATGTTTTCCAGAAGTTAGAGGCAAATTGTGATCCTCGGTCGGAGAGAATTACTTTTGGTAGTCCATGATAACAAACCACTTGATTTAAAAGTATTGTTGCAAAAATAACTGGAAGTAGGCAATTTCCTGCAAGCAATGAAATGTGCATATTTTGTAAGACTATCTACCACTACAAGGATTACTGAGTGATGTTGAACAACTGGCAGTCCTGTAATAAAGTCCATTGATATGTGTTCCCAAGGTCGGAGTGGAGTTGGGAGAGGCTGTAACAGTCCTTTTGGTTTTGAATGACTTGTCTTGGTACGAGCACAAACTTCACCGTTAGTTACCATTTGCTTGAGGTCTTTTGTCAAAGTAGGCCACCAAAAATATCATTTGGTTAGTTCAAGTGTCTTAGGAATACCTGGATGACCTGCCGTAGGTTTAACGTGCAACTAATGAAACACTAATTTGCGCAGCTTGGTAACTGGAACAAAGAAACATGCATCATGAAACGGAAGGCCTTGTTTGATTGATCTTTTGGGGTCTGCTTAAGCCTATTTCTCCATGGTGAAAGAGTTACGAATATTTTCAAAAAATCTTCAGTTTTAATGATACAAAGGATTTTGTCTGGAGCAATGATAGCTCATGGGAGCTGGATTGTAGGTAACATGGTAGAGTCTTGTCTGGACAAGGCATCCGCTTTGCGATTGTCTTTGCCGGGACGGAAGGTTACCACAAAATCAAACTCGGCAAAAAACAGCACCTATTGTTATTGTTGAGGATTCAAAAGTCTAGCTGAACTCATGAACTGGAGATTACGATGATCCGTGTATACTGTAATAGTGTACTTGGCACCTAGCAAATAGTGTCTCCATTCTTTGAAGGCATTACGGATTGCCAGAAGTTCTTTCTCAGCAATGACATAATTTTGTTCCGCTTCATTTAGTTTTCGAGACATGTAAGCTACAGGGTGTAGCTGACCGGTATCTTTGTTGCGTTGTGATAACACCACACCAATTGCCACATCCGAAGCATCTGCTTCTACTATGTTCAGTATCTGGGTGAGTCAAGACTGGGGTGGTGGAGAAGGCTTCTTTTAAGGTTAAAAAAGCCTTGTCAGCTTCTGGAGACCATACAAATGGTTCTTTCGTAGTAACTTGGTGATTGGTGCCACTGTTTGTGAGAAATGGTGTATGAATCTGCGATAGAAATTTGCAAAACCAAGGAGGCACTGAACATCTCAAACAGTTTTTGGGATTGGCCAATCAGATACTGCTTGCACTTTTCTTTCTGCCATGACCATGCCTTGAGGGGTAAGGATGACCCTTAAACATTTAACGGTGGTAACATGAAATTCACATTTGCTCAATTTGCAATATAAATGATGTTTTCGAAGGGCTGTGAGAATCTTCTGGACATGTTGTACATGTTCGACTTCGTTATCAGAATAGATTAGAATATCATCAAAATAAACTATTACAAATAGATCTAGATATTCTCTAAGGACATCATTCAGAGAGAATTGGAATGCTGCTGGAGCATTACAAAGTCCAAAGGGCATGACTGTGTATTCAAATAGACCATATCGAGTTTTAAAGGCAGTTTTCCACTCATCCCCTTCTCTCATCCTGACTAGGTGATAATTAGGTCTAACTTGGTATAGATTGTGGCGTTTTTAACTTGGTCCAACAGGACAGGGATCAAGGGTAATGGATATTTATTTTTCACTCTGATTTTATTTAATCCTCTATAGTCTGTACAAGCCTAAATAGCTTCTTAGATATTGATTTTCGTGTTCAGACAGGGCATACACACGACAACTAGGGAGATTAGCACCAGGAGTCAGATCAATTTGACAGTCATATGGTCTGTGAGGAGGCAAGGTTCCTGCTTCATTTTTGTCAAAAACATCAAGGAATGATGAATACTGCAAAGGCAGCGTTAAATATTTTTCAGCGGCTGTGGCTATGTGGGATTTGTGAGAATCTGTGGCACTTGATGTCTGGAGACATTTTTCTTTACACAGAAGTGAAGAAAACGTGATTTTACTTTCTTGCCAATTTAGTAAAGGATTATGGTAACTTAACCACAGCATTCCTAGAATAATTCCATACTGAGGAGCATGGATTACGTCAAAGATAATGTTTTCTACATGTTTGGTGTCTTGATTTCCCCCTTTACAGATCACAGACAAGGGGAAGGTCTGAAGAGTCACCAGACCTCCAGCTATGAGTTTTCCATCTACGGCTTGTATTATTTCTGGTGTTTTCTTCTTCTTACATGGAATCCCCCATGTTTGAATCAATAGTGCATTGATAACATTACCAGTAGCCCTGGAATCTACTAAGGCTTTCTTGAGATAAGTCTTTTGTTTTACCAGTACTTCTAGATCTAATTTTAAATGTCTTGAGTTGAGTAAACCTTTTCTACCATCTTGTGAAGGGTCCACGGTTACGACCAAGAGTAACCCTTCCTTACACCTTGGGTGTTCTAGTTTTCCTGCTTGATCTGTGCATTTGCTACAACCTTCTTGGTAGGGGTTTGTTTACTTTTTGGTTTTGCTGGACATTCTTTAGTGAAATGGCTATTTCGACCACAGTACAGACATTGTCCGTTTTTTCTACCTAGATCTTTCTCTTCTTTCGTTAAGGGCCTCCTGATGGTTCCTGTTTCCATTGGCTCATGATTGTTGACTCCATGAACTTGTGATTCTTTATGTTCATGAACACACCAGAAATTTTTCTCAGTCTTTTTGCGTGTTCCCTGTCGTTCTACAAGACGATGGTCTAATCTCAAAACAAGATTTATCAGATCTTGACAATCCGTGGGTTGAGGATCAATCTGTGCAAGAATGTCTTTTAACTCATCTTTGAGTCCTTGGTAGAACAGGGCTGATCTCTTTTCCTCAGGCCAGGCCGTTTCTTCTACCAGCCGATTAAAGTTAGCCAAGTAAGAGGCAAGATCATTATTTCCTTGTCGCAATTCTAACAGTTCTCGGTCTGCGGACAGAGTAACTGCTCTTCGATCAAAAACACTTTCAAATTCTCAGATAAAGTCTCTCCAGTTATAAAGCAAGGGATTATCTTGACGCACGAGAGGGATTGCTCAGGTGGCCGCGTCTCCAGTCAAATAGTAAATCAAGAAGGCCACCCTGGATTGGGGATCAGGGAAGGTGTTTGGTCGACAGGTGAAATGCAATTCTACTTGAGTCAAAAAGGATTGTACCTTCTGAGGATCACCTGAAAACCTTTCTGGGGGAGCCAAAGGAGTGGGTGTGGGAACTGTGAGTCATATGTTCGTTGGAGGATTCCCTCCTGAACCTTGAGGAGGAGGATTAAGCCAACCCGCACCCAGATGACTTTGCTCCTTCTTTCCTACTCTGTCTTGTAACTGATCCACCCTTTCTGCTAGATTGGCTGCTATGTTTTTAGATTCAACTACATCCAATCGAAGCTGTGTAATTACCTTATGTAACTCGTCCAATGTGGCCATATTGAAAACCTAGCACAAACTAGGAGGATTAAAATTTGTGGGCTTACTATTCTGTCAGCGAGACCGGATCCTCGGGGTTTGCGTCTGTTCCCAATATGTCCACCTCTTGGTAGCTCCAAACTGTACTAGCTATTATAGCACAGAGTTAAAGAATGGTCAAGTGGGGGATGGGGTTTTAGGTTGGGAACAGCGGGGAAGGAGACCTGTGGAAGCAAGAGTTAAGAACACAATAGCAAGGTTATTCACGTTAATCTTCATGAACTTTGTTTTAATTATCTATGCTCTAATAACATGAGAGATCAAGAACTTTTCAATAACGTGACCTTTTTATAATCATATACTCTGTACATTGAACTCTCTCAAGTTAGTCTTTAGAATAGCAATTACGTCATAAAAAGAATTAATGAGTACATTTGTTCCCAAAGAATTAACTGCTATATGATTTATGAACGATACTGTAGAAAAGGCAAACTGACTAAACTTGTTTTGTCTAGAAAGATCCCACTCTGTTTGATCTGAGTTTCAAGATTCAATTGCCCAGAAATTATTGCACACCTTATTGCCAGACTATGCATCAAGACTCAAATACCTGGAATGATCGCGCACTCTGCCGATCTGAACTGCAAGGGTTAATTGCCAAGAACGAATCATGCACACTGTTGCCAATTCAACCATCAAGATTCAAATGTGTCGAAATGATTGCGCACTCAGCCGATCTGAACTGCAAGGGTTAATTGCCAAGAATGAATTGGGCACATTGTTGCTGATTCAACCATCAAGATTCAAATGCCTCGAAATGATCGCGCACTCTGCCGATCCGAACTGCAAGGGTTAATTGCCAAGAATGAATTGCGCATACTGTTGCTGATACATACCCCAAGTAACAGAGTGTTCTCTTTAGCTAGCCTTACACTTTGCCTATTGAATGTCCTGTGCCTATTGGGTTTCTTCACTCATGCCCTATGGGACCTGGTGAGTGAGATTTTACGTGCACTGACCTTAGAGTTCCAGAACTTCTTTGCCCAGAGGGCACGGTATTGCCAGATAGCAGCAATGTATATTTGTGGTCAGGCTTAGACTGCTGTTATCTGATATCACACTTGGATACCTGCCACTGTTTATTGGGACGTTCAAGCTTCACTAATGGACATGCCCAACGGACTGCCTAGTAAGAAGGCAAACTTAACTCTGGAATGGTATGGCTGTTTTTTGGGCTACTTTCCTCTGCTTGCTTATTCCCCCAGCAGTAACAAAAATTACAAGGATACTCAAGGGGCCTTGATAATTGCCAGAGGCCATACTCACATCTTCAGATCTGCGTGCATCGTCCGGCTCTGCGTTGTGCCGTTGGAGCTGTCTGTGACGTCACGGTCTTCTATTAGGGCACCACCCCGACAAGCGTACGTCAGTTCTTTTCCTTCTGCGCCGGTTAAGCACAGGCCTTGATAGAGCTACCCTTATTTTGGCGTTTCGTCAAAGACTCTTTCGATTGTCTGTGTGAATGACTTTGAGGAAGACTGGATTCAAACTGTGTGGCGCATGTCATGGCGCCATGTTGGTCACTGATCCGCACCAAGTTTGTCTCTGGTGCCTCAAAAAGGATCACAATGTGAAGTCGTGCTCTGACTGTCGGGCCATGGCTCTGAAGGTCTTGAGAGAGAGATCTCTCAAACTTCTAGCAGCCTGGCAGCTGTCTTCGGTCGGCGTGACTCTGCGGAGGTCATGGAACCGCTCCAGGACCCCAGGTCATCTTCTTTGCATTCGAGGTCCTCGGACATTCAGGTAAGAGGCACAAAAAGAAGAAGTCCAAGCGGACTTCGACTTCGACACACCCGTCGGCCGACGAGGCATCTAGGGAACATCGACTTTCCAAGCACGGCTCCACGGAGCTGTCACCAGGGCCAACTTCGCTTCTTCCCCCCCTTTCCGGGAACCGGAGCGACCCCCGCTCAAATTAAAGAATTTTGCGAGGCTATGCGTCTTGTTTTTGATCGGGCTGCACTCTTGGGTGGGTCTTGGGGCCCGTGGGGTCTGCAGGGTCCCCATCGGATTAGATGTCTGCAGCTTTGGCCTTGGCGCCGTTGGGAACCCCTGTATTGGATCCGGACAAGGGCCGGGTTCTCACAGTTTACCGCCTCCTGTGCCGGACCCGACGTCGAGGCTCCCTCCACCACCGGGACCCACTGGAGGTGGTAGCACCATCCTCATTCTGGATGATCTGAAGCCAGAACGACGTTTTGCGATGCCAATTCCGACGGCGCCGATTAGGCCCAGATCAGTGTCTGAGGCTTATTTAGAACAGCCGGGCACAGGTGAGGAGGGGGAGGGGTCTGAGGACCCTTAGGAATATGGACTGGTGCATGAACAGGACTGGTATGAGGATCTAGGGAAAGCCAGAGGACTAAATACTTCTCCAGATAGTGGCATGCTTTCTCCTCCTGCTGTGGCTACGGAGGAGGGGGCATCTTATGCCATGGTGGTGCGTAGGGCAGCTGAGGTTTTGGACCTAAACTTGCTTACGGTGCCAGTCAGGACTTATGTCCTGGCAGAGGTGCTTCAGCCAGGGCTTTCTGCATCAGAGCCGATGTTACTCTTCAATGAAGCCCTCACAGATGTCTTTCCGGGAACGTGGTCCAAACCCAGCACAGGGGCTCTTGTGAATAGAGCAATCAGCCGCCACCATAGACCAGCTCCATCTGACCCTAGTTTCCTCACCCAACACCCCACCCCGGTAGTCCAAGCCTCAACTTCCCGTGGTGCCTTCCCTTCCGCTCCCCCCGATAGGGAATCCAAGAGGCTGGACCAACTTGCAAAGATGTTGTTTTCTTCCTCCAGCCTGGCATTGAGGTCGGTTAACACCTCTTGCCTACTGGGCCGTTTTTCCATAGTTTATGGGATACGGTGGCACAAGTGCTGCCTTAGGTACCGGAGGGCGTATGGGGCACTCTCACCCAAGCTTTCAAGGTTGGGGAAGATGCAGCCAAGTTTACCATCAGGTATGGCACGACCGACTCGCTGGACAGGGCGATTTCTTCGACAGTGGCCATCCGACGCCACGCCTGGCTACGTACCACTAGCTTTTCAGGGGATGTCCAGTCGAACTTGATGGGCATGCCTTTCGATGGCTCCCGCCTTCTTGGTGAGAAGGCAGACTCTGCACTTGAAAGGTACAAGGATTCTTGAGCTACAGCCAGATCCTTGGGCCGCTCAGCGCTGGCTCATCATAATGATCCTGACTTGACTGAGAAGTGTGCTGGGACCCTGCTAACCAGGCGCCAGCACCAGTGTTCTTTCACTTAAAAATGTACCATTGTTCCACAATTGGCACAACTATGGCACACAGATAAGTCCCTTGTAACTGGTACCCCCGGTACCAAGGGCCCTGTGACCAAGGAAGGTCTCTAAGGGCTGCAGCATGTCTTATGCCACCCTGGGGACCCCTCACTCAGCACATGCACACTGCCTCACAGCTTGTGTGTGCTGGTGGGGAGAAAATGGCTAAGTCGACATGGCACTCCCCTCAGACTGCCAGGCCCACCTCACACTGCCTGTGGCATAGGTAAGTCACCCCTCTAGCAGGCCTTACAGCCGTAAGGCATGGTGCACTATACCACAGGTGAGGGCATAGGTGCATGAGCACTATGCCCCTACAGTGTCTAAGCAAAACCTTAGACATTGTAAGTGCAGGATAACCATAAAGAGTATATGGTCTGGGAGTTGGTCAAACACAAACTTCACAGTACCATAATGGCTACACTGAAATCTGGGAAGTTTGGTATCAAACGTCCCAGCACAATAAATGCACACTGATGCCAGTGTACATTTTATTGTGAAATACACCCAGAGGGCATCTTAGAGATGCCCCCTGAAAACATACCCGACTTCCAGTGTGGGCGGACTAGTTTTTGCCAGTCTGACACACACCGGACATGTTGCTGGCCACATGGGGGGAGTGCCTTTGTCACTCTGTGGCCAGGAACAAAGCCTGTACTGGGTGGAGGTGCTTCTCACTACCCCTGCAGGAACTTTAACATCTGGCAGTGAGCCTCAAAGGCTCATTCCTTTTGTTACAGCACCCCAGGGCATCCCAGCTAGTGGAGATGCCTGCCCCTCCGGCCACTGCCACCACTTTCGGCGGCAAGGCTGAGGAGATAATTAGAAAAACAAGGAGGAGTCACCCACCAGTAAGGACAGCCCCTCAGGTGTCCTGAGCTGAGGTGACCTCTGCCTTTCGAAATCCGACGAGCCGCCAACTGCTTTGGCCCCAGTCCAAACGGCATGTCTCCAGACTCAAAGAACCTGCACAGCGGTGCATCCGACAGGGACCAGCGACCTCTGAAGCCTCACAGGACTGCTGTGAACTGAAGGACCAAGAAACTCCTGAGAACAGCGGCACTGTTCAAAAACAGCAACAACTTTGCAACTTTTTAACAAGTTTCAAAGACCTCACTCTTCCCGCCGGACGTGTGAGACTTCACACTCTGTACCTGACGCCCCCGGCTCCAGCTCCAGAGAACTAACACCGCAGAGAGGACTCCCAGGCGACTGCAACTCCGTGAGTAACCTGAGACGTCCCCTCTGCACCCCCACAGCGATGCATGCAGAGAGGATCCAGAGGCTCCCCCTGACCCTGACTGCCTGGACCAAGCATTGCTCCTGCAGCACTCAGGACCAAAAGGAACCGAACCCCAGTGCAGAAGTGACCATCAGGCGATCCTCTGCCTAGCCTAGTGGGTGGCTGGCCCGGGAAGCCCCCCTGTGCCCTGCCTGCACCGCTAGAGTGACCCCCGGGTCCCCCCTTTGACTTCTATTGAAAACTGACGCCTGCTAAGAACACTGCACCCGGCCGCCCCTGTGCCGCTGAGGGTGTGTTTTGTGTGGCTACTTATGTCCTCCCCAGTGCTCTACAAAACCTCCCTGGTCTGCCCTCCGAAGACGCAGGTACTTACCAGTTGGCAGACTGGAACCGGAGCACCCCTGTTCTCCATAGGCGCCCATGTGTTTTGGGCCCTCCTTCGACCTCTGCACCTGACCGGCCCTTTGTTGCTGGTTCGGTGACTTTGGGGTTGCCTTGAACGCCCAACGGTGGGCTGCCTATGCCCCAGAACTGAGACTTGTAAGTGTCTTACTTACCTGAGAAACTAACCAATACTTACCTCCCCCAGGAACTGTTGATTTTTGCACTGTGTCCACTTTTAAAATAGCTTATTGCCTTTTTAACTAAAACTGTGTATGTTACTGCTCTAACTCAAAGTTCCTTACTTACCTGTGTGGAGTACCTTGCATTTTATGTATTTACTTCAAATCTTGGATCTTGTGGTTCTAAAATAAATTAAGAAAATATATTTTTCTATAGAACAACTATTGGCCTGGAGTTAAGTCTTTGAGTGTGTGTTCCTCATTTATTGGCTGCGTGTGTACAACAAATGCTTAACACTACCCTCATGATAAGCCTACTGCTTGATCACACTACCACAAAATAGAGCATTTGAATGATCTAATTTTGCCACTATCAACCTCTCAGGGGAACCCTTGGACTCTCTGCCCACTATCTCTCACTTTGAGATAATATATACCCTCTGGGTGTATGTTACAATAAATTGCACACTGGCACCAGATTTCAGTGTAGCCATTATGGAACTGTGGAGTTCGCGTTTGACAAACTCCCAGACCATATACTCTTATGGCTACCCTGCACTTACAATGTCTAAGGTTTTGCTTAGACACTGTAGGGGCATAGTGCTCTTGCACATATGCCCTCACCTGTGGTATAGTGCACCCTGACTTAGGGCTGTAAGGCCTGCTAAAGGGGTGACTTACCTATGCCACAGGCAGTGTGAGGTTGGCATGGCACTCTGAGGGGAGTGCCATGTCGACTTAGTCATTTTCTCCCCACCAGCACACACAAGGTGTGAGGCAGTGCGCATGTGATAAGTGAGGGGTCCCCAGGGTGGCATAAGAAATGCTGCAGGCCTTAGAGACCTTCCCTGGCATCAGGGCCCTTGGTACCAGGGATACCAGTTACAAGGGACTTATCTGAGTGCCAGGGCTGTGCCAATTGTGGAAGCAAAGGTACAGTTTAGGGAAAGAACACTGGTGCTGGGGCCTGGTTACAGGGTCCCAGCACACTTTCAATCAAAACTTAACACCAGCAAAGGCAAAAGGTTAGTGGGTAACCATGCCAAGGAGGCATTTCCTTACAAGGTATAGGGGTAAAGGTGGCCGGAGTTCCACTCGAGACAAAAAGCGTCTCTGAGAAAGTGCCGCCTTGGAAACTCCAATGCGCAAAACAGCTGACATTGCGCGTTCTCTGCGGAGGCGAACAGATCTAACAAAGGCTCTACCCACTGCTGGAAGAGACCTTGCGCCACCTCCGGATGGAGACGCCATTTGTGATCGGCTGTGCATCGACGGCTGTATTCGTCCACTCGGGCGTTGAGGGAACCTGCCAGATGTTGAACCATCAGGGTAATACCCTGATGTTCCAGCCATGTCCAGAGACGTAGTGCCTCCTGACAAAGGGTCCAGGACCCTACTCAGCCCTGTTTGTTGCAATACCACATGGCGGTAGTATTGTCCGTGAACACCTGCACCACTTTCCCTTTGAGAGAGGGAAGGAATGCTTTCAACACAAGCCTGATCGCCCAGAGCTCCAGCAGATTGATATGGAGCCCCGACTCCGCTGGAGACAGAGTCCTCTGATCTCCACCTCTCCCATGTGGCCACCCCAACCCAGAAGTGACGCATCTGTCACCATAGAGAGATCTGGTTGGGGGAGGGAGAGGGATCTGCCGTGGACCCAATGCGGATTCGAAAGCCACCACTGCAGGTATCGCAGTCCCCTCCAAGATCTGGACCAGGTCGGAGAGATTCCACTGATGCTGCGCCCACTGGAACTTCAAGTCCCACTTCAGAGCCCGCATATGCCATCTGGCATGTGTGACTAGCAGGATGCAGGAGGCCATGAGGCCCAGCAGCCTCAGAGTTAGTTTCGCTGAAACCCAAGAGCAAGGCCAAAAGATCGGAATCATAGCCTGAATGCCTTGGACTCTTTTTCGGGAGGGTAAGCTCAAAACTGCACTGTGTCCAAAACCGCTCCGATGAAAGGGAGCGACTGAGAGGGGGCCAGGTGTGACTTCGGCATGTTTATAGTGAACCCCAGCGTGTGCAGGAGATTCACCGTAGTCTGAAGGTGGGAGATGACTTTCTGGGGCGACGTGGCCACGAAAGGGACGAAAAGCGGACTGTGTTGGGCGAGGGACTGAGAAAAGACCGAGGGACCGAGCCATAGTCCGGTAATCCTTGAATCTCTCCAAGGCCGAGTCCGCTTTGTCTCCGACTAGACGGAAGCCATCAGAGGGCTTGTCCATGAGTGACTGTGGACATCCCCCGAAAAAACGGAAGTACGTAACCAGGCGTCGTGTCCAGCCCACAACGGATTGTGAACTTTGCCACATTTCTCTCATCGTTCACAGCTTGGGAAACTATACCATGGGCCCCCTCCGGTATCTTCGGCGGAACTTGCGCAACCGTATCCCATAAAGAGTGGGTATAGCGGCCCAAAAGGCATGCAGTGTTCACAGACCGCAGCGTGAGACTGGAGGAAGAAAACAACTTCTTGCCAAACTGTTCCAGCCTTTTGGATTCCCTAGCCAGGGGTGCGGAAGCAAATGTGCCTGAAGAAGAGGAAGGCTGGATAACAAGACTCTCCGGCATGGGGTGTTGGGACAGGAATTTAGGATCGTTCGGAGCGGGCCGATGGCGGCATGCGATAGTCCTATTCACAGGAGCCCCTGTTTTGGGTTTGGACCATGTACCCAGAAGGACATCAGTGAGGCTTAATTAAAAGGCAAAAGGGGTTCTGAAGTAGAAGCCCCAGGCTGAAGTACCTCCGTCAGGAGATTAGACCTGACCTCAACAGTGGGAAGCTCGAGTCCAACGACCTCAGCTGCCATACCGACCACTATACCATAAGTTGCTCCCTCCGCCGTAGCCACGGTAGGAGGAGACAGCATGCCAGCGTCAAGAGAAGTATCCAGACCACTGGTTTCGCCTAATTCCTGAGCCCAGTCCATAGCAGGGTCATCCTGGTATTCATAAGGGTCCAGGGACTCCTCCAATTCCTCCCCATGTTCGTACCCATAAGAAAAAAGGTCAAAATCCGACCTGGGGCAAATAAGCCCCATCGAAGCCGAAGGCGGCGTTGTCCGACGCCGCTCAGACGCTGAGTCATCGGGGATAAGAAACGGGTCAACGTCGATAGTGGGCACCACCGACATCGGGAGCGTTGATCATCGACCCGGCACCGGGGAAGGTCTCAAGGGTGCGACCAGCGCCAGTGCGGATCCGGAGGTGACCTCGGTGGCCGGAGCCAATGCCGGCACGGAACCCGAAAGCCCCTCAGCCTAACCCCTTGGGCACGAAGGGGCCGTATCGGGGTCGGACGGCCCAAATATGAGGCGCTTGGCCTCATAAAACTCTTTAAGCTGGGCCGTGGTCCCTCCGGCTCTGGGAACCTCAGGGAAGCGTGGAGCCGACCCAAACGTAGGCTCCGAGGACAGAGGCCTAGTGCGTGGACGCTCTTACCGCATCACGTCGGCGAGCGACGGGGCAAAGTCAGAGAGCGATGGGACTTCTTTGACTTCTTCTTCTTCTTACCTTGACCCGAAGATTTAGAAGAAGACGAGTGGTGATGACTCTGCGACCGATCTCAAGACCTTTCTCTCGAAAGAGACTGGGACCTGTGCGGTGTAGAGTGCAGGGCTGCCATTAGCTTTATGGACTGCTCCCTCAAAGCCTTCGGGTGCATGGCCCGGCACTCAGAGCATGACTGTGTCGTGGTCGCGCTCGAGACACCACAGACAAACCCAATGAGGATCCATCACCGACATCGTCCGATGACAGTCCTCGCATGGCATGAACCTGGTCTTTGGGGACATCCTCGACGTACCAAAGTCGCACAGAAAAAACTCGACAAAACGGTCGAATTAGGCCAAAAAATAGCCAGGATTAGCTCTTCTCTGGATCAGTGCGTGGCACGGAAAGAAAATAACTGACGTCACTGCACAAGGGCGGCGTCTATATACTAATCCCAACATCATCACAGCGACCACAACGCCTACGGAGTCGACCGACGCCACCTACCGATGCGCAAGGGTAATGCTCGAAGAAAAATCTCCGGATCCAGTCTGACACCTGGGGGAAAAGTCTAAGGTAAGGAATCTGCAACTAGAAGTCTCTATCAGATCTATGCAGCAGTACTTGTCAAAAGAAACTGTTTTTGACATGTAGAAAAAGCCTACTTTTAACATGACCAAAGTCACCCCCACTTGCACCTTACAGACTTAGATCAGTATGCCACTATAGTGACCAGCTATAAAGTGCTATTCAACTGTATATGCAACTTTGGCTTTTTTGTATCAAGAGGAATATTTATGTTTCGAAATTCACCTTTTCTATATGAAAGGCTAGGAAAATACTACAAAGATCATTTGAGCGCTGCTTAAATAATTATTAAAACTCAAGGTCTGTGGATGAAGGTAGATTTTTTGCTAACTTTGTGACAAAGGTGTAGGAAAGTGCCATTGTTGGCATGGTTACCCCCTCCCCCACATTTTGCTTGATATTTATGCCAACTTTGATTGAAAGTGTGCTGGGATCCTGCTAACCAAACCCCAGCAGCAGTGTTCTTTTTCAAAATCTGTACGTTTCTTTCCACAATTGGCACACCCATAGCACACAGATAAGTCCCTTGCAAGAGGTACCCATGGTACCAAGGGCCATGTGGCCAGGGTAGGTCCCCAAGGGCTGCAATATGTATTATGCTACCCTGGGGGACCCCTCACCAAGCACATGCACAAAGTCGACATGGCACACCTCTCAGGGTGCCATACCCACAACCCACTGCCTGTGGCATAGGTAAGTCACCAGTCTAGCAGGCCTTACAGCCCTAAGGCAAGTTGCATTGTACCACAGGTGAGGGCATAGCTGCATGTTCAATATGCCCCTACAGTGTCTAAGTCTATTCTTAGACATTGTACGTGCAGTGTAGCCATATTGAGTATATTGTCTGGGAGTTTGTCATTACAAACTCCACAGAACAACAATGGCATCACTGAATACTGGGAAGTTTGATATCAAACTTCTCAGCACAATAAACCCCCACTGATGCCAGTGTGGGATTTATGAAAAATGCACCCAGAGGGCATCTTAGAGATGCCCCCTGTATGTTAGCCAAACTGCTAGTGCAGAACTGACTAGTCTGTGCCTGTCTGCAAATTTCAGACAAGTTTCTGACCACATGGGGTGAGAAATGTTCTGCTCTCTGTGGTCAGAAACAAAGCCGGTCCTGGGTGGAGGTGCTTCACACCTCCTCCCTACAGGAACTGTTACACCTGGCAGTGAGACTCAAAGGCTCAAGCCTCTGATTACAGTGCCCCAGGGCCATCCAGCTAGTGGAGTTGCCCGCCCCCCCACCAGGCAAAGCCCCACCTCTAAGGTGTCCAGACCTGAAGTGGAACCCTCCCTGCAGAATCCTCCATCTTGGTTTGGAGGACAGGGACTAACAGGATTAGGGTTTCCCCCCCCCGCCCAAAGGGAGTGGGCACAAGAAGGGTGTAGCCACCCTCAAGGACAGTAGCCATTGGCTACTGCCCTCTGAACCCTGTAACACCCCTAAATCCAGGATTTAAGGGCCTCCCTGAACCCAGCTCACCAGATTTGTGGTGACCTGACAAGAAAGAAGAAGGACTGCTAAGTTGAACCACCAGCAGAGAAGAAGGAAGACGACAGCTGATTTGCCCCCAGCCTTACCGGCCTTTCTCCTGCTTCAGAGAACCTGCAAAAGAACAGCAACGCATCCAGAGGGACCAGTGACCTCTGCCAAGCTCCAGAGGCCTGCCTTGCAGCCAAAAGGACCAAGAACTCCTGTGGACAGCGGCCCTGTCCAAGAAGAAACAACAACTAAGGACTACAGCCTTACTCCAAATGTATGAGTCCTGACCACTCTGCCCCCGACGCCCAAGGCTCGTGTCCAGGTGGCCCAACCAGATAGAGAGGATCCCCAAGCGATTCTGAGCAAGTGCCCACTCTGGATTGACCTCTCCATCCCTCCACGACGACGCCTGCAGAGGGAATCCTGAGGTTCACATTTTACTTGCACCAAGCCATAGAAATTCAGCAGTTATAGTTATGGTTAGGTCAAGTAACTATAACTCATGCCCTAAGGTAACTATAGCTCGCGCCCTCACCATGCACAGTTTTCTCCTCAATAATTTTACTGCAAATGTTACATTTATATTATGAATGATGTTATCAAAGATTCCATGAATGATATAATATGTGGGGCAATTAGCAGTGCAAGGTGAGGGCGTAAATTTTGGTTACCTTAGGATGTGGTTGGCTGCAGGTCCTGGACAGTGGCCAGGCCCTGTAGCTAACCCCCTCTAAGCACCTAACCGGGTGTCACGCACAGACTTCAGCCATGCGTGGCGGAGTTTGCCGGCGAAGCCTAGCATGTGGCCAGGCCCTGCAGCCAACACCCCTTTAAGCACGCACGGCCTTGGCAAAGAAATGAAAAGGGGGAAGGGTAGGAATACCCGGCCCCTCTAGCCTTGGTGCTGTGATTTCTCTTAGACCAGACCAAGGCACAAAAACATTAAAAAAAAGTTTTGCTGTGAAATTGTAGTCGATTTGTGAATCTGCAGCAAAAATAAAAATAAAAAACAAGCGCAGGGTCCCGTGCTTGTTTTCTACAAAGCCCCTGTGTGGGCAGCCCGGGGTCTGCTGGCTCCCTGCCTCCTGCAGGAGCCGGCATTGCTCCCACATGCAGGAAGCTTCAAAAATGCAGTTTCCTGTATGCTGGAGCAATCCGTTCATCTGATTTACTGCCCGGCTGACAACAGGCAGGAAAACAGATGAAAAGCCTGCTCCCAGCGAGTGGAAGCAGTTTCTCTCGCTTGGTGGGAGCTGTCAATACACTAGTTATGTGTAGCTGACCTAAGTATAACTTGGACCGCTATGATGCATTGCTTATGACCTCACATATTAAATCACTGATGGCATCTCTGAAATCTGTGGCAGTGCAACTTCTTCTTAAGCCACTTAAGTATAGCTGATGAATTTCAGTGTAGTTTTTGGTTTTAAAATGTTCGTTTTGTTTTGTTAGAAGACATATGTATGACTCCACCTTAACCTTTATTTACTCCTAACCCCCCTCCGGCTACAGCCTTTGGCCGTGTGCAGCAGGGGTTGGCTTCAGGGCCTGGCATGTGGCCTGGCCCTGCATCCAGACCCCTCCAGTGGCCAGCACCCCCAAGAGGCCAACCGGCCACAGACCCCCACACACTTTTTCCCTTTTTTTTTTTTCAATCCCTCAGGACTCTCGTGGAAGTATAGGGATAGTCTGCGTCAATCATAATGTTTGCAATGGGGGGCTTTCTGGTGTTAGGAGGCCCACAAAAATGGTGCAATGAAATCTACAAGATTTCATTGCGCCACTTTTGGTGTCATTTTTAACACCTGACTCAAAGCAGGCGTTAACAGGACACACCCATTTAAGTCAATAGGTATCCTTGCACTTTGCTGCACTACCATCAAACTGTTTGACGCTAGTGCAGCAAAGCGCCACAATAGCATAAAAAATGTTGACACTGTTGACCTAACTGGTGCCATGGTGTACCATATTGGAAATACCGTGCACCCATGGTGTCGTTAGGTGGCAGTGGGGGGGTGTCAGAAATCTGGCGCCTCAGTACTGAGGTGCCAGATTCTTGTAAATCTGGGCCTTATTCTAATCGTGAAGCGTAAAGGGGAGGACAGAAGCAACAAAGTTTCAGGGCCTAATGGCACAAGCGTGAAAGACAAAGGGATCAAGTACATGTTAGGCAAGGCAGCATTTGTGAAGCAGCAGATGCAGGAAGTGAGCGAGTGATGGAGCTTCACTTATAACCTTTTACTTTGATATTGCTATTGATGTTTTTCGGAGACTGCTCTATCAAACATTACAGGAAAATGTTTTAGATGCACCCTATGCTATTCCAAATGGCTAGAAATAAGGTGTTTTCCCAAATTGTCTCACAGTTCAGTTCCAGGCTTGCATCTTTAGCCTCCCATCCTACTTCTTTTTCCTGTTGCCCTTTTTCTCGCTGTGTCTTCATCCCTCCTTGCTTTCGAAATATGAAAATAAGAGCATATTGATAATGTAAAGGACATTATTAACCATGAGAACATAAATGTGTAAGCCCACCTGTTGCATATTCCATCTCTTTATCAATGCGTTCAGCAATAGAAAATGTTCTGAACATGCACCTTAATGGAATGGTAATCCAGTTTCCATTTTAAAATGCCCTCTTGTCCAGAATGTTCAGATTAATTAAACTATTATGTAGAATGTATAAAATATGTCATTATCAAAATCGAGAGAGAAGAAGAGGCAGCCACAAATCGCAAAAATAAAATGTTAGTCATGACTCCCCCTCCCTTGTAACGTGGTTCCCCAACAATCTAAAATCCCCACAACTGACTGGTGTGAATGCAAATATCTTCCTTTTTTACTAATAATTTAATTGCTTTATAGCTGTCAAAAGCCTCATTGCTTTTCAGCATTGGCGTGATAATCATACGTGCCAGAATTTCGCACAAAAAAAAGAAAAATCTGCTCAAGGAACATCTTAATCTGAATGTGCAAACCATCATCACAGATGCTAAAAATGGTTGTCCGCAATTTGACAAATGCCTTATGATTAAAAACAGGTGTAGTTGCACAAAACGCATAGTTTTAAGCTTTCTCTCGTCAATAAGGCTAAATATTATTGAAAATAGGTTTTTAATTTGCTCTCACCATAAACTTGTTGAATGAATAGAAACATCTTTTCTCCCTTGGTTGTCGTCAGCATACTCTCAAAACGAAACTTTTACATAATCTTTTAGCCACAACATTTTCCGCCTGAAATTTCAAACTGGACTACTCACGCCACTGCGGAAATGTGGTGGTTATCAATAACATACAATAGGGAGCCCAACCATTCTCTTCTTAGCATCGGTTTATTGATGGATGTTGCCACTCGAGCTTCAAGAAAACAGTCTGCCCCTTAGCTTCTGCAGGATGGTCTAAACTGTTCTCTGTTTTTACCATGGTGGCCGGGATGATCGCTGGTTCAGTATTTGGGTAGATATTCCTGACTCTCCAGTGTCTCCTCTCTTGCTTAACTCCTGTGAAGCCCTCGGTCGTACACAGATCGTAAAGGGCAGAATTCATTCAGCTGGTCTTGTGCTCCACCTTGTTTTCACCAATGGCGATTAATACTCAACTTTGCTCCAATCCCTCTTCTCTGGTCAGATCATCTGGCTATTCCTTTCTCTCTCTCTTTACTACTTTAACAATATCCTCCTCAGAACCCACCGCTCCGACACACTGACGTAGTAGTGAAGTAAACTCTCTCCGTTATTATTTTCTCAAGAGCTTGCAGGGTTTTACACCTACACTAATTATCTTTCATAAACTAACACCCTAATTAATTCTTTGATTTCCTCTAATCTGCATCTTCTGGTACTTTAACAGTTTGTAAACAATCTCATCAGCTTCCTTCAGCTCCTTGTTACACCCAAGAGCTGAAAACACAAAACTGTATTTGTAAGTAAGCCCAAAGAACTTGGGGTCATATTTACAAGTGGCTTGCACCACCGGTGTGTCACTTTTTTTGATGCACCAACAGTGCAGGCCACAGGCACATATTTACAAGGCAGCGCAGTCACTTTGCTTGGCTTTTCATGGCCTTGTAGTTATGGAGTAAGACAACCTAGTGGGATTTGCTCTGTTACCTTGCTCTGCGTCAAAGAGGCATTCCATTGGTGTTGCGTTGGGTGTTGCCATGCAACACCCATGGTTTTTTATGCATTTTCAGATTTACAAGGATTTGTAAACCTGGGAATGCATCACAAGCCTACGCCTACCCAGGGGAGGTGTAAGGAAGTTGTAACAAAGAAAAATACCTTTATTTCGCCACGTTTTTGCTTTTTTCTATGTATGCTGTATTCTACAGCACACATAGAAAGAGGAAAACTCCTCTTGTGATTGTTTTTGTGCAGGAAGGTGCCCCTTCCTGCTCAAAAACAATCATCCCTGCAACGCAGACACCCTTGTACCATGTTGCAAGGGTGCTTGCGTTGGCGCATGGCAACTCGTTGTGCGCCAGCGCAGGGGAAAGGGACAGAAATGCACCGTATCTTGTAGATAGAGCACATTCCTACCCTTTTCTTTTGACGCAAGGCAGTGTAGCAAGAAGGCTTGAGGCACTGCCCGGTGTCGAAAGATTGTAAATATAACCCTTGGAGTTCATCTTATTCCAAGGATTCTCATGTCCTCTACCGAGCTTTTCTTCGGACCTATAAATCCATGGTCCATAATATTATTCCTCTCAGAAAAAAAATCCTCACACTCCAATTGCTGTTTTCCTTATATAATACCCTCACAAGTCCTTTGTGACTAAGGGCCATATGAACGAACACTTTTTCCCATAGACACAGAATGGGTAAAAACCTTTGCTACATATGGCCCTAAATTCCTGAATTTTTCTCTATCAAAGTTGCCAAGATTCACAACTCTCTTGTCTTATCCCTACCAATGGCCCAGTTTACAACAGTCCATTCTTCAACTCTGCCTCCTTGACTCTGTCTCCCAGTACTCATTTCCCACAGTTCACTCCTCTTACTGAGGACCGACCTGTGGATCTTCTTACATCCATCAAATCAGGCTCCCCTATAGACCTGTCCTTTCCACATAATGCATACGACCCCTTTGATTCTGGGGCTGTCTCTGAAAGACATCTGCAACCTTTGTCTCAATCGAGGCCTTCTTCTCTGCTGAAAACAAGCAATGATAGACCATTTTCTAAAAAGGTATCCTGGTACTTATCAACTGCTGTCCAATTTAGTTTTTTCTCTCTCTATTATTATAATTCTCGAAAAATACATCAATCTCCAACATTCCTGCTCCCAAAACATTTTCGTTCCCGACACAATATGGAGCTGATACTTCTATACATTCTTAATCATCAACTACTCACAGACCAGGACGGTTCTGCGTCCCTTGTACCTAATGACCTGTCAGCATGATTTGACATGGTCTCTCATGGTACCCTTCTGAAACTCCTCTGTGAGAGATCCTGTAGTGGACTGGATATCAGATTATCTAAACCGACTATCCCAAGCAGTCCCCATCCCTCCTTTTACATCTGTGTTTCTTGAAGTTTCATCTGGAGATCTTCAAGTGTCCTCTCTTAGTCCCACCTTTTTTATAATGTTTTTTTTCTTTAGCCCGACGTAATCATTTATTTGACCTCACAGTGATATCCTACACAGACGATACACATTTGTTTCCATATTAATAACTCCTCTACTGTTAATACTACCAACTTTCATAATTGCCTCATTACAATGGTTAATTGAATGACCTACGATTCCGTTGCAGTCAATGTAAACAAAACTGAGATCTTGATTGTTGGCAGCTTGGCCACCACAAACCGTGACTCTTGGTGGCTGATAAAACTTGCCCATCTCCTGAACCAGTTCATAAAGTTCATAATTTAGTTTTCAGGTTTGATAAGTCACTTTCATTCTTCCAAAATTATCAATTTCTTACCAACATCTTCAAGTCAGGCATTTGTCCATCTTTAATTTTATCTTATTTTGATTACTGCAACTCTCTTGTCCTTCCTGATTACTTTCTTTAGCGATTGTTGTGTATCCGATATTCTGCTGTCTAACATGTTGTTAATCTCATAAAACAGCCCATCTTGATCCTTATCTGTTCATTCTTCATTGGTTTCCTGTCATGGTCGGATTCTGTTCAAATCACTGTTCCTTGTGCATCGGTCAGACCACAAATCAGACTTCCTCTTTCTTCAAGAAAATAATCAATATTCACTCAGACTACTCACAAAAATCCTTTGCATGTGTGGAGATTGCTGCAGTCTTTTTCAGGTGGTGGCTAAACAGTGGAATTTACTCCTGCTATTTCTACATCTGGCAGATGATCATGTTAAGTTCAGATAAACTCATACCATATTTCTTTCCTCCCAGAATCATTGATGTTCTTTAGCCTGACTTCCTAGTTGATGCCAAAGTACCAGCTGGTCTATGTAATTTATTTCATTGTCACTCTTTGAACCATTCTTTCTGCAAACCCCACAAACCTGTGCTCAATAGCAACAGGGGTAGTACTTTTACTTCATATGCTTTCAATACTCTAAGGGTCAGATGTACCAAAGGGGTTTTCCCATTCTGTGTCAATGGGAAAATGTGTTCATACATATGGCCCTAAATGTTGGGTTTCCTTGATACAAGGGGTCTAAACCAAGAAGAACCTTCAATTTAAAAGTAGCTTTTTGTTCATACCTGAGTACACTGTAACCCTAAGAATAACTTTGGGCTTGGGTAATATACAAATAGTCCTGTTTAATCATCTACTTGAAATTAGATGTACCCACTCCAAATGAAATCGACTTAGTTGTTACGCAATTTAGGGCAAGTTTATTTTTATCAGCAAAGTCACGTAAGGAGCTTAATTCTCTCAGCAGCCCGTTTCATGTCTTATCTAATAACAGGGTATCATCAGCATATTGCAAAATGGAAATGTCTTTCCCCCGGTAACTACCTTCCACCACTAAATGATCAACACATAAAGGTTAAAGAGGTCTGGAGACATTGCACATTCCTGCTTTAAAATGCCAAATGTGGGGACAGGGCTAGCTGGGGTTAAGATTGCTGCTCTTCTTTGACGTTCAGGGCCATTTCCCCAAAACATTTGCCTCTCTGATGGCCCAAGCATACAGTGAGATCCCAGAGGCGGCTGTATTTTGATCAGGTTGATCCTCCCTCTGAGGTATGTTGTACATTGAAGCGAGGAACTCCTCCAGTGATGACTGGAGGAACCTGATGCCCCTCCTTTGGCCTCAAAGTAAAGATTTATCTTTCTGTGGCTGGTCGATGCAGGCCCTCCCTTCAACCATTATGGGACTCTGGGTGTTGAATTTGCACAAGCACCATTCAGAGACAGCAGAGTTGGGACCATAGATGAGACTGAGGACACCTGCTGCATAAATTGAGCTGTGGTGAAATTTGTCAACCTTAGACAAGAAGTGTGAGGGGAAGAGCCAAGAAACTCAGATGTTCAACCTAGGGACATGGTTTCGTGACTACTCCCAGGTAGATCAGGGGGTAGAAACTGGTTGGTGAAGGAGTCCTGGATCCACGGCCACCACCTATTCCCTCAGAAGCCCCAGATTTTGGCCCACACCATTACAGAACGTGGTCTATGCGTGTGAGATTGGACTGAGCAGTACTCAGCTCTTAACCCTTGTAGAAAATAACCAGGACTAGGAAAAAGATTAATGGCAATAGTTAGATGTTCTTCAAGCTGCAATCTACTTCACAACAGAAGCAGTGTGGAGAATAGCAGGAAGAACAGGATGGAGATTGAGAAGGTGAATGGCAGCAGGCAAAACTGTAGCTGTCCTTCATAATGTCCTGGAATCAAAGACTTTTGAAAGCTGTTAAATCTAAAGTGGAGGTCTTTAACAAAAGAGCCAAGATTGTGTAATGAAGATTGGCAGCATTGTAAGTCCACCTGGGGAAGTTGAACCCAAACCAGGAAATGATAGAAAAAGGTATTCAGGGTGATTCTGATTTCAGAGGAAGTATTGTGCAGAATATTATCAGGATTGATGTTAAAGTTGAGGTCCTCTTGGAAATTAAAAAATGAAAGCGCTAGATGACATGCACATAAAAGCTTCAATTGATTACCCCCTAAAGTTCAGGATTCAATGTGGATAAAATACATTTTGTTTATACAGTTTTAGCCAGTTGAGGTTTCCGGATACGATTTTAGAGATGATGTACAACGTAATGTTCCACTAATAGAGAGGTCAACACAAAGTAAACTGGTGACAGCCTGTCCTTTATCAAGCTAAGACTGATGACTTTTGGGACCTTGTCTCCTGGGAAGGGACGTGAGGAACTTAAAGCTGGCTCCTCTGGAGATATGGTGCATGCTTTGCCACTTCCCCTATCTCTTTCCCTCCATTATAGGTCCAATTGTGACCTGCCGAGATTGGCCCTTCTTTTCCTTTTTCTCTTCAAAAGGACAAAATGTTTAGTTTACTCGCTGGTATCTGACCGAGTGGGATTAGGGAATAGTGATTTGTAGATGTGTGGTTGTGACGCTGTGGACTACCATGGCGTCCCTTTTTCAGGCCGCGGTCGGGCTGGCAGTCTGCGTTTTGGGACGCCAGAACTGCTGCGGCCCGTTTTTTGGTGCTCGTTTGGCATTTTGTGCCTTAGTGCGGCCCAGGAGGCACCTTTCGTGCTTCGTGTTGTGCCGCAGCCCCTGGAAGCCTCTCTGACTTCCCTTCCCACTTACCCTACTTGGGTCCTTTTTCTTATTTTTTCTTCTTATTCTTCTATCTTCACGCCTTCTTTCTTCTTTGTCGTCCATATTGTCTTCTTCTATGGTGGCTGTCTTCCCAGCATGCCTTGTTCCTTTTCCTTTTCTAACTGGCTTTCTTTCTCATTCATTTCTATGTGGCTTTTTCCAAACCAAGATGGTGTTGTACGTTCTTCCTGTTTTGCCACTTCCTGTTTCATGGTATATAAGCACTGCAGTTCCCTCCTACCGTGTGTTGGAAAAACTTCCATCCTGGT
Organism: Pleurodeles waltl; assembly: GCF_031143425.1. Lineage (NCBI taxonomy): Eukaryota > Metazoa > Chordata > Amphibia > Caudata > Salamandridae > Pleurodeles > Pleurodeles waltl. Next base: position 416,225,045 of record NC_090437.1, on the reverse strand, counting down.
GGTGATCCTGGGTCCTGTTTCCAGTTTCTTCTCGCTCCTGCATTTTTCCCTGTGGATTTGATTTCTATTTTGTCTTTTTCATTGTTTTTCCTTTTTCCTGTAATAGAGTTTTTTTTCCCATGACTTGGGTTTTTCCTCTAGGACTCCTTCTGCAGGGTACGGTCTGCCTTGGCGTTTTTCTAGTCAGCAGCACCGTGGCTACTAAAAGGGGTCGCCCTTATGTTGGCCAGTCCAGCACCAGTAAGAAACCAGGCACCCCTCCAAGTACTGCAGCCTACAGAGGTAAGAGACGTGCAAACCGTGACAGTGGTTTATGTGCTATGTTATGATTCAAACGTGTTTGCATTTTCTAAGAAACAGTATTCAAAATAAAAAATAAAGGGTTCCATTTACAGGCCCTTTGTGCCACTGTTGCATCATTATTTTTTGACTCAGCGGTGGAGCTAGCAGTGCACCACACTGCTCCATAGTTACACACTGACGCTTTGGGCGCAATGTGTCAGTTTGTAAAGCCCTGCGTCACATTATACCTGCACCACGTAAAATGTATGCACAGTAGGCGTTCCTATTGGAAAAGCCACGCAGAACTGATGCAGTGAAATTTAAAACATTGCACTCCATCATTCTGCAACCTCACTGCATCAAAGTTTTACTGTCTGCCAGAGCAGACGTAAAACTGATGCAGGCTTTTTCCTATTTCCTCACATTGCTGGAGTTTAACAATGCTACTCCAGGAATGCGTGAGTTTAGCGCCCACAGATGCGTCAGAATTTTTGCTGCATCTGTGAAAATGTGCGCCATGGAGCTCTGATTTGTAAATACAGGGCATCCATGGCATTGTTAGGGAAAGTGCAGGAAGCGCAAGAAATCTGGCGCATCGATGATGATGCATCAGATTTTCGTAAATGAGGCCCACAATGTCCAGATCCTTGATGAGTCACAACAGGCTGTGATTCTGCCCATGTGTTTTAATATAGTCTTGGCACATTGATTATGCTATACATTTGCATATATCCTTTGAATGTAATCAGAATTATTTTTTTATGTGATACATCAATACAAAAGCTAATTCAAATACAAAATATAACTTAAAGATCGTGCAATGACAGATATAAGTAATATATTTCTATTGGGCTTGATATGTCACTCCACTGATGATATAAAAATGGTCAGAAGAATTAAATGGATAGGAAACAGTAAGAAAGCGCTGGCCAGAGACTGTGTGGTCCTCTCTTTTGGCTCACCAAATCTAGTGAATAGAATTATTCATGACTTAGGAGCTAGACAAGTTACTTTACAAGGAATCTCGTTACTACCCCAGGGTTATTTCTATCAAAGACCAGTGGGGAATAACCCCATCTATCCACAACGAGTTGTAGCACCCTCATCCAGTCCAGACTTATCTGTAAAGTGCAACAGATTCTATCCCCTTTCAACTTTGGAAAATATAGATTGACTCGATATGAATCAGTCAGCTCTCTTTGATGGTCACACACCATGACCTTTCAGTCATGAATAACCACACCTTTATGTAAAAGTTAGAATATTTATTTCCGTAAATTAACAATGCTAATGTCACGTAAGATAATCTCAAAATCAAAAGATAAAAATACAGAAACAACACTGGCGGTCTGAAGCCGCGAAAGAAACGTGATCTAATTACAGCTTGAGCTACTACACATTCTAAAGTCACTGTGCAAATTAATATTAAGAACAACTGCGCAAACGTTATTACATACATTTAGATTCAGCAAAGAAAAGGCATCAAATTTTACTACATATATTGATTTTCATTAGTGAGGATTCTAGGTAACACAGAATTAGAATTAGCATGTTGGGCTTCATGCAAAACAACGTAGTCAACACAAATTTGGAGAACATCTAACTATGGCTCTGTGAAAATAGCACAGTTGTTACCTAGAAAGAAAATCAAATAGACATAGCAAAAAACATCATTGTCAATATACCTATCCTCAGTTTGGATCAGCAATCTGTGACAGTCTTCGCCCTCACGACATCAGTCTGGTCAGCAAGGCATCAGGATTCAGCATCAAAGTTTGGAAAAGGCAAAGTCTTTTAAGCAATAAAGTTAAGCACGTCTCTTCTCAAGAAGCTCAAGAAAATAATGGCGGTATCTCTCCCCTGTGCAGTCTGGCTAAGTTAAACTCCCTAAAACTACTTCCCAAATCCCTACTGGTCAAGGGATCGCATGTTCACACTTTGTCCAATAAAACTAAAACTTCAAATCTACATTTCTACTAGTTCTTGGTTCACATGTCGATGATTGGCTCCTTTTGTAATGTCCTCATCATCCTGCTCGTCAGGTAACAATATTGTTGCAGCTTATACTCCAGTCAGTGTCTCAATTGTTTTCCCCTGAGAAAGTCAGTCTTTGTCACGGTTTCGGGCAGGTCTGATCAGGGCTTTGGTTGGGACACCCCTTGAGGTCACCGAATATCCTAAAGAGGAAGTGTACTGGGGCAGAAGAGCAGCTAAAGGCATACACGGAAAGGACAGCTATGGACAGGCACAGGAAAGTAAAAGCAGAGCAACCCTTGTGTGAACAAACAGGAAACCGATTACTAATGAACAAACACGCTGGGGTTGTACACAGAGTAAGGCGCAGAACCTCCCACAGTGACAGGGAATGTCAGTGCCTCTGTGCAGTTTGCTCTTACAGATAGTCACCCTGCCAGCCCCATAGAAAGGAGGCAGCAGAAGTGATTCTGTCTCTGGACCCTAGAGCACAAACAACGAAAGTACTTACATACACAAGACACGCTCTTGTGGGTCCAGCTGGAAACACAGTGGCGATTCCTGAGAAAACAGCAAAAGCATACAGACACGAAAGACAACGTATAACACTATGGACAAGCATGGGGGCTGGAATTGCCTCCTGGAAACCAGGAGCCAACCCCAGTACAAAGGAGGACACTTATACACTGGTGAAGACTGATAGAACACTTACCAGACACAAATAACCAAGAAGAAACGGAAACAGAAGGGAACAAACTAAGAGGCAGAGGCAAGAACTGGGAACAGGCTCAGGCTGAAGCAAAGGCAGGACTAGGACTGGAAAACAGGGCGCAAACGTCTGGCTGAGATAAACAGATACAGGACTGGGAAACTGAGAGCAGGCTCTGTCTGGAACAGGCAATGACAGGGCTGGAATTCAGGGAGTAGGTAAAAGCAGTAAACAGGACTGAGAAACAGAGAGCAAGTTCAGGCTGAAACAAGGCAGGAGCAGGACAAGAGAAGCAGGGAGCAGGCTCTGGAAGAAACAAACAGGTACAAGGCTAAGAGATAGGAAGCAGACACTGGCTGGAACAGTCAGGAGCAGGGCAGAGAAACAGGAAACAGGTTCAAGCTGGAACAGATCAGGAACAGGAACAAAACTGGAACACCATTCGATAAAGGGTCTGTAACACAAAGGAATCGAACTCCAATGCACGACGGGGATCTTGAGGAAATGGCTGCTTATAAGCAGTTCCAAGCTGGGCTGCACAGGAGAGGTTTCAGGTGTGTGTAATTTCAGACACTTACAAGTCCTGGAGGAGAGGATCCGGTGAAAAGGAGCAACTGGACTTCTCCCATAGAAAACAATGGGAAACAGAATCCAGGCTTTCCTGACTACCAGGCTGTGCATTATGGGATTTGCAGTCCCAGGAAGCAAATGTAGTACTACACAAGTATACCATGGCCAAAAGAGAAACAAACCAGAGTCAGCAAGGGACTCTAGATAGATGTTCAAGGTGATTCCCAGGCTTCTGACAGTCCCCTTACAGCGCCCCCTGGAAATGGAACAGTCTCACACACATTACATCTACAATGTTACATTTAGCAGGAACAGCATCTTCTAGCAAGCAGTTTCTCAAGAGAAAGACTTTTAGCCAGAAGCATATTAGGTCAGCACAGTGGAAAATCACAATTTAATTCTACAAGCAGAAAATGTATTAAATGTTTAGAAATACAGCTTGACATGAGGCCGTGCAACTAGGCCAAGACCTCAGCTAAGTTAAGGTTTTCAATTAATAAAGCTAGTACATAATGCATAACTCTTAATATGATGTATTACTACATTAATCAAACATAAGCTCAACATTTCATATTAATAAGCCATTAATAAGTACACTTCGTGAACATTGGCGGCCATTCACGTGGACACATTTTCAAATGTGTGCATTATTTTCTCTAGATTATTGCATTTTCTACACAAATCCAACAATCAAACACATAAATATTAATGAATATTTTCTGTTAAAACTCCTACGCTAACACAGGTAGCAGCAGTTTGATCTTCTATTATGAAGAGAACTTAAGGGCAACTCCTTCTTGCATGCGTGTTTCTGTAATGCAACATGCTTGAGGAAGTTATCATAATATACATCGTTCAGTTATAGGGGAATTAAATGTAGTGCTTTTTTTTTTTTTTAGCCCTGATAAGCTATATTGTTTTCCAAAGTGAAATATTGAGAATTGTCTTACATGTTTTTTTTCCAATCTAAGATAGCCGAACTACTTCCTTATTGAATCATATCCTGTTTTGCCATATGAAAGCAGAGTCTATTGTAAGACAAGTTGCTTCACAATTGTTTCTGCATAGTTGCTCATTCACTGGGCTTCGTGGATTCGCCGTCTTCTCCAGTTACTGTTGTTATTCCCCTGCTCTTTGCTTCATTACTTGGCTTGGTCAACTGGATGGCTTATTCTGTACTCAGTTTTTTCCCTTGTCCTGTGATTGTTTTCTTTTAGTATTATGAGAGTCCCACTTACACAATCAATTCACTAGAGGCAAGGAGCAGGGTGGAAACAGTCTTGCTCTGTTTTATTTTTGGTTCCTTCGATGTGGCTTTGTAGAAAGTCAAAGTGAAGTCAGCGGCCATCTTACATGTGGGCAGGTCCCGGAACTGAATAAAACTATAGCAACACAATCCTTGCTGAAAACAATTTTTAATGTTTGATCTCTTGCTTAAGTCATATTTTTTTGTGAAACTAACTTAAAATAAAGCACATCACCTACTAAACCACAGAATCTGCCTACCAAAAGGATGTATACACAAGTTCAGAGTACAGAAGAAGGAGCCATATTATTGGTGAGGTTGCTGAATTAGCTCGTCTGCGTTCATTGATGATTGAAAGATACCATTGTTCACAATCATTTGAGTGGCTCTCCTAACTGGGTTAGAATTATGATGGGGATCGTTTGCTTAAACATTTTATCTGTGTTTCACCAGCCCAGAAGAAGCGACTGTACTGTGAAACATGTGTTGGCTGTAATCGTACATCTTAGTAAAATCCACACTTGGAGTCTGTGATTATAAGTATCCATAGAGACAGAAGACCTTATAATGTGGTTGAAAACTGGATTGACTTTTGTTATCTGATGACCTACGGATCACCTGTGATGGACATTGAATTATTTTCCTAGATCAATAGATCTATCTATCTATCTATCTATCTATCTATCTATCTATCTATCTATCTATCTATCTACCTATCTATCTATCTATCTATCTATCTATCTACCTATCTATCTATATATCTATCTATCTATCAATCTATATATGTGGTGTTATTTTATTTCCTGGACTCCAAGGGATTTATGGGAATCTGTTGCAGTTCGATTAGTTGGCCATACCCTCTCGGGTTAGGATACCCTCCTGAGTGATTATTGAGCTATACAGATCAACATAACATTACATTAGATAACATTACATATGTGATGCTTGACATACTCCAAGGCTGGGCTGGAGTCTATTTGAGCCTCTTTTGACATCTTTAGGGTTGTAGTAGCTTTGGAAGGGTATTTTGTGAATTGCAATTGCCTTACCCTTTTGTAAGCGGGCCTCTCAAATTAGCATGTCCCACCCAAACCCCTCTTTAAAATTCCTTTAGTTTTTGAACTTGCAAAACCTTCAGGCAATCACCGTGAGGGCACGCAGTAACAATACTAAAAAAAAAGGCAACAGGGCAGCCACTAATGGGACAGGCTTGCGTCCGAGTTCCTAAAAAAAGTAAATAAAAAAAACGTATTGAAGTGAAAAATATAACAAAATATAATATAAACAATGCCTGTGTAAGATAATGAACATAATGTGGCGAAAAGTTTGATGACTGAATCTACTTTTTGCAGGAGGAATGATACACCAAACAACTAATAGTGTGATGATGAGATAAAAAATACTAATTTGTTCAATCCAACAAGTGATTGGGATTCTCTCAAAGTAATGTTTAATGGGAATGACCGAAAGCCACATGTAAATTAAATGAATATTAGTTGGGGAGGATAGTTTTAACCTGGGCTTAACCGTTGGTAGCTCTGACAGAGAGCAGACAGACTTACCTTAGAAAAATGTGCAATGCAATTAGCAACAATAAAAAAGTCAAAAAGTCAACGCACAACACTATAAAAAATCCAAAACCAATTTTTAAAATTAATAAAAGGGTAATAAGAAAAATAACACCACAACTACTAAATTCAATAGGGGGGTCCAGAGATATGAATATTTAATGTTTAATGTTTTAATGCAAAATATGGCAAAAAAGGCACCAACCAGATATCACTGTTCACGCTTGCCAGAAGCTTGGTGCAATTTCAGGCTGACCACATTGGAGGAGAGGTACAAAACACCAAGTGGGTCGTCCTGGTCAAAGTTTTTACCTTGGCTTAGGGCCTCAATTGGAGTTAGGGGGGTGGGTACTCCTGCCCGCCTGTTTACTAGTGTCGAAGAATAAAATGTACTTGTAATAAGGTGGACTGGATATCTGTTACGTTTGTGACAGGGTATTCTTCAGAAAATTTTAAATCAGACCCTTAGTCTTTTTTATGGAAGTCAAAATTCTACAGTGAGGCACAGTTGAAGGCTGTATCTGATGAAGCCCTCTCAATACTGGATAACTGCTGAATGAGGTCCGGCTGAAACCATTGGTCTGAGTGGGAAAGGTTCTGAGAAGGAAATGCACATTTTGCAGCTGTCAAAGTCCTCTAGTCTGGTCAATACTTTTCACACCTTCATCCGTTTGAGATTTCTGCCTTCAGACATTTGGAGCTCAAAGTCTTCCAGCGGGGAAAGCTTAAAGCTTGAGGAAATCGTCTCAAAATCGAACACCTTTGCTGAGAGGTCCCATTGAAGCTCCGGAGGTTTTGGAAGTTCAAAAGTGTTTTGAGTCCCAATTTCAAACTTTCTGAGGCCTTTTCTGTTATCCACTTCTAAGGTGCCCAGGTCCTCAGGGACAGCACGAAGAGGCCAGGGCATTCCAGCAGAGGCCACCACCAAAATCCAGTATAGTTCCAGTTGTAACTCGTCAACGAGTCACACCAGTAAAATGGCTTCTTGCAACATCTGGTATCCCTCACTTCGTCATTCCCTCACCAACGGGCAAAAAGTTCCCAAGGATAAACCTTCCCACTTTTGCAACACATCATGTTTGCATCATCGCAAACTATCCTTCAGTACACCATTCTCAGTAAAATCCATCATGGCAGAATCTTTCTGCCCATGGAAGGAGCCTGATTTTCACCTAGGTGTGTGGCTAAGGTAATGAGCAGTCTCCTCCTATTTAACGACTCCAAACTGGTTCTGTGGCCAGTTCCCTCCTCCACTAACAGTAAGGTCAGGAGGTTAAAGTTTATTTTGTGATAAAAAGATCTCTTTTCTCAAAGCTTTCCTCATCAGTACTTTATAGAAGTACAGGTCTCCCCTCATTTCTTTTAAGTTAGTGAAGTTCCTGGACACTCCTGAAGTTCCCTGCTTGAGTTAAGCATGGTAATAGTCTTCCCCCATGACAACCTGTTAGGCTCGCCCCATTGTGTCTGCTCTGAAAGCACCTGTATTTCACACCTTATCAAATCAGCACAAACAGGTCAGCAGCAGGTAGGCTAAAGATAATTAGCCAGCATGTGCTTCAGGTAGGTAAAGTTTAACTTGTTAAGTCTTACTTTTTTTTTGTATAATTATAATTATGAAAAAAACAAGTTCACACTTGGATAGGATTTTAATAGACATTAAAACTGTGGCTGAACCATATCAGTGATTTATTTCACACCAAAATTTTGAATTAATACATTATTGTACTTTAGTTTCAGTCCGCACAAAATGAGGGTGATGTAGGAGGCATTAGCTACTTTTTCAACAGATGTGGCCCCTTTGGCCTTATCTTGTTCTCTAAGCATGTTAAGCAACAATTCCAAAGAAGGATTCTTCCCTACACTCAAACCTCTTTCTACACAGAGACTCCTTGCTCCTTTCCAGCTAAGGTGGTCATATGCAATTTTGGACAGATCAACATTTTGGCCTGTGCCAGACATTTTAGAAAGAGTTTAAGTGACAGAAAAAGTGAAGAAAAAGTTTTTCAGAACTTTTAGAAAGACAGAAAAAAAAACTTTTTAAACTTTTTAAGAACTTTTAGAAAGTTTAGAAGTACTTTTCAGCACTTAGAAAAGAGTGAAAAGAGGAAATGCAAAACTTTTTAGCAATGTGTACACACACTGAACTTGTTTTGTATATTTTTCTCTTATGAAAAGTACAATGACAAGAGTGGTAAGTAGTCTCAAAGCACTTATCCCACCACTGCACAACCAATGTAGGAGGCTGGACTGGCTTGTAGTGAGTACCAAGGGGTACTTACACCTTGCACCAGGCCCAGGTATCCCTTATTAGTGTATAGGGTGTCTAGCAGCTTAGGCTGATAGATAATGGTAGCTTAGCAGAGCAGCTTAGGCTGAACTAGGAGACGAGTGAAGCTCCTACAGTACCACTAGTGTCACTTGCACAATATCATAAGAAAACACAATACACAGATATACTAAAAATAAAGGTACTTTATTTTTATGACAATATGCCAAAGTATCTCAGAGTGTACCCTCAGTATGAGGATAGCAAATATACACAATATATATGTACACAATACCAAAAATATGCCGTATAGTCTTAGAAAACAGTGCAAACAATGTATAGTTACAATAGGATGCAATGGGGACACATAGGGATAGGGGCAACACAAACCATGTACTCCAAAAGTGGAATGCGAACCACGAATGGACCCCAAACCTATGTGACCTTGTAGAGGGTCGCTGGGACTATTAGAAAATAGTAAGGGTTACAAAAATAGCCCACCCCAAGACCCTGAAAAGTGAGTGCAAAGTGCACTAAAGTTCCCCAAAGGACAAAGAAGTCGTGATAGGGGAATTCTGCAGGAAAGACACAAACCAGCAATGCAACAACGATGGATTTCCAAATGAGGGTACCTGTGGAACAAGGGGACCAAGTCCAAAAGTCACAAGCAAGTCGGAGATGGGCAGATGCCCAAGAAATGCCAACGGTGAGTGCAAAGAAGCTGCTACTGGACAGTAGAAGCTGAGGATTCTGCAAGAACGAAAAGGGCTAGAGACTTCCCCTTTAGAGGATGGATTCCCCACGCCGTAGAGAGTCGTGCAGAAGTGTTTTCCCGCCGAAAGCCCGCCAACAAGCCTTGCTAGCTGCAAATCGTGCGGTAAGGGTTTTTGGATGCTGCTGTGGCCCAGGAGGGATCAGGATGTCGCCAATTGCGTCTGGGGACAGAGGGGACGTCGAGCAAGACAAGGAGTCCTCTCAGCAGCAGGTAGCACCCGCAGAAGTGCCAGAAACAGGCACTACGAGGATGCGTGAAACAGTGCTCACCCGAAGTTGCACAAAGGAGTCCCACGTCACCGGAGACCAACTTAGAAAGTCGTGCAATGCAGGTTAGAGTGCCGTGGACCCAGGCTTGGCTGTGCACAAAGGATTTCCGCTGGAAGTGCACGGAAGCCGGAGTAGCTGCAAAAGTCGCGGTTCCCAGCAATGCAGTCTGGCGTGGGGAGGCAAGGACTTACCTCCACCAAACTTGGACTGAAGAGTCACTGGAGTGTGGGAGTCACTTGGACAGAGTTGCTGGAATAAGGGGACCTCGCTCGTCGTGCTGAGAGGAGACCCAGAGTACCGGTAATGCAGTTCTTTGGTGCCTGATTACATTCGTTATCTAAGGAGTCCCCAGAGACAGAGACCCTAAATAGCCAGAAAAGAGGGTTTGGCTACCTAGGAGAGAGGATCGGCTAGCAACACCTGAAGGAGCCTATCAGAAGGAGTCTCTGACGTCACCTGGTGGCACTGGCCACTCAGAGCAGTCCAGTGTGCCAGCAGCACCTCTGTTTCCAAGATGGCAGAGGTCTGGAGCACATTGGAGGAGCTATGGACACCTCCCAGTGGAGGTGCAGGTCAGGGGAGTGGTCACTCCCCTTTCCTTTGTCCAGTTTCGCGCCAGAGCAGGGCTAAGGGGTCTCTGAACCGGTGTAGACTGGCTTATGCAGAAATGGGCACCAAATGTGCCCATGAAAGCATTTCCAGAGGCTGGGGGAGGCTACTCCTCCCCTGCCTTCACACCATTTTCCAAAGGGAGAGGGTGTAACACCCTCTCTCAGAGGAAATCCTTTGTTCTGCCATCCTGGGACAAGCCTGGCTGGACCCCAGGAGGGCAGAAACCTGTCTGAGGGGTTGGCAGCAGCAGCTGCAGTGAAACCCCTGAAAAGGCAGTTTGGCAGTACCCGGGTCTGAGCTACAGACCCGTGGGATCATGGGATTGTACCAACAATGCCAGGATGGCATAGAGGGGGCAATTCCATGATCTTAGACATGTTACATGGCCATATTCGGAGTTACCATTGTGAAGCTACACATAGGTAGTGACCTATGTGTAGTGCACTCGTGTAATGGTGTCCCCGCACTCACAAAGTCCGGGGAATTTGCCCTGAACTATGTGGGAGCACTCTGGCTAGTGCCAGGGTGCCCACACACTAAGTAACTTAGCACCCAACCTTTACTAGGTAAAGTTTAGACATATAGGTGACTTATAAGTTACATAAGTGCAGTGGAAAATGGCTGTGAAATAATGTGTGCATTATTTCACTCAGGCTGCAGTGGCAGGCCTGTGTAAGAATTGTCAGAGCTCCCTATGGGTGGCAAAAGAAATGCTGCAGCCCATAGGGATCTCCTGGAACCCCAATACCCTGGGTACCTCAGTACCATATACTAGGGAATTATAAGGGTGTTCCAGTGTGCCAATGTGAATTGGTAAAATTGGTCACTAGCCTGTTAGTGACAATTTGGAAAGCAATGAGAGAGCATAACCACTGAGGTTCTGGATAGCAGAGCCTCAGTGAGACAGTTAGTCATATACACAGGTAACACAGTCAGGCACACTTATGAGCACTGGGGCCCTGGCTTGCAGGGTCCCAGTGACACATACAACTAAAACAACATATATACAGTGAAAAATGGGGGTAACATGCCAGGCAAGATGGTACTTTCCTACAGGTGACCATACAAAAAGAGACATAAAAAAGAGATACTTTCACACACCACTTTCTAGTCCTCATTATGAGTCTGGTGGAAGTTGGTGCAGAGGTACTAGGGGATACGAATCTCCAACTCTAGCTGGTATGGCCACACTGAATTTCCAGCATTTGCAGCTTTTCTCCTTGCAGCAGGGAATAGGGTAATGGACCAAGTAATGCCGTTTCAACGAGGAAAGTGTCAGAAGGAAGGGATCGGTGAGGTAGTGCACGATTACACCCGTCTTCAGCCTTTCCTGAGGGTACACTGTCTGCTTTCACATTCTGTTGGAGTGGTCGGACACGGGCCAGGCTATGCTGCTGTCTGCAGCCTCTGACCTTGAAGTGTTTGTGGAACTGATGATTGAAGACCTAGAGACACTCAGAACTGCAAGTGACAGAATTCTGCCTGGGGTTATTGCTCCTGGTGAAATTCCACCACTCACAATGAGGGTCTGTGCATGCTGTAAACAGTGGATCTTGAAGACAACTGTGTTGTCTAATAAAACCCACTCCTTTAATTTCAAAGTTTGCCAATACATATGTTGGCCCTTTGTGCCAGGAAGATTTCTCCCTGCTTTAGGTTCAGAAACCACAAACGTGCTGGTGAGACACCATCACTATTCTCACCAATAGAGGTTGGCTAGATCTTTGGACTAGGTGAACAGTGTAGTAGTAGACAGAATAATTCAATCACAAATCAATGACATTATACCATAAACAATTCTAGACACCATGAACAATTAAACACTACATCAAACTCCAGACTGAATAACATTTCAAAGCTTTATTACAGTCCCAAAATCAATGTCACGTATATGGTGTGCACAACTAAGTTGTAAACATACATGAAAACCATAAACTGACCAAAACGTCTGAAAAGATTTCACCTACTAAATATCAGTACTGCTAACCACTCCAAAAGAATTATATAAATTAGCAGCAACACAGTATGCACATTATTATCAGATTTCAAAGCAAATGATAATGACATTAGTAAATTATCAAAATACAGTTTCCACAATCAATTTCAGATTTCAAGGCTGGGCCATTCCTTTTACTGACACAAATTCACACTTGCAAGTGTGGTAACAGGCTAACACATGCGGGCAAAAGCAAAAATAAAAAAGAGACAAAATAATTTTGAAAATCATCTAACTAGGGCAATTCACTATAAAATATGCTGCTGTAATTATCTAAACTAATAAGAAAACATGATACCACAACAAGTTATACCTCTCCTCATGGGACAGCAGACAGTAATACTTTGTCAAGCAGAAGGTCACTTTCTTCTGGCATCCGTTGACAGCAGCATCAGGACAGTGCAGAACATGGGCTGCACATAGGACAGATCAGCAGTTCAGAATTAGTTGGACTTGGTACTAAAATCGCATACATGAATGGGACAATTAAGACTAAGATGAGAAAACTCATCTGGGGTGACAGCAGACTTAAGACAGAAGTAGACAGACTCCAATAGAGTTACAGACAGCTTCTAGGCAGGAGTGGACTAACTCCAAATTCTCTCACAAATTAAAATAACCACAATCCTCTTGATTGGTCCTTCAGGTGGGCTTACTTCAGGCATCAGATTCATTGTCCAATGGCTGTTGATGGCACCATCAAATTTGCAACTATTCTGGATTTTCTCAGCAAAAGTGCATTGTCATTTCAATGATTTCACGCAGTTCAGACAAAACATTACATTATCTAATAATTCACAACATCAGGTTCTTCTCTCACAATACACTAAGTTTCCTGTCTTGTTCGACAGCTACAACAAACATATTCTTTGCCTTCAATACAATAGAACATTCAACATCACATCAGCAACCTCGGAAAAGATTTCAGGTGAGAGAGAACAGGATTAACAAGTGATTTTCCACTGCTGCTGCAAAATGAATCTTTCAGGCCTAGTCAAACTACAAAAATCCTTAATACACATTAATACACTTAGGGCCAGATATACATGGCCCTAGCGCCACTGGAGTGTCACTTTTTGCCACGCTCCAGAGGAGCTAACCACTTATCTATATTTACAAGGAGGTGTTTGCCCCTTTTTGTGACTTTACACCTCCTTGTAAATATGGGCCCCTCCGATGCAGTTTTCTGCATCAGAGGGGCATGCAGTGGGTGTTGCTGTGGACTTTCCACCACAACACCCATTGCTTTTGACGCTGCCCCAGTTTTGCAAGAATGTGCAAACCTGTGGCAGTGCCAAAACCTAACACCTCCCAAAGGGTGGCATTATCATGGCGCATCGAGGAAAATATTTTTATTCCTCCTCGTTTTTTGTTTTTTCTATGTGTGCTGTATTCTGCAGCAAACATAGAAGAAGCAAAAGGCCATGGATGTTTGTTCATGTGCAGGAAGGGACACCTTCCTCCACATAAACCATCACATCCCTTAACGCACCCTTACACTATGGTGCAAGGATGCCTGCATTGGCGCAGGCTGCATAATTTAGCACCGGCACAGGAGGAAAGGCAGGGGTGTGCCATATTCTTGAAAATACAGTGCGTCCCTACATTTCAAAGTTGGTGCAGAGCAGCACTGCTAATTTTGGCGCAGCACCCTGTTTTGCCAGTTTCTTGTAAATCTGGCCCTTAAAACATTAATAAACCTGTTGCACACCTTGCAATCCAAATCAAATATGAAACGCAAATTATTTAATTACAAGCATTATTTATGATATGATAGAACTGATTTAAACGTGCATTTATTTTTCTGCACACTTAGCTTGCATTAATAAAATTATTTTAATTCAATATAAGTATGGTTAATTCAAATTCATTTGATTCCTTCAATTCTTAATCTTCAGAACACTCTTTTACCTTAACTCATTTTAGTACTTCATTTAATATAAATGCTAAATATCTAATGTTAAAACGTAGTGATTAATACGAATGACGACCACATGATCTACCATGACTCCAACGTGCACATTTTCTCAGTTAGACTTTCAGTGAGGATTGTCACCATATGCTAGCTTCTATGCCACTAATAAAGAATGAATAAAATGTGATCTCTCTCACATAGAACCCCCTCCTCCAAACACCACTGCAGAGGGTGAGACATGAATCACTATGCTTGATTAGCGCGATATCTATGTGTCTTGTGTTACAGAATTTACCTGCGCTTTCATAAAATTGACTTCCAGAAGGCAGGCAAAAAAATATTTGCTCAAACCTGAATGTCTGTATTGTGGCCTAGAGGAAATCTAAGCCAAACTCTAAATCAAGTTCAGTAAAACTCTTGAAACAATCGTTCTCAATTCAAAATAATCAGATTGAACAAAAACAAATCAGCTCGATGCATAATTTAGATATCAAAACTATAATTAGTACTGCATGTACAGTGAAATGGCTCTAACATTCCACAGCCCTCAAAGCAACAGGAAGAAACTGTGAGGCATATTTATACTATGTTTGCACCGAATTAGTGTCATTTTCTTTTACTCTAATTCGGTGCAAAACTAACTCCATATTTATACTTTGTCGCTAGACCCATCTAGCAAAAAATGTATGGAGTTAAAGTCATTGTTTGAACGTGGAAACCTACCTTGCCTTAATGAGATACAAGGTAGGCGTTCCCGTGCAAAAAATGACTCTATGGCCTTAACGCCATATTTATACTCCCGTGCAAAAATGGCGCACAGGAGGGAGGAGGGGTAAAAAAATAGTGCAAAGATTACTTTGCCCCATTTTTTAACGCCTGGGTCAGGACAGGTGTTAGGAGACCTGTGGGCCTATTTCCATGGTGGAACACCATGGAATAAGCCCAGAGGTGCCCTCTCCAGGCCCCAGGGACACCCCCACCCACACCAGAGGGATTGCAGAAGGTGGGGGACCCCATCCCAGGTATGTACAGATAAGTATTTTATTTTATTTTTTAAAGTGACATAGGGGGCCCTGAAATGGGCCCCCATACATGGCACAGGGTGCAATGGCCATGCCCAGGGGACCCTGGTCCCCTGGCTGGCCATTGGGGTGGTGGACATGACTCCTGTCTTTTCTAAGACAGGAGTCATGTGGTATGGATGGTTTTGTGTCAGAAAATGACTCTAGGCAGGTTAGAGTAATTTTTTTACTCTATCCTGCCTAACCTAATCTTTTGGTGCAAAACCCTCTTCTTCCATACCACCAGCCACACCCGACTAAATGGTGCAAGCCTGTGCTAAAGTTTTGGTGCAAAACTGCCTTAGAGCAGTTTTGCCCCAAAAAGTATTAATCAGAGCCTGTATGCTTCTTCTATTATAAGCAAATGTTCTTAAGTGTTCTCTGGGGTCGAATGTTCTAAAGTCCTGACTGGGGTCGAAACAGCACCCTTTAAACTCTTTGCTGAAGGAACACTCTGTATTTCAAAAGAAATGCTAAATCTATTTTAATTATCTTGAGTAGGGCACCTAGCTAAAATATGAGACAGATTTTGATGCAAGTAGGCTCTAGGCCAGATGCTCCGACATCTGCACAATACCAAAGCATCTGATTTAAGAATATTATAAAATGGAACACCTAGGTCAACAATTTGTAATCCAATGTTGATGTACAAGTTGTATCATCATTTTTGAACACCTGTCTTTTAGCAAAATTACTTATTTTGTGTTATTAACGCGGGTGTATTTATTATTTAAAGGCGCAGAATAATGGGAGTAAATACGGGTATCGGTTATTGCGCAAAGTTATCAGTTATTGCATGTCTATCAATGCGCTAATTCCACTTCATAGTACAGAAAAATAATGGGTAGGTTACCTCTAGCAAAAAGCTGGTGTTAACTGCACCTAAATTCAGTAAAGATTCTGGTAGCAAAATAATTACAAATTATTCCTCACTGATGGGTCAAAAAGCCTAAAGTGAGAAATAATATGGCAACTCCCCATAGTAGTATCTTATAACCACACAAGGTTAACACTCCTGAACGTACACAGCTCTATAAATGAAAGCCTATCCTTAGCGTGGAACGTAACACACTGATCACCCCATTTATGGGCCAAGGTGTCTATATTTAGTAGCAGTACCACACTTCTATCACATCTGGGAAATTACCCCTGGAATAATGCAATACTCTAAATGATGGCTATATATGCCTCTTGACTAATATAAATGAAGAAAAAAATAGAGTAAAACTGGCACCTAGAAACTTAAGATAACAGAATGTTCGCTTATCATGTACAAGCGGGTCCTAAAATATGACATTTTGTATGGAGTGGGTTTGAAGAAGAACTCCCTGCTAGTCAGAGCTCGCATTCACTGGGCCCACCTGACAAACTATTTAAGCACCTAACAACAACTTTACTGCATTTGTGATGATGAAATCTCAATCTTAGTGGTGGAATTTTACCCCTGAATGTCAGATTTGTAAATATGGAATTTTAAAATCACAAATTTAGTGTTGAGAAAGGGCTTGTAACACCCCCTCCCACAAAACAGCAGGTGAAATGCACATAAACTAATAGTTTGGTGGGTATTCCCATACATCTTCCAAGTCATCACCCTCTCTGTAAACACATCCAAATTACTCCTGTTATGGACAGAAGTAAGCAGGTTCTTAATAATGGAATGGAGAGACAACACCCCCAAATTTAATAGAGGGGTAGGAGACAAAGGCCCAGATTTATACTTTTTGCCGCAAAACTGCGTTTGGGCAGTTTTGCGTCAAAAGTATCGCACCATCTTGCACCATTCCAGGATGCCAGCTGGGTGCCAAATTTATGGAATGGTGCAATCCAGCGCAAAGGGTGGGCTAACGTCATGGAAAATGATGTTAGCCGGGTGGGGGTGGCAGTATGGGAGAAGGGTGTTTTACACCAAAAAATGACATTAGGCTGGTTAGAGTAAAAAAAGATGACTCTATCCAGCCTAGCATCATTTCTTGAAGCAAAACCATCCATACCACAAAACTCCTGTTTTATGAAAAACAGGAGTCATGCTCACCATCCGAATGGCCAGCACAGGGGACAAGGGTTCCCTGGGCATGGCCATTGCACCCAGTGCCATATATGGGGTTCCATTTCAGGGCCCCAATGGCACTTAAAAAAAAAAGAAAAATACATACCTCTATTTACCTGAGATGGGGTCACCCATCCAGTGGCGTCCCTCTGGCGTGGGTGTTCCTGGGGTTTGGAGAGGGCACCTGTGGTCTTTTTCCATGGAAATGGGTCCACAGGTCCCCTAACGCCTGCCCAGACCCAGGCGTTAAATAATGGCACTAAGCAGGCTTAGCGTCATTATTTAGGCCCACTTCTCTCCCGTGCACCATATTTGCACGAGAGGATAAATAAGGCGCTAGGGCCTTAGAGTAATTTTTTGGATGGGAACGCCTACCTTGTATCTCATTGATGCAAGGTGGGTTCATGCATCCAAAAAATGACTTTAACTCCAATATTTTGATGTTAGACTACGCTAGCATCAAAATATAAATATGGAGTTAAGTTTGCGCTGAATTAATGTATAAACATTACGCTAAATCAGCGCAAACAGAGTATAAATCTGGGCCAAAGTCCCTCTCTATGGAGAAAAACATATGTGTTACATTTCCGTAAACTTAATTTTCTTCCTGGTGGAAAATCTGTACCCTAAATGTTACCGGTGTGAGAATTGCTTGGAACCTATGACTAGCATATTTTTGAAGAAGTATTTTTTCCTTTCGCAAGCTTCCATTTGCGAATTGGGCCCTAGGTCAAGGAATGCTAAGCTTTTCACAATTTAGTCCAAACATACAGCAGGCACCGGCAGTACCAATAGGTCAGGGTTATAACTGAAAGTGCAGCTTCAGTCATTGGTGAGTTGAAGCACTCAACAATTTATTGTTCCCTCACGTATCACTCAGGCATCCATTCACCACACAATAAAAACATATATACTCAACAAGCTTATGAAAGGTGAATTGTTACAAGAGCCTGTCAGACAACAAAACCCGCCAGACTCTCCTCTTAGGGCCGAGCAAGGATTAACACAGTGCAAATCTTCAGCCCTTAGAGTTTGCCAAAAATAGTTACCAACAACAAAGTCCATGTCTACTTTCGTAATCTCTGAGGTTCCATGTCAGAAATGACCTATTTGCGGTATAATAACAATCCCCTTCTAAATGCCTTTTGGTTTACATAATGTTTTTTACAATATACACTTTAGGTCTACTGTCTTTTTTAAACTTTTCATAATAAACAGTTCAGGTCTATAGCCCTTGTAGAGAGCATTCGGAGAGCCATTCGGGCTCTCCTCTAATGTGTAGCGTGCTCTGCGTGTCCTGGAGGGGCGCAGAGCACGAGTATAAAATAAAGTCGGAACTGCAGTGACGCAGTTCCTGGTGTGTGCTGCCATACAAGCACTGTCTCTGTCTCGTTATTGGTGCGCTCGAAGTGCGACACCACATTGGCAACGAGCGGGATTTTTTTTTTCTTCTATTCCATGCGTTCGAGAAGAAGATAATAACGAGGAGAGGGTCTTTCCCCCCCTCGGTGCTGCCTTACCGTCGAGGGTGTGGTGCGGCGGGGGAGAAAACGGCGTCGGAGGTGCTGTTCGCCTCATGCCTGCTTGTCGGTTGCTGGCCTGGAGAGCTTGCGGCCCGGCTTCCTGCTCGGGAAGAAGGAGGGAGGTGAGCCACGCCCACGCCCCAGGGTAGCTGTTCCGTGTGAGCGGAGCGCTCGTAAATACAAGCGTTTTGTTGCTTAGCAGCAGCAACATCAAACACCGATAGTGTGAGTGAAGCCTGGAGGCTTCATCGGTTGAATTGGAGAAGGGGCGTGTCCCTCCGTATCGGCACCGGAGGCTGTGTAAAGCCTAGGGCTCCAGACCAGAGCCAGTCAACAGAGGCCTGCAAAAGAAATAAAAAACACAAGCTGAAAAAAAAAGCTGATTCAAAAGAAAAGAAAGAGAAAAGGACAAGAATAATTAAAACACATTAGCAGTAAGGAAAAGAAGAACAATAAAAAAATTAAAAAAATTAAAAAACTTTAATCGTTTAAACGAATGTATTGGGAGAGTGCCAACATGAATGCTCCACAACAAGAAAATGCGAATGCGCCACCACCACCAGGAAATCTCCAACTCCCGGCGCAGGTAAATAACAGTGTTCATTCTTCAGTCACATCGTTACTCCCATTTAGCCAACTGATTGATCCGGCTACTGCTGCGCCAAGATGGTACCTATGGATAAATCGCCTAGACAACTATTTTTGTGCCACTAGGGAAACGGATAGAGCAGTACGAAGGTCTTTAATGTTGCTGATGGGTGGAGATGAACTGCAAGAGCTGTTTGATTCCCTTCCAGACACAGGGGACAAATCTGATTTTTATGCAGCTGTAACAGTTTTAAATAGACATTATGATCCTCAACTTAACTCGATCTATGAAAGGTTCAAACTTAGACAGGCACAACAAGCGGAAGTTGAGTCGATGGACATGTTTTACGCCAGATTAAAAAAGCTAGCGAGGCCATGCACGGGGCTTAACCAGCAAGAAGAGATCCAGGCTCAGATTATACAGGGTTGCAGGTCCAACGCCTTAAGAAAGCTTATTCTTAGACAGCAGGGCATGCCCCCTTGATGAAATTCTAATTCTTGCACGCTCCCATGAACTGTCTGCGGTTCGGGCAGATGCAATGACAGCTGTCAGAGGTCAGTCGTTAGCTGCAGCGTCGTCTACCCGTTCAGTCCAAGTGAAAGAAGAGCAGGTAGATGTTGTTCAGGCACGCTCGACAATGCCGCATAGGCCAAACCTTGCCAGACCCGGTGAAGTGTTGGTGGGAGCTGTGGTTACGAACACCGAGCTAACATGGGATGCCCGGCAAAAGGACAGTCTTGCAACCGTTGTGGTAAAGCAAATCATTTTGCAAAAGTGTGCAGGTCAAGAAAAAAAAGCAAGGGGATCAAAAAGGAAATTATGCTAATGTCAGGAGTGTATCCAAGAGTGCTGAGGAGGTGAGAGACCACACAACAGCAGGTAGCCCTGTCTTTGAGGAAGATGAGGAAGAGGACATTTTTGGGATTGCATTCGCGGGCGGGAGGCAACAAAGGAAAAGACCGCCTCCCATGAGTGATGTACAAGTCAATGGCACGTTGACATCAGTACTGATTGACACAGGAGCCTCTGTCAACGTGATGGATGAGACTTTGTATCAGCAATTGACCTCCATACCACCACTCACCCCGACTGCCACCAGGATATATAACTATGGTGGACAAGAGCCTTTGCCTCTAAAAGGAACTGTGGAAGTGTCGGTGACCAGTGGGGATCGGTCAGCGAAGGCAAAATTCTATGTGGTATCAGGAGATCAAGGTACTCTGTTAGGGTGTCACACGGCAGAAGATTTAGAGCTGGTATTCTTCGAACGTCAAGTGTATGACTCTCAGGGAGAAAGTCTCCTCAGTGAATTTCCACAACTCTTTGAGGGGTTGGGGCGGTTAAAGGGAAGGCGTGTCAAACTTTACATAGATCTGAGCGTTGTCCCCGTGGCCCTGAGGCATCGTCGGGTGCCATTCCACTTGCGGCCTGCCGTTGAAAAGGAGTTACAACTGCTTGAAGACCAAGGAGTCAATGAAAAGGTAGATGGGCCTACGCCCTGGGTCTCACCGTTGGTAATAGCGGCAAAACCTAAGCAGCCTGGAGCTATTCGTCTCTGCGTAGACATGCGCTTGCCTAATAAAGCTATTCAAAGGGAGAGACACATAACGCCTACTATGGACAACATTATAGCTGATCTGAATGGGGCGCAGTGGTTCTCAAAACTAGATCTGAATGCTGGATACCATCAGCTGGAGCTAGATCCTGAGAGCAGGAACATTACCACTTTCTCAACGCATGTAGGGCTACGGAGATATAAGAGGCTTAGTTTTGGGGTATCCTCGGCTGCCGAGGTATTCCAGAATGCTATCCGAGAGACTTTGTCCGGATTACCGGGGGTCATCAGTTTGAGTGATGACATCCTGATACATTCCCGGACGAGGGAAGAACATCATCATCATCTAAGAGCGACGTTAAAGAGACTAGTGGAAGCTGGACTGACCCTTCACAAAAAGAAGTGTGCCTTTTATCAAACGTCTGTTGAATTTTTAGGCTACATCTTTTCAAAAGATGGTTTACAGGTGGATCCTCGGAAGGCTGAAGCGATTCGTCAAGCCCCAATCCCACAAAATCCCACGGAAGTCCGCAGCTTCTTGGGGATGGCCACGTATTGTGGGGGGTTTATACCACAGCTTGCCACCATGTCAAGCAACGCCGCTGGGAGTGGACTCCCGAAGCACACAAGGCGTTCGAGGACATTAAGGCAGCGTTGTTGGATAGGTCAACCATGGCTTATTTTAACCCCGGTAGGTGGACAGAAGTGGTGGTGGATGCAAGCCCTATCGGGCTTGGGGCTGTTCTTCTTCAAGAGCAAAGACATCAAGAGTGGATTCCTGTTGCATATGCCAGTCGGGTTTTGTCGGCGGTTGAAACACGATATGCGCAGATTGAGCGCGAAGCTCTAGCTATTCGGTGGGCATGCCGGCATTTTCATTTGTATCTGTATGGACATGAGTTTCAAGTAGTAACTGATCAGAAGCCGTTAGTCTCTTTGTTTGTGGGTAGCCCACGTCTAGCTCCTCCGAGGATTGAACGATGGACTGTTCTACTTCAGCCTTATCAATTTACAGTCATTTATCGACCTGAGGCTAACAATCCGGCAGACTATCTGTCTCGCCATCCGTCTCCTAAGGTATTTGATTCTCTCCAAGAACAAGATGAAGAAAGCACTGAGGTTTTTGTCAGCATGGTCATGCAATCGGCATGTTCCAATGCTCTTCTCATAACCGACATTGTGAACGCTACCAGGGATGATGCGGTACTGATTCAAGTGAAGGAGGCGTTGTGTTATAAGAAATGGAAACGCTTTCTAGAAAAAACAAATGCATTCAGCTCAGACCAGAAAGTGGCCATGCGGGGCAAATGGAAGGTGTGGGATGAATTGTCTACAGATAGTGACGGACTGATCCTGAGGGGAAGAAGAATTGTACTTCCTCAGTGTCTATGGTCTCAGGTGATCGAATTGGCTCATCAAGGGCATCAAGGTGCTGCCAAAACAAAAGCCAGATTGCGTGCCAAAGTGTGGTTCCCGAGGATGGACAGCCAAGTTGATGAAATGGTGGCGAAGTGTCACTCCTGTATCATCACATCGGCGGAACCGCCAGGTTGCCCGGTGGTGACCGAACCAGCCACTTTGAAACCATGGACAAAGGTGAGCATGGACTTTGGGAGTTTTCCGGATGGGAGGCTGACTGTCGTCATGATAGATTCATATACCAAATTCCCTGTGGTTGAGGTCATAGCGTCTACGGCGTTTGAAAATGTGCGGCCAGTTCTTCAGAAGACTTTTGCATTGTTCGGGCTACCCGATGAAATCAGGACAGACAATGGGCCTCCATTCCAGGGGCAAGAGTTTCGTTCGTATCTTGATGGGTTGGCTATTCGTCATCGTAAGATCATGCCGTATTGGCCTCAGGCGAATGGTGACGTTGAGAGATTTATGCGAACTTTGAATAGGGCTCTCAGGATTGGAGTTGAGCAAAGGGAGGAAAGTGAGCAGTGCCTGCAGCAGTTTTTGAGTGCATACCATCAAACACTGCATAGCACCACTGGGTGTGCCCCCTCTGCTTTGATGTTCAAGGTATCTCCACGTGACTGTATCCCAGCCGTTCCAAGGTGGAAACCACCTGTGTTGGATGTGAAGGCCACTCAGAGACTATGGAAAATTACAAATCAGAAAGCTAGTGGAAAATGAAGAGCCAAATATCGAGACTTTCGGGAAGGTGATCGAGTGGTAGTGAAAAGTCGGAGAAGAGGAGGAAAATTCCAAACAGCGTTTGAACCTGAAGTCTGGGAGGTCATTGGCGTACAAGGAGCAATGATAACGGCGGCCAGAGGAAGACGGAGAGTGACACGAAATGTGTCACACTTTCGCAAAGCTGGTGTTGGTGTCCCTGCAGAAGAAGAAGGACAGCTGGAGGACGTCATGAGTGGCT
This sequence comes from Pleurodeles waltl, assembly GCF_031143425.1. Lineage (NCBI taxonomy): Eukaryota > Metazoa > Chordata > Amphibia > Caudata > Salamandridae > Pleurodeles > Pleurodeles waltl. Next base: position 416,201,705 of record NC_090437.1, on the reverse strand, counting down.
CGCCGAATAGACCAGAAGAGACTGTGAGTGTCCCGGGGCCGGTGTTGGTTGAGCAAGCCATGCCGTTTGATGCTCCTGGACAAGGGGGTTTACGTGGCAGAAATTCAAGGTATGATTTACGCCCCAATCCTGCCCCCAGCACCCATTTTGTCTGAAAGATTTTGTCTGTAAAGCAGGCCGTGTGGGAGCCGCGTCGTATTAACATTGTCATTAACATTTTCCGTGACTGAACATTGATGACGCCCGATATTGTTGATTGAAGAGATACCCGGCGGTTAAAGTGAACGTGTCACTGTATGGGAAAATGGGTTTTCTTGGATTATTTTATTCAGTATTATTGTTCTTTTTTCTTTTATCTCCACTATCACTTTCACCCCTGTTGGGGTTTGTGCGCTAATGTTCGTTTGGGTGTTGTAAGTTCACAAATTATTCTTGTCCGTGTGAAGTAAAACATGGGAGGGATGTAGAGAGCGTTCGGAGAGCCATTCGGGCTCTCCTCTAATGTGTAGCGTGCTCTGCGTGTCCGGGAGGGGCGCAGAGCACAAGTATAAAATAAAGTCGGAACTGCAGTGACGCAGTTCCTGGTGTGTGCTGCCATACAAGCACTGTCTCCGTCTCGTTATTGGTGCGCTCGAAGTGTTATTGGTGCGCTCGAAGTGCGACACCACAGCCCTGAATATTGGATTATCACTTCATCCAATTTAGTCCTTCTGTTTTAAGCAAAAGCTTACCCAAATGGCAAAAAGTGCAATGCAAGCGCTCTTTTTCAACTGAACCACACAACGTCAGTGCAATCAAATGCAAGTGCTCAAGGTAATCAACGTGGTTGGCGGCAAAGCCTCTCTCTCATTAATAAAGGTCTGTTTCGGTTGGTCACATAAGGTATGGCGACAGCCGCGCTGTCAAATCAGACCGAAAAAGGACATTAAGGGGCATATTTATACTCCGTTTGCGCCGAATTTGCGTCGCAAAACGAACTCCATATTTATACTTTGGCGTTAGACACGTCTAGCGCCAAAGTTCATGGAGTTTGCGTCATTTTTTAGCATGAACACCTTCCTTGCGTTAATGATATGCAAGGTAGGCGTTCCAGTCTAAAAAAATGACTCCGATGCATATGCGTCGTATTTATACTCCCGGGCAAAAATGACGCCCGGGAGTGGGCGGGTCAAAAAAAACCACATTAGCGCCGGATTTTAACGCCTGGGTCAGGGCAGGCGTTAAGGGACTCAGAATGAGCCCAGAGGTGCCCTCCCATGCCCCCAGGGACACCCCCGCCACCCTGGCCCACCCCAGGAGGACACCCAAGGATGGAGGGACCCACCCCAGGGACATTAAGGTAAATTCAGGTAAGTATATTTAAAAAAAAATGTTTTTGGCATAGGGGAGCCTGAATTGTGCCCCCCTACATGCCACTATGCCCAATGACCATGCCCAGGGGACATAAGTCCCCTGGGCATGGCCATTGGGCAAGGGGGCATGACTCCTGTCTTTGCTAATACAGGAGTCATTTCAATGGGGGTTGGGCGTCGTAAAAAAATGGCGCAAATCGGGTTGAGGCGATAATTTTGCCTCAGCCTGACTTGCCCCATTTTTGGATGCCCAAACACCATTTTCCCCTACGCCGGCGCTGCCTGGTGTACGTCGTTTTTTTTCACGCACACCAGGCAGCGCCGGCGGCTAACGCCGGCTAACGTCATTGAATAAATACGGCGCCTGCATGGCGCTTCAGAATGGCGTTAGCCGGCGCTAATTTTTTTGACGCAAAACTGCGTTAGCGCAGTTTTGCGCCTAAGTACAATGCACCCTTGGACAGCAAACCAGCGTCCCCTGATCTTGACTCAGGACTCATCTTTCTCAATCAGGGCTGTGAAAATCCAGAACTCACTGTATTAATAATATTAATGGCCAGCTGCCTTTCACAGCCTCATCAACGCTTGTGTTTTTTTCAAAAACACACAAATTCATCATTGCTACAAACAGCTCAGAGCTGTAAGCCTGCCTGTTATACCTAGTAACTAGCATAATGCAACTGTTACTAATTCCAGTGCGTGCAAGCCAGATTAGCTATTTATTAATTCAGGCATTTACCCGAGGGTTCGAGCACTGGAGGCTGTTTTATAAAGCCTGACACTCGTGGTCTGTCTCTCCAGCTCCCCAGGGTTTTTGTCACAGGGCACAGAAGACCAACATTAGAGAGAGGTAATGAGAGAGAGAGTCAAAAGAAAGACACAGCAGAGAACAAGTATTGGAAAAGCCAATATGTCACGCCTATACCCGATATATTGGCTTTGTCAATGTTTTTGTAGCCATGTTGTACAGTAGCACAGCTTCTCTGTAGTATGGTTAGAAGTTTGAAAAAAATGCTATGATGTTATCAAAGCTAGCAGCTTTATTGTGCTTGTTTAGGGTCAAACGTTCTGTCCCTGGTGCAATCTCTGTATGGGCTTTTTAACCATGCCCATCTGTTTGGTTGGTTTGTGGGCTTGCCTTTTAAAATTCCCTTGATTTCATTTCATTTAGCCCTCCTCGAGCGCACTGGCCAACTACTGAAAAACATACAAGGCTCAATGTTTTCCATATGGTTTCTGGACTCATTTTTCTTTTTATTTCATAGGCAGTGCGATCATGCTGGGCAGTAATCGGGCGCTCTGCATGACAACGACCCTGTTACATGGATAATTGCACTTTTGCCGATACCTTTCACTGCGAGCGAACTTCTGTTTCCTTTTTTGTGTCTGCTTCACACTCATGGCTGCCGTTTCCTTTTTTGTGTCTGCTTCACACTCATGGCTGCCGTCAGCTCGCTTATGTGAAACTGTTTTACTTTTCAGTTTATGTGGCAAGAAAAGTCCAGTTAGGAACTTAAAATGCTAATCGCTCTAACTAGCCATGCAGCTAAACAACATAGCAAGGAAACTGTTCAAAACCCAAATAGTAGAGCTGTGCGGCATGGTTGAAAGAAAAAAAGCACCATATAAGTATGTCATAGCACTTTTTTGTAGTTTCGGACATGCTGTATAACATAGCTTAAAAAATATTGACAAATCCAATAGATCTTGCTCAGACAAGACCTACTGGTTTTGGCATTGCAGTGCTTTATATGAGCTCAAGATCACATTCATTTTTGTGTTTTTTATAGGCACAGGAAATTAAGTGAAATGCCCAGAATGACAGGATGTTGAGCTGATGCGCTGAAAATGGAAGCTGATTCCCCAGGTCCAAAATAGATAGCTTTGGCCATTACACTACATCCCCCTCCCCTGGCTACAGAATGATAATTTTGCAGAGTGAGTGCTGCTGCACTCATATCCTGTGCAGTCAAGGGAGCACTGTGTTAATTGGTAGCAGGTTGTGATGAGAAGCGTGGTGGAGGTGTTTAACAGCTGCCTTCGTGCAACACCCCACCCTCTTCCGCTATGCTGCTTTCCTAGGAACTGTTGTCAAGGGGGAGCAGCCTGCTAAAGTGAGCAGATGTCATCTAGCCAAACGAAGGTGCAACTATTTATCCCACCTTTCTCCAAACAGAGGCTTTGATGTGGACATGACATGCAATACTGCACCTTTAGTAATCTCCTTTCTGGTCAATCTGTTCATGTTCTTGCCAGGTTTCAGCCACCCACTGACCCCTGAAAAGGTAGAGAGGGGGGTGGTTCTGAGGGTGTTTCACTAAAAGCTTTTTCTTAACATAACAATTGCTTTGAGATTAAAGATGTTTGGGAGAAAAGCCATCAAAATATTTCTGATATCTTAACAAAAAGAAAGAGGGAGACATCACCCGTATGAGCTCTATTCCCAGTCATACACATGTGCTTGAAAAGAGTTTCCTCATAATTTTTGTGGAGTATCCTGCAAGGGTGGGAAAGTGAGTGCTTTCCAAATTAAACACGTATATGGGATGAAAGCGCTGAGGAGCATCTGGTACTGGTTGAACGTTATTGAAAATCCAGGGCTCTCTTTGCACCATTCAAGCCCAGCTATAGAGTACACCGATGTCACACCCCTTCCCTCTGACAGAATCCCTGACAGGGACCTAAACTGGTACTTTATCAACCGTATGAAAACAGTACATAGATGTTTATAACATATCAGGCAGGTTGGATTCTTTGTACAAGGTGTGCAGCCTGCAAAACACTGCTGTCCTGTTCATGCCTCGAGAGGACTGCAATTTGGGATCATTAAAGTTTGTGGTCGAGAGATGCGCGTGCATGAAAACTCTGGCAGGATAGCTCAGACTGCCTACAAATAAACTCCCTGCCCCTATTATCCTCCTCTGCCCTACATTCCTACACCACGGTATATAAACCAATTTTAAATAGCACCCCCTTCCAGTATGAATTAACCGTAGTGAGAGGCAGCAGGTTTGGCTTTCCTTAGGTTCAACATTTAGGGCCTGATTTAAGAGGCCCAAGCGCCACCCTAGCACTGCCATAGCATGATTCTTTTGATGCTAATGTGGTGCTAAAGTGTTTTTTATACTTGCGCTATATTTTTTTTAAAGGTGCTATGCATGCATTGCACCACTTTGTAAGCTCTTGAGCCACATTTTGCCTGTGCCAGGTGGACATTCCCCTGTTAGGAGGGACAAAAAAATGGCATAAGGAAATCTAAGAGATTTTTTTTGGCACTTTTAACGCCAGCTCAGAGCAGGTGTTAATAGGGGACATGCCATTGAATACAATGGGCCCTTCGGTACTCTGCAGGAGTAGAGCCCAAATTTTGCCACTACTCCTGCAGAGTAAATCAATATCTTCAAAAATGTGGATGCTATTGTCCCCTACCATGCGCCATGGTGCGCTGTATCTTAGCTACAGTGCACACATGGTGGCAGCAGGGGGGCACTCAGGGGCACAAGGAAAGTTGACGCTGCACTGAGTGAAGCGCCACTTTCCTTAAATCAGGCCTTTAGTTTGACTGCTACCGTGGTGTTTTGGGCACAAAAAGGTGAAGGCTTCCCTCAATGGCGTGCAACTTAACTCAGCTGTTTTAAAACATCTTGCAGGCATTATGAATGTTTGTAAACAATAGTGTATGAACGTACTGAACTGGCAATGCAAGGAGCGCCGCAGACTCAGAGTGCAGGATGGCAGCATTGAAACGCTGGAAGTGCACATCTCATGGCAATTTATGGACAAAAGAAGCAATAGTCTCACAGAGCGACCAGCGGAACAACACTAATTAAAACAAATCAAAGTGTACTTGGTCCATTTGCCAAAGACCCAACTGTACACATTTTGCATGCAATAAAGGAGCCTTTAGAGAAGAGTGATGTGAAGCTAACAAATGGGAAGCAATAGGCGGACTGCAAACCCTTTCTTCTATACAACCGTCTCTCGAAAGGGGGACAAATGCACTAGCGCATCCACTCGCAGGCTTAACCCTAAAAAGGAAGAGAACAGGGGCTGGCTTGGACATTTTTGCCAGGGCTACTTTTTGTACACATTCTGATTCATAGGGCCAGATGTATCATTACTTCCAATAGGGATTACCTAGTTGCGAGTTTTCGTGAATCACAATTAAGTAATGGCTATTGGAAGGTATGAAACTCCAGGAGTTTCATATTGCGATGAGCAAGGGCTCACAAATGGACCTACCTCATTAATATTCATGAGGTAGGTTGCAATTTGCGACCCATTGCTAATGGCTACAATCATAGGTATGGTGGCCTGCTGGGCTCAGCAGACCACCATGTCTGTGATTGCTTTTCAATAAAGCATTCTTTTTTTAAAAATGCAGCCTGTTTTCCCTAAAGGAAAACGGGATGCTTTTAAAAAAGAAAAATGGAAAGTTTTCTTTTCATTTTTTAAGAGTAGACAGTGGTTCGTGGGGCCACTGCCTGCTCTTAAAAAATGTTTTCACATGCATTCACAAAGGGGAAGGGGAAATTGGTGGTAACTGGGATTGTTTTGCGACCGCATTCACTGTCACATAACAATCATGCATACCTCTGCGATTCGTTTTTAGGAAGGGATGCCTTTGACACTCCCTTTCCTAATACCGAATCGGTATGTAGTCTCAAATCCAATTTGCAATTCAGTAACAAGTTACTGAATCACAAATTAGATTTGTTACACACCAAAATACAGTTTTTGTCAAAGGGCCGTTTGCTATCGCAAAACAGTTCAATACATCTGGCCCTAAGTGCCTAGCAAGGGATGGTACCCATACCTCTTATATAGGCTTATTTTTTGCTGCACCACAACGAGACCACATCTCTGGCCCTCACAAATACTCCAAGACATACACAGAGCTCTATCCCCGTAATCATGCAGAAATGTGGGTCAGCTTCCATACAGTCCCCTTGCTGTTGTTTCCTGCCTCTGAATTATGACCCTTGTCAAGCACCCACATTGACATTATTCAGACTCACACACACCTATCCCCCGTTTATGCTGCAGCATGTCCACTCTGGCATTGCTGTAACCCCTCTGCAGTTTTCACCATGGTCTCCTCTGCCTTAGGGCCACAACAATCATTGCTCTTCACACCAGATCATGTATGCACCTGCTTGCCTCCTCGAGGATAGGTAAGAGTGCTTCAAAGCCAAACTGGTAGCAACAGTGTGTTATATAAATTACTGTTTAGGTTATGTAGCTGATTTCTCTTTTCCTGTCTTGGTCTGTCTTTGCAGCTATTTGAGTTGCCCCCCAATCCAGGTTATGACCCAATCCACCCAAGGTCCACACCAGTACTGCATACCTGCACTTCTTTAATTTGAAGTGGAGAGTACCGCACTTCTCCTCTCACCACGAGTGTACAGAAATAACTTGCTTCAAAGAGCATGTGGCAAACTGTCATGCCACTTATAAGTGCCCATTGGGCTCCTTGGGCCTACTTTAGGGGTAACGTACATGTAGTAAAAGGGAAGGTTTGAGCCTGGCAAGTGGGTGCACTTGTCAGGTCGAAAATGCCATTTTAAATGTGCACACACATACACTGCAGTGACAGGTCTGAGACATGTTTACAGGGCTACTCAAGTGGGTGGTACACTCAGTTCTGCAGGCCCACCAGTAGCATTTGATTTACAGGTCCTAGGCACACATAGTACACTTTACTAGGGACTTACTAGTAAATCAAACACGCCAATCATGGAGAAACCAATCATTAATACTATTTAAACAGAGAGCATATGCACTTTAGTACTGGTTAGTAGTGGTAAAGTACCCAGAGTCCTAAAGCCAACAAAAACAGGTCAGAAATAATACGAGGAAGTCAAAGCTTTTGGGGATAGCTCCACAAAAAGAGCCAGGTCCAACAGTTACAATAATACATTAGTTCCTCTTTTAATATATGCATGTTCACCCATTTTGAGGAACTGCAGTTAGAATAATTAATATTACCACCTTTAATTTGTGGATGTTTCCAAATGCATAGTTGGAAAAGGAAATCTGCACCTCTGTTTTTGTTTTTAGTTTGTTAATGTTTTCAGTGGGACCTGGTGAAGTTTGAAAGTGGTGGGGCACAAAAAACATTCATTTTTCTGCGCGAGAGTGAAAGTAATAAATTGGGGGGAGCTCTCCCCAAGGGAATTTTTTTTAATGAGGTAAATATTTGTGCTGTGTAAAGGGTATTGTGAAACTAGCCCAAATACAAAATACGTCAATGGTTTGGATTGTGTCTGTCTGTTGCTCGGCGTTGGCATAACCAGGTTGTTTCATGGTCCAGTCCTTCTTCCATTTCTACCCATGCCCAATACTAGAAACTGAACCAATTCTAAGAACCCTTGAGGTCCTTTGGGAGGACCCTCCCTGCTCAGAAACTGGTTCCCTCTCAGTAGACTGCACATAATGTAAATGTGCAGAGTTCTCAGCTCAGGGTTTTGTCTTTGCACTTAATTTTGTAGTCCTAAAACCTTTGGCATTGGATAATTAGGTTTACAAATTCCAGAATGCTTCTGAAATACCTTGGCTGGAGGAGCCACTTAACATGGTACAGGAAGAAGAGCGAGACCTGCACTTATATGCGTGGTGTCGTTATTAGAGGTCAGGGATAGACCTTACCTTAAAATCTATGGGGAGCTGTGGTGGAGCAGGAAAAGGTGTATATGGGGGTGCTGTGTTCCTGAGCCCTGCTGTATTTCTCTGCACGAACTGACAACAGGCTAGATGCCTGTTCTCTCTGTCGAGACACTGGGTATGCAGAGGATGAGAGAAAGGGACAGAAAATGGCCAATTACTGCATGGCTTTGTAATAAAGTCAAACAGTGATTGGCCATATCTATGGAATTCATTACCCCCAACTATAAGAGCCACAAATAACTTTCTTGTTTTCAGAAAACTACTCAAGAGTTGGCTCTTTCCTTCATAACCACCTTTTTCAAACAACTATGAACTGCATATGCCTATGTGGATAAATATTTTTTTCAGATTATATGTATATTTCTATTTATTTATAGTTTCTTTGGAAAATTTGTATTTCTATTTATTTATAGTTTCTTTGGAAAATATGTATTGCTACTGTCATAACAATAAAATACACACACACTCTTTTAAACCTGTCTGACTAAGTATTTTTTACCCATGATTCTAATTATGTATTGTATGTGCATATGTGTGTGTATTCATGTGTGTGTGTGTGTATAAATATATATATGTGTATGTATGTGTATATGTTGTTTCTGTGCTTGGCATGTTTGTGGATCATTGCATGGCTCCTAGTTTTTGGGTTGTTATACTATATATCTATGAATTTCTGCTCTCATTTTATCACACTTATCTACTAATCACTCTTATGTCATGTCTCTATCAAACTATCCTCCATTCTCACTCTGACTCACCCCAAATCCCTTCGACCACTTTCATCTCCTAAATATCTCTGCCTAAGCTCTTCCCTCCACTTCCACATCTAACTCACCAAACCTCACTCTACCTCTGTGACCTCCCACACAACCCTACTAAATTCTCTTGCATTCATCTCACCCTGCTACTATGCTCTCCCTAACCCTTCCACATCCTCTTCCCCCTCCGCCCCCCTTTATTCATCCCAAGCCTTTGGATTGAGTAAATGAAGGATATACTCCCAATTAACACTTCTGGATTTCTTTCCTCCTCCACCCCTCCATTACTCCAGTCAATCTAACTAACAAACTCTCATATCCGCGGCTCAAATTAACTCATAATAATACTAAAACTGTACTCATTATTAAATGATACTAATCCATCACTAATTCTTGTTGGGTTCCGGAGAAGCGCTCTACTCATCGAAAAGCGCTTCGACGCCTCGTCAGGGGTAGTAAGCGCTATATAAATACGATTACAATACAATACAATACAATATCTGTGACCCTAATCTGAGCCTCACACCTCTGCGCTGCCTTAGGTTTACCACAAGAAGAGAGGCCTATGCATGGTCCTGAGCCAATCAAGGTTTATGTTTAAAACAGCATGAAAACAGCACCCCAAGACTGTCTGGGGTAGGAATTCACAGCGCTCCTTTGGAGACCTGGTGCTCTGCAGTTGTGATCCTTCCCCCGGCCAGCTCACTAATTTCAGGTAGGTTGAGGCAGTCTCTCAAAAATGCAAGTAGACTTGGATGCTGAAAGGCACCCGTCCAACTCGACATGCACAATTCTCTGCAGTGAGTGACCAGTGTGAGCCTGCACAGACCCACCCCTGCCCTAACTCAGGAGGTTAAGGCACCTACTTGGGACTGTATTACAGCACCACTGCAGCGTGAGCAAAATAAAAACAATTTATTTTTACAATTAATGCAGGATTTGGGGGGCAACTAATGTTGGGGGGGTGTCCCCCTTTATGCTCCCATGGGGGAAACACCCCGAATGTTTCTATGATTTGATTTCTATGATTTTAATTAGTATAGTAAACTAGCCACTTTAATTTTAATTTTTTTGTAGGTGTGTAGGTTATGTGTTAAATTTTTCAATTCATTTCTAAATTAATTTAAACATTGTTAAAGATGTTGAAAATGTTTTACAATTAAAAAATACAAAGTTAACATTTTCAAAAGGATTAATGAGAAATACACAGTTAAAGATCTAAAATAATATTTAGTATTTGTTTAAAAGATGCATGTACATTTATTTCATAGCATATTAATTACATATAATGTAAAGAATTATTTTTTAAGAATATATAGTTCACAATGTAGCACACACGCATATATATGTACATATATGGCGAAAGACTTTGGTGGTCATTACAACCCTGGCGGACGGTATTAAAGTGGCGGTAACACCGCCAACAGGCCAGCTGTAAAGATTTTGCTATTACGACCGTGGCGGAAACCGACAACAAAGACAGCCAGTTTAACACTCCGACCGCCACGGCGGTACAAACAAACAGCGCGGCGGTCACCGCTAACAGACAGGCGGGAGACAATGTACCGCCCACACTATTATGACAGGCCAATCCACCACCTTTTCCGGGGCGGATTCACCGCGGATAAAAACACAGCGGAAACAGCAATTTCGAAGGGAAAACGCTCACCTCTACATACCCTACGAGGAACGAGGACACCATGGGCCCGGAACTCCAAATTCTACCTGCAATAGTCTTCCTGCTCCTCTACCAGGAGCACGAACGCCGGCGGCGAAGACCATGGTGAGTACTGCACCTACGACACAGGGGAGCGGGGAGGGAAAAAACAGGGACATACACACGCAACACGTAACACCCCCACCCCCACCCACTACAACACACACACTAATGCATATTGATACATCACAGTTACAGCCCCAATCCCCCCGGAAGAATGCAAAGACAATAGAAAATGAGTGTAACCATTGTAATATATTAAAATCAAGTAGGCAGAAATATATGTATACACCATTTACAAAACATACACCAAGCATAGTAGTCCAGGTAGTGCTCCAATTAAGTCCGTGGAATACTGGGCCCACACGGTATGGGCGAGGCCCACACAAGATCCCCGACCATGACGGAGAGAACACTGCAGGGGCATCAGACAGCAACTAAACAGGCACCTCAGGGGGAGGGAAAGGGGGGCACCTCAGCCGCTTGAGTGCACAACGCCAAATCCACGACGGGGCCACATGCCCACTGTTACATCCTGGGGAGTGCAAAGCCACAGTCTCTCAAGTCTCTACAGTGGGTGGCTTGCCCACTGTTACATCCTCGGGAGTGCAAAGCCACAATCTCTCAAGTCTCTACAGTGGGTGGCTTGCCCACTGTTCAATCCTGGGGAGTGCAAAGCCACAGTCTCTCAAGTCTCTACAGTGGGTGGCTTGCCCACTGTTCAATCCTGGGGAGTGCAAAGCCGCAGTCTCTCAAGTCTCTACAGTGGGTGGGTTGCCCAATGTTCAATCCGGAAGAGTGCAAAGCCACAGTCTCTCAAGTCTCTGCAGTGGGTGGGTTGCCCACTGTTCCATCCTGGGAGTGCAAAGCCACAGTCTCTCAAGTGGATAACAGTCTCCACTGGTTCTGGAGGGGGCCTTGTGCCCAGAGTGCTTCATTCTTCCTGTGACAGACTCAGTAGGGTCAGTGCCCTTGGCGCTCATGGGCCAGCGGTGCTTCAGGCGGCGGTGCCCTGTTCAGCAGTGCTCGAGACGGCGGTGCCCTGTTCAGCGGTGCCCTGTTCAGCGGTGCCTGAGACGCTGGTGCCCTGTTCAGCGGTGCTTGAGACGGCGGTGCCTGAGATGGCGGTGCCCTGGTCAGCGGTGCTTGAGACGGCGATGCCCTGTTCAGCGGTGCTTGAGACGGCGGTCTCCATTGCAGGGACTCAGCTGCTGACGGTCCTTCATGGCCCAGCAGGGCTTGTGCTGGCGGTCCTTCATGGCCCAGCGGGGCTTTTGCTGGTGGTCCTTCATGGCCCAGTGGGGCTTGTGCTGGCGGTCCTTCATGGCCCAGCGGGGCTTTTGCTGGCGGTCCTTCATGGCCCAGCAGGGCTTTTGCTGGCGGTCCTTCATGGCCCAGCGGGGCTTTTGCTGGCGGTCCTTCATGCCCAGCGGGGCTTGTGCTGGCGGTGGCCTCCTGGGCAGCTGGGCTTGTGCTGGCGGTGGCCTCCTCGGCAGCTGGGCTTGTGCTGGCAGTGGCCTCCTGGGCAGCTGGGCTTGTGCTGGCAGTGGCCTCCTGGGCAGCTGGGCTGGTGCTGGCAGTGGCCTCCTGGGCAGCTGGGCTGGTGCTGGCAGTGGCCTCCTGGGCAGCTGGGCTGGTGCTGGCCTCCTGGGCAGCGGGGATGATGGCGGTCTCCTCCGCCGTGCTGCTCTTCCCAGACTTGCCGGGTTTCTTGTGGCCCTTCCCCACCTTGGAAGGTGTCACAGCTGACTCCACACTTCCACTGGGACCCGTGGGAGTGGCTTTGGTGGCTGGAGTCTTCCCCCATCCCGCCGGGCACTGGCCAACTTCTGATGCTTCACAGGTGGGGGACTGTCTGTGTGTGGCTCCGTGCCACACTGGCTGCCCTGGTGGCCGGTGCACTCCAGATTCCGGTGACTACAGGCACCACTGGTCCCAGAGATGTTGTGGCTGAGGTGCTAGTTCGGGACCTATGAGACAGACGGGGTGGGGGAGGTGTGGGAAAGAGGTCAAGGTTGGACAGGAAAAGTTTTTTTGACACACTGGGACGGGTAGCTGGAGGGGGTTTGAGAGTGGAGGAAGAGGTTGTGGTTGTAGGAGGTGTTCGTTTGCTGACTTTAGGTGAAGGTGCATGCGCTGGAGGCTGTTGTGAGGTGGATGGCTGTTGGGTGGGTGTGTGCCTGCGTTTGTGTATCTTCGGAGGGGGCGAAACAGACACACTGGGAGAGGACACAGGGGACGTGTGAATGGTAGAGGGGGTGGTGACTGCACGTGAGCGGGGTGTGATAGTGGGTGTGCTGGAGAGGGACGTAGTTGCTGTAGAGGTAGTGCATGCAGGTGTGAGCGTAGACGAGACAGGGAGGGAGGAGGGAGAAGAGGAGGAGGGGGACACAGTGGAGGTAGTGGATGTTGGTGTGTCTGCATGTGTGTGATGCTTGCGTGAGTGCCTGTGGGATGTGTGGTGCTTATGTTTGCCTGAGCTTCCCTTGTGTGTTGACGTGTGTGCCTGCTGGTCTGTAGGTGTGCTTGGGATAGGCTGAGGTATAAGGGATTGGGTCGGGGTGGAGGAACTTGGAGGGGGGAGGCTAGACACAGGGACAATGGCTGCCATCAGTGCTGAGGCCAGAGTCTGAAAAGCTCGCTGAAGGGCCACCTGACCAGAATGAATGCCCTCCAGGAATGCATTTGTTTGTTGCAACTGCCTTTCTACACCCTGGATGGCATTCAAAATGGTAGACTGCCCAACAGTGAGGGGCCTGAGGAGGTCAATGGCCTCCTCACTGAGGGCAGCAGGGGTGACTGGGGCAGGGCCTGAGGCGAAGGTGATGCCCACCCTCCCGGGTAAGCGGGCACGGGGTGAAGGCTGAGGGGCTGCTGGGAGGGCGGTGCTGGAAAGGGGGGTGGCGGCTGTACCTGTAGATGGGGAGGGTGCACAGATGTTGCCGCCACCACAATGGAGCTCTCATCAGAGGACGAGTCCGTGTCACTGGTCTCAGCCCCTGTCCCCGCCATGGAGCTCCCCTCGCCCTCCGTCCCACTGGTGAACTCCGAGTCCGTAGTGTGGCCCTCCATGGCCATGTGGGATGCAGCTCCCTCGTGCTCCGGTGCCACTGCTCATCCGCCTGGTGATGCTAATGCACACAAGAACAGGGAGACCACAAAAAGGGGGGGGGGACCGAAGAAAGACATGTTGAGTGCATGCATTACCGCTACCGTTGGTGGACACGACAGACACAGAAGCCCCCTGCACTACGCCGCGCTCTTGGGCTTCACTGTTCAATTCCTGGGAAAAGGCCTACAAGGCTATGGACGACATCTGCACACATAGATGACACAGGGGCATGACTAGGTGTACTTGGCACTCGACAGAGGTCGGCTGGGGTGCCACATGGCCTGCCTTACGGAGGAACCTTGCCTACGGAACTCGCCCTGGCCTAGGGAAACCCACAGCCCACCTCCCCCACCCAGACCCCTCCACTGCACGCAAAGTCAGCAGAATGCGAGTGTACTCACCCCCTTGTGGCTGCTGTGATGCCCTCAAGTGCCCATCCAACTCCGGGTCCACCGCCAGGATCCTGAACATCAGGGGAGTCATGGTGCGACGGGCACCCCTCTCATATTGGGAGGCCATTCCCAGCTGAGCCTCTGCTGTCTTCTTGCTCCAGCGGTGAATGTCCTCCCAACTTTTCCGGCAGTGGGTGCTCCGTCTGTGGTAGACCCCCAGGGTCCGGACTTCCTTGGCGATGGCACGCCAAATTTGTTTTTTCTAGTGGGCGCTGACCTACATGATTTGTACAGGGGAAGAGAAAGTTATTACCAACTGCACCGTCAAAGTGATTGGCCCCCATCCCTACCCTTGCCATGTGGCACATGCACTCACTGTCGTTTCATGCACGCCGCACTCTCCCCCCTTCCTTCTTACATCCACCCCTCTCAACACAGGCATAGCCCATACATCATGCTCCCAGTGTACTTACCTGTTTGTCTGGAGGACCGTAGAGTAGCGTGTACTGGGGGAGGACCCCATCCATGAATTTCTCCAACTCCTCCGATGTGAAGCCAGGGGCCCTCTCCCCAGACACTCGAGCCATTGTCTCTTCCAGACCAAGGTCACAGCAGCACTTGCAGTGTAGGTCCTCTCCTGTCGAAGATCAGGTATCCAGTGATTGAACAGATAGAAAATGGCGGTCACGTCCGCAGCGGTGCGTACCGTCACCGCCGGCGTACATCGTCATTGGCTCCTGAGACCCATAGGGTCCAATGTTAACCATTGCAGCATTGCGCTGCAGTCTTCGACCGCCTACCGCGACAGTGTACAACGCCAGCGCAGTTACCTCACATCCCACTGTCCCCCTTTAGAGGTCAGACAGCCGCCATTTCAGGGGCCCACATGGCTTCATTTTCAACTGCGTCACACATACCCAGGCCTAGACTCAACACACATACAGGCCACTTTTTGAGTATGAATGGTGTTCTGTGTAAGCTGTGGGTACGTACCTCTGAGATGTTTGACTCTGTGCTCGCTATTGTCCTTCATGGGCACCGTCCGCTGGGACATGTGAGGAGATGGTGGCATCCTCCGGTGTACCGACCGTTGGTGGACCTGTCGACAATGGAGGAAAGATACGTGATAATCACATACAGGCTTGACCGTGCCACAATCCAGGAACTGTGTACCCAGCTGGAGCCAGACCTGATGTCAGCTATCCGGCATCCCACAGGAATTCCCCCTCAAGTGCAGGTGCTGTCAGTGCTCCATTTCCTTGCAAGTGGGTCATTTCAAACTACAGTGGCCATAGCATCAGGGATGTCCCAGCCTATGTTTTCCACTGTGTTGTCCAGAGTGTTGTCTGCCCTGCTGAAACTCATGCGGAGCTACATCGTTTTCCCTCAGGTTGAGGATTTGCCTACAGTGAAAGGTGATTTCTATGCTCTGGGACATATCCCCAACATCATAGGTGCCATTGATGGGACACATGTGGCTTTGGTTCCCCCCCCCACAGGAGTGAACAGGTATACAGAAACCGGAAGAGATATCATTCGATGAATGTACAGATGGTATGTTTTGGCAGACCAGTACATCTTCCATGTGAATGCCCTGTTCCCTGGCTCAGTGCATGACGCTTACATCCTGCAGAATAGCAGCATCCCTTATGTGATGGGGCAACTCCAGAGGCACCATGTGTGGCTATTAGGTGAGCACCTGGAAGCTAGTCAGTGGGAAAGATTGTCTGGGTCTGGGGATATCCCTCCAGGTTAGTGTGTGTCTAACAGTTGTCCCTCGCCATTTGCAGGTGACTCTGGTTACCCCAACCTGTCATGGCTACTGACCCCAGTGAGGAATCCCAGGACAAGGGCAGAGGAACGCTACAATGAGGCACATGGGCGAACGAGGAGAGTGATCGAACGCACCTTCGGCCTCCTGAAGGTGAGGTTCAGGTGCCTTCATATGACAGGTGGATCCCTATTCTACTCACCAAAGAAGGTGTGCCAGATCATCGTGGCCTGCTGTATGCTTCACAACTTGGCTTAGCGACGACAGGTGCCCTTTCTGCAGGAGGATGGTTTAGATGGCGGTGTTGTTGCAGCTGTGGAGCCTGTAGACAGTGAAGACGAGGAAGCAGAGGAAGAAGACATGGACAACAGGGACTCAGTGATCCAGCAATATTTCCTGTGAAACACAGGTAAGATTACAAACCTGCCTACTACATGTACTTATACACTACTACCTCTCTACTGTCTGTCTTTTTCACACAGTGTACGGTCACTGAGTTGTCACTTTCCCTTACGATTTCATAGATCTGGGTCCCACAGTGTGACATCTGCTTTGATTCCTCATGGACTAGAGCTGTGTGACATAGGTATGTTGACATTACAAATGAAAGAGCTTTTTGCCTCAGTTATTGCTAATACAGTATTCCGAAATCACATATAGACTCCAGATTGTTTTGAGCTTTAAGGGTGTTTATTTTAGTGCTCAAAATTGGAGGGGGTAGCAAAATGGTGAGAGGTGATGGCGGAGGAATGTCCATGGCAGAGTCCAGTCTATTAGTCTCACAGGTGCATTGCCCATATGAGCATAGGAAGTGGAGCTGGGGCAGTTTAAGGATGGACAGGGTGACAAAGTGGGACAGTAGGATGACAATCAGGGTGGTCTCATTTCTTGGCGGGGGTCTTGGCATCGTTCTCTGTCTTGTTCCTGGATCTCAGGGACCGTTTGCGAGGTGGTTCTCCCTCTGCAGGGGGTGGGGTGCTGGTGTGGTGGTCCTGTGTTGGTGCCTCCTGTCCACTAGCGCCGGCGGAGGTGGTGGGCAGTTCATCGTCCAGGCTAGTGTCAGGGGCCCCTTGTAGTACCACAGTGTCCCTCCTGGTGTTGAGTACTTCCTTCAGCACCCCTACGATGGTGCCCAGGGTGGAATTGAGGGTTCTGAGTTCCTCCCTGAAGCCCATATACTGTTCCTCCTGCAGGCGCTGGGTCTCCTGAAACTTGGCCAGTACCATTGCCATCGTCTCCTGGGAGTGGTGGTAGGCTCCCATGATGGAGGAGAGGGCCTCGTGGAGAATGGGTTCCCTGGGCCTGTCCGCCTCCTGTCGCATAGCAGCCCTCCCAGTTCCCCTGTGTTCCTGAGCCTCCGTCCCCTGGACCATGTGCCCACTACTACTGCCCCCAGGTCCCTGTTGTTGTTGGGGTGGTGGGTTAGCCTGGGTTCCCTGTAGTGGTGGACAAACTGCTGATTGACGTGTCCTGGGGACGAAGGTATGGGCCCGCTGGGTGGGTGCTGTGCTGGTGTTTCCAGAGGGGGGAAGCTCTGTAGTGGCCTGTGACTGGGTGTGAGGAACGGACTGTCCCGAGGTCCCCGATGGGCCGGGCTGGTCATCTAGATCCAGTTGAACAGAGGTGCTGTCATCACTGTGGGCCTCTTCTGTTGGTGGTGTGGACATGTGTGGACCCTCCTGTCCGGTGACGTTGGGTAGGGGTCCTGCAGGGGTATCAAGGCATGATTATTGCATCTGTGTGTGTCAAGGTGTGCAATGGGTGGGTGACCGTGTACCCCAGTGCTAGCATTCCTGTGTGGGATCTTGTGTGATGATGGTTTAGAGGGGTTTATGGGTATGTACAGTGGGCATGCTTTAGTGATGGGTGTCCATGCTTTGGTGTTGCATGCAGGGCCTGGTGTTGGGATGTGTGGTTTGTGATGTTGGGACATTTGTGAGGAGTAGGAGTGATGGGGGTGAGGGTGGGGGTAGGTGATAACATGCAGGTGGGTGGGGGATGAAGTAGTTAAAGGTTTGACTTACCAGTGTCCATTCCGCCACCTACTCCTGCGAGGCCCTCAGGACGCAGAATCGCCAAGACCTGCTCCTCCCATGTTGTTAGTTGGGGGGGAGGAGGAGGGGGTCCGCCGCCAGTCCGCTGAACCGCCAGGTGGTGTCTGGAGACCATGGAATGCACCTTTCCCCGTAGGTCGTTCCACCTCTTCCTGATGTCCTGCCAATTTCTTGGGTGCTGTCCCACTGCATTGACCCTGTCCACTATTCTTCGCCATAGCTCCATCTTCCTTGCAATGGAGGTGTGCTGCACCTGTGATCCAAACAGCTGTGGTTCTACCCGGACGATTTCATCCACCATGACCCTGAGCTCCTCCTCTGAGAAGCTGGGGTGTCTTTGCCATGCCATGGGGTTGTGTAGGTGATGTGTGGGGTGGTGTGTGGGGTAATAAGTGTGCTGATATGTAGTGGGGTGTTGTGTAAGGTGTGTGGAAGTTATGTGGGTGATGGTGTTGTGTGCCTGTGGATGCTAGTGTTGTTGATGGTGGTGTCTCTCTCTGGCTTTCGTTCGTGATTTGTTGTCGTAAGGGTTTGTGGGTGATGTGTGTGTGTGTTTTATAGTGTATTGGGTGTGTGGGAGTGGTGTGTGTATGTGTATCAGGTGTGTGTATTTGGAATTGTCCAATGTGGCTGTGTTTTCTAAGAGTGTGTGTATTTTGAGCGCGGCGGTATGTACCGCCAATGGAATACCGCGGTTAAAAGACCACTGCATGGATTCGTGTGTCGTGATAGTGTGGGTGTATTTCTGTTGGCGTGACGGTGGAGGTTTTGTTTTCGCCAGTTTATCACTCACCTTTGGTGCGGCGGATTTGTGTGGGTGTCTGAATTTTGGTGGATTCCGAACTGTGGGTCATAATAGCTGTGGCGGAATTCCGCAGCCGCAGCGGTGTGGTGGCGGTGTTCTGCACGGCAGTAAGCGTCTTTTACCGCCAATGTCATAATGAGTCAAATCAAATCAAATCATTAACATTTATAAAGCTCGCTACTACTCACCCGTGCGGGTCTCAAGGCGCTGGGGGGAAGGGGTTACTGCTGCTCGAAGAGCCAGGTCTTGAGGAGTCTCCGGAATACGGAGTGGTCCTGGGTGGTCCTGAGGATGGTGGGGAGGGTGTTCCAAGTCTTGGCAGCCAGGTAGGAGAAGGACCTCCCACCCGCAGTGGAGCAGCGGATGCGAGGGACGGCGGCGAGAGCGAGGCTGGTGGAGCGGAGAAGATGGGTGGGAGCGTAGAAGCTGAGGCGGCGGTTGAGGTATTCTGCTCCCTTGTTGTGAAGGGCTTTGTGTGCGTGGGTGAGGAGTCGGAAGGTGATCCTTTTGCTGACGGGAAGCCAGTGCAGGTGTCTCAGGTGGGCGGAGATGTGGCTGTTGCGGGGTATGTCGAGGATGAGGCGGGCGGAGGCGTTTTGAATTCGTTGCAGACGTTTCTGGAGTTTTGCGTTGGTCCCAGCATAAAGGGTGTTGCCGTAGTCCAGGCGGCTCGTGACGAGGGCGTGGGTCACGGTCTTTCTGGTGACGGCGGGGATCCAGCGGAAGATATTCCGGAGCATGCGGAGGGTGAGGAAGCAGGAGGAGGACACGGCGTTGACTTGTTTGGTCATGGTGAGAAGTGGGTCCAAGATGAAGCCGAGGTTGGGTGCGTGGTCTGAGGGGGTCGGTGCGGTGCCAAGGGCCGTGGGCAACCAGGAGTCATCCCAGGCGGTCGGGGTGTTACCGAAGATGAGGACTTCCGTTTTGTCTGAGTTCAGTTTCAGACGGCTGAGTCTCATCCAATCCGCAACGTCCTTCATTCCATCTTGCAGGTTGGTCTTTGCGCTGGTGGGGTCCTTGGTGAGGGAGAGTATCAGTTGAGTGTCGTCGGCGTAGGAGGTGATGATGATGCTGTACTTGCGTACGATGTCGGCGAGGGGGCTCATGTAGACATTGAAGAGTGTCGGGCTGAGCGAGGAACCTTGTGGGACGCCGCAGATGATCTCGGTGGGGTCTGAGAGAAAAGGTGGGAGGTAGACTCTTTGAGAGCGGTTGGAGAGGAAGGAGGCGATCCAGTCCAGGGCCTGGCCTTGGATCACGGTGGAGCGGAGGCGGGTTATTAGGGTGCGGTGACAGACGGTGTCGAAGGCAGCCGAGAGGTCGAGGAGGATGAGGGCGACTGTTTCACCGTTGTCCATCAGGGTTCTGATGTCGTCTGTGACTGAGATGAGGGCGGTTTCAGTGCTATGGTTGGCTCGGAATCCGGATTGAGAGGGGTCGAGAAGGTTGTTGTCTTCAAGGAAGTTGGTAAGCTGCTTGTTGACGGTCTTCTCTATGACTTTGGCAGGGAATTGGAGGAGCGAGATGGGGCAGAAGTTCTTCAGGTCGCTTGGGTCAGCCGTAGGTTTCTTCAGTAGGGTGTTGACTTCAGCGTGTTTCCAGCTTTCGGGGAAGGTAGCAGACGAAAACGAGGAGTTGATGATAGTCTGGAGGTGCGGGGCGATGATGTCGTCGGCTTTATTGAAGATGAAGTGTGGGCAGGGGTCCGAGGGGGCACCGGAGTGGATTGAGTTCATGGTGGTTTTGGTCTCTTCTGTGTTGATGTGGGTCCAGGCGTTGAGGGTGATGGCTGGGGGTGTGGGTTCAGTGTTGGTCAGCTGGGTCTGGTGACCGAAGCTGTTGTGTAGGTCGGTAATCTTACGATGGAAGAAGGCGGCGAGGGAGTTGCACAGGTCTTGTTAGGGCGTGATGGCGTGATGGCGTTGGCGTTGGCGTTGGGGTTGGAGAACTCTTTTACGATATTGAAGAGTTCTCTGCTGTTGTGGCTGTTTTTTTCCAGTCTGTCTGTGAAGAAATTTCTTTTGGCTGCACGGATCAGGTGGTGGTGTTCGCGGGTAGCGTTCTTGAGGGCAGTCATGTTGTCTGCGGTGTGGTCCTTACGCCAGGCTTTCTCGAGGGCGCGACAGGTTTTCTTTGATTCCTTAAGGGTGTTAGAGAACCAGAGAGGTTTTTTGGTGTTGGACTGTCTTGGAAGGCGTCTGAGGGGAGCGAGGTTGTCTGTGCAGTTGGTGATCCAGTTCGTGAGGCTGAGGGCTGCGTCTTTGGGGTCGGCGGCGAAGGTGGGTTGGTTGTCGATGAGCGTGGAGAAAAGCTGTTCTTCAGGGATTTTGTTCCACTGTCGACGAGGGATGGGTTGAGTGCGGAGGTGGCGAGTCTCGCATCGGAAGGTGAAGTGGACACAACTGTGGTCGGTCCAGTGTAGAGTGGAGGCGTGGCTGAAGGAAAGTGTTTGCTGGGTCGAGCGTGTGTCCGGCGATGTGGGTGGGGGTGTTCACCAGTTGCTTGAGGCCGAGGTTGGCGAGGTTGTCGAGCAGGGCGGTGGTGTTGGGGTCGTTGTTCTGTTCCAGATGGAAGTTGAGGTCGCCGAGGAGGATGTAGTCTGGCGAGGAGAGGGCGTGCGGGGAGATGAAGTTGGTGATGTAGTCGCTGAAGAGGGCGCGCGGTCCAGGGGGGCGGTAGATGAGGGATCCTCTGAGGGTGGCCTGGGGTCTGTGCGGATCTGGAAGTGCAGGTGCTCGGCGGCGAGGGGGGTGTCTTCGGTGGAGGTGGTGACGCTGATGGAGTCTTTGAAGACAATGGCGATTCCTCCTCCTACTTGGTTGGTGCGGTCTTTCCTGGAAATCTTGTAGCCTTCGGGGATGGCTATGGCGATGTCGGGGGCCGAAGAGGAGTTCATCCAGGTCTCAGTGATGAAGGCGACGTCTGGTGCGGTGGAGTCCAGGAGGTCCCAGAGTTCAACGGCGTGCTTTTGGACGGATCGAGCATTGATCAGGATGCATTTGAGGTGGTTGATGGCGCGTGGGCTGGTGGTCGTGGTTGTTTCGTGGTGGAAGGTAAGTTTGCAGGTGTGACATGCGAAGGGTCCGTGGGTACGTTTCGGGTTAGCTTGGAAGCAGGTGCTGGGTTGAGGGCGTGGAGGGTGATGGGGTCGTAGCGGTGCAGCTGGGTTTGGGAGTGCTGCGGGCCAGGGGTCGTGGCGCTGGGCGCGGGCCAGGCGCGGACGGTGGCAGACGGGCTTGCCTTTGGCGCGCCAGCAGCGCGGTCGCGCTGCGGCCGCCAGAAGAGGGAGGAGGGGGGAGGGGTCAGCTGGGGGCGGGGGACGGGAGTGGGGCGACGAATGGGAGCTGGGGGGGCGGGGGCGTGCAGGAGGTGGCGGCGGGAAAGCGGAGGGATGGGGACAGGTAGAGGGGAGAAGAGATGGGGAGGGGGGTTAAGGGTGGTGGGGGTAAGTTTATGAAGAAAGTTAGGAGGAAAGTTAGGAAGATAGGGGAGGGGGGTTATAGAGGTGGAGGTGGGTGAGGGTGAGAGATAGAAGATAGGGGGTTGCAGAAATGGAGGTGAGTGAGGGTGAGAGATAGAGTGAAAGGATAGGAAGATAGGGGGTGTTACAGAGGAGGTGGCGAGTGAGGGGGAAAGATAGAGAGATGGGTAGATAGGGGTGTTACAGAGGGGGTGGCGAGAGAGGGAGGTCAGAGAGACGAGACAGGAGCAGGAGGGCAGGCGCAGGAAGAACCAAGAAGCAGGTAAAAGAAGGAGAGGAGCAGAAGAGGGAAGAGCAGAAGACAGAAGATCACAGAAGAAGGTAAAGAAGAAGAGGAGCCAAAGATCAGAAGACAGAAGAACACAGAAGAAGGTAAAGAAGAAGAGGAGCCGAAGATCAGAAGACAGAAGAAGGTAAAGAGGAAGAGGAGCGGAAGAGCAGAAGAGAGAAGAACACAGCATAAGGTAAAGAAGAAGAAGAGGAGCGGGAGAGCAGAAGAGAGAAGAACACAGAAGAAGGTAAAGAAGAAGAGGAGCGGGAGAGCAGAAGAGAGAAGAACACAGAAGAAGGTAAAGAAGAAGAGGAGCGACGAGCAGCAGAGGGAAGAGCCAAGAAGAGGGACAGAGAAGAAGAAAGCACACGCAGGTCGCGGTGCAAAGGAGAGAGAGAGAAGAACACAGATGAAGACAGAAGACGGGGAGCAGGAAAGAAAGAAGAGTACAGATGAAGACTACAGAAGAAGAGCACAGAGGAAGAACAGAGATGAAGAAAAGAAGCAAGAGAGGAGGTGAGTAGCGCGGGGCAGGGCGAGGGGCTGGGCGGTGGGGGGGGGGTACTTACTGTGAATGCGCTGGGCTTGCTAGGAGGTCTCAGGAGCCTGGGCTGGTGGAGCTGCAGCGGCAGGCGGAGCGACATACCCTTGGGCTTTTGTCACTATCTAGCTCGGCGTGGATAGCACTGTGCTAATCCAATGCTTAAAAAAATTTGCTAGATAGACATTTGAGGTGAGCAAATCTAGAGTGTCGCTGATGTGGCAGGGTGCTTCCTACTAGAGCTGCTCTCCACCTAAACTTGGGAACTACCCAGAGTTCTCTCTTCTTTTTTGCATGTACATATATATATATATGTGTATATATATGCACACTCACATATATGATACAGTTTGTATGTTTTGAAATTTTAATTATACATTTTTTGTTTCAATGGCATATAATGAGATATCATGTTTATTAAAACATTCATGTACATGTTTCATTTATTGTAGATATTCTTGAATGGGATTTAGTAGGTACGTCTGCCTATATTATTGAAACCAATACATTGATTAAGCCTGCCTGAATTTTAAAAATAACCTACTTTGTTCTCTTTGTTGTATATCTTATTGACAAAATGTTATCATTTTGAATTTACTGTATCTTTACTACCAATATGTTTGTCATTTGCATGATAGGGTTAAAAATTCAATATTTAGGCACACAGAGGTTTTCTGTGATATGTTTGCATCACAATAGTTTTGTAGTTCATATTTCGATTTACAGCATGTAATATACTTCTCAGGGCCGAATTTCTCAAAAGTGACATGATATTCGAACTTTTCTGAAGACAAAAAAGAGAGGAGCTTTTCTATGGCTTTCATGTACTCATTGTGATAATATCATAAACGCCGACATAAGTACACAGTCGCTGGCAAACAAATTAACTTTAAACTTTATGTCATAGTGAATGTGCTGCTTTTTTAATTAAAATTCCCTTGTTGGAAATCATAAGTGTGTGAAACCACAAAAAGTGAACGCCACTAGGTAGTTATTGTTAGGACCACGTTTCCATAGAAAAAGCATTTCTATTAATCTTGGGACCATGACGCCCCCCTGCAGCCCAGGGACCACCATCTCTCCGGAGCACACTCCCTTGATTTTGTTTTTTCAAGGCTCCGGGGATGCATGAGGTTGGCTGCAGGGCCTGGCTTGCAACCAGGTCCTGTATCCACCTCTCCACAGGCAGCCAACCTCATGCTGCATGCTGCCTTTGGCCGCTTGCCAAGGTGGGTTAGCCAAAAGGCTTGGCCTGCTGCCAGGCCCTGTGGACAACCCCCAAGCAGACTGCTAACCCCACACTGTGCACGGCCTTTGGCGTGTGCAGCATAGGGTGGGCCTTCTGGTGCGGAGGATCCCATTCCTGGGCCCGAAACATATATATTAATCAGAGGGGGCATGCAACTTGAGTCTCAAGTGGACAGGACAGTGGGCTCCTTCCCCCAGGGCCACATTGCAATAAAAAGGGGGAGAGGGCAGCGGGGCCAAATGTAATTGAACAGGGTATTGGGCATGAGAACCCCTCCCTAGCCTTCCTGGGCCCCAGTGACCCCATTCTCTGTGGCCAAATTCTAAGGGGAGGGGGCGTGGGTTCCTCCTCCCCAAGCCATAATAGACCCCAGGGACACCATGTCCCGGGGCAGCCTGGAGGCAACAGTTGTTTTCTGCTTGCTCCCTTCGGGTGGGAGCAATATGTGTTCTGTTTACCTGCCTGCAGGAGTTCAGGCAGGGAAACAGAAAAGAAGTCTGCTCCAGGCTGATGGAAGCATGTTTAAATCTCCCTCCCCACCCCCCAGGTGGGAGCAGACTTGCATGTTTGCTTCCGTTCTGGAGGGAGATTTAAAAATGCTCCCCTCAGGTGGGAGCAAGTATATGTTTTCCTGCCTCTGGTAGTGCAGGTAGGGAAACTACTGTGTCCCAGGGTTGGGCTTTCCGGGAGACAGTAAATGAGCCGTCCCCAGGGTTGGAGTATCTAGGACCTTTAAAGGCTTGGGGAGGGGGGGCACACAACCCCCTCCCCTTTATGTATGTTTCATCCCTTGGGCCTAACAAGGCTCAGGGAGGGGGGCACATGCCCCTCCCCTCAATTAATGCATTTGGACCAGCTTAGGTCTGGGCTGCAGTTGGCTCATGGGGGGGCATGTGCCATCCCACCTCTTACTTAAGTTACCTGACCATGCGGGATGGGGTCGCTGAGGCCAAAAATGGTCTTGGGGATGGGGACTCACTCATACCCACCTCCTCAAATATTTAAATGTAAAAAAGGAGGCTGCCATTGTTTTCTTTTTTTTCCGTTATCCCATGGGAGTCCTGCAGGGTCGTGGCAAAACCCACTGATTATTTTTTTTTGGCCCATGGAGGTCCCTCTGTGTTCCCTCCCCCAAATGCCTTGGGGGGCAGGGTATCCCTACCTAGCAACCTTATAGTTAATTTTTTGAAAACCCGAGTCCTGTAATGGCTATCAGCAACATTTTTCTCATTTTGTTAGCAGCCAATCAGAGTACTTGCTCACACGAGAGTCTGACTGCCATGGGAGCAAACAGGTCACAGAGAACAAAGCTCCCTGGGTCCATCAGAACACTGTTTTAAAATTGGGTTTGAGGGACTCTCACAAGAGTCCCTCAGACCCAACCATCCAGATATGCAATTATATTTGAACCATCATTTCTCAAAAACTACTGAACAAATTTACACCAAATCACAAAAAGCACAATCTGCAGACCAAGATCTAGCTTCCTAAAAAATTTGGTTTAATTAATTTCAACAGTTTTTGCAATAGCGCTGCCCAAAGAAGTCTATGGAAAATACATAGTGAAATTTGCTTTTGGCACACCTCTCCTTTTTTTCTTGGCCCCAGGAAGGATCTGCGGTGAATTTGGTTTTTTTTAAAGTTTTGTGAAGATTCATCAAATGGCACCAAAGTTATTAGCAAATCAAAAAATGCCTTCTCTATGGAAAAGCAATCCTAACTATAACTGAAACCGTTTTTGTACCCAGCATATGACCCTTTAACAGCATAAATGGTGACTCTTGTATTGTAGAATGAGGAGTAGTTTTGTAATTCCATATAAAATTCTTTATTTCCTTTTTCTAATCATGTCCTTTCTGCACTGATAGTTGCACATTCTCCCATAGCACTTGGTTAAATTGTTCAACCAGTCAATTTTCCCATGGATGCCCTATTGCTGTTTTCCTATGTTTCACTCCACTATGTACAAGATACTTCTTAAATTACTCTTACACGAACTGTACGCCTTTATCAGTAATGATCTGCTCAGGATAACCCTCCTAAAATATCTCTTCCCATAACCCAATTAGAATTACTGACTTCGCACACCAAACTTATTTCTGGCCACTTAGAAAAGCAGTCCATGAGTACTATTTCTTGCTTCGCCCACATAACTGAAATGGACCACACATATTCATTGCTACTTTCTTTCATAACCTTTCAGGAAAATCTATTGGTATTACTGAAGTCTCTTTCAACTCTTGGGCTTTTTCATTGTAAGCAGAAAGTATGCATTGTGTCACATATCCCTCCACATCCTGATCTATTCCTGTCTACCAGACGTTTGGCCTCACCTTCCTTTTCATGGAGTACATACCACCATGCCCCTCATGTATTGTTATCAACATCCTCTTCCTCAATACTATTGGTTCCAATAGCCTGTCACCATGTCTAAGAAAGCCACACAAGTTTGATAATTCAGACTAAACAGATTTGTAATTAGCTCTTTTCAAAACACATATCACACCCTGATAATCATTGTTGTGGCACCAGCTCTATATTTTTCTGCATTTCTTGATCTTTTGCTAATGTTTGTTTCCATTTAAGTTCTAGTATCACTTTTAAACTGGCACTTCCCACATTAACCACTACACAATCATCCTTAGTGTCACTTCCATCCTCATACACAAGTAACTGAGATGGACAGCCCGCATGCACTTTTTCAATGCCAGGAACATCCTTGCCCACAGACGAGAACTCTTGCAAACTATACAACCACTTTGCAATCTATGGTGTTGCCTTACCCGCACCATTTGTAGTGAACACATCAATTATGGTCTGCGGTCTGTTCTAAATTCAAACCTCACACATAGTTAGTGAAATGCTGAACACCCCACCAGCAGGCTAATTTCTCTTTCTATACAGTAGAGCAGTGATACTAAAAGTACGTCCCGGGGGCCTCATGCGGCCCTCCTGACCTTTGCATGCGACCCCCTAGTTAACAGCAGCGCAGGCCTACTGTTTTCTCCACTCAGCACTAACATCAAAAAGATGTTAAATAAACAGCCAAGTAATTATTTGAAAGCTAATTGAAGTTAAAGGAGGAAGTGTTTAGAGTCCTGCACCACTTAACTTTAGGAGCAGCTTAAGTTTTGAGTACATCTTGCATCAAAAGTGTAAAAATATGATAAAGTCTTTTAAAAATTCAAAAAGTGTATTTCATTAACATGCAGAACTGTTTCACTTTAGTACATCAGACTCTGCCCTGAGAAGTATTGTTTTAAAAGTGATAGTTTTTGATCATGAATTTAGAAACATTACTCTTCCCCCCAACCTGGCAACTACGCCAATAGTGAACTAAGAGGCAACCCAGTTGTTCTGAGCAGTCTTTAGGTGGTCTGGATTCTTTTTATACATGAACAACATTATAGTTTATTAAATCAAACACATGGGAAGGTTTTTTACAGTGCACACCCTTAAGTCATGTATTTCAAAGTCCTGTTGTATACGATAGTGAAGAAAAAGAAGAGAAAGTGAAATAAAGCAATTGCCTAGGATCAGTTGGTTAAGTGGGGAAGCCAGGATTAATCCCAAGTTTTCTAGTTTCACCTTGTGCAATTCAGCCACCAGATGTATATGCTTAGCTTCCCCTACACCCACCTTACTGCACCCTGCCCTTCAAAACCTCAACCACAGCCCTGCGAGTATCAATGCAGCCCTCGATCTCATCACAGACCAAACTTTTTGGCCCCTGGAAAAATGATTGTGAGTCCCCATATAGTAGAGTAACTTATCTCCACAGCCCTATGTATTATAGAAGCGAATACTCCTACTCTTTCTAGTCCCTCAGTCATTTGCATTAAAACAGCACCTAATCCATGCATATTGGTATCAATGGATATGATAGTATGATTCTTAGAATCATCAGCCTTAAGTTAAGCAGCATGTATAATGCACCACTTGATGTCTTCAAATGCATATTAACACTCATGTCCCTTTTTCGTTAATGTCCTCATGGGTTGCACTCTATCAGTAAAGTGATCCACAAACTGACCCCAATACTCCAACAGATGTAGAAATGAACTAAGTTGATCCTTCTTCTGTGGACATAAAGCCTTTTCTATAGCCTTCATCAACTTAAATTTGGGATTTATTCCTTCACAGGAAATGGTATGCTCTAAGATTTCAACCTGTCTAACGCCTGTGTTTATCAAGTTACACAGTAAGCCAGGCCTCTTCTAAAATCTTCAATACCTCACTTAAACACATATCATGGTTATCTCTGTCTACACCCCATAACAGTACATTGTCTTGGAAAACGTTCAGACCTACTAACCGTGCTAGTAACCACTGCATGCCATGCAGAAATATTGCTGATACCAAAGCCAGACAAAAAAGGCATTCGAACAAAACAAAATGCTCCTCCATATATCACAAAGGAAGTCAAGTACCTAGAAGCTGGATGCAGTAATATCTAATGGTAAGCAATATACAAGTCAATGGTGGAACAGTACTGACTCCCTCTCGACTAGTCAACAACTTATTAATATTAGACAAAGGATGGCGATCCACCCTAATATTCTCATTGCGATATCCAAGATCAATGCACATTCTAATCTTTTCATTAGCCTGAAGGGCTACAAATATAGGACTCTGTAGGAGGCTGGCCCTCTATGTAGTGTGCAAATGTAGGCACACTGTGCAGGGGTCAAGGCAACAACACATTGGGTAACAGGTGGAAAAACTAGATGATCTAATGCTCTGATATTTAAGGTAACTTAATCGAGCAGTTAGGGCAATCTTGGAGAAGTGCAAAGCATTTGTTGTGCACACAGTATCAATCTTGCAACTCACACACTCAAAGGAAAAACTTGAGACCAATTTATAAACATACTTCAGATTTTTATGTCATTTTTAATACCAAGATTATCAAAATTGGTTATGTACGTTTCCAGATATGAATTTTTGAACTTTTAATAAAAATAGTATTTATGTGCCTAATTACGTACAATAGGAATGAATGGAAGATCATCTATATAAATACATATAAAATTGTACAGTTGGTTTAACAAGTTCTTCTTTTGAATGTTGGTCAAGGTCATTGGTGGGCACACTCTGCCAGCTGGAGAAGTTTGGACAGCTCCTGGTTCCGGCAGGAGCAGTGAGGAAAGGTCTCTGGAGCTGGTACAGGGCCACTGCAGGGGACCACTTGGAAACGCACTGCACATGTAAGTTTAAAGATGGTTTCTTGGGGTCCCATTTGAGTGTCAAAGTTGCAAGGATGGGAGACCCTTAGGGCACAGCAGGTTCTTCATTGTAGGGCACAGGGTGGCCAGGTGCAGAGCGAATTGGTGAGCCAGGAGCTGTGCGCAAAGATGCCCTCAGGGGCTGGAGGTAAGTCGGTTCAAGGGTCGTTTGCAGGACAATAGGGGCACTCTGGCAGGAGGTCCGGGGTGTTCCTGAAGTCCCTTCACTGGGGCTTGCTTTTGGTCCTTTTTCAGCCCCAGGCGGGCTGGTTCTCTTGGTGTACAATGGTAGCTGACCAATCTAGAGGGTACTGGCACGGTTTGAACACTGGAGGGCACAATGCCACCAAACTTGCAGGGTTTGTCCTTGCAGTTGTTGGTGTGTGAAGTGACCCTCTCTGGTTTGCTGATTTCTTGTTGTTGTAGAGTGGTACTTCCACTCTTTCTGGAGAGAGTTCTATGATTTTCAAAGCTTGAAGATCATCTGGGGTTCTTTAGAGTTTTTCTAGTTGTCCAGCAGCTCCTCAGCGGCGATTGTTGGGTTTTGGGTGCAGCACATGGGGTTTGGTGCCTTTTCTTTGTTGCAGCAGGTCCACAGCTCTCGTGCCTTGGATCTTCT
Source organism: Pleurodeles waltl (assembly GCF_031143425.1). Classification (NCBI taxonomy): domain Eukaryota; kingdom Metazoa; phylum Chordata; class Amphibia; order Caudata; family Salamandridae; genus Pleurodeles; species Pleurodeles waltl. The sequence continues at coordinate 416,171,692 of NC_090437.1, read as the reverse complement.
TGGTGTTGGTCTTCTTTTGTCCTTCAAATCTGAGTTCCTGTTCTAGGGAGGCCCACTAAACACTGTATTAAGTGCGTGTTTTAGGGGAAACTTGGTAGTGACCATTGGGTCATCTACCTTAGGGTGGCTACACCCACTAAGTGATCACTTCCTGTGGGGAGTGATCACTTCCCTATCCCTGGTTGACTATTTATCCTCCATCCAAGTCGTAGGAAAGTGAAATGGAGTGCCCACCTCGGAGGTAACATCTTAGGGGGGGTGCATGCCAGGTGGGGCCACTCACCTACACTTTGTGTATTTTCCTGCTGTTGCTCCTGCCAAAAGTGGGGGTTTGCAATGGGGTTGACCATCTGCTATTAGCAGCAGGCCTGGGGGTCAAGTTTCAAAGGTGGTAAGCCCTTTGAAGCATACCGCCAGGGCAGTGCACATTCCTGAAGGAGAGGGTGTTAGCACCTCCTCCCAGGAAGAGCATTGTTCTACAATCCAGACAGACGGATCTCTCCACCAAGGTTGTAGTTTGGACATCTGGCAGTGACAGGCTGGATAGGAACAATGAGAAATGATGCCAGGTTAGTTAGGTTTTGAAGGGGGCACCTCTAAGGTGACCACTAGGTACATTTAGAGAGAAATCCAATACTGGTACCAGTTTGGATTTATCATTCTGAGTTCTTTGGTAACAAACAACCCAGGGTTCAAAGTGGTCATCGTGTAGCTGGAAAACTCGTATTGGCCAGTGTCCAGCACGTGTATTAAAATGGCTGTTCTGTTCAATCATTATGTCCCAGGTTTGACAAGGACACAGTGGGAGCATATTGCTCATGCAGCTATGCCCTCACATATAATATGGTGCACCCTGCCATAGGGCTATAAGGCCTGCCAGAGGGGTGTCTTATAGATGCACTCTATGGTGGACAGGGCACACAGGCAGTGTGCCATGTTGAGTTTGTGTTTTAGGTTTGCCCCAGAGTCCCCAGCCTACAATGGCAGGACTGGGTCTGTTTGGGTGCATGGCCCTAGAGGGTGACACAATTAGTGATGCTGCCCCCAGGGACCTACCCTTAGTACCCCATGCCCTGCGTAGCTAAGTACCTTTTACTAGGGACTTATAGTGGTAGCCAAAGGTGTATCCAATGTGCCAGTGTATTACAACAGTTTTAGGGAAAGAGCTCTGGCCCAGGGAACCTGGTTACCAGGGGCCTTGGGAACTGCACTTTCTAGGCTGCATCACACATCAGGCAAAAAGTGGGGCCTAATCATGTCACAAAGAGGCCCTTCCTCACAGACTCAACCACTCCAACAATTAAGCTGGCTCTATTACATTCATTTTCTTTAATCTGTCCAACTCTTCTGTCAAAGGAACTCTGAAAGCCAAGGATACATTCTGAAACTTATGCACAACAGGAATGCTTTCTCCTTTCAAATAAGTGTGTGGTTAACTTTCTTCAGACAACCTAAATCTTTTCTGAACAAATTGGAAAACATTTTTACCCACCGTAGGGTTTCAATGTGAGCCAACACCAAGGCTTGATCACTACTTTTGGGATTTAGTGTGATTCCTAATGCTCATCCTCTCCACCTCAAAAATGTCCTGCTTCTTTCAGCTACATAGATTCGTCCTGCTGCCCTTCGATTCTTAAACAACAATTTTTCTAGGAAGAACCAAATGATGGGCGATTTCAACCCACAATATCCATCAGGTTCAATATCTGTTTCTTCCAAATTAACCATTCCCAACTTACTGCACATATATTTATTAGCCAAGATATACAGTGAACATAAGTCTACCCACACTGCAATCTGCACACCACATACGTACACCGAAAACACTTTGGCAGGTGAAAGGGTTCCACCACAATATTTATGTTGGTGTCAATGTCACATTCCTTATCATACACTAATAATACTTCCACATGTTGGTAGCTTAGCACCTCCACAAGTTACTGCAGTTTTCAGATGACAGTGACAGATGCTTCTACGGTGGAAGTGTTAAGTGGGGGGAACTAGGGGGAGGGAAATTCTTTCTGTTAGCATAGTAGTTCATATTGAATGCTGTCTTCAAGTTCACAGGAAAACTTTGTGCACTACCGATGCTCCACACAAACATGTTCTGAGACACCGACGTAGAATAAGTGTTGGATTGAAAGCTTAAGTCTGACCCTTACACGCCCTCCTTGTCGAAACCATCATACAGGTCCACATGTTCAAACTACTTTTGATAACACTAGTTTCACTCTTGTGTTCCCTAGAGTAATATCCTATTTTTTACATTTGTAACATTTCAGTTTGATAGCTGGATAATTGCTTGAAGTGGTTATATGTCTCATATTATTACATCTATAGCATATTTTCTTTTCAGAACTAAGTAGTCCTTTCAACTTGCCACCTCTTGTCCAATGTCTGTAATGTGTTTTCCAATAATTATAGATTTTTATAAAGTTGTCTCTTTCATTCCAAAAAGTTTTTATTGAATTTTGAAGTCTGAAGTATAATTAATTAATCTGTCCTGAATAATCTGCTCTTGGAGATCATTAGGTGTATGCCTCTCTACCATAAAACTTCTTTTTCTACCAAAATACTTTTTGAATGCTTTAATTGGCATCATACATCCAACTCTTCATCCATGTCAGAATCATTGTCACCATTGCCACTGTGACTATTGCATTACTGTAAGGTTTTGAGTACTTTTCTTCCTTCTACTCTTAAGTCGCATTTAAGTAAAGCTAAATAATTTCTTTTTTGCTACGTAGTCATTTCCTCAAATGATCTCCACATAAGTTTCTAACACTTCTCGTAAGTCCTCCCTTGGTATAATGGGGTCATCAGGAGTGGCAAGAAAAGTAAATGGAGATAGAATTGACTGCATGGTTCACCAATTACAATAGCAATACAAAGAAAATAAGATGATAACGCCAAAATGTTCTTCAAAGTATTCAATACAAATAATAAAAGAGTTGTAGTCCTTAAAATTATTTTCACAAAATAAATAACATACTTAAAAAAGTACTCACCATTGTCTGGGAAACACTAAATAACAAAGCTGCATAATAAAAGTACTCATCAATGCCTTTTAGCACTGCCCACTAAAACTGATATTTATGAAAACACAGAAATTACTGCTTCCCACCCACTGCATTGAGTTTATTGATATGGTTACCCAATCAGAATCCACACTTGTTGACCAGTGGCAATGCAGATAGCTGACAACTCCTGTAAGGAGTAAGAGTAAGGAGATTTCTAGAATTATCAGCACTGTCTTATTTTCATGACCTTCAATTTCTCATCAAAGTGGGTGGAGTTCAGATGACACGTGTCAGCAGAAACAACTGTCAACACAGTTACCAATTAGTAGCAGACACCATGAAAAAAGTAGTTGCACAACTCACATTAAATCTATTATCACTGATCTAGGCACTTCATATACGCACAGATCCTCAAACAACGTGCACAAGCTGCAGCGCAAATATCAGGCTCCAGGCAGCTTAACTACAAACACTATACCAGGTGGCCGAGTGCAGAGTAAACTACATGCACACAACCAGGCAATCCTTGTTTAGGGATGAGTCAATGTGAAATAGGGTAGTGAGCACGCTATAAGCCTTCCACTTTATGGCAAGACCGGAGGCTCCTATTATGCTTCTCAAATCTAGCTTTCTTTGAATAGCAGCAGTCAACAACGTTGAGTAAACTACAAGTCCCATGAGGCTTAGCAAAGAATAAGCCAATGGGAGAAAAACATAGCACTAACATTGTCTAATCAGACGTCTACAACCCATATAAGACCTATCTTGACTTCGAACAGTTCTCTTTTCTTGATGCTTGCAGATAAGATAAGTATTATTCTTTGCCATTAGTAATTTATTCATGTTTAAACTTATTGTGGACTTCTAGTTTGCATTTATAGATTTGGCCTATGTACCTTGCTGCTTTTTATTATCGTCTTTTTCGTTGCTTTACTGTCTGCATTCTCTCCCCTCTCACTGTTGACCGTTGAACCGATCACTCTTAAGGATGCGTGTCAATGGTGCAGCGTTTTTTCTTCAGCTTTGGAGAAAGTTTATGCTCTTAATGTCCTTTGTTCCTCGTAGCAAATTTGAGCTCTGTGCCCATTCTGTCCTCCATTCCTTTGCTCCATGGCCCCAGTTGGTCTCTAACCGATGCCAGAGCACTGAACTTTCCTCATTCTCCATCCACCTCATACAGGGCGGCCTATTTATGGTGGGAAGGCCCTACCCTTCTCCACCTTCCATATTAACCCGTCGGTGACTATACCTGTGGCCATAGCTCTGTTTGACCTTGCTTTGGGTACACGCTTTTCTGATTTTATTTGTACTGTACAAATGGATACAAACAATATGTCTGCTCTGTTTGAAGAGGAGAATGATGGAGATTTCCACAGTAATTTAAATAGGTTTGTTCAGTCTTCTCTCGATCAGGCTGTATCCAGGTCTCTCACAAAAATCACAAAAAATATTGAAAACACTCTCAGAAATAATATTTCTAAAACTTTGGCCCATTCTACAGGGGAATGCAGAAAACGCAAATCTATGAGAGCTAAGGCATCTTCTGTTACAAAACACTCTTCATCTTCCACAGTGGAAGAGATGCCAATTAAAAAATCAAAAATATGTTATTGGTGAGTGAGAGTTTCTCACATGTGGCTGAGGACAACATTCCCCCAAAGGCCTCCTTCTAAGAAGGGGATATTGTTAAATGTAAATGAAAATACAGCTAAAAGTACAAAGGTTGTAATTTCACAAATTCAGGAAACTGTTGATGAGTCTTTCTAACCTGATACTGATGATGATAATGAGAGACTGGACGATTACGAATTTTTGCAGGGTCCCATAAAAAAGAAAAGAATAGTACTCTGTACTCAAAGTGATCCCTTTGACAAGCAGACAAATTTGGATGAGGTTTGGTAACCCCCTGTTTGACCCTAAGATAATTAATCATCCTAATTTCACAGAATGGTTTCCTTCTGACCTCTTGTACTTTTGGGGAGTACATTTCCAGTCACCTGTGTTTACCTCTAGACATACAAAGGCTAAATTAAAATCTGAATGCCCTAGACCATCCCTTCCTTCCAATATTACTGTGACCCGCTTTATTGAACCAAATATGTTGACTTTCTTCTCTAAATTTGAAATAGATCCAAGAAAAGGGATGGATACATTCTTGTCCTCCTGCCAGGATAAAATGCTGGATATGTTAGATCCCTTCTCATGCACACAGAACAGCCAGTTTGCAAAACGTGTCTGTTGATGCTAAGCAATTGTCCATGTGGGCTCAAAGAGCTTTCTGCTTACTGGGTAATGCCAATTCCTCTATTACCCATGACAGAAGAAAGGAGCTTCTATTGAAACTTGACCCAAGGACGTGGCCAAGCGAGCCATCATGGCGGATGCATTTTGAGGACGCTCCCGCTCTGCCGATCCATCCGCCGATCCTGCCTGATAGCTGACCGGCACCCACCAGCTCATGCGAGTGGGGGTAACATCCGGCGACGGGGGCAGCCTGCTGTGACCAACGGTGAGGCGAGGTGGAACCGCCTGGGGGCAGAGTGCGTCCTGGGTCGCCCTGCTGGGCCTAGACTCGGCAGATCGGAGTGACCTGGGCTGGGTGAAGGGCTCTGGCTTGACGCAGATAGGCAGCCCGGCGGGCAGTGGGAGATTGTGCTGCTGCCGGGTGTGTCGTGACTGAGTCCCAGGAAGAGCCTAGGAGCTGGAGGCCAGCAAGGCTGGGTCGAGAGTCGTGCAGGCAGCAGGAGCTCGGGTGGGAGCTTAGAGAGGCAAAGGCCTCACCACCTGGTGATGGATGAAGGAGGTGGTGGTGCTGCCCCGTGATGACCACAAGAGGTCCCCGCCACAGATGATTTAGCCACCTTGGTGCCCCCCAATGTGTAAAGCACCACAACTTGATCCCTGACTGGGACAGCGGCTCTGGCCGGGTGGGCCTGGCGGGCTCTGCCGCCGGGAGCAGGAGCACGGCACAGCAGTGACACGCATGGGAAGCGCCCAGTGGGGAGGACTCTGGTGAACCAGCAGCAGACATGGAGGTAGGCTGCACGGGGGCCCAGGGAGAGATCTGCTTCTCCTGGCAGCGCTGTTGCTGGCTGGGATTATGCATGGTGGAACAGGCACTGCTGAGGACGCCTGGGAGAGGTGGCCTGCGCCAAGCCCACGCGACAGGGCGGCCTGCTTGATTACTGCCTCTCTGGGCCGCTGTCGGGTGTGAGGGGCATAAAAGACTGCCTTAGCCCAGATCCAGTACCAGGCGGTCGCAGGAGGGATTGGAGGATGGCGACCCCTCTGGGGACATGAGTTAATCCTGCTGGCACACCAAGACTGGTGATCTCCTCCCTGGCGGATACTAACCGGCCCTGATAAAGACATGGGCGGCAGAGGAGCATGCTGCATGGCCACACTGGTGGTCGAGGGGACCCTAGGACCGGGGCTTTGTGGAGGCCCGAATCTGCTGCGAGGTGGGGTCTGCATTGGATCACAAGGTGGAAGACGGCAGGACGTAACGGGGTCAGGCACAGCCTCGGAGGACTGGGGGACAAGCAGATATGACTTTGGTGCACTTGTGCACTTCATGGGGGCCCACAGACATTTATCCTGCCAAGGCCTGGCGGGTATTGATTTGCAAGATCAGTGAAGACTAATGCAGGCCTTCCAATCCTGGGGTGTCACGCTGCCGCTTGGTGCGTGAGGATTGATATCCTGAGTGGTGGTGCAGCTGTCAGCCCTGGGGTTGCTTGGCTCCGCTCTTTGGTGGCCTGTTCTCCTTGAGAGGGTGGCTGGTCGACTGAGTGTAACCTGAAAATAAGGCATGACAAACTTCCAAGATTAAGGTGGCACAGACCAAAATGGACCAGTACACAGTGCCCAGGGAATCTGGCACAGGCCAGATACTGGGTACGGTGAAAGAGGAAGAAGGGACCCCCACCTGCCAGATATGTCAACCCTTTTGAAGGCAAACCAGGACTCAAGGGAGGCGGTGAAGTCCAAGGTTGATGGTGTTTATGTGGACCTATTCCTGGTGTGTCAGAACCTGCAGCGAGTGGCTGAGAGGGTGACAGAGACAGAGACTAGAATTTCCACAGCGGAAGTCACAGTGACCTCCCTCCAGACAAGAGTCTCTCAGCTCACCTCGCAGGTAGCAGAACTGGAGGAGAGGGCCGAAGATGCAGAGAACCGATCTCGTAGAAACAATCTTTGCCTGGTGGGGTTGCTGGAGTAGATATCGGAGGCAAAATGGAAGAACTCATGGAAACCTGGTTCCACTCCTGGGTCCCTGAGGACATGCTTTCGAGTTGCTTTGTGGTGGAATGAGTGCATCGAGTGCTGGCCAAAAGGCTTCTACTGGGGGACCCTCCCCGGCCGGTGGTGGTCCGACTCCTCAACTACAGAGACCGGACACTATTCTGCGGGAGGCCCGCTCCCAGGAGGAGGTACAGTACTCCAATTTCAAAATTTTGATTTTCCCAGATTCCACGTGAGCTGTTCAACAACGCTGGCGATCATATGAGGAAGTTAAGCAGAAACTACGGGAGCTGAATATCCGCTATATGCTCTTTTTCCTGGCCAAACTGAAGGTAATCTATGAAGCTTCCACTCTGTTCTTTGAAACACTGCAGCAGGCATAGGAGTGGGTGACGGAGCAGTGGGAACTGCATCCCAGGAGTGGGCCGGTGGCAGGCCTCTTGAACGAGTCAGATGCTCATCCTCCGAGGCCTAGCAGGGAGGCCCGTGAGTGACATCAGAGGTCCAAGAGGAGGTGCCCCCGGCATGGCGGTGGAGAGGACGTCTTGGTGAGCCCGGCTCTAGGATTGGACTGGCTACAGGTGGAGACCCAAGACTTCTATCGGACACTCTGGCCATCTTTAACTTGGATGGGGGCCCTAATTGATTGGTGCCCTGGAGCGGCCTTGACCTATGATACTGTAATATGTTCTACATTATGTCTGTATGGTAGTGTTGCTGCAATGGGTCCATTTCATCCTGAGAGGGCTTGAGGAAGAGGAGGGGTTGACGATTTGGGGTGGGGTTGCTGGTGCTGAGTACTTGGCTCCCATTAATTGTTCATTGTTACTGTGAATGTAGCTGTCAGGCAGATAATCTGTACATGAGTGGGGGTATCCAGATGTTGGTAGCTGAGCACCTCCACAAGTTATTGCAGTTTTCAGATGTTTACGGGGTGATAGATGCTTCTACGGTGGAAGTGTTAGGTGGGGGGGAGTTTGTGGAGGGAAATTCTTTCTGAAAGCATAGTAGTTCATATTGAATGCTGTCTTCAAGTTCACAGGAAGACTTTGTGTAGCACTGATGCTCCACACAAACATGTTCTGAGACACCTACGTAGAATAAGTGTTGGATTGAAAGCTTATGGTTTTATGGTCCCCCCCCATGGGTTGTCCTCTGCCCATGGGGGTGCTTTGTGGCCTGCACACATCCATTCCTACACTCACCATGATTTCAGTAATTTCCTGGAACATTAATGGGCTCCTAGACCACATTAAACAGACCTCAGTACTCAGATACATCAAGAGGCATGCCCCAGGGGCGGTCCTCTTGCAGGAGACACATTTACTGGGGACCCGCTGCTCCTTCTTGGGGTGCTTCAGATATGACAGCATCCACCACTCTGGTTTCATGCTTGGGTCTTAGGGAGTGGTCCTGCTGCTACACAAGTCGCTACCACTGACAGTAACAAAGGTTCATGAGTACCCCTTGGGAGGTACATTGGAGTGGAGGGTCAGATAGAGGCCAAGCAATATGATTTGGTGTCCTGGTATATTCCCCCACATCTTTTGTAGCCTACCTGTGAGGCGACTGGATGGCTGTTGGCGTTGCTCCCGGCCGGCTTCACACTAGTTGGAGAAGACTTCACTGCAGTGCCGGACCCACTTGGGGATGTCTCTGCGGAACCCAGTTCCGTCCAATGCCTCTGTTCGGTGTGCCTCAAGGCCTGGGTGGATTCGTGGGGACTTGCTGATTGGACATTTGTAGGGGTTGCATGCCTCGTAGCCAAAAGTGATATAGCTCGCATGTGGAGGCAACCCAGAAGTCCATCGTTGGCGGGATGGAGGTTGGGGGTGGATTGGTGTGCCCACCAAGAGAAACTGATCTATGCTGCCTGAGGGTGCCCAGAAAAGCATGATAAAATATGGGGGAAATGGTGAACCTACCATAGAGTTCTACTGTAATGTAACAGTTACTGTTGGTAGCCAGTTGTGAATTGTTTTCCTTGCTATGTAATTTCTGATATGGATATTATCGGAACATGTTGTGTGTACACTATTCCAAAACAAATAAAATCAATAAAATGTGGTTATAAAAAAAATCTAGACCCAAAATTGGAAAATTTGGCTTCTATGGATCCTGGAATCAAAGCACAGGGCTTGTTTTTTGGTGGTTCCTTCATCAAAGAGCTAAGCAAATACATCATCAGTTTTGCTTTCTTGGGTAAAGCCCAACAGTCTTAAAAAAAGGTGTTTGCCCAGGACCTGCAAAGGCAGGAGCAATTTTGTTGGAAGTTCACCGACCTCAATTCTATCCCCAAAGAGGTAGAGAATGCCACAGTCGTGGACCCAGGACCCATTGAGGCACAAACCAAACTGGTAAGTCTTCCTTCTAGCTTTCATATTGTTGGGGGTCATTCAAGATTTTTCCTCAAAAATGGCAATCAATTACCACAGATTCTTGGGTGTTAAATGCAGTTCTAGTTTATTCTATAAATCTTTAAGAAATTCCTTTTCAGAGTCATTTTCTTTCCTCACTAAAGTTTTCAAAGGGAATGACCACATTAGTCTCCAAAGACATTCTAATTCTTCTTCACAAACAGGCAGTTCAAGAAACACCTCCTCATCCTTCAGGCTTCCTCAGGGCTTTGTTCTTAGTTTGGAAGAAAAACAAGAAAATGAGAGCCCTCACAAATCTAGGAGATTTCAACCAGTTTGTCATCTATCTATATTTCAAGATGGAAACTATTATTCAACTTAGACAGCCTCAATTACAAAACAATGGATGGTCGATTAGATTTGCAGGATACATATCATAATTCCTATTCAAGATTTCAGGAAGTACCTTCCATTTCAGTGGCAAGAGAAAACGTATCATTTTTGCTTCCTTCCTTTTGGTCTGTCTTTAGCACCTTGGTGCTTCACAAAGATCTTGAAGCCGGCAATTGCCAATCTCAGATCTCAGGGTATCTAGTTAATCTTTATTTGGACAACATTCTTCTTATGGGCCAGAACTTCCATTCAATTTGATTCAAAACTTTGGCCCGGATTAAGGGGGACTAGTGCCTCCTTACGCCACATTAGCGCCATTTTTTATGATGCTAAAGTGGCCCAACAAGGCCAAATTGGCTGCGCCATACTTACAAAGTGGCGCAATGCATGCATCGCGTCACTTTGTGACCCCTTGCGCCACATTATGCCTGCGCCAGAGAGATTCCACTGCACCATTTTTATGAGCTATTTGTAACACCTGCACAGAGCAGGTGTTGAAAGGGGACAACCCATTGTTTTCAATGGGCCCCAATGTACTCTGCAATATTAGCACCAAAACTTTGGTGCATGTCCTGCACAGTACATCAATAGCATAAAAAATGTTATGCTATTGCTCCTACCCCCGCAATGGTGCGCCATATATTAAATATGGCAAACATATGGTTGCGGTAGGGGGGCGCTGAAGGGCGCAAGAAAAGTGCTGCATTGGTTGCAGTGTTGATTTTCTTAAATTTGTGCTTTATTCGGCAAGACAATGCCATAAATGGTACATTTTTAAAAATATATTTGTATACACATCTAGGTAATAAATTACTACAAAATTTAAAAACACATTAGACAAACAGTTCATGGTGAGTTTTAAACTAAAAACTGCATATTTAAAACACCACTCTAGCTAGTCATGAAAATGACAGAGAAACAAAAAAATTGGTGTACTTATAAGAAAAAAGAAAAAGCCCACTCAAGAATATCTTTTCCGAATACCAAGTGCACCTCTAATAAAAAGGAGAACTGCACAACACATTTCTACTGAATCGAACTGAAAGCCCAATTTATCTGATCTAAAATGTATAGGCCATAAAACTGGTACTAAAAAACAGTATTATACCATTTTATAAAGGGAGCAAAAACATTATAATATGAATGGTAGATTGAACTGAGCGCTTGTCTCAGGGGCATTTAGGAAGATTATCGAACCAGGTACAGTGTTGTGGGAATGAAAAAAATAAATGTAATGAGCACAACCGTAACCTAGTCTAGATATAGCCTGAATTGCGAGTTCCCTGTAAACCTTAAGTAGAGAGCTAGCTCAAATCAAGGGGCTAGAGTGAGATATCTTTCCTGAGAGGTCATCTGGAGAGTGTTAGCTCGGCATAAGTACTGGCAATGAGCATTAAAAGAGTCCCTATCTGAGTTTTAGCCACAGGATATATATAATAGTTCAGTATCAGTATACAGCTCTGGAACCCCCAAGCTTAAAAGAGTACTTTTAACGTAGGCTAACCACAGAATGCTAGCCACCTTGTCAAGGGCCATGCCATCTGAGATTATGGCCCGTATTTATACTTTTTGAGGCAAAACTGCGCTAACGCAGTTTTGCGTCAAAAAAATTAGCGCCGGCTAACGCCATTCTGAAGCGCCATGCGGGCGTCGTATTTATTCAATGACGTTAGCCGGCGTTAGCCACCGGCGCTGCCTGTTGTGCATGAAAAAAAACGACGTACACCAGGCAGCGCCGGCGTAGGGGAAAATGGAGATTGGGCGTCAAAAAATGGGGCAAGTCAGGCTGAGGCAAATTTTTCGCCTCAACCCGATTTGCGTCATTTTTTTCGACGCCCAACCCCCATTGAAATGACTCCTGTCTTAGCAAAGACAGGAGTCATGCCCCCTTGCCCAATGGCCATGCCCAGGGGAATTATGTCCCCTGGGCATGGTCATTGGGCATAGTGGCATGTAGGGGGGCACAAATCAGGCCCCCCTATGCCACAAAACAAAGTAAAAAAATATACTTACCTGAACTTACCTTAATATCCCTGGTTTGGGTCCCTCCATCCTTGGGCGTCCTCCTGGGGTGGGCAAGGGTGGCAGGGGGTGTCCCTGGGGGCATGGGAGGGCACCTGTGGGCTCATTCCGAGCCCACAGGTCCCTTAACGCCTGCCCTGACCCAGGCGTTAAAAAACGGCGCTAACGCGGGTACACGTCATTTTTTTGGACCCGCCCACTCCCGGGCGTCATTTTTGCCCGGGAGTATAAATACGACACATATGCATCGGAGTCATTTTTTTAGGCGGGAACGCCTACCTTGCATATCATTAACGCAAGGAAGGTGTTCACGCTAAAAAAATGACGCAAACTCCATGAACTTTGACGCTAGACGTGTCTAACGCCAAAGTATAAATATGGAGTTAGTTTTGCATCGAATTTGCATCGAAAAAAACGACGCAAATTCGGCGCAAACGGAGTATAAATATGCCCCTATATTTTTAGTAAGCCAGATAGATGTACGACCGCTAGAATTAGCAACTTGCATTTTGTGAAAAATAACGACTCATAAATTGTGAGTTGCTAAATCTAATGTGCACAGAAAACTCACCCCTAAGTACCAACTCGCAAGCAAGTCGCATTGTTATTAAAGATTTCCGAATTTGCAAGTTGATAACAGGTAGCTAATTGCAACCGCGGCTTTAAAAATTGCCCATTCACTTCCTGGTACAGTTGAAGGACCTCAAAACAGGAAGTGGTGGCTATGGAGAATCCTATCCTGCACAGCAGTCAGAGCACATTGGAGAGTCCTGCAGCACAGACCTTCAGTGCATCCAGGCTTAAAACAAAGAACTGCAATGGCCAGCCAAAGAGGGAGAAGGCAGCAGGGGAATGCCATCGCAAACTAAAGTTTCCTGAGAAGGTTTTGTGTATCTTCACAGACACAACCATCACTGGGAGCCATTTGGGCATCAATCTCAGACTGTACCAGAGCCTGAGAAGAGAAAAACATGGAGGGAGATGCAGCTGCGGGTCAATGCCCTGGATGTGGCAGGCAGCTCCATTGAGATTAAACAATAGTAGTACGATGTGCGCTCTCGGGCCAAGGAGAAGGTGGCAGCACGGCTGCAGGACGCTCAGGCAATTGAAGGAGGTTCATCTAATTGCCCCCCACCCTCATCTGCGGAGGCAATAGTGGAAACAACAATGGAGCTAGAGGCAGTGTGCAGCTTTGGGTCCCTCATCACGTCTGCACCCCACCTACCACTGGTAAGTGCAATATTTTGGCTATTGAAACATTACTTACAATATCACATGCATGCAACACACCCTCATCCAGAATATAGCTGGATGGTCCATGTAGATGATCAAAATTTGACACCTGGTGCACTATGGGACATGTAGTCATGTACATAAATAGTGTTGTTACAGTCAGACATAAGCTGAATAACGTAGTATAACGAATGGGCCAGTGTTTCACACATGCATTTTATTAATCTCACCATTTGCCACATAGATTCACCTTGTGAACTACAGGAAAGGCATGATGATGAGGGAAAAGACCAAGACCAATCCCAGATGGAGGAAAGGCAGGGTGAGGTGCCTCCGAGTCTGCTGAGTGCTTCCCAAGTCCAGGCCAGTGCTGCATCCAGATCCCCCCAGTCAGTTGCATTTGAGGTCCCGGATGTCCAACAGCCAGCCACTCCTTGATGCATTCCTGTCACCAGGATCCAGTGGCTGTACCCAACTTAGCAGGCATGTAGACACCAGCAGGCTAGGCAGGCCTCTCAGTCCTTGGCAGGATCCAGCAACCAAGCGAAGTTTTACGGCCTAGAACAGGCCATGCTGCAAGTTTGGTGCATGCAGCAGAAGCAGATCAAGTTGTTAAACCGCAAACGTACCAAGGGATTTATTTACCAGCATCACAGAGCAGATGTCTGATAACCAGGCCTGCTAAATTTGATGCCCTTACATGGGCTATTGGGAAACTCTGTACAGAGCTGGTAGAGGATAGAAGCCAGCAAAGGCACCGGGAGTGTTGCAGAGCTACCAGGTTGGAGGCAATGACCAGGGCAGATGGGAGGCTAGTGCAGGTGGCCACTCAGCATACCATATGCACCCTGACCCTACAGTTAGAAATGTGCCTCTGCAGTGATGACATGGCATGAGGCCTGCAACAGATAACTGCAGCTGTGGAGGCATTCCAGACAGCCTGCTTTGCCAGTGGGGCTACTGGTGATCACCAGACATTGAAGCGTCAAGCCTGAGTAGCGTTTCTGTCACAGGCACATGTGTGCTGCATAGGAGCAGGAGCTATCAACTTGCACCTTCGACTCACAGCACCCCCCATTCTGGACATACATCATGGAAATAACTGCACACTGACATTGTAATGCTTACCTTATTCTTTTTGTTTGTGGCGGAGTAACCAGGCATAATGTGGACCAATTTAGATTATGTTTCTTATGATGGACAGGGTGTCCATCAATGTTATCGAGTACCCTGACATTAAAGGGATGCCTATTTTGGAAAATCAAATAGTTGTTTTGTCATTTTTTGTAGAGTATTGTGTCCATGGAGATTTCTTAAAGTGCAAAGTGATGTCTGGCTATGTGATTTCTGTGCCTTCTGCTTCTCTGCTTTCCTTGACTGGCTGTTGGGCAGGTAAACCAGGTTCATCATCCTCTGAGTCTAATCCAGATACCCCTGTGGGTAAGCTGCTCCTGCAGACAATGCTGCAGAGTATTGCACAGGTTGCCACAATCTTGCACGCATTCTCAGGCACATACTGCAAGACCCCCCACTCTTGTGAAGGCACTGGAAATGCAATTTCATGAAGCCAAATGTTCGTTCAGTCGTGGACCTGGAGCGCCTATGTGCCAAGTTGCAGCGCCTTCCGTGTGGGTTGTTGGGAGACAGGTAGGGTGTGAGGATCCATAGCTGCAGGGTATATACACTGTTATCTGATGAGACACATATACGGGTGAGACAGCATACAGAGTATTGATTGTGCCAAAACATTTTACTGTAAACATTACATTCCAGTACCTAGTAGGTATCCTTCAACAAATTCCCCTTTTTCTAGTCACTGGTATATGCCACTTTGCCTGAATATATGGGAGACATGCGTGCTCCCTGGATATTTTATCACAATGTCTGGGATGATGTTCTGTGCATTGCAGACAACTTGAATGTTCATAGAATGGGTGTTCTTGCAAATCCGGAATATGTATTCCGGGCGGGATGGGTGACATATGGGCAAATGGGTCCCGTCCATGCACCCGGGGACCTGTGGGAATCTGGCTATCCAGTAGAATTGCTTTTTGTATTTTGCATTTCCAAATCACCCCTGGGCACGTAGATGTGTTGGTGTATGTGCTGGAGCATGGCGTCTAGGGAATTACAAAAGAAACACGACAGTGCACTGTGCAACACCCATCCGGCCATTGCTATGACATGTTGGTAACTACCACTGGCCGATAGGTGGAGAGAGCACAAGATCTGGACATGGGTGGGGCTTGCATTGCTGCAATGCATACTGCTGTCAAGGTGTGGCTTTAAGGTGGCTATTAGCACCAGGATCACACTGCTACTCAGCCTGTATTGCTCAAAAACCTCCTCCCATGTCTTCTCAAACAGGATCAACCTGACTCTGAATATCCTCTACTGTCTCCACAGTCCCTGCTGAGCAGCCAGTTTCTGCATCTGCCTCGCTATCAGGTACAGGGCAGCCATTGGGGAAGTCCCTGATGAATTCTGCAGCTGGTTTTATAGGTTGGACCCGGTTACCACCTGTTTTGAATTGGTGTGCAAACAAGCAACTTACTTGTACATGTGGTTTCTGACTCACAAATAGGGATTCTGTAATTGTGACTCGCAAAATCCACTCACTATTTTTCAACTCTCAAATCGTTTCCATCGCTATTTTAGTTTTGTGAATGCTTGTCATACATCGCATACACACATGTTTACATTCGCAAAAAAGGACTGCGACTGATTTGCGACTCACAAAACAGTCATACGTCTGGCCCATGGTCTCTTCAGTCTCAGCTATAGATCACTTGTTCTCTGCTAAAAGATTTGGGTTTTCTTATCAACAGGGAAAAATCTATCCTAAATCCCTTTAAACAGATGGAATTTCTAGGCTTCTTAATCAATGCAGAGAGCGTGACTCTATATTTACCCCTACCAAGTCACTTTGATCAATGCAGAAATCACCCATACTCTCCAAAAGTCTTCCATGTCTCTAAGAGCTCATGCAGGGTACATATTCTGCTCTCATCAGTTATGGCCATCTTTCCAGGACGTCTCCACTGTCAAGCTCTCCAAAGGTTAAAAAGCATACATCTTCGCAAAGTACTCATCTATTCCTACGTTATCACTTTAGATCACGAATCTCGGAGGGAACGTCAATGGTGGATATACCATTTAGACTCCTGGAACGGCAGGGCTATTTTCGCTTTGGCCCCAGATCTTGTATTAGAATCTAAAGCATATCTGATGGTTTGGGGCCCCTGGTGTGGTCGGATTTCAGCTGGAGGTACAGAGTCTTTGAAGAATTCAAAACTGCATATTAATTGAGTTAGAAATAGTGTCGTTGGTTGTCAGTCAGGTTACCCCCTGCCCAAGCAAGGACCCTCACTCTAATCAGGGTAAAGGAGAATCACACTCAGTTAACCCCCAATCAACCCCTTGGTAGCTTGGCCTGAGCAGGCAGGCTTAACTCACAGACAATGTGTTAAGCACTTGTACAAACATTCATAGTAATACAGTGAACCACTACAAAATGACACAGCACAGGTTTAGAAAAATAGTAAATATTTTATCTAGATAAACAAGACCAAACACGATAAAAAATTCACAATATACAGTTAAAAATATGAATTTAACACTTAAAAGCAAGAAAACAGTGCTTTGAGGTAAAAACACTGCAAGTTGGTAAAATGTGGTGTCGTAACTGAGTCATTTCCTACAATGCGACACCAATGGCGCTGTTCACGGAGTCGTTCAACCCCCAGTTACAGTACCTTAAGAAACAAGTAGAAAACAAGTAGAAAACAGGCCGATGCACGGAGTCAGGGAGAGCGACTTGGCTGGGTCCAATGCTCTGTCAGTTCCAGTGCCATGGGGCAGGACTGCGACGTTGTGCAGCGGATTCAGGTCCTCTCTATAGGCTGGTGGAGGTGCAAAATCGGTCCCTTGGTTCTGGCAGATGCGAAGTCCGGTGGAGTTACGATGCTTCAGGACGACCTCACGGGGTTGCGATGATGCCATACGGACGTTGGACTTACGACAATCCGGTGTCAGCGAAGTCGGGCAGGATCAGCAGTTGCAGGGACGCAGGGCCTACAGGGTAGTCGGACTTCTACGAGGTCCAGGGCCTCGGGGCAGATGGCGTTGCGGCTCTGAGGTAGCGGCGTCAGCTCACAGGGTTATCGGATTCACATGCAGTGAGGTTTACGGCCTCAGGACAAGCAGCATTGTGGTTCTGGGCAGTGGCGTACTTTGTGAAGTCACATGGCGTCATCAGGCATCGCTAGACTGTTTTTTCTCCAGAAATTCACATCTAGGGGTCCCAGAACTGGAATGGCACCCTCTGGCAAGCTAGAGTCCACAGCAAGTAGACTCAGGTCTGGTTGGTGAAGCCTTTGCTGTCACTGAGGCTTCAAACCAGGAGGCAAGCTTTACTCTAAGCCCTTGGAGTCATTTCTCAAGCAGGAATGCAACAAAGTCCAGTCTCTGTCCCCTCACACAGGCAGAAGCAGCAACTGTAGGATAGCCCAACAAAGCACAGTCACAGGCCAGTGCAGCACTTCTCCTCAGCTCTTCAGATCTTCACCAGGCAGAGGTTCCTCTTGAATCCTTGAAGTAATCTAAAGTCTGGTGTTTGGGGTCATCTTCTTATACCCCTCTCTGCCTTTGAAGTTGGTAAACTTCAAAGTAAAGTCTCAAGTGTCTGTAAGATTCTTTCTTGTCGAGGCAAGGCCCTAGCCACACACTAGGAGATTGGAGACTGCTTTGTTTGAAGGCAGGCACAGCCGATTCAGGTGTGAGTGACCACTCCTCCCCTCCTTTCCAGCTCAGATGGCTCCTCAGGATATGCAGGCAACACCCCGGAATCCTTTGAGTCACTGTCCAGAGAGAGGTGCAAAACAACCCAACTGTCAAACTGGCCCAGACAGGGAATCCAAAAACAGGCTGAGTCACAGAATGGTTTAAGCAAGAAAATGCCTACTTTCTAAAAGTGCAATTTTCAAACACACAATCTAAAAACCAACTTCACTAAAAAGATGTATTTTTAAATTGTGAGCTCAGAGACCCTACACTCCATATTTCCATCTGCTACAAAAGAGAATCTGTGCTTTAATAACTTTTAAAAGCAGCCCTCATATTAACCTATGGGAGAGATAGGCCTTGCAGCAGTGAAAAACGAATTTGGCAGTATTTCACGGTCAGGACATGTGAAACACATAAGTACATGTCCCACCTTTAACATACACTGCACCCTGCCCATGGGGCTGCTTACGGCCTACCTGAGGGGTGCCTTACATGTATGAAAAGGGAAGGTTTAGGGCTGGCAAGTGTGTACACTTGCCAAGTCAAATTGGCAGTTTAAAACTGCACACACAGACACTGCAGTGGCAGGTCTGAGCCATGTTTACAGGGCTACTAAATGTGGTTGGCACAACCAGTGCTGCAGGCCCCCTAGTAGCATTTGATTTACAGGCCCTGGGCACCTCTAGTGCACTGTACTAGGAACTTACTAGTAAAACACATATGTCAATCATAGACAGTCAATTACATATACCTTTTACATAGGAGCACTTGCACTTTAGCAATGGATAGCAGTGGTGAAGTGCCCAGAGTATCAAAAACAGCAAAAACAGAGTCCAGCACACATCAACAACTTGGGAAACAGAGGCAAAACATTAGGGGACACCACACCAAGGATGCCAAGTCTAACATGTGTCCCCCCTAGCTGAAAGTGGGGAGCAACGACCCAACCTCATGGGAGTTCTCATCACTAAGGCAGAAGAATCTGGGCAGACCATCAGCATTGGCATGTTCTTTACCAGGGCGGTGTTCCATCGTAAAGTCCACCCAGGGATATGGACCACCTCAACAGTTTTGAATTCTCACCTCTCATCTGCATTAACCATCTGAGGGGCCTGTGGTCTTTCAGAACCCGGAAGTGAGTCCCAAACAAGTAGGGTCTTAGCTTCTTCAGCGCCCAGACCACAGCAAAAGCTTCACACTCTATTGCACTCCACCTACGTTCCCTGGGAAGTACCCTTCTGCTAATGAACGCTACAGGTTGATCTAGGCCCTCTTCATTAAGCTGTGAGAGTACTGCTCCTATACCATGTTCTAAGGTGTCTGTTTGCACAAAAAACTCCTTGGAGCAGTCAGGTGCCTTCATCACAGGTGCTGTGCACATGGCAGCCATCAGGGCATCAAAAGGGGTCAGACAAGCCTCTGTCCAAATCACCTTCCTGGGTTGCTTCTTTGAAGTCAACTCATTCAAGGGGCAACAATGCTGCCATATCCCTTGACGAACCTCCTGTAATAGCCAATGAGGCCTAAAATGGCCCTCACCTCAGTCTGGGTCTTGGGAGGATCCCAAGCCAGAATGGTATCAATCTTTGTCTGTAGGGCTGCCAGCTTGCCACTCCCCACCTGGTGTCCCAAATGCACCACTGAACCCTGCCCTATTTGGCACTCGTTTGCCTTTTTTTTTTTTTTTTTTTTAAATCTGTTTATTGAACACAAATTCCACACAACAATACCAGCTGTACATTCTTTTGCGATATATTTGCATATTTGTATAAATTTACACAGCATTGCCACACCAAAAGGTGTAAGGTGAAAGGAGGAGAAGGGGGGATTGGAAGGGGAAAACAAGGGTAGCTGGGAGGGGAGATTTTTACAACTAAACCTAATAATACATAAGAGTTAAGGGCATAATAAAAGGAGAGCGCAGCAACATTTAGCATGCAAGCTATTGTGATAAACAATTACAGCTTAATAAGATTGGCCAATCATTGACGATGTCCATGATTATTATAGAAAACACTACCAGGCTGTAGAGGGTATCTGTGGAGTTGACAGGTACAGGAGCAAGAGCATTTTACCTATTATGGTTGTATGTTTCATGCTTGTATGAACGTGTGGGGAGTAGTTAGGCGCAACTGAGAAATGTCTTTTGAGGAGGAAGAGGGATATTAGCAATGAGTGTATGTGAAGACAGTCAGAGTGAGTGCCGTGCGGCTAAGGTATTAGCAGTATCAGCACAGGCTGTAATGTTCGTGAGTTGAGACCCGTTCATGGGGGATACATGTCGTCTCTGGCCTCTATTGCCACCACAAATGTATCCCAGACCTCCGGGCCATCTAGGATGAGGCCTCTGTGTTGTAGCAGGTGAAGTTTCTGGGCTTCAGCTTGGGATCGGCTATGTAAGTCACGTAGCCATGTCGCGTGAGAGGGAACGTGTGGAGCTTTCCAATGTATTGCTATCAAGCGTTTATACACTACGAATGCCAGGTCGATGAATCTTTGCGTATGTTTGTCTGCTTTAGTGCGACGTCTTATACCAAGTAAGCAGGAGTCAGGAGTGGGCACTAGGGTGTGAGAGGAGATCTCTGATGTGACCTCCGTCACTCGTTGCCAGGCCGAGTGTATTGAATGGCAACTCCAGACCATATGGTAGAAGTCAGCTGCTGGTGTAGCGCATCTAGGGCAGGTTGGTGTTGTATTGGGGTAGATTTTTTGAATGCGGGCTGGCGCTAGGTATGATTGGTGGAGGTAATTAAATTGAGTGTACCGCAAACGAGGATTGCGAGATATTGATTTGATTGTTGCAAGGGCAGTAATCCAAGTCTTCTGTGGTAGTGGGGTAGGAAGGACAGCATCCCATCGAGCCTTTGCGTGTGGCAGTGTTGTGCATATTGCTCCGAGCAATGCTTTATATAATATGGTAATAATGCTCTTTGAGCTGCCAATGGTTAATATAGTGGTGAGCAGCGAGGACTCGGGAGGTTCAGAGTCTCTTATGCCCCAAATATTATTGAGCAGCAGCTTTATGGCATTAAATGTTAGGAAAGCCCCTTTCTGCATAATGCCTTCTGACACCAGTTCGGTAAAAGTGCGCAACTCAGAGCTAGAATATAAGTCGCCCAGTTGGAGCGTGTTCATTTCACGTGTATCATGGTGCATTGACAGGGCTTGAATGCCCGGCAATTGGAGTAGTGGAAACAGAGGCGAGTAGAGGGAAGATGTGGACTTTGTTTGGACATATCTACGCCAGCAAAATCGGGCTACCTCTAGCAATATTAGTCTAGGAGATGTGTGGGGGGTGCTGGTTAGTATCGAAAGTAACAACTTCTGTGGTGCTATATGTGACTGTAACATCCTGCCTTCAGCTGACGGAGTGTCGCATAACCATTTAGACAGCCATGATAATTGGGCTGCCGCATAGTATCTTTCGAAGTTAGGCATACCTAATCCGCCCAGCTCCAACGGATGTTGTGTTATTGACAGCGCTACTCTGCGTCTATCTTTACCCCAGAGCAAATCCGTTAGTACTGATTGCAGCTTATGAAAAAAGGAACGTGGTAAGCACAACGGAAGTGCTGTAAAGTAATACAGAAAACTTGGAAGGATGAGCATTTTGGCTATTGCCACTCGGCCCATTGGAGATAGGGGAAGTGAACTCCAGAAGGGTATTGAGCCACGGACGGACCCAAGGACCCTGTCTATGTTTCCTTCTTTTAGATCCGTGATGGAGTGATAAATCTGCACCCCCAGGTATTTAAAAGTTATGTGTGACCATGGTAGTTTGTATTGCGGCAGTAACATATGATGTGCTACTGGGGACGGAGAAATCGGGAATACACTTGATTTGGACCAATTGACGTGTAGACCAGAGGCGACAGCGAAGGAGTCCAGTAGCTGCAAGACCTCAGCCATATAGGCCGAGTGGTCGCGCAGATATATTAAGGCGTCATCCGCATACATAGATATAATGTGGTGGGTGTTAACTTCTGGGATACCCCATATGTGTGCGTAACTCCTAAGTTTAATCGCTAGTGGCTCCATAGCGATAGCGAACAGCAATGGAGATAGTGGGCAACCTTGTCTGGTGCCTCTGCCTATAGGAAATGCTTCAGAGATAATGCGTCCATTTTTAACCCGAGCAGTGGGCCTGGAATAAAGCGTTTTAATCCAGTTAGTGAATCCGGCACCAAAGCCGAATGCTTTGAGTGTGTGTAGAAGATAATTCCAGCTGAGTGTGTCGAATGCCTTTTCTATGTCTAGAGATAGGGCCACTGCTTCCGAGTTTGTGTTACTGTGTATTATGTGTAATAGTCTCCTAATATTCAGGAAAGTACTTCTGCCAGGAATGAAGCCTGATTGATCATGGTGTATTAAAGCCGGTAAGTAGGGGAGAAGACGGTTTGCGAGTATTTTCCCTAATAATTTACAGTCTGTGTTCAGCAAGGAGAGCGGTCTATATGATTTGACATCTAAAGGGTCGCGGCCCATTTTTGGGAGGACGACTATCAGTGCTTCGCGCATTGAGTCCAGCAATTGTAGTTTATTGTGTGCTTCGTTGAATACTTCTGTGAGTGGGTGTAATAATTGGGCAGCGTGAGAGTTGTAATATTCTATCGGCAGGCCGTCAGAGCCGGGTGTTTTATTGCGTGCCATTTGTGATAATGCAAGACGCAATTCTTCAATAGTGATGGGACCGTCTAGTGCAGCAATATTATCAAGGATAAGTTGACACTTGGGGACCAGGCTTAGAATGTTGATAATATGTTGTTCTGAAGGTTGTGGAGGGGACGTATAGAGGGTCCGATAATATGTGGAGAAGGCGTCATTTATGCCTGCCTGGGTGTTAACGATCATATCAGGGTTTAAGCGTATTGCACCAATGGGTGTTGATTGTGGTGCTTGTTGAGTCAGCCAAGCTAATAGTCTGCCAGATCTGTCGCCTTCAGCGTGTTGTCTGGTCATATAGTGTCTGTAATCGTGTTTGCTCAATCTATTATCTAACTCCTTATGAGAGGCTCTAAGCAAGTGCAGTGTTGCTAATGCAGGTTCACTATTATCATTTGCATTTTCTGCGTTACGAAGCTTTATTTCTAAGTCTTGTAGTTCCTTAGTGAGTACCTTTCTGACCCCAACCGTGGCCGAGAGGCAGTGACCTCTTATCACCACTTTATGAGCATCCCATTCTATGGCACGGGATGATGTTGTATTTTTATTTGATAGAAAATAATCGGTTATACTTTTGGAGATATCTTTTTGAAAAGGAGGATCTAGGAGGACTTCTGGTTGCAGCCGCCATATTGGTATACGAGTATGTATGTGTCCCCATGCCAATGTCAAACATAATGGATTGTGGTCTGAGATCGCGCGTGCTAAATATTCTGATAAGCATATTTTGTGATTAACAGTGGCGGATACAAAGAATATATCTATCCTGGTATGCAGTTTATGAACTGGGGAGAAGTAAGAGTATTCGCGGTGAGTGGGGTGATGCACCCTCCATATATCACTCAGGCCATTGTTTGAGGCCCATTGCGCCAAAGATTCTGACGCGCGATTGGCGGGGGCTGCTATGAGTGGGGGGAATGAACGATCCATTTGAGTGTCCGGAACGCAGTTAAAGTCGCCTCCCCATATGCATTCCAATGTAGGGTCGCTAAGATTACCAGTAGTTAACGTGGATAAGAAGTCGCGCTGGTTCGTGTTTGGGGAGTATAATGCAACCAGGGCTAATGAGGTCCCGTCTAAAGCACCTTCCAATATTACATATCTACCGCTCGGGTCACATTGCGTGCGGGAAAGTACAAACGGAACATTGGGTGCTATCCAGATGGCTACTCTGCGAGCAAAGGACGAAAAAGTGGTGCCGTATAGTTGCCCCTTCCATTTTGAACGTGTGGTGTCCAGGATAGATTTGGTGAAATGTGTCTCTTGTAGCAGAGCTATGTTTATTTGATGTCTTGTGAGAAAGGCGTGAACCCTTTGACGCTTCCGAGAATTTGCCATACCCTTAACGTTCCATGTGAGTATTTTATATTTTAGGGTACCTGGGTGCTTGTGATTGGCCATAATTGTTGTTTATGTGCATTACATAATTGGAATCATAATTATCTGGTGACCCTATGTTAACATTATTGTGGGACTCAGTCGTTGCGATTGGCCGGCTATCAAGAGATAGGCTGCAAGTTGTGTTATTGTTACTGCAATTGGCGTCGCTTGTGTGTCTGCTACTGCTTTTATGCTTGTCGCGCCTACCATAGATCCCTACTCCTAATGGGAAGATGCACACTAAAGCGACACAAAACAAATAAACTATTAACATATAGAAAAACAATACCGGAAAATTCCAGTGTGAGGTAATTGTCCATATGGAGCTGGGGGGGTGCCAGATAGCATTGATGCCAAGGTCCGGTCTTACCCTGCCCGGGTTACACATGGTATAAAAGGCAAAGCGCGGCGGGTGGGGGGCAGCTGTTGACTGCAGGACAGCGTGTAGAAGCCACGAAGAAGCTGTGATGAGGTTTTTAGGGAGTGAGTGAGCCAGTTCGTGCATACATCAGATGTCGTCCGCTGTGCGTGGTGTAAGAAGCGGACCACATGTGGACTCAGTTGAGTCAGAGTTTAGATCTTGTTCCTGTTCAGTTTCCGTTTGCAGAGGTAGAGCGGCGGAGGGAGCATTGACAAAATTGGATGTCGTTCGAAGGAGCCGAGAGCGCTCAGATTTTGCCTGCTCAGGTGAGGGTCTGGCTCCCTGTCTCTTGCGTTGTTTACGGTGTGGCGTGGAGAGGGATCTATTGTCGTCTTGAGTGCTTGCGTCTAACGGGTCCGCCAGGCCCTTGGCGTGTAGCCAGGTCCAGGCATCTTCCGGGGTGGTGAAGAAGAGAGTGCGGGAGTCATTCTGTATCCGAAGTCTGGCTGGGAACATCAGTGCATATTTGATATCATGTTTGCGGAGGCATATTTTAACTCGGTAAAAGGAGTTGCGTTTTTTTTTGCACTTCTGCTGTAAAGTCTGGATAAGCTGTTTATCGTAGCATTTTCGTAGCACACTGGGCCTGATTTGCGGAATAATTGAAGGATAAGATCTCTGTCGCTGTAGTTAAGGAGTCTTATTATCAGGGGGCGTGGTTGCGAACCAGGTGTTGGAGGTCTGCCTGGGATTCTGTGTGCACGTTCAACCGAGAAGAACTTAGGGATTTTGTTTTTAAGGATTGTATCTATGAGCCATTGTTCAATAAACAGTTCCGCACTTAAGCCCTCTGCGCGTTCAGGGAATCCCACTAGGCGTATGTTGTTGCGGCGAGATCTCCCTTCTGCATCTTCTGTTCTACGTTTTAAGAGATCAACTTCTGTTGACAGCTGCGTTAGCTGTAGTTGCATGTCTTTCATGGAGCTGGGTAAGGGCGCCGTGTCTTTTTCAAGTTCAGATACTCTATCAGCTAGAGCGTGTTGGTCAGTGCGAAGGATATTGAGTTCTTCTGTTACAGAGCCTATTTTGGCTTCCAAGGTGGTCTAAGTGTCTAGAATAGCTTGTAGGATTTTCTCAAATTGTGAAGTATGTGATTGCAAGGTTAGTTCCAACTTCTGTAATGTTGATTGTGCATTGGGATGATTTTCCGGAGGAAGTGTTGTAGTGTGGTCCATTTTGGTAAGAGGTGCTCGGGTGGTCTTTGGTTTCACCATTTGAGAGATGCGGCAGTGTCTGTAAGTTAGTATTACATTGGAAGACGCTACGATGAAAGCTAACGAATCTGATGGTGTGACAAGCCGGTCGAGCAGATCTTGCGTCTGACGATTAACTGGGGGAGGAGCAGCTAGAAGTGTTAGCCAGCTGTTTAAAGAAGTTGCAGTTAGCGGTGTCAGCCGGATATAGCGGTGCTGAGGAGGCATATATTTGGCGCTTTCAAGTCATGCAGAGGCTGTGTTTGTGCGTATTATAAAGCACCAGTCCGGGAAGTATCGCCAGGAGACTCTGCTAATGTTTTTATTTGCACTGCTTGCGACCCAGAAATACGTGCACGATTTGCACTGCCACTGGCGTAACGCCGCTGCACCAGCTATATTGGTTTCATACAAATTGGCTTTCCTAATGCTCTATGGAGGTGCAGTGGGGTTTAGAGTAATGTCGTTGGGTAAAAGCAGTATTCCTGGGCTACAAGAACACAATCCCAGCTAGGACTGAGGCTCTCAAAATGCCGGCTTCCGTTTTTGCAAGTGTACAGTTATATCCTTTATCCGGACTGCCTCCCGGGCCAACAGCAGCGCCTATGTTGTATTTTACAGATCCCAGTTGTAGGGCAGCACTGCAGGACGGAGCGCGGGAGCTCAGTAATTGCCAGCGGGCTAAAGGAAAACCATCCAATCAGGCGCGCTCCGGCGCACCGTGCAGTGAAGCAGGGCTGTGCGCGAGAGGACTCGGCCGGCCCGTGCGCGCCAGGCAACCCCCCGCGGGCTAGCGGATGGCTCCAACGCACGCAACGGGGTCGCAGCGTCGAGCCCTCACCTCGTTACTGACGACGGGGTCCGGGTAACGGCTCCGGCGCGTCCAGAACGCTGCTCCGTTCAGCTGGGCTAGGCAGTCACCGAGGACTGCGAGGTAAGCACGGACCTCGGCGACGTTTTGCGTGCTACTTCAGGACCGCGGCACTCCCGGTCACGATTATTGATGCCGCCCTGCGGGGCCCCCCGAACGGTCTCTCCACCCTGCCCCAGGGGGGGGCAAGGATCGTGATGGCAGGATTATTGTGCGGGCTGGGCGACGGAGCTGTGATTTACACAACTGCTCCGGTCGCCATCTTGGCCACGCCCCCCACTCGTTTGCCTTAATAGTGAGGCCTGCCTTTTGCAGGGTCTCTAACACTCTGCAGATGTGCTACAAGTGTTCTTCCCAAGTGGAGCTGAACACTGCGATGTCATCCAGGTATGCTGCGCTGAAATCATTCAGCCCAGTAAACACCTGGTTGACCAACCTCTGAAATGTGGCAGGAGAATTCTTCATCCCAAAGGGCATCACCTTAAACTGAAAGTGCCCATCTGGGGTAGAAAATGCAAACCTCTTCTTGGCCCCCCCAGTTAAGGCGATCTGCCAATACCCATACATCAAATCAAACCTGCTGAGGTATTTCGCAGCTCCCAAAAGACCTATGAGATCATCAGCTTGGTGGAAGAGGTGTGATGGGGTGCATGTCAGTTTTAGTGACCGCATTGAGACCCACACAGAACCGGAGTTCTGGAGTGGCACTAGGAGCAGCAGCCTTTGGGACCAAGACCACAGAGCTGGCCCAAGGACTGCTACAAAACTCAATGACCCCTAGGGATAACATCTTAGACACCTCAGCTTTGATGCTAGTCCTTACCTTGTCAGTCACCCTGTAAACCTTTTGTTTAATCGGTGGACTGTCCCCATTGTCCACATCATGTGTACACAGGAGTGTGACCCCTGGGATCAAGGAGAACAGAGAGGCGAACTGCCCCAATACCTGGCGACAGTCCCTCTGCTGTTCTGCAGTCAGGGAGAGGGCGAGGTTCACTCCCGCCACAGACCCATCTTTTTCTCCAGCAGACAGGAGGTCAGAAAGAGGCTCACTCTCTTCCTCCACCCCGTCATCTGTTGCTAGGAGCATTGACAATTCAGTACGCTCAAAGTGTGGCTTGAGACGGTTCACATGCATGACCCATAAGGGGTTCCTGGGAGTCCTTAAGTCCACCAGGTAGGTGACTTTGCTCTTGCAATCCACCACCTCAAATGGCACAGTCCACATATCTTGGAGTGCCCTAGGCTCCAATGGCGCCATTACCCACACTTTTTGGCTTGCTTCCAGGTTCTCTTGTGTGAGAGCTCTGAAGCGGGCAGTCTGGTTCCAGAAAGCCAGCACGTAGCTAAATATATCTGGGGGAGGTTTACTGGGGGCGTTCTCTAAGCCCTCCTTCACCAGACTCAAGGTTCCCCTAACAGGGTGGCCATACAGTAACTCAAAAGGACTAATGCCCAGTCCTTTTTGAGGCACCTGCCTGTAGGTAAAGAGAAGGCATGGCAAGCGGACGTCCCACTTCTGCCTCAAGGGCTCTGACAGGCCCATGTTCATGCCTTTTAAGGTGCGGTTGAACCCCACACTCCTGCCACAGAGACTTCATATACATGAACATGAAGTTGGTACCCTTATCAGATACCACTTCCTTGGGGAACCCCATGCTGGTAAAAACCCCCATCAATGCACAACCCACCACCGGGGAAGTGATTGATCTCAGTGGAATGGCTTCTGGGTACCCGGTGGCATGGTCCACCAAGACCAGGATGAACCTGTTGCCCGTGGCTGTCTTGGGATCCAGAGGCCCCACAATGTTAATACTAACCCTTTCAAAGGGGGTACTAACTACAGGGAAAGGTTGGAGGGAAGCCTTACATTTACCCCCACTCTTGCACCTTGCCTGACAAGTTTGGCAAGACTTGCAATGAGCATCTGAGTGCCTGCGCATTAGGGGCCAGTAAAAGTGGGTGACAAGCTGTTCAAAGGTGTTGTTCTGCCCCAAATGTCCAGCTAAAGGCACACCATGAGCCAGACCCAGTAGGAAGGCTCTGAAGCACTGGGGTACCACCAGCACATGGGCTGACCCAGGCTGAGCAACCTTAGGCTTACTATACCGAAGGCTGTCCTCCCAATAAATTGGGCGGGATCCTGGTTCCTTGCCAGCCACCTGGTTTGCAGCCTGCTGCCGAAAAACCACTAGAGTAGAGCATGTCTTCTGTGCCTCACAGAATGCCTCCCTGGTGTGTCCCCCTTCCTGCTGCCACTGTGACAGCTCAGGGACCTCCCCCCAGCTCAGCCACCTGTTCCCCTTTAGGCTCGGGACATCACCCTCAGGCTCCGCCTCGTCCTAGACCATGTGAACTACTGGGCTGGTTTCCCATTCTCCTTGCCCTTCCTTCTTTTGGGAGTCCCCTGGGCCACAGTTTCAGGCTCCAGGGGCTCCTGACCACACTTCTGGGCTGCCATTGACCTGGTGGATACGCATACCTATCCAGGCAGACCCAGCATCTCCAAGTGTGACCTGTGTTCTACCTCTTTCCAAGGGGAATTATCCAGGTCATTGCCAAACACACAATCCACAGGCATGGTTAGAGTCACAGCTACCTTCAAGGGACCTGAGTCCCTCCCATTCAAAAGGAACCTGCTCCACTCTGCACAGGCGCCCTAAGTTGTCCACTACAACTACTTGGTGAAGTACACTTGGATTTATCTGCTCTTCAGACACCAGATGACTCCTCACTGTAGTCGCACAAGCTCCTATGTCTCTCAGAGCCTCCACCCCCTGTCCATTAATGGTCACCCACTGCCAGTACTTCTTAGTGTTCTCAAGCAAAGGGTTCTCTGGACAATCTCACTGTCCCCCAATGAGACAAGGGTCATCTCAGCTGGCTCCCACCCACCTGGAACCAACTCCTCCCCAAGCTGGGACTGCGCACCAGTGAGTGTGGTGTACCCTTGGGGCATTTGGGGTCATCCCTCACATGACCCACCTGGTCTCATGCAAAGCACTTGCGGGGACCCCCCTCTGCAGGTTTCCCCCATGGAGAACCATTGTTTCTTTTCACTGGGGGGCTGGGAATCTTTACCCTGGGAATCAGATTGAGGCCCTCTAGAGACCTCCCCCTGTTTACCCTTAACCCCCCTTTCTACTGAGAGGGACCCTGCTTATCCTTGGCATGGTCTCCCCATACCAATTGTGGACTCTGGTGCTCTCCCAGTGGTCTGCTTCCTGCGCCCTTTTCTGGGGTCAGTCAGCTTGCTGTCAATCAAGTGCTGGCTCAGCTCTGTAAAACATAAACTGTACAAATGCTCCCAAGCCATTAAGTTGTAAAGCCCCTCATATGTTGTCACCTTACTACCCTTCACCCAACCATCCAGTGACCTGCAAAAGGAATCCACACACTCCAACCAGGTTTCAGACTCTTTCTTTTTGTAGGCCATAAACTTGTCAGGGGTCAGATCCCTATCTTGAGAGTAGGACATCGTTCATTATGGTGTAGGTGAGCCCCTGAGGATCCCCTAAGGATGTCAGTGTGTCCCTTCCTTCCACCTCAATGAGCTTCCACAAACCCACCCACCAATAGCTTCAGGGACCAGATTCATATGGAGAGACTCATACCCCTTAAACCACAAGAATATGTCATCCTCCCTTTTGTAGTCTTTCACCAGGTCTTTTGGAATGTGCACCATTTTCTCAGACTACACTGTGATATTACTGCCACCATCCCTACACAGCAGTGGTACAGTGCCAGAGTATCAGAAATAGGATGCCAAGTCTAAAATTTGTTTAAAGATGCTTGCAGTCTTCTAGGAAATTCATGTTTTGCAAAAAACAGGATAAAATGCTCCATTCTTTTCCACATGGACAATCTCACAGTGTAACAATACGTCAGCCATCTCATGGGCACCAACTCCAACCCACTAGTAGAACTGGCCAAAAGTTTTTAAGAAATATGTCATGATCATGAGATATCTGTCTGACAGGAATAACTTCCAGGTGCTCTCAAATCAATCGCAGATTGACACTTATGTTGTCTACACCATACCAGTGATTGGAGACTTCATCCCTCTATTTCAGGAAACCTTGGCTCAATTGAGGACCTTTTCAAATAGACATATTTGCCCCTAGAATCAATTCTCAGCTTCCACAATTTTACAGTTGGAGACCAGATCCGTTGATTCTGCAGTGGACACATTTCTTCAGGACTTGTCTCAAGGGGTCAACTATACTTTACCTCCTTTCCTTATAATCAACAGGGATAGCAACTCTGATCATTGTAGTTCCCTTTTAGCAATCAAAGGTATGGTGCCCCCCTCTTCTGGAACTAGCAACAGATTTCCCTGTTCTGATGCCTACCTTTACCAATCTCCTCCTAGACCCACAGGGGCATAGAGGCAATCTTGTGCTAAACAACAATCTTACTCTTTCAGCTTGAAAGGTACAGTTCATCTCAATCCAATCCAAGGATTTTGTCAGAAGCTGCAGAATATATAAACAAATCCTGGGCTCCAGGTACTGCCAAGGCCTACAAATCAACTAGGTCTGTTTGGTCAGGATGGTGTGTGGGAAAATCTGTGAATCCCTTTTCAGCAGATATCCCAATTATGCATTTCTTAGCTTCACTAGCCAGTTAGGACAAAACGTATTGCACAGTTGGGCCCTCATTACAACCCTGGCGGACGGTGTTAAAGCGGCGGTAAGACCGCCAACATGCCAGCGGTAAAAAGTTTGAACCGTGGCGGAAACCGCCAACAAAGACAGCCACTTTAACACTCCGACCGCCACAGCGGTACAAACAAACAGCGCGGCGGTCACCGCCAACAGACAGGCGGGAGACAATGTACCGCCCACACTATTATGACAGGCCAATCCGCCACCTTTTCCGGGGCGGATTCACTGCGGATAAAAACACGGCGCAAACAGGAATTGCGAAGGGAAAACGCTCACCTCTACACACCCCATGAGGAACGAGGACACCATGGACCCGGAACTCCAAATTCTACCTGCAATAGTCTTCCTGCTCCTCTACCAGGAGCACGAACGCCAGTGGCGAAGACCATGGTGAGTACTGCACCTACGACACAGGGGAGGGGGAGGGAAAAAACAGGGACATACACACTCAACATGCAACACCCCCACCCACTACAACACACACACTAATGCATATTAATACATCACAGTTACACCCCCAACCCCCCTGGAAGAATGCGAAGACAATAGAAAATGAGTGTAACCATTGTAATATATTAAAACCAAGTAGGCAAAAATATATATATATACACCATTTACAAAATATATACCAAGCATAGTAGTCCAGGTAGTGCTCCAATTAAGTCCGTGGAACACTGGGCCCACAATGTATGGACAAGGCCCACACAAGATCCCCGACCATGACGGAGAGAACACTGCAGGGGCATCAGACAGCAACTAAACAGGCACCTCAGGGGGAGGGAAAGGGGTGGCACCTCAGCCGCTTGAGTGCACGACGCCAAATCCACGAGGGGGCCACATGCCCACTGTTCAATCCTGGGGAGTGCAAAGCCACAGTCTCTCAAGTCTAACAAGTGGGTGGCTTGCCCACTGTTCAGTCCTGGAGAGTGCAAAGCCACAGTCTCTCGAGTCGATAACAGTGGGTGGGTTGCCCACTGGTCAATCCTGGGGAGTGCAAAGCCACAGTCTCTCAAGTCTATACAGTGGGTGGCTTGCCCACTGTTCAATCCTGGGGAGTGCAAAGCCACAGTCTCTCAAGTCTCTACAGTGGGTGGCTTGCCCACTGTTCAATCCTGGGGAGTGCAAAGCCACAGTCTCTCAAGTGGATAACAGTCTCCACTGGTTCTGGAGGGGGCCTTGTGCCCAGAGTGCTTCATCCTGCTAAGGACAGAGGTAGTGGATGTATCTCTCCACTGGTTCTGTAGGGGGCCTTGTGCCCAGAGTGCTTCAACCTGCTAAGGACAGAGGTAGTGGATGTATCTCTCCACTGGTTCTGGAGGGGGCCTTGTGCCCAGAGTGCTTCATCCTGCCCGTGACGGACTCAGTAGCGTCAGTGCCCTTGGCGCTCATGGGCCAGCGGTGCTTGAGGCGACGGTGCCCTGTTCAGCGGTGCTTGAGACGGCGGTGCCCTGTTCAGCAGTGCTTCAGACCGTGGTGCCCTGTTCAGCGGTGCTTGAGGCGGCAGTGCCCTGTTCAGCAGTGCTTGAGACAGCGGTGCCCTGTTCAGCGGTGCTTGAGGCGGCGGTGCCCTGTTCAGCGGCGCTTGAGACGGCGGTCTTCGTTGCAGGGACTCAGCTGTTGGCGGTCCTTCATGGCCCAGCGGGGCTTGTGCTGGCGGTCCTTCATGGCCCAGTGGGGCTTGTGCTGGTGGTGGCCTCCTGGGCAGCTGGGCTTGTGCTGGCGGTGGCCTCCTGGGCAGCTGGGCTTGTGCTGGCGGTGTCCTCCTGGGCAACTGAGCAGGTGCTGACGGTGGACTCCTGGGCAGCTGGGCTGGTGCTGGCGGTGGTCTCTTGGGCAGCTGGGCTGGTGCTGGTGGTGGCCTCCTGGGCAGCGGGGATGATGGCGGTCTTCTCCGCCATGCTGCTCTTCCCAGACTTGCCGGGTTTCTTGTGGCCCTTCCCCACCTCGGAAGGTGTCACAGCTGACTCCACACTCCCACCGGGTCCCCTGGGAGCGGCTTTGGTGGCTGGAGTCTTCCCCCTCTCCCGCAGGGCACTGGCCAACTTCTGATGCTTCACAGGTGGGGGACTGTCTGTGCTGTGGCTCCGTGCAACACTGGCTGCCCTGGTGGCCGGTGCACTCCAGATTCCGGTGACTACAGGCACCACTGGTCCCGGAGATGTTGTGGCTGAGGTGCTAGTTCGGGACCTATGAGACGGGCGGGGTGGGGGAGGTGTGGGAAAGAGGTCAAGGTTGGACAGGAAACGTTTTTTTGACACCCTGGGACGGGTAGCTGGAGGGGGTTTGGGAGTGGAGGAAGGGGTTGTGTTTGTAGGAGGTGTTCGTTTGCTGACTTTGGGTGAAGGTGCATGCGCTGGAGGCTGTCGTGAGGTGGATGGCTGTTAGGTGGGTGTGTGCCTGCTTTTGTGTATCTTTGGAGGGAGCGTCACAGACACACTGGGAGAGGACACATGGGACATGTGAATGGTAGTGGGGGTGGTGACTGCACGTGAGCGGGGTGTTGTGGTGGGTGTGCTGGAGAGGGACGTAGTGGCTGTAGAGGTAGTGCATGCAGGTGTGAGTGTACACGAGACAGGGAGGGAGGAGGGAGACGAGGAGGGGGACACAGTGGAGGCAGTGGATGTTGGTGTGTCTGCATGTGTGCGATGCTTGCGTGAGTGCCTGTGGGATGTGTGGTGCTTATGTTTGCCTGAGCTTCCCTTGTGTGTTGACGTGTGTGCATGCTGGTCTGTAGGTGTGCTTGGGATAGGCTGAGGTACAGGGGATTGGGTCGGGGTGGAGGAAGTTGGACGGGGGAGGCTAGACACAATGGCTGCCATCAGTGCTGAGGCCAGAGTCTGAAAAGCTTGCTGAAGGGCCGCCTGACCAGAATGAATGCCCTCCAGGAATGAATCTGTTTGTTGCAACTGCCTTTCTACACCCTGGATGGCATTCAAAATGGTAGAATGCCCAACAGTGAGGGACCTGAGGAGGTCAATGGCCTCCTCACTGAGGGCAGCAGGGGTGACTGGGGCAGGGCCTGAGGTGCCTGGGGAGAAGGTGATGCCCAGAAGTGAGCGGGCACGGAGCGAAGGCTGAGGGGCTGCTGGGAGGGCGGTGCTGGAAGGAGGGGTGGCGGCTGTACCTGTAGATGGGGGGGGCACAGAGGTTGCCGCCACCACAAGGGAGCTCCCATCAGAGGACGAGTCCGTGTCACTGGTCTCAGCTCCTGTCCCCGCCGTGCAGCTCCCCTCGCCCTCCGTCCCGCTGGTGAACTCCGAGTCCGTAGTGTGGCCCTCCATGGCCATGTGGGATGCAGCTCCCTCGTGCTCCGGTGCCACTGCTCCTCCGCCTGATGATGCTAATGTACACAAGAACAGGGAGACCACAAAAAGGGGGGGGGGGGAACGACAGAAGATAGACATGTTGAGTGCATGCATTACCGCTACCGTTGGCAGACACGACAGACACAGAAGCCCCCTGCACTACGCCGCGCTCTTGGGCTCCACTGTTCAATTCCTGGGAAATGGCATACAAGGCTATGGACGACATCTGCACACATAGATGACACAGGGGCATTGACTAGGTGTACTTGGCACTCTACAGAGGTGGGCTGGGGTGCCACATGGCCTGCCTCACGAAGGGACCTTGCCTACGGAACTCGCCCTGGCCTAGGGAAACCCAAAGCCCACCTCCTCCACCCAGACCCCTCCACAGCGCGCAAAGTCAGCAGAATGCGAGTGTACTCACCCCCTTGTGGCTGCTGTGATGCCCTCAAGCGCCCATCCAACTCCGGGTACGCCACCGCCAGGATCCTCAACATCAAGGGGGTCATGGTGCGACGGGCACCCCCCCCACGTTGGAAGGCCATCCCCAGCTGAGCCTTTGCTGTCTTCTTGCTCCAGCGGCAAATGCCCTCCCATCTTTTCCGGCAGTGGGTGCTCTGTCTGTGGTAGACCCCATGGGTCCGGACGCCCTTGGCGATGGCACGGCAAATATGTTTTTTCTGGTGGGCGCCGACCTACATGATTTGTACAGGGGGAAGAGAAAGTTATTACCAACTGCACCGTCTAAGTGATTGGCCCCCATCCCTACCCTTGCCATAAGGCACATGCACTCACTGTCGTTTCATGCACGCCGCACTCTCCCCCCTTCCTTCTTACATCCACCCCTCTCAACACAGGCATAGCCCATACATCATGCTCCCAGTGTACTTACCTGTTTGTCTGGAGGACCGTAGAGTAGCGTGTACTGGGGGAGGACCCCATCCACGAGTTTCTCAAACTCCTCCGATGTGAAGTCAGGGGCCCTTTCCCCAGACACTCGAGCCATTGTCTTTTCCAGACCGAGGTCACAGCAGCACTTGCAGTGTAGGTCCTCTCCTGTCGAAGATCAGGTATCGAGTGATTGAACAGATAGAAAATGGCGGTCACGTCCACGGCGGTGCGTACCATCACCGCCAGCGTACATCGTTGGCTCCTGGGACCCACAGGGTCCAATGTTAACCAATGCAGCATTGCGCCGCAGGCTTCGACCGCCTACCGCGACGGTGTACAACGCCAGCGCAGTTACCTCACATCCCATTGTCCCACTTTAGGCAGGCAGCCAGGCAGCCGCCATTTCAGGGGCCCACATGGCTTCATTTTCAACTGCGTCACACATACATAGGCCTAGACTCAACACACATACAGGCCACTTTTTGAGTACGAATAGTGTTCTGTGTAAGCTGTGGGTACGTACCTATGAGTTGTTTGACTCTGTGATCGCTGTTGTCCTTCATAGGCACCGTCCGCTGGGACATGTGAGGAGATGGCAGCATCCTCCGGTGTACCGTCCGTTGGTGGACCTGTCCACAATAGAGGAAAGACACGTGAAAATCACATATAGGCTTGACCGTGCCACAATCCAGGAACTGTGTACCCAGCTGGAGCCAGACCTGATGTCAGCTATCCACCATCCCACAGGAATCCCCCCTCAAGTGCAGGTGCTGTCAGTGCTCCATTTCCTTGCAAGTGGGTCATTTCAAACTACAGTGGCCTTAGCATCAGGGATGTCCCAGCCTATGTTTTCCAACGTGTTGTCCAGAGTGTTGTCTGCCCTGCTGAAACTCATGCGGAGCTACATCGTTTTCCCTCAGGAGGAGGATTTGCCTACAGTGAAAGGTGATTTCTATGCCCTGGGACATATCCCCAACATCATAGGTGCCATTGATGGGACACATGTGGCTTTGCCCCCCCCCCACAGGAGTGAACAGGTGTACAGAAACCAGAAGAGTTATCATTCGATGAATGTACAGATGGTATGTTTGGCAGACCAGTATATCTCCCATGTGAATGCCATGTTCCCAGGCTCAGTGCATGACGCTTACATCCTGCAGCATCCCTTATGTGATGGGTCAACTCCAGAGGCACCGTGTGTGGCTATTAGGTGAGCACCTGGAGGCTAGTCAGTGGGAATGGTTGTCTGGGTCTGGGGATATCCCTCCAGGTTAGTGTGTGTCTAACAGTTGTCCCTCACCATTTGCAGGTGACTCTGGTTACCCCAACCTGTCATGGCTACTGACCCCAGTGAGGAATCCCAGGACAAGGGCAGAGGAACGCTACAATGAGGCACATGGGCGAACTAGGAGGGTGATCGAACGCACCTTCGGCCTCCTGAAGGCCAGGTTCAGGTGCCTCCATATGACAGGTGGATCCCTATTCTACTCACCAAAGAAGGTGTGCCAGATCATCGTGGCCTACTGTATGCTTCACAACTTGGCTTTGCGACGACAGGTGCCCTTTCTGCAGGGGGATGGTCCAGATGAGGGTGTTGTTGCAGCTGTGGAGCCTGTGGATAGTGAAGACAAGGAAGCAGAGGAAGAAGACATGGACAACAGGGACTCAGTGATCCAGCAATATTTCCAGTGAAACACAGGTAAGAATACAAACCTGCCTACTACATGTACTTATACACTACTACCTCTCTACTGTCTGTCTTTTTCACCCAGTGTATGGTCACTGAGTTGTCACTTTCCCCTACGATTTCACAGATCTGGGTCCCACAGTGTGACATCTGCTTTGATTCCTCATGGACTAGAGCTGTGTGACATAGGTATGTTGACATTACAAATGAAAGAGCTTTTTACCACAGTTATTGCTAATACAGTATTCCGAAATCACAGACAGACTCCAGATTGTTTTGTGCTTCTAGAGTGTTTATTTTAATGCTCAAAATTGGAGGGGGTAGCAAAATGATGAGGGGTGATGGCGGAGGAATGTCCATGGCAGAGCCCAGTCTATTAGTCTCACAGGTGCATTGCCCATATGGGCATAGGAAGTTTAGCTGGGGCAGTTTAAGGGTGGACAGGGTGACAAAGTGGGACAGTAGGATGACAATCAGGGTGGTGTCATTTCTTGGCAGGGTCTTGGCATCGTTCTCTGTCTTGTTCCTGGATCTCAGGGACCGTTTGTGAGGTGGTTCTCCTTCTGCAGGGGTGGGGTGCTGGTGTGGTGGTCCTGTGGCGGTGCCTCCTGTCCACTAGCGCCGGCGGAGGTGGTGGACAGTTCATCGTCCAGGCTAGTGTCAGGGGCCCCTTGTAGTGCCACAGTGTCCCTCCTGGTGTTGAGTACTTCCTTCAGCAACCCTACGATGGTGCCCAGGGTGCAATTGATGGTTCTGAGTTCCTCCCTGAAGCCCATATACTGTTCCTCCTGCAGGAGCTGGGTCTCCTGAAACTTGGCCAGTACCGTTGCCATCGTCTCCTGGGAATGGTGGTAGGCTCCCATGATGGAGGAGAGGGCCTCGTGGAGAGAGGGTTTCCTGGGCCTGTCCACCCCCTGTTGCACAGCAGCCCTCCCAGTTCCCCTGTGTTCCTGGCCCTCCGTCCCCTGGACCGTGTGCCCACTACCACTGCACCCAGGTCCCTGTTGTTGTTGGGGTGGTGGGTTAGCCTGGGTTCCCTGTAGTGGTGGATACACTGCTGATTGACGTGTCCTGGGGACGGAGGTATGGGCCTGCTGAGTGGGTGCTGTGCTGGTGTTTTCAGAGGGGGGAAGCTCTGTAGTGGCCTGTGACTGGGTGTGGGGAACCGACTGTCCCGAGGTCCCCGATGGGCCGGGCTGGTCATCTAGATCCAGTTGGACAGAGGTGCTGTCATCACTGTGGGCCTCTTCTGTTGGTGGTGTGGACATGTGTGGACCCTCCTGTCCGGTGACGTTGGGTAGGGGTCCTGCAGGGGTATAAAGGCATGATTATTGCATCTGTGTGTGTCAGGGTGTGCAATGGGTGGGTGACCTTGTACCCCAGTGCTAGCAATCCTGTGTGGGACCTTGTGTGATGATGGTTTAGGGGGGTGTATGGGTATGTGCGGTGGGCATGCTTTAATAATGGGTGTCCATGCTTTGGTGTTGCATGCAGGGCCTGGTGTTGGGATGTGTGGTTTGTGATGTTGGGGCATTTGTGAGGAGTAGGAGTGATGGGGGTGAGGGTGGGGGTAGGTTATAGCATGCAGGTGGGTGGGGGATGAAGTAGTTAAAGGTTTGACTTACCAGAGTCCATTCCTCCACCTACTCCTGCGAGGCCCTCAGGATGCAGAATCACCAAGACCTGCTCCTCCCATGTTGTTAGTTGTCGGGGAGGAGGTGGGGGTCCGCCGCCAGTCCGCTGAACTGCCAGGTGGTGTCTGGAGACCACGGAACGCACCTTCCACCGTAGGTCGTTCCACTTCTTCCTGATGTCCTCCCGATTTCTTGGGTGCTGTCCCACTTCGTTGACCCTGTCCACTATTCTTCGCCATAGCTCCATCTTCCTTGCAATGGAGGTGTGCTGCACCTGTGATCCGAATAACTGTGGCTCTACCCGGACGATTTCCTCCACCATGACCCTGAGCTCCTCCTCCGAGAACCTGGGGTGTCTTTGCCGTGCCATGGGGTGGTGTAGGTGATGTGTGGGGTGGTGTGTGGGGTGATAAGTGTGCTGATATGTAGTGGGGTGTGGTGTGAGGTGCGTGGAAGTTATGTGGGTGATGGTGTTGTGTGCCTGTGGATGCTAGTGTTGTTGATGGTGGTGTCTCTCTCTGGCTTTGTTGTCGTAAGGGTTTGTGGGTGATGTGGGTGTGTGTTTTATAGTGTATTGGGTGTGTGGGAGTGGTGTGTGTATCAGGTGTGTGTATTTGGAATTGTCCAATGTGGCTGTTATGTAAGAGTGTGTGTATTTTGAGCGCAGCGGTGCGTACCGCCAATGGAATACAGCGGTTGAAAGACCGCTGCGTGGATTCG
Organism: Pleurodeles waltl; assembly: GCF_031143425.1. Taxonomy (NCBI): domain Eukaryota; kingdom Metazoa; phylum Chordata; class Amphibia; order Caudata; family Salamandridae; genus Pleurodeles; species Pleurodeles waltl. The sequence continues at coordinate 416,132,206 of NC_090437.1, read as the reverse complement.
TGTGTCGTGATAGTGTGGGTGTATTTCTGTTGGGGTGACGGTGGAGGTTTTCAGTTTATCACTGACCTTTGGTGCGGCGGACTTGTGTGGGTGTCTGAATTTTGGCGGATTCCGAACTGTGGGTCATAAAAGTTGTGGCGGAATTCCACGTACGCGGCGGTGTGGTGGCGGTCTTCTGCTCAGCGGTATGCGGCTTTTACTGCCAATGTTGTAATGACCGCCTTAATCTTTATTGTTCAGCAATCTTAGAAACCATCTCCACGTCAATGGAAAACCAGTCGGAGAATACCCACTTGTCTGTTGTCTATTAAAGGGAGTAAGATTTTCTAATCCTCCTCTTCCTAAGTACAGCCAATTGTGGGATGTTAATTTAGTCTTACAAATGTTTATTTCTTTCCAAGTTAAAAATGTTGCTGTGTTTAATCTCTATTAAACGAATTTCTGATGTAAATGCTTTGAATATTTCCTTATATTTTTTCACTGCTACAGGTGTTTGCAACATCAGAAACACACAAAAACAAATCTGACTAGTGTTTTACCCTTGCTTTCCAATCATCCTCAATTGTATGTAGGTCATTGCTTAAAACATATGAACAAAAGACCAACCATCTCAGAAAGTCCTCAGATACTCAACTCCTTATTTTCATAAGGAAATCTTAGAAACCAATTTCTTCCCCGAACCTTGCCCAGTGGGTTAGGTGGGTTATGCCCCTTGCTGGGATAGACACTTCCCTTTTAGGTGTCCGCTCTTTCTGGCTGCCATGGCATCCAAAGGGTTTTGGGCAGGTTCTCATCTAGAGGACGTTCTGAGATTGGCTGATTGGTCAAACAAGAGTACCTTTTATACCTTCTTTTGCAAACCAGTTTATACTCCTTCTGTGGTGATAAATGTGTTTTGAAAAAGTATAATAGAAGCCTCTGGTCTTGCCATAAAATGCATATTTACCTAGTAATTATGAAGAAAAGTCTTAATTTTATTAAAGACATGGAGTAGAGTATTATCCCACCACAACAGGTATATTAATAATGTTTTTCTTTCCGCCCTTACAGTGCTCCACTCCTTCAACATCATCCTCCACACAGGATTTATGGCTGTTTCACTAACATCAGCGAATCAACTTTCTTGTCATCACGATATCACATTTTTTCCCATGCCAACACGCAGTTACCTGCTTAAGCGAAAAAACAAAAAAAACAACCAGCCCAGGCAATCTCCAACATCCAACTGCCACGACAAAGTTCTAATATCTTCAATGATGCACATTCTAAGTTCTGCATTCCAATACTAACATTGACAAAATACAACACAAATTATATTTAAGAAATCATTATTTAACACTGACCTAGATCATAATATATGCAAGGCAAATAAAGGTAATTTTAAAAACACATTTGCACATGTGCAAATTAAAAATGTAATCAAATCGAAAATACCTAATGTTGTATTATGAGCCTTTCAGGGCCTACATTTGAATTTCTCAAAATGTAATGAAAATATGCACCCTGTAAGTCTCTCATACCTCTCCCTGGGTCAGTAATGCTGAATGCATCCTTAATTAATTCACTGTTAAGAGTGCAGCATACCTCAAATCTAGAAAGTCCTCCTGCAAATAAAAAGAGTTGTTTCACCACTTCCAATGGGATAAACAGATAAATAATGTTTTCAGTTCTAAAGCTGATTATGAGATTTCAATGAAGTAATGAAACAAATGTCTCATGTACAAGTACAGTGGTGTATGGTTTGCACACCTGGAAGATCACAATTGCTGACATTTACATAATAATTTTGCTAATTGTGAGCAGTCGTAAAATATTAATGTGGTTAACTGATATTTATATATTGTCTATCCAAGCAAATAAAAATCACCATGAAACAACAGAACAATAAAATAACCCTGTGCCAGCAGATTTCTACATGAGGATTTCAATAGTAAATAAACATTTCATGTAACTCCATCAGGGAGCACGGATCACAGGTATCAGATGGTGATAATCGCAGATATTCGCAACACTAGGGGGCATATTTATACTTGTTTTGCACTGAATTTGCGTCATTTTTTTAACGCAAATTCGGCACAAAAATAACTCCATATTTATACTTTGGCGCTAGACCCGTCTAGTGCCACATTTATGGAGTTAAAGTAATTTTTGGGACGTGGAAACCTACCTTGTGTTAATGAGATGCAAGGTAGACGTTCCTGTGCAAACGAATAACTCTATGGTCTTAGTGCCATATTTATCGCCCGTGCTAAAATCAGGCACGGGGAGGAGGGGTTAAATAATGGTTCAAAGCTTGCTTTGCACCATTATTTAACGCCTGGGTCAGGGCAGGCGTTAGGGGACCTGTGGGCCTATTTCCATGGTGAAACACCATGGAATAAGCCCATAGGTGCCCTCCCCAGGCCCCAGGGACAGCGGAGGATGGGGGACCACATCCCAGGTAAGTATAGGTAAGTACAGGTAAGTATCTATATATTTTTTTTAAGTGTCATTGGGGGCCCTGAAATTGATCCCTCTACATGGCATTGGGTGCAAGGGTCATGCCCAGGGGACCCTGGTCCCCTGTGCTGGCCATGGGAGTGGTGGGCATGACTCCTGTCTTTTCTAAGACAGGAGTCAAGTGGTATAGATGGTTTTGCGTCAGAAAATGACGCTAGGCTGGTTAGAGTAATTTTTTTTACTCTGACCTGCCTAATGTAATTTTTTGGTGCAAAACCTCCTTCTCCCATACCGCCAGCCCACCGGCTAACGTCATTTTTTTTACGCTAGCCTACCCTTTGCACTGGCTTGAACCATTCCATAAGTATGGAATGGTGCAAGCTGGTGCTAAACTTTTTGGTGCAAAACTGCATTAGTGAAGTTTTGCACCAAAAAGTATAAATATGCCCCTAGGTTCGTTCATTGAATGTTTACTACACAAGGTTTAAACATCCTTTCTAACTCCCTGCTTGTGTTCGACTGCAGGACTCGTGAAGTCAAGGCCACAGTATCAGTACTGCTGGAGGCAGGAGACAATTAGGCCATGATTCTTAAAACAGATTTGGAAATGTACCCCTGTTTATTTATGCCGGTAATACATATCTGACTTTAAATGAATGCACAAAGACTTTAGGGAGCACTCCTGGAAAGCTGGGAAAGTCACAATTTCCCAGAAGTAGTGCAGAATTATTTGGTGATTCACTCTTTACTCAAATATGAAAGCATTTTGTAATGTAAAAATCAAACAAGTTTGCATTTATGGATAGGTAAATGTGCCTCTGAAGCGCAGCTGCACTCGCTAACTTTACATCCGTTTTCAGAAAAATATCTTTCCCTTGGAAAAACGCTTTCCTGTTGTAACGGGCCCACTCTTCACACGTCAAACTCATACACACTACAGTGGATAAGTTAGCACACACTGACAACTACTGTGGATCTGGTGTGGAGACCCCATGCGGTTTCACACCCATTTATTTATAGCTTTGGGGCTGAGCCCAGCCTCTGAGGTGATGGTGATGCAATGTATTAGAGAGCTCTCTACATCTTTCCCTTGTTTTAGACCAAAATAAAGAAAAGAACAGACGGACATAAGAAAGAAAACCACAAGATCAAAACCTCTGGGGAAGAATGGGTATAGACTCAGAGAGGAAGAGAGAGCATGGATAGAAAAGAGTGACCACAGTTATCAGACAAAGTCCCTGAGTCGCTGACAAGGTGTCGAGTTAGGATGAAGATCATACTTCTGACATCAGCTGGTAGCTTCTCCCTGGCACCTCGCATCTGTCTCTCGAGGCCCGGACAGTCACTGTGTCCAGGAGGCATTGCCCTCCTTTCTTGGCAGAGGCCCTTCGTTGCTTAACTCTGTGGGGTGTTCCCAAGTTTCCTCGATCTCGTCTTCATCATGGGACTGGACTTTGGCACCTCTCTCTTGAACCACGAGATGATACGGGTCACTTATCATCTGTTCTGTCGATCAGTGATTAGGGTGCCATTCATCCATCCTACTTTCCACACCTCTGGTTCATGAGGGTTCGTAACTTCCACTCCAGGTGCCTGTCCTCCAGGATAACAAAGCCTCTAATTTCAATATCTGAGAGTCTTGCTCGCTGTTTCTCACTGGCCTTGGTGGGCTTGCGCTGCGTTGCTTCCAAATCAAGAGAGGGTTAGTGCCAGACCGCATTAGCTGGGATGCAGTCACGGGGAGGCTGCCTGAACAGCAATGAAATAGGGGGTACAACCCATGGTGCTGTGCGGGGTCAGCGGTACAACAGCAATAACTTATGCAAGCACCAATTGGCGTCCTCCCCTTGGTCCATGCCTATCCTCAGGGCGCAGTTAAGAGTACTCATAAACTGCTTGACATCTCCATTGGCTTTTGGCCAGCGTGAGGTGATTCGGCAGTGTCGAATGGCGAGGGAGGAGAGGTATTCCAGGCATTCTTGCCATGGAAAGGAGGACCGTTGTCCATCCAGACTTCATTGTTGAGCTGTAGCAGGGCAAATGTTTTTTCCAATATTGGTTTGCCATGTTCAAAAGTGGTGGAGACGACTAACTCAACCACTGGAAAGTGGGTGTGAGAGTCAATTATCACTGCTGCCAGTCGGCCGTCCGAGAAGCTTCCGAAGTCCATGTTTATCTTGGACCATAATCAAGTGCAAACGTCTTCCGTTAGCACTGGTGCGTAACGTGGCTCTGGGGCGGTGATGACGCATGGGTGGCACCCCCTCACTTGACCATCAAACAGGGCGTCCATCCCTGGGAACCTGACTTTGCTCCAAAGGTGAGCTTTGGTTTTGCTGCTCCTTGGTGTCCCTGATGTGCCAGGTCGACTACCCTTTCCCAGACAGATTGTGGAATCAGTATCCACTGTCTCCTGAGTAGGAGGCCCTCCTTACTGTCCGACAGCTCATTGTGTGCTCCCCACAGCATCTGCAAGGTGGTGAGCTCTCCGACGTTGAGCGTCTTGGCTCCATCTAAGAAGTGTTTCCAGCACCTCCTAGCCAGAGCTTCCTTGGCCCTCTGTAGGATGGTGTCACTCACGTGGCTTCTGCGATCTCTGTTACCATCAGTGCAGAGGGGCAAGTCGGCTGGAGGGCCATATTCACGAAGCTTTCAGTTCTTTCCGTTTCATCTCCACGGGTGTCAGGTGAGTCCGGCCTTGGAGGGTGCCGCGAGAGATAGTCAGCAGGCCTTGGAGGGTGCCGCGAGAGATAGTCAGCAGGGCTGTTGGCCCCGGGGCACTAGACAACCTGAAAGCGGTGTAGTTGCAGCAGCACTGCCTGCCTGCAAAGAGGGACACCAGTGGCTTGTGATCCGTAACCACTTTAAACTCATGCCACAGATATATGTTAAAGTGCTGGCATGACCATCTGGCGAGAGCCTCCCTCTCGATTTGGGTGTAGTGTGTTTCAGTCACTTAGAGGGCTCTGCTCACATAGGCCACTGGTGTCCATTCATGGTCTTCCTTCTCCTGCATCAGGACGGCTCCTAGCCCTACTGGACTGGCGTCCACTGCCAACTATGTCCTTCTTTTTGGGTGGAAGTAGGACATTGTGGCTTTGTCCAGTAGCACCTTCCTGATGGTATGGAATGCCTTGTCTGCTCAGGGCTTCAGTCCCACATGTTGCCAATCCTGGTGAGCTGTCTGAGGGGTTCGGCTGTGGTAGCCAGGTGGGGAATGAACCTCCCGCAGTAGGTTGCAATCCCCAGGAAGCTCCTTACTTCTGTGGGGTTCTGCAGCACCAACACACCTCAAATGGCCTCTTCCTTCTTTAGGTCGACCTGGAGTCCTTCTCGTGAGAATATGTAGCAAAAGAAGCCAATGGAATTGTGATAGAAGGCACACTTCTTCTTGTGCAGGGTGAGACCTTCCTCAGAAAGTCACTGAACAGTTGCTTGCAACCGGCGATGGTGATCCTCCAGAGTTTCCAAGAAAATGAGGATGTCATCAGTTAAGTTGAGAACACCCAACAGCCCCAACAGCGTTTCACGGTTGGAAATCGGGAACACTTTGGTGGCTGATTAGACCCCAAAACTGAGCTGGTGGTACCGCTGGGGGCCCACATGGGGGGAGAATGTGGTTTTGTTATGGCTCTGTGGTGCCAACTCCAGCTGGTGGTACCTGGAGTTCAGGTCCAACCTGGAGAACCACTTGGTGTGTGTATTTCTTTGTGTTGGTCAACGCCCACAAATGTGGTCGCCAGTTTCCGTAGTCGGGTGTAGAACATATCCACTGACTCCATGTCCATCTGACTGACGCAGTTTTAAATGCTTGTAGTCGGGATTGAGCTTGGGATCAAAGTAACAATTTTGGGTGGTCACTGCAGCATCGGAGTCGTCGTTGCCTGTGTTTCGAATAGCTCGTAGAGTTCATCACCCCCAAAGTGCATCATCAGTGATCTTTGGGCCGTGCAATCTACTTCCCTCATGGTGCGGAAGTAGTGCCTTTCTCCCCAGCCAATGGCGCCACCGTGGTGCTGCTGTGGCAGGGCTTCCAGCTGGCTAAACGTGGCAGTGCTGTGACAGAAAAGGGTGCCCCGGGGTTGGGTGCTGAGCGTGGATGGTCACGTTGTGGTGATGACCTCATTGTGTTATGTAAGGGGTGGGCACAATTGTTTATGATAAGGTGCCTTTGGTTTGTCTCTGTGAGGCTTGAATGGCCCTGTTTCCTCCCCTGCTTGATTTGCTTTTGCATTGCTTTACCTTCCTTCCTTTATTTTTTTTTTTAATGAGAGGCTGTGAGACAAAAACACTAGGTCGCTGTGCTGGTGCCCTCTAGTGGTGGGACAGGTCAGTTGAGTTGCATGCCCTCAGAGTCCTTCTGCTAGACGTAGTGGGACACCTGTAGTAATGCACAGTAGCTGGGGAAGGCCTGACTGCTTTTATTTATACTCCCCCCCCAGATGTCTGTTGCCGACAACCCCTTGCTGCTGAGGCCTTCATCGCAGGGCTGGGGGTGCCACGGGCTGATCCGCAGAGGCCACGTGAATGGCATCACGTGTCTTTCAGGCCATGTGGTATTCTGTGCTAGGGTCGCATATGCAGTAGCCACATGTGCTCGGCTGTGAAATAGGGCCTCTGTGGCCGTGCCGCAGGGAGATCTGAATGGCGGCAGGTGCCCTGTCCCTTGCAGCACCGTACCTGTGGTGACAGGAGACCGAGGCCCGCTCGGCCGGTGATCGAGCTGCGCCTGTAGCGTTGCTCCGAGTGCAGGGACGGCATCACAGTGGAAAGTGGGGAGCAGCAGAGGAGGGTGCTGGATGCTAGCAGGTGAAGTGGGTGCTCCGGCCTCGTTGCCAGTGTAAATGGCCCACTCTTCACATGCTGTACTAACACGCTATAGCGGAGAAGTTAGCACACACCGACAACTACTGTGGATGTGGCGTGGAGACCCGTGCGGTCTTACACCTGTTTCTTTATAGCCTCGGGCTGAGCCCAGCCTCCGAGATGAGTGGTGATACATTGAATGGGAGAGCCCGGGTGGCTCTCTACACCTGTGTCTCCCACCAGTTATTGTATTGTATTGTATTGTAATCGTATCTATATAGCGCTTACTACCCCTGACGAGGCGTCGAAGCGCTTTTCGATGAGTAGCACGCTATTCTGGAACCCAACAAGAATTAGTGATGGATTAGTATCATTAAATAATGAGTACAGTTTTAGTATTATTATGAGTTAATCTATGTATTTCCTTCTCAGTACCAGTCTAGAAACGCTTTTTCTACTTACCTTCACAGAAGGAAACATCCAACTGTGCCCAGTATGGGACTGTGCCTGCCAAAAGTTTGTTGACACCAACAAAATCATGCTTTTGTGGAAGTTCACTTACCGAAGAGTGTGCTGCCAGTGCATATTCTTAATATGCGCGATGTTGAATATCGTCTGACATAAATATCATGTCCGAAATATCATTTACAAAAGTATCACCCCACTATAAGTTAGTAATAGAAACTCTACAATCAATCAGGCAATATTTTTGTAAATAATATTAAGGACCTTTTATTTTTGTTAGACGATGTTTCTAACTACGATATTCTAACATAACTATGATAAGTAAGGAATCCCCATTCTGGAACCCCCATGATCCATTCCTCAAAGTAGATTTTCTTGCACATAATATACAATTCTGGTGCCAGATTACTTGTGAACAAATCAGCGTATGTGTTTAGATTTGGGTTTTGTGCCTCATGAATGGAATTATTTGTGCACCGAAATTCAACTTAAATGTGCAACAAACTTTGTGAATTGGCACCCATTTTGGGTTCTTTTGTTTTTTATTTGTATGTCTGGGCGGAAAAAAACGAAGAAGTAGTCCCTCTTTACAAATTTAGGAGTATGTTTCAGTCATTCTAGAAACAGAAAGGAGTTTACGCATGAATCAGAAAACAAAGTTGTGAGATAAAATATCGCACCCTCAATATTTTCCCATGACAGACTCTCGGAGCTCAAATCTGCCAAAAAGTATAAGCGAAAAAGCCCCAAAAAGGAAAAACATGAGGGATTTGGTGCTTTAAATATCAATCAATTATGTATGTTGTGTTTCATTTCCAAATAAACCAAATGGAATAGAAAAAAATCACTAAACATATAAAATAGGTAAATTCCGTATTGCAAGATAATGGTATTTACCAAATGTGGTAATTACCTCATCCCCATCCAGTCTACTTGTTATTGGGCCCTTATTTTTAGTTTTAATGACTATGCAGTTTTGCAATGGGATAAATTATGAATAAACATACTTTTTGAAGAATTACAAGTGATATCTCTTTGGGAGCTACAAACGAATGAATGCTTTAAAAGCTTCGTGCATCAGGGTCTCGAGAAAGTATGCATCATCAAAGAACCAAATATAATGAAATTAAAACAATCAAAAAAATGTAACATCTGTCATCTTGATAAAGGGATAAACACAGCTTGTCGCGCCAGAGTGCGTACTTCACAACTCCAGATAGGATATTGTTGTTTCTTTCGAAGCCCAGTAAAGCTGGAAGCCCAGTATTCACAAAGTGTGCTACGTTTATTCGAGATCTGATTAGTAAGCCTGGAAAACATGCTACACTCGGCCACATTAGTTGCCACAACATCACACACACTGCTTCCACTCACAGCACGAAATGGAAGAATGTAGTATTCAGTGGAGATTGGAGATGAAGCAATATTGACCTCGGAGGCAGTAAGTAGTGCTATACGTGTGGTGTCCAGGGGCCATCTCCTTGACAATAAGGATCAACAACACCTGAGATTGCCCTTATCTGAAAGGAGGCAACCAGGGCGAGGAAATGGATACAAGCTGAGCGGGCATGTTACCTGTGGCTGGCTCAGGCCGAGCGCGCGCGTCCCCAGGTATTCATGCCATGGTAACAGTAGCTGCTTCACAGACTCCAGCTGTCGGTAAGTGTCTCGAGGACGCCTTATAATACAAATACAGGTTCTTATATCGATTTTCCAGGTTGAGCTGTGGCGCTTGGTTAGTAATTGTTAACATTTTAACAAAATTCAGAAGCAGGGAAAAAATATGGTAGTTAATTTAGGTAATAATTGTAAACAATAACTGGAGCTGACTGAACCATTCTGCCAAGAGTGCACTGTGGCTGTACTCTTTTAATTCATGTAAACTGTTCTGCAGTTATTTATCCAACAATAGCCGCGCTTTTATTTTTTTACTCTTTTGTAATTTGTTTTTGCTTCAAGAACAACTGTGAATGGTGGGCGGGGATCCTTTGAGAAGATGGCATAATGTAATTGCCAATATGGTTTGCATGCTTGGAGTCTTTTAAAAAAAAAAGAGATATTTCATCCTTATCCGCACAGGGGAGCCGCAAGAGAACACTACGATAATCACTGGGAGTAGCACACAAACTACACGAGGGGGGATATTCACAGACGCATTTTGGATCACGTCTTAAACGTACTCTTTTTGTACGTTTTCACGTACTCCCACATGCGTTTGTGAGTCAGCCCTGAAACGTGAACTCTCTATTATTAAAAGTGGAGAGAGGAAACAGTCCTTTCGAGTTTTACTATTTGTATATGAATATTTCCCGAATATTCTGATTTCAGATGTTTTGGAGTTAATTCAAAAAGAAACGTACGAGTCCGCAGAATAGTACTACAGGATATTGTTTTTATGCAATCGAAATGCTTTGTAAAAAGACCCTGTCATTTCTTAAAAGCAGCCTGACTTATTTATGGACAATTTAATCCACACTCACGTGTTTCAGTGAGTTGGAAGAATGTGTGAATTATCGTTCACTTATGTTTGTTTAAGCAGCCTTGTTTATGTAGGAAACTATTCAAGGGTACATGTTCATAATAGTCTTTAACCTAAAGGAGTGCATCAAAATGTAAGACGCTATAATGCTGATTCCAAGTAAATGAACCTAGTCATAAACTGGGTAGGTCTATCCTCAAGGAGTGGGGGAACACTCTTCTGGTTCTTCACGGTGACCCTTCGGAGCCTTTCATCCAGACAACAGATTGGCTCTGGTATCCTCAACACTGAATCCCATATTGAGTTAACTGATTAAAGTCTGCTGGTGTGCCTGATCTTGGTAAGTAAACTTACAAGGGGATGCGGATAGGTCGATGAAACTTTTGACTACGCTTAAGATGTTCCCACCATAAATCCAGTACATGTAAATCCTTGTCATTCACCATGACCTTTCAGTCATGAATAACCACACCATTATGTAAAAGTTAGGATATTTATTACCCTATGTTAACAATGCTAAGGTCACGTAAATTAATCTCAAAATCAAATAATAGACAAACAGAAACAACAGTGGCTGGCCAAACCCTTCGAAAGAAACGCAGTCTAATCAAAGCTTGAACACTTACACATTCCAAAGTTACTGTGCAAATTAATAACAAGAACAACTGTGCAAACGATATCACGTACAATTAGATTCAGCAAAGTAAAACATCAGATGTTACTCCAAGTATTTTATTTTCATTAATGAAGATTTCTATCTAACCCAAGATTAGAATTAGCATGTTGGGCTTCATGCAAAAGAGTTTGAACACACAAATTTAGAAAACGTCTAGCTATGGCTCTACAAAAATAGTGCGGTTGGTACCTAGAAGAAAATCAGGCAGACATAACAAATCTCATTTTAGTTGATAAAACCTATCCACAGAATGGATCAGCATGCGGCAACAGTCTTCATCCGCAGGACATCAGTCTAGTCAGCAAGGTATCAGGTCTCAACATTGAGTTCAGGATAAAATGGCAAAGTCTTTTAAGCATTAAAGCTAAGCACGTCTCTTCTCAAGACGTATAACGGCATAGGGTATAAGGCAAAAGGCAACTGTGCAATGGCAGGTGGCAAGTTGCAATGACAATGGCAAGTTATTCTCCAGGCATTCCTGTAAAGTTTTTTTTTTTTTTTTTTTTATTGTTTTATTCAGTGAAATACAAATCAAAGAAACATACATTGGTTCAGCAGATCTCTCGGCAGGTGGATAAGGATCTATAAGGGTCATTACACATCATATAACTACTGTGGTATCCCATATCACAGATGTGACTCTACCGGTATCTCTCTCTATGTGCTGTTATCCAGGGATCCATTCCAGGAGAAAGAAGGAAAGAGAAAAAGAAAAAAAAAACCTCCGTTGCGGAGGGATGCAACAGTCCGCCACTCCGTAAAAGGGCAAGGATAGCTACGCCCTATGGTATTAATCTTACCACGCCGAGCAGGAATAACTGCAAAAAGATAACAATTGCAAAACCTCCAAAAACAGGCAGGTGGAGGACACAGCCGCATCGCGCAGGGCTATCTCACAGCAAAGACAATCGTATGATTCGGGGGGGGGGATTGAACCACGCAGATAAGGGACTTCAATCACACAGCACTCTCAGTCTGCGTCGCCAGGTATTCATTTAAAGGGCTCCAGATATCCTTAGGGCGGGATCTCTCTGGCATGAGTTCCCAGAATACTAACAGCTGATCATGGCAAAAAGCAGCATCTCTCAACCAATCCGCTCTACAGGGGGCCCTCCCCAGCACATTGCGACTCTTCGCTTAGCCAGCAGCATGAGAAGGCCTACTAGACGTCTATGCGGGCCATGGACCTCGTCCATATATCCCAACAGCGCTATCTTAGGAGAGAGGGGTATCTCCTCCTCTGTCATTTCAACAATCGACCGTCTTATCTCCTCCCAAAACTTATACACTTCCGCACACTCCCATGCCAGGTGAAGGAAGCCCGCGTCCGGAGCTCCGCATCTGGCGCAGCGCGAGTCCGCCAGCAGTCCCATGGAATATAGTTTTCTAGGCGTATAATATATTCGGTGCAGAAACTTAAAGTGTAGCAAGCGTAGTCTATAATTCGGAGACAATGTCCTCATATGAGCACAACAGATGCGCCACATAGCTTTCGGGATAGGCTCCCCTACATCTCTCTCCCATGCAGCCCGAGCGGATATCACAAGGTCGCTCCCCTGCTCCTGCACATCATTGTACAACTTAGTTATCAACTTGGAGGGGGATCTCGCGCTACAGAGTGCCTCCAGAGCCCGAAACTCCAAGGGAGCATCCGGCTCTTCAAAAAAACGCTCCCGCAGCAAAGCGCGGACACGGAGAGCGCAAAAACGCTGCAGCGGGGTGCCATCACAGTTCGAGAGTGCACCAGGAACATCCAGCAGCCGACCGTCTACCACCCAGTCTCCCAGCACCGACAAGTCAGCATCTCGTAGAAACCCACGCACCCCTCCATCACAGAACATCTGGGTGTCTGCCACCGCCATAACAGGCAGCGATGGAGCAAAGGGAACCGGCAACCCAACTCGCCGCATCAGCACTCTCCATGCCCCGGCAGTGCAGGAGACGGTGTCTATACCTCTAGGGCGTGGGAGGACCCGCCTGCTGAGCGCACATATCAAGCCGTCAGGCCAGACAGAATCACTCTCCGGTGCAAGATGTGGCATATAACGGGTCGGATTCAGCCAATAGTACGCAAAATGTGCCTGTGCACAGTGATAGTATAACTCCAGGTCTGGGGCTGCCAATCCACCTCGCTCAAATGGCAGCGTCAATTTCTCCCAAGCGATGCGGGGCTGCTTACCGGCCCACGCCAGCCGCACAAGCGCAGACCTCAGGCGCCGGAAATAAGCCTTAGTGAGTGGCAGGGGGAGATTCACGAATAAATACAAAAATTTAGGGAGTACCACCATCTTAGCAATAGCAATGCGACCGGTCAGCGAAAGGGGCAGAGCTTTCCAGACCTCCACTTTTTCCTCTAGCCATGTCAGCGCTGTCCCGTAATTAGCAAGCCGAAGCGTTTCCGCGTCGCAGCACAAGTGTATGCCCAGATAGCGCACCGGTCCATCTGCCCAAACCAGAGGGTATCGCGAATCAAATCTCTCCACGCTAGGGGTTAGTGGCAGGATCATTGATTTCGACCAATTGATAGTGACCCCAGAAAAGTTCCCAAAGCGAACAATCTCATCTAATAAGATATCTAGGTTTTGCCCTAGATTACGCACGTATAGCGCGATATCATCTGCGTATAAGGATATCAAGACAGGGCGTTGCCTGAATTGTAGGCCGCTATTACTGTATTTCTGTCTCAGTCCTGCCGCCAGAGGCTCCATAGCAGCCGCAAAAAGAAGCAGAGACAGCGGGCAGCCCTGTCGCGTTCCCCGGGAGACTAGGAATGGGGCAGATATGCCGCCATTAAGCCGCAACCTGGCAGTAGGCAGAGTGTACAACAACCTGATCCAGTTCACAAAACGCGCGCTGAGACCCACTCGGTTCAGAAGTGCAAACATATACTCCCAAGCCAGGGAGTCAAAGGCTTTGGTCGCATCAAGAAACACTGCAGCTACATCATCGCCTGTCTCTAGCGATCCCAGCACCGCAAAGAAAGTACGCAGATTATGACTCGTGGATCTCCCGGGAATAAAGCCCGATTGATCCGGGAGCACCATTTTAGACAGTAGTGGCTGTAGTCGGGTCGCTATCATTTTTGCGAGAATCTTATTATCAATGTTTATCATGGAGAGTGGGCGGTACGAATCGCATCGCGTCGGGTCCTTCCCAGGTTTCAGAACAGTTATTATTAAAGCCTCCCGGAGGGAGGCCAGAAGCGACCCAGTCGCCAGGGACTCCTCGTACACCTCCAGCAGGTATGGGGCAAGGATGTCCCCATATTCTTTATAGAAGGCAGGGGTTAAACCGTCGGTGCCCGGAGACTTATCCCCAGGTAGGCTTTGAATCGCCGCCATCACCTCCTCTACTGTGAACGGCATATCCAGATACATCCTATGCGCCTCCTCAAACCATACTAACGCAATGCTCTCAAAATACTCCTTCATATCTGCCTCCCTGAGACCCACCGGAGGAGCGTATAGCTGCGAGAAAAATTTAGTAAATACCTGCATCACGCCTCCCGCTCCAGTCACCCTGTCTCCCTCAGTATCTATCACCTCAGTGACGTAATTGCTGGCCCAGGGACTGCGCAATAATCCCGCTAGTGTCCTCCCGGCTCTCTCACCCTCGCCATACCTGCGAGCCTGCGCATGTCTCCCAAGGAAGCAAACCTCTCGGAGAGAAGCCTCCTCATACAGTGACACCTCACGTCTGATTTCGGCAAGCACCTCGTTTGACCATGTCACCTCTAAACGCCGCTCCAGGTCCTCAAGCCTCCTTTCGATATCAGCCATCTCCCGCCTTAGAGTTTTCACTATCCCATGCTGCTTTGCAAGACACACCCCGCGAATAACCACTTTAAACGCCTCCCATACCGTGCTAGGGGAGTCCACCGACCCTCGGTTCTCCTAAAAAAATAACCGGATAGCCTCCCGTACCTCCCCCCGGAAGGTGTCGTCCCGGAGAGCACCACTGGGCAGCCGCCACATTACTATCTGTTGTAGCTCACTAGGTATTGCCAGGTATAGCAACACCGGTGAGTGATCTGACAGCGTGCGCGGAAGATGGTCTATTGCTCTTGTCCAGGCCTCCACATCTCTAGTGCCCAGCCATCGATCAATACGGGACCAGCTGCTATGGAAATAATTCAGGCAAGTGCCCTCCCGCACACCTGTATGTCTCTGCCTCCACAAATCCACCAGCGCGCCGCTATCCATCACTGCTGTCAATGACCTTGCTGCAGAAACATGTTGCATCTTATCCGCACTCTCCCGGTCCAGCCACGCATCCAGAACAACATTAAAATCACCGCCCCAGATCACGGCCCCAGCTCCCAGCGACTCTACTTGGCGCCATACCTCCAGGAAAAACTCCGGGTCATCCACATTTGGCCCATATACTGCCACTAGCCAGCAAGCCCTATCTAACAGCACTCCGCTCAGTATTACGTATCTCCCATTAGGGTCAGAAATAATTTCGCGCGTGCGCCACTGCAGCCCCTTACGGATGATGATTGCAACCCCACGAGCGTAGTTAGAGTATGCAGAATGGTGAGTTTCCCCAACCCAGCCAGCTTTCAGCCTACCAACTGTCAATGTCGTCAGATGTGTTTCTTGTACCATACAGATGTCGATGCCATGGCGCTTAACATAAGCCATCACCAGCCGGGCCTTTCGATTATCATTTAGTCCCCGCACATTCCATGTCAAGCATCTCACAGCAGAGGAAACATCATCCCCCATCCAGAACCACAGTCATACAGCTCCGCACATGAACACAGCCCTCCACCTGCCGATAACTTAACAAGAAAAGAACCAGGAACATTTCCCAAACAGCCCCCTCCTCCCACCACCCACCCAGGCCCCCCAATCGGACCCTAGTAATATCCCATCCAACCATCCCTAAAGCCCAAACTGCAGGCATGTAACAAAACATAACCGGAATCATCCGTGGGGCAGAGGCCTGCCATACAGCTCTCCACCCAGATGGTCTAGGGGAGAGGGGCCTTGGGCAAACAGCAGCTACACATCAGGGGCAGATCGCGGAGCGGACCCTCACGCCCCCTCAGCCCCAGGGGCAACGGAGTCCCGAACCCCACTCTTAATCATTGTCACTGAGAGAGGCGTCCTCGGAGCCCACCCCCCCTGACACCCCCGACCCCGGTTGCTTAGGTAATCGTCTTGCGAACTTATTCGCCTGCTTTGGGTCAGAGAAATACAGTACTTTGCCTTCATGTCGCACCCTCAATTTAGCTGGGTATAACAGAGCAAACCCGATTCCAGTCTGGCTGAGCAGGCGCTTTGTCGGTAGGAAAGCCCGCCTCTGAGCTTGTACACCTGGGGTATAATCGGGATAGAAGTTAATTTCGGAATTCTTATACACTAGAGGGCTTTTCTCCCTAGCTAGCCGGAGCACAGTATCTCGGTCCCTATAGTTCAATAGTCGTGCAATAATTGGGCGCGGAGGAGTGCCAGGCGGGGGGCGAGGGCCCAAGGAACGATGTGCCCTCTCAATCACCAACAACCGAGAGAGCTCGCCAGCGAACAGCTCCTGTAGCATATTCTCAACGAAGTCCTCCATGCGTCCCATGTCGGTTGCCTCCGGCAGCCCCACGATGCGGATGTTGTTGCGTCGGGACCGGGCCTCCAGGTCCTCATTTTTATTTCGTATCACCTCCAGGAGACGCTCCATCTGTGCAATCTGTTCCCTATCGCCACTGCGCGCATCCTCTATCTCAGATGTGCGAGTCTCCAGAGTCTCAAACCTAGCATCGTGGTCATCTACCCGGGCTCTGATGCGGTCAAGCCGCTCCGATACATGATCCAGCTTGGCGTCTATCCCCGCCAAGCTGGTCTTAAGTTCCATGAACATGGATCTCACAGACATCTCTGGAGCCTCCCCCTCGGCGTCTGCATCTCCAGTCTGGGAGGCGGGAGGGGCGCCGCATTTCTCCCCGCCGGAGAAGGAGAGTTTAGCCTGTCGCTTATCTGCCTTGCCCATCTTGCAGTACTACACGTATAGTGCAACTAGAACAGTCCAGATGAACCTATCCAAGACTGCAAGTCTCTGTCTCCAAGAAATCACCTGGTCAGCTGCTTCGTTTTCCTCACCAGGCTACCAGATGGCCCCCGGGGGCACCGGCAACTCCAACCCCTCCCAAGTCAATCTGTCTCCGTGAGTGGGCTCCGAAAGCCCCACCAGCCGCGGGGGGCTCGACGCAGCACAGGGGGAGCCGGGGAGGGGGGAGGTCCGAAGGCCACCAGATTGCAGAAACAGGATTCTTAAGCTCCACGAGCCAGGGAGGGCCCCGGGAGCACAGCGTCGCACCAGCCAGGGCCTCGGACCCCCCACCCAGACCCCAGTCCGCCCCCTACCTGGTTCTGTGCTGTTAGTACAGATCAAGGTTCCAGAAGCGGTCCGCAGGGCACCATCAATGTTTATATGCAGGCAGCCGGGAGCAATACCAGGGATCACCAGGAGAGTCTCTCAGCAGGTCCCATATTCAGGCCTTCGTCTCCTCTAGTCGCAGCGCTCTCAGAAAGCGCATTATTGTCAACCGGGCCCCGCACGGTTCTGCCGGGGGCCCCGGGGCCGGAAAGTCCGGCGAGAGACTTCAGCCGCAGGTCGGGAGAGGCCTATGAGGCCGGAGCTCCCAGCCGCCACACGCACCAGAAGCCAATCGGTAAGAGAAGGGGAGGGGGGGAGCCGCGGCCCGAAACAGCCGCAGTTCAGGCTCCAGCGGGGGACTCCCGCGATCTCGTCCTCTCTCCCCTCGCCCGGGGGGGCGGCCGCAGCCCCCCTGTCCTCCGAACACACCACGGAGGCCGGCGCGCGCGGGCGTCCTCCGGCGCCAGGCCTCCCAGCGCGTCTCTGCCTCTCGGGAGCCCGAAGCGGCCAAAACCCGGCCCCCGAAGCACCGTTGGAGCGTCCGGAGGGGAATCCCAGGGGTCCGCTCCTTCACTGCCGCCCGTAGGATGGATAGTGACGGATGAATTGCCCGGCCCCGGCAGAGCCTCACAGAGTGACGGCCATCTTGCCCGGCGGCCAAGCCACGCCCCCATTACTGTAAAGTTAGATCTCCTAAAACTACTTCCCAATTCCCTATTGGTTCAGGGATTGTATGTTTCTACTTTGTCCAATAAAACTAAAACTTCAAATCTGCAGATTCTACCAGTTCACATGTTTATGATTGGTCCTCTTGCAATGTCCTCAACATCCGGCTCGCCAGGTAACAATATTGTTGCAGCTTATACTCCCGTCAGTATCTTCAGTGTTTAAGCCTTAGAAAATCAGTCTAACACATGTTTCATTTACAATGTTACGTTCAACAGGAGCAACATCGTCTAGTAAGCAGTTCTCATAAAAAGACTTTTAGTTATGAATACATTAGGTCAGCACAATTGAAAATCACATTTCAGCTCTCTAAGCAGACATTTTTTTAACCGTTTAGAAATACAGTTTGTCATGAGGCTGTGCAACTAGGCCAAGACCTTCACTAAGTTAAGACTCTTAGGGCCATATTTATACTTTTTGACACACAACTGCGCCAACGCAGTTGTGCGCCAAAACTTTTACCGCCGGCTAACGCCATTCCAACGCACCATGCGGGCGCCTTATTTAAGGAATGACGTTAGCAGGCACTGCGGACTGGTCTGAGTAAAAAAAAATTACTCACACCAGGCAGCGCCGGCATAGGGGAAAATGGGGGTTGTGTGTCAAAAATGGTGCCAGTCAGGTCTGAGGCAAAAATCAGGCCTCAAACTGGACTTGCGCCATTTGTTTTTACGCACAACCCCCATTGACAAAGACAGGAGTCATGCCCCCTTGCCCAATGGCCATGCTCAGGGGACTTCTGTCCCCTGGGCGTGGTCATTGGGCATAGTGGCATGTAGGGGGGGCCCAAATTAGACCCCCCTATGACACTTAAAAAACACTTTAAAAAATACTTACCTGTACTTGTACCTATCCATGGGTGTCCTCCAGGGGTGGGCGAGGGTGGCAGGGGGTGTCCCTGGGGGTAGGGCACCTCTGGACTCCTTCCGAGTCCACAGATACCTTAACACCTGCCCTGACCCAGGCGTTAAAAAACAGCGCACATCAGGCTGTGCGCCGTTTTTTAAGGCCCAGCCCCTCCTGTGCATCAAAATGACGCTAGGGTATAAATAAGGCGCACAGGCCTTAAAGTCATTATTTGGAAGGGAACACCTACCTTGCATATCATTAATGCAAGGCAGTTTCCCGCTTCCAAAAAATGACGCACACAGTGGAATTTTGACATCCGCGGGGTCGGGCGTCAAAGTTTAAATATGGGGCAAGGTTTGCGCCGAATGCGCCTCAAAACTTTTGATGCACATTCGGCGCAAACAGAGTATAAATATGCCCCTTAATTAATTAAGCTAATACATAATGCACAACCCTAAATATGATATACTACTACATTTTTCAAACATAAGCTCAATATTTCATTTTAGTAAGGCAATAATAAGTACACATTGTGAACATTGGCAACCACTCACATGGGCACATTTTCAAATGCGTGCATTATTTTTCTCTAGATTATTAAATTTTCTACGCAAATCCATTACTTGAAATGCATGAATACTCATTAGTATCTTCTGTTAAAACTCCTACTCTAACAAGTCTATCAGTGCCCTTGTACTGTATTGCACTACAACAAATCAGAAAGTTGATATGTGTTCTACTGTCTAAGTCATTCACCCACTGACAAACTCACTAGGCGAGTGAGTGGGAGCACTTATGCATACCCCTTACTTGATAAGAGGCACCACACCAGGTCAGCCAGGGAAATGCTGTCCTTTTCTTCAAATACACCAGGTAACTTCATACATGAAAAATGGTGGTACACTGCTTCTTATAACCTGTAATCTTATAACCTCTAAATACTATAATCCTAATACTATTTTTTAAAAAGCAGGTTAGCACTTTCAAGCGGACTTTTTGAAGCCCGCTTGGATCTTCGTATCCCTATATAGCCTTATGGCCCACAGTTGTGGGCTACACTGGCCATTAAAGGCCCTTTCCAGGGTTAAACAAGGCAGCAGGACTTTGGTGACTGGTATAGTCCAGCTACAGCAGGTTACAAAGCTATTAGAGCATTCCTCCAATAGAAGGCAGAATGTTCTAATAAATAAAACAAAGGCCTCACAGAGTCCGAGGGAACGGAAATCCCCTCAGGCTTTATGAGGCCTTTGTTCACAGATGTTGCTGTGAGTTAAACATTGGAATGTTGGAGCTCTGGGCTTTTACCAGCCATTAGAAGCCCGGTTCACTCCATTTTCTTCAATCGCGCGCCCAACATCCCAGTGTTCTAATATAACATATTGTGACTTGTGGTTTTACACTTGGCTGATATGCATGTAGCTGGTCTCTGAACAGGCATTGTGAGCAAAATAATGGAGCGCAGACCCAGGTAATTTTCAGTGGCAAAGATTAATCTACACATTCCACCCAATCCCTTTTTTGTTTTTGCTTGCATTCACACAATGTCATAGAGAACACTACTTTAAATGTAGTTGACTACTTCACCAGCTGGCTTTGTAGTCGGCTTGAAATAGAGGTTAATAAGTATAATACGCTAATAATTATCATGAATCAACTATAAAGAAAGAACTACACCTAAGGCCATGGCAGAAGACAAAGGCAGATCTGATTTAGTGGTTCTAATAACTAATAACTCACTCAAAATAGTAATTAAAACTATATTGCAAACCTTTTAATTTGTTAGATGTCTAGAAAGAGGCCTATTGCTTTGATCTTTGAAATGCATTGGTTTGCTTGTGGCCTATTTCATTAACATGCATGAAGGTCAGATTCTAACCTATTAAGGTTTGGATTTTTAAGAACCAACCTATTAGTAAATAAGTCGGTTCTTAAAAATCTTTACTGGTCACAGAAATACTTTTGCAACCGGCAAGTAGTGTATATGGCCTTGCAGAGAGAATTAAAAATGAATTCCGTTGCACTTTGAAAATTCTCTCAGACTGTATGTCTCAGCACATCGAGGGGCATATTTTTTGTCCTCTAGCGCCACCTTGTGCCATATTAACACCATTATCTTTGACGTTAATGTGGACCAACGAGGCAGAAATTGCTGCACCGTATTTACAAAGTGGCGCAATGCATGCTTCTGTCCTCATTTTATTTTTTAACGCCCATTACGAGTGAATACTTCACCCACATTTTCAACTTGTCACTAAAGACAGCTGTGTATCCGGACATGTAGAAGCAAACTCCAACTCTCCAGCTGGCACAAAAAAATGAGGACCTGATATATCAATCTTACCTTCTCTGCTTCCATACATGTCTAAGGTCATCGAAAGACTGGTCAATCTTAAATTGGCAACCCTTTTGGACAATAACTTACTTGACCCATCACATGATGACAGTTGAGGCATATACAGTCAACAATTTACATTTTCTTTATTTGGGATTATTTGATTGTTAATAATGCCCTTCTGATATTCAGCATATATCCACAGTTCTTTTATTGTGTTATTGCAGATCAACATGAAGAGATATTCTTTTGTACGTGATAAGAAAGACATCTAAGTTATCTGTGAGACCTAGCAAGTGAAGGCCATATGCTTGAGGTGTATAGTTTATTTCATTCAAAAATTGCTACAGAATAAAAGACTGAAGAATTCACAGGCCTCTTTCAAAAAGGGAGGTGGTTCATCTGGTATGCATTTCATGCTTACAACAGGTATATGAGTGAATTCAATATTTAGATAATTTCTTTTGACTAATACAAATAACTAATTTAGAAGCTCATTCTTTGGACAGGAAACCGTGATCAGAAAAAACATTGGAGCACATGAACACGTTTTCCAGCTCTGGAATCCAGGTTACACTATTTTCCCACCACCAGAAGATACCCCGCTTAAGATGGGGAAAACAAGTCCCAAGTACTAGTGATCATCTCTAAAAATAAAATTATTGTGTGTAAAGATTGCTTTAATCATACCTGGCAATATCTGGTTATGTTTTTGGAGACTTGCTGAGTGAGTGTTAGAAAATACTTCACTGCTTGCTGCTCAATTTTTTAGAAATCCAATTATACTATGATCAGCAATCTAGGGTCCTTTTTAATTCTTCACCACCAGAAACAGAAAAGTTAACCTACAATAAAAATTATCTGAGAGGCTATTAATGTTGGAAACAAACGAACCCCCTCACAATTAGTAACAAAGATATACATTTTGGGAAAAATATAGAGACTTGATTTTCCTGAAAATGCATTAACAAATGATTTTACTGGAAATGCATTAACACAGTAATCAAATTCCCCATCATTAATCAATAAAGTGCCGGTCCACTCACTTAAGGTTCATTGCAATTCTGATTTAAATGGATTCATTGATATAACTACCTTTATAATTTGTCTGTCCCTTTAAAATATGTTCAGTATGAAACATATGTAGGTCTTTCCTATTTTCTTCCCTAACCTGCCCCTTTTCAAGTCTTGCAAATCTTTTCTTGCTAAGGGCTAGAATTAGTTTGGCGGACGAGTACTCAATTACAAATACGATGGATATCCAGGCCGCTTTATTACAAGTGCATTAGTTTAAAATGCACGTATAATAATAAGGCAGATGGGACAGCTGTCAGATTTGTGACGTTGTGACACCAGACCCAACTGACTCCCATACATGTCCCAGATGCAATAAGGAAGAGGTAAATTACTCTCATATGACATTGCAGTGCACCACGTTCCAGCTCTTCTGGTGTGAGGCGTGTGAATTAGTTACCCGACCCATGGGGAAGGCTTCACCTTCTCACACCCAGGACATGCCTCTTAGGAATAATGCCTCACCTTAAATCGGATAAACCCCGCAAAAAAATCATTGATCATGCCATCACAGTGCAATGCATGTGACAGCACTGAACTGGAAATCTTGTACTCTCCCCCCCTCCACCCAAACAGGTTTGGAAGTCGGAATTCAATAAATGGGCTCAGGCAGAAGTTGATGTGGTTAGACGCCTGAGACACAAGGCTGGAAAAACCACACTAATTACAAATGGGATGCTACTGCTGGCACTGGCTGGCAGGTCAGATATGAAGCCACAGCAACTACCCACAGTGGGACCACTGACACCGTTCCCTTCCTTTCACCACCATACTCATTAACTAGTTCTTCACAGTGGTCCATTTTGACTTCCCGCACAAACTTCAGTATGCTCTGCCACTTCCCTCACATGCCCGCCGCAGGTACTGAGGTGCTTGGGCAGTGTTCCTGGCACCTGCCTTCCCAGATAGGATGCCATCCCCACCCCTCTCGCTTCACCCATCCCACCACCTCACTCCATGGTCCTTGCACCCTTCAATACGCTCCATCTGCTTAGGGGATGACTAATGAACACCCGATTGCTGTTTATTATTAATTTATGCTTTAGATATTTAAAAAAACCAAGAAAGAGCAGGTTAAAAAACTCTAAATGAGACCCTATTTCTTTATTATATATTCTGGTCCCACCCACTGGAGTATTAATATCTCAACTCATGCAATCACTATTTGGTGTCCCATTCAACCTCAAAGAATGTGCATACATTGCAAACCATGAGGGCTATTTTACATCTAAAAAGTACAGGCATCACACATAAGATTAATTATGTGATCTATATACACATACATCGTACATATATATATATATATATATATATATATATATATATATATATATATATATATATATTTACTGCAGCAGCCTCTTTATAAATAGTTGGTCATGAATCAAGAGCAAGCTTGAACTTAATATTGCCCCCCTAGTGCATTCTCTTTTGTAGATTGGGATGCCAGACTCCAAAATGGGCATTGTGAAGTCTTAAAACTCGCAAGACATCAGTACTGCAGTACTGGACTGGGTTGGGTATCAACCTTGGTGTTTTGGCAACCTTGGGGCCAGGTGGCATCCTTAGGGACAGGTGGCACTCTTGGGATCAGGCATCCTGATCAACAAACAGCTCTTCCTTTCTCCCATTACTGAACTTAGATGCCTATTTCCAAAGATATATAAAATATTAGTGCACACACTTAGGCATTCAAACAGACACCCTTATGCCTACTCACACACTCAGAGAGACACTGTCACACTCACACCCAGACAGACACTGTCTCAAATAGACACTCTCACACCCACTCTCACTCAAAGACAGACTCTCTCACACACACACTCACACCTAGACACTCTCACACCTACTCTCACACCAAAACAGACACTGTCACACCTAGACACACATTCTCATATCCACTTTCATAGCCAGACAGGCAGTCTCACACTAACTCTCATACCCTGACACTCTCCCACCCACTCAACACTCAGAAAGGCACTGTCACACTCAATCTCACACCAGACTCCTACTTTCACACCCAGCCACACACCCAGACAGACACTGTTGCACCCAGTCTCAAACAGACTCTCTCAAACCCACTCTCTCACCTAGACAGATACTGTCACACCCAAACAGACACTGTCACACCGAGACACACATTGTCACATCCACTCTCACAGCCAGACAGACAGTCTCACACCCACTCTCCCACCCAGACAGACACTCTTACAGCCACGCAGACACCCAGAGAGACACTGTCGCACACATTCTCACACTCAGGCACACACTATCACACCCACTCTCACACCCAGAGAGACATTCTCACACCCACTCTCACTCTCAGGGAGACTCTCCCACACCCTCTTTCATAATACCTAGACACAGACTCTCACACCCATTCTCACACTCAGACACTTTCACACCCAGACACACATTCTCATATCCACTCTCACAGCCAGACAGACAGTCTCACACCCACTCTCACACCCAGACAGACACTGTCACGCCCACTCAACACCCAGAGAGACACTGTCACACCCACTCTCAAAAAGACACTATTACACCCACTCTCACTCTCAGACAGACTCTCTTCCACCCACTCTCACACCTATACAGACATTCTCACACCCACACTCACACCCAAACAGACACTGTCACACCAGACACACATTCTCACATCCACTCTCACAGCCAAACTGACAGTCTAACACCCACTCTTACACCCAGACACTCTCACGCCCACTCACAAACCTAGACAGGCACTCTTACACCCTCTTGCACATCCAGACAGTCTCACACTCACTTACACACCCAGACAAACACTCTTACCTCTCCCACACCACGAGAGACACCCTGACACTCACTCTCACATCCAGACATACACTCTCACACCCAGTCTCACATCAACTGAGACATTGTCACACCCACTCCCTTAGCAACATATACCCTCTCAGATTCACTCTCACACCCAGAGAGACACTTTCACACTCACTCTCACACACATACACTCTCACACCCTCTGTCACATGAAGACAGATACTCTTACACCCACCCTCACAACTAGAGAGACACTCTCACACCCACTTGTACATCAACAGGGATACTCTCACATCCATCCACAGCAAAACAGACACTTTCACACCCATTGTCACACCCAGACAGACACTCTCACAACCCCTCTCACACTAAAAGAGACACTCTCATGCCCAATCTTGCACCTAATCAGACACTCTCACACCCAGACAAAGGCTCTTATTACAACCCTGGCGGACAGGGGAGAAGTGGCGGCAATACTGCCAACAGGCCGGTGGAAAAAAAAAATTGAATTATGACCATGGCAGTCACCGCCATGGTCATCCGCCACTTCTCTACTCCGACCACCAGGGCGGTGACGACCGCTAGGCTGGAGACTTCGGTCTCCAGCCCGGCGGCTGTCACCAGACCGCCGGCGGTATCACGACCCTGCATACTGCCATGGATTTCGGGTGGTTTGGAACCACCATGAAATCCATGGCAGTAAGCACTATCAGTGCCAGGGAAATAGGGGTCTCTCCCTCCCCTTAGACTGCTGAGGTCATAATGAGGGCCAAACACTCTACACCCAGTCTCACACTAAGATAGACACTGTCACACCCAGTCACGTGCACGGAGACACTCTGACATCCACTTGAACACCCAGACAGACACTCTCGTACCTACTCTCCCACCCAGACAAACCCACTCACACCCACTTTCATATCTACACAGTCTCACACCCTCTGTCACACCAAGAGAGACACCCTGATCCCCAGTCTCACGTCCAGACATACACTCTCATAACCAGTCTCACATCAACAAAGACATTGTCTCACCCACTTTCTTAGCAAGATATACTGTCTCATATTCACGCTCACACCCAGACACTTTCACAGTCACCCTTTCACATGCACACTCTCACACAGTCTCTCCCACCAAGACAGACACTCTCACACCCACTCTCACATCTAGCGAGACACTTCACACTCACTTACACATCAAAAGAGATACTCTCACATCCACTCTCACAGCAAGACAGGCACTCTGACACCCACTCTCACAGTAAAAAAGAAACTCTCACACCCACTCTTACACCTAATCAGACACTCTCACACCCAGTCTCACATACAGACAGTTACAGCCACTGGCACATTAAGACAGGCACTCTCACACCCACGCTCATATCCACAGAGACACTTTCACACCCACTTGCACACCCAGACAGACACTCTTACACCCACTCTTTCACACAGACACACCCTCTCACATCAAGACACTCTCACTGCCACTCTCACACCCAGCCACTCTAAAACCCACTCTCACACGCAGACACTCTCACACCCAGAGAAACACTTTCAAAGTCACTCTCACACCCTGAGACACTTTCCCACAACCATAGTTGAAAATGGAGGGTTCTAGATAAAATTTGAAACAACAGTTTTTATTAGTTGTCATGAATATGTTGGTACATACAGGAAGTTAGTGATATTGTGAGAAAAGAAAATAGATGTGGGATTGGCTTTTGAGAAAGCAGAAAAAGTGTTGCTGTTTGTGGTATGTGTATTATATGTAAAAGTCAACCACATTGGTTATTTTTCATTTAAAAGTAAATATGGTGCTTGCAAAAACTGTTATGAACTGCAATGCTATAAACTATGTCACCATGGTAGTGCACCTAGAGGAGCATGGGGGGGAGGCTATAAAAAATAAGACTAGACTGTGGCTTGGACCAGGACTATATATATAGCATTATTTTAGAATAAGTACTAAAAATAAATGTCACCCTCCCATATGGATCCGCAGATCTACCTGTGGATTCACACGTGGGGCCGCGCTGAGCCCCGCAGTAGATCTGCGAATCTGGCAAATACTGGTATGGAATAGAGCTATCTTTTGAGGAGTGTGGGATAGGGTTGACTATGATAACCAGTGAGAAGATGTATAGCTTATCTTACATGTGAAAGAGAGATTCTGATTGGCTTTGTTGTTGAGTAACCTTGAAAGCAAAGCTGAGAAGGTTGCCATTATTGGTTCACTAACTTGAGAGTGATGTGCCATTCTTCTGTTTGGGTTTTGCATATTTTAAGTGGGAAGAAATTCAAACTAATTCTGAGAGACGGATATTCAGAGCAAGGAAGATACTTAAGAGGTATGTGTTGTATAATATTTTTCAAATTAAAATGTGTTCGTACAGGGATAATTGTATATTAGATGTGTGAGAATAAGTGGTATATTCATAAGCACTAAAAAGGAATTTAAATAATATCTATATGATAACAATAAAGAAATGTATAGTAATCAGGGAAGAAAGATTACAGTTACTTTTTACCACAGAATCATCAACCCTTAAATAGGATACAGCTAGCCTACATAGCAGGGTTGTTTGTTATTAAGAGATTAATCATGTTGTACTATGTTTAACTGAGTTATATGTGGTCTTTCAGAACAATATGCTCACATATGTATACATTCTGACATAGAAACTACAACTCATTTTATTATTAACAGAGGAATAGAGCTAGTGACATAACACTTACATACTTAAAGGGGTGCCCAGATTGTCATGCCTACAACCAGACAATAGTTATGTTTGCAGCAGTACTGGAGCCAGTTGCACAGATAGTTAGATACCGGCATATTTATTTTAACATCTGATGGGACATTCATAGACATACTGATACAGTCAGACAGATATTTAGCTAAATAGTGACACAGCCTACTCACCTATCAGACAAGTACTAGTTTGAACATATTTGAGGCCTACTTCTGGAGACTCGTAGGGCCAGATTTACAAGGCCCTAGTGCCACCAGAGCACCACTTTTAGTGATGCTTCGTGGCACTATTCACTGCACCATATTTAGAAGGAGGTGTTAAGCCACTTTTTGAGGCTTAATGCCTCCTTGTAAATATGGGCCCCTCCGATGCAGTTTTCTGCTGCAGAGAGGTGTGCCATTGGGGTTGCTGTGGGTGTTCCACCACAACATCCACTGATTTTGATGGTGCCCCAGATTTACAAGAAATTGTAAATCTGTGGCAGCACCAAAAACTAACGCCACCCCAGTGGTGGTGCTAGCATGGCGCAACGAGGAGGAATACTTTTATTCCTCCTTGTTATTGCTTTTTCATTCTGCAGCACACATAGAAAGAGTAAAAGGACATGAATGAGTGTTTATGAAGGTGTCTCTTCCTTCACATAAACAATCATTCAAAAATTACGATTTGATACTTCTATGTGTGCTGAATCCTGCAGCACACATAGAACTGCCAAATCGCCACACCTTCCTGCACATAAACAACCACATCCCTCAACGCAGACACCCTTGCACTATAGTGCAAGGATGTCTGCGTCAGCCCTGGCAGCTACATTTAGGACCAGTGCAGGGGGAAAACACATGGGTACATCATATCCTTGTAATTACGGTGTATCCATATGTTTCAAAAGTGGCGCAGTGTGGCGCTGCACAATTTGTCACATTGCTGCAACACTTTTTTGTATATCTGGGCCTGGGTGTGAACTTTTATTGTCAGCTTCAGTAGTCATTAGAAAGGGTGACTGAGAATTCTTGAACTGTGGATTTAGTACATTAAACTGAGCACTCAGTTAGTTTGTGGGTAGGTGGGTAGGGGGTAGAGGACGGTGCTTTGTGGTTAAGACATTGAACATGTACATTTAAGTTTTAGTAAGTTAAACATGCACTTCCACACTTCTATTCTCACTTGTATAGTCAGTGTCCCACCCATAGTTCAACTCGTACATCTATTAAGAGAAGGATATAGCCACTGTCACAGCTATGCAGACTGTAAAAATGTTGCTTTTAGATTTATACACACATGGAGGTAACAGTTATGTCTCCAATAGACAGTGAGTCAGTTGCACACGCAGATACATATGTCTGTACTTCCCGTATTTATTGAGACATTTGGTGGGACACTGATAGAGGTACTGATACAATCTCGGATATGTACCAAATAGTGACATCATCAGCTCATCCATCCACAGAAGTACTACTTTAAACATGCCTCAGGCCTAGAACAGTAGACCCTGAGTAATCAGTTTTACTGTCAGGAAAACTTGTCATTACAGAGCCTGCTTGTTAATCCTTAAAATATCATTTATGTATACACCAAGATAGCCGTTATGTAACCAGCAGTATTGGCAGCAGTTGAACACACATTTATATACCCCTTTATTCACTAAACATATAAACTTATATGTAGGATACTTACAGATGTACTGATACACTCAGTCAGAGATGTACTAAAAACTAACACAACCTCGTTAGCTATCCACACAAGTACTAGTAAAAACCTGGCTCAGGCCTGGCACTAGAAACACTGAGGCCCAGATTTATACTCCAAATGTATACTTTGGCGCTAGGCTCCTCTAGTGCCAAAGTTTTAGAGTTAAAGTCATTTTTTGCTTGCTGGAAACTACCTTTCGTCAAGAGCCATATTTATCCCAAGTGCTCAAATCACACACAGGGAGAAGGGGCCTTACATAATATTATTTAACGCCTGGGCCAGGGCAGGTGTTAGGGGACCTGTGGGCCTATTTCAATGGTCAGAGACCATGAAATGGGCCCACAGGTGCCCTTCCCTAGCTCCAGCGACAACCCCACCCACACCAGAGGGACACCAGAAGTTGGGGGGACCCCCCTACATGGCACTGGGCCCGATGGCCATGCCCAGGGGACAAATGTCCCCTGGGCATGGCCATTGGGGTGGTGGGGATGACTCCTGTCAGGAGTCATTTCCTTGCGGGTTGTACGTCAAAAAATGATGCTAGTCTGGTTAGAGGCATTTTTATGCCTCTAACCAGACTAGTGTCATCCTTTTACGCGCAACCTCCTGTTCCCCCTACGCCTCCCCTACCCGGCTAGCGTCCTTTTTCATGATGCTAGCCAGGCTTTACCGCCAGGTACCGTCATTCCATAAATATGATGTCCGGCCGGCGTCTTGGAATGGCGCTAGCCGTCGGTATACTTTTTCATGCAAAACTGCGTCAGCGCAGTTTTTGTGTATAAAAGTATGAATCTGGGCCTGAGTATGGAGTTTTACTGTCAGCTGGAGTACCCATTACAAAGACTACTTGTCAGTGCTTATCTTGTCATTTTGGTAGTCAAAGTTCACTTCTCAGGTAGGTGGCAAGTAGGGCATAGAGAAGGGAGCATATTTAAAAGATGAAGCATGTCCTTCTAACTTTCTCTGAGTTAGATATGTAGTTACAGAGTCTTATCATCACTTAAATTTGTGGTATGTAAGCCATACTACAACTCATATAGCTAATATGAAAAAAGATAGAGCCATTGACACATCCAGTCATACACTGAGAGAGTTGCTCACACCTGCATACACAGATGCAGTCTCCACTTATGTTCTCAAGAGTATTAGTGCCAGTTGCACACACAGTTACATATCCCTTTCGGCAGCATATTTACATAAACATCTGATGGCACGCCCATAAAAGGACTCATACACTTACTCAGATATATCTCAGGTTTACTTGAATATATAATAGAACACTGATATATATACACACTGCGATACTCTCTCGGATATGTAGAGAAATACTAACTGAGCCTACTCACCTATCTAAACAAGTACTGCTTAAAATATAGGCCAGGCTTACAAATACAGAATGTTAATGTGCACTTTTACTGTGAGGTAGACTTTCTATTAAAATGGCTGCTTGTCAATCTCAAAGGTATCAACACTGACTACTCATCAACTATGTACGTAGATGATACAGCAGGGTGGTTTCTGTTTAAAAAATATAGATATCCTTCTAAGTCTAAATGAGTTACAGATGTACTTGCAGAGTTCTGTGCTCACTTATAAATGCAGTGTGCAGGCTATTGTACTAATGGAATAGCTGTTAGGAAAAGGGCAGATAAAGTGACACATCCACCCTCACACCAACAGACACACTCTAACATCCACTCTCACATTCAGAAATACCACTTCACACACACTCTCACAACCAGAGAGACACTCTCACACCCACCCTTACAGACGTATAGGTACAAAAGCAGTGTCTCACCCAGGCAGGCACTGTTTCACTCATTCTCACATATATAGTCCATCTCCTAGTCACTGTCACACCTAGACAAAGAGTCTCACAACTACTCTCACATCCACGTAAAAACCCATTGTTACACCTACAGAAAGTCTGTTATACCCACTCCCACAATCATATAGATGCTCTTACACACAGTTTCATAACCATACAGAGAATCTCAGCTGTGTTGTCACTGTGGCAACCTGTCACTGTCTACTCTGACACCCACATAGACACTATCACACACACTTTCATAGCAAAAGAGTCTCTCACATACTGATGCACACACCCAGAGAGTGTCAAACCAAGACACACACTGTCCCACACAGTTCACACGTAGAAAGAGTCTGCCACAAGCAATGTCACGTTGAAACAGTCTCACAGCCATGATTACACCCTCTCCCAGTCTCAGATCTGGACAGAGAGCCTCTCATCCAGTCTTACAGCAACACCCATAGGTTTATAGTCATTTTAGATAGACAGTGAGATGGTTATTTACAAACTAAACCACATACCCACGTAGTAGTTAGGTAGCCAGCAGTGTCAGAGTAAATTGCATGCAGAGTTACATACTATTGTATTTACCAACACAGGAAGTAACTTATTTATAGAGTCAGTTAGAGACACATTTACAGATTCATAGAGTTATTAAAAGAGTCAGTGATATAGTCTTATATTTACTTAAACATCTGATGGAACACTATTAAGGGACTCATATAGTCACACAGACATGTAGCAAGGTACTGACACAAACTAGTCAGCCATATAGACAACTACTCCTTAAAGCATGACTTCACCCTACTAGTGAAGAGGCTGACTATGCACTTTTAGTCCTTCAATGCGTTGACATAAAAATATATTTGTAAAGTGTTAAAGTGAACTTTTAGTACAAATCATTTATTACTCCATTAGATAACCACTACATCACACATATTTAGTAGTCAGCACACTGGCTTAGCTAATTAGTTCTAGTATGTAATTTAATACTGTTTTATGTAGCGGTAAATTTACATTTCATTTGATTTAAAGATATTCAGTTGCACTGGAAAAACAAGAATCAGAATGCCTAATAAGAGAGAAAGAAAAAGGAAACACAGGAAACAAAACTAGCTAATTGAAGCTGACCGTAAGCAGCCAGATAAGGTGGACAATGTGGATAAGAAAAAAAGAGCAACTGGTAAGGTAAGAGCACTAAGGAGCTTAAAAAAGTATGTCCAAAAAATTGCATACTGAAAAAAATGTGTCCAGTGAAAAGAGGAGTTCTAAATCAAATGACAAAGAGGAAGCATTACATGCTAGTAAAAGTAGAAAATTTAATAAAAAAGGAAGGAGTTGACTTGGAGACAAAAAAGAGTTCAAGGAGATAAGAGTAAAAATGTTTCGAACTAGAGTAATACGAAATTTGTGGAAAAAGATGTAAAAGTATAGAAAGAGAAATGCTATAGTTAAGGAGAAGCAACTTATTGAGAGTATAGTAGACAAAGCATTTGTTTTTAAAAGGACAGTTTTTATCCTAATAATAAACAGAATTAAGACACTAGACAAAACAGTAGTCTGTATGAGGAAAAGAACGTTAAAGAAAAGTCTTATTAATAAAACAAAAATGTGTAAAGTTTTTAAAGGCGAATGGATCCACACATCTAGCACAGAACCATTTTTAATGAGGAGAACTTAATAAATTAAATGTGTATGAATCAGTTCTAATACAAACTGTGCACCTATTTCAAGTAATTATTCAAATATTGCCAAAAACAAGGAAACTGCCACCAACCAAACTACAGAAAGGACTTAAAGGAAGAGTTGTTTATTTACTTCTGGATAAAAAAAATGTTGATACTGTTGGTTTTGAAAAATCTATAGATGAACCACTCATTATTCTAGTAAATGGAGTACCTACCAAAAGTTTTAAAAAATCTGGCAAAAATTAGTGGATGTAAATAAAGTAAAAAAGCTACAATATATTTGAAAGAAAATAATGATTTTTACAAACGTGGGTATTACTGGAGAAGTCATTTGTATGATGAAGCACTGCAATTAAGTGAACGGATACAAAAAGTGGATAAGCAGAAATCAGAAGAAATACATGAGCCCCATAGTATTTATCCACTTTATTCAAAAGAAGTTGTTAGGGATGTTATTGATCTGTTTCAAATGAAACAAGTTAGAGGAGTTCCAATGAGTGTGTGGGAAAAAACGTTTATAGGCTCACTGTTTTCCACACTCTTTCCCACAGGAGTAGGTGGGCGCTACAATGAGAAGCCGTAGGAAAGTACCATCTTGTCTGGCATGTTACCCCCACTGTATGTATGTTGTTTTAGCCCTTGTGTCACTGGGATCCTGCCAGGCAGGACCTCAGTGCTCATAGTATGTGCCCTGTATTTGTTCCCTGCGTGGTGCCTAACTGTATCACTAAGGCTCTGGTAACCAGAACCTCAGTGTTTATGCTCTCTCTGCTTTCTAAATTTGTCACTGCAGGCTAGTGACTAAATTTACCAATTCTCATTGGCACACTGGTACTCCCATATAATCCCCTTTTTATATGGTACTGAGGTACCCAGGGTATTGGGGTTCCAGGAGATCCCTATGGGGTGCAGCATTTATTTTGCCACCCATAGGGAGCTCAGGCAATTCTTACACAGGCCTGCCACTGCAGCCTGAGTGAAATAACGTCCATGTTATTACACACCCATTTTTCACTGCACATAAGTAACTTATAAGTCACCTATATGTCTAACCCTCACTTGGTGAAGGTTGGGTGCCAAGTTACTTAGTGTGTGGGCACCCTGGCACTAGCCAAGGTGCCCCCACATCGTTCAGGGCAATTTCCCCAGACTTTGTGAGTGCGGGGACACCGTTACACGCGTCACAATGGTAACTCCGAACATGGACATGTAACATGTCTATGATCATGGAATTGTCCCCCCAATACCATTCTGGTATTGGGGGACAATTCCATGATCCCCCGGGTCTCCCCCAGCCTCTGGAAATGCTTTGATGGGCACAGATGGTGCCCATCTCTGCATAAGCCAGTCTACACTGGTTCAGGGATCCCCCAGCTCTGCTGTGGCGTAAAACTGGACAAAGGAAAGGGGAGTGACCACTCCCCTGACCAGTACCTCCCAGGGGAGGTGCCCAAAGCTCCTCCAGTGTGGCCCAGACCTGTGCCATCTTGGATTCAGAGGTGTTGGGGGCACACTGGACTGCTCTGAGTGGCCAGTGCCAACAGGTGACGTCAGAGACCCCCTCTGATAGGCTCTTACCTCTCTTGGTAGCCAATCCTACTTTCTTGGTAGCCAAACCTCCTTTTCTGGCTATTTAGGGTCTCTCCTCTGGGGTATTCTTCAGATAACGAATGCAAGAGCTCACCAGAGTTCCTCTGCACTTCCCTCTTCGACTTCTGCCAAGGATCGACCGCTGACTGCTCCAGGACGCCTGCAAAACCGCAACAAAGTAGCAAGACGACTACCAGCAACATTGTAGCACCTCATCCTGCCGGCTTTCTTGACTGTTTCCTGGTGGTTCATGCTCTGGGGGCTGTCTGCCTTCACCCTGCACTGGAAGCCAAGAGGAAATCTCCAGTGGGTCAACGGTATCTTCCCCCTGCTAACGCAGGCGCCAAATGACTGCATCACTGGTCCTCCTGGTCTCCTCTCATCCTGAGGAGCGTGATCCCTGGAACACAAGAACTCTATCCAAGTGACTCCCATAGTCCAGTGATCCTTCAGTCCTAGTTTGGTGGAGGTAAGTCCTTGCTTTCCCACGCTAGATTGCAAACCTGTGTACTGCGTGATTTGCAGCTGCTCCGGCTTCTGTGCACTTCTCCAAGGATTCCATTGTGCACAGCCTAGCCTGGGTCCCCAGCACTCCGTCCTGCAGTTCTCAACCCTCTGAGTTGGACTCCGACGTCGTGGGCCCTCCTTTGTGACTCTGAGCCAATCTTCTACGTACCTGCTCCGGTACTTCTGCGGGCTGCCTGCTTCTGTGGGGGCTCTCTGAGTTGCTGAGTGCCCCCTCTGTCTCCTCCTCCAAGGGGCGACATCCTGGTCCTTCCTGGTCCCCAGCAACACCCAAAAACCTCTACCACGACCATTGCAGCTCACAAGGCTTGTTTGCGGTATTTCTGCGTGGAAACACTTCTGCAACCTCCAGCACGCCATGGGACATCTTCCATCCAAAGGAGAAGTTTCTGGCTCTCTTCGTTGTTGCAGAATCCTAGGTTTCTTCCATCCGGAGGCAGCCTTCTTGCACCTTCACCTGGGGTTTCCTGGGCTCCTGCCCCCCCGGACACTTTCGCGACTCTTGGACTTGGGCCCCTTGCCTTGCAGGTTCTCAGGTCCGGGAATCCTTCTTCAGTGCTTTGCTGATCTTTGTGGTTCTTGCAGAATCCCCCTATCACAACTATTGTGTTCTACTGGAGTAGTAGGTATACTTTACTCCTACTTTTCAGGGTCTTGGGGTGGGGTATCTTGGACACCCTGACTGTTTTCTTACAGTCCCAGTGACCCTCTACAAGCTCCCATAGGTTTGGGGTCCATTCGTGATTCACATTCCATTTTTGGAGTATATGGTTTGTATTGCACCTAGACCTATGTTCACCTATTGCACCCTGTTGTAATTCTACACTGTTTGCATTACTTTTCTTACTATTACTTACCTGTTTCTGGTTTGTGTACATATAACATGTGTGTATTACTTACCTTCTAACTGAGGGTACTCACTGAGATTCTTTTGGCATATTGTCATAAAAATAAAGAACCTTAATTTTTAGTAACTCTGTGTATTTTGTTTTGTTATGATATTGTGCTATATAATATAAGTGGTATAGTAGGAGCTTTGCATGTCTCCTAGTTCAGCCTAAGCTTTGCCATAGCTACCTTCTATCAGCCTAAGCTGCTAGAAACACCTATATTCTACTAATAAGGGATAACTGGACCTGGCGCAGGGTGTAAGTACCACAAGGTACCCACTATAAGCCAGGCCAGCCTCCTACATAAGCCTATACAAATATCAGCAGCTGAATATAGGTCAAGATTGCATTCAGAGGACCCTAGGTTTCAACAATCTATTCCCTATATATTCCATCTGTTATTTGAAAGGGACTTGTCAGGACTCTCTCATGCTATGAACCACATTTTTAAGACAGGATTCAATCTGCAAAATCTTTCTGCAAGGGTGTTTATTGATAAAGTACAAGGTAGGATCAAATTCTAGAGTACAACGTAATTACTTTGATAACATGTCTATGTGGGACTCATGAATACTGACAATATCGTCATAGAGAACTTAAATGTATGCTCTGCAACTTAGGTCCACCTACTTGGTTTGTAACACTTAGTTGCACAGAGTAAGCATGGGATGATTTGCTACAATTTCTAAGAGAAGCAGACTCTAATATTAAGGATATAAATTTGAAGACAGTAGGCGAGCTTTGCTTTTTGGATCCTGCTAATGTTTGTAGGCATTTCAATCACAAGTTTCCAGCGATGATGACTTTTATATGCAATAAAACAAATCTTCCTTTTGGAGACGTCAGGGATTTTTTGGGGAGAAAAGAATACCAGGCAAGAGGAGCTACATATATATATATATATATATATATATATATATATATATATATATATATATATATATAGGAAAGAAGTGACTCAAACAGATGATCTCACTAAAGAACAAAAATATATTTCTACTACAACGTTTCAGCTTCCGCCTTCCTCAGGTAGTACGGAAGCTGAAAAGTAGTAGAAATATATTTTTGTTCTTTAGTGAGATCATCTGTTTGAGTCACTTCTTTCCTGGATATTACATTTTCTTGGGATCTAGAATTTTGCCCTGGCTGGCTGATGTTTTCTTGTGATCCTGCATCTTCCAGTATACATATATATATATATATATATATATATATATGTATATATATATATATATATATATATATATACACACACACATGCTCTTATAGATAAAAGATGCACCAAAATATGGAACTGATACTGATGTGTGTGTACTGTCGTTCATAGAACATTATGTTACATGGAGCATACCAAATGAGCACAAAAAAGAAAACACTGCCACAGCAGGTTGTACACTTCCAAACCCATTATGAAATTCTGCAGCACTATAGGTCCAAAAATAATGTTCAGGGAACAGTGAAGAAGGGAAATATGGTGTAGCTGATTGCAACGTTTGTTTGGTTTGGCATGCAAAAGGTAATTAATGAACCACAGAAAACGTACTTGTGAAACTGCTGAGAAAAAAAAAAAAATCTACTTAGTATTTCTCCAGCTTTTCAAACCTTGGCGTTTTGAAACAGAGTTACTTGGACAGTACAACCCTTATGAAGACTATTTGAATGCTGTTACAGACAGCATTCAGTGTCCAATATTTCTGGACTATCTAAGAATGTTGAATGAAGAAACTGAATAAGAGCAAACAATTGCTACTGAGATAGCAGAGGGCAGCTTACAAAGCAGCCAGAGTTCTGGACCTCTCAGTCAAGATCCCCTTGGACTGACGATAATCGAGAACAAAGCTGCCATAGCAATTAATGAAGTGGAGACAGCAATGCAACAAGCAAGAGAAGAAAATGTTGCTTTGAAACAGTTAGTAGGACAACTCAGTGAAGAGCAGAAATAAATATACATGGAAGTTAAAGAACAAATAGAGCATTCTATGAAAGGAATCAATGTATAAAGAACATGGGGCCAGATGTAGCAAAAATGTGCGAGTCGCAAATGCCCCGAATCGCAATTTGCGACCCTGCAAAATCGGAAATGGGATGCAAAAACCCCATTTCCGAATCGCAAATTGCGACGTGAGCCATTACCGACTCGCAAAATTTGCGACCCCATTGTGCGACCCGGAAATAGGTAAACGCAATTTGCGAGTCGCAAACCATATGAAAAAGCCACTCGCAAATTGCGACAAGTCGCAAAAAGCCCATTTTGCACACCCAAATTACCACTAACTCAGAGCAGGTGGTAACCATAACCAAAGTATAAAAAGAGACCCAGAAGGCATCTGGGTTACTCAAAATGGCTGAAATATATGTGATAGCAAGGAGGAGGAGAGTCCACGCTGCACAGCAGAGGAGGAGGAGGAGCCATGATACAGGAGAGGATATACAGAACCAGGCAGACACTTTTCCAACAAACTGAGGAGGAGATTTATGACAAATACAGACTCAGCAGTGCAGCAATATTAGAATTAATTGATCTACTCAATCCGCAACTTCAACGACAGATTGTGCGCGGCAGCGCCATCCCCACACATGTGCAAGTGCTATGCTCACTGCACCTCTTGGCCTCGGGTAGCTATCAGGGGGTCATTGCAGTGGCAGGTGGGGTATCCCAAAGTGCACTCTCACGATTCTTCAGATCATTCCTAGATGCCATACTCACACACATGTCGAGATACATATACCTACCCAGGATTGAGGCAGAAATCAACAGCACCAAGTTGGAATTCTACAGAATTGCCAACTTCCCACATGTAGTAGGGTGTATAGATTGAACACATATACAAATATGCCCTCCTGCAAATCTGGAATATCTGTTCTGCAATCGGAAGTGTACACACTCACTGAACATCCAGGTGGTATGTGACGCCCATTATGTCATTACTGACATGGTAGCCAAATTTCTAGGGAGTACACATGACTCTTACATTTTCAGGCACAGTGGGATACACCAACGCCTAGACCGTGGGGAGTTTGGAGACAGATATCTCTTAGGTATTGCTGCAGACACCCTGAAGCCATACACACAGGTCACTGTAGAAACCATCCATGCCCTGCTAACATTGTTAATTTTTGCCACACAGGTGACAGTGCATATGCGCTACAACCATGGATACTTACCCCGTACCTAACACCCAGCAATGAGAATGAGAGGCGATATAACAGTGCACATAGGAGGACCAGAAATGTCATAGAGAGGACCTTTGGACTGTTAAAGGCAAGATTCTGATGCCTCCACAGAAGTGGAGGTGCGCTCCAGTATGCCCCAATAACAGCTTTTAAGATAGTTGGCGCATGCGCTATACTGCACAACATTGCCACCAGACGTGGGCTACATCTCACCCCTGAAGACCCTGATTTGGAGGATGACGAGCAAGAGCTACCACATCGCCAGCCTGG
Organism: Pleurodeles waltl; assembly: GCF_031143425.1. Lineage (NCBI taxonomy): Eukaryota > Metazoa > Chordata > Amphibia > Caudata > Salamandridae > Pleurodeles > Pleurodeles waltl. The sequence continues at coordinate 416,092,801 of NC_090437.1, read as the reverse complement.
GGATAGAAGCATTGCAAATCAAGGCAGACAGAGACGGGACCACATTGCAAACCAATACTTTGGAAGGTACGTGGCAACTGTCACCACGCTCACTTATGTCACACACAAAGAGCCCAGTTGTGAAGTGGATCAACCAATACTTTTTAATAAGTGAACCTAATAACTAAAGAACTGAACTGTTGTTGAAGGGCCTCACATGTCCACCCTCAATGAGGACACATTAACTCCATGTGCCTCATCTGTCCTGCAGTGTTTGGGCCTAACACCTCCTCCTGGTACGCCCAGCATGGCTTGTGCTAGGTGGGTCAGCAGACCACTGACGTGCACTGCCACTCCGCAAGACACGTGTGTCTGTGGCAGATGCGCTGCTGATGGTGGACCCCTCCTCACTGTCCTGAGGTGTCTCAGCTGTGCCCCTAGCCAACTGTCTGGCCTCCAGCATGTCCACAGCGTGGATAATGCGGCCCAGTCCCCGAGCCACATCCCCTGCAAAGTGGCCCAAGTCCACCTGCAAGCTCACAGTACGTCGTGACAGCCCTGTGGTGTTCACTGCAAGACGGACAATGGATGCAGCCATGCGGTCCAATCTCTGTACCAGTTGGCGCTCACGGTGCCTTGCACTCTGTCTCTCTGACACCAGTTGCCGTATGGATAGTGCTAGGTCACTGACATGGTCATTCAAACGTGTGAACTGTGTGTTCACTTCTGCCAGGCCATGTGTAAAATTGTGCTCCGTCCTCTGCATTGCCCCAGAAATAATTCTCAACTGCCTTGTTTGCAGGCACTGATCAGATAGGAGGGATGCCTCAGCTGCAGACATGGATGCGTTACTTATATCCTCCTGGGACACTGCGTGGACATGGAGTCTGCGACGCGGTGGTGCTTCTTGGTCTTGCTGTCTCACACTGTGGCTGTGACCAGGTGCTGTGTCTCTTTCCTCCATGTCCACTTCTTCAGCTGGAGGGAACTGTGGTGGTGGAGTGCTGGGCCCTGTAGTGGCTGCTGCAGCCTCCTGCCTGTGGCCTGCTTTCTTCACCCTGGACGGTGTGGCTGGTGGGGGTGTCTTGTGGGAGACCTGTGGGACATAGGGAACACACTGTCAGTATCTAACATCTTTTGTATGCCTCCTAATAAACAGTTGCCTATAAGCTGCCTACTGTACTAAATTGACCATAATGCACCATTCTGGTGGTTGCTAGTCTGGAATGGAGCTATTCTGGTTGTGCATGCTGCTGTGTACTGGGTGGGTGCGGGTATAGCATTTATCGGTGTACATGCATGTTTCATGGTACTCACTTTTTGATGTCCCTTGCGCTGACGTGTCCAGTACTCCCATTCCTGACACTGCCTCAGGCTCCAGGGTCTGTTCAACCAGTTCCTCCATGGCTGTGGGTGGTGGGATGGTGGATGGGCCTCCTCCTGTGCCCCTCATCTCCCTGAGGCGCTCTGCCACCCTCTCCTTTGTCCTGGAGCGCAGGTCATACCACTGTTTTTTAATTTCCTCTATGCTTCTGTGGCTCACCCCTATGGCATTGACCCTCTCCTGGATGTCTTGACAGATTCTCCTCTTTTCAGTGTCTGGGACACTCAGGGCAGCCTTTCCAAACAGCTGGTCATGGTGCTGACAGCATTCCTCTGTCAGCACCTCAAGTTCCTTTTCAGAGACTTTCAATTTTCTCTTCCTGCCTGCACTGCCTGAGTCTTCCATTGTTGCAGCTGTTCCTCCAGGTAGTTGCTCAGCAGTTGGTAAAGGGTGTGGTCCTCCCTCCTCCCAGGTGTATTTAATGACTTCCTGGCTCTCATGTCATCAGCAAGAGCCAGGAAGTGTTTTTCCAACTGTTTTGCTGCACCTGCATGCAATTTGCGGCACAGTCGCAATTTGCGATACCCAACTTGCAATTTGCAAGTTCGTTTTTAGCGAGGTCGCAAAAAGCGACGTCGCTAACGGTGGACTCGCAATCTGCAGTGCGACATCATTTGCGAGTCACAAATTGATGTCGCTTTTTTTTGTTGAATCCCATTTTGCGAGTCGGAAATTGTGAGTCGCAATGACTCGCAATTTCTGACTCACAAATTTTTTGCTTCCTACATCTGGCTCATGGTTCCTTCACAAACATCTACAGCACACTTAGGTGGTCATTACAACCCTGGCGGACGGTGTTAAAGCTGCGGAAGTACCGCAAACAGGCCGGTGGACAAAAAAATTGAATTACGACCCTGGCGGAAACCGCCAACAAAGACAGACACTTTAACACACCGCCCGCCACGTCGGTACAGACAAACAGCACGGCGGTCACCGCCAACAGACAGGCGGGAGACAATGTACCGCCCACACTATCACAACACACCAATCCGCCACCTTTTCCGGGGCGGATTCACCGTGGATAAAAACACGGCGGAAACAGCTTTTGCTATGGGAAAACGCTCACCTCTACACACTCCACGAGGAACGACGACTCCATGGAGCCGGAACTACAAATCCTACCTGCCCTTGTCTTCCTGCTCCTCTACGACCAACAGCGACGTAGGCGCAGAAGATACAGGTGATTACTGCATCTACGACACGGGGGAGTGGGGAGGCAAAAGTTAGGGGGACACCCACCAAACACCCCCACCCCCACCCTTGCATATCACAACATACACACCAATGCAGTCACAAAAATCACAGTAAAAACCCACAATCCCCCCGGAAGAATGTAAAGACAATGCGAATTGCGGTCAAACATTGTATTGTGCCAATATACATGTCATACAAAAATATACTGATATATATAACGAAATCTGTCATAACTAAATATACAATACAAGAAGTAGTGCAGATATGTATACAACAATGTCCGTGCACCAACAGTCCAAAAATGCATGGGCGAGTCCCACAATAGATACCTGATCAAAATCCGAGAGAACACTGCCGGGGCATCAGATAGAAACACTATAGGCACCTCAGGGGGAAGGGAAGGGGGGGCACCTCAGCCGGATGAATGCAACGCCAGATCCACGACGGGGCTCCATGCCCATTGATGTATCCTGGGGAGTGCAAAGCCACAGTCTCTCAAGTCTCTACAGTGGGTGGTTTGCCCACTGTACCATCCTGGGGAGTGCAAAGCCACATTCTCTCAAGTCTCTACAGTGGGTGGGTTGCCCACTGTACCATCCTGGGGAGTGCAAAGCCACAGTCTCTCAAGTCTCTACAGTGGGTGGGTTGCCCACTGTACCATCCTGGGGAGTGCAAAGCCACAGTCTCTCAAGTCTCACAAGTGGGTGGGTTGCCCACTGTGCCATCCTGGAGAGTGCAAAGCCACAGTCTCTCAAGTCTCTACAGTGGGTGGCTTGCCCACTGTACCATCCTGGGGAGTGCAAAGCCGCATTTTCGCAAGTAGATGCAGTTCTCTACTGGTACTGGGTGAGACTGGTGCCCAGACTGGATGAGTCTCCCCGTGAAAGTTCATGTCCTGTCACTGTTTCAGCTGCACATGGGAGAACGATGCCTGATGTGGCGGCCTATTCATACCCACACGGTGTCTGCCCTGTTCAGCGGTCTTCACCATGGCGGTCTTTGCCCTGTTCAGCGGTGCTTTGCCATGGCGGTCTCTGACCTGTTCAGCGGTGCTTTGCCCTGTTCAGCGGTCTTCACCATGTCGGTCGTTGCCCTGTTCAGCGGTGCTTTGCCATTGCGGTCTCTGACCTGTTCAGCGGTGCTTTGTCCTGTTCAGCGGTCTTCACCATGGCGGTCTTTGCCCTGTTCAGCGGTGCTTTGCCATGGCGGTCTTTGCCCTGTTCAGCGGTGCTTTGCCCTGTTCAGCGGTGCTTTGCCATGGCGGTCTATGGACTGTTCAGCGGTGCTTTGCCATGGCGGTCTTTGCCCTGTTCAGCGGTGCTTTGCCCTGTTCAGCGGTGCTTTGCCATGGCGGTCTATGGACTGTTCAGCGGTGCTTTGCCATGGCAGTCTTTGCCCTGTTCAGCGGTGCTCTGCCATGGCGGTCTTTGCCCTGTTCAGCGGTGCTTTGCCCTGTTCAGCGGTGCTTTGCCATGGCGGTCTTTGCCCTGTTCAGCGGTGCTTTGACATGGCGGTCTTTGCCCTGTTCAGCGGTGCTTTGACATGGTGGTCTATGGACTGTTCAGCGGTGCTTTGCCATGGCGGTCTTTGCCCTGTTCAGCGGTGCTTTGCCCTGTTCAGCGGTGCTTTGCCATGGCGGTCTATGGACTGTTCAGCGGTGCTCTGACATGGCGGGTCGGATCCTGACATTGGTGTGTGGCATGACGTTCCATCATTTCCCAGCGGGGCTGTGGGATCCTGGACCCTCCTGGGCTGTGACTCTGGCGGTGGTCTCCTGACCAGTAACGATACTTGAGCCCTCCTGGGCTGGGACTCTGGCGGTGGTCTCCTGACCAGTAACGATACTTGGGCCCTCCTGGGCCGTGACTCTGGCGGTGGTCTCCTGACCAGTAACGATACTTGAGCCCTCCTGGGCTGTGACTCTGGCGGTGGTCTCCTCACCAGTAACGATACTTGAGCCCTCCTGGGCTGTGACTCTGGCTGTGGTCTTCTGACCAGTAACGATACTTGGGCCCTCCTGGGCTGTGACTCTGGCGGTGGCGGTGGTCTCCTGACCAGTAACGATACTTGAGCCCTCCTGGGCTGTGACTCTGGCGGTGGTCTCCTGACCAGTAACGATACTTGGGCCCTCCTGGGCTGTGACTCTGGCGGTGGTCTCCTGACCAGTAACGATACTTGAGCCCTCCTGGGCTGTGACTCTGGCGGTGGTCTCCTGACTAGTAACGATACTTGGGCCCTCCTGGGCTGTGACTCTGGCGGTGGTCTCTGGACCAGTAACGATACTTGAGCCCTCCTGGGCTGTGACTCTGGCGGTGGTCTCTGGACCAGTAACGACGGTGCTGGCAGTTGTGTCTGGACCGCCGGAAATGATGGCGCACTTCTCCGCCGTGACACTCACAACTGGTTGGGGAGACTTCCTCGGGACCTTCCCCACCTTCTTTGGAGTTACAGCTGACTCACCAATCGCCTTGGATCCCATTTCAGTTGTTGTCCCACCAGGAGTCTTGACACGGTCCCGTCGTCCACTCTCCAATTTCAGAGCCTTTACAGGGGGTGGGCTCACAGTGCCTTGGCTCCGGGTCCTACTGTCTGCCCTGGTGGACGGGGCACTCCAAAAACCTGGAACACGCACCACTGGTACTGGAGGCTTTTTGGCTGAGGCGCTACGACGGGACTGATGAATTGGAGGGGGGTGGGGGGGCAAAAAGGTCAGTTTGACATAGGGACAGTTTGTGACGGACACTAGGATGGGTAGCTGGAGGGGGTCTGGGAGTTGAGGAAGAGGAGGTGGTTGTAGGAGGTGTCACTTTGGGTGATTTGGGTGCAGGTGCAGGTATTGAAGGCTGTTGTGAGGTGGATGGATGTTGGGTGAGTGATTGCCGGCGTTTGTGTACTTTGGGAGGGGGCGTCGCAGACACACTGGGAGAGGACACAGGGGACGTGTAAATGGCAGTGGAGGTGGTGAGTGCAGGTGAGCGGCTTGTGGTGCTGGGTGTCCTGGTGCGAGTCCTAGTGCCTGTAGATGTGGTGCATGCAGGTGTGTGTGTAGACGAGACTGGGAGGGGGGAGGGAGAAGAGGAGGAGGGGGACACAGTGGAGACAGTGGATGTTGCTGTGTCTGTATGGCTGTGATGCTTGTGTGAGTGCCTGTGGTGTGTGTGGTGCCTATGTTTGCTTGAGCTACTTTTGGGTGTTGACTGGTGTACATACTGGTCTGTAGGTGTACTTGGGATGGGCTGGGGCACAGGGGATTGGGTCTGGGTGGAGGAAGTTGGAGGGGGGAGGCTGGACACAGGGACAATGGCTGCCATCAGTGCTGAGGCCAGAGATTGCAGGGTTCGCTGAAGGACAGCCTGACCAGAATGAATGCCTTCCAGGAATGCATTACCGTGTTTCAACTCTCGTTCTACACCCTGGATGGCATTCACAATGGTAGACTGCCCAACAGTGAGTGACCTGAGGAGGTCAATGGCCTCCTCACTGAGGGCAGCAGGGGTGACTGGGCAGGGCCTGAGGTGCCTGGGGTGAAGGTGATGCCCACGCTCCTGGGTGAGCGGGCACGGGGCGAACACTGAGGGGCTACTGGGAGGGCGGGGCTGGTAGGGGAGGTGGCGGCTGTACCTGTTGAAGTGGGGCGCACAGATGGTGCCGCCACCACAGGGGAGCTCCCATCGGCGGACGAGTCCGTGTCGCTGGTTGGTGATCCGGTGGCCGACGTGAAGCTCCCCTCGCCCTCCATCCCACTGGTGCATTCAGAGTCTGTGGTGTGGCCCTCCATGGCCATGTGGGATGCAGCTCCATCATGCTCCGGTGCCACTGTACCTCCGCCTGATGATGCTGATGTACAAAAGGACAGGGAGAGCAGGAAAAGGGGGGGGTGACAGAAGAAAGAGAGTTTTAGTGCATGGCATACTGCTACCGTTGGCGGACAAGGCAGACGCAGCAGCCCCATGCATTACGCTGTGCTCCTGCCCTCTGCACATGCAATTTCTGGAATATGGCCTACATGGCAATGTTAGAAATCTGCGCACATGGATGGCAAAGGGGCAACTATACCTCAACCTGCCACTCTTCTGAGCTGGGGTAGAGTCCCACATGGCCTACATTACGGAGGGGCCTTGCCTACCTAACTCGCCCTGGCCTAGGGACACCCACAGCCCACCTCCCCCACCCAGACACCTCCACTGCACGCAAAGTCCACAGAATGAGGTTGTACTCACCCCTTGTGTCTGCTGTGATGTCCTTAAGCGCCCATCCAACTCCGGGTAGGCCACCGCCAGGATCCGGAACATCAGGGGGGTCATGGTGCGACGGGCACCTCTCCCACGTTGGGAGGCCATCCCCAGCTGAGCCTCCGCCGTCTTCTTGCTGCAGCGGCGAATGTCTTCCCATCTCTTCCGGCAGTGGGTGCCCTGTCTCTGATGGGCCCCCAGGGTCCGGACTTCCTTGGCGATGGCACGCCAAATGTCCCTCTTCTGGTGGGCGCTGACCTACATAACATGCACAAGGAAATCGGAACAGTCATTACCTACTGGATCGTCAATGTGAGTGGCCCCCTCCCAACTCTGGCCATGTGGCCCATTCATCCCCATGCATTTCTGTTCTTAGAACTCTGCCCCCTTCCCTCTCCCACCCAGCCCTGTCCACCCAGGCCTAGCCCATCCAACGTGCTCCCTCTGTACTGACCTGTTGGTCTGGAGGACCGTAGAGTAGCATGTACTGGGGGAGGACCCCATCCACAAGTTTCTCCAACTCCTGTGCAGTGAAGGCAGGGGCCCTTTCCCCAGACGCAGCAGCCATCGTCGCTTCCAGACCGAGGTCACAGCAGCACTGGCAGTGTAGGTCCTCTCCTGTCGAAGGTCAGGTATCTAGTGATTGAAGAGATAGAAAATGACGGTGACGTCCGCGGCGGTGCGCATCATCACCGGCGGCGCACCTGTTCATTGGCTCCTGGGACCCATAGGGTCCAATGTTAACCAATGCAGCATTGCGCCGCGGTCTACGACCGCCTACCGCGACGGTGTCCAACGCCAGCGCAGTTACCCCACAATCCCATTGTCCCAGTTTAGAGGTCAGGCAGCCGCCATTTCAGGGGCCCACATGGTTTCATTTACTACTGCGTCACACATACCGAGGCCTACACTCAAAACATATCCAGGAAGGGTTAATTGTCTGTTGTAGTCTTGTGTGTGACTGTGGGTACATACCTGGAGGAATGGTGACTGTTTCTTCGCTGTTGTCCTTCTTAGGCACCGTCAGTTGGGACATATGGGAAGATGGCGGAATCCGCCGGTGTACCGACCGCTGGTGGACCTGTTGACAATGGAAGAGAGACATTTGATCGTGACCTACCGGTTTGACCGTGCCACAATCCAGCAACTATGTACCCAGTTGGAGCCAGACCTGATGTCACCAATCCGCCATTCGACTGGAATCCCCCCTGACGTGCAGGTGCTGTCAGTGCTCCATTTCCTTGCAAGTGGGTCATTTCAGACTACTGTGGCCATGGCATCAGGGATGTCCCAGCCCATGTTTTCCAACGTTTTGTCCAGAGTGTTGTCTGCCCTGCTGAAACACGTAAGGAGATACATCATTTTCCCTGAGGTGGAGGATTTGCCTACAGTGAAAGGTGACTTCTATGCCCCTGGACATATCCCCAACGTCATAGGTGCCATTGATGGGACCCATGTAGCTCTGGTCCCCCCCCCCCGCAGGAGTGAACAGGTGTACAGGCACAGGAAGAGTTATCATTCGATGAATGTCCAGATGGTCTGTTTGGCAGACCAGTACATCTCGCAGGTAAATGCTATGTTCCCTGGCTCTGTGCATGACGCCTACATCCTGCGGAATAGCAGCATCCCTGATATGATGGGTGAACTCCAGAGGCACCGTGTATGGCTTTTGGGGGACTCTGGTTACCCCAACCTTTCGTGGCTATTGACCCCAGTGAGGAATCCCAGGACCAGGGCAGAGGAACGCTACAATGAGGCCCATGGGCGGACTAGGAGAGTAATCGAGCGGACCTTCGGCCTCCTTAAGGCCAGGTTCAGGTGCCTCCATATGACAGGTGGATCCCTATTCTACTCACCGAAGAAGGTGTGCGACATCATCATCGCCTGCTCCATAATTTGGCATTGCGACGCCAGGTGCCTTTTCTGCAGGAGGATGATCCAGATGACGGTGTTGTAGCAGCGGTGGAGCCTGTGGACAGTGATGAGGAAGAAGCTGAGGAAGAAGAAAACGACAACAGGGAGTCAGTCATACAGCAATATTTCCAGTGAGACACAGGTGAGAACATTTTCTGGTTTAACATTACATTAACTTTCACACGTCTACCTCTATCCTGTACCTACATTTCACACACTATTTGTTAACTGAGTTGTCCCCTTCCATTTCAGTTTCACAAATGTGGTAACCTACGTGTCAACAGCTTGCACCCTTGAAGGGCTTGTGATGTGTGACATTGGTATGGTGGCCTCCCAATGGGTAACCCTTTTTGATACTGTAATTGACAATACAAAGTTCAAAATCATAGACTGACTCCAGTTTTATTAGTGTTTCAAGGGTGTTTATTTAAGTGCATAAACATGAAGGGGGATTGTGAAATGGTGATGGGTTATGGTGGAAGAATGTCCATGGCAGAGTCCAGTCTATTAGTCCCACAGGTACATTGCACATCTGGCCATTGGAAGTGGAGCTGGGGCAGTTCTGAATTGGACAGGGTAACAAAGTGGGACAGTGGGGGGACAATCAGGGTAGTCTTATTTCCTGGCGGGGGTCTTGCCATCTTGCTCTGTCCTGTTCCTGGATCTCAGGGACCACTTTTGTGGTGGTTGTCCGTCTGCAGGGGATGGGGTGCTGGTGTGGTGGTCCTGTGGCGGGGCGTCCTGTCCACTAGCGCCGGCGGAGGTGGTGGGCATTTTATCGTCCTGGCTAGTGTCAGGGTCCCCTTGGACTGCCACGGTGTCCCTCAAGGTCTTTTGAATGTCCGTCAGCACCCCTACGATGGTGCCCAGGGCGGAGCCGATGGTCCTGAGCTCCTCCATGAACCCCAAATACTGCTCCTCCTGCAGACGCAGGGTCTCCTGCAACTTGTGCAGGACCGTAGCCATCGTCTCCTGGGAGTGGTGGTATGCTCCCATGATGGAGGAGAGGGCCTTGTTGAGAGTAGGTTCCCTTGGCCTGTCCTGCCTCTGTCGCACAGCAGCCCTCCCAGTTCCCCTACGTTCCTGTGCCTCCGTCCCCTGGACCGTGTGCCCACTACCACTGCCCTCGGGTCCCTGTTGTTGGGGTGTTGGGTTAGCTTGGGTGCCCTGTAGTGGTGGACACACCGCTGATTGACCTGTCCTGGGTAGGGAGGTATGGGCCCGCTGGGTGGGTGCTGTGCTGGTGTTACCAGAGGGTGGCAGCTCGGTGTTGGGCTATGGCTGGGCAGGGGGAACCGACTGTCCTGAGGCCCACAATGGTCCGGGCTTGTCATCAAGATCCAGTAGGGCAGGGCTGCTGTCGTCACTGTGGGCCTCTTCTGGGGGTGGAGTGGTGTTTTCTGGACCCTCTGGTGTGGTGACGTTCCTTCGGGTTCCTGCAGGGGTATAAGTACATGATTATTGCATGTGTGTGTTTCATGGTGTGCAATGGTTGGGTGTGCATGTACACCAGTGCTAGCATTCCTGTGTGGGGGCTTGTGTGCTGATGGTTGGGGGGTGTTCTGGGTCTGTGCAGTGGGCATGCTTTAGTGATGGGTATCCATGCTTAGTTGTGTCATGCAGGTCTTGGTTTTAGGGATGGGTGGTTGGTGTTATGGGTACATTAGTGAGGAGTTAGTGTGTTAGGGGAGGGTGTGAGGGTGGGGGGGTGTGATAGCATGCAGGTAGGGTGGGGGATATGATAGTTAGAATTTGACTTACCAGTGTTCGTTCCTCCAACGACTCCTCCGAGGCCCTCAGGATGCAAGATGGACAAGACTTGCTCCTCCCATGTTCTTAGTTGTGGGGGAGGAGGTGGGGGTCTGCCGCCAGTCCGCTGTACCGCGATGTGGTGGCTGGATACCGTGGAACGCACCTTCCCCTGTAGGTCATTCCACCTCTTCCTGATGTCCTCCCTATTTCTTGGGTGCTGTCCCACAGCGTTGACCCTGTCAACTATTCTTTGCCATAGCTCCATCTTCCTGGCTATGGATGTGTGCTGTACCTGTGAGCCAAATAGCTATGGCTCTACCCGTAGGATTTCCTCCACCATGACCCTGAGCACCTCCTCAGAGAAGCAGGGGTGTCTTTGGCGTGACATGGGGTGGTGTGTGTGAGGTGTGGGGTGGTGTATGTGTTGATGAGTGTGGTGAGTGTAGTGGTATGTGGTGTTTTGTGCGTGGATGTTGTGTGGGTGATGGTGTTGTGTGCCTCTGTGTGATGGGGTTCTCTATTCTGTGCTGTCTCTCTATAGCCTTCTCTCTAATTTCTGGTCGTAGGGGTTTGTGGGTGATGTGGGTGTGTGTTTTATATTGTGTTGGGTGTGTGGGAGTGTTGTTTGTATGTGTATCAGGTGTGTGTATTTGGATTTGTCCAATGTGGCGATGTTTTGGAGCTGTGTGTGTATTTTGAGCGCGGCGGTGTGTACCGCCAATGGAATACCGCGGTTGTAAGACCACCGCGTGGGTTCGTGGGTCTTAATAGCATGGGCGTGTTTCTGTTGGCGTGGAGGTGGAGGATTTGTTTACGCATGTTTATCGCTGACCTTTGGTGTGGCGGAATTGTGTGGGTGTCTGAATTTCGGCGGATTCCGTGATGTGTCTCATAATAGCTGTGGCGGTCTCCTGCCGCCACCGCGGTGTATTGGCGGTCTTCTGCACGGCGGTAAGCGCCTTTTACCGCCAATGTTGTAATGACCCCCTTAATGTTTAAATTAATTCAACAAGGAAAATCCATTGTGTGTCTAATGCCTAATCTTAAAGAATGTACCTCTTTCAATTAACAATTACTACAACTTGAAAAATAACACATATTGCAATTAATATCAATTGATAAAATTGAACACCAAGGAGTGACAATACTGTTTAATGAAAAACTACAATGAAAACTCAAATATCTCTGGAGTCAACTGCTATGCTAATGTAATTATTAATGTACTATTCTGTTTATGTACTTTGGTTTATGAAGGTAAACAGACAAAAGGAAAAAAGATTAAGATGCTCTTCCATCTTGAGCTTGTTAGAATGCTTGTGTAGTGATAGAACAAAAATATACTCTGCATCTTCTATTAGAAATCTTGCTGATCTGTGCTCTGGATCAGTACTTTTCAGTGAAAACACTCAAGAAAAAAAAACACTCAAGAAGATGAACAAGAATGTTTGATGGTCCTATTAGGTATTTTAGAAGAAGAGATGATACATATTGCAGAACTATTTGGACTAAGTTATTCATGGCAGCATAATTGTAAAAATTGTTCCTTTTCTTCAAAAACAGAAATATACTCAGACCGATTTAGATAACTAACTGTACCAGACTGTAAACTGTTGGTTTTGATAAATTGTTTAAAATGCATCACAGAATAATACCTGCACAGTGTAACTCTGACTTTCTGACTGTCTATCAACTTTAACAGCAGAATAAGTGGCAAGCTTATTATCTTAATGCTACAATGATGCACAGCAGATGAAATTACATTTGACACCCTAATTACCAATTTCGAAGCTGTACAAACCTCTATTTCTGGGGAAACATATACCTGTACAGCCATTATTTACCATGAAAGAGTTAGTGTTACATCTGGACATTACACTATCTATATGAAAAATACAACTGGATGGGCAGAGAGTAATGATAGCAAACTTTCATTTAAGCAAAGATAACCTTATAAATTACCAAATTCATATTTCTGTTTCTTGAACCAAAGTTCTAAGGAGGATTAGTACTGGAGAAATGGAATAGCACATATCTGGGACTTTCAATAAAACAAAATAGGAAATCATATGGCCTAACAGGGATGATGTCTTTCTAAGGAATTTTAAATTTTCAAATCTTCTTACTCTTGGAAGGAAACCACATACCTACTACTAAACTGGAAATAGAGATCAGACAGTTTGAAATAGGACAAACATCTACAGAAGATAAAAAGAAAAACTTTTGTTTCAAGAAGAGCTGGAAAACAATAACAATAATAACACTATTGATATACTGTACTCTTGTTCAATGGATTTATGACATCAGGCGGCCTACCAAGGTTGATGTCTTTATACACCTTGTTAACTACTACTATGGTTCATACTAATTAATTATATCCTGTAGCTATAATATACTTTACATTACTTAACAAGTAGAGGTAAGAGTTTGGTAAATATTTGTGGTGAGTGTCATACATGGTAATGTTAATTTGAAATAACATGCTATCTAATTATGGGCCAGATGTAGCAAAATCCGTTTTTGCGACTTGCAAATTGTGAGTCTGAGCGACTCGCAATTTGCAAGTCGCAAAAACGGATGCAGAATGGTGTCTCCGACACCTTCTGCGACTCGCTATGGGGTCGCAAAGACCCACCTCATCAATATTCATGAGGTGGGTCGCATTTTGCAACCCCATAGCGAGTCCCTGCACTCACAGGGATGGTGGCCTGCTGTAGTCAGCAGACCTCCATGTCTGTGACTGCTTATTAAATAAAGCTGTTTTTTTTTTCATTTTGCAGCCAGTTTTCCTTAAAGGAAAACGAGTTGCAAAATGAAAAAAATACCGAAACTATTTGGTTTAGTTTTTTTCAGAGTAGGCAGTGGTCCATAAGACCACTGCCTGCTCTGAAAAAATATTTTTGTCAACATTCAGAAAGGGGAAGGGTTCCCACAGGGACCCCTTCCCTTTTGCGAATGAGTTACCACCAGTGTGACACTGGTGGTACTGCGAGTTGCGATGCGCGTCGCAAATAGGAAGGGGACATCCCTTCCTATTTGCGAGTTGCATTCCCAAATTGCGAGTCGGTACCGACTCGCACATTGGGAATGAGCATCGCGTGAGGCCGTTTGCATGTTTTTTTACAGCCCATATGACTGTCTTTTTTCTCCACTGTTCAGGGATGAGTATCTATATGCATGTCATGTATAATGCAAAAGTATAGAAGCTGAGAACAGTGGACCAAGAAGTGTAACATGCTTACATATTATCTGTGCTTGCTATACAGTAATATATATTTGTTGTATCTTGTAATTAAAAATATAATTTATATTACAGATTGTGAACTTTATAATCAATAACTTAATAATATGAAAGGAATATGAAACCTTTAATTCATGTTTTGTCTCTTTTTACACATATTGTAGTACCTATTTATTGCAGTAATAATGTAGGTAACTAATTACATATTTGTTCACTGAGACACCATCTATAAATGTAGCCAAGTACACCGTTATTTATACTGATACACCAACACATTAATGTCAATACAGCTATGGATACAAATAAGCATAAACTAGAACACTCAGGTAACACTGATTCATTATTAAATAATATGAATAGACAAACACTAATGCATACACTAACACACACAGACATACACTGATGCATACACCGACACACGCATGCACTCACTGTTGCACACAGTGTCGCACCCAGGCACACACTGGTGCACACACTGACACACCCAGGCACACACTGATACATACACTGACACACCCAGGGACACACTAATGCATACACTGATACACGCAGGTATATACTAATGCTAACACTCACATACTCAGACAGACACTGATACATACACTGACATACCCAGACAAACAGTGACACATACACAAACACACTCAGGTACACACTTATCCATACACTAACACACCTAGGGACACACTGACACATACGCTGACATACCCAGACAAACACTGATGCATACACTAACACAGCCGGGTACACACACAACCATACACTAAAACATAGCAAGCACACACTGATATATGGATGAACACACTCAGGCACACACTAATGCATTCACTAACATACACAGACACACACTGATATATAACCTGTCATAGCTAGGGATACACTGCTCTATACGCTGACATATGCAGGCACATATTATGCAGACACTGACACACCCCCATAGACATTGATGCATACACTGACATACAGGCAAACAGTGATGCATACACTAACACACCCATGTGCACCCTGATATGTATGCTGACATACCTAGATAGCCACTGATACATACACTGACATACCCAAACACTGATGCACACACTCATCCATACACTCATACATCCAAGCACACACTGATGTATAGACTAACACACCCAGGCAGACACTAATGCATTAACCCTGGGAACAAACTGATGCTCACACTGACAAAGCCAGACATACACTTATATATACACACTGATACACACACTGATACACCAACACTAACACATACTGTACTATGTCCACTCAAAAATAAAAACATGGACACAGCTCTTTGTAGTAAATATGACGGTTCTAAAAAGAACCTTTTTTGAAAAAAAGTTTAATGAAACGTTTTTTAATTTTTTTATTTGTTTTTCCTTTTTTTTTTAAATGACTTAAAAAAGAAAGTCTATAAACAATAACCTTGTATGCAAAACAGTTGCATATTCAAAAAGCTATTTTTTTACTGTAAAATAAACATGCTAATTATGTCATCAACTTCCTGGCACTTGCTGCTATGCACAACCATGTCCTTCAGCTCTTTGCATAATGGTGCAATAGATATATTTTGTACAGGTGCAGCAGCAGAAAACGTAGATGGTTTTGGCTCAGAAGGATCAGTAGCTCTTTCCCTGATGTAACAGAGTTATGTACGCCCACGATAACTTTTAATATGTTTTCTCATAGTAGAAGTACCATAGCAGTACTTTTTTCTCAGTGCCACTAGACAGCTGTTTTCCACAAAGAGTGCACTCTACAAACCTGGCACAGACTTTCTTTTCAGCAGCGGGATAGTGTACTGTCTCCACATCTCACCTTCTTTCCTGACAGCTGCCTCCTGATATATCTCATGTTCTTCCATTCCTGAAGAGCTGCCAGGATCTACACCTTCTGCCATTTTGATTCCCAAGTGACAAAATGCAGACTTCTTCACCAAGAGACAACAGGAAAATGACTCTGTTGGGTGTGTTTTTTTTTCAAAAGTTTGGTGTTGTCCTTATGAACCAATGGAAAGGCAGATTTTTATTTTGACAGACCCTGACTCAGCGGATTTAGCTACAAATCAGAGTATTCTTGCGTATTCTCAAATCCCTTATTTCTACAGAAATAAATACCACAATCATTTAACAGCTCTGGATTCTATCTATTATTATAGTGCAATTTAATTTACAAGCTATTTTATACATAAAATATTTATAAAATAAATCAACGAATCCGTGGATCCAAAGCCCAAGTAACATGGATCGGAGCAAAAACCATAGAGTTCAATTGCTTGACAATTTGCGGATCTGGGGGACCCGCATTTAAAAATAAAAATAAAATAAGTAAGACATTATTCAATATTCAACATACCTCTTTATATTATACTGCTTCTTGTGAATTTACTTCCATGTGATTATGTTTTGTTTTTAATTCCTGAAACTAAATTACTATTTTTTCCTATGATTTCTTACATAATATAAAATGTAGTCACATTACACATCAATCTTTGTAATTCATAAGTTTTTTTTTATAACAAATCAAAATATGTTCCTCTTTCAAAAACATAGAAATACCCTGAAAAAAACAAAGGTTACTTGGACATTATAGTTAGAAAATAGAGTTTTCAAAAACCCTATAAATTAACTGAAGAAAACAAAAGTTACAGGGGCGTTATTGGTAGGAAATATAGGGGGTCATTCTGACACCGGTGGGCAGCGGTTGCCGCCCGCCTGGAGGGAACCGCCATTTGGCCGCCCCGCGGTCAAAAGACCGCTGGGGCCATTCTGACTTTCCCGCTGGGCCGGCGGGCGCTACCTAAGGTAGCGCCGGGCGGCCCAGCGGGAAAGGGGCCTGCAACACTGAAGCCGGCTCCGAATGGAGCCGGCGGTGTTGCAGGTGTGCGACGGGTGCAGTTGCACCCGTCGCGCTTTTCACTGTCTGCTAGGCAGACAGTGAAAAGCTTCATGGGGCCCTGTTAGGGGGCCCCTGCACTGCCCATGCCAGTGGCATGGGCAGTGCAGGGGCCCCCAGGGGCCACAGGACACCCGTTCCCGCCAGCCTGTTCCTGGCGGTGAAAACCGCCAGAAACAGGCTGGCGGGAAGGGGGTCAGAATCCCCTGGGCAGCGCTGCTTGCAGCGCTGCCCTGGCGGATTTGCCCAGCCGGGGGAAATCCGGCGGGAAACCGCCGGACCCGGTTTTCTGACCGCAGCTTTACCGCCGCGGTCAGAATGGGCTTGGAAGCACCGCCAGCCTGTTGGCGGTGCTTCCGTCATTCGTGGCCCTGGCGGTCTTGGACCTCCAGGGTCAGAATGACCCCCAGAATTTTTAAAAAACAGAAATTCACTGAAAAAAGCAAATTTTGACAGGAACGTTATAGTTCGGCTCACATTTCACATGTACAAAAGCAGTGAAATTTAGCAGTTATGGTTACCTAAGCTAACTATAACTTGCGGCCCTGTACTGCTCTGCTTATGATATCACATATTACATCACTCATGACATGGTCAGTGACATAATTGATGACATCACTGATGACACCTGAAATTACTTTTTGTGGTTCCTCATAAGGATTGTGACTATTGTGTTCGAAGAGCTTACATCCACTTCAACCAACAACCCAATCTCTCTCTCTCTCTCTCTCTGTCTGTCTCTCTGTAGGGCAACTACAGATAGATTTTTTAAAAATGTTGTCTCCTATTAACTTTGCACCCATTTGACAAACATCCGTTAAACTTTGCGAAACTGCTGCCCCCGTTTCATTGATGTAGTACTGAAAGTTTTGCAGTGTTTGGTCAAGAGGGTGAAAGAAAAAAAGTTGGGTCCCAATACAGACTTGAAATCTAATGTTTTTATATAGAAATTTGTATTTTGCGTAGTGAGAAAACAGGCAGTCAGGTTTTGCTGAAATATGGCTAAATTAGCTATTAGGGTGCGCAGGTTATTCTTTTGGGTGCTGCGGGTAAATAAAGTAAGAATTTCTTGAGTTACAGAGTTTTTCAACTTAGTGGTATCTTGTAGCACAATACTACTAAAAGTAGCAAGGAAGCACAAAAAATATACTAGACTGAAAATGTAAAGTTTCAGGTTTACTACATGATCAACTGAAAGACCCATTTATGGGAACATGCTAATGGAAACCTATAAACAAATACATAACTAAAAGAATACAGCCTAATCTACATAAGATTTCTTTACATGCTCTCTGTCTCACAAAATAAAACTGGCCCAACAAGCCACAAAAAAACCCTTTCTTAGGCACAACTGTGCAACAAAATGAAAAAGTGACCTAGCAGTGAACTATACAAACTGTTAATTAGAGGGCATGATAATTGGCCACTAGGAAAAAAATTATCTCAATTTTCATAAAAAAAGAATGATTGCCTTTCATTTACTTTGGCATTCATATGTAGCACAATCCTACTAAAAGTAGCAAGGAAGCCCAAAAAATAAACTAGACTGCATGTGTAAAGTTTCAGAAATACTACATAAACAACTAAAAGACACATTCATGTTCAAATGGTTATGTAAACCAATACGTTAATACATAATAAACACAGTAGATATAAAGAAAGAAAGCACATTAAGTCGGATTGCCACTCTGTAGTTATGGTAGGTATTCACAAAGATAGCAATTCCTTGGATTTTAGCTCCCTAATAACTTTCCAACCGTTTGACAAATCGCCACAAATCATTCCAGACTTATAGCATTTTTTTCTATAATTTGAGATGATATACATTTTTGTGGTGAATCCTTAATGGAGTGCAAAGATAAAATAGATTCCCAATATACATTTTTCCACCAGTGCATTTTCCAAAGAGTATTGTATTTGAGGTAGCGTGAAAACAGCAGAATGGATTTACATGACATGTAGCAGGATTATACATTATGGTGCAGAGATGATGCTTATTGGGTACTGCAATTAGGAGGGTAAATATTTTTAAGTTACAATGCATTTACACTTAGTGATATCTGTCACTGCAGTACTTTTGCGGAAGTTCCCGTGAAACTATCAATGGGACATGGCCATAAACTGATTTAAAAATATATTAAAAAGATATAAATACATTTTCTTGTCTATTACAAGTTAAAGTGGTAAAAGGTAGGGATCTACTACTTCCTTATATCTAAGTCCTTAATTCTGTACACAGTAAAATCAATATGGCTGCCTTTTCCTTTTCTTAAAACAGCCATTACCCAATTATATACTGGCTTGTCATTGCCAGGTACCACAGTATAATGCAAAGTTATCACAGTATACCATGGACCAACTGGCTCTATTGTTGAATTGTGGTACCCTTGTGTCACTCATGGTCTTGCATGGGCAATGCAATACTTAAGTCAGATTTACAAAGGAATGCAAGGTCACCATGTGTGGCCCTGCATTGACTGGTAAATCTGGAGAAACACAAGGCAGTGCAATTCACTGTTTTGTGTTACTCTGCACACCATAACCTACATTGCTGCCAAATTTCACATACATCTGAAAGTCATGTCACTGTAGCCACTTCATTAAATGATTTCCACTCTACAACACTCTAATGAATGCCATTCCACACTGTATGCTACCCCACTCTACGCCACTCCAGTGAATGGCACCCCACTCTATGCCATTTCACTCTACACTATTCGATTGGATTCCACTCCAATGTACAGCACTCCTCAGTATGCTATTACACTCTTCCCCAGACTACTGTAGGCCACTACACCACTCCATTACATGCCACTCCACTATCCGCTACTCCAATATAAACTGTTATACACCATGCAACTCCATTGTACGACACTTCACTCTATGCCTCTCAGCTCTATGCTATTACACTGTACACAACTCCAATCTATGCCATTTCACTCTACGCTATTATCCATATCCAACTCCACTATACAACTCGAGTGTTTTCCACTCCACTGTATCCCACTCTGCTATACGCAACTCCAGTATATCCTCTTGCACTCCACACCATTCCACTGTATGCCACTCCACTCTATGCTGTTCCACTATGTGAAGCTCCACTGTACGATACTCTGCTCTACTCCACTCTAGTGTATGACACTCCACTCTACCACTCTTCATTCTAAACTATTCCATAGGACACCACTTCACAGCACGCTTCTCCACTGTAAGCTATTACACTCTACCCCATTCTAGTGTATGCCACTCCAGTCTACACCGTTTCACTGCACGCCACTGCACTGTAGACTACTCCACTGCACACCATTCTCATCTATGCTACTCTACTGTATGTCACTCTACTCTATGCTATTCAACTGTATGCCACTCCGCTATACTTTACTCCACTTTACGCCATTCCAGTGTACACCACTTCAGTCTAGCCACTCCATTCCACACTAGTCCACTGGGCGACACTCCACTATATGCTACTACACTCTAACCTACTCCGCTATACACTGCTCCATTCTACACAAACTCCACTGTATGCCAATTCACTGTACACTATTCCACTCTATGCTTTTCTACTCTATGCCACTCCTCTGTACTCTACCCTAACCTATTCCGCTGTATACCACTCCATTCTATGCTATTACACTGTACGCAACTTCGGTCTTTTCCCCTCTACTCTATGGTGTTTCACTCTACTCTACTCCCCTATAAGCCATTCCTCTGTATGCTATTACACTACCTCACTCCAGTGTACACTCCTTAACTGTACGTCCCTCCACTGTACACACTCCAGTCTATGCTATTCCACTTTATGCTACTCCACTCTATGCCACTCCAGTGACTTTCCTTTTATCTATATAACTCTGCGCTAAACAAACTCTAATACACTCTGTGCCACTCTACTAGGCTGTATTCCACTTTATCACCATACACTCCACTGTCCAAATTTGCACTCAACTCTATGTCTGTACACTCTATTGAACAACACTGTACGACAGTTTCCAACACTGTACAGCACAGCCCTCCACTCTACCCTAAGAGATGCCACTCAAATGTATAACAGTTTCCTCAACTCTGTGCTACATCACTTCATTGTATGCCACCCCACTTTATGCTAATCCACTGTACCCTGCTCCATGCTACGCCACTCCACTGTACTCCCCTATAATCTATTCCAGTCTATGCCACTACACTTTTCTACAGACCACTGTATAATATTCAACTGTATGCTACTCCACTTTACAGTATTCCACTCTATGCCACTACAGTGTCCGCCACCCAACTCTACGCCACACCATTGTATGACACTCCTTCACTCTATATAACCCGACTCAATAAAAGTCTACAACACTTCATAGCACGCCACAACATTCTATTCAGCTCTATCTTCATACATTCCAATGTCCAACTCTATACTCCACTCTATGCCCATACATTCCAACATTCCAATCTCCAGCACTCTATTCCACTATATACACTTTTCTATATGACACATCATTCAACTCTACTGTATGAGACCCCACTCCAATTTATAACTTTGTACTACCTATGCTATATCATTGCACTCCAATCCATGCCACTCTACTCTGCAACACACCAATACACTCTATTGTACTTTACTCCACTCACCCCACTTTACTCCACTCTACTCCACTATATGAGACTTTACCTCACTCGACACTACTATACAACAATCCACTCTATGCAACTCTACTGTTTCATACACTACTGTACTCTATGCAACTCCACTCTACTACACTGTACTCCACAGTCCTGTCTATACCCCTTCACTCCACTCTCCAACACTGTACAATACTGTATCCCACTGTACAACACTTTACTCCACTACAGTCTACGATACTCTAGCCCACTATACAACACTACATAACTGTTTGTATGCCACTGCATCCCACTTTATTCCACTCTTCTTTTACACAGTACTCTACTCTACGCCACTCAGTGTCACTGTACTCTATAACACTGTATGCCAATCCACTGAACCATACTCT
This sequence comes from Pleurodeles waltl, assembly GCF_031143425.1. Taxonomy (NCBI): domain Eukaryota; kingdom Metazoa; phylum Chordata; class Amphibia; order Caudata; family Salamandridae; genus Pleurodeles; species Pleurodeles waltl. The sequence continues at coordinate 416,071,216 of NC_090437.1, read as the reverse complement.
ACAACACTGAACTGTACACAACCCCACCCTACAAAAATCAGCTAGACTGTATGCCACTCCTCTGTAGTCTACATCACTTTTCAATACTGTATGACACCCCACTACACTCTATTGTACAATACGTTACTCCAATTTATCACTGTTTACTCAACTGTTTGTTATGCCACTCCACTCTACTGCCCTTCCCTCCACTATGGTCTACAAAATGCCACTCCACTCAGACACTTTACTCCACTCTACACTACCCCACTCCAGTGTACTCCACTATACTCCACTCTACTCCACTTTACCCCACTCTACGCCACTGTACTATACTCCGCCCTATGCCACTCCACTGTCCGACATGCTAATTCACTGAATGCAACGCCACTCTACAACACTGTACAACACTCTATACCACTCTATGACACTCTACTCAATGATCATGTACTACAGAGTATGACACTTGACGACATGCCACTTAGCTTCTCTCTACGATACACCACCCCACTCAATGACATGGCACTCCACTCTATGGCACTCTCCTCCACTGTACTCTATGACACTCCATCTAACAATACTCCATTCTGTGGCAGTTTATTCCACCCTACTCCACTCTAAAACACTCTACTCCTTTCTATGACAGTCTTTGACTCCCTACTCTACTGTTTCACATGCCATTCCACTGTATAACTCGCTGCTCCAATCTACGGTGCTTTACTCCACTATATGAGACACCATGCCACTATACTATATCACACTTTACCACACTTTACAATACACTACAAGACTCTACTCTACTCATCTGGATTTCAATCTACAGTACTCGTCTGTGACAATAGACTTACAACACTCTCCTACATTGTACAGTACAACACTCCACATAACAACTCTCCACTTGGGATACTGGACTCTACGATTCGATACACATTTTTATTAAGATTTTTTAAAAACAGTGAAATTCAATGAAAAAAACAAAGGTTAAAGTTTAGTTATAGTAAGGAAAACTTATTTTCCCCATACAAACTAAATTTAAACTACACAAAAATGTAAAATGTCAAATTTATAGTTAGGACTTTCATTTGCAATTTACCCACCACCTTCAAATTATTCTAAGTAGCGGACCTCGTTACACATTCTTTTCAGCTCGCTAACCAGCCAACACTAACTATAATTCACCACTCTACCATGCAGTCTTTTCTCACAAAGAACAATCCGCCACTGTACAACATTATACTGTACAAGACTCTCTGCCATGGCATTGCGGGACACTACACTCAACAACAATGAACTTTACAACATTCTACTCTACTCTATGTCACTACACTCTACAACACTCTGCTATGCTCTGTGCCACTCTACAACACTCTACTCAATGACATTCCACTCCACTCCACCACACTCCATTTCATGACACAATAATGTACGATACTCAGTACTCTGTACAATATGCCACTCCACTCTACAATACTCCACTCCTAGATAAGACACACCACGCCACAGTATAACACTTTACTCCACTGCATGTGACGTCACTCCACTGTACTCAACTACACTCTATTCCACACTATCATACTCCACTCTATGACACCAGACTCCATTACACTCAACTTCACTGTACTGTACTACACTCCACTTTGTGACACTCCAATCAAGGACACTCCACACTGCGATTTGAAACACATTTTTATTTTAAAAAAACATTAACATACACTGAAAAAAAACGGTTAAGGATCATTTATGGTTATAAATATCGTATAACAATACTTCTCCCCCCTATTCAATCAGGGGCCACCTTTCCTTGGTAGAGGTGTGGATTATATCCAGCATGATCAATAGTTAGGTCATGCACCTGGCATTGTGGAACAGTATTATGTAATTTTAAGTTTTTTAAATTGTGGTAATTAACAATTTATAGTTTTGTATGTATTTTTTCACTGGACGTAAAGAGGGGGTCCTGATGGAAGTTAGAGACTGGTACTCTCAATCCTTTTTCTTAGGTTGCGCTTCTGTTTTCTTCATCATGGGTGTGGAATTTATTGCACAATTTTTTGCTCATATCTTTTGATGGATGATTTCATTCATATATTCTACGCATTCTTTTGGGACTAAGTAAATTATGATGGATTGATGTATGCCCACTAGGTAGATACCGAGGGTTACAATATACTTTTAGCGTATATATGATATAGTGATTTTGTGTTGATATTTTGTCCTCTCATGTATCTTATTGTGGGGTAAAATAGAGGACAATATGATAAGTTTTATATTGTATACCTGTTATCACGGATGATGCATCACTCCCACTGGTATGTGAATCCTATATACTGAGGACATGAATATGTGGAGGATAAGATGTATGGTGTCATTAGCGCACTTGGGCGCTATTGTAGGAATGTAATTGCAGTAGATTGAGAACATCAACATGGTGAGAATTGAAGACTTATAGGATCTTAAATAGCTATATGAACTAGATATGTAGTACCAATATGAATAGTATGAGTAATGAACGACTCTTGTGTATGTATACGTATTCATGTTATTGCATTGCAATTTATAATTTTTGGGAGATGCACATATTATTCATGATTGCAATGTATAATTGGATAATATGATGAACATATGAATAATAACTATTGAGGTTTGAATATTTACTATAATAGGCATGTGTTTGACAGTGATGGCTCCACTGCATCTGTCCTATTTCTATACAAGTGACTTTCATGTATGGACACACGTATTTACGTTAGTACATTGTATTTTGTCATTTGTGGTGGATGCTAATACATTCAAGATTGAAGTATAGAATTGGACAATATGAGTAACAAATGAATATTATCTATTTATGTGTAGTTATGATAACATGCATTTGTTGGATAGTGATGGCTCCACCACATTTGTCCCATTTCTATACTGATGATTTGTTTTGTACAAAAGACATGATTTGAGGATATATGCACGTGATCAAGGCTGCGAGGTCAGCTCAATCGCAAGTAAACCCTTCATTGATTGACTTCTTCTGTTGTTACAAGTATGCGTTTTACATTTTTGATTTTGGAGGATTTTGATACTGGCTTGCTCCACCAGTTTACACACCACCCCTCCTCATGGCCTGTGGTGCCCAGAAGGAGCGCACTGTTATGGAGATATGTATTTATATCCAATACAGAATACCACTTTGTCCTGTGCCAGCAAAGCGGCAGGTCTCACAGGTTAGCGACTCCACCAATCTCCTTCACAATGCTTCCCCTCAAATGTACACCGCATAAAAGCAACTGAGACCTCTCTGCCTCCAAATGTCAACATTTTCAGTTTATTGTGCAATGCTGCATCACAAACTCAACGTGTTTCGGAGACCTAGTCTCCTTGATCACGGGTAAACATTGGTTCACAAACTGTCCTCTATTTTTGAAACCCCGTGTATACAACATAAACAAAGGACAAACAATTCACCATTGCCAAAACAGCGGCCATCTCAGCCTATACTCAAAATATACGTACTGCTGTTTCTTACCAGTATCAAACATAAATGTTCAAATTCATTCCTAATTGTTATATGATTTATCTAAAATGTACATCAACAAATTATATTACATTAAATTAACCATATAATTCCTGCCCAGGGGATATTTAAATACATTTCATATAATATAATTTTCGTTCAATGTATTTTTCTATTTTACATTTCTTAATCTTCCATATTCATGATAGTGTTCTTAAAGGAATTTTTGAAACATTATTCAGATAGACTTCATTGCCTAATCTGTAATGTATAACTTATTCTAGCCCAAGTGGGCAGTAGTATTTTAATGAGCATAAGTATTTCCATTCTTATTCAGTTCATACTCATCTATTACACCTGTCCCCAATGGAATTTAAACATTTTATCTTTCTACCTATATATATGTATGTATATATATATATATATACTGTATATATATATATATATATATATATATATATATATACACATACATATATATGTATAGCTTATACATCTATGTTTATATATATATATATATATATATATATATATATATATATATATATATATATATATAGAGTGAGAGAGAGAGAGAGAGAGAGAGAAAGAGAGAGAGAGAGAGAGAGAGAGATCTATAAGTTACTGGCAAGTGCCAGTAGGTATAGTTAGAACCTAGTTTCCATAGGAAAGGTGTTTTTTTTTTTTGCCCATTACTTTGACACCGTTTATTGAATCGCCGCAACATTTTCAAAACTAGTTTGGCACTCACTTCAGCTGCTGTCTTGAAAGTTTCAGGGTGGGCTGAGAAAAAGGGGGGTCCCAAAAAACACAATTTCCCAAAGGGATTTAGAACACAAATTCACCCAAACTGCTGGATGGAGTTTCACCAAATGTGACAAGAAGGTAGCTTTTGGTCCAGAAAGCATGATTTTTGTTATTTAGTGCTAATCTATTCAGTAATAGAAATATGGATTTCTAGGGACATGCTGAGATAATGCTGAGATCTGATTGGCTCGAAACACTTCAACCAGGAAGTATTGGCAGCCATTTTGGTATCCAGCCTCAGCCATGTCCCAAAAAAAATGTAAAAGAAAAGCGTTCAGTATAGGAATGCCCTAACCTCCTAGCCTTGGTGCTGGGGCCCCCCCGGGACACTGCCCGGGCTAAAAAGCATTTTCTTTTCAACTTTTCCCAACATTTGTGGAGAATCTGTTAATCCTGCAAATATATATTTTAAAAAACAAGCACAGTTTCCCGTGCTTGTTCAAAATGTATCCCCCATGTGGGCCAGGTCCTGTGGGCATGTGCTATTACAAATAAAGGAGGGGGCAGATGGGTCCCCCTTCCTAGGGCTCTTTGAGCCCTGGGGAACACCACTTCCCTGGGGCTTTATCAAAACATTGGCGGGAGCCACTCGGGCACCCTTCCACTGGGCTCCTATGAGCCCTGGGGGCCACCATCTCCCCAGGGCGGGCCAGTGCAAAATAAAGGAGGGGCCACACTGCAGATGCAAACTCCACAGCCATCTCCTTCAATCTTCCGAGGTTCCCAGCCGTGGGAGAAAGAAGTTTGATTTCACCAGGTGGGAGCTCTGCAAGCTCCCGCCAAACAAAAGCAAACACTAACTCCGTCTCAAGCAAGTGGGAGATATAATACCGCTCCTGCTCACTGGGAGTGGAGTTTGCATCTGTTCCAGGGCAAGGAAACAGATAAAGGATTGCTCCCGCATGCAATGCTGGCTCCCACAGAAGTAAATTGACCCAGGGATAGGGGCCTCATGGCACCCCTCCACTTCTGACAATTAGCCAGGCCCTGGGGGATGGGGTCTCCATGGCCAAAATCAGCCCAGGGAGGGGGGCCCTGCTCCCTTAAAATAAATGTGCAGGCCCGAGGATGTGGTCCCCAGGGCAAAAATCGGCCCTCTTTCAATAATTGGCCGGGCCCTAGAGAATGGGGGCCCATATCTGCCTGCCCGATGGGGGTTTGGCCACAGAGCTTGGCCATAGGCGAAGCCCTGTGGCCGACCCCAACCATGCACGGTCGATGGCCATGCGTGTTGCAGGACTTCCACTGTGCATGGCCAAAGGCCATTCATGAAGCAGGGTTGGCTGCTTATAGGGGCGGCTGCAGGGGGATGGGGTCCCTGGGGCCAAAATCGGTCCAGAGAGAGAGGACGTGCAGCCTCCTCCCTTTTCCAATAGTTGGCCGGGCCCTGGGGGGTGGGGTCCCCGGGGCCAAAATTGTCTCATGGTGTGGGAGCCACACGTCCCCTCCCCACTTATAATAATTAGCCAGGCCCTTGGGTATGGGATCTCTGGGGCAAAATGGGCCCAGGGAGGGGGACCGCAAGACCCCCTCTCCCTTACAATATTTGTGCAGGATCATGGGGGTTGGGGTCCCCAGAGCAAAAATCGTCTGATGGAGGAGGGTCTGGCACCCCCGTCCCTCTTCCAATAATTGTCCAGGCCCCAGGGGATGGAGGGCCTGGGGCCCAAATGGGGCAGAGAGGGGGTCCCTATGGGCCAGGTTCTGTGGTCATACCCCACTGTCCATGGCCAAAAGCTGTATGTGGCGCAGGACAGCTGCTGCTCATGGCGGAAGACCATTCATGGCACAGGGTTGGCTGCTTATAGGGGGTTGGCTACCTTCTGCTAACCTCCACCGTGCACAGCTGGATGCTGTGCGTGGCACAGGGTTGGATGCTTTTAGTGGGTTGGCCAGAGGGCCTGGCTGCAGGTCGTGGGGGTGGGGGGTGATTGGATTAACCTAAAGTAATTAAATAGTACATAACATTATCAATAAATCAATCAATGATTTCTAAAGCATGGCTAATCACCTGTAAGGTCTCAAGGTGCTGTTTGTGGGCGTCCTGCTCAATTGAAGAGATCTTTCCTGAACTGCTTGAGTGATGTGGTCTGCCTGGGTTTGAGAGGTAGCGTATTCCATGTCCTGGCTGCGAGGTAGGAGAAGGATCTTTTTCATTAAAAAAACCATAGAAATTCACTGAAAAAACAAAGGTTACAGGGACGTAATATTTAGGAAATAGAATTTAAAAACATACAAATTCACTTAAAAACCAAAGGTTACAGGAACGTTATAGTTAGGTTCATATTTTACTCACACAAACCATAGAAATTTCAGCAGTGTTAGTTATGGTTATCTCAAGTAACTTTAACTCATGTACTAAGGTAACTATAACTCGTGCCCTGGCCATGCACTGCTAATTAGACCACATATTACATTATTAAATCACTCGTTACATCTTCAATGACATCACTGATAATATCACTGCAATATTTGCAGTAAAATTATTGATGAGAAAACTGTGCCTTGGGCTTTGTAGGGAAAGGGAAGGAATAGACTGTTTTTGAAAGAATGCCGCACACTCCTGATCTTTCCCCTGCCCTGGTGCCCTTTATACATCCCATCACTGACCATGGTGCAAGGGTGCCTGCATTGCATGCAGGATTACTTTTGTGCAGAAAGGAGCACCTTCATGCACAAAAACAATCCCTCAAGGCTTTTCTCTCTTTCTATATGCACTGCAGAATGCACCACACATCGAAAGAGGAAAGAACAAGAAGAAATATCAATCTTTTTGGCACATTCCCAGGCTTACAAGTTCTTGTAAATCTGGGAAGGCATCAAAAAACCATGGGTGTTGTTTTGGAACACCCATGCAATACTTATGAAAGCGCAGAGACATTTTCTGGCGTTGGCAAAGTGGGCTCTAGCCCAGGGCCTGAGCCTTTCAGGGTGCCCACAGATAGGCCGCAAGAAATGGTGCAGTGAAATCTGCAATATTTCACTGCGTAATTTTTTCCACCATTTTTAATGCCTGCACAGGGCAGGCGTTAAAAGTGACGGGCCCTTAATAATCAACGGGCCTCCCTAGAACTTTGCTGCACTAGTGCCATAGTTTATGGCACTAATCCAGCAAAGAACCACAATAGTGCCATAAATCATGACGCTATGGTGTCATTAGGTGGCAGTAGGTGAGGCGCAAGAAAAGTGGTGCATCAGAACCAATGCACCACTTTCTTGTAGATCTGGCCCTACGTTTCCTTGCAGGCCATCCTTCTTAAACATCATGTATGGCTCATTCAAGCGAGTGTATTTCCAAGAGGACATACATGGGAGATGTACAAAACCCATTAATGATTTATGGTAGGGAACCTTGCAGAAAATATTTTCCACTCAGGCGCCAGTCACACGCCACACCCGGTGGAACATCATACAAGCACCGTAACACTGAGCGTCCAGTAGAGAAATTCAGCACCGGTATGCACTATGTGACATCCAGCAGCATGGCACCACCCTATCCACATGCTCAACTCAAAGGACTATGACAACCAACATACGTCCAGTCTGCTCACCCGAATGCAACACAACATGACTGAATGCAAGTTGGGCGGAGGACGCCAGCTAATCAGAAAAACAGAGGCCAGTAGAAGTTTGTGACTTGTACAGATGGACATGATACCCACCCCCTCACGTTGGCAGCACTGTATTAATTTTATGTAATTTCCAATACAGTTATACACTATATGCTATTTTTCCAACAAAACAACAGAGTACACTGTTCCGTAATTGAATTAATTATTATGCCATTTTTCAGCCATTTCGATTCTCAGTCTTAACAAATGTTCATGCGAGACTACCATAGGGAATCACCAATGTTCCCTGAGCAATGTTTGCTCATTAAAATATCTTCCTTCTTCTCATAGTGTCCACTACAAAGAATGGTCACTGGTATGAATGTACACTTACTTGACCGCATACGTTCCTACAGCAATATTAATGGTCAATAGCATTAATTATATATTTTTAGCACATAGGAGCATATTTAAGTGCCTGTAGTGCCACCGGAGCGTCGCTTTTCGTGACACTCCAGTGGCACTAAGCACTGCTCCATATTCGCATTTTGCAGCACACATAGAAGTGCTAAATCTCCATTATAGATTGTTTATGTGGAGGATGGGACACCTTCCTGCACCTAAACAATTTATCCCCTCAACGCAGACACCATTGCACTATGGTGCAAGGATGCCTGCGTTGGTGATAGGCAGCTTAATTCAGCACATGGAGAGCGCAGAACAGTAGCATTTCTTTGTAGATATTGCACAGTTGTGCCCTCTCCTGTAAATGCAACACATTGCAGCAATGTTGCTTGCTGCCCTGTGTTGCATGAACTATTTGTAAATCGGGGCCAAAATATCTAAAATATGGCAAGAACTTCTACTTCCCTTTGGTACTGTGAATGGATGTCTTGTTTTACATCCTCGTGGGTGCTGCCTGACAGTCTCTGGAGTTAAAGATTTGTACAGCAGAAGCTTCCTCTCTACATCATGTGAGGCGAGAAAGAAGGACAAGCACTCATTTCATATTTGATGTAAGACATAAAGTTCAAATGAGTTCTTCTTTAGGGCAAGACAAGTTACATTTCAGGACACTATGGCGCAGATTATGCCACTTTTGAAATGCAGGGGTCGCCATATTTAGAGGAATATGGCGCACCCCTGCTTTTCCCACCTGTGCTGGTGAACTTTATGCAGCCTTGCGCCAACACAGGCTCCCTTGCGCCATAGTGCAAGGGCATCTGGGCTATGTTGCTTATAGCTTTTGTGATAGAACGCTAACCTTCCTGCACAAAAGCTATCCTTTGGAGCTATTTTCTCCCTTTATTTATGCTGCAGAATGAAAATAAAAGGAGGAAAAAAATTAGGAGAAATACAAATATTTCTCCTCATTACCTCAGCCTTAGGGAGGCGTAGGATTTGGGTGTAAATCCGCGTCTGCAAGTCTTTGCAGATATGGATATCTGTCAAAACCCATGAGTGGATGCACGGGAATGCCTATTGTCTACTCACAACTCCGTGCTGCAAAGACGCACAAGGCAGCACAAGGGTTACAGGCATTAGTTTGTAAATTCCACCAGAAGAATTTGCTTCAGATCTGCATTAAAAAAAAATAACTCAAACGAGACGCAAAGCTTTTGTAAATCTGGGCCTTAAAGTGAGCAAGCAGTGTGAAACCAGCCGAGTACCATTGTCATTGTGTCACATTGAAGAGACACCAAAAGCTCCACTTATTTCTCTTCATTCAAGTTGCATAAGAAGAAATGTGGTTGAAGGGCAACAACATCCAGAAACACCTCCAGCATATAAATAAATGAGTAGATTGATATAGGAGCTTATCAACAAGAGGTCCGAGATGATGCTGACAAATACGTGAAGGTCATGCCAAGCAAAATATCAAAAGGCCACTGTCAGAAACGCAATCCTCTGCCTACAGCTGCTTCTAGAACCAGCAGCGATGCTTAGGGTGCCTACAGAAAATCACTTTATACAGCACCGATATTACAATCTCAGCACTTCCATTATCTCAAGTATGCATAACGCAGGATGTGTTTGAAACACCCTTCTTCCCACTGTCTCCACCAAGTCTGAGAAATCGCGTTCGATGCACCCACAAAACTTCTGAAGGCATGCGGTACCAGGTTGAACCATGTTAGTATCTTTCATCTTCAAGATTCTGATCCTTGCTCACAGCCCTCACTACAGATGATTCATTACCAATTCATATGCTCCCATTCCAACTTCAGCTCAATGCTGGCCATACAGCCCAGAGTCCCATCACGGATCCACTTCCATTGGCATTCTCTGTTCTTTTCTGAGAAGCTCCTGTTAATCTAATTTTCCTCTCTCCAATGGACCGTTTGACTTATTGTAAACTATTTGTGCCAATTCAACTCAAAAATACATCTGTTACGAGTCCATCAATAACTCTCTATAACCTTGTCACAAAATCTACATTTATGAGAAAGTGTGCCAAAATAAAGTTTGAACATGCATAATCATAAACAAAGTTTGTTAAAATTTAAAAATAAACTTTTGTGTGTTGTCTTTTTAATATTCTGCTTTGTCTCCTTTTTACTGCATACGAAGAGTCTTATTTTGCTTTGACAGCATGTTAGATTCTTACTTTTTGAAGGAACTGGATGATGAGCAGGTACCGTACTTCTAAGACTGATTTTGCTTGACTCCTGTCTTTTAGGTTCAGTGTTCTAAGACTCTTAGCTTGTGAATTTTTTTTTTATTCTGCCATGTCTCGTATTTGCATGCTTTTTTTCTTTTTCACTTCACTGGCGAATGCTGTTGCTACCATTATGCCTTGTTGGTGACTTGCAGTGATGTGTGATTTATTGTAAAGTTATTTTCTGTGGCTTCATGCTCTTGGCAAGGACACTATCGTGCCACGATGCCATCTTTTGTATGTGTTCTGACAAACGATAGGAAGGTTTATTGTGTCTTTTGGTGAAGAGAATTATTTTTATGTTAATGATTATTCACTGAAAATGGATTACTATCCGTGCTTTTCTAGTTCTGGTTGAAGTAATCACCAACCGTGCTTTTCTTATGCCAGCCCACTCTAGACAGGAAGTGGTTACTTTCTTGCCTTGGAGATGTCCAGGACTGACCCTGCTTCAGGGCCTTAGGTCCAATCTGTCAGGGCTCATAAAGGGAACGGGGTACATAATGAAAGATTTCTTTATATCTTGTGTGCAACAGCATCAGCACGACATTTAGCCCTACTAATGATGTCACTCAGACGAGGAAAACACTGCTGATGTCCAGGGACAACACCAGATGCACCGTGTCTTCGTAGCATCTCAGAGCAGATGCAACTCTTTACAATTAAAACAAGAGATCAGGGGCAATGTCATAGGTGTATAATTTAATGGGAAAAATGCTTCAATGAACAAGACACATGAGCAGCACAAACAGCAGTGTCACAGTCAAATCCATCCATGAAATACTAGCTAGCGTCCAGAAACCCTTTCAGACAGCCGTGGCCTTTCACCCCTGCAAAACAACAGCAGAAAACCTAAAGCAAGCAGCCCTTTACCTGCACCTTGACCTCCAAGGACGAGCTAATCTTCATCGAAGGATGGGGGGATCTAATACTGTTGTTTCAGCCTCAAAGGCCAATCAACTCCAGTGACTGTGCTGTGGCCCAGGTGTCACAGTCACTGGAGCTCAAAGAACACACTACCCCGGGGTAGGGATGTGAGAAAGGTAGGAGACTTTCCCTCACTACAGTCACTTGACTTGGATGACAAATTAATCATTGACGTTCTCTGAGCTTCAGCCATCCCAACTGCTGCATCGTCAAGGTACACTCTCTAAGTGTTTGTCTCAGAAAACCTTTGTAGACTGCTTGGGTTAGGGATTATTGAGACAATCCCGCATTCTGTGGCAGAGCTTCTGCTACTACTCAATTTTGGTAAAAACATCAAATGCAGTGTGCCCCTTCTTTCGAACCTTTTAAAGTATGTGCTATAGTTATATTCCTTCCATTCCAAATGATCAATATGCTGATGCTACTCCAGGTTTTGGCAGGATTTTAGAGATATGACGAGTTGAGATTTACATGACCTATAGACTCGCATCCTCGTACTCCAAATTCACAGACAATTCCTTATCTGCTTCAAACATGTCTTCTCTCTCCCAGTGGTTTCTGTAGGTTTCTAAATTTTATTGCTATACCTACCTACGTGGATGATTGTTTAGATGGAGTGGTCTGACGATCGGCTGCATCTAACCTTGTTCTGGTCATCCACAACCTTTTCCATCTCAATTATATTGTGAACCTATTAAAATGTTTTAATTTGATCATTCTTGATATGGGCCTAGTGAAGCCTTTCCTCACCGAGGGAAAGATTGCTCATAATCGTATCTCTTCTTGGCACAGAGCTTAATGATAGCTTTGCAGTTCTATGATTTCTCTAACTTTCGGCATCCAGTATTGTAATTGCCCTATGCCAGGTGGCATGTGTCATACTGCAGGACAACCTGACAGATCTTCTGGTCCAATTATAGGGCAGCCAATCTGACCCTGTCCTGTTCTGCCATTCTGTAGTTTCATCCCTGAGTAGGAGGATCCATGCCCCCAATCTGATGGTGATGTTTGAGTCATGCACAATCTTAGTGACAACTGAGTCTTCTGAATACAGACGCAGGGCCTAAAGGGAGAATTCTCTATCAGTAATTTACGCAACAGATGTGAACTACCAATCCAACTAAAACAATTGGACTTGAAGTCGGTCATCAGGGGTCTATAGATCTTTTGTCAAGTGGTCAATTTCAATCTAGTTATGTTTCACACCAACAGCAACTCTGATCTTATTTTCATTGGAAAGCAAGGCACACACACTGCACACATTTCTGCCAGCTCTCTATAGAACAGCAAGAATGACCCACATGTGAGGATATTTTCCTCCTGGTTGCTCCTGACTGCTTGTATCACAGGGGTTCTTATTCTAAAGCAATAACCTGAGCAGGGGCCTACATTCACCTTATGAGTTGGGGCACACACCGGCGGAATTCAACTCGTTTTTTGAAGTCTGTGGGAAACTAAATAGAGGCAATGATGAGCAATCTAAGCATGGAATGCATTAAATTTGCCTCCTGGAAAGGTAAGGGTTCGTGCACCTTAAAGGATGGTCTCAAGCTCAATTGGTTAGGAAGATTCCAACATTAATTCCCCTGTCCCTACCCATAGTTTAGGGAGACGTTCAAAACCTCAAAGAGAACCTTGCGTGCTCAGTCATCCTGGAATGCCTTACTCTCCCCTTGTCAGGTTTGTCTCTTATAGTTGCTTTTCTTGAGACAAGACATCCCAACAATGGACGAGTAGAGAAGGTCATAAACGTTCCCTACAATCGCTCTGCCTGAACACCTTAACCCAGAGAGGCTGTCCATTGCCCTTCTATGCCAGTCATCTCATGTGCTGGTGCCCACCAGAAATACACTACACCAAGTTATTAAGGACTTTCGTCTAGGTCATTTTCTTGGACATAGTTCCTGCCACCTGCTCTGTGTATAACATCTGACTTGTCTTGGGCATTAGCTACTTTTGATGAGAAGGTTCACTGTCAGACAGACCTGACTCTTGAACTTTCACATCTAGAGCACTAGTCTTTGAGCCAATGTGCTGCTCACACATAAAAATACAATTGCTTTCGTGGAGCCTTTTGATAGCCACTACCTCAGCATAGCACATACGTTAGCAGCAATCCCCATGTGCCTACAATCCATTCACTATCTCTCATTGGAACAACGTTGTGAGGTATGTTCTCACTCCCTTTGTTCAAAAAGGTTTCTTTGACCCAATTTTAATTAGATGCAAGTCATATTTCCCTGTCTGTTTTTTAGCCCGATCACACACTCAGATGAGTAGGTAATAATTATTGATGTAATACCTTAACGCCTGAAATGCCTGATTTTTCTTTCAATAGTCTAGTTATGATGAAAGTACTCACTGGCAACACGAAAATTGCATCATTATTCTACTATAATTTATTATCAGAGTTAATTTGTGATATCACAATACCATATGCTAAATCCAGCACTCGGGTTTAAAACCAAAAACCCGAGAATGAAAAACAGAAAACACTAAAATAAGTAAAGGGATGCGTCCTTTCTTTATTGTTTCCTTTCAGGTTCAGTTATTAGAAGCTACGTACACAGTTATGTACTTGAAAATTTGCAGTTCAGTGCCAGAGGTCAGGAAACAATTCGCATGTTGCCACTTAGAAACTTCAAAGGGAGTTGTCATAGTGACTTAAATCAAAATGTTTAATTAGTGTTTTCAACAAAACATTATCTGCTAGCTGGTGTTGTAATTTTCACAACACAGAATCCAAGTGTATTGTAAATAATTGAAACTTGACGACTGCTTTCCTGTAGAGAGAGCAATAAAAGGACTGACAGGGTGTTGAAGGATCCCCCGGCTTCTCATTGTGAGGATATTGTACGTCGCCTCAGTGTTAGAAGACCTTATAAATGTTAGGCCCTGATTTATACCTTTTTTGCGCCGCATTACCGTCATTTATTGACGCAAAAGCGGCGCAAACTTTCAAAATACAATTGTCCTTGGCTTCGTTTCTCCTTTATGTCACAGAATTCCTCAGTGTCTTTATTACACATATGAAGGCGTACCACCCTTTTCTGTTAGGATACACCATAGGATGTTCATTACGGTGACCAGCTTTTCCTCACTTTTGTTAGGGTAGATTTCAAGCAAAGCTTCCTCCAAACCACAATCGACAGAACAGGATAATTTCTTGTATCACCCACTGCTGCTCTTTATGGGGGGGCTGAAAGCCTGGTACTTATCTTTTGAAAAAGCTGATGATCAAATCACTAGGCCTGAGTTGGTTATGGTGATAAACCAATGATAAATGATAGCAGCCTGATTGTTTGATTGGGGAACGTTATGTCACATGCCAAAGGTTTGATCTGTTTATTAGGAAGAGCTATGACTAAGGCAGTCGGGATTGCTTAATAATAGTGAAAGCATGCTAAAATCAGTAATCACAGACTGTGGCGGTAAACAGAGAGGTATATATATATATATATATATATATATATATATATATATTACTGAAAAACAAAAGTTAGTGACTGGGATGTTATAATTAGGTTCAGATTTTACCGACACAAAACCATAGAGATTCAACAGTTATCGGTATACTTATCTCAAAAAACCTATAAAACGTACCCTAGTGGTGGTTGCCAGTAGGTAGTTATAATTAGGACCCAGTTTCTATAGAAAAAGTGTTTTTTACTTGCCTATATCTTTGGCGCCGGTTGATGAATCTTTACAAAATGTTCCCAAAAAATGTGACGCTCATGTCAGCTGCTGTCGGGGAAGTTTCAGGGTGATCTGTCAAGTGGGGGTCCTGAAAACAGGGGGTCCCAAAACGTGTTTTCACCATGTTAATTTCCATAGGGATTTTGAAGAGGAATAGCGGCCGAACCATTGGACGAATTTACACCAAACCTGGCAGAAAGATAGCGACCTTTTTTGTAATTTGGTGTAAATCTGATCAGACGTTTTCGAAATATTAAAGGAAAACCAAATTTGTGTACATATGAGATGCGAAGGCTCAGCAAACCCTCCTGATCTTGTGATGAGATCTGATTGGCTGCCAATACTTCCACAAGGAAGTGTTGGCAGCCATCCTGGAACTCATCTTCAGTTGAGTTCCAGAAAAAAAAGGTAAACAATAAGCCCCCTCCCCAGGGCTTAAGTAATAATGAATGCACAGGGCCTGCAGCCCTGGGAACCACCACTTCCCCAGGGCTGACTTTAAATAATGAAGGGGGTCCATCTTGGACCCCTGGCCCTGGGGATCACCACCTCTCTGGGGCTACTTAACATTGGAGGGTGGCCGTGTGGCCCTCCTCAAGGAGTCATAGATGGCCCTGGGGACCACATGGGCCGGCTCCTGCTATGTCCCGGGGTGCCCACCCCTGGGACATAGCTGTTTGCTCTGACTTGGCGGGAGCTTTAACATCACCCGCCAAGTATGAGCAAACACACTGCTTCTAGCAGGCAAGAGTTGTCAAAGTGCTTTCACCCACTGAAGAAGAGGTTTCCTCTGTTTCCCTGCTCGTAGACATGTGGACAGGGAAACAGAGGAGACAACTGCTCCCACAGAGAGGGAGCTGCATCCGTAGTAGCTTCCTCTCTGTAATGTAAATGTAAATTCGTACTTGTAAAGCGCACTCCAACCCTAAGGTCTCGAGGAGCTGAACGCATACTGCTGTGAAACCCCTCCTGGCTTTTCCCTGAGAGGTGCCCAATCCTGGGCAACCCCCAAGGTGAAGCCAGGCATCCCAGCACTGTTGGGGCCGTTGTGGAGATTAAGCAAGCTATTGCCCAGAGTTGCAGAGTGAGAACCATGAATTAGATTAGGCACTGAGGCGAGAAATATCCTGTCCAGGGAAATTGAGTCCAAGAACCGCAGAGGCGGGAATGGAACCCTGGTCCCGGGCTAGATCTCTGCATCAGGGTCTGCCTCTCTAACCATTGTGCCACACTTCTCCACTTCTCCACTCTCTGTAACACAATGCCAGCTCCTGCAGGAGACGGGGAGCCATCTGGGACCACGGGGCCTTCAGGCTCCCCTGCGGTCCCATTTTCCACAGTGGGTGCCCTGTGGGGCTCCCAACACAGATGCCAGGGGGCCAGGATCAGCCCGTGGAGGGGGGGCTTGGCCCCCTTCCAAAAAAGAAAAATGATATTAAGGCAGGGCCTATGGGTATGGGGCCCCTGGGGCTGAAATTGGACAGGGGAGAGAGGCCACGTGTTCCCCCTCCCCCCCAAAAAAAAGAATTTCGGAGGTCGGGCCTGGGTGGTGGGGTGCCAGGCACCGTGATCGGCCCGGAAAAGGGGGCCGCACCCCTGCATAAAAATATATATTTTAGAAGGCCGGGCCCCAGGGGATGAAGTCCCTATGGCTGAAATTGGTCAAAGGAGGGGGCGCATGTCCCCTCTCCCCTATTTTTTGAAGGCCAGGCCTGGGGGATGGGGTCCCAGGAGACATGATGGGCCCTGGGAGGAGGGCCACGTAGTCCCCCATATGGAAATGTAGTGGCCCTTAGGGGATGGGTTCGCTCGAGCCGAAATCCGTTGGGGGAGGAGGACCGCTCGGTCCTGCGGCCAACTCCTGCTGTACATGGCCAAAGTCTGTGTGCAGCATGGGGTTGAGTGGTTAGGGGGCTTTGGCGCAGGGTCCGGCCACAGGCCAGGCCTCTGCCCAACTCCAAGGTGCAAGGGCAAAAGCCTTGCGAGGCGCAAGGATGGGTGGATACAGGGGGCCTGTCCGCAGCAGTGCTGAAGATGTGCTGAGGTCCATAATACCTAGCAAAAATGTTAAAATTAAAAAAAGTTATTAAATTCTTTAAAAGGGAAAAGTAGAGGCAACAACCAGAGAGCTGATGGGAGCTAATTGAGCCACCATAGATTTCACAGCAGAAGTTTAACAGGTTGCACGGAGAAGCAATCAGTTCCCGTAAGAGAGAAAGAGGGAGACCGCTTCAAGCTGCTTTTTGTGCAAATACAGTGCAGCTTAGGTTAGTTAGCTCCTGTGTACTGCTGAGTCCCAAGGTGAGCTACTGGAGATCACAGAGCTGTTGCCATATAAACAGCAAACTGTAAACTGGATGGATTACATGGATTACCGGTGGACATTATCATGCCCTGATTTTAGACAAAAGGCAGTCAGTTATGGCTGGAAATCTAGTTGTGTGCTACAGTGCTACAAACGGTGCAATGGAAAAGGTAGCTTTCTAAAATGGTGAAGCCAATGGCATATCCCTAATAGGACAACAAAGAGCATGGGATGAACACCTGAATGAAAGGAACGGGATAGTTTTCTTTTGAAATTATCTGAAAACAATGATGACAAACATCTTTGAGCGATATGATAAAGTAGTAAAAATAGAAAACAAGGAACATTGTAAGAATCAACAATTAAACATTTCCCATTGATCCAGGTCTAAGCTTAAACTAAAATGTTAATGCTGTAATACTGTTCTTTGGTGAGATGCGAGTAATCCATTATACTATAGTGTTAATCATGGACTATTACTTGCTAGTTGTTACGATCTGTTGAAAATATAGGATATTGATCACTCTTACAACACAATTGGCACTACTCAGGTCAGTCGTGTGGTTCCATGATCAAATATCACTGCAAACGAGATAACGTGCATGTATACTATTTAGTTCTACAAAAATCACTAGTGTTGTACATTGAATATAATCGTTGTTTTACATGGCATGATATATGTTTACATTTGACAATATTCAATAACTTAAAAGTTAAATCTACCTGTTCTGCCTCCGCCTTACCAAATTCTATATAGGTACTCTGCTCTGTAAGCTCTCACATCCATTTAACAGTCACAGAAATCAACACTCCACACAGCTGCCTCCACTGTCTTGCAGATCTGAAGCCACAATACGGAAGCTTTATAAAGTTCAGGCTTTCACTTGCCATCAACTGGGGTCTAAGAGTAAAGCTAGTCAAAACACGTATTATAACAAACCTTCCATCCCTGATTGAAAATTATTCTTTGGTTAATTCTGTAAGTCATATTACTTATGTGTTTTTTGAAACTGACAATAAAGTATGTGTATCTGTTTCACTGTAAGTATGGTTTATCCTGGAAACTATAGGCATATTTATACTCTGTTTGCGCTGAATTTGCATAATTTGTTTTACGCTAATTCAGTGCAAACTTAACTCTATATTTATATTTTGACGCTATACCCGACTAGTGTCTAAATATTGGAGTTAAAATCATTTTTTGGAATGCGTGAAACCACCTTGCATCAATGAGATGCAAGGTAGGCGTTCCCATTCAAAAAATGACTCAAAGCCCCTAGCGCCTTATTTATCCTCCCATGCAAAAAAGGTGCATGGGTTGGAGGGGGGTCTAAATAATGGTGCTAAGCCTGCTTAGCGCCATTATTTAACACCTGCTTCAGAGCAGGCGTTAGGGGACCTATGGACCCATTTCAATGGTCAAAGACCCAGGATATTACAGCACAGGCAACTCCACTTCGTTCACTTAGAGAACACAGCTTTGTAGTACCTCTGCCCACCACCTTTCCCACCCTAAGCGCCGACTTGTGGGCTTCCATAAATTTGCACCCAGCTGGCGCTCTGGAATGCCGCAAGCCGGTGCTATACTTTTTGGCGCAAAACTGCCTATTTATTATCACACAGATAATTGTTGATGGTACATATTTACAACATCAAAACAGACATCCTTCCAAAGGTATTATATTTCTTTCATAAGCCCCCATAATAAATCACACTACTGAACCTCTCCCAAAACAAACCCCTAATGAAACAAAAAGAAATGAAATTATACCAAGCTGGATGGCTATCTGTTAAGCTCAGTGCCCAGGACAACTTCTCACAATAGTATTCTGAACAGTACATAGAGAGCTACCCGCCAGCTAATCTCATTTCGCATTCCAATAAGAACACTAACCTCAGTAGCGTAGTACTTGCCATTACAGCACAGGCAACCCCACTTTGTTCACTTAGAGAACACAGCTTGGTAGTACCTCTGCCCACCACCTTTCCTAACCTTTTTCTCTGTACATCTGTTTATTTGCTATTTATTCATAGATGATATTTGCATATTGCAGAACTCATTAAAATGCTGAGGGAGCACTTCCCAGAAATGATAGGGAGGTGTGGCCTAATGGCCAGACCTCTCTGCTTTGAAACTGGGGAACAAGGTTAGATTCCGGCATCGTTTCAACATCCTGTGATTTTGGTCAAACCACTTTGGCCAATATTTTACTCTGTTTGTGCCAGATTTGCGTGATTTTTTTGGCGAAAATTCGGCGCAAACTTAACTCCATATTTATACTTTGGCGCTAGACCCGGCTAGCGCCAAAGTTATGGAGTTTGAGTCATTGTTTGTACGTGAAAACCTACCTTTCACTAATGACATGCAAGGTAGGCATTCCCGTGCAAAAAATGACTCTAAGGCATGTGCGCCTTATTTATCCTCCGGCGTCAAGATGACGCACAGGAGGAGGTGGGTCTTAAAACATGGCGCCCAGCTGGATTTGCGCCGTTTTTTAACGTCTGGGTCAGGGCAGGTGTTAAGGGACCTGGGGGCTCATTTCCTTGATGGGAGACCATGGAAGCAGTCCACAGGTGCCCTTCCCTGCACCCAGGGACACCCCCTGCCACCCTCACCCACTCCTGGAGGACACCCATAGAAAGCCCTTAGAAATTACGTAAAGGCTCTAGCTGGACAAGCAATGAGATGACCTCTTTAAATAGAATAAAAAACATAATCACATCTATTAAAAAGCCTGACATCCGATTCTAGACGGGAAAGATTAGGAAGGAAGACGAAAGGGTAGGCGTTGTATTTTATGTCCCATATAAAGCTGTCTGCCCTGTCGACAGACATTTTCCCTCAAAATGGCTCCTGCATCAATGGCAGGAGGTGATTTGAGGGAGAAGAAAACCTGACATTGAGTACGCCCATGCCTTGGCTGCATGGTAACCCTGCCGTCATGGATGTTTTCTCCAAAGACATGCCGCCAAAGTTTGCCTTAAAAAACATAACTTGCATGCCCCTGAAGAGCATTTTTATTTATTTCATTTTATTAAGAGAGTTTTATTAAGCGCAAACTTGACCCGTAGATATCAGAGCACTGTACAGGAAAGCAACAGACACGTGGTTGTTTGATGACATTTACATAGAACAAAGGGCATTTAGCATCTACTGGTAAATATAGTACGATTTCTTCTTGGTACAGACAATTGTCTTTGGTGCTCGCAGGTCTGCTGAAAGGAAGTGCTCATTGCCTTCATTTAAGATGTATAGTCAGTGCCTGTGGGTGTCAGAGCACTGCGAAGAAAGGCAAAACGCTTGTCATCGTTTGATGACAATGACATAAAGCAGAGGCAGTTAGGTATGCAGGGTGCAAAGAGTGTGATCTCTTGTTACGGGACAATTGTCTTTGGTCTGTGCAGGTCTGCTCAAGAGCTGCATGTCACCATTGTTCTTATTAAGATGTAAGGGTGGTACATCCAATTATGCCTTGACAGAATGTGCCCGTCCTAATTCTGTCAGGCTAAGGGGCATATTTATATTCCGTTTGCGCCGAATTTGTGTCGTTTTTTTCGACGCAAATTCGACGCAAAACGAACTCCATATTTATACTTTGGCGTTAGACGCGTCTAGCGCCAAAGTTCATGGAGTTAGCGTCATTTTTTTGCGTGAACCCCTTCCTTGCGTTAATGATATGCAAGGTAGGCGTTCCCGTCTAAAAAAATGACTCCCAGGCATGTGCGTGGTATTTATACTCCCGGGCAAAAATCACGCCCGGGAGTGGGCGGGGCAAAAAACCCCGCATTTGCGCCTGAATTTAACGCCTGGGTCAGGGCAGGCGTTAAGGGACCTGTGGGCTCAGAATGAGCCCAGAGGTGCCCTCCCCTGCCCCCAGGGACACCCCCTGCCACCCTTGCCCACCCCAGGAGGACACCCAAGGATGGAGGGACCCATCCCAGGGAACTTAAGGTAAGTTCAGGTAAGTATTTTTTTTTTTTTTTTTTTGTGGCATAGGGGGGCCTGATTTGTGCCCCCCTATATGCCACTATGCCCAATGACCATGCCCAGGGGACATATGTCCCCTGGGCATGGCCATTGGGCAAGGGGGCATGACTCCTGTCTTTGCTAAGACAGGAGTCATGTTAATGGGGGATGGGCGTCGCAAAAAAATGGCGCAAATCGGGTTGAGGCGATTTTTTTGCCTCAACCTGACTTGCCCCATTTTTAGACGCCCATACGCCATTTTCCCCTACGCCGGCGCTGCCTGGTGTACGTGGTTTTTTTTCACGCACACCAGGCAGCGCCGGTCGGCTAACGCCGGCTAACGCCATTCTATAAATACGGCACCCGCATGGTACTTCAGAATGGCGTTAGCCGGCGCTAATTGTTTTTACGCTAAATTGCGTTAGCGCAGTTTAGCGTCAAAAAGTATAAATACGGGCCTCAGTATTTTCCAACTAGTATTTCTTTCACTTTTCTTAAATGTGTTTTCTAAGTGATTTCTCCTCATATCAAATGTAATTGAATTCCATAATCTAGGTGCATTTTTTGAGAATGAGCATGCCTGGGGTCTGTCCTTTTTGAATCTGAATTGATCCAGTAGTAAAGAGCCAGAGCTGCGTAAGTAGCACTGACCCCCTGATTTGGTGAGCTTTAGGCTAGTTATTTTGGGGTGCAAGTGTGTAAGACATTGTGAGAGATGCACAGTGTTTTGAATAATTATCTTGCTTCAGTTGGGAGCCAGTTTAGTGTAGCAAGAGTGGGAGTGATGTGATTGAAGCGCCTTATTTCTGAGACAATCCTGGACACAGCTCATGGAAGCATGCTATAGTGAAACCGCTATTAAAAAAAACCTACAGTGTTGAAGAATTTTAGACCCATTTCCCTTCTGCCCACCCCGCCAAAACTTTGGATAAATACATCAATTTACAACTATCCACCTTCCTATAAGAGAATATGTTGCCCCATCCCACTCAGATGGGCTTTAGAGCGGGTCACAGCACGGAAACTGCATTAATTGCGGTTACGGAAGTGGCCAGGAAGAGGGTTGACCAGGGTCGTACCACAGTGATCATTATGCTGGACTTGAGTGCAGCATTTGACACTGTAGACCAACAGGTACTGATTCAGAGAATGAGGGAGATTGGAATCAAGGAACAAGCACTTGCCTGGCTTATTTCCTTCTTACAGGATAGATCCTTTCAGGTTCTAGACCGTTCGTTCTTATCATACAAACTACAATGTAGGTGCGGTGTACCTCAAGGCTTGGCCCTTAGTCCAACACTGTTTAACATTTATATGGCTCCCCTGGCCTCCTTGGTGGAATCATTTGGGTTAGCATTGGTGTCTTATGCTGATGACACCCAACTGGTGGTCTCCTTTTCTGCCAAAGAGACTTCAGAAGGAGCCGCTCTTCACACATGCATGCAAGCGGTCCCAAGCTGGATGACCCAGAATAAATTGCAACTAAATGAGGAGAAAACAGAAGTGATGATATTGGGTCCAGAACCAAGGCCTGGAATCCTTTGCACTTGTCCTTTGGCACTTAGTGAGTTCCCGCCTCCCAAAAAGCAAGTTAACAGCTTGGGAATCAGTCTGGATCCCTTTTGACATTAGACCTGTATGCTAGGAATATATCTAAAACTTGCTTCGCCTTACTGAGACTTCTCAGGAAAGTCCTTGTCATCCTTCCGGCATTGGCTAGAAGACTTATTATACAGGCCATCATTCTTTCAAAGCTAGACTATGGGAATGGTCTCTTCCTAGGTTCCCCAGTCTATGTGAAATAGAAATTACAAAGAGTTCAAAATGCCGCAGCTCATTTACTACTGAACATCCCGAGAAGATTATCTTTGCAAGCTGGGCTAGTGTCCTTGCACTGGTTGCCGGTTGAGCAACGGATCAAATTTAAGGCCCTATGTCACATCCACAGGTCCTTGCATGACAGAGGACCTCCGCTCCTTAAGAACTTGGCTACTTTTTATAAGCCGAACAGAGATTTGATATTTGCTACAATAGCTTTAGCAACCGTACCGAAAATACTTAAACTTCGGTTGATGGATCAAGAACTGGAGTTTCGAAAGGCCTTGAAAACATGGTTATTTTAGGTCTTCTTTTATTTTGTCTTCTTCATCCTTTCTGTGGTTAGAGTCCATTAGCACTGGGAAACCCGAGGGTTTCCATGCGCTCTATAAACTGTGTAACATAACATTCAGAGTATGTTTCCTGGAGGCAAGGTGGTCTTAGGGGTGCCTGTGAGGATAGCATTGCCACATATTAGTCTTGTTATAAAAAGTGCCTGTACAATTATTTTGAGATCATGTTTGAGGATGCATGTTCTGATCTTTCTCAGGGTCGTTGGTTGTGCATGGTGCTTTTGACTGATGCATTTATTGGTGATGTCATATTAAAGGACTTGTCAAGAATTATTCCCAGCGATTTGCCATTGTCAATGATTTATTGGTGCATTTAAGGGACTCGAGGTGTGTTGTCCAGTTATTCAATGGTGAATAGCTGACTTGTGAGATATTAGGAGAAATTCTGTTTTCTCAGGGTTGAGCTTCAGATCGTTCTGTGCTAACTATTGCTGAGTTCTTTAGAGTATGGTTCAGGTGACATATATTCTCTAACGAGGATATTTTGATGTAAAGTTATGTGCCATTTGCATATAGGTGGTGTGCTAGATTGCTTTGCTGGAGTAGAGCAGCTGGGGCTCTGTGTAAAAGTTGAAGAGAGTAAGAGCTAGGACCTGGTCAATGAACCGCTCGGCCACCTCATAGCTCCACCGGCAAGTGAAACCCTTCTGTCCTCTGAACTCTGACCTCTGTCAGGAGTTCAAGGCCCTCCTCCACCCACAGGCTTCTGCCTGCACTTCATCCCTGACATCTAGTAGGAGAGCTCTGCTCTTCTGCTAGGCTGCCCTCTACCTCTCTTCTCCTTTTTCCTCTTTTGCTTCTTTTTACTCTGTGTGCTGTTCCTTTTGTGTTCTGTTCCTGTTGTGTTCCTTTTGTGTCTTCCGCTTTCTGCGTTTACTCTCTCTTCCTCGTTTATCTCCCCTCACTCCGCTCTCTCTCTCTTCACTCTCCCCCCTTTTTCACTCCCCTGCTGATGATGCCCCCTCTCTCGCGCTCTATCCCTGCCGTTGCTGCCCCTGTAGCCCGCCTCCTTTTTTCACACCGTTTTCTGCTCCCGCCTCAGTGAACATCAGAAAAGTGAGGACCAGATTAACGTCCCACTGAGGCATAAGGAAAGGTGAAGGGGGAAACATATGTGCAAGTCTTTGAGGAATCTATTCCCAATAGGGGACTTAAATAAAGAGGGTTGGGCAGGCAGCCACAAGATGGCAGACAAAGCAGAAAGGTAGCCCTTAAGAGTCCCCAAATTAGAGCCCTGCTGGGCAAGGGTGAGAATAAAAAGGGCATCAGATAGTGAAGCAGAAAGAGGGTCGATAGATTTCTCTTTACAATATATTACAAATTTCTTCCACCAGCAGGCATATTCAGCCTTAGAGGGACACCTGGCTGTCAAAATTACAGTACAGACTTCAGGAGGTAGTTCGAAAGCTGTCAACTGTTGCCACTAAGGGCCTGATTACAACTTTGGAGGACGGTGTTAAACCGTCCCAAAAGTGACGGATATACCACCTACCGTATTACGAGTTCCATAGGAAATAATGGACTCGTAATACGGTAGGTGGTATATCCGCCACTTTTGGGACGGTTTAACACCGTCCTCCAAAGTTGTAATCAGGACCTAAATCTCCACACAAGAGGGCAGTGAGTTGACAGGTTCAGTTGGAGGATCCTCCCCTGCTGCTTTGACAGAAGATCCTCCTGAATGGGAAGCCTGATGGGAGGATCAATGCTCAATTGCAGAAGTTTGTGATGCCAGACTTTCTAGGACCAGTCCAGAGCCACAAGGATTACTGGGGCCCAGCCTTTTCTGATCTTCTTAAGAACTCTGGGCAGAAGTGATATGGGCAGAAAGGCATACATGAGGCTTGTGGTCCACTCGAGAGGAAAAGCGCCTTTGAACGATTGGCGTCTTGGAAACTCCAACGTGCAATTCTGCTGACATTGTGCATTCTTGGAGGAGGTGAACAGATCTAACCAAGGCTCTCCCCTCTGCTGAAAGAGACCTTGCACCAGTTCCAGATAGAGATGCCACTCGTGATCCGCTGGGCATTGGTGCCTGAGTTCATAAACTCTGGTGTTCAGATAACCAGCCAGGTGTTGAACCACCAGGGATTTGCCCTGCTGTTCCAGCCATGCACAGAGATGCAGGGCCGCTTGACAAAGGGTCCACGGCCTCACCCCGTCCTTTTTGTTGCAGTAACACATAGCAGTGGTGCTGTCTGCGAACACCTGCTTTAGTCTTCCTTTGATAAAGGGTAGAAAGCCATTCAATTTCAGTCGGATTGCTCGGCAGTCCAGCAAGTTGATGTGGAGTCTGGATTCCACTGGACAAAAGAGTCCCCTATTCTCCACCTCTCCCATATAGCCGTCCAAACCCATGAGTGACATATCTGTTACCACTGACAGATTTGGTTGGGGAAGGGAGAGTAGTCTGCCTCTGACCCAATTTTGGTTTGTTATCCACTACTGCAAGGCCTTTGCAGCTCCATCTGCAATCTGGACCATGTCAGAGAGATTCCCCTGATGCTGCACCGACTGGAACTTCAGGTCCCACTGCAGAGCCTGCATATGGCATCTGGCATGTGTCACCAGCACGGTGCAGGAAGCCATGAGGCCCAGCAGCCTCAAAGTCATTTTCACCAAAAGCCTGGATAGCGGCTGAAACATTAGTATCATAACCTGAATATCCTGGACACTGCTCAGGAGTATAAGCCTGAAACTGCACTGTGTACAGAACAACTCAGATGAAAGGGAGCGCCTGAGAGGGAGTCAGGTGTGACTTCTGCACGTTTATAGTAAACCTCAATGAATGCAGGAGGCCTGCTGTAGTCTGAGGTGGTAGACCACAGCCTAGGGTGTGGCTGCCTTCAACAACCGGTCACCAAGATAGGGGAAGACTGACACCCCTAATATCCGCAAATGTGCAGCGCCCACCACCATCACCTTGGAGAACACTCAAATTTCTCCTTTTTGAGGAAGAGAGGGAGGGTTCAGAAGTCAAAAATAGGCCAAAGACCTTTGTTCTTTTTTTGGTATCAGAAAGTAGCAGGAATAGCAACCACTACATACTTCTAATATTGGAAGCCTCTCTATGGCTCCCTTGGCCAAGACAGCTGTGACCTCCTTGCGGAGCAAGGTTAGATGATCCTCCATCAGCCGATCATGTGTTGGATGTATTGGGGAGGGGAGGATTCAAAGGGGATGGAGTGCCCCTCCGAATGATCTGTAAGACACACCTGTCCGGTGTTATGGACTGCCAGACACAGAGAAGATGGTGGAGTCCGCCACCAATAGGATGCCCATGATCTTGTAGGGCAAGATTAGGAGGGCTTAGAGGCTGCAGCTGCTGGGGGGGCAGCAGGGAATGCACATAGGAGGTAGAGGCTTGAACAACCAAACTCTTAGGGGTGGGGTGTTGAGTGTGGAAAGGTGGGTCCCCTCGGGTGAAGCAATGGTGGCAGGCAATTGCCCTGTTCACAGGAGCCCATGTGCTAAGTTTGGACCAGGTTCCCAGCAGGACATCATTCAGTGCTTCATTTAAAAGGGAGCAGGGGTTCTGATGAGGAAGCTCCCGGCTGAAGCACTTCTGTTAGATGTTCATCTTGACTGTCACCAAGGGTAGTTTGAGGTCCAGGATATCAGCTGCCCTGTTCATGACCAAAGCATATGTTGCTCCCTCCTTCATAGCCACTGTAGGGGAAGAAAGCAAACCAGTATCTGAAAAGATATCCAGTCCACTGGCATCTCCCAGTTCCTCATACTAGTCAATGGATTCCTGACCTTCTAAATGGTATTCTAAAGGATCCAGTGACCCCTCCCATTCTTCCGCAAAGCCTAGCCTTTCAGAATAGGGCTCAGGTGCGACCTAGGACACATGGGTCCTGTCGGAGCCAGAAACTGTATCAGTTTACTCCATTTAGGCTCTGTGTCAGATTCAGGGATCCAAATGGGGCTGGTGCAGCCAGTGGGCATCAGCGTTAGGACTGGCATCGGAGAAGGTTGCAGTAACATGACCGGTGCAGGTCTGAATCTGTGGTCGGATCAACGGGAAACCATTGGAGCTGAGGCCGGAGCTGCCAGCGCAGAACCTGATGATTCCCTCTCTGACCACGCAGTACCTGCAGGTGCTCTGGAGGGGTTGGCCCACTCAAATACATAGCGCACAGCCTCATAAAACTCTTCAAATTGAGCAGAGGTCACTCCAGATCCCAGAAAAGCAGGAAGACGCAAAGTTGAGCCTGGAGCCAGCTCCAGAGAACCGTGCCTTGATCTCTGATGTTCCTGCTTTGCGTCGGACCAGGAGAAATCAAAGCACACTTCGACTTCCTGTACTTTTTATGTTGCTTTCCTGAATGTCCCAATAACTTGGAGTGGGAATAACAGGACTTGGGGCTCCTGGAACGCTCCTGCAACCTTCCTCTTGATTGAGATAAGACCTCTTAAGAGTCGCAAAACACCGCACCACCTGCAGGGCTGCGAGCAGCTTCAGGAACTTCTCCCTCAAGCCTTTGGTGCAGTGGCATGGCAGTCCAAGCATGACTTGGAGTTGTGGTTGCTCGAGACACCACAAACAGACCAAATGGGGGGGGTCTGTCACTGACATGGAGCAGTGACAGGTGCCTGTCTTCCCCAAAGAAATCCTCGACACACCAGAAGGTAAATCTTGAAAAAGAATTTAACAAAACGACAAAAAAAACTTCTGTCAAAAAACAACAGAGGGGTAGCTCTTCTCCGGACCAGCACTAACTGGCACAGAAAGAAAAGAACTGATGTCTGCGTGCCAAGGTGGCACCTATATAACTGACCGCAGCATCACGTCTGGCACAGATGAAGCCAACGATGCTGCACTGATCCAATCAATGCCACCTACCAGTGCGCAGGGGTACTGCTCATGCAAAAAATTTCTGGATCCAGTCTGATGCCTCGAAACTTCAAAGGTAAGGAATTGGCAGATAGATGTCTCCATGAGGCATATACTACATCTGCTTGAAAGGATATTCCACAAATAAAGAAATTGAAATGGTTAGGTGAGCCCATTAAATATCAAAGACAGAATATCATGGTATGGCAATATTGAGGACAAAACATTGAAGGCGAAATATCAAAAGGTGAATACAGATTTTCAATACCTAACTTCACATATATGTACATTGACAATATATGTATCTTTCATATATATAGCTGTGGAGTGAAGAATAAGTCCACATCTAAAGTACACATACATCTATAATAATTCTTCTATATGCACTTACCTTTCAATATGTTGGTCTTCCATGTTCTGTCTATGATATTCTTGTACCTTTCAATATGTTGGTTTTCCATATTCTGTCTATGATATTCTTGCATCAAGATATTCCGATCATCAATATTCAGTAATACAATCAAATCGTGAGTGGATTCGTAGCACTTTATAAATCCCATTTAAATGCACCTATTTTTCTTGGCAATGTGGCCCAGTGATCTCTTATTTTATTATTTATTTTCCCTATAGAAAGCCATGTATGACTTTGATAAAAGATGGAAACTGTCTGGAGTCCAAAGAATATATATTAACAGTATGGTCACTGAACTGGGAGGATTTGGCTCGGAGTCCAGCAACTTAATTTGGCCATCCAGCGTAACCACAACTCCGCATGGAGACCTGGCTGTGAAAGACAGTGGGAATCAGCAGATCCAGATCTTCTCCCCAGAAGGGCGCCACAAGCACGGCTTTTCCTACTGTACTGAATCAGCTAAAGACTTTGGAGATGTGGTGTGCACTCAAGATGGCCTGATACTTGTGACTGATGGCTCCAAAGGTATAAAAGTATTTTCCAGCGATGGGTTGATGATTCACCTGCTGAAGTCACCAAACGCAGATTGGAAACACTCTTATGGAATTGAAGTAATGAAATTCAGTAATATTGCTGTAACTGACTGGACCGACGGGGGTAAAATTCACATACTTGATGTGGACTGGAGAATGAATGCCATCCTGAAGATGACTGTTATAAACAAGCTGCACAGGCCTGAGCATATTGCAGTCAACAAGGTAAGGTACTAATCTGATATTCACTACAACAACTGGAAGTCAAGGAATAAATATTAACCCACAAATGTGTACCATCCTGTTCTATATACTGATACTCTGATGTCTGTATTAGTTCTAATGTCAGTAGTCAGCGAGTGGTGCCCTTATCCCTTTATTTTATTTATTTCATTGGGGGTAGTTAGGAAGCGTAAACTTAACCCAAGAGGGCAGCAGAGGGCAGTACATAGCAATATTATCTGTCACCAAAATAGAGAGACAAACGTCTGTTTATAATACAAACACAGGACATTACGGGCCACGCTCATGCTCAAGTCACTCAGTGCAGCAAGTCGCCTTACTGCACTGCACCGCATGACAGGGAAAGGGCAGGAATGAGCGTTAAGGCATACTGCGCATTCATGACTTTTCCCCCAGTGCTGGCGCACAATGGGCTGCCTAGTGCCAACGCAAGCACCCTTGCACCATGGTGCAAGAGGAAGGGTGCCTGTGTTGCATGGCGAATAGTGTTTTTTCAGGAAGAGGCCCCTTCCTGCACAAAAACAATCCTGAGAGGCATATTCCTCTTTCTATGTGTGCTGAGGAATGCCACACACATAGAAAGATAAAGTAACAAGGAGAAAAAAATATATTTCTCCAAGTTACCTCTCGCCTGGTGAGGTGTATCTTTTGGCACATTCCCAGGTTTTCAAGGTCTTGTAAATCTGAGAATGTGTCACAAACCATGGGAGTTGCGGGGGAACACCCAGCAGCGCCCATTGAACGGCATCCCAGGGCAGAATAACGCAACACAGTGATTTGCATTGCATTATGCCACTCCAGCTTTTTGAAGCCACCCAAAGCCAAACAAAGTGGCTTCAAAAGTCTGATTTAGAGGTTTGCTTCACACATGTACACATTGCATGGTGCAAATGTGACACAACCCTCTCATAAATATGCCCCTACATGTCTACAAATAAAAGAAACACACCATCACAATGGGGCAATGCAGGGAGGGAAGCAATACAGTCTAAGACGGTTGGAAGACTGTGGAGGTATGGGTTTGAGAACATTTCTGAATTGCATCACCAAAGGAGCAAATTTGAGGTGCAAAGGGAAGACGTTCCAGAATCTGGGTCCACAGACTTAGACAGCCTGGTGGTGTAGGTTCTTTGTGAACCTTTTGAATTTCTACTCTTAATACTCTTTGGGGCACCTACACTGCTTTTGCAGTGTTGCCTGCTGTTCTCAAGTTCGCCTCTTATCCACAGCTATAATTGCCATAGCTTCCCTCCAGGGAAGGAGGCCATTGGCTAGTAGATAGCTCCCTGGCAGTTTGAATGAGGAAAAGGGCCAATTCTACCACAGCTTTTCACCATCATGTGAAAAGCTACTGGTGTCTGGGCTGGGTGCATAGGCTGGAGCGTGGTTTGGAAATGTGATCACTTGGGTGCCAGTCCACACACAGTTGCTAATGGGCAAATGCAGCCAGTCTATATCTCTTCTCGGCATGTGCAGATTGGCCATGACTGTTATTGCAAATGAGGAGTCTGGCCGCACATCTTACTGGACATCTCCGGACTGGCTGTGTGTTCCACTGGACACACTGGGGCAGATTTACAAAACTGTCATCCAGTGCTGCGCAGCAGCGAAAAATGTTGTGCTGCTTTCATGACTCCTCCCCTCTCCCAAGCGCCAGTGCAGATTTTAGCTGCCGTGTGCCATGCACCCACCTTTGAGCTAGGGTGACCACCTGGCATGGAGGCAAATTCTGGACAGGACTGTAAAATATTCCGGACCAAGGATCAAAATTCAGGACAAAAATTCAACAACAAACATCAGTTTTACAGACACATCCAAGGAGAGGCCATACCGCACTATGTTATCAGTGTATTTATTTACTATTTACTACATACACCATTCATTCACTGGGGTCTTTTTGTGATTGCCTCCTGGTATGCTACATTTAGGTGGCACATTACATCCTTGTTCGGTAATAAATTGATTCCCCTGAGCACGGTGTCAAGGCAATCACCCCTATTCTAATCTACCCAATCTTTCTTGGAGAGAAAGCATCAGCACCCTACTGATTCTGTTTCTAAACATTTTAAAACCCATAGCAAACACTAAGGTGTGGAACCCTATGCTAGTTTAAACAAGTTGAGCAAAAACATCTGGCTCGCCTCAACCTTCAGAGGATTTTAAGCTTAAAAAACATTTAGGGGCTTATTTACCAGCCCCTTGCGCCACAGGTGCGTCACTTCTTCCCATATAAAAAGTGATGCACCGGTGGCACGAGAGGCTTGTAAAGAAGCCCCTTAGAGAGGCACAGCAAATGGTTTGGGCAACAGTCCTAATTTCAGGATGTGAGGTAGCCTCAACTTATCTGTAGTTTCACAGCACTAGAGTGTACGTCCAGGACTCTACATTTATCTCAGAGCTGGGAGCCCGGACTACCAATCAAAGAGAATAAAAGAGGAAGATGAAATCTAGATCAGATGAAAGATCCACAGCAACTTATATAAAGGGCTGTTGCTAAGAACTGGATAAATAAGGAAGAGAAGAACAAGTTAGGACAATTCCTAAAATCAGACAAGATGGGACCACCAAGAGTACTGGAAAATATTGCATACCTGGGGAGTTGTCTCAAAAGTGAGGAGATAAACAGAAGAGGCACTGTCAAAAGATGCAATGGTCTGCTGTTCGTGCTTGTAAAGGGTGAGCAGGGGCCAGACCACTTGCAAGGTTGTACTGGGTAATTGCCCACTCTGTCCATGTCTGAAAGTGGTTTTGCCACTAAGCCAAGGCCAAACCAATCCCTAAGTGTCAAAGTAGACATAGAATCTTCAACATATTTAGGATGTAAATTGCAAAATCAAAATGTAAGAACATGAGAAAGATTTTAAAATCTGGGCAGAGCCACATGGTCCCTCCGAGCCCAGTTTACTTTTTGGCCTTCTCTTCTGCTTTCTGTAATGGGCCATGTGGCACTACTGAAGATGACGTACAACCCTGATTATTGTATCATTTTGCAAACCTTCCTATGCTTATCCCTCATTCCTTCCTCAGACACACCGCACATCTAATTTGATCTGTGGGGTGCCGCCGGGTTGCTCTTTCCACTCTAAAGCTACCTGTCAATGCAGATGGATTAGCCCTTACAGACTTGGGGCCTGATTTATGAAAAGTTAGTGCTGCCTTTGTGTCATTTTTTAACGCAAAAGCGGTGTAAACTTACAAAATATAGTTATATTTTGTAAGTTTACACCGCTTTTGCATAAAAAAATGATGCAAAGCAGCACTAACTTTTCAAATTCAGGCCCCAAGTCTGTAAGGGCTAATCCATCTGCATTGACAGGTAGCTTTAGAGTGGAAAGAGCTACCCGGCGGCACCCCACAGATCAAATTAGATGTGCGGTGTGTCTGAGGAAGGAATGAGGGATAAGATAGGTAGGTTAACTTAGCCAATTATAATTAGCCTAATTTGCATATCCATTTTACACAGAGCACAGGCCCTGGGACTGGTTAGCACTACCCAGGGCACCATCAGAATCAGGAAAACACCAGCAAAAAGTGGAAAGTGGGGGCAAAAAGTTAGGGGGCCTCTGCAATCAGCCCTATTTTCTCACACTATGCCACTCTATTCCACCAACACCGCACTATGTTTCAACACTACACTCTCTGCCATTGAACTCTACGCTACTCTACTCTGTACTACTGCATTCTATGCCAATACACTCTATGCTACTGCACTTTGCATCACTCCACTATATGCCACTGCACTCTACAGCACTATACTCTACTCCGCATTGTCCCACTCTACACAACTCTACTCTGCATCACCCTATGCCACTGCACACTATGCCACTCAGCTCTACTCTGCATTCTATGCCACTACACTCTACACCACTTTACTCTATGCAACTGCAGTCTATGCCACTCTACTTTGTACCATTCAACTCTGCTCCACTGCAGTCTACTATGTACCACTCCAATCTATGCCTCTGCATTCTACAACACTGCATTGTATGTTGTTCAATTCTATGCAATGCACTCAATGGCATTGCATTCTACACCACTATTTCGGTAACACTCCACTGTACACCACTCTACACAACTCCAACTATGCCACTTGTAAACACAGCACTCTCTGTCACTCCACAACACTCACTCTTAACCATGCTACTCTATGACATTCCACACCACTCTCCTCTATGCCACTAACCTTCAGCCATGTTGAACGGCAGCAACTCTGGTGTACAACATGGCTAAAACACATTGACAAAGCCAATAGCTCTTGGATGGACAAGTCCTATTGGCTTTGTCAATGCTTGTTAGTACTATGAGGTCCCAAGGATCCTGAAAGTACTGTGTGTGAATGTGTAAATCATTCTTTTAAACATGCATTACAGACAGCTTAAAGCAGGCTGCCACAAAATGCGCACATTCATTTAGGTTAAGTATAGACTTCAATGATATACACTTGAAACATAGTGCAACATTTTTTATAACTGTCCACACACACCATAGCTCTGCTTCGAACACCCTTACACTATCTCTCTAAAATAAAATGTGTTAGCCATCAGAAAGCTTCAAGGGACTCCATCAATTAAGACAAAACAGGTTTGCAGATTTACCAGTTGCTCACATTTGCATTTTGTGCGGGAAGCCGGCACCATAGCAAGAAGGCCTGTTTCTTATCTGTCTGATTCTTTCTCGGGATCATAGCATAAGAGACCCCCTGCCTTTCACTCCAGCTGGGGAAATTGAATTGTCCTAATTACCTTTGCCTTTAGCCGAAAGGCAAAAATTATGGATAAATCCAATCAGTTAACACAGGCATTACGGACAATTGAGCCGTAGGGCTAAATTACGGACTGTCTGTGAAAATTACAGATGGGTAGTCACACTACCTTGTGCCAGAGTGCAAGGGTGTGTGTGTGTGAGTGTAGCATAGGTTTTGTACTGGAAGAGTGCCCTTAAAGAACAAAATACTATGCTCAGACACACTTAAAAACGTTCCCCACGTTGTATGTGTGCTGCACAGAGCAGCGCACATACAAGTCAGAAAAGAAAGCAGAAATGAAAACATTTCTCGTCCTAATGCCTGCTTTTCAAAATGCATTAACTTTTGCACAAAACACTGTCTACAACTGTTTGTATATAGGGCTTTGTTTCAGAAGGCATTGGTGGTTATATGGGAACTCCCATGTACCACCCATGTAACATCCCCTTGGCGCTAAGTAACGCAAAGCAGTGCTTCATGCTGCTTTGTGTTGCTTTAGAAACAAACCATTTTTTGCTGGTGAGCATCACTTTTGAGATGCTAACCCAGCACAAAATGTTTGTAAATCTCCCCAATTGTGTTTAGAGACAAGATCGCATGAAGGATTGGTGTCCAGGGTCATTATTCCTTCATGGGAAATGTCACTCATGCAGATGGAACACAACGTTTACCCCTACTCATATAATAACTATATACAAGTCCACAAGAAAATGTTAGATGGGAGTAACTGTCTATCCCTGACTGAACGTAATTATGGAAATTCTAACAATGAGTGCCCGGACATGACTTCTTGAGTGACCTCCTGTGTCATGTACTTTATGTTATCAAATCAATTACAATCGTAAGCAGCATCCACTTCTAATATATAAGTACAGCTAGTACCTAGTAGCTAGCGATTGCCATGCACATGAGGCAGACAATCTGAACATAAAGCTGAGAGACATTAACAGTAAATTCTCTGCTTTGCATTTGAAACAGATTATATGCAGCAGTATGTTTAAATAGAATATGCATCACATTTTCACATGATCAAACCCCACTTGTGTCATATGTTAAACTTTCTCACCACAAGGCAAACCAGACATATCTATCCCTCCTACATCTTGATGAAGGATGCTCTATCCAGTCAATTACTGCTTAATGAAAGGCAACAGCGCACCAAATGAACGGCATAGGAAGTAGATTGATGCTTCATATTTGGTGTTATGTGTCTAAAAGACTAGGGGCCTGGTTTAGAGTTTGGCTGACAGGTTACTCCATCACAAATGTGACATAAATCCAGTTTGCCTTATTACAAGTGCCATTGGATATAATGCACTTGTAATATGGCCAACAGGATATCTGTCATGTTTGTGACAGAGTAACCGACAGAGTGGATTTCTGCCCTCCTGCTGCTTGAACAGCTCAAGCCCAGGATGGCAGAACAAAAGATTTTCTTTGGGAGAGGGAGGCTGTAGGAAAGAAACATCTTGCCTGGCATCTTACCCCTATTTTTACTTCTGTGTCAGTTTGCTTTTGCCTATGTCACTGGGATCCTGCTAGCCAGGTCCCCAGTGCTCATAGTTTGTGGTGTATATGTGTTGCCTGTGTGGTGCCTATCTGCTAACCAGGATCTCAGTGTTTATGCTCTCTCTGCTTTTTAAAATTGTCACTACTGGCTAGTGACTGTTTTCACCAATTCTTATTGGCACACTGGAACACCCTTATAATTTCCTAGTATATGGTACCTAGGTACCCAGGGTATTGGAGTTCCAGGAGATCCCTATGGGCGGCAGCATTTCTTTTGCCACCCATAGGGAGATCAGACAATTCTTCCACAGGACTGTCACTGCAGCCTGAGTGAAATAACGTCCACATAATTTCAAAGGCATTTTACACTGCACTTAAGTAACTTATGAGCCACCTATATGTGTAACCCTCACCTAGTGAAGGTTAGGTGCAAAGTTACTTAGTGTGAGGGCACCCTGGAACTAGCCAGGGTGCCCCCACATTGTTCAGGGCAATTTTACACGTGTGAACTACATATAGGTCAATATCTATGTGTAGCTTCACAATGGTAACTCCGAACATGGCCATGTAACATGTCTAAGATAATGGAATTGTCCCCCCAAGCCAAATCTGGTATTGGGGTGCCAATCCCATGCATCGCCGGGGCTCCAGCATGGACACTGGGTACTGCTCTCTGGGGTCTCCTCTGCACCTACCGCTGCTGCCAACCCTCAGACAGGTTTCTCCCCTCCTGAGGTCTAGGCAGCCCAGTCCCAGGAAGGCAGAACAAAGGATTTCCTCTGAGAGAGGGTGCTACACCCTCTCCATTTGGAAATAGGTGTTAAGGGCCTGAGAGGAGTAGCCTCTCATGGCCTCTGGGAATGCTTTGAAGGGCACAGATGGTGCCCTCCTTGCATAAACCAATCTACACCGGTTCAGGGATCCCCCAGCCCCTGCTCAGGTGCGAAACTGGACAAAGGAAAGGGGAGTGTCAACCCCCTTGTCCATCACCACCCAGGGGTGGTGCCAAGAGCTCCTCCAGTGTGTCCCAGACCTCTGCCATCTTGAATTCAGAGGTGTGAGGGCACAGTGGAGAACTCTGAGTGGCCAGTGCCAGCAGGTGACGACAGAGACCCCTCCTGATGGGCTCTTACCTGGTTAGTTAGCCAGTCTTCCTCTGAGGGCTATTTAGGGTCTCTCCTGTGGGTTTCTCGTCAGATAACGAATGCAAGAGCTCACCAAAGTTCCTCTGCAGCTCTCTCTTTGACTTCTGCCAAGGATCGACCGCTGACTGCTCCAGGACGCCTGCAAAACCGCACCAAAGTAGCAAGACGACTACCAGCAACATTGTAGCGCCTAATCCTATCAGCTTTCTTGACTGTTTCCTGGTGGTGCATGCTCTGAGGGCTCTCTGCCTTCACCCTGCACTGGAAGCCAAGAAGAAATCTCCTGTGGGTCGACGGAATCTTCCCCCTGCTAATGCAGGCACCAAACTTCTGCATCACCGGTCCTCTGGGTCCCCTCTCATCTTGACGAGCATGGTCCCTGGAACATAGGAGCTGGATCCAAGTGACCCCGACAGTCCAGTGGTCCTTCTGTCCAAATTTGGTGGATATAAGTCCTTGCATCCCCACGCCAGATAGTAATCCTGTGTACTGCATGATCTGCAGCTGCTAGGGCTTCTGTGCACTTTTGCAAGAATTCCTTCATACACAGCACAGCCAAGGTCCCCAGCACTCCGTCCTGCATTGCTCAACACGCTGAGTTGACCACCAGCTTCATGGGACCCTCTTTTGTTGTGTTGAGACAACCGCCGAGCTCAGATTTCTTGAATGCCTGTTCAAGTGCTTTTGCGGGTGCTGCCTGCTTCCGCATGGGCTCTCTCTATTGCTGAGCGCCTCCTCTG
Organism: Pleurodeles waltl; assembly: GCF_031143425.1. Lineage (NCBI taxonomy): Eukaryota > Metazoa > Chordata > Amphibia > Caudata > Salamandridae > Pleurodeles > Pleurodeles waltl. The sequence goes on along the minus strand of NC_090437.1, from coordinate 416,033,486 downwards.
TCTCCTCCTCCAAGGGGAGACCTCCTGGTCCTTCCTCACCCCTTTCAGCACCCATTATCTTCAACCGCAACTCTTGCCGCTAGCAAGGCTTGTTTGTGGTCTTTCTGTGTGGAAACAACTCTGCATCCTCCAGCACGCAGTGGGACATCTTCTGACCAAAGCAGAAGTTCCTGGAACCTTCCATTGTTGCAGAATCTTTGGCTTTTTCCACCCAGAGGCAGCCTTTTTTGCACCTTCATCCAGGATCAGTGGGCTCCTGCCCCCCCTGGACACTTGCGTGACTCTTGGAATTGGTCCCCTTCCTTTGCAGGTCCTCAGGTCCAGGAATCCATCTTCAGTGCTTTGCAGTCAGTTGTTGTCTTTGCAGAATCCCCTATCTCAATTTTACTGTCTTTCTGGGGTAGTAGGGTAACTTTACTCCTACTTTTCAGGTTCTTGGGGTGGGGTATCTTGGCCACCCTTAGTGTTTTCTTACACTCCCAGTGACCCTCTACACACTGCACTAGGCCTGGGGTCCATTCATGGTTCACATTCCACTTTTGGAGTATATGGTTTGTGTTGCCCCTAGGCACTTACCTCTTAAGGGACTATATCCTCTGAGATACTTTTGGCATATTGTCACTAAAATAAAGTACCTTTATTTTTAGTAACTCTGAGTATTGTGTTTCTTATGATATAGTGCTTTATGATATAAGTGGTATAGTAGGAGCTTTGCATGTCTCCTAGTTCAGCCTAATCCCTCTGCTATAGCTACCTCTATCAGCCTACGCTGCTAGAATACTATTAATCTACTAATAAGGGAGAACTGGACCTGGCACAAGGTGTAAGTACCACAAGGTACCCACTATAAGCCAGGCCAACCTCCTACATTGGGTGCAGCGGTGGGATAAGTACTTGTAACTGCTTTACCACTTTGTCATTGGTGCTTTTCATAAGAAAAACATATACCAAATACTTCAGAATATACACAGTAACCTAAACAGTTTAACTTTCCATCTCTAAAACTTGCTAAAACGTTTCTGAAAAGTTTTCAAAAGTTTGAAAAAGTTTTCTCTTTTCTTTAAAAAGTTCAAAAACTTTTTTTCTCTCTCTTTCCTAAACCCTTTCTATCATGTCTGCAGTAGAACTTACTCCCACAGTTGTCCATACAACATATGGTAGTTTAAACTTTAAAAGTTTGAGGGGTCTCTGCACTGAAAGAGGTTTAGCCATTGGTAAGAATCCTATGAAAGAGCTTCTCCTAGAAAGTGACCAGAACCAGTCTGGCCCATCCCAGGATCAGGAGGTAGAGGATGGGGGTACCCAACAAGACTCAGAGGAGTCCCCTGAGGATGCTGGGGAGGGTTCTTCCAAGGACCTGCCAGCTAACAGGGCATCTAGTGACAATGGTAGTGGGAGGGGGTCACACATTAGTAGGGTACCTTTTACTCCTAAAGGCCAGGTTACTAGAGTCCAGCCAGTTAGAGACAGGTCTAACTCTGCCAATTCCCATATTTCTTCTGTGTCTCACAATTCTCAAGCCTCCCACCATGAGGATATCTTAATGGAAAGGGAACTGAGAAAGCTGAGGTTGGAAGAGGCCAGGATGAAGCTTAAACAGCAGCAGCTGGCCTTAGACAGGGAATCTCTGGATGTGGAAAGGGAAAGGCAGAGGTTGAGGTAGTTCCCCATGGTGGTAGCAGCAGTGTTTTTGATAGCAAGCCTGTTTGAGAGCAAGATTCCAGAAACCTGCATAAAATAGTCCCCCCCTACAAGGAGGGGGATGACATTCACAAGTGGTTTGCTGCACTTGAGAGGGCCTGTATGGTTCAGTTGGTCCCTCAAAGGCAGTGGGCTGCTATCTTGTGGCTATTTTTCACTGGTCAGGGTAGGGATAGGCTCCTTACTGTCAGAGAAAGTGATGCTAATAACTACAAGGTTTTGAAGGATGCACTCTTAGATGGATTTGGCTTAACCACTGAACAATACAGGATTAAGTTCAGAGACACCAGAAAAGAGTCCTCTCAAGACTGGACAGACTTTGTAGACTGTTCAGTGAAGGCCTTGGAGGGTTGGTTACATGGCAGTAAGATGACTGACTATGAAAGCGTGTCTAATCAAATCCTGAGAGAGCAAATTTTGAACAATTGTGTGTCTGATTTGTTTCACCAGTACTTGGTAGACTCAGATCTGACCTCTCCCCAAGAATTGGGAAAGAAGGCAGACAAATGGTTCAGAACAAGAGTGAACACAATGCATACGGGGGTGACAAGGATGGCAAGAAGAAGGATGGTAAGTCTTCTGACAAGGGTGGGGACAAAGATAAAAAACATTCTGAGACTTCATCAGGCCCACAAAAATCCTCTGGGGGTGGTGGCTCCAAATCTTCTTCTCACAATCAGAAAAAATCATGGTGTTATTTATGTAAAGTAAAAGGCCATTGGGCAAGTGATGCCACTTGTCCAAAGAAAAACACCAAGGCTCCCACTACCACAACCCCAACTGCAACCTCTAGTGCCCCTAGTAATAGCAGTGGTGGTAGGAAGTCTACTACAAATAGCCAATCCAAGGGTGTAGCTGGGCTCACTATTGGCAGTGTAGATGGGGTTGGTATTCTTAGGGAGACCCCAGAGGCTGTTTTAGTCTCTGATGGTGGCATTGACTTTGCCACCTTGGTTGCTTGTCCCCTTAATATGGGTACGTACAAGCAACTACCCCTAATTAATGGTGTTGAGGTTGAGGCCTACAGGGACTCAGGAGACAGTGTAACTATGGTTATAGAGAAACTGGTTCACCCTGATCAACACCTACTTGGTCAGCAGTACCAAGTGACTGATGCTGACAATAACACACTTAGCCACCCCATGGCTGTTGTAAATCTCAACTGGGGGGGGGGGGTTACTGGTCCAAAGAAAGTTGTGGTAGCCACTGAAGTACATGTAGATTGCTTACTAGGCAATGATTTGGAGACATCAGCTTGGGCTGAAGTGAAGTCAGAGGCTCATGCAGCAATGCTGTGCATTCCTGGGCATAGTTTTGCTTTGACAAGGGCTCAGGCCAAGAAGTAAAAAGGACAGGGAAACTTGGATCCTAGAACAATGGACCAAGTGCTCCCAAAAGCTAGGGGTAGTAAATGTAAATCCTTGCCCACCATCCCTCCCTCACCAGAATATTCCCCTTTTGAGGAAGAGGAATCCTCTCCCTGTGCAGAACCTACACCAGATAAGCTGGCAGCAGACACTGCTGAGCTTTTGGGTGCAGGGGGGCCTGCTAGTGAAGAGCTGAGTGTGGCACAGCAGACCTGTCCCACACTGTGGGTTTGAGACAGCAAGCTGTCAAACAGAAGAAAGGGGATGTCAGTGATAGCCAAAAGGTGTATTGGGAAGACAACCTTCTGTATACTGAGTCAAGGGACCCTAAACCTGGAGCTGCCAAGAGATTTGTCATCCCTTTGCAGTACAGGGAGTTTCTTCTTACCTTGGCACATGACATTCCTTTGGCTGGGCATTTGGGAAAGAATAAAACTTGGGGCAGGCGTGTTCCCCTGTCTCACTGGCCTCTGCTTGGGCTGAAGTGGAGTTGGAGGCTCATGCAGAAATGCTGGGCAAGTGTTTTTTCCACTTTTTCAGCGCCTTGCCTCCTTGCGCTTCTGCCCCCTTTGTGCCCCTTCTGATTGCTGTACCCCAATTGTAATTTGTGCCATCATTGTATTTTGTGACTGTTTTTGAACTTTTGCCTTACTGTTTGTGCCTTGTTTTTTCCTGATTTTTCGCCCCTTGGGCGCTCCCCCTTGCCGATCTCTCCTTGCCGCTGCCTCCCTGTGGCCCCGCCCCCCTCGCGCCCCCATTCGCCGCTCCCTCCCGCCTCCCAGCTGCTCCTCCCTCCCCCCTCCCTTCTTAATGGCTGGCGCTGCATGTCGCGAGTGAGCGACCTCTGACCTGTTTTAGGTCTAGAGCTCGCCCCCCACGTCCGCAGCACCACCCTACTGTCTCGTGCCCCTGACCCCCGCCCACGCTGCTGCTAGCTTGTTCGAGGCCCTCCTCCACCCGCAGACATCCTCCTGCGCCTCATCCCTGGTGTCTAGTGGGCTCTGGTAAGCTTCACTTGACCCGTGTGCCATTTTTCGCCGTTCTGTAAGTGTTTTTTCCACTTTTTCAGCACCTTGCCTCCTTGCGCTTCTGCCCCCTTTGTGCCCCTTCTGATTGCTGTACCCCGATTGTAATTTGTGCCATCATTGTATTTTGTGACTGTTTTTGAACTTTTGCCTTACTGTTTGTGCCTTGTTTTTTCCTGGTTTTTCGCCCCTTGGGCGCTCCCCCTTGCCGATCTCTCCTTGCCGCTGCCTCCCTGTGGCCCGCCCCCCTCGCGCCCCCATTCGCCGCTCCCTCCCGCCTCCCAGCTACTCCTCCCTCCCCCATCCTCCCTCCCTTCTTAATGGCTAGCGCTGTGTGTCCGCGCCGCTGGCACGCCGCGCCTGTCCGTGCCTGGACTGCGCCCAGCGCCACCCCCCCTGGTCCGCACGCCCCCCGCACCAACAGCCTGCGATACTCAGCCAACAAACTCCTCGCCCTCAACCCTGGCTCCTCCACAGCCTGCTTCCAGGCCACCCCGAAGCACACCAAAGGACCCTTCTCCTGCCGCAGCTGCAACTTCACCTGCAACAGAACAACGAAGCCTACAACAACCAACATCAACCACCTGCACTGCATCCTCCTCAACACACGCTCTGCATGAAAGCACACCATCGAGCTCTGGGACCTGCTCGACACCACCACCCCAGATGTAGCCTTCCTGACCGAAACCTGGTGGAACGACTCCTCGTCCCCAGACATCGCCATCGCCATCCCTGACAGCTACAAGATCACCAGAAGAGATCGCACCAATGGAATCGGTGGAGGAATAGCCATTGTCCACAAATCCACCCTCAAGATCCACACCCACACGGAAGACACCCTCAAGACAGCCGAACACCTCCACTTCCAGATCCACACGGACCCCAACACTACCCTCAGAGGAACCCTCATATACCGACCTCCAGGACCAAGAGCCCCCTTCAGTGACACCATTTCCGACCTCGTAAGCACCCACGCCCTCACCTCTACGGACTACATCCTCCTGGGAGACTTCAACTTCCACCTGGAGAACAACAACGACGCCAACACCACATTTCTGACCACCAACCTCTCCAACCTCGGACTCAGACAACTGGTCAACACACCCACCCACATCGCCGGTCACACCCTTGACCCACTCTTCACTGCAAGCAACCACATCTCATTCAGCCACACCTCCGAACTCCACTGGACTGACCACCACTGCGTCCATTTCACTTTCAGGAAAAACACCGAACACCACCACACCCCACTACCGCCTCACCGCCGCTGGGGAAAAGTCACCGAAGACCAACTAACCAGCACCCTCGCCAAGCACCCACCGTCCGACCCCACCGACCCGGACTCCGCCGCCATCAACCTCCATCAGTGGATCCTCAACTGCGCCAACATCCTAGCACCACTCAAGAGACCCACCGTCAACCAAGAAAAGAAAAAAGCAGCCTGGTTCACAGACGAACTGAGCACCTCCAAACGCAACTGCCGGAAGCTCAAGAAAAAATGGATCCTCGAGCGCACACCCGACAGCCTAGCAACCCACAAGGAAGCCAACCACAAACACCACCAACTGATCCGACTCGCCAAATGCTCCCACTTCACAGAACGCCTAAACAACAATGCACACGACAGCAAGGAACTCTTCTGCATCGTGAAGGAGCTCTCCAACCCCAACGCCAACGTCAACGATGCCCCACCATCCCAGAAACTCTGCGACGCTCTCTCCACCTTTTTCTTCCAGAAAATCGCAGCCATCCACAACAGCTTCAACACCACACCTCTGCCAGACCCCAGCCCCAACAACTCCTCTCACGCCGACCGCCTCACCACCTGGACCCACGTAGACGACGCCGAAACCCTAAAGACCATGAACTCCATCCACTCAGGATCTCCCTCTGACCCCTGCCCACATCACGTCTTCAACAAAGCCGACGCCACCATCGCCCCCACACTCCGCAAGATCATCAACCTTTCCTTCAACACCGCAACCTTCCCAGACAGCTGGAAGCACGCCGATATCCAACCCCTCTTCAAGAAACCCAAGGCTGACTTCAACGACCTCAAAAACTTCCGACCGATCTCCCTCCTCCCCTTCCCAGCGAAGGTCATCGAGAAGATCGTTAACGCACAGCTCTCCCACTACCTCGAAGACAACTCCATCCTAGACCCCTCCCAATCCAGATTCAGACGCAACCACAGCACCGAGACTGCACTCCTCGCCGCCACAGACGACATCAGACAACAAATGGACAAAGGCGAAACTTCAGCCCTGATCCTCCTAGACCTATATGCCGCCTTCGATACGGTCTGCCACCGCACCCTACTAACTCGTCTCCACGAAGCCGGAATTCAAGACAAAGCCCTCAACTGGATCTCCTCTTTTCTCTCTGGTAGAACCCAGAGAGTCCGACTCTCACCCTTCCGCTCCGAAGCCACCAACCTCATCTGCGGCGTCCCCCAAGGCTCCTCACTAAGCCCAAGGCTGTTCAACGTATACATGGCACCCCTCGCACACCTGGCCCGTCAGCACAGCCTCAGCATCCTCTCATACGCCGACGACACCCAGCTCGTCCTCTCCCTCACTAAAGATCCACACACCGCCAAAGCCAACCTCCACGAGGGATTGAAATCCATCGCCGAATGGATGAGAAACAGCCGCCTGAAACTAAACTCCGACAAGACGGAAGTCCTCATCCTCGGCCGTTCCCCCTCAGCCTGGGACGACTCTTGGTGGCCCACCACACTGGGCCCCCCACCCACTCCAGCCAACCACGCACGCAACCTCGGCTTCATCCTCGACTCCGATCTCACCATGTCCAAACAGGTCAACGCAGTCTCCTCCTCCTGTTTCAACACCCTCCGCATGCTCCACAGAATCTTCAAGTGGATCCCGACGGAAACCAGAAAGACGGTGACCCAAGCCCTCGTCAGTAGCAGACTTGACTACGGCAACGCACTCTACACAGGCATCCCAACAAAAGACATCCAACGACTCCAACGCATCCAGAACGCATCCGCCCGCTTGATCCTCGACATACCCCGCTGATGCCACATCTCCCACCACCTGAAGGACCTCCACTGGCTCCCCGTGGACAAGAGGATCACCTTTAAACTTCTCACCCACGCGCACAAAGCACTACACGACGCCAGACCCGCCTACCTGACCCAACAGACTCAACTTCTACGTCCCCTCCCGCCAACTCCGCTCTGCCAACCTTTCCCTCGCCATCGTTCCCCGAATCCAGCGCAAGACCTCCGGCGGCAGATCCTTCTCCTTGAGAACATAAGGAACTATGTACAGAAAGAAAATATAATACCAAAACAAACAAACTGTAAACTGGAATAAAATTAGATTACATTTTCTTTGAAACAACCACACGGTTGAGATTCCAGACTCTACCATCTTTAATTCTCACCGTATTCCTGAAAAGCTTGACAACTTCAAATGGACCCATAAACTTACTCCCAGACATGCTAAATCTAGGGTTTCTAATTAAAATCTTATCACCCACTTTCACCTCCACATTGCATGTGTTTTTCCTCCTATCATAGTTTTCCTTTCTTTTCTCTAAGCACTTTATCTCTTTCGTACTTTCCTCCTTATTCCTGTCACACCATGTAACACACTCATCCTTACCCGAACGCACACAACCTGGTGCCAGACGTGTGTTAGCTTTCCGTCCCCTGAAAATTTCAAAGGGTACCTTCCCTGTAGTGACGTGAGGAGAAAATCTATATGCATGGAGAAAATTCTTAAGACCATCCTTCCAATTCCTGCCATCTGCAACTTCCAAATGTATACATTCCTTTATGCACCTATTGAATCTTTCTACTGTCCCATTACCCTCATTACCCTCATGCAATGTTGAGGTAAACTTGAAAAGCGTTTTGGTGTTTAAACCAGACGCGATGCGAAATGCGCGATGCACGTTGATCACTGTAGCGCTGTCAGCATGAGCGCGTGTAGATAAAGTTTGTGTGCGCAGATAGGCAGCTCCTTATTTAATTGCAGGAGGTTATAAAAAATACACATAGACAGTATTTAAAACGCGCTGGAAGGTTTCTTTGCGCACATCCACTCAAACGAAACACTTGTAAATCTATATACGAAAATAAAAAAGCGTTTTAATCTTCATGTTTCAAAACAAAGCTTTTCAATCCAAAAATCGATATTGTCTCTCACCTTCTTCAATTAAATATCACAGCTCTCTCGGGTTTAGTCATCCTAACCGTCTTAGGTGGATTTGAAGGCTGGATTTAAAGTGCTGGATAGAGTAAAGTCCCAAAATATATTTGTGTTAAGATACTACTGCACCCTCGTCGCCAAGTGTAATAAAGATGAGTCCTGATGGTCCAGAAAGCGGGTTCTTTAATAGGAGTATCTTATCCACATACAGATGATGGTACAACCAACAGTCAGCTCCAACAGCTTCCTCAGAATCTCACATAACACTCTACTCTGATGTCAGATATGACATAAGTGCCAGAGATGAGATCCCTCACATTCCAATGCTGCATTCCATTATTACACTCTACCACAGAATGCAAGAGCTCACCAGAGTTCCTCTGCATCTCTCTCTCTTCAACGTCTGCCAAGGATCGACCGCTGACTGCTCCAGGACACCTGCAAAACCGCAACAAAGTAGCAAGACGACTACCAGCAACATTGTAGCGCCTAATCCTGCCTGCTTTCTCGACTGTTTCCTGGTGGTGCATGCTCGGAGGGCTGTCTGCCTTCACCCTGCACTGGAAGCCAAGAAGAAATCTCCCGTGGGTCAAAGGAATCTTCCCCCTGCTAACGCAGGCGCCAAACCTCTGCATCACTGGTCCTCTGGGTCTCCTCACATCTTGACGAGCATGGTCCCTGAAACACAGGAGCTGGATCCAAGTGACTCCGACAGTCCAGTGGTCCTTCTGTCCAAATTTGGTGGAGGTTAGTCCTTGCCTCCCCACGCCAGACAGTAATCCTGTATACTGCGTGATCTGCAGCTGCTAGAGCTTCTGTGCACTTTTGCAAGAATTCCTTCATGCACAGAACAGCCCTGGTCCCCAGCACTCCATCCTGCATTGCTCAACTCGCTGAGTTGACCACCAGCTTCGTGGGACCCTCTTTTGTTGTGTTGAGATAACCGCCGTGCTCAGATTTCTTGAATGCCTGTTCAAGTGCTTCTGTGGGTGATGCCTGCTTCTGTGTGGGCCCTTTCTATTGCTGAGTGCCCCCTCTGTCACCTCCTCCAAGGGGCGACCTCCTGGTCCTTCTTGGGCCCTGGCATCACCCATTATCTTCAACTGTGACTCTTGCAGCTAGCAAGGCTTGTTTGCAGTCTTTCTGCGTGGAAATAACTCTGCATCCTACAGCACGCCGTGTGACATCTTCTGACCAAAGGAGAAGTTCCTGGCACCTTCTGTTGTTGCAGAATCTTTGGCTTCTTCCACCCAGAGGCAGCCCTTTTTGCACCTTCATCCGGGGTTTAGTGGGCTCCTGCCTCCCCTGGGCACTTGCGTGACTCTTGGACTTGGTCCCCTTCCTTTGCAGGTCCTCAGGTCCAGGAATCTGACTTCAGTGCTTTGCAGTCAGTTGTTGTCTTTGCAGAATCACCTATCTTGACTTTCCTGTCTTTCTGTGGTAGTGGGTAAATTTACTCCTACATTTCAGGGTCTTGGGGTGGGGTATCTTGGACACCCTTAGTGTTTGCTTACACTTCTAGTGACCCCCTACACACTACACTAGGCCTGGGGTCCATTTGTGGTTTGCATTCCACTTTTGGAGTATATGGTTTGTTTTGCCCCAGGCCTATTGTCTCCTATTGCATTCTATTGTGTTCTACAGAGTTTGAACTACTTTTCTAACTGTTTACTTACCTGATTTTGGTTTGTGTGTATATTTTGTGTACTTTACTTACCTCCTAAGGGAGTATATCCTCTAAGATACTTTTAGGATATTGACACTAAAATAAAGTACCTTTATTTTTAGTAACTTTGAATATTGTGATTCTTATGATATAGTACCTATATGATATAAGTGGTATAGTAGGAGCTTTGCATGTCTCCTAGTTCAGCCTAAGCTGCTCTGCTATAGCTACCTCTATCAGACTAAGCTGCTAGAACACTACAAATCTACTAATAAGGGATAACTAGACCTGGCACAAGGTGTAAGTACCACAAGGTACCCACTATAAGCCAGGCCAGCCTCTTACAGAGGCAACACCCTCTCCCTTTGGAAGTAGGTGTCTAGCCGGGCGTCCACCGAAGTAGCTCCCAGTACGGCTACAGAGATCGAGTGGCCATACCCCCGGGGCATGAGCGGAAGCCTCGGGGGCGTGACAGCCGCCGGAGGAAGCCGCATTGAGACAATAGAAAAGGACGACGGACTAGGGAGAGAGAAAAGGAAAGAGACGGAGGAACCGGAAGGAAGAGGACAGGGAGAGCGAGAGAGCCGAGAACCAACGAAGACGGAGTTGAAGCCCGACACGGAAAGAGAACCGCGAAGGATGGAGGGAAACCCCACGGCGCCTCCCAGCCCTGTCGAAGCAAAGTCGGGAGACTGCGAGACAGCCGGCCGCATCCCCGGAGGGACGTGGCCCTTACAGGTACGTTCGTACCAGCATTGGGAATTCCTGCCGCAGTGGTTACTGGGAATAGGGGCTAAAAGGGGGATTACCGGGAGGGAAAAAGGAAGGTCCTGTAAGGAAGGAGAAACCCTTTGATCCGGGGACAGCCGCAGTAACCGCCCCCCTCCTAACCTCACAAAAGCCCAAAGAAAAAAGAAAGAGAGAGAAAAGAACCACCCTCTCGAGTAGAGAGAGAAACCTAGGCACAACACGGGAAGGTGATGCACACTGAGTGATTGTTAGTAACCTCACCCCAACCACATATACCTACCCTCACCCCTATTAACCCGCTATAAACTTTACTTACCTCTACACTTACCTATTTTCGTTCTGTCTTTATTTTGGGAGACACTCTGCTACTTCCAGTCAAGACCAGACAGGAATCCCTTCAAATCAGGACTGGACCACAGCGGGAACCTGAACGGAGCCTGAGAAAGAGAGAGGGATACTGGGTGAACTGACAGGAAGTAAACATACGGAACAAACAGAGACAAGAGAAAACCCAACCTTAATAACGAATAAATAAATCATTCATCCCCCGCAAACTGCGCCCATCGAATTATTCCAATATCTATCCTACTTGGAGATAAAGAACCCGCTACAGTGGTGTCAGAAGTGGGATATTGGAATAGGCGAAAGGATTGATAGATACCATGGAGGGTACCCCTACAATAGCTGACATGATGCAGCAATTAGCTGAGGGTCAACAACACCTGCAAATTGTGTGGGAGGAGCAGCAGAAAGAAGCAAAAGTGGAACAAGAAGCCCTACAGAATGCCCTTAAAAGTCAGGCCACCATCATGGCCAACAATCAGTTGGTTCATGAGAATGCACTAAAAAGTTTCACGGATACCATTGCAGCCACTCGAGTACACTCGAACGTACCCAGCTCAGTCTTACAGAGGTACCAGGAAGGCGAAGACCGGGACGCCTTCTTTACCAACTTTGAACGCGTTGCCACTTCCGCCACCTGGCCTCAGGATCGATGGGGACAGTATATCGCCCCTTTACTGACGGGGACACTCCAAGCCGCATATTAAGCGGTAAACCCGGGTGGCACAACACCATATCAGGACATTAAAAAGAGTATCCTGGAGCAGGTGGGCTTTGACACAGAACATTACCGGGTCAGGTTTAGGAAAGCCAAGTGGGGACCCTCCGAGAATCCCAGGGCATTATACTTTCGGATTAAAGATTTGGGTCTCAAATGGCTAGGACCCATTGGGACTAATAGGGAAGATATCATTGAGGTTGTCCTTTTAGAGCAATATCTAGACGCCCTCCCCACAAATACCTGCTACTGGATCAAACAACACCCGAACCCTGATACAAACACTACCATTGAGCTGGCCTGTGCCTTCCACCGCTCCCTCGAGTTCAAGACGCCCCTCCCCCGTACACCACCTAATCCCATCCAACAGAATTCCGGACAAACCTCGTCCCTAGGGCGAAGACCGGTAGAGGACCTAGGAAAAACTCGAGCAACTGAGAGACCGTACATACAGCAACCTCAATGTTTTAGTTGCGGAGAGTGGGGTCATATCGCCCGGGTTTGTCCTCTAAAAACTGAAAAACCTGAACCCATGGAGATAGGGGTTACCAGAGGAAGGGTCTTCTTCACAGGGGGGAAAGAAACCCAGTACAAGAAAGAACTATTAATCAATGGGAGGTTGACTGTGACCCTCATCGACTCAGGCTGCAGTCAGTCCGTAATTAGAGCCGATTTAATAAACAGTCATGCCTTCACTCCGGGACTCACTGTATCCATTTGTTGCATACATGGGGAAACAAGAGAATATCCCCTAATCTGGGCCACCCTTTCATGGGAAGGAAAAGAGACCCCCATACGGATGGGGGTGGTTGAACGACTGGTTGAGGAAGCCATCATAGGAACAGATTTTAAGGACTTTTCGATACTTTTGGATAGTACAAGGAATTAAGAAGACATGAGTACCTGGTGGAGGAATGCTCCCTTCTTTAACCTACCAATTCAACCCCCAGTTGTACGATACAAACCCATGATAAGAGAAAAACGAGAAACAAGGATATCCTATGCACAAGGGGATTCGAACCACAATGGGGTAATTACACAGGCCCATACCCTTACCGGTCTTCCTCCCTTCTGTAGTTGTCAAAGGGAAGATCCGAGTTTGATTAATGCATGGAAAACTGCCAGACCCCGAAGTCCTAACGATACAGGTCCTTCTTTTACGATAGACAAAAATCTGTTATATCGAATCACTGGCCCTAACGGGAGGGAAAAGAAACAGCTACTAGTACCCGAACCTTATAGGATGCAGGTACTACACCAGGCCCACAGTCAACCAGGGGGTGGTCACTATGGGAGAGAAAAGACAGAAGAATACCTGTTAAGAAGGTTCTACTGGCCTGGGGTCTTCTCTCAGGTCAGAAAATTCTGCCAACAGTGCCCTAAATGTCAATTGATCGATCCCGGCCCAAAGAGAAGAGCCCCGTTGCAGCCCATTCCCATTATTGACGTACCCTTTTCCAGAATAGGAATGGACATCGTAGGTCCTCTTCTTCCTTCATCTAAAGGATACCGTTATATACTAGTATTGGTAGACTACGCCACTAGATACCCCAAGGCCATCCCCATCACCAGTATTAACACCAAGAGTGTTGCCAATGCCATGATAGGATTCTTTTCCCGGATAGGATTTCCCTGAGAAATTTTAACCGACCAAGGGACCCAGTTCATGTCCAATTTAATGGCACAGGTTTGTCAACTGCTGGGGATTAAACAGTTGAGAACGGCGGTTTACCATCCGCAAACGGATGGGTTGGTCGAGAGATATAACCACACCTGAAAACTCTCCTAAAGAAATCAATTTCAGAATCAGGTAAAGATTGGGATAGGAAGCTCCCATTAGTATTGTACGCCATCAGAACACATGAACAAGCCTCTACGGGACACAGCTCGTTCGAATTATTGTTCGGGCAACAACCTAGGACATTATTGGACATGGCAGCAGAGCAGTGGGAGGAGAAAGAAGACGGGGAAAAAGCCCTTTTGGAATATACCAGCGACTTAAAAGTTCGATTACAAACCATATGGGAGAACGTTAGGGAACATATGGAGAGGGCCCAGGTTAAACAAAAACGATATTTCGATAGGAATACGCAATTGCGAACCTTTAAAGAAGGGGACAGAGTATTGGTACTTCTCCCCAGTTCAAATAACAAACTGTTGGCAAAATGGCAGGGGCCCTATCAGGTGATAGGAGTGGTAACTCCTGTTACCTACAATGTCCAACTCTCGATCCATCCAAAAAGGTCACAGATCTTTCATGTCAATCTGCTAAAAAAGTGGGAGGAACCTATAGTAGGTCAGACCACGGGATGTTTAGTTAATACGGTTAAGGAGCTAGAAATAGGATGGTGTCCCACTGACCGACCCTCTGAGCCTGAGGAACCCCATAGGAATACAGAAATCACGTCTCAACAGAACAGACAATTAACCCTACTCCTTAACGATCATTCCCACGTGTTTTCACCGACCCAGGGGAAAACCACCCTAGTACAACATCAAATTATAACTCAACCTGGGAAGGTAGTTCGGTTGCGGCCCTATCGTATTCCCGAAGCTAGAAAGATTCTGGTAGAGAAGGAAATAGAAAAGATGTTAGATCTGGGTATTATCGAGCCTTCCCAAAGTCCCTGGTGTTCGCCGGTGGTGTTAGTACCGAAACCGGATGGGTCTATACGCTTTTGTATTGATTTTAGACAAGTCAATGCAGTATCTCAGTTTGACACGTATCCCCTTCCAAGGGTAGACAAACTCCTAGAGAAATTAGGGAAGGCCAAATACATGTCTACCCTTGATCTGACTAAAGGTTACTGGCAAATTCCTTTAGCACAGGCAGATAAGGAAAAAACGGCCTTCTCTACCTCGTCAGGCCTATATCATTTTAATGTTCTCCCTTTCGGGTTACATGGAGCGCCCGCCACCTTCCAGCGACTCATAGATACCATTTTACGACCGGATATGCAACCGCCTATCTGGATGACATCGTCATTTATAGCAAAACTTGGAGTGACCATTTGTTACATTTAGATAAAATATTTACAGCCCTACAGAAAGCAGGACTGACAGCCAACCCATCCAAAAGCCGAGTGGCGTTTAATGAGATCTCCTACCTGGGATATCATATAGGGAGAGACCACAAATGAATAAAATAGAGGCCATTTTACGCATAAACACCCCCAGTACAAAGAAGGAGATCCGTTCGTTCCTAGGCCTAGTGGGGTACTATCGGAGATTTATACCACACTACTCCACTTTAGCAGCGCCCCTGACAGACCTATTGAAAAAAGGGCAGCCGAAAAACATCTCAAGTCTCAACCCAGTGCAGTCCCATAGTTACCATACCCTACAACGGTGTCTTACTACCCAACCTGTTTTAAAGTGTCCTAAGTTTGATCTCCCGTTTCATCTACAAACGGATGCCTCGGATGTGGCACTGGGGGCTGTACTTTTCCAGAAAGATAAAGAAGGCATAAGTCACCCAGTAGTCTTTATTAGTAGAAAACTTTTCCCCCGAGAACAGAAGTATCCCATAATTGAACGTGAGTGTCTCGCCATCAAGTGGGCGATCGAAAGCTTACAATACTACCTCCTAGGAAGATCTTTTATGTTATATACTGACCACGCTCCTCTTACCTGGCTCTCGCGGTATAGAGATACCAACGTTCGAATTCTGAGATGGTTCATGAAGCTTCAACGTTTCTCCTTTCAGGTTTGCCATCTCCCTGGGGATCTCATGGGTCAGGCAGATTATTTGTCCAGGTTCCCGGGCCCTCTGGGTCTCGAACAGCCCCATTCAAGGGAGGGGATGTGTAGCCGGGCGTCCACCGAAGCAGCTCCCAGTACGGCTACAGAGATCGAGTGGCCATATCCCGGGGCACGAGCGGAAGCCTCAGGAGCGTGACAGCAGCCGGAGGAAGCCGCATTGAGACAATAGAAAAGGACGACGGACTAGGGAGAGAGAAAAGGAAAGAGACGGAGGAACCGGAAGGAAGAGGACAGGGAGAGCGAGAGAGCCGAGAACCGACAAAGACGGAGTTGAAGCCCGACACGGAAAGAGAACCGCGAAGGACGGAGGGAAACCCCAGGGCGCCTCCCAGCCCTGCCGAAGCAAAGTCGGGAGACCGCGAGACAGCCGGCCGCGTCCCCGGAGGGACGTGGCCCCTACAGGTACGTTCGTACCAGCATTGGGAATTCCTGCCGCAGTGGTTACGGGGAATAGGGGCTAAAAGGGGGATTACCGGGAGGGAAAAAGGAAGGCCCTGTAAGGAAGGAGAAACCCTTTGATCCGGGGACAGCCACAGTAACCGCCCCCCTCCTAACCTCACAAAAGCCCAAGAGAAAAGAAAGAGAGAGAAAAGAACCACCCTCTCGAG
This sequence comes from Pleurodeles waltl, assembly GCF_031143425.1. Classification (NCBI taxonomy): domain Eukaryota; kingdom Metazoa; phylum Chordata; class Amphibia; order Caudata; family Salamandridae; genus Pleurodeles; species Pleurodeles waltl. Next base: position 416,017,366 of record NC_090437.1, on the reverse strand, counting down.
AAGAGAGAGAAACCTAGGCACAACACGGGAAGGTGATGCACACCGAGTGATTGTTAGTTACCTCACCCCAACCACATATACCTACCCTCACCCTTATTAACCCGCTACAAACTTTACTTACCTCTACACTTACCTATTTTCGTTCTGTCTTTATTTTGGGAGACACTCTGCTACTTCCAGTCAAGACCAGACAGGAATCCCTTCAAATCAGGACCGGACCACAGCAGGAACCCGAACGGAGCCTGAGAAAGAGAGAGGGATACTGGGTGAACTGACAGGAAGTAAACATACGGAACAAACAGAGACAAGAGAAAACCCAACCTTAATAACGAATAAATAAATCATTCATCCCCCCCAAACTGCGCCTATTGAATTATTCCAATATCTATCCTACTTGGAGATAAAGAACCCGCTACAAGGTGCTACATGACTTGGGAGGGGTAACCTCCCCAAGCCACTGGTATGTTTTGAAGGGCACATTTGGTGCTCTCCGTGCTTAAAGCCAGTCTGCACCGGTTCAGGGAACTACAGTCCCTTCTCTGGTGAGAAATTGAACAATGGAAGGGGGAGTTACCACTCCCCTGTCCATCACCACCCCAAGGGTGGTGCACAGAGCTCCTCCAGGTGGCCACTTGATTGTGCCATCTTGAATCCAAGGTGGGCAGAGGCCTTTGGGAGCATCTGAGTGGTCAGGTCAGGCAGGTGACATCACAGCCCCCCCTGCTAGGTGACCAATCCCCCTTTTAGGGCTATAAAAGGTCTCCCTCTTGGGTGGGTCCTTAGATTCAATGTGCAAGATTCCATCAGGACTCCTCTGCACTGCTTACTTTGACTTCTGGCCACTGGAACCACAACTGGACTTCCAGGAACCTACAATGTGCAGCTCCAGCGACAACTTCACTCTGCAACATTGTTTCTCCTGCTCCTTCCAGCAACTGCAACATTTCCCCAGCTTTGCATCCTCTGAGGGCAGCAAGTCTTCAGTCTTCATCAAGAAGCAAGAAGGAATCTCCCTTGGAGTGGGGGAGTCAGTCCCCTGCATCCGCAGGCACCAACTGCAATGACGACCGGCCATGTGGATCCTCTCTCTTGCAACCGTGCGTGGATCCTGCAGCACAGGTCCACACGGTCTTGAGTGGCCCCTTTGGTCTCCAGCTGTCCAACTTTGGAGGTGGCGAGTCTTTGCCTCTCCTTGTAGGACGGTACCCCTGTGCACCGCGACTCTTGCAGCTACCAAGGCTTGTTGGCTCTTTTTCCAAGGGATCTTCAGGCTCCGTGTAGCCACTGCCTCCAGCACTCCTCCTTCCAAAGCGTGATCTCCTGCCTGCTATTCCAGCAATGTGGGACTCCTTTCCAGTTGTGCTGGGTCTCCTGTGCCTGCTGCCTGTGAATTGCCTGTGGTGGCTGCATCCACGACTTCTTGCTCTCCTGACTACTGGGGGTTGCCTTGGACTCTCCTCCTTGGGTTGAGTCCCCTCAGACCTTCCTGGTCCCCAGCAGCTCTGCAACTTCTCTTCTGTGACTCTTGTCTTTGCCAAGCTTGTTGGTGTTTTTTCCAAACCACTGACAGACTGCAACGCTTCTTCCGACATGGGACATTGGCTGCATCACTTCTGGAACTCTTCCTCTGCTCCTGTGCTGCATAGACGACTCCTGGTCTTCACCATCGACCTGGTCATGCATCTCCGGAAGGATGGGTTGTAGCTCTTGCCCCAAACGGACACTCCACCTGGAACTTGACTTGGTCCCCTTCATTTGCAGGTCCTCTCCTGTCTGGATACATCACTTGTTTCTTGCAGTCTTGCTTGGGTCTTGCATAGTCCTTTCGTAAAGTTTCTCTGTGGGTTTGGGAAAAAAGGTACTTACCTCTTCTCTCCTGGTCACTAGGGGCACTCTGGTACTTACCTTTTGGGGTTCCTAGTTTCTCCAGCTCCCCTCTACAAATTCCACTTACCTGGGTGAGGGTCCATCATTCGTATTCCATTTTTGTAGTATATGATTTGGGCTCCCCCTAGGGTCACCACTGTCTATTGTTATTGCACTGTTTTCTATCACTTTCTACGCTCATTCCTGACAACTAGGGAAGGTGTGTATATTAGTGGTGTTTTAGTGTTTGTGTCACTAAAATGAAATACCTTTATTTCTGTAACACTGTGAGGTTCTTTCATGTGTGTAAGTGCTGTGTGACTATAAGTGGTATTGCATGAGCTTTGCATGTCTCCTAGATAAAACTTGGCTGCTCATCCACAGCTACCTCTAGAGAGCCTGGCTTCCTAGCCACTGACTATACCTCACTAATAGGGGATTCCTGGACCTGGTATAGGGTGATAACACCATGGGTTCTCACCACACACCAGGCCAGCTTCTTACACTGTATACATACAAGAACTATTGCTTGCTTTAGGTATAGTACTAAAAGTATTATTTAATCCTTGCTTTGAAAGCCAAATTACTGGATTCCTTGCATTATGAAAATATTTCACTCCAAATCTTTTTATGTGCAAGATTTAGCCTAACGTGATAAAAAAGGACAAGTACACATACTCGCTTTTATTCCTACTTTACAATTTTCTATTTAAAAAAAATAATTTTCTAGCTTTTATTATTGTTCTGAAATGGTTTTATGTAGTTTTATGGATCTTATCAACAAAGGGAGGGACTGGGAGATTGGTTGGTCCAGTGTACGGTCTCTAAATTAACTGAACCTACAAAAAAGGTATACACTGTTCCAAATGGAAAAATATAATCACTAGGGGAACATTAAAGTTCAGGACAATTGACTAGCCCCAACAAAACTTTAGATTTGGCACCTATAGGCCAATGGCACCTGACAAAACACACAAATTGCAACACTAAAAACTGCATTTACATGATTACGTGTCCATGCGGGCTACGTTATGTGGGCATGACTTCTAGACCAGTTAAAATACGAATTAACGAGCATAGGAGCAACATCAGGTGTGGACGCATTACAACAAAATTATGCGCACACTTCCTAGATGCCCCCCACAGTCCTGATGATTTAAGTTGGGTCGTACTTGACGCCCCTAGAATCACTACTGACTCTCCACACTCCTTGTTCAGACTGGAACAACGGTGGGTTTTCAAGCTTCATACTGATACAGATGGGTTGAATGATGCCATTCCCTGGACTACATTGTCCGCCTAATCAACCCCTTTTAAGGATTTACCACCAAGTATTCAGTATCTTCAATCTATATTTGTTCCGTTTTTCACTTTTTATTTCCATCCTAATTGGACTGGCTGTGAAAGACTATGGTTTTAGGGAGCCCCATTTTATGTATTACTCTGTGGCCCATACCTTTCTTTTGTCTACTAGGGCGGTTATTTCCGGCTTCCCACTCCAAACCACTCATTGTATTAACTGACATAACTCACTATCCAGTTCCAGCCATTCCAAGATGGCCGACGATGTTTTTAGTCCATTGTTTGTTTTTACTACCACCCACGAGGCTATTGGAGTAATGCTCGTTCTAGTCTATTATATCTCTATTCACAAAGATGGCCGCCGTAATTTTGCTTGCGTCCTTCTTTTATTTCTGAGACTCGCTCCGATGCAGTTCCCGGAGTGTAGTCCTTCTACAGTTTTGACCACCCTCTCCCATTTTTGCCAGGAAAACTTCTCTTTAAAAGACTCGCACCGAGTCGGGAAGTTGTCTTTTCGGGAGAGCACGTCAGGGTAGGTTCCCCTGCAGACTGCCGTCATCCACAAAGTAAGTGACCTCGCGTTTGTGTGTTTATCGCTTTTTCGGTTACTTATTTACTCTGGGGACGTATATTGAGCTCAACTAATGACATCTCTCAAAGTATTAACAGACTTAGGTCGGGGTAATCCCTTAATATTCTATGGATAACCACGCTTTGCCAGTGTGTTTTTGCCTTAGTAAATCACCATGCAGACTATTACACTCTGCTACAGTACTCACCAAGCCTTTTTAGAAATATTTTCTTCTGTAAAACTGTTTTATTCTTCCCAGTTTTCCTTCAACAAATGTCATAAATGCTAGTGACGAGTCTGTGTATGAATTTCCAAGTGACATGGACTAATAATGTGCTTGATGTTAATAATCAATTTAACCAACCGACCTCTAGTAGTGAATGTGACTGTTTTGGTTCTGATTGATTACATTGCATTCATGGTGTCTGCTTTACCACTTTATTAGTAGTGACCGCTTTCGGCATGCTACTTCCCAAGGGGCCCCCCATGTACCAAGGGATGGTAAGCATATTGTCTTATTATGTTTTTACACAACTGGTTACTACACACTGTTGTGTCACGGGTGTCCTTCCTTATTTTTCCGTGTGTTTTGATCAAAATGATTTGTTTGTATTTTTCTGGGGCGACCATTAAAGGTTTCTGACAATTAGTGAACTTCAATGTAAGTGACTATATGATTTGTTTGACATTTTTGCAAACTTTCGGTAATATAGACAGGAGAAGTCTTATTATGTATTGGTCCTGAAGAAGCGTCATAGGATCTTGTTAGACCACTGTACACGAAACATTTTGACCATGTCCTAGGAGCCCGACGATAATCTCCTTAAGCTCCAGCACCATGCAGAAAGTGGTTGAGCATTATTCCTCATTTTACACTTTCCTTCTGTTTTTAATCTTGGTCCCGGTCTTATTCCATTGATTAATTAAATTGACTCGCTCCCATTAAGACTGGGAACCAATTCTAGCTTTCACTCTCCTGCCAGGATTAGCGCCTGACCGCAACACCAGGTCTTGTAGTGTCCGCTACCACGGCTGCTACCTAAAAGATCTCCGGCAAAGAGCCCCCCCCTTACGGGGAGCCAGTCAGACATTGCAGCGCCGGTCTGACGAGGAGCTACCCGATGATGAAGCATGACATCCTCTCGGATGTGTGAGGGCTCTTGCTCCTGAACTTTAATGTTCCCCTAGGGATTATATTTTTCCATTTGGAACAGTGTACACCTTTTTTGTATGTTTTATGGATCTTATCATCCGAAATAGACAGTGACTGAATGGTATAATGGCTTGTCCCTTTATTCAGCCTTTTAGGTTTAAGTTTTTGTATGTAACCTTTATCTGCCAGGGCAATGGTGGCTGGTGGAAACAACACACCGTAAATGTTCTGGAATGAGGTTTTATGTATTTTTTGCATATTACAGCTTGCATGCTTAGCTAATGCTTAGAATATTACCCAGCGCCAGACTGGATCCAGAAGATCTTGAGCAGTATCTCTGTGCACCTGTAGGAGGCACCCATCAACTCCACAGTGACTTCATCTGCTCTGGGTGTGATGTGTATGGTGCCTACATAGGCACCACACCAGCGTGCTGACATCAGTTCTTTTCATTCCACACCAGTGCATGTATCGGAAGAGCTGCCTCAGCCTTTTTTTGACTGCTTTTTTCTGACCTTTTGTCACATTTTTTTAGCAATATAGTTCTCAGTTTGCCTTAGGGATGTTCTTTATGAAACATGTAGATTTTGAACCCTGTGGAGCCTGCCAAAGGCAAATGTCTGTGACTGACCCATATGCCTCCAAGGTGTGGCCTGACTATCCTGAAGTGGTTTTGGGAGTGGGTGTTGAAGCACCTGGTCGCTCAACGCCGGACGACCCTGCACCACTCCAGGTTCCGTTACATGGAATGTCATGGACCTGCTGTTGTAGTCGTTTCTGTCAATGGTAATGGAGGTCAAAATCAGTGTTGGGTAAGTCACACAAGAAGAAGACCAAGAAGTTGAACCGTTCTTTGTCTTCTCCACGCCAGTCCAAGGTTTTGGATGAGATGCGGAAACAACACTATAAGTCTAGCCCCGCTTTCACACTTCCCCTGTGGAGCCTGAGCTAGGATACACTCTGCACTTCCCAGAATTTCCCAGAGCCAGAGCGTCATCTCCTCAATCGAAAGAATTCTACAAGGCTATGCACTTTACCTTTTGGCGAGCTGACTTCGGGCTCTGTGGTTTCGAAATGTGTCCTGCTTGGATTCCCACTGGGGGGTTTGCCCTCGGCACCAGTCCAGCCCTTTAAATCCATTGCCAGATCTGGATCTGTTCCGGTAGCAAATCCAACATCTTAACCTGAGTCTGCTCCAGTGGTGCTGCTCGCAGTGCTGCTGACACCCCTCAGCTGTGTCAACTCCATTGTAATTGCTGACTCTGATACAGAGCTGGATCAGCAGTGTCCAAGGTTGACTCTGGCACCAACCGGACCAACACCCTCCGGGTCAGAGACAGTGCTTATATTTTTTGACAGGCCCTTTGAGGAATATGCTGGGGCAGATCTGAGGATCCCTATGGCTATCCTGAACACCTTGAGGAGCCCTCGGCTGAGGATAACTGGTATGAGGAAATGGCTGACATCAGTGGTCTGGACACCTCGTCAGACACTGGCCTGTAATCTCCTCCCAGGGGCGCTAGTGCAGAGGAAAGAGCTTCTTTTATCATGGTGGTGCAGAGGGTAGCTAAGGTCTTTGACCTTACACTGCTGTTGTTGGCAGTCAAGACCGTTGTCTAGAAAGAGATGCTTCAACCTAGGGCATACCCAACAGTCCCTCTCCCTCCCTTCAATAATGCCCTCACTAATGTCCTGCTCAAGGTCTGGGTCAAGCCCTGCATAGGTGCTCATGTACATAGGCAAATGGCCTGCCACCACCCCCCGATCCTGGGGGTCCAGCTATCTTCACCCAGCACCCCACTTCTGGGACCCTGGTTGTGCAGGTCTTGATGTCCAAGGTTAACTCTGACCTGTCCCCTACCATACCACTGGAAAGGTAATTCAAGAGGCTGGACACATTTGGTAATGGTAAAAAGATTTTATCTTTCACCAGCCTTGCACTGCGGTCCATGGACACCACCTCTAGGGCCAGTACACCCATAAACGGTGGGGTTCAATTTCGTAAGTGCTGCCCATGGTCTCAGATGAGGCCTGAGACATCCTGACTAAGGCTATTGCCAGTTGCAGGGATGCAGCACAGTTCACAATATTCTGCAGACCGGACACAACAGACGTGCTGGGTAGAGCAATTGCTTCATCAGTGGTGCTTCGTTGCCACTCTTGGCTGGGGTCAACTGGCTTCTCAGGGCATGTCCAGGCATTCCTTCTGGGCATACTCTTTGATAACACTCACCTTTTCTACAAAAAAGGCAGATTCAGAGCTCGAGCACTTCAAGGTCAGCAGGGCCCCCACAAACATGGCCCCACTTCAACATCATTCTTTCTTCTGATCCTTCCATGGCTACAGTAGGAGCTACTACGAGTCGCGTCCATTTTGACTCTTCCACTACAGCCAGCAGGTGCTCCAGTCTTTTCGTGACTGCGGATGCAGCTCACACAAGCCTCGTGGGACCCAAACCAGAGATTTTTCCAGTCTGCCACCCCTAGTAGCCTTCAATACTTTTTAACATGCACTTGCAACATCACAAGCAACCGGTTGGTGACAGGATCCAGCATTACCTGCCCCGCTGCCAGTCTTTAACTTCAGACAAATGGGTGCTCCAAATTATTCCACGGGAATACATCCTTCCCTTAATGGAAACACCGACATCCATGCCACCATCCACAGATCAGCTGAAGGAGGATCATCATTCCCCATTGCATCAGGAAGTACAGGTATTTTGGCCAAAGGGGTCATCAGGAGGGGGCTGACATCTGAAGTAGGGAGTAGTTGTTATTGACTGTACTTTCTGGTGCTGAAGAGAAGTGGAGGCCTCCACCATATTCTAGGTTTGCACACTCTCAACTACTTCCTAAAGAAAGAGAAATTCAAAATATGTGCTCACGTTAGCTCAAGTCCTGTCTTTCTGGGTCAGCAGAGACTGGATGGTTGCACTGGATTTGCAGGATGCATATTTCCATATACCTGTCCTATCGGCCATGGACGTTACCTGTGGTTCACAGTGGGCCACCAGCACTTGTAGTTCACTATGCTCCCCTTTGGCCTTACTAACGTCCCTTGGATTTCACAAAAGGAAGGTGGTGGTCACAGCTCATCTGCAGAGGCCAGGGTTTGCAGCCTACACCTACCATGACGATTGACAGTTGATGGCAGGGTCACCCCAGAAAGTAATCATCCATCACCAGACTACAACAGACCTCTTCTCTTGTTCGGGTTCACTATCAACATGAAAAAATCACACCCAACTCCCTCCCTGATGCTCCCATTCATCTGAGCCATTCTAGACACAAAGTGCAATTCCATTCCTATTCTCTGGAGCCGTGAGTCCAAGATATTCAGGTTATGATACCAATATTTCAGCCTGTAGCCTGTATTTCGGTGAGACTGACTCTGAGGCTGTTGGGGCTCCTGGCCTCATACATCCTATTGGCGACAGCATGACCACTGGCTTATGAGGGTTTTGCAGTGGGACCTGAAGTGCCAAGGAGCACAGCATCAGGAGAATCTCTCTAACCTGGTCTAAATATAGGAGGGAACTGCACAAACCTTGTAGTGGTGGTTCCCAAACTGTGATTGGGTCAATAGCAAACCCCTCTCCCTTCTCCCTCCAGATCTCACAGTGGTGACAAATGCTTCACTCCTGGTTTGCAGCCATCCGTTTGGAAGAGATGGATTTCACAGACAACACCACCTCCAAGTGGTACTTTAAGAAATAGGGATGGTGGGGTCGTGGACCCTGTGGCAGGAGGTTCTGTCCTTCTGTATGGCTGGAACATCACAACATTTTCCTGGTTGTGCAACACCTGGCGGGGTTTCTGAACATCAGGACGGATAACCTCAGCCATCGATGCTTCGTGGATCATAAATGGCACCTACATCCAGAGGTAGTGCTAGGTCTTTTCCAGGATTCGGGGGAACCTTAGTTAGATTTATTGATCAGCATAAAAAAGGTACAATGTCAGTATTTCTGCAGGTTGGAGTTTCCAATGCGACTCTGGCTCAGACGCATTTTGTCTCAAGTGGGGCTAAGGCCTCCTGGAAGACTTTACGCCAATACCACTTGTTTCCCGATTTCTCAAGATAGTCAGAAAGCACTGGTCCAAGCCATCCTTGTGGCTCTGGATTTGGAATGGAAGTATGGTATCCTGAACTCCTGAGCATGAGCTTTAGTCCTCTAATCAGGCTGCCCTTTCAGGAGAATCTCTTGTCTCAGCGACAGGGAAGGGTTCGCCACCCATACCTGCACACACTTGGCCTACATGGGTAGAAATTGAGCAGTCGAGGGTCTTTCATCCCCATCCCCATGTCTTTGAAGCCTTCCTGGGAGCCAGCCTTCCCTCCACAAACACTTGGGACAAGTTTGTGGCTTGGTGCACTGAAAAACTTGTTGACCATCTTTCTGCACTCTTGTCTGAGGTGTTGCTGTTTGTTTTGTCTTTAGCTCCGCAAGGCCTTGCTCTTGGCACAGTTGAGGGGTATCTTTTGGCAGTCTCAACTCATTTGTAGTTGCCAGATCATCCCTTCCTGTTTAAGGCACCTGTGGTTATATGTTTTCTGAAAAGTCTTCAACATGTTTCCTTCCAAACCTTTCTTAATGCCCCAATAGGACTTTAATTTGACTTTAACTTTTTGACTGTGTTCACCCTTTGAACCCAGGCATAGTTGCCCCCTAAGACTTTTGACAATCAAGACAGTCTTCTGGTGGCTATCGCATCATCCAGGAGTGTGAGGAAGCTGCAGGCACTTTCTGTTCACTGTCCAACACCAACTTTTCCCAAACTGGTTCTCTGCACTTGTGTCTTCTTTCTGCAGAAGGTGGTGACACCTTTTCACGTCAGTTGAATTATCATGTCTTCTTTGCTCCGCCTAAACCCTCCCAAGAGGAGGAGAGACTCCACTGCTTGGACCTAGAAAGAGTGTTGTCATTCTACATCAATCTCACCAAAGACACTAGCTGGACAATCAGCTTTTTGTTGAGTTCACTGGAGCAAAGAAGGGGAAAGCTGTGCAGAGGTGGACCAGTTCCTGATGGGTTGTACTGTGTGTTAAGATCTTCTATGCATTGGTAAAGAAGCAAGCCCTCAAGGACTTGCAAGCTCATTCCACTAGAGCCAAAGCTGCGACTGCTGCATTGGCTCATGGAGTTCCAATCCTGGACATCTGTCAGGCTGCTACGTTGGTATCCTTCCATATATTTACCACACACTACTGCCTTGACAGTCTGGTCCATCATGATAGGCATTTTGCCTGATCGGGGTTTCAGGTTGTTTGTTGTCTAAATTACTTTGCCGACCCACTTCTGGTCGTCATTGCTTTGGTATCTATTCTAAGATAAGCAATGTGTGGCTAGAAGTCTCTCTGATGAGCACATTACTTGCTTTTGGTAATATCTTATCTGGAAGAGACTCTACCTAGACCCAGATTCCTTAGAAACCCTTCCAACCTACCTATTTCTTTGAACAGGTCTTCCCACATAAAAAGGTTCCTGCAGGCCCGTAGTTTCTGCACACTGGTTAATCAGCCTTCTGAGGTAGCTCTCTGCTTCTGGTGGGAAAAGAGACACATAAAGAAAATTATGTCAGGGTGCTGGGGTAGTGCCTATATAGGCAACATGCACATCACATCAGGTGCAGACGATGCCAACACAGAACCAATCAGTGCCCCTACTGGAGGCGCTGCTTAATATTTTCCAGATCCAGCCTGACGTGTAGGGAATATTCTAAGGTGAGAAATCTACAGCTACATAGAGTCTCTACCAGATAAGCCATTACTGAAGATAAGGAACTTGTACTTTAAGATAAAGGACAAATAATGTTAGACCTGGCATCCTTGGACTTCCTGGATCATTTTGAGAACTTCAGTGCCGCATACCTAGACAACATTGTGGTCTTGAGTTATTTTTAGTCCCTGAAGGAGTCCATATGCATAGCACCTGCACTCAAAGCCCCTGACTTCTTCCAAGGACTCATTGTGCAGACAGCCTTCTCAGAGCATCGCTTAGGGGGGCTGTGGTGTCACAGCTAAACCAATAGGCACAAGATCAACCTGTAGCCTTCATTAGTAGGAAGTTACTTCTCAGGAAACAAAGGTGGCGTGCAATAGAGAGGGAAGGCTTTGCTTTGGTCTGGGAACTAAAGAAGCTGAGACTATACGTGTTTGGTGCTGACTTACGGGTTCAGACAGACTATTCCTATGGTTAATGCAGATGAAGAGTGAAAATCCCAAACTGTTGAAGTGGTCCATTTTCCTACAGGGAATGGGCTTTACAGTGGAACACCATCCTGGAACAGACCATGCCAGTGCTGATGCTCTCTCCAGGTTCTTCCACCGTAATGAAGAGATTTCTCAAGGGATTGGGTAGCTCTCTCTAATTTCAGCTGGGGGGACACGAGTTAGACCTGGCATCCTTGGTGTGGATTTCCCCTAACTTTTTGCCTTCACACTTCCTGTTTTTTCTGACTTCTTTTTTGCTTGCCTTAGGATTGTGTGCACTTTACCCATGTTAACCATAAACAGTGCTAAGGTGCTGTTTTGCTTTCCTTTTCTTATCTTATGACCAAGCTGACAAAACATCTCTGGATTGCACTTCTTAGTTTAGAGAAGACATTTATTATTATTACTTCACCACGAGGTTCCTGAGAGACGAGATTAGTAGGTTGGAAGCACACGTTTAAAAGTAGTCGCAGCAATGAAAGCAAAATATATCAAAGTACTTCTCAATTGCAATGTACACAGCAAATACATGTGATTATATTATAGCATAACTTCAAAGCAAAGAATAAAAGTCAAAATTGCATCACCATAGGGCCTATCACTGCTCGTCATCCTTCGCATGCCTGCAAGTTGATGACTCCTGTTCAACTGCGAGAAGGAGATTTTCCACCCAAACGGGAGGCGAGGCAGCTGACGTTCGCTCCTGACTGAAGTCTTGGAGAATCTCCCCTCGCTGCTGCCCAGGGACACCATTAAAAAGCCTGACCCTTCCTCTCAGAGTTGGAAATAAACAAGCCATTGGAGATTGGCCAGCTCTCCTAAGCCTCTCCTCTTCCCGAGGCTTAGTAGAAAGGAAAACACAAAATATACACTCTCTTATCACGTTATGGTTTGTGTGAATTCAATATGAAAAACACAGCTTAGTCTACCATGTGGAAAAACACAGCTCATCTACAATGTCTCAACTACAATGTCTAACTCCACGTTAAAGCCAATAGGCAGCTAACCTAAATACCAAATGTAATGTCTAATGCCACGTTAAAGCCAATAGGCAGCTAAACTGAATACAGAATGTAATGTGCTCCTGATGAACATTGAACAACTAATATGCGCAGTGGTGAAACACAAAGTCATTGGTCAAACACAATTAATGGCATAACATCTCCACCCTATAACCAATGACTTTCTCTTATTTCAAACAAAAACAAACAACAAAAACATTATAAGCAAATCAGATTTGAATGATAAAAGCAATCACTGTAAAGCAATGGAAGTAGATTAACATATTGATCTCATAGCCTTTCAAATCAGATACATCTACAATGAAAAGACTGAAACTTATATACTCTGATTGGGATAATAGTGTCTCTAAAACAGCAAGTTGATGTAGCATGAGTTCTACTCATGTAAAGGTACACGGTCCACCTGAAAGGTTTGCTGGAATGTAAGTGAAGAATGTAATCCAACAAGTTGACAAACTTTACATTGATCCCATGTAGAACTTGAACTGAAGGCAACAGTTGCGCAAAATGGATCCATGAGGTTTGTACTTTAATCAATCAAGTTCAGGTTGGGGGTTCGGTCCCTCACCTGACCCCACACACAAACACCTGAAGGGAGACCCCACAGCACATTCATGGTCAGTGGCGAGTCGTGGTAGGATCTGCAAAAGAAAAAATTATGACTTTTCTTGCAAATAACATTTGTCATCTGAATTGTGCCCTTCTTTTTCCTTTCCTTGCTTTATAATCAGCAAGACATTATTGGGGCCCTTTGTTATGATTTCTGCAGGTTCTGGAGGGTCATTTGGGGATTCAACCCACACCTTAGCACTGAGGCTTTTATCTGCTGCACCACAGCTTCCCTTTCCTTGCACTGTCAGAAGGGCTGGGGCAGACTCCTTCCTTACCAAACCTCCATTCACTGCACTTATGACAAGTTGGGCAATTCTGTCTCCAATCTGTATGAATAAATCAGATTCTCTTCTAGTTATCAGCATAATTTGGATTTCTCCTTGGTAATCCGCAGCAATCACTCCCCCTAAAACCTGATCAATTTGCCATATCTGTCCTGGTAACTTTCCTCTCCCCAACTGATCTTTGACTGTTTGTGGGACAGATCTCTGTTGTGTGTGCTGACAAATAGGACATTGCAAAATCACAGTTTTTATCAAATTTATGGGAATGTGCATCTCTCTAAACTCCGCCCACCTGTAAATGGCTTTCTCTCCCAGATATCCACATTTCTGGTGCAGCCACTTAGCCATCCCCACCAAGTCAGAATTTTGGGTGAACACTGTCTCTGAAATTTTGGCCTTAACATCTGCAAGGGAATTGAACCAGTTATGTACAAGCCATGTGGAAAACCAAGCGGCTAAGCCATTGGCAGAGAACCAAGAATCAGTGTAAAAATGACACATCTCAAGCAGCTCTTGCTTTAAAGTCTGACACACATTGTACAACTCTGCATATTGGTTACTTTTTCCTTCTCCTGTGGGAGACAACAACTTTTCAGTAACTGGATTGTATAACACTGCTTTCCATTGTCTTTTAGTATCCATGCATTTCAATGAATCATTATCAAACAAACACACTTTTTATCCTCAGGGGACAAGAATTGAAATGGTGCACTCAATTTCACTGGTGACTCCTTTACCTGTGGCACCCCATGCACCCTCTCCTCATCCTGTACAGGGGCTTGTGACACCTGTTCATGTAGGGCTGCAGTGACTCTAGCTCTGTCTTGCATGTACCAGATCCAGTGTATGATACTAGCCTCCTGTGCCTGTCCTATACTGTGAGATTTTGGTGAACTCATCACCCACTGCATGATTGATATTTCAGGTTTCAGAATTACATTATCATTTAATGTCATTTACTCAGTATTCACTAGAGGCCAATACCAGGTCAAAAGCTGTTTTTCAAAGGAGTACAGCGCTCCACAAAGTCAGATAGTTTTCTAGTCCAAAGTTCCAGGGGCACCCTTGTCCTTCCCTGTTCCTGATTTACATGTAAATCAGTTTTTCCCCCTGGCCCTGCGCACAAATCTAAAGTCTGTTGAATTATAATTCCTTTGCCAAATCAAAAGCACGCAGCTGCTTCTCACTCCATTTAAACTCATGTTTTTTTCCTAGTTACTTTGTACCAAAGTGTTAAGATTTTACTCAGATGAGGGCTATACTGTTTCCAAAAAACAAACAAGCATGTGGGACTCGGTTTCTCTTGCTTAGTGCAAATAGTAAGAAACTCTAAAATCTTTTGTTTTACCTGTGACAACATCTGTCTATTTTCTGGATTCCACTGAATTCCCAGAAACTGCACATTTTGCGACAGTACTTTTGCCTTGTCTGAATTAATTTCTAAACATCGCACTTTGCAAAAGCGGTCTGAATATAACATTCTCAACTTTGTGCTCAGTGTAATCTTTTAAGGAATGCACTTCAACTGCCAACAACCGTGGACTGCTCTGCACACCGAGATCTACGCTCTGTTCAATCGGCACACACTGGCCCCCACCTTTTTTAACCTCCTCATTACTGGAATGGGAAAAGCCAGATTTTCCTACAACAGCAGCATTATCTTGCAATAATTTGTTCTGGCTAATTTGCTCTCGTAAATTCTTATTTTCATATTTTCATGTTCTAACTGCCTGCATCTCGCATGCATTTTTCTGTAAGCAGACAAAAGTATCCAAACCCTTCTGTCAAGAACAAAAGGGACATCATTTCTTTCAAAAAGCACATTTTCTAAATATGAAACCACTTTTGCTTTATCCAAGCACTCACCCCAAGACTCACAAAGTCCTGATAAACAAGAAAACATGTTTCTCACAGCACCATAAGGCAGTTTAACTTCACATGCATTTTCAAACATAGTCTGCTGTGCTTCTTTAAATCTCCAAACAACAAAAACAATTACACTTTTAAATAGTGCACTTCCAAGCTCCAATGCGACTCCCAGACTGTCGAACGCCAAAATGTTTTGCTTTCCTTATCTTATCTTATGACCGAGCTCACAAAACTTCTCTGGAATGCACTTCTTAGTTTAGAGAAGACATTTATTATTATTACTTCACCACGAGGTTTCTGAGAGACGAGATTAGTAGGTTGGAAGCACACGTTTAAAAGTAGTCGCAGCAATGAAAGCAAAATATATCAAAGTACTTCTCAATTGCAATGTACACAGCAAATACATGTGATTATATTATAGCATAACTTCAAAGCAAAGAATAAAAGTCAAAATTGCATCACCTTAGGGCCTATCACTGCTCGTCATCCTTCTCATGCCTGCAAGTTGATGACTCCTGTTCAACTGCGAGAAGATGTTCCACCCAAACGGGAGGCCTGGTAGCTGACGTCCGCTCCTGACTGAAGTCCTGGAGAATCTCCCCTCGCTGCTGCCCAGGGACACCATTAAAAAGCCTGGCCCCTTCCTCTCAGAGTTGGAAATAAACAAGCCATTGGAGATTGGCCAGATCTCCTAAGCCTCTCCTCTTCCCAAGGCTGAGTAGAAAGGAAAACACAAAATATATGCTCTCTTATCACGTTATGGTTCGTGTGAATTCAATTTGAAAAACACAGCTTGGTCTACCGTGTGGAGAAACACAGCTCATCTGCAATGTCTCAACTGTAATGTCTAACTCCACGTTAAAGCCAATAGGCAGCTAAACTAAATACAGAATGTAATGTGCTCCTGATGAACATTGAACAACTAATATGCACAGTGGTGAAACACAAAGTAATTGGTCAAACACAATTAATGGCATAACAGGCGCTTGTGCTTTTTCTCTCAGACATGGTAACATTGGCATCTACACAATTGGCATATTCACTTCACTTATTAGTCCCTAGTAAAGTGCATTACCTATACCCATGGCATGTAAATTAAATGCTACAAGTGGGCCTGAGTGCTGATAGTGCCACCCACTTAATAGCCCTTTAAAAATGTATCAGGTCTGCCATTGCAGAGTACTGTGTGCAGTTCCAAACTGTCATGTGTTCTTGGCAAATTAAAGCTTTTGCCTGGCCCAAACCTTCCTTGTTAATACATGTCTTCCCTAAGGTAGGCCCTAGACAGTCCCAAGGGCAGTGGGCAGTGCAGTTAAAAAGTAGAACATGTACTTTTAAGTTTTACATGTATTGGTAGTGAAAAACGCTTAAATTCATTTTTCACTACTGCAAGGCTTATCCCTCCCATTTGATAACATTGGAGTTCCCAATAACCTTTAAGTATAGCTTCCAAAGGGAAAGAAATACATTTTCCAAGTTTGGAGTCTCTGGAATCACAATTTAAAATTACAACTTATGGTGATTTTAAATTGCAATTCTGAAAATGGCACTTTAGAAATTGGCATTTTCTTACTTTAACCAGTTGGGGCCTGCTGCCTGTCTCTGCTCACATGCATGGGGTGGGGTGACAGCTGGGCTTTATGTCTTCCTCCGAGACAGCCACACATAATGGGAGCTTAGTTGTGACCTGATGGACCTTGATAGCCCAACTTGGTCATTATGTGAGGGAGGAGATGGGCACAGCCTCACTTAGATCTTAATAGGCTTTGCCCTTTCCACACATAAAAGGCTGCATAACCTCCTGTAGTGAGTCTAGAGTCAGGGCAAAAAGGGGAGGGAGGCTGTGCACTTCAAAGGCATGTATTTGAAGTCTCCCCCACTTCAAAAGCCCAACTGGTTATAAGTACTCTGACACCACCACTTCAGTATAGTTCTGGACTGGTGGATACTCTGCCAAGAAGAAGGACTGCTGTGCTTCTGAATGACTGCCACTCTGCTGGACTACTACTCTGCTGGACACCTGCTTTGATGTGCTGACCGGCTGCCTGCTGCCATCTCACCTGGGAGACAGAAGGACTGGACGTGCATCTCTCCAAATCAGAGCCCAAAGTGACTCCAAGTTCTAGTTGGCTGAACTTGTGATCTAAAGTCTCTGGGCCATAAATGACTTCCAGCCCCTTGGTTCTGCACCTGGACTTTGCCATCTGTGAGTCTGCCCTGCCAAGCGGTGCCACCCAAGTCCTGGACCCTTGGAAGTGGGCCTAAGGTATTTGCTCCAGCAGAACTGATACATCCTCTGCTACTGGAGCAAAATCGATGCATCACTGCTGCTGTACGGAGCAGAACCAATGCATTGCCACTACTGTGTGGGTCGGAGCCGATGCAACAGACTTGCATTGATGTATCTTGGGACCAACTCATCGCCCTTGGAACCTCCACTGCATGACACTATACCTAATGCAAGCTCCTTGCATCCCTCAGTGACAGCAGCCTTGGCGATGATGCTACAGCTCTGCATCACGGACTCTGCGCTCATCGGAACCAACGCATCATGTTAGCTGTGCTATGGATTACCAACACCAGCCTTCACTTTGCAAGCCCCCCAAATAGGATCCTTTACGATGACACAAAAGGACTTCACACCTCATCCTCCCTGTATCTCGGAGCAAATGCATTCCGTAGGCTGTGTGACACAACTTTGTTTCTGATCCACCTAACACTCCGCAGGTAGGATTTAAGGTACTTTGGTTCGGAGGGCCTAACTGGGTCCATGCAGCCGGCCTACACTACATTGCACTTGACCTGAACTTTTGACTTTGTCCCAGCCCAGAATGACCAGATAGCCCCGCTTCTTGCTTCTAAGCGCTATTTTACAACTTGTGCTTTAAAAATTCATAACTCAAGTTATACTTATTGGATTATTGTTGTCTTGGTTTTGTTTTATTTATTAAGTTAAGTTATATTTCTCTAACCTATTGGGGGAGCTTTTTTGTGTGGTATTTTCACTATTTTACTGTTTGAAGTGCTGCACAAGTACTTTACACATTGCCTTCAGGTTAAGCCTGACTGCTCTGTGCCAAGCTACCACATGGTGAGCACAGATTAATTTGAGGTTTGGTTGTGCCTTCCCCTGACAAGAATTGCGGTGTTGCTTGACCAGAGCTCACACACCAGTTAACCTACAAACCAATTTACATCTATCCTTTATTTTTATATGCATTATTTATCAATTTAAATGTTTTTCAGAAGTCCACATCCCAAACGTTGTGCAGAGGGCGTGGCATTGTATGCAAATTTTGAGAATAATGTACACTTTCTACAGGTACTAAGGGGCATATTTATACTCTGTTTGCACCAAATTAGCGTCATTTTTTTTTACTCTAATTCGGTGCAAAACTAACTCCATATTTATACTTTGGTGCTAGACCCGTCTAGCGCCAAATTTAGGGAGTTAAAGTCATTTTCTGGAAGTGGAGACCTACTTGCCTTAATGAGATGCAAGGTAGGCGTTCCCGTGCAAAAAATGACTAAGGCTTTCATGCCATATTTAGGGGCATATTTATACTCTGCGGCATATTTATACTTTGTTTCCACCGAATTAGTGTCATTTTGTTTTACTCTAATTCGGTGCAAAACTAACTCCATATTTATGTGACCACCATGTAAATAGGCCCACAGGTCCCCTAACGCCTGCCCTGACCCAGGCTTTAAAAAATGGGGCAAAGCAAGCTTTGCCCCATTTTCTGACCCCTCCTCCCTCCCTTGCACCATTCCTGCATGAGAGTATAAATTTGGAGTTAAGGCTATAGAGTCTTTTTTTGCACGGAAACGCCTACCTTGCATCTCATTAAGGCAAGGTAGGTTTCCACTTCCAAAAAATTACTTTAACTCCATAAACGTGGCGCTAGACGGGTCTAGCACCAAAGTATAAATATGGAGTTAGTTTTTCACCGAATTAGAGTTTTAAAAAATGATGCTAATTCAGTGCAAACAGAGTATAAATATGCCCCTTAGCGTCAAAAAATGACGCTAATCTGGTTAGAGTAATTTAATTTAACTCTAACCTGCTTAATGTAATTTTTTGTATGCTAACCTACACTTTGCACCGGCAATAAATATGGTGCCCAGCAGGTGCTAAAACGTGGTGCAAGCCGGTGCAAAACGTTTTGGTGCAAAACTGCATTTGTGCAGTTTTACACCAAAAAGTATAAATAAGGCCCTATATGTTCTAATGCCTTGTCTGAGTTCTCTTTAAATGTTGCTTTTTGGTTCTCATTCGTTTGAACAAATTCGCCTTGTTCCAGAATAGAAAACGAGGTGTTGTTACTACGCCACTTGTGTAATGATATTCATTCGGTGTTCATTCACAAACTCTCTTTCCTTTCACAGAACGAAGATCTACTGGTTACAGAAGGGCAGCTCTTTGGACAACAGCTGGGCTGCTGTCTTAAGGTCCTAGACAGTGAGCATATCCTGAGAAAAACAATTGGTCCAAGCGTAGACAACAAATTTCATTTTGTAAATCCATCTGGAGTCTGCGTTGATCGTAATGACAACGTTTTTGTGGCAGATGAACGCCAGAACTGTGTAGTGATGTTCAACCCTGACTCATCGCTGACTGCGAAGGTGGTGACACAAGATTTAGAAGGTCCTGCAGGCCTTGCAGTGACGAAGGAGGGTCTGCTTGCTGTAGCCGACTGCTACCACCACCGCGTTAAACTGTACAAGTATAGGTAGCGCTAAGAAAGGATTTCCTGCACACCTTGCTTTTGCCTATCTTGGGAGTATTCATATTCAGAAAACCAGACAGGAAAACGGGGGTGCCTCTTTACACTTCTCCCTATAATAGCATACAAACAGCTTGTTAATCTACCAAACCTGTAGGCCACCAATAAACTACCTGAAACCGTGTTACTGACAACAGAGATTCCGCCATAGGGCATTAAGGAAAATCATTCAGACATGTTGGAATACATACAAAAGTCCATTGCGATCTTTTACATCTTAATGTCAATAACGTTAAAAGTAGGCTCACGTAAAATTTAAATTATGCCGACATAGGTTACGTAATTTCAGGAATTTTATTTTTCCTTGTTATGTGAAATTCCCGATATTACGCTCTTAAACTGTCACTGTGTTCACATAATTATGCCGCTTTCAAGGCAAAATGATAGTTCAAGAGGGCGAGAACAACATGAATGACCAGAATGAGAGAGCTGGGACATCTTAAGCATTTTGGGGGCGAATATTCATGGAAAGTGGTGTGTATTTTTAATATTGGAATGAAGGGCCTGTGATACTCGGATGAATTATTATTTTAAACCCGTTCAATCTGCATGACTAAGGTTTGAATTTGGCATTATGACAACATGACTAATCCCTGGCAGTCTTCATTTACTATCTCATATGCGTTGGCAGACTGATGCAGGATCCCAGACTTTTACCACATTGGATAATAGATTACACAAATGTGTAAATCCCACTAAAATGATCAAATGAGCATGTAATTATAAACTGTTTTTAAATATATATATATATATATATATATAATAATCACAAAGTCCTCTCAGATCCCGGCTACATCCACCTGTCAGGGTCAGTGAAAGTCGCGGTATGGGCCCCGCACAAAATCCACCCAAAGGTGTCAAGAACCCAAGCACTCAAACTCGCACTCCAGAGTAGGGTGTGTAAAGTTTATTTATTGACAACGTGTTTCGATCAGTAACAATCTTCTTCACAGGCTATTAACAGATAGGTGCACCACTCCCTTTAAAAACTGACATTCAACATCCTCGTAATAACACTGGAGAAAAGACTTACAATTCCAACTATAAACCCCCGATAATGGAAAAAATACTAAACTGTAAACTTCGTACTTGTATAGCACACTACTCACCCGTTAGGGTCTCAAGGCGCTGTACGCATACCGCTGTGGAACCCCCTCCTGGCTTTTTCCCTGTGAGGTGCCCACTCCTGGGCAACCTCCAAGGTGAAGCCAGGCATCCCAGCGCTGTTGGGGCCTTTGTGGAGATTAAGCAAGCTATTGCCCAGAGTTACAGAGTGGGACCCATGAATTAGATTAGGCACTGATGCAAGAATTATCAGGTCGGAGGAAATTGAGCCCAAGACCCACTGAGGTGGGACTTGAACCCTGGCCAGATTTCTGCATCAGGGTCTGCCACTCTAACCATTGAGCCACACTTCTCCACTTAAACAGATTAAATTCATTATTGACTACATGCTGTGATTGCAAAAGCGCATGAATCAAATATCAACTTGAAAAGCAAAACAAAATGTGTTCTATATCACAATTCTTAATATTCAAGCCCTTAAAAGAAATATTGCATCACGTTTGCACATTGCTATATCAAACCATTCCATAATATCACACAGGTATGGAGACAACACTGTCATAATGAATACATTTGATGATAAATTTAAATTGACATGGCCATTTAAGTATCAAACAATAAAATGTGAGTACATACAAATAATCAATCCACTTACAGACCAAGTGGCCAGAAGCCTACCAATATCCTCTCAGGGAATATGTAAAATACTATAAATGAATCCCCTTAAATAATAACAAACGTGAATCCCCAACCAGACAAACAAAATTAAGTTAAATTAAATAAACAGGTGCACAAAATCATCCTAAGACAACCTGGGGCTTGTCATGAATCGCATAAGGACAGTCAACAAATTGATGACTTGTATAATGGTACATGACAGTAGGCAAATATGTGCAAGAAAGAGGGACACTCTAAGCAATGAAGCCAAAACAGGAGAAACAAGCATCTGCAATGCAATGGGTCTCGCGTTTGCTCGAGGTAGAGCTATTAGCGTTGTAAATTTCCAACAGGACTTTTCTTGCCACACAAACTGAAAATAAAAATTAAAACAATTGACATAAGCGAGCTGATTTAATGCGCCACTGTGAGTGCAAAGAGAGAGACAAAGGGAAAAAGAAGTTCGCTCACAGTGAAAGTTATTGGCAGAAGTGCAATTATCCATGTACCAGAGTCGATGGCCAAGGTGGTAACAAAACCACCCCAAGGAGAGACAAACAAAGCATTTACTAACAAAAACAAAGGATTTTTGAAAGGCAAGCCCATGAACGAGTGATAGTGATGGGGGTGCGGTGGGTGTGGTTAAAAGCCCAGATTTATACCAACACGTCAGAAAAACAGCGCTTGCGCTGCTTTCCTAAACCTAAAAAAGGAATAAGTGTTTAGCATAAAGCTTCACACTTGGAAGAATAAAGGAAGCAGAGAAGTCTGTACCCCTCAAAGTCTAAGGGAATTTGCTCTCTCTCCTAAAAGTGTGAACATTGGTTAAAAGAGACAGAAGCTCCAGCAACATTTCTGTCTCTTCCCAACCTACCAGGAACCAGTTGTTTAACTTCTCGGGGTGGACCTTTGCAACTTTAGCTAAACATTTAATGTACATTCCAAATACATGATTATACATGCACACATATAACTTTTCAAATAAATGCAAAACGTGAATAAAAGAAAGCATATTTACTTATGCAAATATAACTTGAAGTGTAAATATAAAACATGAATAATGAATACTGGAAAGCATTTTAAGTGAACAACAGTGCACACATTTATAAAGCTTCAGTTTCTCAGTGGTTACATCTCACTAATGCGTTAAAATGTTTCACACACATTAACATTATTAATGCACACAGTAAATATGTCAGAAATAAATGTGTTACTGGGCAACGATGGCGTGTGAAGGATGGAGTCTAAATTGTGGTACTCCAGAATAATTGTGTACTTTCTTGCTAGAACTATCACTTTTCAAACCACTGCATGCACTTAGACACTGAGGGGGTCATTCCGACCCTGGCGGTAAAATCCGCCAGGGCCGGGGACCGCGGATGCACCGCCAACAGGCTGGCGGTGCATCCCTGGGCATTCTGACCGCGGCGGTACAGCCGCGGTCAGAAACGGGAAACCGGCGGTGTCCCGCCGCTTTCCCGCCGGTTTCGCGCTGCCCTGGGAAATCCTCCACTGCGGCGCTGCTTGCAGCGCCGCCATGGGGATTCCGACCCCCTTACCGCCATCCTGTTCCTGGCAGTTTTAGCCACCAGGAACATGATGGCGGTAACGGGTGTGGTGGGGCCCCTGGGGGCCCCATGCCAATGGTCTT
This sequence comes from Pleurodeles waltl, assembly GCF_031143425.1. Classification (NCBI taxonomy): domain Eukaryota; kingdom Metazoa; phylum Chordata; class Amphibia; order Caudata; family Salamandridae; genus Pleurodeles; species Pleurodeles waltl. The sequence goes on along the minus strand of NC_090437.1, from coordinate 415,994,313 downwards.
CTGACCGCGCAGCGGTATTCTGGCGGCTCCCGCCGGCTCTGCGGTTACCGCGGCCGGCGGGAGTCAGAATGACCCCCTGAATCTTTTTGTGTATTTTGCAGGAGTGTATCTTGAACCGGGGCATCACATTTTGTAACTAATTATGTTTATATTCACTGTGCTTTCTGTCACAATGTGAGACCTCATAGCACTATAAATAGACATGTCTCTACTCTACAGTGCAACAACCAGGATTCAAATCATTGAGCCCTCTAGTTACAAAGACATCTGTAGTGATCGCATTAACCATCTGAGCTTTCCGTCTAAATGTATGCATTTCCACAGATTAGGTTAATTTATGCTTTTTTACATTGAAAGTGTGTGCAATATATTTTAAACGGAGTTACCTGTAGGTGACAGGCCAACAAATTACTTATATTACTTTTGTTTACTGGGAAGCGTGGTCCCCATGCTATTTTTCAGGCAGTTCAGCCACTGATTTCATGGTCTGGTCTTACTACATCGAGAATGTATTCATTTTAAATGGCTAAAAAACAAAGAAAAAAATCTGGAACTGGCTGCTGACTGATTTATGAATAAAGACAGCAATATTAATCTTGTGTATGCCACACAAAAGGGCCAGGTGCCAGTCCAAAGTACCTACTATAGCCAGGGGCACTGGAATTATGCATCAGAGGAGGACCAAACAATGTAACCGGGTTGCCTAAATTATACAGCACGAAACTACAAAATATGCAGCATAATCTGGCACATTATTTCGTTTTTATAAATGGTAACACTGTCTGGGAAAGGAGTTCATCTTCCTACTGCCAATTTAAAACCAAAATACAGCAATACGCAACTTAAAGATAACCAGACAGCCTTTGTAAAGGCCTCCCAGTGTGCAGGAACAGATGTCATCATATTTTTAGTAACGTTTGATCAATTTGAGCTAGAGACATTTGTGTTAAAAATTTGCAGATTATACAGCAGATGGTGGATTTGGTGGCAAATGTGGCAATACCAGCAACAACACGGCCACAGAATCACATAATTACATTGGCCCTTAATACCGCAATATCTTTACATGGAAACAATGCTCTTTCTTTCTACAGTCTTGCCTCCTCGGGATGCAGGCAGTACAAAAAAGCATCCTCTGTATTTCTAAATTACAGCATGAAAGCTGACCATAGATCAGAACTTCTGATTGTCTTCTTTCCGTTTTTCTTTCAAATGTCCTTCTCCAGTCTCATGCATGTCTGCCTTCTTCTGTATTAATGTATTTCTGCAACTTGCCCTTAACTGATTTGAAACATCACAACCTCCCTTTCCTTGAAAGTCGTGTACTGAAAACATTGAGACCGAATTATCTTCTAACCTTGGTTTCCGGAGCAGCCTGCTGCCCAGCATAAAATGCTTCATCGCCTCGTTAGGAGTGGTGAGCGCTATATACATGCATGTACGGTACTAATGGCCCCATGTCATGCGTGGCACTATCAGCCAGTTCTGGCTTTTTTACTACGATATTGGGATGTTTAAACCCATAGCCGTACAATTAAACGCAAAACTTCAAGTCCCAGAATACAAAACGCCTTTGAGGGAAAAGCTATGCCTGGATGGTAGGTAACAGCCCCCCCTAACCCCCCCCCCCCCCCCCCTTCCAGAAAGCGTTATTATGCTACATTTGAAGTTTTCACCAGATTTAACTATAGTATTGCAAACGAAGAACAGGCAACCACAGTCTCCACTCAGCCCAGAAACTTAGCAAGGAGGGGTACAAAGCAAAGGGGGCAAAGACACTCTGTGCATTGCAGCCGTCTATTGAAGGTTTTGGTCGGCAGATTACTGTTCACACGTGAAACGCTTGTTTGCGATTTCAGAGCAGATGCTCGCAAACCTCAGCTATTGTAAAACCCCCAAACAGAAAACATGGCAGAGATTTACCCACCTGCAACCAAATAACCACATGTAGTAACAGGTCATTCAATCCCTGCTCCATCTTCACCGGGGCATACCCCAAGAGCCACAATCCTCTCTCATATAACAGCAGAAACTGGGCAAAAATAGAAAACTACCAGCAAAAAAACAAGTTAGAGCTATTTGCATTGTGAACTCCTAACCAGACTTTTCTTGCCACATAAATTGAAAATGAAAAGTAAAACAGTTTCACATAACTAACCAGACTTTTCTTGCCATATAAACTGAAAAGTAAAAGTTTCACATAAGCGAGCCGACGGCAGCCATCAGTGCAAAGCAGACACACAAAGTGAATTAAAAGTTCGATCGCAGTGAAACCTATCCGCAAAAGTGCAATTATCCATGTAACCGGCAAAAGTGCAATTACATATGCAACAGGATCGATGTCATGCCTGGCGCTCAACTACTGCCCATTGAGATCGTGCTGCAAAATAAAGAGAAAAAGTAGTCCAGAAACAAGACAGAAAACATCGAGCCTCGTATGTTTTCAGTAGTTGGTCGGTGCGCTCGAGGAGGGCCAAACACCAGAAAAGGCATGACGTATGTATGCCTTTCACTAATGAAAGCAAGCACATTTTAAAAGGCAAGCCCACAAACCAATGAAACTGACTGACGTGACATGGACATGGTTAGAAGCCCAAAGAGAGATTACAGCAGGTGACAGAGCGCTTTGAGCTCGCCCCTAAAAATGAAGCCAAAAAAGGAGAAAAAGAAGAGCCTCAGATTCCAAAATTCTAAAAACATCAATAGGGAGACAGAGAACAGGAAACTTCTACTGCAATTCAATATCATCCGATATGCACATAAAATTCTTTATCCAGGTTCAAATCTGCTGGTGTCCTGGTATTGAGACAGATAATATACTCAGATTCAAGAACCCACAATCTTTTTTTATCTACCTCCTCCTCTGGTTGTCAAAACCATCCTGTTAATGCCAAAGAAAGAAAGGGTATCAACATTTGTGAATGTTACTTGGCCCAATGCTGTGCGACGGGGTAACTTTGATCACAATTACTAATGGCTGTAGCATGTTCAAGAATCCTCTTTGTCACAGGGAAAATAGTGCTCCCTACATACATGAGCCCACAAGAACAGACCAAGACGTACACACAGTAATCACTGCTGCATGTGATGTATTTGTTAAGACATCCACATTTACCATTCAGCAAATAGTATGACTTGCTTTGCAGGCTTAACATTTATCACATTTGTAAAACCCACACTGTTCGCTTAGCCAGCTCCCCTGTTTCACCTGTGTACTCATGTAATGTGTACCAGAATATCTTTCACTGATCTGGACTTGCGATAAGTGACCAGGGCATGATGTAGTACTTTCTGGCATGTAACAGAGTCAGACTTGACCAGATGCCAATGCCTGGAAATCATATTTCTGATCCTAGCTAATTCTGCATTGCAGGTGGTAAGAAGTCTGACATGAAGTGTGTCATCTCCTGTCCGTATCTTCTTTATCAACTAAGAATCTCTTGATAGTTGAGCAGCTTTCTCACTTGTAGCTATAAGAACCTATTGGGAATAACCCTTAGCTTCTCATGTCCTCATCATCCTACTCTTCTCTCTCTGGTAGGCGTACATGCTGCTATAGTTCGTTTGGCCCTCAAAATTCCCCAAAAGAGATACTCCATTTCAGCTTAGCCACGTGATGACTGTGGGCATGCAAAATACTATTGCCTGCTGTTTCTTTGCGGAAAAGGGATGTATGTATGGAACCATCGCTAATCTCTACCTTTACATCCAGGAAATCTATTTCTTTTTCATGTACTTTGTGTGTGAAAGTGAGATTGAGATTATTTCTCATAATGTGTGTCAAGAAAACCTGTAAAAGGTTCCTAGGGCCATCACATACAATAAAGAGGTCGTCCATACACCTAGTCCTCTTTATTACAACCTCTTTGTAAGACCTCTTTGTTGTATGGGATGGCCCCCCCTTGGAACTTTTTACAGGAAAGGAGTGGTATGCATACCTGTTATTAGGCCATGAGGAAGATATTTACTGATCGAAACGCGTTACCAGTAAATAAACTGTACACACCCTACTCTGAGGTGTAGGTACATATATATATATATGCTCAAAGCATTTTCTTAGTGCCTCAGTGGTTCAGCCATTGTCACATAATAGAATATTTTTCCCAAACATGTGCCTAGGCCTTGGATCTTGGGAATGTGAGGAAAACAACATCATACCCACACTCTCTGAGGAGCTCCATCAGCAGCCATTTTTAATCATCACAATACATTCAGTTCAGTATATCAGTGAGAAACTATGCTCTGTTAAATGTTCCAGCTAACCGTGACATTGTCTGTGCTACTTTGACCTCTATTTCAACAAGCATTGATATTAGGACCGCCACGACCGCCAGACCGCCGGGACGACTAATCCTGGCGGTGCTGGCGGTCTCACAACAGCACAAACGCTGCGGTCATAATGTGGTGTTCGGACTGCGGCATTTTGGCGGCAGTCCGTATGCCACCGTGAGTCAAGAGACCGCAAGACTCGTGATGAGGCCCTATGTTTGGCAAGTTTGGGTTGCTCCCAGTGTTTCTTGGGTGTGATGTTTAGATTGTCATAGTATTACATTTACTTGTATAGGTTAGTTTTTTCAAATCAAAGTTTTATGGAAACCATACATAGCTGTGTAGTGATCAGTGCAGTTTTTGTAAAACCAAACCTACTTTCCAATAGGACATGTGCATAGTTATGCATACTAATCAGCCAGATTATGTATGTGCTGTGCGGTGATTACTGCATGGAGTGTGTTATTAAAATTCTTTGGGTTACAGTATTTGAACACTAAACGGTGGCAACTGCCAATATCTATGTATATGTGCATGTGTGTGTTTTAGGTTTGGTAATAAGATCTTCATATATGTAAAAAAGCAGAACGTCACAGAAGAACGATGGGTTAAAGTGACGTTTATAGTTTAATGAACTATAACTTGCACCCCTGTCATGCGCTGATTATGACCTCACATATTACATAATTCATGTCATGTTAAATGACATCATTGATTATATCACTGATGACATTTCAAATGATATCACTGAGGTCATCAAGCAGTCAACATCACTGGTGACATTAGGCAGTCATTGTGACCGCTTCCAATAGGGTTTGTGGCCTTGAGTAATTCAACAGGTCACACCTGTGCCCAATTTTCTATCACCAATCAAATGACAATGCACATAACCTTTGACCACATGCTGGACGCATAGCATATCTGTCAGGTCACCCACATTTGGTAGGTACATAATCAAATGGAAATTAAGAGGATCATTTTTCAACCAGAAGGGAAGTAGATTTTCAAATTCTGCAATTATTGTTGAAAAGTGCATGCACAACTTCAGAATCGTTTGGAGACAATTTTACTATTGAGGTATCATTGCAGGTAATATTTGTCCACTTGGACTAAATCAATTGCAAATCAAAATATGGCAGATCTGCTTATTCCGATGAAAGCACTAGAAATACACTGTCCCTTTGTTGGTACTGTTTTTTGTAGAGGTGTAACAAACTTGCTATGGAGATTCATAACACACTCTGCCTTGTGCGGCTGAGGGAGATGGCATTCAGGAGTGATGTTGTTTGGAACCAAAGGTTAAAGAGATGTTATAGTTAGGTCTCGTACTAATATCTTAATTTTAATTTGAAAAAAAAAAACTTAAAAAATCACTTCAAAGTAAAGGTTAAAGTGATGTTATAAGTAAGGGAAACATCAGTTAAAACATAGCATTCTAAACTAAAAAAAACACTTAAATTCACCAGTTTTAATTTAGTAAGCTAATCAAAAACATGTGCCCCCCAAGCACTACTTACGACCTCACATATTACATCACTCATGTTTTGTTCAATTACATTATTGATGACATCGCCAAGCTTAGGAGTCTGAAGAAAGTGGGCTGTCAACACATTCTGCACATAGAGTGCAGAATGTGTGCAGTAGGGTTTGGTGAGGGACTGGCCTCTCTGCAAAGACCTCTATACAAGGAAAAGGATGTGCATAGTACAGTTTTGTTTGTGAATGGCCTTTTATGAAAAGACCTCTTTACAGAGCAGAGGCTATGCATACTAGGGTTCGGTGAGGGAGTTGCCTCTCCGCAAAGACATCTGTAAACAGTGGAAGTCTTGCATAGCAGGGTTTGATGACGGAGTGGCATCTTCATGAAAACATCTGTACAGGGAAAGGTGGTGCATAGTAGAGTAGTAGGATGTTGTGAGAGAGCGACCTCTCCGGGAGGACCTCTGTACAGGGTGAAGGCTTCATGTGGTAGGGTTAGATGAAAGATTGACCTATGTGCAGACCTCTGTACAGGGCAGTGGTGTGCGTAGTAGGGTTTGGTGAGAGAGCGGCCTCTCTGCAAAGACCTCTGTATAGGGCGAAGTCCTTGACTAGTATGGTTCGGTGAGAAACAGGCCTCGTCGCAAAGACATCTGTACTGTGGGAAAGCTGCGTGTAGTAGCGTTTGGTGAGGGATTGGCCTCTCCACGAAGACCTCTGTACACCACAGAGGCTGCATGTAGTAGGGTCTGGTGAGTGAGGGACCCCTCCACAAGGGCAAGGGCATCAGGGTATCCTTACCCTGCCCCCTTATGTCCTTTGGTTCCAGGCTCAGGGACTCAGGGACTCAGGGGGTCATTCTGACCCTGGCGGCCGGTGGCCGCCAGGGCCACCGACCACGGGAGCACCGCCAACAGGCTGGCGGTGCTCCCACGAGCATTCTGACCGCGGCGGTTCAGCCGCGGTCAGAAGCGGCAAGTCGGCGGGCTCCCGCCGACTTACCGCTGCTCGGGGGAATCCTTCATGGTGGCAGAGTGCGCTCCGCCGCCATGAGGATTCTGACAGCCCCTACCGCCATCCTGTTCATGGCGGGAAACCCGCCATGAACAGGATGGCGGTAGGGGGTGCCGCGGGGCCCCTGGGGGCCCCTGCCGTGCCCATGCCAATGGCATGGGCACGGCAGGGGCCCCCGTAAGAGGGCCCCGCAAAGTATTTCAGTGTCTGCCTTGCAGACACTGAAATACGCGACGGGTGCAACTGCACCCGTCGCACCCCTGCAACTACGCCGGCTCAATTCTCAGCCGGCGTCCTCGTTGCAGGGGCATTTCCTCTGGGCCGGCGGGCGCTCTTTCGGAGAGCGCCCGCCGGCCCAGGGAAATGTTTAAATGGCCGCCGCGGTCTTTTGACCGCGGTGCGGTCATTTCACGGCGGTACCTTGAGGGCCCCTATATTTTGTTAACACACCTCAGAAATTGTTTTGAAGTCTCCATTAGTCGCTGAAACAAGATTTTATGACATATATTTAAAAATAATTTGATTTAATGAAATGCTATAAACTACATATACCAGAATGCAATGTGGAACTCAGTGAAAAACACCTTGGATTGTAGTCAAAACACTGTTACAATTTGGTAAATATCTATATAGAAAAACGTTTAATTTTTCTTTGTTAAAGTATATATATTTAGTGATGTTATGGAGTAACTCTTGATAAGTGGTGTAACTTGAGTATTTTTTCTGTTACTTTGGAGTACTTTATTTTAAGCGCCGAAATTAGCACACAGGAAACACCTGTGAACAAGGTCTGGTGAGACCGAAACGCGTCAGGGGATTCCTGTTTGTTTGTTTATGATCTCACTAATGTATTAAAAGTTAAGGTATTTTTGGCACAACGACAGAGTGCGGTTTTCTCTTGCTAAAACAGAAAGAGAATCTTGTTTTTTGAAAATATGGTTGTCCTGCCTCAAACCAGCACCACCGGAGAATTAAGTGCGCCGTAACACGCAGATCAGGACATCTTTTCTTTCATATATATATATATATATATATATATATATATATATATATATATACGAGCAAGGTCCTATTTAAAGCCATTATGCACCGTTGAGGACTCTCCTTACTATCTCTTGAGAGTTGCTCAGATCCATTGATGGATAACCTTCATTGGGGCTTGTCTGTGGACAGAACCTTTAAAGGGCCTTCTGCAGCTTCACTTTTGGTAATATAATTTTCAGTAGACATTTATTTGCAGACAACATGACTGTCTGCGTCATAGTAGATACGAGTTGAGGTAAATCACATAGGTGCCAATTTGAAAATCTCTGGCACATTTAATTGATTATGCCTTTTTTGATCTGCCTTTAACTTTGTCAACTGCCTGTCGATCATTTAAATTGTATATGGTGATGTGTGGGAAATTCTTCATCGTGAGGGCTCTGAAATCGTATAGAGGAAGTAAAGAGGCTACACCATTGCACCTGGTTGTGAACTAACTTATGACTGTGGGTCAGGTAGTTACTATGAATTAAATAAGTACACTGTTCCAAAACTGTAAAGGGAATGAAAGAGATGCAGGGTCAGTCAGGGATATCAATGATATCAGGAGAGCCCTCAAGCACCCATGAGAGTGACAAGTTCCATCACTGGGCTGTCTCCTCGTCAGACCGGTGCTGCAATGTCTGGCGGACCATCCGGCAGTCAGGATGGTGCTGATCCGAAGGCAATTTGCCAGGTTAGGGTCTGAAACGAATACTGACTGTAAAAGCAAAAAAAGAAAATTATTTTTGTGAATAAGTGTAGGAGAGAATGAGAGAGTTAAAATTAGCTCTGAACCTTAAACATCACTTTAATGAGTCAGGGAAAAGGTTCAGGCCAAGGTTAAAATCAAACAGAGTGCCTACGGGAATGATGCTCCACTACACTCTACAGAGGGAAAAAGGTAGTGTACCTAATCCTGTTGAGATATGGTCTACATGTTTCGCGTCTTGACGGTCAACGAGTGATCCCACAACGCTTCATCAGGACCCAGAATACTACTTCTCCTATCCAAAATTTACAAAAAGTGCTAAGATGTCATTTACAGAATGAAGACAACTTGTCAACGTCAGTTGGCCCATTCCATAGTTAAGAATGAGCTTCCTAGAAACGCGCTAACCACAACCAAAGGAGAATTATTGTTCCATCCCCCGGTGAAGCAGAAGACCTACCCTCTGCAGCGCGCCTGAAAACGTAGTAGTTACATCCGTGTGGAACATGGGCTGAAACAAGTATGAGTTGATGAGTAGGTAGGACAATGAAGGGCATGAGGTGAAGGAGGGGTGAATACGTCAGTGCGGGCCCAGTGTGTAATGGAAGAGCAGTGTGTGAGTGTAGTGAGCACTATCTTCCTCACTGTCCTGTACATTGAGGTCCAGATTTAGAAGGCCCTAGTGCCACCGGAGTGTCACTTATTGTGATACTCCGGTGGCGCTCAGCAGAGTGCCACATTTACAAGGCAGCTCTAAGCCACTTTTTGTGGATTAACGCAACCTTCTAAATAGTGCCCCCTCCAACTCAATTTTCTGCATCAGAGGGTTGTGCAATGGGTGTTGCTGTGGCGTTAACATGTTACAATGAGGAGAAATACTTTTATTCCTCCTCATTCTGCAGCACACATAGTAATAGCAAAAGGCCATGAATGATTGTTTATGCGGAGTAAGGTGTCTCTTCCTGCGCTTAAACAATCATTCACAAATGACAATTTGGTATTGCTATGTGTGTTGCATTGTGCAGCACACATAGAAGTATCAAATCGCCATTGTAGATTGTTTATGTGCAGGAAGGGGCACCTTCCTGCACATAATCAATCCCCTCAACAAAGACACCCTTGCCCTACGTGCAAGGTTGCCTGCGTTCGCGCTGGCAGCTAAATTTAGTATCGACGCAGGGGGAAACACAGCGCTGTGCCACTTTTTAGTAAATCTGGCCCTGAATGTTTCCAGTAAAGTGTCCAATTCTACAGATATTGGCTATTTGCATTGTCCTTTGTATTCCTCCTGGTGAATTGCAGTGCTTTCTGCCAGTCCCTACTGCGCTACCTCTTCTTTCCATCGGGCAACTGAGGGGAAACACAGGGATTTCCAATGTCTTGTCAGCAAGTGTTTGGCAAGCAAAAAAGACAGGTCTGTAAAGCGGGAAGACACCTTGGTCGATTTAGGTCTAGGACATAAACCTAAGATACACTGTTCTAGTGTGCGCCAATTGTCGTTTCCTGTTAGAGTTGACAATGTCATCCCCACCTTGGTCCAGTAATCCATCAGTAAGGGACAGGCCCACAACATATGTACCAGGTCTGCACTCGGCGTATGATACCTGAGGCAGGACACTAAGGCCGAGGGAAACATCAAGTTTATTGTGTGATGCATAAGGTAGGCCCTGTGGAATATAGAAAATTGTATACACGTGAAACGTGTATTACATGAGACTTGTTTAGGATATTGTGATAGGAAGGACCATTCTTTGTCTGTTATAACCCTGTTCATATCAAGCTCCCACCTGCACCTGAGTGAGTCTAGGGGAAGTCCAAGATGAGCTCAAAGTCCACAATTTAGCCATATAATCAGGTGTCTCCCGTGCCCCATGGTATGTAGTGCTTGTAACACCTCATGTGTCCTAGCTCAGTTCTGTCCAGAGATCAGAAGGCGACGAATGTATCCAACAATGCTAGCGTGTGTTAAGAACAGACTATCTGGCAGCCCATGAGCCTACGTATACTCGAGGTGGCGCATTAATGTATCATCAGCAAAAAGGGAACCCACAGTCAGTTTTATCCCTTGATCCCAAGGATGCAGCATACCTGCCATTAAGGTTCCCAAAGGAGTGGGAAGGACCCATAAAGGCATATTAGGGGCATATGGTGTGGATGAGTGTGCGTATCGCATGGCTAGCTTCCAATAGGAAACTCAGGGCCATTTCTATAATTTTTGACGCAAAACTGCTCCAACGCAATTATGCGCCAAAACGTTTAACAGCGGCTAACCATATTTCTTTGCGCCACCCGGGCTTCAAATTTATACTTTGACGCTCCATGGCGCAAACCACGGGTTAGAGTAATTTTTTTTTACTCTAACCATTGTACCACGTCGTAAAACAAAATGGCGTTAACGCAGAGAAACTTACTCTAATCTGGTTTACTACGTCTCACACCTGATACGCACCATTTTCCCCCGCAATAGAGTCAAAAAGCGGCGCAAACACAGGAAAATGTGCTCAGGAGCCCCAAAATGGATCCCAGAAGGCAGGAGAGACCCCAGTCGACCAGGAACCAGCCAGGAGGATCCAGACAAGGAGAGGGAGAAGAAGAAAAGGAAGTGCTGTTTCAGTGTAGAGGAGCAGGAAATACTGGTGAAAGAGGTGACAGAACACCAGCATCAACTTTTTGTCACCTCAAAATTGCCAATTGAGAGGAGAGAGGCAATTTGGCAACAAATTGTGGACAAGATAAACAGTGTGGCAGAGGTACGGAGAACAGTCACTGAGTGCAAGAAACGCTGGCATGACTGCAAGCGCAGGACCAAGGAAAAAATGGCAAGGAACAGGAAGGCAGCACTGCAGACTGGAGGTGGAAGTCCAGGACCGCAGGAGGACCTGGACCAGATGGAGGAGATGGTGGCAGCCGTCATCCCAGAGGAGATCGTCACAAGAATTCAAGGACAGGACAGCGCAGACTACCAGGAAACAACACAGATGCAGGGTAAGTTGCATGGGGGACAAAAATGCCTAAATGTTAACTGCAGGCAGGGGGAGGGACATACCTACTACACAATGCTTGTCAGCCATGGAAATCAGGCAGGGGAAAGGGCAAAGGGGCACAGCACGGGTGCATTGGGTGTGCAGGGGAAACCAGGGGCACAGCACAACACTACACCAACAATTGTTGCATGGGGGTACTCCGCCATGCCAAGCCTGCTGGAAAGTCCAAGCCAGTCTAGGAGGGTAGGGTAGAACATAAAACTTGCCTGCTGTCACAGGACAGCTGGTATTGTCACAACATGAACTAGGGCTCAATTTCCAGTCTCAGGCCATATCCGCAGGTGGCATGTATCATTGACAACAGTTGCCACTACCAACTGTGCTGTGTGGGCTGGCCAAGTAACAAATGGCAGTTAGGTGCCCTTGGATCAAACACACCCAAAATAGAGGGGTCAGGGTGACGACGTTATCAATCCCCAGTAATTCCTAACAAAGTGTAAATCCTGTCAAATGCTCATGTCTATAGGCGCAATAAACATCAGGTATTGTTACTTACATTATGAAGAACACAACAGTAATGTCATACCCATGCTGCCCATTCCAGAGTCCCCCCTGTGCCTGTGTTACAATAGCTGCAATGCCACCTTGCAACATCCCAAATGTCATACTGCTAAGACAACAGCATTGAGGGGGATGGCATATGTGTCTAACTAGTTAAACACACCCGCACAGTCATAAGAGGAAATGGAACACTGCCAGGCCCATCAGTGCAATCCAATGTAGCACGCATTCACAAACATCAACATGACACACTACCAATGCTGACACTTGTATCGTGCCATACCAATGCTATACATAGTATGTGCTTGGTCTCAGCAACATATAGGTGTATGTGAAATATGCAACACTGGGTCAGTTCCATATTGTTAAGTGTGGTGCAAGTGACATCAGAACACCCACAGCCATTGCAAGGCCTCTCCATGCTAATGGAAGTAGAGGGAGGGTTGAGTAGGACAAGAAGGTGGCAACACACAATTTGGACAGAACCTACACCTAGAGGATGTGACGCAGACAATTCACCAAACTGCCCACACTACATGTGACATGCAGGTGGGGCATAGGCCTGTGAAAATACTAATATTAATGACTGGAACAATGAAGAGGAACCAAGATTACAATGTCTCACTAATAGGAAGTCAGTGACGTCACATTACAACTGCCACAACACAGACACACTAATTGTACAATATCTCATTGCAGAGGATGATAGCTCTCCTGTGGAAATGCCCGTCCTGGACTTCCCTGATGACATGGATGACTAGCAGACAGACATTAGCCAGCAGACCCTCCAAGATGTCCTTGGAACCCTCCAGGCCCCACCTTCGATCAAAAGGAGGAGCACAGATGCAGCAGCCATCAAAGAGAACCCACCCACCACCCCAATAGTACGACCTGCCAGCTCCAACCCAGCTGAGGACTCTGATGACACTGGTACCACCTTTGAGAGGACAGCAGTGGGAGTACAGCGAGAGCTGGCCAAGGAGGTGTGGATGCAAAATATGGCAGCCAGCCTTGAGGGGATGCACATGTGCATGATGTCATCTGCAGAACAGTCAGCAGCCATACAATTCCTACTGCAAGGACTACAACAATGTGTGAGGGATTTCACCACAGCAGTTAGGGAGGTGCCACAACACCTGCCATCCCACACCTTTCAGTGTGTGCACAAATGCAATCATGACCCCATCAGGGCCGACCTGGCTGCCTACCACAGTGATGTAGCTGCTATACTGAAGAACCAGCAGCTCCTCCTTGCTGCAGTAATGCACTTAATAGCCCCACAGTTGGCAGCTACCGGGAAATTCTGACTCCACGTCTTCAAACACTGAAGTGTGTGTTGCCCCTTCAAACCCACCACCACCAAAGGCAGAGAAGACACGCACATCAGAAGATGAAGACGTGGAACAGATCACCTTCACCCATAGGAGTACCCGGTAGCACAAGTCCATGCCACATGGGCACTGATTTCCTATGTCCTGTGCTTGTTAACATGCCAGTCTTGTCACAGTTGGTAACATGCACTGTTCTCCAGCACACTGTTTACCTTACCACTATGCACTGCAATTGTCTCTCACTACCTCATTTGCAATTCATGTTCCTCTGCACTGAATGACACTTCACCACAGCATGTCAAATGACATGTCCCTCACCATTGCACTTGTGTTGCGTCACAATAGAAGGTGTCACACTAATGGACTTACAAACCTAGACTATGTAAGTATTGCACTACAGCATTTTAAAATAAATAGCACTCACACAACCACTTTGTCTCTGTGTAATGTGACACATCTACTGTGTAGGAGATTTGTGATGTATGTAACATGTCAATGGCCACAGAATGTCAATACAACAGTGTAGAAAGAATGTGGGCAGATAACTATGCACTGGGGTCTGGATTCTATCATCATATGTGCTTCCTTAGGCTTATTTCTGAAGTTAAAAGATCACAAACAGTATAATGCTGTGTAGAACTGAAAATGTCAGCTCCAAAGTATGTACATGATGAAACTTTGACTATAAACGTTAATCACACACACACACCATACAGAAGGAATGGATGTGTACGAGTGTATGGACAATTATGTAACCAGGGAGTACAATGTAATAAATGATAGGTGTGAGTTATGTATACAGAACTTCATAAGATTATAACATCACTCAGCTTATCAGGGTTCACATGAACATCAGGCTGCAGGCAGACGTCCCACAGTGCCCAAGATTCCAACACAGGACTCAAACGATGACAGATTTAACAACACACCAACTTTTACAACACATTGGGAACCATAGTTACCTTGAGTAGTGGGTGCTATGGATGGCAGATGCATAGAGAAGTAGCTTTGTTGTAGCTGCCAATGTGACAGCTCATTTGGAAGTGTGAAGAACCATGTCAAGAATCGGATTTGGATGCCTGATGGAACACAAAAGCAAATACTAAATTGACACTGTACACCCCTGCAAGTCCCCTGATCCCCAAGCATACTGTAGAGGAGTACCTAAAATGTTATTATATCAGTATTAAAGGAAACTTAAACTAGGGGAAACACCTTAACTAACCTAACCTATCCTAACTATTTATTACCCACAACTGTCCCTAACTACCCTAAGCTGAACTTACTTACCACATTTAACCAAACACTCTAAACATCAACCCCACACCTCCCTTATATGACGGGACACGTGTAGGACAACATATACTAACCTAAACACATACTAACTTATCCTAAACAAATATATATATATATAATATATATATATATATATATATATATATATATATATATTATATATATATATATTTGTTTTATACATATAAACCCTAACATCATCCCCCACCCACCAACCCACAAAAAAACATGTGATAATATAACACCCTCCACCCCCAACTCACTTATACTAACTAAACTAACGGCCTACTCTAACCTAACACTAAGCCCCCTAAACCCACTAAAGAAAAGAATGAGGAAAGTTGAGGGAGGGGGGGAATCATGGGTAAGATCCAAAAGTCACAAATTGGCCCTCCACAGGATCTTCTTAATCCCCACAGTCTCCTGCTATTGTGGGCCACCTCCTGCTGCAGCCTGTCCATGCGGCACAACATACGTTCCATGTCACATCTTAGTATCTGGAATTCTTGAATGTCCACTACAGCAGCTGGGGTTATCTGGGTACCACTTGTAGAAGCTGGTGCTGGTGCCGTGGTTGGACGGGGAGGTGCAGCAGGTGCTGCTTGTGGGCCCTGGACTGACGAAGTCGAGGGACCTGCTGGAGTGGCTGTCATCCATGGGGCCACTGTGGTCTGAGTTGTGGTGGTGGTGGCAGTTGTGGACAATGCTGCCCCCCCCCCCTTGGGCAAATGCCCTTCATTCCCCTGTGGCTCTCTCATGGCGATATATGCATGCCATATTGCGGAACCCAGCCTCCACATCAAGTATGTGGCGGTACCGCACTGCCCGCCTCTGAAAATTCCCGCATCTCCTGGGCATTCATGTTGGCAGCTGTAAAAATAGAGACAGCCAAACATTAGTGACATCATTGTGTGATACATCTACAGCTAATATTCTAACACTTCATCAAAAATAGCACATACAGTCCAAATCACAGTACAGATGATAGAATGTCCCTGAGGAATGACATGCCAATGCAGCCTACCCATCAACTACCTAACAGCCCAGCCATGCACAACAAGGTGTGTACTTAATTAAATGATCTGTGCATCTTTGTATCGCTATTAGTCACATAACAAATGCTGCAAGTATTCCACATGTGCCAGGCTGACTAATAACTATCTTCAGGATCAAAATCAAGGCACACAAGACCTGTGATTTGTATATGGAACTGCCAGGACGGTATGCAGTTGGTAGTCATGAGGCGACATTGTAGTTTGGAACCCAGGAATGCTTGAATTACATGTCTGTCATCTACACTGTGACCATCACACCTAGCTACACATATTTTCTGGCCCTAACCCTGTGCCACGGGGGGATGGACATGCAACACATACTTTCAAACATCAAGGACAACCACCAAGCTTTGGACAGCTGTCCATGGGTTTAGTCATTCCACCACAGGTAAGGAGGCCTGCCAACTATGATTGAGTCAACCATTGGACAATCATATATACATGTATTTTTCTATTTGCCAACAATTGTCAACATCATTAGATCACACTGACACATTTCCAAAATCAAGCACATTGATGTAAGCACCCATCTGGCCTTGACCTGCATGCTCGCCTATGACATTTCACTCAAGAGCCACATAAATGGAGTACAACGTGTGGAGCTTGATGCTGCGGGAAAGTCACCCTTGCAGTCCTACATATTCATTACTTAACAGGGATGCGCAAGTCTGTGTTAAACGTATGCATAACTGGTCTGTGTGAATCAGGGTATGACTTGCTGACTAAATTATGGCACTGGCC
Organism: Pleurodeles waltl; assembly: GCF_031143425.1. Classification (NCBI taxonomy): domain Eukaryota; kingdom Metazoa; phylum Chordata; class Amphibia; order Caudata; family Salamandridae; genus Pleurodeles; species Pleurodeles waltl. The sequence continues at coordinate 415,977,848 of NC_090437.1, read as the reverse complement.
ACCTCCAAATATATGTTTGGCATACATGTAGCAACAAATCACCTCGTTCACATGCCCATGCCTATAGTGCAGCACTCAACTCCCAATATATGACTCTCCGCTGCAGAATGTCTAACTCTAACATGGAACAAAATGTCAACCTCCAGTCAAGTCACATATCAGATCACGTGCCAGCACATCATACTTTGCAATGAGTCCAACACACAGGAGTCAATCACACAGCAGCTGCAAACACAACACAGGACAAACATATTAACACTTACTGGATACGTCTGGGTCCGCAAATCGAGCCACTTCACCAATTGTGTAGGGGGCTGGTCCACCTGTAAAACATGGAAGGGTGATATGTGCTCAATGTCTGCTCACTGTACAAAACTTGGAACAACAAATCACTGTGTGTGACATTTTATATGATAGAGTTGCACATCAGGCATGTAGACACACCAACAGACATACTACTGCAAACATGCATTGACATCGTCACTCCAATGAGTGATAGACACACATATGCACACATGCACTGGCCCTAACAATCATATGGTGTCAAACATGATTACTCAATTTTGTGCTTAATTCATTCCAGAGGGTACTCCATTTCATCATTTGCAATTCTGACACACATGCAATGCCACGTTCCTGGCTCACTGCAATACCAGTGACTCAGGTATTGTGGATTGTGCATCAAGGGACAATGAGTTACTGTGTGATGCTCATGTGGGTTGATTTGCTTTCAGTAATTATTGTGCTTTCAATGGTCCATTATATGTGTGCCAGTGTTGTATTTAGGTTATAAATGCCACATTGGCAGGTTACCCAGAGCCGTATATGCCCCCTACGACAACATGATGGCTGGGATCCTGTGTGTTACTTGATGACAATGTCACCCTAAACATGGATTGGCCACTTATCTGATTCTAAACAACAAAAAGATGTATGCTGGCAGTGTCTAATTTGATCATCCGTGACAGAATGCATGGGCACAGGTGTAGTCATTGCACCTGAAATGTGTTACTCTGGGCCCTGTGTACCTATATCAGGAATTGTAAATCACACTTTGCCGCATCATTAACTTAGAATTGCCAAGTTGGGTGATCTGTGGTAATACAACCGAACTGACACTGTCTGCTAATTAAACCATGGGTTAGCAAATGTCCTACTTCTGCAATCTTGATGAGGTAGGTCTCTATTTGAAAGCACCTTGGGAATGGCAGCACTCACAGGAATGCTGGCCTGCTGATCTTAGCATGCCACCATGTCTGTGATAGCCTTCATACTGAGAAGTTAATAATTGTACATATGCTGCACTATATCAGCAGGGGTGTACCAAAAGTAAAATAACAACCTATTTCATCACTTAAATTGTATAATGGAAGCAGTCCGTGGTCCCTTGCACAACATTATGCTAATAAATATTTTGTGACCATGCATTCACAAAGCGCAGGGATACCATGATGAGCCATTCACTTTACAAAATTGTTTGGCTATAAAGTGACACAGATGGTAACTGCACCAGCTCTATACCAGCAATTGCGCCCAAGACAAAAATGTTGTTGGGCCATGCTGCTCAATGATAGGATTTCAACGCCTACTCTGAAAAGCCACAAGATTAACCTGTTTTGTGCTACTGCAATCTGGTAGCATCCTGGCAAAATTGGGTTTGGCCATGTGAACGATTATCTGTCCAGACGTAAATACACAGAAACAATGAACTTGGGCCAGATGTGTCTTTTTTTGTGTTGTATTTGCTAAATTTGTTTACGCTACAGGTATGGAAATTAGCACAAAAAATTTGATTGTAGCAAGTGTGCTATACTTTTGCATCCAGACAAAATGCAAATGCTGTACAAACAAAGTAGAAATATCAGCCTAAAATATTAGCAGAGGTTAGGAAGAGCTTTGTACGTATGGCCATGAATACTGCTCAGACATGGTTTTAAAAAACTGGAGACTACATTGGTTCCTTGTATTAGCATGTGAAATATATCCCATTCCTGGTACACTCACAGGCCCTGAATCATAATTTTGTTTGTGCCGCATTACCATCATCTAATGACGCCAAAGCGGCACTAATTTACAAGATAAAGATGTCTTTTGTAAGTTTGCGCAGCTTTTGCGTTGCAAATTTTGTATAAATCACGGCCACAGTGTGTTCAACTTGCATTCCACATATCCACAAACAGTGCATGCAGCATGTCACAAAATCTGCTACTGTCACTCCAGAGCATTGTACTGTACACATTAGTCAAATTTGTACTCACCAACAGGGCCACCAATCACTACACCCAGGTGGTCTAGCAGGTCCTGCTCTCAGGTCACCAGGTCAGCCCAGCGATGTTTCAATTGGTGGTCGTGGCGCTGGCTGTTGAAGATTCTTCCTAGGTGGAACAGCACCTTTGCCCACCTGAGCCTCCTTGCCTCCATGTGATACCCCTGTATCACCCGGCCCCCAGCCTCCAACATCAGGGGGAGGAAGTGGCACACCAGCCAAACAAAAGCCCCTAGCTCCTCCTCACCCATTCTCCCTAGACGTGTCCTTCCCAACATCTCAAACAAAATAGGATAGAAAAGGGTAAAGAGGGAAAAACAGGGAAAGGAGGCATGGAAAGAAAACTTAACTAACCCACAGACAGCCCAACAATACCCCTACTAACAATACCCACAAACACACTCCCAACAGTACAAAGACAAATCTAATCACAATAAATGACAAAAAACACTTACACAGATTATCACAGACACTTACAAAACACCAAAATACAATAGCAATAACACACAGGAGACAAAATCACAATATTCGCAGAGACAACTCAAGACACAGCCACACAGTCTAGAATAATCACAGACTGCAAAGTGAAAGTGACAGTACACCCACTGTACCATTTCTGTAAACAGGATGTCCTATTACATCAATTCCTGTCTCAATTGCGGGCCGATTTTTTGTATTGCGTGTAATTTTATTACGCTTACTGTGTTTGCGTCAATATTTTTTGACGCATATGATTGAAAATTCCTCCGCATTCAAGGATCAATACATTTTAAAGGGATAACCGATTTCCTGGGGTGTGGTGTTGGAATTAATGATAGGGTCCAATTGATGTATAATGTGTGTGAGCGTAATTTTTTAACGCATATGCGTTATATTTTGACGCATATGTGGTTTTTTTACACGTTTGCGTAAAAAAATCTGTCTTAAACTGTGTTTGTGTGATTTCTCAATTTTTTACATGCATGCAGCCTATAACTATACAAAGATAGGATGGTATGACCTGCAGCATGTGTTCTAGTGTTTGGGCACATGTAACAGACCGTACTACTGCCGCGCATAATACTCATGTTGTTGTGCAGGATTAGCTCTCTTAACTGACGCAACAACAACACAAACTTTGGGAATATAATTAGTATTTCCTAGTTTGAGCAGGGTTTTCATCAATAGAGGACAGCAAGGCAACGCAACTAAACATATAGGGCCTGATTCTAACTTTGGAGGACGGTGTTAAACCGTCCCAAAAGTGGCGGATATACCACCTACCGTATTACGAGTTCCATAGGATATAATGGACTCGTAATACGGTAGGTGGTATATCCGCCACTTTTGGGACGGTTTAACACCGTCCTCCAAAGTTAGAATCAGGCCCATAGACTCATGGCCTGTGTGTTTATGTCTGTGAATTGGCTTTTCAAATTGTTGTTGTGCCTCTGTGGAAACGTCACGAGAACATTTTGCCGTAATGTGCATGTATGAATGTGTTATAAATGTGTATAACCATCAGATGCCATTCTTTGAGGTACATCAGTCATGATATGTGTTTGTTATATATTTTGCATCTTATGCTGTGTGTACTTCCTTGACTTTGGGGACAAAACATTTCCCATGACGAACTATTCACAGGATAGATCGAGGACAGTTGATAATGGCTATCTCAGAAATGTTACCTATCACATGTAATTAAATGTTGGATACCACTTCATGGTCACTTGTGTGTGTACTACCCATGAGTCCAACATTTGAACATGCTAGTCAGGTACAGTGTTTGTAACACAGAGTCTCAAATCCAATCCTAAAATTGTTATGTACACCACAGTTTGAGTCATGTAAATGACCTATGTTTCTCCTGTGGCAGTGGAGGACCAGCAGACCACGCTGCATGTGTTCACATATTCCCAGTGGTTCATTGCACAAAGGTGTCCAATTCAAATGTGTGGCCATGTGTACCCTGTGTCAGTATTGGCCTCCATGTTGTCACATTTACGTGCAGGTCTAGTCATGAGTCTGTGGAGCCAACCCTTGAATTAACAGAGTATCCTTCAAAGCAGACTTGACCAAAAGCCAAAATCAACTGACGACACACATGGGGATAGTTCATCTACGGCACTGCAGAACGTTTATAAGGCTGACGACAGAGCAACCTTGGTGTGCTCAAATACGTTATGGATCAGTAATAGGAAACAGGCAGGTTTCATCACAACATTTGTACACAGAGTGGGCTCTAAAATTCTCACTGCAACAGGGAACATCAGTGCCTCTGTGCTGATTAATCTCACAGCTAGGCACCCATCAGAAGGTGGCGGCAGAAGTGAATCTCTGTGTGGACCATCATGGCACAAACATGTTTTGTCCTTACATACACATTAGCAACCCTTGTTTGTTGTGCTGTAGGCACCGTACCAAATCCATGCATACAGCCATAGCACACTGTCACTGTTTGGCATTAATGAATACATGCAAAACCAGACAAGGGATAGGGGCTGGAATAGGCCATTTGAATACATGTCCCAGAACAGAATACGATAAGTAAACTGATTAACCTATACTATACATTTGAGGAGTCATCGTAGACCTACCAGACACAATACCACTGGAGGAAACAGAGGGCATGGAAAGCAACTATGAGACAAATGTAGCCACAAGGAACCTCTATGGTTAACGAAAAGACTGGAACCAGTCTGGCTAACAGGATGCAGGCTCTGTCAGGAATAAACATGAACAAGGCAAATACACAGTGAGCAGACTCTGACTGGGACAAGCAGGAACAATACTGTGGGAACAAAAAACAGCTTGTGCTGTGGTCTGCAACATTACACAATCCCCCAAGGTCTCTGGTACACAAGTGATTTGTATGCCAATGCACAAGGAGATTCAGAAATTGGCAGCTTCTAAGCAGTTCCAGGCAGCAGCAAGGGCAGGGCAGGTTCAAATGGCTGGTCTGCATGGAAGTGTTCAGAGATGTGTGCACCTTCAGTCTCTCACAAGTCCTGGAGTTGAGAATCAAGTTCAAAGGGCCAACTGGACCTTTCACATGGGAAGCAATGGACAGCTGATTACAGGTGTTACCGACTACCAGACAGTGCATTATCGGACCTGAAGTCCATGCAGATTGATGAACTATGACTATGGCATGCCATACTGAAGAGGGAAGCACACAGGAGTCAGAATGGGAGTCTGGGTGTGTGTAGATGAAGATTCTCAGGGTACAGATTGTCCATTTACAGGGCCCCCTAGAGAAGGGTGGGCAGAGACTTAAAACATGGCAGTGGCAGGACTTATTACCTGGGATGGACTGCGCAGGGCATGTCTTGTGAGCAATGCTTGTCATACCTGTGGCACTTGTGCTATTCATTTTCAGGTTTGATGCACTTCTTGTCACACTTACTGCTGTCAAGGGTCTGGTCATACATTCCTGTTACCAATAAAATTGCACATCCACTGCCTCATGTAAGAAGCACTTTTTTACCTTATGATTGATGGTGTTTTAGTTGTGTGTCATATGCTGCAATGGACCATGTTGACAACATGGATGTGTCTCATAGCTGTGGTCCTCTGATATTGCCCTCCAAATGTGAAATAGACAGGATATATGTCATTAACACTGTGTGTGATGTTTGCTGTACATTCATACCCATCGAATGTGATGTGCTTTTTCAGTATGCAAATTTGTATTTGTGCAATTCTCCTTGAGGCTAAACTCTGAATATGATTCTTAGGGGTCATGTGATGCATAAATAATTACCCAGAGCATGATTGAGTGATGAGTGAGGTGTTTAATTACATATGATAACAAAGTGGTGATGGTGACTATAGTTAGAAGAAGCTTTGTGCGATGTGTTGTCTCCAACGTAATCCTGCAGCTCTATTTGATGATCCCCCTCATTTTCACGGACTGCATCCTCCTCTTCAGGTATTTGCTGATCCGGTTCATAGAGGGGAATGTTCCTCCTTCCACAAATGTTGTGCAGGATTGCACAGGTCAAAATGATCTTGCAGACCATTTCAGGGGAATATAGAAGGCTGCCTCCGGTGATGTTCAGGCACCTGAATCTGGACTTCAGGATGCCAAAAGTCCTCTCAACTATGGTGCGTGTCCTACGATGTGCCTCATTATAGGCACGCTCCACTGCTGTGTTTGGGTTGGCAATTGGGGTCATGGCTGGATCCCGTAATCCTGATCAGCTGAAAGAGAAAATGAGGGTAAGTATTTTGTTGTTGTTTGTACCAGGAATGTCACTTGCATGGCAGTTGTTATCTTGTGTTGTCTGTGACTCATCTGTGTTAGTGTATTGTATGGGATCCATCTGTGATGTGTGATGTTCTTTCTGCACTGGGTTGTTTGACTTTCAAAACTGATGTTTGGCTGATTGACATGATATCAGTAGTATATTTAGAAACTTGCTGTTCAGTGTGTATCTCCCATGCGTTATGTAATGTGAAAGAAGTGTCTGTCTACCTTCACTGGAGGTGACTTGATACTTCCACACACACAATTGATTCCACTCTGGTGGTAACATGGTTGCACTATATGGGCTGAACATCCCATCCAATTCAATATAATTGTAGGTGAAATGCAACAGTGAGGCCCATTGATTTGGCCAGGTGACAATGCACAACACATCTCCATAAGTTGGCAGCACTGAAGTGTTCACAATTGACAATGGACAATGATCCCATGTGTGACAAGTTCTATGCCAACCTATTGTTGGCTCATGTGCAAACGTGTATCTACACAACTGAACTTGCTCCAGGTAAGCTGGCTAACTTGGTTGTGGGGTTGAAGGTTTTATTGTTGGAAGGTCCATCTGCCTGTACATGTGTTATATATATGGGGAATTGTCTCAATCCGTATGTGTAGCAGTGTGCACTTTGCATTAGTGTCACATCCACATGTTTTCATAGCACAGTCCACTTCCTTATTGCTAGCTGGCAATGTCACCCTAGGAGTGATGTGAGATTTTGGTACTGCCTCAATGATTCCATGCCACCTTCATTAGAGTCAGTGTCATCATGCTACGTGTCTCATGGTGTTTGACCTGCAGCAACATATATTACACACCCCTTACACTGGACATATTGCTTGAATGGGTGTGGGATTGAGTGTTATTGATGTGATTTTGAAAGGTTCATCTTCCAAGTTGTACTGCCAGTTAAGGCCATTTCATTGTCACAGCGTGGTTTTAAATTGGTCCCGTGTGGCTCTAGAGTGACATCTCTTGTTATTTGCATCTGTCATTTGTCCATAGGTGTGTATCCCATTGGGTCAGGATATCAAACATGACTACCAGTGTCACACCTCAGTGTCTTCCTGGCCACGTGTCAATGTAGTGGTGTATGTGTTGGGTGTCCTACAGGGCTGCTGTGCTGTATGTAAATTACTAGGTTTTTGTACTTACCAACACGTATGCCATTGCCATAACGTCCATCCTGGAAGTGCCGATTGATGGTGCTGTGGCTGAAGATGAATGAATCATGTACACTCCCAGGATACTTTGCCATGATGTTGGTGAACAATCCACAGTCATCCACAATGGCCTGCACATCGATGGAGTGTGTGTGCTTCCTGTTGCGGTATAGGTGCTCGGATGCAGCAGGTGGCACAATCCGGACATGTGTGCAGTCAATGGCACCAAGCACGTGCGGGAGGCCATGAATTTGATAAAACACCTGTTTGGTCTCCTGCTGCTTCGGCTGTGTGTTGGGGAAGCTGATGTGGCGGGGTGTGAGGGAGATGATGGCATCAAGTACATTGGGAAGGAAGGCGGAGAATGAGGACTGTGAGATCCCGGCAACCAGGGCACCAGTGGTTTGAAAAGAGCCACCTGCCAACATGTGCAGGACAGCTAGCAGCTTGGTCTCCAGTGGAATGATGTGGGGTGTCTGCAAGCTGGGTGCCAACTGTGGCTCAATGTGGCGCAGCAGCTGCTGTATGGCTTGCCAGTTTAGTCTGTACCTCTGGATGATGTCAGGTTCCCTGAGGCCCTCAAGGGTTGTACTTGTCCTGAATATCCTCTCTTGCCTTCTACGTTGCCTTTGGGGTCCATGTTGGTGTGGTGGTAGCTGCTGCTGTTGCTCCTGTGCTCTGCGTCTTCGTGCATGCTGCATGAGTATCACCTCCATGTCTCCCTTTTTGAACTCTGAAGTTGCTTGTTTGAGTTTTCCTTAAGTAGTGGTGTGTTGCCCCATTTTAACGTATGCCCTGACCTAGGCGTTAAATGTTGGGGAAAATCGGGATTTGAGCCATTTTCTGGCTCCGCCTACCAGATGTGCGCCATTTTTGCATGGTTGGATAAATATGGTGCATTGGTGTTTAAGTCATTTTTTGGACTGGAACGCCTACCTTGCATCTCATTGACGCAAGGCAGTTTCCGGCATCCAGAAAATGGTGAAACACTAGGATACTTTGACGTTAGACGGGTCTAGCGTCAAAGTATAAATATGGTGTTAAATTTGCTCTGGATTAGCGTAAAAAAAAATTACGCTAATCCGGCGCAAAGGGAGTATAAACATGGGCCTCAATTCTTAGCAATAAGGGGCTTCAGTTGGGTAAAGAGGAAATTAGGCACAGCAAGTTGTGTACATGTCCATCACGGAGAATGCGGGTATTGTAACTAATTTCCTCTAAATTATATCCCCCCATGCTAAATTACGCACAGGTGGGAGACATTATAAGGCTTAACAAGATGAGGTATTAGACTTGTGGTATATGTGGAGTAAAATTCTGCTGGTAGCCTATCAGTACCAGAATTCCCCAATTGCACCCTGTATCTCATTCGTGGAAAGAAGAGATTGAGGATTTCATGGTCAGTCGCTTCCACCTGGGGGAGCGTTAGCTGATTAAGGTAGGAGGTTATTCCGGCTGAGTCGATGATGGGTGGAGCAGTATATAGTTCTGCCTAATATTCCTGGAATGTATTATCTCCAGTTGAGTATTAATCATCCCGTGATTCTGTGTTTCTATGAGGAGAATAGGGGTGGGTGACATCTCAGGTTTAATTAGGAAGGAAAGGAGGGTACATGATCTGTCTGCCTCTGCATGCATCTTTTGAAGGTAAGTTCTATGATCTATAAGTCGGAATCATTCTAGTAACTCGGCATGTCGCTCGCGCGTCTTGGAGTTGGAAAGTAGTATCTTGAGTTTGTGCTGCCACTTGCTGCAGAGGGCGTAAGCTATCCTCAACTTGGGTGAGCTCCTGCATAACTTCCCCTTTGGTGCCTACCAATCATTTATGAAGGCCCCCCCACCACCACCTTGAAGGCCTCTCGATCAGTTCAGATGAAGCAGTTCCGGTATTATCCACAAACTATGTGTCAATGGTCACTAATGTGTCGCAGAACACTCTGTCTTCAAGCAACATCGGTTGTAGACACTATATGGGGACCGGTGCTGGAATGCGTCCCCATGTCAGTGTCATTTCTAGTGGGTTATGATCAGACAGTGCCTTACCCAAGTATGTGGCATGAGTAACCTGGGGTTGTAGAGAGGAAGTGCAAAGAAATCTGTCGAGGTGCGAATGCAGTGCATGTGAGTGAGAATAAAAAGAGTATTCTCTCATTCCTGCATTGCAGTTACACCAGACATTAGCAATGTCCCAGCCTGTTGCATACTTTTGCAGGGCCTTGGCCTGTCAGGATGGGCCTGCACTTCTCAAGGAGGGTGGGAACGATCTAACAGGGAGACCATCACTGCATTGAAATCCCCTGTAATACCCAGGGTAGATGTGCCCAGTCAGCCATTGTCTTGGATAGGTGGGATAGAAACACATCCTGCTCATAATTGGGAGAAGAAAATGCCGCCTATTACAATCATTGTGCCACCTAGGCTACCATGCAGCAGGACTTATTGGCCCTGTGTGTCAATTTTGGATTCCTGAAGCAAGAAAGAAACTTTGACCTCTCCATTTATTGCATAGTTTCTGGACTTCCAACAGTGTGAGGTGTGTCTCTTGGAGGTAAGTAATGTGTGCTTTTCTCCTCTCTAATTGTGCCAATGCCCTATAGCGCTTATGTAGAGAGCCTAGCCCGTTAAAGTTCCAGGTGAGTATTTAATAAACATTTGGTGCAGTAGTCATAGCTATGTGTGAAGTAGCAAACATAGCTAGTTCCCTACTGGTAATGAAGTGTACCCCATTATAGAATCATTGGTGACAGGCTTACACATTAATTGTAACTCACACTGCAATTCACAGTCCACCAAGTGAAATTTGTTTGACCAAACAAGCATGTCAAACATAACATAAATTACAAAGGAAACTAAGGCCTGTTTATACTTTTTGACGCAAAACTGCACAAACGCAAATGGTGGGGTAGCGTCTGGGAAAATTACGTTAGCTGGGTGGGGCTGGCGGTATGGGGGTTGGGGGTTTTGCACCAAAAAATGACATTCGGCTGGTTAAAGGCAAAAGCGTAATTTCCTGATGCAAAACTATCCATACCACATGACTCCCGCCTTAGAAAAGATAGGAGTCATGCTTACCACCCCAATACCCAGCACAGGGGGCCAGTGTCCTCTGGGCATAGCCACTTCACCCAGTGTCATGCAGGGGGCCTCAATTTGGGCCCCCGATGGCACTTTAATTAAAAAAAATAAAATACTTACCTATACTTAACATACTTACCTGGGATGAGGTCCCCCATCCTCCGGTGTCCCTCTGGGGTTGGTGGGGGTGTTCCTGGGGCTTGAGGAGGGCACCTGTGAACCCATTCCATGGTGTTCAACCATGGAAATGGGTCCACAGGTCCTCTAACGCTTGGTCTGACCCAGGCGTTAACTAAAGGTGCAAAGTGAGCTTTGCAACATTATTTAGCCCCTCTTCCCACCCGTGCGTCATTTTAGCACGGGGGTGGATAAATATGGGGCTATGCGGTTAGCACCATTTTTTAAATGGGAATGCCTACCTTGCATCTCATTGACGCAAGGTAGGTTCACACATCTCAAAAATGGTGCAAACTCCAATATTTTGATGTTAGGCGTTTCTAATGTCAAAATATAAATATGGAGTTAGTTTTGCACCGTATTTGCGTAAAACAAAATTAAGCAAATTCAGCGCAAATGGAGTCTAAATATGCCCCATATGCCTACACTTGGGGGGAGATTGTCCAAGCTATTTGGTACAAGACACTAGCCATGCAGTCTATACTGAAAGCTAAACATGTGCCCGGACCCAGACCTTTACTGATACAGAATTATGAATGCATTATTTATTTGTGAGAACAATATGCAACCTTATCCCCAATTAGTACATAGGAAATGACAGGGTAAAACTATGCGGATTCTGCTCATTCATTAATCTCAGTTCGGAAACGAGAATGTGGTGAGGGAAAAAGGGGTATCAATGACAATGTGGGCCTCCAAGATCCACTGTGACAACATATCAAAACCTTTACATTATAGCAGCCAGAAGTCTTATGTCAAGATATACTCACAAACCTTTAGCCCAAGAAGTCATTGGCCCTTTGTGGTGTTATGGAAGGGAAGAGTGTCATGCTGCCATCCTTGTCTAAATCTGATGCACTTTGTCCCAAATAGCTGGAGAAATTTGTTGTGATCCACAGTGCAGCTGCCGAGAGAATGACTTCTCTTTGACTCTCGCGGGCCTGTTGGGGGGACGGCACAGTCTGTGTGAGAGTCCCTGTGACCCCTCTGCGACAACAGCTCCGAGATCAGCATTGGGGCCCCAGAGGCGGGGACCGTTGGCAGTCTTGTTTCTGGGAATACAGAATGTTGTGGTCTGGCCATGTTCTCGCAGCTTCAGGAGTATCAAAGAAGTGGGAGCATTGCTCATGGAGCACTTTAAGTTTAGAGGGGAAGATCAACGTGTAAGTGAGGCCAGCTGCACGGAGAAGGTTATTCGCTTTCATGAACTAGGAGAATTGGCTCTGTACTGCTAGAGTGTAATCTGGAAACAAAGAGACTCATGTGCCTTCAACAATGAGTGGGGCTCTCTCCCTCACTGCATGGAGTGACTGGTCCCAGTCCCTATAGTTTAGGATTTTTGCCACAATGGGTCTCAGGGGTGCGCCGGGTACGGGCCTCTAACTTGGGATCGATAATACCATGGGATTCCAATACAAACCAGATTCCAACTGGAGGATTAACCATTTGCAAATCTGCAAAAGTCGAATAAAAGAGTACTTGATTAGATGCCAATGTGATTAGGAATTCTATTGAAACATTCACAAATAGGCACAGGCGCATTCCTACTGGAGCATTTAAGTCATTATCATGAATATGAACATTAAACATGAACATTGACTCCATACCCATCATTTCCTGGGGAGGCAAAACATAAGTACCTAAGAGAAAAAGGGAAGGTAAATTGATTTTATATTTAGACACAAATAGCCATGCACCAGATAGATGTGCACTACTGGCTACACTAACCGAGTGACTTTTTCTGTAAGGATCCACCTTGAATCAAGTACGGAAACCCTGTTATCATCATTTAAAAGCAAACTCCCTTTTATTCTTCGGAACCTATTTCTTTAGCATAGTTCTAAGTTTGAATGAAACTTCTGCTCTTAATAGTTAGGTGATTCACATTTCAACTTACTGACTTCAAATTCCATGGACTCTGAGACACTGGACATGTTTTGTTACCGATTTGTTACTCACTCTGTGTTGATTGGATGTATGTACTGTATGATCTTGGAATACTTTTCTCCAAGTCTAAAACATAGGACAATCTTTGCATATGTTTCTAAATGACTGTATTCTTCTAACTCAGGATAGTGTTTCACAAGAGTTCATTAGTTGTAAAGATGTCAATACTGTTCATAATTGTTCATCTTACCAACCTGTTCCAACAAAAGGACATATTACAAAAATAAAAGAGTTAACCTGCTTAGCATATAACACCAAGGTTTTGTCCACACACTAATTGAGTTTCTTCCTACAAAGGTATGAGTCAAAGTCCATTATAATTGTCATCTACGCTTTGTCTTTCAAGTATATGCATGTTTATTTCTATACTACAGTATTCATAATCCTACCACATCTGTTTTTTTATTGTATTTATGATTGACCCATTTGTATATTCAATTCATCCCAAACAGTTATTCAACGTCTCCTTGATTTCCTCCAACATGAGCTCATCAAGTGAGCCTGATGATGAAACATCATTCATACTTGCGTCACTATACAGGACCGATGACATTCTTTCTACTTAGATTACTCCACACTGGTCACTGTATAGCCCAATGATGCCTCAGACGCCTTATGTACAGCTACTTAGTAGAAGGAACAGCCCCCTTACAATTATGACATTCCGCATCCAAAATGGACGCTCCTGCCAATTTGTATGCCATTATGTTAGAGCGACACAACTGATGATACCTCCCAACAATATAAAACATTACTTTTGGCCCGTATTTATACTTTTTTAGCGCCGCGTTTACGTAATTTTTTGATGCAAAAGCAGTGCAAACTTGCAAAATTCAATAGTATTTTGTAAGTTTACGCCGCTTTTGCGTCAAAAAGCGGCGCAGATGCGGCGCTAAAAAAGTATAAATAAGGAGTGCTTTTGCATCTGTGAAAATGCCTACTCAGACAACATTAAGGAGAGATCAACAACTTGATAACGTGTTCTCCTTGAGTGGATCTCTTGTCCCCTCACCCATCCAGGAACAACCCCTGCTTTTATTCCTTCTCACACATAAATTCTCTTCTACCTTATTCTTGCCAATCGGACCGCATGGTATTTCTCTTAAGAAAGAGCCTGCTGCTTTTAGCCTTCTTGATCTCTTCTGGCAGCTGACGACGCTTATCGTATTTATATTATGATGTGATTTTACAGTTATTTGGGTCATCCTTTGCTCCAACAACCCTCCCCCATCTTTCTAACTACGCTGAAACGGATGGTAGGCTACTCTGCTACACTCTTTTATACCTCCTGTCTGGGTTTATAATTGTATTTGCATCCGGATCTTCCGAATTTCCTCTTATGCTATCATAATTGATTAGAGTAAAATGCAGAGAGTCGAAGGGAAACTTAGTTGGAGAACAGTCAGGTTTTCAGACCTTAGCTAAAGGAAAGCAATTTGTTGCAGGAACCTAGATGTTGTAGCAGGGAATTTCATATCTTAGCTGCCGCAACAGAGAAGGCATGACCATTGGTTTTGATTCGGTAAAACTGAGAAATCACGAGCAGAGGGGATTCAGAGGAGTGAAGTATGCATAGTGGACAGTAGTGCAGAAATTTATTTTGTAGATATTTGGGGATCAGCTGATAGAAAGTATGAAAAGTGATGCAAGTGCCTTTAAATATGACCCGCTTATAAATGGGTAGCCAGTGCAATTTTTTGAAGGCAGCTAACACGGCGGCCAGTTCAACTGGCCGTGGTGAGGTGCAAGCAGCAGCTTTTTGAATACTGTGAAAAATGAAGGCAGGAATTAAACATTGCAGTAGTCCAGTCTACTAAGAATACCAGCTTGAACAACTGTCTGACGAGTGTGGACAGGAAGAAACGAAAGAATCTTATGTAGAAGCTTAATCAGCAGAGAACAAGTAGAAGAGAGCTTGCTGATATAAGCTAAAAGAGCGTGTGATCTAAATGGAAGCCCAGATCTCAAACAGAAGTTGCCGGAGAATGGGTAGAACCAAGTTCAGGAGGTCAGAAGGATGTGGAATGAGATAGATTTTGGAAGAAATTATGAGGACATCTGTTTTTTCAGTGTTCATTTGAGTGAGTTTGTGGTCATTTAGTTGCCACTTAAATCATGCAGGAGTGAAATTTGGAGAAATTGCCACTATCTAGGGAAAGCAGGATTTGCATTTTGTTAGAAATGGGTTCGCTAATTGGCAGAGGTATACACCTTTGTCCAAGTAGGGACCACAATCCTAGTCAGGGTAAGTCACCACTCAACCCAAATTATACTGTACCCACCCCTGTTAGCTTGGCACTGAGCAGTCAGGCTTAACTTTGAAGGTGAAGTGTAAAGTATTTGTGCAGAACTTTATACAATAACACAGTGAAAACACCACAAAAGACACCACACAGGTTTAGAAAAATTGAGAATAGTTATATAAATACTGTTGAAACTATGAAAATCCAATGCACGCAAGCAAAGTTATGAATTTTTAAAGGTTAAATCCAACTAAAGTGCCTAGAAAACACAATAGCTCCAAGTAGGGCTATCACGGGGTCGTTGATGGAGTCGTTCCGAACAATCCCACACCACCGCTGCCGGTCACGGAGTCACATGGACCCCCAGGCACAGTACCTTTTGAAAACGAAGAACAAGTGAGCCGCACAGAGTCGGTGGAGTCGGTGCTGCGTCAGCCCCTTACGGCTTCTGAGGAAAGAGGTGTTGGTTCCGTGCTGCAAAGCAGGTGGAGGTGAGGCATCAGTTCCATCAGGATGCAGGGGGAGATGATGCAGCGTCGCCCGCGATGTGTTGATTCCTTGTGACCCGGTGGGGTTGCTGGTTCTGGTCCGTCAAGATGTGATGTGTTGACTTTGCAGTGTCGCAATGACCATGAGTGATGTCAGGAGAGTCACTGCAATGTCGGACCTGCATTGCAGGCCGCGGTCATCGCGTGCAGAGAGGTGTCTCTGGCGTCGCTGAGTCGTTCTGGAGTCTCTGGAGTGGGGTACTACCAAAAAGCTAGTAGTTAAAGTCTTTGCTGTCCCTGAGACTTCAAAACAGGAGGCAAGCTCAATCCAAGCCACTGGAGAGCACTTTGAGGGAAGGCAGAGCTCTTCCATCAGAGGCCAGCAGGGTGGCAGGGCAACAGCAGGGCAGTAGTCCTTTGCAGCAAAGCAGTCCAGAGAGTTCTTTAGGCAGCCATGCAGGTCTTCTGCCAGAGTTCAGGTGCAGGTCCAGAAGTCTCTGAGTTGTTGTGGTCACAGACCCAGTTTATATACCCAAAAATGCCTTTGAAGTGGGGGAGACTTCAAAGAGTGGTTTTAAGTGCATAAGTTCCCCTTTCAGCCCAGTCCTGGCTGCCAGGGTACCAGTGGGGGGTTACCAGTCCTTTGTGTGGGAGCAGACCACCGGCCTTTGAAATGTAAGTTTCAGGCACTCCATCCTTCCAGCCCAGGAAGGCCCATTCAGTATGCAGATGAATGCAGATGTGATGACTGAGTGTCCTGTGTTTGTGGTTGTCTGGGTGAAATGCACAAAGGAGCTGTCAACCAGCACAGACCAGACATTGATTGGATACAGACAGTAAGGCACAGATGGTTTTAAGTGCAGAGAAATGCTCTCTTTCTCAAAGTGGCATTTCCAAAATAGTAATATTAAATCCAACCTCACCAATAATCAGGATTTCCTATTACTATTCTGGCCATACTAAATATGACCTGGTTACCCCTTTCAGATCAGAATCTACCACTCACAAAAGTATATGGGGGCAGTCCTAATGCTAGTCTATGAATGGAGCAGGCCTCACAGTAGTAGAAAAACAAATATAGGAGTCTTTCACTACCAGGACATATAAAACACATATGTACATGTCATGCCTTTTACCTACATAGCACCCTGCCTTATGGGTTAGCTAGGGCCTACCTTGGAGGTGACTTATATGTAAAAAAAGGAGAGTTTAAGGCTTGGCAAGTACTTTTAAATACTAAGTCGAAGTGGCAGTGAAACTTCACACACAGACCTTGCAGTGGCAGGCCTAAGACATGGTTAAGGGGCTACTTATGTGGGTGGCACAATCAGTGCTGCAGACCCACTAGCAGCATTTAAATTACATGCCCTGGGCACATGTTATGCCCTTTACTAGGGACTTACACATACATCAAATATGCCAATTGGGGATGAACCAATGTTACCATGTTTTAAGAGAGCATATTCACTTTAGCACTGGTTAGCAGTGGTAAAGTGCACAGAGTACTAAAACCAGCAAAAACAGTGTCAGAAAAATGGAGGGAGGTGAGCGAAAAGCTGGGGGATGACCACCCTAATGCTGTCAGGTCTAACATGTGTCCCCCCAGCTGAAAGTGGGGACAGCAACCCAACCCCCTGGGAGCTCTCATCACTAAGGCAGAAGAATCTGGAGAGACAATCAGCACTGGTGTGGTCAGTCACCGGGCAATGTTTCACGATAAAGTCCATTCCCTGTAGGGAGGTGGACCACCTCAAGAGTTTAGGATTTTTACCCCTCATCTGCATGAGCCATTTGAGGGGCCTGTGGTCTGTCTGAACCTGAAGTGAGTCCCAAACAGGTGTGGTCCCAGCTTCTTCAATGCCCAGACCACAGCAAATGCTTCTCTCCCAATAGCACTCCACCTCTGTTTCCTAGGTAATAGCTTTCTGCCAATAAAGGCTACTGGGTTGTCAAGGCCCTCCTCATGCCCCTATGCCATGCGCTGAAGCGTTTGTTTGCACAATGAACTCCTTGGAGTAGTCAGGGGCCCTGAGCATGGGTGCCGTGCACATGACGTCTTTTAGGGAGTCAAAGTCTTTCTAACAAGCCTCAGCCCAAACCACCAACCTAGCTTTTTTGAAGTTAGTTTTCTTAAAGGGGCACCATGGTGCCATAACCCTTAACAAACCAATGGTAGTTCCCAGTGAGGCCTAGGAAGGCTCTCACCTCTGTTTGGGTTCTAGGTGGTTGCCAGGCCGTGATTGTCTCAACCTTGCCACCACCTACTAGGACCCAAGTATACCACAGAACACTGCCCAATTTAGCACTTACTGGCCTTGATTGTCAGGCCTGCCTGTTGCACGGGTTGGAGAACCTCTTGGAGGTGGAGCAGGTGTTCCTCCCAGATTGAACTGTAGACGGTAATGTCATCTAGATAGGCGGCACAGAACGCACCCTTACCAGCCAGAACCCCATTAACTAATCACTGGAAGGTAGCGGAAGCATTTTCCAAATCAAAGGGTATCACTCTGAACTGGTAATGTCGCTCAGGAGTTGAAAAGGCAGATCTCTCTTTGACCCCCTCAGTCAAGGAAATCCGCCAGTACCCTGACGTAAGATCAAAAGTACTGAGGAATTAGGCAGCACCTAGCCTGTCTATGATCTCATCAGCTTGGGGGATGGGGTCAGCATCAGATTAAGTGACTATATCGAGACCCTGGTATCCAAGCAGAACCTAAGTTCTGGCTTGGCACCGGGTGGGGCAGCCTTTGGTACCGACAGCTGGACCAGGGACTGCTAGATTTCTCAATTATACCTAGAGCCAGCATCTTGGCAACTTCATCCTTGATACTGACAACCTATACATTTTATTCTTTACAGGGGGACTGACTCCCCTGTCAATATCATGGAAACACCAGTGTGTGTCTCCAGGGGTGAGGGGAAGCAGGGAAGAGTACTGCTCCAGAGGCTGGTAGCAGTCCTGTCGCTGGTCCAGGGTCAGGGAGTCAGAGAGATTGACACCCTACACTGACCCATCACCTTCTTGGGCAGAGAGGAGGTCAGGGAGAGGTTCACTCTCCTTCTCCACACTCTCATCTGTCACCAGAAGCATGTTGACATCAGTCCTCTCAAAACGAGGCTTCAATCTATTCACATAGACCACCCTTGGGGGATTCCTAGGGGACTGGTGGTCCACTAAGTAAGTGGCCTTCCCTTTACGCTCCTTTATCTCACATGGGCCAGTCAAGGGGTCCAGGAGAGCTCTAGTCTGTACTGGCTCCATCACCCATACTTTGTCTCCAGGCTGAAACTCCACCAATGTGGTCTTCTGGTCATACCAGTGTTTCATAACCTCTTGACTGGCCATGAGGTTGCTCTTGGCGTTCTTCCAGAAGCAGTGCATCTGGTTGCAGGGCCAGCATGTAGCTGACCACATCCTGAGTGGGTACCTTGGGAGCTTTCTCCCACTCCTCCTTCACAATGCTTAGGGGTCCCCTGACAGGACATCCATAGAGAAGCTCAAAAGGACTGAACCCTACCCCCCTCTAGGGTACTTCTCTATAGGCAAGGAGAAGGTATGGCAAGAGGACGTGCTACTTATGCCTCCTGGCCTTAGAGAGGCCTGTGATACTGCCCTTCAAGGTCTTGCTGAATCTCTCCACAAGACCATTGGATTGAGGATGAGAGAGTGTGGTGAACTTGTAGGTCACCCCATACGTATCCCACATGGACTTCATGTATGCAGACATGAAATTTGTGCCTCTGTCAGACACAATCTCCTTTGGGAATCCCACACATGTAAAGATCCCCATCAGAGTTCTGGTCACCACTGGTGCAGTCACTGTCCTCAGAGGGATTGCCTCTGGCATGGTCCACCAAAACCAGGATAAACCTGTTGCCAACAGCAGTTTTGGGGACCAAGAGACCAATGACCTCAATACCCTCCCTTTCAAAGGGGGTGCCAATGACGGGAAGTAGGATCAGCGGGCCTTGACCCTCTTCCCTGTCTTTCCTGACATGTGGTACAGGACCTACAGAATGCATCTGAGGCCGTTGGCATTCGGGTCCAATAAAAGTTTGTTACAAGCCTAGCAAAGATCTTGTCTTCCCCTTAATGTCCTGCCAGGAGTATGTCATGAGCCAGGCACAGTAGGAAGGCCCGGTAACACAGGAGGACCACAAGCACACGTGCTGCCCCAGCCTCCGGAACCTTAGGCTCACTGTAAAGGAGATAATTCTCCCAATAGATAAGGTGATTCCCAGAGGCTTCACCTGCTGCTTGGGCTGAGGCCTGTTACACTCTTTCTGTGCCTTGCAGAATTCTCTCCTGGTTGGCCCACCCTCAACTTGCCAGCCAGCAATCTCAGATAAGTCACCCAGGGCTGCAGTGTCCTCCACGGTTGCCTCAGGGGCCTCCTCCTCAGGGACCCATCAACCACCACCAGAACTTCTGGGACAGTTTTCCCGTGCCCCTTGCATTTCTTTGAGGTTCCAGATGCTCTTGACTCCCCTCTCGGGCAGACATGGACCTTGCGGTCATGCAGTCCACTCAGGCAATCCCAACATCTCCAACTGAGACCTTAGCTCTACCTCCCTCCAGGTAGTGTGCTCAAGGTCATTGCCTAACAGACATTCCACAGCCATGGCAGGACTCACAGCTACTTTCAGAGTACCAGAGACCCCCCTTACTCAAAGGGAACCAGAGCCTCCTATAGGTGGCTCTCACGATTGTAGGTGTCTATGACTTGGTCGAATGTGTTCAGTAGGTCCTGCTCTGCTGACACCAGCTGACCCTTGACAGTAGTCATGCCGGCTCCTGTGTCATGCAGTGACCTGCTCAGCGCCAAAGTTATGGAGTTAAAGTCATTTTTGCTAGCGGGAAACTACCTTGCGTCAAAGAGATGTAAGGTAGCCGTTCCCGGGCAAAAAAAGACTCTATGGCCCAGGAGCTTTATTAATCGTCCTGTCCAAAAATGGTGCACAGGAGGGAGGGAGGCGTAAATAATGGCACTAAGCTTGCCATAGGACAGGAGATAGCTCTTGCCCTAAGAAAAGCACCAAAGCTCCCACCGCTACAACTAGTGCCCCTAGCAATAGCAGTGGTGGGAAGACTAATACTAGCAATAGTCAATCCAAGGGTGTAGCAGGGCTAACTCTGGGAAATGTGGTGGGGGCTGGTTTAGTTAGGGAAAATACTGAGGCTGATGGTGGCATTGGCCTTGCCACCCTTGTTGCTTGTCCCCTTAATAAGGATAAGTACAAGCAACAACCCCTAATAAATGGTGTTCAAGTTGAGGCCTACAGGGACACAGATGCCAGTCTCACCATGGTGACTGAAAAACTGGTGTCCCCTGAGTAATAGGGGTCACCAGTACCAAGTGACTGACGCCCACAACAATACTGTGAGCCACCCCATGGCAGTTGTTGATCTCAGCTGGGGTGGGGGTTTACTGGTCCTAAAAAAGTTGTAGTGTCCACAGACCTACCTGTATAGTGTCTACTAGGGAACACCTTGGAGACTTCAGCTTGGGCTGAAGCAGAGTTGGAGGCCCATGCAGCCATAATGGGCATTCCTGGGCATATCTTTGCTTTGACAAGGGCTCAGGCCAAGAAGCAAAGAGAACAGGGGAATTTGGATCCTGAAAATATGGACCAAGACCTTCCCAAAAGCAAGGCTAGGAAGGGTAAGAAATTAGCCCCTATCCCTCCCACCCCTGATGATTCCCCCTTTGAGGAGGAGGAATCAACTCTTTGGACAGAATCTACACCTGAAGAACTTCAAGTTGACACAGCTGAACTCTTAGGTGCAGGAGGGCCTGCCAGGGAGGAGTTAAGTGTGGCTCAGCAAACCTGCCCCACACTTGAGGGTTTGAGACAGCAAGCTGTCAAAGAAGAAGCAGGGGATGTCAGTGGCACCCATAGAGTGTGGTGGTAAAACAACCTCCTGTATTCAGAGGCTAGGGAACCCAAACATCGTGCCACCAGAAGATTGGTCATTCTTCTGCAATACAGAGAGTTTTTGTTGACCTTATCCCTTAAGATTCCCCTTGCTGGTCACTTGCCGCAAAGTAAAACATGGTCCCTCACTTTCACTGGCCCCACATGTCAGAAGACACAAAGGAGTTTTGTCGCTCCTGTGTTACCTGTCAAGCCAGTGCCAAGACAGGTGGCTCCCCAAAGGCCCCCTTAATCCACCTGCCAGTGTTGTTGTACTCTTTGAAAGGCTAAGGTTTGACAATGTTGGCCCCCAGACCCTCCCACAGCTTCTGGAAACAGGTTTATACTGGTGGACCATACAACCAGGTATCCAGAAGCCATACCTCTTAGGATCATTACAGCTCCTGCAGCGGCCAAAGCCCTCCTGGGAATCTTTTCTAGGGTGGGTTTCCCAAAAGAGGTTGTATCAGATAGAGGTAGCAACTTCATGTCTGCATACTTAAAAGCTATGTAAAAAGTGTGTGGTGTAACCTACAAGTTCACCACACCTCACCATCCCCAAACAAATGGGTTGATTGAGCGTTTCAATAAAGCACTCAAAGGCATGATA
The DNA here is from genome assembly GCF_031143425.1 of Pleurodeles waltl. Lineage (NCBI taxonomy): Eukaryota > Metazoa > Chordata > Amphibia > Caudata > Salamandridae > Pleurodeles > Pleurodeles waltl. The sequence continues at coordinate 415,955,722 of NC_090437.1, read as the reverse complement.
ATGGGGCTCATGGAAAACTTAGGAGGAGATGGGATGCCCTGTTACCATGCCTCCTCTTTGCCTACAGGGAGGTACCCCAAAAAGGAGTGGGCTACAGCCCCATTGAACTCCTCTTTGGTCACCCTGTAAGGGGTCATCTTGCACTTGTGAAGGAGGGTTGGAAACAACACCTGAAGCCCCCCAAAACAAGACATAGTGGATTAAATTCTTGGCTTCAGATCAAGGATGGCTGAGTACAGGAAGAAGGCCAGTAAGAACCTTCAGGCAAGCCAAGAATTGCAAAAGCAATGGCATGACCAGAAGGCTTTCCTGACTGTGTACTAACCAGGGCAGAAAGTGGGGTCCTGGAGCCTGTAGTACCAAGAGCACTCCAAAACAAATGGAGTGCACCACAGATAATTGTGGAAAAGAAGGGTGAGGTCACTTATTTAGTAGACCTTGGCACTCCAATAAGTCCTCTCAGAGTACTTCATGCAAACCGCCTAAAGCCCTACTATGACAGGGCTGACTTAACCCTGCTCATGGCCACTGATGAGGGACAGGAAGATGAGAGTGACCCGCTCCCTGACCTCTTTTCAAATTCTGTAGCTGATGGTTCAGTTGAGGGGGTAGTCTTAGAAGATTGCCTGGCTCAAAAAGAATACTGCAGAAATCTCCTGGGACAGTTCTCTGAACTGTTCTCCCTTACACCTGGTCAAACCACATGGTGTGAACACACCATTCATACAGGGGACAGTCTGCCTGTCAAGAGTAAAATCTACAGGCAACCTGATCATGCAAGGGGTTGCATCAAAGCAGAGGTGCAAAAGATGCTTGACCTGGTAGTTATTGAGCACTCAGATAGCCGCTGGGCTAGCCCAGTGGTACTAGTCCCAAAACCACACTCTCAAAATGGGAAAAGATAGATGAGGTTTTGTGTTGACTATAGAGCGCTCAATACAGTAACCAAAACAGATGCTCATCATATCCCTAGGGCAGATGAGCTCATTGATACACTGGCATCTGCCAAGTATCTTAGCACTTTTGACCTTACTGCTGGCTATTGGCATATTACGTTGTCGGAAGAGGAACCCAAAACAGCATTGTAGGGCACTACCAATTCACAGCAATGCACTTTATTTTGAAAAACGCACCTGCCACTTCTCAGAGTTTGGGGAACATAGTCCTCCAAGGACTGGAAGCCTTCAGTGCAGCACATCTTGATGATATAGCTGCCTTTAGCTCCACCTGGGATGACCACCTGATCCACCTTTGGAAAGTTTCTGAGGCTCTGCAGAAAGCAGGCAGTACTATCAAGGCTTTAAAGTGCCAGATAGGGCATGGGAAGGTGGTTTATCTGGGACACCTGGTAGGTGGGGAACAGATTTAGCCACTACAGGGGAGGATCAAACCACTTTGTGTTAGACTCCCCCTACCACACAAACCCAGGTATCAGTCTTCTCAGGTCTCACTGGGGATTACATGAGGTTCATTAAGAACTATGGCTCCATTGTTGCTCCCACTTAATGATTTCACCTCCAAGAAAATGCCTAAAAAGGTATTATGGACAGCCAACTGTCAGAAAGCTTTTGAGGAACTTAAACAGGTCATGTGCTCTGCACCTGTTCTGAAGAGCCCAAACTACTACAAGTAGTTCATAGTTCAGACTGATGCTTCAGAGGTAGGGGTTGGGGCAGTTCTCTCACAACTAAATACAGAGGGCCAGGATCAACCAGTTGCTTTTATCAGCAGAAGGTTGACCCCCAGGGGAAAGCGTTGGTCAGCCATAGAGAGGGAGGCCTTTGGTGTCGTCTGGGCCTTGAAGAAGTTGAGACCATACCTATTTGGTACCCACTTCATTGTTCAGACAGACCACAAACCTCTCTTATGGCTCAAGCAAATGAAAGGAGAAAATCTTGGAGTAACCACTCCAGTGCAGATGGACTTTCCAGATATTTCCACTTCCACAAGAAAGAATCATCTGGGCAAGTTTAGCCTTCTTATCCCTCGTTTGGGGGGGTTGTGTAGGAAAGTACTCTCTTTCTTGGCATGGTTACCCCCTTTTTAGGGTTGAGCGCAAAGCACTCCGTCCCTGTTTTTATCTCTCTACGGGCTTGTAACCACGCCCATGTCCTGCCTATCAGTTTGATTGGTTCCTGGGCTTGCCTTTTACATTTCGATTGATTTCATTAGTGAAAGGCATGCATAGGTCACGCCTTTTCCAGTGTTTATCTCGCCTCAAGCGCACCGACCAACTACTAAAAACATAGAAGGCTCTATGTTTTCAGTATGGTTTCTGGAATACTTTTTCTCTTTATTTCGTAGGCAGTGCGATCTCACCTGGCAGTAGTCGAGGGCTTTGCTTGACGTCGACTCGGATACATGGATAATTGTACTTTTACCGGTTACATGGATATTTGCACTTTTGCCAATGTGTTTCTCTGCGAGAAGACTTGTGTATCCTTTTGTGTGTTTGCTTTGTCCTAATGGTGGGCGTCAGCTCGCTTATGTGAAACTGTTTTACTTTTCAGTTTATGTGGCAAGAAAAGTCCAGTTAGGAGTCTACAACACTAATAGCTTTTTATTCATATGTGGACACCGCTGCCTAAAGCGCTGCAGTCTGCGCCTAGTCTCAAACCCTGCGGTTTACACTCACAACCAGCACTCGAGCAGAGAGAGGCGTGTCTGCTGTTACATTTACATCCAGCTAGCGCAGTGAATGTGGCACTATAATGCATGCTCCTCCATATACTAACCACCTTGATGTGAGGTAAAAGCTAGAGCTACCGATTTTGCAGCTGGGGATTGAGGTTCAAGTCTTGGCAGCGGCTCACAATCTTGTGATTTTGGACAAATCACTTAATCTACCTGTGCCTACCAAAAACGAATGTGTCTTTGTGTAATTTGACCCGTGTTCATGTAAAGTGCTCCAATACCTGGGGTCGAGTTCGCACTTAATCAAAAGTGCAAAATATATAACTATCAGGCGGCAGACTGCGGGTGTGTGCTATGCTCTGCTCGGGACTGTTTTAGGCAGTCATCCCAATGGAGGCGCTGAGACCTCTGAGTTGTGTTCAAAATAGCATTGCAGGGATGTAATGGTGTAAGCAACTGAATTCAATGATACCATTTTAGCCTACACCTGGAGCATGAAGGGCAGGCCTGATCTTGCCCGGATCTCATCTGTGAATTGATGGACGAATATTTAACTCTAGGAATCACGGGCATGGTTGCTCAGAGGGCCAATGCGGAGCTACAAGGATTCAAACAGACGTGGGCCCTGATTTATACTTTTTGGTGCAAAGCTGCACTAATGCAGTTTTGCAGCAATATATTTTGCACTGGCCTGCACCATTCCTGAGCACCAGCTGGGCACCATATTTATGGAATGGTGCAAGCCGGTGTAAAGAGTAGGATAGCATAAAAAAAATGATGTTAGTTGGGTGGGGCTGGTGGTATGGAAGAAGGGTTTTTTGCAGCAAAAAATGATGTTAGGTAGGTTAGAGTAAACAGGTCCAGGAATTCACCACTTGGTGCTTGCAGTCTTGCTTGGTTCTTGCAATAACTCTAATCACAACTTGTAGTGTGTCCTAAGGAAACTTGCACTACTTTACTCCTACTTTCCTAGGCTCTGGGGTAGGGTATTTTACTCACCTTTGTGGTTTTCTTACTCTCCCAGTGATTATCTACACACTTTACTTGTCTAGGGGGAAATTTGTGATTCGTATTCCACTTTCTTAGTACATGGTTTGTGTTACCCCTAGACTTATTTTCTCCTATTGCATTCTATGGTATTTTCTATTGTTTGCACTATCCTATGTCTAATTACTTACCTTATTTTGGTGTCTAGTGTATATATTGTGTATAATACTTACCTCCAGAAGGAGTATTGCCTCTAAGATATTTTTGGCCTTGTTTCACTAAAATAAACTACCTTTATTTTTGGTAACACTGAGAAATGTTTTTACTTGTGTATAAGTACTGTGTAACTATAATGGTCCTGCAGGAGCTTTGCATGTCTCCTAGTTCAGCCTAAGCTGCTCTGCTACAACTCCCTCTATCAGCCTAAGCTGCTAGAACACTGCTACATTTCACTAATAAGGGATTACAGGACCTGGTATAAGGTGTAAGCACCCAAGGTACCCACTATAAAGCCTCCTACATTGGTGGTGCAGCAGTGGGATAAGTACTTGCAATTGCTTTACCACTTTGTTACTAGTGCGTTTCAGAAGAAAAGCTTTCTCCAATACTTAGAGCTATACATAATTGTACCTAGAAGTACTATCTAACTTTCTAAATAGTTCTTAAAACTTTTCAAATGTTTTTCAAAGTTTCTGAATTTCTACTACTCTACTAACTTTTTACTCTCTGTCCTAAACTCTTTCTTTCAACATGTCTAATGTAGAAGCTACCCCTAGAGTTGTGAAAGAACCCAATAAGGAATTCCTTTTAAGTCTTGTCCTGAAGGATGACCAGGGACTTGGCACTGGTCAAGAACAGCCAGATGGGGAAGTTGAGGAATATTTTAACCAGGCAGGCTCAGAGGAGCATTCTGAAAATCCTGGGGAGGGTCCTTCCACTGATCTTTCTGTCAACAAACCCCCTAGTGTAGCTGGGAGTGGGAAGAGTTCACACACTAGTAGGGCTCCCTTCACACCTAGAGGCCAGGTCACTAGGGTGGCTGCAATTAGCAAAAGATCAGCCTCTGCCAATTCCAATGTTACTTCTGTTTCAGAAGCATCCCACACTTCTAACCCTGAGGACCAGTCCCTAGATAGGGAACTCAGAAAACTGAGGTTAGAGGAGGCCAGACCGAGACTACAGCAGCAACAGTGGCCTTAGACAGGAAATCCCTGGCTGTGGAAAGGGAAAGGCAGCGGTTGGGGTTAGTTTCCCATTGTAACAGCAGCAGTTTCAGCAATTCCAATGTCAGGGAACCTACATTTGATTCCAGAAATCTGCACAAAGTTGTTCCCCCTTACAAGGATGGGGATGACATCTCTAAGTGGTTTTCTGCACTTGAGAGGGCCTGTACAGTTCAGGGGCTCCTCAAGTTCAGTGGGCTGCTATCCTGTGGTTGTCTTTCACTGGCAAGGGGAGAGACAGACTCCTTATTGTCAGGGAAGATGATTCAGACAACTATCACATTCTCAAAAGCGCACTCTTAGAAGGTCTGGGCTTAACCACTGAGCAATATAGAATACAGTTCAGAGAGACCATGAAGGAGTCATCACAGGATTGGACAGATTTTGTAGACTGCTCAGTAAAGGCCCTAGAAGGATGGTTAAATGGAAGCAATGTGACTGACTATGAAAGCCTGTATAACTTAATTCTGAGAGAGCATATATTGAACAATTGTGTGACTGATTTGTTACATCAGTATCTCGTGGACTCGTAGGACTTTCCATAGGGCCCAAAAATAACCAATGAGGGGTTGCACGGCGGTTCCCGACCGCCTCCCGTAACAGCACACAACGTCAGCAGAATTACCTCACTTCGGCTTGTCCCTCCATACAGAACAAGCAAATGCCATTTTGGGTGGGGGGAAGACCAAGGATCATAACTGCGTCACAGATCACAATTGTACATTCAAGACATGTGCCAATAATACATTAGAAAATCACATCATGCATTGAACTGTAGTGGCTACAATGTACAGATTATGACCAGCTCCTCACTCTTTTGCCCCATAGATTGCAACTGCTGCGGATGAATAGGAGATGGAGACATCGCCCTATGTACAGACCCCTGGTGGACTTGGCAACAATGGAGGACAGACACATGATCCTCACGTACAGACCTGACAGGGCCACAATCACGGAGCTGTGTGCCCAACTGGAGCCTGACCTGATATCTGCTATCCGTCACCCCTCTGGTATCCCACCTCTTGTGCAAGTGCTATCAGCGCTCCATTTCTTGGCAACTGGTTCTTTCTAAGTGACAGTGGTCTTGGCAGCAGGAATGTCACAGCCAATGTTCTCAATGGTGCTGACCAGAGTGTTGTCTGCCCTTATTGAACACATGTGCAGCTACATTGTTTTCCCCCAAGTGGAGTATTTGGCCACAGTGAAGGCTGACTTCTATGCAATGGGACATATCCCCAACATATATTGGGCGATTGATGGAACACATATTGCATTTGCTCCCCCCCCAGGGAAAATGAACAAGTCTCCCGAAATCAAAAAAGTTTACAGTCGATGAATGTGCAGATTGTGTGTTTGGCAGACCAGTAAATCTCCCATGTCAATGCTAAGTATCCAGGCTCGCTGCATGATGCTTTTATTGGAGGAATAGCAGCATCCCTCATGTGATGGCCCAACTACAGAGGCAAAGAGTGTGGCTAATAGGTAAGTCCTAGTTCCCACTGAGTGGATGTTGGTGTATGGGTATGGTGTGGGCCATATGGTATAGTGTGTGGCTAACATTTGTCCCTCAATATTTGCAGGTGACTCTGGTTACCCCAACCTCTCATGGCTACTGACCCCTGTGAGGAATGCCAGGACAAGGGCAGAGGACCGTTACAATGAGGCACATGGGCAAACAAGAAGAATAATAGAACGTACCTTTGGCCTCCTGAAGGCCAAGTTTCGGTGCCTCCATCTAACAGGTGGTTCCCTGTGCTACTCACCAAAGAAGGTCTGCCAGATAATCATGGCATGCTGCAAGTTGCACAACCTTGCCCTGAGATGCCATGTGCCTTTACTGCAGGAGGAGGAGGATGGAGATGGCCATGTGGCAGCTGTGGATCCTGTGGACAGTGAAGATGAGGAGGCAGAGGATGAGGATGAGGACAACAGAATTGCAGTGATTAGACAATACTTCCAATGACACACAGGTGAGACAGTGTAACTTCACATTTCATTGACAGCTTTGTGTTTGACATTGTCACTGGCAGGCTGTGAATTCCCACTTCTATGCCCACTCACTGTACCCTTTGGCAACACTTTTTGCCGATGTTGGTACCTCACTATTGCTCCTGGTGTGTTCACTGCAGCCAACTACGGGTCTTTCCTATGAATACATTACTGTACAGTTGAATTGCTATGTTTAAACCTTATTAAACGAATACATACTTAAATCTTTGACATCCACCATACTTTTATTTTTTCAAAGTGTGTTTATTGCAGTGCTCTGAAGAAAAGTGAGAAGTGCAATGGGCTGGGTTGATGATGGAGGTAAGTCCAGGGTAGAGTCCAGTCTATTGGTAGCACAGGTGCATTGTCCCAGGGGGCGTAGGAAGGGGAGCAATGGCAGTTCAAGGTGGACAGGGTGACAGAGTGGGACACAAGGGTGACAATCAGGAGAGTCTCATTTCCTGGTGGGGGTCTTGGCAATAGTCTCTGGCTTCTGCCTGAATCGCAGGGAACGTTTGCAGTGTGGCTCTCCTTCTGCAGGGGGCGGGGTGCTGGTGGCCTGTTGGTCTTGTGGCGGGGCCTCCTGTCCACTAGCAGCAGCGGAGGTGGAGGACTGTTCAGTTGTCTGGCTAGTGGCAGGGGCCCGCTGGTGTGCTGTTCCCTCCCTCATAATGTTGGCCATGTCTGCCAGCACCCCTGCAATGGAGACCAGGGTGGTATTAATGGACTTCAAGTCCTCCCTGATCCCCTGGTACTGTCCCTCCTGCAGCCTCATGTTCTCCTTTAACTTGTCCAGGATCTGGCCCAGCATATCCCGGGAATGTTGATATGCTCCCAGGATTGCGATGTGTGCCTCCTGGAGAGTCAGTTACCTGGGCCTGTCCTCCCCCTGGTGCAAAGTAGGCATCCCAGCTTCCCTGTTGTCCTGTGCCACTTACCCCTGAACCATGTGCCCACTGCCACTGACCCCAGGTCCCTGATTGTCTTGGGTTTGTGATGTGCCATGGGGTCCCTATCGTGGTGGACACACTGCTGATTGACTTGTCCTGGGGACAGAGATATGTGCACGCTGGGTGTGTGCTGTGGTGGTGTTTCCTGAATGGGGGGGCACTGTGGTGGTGTGGGACTGTGCCTGGGTAACCGACTGTCCGGAGATCCCTGATGGGCCAGGTTGGTCATCCAGGCGACCAGAGTCGCTGTCATCACTGTGGGCCTCTTCTGTCGGGGGATTGGATGTTGCTGGCATCTCTTCTCCAGTGACATTGGCTGGGATACCTGTGGTTATGTATATGCAGTGTTATTATCTCTGTTTGTGACATATTGTGCAGTGCCTGGGTGGGTTACCCTCTATGGTTGTTATTTCCCTGGCAGCTTTTCCTTGTGTGAGTTGTTATGTGGTGGGCTAGTTGATTCTCTAGTGTGCATGCTTTAGTTCTAGGTGTCCATGCAGGTCTGTGAGTGGTGTCCATGCATTGGTGGTGCATGCTGGGCTTGGCATTGGGACGAGTGGGTTGTGATGGTGAGGTGTGTGGGAGGTGGTGAAGTGATGGGAGTGATGGTCGGGTTGGGGTATGTGATGGCATACAGGTAGGGGGGTGATAGTAATAGAGAGTTGACTTACCAGAGTACAGTTCTCCTGCTACTCCTGCCAGGCACTCAAGATGTATGATTGCCAAGACTTGCTCCTCCCATGTTGTTAGTTGTGGGGGAGGAGGTGGGGGTCCACGGCCAGTCCTCTGTACTGCGAACTGGTGTATTGCTGCAATGGAACTCACCTTCCCCAGTAGGTCATTCCACCTCTTCCTGATTTCATCCCTGGTTCTTGGGTGCTGTCCCTCGGCGTTGACCCTGTCCACAATCCTCTGCCATAGCTCCATCTTCCTAGCAATGGATAGCTGCTGCACCTGTGATCCAAATAGCTGTGGCTCTATCCGGATGATTTCCTCCACCATGACCCTTAGCTCCTCCTCAGAGAATCTGGGGTGTCCTTGTGGTGCCATGGGTGTAGTGTGAGTGGTGTGGGAGAGGGTGTGTAGGGTGTTGTTTTGGGGTGTGAGATGTAAGGTGCATGGGTGGTGTATAGGTGATGGTGGTATGTGGCTCTGGTTGTGTGAGTGCTCTTGCTGTCTCTCTCTGGTGGCAATGGTTTGTAGTCGTAAAGGGCTGTGGGTACTGTGGGTGTGTGTTTTATAGTGGTGTGGGTGTGGTGTGTGAATGGGTGTCAGGTGTGTGCAGTTTGAATTGTCTAATGTGGTGTTGTTTTTTATGTGTGTGTGTGTATTTTCAGTGCAGCAGTATGTACCGCCAATGGTTTACCGCCATTGAATGTCCGCTGTAGTGATTTGTGGGTGTAGGAAAGTACCATCTTCCTTGGCATGTTACCCTCATTTTTCACATGTATTTCAGTATGTTTTTGCCTGTCTCACTGGGATCCTGCTGGTCAGGAACCCAGTGCTCATAGTTTGTGGCCTAATGTGTATGCCTGTGTAGTGTCTAACTGTGTCACTGAGGCTCTGCTACCCAGAACCTCAGTGCTTATGCTCTCTCTGCTTTTAAATTTGTCACTGTAGGCCAGTGACTTCATTTACCAATTTCAATTGGCAGACTGGACCCCCCTTTAAGTCCCTAGTATATGGTAACTAGGTACCCCGGGCATTGGGGTTCCAGGAGATCCATATGGGCTGCAGCATTTCTTTTGCCACCCATAGAGAGCTCAGACAAACCCATACACAGGACTGCCACTGCAGTCTGCGTGAAATAGTGCACACACTATTTCACATCTATTTTCACTGCACTTAAGTAACTTATAAGTCACCAATATGTCTAACCTTTACTTGCTGAAGGTTAGGTGCAAAGTTACTAAGTGTGAGGGCACCCTTGCACTAGCAAAGGTGCCCCCACATTGTTCAGGGCCATTTCCCCGGACTTGTGTAATGGCGTACCCGCACTTACAATGTGCACTACATGTAGGTCAGTACACATATATGTAGCTTCACAATGGTAACTCCGAATATGGCCATGTAACATGTCTAAGATCATGGAATTGTCCCCCCATTCTAAATTTGGTATTGGGGAGCCAATTCCATGCATCCTGGGGGCTCCACCATGGACCCCCACTACTGCCAAACCAGCTCTCTGAGACTTGCACTGCCACCTCACAGACAGGGTTCTGCCCTCCTTGGGCCTGGGCATCTCCTTGGAACACAGGTGGTGGATCCCTTCAACACAGACTGTCCTAAGGTCCTGCTGTCCAAATTTAGAGGAGCTAAGAGCTTGCCTTCCACGTTTGCAACAGTACCCCTGTGCACAGTGTCATCTTCACATTCTGAGGCCTCTGTGCAGTATTTGCAAGAATCCTTTGTGCACAGCCTGGCCCAGGTCCCCAGCACTCTATCCTGTGACGCTCAACTCGCTGAGTTGTTCTCTGGCGGCGTGGGACCTTCTTTTGTAGTTTTACAGCAACCCCAATTAGCACCTTCTTTGTCCCAGTGGCCTGGGACCTCCATGGGTGCTGCCTGGTCATCTCTGGGTTCCCTCCAGTGTTGAGAGCCCCCTCTACCTCCTTAGTCTTAGTTGAGGCCCACAGGTCCCCCATGGGCCCAGGCAGCATCACTTTGACGCAATCTGCGACATTTCTTGAACCAAGGCTTGTTGAACTAATCCAGCGCCGAAACTCGCCTACATCCAACATCTCCAGGTGGGACATCTATTGCATCTTGCAGGAACCCGCAGCCATCTATTTGAGTAGTCGGCAAACAATGAGCGAGCTACTCAATGATGGCACTATACAGTCCTTGTGTCATACCATAATGTAACATAACTCACTGTACTGTAACATAGCATTTTCAGTGTTAACTGGACAGGAACACGCCTCTGCCCGCTTTAAAACGGAATTCTGACTCTGTACTTTGCTACAATTATGAACAGTGATGTGATGTAAAATAATGGGAACTCATCCTGCATCGGTGATGAGGGGGCCCATATCTAACAGGTGTTCACAGACCTTAGCTTGGATGGCGTGCCCCTTTAAGGGCAGGTTCCCCTCCCCCTCCCTGGGCTGCTGGGGCATGCATTAATTCCCCGTGTAGGGAATAGAGCGGGCTGGGGTTGCTTTAAATTGCAATCCTGTTTTGTTAGGTTGTTCACGAAAATCACACATCAGGGTTCGCATTAGAGTCTGTGCCCCAGGGGTGGAATGGGTGTGTGCACCTGTTTTTTGTGCCTTTTGGGTATTATAGTATTACAGAAGGAGCCACGTACACCTGTGCGGCTTCTTCTGTAGTACAGACAGACCTGGGATACATACCGAGCTGGTGCTATCTTAAGAGGGCATTCCATTATTTTCATGGTGGCATGCCCCCAGGCAAATGAGGTAAACACTTTGCCTCGGTTCCGCAGTGGAGAGGATGCGGACACAGACATAAAATGGAGGAGAGAGGGCTCCCACGGAGCCGCTGACATCCCTTCACTGCACCCGCCTGTATAAAAAGTGAAAGGGGACCAGCTTATTGAAGAAGCCAATTTGTTTTTCCCTGTGTAGGGGGCACTTGTCTGCACTTCAGAAGGGGAACATAGATATCCCGCAGGCAGGTGCAATGAGTGATTTCACTTGACCCTGAGGGTATATGGGGGAGATCCATGGGACCGTTTCTGCTCCTTTAGAGGGCTTTCTTCAGGAGCACACGGAGAGTATCCCACCTTTTTGTAGCGCATAATCAGATTGATTCCTGACAACCACACAGGTATATTTGCCTATGGCCGGACCTCCTGCCTTCCCCCAAAAAAGATGTCTCCCCTCTGCTGGGACAATGATTTGAGAGTGCACTCCTGCTGTGCTGCTAGAAGGAAGTTTGAAGGAGACTGGTGCAATGCAGCTTCAGGATTAACACTATTTTACACTAGAGAGGTGCATGTGCAAGTGAGAGAATATGCACTAATTCAAATACTCCACCTTCTTTTAAAAAACAGGACGTCTATATAAAATTGTTAAAAGTGTTGGAAAAATGGGACTGTCCGGAGAAATCGGAGATGTCTGATCACCCTAATAATACAGCATTGGTGTAGAGGCAAAGGGGCATATTTAAGAGCCCCTAGCGCCATTCTAACACCACAATAGCATAATATAATGTGGTGTTAGAAGGTCCAAAAACGCAGCACCATATTTTCAAAGTGGTGCAATGCATGCATTGCTTCACTGTGTAACCCTTTGCGCTACATTATGCCTGCGCCAGGCATAATGTGTGCAGAGAGGGCAATCCCCCGTCGAGGGGGGGCCGAACAAATGGTGCAAGGAAATCTAACACGTTTCCTTGTGTCATTTTTTTAAGGCACTCTACACGCCTCCTCAGAGCAGGCATTAAAAGGGGCATGCCATTAAATACAATGGGCCCCTGTGTACTCTGAAGGAGTAGTGCCAAACCTTTGGCACTACTCCTGAGAGTACATCAATAGAGTAAAAAAAATGACACTATTGCCCCCTACCCTGTGCCATGGTGCACCATATTTTAAATATGGCGCACACATGGTGGCGGTAGGGGTCGCTAAAGGGTGCAAGAAAAGGGCGCTGCACACAGTGCAGCACCACTTTTCTTAAATGTGCCCCAAAGAGTTTCCATCATTTGCATCCGGCCACACCCCCATGCAAATGAGGCAATGTATATGTGCCTGAACTATCCATGTTACTCCAGGACCTGCTCAACTCTCTGTGGCCACTGGTGTACTACTACAGTGCCCAGGAGGTACCAATAGAGGCATCCATTGCCCTGGCACCCCCAGGGCACTCTATTTAATACAGCCCCAGATGTCAATGACACTGAAAATACTGCTACACAAACTTGCCTATAAGAACAGGGAAGCAGGATCAGTATAAGTCCCAAACATGACCATGCAAAAGATCAGGTTACAGTACATCAGTTCACTTTGGTCTATATACATACTTGCACAGTGGTCTATATACATACTTGCAGGCCTGCCAACTCACGTGGTGCCACGATATTGGCTCCCCCCACATGGCCACCCAGTGAGGAGCCAATATCACAGCGTAACAGAGAAAACAAGCTGAAAATCACTGTAAACAGTGGTTTTTAGCTCGTTTTCGGAGGCTTTTAACTGCCTATGTCCATTAATGGATGTAAAGACACCCCAGGACATTAGCAGCAGCCTCAGCAAGCTTTTGGTTTCTTTTTTAGGTCGAGCATGCAAGCGCTCTGGCTTGTTGTAACCCATCTGTGGGCTTTTAACAACGCCCACCGCATGCCCATCACTGTCACTCGTTCACAAGCTTGCCTTTAAAATATCCTTTTTTATCATTGGTAAATGCGTAACGTTTGTCCCTCCTTGGGACAGTTTTGTACCGCCTTGGCCATCCACTCTGTGACATTCATAATTGCAAGTTTGCCAATACGTTTGACTGCTAGCATTCTTCTTTTACCTTTTGTATCTCTCCTTCACGCTCATGACAGCCATGGGGCTTGCTTATGTCAACTGTTTTACTTTTCATTTTCAATTTAATTGGCAAGAAAATTCTAGTTAGGAATTTACAATGCTAATAGATCTAACTCGAGCAAACGCAAGACCCATTGCACTGTAAAGCCCTTGTTGGATTGTGTTACAGTCCTGAATACGCCTGAACCTGCTCTTTATTTACACAGTGCTGTTCCTGCTTGTTCCAGTCAGACTCTGCTCCCTGTTTCTCAGACTTGTTCATGTTTGTTTCTGCCAGAGCCTGCTTTCTGTTACCCAGATCTGTTCCAGTCTTTGCATCAACCAGAGCCTGTTCCCTGTGCCTTGCTATGCCTCCTAGTTGGTTCCCTTACCTTCTGTTGGGGTATCGTGTCTGGTAAGTGTACTGTCAGTCCTCACCTGTATAGGAGTGTTTAACTTAGTATTTGTGTTGGCACCTGGTTCCCAGGAGGCTAATCCAGCCCCCATCCTTTGTCTAGTTTTGCATGTAGTCATTAGTGCCTAACAGTGACAGTGTGCTATGGCTGTATTCCAGGATTTGTTCCTGTGTCTCCAGCCCAACAAACAAGGACTAGTCTTGTGTATGTAAGGACAATCCATGTTTATGCCCTGAGGGTCCAGACACTGATTCACTTCTGCTGCCACCTTTCTATGGGGCTTGCGTGGTGACTAGCTGTGAGATTAATCTGCACAGAGGCACTGACATTCCCTGTTGCTGTGGGATGTTCTGAGCCCTTCCCTGTGTATAATCTTAGTGATGAGCCCTGCGTGTTTGTCCATTACTGACCCGTTACATATTTGTCCACACCAAGGTTGCTCTGTATTCACTCGTCTGTATTATCTGCCATACTATAGCTGCCCTATCCCCTTGTATGACTTTAGCTGCTCTTCTGCTTTAGGACAATTCTGCCTTGCAAGATACTCTGTGAACTCAAGGGTTGCCCCAACAGACTCCTGACTAGACCTGCACGAAACCGTTAACACGATGGAGCCCAATACTGATACAGGGTACACATGCCCGCACACTTGAACTGGACACTTTTGTGAAATGCACCTCTGAAAATATGTGAACACATGCAGCCAGGGCTGCAGGTCCACCACAGGAACATGAGTAAAATAGGTAATTTTCATTAGTCAAACTGACATGTACATAACAATTTTATGTTTGGAATTGAGGCACAGTGTCGCAAACACTGTACCTACCAAACATGTACAAATGACCGACATATGGATAGTTTACAAACAAGTCACCATGAAGTCGTAGCCAACAATTAATGACATGTGAGGTGTAACATATCCGACATAGCCCTCATCAGCCATCCTCAATCATCCATGTGTATTGTTTGTTGTGGGAAATGTAATGTGCCCAAAGTCAAACAACTACACACATCAAATGAGTCAACACATATTACCAACACATATAATGACTGATGTACATCTTTGATTGCCATCTGATGTAGATACCCATTTGTAACACATTCATACATGACCATTACGCCAAATGTATTGCATGCCGTTCCATCAGAAGCAGACATACAGTTGTAACAGTTAATTCATACACAAAACACACAGACCATGATTTATTCTTTTTTAGTGCAGCCCTGCTGTCATTTATTTCTGCAAAATCAGCACAAACGTATAAATTCCAATTGTATTTTGTAACTTAGCGCCGCTTTTGCATCAGAAAATAAAGGAAATGCTTCGCAAAGATAGTATAAATGTGGCCCGCAATTGCATGGTCTACCATATGTGACCAATCACTATACCACACACTGCAGGCCATACCATCCTATCTTCATGTAGATACAGGCTGCATGCATGTTAAATATTTAAAGTTCACGCAAACACAGTTTGAGTCAGAAATTTTGATGCAAATGCGTCGAAAAACCACGCAAACTAAACAATGGACCCCTAGCGTTAATTCCACGAGCACACCCCACGCATGCGGATATCCATAAAAATAGTAGTTTCCCGGTAATGTGTGGTATTTTGCCACACATGTAGGTTAGGCGTCTAATATATTCACGCAAACTACGTATGCGTCCAAAAAATACAAGCAAGATGGAAAACAGGCCGCAAAGGGGACAGGAAGTGATGTAATAGGAAATCCTTTTTGCAGTCATGGTACAGTGGGTGCACTTTCACTTTACAATCTGTGCTTTTTCTTGACTGTGTGGCTGTGGCTTGGTGGCACTCTTGTTTGGATTGCGTATATTGTATCTTGTGGTGTTTATCTTGTGTCTTTTTGTGTATTCTATTTGTATATTGTACCTGTTTAAGTGTTTTTGTGTATTTTAGTGTTGTCTGAATTATATTTGTACTGTCGGGTGTCTGTTTGGGGGGTAGATTAGTTGGGTTAGTAGGGGTTTGTAATTTGGGTTGTAAGTTTCCTTTTTTCTGATTACTTTTCCTTATTTTTTCCCTTTTATTCTTGAAATTTTGTGCTATAACATGTCGGGAAGGGCGAGGCTGAGCCACATGGGTGAGTAGGAGCTGCAGGCCTTTGTGTGGCGGGTGTGCCACTTTCTTCCGATGATGCTGGAGTTGGGAGGCCGTGTGATACAGGTGTATCACACGGGATCAAGGCGGCTGCGTTGGGCCAAGGTGCTCTTCAACCTGAAACGTGTGTTCAACACATTAAGGAACGAGCACCAGCTGATGCATCGCTGGGCTGACCTGGTGGGCCGACAACAGGACCTGCTGGACCACCTGGGTGTTGTGATCGGTGGCCCTGTTGGTGAGTATCACATTGACAAATGTGTACAGTAGAATGCTCCTGAGTGGCAGTAGCAGATGTCTTGACGTGCTGCATGCAATGTTTGTGGCCATGTGAAATGCAAGTAGAACAAACTGTTACTGTACCAGTACTGAGATGTATTACACATGTTTATACATGTTAACAATGTCCAGAGCTTCATAGAGCCATGTCCGACTATTACTTAGGGCCATATGTACCAATCTATTTATAATTTTCACAAAAAGCTTCGTTTTCTGAATTTTTGTGTTTACGTCATGAAAAATAGTCATTCAAATGCACAACCCCAATTTTGCCATTCTGCTATCACATTGCACAATCACAACACACGGTTTGATAGTGGCATTTAGGAATGGGCGTTGCTCTCCTATTATCGAGTCGCAGGCCGCTGACTGATTGTTTCTTGAGCACAAATGCTGGCAGTAAACAATCGCAGTTACCATCCGTTTCAAGTTGGTGCTAACCCATTTGCAAGAGGGGAGGGGTCCCGATGGGATTCCTTTCCCTTTGTGAATACATGGCCAAAAATGGATTCTGAGCAGGAAGTTGTGCCATGGACCACTGACTGCTTCCCAAAAAAACTTTCTGTCATAATATCGGTTTTTCAAATACTTTCTGTTTACCCCTACTGAAATAAGGCTGCAAATAAACAAATATTTACATCCCTATTTGAAAGCAGTCACAGACATGGTGAGCCCAGCAGGCCAGCATCCCTGTGAGTGCCGCCATTCCCAAGGGGTTTGCAAAGTGAGACCTACCTCATCATTATTTATGAGGTAGGTCATTTGCTGCCCCATTTTTGAATTGCAAACAATGTCATTGAGAGTGTTCTACCTCAGATCATCCAACTTGCTAATTGCTAGTTGGTAAATCTCACAATGTGTGATTCACAAAACCTGATCTTGGTACACATTGCCCTGAGTAACATATTTCAGGTGCAATGACAACACCTGTGCCCATGCATTCTGTCAATGATGATCAGCTAAGACACTGTCAGCATACCAGATTTCACTGTTTTGGGACAGCAAAGTGGCCTATCCATGTTTAGCGCTATATTGTCATCATTACACACACATGATGTTTGCCATCATTTTGGCATAGGAGGCATATATGGCTTAGGGGACACTGCCAATGGGGCATTTGTTACCTACATACAACTGTGCCACATCTGTTGTGGACCACTGAATGCACTATAATTGCTGACTGAAAATGTACCCACATGTCCATCACACAGTTAATCATTGTCCCTTGATGCACAAGCCACCAGGAAAGTGCCATTGAAATTGTCACCCAATTACAAATCATGACATGGAGTACCATCTGAAATGGATTAGCCACAAATCGTTGTAGTCAGATTTAGCACCGCATGATTGTTAGGCCCAGTGCATGTGTGCATATGTGTGTCTATCACTCATTGGAGTGTCAGTGTCAATGCAAGTTTGCAGTGGTATGTCTGTTGAAGTGTCTACATGCAGGATCAGCAGCTCACTCCTATAAAATGTCACACACTGTGATATGTTGAACACACGTTTGTACAGTGATCAGACATTGAGCATATATTTCCTTTCCATGTCTTCAGGTGGACCAGTCCCCTATACCATTGGGGTAGTGGCACGATTTGAGGACCCAGTAAGTGTGAAAATGTCTGTCCTTTGTACTGGTTCCAGCTGTTGTGTGACTGACTCTTGTGTGTTGCACTCATTGCAAGATATGATGAGCTGGCACGTGATCTGATATATTACTTGACTGGAGGTTGACATAGTGTTCCATGCAAGGGTTAGACATTCACAGGCAGCAGACAGAGAGTCATGTCTTGGGAGCAGCATGTGAACAAGGTGATTAGTAGCCACATGTAGGCCCACATTTGATTTGGAAGTGCTCCAGTGTCAGAATATTGTCAGCAAGTCATACCTTAATTTTCACAAGACAGTGATGCATCAATTTTCCACACAAAATTACGCATCCCTGTATTGTTATGTACATGTAGGACAGTATAGGTAACTGTCCCCCAGCATCTAGCCCCATATGTGGTACTCCATTTACGTGACACTTATGTGGTATGTAATAGGCGTGCATGCAGGTCAAGGCCAGGCGTGTGCTGGCCTCAATGTGGGTGATTTTGTCAGATCAGGTGTTGATGGATGTCCACAAATGGAAACATTAATGTAGATGTGATTGACCAATGGGTACCTCACTCCTAGTTGGCAGGCCTCCTCACATGTGTTCCACTCATTAAGGTCCTGATTTATACTTTTTGGTGCAAAACTGCACTAACGCAGTTTTGCACCAAAAAGTTTAGCACCGGCTTGCACCATTTCTGTGCTCCAGCCAGGCACCATATTTATGGAATAGTGTAAGCCGGTGCAAAGGGTGGGCTAGCGTAAAAAAAAAATGACGTTAGTCGGGTGGGGCTGGTGGTATGGAAGAAGGGGGGTTCTGCACCCAAAAAAACGTTAGGCAGGTTAGAATAAAAAAAAATGACTCTAACCAGCCTAGAGTCATTTTGTGATGCAAAATCATCCATACCACATGACTCCTGTCTTAGAAAAGACAGGAGTCGTGCCCACCATCCCAATGGCCAACACAGGGGACCAGGGTCCCGGGGGTATGGCCATTGCACCCAGTGCCATGTAGGGGGGCCCATTTCAGGGCCTCCTATAGCACTTTAAAAAATAAAATGCAATACTTACCTGTACTTTCTTGGGGTGGGGTCCCCCATCTTCCGCAGTCCCTCTGGTGTGGAGGGGGTGTCGCTGGGGCCTGGGGAGGGCACCTGTGTGATTATTCCATGGTGTTCCACCGTGGAAATAGGACCACAGATCCCCTAATGCCTGCACTGACCCAGGCGTTAAAAAATGGGGCAAAGCAAGTTTTGCACCTTTTTTTTGACCCATCCTCCCTCCTGTGCACCATTTTTGCACGGGAGTATAAATATGGTGTCAAGGCCATAGAGTAATTCTTTGCACGGGAACACCTACCTTGCATCTCATTAAGGCAAGGTAGGTTTCTGCTTCCAAAAAATGACTTTAACTCCATACATTTGGAGCTAGACGAGTCTAGCACCAAAGAATAAATATGGAGTTAGTTTTGCACCAAATTAATGTTAAAATAAAGTGCAAACAGAGTATAATTATGCCTCTAAATCTATATGCAGGTGGACATGGCTTTGTGGTTGTCCTTGACAGTTGTGATGATGTATTGCATGCCCATCCACCCTCTGAGGCACAAGGGTAGTGGAGGGAACATATATGTAGGTAGGTGTGATGGTCACGGTGTAGATGGCAGTCATCTAATTCAAGCATGCATGTGTACCAAACAACACTGACCCCTTATGATTAGCAACCGCATACCATCCTGCCAATTACATCTACAAATCACTGCTTTTGGGTGCCTTGAAGTTGATCCAGATGATAGGGATTAGTCAGCCTGGCCCATGTTAAGTACTTGCAGCATTTGCATTGGGACACATTGCACTACATCAATTCACAGATCACTTTATGTGGTACACACCTTGTTGTGCTTTGCTGTGCTATTAAATACTTGATGGTTAGGCAGCATTGCCATGTCATTCCTCAGGGACAATATATCATCTGTACTTTGATTTGGACTGCATGTGCAATTTGAGGGAGAGTGTTAGATTATCATCTGTACGTGCATCACACAATGATGACGCTAAAGGTTGCCTGTCTCATTTTTACAGCTGCCAACATGAATGCCGCGGAGATAGTGGATTTCCAGAGGCGGGCAGTGAGGTACAGGCACATCTTGGATGTGGAGTCTGGGTTCCGGATGATGGCAAGATGCTATCGGAGAGAGAGGGAGCCACAGGAGCATGCAAATCTTTCAACCAAGGGGGACTGGCAATGGCCACAACAGGTGGAGCCACCACCACGACTGCTGCCAGTAGCACAGCGGCCACCAGTTCATCAGCCCCACCTGCTGCTCCCTCAACCTCGGGACCAACACCCACAACACCTGCTGCACCTTCTATTCCAGCACCCCTCGACCACGACATTTGCAGGAGCAACTACGTCAGGTACACAGACCACCACAGTAGCTGCTTTGGACATGGCCACCATATCACAGCTACAGAGGAACATGAGGAAAGTCGTGAAGAAGCTTGACACTCTCCAGCAGGACGTGGACAAAAATAGCCAGAGGCTGAAGTTCATCAAGAAAACTCTGTAGATGGCAAACCTCTGTATTCCTGCCTTACCTCACCCCTATTTCCATCCCCATCCTCCTCTTTCTTTATCCAGTTTTTTAGTGGGTTTAGGGGGTTTATTGATAGGTTAGAGTAGGGTAGTAGTTTAGATAGGATAAGTAGGTTGGGGGGTGGGTGGGGGGTTTCATATTATTACATGTTAGTTTGTGGGTGGGTGGGTGTTTGTTGGTTTCTGTTGGGGCTTTTGTCTATTCTATTAAAAATAAAAAATTATATATATATATATATATATATATATATATATATACGTATATCTCTATATATATACATATATATATATATATATATATACACACACACATATAAGGGGGCTGGGGGGCAAATGTTTAGAGTGTTTTGTTATATGTGGTAAGTAAGCTTAGCATAGGGGAGTTAGGGCCTGTTGTGGGTAATGTATAGTTAGGATAGATTAGGTTAGTATAGGTGTGTGACATACTTTTAAGTTCCCTTTTGTACATAGTTATTAAAGTTTTAGGTACTCCTTTTTGGCACATGTCATTTGCTTGAGGATCTGGGTCTTTGCATGAGTGTACAGTGCCAAATTTCTGTTGTCCTGTGTATTCCGTCCTGCATCCACATCCCACTCTTGACATGTTAATTCCGACTTCCAACTGAGCTGTCACATTGGCAGCTACAATAAAGCTAAATATCAATGCATATGCCAGTCATTGTACCCACCACTTAACGTGACTATGGTTCCCATGTATTGGACAGGTAGGTGTGATTTTATAGCTGTCATCGCTTGGGTGCTGTGTTGGAATGTTTGGCACTGTGGGACATCTGCCTGCAGCAAGATGTTCATGTGAACACTGCTAAACTGAGTAGTGTCAATTTCTGATGAGGTCAAGTATACAGAATTCACGCCTATGTATTTTCATTGTACTCCCAGCTGATGTTTTTGGCAAAACACTCTTATACAACCATTCTTGCTGTATGTTGTGGGTGTGGCATGTATGTTTTGAAGCAAATGTCACATACACAATGACTTTCTTATAGGGGATGTGGCCCCCATTGTGTTTCATCTTGTAGATACCTTGGGCTGGAAATATACTATTATTACACAACATTTGCCTCATTTTTTAACGCAGCAGCAGCACACATTTACAAATTACATAGATATTTTGTAAGTTTGTGCAGTTTTTACTTCAGAAATGAGGCAAGAGCAGCACAGAAGATTTAGAAGTCCTGGCCTTTATGCGTAAATATCTGCCCACATTATTTCTGCACTCTGGTATTGACACTCTGTGACCACTGACATGTCACATGCATCACAAATCTCCAGCAAAGTAGATGTGTCACATTACACAGAGACAAAGTGGTTGTGTAGGTGCTGTTTATTTTAAAGTACTGTAGTGCAATATTTACATAGTCCAGGTCTGTGAGCCCATTAGTGTAAAGCATTATATTGTGACGCTACACAAGTGCAAGGTTGAGGGACATGTCATCAGACATGCTGAGATGAAGTGTCATTCAGTGCAGAGGAACATGAATTGCCAATTGAGTAGTGAGAGGCAATTGCAGTCCATAGTGGTAATGTTAACAGTGTGTCGGTAAAGAGTGCATGTCACCAACTGTTGCAACACTGGCATGTTGTCAAGCACAGGACAAAGGAAAATCAGTGACCATGTTGCATGGGCTGGTGCTACCGGGTACTCATACGGGTGAAGATGATCTGTTCCACATCTTCATCCTCTGATGGGTGTGCCATTCTCCTCTGCTCTTGATGGTGGTGCTGGTGAGTTTGAGGGGGCAACACACACTTCAGTGGTTGGAGAAGTGGACTCCAAATTCCCGGCAGCTGCCATCTGTGGAACTACATATGGCATCACTGCAGCAAGGAGGAGCTGCTGATTATTGAGTATGGCAGCAACATCCCTGTGGTAGACAGCCATGTCAGCCCTGAGGGAGGCTAGTTCATGGTGCATGGGGTCCAGCTTGATGTCATGCATGCAGCTGCAGGATTGGGAGGGCAGGTGTTGTGGCAATTCCCTCTCAGCAGTGGTGAGGTCCCTCACACACTGTCGGACTCCTTGCAGTAGGGATTGTGTGACTTGTATGGCTGCTGACTGTTCTGCAGATGTCATCATGCACATGCGCATCTCCTCAAGGATGGCTGCCATAGTTTGCATCCCCACCGCACCTTCTTGGCCAGCTCCCACTGTACTCCCACAACTGCCCTCTCAAAGGTGGTCCCAGTGTCATCAGAGTCCTCAGCTGTGTTTGAGCTGGCAGGTCGTACTATTGGGGTGGTGTGTGGGTCCTCTGGGATGGCTGCTACATGTGTGCTCCTCCTTACGATTGGAGGTGGTGTCTGGAGCGTTCCCAGGACATCTCAGAGGGTTTCCTGGCTGATGGTTGTCAGCTGGTCATCCATGTCATCAGGGTAGTCTAGGACAGACAGATCCCCAGGAGAGCCATCGTCCTCTGCAATGAGATATTGTACAATTAGGGTGTCTGTGTTGTGGCAGTTGTAATGTGACGTCACTGACTTCCTATTGGTGGTACATTGTAATCTTGGTTGACATGCATTGTTCCTGTCATTATTGTTTGCAGTCTCTCAGGGCTATGCCCCACGTGCATGTCACATGTAGTGTGAGCAGTTTGGGGGATTGTCCGCGTCACATCTTCTAGGTGTGGGCTTTGTCTAAATTGTGACTTGCCACCTTCTTGTCCTCATCAACCCTCCCTCTGCTTCCATTAGCATGGCGAGGCCTTACAAAGCTCGTTGGTGTGCTGATGCCACATGCACCACACATGACAAATGGCCCTGTCCCAGTCTATAATTTTTCACATACACCTATACGGTGCTGAGACTTAGCACCATACCATGTATTGCATTTCCATGACAAAATACATGTGTCACCATTGGTAGTTTCTCATGTTGATGTTTGCGTATGTGTGCTACGTTGCATTGCACTCATGGGCCTGGCAGAGTTCAATTTCCTCTTATGACTGTGCTTGTATGTTTGTCTAGCTACACACATATGTCCTCCACCTCAATGCTGTTGTCTTGGCATGGGTATGAGACTACTGCTGTGTACTTCATAATGTATGTGACAGTACCTGATGTTTATTGAGTCTATGGACATGAGCAGTTGACAGGAGTTGCACTTGGATAGGGATTGATGGGGATTGATTATGTAGTCATACTGATCCCTCATATTGAGTGTGTTTGTGCCATGGGCACCTAGCTGCCATTTCCTAATTGATCAGCACACACAGCACAGGTAGTAGTGACAAATGTTATCAATGGTAAATGCGACTTGAGCCAATAACCTGAGCCTGGGCACTGTCCTCTAGCTCACATTCTGCAATACAAGCTGTCGTGTGACAGAAGCCCAGTTTTACGTTCTACCCTACCCTCCTGGTCTGCATCAGCATTTCCAGCAGCCTTGGCATGGCGGTGTAACCCCATGCAAAGGTTGTTGGTGTTGTGTTGTGCTGTCACCCTGGATGCCCCTGCACAGTACATGCACCCGTGCCATGCCCCTTTGCCCGCTCCACTGCCTGATTTTCAGGGCTGACATGCATTGTGTAGTAGGTATGTACCTCCCCCTTCTTGCACATCACATTTTGGCATTTCTGTCTCCCATGCAACTACCCTGCATATGTGTTGTTTCCTGGTAGTCTGCCCTGTCCTGTCCTGCGATTCCTGTGACGATTTCCTCCGGGATGACTCCTGCAACCATCTCCTCCATCTCATCCAGGTGCTGGACTCCCACCTCCAGTCTGCAGTGCTGCCTTCCTGTTCCTTGCCATTTTTTCATTTGTCCTGCACTTGCCATCATGCCAGCGTTTCTTACACTCAGTGACAGTTCTCCAGACCTCTGTCACACTGTTACTCTTGTCCACAATGTGTTGCCAAATTGCCTTTCTCCTTCCAATTGGCAATTTAGAGTTGATGAATAATTGATGCTGGTGCTCCGTGACCTCTCTGACCAGGATTTCATGCTCCTCTGTGCTGAAGCGAGACTTCCTCTTCTTCTTGTCTCTCCCCTGGGTCTTGTCTGTGTCCTCCTGGCTGCCTCCTGGTTGCTTGAGTTCTCCCAGGGGTCTCTCCTGGCTTCTGGGATCCATTTTGGGGCTCCTTAGCACTGTTTACTCTGTTTGTGTCACTTTTTGATGCTATTGCGGAGAAAAATGGCACATATCCGATTTGCAACGTTTTTTCATGTCGTAAACCGGATTAGAGTAATTTTTCCTGCGTTAACGTCATTTTGCCTTACGACACGGTGCAAAGGTTAGCGTCAGGAATAATGACTCTAACCTGTTCTTAGTGCCACCGTGTGTCAAAGTATAAATTTGACGCACGGTTGGTGTTAAGAATTAGCCAGCGGTAAAAAAAATTACGCAAAACTGCGTTAGCGCAGTTTTGCGTCAAAAAGTATAAATCAGGATCTGAGTGTCCTGTGTTTGTGGTTGTCTGGGTGAAATGCACAAGGGAGCTGTCAACCAGCACAGACCAGACGTTGATTGGAGACAGTCTGTAAGGCACAGATGGTTTTACGTGCAGAGAAATGCTCTCTTTCTAAAAGTAGCATTTCTAAAATAGTAATATTAAATCCAACCTCACCAATAAGCAGGATTTCCTATTACCATTCTGGCCATACTAAATATGACCTAGTTACCCCTTTCAGATCAGAATCTACCACTCAAAAAAGTATATGAGGGCAGCCCTAAAGCTAGTCTATGAAAGGAGCAGGCCTCACAGTAGTGGAAAAACGAATTTAGGAGCTTTTTACTACCAGGACAGATAAAACACATATGTACATGTCCTACCTTTAACTTACATAGCACCATGCTCTATATGTTACCTAGGGCCTACCTTAGGGGTGACATATGTAGAAAAAGGGGGGTTTAAGGCTTGACAAGTTATTTTAAATGTCAAGTCGAAGTGACAGTGAAACTGCACACACAGGCCTTGCAGTGGCAGCCCTAAGACATGGTTAAGGGGCTACTTAGGTGGGTGGCACAATCAGTGCTGCAGGCCGACTAGTAGCATTTAATTTAAAAGGCCCTGGGCACCTGTAGTGCACTTTACTATAAGTAAATAAAACATGCCACTTGAGGATGAGCCAATGTTACCATGTTTTAAGGGAGAAAGCATATGCACTTTAGCAAGGGTTAGTAGTGGTAAAGTGTGCAGAGTCCTAAAACCAGCAAAAACTGTGTCAGAAAAGTGGAGGGAGGGAGGCAGGTATAAAGGGTGTTAGGTCTAACACGTGTTATAAGCATAGCTCATGAAGTTTAGTACAAAGAACAAATAAGTTGGGTGAATGGGTGGTGGACATAGAGATTGAAGAAGGTGGGGATGAGGTACCCTGAAAGAGATAACGTTTTAAATTCAGACCAGAAGTGCCAGGCAAACAGCTTGAGATCTGTTGGCCAAATAGTCTTTTATCCAAGCTAGAGAAAAGCTCTGGAAGCCTACTGTGAAAACACAATTCAGCAGTTGAGAATGAGAAATGGTGTTGAATGCAGCGATCAGATCAACAGGATTAAGACTGATGAAGATACCTGGTCCACCAATATTCGAAGATCATTGAGTATTGAGGCCAAACCTATCTCAGTGTTATGATAGAGACAAAACCCCAATTGTGAAGAGTCCAGTAAAAAATTATAACTAAAAAAAGAACAAGAGATGAGCATTGATGGCTTTCTCTAGAAGCTTGATGGGAAACATGAGGAGCGAGATAGGGTGCTAGTTATTAAAATTGGAGGGGTCAGCCAAGGGATTTTTGAAAAGCGCAATAATGTGAGCCCTGTTATAAGCCTGTAGAACAGTTGCAGTATTCATGGAGTATTACAGACAGATAAGAGGGCCTGGGGAACAAGGGGGTAAAGCATATGTAAAACCTGACCTCGGGTCGCTTCCCACGCCGCACGGCTCCTCCTGGGTGCCCGTGTCTCACTCCTGCTGCTGCCGAGGGTTCACCGCCCCTGGTGACTGTTGGTTGTACTGCTAATCTTTTTTTTTCTCCCAAATTGTCTTGTAACTTCATATTTTGGCATTCTGCTTTTGCTTTTTGTCTCTCATTTTTGTCTCTCTGCTAGGCGCTCCCTTTTGCGCCACTGCCTCTGTGCCCCCCCACTTCCCGCTGCTGCTCCCCTGCGGCCCGCCCCCTTTTACCTTCTGTCTCCCGTGCCCTCGCCCATTGGCCACCCCGCTTCCGCCTCCCAGCTGCTCCTCCCTCCCACTTCGCCTCTTATGGAGGTCGCCGTGCGGCAGTAAGTGCGACCTGACCTCCGGTCACTCCCCACGCCGCACGGCTCCTCCTGGGTGCCCGTGTCTCACTCCCGCTGCTGCCGAGGGTTCGCTGCCCCTGGTGACTGTTGGTTGTACTGCTAATCTTTTTTTTTCTCCCAAATTTCTTGTAACTTGTTGTTCATATTTTGGCATTCTGCTTTTGCTTTTTGTCTCTCATTTTTGTCTCTCTGCTAGGCGCTCCCTTTTGCGCCACTGCCCTCTGTGCCCCCTTTGCCCCCCACTTCCTGCCGCTGCTCCCCTGTGGCCCGCCCCCTTTTACCTTCTCTCTCCCGTGCCCTCGCCCATTGGCCGCCCCGCTCCCGCCTCCCAGCTGCTCCTCCCTCCCACTTCGCCTCTTATGGAGGTCGCCGCGCGGAAGCGCAGCAGACGCACCAAAGGCAAGCACGTCTGCGCCCGGACCACGGCCAGCGCCAAGACCCCTGGACCCCGCAACGCCAGACTGCACTACGACGCCAGCACCCTCCACGCACTCAACACTGGACGAGACCACTCCTGCTACCGGGCCACCCCGAAGCGCATCCAAGGGCCCTTCGCCTGCCGGAACTGCAGATTCACCAGCATCCAGCCCACCAAACCACCAACCAGAGAACCCAACCACCTCCACTGCATCCTCCTCAACACCCACTCCGCTCGTAAGCACGCCAGCGAACTCTGGGACCTCCTAGACACAACCACCCCCGACATCGCCTTCCTGACAGAGACCTGGCTGAACGCCACCTCAGCACGAGACATCACCATAGCCGTCCAACAGGGCTACAAGATCTCCCACAGAGGCCGCACCAACGTAGTGGGAGGGTGAATCGCCATCATCCACAAGAACACCCTCTGAGTCTCGACCAACACCGACGACACCCTCACCACCTCCGAGCACTTGCACTTCCAGATCCACACCAACCCCAACAACACCCTCAGAGAAACACTCATCTACAGACCACCCGGATCACGACCTCAGTTCAGCGACACCATCGCCGACCTCGTGAGCACCCACGCCCTTGTCTCCACGGACTACATCCTCCTCGGGGACCTTAACTTCCACCTCGAGAACAACAAAGAAGCCAACTCCACCGCCCTGATCGACAACCTCACCAACCTCGGACTCAAAAAGCTCGTGACAAAACCCACCCACGCCGCTGGACACACGCTGCACCCCATCTTCTCCACAAGCCCCCATGTGTCCTTCAGCCACATCACCGAGCCCCACTGGACCGACCACAGATGCGTCCACTTCACCTTCAGGAAACCCACCACACACCATCGCACCCAACAGCTACCACGCCGCTGCTGGGGCAAGGTCACCAAAGACCAACTGACTACCACCCTCGCCCTGAGACCACCCGCCGACCCCACCGACCCAGTCACCGCCGTGACTAACCTCAAACAGTGGATTAACAACTGCGCCGACACACTCGCCACCTCTCAAGACCTCCACAACCAACCACACCAACAAGAAAGCCGCCTGGTTCACCGAAGACCTCCGGATCTCCAAGCGCACCAGTCGGAAACGGGGGAAGAAATGGCTCCACGACCAAACACCAGATAGCCACACAGCCGACAAGAGCGCCACCCGCAGACACCACCAACTCATCAGGACCACCAAGAGGACCGCCTTCAAGGACTGCTTAGATAACAACGCACACAACACCAAAGAGCTCTTCAGCATCGTGACAGAACTCTCCAACCCCAGCTCCAACACCAGCGACATCCCACCATCACAAGACCTCTGCGACTCCCTGGCCACCTTCTTTCCCTGCAAGATCACCGACATCCACGACAGCTTCAACTCCGATACCCCCGCACCCACCACCGAGACCACCACCCCGGCGACCACCACCCGCACCAGCCGCCTGACCGCCTGGTCCTATGTCAGCGACAAAGACACCATCAAAACCATGAACTCCATCCACTCCGGATCCCCATCCGACCCCTGCACTCACCAAGTCTTCAACAAAGCCAGCACAACCATCGCGCCCCACCTCCGGAAAACAATCAACAGTTCCTTTGAGACAGCAACCTTCCCGGAAAGCTGGAAGCACGGCAAGATCAACTCCCTTCTGAAGAAGCCCAAGGCAGATCCCAAAGACCTCAAGAACTTCTGGCCCATCTCCCTGCTCCCGTTCCCGGGAAAAGTGACAGAGAAGATTGTCAACAAACAGCTAACTCTCTACCTCGAAGACAACAACATCCTGGACCCTTCCCAATCCGGCTTTCTGTGTCGCTCTAGTGGGACAGGTATGCCCAGATGTGGGTCCCATGCACACTGTGTTACTGGAAACAAGCTATACCTGGCTGATAAGTCAATAACAAGGGTGAAAGAAGGGCTGGGTTGCTTGTTTTTCAGTTCAGGGATGACCTGACTTTACACTTTGGGCTAGACTGATCCCACTGGACCTTGGTCAAGTCTGGTTTGCATATAACTGGGTCAAAATTAGGTGTCATGGTGTGCAAAATAATCATGGATTGGGATGCGGCTTTGAGAAATCACCAGTGGCTTAAATTAATTCAAGCATTCAATCCATCACTTTTTGTATACTTTAATGCAGGAGTCTCCAACATTTCTGCAATTAAAGCTATTTCTGTTCAATGAAAATCTTCCCTAGGTACTAATATTTGAGATGTAATAGTAACCAAATCAGACAAGATCACATAGGCATTAACCATATGGAAGCTTACCAGCAGTAATGACAGTGAATCAAGCATGGTTACCAGATGCAATGTGAAAAATGCTAAGTCATTATGGAATGCTCCTACATCAATAGTAAATAACAGCCATAGCTGCAATTCCCGTACCACCCAGTTAATAATATTAGTAGAGTCTCACCAATACCATTTGAATTTTGTCACACAAATATCATTAAAAAAAATATATTGAAAATTCAACCATTTATTTCCAAACATCAGCCTGTAAGTTCTGAAAATACACACATTTTCATCACAAATACATTTTTTCAATGTTGGTATACCTATTTTAATTCAATCAAGTAAAAGCGTCTACTTTAGTTCACTGGGCTGCTCACAGAAGGGGTACTTTCAGGTAGCTGGAGAGCTATTAGTAATTCATGAGCTAGTCATAGTAGAAACCTGCTTTAGTGTGTCAACCTAGGGCCCAGATTTATAGTTTTTCACACAAAACTGCGCTAACTTCAGGCCCCTCCAATGGCACTTTAAAAAAAATAAAAAAAATACTCACCTCTACCTACCTTTACTTACCTGAGATGGGGTCCACCATCCTCCGGTGTCCCTCTGGTGTGGGTGGGGGTGTTCCTGGGGCGGGCACCTGTGGACTTATTCCATGGTGTACCCCCATGGAAATGGGCCCACAGGGCCCTTAAAGCCTGCCCTGACCCAGGCATTAAATAATGGCCCTAAGCAGGCTTAGTGCCATTATTTAGGTCCGCCACCCACCCGTGCACCATTTTTGCACGGGAGGATAAAAAGGCGCTAGGGCCTTAGAGTCATTTTATGGACGGGAACGCCTACTTTGTATCTCACTGACACAAGGTGGGTTCACGCATCCAAAAAATGACTTAAACTCCAATATTTTGACATTAGACTAGTCTAGTGTCAAAATATAAATATGGAGTTAAGTTTGTGCCGTATTAGGGTAAAAAGAAATTACGCTAATTCAGCGCAAAGCAAGTAAAATCCTGGGCCTAAGTGTGATGTGTATACCCAGACGTGGGCCCCATGCACACTGTCCCATTGGAACCAAGCTATTTGCGGCTGATGAGCCCATAACAATGAGCAAAACTGATCTTGGGTTGCTTGTGCTCCAGTTCAGGAAGGACCTGAATTGGCAGTTTGGGCTGGACTGTTCCCATTGAAGCAGGGCCAAGACTAACTTGCATATAGCTGGCTCCAAACGGAGGGGACATGCTGCGCAAAATAACAATATATTGGTATGTGGCCCGAGTAATTACTGGTGGATGAGATTAATTCAAGTATTCATCCATCTTTTTTTTGTACACTTAAGGGTGTCACCTTAAGTAGGACGGATATGCCCAGATATGAGTCCCGTGCACACTGTGTCACTGGAACCAAGTAATACATGGATGATGAGCCCATAGCACGGGCAAAACTGGTCCTAGGTTGCTTGTGTTCCGGTTCAGGGAGGACCTCACTTGGCAATTCGGGCTGGACTGTTCCCACTGGACCAGGGTCAAGGCTGATTTGCATCTTTTTTCGCATCTAAACTGAGGTGACATTGTGTGCAAAATATCAATGGATTGGGATACCGCCCTGAGTAATTACAGTGGCTGAGATTAATTCCAGTACTCAATCCATCACTTTTTGTATACTTCAGTATTTTTTAGATCAGACAGCAGACGTACAGGTCATTCTTGGCTAACTGTTTCCAGCAAATGCCTGATGAGCAGCCTCTTCAAAGGATCAAATATAGGCGACTCCTTCTGTAAACGCCCCCATTCATTGTACGCTGATATCACAGATGCCCGAAAGGCAGTGCTGGGGTTTGAACTAAGTTAACAGGATACCTTCTCGGGCAGTCAGTTCAGAAGCTGCCAGAGTGCATTATGCCCAATTTGAATGGAGGAGTGAGTAGGAGGGGGAAGAAGGATGTGGCGCTATGGACAAAGATGCCATTCTTTGGAACTGAGTAACCAGGTTCCAGTCTAGGCATCTGTGCAGAGAAAGGCCCTTTTCAAAGGCTAACTAGTCTCCTTTTAGTCACTTAGGCCCATATTTACACTTTTTTAGCACCACATTTGCATCATTTGTTGATGCAAAAGCAGCACAAACTTACAAAATATCATTGTATTTTGTAAGTTTGCGCCCTTTTTTGGGTCAAAAAGTGATGCAAATGCAGTGCTAAAACAGTATAAATATAGGCCTTATTTCTGTAGTTGGGAGTTAATCTGGTACAGATGGTCCAGGCAGTTTTAACATGTATACAGGCATTGGCAAAACAGATAGGTCTCGTCTTAGGGACCTATTGGATTTGCTAATGGCTTTTAGCCTAGCTGCACAGCATGGCAAAGAATAAAGAAAAGGTGCTATGGTGCCGTTGGTATGTCATTTTGTGGGCATGTTCAACAGACATGCGTGTGCCTATAAAATGATACAACCACTATTTATTTACGATTTGAATTGGTAAGTGTTTCAAAAACATTATTTTTAAGCACAGGTGGGGTACGGGCAACAAGGAAGGCTATGACGTGAGAAGCAACTCCAATGGCCAGGGTGGGAAGAAGCCTTATGGAGGGATCAAGTAAAGGAAGCAATGTAAGGGGGACAGAAAAGCACAGAGAGCAGGGTTGTGAAGAAGGAACCAGAGGGGTATAGAAGCAAGCAAGGAATACAGACAGTGAGGTGCAGGAGAAACAATAGGGAGAAAGAAGGAGGCTGTGGGCAGGGAGAAGTAACAGAGAAGGGAGGCGAGATGAAACAATGGGTGAGAGAGCAACATCTAGGCCCATATTTATACTACCAGCGCTGGTTTGCGTCAAAAAATGTACAGCCGGCTAACGCCATTCCTACGCGCCAGGCGGGCGCCTTATTTAAGGATTGACATTAGCCGGTGCTGCGGGCTGGTCAGAGTAAAAAAAAAAAAAGACTCAAACCAGGCAGCGCCGGCGTAGGGAAAAATGCGGGTTGTGTGTCAAAAAATGGTGCAAGTCAGGTTTGAGTCAAAAATCATGGCTCAAACTGCACAACCTCCATTGAAATGACTCCTGTCTTAGCAAAGACAGGAGTCATGCCCCCTTGCCCAAGGGATTTCTGTCCCCTGGGCATGGCCATTGGGCACAGTGGCATGTGTGGGGCCCAAGTTAGGCCCCTCTATGCCACTTTAAAAAAATAAAAAATTATACTTACCCCAACTTACCTGTACCTACCTGGGATGGGCCCCCCCCATCCATGGGTGTCCTCCAGGGGTGGGCGAGGGTAGCAGGGGGTGTCAGAGACCATGGAAGTGGGCCCACATGTCCCTTAACGCCTGCCCTCACCCAGGTGTTAAAAAACGGCACACATCAGGCTGTGCAATGTTTTTTAAGGCCCGCCCCCTCCTGTGCGTCAAAATGATGCAGGAGTATAAATAAGGTGCACAGGCCTTAAAGTCATTTTTTGGATGGGAACGCCTACCTTGCATGTCATTAACACAAGGCGGTTTCCCGCATCCAGAAAATGATGAACCCAGAGGAATTTTGATGTTCATGGGGTCGGGCGTCATTGTATAAATATGGGGCAAGGTTTGCGCTGAATGTGCATCAAAACCTTTGACGCACATTCGGCGCAGACAGAGTATAAATATGCCCCCTAGTGAGCAGGGGAGAAGCACACAGACAAAAAAGCAACAAGAAGGAGATACACCAGAGTAAGCGCAACATTAAGAGGGTCAGGGATGAGCACATAGGCACCAGACATCAACATGGAGAGAAGTACATGAGAGAGACCACTGGAAAACACATGTACTCCTATGATCTGCTTAATCCAAAAGAAACAGGTAGTGCTTGAAAATCCAACAGTGGAACCATAGAAGCCAGCCAGTCAAAGAGATTTTAAAGAGGCTATGTTCCATGGGAGAGGCAAGCACAAAATTGAATAGCTGGGACACTGATAAGAAGCAGGCGAATGAGAGTGACAGGAAAGCTAACCAATGGTATGCAAAGGGCAAGCTCCAATCCCCGGTGTGTTCTTGGTTAGCCCACAGTATGTCGCTCAGCAGATAGCGCATGCACTGTTTGGTAGTCTTTTTTTTTTTTTTTTAATAGACATTATTTTAGTGAGTGCAAACGCAACAAATAATGATCTATGAAACAATACGGCCATTTTTCATCACGTAGCATAAGGTATTACTGGTTCATCATAAAGATATCAGTCACAATATATTGTTATTACAATGATGTCATGAGCTCCCCCCGCTATATATAGTAGTGCTTGTATCATGAACGTCTTCTTTTCCACTGTTTCGGAGTCATCCAGTGTGACTAATTCACCACTCTCAAACTTGGCCAGTAATGAATGTAAATCTTCAACGAGTCGGTCATCTCGTTTACACTGTCGGAGATTAATTTCCTCCACCAATGCCCATTCGTTAATGTCAAGCATTAAACCCTCCTCACTATGTCCATTTTGATCTAACCATGTGCTTGCTACCCTCTGTTTTGCCAACAGCAGGGTTAGTTGAAGGAACTTCCACAACATCTTTCTGTTTTTTCGCTTTTTAAGATTACCCAGCACACAAATAACAGGGTCTAATCTCATGATCACTCCCTCCCCCCCAGACAATCTTTCAACCACAGTATTCCAGAAGGTATGAACTTGTGGGCAGTACCATGACAAATGTAAAAATGTTGCAGTCTGTTCTCAACAACAATGACATCCACTTGTACTTGAGAGGTCTATCCTGTGTAGTAATACTGGGGTAATAAATGTATGATGAATGTAATTAAAATTCACTAGTTTGAAACAAGCGTTACATAATCCCAAGCAGACCAGGGGGCAAATGCTGACCCATTGCACATCCACTAGGGGTGTCCCAATTCCTTCTCCCATGCAGCCTAAGCCAGAAACAGGCTCAGTCATCATGGCCCTATATAGGTGTGAAACCACATGTCAGAAGAACCCCAGCTCTGGTAGTGAATGTCACAATGAGGAGGTGGAAGGAACATCAGGAAAAGAGGGCTACACTTCACGCACTATCCTTACAATTCTAGCGTATATTAAGAACTGTCCTTGTCCTATGTCAAGTGTGTCCCGGACTGCCTCAAAGGTGTTGAAGGTTTCATTAGGGGTATCAATCGCCAAGTGTATCACAACTGCCCTTCCGCCATGCACTGACATCCACCAATCCAGCAAGTTTACGAAATGCTGGAAGGTCCCAAAAATGTAACTCTCGGGCAAAAAAAGCCTTTCTCACTACTATCTTCACCACTCATTCCCATAGGGATGCCATGTGTAGATAAGTTTGGGTACCACCGATTCGCCCCCCCCCCCCCACCACCGATAAAGCTACTCGCCAGTGACTCTGTACCTGCCCCCCACCCTTTAAGTTATGGGAGCAGAGAATTCAAG
The DNA here is from genome assembly GCF_031143425.1 of Pleurodeles waltl. Classification (NCBI taxonomy): domain Eukaryota; kingdom Metazoa; phylum Chordata; class Amphibia; order Caudata; family Salamandridae; genus Pleurodeles; species Pleurodeles waltl. Next base: position 415,921,151 of record NC_090437.1, on the reverse strand, counting down.
AGCTGAAAGGCTGCTCTGGGTAGCGTGTTGAATGCGTGCTGTAATGTCTATGCAATGTATATAGGTATGCGGCAGGAACACCATTTTCACCATTGCTACACGTCCCCTCAAAGATAGTGGTAGTGTGTCCCAGAATTGTATTGACACATTCAGGCCCATGTTTATACTTGCTTTGTGCTGAATTAGTATAATTTTTTTACGCTAATTCAGAGCAAACTTAACTCCACATTTATATTTTGACGCTAGACCCTTTGAGCGATCAAATATTGCAGTTAATATCATTTTTTTTGAATGCGTGAAACCACCTTGCATCAATGAGATGCAAGGTAGGCGTTCCCGTACAAAAAATTACTCTAAGCCCCTAGCGCCATATTAATCCACCCAGGCAAAAATGAAGCACAGGTGGGAGGCGGGCCAAAAAAATGACATTAACTCCGATTTGCGTCATAGTTTAACAGCTGGGTCAGACCAGAGGTTAAAATGAGGCCCACACACCACTACTTTAGGAAAACACACAGAAGCAACATTACCAACCCACAGAACAAAATGGAAGTGCTACTGCTCCAGTTTGGGAGATGACAGCAACAACAACAACAACTACCACCACCTCTGCAGCAACCACAACGGGGCCAACAGAGGCAACACAGAAGGCAGGAGAGGATATTCCGAAACAGGACAACCCTCCTTGGCCTCAGGGAACATGACATCCTTAGGCCATGCAGGCTCAACCGGCAAGCCATACTACACCTGCTGCACCACACTGAGCCACAGATGACAGCCAGCCTGCAGACCTCACATATATACCACCTGTGACAAAGCTGCTAGCTTTCCTGCACATGCTGGCAAGTGGCTCATTTCATACAATGGGTGCCCTGGTTGCTGGTGTGTCACAGCCGTCCTTCTTGGTATTCCTGCCGAAGGTGTTAGACACAATTATCTCTCTGACACCCCACCACATCAGTTTCCCCAACACCCAGCAAATGCAGCAGGCGGTAAAACAGGGGTTCTACCAGTTTGCTGGCTTTCCACATGTGCTCGGTGCAATTGACTGCACCCATGTCCGACTTGTTCTACCTGCAGCAACAGAGCATTTATACAGGAATCACAAACACACGCATTCCATAAATGTGCAGGCCATACTGGACCACCGGGGACCATTTTCCAACATTTTGGCCAAGTATCCTGGGAGCGTCCATGACGCCTACGTATTCAGGCACAGCAGGATCAATGAACGCTTCCAGGATGGCCAATATGGAAATGGCCTACTTGTGGGTAAGTCATCAAACCTAGCACATACACACAACTCACCAACCCTTTAGGACACACAAGACATACACCACTCCAAAAACACATGGCCAGGGTAACACAGATATGCAGGTAACAACACATATGCACCATGCTGCAGTACCGCACAAACACATACACCCACATGTACGTAACACACCCACAACCTGACAGGTACACCATGTGAATGACAGGTGCAGATATGTACTCTTTGCTAACAGAAGATGTACACAAACCACTACAAGTGCCCACAGGTTGCCTACTATGTACACTTCACACACACAGTCCACCAAACAACAAATAGCACAGTAATGTCAATGGCATACACCATGCTCATGTAACGTAAGTCACAGATAGGCACAGACCCCTTAAATCATGCCGTGCAAGTCTCTGCCAGAACAAATATCAAGTGGCAGACAACTGGTGCCGATACCAACTACATCTCATCAACACATACCTGACTTACCTGTATTGTGCATATACATCTGCCTGATGCATTGGGTCACACACATAGGAATACAACATCAACGGCCATCACATCCCATGTGCTAAATTTATGAGAATTGGCACCACACCTATTGTAGTGCCACCTCACATGCACCACTTATTGACCCACAGCGCCATCATTTCTGTACCGTAAACAATAAATGGCCCACCACAGGGCAGAGTCACTGTTAGACAGTGCTGATCAGTATTCCATAGTGGGACCCAGTAGTCTAGAGGACATCACTGACCTTTCATGCGCTGTGCTAAGTGACACATTTGCCAAGTAGCTGAACTCCATCCCGTAGCCTGCACTGTGCATGTGTTGACAGTATAAATGCTGATATATGTATTGGAAGACAGGAGATACACTGGCAGTAATGTTGGTCATCCTGGAAAAATGGGGTACACACCCTTGGACACCTGATGGCTGGCACAAACATCAGACGCCACTCAAGATCAATAAGGGACCTACATGAGAGCCCCCGTGCCATTGTCATGGCCTGCACTGTATGAACAAGTTGGCATATGACCACTCTTTTGTGACTTGAAGCCACATTGTAAATTGGGCATCCTCCCACGCAGCACTTAGCGTGGAAGGGGTGTGCAATGTGTGTTGCTGTAGGTCTGTCATCACAAGAAACATAGCATGATGATGCTGACCAGATGTAGGTGTCACCCAAAACCTGAGGCAGTGCCAACATCAACCACCACCCCAGAGGTGCCGTTTGCAGGTTTCAATAAGGAAATGGACTGTGACTTTACCTCATATGAAATATGCCACCTCTGCATGCTGCATACTGCTGCACACACAGAAAGATCCAATTGTCCATCAAAACAGTATTTGTATAGGAAGGTGTCCCTTTCTGCACAGATACATCCACCTCCACGGGGCCGCCAGGCAAGCACCCTGGTGCAAGGTTGGCAGTGTTGGTGCACGGCTGCATATTAGGCACCGGCACAGGGGACGACAAAGGTTGCCGAGTATCATGTCACACATGGTGCATTTCTGCATAGTGAAAATTATGCAGCACAGCGCTGCCAATGTCAGAGCTGTGTTGTGCATTGTCACTTACTCATCAAAATTGGCCTAAGTGTTGCACTTCATCTGCAATGACACATGTCAAAATGGCTGGGATGTCCAGGCTCTGTAGGGCTACCACGTTTTTATCACATCTGACCCCCATTCTGTTGTGAGGATATGTCATGTCCCCTCTAGTGATAGCACAATGATACAAAGGTGCACTACACAGCACATGGTACATACATACGGAGCATCAGTTAGATTCCAAATTATTTGTCCCAGGTCCTTGAACCAATGCACAAAATTGTCATGTTCAACAACACAGTGCTAATAAAAATTAGCACAAGGCCAGGAACTCACACCATACCACAAATGTGAATGAGTCATAACCAACTCCAAATAACAACTGCCATGCTAAATAACAAACCTGTTGCAAGCCTTAACAACTTACACCTTTTATCTTTTGCAGCAAATCAGGGTTATGGCATACAGCCATGGATAATGACCCCATTTGCAAACCCAAACACAGCAGCAGAGTGTGCATACAATGAGGAACACCGTACGACACGCAATATCGTGGAAAGGACATTTGGCATACTGAAATCCAGATTAAGGTGCCTGGACCTGATAGGAGACATCCGCTTACATGCCCCACACATTGTGTGCAAAATCATCCTGACATGTGCTATCCTGCACAACATATGTGTGCGGATGAACATTCCTATGTATGATCAGGTTGATGATCTGCCTGAGGAGGAGGAGGATGGTGGTGACGATATGGAGGGGGAACAGCACAACTCAGCTGCTGGGGCACGCCGGAGACAGCACATGATTGACAACTTTTACTTTTAAGAACCACTGAATTTACCTTGTTTATTTGGTAAATAAACATTTCACATATACAACCAATCCTGCTTTGGTCTCTTCAGTCTACACTACATATACCATAGGAATGTGAGTCTAACCTCAGGGCGCATGTTACAAATCTGACAAGTACTGTTGCGACATCATATTTGATGTGTAAGATTGTACTGCCACCATCACACACATCACTAACAACCTCATTACTGGTATGTGACAACTGAAGGACACAGTCCATGGACCACAACATATTTTGTACATCCACGTTGCCAACTTGTTAGTCAATAGCTCATCACACACAACTACATCATGTCCAAATAGGATGTTTGCAAGGGGCCCACACATGAGGTAGTGGATGTCAAAAAATAGAAATTTAGTCATGTTGGAAATGAACACTGTCACAACTCAGTGTGAGAGTTGCAATGACTGCATGGAACATGTGTGACAAAGGGGGGACATCATTGGTAACTATGGTCATCATGGTTTGCCCAAGTATAACAAGCAATGGAAGAAGTTGGGCCTGCGCAGTCTATCCACGGTAATCTGTCCTGCCACTGCCATGGGGCACAATCTTGACACAAGGTACACATGACCTCACACGTTGCACACACACGTCTGAGAAATGCACATCAGTATGGATGAGAACATTTGCTGCTAGGGCTGCAGGACCACCACACAAAACCAACAACCATTGGTAAATGCAATGAGTCTAATCAAACCTGTGTGATCGAAACATATTCTGGGTGGAATGTAGGCAGAGTGTGTCATACACTCTATGTACCAAAGATGTACACATGTGAGACAAATATTCAGGCTTCAAACAGGTCTCCATAAACTCCACATCTAAATGCAGAGACAGATGTTTGGGTCATATTTCCTAGATAGCAATGGTACACCCATCATCAACAATGCCTGACCTGTGTATGTAGCTTTAAATATTATGCTCTGTATGACAACATCACACATCACATACGAAAACACAATCACAAATCAGAAGTATTGCATTGTACTGAATGTCAAACATATGTGTATACACTGTTGTCACACATACATATATATGCATATGTATGATGATGACTGCGTTACACACACATTGATGGGACAGACCGATCACACCCTTACCACATTGTTGCATGGACTACCACATCTGGCCATACCCAATATGCCACACTGCAGCACACCCCAGGTTATATGTATGTTGATTCAGGGTGCATCGAAGGACAATGCAAAAAAACAAGCAATCAGGAAATGAGTAAAAAAAATGACACAAATGCATCTAAAACATCCTCAAACGCAAAGAAAATGACACATGGGCCCTTAGCGTGAATTGTACCTTCACACTCCTCTCAATGCTGCCTTCTGTGAAATTGATGCATAACTGTCATGCGTCAATGTAAACAACACATGCATGTTATGCTTCTAAAAAAACAATTCAATTGTCAAATCCATCAAATAAATACAGGCATAACTGAAAAACATGACGCACGGGGACAGGCAGTGATGTAATAGGAAATCCTGTATACAAGCATGGTACAGTGGGTGTAGTTTCACTTTCTCTTTACAGTCTGTGCCTTTCTGATTGTGTGGTTGTGTTTTGGAGCCGGTGGTTGAGTCTTGGTTGTGTCTTGAAGTTTGTGGTGTTCCTCCTGTCGTGTCCTGTTATATATTGTGTGCATTTTGGCCCAGTTGTTGTGGTTTTGTGTTAATTTTGTCTAGATTTGAATTTGTACTGTGGGGTGTCTGTCGGGGGTTTTTACTCATTTGAGATTGTTGGGATAAGTTAGTGGGGGTTAAGTTTCCATTTATTTTTTCTTTCTTTGTATTTTGGGTCAACTTTGACAATAATGTCTGGAAGAGGGAGGATGACCAGGATATCAGAGGATGAGCTTCGTGGATTTGTGTGGCTGGTATCCCACTACCTGCCATTGATGTTTGCAATGGGTGGCCAGGTCATCCTTGGATACCGGACCGATGCCAGGTGGATGCAGTGGGGCAAGGTGCTCCACCACCTGAAGAGAATATACAGGACCGGCAGGAATGAGCACCAGCTATAGCATTGCTGGGCAGATTTGATGGCCAAGGAGCAGAATCTGCTCGATCACCTTGGGATTGAGATTGGCGTCCCTGTTGGTGAATCTCCCATTGGCATACTATTGACTGTTCACTGCTCTTGAATGACAGTAGCAGATGAGTTGGAGTGCTGCATGTCATGCTTGTGGACAGGTTGTATGCACCCAGAATGAAGTGAATCTGCACCAGTCTAAGCCTGGAGTTCGCATGTCCAACACGTCCAATTTGTTGTCCACTCGCAGTGCCTATGATTTGACACTAAGCATGGTTTACCGTTCATGTCTTACAGGTGGACCTGCCCCCTACACGACTGGTGAAGTGGCATGATTTGAGAACCCAGATGTATCCAGTAAGTGTGATAAAGTGTGCCCTGTGAAGTAATCCAGGGTTTGGGGTGAGGGAGTCATGTGTGTTGAATACAATGCCAGATGTGATAAGCTGTCCAATGATCAGACATAAAAGTAGGCTGGATGGTGACATGGCCCATTTAAAGGATCCCCATGTGCTACCAGAGGGTCACATCTTGTGAGGCTCGTGGTGCACAATGGCCAGCATTGTGTACACAAGGTGGTGACAAGCCACATGTAAGGCCATATGTGACTAAGAATGACAGAGTGCAACACTTTGAGAATATTGGCAGTGATGTACTCCATCATTCTCACAACAGAGGGATGCACCATGTTGAACCCAATTTGGTGCATCCCTGTATTGTCATGTAGATGGAGGCAATTGTCCCCCAGCACAGCGCTCCGTCTTTTGCACTCCATGTATGTTACACTTATGTGGAATGTAATTGGCTTGCATGCAGGTCAAGGCCAGACATGTGCTGGCATGGAAATGGGTGTGTAAGGATTAGTAGTGGCAGATCTGGTATTGATGGCTGTCTACAGCAGGACACATGAATGTAGATGTGATAGACCTATGGATACCAGCTTCCTAGTTGTCAGCCTTCCTAACATCTGGTCCACTTCCTGAATCCATGTAAATCTGTTTATTAATTGTTATCGTTGTTTACATTTGGTAGATCATATCTCCATATTGTTACATCAGTTTATCATTGCATTTGATGAATCACCGGTATGTGCATGACATATCAACAGATCTACTGTGTACGTTCGATTAGAAATAAAACAAAGAGAAAAAAGAAAACAAGCATTTGACAATAACAAATGACGCCATGGATGAGTTACATTGCTCATATGTGGTAACGGTCTTTGCCCATCATATGTGTAGATTTAACCCAAGGAGAGAGAGGGGTTGTACAGGTAGGGGAGGAGGTTAAGATGCTGGTGTCTGGGGGGGTTAGGCCTACAGTCTGGGTTCAGTTGTAGGGATGAGTCGTCTTGTTTTCATATTGTCTAGGTTTCATGATTAATGGTGTGTAAGTGTAGCAACTCTTAGTGCAGGTACATGTCCGATTCAGGGGGGTCGGGTGTCATCCTTGTGTTCCAGCTGTTCTATGATGGAGTCCCATATACCTGCCCCTTTAATTACCACTCCACTGTCACTTAATGTACGTAGCACTTGTGTTTCTGCTTTAGTCCAGTGTAACATCTCTTACGTCCAGCGGTGTATGTTTGGTGCGCAGGGTGATTTCCACTGTGTAGCGATCAGGCGTTTAAGTAAGATAAACGTGAGATCTGCACATCTGTGTTTTTGTTTGTCTTCCCCTTTTTGCGTGCGTATTCCTAGTAGGCAGGACTCAGGGGAGGGGGAGGAGCGGCAGACCCGACCAGCTAGCTGTTTGTGTCGTTGCTTCCTGCCATGTGCGATGTATAGGTGGGCAACTCCACGTCATGTGTATAAAGTCTGCCTCTGGTGTCCCGCATCTCGGGCATTCCGGGTTAGAATGCGGGAACATGTTTTTAATTTTAGCTGGAGTGAGGTAGGTCTGGTGTAAATAATTTAGTTGTGTGTATCTGAAGCGGGCATTGCGCGATACATCTTTTGTATTTGCATTTTTTTGTGGGTAGCGGTGCTAGCAGCGCCGTCTCCCGTCTGTTTTTGCCCTCATCTGGGTGATCCTGTAATGTCCGGTATATCCAGGATATATCTGTTTGTGTGCCTGCCCCTGTCAACAAGTTGTGGAGCACTGGAGCGGTTTTAGGTTCATTTCTGCCATTTCTCCAAGTTTTGTGTACCGCTTGTTGTAGTGCCCTATGCGCGATGAATTCGCCCTTGCCTAAATTTAACCTGTCTGCTAGTGCTTCGTATGCTAAGAAGTGTCCCTCTTCAAATATGTCGCCAATTGCATTGATACCTTTATCTACCCAGTTTGCTAATTTAAATTGTCGGGTGACATTGTGCAGCCCAGGGGTAGCTAATAGTGGGATTTTGGGTGAGTATGGTGGTGTCTGCCCTGTCAGCGTCACATATCAGCGCCATAATGATCAGGACAGTTGAGATGATGGATTGCATGGCAATCCCACACCTTAGGGTCAGGGGGAGAGGAATACCAAATTTGTAGGTAGAGGTGATGGTCACAGTGTAGGTGACAATCACATTGATCAGGCTTGCATGTGTACCTATCAGCTCTGACCTCTCATGGTTGCCATCAGCATCCCATCCTCCCAATAACATGTCCAAGTGACTGGTGATGTATGGTTGGAAACAGACACAGATGATGAGGAAGTTTGGGCCTGACCTATGCAAAGTTAGTGCTGCCTTTGCAGAATTCTTTTCTACGCAAAAGTAATGCACATTTTCTCGGTTTGCATCGCTTTAGTGTAAAAAATATGATGCTAAGGAAGAGTTGTTGATGCATTCATTAGGGCCATTGGGGCATATTTATACTTGTTGGTGCAAAACTGCCCTAACACAGTTTTGCTTCAAAAAAGTTCAGCACCGACTTGCACCATTCTTGAGTGCTAGCCGGGCACCATATTTATGGAATGGTGCAAGCCAACAAAGGGTGGGCTAGCGTAAAAAAAAATGACATTAGCAGGGTGGGGGTGGCGGTATGGGAGAAAGGGGGGTTTGCACCAAAAAATGATGTTAGGCAGGTTAGAGTAAAAAAAAAAAATGACTCTAACCAGCTTAGCGTCATTTTCTGATGCAAAACCATCCATACCACATGACTCCTGTTTTAGAAAAGACAGGAGTCATGCCCACCACCCCAATGGCCGCCACAAGGGACCAGGATCCCCCGGGCTTGGCCATTGCACCCAGTGCCATGTAGGGGTGCCCATTTCAGGGCCCCCAATGACACTCAAAAAAAAAAAAGATCTGTACTTACCTATACTTACCTGGGATGGGGTCCCCCATCCTCTGCTGTCCCTCTGGTGTGGGTGGGGGTTCCTGGGGCCAAGGGAGGGCTCCTGCGGGCTTATTCCATAGTGTTCCACCATGAAAATAGGCCCCCAGGCACCCTAACGCCCATGGGCATATTTATAAGCCCCTAGCACCACCTCGCGCCACAATAACGTCATTTATTTAAACATTAATGTGGCCCAAGGAGGCCAAAATCCCAGTGCTGTATTTACAGGGTGGCACAATGCATGCATTGCGCCACCCTGTAACCCTTTGTGCTACATTATGCCTGCGCCACGCATAATGTATGCAAAGGGGGCGTTCCCCCGTTAGGACAGCTGGTAAAATGGTGCAAGGGTATACATGGCATTAAGAAATTCAAAATGACTCTATTGCCCCCTACCGTGCGCCATGGTGTGCCGTATTTTAAATATAGCACACACATGGTGGCCGTAGGAGGGTGCTAAGGGGCGCAGGGAACGTGGCGATGCACTCAGTGCAGCGCCACTTTCCATAAATCTTCCCCAGGCCTTAAATAATGGTGCAAAGCAAGCTTTTAACCATTATTTGACCCCCTCCTCCCCCATGCGTGATTTTAGCACGGGGGATAAATATGGCGCTGAGGCCATAGAGTCATTTTTTGCACGGGAACACCTACCTTGCATCTCATTGACGCAAGGTAAGTTTCCACGTCCAAAAATGACTTTAACTCCATAACTTTGGCGCTCGGTGGGTCTAGCGCCAAAGTATAAATATGGAGTTCGTTTTGCACTAAATTTGCATTAAAAAATTATGCAAATTTGGTGCAAAACAGGTATAAATATGCCTCATTGTCTTTTCAGAAATGTGAGTTGGAGTACATGTGTAATTCACACAATGCTGACTCTGATGGTTGCCTGTCTTCATTTAACAGCTGCCAACATAACCAATGATGAGCTAGGTGTGTTTTCAGAAGAGGGCAGTGAGGTACCGCCATATCCTGGCAGTGGAGTCTGGGTTCAGAAGAATGGCTTGCCGCTACCGTGCAGAGAGGGCAACAGGGGAATGGTGGGTATTCCCACAAAGGGTCCGCACACTGACTAAGAAGGCACAGCAGACACATAGCTCCTCAGCAGTGCAAGGGGACACAGCTGGCACCACACCCACAAAATCAGCTGCAACTGCAACAACACCAATGCAACAGCCCACACCACCTGCTGCCATGGACACACAAATGCTGCAGGATCTGCAGAGGGACTAAAACATTTGGACAGCTTGGAGGAGGAGGTGGCCGATAACACCAATAGGCTAAAATTCATAAAGAGAAAACTAAAGAAGGGCAAACGTTGAGTTATCTGTAAACTGCCACCTCCAAGTTCTGTCCCATTCCTTCTGATTTTAAATTATGTTTTACTGTGGGTTTTAGGGGGGTAGTGTTAGGTTAGTGTAGGTATATAGTTTGGATAGGATAAGTGGATTTAGGTGTGAGTTTTTTACTTATTACGTGTGTTCGAAATGGGGTCCTTGGTTGACAGTCAGCTTACCCCCTGTTCAAGCAAGGACCCTCACTCTAGTCAGGCTAAAAGAGAATCACCTTCAGCTAACCCCTGCTTACCACCTTGGTATTTTGGCAGAGCAGTAGGCTTAACTTCAGAGTGCTAGGTGTAAAGTATTTGTACCAACACGCACAGTACCTTAATGAAAACACTACAAAATGACACAACACCAGTTTAGAAAAATAGGAAGCATTTATCTAAACACAACAAGACCAAAACAATAAACATCTGACATACACAAGTCACGTTATGAATTTTTAAATATTGAACTCAAAAATAGCGCTTAGAAACACAAAGGCCCTCATCACAACCCCGCTTTCGCCGTGCTGAAGACCGCCAACATACCGTTGCGGCAGCGGAATTCCGCTACAGGTATTACGACCCACATCTCGGAATCTGCCACAATACAGACACCCACACAAGTCCACCACACCAAAGGTCAGTGATAAACTGGCGATACCAAAACCTCTACCATCACGCCAACAAGAATACGCCCACACTATCACAACCCATGAATCAACGCGGCGGTCTTACAACCGCGATAATCCATTGGCGGTACACACTGCCGCACTCAAAATGCACACACATTTACAAAACACAACCACATTGGACAATTTGAAATACACACACCTGATACACATACACACACCACACACTCACAACACTATAAAACACACACCCACATTACCCACAACCCCTTACAATTACATATTTGTGAAGAAGCAGAGAGAGAGAATAGCAAACACTACACCAGCATCCACAGGCACGCAACACCATCACTCATACAACATACACGCACCTCAAACAACACACACCAACACAACACTTCACACAGCACAATAAACAGCACCGCACACATCACCCACACAACATCCTGGCACCTCAAACACACCCCAGGTTTTCTGAGGAGGAGCTTGGGTCATGGTGGAGGAAATCATCCGGGTAGAGCCACAGCTTTTTGGAACACAGGTGCAGCACACCAAGATGGAGCTATGGCAGAGAATCGTCGACAGGGTCAACGCAGTGGGACAGCATCCAAGAACACGGGATGACATCAGGAAGAGGTGGAACGACCTACGGGGGAAGGTGCGTTCAGTGGTATCCAGACACCTGATTGCTATACAGAGGAGTGGCAGTGGACCCTCACCTCCTCCCCCATAACTAACAACATGAGAGGCGCAAGTCTTGGCAATACTGCATCCTGAGGGCCTGACAAGAATAGCAGGAGGACTAGACTCTGGTAAGTCATATCTTTACTACTTTATACCCACCCCACCTGCATGCCTTCACATACCCCCACCCTGACCCCCATCACTCCAACACCTCACATATGTCCCACTATCACAACTCACACATCCCAATACCAAGGCCCTGCATGCAACACCTATGCATGGACCACCATCACCAAAGCATGTCCAGTACAGATACCCACACAGACCCCAAACCAACTATCACAAAAGGGCAAACACAATTATGTAAGCACAGGAGTAGAGGGTACCTCACCCAATGCACAAGAAGGCACACACAGATACTAAAACTATGCATTTACATCCCAACAGGACCCATACCGAACGTCACCGGACAGGAGGTGCCAGACATATCCAGTCCCCCCACAGAAGAGGCCCACAGTGATGACAGCAGCTCTGCACGTCTGGATTAAGATGACCAGCCCGGCCCATCAGGGAGCTCTGGACAGTCGGTTCCCCTGCCACTGTCACAACCCACCACAGAACCTCTCCCCTCAGGAAACACCAGCACAGCACCCACCCAGGGGGCCCATCCCTCTGTCCCCCGGACACATCAATCAGCAGTGTGTCCACCACCACAGGGAACCCAGGCAGACCCACCAACCCAAGAAAATCAGGGACCTGGGGTCAGTGGCAGTGGGCACATGGTTCAGGGGACAGAGGCATAGGATAACAGGGAAGCTGGGAAGACTGCTGTGCGACAGGGGGAGGACAGGCCCAGGGAACCGACACTCCACAAGGCACTCTCCAACATCATGGGAGCATACCACCATTCCCAGGAGACCATGGGCACCGTTCTGGCCAAGTTTCAGGAGACTCAGCAGCTGCAGGAGGAACACTACCTTGGGATCAGGGAGGACTTGTAGTCCATTAACAACACCCTGGTCACGATTGTAGGGGTGCTGGCAGACCTTGTCAACACCATAAGAGACACAGTGGCACACAAACGGGCCCCTGACACTAGCCTGGACGATGAACAGCCCTCCACCTCTGCCGGCGCTAGTGGACAGGAGGCACTGCCACAAGACCAACAGGCCACCAGCACCCCACCCCCTGCAGAAGGAGAATCACCCCGCAAACAGTCCCTGAGATCCAGGAACAAGGCAGAGAAGATTGCCAAGACCCCTGCCAGGAAATAAGACCCTCCTGAATGTCACCCTTCTGTCCCACTTTGTCACCCTGTCCACCTTAAACTGCCATTGCTCCCCTTCCTATGCCCCATTGGACAATGCACCTGTGAGACCAAGAGACTGGACTCTACCATGGACATTCCTCCACCATCTCCCCAGCCCATTTCACACCCCCCTCCACTTATTAGTACAGAAATAAACACCCTTGAATCACAAAACAATCTGGAGTCAGTCCGTGCTTTCACAAATGTGTAATTGCAACCTCTCTGAAATATAGCAATGTCAATGTACTTGTTTACATACCAATGTTACGCAGTTGTAGGCCAGCAGTAAACATAGCAGAGGGCACAGAGTGGGACCCAGATCTGTGAAATGGAAAGCCAAAGTGACAAGTCAGGGTCCATACACAGAGGTAAAAAGGCAGATTTATGCTAGGTCCTACAATAATATAAGATGTGGTAAGCAGTTCCATCCTCTTACCTGTGTCTCACTGGACGTATTGCATAATTATGTTGTTACGGTTGTCTATATCTTCTTCTTCTGCCTCCTCTTCCTCACTGTCCACAGGCTCCACAGTTGCCGCAAGACCACCATCAGGCCCATCCTCCTGCAGAAAAGGCACCTGGTGTCGCAAAGCCAGGTTGTGCAACATACAGCATGCCACATTTATCTGGCACACCTTCTTCGGTGAGTAGTATAGGGATCCCCCTGTCAGATGGAGGCACCGGAATCTGACCTTCAGGAGGCCGAAGGTGCACTCTATTATCCTCCTAGTTCGCCCATGTGCCTCATTGTAGCGTTCCTCTGCCCTTGTCCTGGGATTCCTCACTGGGGTCAGTAGCCATGACAGGTTGGGGGTAACCAGGGTCACCTGCAAATATCGAGGGACAACTGTTAGACATCCTCCAAACATTAGGGAATCTCCCATACCCACACAGGGAATAGCCCATACCCTGGGCTCACCTATTATCCACACACAGTGCCTCTGGAGTTGCCCCATCACATAAGGGATGCTGCTATTCCTCAAAATGTAAGCGTCATGCACTGAGCCAGGATATTTGGCATTCACATGGGAGATGTACTGGTCTGCCAAACACACCATCTGCACATTAATTGAATGGTAGCTTTTCCGGTTTCTGTACACCTGTTCATTCTTGCGGGGGGGGGACAAATGCCACATGTGTACCATCAATGGCACCAATTATGTTGGGGATATGTCCCAGGGCATAAAAGTCACCTTTCACTGTAGGCAGATCCTCCAACTGAGGGAAAACGATGTAGCTGCGCATGTGTTTCAGCAGCGCAGATAACACTCTGGACAACACCTTAGAGAACATTGGCTGTGACATCCCTGAAGCCATGGCTACTGTTATTCGAAAAGACCGACTTGCCAGGAAATGGAGCACTGACAGGACCTGCACTAGAGGGGGGATTCCTGTGGGATGGCGGATAGCTGACATCAGGTCTGGCTTCAACTGGGCACACAGTTCCTGGATTGTTGCTCGATCAAGTCTGTAAGTGATAATGATGTGTCTGTCTTCCATTGTCGACAGGTCCACCAGGGGTCTGTACACCGGAGGATGCCGCCATCTCAACACCTGCCATAGCGGACGTGCCGTATGGAGGAGAACGGTGAGCAGAGGGTCATACACCACATAGGTTTCACAAGGCTGTTTACCACAATCGTAAATTTTTCTCTACGTGCCTTTGTCTGTCTGTATTCCTGGCCTAAATAGGTGTGACACAGTTAGTTTGCCTGCCATGTGGCCCCCTGAAATGGCGGTTGCCTGACCTGTAAGGTGGGACAAGGGGAAATGAGGTAACTGCGCTGGTGTTGTGCAGCGTTGCGGTAGGCGGTCGAAGACCGCTGAGCAATTCAGCATTGGCTATCATTGGGCCCTATGGGTTCCAGGAGCCAATGACAATGTACGCCGGTGGTGACGGTACGCACCGCCGCGGACGTGACCACCATTTTCTATCTGTTTACTCACTTGATACCTGACCTTCAACGGGAGAGAACCTACACTGCAAGTGCTGCTGTGACCTGCGTCTGGAAGCGACAATGGCTACAGTGTCTGGGGGAAGGGCCCCTGCCTTCACTGTGGAGGAGTTGGAGAAACTGGTGGATGGGGTCCTCCCCCAGTACACACAACTGTATGGTCCTCCAGACAAACAGGTGAGTGAAAACTGTGTGCATGGTGGATGGCACATGATTGTATGGAGTGTCGTGGATGGAAGAGAGGTGGGGGGGACAGGCCAGCATGTGAAGATGGTGTGTGTATGTATTTCTGGGCCAGGGTGGGAGGTTTGTGGCCAATGTGTGAGAAGAAATGTACGGGGGAGTAACATCCATTCTTACTTCACTTTTCCTCTAGGTCAGCGCCCACCAGAAGAAGGGGATTTGTCATGCCATCGCCAAGAAAGTGCAGACCCTGGGGGTCTACCATAGACGGAGCACCCACTGCCGAAAAAGATGGGAGGACCTGCGCGAAGATGGTGGACGCCCAGCTGGGGATGGCCTACCAACATGGAAAGAGTGCCCGTCGCACCATGATCCCCCCCTGATGTGCCGGATCCTGGCGGTGGCATATCCTGAGTTGGTGGGCGCTTGACAGCATCACAGCAGCCACAAGGGGGTGAGTACACTCTCATTCAGCTGACTCTGCGCGCTTGACAAGGTGTCTGGGTGGAGGGAGGTGGGCTGTGGGTTACCCTGCCAGGGCAGATGCGCAAAGGTAGATCCATTGATTTGCAGCCTCATTCCCAGTCCAACCCCAAAGGTGGTATTTGCCCTCTACACCTAGTCAGGCTCCTATGGGTTCCAGCTGTGCATGAAATGGTTCTCAACAGAGTCCCCCATGGGCATGTGCTTTTCCCCTGCCCTGTTAGTGCATGGCTTAGTGTATAGGGCTGCTCCCTGTGTGTTGTGTCCACCAACGGTAGTGGTGTTGCAGGCATTGACCATGTGTCTCTTGTGTCTTTCCCCCCCTTTTTGTTTTGTCACCCTGTCCTTGTGTGCATTAGCATCATCTGGTGGAGGAGCAGTGGCACCGGAGCAGGAGGGAGCTGCATCCCACATGGCCCTGGAGGGTGAAGTAACGGAGTCCGAAGGCACCAGTGGGACAGAGGGCGAGGGAAGCTCCACGACAGGGACAGGAGGAGACACCAGCGACAGCACTCTTCCTCTGATGGAATCTCCCTTGCGGTGGCGGGCTCCTCTGTGCCCACCGCATCAACAGGAACAGCCGCCACCCCCCCTAGCAGCACCACCCTCCTAGCAGCCCCTCATCGAGTTTCCCGTGCCCGCTCACCCAGGAGGGTGGGCATCTCCTTTGCCCCAGGCACCTCAGGCCCTGCCCCAGTCAGCCCTGCAGCCCTCAGTGAGGAGGCTATTGACCTCCTGAGATCCCTCACTGTTGGGCAATCAACCATTTTTAATGCCATCCAGGGTGTAGAGAGGCATTTGCAGCAAACAAATACATACCTGGTGGGCATTCATTCTGGTGTGGTGGCCCAACAGAGAGCATTTCAGGCTCTAGCCTCAGCACTGATGGCAGCCATTGTCCCTGTGTCCAGCCTCCCCCCTCCAACTTCCTCTACCCAGACCAAATCCCCTGTACCTCAGCCTATCCCAAGCACACCATCTGACCAGCATGCACACTCATCAACACACAAGAGTGGACATGGCAAACATAAGCACCACACATCCCACAGGCACTCACACAAGCACCATCCCCATGCAGACACACCAACATCCACTGCCTCCACTGTGTTCCCCTCCTCCACGTCCTACTCCTCCCTTCCTGTCTCGTTTCCACTCACACCTGCATGCACTACATCTTCATCCACTCCCTCCATCACCAGCACGTCCATCACCACACACCGCTCACATGCAATCACCACCCCCACTACCATGCACACATCCCCTGTGTGCTCTCCCAGTGTGTCTGTGAGCCCTCCTCCCAAAGTACACAAACGCAGGCACACACCCACCCAACAGCCATCCACCTCACAACAGCCTCCGGCCCATGCACCATCACCCAAATTCAGCAGACGTACACCTCCTACAACCACTACCTCTTCCTCCACTCCCAAACCCCCTCCATCTTCCCATCCCAGTGTGTCTAAGAAAGTCTTCCTGGCTAACATTGACCTCTTCTCTACACCTCCACCCCCCGTCCTTCCCCTAGGGCCAGGCTGTCCAGGTCCCAGCCCAGCACCTCAACCACCAAATCATCCAGCACAGTGGTCTCAGCAAGTCCGGTCACATCGCGGGCGGCACCCATCAGGGCTGCCAGTGTGCCATCTAGCGAGGCTAAGGAACAGGCCATTCCGCCACCTGCCAAGGTGAAGAAGGTGCCCACATGCCGGAGGGAGAAGCCACACCTACCACCAAGCAAGGGCTCCTCCAAGCCAAAAGAAGAAAGTGGCAAGGGACCCAGCAGCGACATCAAAGGTGGGGAAGGGACACAATGCGGAGAGCAGGACAAGACAGGGCACGGAGGCTCTGGCTGAGGGACCAAAGTCAACCCTTCTGGCAACCAGAACATCAACCTATACGGCGGTGGACACCACCATCTGCACCGCCACCTGCACCACCACCTGCATGTCTGCTGCCTCAGCAACAGTCCCTAGCATCATCCCCAGTGGGCAGCCGTTCGAGGCTGCAGGAGACGTCCTGCTGTGTCCCTCCACAGGTGCAGACACATGCACCACCGCCAGCACCTCTGCCACAGACACCACCACAACCACCGCCACCAGCCCCGAGACTGCTCAGACAGTGCTACCACAGCTCACATGGCAATCATCCCCAATGGCCAGCCATCCGAGGCTGCAGGGGACGTCCTGGACCCTGCACAGCGCACATGAGGCACGACACCCAGCACTGTTTGTACCTGTAGGTGGCAAGCGAAGTCGCAGCAGGGTGGAGTGTGTCTCTGCCTCCATTGAGTATCATGCTACCTGTTCCCAGGCAATCTCGTGGCACACACACCCAGGTGAGGGAATGGGACCTGCCACACTGCATGTTAAGCACTCTGGGCACAAAGCCCCCTCCAGAACCAGTGGAGATTCACTTCCACTACCTCAGTCCTTGGCAGGATGAAGCATTCTGGGCACAATGCCCCCTCCAGAACCAGTGGAGATTCACATCCACTACCTCAGTCCTTGGAAGGATGAAGCACTCTGGGCAGAAAGCCCCTCCAGGACCAGTGGAGATTCACATCCACTACCTCAGTCCTTGGCGGGATAAAGCACTCTGGGCACAAAGCCCCCTCCAGAACCAGTTGAGATTCACATCCACTACCTCAGTCCTTGGCAGGATAAAGCACTCTGGGCACAATGCCCCCTCCAGAACCAGTGGAGACTGACATCCACTTGAGAGACTGTGGCTTTGCACTCCCAAGGATAAAGCAGTGGGCAAACCACCCACTGGAGAGACTTGTGAGACTGTGGCTTTGCACTCCCCAGGATAATGCAGTGGGCAAACCACCCACTGGAGAGACTTGTGAGACTGTGGCCTTGCACTCCCCAGGACCAATCAGTGGGCATGGAGCCCCCTCGTGGAGCAGTGGCATCGTCCGTTCATCCAGCTGAGGTGTCTCACCTCCCCCTCCCCCTGAGGTGCCTGATTATTTTCCATCTAATGCCCCTGCACTGTTCTCTCCGTTTCGACTCAGGTATCTTGTGTGGGCTTTGCCCATGCATTTTGGGCACAGATCCACAGACAATGATTTCATTCATATCCGGACTTGTGTAGTTGGTGTACATATTTGTATCTACTGATTTTAGAATTTGGCCTATCTGATCTTTCAATGATTACACTCATTTCCTTTTGTCCTTGCGTTCTTGCAGGGGCTGACGGGGTGTATATGTAATGTTGCTGCATGTACTGACGAAAATGGGGTGCAAAAATAGGGGAAAAGAATGGCGCTCAGGGTACTGCTAGGCCAATTAAAGTGTAAAGGGGTAGCCTGCACAAGGGAAAACACCCATCCCTCAAGGGTTTAAAATAAACCTAACATGAAATGCATACAGTGAGGTCCCCTTTCCAAACAAATTTTTTCTTTCACAAAATACAATATGTCAATGAATCAAGTGAGTATAGTTCAAGATAAATGAATCAAAATCCAATTCAGTGGGTTCATGGAATTATAGTTCAAAAGGTAAATGACCTTTCCCAATAATGAACGTTTTTAGACAATTAGTATGTTGCAGTATTCTTTGACCAAAAACAAAAAGTCAACGAATCAAGTGAGTGCAGTTCAAGACAAATGAGTCAAGATCCAAGTGAGTAGGTTCCGGGAAAAATAGACAAGAAGAAAACATATTCTTTCTCAATAAAGAATTAGTAGGTCACAGTATCTTTATTTGCACCAACATCCATGAAGATAGATTCTGAGCCAACACGTGTTTCGTCATGGGGGGTTCTTCTACTCCCCTGCGACTTCTTCAGGGCTCTCAAAATCTTCCAATTTTTACAATTACTGCAAATCCCTCACAAGGGTTAGGTACTGTTCCTATATGCCTGTTCGGTGTCGTTTAGCACCAAGTTATGAGGTATCTTCAGTCGATTTGTACAGAGCCGTTTCTATTCTAGGCTCCTAGATTCATAAGTCATGTGTAGAAGCAATCCACATAATACAGGACGCGTACTCGCATCGGATGTGGAAGATTTTGAGAGCCCTGAAGAAGTCGCAGGGGATTAGAAGAACCCCCCATGACGAAACACGTGTTGGCTCAGAATCTATCTTCATGGATGTTGGTGCAAATAAAGATACTGTGACCTACTAATTCTTTATTGAGAAAGAATATGTTTTCTTCTTGTCTATTTTTCCCGGAACCTACTCACTTGGATCTTGACTCATTTGTCTTGAACTGCACTGACTTGATTCGTTGACTTTTTGTTTTTGGTCAAAGAATACTGCAACATACTAATTGTCTAAAAACGTTCATTATTGGGAAAGGTCATTTACCTTTTGAACTATAATTCCATGAACCCACTGAATTGGATTTTGATTCATTTATCTTGAACTATACTCACTTGATTCATTGACATATTGTATTTTGTGAAAGAAAAAATTTGTTTGGAAAGGGGACCTCACTGTGTGCATTTCATGTTGCTGCATGTATTTGTGTGTATGGTGTTCTGGGTGAGGGTGGGGGTGTTGCGTGTGTGTGTCACTCTCTTTTCCCTCCCCCCGCCCCTGTGTGCTAGGTGCAGTACTCACCATGGTCGTTGCCGGCGTCTTTGCTGTTCCTGATACAAGAGGAGGTAGACCATCATCAGCAGGACCTGTAACTAGGGCTCCATGGCATCCTGGTTTTTCGTAAAGTGTCGAAAGGTTTCCGTTCCAAGTACTGTTTCTGCCGTGCTTTTGATGTCATTGGTACCGCCCCGGAAAAGGTGGCAGATAGTCGTGTTGTAATACAGTGGGCTGAACCTTGTCTTCTGCCTGTCTGTTGGCGGTTACCGCCGCAGTGTTTGTTTCTACCGCTGTGGTGGTCGGAGTGTTAAAGTGGCTGTCTATGTTGGCGGTTTCCACCATGGTCGGGATTCAAATGTTTTTATCGCCGGCCTGTGGCGGTACTACCGCTGGTTTAACACCGACCGCCAGGGTTGTAATGAGGGCCAAAATGCTTTGATGAGGTGTTAACATGGCTTCGTAATGGAGTCGTTCCCTACAATCCGACACCAGCGGCGCCGGACACGGAGTCACGTAGACCCCCAGGTACAGTACCTTGGTGAAGAAATGAAAACAAGCCGATGCGCGAAGTCGGGGATCGTGGTGTCTGTGCGAAACGTTGAATCCGCGCACTTGGAGCGGCATCGGTCACAACGTGGTGTGGCGACTTCCACGGGGTTGCGGACTTCGGCGGGGCTGCAGCGATGTCGCGCCTGCAAAGGTCATTGCATTCCAGCAAAGATCACGGAGTCGGTTGCAGGCGGCTTCACCGGATTCAGCTGCGGCGTCAGTCCGAAGTCGTCCCAAGTCGATTTTCTTGAATTTTCCCCAGCTTTCCTTTCAAGGGCCCAGGGACTGGATAGGGTACCACTTGTCAAAGCAGGAGTCTCTCCAGAGACTCCAGGTGCTGGTAGGGAGAAGTCTTTCCTGTCCCTGAGACTTCAAACAACAGGAGGCAAGCTCTAAAGCAAGCCCTTGGAGATTTCTTCACAAGATGGAAGGCACACAAAGTCCAGTCTCTGCCCTTTAATTCTGGCAGAAGCAGCAACTGCAGGATAGCTCCACAAAGCACAGTCACAGGCAGGGCAGCTCTTCAGTTCTTCTCCAGGCAGAGGTTCCTCTTGTTTCCAGAAGTGTTCTAAAGTCTGTGGTTTTGGGTGCCCTTCTTATACCCAATTTCTCCTTTGAAGTAGGCCTACTTCAAAGTAAAGTCTCTATTGAATGTGAAATCCTGCCTTGCCCAGGCCAGGCCCCAGACACTCACCAGGGGGTTGGGGACTACATTGTGTGAGGGCAGGCACAGCCCTTTCAGGTGTAAGTGACCACTCCTCCCCTCCCTCCTAGCACAGATGGCTCATCAGGATACGTAGGCTACACCCCAGATCCCTTTGTCTCACTGTCTAGTGTGAGGTGCAACCAGCCCAACTGTCAAACTGACCCAGACAGGGAATCCACAAAGAGGCAGAGTCACAGAAATGGTATAAGCAAGACAATGCTCACTTTCTAAAAGTGGTATAAGGCAATGAGGCAATACTCTCTAACCCTTTTGACCAGGGTGATGAACAAAAGTATATATTATATGGTCAAAACCAAGGGGAAGTATTCCTAGACTTCCACAGTAAAATAGTGATTAGATAATTATGTATGTCCAACCTATGTTGCTTTAGTGTGCTTTATTTCTTTTTACTTCTTTATGAAAGATTTTCAGCAGCATGTATTTTACAGCTTGTAGCACAAGAAATAATTTTTATTTGTAGTGGTAGGTGCTCCTAATAATAAAAACATAGTGAAAGTAAATATTGTGAGGAAAGGGGATTGTGATATATACAATATGTACAGAAGGTGGTTTAAGAACAATATGGACTTCTAATGGCTCCGTCAATCCAGGAAGCCCTGAAGTCACATAACATTTCTTTACAATTTAATCCACATTCAAAATCATGTCGACGTTTCGACCCCGTATGTAGATATAAACCAATAGTGGGTCATCATCAGGACTGGGGATATTCTGTTCAGTATCACCTAAGAGTAATGTAAATATCCATATTAATAAGGGGCCTATTTAATCAGTCTAACTCATTGGCGGGGTGGGGCTAGAGATAAGCACTCACCAATGGTATCCAGTGAAGGATCAAGGTCTTCTAATCAGGTACATCTTCCTAGTGGGAACATGATATGTATAATTGTACCCTATTTATTGATGTATAGTGATAAGTAAAACATCATAAGAATGTAGATGATTACTTACATAGTCAAGGGTTCAATATAAATTGTCGTTGATTTGCTGAAGCCTGATCTAAGGCTCTTTAATCAGGAAGTGCAGTTCTCATTAGGATACTGTCAATGTGAATCAATCATAGCAAAGCCGTGCACTAATGCGGGCTGGAGGCTCAAGATATCTATAATAATGAAGAGCAAAGAGGGGGCCTTAGTGTAGGTTTCTGAAGATTAGATAGCTCGATAAGGCTGTCTGTCTGGACAATTACTTGACTTATTGGTCTTTGGGCGTATACTCGTGTCGCCCGGATCAAGGATTTCCGAAACTTCATGCCACGCATTGAGCCGACGAAGCTGCTTCAAAAGAGGAGGCATCCATTTTGCATGGAGCAAGCGCTCCTGCCAATGGTCCGTCTAAGGACCAATCAGGGGAGTGCAATTCCCTTGTGGTCCACTGGCAGCAAGTGTTGCGAAGGTGCCCGAGCGGACCATTGATAAAGGAATAGAGAGAGTTTCCTCTCTGGTTCGTCATAGCGCGCATGAAGGAATTTGCAATACGTTCGGAGTCAAGTTCATGGAATTTAGTCTCTGCGGGTAAATAGCCCGGTGTGTGGGAGAACGTTTAGAAAGGCACAGATGGTGTCCTATTTCATTAAAGAAGTACTGTGTCCATAGGGCATACAAGAGCTACCTACTATTCATGGTAGCAGGCCTGTCCATTAGGCATGTATTGTGTATAGTCGCAATATGAAATATACACACACAAAAGGGGTGATAGCATGAGCCTAGAGCAGGTTCATCTATCGGAGCATGTATATTGGGTGATATAATGTCATAGGTCATAAGTGTAAATGCAACCAGTACAGGGATTCTCATGCATGTGTGGGATGAATAAAGGACGGAGACACATGTGTATTGGTATGTTTCTCAAATAAATTAAAAAGGACTTTCTTATGTAGGCAGTGGTTATTAGAATGGGAAAAGTGTGTGGGAGGGCTACACAATTTAGGAGATTAAAAAGAAAGGTAAATAGGTCATAGGGAGGTGTGACGCCAGTCTTCTATTGTATTCAGTCCTTCATTGATGGTGCCACATTTTTCTATCCAAAACAATTCCCGCTTGGTTGGAATGTACTCCTTGTCACCTCCCCTCGGTCCCAGAGTGATCTGTTCCACAACCTGCCATTTCATATCATCACATTTATGCTGCATTGTCTCGTAGTGTTCCACTAATGGAGCTCCCATCGTTTTACATTTGAGTCTGCTTTTGTGTTGCAGGATCCTGCATTTGACCTTCTGCGTTGTTTGTCCGATGTACAGAAGCATGCAAGGACACCAGATTGCATATATTACATCCTGTGTGTTGCAGTTAGTAAATGTGGATAGGGAAAAAGTGTACTCTTTATGGCTAAATTCCATTGTGTTGAAGCTCAATTTGCATTCTGCACAATTGCCACATTTGTAGTGTCCCACAACTGCTGGTAAGCCCCATAATGTATTCTCCTTTCTTTTAGGCATTCGGGGTAGTAGAGCACAAGTGAGAGTATCTTTTAAATTTCTCCCTTTCTTGAAAGAGAATAGGGGTGGTTCCTGTGTGTGGAGATGGTCTTTGATTAGTTCCCAGTGGTGTAGTATTATTTTCTTGATGTCATTGCTGGCCGGGTTGTATGTGGTAACACATGCTTTTCTGTTGCAATCTTTTTTAGGTGTCTTTGGTTCTAGGAGAGCTTCTCTGTGGTTATACCAGGCTTGTTTTCTTGCTCTTTTGACTAATCTTTTAGGGTAACCCCTCTCTAATAATCTTGTTATGAGAATATCGGATTCCCTGAAATAGTCCGATCTCTTTGTACAGTTTCTCCAAATACAGAGGAACTGGCCAAAAGGGAGATTATCTCTCAAGCTTCTCGGATGGTGGGTAGAATAGTGTAATAGTGTGTTTCTCTCTGTTGGTTTGCGATATAATCTGACAAAAAGTTTGTCTACGTCCACACCTATTCTGAGATCTAAAAAAGGAATACTCTTTCTGTCAGACTCTACGGTGAACTGGATATCTTTGGACTTACTATTTTACCATAATAGATCCTCGCCAGATAAGGAATACATCATCAATGTATCTAGACCATTTTAATATGTGGCGCAGGAAAGGGTTTGTTAGGCTAAAGATATTTTGAGTCTCATATTCTGCCAGGTATAAATTCGCCAGGTTGGGTGCGAAGGCTGCCCCCATTGCCACTCCTTTGGTTTGGTAGTAGAACCTTTTATTGAATAGGAAATTTTGCCCATTGCTACTTACATGATAGAAATTAGGAACCAGGTGGGTACCTCCACTGGTTGTAACGAGAATCAAGTACTTTGGTTAGGACTCTTAGAGCATGATGTTGGGGAATGTTGATATAAAGGGATTGTATATCCATTGTCACCAACAGATCAGTATCTCTAGTGCACTGTACGAGGGACTTACTAATAAATCAAATATGCCAATCATGGATAGCCAATTACATACATATTTTGTAAAGGAGCACTTGCACTTTAGTACTGGTTAGCAGTGGCAAAGTGCCCAGAGTAACACAAACATCATAATCAGAGTTCAGCACACATCAACAACCTGGGGAACAGAGGCAAAAAGTTGAGGGAGACCACACCAAGAATGAAAAAGTCTAACAACATGTTAATTAGTGGGTGGGTGGTTTGGGTGGGGGGTCATGTTGGGGTATGTATGTGTTTTCTATGATAAAAAATGTAAAAATACAACAAAAAAAAATACAAGCAATATATATTTGTTTAGATTTAGTTAGTATATGTGCAGTATTTGTATATGTTGTCCTGCATGTGTCTTGTAACTTAAAGGGGGTTGGGGGCCAATGTTTAGACTATGGTGTTCAATGTGTAAGTTAAGTTTAGCATAGGGTAGTTAGCTTCAGTTGTTGGTTAAGTATTGTTAGAATAGGTTAGTTTAGAATAGGGTAGGTTTTATTAATGTTTCTAATTTAGTTAAATTGACAACTGAGCTGTCACATTGGCAGCAAAAACAAATCTACTTGTCCATGCATCTGCCATCCAGTGTACCCACCACTCAAGGTGACTATGTATTGGACGGGTAGGTGTGGTACTTCAGCTGTCAGTTTTGGCGTCCTGTGTAGGAATGTTGGGAATTGTGGCACATCTGACAACAGCCTAAATTTGAACTCTATCCTGCAAAGCTGACCGGTGGCAATCATTAATGAGGTTAGGTACCTCTGTATCACCCCAATGTGTTCAACTGGTACTCCCAGCTGATGATGCTGCCCTAGAACTGTTTCACAGCCATTCTTGCCGTATGTAGTGAGTGAAGCATACATGTGTTCTTCATTTGTGACATACTTGTTGGGTATGAGACCTGCATTAACATTTGTCATTCTGGGACCATGTGTGTCGGTATGTGCCCCCACAGTCCTGCACTCTTGTACTTACACTCTATGCCTAATGACATTGTTACATACATCACAGTTACTAAGCGTAGTAGATGGATCACAATACACAAAGACATGCTGTTTTTGTGGGAGGTGTTTATTTACAAGTGTCATAGTGCGATATATACAATGTCCAGGTCAATTACCCCATTTCTGAAGTCCATACAATCATAACACAACACAAGTCCAGGGTTAAAGGACATGTCATGGAACATGCTTGGGTGAAGTGTTGTTAAGTGCTCAGGAACAAGAATTGCCAATTGGTAAGTGAGAGACAATGACAGTCCATAGCAGACAGGTCAACAGTGTGTGGGTGAAGAGTGCACATATCCAACTGTGCTAACACTAAAAAAAAAGTTAAAAAAATTACTCTAACCAGATTGGCGTAATTTTATGGTGTTAAACCTACCATGCCAAATGACTCCTGCCTTAGAAAAGGCAGGAGTCATGCCCCCCACCCCAATGGCCAGTACAGGGTACAAGGGTCCCCTGGGCATGGCCATTGCACCCTGTGCCATGTATGGGGGCCCATTACAGGGCCCCCTGTGGCACTTTAAAAAATAAAATGCAATACTTACCTGTACTTACCTATACTTCCCTGGGATGGGGTCTCCCATCCTCTGCAGTTCCTCTGGTTAGGCCCCCCTATGGCACTTAAAAAAAAAAAATGCCTACCTCTACTTTCCGTGGG
This sequence comes from Pleurodeles waltl, assembly GCF_031143425.1. NCBI lineage: Eukaryota > Metazoa > Chordata > Amphibia > Caudata > Salamandridae > Pleurodeles > Pleurodeles waltl. The sequence goes on along the minus strand of NC_090437.1, from coordinate 415,894,728 downwards.
TGTCCTCCAGGGGTGGGTGTGGGTGGCAGGGGGTAACCCTGGGTGCAGGGAAGGGCACCTGTGGACTACTTCCATGATCTCCGACCATGGAAATGAGCCCACAGGTCCCCTAACACCTGCCCTGACCCAGGTCTTAAATAATGGCGCTAAACACTCTTAGAGCCATTTTTTAAGGCCCTCCTCCTCCCATGCGTCATTTTTGGGCAGGAAATGAAATAAGGTGCAAATGCCTTAAAGTAATTTTTTGCACGGGAATGCCTACCTTGCATCTCATTGATGCAAGGTAGGTTCCACGTCCAAAAAATTACGCAAACACCATAACTTTGACGCTAGACAGTTCTAGTGCCAAAGTATAAATATGGAGTTAAGGTTGCGCCGGATTTGCATAAAAAAATGATGCAAATGTGGCACAAACAGAGTATAAATATGCCCCCTTGTGCGTAGATATGTGCCCCCATAATCCTGCACCCTTGTACTGACACTCTCTGAGTAATGACATGGGGCCAGATGTAGGAAGCCAAAAAATTGTGAGTCGGAAATTGCGAGTCGTTGCAACTCGCAATTTCCGACTCGCAAAATGGTATCCAACAAGAAAAAGCAACTTCATTTTGCAACTCGCAAATGAAGTCGCACCGCAGATTGCGAGTCCGCTGTTAGCGAGGTCGCTTTTTGCGCCCTGGCTAAAAACGGACTCGAAATTGCGAGTGGGTGTCGCAAATTGCGACTGTGCCGCAAATTGCATGCAGGTGCAGCAAAACAGTTGGAAAAACACTTCCTGGCTCTTGCTGATAACATCACAGCCAGGAAGATATCAAATACACCTGGGAGGAGGGAGGACCACACCCTTTTCTAACTGCTGAGCAACCACCTGGAAGAACAGCAGCAACAATGGAAGACTCAGGCAGTGCAGGCAGGAAGAGAAAATTGAAGTTCTCTGAAAAGGAACTTGAGGTGCTGACAGTGGAATGCTGCCAGCACCATGACCAGCTGTTTGGAAGGGATGCCCTGAGTGTTCCAGACACGGAAAAGAGGAGAATCTGGCAAGACATCCAGGAGAGGGTGAACGCCATAGGGGTGAGCCACAGAAGTATAGATGAAATCAAAAAACGGTGGTATGACCTGCGCTCCAGGACAAAGGAGAGGGTGGCAGAGCGCCTCAGGGAGATGAGGGGCACAGGAGGAGGCCCATCCACCATCCACACCCATGGAGGAACTGGTAGAACAGACCCTTGAGCCTGAGGCAGTGTCAGGAATGGGAGTAATGGACACGTCAGCGCCAGGGACATCAAAAAGTGAGTGCCATGTAACATGCATGTACACCCATAAATGCTATACCCCCACCCACCCAGTACACAGCAGCATGCACAACCAAACTAGCTCCATTACAGACTTGAAACCACCAGAATGGTGCATTATGGGCAATGTAGTACAGTAGTCAGCTTATAGGCAACTGTTTATTATGAGGCATACAACAGATGTTAGATACTGACAGTGTGTTCCCTATGTCCCACAGGTTTCCCACAAGACACCCCCACCAGCCACACCGTCCAGGGTGCAGAAAGCAGCCAACAGGCAGCGCACGTGTCTGAAGCAGCCACTACAGGGCCCAGCACCACACCACCACAGTTCCCTTCAGCTGAACAAATGGACATGGTGGAAATAGACACAGCACCTGGTCCCAGCCACAGTGTCAGACAGCAGGACCCTGAAGCGCCACCACGTCGCGGACGCAGACTCCATGTCCAAGCAGTGTCCCAGGAGGATGTAGGTGACTCTTCCATATCTGCAGCTGAGGCAGCCCTCATATCTGGTCAGTGCCTGCAAACAAGGCAGATGAGAATCATTTCTGGGGCAATGCAACGGATGGAGCATAATTTCACCAATGGGCTGGCACAAGTGAACACACAGTTCACACGTTTGTACAATAATGTCGGTGAACTTGCTCTCCCCATACCGCAACTGGTGACAGAACTAGTGTCAGAGAGACAGAGTGCAAGGCGCCGCGAGCGGCAACTGGTACACAGATTGGACCGCATGGCTGCATCTATCGTCCGTCTCGCAGTCAACACCACAGGGCTGTCACGCCGTACTGTGAGCTTGCAGGTGGACTTGGGCCACTTTGCAGGGGATATGGCTCGGGGACTGGGTCGCATTAGCCACGCTGTGGACATGCGGGAGGATAGACAGGTGGCTAGAGGCATGGCAGAGGCACCTCAAGATAGTGAGGAAGGGTCCACCATCAGCAGCGCATCTACCACAGACACACGTGTCTTGAGGAGTGGCAGTGCACGTCAGGGGTCTGCTGACACACCTAGCACTAGCCATGCTGGGCGTCCCAGGCGGAGGTCTTAGGCCCATGCATTGCAGGACACATGAGGCACATGAAGTGAATGTGTCCTCATTGCAGGTGGACATTTACAGCCCCTTAACAAAAGTTCAGTTCTTCACTAATTAGGTTCACATAATAAAACTTATTGTTAGATCCACTTCACAACTGGGCTCTTTATGTGTGACATAAGTGTGTGTGGTGACAGTTACCATGTACCTTCCAAAGTATTGGTTTGCAATGTGTTCCTGTCTCTGTCTGCCTTGATTTGCAATGCTTCTATCCCCAGGATGGCGATGTGGTAGCTCTTGCTCGTCATCCTCCGAATCTGGGTCTTCAGGGGTGAGATGTAGCCCACGTCTGGTGGCAATGTTGTGCAGTATAGCGCATGCGCCAACTATCTTGAATGCTGTTATTGGGGCATACTGGAGCGCACCTCCACTTCTGTGGAGGCATCGGAATCTTGCCTTTAACAGTCCAAAGGTCCTCTCTATGACATTTCTGGTCCTAATATGTGCACTGTTATATCGCTTCTCATTTTCATTGCTGGGTGTTAGGTACGGGGTAAGTATCCATGGTCTTAGCGCATATGCACTGTCACCTGTTTGGCAAAAATGAACAATGTTAGCAGGGCATGGATGGTTTCTACAGTGACCTGTGTGTATGTCTTCAGGGTGTCTGCATCAATACCTAATAGATATCCGTCTCCAAACTCCCCACGTTCTAGGCATTGGTGTATCCCACTGTGCCTGAAAATGTATGAGTCATGTGTACTCCCTGGAAATTTGGCTACCATGTCAGTGATGACATAATGGGCGTCACATACCACCTGGATGTTCGGTGAGTGGGTACACTTCCGCTTGCGGAACAGATATTCCAGATTTGCAGGAGGGCATTTTTGTATATGTGTCCCGTCTACACACCCTATTACATGAGGGAAGTTGGCAATTCTGTAGAAGTCCAACTTGGTGCTGTTGATTTCTGCCTCATTCCTGGGTAGGTATATGTATCTGGACATGTGTGTGAGTATGGCATCTAAGAAACATCTGAAGAACCGTGAGAGTGCACTTTGAGATACTTCAGCTGCCACTTCAATGACCCCCTGATAGCTACCCGAGGCCAAGAGGTGCAGTGAGCATAGCACATGTGTGGGGATGGCGCGGCCGCACACAGTCTGGCGTTGAAGCTGCAGATTGAGTAGATCTATTAATTCTAATATTGCTGCACTGCTGAGTCTGTATTTATCATAAATCTCCTCCTCTGTTTGTTGGTAAAGTGTCTGCCTGGTTCTGTATATCCTCTCCTGTCTCTGGCTCCTCCTCTGCTGAGTAACCCAGATGCCTTCTGGGTCTCCTTTTATACATTGGTTATGGTTACCACCTGCTCTGAGTTAGTGGTAATTTGGGTGTGCAAAATGGTTTTTTTCCGACTAGTCGCAATTTGCGAGTGGCTTTTTCATATGGTTTGTGACTCGCAAATTGTGTCTCCCTATTTGCGAGTCGCACAATGGGGTCGCAGAATTTGCGAGTCGGTAATGACTCACGTCGCAATTTGCGATACGGAAATGGGGTTTTTGCATCCAATTTCCGATTTTGCGGGGTCGCAAATTGCGATTCGGGCCATTTGCGACGCGCAAATCTTTGCTACATCTGTCCCATGGTTACACATCACCATCCCTAAACGTAGTAGATGTGCCACAACACACATAGACAAGCTGTTTGTGTAGGAGGTGTTTATTTACAAGTGTTGCAGTGCAATATATACATTGTCCAGGTCAATGACCCCATTTGTGAAATCCATACAATTGTGGCACAACACAAGTCCAGGGTTGAGGAACGTCATTGGACATGCCTAAGTGAAGTGTAGTTCAGTTCAGAGGAACATGAATTGCCAATTGGAAAGTGAGAGACAATTATAGTCCATAGCAGAGAGGTCAACAGTGCGAAGGTGAAGAGTGCACACATCCAACACTGCTACCAATGGCATGATCTCAAGCCCAAGACAAAGGAAAACACTTGGCATGGGCTGGTGCTACCAGGAACTCTTACTGGTGAAGATGATCTGTTCCACATCTTCATCCTCCAATGTGTGTGGTGTCTCCTCTGTCCTTTATGGCAATGGTGGGGATCTAGAGGGGGCCACACACAGTTCAGTGGTTGGAGATGTGGACTCCCAATTCCTGGCAGCTTCCATCTGTGGAACTACGTATGGCATCACTGCAGCAAGGAGGAGCTGCTGATTTTTCAGGACAGCAGCCACATCACTGTGGTAGGCAGCCCTGAGGGAGGCCAGCTCCTGGTGCAGGGAGTCCAGCTTGTTCTCAATCACGCTGCTGCCAGTTTGGAGGGCAGCTGTTGTGTCCTGTCCCTCATGGCAGCAGTTATGTCCCTCAGAGACTGTTGGACTCCATGCATTGGGGAGTGTGTGCCTTGTTTGGGTGCAGTCGGTTCATTGGCCGTAACGAGGCACGTGAGCATACCCTCTAGGCTGGCTGCCATAGCTTCCATCCCTGCCTGCACTTCCTTGGCAAGCTCCCGCTGGACTCCTACCACTGTCCTCTGAGTCCTCAGCTGTGTGGGTGCTGGCAGGTCGTACTATTGGGGTGTTGGGTGGGGCATCTGGGATACCTGATACATTATTATTCCTCATTGTGAATGGAGGTGGTGTCTGGAGGGATACAAGGACTTCTGGTAGGGTCTCTTGGCTGATGAATGCCAGCTGGTCATCCAGGTCAACGTGGTACTCCAGGACAGGAAGATCCGCAGGAGAGCCATCATCCTCTGCAATGAGATTTTATAAAATCAATCTTTCTGTGTTGTGGCAGTTGATATGTCACATCACTGACTTGCTATTGGAGGATCATTGTCATCTTAGTTCCCAAACATTGTTCCTGTACATCATGCTTGCAGCCTATCATCCCTTTGCCCCACCTGAGTGTCACATGAGGGGGAAGTTCATGTGGCACAATTGCTGAGTCAAAACTACTAGATGTGATGTATATCCTTTTTGTGGCTTTCCACCATCTTGTCATTGTCAACCCTCTCCTATGCATCCTTTTGCATGGTGAGGCCTTGCAATGGGTGCTGCAGTGCTCAAGGCACAGCACCACACTTGGTAATTTGCCCCTGTCCCAGTCTTACATGTTTCACATGCACCCATGCGGTGCTGAAACCTTGCACAACCCCAGAGATAGCATTGCCAGGACACTATGCTCTTGTTACCATTGATAGCTCCTCATGTTGATGTATGTGTATATGTGCTACATTGCACAGCACCCATGGACTTAGCAGAGTTTAATTTCATCTTCTGTCCGTGCAGGTAGGTGCGCCTTCCTACACACCTATGATCTCCCCTTCAATGCAGCCTTCCTTGCACTATGATACATGAGATGCAGCATGGTGTCAGTGCAGCTAATTTGACACAGGCACAAGTGTAGACCCAGGGATGGCCAGCATGGGTATAATATTTCTGATATGTACATCATTATGTATGTGACAGTGCCTTATGGTAAATGAGTTTATGAACATAGCCAGTTAACTGGAGTTGAACTTAGGTCAGGGCCTCAAGCTAGTTTGATTTTGATTCTGCAGGTAGTCATACTGGTCCCTCATTTCAAGTGCAGCAGTCCTATGACCACCTGACTGCCATTGTCTATATGACCACCCCTAACAGCACATGTGGTAGTGGCAACTGTTGTCAATGTGGAATGCCCCATGGGCCAATGGCCTGGCACTGGCAGGTTTCCAGCAGCTTACATACTCGGAATGACATCTGTCTTGTGACACCAGACCAGTATTACTTTCAACGCTACACTTCAGGTCTGTTCCCGCATTTCCACCAGCCTTTGCATGGCGGCAAAACCACCATGCAAAGGTTGGTGGTGATGTGATGTGGTGTGGTGTTCCCCTGGGTGCCTCTGCACAACCCATGTACCTGGCATGTGCAGTGCAAGGGATCCCATGCCCTGTCCCCTTCCCCTTTCCACTGCCTGATTTACAGGGCTAAGTGCAGCGTGTCCTGTCACACCAAATGCACCCCAAAACTGGCACTGACTCTATTTGATCCATCAACAATGTGGTGCTAAGTGCCCCACAGAGCTACCATGAGCAGACAGATTTCCACCCGCCATCTCAACGTGTGACTCATAATGCCAACCGCAAAGGGTACACTGCACTGGCAGTTTTACCAACACCAGACTTGCCCATGCACCATCCCCCGCCCGTCAATGTGGAATTATACGACATTATGTTCACAGTCATACACCATGTGTTGTATGTGTGTGTTTATTTCCCCATTCCTATGTGTCTCACATGCTTGTGTCAGAGTAGTTGTGGGCTCAGCCTGTGACTGTTGTGACCTACAATTTTCTATCTGTGGTACATATTTTCTGTATTGGCACATTACTGTTCAGCATTAAGATGTGTGGTTCAACACTACACCAGTCTAGTTAGTCTGAGTAGTAGCACGTTTCCAATGATACAGGACCAGCCTGCTATTCCCCCAAAGCATGCTCAGATTATTGTTCCCTGCAACCAGGTGGCATCCTCACTGCATGATGGAATGGTGGCTGCCTTATGTGGATGTGGTGTCAACGTGCGGGGTGGTGGTGCTACCTGCACATGTCTGGATACTATTGGGACAGTTGCAATAACTTGTGTGCTGTAAAATGCAGCACACATGTGTTTGGCCAATGAAGCAAGGCAGTTGCAAGGGGTTACTGCCAGGGGCACCACCATGACGTAACCCCAGAAATGGTATTGACTGACTACCTAGTCTCTGAAGTCTTGGTCGTGTTGGTAGGGGTGATCTGATTATATGCAAGGGATGTTGTGATAACAAAACCAGAGGCACAGTCATTATACATGCCATCCATTCCATGTGCTGCATACGTACATGTAGGTATTTAGCCCTGCTGATCTGACATATGTCCAGGTTGTGTATGTGTTATGGTGCATGGCACTACCAACGCATAGGTACATGTGTAGCTTACGTCAGCAAGGTGCTACTTGCTTCATGTGCAATGTGTCCCTCAGTGCTCCTTTGACATGCATTGTCTGAGTCCTATGTGCCTCCCCATTATTGCACTGTACATTTTAGCATTAATTTCCCCCATGCAACTTACCCTGCATGTGAAGTGTCTCTTGGTAGTCTGCACTGACCTGTGATTTCAGTGATGCAACCATCTCCTCCATCTCATCCAAGTCCTCTTGTGGTGCTGGACTCCCACCTCCAGTTTGCAGTGCTGCCTTCCTGTTCCTTGCAATTTTTTCCTTTGTCCTTTACTTACAATCATGCCAGCATTTCTTGCACTCTGTAACGGTTTTCCTCACCTCTGCCACACTGTTAATCTTGTCTACTATCTGCTGCCAAATTGACTCTCTCCTGCCAATTGGCAATTTTGAGTTGATGAAGAGTTGATGTTGATACTCCGTCACCTCTCTCACCAGTATTTCATGCTCCTCCGCACTGAAACAACACTTTCTCTTTTTCTTCTCCCTCCCATGGGACTTGTGTGTGTCCCTCTGGCTGGTTCCTGGTTGATTGGGGTTGACCTGGGGTCTCTCCTGGCTTTCTGGCTCCATTTTGCCTCTCGTTTGCACTGTCTACTCCATTAGCATCTGTATTTGACGTTAATGAGGGTAAAAATGGTGCATTTCTGTCTTGCAACATTTTTATGTGTTGTAAAACGGGTTAGAGTAATTTTTCCAGCATTAACGTAATTTTGCTTTACGACAAGGCACAATGGTTAATGTAAAAAACATTGGCCTATATTTACACGTTTTTAGCGCCACATTTGCATCATTTTTTTATGCAAAAGTTGCACAAACTTACAAAATACAATTTGATTTTGTAAGTTTGTGCCGCTTTTGCGTAAAAAAATGACACAAATGCGGTGCTAAAAAAGTCTAAATATGGGTCATTGACTCTAAACTATTTTTAGCGCCATCCAGCATCATAGTTTAAATATGCCGCCCGGGTGGCGTTAAACAATGGCGCTAGTCAGCGCTAACCTTTTTGATGCAAAACTGCATTAGCGCAGTTTTGCGTCAAAAAGTATAAATCTGGGCCCAAATATCTGAATACACATATCATACCACTCACATGTGTATGTGAACTACCACACCTGCACCAGAGTGGTGTTAGTGCAAACAATAGGTTTCCATACAGCCAGGACTCAGTAACCATAACCTAATTAGCAACAGAAAGTATGTATGACTCTTCACAATGTGGAATCATGAAAGAACCTTTCAAATTACACATGATTTTGGCAAAAAACTGATAAGACTGTAACTGTGAATAAGATATCTTTGCCTATTTCTCATGCCTACAACAGAATGGCTAAGTAAAATACTAGGTAGCCACTTACCACCTACAGAACATGAACATGATACTAACATTCACTGCCCTGACACCAGTGTATGTAATCGAGCAGGAATCTAGCAATACCTCTATAGTTCCCAACATGTAGTTTGTCTACTCAAAAAAGACATTACAAAGGTATATGTATATCACTCTCTTACTAAGGGGGTTCACCTTGTAACAGGTCTGAATAAGTTAAGCAAGTATGTCATTTGAAATGTAAAATGGACATCACAGCCTCACATCATCAATCACTCATCAGAAACCTTTTGAAAAGTAGGAATGACTTCATACTCATGTCAGACTCAATGTTGCACATAGACATGGGTCAAAGGACATTGTAATGGACAGAGAGCAAGGACCTGGACAAGTTACCATTATGATATTGAGAGTATTGACCTGTAGGTGGGAATGAACAACCACCAGGGTATAAAAAGCTGTATAGTGGTACCCATTTAACTGTCACATGTGCATCATCATATGCTTTTGTACAGAGGGGACAACATAGGTGAGTAATATGTCCTATACACATTAGAATGTGCACACCTGTTTACCATTGTTTTGGACTGTACATCAATGTGTTACCTGGAGATCTTCGACCCTATGCACTTACCACATTGTCAGAGCTAACAATCTGTCACATCAGACACTAACCTGGAAAAGGGGTGAAATTGTGTTAGGTCTGTACTTACCCCCTTGTGACTGCTGCGTTGCCCCAAACGCCCATCCAACTCCGTGTAGGCCACGGCCAATATGCGGGCCATTAGGGGGGTCAAGGTCCGACGGGCACCCCATCCTTGTTGGGAGGACACCCCCAGTTGGGCCTCTGTGGTCTTCCAGGCCCAGCGACTCAGGTCCTCCAACTGTTCCTATAGTGGGTGCTCCGCCGGCTGTGGACCCCCAGGGCATGCCAAATCCCCTTCTTCTGATGGGTATTGACCTGCATGGATTACACAGACAAGAAGAATGTCCACATGCCCCATACCAAAACAAGCAGGGTGAAAAACAAGTTAGTGCAATTAGCCATACACAGACTGTCCTCAACATCGCCCTCAATTAAAAATAAACATATGCAGTCAGGTCATGTGTGATGTTGGAACAGGCACACAACATGCATATCTAGCAACAGGTGTCAGCTTGTTACATATGACCAGACCACAAGCACATATGTAGATCCTGGCTAAGTTTGTCATACCACCTTCAATGGTCATGTATTACAGTCAGTAGGTGGGTCAGGGAACATTCATCACACACTGTGTATTATGTCTCAGGACTCAAAACACATATGCACAGGCCCATCTACCCACACATATTACCACAACCCTTCATTCTTCCACATTTCCTGGACATCATCACAAACTTTACCCATCATCCATTGCTTGTCATAACAAAGGACAGATGAGGACATATACTTATGTACCAGCTTATCAAGCTCCTCCGGGGAGAAGGGAGGGGCCCTATCACCTCTAGGACATGGCATGATTGCTCCCAGAGACAGTACACAGCAGCTCAGGTCAAGCAGGGATTGCTGGCAGCAGTGTCAGGAGTTAAATGAGAGATGAAGGTCCATATTTATACTTTTTCACGCAAATCTGCGCTAGCACAGTTTTGTGTGAAAAAGTAAATCGCCGGCTAGCTTTATTCCAAGACACCGGCTGGGTGCCATATTTATGGAATGGCGCTAGCCGACGCTAGTGCCTTGTTAGCATCTTTGTAAAGGACGCTAACAGGGTGGGGGAAGCGGAGGGGAAACTGGAGCTTGTGCACCGAATTATGGCGCTACACTGTTTGGAGGCAAAAAAATGCCTCTAAGCAGTGTAGTGCCATTTTCTGGTACACAACCCCCCTGAACATGGCTCCTGTCTCAGTAAAGACAGGAGCCATGCCCACCACCCCAATGGCCATGACCAGGGGACGAATGCCATGTCTAGCGCCAAAGTATAAATATGGAGATAGGTTTTCACTGAATTAGCATAAAATAAAATGGCGCTAATTCAGCACAAACCGAGTATAAATCTGGGCCGAAGAATCAGATGGCGGTCACGTCCACCACGTAAGACACCGTCACCGCTGGCAGACATCTCCATTGGCACAAGACAGCCAACGGCAGCAATGTTTTCCAATGGCAATGTCCACCGTGGTTCTTTCTGCCTACCATCATGACGACTTCCGCCAGCGGAGTTAGTTCATTTCCTAATGTCCAGTCCAGTACAGTAGATCAGGCAGCTGCTATTTAAGGCTCATAGCTGATCGGTAAAGTTAGATCAAAGTTGTGTCACAAGCTGTGAAACATATCTACGACATAGTGTTCACTGCGGGCTTTGAGCAAACATGTAGGGATATGAAGGATTATTGTACAGGTTGTAAATTTGATGAGTCATGACTAACGTAATTTTAGTGGCATAGTCATCACAATTAATGGCAATCTGAACTATGGTATTTGTGTCTTATTAATGTGAAACATGATAAAAATGTCATTATCACAGAGACTTTTAGGGCCGTATTTATAGGCTCCTAGCGCCACAGTGACGCTCCTATGGCGCTAAGCATAGTGTGTATTTACAAGGTGGCTTTAAGCCACTTTTTGTGGCTTAACGCCACCTTGTAAATACGGCCTCTTCCCACCCAGCACTGTGAGTGGAAGGGGCATTGTTGGAAAATGGGTTATTGGTAAGGGTAGGTAGGTACCTACACCTAGCAACAAGCCACTAACCTCCAATTAGGTACAGTTAGGTCTCAGTAAATTAATCCCAGCTCAACCCTTGGTAGCTTGGCAACGAGCATCAAGGCTTGACTTAGGAGACAGTGTGTAAAGCATTCAAATATCACAAAACAGTAATTAAATAAAACACAGGAAACAGTTTAAAAATCCAAAACCAATTTATAAAAATAGTTTATATTTTTATCTTTAAAATGACACAAAAACGAATAAAATTGGTTCAGGGGAACCGGAGATATGAATTTTTAAAGTATTATTATTTTTCTAGCGCTTAGAAACAAAAAGCGCCAATCGGGTCATCTGGTTGCACCAGGACCGGGGCAAAGTCAAAGTTTCAGGCCGACCGCGATGGAGCCCTGCTCGGCTACAAGTCGCGGGAGGCCTCGGTTAAAAAGTTACCTTCTGACTTAGTCTCTTTTTTGAAGTTTTTCTTCACCGGGACGAACCTGCCAGTTGAATCCGACCTCCTGGAGCCCTTGTCCGGATACGCGAAGTCGGTTTCCTCGGTGGTGATTTTTACCTTCGGACTTAGTCGTTTTTTCGAGATGAAAATCCTTTGACCGGGGTAAACCTGGATCTTGATCCGACGTCCGTGGAGCCCTTCTCGGATACGATGGCTGGGAGGTCCCGGTCAACTTTTTACCTTCGGTCTTAGTCTCTTTTTCGGATGTTTTTCTACATCGGGACGAACCACGAAGTCAGGCCGGGTCGCGGTTGAGGCAAGCCGGCTAGAATTTCCACGGCGGGTCGGTCACTTTATGGAGCTTTTTTTTCAAAATTTCTCAAATCTTTTCCAAACTTCTGGGGCTTCTCCCAGATGTTCTTTTAAGGTTCTTTTGGGGTCCACAGCTCACCCCAAGGGTCCAGAAGTTCTGTGATGGTCCTTGGGGGGTGCGGACTTCAACTCCCAGAATGCACCTGGCGCAAACTCCTTTCTGGCCACTGGGCAGTGGTCAACTGGTCTCTTTTTTCAGGAGTTGGTGCAGGGGACTCTGGTTTAGCAATTTTTCACCTGTAGCAAACAGGGAGTCCCTCCTTGAACCAGTTGAAGCCAGGCAAAGTCCTTCTTGTGGTGAAGCCCAAGTGTGCAGCTGGTGCAGTCCTTCTGAGTGCAGGGTCCAGGTGCAGGCCAGGGGTCCAGCAGGGCAGTCCTTCTTCTCCTTGTAGTTCCTTCTTCTTGAAATTTGGTGGGATTCAGATTTTTGGAGGATAGATCTGGCTGAGCCCACCCACTGGTGTGGCTAAAAATCATAAACACACCCCTCTCCTGCCCTCTCCTAATCTAATCAAGGGGGCACCTAATTGTCTGGGGTTGCAGGATGTGGGGTGTTGCTGGGTGCTCCAAATGTCCTTCTCTGCCTTTGAAGACCAGTTTGGCCGCCCTCCCCCTTCCTGCCTCACCATCTGCTGAGGGGAGATTCTCTCCCCCAAGCACATTCCTTTGTGTGAAGTCAGGCCACTTCACACCTCATCAAGGTAGCCTGGCAGAAGCTGCTGCAGGCTGGCCAATCAGAGCACAGCAGCAAAAACAATGCAGAGCTGAAATTGGCAACTTTTTAGGTAAAGTCTAAACTTTTTACCTGAACAAGTTATATTAAATCCAACAACTGGAAGTTGTGGGATTTATTACAACAATTAATTTGATACCAAATTCTTGGTATGTAACATTTAAGGAAACTTTAAAATTTAAAATAAAGTCTGCCCATTTTAGCCTATGAAGGCCATTTACTTCAATTAAGGAAAAACGAATTTGGCTGTTTTTACCTCACCAGGGCTTATAAATCTATTTTTATAAAGTCCCTGCTTATAGTTACATGGCACCCAGCCCTAGGGGCACATAGGGCACACCTTAGGGGTGACTTATATGTAAAAATAAGGTAGTTTAAGACTTTGGAAGTACCTTTCATTCCAAAGTCGAATTTGCATATAACTTTAATTTAAAAGGCAGGCTTGCTTTTAAAATGACACTGGGCACCTCAGCAGTGCACCTAGGTGTGCACCACCTATGCTGTGGTCCCTAAACCTACATGCCCTACCATATACTAGGGACTTATAGGTAGGTTAACTTAGCCAATTATAATTAGCCTAATTTGCATATCCATTTTACACAGAGCACTGGCCCTGGGACTGGTAAGCAGTACCCAGGGCACAGCCAAAAGTCAGTAACCACCAGTACCTATCCAAAAAGAGTGGGGGTGATCAGGCAAAAAAGGAGGACTTTCCTACAGGCATGCAATGGGTGTTGCTGTGGACATGCCACTGGCTCTGGCAGCTAACTTTTGCCCCAGCGCAGGAGGAAATGCAGGGGTGCGCCGTATTCCTTTAAATACGGCATGTCCCTGCATTTCTGTGACACTCAAGAGCAGGCGTTCAAAGGGGCCTTCCATTCTTTATAATGGGGCCCTAAGTAGTCCACAGGAGTAGCAACAATATTTTGGTGCTACTCCTGCAGAGTACATCAATAGCGTCATGAAGGATGACGCTATTGCTCCCTACCATGTGCCATGGTGCGCTGTATTTTAAATCCATTTCAGGGTCCCCCTACATGGCACTGGGTGCAATGGCCATGCACAGGGGACCGTGGTTCCCTGTGCTGGCCATTGGTGTGGTGGGCATGACTCCTGTCTTTTCTAAGACAGGAGTCGTGGTATGGATGCGTCAGAAAATGACACTAGGCTGGTTAGAGAAATTTTTTTGTTTACTCTAACCTGCCTAACGTAATTTTTTGGTGCGAAACCCCCTTCTTCCATACCATCAGCCCCACCTGGCTAACGTAATTTGTTTTGGCGGTAGCCTACCCTTTGCACTGGCTTGCACCATTCCATAAATATGGTGCCCAGCTGGTGCTCAGAAATGGTGCAAGCCGGTGCTAAACCTTTTGGTGCAAAACTGCGTTTTGCACCAAAAAGTATAAATCAAGGCCAATGTTTCTACATTTTCATATGGCATGTCGAGCATTATGTGTGACGTATGTATTTTAACACTCATAATGAACAGAATGAGTGATGCACATACATCTTGGTTTTATCACACATAGGCCTATATTTATAGTCCCATATTTAAACTTTTTGACGCAAATCAGCGCTAGGGCAGATTTGTGTCAAAAAGTTTACCGCTGACTAACGCCATTCCAACGCACCAGCCAGGCGCCTTATTTATGGAATTAAGTTAGCCGGTGCTGCGGCCTGGTTAGTGTCAAAATAAATTACGGTAACTGGGCAGCGGAGGCGAAGGGAAGACTGTGGGTTGTGCGGCAAAGAATGGTGCAAGTCAGGTTAGAGTCAAAAATATTGGCTCTAACCTGACTAGCGCCATTTTTTGGTGCACAACCCCCAAGGAAATTACTCCTGTCTTAGCAAAGACAGGAGTCATGCCCCCCCTGCCCAATGGCCATGCCCAAGGGACTTCTATCCCCTGGGCATGGCCATTGGGCACAGTGGCATGTAAGGGGGCCCAAGTTAGGCCCCCCCATGCCACTTAAAAAAATAAATATATATATACTTACCTGCACTTACCTGCACTCACCATGGATGGGTCTCCCCATCCATGGGTGTCCTCCAGGGGTGGGCGAGGGTGGCAGGGGGTGTCCCTGGGTGCAGGGAAGGGCACCTGTGGACTGCTTCCATGGTCTCCCACCATGGAAATGAGCCCACAAGTCCCTTAACGCCTGCCCTGCCCCAGACATTAAAAAAACACCACAAATCTGTCTGGGCGCCATGTTTTAAGGCCCGCCTCCTCCTCTGCGTCATTTTGACACCGGAGGATAAATAAAGCGCAGATGCCTTACAGTCATTTTTTGCACGGGAACGCCTACCTTGCATGTCATTAGCGCAAGGTAGGTTTTCACGTACAAAAAATGACTCAAACTCCATAACTTTGGTGCTAGATGGGTCTAGCGCCAAAGTATAAATATGGAGTTAAGTTGGCACCAAATTTGCGTAAAAAAAAGATGCAAATCCAGCGCAAACAGAGTATAAATATGGGCCATAATTTTTCATGCAAAACTGTGCTAATGCAGTTTTGCGTGAAAAAGTTTACCGCCGGCTAGCATCATTCCAAGACATCCCCGGGTGGGGGTGGCAGTATAGGAGAAGGGGGTTTTGCACCAAAAACGAAGTTAGGCTGGTTAGAGTAAAAAATGATGACTCTAACCAGCCCGGCGTCATTTCTTGACGCAAAACCTACCATACCACATGACTCCTGTCTTATAAAAGACAGAAGTCATGCCCACTGACCCAATGGTTAGCACAGGGGACAAGGATCCCCTGGGCATGGCCATTGCACCCAGTGACACGTAGTGGGGCCCATTTCAGGGCCCCTAATGCCATTTAAAAAAATAATGCAAAATACTTACCTTTACTTAATTATACTTACCTGGGATGGGGTCCCCTGTCCACCGCTGTCCCTCTGGGGTGGGTGGAGGTGATCCTAGGGCCTGGGCCAAGTTCCACTATGGAAATGGGCCCACAGGTCTCCTAACTCCTGCCCTGACCCAGGCATTAAATAATGGCACTAAGCAAGCCTAGCACCCGCCTCCCTCCCCTGTCCATTTTTGCATGGGAGGATAAATAAGGTCCCTGGGCCTTAGAGTCATTTTTTGACCGGGAACACCTATCTTGCATCTCATTGAGGCAAGGTTGTTTCCCGCTAGCAAAAAATGACTTTAACTTGGGCGCTAGACGGGTCTAGCGCCAAAGTATAAATATGGAGTTAGGTGTGCGCTGAATTAGTGTAAAAAAATTACGCTAATTCAGCCCAAAGCAAATGTAAATTTGGGCCATAGTTACCCTGGTATGGGAAGAGTGAGAGAACCTCCAGTGTACCATCCACCAGCAGACCTGCAGACCATGGAGAATCAACACATCATCTAAATCCAGTCATGGATCTTTGTCATCAGTTGGAGCCAGACCTGATACCTGCCATTTGTAATCCTTATAGCATACCACCCAATGTGCAAGTTATGTCAGTGCTGCACTTCCTGGTCACAGGTTCCTTTTAAAATACTGTGGCCCTAACTGCAGTGACGTCTCAGCCTATGTTCAGTCTGGTTGTGAAGGCTGTACTTTCTGCATTGTTGAAACACTTGGACAGCTACATCAGATGTCCACAACATGATGATTTGGCCCATGTGAAGGTTGATTTTTATGTTGTCAAATGCAAGCAAATACAAATGATGGATGGAATGCGGAACCAATCAAACATTCACCCCCAGTCACAGATCTGGGTTTAATCCATCAATTCTTTTGCTCACCATGCCACCCCAATGTGGACCCAGCCATATGCAAATCAGTCTTGACATGTGGCTCCTGGGAACAGTCCAGCCCAAACTGCCAAGCCAGGCCTGCCTTGGACCAGTTTCAGGATATCACCCTTCATTAGCGAGCC
Organism: Pleurodeles waltl; assembly: GCF_031143425.1. Classification (NCBI taxonomy): domain Eukaryota; kingdom Metazoa; phylum Chordata; class Amphibia; order Caudata; family Salamandridae; genus Pleurodeles; species Pleurodeles waltl. The sequence continues at coordinate 415,877,938 of NC_090437.1, read as the reverse complement.
TAGCTTGAATCCAGTGGCATAGTGAGCCCCGAACCCACATCTGGGCATACTCAGCTCACTTATGGTGACAAAAGCAAACAAACACAAATGATGGAGAGAATGCCGAACCAATCAAACATTCACTCTTTTTTTGAAAGATCTGAGTTGAATCCGTCAATTCTTTTGCTCACCATGCCACCCTAGTTTAATACCAGTCATTTACAAATTAGTCTTGACCATGTACCCCCTGGAAACAGTCCAACGTGAACTGCCAGGCCAGGTCCTCCCTGGACAGAAAGCAAGCATCCTAGAACAAATTTCAAGATATCACTCTTCATCAGCCAGGCTAGCTTGAATCCAGTAGCATAGTGAGCCCGGGACCCATGTCTGGGCATACCCAGCTCACTTATGGCGACAAAAGCAAACAAACACAAATGATGGATGAAACGCAGAACCAATCAAACACCCACCCCCAGTCACAGACCTGGGTTTAATCCATCAATTCTTTTGTTCACCATGCCACACCAGTCTATCCCATGAAAATAGTCCTGCCTGAACTGCAAGGCCAAGTATACACTGGACCAGTTTTAGTATATCACCCATTGTCAGCTAGGCTAATTTGAATCCAGTGGTATAGTGAACTTAGGACCCACGTCTGGGCATACCTGGCGCACTTATGACAAAAAAAGCAAGAAAAATACAAATGATGGACAGAACGCAGAACTAATCAAACATTCAGCCCCAGTCACAGGTCTGGGTTCAATCCATCAATTCTTTGGCTCACAATGCCACCCCAGTTTGGACCCAGCCATAGGCAAATCAGTCCAGACCGAACTGCCAGGCAAGGTCCTCCATGGACTAGAATCAAGTATACTGAGACCAGTTTCAGGGTATCACCCTTTCATCAGCCAAACTAGCTTTAATCCAGTGGCATAGTGAGCCCTGGACCCACATCTGGGCATACCCATCTCACTTATGGCAGCAAAAGCAAACAAACACAAATGATGCAGGGAATGCAGAACAAATCAAACATTCACCCCAGTCACAGATCTGGGTTTATTCCATCAATTTTTTTGCTCACCATGTCACCCCAGATTGGACCCAGCCATATGGAACTCAGTCTTGACGGGAACAGTCCAGCACAAACTGTCAGGCCAGGTCCTCAATGAACCTGATATCAGGGTATCATCCTTCATCAGCCAGGCTAGCTTGAATCACTGACAAAGTGAGGTCACTACCCACAACTGGGCATACCAGGCACACTCATGGCAACAAAAGCAAACAAACACAAATGATGGACCAGAACCAGTCAAACATTCACCCCAATCACAGATCTGGGTTTAATCCACCAACTCTTTGGCTCAACATGCCACCCTTGTTTGGACCCAGGCATATACAAATTAGTCTTAACCCTGTGACACATGGGAACAGTCCAGCCCAGACTGCCAGGCCAGGTCCTCCCTGGACCGGAAACAAGCATCCTGTGAAATGTTTCAGGGTATCCCCCTTTATCAGCCCGGCTACGTTGAATCCAGTGGTGAACACAAATGATGGACGGAACACAGAACTAATAAAACATTCACCCCCGTCACAGATCTCGGTTTAATCCATCAATTCTTTTGCTCACCATGCCACCCCAGTTTGGACACAGCCACATGCAAATCCTTCTTGACCCCGCACCCCATGGGAACAGTCCAGCCTGAACTGCCAGGCCAGGTCTTCCCTGGACCAGAAACAAGCACTCTGGAACTGGTTTCAGAGCATTAACCTTCGTCAGCAAAGCTAGCTTGAATCCAGTGGCATAGTGAGCCCATAACCCACGTCTGGGCATATCTGGTGCACTTAGGGAAATAAAAGCAAATAAACACAAATGATGGATGGAATACATAACTAATCAAACATTCACCCCCAGTCACAGATCTGAGTTTAATCTAGCAATTCCTTTGCTCACAATGCTACTCAGGTTTTGACCCAACAATAAGCAAATCAGTCCTGACCCTGTGCCCCCATGAAAGCACTCCAGTCAGAACTGTTAGGCAAGCTTTTCTCTGGAAGTGAGACAAGCATGTTAGTACTGATTTCAGGATATTATCCTTCACCAGCCAGGCTAGTTTGACTACAGTTGCACAGTGAGCCCGGGACTCACATCTGGGCATACCTGGCACACTTATGGCGGCAAAAGCAAACAAACATAAATGATGGACAGAATGCAGAACCAATCAAAAACAATTCACCCCCCAGTCACAGATCTGGGTTGAATCCATCAATTATTTTGCTCATCATGCCACCCCAGTTTGGACCCAGTCATATACAAATCAGTCTTGACCCTGTGCCCCATGGGAACAGTCCATCCTGAACTGCCAGGCCAGTTCCTCCCTGGACCAGGAACAAGCATCCTGGGACCAGTTTTGGGGTATCACCCTTTATCAGCCAGGCTAGATGGAATCCAGTGGCATAGTGAGCCCACAACCCACATCTGGGCATACCCGGCACATTTATTGTGACAAATGCAAAAAAAAAAAAAAAAAACGCAAGTGATGGATGGAATGCAGAACCAATCAAACATTCATCCCCAGTAACAGATCTAGGTTTAATCCATGAATTCTTTTTCTCACCATAGCACCCAGGTTTGGACCCAGCTATTAGCAAATCAATCCTGACCCTGTGCTACATGAGAACAGTTGAGTCCAAACTGCCATAGAAGGTCCTCCCTGGACTATAAACAAACTTCTCAAAACCACTTTCTGGACGTCAACCACACTACCTTGAAGCTAGGGGCATAGTGAGCCCGTGTCCCAAGTGTGGGCATACCCAGCTCACTTATGGTGACAAAAGCAAACAAATACAAATGCTGGATGCAATGCAGAACCAATCAGTCACCCCCAGCGACAGATCTGGGTTTAATCAATCAATTCTTTTGCTCACCATGCCACCCCGGTTTGGACCCAGCCATATGCAAATTAGTCTTGACCCTGTACCCCATGGGAACAGTCCAGCCAAAATGCCAGGGCATGTTCTCCCTGGACTAGAAACAAGGATGCTGGGACCAGTTTCAGGGTATCACCCTTCATCAGTCAGGCTGGCTTGAATCCAGTGGCATAGTAAGTCCGGGACCCACATCTGGGCATACCTGGTGCACTTATGGCAAAAAAAGCAAATACACACAAATGATGGACAAAACATAGAGCCAATCAAACATTCACCTCAGTCACAGAGCTGGGGTTAACCCATAATTTTTTTTGCTCAACATGTCTCTCCAGTTTGGACCCAGCCATATGCAAATCAGTCCTGACCCTGTGGCATACAGAAACAGTTGAGCCCAAACTATCAGGGCAGGTTCTCCCAGGACCAGATTCAGGACATCATCCTTCATCAGCAAAGCTAGCTTGAATCCAGTGCCATAGTGAGCCCGGGACCTATGTCAGAGAATACCCGGTGCACTTATGGCAACAAAAGCAAAAAAAACACAAATGATGAAGAAAACGCAGAACCAATCAAACATTAAACCCCAGGCGCAGATCTGAGTTTAATCTATCACTTCTTTTGCTCACCATGCCACCCCACCCCAGTTTGGACCAAGCCATATGCAAATCAGTCCTTACCCTGTGCCCCATGGGAACAGTCTAGCCCAAACTGCCAGACCAGGTCCTCCCTGGACTGGAAACAAGCAACCTGGCACCGGCTTCGGGTATCCCCCTTCATCACCTAGGCTAGCTTGAATCCAGTGGCATAGTGAGCCTGGGACCCACGTCTGGGCATACCCGGTGCACTTATTATTATTTATTTTTTTTAACACTTTTATTTTATTGGCATTCCACCTTATGCGATCAGACCACAGTACATCTTATTTAACCAGCATAAATATTGGACATTAATGTAAGCAATTACATTCTTGACTTACAGCAATTTTTACACAATGTACCGCTTATTGCATTCACATTGTCTTTTTATAATACAATTCCTCCGCTAAGGTATTTGGTGTAAGTCAGCTGTTCAGGAGAACAGGTTAGAAACTATGGTTGGGACAGGGTTAAGATATAAGTGAGCATGTAGTATTTGACCAGCATAGAGCTTTTTGTCTGGTTAATATATGCCATCCAAGAAATACTAATCAACTTCTCTATTTGAGACAAAAAAAACATGGAAGAAACCAAAGAGATAAAAGGCTGGTAACTCGCCCGTGGTCTATACATTCGAGCAGACGATCAGTTTGACAGCATCAAAATATGTTACATTATTGATGTAGTATCATTTAAGTGTTCTGTGGGGATGTTTCCCTAGGAGAGTGTGGGGGAGGTATCAGTCCGGCCATGTTCCAATCTCCTCCAAGTCTTTTAGTTGTCCTAAGAACACTCATCTACCAGAACGCTCCTATTGAGTTGTCGCAGTGCTCCCTCTGTCACTCTCCTAATCTGACTCTACTCTCGTGGTAGTGGTTTCCCAACTATCGATGACCTCTGTCAACAGCGGGGCTATTGGCCTGTGCCTCATCCCTCTACTTTTTTCCCTTCTCAGAGCTCTCTCCTCTGCCCTACCCCATCTCGGTACATCTAATGTCAAGACTAGCAAGCTGGGTCCCTTATTATGTTTCCATGCCATTGACACTCTACACTTAGCCAGTACCAGGTCCAGGTCCAGGTCCAGGTCCGCAAATCTGTTGCCAATTGATTTGGGGAGGGGTCTAGTGAACAACCCTAGCAGGCATGTCTCTATTGTATTCTCTAGTCATCTACACAGCATGTGGTTAATATGTTGTATGACCCCCCCTCAGAATTCTTGCAGCTGTGGACATGCCCATGTCATATAGCCGAATCCTACATCAGGAAAGAGACATCGTGGACAACCTATCTCATGCCCCCCGTATATGAGCCTTAGTCAATGTGGGGTAAGGTAAGTCCTATGTGTGTAGTTATACTGTAGGTATTTGCGGGAGACTGAGGGTGGAAACGCCAAAACTCTACTCCAATCTGCGTCAGTGAGGGGCCTTTTGGAGGTAGGCTTCTCCCACTTAGCCTGGAGAGCGTCCAACGGCCTATGAACCATTCCCAATAGCGCCTTATATAGCCAGGAGACCAATTGTGAACCCTCTCCAATGGACAGCATAGTTTGTAGAACATCGTGTGTAGGTGGCTCACCCTCCACTTTGCTCCAGAGGTCCTGAATAGCCCCCTCCACTGCTTCGTAAGTCAGAAACTGCCCACGAGGCAGTCCAGTCCAGGAGGTCCGCGAACAGGATCAGCATACCCTGGCAATACAATGCGTCTAGTGTATGTATTTCTACAGCCATCCAGCAGTTAAGTTGTCTTTTTGTAAAGCAGGAGGGTGGGTCACCATGAGGGATCCCCACCAGTGGTGTAGCTGGTGCATAGGGTACTCTAGTTTTTGTTTTCCTGAGAACTCTCCGCCAATTCATCAGGGGTGTTGCTAGTAATATACCCCACTTGGGGCCCCGTGGTTTCGGCGTGAGCATACCGGCTACAAGTCCACTGCGACTGGAGTCCCCCACCACCAGCCGTTAATTACATGAGTTCCACCCACTGAGCCAGCGCGCAGACCATTGTAACTGAGCTGCTAAAAAATAAAGCTCAAAATCTGGGACTCCAAGCCCTCCACCCTCAGGTGGTAGGTGGAGAGTGATCAGGGCCACCCGTTGACGTACACAATCCCACAGCAATTCCCTGAGAAGCATGTCTAATGGACGAAACCAAGAGACTGGCAGTGTAATGGGTAGGTTAGTAAAGTAATAAAGCAGCCTGGGGAGCATCACCATTTTAATGAGAGGGACTCGTGTCATAGAAGGCAAACAAAGGGTGAGCCAGAAGGTGACATTGGACCACAATGTTTGCATTGCTTTTCCCAGGATGCGCTCCCTGATATCCTACAACTTATGATAAATTTGGACACGCAGATAGCAGAATATAAGTGGAACCCATGTCACCTTCTCAGATAAAAAATCCAGGTAATTCACTCACAAGTTTTTCTCCTATTTAACCAGAACAGACACCAAATTCATCCATCAATTTAAACACTCACAGCAGCATTACTAGGCTGTTTTTAAGGTAAATAAGGAGGTCATCTGCATATAGGGAAATGATGATACCCGGGGCAATTATGGCGACAAAAGCAAACAAACACAAATGATGGGCGGAATGCAGAACCAATCAAACATTCACCCCTAGTCAAAGATCTGGGTTTAATCCATCAATTAATTTGCTCACCATTGCACCCCAGTTTGGAACCAGGCATATGCAAATCAGTGTTGACCCTGTGCACCATGGGAACAGTCCAGCCCGAACTGCGAGGCCAGGTCCTGAAAGGGAAGCAAAAATGGAAATTGTATCTAAAATGGTTGTAAGGAAAGCTATAAATAGAAGAATATCGTTAGCGTAATCTGAAAATGTAATCTGCTTATCTCCATACTTGAAACCTTGCATGGTGTTTTCTGTCGGATTTAGATAAGAAGGGCTCAAAAGCAACAATGAAAAGAAGAGGTGATAGTGGACAACCCTGTGGCACTCCTCTGTGTAGAGGGGAAAGAAGGAGAAATTAGGCCTTTAACAAATATAGAAGCTCGATGAGAAGAGTATAAAAGAGAAACCAGATTAATTCATTTTTGCCAAAAGCAAAACCATTCAAGAGTAGAAAATATAAAACTCCAATGCTTTCTGTGGTTAAATCAAATTCTTTACAAATGGTAGAGAGCTTTCAATTGATGTCAGTTTGCAAAGAATCTTTTTCTGGCATGTAAAGGGTTTGATAGTAATTGATAAATACAGTGGGTATATCTCATTACGAGTTTGGCGGGCTGACGGTAAGACCGCCGCTATGGCGGCAGCCAAAAGACCACCATGTTGGCAGTCATACTGACCTCCATATTACGAGTTACACAGCCAGGACCACCAAAATCCAGCCAAAATTCAGAAAACGCCAGGACTCTGGAGGGCGGGAAAGAGGTGCTCTCACCACCATCACCTCCAGCCCACAAAAAATCACCAAACCTATTACAACCTACAAATCACAATATCGGTTCTTCTATGGCGGAAGACAATGGTGGGGTGAACCGGTGTGAACCCCGATGGTCAGCGGTCACCACTATAAATTACCACACCACATTACATAATTTGAAAAACCCACACCTGACACACATTCACACATCCAACATACATACACACTATAAAACATACCCCTTCAAACCCCACAAACCCCACAATCCTTTGCAACCAGAACGCCATACACAGCTCGAAAAAGGGCACACTCAAATATCAGAATCCATAGATCAGGCACACCTACACACTTCACATAGCACACATCACACACATGCACAACACACCCAACACAACAATTAGTACCCAACACATTAGATACCACCGGTCATCCACTCACATCACAGCACCCACACTTCATCACCAATTCAATTTCCCCTACTGTCTCGTCCACCACTACCATGTCTCCACAAAAACATCCCTGTTTCACAGATGATGAATTGAGGTTCATGGTGGAAGAAATCATCAGAGTAGAGCCACACCTATTTGGAACACATGTCCAGCAAAAATCTATCGCCAGGAAAATGGATATGTGGCAAAGAATAGTTGACAGGGTGAATTCTATAGGCAACTATCCATGCACAAGGGAGGACATCAGGAAGAGGTGGAACGACCTCAGGGGGAAGGTGCATTCCATGACGGCCAAGCACCAGATGCCAGCCAGCAAGACTGGGAGTGGCCCCCACCTCCTCCACCTACTTTCACATCATGGGAGGAGAAGGTCTTCAACATCCTGCATCCTGAGGGCTTGACAGGGATATCTGGGGACTGGAGTCAGATAAGTAACACCTATGATTTAACCCTAAACTTTTATCTTGCATGATCACTGATCACCTTTTGACATCTTAACAGTCAAACCACTTACCAGCCCTGTGTCCAACTGTCCAAATACCCCTCTCTGCCATCCCACATGTCAACTAAACTCACCTGGGTCCCCAGTGTCTGTCTATGGCATGGGTAGTACAGGGACTGATAGCACTAGAACTCCCGGCAGGCACTGTTCCACCATTAAGAAAACCAAAACAGTGTACTACAATTAAAATTGCCTTGCATGGTAAACTAACAAACAATTCAACCCACCTGAATGCTCCACAATTGTACAGTCTATGGCAATTACAGAAATGCTATGGACATCTGTCAGTACAATATCATCCAACACACAGCTACAGCTGTGTTCCATGCTAAACTGGCGTTTAAATCTCCATTCAAACAACGTAATGTACTCACCTGGGGTCACACAAATACAGGAAGCTGGATGCACTCAGAGTACACCCATACAGAGGCCCAGGTGTCATGGTTACTCCCATACTGTTGGCCAGCTCGGTTTCCATAGTACATTGTGCAGCTGTTTGTTATCTCATTGATGCTATATACCTAACTTGGAGATAACTTTAAAACGTAAAGTCATTTAGCAGACAAGATATGAGCCTATGAACAGACATCTAACCACCAAGATACTCCAACATCTTGTAGCAAGGTGTATGATATAGGAAGTCTCTGTTTCTCATATAGCTCTAACACAGATTTGGAAGCAGGTGTCAATATCATATAGGGGATCAAGTAAAGGTTTTGTGTGCATGTCACATAGCATATCTACCGTTCAAAGTTGGATATCACATGTTGCATAACTTTCAGTAACTGCGTGTTTCACTTCTCCTACAGGTAACCTAGCCATTGTGACAATGGAAAGGACACCAGAGACAGCCACTTCCCCTCTGGATGAAGCCCTCAGTGAGGACATCACCCCTGCATGTGTGGACATTGAGGACGACTCCAAATGTTGTTGTAGCTACCCTGATGATTTCATCCACCATGCCTGAACCCTTCACTGTTTAAAATCATTGGATTTGATCCAGTTCCCACATATAAATGTGCACTCCATAATAAACACTACTAAACCACAGATCATGTATATATGATGAGTATTTTTTCAGCAATATGCAACTGTTAACTGTAAAACTGTAATACCTCTTGCACATAAAAGATATGCACCAATGTACCAAGTTAGTCCCATCTCACATGTACTGTTTAATCAGGGTACAGTTTGCACTTGATGATACTGATGGACAAACTTCTATTCACATACATTGCACTTTCATACATATAGGCTGGGAAAATGCAAGTGATCATACAGTGAAGTACTGCTGCTCACTTTAGTGTCTCAGCATAGGTGTGAATTACTAGCACCCCACAGACCACTGAAGTTAAGGACATGTCAGTCTTTCACTATTCGAATAGGCAAAAAGAGTGGTTCAATGTATCATCAGCTAAAGCCTTATCAAATACCCATACCATACCTCCCAAATGACCAAACCCCATAATACAGACAAAGGTCTGTACAACTGCCCCCAGTCATGGAACCTTCTGCTTACCATGGTCAGATATCAGTAGGCATGCTACTCATCTATGTCAGTCTTGATACACATGCACAGTGGTCTGAAATGAGGTAACACAGTGACAGGTACATACAAAAAAGGTATTACCAAAATCAAGCCATTAAGAAGGTTGATGTTATGGATTGCACAGGATGACATGTGCCAGAGACACAAGACCACACACATGGCACCATCGGGCCCATCTACCACGGCATACAGGTCTATAGTGTGGAATAGGACACCACCATCCCACTGTCCTGACAGTCTGAGCATAGAACTCACGTACCGCAAATCTCATGCCTGACAATATCTGGCTCAATCCATGTTCACTTCACGTGTTTACAAGCGTGAGAGTCTTCTACTTAATAAAAAATGATTTAAGTATGATTTCCTTTCTTTTGCTTTTCTTCGGAATCCAGTAAAAATGAAATACTTGGGTCTCTGGTTTACCAACTCCTTACAGGATACTATATCACTTAATTGTACTGTTCTTCTTTCTACTTATCTACCCTTACTTCACAATGGAACCCACTATTTTTCTCATGGTGGGATAGGTTAGGCTCTATGAAGATGGTGTTTCATATCTATTGTCACTTTGTTTTTATGGAACAATAAAAAACCTTGTAATAAGCAACAAGGGGGTGTTAATTTTCCACATTTCCAATCTTATCACATTACTTTCTTTTTTAAACAATCAGTCCTTTATCAGGATAACCACAACATAATTACTCCCTCATTGTAGACAGAATTGGAGTTGTTTTTTACTCAACCTTTTTCCTTTTCAGAATGTTTGCCTTTTATCTAACATCCTTCTTCTAATTCTTAAAAATGCTTTTAAATTACTATGTTCAATTTATATTTCTACTCTTTCAGTTCTGGATCAATTCCTTCAATCCTCAATCTGGTACAATAAACTTATTAAAATCAATAATACAACTAATTTTTGGGAAATCATGGCTAGAAAAAGGCTTACTATGGACTCCAATTAATTCATCACAACTCGTCTATCTTCTTTTCACAGACTCAATCTTTCTTTCACTTTCTTAAATCATTTAAGATTCTCCCCTTCCTCCATTTCCCCTGTACAACCATTGTTGCTAACCACTCCTTCTCATACCTATTCAGGCCTTATTTACCCCCCCCCTGGTGTCCGACAACTATTGGAGATACAATAGGAAGAACACCTACGCACTTCTTTTTCCCCTTCTCCATGTAATAAAATACAGTATGTCTCAAAATCCGCAAAACTTCCCGTGCTGCCAACACAACTCAAACTTTATTTTTTATATATAACTCCCTTATGATTACTCCGGCTTCCTTACACAAGTATGATCATAACGCTTCATCATCCTGTTGGTCTTGTGCTGTCTGTTTCAGACATAAAACATATTTTATTTGAATGTGTCAACACTTATCAATTCACAACAAATTAACTCTATTTTTCATACACATACGTTTTCCTTTACCAAATTATTTTTAGGTAGCATTTCAGATGATTGGTAGGATTGTATTTTCAATGTACAAATTTTACTACTTGCTATTTCCTTTCAACAAATCACCAACAACTGGAACAATGCTCTTTATGTCTCTTTTCAAGCATGGTGGTATGCAGTTTGTTAGAATCTTAGGCTAGGCAAAGGTTACACTATCCCAATGTCTCTTGCTATCAAACGAAATTCTCTTTAGCCTCCAGTAACACTTTCCTTAGCTTCTTTGCTTTAATGCCCACCTTACATCAACCCCTAACTGAAGAAGTACCTAAATCCCCTGGACTTCTCCATTTTCCTACCCGATTTTATTTATTAATGATAATATGTTATTTAGCTATTTACCTGTTAAATCTACTCTACAGTGATCGAATTCTGCCATTGCTTAAGATCAGGTCAGCTTTCATTGCACAAGATATTTTTGTTATTCTCCCATATAAATGCAGATATTATATTGTACTATTTATTCATTACTCAACTGTAGTCATTATATTGTTGATTCATCATACTGTGAACTGTTTTTCTCTTTTTCTGTTCAATAAACTTCACTTTCAAACTTAAAAAAATAAAAACATTTTTTATTGCAGAAACAATGACAATGAAATCTGTATCACTTGAGGCTAAGGGCCCTACTACGAGTCTGAAAGTCACAAGACCGCCAGACTTGTGGTAGAGGTCAGACCTCCGCAGCTGTGGCAGCCTGACCCCCACATTACGACCCTGACAGTTGGACCGCCAAAAGACTGCCATCTCCACCAGGATCTTTGATTGAGACGGGTATGACTGCGGCTGTGGCTGTAATCAGCCAGGGCGGCGCTGAAGTCAGTGCCCTGTGCTGATTATAACCATGTTCTCTGCAGCCTTTTCATGGTAATTCAACTACCAGGAAAAGGCTGGCAGAGAACAAGAGCAGAGGGCTACAGGGGGGCCCCTGCACTGCCCATGGCAAGGCAGTGCAGACCCCCCTTTCCAGCACTGTCTTAATGCGCACTGTCTGCGTTGCAGACAGTGCGCATTCAGAGGATGCTAGGGAGGCCCCCTGTGCAACGGCATTGGACTCGGCTCCAGTTGGAACCAAGTCCAATGCTTCCGCAAGTTTTCCAATGGGCCGACAGGCGGCAGGGCAGTGGAAAACTTGTAATGGGGCCTGTGGGGAGACCGCCAGCACCATGGGGGTCTCCTCTTCAGGAGTGTGATGGTCAGATTTTTCCAACCACCAAACGAGTATTCAGCCCCTAAATGTTTGGCAAAAACAACACAGATGTATTCAATAAATGTACATATGAATTGGTACCATGATTGCAGTACTTTATACACTGCTTCTACACACTCCCTTTTCAGAAAAATCAGAATTTACTGCAGGTTTTCTCCTGGTAAATTTCAACTGGTTTGACCTGGTAAAATTGACCATGGGGAAATTTCAGAGGTGTTTCAATACCCACATATACAAGAATTATGATCTCTGTGCCAATGAAGGTGTTGGAGAGGATCAGAACTCCATGGTCACTTGGAGACATGATCTTAGTCTTTAAAATTTTGAAAGGCATAATAACCAATCACAATGCAAGATCGTACATCTCTGAAAAAAATAGGGGACCTGAAAAACAATTTTACACAAACTGTTTCAGAAATTGTTAACCCAGCAGTCACTTCACCATTTTATTATACACACAGAGATGAAAGCCTTGGCTTTGGAGCATTTTAAATTACCCTTAAACATCAAGATATTACAACACCTAGGGGGTCATTCCGACCCTGGCGGTCCAAGACCGCCAGGGCCGGGGACCACGGAAGCACCGCCAACAGGCTGGCGGTGCTTCCCAGCCCATTCGGTCAGAAAAGGGAATCCGGCGGTTTCCCGCCGGATTTCCCCTGCATGGGCTGAATCTCCAGATTCCGACCCCCTTCCCGCCATCCTGTTCCTGGCGGTAAAAAACGCCAGGAACAGGATGGCGGGAACGGGTGTTGTGGGGCCCCTGGGGGCACCTGCACTGCCCATGCCACTGGCATGGGCAGTGCAGGGGCCCCCTAACAGGGCCCCATAAAGATTTTCACTGTCTGCATTGCAGACAGTGAAAATCACGACGGGTGCAACTGCACCCGTCGCACCCCTGCAACTCCGCCAGCTCCATTGGGAGCCAGCTTCATTGTTGCAGGGCCTTTCCCGCTGGGCCGGCGGGCGCCCGCCGGCTCAGCGGGAAAGCCAGAATGGCCGCCGCGGTCTTTTGACCGCGGAGCGGTCTTTCGGCGGCCTAATTTTGGCGGGCGGCGACTGCCGCCCACCAAAGTTAGAATGAGGGCCCTAATGCCATGTGGGTGAACAGCAAACATTTATAGATTTTTTATACTGCTAGTTAGTAAAAGACCAGCAAAAGTGCACTTGGTCAGTAAAGAGATAGAACTTTGTATGTGCACAGAGAAAAGTGTGTGGTTATTGCTTCACAATTTAGGTAAAGAAACTTGTTATAATAGAGGAATATCTTAACAAAGGATCACCAGCAGATGTTTTAGTGATGAAATTATTAAAAGTAGTGAGGGCTCAATTTAAAAAAGACATACATATTTACGTTTTTTTGGATTATGTTAGCGAAAATGTTGCAAGAAGCTTTTAGAGCTAGTAGTTGCAAAAAGTCCCAGATGATCCACAGCAAGTCTATATAGTTGAGAATATTTTAAATTGCAAAGTATTTGTTGTACTCACATTATCACTCTTGCAACTCACACACTCAAACGAATAACTCGAGACCAATTTATAAAAATACTTCAGATTTTTATGTAATTTTTAAGGCCAAGAGTATCAAAATTGGTTAAGTACTTTTTTGAGATTTGGATTTTTGAAGTTTAATAAAAATAGTCTTTTTGTGCGTAATCCCGCAGCATGGGATCAATAAAAGATCACCTTTAAAAATACATATAAAATTGTACAGTTGGTTTGCCAAGTTCTTTTTTTTGCAGATTGGTTAAAGTCATTGATGGGCACACTGTGCCAGCTGTAGATGTTTGGGTGGCCCTCGGTTATGGTGGGAGTAGCGATGAAAGGTGTCTGGAGCTGGTGTAGGGCCACTGCGGGGGACCACTTGGAAAAGCACTGCACAGGCAAGTTTAAAGGTGGTTCTTTGGGGGTCTCCATGGAATGTCAAGGTCGCAAGGGGTGGGGGACCCTTAGGGCACAGCAGGTTCTTTGTTGCAGGGCACAAGGCAGCTGAGTGCAGAGCGAATCGGTGACCCAGGAGCTGTGCGCAAGGATACCCTTTGGAGCAGGAGGTAAGTTGGCTCAAGGGTCATTTGCAGGACAGCAGGGGCACTCTGGTGGGAGGTCTGGGTTGTTCCTGAAGTCCCTCGACTGGGGCTTCCCCCTGGTCTTTTTTCAACCCTGGGCGGGCTGGTTTTCTTGATGTCTGACGTTAACTGACCAATGCCCAGGGTATTGGTACGGTTGGACAACTGGAGGGTGCAGTGCCACCAAACGTGGCACACTTGCAGGGATTGTCCTTGCAGTCGCCAGTGTGTCGTTTGGTACAGCTGCGACCTCCGGTTCAGGAGTTAGCAGCTGGTCAGTGAAGTGACCCTCCCTGGTTTGCTGGTTACTTGCTGTTGCAGAGCGGTACCTCTGGAGGGAGTTCTTGGGCGATTTTCAAAGTCTGGAGGCTCTCTGGGGTTCTTTAAGGTTTTTCCAGTTGACCAGCAGCTCCTCAGCAGTGATTGTCGGGTCCTGGGTGCAGCGGGCAGGGTTTGACGTATTTTCTTTGTTGCAGCAGGGCCACAGTTCTCGTGTCTTGGATCTTCTCAGTGCCGGTCTTCTTTTCTCCATCAAATCTGATTACCTGGTCTAGGGATGCCCACTAAATACTGAATTTAGTGGTTGTTTTAGAGGAAGCCTTGTAGTGACCAATAGGACACCTACCTTTGGGTGGCTACACCCACTACAGTGACTACTTCCTGTGGAAAGGGTCACTTCCCTATCCCTGATTTGCTATTTTCCTTCCATCCAAGATGGAGGAAAATTAAATGGAGTGCCCCCCTCACAGGCAACACCTTCGGGTGATGCATGCCAGGTGGGGAAACTCCTCCTACTCTTTGTGTAGTTTCCCATCTTTGCTACTGTCACCAGTCAGTAACCATGCCACAGTAGTTAGCTTTTGCAGGTTGCACTGCTAGGGTGACCCCTGGGTACAATTAGGGATAAATCCAATACTGGTACCAGTTTGGATTTATCATTCTGAGTTGTTTGATACCAAACAGCCCAGGGTTCAAAGTGGCCATCATGTAGATGGGAAACTCGTGTTGACCAGTGTCCAGCACATCTATTAAAATGGCTGTTTTGTTCACTCACTATGTCCCAGGTTTGACAAGGACACAGTGGGGTCATATTGCTCATGCACCGATGCCCTCACATATAATATGGTGCACCCTGCTTTAGGGATGGAAGGCCTGCCAGAGCGGTGTCTTATCCATAGTGTATGCAGTGCATGGTGGTCAGGGCCCAGAGGTAGTTTGCCAAGTCAAGTTTGTGTTTTAGGTTTGCACCAGGGCACCCAGGTGCAATGGCAGTCTTGGAGGCATCTGAATGCATGGCCCTAGAGGGTGGCACAATCAGTGCTGCTTCCCTCAGGGGCCTACCCTTATTACCCCATGCCCTGGGGACCTAAGTACCTTTTACTAGGGATTTATACTGGTAGCTAACGGTGTATCCATTAGTGACAATGCAATTTTTAGGTAAGGAACACTGGCACTGGTAACCTTGTTAGCAGGATTCCAGTGCACTCCAGTCCAAGTTGCATCCCGAAACCAGGCAAAAAATGGGGGGTACTGCAGCAAGGTGCCAGTTTCCTACACTCCATCCCCCGGAGTCTGGTACAGTACTGTTCCTACTGTTCCTGTGACCCAATCCCTGGGACACTGTAGTTTCTTACATAGGAAAGTGCAGACATACCCTGCCCACATTCTCCCAGGCACAGAACAAAGGTTTGCTCCTGCTCAGAGGACAACATAAGAAATTCTGCTTCTGTTCTGGTGGGAGTAAAGGAGTGGTGCCATCTCCCACTAGCACACAGCAGTATGCTAGGTAGGAGCTGACTGGGGAGCCGGCTGGGGCCACGGGGCTCTGCCCATGGACCCCAATGTGTGGCAGATGTGGGTAAATCCTAATATTATCCTTATATCCCTTTACCAATGCCCACCGCTAAACACTAAAATTAACTTACTTCCCTAAATCTCTCCCTGTAGGAGGCTAGCCTGGTTTGTAGTAGGTACCTAAGGTACTTACACCTTATACCAGGTCCAGTTATCCCTTATTAGTGAAATGTAGTCAGTGTCTAGAAGCCAGGCTGTCTAGAGGTAGCTGTACGCAGAGCAGCCAAGGCTGAACTAGGAGACACGCAAAGCTCTTGCAGTACCACTGTAGTCACACAGTACTTACACACAAGAAAGACAATACTCAGTGTTATCAAAAATATAGGTACTTTATTTTATTGACACAAGGTCAAAAATATCTTAGAGGCTATACTCCCTTAGGAGGTAAGTATTATACATAAAATATACACTAGTAACCAAAAACAGGTAAATAAACAGTCATAAAATAGTGCAAATAGTAAAAATCACCATAGGTTACAATGGGCCTAGGGGGAACACAAACCATATACTAAAATGGTGGAATGCAAATGTTGGTTTCCCACCTAAGCAAGAGTAGTGTGTAGAGGGGCATCAGGAGTGTAAGAAAACCCCAAAGGTAAGTAAAGTACCCCACCACAGAGCCCAGGACGGCAGGAGTAAAGTACAGCAAGTTTCCTCAGAACACACTAGAAGTCGTGATAAAGAATAATGCAAAAACCAAGCAAGACTGCAAGACACCAACGATGGATTCTTTGATCTGAAGACCTGCAGAGAGAGGAGACCAAGTCCAAGAACAGCTGAAGAGTCCAAGAGTAACAGGATCCCCTGCTAACCTGGATAAAGGTGCAAAAGTGGATTCTCCGTTTAGAAGAAAAAGTCAGAGATGCACCAAAGAAGACAGCTGCGGATTCCTGCTTGGTGCAAGAGATGTCCCACGTCGAGTAGAAGAATGCAGGCTGGTTTTCATCATTGGTTTCTGCCAACAAGCCTTATGCTCATGCAAAAGACTTTTTTGGCAGGAAAAGGCGCTACCCGGGCCCCGGAAGGACCTGGAGGTCTCAACACGGACTGAGGAGACAGAGGGGGCTCTCAGCACTTCAGAGAGCCTTCAGAAGACCAGGCAGCACCCACAGGAGTCCCAGGACACAGGGAGAAAGGAGTTGCATATCAAGGTCATTGCAGAACTACACAAAGGGATCCCACGCTTCCAGAGAACAACTCAGGGAGCTGAGGGTCGTAAGATAGAGTGCTGGGGACCTGGGCTACGCTGTGCACAAAGGATTCCTTGGAGAAGCACCCAGAAGCCATAGGAGCTGCAAAACACGTGGTGCACAAGGGTACTATCTGGCACGGGGAAGCAAGCTCTTACCTCCACCAAATTTGGACAGTTGGACCTTTGGACAGTCAGGGTCACTTCCAGGATCTACGCTTGTCATCAGGAGAGGGGACCCAGAGTACCGGTCGTCGCTGGAGAGAGGTGTCTGCTGAAGCAGGGAAAGGGCTCTGTCACTCCAGGGGAGATTCCTTTGTCCCTTCTGGTGCAGGATGAAGACAGGCAATCCTCAGAGCATGCACAACCTGGAAACTGTTGCAGTTGCTGGCAGGAGCTGAAGTTAATGAGTTGCAGTAGCCTTCTCGGATACTTTGTTGCAGTTGTAGAGTTCCTGGAGCAGTTCTGCGGTTGATCTGACAGTAGAAGGTAAAGCAGAGGTTGCAGAGAATTCCTGCTGGAGTCTTGCAATCTGAAGAAACACCCTAAATAGCCCTGAGAGGGCAACTCAGATGCTTCCAGAGTTCCCTGACCATCATGAAAACAAGATGGCAAAACCCAGGGATACTCTGGCGGAGCTCTGGGCACCACCGCTGGGGTGGTGATGGACAGGGGAGTGGTTATTCCCCTTTCCTTTGTCCAGTTTTGCGCCAGAGCAGGGTCGGGGGATTCTTGAACCGGTGTAGACTGGATTATGCAAGGAGGGCACCATCTGTGCCCTTCAAATCATTTCCATAGGTTCTGAGGCGATACCCCTCACATGTCTGTTACACCTATTTCCAAAGGGACAGGGTGTGACACCCCTCTCCTAAAGGAAATGCATTGTTCTGCCTTCCTGGGATTGTGCTGCTGAAGCCCCAGGAAGGCAGAAGCCTGTCTGTGAGGTGGCAGCAGCTGGGGCTGCAGTGGAATCCACAGAGAGCTGGTTTGGCAGTACTGGGGGTCCATGGTGGAGCCCCCAGGGTGCATTGAATTCCCCCCCATACCAGAATTGGATTGGGGGTACAATTTCCAGTTACTAGACACCTCACATAGCCTTATCGGGGGCTCCCATTGCGAAGCTACATATATGTATTGACCATGATGTAGTGCACACTTATAATGGCGTCCCCACACTCATGAAGTCCGGGAAAATGGGTCTGGATGATGTGGGGGCCCCTCTGCTATTGCAGGGGTGCCCTCACACACAGGTACTATGCACCTAGCCTTCAGGGTCTGAAGGTTAGATATACAGGTGACTTATGAGTGACCTTGTACAGTAGAAATGGCTGTGAAATAGTGCTTACACTATTTCCCTCAGGCTGCAATGGTCACCATATAATAGGGACTTATAAGGGGGGGTCCAGTACGCCAATTTGGAGTGGAATATGTAGTCACTAGGCTATAGTGACAAATTCTGATTAGCAGGACTCCAGTGACACAGTCAAGCATACTGACAATCAGGCAGAAATTGGGGGTAACATGCCAAGAAAGATGGTACTTTCCTACACTACCTGCTCTTTAATCCTAAAATTATCCTTACCTTCCTTTGCCACTACCCACACCAAGACCCTTTAAAAATATATATATACATATATATGTTATTTAACCTTTTCAGTGTGTTTTCCAGGAGCTGTCCGACGCAACAGTGCTCATGTGCGTTGCCAGCTCCCGGCCATCCATGCACATGGCATTTGAAATCCCTCCTGTGTGGGCAACAGAGGGTTTTCTTTTACAAAAGATCAGCCTCAGGAGATTGCAGAGAGCTCCCCCATCGCCCGAGGCTGTTTCTTTATTTTCATTGAAATGACGATCATCGCAAGCAGCGCGCTGATGTAATTTCAATGAAAACAGAAGTGAAATGAGCCAATCAGCTAATTTCACTTTCCCTACCTCAGTGCTCAGGGGGCTAGCTCAGCCTCTCAAGCACTGAGGCAGGTAAAAATCCACACCTAGGCACTTTGCAAAAAGTTAGTTTTCAGTGGAAAAATGTGATGCGTTCACTTTGCTTTTGGAGCGTTTTCTGTAGCGGACACTAGGCCTATGCACACAAGTGAGGTACCATTTTTGTTGGGAGACTTGGGGAACTGCTGAGTGGAAAGAAGTTTGTGGCTCCCCTCAGGTTTCAGAACTTTGTATTATCGAAATGTGAGAAAAATTAGTTTTTCAGACAAATGTTGAGATTTGCAAAAGTTCTGGGTGACAGAACCTGGTGAGAGCCCCAACAGTCACCTCTTTCTAGATTCCTCTAGGTGTCCAGCTTTCAGAAATATACAGGTTTGCTAGATTTCCCTAGGTGCCGGCTGAGCTAGATCCCAAAATCCATAGTTGGGCACTTTATAAAAAAAAAAAGAGTACGTTTTCAGTGAAAAAATGTGATGTGTCCATGTTGCGTTTTGGGGTGTTTTCTTTCACGGGCACCTAGGCCTACCTACACAAATCAGGTACCATTTTTATCAAGAGACTTGGCAAAATGCTAGGTGGAAGGAAGTTTGTGGCTTCCAGTACTTTGCATCACAGAAATATCTGGAAAATGTGTTTTTTACACATCTTTTGGGGTTTACAGAGGATTCTGGGTAACTGAACCTGGTGTGAGCCCCACAAGCCAACCCATCCTGGATTCCCCTAGGTGTTTAGTTTTAAAAAATGATCAGTTTTGCTAGGTTTCTCTAGGTGCCGGCTGAGCTAGAGCCAAAAATCCACAGCTAGGAACTTTGCATAAAACGAGTCTGTTTTCAATGGAAAAATGTGACGTGTCCAGGTTGCATTTTGGGGTGTTTCCTTTCGTGGGCACTAGGCCTACCCACACAAGTGAAATATAATTTTTATCAGGAGACTTACGGGAACACAACATAACAGAACAAGTGTTATTACTCATTTTTTTCTTTGCATTTGCACCTTCCAAATGTACGACAGTGTGTAGGAAATGTCATTTTGAGAAATGCCCTCTAACTCATATGCTAGTATAGGTACCCACAAATTCAGAGATGTGCAAATACCCACTGGTTCTAAACTCCATACCTTGGGCCCATTTCAGAAATACATAGGTTTCCTTGATACCTATTTTTTAACTCTTTATATTTTACCAAATTAACTGCTGTATACCCGGTACACAATGAAAATCCACCGCTCAACTTTTGGCTCTGGGTAGCTTGGGTTCTTGGAGAACCTACAAACCCTATATAGCCCCGCAACCAGAAGGGTCTAGCATATAGATGTAATAGTATACTGCTTTCGAAAATCTGCTACAGTTAGAAGTTACAGATGACAACGTAGACAGAAATGGCTATTTGTTTCAACTCTATTTCAATATTTATTCATTTCAACTGTTACTTTCAGGAAAGCCTTGAAAGGTCTACATAAATGTCCCTTTCCTGAATTCAAAATGTTGTCTTCTTTTCAGAAATGTATAGCTTTCTGGGATCAACTGTTGGTTTCACAGCCATTTCTGTGACTAACCAGGAGGCGGTTGAAAGCACTTAAAATGGGGTATGTCGTAGGAAAATATCAAAATTGTGTTGGAAATGTTGGTTTTCTGATTCTAGTCTACCTGTTCCTGAATCATGAAAGCTAGGAAGATGGTGATTTTAGCACTGCAAACCCTATATTGATGCCATTTGCAGGGAAATAACTTGGGGCCAGATGTAGCAAAACAAAAAATGGCGACTCGCATTTTGCGAGTTGATGCGACTCGCAAAATGCGAGTCGCAATTTGGAATGCAAGGAATAAAACCATGCCGAAATAGCGACTCGCACCCGGACTCGCAACGCAGTGTGCGAGTCCGCAGATTGCGGGGTCGCTTTTTTGCGAGTGTGCAAAAAACGAACTCGCAATTAGCGAGTAGATGTCGCAAATTGCGATTACCTTGAAAATTGATTACAGGTGCAGCAGAACACTCCAGAAACCACTCCAGAACACTCTGGAAACAGTTCCTGGCACATGATGATGACATCACAGCCAGGAAGTTTACAAATACACCTGGGAGGAGGCAGGACCACACCCTTTTATAACTGCTGAATTTCTCACAGGACAAACAGCAGCTGCCATGGAGGGAACACCAAGAAAGAGGAAGCAGAAATTCTCTTAGAGGGAGCTGGAGGTGCTGACAGAGGAATGCTGTCAGCACTATGATGACTTGTTTGGGAGATCAGCCCTCAATGTTCCTGAAGCCACAAAGAAACAGCTGTGGCAGGACATACAGGACAAGATTAATTCCCTGGGGGTGAGCCATAGGACCATCGACGACATCAAGAAGAGGTGGTATGACCTCCGCTCCCGGACCAAGGAGAGGGTGGCTGAAAGGCTCCGGGAGATGAGAGGCACAGGAGGGGGACCATCGTCTGTGCCACCACCCACACCCCTGGAAGAAAGGGTGGAAGAAACCTTGGAGCAGGAGGCAGTGTCTGGATTTGGGGACCTGGACACCTCAGAGCCGAGCACATCAACCGGTGAGTACCATGTGATATGCCTGTACCCCTATCAATGCCATACCCCCACCCACCATGTACACAGGGGCATGCACAACCAATATAGCTCCATTTCAGGGTTGCAAATGCCAGAATGATGCATTATGGGAAATGTAGTCAAGTAGGCAGTTCATAGGCAAATGTTTATTAGGAAGTGTGCAATAGATAGTAGACACTGACAGTCTGTTCCCCATGTCCCACAGGTCTCCAGCAAGATACCACCAACACTCCAAGCAGCCAGGCCCATGAGGACACCCCAGGACCCGCCAGCACCCCCACCTGCACGGTCAGCAGCATCCCTGCAGTGGCTACACCTGCTGCAACAATTCCACAAGAGGCTGCCCCAGCAACAGGCAGGGATGAGACAGGTGGAAGCACAGGGCAGCCACCGCTGCGCAGACGTTGCAGGTCCATACCATCAGGGCTGCAGTCTGCATCCGGGCTACTTCCTCCCAGCACCAGTGAGGCACATCTGCTGCGTGGTCAGCGCCTACAGAATTTGGGGCAGAATTAGTGGTGTGCTGCACCGCTTTGTGCGCAACAACCATGCCAGCATGCAGCACCTCAACACACGGATGGACATGATCTGCAGTAACACTGGGGACCTTGCCCTTGCCATGAGGGAACTGGCGGGAGGACTACTGGCCCAGGCCGAGGGTGGGCGGCGCAGGGATCGGCAGCTCCTGCACAGACTGGACAGGATGGCCACATCCATCGGCAGGCTCGCCATGAATACCACAGGCCTGTCGAGGAGGACAGTTGGGCTGCAAGTGGAGATGGGCCATTTCGCTGGGGATGTGGCTAGGGACCTGGGACGTCTCACCCACATTATCGAAATGATGGAGACACGGGAAATGTCGAGGGCCACAGGGGAAACACCCCAGGACAGTGAGGAGGGCTCAACAGTGAGCAGTGTCTCTGTCACTGACAGCAGGGTGCTCAGGAGTGGCAGGCAGAGCACCACGGAAGCACCAGGGACCAGCCAGGCTGGCAGGAGGGGCAGAAGGTCTTAGAGATCACCCTGGACCATTAAATGTGGCACATGACGTTAATGTGCCACATGCCTGGTTGGCATTTTCCTGCCCATGGACAATCTTTACTTGTGAATAGTTTCTTTAATACACTAATAAAATAGTTATTTTTGTTCCACTTAACAAATGGAGTTTTTGGTTAATAGGTGAGTATGGTGGGAGTTGACACGTACCGTCCAAAATATTGTGTTGCAATGTGTTCCCGTCTCAGTCTGCCTTGATTTGCCATACTCCTATCCCCATGATGGCGATGTGGTTGTTCTTGCTCTTCATCATCAGGATCTGGGTCTGCAGGGGTGAGAGGTAGCCCACGTCGGGTGGCTATGTTGTGGAGGATGGCGCATGCGAGCACAATTTTGAATGCGGTAATGGGGGTGTATTGGAGGGCACCTCCACTGCGGTGGAGGCATCTGAATCTTGCCTTCAGGAGTCCGAAGGTGCGCTCGATGAGGTTCCTGGTCCTCTTATGTGCACTGTTGTATTGCCTCTCTGAATCATTGCTGGGTGTTAAAAACGGAGTCATGATCCAAGGCCTGAGAGCATATGCACTGTCACCTGTTGGGCACAAAAGTACACTGTTAGGAAGTCCAGATTGTCGTGCACAGTGACCTGTGTGTATGTCTGCAAGTGTCTGTGGCTCTACCTAGGAGGTAACCGTCTCCGAATTCCCCACGTTCCATTCGTTGATGTATCCCACTATGCCTAAAAATGTATGAGTCATGGGTACTGCCTGGAAACTTTGCTACAATGTCAGTGATGACATAATGGGCGTCACAAACAACCTGAATATTGAGTGAGTGGGTACACTTTCTGTTGCGGAAAAGGTGTTCTAGATTAGCAGGGGGGCATATTTGAATGTGTGTCCCATCTACACACCCTATGACATGGGGAAAGTGGGCAATGGGGTAAAAGTCCAGCTTGGTGCTGTTCATTTCTGCCTCATTCCTTGGTAAGTATATGAAGTGGGACATGTGCGTGACTAAGGCATCTAGGAAGGCCCTGAGGAACCTTGACACTGCACTTTGGGATACCCCACCTGCCACAGCAATGACCCCCTGATAGCTCCCTGAGGCCAAGAGGTGCAGTGAGCATAGCACTTGCACATGCGTAGGGATGGCGCAGCCTCGCAGAGTCTGGTGTTCTAGCTGTGGTTTGAGTAAATCAATTAATTCAAGTATGGCTGCGCTGCTAAGGCGGTATTTGTCATAGATCTCATCCTCAGTTTGCTGAAAAAGAGTCTGCCTTGTTCTATATATCTTCTCCTGTCTGTGGCCCCTCCTCCTCCTCTGCTGGGCTGCGTGGACTCTCCTTCTCACTGCTATCAGGTATATCTCCGCCATCTTGTGTAACCCAGA
Organism: Pleurodeles waltl; assembly: GCF_031143425.1. Taxonomy (NCBI): domain Eukaryota; kingdom Metazoa; phylum Chordata; class Amphibia; order Caudata; family Salamandridae; genus Pleurodeles; species Pleurodeles waltl. Next base: position 415,853,840 of record NC_090437.1, on the reverse strand, counting down.
TGCCTTCTGGGTCTCCTTTTATAGTTTGGTAATGGTTACCAGCTGCTCTGAGTTAGTGGTAAATGGGACATGCAAAATGGGCTTTTTGCGACTAGTCGCAATTTGCGAGTTGCAATTGCATAAGGTTTGCGACTCGCAAATTGCGACTTGGTATTTGCGGGTCGCAAAATGGGGTCGCAACGGATGCGACTCGCAAACGGGTCCCATCGCTTTTTGCGAGTCGGAAATGGGCTTTTTGCATCCCATTTCCGATTTTGCACTGTCGCAAATTGCAATTCAGCCCGTTTGCGAGTCGCAAACCTTTGCTACATCTGGCCCTAAATGCTTTGTTCTGCAGCACTTTTTCCAATTTTTCCCCCAAACACCCACACTTTAGCTGTATTTTGGCTAATTTCTCAGTCCGCTCCAGGAGAATCCACAAACCCTGGATATCTTTGGCATCCCCAGGATGTTGGAAAAATCTGCACAAAACGTTATGGGGCCTAAGCGAGAACTACCCCAAATAGCCAAAAAAAGACTTAGCACGGGAGAGGGGAGGCTTAGCAGGGAAAGGGTATAAAAAACATATGCTTACCTGCATGGTAAAGGCATGCACGGTAGAGGAACAAATACCCACCTCCATGGCACTTATCTGCGTAGTGAAGGCATTGTGTGGTAAAGACTGAGTTGTAAAGGCTGTGTCATTTCCCAGGAGGGGTGGAGCAATTGGAGGCTCGTTGTGAAAGTCCAGGACTGTCCCTGGTGTCTCTACCACTTTCCCAAGCAACCTGAGGTTAACTGCAGCAACCATGGGGATGCTTCATGTGAGAGAGAAAGGGGTGGGGTATACTGAAAGAAATCCAAGAGGAGAAGAGAGAGAGGGGAGCAGGAGCTAGAATGGATGGATGAAAAGTGAGAGGTAGCACCCTGAGACAAAGTGAGTGGGGATAGGTTGAGCACTTAAGCCAGGGCTGCCTTTTTACTCCAGTCTGGTCCTGCTCATAAGGGCTTCATTCCAAAAAAAGGCCTGCCCCTATCAGTGTTTCTTAAAACCAAAAAGCAACCTATGACATTTTTGTCCCTGCCTCTGAAGAATGCACCAACTCAGAATTAGGCTTCTTTTCTCTCAAGGCACACCAACCAGCATTAAGAGCATTTTTTATGGAAGGCTCATCCATACAGTCTTCAACCCTTCTAGATCAGATGATTTTTGTTTAACTGGATCCTCTGACGCAATCATGGTTTTTAACAATACTCTATTGCCCAAAATGTGTAAAATCACAGTTTCTAAAAATAATGCAGAGGCACTAATAAAGCTATATTTCAGATAATCGACTAAGCAATGGATTAAATAAACATTAATATAAACAGGAAAAAACAAGGAAAGAGGACCTAAATTCACTAATTGTTTAATGTACCATATGAAATATTTCACGCAGCAACTGACAAATACTTGAGCCTAATTTTCAATTAATGCAAAAAAGATGAAACAAGATACAACAAAAATAAAGGGTTTAGTGTGTCTAACTTAAGAATACAATGAGGTAACACATAGGCCCTAATTACAACATTAGCAGTAAAAGCTGCTTACCGCCGTGCAGAAGACCGCCAACACACCGCCGCGCCCGCGGAAATCCGCCACAGCTATTATGACCCACAGCACGGAATCCGCCAAAATTCAGACACCCACACAAGTCCGCCACACCAAAGGTCAGTGATAAACTTGCAAAAACAAAACCTCCACCGTCACGCCAACAGAAATACGAACACACTATCACGACACACGAATCCACACGGCGGTCTTTCAACCGCGGTATTCCATTGGCGGTACACACCGCCGCGCTCAAAATACACGCACAAATACAAAACAGACACATTGGACAATTCAAAATACACACACCTGATACACATACAAACGCAACACCCACACACCCAATACAATATAAAACACACACCCACATCACCCACAAACCCCTACGACCACAATTGAGAAAGAAGCACAGAGAGAGACACCACCATCAACAATACTAACATGCACAGGCACACCAGACCATCACCCACATAACTTCCACGCACCACACACACCACCCCATGGCACGGCAAAGACACCCCAGGTTCTCGGAGGATGAGCTCAGGGTCATGGTGGAGGAAATCGTCCGGGTAGAGCCACAGCTATTCGGATCACAGGTGCAGCACACCTCCATTGCAAGGAAGATGGAGCTATGGCGAAGAATAGTGGACATGGTCAACGCAGTGGGACAGCACCTAAGAAATCGGGATGACATTAGGAAGAGGTGGAACGACCTACGGGGGAAGGTGCGTTCTGTGGTCTCAAGACACCACCTTGCGGTTCAGAGGACTGGCGGTGGACCCCCACCTCCTCCCCCGCAACTAAAAACATGGGAGGAGCAGGTCTTGGCGATTCTGCCTCCTGAGGGCCTCGCAGGAGTAGCAGGAGGAATGGACTCTGGTAAGTCAAATCTTAACTATTACATTCCCCCACCCTATCTGCATGCCATCACATACCCCCACCCTCACCCCCATCACTCCAACTCCTCAAAAATGTCCCAACATCACAAACCACACATCCCAACACCAAGCCCTGCATGCAACACCAAAGCATGGACACCCATCACCAAAACATGCCCACTGCACAAACCCATACACCCCCCTAAACCATCATCACACAAGGTCCCACACAGGAATGCAAGCACTGGGGTACACGGTCACCCACCCATTGCACACCATGGTACACACAGATGTAATAAACATCCTTTTATACCCCTGCAGGACCCCTACCCAACATCACCGGACAGGAGGGTCCACCCATGTCCACACCACCAACAGAAGAGGCCCACAGTGATGACAGCAGCTCTGGCCAACTGGCTCTAGATGACCAGCCTGGCCCATCGGGGACCTCAGGACAGTCGGTTCCCACCACACAGTCACAGGCCACTACAGAGCTTCCCCCCTCTGAAAACACCAGCACAGCACCCACCCAGCGGGCCCATCCCTCTGTCCCCAGGACACGTCAATCAGCTGTGTGTCCACCACTACAGGGAACCCAGGCTAACCCACCACCTCAACAACAACAGGGACCCGGGGGCAGTTGTAGTGGGCACACAGTCCAGGGGACGGAGGCCCAGGAACACAGGGGAACTGGGAGGGCTGCTGTGCGACAGGGGGAGGACAGGCCAAGGGAACCCACTCTCCACGAGGCCCTCCAACATCATGGGAGCCTACCCCACTCCCAGGAGACGATGGCAACGGTACTGGCCAAGTTTCAGGAGGCCCAGCGCCTGCAAGAGGAACAGTATTTGGGCTTCAGGGAGAAACTCAGAGCCATCGATTCCACCCTGGGCACCATCGTAGTGGTGCTGAAGGAAGTACTCAACACCAGGAGGGACACTGAGGCACAACAAGGGGCCCCTGACACTAGCCTTGATGATGAACTGCCCACCACCTCCGCCAGCGCTAGTGGACAGCAGGCACCACCACAGGACCACCATACCAGCACCCCACCCCCTGCAGAGGGAGAACCACCCCGCAAACGGTCCCTGAGATCCAGGACAAGGACAGAGAACAATGCCAAGACCCCCGCCAAGAAATGAGACCACCCTGAATGTCATACTTCTGTCCCACTTTGTCACCCTGTCCATCCTTAAACTGCCCCAGCTCCACTTCCATTTGCTCAATGCACCTGTGAGACTATTAGACTGGACTCTGCCATGGACATACCTTCACCATCACCCCTCACCATTTTACAACCCCCTCAAATATTGAGCACCTAAATAAACACCCTTGAAGCAAAAAACAATCTGGAGTCAGTCTGTGATTTCGGAAAAGTGTATTAGCAATTACTGTGGCAAAAAGCTCTTTCAATTGTAATGTCAACACACCTATGTCACACAGCTCTAGTCCATGAGGAATCAAAGCAGATGTCACACAATGGCACCCATATCTGTGAAATCGTAGGGGGAAGTGACAACTCAGTGACCATACACTGGGTGAAAACGACAGACAATAGAGAGGTAGTAGTGTCAAAGTACATGTAGTAGGCAGGTTTGTATTCTTACCTGGGTCTCACTGGAAATATTGCAGGATCACCAAGTCCCTGTTGTCGATGTCCTCTTCTTCTGCTTCCTCGTCTTCACTGTCCAGAGCCTCCACAGCTGCAACAACACCGCCATCTGGACCATCCTCATGCAGAAAAGGCACCTGTCGTCGCAAAGCTAAGTTGTGAAGCATACAGCAGGCCACAATGATCTGGCACACCCTCTTTGGTGAGTAGAATAGGGATCCACCTGTCTTAGGGAGGCACCTGAACCTGGCCTTAGGGAGGCCGAAGGTCTGCTCGATTATCCGCTGTGTTCGCCCATGGGCCTCATTGTAGTGTTCCTCTGCCCTTGTCCTGGGATTCCTCACTGGGGTCAGTAGCCATGACAGGTTGGGGTAACCAGAGTCACCTGCAAATGGCGAGGGACAACTGTTAGACACACACTAACCTGTAGGGATAACCCCAGACTCAGACAACCATTCCCACTGCCTTGCTTCCAGGTGCTCACCTAATAGCCACACACGGTGCCTCTGGAGTTGACCCATCACATAAGGGATGCTGCTATTCCGCAGAATGTAGGCATCATGCACTGAGCCAGGGAACTTGGCATTAACATGGGAGATGTACTGGTCTGCCAAACATACCATCTGCACATTCATCGAATGATAACTCTTCCAGTTTCTGTGCACTTGTTCATTCCTGCGGGGGGGACCAAAACCACATGTGTCCCATCAATGGCACCTATGATGTTGGGGATATGTCCCAGGGCATAGAAATCACCTTTCACTGTAGACAAATCCTCCACCTGAGGGAAAATGATGTAGCTCTGCATGTGTTTCAGCAGGGCAGACAACACTCTGGACAACACGTTGGAAAACATAGGCTGGGACATCCCTGATGCTATGGCCACTGTTGTTTGAAATGACCCACTTGCAAGGAAATGGAGCACTGACAGCACCTGCACTTGAGGGGGGATTCCTGTGGGATGGCCGATAGCTGACATCAGGTCCGGCTCCAGCTGGGTACGGAGTTCCTGGATTGTGGCACGGTCAAGCCAGTATGTGATGGTCACATGTCTTTCCTCCATTGTCGACAGGTCCACCAGCGGTCTGTTCACCGGAGGATGCCGCCATCTCCTCACATGTCCCAGCGGACAGTGCTGTCACCCCCCCCCCCACCAGCACCGCCCTCCCAGCAGCCCCTCAGCCTTTGCCCCGTGCCCGCTCACCCAGGAGGGTGGGCATCACCTTCGCCCCAGGCACCTCAGCCCATGCCCCTGTCACCCCTGCTGCCCTCAGTGAGGAGACCATTGACCTCCTCAGGTCCCTCACTGTTGGGCAGTCTACCATTTTGAATGACATCCAGGGTGTCGAAAGGCAGTTGCAACAAACCAATGCATTCCTGGAGGGCATTCATTCTGGTCAGGCGGCCCTTCAGCGAGCTTTTCAGACTCTGGCCTCAGCGCTGATGGCAGCCATTGTCCCTGCCTCTAGCCTTCCCCCTCCAACTTCCTCCACCCAGACCCAATCCGCTGTACCCCAGCCTATCCCAAGCACACCTTCAGACCAGCATGCACACACGTCAACACACAAGGGAAGCTCTGGCAAACATAAGCACCACACATCCCACAGGCAATCACGCAAGCATCATACACATGCAGACACACCAACATCCACTGCCTCCACTGTGTCCCCCTCCTCCTTGTCTCCCTCCTCCCTCCCAGTCTCGTCTACACTCACACCTGCATGCACTACATCTACAGCGACTACTGCCATCACCAGCACACCCACCACCACACCCCGCTCATGTGCAGTCACCACCCCCACTACCATTCACACGTCCCCTGTGCCCTCTCCCAGTGTGTCTGTGACGCCACCTCCCAAGGTACATAAACGCAGGCATACACCCACCCAACAGCCATCCACCACACAACAGCCTCCAGCGCATGCACCTTCACCCAAAGTCACTAAACGAACACCTACCACAACCTCTTCCTCCACTCCCAAACCCCCTCCAGCTACCCATCCCAGTGTCTCAAAAAAACTTTTCCTGTCCAACCTTGACCTCTTTCCCACACCTCCCCCACCCCTTCCGTCTCCTAGGGCCTGACTCTCCAGGTCCCAACCTAGCACCTCAGCCACAACATCTCCGGGACCAGTGGTGCCTGTAGTCACCGGAATCTGGAGTGCACCGGCCACCAGGCCAGCCAGTGTGGCACAGAGCCACAGCACAGACATTTCCCCATCTGTCAAGCATCAGAAGTTGGCCAGAGCCCAGTGGGAGAGGGGGAAGACTCCAGCCACTAAAGCCGCTCCCAGGGGTCCCTTTGGGAGTGTGGAGTCAGCTGCAACACCTTCCAAGGTGGGGAAGGGCCACAAGAAACCAGGAAAGTCTGGGAAGAGCAGCATGACGGAGGAGACCGCCATCATCCCTGCTGCCCAGGAGGCCACAGCCATCATCCCGCTGCCCAGGAGGCCACCACCATCATCCCAGCTGCCCAGGAGGCCACAACCATCATCCCTGCTGCCCAGGAGGCCACCGCCATCATTCCCGCTGCCCAGGAGGCCACCGCCATCATCCCCGCTGGGACAGAGAGGACCGCCAGCACAAGCCCCGCTGGGACAGAGAGGACCGCCAGCAGCTGAGTCACTGCAAAGGAGCCCGCCGCCTCAAGCACCGCTGAACAGGGCACCACCGCCTCAAGCACCGCTGAACAGGGGACCCCCGCACCAAGCACCGCTGAACAGGGCACCACTGCTCCAAGCACCGCTGAACAGGGCACCGCCGCCACAAGCACCACTGGCCCATGAGCGCCAAGGGCACTGACGCTACGGAGTCCGTCACAAGCAGGATGAAGCACTCTGGGCACAGAGCCCCCTCCAGAACCAGTGGAGAAAGGCTTCCATTACCTCTGTCCTTAGCAGGATGAAGCACTCTGGACACCATGCCCCCTCCAGAACCAGTGGAGAGATACATCCACTACCTCTGTCCTTAGCAGGATGAAGCACTCTGGGCACAAGGCCCCCTCCAGAACCAGTGGAGAGATACATCCACTACCTCTGTCCTTAGCAGGATGAAGCACTCTGGGCACAAGGCCCCCTCCAGAACCAGTGGAGAAAGGCATCCACTTTAGAGACTGTGGCTTTGCACTCCCCAGGATGGAACAGTGGGCAACCCACCCACTGTGGAGACTTGAGAGACTGTGGCTTTGCACTCCCCAGGATGGAACAGTGGGCAAACCACCCATTGTAGAGACTTGAGAGACTGTGGCTTTGCACTCCCCAGGATGGAACAGTGGGCAACCCACCCACTGTAGAGACTTGAGAGACTGTGGCTTTGCACTCCCCAGGATGGAACAGTGGGCAACCCACCCACTGTAGAGAGTTGAGAGACTGTGGCTTTGCACTCCCCAGGATGGAACAGTGGGCAAACCACCCACTGTAGAGACTTGAGAGACTGTGGCTTTGCACTCCCCAGGATGGAACAGTGGGTAACCCACCCACAGTAGAGACTTGAGAGACTGTGGCTTGCACGCCCCCGCGTGGATTTGGCGTTGTGCACACAACCGGCTGAGGTGCCCCTCTTTCCCTCCCCCTGAGGTGCCTGTTTTCTTGCTCTCTGATGCCCCTGCAGTGTTCTCTCCGTCATGGTCGGGGATCTTGTGTGGGCCTCACCCATACCGTGTGGGCCCAGTGTTCCACGGACTTCATTGGAGCACTACCTGGACTACTAAGCTCGGTGTATATTTTGTTTATGGTGTATATATATTTTTGCGTACTTGATTTTAAATTATTACATTGGTTACACTCATTTCCTTTTGTCTTTGCATTCTTCCGGGTAGGTCGGGGGGGGGGTAACTATAATGTATAAATATGTATTAGTGTGTGTGTTGTAGTGGGTGAGAGTGGGGGTGGGGATGTTGCTTGTGTGTGTCCCTGTTTTTTCCCTCCCTCCTTCCCTGTGTCGTGGGTGCAGTACTCACCGTTGTCTTCGCCGCCGGCGTTCGTGCTCCTGGTAGAGGAGCAAGAAGATGAGGGCTGGCAGGATGTGCAGCTCTGGTTCCATGACGTCCGGATTCCTTGTGGGGTGTGTAGAGGTGAGCACTTTCCCTTCAAAGTCCTTTTTCCGCCGTGTTTTTGTCCACGGTGAATCGGCCCCGGAAAAGGTGGCGGATTGGTAGGTTGTGATACTGTGGGCAGTACTTTGTCTTCCGCCTGTCTGTTGGTGGTGACCGCCAAGCTGTTTGTCTGTACCGCCGTGGCGGTCGGAGTGTTAAAGTGGCTGTCTTTGTTGGCAGTTTCCGCCACGGTCGTAATTCCAATTTTTTTACCGGTGGCCTGTTGGCGGTCTTACCGCCGCTTTAACACCGTCCGCCAGGGTTGTAATGACCACCATAGTTCTTTATGCCCATATCCCACCACATGGAAAGGTCCACTTCAACACCGGGTTATGATAAAGCAGGCAAAAAAACAGTAGGAAGTTGGTGTGGGTTTTGTCAACAGAGTCACCATGCAGACAGCATTTAGACTAAAAAACGATTTACAGTTAAAAGTAGCTAAGGGTCAAATACCCAGCCTAAAATTCATGTACAGGACCTTGGTCAACTGTTATTCAATAACATCTAAATACTTGTCAGAAACAGAACTAAATTAAAGGTTAATAAAAGCCTCAATGGAGCTGCCCTGTGTAGCTGACCTTTGCGTAAGGTGCACAATAATGTCTCAGTAAGATTTTTTTTTATCAGAGATTCACATGGAGAGTTTATAGTAATGCAAAGACCTAAGGAGCTGTTCACAAACTGCATTTTGTACCCCTTTAGGAGTACTACAACAGCATTACTGAAGAACTAAAAAATGTTATTCACAAACCTACATGTGGAGGTTCTGCCTCTGCCTTGCCTATCTTTTTCTATGCAGCGATCTCCTCCCCTACTGCACAGTCTTCACACGCATAAATAGACGTTTTAGTAGTAAATTTGGGAAGGACAGAGGCAAATGGCTGGGAAATGGAGAATACTTATGAATAAAGGAGAGGCGTCAGTGGATGGTTCTGGAGGGGTTTAGGGAGAGACAAGGACCTACTCATAAACAAGCAAACCTATTGCTAGTCATAAAAAGCACTTCAGGCTATAAAGGACCCAGTTTAGAGCCGGAGTAAGTTCAGCACAACACATTGCCAACCGCTGGTACTGTAACACAAATAATTAATATAGGGACCTAAACTAAAAGTCCCATAAAAAATAATCTTAAATGAAACTACTTAAACTGGTTAAAAGTATAAAAACATTTTTTACATTAAAAACAATTATAAAATAAAACGTTATTTTATTTTCAAATATTTTAATAATTAATACACTTATTTTATTTTAAAATTACTGTAAAGTTAATTTGTACTGACATAACTACATTTTTTAAAATGTATTCTTTATATCACTTTTAACTGTTATTAGTACGTACTAAAATCTGAAATATTTTGTTTATAATTTTAACATAATTCAATTTTAAATTGAAATTAAGTAACACAGCAATGTTTTAAATTCTACATTTAATATAAATATTTAAAACTGATTTATGTTACTATTTAACATAACATATATGTTTTTAAAGATTAATAATCATTGAAGTTTTCCCCATACTTTACTAGAATTTTGAATTTAATATTTAATACATTTAAATATACTAAAATATATGAATACATTTTTTTAAAGATTTATTTAAAAAATCTCACCTGAAGTACAATGTGTGTAGCTACTTACTAAATGTTAAAATAAATGATATGTAAAGAAAAATAAAATTGTTTTTTCAAATATAAAGATGATTTTAAATTTAAAAATATATTAAAATATTTTATTATTAAATAAAATGTATTTGTAACATTTATTTAATTTTTATCATTTAATGTCTATATGTTTTTTAAAAAGTCAGAATAAATTATTTGTTTTTAGCTTTATTTTCTCATGGAGGTTCCAGTTTTTCATTGAGAGGGTGTTGCAGTACCAGTGGTTGGCTATGTTTGGTGCTGGACTTACTACTGCTTCTTTTTCTCTGCAGTAACTTACACTCAGAGAATTAGCTCTACCTTCTCTTTCAGGGTGTCAAGACATGCAAGTCTACACTTCTGAGTAACATTAGACTTGTAAATGGTGAACAGTCAAAGGTAACAAAGTTACTCAAAAGTATAAGAGTGAACTTAAACGTGTAGATTATTCATGGGTGTAAGTTATCTTTGTGAATACTCCCCTCATGTTTCAATTGTACATTGGACACCATGTTAAACCATAGTAAGCTATACGAATCCCTGATTTCCAGGATTTCACAAGTATACCACACTCAAATCACCACTAACATGCAGTGGTGATGGAACAATTTAAAGAGTAGGGGTGCTACCATTTATGTTATACCACTGAAGTCATGGAGATTGCGAAAATCCAAGAGTCACACAAAGTGTTGTAAATGTGCAAATGTACCACATCCATTCAGCAGGCGAGTGTAATAATGTGGTAATGTAGCCGGTGGTGCATTTTGGATTACTGGGAAGTACTGTTATGACTCTGTCATCCCATCTCAAGGGGGCGCTGTAAAGGGACTGTCTGTAGTCTGGGAATCACCTTGAACACTCATCCAGATTGAGCAAAATGCCAGGGAATTACATGCAGAACACTGCCGAAGCTCTTTGTGTCCTTTGAAAGCAACTGAGCAAACAGGGACGGTTTTAAACTGAGTCCAGTGCCGTGAGAAGGGAAATGGTACAATGGGGGATCTAGTGATGGAGAAACAAAGTGAGTGAGGCATTCAAAATTAACCTCCATACCAAGGTGAGAGATGAGCACATTTGAGGCTTTGAATGATAAAGCTCCAAGGCTTGAGGTCATTAAGGCAGCCATAGAACACATTAAAAAGGCTTTTCCTCTTACATCTACTGTTTAATGTACAGGACGCGCTATCCACCAAGTACTTCTTGTCCCAGTATCCAGAGCAGAGCGGCAGTGAGGAGCAGGGGGTGGAGCCTAGCCCCAGGGAGCACCACTTAAGCGTGGCCTGCTTCCTGCCACGCGGGCCATGTGCGGGCCGTGCCTGGGCGAAGCTCGGGCCAAGGGCAGGCCAGTCCTTCGCCCATCATTGACCGACAGAGGCCGGGCCGGGCCACTCCCCTTAATCCTCACACGGAGGGTGAATCTGAGAATAATTGTTTGGGCTTGCTTACGTGTTTTTGGGTGTCTATAGGCCCCCTTTGGAGGTCATAACTATCACTTTGAGTTGTGCTGTGGCCATCCTGTGTGTGCCCTGGGAGGATGGGCAGGAAAAGGGGTTAGCAATCTGGAGCCATAAGTGGTGGTGGGAGGCAGGGAAGCTCAAACACCACATTAGATTATTTACTTGCCAGAGCTTTGGGGGTTGTGACAAAGGAGATTGATCTGGCTGAAAGGAGACTTTCCTTGGAGATGGATGATTGGCGCCAAGTTTCTGTAGCAAATGAGGCCTTGGGGGCTCTGGAAGCTGAGGTGGTCCAGACAGGGGAAGAACTAAGTGCTGCCTCAGAAATCCCTCCACCTGAAGAAATGGGCGCTTATGGTGGGCCTGGACCCCTGAGGAAAAGGAAGAGGCTCCTGTTGGCCTCTCCCTCGGCTTGTGCCTTGGATAGTTGTAGGCCCCCTCCCAGGAAGAAGAAGGCCCTGAAAAAGGCTGGGTTTAAAGTGAATGCGTCTCCACCTGAAAGTACTATGGGCCCAATAGATGGCCTTGATTTTCGTGAAGTAAACAACTTATTGTCTAAATTCAAGGAGATGCTTGCGATCAGTGTGTCCCCAGTTATGGCAAAATTACTGGCCCTTGAGAAAGCAGTTCTTCGGCTGTGTGAGCGGGAGCGGGAAAAGCCTAGTAACCCATAGGTGGTCCTCTGGTCTTCAACGGCTCCCACCAGTCGAGTGCTTATGAAGGTGCTTCTTGGGCATTGGAGGAAGCAACTCAGCAAGCAGCTAATTGTGCAAATCCAGGGGCATTGGGCTCCTGTGTAGAGTTTGATTTGGTCCCTTGAACTGTTCTACCGACAGGTGTGAGGACGGGCAATAGCCCTAGTGATGGTAGGCAACTGGATTGTGGGCGTGTGGAGAACGGGTTTTTTTTTTTCAACAAAACAGTAGGAAACAAAATCGGTATCCTTTGGTCTGCTTGGAGCTTCCTCCTGCTTGTTCCCCCTATGTGGTGGTACTGACAAATGTCCCCGTTCTCACCCCAGGCCTTAGTGAAACCACGGACCAATTGAAGAACAAGACTGGCTATTGGCTGAGTAAAAACTGTGATTTTGCATGTAAGGAGCTCAGTGATATTCTGTTTGTTAGAAGAATTGACTGGGTAGGGCCCCAAGAAAAAGAGGGTTCAGGGGATTGTATTATTATAAATTGTCGTTATCCCAGCCTGGCCCAACGGCTTCTTTCCACACAAAGTATGGCCTCTCTGAGAGAGGATAAGATTGGTATGGTCCCCTTGGGTTACTTTTATGATCATATGCAGCAGGGTGTTGAGCCTCTACCTGGGTCGGGCAGGAATTTCCTCCAAGATCTGAGTGCTCGGCAGCTGGCTAGTAGAAGTACGGATACTATCAGAACCCCTGATTTGGAATGGGTGGACTGAGGCTATGAAAAGAGACACACATTGAGCATGGTAGCTTCCCCCCAACACTGATATGCCAAGGGAGGTACAGGATAGAAAAAGTACTAAGTGTTGTCTCATCTCATGGAATATTGCAGGGTATGATTCAAAACCTTCAGATCGGACATGGGTCAGGTGTCTGGCTCACTACGATTTTATTATGCTTCAAGAAACTTGGTCGGATGGGCAGGCAGCTTGGGATGGATATCATAGATTTGCAGTTCTGGCAGTCCAGTCCAACAGAGGTCGCCCCAAAAGTGGTTTGGTTACCCTAATTCGGTTTTCCAAAATAGTGAGAGCATTTCAAATAAACTGTAACCATCAGGGCATACTGATTGTTTGGGTATTTCTCCCCGACAACTCCAATGTTCTCTTGGTTAATTTTTATAATGCTGTCTGGAATGTGGGATGCCAAATTAGGACCCTCTTCTCTGTTCTTCAGGTATTGAAGGGTAGAATGGAGGCGGTGGGGATGGAATTCTGTGCTGTTGTGTCAGGAGATTTTAATGCTAAGATAGTACGTTATAGCAGAGTGCTAAACCCCTTTGAGTTTAAGTGTGAGGATTACCCTGCTGAGGGAGCTCTGTATCCTAGGGGCATGGTCTTGATTAAGAGCTTAAGGAATATGGGCCTTTTGAATATCTGTGACTTCAAAGTGGTGAGCTGTGAACAGCCCCCTACTTTTGTGGGTAGAGGAGTTGGTTCTACTATTGATTATATTTTTGTGTCCCCTCCTTTAAAGGATGTGGTACTAGGAGGAGAAGTGTTAGAGTACCATTAGAGTACCACCTTAGTGATCACAACCCCCTCTCAGTCTATTTTAATTTCCCTATGTAAACTAAGATGGCGTGGGCCCGCGCTGGTGAGGATAAAGGACCAGGGCAGGAGAGCAGGGTGGAAACAAGTAAATATCCAGCAAGTAGTAGTAAGTGTGGTGGGTGAGAATCTAAATGGTCCAAAGGAAGTAATGGCCGCAATGCTGTGAGTGAACAAAGCTTTTAAGGACTGTTTGCTCTCAGCTGTCCAGTCCTCTGGTAAACATGTGGGTGGTTGGTTCAACAAAGATTGCTATGATTCTAAAAAAAAAACCCTGAGGAGGGCTCTTAAAGCCCGCTCCAGAGATATGGACCATACTAGAGATGCGAGGGTTAAGTACAAAAGTGTTCTGAGGGCAAGAAAGCTCAATCTTAAGGAAATTGCTTGGGGGAAATTGGAACGTGCAGTAGAGCTTAAGAATCCTGGCCTGTTTTGGAAGGTCGTAAACAGGGGTCTCCTTGAAAATAAAACTTCTGAGGGTCTGGGCTGCAACATCGCTCCTGATGTTTGGGTGAATCATTTTTGTAAAATTTTCCAGGGGAGTCCCTTAAGAGCAAACTGGGATAGACAATTTTATGTTTCTCCCAATTTAGTGATCAGGTTCACACTCCCGGAGGTTAGAGAGGCATTCTGTGGTAGTGCTAGCAATAAAGCTCCGGGCCCGGACTTAATTCCCATGGATCTTTATAAATCTTGCCCAGAGTTATGGCCGCCCATTCTGCTAAATGTTCTTAATGCAGCAGTTACTGTGGGTATCCCTGCCGCTTGGTGATCGGCTTGTATTATTCCTGTCTTTAGAAAGGGGGACTGAAATGACCCTAAATCCTATCGTCCCATTTCCCTTCTTGATTCCTCTGCTAGAATTATAGGCCGGATTATCATCAGGCGCATCGAGGCTTGGATGTCTGATAATGAAATTTTGTGCTGGGCACAGTACGGTTGCAGGGAAGGGCTTGGCACTCAGGAACAGTGCCTAAACCTGTTGATGGTGATCAGAAAATATACATTAGCCTGGAAAGGGACTCTATATCTTGCCTTTATGCACCTTAGTTGTGCCTTTGATAAGGTAAATCGGGCCAAGCTTTGGGAGAGGTTAAATCAACTAGGCATGGATCCCCACATTGTGGAGCTACTTCAATACCTCCACTTAGGAACTAATGCTAATGTAAGGGTGGGGATTAATGGGGAATGTTTGGATACTTTTGAGTTAAATAGAGGGGTGCGCCAGGGATGTGTCCTGGCTTCTACTCTCTTTCTTTTGTATACCAACAGATTGTTTGACTTTCTAGCGGAAAGTTGTAGGGATGCTCCCAAAATTAATGGCAAGAGTGTCCCTGCATTGATCTATGCAGATGATGCAGTGCTTATGGCCCGCACTATTAATGGTCTACGTGATGCAGTAAGAGCCCATGATTCCTTCATTTCAGCACTTGATCTAGAGATTAATTGTAAAAAATCACATTTTATGGTTCTTGGGAAGCCGCTTAGTAGGGTGGGGGAGCTGAAGATCAATGGACAAATAATCAGCAAGGTTCAGGATTTCCCCTATTTGGGGGTTGTTTTTGACGATAAAGGTACCTGGAAACCCTGTATTTCTAGAAGAGGGGTTCTTTTTAATGCTACAGTTGGTGCCAAATTTGACTTTGCTGCAAGGGTGGGAAATAAACCTATTAAGCCCCTCCGTGAAGTCTATAGGCGTAAATGCCTTCCAATCCCCCTATATCGGTCTGCTCTCTGAGGGTATGTGGACACCAGGGCCTCTGCAGTTGAGGAAAATCACTTTTGTAGAAGGCTATTGGGAGTTGGCCAAAATACTTCTGGGTTTTGCCTACACACAGAATTAGCTCTTGAGTTTGTACAAGATGCCATTCAACTTGCTCCGTTCTTGTTATGGACCTGTATTTGGGCAAACGAATGTGCCTCCTTTAACAGAGAGATCCTGGGGGACTGCTTGGCCTGTGATCAGGTGAAGGATATCCCTTGGCTAATGTACATAAGAAAGGTAGCCCATTTGCTCGGGCGTCCGGACATGTTTGGGGCTCCAGAAGGTCTGACTAGCCGTGACAAACACTGGGCAAAGGCTAATTTCCTGAAAATCCTGGGGGCCAAAAGGGAGGAGGAGGCCCTGAGGAAAAAATCGGTAAGGGAGTTAATTTTGATAAAGATGGGGGTGGGCCCTGAGTCCTATCTCTTAGAGATTAGGAATGTGAGGGAAAAATGTCTCATTACGTGATTTCGTCTGGGGGTTTTGAGGAGCAACCTGTGTTTTCCGCTAGGTCAGTACGATGAAAAATCCATTAGACTTTGCCCCTGCGATGGTGTGACTCTGCAGTCTTTGGCCCATTTTACCTTGTTTTGTGATTTTTATGTGCCTTTTAGGTATCGTTTTTTACTCCCCCTGCTGAGGCCAAAGGGTTTTGTGCAATATCGCCCAGCTTTTTTGTGGTTGCGTATGGCTTCTGATGTATTGGTGTGGCGTGGGCTGGGGTCCTTTTTGAAGGGTGCTATTACCTAGCGGAATAAGTTGGAGTATTTTTGTAAAAGTTCTTAGAATTCTTTTAACTTGACTGTTTTTTGTTTTTTTTTATAATGATCTTTATGGTATTTAAATACTGGTGAATTGTCACCAGTTTTTATGTATTATATTGTTTATCTATTATCATGGTTGATTATTTTCATACCGAATAAAGCGTTTTGATTTGATTTGAATGCCATTCCAGATCTCATTGCTCCTGAATCCACTTCACCAGAAACCAACTCAATGCACTCCTCCTATATCAATCGAACAATAAAGAGGAAAGGCATCAGAGCCCATATGGGTATTAATACATGCTTTGCTCATTGGATGATTCACCTGTAGCAGGACTGTAAACTTATCAACCAAGGTTGGTGTTGTATTTTCTTGCTGTGGCTTTTCCTCTTCAACTTTCTTCAGCAAAAAGATTGCCTTCTCTTCTTGAGCAACTCTGTCGTCCCATCTCTAGGGAGCGCTGTAATGGGACTGTCTGTAGGCTGGGAATCACCTTGAACACTCATCTAGAGTTTCTTTCTGACTCCGGTTTGTTTCCCTTTTTGCTATGGTATGCTTTTGTAGAATTACATTTGCTTCCTGGGACTACAAATCTCATAATGCAGAGCCTGGTAGTCAGGAAAGCCTGGATTCTGCTGTACATTGTTTTCTATGGGAGAAGTCCTGGTGCTCCTTTTTAGTGGATTCTCTCCTCCAGGACTTGTGAGTGTCTGAAACTACACACACCTGAGACCTTTCCTGTGCAGCCCAGTCATGTGAATCCACCAGCGGTTTGCTGTAGCCTGGAAATGCTTATAAGCAGCCATTTTCTCAAGATCCTCGTCGTGCATTGGAGTTCGATTTCTTTATGTTCCAGACCCTTTATTGGATGGTGTTCGAGGCTTGTTCGTGTTCTGTTTCAGCTTGAACCTGCTTTCTTTTTCTCTGCCCTGTTCCTGCTTACTTCAGCCAGAGTCTGCTCCCTGTCTCTTAGCCTTGTTCCTGTTTGTTTCTTCCAGAGCCTGCTCCTTGTTTCTCAGTCCTGTTCCTGCCTTGTTTCAGCCTGAACCTGCTCTGTTTCCCAGTCATGTTTCCTGCTTGTTCCAACTCCCTGTATTCCAGTCCTGTTCTTGGTTGTTCCAGCCATAGCCTGCTCTCTGTTTCCCATTCATGTTTCTGCTTGTTCCAGCCAGAGCTTGTGCTCTGTTTATCAGCCCTAATCCTGCCCTTGCTTCTGCCTGAGCCTGTTCCCAGTTCCTACCCCTGTTTCCTACGTTGTTCCTTCTGTTTCCGCTTCCTCTTGGGTATTTGTGTCTGGTAAGTGTACTATCAGTCTTCACCTATGTATAAGTGTTTTCATTTGTACTGGGGTTGGCTCCTGGTTTCCAGGAGGCAATTCCAGCCCCCATCCTTTGTGTAGTGTTATACGTATTCTTTGGTGCCTAACAGTGACAGTGTGCTTCTGCTGTTTTTTCAGGAATTGCCACTGTGTTTCTAGCTGGACCCACAAGGGTTTGTCTTGTGTATGTAAGTACAATCCTTGTTTGTGCTCTAAGAGTCCAGAGACAGAATCATTTCTGCTGCCTCCTTTCTATGGGGGTTTCGGGTGACTATCTGTAAGAGCAATCTGCACAGAGACATTGACATTCCACGTTCCTGTGGGAAGCTCTGAGCCCTACCCTGTGTACAACCTTAGTAGTACCCCCAGTGTGATTGTCCATTAGTGATCCGTTTCCTGTTTGTTCACACTAAGGTTGCTCTGCTTTTGCTTTCCTGTTTCCTGTGCCTGTCCATAGCTGTCCTTTCCCGTGTATGCCTTTAGCTGCTCTTCTGCCCCAGTACACTACCTCTTTAGGATATTCTGTGACCTCAAGGGGTGCCCCAACCAGAGGCCTGATCAGACCCGCCTGAAATCGTGACAAGCACTGGTGTGGTAGTGTACTAATGTTTACAGACAGCACATTTTCCATTGAAAGGGCCATTAAATATCCACTAAATATGCATACACATGCAATTTTACCGGTAAAACTATACAGCACCCCAAGACTAATGCGTGTAAATCTGGTTTCAGCTAATATTAATCATTTGTGCATCACCAAGTAAAGTGTTTTGATTTGTTTTGATCCTATTAAAATCTTTGTTTTCATCGCCCTTTAGTATTATAAAAAATGTGCTTCATTTGTGCTTTCCTAACTGCTGATATGTTTAGAAATATGTATACAGTGCATTTGCATGTATTTAAATGTTATGTTAAAAATAAACTGACATCCTATCATTTCACTTTTCAGCATCTCAACAAGATTGACACCTAGGTGACTTTTACACAATCCTCACACTTTACAGTCAGAGAAAGAAAAGTAAACCCCAATTTCTGAATAAGCAGTAATTAAACAGAAGACGGTTTGACACTTGACCTTTGTCTTTGAAAACACGACAAATGTGACAAAATAAAGATATATTTTAAAGACATCTTTATTGCTCATTAACCTTCTGAATTCAATCATAGTTATTTTGGGAGGTGCTACAGCACCCCCTGCCCTCCTACTTCCAGTGGCATTTCTTAAATATCACAACCAGAACACAAGGCTACTGTTACTCTCTGCTCTTACATCAGCCTGAAATACGTGTGTCTTTTTCCATTAACATAGATATCACATGAATGGTAACATTCTACAGAAAAATGAGATTTACACAATATTTACTCTAGAAACTGATGCTGTTGGCTGCTCAGTCCTTAATAAGTAAACTTACAAGGGGAAGCGTATAGATCGATTAACCTTTTGATTTGTATATGGTGTTCTTACCATAGTTTCAACACAGAATCAATAATCAACACACAATAATAAATAACCATTAGTCAAATCTACAATCAATGGAGTCAGTAAATTTCATACACCATGGCTCTTCAGCCATGAATAACCACACCTTTAGTTAAAGTTTAATACGTTTATTCCCTATTTGGTAACAATACTAAGTCATGAATTTCAATCATCCACTTTAATCAAACAATTTCTAATGCTTGTTAATCAGCAAGTCGCAGAAGACGTGATCTAATCAAAGCTTAAATCAAAAAGATATTCTAAAGCATCAACACAAGACATTAATAAAGCTCAATTCAGTAAAATTATGTCATCCATCAAGTTCAGCAAGATAGTCCGTCAATCATTTGTCCCTATAATTTTGTCATTCGTCATGTAAGTAACCTCAACTAACTCCCATTAGCATCAGCATCTGGGGCTTCATACAAAACAATTTAGAACACAATTTTGGAAAACATCTACCTAAAGAAAAGTAGTAAGTAAGCACAGTTGGTACCTAGAAAGAAAAGGCCTAAAAATGCAATTCAGTCATTGTCATATCTACCTATCCAGGGTATGGGTCAGCAAGCAGAATCAGTCTTCGTCCTCAGGTCATCAGTCGATCAGCAAAACTTCAGGCTCTCAGTCAGAGAGTATGAGCCCAATGACAGAATCTCGAAATCTCCTTTCCTCAATATTGCAGTTCATAACATGGTAAGATCTGAAGTCCTTCCCCTCTGTCACGTTCTTATATCAAAGTTCCCCAAACCATCCCTCAATTTCCAATTGGTCAATTAATCGTACATTATTATTCTACCCAATAATTTCCCTTTACCAAATCTATGAATGCTAATATTTCACAGTTCCCATGTCATTGATTGGTCTGCTTTACGATGTTCTCATGAACCAGCTCATCAGGCATCAAAATTGTTGCTTCTTCGTCTCCAGTCAGTGACTTCATTGTTCGCGTCCTGGGAAAGTACATCTTATGTACATTACACCCTATTAGATACATTGCTAGAGACATCATCTCCTGTCCGTCGGTTCCCATAGAGGGTTTCTGCTAAGCATTTTATTAAACAATGAGCATTTCACAGTTCGTTCATTCTGTCAGCATTTTTCATTAAACACTAAGAAATACAGCTTCTGCATGAGGCCTGGCAAAACTAGGCCAAGACACACGCTTAAGGTCTAAAATTAATAAGCAAAAACATAGTTCATAGCACTTAATATGACACATTACTACATTAATCTTAATACATTTTCAATCTTTCATGTGGCTTAACCATTATCTAGTACATTTTGTGAACACTGGTGGCCATTTTTTGAGGTCACAAGTTCAATCATGCACATTATTTTTCTATGTTGTTCATTTTTCTACATAAGTCATTATTCAAAATACATAAACATTCATTCTTAATTTCTAATTAAGACATCTGTGTTAGCAATCCCTCCTCTGATGACTAAATATGTCATCACACCACATTTACTACCCACAACCTTTACAATTCTATCTCTTCAACATTTTGTCTTCTCCTTGAAATTTCCCTGTAGATACTTTCCCTATTTCTTTCTTCCCTCCTCTGATTATTTTTAGACCTTTTTAACCTAATTCTATTGCATACTGTACATAATTCCCATATTCCTAATAAGCAAACTATGACAATTTATATTCCCTGAATGAATTTCAATAGTACCCCATTCCAAATACTACTAAGCCAATTTCCCACTGAAGCAAACTACTTACCAACCTTTTCCCAAACACCTGGTTCTTTCAACTCCTACTAATCACTACTTGCGTTAGTCAGATTAGTAAGTACGTCTCTTATCTCTTTACTATTGTTAGGAAGATACGACAGCAATGCCTAGAGTTAATTATTTTATAGACTCCGCCATTTTTTGCTAAAAGAATGTCTTAAGCAAGACGATTTTGAAGAGTCATAGCTCTGCCCGCAGCCAATTCAGTATCTATCAGGAGTATAGCCCTTGAAAAATTTGACAGCATGTTATCCACAATAGTAGACAACTTTTGAATCTTAATTGAATTCACCATGACTCCCATTGAAGGAATCACCGCACCAAATATATCTCCCACTATTGCAGAAGAGGATTCCCTCCTCTGTCTCTTACGATGTAAGTCTGTCAATTTCTGAAACTTTTTCAAATCCTCCATCTGATAAATCTTTGGGAATACTATCCCCAAATAACATGTCCCATACCATCCTCTTGGAAGACGGTCATAAGCATTTACGGCCAGATGTAGGTAGCCTTTTACGCCTCGCAAACGGCGAAAAACGCCGTTTGCGAGGCGCAAAAGGCCTCACGCGATGCAGAAACACATTTTGCGAGTCGCAAAATGTGATTCCGACTCACAAATAGGAAGGGGTGTTCCCTTCCTATTTGCGACCGCATCGCGATGTCGAGTTGATCTGTGACCGCGAAAGCGGTAGCAAATCAACTCGCAGTTACCATCCACTTGAAGCGGATGGTAACTCATTCGCAAACGGGAAGGGGACCCCTTCCCCTTTGTGAATGCCCCAAAAAATATTTTTTCAGAGCAGGCAGTGGTCCTATTTCCCACTGCCTGCTCTGAAAAAAACTAAACTAATGGTTTCGGTATTTTTTCTGTTTTCAGCTCGTTTTCCTTTAAGGAAAACGGGCTGCAAAAAGAAAAAAAAACTGCTTTATTAAGAAAGCAGTCACGGACATGGTGGTCTGCTGTCTCCAGCAGGCCACCATCTCCGTGGGTGCCTAGACTCGCTATGGGGTCGCAAACTGCGACCCACCTCATAAATATTCATGAGGTGGGTCTTTGCGACCCCATAGCGAGTCGCAGAAGGTGTCTGAGACACCTTTCTGCATTTCCTTTTGCGAGTTACAAATTGCGAGTCGCTGGGACTCGCAATTTGCAACTCACAAACGGAAACCTACCTACATCTGGCCCCTAGTTCACAAATATAGTAGATCCCCGGAATCGCAGGGTCCTGTCCATTCAACATAAATGTCCATTTACTCTGAAACAAAAACACATGCCTACATTCACTCGTACACACAAATAAAGTGTCAGTGCGTGATTTAGGCCTATATATACAAAGCTTCCCTACGTGTAGTGCATCTAAAGCTAATTTTCTTTTAATTGCAGTATAAGCATAATCATTTTGATAAGTGCTCTTCTCTAAGCCTTTTACTAATCTCTCCTTGAGTGCCTTTCTCCTGTCATCAGTGTGATCTAAGAAGCTCTTTCTAAAGGTGTAAGCAAGCATGTGAGGTTATTCTTATGAGCATAAGTGGTCCCAAACATTAGTGTAGGTTCAAAGAATCCTCTAACTAATTCTATTTTATTATCCTTAGCTACTCTATTCAAATACCTCATAATAGGAACAAACGGAAACACAAGGTCGTGATTGGAATACAAATATTGAATGTACTCTTGATTATAGAATCTTGTTAGTAACAGACTACAACCTACCCCATAGGTTAGTGGAAGACTATATAAAGTGACCTTCTTCCTCGACTGATGAAGGAATCTGCGTACACACAAGACAATCCTTTGCATCCATCGTCTCAACATACTCACTCAATAAGCGATAGAAAACATTAGAGGAAAGCTTTCCTTGAACATTAGTAAAGTCATGCAAATACTTCTCATCTAACTTAAATCTTTCCAAAGCTGTTAATGTAGTAGTCTCAAAAGCAGAAGTATGGTTGGTTTCTTTTGCATCAAGAACAGACATACCCACAATCAACACTATAAACAATATTTCACACATAATTAGTGTTAGAAATGGGGTCTTTGGTTGGCAATCAGGTCACCCCCTGTCCAAGCAAGGACCCTCACTCTAGTCAGGGTAAATCACACACAATCCACATTATCCTGTGCCCACCCTGTGGTAGCTTGGCACTGAGCAGTCAGGCTTAACTTAGAAGGCAATGTGTAAAGTATGTGTGCAATAAATCATACAATAACACAATATAGCACCACAAAAATACACCACACAGTGTTTAGAAAGATATATAATATGTATCTGATAACATGCAGGTCAAAATGATTAAAATGCAATAAGTATATGTTGAGATATCACTTAAAAAGTTATGTAAAGTGTCTTAAGTCTTTTAAAAGCAAACAAAGTTTCTTTCAAGCACAAAGTACCTGGTTTGTGTGAAAAATCTCCGCAAAGAACCGCAGAGGAGGAGATGCGTGGAAACAAAGGGGTGTTCATAGGTTTCTCGGGCCGCACACCGCAATGCGTCATTATTTTTCACACACGGATAGCTGTGCGTCGATTTCCGGCGCTGGCAGGATGAAGACACAGGAGCAGCGTCGATCCGGTGGGCGTTGTGTCAAATTTTCTACTGGACGGCAGGCGCTGAGTCAATTCCTCTCTGGAAGTCGGGCTGCATCGTTCCGGCTCGGCTGTGCGTCAATTCGGTGGGCCATGCGTCGAATTTTCGGACACTATGCTGGCGCTGCGTCAATCTTCTAGCTGCAAAGTCAGGCTGCGTCATTCTGGTTCGGCGTGCAGTGATATTTTCACCGCAGTGCAGGCTGTGCGTCGTTTCTGGCAGGCTGTGTGTTGAATTTCACCACACAAGGAGTCCTTCTTGTAGAGATGAAGTCTTTTTGGTCCTGAGACTTCAGGGAACAGGAGGCAAGCTCTATCCAAGCCCTTGGACAGCTCTTCTTCACCACTGCCAGAGAACAGCAAGGCAGCAGGGCAACAGCAAGGCAGCAATCCTTCACAGAAAGCAGACAGGTGAGTCCTTTGAGCAGACAGGCAGTTCTTCTTGGTAGGGTGCAGGTTCTGGTTCAAGTTTCTTCTCCATGAAGTGTCTGAGTTGGTAGGGGCAGAGGCCCTGTTTATATATCCAAATGTGCCTCTGAAGTGGGGGAGACTTCAAAGAGTGGCTTAGAAGTGCACCAGGTCCCCTTTCAGTTCAATCCTGTCTGTCAGGGTCTCAGTATGGGGTGTGGCAGTCCTTTGTGTGAGGGCAGGCCCTCCACCCTCACATCCCAGGAAGACTCCTTCAAAATGCAGATGTATGCAATTGAGGCTGAGTATCCTGTGTTTGGGGTGTGTCTGAGTGAATGCACAAGGAGCTGTCAACTAAACCCAGCCAGACATGGATTGTAATGCACAGAAAATGCTCACTTTCTAAAAGTGGCATTTCTAAAATAGTAATATAAAATCCAACTTCACCAGCCAGCAGGATTTGTATCACCATTCTGGCCATACTAAATATAACCTTCCTACTTCTTTCATATCAGCAGCTACCACTCAAACAATGTATGAGGGCAGCCCCAATGTTAGCCTATGAGGGGAGCAGGCCTCACAGCAGTGCAAAGTTAGGAGTTTTACACTACCAGGACATGTATACTACCTAGGTACATGTCCTGCCTTTTGCCTACACAGCACCCTGCCCTGTGGGTTACCTACAGCATACCTTAGGGGTGTCTTATATGTAAAAAAAGGAGAGTTTTAGGCTTGGCAAGTACTTTTGAATGCCAAGTCGAATTGTTAGTGAAACTGCACACACAGGCCTTCCAATGGCAGGCCTGAGACAAAGTTCAGGGGCTACTGAAGTGGGTGGCACAATCAGTGCTGTAGGACCAGTGGTAGCATTTAATCTACAGACCCAGGGCACATGTAGTGCACTCTACTAGGGACCTATAAGTAAATTAAATAGTCCAATTGGGTATGATCCAATGTTACCATGTTTAAAGGAAGAGAGCATATGCACTTTAACACTGGTTAGCAGTGGTAAAGTGCGCAGAGTCTTAAAACCAACAAAAACAGTATCTAAAAAGTGGAGGGAGGAAGGCAAAAAATTAGGGGTGACCACCCTAAGGCTGTCAGGTCTAACAATTTCCAAAACAATGCTCATATATTTACAGCGTCTAACATCCCTAATTTGCTTATCTACATCAGTCATGATCTGTAAAGAATCAGAAAGCAGACGTAACTTAGAAAACTGCAGCAAAAATCAAAAATAGACAATTCGTTCAGCAATTCAGTTTTGTTTCCAGGAACCCTTCTACTTGTCAAAATCAGTTTCAAATGTCAAATCAGGTTATCAATGTATTAGCCGGTTATTTCATCAGTCTTTTTCTCAAAGGTTTTTCTCGGATTGTTTCAACAGTTCAGTTCATCAATTCAGGTCACTTCAAAATACTGACTCGGAACTTCCCTATCAAAACAAAAAGACATAAACTTGTGTTGCCATTCGTTTGTAGTTGCATATGCCCGTTCAGGACTTGCGTATCTTCGACTTGCTAGTCTCTTTCTTTTCAACTTTCGATTACCATTCAACTCTCCTTCACTCAGTTATTTTTTTCTCGTAGTATCTACTTCTTCCTCTATTGTTTGATCGTCAATCACCTCTTTCCTTTTTTACGCTTGCAAATTCATCCACTTATCTCCTTTCTGTGTACCTTCGGTTAGTATTCTCTTCAGGATTGGACTCAAACTCTTTTCCTTTTCTGTGGTGTTTTCTCTTGAAGGACGTGCAACAGGTTCAGGAGGAGTCAGATCACCTTGACTTCGATCCTGCTCAACTCCCTCCCCTTCTTGGTCTGGCACTTGCTCTGTTTGTCTATCAGAATCGCCTGCTTCTGGGAGAGCTCTCTCAGTACTTGGCTCTCCTGCTGGTTCAGTTGCGGTAGGTTCCTCTACACCCTCCTGGAGGTCTACACTTTCGTCTCTCAAAGGGGTGATAGAACCGTCCTCAACAAGCTCAAGTTCAGGTTCAGGTCTTCCTTGCTCTTTTTCCGGTTCCAGTGCTGTAATTTGTCTCACAGTTGTTGGTACTCTCAACAACGCTTCTTCATGATCCAGTGGACAGGCCACTTTCTTCATGTGACTTGCATGAATCCAGTTCAGGATCCCTGCATACTTCACAGCTGTCGTAGTCGTTAAGATCACCTGGTAAGGTCCCTGCCAATGAGGCTCCAAACACGTCTTGGGTATGTGCTTGCGGACAACAACCCAGTCACTGGCCCTCAGGTTGTGCCCTGGATCGTGGATTGGTGGCAGTGTGGTCGCCTCCACCTGCTGAGAGAAAGAGTGAACCACATCAGCCAGACATTTGCAGTAATCCAACACCATATCATCTGTTATGTTGACAAGTGCATTGGCTGGAACTGCTGGCAACCTCGTGGGGTGACAATCATGTCTTCCTGTCAGGTGTGTTTTTCATTGACATCAGTACCAAAGGCAACGCATCTGGTAATTTCAGATTTGTGGCTGCACACATTTTTGCAATTCGTGACTTCAAGGTACCATTCATCTGCTCCACCAGTCCTGATGCTTCAGAGCGGTAACTACAATGCAACTTCTGCTCAATGTTCAGTGCTGCACACAACAGTTTAATCACTTATTTATTGAAGTGCGTCCCCCTATTTGATTCTAAAGAGATCGGAAATCCGAAACGTGGTATCAGTTCTCTAAGCAATCATTTTGCTACTGTGATGCTATAATTTCTCCTTTTATGGTACGCTTCAATCCAGTGACTAAAAATGCACACAATCACCAGCACATATTTCAGACCTCCACATACAGGCATTTCAATGAAATCCAATTGCATTCTGCTGAATGGACCTCCTGCTCTTCCAATGTGGCTCAAATTCACCACGGTCCCTTTCCCCGCATTTAATTACTGACAAATGACACAGCAATAGCAAACTGCTTCAGCTGCCTGTCTAAACTTGGGAGTAAACCAGTAAATTTTGAACAAACGAACCATGGCGTCCCTCCCAATGTGTCCCTGACCATGATAGTACCTCGCCATCCGGGACAACAAACTATTTGGCAAAACCAACTGAACAGCTCATCTTGTCTTTGAACACATTTCATTTTGATCCATGACCTTTTCTCTTCTTTCTCAACATTACTTTGCAAAGTTTTTAACTCTTCTAATGTATCAATCACTTTTAATGCAAAGCTCATACATGTAGTGTCTTCTTCAGTCATCAATTCCCACTTGTCTTTGAACAATACACAGTTCAATGTGCGAAAGCTTGCAACTTGATCCGCATATCCTTTTTTCCAAGGACACATAGTCGTGTGACTTTAGATGTGCACTGCATTTCACCAAGGCAATTTCTTCAGGCAGTTGAATTGTACATAACAACTCCTTTATTCTCTCACCATTTCTCACTGGTGACGCAGTAGAGGTAAAGAAACCTCTCTGTGACCACAGTTGACCAAAATCATTAACTATTCTGAATCCGTATTGGCTATCTATATAGATAGTAACTCTAAATCGAGCAGAAACATGGCACGCTCTAGTAAGAGCAACCAATTCCGCTACCTGTACTGTCTCTAAGAAAAGAACAATCAACAAAAACAATTTGGTAATTTTCTTCCAATCGGGTATCTCTAATGTCAGGTCTTGGTTTCATGCACCACTCAGTTACTTCGAGACAATCATGTTCAACATCCTCCTCTTTCTCAAATTCAGTAGTATCACTTGGAAGTAAAGTTGCCGGGTTCAGCACTGTACATCTTTTCAATGTCACATTTGGAGCACCCAAAATACTTGTCTCATATCTTGTCAGTATAGCACCTGTCAAGCATTGGGTTTTAGTCCTTGTCAGTAAAATTTCAATTGAGTGAGGGACCATTACAGTCAGGGGATATCCCATCACTACTCCTTCACACTGTGAAAGACTTTGACCAACTGCGCAACGGCTCGCAAACAACCTGGTGAGGCTGCTGCAACTGGGTCCAAGGTAGCTGAAAAATATGCTACTGGGGGATGAGCACCTCCATGGACCTGCGTCAGACAATGAACAAGCACCACGCTCCTGACAAAACAATGTGAATGGCTTTGTGTAGTCCGGCATACCCAATGCTGGAGCTCTGCACAAACTGTCTCTCAAGTCAGTGAGGGGCATATTTATACTCCGTCTGCGCCAAATGTGCATCAAAAACCTTGACGCCCATTCAGCGCAAACGTTGCCCCATATTTAAACTTTGACGCCCGAGCCCGCGGACGACAAAAGTCCGGCGTGTGCGTCATTTTTTGGATGCGGCAACCCGCCTTGCGTTAATGATATGCAAGGTAGGCGTTTCCGTCCAAAAAATGACTTAAACGGCCTTGAGTCGTATTTATGCTTTCGGGCAAAAATGACGCACGGCCGGGAGGCGGAGCCCGAAAATTACGCACATCCCGATTTGCGTCAAAATGTAACGCCTGGGTCAGGGCAGGCATTAAAATAGGGCAAACACACCTGTATTTAACCGGAACACACAGAAGCAACAGCAGAGCAGCAAAAGGGAGACATGGAGGTGATTCTTATCCAGCGTGCAAGCAGATGCAGAGCCCAGCAGCTACAACAGCAGCTACCACAACACCAGCAGGGACCCCAAAGGCAGCGCAGAAGGCAGGAGAGGATATTCCGCACCAGGACAACCCTTCATGGCCTCAGGGAACACAACATCATCCAGAGGTACAGGTTGAACTGGCAGGCCATTCAGCAGCTGCTGCGAAACATTGAGCCGCAGTTGGCACCCACTTTCCTGACACCCCGCACCATCCCAACAGAAACCAAGCTGCTTGCCGTACTTCACGTGCTGGCAAGTGGCTCTTTTCAAACAACTGGTGCCCTGGTTGCCGGAATATCACAACCATCATTCTCTGCCTTTTTGCCCAAAGTACTGGATGCCATCATTGGACTCACACCCCGCCACATCTGCTTCCCTAACACATTGCAGAAGCAGCAGGAAACAAAACAGGGGTTCTACCTCATTAGTGGCTTCATACACGTCCTTGGTGCAATCGACTGCACACATGTACGCCTTGTGCCACCTGCTGCAACTGAACACCTCTACCGCAACAGGAAGCACACACACTCTATCAATGTGCAGGCCATTGTTGATCACCAAGGATTGATCACCAACATCATGGCTAAATATCCTGGGAGTGTCCATGACTCATTCATCTTCCGTCACTGCACCATCAATGAACACTTCCAGGATGGACGGTATGGCAATGGACTACTTGTTGGTAAGTACAAAAACCTACTTATATGCACACTGCACAGCAACCCTCTAGGACACACAACACATTCTCCACAACAGCAACATGTGAACAGGAACACACTGAGGTCGTGACATCGCTAGCCATGTTTCTTAGGTCACCATTGAACCTGTCACACATCGGAAATTAGTGTACAGTCTAATGTTAAGACGTCAAAGATCACAACGTGTGGAGTGGGTTGCCTAAATGTCACATTGCAAATTGTAAGTGTCCCAATGACGTTTACATTAATCCATTACATAAGTCTAAATGTATGGGATGTCCAGGGTACATTGATATGAACGTGTTAACAACACTGTCAAAATGAATCTGTGTATGGAAATCATCTCACCCCCAATGAAGACACACCTGCCTCACTAGTCACAATGCTAGGGAGGGCACACTGTACTGCAAATCCCAAAACATACTACTGACAAACGGTCAGCAGCCAAACACTCGTTCTGCCAAGGAAACAACACAATGCAGATGGTACATCCTACAAGCCTAGGATGCGACATAATAACACAAAAGAGTCACAGACAACACAAGACAACTACTGCCATGAAAGGTGATTTCAATGGGGCTAGCTACATCAACATGATCCCCTTCATTTTCTCTTGCAGCTGATCAGGGGTATGGCATCCAGCCATGGATAATGACACCTATTGGCAACCCGAGTACTGCAGCAGAGTGTGCCTACAATAACGCACATAGGAGGACACACACCATAGTCCAGAGGACCTTCGGCATCCTCAAGTCAAGGTTCCGGTGCCTCAACATCGCCGGGGGTAGCCTCCTATATTCCCCGGAGATGGTCTATAAGATCATCCTAACATGTGCTTTTCTGCACAACATTTGCATCAAAATAAACATTCCCCTCCTGGAACCCGAGCCACATAAGCCTGAAGAGGAGGAAAGGGAGGATGCTGGCCTGCAACATGAGGGGGAACTACAGAACACGGCCGCTGTTATACGCAGGCAGCAACATATCGTGAACAATTTTTTAAAAATATAATCACCATCACCACTTTATGAACTGATTTAAATAACAACCTATAATAATCACCATATCATCGTTTGGCTATTCATTTTTGCACACCTTCATCTCTAACTATCAGACTAAGAGTGTTGCCTCATAGAGCATTGCTGATAAACCAATTAGGACACTGAAAATCCCAGAGGTAATGTGATGCGTAACATACAGTGATCACAAACACACACAGTAAATGACATATATCATGTACATTTCTCCTTTGAAGGCCAATAGCAGAGGACCACACCTATTTCACACATACATGTTGAAATCAAGGTCCAACGCAGCATATGGCACACAACTAAGACACCATCACTCAATAAGGGGTAAACAAGCCTCATACATGAGGCAGTTGATGTGCTTTTGCCTCAGTAACAGGAATGTCTGACCAGACCCTTGACAGCAGTAAGTCCAACTGCATCCAATATTTGCAAGGACTATCTGGGACTTGAGTTCCATACAAGCAGTACATAGACAGCACAAGTACCAGACATATAAGCAGCATTGCGCACATGACATTCCATGTACATGTCAGCCCATTTCCTAACTCCTGACACACCCATGCACCTGGTCACAACCCACCTGTCTGAAGAGGTCCCTGGAATACTAAGATGTGTACCCTGATATTCCCTCCTCTACACACACAGCTTGTAAATAGCAATCCAGTGTGCTACACCCTTTCGTATTGTATGCCATTGTCATAGAACATCTGACTGCATGGACATCAGGTCAATTAATACACTGGCTTCTAGTTTCCAAGCCCTGTTAGCACCTATAGATTGCTTCCCGTGTGAAAATGTCTGTTGGCCATTAGAATGCAAATCTCACCTACAGGACTTGTGAGAAACAGATGCAGCCCATACCTGTGATCACCTCCATGCACACCACCCATTACAACAAGCACTGCCCCTGCTGATGCCTGGAACAGCATAGGAGTTGCCATTTTGTCAAATACACCGTTAAGCATTGATACAAATTAAGCTGTGTAACACAGCCCTTGGGTTCATTTGTCACCTTCAAAAACACAGGACACACACAGTTGGACATGTCAACTGTCTAGTTCATCCTCCAAACAGTCTTAGTTAGACCACTGATTAAGTAACTTGTCAAATTGCTATATCATAATTCACCCTGCATTCTGTCAGCCTGACTGGCATCTGTCTGTGCATCACACTAAAGTATCCCTGTGTCTACATATGTACCACACTTGCATTAGCAAACCTCTCATTCATCAGGGGGTATTTGGGCATGTGCTTCTTCAATGCATACCCAAATACATTGTATAGCATCATCTGCCTCTTAACTGTACCATATGAGTTAAATCCTCTGTGAAAACCAAAACTCATGGCCCATTCCTTGTCTGGGTCTCATTTATGCATGAATGACAAAGTGTGACAGTGTTCCAGGGCTGTATGCAGGGATTGGGTAAGGGGCCTTCAGCAGAACCAGCAACCTCTGAAAATGTCCATGAAAAATTCACACATGTCAGGACCCTGACAGTTCACACACAGAATTACATTGCTCACAACATATTGATGGGCTGTGTGTGGTGAATAGCTGCCAGAATAATCAGCACAGAGGCTATGAGGTTCCCAGATGCAGTGGGAATTGCAGAGGCTAACCTGTGTACAAATGTTGTAATGACACCTGCCGGAACATGACACCTGAGACATTATCTCACTCCAAGGTTGCCCTGTTGACTGTCTCGTTACACGTCTTTAGTGACAGGGTGGAACCATCCCCATGTAGGTTCTCATGTCCACATCCACTTTACTCACATTGATCAACAAAGGATACTCAGTAGATACAGTAATAGCTCTGGCTCATGATGAGTCCTGGACCGAACTGTGACAAATTACAGCCCAAAAAATATACAGGATCAACATTGGACCACACACATGAACAAGACACCTATGTGCAATTGATCACTGGAAATATGTGGACACGTGCTGCCTCGTCTGCTGGTCCACCACAGCCACTTGAGAGTTGTGGCTCACTTCTATGACCTCAACTGTGGTGTCATCATACATTTGTGATTCACTTTTGTCTTTGTCTGTCTGGGCAAACAACATGGTACCCACTTCCTCAATGCATGTGTATGACTCACTGTGGGATTCACCAACTAGTGCCTAGGAAGCTGTTACCAAAACCCTAGGACATAGGATGTTGAAAATGTGGACCATTGACATGAACAAGCGTCTGCCATCTATCTTGTGCATGCTTTGTCATATGTGGTGTCTACGGTACCCTAAATCTTGGAATTCCACATTACGGATGTTGCTACATGTATGACTGTATGACTAACACATGTCTTCTCTCATTTCCACAATGACTTGCATCTAAGGTTTGGACACATGGACGTCACATTCATACAACCATATGTGCAATAATTCATCATGTGATACACACACTTGGTCAACAAATACATTAGTTGCCACAGCACACACATTGAGCCAAAGGCATTTAGGTATTGTACATATGTGCATCACATTTCTATCCTCTCCTGATGCCAAACATGCCCAATTTGTGCAATACATATATGTAGGCCACACATATGGCCAACTAGTGCGTCAGCCAACCGTAAAAATACTGTGAAGGAAGTAGCGGATCATGGTCCGCTGCAGTATGATGTCACACATGTGAACATACACCATCAACACCATAGTTGGTGCCATCAGTCTATCTTTGATGTGTCCCAAATGTAACATAACAGAAAAACAGAAAAAAAGCCCCAAACCAGTTCAAGCACTGAAATGTTGACGTTGCTAGCGTTATGCGTAATTTTTTGTACACCAATACTGAATTTGCATCATTTGTTTTGATGCACAGGAGTGAACATTAGGCTGCATCCAGATAATTGTACAGGCCATTTACTATTATTTGGATGCGGGCTAATTTTCACTCCTGTGCGTCAAATAAAATGACGCTCAAACTGTATGCGTGAAAAAATTATGATGCATAACGCGAAAAAGGGTGGACATTTTATACAGAAAGTGATGTAATAGGATATCCTGTTTACAGATCATGTACAGTGGGTGTACTTTCACTTTCACTTTGCAGTCTATGATTCTTCTAGACTGTGTGGCTGTGTAGAGAGTGGAGTCCATAGATTTTGTGCTTTTGTGTCCTGTGTGCTGTCTCTAGTGTCAATTTGTGAAATAAATATTGATGGTGTATACTGTCCTACTGTGTTTTGTGTACATTTGTCCATTTATCTAGTGTTTTTGTTGTTTGTGGGAGTCTGTTGTGGGTAGTGTTAATTTGGGGATAGTTGGGCTCTTTTAGTGGTTAAGTTTACTTTTCTTCTGTATTTGTACCCCTACTTTCCCCCTTTTTCCCTTTCTATTTCTTTAACCCCTATTCCCTTTCACATTTCTACAGTGTCTGGTAGGCCACGTCTTGGCAGGATGGGTGAAGAGGAGTTGGGGGGCTTCATATGGCTTGTGTGCCATTTCTTGCCACTGATGATCGAGGCAGGGGGCAGGGTGATACAGGGGTATCACACAGAGGTGCGCAGAATCCGGTGGGGAAAGGTGCTGCATCACCTGCAGCGTGTGTATGCCAGCCAGACGAGTGACCACCAGCTGAAGCACTGGTGGGCTGACCTCATCACCAGGGAGCAGGATCTCTTGGACCACCTGGGAATCGTGATTGGTGACCCTGTTGGTGAGTACTAATCATGTAAATGTGCATGATTAAATGCTCTGTAGTGACATCAGATGATTTGTACTATGTCTGCCAGCTAAGTTGCTGACTGTGTGTTATGCTGGGGAAACATACTGGGATAATTGATGCACTATGGGAAGGATCACAATTGCTAGCTGTCAGGTAGCACGTGCTCAGCAAACTTACAGGATACTTTTCCGTGAAGTAAATTGGTGCTGCCTTTGTGTCAGAAAACCAAAAAAATAAGAGCCAACTA
This sequence comes from Pleurodeles waltl, assembly GCF_031143425.1. Lineage (NCBI taxonomy): Eukaryota > Metazoa > Chordata > Amphibia > Caudata > Salamandridae > Pleurodeles > Pleurodeles waltl. The sequence continues at coordinate 415,820,061 of NC_090437.1, read as the reverse complement.
TGTCTATATAGGGCACATTTGCCAGAGAAGTAAAGATGTACCAACATATTGGCTAACTTTGTTGACGCAATAGCTAGACTGACTTTAGAATCACTACATGATGCAGAAAATGAGTGCTGGCTTCACGTCAATTGATTATAGCAAAGTGGATCAGACATATGTCTCATGTGAGTCTGGTGAGTGTGTAAGGAAAGCGTTCACGGAAGTACTATGAATGTTAGGGACTATTGTGGTCCTTTATCTTTTTGGATACATGTCAGATCTGGATTTGAAAACATTGTGAAAAGGTGTAAGGTGCCCTCAGCTAACATCTTAGAATGTTTGTTGGAGTTAGTTGTGCCACATTCCAATTAGGGATGACAGTCCAAAGGTATGCACATGGGTTCACATCTCCATGGTTGGTGCAAATCACCATAGCTGGGCCACATCAAATGAATAAACTGTAACAACATGAGGGCTTACAAAAGTCCCTGTCCCTCTGTACATTGTACCTATGTGTAATAAATGTGTCATGGCCACATAGTCTGTTTGACTGGTAATGCAGTCCTCAAGTAACCAGGCTTTGGATGTCTCTCTTGGATGCGCATGATGAGACGATTACACTCCATATTTTTTTCTGGTCACCAATGACGGGGCATGTTTGCCACCACATGCTAGTTAGGGCCAATGCATGTGTGCAGATATGTGTGTAACTGTCACAGGAGACCCATGCTATGTACGAGTTCGCCGTGATATATCAGATGCAGTATCGTCATGTCTGAATGGCTGCCATTTCCTTATTCAGCCTACACATTGTATATGTTTATGAAATTGTTGGTCAGTGCACAGATTTTGAGCACATTTCTTCCTTCCATGCCTTACAGGTGGACTGGCACCCTACACTGTGGGAGAGGTGGCTACGTTTGAGGACCCCGACCACTCCAGTAAGTGTTGATGTCTGTTATGTGTTGTGTTTGCTGGTTATAGACCCCTGTGTGTTGAACGCATAGCAAGGTGTGATGCGTTGGCCAATCATTTGTCTTGTTCCATGAATGTGATTTCAGTTTCTCAAATGTTTTGAGTTGGCCAATGCGTATCCTATTGTATTATCTAGGGATTTTAGGCCATTCCTGTAGGCACCACAGTGAGTACTGGGGTGAGTCATGTGGATGACACTTGTATCAACAAGTGTCGCACTGGAAGTCAGCTCAGATTTAGTCAGCCTGTCAGACCCACATTCTCCAAGATTGGTACAGCAAATTGCTTTCCAATAGACTTCTGCATCCCTATTTACCAAGGTACTTAATAAACTGTAGGTAGAACCTCCTAGCAGCATGTACTTCTACATGTGGTGCTACAAGTATGTGGAACTTGAGTGCAATGGCCAAGGTGCTAATCATGATCATTGGTGTTCTTGCAACTCTGTGTCTGATGTAAGTCATGCCTTACTGGAAGTATATGTTGTGTACCAAGCTCTGCATTTTCTGACATGTGTGCCGCTATGATTGGTCTAGGGTTTGCAGACTCCTAATAAACCTTACCTGTGGTGTGTCTGTAGAGCCAAACACGTGTGGAGTTTTCTATACACTCCTCGGTGTCCATGTTGTTTGAAATTGATAGTTGTTTATCCACCCCTCCACCCTCAAAGGCATGGGTTTGTGAATGGGTACCTAGGACTGATGCTACCAGTATGTCACACATATATGTGAAAAAAGTGACAGTTTGGTTGGAACCTAGCATACACACTCAGGTTTGGCACATGGGTACTATACTGGCAAGTCCTGTTACAACTTGCAGACCATGTGGCTTTAGTTTTGCATTCCGTACACTGACATTTGTAGCCCAGGTATTGGCAGGGGATATGCAGCATGATTGTTAGCTGATAACTGGCAGAACTCAGATGGCAAGTCAATGCCAGTTGTTACCCATCTTGTAGGTTTTGGATGTGCCATGTGTGATGTGACATTTGTAGGCTGGCCTGCCATGTACTTCCTCAGGGACATTCAATGATCTGTATTGTGATATGAGCTATTACAAGTACAGTAGATGTATTGTCTGATTGACTTCTTGTGCCATTTCACACAATGCAGTTCCTAATGTAGATTATTTGCATTTGTCTTCACAGCTGCAAACATGACTCCAGACCAGGTCCGTGAGTTCCAGCGATGGGCCATGAGATAAAAGCACATCCTGCTGCTGGAGTCGGGGTTCAGGAGGATGGCCCGTCGATATCGCCATGAACAGGCCTCTGGGGCATGAAGGGCCTTCCCACAGGGTGGCCCTACTTTGCCCACCACAGCCACCACCAGCACAACCACCACTTCAAGCCAGGTGGCCCCACCCACAGCTGGGACTGTTGTCCCTACATCTGCCTGACTTCCAGGCCCCAGCATTGCTACAGGTTCAGGACAGCCCACTGGCCTTGGCTCCACACACACACAGACCTCCTCCACCGATACCCAGACTGCCCCAGCTCCATCTGTTGACCCTGCAGCATTCCACAACATGGAACGGAAGATGGACCGTGTGCTGCGCAAGTCAAGCCATCTGAGCCGGGATGTGCGCCACATTAACCAGTGTGTGAAGTCGATCAAGAGGACCCTCCGCAGAGCCAACCTCTAGACTTTTTTGATATGGACATGATTCCCTCCCCTCCCTCCTCTTTCCTTGTTCTTATACTTAGTGGACTTAGGGGGCTTAGTGTTAGGTTAGTATAGGCTGTTAGTTTAGTTAGTGTTAGTGGGTGGGGGGTGGGGGTCCCGATTGTTTCTATTTTTACTTATTATGTGTGAGGGCTATGTTGGGGTTCTTGTGTGTTTAAAAAACAAATATATAAAGAAAAATTTAAAAAAGAAAGCTTTACACAAAAATATATATTTGTTTAGTATAGGACAGTGTGTGTTTAGGTTAGTATGTGTTGTCCTCCATGTGTCCCGTCTCATAAGGGGGGTGGATGTTTAGAACGTTTTGTTACATGTGATAAATAAGCTTAGCTTAGGTTAGTTAGGGACAGTTGTGGGTAAATAGTAGTCAGGGTAGATTAGGGTAGGTAAGACCTTTCCCTCAGTTTCCTCATCTGTGATTAGCATTTAATAAATATTTGGTTAACCCTTAACAGTATGTGTTAAATGGTACTTGATCCTGGGCTTGGAATCAGTGTACCTGAATGTTGTTCTATTACATTTGTGTCCTATGCTACAAACAAATCCCAACTGAGCTGTAAGATTGGCAGCTACCCCAGAGCTACCTTGCTAAGTTTCCACCCTTCGTTGCAACCACCAATCACAGTTAATAGGGATCACAATGTGTTTCTGTTGCTAAATGTGTTTTCTACGTCACAAACAGTGCTTCCAGACTTGGTACTGGGGGAACAGTTTTAGGTCTGACTGCAGTGTGATGATCAAGGACACCCTTATAAGATGAGTTCTCGTAGGCACTCTTGTATTCTTGTCTTCATGACTCACATACGTCATTTGTGACACAGTTCAGCATGATTGCCTATTTGTATGTAAACTCAGATAGCTTCATTCATGCAGTTTTTGTAGTGTTTGCTTAGATTAGTGTGCACTGTTATATGTGTTAGTATTGCATGGTGACAACATTTTGCTGCCACTATTTTATGACTTAGATATCCCTTGAGGAAGCATTATTCTGTCCAACACAGCATGATGGTGTATGGTTTCTCACTTCATCAGATATGTCCCTCAGGATGGGCAGAGTATGATGCAATCATGGGCACTGTGCAGATTTATCTGACTACATAATATCAGGACAGTTGTATTGACAAGCTACGTAATTTGACAGTAGGCACATTTCAGTTATCTACTGCACAGTTGATATGCCACATTACCCAGAGACAGATTTGTTGTGTAAGTGCTCTTTATTGAAACGTACTGTAGTGCTATCTGTACATTGTCCATGATTGTGAGTCCATTAGAGTGACATCTTACATTGTGATCCTACACAAGGGGTTACAGAAATGCTTTTGACATTCTGGAGTTATGTTTCAGATAGTGCAGAGGGACAGGATTTGCCAATGAGTAAGAGAGAGACAATCACTGGGCAGGCTGACAAGATATACAGTGGTAAGCAGAACAGTCATTAAGTAGAGTTGTTTCAAGACTGGCATGTTACAAAGCGCAGGACCTTGGTAATTGTTATCCATGTGGCAGGGACTAGTGCTTCCGGGTACTTTTCCGTGTGAAGGTGATCTGTTCCATGTCTTCTTCTTCTGATGTGTGTGTTGCCTCCTCTGTTCTTGGTGGTGGTGGTTGTGAAGGGGCAACACACACCTCAGTGTTAGAAGACGTGGAGTCAGACATCCCAGTCACTGCTACCTGTGAAGGTCTTAAGGGCAGTACTGCAGCAAGGAGGATCTGCTGATTCTTAAGAATAGCAGCCACATCACAATGGTAGGCAGCCAGGTCGGCCCTGAGGGGTTCAATGTTGCATTCGTGCACGCGTTGACAGGATTGCTGTTCTAGGTGTTGGGTCAACTGTATTACAGCTGTGCTGATTTTCTTCTGGGTTTTTTGCTGTTCCTGCAAGATAGATGTTAGGGCTTGCAAAGCTGCTGCCTGATCTGCGATGACATCATGCACGAACACACCCCCTCTAGGCTGGCTGCCATAGTTTGCATCCCCACCCACACCTCGTTGGCCAGCTCCCGCTGTACCCCAACTACAGTTCTTTCAAAGCTGGTGCCTGTGTCGTCTGAGTCCTCAGCTGTATTGGAGTTGGCTGGTCTTACAATTGGGGTGGTGGGTGGATCCTCTGCGATGGCTGCTTGTTCTGTGCTCCTCCTTGTGACTGAAGGTGGGGTCTGGAGGGTTTCAAGGACCTTTTGGATAGTCTCCTGGGGAATGTTTATCAGCTTGTCATCCATGTCATCAGGGTAATCTGGGACAGGCATATCTGCAGGAGATCCATCTTCCTCTGCAATGAAACAGGGTACAATTAGTGTGTCTGTGTTGTGGCATGAGTGATGTGACATGCCTGCCTTGTGATGAATTCACATTGTGTTCTTGTTTCGTGTTTATTGCTACAGTCTTTCAGATGGGCATTCTCCCAGGCCTATGGCCCACCTGCATGTCACATGTATGTTATTAAGGGCCAGATGTAGCAAGCCGTTTGCATGTCGCAAACTGCAAAAAACGCAGTTTGCGCCATGCAAACGGCCTCCTGCGATGCTCATTCCCAAATTGCGAGTCGGTACCGACTCGCAATTTGGGAATGCGACTCGCAAATAGGAAGGGGTGTTCCCTTCCTATTTGCAACTCGCTGTTACCACCAGTGTCACACTGGTGGTAACTCATTCGCAAAAGGGAAGGGGTCCCCATGGGACCCCTTCCCCTTTGTGAATGTCGACAAAAATATTTTTTCAGAGAAGGCAGTGGTCCTATGGCCCACTGCCTACTCTGAAAAAATGAAACCAAATGGTTTCCGTATTTTTTTCATTTTGCCACTCGTTTTCCTTTAAGGAAAACAGGCTGCAAAATGAAAAAAAAAACTGCTTTATATAAAAAGCAGTCACAGACATGGAGATCTGCTGACTTCAGCAGGCCACCATCCCTGTGAGTGCAGGGACTCGCTATGGGGTCGCAAAAAGCGACCCACCTCATTAATAATAATGAGGTGGGTCTTTGCGACCCCATAGCGAGTCGCAGAAGGTGTCTGAGACACCATTCTGCATATGCTTTTGCAAGTCTGAAATTGCGAGTCGCATCGACTCGCAATTTCAGACTCGCAAAAGCATATCTTGCTACATCTGGCCATAAGTTATTAGACTTGTCGGCATCATCTCTTCTAGGTGTTGGTTTTGGCCAAATAGTAAATTGCCACCTTCTTGTCATACTCAACCCTCCGTCTACATCCATTTTCATGGTGAGACCTTTCACTGGCTGTGGGTGTTCTGATGGCACTGGCAGCACACTTAACAATCTGGACCTGCCCCAGTCTCTGATCTTTCACATCCACTTAAATGTATTTGACATGTAGCATATCCTATGCATAGCAATGTTATGGCACGATATGGATGTTGGCATTGGTAATGTGTACAGCTGATGCTGGGAATGTGTGGTACATTGGATTGCCCTGATAATCGTATCAGTGTCCTATTTCGTCCTCTGACTGTGCAGGTGTATGTCAGTGACCAGTTACATGTGTCCCCCCCTCAATGCTGTTGTCTGAGCAGTATGACATTTGGGATGTTACATTGTGACCCAGGCACAGGATGGACCCTGACATATGCAGCATGGGTATGTCCTTAGTGCTGTGTAGCTCCTATTGTTGTTTACATTGGCTGATGTTTAAACAACTATGGGCATTGGCATTTGACAGTACTGGGGCATTTGTCTTTTTTCAGGGGATTGTTGAAGTTGTCATCGTCAACCCTCTAATTTAGGTGTGTATGATCCATGGGGAGGTTACTGCCATTGGCTACTTGAGCTGCACACAGAGCGGAGGTGGTAGTGGCAACTGTTGTCACAGTTACATTCCAGTTGTCAGTATGGCTAGAGGTTGTTAAGAGGGCCCTAGTTAATGTGGGGGGTATGGTGGCCGACGTGTGCCGGGATGTCAGTTTGACGTTGTGCCCTTCCCTCCTGGCCTGGCTTTCCCTTTGCTCCATCGTTGGCATGGCAGCATGCCCCAATGGAACTGTTGTTGGTGCAGTATAGTGGTGTGCCCCAGGTTCTGTCTGTGCAGGCCATGCCCATATGCCGTGCCCCTTTACCCATGCCACTCCATGTATATGATGACTTACATGCAATGTGTAGTAGATATTCCCCCCCGGTTGCAGTTGACATTAGTGCATTTCAATTCCCCATGCGACTTACCCTGCATGTGCGTTGTCTCCTGGTAGTCTGCGCTGTCCTGTCCTTGAATCCCTGTGAGGATCTCCTCAGGGATGACGGCTGCGACCACCTCCTCCATGTGGTCCAGGGCCTCCTGGTGTGCTGGACTCCCACCTCCAGTCTGAGGTGCTGCCTTCCTGTTCCTGGCCATCTTTTCCTTGGTCCTGCGCTTGCAGTCATGCCAGCGTTTCTTGCACTCAATGACAGTTCTGCGTACTTCTGCCACACTGTTGATCTTGTCAACAATTTGTTGCCATATTGCCTCTCTCCTACTGATTGGCAATTTTGAGGTGACAAACAGTTGGTGCTGGTGTTCCGTCACCTCTTTAACAAGAATTTCCTGCTCCTCTGCACTGAAGCAACACTTTCTTTTCTTCTTATAAGTGTCCTAGTTCTTGTGTGGGTCGTCCTGGCTGGTTCCTGGTCTGTTGTCATCTTCCTGGGTTCTGTAGTGGCATCTGGGATCCATTTTGGCTCTCCTCTGGTGAAACGGCAGTGTTCTCGGGGTTTTTTGACGCTATTGCGTCAAAAAACTGCGCATATCCGGTTTGCGGGGTCGTAAATCGACCCACAGTAATTTCCGCTGCGTTATCGTTGTTTTGCTTTACGACTTGACGCTGCGGTGTGCGTCAAAATAAATGACTCCCATCTGTGGTTTGCGCCGCCGTGCACCAAAGTATAAATTTGACGCCCGCACAGCGCACCAAAATGCTGTTAGCCGGCAGTAATATTTTTGACGCAAAACTGCGCCGGCACAGTTTTGCGTCAAAAAGTATGAATATGGCCCTGAATGTTTTCATCTGATCTTCATTTAAGGCTATGGGATCTGTAACATCCTTATGAGTCAGCTTCTGCAATGGTTTTGAGATTTCCGCAAAATTCGGGATCCATTGGCGACAATAACCCACCATTCCCAGGAACATTCTAACATCTCTCTGTGAAGTCGGGGGGTTCATCTGCAGTATCATTGTGATCCTTTGTCTGGATATTTTACTCGATATTTCTCAATCTGGTGACCCAAATACTTCACTATCTTCTGGCAGTACTGCAACTTCAATGGAGTCACTTTATGACCAAACCTTCCCAAATGATTCAATAGGGCAATCGAGTTCTACTTACACTTGTCCCTTGTACTGGATGCAATCAACAAATCATCAATGTACTGCACCAGAGTGGATTGGAAAGGTAATTTTAATGACTCCAAATTATTTTTGAAGATCTGATTAAACAAGGATGGTGACTATGTATACCGTTGAGGAAGTCTACACCAACAGTAGACACGATCTAAGAATTTGAAACTAAAGAGAAATTTGCTATCCTCTTGAAGAGGCACAGAAAAGAATGCTTGTGACAAATCAACCACTGTGAACCACTCTGCATCAAATAGAATCTGGAACATTATTACAGCTGGATTGGGCACTACGGGACAACACTTGACCACAATGTCATTTATTTTTCTCAAACAACTCGGACTTTCCCACATGGCTTCTTCAAACCTATTATTGATGAATTACATGGGCTGCTCAACACCTCCTTCAAAACTCCCTGCTTCACAAAATCTGCAATTATCTGAGCCACCTACATCAGTACATCTTATGTCATAGTATACTGGGGAAGCTGCGGAAACTCTGCATTTGGCTTTAAGGTGACCTTAATCAGCTCGACTCCTTATAATAAACCTACTTCTTTCCCTGTCAAATCCCTGACATTTTCTTGAACTGTTCCCTGCAAATCAGAATGCAGCTATTTTACTGTGAACATTGGGAAAAAAATCAATCAAGGGATACTCTTCATTTGTAGTCTCACACTCGGGTTCTGGGACTAGATCTTCCTCATCATCACTATTTGTCTGGATCTCAATTCCATCGGTTGAACAAGTAATCAAACACTTTGTCTTACACAGTAAGACCCTTCCCAGTAAGGATACCAGGCTTGAATCACAGACTACGAACTTATGCAGTCCCTGGAAATTGCCAATCTCAATTTACACTGGATCTGTAATTGGGTTTGTCAAATACTGATTTGCTACCCCTACAACCTGAACTGTTCGACCTGTAAGGGGCAAATTTGGAACTTCTGCACTTCTCGCTGTAGAGCGTGTAGATCCTGTGCCTACCAAAAATGAGAATTTATGATCCATCACCTTCCCTCTAACATAGGGTCTTCTCTGGTCCACTTCTAAGGAAGCTACAAGCACACATGGCTCCTCATCCGAACTATCATTCACCCAATCTCCAATTAATTCATTCTCACTGTGTAATGGGAATTGGTGTGCTTCTGTCTTGTCTCTGACCTGTGACCTGTTGAGTAAGCATCATCTGTTGCTGCTCCATCAGGGCTTGAGGTATCTGCATTTGCTGTCTAGGTACCATGGTAACCTGCTGCTGCATCGGCTGCAACTGTGACATTTGTGCACGGGGCATTTGAACCTGTTGCATAGGCTGAAAATTCTGCATTTGATTTGCATTATTCTGGAAATTTGGTTTAGGATACCTCAATCTCGGTCCTCTCATAGTCTGAAATGCATTGATGTCATTATTTTGCTGAACAACACCCTCTTGCACCATCATCAGACACTCCTGCTTCCAGGGTCCCACGGCCCAGCAGATGTGACACGGCAAGAACTTCTTCATTCCCTGCACGTCACTCTGAACCACTACAGTATTCAAATCCGGACCAAGAATCATATTGCCTCCGCAACCTCTACCTCTCATTTCAGGCTGGAACATGACATTTCCCTGCAGCTGCAGCATCTGCTGCACAAAGGCCCCCTGTACTACTGTTTGAGCTGTCTTAATCTGCATCACCATTGCCTTCTCTTTCAACTTTTTCTGCTTCAACTCAATCTCGTCACTACAGTATTTCGCATACTGCAACACCTCATCAATCGGCTTCGCTTGTAGCAAATCAAATTACTCTTAATCATCTGACCTATCTCAGGTCTCAGTCCTTCCACAAACCTAAACACGAAATGCAACATGCCTTTTGGCTCAATTGCTTCCTTGCCACTGTACTCCTTGAACGCCTTCAACAACCTCTCATAGTAAGCATGTATCGATTCCTTCACCTCCTGCACAGTCCTGTCAATTCTCTGCCAATCAATGTTTTTGGGTGAAATCCTCGTCTTCAGGAACTCAATCACCTTATAATAACGTTTCATTACCTCAGGTGATGGCGCACCTGTATTTTTATCCCTCTCTGGCTCACTTGTCGGCCAATCTACGGCTCTCTTACACTCGACCCACAAGCCTGCCGGAACCACTGCCTCCAGTAATGTATTCAAATCTTCCCACAAACATTTTGAGAGCTTCACAAATCTGTCTGTCTCCTGATACCACTCTAGCGGCTTTCCCCTCAGATTTGGATAATCGTTTGTAAATTACAGAATATCACTCCTATGTCAAGGGACATGAACAAACTGTCCCCCTGGAATCTCTCTCATCTGTAAATTCTTTAATGGATCCTTGCCCTGTTGTACATTCTCAGTCACCTCTATAGAATCTCGTTTCCTTTTATCCTTCTTCTTGGCCCATCTGCCTTCCCACTTTTCCAATGCTCCCCAAACCTGAGCACTCTGCAGTAATTCTTTAAGGTGTGCCTTCATTCCGACTGACCTTATATGCTTAAAATCCTTTGCCTCAAAATCCAATCTGTAGCTTCTCTTTAGATGCTTTGTTTTCGCAATTTCTATGTCTTGCTGCTCTGCCAAGTCTGCTAATCTCTGATGTACCTTGCTCACTTCTCTTGTGATTCTAGGGCATAAGTATCTCAATTCTGCCTCTGTGTATGACTCTAATCTATTCACCCCATTGTTCCCTTAACCAGTTCTTTCGCTTCCATGCTTAGTCTGACACAATTGATCTGCTCCTCACTTTTGGAAGCATTCTGTGGGTATTCAGCTTGTCCAACCATTCAGTCAGCTGCTGAGCTGTCAGTCCTTGCAACGAAATGTTACATGCGTTGATCAGTTGCACCTGCTGTACCCCTGCACTTGGTGCCTGTGGTGTCAATAACTTAAAGTTCTGACCTGCACTAGGTCCATTCAAAGTATCTGGAAGTGAGATGAGGGGACTGAGATCTAACAATGATCTTGACCCATCAACGGTCTGACCCATTGAAGAGACTACCTGCACTTGTTCACTTAGTCCCCTCCTCGCTAAATTCTGGAACATCTCCCCTTGCTGACTCACGTCCGGTTTCTTCTGCACAAATAATGGTACTGCTGGACCAACAGTAATCGGCAGCGATATTGCATCTGCGGCTGCTCTAGCCCCCGAACATTGTGGGAGAGTAACTCCCATGCTCTGATTCATAATTGGTGTCAAGTCCGACTGTGTACCTGTCATAGGCCTAAACCTCGGCATTCCCTGTGGCTGTATCTTGGGCAACAAAATCGGAGTAGGCTCAGTCTGAACCAACAGTGGTCTTGGAACCACTTGCTCCGCAAGGTACCAGTAAGTTTGAAGTTGTCTCTAAGACGGGCACATCAGGGTAAATGCTCTTGATGGGCGGAGGATGCATCTGTGCCTTAACTACTGGAGTAGTCAACACATTAGGTCCTTGCACCACACCCTGTGTCTGGCTAGTATTAACCTGTATCGGACTCACTGTCCCCATTGCTTGTTCTAGGGCTGTTGGATCAGCACTAGTACTCGGACTATCGGCATGCACCGCATACAGTGGTGGTCTGTCCCTCAGTATCTATGTAACAAGGTCCTCAGTATCGGAGTCCTCCTCTACTACAGAAGGCTTTCCTGCTTCCTTACCTTCAGATGATCCCTTATTTGACTTTCTAGTTGATTTCTTCCCTTCCGTCTCATCTTCCTGCGTAAACGCTGAAAAAAACTTAACATCCTGCAATGCACTGCTCTACATTTCTTCTGCTCCCAATCCCATCTTGCTTCTGCTAGTGACTTCTCTACCTTTCTCACTCTCCTCTCGAATTTCATTTGCTGTTGCTGTCTAGCTACCATTTCCCAAACTGCTAATGCCTCAAACTGTGCTGGTCTCGGAAGGGGCTTCGATTCAAATAGTGCCATCCACAACTGCTCTAAAGTTCTCAAATTGAACGTCCCATTCTCAGGAAACGCTAAGCTTCCATTTTTGGCTGTCAACCTGCACCACTGCTTCAAGCAAAGACATGGCGTGACACCTCGCTCCTCCATTACAATGTAAGCCGGAGTATTCTCTGGCAGTTTAGGCTCTCCTATGCTCGCTTTAATGTAAGTATCTCCCTTTAGGGCACTCTTTAACACCTTGAAAAACGTAATCTTTCTACTTTTTGTTTATTCAAATTCAGATCGGGATATGACTTTTACTCCTGGGATTCCTTTCACCCACGTTCTCAACCAATTGCCTCTCACAGATGGCTGCCAATCCGTGTGCGACCCTTCTCACCATCCGACCTATCCCAGCGCAGCTCCAGTGACATCACACTCACACACACTGTGGCTGACAAAGTCTTGCAGCTCGTCCTCCTAAATTCCAATTCACACAACTAATGCAAATTATTGCCAGCACTAACCAAAAACCAATAACCAAAAACAAACCTGCTGGTTCACTACAGGAAGGTAACATAATCGCTTCAGAAACCTTACGGATTTTCACTGATGGCTCTTTCGCTCATGCAGCTATTCCTCTTTCGAGGTCTCCCAGATTCGCAAGTAAAATTCGACCCACAAATTTTACTCTCAACTGATCAATAGGTCTGTCCTGGTGCACGTAGGACTCGCCAAATCTCAGTCTAAATTTCTCTCTCGCCCACTTAATATACAGACTGACTTGTTGACCACGCCTGATCAACCTACTAAACCAGATAGATTACAATATATAACCAAGAGTCTCATACACTTTTCAATATACTCCGGAGTCTTAGACCACGCAGATGTACGCAGGGTCCGTACATCAACAACTACGTGGACAATTTTTGAGCACAAAGCGCCACACACATATGAAGTTCGATGACTTCCCTACTCTCATACTGCGGAGTATGCACACTCCTACTAAAACTTCATCTGGAGTACGCAGACTCCCTAAATTCCCTCACATACGTCACAATTCACATGTGATTTGCATAAGCTGTGCAAGCGCAACCTATCTCTCTCACTCTATCACTGGAGCGCCAGGAACATACCCAACACTACTAGCAGGATCCAGGATCTGGGAAAGCCATTTCTGGCCTTACAGGAACATCATTCTCTCGATAAATGCCATTTTGAAAAACAAAATCCAAATTTCAATAATACTGAATTCTCGAACGGACCAATCTTTAAACTATTACCATAACTAGGAACACCAGTCCATCAGTCTCCTAGCACAACTGTCAACACCTATCACTCTATATCGAACACCTATTGCAAGCCCCTATAGAAGCAAACCATCAGTCTGCTACCATAACTGTTGGCGTGTCGGTCCTTAATGAATAAACTTACACAGGGACGCGTATAGGTCAATGAACCTTTTGATTCGTATAGGGTGTTCTTACCTTAGTTTTGACACAGAATCAATAATCAACACACAATAATCAATAACCATTAGTCAAATCTACAATCAATGGAGTCAGTAAATTTCATACACCATTATCCTTCAGCCATGAATAACCACACCTTTAGTTATAAGTTTAGTAAGTGTATTCCTTCGTCGTTAACAATACTAAGTGTGGAATTTTAATCATCCACTTTAATCAAACAATTTCTAATGCTTGTTAATCAGCAAGTCACAGAAGAAGAGACCTAATCAAAGCTTGAATCAAAAAGACATTCTAAGGCATCAACACATGACATTAATAAAGCCCAATTCAGTAAAATTATATAATCCATCAAGTTCAGCAAGTTAGTCAATCATTTGTCCCTATAATTTTGTCATTTGTCATGTAAGTAACCTCAACTAACTCCAATTAGCATCAGCATGTGGGGTTTCATGCAAAACAATTTAGAACACAATTTATGAAAACATCTACCTAAAGAAAAGTGGTAAGTCAGCACAGTTTGTACCTAGAAAGAAAAGACATAAAAATGCAATTCAGTCATTGTTATATCTACCTATCCACGGTATGGGTCAGCAAGCAGAATCAGACTTCATCCTCAGGTCATCAGTTGATCAGCAAAACATCAGGATCTGAGTCAGAGAGTATGAGCCCAATGACAGAATCTCCTCTCCTCAATATGGCAGTTCATAACAGGGTAAGATCTGAAGTCCTTTTCCTCTGTCACATTTTTATATAAGTTCCCCAAACCATCCCTCAATTTCCAATTGGTCAACTAATCATACATTATTACTCCACCCAATAATTTCTCTTTACCAAATCTATGAATTCTAATATTTCACAGTTCACATTTCGTTGATTGGTCTGCTTTATGATGTTCTCATCATCCGGCTTGTCAGGTATCAAAATGTTTGCTTCTTCGTCTCCAGTCAGTGTCTTCATTGTTCGCGTCCTGGGAAAGTACATCTCATGCACATAAACACTATTAAATACATTGCTAGAGACATTATCTCCTGTCCGTCGGTTCCCATAGAGGGTTTCTGCTAAGCATTTTATTATAACAATAAGCATTTCACAGTTAGTTTACTCTGTCAGCATTTATCATTAAATACTAAGAAATAAACCTTCTGCATGAGGCCTGGTAAAACTAGACCAAGACACTCGCTAAGTTAAGGTCTAAAATGAATAAGCGAAAACATAATTCATAGCCCTTAATATGACATATTACTACATTAATCTTAGTACATTTTCAATCTTTCCTGTGGATTAATCATTATCTAGTACATTTCGGGAACACTGGTGGCCATTCTTCGAGGTCACAATTTTAATCATGCACATTATTTTTTTACATTATTCACTTTTCTATATAAGTCATTATTCAAAATACATAAACATTCATTAATAATTTCTAATTAAGACATCTGCATTAGCAATACACTATAGAAAACATTTGACATATCAATAACACAGTAGCTTTATTTGGTTAAAGCCAAAAGAACTGTCAAGAAACTGGTCTTGTTCTGATGCCCTATACCAGTTGTTAAAGCTTTACAACATGAGACACTGATCAGAAACAAAGATTCACAGAAGATCTACATTATAACACAGTGGAGGCCCAAGAGAGTTGTTGCAGCACAACTTTGAGGATGTGACAGAATCTCAATTGGAGAGCCGAGAACAAATATGAAGAGCTGGGCCCTAGCGGATGACACAGATGAAGAGCTGAGCCCTAACAGAGAAACACAGATGGAGGGCAAAGCAGATGCTTCCTTTCACCATGTTGGTGGAAAGCCAGGCACCTAGCCACATCCTAGATTTGACTTTTATACACTTCAGAATCCTCATTTCATGCAGTAGATCCTTGAATCCCAGGACTCCTGAATCCTGTAGTACGCCTCGAATCCTGGGATCCTTAAATCCAGCTGTAGATTCTTGAATAACACTGTAGCCTGACCCAGGTGGGGCATACAGCCTCAGCCTTTGGAGTGCTCTCATTGTCACAGGGTTGACTGTACTAGTGTTGAGGGGGTAAAAACTGTCCAGCGTACTCTGACAGCCACAGTCTTATATGGCATACACACAGTGCAGATGACATAATGTGTGACGGTCTTCTGAGCAAGGTGTGGAGGGTCAGCCAGTCTATAATGGCCAGGACCAGGGGTGGAAGGAAGTGGGGGTAGCACCTGTGATGATTGATGACAAAGGGGGTCATTTTGACCGCTGGGGGACCGCTGTGCGGAAGACCGCCAGTGGTGGCGGTTTGCCGCTCGGCCTATTATGACCGTTGGCAGCTCTCCATCCTTTTACGGACTGAGAGCCACCAACAGCCATACTGGCGGGAGGCTGGGAAGTGGAGGTTGCTCCACCTCCAGCGCCACGCCAACAGAACACCGCCCAGTGAATCACGTCCTGTGATTCGCTGTGGCGGTGTTCTGTTGGCGGTGTGGTGTCGGCGGAGCTGCCCCCATGGCTCCCGTCCCCTCCCGGAGGATCGTCGGACCAGGTAAGTCGATCGTCCGTGAGGGGAGGAGGGGTGGGGGAGGGGGTGTGTGAGTGCGTGTATGCTTGCGGGGGTGTTGTGTGTATGGGAATGAGTGCGTGTATGTCTGTGGGTATGTCTGTGTGGATGTGTGCGTGTATGTTTGAATGTAGGTGTCTGACTGTGTGTGTGGATGTAGGCATGTATGTCGGCGTGTGTGCGTGTAAGTGTGTAGGTGGTGCCTGCGTGCATGCGTGTCGTGTGGGTATGGGTGATGTGATGTTGGGGGTCGGGGTGGGGAGGGGGCCCTGCCACCTTTGGGGGTAGCAGGGGTGGTGGGGGGGTAGGGGAGGGAGTAGGGTGGGGGAGACCCCTATCAGTGCTTACCGCCATGGATTTCATGGCGGTTCAAACCGCTGGAAATCCACAGCGGTAAGCTGGGTCCGAATACCGCCGGTGGTCTAGTGACCCAGGTCTCCAGCCCAGCGGTCGTCTCCGCCCTAGCGGGCAAAACGGATAACCGGCGGATGACCATGGCGGTAACTGCCATGGTCATAATTCCACAAAGTAAGACCGCCGCCGGTTCTCTGCCTTCCGCCAGGGTTGTAATGCCCCCCAAAGTGTTTATAAGATTCTAAAGGGTGTTTCTCCATAGGTAGACACAATATAATAGTCTTGATTTAGCAAAGTTGTCAATACTTCGTATCCTAGTTCCAAACACATGGTGACTGTAGGAGTAACCCTAACATTGATTAGAAAAAGTAATTCTTATCAGCTTTCAGTTTCCACACACTGGAGAATCCCATTTTTGGATGTACACACTGATGCTGACAGATCTTGAACCTTAAATACCTCAATAAGAGGGCAAACAACATGTAGTCTCAGCCTCCAGGCAAAACCTGTTGTATTGGCATTGTATTGCAATACCAGAATGCTTTTCTCCACCTGTTTCATCCAGAATCAGTTGGCAGCCATCCTAATATCTAAATAGTCAAAGTCATAAACCCTTGCTCTAAGTAAGTAAAGGGAACATCTAAATAGTCTTAATGGCTTAAGGGCCACAAACATGTTTTTTGCTAGATTTATAGGAATACTTCCAGGAATCTATTAAAAAAATCTCAAAGGCACATTGGAGATTTTGAAATTAAAAGAGTAATTACAAGGGTGTAAGGAAGGTATTTGTGGCGAGCAATCAACACATTATGAACTTTCAAACACTCTAATAATGGAGCATCATATAAACAATCATTTTGATCTTCAACAACTCAACATATATGGAGGGTAAATAGGGTTGTGCAGTCACCCCTGTCCACAGGAACTGGGTAGGTTAGAGCTCCACTTTGACCCAATTTCAGTCTTTGTGTGTAAATGTATAACCACATTTAAAGGATTGTTAGATAGGCCCATAATACGTAAATTTGACAAAAAGTGACACTGTCAAGCCCTCCACTCCTCTTGGTTCCCCATTCCACTTCTAAAAGTAGTTGTCTATGATTAACCAAAATTTTACTTCACTCTCAACTATTATCATTTGTGTACTTTAGAACTGGCAAAACTACACCTACACACATGGGATACTTAGAATTACTTGTGTCACATCACCCTTATTTTCACTTATATTAGTAAAAGGGAAGATAGATATGAGTCAATGGTCAAAGATGATGACAGATTGAGTATCCATGGTTAGTTTCTCAACATGCAATGGCAGACAATTATAAGTGGTGAGTGTACGTACATAACTTTATAATTACAATTAGGTATGTGTGTTTGTGTAGTGATGTAAATATGGCTAATAAGAGTTGTCAGGTATCTTAGATCTTTGGCTGACATGACTGAATATGGTTATGCACAATTAATATTAAGACAGAATTATATTTTGACAGAGGGTGAAATGACAATGGTGACTTTGCCATTTGTTTTAAACACTATATTACAAAGGGCCTTTCTACTTATCAAATTAATAACATATTTTCAAACTACATACAATACATACAAATGAATCAACATAAAAGCAATTATTTTACAAAATGTGATATAGGACAAAATAGGGTACAGTCATCATGAATATATCCAAAACACATAACACATGAGACATGACTGAACAATACTTTTTAAACATACATGCACTTATGTTTTCTAACAAAAAATCAGCATACAGTCTTTCTAGAAATCAAGTGACTCCAGCTGACCATGGAGGGTCAGTGTAGGAAAGTACCATCTTTCTTGGCATGTTACCCCCAGATTCTGCCTGATTGTCAGGGAGTTTTGAATGTGTCACTGGGATCCTGCTAGTCAGGACCCCAGTGCTTATGGTTTGTGGCATGCTTGCCAGTGTACTTGCACTGTTTTCTAACTTGTCACTGGAGTTCTGCTAATCAGAATTCCAGTGCTCATGCTCTCTGTTTCTAAAATTGTCACTATAGTCTAGTGACTCCATATTTCACTCCAAATTGGCATGCTGCCCCCCCTTATAAGTCCCTAGTATATGGTGCCTAGGTACCCAAAGCATTGGAGTTCCAGGAGATCCTTATGGGCTGCAGCATTTTTTTTGCCACCCATAAGGAGCTCATACAAACATTTCTTCAGGACTGCTATTGCAGCCTGAGTGAAATTAGTGTAAGCATTATTTCACAGCCATTTTCACTGTACCAGGTCATTTATAAGTCACCTATATATCTAACCTTCAGACCCTGAATACTAGGTGCAGAGTACCTGTGTGTGAGGGCACCCTTGCACTAGCTGAGGTGCCCCCACGTCGTCCAGGCCCATTTTCCCAGACTTCGTGACTGTGGGGACACAATTAAAAATGTGCACTACATATAGGTCAATACATATTTGTAGCTTCACAATCGTAACCCTGAATATGGCCATGTGAGGTCTCTAACAACTGTGAATTGTACCCCAGTACTGATTCCAGTAATGGTTGCACAATCCCATGGACTCAGGGGGCTCCACAATGGCCCCCCAGTACTGCCATACCAGCCTTATGAGGTTTCCACTGCAGCCCCAGCTGCTGTCACCTGACAGACAGGCTTACGCCCTCCTGGGGCTTAAGTAACTCAGTCCCAGGGAGGCAGAACAAAGCATTTCCTCTGAGAGCAGGGTGTTACACCCTCTCCCTTTGGAAATAGGTGTTACAGGCTGGGGAGGGGTAGCCTCCCCCAGCCTCTGAAAATACTTAGAAGGGCACAGATGATGCCCTCCATGCATAATCCAGTCTCTGCCAGTTCAGGGACCCCGAGTCCCTGCTCTGGTGCAAAACTGGACAAAGGCAAGGGGAGTGACCACTCCCCTGTCCATCACCACCACAGCGGTGGTGCCCAGAGCTCCTCCAGAGTGTGCCTGGGTTCTGCCATCACGTTTTCAGGATGTTCAGGGAACATCTGAGTGGCCAGTGCCTGCAGGTGACATCAGAGACCCCTCCTGATAGGTGCTTACCTGGTTAGGTGACCAATCCCCCTCTCAGGGCTATTTAGGATCTCTCCTCTGGGTGTTTCCTCAGATTCGGATTGCAAGACTCCAGCAGGACTCCTCTGCATCCTTTGCTTCACCCTCTACTGTTGGATCAACCGCAGAACTGCTCCAGGAACTCTACAACTTTTAACAAAGTATCTAAGGCAGCTACTGCAACTCTGTAACTCTAGCTCCTGCCAGAAACTGCAACAGTTTCTAGGTCGTGCACACTCCGAGGACTGCCAGTCTTCCTCCTGCATCAGAAGAACTGAAGGAATCTCCCGTGGAGTGACGGATTCACTTCCCCGCTTCAGCAGGCATCCCTCTGCAGCGATGACCGGTGCTCTGGATCCCCTCTGCTGATGACAAGGGTGGATCCTAGAACACATGTGGTGGACCAAAGCGACCCTGACTGTCCAAAGGTCCAACTGTCCAAAATTGGTGGAGATAAGAGCTTGCCTGCCCATGCCAGACAGTACCCCTGTGCACTGCCTGTTTTGCAGCTCCTAGACCTTCTGTGTGCTTCTCCATGAAATCCTTTGTGCACAGCCTAGCCCGGGTCCCCAGCACTCTATCCTGTGACGCTCAGCTCCCTGGGTTGTTCTCCAGTGGCGTGGGATCCCTTTGTGTAGTGCTGTGATGACCGCCATTTGCAACTCCTTTGTCCCCATGTTCTGGGACTCCTGCGGGTGCTGCCTGGTCCTCTGATGGCTTTCCCAAGTGCTGAGAGCCCCCTCTGTCTCCTGAGTCCAAGTTGAGACCCCCAGGTCCCTCCTGGGCCCAGGCAGTGCCTTTTCCCACCAAACGTGCCTCTTGCATGAGCCAAGGCTTGTTGGCACAATCCAGTGATGAAAACCAGCCTGCATTCATCTACTCGAGAGGGTCATCTCCTGCACCAAGCAGGAACTCACAGCTGTCTTCTTTGGTGCATCTCTGACTTTTTCTTCCAACCAGAGGTTTCACTTTTGCACCTTCATCCGGGTTACCAGGGGTTCCTGTTCTCCCTGAACTGTTCAGCAGCTCTTGGACTTGGTCTTCTCTCTCCATAGGTCTTCAGGTCCAGGAATCCATTGTTGGTGTCTTGCTTGGTTTTTGCATTATTCTTTACCACGACTTCTAGTGTGTTCTGAGGAAACCTACTGTACTTTCCTGGGCTGTGGGGGGGGGGGGATTTGGTGTTTTCTTACACTCCCAGCACCCCTCTACACACTACTCTTGTCTAGGTGGGAAACCAACATTCGCATTCCACTATTTTAGTATATGGTTTGCGTTCCCCGTAGCCCATTGTAACCTATGGTGTTTTTCACTATTTTATGTCTGTTACTTACCTGATTTTGGTTACTAGTGTATATTTTATGTATAATACTTACCTCCTAAGGGAGTATAGTCTCTAAGATACATTTGGCATTGTGTCACTAAAAGTAAGCTCCTTTATTTTTGTAACACTCAGTATTGTCTTTCATGTGTATAAGTACTGTGTGACTACAGTGGTATTGCGAGAGCTATGCATGTCTCCTAGTTCAGCCTTGGCTGCTCTGTCTACAGTTACCTCTAGACAGCCTGGCTTCTAGACACTGACTACATTTCACTAATAACAGATAACTGGACCTGGTATAAGATGTAAGTACTTTAGGTACCCAATCCAAACCAGGCCAGCCTTCTACAGTTGGTCAGCTTTTTATCAGGTCCCACTTGTACAGTGGTGTAAGCCTGTGGTACTGCAACAATGGTTGGAAGGATACCCCTAAGCACTCCTGTTCTTTCAAGTATGCGCAGCACCAAATGTCCTTTCAGAGCATGCTGCACTTCTGTCTTTCTGGATATGTACACCCATGGCACTGCAGCGCAAGGCAATGCCCTTCCATATTCCGCTTGAAATTGCATCACTCAAAAGCTTGTCTGGGCGTAGCTGGGGACAGTTTTGGAAGTCCCGCTCCCCAATGATTTCTAACTCATCCTGAGAAAAACTGAGGGCCCTCTCTTCATGATTGTCAGTAATTATGGACAAATATAGGTGAAAAGGAGCAGTAGGGTGGAGAAAGGTTGTGCTGTGGTCAATGGATTGCTCAGGAATAGCCTACTTCAAGTTCCTGTACGTTACTTTCTGTTTGCAATAATTGGTGGATATCACAGCCCCGACTGCAGAGTCCTCTGCCACGCCTGGGGAACTGATTGTCCTACATAGCAGAGGCAGAAAAAAATGGAATGGAGATAGAATGCAATAGTATGGAAATAATTTGAAATGGATACACCACTGTACAAATAAAAATAACATTATTATTAAATAAAAAGTTACATAATTAGAATATAGTTTAGGAGTAGATGAATGTGTTAAAAACGTGGCATGTAAATCAATTACATTTCACTTAACAGATACAAACTGAGTGGTGTTAAAACAAAAAGAAAATGTTAATGCATATGAATCATGTATGTAGTCCTAACCTGTAATATATGAATAAGTGAGGAGTTAGAGTATGCTTATTACAATGAGTTTTGTAAAGACTGGTGGTGGAACTGCGAGGTCTCTCATGATGGTATATGTGGACAGTGTCAAAGACAACCATTCATCATTTATTTGACACCACCCAACCACTATGATTCATCAACCAAATTAGCAGCTCAGGAGAAAAATGAGGCCACTAGTTGGTCAGAACCTCTGTTCTGTGTTCCTACCCTGACACCTGAATGAGGCCTTAATTCATGCACAACAAAAGGCTACAAAATCTTGCACACTTCTTTTGGGAAGTAATAGAGCACAACTATTGCCTGATCAAGGCATCTCATGTGCAACTTCAGGAAGCCACAAGTTCCCCTCAAGAGCGACTTGAGGATGCTAAAATTGCCCTCAGTGATGGCTCATGTATGTATGCAAGTCCTCTTTTATCTCATTTGCGGCTGTGTGGTTGGATGTCAGAATGGGCAGAGGAGATAGGAAGAAAGAGCATATCAAGCATCATCACCTGGATAGAAATATGTAGTACATTGTACAGGTACATTTTACTAAATGTAAGCATTACACATATGTTTGCTTACAATGGCAATATCAGGGTTCCATTCTGTGATTGAGAGATATTATGACTATGTTTGTGATGTTACCCATGCAATGCCAATGTGAGTTAGTTGCACTTGCCAGGTACCGACATGCCACTGAAATATCCCACAACTAAATAATGTGCAACAGGTGATTATCAGACGATGTAGCTGTTGTTGTGGCCACCTAAGAAAGGCAGTATGCACATCAATGAAACAGTCGCTGGCATTACACATAGTGTGTACTTTGATGGAGTGCCAATGGTGTAATCTGTGGACATGGTGTTCCCTTTGGCAGGGTGGCTTAATTCTCACATATGAGCACTGAAGGGTATAATGCACAATGGAAAGAGCAATGGTATACAATACCATAGCCAACCATTACCTGTCCTCCAGTGACCATGATATGGCGATTAACAGGTGCACTTAGCTGATGATGCATCTCAGTATCTGTTACAAACATAGGGCCTCAATATGAGTTTGGCGGTCTCAGGACCACCATGTTGGCGGTCGCGGTTGTACTGCCAACAGGCTGGTGGAGAAGACCGCCAAATTATGACCATGTCAGAATTCCCAACAGAATACAGCCAAAGCACTGCCACTGCGGTCTGGCCACCACGGGAGACGGTAGCCACCTGAAGGCCAGCAGAGACCATGTTTCCGCCAAAGAGATTACGAGGTTGCACACCGCCAAGAATTCCGCCACAGTCGCACCACCACTGAAACCCAGGCGGGAACCAACTGCATAAAAGGAGACACCCACCTTCAGGAAGCCATACTCGTCTGTAGCCGCCATGGAACCTGAACTAGATGTCTTCCCACTGCTCCTGCTCACCCCAAGACTTTGGAATCACCGACTACAAGAAC
Source organism: Pleurodeles waltl (assembly GCF_031143425.1). Taxonomy (NCBI): domain Eukaryota; kingdom Metazoa; phylum Chordata; class Amphibia; order Caudata; family Salamandridae; genus Pleurodeles; species Pleurodeles waltl. Next base: position 415,796,915 of record NC_090437.1, on the reverse strand, counting down.
AACAGCAACCGTAATTACACACTCTTACCTGTTACTGTTGCATATTGTCAATTTTGGTACACTCACACAACATACATTCGGGAACGGTGTGTGAGGGCGACACTCACACGTAACAGCACACTAACATGCACACTCACATACAGCCACACACACACACATGCATATACACAACAAACACGCCAGGGCCACCACACACACACACACAGAAACACACACATATATCTGTCAGAAACACACACAGGTACGCACGGAAAACTGCACAGACCCACACTCACACAGTACCACACAACAACACAACATATCACAGCCACAACACAACTGCACCATCTCTAATCTCTTTGCAGGGACCGACAGGACACACTATCTAGGTACTCAAACATACATCACAACGTAAAACCAACTGACAGAAATATACATACAAATACACAATTACACTACTTACTGATCGACTTACAGTCTAACATTTCATGCACATAACAAGCACACAGTCAAAGCACACAAGCCACACAACACACCAACAAACACATCTCAAAACAAACAACACACAATACCAACACAACAAAAACTCTTGAACACACATGTGTGCATCACACAAGACACACCCTACCACTTTCAGAAAAAAAGCTCTGCACACAACCTCACATACTGCCTAAACAACACACATTGCCCAAGCACAACACACACACACACACACATATACAGACACACAACTAATGTCGGCTAGGAACAACTCCATACTAGGGAAGGAAATGCATGACAAAAACGTAACCACTAAAACAACCACAGGTTTGTTCAAATTATTATTACTTTTAGGGGAGGTTTTTTTTTTTGGTGGAGGGGTTTACTTCTTGGTGGTGGAGGGGCATGGGTACGGGCGGGGAGGCAGGGGAGGTTTTGGAGGTGGAAGGGCCGTACATGAGGAGGGAGTCAGACCGTTTAGGGGTATCACGGGGTAGGAGAGGAGTAGGGAAAAGGGTAAACTCTGATAGGAAGGATTTTTTAGACACACAGGGATGGTCATAGCAAAAGGGTTTGGGTGTGGAGGAAGAGGGAGTGGTTGTCTGAAGTGTTGGTGTGGATGTCTTGGGTGCATGTTTGTGCAAGATATGCTTGTGGGTGTCTGTTGGGTGGGTAAATGAGGGCATTTGTGTGTCTTGGAAAGAGGGTGGTAGAGGTGCAGTGGGATACCTTGGTGCATGGGTGACTATCTGTTGGGGTAATGACTGCAGGTATGGTAGATGTGCTGCATGTAGGCATGTCTGTGGTTGTGGTGTCTGGGGTGGATGTCTGAGGGTCTGCCGTGGTGATCTCTGTGGGTAGAATAGGTGTAGTGGCTAGATCTGTGAATGTTGGTATGGTGTCCGCAGGTGTGCAGGTGTGCTGTCAGTGATGCTGGAGGAGGTGGGGGTGTCAGAGCAGGTTGTGACTGTTGCTGTGTGCAGGTGTATGTTGCTTGTGTGCATTCTGGTGGTGTGTTTTGTAGTGCTTATGTTTGTCTGAGCTACCCTTGAATGTTGAGGTGGATGCATGCTGGTCTGTCTGTGTACTTTGGCTGGGACGAGGAAGAGGGGTTTGGGATTGAGAAGAGAGAGGTAGAGGGGGGAACGGTAAACAAAGGGTGACTGGCTGCCATCAGTTTGGAGGCCAGAACCTGAAAGGATCTCTGTAGGCCAGCCAGTGCACCATGAATGTCCTCCAGGAATGCATTACTCTGTTGTATCTGAGTTGCAAGTCCTGGATGGCAATCATGTGCATAAAGGCCACATACTATTCCACTATTCATGCTGAGTGAAATCCCCTACATGACAACATAATAGGAACCAACATCACTACCAGTGCCCAGACATGTGTAACCTGACCTCTTAGGACTAAAGTAACACTGACATAAGCCACTTCTAAAGTAACCATGTTTGATTCACCTAGAGTGCAGGGAAATGTGCTGATCTATTACAAAATGGTCACAACAGCCTCAGATTAGCCTCAGGAGGTCAATAGCCTTCTCACTGAGGGCAGGAGGGCAGACAGGGGCTAGGGAAGGAGTGCCTGTGGGAAAGGAGACACCCACCCTGTTGGGTGAGCGGGCACAGACAACTGGGTGGGAGCTACAGGGAGGGCAGTGATAGAAAAGGGGCTGGAGGACAGAGATAGTGCTGGGGTGATCCCTGATGGATCCGCCACTGCCAGGAAATGTCCACTGGAGGAGGATTCCGGAGATGATGAAGTGTATCCTGTCTCCCTCAGGGCACTGCCCTTGCCTTCCGGGCCACTTGGTCCCTCGGTGACAGTGGTATCAGCATTCAGGGTCCCATTGCCAGCAACTTCCCCACTCAGCTGTGCCCTGTCTCTTACGCCTGCCATTGCTGATGCAGAGAAACAGAGAGAGAGAGAGAGAGAGGGCCATCACATTCTTAACATACACAAACATTACACCATTCACAACAGTAACATCACATCTATGTATAAGAAAGCCCCAGGTCGGAACCATTTTGAGCCTACATCAAGACACAACTAAATACTTCCAACAATCTTATGTGACAACAGCCTCGCTAACAGCATAAGCCAACCATCTGATCACTACATCACCATCCCATCAGTTCAGCTGTAACACACTATTTATGCACAAGATGATTTGGCAACATCAAAAGTCTGTCCCTGTACAGTTCATCACTGCGTATCAACAAATCATCCTTAGCAAATGCAGTTAACTGACATCACAATATCATGCCTACCCCTAATCCATACTTGCCCAATCTATCACCAGTAGTCATGTTTCATGAAAGTTAACTCATCTCACTTCAACCACAACACAGCATGTTGCTTTGCATTCACATAACTAACATGTGACTCTGTACAAAACATTCACAATGTCAAATACCTCAGATTAAATCACTACATATTTCATATCCAAATAGTGAGGCTCATAAAAGTACATACCATGTCAGTACAACATCCATCAAAAGGCTTTAAAAAAGTTTTTAGATAGAGTTTCTGGATCCACTAATCTCACTCATTGACACATAGACAACAAATTGATGTCCAGCAATAGGGGCCTACTTAGCACAGGATACACCCACAGACAACCACAGGGATCATACCAACACCTTCAATTCAATGGACACAAATCATGTGCATAAAGGCAACATACTATTCCACTATTCATGCTGAGTAGAATCCCCTACATGACAATATAATAAGAACCTACATCACTACCAACTGTCCAGACATGTGTAACCTGACCTCTTAGGACTAAAGTTACACTGACATAAGAGACTTCTAATGTAACCATATTTGATACACACACCTAGAGTGCAGCAAATTCATGACAACGTTTCCCATTCCACCAACATGTGAATGTCAACTAGGCCACCTGCTACATTATGCAGGTAGGCTGAAATTTGCTGATACATTACAAAATGTGTCCCAACAGCCTCAGATTAGCAAAGTTAAGTATGGCAAAGTAGAGCCATCAACATAAAAAAGGCACAAAGTATAAATTGACACGTGATGTAGGCAAAAACAGTGTATGTTGCACCCATATAGGTACAGTACTGCACTATGTAACATGTATAAAATACATCGCCTAGGGATCAGCAGGCTAGCCACTTACCTTCTCAACACCATGTACATGGTAGAAATTGTCTGAACACACGTCAATGATATGTCCTATAATGTCAATGTATCATTACCATCATTCTTTCCATCATGTAGGATGTCCACACTTAAGAAAGGTCACATTTGCCAATGTATAGTTTAGACATAAAAATGGGGACACCTCCACACACCTCAGAGGGAGTGTAGTAAGTAAGCCATGTCAAAGCCTGATAGGGATAACAACCTCACATGAAGTTTCCATCTATTTAAAAACACAGGAATATTTTGCCCTGTTACTCATCTGTCAGACCCTATGTTGCACATAGAGCTAGATCCAGTGGAATAGAAATGGTCAGAGACCAAAGAGCTGGACAACTTACTAACTGGGTATATGGACTGTGGGAAGGAAGACAGAGCAGTTTACACATATGTATAGCAGTGTAGAGGTATACATATGACACAGTCACATGTGCATCACCGCATGCTGGCACACAATTTGGTCAACATAGATGAGTAATATGTCCCTACACACAATGCAATGTCCACATCTCTGTATCAATGTTGGCAGCTGTAGTACTATGTCTTCCTAGGAGACCCTTAACCTGTAGCACTTACCACATTGTCATAGCTGAGCTACTTAAACATCATACACCTAATTGGAAGAGGCATGTACATGTTTGTAGTCAGTATTTACCACCTTGTGGCTGCTGTGCTGCCCTCAAACTCCTATCCACCTCAGGGTAGGCCACTGCCAAAAATGCTGGTCCGACAGGCACCTCTCCCTCGTTGAGAGGACATCCTCACCTGGGCCTCTGCAGTCTTCCGTGCCCAGAGTCTCAGGTCCTCCCACAGGTTCCTACAGTGGGTGCTCCATCAGCTGCGGACCCCCAGGGTCCGCAGTTGCTTGGTGATGGCACACCAGATGCCCTTTTTTTGATGGGCGTTGACCTGCATGGATGACACAGACCAAAGGAAAAAGTTATGTCCACATGCACCATCCCAACACAAGTGGACAGAACACTTCAGTTACCGCAAGTAGACAAACATTACCATCCTCTCAGTTCACCAGATCAGTACACCCACACCTATCACACATTGGTATACAATTGGATTCATCTGCTCACCTGGTGTGCCATATAGCTGTCACATACAGGGGTAGGACCACCTCTACTAGGTTGTCCAGCTCTTCTCGGGTGAAAGCTGCTGCCCTATCACCTGCAGGATGTGGCATGATAGCTCTCAGAGGCAGTACACAGCAGATCAAGTAGTGGAGGTCTTGCTGGAAGCAGTGTCAGGAGTCAAGTGAGCAATACTGCAGAAGATGGCGGTCACCTCCAACACGTACAGGACCTTTACCGCTGGGGGACATCGCCATTGGCCAAAGCCCGGCAAAGGCAGCAATGAATACCAATGACAATTTCCACCGCTGCTGTGATCACCTACTGCCATGACGACATCCGCCAGCGGAGTTAGGTCACTTCCACATGTCCAGTACAATAGGTCAGTTGGCTGCTATTTTGAGCACATTTCATGTATGGAAAAAGTTTGGGAATCTGGTTCATGTACAATTTCCTATATAGTACTAAATATCAGTTACTGCTGCCGTAAGGTTTAGTAGTCTATTTTTGCACGTGAGTAGTTAAAGCTGTGTAACAGAGGGATTTGTGGTGAAAGAAATGTACACGTATTCTCAACACCCTATGTGCGGCGTTAAGGTAGAATGGGTGCTACAAAATGTGTTTTACATGTAAACTCAGTTGGACTATCAAACACTGTCAGTCACAATTAAATATGCATGTACAGTACATAAGTTAATTCAGGGAATGTCCACCAAGGGGGGTGTCGTAGGATGCTTAGCAATATGTTAATCTGTAGATTTCAGATGTTGTAACTGACCTCGACTGCAGGTATATGTGACTCTTATATGGACATATATTTATTATGAGTGCATTGTTCATGTCGCATACAATATTTGCATTTTTCCACATAGTTACCCTGCCATGAGGAGAGGAAGACAAGCTCCAGTGTACCACTCACCAGCAGGCCTACAGTCATGGATCTTTGTGATCAGTTGGAGCCAGATCAGATGCCTGCCATTCGCAAACCATATAGCATACCTCCCATCAATCAAGTCAGATCAGTGCTACAATTCCTGACCACTGGTTCCTTCTAGAATACACTGGCGCTAACTGCAGGGATGTCTCAGCCCATGTTCAGTGTGGTTTTGAAGGATGTACTGTGTGCATTGTTGAAACATCTGGACAGCTTTGTGAAGGCAAAGTTTTAAGCCAATGGACACATTCCACATGTGGTTGAAGCCATAGATGGCATACATGTAGCCTTGGTTCCCCCCAGTACCAATGAACAGGTGTATAGGAACATGAAAAACTACCACTCCATCAATGTTCAGGTGGTGTTTTGGCAGACCAGTACATTTCACAAGTCAGTGCAAAGTATCAGGATTAGTCCATGATTCCTTCATAATGCGGAACAGCAATATCCCACTGCTGATGACACAACTCTATACAGACATGGCTTGGCTGGTTGGTAAGTCAGATTTGACATGTTTGTTTCCAAAGTTCATCTCCTGCTATCACAATTGTGCATGTCCTCGAAATATGTATGTGTTGTTCTACCTATGGCTCTGGCTATCCAAACCGTCCTTGGTTGTTGACACCACTGAGGTATCCAACCACGCCAGGGAGAGTCTGCTACAATGAGGTCCACAGAAGGACAAGGCGTGTCATGGAGCTGACTTTTAGACTCCTGAAGGCATGATTCAGTTGCATTGATAGGTCTGGTGGAGCCATCCTCTACTCACCCAACAAGGTATGTCAAATAATTGTTGCCTGCTACATGCTCCACAACCTTGCCCTGAGACGTCAGATACCATTTGTGCTAGATGAGGGGGAGCCAGCAGAACCTGTGGGTGGAAATGCAGACTTTCCAAGTGATGATGAGCCAGATGAAGATGCAGCTGGAGACTTCAGGGCAGATCTCATCAATCAGTACTTCAACTGACTCAAGGCATGTGATGTTTTCTTAACACTGAGATTTCAGTTTGTTGCCTAGAGTTGATGGGAAGAATGTCATCTCCTCTTTTACCATCGTCTATGAGGTTTTAGGTATCTCCAGTCTCCAAGGTCTGCAATGTCACATGTTAATGCACATGCAAAGCCACACTTGAGAACATGACTTGTCTGAATTGAGGAATGTTTTCTACTATGTCCTATCCCTTATCTCTGTCAATCAAAGATTTGCTGAGTTCCAGTTTGGCGGCAGGGCAGGGCCTGAGGTGCCTGGGGTGAAGGAGATGCCCACCCTCCTGGGTGAACGGGCACGGGCAACTCAGTGGGTGGGCTCTTGGGAGGGCGATGCTGGTACTGGGGACTGGTGGTAGAACCTGTAGCTGGGGTGGTCCCAGAGGGGTCCGCCACCACCATGCAGCTCCCATCGGAGGACAAATCAGAGTCAGTGGTGTCACCTCCTGTCTCCCTCGTGGTGCTCCCCTCGCCCTCATCCCACTGGTCCCCTCGGCATCAGTGGACTTTGCCGCCTGGGTCCCGTGGGCTGCAGCTCCTTCACTCTTCACTCGCCAGTGCCCCTGCTCCTTCACCAGATGATGCTAATGCACACATGAGCAGGATGACAAAAGGAGTGGGGGGGAGAGAGAGAAAGGGAGCACAGGGTCAATCTCAGCACCAACAGCAGAGATGACAGACACATCACTGTCACCCACTGACACTGAGAATGGGTAGTAAGGACCACACTGGCATACCATTGGCCACGTACCACAGCAGGTAGGAGCCAAACACTGCCGGGTACACACCAACTGGGCCCAGCTAAGCCCAGTCTGACATGGAAAGCCACCTACCTAGCTATCTAATACATGCTCTCCACCCTATTAACTTGAGCTGGACCACACAGCAATATCTGTACTGGCATATTGGGGCATCCACTGACTAGTACCCTGCACCCAAATCCCATGACAGGCAACAGAGATGGTTGACAAACATACTGTACTCACCCCCTTGTGGCTGCTGTGATGCCCTCAAGCACCCATCCAGCTCAGGGTAAGCCACCCCCAGTATGCAGGCCATCAGGGGGGACAGGTTCCGATGGGCACCCCTGCCTCGTTGGGAGGCCATCCCCAGCTGAGTCTCCGCGGTCTTCTGGCCCCAGCATCTCAGGTACTCCCCTTGTTTCCTGCAGTGGCTGCTCCGCCTGCTATAAACCCCCAGGGTCGGTATGTCCTTGGCGATGGCATGCCACAATCCCTTCTTCTGATGGGCGCTGACCTGCAGAGGAAACACAGAAGGCAGTACATGATGAACCTGACAATCCTGCCTGTCACACATATGGCCCACAAAAAGCATTTCCCCTCCTCAGGCACACACATGACCCGTACCCCTGCACTGACGCTGCCACCAGCCATACCCCCCCATCTGACACACTGCCAGCACACACACACACACATCTCCACGCAGTCATGTCACATGCACCGTACCAATGGTGTACTCAACTGTTGGTCTGAAGGCCCATACAACTGGCCATACTAGGGTAGGACCCCGTCTACAAGGCACTCCAACTCCTCCAACGTGAAGGCTGGGGCCCTTTCCCCTGTAGCTCGAGCCATGGCAGGTTCCAGACACAAGTCACAGTAGAGATGTAGTTCTATGAAAGTCAGGAATCAAGTGAAGTGATAGAAAGGAAATGGCGGTCACATCCGTGGCAGTGAACACCGTCACCACTGGCGTTGATCATCATTGGTTCCCATCATGCATAGAGGGCCATGATAGCCAATGAGGAATTGCACTGACGCCAAAGCCAGCGGTGTGAGGTCACTTTCACCTGTCCCTGAATACAGGACAGGCGAGTGCCATTTTCTAATGCTGGTACACATGTACAGATTAATTAATGTGCCCCTGTAGTCGAATGTACTCACCTACGCCATTCAAGTGTCCAACATACAAACATGCTCTGTGTACACTGCCGTAGTTTGTTCATGGTTCCTGTTGTCACTGCTTTCTTACATTTGGGTTCCTTAGGTACCAACCACTGCAGAGGAATAGGAGCAGGCAAGTATCCATGTACAGACCCCTTGTGGACTTGGCTATACCGGAGAACCAGCACATCATACTCACCTATCGTCTGAACAGGGCCACAATTCACAGTGCTGTGTGCACAACTGGAGCCTGATCTGCTACCTGCTATCCATAGCACCAAAGCAATACCCCCTCTTGTGCAGGTACTCTCAGTGCTCCAATTCCTGGCAACAGGCTCTTTCCAGGTGACAGTGGGCTTGGCTGCAGGGATTTCACAGCCAATGTTCTCTATTGTGCTTGTAAGGGTTTTGTCTGCCTTGCTCAAAAACACATGTGCAGCTACATCGCATTCCCCCAGGTAAATGATTTACCCACTGTGAAGGCTGGATTCTATGAAATGGCATCTACTTCATGTTATTGGGGCCATCAATGGGACCCATATTGCCTTAGTCCCCCCCCCCCCCCCAGTGCAAATGAACAAGTGTACAGTAATCGGAAGAGTTTCCTGGCTGACAAGTACATCTCCCACGTCACTGCCAAGCATCCAGGGTCACAGCATGATGCCTTTGTCCTGAGGAATAACAGTGTGCCACAGTTGATGGCACAACTACAGAGGCACAGAGTGTAGCTAATAGGTGAGCCTGTGCCCCCTCCAATGTTTGTGAGTGTATTCCTTCAGGAGTCATACCCCATGCCATTGTGCAGGGCTAATGTGTGTCCTTTACTTCTTGCAGGTATTTCCTGCTACCCAAACCTGTCCTTGTTCATGACCCCGTTTAGGAATCTGAGAACAGGGGCTGACAATAGGTACAATGATGATCATGGGCATATCAGGAGGACTGTAGAAAGGACCTTCGGTCTCCTGAAGGCTAGGTTTAGGTGGAACCCTAGGCTACTCCCTTGAGAAGGTCTGCAGAATTGTTGTTGTGTGCTGCATGTTGCACAATTTGTCCCTCAGGCAGCATGTACCCTATCTGCAGGAGGAGGGGGTGACAATGCAGCAATGTCAGCAGTGGACACGGAGGACAGGGAGAAGGAGGAGGATGTGGATATCAGGTCACATTTGATCCAGCAGTACTTCCAATGACACTCAGGTAAGACTGTTCAACTAAGTATTTCTACATTTTAGTGTTGTACTGTGTAACTGCAGCATGATGCCAGTCATTCCCTTTGCATCCTACCTGACTGTCACCTATATCTTCCCATACTGCAGATGTTGGTGTTGTTCCAGCAGACTGCTGAGACACATTTGTTTGGATGGGTCAACATGTTACTGGACATTTACACAGGATCATGCAGTTCATTACAATTCATTACATTGTACATTACCTGTAGATAAAACACTATTACTCAAGTTGTGTACAAGGATGTTTATTGAAAATTGCTCTACAATGGGAAGTGCAATAGAGTGGGGTGATGGTTGGGAATGGTCCAGGGTAATGGTCTAGTCCTGTTTGTAGCACAGGTCCAGTTTCCAAGTGGCCATAGAAAGGGGAGCAATGGCAGTTCAAAGTGGACAAGGTGACACAGTGGAACACAAGGGGGACATTCAGGAGGGGCTCATTTCCTGGCAGTGGTCTTGGTCTTGGCAACTGTCTCTGGTGTCTGTCTGAGTCGCAGGGGACATTTGCGGGGTGGTTCACCTTCTGCATGGGGAGGGGTGCTGGTGGCATGTGGATTCTATGGCAGGGCTTCCAGTCCACTAGCTGCAGCAGATATGGAGGGCTGGTCAGTTGATTGGCTAGGGGAAGGGGCCCACTGGTGTGATGTATACTCCCTCATGATGTTGGCCATATCACCCAGCACCCCTGCTATAGAGACCATGGTGGTGTTCCTCCTGCAGCCGCTGGTTCTCCTGCATGATGTCTATCACCTGACCCATCTAGTCCTGGGATTGTTGGTAAGCCCCTAGTACATTAGTGAGTGCCTCCTGGACAGTCGGTTCCCTGGGCCTGTCCTGCCCCTGGCACACAGCTGTCCTCCGAGTGTCCCTGGCCCCCTGTGCTTGTGCCCACTACCCCAGGACCCTCATCGTCTTGCCTGTGAGGTGTGAAGTGGGGTCCCTGTACAAGCGGGCACAGAGGTCCTGGGGACAGAGGTCTGGAGATGCTGGGTGGCTGCTGTGGTGTTGGATACTGAGGGGGGAGGCTCTGTAGTGGACTGGGTGTGGGTTGGGATAGCAGACTGACCAGTGGTCCCTGATGGGCCAGGGAGTTCATCCAGATCCAGAACTCCAGAGTTGCTGTAATCACTGGGGGCATCTTCTGGTGGGGGACTGGGTAGCTGTGGCACCTCCTTGCTGCTGAGATTGGCTGGGGCACCTGTGGGGATGTAAGTGGTGTATTATGCAACATGTGTGTGACATATTCTGCATCCCTAGCTTCCACTATATTGTTGCTGTTGCCCTGACACCTTTGTTTGTATATGGTGATGTATTGTGGGATTGTTAGTTCTCCGTGCTGTGCATGCATTGGTGGTGGGTGTACATGCAGGGCTGGAAGCGATGTGCATGCAGTGGGTATGACATGCAGTGCTTGGCACTTAGGTTAGTTAATTGTGGTGATGCACTGTGTCGGATGGAGTGGAGTGATGGGTGCCAGGGTGAAGGGTGGTGGTGCCATGCAGGTACGGGGGATAGGTAGTAAATATTGACTCACGAGTGTCCAGTCTTCCGGCAGCTCTAGTGAGTCCCTCAGGATGCAGTATTGCCAAGTCTTGCTCCCCCCATGCTGTCAGCTGTGGGGGAGCAGGTGGGGTTCCACCGACAGTCCTCTGGATAGCGAGCTGGTGCCTTGCTGCTATGAAACGTACCTTCTCCCGTAGGTCGTTCCACCTCTTCCTGATGCCGTCCTTTGTTCATGGATGCTGTCCCACGGCACGCACCCGGTCCATTATTCTCTGCCATATTTCATCTTTCTGGCAATGGAGATTTGATGGATCTGTGCTCCAAACAACTCTGGCTCTACCCTGACTATTTCCTCCACCATGATCTGCAACTTTTCCTCAGTGAAACGGGGGTACCTTTGTGGGGACATGGGTGTTATGTGGTGTGTCTTGTGCAGAGGGTGATGAGTAATGTGGTGGGGTGTGGGGTGTGTGGTGCGTAACGGATGAATGGGTTGTTGTGGTGTGTGTCTGAAGTTGTCTCTGTGATTTGCGAGGCTAGCTAGTGCGGTCTTTTCGTGTTAGCAAAGGACTGTGGGTGATGTGAGTGTGTGTTTTATAGTGCTGTTGGTGGGTGTGTGAGGTGGGTGTAATTGTGTCAGGTGTGTGTTTTTTGTTCTGGCAAATGTTGTCTTGTTTTGTTTTTGGGTGGCCTTATCTGCTGTGGCGGTGTCCACTGCCAATGGTTTACCGTCATTGAATGTCCACTGTGGCGATTGATTGGTCATTATTTGGAGGGCGTAGTGTTGGTGGTGTAACGGTATGGGTGATAGTACACGTTCAGTGGGTCTGGTGGATTTGTGGTTGTTTTCTGTCAATTTTGGATGTATGTGTCATTATGTGGCAGATGGATGTCTGCCTCCGCGGTGGTATGCTGGTGGCAGTCAGCACAGTGGTATTCGGTATTTACCGCCAAGGTCATAATGAGGGCCTATGTCCTTTCAGGGGACTCTGGCTATCCAAACTGTCCTTGGTTGTTGACACTAGTGAGGTACCCAACCAAGCCTGGAGAAGTCCTCTACAATGAAGCCCACTGAAGGACAAGGTGTGTTGTGGAATGGCGTTTTGGGCTCCTGGAGGCATGATTCAGTTGCGTTGACAGGTCGGGTGGAGCCCTCCTCTGCTCACCCAACAAGGTATGTCAAATAATTGTTCCCTGCTGCATGTTCCACAACCTTGCCGTGAGACGTCAGATACCATTCAAGACAGATGAGGGGGAACCAGCAGAACCTGTGGGTGTAAATGCAGATTTGCCAAGTGATGATGAGCCAGATGAAGATGCAGCTGGATACTTCACTCCATTAGTACTTCAACTAATTCAAGGTATGTGATATCTTCTTAATGCTGAGATTTCAGTTTGTAACCTAGAGTTGATGGGTAGAATGTCATCTCCTCTTTTACCATCATCTTTGAGGTTTTAGGTATCTCCAATGCCAAAAAGGGAGTTGTGCATGCAGATTGTAATTTGGTATTGTGCACAGAACAGAGTGGTCTGCAATGTCATGATTTGTTAATGCACATGCAAAGCCACACGTGTGAATATGACCTGTCTGAATTGATGAATGTGTTCTGCTATGTCCTATCCCTTATCTCTGTCAATCACAGGTTTGCCGAGCTCTTCATCCTTGGCAAGTGACAGACAGTGTCAGAAACAGATGGGAATTGCAGGCAGAAATGAGAATGGGCATGGCTGAAACCAGGTACTAATTGCCACGACTCTGAGGAGTGGAACTAACAGGACACTGGGGTGGAAATGTGTTTTCCCATCAAGATGACCTGTAAGTTTCTGGAGGTGGTCAAATAGTGTAATTTGTGTGTCCATATGTGTCTGACACATGTGAAAATGTAGACCCGTAGAATCTACCATCACAATGGTTTCTGTTGGATGTAATCTACCTTGTACATAGCTATCAGTGTGTTACTTTGCAGACCAATGTGCATGTCTCTGTGGACAGATATAGATGAGTGGCAAGCCTACAGTTATGTGACCAATGTTAGTGATTGACCCCTGGACTGGGGACATAATTACTGATCTCTGTCTGTACCATGGGGTATATGATTATTAGTAAGCTCAGGTATGGGTATGTGATAAGGCTTTACCAGGTGATACAAAGGACCACTCTGTATGTCTTCTGGCTTGTATGAAGCCGGACATGTCCCTAACATCTGTATCATGTGCTTTAATAGTGTATGAGACCTTAGCAAACATACTGATGTTACTATCAGTTGTAGTCTATGTGCTGTTTACATGTCTAGCAATAAATGTGTGTAGATGTAGTTTATACCTGTTTTGTTTAATATGTCTATGTTACAATCCAAATTTAATGAGTCTCCTGCTGATAGAGTCCATATGTGATGCCCATAACAAAGGTAATATAATACAGAGGGACATGGTGATAGTAGAGTTGGTATGCATTACAGTTCTACATAGTTGATAAATGACACTTCCACAGGACCTGTGTTTAAGTGTGATTTATTGTGGACAGTAAACCAATGTGTGATTAGTAACAAATAAAACACAAAGTAAACAGTGAAGGGTTCCGTCATGGTGGCTGAAATCATCAGGGTAGCTGCTACACCACTGGGAAACAGAAATCCAGTGTCCTTGCATCATAGAAAAATGGTAATAGGTTTCAGAACAGTCAACAGGGTGTATCTGTGGCACACAAGTGGAGCCAGTCAGGAGAGGTTTACTTCCTGGCAGTGGCTTTTGTCTTGGCTTCTCCTGGATGTGTGGATGGACGTCCATGTTTGCGGGAGGGGAGGTTCCTCTGCTACAGAGGGTGAGGTGTCTGAGGCATGTCCTTCTTTGGCAGGGCCTCAATTCCACTAGCAGCCATAGATGTTGAAGGGCCTGATTACTCATTACTAGTGGAAGAGGCCTGATGTTGTGTGGCAGACCTACTCAGGGTAGTGTTGATGTCCCTCAGCACCCCAGCAATGGAAGCCAGTATGAAATTTTGTGCCTGCCACTGCTGCATGACTTCCTGGTGGTTGTCCTTCTGTAGCTTTTGGATTTCCCCCCATCATGGTGATTACCTGGCCCATCATGCCTTGGGCATTTTGGTAGACTCCCAAGACTTGGGAGCTGGTTTCCTGGTCAGCATTGTCCCTTTGAGCCCACAGCATCCCTCCCATGCACCCTACCCTCACGTGCCTTCGCCCCTGGCACAATGTGCCCTCTCCCAGTGGTGGCAGAACCATCATTGTCAGGGGTGACGAGGGGAGACTCTGGTACCTGTGCTTTGGGGCTCACAATGGATGAGAAAGTCCTTGAGACACAGGTTTGGGGGCGACTGGTTGCCTGTGACATTGATGCAACAGGGCTGGGAGGAGCCGATGAGGGCAGGGAGAGGCTGACAGTTGTTGACTGGCCAGGTGTCCCTGATGGGCCAGCTTTGTCTTCAGTGTCCACACCTCCAGGAGTTTTGTCCTAGCAGGGGCCTTCATCCAGAGGGGTAGTGACAGTTTCTGGTACTCTGTCCATGGTGACATTGGCAAGGTTACCTGTGAGAGAAGTGGAACACAGGGCTGCTGTTACATTTAGGGTATTATAGTGTGAGATGCAAACAGTGCCTTAACATGATCCCCAGAAATGACAATGACAGCTGCTGCACAATCTTACTTTGTACAACATGAGACTCCGTAATTTCAATACCATACACCATACTTAAAGCTGTTAAACGATGTTGGTAGAGATTGGACTGCTGATACAAGCTTATGTTGACTGATTATTGACATTGATGTTAATTTTTGTTCCTCAGTGAAGTGTTTGACATAATACAGGGCACAAAAAGAGCTGTACAATGCACAATAGTATCAGAGTAGGGAGACAGTATAGGAGTGAGCAATAGACACTGACCTGTACATGGATATACTGCATGTGCATCCACTTTGCCATCTAGATTTCCACCCCGGGTGAGTATATTTCAATCTTAGAAATCTTTATTCTATGACTCATTATTAGTGGAAGAGGATTGGACACTAAGCTATAGCTGTTTTTTGCTTGTGATGATAGTGGGAGTGGGCCATTGCATTGCTGTTATTGGTATTAACTGTTTTACACGTGCACATACAAGATGGGTTAGATTGGTAGTTATTTGCACATGCATGACATCTCGCATTTAGTGCACTGTTCAGGTTTTCACAATGGTGGGATATTGCATTCTGGGAGTAATAGTGCTATGAGTTGCTTTTACTTCACGTGCCATTTCCAAACACTGTGGAGCCAGGTGAGTTTAGTGGACATGTGGCATGCCATAGAGGGGTACTGGAACATTTGGACAGAGGTGTACTGGGTGGTATGTTAATTAGGGTGGGTTAAGGTGGTGAGGGAGCATGCAGGACATGACAAATGGGTGACATGGATTTTGTGGGGACTTACTCCCCCAGGTATTCCTGTCAGGCCCTCAGCATGCAGTATGTCCAAGACTTTCTCCTCCCAAGATATGAAAGTAGGAGGAGAAGGTGGGGGCCACCACCAGTCTTCATAACCGCCAGCTGGTGCCTGGATGCCATGGAACGTACCTTCTCCCTGAGGTCGTTCCACCTCTTCCTGATGTCCTCACTTGTGCGTGGATAGCTGCCTACAGAATTTACCCTGTCGACTGTTCTTTGCCACAACTCCACTTTCCTGGTAATTGATGTTTGCTGGACCTGTGTTCCAAACAGGTGTGGCTCTACCCTGACAATTTCGCCCACCATGACCCTCAACTCCTCATCCATGAAACTTGGGTGTTTTTGTGGAGATATGGTAGTGGTGGTGAAGACGGTGTGGTAGTGTTCGAAGAAAAGGGCTGCAGAAAAAGGGAAATGGTGAGGTGTAGTTTCTGTGATGTGAGCGGGTGACGGTTGTTGTGGATTGTGTGTAATACTAAAATGTGTGCTGTGCATGTTTTGCAGGTATATGATGTGTGCATAGTGAAATGTAAATGGGTGCTTATTCCTGCTTTTGGTATGTCTCTAAAATGTTGGTTGTCTGTGGCTGTGTGTGGTGATCTGTTTGCAAAGGATTGTGGGTTGTGTAGAGGTGTGTTTTATAGTGCAGGGTGTATGTGTGTCGGGTGTGTGGATATGTGTCAGGTGTGGGATATTCAAACTATCGAATGTGGTGCTGTGTTCAGTGTGATGTGAGTTGAGACCACTGCGCACCGCCAATGGTTTTTGGCCATGGAGGAACCCCTGTTGTGATTTGTGGATTGTAATAGGATGGGAGGATTTTTGTCTGCCTGGCGGTGCTGGTGGTGGACGGTCTCTTTTCCGTCCTCTAGTGTTCTGGCAGTTTCGGAAATTTGGCTGTTTTTTGGTGCTCTTCACAGTGTGACTCTTAATACGGCGGTCGGATGACCGCCAACATGGTAGCCTTTTGGCGGCCGCCACCGCGGTGGTCTTCCCTAAAGACCGACAAACTCGTAATGATCCCCATCGTGATTACCCTGCCTTTGAGATGCCCACTGTGCCTTCACTGACCCCCTGGAAGCAACCAGTGGCCAGGAAATGGACTACCACCTGCATTTTGTCAAGTACAAAGATGGCCTTGGATAGGGCTGTAGGTGAATTAAGCCCCTTCTTCGAGTCTGTGTCCATGTCAAGGTTCATAATAAGTGAAAATCTGTATTATAAATGGCTGCTTCCCTGGACATGCTAAATGAGCCTCTGTCTGTAAATACTCTTTCTCCTCCTCAGGTATTTCTCCCTCACAAATGTGATGCAAGTCAACAAACACATTTGGTGAAATGAATTATTGTTTGTTATGTGTCTTGCAATATAATGCAGTCAGTCTGTAGGTGATATGTGGTGATTGTAATGAGTGTCATAAGTTGATAGGCATGGTAGAGTCCTGACTGCTCATTCATTCCCTTTCTTGCAGGGGTAGGTGTGTTGCGCTAAAACAAATGAACATTGTTTATTCTTTTAATTTTGAGTATTGAAAATGATAAATTTATAAAAGAAAAAATTACTTTTTTCAATTTTCCTCTTAATTCCTGTGTGGTCAGTGTTATTCTCTGAATTCACTGATTTCTATGAAAGTGTATAATAGTGCCGCTGGTTCATCATGTATGACGCTTGACTTATTCCAAGACACTGCTGTAATAGATTTCAGCCTGATTTGCCAGTATCACTACTGTGCTAGCTTTAGATGTACCTTGTGTGAAAAACAATTGACTAAACTATCTTGTAGATGTGTTTGTGTATCTACATGTGCCTCCCTGCAGCCTTCCTTAATTCTCCCATACTCAAACCCATTTAGAAGTATATATTCTCCATTTTCAAACTACTTCCCATTGCCACTCCTATATTTAGTTCTAAAACATATAGGCCCTCATTACAACCTTGGCGGCAACAGGCTGGCGGAAAAAAAAAATAGAATTACGGCCATGGCGGTAACCACCCCTTCTACACTCCGACCGCCAGGGTGGTGACGACCGCTGGGCTGGAGACTATGGACTCCAGCCCAGCGGCCGTCACTATACCACCGGCAGTATCAGGACCCCACATACTGCCATGGATTTCGTGGGCTTTTGCCACGAAATCCATGGCGGTAGGCACTATCAGTGCCAGGGAATATGTTCCCTGGCACTGATTGGGGTCTCTCCCTTCCCCACCCCCTCCCCAGAGCCCTCTCCCAACACCCATGACCACACTTACCACCCTGCAAAGGTGGTAGGACCCCACCCCCCCAGATACACAAACACACCCCACACACCACTACAGGCACACCACTCATACACATACACGCACACATACATGCACACAGACATGCACACAGACATCTGTCACATTTCCCATACACACAATGCACACACGGCATGCATACACGCACGCACACAACCCCTCTACACACTCACACGCACACCCCCATGCACGCACACAACACACAACACCCCCGCCACCCCCCTCCCCTAACGGACGATCACCTTACCTGGTCTGGTGATCCTCCGGGAGGGAACGGGATCCATGGGGGCTTCTCCGCCACCAGCACCCCGTCAGCAGAACACCTCCACGCCGAATCCTGGGTTGTGATTCGGAGGACGGTGTTTTGATGACGTGGCGGTGGGGGTGGAGCAGCCTCCACTTCACCGCCAACCGCCAGTATGGCTGCTGGCAGCTCTCCGTCTGAAAAAGGGCGGAGGGCTGCCAGCAGTCATAGTACGCTGGGCGGAAGACCGCCTGCACTGGCGGTCTTCAGCCCGGCGGAACCTCAGTGGTCTTGGAAAAAGACCGCCGAGGTCCAAATGAGGGCCATATTGTTGTGTGAAGAAATCTCCACACATAAGATATAGGGCAGGCATGGAGGAGATCTCCAGTTAGAGATTTTTGAATAGCGTTTGTGAGCATGTTACGCTGCACTGCTAGAGTACTACTTTCCATACTTCAAAAAGCTTTTGTGAATAGCCCACTTATAGTAGGTTTTAGTAAATCTTCCATTTCAATAAATCTCCCATTTACCTATGGGTAATGACCAAATCAGTTCACACCTAATATGGAAGACAAAGTCACGTGTTGGTTCTCGGAAATCCTCTGTTGACGTCAAAGTGAAGTTTATTTATTTGATTTGCAGTCCAAGTTTAATGAAGCTCAATGAGGATGGTAGTGGATCATTCGTGGCTTTTTCATAGGCAGAAATTGGTTCACGGCTTCAACTGCTTTGGAGCCACTTATTGGTATGATGTTGGGGGGTCGGGCATAGAAAAATACAGTCTGCTCTAAATGTTGGTCTGTTCTCCCCATCAATTGAGGCCTCGACCCACCTTCCTCGAATCATGACACAGTCTGTAAAGTTGTGCATGAGGCAAGAGGGAAGGGCTTCATTCAGCAACTATGTGCATCAGGATGGCTGAGACGGGGTCTGAGTGGAAGAGCATCAGGATGCAAGCTGACAGAAATATGAGCAAAGTGGCCATGCAGGAAAGGTGCTCAAATGCCTTCCTTGCTGATCGCCTACTTCGGATCACAGATATATGGTCAATCAGCAAGGTTCGTGGGTGCATTCAAAAATATAATGCTAGGATGCTCCATCTTCTGCTTCACAACTTTGCCCTGTTGGCCGACTCGAGAGAGGTGGTAAAGGCACAAGGGCATTGACAGTGGTTAGCTGGTGTACAGCACCTGGTAAGAGGTCCTTTTTCTCTGTCATCTTATGTACATTACATATACCATGCATATCACTGTACATGTTCTTTTATGTGTCTATCTCTGCTTGAGGTGGTCTCTGTCTCATGTGCCTTCATAGGTTATTTTGATTATTTCTTCATGTTCCGGTCTCTGTGCTCGAGTCCCTTTCTGCAAGTATCTATTATGGAACTGCTTTGCCATCTGTCTGCTTGTCTTTTTGATACTACTGATTTCTGCAGCTAGTAATTTAGACTGCTCCTATTTTAGTTATACTCAAAGAAGAGGGGTACAGCCAATCAGAATGCAGATATGGAAGCTTCTTATATACACAATCAGCCCTGCTCAGACTGGAATTCCTCTCCATAAGGGGTAGGACTAAGGTAGAGTTTGCCAAAAGATGTCAGTCATAAGTTGCACATAGGAAAACACAAAGGTGGGGGTGGAATGTGTGCAAAAACCTAAGCCATTGGCAATCACTTAGGGCTGCAATCCAGTCTATTGTTTTCAACCACTGTGCCATTTCAGATAAAGACCAGCCATATACAAATTATGCCTAGTGTCGCTCCCACAGACAAGTAACTCCATAATCACTTGCGGCTCGCGGGTGTCAAAAAGGGTGGGGCGGGGTGGCACGCGCAGGGAATGGCGGGGATAAAATATTAATAACATTTTTTAAAAAATACACTTACCTTTACGCCATGCAGCGCCAAGCGCCAAGCTCCACGTCTTGCTCCTCTGCTGGCTGGAGGCAGGCACAGGCTCCCAGCCTGCCCTGCGGCCAATCCTGACGCTGCTCAAAGCAGTGTCAAGATTGGCTGGGAGCGCCCAGCCAGGGCGCTCCCAGGCAGACTGGAAACTGAGCACTCCCCCTCACACTCATCACTCCTGTGACCCTAACCCTTTGCGTGGGAGGAGCCGCAGCTGCCCATAATGATAGTCTACTTAGGCATTCTTGTGAGCCACAGAGAGAGTTTTGTACACA
This sequence comes from Pleurodeles waltl, assembly GCF_031143425.1. Classification (NCBI taxonomy): domain Eukaryota; kingdom Metazoa; phylum Chordata; class Amphibia; order Caudata; family Salamandridae; genus Pleurodeles; species Pleurodeles waltl. Next base: position 415,776,518 of record NC_090437.1, on the reverse strand, counting down.
GCTACTATGCAGGGGTGTAACAATATCCAGCTCCCACAGTGGAACGGGCCCATGAGCAGCAGGGGAGCCCCCACCGGCAGTGTGCATGGGTGGCGGGCACTTGGCCTAAGAGCTCCTGACTAGATCTGGAGGGGGGGGTCCATGTATTTTGCAGGGAGCCCTCAAGTTTCGATACGCCACTGCTACCAAGGGAGCCAAATTTAGGCATTCACTGTAAACTAAGGATATCACACAGAAGAAAAATAAATGTGGTGGGTTGAATCATTGTAAAAGATGCAGACAGAATATTAAGCATGAAGAAGGATAAGTCCATATGACAGCCAAGGCTAAGTGGATACACAGATTCTGTGGGATGGTAAATATTGCACTTAGCTACATAATGTATAATTAGGCATTATGGTCCATTAATGCCATAAAGGGGTTTTGAGACATAAAAAGAACCATGCCAAAGGCTAAGAGGTTGGTATATGTCACCAGACTCCCTAATGTTTTGTTGGACCATAACAGAATGCTTGGGTTTGGATTACCTCTCTTTAGGAGGCTGCTAATTAGACAAAGGGCAATAGTGAAGATAAGCAGTGTGTTTTGATGCTGTCATCATCAAAATGCATTAGAAAGTAAATCAGACTGGCACTGGCCTCCACGTTGTATGTAGTTTCCATAAATGATGGATAATAATTCACAGGTATTAAATGTGTTTAAAACCTTTCCTTTTTTATGCAATAAAAGTACCCAAAGCTGTCCCACAATTTAACATATGAGAAAAACTAAAACTACTCCTGCCAGAAATGTTAAGGGTATTGGGGGTTACTAAGAAGTTCTGTGGCCATATAGAGGAATGAGGCCATAGGCTGCGTTCCTTCATTAGGTCATAAAACTCTGAGGCGACTTGCAAAGCTTTTTCTTTAAAGAACTGCAAAAAATATGTTGTTTTTCATAATACACGGTGACACCATCACAGTCCTTCCAATGTGCTTAAATCACTGGCGTCTTGCTCGTTTACGTTCAATGCAGATGTGCAAAATAAAAGCAAAATATGTACAGTAAAATTAAACACACTAAAAAAGAAGTAGTAATTTTCCCCAAAAAAATTCTGAATCCGTTTATGTAAATCAGATTAAAAATGATGTAGGTCAGATTGTGTAGAAACACGCAGAGGTTCTATCTTTCTTGGTATGACATATAGCATGAAAAAATTAATATTGCAATAATATCCCGATTATGCTGATCACTTTTTCTATTTGGAAAAAAAAAATATTAAAAAAAAAGAAAAAAGAAAAGCCAGTTCTAATTTTCCTTGTTTATACTGCAGCTGCAATAATGCTAGGACACCTGTTTTTCACCCTGACTGCTGACTCTGGCAGGAGGAGTTGTGACTTTAGAACTCAACAGTAATAAGTTATTACAGTTGAGCAGCGACGTTATTTCATTATTAGAGGTGAACAGACATTCCACAAGTAGCCTGTAATAAGGAAATTACAGTCTACCTTTTATACTGAGATTTCAGGCTTCAAGTATCATACAATAATAAAATTGCAAATATGTACAAATGTATAGTTGGCAAAACAATACAAACCCCTCTCAGAAGGGCTGAACAAAGATTATCACAGTTAAAGTATTCTAACCTGTGGGTTTGTCATAGGAGGTGACCAATACCAAACCCTTGCCTACTACAGTAATCTGTGAAATTGCATGTCACAAAATACACTTCTACAGTCAGTGACATATTATTATATTTACACTTCAAATTAAAGGCCTATTAGCTTTAACAAATGTTTTCCTCAATAAATTAGCCAAGCCTATTGTCCTTGTCACTTTGAAAAGATCAGACCCATGTCTTTGGACATAGCCTTTCTCTTTGACCCAGTCAGGCCGCTAGCCTTTGTCACTGGCTTGTCACCATAGCCAACTTAAGCCTGTTGTACTCAACATATGCTCTCCCTTGCTGAAGCAGATATGCTAATTAGAAAATTATTAATGATGATTATGTGGTCAAACAATATAAAGCTTGTAGAGAAATTAATCGTAGAGAAAATAATGTGCACGTTTGAAAATGTGCCCTCGGGGCATGACAGCCACTTATACGAGATTGTACTAATATAACTGAAACTGTGTGAAATGATGAAAAATGTACAAGAATAATGCAGTAATATGTTATTGAAATGTATAACCTATGTTTTACCTTAACTTGTAGTGCTAACTTAGCTGAAGTAATGGCCTAGTCTTGCTAGGCCTCGCACACAGGGAGCAGAAATAATAACCGCGTTTGCAAGAAGCTGGATGTATAACATGACCCTGAACTGCCCGATGTTAAAGTTGCTTAGCTAGAGTTTTCTGCAATGTACCGGCGGACAGGAGATGATGAAGACAATTTGATATAGTTATGCGCAGGGTACGCTAAATGTACTTTCCCAGAACTTGAACAATGGAGGCACTGACTGAAGAGGAACATGCAACAATTTTGATACCTGAAGAGCCAGATAATGAGGACATTGTATAGCGGACCAATCCGCATCTTGTGAAAGGACTAATATTAAAATTGGTAGATTTGGTAAACAAATACTATAGGTTTAAGTCATATCTGCTGACCAATTAGGAATTAGGGGGATGGACTGGGAGACCCTAATAAAAAGTCATGACAAGGGGCTAAAACAAGAGATGTGAGGAGAGACTTTATGACGTCAGGAGACGCTGTCCGAGGTTCTCTTGGGCTCATAATCGGTGAGCCTGATGCGTGGCTGACTAATTGATGACTTAAAGACGAAGACTGACTTTGTTGCTGATCCATCCTGTGGATAGGTAGCTATGAAAATGTGACTGGCAAATTGTGCCTTTTCTTCTAGGTACCAACTACGCTGATTATAGAATTCCCACTTCGATAGATTTTTTCCAAATTAATGTTTTTCTCTAAATTGTTTTGCATGAAGCCCCACATGCTGAACCTAATCTTGGGTAGGTAGGCTGTTATGGGTGATGTTGACAGTGACAAATGATTGACGAGCTATTTGCTGAACTCTGATATTAATGCTGGTATTCTTTTGTCATATGTAGGTGCATTTACGCATATATTTTCTTCAAGTTATGTTATGATGTTTTCCATTAACAAATTAATAATTGAGCTCATTGAATAAAGATTGATCTAACAGATGATTTAGTATTGTAATCAGTAGGGAAATAAAATGTGTTTAACTCTTCACCGAGTTGTGGTTATTCATGAATAGATGTTACAGGTATTGTAAGTAGAAAATTAATGGTTGTCTATGTTGATTGTTGATTTCGGTAGTCACTACATGACTAGGATACTCCATGCGATCCAAAAGGTTAATCGACCTATACGCGTCCCCTTGTAAGTTTACTTACTAAGGACCAGGCGCGTCAGCAGTTTTTGGTAGCAGCTTGATGGTTTGTTTCCCTGGAGAACTAGTTATGTGATGATTATTGGTTATGGTGGTAGTTTAAGTTAGGGTAAGTTGTTCGTATTTTTTTTATTTTTTTTATGAGGGTTGAATGTTGCTTTTTCTGAAATGGTAATTGTAGCAAAGATGATATCCCCTTAAGCCCAGAAATGACTTTCCCAGATCCTGGATCCCGCTAGTAAAGATGGGTATGTTCTTGGAGTTCTTGTGATAGTATGAAAGTGGTAGGTTGCACAGGCTTAAGCAAATTGCAGGTGAATTGTGATGTATGTGAGGTAAAGTAGGGAGTTTGTGTTCTCCAATTGAGGTTAGTAGGAGTGTGCATACTCACAGTAAGGGAGTACGGAAGTCGTCGAACTTCACATGTGTGTGCCGCTTTGTGCTCAAATATTGTACACGTGGTTGTTGGTAATGTATGGACCCTGCGTGGTCCAAGACTCCAGAGTATATTGACAAGTGTAGGAGACACTTGTTTCTATGTTGTAATCTGCCTGGTTTAGTAGGTTGATCAAGCGTGGTCAACAAGTTGGTGTGTGAGTTAAATGAGTAAAAGGATTCTTTGACTGGGATTTGGCAAGTCCAATGTGCAGTAGGACAGACCCATTGATCAGTTGAGAGTGAAATTCGTGGGTCAAATTTTGCTTGCGAATGTGGGTGACTGAGAAGGAGGAATAGCTATATGAGCGAAAGGGCCATTAGTGAAAATCTGTAAGGTCTCTGAAGCAATTGTGTACCTTCCTGTAGTAAACCAGCAGGTTTGTTTTAGTTATTGGTCTTTGGTTAAAGTGTTCGCAAAACTTTTGCATTCGTTTTGTGTGAGTTGAAGTTTAAGAGGACAAGCCGTAAGACTTTGTCAGCCACAGTGTGTGAGTGTGACGTCAGAATGTGCAGCGCTGGGATAGGTTGGTTAGTAAGAAGAGTGGCGAGCGGATTGGCAGCCGTCCGTAATAGGCAATTGGTTGAGTAAGCGGGTGAAGGGAATCTTGGGAGTAAAAGTCATTTCCTTATTGAATCAAAATAAATACAGTAGACAAAATTAGGTTTTTCAAGGTGTTCAGAAGTGCCATGAAGGGTGATTCTTACATTGAGGAGTCAGTGGGGGAGCCAAACCCACCGGACAATTCTCCGGCTTATATTGTGATGGAGGAGCGAGGTGTCGAACCATGTCTTTGGTTAAAGCAGTGGTGTAAGATGACAAAGAAGTTAGGAGCTTTAGCGTTTCCTGAGCATGGAACATTTAATTTGAGAATTTTGGATGAATTGCAAATGGCATTATATTGAGACCAAGCCATTACGGAGACCAGCACAGTTTGAGGCTTTAGCGGTTTGGGAGCTAGTGGACTGACAGCAACAAGAGATTAAATTTAAGAGGAGAATAAAGAAAGTGGAGGAATCCTTATTAGAAGCTAGGTGGGATTGGGAACAGAAAAGGTGGAGAACAGAGACATTACAGGGAATTAAATTGTTTCCTGCAATCGCAGAGGAAGATAAGTCAGAGAAAGAAGATACTGCTAAGGGAGGTGAGAGTACAGGAACAAAGGAAAAGAAAAAGCCTTATGTAGACGATGAGGACCCAGATGTTGAGGACCTTACTACAAAGTTGTTGAGGGATCGACCTCCACCCTATGGGACTTATCCAGGGGGACCAAGTACCAGTGCCGCTACAACTGCTCCAGCGCAAGCATCAGGGACAGCGGGACCAGTGTATACAGATAGTGGACAGATACCTGGGGTAGTACAGGGTACCCCTAATGCAGAGACTACTACTGTGGTCCAAGCACAGATGCATCCACCATCGATACAGAGAATTTATCCAAAGGTGCCAGTTTTTGAGACGATTTCGAACTTAGTGGTGCCATCGAATCAAGTGCTCCCAAGGCCAGTGCTAGTTCAGACTGAGCCGACTCCAACGTTATTGCCTCCGGCACAGCCACAGGGTTTGCCGAAGTTTACACCGATAACAGGAGCACAGTCTGATGTCACACCAGTAATGAACCAGGCTATGGGGGTAACTTTTCCACAAGGTGCAAGTGTCAGGGCAGCTCCAGACGCGATATCGCTACGGATTACTTTTGGTCCAGCTGTACCTTTATTTGCACAAAAGAAGGCAAGTGCAGGAGATCAGAGTGAAATGTCACAAAGTCTCGTGAGGAGGGGAGTGAGTGATCCTGTGCAGATGATGTCATCTATGGGTCAGACCTTTAATGGATCTAGACCGTTAATTGATCTTAGTCCACTTGTAGCACTTCCAGATGCAGTAAATGGCCCGAGTGCGAGTCAAGGTTTGAAACTTATGATGCCGCAAACTCCGGGTGCAGCGATGCAGCAGGTACCAGTGCCAAATGCAAGTAACATCTCGTCACAGGGATTGACAGCTCAGCAATTGAGTGAATGGTTGGATAGTCTAAATACACATCCAAATACATCCAATGGTGAAGAGCAGATAAATCGTGTGAGGTTAGCTACAGAAGCAACAGAGCTAGTTGAAGGAACGATGGGAGTGAACAGGATTGAATCCTACACTGAAGAAGAGCTGAAGTATTTGTGCCCCAGAATCACAAGGGAGGTGAGTAGGATACATTAGAAATTATCAGAGCTGGCAGAAAAACATGATATTGAGATTGAGAAAACAAAACATTTGAAACAAGGTTACAGGTTAGACTTTGAGACAAAGGATTTTGAGCACATGAGATCGGCAGAAATGAAGGCCCACTTAAAAGAATCGTTACAGAGTGCTCAGATCACGGGAGCATTGGAGAAGTGGGAAGGTAGATGGATAAGCGAAAACGAGTTTCATAAGAGGGGTCTGAAGATGTTTAAAAAGAAAGGGAATCAGTGAAAATGCTTCCAATGAGAGAATTCCCAGGAGGGCAGTTTGTTCATGTCCTGTGGCACAGAAGTGATATATTGTCCTTCACAAATGATTACCCAAAATTAAGAGAGAAACCTGTTGAGTAATATCAACAGTCAGACAGATTTGTGAAACTCTCTAAATGTCTGTGGGAAGACTTAAATACATGGTTGGAGATAGTGGATCCGGCTGATTTGAGGGTCAAATGTAAGAGAGCAGTGGATTGGCCGACAAGTGAACCAGAAAGGGATAGAGTTACGGGGGCACCCTCACCTGAGGTGATGAAACACTACTATAAGGTAATTGAGTTCCCGAAGACAAGAATTTCTCCCAAAAACATTGATTGGCAGAGAATTGACAGAACAGTTCAAGAGACTAAAGAGTCGATACATACCTACTACGAGAGAAGCTGAAAGCATTAAAAGAATACAGTGGTAAAGATGCAATTGAGCCGAAAGACATGTTGCATTTTGTGTTCAGGTTTGTTGAAGGGTTGAGACCAGAAGTAGGACAGATGATTAAGAATCATTTGATATGTTGGCAAGCAAAGCCGACTGATGAAGTGTTGCAATATGCAAAATACTGTAGTGATGAGACTGAATTGGAGCAGAATAATCTGAAGAAAAAAGCAATGGTAATGCAGATAAAGGCAGCTCAGGCAGGAGTGCAAGGAGCTTTAGTACAACCAGTGCGGCAGCAGCAAAGAACTATTATGTTCCAGCCTCAAATGAGAGGTAGAGGTCGTGGAATGGATGTGACACATGGTCCGGATTTGGGTACTGCAGTAGTTCAGAATGACATGCAAGGAATGAAAAATGTTACCATGTCATATGTGCGGAAACGTGGGACACTGGAAGCGGGAGTGTCCGTTGTTGGTGCAGGATGGTGTTGTTCAGCAAGGTGGTGATGTCAGTACATTTCAAACTGTTTAAATGTTCAGAACTGAGTGCAGAATTTCCAACCCATGCAGCTGGTGCAAGTGCCGCGTGCACAATTAACACAGTCGCAACCAATACAGCAGCAGGTTCCCATGGTACCTAGACAGCAAATGCAGATACCTCAAGCCCCGAAGGAACAGCAACAGATGATGCTTACTCAGCAGGTCATAGGTCAGAGACAAGACAGAAGTAATGACACAGTACATCAATTCCCATTTTATAGTGAGGATGAAATAAACGAAGAATGGATAAGTGACAGTTCAGATGAAGGACCGTGTATGCTTGAAGCGTCCCTAGAAGTAGATCAAGGAGGACCTTTCTCTGAAAGGAAAGGTGATGGGTTGCAAGATCTAATATTTAGTGGACACAGGAGGTACACGCTCTACAGTAAGAAGTGTGGCAATCTCGAATTTACCACTTTCAGGCAGAACAGTTCACGTTGTGGGAGTGGAAAACAGACAGTTGACAAATCCAATCACAGATCCAGTGCAGGTTGAGTGCAGGGACTGCATAGGTCTGTGACTCAAGTCCAGTATCCCTACTGGGAAGGGACTTACTGGGTAAGACAAAATGCTCCATTAATTGTTCAGACACTGGAATAGAAGTACAAACTAATAGCGCTGATGAAGAAGAACAAGTGGCTGAGACGATGATCAACAATGCTAATGAGGAATACCCATTGATTGAGTTTTTCCCAATGTTTACTGTGAGAGAAGTGCATGTGGATTTACAGGGAACAGTAAAGGAAGATGTCTGGGAGCTGACAGGTAAAGAAGTGGATTTGATTAATGGAGTGGAACCGATTAAGATCATTTTGAAACCAAATGCAGTATTTCCACAACTTCCACAGTATAACATGGCACAGGATGTCCTGATGAAAGTGGTGCAAATGATTGGAGATTTTCTAAAACAAGGGGTTTTGAAGGAAGTATTGAGCAGTTCATGTAATTCACCGATAATGGGCTCAAAAAAGCCATGTGGGAAAGTGCGCATCGTGCAGGATTTGCGAAAAGTGAACAATCTGGTGGTCAAGTAGTGCCAAATCCAGCAGTGATACTGTTTCAGATTTCTTGCGATGCAGAGTGGTTCACAGTGGTTGACTTGTCACAAGCTTTCTTTTCTGTTCTGTTCTGTTCTGTGCCTCTTCATGAGGATAGTCAGTTTCTTTTTAGTTTCAAATTCCTAGACAGAGCCTACAGCTGGTGCAGGCTTCCTCAAGGGTATACGGAGTCACCATCACTGTTTAATCAGATCCTGAAAAATAATCTGGAGTCGTTGGAATTACCATACCAATCGACTCTAGTGCAATACATTGATGATTTGTTGATCACATACAATCAATCAATCAATCATTTTATTTATAAAGCGCGCTATGTACCCGTCAGGGTTTCGAGGCGCTGGGGGGGGGGGGGGGTGAGCTGTTAGCGGTCGAAAAGCCAGGTCTTGAGGAGTCTCCTGAAGGCGAGGAGGTCCTGGGTCTGGCGTAGTGATGTGGGGGGGGGGAGTTCCAGGTCTTGGCGGCGAGGAAGGAGAAGGATCTGCCGCCGGAGGTCTTGCGCTGGATTCTGGGGACGATGGCGAGGGCGAGATTGGCGGAGCGGAGTTGACGTGTGGGAGTGTAAAAGTTGAGTCTGGAGTTGAGGTAGGTAGGTCCGTTGTTGTGAAGAGCCTTGTGAGCGTGGGTGAGGAGTTTAAAGGTGATCCTCTTGTCCACAGGGAGCCAGTGGAGGTCCTTCAGGTGAGGGGAGATGTGACATCGGCGGGGTATGTCGAGGATCAGGCGGGCGGATGCATTTTGGATGCGCTGGAGTCGTTTGATGTCTTTAGTTGGGATGCCTGTGTAGAGTGCGTTGCCGTAGTCAAGTCTGCTGCTGACGAGGGCTTGGGTCACCGTCTTTCTGGTTCCTGTTGGGATCCACTTGAAAATTCTGCGGAGCATCCGAAGGGTGTTGAAGCAGGAAGAGGAGACGGCGCTGACCTGTTTGGACATGGTGAGGTCGGAGTCCAGGATGAAGCCGAGGTTTCTTGCGTGGCTGGCTGGGGTGGGTGGGGGTCCGAGGTCAGTGGGCCACCAGGAGTCGTTCCAGGCCGAGGGGGTGCGCCCGAGGATGAGGACTTCCGTCTTGTCGGAGTTGAGTTTGAGGCGGCTGTTGTTCATCCACTCGGCGATGGATTTTAGTCCCTCGTGGAGGTTGGTTTTGGCGGTGAGAGGGTCTTTGGTCAGGGAGAGGACGAGCTGGGTGTTGTCGGCGTAGGAGATGATGCTGAGGTGGTGTTGGCGGGCCAGTTTAGCGAGGGGGGCCATGTAGACGTTGAACAACGTAGGGCTGAGGGAGGAGCCTTGGGGGACGCCGCAGATGAGGTCGGTGGCTTTGGAGCGGAAAGGGGAGAGACGGACTCTCTGAGTTCTGTCGGAGAGGAAGGATGAGATCCAGTTGAGGGCTTTATCTTGGATGCCGGCTTCATGGAGGCGGGTCAGTAGGGTGCGGTGGCAGACTGTGTCAAAAGCGGCTGATAGGTCGAGGAGGATGAGGGCCGAGGTTTCGCCGTTGTCCATTTGATGTCTGATGTCATCTGTGGCGGCGAGGAGTGCAGTCTCGGTGCTGTGGTTTCGTCTGAATCCGGATTGCGAGGGGTCTAGGATGGAGTTGTCTTCGAGGAAGTGGGCGAGCTGTGTGTTGACGATCTTTTCGATGACTTTTGATGGAAAAGGGAGGAGAGAGATCGGTCGGAAGTTTTTGAGATCGTTGGGGTCAGCCTTGGGTTTTTTGAGGAGGGGTTGGATTTCTGCGTGTTTCTAGCTGTCCGGGAAGGTGGCGGTGTTGAAGGAGAGGTTGATGATCTCGCGGAGTTTGGGGGCGATGGTGGTGTTGGCTTTGTTGAACACATGATGTGGGCATGGGTCCGTGGGGGAGCCTGAGTGGATGGTGTTCATGGTTGTTATGGTTTCGGCGTCGTCCACGTGGGTCCAGGCGGTGAGGCGGCAGGTGTGGGCGGAGATGTCAGGGGTGGGGCCTGGCGGCGGAGCGGTGTTGAAACTGTCGTGGATGGTTGTGATATTCTGGTGGAAGAAGGTGGAGAGGTCGTCGCAGAGTTTCTGGGAGGGCGGGATGTCGTTGGAGTTGGCGTTGGGATTTGAGAGTTCCTTCACGATGCCGAAGAGTTCTTTGCAGTCGTGGGCGTTGTTGTTGATGCGTTCGGTGAAGTGGGCGCGCTTGGCGACGCGGATCCGTTGGTGGTGTTCACGGTTGGCGTCTTTGAGGGAGGCGAGGTTGTCGGGTGTGCGCTCTAAGATCCATTTCTTCTTGAGCTTCTGGCAGAGGCTTTTGGAGGCGGTCAGTTCGTCTGTGAACCAGGCTGGTTTTTTCTTTCCTTGGTTGGCGGTGGGTTTCTTGAGTGGGCCTAAGGTGTTGGCGCAGTCGAGGATCCATTGGTGGAGGTTGATGGCGGCAGCGCTCGGGTCGGTTGCGACGGGTGGTGGGTTTTTGACGAGGGTGCTGGTTAGTTGGTCTTGGGTGACTTTTCCCCAGCGGCGGTGAGGAGGTAGAGGGATGCGGTGATGTTCGGTGATCTTCTTGTAGGAAAAATGGACGCAGTGATGGTCGGTCCAGTGGAGTTTGGAGGTGTGGCTGAAAGAGATGTGGTTGCTTGAGGTGAAGAGGGGGTCAAGAGTATGTCCGGCGATGTGGGTGGGAGTGTTGACTAGCTGGCGGAGTCCGAGGTTGAGGAGGTTGGAGGTCAGTGATGCAGTGTTGACGTCGTTGTTATTTTCCAGATGGTAGTTTAGATCTCCCAGGAGGATGTAGTCTGGGGAAGCGAGGGCGTGGGTGCTTGCGAGGTCGGCGACGGTGTCGCTGAAGGGGGCTCTTGGTCCTGGAGGGCGGTATATGAGGGTTCCTCTGAGGGTCGTGTTGGGGTCCGTGTGGATCTGGAAGTGGAGGTGTTCGGCTGTCTTGAGGGTGTCGTCCGTGTGGGTGTGGATTTTGAGGGTAGCTTTGTGAGCGATGGCTATTCCGCCGCCGATTCCGTTGGTTCGATCTCTTCTGGTGATTTTGTATCCGTCCGGTATGGCGATGGCGATGTCCGGGGCCGAAGAGTCGTTCCACCAGGTTTCGGTCAGGAAGGCCACGTCAGGGGCGGTGGTGTCGAGCAGGTCCCAGAGCTCGATGGCGTGTTTTCGTGCGGAGCGTGTGTTGATGAGGATGCAGTTCAGGTGGTTAGTGTTGGAGGTTTTTGTTGTAGGCTTTGTCATTCTGTCGCAGGAGAAGTTGCAGGTGCGGCAGGAAAAAGGTCCTTTAGTGTGCTTCGGGGACGCCAGGAAGCACTCAGCGGAGGGGCCGGGGTTGAGTGTGCGGAGTTCGTTGGCTGAGTAGCGGACGCCGGGGGTGCGCAGGGCGCGAGGACCAGGGGGGGTGGCGCTGGGCGCGGTCCAGGCGCGGACGGGCGCAGACGGGCTTGCCTCTGGCGCGCCTCTGGCGCGCCCGCTGCGCGGACGCGCAGCACCAGCCATTAAGAAGGGAGGGGGGAGGGAGGAGCAGCTGGGAGGCGGGAGGGAGCGGCGAATGGGGGCGCGAGGGGGGCGGGGCCGCAGGGAGGCAGCGGCAGGGATCGGAGAGCTTGGGGGAGCGCACAAGGGGCAAAAAGCACAAAAACGAGCAAAATTAAAGGCAGTCACAAAATGAAACACACAGTATGAAATACAGTAATAGCACAGTACACGATCGGGGAGACAGCAATCAGGGGGGCACAACGGGGGCAGAAGCGCCGGCGGCGAGGCGCAGAAAAATGAAAAAACAACTGAGAAAAACAACTTACAGGACGGCGGAAGCGGCACACGGGTCAAGTGGAGCTAGACAGAGCCCACTAGACACCAGGGATGAGGCGCAGGAGGATGCCTGCGGGTGGAGGAGGTCCTCGAACTCGCAATCAGCAGCGTGGTCGGGGGACAGAGGCAGGAGGCAGCAGGTTGGTGCTGCGGTCGTGGGGGGCGAGCTCAGGACCTGAAACAGGTCAGAGGTCGCTCACTCGCGACGCGCAGCGCCAGCCATTAAGAAGGGAGGGGGGAGGGAGGAGCAGCTGGGAGGCGGGAGGGAGCGGCGAATGGGGGCGCGAGGGGGGCGGGGCCGCAGGGAGGCAAGGGATGAGTGTAATTATGACTCGATTGCCCTGTTAAATCATTTGGGAAATTTTGGACATAAGGTGTCACCTGTAAAACTGCAGTATTGTCAGAAATCAGTGAAATACCTGGGACATCAGATTGAGAAAGGGTCAAGAAGAATCTCCAGGGAGAGAATTACCATGATATTGCAGAGAAATCCCCCAACTTCACAAAGAGATGTTAGAATGTTCTGGGAATGGTAAGGTATTGTACACAGTGGATTCCAAATTTTGCTGAGATTGCCAAACCCTTACAGCAGTTAACTCATAAGGAAGTTAGAGATCCTGTTACCCTAGATGAAGCTCAGATGAAGGCGTTCACTGAACTGAGATAAAGTTTGTGCAGAGCTCCAGCGTTGGGAATGTCTGATTACAAAAAGCCATTCATATTGTTTTGCCATGAACGTGATGCTTGTTCTTTGTCTGTTTTGACACAGGTCCATGGCGGTGCTTATCGCCCAGTAGCCTATTTTTCAGCTACCTTGGACCCAGTGGCAGCAGCTTTACCAGGTTGTCTGTGTGCAGTAGCCACAGTTGGTCAAAGTCTTTCTCAATGTGAGGGGATAGTCATGGGATACCCTTTGACGGTAATGGTACCACACTCTGTTGAAATCTTACTGACAAGGACGAAAACGCAATATTTGACTAGTGCAAGACTGACAAGGTATGAGACAATCATATTGGGTGCTCCAAATGCAACATTGAAAAAATGCACAGTGTTGAATCCAGCAACCTTGCTTCCAAGTGGTACTGTTGAAATTGAAAAAGAAGACGACTTTGGGCATGATTGTCTTGAGGTAACTGAGCTGTGTATGAAACCAAGACCTGATATTAGAGACACGCGATTGGAAGAAAATGACCAAATTGTCTTTGTTGATGGGTCATGTCTCAGAGATGGAACAAGGACATTGAGAGCAGGATACGCAGTATGCACAATTACAGGCACATAAGAAGCTTCCTGGCTTCAACGTGTATATTCTGCACAAGTTGGTAGCTCTTACTAGAGCATGCCATGTTTCTGCGAGACTAAGAGTTACAATCTATACAGACAGTCAATATGGATTTGGAATTGTTCATGATTTTGGTCAATTATGGTCGCAAAGAGGTTTCCTTACCTCTACTGGAACACCAGTGAGAAATGGCGACAAAATAAAAGAGTTGTTGTACGCAATACAGTTACCTGAAGAAATTGCAGTGGTAAAATGCAGTGCACACCAAAAGACGCAGGATTACATCTCATTGGGGAATGGATATGCAGATCAAGTTGCAAGGTTTTGTGCATTGAACTGTATATCATTTAAAGACAAGTGGGAATTGATGCCTGAGGAAGAAAATATTTGCACAAGTTTTGCATTAAAAGTGATTGATACTTTGGAAGAATTGAAAACATTGCAGGAAAATGCAGATAAGGAAGAGAAACGACTTTGGGTAAAATTGAAATGTGTTCAAAGGCCTGATGAAATTTGGATTTCTGAGGAGGGTCAGATGGTCTTGCCTAATAGTCTATTGTCTCAGATGGCTTGTAATTATCATGGGCAGGCACATATTGGAAGGGATGCCATGGTTAGGTTGTTCAAAATTGATTGGTTCAATCCTAAATTCAGGCAAGCAGCAGAGGCAGTATGTCATTGATGCATAGATTGTCAGCAACTAAACATGGGAAAAGGGACAGTGGTGAATTTGAGCCACATTGGAAGAGCAGGAGGTCCATTGAGCAGAATGCAATCGGATTTAATTGAGATGCCTGATTGTGTTGGTCTGAAGTACGTGTTGGTGATTGTGTGTATCTTTAGTCATTGGATTGAAGCATACCCCACACGAAGGAACAACAGTCTCAGAGTAGCAAATTTGTTACTTAGAGAGTTGATACCACGTTTCGGATATCCGATCTCTTTATAATCAGATAGGGGGACTCACTTCAATAACGAGGTGATTACACTCTTGTGTGCAGCACTAAACATTGAGCAGAAGTTGCATTGTAGCTATCGCACTGAAGCATCAGGACTAGTGGAACAAATGAATGGTACATTGAAATCAAGAATTGCCAAGATGTGTGCCGCTACAAATCTGAAATGGCCAGACACATTACCTTTGGTGTTGATGTCAATAAAAAACATACCTGACAGGAAGACAGGGATGTCGCCCCAGGAGATCCTCATGGGCAGAGCAATGAGATTGTTCCAGCCAATGCACTTGTCAATTTTACAGATGATATGGTGTTGGACTACTGCAAAGGTCTGGCAGATGCAGTTCGCTCTTTCCCTCAGCAGGTGCAGGCCACTACCCTGCCACCCATCCATGACCCAGGTCACAATCTGAGAGCCGGAGACTGGATAGTCATTAAAAAGCATGTCCGCAAGACCTGCTTGGAACTGCGTTGGAAAAGTCCCTACCAGGTGGTGCTAACAACTACGACAGCTGTAAAGTGTGCAGGACTGTGGAACTGGATACACGCAAGTCATACAAGGAGAGTGGTGAGTCCGCCAGAGCATGAAGAAGTGTTGTTGAGAGCACCAACAACAGCGAAACAAGTAGCAACACTTGAACCGGAACAAGAGCAAGCTGAGCCCGAGGTTGAGCCTGAGCTTGTGGAAGATGGGTCTATCACCCCTGTAAGAGACGAGAGTGAAGAATTACAGGAGGGTGTGCAAAAGCCTATCTCAACAGATGCAGCAGGAGAACCAAGCACAGCAGAGGTTCTCCCAGAAGCAAACGGTGCTGAAAAGCAAACAGAACGATTGCCAGATCAAGAGGGTGAAAGAATTGAGATGGATCAAACCCAAAGTGATTCAACTCCTCCTGAACCCTTTGCAAGTCCATCAAGAGAAAACACCATAGAGAGAAAAAGGAAAGGAGTCCAATCCTTAGGAGAATACTGACAGAAGGAACAAGCAAAGGAGATAATCGGCCTGAGTCACAAATTGGAAAGAAGAAGGAATTGGTCATAAATCAAACAATAGAAGTGTTGCGTAGGCTCTCATTATTCTAATGAGACTACTGGATTTTGAGCGGCAGAATCACCCGCAGTGTGGGAGACTAAGTCTTACCCACTGGGGGTGACACCTGTCGCTCCAATCCAGGTTTTGCTTCGGCCAACTAGCAGTGCCTCATCTTTACCCAAGGATAGTGATGCCTGGGCTGCCGAGCGCATGACATACTTGGCTTCTCAGGAAAGTTGTGGTCACTCAGGTCTCATCTGGTTCTCTCATTTACAATTCAGTCTCATATATAAATGACAAAAAGAAGCAGTATATGTTTCAATAATGAGTTTAATTAAACGACTGCATCATAGATAGCAAAGCATGAGTTGCAATAACCAGGACAATACAACATGACAGTATTAAAATTGTAACGAAAAGAGTGAAGCATAAAAACAACGCTATCATATTGTCACTATAATCGATTGACTAATTCCTACCTAAGTCATGATTGAGCACAGCATGTTAAGCTCTAATTCTGCCCTCCAGGTTCCCTTGGGAAGACATCAACCCCCATACCTGAGCAAAGGCCTGCGGTCTGTGTTAGCATCTGTAGCGAAGCATTCAGCAATCAGCATACAGTCGTGGTTCACTGGCTGGAATCTCCCTCTAACGTGTAAGGGACAAGGAAGTGTTTTTATAACAACACAGCTGATGTTCTGAGAAAATGTCCCTCCATAAGGATGTGTATTTTGAGAACAGAGTGCTGGCAAAAACAATTAGATAAACAGAAAATAAAACAAGACCGTAAAAATGGTTATTATAACAATAATAAAACGAAGTTGAATAAAATATATCTAGGTTAAAGTGCACAGCGGCCTAGTGTGTTAAAAATAATGTGCATGGAGCTATAACTAAAATGGATACACAACACCCTCCCCTTGTCGGTTGAACGTGGTTTAAAGCCAAAGATATATACATTTATTGCTAAAAGCTCAACCTAAGATATATATTTAAAAGCAATGTCAACAATGACAAGTCGAAATGACACATGAGCATATAATGGGACAATTTAAAACATGAGAATGTGGCGTAAAACCGAATTCCAAAAGGCAAGTCAATTTCGATAAGTTCCAATTGAATCTTGAACCATGGAGGAAAGGAGATCTTCCACTTCGGCCCATGTTAAAGTTGGAAAGCCATCGCCAAGAAGGATCAAGGAGCAATTGTGACCATAGCCTTAGCCTCAGCCAAGGCGGCATTCCGTGGTGTGCCCAGTGAGAGTCGTGAGCTACATCCTCCAGGAAGGGCAACTCATAAGTAGCTTCTCGTAGCAAACACAACCCCAATGCGCATGTCCGGTAATGAACCCTCAGCGAGAACATCAACAGATCAGCGTCCAATGTAGGCAAGCGCTGCGTCTAAAGACAGACTTCCAGTGCATTTTCGAAAGAGCACCAGTGGCACCGAAACACGGGCTGCACACAATGCAAAACCAGTCTGAATGACAAAGACCAGCCACACTCTAATTACTCCAGGAGTCTTGCTCCAAAATACTGCATCATGTGTTCACGACACAGCTGCGCTGATGGGGGCACCTTCTTTCATCCTTGTTGTGGCGGGACAGCCATTGCGCATAAAAAATAGCAGCAGCAAAATGTCAGCTAATAAAGCCAAAGTTATCGAAAATCACCCGAACAGAGCAAATTGAGTGGATTGCTGATGGTATCAAACCAAATACGGAGGAGAAGGTGTGAATGAAACCAGAACCAACAGCTTTAAAAAAATGTGCGATTCCAGTTGTACTCGACGCATTAAATATTCGTCCCACGAGTTCACCAAAGTGTCTCGGAAATTTGTATTTAAAAGGGACTGTATTTCTGCCGACAACCTTGCCACCAGAAGTGCGTAGATGACGCGCGCAGATGTAAGGGCCACATGCTTCTGAAACAAGAAAGCCTTGAGTCTGCTCAACTTGTCAACATTCACATTTGAAGTAGCAATGTGGGGCCAAATGTCAGCTACCTCTTTAATTTTAGTGGGGGGAAAAAGTACGTTACCGCAGCATGTAACGACCTTAGAGACCGAAACGACGTAAACTATTCTGGCTCGCACACTACAACAGTCTTCACTATTGAGAAGGACGTAGCTGCCATTTGAAAGCACCTGGAACGTATGTCTAATCAAGGGGACTGGAACTCCCTTCAGATAACAAGCTAAGATCACTGCAGAAGCGTTACATGCCCCATGCAAGGACAGCTGTTTACAAACCATCGAATGGCTGACTGAAGTCTCGCATTCCCAACCGCTAAGAAAGACTTCTTTCATGCCACTGAAACATTTGTACGAGAAGGGAAGCTCCCACACCTTATGGATGTAACTATCTACCAGCCTTTCATATCTGCAACCGGAATGTTTTTTAAACAGGAGGTAAATTGAAGTATAGAAATAGGCAGATTAATTACCCCGTGTATTAACCACTCAGCAGATGGTATTTCAGCCACAGTAAAAGGCAACTATTCTAATTTCTCAATATTATGCATGACATAAGTCGCTTCTTTCTTAGCCATTAGTTGTTGTTGTCGCGTTAAATTAAAGGAGGAAAATATCTCCCTCGCACTGACATTCTGCCAGGGAATGCGACCCGCCTTCAATGTTTGAAGTGTCCAACCCAACTGCATAATGAACCTTAGCTGACTTTGTCCATGATATAAGGAAGACATATCTGTTTCTACGATGTCTATAACAGAAGAAACAATGTTACTTAAAGTGTATATCCGGTCGGACAATGTATTAATCCCATTATCCACAACAGCTAATGCCTTTTCCAGATTTTCCTGGTCTATTTGCCTTAACCGGGCAGCTGCTTCTTGCTGGGAAAGCTTCCAAATTTCATTATATGCTTCATATAAGAAACGCTTCCTTCTGTGTTTCCTGGGGCCTAACAGGAAGTCCTGTAAGTCAGTGTTTTTAGACAGGAGACTGAGGTGTTCTCTAACCGTATCTAGTGAGGATGTTCTTAACAGTTGCTGGCACAATTTTCCTACACTATATGTCGTAACTACACCCGCATGTTCGGATGATATATAGCGAGGGTCTGGCCTACTAGTTCTAAAACCTCCCGAGGAGTTGATAAAACGTTGATGACACCCATTGGTGTCTATTGGCCACAATAACCACCCGCCAGGACGTGTCAGTGAAACATTCAGTGTACCATTCTGGACCCATTCGTTGAGCTGATCTTCAGTGGCATTTGTATATTTTTGCCATTTATAAAACTTTGCAGGGGCAGGTATACTAGGCATGTTTAATTCCTTAATTTTAACTAAGCCTAAACAACTTGTTTGTTGTACTGTTTCATTTAAGAATATCATTTGTACAGCTATAAGGCATGCTCTAAATAAAGCTTCCTTTCCCCTAATTTACCAATGTCTAGTTACCCATACACTCTTCAGATTAATCTATTTCAACCAATATTCATAGGCTTCTATAGACAACCGGGAAACAAAGGATGGCGAATATATAAATTTTGTATTCGTCAATAGCATATGTATATCTTTAGTAGGTGGTACTTTAAAATAGTAAGACTCAGCATTTTTTACATTGTGCCTAGAAAAATATGTAAACTTTTCAGAATATGTTTTAGAACTCCCTAGTGGTGGGGTCGGACAATGTTCCCATTGTGTATAGTTAAAAACTGTTTTGGGGCTGCTCGCTCTATGTATGAAATGGTGCCCATAATAATTATAGCAAAACATATCACAACAATTTTCTTTAGATTGATAAACATCTTCGTTTTCAAAGACAGTATAATACTGCAATTCAGTCATCATAGAATCAACTGTTTTCTCATCCCAATCATCAGAAACAATGCCCAGTATTATAATATCATTCATTGATAGTTTGAACACATATGGTATTTGAATTACTTCCGTGGGACCATGTATATCAAATACTACTTTGTCCCAAACAATCCCATCAGGAATTGGTACTGTGGAAATGTTCAAAAATTAGAAGTCTCTTCGGACCTTATGTGATGAAAAATGTGGTTTTAAGACCTCCTCCACCAATTCAACTGTTGATTTTTCAGGGAGAAAATGGCCATGAATTTACAAGAAAGAGGAAATAACAAAACCAATCCAAAGTAGGAATGCTAGGACAGTCAAAGAGAGCCATAGATAGTTCCATGGAAAAGCAAAATATGTTTATTTAAGCCAGTTTGTTAGCTTACGTGCTCTTGACAAGTCAGGTGTCGAAGAGGCGAATGAGTCTGAGACGTCATCATTGAAGTCGGCAAAATATCTAGAAGCAGTACGTACAAATGCTGGAGCCGTGGTCAGTGGTGGAGTTGGTGTTTCCCGTGGTGGCACACAATAGATCGCACCATCCGTGTTGGAGTTGAGTCAACTCAGTCAACTGTTTCTGTATTGTTCGATGATAGTGGAATCAATGCAAGATCATCTTCCACCCTCCTCAAGCTCGGAGAGGTGTCAGTGTTGGTATAAACAACTTGTAGAGGAACTTCTTGACCAGTAGTGAGAGGGATTCAGGAACTACTGGACGTTCCCCTTGGTCAGCTGCGCAGGATTGGCCCCATGGTGTAATTTGACATTGTCGATGGAAACAAAACGATTTTCTTTGGCACCTGCCAACGGTGGTAGAATTACAGTTCTGGTACCGTGTATTCCCAATACTGGGACTAGTGCTCGATAGGAAGGGCCAAATTCCTTTTTCACAGCAACTTTTTCACGTACAGGATCCCCGACTCTGGGAATCCAGCCGGTAGGTGTTACAGGCACATCCTTAATTCCTATGGAGGCAGCACGGATAGAAGAATTATTGTCATGGAACTGTTGCAATTCCTGTAAGACAGTCACACGTTCATTTATGTCAAAGGGTGTTTCTGCTGCGACCACGCCAGGACCATCAGGATCAGGAACATACATTCGAGTTCCGAACAGGCACTCATATGAAGTACGACCCCCCAGGGACCTTCTAGGCAGATTATTAAATGCTCTCTGGACTCCATATAGGTGGTTAAGTCAACTACAACCCGTACCTAAGACTCTGGCTGTTTAGGATTGCTTTAAATCACTGTTTAATCGCTCCACAACACTATTTCCCTCGGGATGAAATGGAGACGAGTACTGGAGTTGGACCCCCAACGAAGCCATGGCGTCCCTGAATGCCCTTGAGGCGAAAGAAGGACCCAGGTCCGAATGGAAAGCCGCAACCGCATATGTACTGACAAAGACTCGCAAATCTTTAATAACAGTCCGAGCACCAGCCAAGCGTTGTGGCCACACCCATAAAAATCTGGAACATGAACCAACAGCGACTAATATATACTTCTATGCACTATTCAGTGTTAGGGGACCGCAATGGTCCACGTATACACATTGTAATGGTTTATTTGAAATCAAAAGTGGTGTCTGCTGCAGGCGTTAAGCAGTGGAAACTTTAATTTGTTGGCAGATGTCACAGCAAAGGACATACTGCTGAGTCTCTTTATAGAGGTCTAGCCACCAATAACAGGCTTGCAGGATCGAAATTGTAGCCGCCACACCAGCATGGGCAGATGCCAACCCCTTCATGCGCTGCTTTAATCAACCCTGGTCTTATGTTTTTATTGGGAATATCTCTCACAACTACACCTTGTATCCTACCTTCAGTGTTCAGGCGATCCCCCATTCGGTAGCAATATGTAGCCGGAAATGTTTTAGGATAGGACGTACCATCAGCCATAGCTTTCACGGCAGCTCATTTGTCTGCGTCCGGTTTCGTACTTGAACGTGTTACTGCAGCTACAGTGGCCACAGCCACTGCTGATTTTGCGGCTTCATCAGCCAGTGTGTTTCCAGCAACGTGTGTCCCAACGTGCTGGTGTCCAATTGTATGTACAACACGGACATTTGGTAGCGTCTCTTTCAGATCTGCTACTTTCCCCCACAGAAGTCTGTGTTTAATGGTGTTGCCTTTGGAATCTCTGAACCCATTCTGGTGCCAGTAATTCAGATATTCATTAAAGGACTGGAGACAATAACATGAATCACAAACAATCAGCATAGGTTGTGTAGGATCCGTGTGTTCCAGTGCCATCACCAGAGCCTTTAGCTCTGCTGTATTCTGGCAGAAAAAAAACATTGGAAATGTCCAGTGTTGTTTTGTATTTTTTATGCACTATATTGTTCATTAGTGCTGTGCTATGTGAGTTTTGTATAGCATACGTGCGTGTATGACTATTTAAGTGTCTGTAGTCTAGGACTATTCTATATGAATGGTCTGGTTTAACTACTGGAAATAATGGATTATTCATTGGGGAGACACAGGGTTCAATTACGCCCTGTACTCTAAATGTGTGAGTATTTCTCTCACAGGTACATTTGCTTCGTGTTTTATAGGATACTGCAGTTGAGGCTGAGGTTCATTTTTAATTGGAATTACATGGTAGGGGGATTCTCTATCCCATCCTACGTGATTTCAGTATAATGCAGGTGCCTGAGCCAAAGCCCAATCAATGACATAGGATTCAGGGAGTTCCTCTGGAACAAGGGGCGAGAAAGAAGGCTTAATCACGTCTTCCCCATATGGGCAGGTACGGACAAATTCAGGTGGCCAATCTTGTTCGGCCAACAAAACATCATATATGTTTACCACGCGATCCCAAAAGATTGCGTCTATTATGCGCTCAATGTCTCCTTTTAACTGCAGCGTTACTTTATACACCCTATCAAGCGTGGAGACACGCATGACTGCAGCTTCTAGCGTAGAAAGTCATCAGTTGCTTTCACCTCCAGATGCTCTAGAAGACTCCAGTGAACTATTGTGACCTCTGCCGCGCTGCCTAGCAGTGCTAGTGCCCACTTTCTGTTCTTCAAGAGGACCATCTTCCTGAGTGGCATGTCGGACTGTGACTGCTGCCACTTTTTTTCTTTTTGAATTGGGGTTTTTGTTGGACGGGTTTCTCTTCCTTTTAAACAGAAACCTCCGAAGAGCGTTGCGATTCCTGTCTCAGTTTCACATACTCTGTTCTTCACTCTGATCTCCCACCTCTCTCATTTCGTTTTTCCGATGAGTCCTGAAAGGAACGAGATTGGCACGTATCAGTATATTGATATCTATCAGGCGTTTTCATATTACCTCGATTTCTGAGATTATATCTGTTCTGTGGGGTCTCCGTACACAGAGATTCTCCCCTCTCTTTTTTAGGAGTTTGTTGTTTTTTATCCCAGCGTTTCTTATTACCCTTAGGTGCTTGCTTGGGAAAATCTTTATTTGATTTGCCCTGAAATTGTGGTTTAGATGGTATGGCCCCTAAACTGTATTGACCAATGCTAGAATAGGTCCCAGCAATTATCTTAGGCAGCTCACGTTCTTGATCCTGTTGTGGAACGTCACGGAGCCACATGCGCGCTGCAAGTGCGACCGCTTCCCCTTTAAGGTTACTTAAAATGATTGAGGATACTGTGGCAAAATTGCCCATCAATTGCATCCCCAAACTAGGGCCGGGGCTTCCCCGTATTCATCTTGAATTTGCTTCAATACCTCTGTTAAATTGGCAAGTGTTGGTGTACCGCGTGCGGTTGTATAGAGTGCTGCAAACACCGTGCCCCAGGTGTTACAGTTATCCACTGTAGGGACCATCCCAAATGGTAAGCACATCGTTAATATTCTATGTTTATCCTGAGGTCCCGTATGGGGAAATACTGCCTCCAGCGCATTAATTTTTTGTGCTAACCAAAACGGAGTTTCCTCCCATTTTGGAGGTACTTTACCCATGATCGAATGTACAGTCGCAGGGTTTATACTTGGTGTTACTGCATGTGGATGTGCTGGAGCAGCACGTGCTGGGTTTGTATTTAATGTTTGCATTACGAATTGTACTAATCGTCAATATATCGCTGTTAATTCTGTATATAAAGGACAAACCTTAGCTACCACTAAATTTGCAACTTCAGGATGTGGTGTATGGGTGGCCAATACAGGCCAGGTAGGACCATTGTTACTTAGTGGACCTAATCTTACTGGTAAAATTGTGTGGGGTAGGGCGCCATCAAGCCAATTATCATGTTCTTGATAAGATAAACGTATGCTCTGTATTGTTCAGGCGCATTTGCAAGTGTATGAGGATGAAATGTATTTGAGTTCCCATCAACTGCTGGAAATGTGATGCAAGAATAAAACAGTTCTGTTCTATAAGCTGCATGGGCATCTACCACGAATATGACTGGACCCCCAATCAGAGGTTGTCTCATATTAACTGCTGTTTGTATCTGCTGTGGATTCGCCATTAGAGACAGACTATAAGTTCAGAGAAGGCACAGCAAATAGGGTTCTCAAGCTTGAACAACCTCGAGCTACAAATAGGATAGCCTATGTAGCTGGGGTGGAAATCCTCAGTACCACGGACGTCTCCGTATACGATACTGAGGCGTCATTGTATATAACGAGACAGAGATACTCTGGAGGACCTGAAAATTAGAGCCTGACCATACGTTGGCGGCGCCATGTCGTGTAGGCTCTCATTATTCTAATGAAACTACTGGATTTTGAGCGGCAGAATCGCCCACGGTGTGGGAGACTAACTGCAGGTTTTACTCCGGCCAACTAGCAGTGCCTCATCTCTACCCAAAGATAGTGATGACTAGGCAGCAGATCGCATGACATACTTGGCTTCTCAGGGAAGTTGTGGTCACTCAGGTCTCATCTGGTTTTCTCATTTACAATTCAGTCTCATATATAAATGACAAACAAAAGCAGTATATGTTTCAATAATGAGTTTAATAAAACAACTGCATCTTAGATAGCAAAGCATGAGCTGCAATAACCAGGACGACAAAACATGACAGTATTAAAATTGTGACGAGAAGAGTGAAGCATAAAAACAACGCTATCATATTGTCACTAAAATAGATGGACTAATTCCTACCTAGGTCATGATTGAGCACAGCCTGTTAAGCTCTAATTCTGCCCTTCAGGTTTTCTTGAGAAGACATCAACCCCTCATACCAGAGCAAAGGCCTGCGGTCTGCGTTAGCATCTGTAGCGAAGCATTCAGCAATCAGCATACAGTAGTGGTTCACTGGCTGGAATCTCCCTTCAACGTGTAAGGGACAAGGAAGTGTTTTTATAACAACACAGCTGATGTTCTGAGAAAATGACCCTACGTAAGGATGTGTATTTTCTACGAATGTTGGAGACTAAACTTCTACCACGTTCACCGGCAACGTACCGTGCTGTAGCCTTGGAAGAAGCACAGAGTGATCAAGAATGTCTTGTTTGAGAACAGAGTGCTGGCCTAAGCAAAAACAATTAGATAAACGGAAAATAAAACAAGACCGTAAAAATGGTTATTATAACAATAATAAAACGAAGTTGAATAAAATATATCTAGGTTAAAGTGCACAGCGGCCTAGTGTGTTAAAAATAACGTGCATGGAGCTATAACTAAAATGGCTACACAACAGAAGAAGAAGTGGATACTACGAGAAAGGAAGAACTGAGTGAAGGAGAATTAGGTGGTGAACGTAGGTTGAAATGAAAGAGATTAGCAAGTTGAAGATACGCAGGTCCTGAGTGGGCATGTGCAGCTACAAATGAATGGCAACACGAGTTTATGTGCTTTTGTTTTGATAGAGAGCCTTCGAGTCAGTACTTTGATTTAACCTGAAGGCGATCAAAAGACTGAGTTGTTGAGCTGATCTAAAGAAACCTGAGAAAAAAACTGTTGAAATAAAACTGGAAGAGACATTGATAACCTGATATGACAATTGAAAACTGGATGTGACAAGCTGCTAATCGATTCTGACAAAAGGAAAAGGGGTTCTTGGATGTGAAACTGAACTATGAGAAGAATACGTTTTCTTCATTTTTGATTTTTTCCGTTGCACTTCATCTAAGAGTTGCTTCTGCTTTCTGATTCTTTACAGATCATGGCTGAGTTAAATAACCAAGTGAGGAATGTTAGGTATTGTAGATATTTGAGTGTTGGAGTGGCAGTTATGTGTGGAATAATTTTTATAATAATGATTGTGGGAATGTCTATTCATGATATGAAAAGGGCTACTATTGTTTCTGTTCCTGAAACTACTGCACTAACAGCTTTAGAAAGGTTTAAGTTAGATGAGAAATATTTGCATGATTATACTAATGCTCAAGGAGAGCTTTCTTCTAACGTATTCTATCGCTTGTTGAGACGATGGATGCGAGGAATTGTCTTGTGTGCATGCAAATTCCTTCCTCAGTGGAAGGAGTTACATACCATAGTTTGCCATTAACATATGGCATAAGCTGTAGTTTGCTATTAACAAGATTCTATTACCAAGAGTATATACAATACTTTTACTCCAATTACGATTTAGTGTTTTCATTTGTTCCTATTACTAGGTATTTGAGTAGAATAGCTAAGGAGCATGATATAGTATTAGTTAGAGGCTTCTTTGAACCGACATTAATGTTTAGAACCACATACACTCACAAGAATAACTTAACGTGTTTACTTACACCATTAGAAAAGAGTTTTATAGGGCATACTAATGACAGGAGAAAGGCATTGAAGGAAAAGTTAGAGAAGGGATTAGAAAAGAGAACTTATAAGAATGATTATGCTTATACTGCTATTAAAACACAAGGGAAGTTGGCTTTAGATGCATTACATGTAGGGAAGCTTTGTATATATAGACCAAAATCACGCACTGACACTTTATTTGTGGGAACAAGTGAATGTAGGCATTTGTTTTTGTTTCAGAGTAGATGGACTTTTCATGCTGAATGGTCAAGACCCTGCAATTCCTGGGATCTACTACATTTGTGGACTTAATGCTTATTATCGTCTTCCTAGAGGATGGTATGGGACATGTTATTTGGGGATAGTTTTCCCTAAAATTTATCAGATAGATGATCTAAAGGAGTTTCCAAAAGTGACTGAATTACATCATAAGCGACAGAGGAGGGAAACCTCTTCTGCAATTGTGGGAGATATTTTTGGTGCAGTAAGTCCTTCTGTAGGAGTTATTTTGAATGCAATCAAGATATGGAAGTTGTCTACTATTGTGGATAACATGCTGACAAATTTTACAGGGGCAATACTCCTGTTAGATATTGAATTAGCTGCGGATAGAGCTATGACGCTTCAAAATAGGCTTGCTTTAGACATACTTTTAGCAATAGACGGCGGAGTCTGTAGGATGATTAATGCTAGGCATTGCTGCTCATACATTCCTAAAAATGACAAGGAGATAAGAGACTTACTCACTAATTTAGCTAATTCAAGTAAGGATTTGAAGGAACTGAAGGAAACAGGGTTTTGGGGGAAGATTGGAAAAGGATATGCTTCAGTTGGCAATTGGTTTAGTCAAATTTGGGATGGGGTATTATTAAAAATTGTACAGGGGATACTATTGCTCAACTCTGATATTAATGTTGGTATTCTTTTGGTGTGTGTAGGTGCATTTACGCATATGTTTTCTTCAAGTTATATTATGATGTTTTCCATTAACAAATTAATAATTGAGCTAATTGAGTAAAGATTGATCTAACAGATGATTTAGTATTGTAATCAATAGGGAAATCCAATTTGTTTAACTCTTCACCGAGTTGTGGTTATTCATGAATAGATATTATTGGTATTGTCAGTAGAAAATTAATGGTTGTCTATGCTGATTATTGATTTCGGTAGTCACTACATGACTAGGATACTCCATGCGATACAAAAGGTTAATCAACCTATACGCATCCCCTTGTAAGTTTACTTACTAAGGACCAGGCGCGTCAGCCCCCTCAAGGCAACAACTAACCATAGTCCTAAAATTACCACTATGCCATTTCAGATAAAGACCAGCCATATACAAATTATGCCTGGTGTTGCTCCCATATAACCAGTACAACTAACTACCAGGTTACATCCCCTCTACTTGTCAGGACAAGTAACCCCATAATCAGTTGCGGTTCGCGGGTGTCAAAAGGGGCGTGCGAGGGGAAGGGGGAGCAGGGGGTGGCGGGGAGATACAATATTAATAACATTTTTCAAAAAGTAAACTTACCTTTACGCCACGCATCACAATCCACTCTTGCATGCCTGTTTGCTTTGACATATGTTTTTCACAATAATTATGACAGGGCTACTGCCTTTACTTTAACTTGTCATAATAATACTGTTCAGGCACACAGAGTTCATCGGTTGCCATCATAACCAATTAAGTCCCGCTGTATTGAGCTTTCCCACCAATAAAAAAGTTACGTAGAATTTCTGCCCAACCAATTACTGTAGTTAAGATAACCAACACATGGAAATATTTGAGAAAGACCTTTTTCTGTAACTCGCTTAAGGTATATATATGGTAGCTGTTCTCGCAAGCCGGTTATAAGAAGAAATGAATATGCTGATTGACATTCCCCAATTTCTAACACTCTGAAAAGACGCTTGTTTATTTACAATATTCAGTCGGGTGGGTTTTAAGCATATTTACACTGTAACTATTTGCTCAATTACAGCGCGTCAATCTTTTCACCCTGAATAATGAGGGATTTGACAGCTGCTAAAGCTGTGTGTACTGTCCTCTCTCGGCTTCCGTACATGGGAAGACGGCGGAAGGCAAAGGGCGCTATGGGGTGGGGGAAGCAGAAAATCCAAGGGGGAGGTGGCTTTATTGCCCCAAAGGAAAGGGCAGGCTTTTCTCAGGCGTGTGTGTAGCTTAGGTCGTGTCAAGTGCTGTACCTAGACAATCTCGTTTTCCAGCCAACGGAACAATGATGGCCTTGCGGAGCCTGTTGAGGGGAGCGGCTGCGGTAGCGGTGCGAGCTGAGGTAACTAACCGATTCCAAAGCCTCGCGACTACGCGAGCGGTGAATCAAAAGCAACTGTCGGCGTTGGCACGAGCGTCGAAGTGGCTTTTACTGCTGTGATCCCCGGTGCTTCCGCCCTGACTGCTTACAGTAGCTCCAAGTCACAACTGTGTTTATTGCTGCCGGAAACTACTTTACTGGAAGTCGCATTAGCAGGCAGGCATGGGGAAGGTGGATTGCAGCCTGAAACTACATTACTGGAAGCAGCAGTCAGGCAGGTGGGGGTGGAGGCTTGGCTCTGTGCGCCTCTGCACGTTCGCAATGCCATCCTGCAGACAGAGAGGTGCAAGAGCCGAGGATTAATGGTGGGCAGCTGATGCCCACTGTCACATTTTAGTGCACATTATTCACCGTAGTTTTCCAATTTTGGGGCAAATTTGACCAGGGTGACGAAGTTCTGCCTGTCAGTTAATCTAACCACATAAACTTCTGATTCTGTTTTATTCACTTTGCTTACGTTCTATTTAGCACTTATTGTAGCGCTAACCTGGCCCAAGGGCACTGAAGCGCTTTACAACAGAACCAGGCTACGTCACTTTATGCTTTTAGGAACTGATTCGCAGGTTGTTGAGCTGAGGCCGGGCTTCGAACATTGTTCCTCGTGTTTCAAGGTCGGCAGTTAAGCCACTGGACAACAACCCCCTAGTTACTTTTTGCCCATGACCTGCTGCTTAGCTCTCTGAACTTCGAGTGCGCTGATCCGCACCTCCATATGCTTTTTTTAACAAAAGGCATTGGGGTGTTTGGAACAGTTTCCCTTGAGAACTAACGGTTCGTCCTGGTTGAGTTCTAGACATTGACCTCTGTGAATGAATGACATGTCAAGTGTCCTAAACAGGGTTGCCACATACTTTCATGTACAGTGAGGTCTCGAATCTACTCATAAGCTTTCATTTAGTAAGTATGCATATCCAGCACTGGAGGACGATCCCCTTGCAAAGGGGCAATATCCTGGGCATGGACTGTAAAATTCAAGACAAAGCGACAACTTTCAGGACAAAAGGTTAATTTTTGGGACACACCTGTTAAGGTCATGTAGTAGATAAATAGACAAACGGTGCAAGTAGAATTCAAAATCGTTTGATAGTCTTTGGTTTGTATAATACATAACAGTATTGATAAAAAAAATCAGGGGTGTGTAATTTTTAAAATAAACTCCGTGTCCTCGGGACGAAATACAACTGAAATTATCTTCCCCTACAAAAAAAATACACTTGTCCACCAACTGATAATACCAATCATAAATGCCAACACAGAAACTTTTTCCCAGTATATAGCTTAAATATCAAAAATGTATATGGGTGTGGTAAGTTTAAGGGAATGTTCTTAGGATGGTTTATATGTAGGTTTGTGAGTGGATATAGTTGCAGTATAGCTTGAATGGTAGTA
Source organism: Pleurodeles waltl (assembly GCF_031143425.1). NCBI lineage: Eukaryota > Metazoa > Chordata > Amphibia > Caudata > Salamandridae > Pleurodeles > Pleurodeles waltl. The sequence goes on along the minus strand of NC_090437.1, from coordinate 415,747,006 downwards.
CCATTAAGGTGATAAATTATAAGGCTGTGTTGTGGGCATGAGTGTGCCAGGAGCTGTCAGATTTGTACTACAAGTTGATATACCTGTGTAGCCTAGTCTGGATGTGCTGTTGAAGGGGAAAACTCTGAATCAGCTGAATGGCCCTGTTCCATGCTATGCACAGGATGGTACTGGGAGTTGTGTTATATATGTACTTCTGATATGTTAAAGGGGATCTGTTCACAAAGATGGGTGTATGTAGAGTTGTTAGTTGTAACAAGGCACAGTTAGAGGATTGCAACTGCCAAGGTCAGATGACCAGATCCCACAACTGCTTGCTGATTAGGCCTATGACATCCACAGAGGTAGGGCAAGCAAATGCAGTGATGCTTTAACGGCAAGGAAGCACGACAGGCAGGACCTCCCTGCTGGAGAGGAGTATCTAAGCACCATGCACTCTAGAACCTAAGATATAAAGCAGCTGTCCATCTCTCCCATCACTTAAGTGTCATCACTGATTTCCCAAAAAGAGCAGGCTGATTCAGAAAGTAGCGTGCATAAATCCTTTGACTTAACATGGCCCTCTGAAACTGCATGAGGTTGGCATCCATCCGCAGAGACTCTAGGAAGCATCAAATTATTGTGAGAGTAAGGAAAGATGAGGAGGAGGAACCAGTAATTCTCTTTCACACCCATTTTTGGCATATAGGGGAGGTCACTGCAGAGGGACTGGACAATTTGTCTCACAGTCCTCTTTTATGAGGTGCTATCTCTTAGAGGGATGGAAGGATCTCCTTTAAAGACACCTGGAGAAACAGGGGATAATAATGGACTGATAACTTATCAGTCACTCTTTACTGTAAGGGGAATTGCAAAAAGTTCCCTCGTGATAGAGAAGCTTATAGGCAAAGCTTACGCTCTTGCATAGCTTCTTGAGTACATGGGTAGATTCCCCATCCCGGAGATTTAAAAAAATCTCTCACCATTGCTATGAGAACATGCCCTAAATGATGACTATAAGAACACTCACAGCTGTGAAAACAGCACACAGAGGATTCTGTAAGGGAAAAAAATCAACTCCTTCATAGTCACTAATATTACTGAGGGATTTCTCTTACGGAGAAGCTAATAAATTCTGTTAAGATAGAACTTTTCAGTAACGTTTTGAAATAGTAGAAGAAATAGTGAGAAATAAATGATGTAGGTGAGAACCAATCAGCAAAAAAAAAAAAGAAAAATATAAATTTTAGAATTGAACCTTAACATTGTTTTTTTCTCTGTTGGTCTGTGCTGGAAGAGCCTGAACATAGTTCCACACTTAGGGCCTCACTACGAGTTTGGCGGAGTGGATTTCCCGGTCCCAAATATGATGAAGATCCTGCCCGCTGTATTACAAGTTCCGTTATGTCCTATGGAATTTGTAAAACGGCGGGCAAGGTATCCGTCATGTTTGGGACAGAGTAATCCCCTCCGCCAAGGTCGTAATCAGGCACTTAGGGCCTCATTTTGAGTTTGGCAGGTGGGATAGCCTGTCCGCCAAACTCCCAACAGGGTGGCTGCCGCCATAGTGGCGACCACCTGCCAGGCCTATTAGGTGTTTCCCACTAGACTGACAGGCAGAAACCTGTAACTAGCGGGAAACAGGCGGCAGCATTGTCTCCGGCTCAAAATCGAGCCGGCGGCAGTGCTGCCTTACACAGGGTGGCCCAGCACATTCACAGTGTTCACTGTCTGCACAGACAGTAAACATTGTGATGGTACTGGGTGGGGGGGACCCCTGCACTGCACTGCCTATGCCAAGTGCATGGGCAGTGCAAGGGCCCCCTTGTGGCCCCCTGCACCTGTTCTCCACCAGCCTTTTCATGGCAGTGAAACCGCCATGAAAAGGCTGGCAGAGGACGAGGTTGCAATCTGCAGCACCCTGGCTGATTGCGACCTTCAACCCGTCCGGATCACTGATCCTGGCAAAGACGGCGGAACCCTGGCGGTCTGACCGCCAGGGTCTTAATGTGGCAGTCGGACCGCTACAGCAACGGCGGTCCTGACCACCATTACGAAGCATGTAGTCTTAAGACTGCCAGCCTCGTAATGAGGTCCCTCAATGCTTTTTAAAACTATGATATCTTCTGTTCTGCAATATGATTTGAAGCAAATTATTTTTTCCAATTCAAGATTTTTTTGCCATTTTTCCACAGTAAAATATTTGGGTACATTGAAGCCATTTTAATACAGGGTATATATTAGGCCAAAATGTGAACAGCTTGTTTATGGGAGAATTCCATCCACCAGCCCCAAGGAACACTGGAAAGGCATGTCTGCAACAAAGTCAAAGGCCATTTGTAGTCCTTCTTGGACCAGTAGTAGTACTGTCTCTGACTTAGTATCCATCAAATTGCTCACACAGGTCTACTGCTCAGACACACAAGTCCACTGAACAAACACACACCCCCTCTGCACAGATGCACAAGCCTTCACAGACCTACACATTGGTGCAGACACAAATGAAACCTTGCACACAACGCAGCAGACACCCACTTCTTGAGAAACACGACACACGCAACCCTTATGATGCAGTACCCATGCTACAGTTTCCCTGGCAGACACACAAACCCTCTCTGCAGAGATAGACACACACCCTGGCATTGACATCCACACAGAGTGACACTGATACACCCATAAACAGAACACACATTGTGGAACAAAAACACACCCCTTGCAAGAGACACACTGTCTGCAAAGAAAGTCCCTGCAGATACATGACCTGGCACACACAGACAGACATTGAGGTACACACATACCTGCACACACCTCCCCCCTTTGGCACTCATAATCTAGTACAGAGACACACTCCTGCACACATACACTCAACCCTGCAATGACAAACACAGAAACCCTCCAAACGTGCTCTCTGCGCATTCTGCTTATAACACATACCTTCTAGATATACAAACCCTGTAGACACACGCATATAAATACGCCCTGCTGACATACACATACTCTGCAGCAAGCACATTCAGCAGGCCTACCCTTCAGCAAAAACACTCCCCAAATGGTATATCCTGCTGCCTGGTCAGTACATGATCTCAAACAGTTGCACTGTCATCAAGAAGGTGGAAGTACATGAACTTGAATAAATAAATGATCTGGAACACTCACGGTTTTCCAGCCCCTCTTTAGAGTCTGAATATTGGTCATGGGTATCGGAGGCCTGGCAAAAGAAAATATGTCAGGGTATGAATCTGAGGGAAAAGGATGAGTGCAAGAGTGTTATGTGACAGAAATCATGAGCGTAGGAATCCTGATGGAGAAGGAAAGAGAGAAACGCCTGGAGCAGATATCGGAGCTTGAGTGGGAGAATAGACCAACAGAAAGACCATGAGAGCTGGTATCGGAGGCCCTGGAGGAACTAATATCTCGGACAGGAGCACATATATCAGACCCAGGAGGAGCAAGGTGCAACAAGAGATGTAGACAGGAGACGCAGTCATAAATGTTCCTGGGCAGGGCATGAAGATTAGACCGGGAGAGAACCCCTTTCAGTTCCCAACCTCTTACTGGTTGGTTCTAAAGGTGTATTCTACGAAACTGCATTGTTTTCTCCCTCCTTCTCCATGGACTCTCAAACAGTGTGCGGCGCCTCGAGCCCAATAGCAACACAGTGCCTGGCCCCAATCATACCGTCTCAATAAGAATGCAGTTACCTGGGGAATATGGCTTATGTATTTCCTCAGCCAATATCAGGGTAGAATCTTGGGCTTCTGGCCTATTACAGTCCTTGACACTTTTCTGATTAATTTTTAGTATGCCTTTGTGATTGGCTGTAAGCATCAGAGTGCCATAGCTCTATCCTGCATACAGTTAGTTACAATCTAATTCTCAGACGTGGGAAGATAGACATTAATGGACCCATGGGTTTGGAAGTCCCGCCACGGGACCGCCAAACTCACGGGGAGGACGCCACTGCTGTGGCGATGACGTTCCCCCTGGGCATATTACAGTGTTCTCGCCAGGCTGACCTGCAGGAACATTGCAATACGCATTCCCGCCAGGCTGCCTGGCAGGGACAGTGTTCGGCCAATATCCTAACACTCCAACACCCTCGAAATGCACACTGTCTGCAAAGTAGACAGTGCGCATTCCGGCAGTGCTGGGCAGGGGTGGCCCCTGCACTGCCCGTGCCACGGGCACGGGCAGTGCAGAGGCCCCCCTGTGCCCACAGCACTGTCTTTCTGCCAGCCTTTTCACGGTGGGCTCGCTGCCATGAAAAGGCTGGCGGAAAGTGGGGTTGAAGTCAGCCATTTCAGCGCCGCCATGGCTGATTAAGAGTCCTACTGTCGTCACCCCGTCGGGATCTAAGATCCTAGTTGGGACGGCAGTCTTCAGGTGGGTCCACCCGCCAAAGTCATAATTTGGCAGTCAGGCCGCCACAGCCACGGCGGTCCAACTGCCACCGCGAGTTTGGCGGTCTCATGACTGCCAACCTCGTAATGAGGCACTAAATCTTCTTGCCCTTGACAGAAACCAACATGTCTTGGGCGATATATGAATCCTACAACCCTGAACATTCATATGATACTGATCTTAAGGAATAGATAACTAGCAAGCATACATATTAAGCAAAATTTGACAGCCGACATCAGGGACCAATCAAAATTCTATTCCTGTACCATGAATGATAGTGCCTGAAGCAGCACTCTATTGCTTAACCTGGACTTAAAGTTCATAGGAAGTAGCACTGCTAGTCTAGATTTTAGTTTTGAAGGTGTACTTGTTATCAGAGCTGGCTGACTTAAGAAGTTCTATGTTCCCAAAAACAAATGAATGGAAGTCTGAGCAGTATTTCAAAATAAGATGGATTTGAAGTTCCTTTAGTGCACCTATTTCATACGTCAGCCCAAGAGAATTTCATTTGGAAAAATCCTCTTAGTTGTTGCTTTGCTGTAGGAATGGAAAATATGACATCTGTTTTAAACATTGGACATTTTTCAGGCTACTTTGAAAACACAGTTTTTTAATTGTTGTGCACAAGATAGGTTGTTGCCTGCAACAGGTCACACAGCAAGAGACATTAACTGTATTGGTTGTATAGGTTCCAAGTGACGGATAAGGGTAACTGCATCAGCAGAGAAAGGTTTTTTGAAAGTCAAATAAGCCTTTGCACATGGACCAGTGGCAACACTGATGTCAATGTCCGCAGCAGCTATCCATCGCCACTACAAATGACCTTGCTATTTCAGCATATGTCCTTGATGCTGGGACATAGGCAGGACCACTTGAATTATGTGTCAATGGATGAAGGACCAAACAATGTGGCTTTGTTCACTAAATTATGTGGCTAAAAAGACAAGTTGTGTGTTATAATACTACATATTCTGTGGCAATATTTATTGTTTTGTAATTTTAACAGCTATTAATAGGGTCTGGATAAAGTATCACTTCATTAGTACCAGTTTAACACCTCACCGGAGCAATTAGTAATTAATCTGTGACCCGTCAACCTTCCAAAGAGTTTGTCACTGTGCATAAACTCATTCAATTGGAACACATGAGGGACTGTAACTTTTTTTTTGCTTGCAATATTAAATTTATTTAGCACATGATGGATTTTGTACCAAGAGTAGTATATCCATAATTATTTGGAATAAGCCACTTTTGCAGAAAAGCCGTAATTCAGTGGCAATCACATAGGGAGTGTGGAAAAACCAAAGGATAATGTGTCATCAATTAATCACTGCATCTGTGTTCTAAGCAAGTTCATTCTTACCACTATATGTTTCATGGTAAGGTGGAAAGGCAACACAAATCATAAAATCAACACAACACTCACTCACCCTCCAAAAAAGAAATAGATGAAAATATTTACTTTAATCATGAGGTGTAAGGGAGCAACGGAGAACTTGAAGGTGAAGGAAGCAATGGGGGCTGGGTATTTGAGGGGGAAGCAGCACAAGACAGAGACCAAGAAAAACATGCACTTTCCTGGAGTTCATAATGAATGAAAAAGAAACTCTCTTGGGGGCCTTGATGAATGAAAGAATGTAGTTCTTTAATAAGAGCAGAGGAACACAAGTCAGCAGTAAACAAAAAAAAAAGCATAGTGAAGAGGCTGTGCGCCAGTGGAAGAACAACACAAGAAGGGGAAGGCAAGCCATCCGATAAGAAGCAAGCAAATGAGGTTGACAATAAAACCAACCAATTTTAAGCAATGGGCAGGCCTAAGCCCACTTTTTTTTTTTTTTTTATATGTTCCAGAGTAGGTTTTCACTTATAGACAGTTAAAAGTTGTGTGGTAGGCGTGCCCTTACAGCAAACATTTCCAGAAAGATTGCTAATAAGATCTTAGCTTTGAAATAAAAAAAATAGTTTTTACCTAATCCTACTCTTCTCTCGTTAGCAAACTCAATTTTAGACTTTCAGACTGAAAGTCTAACTGTAACCATTAGGCCACACCCAGCATTCTACTTTTGTAGATGAAAGCTTTCAATACGAAAGTTAATGACAGAGAGATAGAAGTAGTATTGCTCTTTGGGGCCTGGCATATGTTTAAGCGCCCATGTTAATAACCTACAGGTGTTTACCCTACTGCTCTAACCTTTTGTTTAAGAAGTCATTATCTTCTGAGAGTTATAGTCTTTGTTTGCTTCAGATGGACTAGCACACCTTATTAACGGTTTCTCTAGGTACCGAGCACAACTTTGGAGTGAGTGGTATAGAAAGCTTCATGCAAAAGTGGGACACAGAAGAAATCTTGAAATTAAAATAAGTATGAAGGATTAACTTTAAAAATCAACACAAGATAACTCTAATAAGATATTCTATTTCAATGACAAAAATCTGGGTTGCACCTTTAAATAGAAAACAAGCATGCTTCATGCTTTTTATTGAGTTAGTTTAAGATTTTATGATGAAGGATTTACAAAGTGCTGTGCGAAAGTAGAAGTAAATAGAAAGTGGCTGGTGGCTCCTGGTGGTGTATTGTGAACACTAAGATATGACTGGTCACATTTGTTTTTTATATTAAAATCATATAGGGCTAAACAGATGAGTATGTTTGTTTTAAAGCATGTGGCACTAATATATATAGCAAATACGGGCATTATATAACCACATTTCCTTCAGGTGTCGATGGTGCAACCATGGTTTTGAAAGAACAATTTCCAATTTGAGGATGTAAGTAAGTCATTTTTTTATTAGCCTAGTTAATTAAAATCAACACCAATTTAAAAACTCATCACAATGTTGGGTCAATAAACGCTCGCATGCCATCCAGTTAGTGATTAAAAACATACAAAACAAGCAGTAGAAACAGTCCGCAGTAGTGTAAATTAATGTGCCTATTGATTGAGCACTATCCCGGTGAATTGACCCCACCTGGTAGTCATAACAGCAAAAACTTTTCTTAAGAATAGTCCAAGAGCGGGGTCACGCCAAGACCTTGCTTGTAACCATGTATGTACAGTGACAGCACAACCTAATTAGCTAATCCTAAAGTGCCAACAATATCAGAATGGCTGGGAGTGTAATTTCCTGGTACCTCAATCTAAAATACTTGAATGCACCGCTAAGTTGGCTTTAACCCTACTACTAGACTTTGATAGGTCACCACCCGCCCGGTTTCCTATGATATACCGAATGTCTACCCGTCAGCATAGACTCAGGCATTTGTAACAGCAGCGCCCCAATCCATCCTAGCTTTGCACTACCTTCTTGGTAATGTTCAACAGTTTTTGGAAAGTCTTCACCATAAACTTTGTCCCTGGGCAGGCAAAAGGAATTGAGGAGCAACTTAACCAAGTAGTGATAGCTGGCCTACGTGAGCGTACGCCCAGGGCCATGAGAATGTACTGCAAGTATGTTTTCCTTTGTTTAGCCAACGCCAGTCATGCACAAAAAACATGAACAAGTGATTCTTGTTTATACTCACAGAGGCGACAAGATTGAGTCCTAAACTGCTGCTTCCAAGAATGGGCCATGCCTTTAGTTTCAATCATTCCAGAGCACAGGAGCATACATTGATGTTTCAGCGATTGTGTGAAAAATACTGATAGATATTCCTGTGTTTGAAGTGTTTTGTATGATGATAATACGGTCCAGGCATGTAGTCTTTTGGCAAGTGTGTTTTTGTCTGCTGTAAGCGACTGTAACCGGCTTGCAGCGTTTACCATCTGGTAAAACTCCGCTTTGCTCAAGCTCATGCCCCAGATGTGTTGCAAGCCCAGTTCCTGTATAGAGTTATTTAGATGGTTTCTCCATGAGCCTTTAGCATTGCTGCGTTGTTGCTCCTCGATTTCATTCCAGCATAGACTGCTTATGGTTCTTGTCTCAGCTGCTCGCAGTTTCCAACAAAGTTTTAAATCCGCATTTTTGCTCTGAAATGTGTATTTTTTTAATTCAAATTCTAGGCGTACCTGGGCTGGTGAAACTGAATTTGGAATCTGGAACACTGTTTTATAGGAGGCCTTTGTTTGAATTTGATATAAAACTGCTATTTCTTTGTTTCAGCCCCATATGTAACTGTTGGCATTAACCATGCTGACATTACAGAGAGCAAATGATTGTATGACGGGCAACTTATTTTTTGTTTTAATATCTTAAATCCGTTGGTCAAGGATTGAGCTTTTGCTTGAACAGCAACAAGCTGTGGTTTAAAGGTCATGTGTTGGTCCACTATGAAACTCAAGTATTTGTATGCGGGAACGATCTCCACCTAAGTTCTGTTAATGAACTATGCTAAAGATTTAAATTTCGAATCCACCAGTCTGACCACTTTGGTTTTGTTCAAATTTAGTTCAAGACCTTGCTTGACTATATATATCCAGTAAGTGCATAAATGCTATGCTGCAGACCAATTGGAGTTTGACTAAGTAATATTATGTTGTCTACATACTGTAACCATGCAATTGCTTCCTGAGCCAGAATGGGCAGGTGATTGTTTACAGAAGAAAGGGTATTGGCCAGGTCTGCTAGATATAAATTAAAAAGAATGGGGGCTAAAACACATTCTTGCTTTAGGCCATTAAAAGTTTGAATTCTATTGGTAACCTGGCCACCTTCTCCAATTTTGACTGGCGCCAAAGTACCCAAGTATAGTTCCATCATTGTGTTCAACAGACTACTGGAGAGAACCCTGCCTTTCAGTTTTTCCCATAAGCAAGATCGTGGGCACGGTCAAAAGCCAACTTAAGATCAATAAAACAGGCAAATAGTAGACTTTTCTTATGCCTAGCCTTTATACCTAACAGAGCCAATGCAGTCAAGTTGGTTGAAGTCCCCATGCCTACTCTGAAGTCAGTCTGACTTCATGGCAGGAGATGTTTCTCATGTATCCAAACCGTTAATTGTTGCTACAGACAGGATGCATAAAGCTTTGCTTCAACGTCAATCAAGGCTATTAGCCTGTAATTTAGCGGGGAGGATGAATTGCCGGTCTTGTAGATCAGATGGAAGATGTTGCCTTTCCAGGCATCTGGCAGCAGCTTTGTGCCATGGAGATCGTTAAAAAGAAGTGCCAAATAATAAGCCAAGTATGTTACATCACCTTTAAAAAGGGCATTAGGGATGCCGCTCTGTCTGGCGGCTCCTTCCGTTTTTAGCCTCTTTATAATGCCTATCAGCTGCTCAATGTCTTTACCCGCAAGAGCGTTGTCTTGATCAGAATCAGGCTGGGAAGCATCTGTTTTCCACTTTACTCTAAAGCCAAAGTCGGTCAATCTTGAAGTGTAATGACATACAAAGGGGCCTCTCCCTTCACCTTTTGGTCTGAGGATGAATACAATGCTGAAACATGGGCTTCTCAAGTGGCAGCATCAGTACCTGTGTTAAAATGTTGATTTTTTACCCTGTAACAACCCATTTACCAATTGCCAGAACTTTTTGTTGTTCTTCAGTTTATAAGACATAAGAAGCTTTGACCACAGATCTTCATAGTACCTCCTTTTTTCATCCAGCAGTCTTTCTTATATTGTAATCTCAATTTAAGGAGCCTTGTTTTGTCAGGGTTCTTGTCTCTTCGTGCCTCCCTTGTCACTTTTTTTGTCTCACATGAGACTTGATTTTTTAATTTACTCAGAGATCTGTTATACCATGAATGCTCTTCAATAACACCTTTCAGATTTGTATTTGAAGCAAATGCAGAGCTTGAGAAAGGGATAGGTGCTTCCATGCCTTCACCCATGCTCCTGAACTCCATGCTGCTTGTTCCAGGTTCTCAAATTCTTACTTGAGCTCTTCTAATGACCCTGCACAGTGATACACTTCTTCCATCACTTTCTCAATGCCGTGCCCCTGCCATTTCAGCTTTTTTGTATTATAGGTCGTCGGGCAGCCATAATGATGTTTGCGGTTGGTAATCGCTTCCATTCCAGTCTTAACTGTATTGCTTGTGAAAAGTGATTGCTCTCTGGGAGAACATCAGTGTTTTAGGCGGCGACTAATGGCAGTGCTGCTTCATTTATTAGCGTGAAGTCTATTGTTGATTCTGTTGATCCACTTGAGAAAGTTACAGGTGTAGGGGAATCTCCCTGCGTGGGTCATCAAGCGACGGAGGCCAAGATTTTCAAAACTTTTATTCTAGTGCGTTCCATGGGGTTTTTGTCCCTGATTTGTATAGCCTTTACTCAAGTCAGCGTTAATGTCACCCGACACAATATGAATGGCCTCCTTGTACTGCCTCTGCAACATTTTTAGGATGCTTAACACTGTTGCCATGTTTTCCCTGTTTTGATCCTTGTCCAGGTGAATGTACACATTAGTTAGTAGTAGCAATGTTTTAGCACCATTTAGTTCCTGAGGTTCGTGCTTGATTGGCAACAGCCAGTCATTTCCAAGGTCAATTTGTTTGATGGCCCAATTAGTTTTGGTTGAACATAATATAGTGAGGCAGCCTTTAGGATGCCCAAAGGTTTGGTACTTGACTGCAGGAACATGCCTTCCGACATAGCCTGAGATTTGGATTGGCTTCGTACTCCAAGTTTCCTGAAGCATGATGATATCAAACTGCTGTAGCAACATCAGTGCCTCCACGTATGTTACCATTTGTTTCAGTCCATGGCAATTCCAAGAGCATATGTAGAGGCTATCCTCTACAGCAGTTTTCCATCTAGATCTTTCGATGGTAGCAATTGCTCCTGTGGACCATTATGGATTGCCGCTCTGCCTGTTTCCAGGTCGGAGGCCTGCTGATATATACTTGGTGGCTTCTCCCCCGAGGGAGCAAACTTTGATTCCTTACTATAGTTAGATTTTTTCGTCTGCTTGGAGTTGCATCCACTCCAACCACTCCTTTCAACACTGAGGCCCCCTCTCATTTCCCGGGAGCAGGGGGCTAGGGTATCGACAAGGTTCTTGTCTTTGAAGCGAGATGCCCCATGAACTGAAGGTGTCTTGGTGTACCAGGATTTGGGCAGCAGTGGCTGGAGAGGCCCAGGATGTAAGTGTTGCTTCTTTGACACTGTTATTCGGATGAGGGACAAACTCCACTGTCTGCAGCTCGGTCGTAGTGATATGGGCTAGGGGCCGAATTTCATTTATAAGTTTGATGATTGTTCCTCTATCATAAGCCCCTTTTGAATTGTACCGGGGGATGAAGAGGAGTTTGTTGTCACTCAAAACCGCTGTTTGCTGTAAGGTCTGAACCCCTGGCGAAGTTATTGGTGTCGGCAGTTTGAGATTAATACCTGTCCTTGTATGTTGTTTCTTGCCGATATCCGGCATGATGTTTGCCTCTGGGAGATGTTGTGAGGTCTGGCAATGATCGATTACTGCAGGTATTTGATTGTTTTCCCAATGTTTGATGGCTTCCCATTCAGCGTTGCCCGTCTGTTCCCTTGGTCAGTGATATGGCAGGATCCTCTTCCGTGGGGTTGCTTGCCCCGACCTCCCGCTGAACTGGATTTACACCCCGGCAGCCATTCGATGGCCTTGTATCCTTAGATGACTGGTTTTGCTGACTTGATTGACTTCTGCATGTGGAAACTGCAAACTTTGGATTATCTTGATTATGTTTTTGCGTTGTCGTCTGCTGTGTGAGGTATAGGCTACTGTCCTCCAAGTCTCCCTCATCTGTTCCCTCAGGGTCTTTACCCTGTGTGCCAATGGACTTTGCGAATGACTTCCAGATACTGTTTTGCTGAGCCACCTTGACCTTCTTCTGAGCTTTCCTTTGCTGTTTCTTTTCCCTTTTAGTAAGAAAGACCTCATTCACTGCTAAGGTGTTTGAAGCTTCTCCTGCAATCCCTTCCCTGACGGGACTTGTTGCTTGAGTGCTGGAGTCTTTGCTGCACCCAGATGAGCTCTGGTTTTCCTCCTGCTGGGAAAAAGCGAGTAGCCTGTGAGATTCTATTTTCACTGTCAGTGCCTTTCTTATCAAAATGGCCTTCCCTCCTGCAAAGCCCATCCTGAGTTCTGGGGGCCTGGGCCCTGATTTCTGTCAAGAATTTAAGTGGTCTTGGGTGAATTGTCACCTGCGGAAGCACATTGGCATAACACTTGCTAAGTGTAAGAATGGGTCTGTGCATTCAACGCTTGAAGCTTCTTCTCGATACTCACTATGTGCACTGCCAAGACATTGAGTAGGTCCACCTGAGTTTCCTGTTTGTCGGCTTGATAATAAATCGCCGCCGACATTGCATCCATGGTCGATAAGAGGGCCTGCCATGAGGCCCCGGCCTGCCCAGAAGCTGGCCGGAACTCCTTAAGTTTAGCTTCTAAAGAAGGGTCCACTGGGACATTTGCCCCCTCTAGACAGCCCAACGTAGTGCCTGTTGCGTGATCCTGCTTAACTAAGTCACTAGGGCGCCTTGGGTTGAAGGAGGAGTGTGCCTCCACTTGTGAGCTCCTGCTACTGGTGGTGCACTGATTCAGGGTGGCTGTTAGATTTTCTGAACACTCCTCCCCTCCTTGCGTAGCATTGGTGTTTGATGGTTGGCCCGCATTAATAGGTCCCTCGCAGGCCACTGGCTCAGTTAAAAATGCAGCGGCGCAAGTGTCGGAGAGGTCAATTAGAGGCGGATTGTGCATCATTATGCAGTTGCTGGTACTTCCCCCTGCGGTGATTGCTGTAATTGCGGTGCTTGTGCAGTATGTGGAGGGGAGTTCTGCCTCCAGTTGTTCCATTTGCTAAAATTTAAAGTAGAAAAGGAGTCCTGTTGATTACAAGTATGCACTTCTGCCATGGTCATTACGCTTGGGGAACTGAGGTGGGGGCTTTCCCTGTAATGGAGGGACCTCTCTGCCACTGCAAGAGTTGTCCCAGTGTCAATGTCCATATGCAGGGATGAGGACAGTATGCCATTGAGAGCTGTGATGGGCTTGCCCACGTCTTAGTTAACAGAAAGTCAGTGATTTTGTATCCCTCTTTCTTGTGATGACCAGCTTGACTGTATTTGAGGTGTTGGTGGGTTTCTTGACAACTGTTGGGTTAGTAGGGGGGTTCCACTCAGTTGGACTATTGGATCCATTGGTCCCGGGGAACTTTGTTTTAGCCTCTTTGCTGCTTTTCTCGTCCCCGAGTTAGTGTCATCCTTGCTCCTTTGCTGCTTTTGCCGGTAATTGGTGGTTGGGTAACCAAAGCTGGAGTAGAATGCCTGTGCCTGTGATGAGGTGCTTAAGGCAGCTTTCCTTTAGGCACAAGCTGCATTGGTTTAACACCGACCGCTTCCGTGCAAAAAGGTGGCTGCGGCCTAATGCCCTAGGGTAGCTCGAATAACTGTCTTTGGCTTGTGAGATATGGTTTCTCTGCAGTTGCTCGCTGCTACTTGGACCACCTTCCAAGTCATTGTTAAGGCCTGTGCTGGTGATAAAGGTGCGTTTTGGCGCTTGCCGCTTAGTGCTTGCTCACTATTAGCTGTGTGGTCTATGTGAAGCTCCTGGACACCAGCGTTTCTGCACTCAAGCCTCGGTGTCTGGATAGAGATCGGGCCTGCCACCACAACCACGTCCAGGCAACTAGGGACTCTATGCCAGCCTGGGAGCCCCCCTGCCGGGTCCGCGCAGTGCCCGTCTCCGAACACCACTCCACTGGTGCTCGGTCGGCGGTCGACTGGGTAGGGGGACTATGCTGCCCCTGCCACCTCACATTCAACACCCCTTGATGTATGGGGAAGGGCAGCTGGACAGCTGCAGGCCGTGTGCCTTGGGACTCACGCTCCTCCTGTTACCTTCCCCTTCAAGTGCTGGAGTTTCCGAATGGGCCGGACCTTGCAGGGTCGGAACTGGGAGCGGGTGGATCGAGGCTGAGGTAGGGTCGGGTAGATCGGGGAAAGCCGGGCCAGGGATGAGGCGGACCGCACCGTACTTTTACGGCTGTTCCCCCTCCCCTCCCGAGCTTCACCTGCTCTGCTCCGTGCACACCTCACTCCTCTCCTCCCGCATTTCACCGCCATTCTCCACCCGCAACGGCGTCCTGTGATGTCCACACAGACAGTGGCTATAGCGGCTAGTGATACGAACTCTCTCAATTTGAGGATGTGTTTGTTCTGTTTACAGCCTGAAGGGACATCTAGGGGCACGACTTTGACCACAAGCCTCGGCAGCCTATATGTACATAATGTTGAGTCACAGTGGGTCAATACAGCAAATAGTTATTTTCATAGCACCTAAAGTTATGGCGCAGTTACAATATTATATAATTAATAATATTATTGTTATATAGATTTCTACAGCGCATGGCAACTCAAAAAGGGGTTTCCAACGCTAAGCTATTCTGAGGTATCCAAGACTGCAAAACAGGCCTTTCCTATCAACATTGTTAAAACAAACAGGTTTTTAGCTTCTTGAGGAAGACTGAGAGAGAGTGACATGCTTTGATAACAGTGAGAAGGAACTCCACAGCTTTGGGCCTAAGAACAAAAAGGGTTGGCATCCTTGGTAAATTTTCCTGACTCTGGGAATTATATCAGGATTGCTTGAGTGCAAAGACCACCTAGGTATATATGGTAACACCAGAGATCTAAGATATATGGGACTAGAATTAGAGAGACATTTATGCACATAGCAGAATTGAGCATGACGTTCAGTTGGGAACCAGCGGAGTTCATGGAGCAGGCTAGCTGTGGAGGAAAACTTGGGGGGGGGCGAAGTAAGAGTAATGTTGTGCGCTATCTGAAGCTGCGTGGGCAGGCCTCTCGTGACACCTAGGTAAATAATGTTTCCTTTATCCGACCTAGAAATGACCAAAGCTTGGATAACAGTTCTTTGGGCAGAGACAGGAAAACAACCCAGAATTTTCCTTCGCCATCTTAAAATACCAAAACAGGTGAAAGCCATTTTGGTGATTTGGTGACTCATAGTCAGCCTGTCATCAAGCCATAAGCCTAGATTCTTGACCACGGGTACTGGAGTAGGAACAGTATCGATAGCCACAGATGAGGACCTCAAAGGTGGGGAGGTTACCTACCAGCAGAACTTCAGTCTTGTCCCTGTTCAGCTTGAGGGAATTAGCATTCATCCAGGATGATACTTGTGTAAGACAGATGATCAGGGCCTCTGTACTGCTATTCTCCTGAGATGACAGGAAGACAAGGATCTGAGTTTCGTCGGCATATGAGAGGAGAGTAAGACCGCAGTTTTCTACAATACTTGTGAGTGGCCTTATGTAAAGGTTAAAAAGGGTTGTACTAAGGATAGATCCCTGAGGGACTGCAGATGGTGGAGGATGTGGCTTTGAGCGATGCTGTAAGTGTGAACCTGGAAAATACAATCTTGCAGGAAAGAGCCCAGCTGAAACAGGGCCATATCCTGCACACCCACAGCCTCTAGTCTTTGAAGAAGAGTGTTGTGGTTCATCATTTTACATTTACTTACACCATAAGCAAGGAACATTTAGCATTTTTGAATCTACTTCTCACACCATCTAACAATGCCTTACATATACTGTACAAGTATGTCGAAAAATTACTAACTACAATGCAGTCCTACGGTTTCACAGTTTTTGTCCACAATGTCAGGAATATCTCCCATATGGCCAATATCTCCATCTGTGGCGCAACAGTACCAACATCTTCAGATTCGAAGAACAAGCAACTGACCTGTCCTATATGTTAAGTGAGTAAAGGTTCCCTAGGAACTTGATTAAAATGCAGAAGAATAGCACATACAAATAATCGTGAGGCTTTACTTTAAATTTACACACAATCCCTTAGTAATAGATTCACACATGTAACCACCTCCTCTGAGATGGAGAAGTCTGAATACCCAGAAAAAAAATAATTAACAAACATTGGCAGATATTGAATATAGGTACTTGCGGTTATGCCAAAGCATTATTTGCTTTTGAACTAAGATGTACCATCTGGTACATACCAAACCCGAAACAGCTTTAGGGCAGACACTATAACCCAACATCTGGACCTTAACCATCAGTTACCAATCACAATTCGTTTTGTAGATGCATTGTTTGAAAATTCACCTGCCCAACAAAATAAATTGATTTAGGGATTGATTCCCTAAGGGAACTGCACAGATACTTCCACTGTGACACTGGAAATGCTATTTACCAGATTACCTGCCTGTGTGGCTTTCTGTATGAGGGTTTGACCAGTGGAAAGGTGAACATACCCATTGGTAAGCATAGGAGTAACACACGTTGTCATTTAGCTGTTATTAGTATGACCACTCATTTTTGGAAAAGATCACAATGAAAATGATTTGAAATGGATGATACTTGAAAAGATACACTGATCAAGCATCAGCTCGTCAGATTCTGTTCCCAAAAGAATAAAGGTAGATTTATAGACTGAAAACCAAAAGACACCATCTCAGTGATGATGTAATAGGGCTGACTATTGTTTAAGCCTAGGAACACACATGTGACATTGTCCCACCACATTTGTGTAATTTATTAATACAATGCTGACCACCAGATTGTCTCCATCATTGCTGATCATTTTTTTTAATATAGTTGAGATTTTACATGACTTTTAAAGGGCAGAATATTGGTAACTCAGCCTTTATTAAGACCATGAACGCATACATGACCTCCTTAGTACATTTGTGTGATTTGTGAATGAAATATGGACCACCTATCTACCTCCATCATCTCTAATAAATTTTACAACACATTTGACATTGTGCATGACTTTCAAATATATATCATAATAATATCGATAAATTGGCCTCTAATGTCACCAACAGCATCCAATTTTATTTAGAACATCACAGTCCTCGTAGTCCACTGTGTTGCGAGTAGAAATACTCAACATGGGAGTGGTAATCCTGAAATTGCGTTGTATATTTCCAAGTTGCTGGAAGATGCTTTGCGCGGCCTGACGTCACTAATGTGCGGTCTAGTGGTCAAGGGGCATGATGTCATATGTGCATATGGTGTGATGCTTTCTTACGCACAGCTCTAATTCAGTCATTACCCTCACCTCGTCAGTACTTTTATAATACACCTCTATCCTGGGAGTCTTCAACAATATGGAAGTAGCTGACTTGATGCTGAATAGGTAATTCCATTTAAATATGCTCAATAAGAGATGAGCTCCCCTGGTTGCTAGTTTACTCTACCTGTAATTAGGGGTTACAGACGCTTCTCTTTCCTTGATCTCCAAAAAACTTGTTTCTGACAAACTAAACCTCTCAGCTGGCTGTCCTGGCACTCCTCTTACATGCTGTGCTCTAACCATATTAATAAATAAGTCTACATTTCAATACAAAACGTGTCCCATCCTACACATTTTGCTCTGTTACCATTGGTTGGGATAATAAAATATTACCGTTGGCACTGTGCAAGATGTACATTGATAAGTGCCTTACACATATCTTACACCCTGAGGTTGAAATCAGAATCCGTGGGTCATTTCTATGAGATTACCGTACATTTTTAGTAATATTTTCAAAAAACATTTCTGTTCCCATTCAGGCACAGAATCAGATTGCTGTCTCTGCTACTGGTGTAATATCATAGTACTTGTAATCTGGGAACTTGACACTTTGCATGCCTACACCCTACCACAGGATAGCCTTAGCCAATAGCATTAGTGTACTAGTGAGTAGATTTAAGGGATCGTGGTTCTGAAGGAAGCTGTAGACTCCTTATTGGACTTTAACTATTGTATTAAGCATGTCAGTCCGAGTAAAAAAGGGATAACCACCTTTATCATCCTCACCTCATTTTAAGCTTCCCATCGGAGACAAAACTAAAATAATTAGAATTCTATCACTTGGTAACTGTAACTGCATTCGAGACCCGTCCCAACTCTGAAACTTACAAGGCATCACATCTCAACCTCTTTCAAGATGCTCCTACATAGGATACCACCTGAGTACAAACACTCTGATGAGCAGGCCCATTACTGAAGCATGCTAACTTGGTGGCTGAGGGTCCTTTTTAACAAACATGTTCATTGGTAAGCTCTTTTCGTTGTTAATCTAAAAACATAACTTGATATCACCTAATATGGTCATACCTTTGTGTTTGAAATCATTATAATTAAGGAGTATGTATGTCCAATAAATCCTGTCACTCCTAATATGGTGTAATGTGGACAACTTGAGTTGTCCTTCACCACTGCCTCCTGGTGGTGACAGGTGCAGGGAGGGCTAAGAAGTGAAATATAGAGCAAATTGTTGTAATATAATCAATAGTAGCATGTTATAGTAACATTTTTAGTAGCTTGATTTATGTTTTTAATAATAGTATGTTCCAACTCCCCTTCTCCCTTTGAGAGTTAGTACATTCCTGGAGTTGGGAGGAGCTTGGGGTAGAATGTTGACAGTTCTGAGGGGAATCAGCTGTGTGAAGATGGAGCAGTAGAGATGGAAATAAAGATTGCTTCTTAAAGAAGAATATCCGTTCTTTCTTTAAAGCACTGGCGACGAGGATGGGTCTGCCAGGGGATTATGGGGGCGAGCATGCCCCATCTGGGTCACAAAAGGGGCCAAAGGTAGAATGATTAGGTATAATCAGCTGAGAACATAATCTTTAATACTGGCTCTTGAAGGGGAAAAGCTGTTAGATGAATAACTCATCCACTGCAGTACAGATGGGGGGAAGCTTTAGTAGTACTAAAAATAATTTTGAGCAACAAATCCAACATCCCCGAATTGAGTCGTGCAGGTTTTTTGGACAGTCTGAAGAACTTTAAAGCTATAGAAAGAAACTGTTGTAGGTGGCACCCTGTGAAGTGTCCCTTGGATGTATAAAATGCTCTCCAGCCCAACTGGGACGACGGGCTGCAGGTTTGCTCAGAATCATGCAGACCTCGCTAAATGTAGCACAATAGTTCAGCACCCTTGGCAAAACATATTTAGAACAGTCCCTGAACTTAATAAAGGGGTGCATAAGTAGTTATGAACCAAGAACAAATCCAAGAAAAACAGTTGAGTGGTAAAATAATACTGTGTAAAGTGGATAAAAGATGCTGTGCCCTAGAGGTTTGGTGACCTTGTTCTCTGGGTAGTCCTGGTGCATCCAACTCCATGGAAAAGGTTTTAACATTCTTCTAATGTAATTCTGTCTAGCAACTGAATATAGGCTTGTGATCTCTGAATCAGGCTGAATGGGAGGCATACCACAGTCTCTGGTATTCCAGCTGCATGGGTATGCAGTAGCAGATGTCCAACCCTAGGCTGGGAAGGGCATGTCTTTCTTCATTCGTGTGGCAGTGAACATAGAGAACCCAGGCTTGGAGAGGAAACCTGCAACAGCAGGACCTTTATCATTGCAGATTTCCTCTAAAAACTCACAGAGACCCTATTTGAATGCCTGTATTTCACCTCTCCCTCCTGCAACCCAAAATGAGTGCCAGGTCAGTACTGCCAACCAATGAAAGGAAAGCCCAAATAATGTATGGCATCTCTAGCTTATGGGACTGGCAGACTTTTTTATTTGTATTTTAGTTTGATAAAACACAACTTGGATGTCTGCTGCTATTTCATGGCTTGTTGGTCTTAAACAATTGGATCACATGCCAACTGAAGTCTAAAAGCGCTTAACAAAAAATAGCATATAACCCAGAGGCCCAGCTATTGAGCATGTCCTCTGGAAAGCTGGGGTGGACCATGCTGAGTATTCAAAAGCAAGATACATTTGCAGTATTTCCTGAAGTGCTCTGCAAAGTGGACCAAGTGATAGACTTAAGAGAGGGGTACAGGTGTATGAAGACTGCGCTGAAGTAAAAGGAAGAAGTCTATTTTCTGTTTGTAACAAAAATGTAAAACGTTTGGCTAAGCACGTTGTGAAAGAGAGACGTGAAACATCAGAGATAGGTACTCCCTTTAGACATTTGTTAGCATAAGCAGAACAACATGGCAGATGCAGGTACCTCTTAAACGTTTGGAAAACTTATTTCACAATCCCTACCTATTGCAGTGGTGCAGCTGTTAAGACATTTCAGTATACATTAATGCATTCACTTCCTGTTCCATATCAGACTGATAACATTCCAAAGACCCACAATTGGGCTTGAATGTCAGATAATCACTATTCAATATTTTCAAATGGTAGCATGGGGCTAGACTAGTAAACAGCTCAATACAGACTCAAATATATGGATCAGTATGAGCCCAGCAAGGATGACCAGTTCAGTTATTAAGTACTCAATCCTCAACCTCCAAAGATGCCTTTAACTATGAACAAACCCAATGAAATGCAGATCTGACATGAATAATATGAATTCTTTAAAACTTCCCAAATATGGTGAGTTTGCTCATGTATGCGTAGAGAGATTCTTAGGATACATATAGAACATTATTTCCCTTTAAAAGCACAAATTCCACATTTAGCAGCTAGTACAAAATCGAGAATTGTCTTATTTTTTAAAAATCTGTTTTGTGAGCCTTTATCTCCTCGCAGTCCTACTCCGTAGCTTGGGGTCGGACTGGCAAAGAATTGGGCAGTCTCTTCTCGGTCTCGAGGCTGTTTCTTTTGTTGGTAAAGAAGCTGTATGAAAAGATATCTGATAGCAGGTACATCATAGCAGGGGGTAGAAAGATCCTGGCAAATCCTTAGGCAACAACACAAACTATGCGTTTCCACGTGCATAAGAGGTTGAGAGTCTCCCGCTGGCTCTGCTTTGTGCCAGCAGGGCTCCAGAACAATAAATATTTTGTGTCAAATTCACTTGAGCAAAAATAGAAAATAGGATTTGTTCTGTGTGCTTGGATATTGTCAAGTTATATTCAGTATACTTTATAAGTACACACCTGTTTCTGACTTCGAAGCCTAATCCGCAGAGAGCAGCCACAAGATGGACAGGAAGGGGCTTGATGTGTTGATCAGGCAAGGTCATTGCTTGATCAGAAAGTGTGAGGAGGGTGATACAGTGGTCTCGCTCAGATATATAGTGCCCATGCCAATCATCAAGCTGTTCATTTCAAACAGAATTGGAGTTCTGGGCACACTTCTGTTAGAATCCATGGACAGATGGGTGTTCATACAGCATGACCAAACGTTCAAATCTTGTTCTTATCACTAAAGCATTTTTAGAAAAGCATTGTCCTTGTATATGAAAACACTTGTTCCAAAGATTAGCAGCAGGCCGAGTATGTTTGTTTGCTTCGCACCTGCTGCCCACCCACTCCAGTCACAGCCACATGTTGTGTCAACCAAACTGGTTTGCAGGTGATAGGGCTAGCCAGTCACGGTTTGAGATGAGGTAACAAGGAGAGCTCCCACTACAATGGTCCTTGTCTGTAGTCGTGGGTAGCAGGTGGTTTTGCGTTGGGATTACGTTGATGCAGTGCAGTGGCAGCAGCAGGAGCAATAAGAGTTGCCAAAGCAGGAGAGCTGTGGCTCAGAGCAGATGCAGGGTCAGAAATGCTTGGAATTGCAAGTGTAGGTTTGATGGTGCACTTGCACTACAATGTGTGGATCTAGATGGGCAGCCTGCAACTCTTCACAGTGGTGTTTATGGTGAGCAGGATCAGGGATGTGCCTCAATACTAGGGCTGAAGTGCAGATTATTAATGCAGAATCCTCACAGTGCCACAATCCCCAGGCTTTATTTAGTGGTGGGTGTTGTTTGGGCTGTTGAGAAGGCAGCTAATGGGCGCTGTTGAGACAGCAGATTCGTTGTTTGCAATACTTTAGAGTCACATCACAATTCAAGTGCAATTCAAGCAAATCTGTTGACACTGGAGGAACGGCAGGAAGGAGCATGGTGTGACCTAACATGATCATTTAAGAACTCAGCTTAGTCTTTTGCTAAGGGGTGGCTTGACTTCACCTGAGTGCCAAAGGTAGAGTGTTCAGCCACAATAGCCTAGTTTCTGCACAAATCTTAGATGTCTTGGTTTTCAAGAAGCCATTGTGCCATTGTAGTCACTCACAGGACTCTGGGTGATCTGTGCAATGAAAGCGTTGTTAAACCCTTAAACCTTTACAACTACAGAAGATATAAAGTTGATTCTGAGTCCGGACCGGAGGGGGATTCACAACCTCAGAATGATGTCTCAGAACAGTTTTTAGGTCAAAGCCTAGCAGACAGCACACCTGTCAGGTTTGGTGAAAACATCTTGGGGACATTCACAAAGCTTCCCTGGGAATGCATTCCTCTCATTGCTTACCATTGCCTTTGTCGTTTGTAACTCGCATTTTCTTACTTTCTGTTTGTTGCCTCTATTTGTTTTAGGCTGTCCAACTTGAGTTCATCCCTTCTGTTGCCTGAACCTTGTTTACTGTAGCCTTCTGAGATTCTGCTTTCTGTAAAAAGCCTTTAAATCTTTTTTTTTATTTTTTTTTTTACATATTTGCTTTTCATTTAAACACAAAGGTCAAATGTCAGGCTTGTCTTCTGAGGGAGCTTGGTGTTTTTTCCTTCTTTCTGTGACTTAAAAGCGAGAGTGTTCATACTAAATGCAAGTGGAATGCAGATAACTCTCCCTATGGAGGCTGCTCGTGCCCCTCCTATGCTCCAGTTTACGAGGCTGTAACGTAACACTTAAAAAACAGACCTTCAGGGAATTCTGTGGCGGTGCTAAATAGATATTCATGTCAGGGTTCCTCTATTAAAGCACTGTTGGCTTTTGCTTAATGTGACACCATAGTGACTATCTAATGATCTTTCCATTTACAGTCAGCAAGTCCGAGTACCAAACCCTTTTTAAATAAAAACACGCATTGGCAAGCCAAAAGGTGTTTCCTACAGAAATACACTTAATGAGCAATCGCCTCAGTATGTGCAACACTTGCATTAGCACCATGCCATAAATTCTTAGACAGCACAGGTTACTGCTTTCCTGAAAACTGCAAACAGGAGCCTGGACACCATTTACATTATTTACACTACAGCTTTGAACATCCTGCCTATGTTAAAATATAATTTTCATAATAGTGGATGCGTGTGTTGTCAACAATGAAATATGTTAAACGTGTTCCACTGAAACAACAATGGTTTACCATCAGGGCCGGCTTTAACACTGCTGGCATCTGGTGCTACCCTCTTTGTTGGTGCCCCCTAATTATCTTCTCCACAGATTCCCTGACTGCAACTTTCAAACAGTTTGCTTCTCTCACACGTTTTTAATTTGTCTGATAGTCCTGCTCGTACCAGTGCAGGGTGGCAGAGCACTTTTCATCACTCACACATCATACAGAGATAATAAATACTAATTATGGGAATCACTGTATAAGAAATGTAACATAAAACAATGAGGACTACACGGTATACGAGTTACATGCCATCCATGCTGGTAGGCGCTTGGTTTCAAGAAGCGGAGACTCAGGACTTCAATTGTAATAGTGTTTAGGTTGCCTTTATTAATAACAGTCGGTTTCTAACCAAACCTAGGGGGTCATTCTGACATGACCGCCGGGGCCAGGAATGGCGGGAGCACCGCCAACAGGCTGGCGGTGCCCCGCAGGGCATTCTGACCGCGGCGGTTTTGCCGCGGTCAGAAGAGGAAAACCAGCGGTCTCCCGCCGGTTTTCCGCTGCCCAAAAGAATCCTCCATGCGCCGCCATGGGGATTCTGACACCCCATACCGCCATCCTGTTCCTGGCGGCTCTGCCGCCAGGAACAGGATGGCGGTATGGGGTGTCGTGGGGCCCCAGGGGGCCCCTGCAGTGCCCATGCTAATGGCATGGGCACTGCAGGGGCCCCCGTAAGAGGGCCCCACAAAGAATTTCAGTGTCTGCTCAGCAGACACTGAAATTCGCGACGGGTGCAACTGCACCCGTCGCACCTTCCCACTCCGCCGGCTCCATTCGGAGCCGGCGTCCTCGTGGGAAGGTTGTTTTTCACTGGGCTGGCGGGCGGCCTTTTGGCGGTCGCCCGCCAGCCCAGTGGAAAACCCAGAATCACTGCAGTGGTCTTACGACCGCGGTGCGGTATTCTGAAGGGGGGGAACTCTGACGGGCGGCCTCCGCCGCCCGCCAGAGTTAGAATCAGGCCCCTAATCTTTTTACTTACATTAGGGTAATTTAAGGCTGTGGACAAAAAAAAATTCTAAACTACACCTTGCAGTTTCTGTGCTGCTCATTGATGACCCCCAATAACACACTGTACTATAATAGGGTTGAAACTTAAGAAGTTAAAGTGTTCCTCAAGCTCACTGCCAGGGGCAGGGTCAACGTTTGCTTTGCCCTATACCCAGTGCTTAATTTGTAAATAAAAACATGCCGGTGCCCAAAGCCCTCCTCTTAAACATGTGGCTGCTGCAGTTAAATGTGCAAGCATGGAATAAATACTGAGGCAGCGTGATACTAAAGCCATCTCGTGCCTCTTCAATCCATTTAAAGCCACTCCCTGTCCCTTCAGCTCACTCTTGCAGGTTTCTGCTTTCTCCCATTGTGATGCTTTTTTGTTTTTCTCTTCCTTCGTCTTTCCCATAAATGTCATATGTGTCTTTTACTCAAAGTAAATGCTTGATGCAGAAAAATAAGTGCCGGCCCTCAAATATTAAGTGCCTGTGTTCTGCACAGGAAACAACAAGCACAAATTAAGCATTGCCTATACCTATGCAGGATCTATTAGCTTTGTCAATATTTTTTCATTGTTGTACAGCAGCCTACCTTCTATGAAGCATAACGTAAAGTGTAAAGAAAGTGCTATCACACAGTCAATGCTTTTAAACTTTAAACCATGCTGCACAGCAGCCACACAGCTATCCAACATGGCATAACAACATTACAAATCCAAATAGTAGAGAGATTTTGAATGTTTTCTTTGCCATATTGTACAGCTGAGAGGGTGAAAGCAAAAAAAAGGAAACCGATAATAAGCTAACACTGTTGGCTGCATCAGATCACTTTTTAAACAACTTTAGCCATGGAACACTGCAGCTGTACTGCTGTACAGCAAGTTGAAAAAAAACATTAACAAACCAAATAGATCTCACATAGACATGACCTATTGGCTTTGCCAATGCTAGTTTAGCAACAGTCCTGAGTGGATTGGTGTTCAGCACATTTGACTGTAGCATTTAAGCAAGGCAACTGAAGGGCTCGAAGAAACCTTTTTACTTGGAACCCACTTTTGATCAGGCCTGCAGCATTCAGACATTCAGATGAGGCTAACATCGTGGACAACCCCAAAGGTGTCCTAAAAAGTAATTGAAAATGGTTATAGTTTTCTGTGCAACTAGAATGCAAGCACACGTGAGGGCTACCATTTCAGCTTTTGAGAATGTGCATGGAGTAAATATCAGCACTCAATAACTTTGAGTATGGTATGGACTGCAGAACCAGCAGCTAAAATTCTGAGACATGAACCATCAACATGGTATACAATATCACAGTTTGGTAAAGATTCATTGGTAAAGTCAGTACGTTGTTTGTTTAAGTGGCCAAATGTTAAAATACAATCATGAAGTTATACATTGAGAGTCGTGGGGAAAAGGGAAGCAGGATTCAACTGATGACATCATACCAATGTTATTTGAGAATTAAATAGCAATGGCATTTCATATCTTGGCAACCTAAACATGGAAAGATGCTGTTTGTGTAAAGATGATGATTGTGGTGGTCTGTATAAGTACAGGTACAGCATGAGGTACAGTAGGAGTGAGCGATAATCTTAATAGCAGCAGCCACTGCATGCAGGTACAGCGGTAATCTCGCTGCTACAGCATCAAGAGCAAAGGAATAATCGGGGGCAAAGCTCTGGGAGGGGTTTTTGGGTTTGACACCCCCCCTAATGAATGGACTCTGGTATGTGTGGTTGGGTCCAGGGACCTCCAGTCCGGCTAGCAGTGTCTGTGGTCGGTTTTCTATCTGGGTAGCAGCCTTCATATCACAGACGCGCATCTCTATAAAACTTTGCAGCGCTTGTTTACACCCACCCATCCTCTTCACTCTCACAAAACAGGCCAAGAATAAACAAAGGACTGGATGTCTCTTATGTGGTGCAGAGAAGCCTTTTAAAGTTAATACTACTTTCATCCATTTTGCCATTTAAGTGGCAGTGGTGGTTGGGAAATATCTGTTCCACAACCACAGAATATAACTGACTATGTTTCGCCCCTGTGAATAATGCACAGTAGGTTTCTTTTTGTCACAATGACCTTGTACATACACACCTAACATAACCCTCTCTCTTATGGCATTACAACATGGCAGTACAACATGAAAGATTGGGCATAATCAAGGAGCCCTAATGTGGATGCAGATGGCAATACTGGTTTCAAACGCTCAAAGGCTTATCTTGCCTCTGTGGACCTACGCAAAGGTTTAATGGTGTCTTAATGAAATCTTGCAATGGTTTGACTATGCTAGAATACACAAAAACACACTATTTGCACTACTCGGCTTTCCCTAAGTATTGTATACCTGGGAGATGGTAACGGGTCTTGGTAGCTTCCAGATAGGTTTGATGTGATGTATAAGCAGGTGTTGATGTCCAGCCAAGACGTTGTTACCTAAAATACTAGAGCGGGGCAGACAGATTTGCAGTTTCTCTTTAGACACTGTATGTCCCTTTTTAGTAAGTTTAGTCAACAGATGCAGAGAATCACCTTCATATTCAAGGGTTCAGGGAGGACTTGGTCTTGCAGTTCAGACTGGACTGTTTCCATTGACTGTTTTGCATATGGTTGGGTGAAATCATAGATGGTATAGTGTGCAAAATATCAATGGACTGCGATGTAGCTCTGAGTAATTACCAGCGGCTGAGATGATTTAAAGCATTCCATCCATAAGTGTTTTTTATACTTCAGTACAACACCCTAAGTTGGATGGCTAAATGTGAGTCCTGTACACGCTCTGCCACTTGAATGAAGATATACCCAACTTATGAGCCCTTATAAGGGCAAAATGGTTCTTGGCTTGCTTGTGTTCTGGTTCAGAGAGCACTTGTCCTGGCAGTTCCGGCTGGACATTTCCTATTGAAGCAGGGCCTGCAGCACTGATTGTACCACCCACTTAAGTAGCCCTTTAAATATGTCTCAGGCCTAACATTGCAAAGACGGTGTATGCAGTTTTAAATTGCCATTTCGACTTGGCAAAATAATCCTTCTGCCAGGATCAAAACTTCCTTTTTAGGTCTTGGCTAGACAGGACATGTGCTGTCTCGAGGACATATGTTGTATTCAATATGTGGGCTTCATTCCGCCAGTAGGTTTCTCATTTGCTGGCTCCATCATCACTTTCATATTCTTTCTCCCTATTTGTCCAAGGCATGCATGCATCATGCCTCTTCCTGTGGTTAGCCCTCCTTAAAAGCATGGAGCAATTACTACTATCCATTCACTGTTCTCATTTTAGGAGCTGTTTTTGGAACTACTTTTTTTCTGTGTTTTTGAGCACTTCACAGGAGCACCCGTGTTTTCACTCACTCTGAGATCTGTTTCTGTAAACAGGCCTGTAAATCTTTTTCTTATCTCTCCACATTTGCTGTGCATTCCAAATACTAGGTCAAATGTCAGGTGCTGTTTTTCGAAGGCTCCTTGTTTCCTGTCCTATCACAGCCCGCACGTTTAGGAGCCATCTCTTTCCCTAGCAGGATGCTGCCTGTGTCTGGTTAGTGCTGCCTCGGCTTTTGGGCACAAGACATGCAAGAATTTCTAAATAATTATCACCCGCTACTTGTTAAACATACAAGCCATTTTGGCAGTGTTTACCTGTCCTAGAGTGCCTTTTAACTGTGTTTCGCCCTGTTCATGTGACAGATTCCACCATCCAAAGTGATGGCTTATTCACTGCCTTTTTACATTTACTGTTTTACATATTCAGCATGTTTCACTGAGTGTGTTGTCTCTTTCCTGCTGCACTGTCATTTTAATGGTAGACTCATAACCTGCCATTTATTATTTGGTTCTTATGGTGGGGTTTACAGGTACTTCCATTCTCGTTAGGTTCTTCACCTTCCAGTATAGCCACTTCAGTAATACCCAGGCTGACCTAAATTGAGGTAGTGGCGTTATGAAGAAACACGCCTAAGTTTGGAATAATATTTTTGATTGTTTGGTAGAAGTGTTTCTCGTCACTGTGAAAACAAACATTTTTATATTGAAACTACAGTTGATTCATGCCCCTTTAGAAATTCAAACCAAGAGATAGGGTAGATTAAAAACACAAGTGGCCGGAATTCCTCTGTATACGGCGAGTAAACTGCCACTGTTGTCTAAGCACTAGCTTGTTTCCACTCAATCATGATCGGAAGTGTAGGTGTCCTGATGTTAAATGTTTGCCTTTGGCTCCTGTACACTTTTTTCAAGTAAACAGCTGGCTTACAAAGAATCCCAAAAAGGAAATGCCAAGTACTTTGGCCTTTCGTTATCATAAACATCATACATCAAAAGCAGTTGAGTAGCGCTGACAGGAGCCTGCTAGCTGTGCCCATTTGCAGTGGTGCCGTTTCTCAAGAGGAGGAGGAATGTTGCAGCTTCAGACGCCGATAATGTAAAGTCTCTTTGTTTTGACGTTTGCACTGCTATTATAACTTTATTAACTTTTAAAAGTATGATCACTTGTTATATTCAGCTCATACCTCATTTCAGCATGCATTCTCAAGAAATCATTCAATGCAGCTTTCTTTGAAAAATAGGATGCATTAAGTCAAACTTGCCCCAAATTATGTGTAACAAGTCTACTCTCACTTAGCATTCTGTTAAATCTCATATCTTGCTTCTCTTGCCAACTTCACCAATTTTTTAAGTATATATCTTCGCCCTTAAGCTTATGACCTAATTAGTACTTATTTGGTTAGCCAGCAGAAAGCCTAAACTGATACGCTTTATGTAATTATGCGAAGTGCAAAACTGGCATTTGGCCCTATATTTCTGTGTGAAATGTATCCTTGCATCCATTTTGGATACAAAGGACTTATTTCAATTTAAAAAGAAGGGTAAAAAACACAAGTGCCTCAAACATTAGCAGTTCACATTTGGTAATTAGTGTTGTTCCTATGAGTCAATTTTTTGCAGCATATCCACTCATTGTCTTCTTTTTCCAACCCTTTAATTCCCACCTTGCGTCTTGTCTTTTGCTAGCCAACTCTCACCTAATCATTTACTCGCCCCTCAACTAATTTCTACACTGTTTCTTTCATTTGTGGTTTAATTCAACCCCTGGGTGTAAGTGTTTTAAAAAAGTAGGCCATGTACTTTTATGTTTTACATGTCCTGGTAGTGAAAAACCCTATTATTAATTTTTCACTCCTTTCATAGCCTATTTCACTCGTAGGATTACATTGGAGTTGCCTTATTACATTTTGTAAGTGTAATTTCCAAATAGGAAGATATAATTCCTTCAAGTTTGGTGTCCCTGGAATCACAATGTGAAATCCTAATTTATAGTGAAGTCTGATGCAATTCTGAAAATGGCACTTTTAGAAAATTGACATTTTCTTGCCCGAGTCATTTGATGTCTGCAGCCTGTCTCTGGTCACATGACTGGGTGTTGTTGGCAGGTGGACTTTGTGGATTCTCCCTAGACAGCTACACACAAATGGAGCTTAGGTGTGACTTGATGGGCCATTCCGGGCAGGATATGAGGGAGGAGCTAGACTCAGCCTCACTTACATCTGAATAGGCTGTGTCCTGTCCCCATACAAAGGGCTTCATACCCCCTATAGTTAGTCTGGAGCCAGGGCAAGTAGTGCAGGACACATGTACACTTCGAAGGCATGCCATTGAAGTCACCCCCACTTGAAAGGCAACCCTGGGTTTGAGAACTGGACCTCAGATACCACCATTTCAGTACACCTCTGGACCTGTAGATACTCTGCCAGGAAGGACTGCTGTGCTGCTGAAGGACTGCTCTCTTCTGGACTCCTGCTTTCCTGGACTGAGCTGCTGCCCTAACTGAGTGAGATGGACTGGACCTGCATCATTTGAACCCAGAGTGACTCCAAGAGCTAGTTGACTGGCCTTCTGAGCCAAAGTCTGCGGGACATAACAGACTTCCAACAACCCTATATTTTCACCTGGATTTTGCCATTTGTTAGTCTACCCTACCAAATGGTGCCACTCCAGTCCTGGACCCTTGGAAGTGGGATCGATGTAGCCACACTGCTAAGCGACGCATCCCGAGCTGTATCTCTTCCACTGAGCAGTGCATTCTCGAGCAGAACCGACGCATTGCTGCTGCTGCATAGATTGGACCCATTGCAAAAGGCTTGCATTGCCACCAAATCCTGCATTTTGCACTCGATACACCACGTTCGGAACTGCCATGGCGTGCGAGACGCTTCTCCACAGCAGTTCCCCTCATCTCTCATTGACAGCAACCTTATAACCGAAAGCTCCACATCGCAGCTTCATCGCTCATCAAAACTGGCACATCACTTCCACTGCACAACGCATTCCCGACACTGGCCTTCACATCACCAGTCCGGTCGATGGGATCCTCAGTGCCGACGCGAGAGAACCTCACACTACAGCCTCACTGCAACTTGGAACCAACTCATTGTCTCGGCTGCGCAGTGCATCTTCGACACAGATCCACTCAATGGCCTGCAACCAGGATTTAAGGTACTCAGTTGAGCTGGCCTAACTGACTTCCTGGCTCACATTTCATTGAGGTCGGCCTGCACTTGTGACTTTGTCCCATTCCAGCACAACCAGATATCCCCAATATTGCTTCATGCTTCTAGTCCTATTTTTTATTAAAATATTAAAATTCAGTATCTCCAGTTCTCCTAATTGGATTTTTTTCTCATTGTGGTATTGTCTTATTTATTAAAGTCTACTGTATTTTTCTGAATCTGTTGTGGGCCCTTTTTGTGGTGTGTAGTAATTGTTTTACTCTTTGAAGTGTTGCACAAATACTTCACACATTGCCTCTAAGTTAAGCCTGACTGCTGTATGCCAAACTGCCAGGGGTTGATGACAGGTTAATTTGGGGTTTGCTTGTGTCTTATCCTGACAATAACTGTGGTTGCTGCTTGACGAGGGCTCCCACCCCAGTCAACTAACAATCCAGGGACCTATCATATGCATGACCGCTTCAGATCTACAGGGAATAAAGCATTCGCAGAGCAGTCTGCTCCCCGCAGCCTGTTGTGGAAGATAATGTCTCAGTTTTAGGAGTGGGAGGTGAATGCAGTTTGTTCAGACTGATCATTTGACTTTCTAGTACATATTTGGACAATCCTGTTTCCAGTGCCCTAACTGACCACAGATGAAACATAAGGAACCATGAGGCAGTCTGGATATCCCACGTTGTCATATCTAGCTTTTCCCAGAGCTCCCGCTTTCCTATCCACGCTGCCCTCCTTGATCATTTTGCCATCCCATTCCACACAGGCCCTCCTGGGTTTAGATTCTTTCTTTGATTTTTGCACAGCAACACAATGGTTTGAAACAAACCAATTCAAAAAGATGTCTAATTTGTTTCCTGTGCATATTTTGTATAATTGGCTCTGTACCTTGGGCAATAGCATTTGATGGGACGCTGCTGTTTGAGCAATTTCTGTAGAAGTAATAATAATACCAGAATAACAATCAAACACATTTTTCAAACAATCAATGTGAGCTGCAGGGGTTTCCCCATTGATTTGTATATAATTGTTAATCTTGGATCAGCCAGTTTAATAGAACACACTTCAACATTAGCATTCAATAGTGCCTCTCTAGCAGCAATAACAGCAGCTTCTTCAATATGTGTGTTTGTTAAATTTTCTTTGTCTGTCTCTCGCTTCACCTAACATAATTACATGCAGAAATTGCTTTACTGGTCCAATTGCATTGAAAAACGTTTGCAGTTCTTCTTGAAACATTTCTGGGTTATTGCGTATTTTAGTAAATTGTGTGGTGATGTTTAGGATATTGGGTGGGGACCTGAAACCATATATGGTGACTCAGCCTCCCTATCCCATACCTAGTTACTCATGTAGGAGTAGGAGGGCATCTGGTTGGAAGCACAAGGTGTCATTTGGGGCTTCACTGTCTTCCTCACCAGCTTGTGGGAGGAGAGGTGTTGTTCAAGTCTAGGTGCTCTTTTAAACACCCTCACGCTTCTCCCTATAGTCATCCTATCCTGCATTATTGTAGAACTGTGGGCCCTATGTTCTGATGTGTCACTTCGGGATGGTGGGTTATTGAGTTAGACTTCTTATCTTCTGCCATTAACGCTATTTCTCGCTGCATTCACCAGGCTCACTGTGCTTAGGCCCATTTTACCAGCCAGTTGAGTGGTGCACACAACATATGCAGCCCTTAAAATTTCTTTGTTGTCTCTTAACATGATCCGTCTATGAAAAGTACATCAGCAAAACGTTTAGAGGTTCATCTTTAATGTATGGTTGAGCTTTTGTTCACATCCATCACTTCACACAATCATTAACTTCTTTGTCATCTAGCTGTGAAGGCACTAATTTGGCAAGAATCCAAGTTTCACACTTTTTACAGGTATGATGGGAGTAGTGAGCAAGGTTATTTCATAACATGTAATTCGGGCATCCATCAAATGTTGTGTTTTACTGCGCATTAACAACATTTCAACTGAATGGGGTACTTGCAATGTCACAGGATGCCCCAGCACAGTATTATTAGATGGTTCCACAGCCACTGCAACACTGGTCCTCAACACTCTAGGAGAGCTGCTGCACCTGGATCCTAAGAAGCTAACAAAAAAAACAAAAAAACTGGGCGCTGTCGATCACAATGGCTTTGTATCACCACAGACAAAGAGCAAACTCTCCTCTCTGCACACTGCAGGAAAAAATCTTTATTGTAGTCCAGCAAGCCAAAAGTTGGAAATGAACACAAAGCATGTTTAAGCTGTAGAAATAACATTTGGCAATCCTCCGAATATGGTACTGGATCATAGATATCCCTCCAGGTCAATTGTTGGAGGGGTTGGGCTGTGAGGGAAAGGGTCAGAATCCACTGCCTACAACACCACACAATATCAAGGAACCCCCTCACCTGACCATCTGTAATACTGCTTTCATCCTGTCCTGGGACACCGTCGCTGTGGCTTTCTCTAATTCATACCCTAAGGAGATTATTTTAGTCTGACAATATTGGGGTTTTCTGAAGGACACCTTTTAACCGCATGAGCTAAATAATTCATCAAAGCAATAGTGCCTCATTTACATGCCTCTCTGGTAGGTGAGGCAGAGAGCAAGTTATGAATGTACTGAACCAGCACAGATCTATGAGCAGAATGCAAAGATTCTAGATCTATGTGAAGGGCATGGGAGAAAATAGATGATGATGTAGTACACCTTTGTGGGATTCTTTGCCACAAAACACCATACTTTTGAATGTCAAAGTGAATAACCATTGGATATCTTCGTGCAATGGTATTGAGAAAAATGCAGAACATGAATCTATGCCAGTAAACTCTTACATGTAGAGGATCTGGGACAATATCACAGCAGGATTTGGGACAAAGGGGTAACTGAGGTTCACCTTATGATTAATTGTTTCAAAATCTTATACCATCCCTCAAGATACCCCATCTGCTCTGTGTACAGGGCAAATTGTGTTGTTACAGTGTTAAAACGTGGACATGCTTTTAACATGCACGTTGCAACCCATACCAGCTTGGCCCATTCCATTTCGTAACTGTAGGCAAAACATGGGATCACACACTCGCTGCTAACACGTGAACGATTCACCATGCATTTTACGAAATCGGAACATTCTACTTTTGTTTCCCTTAAAATGGTTTCCCCATTAAGATTAGACAAAGGGCATTCTGATTTCAAGCACCTCTATATAATTATTTGCACTTTATCTTCTTTCTAATTACCTGAATATTTCTCTTCTGCAGGTACGAAGGACATTTGCCACTGGGCCCCGCCAGCAAGACAGCAAATTCTATGAATTCCGAACATATTCCATTAAGCCAGATAAAATGAAAGAATTTATTACTTTGACTAAGGATCATTTTTACTTGCGAACGGCCCATTCAGAGCTTATTGGCTACTGGACCCTGGAGTTTGGTGGTCTAAACAAGGTGTTTCATATTTGGAAGTATGGTATGCACAACGTCTCTTTACATAGTAATTTAAATGTGCTATCCAGTAAATTGATGTGTGGTTTCTGTTTTATGTTTTGAGAAGTCCGCTTGCATAATTTGCCAGGTGCCACATGCTGCCGAAAAAAATACAAAACTAGGCAAAAAATTAGAAAAGTGAGAATGACAAATGGAAAAAAAAATAATCATCCATATGCACAGCATTTAAATGTTAATTCTATATGACATGTAATGCATGAGAAAGTAAAACAAAATAGTTGTGAGAATTTTCAGAAGCAGTGGTATTTTCGGTTATATCTGATTTCTTTATATGAGGGGAATGGTGTCCCACAGATTCAAGCTTTTTAGAAGATGGCCTAGTGTCTCGGACGATGAGATAAGATCTGTTGCACAATATCGCCCATGGAATCAAAATAATTAGTAAATTCCTCCATCAACATAATTGTTTTTTCAAAATATTTTTTATTTTATAAAGGAGATCATCTAAGCAACTTGAAAGAAAGTCTTGATTCTATTAAAGACATGGAGGTGAGTATTATGCTTCTCTTAACGTTACAATTCATCAGCAGCAAAGAAAACTACCACAAATATTCCAATAAACCGACTAGAACCCCTCATGATTGCTCCAGTAAACAGACAGCGCATACTCCAAACAGTTGAAATAACCATACGTGTATAATTTCCGTGAACGGCACCTCCTTTTTCTATTTTCTTTGTAGTTACACCTCCTTGTCCTTCTTATCTCCTCACCTTAGTTCCTCTTCTGGTTTTCACCTAAGCAAACAAAAATTAAAATTAATGTATATAAGAGGGCTCAGAAAAAAAGATAAGCATGCAACATACTTTGTCATGGTTTAACTCTCATATCTCCCCCTTTTTTTTCTGAAGGGTGAGATAACACTCTCCATGTCTATCCAGACGTTCTTTCCCATTGCTTAGAAAATCTCCATTGCACGTCAAGACATGGAGGCTCCATGTATGCTAGTTTAAAGCTTGCTCCAAACATTTAAAGCCATACTGTCAATAGGTTTAAAGTAAAATTCAGTAAAAATGGATTCCTCTGCTGCCCTCATTACATCCTCTAAACATGTACCTAGCTGGCACACCATCAAGGCCATTATGCCTCTTGTTGAATGCGCTTCAAAAACTCCTAAAGCCAAAGTTAGTGATCATAGTGCTTGATGTGGTGGCTTTAGGGCTTTCGACAATTGCTTAACTCCTCTAGGCCTCAAAACCTTGGTTCTTCTGGCATATTCTTTTAAACATTTTACCTTGCATAATTTCTCATTTGCTAAGAAGCTTTGAGAAACTGATCTTGAATTATTTTAGTCCTTCTGGAAATCACAAATGTTAACTGTTCTAGGAAAAGTTACCTTTCTGCCTCATCTAAAGCTCTCACATCTGAAAACCCTCTTGCAGGATATTAAACAAAATAACATAAAAAACCTACGTGGTAATTTCTTGAAGGACACATCTTAATTATTTTTCCATATTAAAAACAGTTCAAAAACTATATTGACATCCAACGGCTGTTCATATCGTGGGTAAAGGTGTTATTTGCATTTTTCTTTCATCAATCTACATACAAAGTGATGTTCCACTGGTGCCCTCTTTACATAAAAATGACCTGTCAAATTGGCCAACCCATAAGAATTCTCTGTGCTAATGCATTACCCTGCTTGACAACATAAGGCATACAATTCAAAATGTGAACTGCAGCCGCTGAAGCAGCATGCGCACCCTGTTCCTTACACCAGCTATACCATTTTGCATTGTTGCCCTACAGCTTCTGATTTGTCCTGGTACATGTAACTCCTTATTGAGTTGCTCATTCTGTTCCCGAAAGGCCAGTGGTGTCCCATCTTTCTTTGATACCCCCTGTGCCATTAGGGCCAATAGGTTGTCCTCTACAAGGGGATAAACGGCTCCCGAGGGATTCATCAGCATGCAAGGCTGTAAGGCATAGTTACTTGAGTCTGCACTGAAAGCTCTAGCAGATCTGAATATCACTATTGATTCAGTCACCATGTGTTTCAGAATTCTACAGCCCTCACATATAGCACCTTCCTTGGAATTATCTGAAAAGGTGGGGGGGAGCATAATTCAGTTGTGAGCACCAGCATTCAAGAAAAGCATCTGTTGCCACTGCTTTTGGATTTGTCCTTCAACCGAAATACTGTTACATCTGAGGATTTAATTTGGACACATAGATCTTGATGACACTGACCCCACGTGTTTTTTTTAAACATTTCTATTATTGTCATCTTCTTTTTCCAGTCACAGGGACCCACACAATGTCAAGACTCGCAGTCCACTATCTTGTTGTAGAGAGCCTGAAAGTGTTCCTAAGTCACCTCAATCTGATGGTCCAAGCAGAAGTGCCAGTTCCACCAGCCTCTTCTATTTTGTTTCTCTTGGGTGATTTATGTAGTACACTGCTGTTGTCTATTCTGAGCAGAATAGAATCTTGTGCTTTGTCTTTCATGAACGTCTTCAGTCAAGAAGAACTTGCTTACAGCTCCAAACATTTTATATGCAGACTTATTTTATGTTCTGACCTCTGACCTCCTGTTGACATGTGGTTACAGTATTTCACGTAGCTTAATTGATTAACATCTGAGCCTGTCACTATTTCTGGGGTCATCTCAGCCTCCATGTGTCTCAACCACCATTCTAACTCTTTTCTGGCCTCCTCCAACCAAGTTAATTTGTCTGCATACAACAGTCCTCTCCTCCTGTAGATTCGCTGCTAAGCCCAGTAGTGTAATGGCATGGGAACGAGTGGCTCAATCAAAGCCGACTCACTATCATGGCTGGATCTCTCAATGATATATTAGTTTGTAATAACAATTTGTGCATTTCTTTTTTATCTTAATTATTTTCTTGCCTGGAAGTTTCAGTAGAGCTTGTACTGAGTCTATCATGAACCCAAGGAAATCCAAAGAATGAGATGAAAATAGCAGGGATTTGTTTCAATTTATCACAAATCTAAAATTTTGTAGAAGGAATATTGCCATTGACACCTCAGACTGGACCCTCTCTTTGTCCAGTGCCATAAATAACAGATCGCACAAGTATATTTTCAGCCAGAACCCTGGTCCTGAAATAGGCTGCCAGTAGTTTTAGAGGCTTTTTAAAGCATCTTGGAGCTAAATATAAACCAAACATCGGACTGGAAAATGTCCAGATCTGATTATTCCACAGAAAATGTATGTGAGGCTCCTAAATGGGTACTATCAAATAGGTGTTTTTTTAAAATCCAGCCTCACCATCCAATCTCCGTGTCGCAAAATATCCTCCAGGAGATGAATCATCTTCATTCTGAAAAGGCGATAAATTAATCACTGATGCAAATCTTTCAAATTTATTACGGGGCACATCTCCAGTGTATCAGTTTTTGCCTCCAGAAATAAACTGCTAAATAAGTCTCTCTACCCTAGTATCTAATTTCACAATGGCCTCTTTGTCTAATAATTGCCTTACCTGTTGATTCAAAGCAGTTATTGCTTCCTTGGAAAATACTATAGTGTTTATTCCTTGTGTGTGTGTGTGTGTGTGTATATATATATATATATATATATATATATATATATATATATATATATATATATATATATATATATATATATATATATATATATATAATGTAACCAGAGGCCATCCACCAACACTAAAACCCAGGCTTCCTAAAAATGTCACCAATTGTTTAGAATATAAGCTAATTCGCCCCCACTCCCCTGTCTGATATGCTTTGGCAGCCTGTCTATGATGTGCCACAACAGCCTCTGCATCTCGTTGGGAAAAATAGGGATGGTTGTCTCCTGTTCTGCTATTGCTGGCCACTTCTGTTGCCTAGGACCTGCTTGATGATGACCCAGATCCTGCCGAGTGGCCCCACCTCGCCCAGCCCTGCTGAAAATCGTTTCCTCAGGGACAATTGTTTAAGTTTTTTTTCTCGTATCACTAAAGATGCTGCAAACTTAGGCTATACTCCGTTAGGGGACTGACCTCCAGCCTGAGGAACTTGCATTGGGCCCACCACAGCACCTGGGCTAAAAATCCATATCTCATTAGTGTTTGGGTGTAATCATGGGACTACTCAACTTTCTAGAACCGAAATACAACTCCGCCTCCAAAAATGAGCCCAGATAGCATCCACCCTGCCTGGAGTGCTCCCTAGATCCAGTCTGCAGTCCTGGTGCAAAGCCTTTAGCCAGTCCTCTGGGGAGAGAGGTACTGGCTCTAACCAGCGTTTACAAATCTCCCATCTAGCAAGAAGCACCAGGTAGAACAGCAGACACTGTTGAAGTCTACCCAAGAGGCTGTGTGATGCAGTATCTACCCCAGACAACACTATGGTGGAGCTCAGCTTAATTCTAACTCCCAAAATTTCTGCCATGGTATTTCAATCTCCCAGTACCCACAGATCGAGGGACAGCTGGCAAACATATGTTCATAGTTTGCTTCAAGGTGGCCGCATCGTCATCATCTTGGGATTGGATTCAGTACAAATCTTGCAATCCTTTGGGGGTCCCAATATATTCTAATAAGGGTGAAACAATGGTTCCTCTTTAAATTAGTCGGTTTTAACATATGGTACAGCAATTTTAAGGATACTTTCCACAAATGTAATATTTCAGATCCGGGGATCATCTCCTCCCAAACCGCATACGGTGCCTCCAAGTTTCTATCATCAGTGTCCATGAGCTTCCAGTACCATATGGAAACCTTTTTGTTCATGTTCTGCACAACTTGCAGAAGTGAAGTGACACTTCTTCCCAGGCTCCACTGATCTCCAGATTGTTACTCCCATGCCAAGAGGAGAGCTGCAAGTATTTACATCTCGACAGAGAGCCCCCAGTACTAGCCTTAGGTTCTTCCCAAGGTAATAGCCCCTGCACTGGGAACAGCTCCCCCCAGGTTATCTCAGCCTTCCTCAGGGGATAAATAGCTCAACCCATCCAAACAATACCCTTGTGTACCTGGGGAGTCCCAATCTTCGGGGCCCCAAACTTATAAAGGAAACCTGTAGGTCTCAGCTTCGTGATCATTCCTGCTAAGTCCTCCCCCTAGGTTGAACTATCCGGAGTCCCAAGGAGCATCCTACAGATCTTAAATTGGAAAGCTATACAATAAAAACTCAAGTCCAGTGACCTCAACCTTGCTTCTGTTTGTTTCCAGTAGAGCCTGGCTCCACAGGTAGCCAAGATGAAACGTGTTATTTTCCCCTGTATTTTACCTATAGCCGTTATAGGAAACATAAGTGGGATTCATTTAAAGAGATGTGAACTTGGGCAGTGTAGAAATTGTTATCAAGTTCCCTCGACCATACATTCTCAGTGGCAAATACTTCCACCTAATAAGCAGCAAATCGATCTCATT
The DNA here is from genome assembly GCF_031143425.1 of Pleurodeles waltl. Lineage (NCBI taxonomy): Eukaryota > Metazoa > Chordata > Amphibia > Caudata > Salamandridae > Pleurodeles > Pleurodeles waltl. The sequence continues at coordinate 415,707,339 of NC_090437.1, read as the reverse complement.
TGCCACCCTGCCTAGATTATGTGTCAGGACTGCCTCCAATGAGTGGACTATGGAGATGCCCAGGTATTTGATCTCAGTCTTAACCTCCCCGTCCCAATTAGCGATGTTCCAACACACAATATCTGGCTTGACCGTATTCACAGAGTATTCTGATAAAGCCCTGAATTCCTCAGCTAGCATTTCCACCATGGGGATAGTCTGGGCAGGTTCTGATGTACATATTATAAGGTCATCGACGTAGAGCGCTATCTTGTTCCTACAGTGTTGTGAGGAAAAGGAGATTATTGATTCCTTCTGAGTAACTGAGCGAACAGTTCAATATAGAGGTCAAACAAAAGTGGAGAATGAGGGCAACCCTGCGTTATACCTGTGCAGATCCTGAAACTCCTAGTCAAGGACCCATGAAATAAAACTCGGGCAGACGAGTTTCCATTTAATCTCTGGAATGTCCGGGACAATTGTGCCTTGTCCATTGCAGCATAGGTATTCTCAAATTTAGTCACCTCCTTTATAAACAGGTCTCTGAACACTTGACCCTGTGCCATACTACCAGCCTTAGTGCGTTGCCTCATTAGAAAGCAATTTCGTCTCTCTAACACTATTGCTTAGTTTACTTTACCTAAAAAACGCAAACTGCTCTTTGGGCCCATCCTTTCAAAACATCTGGGTTCACAGGAATTCTGCAGCTTTTCACTTCTTAAACATCTAAGATTTTCGCTAAGGGCACAATGATGCCTAAAGTACAATTGTGGCATCCTCTCAGGCTCCAATAAAAGCCTTCATAGGGTCTTTGTTACTATTGGAAATAAACATTAATAGTTTTGTGTCCACCTCCGGAGTCATTGCTACCAGACCATCAAAATAGGGTCTGGAGCACTGATCTCAGTGTATTGTGTACCTCCTAGTCTAGCAGTGTTCTAAGCCATTTGACTAAACTACTGGCTATTTTAGGGGAGTGCACTTGATCAGTAGATCTAGGGTGTATAATTGTTTCTGGTACAAAGTCCTCAGCCTCCTCCTCTTTGGGATCTGTCTTGCCAAGGGACACCTGCCCTGGATTTCAGGGGAAAGACAAGCATCTCTTTTTTGGTTTGAAGAAAACATTCAATCAGGAATTTGTATTTGCATCCAAATGAATTCTGTCCTCATCAGTACCTTCTGTCCCCTCTTGTTATGCACCTCTACATCATCTTGTATTGACTTTCCTTCCTAACCTCACTTAGGAACCTCTGTACCTAGTTCTGAGCCACTACCCATAGAGAACTCCCTCGGATCATCAAATGAGTCTTGTTTAGTGGAAGGGCCTGCCTATGGCTCTGTTCCCCCCTGACTTTGATGGTTTCTCAGGTTCTTTTCAACTGTCTCCTCTGTTCCTCTGCGAAGGACCCGCTCTTTAGTTTACTATTTCCAGATTTGTTTTGTCTCTTCCTTATCAGACCTGTGTTCCCTCCTAGGAAGGCTTATTGGGTGGGGTAGATGGCTGTATAACACCTCTAGGGTGCCCTTAATAGACTAGAAACGTATATCTATCATGTCGCACTGTGTTGTCCACTGATGCTCACACAACTCCCTTGAAGCTCCTTGCAAGAGGGAAATTGCCTTCTTTGTATTCCCCTTCTTGAGAATCCTGTATCCCCTCTCTTGGGGGTTCTTCCTCTCTTTGGGACTTTATTCCCAGCTCGATTCAATAGCCACACTGTAATTTACTTACTTACTTACTATTTTACTCACAGTTGAGCTACACTCTGTTGAATTACCAGGCACTGAAGGTGGGGGGGGGAGCATGCAGCTCAAAATACTTCAGAGTGGTCTACTGAGCTAGGAAATCTCCTGCTTTGATACTTATTTAAGGCTTGAGCACTACCTAGTGGCCTACACCCAAACAATACACACAGTGGTGTATGAGGCAGCATGTGCATGCAGTGGAAGTCGGACCTTCTGCACCCCGATTTCCCTTCCCCCTTTCAACCTACTGCTGCCCAGCGGCACTGAAGCTACAGACGTCCATGCCTCTCTCTGACCCTGTGATTACTTTGAAGAGCTATGTTGGACAGGTCAGTAGTCTGCTCTCTCCAGTCAGTATGATGCACCTGTTCCTGAAGAGATTCTGTTAGCTGTTCCTGGCAGATAAGATGAAATGCCTGTACAAAGTTTAAAAAATGATCTTTTTCCTACTGGTCCTATTCTAGAAAACTCAGTTTAATCACAATCAATGCAATAAACAACCCCTATAATAAACTCTCAAAAGAGAAGTGCAAAGCACTTAACTCACTGACGACCAGTAAAGAAAAGAGGAAGAGAAGGTGCTGGCCAAGGATATTATGGACTCATGGACTATCTACCATTGTTTGGACTCTAATCTTGATATGTTGTTTCTGTTTCCTACAGCACTCATGGGAGCTGTATTTTGTCTATTGAAGTATTGTTGGAATACAGCCCTATCATCAAGGACACTCAGGAACTTCTGTGTTGAGACAGTGGTCCCCTTGATGGCGCCTGACTGTACAACCCTTGGAGACCTTCTTGAATAGGGAATCGCTGTTCGCTTAGATATTGCATTTGCTCTCCCGAACCATTCGTACCCGCCACGTTCCTCCCCTTGTCTCCCCCATCTTCATACCTCCTTCTCAACCCCATAGACTCCCTCCCTTCTTTTGGACACTGTTCCAGTTTTCTTCGGTTTAGCACAGACCCTCCAGATGGGGCACTCTAAGACCCTGTAATTTGGACCTTCGAAGGCTTTGAGTCCTTTGCTTATGATTAGTGTGGCACCTGACCCCTACATGTTGACACGTTTGCTGCATTCAGCTTGCCTTTTCTGTATGATACATGTAATCCCCCAAATAGGAAAGTGAATTAAAAAAGGATTAGACATATAGACGTCTTTAAATGTACTCTGTACTATGTTGTCCATTGTCCTAATTTTATTCTGTGGATTCAAATTTGCTACAATAGTTTTGATATGTGATAATACATTTGCATTTGTCTGCATAAAGTCAGCTTTAAATAAAGTCTTAAAGTTTTAGAAAAAATAAGTATTGTTGAAAGTTATTTTTGCATTGGTAGAAAATTTAGGAGAGGCATATAAGTAGTCTCCATATAATTTGCATTTTAGAATTCAGAATATTATCCCTTGCCAACTCCGTGTCTCTACAAAGTGCATAATAGTGAGAAACGTCGAAAGGCAGAGATGAGGCTTGTCTTGCTGACCATTGTTTTAAAAAAACTTCTAGCGTCTGGTGTCTGGACCAATACAGAGGTATGGTTGTAGTTTGGTATTCCTTTTTTAAACTACAAAGACAACTGAAAGGGGGAATCTTGAGGAACTTGGTTGTTTTCCACATTAAGCGACCGCCTTCATATAAAAAGAACTGCAAAATATGCATATGAGGTCATTGCACATAAGTGGTTGGTCATCTGTTTTATGAGTGGTTAGCAGCATACAAGTCCTCTTCATACATTTATACAAATTTTATTTCAACACACAAGTGCAAGCCAAAGCCTTCAGTACCTTGTTACTTCAAACACTTTGCTGACAAATGATCCATCTGCACACAGGAGAGAAAATGGAAGAAGAAACTCCTGAGCACCTCTCGATGTTGATGTCTGTTCATGCATTATGCAAGCAGCTCATCACACCCTCCAAAGCAAAGTACTATACCAACACTATCAATGATGCCACCAACAGAAGCACAATGCTGTTCAAGGCAATCAAGCACTGCACCAACGCCTTGTCAGACCCACTGATTTCTCTCTTAACAAAAAAGTGCATTGTCATCAACCTGTTCTTCAGCAAAAAATCCACCAAAGAGCTAGCAAAACATTGATGACACTAATTCTGCTTCATCTTTCAAACCCACCACTTCCCATAGAATCTCACAATGGTCAATCTTCAAAACCGTATATCTCCCAGGTCTTGCTGACAAACTTAACCCCCTCAAAGCCACTTCTTATAAAGATTATGTCTTACCTTCGCCCTTCATCAAAGCTCGCTCTATGGATGCTCTCTTACCCCCTACTTACCATTTTCAGTGTCTCACTCGCTCAAGGTTTCTTTCCAGAAGCCTTCAAGATAGGTCAGATCCTCACACTGCTAAAGAAACCTACACTAGACCTTGATGACTTCCCCTGCTACTGGCCCATCGCTCATCTAGTATTCGTCAGCAAGTCCACTGAAAAAACAGTCTGTGTTCAACCCCAAGATTACATCAGTGCTAACCATCTCATTCACACTTACCAGTCTTGCTTCAGATCACGCTGCAGCATGGAGGCCGCTATCTATACATTGTAGAAGATGCCCTCCTAGCCACAGATGAAGATGAACCTTGACCCGGACACTGCTGGGCAGTTCAGCTGCCTTCAACACAGTTACGCATCCCACTCAGGAGTCCCTTAATGGGATTCACCAGTAATGTCCTTCACTGTTTCTCCTCCTCCTTTTTCAGTCTGTTTGTTTGCATGGGCACCTTCAGGTCACAAAAGATCCCAATCTCCTTCAGAGTCCTCCAGGATTCCCTACTGTCTCCTATCATCTTCAGACTTTACATGGAGCTGCTCTGGAGAGTCACCATTATGCTAATGATGCACTGCTCTACTTAAACATTTCCTCTGCTACAGACATCCAATACAGGGATGACCAATGCTTACTTGAAGTTCATCCCAATCAAGACAGAATTCCTATTATTTGCCAAGCACAATAAAACAAGAAACAATACAAAGCTAGCCCAGTGACCTGAAACTTGATGGCTTCAAACCCCAACTTCCACCAAATGCCCAGTTGTTTGAATTTTCCCCGGACAAACAACCTCACCCTCAAGTAACACATTGACAAAAACGAAAGGAGGTCTAATACCAGCTCTCTTGTGAAGAAAGTCAAACCGTTTCATCCACAAAAGCGGTTTCAGAACTGCTGTTCAAGCCCTCATTGCACCTGCATCTGGATGGTAGTAAGGCCCTATTCCATGGCCTTCCAGACTCCACAATGGCACCCCTAACGGGTATCCTACACACTGCAGCACTTCTCATACAGGGTCTGAAGAGATATGGTTGCATCACCTCACACTTGATGCAACCCCATTGACTCCCAGTTACCAGCCTGCAACACCTTTGAAACCTGTTGCATCATTTACAAACCTATCACAACCAGCACCCCCACTTATTTTGCAAACATGTGCACTCTCGCTGGTGGTTCTTTCGGTAGCTAAGACACCATCAAAATGCAGACATAGGAAGTGTACAAAAGAAAAGCATCAAAACAGCAGGCCTTTTCCATCCATGCACCCAGGATCTGGAACAGCATCCTCGTATCTATCAGGACTGCTTCAACGCTGCTTCAATTTCAGAAGGAGTCAAAGGCTTATCTCTTAAAAAGTCAGTATATCCAAATGCATTAACTCTCCACAACCCAGCATCCTCTACTATTTCTCATTGTCTCTATGCTTGTTTTTGATCAAGTGCAGCACTCCACTGCCATTTGACTAAGTCTGCGCTATAAAAGTACCATATGCATACATACAGCGATTAATGCAAACGAGAAAACACTTTTAGTTGTAGGTATTCAGAAATCACTAATGCATTTGCACACTTTGGATGCTACACCCAAATGATCAATTGTTTAATACAGAAAACATATGTTCGCTGCAGCGGGTGTCTTCACATGGAAAATGTTTTCCATTTGAAGAAAAATGACTTTTTGCTGAAATAATCCGTGTGCCCTAGACTTGCAGATTGTGTGTGCTGCTGAAGTTGTACTCATGGAGAGTCAGAAGAAACGAAAATATGTATGTGAGTTGTGTACGTTTATATTTGGAGATTTTGTTAAGTCCCACGCAAGACATGCGTATGCTTGCATCTTTTGGGAATCGTTTAAACATTTGTAAATGAATTGACTGTGCATTCAAGATACATCTGTTTATTTGTGATTTGTGCATCAGTCTCTTATACGAGAGCTAATTGAAAGAATTGTTGGCACAACTGTGTTTGAAAAGCCAAATCGGTCTTTATTGAAATTTGCTTTTGGAGCTAAATTGAATTCCTTCCTGCACTGTCAATGAAAACGGACTATATAATTAATTAGTTCGTTTTTAATCTGGTTTACAGGAATGTTAGACAATTCATGTAATGTCGTAATTTATCCTAGTAATCAAGACATTGACTAGATCTATAAGTATGGTAAAAATTCAGTTATTTAGCCTGCATAAAAATTCTCATCAGCCCACATGAGAAATCTAGAATTTGTTCTTAAAAAAAAAAAAAAAAAAGGGGCAAATCTAAATCTGGGGTTGATTAAATTATTGCGAACCTGAATCTGAAGTTAGGCCATTTAACAATTCGGGTTGAGATTCATTGAACTACATGAAAATTGGTCATCCTAAACAGACTGCACTGGAAATTGATGCATGTACAGTGGTTCACAAGAAAACCATACTCATCAGTTTTTGCAACGTTTGTAGATGGTAGTATGGTAGGAGCATATTGCCTTAGTAATCAATTAATGCAAAACAGATACTCATCCTAGCGGAAACAGTAACCTGCCACACACAGCGTGGCCTTTTAGAACTCTGGAGTGTCTCTTATCAACTATATGGCAGTAATTAATGTTTGGTTTTTGTAAATGATTTACTCGGATTTTAACAGTTCTTCTGTTCCCAGAATGCACCAGTTTGGCGTGTGTATTTGTACGGTTGTAAATGTATCTGATTGTCCTAGTATAGTCAAAGAGAGAAAGTGATTAACATTCCTATTCCATAAAACTACTGATAAACATACTTTTCTCATAGCGTCAGTTTCCTCCTCTTCATTATCTCATCTCGGCTACCGTACTGCAGTGTTTATAGAAAGGCTAAACTTGATCCAGTCCAGCTATTTCTTAATGCAATGTTGTTACCAGAGAAAAGCAATAACCTAGCCATGATGCAGTTGAAGTAAAATTAGTCATGTTGTGATCAGTTTAGAGATAGCATGCAAACATTGGCAGTTGTTCTAGTTGTCTGTATACCTTTTTCAAGGGTACAGTAAAGATACATCGAAACATACATTTGGTCCAAGGAAGATGGGTTGTTATAAAGACCTATGCATTCCATAGCTACAATGGCTTGATGTGTATACAAGCATGGACGTCATTTAGGGGTTGCCAGGGGTCACAGCTGCGACCCCTGACTTGCTCCTCGCAACCCCTGGCACTGCCTTTGCGACCCCTGGCCTCAGAGGAGGAAAGAGGAAAAATCAGTGCCAGGAACACAGGGGCAGCTCCACTTTCTTTGTTTTCTGCCAATTTTTTATTACTCTAATAGAAAATAATATTTTATTATTCACCATTAGTGTAATAAAGAATGAATGGCGGTATACTGGAATATGACCTCCCTGGCAGCTTAAGTAGGAAAACGTTATTTCAAATGTATGTTAGGTGCCTGCATGTGGATGGGAGTGTGTTTAAGTGAGAGTGAGTGTGTGTATGTGTGAATGCGTGTGCATGCGGGTCTGAGTAAAAGTAAAGGTAAAATGGCGTGTGACATCACATCCGCTACCCCAGACATTTTGGTGAATTGACGTTCATGTATACAAGTCTCACAAAGTCTGTTATCTTTAAAGCCTGCTTATGTATTTCCAACACTAGATCAACTGAAAACTAGAATAACTGAATGTCGAAGCAAAATGGGAAAGCTAATAATGCCACAACATTAAACCATTTCCTGTACGTCACCCAGAGGTGTAGCATTCTTAAAAATGCATTCTTGGCTGTGAATTGGGTCTGCTATGTCTGTGTCCGTTTTTCTCCTCATTGTTTTAATTTCACTAAGAGGTTTTAACTTCTTCATTTTTGGGGATTGGGAACTTAAATATATAAAGTGAGCAATTTACTAAAAGTAGTAAATCTGCACCCGTAGACCTACTCCATTAATGGATCCAAATGTACTACTTCACAAACTTTGGCAGTAGCAGGCTTATAAAGCTGAACCAATCTCCTGCTTCTAGGCATACTACTGGCAATCAAACACCCAAAGGTGATGGTATGAATGCTTGCAATCGCTCACAGTAGCATTCCAACCCATTGTTTTTACCCACTGTGCAATATAGACAGAAACCTGCCTAATGCAAAGCAGTACTCATCCTGTTCCTCATGGGAACAATCTATTCCAACCCCTGGCCACCTCACCCTTCCACTCTATGGCCCACCCCTTCTTTTTATTTGAGAAATTTGAGATTCACCGCCCGCCCCCTGAATCTCACTAAGACACACCCCTGACTTCAACATCATGTCAGCAGTGATCTGTTGATTTGATTTTAAGTTTTCTAAAGCCTGTCAATACCTTAAGGTGTCCTGGCCTGACCTGAGCTTATTTTGTTTCTAGACAATACCTTCCAGAAAGGGGGACAAAAAACTGAAAGGAAAGAGAAAACAGACACATTTTTAGTTGTTTGTGAAAACCAAGAAAGTTTGCCTGGCTTTTAATATTCAGAGACAATCTGTCCCAAAGTTTGTGTAGAGTAGACAAAACTACAGCCACCCCATGAGGCCTTCTTGATTCTTGGAACAATCACTAGACTGGAAGCAACAACTCGAAGCAGTCTTTTAGGGGCTACCATCTGAAGTTGTTCTTAAGATCATCTGGTCCAGTTCCATGCAAAGCTTTATATGCCAAGGATAAAGCCTTGAAGGCAATCGTTTTCCTGACTGGGAGCCAGTGGAGTTCCACAAGAGAACTCAATACTGACTTGAATTTGGGCATTTTTGTAAGCAGACTCCAGGCTGCATTCTGCAGCATCTGTAGCTTATTTAACAAACTCTGTTTAATGCCCCAAAAAAAGAGTATTACAAGTTTAGATAGCACTAAGGAAATTAAAACTGATTTTCGTAGCTAAACTGGAATAAAAGGCAGCACTTTTTAAACAGAAGGACCTCAGTTTTTTGAGTATTCAGTTTTAAACAATTACCATGCATCCAGTTGACTATGGCATTCTTACATTTATTGAACGGTTCAACGATCTCTTCCACATTACTTGAGATTTACACAATGATCTGAATGTTGACCGCATATGCATCTGATGTAAATCCAAATGAATGAATCACCTTGGATAGAGGGGTCACATAGATAATAAAAAGCACAGGGCTAAGAGAGAACCCCTGAGGTACCCCAAAAGGCAGGATGAAAGATTTGGAATTGAACATTGCTCTCTGTCTGTTAAAAATATTAATAAGGAGAGAAGGTAAAAGGCTGACCTAGTGATCCCAATTTGTGCCAACCGCTCCAGAAGAACTAAATGTCTGACTTTGTCAACGGCTGCAGATGAATCCATAAAGACTACCGCAGACTTCCCACCTTTGTCCGTAATAAGTCTAATCTCTTCCGAGACTGCGACCAAGGCAGTCTCAGTACTATGATTTGACCTGAAGCCAAAGTGTGCCTCATTAACATTTTTATTTTTATCCAAATATTCAGACAGTATTCTGATGGTGCGCTGTTTTGCTTATAAGGTTTGAGAGTGTGCTTTTTTGCTTATGATATTTTATTGTGCACTGTTTTGCTTTGAAGGCACCAGGTGTAACTTTAATAAAGTACAGATTTAGCCTATTCAGCTTGCTCTGCCTTTGAATTAGAAAAGTCATTTGATTCCCTTGATTGAACATACCTGCACTCGATACTTAATAAGCTCGGATTCAGCGGATGCATTGCTACCCGATTGAAGGTCCTATACTCCACACCTATTGCTAGAGTGAAGACAGGCCGCTGTATCTCACATTCTTTCACGATAGACTGAGGCACTCGGGAGAAGCCTCTCTGTCTTATCTTCGTGCTCGCAATTGAACTACCGTTGGAGTCCCTCTGCCGAGTGGGGGTGGGCCTGGGCATCCCTGTGGCCAGGACCACACATGTGGAATAGCTCTATGCGGATGACCTGCTAGCCTATGCTCAGGATCTCACGACAGACCTGGCTGGGTTAGAGGAATTAATGCACCTTTTTGACTCAGTCTCCAGGCTTAAGATCAACTAGAACAAATTGTGGGTTTTTCTGATATGTAAGAGTGCCATCCCTACAGCACTGCCCGATTGATTATGTGCTTTGTTCTGGGTGGAGGACTGCTTCAAGTACCTTGGAGTACTGCTACACGACACTGATGCGGACAATATCCATGGTAATCTGGGAGCAGCTGCATGCTCCCTAAAATCACAAGTTAATTTCTGGACACTGCCCCGATTATTGACAGGCAGAGCGGCGATAGCCAAAATGGTTGTGCTGCCCTGCCTGCTGTATTATTTTGTCAGTATCTCCATGGTATTACCAAGATAAAAAAAAATTGGGGCGCTGCATGTGCTCCTCGGAGAACTGCTGTGGGGATCTGGGGGGAGACAAGTAGCTTTCACCGACACTTTAGTTACTCGTAGGGAGAGGAGGGCCTGGGGTCCCCAATTTTGAGAAATATTATATAGCCGTTTAGCTACAGTGGCCTACCAGGTGACGAGCTCCCTTGAGGACACAACAATGTCCCAATTGGAGCTAGACGCAGGTTCACTACAGATATCGCTTTTCTCAACCTCCTGCCGTACAACTGGGGGACCAAAGCTGATGGCAATCACTGATACTGCTTTGAAGTGTGACATATTGCTTAGCCTCAGCATTACAACTCCCTTATCTCCCCCAACACATGGATGATTATTCCCTAAGACCTTAAATTGATGGTGCGTTAGCTCTATCACTCAAAATGGGGAATTATACAACACTGGCACTCTGATGAGCATTCAAGAACTTTGCAACCAATATGGCATACACATTTCAATTCATAACCATTCAATACAGCATTAGGGTTGGGGTGATTGTTGCCGCACCTTCGTCAGTAGTCACAAATGAAGAAGACCCTGTGGGTGCTCAGGTCCAGAGGGCCAACCCCATAGGCCTCAGAAAACCATAGATAGGAATTCGATGTATATATTGCAATTATTTTGAAATGCCATGTCTTTATCTACATTCATATATTTATATATGGCTATTTTTATCTGGAGGATTCGTCGAAAGTTCACTCCTGGTCATAGATCCATGGCTTCCATTTTATAATGGTATTTGTTGGCAAACAGTCTAACATATTCTTTTTCAGATTAATTGCAAAAAATAAAACTAAATAGATGCATGATGTTAATCCTAGTGATATTCTTTATATTAATGTATGAAAAATTATATACATCTTAAAAATTATCAGTCCATCTAAAAACTTCACTTATGTGTTTGAGAGCGAATGCTCATAAATGGATTCATTATAAGATTCACTCCTGGCTGTATATCGTCGGCGGCCATTTTAGAGTGATATTTTTCTGCAATCAGACTAACTGAACAGAATATCTTTTATATGTTATTTTAGAAATTGGTAGTGAAAAGAAAATATCATTCTGATCCTAATGTACGTTTAAGAGATCACATACTCATCCGTTGGTCCCTTATAAAATTCACTTCCGGCCATATAACAATGGTGGCCATTTTGAAGTTGTGTTAACCGCAGTGTATCTCCAAAATTCATTTTGTATTTGTATCGCATTAATGCTCCTCATGACGGCCAATATAAACCTCGTTTAGATGTTCCAATGTTGTTTTGCTACATTATAACATTAACACTCCTGGCCGTATATCAATGGCGACCATTTTGGAGTGGTATTTATCTACAATCAGACTAACTGACCAGTTTATCTTTTATATTTTATTTTTTGAAATTGGTGATGAATATAAGTAAAAGGGAAATATCATATTGATCCTAACGTTCGTTTGGGAGATCACAACTTATCAGTTGGTCCGTTAGAAAGTTCACTTCCAGCCGTATGATAATGGTGGCCATTTTGAAGTGATGTTGAAATACAAACAATTGAAAGATTTAAACAGAGCATAAACCGCAGTGTATCTCCGAAATTAATCTTATACTTTTTTCTCGCATTGATGCTCCTCATAACGGCCAATATAGACCCCGTTTAAATGTTCCAATGTTATTTTGCTACATTATGCCACTATCAGTATTGTAAACCGGTCATGTAAACATATCCTCATATCCAAAGCTGCACATTCATTACAAAAATTATATATACAATTTGCCAAAATCATACCTTATAATTTTGTATAATCGAGGCGCTCCACGGCAAAACGCCGTTCTGTCAACATCACTGATGTACAGCAGCTTTCCTGGGGTTACTATTATAGGCCTCCGACCATATTTCCCACCCCCCACCATCTCCTCCACTGCCATTTTCAAACCATACTGAAGCAACTGCCAGACCGTTTTGTTCTCAGGCATCCCTACCAGCAACAGATTTGGTCTTGATACTATGATACCGATTGATTGTCTGGTTGTCCTTACACTAATGATAGGGTAGTTGTCATCAGGGGCCCCTGGAAATCACTTGCTGAGGTCAATCTTGATGTTTTATGTTGGAACCTGGCAGGAGTGAATAAAAACGTGGATTTCAGTGGGTGGATCTCTTTTTTGAGAATATTCAATGTGATTTGCTTGCAAGAAACATGGTAGACATCTAATAGTTTGTTCTTGGAGGTTTGTAAGGGGTTCTGTGTTCCCACTTCAGGTTCTAGCTCTGGAAGAGCTTAGGGGGGCCTTTTACTATTTATCTCCTTACAGTGAAACTGTGGTCGAAGCAAGTGGACACAGGTTCTCCAAACTTACATGCCGTTTGTCTTTCTTTTCGGAATTTTTGTAATGTTTTATTAGTTAATTTTTATAATGCCAACCCATGTTCTGTGATGTTGGTGCCTCTCAGTTGAGAGGATTGTTGGATAAAAATGTTTTCTCTAAAAAGAGAAATGCCACAATAGTGCTATTAAGTGACTTTAACACTCACTCAGTGTGATTCTTGCTGTGTTAACGAAACTTGCAATTGGTCACTCCTTTCCACCAGTTGCTCATTACTTTAAACATTCCACATATGGTGAATTATTAAATCCCATATTGAGCGATTCTGAACTTGGTCCTTGTTAAAGCTGCAAGTCCAAGCTTATCTTGACTGTGCCTGACCTTTCTGAAAGTGGCTGTTTTTCAGTTATTGACTTCATCTTTGTCTCTTTTTAACTCGAACCCTCCTTATTGAACGTCAAGGTGTTTTTGGGATTCTAGAAGTGACCATAATCCTTTATGCGCCACCTTTTCCTGGGCAATTATTCCTACGCCCTTTAATCATGCTTTGCACTGACTGGTATCTATTAGAGATCAAGGTCGTAGAATTAGTTGGGATAAGGGTATTTCCTGCTGATTTTACCTCAAATTGTTCAGGGAGAGCTAGAGAAGTTGTTTTTCTTGTCTGGACGAAATTGCCTCTGATGAGAATATTTTAATCTCTTTTTCCATCATCTGCACCAAGGTTAGGTCTAGCTTCACTACTATTAGAACTAGTTTCCCGGTTATTTGCAGATGGTTTGACCATTCCAGCGCCATTTCCCACAAACACGTTTGGAAGCCCCGAAGAAAAAAGCCTATGGGACAAACAGAGTCATCTCCTGTTGCGATTACAAGTTAGCTATCAAGAAAAGGAAACTTACGTTAAAACAAGAAACATGAAAAGATCTAATGGATCCTCCAAAGATAGAAAGAAGCCCCCAGTCCTGATGCAGTACCCCTCGACATTTTAAAATCCAATGTCGACTTCTGGGTACCATTTTTAACTCTTTATATTTACCCAGCTATCAGACAACAAATTCTGCCTTCATGAGGTAATTCTGTAATCGTTCCAGTCTTCAAAAAGGTAAAAAAAGGCGACCCATATTGCTATTCCCCCCATCTCCTTGATTGATTTTATAGTCAAGGTGATGGCGAGAATTCTTTTAAGCACATTAACCGCGCAAGCCAACAAACAACCGGTTTGTGTGATGTGCAATACAATTTTCAGCCCAGGAAGGGGATGGTGGACAAAGGTTTTAACCTCTATTTGTTGATAGCTAAATATACCAAGGTTATGGCTGGCTCATTCCACTTAAAGGGTTTATGAATTTAACTTCAGCCTTTGATAAGATCAATAGGTCTAAGCTTTGGAGCATCATGCTGGGCATGGGCTTTGATAAAACTATTATTGCTTTTTTACATGATTTACACTCTGACCTAACAGCTGCTGTCCGTAACAGGCCTACAGAAGAGTACATGTCTAAATTTTAGTTGAACAGGAATGTCCGACATGGTTAGAACTACTAGCTCTGTTTTTGTTCCAACTATATATCAACAGCCTGCTAAAGGTTTTGTGTGTGGAGAGGCATGATTTACCCCTGGTAGACGGCCAGCTTGTGCTGGTTTTACTTTATGCTGACCACGTGATTCTGATATCCAGAACTGATTTAGGTTTACAGCGTTTCCTGAATAGTTTTGTTGACTTTATTCATAATCTTGATCTTAACACCAATTTGGCCAAGCCATATGTTATGATAATTGCATCAAAAAATACCAAGAGCAGATCTCATTATGTTAAAGGTAACAAGCTTATGGAATTGTGTTTGCCTTACTATGTTGTGATCCTCTTCGATTCTTCTATTCACTGGTCTCCTTTGATCGGCGCCAGAAGTCATGCCTTTTCTAGAAGGATTATATTGGTTTTTGATTTTGCATCTAAATTAGGGCATGGTTATGTCACAGTAATGCTGAAAATCTATCAAGCTAAATGCCTAACTATAGCACTGCACGATGCTAAGACCTGGGGGTATTCCAACTTGCTGCAACTTCAATCAACATAGAACAGATTCCTTAAGCATCTGTTTCATTACCATGTAGTGTGTCTACTGTTAATATTCACGAAGAACTAGCTGTTGGCTATGTTTCTGATTTAGTTCAGCTCCATCCTCTGACCTTATGGTTGTCTGTCTGGCTTAAGAAAGAACTTGCGCTGAACAGAGTAATCATCAAAGGCTGTCTTAACCTTCATTATGCCAACAAATTTCCGTGGCTTAATTATGTCACGGATTGTTCACACAAATTAGGATGTCCAGGTATGTTTCACACCCTGGACTCCATAGCCATAGCTTTTGTGTCACTAAAATCTGATGATAGGGAATCTAGAGCTCTCTGATGGGGAATCTAAAGCTCTGTCTTTGCCTTCTGGGTGATCATATGTATTGGCCCTTTCTTTGGAACCTTCCTTAAACCACGGGTTGTGAAATACCCATAATTTTTTTGCTGACCTGTTTGAGGTTCCGTTGAATACATCACTTGCTGTGTGTCTCAAAGGGTTGGGCAGAGGAGGAAGCTGATATTCCTTGTCAATGTGATGGTCACTCTATCCAAGACAGAATTCACTTTGTCGTTGTATGCCCTTTCTACTCTTATATGTGTAAAAGAGTTTTAAAGCCAGTCCTCGCCGAGCGTAGCTTTAGACACGCTCGGCCTGCTCTGTTGCATCTTCAGATGTTGACCGATATCAGAACCTTTTATCATGTTGACTGTTTTTTAATTAGTGTTTTTTAAATGAGGAATTCAATGATTTTAAGTTGGTTTGTTGCTTTATAGTGTTTATGCACTCTTCTTGTTTCTATCTGTAGCCTTGGAGAGTCTGAATGAGGTCTGTTATTATTTTTATGACTTTCGGATCTTATCAGCATTGTTTTGTTTTTATTGTCTTTTATGGTTTACATGTTTTAAATTGAATTAAGAAAATTATTGAACAGTGATCTGGTTGCAAAATAAAAGTTAGCTAATTCAACATCTTCTCTTTTTCTTATTTATCCAATTTGTCATAGACAGTTTTGCTCACCGAACAGCAGTCCGGACTGCACTGGCCCAGGATGAACAGTGGCAGGAAAAATATGTTTCCAATATGCTACCCTTATTGGAGAAGCAGGAAAATGAAATTGCATACCTAGTGCCATGGTGTAAATTAGAGAAGCCAGAGAAGGAGGGTGAGTATTACAGTAGAATGACAGTGACTGTAGGCTAATGGTCTTGTCAGCAGAATGAGAAATATTACAAACACAAACAAACGGAGAAACATCTGAAGGTGGAGCAAACATTAAGAGCATCAACTAGTTTGATTTTAATACGAATAACAATTTTTGGCTTTTGCAATCAAAATATGCCATATGATTAACACTTTAAACTTTTTAATTTGAAGGGTGGGGAAGTTTAGAGTAAAAGAGAATTGGCGCATGATGTTAATCTATTATCATTTTATAGTTTTTTTTTTTTTTACTTTTGGCTGCATGAGCTGCTCACCCAGTAAAATCACAACAATATTATTGTCGCTCATGTGTTGCAAATGGCAGAATTTTATATTTTCTTTAGGAACTCGCAATCAATGCAGGACATATTTTGTATTTTGTGCTTTTGAGTCTAACACGTATGTATTACCACCGTGTGGTACCATACATAGACTGTTGGGGGTTTTGAGCCCACCATTTTAAACATAAAACTTAAACCAGTATTTATGGTAGTAGTGTCAGGTACCCTTCACCTTCAAAATGTTTGAAATAAAACCTTGCCAACCTCCACCTACCCTTCTTGTATAAAAATGTAAATTGTGATTTAAAGATTCAGAATCGAATCCATAAGGACGACATTTACAGGTGGGCAGGAAAGGGTTCTTGTAATGCACAGTAAGCTTCAGTAGTCTACCTCTCTGTAAGCAGCTGTCTCCTGCACACAGCAGTGTGCATCACTCCGGGCAACAATGAGAAAAGAAGCCCAACAGCCGTTAGAAAGAGGCCTGAGAGAACCTGAGATTACTAATGAGCGTGGAGAGAACTTGGAGAAGGATTTCCCAAGTAGTATGTTTCGCAGGCATTCATAGGTGTGTGGTATGTATGGATAGTGGTACAATGCGGAGAAAAACAGTAAACATTGAAAGTCTTAAAATGTAAAACACTGGTTACATTTAATACTTGCATTATGCTTACTATTTAATGTCTGAAAATCAGGCACTCGTTCGGTTTTGAGTCAATTATGTTTGCTGTAGAGAAGAAAAGAACTTTACAGCCATTGAAAGTGATTTAATTGCATTCTTTACTTGCTCACTGACCAGTTAAATGGTAGTTACTCCGTTCTAAGATGGCCCTGTGCAATCTACTCCTGCGGCAGGGGAGTGGGGCAGCGTTATCCCACGTGCAACCTTCCCTCGCAGGACATCTAATCTGTGGTCATCGGAGAATGAGGCAGCCGTCCATTGACCTGTGGGGGTCTAATGGGGAAAACAATTAGAACACCTGAATATTAGGAATGTAGTGCCTACATGCTGTCAGACACAGCTGCAGGCAGGGCAAAAGAAGCCAGACAGCAGCATGGACATGGAGTAAACGAAACAAAAAACCCAACTCTCGGTGCTCGGAGTGCATGAAGACACCAGCGCTCCTGAGGAGGGTTCGGAAACGAAGAACAGCATGGGCACAGGGTAAAAGAAAAAAAATGGTGCTCAGAGCAAATGAAAACACCAGCGCTCCTGAGCAGGGCTTGGAAATGAAGAAAACAAGTTACTAAATTGGGCAAAACATGAGGGACAGCGGAGGGATAATGTACTTGGTCCCTGCTCCCTTGTAGTGGTGAAGACAGGAAAAGGCATGACCAAAGCATGCCATGGACAAATGTTGACAAACAATAGGAGAGCAACGATGGGGGCCAGCTAATGGCAAGCCTATGGGCAGGCTGAAGCCCACGATGTAGATACAATATGTCCCGGTTCAAGACAGCACACACACGCCATGTAGAGCCGAGACCTAAAAAGATATTATTAATACATGTGGAGGTGATAAAAAATAATTTATTTTTGGGTCATCATTGATCAATAATACAACCTTAACTATATATTTTGTAATATATGTATCAAGCATATATGTACTCTCCTCTATGACGTGGGTTTGGATTTAAAGGGGACCTCATTATTTAACCTGATTTTCACAAGCCTGATCTTCTCTTTTATGTCACACCTCCAAAAAGATCACCATAGTGAAAAAAAAAATTATAAAAAAAAACTCCAAACCCCTTGAGTGTATAGTAATAGGAATATCCTATACTGTTGGAAGCATTGTTTTGAATAATAGACATTTACATAATGTAAATGGCACATAAACGAAAAGGGTATCCAGATTGTTTTTAGAGGAGCAGGAACATTCCACCCTTTTTTTTATTTTTAAGCATAAGGGTACTGAAATCCTTAAGATCCTGATCTTTGTTCTGAATGCTCACACGATGACAGTGTGTCACACGCCACATCACATGACCAGGCAGACCTATATCTAGACTTTTCCGTGGGCACACAACAATATGCAGAGCTTAAAAGACAATGTTTTAGGTTCTCTGCGCGTGTGACAGCTTGATGAAGAAAGTTGTCAGGGGATATGGGGCCTTTGATATACCAATAATTTAAGGCATTAAAACTAATTTCTCTCATACCCCATTTTTCCTTTTCAGAGGGGGGCAATAGGGTCTGCTTGACTATACAGGGAGATATAACATCAAGAATGATGTATGGTTTGAAAAGTAGATCTTAAAAAATATGATCGGAATATTTAGATGTGTATCACTTATGTATGTTTTGTTCGCACCTAATCACGATGGATATGCAAGTAGCTCCCTCTTTGTCCTCACCCAAAAAAAAACATTGCATGAGAATAATGCTGTGTTTGCTTACAGGGTGGGGTGCATCGCAGACCACAAGTCCACAAGTTGTCACTCAAATACTAATGTATACAGATAATGCATTGTTGACTTACAGAATGGTGTACATTGCTGATCACGAGGGACTGGCACATAGCATTTTATGGATACTCTAATCAAAATAATGATGTCTCTCTCTTTTTATCTTTTCATAGTCTCTAACTAAAAATAGCTTGTCATAAGAGAAAAAGAACAATAAGGCCTATAAAATCAGCATGGTGTAGTGAGGAATGATATATGTCATGGGTGCAGAATTTGTGTTCTTTGTAGACATAATTATTTGATGGGGATCTTCATAAAACTGTGGTCCTGAAGAAACCCATCTGACCTGAAGTGGCATTGTGATACAGGTGAAACATGTAGACCCCGTTGATGGGGGAGCTCATAACTGCAGGCACATCACGTTTTTCTGTTTTTAACCTACCAAAGGTTCCCCATAATAAATTTCAAATAAAGAAGGGGTACTCGGAGGTAATTTTAAAAAATAAGATCCCACAATAGCATCTAGCTCTGCTATAATTCAAGCACTGAAGCACACCCAGATACACGAGGTATGCTGGGTGGAAACCCAATGATGAAGCATGCCACTGGCACAACTAGTAGGTGAGGTTTGTTTTACAAAAAAGTTAGGAAACCTCATCAATAATGCAAATAAGACGCTGGGTAATGCAACTGAAGATCAGGCAGGCGCCATCTTGCATTTGAACTAAATTCAAGGAAAGGATGGTGACCTATGACTAGTAACCAAAATGTACAAGTTACTCACATAAAGTGCCACCCGAGAGTAGTGCCCGCACAGCAGCAATGAGAGAGATTAGGTGCAAACTAACAAATGAGGAATGCATAGACGTTCACATCTGGGCACACAATACATCTTGAATAACAACGCCCAAAAAAACAGCAGTATAAAATGACCTGCCTATGGTACCACACCTTGGTAAAGCTTCATGAGTGGAATGCAGGAAATCGCCTAGTTACAGGAGAGGGTGCAACTCAGAATGAACATTGGGTCACTTGCTTTTGCGGGGTGCGCAAATTCCGAATTACTGCAGAGAGGTTCTAGATGCCATAGGCAACATATTCCAAATGGCGATCCCCAAATTACCAGTATACACTCTTGTCAGGTCTGCCAAATAATGAAAATGTCACTTACCCAGTGTACAGCTGTTCGTGGCATTAGTCGCTGCAGATTCACATGTTGTGCACAGTCCGCCATCTGGTGTTGGGTCGGAGTGTTACAAGTTGTTTTTCTTCGAAGAAGTCTTTCGAGTCACGAGACCGAGGGACTCCTCCTCTTTGCTTCCATTGCGCATGGGCGTCGGCTCCATCTTAGATTGTTTTCCCCGCAGAGGGTGAGGTAGGAGTTGTGTGTGTTAGTAATAGTGCCCATGCAATGGAATGAATAAGTATGTACCAATTAATGTTTAAGTAATATATATACAAATGTTGAAGATAACTTCCAACGGCTACAGGCTCCCGGGGAGGCGGGTGGGCACATGTGAATCTGCAGCGACTAATGCCACGAACAGATGTACCCTGGGTAAGTGACATTTTCAGTTCGATGGCATCTGTTGCTGCAGATACACATGTTGTGCATAGACTAGTAAGCAGTTATCTCCCCAAAAGCGGTGGCTCAGCCTGTAGGAGTGCAGTAGTCTGAAACAAAGTTCTCAGTACGGCTTGACCTACTGTGGCTTGTTGTGCGGATAGCACGTCTACACAGTAGTGCTTAGTAAATGTGTGAGGCGTAGACCATGTGGCTGCCTTACATATTTCGTGCATTGGAATATTTCCTAGGAAGGCCATGGTAGCGCCTTTCTTTCTGGTTGAGTGTGCCCTTGGTGTAATGGGCAGTTGTCTCTTTGCTTTAAGGTAGCAGGTTTGGATGCACTTAACTATCCATCTGGCTATACCCCGTTTTGATATTGGGTTTCCTGTATGAGGTTTTTGAAATGCAATAAACAGTTGTTTTGTTTTTCTAACTTCCTTTGTTCTGTCAATGTAGTACATTAGAGCTCTTCTGACGTCTAATGTATGTAGTGCCCTTTCAGCTACTGAGTCTGGCTGTGGGAAGAACACTGGTAGCTCTACCGTTTGATTTAAGTGGAATGGTGAAATAACCTTTGGTAGGAATTTAGGATTGGTTCTTAGTACTACCTTATTTTTGTGTATTTGGATAAAAGGTTCTTGTATTGTAAACGCCTGAATTTCACTCACTCTTCTTAGAGATGTGATGGCAATGAGAAATGCAACCTTCCAGGTTAAGAATTGTATTTCGCAAGAATGCATGGGTTCAAAAGGTGGTCCTATGAGTCTTGTCAAGACGATGTTAAGGTTCCATGAAGGAACAGGTGGTGTTCTTGGTGGTATTATTCTTCTTAGGCCTTCCATAAACGCTTTAATGACGGGTATCCTAAATAGTGACGTTGAATGGGTAATCTGCAGGTATGCAGATATTGCTGCGAGGTGTATTTTTATGGAAGAGAAGGCCAGATTTGACTTTTGTAAGTGTAGTAAATATCCCACTACATCCTTTGGGGATGCGTGTAATGGTTGAATTTGATTATTATGGCAGTAGCAAACAAACCTTTTCCATTTGCTTGCATAGCAGTGTCTAGTGGAAGGTCTTCTAGCTTGTTTTATGACTTCCATACATTCTTGGGTGAGGTTTAAATGTCCGAATTCTAGGATTTCAGGAGCCAGATTGCTAGATTGAGCGATGCTGGGTTTGGATGCCTGATCTGTTGTTTGTGTTGTGTTAACAGATCTGGCCTGCTGGGTAATTTGACGTGGGGTACTACTGACAGGTCTAGTAGTGTTGTGTACCAGGGTTGTCTTGCCCATGTTGGTGCTATTAATATGAGTTTGAGTTTGTTTTGACTCAATTTGTTTACTAGATATGGAAGGAGAGGGAGAGGGGGAAAAGCGTATGCAAATATCCCTGACCAGTTCATCCATAGGGCATTGCCTTGAGACTGCCTGTGTGGGTACCTGGATGCGAAGTTTTGGCATTTTGCGTTCTCCTTTGTTGCAAATAGGTCTATTTGCGGTGTACCCCAAAGTTTGAAGTAAGTGTTTAGGATTTGGGGGTGAATCTCCCATTCGTGGACCTGTTGGTAATCTCGAGAGAGATTGTCTGCTAGTTGATTCTGGATCCCTGGAATAAACTGTGCTATTAGGCGAATGTGGTTGTGAATTACCCATTGCCATATCTTTTGTGCTAGGAGACACAGCTGTGTCGAGTGTGTTCCCCCTTGTTTGTTTAGATAATACATTGTTGTCATGTTGTCTGTTTTGACAAGAATGTATTTGTGGGTTATGATGGGTTGAAATGCTTTCAGCGCTAGGAATACTGCTAGTAATTCGAGGTGATTTATATGCAGTTTTGTTTGATGTACGTCCCATTGTCCTTGGATGCTGTGGTGATTGAGGTGTGCTCCCCACCTTGTCATGGAAGCATCTGTTATTACGTATTGTGGCACTGGGTCTTGGAAAGGCCGCCCTTTGTTTAAATTTGTACTGTTCCACCATAGAAGCGAGATGTATGTTTGGCGGTCTATCAACACCAGATCTAGAAGGTGACCCAGTGCATGTGACCATTGTGATGCTAGGCACTGTTGTAAGGGCCTCATTTGCAGTCTTGCGTTTGGGACAATGACTATGCATGAGGACATCATGCCTAGGAGTTTTAGGACCACTTTTGCCTGTATTTTTTGTGTTGGATACATGGCTTGTATAACTTTGTGAAAATTTTGGACCCTTTGTGGACTTGGAGTGGCTAATCCTTTTGTTGTGTTGAATACTGCTCCTAAGTATTGCTGTATTTTGCACGGCAGAATGTGTGATTTTGTGTAGTTGAGGGAGAACCCGAGTTTGTAGAGGGTTTGTATGACATACTCTGTGTGCTGTGAACACTTTGTTAGAGAGTTGGTCTTGATTAGCCAATCGTCTAGATACGGGAATACGTGTATGTGCTGCCTTCTGATGTGTGCGGCTACTACTGCTAGGCATTTGGTAAATACTCTTGGTGCGGTTGTTATACCGAACGGTAAGACTTTGAATTGGTAATGTATTCCCTTGAATACGAACCTTAGGTATTTCCTGTGAGAAGGATGTATCGGTATGTGGAAATACGCGTCTTTGAGATCTAAGGTTGTCATGTAATCTTGTTGCTTTAGCAGTGGTAACACTTCTTGTAGCGTGACCATGTGGAAGTGGTCTGATTTGATGTAGGTGTATAGTATTCTGAGATCCAGGATTGGTCTCAGTGTTTTGTCCTTTTTTGGTATTAGAAAGTACAGTGAGTAGACTCCTGTGTTTATTTGTGTACATGGTACCAGTTCTATTGCTTCTTTTTGCAGTAATGCTTGAACTTCTATTTCTAGAAGGTCTAAATGCTGTTTTGACATTTTTTTTGTTTTTGGTGGGACATTTGGGGGGATTTGTAGAAATTCTATGCAATAACCATGTTGGATAATTGCTAAGACCCAAGTGTCCGTTGTTATATCCTCCCACGATTGATAAAACTGACTTAGTCTTCCCCCCACTGGTGTTATGTGGAGGGGTTGAGTGACTTGTGAGTCACTGTTTGGTTGTTGGGGTTTTTGGGCTTTGAAATTTTCCCCGGTTTCTAGGGAATTGTCCTCCTCTGTACTGGCCCCGAAAGCCTCCCCTTTGGTACTGTCCCTGATAGGTAGACGGTGTTGATTGTGAGGTGCTGGCTTGTGTGGCCTGACCCCGAAACCCCCCTCTGAAGGTTGTTTTACGGAAGGTGCCGAAAGTGCCTCTGCCCTGCGGGGAATAGAGCGCGCCCATGGCCTTTGCTGTGTCAGTGTCCTTTTTCAGCTTCTCAATTGCCGTGTCCACCTCTGGTCCGAACAATTGCTGTTCATTGAACGGCATATAGAGTACTGCTTGCTGTATTTCTGGTTTAAAGCCAGATGTGCGTAACCATGCATGCCTTCTGATGGTTACTGCAGTGTTTATTGTTCTTGCAGCTGTGTCCGCTGCATCCATAGAGGAGCGTATTTGGTTATTGGAGATGTTTTGTCCCTCCTCAACCACTTGTTTTGCCCGTTTTTGAAATTCTTTGGGTAGATGCTCGATGAGGTGCTGCATCTCGTCCCAATGGGCTCTGTCATAACGCGCTAGGAGCGCCTGAGAATTTGCGATGCGCCACTGGCTTGCAGCTTGTACAGCGACCCTTTTCCCCGCTGCATCGAACTTTCGGCTTTCTTTATCCGGGGGTGGTGCATCGCCCGATGTGTGTGAATTGGCTCTTTTGCGAGCTGCCCCTACCACAACTGAGTCTGGTGGCAATTGTGAGGTAATAAAAGCAGGGTCCGTGGGCGGTGCTTTATATTTCTTCTCCACCCTTGGAGTTATCGCTCTACTCTTGACAGGGTCCTTGAAGATTTGCTTTGCGTGCCTTAGCATTCCTGGGAGCATAGGCAGGCTTTGGTAGGTGCTATGGGTGGAGGAGAGGGTGTTGAAAAGGAAGTCATCCTCGATAGGTTCCGTGTGTAACGACACGTTATGGAATTCTGCTGCCCTAGCCACCACCTGTGCATACGCTGTGCTGTCTTCGGGTGGTGAGGGCTTGGTAGGGTATGATTCCGGGCTATTGTCTGATACTGGGGCGTCGTATAGGTCCCAAGCATCTTGGTCATCTTGGCTCATGGTGGTGTGAGCCGGTGAATGTGACGGAGTCTGTGCCGGTGAGATATGAGTTACAGGTGGAGGAGAGGGTGGCGGAGTTGCCTTCTTTGCCACCTTTGCTTGTGGTGTTAGTTGTTCCGTTTGGAACTCAAGTCTTCTTTTTCTCCTGATTGGTGGAAGAGTGCTGATCTTCCCTGTTTCACTCTGAATGAAGATCCTTTTTTGTGTATGGTCTACATCAGTGGTTTGTAACTCCTCTTCAAACCTGTGTTTGCGCATTTGAGAGGACAGTGATTGTTCCTCTGAATATGAGCTGGCAGAGGGTTCGGTTGCTGGTTGTTTTGGCACCGAAACAGTGTCTTTTTTTGTTTTCGGCTCCGAGGCAAATGTTTTCTTTTTCGGAGTCGAGCCTTCTCGGTGTCGATCTTCCTCGGTTCCGCTGTCTCTGCGTCGAGCAGCTTCGGTTCCGCTGTCTCGGCGGCGAACTTTTTCGGCAACGCTTTCTCGGTCCCGAGAATGTTGCGTGCCTGTGTCTCGACCCGAGTCGGACGATCTTGGCACCAGTTCGGCCTTCTTCAGTGCCGATGGATGGTCACCTTTATGGGTTGAGCCATGGCCTGTTGGCAGTGGCGTCCCCTGGGCCTTTTCTGTTTTCTTGTGCTGTGTGATTTTCGACGTCTTACTCACAGTTTCCTCGACGTCGAATTCCTCCGAGTCCGATTCATGTATGGAGAAGGCTTCCTCTTCTTCTCCTTGTTCCTCGAACTCTCGGTGTCCTGTCGGCGTGGACGCCATCTGTAATCTTCTGGCTCGCCGGTCACGGAGCGTCTTTCGGGACCGGAACGCACGACAGGCCTCACAAGTTTCCTCCTTGTGCTCAGGTGACAGGCACAAGTTACAGACCAAATGTTGGTCTGTGTATGGGTATTTATTGTGGCATTTAGGACAGAATCGGAACGGGGTCCGTTCCATCAGTGTCGATGTTACACGCGGTCGGGCCGACCAGGCCCCGACGGGGGATCGAAATTACCCCGAAGGGCTACCGAAGCTCTTACCGATTCGGTGTCGATTCTATCTATCCCGAGCGAAACAATACCGACGTAGTTTTCCGAAGTTTTGACTATCTTTCCGTCCCGAAACACGGAGCGAAAAGGAACACGTCCGAACCCGAGGGCGGGGAAAAAAACAATCTAAGATGGAGCCGACGCCCATGCGCAATGGAAGCAAAGAGGAGGAGTCCCTCGCTCTCGTGACTCGAAAGACTTCTTCGAAGAAAAACAAATTGTAACACTCCGACCCAACACCAGATGGCGGACTGTGCACAACATGTGTATCTGCAGCAACAGATGCCATTGAACACTAACATTCCCCCATAAATCTCACAGGAATAGGCAAACATCGGTAGCTCTAGTAACTGCTAAAAATACCCTGTTGACGCACTGGAGTCAAAAAAACGTTTTCAACATTTCGGAATTTGCTACATAAAATATGGTTTCTTATGGACATGAATAAGATTGTGCTCACAATCTCCAATGTCACCCAGAGTTATTACTCCATTCTCCTCTCAATGGAATCTAGAAAACTCACAGGGATTCGATATTTAAGAACTATATTATGTTTGCTTTTCCGATTTAGTTTGCAACTTGAAGTGAAGATTTACAGTATTTATATATCGGGCACCACAGCGCATGCCAGGGCAGCCGGGCCAGCGCTCACACTCCAATGCTTTATTGACAATGATTAGTATGACTTCACTGAGCTAAGTAAAATATTTATTTGTTTATAAATACAGACATGAGCTATGACTTTTTTAATACAGCTCCTCAGCCTTGCTGTGACCATTGCGCTATGTGTGCCTCACTCACAGCCGCTCGTCTCTCAAGACTTGCCAAATCGTTATCATGCCGTCCGGTGCTGACTATGGCGGCCGGGGTCCAAGACAACTGACTCTATAATTTATTTATTAATATAGATAGGCTGAGGCAGTTTAAATCCATGTTGAGGGGCCTCTTACATCCTGTCACTTGACACTGGGTGACCTGTATTTCCACGTGGGACAGAGCGGCCTGGAGTTCAGTGATGCTTCTCTCACAATACGATTGGTTACAAGGACACTAGATGCTTCCTTTTCTGTTGCTTTGCGTTTTAAGATTTTAGAGTTTCATGTTGCTCAAATGGGTGTAAATCGGTGATGTTACTGAAGTTTCTCATTAGCCTTAAAAAATGGCCATACAATGGTCTTTTGTATTAGTCTAAGGGTGAAAGCTGTCAAATTTCAATAACAGTTGGTTTAAGATAGGTATTTTCATGCAGAAACCTGTCTTCTGCAAATATAGTGCCATCCAAAAATGTCAGTGATATATTATTTACATTGAACATGAATTTCAAATTTGGATCACAACTGTTTAACCATGAAAAAATGTGAACGTTGAATCCATGTCCTCTGCCCATACCACTAGGACATCATCTGTATTAGATGGATTCTAAAAAACATTCTTCCAAAATCTAAGACACACAGCCCTGCTACACTTGCGGCAAAGATACTCCCCACAGACGGCCTATGTATTTCCAAATAAAATGTGCCTTTAAATTCAAATGTTTCTTGTGAGGAAAAATCTTGCACACTCCAGAACACATCATATGTTCTCAATTCTCTCGAGAGTTTCTTATATTACTTGTAGTGTCTTCCTTTGGTAAACTAGTGTAGAGACTTTCTATGTCCTGACCAATTAACACATTTTCTTCAGGTTTGAATTCTATCTAAATTGACTCAAAAGATTTTTGGGGCCCTTAAGATAGGTGGGGGGTCTTTTGTACCAACGGTTTCAGAAAGAAATCGCAAAGGCAAGTTTGAGGTTCCAGAAGGGAGCAGATACCTGAAACTATGGGGGCCCAGGTAGTGGGAATCTGTTCTTGTGTATTTTTGAAAGGTGATACTGGATTGAGGGTTTCGTCTATATCCACCTTACTACGTCTGCCTCCTCTAATAGGCAGTTAATTACAAAGCTCAATTGTAAAGTTGGATCCCTTTCATGAACACTGCCATTTTCCTCATCCAGTAAGAGGTGTATGCATCGTTTCTATGTTCCATTAATTACTGTGGAACTATCCCCCCCACCCTTATTGGTGGGTTTTATGATAGTTTGTATTTGACTTTAGTTCCTCAGAGGCTTCTTTTTCCTATTTTGTCATGTTATGAAACATCATGTTTCCTTCACTGAGTGCCCTCAACTCATTAAAAACAGCCTGCTCAAAAGCTAAAAGCCCATTAGAGCTTTTTGATCAGGGAGACAATATAAGACAAATACATCCATGAGTTCTCTCTTCTGTGGTTTTAAAGTATTATGTAGATTGTGAACTGGTATACTTCTGCTTCCATGGTATTTAATCATGTTTACCTTAAAGCTGAAAGTGTGCCCATATTATTTTAGTTCTTTCAGCAGTGTAGGAATAGATATAGCAGGTTGAAGATTGCCATCAGAATAACGTCTGTTTGCATGGCAAGTTTATAGCTGACTTACGTATTGCTACCCCTTTATTTTCTTGCAAATCTTGTCTGCCGGCAGCCCTGTTGTTAATGCAGATAGTTTCAGCCATTCTTTTGTGTACAATTGGATTGCGGAGTTTGTTGTTGCTGGATCAATCTATCAGGTGGGTCTATAGTTTTGTATAAGTCATCCAAGTACATGTGGAATGTCTCTGCTATTTTTGTTTTGTTGTAATTGAAACCCCCCACCCAAACAAACCCCCTCTTTGTCTCGTCTTTTTTCTATACTTAGACATATAATAACTCCGTGTAATTTCCAATGGTTGAATGTAGTTATATTGGTGGTTGTGCTTCGCCTAAAAGGGCCTATGAGTGCTCCTCGCTGCTTATTTATTTTCACCTTAGGGTTTCTTTCACTTTTAGGGCAGGCTCAGACCTTTCTCACTTTCTGGGCATCTAATTTCACTGGCAGACTTGAGGCCCTCTAGGGACTATTAAACTGAATTTTGAAGAACGTTTAGTAGTACTTCAATAGTACTACTAAGAATACTACAAAATGGTATTTACAAACCTATATGTGTAAATTCTCACCTCCACCTCTCCTATCTTTTCTATGGGGAGATCATGTTAGTTTGTTACTTAACAGTAAATGTAGGAGGGACCGGGCGAATTGCAGGGAAAAGGGGCATACCACTACTCAAATGGAGTGGTTTATGAAAACATAAGAAAGGGTTTAGCTCTAGGGCTAAAAAGGTGTTTAGGAAGGGTAATGCACCCACTCAAAAGAGTAAGCCTATTGCTGTTCGAAAACTGCACTTTTTGAGTTATTGCAGCCTCAAAAGGACAGAAACAGGAGTAAATTACTCCACTCAAGAGTATTTCCAGCTCCACACATGGCCGACCACTTGTATTGCAACATCTTCTGATAGACAGTAATGGTGGCAGTGACTTAAAATAAAACCCCGGTGCTAGATGGTACGACGTTGTGGGAATTAAGTAATGTTTCCCTATATTTAAGTATACCTATCAGTCCCCCAGGCTGAATGACTAGTTCTCCAGTATTGGATCTTTCATAGATTCACATGCTTGAATCATCCCCGTCGTCGAGGTGGGAGTCCCACGGTAAGTTTAAATACATAAAGCAGTAAGTCAGTAAAAGTAAAACCAGTAGGCCCCAGTAGGCCTCATAAGGTATTTTACAGTCTATCCACTTTGTTTTGTGAAAAGACCCAAACTTCAGTCTCAACCAATCAGGATTCAGCCCCTCCCAGACACTCCCAACAGAGGCTGAATTCCCTCAGATTTTCTACCGCACGTCGTGTGAAGGGAGTCTCCCTGAGCTCTGCTCAGTTTTTTCCTATTTTCTGACTGAAGATTAGTTTTTTCTCTCAGGAAACTTGCTACAGCTCTACTATGTCTGAAAAGGCAAAAAAGGGTCTGTTCAGAGACTGTGACACCTGTGGGAAGAAGAGACTGCATGTTGATGACCCCCACAAGAAGTGTATTTATTGCCTTCATCCAGACCACAAGGTGAGAGACTGCAAAATCTGTCGCACCTTTAGTCAAAAAACCCTCAAAGACCAGGAGGGTAGACTTCTCTTATGGCTACAAAAACAGAAAGCCTTAGAGCATCCTTCCTCAGATGACAGCGATGCATCACCACAGACTTCTCGCCCTCAAAAAAGAACAGGTGAGAGAAGCAGAGGGTCGGATGAACCACCAAGAAAGGTGCTCAAGAAGACAATCAAAGTCTCTACTGGGACGAAAAAGGATGTTTTTCATTCAGAGACATTCAAACAGGGGCCAAAAAAGGTTCATTCAGAACCTACTACACCTTTACACCAGAAAAGTGCCTCAAAAAAGCCATCTCTGTCTCTGTCACCACAAAAAGAGCCAGAAAACATCTTTTCGGTGAAAAAACAACCGTCGACGACCACCCCGTCGACGACTGTGTCGACGGTAACAGCGACTACGGTATCGTCGACGTTCACGACGCCAGCCTCACCGATGATTATGACGTCGTCGCCGTTGTCATCGACGACGATAATTACAGCGAAAATTTTTAAGAAGGCTTCGTCGGCAACCACATCGTCGACAGCGGAGGCCTCCTGGCTTCACCAATCAACCAGGGCACTCCCGTCTACGAAGCACCTCTCAATGAGGTTCAAGAAGGCACTGCCGACGACGGCACCAACACGACCGTCGTCGATAAAGTACCCGTTGACGAAGAGACCATCAACGGAAGATTCGTTGACAGAGACCCCGTTAGTAAAGACGCCGCCGACGACGGAGCCGTCGACGAGTGCACCGTCGGTGGGAGAACCGTCGATGAGAGACCCGTCGACGAAGGAACCGTCGGTGAGAGAGCCGTCGACGAGAGAACCGTCGACGAGAGAACGGGCCAAAAGAGAACCGTCAACGAGGGAACCGCCGACGAGTGAACCGTCGACGATCATATCATCTACAGAATTAACAGTATACAAACCATCCACCTACCTGGATACTTCGCCTCACCATTCCTCGTACCATCAGGACCAGCACCAGATTCTTACCCCTTTCAATTATTAATATAGGGGACAAGGCGTCTGATATTCTTCCAATGCATACCTCACCAAGGAAAGTGTTGCCATACCCACCACAACATCTTTTAGAGGATGAGGACGACGACACATACTCGCAGAACGAGGGAATGTTTGGGGCAGCTAGTAGCCCGTCACAACTCAATGTGAAATGCCAAGAGTTTGACGAAGAAGAGGATCAACAGTATCAGCCTAGTTATGCCTCAACATCTTATCCACCACAACAACCATCGCCCCTCGCTATGCCTAGCACATTAGTGACAGATCTACAACTTATGTTGAAAGACTACTATAGAAGGTTTCCACCGTCAACTCAGTCCACGCCACCTAGACCTGAGAGCTACCAGACACCTCGGCAAGCTCATACTACTAGCCTTTCCGTAACGCCACCGGCTACTATACCTGTAATTAGCCAAACCCAGGAAGCTTGCCCCTCATCGGACGACGAAAGGGAAGAGGGTGAGCTAAGAGATTCGGCGACTAGTGAATGGGATGATTATCTCGTCCCCACACCATCTCCACCGCCAGCAGGTCCAGTAGATTCTCCTCCAGAGGACATAGGAGGTTTCCATAATCTGATAGAGCGAGCGGCGAAACGTTTTGGCCTTGCTATTGTTTCTCATGAAACCAAATGTTTTTTATATGACTTTAAAGAGCCATCAAAGAGATCTGTAAGAGCTATACCCATTGTCGATTTCTTATGGCAGGAGGGCTTGAAGGCAATGAAAAACCCAGCAACAGTGCCTTCACAAATGCCAAGATTAGAGAAAAAATATAAGGCCCCAGATGATTCTCCGGCCTGTCTAGTCTCACAGCCGAAACCTGACTCTGTGATATCTCAGGCGGCTCAGCGACATTCCAAAAACCCCTCCACACCTATTGCGTCTCCCCCAGATAAAGAAGGAAGGAGACTAGACAATAGTGGCAAGAAATTCTCCTCTGTGGCCGCAGTCACCGTTAAGGCGGCTAACTCCCTCGCCATCTTGGGAAGGTACGATCGGCAGATGTGGGCAGACATGTCTGCTTTTTTAGATTTACTGCCAGAAGACGTCAAGGTGGAAGCAAAAAAGGTCTTGCAGGAGGGAGAAAGGGTCTCCGCAGAAATAATAGACAGCGCAATAGACATTTCTCTCACTGGCTTTAGACAGTTAGCTGGTGCAGCAGTCCTGCGCAGACAAGGATGGCTAAAGGCGACTTCATTCAGACCAGAAGTCCAAACTCGTGTTCTTGACATGCCTTTCGATGGAGAGAGTTTATTTGGCAAACACGTTGACGATATGTTGCAGGCTATCAAGACGGATACCGACACGGCGAAATCCCTAGGTACCCTGCAATATAAAAAACAGCCTTTCCGTGGAGCAAGGGGTAGAGGTAATTACTCCTTTCGAGGTGGATACCAGCAATACAGGTCTCAATATCCATCTTCCTCCACAGGATCACGACAGCAATACCATCAGCAACAGCAGCATTATCGATTGCCTCCGGCCGCAGCTTACAAACACCCGGCTAGAGGAAGAGGAGCTGCCCGAGGAAGAGATTCAGGCAGAAAACAATGACCCACTGATCATCTCAACGCTTCCCCACCAACCAACATCGAGGGTCGGAGGTCGCATCACTTCCTATTTCCCCAACTGGAAGGCTATAACATCGGACAGATGGGTACTCGATGTAGTGGCCAGAGGTCATACTCTGGAATTCACTCAAACACCACCAACTGTTCCTCCATCGGGCCCACCGCCTCCGAGGTTGAACCAACTCCTCAGGGAAGTAAGAATAATGCTGAGAAAAGGAGCAGTGGAACCAGTCCCTTTATTTCAAAAGAACAGAGGATTCTACTCCCGTTTTTTCCTTGTAAAGAAACCCTCAGGAGACTGGCGCCCCATTCTGGACTTGAGAGCCCTGAACAAGTTTCTAAAGAAGCAATCGTTCAGGATGGTAACTCTACAGGATGTCCTGCGTCTGTTAAATCCCGGAGATCGGATGGCATCCCTAGACCTCCAGGATGCCTATTTTCATATCCCCATATATCGCAACCATCGCAAATTCCTAAGGTTCAAAGTGGGAAGTATGCATCTTCAATTCCGAGTTCTGCCATTCGGCCTCAAATCAGCCCCCAGAATCTTCACAAAAATGTTAGCTCCGGTAGCAGCACATCTCCGCCAGTCAGGGATCCAGGTCTTCCCTTACCTGGACGACTGGCTTATAAAGGCACCCTCAAAATCGCAGGTGACAAATCATATTTCCCATTGCCTTCAATTGCTACACAATCTAGGGTTCGTAGTCAATTATCAGAAATCTCAACTCTACCCCAAACAGGAATTGAATTTCTTGGGGGCAATTCTGGACACAGTCCGCAACAAAGCCTACCCATCTCACGAGCGGAAACAAAAGTTAACCTCCTTGGCAGAAAGGCTCTCCAGAAGAAGGTTCGTTTCAGTCCGCATCTACAAATCATTGCTCGGAATGATATCTTCATGCATTCTGCTAGTCCCAGATTGCAGGCTCCATATGCGACCCCTGCAAGAACAATTAGACATACAATGGACCCAGGTCAACGGTTCCTTCGAAGACAAGATTCGCATAACGTCTCCAATGAAGAACATCATGAGGTGGTGGGCGAATCTAACCAATTTGTCAAACGGACTGTCTTTTCTTCTCCAAACACCAAGTTACATAGTAACAACGGACGCCTCTCTTGCAGGATGGGGGGCACATTGCCAAGACCTGCAAATCAGCGGAATCTGGAATCAGCAAGAACGTCAGCTCCACATCAATTATCTGGAACTCAAGGCAATACATTTAGCTCTGAAAGCTTTCTTACCAAAGATACAGAGTTCAAGCATTTTAATCAGGGCAGACAATACAACCAGCATGTTTTACCTAAACAAGCAAGGAGGCACAGGATCCCTACAACATTCCCAGCTAGCCCAACAGATTTGGACATGGGCTATAAAGCACAATATTTCACTCAAAGCGGAGCATGTACCAGGACAAACCAATATTCTAGCAGACACCCTGAGCAGGACAGTGATTCCTTATCACGAGTGGGAACTGGACCAGAAAACTCTCAACAGCCTTTTTCTATTATGGGGCAAACCGAACTTAGATCTATTTGCCACTCTCGAGAACAAGAAATGCCAGTTCTACGCAAGTTGGCTTCCCCAAAAAGATTCGTGGGGGAATGCGTTTTCGATGAGATGGTCCGGAGTTTATGCCTACGCTTTTCCTCCGATCCCGCTCATTCCGAGAGTCATCAACAAACTGAAGGCGGAGGGGTGTCGCCTTCTGCTCATAGCTCCCAAATGGCCCAGAAGGTCTGGTATACGGAGCTCCTCATGCTCTCCGAACGACCACATCTACGACTCAGACAGAGCCCGACTCTTTTAACGATGCACCAGGGGCAAGTCAGACACCCAGATCCGTCATCTCTTCATTTGTCAGCGTGGCTCCTGAATACAATGAATACTTGAATCTCAACATTTCCCCGGAGTGTAGAGACATCTTGGCGAAAGCTAGAGCGGACACTACCAACAAAACCTATAAACTTAAATGGAAACGTTTTTGTATATGGTGTGCAACACAAGATATACATCCTTTGTCCTCTACTCCGGAACAGATACTTCCATATCTCCTGCTCCTCGCAAAATCAGGGCTTGCATATTCTTCTATTCGGGTACATCTGGCAGCAATCTCCAGATACCGCAGATCTCCAGACAGTTTCTTTGTGTTCCACAAGAATCGTCAAACAATTTATGAAGGGCCTTTTTCGGGTTTTCCCGCCAGTTAGAAGGCCTCCACCTTTATGGTCATTGAATGTGGTATTGATGCAGCTTATGAAAGCTCCTTTTGAACCGATTCACAAAGCTGACCAAAAATTCATCTCATGGAAAACAGCGTTACTGCTAGCTCTTACTTTAGCAAAGAGAGTCAGTGACATTCAGGCTTTCACTATCAAACAGCCTTTTCTTCAATTCACAAACTCAGGTGTCATCTTGTGCACAAATCCAAAATACATCCCGAAAGTTCCTTCAACGTTTCACCTAAATGAACCAGTTATCTTAAAAACCTTTTTTCCAAATCCGCAAACAGTAGCGGAAAAAACATTACATTCCCTTGATATTAAAAGATGTTTAAAGTTTTATCTACAGAAAACTCAAGCTATCCGCCAGTCGGATCAATTGTTTGTAGCTTTCGGAGGAACAAGAAGGGGACACGCGGTGTCCAAACAGACTATAGCAAGATGGATTGGTCTGGCAATTCAATTCTGCCATTCAAAAGCAGGAAAACCGCTCCACACCAAGGTGAGAGCCCACTCTACAAGATCGGTAGCCACTTCTGCTGCATTATTTGCAGGGGTACCACTACATAGCATCTGTAGAGCAGCAACATGGTCCAGCCAACACACATTTACGAGGCATTACTGTCTCGAGGAAACGAACAACGTCGATACAGCAGTGGGGCAGGCAGTGCTGAGGCATTTATTTCGATAAGGTGAGCCTCTAACACATCCCACCACCACACTCAAGGTATGTTCATTATTGGTTCTTAGTCTTCTTAATAACTACAGTGTGTTTTACTCTACATTTCTGCTTCAGATTGTTCACTTCATTATAATGTTTTAGCTTGTCGTATTCTTCATAATAATGAAAAGAGTACAGGTTTTTTCTTCCACACACCTGTTATTGCTCTTCTATTCGAATGTCTATTGATGTACATCTATTGATAGATATGTGTTTTTTTTAAAGCTGAACTAATGTGATTCACATCATTTATAAAATTACTAAAGAATTACAGTCAATGTAATTCACTAATTAAGAAAACATTACTGCTCGTTATTCTGATTCAAGCATGTGAATCTATGAAAGATCCAATACTGGAGAAGAAAATTAGTTACTTACCTGTAACTGCAGTTCTCCAGTATTGGTATCTTTCATAGATTCACATGCGACCCACCCTCCTCCCCTCAGAGGCTCCCCTATGATACAGATATTAAACTTCACACTCCTACTAAGAAAATCTGAGGGAATTCAGCCTCTGTTGGGAGTGTTTGGGAGGGGCTGAATCCTGATTGGTTGAGACTGAAGTTTGGGTCTTTTCACAAAACAAAGTGGATAGACTGTAAAATACCTTATGAGGCCTACTGGGGCCTACTGGTTTTACTTTTACTGACTTACTGCTTTATGTATTTAAACTTACCGTGGGACTCCCACCTCGACGACGGGGATGATTCAAGCATGTGAATCTATGAAAGATACCAATACTGGAGAACTGCAGTTACAGGTAAGTAACTAATTTTCTTACTATTGCGACATGAAAACACTCATTGGTTGCCAAAATATTTTACAGACCCAAGAGGTAGTCACAGTTTTTTGTGGTGGTCACAAAAAGTTTGTTTGCTCGCCTTTGCTATTACACAGACATCTCACGAGTGAGGGGTCTGCCCCAGGAGCTCTTTGTGCCCTTGCACACCTTTCCAGTAAATCACCAGAATCACAGATATGGTGGAGGCCTTTTGTGTGCTGAGCGCGGCCTGGAGATGGCAGCGCGCGCAAGGCACAAACAAATGCAGAGCAAATCCAGTTTCAGTTTACCTATGTGGCCACAAGGTCTAGGCCTGGGTCCTTTTATTATCTTCCCTGTCCTGGTCAATACAACTTGGGTCATACGTGACGGGTTCCTCTACTTACCCCCCTTCACTGCTTTGTAAGGTGGGATGTTCCAATTCCCCAATCACAAGACAGGCCCTATGATCAATGGCAGACAATAAAATGGCACCTGCTCCCATCCCATGCACGCCACCTTTACCACCAACCCGCTTAGCCCCGACAGCAGTCCAAAAATGAGGGTAAAGGTGAAGCCTAGGACAAGCTGAGTCAGATATGGAGCGTCCGGATCGGGTGGTGGGGGAAGGGTTGGGCAGGGCATTCTCTGTTAACCTGGCATCTATAGTTGGTGCCCCAGGATTGGCACAGCTGTAGCAGTTTTGTTTAAAAACAAAATCTATTAATGTTTACTTTTATGTGAATTTACCACTGCTGATTAGTTAGCTCCATGTTCTAGATTGTGAACCATTGGTTCACCAGCTCCCAGATTCTGTTTCAGGCAGTTGATCTTGGGCTTAATGTAAAAAAATAAGAATAAACCATTTATTATTTCATTATAAAACATGTTAACACCTTGGCCCTATTGTCTTTTCAGGTACCAAAGGAACCCCCATATCCTCCATGAGCTCCTAAAATTACCAGCAATCTCTGTCAGTCCGCAGAACCGTAGTCCATGACAAAGAAAAATTGTCCAAGTATTGGATCACCTCCTCATGACCTGTACACCATGTGAATAGCCATTGTAGGAAGGAACTGAACCGCTCAAAAAGCGCACGCGAAATGGAACAGCCCAAAGGCAGTGCCTTATCTACAAACCACTGTCCCCCTAATTGAATGCCCAGTAACTGGTAATCATCTGGGTGTACCGGCAGCAACCTGAATGCTGATTTTATGTCAAATTTTCCCATGTTTGTGCCTTTTCCTGCCTGTTCCACCAAATCGATTGCCGCATCAACTGATGAGTAGGACACTGAGGACACATCCTCATCAATAAAATCACTCACTGAGAAACCTGCCAGCCATGATAAATACTGCATCAACGCAAGCTCTTTCCTTGGTACCACCCCCCTATTGGGGACTGTGAGAAAAGGCATCTTTTGTCATGATTAGACCCCACTTTTTGCCTGGTATTTGAGGTAGTCTCAAAGTTGTTGGTGCCCAGGGCCCCTCCTAACCAGGTTCCCTGGGCCAGATCTCTTTCCCTGAAACTGTTGTGATGCATTGGCAACACCTTAAGCAGCCACTATAAGTACCTAGTAAATGGTACTTAGGTACCCAGGGCTTGGGGTACTAAGGGTAGGCCCTAGAGGGCAGAAGCACAGATTGTGTCACCTTCTAGGGCCATTTATCTAGAAGCACCCAGCACTGCCATTTCAGGTGAGTGTTCTGATGCAATCCTAAAATGAAAACTCGACATGGCACATAGCCTGTGTGCCCTGTCCCCCTACACACTGTATGCAATATAGATAAATGCATGAGCAATATGCCCCTACTGTGTCCTTACCAAACCTGGGACATAGTAAGTGAATGGAGCAGCCATTTTAAATGCATGTGCTGTACATTGATCAGTACGAGTTTCCCAGCTATATAATAGCTACTCTGAACCCTGGGTTGTTTGGTATCAAACAACTCAGAATGATAAATCCAAACTGGTGCCAGTATTGGATTTCCTACAAAATGTACCCAGGGGTCACCTTAGAGGTGCCCCCTGCAAAAGCTAACTACTCTGGCATGGTTGCTGGCTGGTCACAAGCAGCCTGCTACCACTAGACAAGTTTCTGGAACCCTGGGGTGAGAGATCCTGCTCTCTGGGTCCCAGGACAAAACCCTTCTGGGGCAGAGGTGCTATCACACCTCCCCCAAAGAATGTGCACTGCCCTGCTAGCGAGCTTCACAGGGCTTACCGCCCTTGAAGCTTGACCCCCAAGCCTGCTGCTAGCAGCAAATGGCT
This sequence comes from Pleurodeles waltl, assembly GCF_031143425.1. Taxonomy (NCBI): domain Eukaryota; kingdom Metazoa; phylum Chordata; class Amphibia; order Caudata; family Salamandridae; genus Pleurodeles; species Pleurodeles waltl. The sequence goes on along the minus strand of NC_090437.1, from coordinate 415,669,454 downwards.
GCCCCCATTGCAAACCCCCAATTTTGGCAGTAGCTACGGCGGGAAAACACACAGAGGACATGAGGAATGGTCAGCCCCAGCTTGCACCACTCTAAAGGTGTTGCATGAGAGGTGACCCCACAATTTTATTTTCCTCCACCTTGCTTGGAAGGAAAATAGCCAGTCAGGTGTAGGGAAGTGACCTCTGCCCACAGGAAGCGGTCACTTAGTGGGTATAGCCAACCTAAGGTAAATTTCCCATTGGTCACTACTAGGTACTCCCCTTAACGCCCATAAAATACAGTATTTGGTGGGTATCCCTAGATGAGAGATTCATATTCCAAGGACATAAGAAGACCAGCAACAAAGTAGACGCAAGGATTGATAAATTAAGCCCTGCTGCACCAAGAAAAATGTGCCAAACCCTGCCTGCTGCAACCAGGACTCGACAATGGCCCTGATGGGTTGCTTGGATACTGGACGAACTCTACAAACCCTCAGAGGAGTGGCCCACTTTGAAAATAGCTGAAGATTTCCCTCCAGAGAGAAGGCATCACTTTCCTGCAACAAAGACCAAAGATTCAGTGAAGTCCACTCCACTGACTGACTGCTGACTATGGAACCAGATGCCGCAGCTAGACCAAACTCCACCTGATGGACTGTGAGGACAGACCCTGCAAGTGTGCCAAGTTTGATGGTACTGTGCACGCCAGCGGCCGAACCACATCATTGCCCCAGGTAGTGGTACCTATCTTCAGGCACCTCTGGACTGTAAAAGGCCCAGGAGGAAGCCCCAGCCGAGAGACTTCATAAACCACCAGGACTTCCCACCAGAGTGCCCCTGCTGACCTGCAAGTGATCCTCAAAGTGACCTACCTCCTGCTTCCAAGGGCACCTATGCGCACAGCTCCTGGCTCACCAATTCACTCTGCACCCGGCCACCCCAGCCCTACACCTAAGTTCCAGCTGTGCCCTAAGGTATCCCCATCCTTTGCGACTTCCAAGTGGTCCCCCGCGTGACCTGGTACCAGCACCAATGACATTCTGCAGCTGCTCCCGCCGAAACTGGGAACCACCCGAACTTCTCCAGCTGGTACGTAGTGCCCACCGACGACCTCAACAGAAAACTGGAGGTTTGGCACCTTTTCTTTGTGCAGCAGGTTCACAGTTCTCATGCCTTGAATCTTTTTTGTGCTGGTCTTCTGTATGTCTTTCAGGTCTGATTTCTTGGTCCAGGGATGCCCACTAAATACTGAATTTAATGGGCGTTTTAGGGAGAACCTGGTAGTGGCCAATGGGACACTTACCTTTGGGTGGCTCCACCCACTATAGAGGCCACTTCCTGCAGAAAGGGTCACTTCCCTAAACCTAATTGGCTATTCTCCTTCCATCTAAGATGGAGGAAAATGACAGAGGCTCCACCTCGCTAGCAACACCTTAGAGGTAGTGCATGCCAGGTGGGGTCACTCCTTCTACTCTTTGTGTGGTTTCCCGCCTTTACTCCCACCAAAAGTGGAGGTTTGCAAGAGGGGACGCCACCTGCTGCTAGCAGCAGGCCTGGGGGTCGAGTTTCAAGGGCAGTAAGTCCTTTGAAGCTCATCGCCAGGGCAGTGTACATTCCTGAGGGAGGGGGTGTTAGTTCCTCCACCCAGGAATGGCATTGTTTTACAAACCAGAGAGATGGGGCTCTCCCCCATGGTTTGTATATTGGCTGTCTGAAGGTGGCATGCTGGATAGAACCAGTCAGCAACCATGCCAGGATAGTTTGCTTTTGCAGGGGGCACCTCTAAGGTAACCCCTGGGTACATTTAGGGATAAATCCAATACTTTGTGTCTCTCCTTCGCACTCACGCCCCTGGCGTCCATGGCGCTTTGAATTGGCTCGCTTATGTCAACTGTTTAACTTTACATTTTCAATGTATGTGGTAAGAAAAGTCCAGTTAGGCATTTACAATGCTAATAGCTCTAACTTGAGCAAACGCAAGACCCACTGCGTTGCAAACGGTTGTTTTTAGGTTTAGCCTGCGGGATTCACACATGGCTGTCACTTGGCTACCTGTTGTTTTTTTTTTTTTTTTTTAAACTCTAAAAAGGGGCCTTTAGCCTGCTCTTTACTTACCATTTGTTGCCATCATTATCACTCTTCTTTTCTGCCTTCTAATTCAGAAGGGCGTGTGATGCATCACTTCCTGTCCTGTCTGTGTAGCATTCACCAAATACAGGTAGATTTATCTTAATTAGTATCTACCCGCTGCTCGTGCCGTTAATGAGGTACTATTCCTTTTTTTTTTTTTTTTTTTTTTTTTTGTATTTGCATTTTTATATAGTGCAAACTCAACCCGACCCCTGACCTTATGTTATTGGAGTGCTTTATGTGAGCACCAGTTACACTACACAACTTCACATGATTTTTTTTGTCACAGGGAGATTACGCGATTTGCCCAGAAACACTTTCAGTTGTCATGTGTCTGAGCACTTCATGCCTTTAAGATCGTTTTGCTTCCAGCGCAATTGAAGGGTGCTAAGATCACTAGAGAAAAATTGCCCATTTGTGTAGTGTATTTGTTTTTTTCTGACTTTAATTGTGAACCTTGCTAAGCATTATGGTACTTTATGTGCCTTTTCCTTGTTTTGGGGAAAAGGAAATGTTGTAATGCTTATTAAGTTATACCTAAGCTTCCCGTAAGTCACTTATTTAAAATGGTTATTCATCCTGAGGTCTGAGTGATCCACTATTGTCCGGAAACGCTTCTTGACAGCCTGTGCTAAGCTTCCATCCTTTATCTATTGTGGGCCTGTAAATCATTTTCTTGAATAAACTACTGAATTTGGATATCCCTACTCCGCCAAAAAAGTGGGGGGCGAACCAAGGGGCTTTCCTTCTCACACTCTTCTATTGTGTCATTGTTAGCTGAAGTGTGGAGACTCGGCAAGTTAAACCCGGCTGACCACCTTGCAAAAGGACTTCCTCTCTGTCTGTAGGGTCACTCAATAGAGCCAAGAACAAGCACTGGCAAATGCAACAGATCTCACTGTTTAATCTATTGGCTTTGTAATTTTTTTTTAGCTATGTTGCACAAGAGCGCAGCGACTATGGAACACAGCTAAAAATTAACAAAATAAGAGCTATGACGTGGTCGTTGCTGTCTTTTACTTTCAGCTGTGTTGTACAACAGCTGCTGTACCACATTTCAGATTTTTTTTTTAAAATGCTATGGCGCGACCAAAAGCTGAGTAATCACTGAAAGTTACTACAGGTAAATATATTTTTTTCTATTAAACAGTGTATTTTTCAACCGTGAGTGATGAGCCGTTAAAATCTGAAACTAAATGCCCCCAATGACAGGCATATAAGAGTTTTTTTCCTGATATGTCCCAGGTCTGTCTTAATTCCGTGGCTTCAGCCGATACCTAATGGTTACCATTCATCAGGTCCCCGCCCATTAAATTTTTCTGAAGTTGTTAATGGACCATTTTTTTATATGATTTGTGTCATGTTGTATAGGTGGGACATTGTCACCTAACAACCGCACAAACATCAGGGCAAATTAGGCTTCTTTATCAGTTGAGTGACCACAGCACGTTTCATGAATGAAGGGACAATGCCACAAGTGATTGGTATAAGGTTTTACAGCACATTGGGGCTATTGCCGAGGTCCAATTTTTCAACATATGGATTTTGCATGGTTCCAGGAAGGAGTCAGACATACCTAATTTGATCTGCTTTTTCTCTACTTGACTATCCATCACTGCACGGTGTGACCTAGATGGTGGCATTGGGTGCATTCTGCATGGGGCCGAAACTGGAGAATCTCTATTGTTTGGATAAATAGTGGATTTTTCTATTTAGGAATTCGCTATTATATTTTTTTGTCCTATCTGGAAATTAGGCGTTCCGTATGCCACTGGACATTACAGTTGTATATTTTGTTTTAAATAGAAAGAAACATTTTATGGTTCTGTGTTTTGCATTACTGATTAAATCTAGCTTTGGTTTTCCTTTGGATTTGCTGTTGCTATGGCATCCGCTAACTGTAGCAGGAATCTTCAAGTCTGTGCCCTACTGGGCCTTGGCATGTTGCCCATTTTAAGGTATTTTTACCAGTCTTAATGAAGCCCTGGCCCTCCATTATTAGCTGGCGCTTTCCATTCTGAAGAAGATTGCAGTTCCCCAATCCACTTTGCTGGGATTCTGAATACAATTTAGGAGCATGTGATGGGGCCTGGACAAGATTATCTTCCCAAACTTCAGCTTCATGGTAATGCATATGTGTAGGCTTGCATTACTATGAGTCTTGTTGATATCTTTTGTTATGGGCAAGGCCTTATTCTTGCTGAAAATACACCCATACCAATTTATGCAGGCCATCCTCTCCCTTACCTACGCTGTTGTAGTATTTTCGTGTAGCACAGCCACCAACTCATCCAAGAGAACTAGATAGGATTCCTTAAGCCGTGTCTCCATTACTGCCAGACCATGCACCTGATGGTGATATTCGAGAAGGTTATTAATTACAGAAATCTTGTTCACATCATACTCTACATTAGTAAGATCTCAGTCCATAATTTTGTATGGAATATCATATTCATCCCCTGTGTAAGACAACCGAAGGTATCTCATGGTGAAAAGGGAGCCTAAAGACCATCTAATCTTTTATGTCGATTTGTTTTTTTTTTTTAAACTCTACCTGTTTTCTGAAAAGTCTTTTGAACACACCCTGAAGTCACAGATTACCAGACGAAAGCCATAAGCCATATTTTTCCCTAGCACTTATCCTCTATGTAGCAGTTCAATCAAAATCAATATTTTCTTCGTGACCAGGCCATTAGAGTATCTCGAACATTATGCATGTTTTCTTCACCTGTCTAGATTCGCTTCTCAACCAATAGCATATAAGGCACGCTGACCTGAACAAGCCCAAAATGCTTCTTATGTCGACACAGTGCAGCTTATTTTCTCTTACTAATCTTTACTAATCAGGTGCTCCGGCCCCTACCTCTGCAGTCTGTAGTCATGCGTGGTTATACCTTCGACCCTATTTGTAACTGCAGGGACTCCAGATCCTTTCTGAATGTCAGCTTAAAATCCGCTGTAAATTGCTGACATTTTAACTTGTACTGTTTAAATATTTTTTTTTCTAACCATAGCGTCCCACTGTGTGGGAAAGGTGCTCTAAAATCTCACAAGTAGAAGTTTAAAATGTACTTGTAGTACCGTATTTTACAAATTACAAACTTAGACATCTGTTTAAAAGGGTGCTCTAATGATAAACTGTGTGAATAATTCTTCCTAGGAGTTTATGAGATGGTCAGTTTTCAGATGAAGCCTGGTGGACCCGCGCTGTGGGGTGATGCTTTTAAAGCAGCCATTTCTGCCCATGTCCGAACCGGTTATACCAAACTAGTTGGCGTCTTCCATACTGAATATGGGTTACTCAACAAAGGTAAGGAGCAACCTGGCTGACAATGATAATCATGATGTTAATTTTTATTGTCTGTTATGTTGTCAGACCCACAAACTTAGCCATTTGACTGTATTCTGTATTAATGTTACATTTGGAAAATAAATATTATGTGTGTATCTGTATGTTTGTGTGTGTGCGCAAACACTGTAGATAAACCACCTTACAATTGAAGTATAGTCAATTAGGCCTTGTGTTTACCCACACTAGGCCTTGTATTTGATTGTTGCACAAAACGCAGAAACAGGGATCCCCTTTGGTCCGTCCATCATATGCAATATAACCTCAAGAATGTTCCCCTATGCTATAAGGAGATTCAAAAGTTTTTACCCACCTGTGACTATTCACTTATGGGTGAGCTATTAGTTTCTAATTTTCCATCCTTTGTCTATTTTACTACCTCCTACAGAAATCACATCTTGTGTAACTTTAATTATTCTTAACACTTTAGGTTTTGGTCCCCTTAAAGTTTAGTTGACAAATGTTTCCTCTCGTTGGTGTTTATATTTAAAGCAACAGACCTGCAGGACTTGTTGTCCTGTTTCGACTGGGACATGAATGTAGGTATTTTAAGTTCTTCACCTATAAATAATTCTCCTTTTTTGTAGCAGTGGTGCGATATATTGAAGTGTTACTATTTAAACATTTAATTCCTTCAGAATTTGTTGAGGAATAAGAGATCCAAGATAAGCCACATGTTCTTTCCTCACAAGTCTCACGAGTTGAGTCTGCCTTATTTATTTCTTGACTACCCTTTTCATTGCCTGCGCCTTGCAACACCATTAAAATTATTCCTTTCTCAAACTGCTTGAGATTTGTTTCCTCTTGGAGCTTATTTGTAAACGTTGGTTTTTGACCAAATTGAATGTATGACCATCAATCAATATGGTTTGGATCCACTGATCTATCAAAGTAGCCTCAGAGTTTTTCACATGGCAGTATAGTCTTTTGTTTCTGGGGTGTTGACAACAAGCCAAGGTATGTGGACTTTCCATACATGTTCTCTTCTTAAACAGTGCTTTTATTTCAGAGCTCTTACTAGCATTGAGGTATTATAATTACTTCATTTCCTAATCCCTTCCAAATCTGTGTCTGTAAAGTTAACTGCTACTTTAAGTTTCATAGATAAATAATTTAAGAATTAGAAGCAAACATGCAGACTAATGTATTAAGAGTATACTCAACTTCGAGAAGATACACTTCATTAGGGGTACTATAACAAAATATCCACTTCTATTTTAATCAGCTGAGTAAATGTTACCTGCTTAGAGAATATTCACAACCTCTACTCCTTTATAGATCTTCAGATGATCAAGAAGGAGGTGTACATAGCGCTACAGTTTTCTGTTGTATCTGGCAGTAATTGCTAAATATTTGACTGCCTTTGTGTTGATAACTGCTTTCACTTTCCCGAGTACAGCTTTGTTAGGCCAAAGAGGGGGCATTCAGGCATTAGCTCTGGCCACTTATTCACTGTTCCGTGAGACTCGAGCTTCACTTCTCTGATGTGGCAAAATCAGGCTAAAATCAAGAGGTGCCATTGTTCCTGTTCACCTGGGACGTGGTCTGGCAGCTTGAGCATATTTTTTTAAACTAAGAACCCCTTCAGGAGAAGCCTAGCTTGTATTTCAGGATGTCAACAAACATGCTAGCTCACTATTATTAATATTGTGCAGTATAAGCCAAAATGAAGTGATAGATGCTGAAATTCTAGTTACATACTGTTTTTTGGAGATGCTGCATAACCAGTCTTTCTAGTCACTCCCGCTCAGTTGACTGCAGATTTACGGGGCCATTTTAAACCTCTTGGACCTTGGGAATGGAAAGATGTCCGTTGGGTTACCAGGCATTTTCCCACTGTTCGGAATTGCTACCAGCATTTCTAGTAAGTTAGGATCTGTAGTGGTAACTGTAGGGGTGCTTGTTCAGGTGTGCACCTCTCAGAAATTACAAGCAGTGTCTCAAAACGTGTTCAGAATACTGCGACAATAGCTGTCAATAATGAGCCTGTGGTACGTTATTTCCACAATATTTTCCACACATGTTCTACATCTTGCCCATATTATTGTTTGTCCGTTAAATTTGAAATAATTGTAAAGACAACTCCAGAATGGCATCTCTCTATAGTCTTTCCCGATTTTGGTTGTGCGTGTTTTATTGAGAATTCATTTTACAATGTACTCACTCATTGGTCAGTTGGAGGAATATCTTCAGAGAACATTTGCATTGCCTTCAGTTTGGAAATCATGAAGAGCAAAAATGTCTTGAAAGCAATAACATTTTCTTTGAAGTTTTTACAGTTATTTTGCCACATGCATTGCGTGTACTGGAGACGGCTACTACAAAAACACTGTTTTTATGCATACGCTGTTTTACAGGATGTTTTTTTGATTTGGTTTTGCAGTTCATGTACTCTGGTGGAATGAAAATCCAGACAGTCGCGCTTCTGGTAGACACTATGCCCATGAGGATGCTAGGGTTGTAGCAGCAGGTAAGTAACAGTACTTCATTTGAACTAAGTATGTAATGATTTAAAAGAGTATGTAATGACTTAAAAGGGTGTTTTTGAAGCCTCTTCTGTATAACGTTGTGATTCAGTAGATCTTAAAGCATTTAATCAATGTTTTGTCAGCTTAAGTTCTGTCTGGCTTTTTAAAATAGGTAGGAGTTTGCCAGCTAACATGACATTTTACTTGAAGTGCACTGTAGTTACTTTGAAAATGTGTGGTCTTAAGGTTAGCTCCTTTTTAAATGCTTATGCATACACACGCCTTAGCTCAAATCTTATCTACGTTCTTCCTGATTAGTTAGAAATTTCATTGTTCTTTTCCCAATGAATATTCATTAATGCTGTCATCTGAAGCGCAGATTTCTTTCTGTCTGCTGGCATTCTAGTGTTCATCACCCAAGTCCGTTACACTTTCTTTGATTGTATCTGTGCCCTTACTTTTCCATTGGTCTTACTGCTGGTCGGCACTATTGTTCTACAGTACTGTGCAGGATGCTTCTCTCCTCTCTCTAGCGGAATATAACATTTGATAAATTCAGCATCAACCATACCTTTCTTTCTCAGACAACCCCTTGACGTAACTCACATTTACCAGCAACTTGGCATATGTCCCTTCTTAACCAATCCATCCCAACCCTACTTTCGTCCTTTTAGAACTTAGGCTATTAAATAACTGGCTGCACTTGTGTGTCTTAAAGGCACAGGTCTTTTCACAAAATTCTAATTTATTTATAGACCATTCTCACTTTGTACACTTGGCCTGTTTAGCTTTGTCAAGTACATGGTATTGTGGCAAAGATTTCCAGGATATGTATAACTGATATTTCTCTCAGGGAACCTCCATTGATAATCACAAATAAGGAATAGTCCCGCCCATTTGCAGGGACCCAGTAACAGTTCCTTGAAAGTCACATTCACTTTGCCTTATTTCAGAAAGGCCAGGAGGCACATGACACACATGTTTAATTCTACAGCCTTAAAACAGGCTATATTGTCAGTAATACTGAATTATTTTAAAATTTGGAAAAAAAAGGCTTAAGCCTTTAAAAGTCACAAGAAACGATTAAAAAGTAACATTTTAAAAATGTCCTTCACAAACTCTTCATACTTCTTTTTAAAGTAAGTGAATGGGACATTTATGGCAAAGTAGCTGCACAGGCTGCAGCATTGAAAACAATGAAAATAGGACACTGCACCTTTAAATGACAACTTGATCTGCAATGTCCCATCATGCCCTGCAGGTTGCAACTTACGCAGTTCTTTTTTCTGTCTCCTGCTGATGGGATCCTGGAGCAAAGCTCTGTCTGTTTAAGCTTTTTTCTCTCATGTTTTTCATCTGTTGCTTTAGAATGTGATTCATTTGACTCCCTTTAGGGTGTAGAGTATTTGTAGATTTTTTTCTGACAAGAAATACATCTGATATTTCAGAAATTCCATCTCATTTTGCAAACTGCCCAGAATGTGGCAGAAAAATTGCAAAAACAGACATGCATAGGATCTGTATCCTTTGTTTGCCCAACTCTCATGGCCCCAAGACTTGTCACCACTGCAAGACCCTTTGAAGGTGCACTTTGAAGGAATTTGAAGAAAGGAGAGAATATTTCCCCCCCTGGCTAAGTGGAGAACCGCAGAAGGCCAGATTTCCTGGCTGGAGAGACTTCCGATTGATGAGGAGAGACTGTTCCCCCTACCAGTGCCCCTATGTCACGCTCTGAGGAGTCCCACAGAGGAAGATCTAAAAGGAGAAGATCTGGCAAAAAATTACTCTCCGGTTCAGCTTCAATGACATTGATGTCAAGAGAAGGTACAGCAACTACTTGCTCACCATCAGGAGCTGGTCTGACATCAGTAGCACATATGACGCAGAGGAGAGCACCATCAACGTCGAGAGGTACATCAACATTGATGTTGAGAACTTCAATGTCAAAACATTTTCTGACTTTCAGACGTTATACAGCTTCTCTGACCAAGCCAGTGGAGTGGCTTTCACGTATGAAAGTGCACAGACTTCCATAAGAGTCTGACTCTGAGTACTCAGCCTATTCTCCATCCAGGCTAACTTCTCTAGTGACAGCAACTGATTCACCAACACCTCCTCAGGCTCCAGTGGAACCCATTCCTCCACACTCTTCTCCTCCGTCTCCATCTACGCCTCCTCCTCAATCAGTGATTCCAGCAGTTCTCTAGTATAAAATCTTTAGGAAATTTACATGCTTGAATATTCCCCATCATCAGCATGGGAGTCTATGGTATTTATAACTAGTTGTATAAAGAAAAGCCACCTACAATAAAAACAGAACCAGTGAGATTGTATAAAAATCCACATCATTATAGGTAGAACCAAACTTAAACCAATCAGATGGCTGCCCCACATCATTCCTCTTCCTCAGAGCCACTAAACCTCAGATTTCTAACTGCATGTTGTGGGTAAGGAAGTCTCCCTGAGCTCTGTTCAGTACTTTCAGAGAAACTGTTACTTTAACTTCAGTTGTCCTGCATTTGAACTCTGCTGCTTCAAAGAGAAGATTCAGCTCTGCCTAAACACTATTTTGCCACAAATACAGCATGAGGAATCCAAGAAGGGTCTATTTAGGCCCTGCAGGGATTGTAGTAAGCTGAGGCTGTTTTCAGAAGACCATCATAAGGAGGGCCTTTATCGTCTATATCCTGAATGTAAAGCTAAGGACTGTAATTATTGCAGAACGTTTTCTGCAAAGACGCTCAAGAACAGGGAAACAAGGCTCCCTTCAAAAGAGAAAATCCAAAGAAACTCCAGTCTCTGGAGAAGAAGGACATTTAACTCTAACCATAAAAATCAAGAAGAGAGAAAGATCTGAATAGGAGTTGGGTGAGGAACCACCAATAAAAATAACGTAATAAAAATAACAAAATAAAAATTGACGGCTAGTAAGAGTGTAGACCAATTCAAGTGGAGTCCTTCATCACCTCATGACTCATCCAAAAAAAAAAACCCAAGTCAGAACTCTGTACTCCTTTTGATTCTGCCCTGCATCTGCTGACATTAAGGGCCAGATGTAGCAAAGGGTTTGCACCTCGCAAACAGCGAAAAACGCCGTTTGCGAGGCGCAAAAGCCTCTCTGCCATGCAGAAATGCATTTTGTGAGTCGGATCCGACTCGCAAAATGCATTTCCGACTCGCAAATAGGAAGGGGTGTTCCCTTCCTATTTCCGACTCGCAATGCTATTCAATTTCATTTGCGACCGCAAAAGCGGTCGCAAATGAAATCGCAGTTACCATCCACTTGAAGTGGATGGTAACCCAGTCGCAAACGGGAAGGGGTCCCCATGGGACCCCTTCCCCTTTGTGAATGGAAACAAAAATAATTTTTCAGAGCAGGCAGTGGTCCTACGGACCACTGCCTGCTCTGAAAAATACCAAAACAAAAGGTTTCGGTTTTTTTTCTAAGTGCAGCTCGTTTTCCTTTAAGGAAAACGGGCTGCAGATAGAAAAAATAAAAAAAAACTGCTTTATTAAAAAGCAGTCACGGACATGGTGGTCTGCTGTCTCCAGCAGGCCACCATCCCCGTGAGTGCCCATACTCACAATGGGGTCGCAAACTGCGACCCACCTCATTAGTATTAATGAGGTGGGTCTTTGCGACCCCATTGCGAGTTGCAGAAGGTGTCTGAGACACCTTTCTGCATACCAAATTGCGACTTGCAATTTGCGAGTCGCACGGACTCGCAAATTCCAAGTCGCAATTTTCTACCTACCTACATCTGGCCCTAAGAAACCTACCTCAGATCCCCCTCATAGATCCCCCTCATTGATCCCAAGCGTCAACGTCAAAACTGTCAACAAGAAAGTCAACAGCACTGTCGACCGCTCCAGCATCGGGGTCCACATCTACCACCACGCCAGCCTCCTTGTCGACTGGGTGAGTACTGATGACATCCTCGAAAAGAATGTCAACGGTGGCGCCGTCAACCAAAATTGACAAAGGCTGCTCCGTCGACAACACTGACAACACTGTTAACCACAGTAGTTGATGATGCTGGCGCCACCATCATCAACTACTCCAACACAGATAAATAAAGTTTTACTTGCCTCATTAAGGACAGCACTATTGATGGGCCCGTCAACAGTCCTTTCTGATTATTAATTCCAACCAGATCAGACCTCATCAAGTAAGGTGTCACCTTTACCACCAGTCCATCTTTTCGAAATGGGTGCTATGGATGAGGAGGATGGACCTTTTGAGGTTGCAAGTAGCCCATCTCAGCTACATGTAAAATGCCAAGAGACAGATGAGGAGTATGACCATGACGTAACATCTGGAGATTTCTCCTTTAGAGACAGACAACAAACTAGACAAAGGTCTTATGAGGACTTTCATGAAAATTATGTTAATGAAGAAGCATTTGAGGAACAGTCATTTTAACAACCTGCAAGTTCCTATCTCTCCAGTGTCATACCTTCACCATATGCTTAATGATTTCCCATAAAGGGACACTCCATCACAGCAACAGCAAACATTCCCATCCTCCGTGTGATCCTTCAAAATCGCCAAGACTGCTCAGCCAGGAGAAAAGCCCTGTCACATAGCAAAGAGTTGTTCCCCAACCAAGACAGATGGATCCTATTATAATTTATGACGACTATGCAGATCAAGGAGATTATAAAGATAATGAGCCAGAAGAGCGAGAAATCCCTCATGACCAGACTACAAATACAGGAAGTCAATGGCATGGTTATGTGGCTCCAATATTAGCCCCTCCAATACCTCCAGCAGCTAGTTCTCCAGGCGACATAGGAGGTGTCCACGCCCTAGAAAGGGCAGCTAAACAGTATGACTTGCCAGTAATGGTTAAGAAAACAGACTGTTTCCTTAACAACTTCAGCACAGAAAGTAGTGAAATTAATTCCAGTAGTCAACTATCCCTGGGCAGAAGGTCTTAAGGTCATGAAGAACCCAGCTAACGTTACAGCAGTAATTCCTATACTGGATAAGAAATATAAGGCTCCTGAAAGCACTCCAGCTTGCCTGATAAGACATCCTAAACCAGATTTGGTAGTTATGCAGGCACTCAACGGAGATCTAAAAATCCAAGTATACAATGCTCAGCCCCTCCTGACAAGGAAGGTAGGAGGTTAGATAATATATAGGGAACAATTTTAACGTATGGCTGCTATGACCATAAGAGTGCCCAGTGCTTCAGCCGTACTGGGCAGATACGATCGTCAAATGTGGTCAGATTTAGCCCTGTTTATAGACCACCTGCCAGAAGACAAAAAGCTGAAGGCCAGTCTTCAAAAGGGAGTGAAAACATGCTCCGAAATGATCGACACAGCAATGGATGTAACTATGACTGGCTTCAGGCAGATGGATGGAGAAGCAGTCCTAAGACAACAAGGATGGTTAAAGGCAATCTCTTTTCCCCCAGATGTGCAGTCAAAAATACTGGATATGCCTTATTATGGAGAAGTTCTTGTTGGAAAAAATGTAGATAATGCACTTCAATCAATTAAAGACTGCAAGCTCATTAGGAGTGCTGCAACAGCGCAGGTTTCAAACATTTTGTGGTAAAAGGGGCAGCAGTCAATGCACATTTAGAGAAAGTTTTCAATCCAACAGTTATCAGCCCCATGGCCAAAGTGAACTGGGATACAGACAGCATTTTATGCAGCAATATAGAATACCACCAGCTGCAACTTACTTCAGGCATCCTAGCAAAAAAAGTCGGCATGTGCAGGATGGGGGCATGAGTCCTTCAGAAGGCAGTGACAACAATATAACTCCAGTCGCCTGTTTACAAACAGCACCCTTGATTGTAAAAGACTCTCTCTAAAACTATTATGATGCTTAGAAGCCATCTCCTCAGGGATAGGTATTGGATATTATAAGACAGGGTCATACCCTAGAGTTTACCCAAAAGCCTCCTCGGAATCCAGGAAAGTACATCAGCATATTTGTCTATTAGAAGAGGAAATGAAGGCTCTTATCCTCAAGGCAGCAATCGAAGAAGTTCCACAGGTGCACAGAGGCACAGGTTTTTGCTCCAGTTTTTTCCTTCTAAAGAAACAAATACCTCAAAAAGCAATAATTCAGGATGTTATCTTATAGCATATTCTTTACTAAAGAATCCAGGGAATCCTATGAAATCTCTAGAACTGCAAAATGTTTATGTCCATGTCCCTATCCATGTCAAACACAGGAGGTATCTCAGATTCGAGGTGGCAGGGTGTCCCTACCAATTCTATGTCCTCCCTTTCGGATTAAAATACGGCACAAGAATTTTCATCAAATCTATGTATGGCACCAGTAGCAGCGTATCTCAGAAGAAAAGTTCATCAAATATTTCCATATTTAGACAACTGGCTTATAAAAGCAGCTTCATTCCAGGCTGCCAGAACACTGCCTCCAGGCTTTCAAAAATGTATTTCTGTAACTAAACGAGGAAAAATCCTGCATAACCCCTAAGTTAACAAATGACATTCATAGGACTGATTCATCACACAAGGGTACGCAAAGGAGTGGGTTGCCAAGATAGCAGCTGTTGCTTTTACTCTCTCAAAGAAAAAGTTCACTTCATTCAGACATTACAAAATGTTTCTGGGAGTAATCTCATCTTGCATTCCATAGACAATGGAGGCAGGAAATGGGTTATTTCGATGATGTTATCAAAGTAATACCTCAATGACAATATAATTAAAATAGTGGATGGAATAAAATGCAACATTACCAAGGGCTTGACATTTCTCACCAACCCCCACAAACTACCTGATCACAACAGATGCGTCTATGGAAGGTTGGGAAGTGTATCTCCTGGACCTGGAAATAAGTGGCAAATGAGTGACCTAGGAAAGAAAGAAGCATATAAACTTCCTGGAATTAAGGGCTGTGGCTTTGTGGGTCTGTGCTTTTCTTCCAAGAATAAAAGGATCTACAGTGATGGTTTGAATGGACACCACAACCACAATGTTCTTCTTAAACATGAAAGGAAGAACAAGTTCACAGCCGCTATCTGGGTAAGCACAAGAAATATGATGCTGGTGCTTGTGTCACAATCTTTCCCTGAGAGTAGAGCACATGCAGGGTACAAACCACCAGTGGGCAGACGATTTAAGCAGATTGTCACAAATGGGAACTATCACAAACACAACTTTCAAGAATATTCAGCGAGTGGGGATGACCAACCTTGGGTCCATTCGCTACTCCACTCAATCAGGAATGCCAGTACTACTGTCTTGGGTCTGTTCGCTACTCCACTCAATCGTAAATGTCAGTACTATGCAAGCAGGTTTTCCCGTGTGTTCTTAGGGAAATACCTTTCAAATTGCATGAACAGGAATCTTCGCATATGCCCTTTCACCAATTCCTCTGATTCTGCGGATACTCAATAAGCTGAAGAGGCAACTGTGTCAAATTATTCTAAAAGCTCAAGCATGGCCAACACAATTTTGGTACACAGAGCTTATTCTCATGTCGAAACAGCAACACACTCCACTCAAACTAAACCCAGGACTGCTATAGATGAAGAGTAGCCAGGTGATTCACTCAGATCCATAATCAATAAATTCAGCTGCCTGGCTCCTGAATACAAGGAGTTCCACCAGTTGAATATATCATAACAATGCAGAGACATACTATCCAAAGCAAGAGCCAAGTCTGCAAATAAATCATATAAAGCAAAATGGACAAGGTTCTGCAATTGATGTTTTTCAAATACTCGTCATCCTTTTCTTTAATCTCTGTGCACATATTCCCATACATGCTCAGCGTAGCTCACTCAAGCTGATCTCAAAGTTTAATCAAAGTTCATCTAGTTGCAGTATCGAGAGTCAGAAGAGCCTTTAATCAAAACTCTGTAGGGTCAGATAGATAGATAAAGGAATTTCTGTGCAGACTGTTTAAAGCTTACCCTCCAGCATGGCAGCTAAACACAGTCCTACCTCAGTTAATGCAAGCACCTTTTGAACCTATACACAAAGCAGAAATCAAATATATTTCAGTTCTGATTCAAGCGTGTGAATCTCTGAAAGATTCAATACTGGAGAAAAAACAAGTTACTTACTTGTACACTGTGGTTTTCGAGTGATGACATCTTTTATAAATTCACATGCGACCCTCCCACCTCTCCTTCTAGACACTCACCACATTGATTAACAGAGGCTGATGTAGGAATATCTACCTATTCACTTAAAAAGCCAAAGGTTATAGGGACGTTATATTTCAGGAATAGAATTTTAAAAAACAGAGAAATTCACTTTTTACGTTATAGTTAGGTTCTGGATTTACTTGCACAAAACCATAGAAATTCAGCAGTTAGTTATGGCTAGCTGAAATAACTATAACTTGTGCCTTTGCCAGGCAGTTTTGTCCTCAATACTTTTTTTCTGCAAATGTTAAATTGATATTATGAATGATGTTATCAAAGATGTCATAAGTGATGTAATATGTGGGGTGATTAGCAGAGCATGGCGAGGGCGCAAGTTAGAGTTGCCAGGCCTTGCGGGCAATCCCCCATAAGCACCAAACCCCACGCCATGCAGGGCCCTTGGCCGTGCACAGCAGGAGTTGGCTGCAGGGCCTGCAGCCTACCCCCTATATGTATCAACTCTGCACCATGCACAGCCTTTGGCCGTGCGTGCTGGGGGTTAGGAGCAGGCGATCCAATTAAGTAAAAGAGCGAGATCACCTTTCGGTATGTACCCTAAACATCTGAAAATAGATTAAAGCAAGGAAATGACCACTGACACACCTAGACTGGAACCTTCAACCTTCATTGTGAGGGTTTGAGACCTTAACAACTAGGCCACAGATGACTCCTTACTGTAAAGTGTCCAGACATATCTATGACATTCAACCCAAAGATTTTGATGGGAAAGAGAAGTAAATGTTCCATCACTAGGAATGTTTAATATTCAGAACACTAGTAAATAAACAGACACAGTGCCATAAGATACCAGGATTTCAACCTTCAGCCTACTCTGTGACAGTCCTGCAGCTTTACCAATAGGCCAGAAGTGACTCTGGTTCGAATGTTATAGTTAGGTTTTGATGCAAAAAGAACAAACATCTTGCTAGTGTGACACTTTGAAGTCATTGCATGGGACTTTGAGACCATTGCAATAACAATGTATCTCTCTCTCTCTTGCTCTCTTTCTGTCTTCCATCCCGTTATGGGATGGAAGAGCGAGAGAGAGAGAGAGAGGGAAAAATTTAGAGGTTTTTTTTGCTTTGATGAATGATATAGGTGGACTGAGATATCAGACAAATTGAAAAGAAAAATGCATTTGTCACTCAAATAGAGTGAGATCACCTTTGGGTACACACCTTAAATATTTCCTATTGAAAAGAAATAAAGCAAGGCAATCTCTTTCTCACTCTTGCTCTCTTTCAGAGCCTGAAGGACCCCGCGGTCCCAGCTGGCTCCCTGCCTCCTGCAGGTGCAGGAATTGCTCCTCCACGCAGGGAGCTGCTAGAAATGCAGCTCCCTGCATGCAGGAGTAATCTTTTCATCTCTTTCCCTGCCCGCAGGACAGCAGGCAGGGACACAGATGAAAATTCCGCTCTCAGCAAGCTAGAGCAGTTTTCATGCTCCTGCTTGGTGGGAGCTGAGTTAGTGTCTGCTTTTGCTTGGTGGGAGCTGCCACAGCTCTCAACAAGCAAAAACAAAACAGCTATCTCCGGAGGGTGGGCCTCTTGGGAGATAGCAGGAGTCAGATGGGGGGGTGGGCAGTGGAGTTCCCAATGACCATTAATGGCTCGAGGAGAGACGGCCATGCTGTCCCCTCCTTTAATTGGCATGGGCCGGACCTGGGGAGAAGGTGCTCCTGGGGCGTATATGGCCCGGGATCCCTCTTCCTCTTGAGAAAATGTAAATTTCCCAGAGGAGGTGGTGGTCCCCAGGGTGTTGGGGGATTAATGCAGCCCCACACTCATTTTCATTTAGCCCAGGGGAGGTGGTGTAATTCCGGCCAGTTGTAGTCATGTCTAAAGTTTAAAATATCTATGAGAATTAACATGGGAACCCCTCCCCCCCCATTTTCTTTTACTCGCCCCTGCTTGACGGATCACCTCTAAACTTTCCACGCACAACATCCAACTTGACACTTTTTTAGTACAATTTCATGAGGTTTTGTCAAATAGCACTAAAGATATAGCCAAATCAAAAGATGCTTTTCCTGTGGAACCAAGGTTCTAACTATAGAGTTCGGCACTCCAACAGGGGCTGCAATATCAAAATTTCCTTTAGTTGTTGAGAAATATAATATCTCCAAATCCAATGCGGTCAAGTGTGAGCGACACACTCAAACTGCTTTTGCCGGTAGCTGAGGGGAGACCAGACCCCCAGGCAATAAATCCAAACCAAGAGAAGGACCACCACACTCCTGGATCTCAAGACATCAGCAAGGTTTATTTAAACAAGGTAATGCTGAAAACATCAATACGTTTCGACTCCGAATGAGCCTTGATCACGGTTAGTAGATCCTAATACAGTTTCAGTTTAATGCTTAGCCTGTCCTGCCTGCAATGAGGCATCCTGGGTATTGAAGTCCAACTCTATAAGAAAACAATTTCATATAATGTGTCGACGAGTTCTAACTACAATTCATACATCTCGTATATTAGAGGCTGCAATTATGGCAAAGGCTTTCCTGACTAAGTGGCAAAGTGAAATCATGAAGAGTTGTGTAACATGAACAAAGTAATCATGTACCATCAATGGTTTGCATATATATGACAGCATTCACAAAACATTTCAGCAAAATGATGTGTAATACCGGGCTATGTGCCCAATATCAAATGAATATCTCAAGAGTTAAAGCATAGTGCATATGTCACATTTCACATTAATGATATCGTGATAGCCTGCAGGGCTAAGTGCCCAATGTTAATTAAATACTTCCAAGACACAATCAGTACATGATTTATAGTGATAACCTCCTAAAGCAGAAAAATAGCACCTCAGCATTTGTTTGCCAAATAAGTCAACAACGCACATGCACTTATTCATAAATGTACATGTAGCTCCTCGTCTGCAATGAGTCCACTTGGAACCTTGGTACCTAGTTTCATAATGTACCTTGGCTCTAAGCAATTCCCTCCCTTTTCCTCCTTGGGGACATGTGTGATACTGTAAAAAGCCATAGTCCTCCAGTTATTTACATGGGCTGCATGATGGTATTTGGCCATGGCATAACTCATATACTGGTGTTGGACTGCTCTGATGTGCTCCAGTATTCTCTTCTTAAGGGAGCAGGTGGTGGTCCCCACATATTTCAGACTGCACTCACACTCGTTGATATACACCACAAACTGTGTACTGCAAGTAATTCTTTGCTCAGTATTAATGGATCTCCCTTTAAATTCACAAAACAGCTTGGTGTTTTTGCCAATTCTACAAGTCGTGCAGCTATTGTACCTAATGAAGCCTTTGTTGGTAGATTCCAACTATGTTGATGGTTTTGCATCAGTAAAGTGGCTTTTTAGAAGTCTGTCTCTCAATGCCCATGCCTTCCTGTAAGTTACTTGGGGTCGTACACATTTAAGTTCTGAGATGCCATATTCGCTCCTGAGAAGATTCCAATGTTTCCAGAAAGTATTCACGATATCCTGGCTCTCCTTGCTGTAAATCAGAATAAGGCGAATAGGATTGTTCTGTTTCTCATTAGTATTCGCCTTACTATTCTCATTCAACGTTTGAGCATGTTACTTTGACTGGGCTCTCAAAGCTCCACTCTCACTATATGCTGCAGGGTACCCCCTTCAGTAGAATCCATTTTTGACCAGCTCAAGTTGTTTCTCCATCTCTTTGACATCAGAGAAGTAACATCTGGTGAGAAGACATTCACTGTAAGGGATACTGCTGATCAATGCTTTGGGATGAAAGCTGGTGCCATGTAACACACTATTGTCAGTCCTTCACACTTGTTGGTACAACTGGTGGTTAAAAAGAAAGACATTATTATCAAGACACATTGAAATCATTTCTACCAACATCTTGGAATGTTGTTTTTCCCTGATGTTTTTTTGTCCAAAAAATTACTCTCCTGCTCTTAGTCCCACATCATGTTGGATGGATGTGTACAGGGAGACCACATCAATGGTAACTAGAAGGTATGCCACTTGATATCTGTGACTGTTCTAAGATAATCTCCTGTCTCTTTAATAATGTGTGAACTGAGTGTGGTGACAATGGGAGCCAGATATTGGTCTGCATATTGTGACATCTTCTCAAAGATAGACCCTCAACCAGACGCTATGGTTCTTGCAGGTGTAATGATCAAAGTTGTGTGTATTTTAAGTAAGAAGTACATTGTGGGAATGATCAAAATAGGATTGTATTAAAATTGACATTCCTCATCAGCGAGTAGGGATTTTTCTGTCCATTGTCCATATAATGTATTTAATCAGATTTGTTTGGAGTTTCTTATAACTATTGCCATCTATCAGTTGTCGATTAGCCTCCTTGATGTAGTCTTGTTTGTCCAATAGGCTGTATTCCCGCCATTATCAGCTGGTTTGATGGCAAATGACTTCTCATCGGCTCAGTGAGGGCCTGTCCCTCAGTTCTGGTCAAATTTATTTTCTGTTGGGATGTCTTCTGGTACCCAGTCTTTCTATATCATCCATGACTGTCTCACAAAGGATGTCAATTGTGTTGCCTGGTGGAGAGAATTCAGATTTTGGTTTAAAGTGACTAGACTGATGTTCATTTGTTTCAATGTTTAAATGCTTCTTAATTTGTGGCTCAATGTACTTAGTGTCATCAAGATCATACATAAGATCAAAAAGTGTCTTGACATCTGGCATTTGTTCATTTAGGAGATTGGAGACATGGGATGTAAACTTAGGTTAATTTTTTGGCAATTTCTATTTGGCAAAATATGACAGCAGTTTGCGTTTACAAATTAATTTGTAACTGTCAGTTTTAGTATTCAAAAGATCACAATATTGTTCCGGACAAAAAGATAATCCTTTGCTCAATACTCTCATTTCCTCCTTGGTAAATTGATATTTGGATAAATTGAGCACAAGATTTTCATCAACATCAGTCTCATTAATAGAGCTTTCTGACATTGGGAGAGATGCTGTGTGCATATTCCCACTTAGATTTTCTGGTGATTGTAAAGTGAGTACCTTCTTCTTCCTCTACCCTCTTCAGGGATTTCAGCCTCGGTTTGTACCTGGGTTGGCCTCTGCCTATGTTGCATCCTTGGCCCCTTCCTTTTGATGATCTCTGATCCGGATATTGCATTCCTCTTAGAGAGTAGTTCTACTCCTCCCCTCCATCACTCCTTGTTCCTCTTGGTGGTCTGTGTTAGAATTGCTGATTTACTCACTAGGTTGTGGTAGTTTCAATTTATGGTCTAATGTCAATAATTTTTTTTTTTTTTTTAACTTTTAACGCATTTAGCAAAGGTGTAAATTGTGCCATTTGTGTAATATCTCTCATCCCTCAAAAATGTCCTTTGTTTTTCAACTTAATATCTTTGACTCTGATTCTAATAGTTCACTGACATCCATTTTGGCATGCTTAAATCAAAGTCAACATCCTATTTCTTGAACATTGCATGTTATTTCCCCCCCAACTCAGTAAACATCTCAGGTCTGGTGCCAGGGTGGTTAGGCACGGTGAATATCCAAAGTTCCCTGGGTACTCTCCCTAACTCAATATATTTCTCCAAAGTCAATACTTCCCAACTCCTAGTTATCTCTTTATGATGCATTTTTTCTAATTGGAAAAATAACTGTTGCAGGGTTGATGAACTCTCAATAAAATTAGATGTAGTACTCGTACTAGGAGCAGATGGGTTAGTGCTAAATATTGCTGTTGCATTCAGTGCCTGTCTCGCGGCTCTAGTTTACATCACTAGGACACAATAGCACTCACAAAAATTGCAGCGATATAAATCAAATGTTACTTTCCACTTGCAGAGATCCCTGGCCCAATTACTCTATTCACAGGCATTTGGGACACATCGATACACATATCTGAAAAGCAATCGTAATGAGATTTGTTTTTTACCTTTTACTGTGGGGGAGCCTCATAACCTTTGACTCACATACGGTAAACTCATGGTAAAATGGACTGCATGTGTTTACCACTAGTGTCCGTCCTTTAAGATCATGCAGCTGCAACGCAGCAAGGATAGAGGCACTTGACTGGTTACATGTGTGCACGTGCTTGAGCACACCCGTGAGGGTTGTGCGTGGAAGACTCCTGTTGTGTGCAGCCCAGGGACTGTGCACAGGTAGACTGGAGGGATTATGGAGGATTGGGCAGTGACCAGAAATAGGCCTGATAATGTGGGTGTGCACATGTAGGGGAAGTCAGTGTGCTTTACTGTCTTGACTATAGTGACATTCCATTATATTCCTATGGGAAAGGCTGCCTTACAGCGCAGCTCCTGTCTCCTGGGGCCCACAGACTCTAGAGTTGCACCAATGTACGCTGTAACCTGTGTGAAAGAAAAGTTTTGTATACTCCAAAAGCATATCTGTGCAGCTTATGGGTCATCCAGAAATGTCATCTTTCTCTGCCTCTGCTAAGGATCAGAGCCCAGTCCTTTTGTGACCCTGCTGGGCTGGTTTAATTAGTTTTCTCTCCAGCTGAAGGAGCAGAGGCCTCACCTATCAAAGGAAGAAATTAACAGTGCTTAAGTCAGCTCTTAAGGAGGAAGGGATTGGGTGAATTGCCAGCTGTCATCCTGTGCCGGAATAGGGCCTGCTCAAGGCCTCTCAACAAAGGAATGAGTACAGAACTCTGGAACCAAAGTAGCAGCGGGGGGGAACTCCTTTGCAGATGTACTAGGGGAAGGCCCTGGCAGTGATGTCAGCAAAGGGTGGAGCTGAGACCCTCCAGAGCGCATGTGACTCCTGGATGACGTAATTTTGAGCTATCCCAGAAGACTGTGCAGGGAGGTTGGGACGGGGTGGAGCAGTGATGTGGCACATCAGTATAGGTCACTCCTGCCCCAACTTAAAAGGTCCTGCGCAGGGGAGAGAGCTGTCTTGGTTGTTCTTTTCTGTAGAACACTGGGACTGGAGGCTGACGCCAGGAACAGTTGGAAGGAAGAACCCCTGACTGCCATCTGGATTAAGGACTCTGCCTCTGATTGACCCCGGGACCAGTGGTGCATGCCTCAGGACCAAGGAAGCTGGTCCCTTTACACCGAGGACCAGTTTGAGGAAAGACTGGGCTCTCCGCGAGGAGAAGAGGAGGCCCAGAGGAAAACTAGCTGAAAGCATGGCGCTGGGAGACAGTTCAACCGGCTCCCTACAGAGGTCTTTGGATTGGAGGCCAGGGGGTCTGCAGAAGGTGCTGCAAGTGGCTAGAGCTTGCCACCAGGAGCAAAAGGGACCCAAGATCAACATAAACTGCCCAATGGGGCCCAAGTTAGGAACGTTAAAAGTTTTGGTGACCTTTGATCTAATTCCAGTGTTAAAGCGCATGGGGCTCTACCGCCGTTTTGGTTCCTGCCTCTGGTGTGGGCCAGGGCCCGGAGGCTGCCCCGAAGTAAAAGAAATGTGGATAGCACCATCGCTCTTTCCCAACAGGAATCGGGACGGTACCCAGGACCTGGGCCAACGATGGACTGAGGGTGCGCCATTGCACCACCTTGTGATGCGAGGAAGGGGCCCAGTACCCCATATCTGGGCCCTGTGAAGATAATGACTCAAGGGAGCGTGGTCATGCTCCGTGCTAAGGAGGTAGGAGGCCCAAAACCACGTCTTTGGGTCCCGAAGCTGGCAGAGGAGGAGGGGGAGTGCAGCAGCACTTTCCCGAGTAGCCTGCCTCCTCTGCTTCCCATGCCAGAGTCCGTGGGGCGCGGGAAGGCCAACCACGAAGTATGTGTCTGCCCGCAGACAAGGATGCTGCTGTCGGCAACTGCGGCAGCACATCAGTGCGCTGACACCCCAGGAGCTGGCTTGGGGCAGCCTGGGGTGGGCTCCCGGGCTGTCCTGCATGGCTTGCATGTGGGGTGCCCGGGTAGGACTGGGCATCTTGAGCAAAAGTAAAAGCATGGCAAGATGTCGCACCACTAGTTCCCGGAAATGAAGGAGGAAACCAATGCGGCTCTCCTCGACACAGGGGGAGAGCCACTGTTCAACTGTGCATCAAATGAGCGCAAGTTGCGCCACATAATGCCCTGCGGGGCCTGGCTGCATTCCTGAATGAAAAATGCTACTTTGTTACTCATGGTGGCCACGGGAGGATGGGACCACCAACCAGTGATTGCACAGAACAGCCTCCCCCCAAAAGAAGTGCCAGAGTCCCCACCCTAAGTTCGGTAGGACTCAAAAACTATACCCTTCAGGGGTTTTGATGGATTTTCAGGCACTCCCCAGGCTGGAGCTTTTGCGTCAAAGCTGGGAGTGTTCCTCCCTGTAGGGGGAAAGAGTATGTCTACAGTGCTTGTGGCCTAAAGTGGTACAATGTGAGGTTTCATGTTATTGGACACTCTCTAGGGGTGAAAGGTGGTAATTACACATGTGCTATTGGGAAAGTGAAGTCCTTAGGGGAATGTGTTAAATATGCAGTATTTCATGCTGAATTCTTTTATATGGAATGTGATTAAACACTGCCAACACCCCGTAGGGATGAAAGTCTATAACTACACAGGGCTGTAAATATAAAAGTGAGGCCCTTTAGGGGCTTTGGTTAAATTGCGTATTTCATGCTAAGATTAATCGTGATAGCTCAAATCATTCCAACATGCCTGTACCATATTCTTGCAAATGCTTTATTTAAATAATGAGACTAACATCCACTCATGGTCAAAGTATGCTTTATTGCCAGTATTAAGTGCTCTCATCCTAGGTAATACTCGGGTATTGCATTTGAATACAAGTGAATGTTATTGACATGTGATTTGTTGGTCTAAATCTCCCCTTGGGAGGGACAAGAATGATTACGCAATATCACCTAGAAGTATTTACATCAGCTTGTGTATATTTGTAAATTGTTGTATAGTATTGAGTGGTGTGTGTGTATAATAAATGTACTTTTTCCTTTTCCAAAAGACAAAGCAAAGACTGGACAATCAATTGTTGAGTGTTACTGTGTATCTGTGAATAATGATTACTAGCCCATACCACCTCCCTTGAGTAGGCCTTGGACTGGTCTGCCTTGCTACCTTGTGAAAGTCAAGTGCTACAATGGGGTGTTTGGTTCCCAGTGGAGGACAAATGTGGACCCATTTCTTGTGCAGGCCACACAACTAATGACCCATTTTGTAACAGTGAGCAATAAAGCCTCTATGAAAGCTGCTAGCGCACCTTCTCTCCTAGGTCATTATGATAGGTCTCTTTGAAACTCCATTCAATAATTGTTGGAAGATCTTCCTAGAGATAAATGTCATGACTTTCAAGAAATTATCAATAAAGGCATATTGGTGTCAAACCAAGCCATCAGTGCTGCAGCTGGATCCTCCACTGTAGCAGCGCATGGCTACTGTCATGGCCTAGTACTTTGGCGCTTTTCTTGGGTGAGACTCACAGCCTTGAAACCTGAAGCCCAACACAGAATGCGGAAGCTGCCATTTTCAGAAAGCACCTTATTTGGCTTGTATGACGATGATTTGTCTGGGATGAAATCAGAGCTCAACACTCTGAAAGCTTGATTAGAGAAAAGGCGGGAATATAAAAGACATTCCTATAGGCCCCTTGACAGCCAGTACTTAAACCAGAGGGTTCAAACCACTCATTGGCTTCAAGGGCAACAATAATCATCCCAACAGCCACCAGACATCAGAAACCGCACCACCAGTCAAGGAGCAGAGGAGGTCAGCAATCATCTGCCGAAGCCACTAAACCAAGTGGTGGCAAATAATTAGTCCTCCATTCTTCCTCCTCCATTACCCAGTCCAGTAGGGGAAAGTGTAACATCTTATCTACAATAGTGGCAAAAAAGAACTACCAACAAATGGGTTCTGAATATTGTAGAACAAGGATACTCTCTGGTACAAGTGTCCTCCAAAATCCATTGCACAGAAGAAACCATCTGTCTTCCAGTGGGAAAAACTGCAATAAGAAATCTCCATCCTATTGCACAAGCATGTGGTGGAAAAGGTCCCCTCTCACCTGAGGCACAGGACATTATTCTTGTTACGTTGTAGTTAAGAAAAGGACTGAAAAAGTAGAGTCAAAAAGCAAACAAGTAGATTTGAAAACAAAAATTCAGAATGTTGGCTCTTCATCAAATCTACCCTCAGCTCCATCAAGGGGAGTGGTTGTGTTCAATAGATCTACAAGATGCCTATTTTTACTTACATTATCATCTAGCTATCATGACTCTCAATCGGCTGGGTTTGTATTTGAATCACGACAAATCAGTCTCAATACCAGGCAATCCCTTCACTACTTGGGTGCAGCCCTAGGTACAGTACACACAAATGTGCTTTCTTTGAAGGAGAGATGACTATCTATTCTTCAGAAATGTTACATTCTGCAGACAGTAGTCCGTCCATTGGCAAAACAAGTCTCTCTCCTTTGATCAAAGGCATCATGCATTTTTCTGGTCCTGAATGCACATCTCTACATGAGACCTCTCCAGCAGTGTCTAGATGATTAATGTGATCAACTGTCAGGACAGTGGGAAGACAAGGTGATACTGACTGCTCGGGCAAAATAATCACACAGCTGGTGGTGCAGTTCCGGAAATCTACTCAAAGTAATGAATTTCCATCAAGTTGTACCGACTTAACCCTAGTGATGGATGCCTCCCTAACCAGTTGGGGTGTTCATGTGGAAAATCTACAGATATAAGGCATGTGGTTACAGAAGGAACAGTCTTACCACATCAACTTTCTGGAACTGAGGGCAGTACACCTAGCCCTGAACGCTTTTCTCCTGTCATTTAGGACTAATTCTCTCCTTGTTCAGACTGACAATATGACAAGTACGCTTCACCCAAACAAACAGGGAGGAACTAGATCTGGACCGCAGTCTCTGGAAGCACACACAATATGGAAATGGCTAATATTCAGGAATCTCAAAATTACAGCGATTCATCTACTGGGAATCCTGAACGCTTAAGTATACACTCTCAGAAGAACCATTCAAGAAAATCACAAATGGGTATTAAACGACTTCATACTTCAAAACATTTTTCAGACAGGGGTTTTCCCCAGGCAGATATTTTCGCTAATGGAGAAAACAAAATATGCCCAAGCTTCGTTTCAAGGTTTTACCAACCATGTTCTGCTGGATCAGTTGGTGAGGTAAATTATGCATTTCCTCCAATTCTCCTACTGCTAACAGTGCTTATGAGCTGTCACTCTCAAAAGCCAGAATGATTCTTATTGCTCCAAAGTGGCCCAGTAGTGGTGGTTCATGGATCTCCTTCACCTCTCTTGAGCTTCTACACAGGAGTCTGCTGTGCAGACTAGACCTTCCTCAGAAGTACGGAGGCCATATTCAACAACCCAACCTTCACATGTTGAACTTGGCTTCTGGGCTCCTGAACTCATACAATATGGTCACCTGAACATCCCTCAAGAACATATGGATGTGTTGAAAGAAGCAGACTGACATCTATTAGAACTTCCCATTTGTTCGGGTGGAAGAGATTATGCATCTGGTGCTCTCAGAACAACTTCAATCCTCTCATTTGTCAAGAAGAGGTGGTTCTTCCATACCTCCTCCGTTTGGCTAAACATAATTACAGTTCTCCTCTATTAAAGTATACCTTGCAGCAACCACAGCTTACCAAAAAATGTTTTTCTTCAGGTTACCTGTGGTCAAGGATTTTTAGAGGGCACTGAGAATATATACCCTAATTTCAGGAGACCTTCTCCTCCATGGGGGTTAAATATTATCCTTTTTTGCCTTTTGGGTCCTCCATTCACACCATTCACAAGGCCTCTCTCCAATACCTATCCTAGAAGGTGTCCTTCCTGGCCATCAATACTTCTCCTCAGAGTTAGCGAGATACAGGCCTTATGTTTTCCATAAATCTTACACAATTTTTCATGGAAACAGGTTAGTGATAAGAACCCATCCTAAATTCCTGTCTAAAGTAGTCTCAGATTTTCATGTCATTCAGACTATTACATTAACTACATTTTTTCAGAATCCCTCTTCTTCAGATCGACCTCTCCATACTCTAGATGTCAGGAGGGTGTTGAAGATCTACCTAGATATGACTAAAGCTTTAAGAAAGTCAGAGCAGCTTTTTGTGAACTACGGTCCTGTATGGACAGGTTCGGCCAGTTCAAAACAATCCTTGTCTAAATGGATTGTCTTCTGCATAATTCTTTATCAAAATGCCAACAAAACCCTGCTTAAAGACCTAAAGCACATTCAACTAGAGATAAAACATCTACTGCTGCATTACTTAGAAACATTCCAACTGATGAGATTTGTAAAGTTGTGAACTGATCTCCAAGTTGCAGCTTACAAGACACTGTTGTCTTGATTCAGATGGAAAGGTAGATGCCCAAGTCAGGTATGCCTCTCTGAGAAATGTGTTTGCTTAATTATACTATTCCCTTTTCTCCCTTCCCTTCTGGAATTATTGAGGATGAACTTGCTAATCTATTCAATGCTTATGATTATCAAAGGAGATACCCTGATAGAGAAGGAATGGTTTCTTATGGGTAGTCCTAGTTCTCTCTCAGTGGACTCTTCATTGAAATCAGAAACAACCCTACCTCATTCCAGAGAGAATAGATAACATAACTATAACTCTGTAGTGCTAATTGGTTCATCAAAAAGGACTAAGTAAACTGCCACCTGCAGGGCATAATGTGGCATTGGAGGTCAAGGTGCCCTTAAAAGTCCAGTGTCCTCTTCTCATTGTTTTTGGTACTGCAGCCTGTGCAGCTATATGGTCATATATATCCCCCTTCTTTTACTCCTAAAAGAGGTAGAAATATTTTGGGAAAGATGTTTTAAAGTCACTTTTAAACCTTTGTTGTGCCTTTTAAAGGCTTAAGCCGTTTTCTTCCAAATTTTAAAGTAATTCAATTGGTAAAAGCCTGCACAATTTAACACTTGTATCACATGTGCCTCCTGGCCTGTCTGAAGTAAGGCAATGTGAATGTGGCTTTGAAAGTACTGCTCTGGCATCCCCACATGTGGGCGGGACTATTCACTGCTTATGATTTCAACGGAGATTCCCCTAAGAGAGAACTAGGATTACAAGTTAGAACCCATTCCTTTTCTCTTTCCAGTAGGTAATCTGGTTTACAAGACTGGCACCAAATAAATAGATTAGAATTGCGCCATAAACTGAACTAGAATGGCTTTTTGTGTTGCTATTTGTAGTTGTTTGTAACTGTGTTAAAGGTTTCTCACTATGCATGGCAACATTTTTGGCTTCGTCAATTGTTGTTTTTCACACATTTGTTTTCCCTTTCCAGTGCGTGAAAGTGTACGATTCCTGGTATCTCAGCAGAACATGCTACTGATTCCTGCACCATTTTCACCAATGAAGTAGACTAGAAAACGTTTCCAACACGGATTGTATAGAAATCCAACTCACTGATCAACTTGATGTGGCTACATCCTACCCGTAGTGGCTTTTATCATGCATGGAAATTACCAGAGTGGATGACAATGTATTTCCCCCTTTCATGGGTATTGAAAGAATTCATTTACTGTTCCTGGGATCAGTGTTCTATTTAAAACCACCTTTGCTTCTCTGTTTCAGAAGGTTCTTGCATTGAACGCTTCCTTTTTGCATTGAGCACTGTTTCCAACTAGTGCGAGTCTCACTGTTTACACCAGTTTTCCAAAAATTCAATCCGTACCAAATGAAAGTGTATGATAGTGATTCTAAAAGATGTCAGGATTATTTTGCCTTTCTTTTTCTTTCATGCAAAACATAAACCTGATTGTTGCAAGCAGCTGTGCAGCTGGATAACCATTTTTGTGCCTCACAGCACAACAGTGCTTTAAGGTTTAAAGCACGGTTAAGGAAGGTAGATCTTGAAGGAGCAGAACATACTACACTTTGAGGATACCACCAAATATGCATTTCTATGCAGTGAATGTAAACATAACTCATTTACAAAGTGGGTGGTTATCCAGAACATTTGCCATTGATCTAACCATTCCTGGCTTAGGTTGGATTTATTCCACTGGTTTAGAGCATGGTGTGGTAGAAATATGTTCCATAGATGGGTTAACTATTCCCAAACTTGTAATTTCTACAAAACCAAAATCAGCTGATTGTTTTTAGTAATCCATTACTTTCTACTTACTTGGCAGTAAATAAAATGTTTTCATACTGACTTCTCTACCTTATCATGTTCAGCTCAAGAGACAAAAGCTCCATGTTGGATTTACTACATAGTTTTTCCCATTGTATCTGAGCACCTTCTCAGCTTTTTGTTTCAGCTGTGTTTTATGATGCAAGTATTTGTGATGTGATTAAAGTTTCTCTTTTGCATATATTTATTAAGTCACTTTTCAGCTATGTTTTTCCTTTACCGAACCATATTGTTCTGAATTGTACTTGATTTTAAATACTGCTTGTTAAACCATTACTTGCTTTCGATATAACTACATGCATCAACATCTTAATGCATCAAAATATCTTAACATCCCAGTCACACATGGAATGTAACTGAGAAATATGAAAATGATTTCTATAGTTTTTTTTCCTGAAAAAAGAAACTGTTACTTGTAATTCAAGTTTTCTTCATGGAAACAGTGTTGAAGTCATAAACACTGAATATTACCATCCACGTCTGGAATTCTACAATACTTATAACAGTCGATAATATTGCATCCAAAAACACAATATGTAATTATATTTGTGAGTGCATTAACACCGTACATTTAGAGTAGGAAAATCACACCCCAAAACCATGGTTTGCTCAGTATGTGTTTATTTAGGCAAGGCAAGCACCCACTATTTGGAATACACTTATGACATTGTGATATGCCCATTAGATTAAGGTGGGAATGTAATTTTCCTCCCTCAGAAGATGTATGTAAAGGAAGGGCTCAGACAGGTTATGGGTGGATTCTATTGCATTCCTATTCATAAGGAGTCTGTGAGTAAGATCAGTGCAGATTACAAGGAACTCCTGGTGGACTGACAGGAGAAAGGTTTGTTTGGCTGGAATGAATTCCTATTGTTTAAGTATGAGAACCCCAGAACTCTCATCCTCTATTTTTTACCTAAAATTCATAAAGATCCAGTCAATCCCCTGGGTGAACATTCATGTCTGCAAATGGGAGCCTACTTGAAAATACTTATCGACACATTGATTTGGTTTTTTTTTCTCAAAGACTATGTGTCTCTTCCTACCTCATATATACAAGACACAAGAGATTTTCTTTCTTGTATAAAGGGCATCCATTGGGAGAAGGACTGTTTATTGATTACACTAAATCTGGACAGCCTGTGCATGAACACTGCACACTCCTCTGGGGTACAAGCTTGTTGACAATTTTTTACATCAAATTCACTGTCTTGTTTATTACACAGTGACATGCTGATGTGTTGTCTTTCTAACACTGTGTTTCTATTTGACTCAAATTTGTACAAGCAGGTGAAATGGACTGCGATGGGGACCTGCTTTGCTCTCAGCTATGCAAATCTTTACATGAGCTGCTGGGAGGAGCAGTTCCTCAGTATTACAATGAGATTTTATCAGGTCACATTTTAGATTAGATTTATAGATAATATATTTCTCATTTGGAATGGTCTAGAATGGGAGGTGCAGGAGTTCATTGATAGACTGAATCAAAATGACTTGGATTGCATAAGACATGTCAGTCACCATCAAGTTGATTTCCTTGATTAAAGGGTTACAATATGTGGAGATACTCTTGCCACTAAATTGTTTAGGAAATAAACTGCAAGCAATAGCATGTTGTACACAAACAGTATCCACAATAGGAAACTAATTTGTAGTAAAAAGAAATTGCAGCCTTAAGGGGCTTATTCTGGCTATGATGCAGAGATTTAAAGAATAGGGTTACTCAGAATCAACGTTGATAAATGCTGTAATAAGTATTCAAACTAGAACGAGCGAATATCCCCTTATAGAGGTAAGGGTAAGAAGTTGAGAATGAAGGAGGAAGAAGGTGTGGTGAAATTTATCAGCAAAGCTGGGGATATCAGGAACATTTTACATAGACACTTGTCTATATTAAGATCAGACCCAGTTATTGGTGGGCAGAATTCATCTAGTCTCAAAATATCCTTTAGAAAAAGTTCAAGCCTCAGAGATAAATTTATGTAGGAATAATTTCACGTATCCTGAAAAAAGGTACTAAGACGCAAGGCTTTTATTTAATGGTAATGTTTTTGAAAGAAAATGTTCTCTCTAAGGGGAGCAGAAAGATTGTGAAATACATCATATGCAGTACCGATTATAGTGTGTGCCTGTCACGTACCTGTGTAAGAAACTGTACAATTGTGGTACTATACACCCATTAAAGAAACCAGTACTGGAGCATATGTGTGCTAATTAGAATGTAGATATACATTACCCAGTAGATGGACATTTCAGAGATATCCATGGAAGGAATCAAAATTTGCCCAAGTTCAATGGCATTGACCATGTTCCTAGATCTGTAAGAGGTGGTGATCAAGAACTAACACAAGGATACTAGGGAGCTCCTATATTATAAAGCTGGACTCTAAGATCCCATGGGGCCTTACATTGAAGAGGAACTAAATATACATTGTAGGAGTTGCTACATTTACTTGCAGGTCATGTCAGAAACAAAATTATGTAAATATATAAATAATATTCTGTAACAACCATGCATCTGTTACCCTGGTCAATTACTTTTTTATCGTTTTTAACAGATTCACATTTTTCCACACAGGTTGTAGATATGAGACTGTGTTCATTTTTCCAATTTGATTATGTTTTGTAACTGTTGTTAGTATGCACTGTCTCAACAATAATGGAGGTGTTCAGGAGGTGGACATGAATTGAGTTGTTGATCTATCTTCAAATTGTGATTGGATTATTATTAGGAATGGTGGAATATGGAATTAAATATTCCTTTAATATTGAAAAGACTATTTATTGAGCTACCCACTAGAGTTTAATTGTGCTACCCACTGTCTGACAGAATAAGAAGTATACCTCCCTTGATATGGGGATCTATTTACATTTATACTTAAGATCGCGCATCTCATAGGAACCAGACATGGCCTATGGTCTTCACTAAATCATTTTTTTGTGAGTGGGGAGTACATAGGGAATATCGGCAATTAATTTATTGTGTTAGAATTCGAATTATTGGTCATGGAATGATATCTGTACAGATGTGTTAAACACCAGTAAAGATAGCCATCTGGACCTGTATCAATATGAAGTTTGGAGGCTGCAGTTATCAATCCCTTTGGAATATATGTATAATCATCACTCACGTATTTATGATGAAAATAATTGGAATAGAATGACATTTTGAATTTATTTACCACGTGGCCTCTATTAACAAGTTTTGATAAAGTGCAGCTTATATGGATTTAATGTAGGATTTATGAGGAACTGCATCAAAATCATGGACTATTTTCAGATTATCATGAAGCAGCTAATACATTGTAGACATTATTTTTTAAATGTACAAATAACAATAAAGAAGAAGGGACTCGGAACCAATAAAGGTCAAGTATCTGGGTTCACAGATCAATAATTCATCACCAAAGAAGGTACTGTTCTTACTATAGACAGCTGCAACAGGCAAGAAAACCGAAATCAGTCCAACCCTATAAATTACCTTGTGGGCCCTCACACATCCCATAGGGATGTCATGCTTAATCATAGCGCTGCTTCTCGTAGGATCGGCACTGCAATGTCCTACGGACACCTTGACAGGTCACTTTATCAGAGATCGTCTATTTTTATGCTGTATGTTGATGGTCAATGTGAGGGTGTCCTAACGTGCGGTCAAGTGGATGAAGTGTTGGTAAGTGTAAGAGATAAAATAATTTAAACCATCTGAGAGGGTCCACCTATAAACTTTAATATTGTGGCACTCTTGGCGGGATTAAAAACACTATATAACAAATCAACGCTATACCAGGGATACAATGTGCCAACGTAGCCTAAACAAGCCAGGTCAGCATGTTTCGCACCTGGTGGCCCAACTTAGTAGGGTCAACGGCGCTTCTTCAGGACTAAAAAGATTTAAAGTGCATAAAGGTGAACCCCATGTAACAAAAACAGAACATAAGAGTAATGTGAGAATAAAACAAGAATAATAACGCCCACAAGAATACTACATCTCGTATGCATTGGGTAATATTAATTGTAGTGCCCGTTTATTAAACACGAGGGGGGACATAATTTATCTTCCAGCCTGTGAACAGAAAGAAACAAAAGAAAAAGGTCATGAGTCACTGGTGCAGTGTATGCCATTCTACTGCAACAACATCTATACTTAAAAGCTGGTCAAGATTCCGAATATCTGATGTTCCACAGCGGTTCCAACCATGATCATTAAGACATCTGAATGCCACACCATGTGCAGAAATGATTATG
Organism: Pleurodeles waltl; assembly: GCF_031143425.1. Classification (NCBI taxonomy): domain Eukaryota; kingdom Metazoa; phylum Chordata; class Amphibia; order Caudata; family Salamandridae; genus Pleurodeles; species Pleurodeles waltl. The sequence goes on along the minus strand of NC_090437.1, from coordinate 415,635,070 downwards.
TTGTCAGAAGCAGAGGTCCTTATCTTAAATAAAAATTGTATTGTGCCTCAAAGGTCGAGATCAGAGGCCAGAACACCTCTGCTAGCTGGAAAGAAGCAGCAGAAATACCTTATCATATAGCTCGAGGCTCCAGAAGATAGTGCCTCTAGACACAATCAACAGACGTGACAAATAGCCGTACTCACGGTTCAGTAGCTTGAAGAGCGCAGACGACCTACCCCCCCCCCCTCCCCCTCCCCCCTCCTCCCCCCTCCTCCCCCTCCCCCCTCTGCTTGCATGCACGGGGACTAAGCAGGAGGGGAAGTCGATTTTTAAAGGCAGCCCGATTTCTGATTGTGTAGAGGTGCTGCTCATTTGATCGGAGTCCCCATCAGTAATAATGGGGGACAAACTCCTGGTGCGTCTAAAACCCTGATGGCTGCCAGCTTGAGAAGGTTACAAAGACTAACTGGTCGGAGCCTTCTTCCATGCAGAATAGTAGAGGGACTCCTAACATCTCACACCAAATAACGGCAGCCATCTTGTAAAGGACTACAGGTAGTATATCAGTAAGCTGCGTGGCCATGTCGGGGCGGCCCGATTGCTGATTGTGTACAGGTGCTGCTCATTTGATGGAAGTCTCCTTTCCGTAAAAATAGAGGACAGACTTAAAGTGTCTCTAAAACCGCGATGGCTGCCATCTTGAGAAGGTTAAAAAGACTACCTGTTGTTTAAGCCATAACAAACACTGTAATAATCAAAGCACAGCAGAATAATGTATCCTATTTCCAGCCTGTTAAGGAGTTGATGCTCAGAACTATTCCTAGTGGTGTGTGACGAATTGTTATTACTTGTACCACCCTGCAAGTAACCAGTCATGTGTCAAATATGACTGAGAAAACAAGAGTCAAAGCAGGCCTGCCCAGTATGGAAATCCAGAAAAGTTAGGAAAGATGAAAGAGAAGGTCCCACCTAATCTGTCATATAAAAATACAGGCATTAAATGTTATTTATTAGATGTTCAGGAATGTCGTCCCCAAGCAATGAGGATGCAGTACGCATAATGCAACACAGGTTTGTTGAGGGAGATTCCTAGTGTCTGGATCGGCATCCCATTTCACTTCATTTCTCTTTCTTAAAGGAAAATGGTGGATGTAAACATAGGAAGCCAGAGATTACAATTAACACCACAGGATGTCATTGTTCAACCCAGTCTTATTGCTGGGGAGGCGAAAAATCCATTGTTGTTCCCTTCTAAAGAGGCCAGCACTATTCCAGTGTTGGTTGGATTCCAGGATGGTCCATCTCAAGTCATCTGGGGAATGTTTGTAAGTAATGTAATGTTTGCACATCTTGGTTGCATCACGTCCACAGTGAATAGTGCTAAAGTATTCCATCATTCTGATTTTGACAGCTCTTGTTGTCACAGGGACATGTGATGACATAGATACAAATTTTAGTCTTGCAGTTTTTGTGATTGGTTTGCTTCCACATAAAGGTGGAGTTCAATGTGATCTCTTTAGATTGTGTCAAAGCTCAGACCCCCACATGAGCTGCACGGGTAGTGTCCTGTGACAGCTGATAAAGCCCACAGGGTTCTTTGCATGCTGGTGGATTCAATGTGTGGTCTAGTATGAACAAGGAGGTCCTTCAGAGTCTGAGTGCGTTTGAAAGCAAACTTTGGACATGGTAGTTTCAAGGATCCAGCTTTCAGGGTGCGCTAGTGTTTGTTGATTATTTGTTTGATTCGTTTGAAACTATCACCATCTACGAACTGCATTTGAAATAGTGCTTTTATTCCTTCAAGCATGGGACATCAGCTGTTAATCAATCAAACATGTATAGAGCATGGCAAATCACCAATGCGGGTCTCGAAGTGCTGGAGCTGTATGCTGCTGCATGGAGGTATGATAATTTGAACATCCAGGTCTTTACTTTTCTCCTCAACCGCAAGAGTGACGGTGTGGTCCTGAGGTGCAGGGGAGGTTGTTCCAAGCCTTGGCTACCAAGTGCGAGAAGGAGTGCCCTCCGCTGTTGGCTTGACAGATCCGTGGGGTGTCTGCGAGGGAAAGGGAAACTGATTGGAGGTGTCTGGTCAGTTGGTGGAAGGTCAGGTGCTTGTTGATGTATGCTGGTCCTTTGTTGTGCAGGGCTGTAGGAAAGTACCATCTTGCCTGGCATGTTATCCCCATATTTTCACTATATATATGTTGTTTTAGTGTATGTGTCACTGGGACCCTGCCAGCCAGGGCCCCAGTGCTAATAAGTGTGACCTGTATGTGTTCCCTGTGTGATGACTAACTGTCTCACTGAGGCTCTGCTAACCAGAACCTCAGTGGTTATGCTCTCTCTTTACTTTCTAAATTGTCACTAACAGGCTAGTGACCAATTTGACCAATTCACATTGGCATACTGGAACACCCTTATAATTCCCTAGTATATGGTACTGAGGTACCCGGGGTATTGGGGTTCCAGGAGATCCCTATGGGCTGCAGCATTTCTTTTGCCACCTATAGGGAGCCCTGACAATTCTTACACAGGCCTGCCACTGCAGCCTGAGTGAAATAACGTCCACGTTATTTCACAGCCATTTACCACTGCACTTAAGTAACTTATAAGTCACCTATATGTCTAACCTTTACCTGGTAAAGGTTGGGTGCTAAGTTACTTAGTGTGTGGGCACCCTGGCACTAGCCAAGGTGCCCCCACATCGTTCAACGCAAATTCCCCAGACTTTGTGAGTGCTGGGACACCATTACACGCGTGCACTATACATAGGTCACTACCTATATATAGCGTCACAATGGTAACTCCGAACATGGCCATGTAACATGTCTAAGATCATGGAATTGTCACCCCAATGCCATTCTGGCATTGGGGAGACAATTCCATGATCCCCCGAGTCTCTAGCACAGACCCGGGTACTGCCAAACTGCCTTTCCCGGGGTTTCACTGCAGCTGCTGCTGCTCCTGCCAACCCCTCAGACAGGTTTCTGCCCTCCTGGGGTCCAGCCAGGCAGAACAAAGGACTTCCTCAGAGAGAGGGTGTTACACCCTCTCCCTTTGGAAAAAGGTGTCAGGGCTGGGGAGGAGTAGCCTCCCCCAGCCTCTGGAAATGCTTTGATGGGCACAGATGGTGCCCATCTCTGCATAAGCCAGTCTACACAGGTTCAGGGATCCCCCAGCCCTGCTCTGGCGCGAAACTGGACAAAGGAAAGGGGAGTGACCACTCCCCTGACCTGCACCTCCCAGGGGAGGCGCCCAGAGCTCCTCCAGTGTGCTCCAGCCCTCTGCCATCTTGGAAACAGAGGTGCTGCTGGCACACTGGACTGCTCTGAGTGGCCAGTGCCAGCAGGTGATGTCAGAGACTTCGTCTGATAGGCTCTTACCTGTGTTGCTAGCCTATCCTCCTTCCTAGGTAGCCAAACCTCCTTTTCTGGCTATTTAGGGTCTCTGCTTTGGGGAATTCTTTAGATAACAAATGCAAGAGCTCATCAGAGTTCCTCTGCATCTCTCTTCACCTTCTGCCAAGGAATCGACCGCTGAATGCTCAGGAAGCCTGCAAAACCGCAACAAAGTAGCAAAGAAGACTACTGCAACCTTGTATCGCTGATCCTGCCGCCTTCTCGACTGTTTTCCTGGTGGTGCATGCTGTGGGGGTAGTCTGCCTCCTCTCTGCACTAGAAGCTCCGAAGAAATCTCCCGTGGGTCGACGAAATCTTCCCCCTGCAACCGCAGGCACCAAAAGAACTGCATCACCGGTCCTCTGGGTCCCCTCTCAGCACGACGAGCGTGGTCCCTGGAACTCAGCAACTCTGTCCAAGTGACTCCCACAGTCCAGTGACTCTTCAGTCCAAGTTTGGTGGAGGTAAGTCCTTGCCTCCCCACGCTAGACTGCATTGCTGGGTACCGCGTGATTTGCAGCTGCTCCGGCTCCTGTGCACTCTTCCAGGATTTCCTTTGTGCACAGCCAAGCCTTGGTCCCCGACACTCTAAGCTGCAGTGCACAACCTCCTGAGTTGTCCTCCGGCGTCGTGGGATCTCCTTTTGTGACTTCGGGTGAGCTCCGGTTCACTCCTCTTCGTAGTGCCTGTTCCGGCACTTCTGCGGGTGCTGCCTGCTTCTGTGAGGGCTCCCTATCTTGCTGGGCGCCCCCTCTGTCTCCTCACTTAATTGGCGACATCCTGGTCCCTCCTGGGCCACAGCAGCATCCAAAAACCCTAACCGCGACCCTTGCAGCTAGCAAGGCTTGTTTGCGGTCTTTCTGCGTGGGAACACCTCTGCAAGCTTCTTCACGACGTGGGACATCCATCCTCCAAAGGGGAAGTTCCTAGTTCTCTTCGTTCTTGCAGAATCCACAGCTTCTACCATCCGGTGGCAGCTTCTTTGCACCCTCAGCTGGCATTTCCTGGGCATCTGCCCAATCTCGACTTTGTCGCGACTCTTGTACTTGGTCTCCTTGTTCCACAGGTACTCTCGTCCGGAAATCCATCGTTGTTGCATTGCTGGTGTTGGTCTTCCTTGCAGAATTCCCCTATCACGACTTCTGTGCTCTCTGGGGAATATAGGTGCACTTTACACCTACTTTTCAGGGTCTTGGGGTGGGCTATTTTTCTATCCCTCACTGTTTTCTTACAGTCCCAGCGACCCTCTACAAGCTCACATATGTTTGGGGTCTATTTGTGGTTCGCATTCCACTTCTAGAGTATATGGTTTGTGTTGCCCCTATACCTATGTGCTCTCATTGCAATCTATTGTGACTGTACATTGCTTGCATTACTTCCTATTGCTATTACTGCATATTTTTGGTATTGTGTACATACATCTTGTGTATATTTGGCATCCTCATACTGAGGGTACTCACTGGGATACTTTTGGCATATTGTCATAAAAATAAAGTACCTTTATTTTTAGTATATCTGTGTATTGTGTTTTCTTATGATATTGTGCATATGACACCAGTGGTATAGTAGGAGCTTTGCATGTCTCCTAGTTTAGCCTAAGCTGCTCTCCATAGCTACCTTCTATCAGCCTAAGCTGCTAGAAACACCTCTTCTACACTAATAAGGGATAACTGGTCCTGGTACAGAGTGTAAGTACCCCTTGGTACCCACTACAAGCCAGGCCAGCCTCCTACATTGGTTGTGCAGCGGTGGGATAAGTACTTGTAACTACTTACCACTTTGTCATTTTGTACTTTTCATAAGAGAATAATATACAAAACAAGTTCAGTGCATGTACACCTAACCAAAAAGTTTTGCTTTTCTTCTCTTACTCTATTACTAAGTGCTGAAAAGTACCTCTAAACTTTCTAAAAGTTTCTAAAACGTTGAAAAGTTTTTTCTGTTTCCTTAAAAAGTTCTGAATCTTTTTCTTTCTTTTTCTGTCCCTTGAACCTTTTTCTATCATGTCTGGTACAGGTCCTGCTCTTGATCTGGCCAGCACTGCATATGACCACCTTAGCTGGAAAGGTGTAAGGAGTCTCTGCATTGACAGAGGTTTAGGGGTAGGGAAGAATCCCTCTAGAGAATTGTTGATTAACATGCTCATTAAAAATGATAAGGCCTTAGCTGGCACATCAGTTGAGAAGTTAGCAGATGGTTCACACTCTGATTCTGGGGTAGCCCCAGTAAGAGTGTTAGATGGTATATTTCCCAATTTGCCCACTAGCAGACCACCTAGCATAACTGGTACTAATGTGAGTTCTTATCACAGTAGGGAAATCATTCCTGCAGGTCAAGTTGTTAGAGTGCCAACTGTTAGGGACAATTCTCCCTCTGTCCATTCACACCATTCTTCTGTGTCAAAGCATGCCCAACCCACCCACCCTGATGACAGAATGTTAGAAAGGGAGCTCAATAGATTGAGAGTGGAAGAGTCCAGGCTGAAGCTTAAACAGCAACAGCTGGCTCTAGACAGGGAATCTTTAGACTTAGAAAAAGAAAGACAGAGGTTGGGGTTAGGACCCCATGGTGGCAGCAGCAGTATTACAGATAGTAATCCTGTAAAAGAGCATGATTCTAGGAATATGCGTAAGATAGTTCCCCCTTACAAGGAGGGGGATGACATTAACAAGTGGTTTGCTGCACCTGAGAGGGCCTGTGTTGTACAGGGGGCCCCTCAAAGGCAGTAAGCTGCTATCCTATGGCTATCTTTCAGTGGAAAGGGTAGGGATAGGCTCCTTACTGTGAAAGAAAGTGATGCCAATACTTTTACAGTTTTAAAGAATGCACTCCTGGATGGTTATGGCTTAACCACTGAACAATACAGGATTAAGTTCAGAGAAACTAAAAAGGAGTCTTCACAAGACTGGGTAGACTTTATTGACCATACAGTGAAGTCCTTGGAGGGGTGGTTACATGGCAGTAAAGTTTCTGACTATGAAAGCCTGTATAACTTGATCCGGAGAGAGCATATTCTGAATAACTGTGTGTCTGATTTGTTACACCAATATCTAGTGGACTCAGATCTGACCTCTCCCCAAGAACTGGGAAAGAAGGCAGACAAATGGGTCAGAACGAGAGTGAACAGAAAAGTTCATACAGGGGGTGACAAGGATGGCAAGAAGGATGGTAAGTCTTCAGACAAGGGTGGGGACAAATCTAAAAATGAGTCTTCATCAGGCCCACAAAAACAAACACTCTGGTGGGGGGGGGGGGGAGGGTCCAAATCCTCTTCTAATCAAGTAAAGAAACCATGGTGCTATTTATGTAAAGTAAAAGGCCATTGGACAACTGATGCCAGTTGTCCAAAGAAAAGCACCAAGCCTCCCACTACCACAACCCCTACTGCTACACCTAGTGCCCCTAGTAATAGGAGTGGTGGTGGGAGCAAACCTACTAATAGCCAAACCAAGGGAGTAGCTGGGCTCACTGTTGGTAATTTAGTTGGGGTTGGTCTTGTTAGGGAGACCACAGAGGCTGTGTTAGTCTCTGAAGGTGCCATTGATTTGGCCACCTTGGTTGCTTGTCCCCTTAATATGGATAAGTACAAGCAACTTCCCCTAATAAATGGTGTTGAGGTTCAGGCCTACAGAGACACAGGTGCCAGTGTTACCATGGTAATAGAGAAACTGGTACACCCTGAACAACACCTACTTGGTCACCAGTACCAAGTGACTGATGCTCATAACAACACTCTTAGCCACCCCATGGCTGTTGTGAATCTCAACTGGGGGGGAGGGGGGGTTTACTAGTCCAAAGAAAGTTGTGGTTGCCTCAGATTTACCTGTAGACTGTCTACTAGGGAATGATTTAGAGACATCAGCTTGGGCAGAAGTGGAGTTGGAGGCTCATGCAGCAATGCTGGACATTCCTGGGCATATTTTTGCTTTGACAAGGGCTCAGGGCAAAAAGCAAAAAGGACAGGGTGACTTGGATCCTAGAACAATAGACCAAGTGCTCCCTAAAGCTAGGGTTAGTAAAGGTAAATCACTACCTACTATCCCTCCCTCTACAGATGATTCTACTTCTGAGGAAGAAGAATGTCCCCCCTGTGCAGAACCTTCACCAGTGGAGCTGGAAGCAGACACTGCTGAGCTTTTGGGTGGAGAGGGGCCTGCCAGGAAGGAGCTGAGTGTGGCACAGCAGACCTGTCCCACACTAGAGGGTCTAAGACAGCAAGCTGTCAAACAGCAAAATGGGGATGTCAGTGACTCTCAAAGAGTTTACTGGGAGGACAACCTCTTGTATACAGAGGCAAGGGATCCAAAACCTGGAGCTGCCAGGAGATTTGTTATTCCCCTGCAATACAGAGAGTTCCTCCTAACTCTAGCCCACGACATACCCTTGGCTGGACATTTGGGGCAGATGAAAACATGGGACAGGCTTGTCCCCTTGTTTCATTGGCCTAGAATGTCACAGGACACAAAGGAATTTTGTAAGTCCTGTGTCACCTGTCAAGCCAGTGGCAAAACAAGTGGCACCCCAAATGCACCCCTTATTCCACTGCCTGTGGTTGGGGTTCCCTTTGAAAGGGTAGGGGTTGACTGGTTGGACCCCTTGACCCTCCTACTGCTTCAGGCAATAGGTTTATTTTGGTGGTAGTGGACCAGGCCACCAGATACCCTGAAGCAATTCCTCTAAAGACCACTACAGCTCCTGCAGTGGCAAAGGCCCTCCTGGGAATCTTTTCCAGGGTGGGCTACCAAAAGAGGTGGTATCAGACAGGGGTAGCAACTTTATGTCTGCATACTTAAAGGCCATATGGAAGGAATGTGGTGTAACATACAAATTCACCACACCCTATCATTCACAAACAAATGGACTGGTTGAGAGATTTAACAAAACTCTCAAAGGAATGATAATGGGACTCCCTGAAAAACTCAGGAGGAGATGGGATTTCCTTTTACCTTGCCTCCTTTTTGCTTACAGGGAGGTACCCCAAAAAGAAGTGGGCTTCAGCCCCTTTGAACTCCTATTTGGGCACCCTGTAAGAGGTCCTCTAACACTTGTAAAGGAGGGTTGGGAACAACCTTTAAAAGCTCCTAAGCAAGACATAGTGGACTATGTACTTGGCCTAAGATCCAGAATTGCTGAGTATATGAAAAAAGGCCAGCAAAAACCTTCAGGCCAGCCAAGAGCTCCAAAAGCAATGGCATGACCAGAAGGCTGTTCTGATTCAGTACCAACCAGGGCAGAAAGTGTGGGTCTTGGAGCCTGTGGTCCCAAGAGCACTCCAAGACAAATGGAGTGGACCCCACATTATTGTTGAAAAGAAGGGAGAAGTCACCTAGTTGGTTGACTTGGGCACTGCCAGGAGTCCCCTTAGGGTGCTCCATGTCAATCGCCTGAAACCCTACTGTGACAGGGCTGATCTCACCCTGCTCATGGCAACAGATGAAGGACAGGAAGAAGAGAGCGACCCTCTCCCTGATCTCTTCTCTTCCACAGAACAAGATGCTCTAGTGGAAGGTGTAGTTTTGGCAGATTGTCTTACTGCTGAGCAGAAAGACCACTGCATAAATCTCCTGGGTCAGTTTTCTGAACTCTTTTCTACTGTGCCAGGCACCACTTCTTGGTGCGAGCACACTATAGATACTGGAGACAGCATGCCTGTCAAAAGTAAGATCAATAGGCAGCCTGACCATGTCAGAGACTGCATAAAACAAGAGGTTCAGAAAATGCTTGAACTGGGAGTGATTGAGCACTCTGAAAGTCCATGGGCATCTCCTGTGGTACTTGTACGAAAGCCTCATTCCAAAGATGGGAAAAAGGAAATGAGATTTTGTGTAGACTACAGAGGTCTCAACCAGGTAACAAAAACTGATGCTCACCCTATACCCAGGGCAGATGAGCTAATAGATACACTGGCATCTGCCAAGTATCTAAGCACCTTTGATTTGACTGCAGGGTATTGGCAGATCAAGCTATCAGAGGATGCTAAAGCAAAAAACTGCATTTTCGACTATTGGAGGGCACTACCAATTCACAGTAATGCCCTTTGGTTTGAAAAATGCACCTGCCACTTTTCAGAGGTTGGTGAATACAGTCCTGCAAGGGTTGGAGGCTTTTAGTGCAGCATATCTAGATGATATAGATGTCTTTAGCTCCACCTGGGATGATCTCCTGGTCCATCTGTGGAAAGTTTTAGAGGCCCTGCAAAAGGCAGGCCTCACTATCAAGGCTTCAAAGTGCCAGATCGGGCAGGGGAAAGTGGTTTATCTGGGACACCTTGTAGGTGGAGAACAGATTGCACCACTTCAGGGGAAAATCCAAACTATAATAGATTGGGTTCCCCCTACAACGCAGACCCAGGTGAGAGCCTTCTTAGGCCTCACTGGGTATTACAGGAGGTTCATAAAGAACTATGGCTCCATTGCAGCCCCTCTTAATGACCTCACTTCAAAGAAAATGCCTAAAAAGGTATTGTGGACAGCTAGCTGTCAGAAAGCTTTTGAGGAGCTGAAACAGGCCATGTGCTCCGCACCTATCCTAAAAAGCCCATGTTACTCCACAAAATTCATTGTCCAAACTGATGCATCTGAATTAGGGGTAGGGGCAGTCTTATCACAACTCAATTCTGAGGGCCAGGATCAACCTGTTGCTTTTAGCAGCAGGAGGTTGACCCCTAGAGAAAAGCGTTGGCCTGCCATAGAGAGGGAGGCCTTTGCTGTGGTCTGGGCACTGAAGAAGTTGAGGCCATGCCTGTTTGGCACTCACTTCATTGTTCAGACAGACCACAAACCTCTACTTTGGCTAAAACAAATGAAAGGTGAAAACCCTAAATTGTTGAGGTGGTCCATATCTCTACAGGGAATGGCCTATACAGTGGAACATAGACCTGGGAGTACCCACTCCAATGCAGATGGACTCTCCAGATATTTCCACTTAGACAATGAAGACTCATCAGGTCATGGCTAGTCTTATTGTCCTTCGTTTGGGGGGGTGGAGGGTTGTGGAGGAAAGTACCATCTTGCCTGGCATGTTACCCCCATACATATTTTGTTTAGTGTATGTGTCACTGGGACCCTGTCAGCCAGGGCCCCAGTGCTCATAAGTGTGCCCTGTATGTGTTCCCTGTGTGATGACTAACTGTCTCACTGAGGCTCTGCTAACCAGAACCTCAGTGGTTATGCTCTCTCTTAACTTTCTAAATTGTCACTAACAGGCTAGTGACCAATTTCACCAATTCACATTGGCATACTGGAACACCCTTATAATTCCATAGTATATGGTACTGAGGTACCCTGGGTATTGGGGTTCCAGGAGATCCCTGATGGGATGCAGCATTTCTTTTGCCACCTTTACGGAGCTCTGACAATTCTTACACAGGCCTGCCACTGCAGCCTGAGTGAAATAACATCCACGTTATTTCACAGCCATTTACCACTGCACTTAAGTAACTTATAAGTCACCTATATGTCTAACCTTTACCTGGTAAAGGTTGGGTGCTAAGTTACTTAGTGTGTGGGCACCCTGGCACTAGCCAAGGTGCCCCCCACATCGTTCAGGGCAAATTCCCCGGACTTTGTGAGTGCGGGGACACCATTACACGCGTGCACTATACATAGGTCACTTCCTATGTATAGCGTCACAAAGGTAACTCCGAACATGGCCATGTAACATGTCTAAGATCATGGAATTGTCACCCCAATGCCATTCTGGCATTGGGGAGAAAATTACATGATCCCCCGAGTCTCTAGCACAGACCCAGGTACTGCCAAACTGCCTTTCCCGGGGTTTCACTGCAGCTGCTGCCAAACCCTCAGACAGGTTTCTGCCCTCCTGGGGTCCAGCCAGGCTCGGCCCAGGAAGGCAGAACAAAGGACGTCCTCAGAGAGAGGGTGTTACACCCTCTCCCTTTGGAAAAAGGTGTCAGGGCTGGGGAGGAGTAGCCTCCCCCAGCCTCTGCAGTCTACACCGGTTCAGGGATCCCCCCAGTCCTGCTCAGGCGCGAAACTGGACAAAGGAAAGGGGAGTGACCACTCCCCTGACCTGCACCTCCCCGGGGAGGTGCCCAGAGCTCCTCCAGTGTGCTCCAAACCTCTGCCATCTTGGAAACAGAGGTGCTGCTGGCACACTGGACTGCTCTGAGTGGCCAGTGCCAGCAGGTGACATCAGAGACTCCGTCTGATAGGCTCTTACCTGTGTTGCTAGCCTATCCTCCTTCCTAGGTAGCCAAACCTCCTTTTCTGGCTATTTAGGGTCTCTGCTTTGGGGAATTCTTTAGATAACGAATGCAAGAGCTCATCAGAGTTCCTCTGCATCTCTCTCTTCACCGTCTGCCAAGGAATCGACTGCTGACTGCTCAGGGAGCCTGCAAAACCACAACAAAGTAGCAAAGACGACTACTGCAACCTTGTATCGCTGATCCTGCCGCCTTCTCAACTGTTTTCCTGGTGGTGCATGCTGTGGGGGTAGTCTGCCTCCTCTCTGCACTAGAAGCTCCGAAGAAATCTCCCGTGGGTCCACGGAATCTTCCCCCTGCAACCTCATGCACCAAAAGAACTGCATCACCCGTCCTCTGGGTCCCCTCTCAGCACGACGAGCGTGGTCCCTGGAACTCAGCAACTCTGTCCAAGTGACTCCCAAAGTCCAGGGACTCTTCAGTCCAAGTTTGGTGGAGGTAAGTCCTTGCCTCCCCACGCTAGACTGCATTGCTGGGTACCGCGTGATTTGCAGCTGCTCCGGCTCCTGTGCACTCTTCCAGGATTTCCTTTGTGCACAGCCAAGCCTGGGTCCCCTGCACTCTAACCTGCAGTGCACAACCTCCTGAGTTGTCTTCCGGCGTAATGGGATCTCCTTTTGTGACTTCGGGTGAGCTCCGGTTCACTCCTCTTTGTAGTGCCTGTTCCGGCATTTCTGCGGGTGCTGCCTGCTTCTGTGAGGGCTCCCTATCTTGCTGGGCGCCCCCTCTGTCTCCTCACGCAATTGGCGACATCCTGGTCCCTCCTGGGCCACAGCAGCATCCAAAAACCCTAACCGCGACCCTTGCAGCTAGCAAGGCTTGTTTGCGGTCTTTCTGCGTGGGAACACCTCTGCAAGCTTCTTCACGACGTGGGACATCCATCCTCCAAAAGGGAAGTTCCTAGTCCTCTTCGTTCTTGCAGAATCCACAGCTTCTACCATCCGGTGGCAGCTTCTTTGAACCCTCAGCTGGCATTTCCTGGGCATCTGCCCAATCTCGACTTTGTCGCGACTCTTGGACTTGGTCTCCTTGTTCCACAGGTACTTTCGTCCAGAAATCCATCGTTGTTGCATTGCTGGTGTTGGTCTTCCTTGCAGAATTCCCCTATCACGACTTCTGTGCTCTCTGGGGAATATAGGTGCACTTTACACCTACTTTTCAGGGTCTTGGGGTGGGCTATTTTTCTAACCCTCACTGTTTTCTTACAGTCCCAGCGACCCTCTACAAGCTCACATATGTTTGGGGTCTATTTGTGGTTCGCATTCCACTTTTGGAGTATATGGTTTGTGTTGCCCCTATACCTATGTGCTCTCATTGCAATCTATTGTGACTGTACATTGCTTGCATTACTTCCTATTGCTATTACTGCATATTTTTGGTATTGTGTACGTACATCTTGTGTATATTTGGCATCCTCATACTGAGGGTACTCACTGAGGTACTTTTGGCATATTGTCATAAAAATAAAGTACCTTTATTTTTAGTATATCTGTGTATTGTGTTTTCTTATGATATTGTGCATATGACACCAGTGGTATAGTAGGAGCTTTGCATGTCTCCTAGTTCAGCCTAAGCTGCTCTCCATAGCTACCTTCTATCAGCCTAAGCTGCTAGAAACACCTCTTCTACACTAATAAGGGATAACTGGTCCTGGTACAGAGTGTAAGTACCCCTTGGTACCCACTACAAGGCAGGCCAGCCTCCTACAAGGGCCTTGTAGGCATGGGTTAGCATCTTCAACTGGCATCTCTTCTGAATAGGGATCCAGTGTAGTTTCTTGTGTTTGGGTGTGATGTGGGTTCTTCTGGGAGGTTGAGTATGAGTCTTGCCACAGAGTTCTGTATTGTCTGGAGTATCTTCAGGAGGCATGCTGTGATTGCTATGGACCTGGCTTGGCAGTTCGGGCTGGACTGTTCCCATGAGGAACAGTGTCAAGGCTGATTTGCATGTAGCTGGGTCCGAACTGGGGTGGCGTGCTGAGCAAAAAAACAATGGATTAAACCCAGATCTTTGTGACTGAGGGTGAATGTTTGTATTGTTCAGCATTCCGTCCATCATCTGTTCTTTTTGCATTTGTCTCCCCAAGTTGGAAGGGTATGCCCAGATGTGGGTTCTGTGCTCACCGCACCACTGGATTCAAGCTAGCCTAGCTGATGAAAGGTGATACCCCGAAACCGATCCTAGGATGCTTGTTTCAGGTCCAGAGAGGACCTGGCTTGGCAGTTCGGGCTGGACTGTTCCCATGAGGAACAGGGTTAAGACTGATTTGCATATGGCTGGGTCCGAACTGGGGTGGTGTGGGGAGCAAAAAAACAGTGGATTGAACCCAGATCTTTGTGACTGGGGGTGAATGTTTGCATTGTTCAGCATTCGTCCATCATCTGTTCTTCGTGATTGCTATGTAGAGCTTGTTTCAGTAGTCCAGTCTGCTGGTGATAAGGACCTGTGTGATGGTCCTTCTGGTGTTTGCTGGGAGCCACCTATAGATCTTGCCATGTGTCAGTCCATGCGAGGTGTTGTTCCCAAAGATAAGGACTTCCATTTTTTTTCGGTGTTGAGTTTGAAACAATTGTCCTTCATCCAGACCACTATGTCCATCATGCATCTGTGAAAGTTAGCTTTCGTGTTGGATCGATCTTTGGACAGTGAGAGGATGTGCTGTGTGTCATCGGCATACGAAAATGTTGAGTCTGTGTGATCAGCCAGGAGGGTCATGTGGGTGTTGAAGAGGGTCGGGACTGAAGGACGATCTTGCGGGACTCCACAGATGATCTTTTTTGGCTCGGAGGTGAATGGTGGAAGACAGATCCTTTGGGTTCTGCCAGTGAGGTGCAAGGCGATCCATTTGAGGGCGTTTCCTTGAAACCCGATGTGGTGGAGTCTGTTGATCAGTATGTGGTGGGAGACTGTATCAAACAGAGGCCCAGGAGGATGAGGGTTGCTGTTTTCCCCACGGTCCAGGAGGGGTCCGAAGTAATCTGTGGCTGCAATCAAGGGCAGTCTCAATGCCGTGGTTAGCTCAAAATCCGGATAGGGAGGGGTCCAGGACGTTGTGGTCTTTTAGGTGTTGGATGAGTTGTAGGTTGATCTCTTTCTTGAGGACTTTTGCTGGATAGGGGAGCAGAGAGATGGACTGGTAGTTTTTCAACTTGACTGGGTCGCCAGATGTTTTTTTCAGGAGGGGCCTCACTTGAATGTTTTTCCAAACCTCTGGGAAGGAGGCCGTGGTGATGGAGATATTCAGGACCTTCCCGAGCTCGTTGCCGATCGTCTTGTTTATGAGTTTGAAGACGTGATGGAGATAGCGTTTTGTGTGGTGAGGAGTTGCCAGTGGGTGAGAAGGTGTTAGGCGTTTTTGTTTTTGTGTGTGAGCTGGTTCATGCTGTCTGCAGCGTAGGGTTGGTTTTCAAAGTTTTCGTAGATGGCCGAGATCTTGTTGTGGAAAAAGTCATTGAGATTGTCGCACATTTCCTGGGAGGGACTGATGTTGTTCTCAGTGGCTGAGGGATTGGCGAACTCCTTCACAATGGCGAAGAGTTCTTTGCTGTTATTTGTGCTGGCTTTGATGCAGTTTGCAAGTGCATTCTTCTTGGTTTCTTTCAGGAGGCGGTGGAACTGGTTGAGACATAAGGTCTTTTTTTTGCTAATGCGCCACTTTTCCAGTTGTTGGCAGTTGCATTTGGTGGAGGGCAGCTATAAAGGGGCAGCCCCCACTGCTGGCCACCACCGCAACAGAACCCATCCTTTGCACACACCGAGATGAGTTCCTGCACTCTTGTCCATGTACCCTACTGTGTTGAGGGTCTGAGGGCTTCTCTCTTCGCAAACTGCCTGCTTCCATTATCTACTACACCCCAGCTGCCAGTATTCTGCTGATGACTATTTGCACTGGCCACAAAAATAAGGCATTCAGTGTAAAAGTCAGCAAGGTAGCCTGACATAGCTTGTCTCACCAGCGGGATGGGGTGTTAGGCACAATGGCCAACCCACACTGCAGAGATATAAATACATATATGTATTTCACAATCTTGTTTTGCACACGTTAGGACCTCCAGGGCAATGGTGCAGCTGTAACCGCCAAGCGAAGCCAGG
This sequence comes from Pleurodeles waltl, assembly GCF_031143425.1. NCBI lineage: Eukaryota > Metazoa > Chordata > Amphibia > Caudata > Salamandridae > Pleurodeles > Pleurodeles waltl. Next base: position 415,619,371 of record NC_090437.1, on the reverse strand, counting down.
TATCCAATGTCAAAACAGCAATGATGATGTCGTAAATAAAACAGCATATTTGCGGTGTTGCCGGTTCAGAGAGTTTTTATTTTTTTGGTGTAGTGCGTTCCTACTACCCAATAAATCACTGCACCAGTTATACTGAGTGTGTTTTTTTATTACAGTCTTTGTTGTTGCCACTTTGACGCATATATATATATATGTTCGATGGCATGTGTACCTGCCTATTCACATGCTATGTATTATTCTGCCATCTAGTGTTGGGCTCGGAGTGTTACAAGTTGTTTTTCTTCGAAGAAGTCTTTTCTGAGTCACGGGATCAAGCGACTCCTCCTCTCCGTCATACAGCGCATGGGCATAGACTCTGTTGTTAGATTGTTTTCTTTCAGCTGTCGGGTTTGGACGTGTTTCCTCTCGCTCCGAGATTTGGAATCGGAAACTTTAGATAACTTATTTGACCGCCGGTATTGTTTCGATCGCGTTTCCACCTAGACTCGAACCGACAGTACAGTTGAAAACTAAATTTTGCCCTTCTGGGCGCGTGCGCCTGACTTGGGCCTGTTCTGGCCCACCACGTCGAAGCCTGATGGATCAGACTCCATTTCGATTTTGTTCCCGATGCCACGCAAAATTTCCATACACAGACCAACACCTTGTATGTAATCTGTGTCTTTCCCCCCGATCACAGAGAAGAGGATTGCGAGGCCTGTCAGTCGTTTCGATCCAAAAAGACCCTGCATGATCGGAGAGCCAGGAAACTGGAAATGGCGTAGAAGAGTACAGAACATATCGACATCATGGAGGAAGAACAGGCGCAGACGGCAGTTTCCATCAGAGACACTGACTCTGAATAAGACTCGGAGGAAGATAGACTCATCACTGCTGGTCAGCACGTGAGTATGACTGCCCCTACGCCCACTCATAAAAAGTCCTCGAAGGCCTTCGGTGCACCACTGCCAGAGAGCCATGGTTCGACCCGAAAGAAGATTTTCGTCGACCGACCTTCGGGTTCGGTGCCGGAAAAACCACACCTCCGTCGATATCTGAGTCAAGCAAGTCAACCAAAAGCTCAACTTCCGAACCGAGTCGGCGTCCCCACTCTTCGGAGTCGAAGCCTCGACGTCCTGCTTCGGAGCCAAAACAACCAGCTGTATTTTCTGGCCCTAAAAAACTATCATCTTCGAAGCTGAAAAAGTCTTCTTATTCAGAAGAACAAGGACTTTCGAGCCATCTTAAGCAGAGCTCAAAATCACTTGACGAACAGTCATTTAAACCATCTGATTAGGTTTCTGAGGACACAGAGATTCAACCAATCCTTGAAATCATGGATGATAGATAATCAAGGATTCATATCCATAAAGAGACTGACAGAATAGTTACTGCACCTCCTCTACAGACCAAGAGAAAGCTGGCTTTTCAAGAACATTTAGATACTGCTCCACCACCAGCAAAGATTTGTAAACGGAAGGAGAAGCCATTACCTATGCATACTTCTCCCCTCATTCACCACAACATTCTTTTTCGCCACCACCCACTAGCTCCCACTTTTGCCTTCAACTCATTCACAATATTCTCATGGTGATACAGTTGATCCTTGGGATCTCTATGATAGAGGTCCTATTTCCTGCCAATGACCCAGACTTATACCCTTCCAAACCTTCTCCACCAGAAGACACTATTGCATACACGCAGGTTTTTTCTAAAGCAGCAGTGTACCATGGAGTGCTTATGCACAGCGAACCTTTAGAAGAGGATTTTCTTTTTAACACCTTATCCTCCACGCACTCACGATATCAGTGCCTCCCAATGCTACCTGCCATGATTAGGCATGCATATAAGATATTCACTGAGCCAGTCAAAGCTAGGGTTTTAACACCACGCATTGACAAAAAAGTTAAGCCTGCACCTACAGACCATGCTTACATTACCCACCAAGTACCTCAAGACTCAGTGGTTGTGAGTGCCGCCAGAAAGAGGTCTAATATCCATTCGTCAGTGGATGCTCTTCCCCCTGACAAAGAGTAGGAGATTTGATGCTGCTGGCAAGAGGGTAGCGACACAAGCTGCTAACCAATGGCGAATTGCAAACTTGCGAGCCTTGCTAGCAAGGTCTGATAGAGCCCACTGGGACGAGATGCAGGAACTCCTACAACACCAGCCAAAAGAACACCAAAAAAGAGCACAACAGATTGTTGAGGAGGGTCAGGACATAAGTAACAACCAAATACGGTCTGCCCTTGATGCTGCGGATACAGCAGCTAGAAGCGTGAATACTGCTGTCACCATGCGCAGACACGCATGGCTACGTTCCTCTGGATTCAAGCCAGAAATTCAGCAGGCAGTGCTGAATATGCCTTTCAATAAAAAACACCTGTTCTGTCTTGAGGTTGATACTGCCATAGAAAAACTAAGGAAGGACTCAGACAATGCCAAAGCAATAGGAGCCTTATATACAACACCTTTCAGAGGCTCCTTTTGTAGGCAACCATTTAGAAGAGGATTCAAGCCACAATCCAAAGAGGATTCTACCTTCTAGGCAAAACAAGGGCAACAGAGAGGGGGATTTAGAGCTTCTTATAGAGGCCAACACTTTAGAACCAGGGGCAAATTTCAGGCCTCAAAGCAAGCCACTACCCCATCTAACAGTGACTTATTAACCATCTCTCAACCCCACACATCTCCTGTGGGGGACAGACTGCAGCAATTCCACTCCCAATGGCAAAATATCACCACAGACCAATGGGTATTGTCAATTATCCGCAATGGCTATTGCCTATAATTGATTTCTACCCCTCCAAACATTCCTCCACGTTATCACAAGTTGTCCCCAGAACACAATGTTCTATTACAACAAGAGGTACTATTGTTACTACTAAAACAGACAATAGAATTGGTCCCACATTCTCAACAAGGAACAAGAGTATACTCACTATACTTTCTCATTCCCAAAAAGGATGGCACTCACAGACCCATTCTAGACCTCAGATCCCTATCTCTATATATCCTGTCGGAACACTTTCACATGGTAACTCTGCAGCATGTCATTCCACTACTACAAAAACAAGATTACATGACTGCATTAGATCTCAAGGACTCGTATTTCCATATACCGATCCATCCAGCTCACAGAAAATATCTCAGATTTGTAATAGCAGGAAAACATTATCAATTCAAAGTTCTGCCATTCGGCATAACAGCTCCAAGAGTATTTACAAAATGTCTAGTGGTAGTAGCAGCTTACCTAAGTAGACAACACATACATGTCTTTCCTTATCTAGACGATTGGCTAATAAAATCAAGCAATTTTACACAATGTCAACAACACACTCAATACACAATAGAGACCCTACATACACTAGGGTTCACGCTCCACTACCAAAAATCCCAACTTCAGCCAGCACAGGTGCAACCTTACCTAGGTACTATTCTCAATACGCAGAAAGCCTATCCAATTCCACAAAGGATACAAGCTTTCCAAAATCTCATACTACAAATGCATCCAAATCAACAAACTGTAAGATTTATCATGAAACTATTGGGAATAATGGCATCCTGCATAGCAATAGTACCGCATGCAAGACTAAATATGAGAACACTACAACAGTGCCTCTCACAGCAATGGTCTCAAGCACAGGGTCAATTGCAAGACCTAGTGTTGTCAGACTGCCAAACACACAGCTCCCTCCAATGGTGGAATCTCAGCAATTTAATGACGGAGCGGTCATTTAAAGACCCTCTGCCTCAGACCACAATAACAACAGATGCATCAAAGATAGGTTGGGGAGCTCATCTCAACAACCTTACCATTCAGGGGTAATGGGATTCAAAACAGCTAAATTATCACATAAACCATTTAGAATTATTAGCTGTGTTCCTTGCCCTAAAAGCGTTTCAACCACTTCTCAAACACAAGACTGTCTTGATAAAAACAGACAATATGACGACCATGTATTACCAATAGAAAGAAGGCGGGACAGATTCATATCAACTGTCCCTTCTAGCCCAAACAATATGAAAATGGGCATTTCACAATCACATTCATCAACTAGCAGAATACATCCCAGGAATACACAATCAGCTAGCGGATCTCCTAAGCAGAACACACCAACAGATACAAGAATGTGAAATTCACTCTCAAGTACTTCATCAGTACTTTCAAAAGTGGGGGACACCAGAAATAGACCTATTCGCAACAAGCGAAAACGCAAAATGCCAAAACTTCGCATCCAGACATCTACACCATCTGTCCAAGGGCAATGCTCTATGGACCAACTGGTCAGGGATATTTGTTTACACTTTTCCCCCTCTCCCACTACTTACATTTCTGGTCAACAAACTGCGTCAGACCTCTCTCACCATGATACTCATAGCCCCAACGTGTACACAACAACATTGGTACACAACACTCCTAGACGTGTCAGTAGTACCTCACTACAAACTTCCAAACAGACCGAATTTGTTAACACAAAACAAAGGACAAATCAGACATCCAAATCCCAGTGCTCTCAACTTAGCGATTTGGCTCCTGAAGTCATAGAATTTGGGTACTTACAACTTCCATTAGAATGCATGGAAGTTTTCAAACAAGCATGCAAGCCTACAACTAGGCAATCTTATGCTAAAAAATGGAAACAATTTGTTCATTACTGTCAATCTAAAAATACTGACCCACTTACAGCATTAATACAAGATATTGTATGCTACCTACTTCATTTACAAAAGTAAAATTTAGCTTTGTCATCTATTAAAATTAATCTTACTGCCATATCAGCATATTTGCAGACTGTACACCATGCCTCACTCTTTAGAGTCCCAGTTATAAAAGCCTTCATGGAAGGACTAAAACATATTATTCCACCTAGAACACCACCTGTTCCTGCTTGGGATCTCAATATTGTACTCACAAGACTAATGGCCCACCTTTTGAACCCATGCATTACTATGAGATTCAATTCTTAACCTGGAAAGTTGCTTTCCAAGTGGCCATTACTTCATTACGAAGAGTTAGTGAAATACAAGCATCCACTCTTGAAGAACCTTTTTTCCAAGTACACAAACATAATGTTGCAGTTAGAACTAATCAAAAATTTCTGCCAAAAGTTGTATCACCTTTTCACATAAACCAAACAGTGGAATTGTCAGTCTTCTTCCCACAGCCAGATTCAATTGCAGAAAAGCCCTTTACACTCCTGACCTTAAAAGACCTCTAATGTACTATGGATAGAACAAAAGAATTCAGAAAAACAAAACAGCTTTTCTTTGCTTTTCAACAACCACATAAAGGGAATCCTATCTCTAGGATTAGCAAGATGGATTGTTAAATGTATACAAACATGTTACATTAAGGCAAAAAGACAACTTTTAATCACACCTAAAGCACTTGGAAAAAAGGTGCATCTATGGCATTTTTAGGAAACATACCAATGGCAGACATATGTAAAGCTGCCACATGGTCTACACCACATACATTTACAAAGCATTACTGTGTAGATATATTTTCAAAGCAACAGGCCAATGTTGGTCAAGCTGTCTTAAGAACATTATTTCAAACAACTCCAACTCCTACAGGCTAGCCACCGCATTTCTTGGGGAGAGTAGCTGCTTTGTAGTCTATGCATAGCATGTGTATCTGATGCTACACATGCCATCAAACGGAAAATGTCACTTACCCAGTGTACATGTTCGTGGCATGTAGTGCTGCAGAGTCACATGCACCCTCCCTCCTCCCCGGAAGCCTGTAGTCGTTGCAGTTTTTTTCCTAATTTGTACATATGTATATACATTTACATGGACCTCTATTTTTACTTACTATTTCTATACAGCATTTATATTATAACACTCTATCTCTCCTTCCTACACCCTTTTGCAGGAAAACAATCTAACAACAGAGTCGATGCCCATGCGCAGTATGACCGAGAGGAGGAGTCACCGTGACTCAGAAAAGACTTCTTCCAAGAAAAACTACTTGTAACACACCGAGCCCAACACTAGATGGCGGAATAATGCATAACATGTGAATCTGCAGCACTACATGCCATAAACAGATGTACACTGGGTAAGTGGCATTTTCCATGTATGTGTGTGTGTGTGTGTATATATATATATATATTCGATGGCATGTGTAGTTGTAGATATACATGCTTTGCAAAAGTCCACCACCTAGTGTTGGGCTCTGCGTGTTTCAAGTTGTTTTTCTTCAAAGAAGGTTTTTGAGTCACAGGATTGAGTGACTCCTCCTCCCGGTAATACTGTGCATGGGCATCAAGTCATTTGTTGGATTGTTATCTCTCTGATGTTGGGTTCGGACGTGTTTTCTCTCGCTCCGGTGGATCTCGGTTCGGTATTTCTGAACTTTTTTCTACCTTTCTGTAATACCGTGGCTATTGTTTCGATCACGTTTCCTATCTATACTCGATCCGATTTAGACCAACGGGATCGAATTCTTGCCCTTAAAAAGGGCCTCGCCCTTTTAGGGCCTACTTCAATGTTGGGCTGATGGAACGAACTCCGTTTCGATTCTGTCCTCGGTCTCATGCTAAATATTCCATACACCAACGAACATTCTGTGTGTAATCTCTGTCTATCTCCCGATCATCAACACGATACTTGTGACGCCTGGAAATCATTTTTATCTAAAAAGACTATAGGACCGTAGAGCTTGTCGTCTCAAAATGGCGTCCAAGTCTACAGAAGACACACCTGACGTCTTCAGTGAACACGGACAGGAAGAAGTTTGACAAGGGGAAGCGTTTTCCATCCAGTATTCGGACTCTGACCAACACTCCAATGATGATAGCCACAACATACCTCCGGCACAGTACATGAGTACAACTGCCCCATCACACAATACAAATACACTAAAAAAGACTCCAGCACTGTTCGTCGGTCCTCCACTACCTTCAGCCATGGTCGGATCCGATAGGCAAGTCCGGATGACCAACCTTCAGGTTCGATGCCAAGAACAAAGACTAAAGTGCATTTGGCATCAACCAAACAGGCTACAACAGCTGTCTTGGTATCAAGCCGAAAATGAAAAGGGACATCGTGGGAGCCGACAAAAACTTCGGAGTTGACATTTTCGGTTTGAGTTAAGCACTCAATACCTAAACCTTCAGAGTCAAAAGCCACAAATAGCAAGCATACTACTGCTTCTTCTCCTCCAATGTCCTTTAAGAGGAAATTATCTTTACAAGACACCTTAAAGGGTGCACCTCCACCAAAAAAGGTCGCCAAAGATAAATAGCAGGAAGAAGCTACAAGACAAAAACAGCCTTCATCACCACATTCTCCTGTTCTTCCTTCTACACCATCAACCACATATGAAACACAGTTGTCACCACACACATCCTCACTTTCACCAAACAGGGATGATTTTAGCGATGACCAGCAGGATATTGATCCACGGGATACATATATGATCCTGATCCCATTCTTCCAAACGACCCAGACTTGTACCCTATTAGACCTTCCCCACCAGAAGACATTACTGCATATAACCAAGTTATAGCCAGAGCTGCTGCCTATCATAACGCACAGATGCATACAGATCACATAGAGGAAGATTTTCTCTTTGACACATTAGCATCTACACACAAAGAATATCAATGTCTCCCAATGCTTCCAGGAATGCTCAGACATGCTTCTGACATTTTCAAAGAACCAGTCAAAGCCAGAATTGCCACTCCAAGAGTGGATAAAAAATATAAACCTGCACCCTCAGACCCAGTGTTTATTAAAACTCAGTTACCACCTGGCTCAATTGTGGTTAACGCAGCAAGGAAAAAGGACAATAGTCAGTCCACAGGAGGCGCTCCTCCTCCAGACAGATAGCAAGGAAACAGAAGAAGCCGGTAAAAGGGTAGCTTCACAAGCTGCACATCACTGGAGGATAGCCAACTCACAGGCTCTATCAGCTAGGTCCCAGTTAGGGCCCAGTGGGATGAAATGGAACAAATGTTGCAATAACTTCCAACAGAGCACCAAAAATGGGGACAACAAATAGTGACAGAGGGGCTGGCAATATCTAACAATTCTATTACATCTGCTACAGATGCAGCTGACACAGCAGCCACTGCAATCAACACAAGTATACTTATTAGAAGACATGCCTGGTTAAGATATGCAGGATTCAAACCTGAAATACAACAATCTGTTTTGAACATTCCCTTTGACAAGGAACATCTATTCGGCCCAGAAGTTGATACCACTATAGATAAACTCAAAAAGGATTCTGAAACAGCTAAAGCAATAGCTGCGTTATACACCACACTCACTAGAGGGAATGTTCGTAGGCCACAGTTTAGAGGGGCTTTCAAAGGATCAGCCACAGCAACTTCTCAACAAAAACAATCTACACAATTCTACACAAGAGGATCGTTTAGAGGTTCCTACAGAGGATCCAACAATAGAGGAAGCGGTAAACCTTCTACTTCCTGAGGTTCCTCTACCTCAAATAAACAGTGACTTCCTCACTTTTCCCACAGAGCACACATCTCCTGTTGGAGGAAGACTGTTAAATTTCTATCCACAATGGCCCAACATCACTACAGACCAGTGGGTTCTGTCCATTATCCAAAATGGTTTTTTTCTAGAACTCATTTCCACTCCACCAAACACTCCCCCTCGTTCACACAGTCTTACTCAGGAGCATCTCACTCTATTGAAACAGGAGGTACAATCACTACTACTCAAAGGAGCTATAGAGATAGTACCCATATCCCAACAAGAGTCCGAAGTATGTTCACTATACTTCCTCATACCAAAGAAAGACGGTACTCAGACCTATTTTAATTCTCATTCCCCTCACTCTATACATCCTTACAGAACACTTTCATATGGACACTACAAGACGTCATTACCCTACTACAAAAACAGGATTATATGAGAGAATTAGACCTCAAAGATACTTATTTCCACATTCCCATACACGCCAGCTCATCGAAAATATTCGTAATAGCAGGAAACCACCACCAATTCAAAGTGCTACCGTTTGGAGTAACAACAGCACCAGGGGTGTTCACCAAATGCTTTGTGGTGGTTGCAGCATTTCTCATAAGACAACACATACATGTCTTCCCATATCTAGACGACTGGCTCATAAAGGCCAATACAATTCAAGTTTGTCAACAATTTACCATAGATATCCTACACAATCTAGAATTCACAATCAATTAATTACCACAAATCTCACCTGCAACCATCACAGATACAACCGTATCTGAGAGCAGTTCTGAACACTCAGTCAGGATTAGCATATCCAAACCCAATAAGAATCTGAGCATTTCACAATCTCATATCTCAACTTCAATACAACCACACTTTGACAGTAAAACTAGTGATGAGATTATTGAGAATGATGGCTTCATGTATAGCCATAGTCTCCAATGCAAGACTACACATGCACCCACTACAGCAGTGCCTTTCTCAGCAATGGTCTCAGTCACAGGGTCAAATTCAGGATCTAGTGTTGTTGGACCACCATACTCCCCGCTCTCTGCAATGGTGGAATTACACCAACCTATCAAAGGGTTGGCCCTTTCAAGACCCTGTGCCTCAGACTACAATCACAACAGATGCGTCTCTGATAGGTTGGGGAGCTCATCTCAACAACCTCATTTTACAAGGAGAATGGGACTTAATGAAACAGATTTATCATATACATTACTTGGCATTACTAGCAGTATTCCTAGCACTCAAAGCTTTTCAGACACAAATCTTACAAGGTAGTCTTAATAGAGCACAGACATTTTGGAAGAGGGTGATTCACAATCACATTCAATTAGTGGCAGAGTATCTTCCAGGGATACACAATCAACTAGTGGACCCCTTAAGCAGGATGCAGCAACAAGTCCACGAATGGGGAAATTTACCCACAAGTGATTCAACAATAATTCCAAATGTGGGGAACCCCAGACATAGACCTTTTTGCCACATAAGAAAATACAAAATGCCAAAACTTCGCATCCAGGTACCCACACCCTCAATCCAAGGGCAATGCTCTATGGATGAACTGATCAGGGATATTTGCTTACGCTTTTCCACCTCTCCCACTAATTCCATCTCTCATAATAAAGATGAAACAAACCTCACTCATTATAATCATAGCTTCCACATGGGCACGTCAACATTGGTACACAACACTTTTGAACCTGTCTGCAGTACCACATCGCAAGCTGCCAAACAGACTAGATTTGTTGACTCAAAGGAGAGGCCAAATCAGACATCCAAATCTCAGCCCACTCAACCTGACGATTTGCCTCCTGAAATCATAGAGTTTGGCTACTTACAACTTCCATCTGGATGTATGGCTATTCTAAAAGAAGCACGCAAACCCAAAACTAGACAATGTTATGCAGTTAAATGGAAATGTTTTGTCTTCTATTGTCAAGCCACAAATATTGACCCACTTAAAGCTTCAGTACAAGATATCGTTTGCTATTTGCTACACTTACAAAAAGCAAATCTGGCATATTCATCTATTAGGATTCATTTAACAGCTATAGCTGCTTACCTTCTAAAACAGACAACATATTTCCCTGTTCAGTATTCCTGTTATAAAGGCCTTTATGGAAGGTCTTAAAAGGGTTATTTCACCTAGCGTTCCTCCAGCCCCTGTGTGGAATCTTAATATTGTACTCACAAGACGTATAGGATGAATTGGGCCACCTTTTGAACCTATGCATTCTTGCACTCTACAGTTTCTATCATGGAAGGTTGCTTTCTTAGTAGCAATCACTTTTTTAAGAAGAGTTAGCAAAATTTAAGCGTTCACTTTAGAAGAACTCTTCTTTCAAATCCATAAAGACAAATTAGTTCTTAGAACAAATCCAAAGTTTGTATGAAAGGTGGTTTCACCTTTTCATACCAGTCAGTGGATTTGGCAGTCTTCTTTGCACAGCCAGATTCAGTTGCTGAAAGAGCTCTTCACACCCTTGATGTTAAAAGAGCTCTCACGTAATATAAAGGCAGAACAAAAGATTACAGAAAATCCAAACAACTCTTTGTGGCATTTTCAGAACCTCAGAAAGCTAATCCTATTTCAAAAATGTAATTAGCCAGATGGATAGTGAAGTGTATTCAGACTTGCTATCTTAAAGCAAAAAGACAGTTACTAGTAACTCCTAAAGCACATTCCACTAAGAAAAAGGGAGCTTCAATGGCATTGTTAGGGAATGTACCAATAGCAGACATATGTAAAGTTGCCACAGGGTATACACCACACACATTTACTAAACACTACTGAGTGGATGTGTTATCCTGCCAACAAGCAAATGTTGGACAGGCAGTACTTAAAACACTATTTCAAACTACTCCAACTCAGGCTAACCACTTCCTATTTTAGGAGGGGACTGCTTTACAGTCTATGTAAAGCATGTGTATCTACAGCTACACACGCCATTGAACGGAAAATGCTACTTACCCAATAGACATCTGTTCGTGGTATGTAGTGCTGTAGATTCACATGCGCCCGCCCTCCTCCCCAGGAGCCTGTAGCCGTTGTAGAACAATATATTGTAAATATGTATATATATTGCATGGACATCTCATTTCTTTACTATATAACTACATATACATTTATACCCTACTGCGGGAATACAATCTAACAAAGGACTTGATGCCCATGCACAGTATTACCGAAAGTCAATCCCATGACTCGAAAACCTTCTTCGAAGAAAAAACAACTTGTAACACTAGATGTCAGACTTATGCCAACAGATGTCTACTGGGTAAGTAGCATTTTCCATATATATATATGTTCGATGGCATGTGTAGCTGCAGATACACATGCTGTGCACATCCCGCCACCTGGTGTTGGGCTTGGATTGTTACAAGTTGTTTTTCTTCGAAGAAGTCTTTTCGAGTCACAGGACCGAGGGACTCCTCCCATTTCGGCTCCATTGCGCATGGGCGTCGACTCCATCTTAGATTGTTTTTTTTCCGCCATCGGGTTCGGACGTGTTCCTTTTCGCTCTGTGCTTCGGGTCGGAAAGTTAGTTAGAATCTCGTAAAAATCGTCGGTATTGTTTGCGTTCGGTATCGGGTTAGTTACAACAGATCGACACCGACTTTAGAAGAGCTCCGGTGGCCCTTCGGGTTTTTTTTCGATCCCCCGTCGGGGCCTGGTCGGCCCGGCCACGTGTCTCTTCAAGGCTGATGGAACGGACCCCATTCCGCTTCTGCCCAAAATGCCATAACAAGTATCCATATACAGATCAGCATCTGGTCTGTATCTTGTGTTTGTCGTCGGAACACAAGGAAGATACTTGTGAAGCCTGTCGAGCGTTTCGGTCCAGGAAGACACTAAGAGACCGAAGAGCAAGAAGACTGCAAATGGCATCGGCGCCGACAGGACAAGGGCGTTTCGAGGAGGATGAAGAAATATTCTCCATCCAGGAATCGGACTCTGATGAGATCGATCCAGAGGAAACGCCGAAAACCGTGAGTAAGACGTCGAAACACAAAACTCACGAAAAGACCACAAAAGCCCAGCGGACGCCACCGCCAACAGGCCATGGCTTAACCCGAAAAATAGGTGACCGATCATCGGCACCGAAGAAGGGCACGCTGGTGTCTAAGTCATCCGACTCCGGTCGAGATACCGCCACACAGCAATCTCGGGCCCGAGATAGTGGCTCCGAGCAGGTTCGGCACCGAGACAGCGGCACCGAAATGGGTCGGCATCGAGAGACCATGACGCCGAAAGTCAAAAAGGTTTTGTCGGAACCGAAAAAAGCAGCGGAAAAGGTTTCGGTACCGAAACATCCGGCCTCGGAACCGAAAACAAGTTCCTACTCAGAGGAACAAGGACTGTCCTCACAAATGAAGACACATAGATTTGGACAGGAATTGGAGACAATAGAGCCAGACTACACACAAAGAATGCTCCATATACAAAAGGAAACAGGGAAGATCAGCACTCTTCCTCCGATTAAAATGAAACGCAAACTTGCCTTCCAAGAAAAGGACAAGCAGCCACAGGCAAAGGTGGCTAAACAAATAACCCCGCCACCATCTCCACAACGCTCTCTGCAACCATCACCGGTAGCCACTCCACCAATGATGCAATCCACGACTCATACAGGAATGAGTCAAGATGACCCGGATGCATGGGACCTTTATGACGCACCAGTGTCAGATAATAGTCCTGAATGCTATCCAGCTAGACCGTCGCCACCAGAGGATACTACAGCCTACGCACAGGTGGTGTCAAGAGCAGCGGCATTTCATAATGTCAGCCTTCATGCAGAGCCCATTGAAGACGACTTTCTTTTTAACACACTGTCGTCCACACACAGTCAGTATCAGAGTCTTCCCATGCTACCCGGAATGCTAAAAGGCTCCAAACAAGTGTTGGAGGAGCCTGTTAAAGGAAGAGCCATTACTCCAAGAGTGGAGAAAAAATATAAACCGCCACCAACAGACCCCGTGTACATCACACAACAGCTAACACCAGACTCAGTTGTAGTAGGGGCAGCGCGCAAAAGAGCAAACTCACATACTTCAGGAGATGCACCACCTCCAGATAAAGAAAGTCGCAAATTCGATGCTGCAGGCAAAAGGGTGGCGGCACAGGCAGCAAACCAGTGGCGTATTGCAAATTCACAAGCCTTGTTGGCCAGATATGATAGGGCCCATTGGGACGAAATGCAACACTTTATAGAACATTTGCACAAGGAGTTCCAAAAGAGAGCGCAGCAAGTAGTAGAAGAGGGACAGAGTATCTCCAACAATCAGATACGGTCAGCAATGGATGCTGCAAACACAGCTGCTAGAACTGTCAACACAGCAGTAACAATAAGGAGACATGCATGGCTGCGTACATCAGGATTTAAACCAGAAATACAGCAAGCTGTGCTGAATATGTCATTCAACGGACAGCAGTTGTTTGGGCCGGAGGTGGACACTGCGATCGAAAAACTTAAAAAAGACACTGACACGGCCAAAGCCATGGGCGCACTCTACTCCCCACAGAGCAGAGGCACGTTTCGAAAAACACAGTTTCGAGGGGGGTTTCGAGGGCAAAGCACAGAACCCACAACCTCACAAACAAGGCCTACTTATCAGAGCCAATATCAGCGGGGACGTTTTCGGGGACAATATAGAGGGGGACAGTTCCAAAAAAGTAAAGGAAAGTTCCAAAGTCCCAAAACCCCTCAAAATAAGCAGTGACTTCCATGTCACACATCCCCAACACATAACACCTGTGGGGGGGGAGACTAAGCAAATTTTACAAATATTGGGAGGGGATAACAACAGACACTTGGGTACTGGCAATTATCCAGCATGGTTATTGCATAGAATTCCTCAAATTCCCTCCAAACGTCCCACCGAAAACACACAATATGTCAAAACAACATATAAATCTTCTAGGACTAGAAGTTCAGTCATTGTTACAGAAAGAGGCAATAGATTTCGTACCAAACCAACAGAAAGGGACAGGAGTTTACTCTCTGTACTTTCCGATACCCAAAAAAGACAAGAGTCTGAGACCTATACTAGATCTCAGAACATTAAATACCTACATCAAATCAGATCACTTTCACATGGTGACATTACAGGACGTAATCCCACTGCTCAAACAACAAGACTACATGACAACACTAGACCTAAAGGATGCATATTTCTATATACTGATACATCCTTCACACAGAAAGTACTTAAGGTTTGTATTCCAAGGAGTACATTACCAATTCAAGGTGTTGCCGTTCGGAATAACAACTGCGCCAAGAGTTTTTACAAAATGCCTAGCAGTAGTAGCTGCACATATCAGAAGGCAGCAAATACATGTGTTCCCGTACCTACACGATTCGTTAATCAAAACCAACACGCTAGAACGGTGTTCACAACACACAAAGTACGTCATAGAAACCCTCCACAAACTAGGTTTCTCAATCAACTACACAAAGTCACACCTTCTGCCGTGTCAAACACAGCAATACTTAGGGGCGACAATCAACACACAAAAAGGGATTGCCACCCCAAGCCCACAAAGGGTTCAGGCATTTCACAATGTAATACAGGTCATGTATCCAAAACAAAAGATACAAGTCAAAATGGTGATAAAACTACTAGGCATGATGTCCTCATGCATAGCCATTGTCCCAAAAGCAAGGTTGCACATGCGACCCTTACAACAGTGCCTAGCATCACAATGGTCACAAGCACAGGGTCAACTTCTAGATCTGGTGTTGATAGACCGCCAAACATACAACTCGCTTCATTGGTGGAACAGTATAAATTTAAACCAAGGGCGGCCTTTCCAAGACCCAGTGCCACAATACGTAATAACAACAGATGCCTCCATGATAGGGTGGGGAGCACACCTCAATCAACACAGCATCCAAGGACAATGGAACACTCAGCAAAAACAGTTTCACATAAATCACTTAGAACTATTGGCAGTATTTCTAGCGCTCAAAGCATTTCAACCCATAATAAGCCACAAACACATTCTTGTCAAAACAGACAACATGACAACAATGTATTACCTAAACAAACAGGGAGGGACACACTCAACACAGTTGTGTCTCCTGGCACAGAAAATATGGCATTGGGCGATTCACAACCACATTCGCCTAATAGCACAATTTATTCCAGGAATTCAGAATCAGTTAGCAGACAATCTCTCTCGGGATCACCAACAGATCCACGAATGGGAGATTCACCCCCAAATACTAAACACTTACTTTCAGATTTGGGGAACACCACAAATAGATCTATTTGCAACAAAAGAAAACGCAAAATGCCGAAACTTCGCATCCAGGTACCCACAAGATCAGTCTCAGGGCAATGCGTTATGGATGAGTTGGTCAGGGATATTTGCTTACGCTTTTCCCCCTCTCCCACTCCTTCCATATCTAGTAAACAAGTTGAGTCAAAACAAACTCAAACTCATACTAATAGCTCCAACGTGGGCAAGACAACCTTGGTACACAACACTACTAGACCTCTCGGTAGTGCCTCATGTCAAACTACCAAACAAACCAGATCTGTTAACTCAACACAAACAACAGATCAGACATCCAAATCTAGCATCGCTGAATCTAGCAATCTGGCTCCTGAAATCCTAGAGTTCGGACACTTAGACCTTACACAGGAATGTATGGAGCTCATAAAACAAGCTAGGAAGCCTACCACTAGACATTGCTATGCAAATAAGTGGAAAAGATTGGTTTATTATTGCCATAATAATCAAATTCAACCCTTACACGCATCTGCCAAAGACACTGTAGGATACTTACTACATTTGCAAAAGTCAAAGCTAGCTTTTTCTTCCATTAAGATACATCTTACAGCAATTTCAGCTTACCTGCAAATTAAGCACTCAACTTCTCTATTTAGGATACCAGTCATAAAAGCATTTATGGAAGGGCTAAAGAGAATTATACCACCAAGAACACCACCAGTTCCTTCATGGAACCTCAACATTGTCTTAACACGACTCATGGGTCCACCTTTTGAGCCCATGCACTCTTGTGAAATGCAATACTTAACATGGAAAGTTGCATTTTTAATTGCCATCACATCTTTAAGAAGAGTAAGTGAGATTCAAGCATTTACCATACAAGAACCATTTATTCAAATACACAAGCATAAAGTAGTTCTACGGACAAATCCTAAATTTTTTACCAAAAGGCATATCACCGTTCCACTTAAATCAAACAGTAGAATTACCAGTGTTCTTCCCACAGCCAGATTCTGTAGCTGAAAGAGCACTACATACATTAGACATCAAAAGAGCGTTAATGTACTACATTGACAGAACAAAACTAATTCGGAAAACAAAACAATTGTTTATTGCTTTCCAAAAACCACATAAAGGAAATCCAATTTCTAAACAAGGCATTGCTAGATGGATAGTTAAATGCATTCAAACCTGTTATCTTAAAGCAAAAAGAGAACTGCCTATTACACCAAAGGCACACTCAACTAGAAAGAAAGGTGCTACCATGGCCTTTCTGGGAAATATTCCAATGACCGAAATATGTAAGGTAGCTACATGGTCTACGCCTCATACATTTACTAAACACTACTGTGTAGATGTGCTAACCGCACAACAAGCCACAGTAGGTCAGGCAGTACTAAGAACATTATTTCAAACAACTTCAACTACTACAGGCTGAACCACCGCTTTTGGGGAGATAACTGCTTACTAGTCTATGCACAGCATGTGTATCTGCAGCTACACATGCCATTGAACGGAAAATGTCACTTACCCAGTGTACATCTGTTCGTGGCATTAGTCGCTGCAGATTCACATGCGCCCACCCGCCTCCCCGGGAGCCTGTAGCCATTTAGAAGTTGATCTTGAACATTTGTAAATATATTACTTTAAACTTCATTATGTACATACGTATTCACTCCATTGCATGGGCACTATTACTAGCATACACAACTCCTACCTCACCCTCTGCGGGGAAAACAATCTAAGATGGAGTCGACGCCCATGCGCAATGGAGCCGAAATGGGAGGAGTCCCTCGGTCTCGTGACTCGAAAAGACTTCTTCGAAGAAAAACAACTTGTAACACTCCGAGCCCAACACCAGATGGCGGGATGTGCACAGCATGTGAATCTGCAGCGACTAATGCCACGAACAGATGTACTCTGGGTAAGTGACATTTTCCATACACACACACATATATATACACACACACACACACACACAGAGTTAGGACTTAGTTTCCATAGGAAAAGCATTTTTTGACTTGCCTATATTTTGGGTGCTGTTTCACGAAACTTCACAAAATTTCCCAAACAATGTGCGCTGCTGATTCTAGTTGAGCATGGACATTTTCAGGGTAATTTGTCAGGCGGAGGCTGAGAAAATGGGTAAGGGGGCAAAAAAGTGTGTTTTACATGTTAATTTCCATACAGATTTTACACACAACTGCAGCCCGAACTGCTGAACGGAATTACACACTCAGAGACTCACGTACCCACTCACAAACCAACTCAGACACTCGCAGACTGACACACGCTATCACACACCACTCAGAGCCAACCACACAGTCAGACACACACACTCCCACTCACAAACTCAGACATTCACACACCCAATTACAGACCCTATCAACCATTCAAATACCCTCTCACTGCGCCCCTCAGACAATCATGCACCCAGTCACAAACCACTGAGGCACTCAGCCACTCACAGACCCACTCAGAGAATAATACACTGTTGGACATGGTCCTTCTTAGGGGATTTCTCTGAAACTATTTGCTTTTTTCCTCCTAGGTTTTTGCTAACTTCTCTTTGTGTGGCCTTAGGACTCTGGGCATTTTCCCACTATGCTCTAGTGGGAAAGTGTGTGTGCCCTTCCTACACATGTCAGGAAGGGGTGCTTACATGATTAGTTCAGGTGCTGTACCCAGGAGTGCCCTGTAAAAAGGTAAACCACATACCTGGGGCAGGTACAGTTCTGGCTACTAGTGGAATGTTGCACCGAGTGGGTCACCCACCAGAATAGCCTGTCAGAAATGTATCGGGCCTGACCATGCAGGACTGTGGAGGCGCAGTTGCGCTTGTCCTCAGGTTGGCATGTCTAACCCCATAGCCCATCCTGAGGGCCAACCGTTACCCCTAGAGCACCCGCTGAAGGGCAAAGCAGGTGGTAGACGAGAGGCTGGGCAGGTACACAGGGGTGTATCAGGCCCTGGTAGTGAAGAATCCCTATGTGGGTTTTCCCCACCTAAGGGATCGGCTCTTCCCAAAGGTTTTGCTGATTCTCCATCCAGTGGCCGTAGGGCCCTAGGCACTTACCCACAGTGAAGTGTGCATACCTTTCCTACCTATGTTAGAAAGTGGCACTGTTCAGTGTGTACATGCATGCCCACTGATGTGTATACTATGTGCTGGGCCTCCCATTGCATTCCAAATAAGCAGTTGTCAGATCATCATCACCAAAGTAAATGCACATATCATGAAACATCTTCATATGGCATATGTCCTAAAACATACCCTGCAATGCACGGCCTGAAAATATACACATCCTCCATCCCCCCCCCCCCCCAACATGGCAAGTATGACATGTAATATGAATCAGGTCAGGAGAACAATGCAGCAGAAACAAGGAGGGCAAGAACGACACACAGGTACATATTGCTGATCGCAGGTTAATCCCCCCCCACCCCCCAACAAGATTGTCTCCCTTGAGGGCAATCCCGTGCCTGCACTCTTTTTGAAATTATAAGATAAACAGGGACACACCTGTCTCAGTCCAGGAGCTCCTGTGCTCCTCTTAGGGGTAATGTGCTAGTAAGATAGCCCAACAGGAACAGGGCCTCCATCGAGGGTTCCCTTCCCATTCTGTTGGCCATTGTACTGATGCCCCCAGAAGTATGTCCCCGAAAGGAGAGGAAGATGGACTTGCCCTCAACAACCCAGGCCCTCCCCAATGCGGCCTTCGGTACTCCTGCTGCTGCGGGGTTGAACGAGGTGAAGGCAAAGAAAGCAGCTCACCAATCTGTGCGCCCTCTCCTGGCCTCTCCCTGTAGATGACATGCCATTGCAGCTGCCCGGGACCATGCGGTGAGGGTGCAGTGGCGGTCCACTGTACTCCGCAAGTCCTCAGGGAGAGTGTCAAGAGCCCTCCAGGGCCTGCCAACCGGATGCCCTGCTCCTTGGGGGCTTCTCTGACGTTGGTACACCGCAGGCAGGCTCCTCCTTGGTTCTTCTGCCAGGCTGCAGCAGTGAACACACCAAAACTGGTGCCTGCTTGTGCCCTGGGGGCACTACAAGAAGCGTGCTCATCCATGCTTCAAGACAATGGGCTCTTTGCAACTTCTCCTGCCCCAGGAGGGGGCACACACTCACAGTGACACGGGGCGCTTCCTGAGGCAGAACAGTAATTCAGAAAGCAAAGCAGAGGTGTTCTTTACACGCCAGGATAAATGACGGGAGCGCTCTTGGTGCCACAAAAACGCTCCTCATATGCTTGGATAAAAGAACTAAGTGCTCTCCGTGCGCTTCACAAGGGCAGAGGACACTCCACTTGTGCCCAGCTGCAGGAAGCACCACTGCAGCCACAGAAGGGCAGAGGGACAGGGGGGCACACCACCCAGCCCCAGGAGACAGCTGTGGGGGCACAAAGTTGGAGGGCCCGGGAAACAGGCCATCACAATGGTCCAGAAGAAGCAGTGTCCCTCTAGTGACCTAGCAAGACACAGGCCAGTCCAACAGCAGAGCGGTCCCAAGGCGGTTCTTGAAGAGTCCCTCCAGCAGCATCTAGTGTCCAGTCAATCAGCGTTTTTTTCACTCTGTGTGTCTCCTAACATAAGGAACAACTCCTATACTTATACTCAGTTTGCGCAGCTTCTAGAAGTGGGGAGAAGGTTCCAACCAGCTCTAACCAGTTCCAGGAAGGTCCCTTCTCCTCCAAACTGGCTCCAGACATCAGTAGGTGGTAAACAAGCCTTTCATGACAGAGCAGGACACAGCCTATACAAATTTAAGTGCGCCCCGCCTCTACCTCTCCCAGCCGAGGAAGACCACTCGGTATGCAGATGTACTCAGACGTGGTTTAGAGTCAAGCTGCAAACGCACCAGAGTTGTAAGCACAGAGAAATGCCCATTTTATAAAAGAGGCACTTCTACAATGGTAATACAAAATCCACCTACAGCAGTAGGCAGCATTTCTCACTACCATTCCAACCATACCAAACATGCCCACACCATCCTTCATAGTTTAGAAAATACCACTTAGCTATACGAAAGGGCACTTCAAAAGCAATCCTGTAAGAGAGACAGCTTTCATAGTAGTGAGAGACCAAATAGGCTGTTTGGCACTAACTACTAGAACAGGCCACACAACAAGGCACATGTCCTACCTCTTACCCACACAGCACCCTACCCATAGGGCTACCCAGGGCCTACCTTAGGGGTGAATTATATGTAGTAAAGGGGGAATTCCAGGCATAGCAAGTAAACCTGGAAGCCAGGTCCAGGTGGCAGTTAAGTGCGCACTCAGGCCCTGCAGTCACAGGCCCAAGACAGAGTTGCAAGGCTACTTTTGTGGGTGGCGCAAGCTGTGCTGCAGGCCCATTTGTAGCATTTAACTTACAGGCCCTAGGTATATGGGATACCACTGTACAAGGGACTCAGAGGTAAATTAAATAAGCCAAATCGGGTGTATGCCAGTCATACCAAGATGGACGGGCACATGCATTTTAGCACTGATCAGCATTGATAAAGTACCCTGAGTCATAGAGCCAACAACAAGAGGTCAGAAAAATAGGAGTAGGAAGGCAAAATGTTTGGGGATCACCCTGCAAAAAGGGCCAGGTCCAACATTACCTATGAGAGTTGCTCTGCCCATAAGTTAACTTGGGGGGAAGTTACCATTACTCTTAGCTGCAATAGTGGATTGCAGTGGAGCAGCCTCATAATGTTTCCTATCATTAGATTCATACTGATAAACCCCTTCCTGTGGTAAAAGGTGTTTTGTAATTAATAACTTAGAAATGGCACTCCTAGAAAGGGGGCTTTTCTACGCTCTAAAATGTGTTGTGCGCCTTTTAATTCAACCCTAGTCCTCACTGGAGCCTGGGGAGCACATGCAATTGGAAGAACAGACTACTGCCATTTGACTGGCTTTCTGGATAGATTGGAGCAAGTGGTTTTGACATTTGGCCTCTCAGAGCCAGATCATGGCCCCACTAAGGATTAAGATCAGTATTCCATGGCTGCATGACCGGACTAAAATTTAGGGAAGACATTTATGGTTCAAAAAGGAACCCTCTGAATCACCCCGACTTCAAAGGCAGACTGCAGTATAACTACTGGTGCCACACTGCAGTAGAGATATGGTTGTGGGGACGCAGAACTGGAGATACTGGACTGTGTGGTGCACACTGCCAGAGGAATCTGTTGTGCACGAGAAGGAATTACTGCCATTGGAAGGGACAGGGCACTCTTCCTGAATAGTTGCTGGTCTGAGCTGATTTCCTGCTGCTGTGTGGCACTCAAGCTGTGCTCTCCAAGGTCTTGTTGGCTTGCCCGCTGTTCTCTGGTGGAGGTCTGAGGACTATCAAAGCCCTCCCATGAGGGATCTACACCTTCTACCTGTGACACCTGGAGAGCAGTGCCCTCTTAAGTGCCCATATTGTCTGCTGGATCCCACCTGGTAGCAGCTGTGTGATCTTGGAATTAAATATTGTGCCTGGAGACCGGATTGTGCAGTGCGGAGCCCCAGAGGAACTGCCTGCATTCAAGTAGTTTGGCCCTGCATCATGGGGCCTCAACCCACATAAGCATCTTGTTGGTGGTGAGCCGATTCACTGGTTGCGGGACCCCATGTGGCCCACTTAGTCGACCGTGCCGCATTTCTCTCGTGCGACACGCCAACTGCATGCTCATTGCGTACAGTGTCCGATTCATGTTTCTACCCTCGTAGGTGGGGCGCACCCATAGCAGTGCCGTATTCTACCTCGTGTGGCACCACTTAACTTGCACCTGTGTGTGTGACCGGAGTTGTCTGGTGCGACTCAAGTCATTGCGCACCAGACATTGTGCCTCATGTCCAGGGATGTACAGAATTAGTAACTCTTTGCTTGTGTGATTGGAATTGTCTAGTGCGACCCCAGTCACCACGCACCAGATGTTGTGCCTCAATACCAGGGAGGTTCGGAACTGTTAACTCTTCATTTGTGTGTGACCGGAATAGTCTGATGCAACTCGTACCATCTCACCCCCAGAAGTGTGTCATTCCCAAGGAGGGACTGAATTTGTTGCTCTGCACTGTGGTTTGATTAGAACTGTCCGGTGCGACTCCTACCATTGCCCACACAACGGTTTGCATCATTTCCAGGGAGGCATGGGGGAGAGAATTCTTGTTCCAGAATGTCCGGATTGCCTCAGTGGGACTTTGTTCAATGTGTGTCCTACGGGGTACCTCCTCCTTCCGAAAGGCTTACCTGCTTCATCTCTCACTCACTGATTTGCTCCTTTTGATGCTGTCAGTGCAGTGGACTATCTGCCAGCTCCTCACCCAGCCCAACAAAGCTTTGTTACCAGGTCTCATTGACGGAATGGGCCTAGGTGGTGAGATTAAGTGAGTCGGCTATACAGAACGCTTCTGAGAGCGATCGGAAGCAGGTTCGAAGATGTGGTGCTCCACCCCAACCTCCCCCCTTGTACCTCGCAGAACTAGCCAAGTGCCTTACGGCATGGTGGGGCAATCATTGATTGTATAAATCAAAAGGTATACACAGTTCCACTAGAAAAGACAAATTCCTATAGTTCAAAGGTTCCTGGAAATCCAAATCTTTTGGAACAAGAGCCCTCACTCACCATTTGGTGACATGCTTCATCATTGGGCTATGCTCCTCATCAGGCCAGCACTGCAATGCCGGATGGGCCCCACACGGCGGCTCTTTGCCGGAGATCTTTTTGAAAATAGATAATAGCCGGTCAGTGTGTGAATTGATGTAGGATTGGTATGCAAAAAGAAGGAAAGTGCTGTTAAAAATGACTAGAGGTAAAACGTATTTTATTTGGATATCTAACCTCTGTCATGATTAAAAACAGAAATATGGGGAGAGAATAAGATAAGGTCTAATCTCCCCAAAACTGGAAAAAAGTATTGGTAACTATCACTAAACCTCTCAATTTAGAGTGTAGTGAATGTAGATACAGGATCCCCTGTACTACTATTAAATCAAGGTCGACATGTTTCTCGCTTTTTAGTCTACAAGATCTAGCGCAATTCTTCAGGCCCAACAAACCTACCTAATCCTAAAGTTATATGTAACCCTTAATCGGGAATGTCACATTAGGCAGGAACCTAGAATAAAGAAAACGAAAAATAAATCATAAACAGATACAGAACATTCAATGGTGTGCAAAGTGTCAAAAAAAAAAAAAAGAAAAAGAAAAAAAAAAAAAAAGCACACATGTGAAATCTCACCTTCTTGATGTGCATATAAAATAGGTGGAGAAAAAATAGGAAAGGCAGATAAACGCCAAATGTGCTTACCCCCTCCTCATATTAGTGGATGGGCTCCATCGGGTAAAGCACCGAGCTTGCGTGGTCCAATGCAGTCTAGGTGTATAAATATAAATACAGAGTAGACACTATTAGGCTAAAGGCATCTATTATGTCTAATCAGGTAAAAAATGTGTCACACTCATGAAAGCCATGTGTTTGTATGTAGTAGATGTCCCAAACAAGTTCTCTCTCAATGAGTATCTAAATATATTAATTACTTTCAATATACTCTTCAAAATTGCTGTTTGCAAGGGAGACTCGTTGTGGTAAATGAAATGCCCATATTGATTCATAGGTTTTCATTGTGCAGGAAAACACTTGGAATGTCAATTTGACACCTCGATATAGGGAATGTTAGAAACCAAGTAGTATAGTCCCTATACGATATGCAACAGCCATAATGCGGACCAGCTGTGGGGCACCGCAACACCAGGCGCGTCAGATAATACTCTTGGGACCGCACTCTGCGGTTCCAAAATATTGCGTCACATTTTGGTTCAAAGTTACGACTGGATACCAAAAAACTGACTATTCTGCAAAGTCCCAGTAAACCGGCACGTAATGTATATTTATAAGCACTTACTTGTTTAGTTCCCACGACTGGCGGCTTCACCTGCCCCGGCTCGATACTCCCGGAAGTATGGGGATCGGCTGGTAGGTGGAGCCTCATGAAGGGGAAAATGACATGGAAAAAGAAAAAGGACTCAAATAGGAGGCCATCTTGCTTGCAATCTCGGAGATAGAATACCAGACATAAAAGAGGGACAACGGACACATGGAGGCCATATTGGGGAGGGAAATATCCCAAATGTAATGAAACGGATATGGATGACTAAAATAGGTGATCTAAGTTAAAATACCTATACCAGAATTGTGTATAACTTGTTAATGCGAGAGCTGGTGTCATCATGCTCATGTTATATTCACTATTAGGTAAGAGTAGATCAAATTATGGTATCAAGCCTGATACAAATGATCAGGGGAACCTCTCTGTTTCTTTAGTCGGTGACAGGAGGGGTTATCTAGACAATAGGGTTCGATAAACATCACAACTGGAATAAACTTATCTATGGATCAAGTCAGTCCATGGGATATCGTCGTTGAGCCCTATTTGATGTGTCTTCAATCTATAGACCCAACGTTGTTCTTTCTCAAATAGACGCATAGTACAGTCTCTGTTATCCTTAATGGTTTCCAAGACGACCCATCTAAGGTCATTGGGAGTGTGATGCTGTTCAATATAGTGTTTGGTCAATTTCGTCGAGGGTCTCTGGCATCTAATAGTGCTTCGATGTTCATTAATTCGTGTCTTGACCATTCTAGTGGTCATGCCTATATACCGTAAATTGCAGGGACAAGTAATCATGTAGATAAAACTTTTAGTGCGGCAGTTAGTGTGTGTTACTAACTGCCATTTCTTTAGTTCGCCCAGGTCCAATTCTTGAGTAGTGGTGGTTAGATGGCATATATTACATCCACCACAAGGGTGATTCCCTTTAACCCCCAACCAATGTCTAACACTGGTAGAGTCTAAATATCCATGCGGTACTGGTCTAGTGTGTACCACAAGATCTTTGATGTTCTGTGTTCTTTTAAAGACAAATAGAGGGCGTTCTAGGGATTCCCCAGCGCTGTTAAGAATGGGCCAATGTCTCTGGATGATCTTTTTGATACGATTACTCAAAGGAGTGAAGGTGGTCACACAAGTTAACCTAGACTGTTGTTCACGTGTGGTGGTTGTTAACAGTGTATCTCTAGGGATGTTACTAGCTTGTTTTTTAGCCTGTTTAATGACAGAATTGGGATAATTGCGTTCCCTCAGTTTACTGCATAGAACATCTGCTTGTGCGTGAAAGTCAGTAGACTCAGAACATTTCAGTCTGATTCTTAGAAATTGCCCAAAAGGAAGATTACTTCTTAAAGCTTTGGGATGATGACTATCATAAAGTAAAAGGCTGTTCCTGTCAGTAGGTTTATGAAAAATGGAGGAATGTAATACCCCATCTATAAATATGATTCGTAGGTCCAAAAAGGAAACCTCTTCATTTGAGAAATTTGCACTCAAATGGGGTCCCAAGCGTGTTATCCGACGCGCCTGGTGTTGCGGTGCCCCACAGCCGGTCCGCATTATGGCTGTTGCATATCGTATAGGGACTATACTACTTGGTTTCTAACATTCTCTCTATCAAGGTGTCTAAATGACATTCCAAGTGTTTTCCTGCACAATGAAAAACTATGAATCAGTATGGGCATTTCATTTATCACATTGAGTCTCCCTTGCTAACAGCCATTATAAAGAGTATATTGAAACGTCATTAATATATTTAGATACTCATTGAGAGAGAACTTGTTTGGGACATCTACTACATACAAACACATGGCTTTCATGAGTGTGACACATTTTTTACCTGATTAGACATAATAGATGCCTTTAGCCTAAAAGTGTCTACTCTGTATTTATATCTATACACCTACACCGCATTGGACCACGCAAGCTTGGTGCTTTACCCGATGGGGCCCATCCACTAATATGAGGAGGGTAAGCACATTTGGCGTTTATCTGCCTTTCCTATTTTTTCTCCACCTATTTTATATGCACATCACAAAGGGGAGATTTCACATGTGTGCTTTTTATTATTATTATTTTTTGGACACTTTGCACACCATTGAATGTTCTGTATCTGTTTATGTTTTATTTTTCGTTTTCTTTATTCTAGGTTCCTGCCTAATGCGACATTCCCGATTATGGGTTTCATATAACTTTAGGATTAGGTAGGTTTGTTGGTCCTGAAGAATCGCGCTAGATCTTGTAGACTAAAAAGCGAGAAACATGTCGACCTTGATTTAACAGTAGTACAGGGGATCCTGTATCTAAATTCACTACACTCTAAATTGAGAGGTTTAGTGATAGTTACCAATACTTTTTTCCTGTTTTGGGGAGATTAGACCTTATCTTACTCTCTCCCCGTATTTCTGTTTTTAATCATGACAGAGGTTAGATATCCTAATAAAATAAGTTTTACCTCTAGTCATTTTTAACAGCCCTTTCCTTCTTTTTGCATACCAATCCTACATCAGTTCACACACCGACCGGCTATTATCTATTTTCTAAAATATCTCCAGCAAAGAGCCCCCGTGTGGGGCCCGTCAGGCATTGCAGTGCCGGACTGACGAGGAGCATAGCCCAATCATGAAGCATGTCACCAAATGGTGAGTGAGGGCTCTTGTTCCAAAAGATTTGGATTTCAAGGAACCTTTGAACTATAGGAATTTGTCTTTTCTAGTGGAAGTGTGTATACCTTTTGATTTATATGTTAGATGGGAGTACTATACACAGGACCAGGACTTTGTTTCCGAATCTTCCATGTCTTTTTAGCCCCTCTTTTTCTTGGTGTTTGGCAATCATTGATTGACCTTCCTGAGGGGTGGCCAAACCACCATTTGTCAGCTACCTCCTGAAACTGCCTGTTACCTATACCCACCCCCACCCCGCCACCTGTTTCCCCGGGACCCTGAATAAGTGTGATTCTGGCTGGGATCTGCCTAGTGTCCCAGGGGTAGGGAGGCGTTTTCTTCAACTCCAGTCCATTCAGTCTGGGTTGGCTGAAAGGTGGAGGAGGGTTTTTGGGCCACGGGGTTTGCGAGTACAATATCTACTGACCTGCTGGATACCACTGCACTGCATTAGGGTGCAGTGTGTGTGCGAGTGCGTGCCATACAAACCTGCCTGATATCCATAGCACCGGGTATTGGTGCTGAGTGTGTTCGTGGGAGTGACTGCCTGTGATTAACAACACTACACGGCAGTGTTGCCTTACACATGGATTCTTGCCAAGAGTGTATTACGTTTGATACTGGCTTTACCCATGTGGCACCAGCACACGGGGCTACTAAAAAGTGTTATAATTGCCTAGGTGTACACATTACCGCTATCTTAGTGAACGGGGGTGCATCCTATAATTGTGTGGGACAGAATTAGAATAATTGCTTTGGTGGGACTTATGCTGATGTTTTGCACTGCATGAGGGTGCTGGAGGTAAGGTAGGATCTTTCCCAAATATTACTGATGTCATTTTAACTCGGATGGGCCTAGACATGCTAGTGATATTTCCAAATGTGATTTATGCCCAGAGATACATGATGTTCATGTTGTGTTAACTAATGTGTGTTGAATACAAACTTTATTTACATATACCTCGTGTGAAGTCTCTTTTTTGACATTCAGGCCCATATTCATACTTTTTTGCGCCGCATGTGTGTCATTTTTTTACGCAAAAGCAGTGCAAACTTACAAATTTATTTCTAAGTCTGCGCTACTTTTGCGTCAGAAAATTAGGCAAATGCACGCAAAAAAAGTGTAAATATGGGCCTCAGTGTATTTCTTGTGTGAAAGTGATGTGCCAATGCTTTACAAATTGCCCCGTGATGAACCTGACTGCGGAGACTCATTCATCGCAGACTCATTCATCTACTCTCACATCCTCAGACACTCATTCACCCACTTACAGACCCACTCAGACCTTCACGCACCCACTCACAGCCCCACTTAGAGACTCATGCATCTACTCACAGACTCATTCAGACAGTGACGCACCCAGTGTGATGCACAGAATCACTTATATAGGTGTTCATTTTGAATGTGCTGGTGTCTATTGAATGTCTGCTTTTGTTTTGCATGTTCGCAACTTATTCTCAGATTTAGAAACAAACTTAAAAAAGGCATTTTAAAAGAAAATGAAGACATTTTTGGGAAATAGGGTGGCTCTGACAAGAGCCTTTGTGTTTGTGTGTACATGATAACTACACATAAAACAGGATGCAGTGTTTGAAGTTGCTGATAACGTCCCAAAGGGTACAGGGACGTTGTAGCTAGGAAATGGAATTTAAAAAAAACTTAGAAATTCACTGAAAAAAACAAGGATTTCAGGGACGTTACAGTTAGGCTCAGATGCCACTTGTAAAAAAAAAAAAAAAAAAAAAAAAGAAAATTCAGCAATTATAGTTACCAGACCTAACAATAACTTTTGCCCCTGCAATGCACTGCTTATGACCTCGCATATTACATCACTCATGGCATGGTCAGTGACATCAATGATGACATCTCACAGGCAGTGGTGGCCTAGAAGCCTGTTTCTCTTGGGCCAGAGTGGCTGAATGTCCTTTGTGGGGCAGAAGCTCGGAGAGGTGTCTTGGTAAAAGGGGAGCTGTATTCACAACCTTGTTGAGCCGACGGGAGAGCATCAATCTCGAGGTCGAAACTGGAACTGTTTTCAGCCGATAAAACCTCGTCAGCAGATGAAGGCTAAGGATGATGTGCCCCCTTGAAGTCCGGGGTGTCAGAGAGGTCTGAGGTAGCTTCTGCGCTCCTCAATGACATATCGACGGGCCCAGCGGTCTGGAAGGGTCTTCTTTGACCAAAAGAAATTACATGCATCACAACAGGCCTTATTGTGCTTGGTTGGGAGGCAGAGATTGCAGATCTGGAGAAGGTTGGCTTAGTGGTATTTAGCTCGACATTGAGGTCAGTATTAAAAGGGTGTTTGTTCCATCACAGAAAAGACATGTTGAGAACGGACCGCACCGAAGGAAAAAAAGAGGCCAGACAAGCGAGGGCTTACCAGGGGGCTGGAGTCGACCGGTGCACTTTTCTGAGAGGTAACTGGAAACGCCAAACTGATACGCGAGAATGGAGGCAAACACAATTGTAAACAATACAGATCGAGAGATAGGGTATAAGAAAACCTGATAACCATCTTTTTGGCGGAGTCGATCCGGAGCATGAAAGCACACGTCCAAATCTGATGGCGGATAAAAAAATGGAGCCGATGACCATGTGCACTGCAAGCAAGAGGTGGAATCACATTACCTTGTGACTTGAGAAGAGTTCTTTGAGAAAAGGAAAAAAAAAAAAAAAAAAAAAACTTACACACACCCTAGCCCAACACTATATGGCAGGGGTGTGCACAACATGTAAATCTACAGCATTAAATGCCACAAACAGATGCTGGTGATCCAGACATTGAAGTGAAGGAGGGTGGAGAAAGGGCTACCCTTAAAAATCAAATGAGGACCTTGTCAGGAAAAGACTGCAGATTAGTTCTTACTGCTATCTGGTAGCTATAAGGGGTGAGGGTTAGTATTGCAGTTTCTGTTCAAATTAAGGATGTTTATAGGAAGGGCCTATCCTTTTGTCTGTCCCTGATTACTGCTTCAAGAGTGCAGAGGTCTTGCCCTTTGTTTTACCGTTGTTTTGGATACTGCTGCTTGGAGCCAGCATAATTGCTACGACTTGCAAGAAGGCTGTCTGGGGAGCAGCCAGAAAATTACATTTCAAAGCGAACCTATTCTGAAACCTTAGACAGTGGATCCACCTCCCCTATATGGAAATTGTTTATACAATTCTGATCCAAACCACTCCACTTGGTTCCAGTTCCAAGTTCTTCAAAACAAGGAAGGAAGTGTTCCACAAAGTATTTGAAGGACTATGGCGTGACAAGGCTTATGTATTGTAGGAGGCTGGATCTCCATGTAGTGTGCAGAACTAGGCACACTGTGCAGTGGGTCAATGCAACCACATGTTGGTTTCCAGAGGTAAAAGCACAATCACCGTATGCTCTAATTTTTGAGGTAGCTTGGTCGAGCAGTTAGGCCAATCTTGGAGAAGCGCAAAGCATTTGTTGTACTCACAGTATCAATCATGCAACTCACACATTCAAAGGAATAACTTGAGACCAATTTATAAAAATATTTCAGATTTTTATATACATTTTGGGATAAAGTATAAGATAGGGCCCAGACCATTAGTCCTGGTAGGCCCTTGGAGCAACAGGCTACAACACCTAAACTTTCTTTCCTAGTTGGAAATCCACCATAGCAGCTTTCTGGTCATACCAGAGCTTTTGAAGCTCCTGGCTGGCCTGAAGATTTTTGCTGGCTTTCTCGATGTACTCAGCTATTCTGGAACGTATGCTAAGCACATAGTCCACAATATCTTGCTTGGGCTCTTTGAGAGGTTTCTCCTGGCCTTCCCTACCAAGACTTAGTGGTACCCTAACAGGGTGCCTAAACAAAAGTTCAAATGGAGAACAACGTAATCCTTTTTTTGGCACTTCCCTGTAGGCAAACAGTAGGCAAGGAAGTAGGACATCCCATCTCCTTCTGAGCTTTCCAGGGAGTCCTCCAATCATGCCTTTTAGGGTCTGCTTAAATCTTTCAGCCAGCCCATTGGTTTGTGGATGGTATGGGGTGGTGAACCTATAGGTTGCCTCACATTCCTGCCACATGTTTTAACTATGCAGGCATGAAGTTTGACCTTTTGCCTGATACTACCTTCTTAGGGAACCCTACCCTGGTGAACATACCCTGGGTGGCTTTGCAGCTGCAGGTGCAGTAATGGTCCTAAAGGGTATAGCCTCAGGATACCCACGGTCATGATACACTAGTATATATCTGTGTCATGATGCTGTTTGAGGATCAAGGGGGCCAACAGTTTTGACCCCTACTCTTGAAAAGGATCCCCCAACCACTGAAAGTGGCATTAAGGGGGCCTTTAAGTGCCTAGCTGTTTGCCACTGGCTTGGCAGGTGGGGCAGGACTGACAAACGTCCCTTGCTTTTTGGCACATTCCTGGCCAATAGAAGTGGTTAACTAACCTACTCCAAGTCTTGTTTTGGCCCAGATGCCTTGCTAGGTAGATGTCATGGGCTAGAGTGGGGAGAAATTCTCTGAACGTCTGGGGCACTATCATCCTCCTGGTTGCACCAGGCTTGAGGTATCTAGCCTCAGTGTACAGGAGCCTCTCCTCCAAATAGACCCTGTGGGTACCACTGAAATTTTCTAGCTCCTCCTGGGCAGCTTGCTGCCTCAGGCCTTCAAGAGTGGGGCAGGTCTTCTGCCCCTGGCACAGATCTTCCCTGGAGGGTCCCCCTGGGCCCAAGAGCTCTGGGTGGTAAGACCCAAGCTACTCAGGCTCAGTTCCCTCCAAGGTGGGTGACTCTTCTTCCTGAGAAGAGGGGTCCTGTCTTGGGATCTGTTTTGAAGCTGGTCCCCAAGTCTTCTTGCCTTCTCTCTTGGGAGGCTGGTCCACTATTTCAGGATCCAGCTCACCTTTTTCCCTCTGAAGTTTGCTTTGTGCCCTTGTCTTGACACATGCCCACTCAGGAAACCCTAGCATTGCTGCCCGGGTCTTCAGTTCTACTTCAGCCCAGGGGGAATGCTCCAAGTAATTTCCAAGCAGGCAATCTACATGAATGGATGAGGACACAACCACTTCTTACTCCTCCCATTCAAAGGTTACCATACCCATGGGATAGATCTTTGTCTCATTGTGAGCATTGGTGACAGGATAAGACTTCCCTACCAGGAACTTATTTGAGTGGACCAAGTGCTGAGTTACCATGGTAACACTAGCTCCTGTGACCCTCAATGCTTCTATTTTCTCCCTGTTAATCAAAGGGTGCTGCTTGTATTTTTGCACATTACTTGGCCAGGCAGCACAGGATAATTCTACCCCACTCTCAGTGACTAAGTTTGCCTCTGTGGGGTCACTGACATGGTCAAGCCACAACTCTGACCTCTTCTTGAGATTGGCAACTGCATTTACTGCAGATTGACTAGTTGCATTATTTTTGTTCTTAAAGCCAGGGTCTCCAATTCTGTGCCCTTTAGTTGTACAGTCATGGCACCAAGCCTTGTTAGGGTCAAAGTGTCTCATTTTGTACCCTCCCCTGGACTGTGAGGAGTCTCTCGGCCCACCCTCTTTTTTGGGGCCTTGGGAAGACTATGTTATTTTTGCTTTGGCTAAAGCCCATCATAATCTTGTACCTTGTTTCTAGCTAACCAACCACCCAGCACCTTTACTGAGTAGTCCACAAAGTCTACCCAGGTCTGGCTCTGGGTTTTTCAAGCCTACTTGAACTTTATCCTGTACTCTTCCGTTGTAAATCCAAATCCGGCAATCAGGGTACCCCTCATGAGGTCACAGGATTTAGAATCTGCCTTATTCAGTGTCAGGAGCCTATCCCTGCTCTTTTCTGGAGATTAACTCCAACAACAGTGTGCCCCAATGTTTCTTTTCAATGTCCTACCCAATGCAAGCTCTCCCAAAGGCAGAATACCATTTTACTATATCATCCCCTTCAGTGAAGGGAGGGACAACTCCTTTTGGGAGTTTAATGTTGAAAGATTTCTCCCTCAACACTTGTATGCTGCCACCTGAGATGTGTCCTAAGCCCAACTCTTTGCTTTGTTTTTCTATTTCCAAAAGCTGACTCGCTAAGGTCAGTCTCTTGGTCAGTGACCAGGTCTGTTTCTGTGGGTTCTGTAGAGCTTCTGGTAGAAGAGGAGCTATTCTCATCCCCATTCTCCACTGGATCTTCACCCACCACAGATACAACATCTTCTTCTTCTGAGGGCGGGGGGGGGTTATTATTTTCATGTCTGTCCACCAGAAACTTAAGTTTCTCTACACTGGGGCTCATACCAGTACAAATTTGGTATAGTCTGCACAGTCTCCTTAATTGGTCACAGCTTTAAGCCTCATAAGTTTCCAGGTCGAACTCCTGGGTCTTGGACTCAACATCTGACATTTTACTTGGGACCTTTTTAGAAATGTGGAATCGCCTTTTTGGCTAGGCCAACTAAAGTAAGGACTTTTAAATCTTTTTTGCTAGAGTTGTAGGGACCTAACCAGGGCCCTAACCATTATTTTAAAAATTTGAAAAACAAATATTTAGTCAATTAAAAGTCAAAAATAATTAACTAAATACAATTTGGAGAGTTATTTGTGTGCTCACAAAATTGACAAAGTGGTATCAGCAAATGCAAAGTCTTTATCCCACCGTTGATCCACCAAATGTAGGAAGCTGGCCCTCTATATAGTGTGCTAAACTAGGCAAACCGTGCATGAGGTCCAGACAACTACACATTGGTTTCCAGAGGTAAAAACTAGATCACCTAATGCTCCAATTTTTTAGGCAGCTTGGTCGAGCATTTAGGCCAATCTTGGAGAAGTGCAAAGCATTTTTTGTACTCACAGTATCAATCATGCAACTCACACATTTGAAGGAATAATTTGAGACCAATTTATAAAAATACTTCAGATTTTATATACATTTTAAGACCAAGATTATCAAAATTGGTTAAGTACTTTTTAAGATATGGATTTTTGAATTTTAATAAATGCAGTCTTTCTGTGCGTAATTACGCACCATAGGAATCAATAGGAAGACACCTTTAAAAATCACACAGTTGCTTTACCAAGTTCCGCTTTTGGAGGTTGGTTGAGGTCGTCGATGGGCACACTGTGCCAGCTGGAGAAGTTCGGGCAGCTCCTGGATTCAGTGCGAATCGGTGAGCCAGAGGCTGTGCACAAAGGTGCCCTTTGGTGCTGGAGGTAAGTCTCTTTGTCAGTTGCTTACAGGACAACAGGGGCACTCTGGCAGGAGGTCTGGGGAGTTCCTGAAGTACCTCGACTAGGGCTTCCTCCTGTTCCTTTTTCAGCTCTGGCGAGCTGGTTTTCTCCGTGTCCAACATCAGCTGACCACACAGGTTATTGGTACGGTCCGACAACTAGAGGGTGCAGTGCCACCAAACTTGGCACACTTGCAGGGTTAGTCATGGTGGTCATAGGTGAATCGTCGGGTCTGGCTGCGACCTCTGGTTCAGAGATATCGGCCAGTCAGTGAAGTAATCCTCACTGGGTTGCTGGTTCTTGGTTTGTTGCAGAGTAGTACCTCCACTCTGGAGGGACATCTTGGGCGACTGGTAAAGCCTGGAGGTCCTCTGGGTTTCTTGAGGTCAGTCCAGTGTTCGGCTCCACCGCAGCGACAATTGTCGGGTCCTGGGTGCAGCAGGCAGGGTTTGGTGCCTTTTCTTTGTGCAGCAGGTCCACAGTTTTCGTGCCTTGGATCTTCTTTGGGCTAGTCTTCTACGTGTTCTTCAAATCTGATTTCTTGGTCCAGGGATGCCCACTAAATGCTGCATTTAGTGGGTATTTTAAGGGGAACCTGGCAGTGTCCAATGAGACACTTACTTTTGGGTGGCTACACCCACTATAGTGACCACTTCCTGTGGGAAGGGTCACTTCCCTAAACCTAATTGGCTATTTTCCTTCCATTTAAGATGGAGGAAAATTAAGTGGAGGGTCCACCTCACAGACAACACCTTAGGGGTGGTGCATGCCAGGTGGGGCCACTCCTCATTCCCTTTGTGTGGTTTCCCACATTTGCTCCCACCAAAAGTGGGGGTTTGCAAAAGGGAAGGCCATCTGCTGCTAGCAGCAGGCCTGGGGGTCAAGTTTCAAGGGCGATAAGACTTTTGAAGCTCACCCCCAGGGCAGTGCACATTCCTGAGGGCGGGGGTGATAGCTCCTCCACCCAGGAAGGGCATTGGTTGACAAACCAGAGAGACAGTGCTCTCCCCCAAGGTTTGTATATTGGCTGGCTCAAGGTGGCATGCTGGATAGAACCAGTCAGCAACCATGGCAGGATAGTTGCTTTTGCAGGGGGGACCTCTAAGGTGACCCCTGGGTACATTTAGAGATAAATCCAGTAAAAGGTACCAGTTTGGATTTATCATTCTGAGTTGTTTGATGCCATCAACCCAGGGATCAGAGTGGCAATCATGTAGCTAGGGAACCTGTGTTGACCAGTGTCCAGCACATGTATTAAAATGGCTGCTCTGTTCACTCACTATGTCACAGGTTTAGCAAGGAGACAGAGGGGGGCATATTGCTCCAGCAGCTATGCCCTCACATATACCATGAAGCACCCTGACTTAGGGCTGTAAGGCCTGCCAGAGGGGTGTCTTACCCAGAGTAAGTGCAGTGTATGGTGGACATAAGCAACAAACAGAACTAATACAAAAATGCATCAGTGGTCTAAATCAATCACACATCTCTTAAATGAAAATTACGGTTGGTCAATCATTGTAACAACCACTTTTAACTCCTAAGTACGAATGCAGTCAACAGTGGCCGACACCCTGCTACCCAATGGGTGTCATGTGTTGTGACCTCACAATAGATTACAAGCAAATTCAAACTATATTGTGACAATGGAGCACTCTATAGTGGTAGATGCAAAGAGTAGCACTTCCTTGTGGTACATAAATAGCCCAAAACATGCATTTGTCTTCTTCCAGGTTTTATTATATAGGTTTCTGTTTTTCAGCAAATACGTACACTGAACAGCCGACATGTATTTCTTCTGATACAGATAGTCTCCAGAGTATGTTTGCCTGCATGAAGGGTGCATATCCAGGCTGCGGATAGTTAAAGGTAGTCACTTTCTTGCAGTGTGTTTAGTGTGCATGTGGCTTATGTCGTACCTATGATGTACTGTGACTTCACCTCTCACCCTTTGTGAACTGGCATGTGCTGTGTCAAACACTTTGATGCTGATTAACATTCCTAAAATAGTAAAAGGGCACTTCCTCCACACTGTGGAAGGAGAGTCCATCCATTTGTTCAAGTTGCAGGTTGAGTTAATGTACATAGAGTGGCTCTGACTTAGTATCCTAGACCCACCCAAACATCCAACGTGGGAGACAATAAGCCCTTAGCCAACGGTCAACGGATGGCTCAGAAGTTTGACTGCCAGGTCCTTTCTAAATTTTTCAGCCCTCTGAGCTTCTTGAATCTCTCAAACCTGTCTGTCATTTCTTCTCGCTTTGGGTAATGATGTGTCTTCGGATTCATCGGAGAGGACAGAATACATATAGCTTACTCGACATTTGTAGTACCCTTACTTTGTTTGGGCAACTCATCTCCCAAAGAATCTCTCTCATTTTGGCTCAAGTACTGCTGGGTATTTTGAGTCTACTCTGGCTAGCACCCTGTAGCTTTTATTGGCCTTGCCCCCTTGTTCGAGCAGGTTGGCATCTGTCCTGCAAAAGTCTGATGGCTGACATAATAGGGAATGAAGGGTTCCCTTGCTGCGTTTGCTTTGGATCATTCTAACATGTTCAGTAAAGCTATGAAAATGCTCCTTTCTTTAAGTCCAGTGCTTAATTTGAGCCGGTGGTTTCCTGAGCTCTGCACCAGCATGTAATTGTTAGCAGCAGCACTTATGGCACCTGCCATGTGGTGGCACTATTTGTATAATCTAGAGATGAGCAGAACAACAAGTATTTATTAATTCAGTATACATTATAAACTAATACCTGCTACCCAAGCCATTTTTATAGCTTTGGGGGCCCCGAACAGCCTGAATTGTCAACCTTGTAGCAGTGTGATGGTTAGTAGTTGTGTAAGTATGCCATTGGCAGTGCTGGCAGTGGCAATGGGTGGTGAGAGACGCAGTGGCTTCCTGACAAGGGCCCTGGCACTTATTGCTTTACAAATTAAGCAATGGCTGAGTCCAGGAGGAAGAAGCATCCCTTTGAATTCACTGGCCCCCAAACACCACATACTCTAAATGGTTAACTTTCACTCTAGGAGTCTTTGGTTGCCCTCGGCTAGGTCAGATAGACAAGTAGCTTATTTGGTTTCCATCGGGCATGTAGCTAATCACAATCTACTCACCGGACTTCTTGGCTCCTTTCAGAAGGTGTGAACTTTCTGTGAAGTTACGTAATTGCAGCATTGGACTTGGTGGAGTTACCTTTCAGGAACTCAAGAACTCAAAATCTGCTCTCTCTCTATCTCTGCAATATCCACTCACTTTTCAGTTGGTGGACCTGGGGACCTGGTCGAGGCACATTTAAAAATCTGCTCTCTTTGAGACAAGCTGTATCCCCCTCAAAAAATGGTAGGTGTAATCTATTAGGTTCACCTTTCCTGGTAGAGAATATTTGCTTGGTGAAGAACATGGTATTTGTGTTTGGATCTCACTGGTACTCCCAGTCCATACTATATGCATTCCACAGGCTGGTCACCTGATAAGAGAGGCAATGTGCTTCATTTCTTTTCACTTTTGGCTCAATGCCAGATGTACGCTTCCGACCCAACAGTAACACACATCCTACTTCTGCCAGCCTACCCATTGTATTACTACCCCTCCATTCCCTTTCCCTTCCTCCCTGTGCTTCAATCTCACTGGCTTGGAATCTTGCTGCTTCATTGTAACTAACGCAGTGCAGTCAAGACCTTTAATGTTGCTCAGCCCCTACAACTCACCAAATGGGAATCTGCATACTCGGACCCTTCCCTTTTGCGAATGCATTACCCCCACAACTCGGGAATAGTAATTTTTCAAAGTTTTGAAACCAGTTTTCAGTTGCTCGACATTGATAAATCACATACAGAATGGCTATTTGTAAGTGGCGCTTACAAAACACCTCTTCCAAATAGCTATTTCAAGAGTCAATTCAAATTTACTGAGCCCTAAAATAGCTTTAGTACACAGTGAGGTTTTTGACATGGGAATCAGTGATTTAGACTGTTGCCATCCGTAAAAACGTTTAGTACATCTGGCCACTAGAGATCAGTCCATACCTTCAGCATGCACTGCTGCATAAATTCATGATCCAGTGTGGATACAAGACGGTAAGGCTTCTTTGCACAACCTTTTTGGATAAACGTATCTGATCATGATTCAAGTGACCACTCTATTGTTTGTTATTGATTCTTTGGGACTGAGCCTGCATAAGAAATATTTTCGTAATTGTATTCCTCACACCCCTCCAAAGTTGTAGCAACTCTATAAGAACATCCAAAAAACCAAGAGCCTGCATATGAAAAAATAATAAGGAAATTTCAGTGCAGGGAACTGTTGGGCAGTCGAGCATTCTGGTACCTAAAAAGCTGCATTCCTCCTTTTGCAAGGTTAGTATGCTGCTGACTATCTAACATCTTTCTCTTTATTTTCCTGTAAAAACATACTAAATGCTAGGCCAGTCATGTCATTTCTTAGTGGAAGATTTTTTTTCCATTGTCACCATGACAGAGGAACTATGAGGACAAATAAATACTCTAGCCCAAAACACAAAATGGTATCACGTTGTTGGGCGGTTTCTTATCTGAGGGCAAATTGGAAATTGCCTACAGGTCATGGGCATCATAGTTATGTTCTGAACTTTAAAATCCTGTAACACACAAAACAGTCACATTGCATACTTTAATCATATTGTCATATTGGGTCACCAACCACGTATCTAGTTTGTTTGGCCTTCATATTCCCTACGTCTAAAACTTTGCAGCTTTTGGTATCGTACAGAGAGTGGATGTGGACGGCAGGGAGCAGATGTGCGTGTGGAGGGCAAATGTGAATATAAGAGCATGTATTTGGTGTGTGAAGTGTGGTGTGTGGATCAGCTTTGGATACAACATCAAGAGATAGTTTCATGAAAAAGAATGGAGAGTGCTTGTGGAGGTGAGCAGGGATGAAGAGTCAGTGGACATTGACACATGGAGAGCTCACGTCGGGGGTCATAATGGATGCGCAGGATGGTTTCGGAGGGTGGAGAGAGAGCATATAAATGTGACAGAGATGGAAAGGGTTAGCGGTGGATGTTATGCAGAGTAGTATGCAGGAGCTGATGTACAGGATGGCTATCGAGGGAAGACAGTTGAAATACTCAACACGAGGATGAACAATAAGTTTGAAGATTGAGAGTGGTGGGCAGATTTGTGGAGGTACTTGTTGGAGAGGGGATGCTTGAGAGGCAATGTGGGGTGTGGCGAGAAGATGTATTGTAGAAAGAGAATAGAGAGCCTGCTCAGATGTGGGGAGGTAGTGTGGAGAAAGGATGGAGGGAAGACTGTAGACCAGAGTGAATGTGGAGAGTGAAAACAGAATGTGGAGTGTGGCAAAAGTGTGTAATTAGGGTGGTGAAGACGTGGAGGTTGAGAGTACCTGTACAGGTTGAATGGCAAATGTGAAGAGTGATGTGCAGAATGGGGAGCACAGGTGGAGATCAGATGTGACATGTCAAAGTATAGTTTAAAAGTAGATGAGAAGAGTGCATATTTAGTGTGAAGAGCATATGTACAAAATGGAGAGAGCATGTCCAGGGTGGAGGCCAGATGCACTGGGTGTGGAGCAAATGTAGACAGTGGACTGTTTCCAGCAAATGTACACAGTAGGGAAGAAATGTAGAGAGGGGAGATAAGGTATACAGTGTGGAAAGTAGATATAGAGGATCAAGGCTGCATATGTAGTATGGTCAGCACATGTAGTACAAAAGAATATAAAGGGCAACAATCAGATATACTGCAGTGAGAAGGGAGTTATGCAGTGAACGTTTAGAGTGTAGAACCTGAACATGGAGAGCAGATGTATATAGTGGAAAGTGTAGGTGAGGCTTGATGAGTGGATGCAGAGGGCTTTGATTGGATGTGAAGGGTTAAGAATAGATGTGAAGAGTTAACAGACAATGAATACACAGAAGAGAGTGCATGTGAAGTGTGCAGTGCACACCTGGATCCTGAAGATTGCATATGGAGGGTGACGACAGAGTATGGAGAACAAAAAGAGAGGCAGAGAGCACATTTAGAGGATGAAACAGATGATTAGTGTCTAAAGTGTCTATACAGTGCTGTGAGGGGGCTTGGAGAGTGGTTGTGGAATGCAGAGAGGATAGAGACCAGTATGTATGAAGTGCAGCTATACATAATAGTAGAATGGGTAGAGGCTGCATTGCAGATGTGGTGCATTAGCCTGAAGAATAGATAATAAGAGTGTCTGTTGACCATCGAGAGTGGATGTACAGGGTATCTTGAGGTTGGAGAGCGGATGTATGGAGTTGAAGCCCCAAGTGGAGGTTGGAGAGGGCATGCACAGTGTGGATAGTGAATGTGGAGAGCAGAGAGGTGATGTGCAATGTGAAAAGCAAATGTGGAGGGCAGGGAAGCAGATCTGAAGTGTAGGGAGGCAAATGTGAAGGGTGGCAAGCAGAGTACTGGATGGCAAGCACATGTGAAGGACAAATCTATCAATTGAAGAGCACCTATGGAGGGCGGAGAACAGAAAGGTAGGCAAAGTGTGGAAACCCCATGAGGAGGGCAAATGTAGATGGCAGAAAGCAGCTGGCCACTGAGAGATGTGTTTCAAGAAGAGAGAATAGAGCGGATGTAAAGTGTAGATGTGGCGGGCAATGTGGAGTACGGATGTAGAGGATTTAGAATGAGTGTGTATTGTGTAGAAGAGAAGTGGAGGGTGAATACAAAGCATAGACATTGGGTTTGGAGAGTAGCCAACATGGGTGGATCGTGCATGTAGCTGGTGGTGTGTAGTGTATGTGCAGGATACATGGAGTGCAGACAATGGAAAGAGAATGGATAGGAGGTAAGGCAAATGTATAGTTTGAGAACATAAATGGAAAGTGGATGCAGAGAACATTTTAGTGGGTGGATATGGGTCTTGGAGTGCTGGTGCTCATAGTGGAAAGTATATGGTTTGTGAATGGACCCCAAACCTATGTGAGCTTGTAAGGGTCGCTGGGACTGTAAGAAAATAGTGAGGGTTAGAAATATAGCCCACCCCAAGACCCAGAAAAGTAGGTGTAAAGTGCACCTATAACCCCCAGAGAGCACAGAAGTCGTGATAGGGGGTTTCTCCAAGGAAAACCAACACCAGCAAAGCAACAACAGTGGATTTCCGGACCTGAGTACCTGTGAAACAAGGGGACCAAGTCCAAGAGTCGCGACAATGTCGAGAGTGGGCAGATGCCCAGGAAATGCCAGCTGAGGGTGCAAAGAAGCTGCCACCGGATGGTAGAAGCTGTGGATTCTGCAAGAACGAAGAGGGCTAGAAACTTCCCCTTTGGAGGGTGGATGTCCCACGTCGTGAAGAAGCTTGCAGAGGTGTTCCCACGCAGAAAGACCGCAAACAAGCCTTGCAAGGGTCGCGGATAGGGTTTTTGGATGCTGCTGTGGCCCAGGAGGGACCAGGATGTCGCCACTTGGATGAGGAGACAGAGGGGGCGTCCAGCAAGTCAGGGAGCCCTCACAGAAGCAGGCAGCACCCGCACTGGAGTACTGGAACAGGCACTTGGAAGAGGAGTGAACCGGAGTCCACCCGAAGTCAGAAAAGGGAGTCCCACGACGCCGGAGGACAACTCAGAAGGTTGTGCACTGCAGGTTAGAGTGTCGGGACCCAGGCTTGGCTGTGCACGAAGGAAATCCTGGAAGAGTGCACAGGAGCCGTAGCAGCTGCAAATCACGCGGTACCCAGCAATGCAGTCTAGCATGGGGAGGCAAGGACTTACCTCCACCAAACTTGGACTGAAGAGTCACTGGACTGTGGGAGTCACTTGGACAGAGTTGCTGAGTTCCAGGGACCACGCTCGTCGTGCTGAGAGGGGACCCAGAGGACTAGTGATGCAGTCTTTTGTTGCCTGCGGTTGCAGGGGGAAGATTCCGTCGACCCACGGGAGATTTCTTCAGAGCTCCTGGTGCAAGGAGGAGGCAGGCTACCCCCAGAGCATGCACCACCAGGAAACAGGCGAGAAAGCCAGCAGGATGAAGCGATACAAGGTTGCAGTAGTCGTCTTTGCTACTTTGTTGCGGTTTTGCAGGCGTCCTGAGCAGTCAGCGGTCAATCCTTTGGCAGAAGGTGAAGAGAGAAGTGCAGAGGAACTCTGGTGAGCTCTTGCATTCGGTATCTGAAGAAGTCCCCAAAGCAGAGACCCTAAATAGCCAGAAAAGGAGGTTTGGCTACCTAGGAAGAAGGATAGGCTAGTAACACAGGTAAGAGCCTATCAGAAGGAGTCTCTGACGTCACCTGCTGGCCCTGGCCACTCAGAGCAGTCCAGTGTGCCAGCACACCTCTGAAACCAAGATGGCAGAGGTCTGGGGCACGCTGGAGGAGCTCTGGGCACTCCCCTTTCCTTTGTCCAGTTTCGCGCCAGAGCAGGGCTGAGGGATCCCTGAACCGGTGTAGACTGGCTTATGCAGAGATGGGCACCATCTGTGCCCATCAAAGCATTTCCAGAGGCTGGGGGAGGCTACTCCTCCCCAGCCCTGACACCTTTTTCCAAAGGGAGAGGGTGTAACACCCTCTCTCTGAGGAAGTCCGTTGTTCTGCCTTCCTGGGCCAAGCCTGGCTGGACCCCAGGAGGGCAGAAACCTGTCTGAGGGGTTGGCAGCAGCAGCAGCTGCAGTGAAACCCCGGGAAAGGTAGTTTGGCAGTACCCAGGTCTGTGCTAGCAACTCGGGGGATCATGGAATTGTCTCCCCAATGCCACAATGGCATTGGGGTGACAATTCCATGATCTTAGACATGTTACATGGCCATGTTCGGAGTTACCATTGTGACGCTATACATAGGTAGTGACCTATGTATTGTGCATGCATGAAATGGTGTCCCCACACTCACAAAGTCTGGGGAATTTGCCCTGAATGATGTGGGGGCACCTTGGCTAGTGCCAGGGTGCCCACACACTAAGTAACTTAGCACCCAACCTTCACCAGGTGAAGGTTAGACATATAGGTGACTTTTAAGTTACTTATGTGCAGTGTAAAATGGCTGTGAAATAATGTGGGCATTATTTCACGCAGGCTGCAGTAGCAGGCCTGTGTAAGAATTGTCAGAGCTCCCTATGGGTGGCAAAAGAAATGCTGCAGC
The DNA here is from genome assembly GCF_031143425.1 of Pleurodeles waltl. NCBI lineage: Eukaryota > Metazoa > Chordata > Amphibia > Caudata > Salamandridae > Pleurodeles > Pleurodeles waltl. The sequence goes on along the minus strand of NC_090437.1, from coordinate 415,575,890 downwards.
CCATAGGGATCTCCTGGAACCCAAATACCCTGGGTACCTCAGTACCATATACTAGGGAATTATAAGGGTGTTCCAGTATGCCAATGTGAATTAGTGAAATTGGTCACTAGCCTGTTAGTGACAATTTGTAAAGAAGAGAGAGTATAACTACTGAGGTTCTGGTTAGCAGAGCCTCAGTGAGACAGTTAGGCATCACACAGGGAGCACATACATATAGGCCACAAACCCATGAGCACTGGGGTCCTGGCTAGCAGGGTCCCAGTGACGCATAACAAACATACTGAAAACATAGGGTTGGCTAGCAGGATCCCAGTGAGACAGTGAAAACACCCTGACATATACTCACAAACAGGCCAAAAGTGGGGGTAACAAGGCTCAAATGAGGCTACTTTCTCACAACAACAATATTGATTAAATGTCACACATTTTGCTATCAAGACTTTCAAAAGGTTTGCAACATTGATCAGAATGCTTACCCTTTCTGTTTCACAGGAACCACACTTTCTTTTTATAAATACACATTTCTATTTTATCAACCTCAGAAAAATTAAGGACCGAGTCATTTTTCCAGACCTTAAATATATATTCAAATTCCAGAAAAATTTACGCCGTCCTTAATCCTTCTGAGGCCAATAAAAAAGCAATGGGCATATACAAAATCTGTGGTTCATATGAAGCAGAAATGCTAATTAAACTAAAATCCTACACCTTCTGAAAAGTTTTAAAAGCAATATATACATATATATCTGAATATATATATATATATATATATATATATATATATATATATATATATATATATATATATATAGACAGAGAGAGAGAGTGTGCATGTTTAGACAAATGTATGCTAGTTCAGTGGGTTAATGTGCCTGCTGAAGACATCTGGTACTAACATGCAGCCTGCAGGCTTTAATTCCAGAATAACTGAATCACCCTTTAATCCTTCTGAGGTCGGTAATAAAATAACAATCTTTGTTTTAGGTATTAGTCACACCCCTGAATTATAGCGCTAGTTTAAATGCACCTACAGGCATGAAATTGCAAGGTAGGCACACTGAAAGTAACACTGTAATTACTGTAGAAACTCAAAAGTGAGCTTTTACTTTTGTTTAAAAAGCAAAGTTGGTGTGAAACATAGTTCAGGTACCCCAGGGCAAGCAGGGTGTTACTGCACTCGAGGTGTAACACATGAAATATTTTACCTCGTGTGCTCTTGGGCGAATTTACTGTTAGATGTTAAACTAAATACTGACTACCCTCCTTTAGTATTTGAGGGATAGGGTGGCAAGACAGTGTTAGTGCAGTAATCACTAACCATCCTGCAGTCATCAGGAGCAATCTCTTCTTGTGATGTAATCAGATACCCATCCTGAAATCATCAGGAATAATCTCAATTTGTGAAGTAATCAGGTAGTCATTTTTAAATCATCCTCAAGTCATCAGGCGCAAGTTTCTAAGCTATGCTCATGACTCCAAGAGCTGGATGACACCGGATGATGAGAAAATGACTTCTAAGGTAGTTGGATGATCATCAAATGACTCTGGGATGGCTTCTAAAGTAATCCTGTTTGACCTGGGTAGTTGCCACTCTTCAAACACCTCCTTGATGTTCACATATAAACATGCTCTAAGAGTCGTTATTCTCCCCGAAATCGTATTTTGCAACCTCCACAAGCTACAAAATGTGCAATTCCTTTGTGACTGTACTAAAACGTATTTCAAAAAGCATGTATATGGTTGTCCTCTTATATTTGCAGTAAACGTCCATCTGCAATAGAATTCCAAACGAATTTCACAACTCCTCGTGGACTCCATGAATCATACAATCACAGTAGTTGAGGAATTATGTGTTCCTCTTCACTGTTATCACTGATGAATGTGTTAAGGTACATAAATTTACACATTTGCAAATGTGACATAAATGTGCATTTGCACTGTAAGACTGTGTGGCAAAAGCATTTAATATATTATTCCATTAGGTATCTGTGTTTTTAACGTATTTTATGGCATTCCATCACTTTCTGTAAATTGGCCCTTTAGAGACTCGTCTGTGAGAGGGAGAAAGTGCCATTTGGGAGGCTGACACTAGCTAGCCGAAAGAACAAAGTATTTAATGCACATGATAGCGCGGGAGCAAGATACCTCCTTTCTCACTGCGAGACTGTTTGTTTATTCTATCAGATAAGATATTATTCCATTAGGTCTCTCTGTGTTTTTAATGTATTTTATTGCACTTCGTAACTTTCTGTTAATGGACACTTTAGAGACTCGCCTTTGAGAGCGAGCAAGCAAGCACCATTTTGAGAGGTTGATGCTTCAGCTGACCAAAAGGAGGAACTATTTAGGGGCATATTTTTTTGACGCAAAAATTCAGCACAAACCTAACTCCATATTTACATTTTTAAGCTAGACCCGTCTATCATCAAAATTTTGGAGTTAATGTCATTTTTGGGATGCGTGAAACCTTGCGTCAATGAGATGTAAGGTAGGTGTTCCCGCCCCAAAAAAATGACTCAAAGCCCCTAGCGCCTTATTGATCCTACCATGCAAAAATGGTGCACAGGGGAAGGCGAGCCTAAATAATGGTGCTAACCCTGCTTAGCAACACTATTTAATGCCTGCATCAGAGCAGGCATTAGGGGACCTGTGCACCCATTTCCATGGTCAAACACCACAGAAAGAGCCCACAGGTGCCAACACCCACACCAGAGAATGGGGGGGGGGGGGGGGGAGCATCCCAGGTAAGTAGAGGTAAGTATTAAAAAAAATATTTTGAAAGTGCCATTTGAGGCCCTGAAATGGGGCCCTCTACATGGCACTGGGTGCAATGGCCATGCCCAGGGGACCCTTGTCCCCTGTGCTGACCATTGGGGTGGTGCGCATGACTCCTGTCTTTTATAAGACAGGAGTCATGTGGTATGGATGGTTTTGCATCAGGAAATGATGCTAGGCTGGTTAACGTCATTTTCTGCCTCTAATCAGCGTAGCGTCATTTTTTTAGGCAAAACCCCCTTCCCTTGTACTGCCACCCCCACCTGGCTAACATAATTTTCCCAGATGCTAGCACTCCCTTAGCTCCGGCTTGCCGGAGTCCTTAAATTTGGTGCCCAGCTGGCGCTCTGGAGTGACAAGCCGGCGCTACACTTTTTGACGCAAAACTGCATTTGCGCAGTTTTGCTTCAAAAAGTATGAATATGGGCCTTAATGTGCATGATAGCACGCAGAGGGCATGCCGAGGCAACTCTCTCTCCGTCTGGGCTGCACCTAGCACCATAGCCTCTGGCAGGTTTGTTCCCTCAAAGCTACTCGAGGGAATTAGTCCTAAGCCAGGCAGGTAAGATGGTCGATGGTTGTACACACATGGACTGTTTGTCTAGTAAGGTTAGCTTTCACTGCAACACAGGTGATTTCAGTTGAAGATGCGAAGAAGTGCGACTTATGTTAAATTACCTCCCAAGAGGGCTGCTTACTCTAATTTCCTAAATTGTTTTTTGATTAACGCTCGCTCGGTTCTTAAGCATAAATATGAGCTATGAGAATTTTTAGAGACTCATGCCCCCAATTTAATGTTTCTTATGGAAACCTGGGCCGACGAAGCTTCAGACCCAGATTTTCTAGCAGTGCTCCCTTCTGGATATGCTTTTTTACCAATTAGATCGGATGGGAAAGAGGGGGGAGTGGCATTGTTATAGTCTATTCTAAAGTGTTTGAAGTGGCTTTTAAACCTATGACTCGAGGAGACTATGAAGCCTTCTCATTTAATTGCCTATTAACTCATGAGGAGACGTTTAATGGAGCTCTTATTTATAGACCTCCAGGCCGGAAGGGGAAGTTCTTTCAGTTATTATGCCAACTGGTGGAGACGAGTGTTGAGTACAGCAATTACACTATTCTGGGGGATTTCAATTATCATTCAGGAAATAATGAGAATAAAGAGTCACTATCATTAGAGGAGACCCTGGGCTGTTTTCATCTGAATCAATTGGTCAAGATGGCCATACTTTAAGTTGGCCATATTTTAGATGGTGTTTTCCCTAACTACTTCAACCTCACAGTGGAAACTGTCTTCCCCATCCCATGATCAGATCATAGTGCAGTACATTTTAAAGTAGACCTTGCATGTTCGAACTCCACAGAACCTGGTAAGAAAGCAACAAAAAATGACAGGCTTAGAACAAAGTGAAATATGCAGAATTGGAAGTCTGCCTGACTGCTTCTTTGCCGGGTTTTGCAGAGGATGTTAAATGTTCGGCAAGACTACTTAACAATTGGTTATTGGGAGCAGTGTCTAAGGTGCCACCTGAGAAAGGTGCAGATTCTTTCAGAAAGACAATGACTGCACCTGGTACTCATTCTCATTAAGACAATTTAAACAAAAAATGCTGTAGGCAGAAGACGTTATAGAGGCTAAATTATAGCGAGGAAGACAAAACTAAGTATAAGAGTATGTTTTAGGGCTACAAGAGAGAAATAGTTGATGAGAAATCTAGGTACTATTCCGAGAAAGTCAGGCAGCTAGCTAAATGAGAGAGCTCTTTAGAACAGTTCAGTGTTTAGCTAAGCCTGACCTTTCGTCAGGTCCCAACCCAGCGCAGGTCTTTTGTGATAAGTTAGCACACCACTTTATCTTTAAAGTGGAATCAGTTTATACTGAATTTAATCCCGTCTGTTACAGAAAATAAGGTGTCAGAGTTGATTTTGCGTACGAAGTCCAGCGCTCCATCAGATCCGATTCCTACAAAGGTGCTACAAAAAGTTGTCCAGACTATTATTCCAGTAATGACTTCCTTATTTAATAAAATTAAAATTTAGAGCAAGGCTGCTTTCCTGAGGATTGGAAAAAGACTATAGTTTTACCACTGAAAAAAACATCACTTGATTCCTAGCTAGAAAGTAACTTCCATCCGATATTGAGACTCCCTTTTCTGGCTTAAGTAATCGAAAGCTATCTTAATAACATTCTGTCAAACTATCTGGATGATAATAGTCTGAATGAGTCTCAATTTGCTTTCAGATCTGGACACAGTACAGAGACGGCTCTAGTTGCCGACTCAGAGGAAATCAGGAAGAATATAGACAATGACTGGAGGGCTGCAGTTGTCCTTTTAGACCTTTCTACAGCTTTTGATACAGTCAGTCATGTTGTACTTCTGAAACAGTTACCAAAAATAGGGATTTCCGGCTCGGCCTTCGCCTTCTGTCATCCTTCTTTGAAGGCCGTGCACAAAAAGCCTTAAGAGAATTTATCTTGAATGCCTTTTATCTTTCTGTGGTGTCCTTCAGGAGTCATCACTAAATCCCACTCTATTTTGTAGCTATATGGCTCCCTCAGCAAGACTCATCAGTTTTTTTGGTTTTGCCACTATATCATATGCAGATGACACCCAGATTATGGTGTCTGTGTCCAGTAACATTGGTGAGATTGCTGAGCGTTTTAATAAATGTGAGAAAGCAGTTGCTAAATGGAGGAGCAATAATTGCTTAAAGCTGAATACACAAAAGACTGGAGTTTTACTTTTTGGGAAAGGTCGCACATTTTGGAATAACTCCTAGTGGCCTTCTTAACTTGGACCTCCATCTATGCCAGGGGCGAAAGTCAGAAATTTAGGAATTGTATTCAACGATGAATTGTTTATTTGTGGCGCAGACCAACAAATTAGTCCCATCCTGCTTTATTATCATACAAATGATGAGGAAGGCTTTACCGTTTATTCCCTTAGAGCTACAAAAGTCGGTGGTGATTGCCTTAGTTCTATCCAGATTGGGCGACTGTAATGTGGTTTATGCTGGTATGAGACAGGGGCCATTAACTAAGCTCCAAATGCTGCAAAATACTGCCTGTCGCATACTCAAAAATATTCCCAAACACCAATTTGTAAAAAGCAAATGCTTGGACTGAACTTCACTGCTTGCCGGTAAAAAAAAAAAAAGAAGAATTGCCTTTAAAGCATTACGTTTGGCACATAAAGCCCTACATGGATTTTGGCTGGAGTTCTTCAGAAAGAATTTAAGATGGTATTTACTAAAAAGAGCTCTTTGCTCAACATCCTCACGATCTTTGATCGTTCCCGGACTCAAAAAACCAAACTCGAGTGGTAGGAGCTTTGTGTACTTTACTGGTGTTCTCTGGAATATGAAGCCACGCACTCTGAAACTCAGTGGCGGGCAGCTTCTACTTACATTGGGGGGGAAGCATAAAAAAAAGTAAAAAAAAAAAAAATAAATAAATAAAAGGCACCTACCTGGTGAAGATCTTCTCCTGTCACGCGTCGTCTCTCACAGCTCGGACGTGTGATGTCACGGGAACCAGGAAACTGCACAAGCCAATCCTGGTATCCAGCATGAAACCAGCATCAGGACTGGTGTGAGAGGGCTCTCTTAGCGCTCACTAGAGATCTGCAGGCCTGTGACTTCTCTAACCCAGCTGTCTTAAGACAGCTGGGTTACAGATGTTTAAAGTGCACATGTGTGGCAGGCTGTCGTACGATGTCCAGCCAAAGGGACATGCACACTTTAAACATGTGCCAGCTGCCACTCAGGAGCAATTGCCCCACCCCATCCTGACACTCGGTTCAGTTGAAAAATAAAATGGTATTAAACAAAGATTATTACCATTTTATTTTTCTGTTATGGGGGCATTTTGTTGGCGGGGCAACGCTCCTCCACCCACGTGGAGGGGCCGACCCTGCTGAAACTATAAGATCATTTTCTTTGTTTTTGTAAGTTGCTAAAGACCTGCCTGTTTAAGATGGTTATGTCCTAATGCCAACTTGTAATATACTACTGCCTAGCAGGATAGGCTCCAGACTACTTAAGCGCCAAGACGCCTTGGGGCATTAGTGCGCTACATAAGTAATCAAATCCAATTTATCAGTAAGGGAGTAGTACTACAGGAGTACTCCTGCGTAGCTTTACAGCCCTGAAATGGCGAGCTCCCTAGAAAATCTGCAAAGACGGTACAGTCTTTTCTAGTTCTACTGATTATATATGAACATTTCCCACATGTAAATATTCCCATTTTAACCATATTAAATTTGTGGGAAATTCACAAAGTTGTGTATGAACTCAAAAAGGCCTCTATAGTTCTACAAAGGGAACATCTTCTTATCTCACAATAAACTCCTCCTTTTTCACCTCCAACAGTTTTGCACTAAGCCCTCCTACTTTCCACACCGCATATGCATTTAAGCATGCTCTTCTGATGAGTACACATAGGAATGTATTTAAGTGCAAAAGACCAAATACACACAAACTTGTCAAAGAGTATGTGTTTACCAACCTTTGCAGGTATTTCCACCCAGAAACACCCACTTCCCACCATTTAAAAAGACTTAATCAGACAGAAGATCATACCAAAATGGTGTAATTGTATGTTCATGTACATTAATCAATCATTAGATTTGCAAAGCGCAGCTAAATATTCAGGCGCTGAGAGCTGTCGCTGCGAGTCAGCAGCTAGTCCTCAAAGAGCCACGTCTTGAGCCTTTTCCTGAGGTCGAGGAGGGGGGGCGAAGGGCGCAGGTGGGATAGGAAGTCGTTCCAGATTTTGGCAGTGAGTTAGGAGAAGGCATGTACATACATTGGTGAGTGTAGACGTGTGTTTTATGAACAGTAAACATGCCTTTTCTCTTTTTAATAGAGTCATTTATGCACCTAAGATGAACTTGGGGGGGGAGTGGTAATGGCTTTTTAAATTGGTGTATTGTTTCTGTAGCTGGGCAACCCACCTGAACATTCTAAAAAACACTATCTATGTCTTTACCATGAAACATTGTGATATTTTCCAACCTTGAAACAAATTCCTCATCTTAACTTCCTAAACGACCTGTGCTACTTCCATGGTATTATCAGTTATTGTACAGGGTTATGATGGGCAATTTCACACAGGTTCTTCTGTTGCAATTCTTGCACACTATATTGATGTATCAAACTGTTCTGAGACTGGTGCGTAACCAAGGTTATTAAGTTCCTTAAACTACCAGAAATACTTTATATGACCTGAACAGGTTTATCATTTCACAAATATCTTTCAAAATTTAGCATAATATTTGGCTGTGCCTAAAAACTACAGCACCAGATTACATTTAGGCATTGCTATTGAGCCCAAGTCACTTGCAGCACACCAAAGGAAGCTTCTCACAAATCACCTAAGGTTTATGATTCTTCAGGAAGCATGCAGTAATAAACGTAGTTCGCATCATCTGAAATATATATTACCTACTGGTGGTTGCCAGTGGGTAGTTATAATTAGGAATATGTTTCCATAGGAAAAGTGTTTTTTGACTTGCCTATATCTTTGGCACCGTTTGATGAATCTTCACAAACTTTTCCCAAAAAAGTGATCCAGTGTCTCTTGGTGTGCACAGGAAGTTTTGGGGTGATCCGTCAGTCGGGGGCTCAAAAAACGTTGCGTTTCCCATGTTAATTCCCATAGGACCTTTCAACACGTCTTCAGCCCGAACCACTGGACGGAATTACACCAAATTTGGCAGAAAGCTAGTTGCCAGTACGCAGATTGTGCTTCTTGTTATTTTGGTGTAAATCCTTTCAGTAGCTTAGGAGATATTTAAAGGCAAATAGGTTTGTATATCTCTGGCTGCGAAATTCACTAATACGTATGCAAAAAGAAGCATTGCAATTGGCTGACCGCAACCGGACTAGAAAGTTGCGACCGCCATTTTATTTCACAGGACACAGTCCCTGGGGTAAAAATTGAAATTAAAAGTGCATAAGGGGTCAGGGTGAAGGGACCCTGACCCCTTGGGTGTGATATAGGTTTGTTTTAGGGACAAATTATAGGTTTAATATAATTTTGTGTCAAAGTGAGCGATATCCTCAAATTCGCAAATTTCCGCAAATTATTTGCAAAATATTAACAATTATGAAACAATTTGAAAGACAAACCACAGACTCATTCATACTCTTATTCTTTCACTCATAAATTCGCTCAGAGGCTCAGGCGCCCACTCACACACCCACTTAGACACTCATGTACCCACTCAGACCCACTCATGGCCTCACACACCCACTTTCAGACCCACTCAGACTCTCACAAGCCCACTCACACATCCACTGACAGAGACAGGCCATGTGGCCAACCTGTGGTGCGCATGGCCACAGGCCATGTGTGGCGCGGGGGTGAGTGGTTAAAAGGGCTTGGCTGCAAGGCCTGTCTGCAAGGCCAGGTCTTGTGACCAACCCCTGCTGCGCATGGCCATAAAAAAAAACATGGAATTTCACTGAAAAAAAACAAAGGTTACAGGGATGTTATAGTTAGGTTCTGAATTTACTCCACTCAGACTCTCACGCACCCACACACACATCCACTGACAGAGACATGCCCTGTGGCCAACCTGCGGTGCGCATGGCCAAAGGCCATGTGTGGCGCAGGGGGTGAATGGTTAATAGGGCTTGGCTGCACGGCCTGTTCTTGCGACCAACCCCTGCTGCTATTGGCCATTAAAAAAACATGGAAATTCACTGGAAAAAAATAAACAAAGGTGACAGGGACGTTATAGTTAGGCTCTGAATTTACTTGTACACAATCATATAAATTCAGCAGTTATAGAGTTCTTTCAAGTAACTATAACTCGCACCTTTGCCATGCACAGATAATTACTCAATTTATTAGGTCATTGGTGAGATCTAGTATGGCATCTTTGATATCACTGCAATGTTTGTAATAACATAATTGATAAGAAAACTATGCATGGCAAAGGCGAGAGTTATAGTTACCTTATGGAGCATATATATATATATATATATATATATATATATATATATATATATATATATATATATATAAATAAAAGGTTCACTCAGCTCCCGGTGCTGGTAACAAAAGGAGACCACCCTCGAAAAATACTGTATATCCAAGAAGTAATTTACCACACTCCAAAATTCCTTTTAACCAGGTTTATTTTAGAAATAGCAACCATTGCTATTTCTAAAATAAAACCTGCCTGAAAGGAATTTTGGAGTGCAGTAAATTACTTCTTGGATATACGGTAGATATATATATATATTTGGGGGGCTATAACGCGGCGACATAACCCACTCCGGTCATGATGTCGACTTCACTGCCTGAAGACGTAGTACTGATTGTCTTTTCCAACACCAGGTTTACGCTGGTCTGACCTTGGCCGATGCTCCGCCCAAGGCACTGCTTCCCCTGCTTTAAGTCCAGCACCCTAGACATCATTCCCTACATTCCATCTTTGAGGCCAACTCTGAGAAAGAATATGATCCGTGTGATGAGTTTTCTCCATACTACCAGGATGACAACTGGTACAAGAACTAACAGGAGGCTACTGGCCTCCATACCTTTCCGGTGACAGCTCTTCTTTCCCCTTCTAAACCGGTCACAGAAGAGTCTGCTCCCTATGGTATGGTGCTGGAGGGGGTGGCCGAAGTACCTGACAAATAGATCCTCAATTTAGAGGATCTTGGCAATGGCCCTTTCTGCAGGGTTATCCCCAGACTTTTTGCCTTTCTCCTCCTATTTCTGTGACCCTCTTTTTGTTGGCTTTAGGACTCTGGGCACTTTACCACTGCTAATCAGTGCATGTGCTCTTTCCCCTAAAACTTGGTAGAATGGGCTTAAATCTAGTTGGCTTAATTAATTTATGTGTAAGTCCCTTGTAAAGTGGTATACCATATACTCAGGGCCTTTGAGTGCTGCTCCTCTCATAGCGTTTCTTTGCTAATTCCCTTGTATATTTCTAAGTGGTAATTTCTGATCTGTGAGGAGTAGCATGGGCATGTTTGGGACGGTAGTGAGAAATCCTGCATTCTGGTGTAGGTGGATTTTACATTATTATTTTGGAAATGGCACTTTTAGAAAGTGGGCATTACTGTGTGTTTATAACTCTAGTGCTTTGCAGCCTGACTTGAAACTACATCTGGGGCAGAGTGACCGCTCCACTTGATGCATTCCCTTCCAGACAACCATCATACAGAAAGGGCTAGGTGTGACGGAAGAGGCATCTGCATGCGGATAGTCATCCTGGGCTGGGAAGAGGGAAGGTAGTTCACATCTTACATGTGAATAGGCTGTGTTTTGCCCTCACACAATGGACTGATTACCCCCCACTAATGTCATTAGACAGGGATGGGTTGGAAGGGTGTTGTGCTTCTCTTGATAGGGCTTTTTTAACTTAAACCCTGAACAAAGGCATTTTTGGAGTATAAGTACAGGAGCTTTGACCCCAGGATTTTAGAGCACTTTTGGAACTGGGACTGAACCTCTGCCAGAAGGGCTGCTCTACTGCTTAAAGGACTCACCCGGACTGCTCTTCTGTGATTGCCCTGCTACCTGCTGCTGCTGGGTGGCATAAAGGACTCCCCGGATTGCTTTTCTGCTTGTTGTTCTGTTGCCAACTGCTCCCTGAATGTGGGTCCCTAGGTTCTGTTGGGCTACCTGCTACTGGCTACACTGCTGGAGAGACTGCCATTCTGCCAAGTGACTGTGTTGGCCTGCCTGTCTGTTTGCCCTGGGTTCCATACCTAGCGTTCTCCTGGGATAGTGAGATTTACTTTATTTGTGTCAGTAGTGCGCTGATAGCGCTTTATTTACCCCAAGTTTGTGGTAGGCGCTGCTTCCTGGATCGAAGTTAGCAGCGTGTGCCTCAACTTTTGGCTGGAAACTAAGGTGTGCCCCTGGGACCAGCGCAGGGCATGCGCTTCCTGGTCTCCCAAGCACCCTTGGTATAGGAAGAGGGTGCTCCACCTGAAGAGACTCAGCATGTCAATTGGTGAATCGCTGAAGCCCCGTGTGTCTCCCTTTCTTTTGCGCCTCAGAGCAGAGCTCTCCAGCGAGCAGCAGGAGGTGGCTGTTGTTGTTAGGAGCCACCTGTGCTCCACATCGAAGGACCAATCAAAGCATCTTCCTCCTGGATCGAGTCAACCCAGCAGCTTGTGCTGATTTAGTCAGCAGCCTTCTCACATGATGCGTACCGGGGCAACGTGGAGACTCCTACCTTGATGAAGCATTGCTCCTCCAGAGCATGATCAAGGTGCACAAAGAGTTCTGTCCCAGAGGCTCCTGCTGGGGAGGGTGTGCAGCTCCACTACTTCAGAGGATGCCCCCCTCGATCCAACAAACCCCGCAAAGAGCACCGCAGGTAAATGGGGAAATAGTGTGGTCACCCAGCGCAACATACGTGGGCGGCCCCACTTTCGTGGTATGACTGACACACCCTGGGAAGCCATGAAGGGCCAGGCTCATTACAGTTTGGGGAGCGTGTGGCCTCACTGGACGGAGGTCCTCAATGGAGGATTCCTCCTCAGGAAGAACTTTAATGCATTTTATGAATGAAGGGATTACCTTAATCCTTGTAATAGAGAGGCATTCCCACCTTCCCCACATAACTTCCCGAAGGTAACTGTGTGTACAGGGGTGCCATGAACCTACCGTATCTGGCCAAGTAGGATTGCAGATGCCCTGGCATCCTGCAATTGTAAATGGGGGCGAGTGGGGGGGATTGTGTGTCTCTCTAAACTCACCTGCACTGTTGGCATATATTACATGGTTCTTATTGTTTGACCATATGAGTTTTTCACTCATGCTGTTTGTATTTATTATCTAATACCTGTCGCTTTGCGGCTTGACTGATACAGGAGGATGAGCAAGGGTTCAGTGTTGAGGCGCACACACACAGGAACTCCTATTTATGTAGTACTGGGTGCTCTAATGACCAAGCTCATGAATACTACTTCAGTAATAGCCTAAGCTACACCATATGTATGGTTCATGCAGAGGTGGTGCATAATGTATAGTAGTTCAGTTACTGTCTTATTATGATAAGTACTATGTTAGCTCATGCACGTTACTCATGTTTTATGATGTTTTTGAGCTTGTGATTATATACATAATACAGAAAAATAATTTTATATAACTCCGTATGGAGTCTCTTTTGTGGTGTATTTATTGTGTCAGTGGTGTGAGTGTGTGGCGCTTTACACATGACCTCTGGAGATAAGCCTGACTGCTCTGTGCCAAGCTACCAGGGGGTAAGCACAGGTTATCTTTGGTGTATAACTTACTTGTCCTGACTACAGTGTTGGGTTCTGCCTGGCTTAGGTACATAACCTAGCCAACCAGAAACTCCATTTCAAACAGGAGCTAAAACAAATGCTTTAACAGAGGTCCTCCAACTAGGGCATATGTCTTCTGAACCCATTCTTACCCTTAATGAGGTGGCGATCTTATTGAGGGCATGGGCCAAAGCTGTTCTGGTCCGCAGTCAGACAAATTGCCAGGCATCATCGCCCTGCTCCAGGCGGCCCAGCTTTTCTTTTGCAGCACCCCTTGCTGTAAATGCTAGTGGTGCGAGCTCCTGCCTGTCACTCTGGTGCTAACACATTTCCCATCACTCCCCTGATAGGTAATCTAACTGAGTCGAAACATTTGTCAGACATATCTTTTCTTCTTCTAGCTTGGCACTCTGATCTGTTAACGTGAGCTGTTTGTTAGGACAATACTTACACGCCCTTTGGGATTCAGTGGCACAAGTCCTCCCTGGAAAGCCCCAAGACCTTCACCCTGTACTTGCCCCAGGTGCTCCAAGATGGTTGTGATGCTGCCAACTTCACTATTGGTGGTGCCCTGGGCAGCACTGACTCCACTAGGCGGTCCAAAGGCACCAATGATGCCATTTGAGCCATGCGGGATTGCGATCAACTGAGTATTCTGGTGATGTCCAGGCCTCCTTGATGAACATGCCCTTTGATGGGACTCAGTGGTTCAGGAAAAAAAAGCTGATTCCACTCTCCAGTGCTTCAAGGAGAACAGAGCTACTGCTCACTCTCTGGGCCTTTCCACCCAGGCTCACAAACTGTAACAGTTCCACCATTACTTTCAAGGCTTTGGTGAGGCGTCCCTCAATGCCAACCCATCCAGCCCTCACAGGAAACCTAGAAGTTTTGTAGAAGATGCTGTGGTGCCCACCACCTCTGCCACCAAGGTCAGTGTGCTGTCCAGCCTACCACCTCGCCTGTGGCCCCACCTACCAATCTCAAGCTTGAAGAGACACAGGCACGAAGAGGGAGGTAGAATCCACCAATTCCTAATAAGCTGGCAGGCCATCACATCAGAAAGGTGGGTCCTGCAGATTGTTCGCAAGGCTTACATCTTGGCAATTCTCTTTTCTCCGGCACCTTCCACTGTCCCCTTAGTGACCTACCATCCCCTCAGTGACTTACGAAGGACCATCTCTCCATTTTGTGGCAGGAAGTGCAAGCCATTTGGCCAATGGGGCTGCCAAATTTCCACTATTTTCTGTTGCCCGAGAAGGATGGAGGTCTTCAGCCTGTTCTTGATCTCCACCTTCTCAATGCCTTCCTCTTGAAAGAGCATTTCATAATGCTCAGCCTGTCTCACGTCTTGTCCGCCCTCGAACCTGGTAGGTGGCATAGGGACCTGCATGATGCCTATTTCCATTTTCCCATCCTGCTGATCTATGGGAGCTACCTGTGGTTCGTGGTGGCAGAGGATCATGACAGACTGGGCCCAAGTCATCCTAGCTGCTTTGGATTGGCCACAGAGAGTGTGGTATTCAGAACTCCTGGGCATGAGTGTTATGTGCTCTGATCATGCTGCTCCTCTAGGAGGACCTGCTGTCGCAGTAACAGGGCAAGGTTCTGCATCCAGGCCTTCTCAATCTCCACCTTCATGCTTGGAGATAGAGCAGCAACAACAGAACACCTCTGACCATTCTCCACACGTGGCTGATGCAATCTTGACAGCCAGGCATCCCTCGAAGAAAACGTATACATCTGTCATGTCACATTTGTGGCCTGGTGTGGCACTTACCAAACGTACCCACTCTAGACCAAATTATTTAATGTTCTGCTGTTTTTTTGTCTCTTGCCTGGCACAGCTTTGCTTTGGGCACCATTGAGGGTTATCATTCAGCCTTCTTATGGTTGCCAGATCAACCCTTGTTTAAGTCACCGGTTGTGATGCTATTTTTGGAAGGGCTGCAACACGTGTCCCACTTCTCCTTTTGTGATGCCCCAATGGAACCTCAAACTAGTTTGGATTGTATCTGCTATGCTCTATGTTTGAGGTCGTTTACAGCTGTCCCTTATGTCTCCTTACCATTAACAATGTATTCCTCATTGCCATCACCTCAGCACAGTATGTGAGTTTCAAGCTCTTTGTGTTAATCTATCTTACACTTTCTTCTTCCCAGGCACGCTGGTTCCATGGATATTGGGAATGTTGTGATGCCATTGCGAGAGGTGACGGGGAGACCAGTACTGGAAGACCGCAGGAGCGGGCTGGTGGGACCAGTCCGGAGGTGGCACTGCCCAGCCTGATCGAAGCATAGCTCCCGGAGTGGCATGGTGAGTTGTGCAGTGTGTCCCGTTTGAGACAGCTGGGCCAGCTGACGAGGAGGCGTCGGCATGGCCCTGGACTGCTGCTGGTAGGCCAGAGTGAGGCGGGGAGGAACCAGGAGTTGACGGCAGTGGGTGAGCCCGAGGAGGGAGAGGTCTGAAACTACCTGCAACAGGACTCCAAGGCTGGGGCCCCAGGAGAAGATCTTTCCAGAGTGTGGACCCTGAAATGAGCTAACGTGAGCTCAGAGGTCCTTCTACATCATAAGACTGCCTGAATACTCTACCACCACTACGGAGCAAACCTGCCTGATGCACTGCATGCTGAAGATGTCTGACAGTGAGTAACTTGTTAACACTGTATACTCTACCTGGCATACCCCAGCCATAATTTAACATTTGCCTTCCATAAGTGGAGCCCCAAGGCGCTGGTGTAGTTCAGTGGAAGTGGCTCTCCTGCCCTGCCACTTCTGCATGTCACACCTGCTTGGCGCCCAGGGGCATCTTGAGGACCAGGGACTGAACAGATATATACAGTAGGCACCACCCACCCTACACAGCTATCCATCGTGCCCCAGAACTAAAGCCTTGCCACCTTCATTACTGCAAGGTGGAGCAGCTATGGGTCACACAAATGGAAAGCACATGGTTCCTAAAGACCATGGTCAGCAGTCTACAGAGTCAGAAAGCTCCCTGGTAACCATATCGGAAGACTCTATACCACCCAGGCTCCCCGATCACCCTCCCCCAATCAATAAAATTGATTTTGTCCTGAAAGATATCCGTGTGTCAAGATCAGCAATAGAGCAACGATTGGGAACCATCACTACCGAGCTCAGTCTTCTTAAAGACGAACATGGAAAATTGGCAGTCAGGGTGAAGACCGCTGAAGCAGACATTGCTACTCTTACACCCTGGCATAAGGGCAGTGAAGCTGCTGTTGCCCAGTTACAGAGACAGGTGAAGACACTACAAGAGAGAGTGTGGAGGATGCGAAGGGGAGGTCACGCCGAAAGAACATCTGCATAATTGGACTGCCAGAGGCCTCGGAAGGACGAGACACATGCAATAAGTTGAGAACTGGCTGAGGGGCATTGCGCCAACAAGCCTCTCTGCCTTGTTTGCAGTCAAGAGGGCACAATACTGAATTACAGATTCCTACGCACTGCTCGGGAAGCTGATCCCATATATCGTTGATAATGCCAGAGTGTGTCTCTATCCAAACTATAAGCTCGCAGTACAGAGATGGAGAGCCTCCTTTCAAAGCATAAAGCAAAGGCTCCTTGCAGAAGGCCTCCCGTATGCATTGCTGTTTCCAGCCTGATTGTGAATCACAGATAATCAAAAGAGACATTATTTTAATACACCAGAGGCTTTGTGAGATTGGCTTGACCAGACCTTCCCACATTCACGTGTCAGGTACCCTCCCACTCATTGCAATCAAACGCGCCCGCTGCGGAGACAGTTGCGGACCATGTGCCATCAACCCTAGGAGGGTGCTGGACGTACACCTATGCAGGCTTTGGAGAGCCAGAGAGCAGCAATCAAATCTGTGTACTCCCTACAGTGGCCCACTCTCCTGCTCCCAGCCTTGTTTCTTCCATGGCTAGCACTGTTGCCTCAGATTCAGAGGGGAGTTTAGCTTTTTTTCCATCTATCACTCTCCAAACGGCCAGCAACCTATAATTATGGAGATGCAGAGACCTAACAGTTTTCATGGGGTACTGAGGGAAGGGGGGATTAGACAATGCACCGACTGGCATTAGTCGCCAGCTTCTGCTACTGTTACAATAGGAGCCCCACAATATTTTGGACCTTGAACAATTGTGGCGTACACCACATACAAATGAGTGCCTATTAGTGTCTGACTTTGTTGCGAAGCAATGCTATAAATCGTGAGGAGATGGCCCCTCCATTAGTCACCCTGGCTCCATTCTTCCTGGGGAGCACCCTGTTACACTTGAATGGCGAGCCTGGACGGGCAAATGTATTGGTTACCAAGACAAGTCCATTGTTATTCACTAACAAATGGTCTTCATATTAAATACTGGACATCTACACATTCAACACATTAAACATATGACCAATGTAATAATGATTGCTGGCACACATATGCCACCCCACATAATCAAACACTAAGAGACCATGATGACGACCCTACGTAGCTATAACATCATCAGCTGGAATGTGAGTGGACTGGGTTCTTTCCACAAACTACACAGAATATTGGCCCAGTTAAACCGTCGTAAAACACACATTGTATATTTGCAAGAAATGCACATGACCACGCATTAAGCTACATAGAAAATGGAGAGGGCAATTGTTCCACACCTCCTACTCTGCATTTGCCCGTGGAGTGGCCATATGGATACGCTCCGGAATCCCCTTCGAAGTGGAAGACACTAAAATAGATACAAACAGAAGATACGTGCTGCTCCGGGGCACCTTGGATGGTGAGCAGGTAGTTCTGGGAAGCCTCTATGCTCCCAACACTGAACAGGAAATCTTCCTCACGCATCGGTCTACTGTCCTGGCACACTGGTCGCAGTTACCCTGGATACTGTGGAGATTATAATGCAGTATTGGATGTATCTCTTTACCGAGAAGACCTTCCATTACCCTTTACTAGCTCCCACAGACAAGCTGAGGCACTCAAGTTTGGTGCAGAGGTGGACACTGACAGAGATATGGCGTGCCAGACATGTAGGGTTGCGTGAATATTCCTTTTTCTCCCCCCACACAACTTACACGTCCAGCTTGATCACATATTATGCACTAAAACAGTACAGACCCATATAACCCACACAACATTATTGGATCACAACCCGCTTGAAATGACAATGACATGGGGGAGGATACCCACAGTGATTCCTACACTGCGCCTACAACCACAGATCTTAGAAGATGCATTGCTTAAAGACAACTTGGCTGTGGCAATTGATATTATTTTACAGTAAATGCAGGCACAACTTCTTCCCCTTTAATGGAGTGGGAGGCATTTAAAGTGGAGGTTAGAGGCACAGTTATAAGAGCTACTGTGAGTGCACGTCAAACAATAGCTTGTGATCTTGCCCAAGTAGGGGCCAGTCTTGGCCCTTTAGAAAAAGAAGCAACACTCGAAGCCTCATAAACCTCAAAGCTACAGGTGGCCTAAAGCCAATACTCTGAGCTCTTAGAGCATCTGCGTGCCTTGAATTATAGGTCGTAAAAGCAACAAACTCACAGTGAAGTAGATAGAACAGGAACATTCCTGGCAAAGATGATAAAAGAGATTCCTGCACCTACCCTAATTCACCACATACTTATCCCTCAACAAATTAGTGCTGACACCCAGCTCAATATTAATACGACATTCTGTGACTTCCATACAGATCTCTACTCAGCCCCCACACCACTGAATCAAGTAAGGTTTCGGTTATTCTTCCACAAATTAACCCTAACCTTCCTGGCAGCCAGTGAGAAACATAGTCTATCAGCACAGATTACAACAAGCAAAATATGAGAGGCTATAAAGGATCTGACCGGCAACAAATCGCTGGGAACGGATAATATCCTGGCTGAATTTTACTACACAGATAGTACACTACTAGTTCCCCAGTTGGAAAAATTATATAAAGCCTCACTAGATAATGGTCAACTATCCCCTACAACAAGGCAAGCATTGGTAACCTCCCTATTAAAAATGGGAACCCCCCCCCCCCAGTCGATATGCCCTTTTATAGACCACTGTCACTGTTAAACACTGAATACAAAAGATTGGCTAAGATTCTACCACAAGGACTCCTTCTGTAACTACACAAACTGATACATACAAATCAATGTGGATTTGTACCGACCTGGAGCATATAACTTAGTATTTGCCGGCTATACCATATAATGGACCACATAAGTGAAATGTATCACAGGGCTTGTTGCCTTTCCCTAGACCCCCCCGGGCATTTGATACCCTACACTGGGATTATATGTTTGCGGTTATTGAGCGATTTGGAGCCCACTCAGCCTATGTGCGTTGGAAATTATTATGCCTCCTCTACAGTGAGAGCACGCACTGGACAATGTATATCAGAGTCATACAATATATATCAGGGCACTAAACAGGGGTTCCCACTTTCCCCCTTATTATTTGTAATAGCGCGGTACCCATTGCGTAATGCCTTAGGCAGTGTGCTAAAGTTGGGGTATTCCAATCGGATCCAAGACCCATTCCATTTCATTAAACGCAGATAACATTGTTCTATGTACTAAAGACCTCGAGCACAATCTGACAGAGGCATCCCGGATTTTGCTTTCTTATCTGGTTTTTAAATAAACCCTAGCAAATTGACTGTATTTTCACTCAAAAGAGTAAATGTTGGGGACATTATTTGGTGACAAATCTATCCAGGTAGCATTCGACACTTTCCAATATTTAGGAATACAAATATATAGAACCCCCCAGATCTCCTGGACAGGAACCTACAGAGAGCAATAACTTCTCTTAGATCGCAAATCCGCTTCTGGACATGCTACCACTATTGGTAGCTTGCTGGTTGGCATGTACCTAGTTGGTGAAGCTGCCACGCATATTGTACTACTTTGTAAACCTGTCAGTAATGATTCCACGTACTTATTTAAAGTCACTGCACTCACGCCTGACTGACCTGGTTTGGGGTAATGGTAGACGGAGGGTAAGTTTAGCGAAATTGCAGACGCCAGCAGACCAGGGCGTTCATGGGAGCCCCAGATTTCAAGGTCTACTGCATAGCAGGGCCGCGGCAGTGGCTTTGATACCGGCTGGCCGGACAAAACCTACAGGAAATAGGGTATACGCAATCCTTGTTGAACAAAGGCCGACTTCACTATTTCATCTGCCCAGGGTCCCTCTCTCAAGCAAATGAGCGCTCCTGCTGCATGTGGCCCTCCAGTACTGGAGGATGACCCTGCGATAAACCTCTACAATGGTGCCTTACGCACCGTACATACCATTGCTTGGACTCACTATGAACCTCGGAATCCTAACGCAATCTAGGATACAGTTATGGGAACAGGGAGGGGGAAACAATTGGATCACTATTTAGAGACTGTACATTGCTAAACCACACTGACTTCAACCATGAGCACAACCTAACCAATTCCCTGTTTTTATTACATGCTAATATATCCCACTATATTAAACATCACTGGGCACCTAATGGTACTGAACCCTGACACATGCATTTATGTGAGCAGTGTACACTATGGGACAAGAGAGGCACTTGATAAGATGACTTTATAGAGGTCCCTAGGACCATTTACTATTACCCTTGACGCCCCTAAAGACCAAATGTATGAGGCAGAATGGCTGTGCAATGGTGTGGCTCTTGGGGAGAGGAAAGGATTCTGACTGTAGCTTAGCTATGGGGGGGGCACAGACTTAATATACAACCGGGCCTATTCAAACACTGCATTTTGACGGCAGTTAAGTACCTAAATATGCTATTCACAAATCTACAAGTGTAAAGTTCCACCTCTTCTTTTCTACAGGGAGATCCTCATACATATAGGTTTACAACTTAGTAGTAAATGTGGGAGGGGAGAGGGAATGGCTAGAAAAAAGAGCATACTTACTACTAAATGGGAAGGGCTTAGGCAGGTGGTTTTGTGAGGGTTTTCAGGAGGGACATGCATCCACCCACACAAGAGTACCTCCATTGCTTATCGTACACTGTACTCCTAAAGTTACTACAGTTGAAAGGGTGTTCATAACAATATTAAATTACTCAAGCTCACAGATGGAGTAAGTCCGGCACAACATATGTACAAACACTGGTACTGCAACACTCTCCCCTTGATAATAATGGCTATTGGAATTTAAAACCCCACAGGAAATGTTAAATTGAATTATATTATTTAAAAAGTTACAAATAAAAATAAATATAATTTAATGTTATAGAATCTAAAAATAGAACATTTGATTATGAAATATTTTAAACAATCTTACATGAATGTAATATGTTTATTAAAATCCTATTGAATTAATTTTAACTATTTCTATTCATTACATAATGCATACTTGTTTTACCTTAAGTGGTAATTTAGTTTTTTTTTAATGTAAACTTCAAGCAAAACTATGTTAATAAAATATACTTAAATTCATATTTAGTTTGGAATTAAGTTAGATGTGCGATAACTTGTTTGCGCTACTTTTAAAATAAATATATAAAAACATTTTTACACTAGTATTGACCATAAAATATTTTTTTTTAGTCAAACAAAATGTTTTACTTTTCCTTATGCCTTACAACAGGGAGACTCCACAGATCTCCCTACGCCAAAGTATCAAACTTCATAATAAATTAGTAAAAATATTTTATGTATATATTAATGTAAATAAATGAATGTTACATATTTTATTTTTTTAAATGTTTTAATATATATATATATATATATATATATATATATATATATATATATATATATATATTTTTTTTTAAACACACAGCAGGGTACAGATCTCATCATAAAACTTCATTAGTTGCTACAGACGATTAAGCAGATACAAATTCATCAAACCGTGCAGTTACCAAACTATCCTCTAGACCCTTTGGAGCCATGACGACAGAGGGGCCCAAATTTTCAATCCCCTTTTTCTGGCAGTCGTGCCCTTAATCATATATAAACAAGTTTCCAAATGATACACAGATAAAAGCCGTGTAAGCCATTGATTCCACGGAGGGGGTTTGGGTTTCAACCAATCGGTTGCGACACAACCACGCATTGCTGACATGGGCAAAAAAGAAAGTATCACTATTGGTTCCTACAAACTGTTTCATCGACCCCACTTGTGGTGTGAGGCTTATGTCCTGTCTCAAGAGTTTTTCCCAAAAATATTAAATATCACTGTTGGACCGAGCCCTTGTGGCAGGTTCATCCCCTGACTTTTTGCCTAATTCCTCCTATTTTCTTCTGACCTCTCACTGTTGGCTCTAGGACTCTGAGCACTTTATCACTGCTGACCAGTGCTAAAGTGCAGGTGCTCTCCAATCTAAAGTTGGTATGATTGGCTTATACCCAATTGCCAAATTTAATTTACCTATGAGTCCCTTGTACAGTGGTATCTCTATACCCAAGGCATGTAAATTAAATGCTACTAGTGGGCCTGTAGCGCTGCTTGCGCCACCCACTGAAGTAGCTTTTCAAACCTGTCTCAGGCCTGCTAGGCCAGGGCCTGTGTGCACAGTTTTCTGCCACAGGGACCTGGCATCTAAATTTACTTTCCAGGCCCAGAACTCCTTTTTTATTGCATTCAAGTCACCCGTAAGGTAGGCCCTAGCTTGCACTATGGGCAGGGTGCTATGGATGTAGAAGGCATGACATGTGCCTGGTTGCGTGGCCTGTCCTGGTAGTGCCAAACAGCCTAACTTGGTGTCTCACTGCTGTGAGTGCTGCCTTCTCATAAGATTGCATTTGAAATGTCCTGCCTTATGTGTAAGGTTTGTTGTCTGATTTATGAGGGGTAGCGTAGGCATGTTTGGTATGGTTGTAATGGTGATAAGAAATGTTGATTACTGGGTTAGGTGTATTTTTATTACTATTACAGAAATGCCACTTTTAGAAAAGTTGCCCCCCCCTCTTTGTAAAGGCCGGCTGAGGCCCGGGGGCCCCCCACCAATCGCGGGCCCCAAGAGGGGCCTGTCATTTATCTAGAGGGGGTGCGTGCTGCCCCCTCAACACTAGAACTAGTAGGATGCCCCCGTTTGGCACAGAGGAGCGCCGGGGGTCCCCATTTCATTCTACTGGCACTGGAGGTGCCACCATCTTAAGCAGGTACTACTAAAAGACAATATATAGGGCATAAGTTCTTTTTAGAGACTTTAATGGTTTATATGTTGCCTACCTGTTTTATGATAGTACATATATGTATGTTAATGTTCCTTTTATGGGCATGACTTGCTAATATGTTTTTCTGACTTGCCATACGTTTTATAATGTTCCTAATATAGGCGTTTAAGATATTTCTATGACAAGTGCTTTAGTGTAGTAACGTGTTTCCTGACTACTGCTTACGTTGCAGAATACTAAGTAACCTGTGTGTTATATGTGACTACTGCTAGTTCTGCAGAGTAACTAATGGGTAACATTCTGACAACTGCTAAGGTAGCAGGATATTACTGTATGTGGGGTTTGGTCGTATAATTGCGTTGTGTGCAATACAGTATATTTTTTATATAAAACTTGGGGTTGGGTTTCCTTTGTGGTGGGGATAGTGCATCACGTGTGTTGTGTGTATTGTGCAAATACTTTACACATTGCCTCTGGGATAGACTTGACTGCTCATGCCAAGCTACCAAGGGGGTGAGCTGGGGTTATCTTGGACGTGTAACTCCCTTGCCCTGACTAGAGTGGGTGGGATCTGCCTGGCTTAGGTACATACCCTAGCCAACCAGAAACCCCATTTCTAACAATCACTAACAAAACCTGATAATTTTTGACAACCAAAGAACATATGGCACAAATCAGCCATCGTACTTCTACACCGTGAACAAGTAATACCCTCTGTCCTTCCCCATCTAGCAATCTTGGCAGGTGTATAATATAGATTAAATAATAATTTATAATGCTGAGCTTGCGGTCCAGCCGACAGAAACACACATTGAGCCATGTCTAAAGAATCTAGGACCACAGCTTCACTGGCCCCTATCCACCGTTCCCAATTCATGACTAGGTTTCCCAGATCGTCTCGCAGAGCATCGAACAATAGCAGGCAAAGGTTGCTAATGGTGCAACATGTTGCATTTCCCAAAACATCCATTAGCCTAATCCTTCCCCCACAAGAACTGTCCTTGGAAATGGTCAGCAAAAAATTCCTAATCTGCAGGAATTTTTTTAAAAAAAACTGTTATCCAGGGCAAACTCCTCTTTCAGGTCCTCAAATGCCTTTAATTGGCCACCTTTATGAAAAAATAAATCACCCAATTTCTGAACCCCATGATTAATCCATCTTAAACAGTACTTGTCCTTAAAGATCCCTAGGAGCATAGGAGTGTTCCAGAGCGTTGTATAATAGCAAACCCCACCAATGCCCACCTTCCGTTTAGCCTGAGCCCAGACTTGAAAGGCAGCCCTAATCGTCTTGAATTTGACTTTCTTGAAGTAGGTAGGTTCCACTATTCTTAAAAAGGCTGCATCAGCCTCGTCGCCCCTGATCAGTGTATATGTAAAAGGAGGAGTATCTAGTAAGGCTCTATCGAAATTTCGTACTGAACATAAGGTCTGAGCATACTGTAAGGCAGCCGCCAGATAATAAAGCCTAAAGCTGGGGAGTGCCCAACCCCCTCTCTCTCTTGGTAATACTAAATAGCAAAGAGCCTGTTGCGTTTTAGATAAGGACCATATAAAACTATCAGTCAGATCCTTCATTTGTTTAAACCAATCCTGTCCTATTTCTAGCGGTATAGTCCTAAAATAAATACAGCACCCTAGGTAAAAGGATAATTTTGATCACATTACATCGCCCTACAAGTGAGAGCTGTAGAATATTAATACAGCGCAGTTCTCTTTTGGCATTCGCTAATACCAGAGCCAGGTTGATATAGACTACTTCATCCAAATTGGGTGACAACCTGACCCCCGAAAACTTAACCTGCATCACCTTGTGCTCATCTTCTATGTTTATTCAAGCATTAGTCAAAATTTGACATTTAGCCTTGTTTAACAGATATCCAGAGACTCTCTCAAATTGTACAGTCTCTTGCTCTATCTCTGCTATAGCATCCACTGGGTCGGGTGTTACAACTGCAATATCATCAGCATAGGCCAGTATTTTGGTACTTCCCCCCTATCAATTCTGGTGGCTTAACTAGCAATTTCCTGATCAGTGGGTCAATATATAAGGCAAACAGCAACGGTGAACACGGGCACCCCTGCCTTGTACACCTCAAGATGAAAATAGGATCAGACTTCGATCACGCCACTTGGATTGTGGCCATGGGGTTTCGATATAAATTCTTGATTGCCCTGAGGAACCCAGGCCTGATGCAGGTGGTTGAGACCCTGCTTGCACATCCAAAAATAGAGTGAGATGCTCTTTCCTCAATTCCCCAAAAAAGACTTTAAAAAAAACTCAAGGGGGGTCTTATCTGGGTCTGCAGCCTTGCCGCTCGAAAGAGCACTGACAGCTGCTCTAATCTCTTGTCTGTCAAAGGGGCCTCCAGCTCATTTTTTTCCCCCTTCCTGCAGCTGTCCCACTGAGATATTAGCTAAATACTGATTTACCTCATCCTCTTGGGGATAAATTTCTTGGGAATACAGTTTCTGATAAAATTCCCTAAACGCTTTTAAACCTTCTAGCTTATCGCTGGCCATTTCACCATCTTCGTCTTCGAACGCATTAATGCAGCCATTGGTTGCTTTTTGCCTTACTTTTAAAGCCAGCAGCTTACCAAACTTGTCTCTATATTCATAACATTCCTGTCGATGTACCAGGAACTCAGCTGCTGCTGTTTCCATATAAGTGTTCGTAATTTCAGCTTTTACCACTGTAATCTTATTTAAAATATCCAAAATCGCAGTCATTTGTGACCACCTCCCCTAACTGCAGTTTGAATAAAGCCAACATTGCTTGCGCAACCTCCAACTGTTTAGAGCGCGCCCTCTCTTTATTAACACCATATCTGAGCATCTCTCCTCTAATAGATGCTTTGACCGTGTCCCATACCATGTGGCTGGGAGCCGTACCCCAATTTATCTCCAGAAACTCAGGGATCCAAGCCCACATATGTTAGACATAAGCTAGATCACCTAGCAACCCTCTGTCAAATGACCAGGTCCTAACCTCAGATCCGTCATTCCCCAAACAAACTTCCAGAACCAGAGGGTTGTGGTCTGACATTCTTGGATACCTCTCAATCCGTAAGCCCTCTCGCAAAGTGGCTGACACAAAACAAATAGTCCATCCTCACTGATTTCTTATGCAGGAAGGAGAAAAATTTATAGCCTGGATCTAAAGAGCTACAGTTCTGCCAGGCATCGATCATTCCATGATTCAGTGCTAGTGTTTGTAAAGCGGCAAAGACCTTAGGCTTCCTCTCCTGATATATTATTTAATCTTGAATATGGTGATCATTATCTAAATGTATATTTAAGTCACTGCATACTATTGCCAGAGCCGGCCAAGACGCAAGCTCCACGTTAACGAGGTCCAACACTTCCGGATCATCTACATTAGAGCTGTAGATTGAGCAAATTGTACATTTCGACCCCGCAATTAAAACAGTCCACCAACACCAATCGGCCAACTTTTTCCGTGAAGCTTTTTAAAACCTTCAATGACCTAATACGTGTGATTATAGCTACCTCTCTAGTAGTTGTTCACTGGCTAGTATACGCCACCAGCCTCAATCCAGGAAATTCCAGCAGACGTTTCTGTGAACCTATGATATGTGTCTCCTGCATACACACTATGTCGACCTTAAAAGATTTTAACCCTTCCCAATTGCCGTTTTTTGCCATCATTGAGCCCATAGATATTCACCGTTACCATAAGCAATTTGCTTTTCTGACCCATATTCTCCATTTTAAACTTCTCCTTAACTGTGTCACCGACATATCCTTTCCACACACTGCACCTGCCTGAGATCCTCTATTAAGAACCCCTGCCCAACTGTGTGCCCCCGCCTTACAAAAAACCCTCCACCCGGGGGCTTGTC
Organism: Pleurodeles waltl; assembly: GCF_031143425.1. Lineage (NCBI taxonomy): Eukaryota > Metazoa > Chordata > Amphibia > Caudata > Salamandridae > Pleurodeles > Pleurodeles waltl. The sequence goes on along the minus strand of NC_090437.1, from coordinate 415,548,882 downwards.
TGTAGGCCGAAGCCCCACCACACAACCCCACCCTAGTCCACCCCCCCATCCTTCTAAATGAGACGGCCAGACCGCAAGGTCCGTAAGATGGACCCCCTCACCCGGCTCGCTGCATGTCTGCCCTTAAAAAAAAAAATAATAAACACAAAAAAAAGTCACCCTTAAAGCTGCCGCTGCTAGCCAATCACACATATACCCCTCAACTTTCCCCCTAAGCTACTAGTGTCTTTTTCCTCCTAATTCCATAGTTCCAATGTTCTATTTGGCCTTCCACCGGTGCTTCTGCCATTCAGCTGCGCCAAATATTCCCTGGCCTTAATTTCTGAAGTGAAGATAGGCACTATACCCTTATATGTCGTCTTTAAGCGGGCAGGGCTCAGGAGATATGCCTTAGTCTCTTTCTCCTTTAATGGCTCGATCAGTTGCCTCAGCCGCCATCATCTCTCTACTGTGGCGTGCGCACAATCTGGGTGGGAAAAAAAATACCCCATCCAGATTTATCATTGAATCAGGTTGGGCTTTTTCAAACACAGCTTGGTGGAGCAAATAGTTGCCAAAGTAAATAATAATGACCCTGGGATGTCTCTGGCCATCAAAGGTGCTTTCCTCCTGTTTCTTCCTAAAAAGTGGGAACCGATGCGCTCTCTGTATCTCCACATCCCAATTATAGCCAGCTTAATCCGGAAAGGCCCCTTTGAACAATGAAACTATATAAGCCATTGTATCTTGCCATTCTGTCCCTTCCTTTATGCCCAAAATCCAGAGATGTTACAACTTTGGCGATTTTCTGCACCTTCCAATTTCCATTGAATGTCTGAAATCTGCGATTCCTGCATTACTGACTGCTTGACTGCAGCCTTAACTTCTGTTTCCAGTACATCAGTACAGGTCTCCGTTGTCCTTGACGTGCACTTATGTCAAGACAGGACTTCGCAACTCTCTTAATTGATGTCTGTAGTTGTTTATTTGCTATTTTGGCTTTCCTGCTCCCTCTTTGTGCTTGCTCATGATGGTGCACCATTGTGCAGTAAATAAGCTTGAGAGAGGGTGATTCTAAATGCTCTGGGGGACCAACCGTCAGACTTACAGGGAGATTATCGACATTGTCCGTGCTCGGATGTATCTGTTGGTTAGCCATGTAATCCCATTGCATCTCTCCTGTTCTGTTCAGGTTCTTTTCCCTGTTGCCTCCCCTCTGGTTACGTACATCGCTGGGCTGTGGATGCTTCAGTTTCCTCCTGCAGGTTAGCTTACTCAAGAATTACTCAATGAAGTATCATCATCTGATTCTTTCGACTGATTAGATAAGGAAAAAAAGTTCTCTGCTATCTCTGTTTGTCGTCTCCTCACCTCTTGTTGATTTTGCTCCCAGAGAAAGCACCCTTAGATCTCCTGGAGTACCCTGCAAATTGTCATTGTCACCCTCCCGACTAGTACTGAGTAGTGGTTTTTTTAACTGCTGAAGATGCCTTTCTGCCCCCATTTATAACCTCATTCAGCACTTCCTGTTGACTTAAAAGACTAGATCCAGCTTCACCAGCTGCGCCCCCCTGGAGTGGCTCCTTCACTAACCACAGCCTGTGGAAAAGCGACCGGTGTCACTGATCCGAAGATCACCAAGTAATAAAGTCATACCTGTTCCTTCCTGGTTTTGCATGGCCCCAGCTATGCTCATTGTGCTGTCTTGTATAATCCTGTTGTGTGCTGAAATCCCGGCATTTTGCACTCCCTCATTTCCAGACATTTCGGGAGTCACGCACTTTGTCCACTAGGGCTGATTAAACATCACCGGTATCTGTGGTCCCACATCCTCCGCAGCCTCGTCTTTGCTACCACAGTCCTGTAAAAATCCCCGTGTCTGTAGTGGCCGTTTCCCCACAGGCAAGCTGCTCTGCCCTCTTATCCAATGATCGCTGACTCGGGTTGTTTATGGACAGGGGAGGTGCTTTTAATCCCTCACCTCCACGTTTGTAGCCAAACCAGGCTTCCCCCATGACACCCGGGGAGCCTTTGTTGTTCTCACCGCTTTTGGGGCCATAATGAACCAGCCGAGTATCGCCGCTAATCCAGCGTGGCCGTGCGTACCAAAAAACGTAGAAAAAAAGTAAAAAGCTACAGCACTATCAACTTAATATGTTTATTTTAAATAAAGATTAATTCAAAGTTAATTTTTTTCGCAAGTTTAAATTAAAAAAATGAATTGCCCCTAAAGTTAAAAAAATGAACTTAATTATACATAAATACTTGGTGTATATTTAAAAGTAATTTAATTACAACTGTACACAAAATTAATGTTATGTTAATTTATAAATGCAGAAATGGTATTAAAATATGTTAGCAAATGTTTTATTTTTAGTTTTTTTTTTTTTTTACATAAAATTGAGCGCTGCTCTTTCTAAAACATGACGAACAGAGCCCTACAAACTGTCTGTCTGCATCAGCCTCCATGTTACACTTTCACGCTTGTTTTGTCGTTTACCGCCCACTAAAGTTACTGTTGACAAATTTTATACATGTCTATAAAGTGATAGTGTTTTTGCATTCTACACCCCTTCATTTCGGTAACTGGTTGTCCCTTAGGTTGCAGACTGGTTGATTACAGAGGTTTAGCTTGTGGTCCTGGGGACGAGACAAGCTCAGACAGGCACTAGCATCTCCAGATCCGAGCAGATACAAGATCTTCAAATCTTGGCATAGCCATTCTGCAGCTGCCCGGGGGAGGGACAGCAGACAGAATTTGCAGTAGAGATCTGAAAAGTATACATTGGCCTTGGAGTGGCTCAAAGCTGGACTGGGCAAGCAACTCTGGAAAGTAGACAATTCCACCTCAGGCTCAACGTCACATTCTTTGAGAACTGATGCGGTCACTCTATTGTCTGAGAAAGACTGAACCCACCAGTCAGCAGAGCCTACCCGATTCATCCTGGAATCTATGTCCTTTTCTGGCAGATAAGCCCAACTTCTGAAGTACTCGCAGCCCGTGAGTAAACAATGCCATACAAGTGGCTGCAGAAATAAATTACAATTCAACCTGGTCTCTAAGCAATAAACAACAGGCGTCATTCTCAGCAGTAGTGCTGCGCCTGACATTCTGAAGCGACCTCTGTCACCATGATCTACTTATTCCAGCCAAGACTTCGGCGCTCTGAGAGAAGTGAAGGAGGCATCAACAATATAGGACAACCCAGTATTCCCCAGGAACCTAGATAAGACTATGGGCCTGATTCTAACTTTGGAGGACGGTGTTAAACCGTCCCAAAAGTGGCGGATATACCACCTACCGTATTACGAGTCCATTATATCCTATGGAACTCGTAATACGGTAGGTGGTATATCCGCCACTTTTGGGACGGTTTAACACCGTCCTCCAAAGTTAGAATCAGGCCCTATATCTTCCATTCTATATGTGCCTTTCCAGGAATCAAAAGCAGGGATGCTTCTTCTTGGATTTTCATCAGAAGAAAGGAGTTATACCCTTAATTCTACAGTACTATTGTAAGTTTTCAGACAGTACAGTGACATTTTCAAACCTCCTCTATACAAAAAGTGCTCCCATAGGAAACATTTTTTTCATTTGTTTACTATTAAATATAACCAAAATAAACATAAGTTAATCATAAAACTTTGTTCATGAATCAAGTGCATGCCAGGAACTCCATATTAGAAAAATATTTTATTAACATACAGATTTAATTTATAGCTGAGAAACACAAGCACTAGCAAAAACATACTATATAAATCACAACATCCAGTATGCTAACAAACAATGTGAAGAAATGTCTGCTATCCAACTACATGTAAGAAATCCTTACACAGAAGAGGTACACTCTTTTAAAGGATCATAACAGAGGCAGTGTTGATGTTTTGGACTCCAAGCTTTAAAAGTGCAGGACTCTTCTCAGGGCAATGTAGCATAGCTAATAATTTCAGTTCTCAAAGCTATAAATAAAATAACTAAAGTTTAATTTCCTACATTAAGAATACGCAAACAGTTCCAAAGCAAACATATTTTACAAAAAGAATAAATGTAAAATTAAAATGAAACATTCTGTAATTACCAGTTGTCAAAGATGGACTATAAACAATCAATATACTTATTTGGCATGGAACAAACTATTCTATTTATTTGCAGCCTCACACAAATCCAGATTTCCTTTCATATCACACCCAAGTACTCTAATACAGAAATAGTTGAACAGCACATCAATATGAACGTGTCAACATGAAAATTAATTTTGCATCAAACACTACATATCAAATGATTTCACATTTATTCAATTTCAGGTTAATCCATAACCCATCAGATAGATCCAATAACAACCTCCAATATTGAACAGGTACATACACACACAAAATACACAAAACTCACAAAAAAGATATACTGTAACTTATACTAGACAGTTATATCAATGGTACCCAACCTTTTGACTTCTGTGGACCCCCACTGTAGCATTACTGGAACCCAGGGACCCCCACTAAATCATTATTGGAATCCAGGAGCCCCTCCCCCCCCACACACTCTCACTGACTCATTACTGGAAGCCAGGGACATTGGCCTAAACATTGTAGATTATTTGAACCGCAAAATAATACACAAAAAATACAAAAACAAGCTTTGATCAAACATTTACACTAATGACACCACATTTTATTTCACTTGCAACCAAATATACATTAAAAAAATTGCACTTGTCTATGAACTAGCAAGACCCTCAGCTACTCCAGCAGAAAGAGCAGACTTTAGGTGATGTCCCCTCACCTCTGGTGCAGCTCTTCAAGTGCTCTGTGGGACACTCCTTTCCTTGGTCATGAAGGACGTCGGAACTGGCATCCTTGGCATGTTTCCCCCCTAACCTTTTGCCTTCAGCCTTTGTTTTTTGCAGGCCTTAGTGCTCTAAGCACTTTACTACTGCTAACCAGTGCTAAAGTGCTTGATCTCTTTCCCTAATGCATGGTAATCTTGGCATCTACCCATATTTAACATGCATGTACACGCATATTTAATTTACTTCTAAGTTCCTACAAAAGTGGCTCTACCTGTGCCCAGGGCCTGTAAATTACATCCTACTAGTGGATCTGCATTAATAATTGTGCCACCCACTTGAGTACCCATGTAAATAGGCCTCAGGCCTGCCATTGCAGCCTGTGTGTTTAATAGGCTGTGCCCTGCCTCCACACAAAGGGCTGCATACCTCCTGTAGTTAGTCTGGAGCCAAGGACAAGAAGGTAGAGCATGTGTGCACTTTGCTTCGCTTTGTTTCGCTTTGCTGGACTGCTCTAAAGGAACTGCTGCCCTGCTGCGCTCTTACCTGGGGAAGAAGAACTAGACCTGCAACTCCTTCTTGAACCCAGGACCCCTGGGAGACTCAAAGGGCTATTCTGTTGGCCTCCTGATCTGCGCCTTGGACATAAAAGGCTCTAAAAACTGCCCCTGGACTCAGCTTTGACTGGCACGTTCCTGACCTCCAATTGCTGCCTCGCAGGTCCTGAACCCCTGGTGTGGCTCATGGACTCTTTAAATCAAGTTTTTGGCTCTTCGCGACAGCCCGTTCGAACCGGAATCCCATTGCTCGCACCAATATCCAGCGCAAGGCGCCCCAGCCTGTCTCTTCGCACAGCAAGCATCAATCGCCCGCAAAGGACTGCCACTGCGAATCTCCTGTCCGCGACAGCCTGCTCTTTGCGCCATGCCAACCACCACCTGCGACACTGTCCTTGCTCCCCGCGATCCTCTCCAACGCAAACACCAAACCTGAGAAGGTAAAACTTCAGCAGGGCTAATCTGGGATAGTATAGGATCTGTGCTCCATTGTGGTCAGCCTGAACTTTTCACTTTGACAAAGTCCAGTGCGACCCAGTAGCCGCATTGGCACTTTCTGCTTTTAGGCACTATTTTACACTTTATTTTTTAAAAATTCATAACTCTTGTTCTACTCGTTGGGTGTTTGTTCTTATCTTGTTTTATTTATTAAATTAAGCTCTATTTTTCTAACCTGGTGTAAATAACTACTTAACACGTTACCTCTGAGTTAAGCCTGACTGCTCTGTGCCAAGCTACCAGGGGGTTGAGCACAGTTAATTTGGGGTTCGCTTGTGCTTTACCCAGACTAGGATTGTGGTTGTTGCTGGACCAGGGCTCACACTCCAGTCAACCAGTAACCCAGTTTTTTAAAAAAGGACTTGGAGCTGGAACCAAATGAAGCAGCTTGGCTCCTACATTTGTACACATTTTCTAAACTGGGATGTGGATTCACTGTCTCAACCCTTAAAAGCAGTCTGGGGTGGTTCTCTTTTCAAGTGTCCTTCTCAGGCGGTGCTCCAAACACAGCCTTGTATACAGTGAGGTTTCTCATATCAAATAACAAGTGGCGGTCTCTAAACTGAAGCACCTATAACACAGGCACAATGAAGTGTGAAGTTTCTGCATCTGGACATCACAGCCCTTCTAAACAGTAATCAGGTAAAGACAAATGGGGCATGAGCGACCAAGAAACTTCCTCATCTTACGCAACAGAAACTGCACTCCAGCCCTTTACCCCTGCCATCATCGACCCAATGGCAACGTTCAGAAAAAGCTAATCAGCAGTCTCTTGCTAGTTTTTACGGAATTTCCAAAAGTAGCCCTGTTGCTATCCACCTCACTTCAGTGTCCTGATCTCCACCCTCCAGCCACAGTAATGCAGGCAATATACCTCCACTATTTAAGGAAGCTGTCTTCAATCTCCATCATGCACCATGACAAACCATGGACTTCCACAATGGATCTGGCTGGCTACGGATGCACATGAGTTTGATATAGACACAGAATATCAGTGCAAGGTACTGGCCAGTCACGTAGTAATGGAACTTTCAACAAGCGGGGCCTTTAGGCCACACTCAGTGGCACAGACACCACCAGTGTATCTTCTATACCCTGGACAGGGACAGTAGACCCCTGTCCATTATGAGGGCATGCTTGGTGTTCCTCACCAGCTCACAGCCAGGGACTGACCTAGGCATCTGTACTCATACTGACACTAGCCTGAAAGTAGGGCCAAAGTAAAAGTTAGGATACCAGACACAGGAGACGGCCACTCATGGCAGAAGAATACATCTGTATTCCACTCGGGGGACATTTCCATCCCAACAGATGGCCTGTAAATAATCTCGTATTAAAAAAAGATTGGGCTGAAGACCTGATTTAAAAAAGTCATGTTTCCTTTAACACTAGTGTTGCCAATGCGGTTACCACCATCTTGTGCATATGACACAACTTTGCAATCAGTAGCTCAATTTAAAGTCATGTATCGGTGGGTGCCTTAAGAAAGCACTACAGAAATGCAGATTACATTAACTTTTCCAAGACAAACCAGAAGCGTTCGTTGGATCATCTATGTCAGCACAACATCTATGCAGTGCTACCACATGCCCTTAAGCTTACTATTTTTATCTATCTAAAACTCTGTGGTGGTCACCACTGGGTAATTATAGTTAGGATCATGTCCATAGAAAATGTTTTTTTTGTGTTGTTAATAACTCTGTAGGCAGTCATCGAATCACTGCAAAACGTTTTTAAAAAGTGCTCGTTTTTGATTAGTTTGAACATGGAAAGTTCAGGTTGACCTGTCAAGTGGGTTCTGAGGGTGTGGGGGGGAAGGGGGACAGAAAACAAGGGCGGGGGGTTCAAAAACACATTTTCCCTATTCATTTTTCCACATGAACTTTAGACACAGCAAGAGCCCAAACAGTTGAATGGGTTTACATCAAATTTGGCAGAAAGCTAGATCTTGGCCCAGAAAAAGTGCTTTTTGTGATTTGGTTATAGTTTTGTAGCAATTAATGTTCAAAATCTTGGTTGATTTCCTGCCGCGTAGGATCTGTGGACCCCACAGATCTCTTGGCAAGACATCAACAATGATGTGGCTGCAGCCATTTTAGGACTCAGTCCCTAGTCCTAAAATAAGGTGGAAAAAAGACATAGGGGGCAAGGTAGAGATACTGTGTGGGCAAAAACTCCTCCATGTTCCTCTAAAGGCCCCAGGACCACACAACCTGCTCAAATACTCTGTCTGATGAAGCCCACCCTGGGAACAGAGTAGTTTCCCTGCCCGCACTGATGCAGTCAGGGAAGTGCGTTTGCTTCCCCCTGGCAGCAGCATTTTTTAATTACCCGCCAGGTGGGAGCAAATATGCCTTTCCTGCCTACAGCAGCATGGACAGGAAAGGCATGTCAGCTACCAGCCTGCTGGAAATTAAAAAATGCTTCTGCGGGTGGAAGCAGCCTTCAGTTTCCCTATCCGCCCTGATGTGGCCTTTCGTATGGTGACAAAATATTACTTTACATTGAAAAAAAGGATTAAAAGTTCACTTTAAAAAACAAAGGCTAAAGTAACGTTATAGTTACGTGAGAATTTCAGTGACAACATTATGTTTTAAGTATACAAACCCACTGAAATTCACCAGTTATAGTTAGCTCGGATTCATGTCCTAGGGTAACTATAAAACTTACACCCATGTCATGCCCTGCTATTTTCATTATTAATAATATCACTGCAACATTTGAAATGAAATTATTGATGAGAAAACTGTGCGTGGCAGGGGCACGGGTTACAGTTACCAGAGCTAACTATAACTGGTGAAGTTCAGTGCTTTTGTTCATTTAAGGCATATGTTGTCACTGAAATTCTCACTCATGTTAGTGATGCATGCAACTGGATAAAAGAAAAAGGCAAACCGATAACTCCATCTTTTACAACTAAGGAGACCACCAACTCCAGGTCATTAAGGACACTAAAGAAAATGTCACCTAAAAATTACTGATTTCGTGTGTTAAGTCTAACTAATTTAACGGTAATTAGCTTAACTAGTTTAATGGTACCTTAATTAAACTACAAAACCAAGACTGCATAAGGCTATAACACTAAAGTCCAGAATTGGAAGCAGTGTTAGTAATGACCTGAAGGAAGGTGGTCACCATGTCTACAGTAGAGAACTACAGCCTTTGTATTTCCATTTTAAACTCAGGCTTGGTCAGAGCATGGCACGCCAAAAGGACATTTGTCAGTAACTGCAAACATTACCAAGCAGAGACATGGCCAACGCGGTACATATAGTCTGTGGGCATAAAATAAACTGCCTCGTTCAGATAAAGGAAGACAAACACACACACACACAGATAAACATCAAAATACATCCAGGCACTCTAGTGCACAACCGACATATGCACAAACAATCCGCGGGAGAATAAAAGTCTCATACAGACCTGGCGGGTGTTACCAGTTGTCGGTTGCACTTTGGAAAATCGTGGGTTTCTGGTAAAATGCATTTTGTCTACGTGCGTTTAAAGTAACTAAACAAACACTAGAACCGAACGAGCACAAAGTCATTTCGGCTAGAACTCAGAGTATCACATGTAGAAACAGTGTAATAAGCCAAAATTGCTACTTTTCAAATAATCTCTCGCTCTACCATTCGCTAAACCTGCAATTGCACTTGACTTTAAACGCAAATACAAACGAAACCATTCGTCAATTATTAATCTGAATTGAAATAACTACCAATTACTTTATCGAATAAAGAGCATGTCCAACGGGACGAAAGCAAGAGCGGGCGGAGGTAAGAGGAGAGGGTGCAGATTCAACAGCGAGCGACACGCGCACGCGCACGCGCTCTTACATACACATAAGAACGGGACTGCAGCACTAAATAGGAACTAAGCAAGGTATTGGGCTCGATCTTCCAGAAACCTTAACGATCAGTCACGTCATGCTGGCCCTGCGGTGTGCGCTGAGAAGAGCCGCGAGAGCACAGGTAAAACTTCTTTCAAACCCACCTTTACACTGAATGCTGAGCACGAGCTTTTTACCCCTAAGTTGTCTCGTGATAGTACTGGAAAAGCAATTTCATCTAGCACGCATTTTGCATGTGATCAACGACAGTATTTAAAGTACCTTTTTGTACTGCACACATGACCTTTAAAGACCTCTAAAGAGGGCGCGTGACGTATCTTTACTTGACTTGAGCACTGCGCCCCGTGCAGTGAAGCAAAACACTTAGAAACTGAAAAGGGACAAAAGTACACTGGTAGGCAACGCCGCCCATCTTGGTGAGCACTATTTTTAGGTTAAGACCTAGAGACGGCTGTTGCATTGCAACGTTTATATAGAGCTTTTATTTCCCATAGCTGCCAAGTTTTCAGATTCCTCGTGTGACGTTTCCCAGGGTTTAGAGTACTTATGAGTGACATTCTATTGCCAAATGTGTGACAATTCGAGTGACACAGTGTGTGTAATACAATTTTAAAATACTAACTTACCTATTCACAGTGCCTCCTCAGGCGCAGACTAGGAAGGACCTCATAGCACCATAAATACACAAGTCATGAATACCAACTGTGCAAACCAGGACTAATTCTGCTTCTGTCTGGTTAAACAATTGCAAAGGCGCACATCAGTGAATATGCCAGTTTAAGCGCCACTGACGGACCATATGCGTACATGCCAATATTATAAACGAGGAAAGTAGGAAGTTAAAAAAAAAATGATCAGGAGAATGTATTTCTCCCATTGATTTCTATTGAAGGAGATGCAATTTCAGGTGGGTGATAGACAAATTAAAGCCATTCTTGGCTTAAAATATCGGGATTCTCCCACCTGACTCGGGTCTCTTACAGGGGCGCAACAAGATTCAAATTTCCGGGTGGGGGAGGGTATTGGGGGCATTTAATATTTAAGCAATGGTGCAAAGCTAGCATTTCCTGAAGTGGGACCAGATCCCTCCTCATAGCCAATATAAGAAAAATAGGGGTTAAACTGTGCAGTTAAAACATATTGTACAAACCTGTTGTAACGAAAATGTTTTTGTAGATTTGACACTGTTCCTAGGCTTCTCACGGTGATCTTTAAGAAGCAGATTGAGTGCATTGACAATTAAAAAAGCAACTTCTTCAGATATTAATCCAAATCACATAAAACAAGTTTTCGCACAGGTATTTCAAGACAATATCCTTTTGTTAATTCAATGATCCCTTCTGTGACAGGACAATTTTCATATGAAATATTTATCATTTCAAATCCAGAAAAAATGCTCCCATCCCATTAATGACTGAAGGTACAATTTAATTTACCCAATTGGGAAAGTCATGCTCCTTCTGTCCCACAGCCACACCAGAATCCGTTTTGGTAATCTAAGAGAAGGTTATGTTCTTTGATGAATGTTACTACTTGTTTTGAGGCCTATCTGTCAATCCTTTTGTCTAGAAACAGTTGGCTTTTGGCTGGAAGTTAGAAGGAGGCCCTGTTTAAAGTCCTTTTTGTTTTAGGGAGTTTGTTTGAGAAGACACCTTTACAGCGGTGGCCGCTGCAAACCACAAGAGGAGGGGCGGCCGACACAAAGGGGAGAAAATAATAAAATAAAATACATTGAATTTACCTTCAGGGACTCCGCAGCCTAGTTTGTCGCTCTTCTTTCGTTGATGTGGTGTTCCAACGAATGCTGGGACACCAGCAGAGGCTTACCAGCAATCCTGGCGCGGCTTACATTCTAAACATAGCATGTAAGCAGCACCAGGATTGGTCTGAAGGCAGTGACTGCTGCTCAGACACAAGCATGGGGTCTGTGCTGTTTCTCCAGCCCAGCTGTGTATACAACCGGGCTGGAGAAACCGAAGTGCACATGTATGTTTGGCTGGCCTCAGACAGCCGGCCAAACACACATGCTCACTTAGTGCACTCTCCCCTCCCCCCCTCACCTTCCTGTGGCCCAGCCCAGCCCCTCCCTGCATTGCTGAGCCAGAAGCAGAAAAATAAAACAATAGAAAACTATTGTTTTGATTTTGTACTTATGACTCAGCCATTGGGGCAACGCTCCTTTGCCATAGTGAAGGAGCCGCCCATGCACCTTTATCCAAAGAGTTGATTATACCTCTGGCTGGGTTAGATGCAGCAGTATTAATGAGGACACGGTAATCATGCTGGCCTCCAAGCTTTTGCAGCCTTGATGAAGTCCTGTGTGTTTTCAAGGCTAAATGTGAGTAACTGAGGTTGTTTTTATGATGTGTTTTCTGTGTAAACTGCTCAGCACTGCTGGAATTCTGATTTGAGCAATGGTTGAGCAATAGAGAGGGAAGCACAGGGTCTAAAAACATTTGGGGGGTTGGAAGTAATGCAGGCGTGCCAGGCCAACAGCGATGGCCTTTGAAGCCTTTAACTGTGCAGCTTAGGAATTGGGATGTCCTAAGGTACTGGCACTTCAGATACTATGTTCCGAGGACCCCTTTTCATGTAAACTCATTTAGCCAGTCTGTTCTTGTGCTCTTGAGACCCATCGTCAGATCTCCTGTCTCATGTTCCAGTCTCTTGAGTACAATCTGCTCTTCAGCCGCTAGTCATCTCTCCATGACATAGGGCAGGTTCTTTTGAAGTAAGGCAAGCATTGGGTATATTGGCTCCAGCCAGCTGTCCATGCTGCCTACTCCGGTGTTGTTCTTCAGAAGAAAAGAAAATGATACATCCATGCTGCTCACCATATAAAGGTGGAACAGTGGCTATTCCTGTAGGTGTGACTGTATAGACAATGACGTTCATTGGAAAGCACACATATACATATATATTGAGTTTAATGATGATATATTAATGATTATTTTGAGACACACATATACATCAGTTTATTATCCATGTAATGACATGTTTGACGGAGTCCACTCAACGTACAGCGTGAACAAACCATAAGCAAGTCCATATTAATTTCTGAAGAATATAATGTTGCATGAATACGCTCTCCATTAGAAAGGATACATATTCTAACAGGACAACTGTGCACTACCCAGCTCCAGGTATTCACCGTCATTCACTTACTAAGATTACAACAGAAGTCAAAGGCACGATGGGTGAAATAGGAACTGTGAAGTATTACTCTAAATAAATGCATGAAAGGAAAGAAATGAAAACATTGTGAGTTTGAATAAAATTGAGAGTGTTATGAAACCACTGCACTGCTTCTGGGTAATGAGTAATTTCATGGCAACCCATGATGTAAATCCATGCGGTAGTCTGGAAAAGTTAAGATGCTTGTCACAAGAAGGGTTGTGGTACAAAGTCTAATAAACTTTCACCTAGACTACGGCAACTCTTTGTATTTAGGGAGTCCGAAATATGTGATCAACAGGCTCCAAGTGGTACAAAATGTCGCCGCCAGAATCCTACTAGAAAATACCCAAGCACCAGTCAGCCAAATCAGCCCTTTAAGCCCTCCACTGGCTCCCAGTTAAAAACAAGCATTTACAATGCATCGGGTCTCGCATTTGCTCGTGTTAGAGCCGATCCCGTTGTAAACTCCTAACCCGACTTTTCACCTATCGGGCAAAAGTGCATTTATGCACGTAACCCGAAAAAGTGAAATCAAGTAGGTAAAGCACTCGACTTCTGCCAAGCGAGATCGGGCTCGTAAATTAGTTTAAAAAAAAGTCCACGAGCCCGATGGAAAACAGCGAGCCTCGCAAGTTTTCTGTACTTGGTCGCTGCCCTCGAGGAGGGCTCGCCACCGGAAAAGGCATGACATATGCGTGCCTTCGACTAATGAAAGCAAGCCAAATTAATTAGGGAAGCCCACGAACCAATAAAAAGCACTGACATGAAGTTGACAGGGCTCGGAGCCCTTTTCTAAATACAAAAGAGTCTCCCTGCTATACGCATGCGCGAGCGCATGCAAAACAGGCTCGACCCTAATGAATCTATTTCAAGGCTCTTTACATTGCACTTCAAAAAACAGGAGGGACAGGGAGATTAATGGTCCAGTGTACTGTCTCCCTTAATGAAACTCTAAACCAAATAAGTACACTGTTCCAAACAAACTAAACACAGGGGACTAGAAAGGACTGCAGTGCAAATGTTATAGGGGTGCCCTCAAGCATCACGTTAGGATGTCAAGCATCATCATTGGGCTAACCCCTCGCCAGACTGGCACTGCAATGTCTGACGGGCCTCCAACGGAAAGATGGAGGCTCTTCAACCAAGAAGATGATTAGTCAAAGACTGCAGCCCATATTGACAGGGGAAATGAAGGAGAGACACAAGTCTAAAATTAGCTCTAATCCTCTTAATAGTTTTAATAATTTCAATAGGGATTAGGCCAAGATTAAAAGCACAACACGGAGTATACAGGAAAACAATGTTACCAATACTCCTTCAAAGCTAGAGAGGAGGCAAGTAGTTTGCTCCTACCATATGACCATAAGCTTGCTTCAGAAAACTGCAAAAACACATCCTTTCTAATTTCGGTCTTGAGGTAACTAGTTTCCTCACAATATCGTAGTAAGTGTGTGGCAGTTGGTGCTGGTAGGCCCGTCAGGGTAGCCATGCACTATATAAAACACTGTTGAATAGTGAATAGTGAATAACACTGGGCTTTACTTAAAGCACAATAGTTAATGGATGCTTTTTAATAATTTCTGGGATTCAGAGATTTACTTTTTGGGTCTGCCTTCACATTGTAGCAGTCACCTGACCTTATGTGTTCAAATAAAAAAGAGCTTTAAGAAGCCCACCCGAGAGAGGGGCTTTATCTCCGCCCACATATTGGTAACCTTGAGTACAGTATTTGATTAGGCAGACAGTGTGTGCTGCCATTGAGAAATAGTGGTTGTCATACTCCTGTTTGCTCCAGAAGTGGGATCAGATCTCTCCTAATAGCCAATATTAGAAAAAGAGGGGATAAACTGTGCAATTTAAACATATTGTGCAAACCTGTTATAAAAACCATGTTTTTGTAGATTGTACACTGTTCCTAGGCTACTCACAGTGATCTTTAGGAAGCAGATTGAGTGCATTGACAACTAAATAAAACAACTTCTACAGATTTTAAACCAAAGCACACAAGACAAGTTTTTGCAAAGTTATTTCAAGACAATATCCTTTTTGTCAACTCAATGATCCCTTCTGTGGCAGGACAAACTTTCTTGTGAAATATTTATCATTTCAAATCCAGAAAAATGCTCCCATCCCGTTAATGACCGAAGGTACAATTTAATTTACTTAATTGTGAAAGTCATGGTCACCTAAGAAACGTAATGATGTGGCAATTGGCACTAGGAAGACTCACCTACGACACTGTAGTATCGGCTAATAATATTTCTAAAGTGTCATGACATGCAAACTGTGTGCATTAACTACAGTCTGGAACATATTTCTGTTGATAGGCTAATTCTATTGGCAAATAGACCTTGTTAATAAGAATGCTTCCTCTTTGAAAATGGGTGTGGCAACCAGTGTAATGCTGCAAAAGCACCTGTGCATGTTTTTTTCTTCCATGCTTATGTTTGTACTGTGTAGAATAAGAAGCTTGTTCTGCCCTCTCATCCCAGTACTCCGACAGACATGCCAGTTGCTGCGGCCTCAACAGTTTTAACAGGCTCATGTCAGTCCTTCCTGCCGTACCAACTCACTGTCTCAGTTCACTTTCAGCAACTGTAGCATCCTGCACATGACCAACTTCCTCAGCCATGGGAGACAGATTCACAGAGTTCTTGGGATAGCCTGGACCGTAAGGCCCAATTTCGACTCTAAATCGGAAAGAAGTACAGTTAGGGGAAGAGAGTAACAATTTAGCCAATTTTGAGATGCATGCATATATTTATACTTTACGATTAGACAATGCTCTTAATTCATTGTCAAACCTCTGCTGCTGTCCTTCTGGCAGACACGGTGTGCACTCTACTCTTAAAAAGCCCCCTTTGCACTCTGCTAATTCTGCTCACCAGTGTTGGCTAGAGATATTTGTAAGTGGTGGGGGATGATACTTCTCACAAATTCCACCAAGCAAAATAAGTAAAGAGACTTCTTGTAGATGGTTATGGGGAGAGTGAAGACACTTCTTGTACATGGTTTTGGGGAGAGTGGGCTTCTCCCAAGAGAACTAAAAAAAAAAAAAATGGGGGTCACATATGCTAAAACACCATAGACTCTGAAAGGGCATTTATGAAATATTCCAGAACTTTCAAAGTGAATGAGGAAAGCCTGGCTTTGCCTAGGAGTAGATCCCATTTCTTTAAATGTCATAAGTCAGAAACTACTTCCACTATGCCACTGTTTGCATTTTTTCGTAGGTGGCCCTCCTATGTCAAGGATTACATACAATATGCTTGTGCCAGGATTTTGCCATGGATACTCTTACCCAATAGCCATGGGTACCTATAACAAATATCTCCGATATACAGGGGTCAGAGGTTTGCCATTGGGACCCCCCTATAAAATGAGTACAAGATCTCTTATGACAAGAATGACCTCAAATGTCAGATTCATCATTTTGCTGTGGATGCACACCATATGCTAAGAATTGTGTGCAGCATGTCAGAGACTCATTCTGCTATGTGTAACAACTCCCATTCGTATGCCGTTAGTGTCCTCATCCATAAGGCAAGAATAACCTCCAGTATGCCAGACCAGCAGCACGCTTGTGAGCACAACACACATACACTCACACACAAACATGCACTCATAACATACACATTCTCTTACAGACATTTATTCATTCACATACTCGGTTTCACATACTCACACTCATTTTCATCATATCTCTTGCACTCTTTTGTACATTTGTACTCTGTCATACACTCACATATAGACACACAGACACGCTGACACTCACACTTCCATTAGTCAAATCTGTTTCTATTGTGTTAGAAAGGCTTGCCCCTGCTATACCTGCCTTGCCTTTTAGTGAAGCTTAGTAAAAAGACTTCCTCCATACACTATTCAGAAATCATAACACACAGCCTTGTCAATGCTTCTTACAAGTATGATGTGAATGAAAAAGTGCACTTCCTTAAAGTAGCTGTACAAGGTTTAAATTGGTGTCACATGTGAATCAAGCAGCAACACTATTAACTAATCCACTTTTCAAAAATGAATATCACAGTATTCAACTGATCTTATTGGCTCCATTGGCAAACATGTTTTTTTATTATCTAGTAACACTTTGTATGTTGGGATTTTCAGACCCAACTTACAATGTAAAAAAAGAATGATCAGTGTGCCTGTGTGAGTGCAGGGTGAGCAGCGAAAGTGAAGGATGAGCTGCGGAAGTGACTGGTGAGCGCTTGATGAGTTAGTGCATGGTGAGTGTTATGTCCCGGTGAGTTCTGGCAGACTGTTGTACCAGTGTGCAAGCAGGGTGAGCTGCGTGAGTGATGGGTGAACAGGGTGCCTGTGTGATTGCAAGCTGAGCAGTGTACCCGTGTGAGAGCAGGGTGAGTGGTGTGAGTCCAGGATGAGTGATGTGCTCATGAGAGTGAAGGGTGAGCTATCTGAGTGACCAGAGTGCCTATGTGAGTGATGTGCCCATTTGAGTTTGGGTGCGCGTGAAAGTGCAGAGTGTGAAGAATGACTGTATGGTGAGTGAAGTGCTTGTTTAAGGTCGAGTGCCTGGTGAGTGAGGTACTGCAAGGTGAGCAGTGAGAATGAGAGCTAAGTGGAGTGTCGTGAATGAAGGGTGAGCGGGTGTGCTTGTGTGAGTGCAGGGTAAGAGGAGGGTGAATGGTTTGAGTACAGGGTGAGCAGTGTAAGTGCTGTGTGATTGCTGTGAATGAAGCCTGAGCTTGAAAGAGAAGGGTGAGTTGTGAGAATGATGGGTGAGTTGTCTGATTGCAGGAAGTATCCCCAGATGCTCTGAGTAACTCAACATGTTATCCACGGTTGTCGAGTGGGATTTCAGATCCAATTTAAACTATTGTTTTAATGGCATCAATCAGGGATGGAGATGGAGGAAATAACTGATTTGTGGATCCTGCAACAAACTTTCAGGCTTTTGATATGCTTATTGGATTGCCATCTTTCAAAGAGAAAAATACTGGGTATTTTCTGTTGTTTTAAGAGTCTATAAGGCACGAAAGTAATACAAAATTGTATGTATTCATTTGTAAAATTATTTTCTTGCCCATGTTTAATTATTAGTCAAGGATCGTTAACGCAGATCTAGAACACAGGTAAACATGCTTTCTGCTTATACTTGCTGCTTGAAGTATGTACAGATTTCGGCTAAAAATACAGGTTCTAGGTGATTTTGCTTAGTTTGGTAACGGGCGGGATATCAAAATATCAGTTTGCTAGTAGAAAACTGGCCAGGTGACAACCCTATAAGCTTAAATTGACATTTTAGGAAATGCATTCTCACACTGTGGAAGCAAAACTATTTAAAATAATAGGTAGATTGGGGGTGAAGGGGTTATAAGAACCAGTGAAAAAAACAGAAAGCCTCTCAGCATGTAAATGGTTTTAAAGTCCTATGAAATGCTCAGAAAAAGCGCCAGCCACTGCCCATACAGCTCACAGAAGCTCGAGCTGTGGGTGTGTTCTGGACACAGAACTGTGTGTGTGTTCTGTGTGTTCATCAGCCGACACAAGACGGGAGGAAGGGGAGAATGGGGCGGGGCGCTAAAGCCCCTTTAGCCCATGGGCGTTGTGTGCCTGGTCTCCATAGGTAGTTATAAAAGATACATAGACAAAGTTTTAAAACATACACAAAAAAAACCACACAATAAACACACAATACATCTTGCAAAGCAGCGTAGAATCAACGCAGTACCGACAAGGCACAGCTAAAAATAAGTGCATGAGCAGTGTTCATCCCCTGAGGATTGTGTTGCTTCTCGACAGGACTTGGTCACCAAAAAAATTCAATAGTATCTCATCAATTAATGTAAAACACATTAGCTTTTACAATGAAGTCTGAGAAGTAATATAGTGCAAACCATAATTGAAAAAAATACTTGTATTGCAGAAAGCATATCAAATAGCTTGGAGTCAGTCAATCATTTGTCATATAAAAGCATAATTTAAAAATCGAATACAAATAATAGAATAGCAGAACAAAATACAGTTCCTTTTAGGTAAATTAAATCATACATCAGAAGGAAGTTATGCTGCCACCTAAAGATCTGGGAGAGTGAGCCCACAACCCTCAGAAATGGGCTTCTTTTATGAAGCAAAATACAATAAATTCCATACATAAATACAATTATGTTAGACTCACACAAGTCAAACCAATCAGGTTAAAGAAAGAACAATACAGTCAGCATTATTCCACAGCATTCACATACATAGTTACTACAAAGATCACTACATGGTATGCAAGCACAAGTTTTTCTCATGAGACTCACATTCTGGTCCAATAGTAGAGGCCTTGGGAACGTTCACTCTCAGTAGAAATGTGTGCTACAGAGTCCTAGAGAAAAGAAACATCAATTTGTACCTGAGAAAGTGGCATTACACTTTAAAACATTGTTTACAAATTTGTTAATGCATGAATCATCTGAGTGCAGAGGGATACAAAATGAAACAAGCATTGGCAAAGCCTAAATGTCTCCTATGTGAGAGCAAAATTGACAAGGCCAATGTCTTTTAGCCATAGGTAAGTGCTATAAAAGTTAAAAAATAAAAAGTGCTATAATACAGGAAGGTAAAAAAAGCTCCATGATGCAGCCAGTGCTGGCCATGTCATTGCTCTTATTTTTCTTATAGCTGCAACATAGTCAAAGGGAGGGTGGGAGTTGGAGGGAAGAAGGAACACAGATAACAGGGGTGGGAAGGAAGTGGCAACCCTGACAATAGGGGGTGGGAGGGAAGAAAGCAACACCGCCAGAGGTTTGGGTGGGAGTGAAGAAGCAACACAAAACAACACAACAGGAAGAGAAAGAATAAAATATAAAAATATAAAGAAGCTACACAGCGGAAATAAGAAAAAAATAAAAATATTACCTGAATTCCAGCAGTAGGAGCTAGAGGATCTTAATGAAGATGAAGCTATCAGTACTTGACCGATGCTCCTGAGGAAAGAGGAAGTAGTGAAGCTGGCATGCGCTGCTCAATCCAGGGGGGCAGAAAATAGGAGTGACAATGAAGCCAAAGAATAGTGAGCAACTTATTTGCTGTAAGGCATTGTTATATGTAATATCTCTCTTAAGTGAGAGCATGTGCGCTGTTGCAAGCAAGACCTAAAAATGACTGTGTGCTTGAAGATGGCTGCAAACAGAGTTTTTCAGCATTTGTCAGGAGTTCGGGATATTCAAATCTTTAGCTTCGGGCTCTGTTTCTTTCCCTGGATTTGAGACTCTTAAGTATCCTTTCCTTGATCTTTCCCCTTGTGCTTCTTCTTCTCCTGAGCCCCTGCACTGAGAGGGACTTTGATTTGATGAGTCAGGGGCTGTTGTCACCACTCCTTCGTCAGCTTGTCTCATCCCTCCACCTGTGCGATGCATGGATCCACTGTGGCAGTCCAGCACATTTTACAGCATTGTTGGTTAGAAGGATCACCTAGTGCAGCCACTTCCAGTGAGACTCCAAACGTTGTTGACATTGTTTCTCACCAAAAGCCTGTCTCCAGGATTAAGGTTGTGGCAA
Source organism: Pleurodeles waltl (assembly GCF_031143425.1). Classification (NCBI taxonomy): domain Eukaryota; kingdom Metazoa; phylum Chordata; class Amphibia; order Caudata; family Salamandridae; genus Pleurodeles; species Pleurodeles waltl. Next base: position 415,528,513 of record NC_090437.1, on the reverse strand, counting down.
GGCTCCTGCCTTTCTGGTGGTGTTACCAAATCGGCCTGATGAGAGATAGAACACACACATCAGCCAGTCGTCTGCAAAACTCAAGAATAATGTAATCTGTGATATTTACAAGTGCAGGAGCAGAAGTAATTATCATGGCTATCCCCATCAGTACTTCTTGGGGGGAAGAATCCTATTATTTTGTTTTGAGACTCATCAAGACCAGTGGGAATACACTAGGACAATTGAGAGGTTGAAGCACACACCTTTGTAATGCTGGATTTCAACATATAATTTACTTGTTCAACAATGGATTTTCTGATCTAATCTCAAAGCTATGCAGAGTATCTCCATGATGTTGTTCTTACAATGTGTCCTACTGTCCGATTCTAGAGAAACTGGCATGCCAAAATAGAGGACCAACTCACTCAATATTAGTTTGGCTACAGTGAGACTATTGCTACTTGAGTAGACCTTAACCTATCTGGAAAAGAATATTTCTTAGCCCATTACAGATGGGCATCTCAACAAAGTCCAATTATAGGTGAGTAAATGGGCCTATGTGACTTATAGTCACAACTGTGCTTTTGCAGGCATTTAACTGCTGTCATGTAATACATCTCTGACAGAAACTCTTGGCCAGGGAACTGAAACGGATGCTAAACCAGTACTTCTGAAATGTGCAGATCATCCTATCCCTTCCAATCTGGGTAAGACCATGGAAATATCAGACTATTGTGGGCAATAGGGGATCGGGTAGCACTGGCCTGCCATCCTTTGAAAGCCAGCTGTCACTAGCATCTTTGGTGCATCCCTCTCTTCCCCACTTCTTTTTCATTTTTGGGAGATTTGTGTTGGATTTCCCTGAGCTCATCAAGTGTTTGAACAGTCATGAACAACATGATTGTTACATGGTCACTGTCAGGTTTACATGATTCATATAGATTAAATGAGCTGGACTCAACAACACAATATTTGGCCACTTGACCTACTGATTGTTTACCCACAATGACTACATTGTCACCACTCTTGTGTGAAACACACTTCCCACCATAAATTTATCTGGGTAACTGCTGTGCTTCAAGGAGATTTAGAAAGGACTCTTTATTCCAAATCAGAGAACCATAAAGACCCTTTGTGACCATAACTGGTAAAAATCATGGACCACGCCAAGCCCATACTGGCTGTCACTGTAGATCGTAACACTCAAATCATTAGCCAAATAACATGCTCTTGTTAAGGCAAGCATTTCAGCTACCTGTGCTGAAGTTACAAGTAGGATGCTTCCACAATACAAGATGTGCTTACAGCTGCATATACTGCTCAAAAATCACATAAGGGGTTCCCATAAGTCTGTCTGGTCTGGCTTGGTAAATAATTAAGTGATAGCCACACAATCGTGGTCAAAAGTTTCTTCGTCATGGTCATGATCTGAAATTGGCAAACGTGTTGCAGGATTCAGAACATTACACTGTCAAATCAAAATGGTTTCAGGTGATTATATACTTGGTCAATCTGCTGCTTGTCACATGCAGAGTTCCAGTACAACTCAACAAAATCTCAACTGAATGGGGAACCGTCACAATAAAAGTGTGACCCATCATAGTCCCCTTTGCTGGATATTCACAAAAAGCATCACAATTGATTTCAGGCATCTGGAAATTGCCATGCTAACAGGATCCAGAGTGGTGAAAAGTAGGTCACTGATAGTTTCACTTTTCCGTGGGTCTGTATAAACATAAATAGCATGCGCCTGTCACCTTCATGACAGAAGAGGAAGAAATTTTTGTCTAATCTGGCATTCCTTGTGCTGGTACACTACAGAGTTTTTGTCTGAGCTGTACTAATGCATTCATGCATTCACCATCCCAGTGTACCAGATCACTCATATCATTGCAAGTAAACCTCTGTAGAGGCTTTGCCACTAAGGAAAAGTTAGGAATCCACTGACAACAGTAGCCAACCATTCCCATGAACATTTACACTTCCCTTTGAGTTGTAGGTGGCTGCATTAGCAGATGTGTGCACTATGGACACCTTTCTCACTCACTTCTCAATGTGGTGTCCCAAATATATGACCTCTTTTTGACAATTCACCTGTTTGGAAGAAGATACCCTATGTCTGTTTTTCTTCAGGGTGGTTCAACAGGGCAATTGTATCTAATCTGCAGCTCTCTTTTGTTTTAGATGCCACTATTAGGTCGCCTGTATATTGAACCCTACCAGAATTACTGAGAAACTGTAAGGTCTCCAGAGTTTTCTTCTATATCTGATTGAAGCTCAAAGGGCTTTCTATAAAACCCTGTGGTAATATACCCCAAACCATATTTTCCTCAAAATTTAAATACAGAAAAGAACTGACTGCCCTCATGCAAGCTATTGGAGAATAACACTTGACACAAGTCTATGGGCCTGATATAGATCTTGGCGATCACACCGCTAAGCCATGTTGGCAGTGATCTGAAGAAGACTGTGAAGTTGACGGTGTTCCACCTGCCGTATTTAGATGTTACAGCTCCGCAAGTGGTGCACTGGTGGCGATTTGCTGGCAGAGGAAGGGCATCACAGGACCCAATGGACAGCAGACAGCAGCAGTGGCTGTAGAATAGAGGTAGGTTACTCATACATTCTACCTTTGCCATATGTGTTCTGCTGCACAACACATAACACAGCACACCACATACCATTTTCCTTTGCCATTCCATCACAACAAAACACGTAAGTGCCACAAACAAATATTGACGAACATCCACGAAACAACAAACATTCACCATTGACACTGTATCCACACACGATAGAACCACAACAACCAACACAACTGCACACTCAACTACACAAACATATTCACACACAAGCACAACTACACACATCACGAAAACGACAACCACACACCACTCACCTGAAAGTTGCACGCAGCAACACAACATACACAACATCACAGCCATATGCAGATGGCACACATACCAACAAAACCACAGCATCCACTTCAACTCCTTCCCCCTCACCCAAAAAATCTCATCTCATACAAACAACTTGACTCACACACACAACTTGCAGCACAACATGACAGATACAGATCCCTTGGTGATGTGTACACATGAACACAGTTGACGGGTGTGAATGTATATTGGCACCATAATGATGGTGGTGTATGTGTGTGATATGTGTTGTGTACGAGTGTGTCCCCATCTGTGTCTGACCCATTCGTGTCTCCAACATATGCATGTCACAGTAACTTAAATAATTAGTGTGACATGTATTTGACTGCAGTGGTCCCGACCTCCCGTGCAGAGCCCACCTAACATACCCTGGTAATGTGCCATCCTTACCTTAGAATCCAGTGATGGGGGGAGGGGTCGTGTTAGCTCTGTGGGTTAGTGGCAGCAGTGACGGCAGGTGCTGTACAGGCGAAGACGGGGGCGGAATGGAAAAAAAAGGTGAATTTTTCACCCCTTTCCCCCCCCAATCTGCCAACTCAGACATGGAGGTCGGACTGCCACTTTTTTCTTGGTGGTAAGGTGCATCCAAATTTGCACAGCATGAATGGTGGCTGCGGTCCGGCCGACATCCCCATTTCCCTCTTCCACCATCCATGCGGGTGGTATTTCTTGGCTGAGATGGCGGTTTGAATGCAGGCTTTCGACTATGAGACCGCCAACATCTAAATACGGTAGGTGGACTGTCACAGTGGCAGGCAGGTTTCTGGTCAAACAGTAGACGGCTGGACCGTTTCCACCAAAATCTTAATCAGACCCTAAGCCTTACTTTTCTCCTACTGTTGGGAAAGTCCCATTGTGTCCTAAGGAAAGGCTTCTAGGCACCACTGTTCAGACAGGGCTCCTTTACGATCCAGAACTTAGAGGTTAACTGGGCCCTCTTGGAATCAGAAGTCCTTCTAGGTTTTCTGTCCCTGAAGCAGGCTGATAGGTCAGTCACCTGACCCTTGGAGAGCACACTATCTCCCTCTTTTTCTCTCTCTCTCTCTCTCTCTCTTTCTCTCTCTCTCTCTTTCTCTCTCTCACTCCACTATTTAGATGAGGTCTCCTTCCTCTCTGGGGGTCTAAAACTACTTTTCCTCCATCTGAAACTACAGCCAGAAAGTCTATAAGAGCCCTGAGAATGAATGGAAACAGATCCTGTCAGTCGGCGATCGCAGGCGAAGTCTGCAGACACAAAGGCTCCAGAGGGCCCCTCCACTCATCCGCGCACACATGCACTTAGCCCCGCCCGGCTCCACAGGGCCTAACATGCATGTTCCGCTAGGTGCCTCTCCATTTCCCTCGCAATCTAAAAAGACCCTGGTCTGGTTCTGGGCACCACAAGGAGCACGCACCGATGTGTGGCAGGTGTAGGGCGTCCCTTATTGTGGTGGATGGATGACTGATATGTTGTTTGGCCGGTAGAGCCCTTTACCGAGTGGCCATCTTGTGGCCTGGCACAGCCACTCCCTTAGTAGGAAATACAGGAGGGATCTGGGGGAGTGTCTGGAAAAAGGGCATACTTGCTACTAAATATTAGGGGTTTATGGAGGAGCAAGAAGGGGTTTAGCGAGTGTTATGGAGGAGGGTTTATTGAGAGACCTGTACCCACTCATAAAAGAGTAAGCCAAATGCTATTCACAGACTGCACTTTTGAAGTTATTACAAAAAGGGACCAGAGTTCCTTGAAGTCAGATATGCTGACATCAATTTCCCTCTAACGCAATTGTTTTAGCACCAAAAGCTCTGAGCAGGGCAAAGCTGGAGTTCTCAGCCGCCAAACTTGTTTTGTGGGTCGGATACATTTGTCATCTAATTCAGGTCCAAGGTTTTACCTTTGGACTGACTCATTTTTTTAAATTCCCAGAATCCTCCAGGTTGTGCAGACTGGAAACCGTGGCCAAGCAGGGCTTCACAAGTTGGATTCCCTTACCAGGATGGCCATCTGAAACCATTTTCATCACGAAAAAAAAGATCTGAGCCCAACAAACCTGATTTTTGGTCTCCATAGGATGTCACCTCCCTTAGTAAGCCTGAGCTCATGGTACCAGCCATCCTGAGGTGGAAAATATGATTAAGGGCCTGATTTAGGGCCAGATGTAGGAAGCATTTTGCATGGTGCAAACTGCGAAAATCGCAGTTTGCGCCTTGCAAAATGCGCATCGCGATGCTCATTCACATTTTGCGAGTCGGTACCGACTCGCAAAATGTGAATGCGACTCGCAAATAGGAAGGGGTGTCCCCTTCCTATTTGCGACTTGCACCGCAATGCTAAATTGCTTTGTGACCGCGGTCGCAAAGCAATTCACAGTTACCACCAGTGTCACACTGGTGGTAACCCATTCGCAAAAGGGAAGGGGTCCCCATGGGACCCCTTCCCCTTTGTGAATGTTGCCAAAAATGTTTTTTCAGAGCAGGCAGTGGTTCAATGGACCGCTGCCTACTCTGAAAAAACGAAACCAAATGGTTTCGTTATTTTTTTTGTAATGCAACTCGTTTTCCTTTAAGGAAAACGGGCTGCATTACAAAAAAAAAACTGCTTTATTTAAAAAGCAGTCACAGACATGGAGGTCTGCTGTCCCCAGCAGGTCACCATCCCTGTGAGTGCAGGGAATCGCTATGGGGTCGCAAAATGCGACCCACCTCATTAATGTTAATGAGTTGGGTCTTTGCGACCCCATAGCGATTCACAGACGGTGTCTGAGACACCGTTCTGCATCAGAATTTCCGAATCGCATAGTTTGAAATTGCTACATCTGGCCCTTAGATCTTGTCTCTCTCACCGCCAATCCGCGCCAGCGGCAGGCCCGGGGAGACCAATAAGTCAATGGTGTTCCGCCAGCTGTAATTAGATGTTACAGCTTTGCAAGTGGAGGACTGGTGGAGTTTCGTTGACAGACTGAGATGACGACGGACCCAATGGATATTGGACAATGGCAGTGGCTGTGGCATTCAATTAAGTGGCACACACACACACAGTACCGTTGCATTATCTGTCCTCTTGCAACACACATGACACATGATCATATTCACACACCCGTATCCATTGCCATATCACCACAACACAGCACATACATGTCGCAAACACACATTGACAGACATCCATGACACAATATAGACACACCATTGGCACTGCACCCACAGATAACGCAATCACAACAACCAACACAACTACATACTCAGTTACACAAACACTCACGCACAAGCACAACTACACACACTGGGACTGCCACATAACAACACTCACCTGAATGTTGCATGCAGCAACACAACATACACAACAACATCAATGCCATATCGAAGTGGCACGCATACTGACACAACCACAACACCCACTCCAGCACCCTCCAACTCACCGGACCAATTACATGGCATACACGCATACACATACTGACTCACTGTGACGGGGTCCTTTATCCCGAGTCGAGGGGATATTGGAAGAAGGTGACAGACGCGGCACTTAAGTAGTACGTTTATTTATTTCTTCGTTGAGATTGTAGCACTAGCTTTTCCGCCAAAGTGTTATATTCCAAGTCCAAAACTAATATATAAATCCCTTTTCTTTTCAGGGTTCCTTGATGTTCCCGGGACAGCCTGGTCCGGTCCGGAGGGAGAGGTCTTGTTCACCCGGCTCTCATGGCCCCAGGATTTCCCAAAACAAAGAAGGAGAAAGGAACAGGTAAGTGGGGAAATTTATCTATATAGGGTTAATTGGGGTTAGTAAGGAGTGAGGGGGGGGGTTTGTGTGGAGGTGGAGGAATGTGGGGGTACGTTTCTCTTGTGTCTTCCTTTCGTTGTGCCCTGTTTGTGACCCCCTTACAGTTTTATCCACTGGTCTGGGTACGGTCCTTGTGGGGTTACCCTTCAGTTAACTGTAGTGCTGATTAAATAGGATCCCCTTCCCTACACGACCTCAGCCCTCTCCTCTTAGCCCCTTTAAACCCAGCCAACCACCCTGAACCCCAGTCCCAGCCCCGGTACGCTCGTACCTGACTTGGCCACGCCCCTCCAGGGACGTGGCCGGCTTGTAGGCGATCTCCCGACTTCGTCTCGACAGGGGCGGGAGGCGCCCAAGGGTTTCCGCTCTCTGTCCGCTGTTCCTTCTCTACGGCGGGGTTTTCCCTCTCTCTTGGTGGTCCGCGGCGTTCGTCTCTCCGGCTCTCCCTGACGTCGGCGTCTCTCTCTGGGTTGCGCGACTCTTCTTCTCCGTCGGTCGTCCCTCCTCCTTCTATCTGACGGATGACGTTGGACGTCATCACGTCAGGAATCCCTCGGGTGCCCCCGGGGTATCCTCCGGCGGCCGTTCGCTCTGACCCGGAACCGGCGTCCGGAAGCGCCCGGTTACACTCACACACACAACTCGCAGCACAGCATGACAGGTACAGGTCCCCTGGCAATGTGTACACATGGACACAGTTGACAGGTGTCAATGTACTGTCATTGTGGTGCCAGCATTAATTTACCAGTGAATACTGGCACCATAATGACAGCTGTGTATGTGTATGATATGTGATGGGTGCCAGTGTGTACCCATCCGTGTCTGACCCACTCATGTCCCGGACACATGCATTGCACAGTAACTTTAAAGAATTACTATAGCATGCAAATGCCTGCAGTGGCCCTGACCTCCCTTGCAGTGCCCACTCAACGCACCCTGGCAATGGGGCGTCCTTACCTTTGAGCCGGGTGATGGGGGGCCGTGTTTTCTCTGTGGATCAGTGGCAGCAGTGACGGCAGGTGTTGCCCATTTGAAGACAGGTCTGAAATGTGAAAAAAAGGTGAGTTTTCACTGCATTACCCCCCAATCTGCCAACTCAGACATGGAAATGAGACCAACACTTTTTCCTTGGATGTAAGGCACATCCAGATCTGCACGGCGGGAAGAGTCTCTGGGTTCCAGCTGGCATCCCTTTTTCCCTCTCCCACCATTAACGCTGTTGATATTTCTGGCGGTTCGAATTCGGGTTTTTGTCTATGTGACTGCCAACAACTAAATATGGTGGGTGGACCGTCACAGCGGCGGACGGGTTTCTAGTCGAAAAGTCGACATCGGGACCATTACCACCAAGATCAAAATCAAGCCCCATGACTGCAAACCATTCAGCATCCAATGGAAACTGGAAACGTATTTCAGGAGGATTCGGTACCACAGGACAACATGTGATTACAATCTTATCACGTTTTCTAAGGTCTTTCACTATTCTCCATTTTTTTTAAATCTGTCTTTTGAATTGCCATGATAGGCAATTTATAGGGACTGCCCAATACTTAATTTAAAATACCACGGTCTATTATTTGCTTGACCACAGGGGTCATTCCTGTCAGTGTCTCTGGAGTAAGATTAAATTGGGGCGCTCAAGGATAGACTGCATCTGTTTTCATCTATTTCAGTAAGTCTGCAGATTTGATCAGAACAATGTCCTTGCCTGGAGAATCCCAGTCTTCCTTCCACACTGTGCATTTTAAATCAAGAGGATGTCTTCTTTTGTGAGAACTGGGAACAAACAGACTTCCAACTCTTGTGGTTTTATTTTAAAGTCAACATCTTCATCTGAATTGCTACTCCATGTAGTGTAAAGAAAATTGTGCTTTTCATCTTTCACAAAAGGTCTCTTGCTGACAAGTAACCTGGACTTGTGTTGCATATTATGAATTCATGTGTATCTTCAAGAAGGCCAATATACAGGGACAGTTGCAGAAACCTCTTGTTCATTTGACATTCCTACCACTTGGTTTACATTTCCCAAGAGGGATAGGTTTGGATTTGAAACCTCCATCAGATGAATTGTGTACTGGGTAGCACCTTGGGACTGCACCAGCATGCAATTTTACTCCCCTCTCAAGCACTGTCATTGCAATTGATGAGTGCTGAAGTGTTGGCCCTGCAGCAGGGGGTGTAAGCGGATTCATGTCCTGAATCTTTGCTGAAAGAACTCATTGGCCCTCTCCTCTGTGATAACCTTGTCTGTGCCACCATATACCTTTTCTTAATCTTTCTTTCTTAGGCCCCATGAGTAACACTACAATACTTCACAATCTACATAATCTCATCCACCGACAATGTCTGCCAACACAACACATTTTGCTCTGCCTGAGATCCCATCTCCAGACACAACCCAATCATGAACACTGAGACCTTTCCACCAGAAGCTGGGTCTTTTATTCTGCTGTTCTGTCTGTAAATCTGTATTAAACTTCCATAATAAACATGCACCGATTTCTTGGGCACCTGTATTGCCCTCATGATTGTGGACCAATTTACCTCTTTCAGGGGGACCTTCAGTCTCAAATGCTCAATCACCTCCTTGTATTTGATCATAACATTGGGAGCTGCACCATTTTGGACTGTTCTCACATGTGTTGTGTGGGACAATTCACAACTCCCTAGCACTCTATCCACAAATCCCTGGGAATGACAACCTCAAATGATGTATGCAAATTTTCCTAAAGCACCTTTTGCACTGTTACAATTCTTTCTATTCCTTCATACCATTTTCCAGGCTCCTTACACAACTTGCAGAAGTTTTTTGTAAATGAGAGAAGATCAGATTGACTCAAAGGCACCTGTGCACATGTTCCCCCATGTAGTTCTCTCAAATGGAGTTCAGTAGTAATTGTAGTTCCAGACTCATTTTCACTAGTTTTTTTTCTCAGCTTCACCTACTGGGTTTTTCTTTTTTACTTAGCTCCGTTTTTCATTGCCACATTAATTCTTAAATTTCGTTAGGTCCTCCCATTCTTTTGTGCAATTTATGAATTCCTTAATGTGCACTCTTAAACTTGGCAGGTTCATCTCCTTTATCTCTTGATCTTCTATTACTATTCTGAAATTCTTTTGCAAGATTGTTTTTCTATTCAGACCAATCTCCTACTTTTCAGTCAGGCTTTCCAGTTTCTTTTGCGATTAACATGCCTCAATATCAGCTTATTTGCTCAAATATTTCAGTCCAGCCTCACCATAAGGATTCAGTTTCTCAATGCCAAGCATACCCCTCAGGATTTCTATGAAATCTGGCAATAGCAATATGTTCATTTCTTTGGGCACTAGTTCTCTGGGAAGGGGTTGTGACTCCATGACTGCAACAGTGGTAATAGTAGGCGCACCAGTTGCATCAACAGATTATTTTATCATGCTTTTATACGATGCTCGCTGTTTCACTGATAATAACCCCTAACATGGTGTGGAAGATGGCACCTCATTTTTGATGAAATTTGATTACCAAACCTTAAACCAACACACTTGATGATAAAATTCAACAGGGCACTAACCCCTTAATGGCTGATTTCCCCCCGACACCCTAGTGCAGAGCCCTTTTTTGGCTATTAGGGATAGTTTGTGCTTAAGACTGTATACCTTTTTTTAACACATAAGGTGTCCACTCCAATTTTACATAATTTTTTGCAACATCCAGGGAATTTTAAATGTATTCAGGGTTGATGTATTTTTCTGGAGGAGACTGGAACAATTGGCAAAATATAGCTACATTTTGAGTTAAAAAGACATCAACAAACGGTTTGCTGTACTAAAGTCACCATCTTCCCAGCTTTCAGCATCATGCAGAGTTTAATAAAAAACCTATTTTTTATCATAGTTTTTGCATTTTTCAAAGAGATAGCCCATTTTTACTATTTTTCTGTTCTTAACCTAATTCCAATTTGTGGTGAAAACCAGTGTGAAACCCATGGGTGATCCTGTAAAGCTATAGATTTTTGAAAAGTAGACAACATTTTTAATTCAGCAAGGAGCCATGTATACATCCCTCAATAGTTTCCCAAAGAAACTAACCGCTGAAATAAATACATATTGCAAATGAGTAGGAACAAAATGTCCATTTGTGACACCATTTTCACAATGACCGATTTACAAAAGCAATATACTATTATGTGCACTAGACTCTTCTGATAGTCAGATATATAGGGCTTTTAAGTTCCCCAAGAACCCAAGGTACCCAGTTCCAACAACTGAGCTGCACAGTTCAATAGTTTTTTATTGTGTACCGAGTATAGAGCAATTTATATGGTAAAATATGTACAGTTAAAAATGGGTACGAAGGAAACGTATTTCTGAAATGGCCACAAGATATGGAGTTCAGGAGCAGTGCTTATTTGTTACTGTGTGATCTTCTGGGTACTCATACTAGCATATGTTTTAGAGGGTATTTTGCAAAATGTCTCCTTTCTTATACACTGGCTTACAAGGCACAAATGCAGTAAAATCCAGTTGGTAATAACAAATGTTCTACTATTCTACTATGCTCCCATATGTCTTCCGATAAAAATGGTAACTCACTTGTGTGGTTAGTTAATGTGCTCGCGTCAGGAAATGGCCCAAAACGCTACATGGTTACATCGCATTTTTCTACTCAAAGCTGAACCTTTTTTTTGCGAAGTGGGTAGCTGTAGATGTTGAGCACTAACTCAGCCGGCATTTAGTAAAACCTAGCAGACCTCTCATTTGTGAAAACTAGGCACCTGGGGGAATCCAGGGTAGGGTGACTTGCTTGGCTCTCCCCAGCTTTTTTACCCAGAATTCCTTGCAAACCCCAAACAATAACTAAAGTGAACACATTTTCCTGACATTTCAATGATGGAAAGTTCTGGAAACCGCGGGATACACCAACTTCCTTCCACTCTGTATTTCCCCAAGTCACCCAATAAAAATGGCACCTCATTTGCTTGGATGGGCGTAGTGCCCACAACAAGAAACAGCCCACAGTTCAACATGTAAACATCACATTTTTTCCAGTCAAAACTGACCCTTTTTTGTAAGTGGGTAGCTGTGGTTTTTGGGCCCTTGCTGAGCTGACACCCCAGAAAACCTAGCAAACGTGCACATTTTTTAAAACTACACACCTAGGGCACTCCAGGGTGCAATCCAGGGTGGAGTGATTTGTGTGGCTGTCAGCCGATTTTTCACCCAGAATCCCTAGCACACCTCAAACTAAAAAACACAAAAAACACATTTGCCTCATATTTGTGTGATGGACAGTTCTGGAACCTGCGATGAGCCACAAATATCCTTCTACTCAGCATTAATCTGAGTCTTCTGATAAAATGGTACCTCATTTGTGTGAGTACACCTAGTGCCAGGGTCAGGAAATGGCCCAAAATGCAACATCGCTGTGCCCAGGTAGCAGATCCACCCCCCTCTGTTTATTATTTTAATGATATGCCCTTTTGTTTAGTGGGCAGCCCCATTCCTATGTTAAAAAAAAAAAAAACATTCCCCAGTATCTAGTAGACATTCTTACCCCACCTCCCCAGTGGATGGCACATTAGGGGTAATCCACCCCGACCACCCTACAGGAGGGGCAGAAAGACTGTTGAGTCCTTTTTGGAATAGGGGCATGGTCAATGCCATGGTGTGCAGCCCCATCTCCTATATTTATGTTTCAAATTATTTTCCACTGGCATCTAGTGGCCTTTGGTCCCCCCTGGGGGTGGAAGATTGGAACTGGGGGTGGCAAAAAGATGCCCACAGTGGGCAACACCCACCCCTATATTTATTTTATTTTCCCTGGCATCTAGGCAGCAGATTGGGGGTAATCACTCCCAACCGCCCCCTGGGGACAAAGGGGGGGGGGGGGTATAAAGACTTGAATGTTTGGCGGGGGTGAGAGGTACTGCTCCCCCATTCCCTGCTGTCCAGTGGATGGATCCCTGCTTAGGGATCACTCCCCTGTGGTGATCCCAAGCAGGAATCCACTGGGCAGAGAAACATTGGAAATGGTGAATTTCCCCCTTTCCAATGATACCTCTCGTGCTGTAAAGTGGCCTTTATGGATAGCCACCCCTCCCCCACACACACTTTTTGTGCTGCTTGATGCTGTTGTTTTTTACCTTCTGGGGTACTGAGGCCTACTAACCATCACTCAGTACTTATTTGCTTTCCCTTATACTGTATGTTGAACTGCACAGGCCAATTGGCAAGGACTTTACCACCCCAGTAAGTCCCTAGTAATTGGTTCCAGTGGTACCCAGCCCACGGGTGGTAAAGGGGTCACCAGAGCTGCAGCACTGATTGTGTCACCCCATGTGACCCAAGTAAAAGTGAGACTGCAGAGCTGCTGTGTCAGCCTGCTGCTCAAGTGAGACTCTGCCCACACCAGGTGCAGGCAGAGTCCCTTTACTGCCCATAGTGCTGGTCAGTCACCCCTAAGGCAGGTCTCCTATAGCCCAGGAGGCAGGGTGCACTATACTATGAGTGAAAACATATGTCCGTGAGCATACATGACTCCGTGATACAATTTAAAACATAATGCTACCACGAGTAACCAGCAGTCCATAGGATAACATGGACTAGCATCTGGACAGTTCCCAGATGTCCAGCTCCATGATGGCCCAGCCGATTCCCCCCCATGTTTGGTATTAAACATTAAACATCTTGCTTTTTAACCCTGAGCATGATTAACTAGCATGTGTCCAGGTGGCACCCTTAGAGGGTGTCCACCAAGTTACCAAGCTCTCTGCTACTTTGGCTGGCTCTATCGAGCCTCTGCCACCACAGACAAGAGTCCGCCATCCTGCTGGTTGTACTAGGATGTATCAAGAGGATAGAGACAAAGGACCTGGGCAGGCATGAGATCACACCTCCTCCCTCTCAGGCTGGCTACTGTGAAAAGGTCATCAAGGCAGTGAGCCACAAAGGCTTCACCCGCTCGTGAAATGTAATTACGTGCTCCCCAGTGGAGGACAAAGCCCTTCCCGTCGTTTCCAGCCCGACAGGCAGCAAAATTAACTATGCAGAAGGTGTACAACCCCAAAAGGCTAGCCACACCTTTAGGGTGGGTTGGGGGGTCTGCACAGCCAAGGAAGGATTCTGCCATCTTGCAACCCTTAGGTTTAGTGTATAGAAAAGTGACCCACTCCCACAGGAAGTAGTCACTACAGGGGCAGGCTAGCCAAGGGGATTAGTGGCCCATTGGCCACTGTCCCCCTCTCCTTTTATGCCCCCTAAACCAAGTTCTAAGGGGCTTCCCTGGCACCAGAACCTTAGTTCTAACTTGCAAAGAAGAAGAGGCACAAAGAAGAATTCATCACTGACAAATGGACCTGGACTCCAGCCCCAGTACGAAGAGAGGACACAGAAGTGACCTAAGGAGACCACCATTGAAACTAAGTGACCAATGCGTGCTCTAGGTGAAAGCTCATTGGTCCCAGCAAGAGGGACCCCAGTGGACACAGAGAAGCCAAGAAAGACTGCCCTGACTGGTGTTCCTAGTCCCCCTGTAAACTGCAGGAGTAAACCCTGTGCTGAAGTCAAAGAACTGTGACCCGACAGGCTCTGTGTGAGTGAGCCTAAAGAAATTCAGGAGTGGGAGTGACGTCTCTGTCAAGTTTTAAGCCTCTACTCCCCGCCTGACGACCTCCAACCTATGAAGTACCAGTGGACCACCTTTGCAGCTACCAAGGCTTGTTTGTTGCCAATCTTGAAACGATGGCCACTAGGGCATAACCGACTCCAGAGCAAACCCCCAGCACAGAGACTGACATTGGCAACGACCCCTTTCCTGTTGTTCTGCTTCCTGAAGAGAGTGACCTCGAGAGGAGTAGCAAAGCAGCTTTGGCATCACCAGCTCCCGTGATTGACCGCTAGAAGCCACCTCTGCACTTGGAACCACTGGACGTGGTAGTGAAGTTCCAACTGTTGATTCCTGGTCCTGGTCCCCCAAAGACTTCTACTTCCAAAGGATAGAGCGTTTGTCCATCCCCAAGTACCCGTTTGCCAAGTGGTGCAAGCGCACCAGCAGTTGCAGACTCGTCAGCACCAGTGACATGTAAAGCACCTCTGCACCCGGACTCCCTGGGCAAGGTAATAAGAAACTGACTGTTGGCACTTAGTCTAGGGCCATGCAGAACCTTACGTCCAGGTGGGTTTTCTGGAACTCACCCTGCAAGTGCCTGAGTGCACACATTGATTTTCTCCATTGACTTCATTGGGTGCCATTTAAACAGTGAAAATACCCTATTTTCCAAAGCTTCTAAAATTCATAACTCCGTTTATGTATAGCTTAAAAAGTTTGTTTAGGTGTCTAAATTTCTATAAAAGTCTGCTTTATTTTTCAAAATTGGTGTTGGATTTCGTTCAGGCAGTATCCATATTGGTATTGTGAGATGCTTTACACATGTTCCTGTAAGTAGCCTGATTGCTCTTTGCCACACTACCAGGAATGAGCTATGATTTACTAGTGTGAACCTGAGGTCCACTACTTTGTAATGTGCTAGTATTACATGGTAAGACTCCCAGTCATACCACATAATACTGCTACTTTGCTACTTCTCCCAAGCCAATCAGTGCTCAAGGCTGAGATATGCACCCCCTCCCAAGCACTGATGCACTGAAAGTGACACAAGCCCTTCAGCTCATTTTACCTTCACTTTTGAATGTAATGATGTTGGCACATGGTGATCATCATTGCAAATTAAAAAAAAAGCCCACGCTGCTTGAGAAGCTCTTCCTGAGTAGCCCAAGCAAATATCTAAGAAAAGGAAATGTTCTGATGCAAAGCACTAGAGGGTCCTTTTATAGCCTTCCCCAGTGTCGGCCAAAGGCCGACAGATACACTTGAGGGGTTAATAAACATAAGCAACATACAAATTACAATAACAAAATTGATGCAGGACGTGCTTCATAAACAATTCAACTTAAAATGTGACAAAAAGCATCAAAATCACAATAACCAAAACCTCCATGATTCCACAAGTCAAAGCCACAAGACCAAAGCACTCACAACCTGCATACGTTGTTCATGACACAGAAAACCCAAACCACAAATCCCACAATGCACTGCTCAACATGGAAAACTATGCTTTCAATGGCACACTCTACCATAACCTGTCCCCCTCCTTATACTTACTTCTCCTTTATTCACAGATCAGCTTCCACACTGTACCATTGGAATTAGGGAGTCACTGCAATTCCGTTTCTGGATATAATTTGCTGTAGCATCAAGAACCAATCTCATACCATCCAGCTCCAGATCGAACCATCCTCTGCTACTAGAACTAAAGGCACATATTTTTAGATATGTCAGATTTAAGCACCACTGACGAACTGGGAGCTGTATTCATTGCGGATGTTATTGCTCCTCAACTCGACCTCGTCACCACATAAATTAATAATCATTTAATTAATCAATGTAAAGCACGCTAGGTTACAAGTAATATAAAGACGGACAAGTAATATACTGAAAACTATGAAGCTTTATTGAAAAATTAAAGACTTTACAGAAAGCAGTCAGTCAGTAATTTGTCATATGAAGAGAGAGAGACGTAGTTGTGCCTCCAAGAGATCAGGGAAAGCGACCCCCCAACCTTCAGAAATAGGCTTCTTTTGTAATGCTGAATACAAAAAAATTCATACATGAATAAAACATATGCTTGAGTCGCACAAGTTAAACCAATCAGAAGAAAGGCTGATACAGTTTCTGAAGTCACATTTGTCTGCACTATCACCTGATTCACATAGCACAGTTTCCATACTTGGTGCTCTTTAGACACCTAAACAGTAGGTATGAAGATCACTACATAGTATGTAAGGACGTGTTCCCATGAGAACCACACTGTGATCCAATAGATGAGTTCTTGGGAGCATTCACTTTCAGTAAAAAAGTTTGCAGCAGAGTCCTAGAGAAAAGAAACATCAGTTTGTACCCGAGAAAGTGACATCACATTTCAAAATATTTACGAATTAGCTAATACATGAATAATCTGTGTGCAGACTGAGACAAAATGAAAGATTACTTTGTGCTGAAAGATGGCTGCAAGCAGAGCTTGTAATTTTGAGTTTTACATTGACTGATCGTTGGTATAAGCACAATTCGCTCAGAATAATGTCTTCCCTTCAACCATGTTAATTCTTGTTTGGTTGTGTTTAATTTTATTATGCATAAAATTATAAAACTATATATCGCAAACATCTGCAGTAATTACATTAACCAAATGAGGTTTATTTAAACAATGGAGTGCATTTCCCACTGAATACTTAATGTACATTTATCTTTCATTTACATTTTTATTCTCTGTTAACCTGAAGTTGAAATACCCACAAAATAATTAAAGGATATTTTTTCATTTTTGCCACATATTTAATCCTGACATCACACGCTGACATTGCCTCCACTGCACTCTAAATGAGCTGAGTGATCTGCCGTACTCATCTGTGCCAACCTAAAGCGCGTCCCCAGTGAATGCCATGCATAGCCAGAGAGCGCCGTCAGACCAGGCTGAAGGTATACAGTGTTGTTCGTAGGCAGAGGTGCTTGGCAGGCCTGAGGTGATTGACCTGATAATTCCTTCCTTGGGCAGCAGATTGGAACAAGCTGAAGAGTGCTGCCTACATTTGCTTGATTGCATACTGTATCACTTCATCCCAGAGGAGCCGTAATATGCATGAGCAATGCATTTGAGTTTGGTGATGCAGACACCTGCACTAAAATGAGTTAGTATAATCAATGATGCTTGCTACTTGCAGGTCTGGTTGTCTTTGTTTTGGTCCATTGTGGGAAGTGTTTTCATGTCATACGTAATGACCACTGAGGTGCGGTTATTGTGTTATGGAATGCTGCGCTTAGCAGTGTGATGGAAAATGTATGCGAGAAGCATGCAGTTTATGGTTTTCAGTAAACTGACAGCTTTGAACTGCTCCACAGGTCCCTTTATGATATTTCCTAATATCATAGTTTACCTAGCTGGTTACTGCAAAGCAATTTCCATTTGGAGATATTTTTGTTTAAAGTTTACAGTCTTGAGCAGACATAGGTTGCAGGAACACATAGTAGAGAGAGCTGCTGGAATGGACTTTGGTAATATCATCCAGTTTCTGACTGTCATTGTGAGATGTTAAGAAGTGGTCATAGTATGTAGCTTATCGGTGCCTGCATGATTGGACTAACTTCAAGCTTTCGTTTGGCTAGTGGCAGGGGGAAGATCTCTTCAGTTATTCCATGGCTGTTCTGTTGGTGATAGGTGGTGACCGTGGCAGTTTTGGTCTTATGTGAGTGAGAAAATGTCAAGCAGTATAAGAAAATTATTATGCAGTCTGTATGAACTCTAATTGACTGAGTCCACTGAGTGTTATGATATTAGAGTGGGCCAGGATGGTTATATATTGTAATGTATTCTGGTTGTATTTATGTAGTGCTTACTACCTCTGATGAGGCATTACGTGCTTTGTGCCAGGCAGCCCGCTGCTCCTGAACCCAGGGTTAGTGTTTTTTTAGTGTTTGTTATTGGTTATTGTGATTCGTCTTGTGCTCTTAAGTAAAACATCCCATGCCTTTACTCCAGTTTCTATGTAGTGGGTTAAATTAATAAGACTAAGGTGTCCTCTTTAGTGTGATAGGGTTTGTGAATTTATGCAAATGGTTGGTGGTATTTGTAAGAAGTTGAGTTACGAGTTGAGGGAGATGTAAACCTTCTCAAGCTTCCACCACAATTCTTCTCAGGGTGAAGTCACAAGCAAACCTTAAATTAACTTGTGCTCAACCCTCGGGTAGCTTGGCACAGAGCAGTGAGTCTTAAAGTAGAGGCAATGTGAAAAGTATTTGTGTGAACCTTCAAACAGAAATACAGTGAAAACACACCACAAAAGGAGCCTACAACATTAGAACAATTGAGTAATTTCTAATAAATAAAACAGTAGAACCAGGGATATTGAAGTTTATTTTTTTTGTGTGAAAATAGCGGCTAAAGGTGTAGAGCACCAATTGTGGCTATCTTGTCCCACCGGATAAAGTCACAAGTTCAAGCCAACTGCAATGGAGCGTGGGCTAGCTTCAGTAACCCAGTTAGTCTCACTGAACAAAGTACCTTCAGTCCTAATTTGTAGAGTGTGGCGTGGATCTGTGTTGAAGATGCATCCCACAGCCAGAACTATGTGTCGGTCCCAAGATGCAGCAGGGCTGCAGTACGAGTGCCTGCATCATCATCATCACAGATCCCGTCGACTGGTCTTGTGATGCTAAGTCCGGCTTCAAGAGTTCAGCACACAGTCATTTGTTCCGAAGAGCTGCAAGGCTGCGATGGGTAGCCCTGGGTTGTCTTTGTGGCTGCCTTTGATGAGGCGTGCAAAGTCCTACACCGATGATGCATTGCACAGTGGGGGTGATGTGGCAGTTACACAGGCTGTGATGCAGGTCTTTGTGATGAGTCCAATCCATGCAACACCAGAGATGTAAGTTCTGCTCGGGGTCGTGAGGCACAGCACAGGAGAAGCATCGCTTTTACCAAATTCACCGAGGCTGGAAAAGCACACAAGCAGTGCTACAGGCCCACTAGTGGGATTTAATTTACAGGCCCTGGGCACATGTAGTGCCACTTTACTAGGGACATACAAGTAAATTAAATATGCCAATTCTACAATGTTTTGAGGAGAGAGCTCAAACACTTTAGCACTGGTTAGCAGTGGTAAAGTGCACAGAGTCCTAAGGCTAGCAAAAACAAGATCAGAAAAAACAGAGGAGGAAGGCAAAGTGTTTAGAGGTAAAACCACCCTAATTCTGACAGGTTTAATGTGTGTGTGTCCCCACAAGCTCAAAGTGGGTAGAACTGCACAACTCCTTGGGAGTACTCATCACTAAGACGGAAGAACCTTGATGCGTTGGTGTGGTCATAACCTGGACAGTGTTCCACCATAAAGTTCATTCCCTGTTCCTTCAACAATTTGGGATTTTCACCCCTCATTTGCATGACCCATCTGAGAGGCCTGTGGTCTGTCTTAACCCAGAAGTGAGTCCCAAACAGGAACGTTCTTGGCTTCTTCAGTGCCCAGACCACAGCAAAGGCCTCCCTTTCATTTGCACTCCACCTCTTTTCCTGTGGAAGTAACCTGCTGCTAATGAAGGCTACTGGTTGGTCTAGGACCTCCTCATTTAAATGTGCTAAGACAGCCCTTATGCCATACTCTGAAGCATCTGTCTGCACTATGAAATCCTTAGAAATGTCAGGAGCCTTGACTACAAGTGTTGTACACATGGCTTCCTTGAGGGTATAAAAAAGGCTTTCTGGCAGGCCTCTGTCCAGATCACCTGCCTAGGCTGATTCTTTAAAGTCAGCACCGTTAAGGGGCCAACAATGGTGCAATATCCCTTAACAAACAGGGGTGTGGAATTTAATTAAATATCTGCTGGTCCATGGGACAAGTTGCTTCTTAAATCTACTTGTCCTGTAAATAAAATCTGTTTGTTCCTTTGGTGTCATGCAGTACGGCAAAGATTTATGGCAGCAGTCTCACTATATTAGAGCTCTGATAATAGCCTCTGATAATGTGAGGGCCACTACTAGAGTAGGGCTTGAATACTTGCAATTTCAATGCCTAGTATAATTTTCTTATTTTGCCACCTTTCTGCAGATCTACAACGTGGGGCTGGAGAAAGCAGTAAGCAATTGTTCCAGGGTTGGAATACCTTTGAGACTGCAAACCTACTAACTTGCATGTTTTAAGGATTTTCACCAGCTCTTTTCTAATCTTTTCCCATAATGAGGAAGGTCAGACATTTACTTCTGACAGTGGCAGAAGTAGAAGTTCTTCCAGGGTTCGGAAAAAAGTGATTGGCAGGAAAGTGAACTTACAAACCCTCAATAGATTTTCACATGAGCAAATCTACACATGCATATTTGCTCGTGCTAAAATACAGTTCACAAATATTTTGTAGGAGTACGATTTCCTGGTCTACTTCTGTAAGTTCTTGTGAATTCATAAAAGCCAATAATTCAAAGAGGTATACAATGGATGCACTTTTGTGACTTTCTTTAAGAATTGGGTCGCTAAGTAGGTCTGGTGTTAACAAATATATTTTGTTTTTAATACACTTTTATTTCTCCGTGTAACGGCTGACTTTACTGTGAGTGATCGCATTCTGCTCTTCCACAAGGAGCATATTGGCACACAAAGTAGTTTTGTTCAGTGCCAGGAACTACTGTGGCAATCAGTGGTGTAACGAAACTGGAGGGGACCCCCCTGCAAAGAACATGGAGGGCTCGGACTCAGGGCAGGTGCTGCAGGGCCATTGTTACGCTTTTGAGACCAAAAACATGTTTTGCTTTTTGCCAGTGTTTGTTAAAATGATGAGGGCCTGGCTGCTCCCACAACTCTAAAGTGTTATAAAAGCCACGCATTGACGAATCCAAAAGACTCACAACAAATGTCTGATCGGTTGGCTTTGCCAGTGCTTGTTTATTTTCGTGCTTCCCATAATCTTGTTGAAAATAGATACGCTGATTTTTCATTAGGAATATTTTTGGGAAATACTAGCATGCACCAACATGTTTTACTAAATGACGCTTCAAAGAAATAGCACCTAAAATTTCATAATAGCGAAACACTTTTTTTTTTTACTCCTGCAAACATTTTAATCTAATCAGAGAGCATTCTGAGAGCATTATATTTAGCCTCATATTCTTAAACTTTTTTTTTTTTTTTTTACTGGAGCCACTGTCAGTAGTGCAGTGTGACCTTAAAACATTTATTTACAGCGTTCACCCCAACAATAAAGGCTTTTCATTAAAGAACCATAAATACAAGTTCCAACAGCATTAACATATGGACACACATTACCTCACCTGAAGACATTTCCCTTCTTGGTAAACTGGCAGCCAATGGGGTTGTGCTGCAGGGCCCACTTGTCCCAAGGACAAAATAAACATGAAAACTTGTTTGTCCTTGACCCCAAACAATACGTCCTGGGCGTCGGGCTATAGGAATTCCACATTCCTGACACACCTCTTATAGTATCCTGTGAGGCCGAGGAAGGCCCTCATCCGAGTCAATGTTTTAGGGTCTGCCAGGCCAGGATAGTTTCAATCGTGGCCTTAAGGAGCTGCACCTTGTCCCCGCCCACCATGTGGCCCAGATATACCATTAAACTCTGCCCTATCTGGCATGTACTGGCCTTGATAGTGAGGCCCGCCTGTTGCAGGGCCAGAAGCACCCCATGGAAGTGGTACAGGTGTTCCTCCCAGCTGGAGCTGTAGACCGCTATGTTTTCTAAGTAGGCAGCACAGAATGCCTCCTTCCGAGCCTGGGCCCTGTTGACTAACCTCTGTAAGGTGGTGGTGGGGTGGGGGGGTATTCTTCAAAACAAAGGGCATAAACTTAAACTTGAATAGGCCCTTTGGGGTCAAGAATGCAGATCTCTCTTTTCCCCCCCCAGTCAAAGTGATCTGGCAGAACCCTGATATCAAATCAAAAGTACTGAGAAATTTGGCAGAGCCCAGCCTTTGTATGAGCTCATCAGCTCAAGTGATGGGATGTCTTCAAGACAGCATTGAGTTCCTTGTAGTCCACAAAGAATCTGAGTTCTGCAGTGGTGCCCGGTGGGGCAGGCCTGGGTACCAGCACCAAAGGACTGGACTAGGGACTGGTGGAGGGCTCAATTACTCCTTACATCAGCATCTTGGAGACCCCTGCCTTCAAACTGGCCCTCACCTTGTTTGACAACCTAGAAATCTTATTTTTAATGATGGACCATCTCCAGTGTCGGTGTCATTGACAAACAGGTGTGCGAGTCCAGGGGTGAGGGAGAACAGAGAGGCAAACTGACTCAGCAACTGGCAACAGTCACTCTGCTGCTTTGGGGTAAGGGTAGGAGAGAGGTTGACACCCTCCACTGACCCATCGTGCTCCTGGGAGGTCAGGTAGAGGCTCGCTCTTCTCTTCCACTCCTTCATCTGTCCCTGGAGCATGTTCACTTCTGACCTCTTAAAGTGTGGTTTGAGGCGGATCACCTGGAACACCCGTAAAGATCCATCAAGTAGGTGGACTCCCCCTTCCACTCCTTCATCTCATGTGGGCCTGTCCAGCGTTCCTGGAGGCTCCATAACCCATACCTTCTGGTCAGGTTGAAACTCTACCAGAGTGGACTTCTGGTCCTACCAGAGTTTCATATTTTTTTGAGTGGCCTTAAGGTTGCTTTTCGCCTTCTTCCAGAAGCAGTGCATCTGGTTGCGGAGAGCCAGCATGTAGTTGACCACATCCTGAGACCGTTTCCTGAGAGCTTGCACCCAATCCTCTCCTTTACGGCTAAGAAGACCATTAGTTTGGAGGTGATTGAGTTTGAAGAATTATTAAATTACTCCACAGTCATCCCACGTGGAGTTAATGCACATTGACATGAAGTTTGTGCCTCTTTCAGGATCTGCCTATATGGGGAATCCCACATGGATAAAAATCCCTACCAGGGCCCTGACCATGGACAGGTGCAGTTACTGACTTCAAAGAGATGGCCTCTGGGTAGTGAGTGGCATGGCCTACCAAGACCAGGATAAACCTGTTACCTAGAGCTTTATTGGTGTCCAACCCCTCAAGAGTGGGGCACTCCTTCTGCTCTTTGCTGAATTACTCCCTGGTGGGCCCACCCTCAACTTTCCAACCATCAACCTCAGATGGGTTGCCCAGGGTGGCAGTGTCCTCCCTAGTTAGCTCTGGAGCATCCTCCTTATGTGCCCTGTCAACCTGGACTGGGAGAACTTCAGGGGCTGGTTTCCCTCGAGCCTTGCTCCCACGCTTGGCACCTGCCTGGGCCTTTGCTCCAGGCGCCCTTGACTCCTTTCACCAGCAGCTGTGTACCATGTGGTCAGAGAGTCCCACTCACACAATCCCAATATCTCCAAGGGTGACCTGAGCTCTACCTACCCCCAGATACTGTGCTTCAGGTTGTTGTCAGACAGAGAGTCTACAGGCATGGCAGGGCTCACAGCTGTCATAAGGACCTTTTGGATCCAAATTGGTCATCCTTGTTTTTAGCTTCATTTTATGTTTTAATATTTTATTTGTTTTAGTAAGCCTGCTTTTAGCAATGATTTTTCTGTATTTTTATTGGCTTGCTTTTATTCCAGGAATATAAGGAACAAGCTGCTTGTTAGCCTTTGCACAACACTTTCTTTCCAAAGCTAAGAACACTGAACACAACAAGCTAATTTGTGTTGCCTGTTCAGGAGGCAGCTTCTAATACTGAAACACAGCATTGCATCAAGACTGTACTTCCAACACAATATGGTTTATTACATAAACGGTGCACTGATCCGGAAGGGGCAGAGGACATTCTGTCTATGACCATCCTGGGATGCATGCTGTACAGCATGCAGCTTGCTGGAACTAATCTACCTGCCACCTGAAAGGACTGGCATCTGTACCACAAGCTAACTCCTGACACTATCTCCAGGTACGGGGTTGGGTCTAATGCCTTAGATTGGGCCAGGCAGAAGGGTACACCTATTATGCTCTCAGTGTAAACTTAAGAGTCGGTAGAAACCTCTAGAATCTCTGGAATGTCTAGAACCACATACACCATGGTTTGATTGTTTATCTTCTTTACCATTTTTCTAATGCTGATTGCTTTGCTTTGTTTCATCTGCCCAACTATGACAGCTCACTCTCTATATGCCATATATCGATTGTTTCAATAAATATATTGAAAACGTAACTCACATCTTCTTGTGTCTCGCCGTGGCATGCATGAGTAATAGCAGGAAAAGGGTAAGATCTGTTTCCACGATTTCCCCATGGAGCCAGTGTGTCATGTTCAGCTTGCCGTAATCACCTTCCACCCCGGTAGGTTTGGGGGTTCGTGTGAGGCACTGTGAGCTAGCCAGAATTTGGTCCGACAGTCACTGATGGTGTGGCTAGACTCAGTCTCAAACATTCTGATGTTCTGCCATCCTACATACGCAGTCCTATTATCTGAGTAGGAACCGTGTAACATGACGCCAGTGCCGTATCAATGTCAGGTACTTATTTAACCAATCTCCTAAGTAGTTTTCTCTTGTATGCGTAAGGTGCCCTATTCACTACTATACAGAGCCATCATGGTGTTAGGGAAATATCCTCCTTGGCGGTATAGGTAGCACCTATATTGGTCTGTAAGTTGTTCAAACTTAAACGTTTAAAAGGATACTCCACTTAGTTGTTCCTTCTCTGAATGCCGTTTAAAAAAAATGGTGAATCCATTTGTTATTCCAGTAGATTGTAGACCTGCTGTCACACAACATTTACTTCAAAATGGGCTAGTCAATGGGGGTGGAGATGTTACTTTTGTTAAGTCACACAACGCATACACAACTGAAACACTTTACTCATGGGTGCAGTCAATGTCAATACAAATACATTTTATATATATATATATATATATATATATATATATATATATATATATATATATATATATATATATATACACACACACACACACACACACACACACACACACACACACAGTGGCCAATCCACTTCTACAATACAGAACATACAACTATTTAGAAATACCCTTGATATCTCAGGAACATCACAATTGGTTCTAAGGTACCCTACTACATGTTGTTGGACAGGTTAGGTCGGGTCCCCTCAGCAATGACAGCCCTCATGGCCAGTTCTAGCTGCCTACACCCCATATTCAAATATACAACATTTAGCAGCAGCCAATTTGCGCCCATTATATACTAATGTAGTTAGACTATAAAGACGCCTAATGCAATTTGTTATGCATACCCTAAACACTTATTATAGTGTGTCCTTAAGTACAGCTTCTGTCTTCATTACAGAATGTAACTAGGTAATGGGAGAGCTTTGTGGCAAAGAAAGGTTCTGATGCAGTTGGGAGGACAGGGACATGATCTGCTGGTGTCTGGCCTGTGTTACACAGGATTTCATCTGTGAATAACTTCAAGTAGATTTGTTACAGAAGTTTACTATTTTTGGATTTTTCCCACACCAACACTGCCCCAGCAAGGGTTGCTCTAGCTGTCCAACAACAATTGGCTATGCCTGGGATTAACCCAGTCACTATTAATGCTATTATGCTTAGGCTGCTTCCCACCAGATTGAAGGAAATTCCGTTCTGAATTGCTAAAAAAACAAATTGTCTGAAAGCAGTTTTTCCCCACATGGGATCCCAAAACAAACATAGAATTCACACAATGTGCTTGCCCACTTGGGGTGGTACCTTCTGTTAATGGTTGTGCAACTAGGAGCACAATTGTTGCTGGAGTTGGTACCATAGATCCTGGTACAACATATCTTGCTGTTTTACCAGGAGTGTTAAAACAAATATCAAACTAATACAGGACTGCCCCTCACCTTGACTTGGGGATGAAACTAATTGGCAATTTTGTCACAGTGTCGTCCATTATTTTATGAAACATAAAAAGGAAGCAGCAGCATTGGTGGTTCACCAACGTCTTATGCAAGTTTCTTTAATATATCAGGCACGGGAGATACCAAAAAATAATTGCAGAGTCTTATACATGCATAGGTTGCTATAATTTGGGGGCCAGACCAAATAAGCCACATCTTAAAGGTAATTCTTGAAAGGAAAATACCAAGCAAGTACAGGAGTCTTCTAAAAAATGCTGGGATAAACAAAAATAAAAAAAAGACAAAATAAAATCACAGAGGGAATCTCCGTAGCTGGTGAACTCTGGAAAACATTACAATTTGTGGAACTGTGATAATTTGAAATAGCCTGAGAGGTATCAGTATACTGATACACGCCCTTCTCATTCTTTTCAGGACTCATCCGACATACGTTCTGAGATAACAGGGCAGTCAGAACGCAGACAAGAAAAGTATATGAAACCTAAAAAAGACTCACAGTGCTTATCTGATGGAATAATAAAAAAGGAAGAGAAACTTCCTCAACAAAAACCCCAATTCAAAAAGAAGGTGCGGTAATGTCAGCGAAATATGCCACTCGTACTGAGAACATTACTGCAGAGCAGAATGTGGTCAGTGTCTCTGCTAGACAGTGCAGCAGTGGTCACAATAGTTCACCAGAATCTTCAAGAGTTTCTGGATGGGAGAGCAACTAATGACTACACAGAAGTTGAAACCCCAGACAGGCGAATCGCCCCTCTAGACCAAGTCTATAAATTAAACATACAAATTGAGGGGACGTAATGCACACAATTAAAGTGATGTTCTGGGAAAGATTAACACTTAGGGCCTGATTTAGATCTTGACGGTATTGCCGCCGTCCCACCCCGGCGGCAGGCGCAAGTACTCCGTCAAGTCAATGGAGTTCTTACGGCTGTATTTAAATGTATTGTGGCTGAGCCGCCATCTGCAGTGACGGTGTGTACTCCCAGCCCGTCAGGCTGGTGGGTTCCTGCTGACCATATCTAGACGTTACAGTTCTACAGCCGTTGTATTGGTGTTCGGTTGCTGACAGAGGGAGTCAGTCATGGGAGCCAAAGTATGTTGTACGATGGCAATGTACATGGAAAACATTCATGTAACACCCCTCCTCCCCCGAGCTGTGCCCACCTGCATAATACATTACACAACACACTACATGCACACTGTGATCCATTGGCATTACATCACTACACAACACGTATATGCAGAAAATACACCATGCCACACATGCCACACACAATATAAACACACTATTGATAACACACCACCATAGAACACAACCATAACAACCAACACAATGAGACACTCATCTACACAAGCACACATACAAAATCACAACCACACACATCACAACAATAACCACAACACAACAACACTCACCTGAATGTTGCACACAGCAACACAACACACAACTAAACATACACAACAAACATCAGACCCACATACAAGTGGCACACATACAGATACAACCACATCACATGCTCCAGCTCCCTCCACCAGCCAATCCACTCACACCCCTCCCAAGTAAAAGCCCTGAGGTGTCAGGTATGTGCCCAATAGATGCTCATTGATGAGGAGGGCACCCCTGGAATATAGGCAGGAGACAAGTG
This sequence comes from Pleurodeles waltl, assembly GCF_031143425.1. Lineage (NCBI taxonomy): Eukaryota > Metazoa > Chordata > Amphibia > Caudata > Salamandridae > Pleurodeles > Pleurodeles waltl. The sequence continues at coordinate 415,500,818 of NC_090437.1, read as the reverse complement.
AAGGGCAACACAGCCAGGGACAGTTGTACCTTCCGAAAGTTTGTCACTGTCACAAATGAGTCACATTGACAAAACAATATACATGAGAGTAGGAGTACATGTATAATGACACAAATCCAACTCGCCCTACATTGTGTATTGCTGTACAATTAATTGTGTTACTGGAATGGAATTGTTGTTCCAGTTACATGCATGTACTGACTCACATAAACAAATGGAAGCACTATGTTACACTTACAGGTCCCATTCCAAAGTGCACGCATGGACATAGTTCACAATTGTGATGTTATTTTGCAAGCATTCATTTGGTAATGAATACATACCCCAAAATAAAAATGGTGTATTTCATCTATTTGTTTAATATACAGGTATGTCCCCATTAATGTCTGACACAGATGTTTTACAGACATATGCATGTCACATGTCGTTTTTTAAAGTATTACTGTGACATATATATTACTGCAGTGGTCCTGAGCTAATGTGATGTGACCAAACAACATACACAAGAAATCCAGAATGCTTACCTTCGAGTATGGCGACAACAGGGTCGTGTGTCCTCTGTGGTCCAGTGGCAGCAGCAATGGCAGGTCTCGCACAGACTGGTGCGTCCAAAAACAGAAGTGGAAATGGGTGAACAGATGAGTATTCACCCAATTTCCCTTACAATCCACCAGCTCAGGTGTGGAAGTAACACCGCCACAGTTGGCGAGAAGGCACCCGTCCCACCGCCAACCACTATTTATATTTGCACTGTCAACACGGTTGGCGATTTCTGGTGCAGTTGGCGAGACTCTGGCAGTCTTTTGCCTATGGTCCTGTCTACATTTAAATAAAGTGGACGGAATGCCAAGGCAGTGGACAGGTTTTCCAATGGAAAACTGATAGCGGGAACGTTGCCACCAAGATTTAAATCAGTCCCTTAACTATGATATTCATTTGGCTGAAAAAGACTGGCCACTGAAGTTTGTTACAACGCTCCCACAAAGGAAAGACGTGATTTCACCATCTTTCCCAGTCCTCGTTTTGCAGCAAGTAAAGCAAGCGTATGCTGCAGTCTGGGCTTTTGCATAAGCCCCAGCACTATACTGTAACCATTTGAGTGGGGATAGCGACTCTTCTTATCATGTAATACCCATGAGGTCCAGACCACAAGTCCAACCATAATACCCCATAAAACATGAAGCAAAATTCCCTGTGAGGGGCTCTTGTACCGGGGATTAATTGAACCTTGCATATCTCCAATGAACAAACCCCTTGATCCCAGTAGCTGAGCCCGATCATTCATGTAGAATAGTTTTAGATTACAAACATTTAAATTGTCACACATGCACATTTGCAATACAAAACTCACACTGTACAGCTCTACATTTTTTGCTAAAAGTACAAAACAACATTGAATATTTCCAACTGTTTTTTTCTGCCAAAGCATGGTGCCTGAAAAAAGTGATTGAACTGCTTTTTCCAGGCTCGGCTCTCACACTATTTTTGCTGACTTCCCCAAGGGTATAAGAACAGTCCAGGACTGTTCTCTGCCAGTATAACATAAATTCTGCACAATATTGATCCAGAAACGTCCTATGTCAATGACATATTTCTGACAGATGATGACTTCAACACACATTTAGCCAGAGTAGATCACATTGTTTTGGGATTTGCTGAACACAAAGCAAATTCAATTGTAAGAAAAAAAATCCCTTTCTCAATGTCCTATTTTTGGGATGTGAGCTTTCGAATGAGGGGAAGAGCTTGACACCATTTGAGAAGTGTTCACAATTTCTACCACCGGACACCATCAAAAAACTACAATCCTTGTTAGGATTTTTCAATTTTGACAGAACGTACATACCAGACTATGCACAACACATAAAACCAGTATGATTTATTTCATCCAGATTTCTCTAGTAAACATTGAACATCAGAGCACACACAAATACTGAGATCACTACAGTCGAACATACTTGAAGCAAAATATCTACAAACATGTGAAAAGTCATACGGATAATTTCGGTTGCCATTGGCCTTAACTATGTCACAGTCAATGAAGGTGACACATTGCTGGTTGCATATAAATTGCCTTTATATTCTAATGCTGAAATCTGTTTTGCATCCACTGAAAGGATACTGGCTGCAGTTCAGTTGGCTGTCATTAAGGTTTGACCACTGGCTCAGAAAAACACATCATTGTCATACTCCCAGTCCCAGCCCTAGAGGCTGTCACAAAGGCTAGCATTCCAAATGCAACAGCCTTGCATTCTAGATGATACGATGGGTCACTTCCTTGCCTGCCACTGATGTAGACTATGTATTTGACCATAAATTGCAAACTCTCGAGTTTTTTCAGTATGAACTGGAAACCCCTTGCCTACTAACATTTTACCTCTTGATCAGTATAAATATATTATTTACATTGATGGTTTAGCTCTACCTACTGTAGGTACCAAACATCAGTACTCCACGGCTTGCGCAACTGTTGTTGGAGTGATGAGGGATGGAGAATTCCATCCTCAATAAATCTTTACACAGTCCCTTGAGGATTGTACTGTACAACTGCCTGAACTGAAAGCATTGATTCTGGCACTGGAACATACAGATCCTGAATTCCTGACACTTCTAGTGTGTGATCCCTACGATTGTGTCAATGAAAATTTACATTACTGGTGCTGCAATGAATTCAGAGAATCGAAGTGAAATACTATCACACACCATGCTTTGGGGAAAAGTGGCAGAACTCAAAGACAAACTGCCACAGGCTCATGTAATACATACATTGGGTCATCAATGTGTTGGAATACATGTTGTAAAGAATTCACTGTTTAATGAAGCAGCCAAATCTGCAGTTATTACTGCAACTGTCACTGCAATTACTCATTCCCACAGGAGGGCGGATGATGAAATACTGGCCGCTGTGAGCGGTTCGGCTGACGGCAATCCCTTACCAAAAGCATATCCAGCTAAATATTCCTACCACTTAAGTGCCCAAACATTCCTTATGTAACCATTCCAAGGGTGGGTGATCCCCAACCAAGACCGCAGGCTAAAATGAATTAAAGCAGCGCATGAGGGTGTTGCTTCTGCCCATGCTGCTGTGGTGACCACTGTTTCCTTCTTACAGAAAGTCTATGCTGGCATGGTCTATAAAAACAGACAAAGCAATATGTCCTTAGGTGTGACATTTGCCAACAAACTAAAAGTTGAACCATTAAGCACCCATTGCAGACACCCCTCTTAGGCCCTCATTTGTGGAGATTTGACATAGGCAGCTCAGGAAGTCACCTTGCTGTGCTGCCCTATGCCAAAGTGAAAGGGCAGGAATGCACAATATTTATCCAGTGGTACATTCCTGTCCTTTCCCCTTGTGCTGGTGCCATTTCAGCAGCCTTGATGGTGCAAGCGTGCCTATGTTGTTGGCAGGATGTTTTTTGTGCAGGAAGAGGCACCTTCCTGCATACAAATAAACCTGAGAGGCACTTTCCTCTTCGTATGTGTACTGAAGAATGCAGCACACATGCAAAGAGAAAAAACAAGAAGAAATGAAGGTATTTCCCCTTGTTATGCCTCACTTTGGGAGGCATGAGGTTTTGGCACATCCCCAGGTTTACATGGTTTTGTAAATCTGAGGAAGCGTCAAAACCCATGAGTGTTGTGTGGTAATACCCTCTGCAATGCCCATGGAACACCTCCAGAGTGCAGAGTAAGGAAATGCAAAGATTTGCGCTGTCTTGCCTTACTTGATATCTATGAAGCCATTCAAAGTCAAGCAAAGTGGCTTTGGGTGTCCTCATAGATATGATTTTTTAGTTCACGCTCCGGGAGTATCACAAAAAGTGATGCTCCGGCCATGCAAGTGGCTCATAAATATGCCCCTTAGTGTCCAGCTAGCCACTTCAGTGTATCTACCTTGACCCATTGCAGTCCCTTGAATTTGGATGGTGCATTCAACTGTAGATTCTTGCTGCAGATTCCTTTGGGTTTGGCCACAACGATCGGCTGATGTTCGCACTGTTATTAAAGATTTGCAAGTCTTCATCAGGACATATGCAGTCACTTCATTCCACTTGGACCAGGGCCCTGCGTTTGACTCCTAAGCATACAGGAATACAATAAAAACCATAGCTGTAGCTTTGCATTACACTTCCTTATATCATCTAGAGGGAATTTCAAAAGTGGGGAGACTTAAACAATCCTTAACATCAGGTTCGGTTCGCAGTTGGATCTATAATCTTTATGGAGTCAAGAGAGCATTAAATAATCTGCCTATAAGATCTTTGGGTGGGCGTACCCCATATGAAATCCTTTTTGGCATCCAGATGTATGTTTCAGATCTTGAGGTCCTGGTGCAGTGTGGCAGAAACTCCTTTTGACATAAATGAATGTCTCACTGTCTTACAGGAACTATAGCACTTACAAGATGAGCGTTCTACTATGCATGCGGCCACTGAGGTAATGAGTGCTACACCATCACCCACAGGCTGTATTCTAAAAATTGGTGATCTAGTCCAAGAAAAGATTGCGGCAAAGAAACAGTTTGGCCCATCAGACCGTGCATTGGTGCCAGTCCTTGGAATTTGTTAGAAATTGGGTCTCTAGATGGCAGTGGTTTGCACCCTGTCCCAGTAGGGACCCTCACTCTACTCAGGGTCACACAGCTAAGATAAACCCTGCTCACCTACTTGGTAGCTTGGCATGATCAGTCAGGCTTATCTCAGAGGCAATGTGGAAAATATTTGTACACATACACACAAACACACACACACACGCACAGTAACACAGTGAAAATACCAAAAAAGTACATTGCACCAGGTTAGAACAATAGCTACTATTTATCTGAGTAAAACAAGACCGAAATGACAAAAATCCAACATACACAAGTAAAAATGTGAATTTTAAAAGGTTAAATCTTAGTATAGCGCTTAGAAACAAAATAGCTCCAGCTGGGGCTATCACAGCATCTTGACATAGTCACTCCCAACAGTCCGACACCATTCGTGAGGGAGTGCAGGCCAGTCATTGAGTTGCACGGACGCTAGGTACAGTACCTTGGAAAATGATGGGGAAATAAAGATGTTGCACGGAGTCGCTGGAACCGTTGCGGTGTTGGTTCCTTACTGCCACCAGGTAGGTGAGGCGTTGGTTCCCTATGGTTGCAGGGGCGGTGATGCAGCGTCGGTGATGAGGCGTCGGTTTCTTACAACCTGGTGGAGCCGATGAAACCAGCAGGTCAAGATGTGAGGCGTCGACCTTTCAGTGGTGCAATAACACCACGGGGCCACAGGTGCTGCAGTAGAGTCAGAATCCGGTGTCCCGGACGCCAGAGACCCGGCACTCAGGACTCACGCTGTGGCGGGACTTCAGAGGTGCGAAGGCAGTGTCTGGCCTAGGTTGCAGGTTGCGGCCGTTGCACTCTGCAGGGGCCATGGGTCTGGTGCAGACAGCAGCACACAATGGGACAGCAATGCCAGCTCTGAAGTCGCTTTGGAGTCGATGTGCTTGGTTCTTCTTAGTTGCACCAGAGCTCACCTCCATGGGCCCAGAAACAGGATTTGACACCACCTGGCAAGTCTGGACTCTCAGCAAGAGAGCCCAGGTGCTGGCAGGTGAAGTCTTTGATGGAACTGTGATCTTGCCACCGCTTGCTGGTTGTAAAGAAAAACACCTTGTCTCCATTGATTAAGTCAATTTGTATTATGTGGCTGATACTACACAGTAAGTCCTGAGGACTCCTGGGTAGTTGCCTGTTCCCTCTCACTACCATCCAGGAAATACCTCTTCAAGCTTTGAACAATGCTGAAAATGTTCCCCCTAACTGGGGAGGGTATAGAATTCACTTTTGTTGATTCCAACTACAGCTACAACCAACACAAATGCACCAGATGTAAGTCTACAGTCTTCTATTACTTCTCAGAATAACAGAGTGGTTTATGATGAACCACTTTTAGAGGCATCTGCCAGTTCTCTTTCACCTGCAGCAGCTCCTGTCTTCACACAGACTACTTCTAGGTACTTTTTTCGACATCAATGACTTTTCTTCAGACTCAACTACCACTTCCCCACAGGGTATATGTAAGCTTTTTCATTGTCTTAAACACACTGATCTGATCCGCCTATGGTCCTATTTATGGATTATACTCACCTTGATTCTTCTTGTGGATTGGATTTATGGTCATTTTCTTCTTGCTTATTCATGGGCATTATCTTCCTGAACCCTCTGCTTTTGAACTGGTAGATGAGGTACTGAAGCCTAATTTGTCTTCCTACAAAGTGCAAAGCGACTTGTCCCCTGTGACCATTTCTGCTGTTTCATTTTCTGACGGGATTATTTGGGATAAGGTTCCATATGATATTTTTGGTCCTACAGAGACCATTCAGGTCCCTATCTTTAATAAAATTCTTTGTATGATATAATAACACCAGTTTGAATCTGATGATTGGGATTTGAAAACACTTTCTACAAGGCTTTCTGAGCTTCAATATTGTATTGTATTTGAAAGTGAAGATATGCACATGAACTCTGTAAATTATGGTGAAATGTTCTGTTATCATCACTATGCACATGGTTACTTACATAGAGCTAGTACTCCACGTACAATTTTTAATTACGCACAATGGTAACATTGTCTAGCTCTACCTGTGGGGAGTTCTAAGACATTCGGACAAATTCACATATGTTACTGCACATAATACTACTTATCCTGTTATTTCAAATTACCAGCCACAAAAGCGAGAAAGAACATGCCGACCGCTACTAAATGAATTTATTAGAATTAATTGGTTTCCCAACTGGCCCTCAAGAGCTATAAATATCGGAAAGAAACAATTGATTTAAAATCAGTTTGAGGAGCAAAATATTGGCAAGTGCAGAGCATGGATGTCTTATTTAAATCATGTCTGATTCTATTACAGATGATTTTCCTGAATGACACCATTCAGCGGACAACATGCCTAGGTTTAGCAAACTTTAAAGACATAAATGTGGCCAGTATCCCTTCAATTACAAAATTAGACAATTAGCAACATTTGGTAAAATACTCAGAAGATCAGCTCAATGGTCTGGCCAGAAATGGCACATTAATCTCAACACTTTCCGGTCCCAATCGATGGTTACTGTGGCCAATGGATACATAGATACATATGGTTGTCATGTACCTTTTATAACACAGGATTTTAAAACAAGCAGACCAGGCCCTCATTATATCGAGACACAACATGAAGGGATTGTCTACATACAGCGTAGGGAAGTTATGTCAGCAATGGTTGAAACACTCCACTTTGACAGCTATAAAGGAGCACCTCTCTTTCCTCTCTGATGACATGGATTTGCAAGATTTCTTGTTAGGTCCTAGATCACCACACTCCAAAATATTCTTGTATGCAATTTACAATGAAATATGAAAGCGTTCTCAAATGGAAGCTGCTGCTCGATTAAGGCAAATAGATCAGGCTAATTTGGAGACAACATTGGCTGTTGTTTTTTTCTTTTTTTAAACACATTTTTATTGCATTTTCAAACAGTACATTCAACATGTAATAGGCCAAGCAACACAGTATGCAGTATCCACATATTCATGAGATCCTAATCGTAAAGAATCACAGCTAATATGAGGAAAACATGACCTTATAGATATTGCAGAATAGAAATCACTGCTGGCCCAACCACTCAGCACAAGTTCCCCCGTACCACTCGCAAGTCCTATATCCCCACTCTTGTCATTGTACTCCCAGTAATCTTGGCATTTTTAGCTGGCATTGTTAACTAAGCCAAGGTCACATGACTGCTCTTAGTGAGTGTCAGTCTGAGATATTAAGGGGAATTATCATGTTCTGTTGCTTGACTGTCAGGTAATGCAGGGGAATGTAAAGGGGTATCCGAGTCAGGTTCCTTCAGACAATCTACTAGGTGATCTCATGCTTTGGCCTTATCCAATGAACCCCCCCTCCATGCCTCCTGGAACAATACTGCACCTTCATTGCCTGCCCAGCACAGACGTTCTCCCTTCCACCTAACCAGACTAGGGCCCCAGAGTAGCTTCCATTGCATGACTATCTCACATTTTGCTAGTACCAGAGCGAGATCTACGAACCTAGGTGTGGTGTTGCAGTTATGTTGGTGTGGGAAACCCCCAAGTAGGCATGCCAATGGGGAGCATGGGATAGACCTTTGGGTGATCTCATTAATTGTCTCAACCACTCTATCCCCAAAAGACATTAGGCCAGGGCAGGACCAGACCATAGGGAGCATTTCAGCCCCTTGTAACCCGCATCTAGGGCAGGCTGCCGAGGCAGCATGGAAAAGGCATATGATCTTACCAGGAGTAAGGTATGCCCTATGCAGGAAATAAAAACGCATCAGTTTGAAGCAAGCATTCCTGTAGACAATATATGTGTTGGCAAGAATTGATACCCAGTCTTCATCAGGGATCAGCTGGGTTTCAAGAGGAGCTGGAATAGTGTCTCACGGCTCAGGAGATGTCATTAAGGTCTCTTGCGGGGCCTACTCTGTATGCAAGCCAGTTGTTGAACCATTGAAAGTGCGCCGCGAGGTAGTTTAGTTCATAGTCTGGCACTGCCAGCTCTCCATCTGTCGCCAGGCATTGTAATTTAGCCAGTGTTACCTTGCGCCTGCCCGAGCCCCATATGAGCTCAGTTAGCAGTGAGTGGAGACCTTGGAAGGACAGACGGGGTATCACTAGGGATAGTGTTGAGAAGAAATACAACACAAGTGGGAGTGCCACCATTTTAGCCACAGCTATTCTACCAGCTACAGAGAGAGACAGGGTTTCTAGAAATCCATGTTGGTCCAGAGTCCCCAGATGGCAGCACCAGCAGCAGGTCAAGGGGGTCGTGATAGATTTTGACCCCTAAATATTTCAAACAGGCCCTTGATGGTCCAAGGACTGGGGCATGTCCCGGCATAGCGGGAAGTGGTTAGGTTTTTTGCTAGTTGATACGAAGGCCAGAGAGTACCCCAAAATGCTCCAGCAGTGCTATGGCCCCAGGCAGGTCCCTGTCCATAAAACATAGGAAGAGGAGCATATAATCTGCATAGAGGTCAGTGTAATAGGTTGTGCCCCTAATGTCTAGTCCCCGGCAGTTCCCATCCTCGGTGTGCTAGCAAGTGGCTCGAAAACAATGACAAACAGCAGCAGGGAGAGTGGGCATCCCTTTCTGGTGCCCTGAACAACAGTGTATGAGTCAAAAATGCATCTGCCAGTGCGTACCCAGGCAGTCAATGTTGTATACAATAGTTTCATCCACCGCACAAAATTTAGGCCAATGCCCATACATAACATCGGTTGGTACACAAAATCCTAACAGAGGCTATCAAAGGCTTTCTCGATGTCAATATCAATGACCATTGCCTCTGGTTTGTCTGGGATCTCAGCTTCAAGGGTGGAGAGAAGCCTACAGATATTGGTGGCCGTGCTGCAGCCCAGGATAAATCCAGCCTAGTCTGAGTGTATGGGCTTGGTCATGAAGGGTAGTAGGCAGGCTGCAACGATATGACTCAGTACTTGATAATCCATGTTTAGCACAGATAATGGGTGATATGCCTGGATGTCCTGGTGGGGTGGCATCCCGGTTTTACTAGTGGGATGATCAGAGCCTCATTAGTAGTGACTGGGAGATGGCTATGTTCCCAGGCTGGCACATATTGTGTGACTAGATGTGGAGCAAGCTCATCAGAATAAGGCCCTCATTCTGACCTTGGCGGTCTTTTCGCGAGACCGCCGAGTTACCGCCGCGGTGAAGCCCGCCGACCACGGCGGTATGCCGCTGTGCGCATTCCGACTGCTGGGAGCGTTCCGCCGGGAAACTGCCAGCAGCCACACTGGAGGTCGGCGGAAAAGTGGAGACTGGTCAACCTCCACCGCCACGCCAGCAGAACACCGCCCACAGAATTACGACCCACATATCTGTGTGGCGGTCTTCTGTTGGCGGTGTTCTGTTGGCGGTCACCTCCCCATGGCTCCCGTCGCCTCCCGGAGGACCAACGCACAAGGTAAGTTGACCGTCCGTGAGGGGAGGGGGAGGAGTGGTGTTGTGTGATGTGGGCGTGCATGGGGGTGTGCGTGTGAGTGTGTAGAGGGGGTGTGTGAGTGCGTGTATGCGGGCGGGGGGTGCTGCTGTGTCTATGGGTAATGTGTGCTGTTCGGCAGGTGCGCATGTCTGCATGTATGTGTGCGGGTATGTGTCCCCGTTGTGTATGTGTGTGTAGGGGGTGTGTATATGTGCATGTTGGGGGTGTGTGCATGTCGGGGTGCATGTATGTGCATGTCGGGGTGGGGGTGGGGAGGGGGTTTGTACCACCTCTGGGGGGTGGCAGGGGGGTGGAGGGTGTGGGGGGAGGACTCGGTTGGGTAGTGGGGGGTGGGGGAGACCCCTATCAGTGCCAGGGAAGGAATTCCCTGGCCCCGATAGTGCCTACCGCCATGGTTCGCATGGCGGTTCCCGACCGCCAGAAACCGCGGCGGTAGGCAGGGTCATGATACCGTTGGCGGTCTTGGGACGACCGCCGGGCCGGAGTGCGCAAACTCCAGCCCGGCGGTCATGACCGCCGTGGCGGTCGGAGTGGGGAAGTGGCGGTCGATCGCGGCGGTGACCGCCGCGGTCAGAATGCCATTTTTCAGACCGCCGGTCTGTTCGCGGTCCGACCGCCGTCTCTCCGCCGACCGCCAAGGTCAGAATGAGGGCCTAAGCCTCGTAAAATCGTGCAAGGAGGCCATCCATGCCAGAGGCCTTCCCCCTAGCCATGGTTTTGATGGTGACCCTCACCTCTTGTATTCTGATGGCTCCCCCCAGTGCCTCCATCTCAGTTTGTGTAAGGGTTGTAAGTACCATGGATCCAATAAAGTCTCCCATTTGTTGAAGGGGGTGTGGCAATGGGGGGGGGGCATAGAACAAAGTATAATATCTTTCAAATCTTCTGATAATAGCCTCCTGGTTATAAAGGTGTTCACCCATTTCGGATTCTATATCCAGAATCGGGGAGTTTCTCAGGATGGGGTTGGCTATCCATACCAAGAGGGCACTCCCCTTGTCGCGCTGCACGTGTGCACATACCGTGTACTCATGGTAGTCAAAACGTCTGAGTTTTCGGTGTACATTGCAAGCTGTTCTTTAACAGCTAGGAGTTGTTGGTGTATGTTCGGGTTCCCAGGCCGGGCTAGTTCTAAGTCGTGCAGAACTCTCATGTGAGTCTATTTCACTCAGTAGGATGCGACATACCCGACCACCTTAGCAATACACCAACCTCTAATGAAGACTTTAAATACACCCCACTCGACAAGGAGTGAGGGTACGGTGATCGCGTTGTAGGTGCATGTTGCTTCCTCTCTGGTTTGCAAAAAGTTAGGGTCTTCCAGAGTTTCTATTCGGAGGTGCTAGTCAGGAATCTGAGGGCATTCCCTCTGCCAAGACAGGGAAAGCAGTACGGGGTTATGGTCAGAGATTGTTCTAAAGAGATACTCGCTGTCTCTGACCATCCTGTGAACCTCTGGGGAATACACAAAAGTATTGAGGCGCATGTGTAACTCATGGACACTGGAGCAGAAGGATTAATCTCTGATCTCAGGGTTTAGGCCTCTGCAGGAATCCATCAATTACCACTGCTGCTGCCAAGCTGCGAAGTCCTGCAAAAGATGGAGTCCTGCAGGGGTTAATGGGATCCATCTCGATCTGGGTTTGCTATGTAGTTATGATCTCCCCCTATCAGTATATTGTGTGCCTCAAACAGGGCTAGGACCCCATTGAGGTCCACAAGGAAGCCCCCCTGGTTCGAGTTGGGACTTAGAGACTCACCATGGTCAAGTTGCGGCCTGCTAAGTGGCCCGAAATCAACACATACCACCCATTAGCGTCAATCAGTTCTGTGGGCATTTGGAATGGCACTCCATGACGAACCCATACCAATACTCCACTAGAGAAAGCCAAGTAAGAGGTTGCATAATTGGCCTCATATTCTCCTATGTAGCTCCTCCCTCTTGATGGCATTGAGATGGGTCTTGTGAAGCAGCACTATGTGGACCCCCGTCTCTTTAAGTATGCATGTACCTTATACCTCTTAGTCATACTATCGAGGCCCCTGATGTTCCACCCGAGGATATTGTACGTTAGAGCGGATGCCATGCGAGTAATGTGTTAAAATGCAGCAAGTAGGTGAGGCTAAGTTGTGGACCTATATGGGCAGTGGGGGACAATGGTGCAATGCAGAGGTGGTCAGGTGGGAGGGCAGGGGCCCAAAGTAACACTCCCCTCAAATAATGTGAAACAATTACCCAACCCCAGGAAAAGAAGAAAACAACTCCTATCAAAACTATCAAGCGGACAGGCAGCTCAGATACAAACGACTCACATGCATCAAGTGCAGGGGGGGTGCATAAGTGGTGGCACCTCCCAGGCTCACATTATACCATCCAGGACCAAGACAGGGTAAATGTACTCACAATCACCCTGATTATCAATCATAACAGCAAGTACCTATGTGTAATTGTAAGAATCCCAAAGTGAGTGTATAACCTAAGCAGGATGACAGCATAAAGCCTATCAAATAATCTTATCCGAGATGCCAAGGGTGATCAACAGCAACGAACCTACTGAACAACTTGAGGAGATGGAGGCTTGCTCAGAGTTAGTGTCCTTGTGGTCTTCCTCGTCTACCAATGATGAACAGCCAGGACCCACACTGCTGATTGCCACTACTTCCTCTACCTCTTTTCGCTTCTCCTGTAGTACTTGCAAAAAATATGGAGCATTTGTAGCCATCTTTTTAGTTTTCTTTCTGGGGGGATCTCTCTCTGCTCCTTGTATGTGACAGCTTTGGCTGTTGTTGATAATTTAATGAATAGATTGTCCACTTGTATTTTACACACTTTACATTGTGTGATCTGCAATTAATATCATACAAAATGACGTTGTTTTTACAACATGGACAGAGTCAGCTTAGATCTATAATGCAGTTGAGGTGGACATTAGAGGTTCTAAAATCAAACTGCATGCCTTGGAAGCACTTGAACCTTTAAGAATTATTCTTGCCCTCCAATTTAACATGCAAACAACAGATAATGGCAAAGAAGTATGCAACATACACAGTGCTTAACACAGAAAAGGTGCCTTTCACAGTGGCCGAGACTCCATCAGCAGTATAGTTAGTACATTGAATTATCTCCTTGCCGATCTCCACTTTTCATTTCACAGCATGTTTGAAGCATTTTCTGGTAGGCAGATTTGAGGCTTTAAGAAAGAGTTGTATACATGAGGTCTGAGAATTACCTTTTGATTGCAAATGTTTGAGCAGGGAAAAGGAAGTTTTTTCAGTGGAAGTCATTGTGAAGTTTCTGTAAGCTACTCAATGATTTGTGAACAGGTGACATTGCATGGAGTATGTAATGCATCAGTGGCTAATTTGGCCTGTTACTTGAAAGGAGTTCCCATCCCATTGATTCGCCTAGTGTTTTTGTTGCTTTGAAACAGAAGTTACTTGATGTTGAGTGCTCACGTCTATTGTAGGATGAGCAGTTGTCCCTTATGTGATTTCTGTTTCTCAAATAGTGACCTGCTCTGGTAACGTACTATTCCTCCCCACACAAGAGATTAGGCAGGCCTCTCAAAATCATAAATTTTTTACTAGACAGGCAGGTCGAGTAGCGTGAATATTCTACTTGACCTAACTGTAATGTACTTGACCCAGAAACGGGTCTGAACTTGTCTGATCCGAGGCAAATGTATTTTACAGTCGCCTTTTTCTCCATTCTCACAAATGAGTGCATAGCGTTTTTTTTTACTCTACAGCAGCGCTAACCAGTCCCCCGCCCTGCTCCTTATTTTGCAAAGTGGCGCAATGGTAGCATTGCACCGCTTTGTAAACCCTTGCACCACATCATATCTGTGCCAGGTATAATATATACTAGGGAGGTGTTGCCCCGCAGGAAGGCCCAAAAACATGGCGCAGTGAAATTTACAAGATTTATCTGAGCCATTCTAGTGTCTTTTTTAACACATGCTCAAGGCAGGCGTTAAAGTAACGCTAAGCTACTCCTATGGGGCTCCCAGAGCTTTGCTGGACTAGCATCAACATTTTTGGTGGTAGTCCAGCAAAGCACCACAATAGCATCAGAGGTGTTGACGCTATTGTGCTAACAAGCACAATGGTGTGCTATATTGTAAATACAATGCTACCATGGTGTTGTTAGGGGGGCACAGGGCAACGCAAAAAAAACTGGCGCATCGGAACCGATACGTCAGTTCATTGTAAATATGCCCCTAAACATTTGCTCCATGTATAATAAATCTTACCCACTTACAGGGTACACATGATCCATGACTTGCCCCTTAGTTTACTAATAACTTTGCCGTCAGGGCAGGAGAGTTTCTCAGTTCATGTTTAAACACTCACTTTTAATAAGTGTATTACTAAAGGATGACGTAGTAGCGCACTGTCATTTACAGACAGTAAATTTCCAAGAAACGTCCAAAAACCTTCCCACTAACTTGCAGCTTTACTGATAAAACTAAACAGTGTATTAACAATAATCTACGAAAATTGGGTTTCAGAAAACATATTTATTATTTGCACATCACCAATGCAGTGTTCTGATTTTTTTATCCTATTAAAATATTTTTTTCATCACATAGAAGTACAAAAATGGTCTTTCACAGCTACTGAAATATATTTTGAAATGTTTGTAAATTAGTTATATGAATGTTGTGTGTTAGGAAAAACCTGATACCCCACAGCCTTTCATTTCACACAGGTCTGACAATTTACCTTACAAAATTCTGAAACTCTGCAGTTACAAGGAAAAGTAATTGCAAGAAGACAAACTGACTTTTGACCTCTGTCTCTGAGCACAGAGCAAATGTGACAAGAATAAGATTTAAAGGCATCTGAATTGCAAATCATTTTCTGACTGAACAGAACACCTGTTCTTTGTCAACTCGCCAGAAGGAGTGAGTAGGTTCTAAAAATAGCTCGACCTGATAAAATATGACTCGCCATAGCGAGTGGTCGAGTCGATTTTTTGAGCCCTGTCAGGGTAGCAAGTTTGTGGCCTTCCATTCCTACCATTAATGTTATCTTTAGCAAGATGAGCAGACTAAAAGCATGATTGTTTCAAAAACATGTGCCGCCTACATCTGCCCGTGAAACATTTGAATTGCAAGGGACGAGGTAATCGTCTGACATACAGTCGCTTTTAAATACCGATCTTCCAAGACACTTTGGTGAACTTGTGAGCTGCATTTTTAATGCTTCCAACATCATCATTGGCTCTGGTTTTGTCAGCACTTTCCACACTGTCTTTGGATTAATCACATCCTTTATATACTCCCTGTTTTTGGGTGGTCTTGGGGGCATACAATTTGTAATTGGCAATATTTTGCTACTTCTATTTTTTGGCTTTGCAATGAATGTCCCATATCAAAGATGAATATTGGTGGAACTACCAAACACCCAGCTGCTTCATAAACCTATGAATTCAACATTTTAGAATATCTTTGTTGGAGAAACCAAACAACACTGAACAACAAATGGTCTTTGTCTTTTCACTCAGTGTGGTTCTACTGCATGCATCCTGTGTTCCTCTGTCTTTGGTCCCATTTTGAGTGTGCACTGGATGTGTGTCTTGCACAGCAATTGATACTATCTATGGACATGGATCTTGTATTGTTCCTGTATTGTATTGTTCCTGTTGAGGGTTAATTTCCGGAGTTGTACTATGAGACTATGATTGTTTCAAGATACCTTTTACGAGCCATCCTACATGAATATGGATGCCACAGCTCCAAGAATGTTTTCACCTGGCTCAACAACTTCAGGCGTTGCGCAGGATGCTACTTCGTCAGTGGAGGCTGATGCTCTGGATCATGTCTGTTCCTTCAGTACTCACAGAGGCTTTAGTGGTTATGTGGTCTGCGGATACTGGATCTCTTTTGGATTCCCTTTCCACTGATGTGTTGTATGACCCATGCTCACAAAGCACTAAACAACACCGGACCAGAATACCTCAACAGACGACTCTCCTTCTACACCCCGACCTGGCATCTCCGCTCCGCCGTCCTCACCCTTGCAACTGTCCCACGCGTCCACAGAACTACAACCGGCGGTAGATCATTCTCGCACCTCGCCACCAAAATGTGGAACACTCTTCCCACCCACCTGGGCCAGACCAAAGACCTCCTTACCTTCATGAAACTTCTCAAGACCTTGCTGTTCGAACAGTAGCAGCACCTCCCCCTGTCTTCTCCACCCTCCCCTCCACAGCGTCTTGGGACCCTCACAGGTGAGTAGTGTGCTTTACAAATCCCTGATTGATTGATTGAAGGAGAGGCTGTGGTTGAGGTATGCAGGTCTGGCGCTGTGGAGGGCTTTGTAGGAGTGCATGAGGAACTTGAAGGTATTTCTTTTGTTGATAGGTTGCCATTGTAGGTCTCTCATGTGGCCAGTGATGTGGCTGCTGCGTGGGATCTTCAGGATGAGTCTGGTGGAGGTATTCTGGATGTTCTGCAGTTTCTTTAGGAGTTTCTGGGTGGTGCTGGCATAGAGTGTGATTAGGTAGTCGAGTGTGCTGCCGTCGAGCGCATCGGTGACCGTTTTCCTGGATTCAGTGGGGATCCACTTGAAGATCCTTCAAAGCAGATGGAGCTTGTGGAAGCAGGAGGATGAAACAGCATTGATTTGCTGTTTTATTGAGAGTGAGAAGTCCAGGATGATGTTGAGGTTTTGTGTGTGCTCCGTGGGTGGGGTGGTTCTGAGCGCTGCTGGCAACCAGGAGTCATCCCAGGTGAAGGGGATGGAGTCCAGGATGAGGATTTGAGTCTTGTCTGAGTTAAGCTAGAGGCAGCTGTCCTTCCTCCAGGTGGCAACAGCTTTCATCCTGTTGTGGAAGTTGCTCTTGGCGGCTAAGGTTTCATCTGTGAGGGAGAGCATCAGCTGGGTGTGGTTGGCGTAGGAGAAAATGTTTAGTCCATGGCTTTTGATGATGGCTGCAAGCAGGGCCGTGTAGTTGCTGAAGAGGTTAGAGCTCACGAAGGATCCCTGAGGTACTCCGCAGCTGATCTCTGTGGGTTCTGAGTTGAACGGTGGAAGTCTAACTCTCTGCATTCAGGTGGTGAGGAAGGAGCAGATCCATTCTAGGGCTCTGTTGCGAATGCCGGCCTCATGGAGTCTTGTGCAGAGGGTGTGGTGGGAGACTGTGTCATCAGCAGGGGGTTGATCTCTGCGTGCTTCCAGTCTCCTGGGAAGGTGGTAGACTCGATGGAGCAGTTGATGGTGTGGCAGAGTTCAGATCTGTTAAAGATGTGGTGAGGGCAGAGATCCAAGGGGGCTCCAGAGTGGATGCTCTTCCTGATCCTGAGGGTGTCGTCAGGGGTGAGGGTGGTCCAGTTGGATAAGATCTGCTAGGGTCTGTAGTCATTGGGTGCTGTGGTTGCGGTTGGGGTGGGTGGGTCTTGGGTTGCAAATCTGTCATAAATCTCCTTGATCTTGCAGTGGAAGAAGGTGGTGAGGTTGTCGTAGAGGTTTTGAGAGGAGGAAATGTCTGCTGTTTCTCCGTTGGGTTTGGAAAATTCTTTAACTAGGGCGAAGAGTTCTTTCCTATTGTGTGTGTGTGTGTAGGTGTTGATGTGTTCCTGTATGGCTGCTTTCTTTGATGTTCTGACGAGGTGATGGTGTGCTGAGATGGCTGTTTGAAAGGCTGTGTGTTCTTTCGTGGCCTTGGTGCTGCTCCATCTTTTCTTAAGCTGTCTGCAGGTCCACTTGGACTCTTGGAGGGTGGGGGAGAACCAGCTGGCTTTCTTGGAGGACTGCTTGTCTGAAGATTTCCTAAGGGGAGCCAGTGTGTTGACGCAGCCGGATATCCAGCCGTGGAGGTTGCATGCTGAGGTGTTGGCCTCCATGGAGGTCGGTGGTGGGGTTTTGCAGTGGGAGATGGTAAGCTGCTCTTCAATTACCTTGTTCCAGCTTCTTGAGGATTGCTGTGAATGTGGTGGCGTACTGTATGTTTGGTGAAGGAGAAGTGGACGCACTGGTGATCGGTACAGTGTAGCTTGGAGGTGTGGCTGACAGAGATGTTGTTGCTTGCAAAGAAGATGGTGTTGAGCTTATATCCTGCTGAGTGGGTTGGAGCTGTGACCAGTTGTTTGAGTCCGATGGTGGCGAGGTTCTCCAGTAGGGATGAGGTGTTGTGATCGTCGAGGTTGTCCAGGTGGTAGTTGAGGTCACTGAGAAGGATGTAGTCCTTTGAGTGTAGTGTGCAATGAAGCTATGGATTCGCTGAAGTGAGGGCAGGGTACCGGGGGTCTGTACACGAGGGTGCCTCGAAGGGTAGTGTTCAGGTTGTTCTGGATCTGGAAGTGGAGGTGTTCCATGTCGGTGAGAGGTCGTCGGTGCTGGTTGTGAGGTGGAGGGTGTTTTTGTGTACGATGATGATGCCTCCTCCTGATAGGTTGACGTGGTCCTTGCGGATGATTGTTTGATGGTCAGCTATGGCGATTGTGATATCTGGGGCGGAGGTGAAGTTCAGGCAGGTTTCTGTAAAGAAGGTGACGTCGGGGGAAACAGAGTCGAGCAGGTCCCAGATCTCCACGGCATGTCTTTTGAGGGAGCAAGTGTTGAGTAGGATGCATCTGAGGTGGTTGGGTCGGGTTCTTGCGGTCGGTGAGTCTGGTGTGCGGCAACAGGAGAAGACGCAGTTGCGGAAGGGGAACGGGCCTTGGGTGTTCTTTGGTGATGCAAGGTGGCAGGCGGTGGACCGTCTGGGGTTGAGTGAGTCGAGGGTGCTTGAGTCATACCATTGGATGGTCCGAGATCCAGGGTCCATGGCACTGGGCATGGTCCAGGCACGCACAAGCGCAGACTGGCTTGCCTTTGAGCACCTTGGGTGCACAACTGCTGCCATTAAATAGTGTTTGGGGAGGGCCAGACAGCTGGGAGGTGGGAAGTGGGAAAACGGCACTGGAAGGGGGCGGGGCTGCGGGGGCTGAACAGCAATAAGGGAACAAAAAGAAAAAAAGGAGAAATTAGAGAAAGTGAAAGAAAGAAGTAATAGATGAGAAGGAAGGTGGCAAAAAGAGCCGGGGAGCAGAAAGGCAGAAAGAACAGAGGGCAGAGAGAAGCAGCAGAATAGAGATGCTCCCCAATGGACCAACAGTGATGAGGTGCAGTGGGTGCCTAAGGGTGGAGGATAGCCTCAAACTAAGGACCTGGAAAGGTCAGGGGACAACAGCTACCAGGTGGAGCTGTGCAGCGAGGGAAGCAATTTACTGACAAGGTCAGTAAGATCACTCCTTCAACACGCAGGGGCCTGCCATTAAGTAGTGTTTGGGGAGGGCTGGACAGCTGGGAGGCAGGAAGAAGGTAAACGGTACTGGAAGGGGGAGGGGCTGCAAAGGACGAGCAGTGGCAAGGGCTCAAAAACAAAAAAAGGCACAAAAAAGAGAAATTAGAGAAAGTGAATGAAAGCAGTAATTGATGAGTAGGAAGGTAGGAAAAAAAGAGCAGAGGAGCAAAAAGGTAGAAAGCAGAAAAGAGAGAGGGCAGAGAGCACCATCAGAGCAGAGATGCTCCCCACTGGACCACCAAGGATGAGGTGCAAGAGGTGGGAAACACAGCGCTAGGAGGGGGGCGGGCTGCAGGGGCAGCAGCGGCAGGGGGAAACACGAGAGAAGAGGCGAAAAAAAAATGATATAGGAAGGCAAAAAGAGGGGGGAAAAGCAAAAGGCAGAAAAAAGACAACAAAAGGAGCAGAAAGGCAGCAAAAGAGAAGACAGAAAGGCCAGCCTTGGACGCCAGTGGTGCAGGCGTGTGCCTGCAGGTGGAGGAGGGCCTCGAGTCAGGCAGGCCCACAGGATGCAGGACAGCAGCAGCAATAGGTGGCTTGGGATTTTTGGCCGTTTATCGGAAATCCTGCCGCAGCACGTAAATGCCCTGCCCCCTCCAAAAATGCTGGTGATGTTATTCTTGGATCATCGAGAGCTAGTATGACATCATCAGTACAGAGTCAGGTAGTATGTTATCCCCTTCAAAGCAAACTCCTGTGATACTCATTGAGCGAAGGGCTCCATGCATGTAGAGCGCAAATAATAGGGGCGACAATGGGCACCTTCGTCGGGTCCCTCTACCGATGGAGAAGGGGCCGAGGTCGACCCGTTCACTCTAACCGTAGCCCTGGGATGCACGTAGTTAATTAGCACCCAGTTGCGAAACTTGGGTCGTGTGGAATGTCATGTCTTTTCCTGGAATGTCATAACTTTGCTTGGAATGTCATGTCTTTTCCAGGAATGGCATGTCTTTTCTTGGAATGTCGTGTGGAATGTCATGTCTTTTCTTGGAATGTGATGTCTTCTCCAGGAATGAAATGTCTTTTCTTGGAATGTCGTGTGGAATGTTGTCTTTTCTTGGAATGTCATGTCTTTTTTGGAATGTCATGTCTTTTCTTGGAATGTCATGTGGAATGTCATCTCTTTTCTTGGAATGTCATGTCTTGGAATGTCATGTCTTTTCTTGGAATGTCATGTCTTTTCTTGGAACATCATGTCTTTTCTTGGAATGTCATGTGGAATGTCATGTCTTTTCTTGGAATGTCATGTATTTTCCTGGAATGTCATGTCTTTGCTTGGAATGTCATGTCTTTTTTGGAATGTCATGTCTTTTTTTGGAATGTCGTGTGGAATGTCGTGTCATTCCAAGAAAAGACATGACATTCCAAGACATGACATACCAAGAAAAGACACGACATTCCACACTACAATCCAAGAAAAGACGATATTCCAAAAAGGACATGTCATTCCAAGAAAAGACATGACATTCCAAGAAAGGACACAACATTCCACATGACATTCCAAAAAAAGACATGACATTCCTGGAAATGACATGACATTCCAAGCAAACACATGACAGTCCACACGACATTCCAAAAAAAGACATGACATTCCTGGAAAAGACATGACATTCCAAGAAAAGACATGACAGTCCACACGACATTCCTGGAAAAAAACATGACATTCCTGGAAAAGACATGACATTCTAAGAAAAGACATGACAGTCCACACGACATTCCAAAAAAAGTCATGACATTCCAGGAAAAGTCATGACATTCCAAAAAAAGTCATGACATTCCACATGACATTCCAAGAAAAGACATGACATTCCAAGAGAAGACACGACATTCCACACAACATTCCAAGAAAAGACATGACATTCCAAAAAAGACATGACATTCCAAGAAAAGACACAACATTCCACACGACATTCCAAAAAAAGATGACATTCCCAAAAAAAATGACATTCCAGGAAAAGGCATGACATTCCAAGAAAAGACACGACATTCCACATGACATTCCAAGAAAAGACATGACATTCCACACGACATTCCAAGAAAAGACATGACATTCCACACGACATTCCAAGAAAAGACATGACATTCCAACACAAAACATGACATTCCTGGAAAAGACATGACATTCCAAGACACGACATTCCAAGAAAAGACATAACATTCCAAAAAAGACATGACATTCCAAGAAAAGACACACCATTCCACACGACATTCCAAAAAAAGACATGGCATTCCAAGAAAAGACATGACATTCCACACGACATTCCAAGAAAAGACATGACACTCCAAGACATGACATTCCAAGAAAAGGCACGAGATTCCACACGACATTCCTGGAAAAGACATGACATTGCTGGAAAAGACATGGCATTCCAAGAAAAGACATGACATGACATTCCAAGAAAAGACATGACATGACATTCCAACACAAAACATGACATTCCAAGAAAAGACATGACATTCCAAGACATGACATTCCAAGACATGACATTCCAAGAAAGGACACATTTCCCACGACATTCCAAGAAAAGACATGACATTCCAAGAAAAGACACAACATTCCACATGACATTCCAAGAAAAGACATGACATTCCAAGAAAAGACATGACATTCCAAGAAAAGACACGACATTCCACACGACATTCCAAGAAAAGACATGACATTCCAAGACATGACATTTTAAGAAAAAACATGACATTCCACATGACATTCCAAGAAAAGACATGACATTCCAAAAAAGACATGACATTCCAAGAAAAGACACGACATTCCACACGACATTCCAAAAAAAGACATGACATTCCAAGACATGACATTCCAAGAAAAGACACGACATTCCCCATGACATTCCAAGAAAAGACATGACATTCCAAGAAAAGACACAACATTCCACTTGACATTCCAAGAAAAGACATGACATTCCAAGAAAAGACACGACATTCCACCCGACATTCCAATAAAAGACATGACATTCCAAGACACGACATTCCAAAAAAAGTGACATTCCAAGAAAAGACATGACATTCCAAGAAAAGACACCACATTCCACACGACATTCCAAAAAGAGACATGGCATTCCAAGAAAAGACATGACATTCCAGGAAAAGACCTGACATTCCAACACAAACATGACATTCCAAGACAAGACATGACATTCCACACGACATTCCACACGACATTCCAAGAAAAGACATGTCATTCCAAGAAAAGACATGACATTCCACACGACATTCCAAGAAAAGACATGACATTCCAAAAAAGACATGACATTCCAAGAAAAGACACGACATTCCACACGGCATTCCAAAAAAAGACATGACATTCCTGGAAAAGACATGACATTCCTGGAAAAGACATGACATTCCAAGCAAAGACATGACATTCCAGGAAAAGACATGACATTCCACACGACATTCCAAGAAAAGGCATGACATTCCAACACAAAACATGACATTCCAAGAAAAGACATGACATTCCAAGAAAAGACACGACATTCCAAACAACATTCCAAAAAAGACATGACATTCCAAGAAAAGACATGACATTCCAAGACATGACATTCCAAGAAAAGACACATTTCCCACGACATTCCAAGAAAAGACATGACATTCCAAGAAAAGACATGATATTCCAAGAAAAGACACAACATTCCACATGACATTCCAAGAAAAGACATGACATTCCAAAAAAGACATGGCATTCCAAGAAAAGACACGACATTCCACACGACATTCCAAAAAAGATATGACATTCCAAGAAAAGACATGACATTCCAAAAAAGACATGACATTCCAAGACATGACATTCTAAGAAAAGACATGACATTCCACATGACATTCCAAGAAAAGACATGACATTCCAAAAAAGACATGACATTCCAAGAAAAGACACAACATTCCACACGGCATTCCAAAAAAAGACATGACATTCTAAGAAAAGACATGACATTCCACATGACATTCCAAGAAAAGACATGACATTCCAAGAAAAGACACGACATTCCACACGGCATTCCAAAAAAAGACATGACATTCCAAGAAAAGACATGACATTCCTGGAAAAGACATGACATTCCAAGCAAAGACATGACATTCCAGGAAAAGACATGACATTCCAAGAAAAGACATGACATTCCACACGACATTCCAAGAAAAGGCATGACATTCCAACACAAAACATGACATTCCAAGAAAAGACATGACATTCCAAGAAAAGACACGACATTCCAAACAACATTCCAAAAAAGACATGACATTCCAAGAAAAGACATGACATTCCAAGACATGACATTCCAAGAAAAGACACAACATTTCCCACGACATTCCAAGAAAAGACATGACATTCCAAGAAAAGACATGATATTCCAAGAAAAGACATGACATTCCAAAAAAGACATGACATTCCAAGAAAAGACACGACATTCCACACGACATTCCAAAAAAGACATGACATTCCAAGAAAAGACATGACATTCCAAAAAAGACGACATTCCAAGACATGACATTCTAAGAAAAGACATGACATTCCACATGACATTCCACGAAAAGACATGACATTCCAAAAAAGACATGACATTCCAAGAAAAGACACGACATTCCAAGACATGACATGACATTCCAAGACATGACTGTAAGGAAATGCCTCCTTGGCATGGTTACCCCCTGACTTTTTGCCTATGCTGATGCTATGTTTTGAATTGAAAGTGTGCTGAGGCCTGCTAACCAGGCCCCAGCACCAGTGTTCTTTCCCTAACCTGTACTTTTGATTCCACAATTGGCACACCCTGGCATCCAGATAAGTCCCTTGTAACTGGTACCTCTGGTACCAAGGGCCCTGATGCCAGGGAAGGTCTCTAAGGGCTGCAGCATGTATTATGCCACCCTAGAGACCCCTCACTCAGCACAGACACACTGCTTACAAGCCTGTGTGTGCTAGTGAGAACAAAATGAGTAAGTCGACATGGCACTCCCCTCAGGGTGCCATGCCAGCCTCTCACTGCCTATGCAGTATAGGTAAGACACCCCTCTAGCAGGCCTTACAGCCCTAAGGCAGGGTGCACTATACCATAGGTGAGGGTACCAGTGCATGAGCACTGTACCCCTACAGTGTCTAAGCAAAACCTTAGACATTGTAAGTGCAGGGTAGCCATGAGAGTATATGGTCTGGGAGTCTGTTTTACACGAACTCCACAGCACCATAATGGTTACACTGAAAACTGGGAAGTTTGGTATCAAACTTCTCAGCACAATAAATGCACACTGATGCCAGTGTACATTTTATTGTAAAATACACCACAGAGGGCACCTTAGAGGTGCCCCCTGAAACTTAACCGACTATCTGTGTAGGCTGACTGGTTCCAGCAGCCTGCCACACTAGAGACATGTTGCTGGCCCCATGGGGAGAGTGCCTTTGTCACTCTGAGGCCAGTAACAAAGCCTGCACTGGGTGGAGATGCTAACAACTCCCCCAGGCAGGAGCTGTAGCACCTGGCGGTGAGCCTCAAAGGCTCACCCCTTTGTCACAGCCCAGCAGGACACTCCAGCTAGTGGAGTTGCCCGCCCCCTCCGGCCACGGCCCCCACTTTTGGCGGCAAGGCTGGAGGAAACAAAGAAAACAACAAGGAGGAGTCACTGGCCAGTCAGGACAGCCCCTAAGGTGTCCTGAGCTGAAGTGACTCTAACTTTTAGAAATCCTCCATCTTGCAGATGGAGGATTCCCCCAATAGGATTAGGGATGTGACCCCCTCCCCTTGGGAGGAGGCACAAAGAGGGTGTACTCACCCTCAGGGCTAGTAGCCATTGGCTACTAACCCTCCAGACCTAAACACGCCCTTAAATTTAGTATTTAAGGGCTTTCCTGAACCTAAGAATTTAGATTCCTGCAACTACAAGAAGAAGGACTGCAAAGCTGAAAACCCCTGCAGAGGAAGACCAGAAGACACCAACTGCCTTGGCCCCAGAACTCACCGGCCTGTCTCCTGCCTTCCAAAGAACCCTGCTCCAGCGACGCTGTCCAAGGGACCAGCGACCTCTGAATCCTCTGAGGACTGCCCTGCTTCGAAGAAGACAAGAAACTCCCGAGGACAGCGGCACTGCTCCAAAAGAACTGCAACTTTGTTACAAGGAGCAGATTTAAAGACCCCTGCAACTCCCCGCAAGAAGCGTGAGACTTGCAACACTGCACCCGGCGACCCCGACTCGACTGGTGGAGAACAAACAGCTCAGGGAGGACCCTCCGGCGACTCTACGACTGTGAGTAACCAAAGTTGTCCCCCCTGAGCCCCCACAGCGACGCCTGCAGAGGGAATCCCCAGGCTCCCCCTGACCGCGACTGTCTTAGACTCCATTTCCCGACGGCTGGAAAAGACCCTGCACCCGCAGCCCCCAGCGCCTAAAGAAACAGAACTTTTGTGCAGGAGTGACCCCCAGGAGGCCCTCTCCCTTGCCTAGGTGGTGGCTACCCCGAGGAGCCCCCCCCTTGCCTGCCTGCACCGCTGAAGAGACCTCTTGGTCTCCCATTGAAAACCGAAGGAAACCCGACGCTTGTTCCCACACTGCACCCGGCCGCCCCCGCGCTGCTGAGGGTGTACTTTCTGTGCTAACTTGTGTCCCCCACGGTGCCCTACAAAACCCCCCTGGTCTGCCCTACGAAGACGTGGGTACTTGCCTGCTGGCAGACTGGAACCGGGGCACCCCCTTCTCTCCATTGAAGCCTATGTGTTTTGGGCACCTCTTTGACCTTTGCACCTGACCGGCCCTGAGCTGCTGGTGTGATAACTTTGGGGTTGCTCTGAACCCCCAACGGTGGGCTACCTTGGACCAAAAACTCAAACCTGTAAGTGTCTTACTTACCTGTTAAAAATAACAATATCTTACCTCCCCCAGGAACTGTGAAAATTGCACTGTGTCCACTTTTAAAACAGTTTATTGTGTTTTATGACAAAAGTATACATGCTAATGTAATGATTCAAAGTTCCTAGAGTACTTACCTGCAATACCTTTTAATTGAGTTATTACTTGTAAAATTTGAACCTGTGGTTCTTAAAATAAACTAAGAAAAGATATTTTTCGATAACAAAACCTATTGGCTGGATTTGTCTCTGAGTGTGTGTACCTCATTTATTGTCTATGTGTATGTACAACAAATGCTTAACACTACTCCTTGGATAAGCCTACTGCTCGACCACACTACCACAAAATAGAGCATTAGTATTATCTCTTTTTACCACTATTTTACCTCTAAGGGGAACCCTTGGACTCTGTGCATGCTATTCCTTACTTTGAAATAGCACATACAGAGCCAACTTCCTACAATGACTTTCTAAGAAAAGACATGACATTCCAAAAAAGACATGACATTCCAAGAAAAGACACGACATTCCACACGACATTCCAAAAAAGACATGACATTCCAAGAAAAGACACAACATTCCCCACGACATTCCAAGAAAAGACATGACATTCTAAGAAAAGACACAACATTCCACATGACATTCCAGAAAAGACATGACATTCCAAAAAAGACATGACATTCCAAGAAAAGACATGACATACCAAGAAAAGACACGACATTCCACACGACATTCCAAGAAAAGACATGACATTCCAAGAAAAGACATGACATTCCAAAAAATACATGACATTCCAAGAAAAGAAATGACATTCCAAGACATGACATTCTAAGAAAAGACATGACATTCCAAAAAAAGACACAACATTCCACACGACATTCCAAAAAAAGACATGACATTCCAAGAAAAGACATGACATTCCAAGACATGACATTCCAAGAAAAGACACAACATTCCACACGACATTCCAAGAAAAGACACGACATTCCAAGAAAAGACACGACATTCCAAAAAAAGACATGACATTCCAAAAAAGACATGACATTCTAAGAAAAGACACAATATTCCACACGACATTCCAAAAAAAGACATGACATTCCAAGAAAAGACATGACATTCCAGGAAAAGACATGACATTCCATGCTGATCTATTGCAGCAGCAACTAGCGTTAGAGGCATCCAAGTCAAATAACTCATTGTTTGATGTTTTATAATTATTTATTTATTATTTTGGTATGCAGCCCAGTAGTACCATTTAATGTACAGGCCCTAGGCACAGTCCGTGTCAATTTACTAGGAATCTAAAAGTAAATTTAAAATTCAAAATGGGTATAAACCAATTCTACCATGTTTGAAGGAGAGGGCACAAGCACTTCAGCACTGGTTAGCAGTGGGAAAGTGCGCAGAGTACTAAAGCCAGCAAAAACAAAGTCAGCAAAATAGGAGGTTTGATTGCATAACTTTAGGGGAGAACCATGCCATGGATGCCAGGTCTAACAACTGTTGTTTACATGAAGGGAATTTTTCCCCCAGGCGTATTTTTTGAAAATTTGCATGTGTCCCACTTCCTTGTCCCATGTCCTGGGGAGGCCTAACAGGCAGAGGCTGAAACACATCAACCAGTACATTTAAATGAGTTAATCAATTTACTAAACATTAGGATACCATCAACCACGAACCTCTGGGACTAAATTACACTTCCAGTATGGGTTGAGCTTGATATATTGAAGGAGCTACCACAAGGTGGACTCTTTATCTACAATTGATTAGGAGACACCTACAAATCAAAACAATTAACAAGGTCTAGTACCATTTGGAATAATATTGTTTGTACAAAATAAATTGTATATGGCCCTATCTAGGCTTGTTTATATAAGTGTATTTAATGATTTGTTACATATGATTTGGAATGGTGTGATACCATGATCGTAGAATAAAAACTAATTAAGTTGTATTACCAAAAATGTTTATTCCAATAGAGAGTAGTGCCACTATTGCTGAACCCCTTTTGAAGTATATTGAAATGCTGCCTATAGAGAACCCACTTCAAATGTTTTGTTTATCTTATGCCCAGGGTAGCATAGGGTTATTCAGACTACCCCCTTCTCTGGTAGTACATACAAAATGCAATCATGCACACTGAAGAAAAATGGCTGAAGTGGGCTGACTCAATGCCCCAGGCTAAATACTTTGAGTGAGGAAGCAAAATGTGAATAACACCTGAATCAAACATGAAAAGGGCTGACCAAGTGCCACTGTATGGATATTTTTGTATTTCTATTATGATTTTTCAGAAAACAGGAGGCTGGTGACTCTCCAGTTTAAATTTAGTAATGCTATGTAAAAAGTAAACAATATGAAGAACCCATGCTTTAGTTTGTTGAATGTGATCCAAAAATCAATAAGATTGTTGTCTGTCATCCAACCCTAATGGGCAGTGTGGGGAGCTAGGATGGCTTTGGCAAGAACTTAGATGGATTTCCAAGATGAGGAGGAGTTGTTTTTTGGGTCTGCCTACCTCCTGCGACCCCTCCCTCCCCTTCTTAACTGCGGCCGCGCAGATAGCGTGCCAAAGGAAGCCCATCTGCACCCATCCTCGCCCAGATGGTGCCCAGTGCCACAGACCATGGTTCCTACACCATTCATCGACACAACGCCAGAACCCTGCATGCCCTCAACACCAGGGGCTCCACTGCATGCCACCATGCCTCGCCAAAGGACACTCATGGCCCATTCTCCTGCCGCAACTGCACCTTAACTTGCTGTCGCACACCAAACCTCCCCGCCGCTAGACCACCCGGACATCTGGGATGCATACTACACAAAACTTTATCCCTTGTCAAACACGAGATAGAAGTATGGGACCTACTCAACTCCATCGTCCCCGACGTCGCCTTCTTCACGGAGACCTGGATTACCACCACCTTAACGCCGGACATCGCCATTGCCATACCTGATGGATAAAAGATCATACATGAAGATCGAGCCAACCGACCAGGAGGAGACATCGCCATCATCCACAAAAACTCCGTCCCTCTCACGATCAGCATCAATGTCCAAACCCCCGTTGCCGAACACCTGCACTTTCAGATTCAGACTAATCCGAACACCACTCCAGGCCTCACCCCCCCCCCTTCAGCAAAGCCCTGGCCAACCTCATATCTTCCCATGCCCTCTCCTCAAAGGACTAAATCCTCCTCCCCAACCTGCAACCTCAATTTCCACCTCAACAACTTCAGCATCCTAAACACATCAACCCTCATGGAGAACTTTTTGCCTCCATTGGGCTAAAACAACCCGTCAACCTCCCCACACACTCAGTAGGACACCCCTTCGACCCTGTCTTCTCCACTGGAAACCACATTTCCTTCTCACACACCTCCAAACTACACTGGACCGGCACCCACTGCATCCATTTCTCCTTCACCAAGACCACTGAATGGCACCACACCCACCCTCCCCCTGCAAAAACTGGACCAAGGTTACTAAAGCCCAGCTCACTGCCGCTCTCCACCACTTCCCTCCACCAGACACCACAAATGCCAAAGCCTCTGCCCACAACCTCCACCTATGGATCGCTAACTGCACCAACACTCTAGCCCCCTAAGGAAACCCACTGGCAATCAGCTGCAGAGGAGACCCAGCTGCTTTTCCCCCGACCTCCAAGAATCCAAGAGCACCAGCAGATGACTCGAGAGGAAGTGGAGAAGCAGTAAAAGCAAGACAGACCACAAAGCCTTCATAGACGCCATCACATTGCACCACCGGTTCATCAAATCAGCCAGAAATTCAGCGATCCAGAAGCGCATCAACGCCACTGCACACAACAGCAAAAAACTCTTCACCATAGTTAAAGAATTTTCAAAACTGGGCACGGACACCGCAGACATCGCCACTCCCAAGACCTGTGCGACAACCTTGCCACCTTCTTCCAATGAAAAATCCAAGACAGCTACAAAGGATTCGCTATCAAACACCCGCTCCCTCCGCACACCAGCCCCACCACCATGGACCCCAGCCCCCCAACAACCCTGGACCACTGGATCCTTCTCACCCCGGAAGTCACTCAGAAGCGCATGCGCACCATCAAGTGTGGGGCACCCTTGAACTCATGACCCCACCGCATTTTCAACTGAGCCAGTGCCACCATCGCACTCGCACTATGCTGAAACATCAACCACTTCATTGTGACTGCCAGCTTCCCGGATGAATGGAAGCACATGGAGATAAACCCACTACTGAAGAAGCCCTCCACAGAGCAAATGGAGCTGAAGAACTACAGCTCGATCTCACTGCTCCCTTTTCCAGCCAAGGTAATTGAAAAAGTGATCAACACACAGCTGAAAGAGGTCATCGAGACAAACCACATCCTAGATCCCTCCCAATCCAGATTCAGGAGCATCCACAGCACCGAAACCGCCACGGATGACATCCGTGCCCTACTGGACCACAGTGAAACAGCTGCACTCATCCTCCTCGACCTCTCTGCCACTTTCCACACCACTCTGTACAACAGACTACATGATGCTGGCATCAATGGCAAAGCCCTGGAGTGGACCCGCTCCTTCCTCACCGGCCGAACCCAGAAAGTCAGGCTCCCACCTTTCACCTCAAAACCAACAGAAACCAGCTGCGGAGTACACAGGGCTCCTCTCTGAGTCCCACCCTCTTCAATGTTTACATGACTCAGCTTGCCAATGTCGTCAAACATCATGGGCTCAACATATACGCTCAGCTAATTCACTCTCTTACTGATGAACCATTGACAGCCAAAAACAACTTTCACAACAGAATGAAGGCAGTCACCGACTGGATGAAAGACAGCTTCCTCAAGCTTAACTCAGAAAAGAGAGAGAGATCCTCATCCTTGGCCCTACCCCCACCACCTGGGATGACTCCTGGTGGCCCACTGCCCTTGGAACTGCCCCATCTCCCACCTACCACACACGCAACTTCTGCATCATTTTCGACTCCTTGCTCTCTATGGCCTGCCATGTCAACACCATCTCATCCTCGTGCTTCCACAGACTCCGCCTGCTCCGGAAGATTTTCAAGTGGATCACCATTGACGGAAGAAGAACAATCACCCATGCACCCGTGTAAGGAAATGCCTCCTTGGCATGGTTACCCCCTGACTTTTTGCCTTTGCTGATGCTATGTTTTGAATTG
Source organism: Pleurodeles waltl (assembly GCF_031143425.1). Classification (NCBI taxonomy): domain Eukaryota; kingdom Metazoa; phylum Chordata; class Amphibia; order Caudata; family Salamandridae; genus Pleurodeles; species Pleurodeles waltl. Next base: position 415,469,470 of record NC_090437.1, on the reverse strand, counting down.
AAAGTGTGCTGAGGCCTGCTAACCAGGCCCCAGCACCAGTGTTCTTTCCCTAACCTGTACTTTTGTATCCACAATTGGCACACCCTGGCATCCAGGTAAGTCCCTTGTAACTGGTACCTCTGGTACCAAGGGCCCTGATGCCAGGGAAGGTCTCTAAGGGCTGCAGCATGTCTTATGCCACCCTGGAGACCCCTCACTCAGCACAGACACACTGCTTACCAGCTTGTGTGTGCTAGTGAGAACAAAATGAGTAAGTCGACATGGCACTCCCCTCAGGGTGACATGCCAGCCTCTCACTGCCTATGCAGTATAGGTAAGACACCCCTCTAGTAGGCCTTACAGCCCTAAGGCAGGGTGCACTATACCATAGGTGAGGGCACCAGTGCATGAGCACTGTGCCCCTACAGTGTCTAAGCAAAACCTTAGACATTGTAAGTGCAGGGTAGCCATAAGAGTATATGGTCTGGGAGTCTGTTTTACACGAACTCCACAGCACCATAATGGCTACACTGAAAACTGGGAAGTTTGGTATCAAACTTCTCAGCACAATAAATGCACACTGATGCCAGTGTACATTTTATTGTAACATACACCCCAGAGGGCACCTTAGAGGTGCCCCCTGAAACTTAACCGACTATCTGTGTAGGCTGACTGGTTCCAGCAGCCTGCCACACTAGAGACATGTTGCTGGCCCCATGGGGAGAGTGCCTTTGTCACTCTGAGGCCAGTAACAAAGCCTGCACTGGGTGGAGATGCTAACACCTCCCCCAGGCAGGAGCTGTAACACCTGGCGGTGAGCCTCAAAGGCTCACCCCTTTGTCACAGCACCGCAGGACACTCCAGCTAGTGGAGTTGCCCGCCCCCTCCGGCCACGGCCCCCACTTTTGGCGGCAAGGCCGGAGGAAACAAAGAAAACAACAAGGAGGAGTCACTGGCCAGTCAGGACAGCCCCTAAGGTGTCCTGAGCTGAAGTGACTCTAACTTTTAGAAATCCTCCATCTTGCAGATGGAGGATTCCCCCAATAGGATTAGGGATGTTACCCCCTCCCCTTGGGAGGAGGCACAAAGAGGGTGTACTCACCCTCAGGGCTAGTAGCCATTGGCTACTAACCCCCCAGACCTAAACATGCCCTTAAATTTAGTATTTAAGGGCTTCCCTGAACCTAAAGATTTAGATTCCTGCAACTACAAGAAGAAGGACTACTAAGCTGAAAAACCCCTGCAGAGGAAGAACAGAAGACACCAACTGCCTTGGCCCCAGACTTACCGGCCTGTCTCCTGCCTTCCAAAAAAACCTGCTCCAGCGACGCTTTCCAAGGGACCAGCGACCTCTGAATCCTCTGAGGACTGCCCTGCTTCAAAAAAGACAAGAAACTCCAGAGGACAGCGGCACTGCTCCAAAAGAACTGCAACTTGGTTACAAGGAGCAGATTTAAAGACCCCTGCAACTCCCCGCAAGAAGCGTGAGACTTGCAACACTGCACCCGGCGACCCCGACTCGACTGGTGGAGAACAAACAGCTCAGGGAGGACCCTCCGGCGACTCTACGACTGTGAGTAACCAAAGTTGTCCCCCCTGAGCCCCCACAGCGACGCCTGCAGAGGGAATCCCCAGGCTCCCCCTGACCGCGACTGTCTGAACTCCATTTCCCGACGGCTGGAAAAGACCCTGCACCCGCAGCCCCCAGCAACTAAAGGAACGAAACTTCTGTGCAGGAGTGACCCCCAGGAGGCCCTCTCCCTTGCCCAGGTGGTGGCTACCCCGAGGAGCCCCCCCCCCTTGCCTGCCTGCATCGCTGAAGAGACCCCTTGGTCTCCCATTGAAAACTAAAGGAAACCCGACGCGTGTTTGCACACTGCACCCGGACGCCCCCGCGCTGCTGAGGGTGTACTTTTTGTGTGGACTTGTGTCCCCCACGGTGCCCTACAAAACCCCCCTGGTCTGCCCTACGAAGACGTGGGTACTTGCCTGCTGGCAGACTGGAACCGGGGCACCCCCTTCTCTCCATTGAAGCCTATGTGTTTTGGGCACCTCTTTGACCTTTGCACCTGACCGGCCCTGAGCTGCTGGTGTGATAACTTTGGGGTTGCTCTGAACCCCCAACGGTGGGCTACCTTGGACCAAAAACTGAAACCTGTAAGTGACTTACTTACCTGTTAAAACTAACAATACTTTACCTCCCCCAGGAACTGTGAAAATTGCACTGTGTCCACTTTTAAAACAGCTTATTGTGTTTTATGTAAAAAGTATACATGCTAAAGTAATGATTCAAAGTTCCTAGAGTACTTACCTGCAATACCTTCCAAATGAGATATAACATGTAAAATGTGAACCTGTGGTTCTTAAAATAAACTAAGAAAAGATATTTTTCTATAACAAAACCTATTGGCTGGATTTGTCTCTGAGTGTGTGTACTTCATTTATTGTCTATGTGTATGTACAACAAATGCTTAACACTACTCCTTGGATAAGCCTACTGCTCGACCACACTACCACAAAATAGAGCATTAGTATTATCTCTTTTTACTACTATTTTACCTCTAAGGGGAACCCTTGGACTCTGTGCATGCTATTCCTTACTTTGAAATAGCACATACAGAGCCAACTTCCTTCATTGGTGGATCAGCGGTGGGGTACAAGACTTTGCATTTGCTGGACTACTCAGCCAATACCTGATCACACGACAAATTCCAAAAATTGTCATTAGAAATTGATTTTTGCAATTTGAAATTTTTCTAAATTCTTTAAAGTCCTGCTAGGGCCTTGTGTTAGTCCCTGTTAGCATTTCTTTTAGAGTTTAAAAGTTTGTAAAAGTTTGAATTAGATTCTAGAACCAGTTTTAGTTTCTTAAAAAGTATTCCAACTTTTAGAAGCATAATGTCTAGTACAGATATGAATGTGGTGGAACTCGACACCACACCTTACCTCCATCTCCAGATGAGAGAGCTAAGGTCACTCTGTAAACTAAAGAAAATAACAATAGGCTCCAGACCTACCAAACTACAGCTCCAGGAGCTGTTGGCAGAGTATGAAAGAGCCAAACCCTCTGTGGATGGCAACACAGAGGATGAAGATAGTGACTTGGAGGAAAATTCCCCCCTACCAGTCCTAACTAGGGAGGACAGGGCTTCTCAAGCCCTGACTCCAAAAATAATAGTCAGAGATGCTGGTTCCCTCACAGGAGAGACCAACCTCTCTGACATCACTGAGGATAACTCCAGTGAAGAGGACATCCAGTTAGCCAGGATGGCCAAAAGATTGGCTTTGGAAAGACAGATCCTAGCCATACAAAGGGAAAGAAAAGAGATGGGCCTAGGACCCATCAATGGTGGCAGCAACATAAATAGGGTCAGAGATTCTCCTGACATGTTGAAAATCCTCAAAGGGATTGTAACTAAATATGAAGATGGTGATGACATCACCAAATGGTTCACAGCTTTTGAGAGGGCTTGTGTAACCAGAAAAGTAAACATATCTCACTGGGGTGCTCTTCTTTGGGAAATGTTCACAGGAAAGTGTAGGGATAGACTCCTCACACTCTCTGGAAAAGATGCAGAATCTTATGACCTCATGAAGGGTACCCTGATTGAGGGCTTTGGATTCTCCACTGAGGAGTATAGGATTAGATTCAGGGGGGTGAAGAACCAGAACCTTATGGGCCTGGCGGCGCAGGGTACGCCTGAAATCTCCTTGGATTCACCTGCCTCAACTAACAGAGACACGGGACACTCTGTCAGGCGTAAAAGATCAGATTTTATTAGCTGCAGCTAGTACAGTTGTCCAAGAAGTACACAAGGTATGTTCTCAGGAGACTGCCACTTTACTTTGTGGCGCACAATCTTATATACCGTATAAAAACCATTTATTAACTACATACACTCCCAGAACACATAGAAAGGAGCCAGTAAGAATAATGTAAAGATAGAACAGAGCCAATAGAAATGTCGGAAAACAAGACAGCACCAATAGAAGGAATTGGAAAACAAAGTATCAAGTGACTTAAGGTTGCCTCCCCTCCAGCTGTGTTTGTCACCCCTCCCTTGAACTAATTCATTAACCGATCCACAACGAAGTTGCATGTGGTGCGATAAGTTTGTGTGCGTTTGGAGGACAGTTGTGAAATGAGAGAATACTAGCAAAGGACAGCGAAGGCCAGATGATAAGATAAGATCGGCGGAGAATAGTGTGAGCCTACAGATAGTTGAAACAAGGATTAGAAAACCAGACAGGGATTAGTGTACTCGGTCAGACCTTAATACCAGCCTTGTAAAGATAGAGGCAGAAGGCTGTTTTGAACACCATGTTGCAGAATAAGCAGAAAAGGCAGAATGGACTTCGTTCGCTGTGCTGCCTGAGTGAAGGCAACATAAAATGGCGGCGGGCCACAAAATGGCGGGTCGATACGATCGTATTAAAAATCGAATTTCCTCAGACCCTCCTTTTGCCAAAACTCAGGCAAGATACACAAACTCATGTTAATCTGAGTCGATGTCTATGGCCATGAGGTCATCAAGCTGTTGCTGTACCATCATTTTGATATTCTCTGCTCTTTGTGACTTGGGTTTGGGAATACATGCAGTAGCACATAGGTTGCAGATGGCAGGACCGCAGTGCATACAAAGACAACAAGAGAATATAAAAGCTAAAATTACTCCAAAGAATGTCAATACCTTCCAACCCCATTTGGACAGTAATCCCCAAAACCACTCTGAAAAGGACCAATCTCCTTCGTCCTGATGAATCGACTCGGAGATTATGTGTAACTTAGAGATAGCTTGGTATACTGTCGGAGCGTCATTAGGTATGAAAATACAGCAACTTGATCCGATCAATTTGCATACTCCACCACGGTCCGCAAGAACAAAGTCTAAGGCAACACGGTTCTGCAAGGTCATAAGACGATCAGCCTGTAGTTCAGCTGTAATGTTACTTAAAGCTCCTACAGTGATGTCTATGGTGGTTTCTACGACACGAACCAATTGCCTTATATTTCTGCTGTTGGCCATTGGACCCCAGAAGGGAAGAAATCCTTTGAGGAAATCTCCTCCCTCTTGTCCTGCTGTGTCTTTCGAATCCACAATCCCTCTGCCATATCTATTTTTATGATGGTTCGCAGGAGCGGTGTATGTAGGGGGAAGAAGAAAGGCTATATAACAAGTACCAGAGAAATCAGCTGGCAACCATGTATAAGCCCTATCGTGGCAAACGAAGTATGTACCTTGAGATGGTACTAACGGCAGTGAATTCAGGGCTGAATAAACATATGTATGGGAACATAAACTTTCTCTTTGTCCGGTGTTTGGAGTTCTACCATTTATTTGCAGACAGAAATTTCCTTGTTGGGGTATGACCCGTATCGGAGGAGATTTTCCTTGCTTAACCTTATCATTGAGGCTGGAAATGTAATTAGTTATGTTCCAATTGGTATATGCTTTTCTTTCATCTATGGAAGCTTCACTTTTTTCCATGATTTTAGCCATAGCTACCATTCCCTTTATCAATAAATTATGACTGAAATCTGAACCAACACTATGTGAACTGACAGGTTGTTTAATTTTACTTTGATATGCATTATTGAAAATGACAAAATAAGCCCAAGCGGAACCTTCATAGGAGAATGGAAGAACTAAATATGGCATTCCTTTTTCTACCGTATGTGGTATGAGTCCACACACCCAACAATCAGTTGTATTGATCACTAACTGATGTTGATGTAACAACTGGACGAAGGAATTGTTAAAGTATTCAGTTCTTCTGATGAGTTCATGCTGGGGAAGAGTGTGAAATAGGTGCGGAGAGATAGTAGAAGAAGATGTAGAGGTAGGAGAAGAGACAACTTTTTGCTGCAGAGTAATAATGATCCAGTTTACAGATGCCAAAAGAATACACGACAATATAATGACGCATAGAGCAATACTACAACGACTACATATTTCTTTACAATTATTCTTTACATTTTTACTTTCTCTTTTATCTAATGTAGCCTCCATCTTTCTAAGTGGATGCTCACGGCAATCTTCCTCAATCACTGTAGTCACGATTATCTACCGTCCTATGACACTGTGAGGTCCTGCAGGCCTATTGCCACTTACTCAGGTCGTAACTAAGACTCCTACCGTGACCCTGCAACCGGGATAGAGTACTACATAGGAGAGAAATTTACAAGTTCTTTGGTCTTGGTCTCAAATTATAGCGTTCCTGTCCAGAGGCAGTCTGGTTTTGAAACAATGTTCCTGGATTTGTCGTGTTCAAGCGACGATGCGATGGTATTGCTTCTTGAAGGATGTCGTCGTCCTCTTTCTCAGAAAGTGTTCCAATTAGACGCGCATCACTGAATGGTACAAATTGCGGAACTTTCTCACTTTCAGAGTCACTGATGCCTCTACGGACCCACTGATCGAAAGGCAAGGGCAAATGCACTTTCTTGCAGTGCACGGCATGCACCCAGTTTTTCTTTCCTTCGACTTTAACTGCTGTTCTTGTGGTCAAAAGAACCAGGCGTGGCTCTCTCCATCTGGGCTCCAAATTTCTCTGTCGTTGGAAATTTTTCGTGCAGACCCAGTCACCTGGTCGGATGGAATGACCTGGGTCTGTGGAAGCCTCTGGTAGAGCACTCTGAACCTGTTGATGAAGAACACGCAATTTAGTTGTAAGGTCATGCAAGTAGTCAATCAACATCGGGTATGGCAAGTCTGAGTATTTCTTAGGGCGAGGAACTCCCCATACATTAGCTGGGCGACCAAATATCACTTCGTAAGGGCTAAGCCCCAAACGAGAGTGTACTGCTGTTCTGGTGGACAGAAGAGCCAATGGTAAAGCATCAGGCCAATTAAGTCCTGTGCTAGCTTGCACCTTAGCAATTTTAAGCTTCAAGGTTCCATTGTAGCATTCTACTAAACCAGCCGACTGTGGGTGATTCGCCGCGTGGAACTTCTGTTTTATGCCAAGACCTGCACAAACTTTTTGCATGACTTGACCCACAAATTCGCTCCCATTGTCACTCCAGACAATGCGCGGCAAACCAAACCTAGGGAAGAATTCTTTCAAAAGTATTTTGGCAGTTGATAAAGCAGTATTGTCCTTCAGAGGGTAGGCTTCTACCCATCTAGAAAAAGCACATACTACCACCAGAACATATTTGAGGTTGTTGCATCGTTCCATGTGAATATAATCGATCTGCAACACCTCAAATGGATATGTTGGAGGAGCAAAATGACCTGCTGGAGTTGGGGTTCCCTTTCCCGGATTGTACATCAAGCAAACAATACAATGTTTTACTACATTATTTGCACACTTTGGGATCCCCTCATTTTGCCACACTGGAGCCAGAAGTTTACATATTCCTTTTGCACTTAGGTGAGCTGGACCATGTGCCATAGTAACTACAGGTAGTACATAAGCATCTGGTAACAGCCAACGTTGATGTTCTGATAATTCAACCCAACATCCCATCTCATCTAACATTCCTGTACTTTCCTTCCACTTTCTCAACTCATTCTCCGTAGTCTCTCCTTGAATTGATTTCACACTCTCTACTGTATCTTCACACATTCCCTTTTCTCTTACGCAGTTTGCGGGACCTGCGACATACATTCGACTTGTGTTGTCTCTGGCTGTCTTTTTCGCTACCTCATCTGCAAATGCATTTCCTCGACCAACATCGTCCACAATCTTTTTGTGTGCACTACACTTCACGATTGCTATCTGAGTAGGCATTGTAAGTGACTCAAGAAGTTCAGTCACTAATTGACCATGTTGTATCTTAGTACCATGGGAAGTAAAGAATCCTCTTTCCTTCCATAAGCGCCCAAAGTTAAACGCTACACCAAAAGCGTATTGGCTATCAGTGTATACGTTTACTCTTTTTCCTTTGGATAACACACACGCTCTAGTTAAGGCTATCAATTCAGCTGCCTGAGCTGAATTATGTCTAATGCGTGCTGTCTCCACAATCGTATGCAAAGTAGTAATAGCGTAGGCTGAAACTGTATCTCCATTCGGGAGCTTGAAACAAGAACCATCTACCCATAGTGTTCCATCTGGATTCACTAATGGCGTGTCTTTTAGGTCAATTCTACCCTTAGTCTCTTCTTCAGTACGGAGAAAACAATCATGCTGTTCAGAGACATCTCTCTCTTCTGGAAGAGGCAACAAAGTAGCTGGATTCAGGGTATTACATCGTTTGATGTGTATGTGACTAGCCAAAAGCGTCAGCTCATATCCGGACAACCGAGCACTCGTAAGATGCTGCGTTTTTGTCCTATTTAGTAAAGTATCCACTGCATGTGGCACCATAACAATGAGAGTATTATCTAGCACTACTCCAGCAGACTGTCGAATAGAAATTGCTGCTGCCGCTGTCGCCTTAAGACAACTAGGCAATGCTTTAGCTACTGGATCTAACGTAGCTGAGAAATATGCGCATGGTCACTGTTGATCTCCAAAACGCTGCGTTAAGACTGACAATGCACAACCCTCTCTTTCGTGGACATAGAGCGTAAAGGGCTTACTGTAATCAGGAGTACCCAATACAGGAGCAGAACACAAAGCAATACGCAAATCAGTAAAACTCTTCTGACACTCGTCAGTCCACGGAAGAGGCTGAGGCGTATCTTTTAAAGTTAGCGCCAACAGCGGTTTAGCCAATAAAGAGAAACTCGGAATCCACTGTCTACAATAAGAAGTAATGCCCAAAAAGGCACGGACCTCTCTTTGTGTGGATGGCACTGACATTTGTGCAATTGCCTGAATTCGTTCGGGGGTCAATCGTCGTCCCTCCTTTGACAAGAGATGACCCAAATAAGTCACCTCGCGACAGACATATTGTAATTTAGAAGGAGAAACCTTGTGATTCAGATCAAACAAATGACGCAACAGTGCAACGGTCACGTTTTTGCAAATCTCCTCTGAATCAGCTGCAACTAATAAGTCATCCATGTACTGAATGAGAGCGGCACCGGATGGTAAGGAAAAGGCATCAAGATGACATTTTAGAGCTTGACTGTAAATAGAGGGACTTTCACAATAACCTTGAGGTGCGCGTTTAAACCGGAAGCTTCGGCCTCCGAGGGAAAAACCAAAAATATCTCTACTCTCTTCGGCGATGGGAATACTAAAGAAAGCATTCTTTAGATCAATAACTGAAAACCAAGTCGCTGTAGAAGGTATCATCGTCAACAGAGCAGTGATATCTGGGACTACAGGAAACTGCGGTACAACAATCTTGTTTACCTCCCGAAGATCAATTACAAAACGATAAACAGGAGGCTGAGAAGGATCAGTGCGTTTAAGAACCGGAAGAACAGGACTGTTACATGTATTTCCTCTCGTTTCCTCAACCACACCCTTCTGAATCAAATCATGGACAATTTCCAGAAGTGCTTTCTCACCTTCAGTAGAGATTCTGTATTGCGGAATACGTGGCATTTCAGCATTGGGCTTAAGAGTAACAACATAAGGTGGGATCTCAAGACAACCAACGTCATTCGGACCCGTAGCCCAAAGCGTTTCGGGAAGAGAAAGCAATTCAGGTGGGAATTGATCTTTTGATAAGTACATTGGACTAGTCATTTTCTGTCCTAGAGTGAGGTATACACCAGAAGGTGAACAATATATCGTAGCATGCATTCTTTTTAATAGATCTAAACCCAACAGATTTTCACCACAACCATTCGTCAGAAGAAGCGGAGCTTCTAAATCATAAGGGCCTATTGAAACAGGCAAAGGGCAAGAAACTGGATTGCGAACAGGGGCGCCAGAAAATCCTACAGATACATTCGTTAAGCCAGACAAAGGTGCGCCAGGGAGTTTAGAATGAATGATAGAGCTTCTCATGGCACCAGTATCTAAAAGAAATGGCTCTGAAACACCCATTGTAGTGACATTAACATAAGGTCCATTCTGATCCACTGGAATTGACGTAACCCCCTTACTTTGTCCATGGCTGTCCTATTCAAAATGAAGACTTTCATTCCCTCCTTCAATATACTGATCCTCACTGTAATACTGTGTAGACCTAACATTTTGCTGGTCAAAGTAATTTCCGGAATTTGGAGGAACAAAAGAACGCTGCTCTTGGGTTAACACACCTCGACCTCTACCTCTATTTGCTGACTGAGGACCACCACGACCTCGTGAAGCAGATGTTGCTCCATTACGCTGCAACAATGCCGGACAACTGTTCTTAAAATGACCTTCCTCCCTACAATAAGCACATTGATTGGGACCTAGCAAAGGTCTTGAAATGAATGGTTCAGGCTTTTGATACAACCTCTGAAACTGCGGAGGCTGTTGAAACTGAGGCTGAACATAACGAGGAGGATAAGCCTGTTGCAAGAGAACTTTAGTTTTTAATTCTTTCGTCTTTTTCTCTTGTTTTTCCCTTTCTTCTTTGTCTCTATTTTCATAATATTGTGCAGTAGCCAATATCTGGGCGGAAGAAGAAACTGCCCATGAACTCTCGGAGTCTTTTAGCTTGTGTGATAGTTCAGGAAGCAAGTTATATACGAACTTATCCACAAATAATCGCTGTCCCCCTTCTGTAGCCATATCTTGACCACTATGATCAATGAATGTCTCCTCGAATCGGGTAAAGAAATCGGAAACACTTTCATCTTTCTTTTGTTTACATGCTGCTAGCTTATCCCAATTAACTCTCAAAGCAGGCATCATTGTTTTCATTAATGTAATAATCCTACCAGGGAGTTCTGAGATCAAAGCGTCGGGCTTTGCACCACCTACTTGACCTCTATCTGCGGCAATAATAGCGTTCCAATCGCCGCCTAATTCTTGAGCGTGATCCTCTCTACGAATTTTAGCCCATATTGTCTGTGGAACTACATTTCCCATCAACATGTCAATATCTGCTAGATTCATAGTACATGCATCAACTGTTTGCGACAACTCTTTATAGTAACCAGCAGGATTTTTGCGTGAATCTGGTAGTGACTGTTTAAGTGCTAAAACTTCAGACCTTTTCCAGGGGACATGTATCCATATGCGCTGAAAATGCGCAGGAATAGCTGGATTAGCACCTGCTGCTGCAACTTCTTCCTTCCATATTGGAGAAACCTCTCTCATGGGATAGTTTTTCAGTGCTGTCCTAACTGAAGGATCAGAATCAGGAAAAGTCTGTGAGAACAATAGGGATCTGAAAGAAATAAGTGTTCTGACAGCGTTTTCAACCTTAGGACCCACAATAAGTCCTTTGTCAAAGTCAGCCTGAACATCTAACAGATCCTGTGGGACCGAACCCAAATTCATATCCTCCCATTCTTTAGCGAGAGTATCGCACATAACTTTAAAAACATATCTCTGCGTAGGTGCATTCCATTGCAGAAAGGTGGACATAATATCAGACGTACTATATTGAGGACCCTTCTTGATCCATCTATAAGCAAGTGAGTCCAATTTTTCTCGCTCTTCGGAGTCTGGGAATTGACTACGAGACTGTCTTCGAGAAAAAGCTGGAGACACATTTAAAGCTTCAAAGAAAGGTGATAAGAGACCAGAGACAGTATCTGCAAATCGCTTACGCATAGATGGAGAATTTGACATAAGGATAGGGGACAAGGTATTAGGTGAATTAACTAAAGGAGCATTAGGAATTGCCAAAGGAGCAGAAGGCAAAGGAGTTAAAGGCAAAGCTGGCATAGGCAATACTTGAGGAGGCAATTGTGGAAAAGCTGGAGCAGGCGGAAGCACAACTGGCGGCTGAACAGGCTGTAACATCGGGGTGCATTAGCACCTTGTACATAGGGCGGAGGCAATTTCAATAAGTGGGACATTAAGGAATCTTCCTCAAAATCTTTTCTCTTATCAAGGGAAGAGATAGGCAACGTCGGATAGCATTTATCTATTGCCATTCGATGCTGTCTGTCTGAAATTTCCATTGCATTATCTATTTCATCATCTTTGAATTGCTGAGCAGCCTGTATAATCGTCATTCCCTGTGTTTTCCTATCTCGTTTCGCTTGTTTAATTTCTCTCTGTTTGGTTTCCTTACGCCAAAGGCGAAAAGAGTCAAACATTGCCGGCCGGGCTTTTCTTTTAAATAACGTTGCTTCTAAATTATCTAGCACATCAGTTTCGAAACTACCATTTTCTGGCCATTTTAAAACACCATCTTTCTTTGTATATCGGGTCCATGTCTTATTAAAGGCAATAGGACCAACACCATGTTTAGAATAGAGCTCATATGTGGGAGTTCCAACCGAAGGAATCGGACAGGAGTCCTCAAGCTGGGAGTCCCTATTACAACCAAAGCAACAAAGTTTTCCAAACTTAGTCAGACCAGACATCTCACGATTTTTACTGGCTGTTCACAAACATCAAGGGGGTAAAACTTTCAGTTTACACAGCACAAATGCACTTACCCCTCGGCTTTGGCCACTGCAATGGCCAAATCTAAGGACCTAAGGACAAAACAAAGACCAAAATTTGTGGGCGCGACCCACCAAATACTTAACTAAGGATGTCTTCTTACACCAACAGAGGCCCGTCTATCGTCTCGCTTTACCATACATCATCAAAGAAAGGGCCAAGGCAGGGCGGCAGTCAGGGCAGCAGTCGTCAGTAGCCGTCAGGAAGGAGTAACCGCGCTGAGAAAGACCTTCGGACCACTTCGACATACAGGGGTCGCTTGACGTGGCTCGCGATTCCTCCAGAATTTTCTTGCGGGGTTCCTCACGACCTTCAGGCAGAACCGGTACCGCTGAAGCCGCCCCACGTTGGGCGCCAGTTGAAGAACCAGAACCTTATGGGCCTGGCGGCGCAGGGTACGCCTGAAATCTCCTTGGATTCACCTGCCTCAACTAACAGAGACACGGGACACTCTGTCAGGCGTAAAAGATCAGATTTTATTAGCTGCAGCTAGTACAGTTGTCCAAGAAGTACACAAGGTATGTTCTCAGGAGACTGCCACTTTACTTTGTGGCGCACAATCTTATATACCGTATAAAAACCATTTATTAACTACATACACTCCCAGAACACATAGAAAGGAGCCAGTAAGAATAATGTAAAGATAGAACAGAGCCAATAGAAATGTCGGAAAACAAGACAGCACCAATAGAAGGAATTGGAAAACAAAGTATCAAGTGACTTAAGGTTGCCTCCCCTCCAGCTGTGTTTGTCACCCCTCCCTTGAACTAATTCATTAACCGATCCACAACGAAGTTGCATGTGGTGCAATAAGTTTGTGTGCGTTTGGAGGACAGTTGTGAAATGAGAGAATACTAGCAAAGGACAGCGAAGGCCAGATGATAAGATAAGATCGGCGGAGAATAGTGTGAGCCTACAGATAGTTGAAACAAGGATTAGAAAACCAGACAGGGATTAGTGTACTCGGTCAGACCTTAATACCAGCCTTGTAAAGATAGAGGCAGAAGGCTGTTTTGAACACCATGTTGCAGAATAAGCAGAAAAGGCAGAATGGACTTCGTTCGCTGTGCTGCCTGAGTGAAGGCAACATAAAATGGCGGCGGGCCACAAAATGGCGGGTCGATACGATCGTATTAAAAATCGAATTTCCTCAGGGGCTAAAAAATCCTCGAGCCAGACCTGGGTTGACTTTGTAGACTACTCAGTAAAAACACTAGATGGTTGGATTCAAGGCAGTGGTGTAAGTGATTATGATGGGCTGTACAATTTATTTGTGAAAGAACACCTGTTAAGTAATTGTTTCAATGATAAACTGCATCAGCATCTGGTGGACCTAGGACCAATTTCTCCCCAAGAATTGGGAAAGAAGGCGGACCATTGGGTCAAGACTAAGGTGTCCAAAACTTACACAGGGGGTGACCAAAAGAAAGGGGTCACAAAACCTCCCCAGGGGAAGGGTGGTGAGACAGCCAAAAACAAAAATAGTAAAGAGTCTTCTACAGGCCCCCAAAAACCTGCACAGGAGGGTGGGCCCAGAGCCTCTTCACAAAACAATTCTGGGTACAAGGGTAAAAACCTTGATCCCAAAAAGGCCTGGTGTCGTAGCTGTAGTCAGTCTGGACACCAAACTGGAGACAAGGCCTGTCCCAAGAAAAATACCACTTCAAACTCCACTCCAGGTAACACTGGAATGGCTAGTCTCCAAGTGGGATCAACAGTGTCCCCAGATCAAATCAGGTGTCACACTGAAGCTACATTAGTCTCTGAGGGTGGGGTGGATTTAGCCACACTGGCTGCCTGGCCCCCTAACATGCAAAAATACAGGCAGCAGCTCTTAATTAATGGGGCAAGTGTAGAGGGCCTGAGGGATACAGGTGCCAGTGTCACCATGGTGACAGAGAAACTGGTTTCCCCTGGCCAATACCTGACTGGAAAAAATTATACAGTCACCAATGCTGACAATCAAACTAAAGTACATCCCATGACAATGGTAACTTTAGAGTGGGGAGGGGTCAATGGCCTGAAACAGGTGGTGGTCTCCTCGAATATCCCAGTAGACTGTTTGCTTGGAAATGACCTGGAGTCCTCAGCATGGGCTGAGGTAGAACTGAAAACCCATGCAGCCATGCTGGGTATCCCTGAACTGGTGTGTGTCAAGACAAGGGCACAGTGCAAGGCACAGGGTGAAAAAGTAGAGCTGGAGTCTGGAAGAATGACCCAGCCTACCAAGAGAAAAGGAAAGTCAGCTGGGAAACCAGCTGCAACACAACACCAAAAAGAGAACCTCTCTTCTCAGGAAGAAGTTCTGCCCTCTGAGGGAACTGAGCCTATGAAGCTGGAACCTTATCAGGTTGAGCTCTTGGGCCCAGGGGGACCCTCAAGGGAAGAGTTGTGTAAGGGACAAGAAACCTGTCCCTCTCTTGAAGGCCTTAGGCAGCAAGCTGCTGAAGAGTCCAAAGGCAAGAAAAATGGAACACATAGGGTCTATTGGGAAGATGGACTCCTGTACACTGAGGCCAGAGATCCCAAACCTGGTGCCACTGGGAGAGTGGTAGTGCCTCAGAGTTTCAGAGAGTTTATTCTGACATTAGCCCATGATATTCCCCTTGCTGGGCATTTGGGACAAACCAAGACGTGGGAGAGGTTAGTCAACCACTTCTACTGGCCCAATATGTCCCAGAAGGTTAAGGAGTTTTGCCTCTCCTGCCCCACCTGTCAAGCCAGTGGTAAGACAGGTGGGCATCCAAAGGCCCCCCTCATTCCACTTCCAGTGGTGGGGGTCCCCTTTGAAAGAGTGGGTGGGGACATAGTTGGTCCACTAGAACCTCCCACAGCCTCAGGAAATATGTACATCCTAGTAGTAGTGGATCATGCTACTAGGTATCCTGAAGCTATTCCCCTTAGGTCGACTACTGCCCCTGCAGTAGCCAAGGCCCTCATTGGTATCTTTACCAGAGTGGGTTTCCCTAAGGAAGTGGTTTCTGACAGAGGTACCAACTTCATGTCAGCTTACCTAAAACACATGTGGAATGAGTGTGGAGTGACTTATAAATTCACTACACCATATCATCCACAAACTAATGGCCTTGTTGAGAGATTCAACAAGACATTAAAGGGCATGATCATGGGGCTCCCAGAAAAACTCAAAAGGAGATGGGATGTCCTCTTGCCATGTCTGCTTTTCGCTTACAGAGAGGTGCCTCAGAAGGGAGTAGGGTTCTCACCCTTTGAACTTCTGTTTGGCCACCCTGTAAGGGGACCACTTGCTCTTGTTAAAGAAGGCTGGGAGAGACCTCTTCATGAGCCTAAACAAGACATAGTGGACTATGTACTTGGCCTTCGCTCAAGGATGGCAGAGTACATGGAAAAGGCAAGCAAAAACCTTGAGGCCAGCCAAAAGCTCCAGAAGTTTTGGTATGACCAAAAGGCTGCAATGGTTGAATTCCAACCAGGGCAGAAAGTTTGGGTTTTGGAGCCTGTGGCTCCCAGGGCACTTCAGGACAGATGGAGTGGCCCTTACCCAATCCTGGAAAAGAAGAGTCAGGTCACCTACCTGGTGGACCTAGGCACAAGCAGGAGCCCCAAGAGGGTGATCCATGTAAACCGCCTAAAACTCTTCCATGACAGGGATGATGTGAATCTGTTGATGGTAACATATGAGGACCAGGAAGCTGATAGTGAACCTCTCCCTGATCTCCTCTCATCAAACCCCAAAGATGGCTCAGTAGATGGAGTGATCTATTCAGACACCCTCTCTGGCCAACAGCAATCTGATTGTAGGAAGGTTCTACAACAGTTTGCTGAACTCTTTTCCCTAACCCCTGGTCAGACACACCTGTGTACCCATGATGTGGACACAGGAGACAGCATGCCTGTCAAAAACAAAATATTTAGACAGTCTGATCAAGTTAAGGAAAGCATCAAGGTGGAAGTCCACAAGATGCTGGAATTTGGGAGTAATAGAGCACTCTGACAGCCCCTGGGCTAGCCCAGTGGTCTTAGTCCCCAAACCTCACACCAAAGATGGAAAGAGAGAGATGAGGTTTTGTGTGGACTACAGAGGTCTCAACTCTGTCACCAAGACAGATGCCCATCCCATTCCTAGAGCTGATGAGCTAATAGACAAATTAGGGGCTGCCAAATTCTTAAGTACCTTTGACTTAACAGCAGGGTACTGGCAAATCAAAATGGCCCCTGGAGCAAAAGAAAAGACAGCATTCTCCACACCTGATGGGCATTATCAGTTCACTGTTATGCCCTTTGGTTTAAGGAATGCCCTTGCCACCTTCCAAAGGTTGGTGAATCAAGTCCTTGCTGGGTTGGAATCCTTTAGTGCAGCTTATCTTGATGATATTGCTGTCTTCAGCTCCACCTGGCAGGATCACCTGGTCCACCTGAAGAAGGTTTTGAAGGCTCTGCAATCTGCAGGCCTCTCTATCAAGGCATCCAAATGCCAGATAGGGCAGGGAACTGTGGTTTACTTGGGACACCTTGTAGGTGGAGGCCAAGTTCAGCCACTCCAACCCAAGATCCAGACTATTCTGGACTGGGTAGCTCCAAAAACCCAGACTCAAGTCAGGGCATTCCTTGGCTTGACTGGGTACTATAGGAGGTTTGTGAAGGGATATGGATCCATTGTGACAGCCCTCACAGAATTGACCTCCAAGAAAATGCCCAAGAAAGTAAACTGGACGGTAGAGTGCCAACAGGCCTTTGACACCCTGAAACAAGCTATGTGCACAGCACCAGTTCTAAAAGCTCCAGATTACTCCAAGCAATTCATTGTGCAAACAGATGCCTCTGAACATGGGATAGGGGCAGTTTTGTCCCAAACAAATGACGATGGCCTTGACCAGCCTGTTGCTTTCATTAGCAGGAGGTTACTCCCCAGGGAGCAGCGTTGGAGTGCCATTGAGAGGGAGGCCTTTGCTGTGGTTTGGTCCCTGAAAAAGCTGAGACCATACCTCTTTGGTACTCACTTTGTAGTTCAAACCGACCACAGACCTCTCAGATGGCTGATGCAAATGAAAGGTGAAAATCCTAAACTGTTGAGGTGGTCCATCTCCCTACAGGGAATGGACTTTATAGTGGAACACAGACCTGGGACTGCCCATGCCAATGCAGATGGCCTTTCCAGGTTCTTCCACTTAGAAAATGAAGACTCTCTTGGGAAAGGTTAGTCTCGTCCTCTTTCGTTTGGGGGGGGGGGGTTGTGTAAGGAAATGCCTCCTTGGCATGGTTACCCCCTGACTTTTTGCCTTTGCTGATGCTATGTTTTGAATTGAAAGTGTGCTGAGGCCTGCTAACCAGGCCCCAGCACCAGTGTTCTTTCCCTAACCTGTACTTTTGTATCCACAATTGGCACACCCTGGCATCCAGGTAAGTCCCTTGTAACTGGTACCAAGGGCCCTGATACCAGGGAAGGTCTCTAAGGGCTGCAGCATGTCTTATGCCACCCTGGAGACCCCTCACTCAGCACAGACACACTGCTTACCAGCTTGTGTGTGCTAGTGAGAACAAAATGAGTAAGTCGACATGGCACTCCCCTCAGGGTGCCATGCCAGCCTCTCACTGCCTATGCAGTATAGGTAAGACACCCCTCTAGCAGGCCTTACAGCCCTAAGGCAGGGTGCACTATACCATAGGTGAGGGCACCAGTGCATGAGCACTGTGCCCCTACAGTGTCTAAGCAAAACCTTAGACATTGTAAGTGCAGGGTAGCCATAAGAGTATATGGTCTGGGAGTCTGTTTTACACAAACTCCACAGCACCATAATGGCTACACTGAAAACTGGGAAGTTTGGTATCAAACTTCTCAGCACAATAAATGCACACTGATGCCAGTGTACATTTTATTGTAACATACACCCCAGAGGGCACCTTAGAGGTGCCCCCTGAAACTTAACCGACTATCTGTGTAGGCTGACTGGTTCCAGCAGCCTGCCACACTAGAGACATGTTGCTGGCCCCATGGGGAGAGTGCCTTTGTCACTCTGAGGCCAGTAACAAAGCCTGCACTGGGTGGAGATGCTAACACCTCCCCCAGGCAGGAGCTGTAACACCTGGCGGTGAGCCTCAAAGGCTCACCCCTTTGTCACAGCACCGCAGGACACTCCAGCTAGTGGAGTTGCCCGCCCCCTCCGGCCACGGCCCCCACTTTTGGCGGCAAGGCCGGAGGAAACAAAGAAAACAACAAGGAGGAGTCACTGGCCAGTCAGGACAGCCCCTAAGGTGTCCTGAGCTGAAGTGACTCTAACTTTTAGAAATCCTCCATCTTGCAGATGGAGGATTCCCCCAATAGGATTAGGGATGTGACCCCCTCCCCTTGGGAGGAGGCACAAAGAGGGTGTACTCACCCTCAGGGCTAGTAGCCATTGGCTACTAACCCCCCAGACCTAAACACGCCCTTAAATTTAGTATTTAAGGGCTTCCCTGAACCTAAAGATTTAGATTCCTGCAACTACAAGAAGAAGGACTACTAAGCTGAAAAACCCCTGCAGAGGAAGAACAGAAGACACCAACTGCCTTGGCCCCAGACTTACCGGCCTGTCTCCTGCCTTCCAAAAAAACCTGCTCCAGCGACGCTTTCCAAGGGACCAGAGACCTCTGAATCCTCTGAGGACTGCCCTGCTTCAAAAAAGACAAGAAACTCCCGAGGACAGCGGCACTGCTCCAAAAGAACTGCAACTTGGTTACAAGGAGCAGATTTAAAGACCCCTGCAACTCCCCGCAAGAAGCGTGAGACTTGCAACACTGCACCCGGCGACCCCGACTCGACTGGTGGAGAACAAACAGCTCAGGGAGGACCCTCCGGCGACTCTACGACTGTAAGTAACCAAAGTTGTCCCCCCTGAGCCCCAACAGCGACGCCTGCAGAGGGAATCCCCAGGCTCCCCCTGACCGCGACTGTCTGAACTCCATTTCCCGACGGCTGGAAAAGACCCTGCAGCCGCAGCCCCCAGCGCCTAAAGGAACGGAACTTCTGTGCAGGAGTGACCCCCAGGAGGCCCTCTCCCTTGCCCAGGTGGTGGCTACCCCGAGGAGCCCCCCCCCTTGCCTGCCTGCATCGCTGAAGAGACCCCTTGGTCTCCCATTGAAAACTAAAGGAAACCCGACGCGTGTTTGCACACTGCACCCGGCCGCCCCCGCGCTGCTGAGGGTGTACTTTTTGTGTGGACTTGTGTCCCCCACGGTGCCCTACAAAACCCCCCTGGTCTGCCCTCCGAAGACGCGGGTACTTACCTGCTGGCAGACTGGAACCGGGGCACCCCCTTCTCTCCATTGAAGCCTATGTGTTTTGGGCACCTCTTTGACCTTTGCACCTGACCGGCCCTGAGCTGCTGGTGTGATAACTTTGGGGTTGCTCTGAACCCCCAACGGTGGGCTACCTTGGACCAAAAACTGAAACCTGTAAGTGACTTACTTACCTGTTAAAACTAACAATACTTTACCTCCCCCAGGAACTGTGAAAATTGCACTGTGTCCACTTTTAAAACAGCTTATTGTGTTTTATGTAAAAAGTATACATGCTAAAGTAATGATTCAAAGTTCCTAGAGTACTTACCTGCAATACCTTCCAAATGAGATATTACATGTAAAATTTGAACCTGTGGTTCTTAAAATAAACTAAGAAAATATATTTTTCTATAACAAAACCTATTGGCTGGATTTGTCTCTGAGTGTGTGTACTTCATTTATTGTCTATGTGTATGTACAACAAATGCTTAACACTACTCCTTGGATAAGCCTACTGCTCGACCACACTACCACAAAATAGAGCATTAGTATTATCTCTTTTTACCACTATTTTACCTCTAAGGGGAACCCTTGGACTCTGTGCATGCTATTCCTTACTTTGAAATAGCACATACAGAGCCAACTTCCTACAACCCGTCCGCAGTAAACTCAACTACGGCCCCGGACTCTATGCCGGCATCAACAAGAAACTCCAAACAAGACTCCAGAGAATACAGAACGGTGTGGCCAGACTCATCCTGGACATCCCCCGTCACAGCCACATCTCCACCCACCTGAGAGATCTACACAGGCTCCCTGTCAACAAACACATCACTTTCAAACTCCTTACACATGCTTACAAGGCCCTTCACAACATTGGACCTGCCTACCTCAACCACCCCCTCTACTTCTATGCACCCCCGGCAACTCCGCTCTGCTTAACTGGTCCTTGCCACCATTCCTAGGATCCGGAGGAACACAGCTGGAGGAAGCGTCTTCTCCTACCTCACCGCGTAGACCTGGAACTCCTTAGGCAGTCACCCTTGTTGGCTCAGTTCAGGAAGGACCTAAAAACCTGGCTATTCGACTAACCTGTGTTCCCCTTCAGCACCGTGGGAGCCCCCGGGTGATAAGTTGCGCTTTACAAATATTTGATTGATTGATGCCCTAAGCTTCCTACTTCTGGGATCAGGTACTCCTCGATATAGACAAACACCTGGGAACATAGTTACCCCACTACCCTGCCTACACAATGCTGGGCCTACCCAACCCACTTACATTCCCGCTCAAATCCCACAAGGGTTGGCTGCATTGGACTAGCTTTGGGAGTGGCACATCAGACAATCCTAGCACACTGGGGCACGGCCACAATACCCACTCATTTGGCCTGGCTTCACAGAATATGGCACATTCTGGGGATAGAGAAACTCTCCTTGGTCCTAACATCGCAAGGGGACTCCTATGGAGAAGTGTGGAAACCATTTATCTCACATCTGTCTCAAGAATTCTGGGAACTTATGGGACCTAAATATCTAAGGTAGTTGCGACTCTTAGAAGCAAACCCACTGAGTGGATCCCAATATGCTTAGACCCCGACTTCACAGCATCCATACCCCTCTCTCTCTGTCATATGCTTGAGTGTCCCTGGGGGGTGGGAGAGGGAGGGCGGGAGGGTTTGTTCATTTCTCAGTTTCTGTTTGTCTTATGATTGGCATTCACTGTATTGATGCAACTGATTTGCTTGGTTGAGTACCATCACTTTTCTTCCAATAAAAAGATTTAAACCATAAAAGATTGTCCTCCTCATCCGGATATTTTTCTTTGTCTTATTTCTCTCTGTCTCCCTCACAGTTTTCTTTTTATCTGTTGCTTCATTAACTGTTGCAGGCAAAAAAATCTCAGTCCTTCAGCCATTAGTCTCATTTATTCATTGCTTCCAATTGTGTAGGTCTAAGTAATGGCATCCTCGCATTGTTTGTTTGCTTCAAGAAATATAGCGTCCTAATGTTAATGGTACCTTCTAAGGGAAACTACAAGTCCTTATCACCAGAGGTATACTCATGCCAGTCCTAAACCCATGTACATGTATAAAGCCCATTATTCATCAACATTTCCTATGCAGGTGAGCCCTCTGGAAGTATATTTTCTCCCTCCATAGGAGGTACACTAGGAGCTTAGGCTTTTTCAACACAGCACCCATTATTATCACTCAAAATAATCCAAAACCTGCACAAACCAAGTAATTAAACAATAAGCAATCCCAGTGCAGCTATGCCAAACATCAGCCAATCACAGAGCGACTTTCCCAGCAACCAACCAATGAAGTGTGACTCTCTGGTGACGTCTCACCATTTCTAGCATGACTCCTTAGTTGGTGAACCGATAATAGTGCAGCATTTCTGTCAACTGGAAAACAAGCAAATAAATCTTGTCTGCTTAACCTAGACAGGAGACAATCGGCAAGTTAGATGAAAATAATCTCACAGTCAACAGAAACAAGATCAGTACCTTTGTGGCAATTGTCAAATACTAATTCATATTAAAATAGACTTGTGTCCAGCAGCAATCTATCTCGGATTAGCATATTTACTCCTGTGCCCTGAAGAGCAACTAATACTAACCTAAGATAAACATGCAAAACCTAGAAAGAAACTGGTTATTGAAAAGTATCTCTATCTTTTTGAGCGTGGTGCCTTGCAAACAACACTACCAATTTGCAGACAAGTTCAACAATATTTTGAGTTCTTGGAATCCGATTACCTTATTCAACAATCAGAAAAACCAGTACCCCTTGACGCAGTTCACAAATATGAAAGCACATCAAAATCACATTAATTAAACCACCCATTGAACCAACACAAGTCGCACTCTCAACTACACAACCCACAATGCATCACCACCACACTTTGAACAATCTGAATCTCAGGAATCTTTTCACCCTACTAATACTCATAATCTTTTGATCTGGAACTACAGTAACAGGAATTCAGCAAATAATCCAAAGATGGCGCTCCAAAATATAGACAGAAAGCAGGCTAGGGACATGACATAATACGTCTCTAAAGCCACTCCTTATCTCAAACCATCCTCAGCTATGGAAATTTTGTGGCCGCGGGGTACCCCTAAAATCCTACACTCCAAAATACACCTCAATAGCATGCCCACGGGTCGGTGGATCAGGTGATGTTAAATCTCAATTTCAAAGGGTAATGTGTCACAAAAGGTGGAAATCAACATATCAAAAGAACAATTAATTTAGAAAGAATAGACACAATAAATGAGTTCTAGGGTGTAATGAAAGATTTACAACGATTTATTACCAAAATATAAAAAGTACAATACAGAAATTGTACAGTGCAGCTGCAAAAAGTCATTGGCATGAAGGCTTTTAGTAATGAGGCATTATGGAATAACAGCAGAATCAGAAAGATTCTAAGGGCCAGATGTAGCAAGCAGTTTTGCCCATTCTGTGTCTATGGGAAAATGTGTTCATGCATATGGCCCTAAGTCCCAAATGAGCAGTAAAACCAGTAAGAAATCCAAAGTCATCTCTAGTAGCATGGGAAAGACATCTGACTTACCCCCAAATTTGAGTGGTTATATAAGTAATCATCTCGTAGAACATAATGGAAACTGCAAATTCATAAATTCTTCATGATGTGAGCAAAAGAATGCAATTTCAGCAAATCACAGAAATTATAGGCAATAGGATTTGTACCATCCTTCAGGATAATAAAATGTTACAATCCCATAACACAACTGGCCCTATCCAAAAACAGATCCCTAGACTTCAGCTCTTATTTATACAGAATTTAAAGTAGCAACTCACACACCTACTGCAAAGGAAATTGCTGATCTACTAATAAGACCAAATAGCCTTCCCACCCCTGCCTATTACCAGGCAATGGCACTCATTTGCACAGGGTCTGTTAAGCTCAGTGAGGCTTCTTTGTGGCAACACTGTAGGGCTTAGAATGGTGTTCATTTTCCATCTTCTTCAGTGAGATTGGTGGTAATTTTAATCACTTAAGGGGTGGTTGTGCTAAAATTTCAGTTCAAAAGGCACCATGATTTTCATTGTTTTTAGTAACTGCACCGTTTCACCACGTCATGATTATTTGGATCGAAATGAGAAACTAGAGCATACTATCATGTTCATGGATACTATGTAATTATTCCTTTACACTAGATTTTGGAATACTTCTGTCAGAATCAGGATCTGAATGTTTGAGTTGCTCCTGGTTACAGATGATGGGGTGGAAGAGGAGAGTGAACCTCTCCCTGACTCCTATCTCACAGCTGAACTTAAGTTCTGTGTGGACTACCGTGGGCTGAATGCAGTCACCAAAACTGACACGAACTCCATCTCCAGAGCTGATGAGCTCATACATCGGCTTGGAGCTGCCAAGTTCCTCAGCATGTTTGATTTAACGTCTGGTTAGTGGCAGGCTACCTTGGCTGAAGGGGATAAAGAGAGCTCTGCGTTCTCTACACCAGAAGGGCGCTTCCAGTTCAGTGTAATGCCCTTCGGGTTGAAGAAGGTCTCTTACACCTTCTTGCGATTGGTTAACCAGGTCCTGGCTTGGTTGGAGAACTTCACTGCTACCTACCTAGATGACATTTGGGCCTTCCCTTCTAACTGGGAGTGCCACCTCTGCCACCTCAGGGAAGTGCTTCAAGCTCTGCAGAGTGGAAGCCTGACTATCAAGCCCAGTAGGTGCCAGATAGAGCAGGGTTCAGTGGTCTACTTGGGTCACCGAGTGGGAGGTAGCAAGGTGCAGCCCCTCCAGGACACAAATTAAACCATTCTGGTTGGGACCCGCCCAAAACCCAGAGAAAAGTGAGAGCTTTCTTAGGACTCACTGGATACTGCAGGAGATTCTTCAAAGGGAATGGCACCATTGTTGCCTCCTTGACAGAGCTTCCAGGGAGCAGTCAAGTCAGGTGATCGGGGATGGCGTATGCCAGAAAGCTTCTGATGCCCTGAAGGAGGCCATATGCACAGCAAGAATTTGTTATGCAGACAGACGCCTCTGTGCATGGTATAGGGGCCGAACTCTCCCAACTAAATGAAGGGGGCCTGCATCAGCCTGTAGCCTTCATCAGTAGGAGGCTGCTTCCCAGTGAACAGAGGTGGAGCACAATAGAAAGGGAAGCCTTTGCTGTGGCCTAGGCATTGAAGAAGTTGAGACCACACCTGTTTGGCACTCACTTCCAGGTTCAGCTAGACCACAGGCCCCTCAGATGGTTAATGCAGATGAAGGGTGAGAATCCCAAACTGTTGATGTGGCCCATCTCCCTACAGGGGATGGACTTTACAGTGGAACCCTGTCCTGGAACAGACCACGCCAGTGCTGATAGTCTCTTCAGGTTCTTCCACCTTAGTGAAGAGAACTCCCAAGGGGTAGGTAGCTCCCTTCACTTTCTGCTGGGGGGCATGTGTTAGCACTGGCATCCTACGAGTGGTCTCTTTCTTGACTTTTCTGCCTTCTGACCTCCTGTTTGCAGACTTCATTTTTGCTGGCTTTCGGACTCTGGGCACTTTACCACTATACCACTTTACCAGTGATAAAACGCATGTGCTCTCTGTCTAAAACACGGTAACATTGTCATATCCACAATTGGAATATTTAATTAAATAATGTGCACTACCTGTACCCACGGCCTTTAAATTAAATACTACTGGAGGGCCTGCAGCACTGATTGTGCCACTCACTTCAGTAGCCCTTTAAACATGACTCGGGCCTGCCATTGCAGAGCCTGTGGATGTAGTTTTAAACGGCCATGTCGACCTGCCAAGTTAACCCACTTGGCAGGCCCAAACCTTTCTTTTTAATGCATATAAGTCACCCACAAGATAGGCCCTGACAGCCCTAACAAAAGGTGCAGTGTATTTAAAAGGTTGGAGATGTACTTTATAGTTTTCCATGTTCAGGTAGTGAAAAAATCTCAAATTCGTTTTTTACTACTGCAAGGCCTATCTCTACCATAGATTGTGATTGCCTTATTACATTTTATAAGTGTAATTTCCAATTGGGAAGGGATGGGACACCCAAGTTTGGTGTCTCTGGAATCAGAATTTAAAATCACAACTTATGGTGAAGTCAAATTTTAAACCGTAACTCTGAAAATGGCACTTTTAGAAAGTTGGTATTTTCTGACTTTAACCATCTAGTGCCTTCAGCCTGTGTCTGAATACACGTATGGGTGGGTGACAGCTGAGCTCTTGTGCATTACCTTCAGACAGCCACACACAAAGGGAGCTTAGGTGTGTCTGAGTGACCATGTACATGTTGATGGGCCTGCCTGAGCAGGATGGGAGGGAGGAGCTGACACCTACACCTGAATGGGCTGTGTTCTGATCCCACACAAAGGGCTTCATAACCCCCTGTAGTAAGACTGGAGCCAGCGCAGGAAGGAAAGGGACCCTGTGCACATCAAAGGCCTCTCTTGGAAGTCTCCCCAACGTCAAAGCCACCACTGAGTAGAAGACCTGGACATCTGATCCCACCAAATCAGTACGTCTGGACCTGAGGACATTCTGCCAGGAAGAAGGACTGCTGTGCTGCTGAAGGGACTGTCACTCTGCTGGACTCTGCTAGACTTTGCTGGACTCCTGCTGTGTTGTGACAGTCCTGCTGCCCTCCTTGCCTGAAAGTGGGAAGGACTGAACCTGCATCTCTACATCCCCAGAACCTAAATGACGTCATGGGCTTGCTGGCTTGCCTCTTGTCCTTCAGTCTCGGGTACATCAAACACTTCACTTCATCCTGCAACAGCGCCTTAACTTTGCTTGCTGGGAGTCTTGCCCTGCCAAGTGGTGCCAATCCAGTCCTGTGCCCTTGGAAGTGGGTATAAGGTGCTGCAAGGGTATAGTCCAAGCATCTCTGTTGATGCGCCAGATAGAACCAACACATTTCCCCTTGACAACGTTGCATCTCTGCTGAGGCCAAAGACATTTCATTGCTGACTGCGCACTCAACGGCACATCACCTACATCACTAAGAAATCACCAATGACCGATCTCGGATTGTGCTACTCGGAACCAATGCATCGCCTACATCCAGTCGGATCCACAACAACTCATCACCACCCTGTCTCCACGCATCTGGGCTTCGATGGCGCAACAAGGTACTTTTTCAGCGGGACAAGGTTGATCTGTGTATCTGACCCGTGCACCATTGCGGTCGGCCTGACTTTTCAGATTTCATCTGGTCTAGCTTGATCAGATAGCCCCAGTTGGTGAGTTATGCTTTTAAGCTCTATATTTTCAGATATTTTTAAAAAATGCATATCTCGACTTCTGCTTTTTGGGTTTTTGTCATTTTGGCCTTGTCTTGCTCATTAAAATAAGCTCAATTTTTCTAACCAGGTGTCTGGTATCTTATTTGTTGTATTTTTCCTGTTTTACTGTTTTAGGTGTTGCTACCAATACTTTTAAGTTAAGTCTGTCTGCTCTGCGCCAAGCTACCAGAGTGTGAGCACAGGTTAGTTTATGGTGTGTAACTGACTTACCCTGACTAGGATTGTGGTCCCTACTTTGACAGAGTGCATCAGTCTGCCAACTAGAGACCCAATTTCTAACAACTTTCAGCTCTGGGTGTAATTTGACCTTATGGTAAGCACTACTCAATTTAGTTTTGAAAAGCATCACCAGTTAACATCAATTTCATTTAGTTGATTTTAAGTAACCGGAAACAATCAGAAATAACATTTTCAATTAAAGCTGCTAAATTCCAACACAAGTTCTCAGTAAATAATTGGCCTTCTAATAGTGACCACAGGAGCGAGCCACTCTTCAGGTTCTGCGGCATCTATTTCAAAGTAGTCTTACCTTCGTCTGTGTAGCACCTTTCGTAACACAACCATATGCCCATACCCATTTGTTTTGCCCTGTCTGCCTTGAAACACTCTCTCAAACTTGTGAAGTACTTCTTCTAGACCCTCATTCTCAACCACCATTATTTGATCCTTCGTCATGGGATTTATGATAATGTGTTTATGATATTGATATATCCAGCCCAATATAGGGAGATTAGACTTGGCAACATAAACTTCACAACATAGGTTATTGTGTTGGAAGTGAATCTGAGCTAACATATAACCTGTCACATCAAAGCTTGTTCCATTTTAACTCTTCAGAGCAATATCTTTAGATTTCAATTTGATATTTTGATATTCTTTCACATGTTGGCAAACAGTTCCATAGGTATTATCATAAATAACAAGCAATCAAAGTCACCTCCTTGCCCCTCATCTTGAAGCGTGTTTTGGGTCTGCTTTTCCTTCCCATTTAGTTTTGGTTTTCCGTTTCCATATCATTAGGGTCCCCTTCAGCTGAAAAACGTCCTTTACCACCAGTTCTGCACACAATGGCAAAATGTCTGTTTTTTGCAGGAATGTGGTCTTTTGTCCTACGCATAACAGTCACCCGCATGTTAATTACTTCCACAGCTATGACAAGGCCTCAATCCACTTTTCAAAACTGGTATTGTCTGTAAAATGTGCTTTGTTATTGTACTTTTCATTGGAGTTAGCAACCTATGTTTTCCTCCCAACCACACTTACCTCCTCTTCTTTTTGATCGATTTCCGCTACACCAACTTTTCCTGATATCAATTTTCTATGTTTGTTTCATGCACTTTTCGGCTTCTTCTACCACTTTAGTTATAGTGATTCCTTCTTTTAGAGTGGGGTTTCTGGAGTTCTACAGTTGCGCTTGCATGTTTTTACTTGAACATTAGGAGTTGTTCTTTGATTATTTCTTCTGTCTTCGTGCCAAATTGCCACTTCACAGCCAATGTGCGCAATCTGGCCGCAAACTCCATCCACTGACTGTAGGATTCCGTGGTTGCGTATAAAATTTGTGACGACACATTGCGGCATTTGCAGATTTGGTAAATCTTGTTTCCATACGTAGTTTTGCCTGTCTGTAGACACCTAGAATTTCATTCCCTTGATCATCGTTCACTTGAGGGAAGTAGTTGAAGCTGTCCTTTACCTAGAGTGCATGATAGCAATACTAATAGAGGGGAAATCCAAACTATGTAGTGTTTGTGTGTATTTATCCAATATCTCAATCAAGCCTTCCCATTCTGTTGGGGAAGGACCAGGAAGCATGAGTAAACTGAGGGGCATAATTACTGCGTGTGAGATATCGATGATAGACCGTACCCCAAAAATCAAGATTTTCTGCTCCTCTTGCCTGAAGTATGGGTGACCAGCGGATGGTGTTTTCACTATTGCATAAGCAAAATGAGTAAGCGCCAGTAGGTGGTGCTCGTGCTTTATTTGCTGCTGGCTTTGAAGGCAGGCGGATCCTTCGTGATTTGAAGAATAGAAGTAATTAGGGGCCATATGTACAACACATTTTCCCATTGACACAGAATGGGGAAAACCCTTTGCTACATCTGGCCCTAGATGAGGCCCTTGGGTGCGGGAGGGTGAACGAGCTAATGGAGGCTGTGTGCAAGTTTCGAATCTGCAGGCCACTTCTATACAGTATGTTGCCGTGAGAGTGTTGCGCTGCCTCCGTGTGTCTCTGAGAGGGCCGTGCATGTTCAGGGTGAAAGTAGTTGGCCGACATTTGCACAAGTAAATGTCGGATTACATTTTGCAACATATTTGTCAGAGTGGCGGATGTGTTTTTTTCAGGGGCGTAGCATGGTCAGACTTCCCAACAATCACGCTGGGACGTTTTGTTAAACACGTTATATGACAAGCAGGACATGAGGGGTACTTAAAGTGCAGTGTGTAGTGTTGGGGGCCCTAGGCCTTCATGCTACTAAATCATTGACGCAGACACAGTAGCATAGTGGTTAGAACTGGCCATGGGCACGTGCGCCCAGCCTCTTTTATTGGCAGGGTCACATGACTGGTGACGCCTGTGTTGGGTGGGTGTGGGGTGTGCACATAACACCTTTCCTCAGTGGCTGGTATAAACCCTAGAACCTGTCCAGCAGGACACTACACAGAGAGCATGAGAGAGAGGTGTGGATTTTTGGGGTCCCTCATATCTTTTTGTCCACATAAGCTACCCACACCAAATTTGCATATTTTTTTCCAACATCCTAGGGATTCTAGAGGTACCCAGACTTTGTTGGTGCCCCTAAAGGAGACCAAGAAATTAGCCAAAATACAGTGAAAAGTTCGTTTAAAAAATAAAATAAAAAAAAAGGCTGCAGAAGGCGGCTTGTGGTTTGTTCCCTGAAAATGGCATCAACAAAGGGTTTGCAGTGCTAAAATCACCATCTTCCCAGCTTTCAGGTACAAGCAGACTTGAATCAGAAAACCCAATTTTTCAACACAATTTTGGCATTTTACTGGGACATACCGCATTTTTAAGTTTTTTTTTTTTTGCTTTCAGCCTCCTTCCAGTCAGTGACAGAAATGGGTATGAAACCAATGCTGGATCCCGGAAACCTAAACATTTCTGAAAAGTAGACAAAATGCTGAATTTAGCAATGGGTAATTTGTGTAGATCCTACAAGGGTTTTCTACAGAAAAAAACAACTGAAATAAAAAAATATTGAAATTGAGGTAAAAAATCAGCCATTGGTCTCTACGTTTTACTCTGTAACTTTTTCCTGCAATGTCAGATTTTCTAAAGCAATATACCGTTACGTCTGCTGGACTCTTTTGGTTGTGGGGATATATAGGGCTTGTAGGTTCATCAAGAACCCTAGGTACCCAGAGCCAATAAATGAGCTGCACCTTGCAGTGGGTTTTCATTGTATACCGGGTATACAGCAATTCACTTGCTGAAATATAAAGAGTGAAAAATAGGTATCAACAAAACCTTTGTATTTCCAAAATGGGCACAAGATAAGGTGTTGAGGAGCAGTGGTTATTTGCACATCTCTGAATTCTGGGGTGCCCATACTAGCATGTGAGTTACAGGGGATTTCTCAAATAGAAGTCTGTTTTACACACTGTCTTATATTTGGAAGGGAAAAATGTAGAGAAAGACAAGAGGCAATAACACGTGTTTTGCTAATCTATGTTCCCTCAAGTCTCCTGATAAAAATGGTACCTCACTTGTGGGGGTAGGCCTAGTGCCCGCAACAGGAAATGCCCTAAAACACAATGTGGACACATCACATTTTCCCAAAGAAAACAGAGGTGTTTTTTTGCAAAGTGCCTACCTGTGGATTTTGGCCTCTATCTCAGCTGGCACCTAGGGAAACCTACCAAACCTGTGCATGTTTGAAAACTAGAGTCCTAGGGGAATCCAAGATGGGGTGAGTTGTGGGGCTCTCACCAGGTTCTGTTACCCAGAATCCTTTGCAAACCTCACAATTTGGCAAAAAGAACACTTTTTCCTCACATTTTGGTGACAGAAAGTTCTGGAATCTGAGAGGAGCCACAAATTTCCTTCCACCCAGCGTTTTCCCAAGTTTCCCGATAAAAATGGTACCTCACTTGTGTGGGTAGGTCTTGTTCTCACACAGGAAATGCCCCAAAACACTATCTGGACATATCAAAATTATCAAATACAAAACTAGCTGTTTTTGCGGGGGGGGGCACCTGCGTTTTTAGTCCTGGGCTCAGCAGCCATCTAGGGAAACCTACCAAACCCAGACATATCTGAAAACTAGACACCCGAAGAAGTCCAGGGAGGTGTGACTTGCGTGGATCCCCCAATGTTTTCTTACCCAGAATCCTCAGCAAACCCCAAATTTAGCTAAAAAAATCTCATTTTTCTCACATTTCTGTGTGGTATCACCGCACGGGGACAGATTTCCTACCACCCAACGTTCCCCTCAGTCTCCTGGTAAAAAAGATACCTCACTTGTGTAGGTGGGCCAAGTGCTTGTGACAGGGAAGAGCCAAAAACATGTCGAAATTGAGGGGGTCCAAAAGGGCAGTTTGAAAAAAAACATTTTTAGGCTGACAAGTGCAGCAGACATTTTATCGGTATGGATGAGACAATGCTGGGTGGTAGGAATTTGTTGTATTCCTGCAGATTCCAGAAGGTTTCATCACAAAAATGTGGCAAAAATGTGTGCTCTCCAGCAAAGTTGCAGGTTTGCAGGCCATTGTTGGTAAGGAAATGGTGCGGGGTGCATGGGAAGCACACCACCCTGGAATCAACTAGATGTTTAGTTTTCAGATGTGTCTAGGTCTTGTGGATTTTCCTACATGGCAGCGTCCCAAAGTAAAAAAAAAAAAGTGCAGCCCTCACCATTCCAAGTGGGACGATTTTGAGAGTTACCAAGCTCTCATGGCCCAAATGTAAAACAAAAATCAAAAATAATAAAATGTCCTCTTGCTTGCCATGGGATAAGATGGTATAGTGTGCGGGGGAGAGCTGAAAGACTATTAGCCCCTTCAGTTCAGGTGGGGGCATAACCAGACCCATACTGGTTGGTGGCCACCACTCCACTATTTTCTTTTCTTTTTTTTAATTCCCTGGCATCTAGTAGACTTTCTGTTCCCCCGGGTTGTGGATCGGGGGTAATTGCCCAATCTGCCCATTGGTGGGCAGAACAACGTTGGCCCCATTTATTTGGGGTGGGGGTATGTCCATACCCCCAACCTCTTATTTTGAAAACAAAATCTTCCCTGGCCTGTGGTGGGCTTTCTGCCCTGCTTGGGGGCAGATGGGCCTTCCAAAAAGAAGCCAATCTGCCCCCAAAGGGGGCAGTTATGGCCAACAGTAATGTGCCCTCATGGGGAGAGATCCTTGCTCAAGGGGCTGCCCTCCCCAAACAAAACACACACATACATACACACACACCAATCCATGGTGTCTAGAGGTTTCTGCCCCCTTTGGGGGCAGATTGGCCTAACAAAAATAAGGGCAGAAATGGCCTAAATACACTTTGCCCCCGACGGGAGTGACCCTTGTCTAAGGGGTCGCTCCCTATACATAAAAACATAAAGTAAATAAAAAAAATATATATGTCCCTGGTGTCTAGAGGTTTCGATCCGCCTAATTATTTTAAGCCTATCTGCCTCAGGAGGGGCAGAAAAGGCCTAAAAATATTTTTCCCCCCCGGGGAGTGGCTCTTGCCAAAGGGGCCGCTCCCCTTATGCGTTAGTATAAAACAAATAAAAATTCCCTGGTGTCTTGTGGTTTCTGCTCCCCCTGGGGGCAGAAATGGCCTAAAAATAATTTGCCCCCCGGGAGCGACCCTTGCCTACGGCGTTGCTCCCCATACCAAAAAAAAATAAATAAACAAAAAAAAATTTGGTGTCTAGTGGTTTTCTACCCCCCTTTCGGGGCAGATCGGCCTCATTATATTAGGCCGATCTGCCCCCGGGAGGGCAGAAATGGCCTATAAATTATTTGGCCCCCTGGGTAGCGGCCCTTGCCCAAGGGGCCACTCGACTTATGTGCAAGTATGAATAGAAAAAATAAACCCTAGTGTCTAGTGGTTTCTTCCCCCCCTGGGGGCAGATCGGCCTAATTATATTAGGCCGATCTGCCCCCAGGAAGGGTAGAAATGGGCTAAAAATAATTCGGCCCCCCGGGAGCGACCCTTGCCTAAAGGGTCTCTCCCCAAACATAAAAAAATAAAAATAAAGTACCCCTGGTGTCTAGTGGTTTCTGCCCCCCTCCCCTCCCCCCCCCCCCCCCCCCCGGGGCAGACCGGCCTAATATTATTAGGCTGAAATGGCCTAAAAATCATTAGCCCCCATGAATAGCGGCCCTTGGCCAAGGGGCCGCTACCCCTTATGCGCAAGTATGAACAAAAATAAAAAATCCCTGGTGTCTAGTGGTCTTGAGACCACCACTCTCATAATGAGGGTCAATATATTTCCCCACTGGTAAGGTTAGTTACAGAATGCTGGAGTACAAGAAATTAAGGAGCATTTTTAGTGTGGTCCCCATCATACCCATTCAACAAACTTATTTAATGCAATTTGTCTAGTGCTGCAAGGCATTTACCTTAAAGAAGTGCCCAGGCTACAAATGAACACCACGGTCTAAAAATCCCTTAACAGGAACTGCATCCCATTAGAGTATCTTACCACTGTCATCAAAACATTAAAAAGTTGGATGCTTGCCGCTGCATCAGCCTGTAGATTAAAGAAGGCTTACAGAGACAGAAATGGGACTCCAGAGAAGCTAAGCCAAGAAATTCGGAGCATTTTTACAATAGTAATCAAAGTATGCAGAAGTCAAAGAAGCACACTTTCTGATAATTACAGAGACTTCATAAGAAAATATGAAGAGGAAAAAATGTGCACCATTCTAGGAAAGCACGGACAAATAATAAAAAATACCTGCCAGTTGTTTTGCATCCTTTAATTGGGCTTAATATGAAATATCATTTCAACCATGTCTACATATGTGAGTATCATGCATTTATTTTGGCCACACCGATATGATATTTAATGCATTAAAGGCCATTTAAGGTTGGGTTTGACTATGATATCCATTTGGTTTGCAGTGCATGTAACACCTCTGTTAGTTCCCAGGATAGCAAGCCCAAGGCAAGTCAGATGTATGATGGCTGTAAGTTAAAGTCCATGATTAATGACCAGTATGAGAAGATGTCTGTCGACCTTCACTCAGTAAACAGTACAGAGACTACAATATATGTTTCATTCTTGGGCCTCAATACATCAACTTCTGAAAGAAGCAACATCTAAAAGCCAAAGAATTGTGTCAAGTTTTGTTCCACTTGAAGGTAGTATGTAACTTTGCTGTGTATCAAGTCCATATGTAAAATTCTCAGGTGACTAAGGGCCTGATTTAGATCTTAAAAGTAATACCGCCACCCCGCTGCTGCGGCGGTCCCAAGTACTGCATCAAGCTGACAGCGTTCTGACTGCCATATTTAGATCTATGGCTGTTCAACCACAGTCCGCTCCGAAGGAGTGTATTCCACCTCGCTAGCTGCATCCCTGAGCTGATGTGGTGGAGACCAATGCTGGTGAGTATTAATCCATCGCAGTTGGGATCGCTGCATTGCGCTGACCATATTTAGATAGCACAGTCATGCTGGCAGTGTACTAGCGGCAGTGACATGGCAGTGGGAGTCTGTTGCAGGTCCCATTCAGCATTGGACTATGGCTGTGACTATTGAATGAATGTTAGTAGTCCACACTTGGTGTATATCGGTCAATTGTGAATACCTACAAAACGCACTATAAAACACTCATTTTCAGAGCATTATTCTTTGCCATTCTACTGCTGACCACCAATCTTAGGACAACCTTGCCACAGAACAGGTTATTTTCTTTTTTCAATTCTCCTGTTTTTTTCACTTTGTAATTTTTTCATTGTTTTTCAAATCACTGTAGGGGCACTAGTATATTTATATTTTGATCACTATTGCAGGGAGGAGGAATACTACCATATCTCAGAAAAGGCAAATGTGGGACAGAATAGTCAACAGACTGAGTGCTGTAGCTAACAATCTGCATAAGCAGGTGGAAATTAGGAAGAGGTGGAATGACTTCCGGGGGACAGTCCTTTCCCTGGCCACCAAGCCTCATCTGGAGGTCCAGAGGACTGGCGGTGGTTCTCCCAGACCCCTATTACAACTCTTTTCCTGGGAGGAGAAAGTCTTGCAGATCCTACATCCTGAAGGCTTGACACAAATTCCTGGTGGAGGGGAGACTGGTAAGTTACACCAATGTATATCTCACTGATCTCAAATGGAGCCCCCACACTTAATGTAGCTGTCCGGAATGTTTCTAAACACCTGTCAAAATATATATGTTGAAACTTCAGTTTCAAAAATGTCTTGTGTTATCCAAATTAGTAGCATCATGGTTGCTTCTGCCTATTTAACAATAAACAATATGTATTGTCAGATTATGTGTTGTTCATAATGAATCACCCCTTGCATTTGCCTTGTCTCTTGCTTTATCTCAATGTATGTTGTTATACTTCGAAAAACAGGTTCCTGACACCATTCTATGCACATGAAGGTATAGTGTATGTGAGTGGTATCTTAATCTATTCACATTACACATGTGTGTGTACATATTGTAAATTTGTGATCATTTTCATTGTAGTAATTTATAAAGGTATGTTTTACTCACTTTTTCACAAGTATTGGCAATAGTGTTTACAAATTATTACAACTACCATGATGCCCTGCTTTTGTCTTTGCAAAACAATAGTGCAATGTGATGTAGCCCAATCTCCCTTTCTTTCCCATATGCACAACAGTCAAAACTTTATGTAGTTGTCATTCACCATTTCTTGGTATGTATAACAATTTCTTCTGCTGTGTTGATCCAGTATGGTGTCACCTTCTTGTCACTAAATTTAATTGATCTACTTACTTGCATAAATCATAGTTTGTGGATTTAAAGGTTTCCAATCATGTTATGTGGCATGCTGATTATAACCTGTACTGATACACAATTTCCTTTGCAGTATTAATTTGATGACCAATGCCATTTAATCCAATAAATTGTACCATGCTTTGTTTCTGAGGCTGCTAGGCCTTGATATGGCTCAGCTCTCAAATCTCTGCTTTGTGATGAGTTACATATATACTACATGTAATGCCCACTTTCTAAATAACATTTTACATTTTAGGACATCTCTCCATCATTGCTACTGACATTTGCATCTGTGTCCATTAACCTGCACGAGTAAAGAGTTAAAAATTGCGCAAAGGCCTAAACATTACATTAATCAATAATTTTTTTTTTTTTAGGTTGTTTCATTTGTAGCTGAAGACACAGGTGAGGTACAATACAGACTTTTAATCTCACTTGTTTTGTAATTCATATTAGGCCCAACACCCAGGGCCAGTGGACCACCGCCTGCAACCGAAGACACCTCCATGTCAGGCCATGATCAAGCCTTCAGGTAGGACACCACTCCTGCAAGTCTGGATGATGAAGGGATGTCTGGTCCATCTGGTCTGTCTGGGCAGACAGCCCCTGTGAATGACACTTGAGCAGCACCCACACCTCCCACTGCAGCTGCTACAAAAACGTAGCCCATGAATGCCTCCACTTCCTGTGTCCAGAGGAACACAACTCCCATCTTGTGCCCCCCAGTCCTGGCTACTTTTGAGCAACCACCACCACCTCCAGTTGTACCAGGACACATTGGAATGGGCCACACAGCCTCAAGGGCACAGGGTACAGGGGGTAAGGGTCATGGGAGGAAATCAGTGGGCAAAATGAGGCCACTGGCATCATTGTCACCCAGACCACCACTGACCAAGTCTTGGGAGGTGCAGAGGGAGCACATTGTTGAGCTGCAGAATCACAACTCCAATTTATGCTCATTGACTGGGGTGATGTTTGACAGTTATCATCATATGTTCAGAGCTTCTCCTACACCATCTACCCCTGTCTGTGGTCCTTCAACATCAGGACAAAATGCACTTTCCTCAGCCATAGACAGGGAGGCCCTGCCATAACAGGAAATTGCTCCACCCACCCCAGTCCCTGCACCTGCCCCACCACCCCTTCCCAGGAGGGGACATTTATCCAGACCACCAGGAGAGGATGGCAAGACCTCCACCACCACCACCTCCAAGAGATGCCAAACTTAATTTCCTCCAGTGTGTCTACCATTCACTCGGTAGACTATTTCATGGACACATTCACATTTTTTGAGAAGAACTATGTTTTGTACATTGGCCTCCAAACAGTTTGTGCTCCACAAATATGGTTTCATCCACTATGATGGACTTTAGTTTTTTCGTCTAATTTTTTCAATCTGGTTTCAAAGATTTTGCACAAATGTTTTTTTCAAAATAAATGCACATATAACAAAATCAAATACCGGTGTAGTTTTTATTGTGGTAATTCCTTTTGTATGTCTTCTGTACACCATCATTTTTTAAACTTGTCAAACAATATGATTTAAAAAATATGTGTTTCCCATTTTAAAAAAAGATGGAAATGGAAACAACGAAATCACAATGTATTAGGGTAATAAATGTATAGGTAACACATGTGTGACAAAATCAAAGATGCTTTTCACAACCCATGCAGAACCCAAACAGTCTGTTCCATTTAGAAGTTGTCACTCCAGAACATTGACACTCTGGAACAAAGGAAATATTTCACAAAACAAAATAAAATGGGCAAATTGTTATTGATTAATGACCTCAGCTGGAGCCGGACATCCTGCCCTCACAATAGGAATCCTCCATCAGTAACATCAGTAGTCTCCATCATGGCAGTGACAAACATCGAAATCACATGACCATTTCAGGACACTGGCAGCATCAGGTGCAGTGTCACAACCATTATTCAGTAGTGTGCTATAAAAGGTTCTTTCAATTATGAGGAGACACATCAACAGCTTCCTACACTGAACACATTGAAGATTTAGCCAATGTGAAGGGAAACTAGTATGCTATGGCTTTACAGATAAATGTTATTAAAGCAAGTTAAGCAGCACATATTGCCTAGGTGGCAACATCCAACAGAAAACAGGTATGATACAATCCCAAGAAATTTAATTCAATCACAGTGCAAGCTGTATTTGTAGAAGATCTGTATATCCAAAGTGGGTATCTGTCCCAAGATCAACCCATGTTCCCATTGAACTTTCCAACAGCAACATGTCACTGCAAATGTCTCAACTTTGAAATGTCCAAATGAAGATAGCATGGTGAAAGATCCTAAAACGAGGGAAAATGAATGATTTCACATACTAAATTTGCCTCAAAAGATAAGTTAGGAGGACACATATACTTACCACTAGCAAAGGTAATCTATGTCAATAAACACAGTAGTCCATGTGGGGAAACTTTAATCTACAAACATCTTTGCCTTGGACTTTCCTGAATTGTCCATTCCTACTAAATTAAAATCACAGACTTATGTTCATTATGTCACAAGTTGTTCTGACATTGGTTGTTACAATATGTAATTGTAAACTTATTCTCAGGTGAAGAAGTGGTCAATGACATTATGACGTAGGCCAATTCCTTCCTCTTCACCACTGTCATCTTCATTGGGCATTTCCACATCTTCACCAGGTGGCTCTTCACGGTCTCTATCCCCTGCGATGATTGGGATGTTCCATCGCAGGGCGATGTTGTGCAGCATGCAGCAGGCAGCTGTGATTTGGCACACCTTATTCGGTGAGTAGAGAAGGGCTCCACCTGTCTTGTCCAATCAACAAAATCTGGTCTTCAGGAACCTAGAAGCCGGCTCCACTGGCCTCTATGTTCTTCCATGGGTTTCACTGAAGTGGACTTCCCCTGGTATTGTTGGATTCCTCAGCAGTGCCAACAACCATGATCAGTTAGGATATGCTACGTCTCCTACATGGAAGCAATAAATTGATATATTAAAATCATATAATGTAATTGTACATTCCTAAACTAGGATTACAGCAAATGATCCTCAAGTCATATTATATTTTCCAACAAGCCAGGCACTTTCAGGTCCAAGTTGTGACATTTGCAAGGGTATGAAGCTGTTCCATATAAAACAGAATCATGTGTTGACCCTAGAAAGTGGCAAACACACTTGAGATGAACAAATCAGGTAAGCAGACAGCTTGCACTTTGAATGGAAGTTCTTCTGTTTGCAATATACCTGTTTCTTGGTATGTGGTAGCACCAAGGTAATATGTATGCCTTGCATTGCTCCAAACACATGTGGTAAGCCACCCAAATCATAAAATTCTCCCTTCACATTGGTCTAATCCTAAACTCTTAGATACTGGATGAAGTGGTGATGTGTCTCATCTTTGAAGCAAGGACGTCTTGTAGCACACCACTAAAGGTTGGCTGTGAGATATATCCAGATACTGCCACAGTGTATTGAAAAGATCCAGTGGCCACAAAATGAAGTACTGCCATGAGTTTCACTATTGGTGTTATTGTTGTTGTATTCCTATTATGAAGCAGGAGATCAGGCTCTATCTGCTGACATAAATCCAGCATAGTTTGCCTATTTAATCTGATTTTCTTTATTATGTCCCTTTCTTCTATGGTAGCAAGGCCTGGAAATGGTTTGAAGACTTGTGGATGTCTTTTTCTACTCATCCCTGGGTTCATATATCTGCATGTAAGGAAAACAAGCTATCACTTAAAATCATAACAGAATACTTTCACAACCAACATACATCTAATGTCTTGGTTAGCTTAGTGATCTTATTGTGTCATATTTGTACACATAATCTGAAAGCATTTTTGCAACTTCAGATCTCAATGTTTTATGTCTGACATTTTTTTACAAATAATATGTAAATACTACATTTGAAATGTATTGTTTGCACATGTTTTTTAAATGTGTTACTGTTACTATTACTGTCAGCAGAAGTATAATATACACTGCAGCACTATCAATGTCAAACACAGTAATGGTTCACTTTTTAATGTTTCATATTTTGGAAAACACAATGTGGTACGTATCTCACATTGGTATACAAAGTAGTCACCACTTTGAGTGCAGGTGATGCACAAACAATTTAAAAATACATAGCTTCACGTTCTAAAATTACGGGTGTCTGACCTTGCCACCAGGACATTGGCTATCTGACTGCCGTCAGCGGAAGTTTGACTGTGTAGTAGGTGTAACATTCCAAGACGGACACTGCCATGGGACGTGTGACGCCTATGCGCAAAAGCCAATTGCTGTGTCCGCCTCCAATGCAGAGCGTGTATGCCGTGTGCTTTTACGCAGCATCTGGAAAAAACCTCACTGGCATCCTAACACTGCAGCCTACAAAACCTCATCACCTTTTGTTGCTGTTACTGACATCTGGGAGCCAGGATGCCGGGCAGAGGAGGTGACAGGGCCCCTGCTTTCTCTCCTGAAGTATTAGAGCTTCTCACCAGGGAGTCCCTGTCCCTGGACAGCCAACTGTATGGGGACCCAAAGGAACAGGTACATGTTTGGGTGGGGAATGTTTGTCATATTAACTTGTTCCTACTTTTTACACAGGCTAATTTGTCCATTTGTGTTCATGAGTGATGTGTTGTTATTGGAGTGTAGTGAACTGAATGATTTAGCTGGCTACAGAGTATTTGTTCATGTTAGTAATGTCTGCACATTGAAATGACAAGTCATCTGAAAGAATAAGCTCAATTTGCAGTTTCTCACAATTCCAGATTTATTTGGATAAACTGAAGGCCTCTTACTTCCAGTGAAATAAACAAATTCCCCCAAGGGAAAGCAATACAATCACCCCACACACTCACAATAAATGGATCTCTCTAATGATCAATCTTAAAACAAAGGAATCTAAGGTATATTTTTAATATAGTCCCAAATCAAAACCCAATATCATCATAATCACAAAGCTAAACCATCAATCAAAACCATCAATAAAACCAAACAGATTCAATAAAAGGGAGACAATAAAAAGACATATGGAATAGTCTGTTAAAATTAGACTGTCCCAATTCTGGTAGGCATAGGCCCATCGATTGTTGTCATCTATCCTTATTCGATAACGGCCTCCTCCTGTGGGTCCAGTAATAAAATATAGCGTTGACTCGTTTCGGTGGGACTTCCAGACCTTTTCACCATCTTCTTCAGGACTAGATAATATGCTCCCAAAACTTATTAAAACAAGCCTAAATGAAGCAACACAAAAGAATATATATGTATGTATACACACACTCCAACATATCACAGAACCCCATACTCTACCTGCAACCGCCCCCATATAGCCATTTTATTTCCCAAGTCCAACCTCTAATATTTTTTACACACCAAGATTCCTTTTATATCCATCATCACTAAGAGAGATTTAATTGCCTACATTCCAGATCATTCTATACAGGAAAAATATAAATATAGATAAATACACACATATATATATAATATATATATATATATATATATAAAAAATTCGTAACATTTTTTTTAATTTTTTTTTCATTAAATATCTTTTTTTTTTTTTTTTTTTTAAAGAACCCATTTATAAAAACTTTAAAAAAAAATACTTTTTACCTTATCCCCAACACTCACCTCAATAATGGCAAATCAAATCATCCAAACCGATCCAAATATTAGCATAAATACTTTCCTTGATTTCCGCAGTCTTTTGGAAATATATTTCTACATAGGTGAAATAAAAGTCCATTAATGAATTGCTCCTCTTCTGGAGTGGACCCTCATCAAATCATTACGTGATATCCAAAATAGTGTACAAAATTAATCCATGACTTATTAGTTATCACCCTCATAGGTGCATATAAAGTGTGAGAAATATCATGGTGAATATAGGGGAACAATCAAATTCATGTGCATCATGCAGTCCCAAATTCACTTGATTTTATAGCACGTATAAACACCCAAATAAAACAAAATGAAAAGGTTTTTCCTTTTCAAAACCACAAAATGTGAGATTATTGTTAAACTTGTGATATCCCTGGAGCTTACCATGGAATCCACATATCTTATAATATAGTGAACCAGGACTATTTATTGTCCATCAGGTTCTACCCTTAATTCTACAATAGAAGTCAAGAAAATATAATTAAGGATAATGCATAATACTGTACCAAATATAAAAACCTCCTGCAACCTCTTTTTAAAATATTCACTTTTCCTAATACAAAATATAAGAATATTTATTCACATCCAACACTAATATCAACTCTCGCTATTTTATCCAAACTCATGAGAACCATTTTAATACCCCCAGTACTTGCTAGTATTCACATTATCCTGTGATTCCAGCCTTTTGAATGGTTAGTGATTTATTTCTTTTAAAAACCCATACCCCCTCTCATGTCTTTGTACCATAAGTTAAACTAATACTATTTAAGATTATTATATT
The DNA here is from genome assembly GCF_031143425.1 of Pleurodeles waltl. Lineage (NCBI taxonomy): Eukaryota > Metazoa > Chordata > Amphibia > Caudata > Salamandridae > Pleurodeles > Pleurodeles waltl. Next base: position 415,427,169 of record NC_090437.1, on the reverse strand, counting down.
TCATGGTGCTTCATTAACTATAAAATGAAGTACCCCCTTTGGTTTACCCATTTCCCTTTTCTTACCGCTAAATCAGCGTGGCTAAACTTAATTATCCTCTTCTTTCAATTTGGTCAGCAAAGGACCTGACTCTCCTAACGCCGATCTATTTATACACGGAATACTCACCATCAAGTGTGGACTAGGGAGCACACTCGCTTCCCGTTCATCCGAGTTCACTTCCTGTTTAAGCGAAGTGAACACTAGACTGTCTCAATGCGGGCGCCATCTTGGAATCCCACATGCGTTCAAAGTGATTTCCTTCTTCAAAATAAAGATAGAATCGCTTTTCACAATTAACATATGACCAAATCTACTCCATTCAAAATCATCCTGACAGAAAAATAATTAAAAACGAACAACAATCTTCTTAAAGGCTAACAACTATGCCAAAATCAAATATAGAAAATCTACAAAGCCTAATACTAGACAAAACCAATAATCATGAAATCAATTACTATCATATATACAATGGTCCTAATCAGTGAATTTCCCTAATCTTATTATATTCCACTAAACATATAAAACCTACAACCGATTCTAATCACCAGTCTCCTCCTAGACCCCTATTGGCTCAACACCATTCTTCCCTGCAGTTTAAACTTTTCTCAATAGTATCAAACCCAGTGATGTACCACCATTCTCGTTTCTTTCTCAACAAATCACAATTACCGCCTCTCTTCCTGGGGAATATTTTCTCAAGAATAAACCACTTTAAGTCCCTTTCCGAGTGTTCACTACTGAGAAAGTGTTCTACCAATGGTGCATTAATCTTTCTAGTTCGAATGGCCGATTTGTGTTCACACAAACAAATTCTCAGTTCTCTTCCCGTCTCCCCCACATATCCTAATCCACAGGGGCAGAAGATAATGTACACCACATTCTTACTCCGACAATTATTCAGGGTTTTTGAGGTAATAGTCACTCCCTCATATTTGATAGCCATCTTCTCTATACATTGATCACAGCAACTACAATTTCCACATTTATAGTTCCCTCTAATTATATTACCAGTCAACCCCAGCTGTCCAGCTGGGCGATCTTCCCTATAGGTATGAACCAATCTATTTCTCAGATTTTGACATCTAAATGCAAAGAGGGGCTTATCCAACATGGTCTCATCTTCAACATTCAATAAATGCCAATTCCTATTTATCACATTTTTTATTTTGTTACTAATCCCACTAAACTGGCTAACAAAGACAATCCGCTCATTTTCCTTTCTTCTTTGATCCTGGTTAAACATACTATCCCTATTATAGCACCAAGCTCTTTTGAAAGAGTGACTGATTAACTTTTTGGGGTACCCTCTGTTCTTCAGTTTTTGTTTCAAAACACTTGAATGTTTATAAACGTCATCCAAAGTTGTACAATTTATCCTTAATCTCAGAAATTGTCCAAAAGGGATACAATCCCTCTGGGCTTTAGGATGAAAACTCTTATAATGGAGCAGAGTATTTTTGTCAGTGGGTTTTGTAAACAACTCTACCCCCAAACAACCATTATCATCCTTAATAGAAATATCAAGAAAATCAACCACCCTCTTACTTAAATGGGCTGTAAAGCGTAGGTTGATAGCTCCCAGATTCAACCACTGGAGAAACTCATATAATGGCTCTCGCGATACTTCCCATATAAAGAATATCTCATCAATGAATCGAAACCAGGAAATAACACTTTCATAGAAGGGCGCTGTCTCATTGTATATATGCTTATTCTCAAATTCTCCCACATAAAGGCAAGCCAGACTTTGGGCACAAGTTGCTCCCATGCTGGTCCCTTGAAGTTGGAGATACAGATCATTTTTGAACAAAAAAAGGTTGTTTTTAAGAACCAAAGAGACACAGTTAATGATGAACTCACTATTTGCACCTCTTAAATCTGTCACCTCTAAGCAATTACTTATTACATCAAAAGTATGGTCCTGTGGAATATTGGATTTATGGTGCTTCTATATCTAGAGTGACTAAAAACTGTGTATCACTATAAAACAATCTACCCTCCACCTTGGATATCATGTCAGTCGAGTCCCTTATATATGACCTCTGTTGTAAAATCAAAGGCTTTAAAAACCTGTCTACATATTTACTGAGAGGTTCAAGAAGGGACCCGATACATGAAATAATCGGACTCAGAGGTGGGTCTAAGGCATTTTTATGGATTTTAGGCAATCCATAAAATGCCGGGGTGATGGGTCTCTCATTCAAAAGGAAAAGTCCCTCTTCCTCACAAATCCAACCCTCTAGTAGTCCCTTATCTATGACGTTTCCCACTTCCTTCTTCAATATCTCCAGTCGGTTCATTGGCACTTTCTGATAATGATCTTGTACTGATAAAAGATCTTCAGCCCTCCTCTCATAATCCCTCGTATCAAAAACTACCACACCCCCACCTTTATCCGCAGGTTTTATGGTAATACTGACATCCTCCTGTAAAGCACAGAGAGCATTATATTGCTCCCTCGGCAAGTTGTTCTTTGGTTTAAAAGGATTACGTACAGTTCCCTGAATCTCTTTATCCACCAATGTCTCAAACAGTTCTACTTCTTTTCTTACTTGTGAAAGCAAAGGAGTAAAGGTTGATTTGGGTCTCAAACCAGAGATATTATTAGCCTCCCTTGAATCTTGACACCCCATAAAGTATTTATGTAGCCTAACCTTCCTAAAAAAGCCCTCAAATCCTGCTGTAGGTCCAACCTATTAACACTAGCTGTGGGAGCAAAGCTAAGACCCTTTTCTAACACCTCTAACTCGAAGTTAGTTAGGGTCCTTGCTGATAAATTAATTATTGTTGGCCTTGTCTACCTCCAATATCTTTGGTTCCTTGTTCTTATGTATTCCTGTTGTGGTTGGTTCCGTTGTGGCATACCCCTTTCTCCTGTGCCCCTGCCTCTCCGATTCAATCTGGGGCGAGGTTATAAAAAAACATTACTACTGTGTTCTCCCATTTCCACACTATTATGTGTATATGCCTCATCTTCACTGCCTGAACCTGATGACTCAGAAAAAGTTACATACTTTTACCCTCCCGTTTTGGGGGCCAACCATCTTCGTCCCAGGGTCGCCACCCTGATCTTTTTTACTCTGATAAAAATCTTTTTGCAAAAACGGGTCAACTAATTCATAATTAAATCTGTTGATGTCTTTTCTCAATTTTACAGACTTCTTATTCATAAGATAATCTCTATATCCATCAACATCCTGGTTTATTTCCTCTAAACATTTTTTTTTACATTTTCTAAAGCCATGGTCTCCTTTAAGGCTTTTTCCAAATCCTCAATCTCTTGTTTCTCTATTAATACCATACCTTGTGCTGTTTCAATGATTAGCAGCATCCAATCCCGACTGCACCAATTGGCTATAAGAGTCCAGGTCTCTAGAAATTTCCTATTTTCTATAAATAAACCAGGTTCATTTCTTACCTGTAATCCAATTGGAATAACCCCTGATTTCACATATTCTATAGCGAAATCCGCATGTAATTCAGTCCTGATCATATTTTTCTTTAAATTTAAAATCTTATTCTTTTTATCATTATCATCCGAGGTAACTATTGTTACTCTTCCACCACTATTGCCACTGGTTCCAATGATCTTATTAAATTGATCATCACTAAAACCAAATGTTTTAAAAGAATCCATGGTAAGGTCCACAGGACCACAAACCTCTCCAACCAACAGGTTGTACTATAAGTAACAAAGAAAATAGAGAGGGGACCCTCCTATCTCCGATATCCCGAGAGGGGCAGGGCACCGTAACACAGTGAAATAAACAAATTCCCCCAAGGGAAAGCAATACAATCACCCCACCCACTCACAATCAATTAATCTCTCTAATGATCAATCGTAAAACTAAGGAATCTAAGGTATATATTTATGTGGCAAGTGGCATGGTGGGTTAAAGAACAATGGGTTGGAATGCTACCCCGAACAATTGCCAGTGGTCAGACTTATTAAAAGCCTTCTCCCATCACATTTTGTGTGTTTTATGTGATGTCCTAAGTGGTCAAGGGTATGCCCAGATGTGGATCACAGTGCCACCAGAATCAAGCTACACCTGACTAAATAGCCTCAATCAGGGTGAAAACGGGCTTGGATTGCTTGTGTTTCAGTTCATAGAGGACCTGGCTTTGTAGTTCAGGCTGGACTGTTCTTGTTGGAGCACAGTCAAGACTGATTTGTATATTGCTGGTTGTAATCTGAAGTGGCATGGTAGGCAAAAGAACAATTGCTACCTGAGCTAGTGGTTAGACTTATTGCAAGCATTCTCTAATCACCTTTTGTGTGTTTGATAGGTCTACCAATCCTCAAGGTGATTTATTTTTGGTCAGCCTGAACATTCATATGAGAATGTCCTGAATTCTATATAGCTTCAAACAAAGTAATGTATGCCTTGAATTAGAAGGCAGAACATCTCATCATTGAGTACCATGTACCAATAGGCTTAAAGAAGAATGGCCTGACGTGCAGAAACAATGAACTGTAGGTCAGGTGATGCGGAGCATAGAAAATAACATTTGGGTAGTGTCACCCTACCTTTTGCTTGTGAAAAATCTGTACAATTAAGTGGTGTTCGTGACTCGCTACTACTAGAACACTTACCATTATCTTTTTGGAAATAACATGCTTGAAAAGAACAAGAAGCATTTGTAAATTAAGATATGAACTAGCAAAGTACATACATCTTTAATAGAACAGCTGTGCCCATAACGAAGAGCATAGCATTAGCCAGTGCAAGACAATTGTTTCATTTTCTAAAGATGGGGAATATAAAAAGTATCATAAACAGCCTTACAATATTCAGACATCCATATTTCTTGATATAATTTTGGCCCTGAGTGATAACTAGGCCTGAGTGATCCAGGTAGTTCGTCAATGAGAAATTAAATAAAACTAATTAAGATTTAAGCAAATTGAATTGTAAGTAAAACCTTGAATGCAATTAAGTGTGGTTTGGATATTAATTCCACCATCCTTCTAGAATAATACAGTATACGTTTTAGTATGCAAACATTTGGAATTTATGATTGAATATGCATAGGCTGTCTATAAAGGGCACCAATGGGTATCCCTGTAGATTGTCATAAGAAACATTAGCCAGACCTGCATCAGTCAAGTTAATAGTAGTGTGCAACTTCAATGCCTTTTATAATGAGACACTCAGCCTCGTAAACTAAGAAGGAAAATTCCTAGCCAGTATTGCAGTAGTAGGAAAATCCTAGGTCCTGAGGTCAACAACCTTTTCTACATCCAAAACTAGTACTGCTACCAGCAGTTGGATTATGGTGAATATATTTATATCTAGTAACCATGTAGACTAAGTACATTGTTCACGTATTGATGACCAGAAATTGAGATAATCTGGTGTTTGCATATCAGGGAATATGCTTGTGTCACCATATGCTTTGTACTATTGTCGCAAGGATCTTGTAATTCACGTTGAGTAGATTGATGTGTTTCTATGACTGTGGATCCAGCCGGGACTTTCCTGTTCTAAAAATCACTAGAACACCATGAAGGACTGAAGGATTCTGTCACTACCTAGAAGTTTGCTGAACAGTGACACTAACCTGGGAGATAGCTGTTCTAACAAGACTTTACATATTTTGACTGTAAGGCTGTCCATAACTACAGATTATTACCTGAGTGTTTCACAAAAGAAGATATATAACCTATACGAGGAATCTCAATGCTATTCAAAAATTGCTTAGGATTTAATATTGGGTGGATCGGGAGCTTGATATATGGCTTGCGGGTGATCTAAAATATCTGACACATTTTTGAGTAATCATATATTTTGAGCCTTATAATGTGATTCCAAATTGCTTGAATTAAATTTCATGGCAAGGACTTGCGCCCTTGCATGCATAGTTTGCTCATCAATAATTTGACTGCACCTGTTAAACTGATATTATCAATGATGTCAAAGGAGATGTTATGAGTAATGTAATATCTAGAGTAATTAGCAGTGCATGGCGAAGTCATGAGCTATAGTTACCTTAGGACACAAGTTATAGTTACTTGAAATAACTCCAACTATAACTGAATTTCCACAGTTTTGTGCATGTAAAATCTGAACCTAACTATACCATCCCTGAAACCTTTGTTTTTTTAGCGAATTTCTAAGGTTTTTAAATTCTATTTCCTAGCTATAATGTCCCTTTAACCTTTGTTTTTTGTTCAGTGAATTTCTAGGGATTTTTTAACGTTAAGTAAGATGTCCATTGCAATACATGGTAAGGTGGGGGTTCCTTATTTACTTTCAGTTTTCCACTTCCATTCTATTAAAATTACATTCAGATGTGGCACACTTTTGGCATAAATTAAGAACGTTAGCACTCTAGTTGCTCTTAGAACCCTGTAAGCTGCTGATCACCAGGAAGGTAGTGGCAGTCTGCTGCTGGTGTTGAAAGTTCATGTTTCAGCCCACATGTCAGAATGTTGTAATGAATTTGAAGAGGAATATATTTGAGATCTCTCTTAAAACATGTGCTAAGTTTTCTTTCTACAGCACAAACCATAATTCCTGTGACAAAATGAGCCCACTCATTTTGTTCCTTTCTAAATTACATGTTTTAAGTTTTATCAGTTCAGTTCAATCAAGATGGCTTCAGGAGTGCCACTTATTTGTCATAAGTAAGGCTGTTAGTGCTCTAGTTGTTCTTTAGGGCACTCTGGGAGGCTGCACTAGACCAGAGGAGAATCAACTTACTGGCTGCTCCTGTTGGAAGTACAATAAGAAAATATTTTATAACTCACTTAAAACGTGTCCTAATTTTTCTTTCTACAGCACTAATCATAATTTCTTTGACAAAATAACCCTCCCCATTTTGTTCCCTTCTAAAGTTAAATGTTTTAATTTTTACCAGTTTGATTCAATCAAGATGGCTTCAGGTGTGCCCCACTTTCGTCATAAATAAGACTGTTAGCGCTTTAGCTGTTCTTTAAAACACTGACAGACTGCAGTAGGACATAAGGGGATCAACTGTTGAAAGTACATGTTTTACTGAGAATGTCTAACTTCATTCTCATGTGGCTGAGAAAGATAGTGTGAATTTCAAGAAAATATAGTCTCATTTTCTCTTCTGGAGCACCTTACCTCTTTGTGAAAATCATGAGAAAACAGTTTTCTCTCAAACATGATTCATGAAATCCTAGCAAATTAGTAGGGTACCCGTCAACAAATTATTTATATCGTAACTAAAATGTGTTATCACCCTTCATGTGTTCTCCTTTTTGTGACCCTCAAAACCTGCCATTCTCGACAATGCATTTCAATGGGTTGCTATCGGGTATATTGGTTCCAAGATGGCTACCATCACTTTCTAGTTAAAGTGGTGACAGCCAATCAGATCTCACCATGAGATCTGTGCTTAGGCTCCATTCCACCCAGATATATGAATTTATTTTTCCTTTAATTTCTCAAACTACTGAAGGGATCCAAAGAGCAAAAAGCACTCTTTCTGGATCAAGAGCTACCTTTCTACCAAGTGTGGTGTAATTCCCTCCAGCAGTTTGGGCTGTAGTCGTGTCTAAAATCTCTATGGGTATTAAAATGGGAAACACACTTTTTTTGACTCCCCTTTTTCTCTGCTCCTGCTTGACGGATCACTCAGAAACTTTCCATGCACAATAAGATTCTTGGTCACGTTTTTTTGGAAAATTTTGTGTAGATTCGTTGAATTGCGCCAAAGATATAGCCAAGTAAAACAAAACAACACATTTTTTCTATGGAAATTAGGCCCTAACTATAAGAGGTAAAAAAAAATAATAATAAAAAAAAATATATATATATATATATTTTCAAAATCCCTTTGGAAAAATGAATGGAGAAAAAGTGTTTTAGGACCCCACTTTTTCTCAACCTCCCTGAACGGATCTCCCCGAAACGTTCGAGTCAGCAGCTGATGTGACTGGTAATTTTGTTTTGGAAAGTTTCATATATGATTGGATAATGACTTGTCCACAGAGTGCTCAACAGAATAGCCTGCCGAACCAGCTTGAGAAATCAGTTGTTTATGTTATCCTATCTCAACTTTGAGGTTTCGAAACCTAAGTCAGAAAAACACAGAAATTCAACTTGTTTACCACTATAAAACTCTGATCTTCCACTGGTTTATGAAGAATGATGGCCTCAATGTGCACACTAACAAAATTCATTTTTACTGTTGTGTAGTGGATGAAAGTGCTTAATGAGCTTGGCAAATGGGAAGCCAACATTTCTTTTAATTTGCTTTGTTTGTTTGCCAAATTAACCATGCCTTCCAATTTCTCAAGTTGCTCACTTACTTAAATTCAAGGAAGATTATATCTCTGTGCACTAATTTCCATGTCCACTTGTTTAGACTGGATTATAGCAACACCCAGAGTGAATTCTGATGTCTTAATTTGTGCGTCTGATTTGGAAATTTAAGTGCCATATTATCCAGCTCCTTCAAATGTGCAATGAAAGAATCCAGTCTGTCTTCTCTATATTCAGCTACAGGAGAGCCCAGATTGTAGCTGGGTCTTTTTAATTTCCTATATTGTTTTTCAAATGTACTGGAGTAGGAAGGCAATCAAATCAGCTGTGTAGTTCCTTGACCTTCTAATTCAGCGGTTTCCAACCTGTGGTTCTGGGGGTCCGAGAAGCCTCCTCAGGGGGTTTGTGACTATTACTGATTAGGTCCCCAGCTTTCAGTAATGACTCAGTGGGGGGGGTTCCCTGATTCCCATAATGATTCAGTGGGGGTCCCCGGGTTCCAGTAATGATAAACTGGGGGCCAAAGAAGTCAAACGGTTGGGAACGACTGTTCTAATTAATAGGTTTTCTTTCTTTCTTTCTTCCTTTATTTCTTTCTTTCTTTCTGTCTGACTGTCTTTCCTTCTCTGACCCACGTTTTTTGGATTTATTAGAATTATTGCAACAACTCAATAGAGGGGTAATAGAAATTCTGCTTACTCTATATACAGTGCCTCACAAGTTCTACTCAGTACACCTTCCTTGAATGTGGTCACCGACCTTTGCATAGTATTGCTCCAAACCAATTCTTTATGTTGTTTGCCTAACTGTTGCTAGGCATTTCTGGACATTAACCAGCATTCGTTAGGACTGACATGCACAGGTATTTTCAAACCTGCCGAAGACATACTTTCTATTTAGTCACTGATATTAATTTGTCTATTTATATCGCTAAAGGATCAAGAAGGATAACAAGTCTTAACAAGCATTGCTATAACCAAGATGCCACTCCTTCAACAGGCGAGTGCGAACTGACTTTGCCAGTATTTATTTATTTATTTTGAGGGTCTATCAGTGCTAAGTCCTACGGAGCCAATCACTTTCTCTATTTTATTGTACCATTCTGAAATGGTCTTCAGCCATACTGGAATGGTAAACTACAAAAATACCCAAAATGTCACACAGCGTCATCATATATGAGCTTGAATGCAAGTGAATGGTGGACATCTTGGAATGGCTTAAAGAGGCTGTCCAATAGCCCCTATGTGTATGTATGTTTATGTTGTGTGATGACAAAAGAGCTCGCTATGCATAAAGTTGTTTGGAACCAAGCTCAAAAAAATGAAGTGATAGGACATATTAGCATCAGATGTTTAACATCACAGAATCAACACTATCAAAGCCCTGTTTGTAACTGTAATTGGTCTGCTAACATGGAAGCATGTTAATACTTTTTGACCAAGGTGGGGGGTAAATGAAGCTGCGTTCGGAATATGGAATGCTTAGTATTTATTATATGCCTAACAGCTGCACTCAGTTTTTTCCTATGAGAGTCTGAACGTGGCCATGTCGGTTGTTCTATCTCAGCCTTACAAAAGTTATTCCCACGGATTAGATTCATGTGGATCCTATGAGGGAGAAGGGAAAGCTTACAGGTATCATTGTTCCTTCCATGATATTTTCTCCCGTCCTTCCCTTTACATTAGCTTGTGTTATCAGAGGAAGTCTGCAGTCCTTCCCGGACCTGCCTCCACGAAGGAGACAAGGGAATGCCCATGGGGGTTTGGGGGGAGCAAAGGGCTAGCCTTGTCTCCCCCGGGCTTATTGGGCTGTTATGGAATGATCCACGAGCCCAAAACGGGATTGGTCAGGGATCCGGATAGGGCGGTGCTTGGGGCAGGGGGATAAAGGGTAGGGGCTGGGTGTGGGCGGCCTCTGTGGCCGTTGTCACACCCAGTGGGCGTTTTGTCTTCGTGTCAAGGTTTATAGTGAGGCGTGTTAGAGGCAAGTGTAGGCGGAATTAAGTTGTTTGGGCGGAGTTTTTTTAATTTGGAGGCTGGTTTTAAGAATAGCATTATTATGGAGCCGAGCAGGGTGGTAAAAGTGCTGAAAGTCCTTCAAGATGAAGGGAGGGAGGATTTAATTAAAGAGGGGGTGCTGGAAGAGGCTTGGGTGGGGTTAAGAAGGCCTAAATGGCTTTTAGCAGAAGGTGTATCGGCTGCTGTAGCGGCTTGTTCTTCGCCGCCAAAGTCATGTAAAAAGTTTAAAACCAAGATCGCTACCGGGAGGAAGGTTTCGCGCTCACCAGAACTTGTAGAAGTGTTGGCTGATCCAATTATGGCTCCGCAGTCTCTGGCTGGGATGCGGAGGAGGCGGGGAGTTAGTTTGCCCAGGTGTCAGGGCTTGTCGTCGTTACGGCGTGTGTCAGTGGGGGGGAGAGGCGCTGGCCTCATGCCTGCGGTGACGGTGGCCGGCCACATGGGGGCTCAGGCTCGAGGCGCACATGCGCGTTTGTCTAAGCGTGTGCAAGCTCGATCGCCTTTAGAAAGAGGCGACGAGCTTAATACGAGATATTTAGAGGAAAGGCCCTTAGGAGGCGTTTCCAACATGGCGGCGCCCAGTGGTGATTCTCAGCCGATGTCGGCTTTAGAAAAAAGTGAATTGGGCACGCCAGTTAAGATGGCGCGCCCGTTTCTAATGTGAGTAATGAGGTGGTTGTTATTTCGGATGAGGAAGAGGAGGTGCAGGTGAGCGCTGACAGTGGTTTAGTTAAGGGCTCAAGAGGTAGGGTGGGTTTTTATGGTCAGAAGGGTGGCAGGTTTATGCAGTGAGTACCTAGGGTGGTTAGTCCGATGCTGCATAGGGTGCAGTCTTGGGAGGTAGGTAACCAGGCTGTTCTTCGGTTAGGGGAGCAGATTGAGTTAGTGGACAATAGTGGGGCTGTGTTTAAAGGTAGTGTGTGTGGTGAGGCGAGTAGTACTGGTGCAATGGGTAGGGCATACGTTAGCCTAGATTTTTGGCAGCCTGATAGTGGTGAGGGACCCTCTGGGTGTGACACGTCCCATGCTTCGAGCGGACATGGGGTGCAGGCGAGTCACCAGCGGTCTGGGCGGATGGTTGGTGAACAGAGCTGGCTGGTGAAGGTCAGGGCGCCTTCAGAACACCGGCTAGAAGGGAGGGTTAAACCCGGAGCGGTTTACCCAACTTCGGGGGAGACAGCTGGAGTTGACAATGCACAGCCATCCAGTAGCCAGGGCGCTGGTGCTGGTTGGACTTCTATGGAGGAGGACTTACTTGATTATGAAGATAACATGGAAGAACCAGTGATGTCACAGCAGCGGGTTGTGTTGGCTGGATACATGCCTGGGGTGGTCCAGGGCGGCCATTGTAAGGTTCACCGCCGGGATATGTTGGCTGGCAACTTGCCGAGAGGTGAGGATGGGTTTGTTGGGTCTATGAGAGTGAATGAGTTGCAGGAGAATTTGGGGGATTTGAGACGGACAGGTGCTTTGAATATTATGGGCGGTTCAAGGGAGCAAAGGATGAGTAAGGTGGATGCATCTATTCAGGTGAGTTCGGTCATGGAGGTGGATGGTAAGTTGGAGGTAAGTGGGGGTAATGGTTATGTGTCAGTTAAAAAGGCTGAGTCAGGTGAGGGTGGTACGACAGCCACAGGTGTTAATACGGGAGGTGATGGAGTGGGGGGTGGGATTAAGTCCAAGAAGCTGCCTTATATGGGAGTGTCGATGCCTGTGGGGGCGCATCTCACTCTGAATTTGAAGGAAAAAATTTGGAAAGGGGAGTTCGTTGATGTTTTTAAATTGCTTCATAGGGTGGTTCAGGCGAAAGAAGGGTCAAAGGAAGAGGAATGGGAATTAGCTAGGAGACCTAGAGTTCCAACCACGATAGAGAATTGGACGTCAGCTTTTTTGATCTACGCTAGTGTTTATTGCGAGAAACATCAGGATTCTTGTGTGGCTTTGTTAAAGTATATGGACGTTTTGCTGAGGGCTCAAATGGATTACAGTGGTTTTGGATGGTTTAGGTACGATGAGGAATTCAGGGCAAGGAAGGCAATGGACTCGACTAAGATGTGGGGCGAAATTGATACTGAATTATGGATGCAGTGGTTACGGACTGCAAGGAATGCGCCCACAACGCATACGGCGAGTGGATTACCGGTTCAATATAAGCCCTTTCAGGGGCGTCCCACCCATAGAGGACAATTTCAAGCTAATGGGGCGTGCTGGTCTTTCAACAGCGGTCTTTGTAACAGACAGCAATGTAAATTTCAACATGATTGCTCCAATTGTGGTGGGAGACACCCAGCGTACCAATGCTTTGGTGGGCTTCAGTGGTCTTGGCATCTGCCATCGTCAAGAGGTAGCGACAGAGGTAGAGGACATATGCAGCAAGTGGCAGGAAAAGGGCCCTATGCCTATTAAATTTGATGTGGTTGCTTATTGGTTGCAGTTTTATCCATGTTCTGAGGAGACCAAGGTTCTTTTTAGTGGATTTTCAGAAGGTTTTAGGTTGTGTTATCAAGGCCCGAGGTTGAGGAGATGGGCTAATAATTTGAAGTCGGCAAGGGAACATCCTGAGGTGGTGAGGGCTAAGTTGAAAAAAGAACTGGAACTGGGCAGGTTTGTGGGGGCTTTTTTAGAGTGGCCATTGCCGAATTTGACTATTTCCCCTTTGGGTGTTGTCCCTAAAAAACTGGTTGGGGAGTTTCGGCTGATCCATCACTTGTCATGGCCGGCGGGTGCCTCAGTCAATGATTTAATTGCAGCGGAGGATTCGGTGGTGAAATTATGCATCGGTTGACAAAGCTATTGCGTTGGTACAGAAGTGTGGGAAAGGTGCAGAAATGGCGAAGTGAGACGTTGAGTCATCTTTCAGACTGTTGCCGGTCCACCCAGCCGTTTTTTCTTATTGGGAATGCAGTTCGAGGAAGCCATATATGTTGATCGTATGTTGCCGATGGGGTGTTCAGTTTCCTGTTCTTTGTTTGAAATGTTTAGTTCATTTTTGGAATGGTGTTTTAAATTTCAGGGTGGTGGCAGATTAGTGACTCATTACTTGGACAATTTTTTCTTTGTTGGGAGAGCCAAGTCGGGGGAAATAGGAAATTGAGGATGTTGGAGCTAGTTCAGCAGTCTATAGCTCCGTCGACAAGGAGGACATATTTTCAGACTTGGTTGAAGTTTCTGAACTCAGGTGCGGTACGAAGATCGGGTGGGTTTGATGTGATCTCTAGGAGACAGGATGATGCTGTTCGTTTTGTTATGCAACAGATTGAGGCTGGTTTAGCGGCGGTCACTATATCGGGTAAGTTATCTGGGGTTTCTTTTTTGGTAAGTATTTTTGGGGTTACGATCCTGTGGAGGATTTTGGCAGGTTGGGCTCGGTCAAGTGGTGTGAGGTGTGATCGGAGGCGCCCCATCGCGTCTCACCTTTTGAGGCCTTTTTGGGGAGTTTGGTCGACATTTGTTTTTCGGATTGGGAAGTATGTTTGTTTTCTCTCTGTATGTCTTGGCTTTTTCATGGGGCCTTTCGTATTTCTGAGCTTTTGGGTGTGAAGGGGAGAGGCAGGCTTACACACGAGGATGTTCAGGTAGGAGCTGAGGGTATTTGCATATGGTTGCCTTTTTCCAAAGGGGATCAGTTGGGGAGGGGTCAGGAGGTGATATTAAAAGCTGAACAATCAATTGACTGTCCAGTGCGATGTTGGTTTTCCTTTGCAGCACTGTTGCCCCACGCTTCAAATTTTGTATTTGTTCATCAGGATGGGACACATTTGTCAGCATCACAGTTATTAGCTGTATTTAGGATGTCTGTCAGGAGGTTGGGCTTGAATCCCAGTAGCTACAGTACATATTCATTTAGGATTGGGGCTGCCACCGAAGCGAGAAGACCAGGTAAATCAGATCAGTCGATTAAGCAATTGGGTAGGTGGAGATCGAGATGTTTTCAGAGGTAAGTGCGCTCTTTTAAGCAGTAGGATGCCTTTTATGGGGTTCTCGGCTTGGTGTATCTCTTCTGTTCATGCTCTTATCTGTCCTTACTATACCCTTTAACCCTCTGCTATGTACTATTCCGTTTTCTTTCTATGGGGTCTTGGTATACATGAGTGCAAGGCATGTTACTTAACATATTTTTTCTTGTAGGTTGCGTCGGGGTCCTGACAAGGTGCGCGCCGTGTGGATTGTAGGACACTCATTTGTTTGCTGGGCAGAGAAGCAAGCTTCATCACGGCATTTTGGGAGGCAATTGGGGCTAGATGGGGCAAGGATAAAAATTAGTTGGGTAGGAAAGAGTGGTATGAGATGGGGTGAGTTACTTTATGTGTTGGCCAAAAGGATGGAACAGGGGGTTTGTCCAGATTTATTGGTATTACAGTTAGGGGAGAATGACTTGGTCTCATTTGTCGGGTATTGGTTTGTTGAAGGTCATGAAGTTAGATTCATGCAGGATTAAGGAACGTTGGGCAGGTACTCATATTGTCTGGACGAGCTTGGTGCCGAGAAGGGTGTGGAGAGGTGCCAATTCATTTAAAGGGATAGAGAAGCAGCGTAGGAAAATTAACAGGGAAATGAGGAGTTTTTGTAAGTCTCCGGGTTTTTCGGTTCTTACACATGGGAATATTGTGGTTTCTGATGTGGAGTTATTTCGGCAAGATGGTGTGCACTTATCGTTTTTGGGTAATGAACACTATTTGTTGGAGCTTCGGCTGTTGATTGCTGAACTGATGGGGGAACGTTTATGGGACAGGTAGATAGGTTTAGGTGGGGCAGGAAAATGCCTGCTCGAGTTTTCCTGTGTGGCCTTTCAGGGGGAAGGGGTAGATCAGAAAAGATGAGAGGGCAGGGAGTTTTCACAGACAAGGGTAACTGGAGAAGGTGACTGCAGGAAAGATAGGTTAATGGGTTGGTCGGGTCAAGGTGGGGATGGGACAAGGGGTAGTGCGGTGGGGTCAATTTAGAGGGAGGGGAGGGGAGGGGTTAGGTGATGAATTTGTATTAGTGAGCTTTGGGTAGTTTTGTGAGGCTTTTATGCCAAGGTTGTAATTTTGCCAGACCTGTTCTATTAAAGCGGCCTTTTACCCCTTTAAATGAGTGTCGTGGTCATTTCACTGTTTCAGCCTGATGGGGGTTTGGGGGGAGCAAAGGGCTAGCC
This sequence comes from Pleurodeles waltl, assembly GCF_031143425.1. NCBI lineage: Eukaryota > Metazoa > Chordata > Amphibia > Caudata > Salamandridae > Pleurodeles > Pleurodeles waltl. Next base: position 415,411,735 of record NC_090437.1, on the reverse strand, counting down.
CCGTCTCCCCCTGGGCTTATCGGGCTGTTGTGGAATGATCCACGAGCCCGAAATGGGATTGGTCAGGGATCCGGATAGGGCGGTGCTTGGGGCAGGGGGATAAAAGGTAGGGGCTGGGTGTGGGTGGGGCAGGAAAACGCCTGCTCGAGTTTTCCTGTGTGGCCTTCCGGGGGGAAGGGGTAGATCAGAAAAGATGAGAGGGCAGTGAGCTTTCACAGACAAGGGTAACTGGAGAAGGTGACTGCAGGACAGATGGGTTAATGGGTTGGTCGGGTCAAGGTGGGGATGGGACAAGGGGTAGTGCGGTGGGGTCAGTTTAGAGGGAGGGGTTAGGTGATGAATTTGTATTAGTGAGGTTTGGGTAGTTTTGTGAGGCTTTTATGCCAAGGTTGTAATTTTACTAGACCTGTTCTATTGAAGCACCCTTTTACCCCTTTAAATTAGTGTTGTTGTCATTTAACTGTTTCAGCCCGATCAGTATTCCTGTAGCTGCCTCTGGCAGCCCAGGTTTATATAAGGGAGTAGAAGGACGGTCACGTCCCCTCAGAAGTCCGCCTCTGGTACCCATTGGCCTGCATGGTGGGAAGATGCCAGTCCTCTATGCAACCACTCAGGTGATTCGTACTGTTCTCCGTGCCGACTTGATTGACTTAGCTCCTTTGAAGAGTTAGAGCTTTTTTTTCCAGAACTGAGTGTTCCCCATTACGCACCTTACTCTGGCCCTACACTTGAATTGAAAGAAGTCCATATGAATTGATGAGCCAGCAGAACAGGCCCAATACCCTCCCATGCACACTGCCACCCCACTTGCAGGAGCCCGTGACACCAAACCTGAGGGACTGGCTGAAGCACAGCCATTCTCAGCATTGCTTCTTGGAGGTTATGTAGAATTAGAACTGCCTTGCGGTACACTTATAGGATGTGGACAGTGTTGGGACATATAACCTGAACAGGAGTTGTGACACATCTCATATACTAGATTCTTTCAGTTGCCCTGGTTTGGATTTGACATAGCAGAAAAACATACAGAAATGTTATTATAAAGCTCTGTGGGTTAAAGCATTCACTGCTGAGATTTGTGTGTGTAACCTCCAGGTCGTAAGTTCAATCTCAGCGTGGTCAACTCGGCTCGTTCATTCATTCATTCATTCAGTATCTGATTAAACTGACTAATAATAATTGCTAACAAAAATCTGCCAAAGTGTTATCATTCTTAAAAATTGAGTTCCCTTTCTGCTATAAAACTAAAACACTTTCGGCCTGATTACGACCTTGGCAGATAGGCTACTCTGTCACAAATGTGACGGATGTGACGGATATCCCATCTACCATATTACAAGTTCCATTATATCCTATGGAACTTGTAAAACGACTGGGGATATCTGTCACTTTTGTGACGAGCAGCCTATCTGCCAAGGTCGTAATCAGGCCCTTTGACTCCTTGGTGGTATTTTTTTCCAGTTGATGCAAAGCATATAAGCTTATTCCTCACCCCATTGGAGAGGCATTCCTCACCCTGTTATCTCTGAAAAAAGTAAAAAGTGGGCATGGCAATTGCTTCTGCAGCAAACTCAGAGCTCCAAAGGTGCCCTATTCTCGTCCCTTCTCAGAATAAAGGGCTACATCCAAGGAGTTAAAAGAACCCTGCAAAGCCACACTGCAAAACAAGCTTAACGTCAATGCTGGTGGGATAACCTAGTGACAACTGTTGCAACCTCCTAGGTTTCATAGCTGCTGAAGCTTAGATCAGAACCAGGTCTACTAAATACTTGGCTTGTTTAGCACCTGTTGTGACCTCCATTTCAGTCTTCTCTACCATATACTTGTTCCTCAGTTATTTTTTCCAGCACAATCTCATGTTTTGGCACTATACACCATAAATATATATATATACTTCAGCCGGTACCATAGTTTGCTCACAGGAGATTTTGACTGGAGTCCTGTGGGATTGGGAATTTTTTTTAAAAAGGAAGAAAGTGGGAAGGAGATTCGTGGGCAGTTGGCCACTCATGGGGACTTCACCTCCTGTGGGGTTTCGGGGTAGGGCCTTGCCTGTGGCCATGCCCTGATCCAACCCCATGCTGCGTCCCATATAATACCCAGAACTCAAAAATCGTAATAGAGATCGATCACGTGAACAAGGGCTACCTGGGCAGCATCAGCATATTTGTCACTGATGTTTAGAGAAAATTACTGCAAACATATCCCCCTTGTAACCTGCAGGTGGTATAGAATCCTACGATTCATTTCTGGAGCATAAGCGGAAAGGTACCCTGATCATGCAGTTGGCTGGTCCCTTCATACCCACTTAACACTCTGACAAGACTCAGGGAGATGCTTTAGTGACCCTTAAGAACAGTGCCCAGAATAAAACCAGTGACAAAACTTACCTCTTTTTTAGTGGGTAAAGTTTGTATAGTTGTAACTAGTATGCCTGCACATAAAGCATTTTTTATTCTTGCTTTCTAATTTTACAGGGTATACACCCATGCCGTGACAATTTACCTTTCATCTTGAACTTCCATATGACGCATTCGAAAGTGAAACATTCCACTCGTGGCTTCATTTTATAAATCTCCATAACCGACTCTTTTACAGGAAGAAAGACAATCTGCCCATTTGAATCTTTGAGTAGGAAATAACAAGTGTGCATGCTGGTAACCTTACATTCAAGGTCAAACTGATTCTGAATTCTGCTTTTGAAATATTAGCTTCTGAGTTGTTGAGTTTTGTTTAACTTCCTTCTGTCCATTACATGTTTTCTTTTCCAGTTATGTGCACCATTTGCATCAGCACCCCAGCAAGAAGACAGCAAGTTCTACGAATTTCGCACATATGACATCAAGCCAGCCAAAATGAATGACTTCATGAAGCTACTCTCGGACCGGATCCACATTCGAACAGCTCATTCTGAAATGATCGGTTTTTGGACTGTGGAGATGGGTGGTCTGAACAAGGCCTTTCACATATGGACATACGGTAGGCATCCAATGTCTCCTGCTGACCAGCCCAGAGGCCCCTGTCTTATTGTCTTCAGTGTAGTACACAAAGGCAAATCTGTTGGTTTATTTTCCATGCACATTCTACTGTCAAAGGAGATAAATAAAAAAAAAACTAGCATGTGAAGATCAGTAAAAAATATATATAAAAACGTAAAAACAATTGTTTCACAACATACGTCGAATACTGACATGACCATAGCGCGGACATTACCCAAAGGAATCACAGCGCATTACAATAAAACAGGTATTGTTAAAAGAGATACAAAGATACAAAAAGTTACTAGTTACAGTAACTACAAAGGATACAAGGAGGAGGGTCGAGACAAACGGATGTTTGCTAGTTTCGGTCCTTAAAAAGGCACCGTTATATACATATTATCAGGGGAGGTAGGTGTTAGTAGAAGCAGGGTTTCGTAAGGTGAGACAGGAGTAGCGCAGTTAGATTCAGCGTTGGGTACATTCTCTTGGGGGAAGTTGTCCAAGGGCACAACTGGTCGCAATGAATTTGTAGCAAAAGAGCTTTCAGCTCTTTTTTGAAGATCAGCAGAGAGGCGGTGGTAGTATGTATTTTCTGGGGTAAGGAGTTCCATATTCTAGTCACACTATCTGAGAAGGATTGTGCCATGAGTCATTCATTTGTAAAGGTCAGAGGCTGCAAGAACAAAGCATCTGCATTTCACAATTGACTGGTGCCCCCTGGAAGCTTTAATTTGTTTGCTATGTAGGGAGGAGTGGATCAATTCTTTTGGGTGATACAGACCGTTTTATAAAGCGCCCTAGCTTCAATGGGGAGCCAGCAAAGAGTGGCAAGCTTTGGTGAGATATGGTTGTTTCTTTTCGCCCCATAGATGAGGAGTGCAGCTGAGTGTAAAACTGATTTCAGAATGCTTGGGTGGGTCTTGAGGAGCCTGTCAAAAGAGTCTATTCTAACAGTGATTGAGCAAAAGGATTCAGGTCTTGCTCAGGAATGTAGCAGCTAATTCCTCAAAGAAAACGTAGTTGGTATCACACATGCCTGGCCATAGTGTTGATTTGGGTTTGAAGCTTGCCCCCTTTCATCCAGAGTGACTCCCAGTGATTTGGCACTGTCAATAATGATGGGTTTGCTGTTGAGGATGTTACCACCAGCGGTGGTGAACTCAAAGAGGAGGTAAGTAGGAATTTGGTTTTGGAAGGGTGCCTTTTTAGGTTGTGAGTGGTGATCTTGTCATGAACAGAGTTTAAAGTGTTGGCAAGATCGGTGATGTCAATTGTGGATGTGACTATTTCGTAGAGCTGTGTGTCATCTTCATACTGATGGTATAGGACTCCCAGTGGTTTGATATAAAGTATGAACAGAGTAGGAGCAAGATTAAAGCCCTGTGGTACTCCTCAATTGAAGCCTTTGGTGAAGCTAGACAGTCGTCAATTTAAATCCTTTGTCGTCTGCCCATGAGGAAGGATTCTAGCCATTTTAGACCCACACCATAAGTGCCTATCTATTTTCTTAGTGCATTTAGAAGCCTAGGGTGATTAACAACAGGTCGAGCGAAACAAGGAGGCAGGAGCTTCCTGAGTCTAGGACTCAAAGAGCATCATGGACAACCTGAAGCACTGCTGTTTCGGTACTGCATCCCTGATTTAAGCCAGATTGGACTTTGTCCAGGTTATTATGTTTCATGTGTTGTGTGAGTTGTTTCGCTACACAGCTTTTGATGATTTTTCTAAGAAAAGGCATGTTGATGATAGGGTGAAAGTTATTGAGGTCATCAGCATCTGCTGAAGGTTTTTGAAAAGTGGTGTGACTTGGTCAGTTTTGATTGAATCAGGAAAAAGTCCCTGGCTGACAGAGAGAGTTACTAGTTTTGTCCAGTAGGAGAGCACTGTAATGTAACGATCTTTAGAAATGTTACTCTGAATATGTTCCACAAAGTGATTTGGGGGTTTGGTTTTCACGATGTTTTGATTAAGATGTTATCCTTGATAATGTCAAGGTTTTTCAGACGTTCTCGGCTTTACAAACCGTGGTGGTGATAGGATGCTCATCTTGACATAGGAGTGATTTCATTTTGGAATAAAAAATTATACAAACTCTTCCGTGGAAGTGGACATGGAGGGCTGGTGACTGTTTTTATCAGATCAAAGAATAGTTTAGGTCGATTCTTGTCTGAGTGAAGAAGGGATATGAAGTGATAAGGTTTCCCACAAAATAAATATGTGCTTTTGGTAAAGTGATGTAGCATTGTGGAGCTGTTCCAGATAAGTTGTGGAAGGTGTCTGTTTCCATTTCTTATATAGAGATCTCAAGGTTTTTCTTTCCTCATATAGGGCCTTATTGAACAACGTAGCAGGTCATGATGGTATTTTATTTTTGCTTTAAAGTGGGGCTTCCTTCTCAAGTAAATCAGAAAGATTGTTGAAGCAGTGGACAGTGGAGACATTGATATGGGAGTGAGTACTAATGGGGGAAGTACCTTCATTGCAGATTTGCTGAGTTGGCTGAGGTTGATGTTCTTGATGTTGCAAAACCAGGAGGTCACTCCTTTTAGTTAGTGTCTGTTCATGGTGTGAGTGAGTTGTAATAAGAAAGGAATAGAAAAAAGTGGTCACTCGTCTTTCCTGCCACTGGGTGATTTCGGCAACTCACTGGGTGACCACGTGAAGAGAGCTGAAATGGTGTGATACGCAATGGCACCTTGTGAGTTGGCAGTGGGTTTGTCAACTGAGTCAGTGGGTTTGTCAACTGAGAGCAGGTCATCCTTGGAGATTGTTAGATCAAGTATGGGGCCTTTCATGCGTGTTGGTTTGAGGTTGTCTGTACCAGTTAGTTTGCGGAGAGGAAGACGGCCGTGTAATTTTGGCACCTCACCAGGTGACCATGTGAAGGGAGCCAAAATAGTGTGATACAAAATGGCACCATGTGAGTTGGCAGTGGGTTTGTCAACTGAGAGCAGGTCAATCGTGGAGATTAATAGATCAAGTATGCAGCCTTTCTTGAACGTTGGTTTGAGGTTGTGTTGTACCAGTTAGTTTGTGGAGAGGAAGATGGCAAGCTAGTTGAATGAGGAATCATCTGTGTTGCCCTGGTGCAGATTAAAATCTTCTAGAAAGATCACTTTGCCATTTTGTGTTGATTGGTCACTTGTGAGACTAATGTATTCTTAGATAAAGGCCGAGTTGTTACTTTGTGGATGATAGACTACATGAAGTCTAATTAGAGCGTTGTGTTGGACTCGCAGGTCTGAATGAAAAGTTGTGTTGTACTCATAGTTCTAGGGTTAGGCATTAGCGGGTGGAAAACGAGCCATTGGGAAGCTTCTTCAATTGTAGGGCATCTCTGAAGATGGCAGTCATGCTCTAATCAATGAGTAGTTCAGATTTCTCTGAGATCAACAAATTAACTACTCTTATATTTGCTAATAGCATGCTTATTTTTGTTGTATTTTATCGTAGAAGTGTATAACACCTTGTGTAACTGACGAGTCCCCAAACTGCTTCTGGGTGGATGATTAAGTGACTAGTTGGTATGGTCAACAATGGAAATATAACAGAAGCAGGCCTGCCAACTTGTAGTGAATTTCACCATGTGAGTATTGTGCAGGTCCTTAGAGGGAACAGGGCCTCATGCCGAGGGCTGCCAAAAAGGCACTTAGCCCTCCAGCAAGCGCACTACACCCTTCCTCAATCCTCTTCACAATACAAAGGGTCATTGAGGCTGCCACCAATGTCCTTGAGTGTTTTACACCCCTTAATGAGCATCAGCTGCTTACTGCCTGAAAAGACAGGCCAGAAAGCCATTTTGTACAGTGGTTTTCACTCATCTTTCCTGTCCCCGTGTGATTTCGGCTCCTCATTGGGTGACCATGTCAAGGGAGCTGAAATGGTGTGATACACAATGGCACCATGTGAGTTAGCAGGTCTGTGGAAGGCATGTTTCAATTGTTTTTTGGCAGTTATATGGCAGTGACTCAGCGTGGAGTGATGCAGAGTAATGTGGGAGATAACTGTTGCAAAGCAGATATTTCCCATCTTCTGAGATATTGGATGAGAGACAACTTTAATTATTGTGCTTTGTGGAAAGTGGAGGGTGTTGTGCATGGAGTTTCAGATGAATGCTCTAGTACTGATGTAGTGGCCTTGTTGTGGCACATGTATATGGAGAGCGGTAGAGCAATATAAAATTGAGATGGGCTTGAGATTCATACGATCATTCTCCAGTCTGACCTGTGATGATCAGATCATCTGTTTGGGGACAGACAGGTTTTTACAGCTCTCCTGAATTCGAGGTAGACATGGAGGATTCTTATTTCTGTTGGGAATGAGTTTCTGAAGGTGACCGCCTTTACAGAGAAGGAAGTACCACTGTGTGTATTCATTTATATAGGAACTGTCAAAAGTGGGACCAGTCTGGGCAGATGTGTCTTTGATTGACAGCATCACCAGTATTTTATTTGTATGGTAGCTTCTACGACATGAGTAGCCTCGAGCAAATAACAAAGATCCTTGAATGATTTTTGTCTGACCATAGGCAAGCAGTGCAGAATATGCAGGCCTGAATAGTTGAAGTCATACCATACATTTGGAAATGCAGGAGTTGTCTCGTGGCTGCATTCTGGATTCTAGGTAGGTAGGTAGGGAGGGGCCCTGAAATAAAGTCCAGTACCATAAACTAGACATGAGAGGATGAATGCAAAGGTGGCCTGAGACTTGTAAGGAAATCCTAAATGTGGGATGTAACGTCTGCAGGACTTACAAGTCTCTTGCAGTGCACAGAATAGGTTGAAATACATGATCATTCCCAGGTTCCTCACTTCTGTTGAAGTGGTTGTTCGAGTTCATGAAGCCTAATGGAAGTGGAGTAGTATCCATTTCCATAGTTGATACGGTCCAGTGGTACACTGTTTTCAGTCACTTTCCTAGCAAACAGGAGTCAAACTATAAGGTGTAATGCACGTAGCTGTATCATGTATGATGGAATGATATAAGGAATTCCAGTTGGTGGCAGAGGTATGGATTGAAGAGAAAATGTTTAAAATGTCAGGTATCCAACAGACGAGGTGAAGTAGAGATTAAAGGTGCCTGTGGGGAGAGAGGAACTGTAGCCCAAGATGCTACCTTAAATGCCACCCTCTAAAGTAGGGTAGAGTGACTCACTGTGTTAAAGACAGAAAAGGGGTTAGGCACTAGTAGCTCAGTGACTCTGTTTGGGACCTCAGTGATCTTCTTATATTCCCACGTGGTGAACCCTTAGAGATGCTGTGAGGGTAATGCTGTTTGGTTGGTCCAGGAATAAATTGTTTTCTTTGCAGAAAGCAAAGATGTTAGTAAAGGCCGAACTTTCAATGACATTGCTCACAAGCATTATGTAGGATATTGGTTGAGTCTGCCATGTTTCCTTAGGGTCTGTTTGATGAAGGAAATCTCGGGATAGCTGGGGTTCTTTCCAGATACTATGGATTCATTGAAGGTGGCTCTGACTGAGAAGGCAGCAGAGGTGAAGAGGAGGATGTTCTTGAACATTTGTGGCGGGCTTAGTTCTCCAGACAGCAGGCATTGCCACTGGCCTTGATTACTCCCCAAATTTTATTGGCAGAGTGTGGCGTGAAAGAAAGTCACCTGTGGTGCTGCTCAGAGGGTAGCTTTATCAGCAAAAAATGTTAAGGTGGACATTCTCTGTCAGATTTGCTGATAAGGACATTTTCAGGTTGTTGGCTTTGGCATCGGACATCAAGAGCTCTTGACAGTAAGTTTTGCTGAAGGTGTTGCATTACATTCTGAATCATGGAATTTGATGATAATCTTGTGTAATTCCTCTGAAGGACCTGCTCTTACAGAGATGCAGTGAGAATAGAGAAACATTTTTCTTCTTGATTACAGCTATATAAATTCTAGAATGTTGTTGAAGTTGGAGCCTGTTATTGACTTTCTTCCCAGTCTCTTCCAAGGATTCTGGTATTATTTTTTAAACTGTTTACGTCTGTGTAGAATGTGTCTGTACTTTGGGAGCAAGAAGAGATTTTGAAGGGGATCAGTTAATTGAAGACTGTAAATAACTAAGATTAGAACACTTGAACGTTGCGTACAGATTTGCGTGGTAGTGAATTTAATGGCTGTTGTTGGACAGCAGTGAGGTAAGGTTGCTAAGAGGAACTTGTTGATCCCTTTTGGTGGTGGAGGAGACTTGGTAGATATAAAATTACCTCTCTAGAAAGTGATATTGCAAGTGAGAGCATAAATAAGACAGGAGAAGTTTCTGTGTGGAAAGCAACATCAAAATGCTAGAAAGGGCCTCTTTTGACATGGTAAGCCCTCCACTTTGTGCCTGGTATTTGATGTGGTTTCAAAGTTATAGTGCTGAGGTCCCCTCCTAAACAGGTTCCTTGGGTCAGATCTCTTTCCCAAAATTGTTGTGATGCATTGGCACAATTGGCAACACCGTTCGTTAGCTGCCACAATAAATCCCTGTACTTGGGTACCCAGGGCATAGGGTACTAAGGGTAAGCCCCTGAGGGCAGCAGCACAGATTGGGCCACCCTCAGGGACCATGCATCTAAGTGCACCCTACACTACCTTTGCAGGCTGAGTGTCCTGGTGCAAACCTAAAATGCAGATATTACATGACACACAACCTGTGTGACCTGTCCACTACACACTGCATTCAATATAGGTAAGCCACCCCTCTGGCATTCCTTCCAGCCCTAAGGCAGGGTGCACTATAATGCATGTGTGGGCATAAGTGCATGAGCAATATGCCCCTACTGTGTCCTTGCCAAACCTGGGACATAGTAAGTGCACAGAGCAGCCATTTCAAATGCAAGTACTGGACACTGGCCAGTACGTGTTTCACAGCTACATAATTGCCTCTCTCAACCCTGGGTTGTTTGGTATCTATTAGAAATTAAGATCTCTAGTTCGGACCAAGTAGGGACCACAATCCTAGTCAGGGTAAATCACAACACAATCCAGATTATTCTGTGCCCACCCTCTGGTAACTTGGGACTAAGCAGTTAAGCTTGCGGTGACGTCGGACTTGCATTGCAGGCCGCGGTCATTGTGTGCAGCGAGGTCCACGGGGCTGGAGCAGGCTGCAACATTGGTGCTGGCGTGGCTGAATTTGTTACTGGCGTCACTGAAGTCAGAGAACTCGCTAAAAGCTAGTAGATTAAGTTTATGCTGGTCCTGAGACTTCAGAAAAGAAGACAAGCTCAATCCAAACCCTTGTAGAGCACCTTTTGGGGGAAGGCAGCATTCTTCCAGCCCAGTCAGAGGCCAGCAGGTAGCAGGGCAACAAGGAGGGCAGCAGTCCTTCTCAGCAAAGCAGTCCAGATGAGTCCTTTGGACAGAAAGGCAGTTTCTCTGACGTAGTTCAGGTATAGATCCAGAAGTGTCTGATTTGGTGGAGTCAGAGACCCAGCTTACATACCTAAAGATGCATTTGTAGTGGGGGGAAAGTTCAAAGAGTAGTTTTGAAGTGCACAATTTCCCCTTTCAGCCCAGTCCTGTCTGCCAGGATCCAAGCGGGGGTTATCAGTCCTTTGTGTGAGGGCAGACCACTGGATTTTGAAATGTAAGAGTGAGCCCCTCCACCCTTCCTTCCCAGGGAGACTTATTCAGTATGCAGATGAAAGCAGATGTGACTGAGTGTCCTGTGTTTATGGCTGTCTGGGTGGAATGCACAAGGGAAGCTGTCAACCAGCACAGACCAGGCATAGACTGCGGACAGGTTGTAAGGCACAGAAGGCACAAGTGCAGAGAAATGCCCACTTTCTAAAAGTGGCATTTCTAAAATAGTAAAAATAAATCCAACTTCACCAATAAGCAGGATTTTCTATTACCATTCTGGCCATACTAAACATGACAGGGCTACTCCTTCCAGATCAGAATCTACCACTTACAAGTTTATGAAGGCAATTCTAATGCTTGTCTATGTGAGGAGAAGGCCTCATAGCACAATAGTGGAAAACAATTTTGTGAGTTTTCCATTACCAAGACATGTAAAACCCATAAGTACATGTCCTGCATTTTACATACATGGCACCCTGTCTTATGGGTCACCTAGGGCCTACTTTAGGGGTGACTTATATGAAGAAAAGGGGGATTTTAAGGCTTGACAAGTAGTTTTAAATGCCAAGTCGAAGTGGCAGTGAAACAGCACATACAGGCCTTGCAATGTCAGGTCTGTGACATGGGTAAGGGGCTACTTATGCGAGTGGCACAATCAGTGCTGCAGGCCCATTAGTAGCATTTAATTAACAGTCCTTGGGCACATGTAGTGCAATTTAGTTAGTACTTACAGATAAGTAAATATGCCACTTGGGTAGGAACCTATGTTACCATGTTTAGGGGAGAGAGCACATGCACTTTAGCACTGGTCAGCAGTGGTAAAGTGCGCAGAGTCCTAAAACCAGCCAAAACAGTGTCAGAAAAATGGAGAGAGGCAGGAAAAACGTTGGGGGATGACCATCCTAGGGCTAGGAGGTCTAACATCTGTCCCCTTCAGCTGAAAGTGGGGAGAGCTACCTAACCTGTTGGGAACTCTCATCACTAAGGCAGAAGAATCTGGAGAGACCATCAGCATTGGCGTGGTCAGTCCCCAGGCGATGCCCCACCATAAAGTCCATTCCCTGTAGGGAGATGGACCACCTCAAGAGTTTAGGATTTTCACCCCTCATCTTCATGGGCCATCTGAGGGTCCTGTGGTCTGTCTGAACCCAGAAGTGAGTCCCAAACAGATGTGTTCTCAGCTTCTTCAGTGCCCAGACCACAGCAAATGCTTCTCTTTCAATGGGACTCCACTCCTGTTCCCATGGAAGTTACCTACTGCTAATGAAGGCTACCGGTTGGTCTAGGCCCTCCTCATTCAGCTGTGCTAATACTGCCCCTATGCCATGCTCCGAAGCGTCAGTCTGCACTATGAATTCACAGCTGAAATCAGGGGCCCTGAGCACAGGTGCTGTGCAAATGGCTTCCTTGAGGGAATCAAAGGCTTCCTGACAAGCCTCTGTCCAGTTCACCAACCTGGTCTGCTTTTTCGAAGTCAGCTAAGTTAAGGGGGCCACAACTGTGCCATATTCCTTAACAAATCTTCGGTAGTAACCAGTGAGGCCTAGAAAGGCTCTCACTTGAGTGTGGGTTTTAGGTGATTGCCAAGCAATGATTGTTTCAATCTTGGCCTGGAGGGGCTGCACCTTGCCACCACTTAACAGGTGTCCCAAGTACACCACAGAATCCTGCCCAATCTGGCACTTACTGGCCTTGATTGTCAGTCCTGCCTGTTGCAGGGCCTGGAGCACCTCTTGGAGGTGAAGGAGGTGTTCCTCCCAGCTGGCACTGTAGACTGCAATGTCGTCTAAGTAGGTGGCACAGAAATCCTCTTTACCAGCCACGACCCTGTTAACCAGCCATTGGAAGGTAGCAGGGGCATTCTTCAATCCAAAGGACATCACCTGGAATTTGTAATGTTCCTCAGGGGTTGAGAATGCTGACCTCTCTTTTGCCCCCTCAGTCAAGGGGATCTGCCAGTACCATGATGTCAAATCAAAGGTACTGAGGAATTTGGCAGTACCTAGCCTGTCAATGAGCTCATCAGCTCTAGGGATGGGGTGTGCTTCAGTCTTGGTGATGGAAGTGAGACTTTGGTAGTCCACACAGAACCTAAGTTCAGGTTTGGCGCCCGGTGGGGCAGCATTTGGTACCAACACCACTGGGATGACCAAAGACTGTTAGAGGTTTCAGTCACCCCTAAAGCTAGCATCTTGGCCACTTCCTCCTTGATGCTGGCATTCACTCTGTCTGACAATCTGTAAATTTTGTTCTTTACATTAGGACTGTCTCCCGTGTCAGATGTGTGAGTCCAGGGGTGAGAGAAAACAGGGAGGAGAACTGTCCTAGCAACTGGTAACAGTCACCTCGCTGGCCTGAGGTCAAGGAGTCAAAGAGATTGACACCCTCCGCTGACCCATCACTTTCTTGTGCAGAAAGGAGGTCAGGAAGAGGTTCAATCTTCTCCTCCACACCCACATCTGTCACCAGGAGCATGCTGACTTCAGACCTCTCAAAGTGAGGCTTTAGTCTGTTTACATGGAGATGGCCACCCCAGTTGCACACCCCAACTTTTGGCAGGCGCAATGGTGGGAGATTGTACAGAGACGAGGAGTGGCCACCCCCAATCTGCACCACCCCCAAGGTGTTGCAGGCGAGGTGACCTGTCCATTTAATTTTCCTTCATCTTACATGGTAGGAAAAGAGCCAATCAGGTATAGGGATGTGACCACTGCCCAAGGGAAGTGGTCACATAGTGGATGTAGCCACCCTAAGGTAGATGGCCCATTAGCTACTAGCAGGTAATGCAGTATATATTGGACATCCCTAGGCCTGCAGATCAGATTCGATGGACACAAGAAGGCCAGCGACAAAGAAGACCCAAGGCTCAAGGAACTGAAGTCCTGCTTCACCAAGAAAAAGACAGCAAACTCTGCCTTCTGCACCCAGGACTCAACAATCGCCGCTGAGGGAGTCGACTGGATATCAGACGGACTCTACAAAACCCCAGAGGACTCCAACCTACTGAAAATTGCAGAGGACCTCCCCCCAGAGTGAAGGCATCACTCCTTGTAACCAAGAAACAGAAACCAGTGAAGTCCAGTTCACTGACCAGCTGCTGACCAACGAACTGGACATAGCAGCCTGACTAAATTCCACTCCATGGACCCGGAGGACAACCCCTGCAAGTCTGCGAAGTTTGGTGACACTGCAACCTCCAGTGGCCAAACCGTACAACAGCCAGAGGTACTGGACCCCCAGCGTCTGTCACCCAGAAACAAAAGTCCACTCCAGACTCTCCGAGGACCAGAAGCAAGCCTCATTCAAGGGACTTCATTACACATAAGAACTACCTACCAGAGTAGCCCTGCTGACCTGCAATCTTCCCTCCAAGTGACCTGCCCCCTGGTTTCAAGAGCACCTTTGCGCACAGCTCTTGGCTGATATATCTGCTTTGCACCCTGCCTCCCAGGCCCCTGTACCAAAGAACTACCTGTGCTATAAGGGTCACCCACCCCTTGTGACCTCTACAGTCCAATGGGACCCACTGGACTCACCTTGAAATCCTCCTGTGCAGTGTATTTCCAGGTGGTCCCCCTCGCCTGTCCTGCACGAGCTCCAAGACTTTCAGCAGCTGCTCCCACTTGAACCCTGAACCACCTGGACTTCTCCATCTGGCCTAAAGGACACCTTGATGACTTCGACCTAAAAACAGACGGAGACATTGGTAAATGCATTTCCTGATTTTATATGCATTTTAAAAATGTTCTCCCATTGATTGCTATGGTGCATATTTACGCTCAAAAAGACTATTTTTGCTAAACTTTGAAACTTAAAAAGTACTTATCAGACTTTAATGATCTTGGTCTTAATTTTTTTTTTTTTAAGTTAGAAGTATTTTTGTAAATTGGTCTTTAGTTATTCTTTTGGGTGGGTGTCCAAATGCATTGATACTGTGATTACAACAAATGCTTAGCACTTCTCCAAGATTGGCCTATCTTCTTGACCAAGCTACCACAAAAATTAAAGCATTAGGTGGTCTAGCTTTTACCTCTGTAAACCAATGTGGGGTTGCTCGGACTTTCTGCACAGTACACATTGTTTTTGTACGCTACATAGCCAGCCTCCTTGTAGTTGTACACTAAATAGCCAGCCTCCTACACAAAGTAATGGAACATTTGTGCAAGTAAGTAGATTGGAGGAAGGACACACCCACTGGAAGGCCCGCTCCAGCAAAACACCAGTTAGTAAATGTTTGTGGGGTCCACCCAGAAAATACATTGGGGAAACCCAGGTGAAGAAACAGCTTAAAAAAAACATCAGTTAGTCATATTCAATAGGGTCCACCCGGGATGATTAGGTGCATACAACAGGATGATGCAAACACCCAACAAACAAGATTAAAAGGAAAAAGGTAAAAGGTTTATTCATACACTCCTGATTTAAAAACTTTGTCATTAACAGATTAATATTGATTTTATTAAAATGAAGTAGGCATTAATATATTATATATATTTAATAGATTACCTGAAAAATGCTATGATCAAAGAAATTATGTCATCTGGCACATGAGGTTCACTAGCTATTTTAAGTGGTGGAAGCAATACAGAGTCCCAAGCCCCTCGCCTGGGGAGAAGTTATCGTTCCCCAGCATGTGTCAGTGGTGAAGGAACCATTGTGAGCCCCTGCCCTTGTCACCAGGGAGGAATCCAGCCCCCATACCCTATTTCCTCTCTGCAAGTATAGAATCCCTCCCGTATGCATGTCTGCAATTGTTTGATGTATGAAACATTACTGCTTCTCCATTTCTGGATGCTCCCTTTTGACTATATACCTAAGCTATGCTGCCTGATAATATTGTGTTATGTCAGGTACGGTTGCCCCACCCACTAACCCATGCCCCTCAGGTGGCAACTGCATATTAATCCTAACCAGTGTTTGTTTTTCCCTTACCCAAACAAAGTTGACTACCATAGCTTGAAATCTATGAAGAGACAAAATATAAATATAAAAACAAAGTATAAACATTTCAATATGCATCCAAAAGGGACTAGATCTTTTTATATGGAGTACTTTTATTTGGGCATCTTTGTGTGAAACACATTCAGGCCCTCCTGAGTATCAAGCTAGAAGAAATACTTCCTATTAATACCTTTCCTCCCCTCGCTCTTATACTTGAGATTGCCTCTTGTACAGTAGTATAGTAGCTAAATACACCGTCATCTTAAGTGGGACGTTGCATACGTCTTGTAGAATCCCAGGCTTGATACTTTCTACTGACTCAATGCCCAACTGCTCATCGAGTTTCACATATTTGCATTTAAATATCACATCATACAATATATAATTCATAGTCTAACAACATATTAAGTGAGGCAACGTACACTGTCAAATGTGTATACTTTGAATCTTAGTGCCACACAGGGATCAATATTACAAGTTGTGTGATGCCTATTGCACCTGCTAGTTACTGGGTGCAGGAAAGACTACTTTCTCAGCTTTTACCCATGATAAATTTGGGTAGGACAAACCTGGCAGAAATGCAGAAAAGATCTGTTAATTACTGTGTCACACTCATTGTGATGTGGAAGGCACCAACATCAGCATGTTATACTCCATTTCTAAGGGTGTAATTCATATTAAGGGGGTTATTACAACTTTGGAGGAGGTGTTAATCCGTCCCAAAAGTGACGGTAAAGTGACGGATATACCACCAGCCATATTACGAGTTCCATAGGATATAATGGACTCGTAATACGGGTGGTGGTATATCCGTCACTTTACCGTCACTTTTGGGACGGATTAACACCTCCTCCAAAGTTGTAATAACCCCCTAAGTGTTATTTACGGCACCCTTTAAAGTCTGAATCCTAGGGTATTAGAATTTATGCTAAGTATCTCATAACAATGCTTGCAAAAATACCATAGACTAATGGGCATTTAGTGGGATTGTCACCAAGTACTATATTATATTTAGAAGAAATGTCTCTGGCTGATATTAAGCTCATTACATAAAGTGTATTACTTGAGACTATGTTGCACAACTACTGTACACTATTCTCTCATCTGAAATCAACAAAAAGTGTTGTAAAAAGTATTCAATTTTTTTTTCACAAATATGTCACTAAAGACTTTCCATGTCAGTCATATTAATCCCCTTATTGTTTCTCAGGTGTTTATTGTATTTTAGTGTCTACAAAGAAAATCTAAGTGATGTAATCCAGTTCTCAATATTAAGAGTCAAAGAGCTACTCCATTGTCTAAAAATCAGTGTTTTAGCCATCTCAAAAGCCTGAGATAGCTCCCTCCTAACCATTTTAAATGTATAGGAACAACGTGGAGCACAGACAGTAATGGTGACTGCGGAACTGTCTGGTGGAGAATGAAATCCATCCTTCCATATACATCGGTGCAAAATGGAGCAACCCAGAGTAAATTAAAAATCACAGAGCCTATCATGTTTTTACAAGCCTAACTATATCTGTAAATCAAATTCCATTGGATAAAATTAAAATTTATGTCTAGTTTAATCTTAGATAAATGATCATGTACATTGGATCACAATGTTTCAAATGTTATTCTTGACAGCTCAGCCACCTGTTTTCTCCCACTTTGTCAGAAAACCTTTTCCTTTCCTTGAAAATTATGAAGGCAAATATATATTAGAAGGTGTCTGAGGCAATTTCATCAACCCCAGTTTTTATCCTGTCAAATATTAACATCACAGGTGCTGGAAACATAATAGTATTTCTCTCAGCAGTGATTGTGTTTAAAAAGGTACCTCTAAATTAATACATCTTTAATTGTTATTAATTTGTCCGACATCCAGCTTTTTACAAGGTAGTGGTTTATTATTAAACTGTAGTGCTGAATTCACTGGATTCATCCAAATAAAAGCAATTGTATAAATATGATTCTTTCCTATCTGTGAGTAATTGATTCCAAAGTAAAGATAAAAAGGGGGTCTGAGAAGGAAAGACATGCACTCCCATGGAGTGCCTAGAAACTAATAAAAGTGTTCCTCAAGTATACAGCTCATCCAATAACAACTCTGTGAATCCGAAATACTCCAAGAGGAATAAATACAAGAACAGGGAGGAAATCTAGAAAATCGAGAGCCAACAGAGCCATTTAATCGTGTGCATGGGGCTGACCCAAAGCCCACTCATGTAATTTATTGAGAACAATTGGTCTTCCTAAAGACAGATAAGGTCTCTGTATCCAATACCTAAACATGTGAGGATCACAAAGAATAAACGTTATGGCCCACTTAAACTTAAAAGGCAGCCCAAACAAAACCCTGGGTACACTTTGATTTAACTAACACAGTTCTTTGTACGTTGGTTTTTTTTCTCCCCATCCAAAAAGTCCCTTGCCATCTGATCACCTACTCCTAGTTTTTATTGACTTCTTAAATACTAGCAGTAGAATCTTTTGAACTATGTAAACAGTTTGGACAGCATAATCTTAATTGTATTTAACATTGCCCCACAAGGTAAAGTGTAATTTTCACAACATCTAAAATTAGTCAGATTCTTATCCATACCAATCTTAAAAATGTCACTGGCCACAGTCTCTACAATTTCTCAAATGTTTTTGCTTACAGTTAATAGAGAAAGGCAACACCTCTGATTTTCCCAATTGAACTTTTTGTCCTAAGATGTTTCCAAAAGGTAATATATTAGTATCTAGCAAAGGTATGCCTAACTAGTCAGCATTAATAATAGCCAGCACTCTAGCCTGCCCACCAGTGCATAATGTCTTAAACCATTTATAAAGATTCATATGCCAAAACCAAACTTACTTGAAACATAGTTCAGATAGCTTCAGCGCTCTTGTCAAAATAAAGTCAGATCACTGCCAAAGGTTACCCATGCGTCTTTGTGAAATTTATAAGATGTACAAGCTGCTTCAAACTTTCACAAGTATGCAACACATCCAGAATGTAGTGGATGAAAAAATGCTTTAATAATCTCATTTAGATAGCATCAACTTTCCACTAGTTTGCATTACACAAGCCAATAGTTTCAGTTTCATAACTGAGCACTGACAAAGTCAGTAGGCTTTCCCTTTAAATAGCCAATCCATCAGCTTTGCCAGTGCTTGTTTGGGCCACCATACAAATGCAGGTTCCTAGTCCTTGCACACAAATGTCCAGCAATTTTGGAATGGGATTCCCATTCCAAGATGGCCTCCATGCATTGTGACACATGCGCACATCAACCTTCTGTCAGCCCCACGTTTTGTGGCATGTGTATGATCAATGATGCCTGTGCCTGCATGCATCATGACATACATACATGACAGTGTACGTGCATGAGTCATAATGGAGCTAACTTCTTTTTTTAACTTACTGTTCCAACATGGTAGGGACTAGTCATTGAGCAGTCCATTAATACAAAGAATGACATCTGTGCAAAAGTGTATATTTTAAGAAAGGAGCTGTCACAAGTATGTCCACCTTCAACAAATCCAGAATGTGTTGGATGAAACAATGCTTTAATAATCTCATTTAGATAGCATTAACTTTCCAAAAAATTGCGAAATCCGGTTGGCAGGACTCCACTAGATTGCATTACACTTTCCAATAGCTTCAGTTTTATAACTGAGCACTGACAAAGTCAGTAGGTTTTCCCTTTAAATAGCCAGTCCATTAGCTTTGCCAGTGCTTGTTTGTACCACCATACAAATGCATGTTTCTAGTGCTTGCACACAAATGTCTAGCAAATTTGGAATGGGCTTTCCATTCCAAGATGGCCTCCATGCATTGTGACACATGGCCACATCAACTTCATGCCATCCCCATGTATTGTGGCATGTGTATGATTAATGATGCCTGTGCATGCACGCATCATGATATACATACATGATGATGTGTTTTTTTTTTTACTTACTGTTCCAACAAGTTAGGCGCCAGCCATTGAGCAGTCCATTAATAGAAATAATTAAATCTGTGCAAAAGTATATATTTTAAGAAAGGAGCCGGCCGCTAGCTAATTGCCTGGCCCGCTTAAATTAAAAAAAACTAATATATATATATTTTTTTTAACTGATGCAACACAGATGGGCGGACAGCAACTGGAGTATGTCAAGGGTCGAGGAAACTAAACCCTGCCTTGTGGCAAGAAGAAAGGGGAAATGGATGATCTGGGGTTGACTTAATTAAGAAAAGAAAGGGGAAGTGAAAAGGGAAATAGCACATGGGAGAGAGTGCATGAAAAAACATGCACTCCTATGTAGTGCCCAAAGGAAAATAAACAGGCATTTTCAATGCAACGGGGCTTGCATTTGCTCGAGTTGGAGTTGTAAACTCCTAGCCTAACTTTTCTTGCCACACAAATTAAAAGAAAAAAAACACAGCGCGATCGCACTATGTAAAATGCAGCGCGATCGCGCTGCAATTGAAAATGGAAAAACTGAGCGCAATCGCGCTTTGTAAACCCAAGCGCGATCGCTCTGCGGGGAAAATTAACAGATAAAGTAGTCCGGACCCCAGGCTCAAAACATCGAGCCTCGTATGTTTTTGGTCGTTTACCGGTGCTGTGTAGGCGGGCTAAACACCGGAAAAGGCATGACGTATACATGCCTTTCACAAATGAAAGCAAGCAGATTTTAAAGAGAAAGCCCAGGAACCAATGAAGGAGACTGACGTGACCTGGGCGTGGTTTGAAGCCCAAAGAGAGATTACTTTATGGACGGAGCGCTTTGTGATCGCCCATAAAAGGTAGATTCCTGATTCCAATTGTGGAAGTGTACAAGTCAACCAGCCAGAGCACTGTGGACAAAATGCTCCGGAGTAGGACAAATACAAGAATAGGGAGGAAAGCCATCAAATCAGGAGGACACAAATAAAATAAACAACAAAGCCATCCAATCACGAGTAAAGGGATTGACCCAAAGCTTACTCTTTATATATTGGAAATGATAGGTCTGGCTAACAGACCTGTAAAGCTGTTTGTGGCCAAGACCTAAAATGGTGTTCTAGTAGTTGCTGAACAGAACTGCTGCATTGCCAAGGGGTACAAAAGCAATAGAGCCAGTTCGATATCCTTAATTAAACATCTACACTACATCTCAACAGTCTAAAGCCCTTGTTTAACCTGGTTTGAGACCATCTGAAGGAGAATTCAATTCTAATTGTGGCTATACTGACAAAAACACATTTCGAACTTAAACTCAGTGAAGATTTGCAACTGAGTACCTAGAACACAGACGGTTACCAGCATAGTTATGCCTGGTATAAATATTTTATTCCGTCTACCCCTGTTTGAGTTTTCTTATCTTAATTATTTTTTCTTATGCATAGTACATTTTGTCATTTTTGCAAAACCGTTATCTTTACAGCTGTATTGCTCGTTTGTGCAATTTGAACAGAAGTGTATTTTCAATCCATTCATTATGTGAATGATAGTTTAACTTAGAAAATTGAGAGCTAGTCTGAAGATTGGGCCACACTGATAGTTGTGCGTTTTCTTAAATTTGTTCTGTGAACTTACGATGTACCTAGTTCTGTGCAGGACTGGAACTAACATCTTTGCCGTTGCTGCTGTCTTACATTTTTGTTTATCTTTCCATGACAGACAGTTTTGCCCATCGAAAACGAGTCCGCTCAGCGCTGACGCACGACAAAGACTGGCAGGACACCAGGTCTGTGTTAACTCCAATGCTCGACAAAATGGATGTTGAGATTGCTTACCTGGTGCCCTGGTGCCAGCTAGGAAAGACCGAAGAGCCGGGTGAGTATGAACAGTTAACTTTTTTTAATTTCATAAAGTAAATTGGTGCAGCAAGTGCAGTGGCACCGGATGCCAGAGCCCATTGGGCCGCTCGAATTCCGACAATGTTGTATTTTACTATAATAGCCAAGGGGGCATTTTCCTTGCTTGCGACATGGGCCATGGAATCCTTGCAACGATACTTGAAAATTGATATAGTTTTACATAGAATATATTCTCAGTACTGTCAAGAACATAAAAAACTGCCGTCAAAAATTACTTTTTATCTGCGACATAAAGTTTTCAGCTGGAGTTTCTTAATTACTTCTTCCCAAGGCCACGACTGAGTAAGCATTTTGTGAGGGCCGTGTACAAGGCAGAAATGTGCTGTTGCTGGCACGGACTGTACTATGATTTTATAGTATGTGGCAAGAAAAATGAAAAATAGGAGACTTCTTGCAAACTTTGTTTCCTATAGTGAGCTGTCTGGCACCTTATGTGTGCATCACAAGCATTTAGGGACCTCTTATGTCTGGTGCAACATACAGGATAAATAGAAGCGAGGGCACGTGGGCTCAGTTCCATAGTCAATGCTCGCAGTCTTGTGCACATGCTCAACCACCCGCCCAACACACTGTGGGGCACATGTACGTACCATTTTTCCTGTCGCAAACGGCCCGTTTCGTAGAATCGAACCATTTGCAACAGCAAAAAAACATGTTGGTATGTACAGACCCTATTTTGCAATTCGGTAATCTATTTACCGAATCGCAAAATAGGTTTGCGAGTCACAATTAGGAAGGGGTGTTCCCTTTCTAATTGCGAGTCACAGCGCAATGTAGCCTTGTTTTGTGACTGTGAATGTGGTCGCAAAACAATCGCAGTTAGCACCAGTTTCAAACTGGTGCTAACCCATTGGCAACTGGGAAGGGGCCCCCTGGGACCCCTTCCCCTTTGTGAATGGCAGCGAAAATATTTTTTCAGAGCAGGCAGTGGTCCTATGGACCACTGCCTGTTCGGAAAAAATGAAAAGAAAACTTTTCCTTTAAAAAAAAAAAAAAAAGCATCTTGTTTTCCTTTAAGGAAAACGGGCTGCATTAAAAAAAAAACAAAAAAAAAACGCTTTATTTAAAAGCAGTCACAGGCATGGTGGTCTGCTGTCTCCAGCAGGCCACCATCCCTGTGAGGGCAACCATTCCCATTCCCAATGGGATCGCAAATTGCAACCTACCTCAAGAATATTTATGAGGTAGGTCATTTGCGACCCCATTGGGAATCGCAAACAGTGTAAAGTACACTGTTGTACATAAGGGTTTGCGGCTCACAATTTGAGACAAATTGCGAGTCGCAAAACTCAGGGTCGTACATCTGGCCCGAAATTCAGTGCCTTCTCAAGGCATGATTTTTAAGGTGGGTAGTCCAGCCTGACCTGCCAGGCCAGGTCTTCACCGGACCAGAAACAACCATCCTAGGACCAGTTTCAGGGTATCCCTCCTCATCAGCCAAGCTAGCTTGAATTCAATGGCACAGTGAGCATGGGACCCACGTCTGGGCATTCCCGTGCCACTTAGGGCAAACATAGAAACACAACAAGATGATGGACGGATTGCTGAAACTTTTCAAACATGCACCCCCAGTCACAGATCTGAGTTAAATCTGCTGTTCTTTTGCTTACCATGCACCCCAGTTTGGACCCAGCCATATGCAAATCAGTCTTGACCCTGTTCCCCATGAGAACAGTCGAGCCTGTACATAACTCAGTGGGATATGAAGCTTATTGAGTGTGATTACCATTCATTCTGTATTTGCGTTCTAAACTCTTATCACTTCCTAAAGTAAGCCCGGACTGCTTCATATTGCCACTTTTGAGAGACAGGTTTACAAATTGTGTTTTTCATATGGAAAACAATTATGTTATTAAATGGAATGAAATGGTCTTAAACCCTAAAACACCAATGTTAAATATCAGTATCTTCCAGGTATGGTGTCCTGAAGCCACCTACTGCCATAAGACCCAAAGAAAAGGTCTTGCAATTGAATCATGTTCTCTCTTTTATATGAATCTATTGGGGGAGCTTAGAAATGTAATAAATAAAGGTAGTGAGGGTAAAAAAAACAGCATAACAAGGTGGGCAAATTACCTGGGTGGCAGATAACATAACCAGAGGTAGTCCCGTGGGTACATTTTAGGGACTAACATGCTTCAGATCGAATCTTAGCTTTTCCACTTCCCCTAAATATGCTGAAATTAAACTCTAGGTTCTAAAGCTGACAGGGGCCACAAAACTGTGACATTTTCTCTGGAAAGTTAGCTTGTTGGCCTTGCCATCACCACCACTTGTAGTCGAGTTGGAATCTGTGGAACCAGGAGATGTGACTTTTCACCTCACCCTATTATCTAGCCAAATTGTGTGCTCTTTTGCAATCACCGGTAGAACGTATTTATCTTCTTCGTTTTTGGTAAAATTCACTGCGTTTAGGCTCAGTGTGAGAATTGCACTGCTAAGTGTGCAGCTAAGCAAAAGTAGACTGGATATTACTTGGGAGAGCTGGGAAAGTGCCCAGTCTCTTGTTTTATTCACCAAAATACAAAATGGTGATACATTTACAGCATAATGGGTAAGTAGCAGTGTGCTGCAGTCAGAGGTTTTCTACTTTAACAAACTGTTTGATCCCAGGCAAATCATACTCCTGCTGTGGCTCTGTAAACTAATCTGCCAACGTGTGAGCACGTTGATGCAGGCTAAACGCACATTCCCGGTACAGGATCTGTAGGAGGCTGGCCTGGCTTGTAGTGGGTACCAAGGGGTACTTACACTCTGTACCAGGTCCAGTTATCCCTTATTAGTGTAGAAGAGGTGTTTCTAGCAGCTTAGGCTGATAGAAGGTAGCTATAGCAGAGCAGCTTAGGCTGAACTAGGAGACATGCAAAGCTCCTACTATACCACTGGTGTCATATGCACAATATCATAAGAAAACACAATACACAGATATACTAAAAATAAAGGTACTTTATTTTTATGACAATATGCCAAAAGTATCTCAGTGAGTACCCTCAGTATGAGGATGCCAAATATACACAAGATATATGTACACAATACCAAAAATATGCAGTAATAGCAAATGGAAGTAATGCAAGCAATGTAAAGTTACAGTAGATTGCAATAGGAGCACATAGGTATAGGGGCAACACAAACCATATACTCCAAAAGTGGAATGCAAACCACGAATGGACCCCAAACCTATGTGAGCTTGTAGAGGGTCGCTGGGACTGTAAGAAAACAGTGAGGGTTAGAAAAATAGCCCACCCCAAGACCCTGAAAAGTAGGTGTAAAGTGCTCCTATAACCCCCAGAGAGCACAGAAGTTGTGATATGGGGTTTCTGCAAGGAGGACCAACACCAGCAAAGCAACAACAGTGGATTTCCGGACCTGAGTACCTGTGAAACAAGGGGACCAAGTCCAAGAGTCCAAGTTTGGTGGAGGTAAGTCCTTGCCTCCCCACGCTAGACTGCATTGCTGGGTACCGCATGATTTGCAGCTGCTCCGGCTCCTGTGCACTCTTGCAGGATTTACTTCGTGCACAGCCAAGCCTGGGTCACCAGCACTCCTTCCTGCAGTGCACAACCTTCTGAGTTGTCCTCCAGCGTTGTGGGACTCCCTTTTGTGACTTCGCATGTCTCCTCGTCCAAGTGGCGACATCCTGGTCCCTCCTGGGCCACAGCAGCACCCAAAAACCTTTACCGTGATCCTTGCAGCTAGCAAGGCTTGTTTGCGGTCTTTCTGCGACGTGGGATATCCATCCTCCAATAGAGAAGTTCCTAGTCCTCTTCTTTCTTGCAGAACTTCAAGCTTCTTCCAACTGGTGGCAGCTTCCTTGCACCTTCAGCTGGCATTTCCTGGGCTCCTGCCCACTCTCGACACTGTCACGACTATTGGACTTGGTCTCCTTGTCTTACAGGTACTCAGGTCCGGAGATCCACTGTTGTTGCATTGCTGGTGTTTGTTCTTCCTGCAGAATCCCCCTATCACGACTTCTGTGCTCTCTGAGGGTAGTAGGTGCACTTTACACCTACTTTTCAGGGTCTTGGGTTGGGCTATTTTTCTAACCCTCACTGTTTTCTTACAGTCCCAGCGACCGCCTACAAGCTCACATAGGTTTGGGGTCCATTCGAGGTTCACATTCCACTTTTGGAGTGTATGGTTTGTGTTGCCCCTATACCTATGTATTCCTATTGCAATCTATTGTAATTCTACACTGTTTGCATTACTTTTCTTGCTTTACTTACCTAATTTTGGTTTGTGTACATATAACTTGTGTATATAACTTATCCTCAAACTGAGGGTACTCACTGAGATACTTTTGGCATATTGTCATCAGAATAAAGTACCTTTATTTTTAGTAACTCTGTGGATTTGTGTTTTGTGCATATGACACCAGTGGTATAGTAGGAGCTTTACATGTCTCCTAGTTCAGCCTAAGCTGCTTTGCCATAGCTACCTTCTATCAGCCTAAGCTGCTAGAAACACCTCTTCTACACTAATAAGGGAAAACTGGACCTGGCACAAGGTGTAAGTACCTCTGGTACCCACTACAAGCCAGGCCAGCCTCCTACAGGCTCACTCTCCCTAAACCCCGTTATTGACACCATTAACTACAATTTCTCTGAAAATACCTTTGAGTAACACCCTAACTACTGTAAAGAAAAGTTCTTCTTCAGAGTCTGAATTTGCTATGTTACTGGTATGAAGTAGGTTATGAGAATTCAACATATTTTAGGAGAGTTGGTAGAATATATTGAACTGAGTGATGAATTAATTTTACAATGCATCCATTCGCCATTAATGGCTTGAATGTGCTACTTCAAAACCGAGTCGTACGTTATTATGAACTGAATAAAAATATATACTTGAGGGATTGACTGAGGTGAATTCATTACATATTGTGTCAGGCTTGTGGTGCTGGAAATAAACTGTTGCTGAAAGATTTGTGGACATCTGTAGTCAAACATGGAAATGAATAGCAACATAAGCGACCTTGTAACCATATACTGATGGTGTATAACTCCTGTCTCACCGATGTTAATTTTCAACACTAGGAACAGCCTTAGAAATTTGTATTTGTCTAATAAATAAGAGAGGACCCTTTATCTTTACATGAACCAGGTATAGATGTCATGTAAACTACACCAATTCCACTACACTGTCTATGCATGTACATTAACCCCAACCTTAAACCTAGCCCTAATAATTACCCTAGCTCTAATCCGGCCACTGTCCTACACTACGCATCAATCTTCCCCTAACTCTAAAAGTTACATTCACCATACCAATCTTAACCCTGACCCTAAACTCAATTATAAATCTAACCCTATATCTTAATCTCAACTGAACTAGATGCCTAACCTTCACCTTAACCCTACACTTTACCATAAACCGATCCCTAATTTTTAAACTTACCCCAAATCAAAACTTAATTCTAAGCATAACTCCATGCTTTATCGTTTTCCGTACCCTAATACTGTATCTAAGTCTAAGCCCAATTAACACAACCCTTAACTTTATGATACTTATATTTGTTATGTGTTATGTCATGACTTTTTTAAAAGTGCAGATCTCCCCATAGGCGCTAGAAAGAATGTGCTCTGCCGACTCTGACAGGAGCCTAATGGAAGAGCCAGGTTTTCAGTTTCTTTTGAAATTCTAGGACTGATCTGGAGACTCTGATGTGCAGGGGGATGTTGTTCTAGGCTTTAGGAGCCAGGTACGAGAAAGTGCGCTCGCCGGCTCTGGATTTTCAGCTGCGGGGGCATGGGCGAGTAGGCAGTGAGCTTAGCGGAGATTTCTGGTGGGGTTGTGGATCACCCCAACCAAAATCTTATTTGATATAGTGGTATTTGATGTAGTGTGTGTATTGTATGTAGTGGTTCTGATGAAAAGGTCAGTTGAGGGGTTGTATTGTCTAGTTACTGAAGGGTTGACCAACCAATCTTTGTGGGTCTAACTCCAAGCTTTGACCTATTCAGAGGTCTTGTATTTTTTCAATTACTACATGGTGGTTCAAGGATGTATCCCACTTCTCTCCTGATGGATTTCTTGTCTCTTTGGCTATCAAGGGTTAAAGCTAGATCTACCCTTTCAGAGGTAGTGGGGACAGACCCAAGGGGAATAGCCTCCAATCATTCTGTAAAGACTAGAGCTCTTCTATCCAGCTTGAGGGCAAACTTGGAGCCAGCGTAGGCGCAGGAAGTAGGATGCTGAGGGGCCTGTGGCACTCCCAATAAAAAGCATGCTGGAGTTCAGAAGGTAAATGAGCAATAAAGATGTCTTCAAATGTAGATTTTTTTGTTTTCACATTTACTGTGCGTTCAAAGATGGAAGTCAAAAAGCAGGCTATGTCCTGTGACTAATTGCTGCTTATTCGTTTTTTTGTGGGGAACTATGGGCCTGATTTAGATATTGATGGACGGGTTACTCCGTCACAACGGTGACGGATATCCCATCCACCGAAAAATAAATCGCATTAATTCTGCCAATATCTAAATAAGGCCCTATGTGACATCCTGATAGAGTACACGGAGTGTGAAAGGAAAGCCTGTTTTTTTCTAACACACAACACAATTCACCTCTGAGAACAGAAAGCAGGGATGTGGTGCCTCATCGGCCTTGCTTACCGGTGCTGCTTTCTCAGGACAGAGGGCAGAGGGCCCAGTCTACCGGGCAGCATGACCCCACCGGCTGTTCGATCAAGGCAGTGCTCCTGCTTTTCATGGCCCGTGCACCAGGTGGTGTTGCACGTACCCCAGCCACATGTTACCCACCTATCAGCTCATACATCGGAGTGAGTGTCACTTCAGTGTAGCACCACCCACAGTGGCATGCCTGCAGCCAGCTGCCTGCACAGCCCTGAGGCCACCTGGTGACTGATCAAGGTTCAGAGAGCAGAACCAGCAACATGGTCTCTCCAAGAACTGGTGGGAACAAAGATAAAGGGCATCCATCCCCTTGGTGCCCATGTGGTTACTGTGGAGGCCTGCCACATCGTCAGTCTGTCTGACTGCCCTGCCTGAGGGACAAATTGTGCAGCCCGTGGCAAGCCACACCACTTTGCCAAAGGCTGCAGATCCAGCCAGTCCAGGAAAGGAAAAAAAGGTGGGCAATATTAACAATGTCGAGGTAGGAGCTGCAGACTTTGACCAAGATGAAGACATGGACGAAGTGGTCCACACTTTCTAGTGATAGACCATGTTGCACAGTCAGCTACCCAGACTTTAAAAGTCACTTTCAGAATAGAAGGAACAAATGTCATTGCCATCAGTGACACTAGAGCCTCCATTAATGTCAAGGTCAAAGACATCTACGTAACTCTGAAGCCAGTTCCACCTCTCACCCCTTCATGGATCAGAGTGTTTGTGTGAGGAAGCTGAACCCCCTGTCAATAGCAGGGCAACTCATCACCATGATATCTCACAACCATCGAGAAGCTGTCACCCGAGTCAATGTGGCAAATGCTGGGTCTGACATGCACTTGAGTGGCGGCATTGCAGAGATCTCAGCCTGATCCAGTTCTTCAGAGTACACAAAACTTCCATTGACCACCTTCTCCAGAAATTCCTAGAACTGTTCAACAGCATTGAATGTATCTGGGAGAAGCTAGTCCTCCTGCAAATCAACCATTCTGTCCAACTGGTGGCACTCGGGCATCAGCGTGTTGCCTTCCACCTCAAGCCAAAGGTGGAAGCAGGACTCCAGAAACTGGAGGAGGATCACCTAATCATAAGGTTGGTAAGCCCCAAGCCCTGGGTCTCATGCATAGTGAACACCTGGAAAGCAAAATAGCACAGTGAAGTCCTTCTGTGTTCTAACATATGCCTCCCTTACGCAGCCTTCAAATGGGAGCGACAGTTGACACTCACGATTGATAACATCATCGGGGAACTGAGCAGAGAGAGGTGGTCCTCTAAAATGGGCATGGACTCTGGATACAGCCTGATTCCTGTTATATTATGACCTTCTCTATTCATGTTGGCTTTGCCGCTACAAATGGCTGAACTTTTGGATATCCAGTGCCGCAGAGGTCTTTCAGAATGTGACAAGAGAAGTCTTGGCGGAACTAGACTCGATCATGAATGTCAGTGATAACATCCTGGTATATGCCAAATCCCCAGAAGAACACCACAGGAGACTGCAGCAAGTACTGACCCCCTTGAGGGAAAGTAGCCTCAACTTACATTACAGCACATGCAGGTTCAAGAGGACGGCGATCCGCTTCTTCTGAGGACGAACCAGCCCCCTCCTATGTGTCCAAAGTATGGAGCTTCTTGGGCATTGTCAATTACCCCGGGCGCTTTATCAAGATTTTGGCTACCTTAAGTCAACCAGCCCGAGGACTACCCAAAACAACCATGCAGTGGGCCTGGGGACACAATAAGGAGTATGTGTTCCAGCGCACAAATGTTGCTTGTTGACAGACACAACGCTCATATACTTCGACCCAGGAAAGAAGGCCCTCACAGTTGACGCCAGTCTGGTGTGTCTGGGTGCTGTTTTGTCACAGCAGCAAAAATGTAGGGATTGGGCCCCAGCGGTGTACACCAGTTGGGCACTAATGCCAAATAAACAACTGTACTCCCAAATTGAGAGAGATGCTATTGATGTGCACTGAGAGTGTTGCCATTTCCACCTCTATGTATATGGACCCCCATTCCAGGTCCACACGGATCACAAACCACAAATTCTACTATTTAAGGGCACCTCTGCACAACCCCTCTCCCGACACATTGAAAAATGGGTTCTTCAATTACAGATATACATGCTGCTCAAGTACTGGCCCAGTTCATCTACTCCAGCTGACTACTTATTCACCCACCCCACAACTGTGACAGCTGCAGAAGAAAAGGAAGCTGCAGAGACTGAGGAGTATGTGAAGTTAGTAGTAGGACGTTTTTGACCTTTGCCTGTATCATTAGAAGGCATCCAGAAAGCCATGAAGTGTGATGACTGTTTGCAAATGGATCTCAAAGCGATGACCACAGGGAAATGGGAAATCCTTAAGACTCAGTGGTCCAGATGCATGCCAGAGGCACATATGACACTACAGACACTCAACAACACTGGCCACAAGCTGGCTCAAGGAGTGGAATAATGTCTCCTCCAAGTATCATGAATTGTAATCCTGATGTTTGGTCCTCCGAATAGTGCAGCTGGTCCCTGCTATGCACTAGAGCACGGTGAAGACAGAGCAGACTCTGGAACAAAGTCAGGTTCCTCGGACTAGACAAAGTAGTTGAGGCAAGGCTGTGTATGGTGTCAGGCAACTGGGAGAGCAGAGCCCCTTGCACCCATCGCGGCCGAAGAAGGACCCTGCACGCCTTGGGCCATGTTGGGTGTGGCCTGTTAGAAAGTATCCCCGAGTCTGCGTCTGTACTTGTCTCTCCTTCCCCTGGGGTCCAAATGCAGATTGCAGCCTAGTGTCAGGTCGCAACAGCAATGGCAGCCAGTGGGTGGAGTAAGTGCACTATATGTAAAAGATACATAAAAATTCAGAGTTGCTGTAAAAGTCATATTTTATTGTTACTATGTAACTTTCAATATGTAACATCTAATATGTAGCTTTTGTGAATAACCTCTGTAGATTTAGGATTTCTAAAGATTGATTTTTTAAAAAGATTGAAGTTTGGGTTTTTGTGATGAATGCTGGTACTTAAGTTGGTACTTTCTAACTGTCTTTTTCCAGGAGTCTACGAATTGGTCAGCTTTCAGATGAAGCCAGGCGGACCTGCACTTTGGGGCGAGGCCTTTAAAGCATCCATTAATTCTCATGTCCGTACTGGATACACAAGGCTAATGGGTGTCTTCCACACAGAGTATGGATTGCTTAATAAAGGTAATGTTTGTGTGTGTATACCAATTACTGCTTCTGTTTACTCTCTCCTCTTTGGACAATGACACAGTGGACACAATTTAGAATTATTAGGCATATTTTACAATGTTGTAGGCAGAGTAATGTGACTTTAATTCAGTTTAATTTAGGAACGTACACTCCTACATATATACTGAGCAAAATTCCACAATTAGTCCATTGATTTTAGCCAGTTTTAATGTATTCGTATATACTTATTTCTTCAGCACTCCTCCCGTGCTCTCCAGTTTAAATATTTCCCCTTTCGATGTGTTTAAACATTAGCATAGCTTGTATCTGTATATGAACAGAACGGGAGCTCCTTCCCTTGGTCCTACATAGTGTACGTAGACCTGAGCTGCTGAAAATATTTACCTAGCACTGTCATAGAAACTCTGAAGTAAAAAAAAAACACAAATCAATAATAATCAAACGTATCAAGTTCTCTAGCTCTATTATTATATGGCCACTCTAATGGATAATTTCATAGTGTGAAAATAGCCAGAGATTACGCCATATTTCCACTTCTTTTTGAACATCTTTTTGATTTTCAGCAGCGTACATATCAGTACATTGGTTACAGATTTGGTCATTTTTAGTTCACATTCGTTGTTATTGCACAGCATTTTGTTAGCTTATGCTTCAAAGGACATGGCTTTATTCTGTCCCTTCTGCATTCACCTGATTCAGATTTTTCCTAATCCGCTCATATCCATACACGAGTAGAGCTGTTTAATTCTTCCACTTGTAAAATGATCTTGTGCAAACACCTATAAATGCTATGGTTGGTGGTAACCTAAATAAATGTGCAGTGCATACATTTTGTAATAACCAATCAAACATCAAAATATACTTTATGAAGCAGCTTTATTTCAGGCATCCGCAGCAATCATATATGTGACCAATCTGCCCCCCAATCATAAAGACAGTCTTTTATCCAAATGTTATGCAGGGGCAACAAAGGACCCTCCAATTCAAGCATGATGTTTCATAGAAGTGGTGCACATAGTTAGTGATGTGGGGCGCTGAGTGACTGTCCTGGTTACTGCGATCTTCTAAGGATCATGAGGTTAGTTTAAGGCAAGTGAGTTGTTAGGGAGGAGCAGTGGTTGTGGATAGTGAGGCAGCCTCTGCCCAACCAGAAATGGACTAGAGGTTAAGGGGAAGAGGGCAAGTAATATTCCTTGCACAAATCATTAACTACTTTAATGTTAAACCACGTAAAGGGCTCCTAAGTGTGGCTGGGAGCCAGAACAGTGTGGCAATAACAAACTGGGTGCAGTGGTCCCACTATTGTGACATTTCTAAACAACTCTTGTGCAATGTCTTCTGCATATGGGATAGCCCACACCTGCTGTGCCTACCTCGATGAACAGGATAGAGTCTTAGGGCAGTGTTAAGGAAGCCGAAGGCGCAAGGCCGCCTAGTCGTGCAGCACAGGCTGAGAGTGGTGGTAGGCAGCGTCTAGCCACCATGCTTAAGGGTGTGCGGTGTCAGGCAGATCACAGCAAGCCACTCAGGCCTACTTTATTTCCTGGCACTTACCAAATATCTGGTATCAATATGGGTGTAGACACCAGACTTGCAGAGGAGTTCAGCACCAAAACCTTCTCCTCTGGATATCTACTCAGAATGTGCACGTCGAATCCTCCTCTGAAGCATCTGTGGGCCTAGCCTCTCCCTGGATGCTTGAACATTTGCTGTTGAGGACGGGGTAGTGGAGGTGCCAGCCATGGTATTCTTTCTCACCAACTGTTGTCTGTCGCCGTAATGGGGGAGTCTGACAGAGACCTCTGTGCTGTCTTTATACTGCACCGCGACTTGAGCAGGCCCTTGCTTGTGAAGAACCTAGTAAATAATAAAATAATAATATGTTGATAGATGCTTGCTGATGGAAATGTGAAGGCATGTACCTGTCAGGATCAGGTTGCAGGCACTCATGAGAGAAAGTATGCCCATAGTTCCATTTGAGGATGCCTTTGTTTAGATCGATGTTTCAGAAGAAACAAGCCACATTCAGCTGCTGTATCATGTCTTGGGTGCATGAAGCAAGAGTCTCTCTATGGATTTCCAGATAAGGCTGTGTTATGTCCACACAGATTCTGATTTGCCCTCCCCTGTGTTTTTTGGGATCTGGACCATTCAGGAAAAGCCAAAAAACGGGCCCACGCAACAGTCAGATGATGACCTGTTGCAACGCATTATGTAATTTGGTCTGTAATCATTACTTTGTGTTACATAGGACTCTTAACGTAGTGTGACGTCACAGGTTTGTCACTTTTTCAATGTGCAGACCAATTTGTTATCTTTTCAGTTTTGTGAGGCCTAGAACAGGGTTCTCTGCATTCAGTTCTGTGCGAATCGCAATTAGGAAATCGCAAATTGAAATGTACGTACATTGTGACTGGCCAAATTGCGAGTCGGTAACAAGTTGCATTGCAATTTGCGAGTTCGCTAAATGCAATTTCCTAAATTGTGACTGGACTTGTTACCAAATCGCAAATAACGATTCAGAGATTCAGAGTTACAAAAAGCAATTCTGAGTCACAGATAGTGAGTCTGAGTAGTAAATTTCGACTGGGGCTGAAAACCAAGAAAAAAAAGAAATTCTAGTGATGGGTAATCACCCCTGAACCAGGAAGTGCCTCAGAGGAGTGTGGGAGGAGTCTAACTAGCACACAGAGCAGAGGCCAAATGACCTAAGAGGAACAACTGCAGCCATGGCCAGCAAAACAACAGGAAAGAGCACTGCAGGGAGAAAGAGGAAAAAATAATTTGCAGAGAAGGATTTAGAAATCCTCACAGAGGAGTGCTGTCTACACCATGATGTCTTATTTGGGAGGGCATCAATGACTGTGCCAGATTACCGAAAGAAGATCTGGCAGGATATACAGGCCAAGATCAATACTATTGGAATCAGCCACCAGTCCATAGAAGAAATACATAAGAGGTGGTATGTCCTCAGGTCACGGACCAAGGAGCAGGTGGTAGAGTGACTGAAGGAGTCTCTGGGAACTGATAGCAGCCCATCCACAGTACCACAACCAACTACAATTGACACCATGATGAAGCCCACACTCAAGCAGGAGGCTGTCATGGGTATCGGGGACCATGACAGTTCAGCAGCATTATCCTCAAAAGGTAAAAGTCGCATATTACCTTTTTTCTCATCTCAGGGCACAACTCCATGCACACATCCACAGAGTCCAACAGCATGATTCAGTGAGAACTACTCCAACTTACAATTCCAGGGCTAGTATAGTGCATTATGGGTAATGTAGTCCAGGAGTCCGCTCCGAAGTGAAATGTGACGTTATTGCGCTAAACATCATATAGGTGATTACAATGTATCTTGTATGTTCCACAGATCTCCCTCTGGTACATATTGAGGAACCCAGTGTGGAGGGACTGAACAATGCCAACATGACAGTAGAGGAACTGGTCCCCATAGAAAGAGAATACAGCCACACCCCACCCCACATTTGCACTGAGACAGTGTCAGCAGAGCCTACTGCCAGGGATGATGAGGACATCCCTCTGCCTCATAGTCCAATGACGGAGCCAACTGTGAGTTGCAGGGCGCTGGCACAAAAGGCATCAGGCGGCACAAGATGTTGGTGAAGATGATGACGCATCCAGTTGTTCCTTGGTTTAGAGGCATCCCTTCTACACAATCAACGCCTGCAAAATAAGCAGTTGCAGTTAATGAACAGGAACATGCATCACATGCAGCAGAGCTTTAGTGAGGGATTTAACAACATAGGGATACATATGGCCACCATGAATGAGAAGATAGTCATCCTTACCACTGCAATTCATGACTTATGTAATGAAATGGTGGCAGACTGTGCCCATCAGAGGCGTCATGAGCGCAGTACTGCTGCAAGACTGGAACACTTGGGTAGACCAATAGGCTGTTTGCCCATTTCAACTACATGCCTGCCAAGACACACTGCCACCCTTCAGGTGGAGTTGGAACATTTCACTGGTGATGTGGCCTGGGATCCTGGGTGCATAACCTCAAATGTTGAGGTGCTACAGACCTCCTAGGGAGCAAGAGGCTGTGGAGATACCCCTCAGGACAATGAGGAGATATCAGGCATCAGCAGCACTTTGGCCACTGATGCCCGTGCCCTGCGCTGTAGCAGCAACACATTTGGAGACACAGCAGGCACAGGGCATGGTGCTTGTAGCCGTAGGAGATTCTGATGCACGCATCTTTATACTTTGGCATGTACACATGAGCATAATGTGCCTGGTGATGTAACAAGCAATCCCTTTTTTTGTTTTTACTTGCCAGTTTGTACACATCGATCTTGTATTGGGATTGACAGAATATCCAGAGATTAAAGGATGTTTGGTTTTGATATCTTGGCTATGCGTAAATCATTTAAGGTAGTGCAGTGTTACTCATAACTTACCTTGCAAAGTAATGTGTTGCTATGTGATCCCGTCAACATCTCCCCTCCACTGCTATGCTGCCATCTCCAGGCTGCAGCAGAGGTGGCTCTTTCTCTTCATTCTCTGAATATGAGTCATCAATGTTGAGGTGTAGCCCACACCTGGTTGCAATGGTATGTAAGATGGCACAGGTTGCCACAATTTTGCAGGCTGTCTCTGGAGCATACAGGAGTGCACCTCCACTTTTGTGAATGGACCAGAATATTGTTTAGAACATGCTGAAGGTCCTTTCAATTACAGCTCTGGTGCGTCGATGTGCCATGTTGTAGCTCCTCTCATTATGGTCTGCAGGGATATGGCATGGGATCAGAATCCATGGCCTCAACACAAATGAACTGTCACCTGGTGGAAAACAATGCAAGTGTGAGCATGGCATGACCTGATTATGGACAGACACATATATGCAATTTAGGTTCCAGCTACACATCATCTGGTAAATATCCATCATCAAACTCCCCACGTTCCAGGTGTTGGTGCATTCTACTGTGCCTGAAGATGTATGCATCATAGTCCAATGTGTGATCCCTGGGTATTTTGCCACAATATCTGTGATGACATTAATGGCATCACATAAAACCTGGATGTTGAGTGAATGAGTACTGTTTTGATTGCAGAACACATACTGTAGATGAGCAGGAGGACACCCTATTACATGGGGGAAGTTGGCTATCCTGTAAAAGTCTAGTTTGGTGTTGTGTATTTCCTGTGCATTCCTGGGAAGGTAAATGTAGTTGTGCATATGTGAGACCATAGCATCTAGGAACCTTCTGAAGAAACGTGTTACGGCACTTTGTGACACCCCAACACCCCACCAGCGACAGTAATCACCTCCTGGTAGCTACCCCCGGGGCCAAAAGGTGCAGTGAGTACAAGACTTGTACATGCGTGGGGGTGGAGCTGTTCCGCAGGGTACAGCTTTCTAGCTGAGGTTTCAGCATCTCTATTAGCTCTAAGATTACTGTGTTACTCAGCTTGTATTTGTCATATATTTCCTCCTCTGTCTGTTGGAGGATTGAGAGCCTGCTTCTATAGATGCTCTCCTGTTTCCGCCTCCTTCTCTTTGCCGAGCAGCCAGGAATCGCCTTCTCAATTTAGTCACATAAGATGCAGCCATTGTGGGACAACATGATGCATTCTGGGGCTGTTTTTATAGTTTGAATCTACTTACCACCTGAATGGAATTGGTGCTAAATTGCACTAATTGCTAATTGTGGCGGTCTTGTACATAATTTTTGCGTGTCAAAAAAAGCAGTCGCAAAATTTACCGATTAACTATTTGGTTGCATTGCTTGTATGCTTACCGAATGGCATTTTTATGTAATGAAATGCCATTTGGTCGGTCGCAAATAGCATTGCGAACAAATTGCGAGTCGCTAAACGTACGTACATGTGACCCCTAATCCGAAGTGTCACTGGAAGAGGCATTTATATATTTAGAGTTTTTTACGTGCCATGTGTCTCCTTCCAGTTACTAATTTTGACAGATGAAAGAAATTAAGCTTACTGAGGTAAGGGGAGAATAGATTGTGGTCTGACAGTGCTAGAATCTGATATTCTTCAATAGCAAATCTGCAAACCCTGTTTAAAGGGCTGTATCAGCCAATTTAGATGCACACTTTGGGCCTGATTACAACCTCGGCGGGGGGATTACTTCGACACAAACCCCTCCGTTGTATTACAATTTCCATAGGATATAATAGAACATATAATACGACGGGCGGATTATCCGTCACATTTGAGATGGAGTAATCAGGCTCTCTGTTTCCTTCTGCCTGCCTTAATATTGTTGCCACCTTCAAGACTTCTGAGAGCTGGCACAACACATTGACTGCCATAACAATCTGAGGCAGTGAAAAGCTCTTCCTGAAGGGAGATGTTGTTATTGTAATACTGCACTCTAATAGGTCAGCCACACAATTTTACAACAATGCCCTCGTGAGCCTGTGACTATCATTACAATGCTGCAGTAGCAACTTTAGATCTGCACTTTGGGTCTTTTAGCCTACCTTCCTGCTTATCTTGTCTTTGGGGATTTTGGGTGCTGGCTCAATATGTTCACTGTTAGGAGAATGTAAGGTTGGTGGAAAGATCTTCTTGGCGAATGGTTAGTCCAAAAAGTCAGTCAATGAACATAGTGACTGCAGACCACAAAGTGAACCAGAACACGTTAAGAACTCAACCAAATTTGATTGGGTAATCCAGACTACCTGAGTAGAAATGAAGGGAGTTAGTCATAGTATTAATCCATAACTCTGTGAATTCAAATGTTTAGTTGAATAACGTTTGTAAAAAACAGTAGGCTAGTGAATGATTCTGATGTATCTGAGGGTTTATCGTTGAATCCCTTAGTAATTAGTAATTCATCTAATGACAAGGGGAAAAACCCTGAGGCTATCCAACCCAGAGACCCGTAGCAATACAAGTGATTTAATGAAACACCTGGGACTCAGTATGATCCTGTATGATCTGTGAGTCCTTACATTCACTTTGTAGTAAATCAGAGGTAACCGCTAGAGCAATAATTTGCCAATCAGATAACTGTAACCTCAAATTGACTAAGTATAACAAATTGCGCATTGTTTTGTGAACTGTAGTGCTGCATTCCATCAGGCTGACTGGGTGCAGATCTGGACCAAACTCCAGGCTGCGACATAAATGGTTATTTACTGAAACATGGATTGGAGTGATATTATCACCAGATTGCATGTTGACACCCAAAATTCTTACATCCAGCTTCTTAAAATAGGGGTGTTTTACTACTCCTTTTGTTCTGTCTATATGTCTCAGAACCAGAATTCATTAGTAAAAATCACAGTTGTTAACCATAGATTAAAGGGACATTTGAAAGCATTGCCATGTAGATGCCAGGGTTTAACTCGTAGCCTGAAATAATGACTTTTTTTTAATATGATAGTCGTGCTATTTCCGAGATAATAATGTGTTCTCAACCAGAATAAATCCAATTATATGAAATGGAATTTTAGTTGACACAAGCTTAGCCATAGTTCACCCACTTTGTGCAGGGCAATTGTTCAATCTTAGAAAACCCACCACGGACTACAGTATTTGTTTAGAAATAAATTATACAGCCATATTTGTAAAAATGTAAAATGGTGATTTGACGTACTTTAAGTTATGTGCCAGACACCCTTAAAGTACAGTTCTGCAGCTGCTGATCACAGTCTTGTAGTAACTCCTTTTCTCCATTATAAAGCTCACATTAACTTGAAGACGAACTAGTTAGGAACATGGGGTATACTGCTGAAGTTGCCTCACTCTGAGTGGAAATCCACGAGGCAACGGCTATTTGAGTGTGATCAATCAAAATCAACGCAGAACCCAGGTTCAAGGTATTCATATATACATACACTCCAGACAGGCTACCTTATAAACATTTTGTCTTGATGCACAAATAAACCGTGATGTCCTGTGTTTGTGATCACCATTTTAGAATTTAAAAGTTCCTGGAGAGTAATTGCCATACAGAATCATGTCCTTGATTTTGAAACAGTCAACTGTATAATCTGCATTAGTCATGGATTGCTAGATTTGCACAACAATATTTGTTCCTAGTCTTTACTGAAAACACAGCCCCCACGTCCGTCTCTTCACTGCTCTACTCAGTGTCACTGTACTCACTCCACAGGTGCTTTCCTAGTCCACTATGTGGTGAAGCTCTGATCCCTCCACTTTAGCAATACTTGCCTCATTGACTGTTAGTGTGGTCTTTCCCTGCATTGTTCTGCATTGCTGCCCCCTGGGGCCTGCATTTCTTTTCCATGCGATCAGTTTGCTGGTGATGCAGGTGGCGGCTCACCTCTCCAGCCTGACTGAAACCACCCAGCATGTGCAACTTCTTTCCCGCCACATCTGTTGTCTCATGCTTCTGGGGGCCACACACCCACCTTTCGAGGCATCACAGTAACCGCCCTTTCAACGTTGTTGCTTCTGCCGTCCAGAGTCACGACCATTTGACCCAAGGATCACGTTTCTCACACACAGGCAGACCATCCATTATTAGCTTTTCTTTTCCATTACCTCCAAGGGTTAGGTGTCCTCCTGTCAATGAGTTGTTTATTGAGTCTTTGCCACTTGGATTGCGATGCAACACTTTCTGTCCTTCCGCTGGCAAGAACA
Organism: Pleurodeles waltl; assembly: GCF_031143425.1. NCBI lineage: Eukaryota > Metazoa > Chordata > Amphibia > Caudata > Salamandridae > Pleurodeles > Pleurodeles waltl. Next base: position 415,371,999 of record NC_090437.1, on the reverse strand, counting down.
GCAGCCTGCACATGCGCAGCAATCTTCGCCAGATTTGGGGTTGCCCAGGCACCTACTCCACCTCCACTATGGACTTGCACCATCCCACTGTAAGCAGGAGTCCCAGAATGAGTGATAGAGCCTGTGTCTCAATGGGCTGCCATCTTGACTCCGCCTACCTAATCTTGTAGGAAGGACCATAAAGCTATCTGTTGCTCTATGTTTTCCAGTGAAGTTGTCAAATTAGCTGCCTAAATAAGTTTTAGAGTGCTAATACAAAGAGGCTTGGTAAAGTACATCTATTGCAGATTAAACCTTTATAGATTGCAAATCTGGTAAACTGTGCCATTCACATCTAGAACTTGAGTTTATTAGTCATTAGGTCATAAATTCATTAGGTGACTTACAATAGACTGATTTTGTTTTACCAGTGTACTGAGAGTAATATTCGTGATTTTTCGGCCTGGGTAATCTAGTTAATAGCTTAGTGTTACTGTATTCATTTTAATATTGTGTGCTTCTAGTTAAATTTATTTTAATCTGTCTCGTCAATGCTTAACTGTTATTATTACATTATGATTTCAATCATACAAAATAAACTTATGATGATACTTGCAAATTCTTTGGTCTGTTGATGCTAACAGCAAGGGCCAAATAATATGTTAATGGTCATCCATAATGTACACAAAGTAGTAAACACCCAGGATAATTGTTCCCCACTGCTGGACACATTGAACATTTGGCTTGCATGCTGCATTCTTAGAGTCGAGATCTGAAAACCGTGAATAAACAGGCAGCACTCTCACAGCTGACTACTCACATGGAAAGAAGGAAATTTTAGTTCCGGTAAAATGTGATGAAAATGAGACCCTAGAGTCTAATTCAATTGTACTTATCAGGTGTGGTGAAGAACCTGCTTAGGACAAAAACATCTGATATGATGTCACTCCACCAGAAAACTAAGTAGCGGAAGTGGAACTTTGCTCTCAACGTCGCGTAGCTGACAGCCGCCAAGCACCACATCCTGCGGCCCGCGGCACACCCGGCCCTCAGGCCCCAAGGCCCCCGGCTGCCAAGCCAAGCACCTCATCCCACGGCCAGCGGCACCCGGCCCTCAGGCCCCTCAGCCCCCGGCCATCAAGCCAAGCACCACCTCCCGCGGCCAGCGGCAACACCTGGGCGCTGGGGGAGCTTCTATGCGCTGGGCTGAAGGGGGGTTGGCGAGGGGCTGGCTTTAGTATTTAGTATTCGCTCCTGTATCGGCGATTGCCGCTTTTGCCACTTCAGTTCAGGGAGCTGGCCTGTGGTCCCTCTGCGGCTTGCGCTGGGAATCAGGCGTCAGGCTTCGGGAGTTAGATCCCAGGAGCCTGGTGCCTGGTGAGGAGGATTAGCCAGAGACTGTGCACTGTTGGTTACTGTCCATTGTCTATTGCTGCCTGTTGCTGCTGTCAGCCTCAACCACAGCCCACAGCCCCTCAGGGGCTGCCATTTGGGCCCTTCTTTGGACTTGTGGACTTGCCAATAGTGGCCGGTGGAAAGCAGCCCTCAGCCCAGACAGCCACCTGGGCATTGGGCTCCTCAGTCTCCAGTGCCCTTTGTGACCTCCCTTCCACCATCCTTGGTCCAGGTCACTTAGGGGCCACACAGGGGTGCTAGTGCATTCCCTCAATAGGTGACCTGGTGCGGGTATCCTGGTCCGGTAAAGGAGAGGCAGCGACGACCTCAGCAATCATTGTGGAGGGGCGATAATAACCCACACGCCTTTATCTACACAAATCCGTATGGAAACCACGGAGGCAACAAGCAAGTCCAGGTAGGAGCTGTGGTAATGACTGGAGTCTGGGAGTAGGTGCAGGCACGCTCATTGTACCTTAGGTGTGCTTGCCAGTATACAGCTATATCCACAGTTTTCCGGTAATCAAGAGGCTAAGAGTATTCGGGAGCGTGGGAAGGGTGAAATAAGCATGCTCGTGCCCCCCCACCCCCTTGGACTGTGGAAGTATTAATCAAGTAATGTAGTGGAAAGCCAGATTAAGAGTCAAGCACTGCAATAAGCGACAGCAAGCAGTAGTGGATGTGGCGGCGCTTAGTCTCTTCCCATTGGTGGATCTGAACACTTGCCTGTGCTCTCATTGGACACAGATATAGCCCAACTCTTCAAGTAAGAGAGTTAGAGTATCTAGAGACTTGAAAAGGGAAAATAAAAGAAAGAAGAAAGCGTGCTAGTGCCCCCCATTGGTCTGAGGAAAACTGTGTTGAACAAGGTGGAATGACAGTAAGTGCAGGGGGTGTGGTGGTGCCTAGTACTTCTTTGCCTGAGGCGACTGAACTTCACCTTGGCAACTGTCAGAAAACAGCACTACACACCACATTGTACATCACACCCAGAACTCCTATAAGGCTCAAAATAACCATCATCAGTATTCTATTGCAATTAGCCTCAGGAGCTCTAAGCCAACATTAGATTAGGCCTAGGCTCAGGCGCTAGGCTTGGAGGTAGTGTGGCGCTAAGCAATTACACCTTTACCTTAAGCATTGGCAACAAGCGCCCCCGATTTTGGCTTGCGCCTATCCTGTGAGGACATCAGATGACAATAAAACGAGCCTTAAAACAGCATAAATAGTAAAAAGAGAGCAAATGCTGCAGACGAAGTGGGCAAAACTGTTAAAGGAGGTCAAACCCAAGGGCCCAAAAGCACAGAGGGTCCATAGGACTTTTGGTGATAATTGGAAACTGGCACATGGATTTTTTCTTGGATACAAGAAACATAGTAAACCAAAGCAGCAGAGGAAATCACTCAGGGTAAGACGTCCCCCAAGGCGCTGGGCCCGAGTATTAATCGTAATATGGGAAAAAAGCAACAAAAAAATCTCTGGTGCCACGACAACCCCCCTAGCCCGACTGATCCATGCCCAAGAGGCCCAATGTTGCGGGTGAAGGAGTCTTTAGTACCAGTGAATTCCACAGAGCCTATAGCTCCCATAGTTCTGGCCAGCCGCAAGGGATGATCCAGGCATTGCAGGGGAAACAGTGGTTTTCATCTCCCACAAGGGGACACAAGGTTTATGGTCCGATACAGGAAGCAAGACAACGCAACTAGAACAAGTACAAAATGAGCCCTGTGGCATTGTAGGGACAGACAGCAGTCTGGATGCCTCACTCATTGGGGAACCATAACAAGAACCAGCAGCATGATATCCATGGAACTATCATTGGCAATAATATCAGTACACTTCAAGCCCACAAACACTTCAAGCGAAAGTAAAGAGCCTATCACCGAAGACAGGATTGCCATGCAGTGGGTTGGATTCTCATGTAAGGGATAGCCGTTGGCAGTCATCTGTTGAGACTCATTATATTGCATCAACCCAATCGGTGGCCCGGCTGGCTCAAGAACCAACAGGTACTTGCTGGTCTGCATCTGAATAGGTCTCATACAGCTCATTGACTTAGGAAGGGTTGCGACTGCAAGACCCTTGCCCCAACGAACGTGAAGAGGATTATCCCGGGGAAAAAATAAAAGGAAATCATGTACCCAATGTGGATCAAGAGGCAGGGGTAGCACTGACTGCATTCTAACCATTATCAATAACTCTTTGCTGGCGGCAGTTAAGGTGCTGACATTGGCAATCCCATAAAATGGAGATTCAATTAGATTTAATCCATATGATGGTTCAGAATGTGCTTCTGATAGATAATAAATTGAATGCGCTAATGGGGAAGTTAGAAGGGTGGGACCAGTGCGGCCCAATGGGGAAGGGAGAGGATGGGAGTCACACGGATGCAATTCTGGATAAACACTGCCAGAGCTGTTAGCATGTTTAATTCAGTCTTGCAGATCTGCGGGGGCCACAGAAAAGGAAAAAGCAACTAGCTGTATGTCACTTGGAGGCAAAAAGCAGGACGCTCATAAAGGGAGTCCCCCTGCATCCAAGCCTCAGGGGTCGGCTAGTATGGAGCATAATGTGAGAATTGACCACCTCCCTGCGGCGCCCCGCTATCTCCCGTAATCATTGTGAGGAAAAAAAGTCCTGAGCTGTTAAATCTGGAGAAAGCTGCAGACCAGCTGCAAAAACCTTCGCCTCTCATGGTGTTTCCACCTCACCCTTCCACTACTGTGGAAAAACAATAGCTTAGAAGAGCTGACCTCACAGATAGGTCCGAAAGTGTCCCAAAATGAGTCTCCCCTGATGGTGTTGCAACTTTCCCCCACAATTACTGTAGGGAAAAGTCGACAAGAAGGGAAAACTGTGAAGCCAGAGTTGAACAAGCTGCATAAGTTGAGCATGGGGTATGGTCAACAGCCATTGTTGTCTAGAAGACAGAAGAAGAGATTGAAAAAAAACACGTAAATTCACAAAAAAAAACCTTAGATGGAATCTGACTGAGAGACCACTCAACGAAACTAGCAACCCTGCAGATACATTGGCACCTTACCCCATTTTTATGCAGAGATCAGTAGTCACCTCCACACTGAGCGCTCGCCCTGTAGACAAAGCTTTCTAATCTAATATCAAGTTTAAACCCCAAATCAATGACAATAAGGTTGTTTCATCTAACAAAGAAATCTATAATACCCCACTTATCAGCTCTGGGATGGGTGTCTCTAACACAGCACTTAGTCAAATACCACCTATAGTAGGCGCTAGGTCTGTTAGAATTTCAGTCCCAGGGCTAACAAAGGGGGCTTCACTAGCTGGAGGGGAGCTGTCTGTGATGGGAAAAGAATCTACAGGGGAGTACGGAAATATCACAGTGCCTTACCTTTTGGGCATGAAGGGTGGGAGCCGCATTATTGAAGGAAATCTAGATAGAGAGTTAAATAATATGCCATGTGTCTCTAACAGGGCCGCAGGTCTGAATAAACAAAGTAATAGTGACAATGCAACCGACCAGCATCTGAGGTTTGTAGACACCACCTCTGTACCACATGGGGCCATGGGACCAGTTGAGAGGGGGTCTCAATCAACAGGAAGTTTAAGGCCAGGCCAGGAGGGAGTCTGGAGTAGTGAGAACAGATGTCAAATTTGTCTAGAATCAGATTATGAATACACTAGGGTATTAAATATAAAGCCTGCAACCTATCAAGAACATACGGATCTGTCGACCATCATTTTTACTCCATTATATGCCACTCATGAGTCATGGGATATTCTCAATAGATCAAATATCCTATGATTACTACATCATACATCGGCATTTGCAAACTGAATGTCAGACGATTTAATAGAGGTAAACTTTAGCACTCTCACATAGATTAGTGAGATTGAGTCAACATTGACCACATGGTCGGCACAAAGTAATATTGATAGAATCTTTGAATATGAAGGCCTCTTAGAAAATTGAGGCATACTAATTAGCTAGGAAGTCAGTGATTGGTACCCACGAGCCTCATCCGCTGGAAATCAAGCCCCATCTCTGGCGAGAGAAAATCTCAATGTATTGAGAGGTACCTCAGTTATGAATCCACTATTCTCAGGGAAAAAAATAACCATACATCTGATAAGGGAAACTGGTGATCCCAACCAGGATGGGCCTAAGAATATAGGTAGGGCTGAATCTGGTGGGCTAAATGAGTGCCATGATACTTTGAGGGGGCAAGGATGTCCTGCAGCCCTGCAGCACAGTCTACCAAAATGAAGAAGTGCATTTAGCTCTGTACGCATTTCCAAAAAATCTGAATTTAATCCAATTAAAATAATTAGCTGGAATGTGGCTGGCCTGTCTTCATTACTAACCGGCGCTGGCTTTAAGACCTTTGCAAATGAGGCAGACATAATGTGCACTCAAGAAACATGGTCGGGAGAACCGCTGGCTATAGAGGGCTTCATAACATTTCACTCCCCTGCTTATAAAAAAAATGTGTTTGGTAAACGTATTGGAGGCCTTGCTATAAATGTTAAGTTAGATCTGGCCACTAAACTAGTAATGTGGGAGAAATCTACTAGTAACATTCTACTGTTAACAATACATGGCTTAGCCTTATGTAAAAAAAAAACACTCCGGTCAAAGTGATAAACTTATATATTAACCCCTATCAAGGTAAGAAATTGATGATGGCCAAATCTACACTAGCCCTACCGAAAGAGTGTGTCCATGATCATCCAGGCCATGAGTATGTGTTGGCAGGGGACTTTAATACTCGCCAGCTTGGACAGGAAGGGGGTCACTTTCGAGATCCCGTACGACTGGCCTTTGAAGCTTTTTTTAATGAATATGACATAAAAACAACTGATCTTAGCAATATAGCAGTGGGCACATGCATTCCTACTTTTAGAGACATATCCACAATAGATTATATCTTTCTAAGACCAGCACTCCTGAGCCAGTGCCTAAGCCACGAGGTGACTTACAGATCTGAAAGTGACCACAACCCAGTGGTAATAAAAGTTGATCTAGGGGCTACGAGACATGATTTGTTTAAAGCAAGTGGTTGTCAACTCGCAGAAGGCCCCACTATAAAACACATTAAATGGTCTGCTCCCTGTAAAACAAAATATGAGGCATGGAAGAAGGCAAATGGTCCAATAAATGTTCATCAAGGGGTTGGTCAAATAATAGATCAATGGGGACTGGTGCTTAAAAAACTTCAAGTTCACCCCTGCAATAGAGTGCTGCCTGGTCAAACTGGGGGTAAACAGAACAGGGTGTTTAAGCAGCTAGTACCCAAGGAATGGTCACAGCATAAAAAGAGATATCAGCAGGCAGAAAGGAGTTACAAGAGGCTCAAAACTCCGGACTCAGATGCACTTAGGAAGTCGGCACAGAAAGATTATAAAAAAGCATTATGGATGTTGAACACCAAAGAGACGGAAGAACGCTGGAAACATCTGGTAACATTACTTCCATCCACCAAAAGTAGAGAATTTTGGGACTTCATTAGCACATTGCTTTACGATTCTGAAACAAACACTAACGTGATCTCGGCCAGCGACTAGGAAAGGCATGTCGGAAATCTGTATGTAGACATAAAATACGAAGGGGATCAAGCCCACAGCACTGGTCCCAGTGAATTGGATGTATTAGACGACAAAATTGGCCCCATCACCATTAAAACTGTGCAAACTATCCTTGGCAAATTGAAGTGGGATGGGGCCGCTGGACCCAATGGCCTACCAGGGAGCATTTTCAGAGACGACCAAGCTTACTGGGACGCACCCCTGACTGCTTTATTCAATGACTGCTTATACTTTTCGGTGGTTCCGGCGGCATGGAAGGGACCGATAGTTCAACCTATCTATATAAAAGGGGACATTACTTGTCCTGAAAACTATAGGCTGATAGCCTTATTGGATGTAGACGGTAAAGCATAGGCAAGGGTTTTATTACAAGAGCTGGAAGAATGGATCTCAGCAAATGGCATAATTCCACCTTACCAAACAGGTTTTAGACCTAGTTCATCCATGTTAGATCATGTCCTGGCACTTTCATATCTTGGACAACAAGCACTAAAACCAACGTCTCCACTGCTTTTTGCATGCTTTATTGACTATAGTGCGGCTTTCGACGGGGTGGTGCGGCACATCCTGTGGAAGAAACTAGCGTCCTGGGGGATTCCAAGGAAATTGTTAGCTTCAATAATTGCCCTATACTCGGACACTGGATGAGGATAAAAATCACACGTGACAAGGAAGATTCTCACCAACAAAGGCCTAAAACAGGGCTGCGTCATAGCGCCCACTCTCTTTAATTTATATACAGCTGACCTGGGTTCTGAGCTGCTCAGAGGAAATACGTTTCCTCCGAGGCTTGGGCAATCAGTGCTTCCCATAATACAATATGCGGACGACATGGTTTTGCTTGCCCGAACCCGGATCGGGCTCACAAGGGGCCTTGACATACTGCATGACTACAATGAAAGAAATGCTTTAAAAGCGAATGCAGAAAAAACTAAAGTTCTGGTTTTTAGCCGTCAGTCGAAAAACTTGTATAGAAGATGGAAACTCGATCCTCTAAGTATAGAGCTGGAAGATAAATATCACTTCTTGGGGGTCTGGCTATCAAATACAGGGAGAATAACACATCAGGTGGCGGCATTGACCTCTAAAGCAGTAACAATTCCCTCGTATGAGCAAAACTCCATCAATGGCTAAAGGCACCCACATTCGAACCCTTAGGGAGGGTGATAAGAGCAAAACTACTACCCTCAATTACTTATAGGCACTTGGCTTTTCTGGGCAAATGGACAGTCACTCTAGAGAATGCCCAGATGAGAGCCTATAAAAGGATCCTTAAGATCCCCAGATCAACAAGGCATGCAGGGATATGTTTGGAACTAGATATAATATGCATGGACTTGTGCAAAATAGATATGATAAAGTTTTACCAAAGTGTCAGCAGGACAGAGGATTGTAGCCTTAGGGGGGCTTTTAAAAGTAATTTTCAAAAATAAAACAAGCATTTGGGCCATCTGTCTAACAAAGGCTGAGGAACAGTTCAATCTGGCCCCTTCCTATTCCACAGATCCTGCCATCACGAAAGCGTTTTTTGAAGAAAAAACTGAAAGGCTTGGTGTGCAATCTTCAAGAACCAAAGATATCTTAACAGTTAGGGATATCTGTGGAGCTGATGGTCTGGATGAATCGTATGCATCCACCAAAGGCCAGCCCTACCTAAAAGCCCCGCTAGGAGACTGAGCGTTCCAGAACATCCTCCAGATGCGCCTCCTAACCTTACCTGCCTGGGAATATCGATGGAAGTGGAAAACTGCACAAGGACACATGCATTAATGCTTGTTGTGTAAATACCGCACAGAATCAATAAAACATGTTGTCTGTTGTTGCCCCTGTCTGGCGTCTGAACAGCGCCGCCTGTTAAAATCTCTGTTCTTGAATCCTGGGGTGAGAAGATGCAAAGAAGCCCTAAGCCTTTTTTTTACTGTAGTAGTCCCCATGGAACTAGCCCGTTTTGGAAAATTCTTTCATAAGCTGTGTTCAGCCTTACATCAGACAAGGAGCCAAATCAGCAAGGGTACCTGTGGAGGGCAGGGGGCCCTCAAAGAAACGGCTTTGACTAGATGGCTCCTGCTGCCCAAGCCATCCCCCCTGTCACCTAATGGTCTTGGATATTGGAAACGGGTCTGGGTCAACAGGCGAACAATTGGTTGGTGTTGGCAGAAGGTTGTATTATGGGTATTTACTTGTGTAACAGCTTTTGGTTAACATCTGGGGTCCCAAGGTTGGGGCAATTTTGTGGGCATTATAGTACTTTATAGTATTTTATAGAAGGTGCTATGATTAGGCATCAGTTTTGGCATCAGGAGGGCATTTCTTGCTGTTTATTTTATATATATATATTTGTATTTTAATATGTTGTAATGATTTTAATTAATCAGGCAATCAAGATTCATTGATTCAACTGAATAGTGAAAAATGGAAATGGTCACCCATTTAGTAAAGGAGAACAAAAAAGCACAAGAGTAACAGAACTATTCACTCTTTTTTTAAAATAAAGTATCACCTATTTCTCACATGGTTAAGAAATGAAATGGGCCATTTTGCTATAAATAGCAAATTTTTTCTTTCCTTATTCACAAGCTGTATGTGATGCAGATTCCCCATGCGATGGATGTCTGCACTCAACAACCATTGCTTGATGTAAATGGATACCAGACGTCCAAGAGAGGTTATCTTTAACTGGGTTAGGAAGCATAAATCATCCAAGGGAGAGTAAACACAGACAGTGGAACCCTACAGCTATATATTCTGTATTTCGAAAATCCAACAGTGGGTATAAACACACATCAATGAATACTAAATCAAGTGAGCATATACGGAGTACAAAGCCAAGCAGCAATTACAGACCCAATATGGACAGCCCTGTCTGGCAGAGCACATGTGGAATCCAAGTCAGCTAAAGCCTAATACTGTGACGCAGACCACGTCATTCTCAAGATAAGAGTACAGGACCAAGGAACCCTACTTGCCTTGCAGAGTATCTTATACCAGCTGAGAAATGCACCCACACCCTTCAGTAATTCCACCATTGTGTCTCAGTGGGTAAGAGGTTTGCTTAAGATTCAGGGGGATTTTGGAGGGTGACACTCACCTCTGCCAGATCCCACTAACCATGCTCATCATAGAAATGGCACCTAATCTGAGTCATCTCCTTCAGACTTAGAATCACAGAAGGTGTCCTCATGGCCTCCATTTTGTTATCTTGGTTGTGAGAAAAGGCCTCTTTTTGACATGGTTAGCCCCCACTTTTTTCCTGATGTATGATGTAGCCTAAACATTGTAGTTCCCAGGGCCCCTGCTAACCAGGTTCCCTGGGCCAGAGCTCTTTCCCTAAAAATGTTGTGATGCATTGGCACAATTGAATACACCTTTAGCTACCACTATAAGTCCTTAGTAAAAGGTGCTTAGGTACCCAGGGCATGGGGTACTAAGGGTAGGCCCCTGAGGACAGCAACACTGATTGTGCCACCCTCCAGAGCTACGCATTCAGATGCACGCAGCACTGTCATTGCAGGCTGAGTGTCCTGGAGCACACCTAAAACCCAAACTCGACATGGCACACTGCCTGTGCGCCCTGTCCACCATACACTGCGTACACTATGGGTAAGACACCCCTCTGGCAGGCCTTCGAGCCCTAAGACAGGGTGCACTATATTATTTGTGAGGGCATAGCTGCATGATGGCCACTATAAACCCTGGGTTGTTTGGTAGCAAACAACTCAGAATGATAAGTCTAAACTGGTACCAGTATTGAATTTATCTCTAAATGTACCCAGAGGTCACCTTAGAGGTGCCCCCTGCAAAAGCTAACTACCCTGGCATGGTTGCTGTAGGAAGTTGGCTCTGTATGTGCTATTTCAAAGTAAGGAATAGCATGCACAGAGTCCAAGGGTTCCCCTTAGAGGTAAAATAGTGGTAAAAATAGATAATACTAATGCTCTATTTTGTGGTAGTGTGGTCGAGCAGTAGGCTTATCCAAGGAGTAGTGTTAAGCATTTGTTGTACATACACATAGACAATAAATGAGGTACACACACTCAGAGACAAATCCAGTCAATAGGTTTTGTTATAGAAAAATATATTTTCTTAGTTTATTTTAAGAACCACAGGTTCAAATTTAACATGTAATATCTTGTTTGAAAGGTATTGCAGGTAAGTACATTAGGAACTTTGAATCATTTCAATTGCATGTATACTTTTCAAGTTATTCACAAATAGCTATTTTAAAAGCGGACACAGTGCAATTTTCACAGTTCCTGGGGGAGATAAGTTTTTGTTAGTTTTACCAGGTAAGTATGACACTTACAGGGTTCAGTTCTTGGTCCAAGGTAGCCCACCGTTGGGGGTTCAGACCAACCCCAAAGTTACCACACCAGCAGCTCAGGGCCGGTCAGGTGCAGAGTTCAAAGTGGTGCCCAAAACGCATAGGCTATAATGGAGAGAAGGGGGTGCCCCGGTTCCGGTCTGCTTGCAGGTAAGTACCCGCGTCTTCGGAGGGCAGACCAGGGGGGTTTTGTAGGGCACCGGGGGGGACACAAGCCCACACAGAAATTTCACCCTCAGCGGCGCGGGGGCGGCCGGGTGCAGTGTTAGAACAAGCGTCGGGTTCGCAATGGAAGTCAATGAGAGATCAAGGGATCTCTTCCGCGCTGCAGGCAGGCAAGGGGGGGCTTCCTCGGGGAAACCTCCACTTGGGCAAGGGAGAGGGACTCCTGGGGGTCACTTCTGCAGTGAAAGTCCGGTCCTTCAGGTCCTGGGGGCTGCGGGTGCAGGGTCCTTTCCAGGCGTCGGGACTTAGGTTTCAGAGAGTCGCGGTCAGGGGAAGCCTCGGGATTCCCTCTGCAGGCGGCGCTGTGGGGGCTCAGGGGGGACAGGTTTTGGTACTCACAGTCGTAGAGTAGTCCGGGGATCCTCCCTGAGGTGTTGGTTCTCCACCAGCCGAGTCGGGGTCGCCGGGTGCAGTGTTGCAAGTCTCACGCTTCTTGCGGGGAGATTGCAGGGTTCTTTAAAGCTGCTCCTTTGGATAAAGTTGCAGTCTTTTTGGAGCAGGTCCGCTGTCCTCGGGAGTTTCTTGTCGTCGTCGAAGCAGGGCAGTCCTCAGAGGATTCAGAGGTCGCTGGTCCCTTTGGAAGGCGTCGCTGGAGCAGAGTTCTTTGGAAGGCAGGAGACAGGCCGGTGAGTTTCTGGAGCCAAGGCAGTTGTTGTCTTCTGGTCTTCCTCTGCAGGGGTTTTCAGCTAGGCAGTCTTTCTTCTTGTTGTTGCAGGAATCTAATCTTTAGGTTCAGGGAAGCCTTTAAATACTAAATTTAAGGGCGTGTTTAGGTCTGGGGGGTTAGTAGCCAATGGCTACTAGCCCTGAGGGTGGGTACACCCTCTTTGTGCCTCCTCCCAAGGGGAGGGGGTCACATCCCTAATCCTATTGGGGGAATCCTCCTTCTACAAGATGGAGGATTTCTAAAAGTCAGAGTCACCTCAGCTCAGGACACCTTAGGGGCTGTCCTGACTGGCCAGTGACTCCTCCTTGTTTTTCTCATTATCTCTCCTGGACTTGCCGCCAAAAGTGGGGGCTGGGTCCAGGAGGCGGGCATCTCCACTAGCTGGAGTGCCCTGGGGCATTGTAACACGAAGCTTGAGCCTTTGAAGCTCACTGCTAGGTGTTACAGTTCCTGCAGGGGGGGAGGTGTGAAGCACCTCCACCCAGAGCAGGCTTTGTTTCTGTCCTCAGAGAGCACAAAGGCTCTCACCGCATGAGGTCAGACATTCGTCTCTCAGCAGCAGGCTGGCACAGACCAGTCAGTCCTGCACTGAACAATTGGGTAAAATACAGGGGGTATCTCTAAGATGCCCTCTGTGTGCATTTTTTAATAAATCCAACACTGGCATCAGTGTGGGTTTATTATTCTGAGAAGTTTGATACTAAACTTCCCAGTATTCAGTGTAGCTATTATGGAGCTGTGGAGTTCGTTTTTGACAGACTCCCAGCCCATATACTCTTATGGCTACCCTGCACTTACAATGTCTAAGGTTTTGCTTAGACACTGTAGGGGCATAGTGCTCATGCACATATGCCCTCACCTGTGGTATAGTGCACCCTGCCTTAGGGCTGTAAGGCCTACTAGAGGGGTGACTTACCTATGCCACAGGCAGTGGGAGGTTGGCATGGCACCCTGAGGGGAGTGCCATGTCGACTTAGTCATTTTCTCCCCATCAGCACACACAAGCTGGCAAGCAGTGTGTCTGTGCTGAGTGAGGGGTCCCTAGGGTGGCATAAGACATGCTGCAGCCCTTAGAGACCTTCCCTGGCATCAGGGCCCTTGGTACCAGGGGTACCAGTTACAAGGGACTTACCTAGGTGTCAGGGTTGTGCCAATTGTGGAAACAATGGTACATTTTAGGTGAAAGAACACTGGTGCTGGGGCCTGGTTAGCAGGGTCCCAGCACACTTCTCAGTCAAGTCAGCATCAGTATCAGGCAAAAAGTGGGGGGTAACTGCAACAGGGAGCCATTTCTTTACACAAGCCCCCCCCAGCCCACAGACCAGGAGACTCAGCCAAAGCTGGGAGAGTCTTCCTAGTCTGTCAGGCGAGGAAGAGTAGAGGAAATTGGCTGGTTTGTTGCAGGGCCTACTCTGCCTTACATCCTCCTGTTCAGGTCATTCCCTCTGGGGAACTGACCCACTTCCACAGTAATAGGACCTAATCTGAACTGCCTCTTGTCTGTGCTTTTTATGTCTTCACCCCTTCTCTCTATTTTGGGGTTAGAGGTATCCACCTCTGCTAATCTTATTTTAGCCAGGGTCACCCCTAGCTTACCCAAAGAGTTTACCCAGAGCTGGAGTAACCCCACCATGACCAAGAGGGTCAGGGGGCCTAACTTGCTATTTGGCATGGGGTCTGACCACCATGCCAAGGATAGTGCAGCCATAAAGGCTAACACCCAGCAGAGGCCACTGACAGCTGTCAGTGCCCAGAACCACACCTTTAGCTCTTCACCTACAAGGGAAGGGGCTAAGTTACAGGCTTCTTTGGGTTCAGGGTGCCTGTCTGCTGTATTAGAGTGGGGGGTTACCACATCTTGTAGTAAACACCCTTCTTCCACTCTTTCTTCTGTTAGCTGAGGAGCCACCCACTCAGGTTTAACAGTTGCCTGACTAGCCAGGACTTCTTGTGGGTCAGGTTGGACTTTAACAGGGCCATTTTTGGAGTTCTCCCCTACTGGAGCAGAATCTCCCTGGCTTGCTGGAACCTTGGCTAAAGGTTGTCCACCCTTCCTACTCTGTTTTCTTTTCTTTTTCTTCTGGGGCTTACTTGCATTTACTGCAGGGGTAGCACCTCCAGACTCCTTGGGAGAGGACTGGCCCTGGACCAGTTCTTCTCTTAGGCTCTGACTAACCTCTGGGTAGTCATTTCCAAGGAGACAATCAAGGGGGAGGTCTGTACTGACTACCACCCTTCTCCAGCTAAAAGTTCCACCCACTTCTATGGGCACAAAAGCCACAGGCCTATTAGTGACCCTGTCTGGGCTAACTCTTACTCTGGCCATCTCACCTGGGATGTATTGGTTTGAGAACACCAGCCTGTCATGCACAATAGTGTGACTGGCACAAGTGTCTCTCAGGGCAGTGGCTGGGATTCCATTCACCAGTAGGTGGTGGAAGTGTCTACTTCCCTCTGGAATCTCCAACTCACCTGTTGGACCCTTTTTCCAGTTGAAGGCTATGAAGACCTCCTCATCTGAGGAGTCATCCCCAATGGCTACACTGGTCACCCCTGGGATTTTGCTAGGGGGTTTGTTTTTGGGACAAGAAGTGTCCTTGGTGTGGTGCCCTGTCTGTTTACAGTTATGGCACCATGCCTTAGTGGCATCCCAGCTCTTACCCTGGTACCCACCTTTGTTTTGGGTTGTGTCTCTGGGCCCACCCACCTGGTCTGGTTTTTGGGGGCCTACAGGGGACTCTTTTTCTTTGTTTCTAGTGTCACCCACTTTCTCCTGGGGAGGCTTTGTAACCCCTTTCTTTTGGTCACCCCCAGTGGAAGTTTTGGTTACCCTAGTCTTGACCCAGTGGTCTGCCTTCTTTCCCAATTCTTGGGGAGAAATTGGACCTAGGTCTACCAGATACTGATGCAACTTTTCATTGAAGCAGTTACTTAAAATGTGTTCTTTCATAAACAAATTATAAAGCCCAACATAGTCATACACTTCATTTCCCGTTACCCAACCATCCAGTGTTTTTACTGAGTAGTCAACATAATCAACCCAGGTCTGGCTCGAGGATTTTTGAGCCCCCCTGAATCTAATTCTATACTCCTCAGTGGAGAATCCAAAGCCCTCAATCAGGGTACCCTTCATGAGGTCATAAGATTCTGCATCTTTTTTAGAGAGTGTGAGGAGTCTATCCCTACACTTTCCTGTGAACATTTCCCAAAGGAGAGCACCCCAGTGAGATTTGTTCACTTTTCTGGTTTCACAAGCCCTCTCAAAAGCTGTGAACCATTTGGTGATGTCATCACCATCTTCATATTTAGTTACAATCCCTTTGGGGATTTTCAACATGTCAGGAGAATCTCTGACCCTATTTATGTTGCTGCCACCATTGATGGGTCCTAGGCCCATCTCTTGTCTTTCCCTTTCTATGGCTAGGATCTGTTTTTCCAAAGCCAATCTTTTGGCCATCCTGGCTAACTGGATGTCCTCTTCACTGGAGTTACCTTCAGTGATTTCAGAGAGGCTGGACCCTCCTGTGAGGGAGCCAGCATTTCTGACTACTATTTTTGGAGTCAGGGTTTGAGAGACCCTTTTCTCCCTAAATAGGACTGGTAGGGGGGAATTTTCCTCCAAGTCACTATCTTCATCCTCTGTGTTGCCATCCTCAGAGGGGTTGGCCTTTGCAAACTCTGCCAACAGCTCCTGGAGCTGTAGTTTGGAAGGTCTGGGGCCCATTGTTATTTTCTTTATTTTACAGAGTGACCTTAGCTCCCTCATCTTAAGATGGAGGTAAGGTGTGGTGTCGAGTTCCACCACATTCACATCTGTACTAGACATTATGCTTCTAAAAGTTGGAATACTTTTTAAGAATCTAAAACTAGTTCCAGGTTCTAAATTCAAACTTTTAACAAACTTTTAAACTCTAAAAGAAATGCTAAACAGGATCTAACACAAGGCCCTAGCAGGTCTTTTAAGAATTTAGAAAACTTTTCAAATTGCAAAAATCAATTTCTAATGACAATTTTGGAATTTGTCGTGTGATCAGGTATTGGCTGAGTAGTCCAGCAAATGCAAAGTCTTGTACCCCACCGCTGATCCACCAATGTAGGAAGTTGGCTCTGTATGTGCTATTTCAAAGTAAGGAATAGCATGCACAGAGTCCAAGGCTTCCCCTTAGAGGTAAAATAGTGGTAAAAATAGATAATACTAATGCTCTATTTTGTGGTAGTGTGGTCGAGCAGTAGGCTTATCCAAGGAGTAGTGTTAAGCATTTGTTGTACATACACATAGACAATAAATGAGGTACACACACTCAGAGACAAATCCAGTCAATAGGTTTTGTTATAGAAAAATATCTTTTCTTAGTTTATTTTAAGAACCACAGGTTCAAATTTAACATGTAATATCTTGTTTGAAAGGTATTGCAGGTAAGTACATTAGGAACTTTGAATCATTTCAATTGCATGTATACTTTTCAAGTTATTCACAAATAGCTCTTTTAAAAGTGGACACAGTGCAATTTTCACAGTTCCTGGGGGAGGTAAGTTTTTGTTAGTTTTACCAGGTAAGTATGACACTTACAGGGTTCAGTTCTTGGTCCAAGGTAGCCCACCGTTGGGGGTTCAGAGCAACCCCAAAGTTACCACACCAGCAGCTCAGGGCCGGTCAGGTGCAGAGTTCAAAGTGGTGCCCAAAACGCATAGGCTATAATGGAGAGAAGGGGGTGCCCCGGTTCCGGTCTGCTTGCAGGTAAGTACCCGCGTCTTCGGAGGGCAGACCAGGGGGGTTTTGTAGGGCACCGGGGGGGACACAAGCCCACACAGAAATTTCACCCTCAGCGGCGCGGGGGCGGCCGGGTGCAGTGTTAGAACAAGCGTCGGGTTCGCAATGGAAGTCAATGAGAGATCAAGGGATCTCTTCCGCGCTGCAGGCAGGCAAGGGGGGGCTTCCTCGGGGAAACCTCCACTTGGGCAAGGGAGAGGGACTCCTGGGGGTCACTTCTGCAGTGAATGTCCGGTCCTTCAGGTCCTGGGGGCTGCGGGTGCAGGGTCCTTTCCAGGTGTCGGGACTTAGGTTTCAGAGAGTCGCGGTCAGGGGAAGCCTTGGGATTCCCTCTGCAGGCGGCGCTGTGGGGGCTCAGGGGGGACAGGTTTTGGTACTCACAGTCGTAGAGTAGTCCGGGGGTCCTCCCTGAGGTGTTGGTTCTCCACCAGCCGAGTCGGGGTCGCCGGGTGCAGTGTTGCAAGTCTCACGCTTCTTGCGGGGAGATTGCAGGGTTCTTTAAAGCTGCTCCTTTGGATAAAGTTGCAGTCTTTTTGGAGCAGGTCCGCTGTCCTCGGGAGTTTCTTGTCGTCGTCGAAGCAGGGCAGTCCTCAGAGGATTCAGAGGTCGCTGGTCCCTTTGGAAGGCGTCGCTGGAGCAGAGTTCTTTGGAAGGCAGGAGACAGGCCGGTGAGTTTCTGGAGCCAAGGCAGTTGTTGTCTTCTGGTCTTCCTCTGCAGGGGTTTTCAGCTAGGCAGTCTTTCTTCTTGTTGTTGCAGGAATCTAATCTTTAGGTTCAGGGAAGCCTTTAAATACTAAATTTAAGGGCGTGTTTAGGTCTGGGGGGTTAGTAGCCAATGGCTACTAGCCCTGAGGGTGGGTACACCCTCTTTGTGCCTCCTCCCAAGGGGAGGGGGTCACATCCCTAATCCTATTGGGGGAATCCTCCTTCTACAAGATGGAGGATTTCTAAAAGTCAGAGTCACCTCAGCTCAGGACACCTTAGGGGCTGTCCTGACTGGCCAGTGACTCCTCCTTGTTTTTCTCATTATCTCTCCTGGACTTGCCGCCAAAAGTGGGGGCTGGGTCCAGGAGGCGGGCATCTCCACTAGCTGGAGTGCCCTGGGGCATTGTAACACGAAGCTTGAGCCTTTGAAGCTCACTGCTAGGTGTTACAGTTCCTGCAGGGGGGGAGGTGTGAAGCACCTCCACCCAGAGCAGGCTTTGTTTCTGTCCTCAGAGAGCACAAAGGCTCTCACCGCATGAGGTCAGACATTCGTCTCTCAGCAGCAGGCTGGCACAGACCAGTCAGTCCTGCACTGAACAATTGGGTAAAATACAGGGGGTATCTCTAAGATGCCCTCTGTGTGCATTTTTTAATAAATCCAACACTGGCATCAGTGTGGGTTTATTATTCTGAGAGGTTTGATACTAAACTTCCCAGTATTCAGTGTAGCTATTATGGAGCTGTGGAGTTCGTTTTTGACAGACTCCCAGCCCATATACTCTTATGGCTACCCTGCACTTACAATGTCTAAGGTTTTGCTTAGACACTGTAGGGGCATAGTGCTCATGCACATATGCCCTCACCTGTGGTATAGTGCACCCTGCCTTAGGGCTGTAAGGCCTACTAGAGGGGTGACTTACCTATGCCACAGGCAGTGGGAGGTTGGCATGGCACCCTGAGGGGAGTGCCATGTCGACTTAGTCATTTTCTCCCCATCAGCACACACAAGCTGGCAAGCAGTGTGTCTGTGCTGAGTGAGGGGTCCCTAGGGTGGCATAAGACATGCTGCAGCCCTTAGAGACCTTCCCTGGCATCAGGGCCCTTGGTACCAGGGGTACCAGTTACAAGGGACTTACCTAGGTGTCAGGGTTGTGCCAATTGTGGAAACAATGGTACATTTTAGGTGAAAGAACACTGGTGCTGGGGCCTGGTTAGCAGGGTCCCAGCACACTTCTCAGTCAAGTCAGCATCAGTATCAGGCAAAAAGTGGGGGGTAACTGCAACAGGGAGCCATTTCTTTACAGTTGCTGACTCCTTCTATCCAGCCTGCCACCTCCAGATACCCAATCTACAAACCTTTGGGGAGAGATCCATCTGTCTGGTTTGTAGAACAAGGAATTTCCTGGGTGGGGTGCCAACACCCCGTCCCTCAGAAATGTGCACGGCCCTAGCGGTGAGCTTCAAAGGGCTAACTGCCTTTGAAGCTCGACCCCCAGGCCTGCTAACAGCAGATGGTAACTCCTGTGCAAACCCTCACTTTTGGCAGGAGCAACGGCAGGAAACTCAAATAAAGAGTAGGAGGAGTGGCCCCACCTCGCATGCATCACTCCTAAAGTGTTTCCTGCGAGGTCAGTGCTCCATTTTACTTTCCTCCATCTTGTGTGGAAGGAAAATAGCCAATCAGGGATAGGGAAGTGCCCCTTCCCGCAGGAAGTGGTCACTTTAGTTGGTGTAGCCACCCTAAGGTAGATGGCCCATTGGTCACTACCAGGTTCCCCCTAAAACGCCCATTAAATACAGTATTTAGTGGGCATCCCTAGACCAGGACATCAGATTCGATGGACAAAAGAAGATCAGCACCAAGATGATCCAAGACACGAGAACTGTGGACCTGCTGCAACAAAGAAAAGGTGCCAAACGCTGCCTCCTGCACCCATGACCTGACAATCACTGCTGAGGAGCAGCTGGAGAACTGGAAAAACAGTAAAGAACCCAGATGACTTCAAGGCTTTGAAAATCACCATAGTACTCCCTCCAGAGTGGAGGTACCACCCTACAACAGCACGAAACCAGCAAATCAGTTAGGGTCACTTCAGTGACCAGTCACTTATTCCCAAACCAGAAGTCACAGCTCGACCAAACGACGCACCGTTGACGCCGAGGACAAACTCTGCAAGTGTGCCAAATATGGAAGTATTGTGCCCTTCAGTGGTCAGACCATAACAATACCCTGGGTATTGGTCAGCTAACGTCGGACACCAAGAAAACCAGCCCACTGGGCTGAAAAGGACCTGGAGGAAGCCCCTGTCAAGAGACTTCAGGCACTGGAGTGTCCGAGTGGTCTGCAAACGACCCTTGAACAAACTTACCTCCTGCTCCATAGGGCATTGTAGCGCACAGCTCCTGGCTCATCGATTCACTATGCACCCGGCCGCCCTGTGCCTTGCAATGAAGAACCTGCTGTGCCGTAAAGGTCCCCTACCACTTGTGACCTCAACACCGCAAGGGGACCCAAAAGAACCACCTTTAAACTTGCCTGTGCAGTGCTTTTCCAAGTGGTCCCCCGCAGTGGCCCTGTACCAGCTCCAGAGACCTGTCATTGCTGCTCCTGCCCGGACTGGAAGCTGCCCCAACTTCTCCAGCAGTGTGCCAACTGACGACCTCAGCCAACCTGCAAAAGAAGAACTTGGTAAACCAACTGTACAATTTCCTATGTATTTTTAAAGTTGATCTTCCATTGATTCCTATGGTGCGTAATTACGCACAAGACTATTTTTTATTAAAAGTCAAAAATTCATATCTTAAAAAGTACTTAGCCAATTTTGATAATCTTGGTCTTAAAAAATCAGAAATATTTTTATAAATTGGTCTTGAGTTATTCCTTTGAGTGTGTGAGTTGCAGGATTTATGCTGTGAGTACAACAAATGCTTTGCAGTTCTCCAAGATTAGCACAACTGCTCGACCAAGCTACCTTAAAACTTAGAGCATTAGGTGACCTAATTTTCACCCCTGTAAACCACTGCGTGGTTGTCTGGACCCCCTGCACAGTGTGCATAGCTTTGCACACTACATTGAAGGCCAGCCTCCTACATCGGTGGAGAATGGATTTTGGAGACCCAAAATGGAGATATGGCCTGGAACACAGAACAGCCCAAACTAACTCCAGGCATCCATTCATTTATACATTTTCTACACGACCATTTTACGATAGAGTCTCTCACTGTTCCACACTTCTTAAAAACCAGCAATCCTTTACCAGCTCTCAATGCATCGCACACATACCAATGGATAAACATGGGCTTTCCAAAGTGGACAGTCCAAAGAGACTAAGGCACCGAGTGGAGACAGCTCAGATCTACAAACATGGATGGTCTGACTTGTAAAGTACGTTCTCCAGATGGCTCTGAGAACGAAAGTCCAGCTAGATGCCCAAGGTCTCACAAAGTAAGAAGTTTAAGGCAATCAATTAAGGCAAACAGAACTCAATTAATATACCAGAGTATGAATACCGAATTGAACTTGTTTATCTATTCAGATGTCCAGAAGCCCTCAATAACCATCAGAGACAAATCATAACTAAAAAGGGCATGCTGAAGGTGTTAAAAAACTCTGTTGTTTGGTGTGTGCAGAGTCCCAGTAAACCAAAATCACTGTGGATAATGATTTATTTAGTGGATGAACCAGGGGGCACAGACACGTTTCTACCTGGTATATACTCTACCTGGAAATGAGGAATGGTTAGGATTGCCACAACTTTAATGTTAGAATGGAGGTTGATGCTCCATCAACTGTAAGGTGGTGGATAGTGAAAATTCTTAAAAGGAACCTCCTGCAAAATTATAAGGCTGCACAGTTTTTGGTGCAGGGCAGTGTCATGACTTTGACTTTGAAACTTTTGTACTCCATTTTCTTGTCTCCTGGAAACCTCATTTTAAAAGCGGGTACATATATGGGGCTTTGCAATTTCACAAAATTAGTAGTAAAACGTTACTGACAGAGCAGAAAGTCAGGTAGTCTAACTATTTCTGTAAAGACACATTTAGATTGCACAGAGAAAAAGCATGTTACTGATAACTAGGAATGCATGTGGTTTGACATTCAACTAAAATCAGATTGTATAACTAACAGCTTAGTCCTTAATGTCTGTAACCAAAGGCAAAGGGTCTTGGTGACAAATATATGGTTTGCATTAGCAGAGGTGTGGAATTTAACAAAATATCTGCTTGTCCATGGGACAGGCTGTGTCATAAATCTACTTGTCCCTTTGGTGCCAATTAGTGTGGCGACGAATTATGGCAGCAATTTAAATTATATAAGAGCTCTGATAATAGCCTCTCTGATTATGCCAGGGCTCATACAATAGTATGAGTGGCATACAAGCAATTGCTTTCTTTTGCCACGTTTCCACAGATCACATACTGGAGCTAGATGTAGCGGCAAGCAGTAGTTCCAGGGATGGAATACCATTTGAATTTGTGCCAGCCTACCAACTTGCATGATTTAGGGGTTTCACCAGCTCTTCTCTGATGTTTTCCGATACTTAGAAAGGTTAGACATTTACTCCTAACAAGGGGAAAAGTAAAACTTCTTCCAGGGTTGGGGAAAAAAGTGGATGCACCAAACAGATATTCACATGAACAAATCTACCCATGCATATTTGCTTGTGCTAAAATTCAATTCACAGATGTTCAAGGACTACGATTTCCTGGCCT
Organism: Pleurodeles waltl; assembly: GCF_031143425.1. NCBI lineage: Eukaryota > Metazoa > Chordata > Amphibia > Caudata > Salamandridae > Pleurodeles > Pleurodeles waltl. The sequence continues at coordinate 415,349,658 of NC_090437.1, read as the reverse complement.
ACTTTTATAAATTCACGAAAGCCATACATCTGCTCTAATGCCAGGACATATACCATGGGTGCACTTTTGTGACTTTCTTTAAGAATTGAGTCCCTGATTAGGTCTGGCATTAACCAGGACCGTTTCTTTTTATTAAATATCTATCTATCTATCTATCTATCTATCTATCTATCTATCTATCTATCTATCTGTCAATCAGCTGGCTTCACTTTGAGTGACAGTTGTCTGCTGTTTCTCAAAGAGCATATCTGCACCCAAAGTAGTTTTATTCAGTGGCAGGGACTATTGAGCAATGTGTGCTTTTTGAGACCAAAAAAATCATTTTTCTTTATGCCAATGTTTGTTATAATGGTGCGGGCCCAGCAGCTCCCACAACAATAGAGTTTTACAAAAGCCATGTCAAAACAAGACTCAAATTAACTAAACCAAAAGGTTGACCATCAATGGTGTACCTATTGGTTTTGGCATGTTTCCCTTAATCTTGTGAAAAATGGTTACAGTGATTTTCCATTATGACTATTTTAGCATGCATCAGCACATTTCACTAAATGATGCTTCAAAGAAATGGTACCTAAAATGTCACAGTAGTTTGCAAAACTTTTTTTCCTAGTTGCATTTTTTTGTGAACTTTTGTTTTGAAAGCAAAGAATCAAACTTTCAAGCATTTTCAAATATTTGATTCTGATCCTAGAACATTTTGGGAGCATCACACGAGTAAAGTTAAACTTTCCAAATGTCTGTACACATTTTTATAATTGAACCACTGTCAGTAGTGCAGTCTGAGCTTACAATTTTCTTTAGCAAGCTCATCCTAATGATAAAAGCTCTGCATTAATGAACCATAAATACAAGCTTGAAAAGCATTGCAAATATACACAAATATTACCTTAACTGCAGGCCGTGCGCTTCACTGATCCCTAATATGGTACTGTAAACTGGCAGCCAAAGGCCTTGTGCTGCAGGGTGTGCGCCTACTTATTCTAAGGACAAAATAAACCGGGCCTCGGGCCATAGCAATTCCACACCCCTGCATTAGTAAAACTTGGTGTATGAAATTAGTCATATGTTAGTGACTAGTGGCTTTTAATGCAAATCTTTGTGTTGCTATCCTTGAACTGAGGAAATAATTTGAATAATGTTTATTGGAATGTACCTCTATTTTCAGTAATGATTCGAAGGTCAGATCACTGGCGGGCTGATGTCGTAACTGAGTTACAGTCTTGCAGTTGAAGGGTCACGCCGTTAAAATACAGTATGTGCACCATTCATGCAATCGTAGTGTTGCATTGGATAATACTTATTGTATTGTTAACGCTTCATGAATACTGCACCCTTTACTATGAAATCACACATTAACAGCGATCATGCTCCACAATACTCCCCATACAGAAATGTCAACCAAGGTTGGTGAAACTGCATAGATGACACAACTGAGGAGAAGATGGCTTGTTGACAGATAATAAGTGGGTAAATTGAGAATTTGACCCAGGGATTCATACTCTGTATTTCATTTATATGACAGTGCGCTTAGAGTGGATGAGATAATTCACTCGATATATGCGTTTTTAAATAACTATGGTCTAACGAAGACAAAAATCCCTTAGAACTTGAAAATGGCTACCCACGGTGCACTGCGAAGTTAAGGCAGAACAAAAAAGTATTGTATAAGAAACTACAAAAGCTAATACAGATCCCACTTACAGTTGACAACAGCGGCACTTGCTCTTAAAGCCAGGAATAAAAAAGCATTGACAAAGCCAATAAGTCTTTCCTCTGAAATGCACTGCCAATGTTTTTTTTCCAATTTCACTTGTGCAAATGCATCACAATACATATAGATGCACGGCTGGCACTGTCGGAATGGGTTTCTTATTGAAAAAAGACATTCCAAGGTGGCCACTGATGCATGCCTACCTGTGCCTCATACCTTTTGTGTTAAAACGACTGTGCATGTGTGTATAGTGAAACATGAATGCATGTGCGGGAGTTATGAAACAGGAAGCCATTTTTAATTTATTGGTCTAACATGGCAGATGGCAATGTAAAGAGTAAAATAAAAGGGAGCAAGCCACACGGCATAACTGTGTATCTGCTGCAAAATATTTCAACACTGGGAGCAGGTGGAAAGCCCACTCTGTGTATGTGCTGTATTGTGAACAATAGGCCTGTAGCCAAGCCCTAAAATTAAATATGGGCAATTAAGCAAGAATATCAAGAGAAGAGAAACAATGGGGTGTATAAAACAGATTGTTAAAGGGTGGGTGTCACTAAAGTTTTAGACATTTGTGAATTCATTAAATGAACATAAGCAATCTCGCCTAGAAAACTGTATCTCTTCTACAAAATGGACTCTGAATAAAACCACTAAAAAGATAGAAATACAATTCAATAAATATATTGAAATAAAAATTAAATCAAAGAGAAGGTATAATCTGGAATCAGAAGGGTTCTCCGCTTATAAATTGTATACCAGGTGCAATTGATAATGTAGACCCGGAATTCTAGGGCAAGAGGCCCTGTGTTCTGTATATGTATGCTATTGTAACAAAGAAAGTCCCAGCATCGGCTTGGAGTTCCATCCCATAAAAAATACAAAAGGCGATCTTTGGATAGTTCTGAGTTATTTCTTCATAGTGTTCCTTGATATCAGCGTTAAAATATACCTTAACATTCTCTTAGGAAAACTAGAGACCATACTATCGTATCAAATAGGAATTTGCAAAAGAGTACGTCTTCTGCATTGTCGCAGCTAGTACACAAGTTATGTCGGAAATGGTGCCGACTATATGCAAGTATTTAGATTACAATGGAGCAGATGCTACGATAGAAAGGATGCTCTTTGGACGAAATGTTAATAGTGTGGAATCCCACAATGCTTGCTACGAGTAGTGTAATGCCCACATATAGTCTCCCATGTCATGGTTAAGGTTGGGACAGGATGTTGTGTCACTGACAAGGTGTATGCAAACCATGGTTTAAAACAGCTATGCGTCCTCACATCCATGCTCCTTAGCTTATGCACTAATGACATTGGGCAAAACTAAAGTTATCAAGATGTTCCCTTTGCGGTGTCACAGGGGTGTAGCTTCATGGGGATATTTGGGGTGTTATGTACCCCTAATAAATGTAATCTATAGTAAATAGGACGCTTTATGTAGGGTATGGTGAGGTGTTTGTCAGATTTTACTCGGATCTTTACAAACATACACAAACAAAATCAAACATAAACTACTGTCTCTGTTAAAAAGTCCTTAAGAATTGTTATTTTACAAAATGTTGAGCTTTAAGTACTCCTAATAATCCACACTCCTCTCCCTTTCTGCTGCTCTTTAAGTACTCCTTCATCCCCTGCTTCTCATATAAAGTATTTTATCCAGCACGATTGCTGGAAAGTCTGAAGCTCACCCACTCCCAAATCTTATTACTTAACTACGCCTCTGGTGCACTTAAATGTATTACAGTATTCAGACAATGCATATGCAGTGATATTAAATTGCACTATAGTCAGTGGACAAAAGCAGGTACACTTTTCACCCAATATAGTGCAAAAGACAGCGTAGTGATGAGCACTGTAAAAATAAACGATCTGGTAATCGAGCAGAAAATGTGCAAGCAGCAAAAATGGGTCCATCCAGTTGGGGGTCAATAGACTGAGAGGACATTTCTTTTTAGGTTGACAGGGTGATGAGAAATCCATTTCCTCTGAGAGAATGTGGGAGAATTTGTTAGACATCAACAATATTTAACTTCTTAATTACAGAGATGTTAAAAGAAAAAACATGTAGGATGTGACCTTTGCTTTCCCGTCCTTCTGTTTCATATTCTGCCTTGGATACATGTATGGTACTGTACATAGTAACACATTTAAATTTTGTGTAATTATATATTATGTGTTAAGCTGTCCAACAACAAACTGTTATATTGAGAGGAAGGGGGATGTAGGTGTTTATAACATTTTCATGAAAATTACACATGGAAGTGATAGGTCCCTTTGCATACTGGAACTCAAGCAACTCAAAACTGGTTTCGGCCATTTGGGCCTTTCACTGAGGAGGAATAGGCCCTAGTCCTGCTCCAGCAGGACTAAAGCGTGTTTTCCCTATGGCTGGACTTAATCTAGCGTGCATAGTGGACTAATGAACAACAGACTGGAATGCAGCCTAAGTAATTACCAGTGGCTGAGAGTAATTCAAGCAGCCCACCCTTCCTTCTGAAAAGTAGCACAAACGTTCCCTGTTTGCAGTCTACCAGTCAAACATTCCTTTCATCAACTTGTTCTTTTTAGGTATCCCCAAACGTTGTTCCCATGCTCACTGTGTCACAGGACTCAAGCCATACACCACTGACCAGGCCTCAGTAGTCCAAGGTTAGTCTGGGGTTGTTTTTATTTGTCTGCAGGAGGCCTGGCATTTCTGGCTAGACTTTTGGAGCAAGAGCATGACTGATTTGCAAATAGCAGGTCTCTTTCTAGTCGAGGACAGTGGGTGAAAAAAGACAAACTTAAATGCAGTCCGCAGCGATCACCAGTGGCTAAAATAAATTCAAATATTTATTCCAGCAGCTTGTTGTTTGTTACATTGAACCTGACACTGACTCTAGACATGACAAGATTTATATAACCATTGATCCAGTTACACTAGAAGTTATAAGGGCTTCTCATTCCAGGGAAACCCAAAAGCCAAGAAAGATGTTGATGTAAGAGCTTCTAATGTGGAGGTGGTCATTGTGCTATTGGTTTAAAAAACTGGATGCTGATTATACTTCGACAATTTTATAACTGTAAACTGAAGTGGTTGATTTTAAAGGTTGTCTAGTGCATCCCTAAACCTGTTACATCAATTTCTTCCTTCTCTACAACCAACAATATTTTTCATCTATTCATTTTACAGTTCATGTCCTTTGGTGGCACAAAGACCCAGACAGCCGTGCAGCTGGTAGACACTTCGCCCATGAAGATGCCGGAGTGGTGGCAGCTGGTAAGTGACACGTAAAACATTTTCAGTGCTTTGATGAACATTTCCATGCTAACTTCTTGAGACTCGGTGTACATCATAAAAAATGTATGTAGCATAAATGTTTTTAAGGAAATAAATAACCAATAGATGCTTCAGTATTCAAAATACATTAAAGGACTTTCAATTACAAGTGCAGAGACAAAGCTAGGTGCTTTGTTTTTTGTATATTTAAGGCATCCATGCAGAAACGCAAGTTCCAGGCACACGTTGACAAAGATGACTCTTGCTTGTTTGCAATTATGCAGACAGCTCCATAGCTAAAGTCATCATGAACACTCAGACCGATACACGGACACCTACTCATAAACCTGTACCAGCAGAAAAACAGGCTCATGAGCTCACAGAACTACAGGCCCCCAAATACTTAGACCATTTGACTTGCAGTCACCCGTACACATAGACTGAGAGATGTATCTTAAGGGTATACTGGTTGGGTATCGCCCATAGTGTGTTCAGAAGGCAGAGCTTCTTCTCTCTCTCTTCGCTACTTTGGAGTGATTTGCTAAGCGGCCTCCTTTCTGCTTTCTTTTTTCCGTGTTAATATCTGTTAGGCTGGGCAAGCGGAAAGCCCTACACAGTCTCCCAGTCGTCACGGCCCCTGCCAAGAGCACCTTCATCCAATGACAGAATGCCCCACAGAGCACTAGGGTCATCAGCACAGAGATTGAACTCACTGAGTGACTGCTATCTATGCAAGCTGGGCAATCCCCAGGCTTCAGGGTAGTTGCCGCTACACCTCCCCATATCTTGCCAGAGCCCACTCCCACCAAACACTACCAAAATGTGAGTGAACCCGCCCTGGGACCAGTGCCCAATTCCGGACCCTCAATCAAAGACACCTCAAAAACTACAGGGAGACCCTAGAGAGCCAGACAAACAGTAGAACAACAAATTACATATACTATTCACACTCCTGTCAGCTGCATGCAGCCTAGTAAGGTTCCATCAGGGCCATCATCTAAGTTAACCACTAGCAAAGCCCAATCGCTTAAACCTACCTGGGTGTACAGCAACTTATTGTGGACTGTTTGACCAATGTCAAAGATCTTCTTTGAGACAAACTTTACCCTCTCTTTGCCATTGGGAAGGAACTGCCTCTTAAAAGACAGGACCAAGCCCAATCAGTGCTAGTAAAGTCCCATGTTCTTAGGAGCTACAGGGTCACTTAGGAGGAAAAGAGAAAGGAGCCATCTGCCATTAGAGGCCCTGGGCCCCACACAAGCTCGCAGCTGGGAGAGGGGAGGCCACTTGCTGATCCACCATCTCAGATACATCTGGCTTTGACTCCCTACACACCCCTCCTCCCTCTCCACTTAACCCCCACCTGGGATATCAGCTGTGCAGCAAGGATGAGAAGTTGTCTGAGGGTTCTGCTACCACTGGGGATCGCGGTCAGCATAGCTTTATTGGGAGTCTTAGGCATCCAAGGGTGAATCTTCTTCTGGCCTCTTGCCCATAAATAATAATACTAACCAGAGTACCACAGTTGCGCGAGGGACAGAGTGAGATGCACGAAGAGCTCTTTAACAAAACTCTGGGTTGGCTTCCCCAACGCAAAGATTTTCCCCTGTTGCAGGCCAACAATTTAGGAGAAGGTGTTATGTTTTGGTATCTTAATGCAGGGCTCGAGGGATGAAAATTGGCAGGCGGGCCTGTGGGTAGAATGCGGGCAGTGGAATGCGGGCCTCGTGGGGTGGAATGTGGAATGTACGGGCGGCAGAGAGAAGGCGGTTGGGGAGATGCCGGTGACACGCTTTGAGGTGGCTCTGTATTTGTCTGGACTTATCTACGAATAAACTCGTTCCCTGCTCCTACCTTCAGTGTCAGCGTTCTTGGGACCACAACAGAAGGGTTGCGTGGATAGGGCATGGTAAGGTGGACCGTGATGGTGACTGTATCATCGTCAACTTTAGATTACCCTCTCTGCTCCAGAGCTGCACACATAACAATCTTCTAGTAAGCAGCCGTATAGATCCCTTGCCCCTGGGTTATTTCTATAAATCATTTTCTCAGCACAACCCCTCTGTCCGTCAGCAGCCGCAGAGGTGTGGTGACATCTCTTAAATGCCAACCCAGAACCGCTACGAGTCTCTGGATGGTGTAGACCATTTTATCGAAAACAAATGGCAGACACCCACACTATTCTTCCTGACCCCTCAGAGTTGGGTTCATCCACACATAGTACTTCCAGCTCACAACCTGTATCTTCCCTAACTTTGGAGCTAGCCGGGCCTTCTAGCCCAGTTCCCATCCTGCAACTAAATGGTGCTGTAAGGAGAATTATCCTCCCAGTATCAAATGTATTAGCTAAGCTAATCTCCTGGGATGTAGCGAGCCTGGCCTCCAAACTAGCAAATCCAGAGTGATGTGGAATTTTAGAACATGACCTATGCCTCCTTCAAGAAACTTTGTCCCTGCTTTCACTCCAACATATAGGATATTTGAACTTTGCAAAGGCAGCAGTATCCTCAAAGTTGGCCAGGCCTTCAGGGGGCTTGGTGATCTGGACTAAAACTACCATCACTGGCCACCTGAGGGAGATCAAGGTGGACTCCCAGGATATCTTATGTGTCAGCCTCACTGTCTCCCCGGACACTATTTATTATATATACTATGGGGGTCATTCTGACCTCGGCGGTAAAAGGCCCTTACCGCCGGTCAGAAGACCGCCATAACACCGCCGCGGCCGCGGTTAACCGCCACGGTCATTCTGCCCCACAACGGCCAAACCTCCAAAATTCCGTCCTCCACTGCAGCCCGCCACATCAGCGGGCAGCGATAAACTGGAGATGACCAAACCTCCACCGTCACGCCAACAGAAATACGCCCATGCCATTACGACCCACGAATCCACACGGCGGTCATTCAAACGCGGTATTCCATTGGCGGTACACACCGCCGCGGTCAGAATACACACACATCACCAAAACACAGCCACATTGGACAATTTGAAATACACACACCTGATACACATACACACACCACTCCCACACAATCAACCAACTATAAAGCACACACGCACATCACCCACAAACCCCTGCGACCATAATTACTGAGAGAAGGAGAGAGAGACACAGCAGACAATCCAAAGCAAGACACACTGAGGCACACTACACCATCACACACACCACATAGTAGCACAAAGCACCACTCACCAACATACTCATCATCACATACACCACCCCACACCACCCCATGGCACCCCAAAGGCACCCATGCTTTTCGGACCAAGAACTCCGGGTCATGGTGGAGGAAATCCTAAGAGTGGAACCCCAGCTCTTCGGCTCGCAGGTGCAGCACACCAGTATAGCTAGGAAGGCGGAGCTATGGCAGCGGATCGTGGACAGGGTCAACGCGGTGGGACAGCATCCCAGGAATAGGGAGGACATACGCAAAAGATGAAACGACCTACGGGGGAAGGTCCGATCGATGGTCTCCAGGCACAACATCGCGGTCCAGAACACTGGCGGCGGACCCCCACCCACCCCTCCCGAATTCACATCGTGGGAGCAAGACGTCTTGAACATCCTGCATCCTCAGGGCCTCGCAGGAGTAGCCGGAGGAATGGACTCTGGTAAGTCCAATCTCAACTACTATATCCCCCCACCCCACCAGCATGCCAACCCACACCCCCACCCTCACCCCCAACCCCCCAGCACACATCCTCCCTGACAATGTCTCACCAGCACAACCCACCCATCCCAACACCAACTCCTGCATGCCAACACAAATCATGGGCACCCATCACCTAAGCATGACCACTGCACTAACCCCCCCCCCCCACTAACTACCCTCACAACACCTCCCTCAAGGGAATGCCTGCACTGGGGGACAAGGGCACCCATAACACGCACGCTATTGTACACACAGAAACAATAACCAAACTCTCTTACCCCATGCAGGACCCGAACGACAACACACCAGCCAGGAGGGTCCAGAAGTGTCCATCCCACCACCGGAACAGGCCCACACTGAGGATAGCAGCTCTGTCGACAGTGAACCTGATGACCAGCCCGGACCATCGGGGACCTCTGGGCAGTCGGTTCCCCTCAGGCAGCCACAGGCCACACCAGACCCGACCCCCTCTGCCAACACCAGCACAGCTCCCACCCAGCGGGCCCATTCTTCTGTCTCTAGGACAGCTCAATCAGCGGTGTGTCTGCCACTACAGGGCACCCAGGCTAACCCAACACCCCAACAACAACAGGGACCTGGGGGCAGTGGTAGCGGGCACACCGTCCAGGGGACAGAGGCCGGGGGAAACCGGGCAGCTCGGAGGGCTGCTGTGCGACAGGGGGGGGAGGAGAGGCCCAGGGAACCCACTCTCCAAGAGGCCCTCACCACCATCATGGGGGCATACCACCACTCCCAAGAAACGATGGCGACGGTACTGGCCAGGTTCACTGAGATCCAGGCACAGCAGGAGGAACGCTACATGGGGTTCAGGGAGGAGCTGAGAATCATCGGGACCGCAATGGGGACCATCGTCCTGGCCCTTCACAGGATAGAGGACGCGTTGCGGGACCATGGTGCACCACACAGGGCCCCTGTCACTAGCCCGGACCAGGAACAGCCTACCACCTCCGCCGGCGCTAGTGGACAGGAGGTCCCAACACCTCGACAGCCCCCCAGAACCCCACCTCCTGCTGAAGAACAACCACCCCGTAAGAGGAGCCTGAGACCAAAAAAAAAGACAGAGTAGGATGTCAAGACCCCCGCCAGCAGGACATACCCCCTCAAGTCTTCCCACTGTCCCACATTGCCACCCTGTCCAACCATGAACTGCCTATGCTCCATCCTTCCACAGGCAAAAGGACAATGCACCTGTGAGACTGAGAACTGGACTCTGCCATGGATATTCCTCCACCCCCACCCATCACCCTTAGACTCACATGTACCGATATCTAGCACTGTAAATAAATCACTTTTTGCACACAAATCTGTTTTGAGTCATGCTGTATTATTGACAAATGTATTACATATTACTGTTCGATTTCTGTTCTGTCAATTAGTCATGACAACATACCAATGTCAATACGCTGTATTTCATGGGCGAACCAAGCAGAAGTCAGGTACTGAGTCAGACAGCACTGAGAAGGGAAGGGAAAGGCAAAAATTAATGAAAAACATCTGTGGGGAACTACAGAAAGTACAGATGCAGGAGGCTATAAGCAATTGTGAAATGGCGTGGGTGATTCTTACCTGTGTGTTACTGGAAATACTGTTGTATCACTCTGTCCCTATTGTCTGTGTCGTCCTCAGAGTCTTCCTCCTCTTCACTCTCCACAGGCTCCACGGCTTCTACAACACCACCATCTGGACCATCCTCCTGCAGGAAAGGCACCTGGCGTCGCAAAGCCAGGTTGTGGAGCATACAGCAGGCCACGATGATCTGGCACACCTTCTTTGGTGAGTACATTAGGGATCCACCAGTCATATGCAGGCACCTAAACCTGGCCTTCAGGAGCCCAAAGGTTCGCTCAATCACCCTCCTAGTACGCCCATGGGCCTCATTGTACCGTTCCTCTGCCCTGGTCCTGGGATTCCTCACTGGGGTCAATAGCCACGGCAGGTTGGGGTAACCAGAGTCACCTATTAGCCACACACGCTGTCTCTGTAGCTGTTCCATCACATAGGGAATGCTGCTATTTCGCATAACATACGCGTCATGCACTGACCCTGGGAACTTGGCATTTACATGGGAGATGTACTGGTCAGCCAAACAGACCACCTGGATATTCATTGAATGGTAATTCTTCCTGTTCCTGTACACCTGTTCATCGTCATTTGGGGGGACTAAAGCCACATGGGTCCCATCAATTGCACCAATGATGTTGGGGATGTGTCCAAGGGCATAGAAATCAGCTTTCACTGTAGGCAAATCACCCTCCTCTGGGAAAATGATGTAGCTCCGCATGAGTTTCATCAGGGCAGACAACACTCTGGATAAGATCTTGGAAAACATAGGCTGAGACATCCCAGATGACATGGCCACTGTTGTCTGGAATGAGCCAGTTGCAAAGAAATGGAGGACAGACAGAACCTGCACTAGAGGGGGAATTCCTGTGGGTTGGCGGATGGGGGACATCAGGGCTGGCTCCAGCTGGGCACACAGTTCATGGATGGAGGCTCGGTCAGGTCGGTATCGTAGTATTATGTTGCGTTCTTCCATTGTGGACAGGTCCACCAGCGGCCGGTACACGTGAGGATTCCTCCTTCTCATCGCTAGTCCCAGCGGACGGTGCCTAGGAAGGAGAATATGGAGTACAGAGTCAATCCACTCACAGGTACGTACAACACAGCTTGCACAGTACAGGTAAATGTATGGTTTGATATGTTTGTATGTGTGCCATTGCAAGGCCTAGGCCTGTGTGACGCATTAGAAATTAAGCCATGTGGGCCCTTGAAATGGCCGATGCCTGACCTGTGAAGTGGGACAATGGGATGTGAGGTCACTGCGCTGGCGGGGCGCACCGTGGCGGTAGGCGGTCGAAGACCGCTGTGCGAAGACGCATTGGTTAACATTGAAGCCTATGGGTTTCAGGAGCCAATGACGATGTGCGCCGGCGGTCGCGGGACGCACCGCCGCGGTACACACCGCCGCGGGCGTGACCGCCATTTTCTATCTGCTTAATCATTCGAGACCTGATCATCCACAGGAGAGGACCTATACTGCAAGTGCTGCTGTGAACTCGGTCTGGAAGTGACAATGGCTGCTGCTACTGGTGAAAGGGCCCCGCCTTCAGTTCAGAAGAGTTGGAGAAGCTCGTGGACGGGGTCCTCCCCCAGTATGCGCAACTCTACGGTCCTCCAGACCAACAGGTGAGTACACTCAGTGCACATTGAATGGGTTATGCCTGTGTGGAGGGGGGGGGATGTAAGTTGGTGGGGTGTGGGGGGAATGGGGAGTGCAACGCACGACAGATGAGAGAATGGGAACCATGACAAGGTGGGGGAGGGAGGGGCATGTACTCCAAACATGCAGATATGTGACGGTTTCTCTTTCCCACCCTGTACATGTCAAACAGGTGAGCGCCCACCAGAAAATCGATATTTGGCGTGCCATCGCCGAGGAAGTCCGGAACTTGGGGGTCCACAACAGACGGGGCACCCACTGCCGCAAGAGGTGGGAGGACATCCGCCGCGGAACGAGGAAGACCGCAGAAACACTGCTGGGGATGGCCTCCCGACCTAGGAGGGGTGCCAGTCGCACCATGACCCCCCTGATGTCCCAGATCCTGGCGGTGGCCTACCCTAATTTGGATGGGCGCTTGAGGACAGCACAGCAGACACAAGGGGGTGAGTATCCGCACATTCTCCTATCTGTATGCGCATTGGAGGCGTCTGGGTGGGGGAGGAGGGCTGTGGGTGACATTAGGCCCGGGCGCTCTCTGTAGTGTAGTCCGCTCCCTTAGGCATGGCCCTGTGCCCCCACCCCCCACCTCTGTAGGGTGCCAAGTGCAGCTACCCATGCTCCAGCATCACACATGTGCGCGTGTGTTGTCCCTAGACCTGTTTGCCTAGTCAGAAGTACTGAGTAGTGTACCCCAAGTTCGCGACTTAGTGCACGAGGCACCTGTGTCTGTCCTCTCCGCAAAGGGTATTGCTAAGGCATGCACTCAACTTTGTTGAATTTCTCCCCCCACCCTAAATCTTTGTCTTCTTGTGTTTTAGCATCATCAGGCGGAGGAGATTTGGCGTCGGAGCAGGAGGGAGCTGCAGGTCACCAGGCCCCGGTGGGCACTGACACAGACACCAAGGGCACCAGTGATCCGGAGGGCGAGGGGAGCACCACAACGGGGGCCGGTGGAGACACCAGCGACACGGACACGTCCTCGTTTGGGAGCTCCCTAGCGGGGGCGGCACCATCTGTGCCCCCCGCAACAACAGGTACAGCCGCCACCCAGCGCACCAGCACCGCCCTCCCAGCAGCCCCTCAGTCTTCGCTCCGTGGCTCTCGGCCAGGAAGGCGCGCGTCTCCTTCGCCCCAGGCACCGCAGCCCCTGCCTCTGTTACCCCTGCTGCCCTCAGTGCGGAGCTCATTGACCTGGTGAGGACGCTCATTGTTGGGCAGACTACCCTTCTGAATGCCATCCAGGGGGTGGAAAGGGAGGTGCATCGGAGCAATGCCTACCTGGAGGGCATTCATTCGGGTCAGGCTGCCCATCAACGAGCGTTCACTGCTCTGGCCTCAGCACTGACGGCAGCCATTGTCCCTGTCTCCAGTCTCCCTCTTCTATCTGCCTCCACCCTTTCTCTGTCTCCTGTACCTCAACCTATCCCATCCACACCATCAGACCAGCCTGCACACACCTCAACACCCAAGGCCAGCTCATCCAAACATAAGCACCACAGAAAACACAAGCATTCACCCAAGCAACACACAGATGCAGACATATCAACAGTCACTACCACCTCTGTGTCCCCGTCCTCCTCGTCTCCCTCCTCCCTCCCTGTGACGTCTACACTCACACCTGCATGCACCCCAACATCAGCTAGTTCTTCCACCACCAGCAAACCCTCCACTACAGTCTACACACCTGCAGTCACCACCCCCACTGGCATTTACACGTCCCCTGTGTCCTCTCCCACTGTGTCTGTCACCCCCTCTTCCAAGACACATAAACGCAGGCAGACACCCAAACAACAGCCAACCACCTCACCACAGCCTACGTCCCAGTCACCTGCACCCAAGGACAGCACACGTGGCTCTCATACAACCACATCCTCTTCCTCCACTTCTCTCACCACTACTCCTACCCCTTACCTTGGTCCCAAGAAAAATTACCTCTCCAGTTTTGACCTCTTTCCCTCCCCCGACCCACCCCCTCCAACTGGGAAAAGTCCCAAGGGCACCTCAGCCACCACCAGCCCAACTACTACAGTGCAAGTGGTGCATGGCATGTGGAGTCCACCCTTTGGCGGCAGTAACACTTCGGTGAGCAGCAAGGGGACAGCCAGCCCCCCCCCAGGCAAGAGGACCCGGAAATTGAAGGGCCGCCGTGAGCGGACAGAGACGGCTGCCCCCAAGGAGGTGACTCCGGCCACTTCACCGGCCACAGCAGCCAGGGGAGGCAAGGGCCCGAGAGCCCCATCTAAGGAGCGGAAGGACAGCAGGGCGGAGAGGACAACCACCAGGAGCGCGGAGCAGGAGGGCCCCACAAGCCCCATCCCGGCTGCAAGGGACGACACCAAAGGGCCCAGGACTCACTCCCCGAAGGGGCCTGACACAGCACGGTCGGAGGGCGACTGAGCAGGGTGTCCAGGCCAGGTATGACTCCCTTGACATACTGCAAGAGCACCGCTGAACAGGGCCCCGCCGTGAAGACAGGTACCGCTGAACAGGGCCCCGCCGTGCAGAAGAGCACCGCTGAACAGGGCCCCGCCGTGCAGAAGAGCACCGCTGAACAGGGCCCCGCCGTGAAGACAGGTACCGCTGAACAGGGCCCCGCCGTGAAGACAGGTACCGCTGAACAGGGCCCCGCCGTGAAGACAGGTACCGCTGAACAGGGCCCCGCCGTGCAGAAGAGCACCGCTGAACAGGGCCCCGCCGTGAAGACAGGTACCGCTGAACAGGGCCCCGCCGTGCAGAAGAGCACCGCTGAACAGGGCCCCGCCGTGAAGACAGGTACCGCTGAACAGGGCCCCGCCGTGAAGACAGGTACCGCTGAACAGGGCCCCGCCGTGAAGACAGGTACCGCTGAACAGGGCCCCGCACTCTCAAGCACCGCTCCGCTGGGCCCTTCCTGTCAAGCACCGCTCCGCTGGGCCCTTCCTGTCAAGCACCGCTCCGCTGGGCCCCGCCGTCTCAAGCACCGCTCCGCTGGGCCCTTCCTGTCAAGCACCGCTCCGCTGGGCCCCGCCGTCTCAAGCACCGCTCCGCTGGGCCCTTCCTGTCAAGCACCGCTCTGCTGGGCCCCGCCGTCTCAAGCACCGCTCCGCTGGGCCCTTCCTGTCAAGCACCGCTCCGCTGGGCCCTGCCGTCTCAAGCACCGCTCCGCTGGGCCCCGCCGTCTCAAGCACCGCTCCGCTGGGCCCCGCCGTCTCAAGCACCGCTCCGCTGGGCCCTTCCTGTCAAGCACCGCTCCGCTGGGCCCCGCCGTCTCAAGCACCGCTCCGCTGGGCCCTTCCTGTCAAGCACCGCTCCGCTGGGCCCCGCCGTCTCAAGCACCGCTCCGCTGGGCCCCGCCGTCTCAAGCACCGCTCCGCTGGGCCCTTCCTGTCAAGCACCGCTCCGCTGGGCCCCGCCGTCTCAAGCACCGCTCCGCTGGGCCCCGCCGTCTCAAGCACCGCTCCGCTGGACATCGACATGTCATGCACCGCTGCGCTGGGTCCCGCCGTCTCAGGCACTGTTTATGGTTCACTGTGCCCACCATGCCTCCTCCTTGACCAGTGGACTCTGTAATCCACCTGAGAGACTGTGGCTTTGCACTCCCCAGGATGGTCCAGTGGGCAATCCACCCACTGTAGAGACTTGAGAGACTGTGGCTTTGCACTCCCCAGGATGGTCCAGTGGGCAACCCACCCACTGCAGAGACTTGAGAGACTGTGGCTTTGCACTCCCCAGGATGGCACAGTGGGCAACCCACCCACTGCAGAGACTTGAGAGACTGTGGCTTTGCACTCCCCAGGATGGTCCAGTGGGCAACCCACCCACTGCAGAGACTTGAGAGACTGTGGCTTTGCACTCCCCAGGATGGCACAGTGGGCAACCCACCCACTGCAGAGACTTGAGAGACTGTGGCTTTGCACTCCCCAGGATGGTCCAGTGGGCAACCCACCCACTGCAGAGACTTGAGAGACTGTGGCTTTGCACTCCCCAGGATGGCACAGTGGGCATGGTGGCTCCTCGTGGATCTGGCGTCGTGGACTCATGTGGCTGTGGTGGCCCCCCCTTCCCTTTCCCCTGAGGTGCCTGTAGTTTTGACATCGGATGCCCCTGCAGTGTTCTCTCCAAAGGACTCAGGTCTCGTGTGTGGGCTTTGCCCTTGTTTCGCAGAACCTTGGCCCACGGACATGTTAGATTCGTAGGATGTGCAGGACTTGTTACTTCAGTGATACACTGATGTGTATATCTTTTTGGTTTTTGTAAATATTTTTCACGGTTGCTCAATTATTTCCAGGTGCTTTTTTTGTACATGAAAATTTATTCCAAATTTGGTTGTGTCATTGTATTTTTAAAGGGTGTTTGTGTGGTGTCACTGTGACTTCCTGCTCTGCATTGGTGTGTACATATTGGGGGGGTGGGGGGGGTCGCATATGTGTATGCCCATAACCTTTCTTCCTGCCCCCTCCTGTGTGTCGTAGGTGCAGTACTCACCGTTGACGTCTGCGCCGGAGTTCGTACTCGTGGTAGATGAGCAGGTAGACGAGAGCAGGTATGATGTTCAATTCGGGTTCCATGCTGTCCGGATTCCGCGTGGAGTGTGTCGAGGTGAGCGTTTTCCATTGAAAATGTCTGTTTCCGCCATGTTTTTATCGGCGGGGCTCCCGCCCCGGAAAAGGTGGCGGATTGGTGGGTCGTGATAGGGTGGGCGGTACATTGTCTGCCGCCTGGCTGTTGGCGGTGACCGCCGCGCTGTTTGTTTGTTCCGCCGTGGCGGTCGGAGTGTTAATGCGGCGGGCTGTGTTGGCGGTTCCCGCCAGGGTCAGAATTGCATTTTTTTGACCGCCGGCCTGTTGGCGGGTTGGCCGCCGCTTTATCACCGACCGCCAGGGTCAGAATGACCCCCTATGTCTTTTGTAGGCCAGCTGGGAGTGAACTGGAATCAACTGCTTTAGACCACCTGAGCGTGCACTTGATCACAATTTCTGCCACTGCCAGAACAATTGTGTGGGTGACTTCAGTTTGCAGTTCAAACCCCTCAGTGTTGATAGCCAGACCCTAATGGTTGATGAGAATACAGCCAGGCTGATTCCCGAGCTAGAAATCCCTCATATCAAGAAATGGTGCCTGTAGCACTCCAAACCAATGCTTTGAATCAGGGGTTGCATGCCTGCTATGGCAGAATGAGTTCTGATATACAGGGCAGGCACACGTACAACCGGATCAGTCGCACTAGTCTATTAGATTACATATTGCTGTACATCAGATTTTGGCCATATCTAATTGATATGATAGTAATTCCCCATTCTGATAGTGACCATAGTGCTCTGATCCTTAAGTTGAGCATATCCACCATTGCGCACTCTAGCACTGAAGGCGAGACCCTAGACAGAAGTTTGAGAGTCACCAGCAATAGACACAGAGTTTAATGGTGCGTAGTAAAACATTCACAGGAGACCATCAGCAGGACCTATAAACTGGTTGCCAATGGCATGGAGGGCCTGTTATCCCAGGCCTTGGCTGGGGTGTGCCAGTGAACCTCTGGAGGCAATTGCAGAGGTGCCCATTCAGCTGTTTGAAAATTTCAGGAATTATTTTTACTTGGAGTCTGGGCAATCAGTGGGGAGGAAGTACCCTCACCCTTGGTACAATACCTCTTGCAGAGTCACCAAAACAAAATTGTTTAACAAGATTAAGAAGCAGGATAGAACCCTTATCCAGGATGGTAGGCGGCGCTATATAAATGCGCTATCATCTACTAAAAAGGAATGGGAGCAAGGCAGGTGGAAGGGCCTCTTAGAGGCTGCCAGAACCACTGACAGGTGAACAACAGTCATGTTATACTAGAGGGGTGAGAGCACAAGCTCTGCAGCTGGTCCCCCAAACCCTGTAGTCCGAATACAAGATCATGATAATCTTGTGATTCAAGTGCAGGAAATGACTCTGGCCATTGGGGCAATTGTCCCCAATAAAGTACTTGGACTAGATAAAATCCCTGGCGGTATGTTCTCAAGTGAGACAAGCATTTGGAGGGCCTATTTCTCAGTGCTGTTCACAGCCATTATGAAAGGAGCCCCTATTCCAACAACGTGGGCAGGGCCCGAAATTATCTCCTGCACCTATGACCAATAAGCATCATTGACGGTGCACAGTAGCTGTTTAGTAGGGTCATTCTAGGCAGATAGCAAGAATGGATGTCTGCTAGCGAAATTCTATCTACCTTGCAGGCGGGTTTTAGGGCATCCATTAGCACAGTTGACCAAATGTTCCACCTACAGATGCTGCATTGGGAAACCATTACTCTGTGAGGGAGCCGTCTCTCTTGTGTTTGTAGACTTAGGTTCTGCCTTCGATTTAGTTCCAAGAGAGAAATTGTGGCAAGTTCTTATGGGTATGGAACTCCCTAATCATCTGCTGGAAATAATAATGAGACATCATGCTAAGAACTATGTGCAATTCAGATGCGGCAGTGCAGGTGAACTGACTGATCCATTCCCTGTGAATAAAGGAGTGAGGCAGAGCTGCGTACTTTCTTCCACTCTATTCACACTCAATAATCTTGTCAATTTCTTAGAGCTCTGTGACAGTGACACACCCAGATGGCAAACCTGAGGGTACCGGCCTTCATGTTTGCCGACGATACTTTAATCCTTTCTAAATCTCCCATGGGTCTCCAGAAATTATTGGGTCACTTTGAGTGTTTTGTAAGCAGAGGGTCCTAGAGATTAATGTAGCACAACTAAGCATATGGTCCTGAAACCAGGGCACTCAACTATGGCTAACCCTTGCTAGCAGGGGTCCCCCTTGAGTGCATGTGCACTTTTGGGTATTTAGGCATAACACTGACAGAGCACTTGGGGTGGTACACACAGGCTAAAGTTAGAACAGGTGGTGAGAGGAATCTCCAAGATGTCACTCAGCTCACAGTTCGGCCCCGTTTTGCCTGCTCTACAGATTTATAATCATCAAGCAATAGAAACAGCTTCCTATGGAGCTGAGCTGTGGGGTCACCTGGGTATGTCCACTGTAGTAGCAATAGAAAACCTCTTTCTGCACCAGGTGGTTGGTGTACCTATAGGCTCTTCCCGTCTCTCACTCAGGCTGGACTTTGGGCTGAAATCTTTATCTAAAAGAATAGGGCTGCACCCCCTACTCTACTGGAGGAGATTATGGGCCACCCCGAACCTCCCTTCCTGTTGTAATGGACTTGATGAAATTTTGTGTCTATCTGGCTAAAATATGTCAAAACAACCCAGCTGGAAATAGGGCTTGCAAGTCGGTGGAGTAATCCTGGCGTGGCCGGAGCAGTCACTAAGGGCCAGATGTAGGTACAATCCGAATTGCGACCTGCAAATTGCGAGTCAGAGCGACTCGCAATTTGCGAGTCGCAATTCGGAATGTTGGATGGTGTCCCTGACACCATCTGCGATTCGCAAGGGGGTCGCAAAGGCACACCTCATGATTATTCATGAGGTGGGTCGCAATTTGCGACCCCCTTGCGATTGCCGGCCCTCACAGGGATGGTGGCCTGCTGCGGACAGCAGACCACCATGTCTGTGACTGCTTTTTAATAAAGGAAAACGAGATGCATTACAAATATGAAAAAAGAAACGTTTTTGTTTCATTTTTTCAGAGCAGGTAGTGGTCCATAGGACCACTGCCTGCTCTGAAAAATTGTTTGCAGTGCCATTCTCAACGGGGAAGGGGTCCCATAGGGACCCCTTTCCTTTTGCGAATGGGTTACCACCCATTACAAAAGGGTGCAAACTGCAATTGGTTTGCGACCGCGTTCGCGGTCACAAAGCAATCCTGCATTGCACTGCGAATCACAATTAGGAAGGGGACACCCCTTCCTAACTGCGACTCGCAAACCTGTTTTGCGATGCGGTAACCAGGTTACCGAATCGCAAAACGAGGTCTGTGCATTGCAAAGTGCATTTTGCACGTCGCAAACAGTGAAATTTGCTGTTTGCTACATGCAAACTGCTTAGTACATCTGGCCCTAGGTCCAAAGTCAAATTAACATACTGGCAAAGCAGACTCTCTTCTATAGGCCCAGATGAGTCACGGGCCTTTAACAGATGCCTTCTTAACAGCTAAGGACTCTTCGGAAAGGAGGATTTTCTGGATGACATAGAGACACTGCTAGCCAGGCGGTTGTATTTGCAATGGAACTTTGCCACTCTACTACTTTACAGTTAGGTGGGCACGTTCTGTGAAGGATGATGACTGCCAGTGCCCGGTCTGTGGCAATCCTAACGAAACTGTTAAGCATGCTATATTTTTTTGCCCAGCAGACACGAGCAGCAGGAGGCGCTGGATTATCCCGATGTGCAGGAGTTAGGGCGCCAGGGAGCATTAAGTGGCTCTTAGGGCTTTTGAGATTTGACACTAAGAAAAAGTTGGTCTTTCCACTGTCTAGATATCTGATGGCAATGTGGAAAATGAGGTGAAAAAATCGAGCTGCCCTAGGAAAATAGGCTGGAGGCAGTTGCTCCACTGCATAATTTGTTGATGACCCGATCAGCCCCATCACTGAGTGTATCGTCAAACTATAATGACAATTGTTTGTCTCTCTCAACATTTACGCTCATTACCGCCTTAGCTTTGGGGAACTCCAGCTTCGGAAGATTAGAAAAACATGCTCACAGTAGCCCCTCTGTTTTGGCTTCAGGGTTATCTGAAGTATATGTCTCTAATGTGTGGTATTTTATATTCGGACACTTTCTTTTATTGTTTTACATGTTTTTAATGCAATTTTTTATGTGCTTTTATGATCATGTACCAAAATAAAGTTTCTTTGATTTGAATTGAGTTAAACCCTTTTAGGCGCTGTTGTTTCTTGCTGGAGGCTTTGCTGATAGCTAAATTGAAGGGCCTTCCTGAGTTGAAATACTGGGTTATAAAATGCGGAATCTCCAATGATATTGATGCAATACATTGAGTCTCTTACATATCACAAGAAACTGGGTTATTGGATGCGAGGGGGGATTCCCCACTCAGCAAGACAACAACAATCCTTGTCAGAGTGACCCACACAAGTCACTAAAATTTCCTGTGCTTAACACTCTGGTAGCTTGGCACAACGTAGTCAGGCTCAACTGAGAGGCACAGTGTAAATATTTATGCAGCACACAAACAGTAATAAAATAAAAACAAAACACAAGAAAAATCCCAAACCAATTTAGAAAACTAAAGTAAATTGTAATAAATAAAATGATAACAGAATGACAAAATCTGATTAGCAAAACTGGAGATACAAAATTATAATTGTTTTTAGTGAAAATAGTGTCTAAAAGCACAAAGTGTCTCTCGCGATCATATGGTCACGCTACACCGGGGCAAGACATGAGTTCAGGCCAAATGCAATGGTTAGCTGGTCAGATAAAGGGGCCAAGTTAGTTCGGCTGAAGAATTACCTTCTGAATCCAGTAGGAAGAGTTCAGTTCTTGGTGGAAGAGGCCGCGATGTGCATGTAGAGTGTGGTAAATGGCCATTATGTAGCACTAAGAGCAGGGTGGGCAACGCGGGCTGTCGTCAATCTAGCGCAAAGAGACAGTTAGGCATCATGAACCACCGTTGCTGTAGCTTCACGTTAACGATCACTGAGGGCTGTCGTTGTAATGCAAATTGCAGCTCTTGTGCTGATGGTCACCTCTGGCGGTCACTGTAGCACAACAAGCAGGTCTGACCGGAGCTTTGGCGTTGGCGGTCATTGCAGGCTGCAGAGTCTTGGCATGAATGGGTCTATGAGGTATTCTTTATCATCCGTAAGGATAACAATGATGTTTTTGACCTGTAAACTCCAGTGTATAGTGTTATTTTTTAGATGTTATAATAGTTCCTGAGCGTGTAGGAAGACTGAGGTCTGTTTTTAATTTAGGTTCTTTAGATTTTCGTTTTCATAAGTCTTTAAGGGTACGGGTGTTGTATTATTCCCATTAAGTGATAGGTTTTCTAACAATTTAATTATTCTTCTGTATAACTGACCATGTATGGTTTTGACGTAATTTTTCTTGAAAGTGCTGAAATGTGTTGTAAGTGCCTCCAAACAGAAATACAGGAAATTACCTATATTCTCTTTTGAATAGATCCAAATTTGTGAATAAAATACACCTTCACTAATGTGAATTCCGTACATCCATATGGATGCTGTCTAACATAGAATTAGGCATGGGATTTTCCCTGTAACCCATGAGTGTTACGGAGAACAAACATAGAAAATGCAAAAGGTACACGCAACAGGAATTTTATATAAACAAATTCTACCAATGAGCAAGAGGGAAAGTGATTTATAAATGAATTATCATCACACTAGCAAATTTTATCCTAGTTCTCTGTTATTTTCAAAAATGTTTATCTCATGTTCCATGATTTTCAGAATATTATGCACCTACATTTTTTTATCATTCATAAATAAAAGTATGAATGAACGTCATAAAGATTAAAAATGTATCTCATAGATAATAAAGCCCCTGTGTTCTCAACTTTAGAATTAAAAAATCCATGCTCTTTATTGAGGCCTATTTAGAATAAAGAAACCAAAATGATTAGCCTGACATTAAAATTAGACTACAATATTTATTCATTCACTGAGCACCATCAGGACTAGTTCAAGGAATTGTAAATGAACAGGGGTGGCTGGTGAATTTTGATAGCGGTGAGGCACAAAGTAAAGTTGAGATCTCAGTTGAATGCTCAAGCAAGCAAGCCTGAAGTGAAAGAAGATGTCTCCATGTAATGGGACCCCACTTTTCCATTCCGGGACTTGGTTTTTTACATATCATTACATTCTGGGAGATGTGGTATTGGTTCATTGTAATTGAGTGAGTTAGACCAATATGCCTGATAACAAAGATACGCAAAAGCATAGTCCAGTAATGGAAAAGTGAAGTCTCAGTGACATGGAGCCATCTGGACATCCTATGTGTGGAGAGATTCTCCCGGCAAGAACATTTTTAAACAAATGGGGTCAAATAGTGCATTTTAAAGCATACATTTCAGGAAACCTTGTTAGAAACAAACATGTTTGTAAATCAAAATACCGAAAGGTCTGTTTTTAACAAAAAAGCCCTTGTACCGAACCAAGTACACATCAAAACATACAGGATTTCTCTACCTCTTTAATTCAATCATCTGGTGAAGGAGAGAGAGAGAGAGAGAGAGAGAAAACGAAAAAACGAAGGTGGACAGTAGTGGACAGTAGTCAAGGATGGGAAAGAAGAGAAGAGCACTGAAGAGAGGAAATGAGGAACATGGTCATCCCCAGTCTTTTTGCCTCCTGCCTCCTATTTTTTTCTGACCTGTTGCTGTTGGCTTTTCAACTCTGAGCACTTTACCACTGCTAACCAGTGCTAAAGTGCATATGCTCTCCGTGTAAATTGTATGTAATTGGTTTATCCATGATTGGCATATTTGATTTACTATTAAGTCCCTAGTAAGGTGCACTAGAGGTGCCAGGGCCTGTAAATCAAATGCTACTAGTGGGCCTGCAGCACTGGTTGTGCCACCCACATAAGTAGCTCTGTAATCATGTCTCAGACCTGCCACTGCAGTGTCTGTGTGTGTATTTTTACACTGTAAATTCGACTTGGCAAGTGTACCCACTTGCCAGGCCTAAACCTTCCCTTTTCTTACATGTAAGGCACCCCTAAGGTAGGCCCTAGGTAGCCCCAAGGGCAGGGTGCAGTGTATGGATAAGGTAGGACATATAGTAATGTGGTTTATATGTCCTGACAGTGAAATACTGCCAATTTCGTTTTTCACTGCTGCAAAGCCTGTCTCTCTCATAGGATAATATGGGGGCTACCTTTAAATATGATTAAAGTGTAGATTCCCCTAGAGAGTAGATGGACATGTGGAGTTTGGGGTCCCTGAACTCACAATTTAAAAATACATCTTTTAGTAAAGTTGATTTTAAGATTGTGCGTTTGAAAATGCCACTTTTAGAAAGTGAGCATTTTCTTGCTTAAACCATTCTGTGACTCTGCCGTGTTTGTGGATTCCCTGTCTGGGTCAGTTTGACAGTTGGGTTGTTTTTCACCTCACACCAGACAGTGACACAAAGGGGGCTGGGGTGTAAACTGCATTTTCTGATTAGCCATCTCTGCTAGGAGGGAGGGGTGGAGTGGTCACTCTCATCTGAAAGGACTGTGCCTGCCTCTGACAATGCCGGCTCCAACCCCCTGCTGTGTGTCTGATGACTTGCCTGGGCAAGGCAGGATTTCATAAGTAGGTGTGAGTCCCCTTTGAAGAAAGGTGACTTCAAAGACTAAAATGGGTATAAGAAGGGCACCCAAATCTACAGACTTTAGAAACACTTCTGGAACCAAGAGGAACCTCTGCCTGGAGAAGAGCTGATAGCTGAGGAAGACGTGCTGCCCTGCCTGTGACTGTGCTTTGTGGAGCTTTCCTGCAGTGCTGCTTCTGCCAGAGTAAGAGGGCAAAGACTGGACTTTGTGTGCCTTCCATCTTGTGAAGAAATCTCCAAGGGCTTGATTTAGAACTTGCCTCCTGTTGTTTGAAGTCTCAGGGATAGCAAAGACTTCTCTCTGCCAGCACCTGGAGTCTCTGGAGAGACTCCTGCTCTGACAAGTGGTGCCCTATCCAGTCCCTGGGCCCTTGGAAGGAAAGCTGGTGGAATCCAAGGAAATCGACTTCGGACGACTCCGGACCGACGCCGCTGCTGAATCCGGTAACGCCGCCTGCACCTGACGCCGTGACCTTCGCTGGAACGCGACACTCTTCGCAGGCCCGTCGCTGCAGCAGCCCCGCTGAAGTCCGCGACTCCGTGGAAGTCGCCGCACCACGTCGTGACCGACGCCGATTGAAGTGCACGGATTCAACGTTTCGCACAGACGCCACGATTCCTGACTTCGCGCCTCGGCTTGTTTTCACTCTTCACCAAAGGTACTGTACTTGGGGGTCTACACGACTCCGTGTCCGGTGCCGCTGGTGTCGGCTTGTTGGGAACGACTCCGTCACGACGCCGTGTTAACATCTCATTGAAGCATTTTTGTTTCTAAGCGCTATTTTTGAGTTTAATCTTTAAAAATTCATAACTTGACTTGTGTATGTCGGAATTTTGTCGTTTTGGTCTTGTTTTGTTTAGATAAATATTTCCTATTTTTCTAAACCGGTGTTGTGTCATTTTGTAGTGTTTTCATTAAGTTACTGTGTGTGTTGGTACAAATACTTTACACCTAGCACTCTGAGGTTAAGCCTACTGCTCTGCCGAGCTACCAAGGGGGTAAGCAGGGGTTAGCTGAGGGTGATTCTCTTTTACCCTGACTAGAGTGAGGGTCCTTGTTTGAACAGGGGGTAACCTGAGTGTCAACCAAAGACCCCATTTCTAACATTGGTGATCAGCGGTTGGGATTTGGACTTGTATTTGTACTTGACATACAGTGATTAAGTGTACACTACTGTTTGAGTTCAGACCACTACGTGACCACATACTACTTGTTTGGTGATCTTTTGCTTTTTCTCTTAAGGACTCCTTTTTGTTTTACTTCCATGATTTTGCTGATCCCTTGACTGATTCTTTTTACTTCATTGGGAACTTATTTTCTGCCTTTGGAACTTTGCACTTGTGACCATCATGTCTCAATCTGGAGATGCAACAGCTGGAGCTGTGTTTGAAATGGAGAAACTGAAGGAGTACTCAGTTGCTCAATTGAAACAGTTCCTTAAAGATCTTGACTGTCCCACTGGGAGCTCCACCAGGGAGGGTGAGCTGCAAAAGGCACAGAGGGCCTGGGTGACAATCAAGAAGGCTGGAGGGCACACAGAGGAGGAGAATGTGGGTGGGGAAGTGCAGAGGATACACAGTGGTGTAGTGGAGGTACCTGTTACGCCTGGGGGGAGGGTCCCCAGGAGGGGTAGCAGGGTGTCATCCAAGGGTCTGACTCCTGAAGAGTTACAGGACAGACAGGCAGAGAGGGCTCACCGGTTCAAGGAGTTGAGGATGCAAAGGGAGAAGGATTTGGAAGAAAGGAGGAGGGACTTAGAGATCAAAAAGAGGATTTGGGCTTATGAGCTCAAAATGAAGGAGCTGGAAGTCATGAGGGCTGAATCCAGCTGGAATGGTGGCAGCAACAATTTTTTATCTAGTGCTGCTGAAGAAGTGCACATGCCCAGAGATCTGGTGCCCTACTTGAAGGAGGGAGTTAACACACACCAGGAGGTTCAGGGGTATGAGGTAGCTCCAGTGATGCACAGGGTCCCTGAGGTGGATTGGGGAACTGGCATGGGGAGTCATATTCCTACTGGTGGGAGGGACACTCTACTGACTCTAGGTGAGAGTGACAGGGAGAGGGGTTCCCCCCAGGTAGAAATCCTGGTTATGGAGTGTGAAGACATCCCAGAAGAGTGTGGGTTGAGTGTCAGGGACAGTCTTGTACTGTCTCACCAGTCTCAGGAGGGTGATGTGGGGTTGTAACCGGTCGTCTCCCGACGCCGGTTTTCAGGAAGACGCGGAAACTGACAAGGAATACCCCGGGGCCGCCCGAGGATCTCTGGACGTCATGACGTCAAACGTCATGTACGTCAGAGAGGAAACCGGAAGAAAAACCGCCCACAGGGAGAGAGAAACGAACGCCAAGGGGGACGCCGACAGAAACGCCGACCGAGGCGCGAGAGACGCGACGGAGAGAATCCTGGGGAACACCTCACGGGAAGGAGCCGAACGGGAGGACGCGTACCCGAACGAAGCACATTCCCAACAAACGGGCGAGCCCCGCCGACGAAGAGAGACACTGAGGGAGCCTCCCGCCCCTGATCCAGCAAAGTCGGGAGACTACCAGGAAGCCGGCCGCGTCCCAGGAGGGGCGTGGCCTCCCGAGGTACGATCACCCCGTAAATGGGAGAGGGGTGCCGGGTGGTTCTTGGGGCTTTGGGGAAATAAGGGAAAAGGGCTCATTTCCCCTAAGGGAGGGGAAATAGTGTAAAACGGGAGATAATACAACCTCTAACAGCACCGAACCCCATACCTAATTACAGCTGACAGGTAGAGGAAAAGGGACTTCACAAGCGTACCTCGCTATAGAGAAGGCACGAATAAAGTAGACCCCTCACTCCTACACTCCCGCCGACCCTCACCAACCTACTAAACCTAAACAACCCTTTACAAATATTTAATCTCCACTTACCTGTATTCTTTTCTTCTTTATATTGGGGAGCCTGGGCCGCTGACATACGGGAAGATCGGAACTCCTTAAAGCTGGACCAGACACCGCCCGAACCTTATCAGAAGCCTAAAAGAGAAGATAAAACAAAAAGGGGACTCTTATTAAATTTTGTTGAAAGACTATATCAACCCTGTCATTTGGTGAAGATGATGAATTCACCCTAGACCCGGACCGAAATAAACTCCTTAAACCCTTGAGCACGCGTCTGTCGCCTTAATCCAATATCCCTTCAACCCGGGATAAAGAACCCATCACAGTGGTGTCAGAAGTGGGATATTGGACCAGGCGACAGACAGTCCACGACCATGGAGGAGAAACCCACGATATCGGATATGATGCAGCAGCTGGCCGAGGGGCAGAGGCACCTACAAATAGTGTGGGAGGAACAACAGAAGGAGGCTAAGGTAGAGAGGGAGGCCCTACAAAGCGCGCTCAAAAGTCAGGCCACTATCATGGCCAACAATCAATTGGTTCATGAGACTGCCATCAAAAACCTCACGGATACCATTGCTGCTACCCGGGTACATCCGAACGTGCCCAGTTCGGTCTTACAACGGTACCAGGAAGGTGAAGACCCGGATGCCTTCTTCACCAATTTCGAGCGAGTTGCCACTTCCGCTACCTGGCCCCAAGAACGATGGGGTCAATATATTGCCCCATTATTAACAGGAACCCTACAAGCGGCTTATCAAGCCGTGAACCCCGGCGGAATAACTCCCTATCCGGACATTAAAAAGAGCATCCTAGAACGGGTAGGGTTTGATTCAGAACATTACAGAGTTCGGTTTAGAAAAGCCAAGTGGGGGCCTTCCGAGAACCCCCGAGCCCTATACTTCCGGATCAAAGATTTGGGCCTCAAATGGTTAGGTCCCATTGGAAGCAATAGGGAAGACATCATTGAGGTCGTCCTTTTGGAACAATACCTGGACGCCCTACCCCCCAACACACGTCACTGGATCAAACAACATCCAAATCCAGACACTAACACCACCATCGAGCTAGCCTGTGCCTTTCACCGCTCCCTCGAGTTCAAAACCCCCCCCCCTAGGTCAACGCCTAGCCCCGTTCGTCCGAGTCCCGGTTCATCCTTATCGGTGGGTCGAAGGTCCAACGATGATGTGGGGAAGATGCGAGGATTGGAGAAGCCATATGTTCAACAACCACAGTGTTTTAGTTGTGGTGAATGGGGACACATAGCCCGGGTTTGTCCCTTAAAAACAGATAAACCCGAACCAATGGAGATAGGAATTACTAGGGGAAGAGTCTTTTATACCGGGGGAAGGGACACCCCCTATAAAAAGAAACTTGTTATTAATGGAAGGCCCACCCTAGCCCTCATTGATTCAGGATGTAGTCAGTCCGTAATCCGGGCTGACTTACTTGACAACCTTACCTTTCCTACAGGTCTTATGGTGTCCATCTGCTGTATTCATGGCGAAACCAAGGAATATCCTCTAAGATGGACGACTCTATCGTGGGAAGGAAAGGAAAATCCCATAAGGATGGGGGTAGTGGAACAGCTAGTGGAAGAAGCTATAATTGGAACGGATTTCTCAAAATTTTCGGAGCTCCTGGATAGTACCCGACATTTTGAAAAATGTAATACCTGGTGGAAAAGTGCTCCCTTCTATGATATACCTATACCTTCTCCATTGGACCGGTACAAACCCTCCCGAAGCGAAAAAAAGAGCAACCAGAAAGGCATACGCAAAGGAAAACACGAGTCCCGGGAAGGTAATTTCACCGGTTCTTACCCTTACTAACCTACCCCCTTTTCGGAATTGCCAAAGAGAGGATCCAAGTTTGACTCATGCCTGGAAAAATGCAAGACCCCGGACCCGCCAAGATAAAGCGCCATCGTTCACAATAGTCAAAAACCTATTATATCGAGTCACTAGCAATGACCGAGAAGAGAAGAGACAATTATTAGTCCCTGAACCCTATAGACAACAAGTTCTACACTTAGCCCACAGTCAGCCAGGGGGTGGTCACTATGGGAGGGAAAAGACGGAAGAATATCTGTTGAGGAGGTTCTATTGGCCGGGTGTCTTTTCTCAAATTAGGAAATTCTGTCAACAATGTCCCAAATGCCAAATGATTGATCCTGGTACAAGAAGAAGAGCCCCGTTGCAACCACTTCCTATCATAGATATTCCCTTCTCACGAATAGGAATGGACATTGTTGGTCCTCTCCTACCCTCTTCCCGAGGGTACCGTTACATATTAGTGTTGGTAGATTACGCTACTAGGTACCCCGAGGCCATCCCTCTTAGTAGTATTAACACCAAGAGTGTTGCCCACGCCATGATAGGGTTCTTCTCCCGAGTCGGGTTTCCCCGGGAAATCTTAACGGACCAAGGCACCCAATTCATGTCCTCTTTGATGACCCAAATATGTCAACTTTTGGGGATCAAACAATTGCGAACGTCGGTTTATCATCCACAGACTGATGGCCTGGTGGAAAGTTACAACCGAACACTGAAAAATCTTCTAAAAAAATCTATCTCTGAGACAGGGAGGGACTGGGACAGGAAACTCCCCTTAGTATTGTACGCGGTCAGAACCCATGAACAAGCGTCTACGGGCCACAGTCCGTTTGAACTGTTATTCGGGCGACAACCCCGGACCTTGTTAGACATGGCGGCGGAGTTATGGGAGGAGGAGGATGGGGAAAAACCCCTTCTAAAATATACCCAAGAATTAAAAAACCACCTACACACGGTGTGGGAAAACGTGAGAAAAAACATGGAGGAAGCTCAAGAAAAACAGAAAAGGTATTATGATAGAAATGCCCAGTTGAGGTCTTTTTCCATAGGGGATAAAGTCTTAGTACTTCTCCCCAGTTCGGACAACAAGCTGTTAGCAAAGTGGCAGGGGCCATATAGAGTGATAGGAATAATAACACCAGTGACCTATAAACTCCAGCTCACCGGTGGCCCCACTAGGTCACAGATTTTTCACATTAATCTTTTTAAAAAATGGGAAGAACCGGTGGCTGACCCAGTCCCAGGATGTCTGGTCAACACCGTCAAGGAATTGGAAATAGGGTGGTGTCCGACTGACAGCCCTAGCGGGCACGAGGTACCGGTCATCAATACAGACCTCTCGGTTCAACAGCATGAGCAGTTAAACAAACTCCTCTATGAACATTCACAGATATTCTCTCTGGTACCCGGAAGAACCAAGCTGGTACACCATCAGATCATAACCCCTCCGGGCAAAATAGTGCGGTTACGACCCTATCGTATCCCCGAAGCTAGGAAGACCCTAGTAGAAAGTGAAATAAAGAAAATGCTAGACCTAGATATTATAGAACCTTCTCAAAGCCCCTGGTGTTCACCTGTGGTATTGGTGCCCAAACCGGATGGGTCTATACGTTTTTGTATTGACTTTAGACAAGTCAATTCCATCTCCCAGTTTGATACATATCCGCTTCCAAGAGTAGACGAACTTTTAGAGAGATTGGGGAAGGCCAAATACATGTCTACTCTCGATTTAACAAAAGGCTACTGGCAGATGCCCCTCGCCCCAGAAGATAGAGAAAAAACGGCCTTTGTTACCCCCTCCGGACTGTATCATTTTAATGTTCTCCCTTTTGGGTTGCATGGGGCACCCGCCACCTTCCAACGCCTAATTGACACAATTCTACGACCTCATACCAGTTATGCTGCCGCATATCTGGATGACATCGTCATATTTAGTGAGACATGGGAAGACCATTTAACACACATAGGTAGAATCTTTACCGTATTACGAAAGACTGGTCTGACAGCCAATCCATCTAAGAGTCGACTGGCCTTTAATGATATTTCTTACCTGGGCTATCACATAGGGAAAGGTGTACTAAGGCCCCAAATGAATAAAATTGAAGCCATTCTACGCATCAATGCTCCCACCTCGAAAAAGGAGGTCCGTTCCTTTTTAGGCCTGGTAGGATACTACCGATGGTTTATACCCCATTATTCCACCTTGGCCGCCCCCCTGACCGACCTTCTGAGAAAAGGACAACCCAAAACCATCACTAGACTAACCCCGGGGCAATATCATAGTTATCGTACCCTACAGAGATGCCTCACTACTCAACCAATCTTGAAATGTCCTGAGTTCAATAAACCCTTCCATCTTCAAACGGATGCCTCCGACGTAGGATTGGGGGCCGTACTTTTTCAGAAAGATGAAGCCGAAGTAAATCATCCCGTGGTCTTTATTAGCCGTAAATTGTTTCCCAGAGAACAGAGATATCCCATTGTCGAGCGTGAGTGTCTTGCCATTAAATGGGCAATCGAGAGCCTACAATATTACCTTCTGGGAAGGTCCTTCCTACTGTATACGGATCATGCTCCCCTTACCTGGCTCTCGAGGTATAAAAACACCAACAATCGTATTCTGAGATGGTTTATCGAGCTGCAACCTTTCTCCTTTCAGGTTTGCCACCTCCCTGGTGATCTTATGGGTCAAGCCGACTATTTATCGCGATTCCCGGGACCTGTGGGACTCGACCAGCCCCATTCAAGTGAGGGGATGTGTAACCGGTCGTCTCCCGACGCCGGTTTTCAGGAAGACGCGGAAACTGACAAGGAATACCCCGGGGCCGCCCGAGGATCTCTGGACGTCATGACGTCAAACGTCATGTACGTCAGAGAGGAAACCGGAAGAAAAACCGCCCACAGGGAGAGAGAAACGAACGCCAAGGGGGACGCCGACAGAAACGCCGACGAGGCGCGAGAGACGCGACGGAGAGAATCCTGGGAAACACCTCACGGGAAGGAGCCGAACGGGAGGACGCGTACCCGAACGAAGCACATTCCCAACAAACGGGCGAGCCCCGCCGACGAAGAGAGACACTGAGGGAGCCTCCCGCCCCTGATCCAGCAAAGTCGGGAGACTACCAGGAAGCCGGCCGCGTCCCAGGAGGGGCGTGGCCTCCCGAGGTACGATCACCCCGTAAATGGGAGAGGGGTGCCGGGTGGTTCTTGGGGCTTTGGGGAAATAAGGGAAAAGGGCTCATTTCCCCTAAGGGAGGGGAAATAGTGTAAAACGGGAGATAATACAACCTCTAACAGCACCGAACCCCATACCTAATTACCGCTGACAGGTAGAGGAAAAGGGACTTCACAAGCGTACCTCGCTATAGAGAAGGCACGAATAAAGTAGACCCCTCACTCCTACACTCCCGCCGACCCTCACCAACCTACTAAACCTAAACAACCCTTTACAAATATTTAATCTCCACTTACCTGTATTCTTTTCTTCTTTATTTTGGGGAGCCTGGGCCGCTGACATACGGGAAGATCGGAACTCCTTAAAGCTGGACCAGACACCGCCCGAACCTTATCAGAAGCCTAAAAGAGAAGATAAAACAAAAAGGGGACTCTTATTAAATTTTGTTGAAAGACTATATCAACCCTGTCATTTGGTGAAAATGATGAATTCACCCTAGACCCGGACCGAAATAAACTCCTTAAACCCTTGAGCACGCGTCTGTCGCCTTAATCCAATATCCCTTCAACCCGGGATAAAGAACCCATCACAGGGGTGCTTTTCCAAAGCAGAGTCACTGGATGGTTGGGTGAAGGGTACTTTGGTTAATTCATGTAAGGGGCTGAGTGATGTAATTGCTGGAGAGCATATGTCTAGTCCTTATTTTCCAGAGCTATGCCAACACCAGGTGGAGTGTGAGTTCTCTGACCCCAGGGAGCTTGCAATGGAGGCAGACTTCTGGGTGAGTACCAGAGAGTCTGAAGAGGCATTTGGGGGTGCTCCTGAGAGGAGTGGTCTAGGTAGTTCCCAACCAGGTGAGGTAGGGAAGGATTGTAGTGTCCCAGGTAGGTCCCAGTGTAGTGGGATGGGTGAGGGACCCCATGTCCAGTCTCAGAGGAGAGGGAATGGGGATGGGTTGAGGCCCAAGGTGCCCGAGATCCGGTCCCAGGTCCTGGAGGGTTCCATGAGGGAACACCAGGAGGGGAGCCTAGCCTGTACCATAGGGCCATCTGTTGAGGGAGACCCCACAGTGTCAGGAGAACTTGGGGGGGCGGCTGTAGCCAGCGTCCCACCAGTTCTGGTGTCTGGCAGTACCACTCCTAGTGAGGGGGTGCGGAAGTCCAGACAGAGGGTTGAGAGGGGGTTGCGGACCCCAGTGGAGAACCTGGAGGGTCAGGGGTCAGCTCTGAGAGCAGAGCCCCCCAGGAATGACCTTGGTAAGACCATTTCTGGGTAGGGGGGAATCCAGACTCTGTCAGATGGGCAGAGGTCAGGAGACCTGCGCCAGCCAGACTCTTTTGTGGCCCTTGGGGACAGTGTGTCCCTTGAGGGGGGTAAGTGTGCCCCCTGGAAGTCCTGGTGTGCCAGGCAATGGTTCAACCGCAGGGTGGTGACTCTGGGTTGAATGATCAGGTTCAGGGGGTAAACTCTGACCTGATGGGGGGTAAGTGTGCTCCCAAGGAAGTCCTGGTGCGCCAGGCAGTGGTTCAACCGCAGGGTGGTGACCCTGGGTTGGATGACCAGGTTCAGAGGGTAAACTCTGACCTGATGGGAGGTAGGTATGCCCCCCAGGAAGTCCTGGGTTGCCAGGCAGTGGTCCAGTCTGTGGGTACAGACCCTGGACTGGAGGATCAGGTGCAGGGGGTAAACCCTGACCTGAAGGGGTGGGCGGTTTGCCCAATCACCCCCCCTGGTGTGATTTCAAGGGGTACTCTCCCTGAGGGGGGGGTGCAGAACCCTGGGAGTAGAGACAGGGGAGAAAGAGCCTCACCCCTGGCCCCAGTGCAATCTAAGGGTACAGACCCTGGATTGGAAGGCCAGGTTCAGGGTGTCCCCCCTGACCTGGAGGAAGGGGCTACTGCTAACAGTGCCCATCCCATGTTGTCTTCTGAGGGGGCCATTCCTAGATGGGGGGTGCAGGACCCCAGAAGGGAGGGCAGGGGGAGGGAAGCCTCACCCCTTGCCCTGGTCCAACCTGAAGGTACAGACCCCAGGTTGGCGGACCAGTTGCAGGTTAACAGCCCTGCACTGGTGGAAGAATTGTGCAGGACTGCTTTTACAAGCACCCTGACAGTTTTTGACTCTGGGGGTGCCGCTTCTGCAGGGAGGGTACAGAGCCCTAGAGGGGAGGACCAGGGTCAGGTTGTCATCCCTGACCTGGTGGAAGAGAGAGTGGTCAAAGGGTGCCAGGCACCTGGGGCTACCGCCCCCCACTCTCCGCAGTCACAGTGGTTGGAGAGGCCTGAGGTCGGGCTCTCATCCCTGACAGTTGTCCGGGGCCACCGTGGCTTGCTGTCCTGGTGGACAGAGTTGCCCCTGGGGGGGGGGACGAGAGTCACACCCCGGGGGTGGAGTGGGCAACACCACTGTGTTGGCCCTGGTGGTACTATCTGCCCATTGCAATACATCTGTGAGCAAAGTAAAGTTAAGTGCTGCACAGATGGTGTCTGTAGATGTGGAGAAGGGTACCCCATGGGTTAGCTTAGTGGGCCCTGAGAGTATGGACAGAGGGATCCAACTGGAGTCAGGAAGGCGTAGAACTGGAACATGCCCCTGCTGTTGTGGGCCTGGGTCCTTGTTCTATCGCCCCAATCAGGGAAGTACATCAAGGTATTGATTATTCTCCCCTGGCTTTAGGCTGGTAGGGGGTCGTGTTGGACTTTTGCTTATGCAGGGTCATCCCCAGTCTTTTTGCCTCCTGCCTCCTATTTTTTTCTGACCTGTTGCTGTTGGCTTTTCAACTCTGAGCACTTTACCACTGCTAACCAGTGCTAAAGTGCATATGCTCTCCGTGTAAATTGTATGTAATTGGTTTATCCATGATTGGCATATTTGATTTACTATTAAGTTCCTAGTAAGGTGCACTAGAGGTGCCAGGGCCTGTAAATCAAATGCTACTAGTGGGCCTGCAGCACTGGTTGTGCCACCCACATAAGTAGCTCTGTAATCATGTCTCAGACCTGCCACTGCAGTGTCTGTGTGTGTATTTTTACACTGTAAATTCGACTTGGCAAGTGTACCCACTTGCAAGGCCTAAACCTTCCCTTTTCTTACATGTAAGGCACCCCTAAGGTAGGCCCTAGGTAGCCCCAAGGGCAGGGTGCAGTGTATGGATAAGGTAGGACATATAGTAATGTGGTTTATATGTCCTGACAGTGAAATACTGCCAATTTCGTTTTTCACTGTTGCAAAGCCTGTCTCTCTCATAGGATAATATGGGGGCTACCTTTAAATATGATTAAAGTGTAGATTCCCCTAGAGAGTAGATGGACATGTGGAGTTTGGGGTCCCTGAACTCACAATTTAAAAATACATCTTTTAGTAAAGTTGATTTTAAGATTGTGCGTTTGAAAATGCCACTTTTAGAAAGTGAGCATTTTCTTGCTTAAACCATTCTGTGACTCTGCCGTGTTTGTGGATTCCCTGTCTGGGTCAGTTTGACAGTTGGGTTGTTTTTCACCTCACACCAGACAGTGACACAAAGGGGGCTGGGGTGTAAACTGCATTTCCTGATTAGCCATCTCTGCTAGGAGGGAGGGGTGGAGTGGTCACTCTCATCTGAAAGGACTGTGCCTGCCTCTGACAATGCCGGCTCCAACCCCCTGCTGTGTGTCTGATGACTTGCCTGGGCAAGGCAGGATTTCACAAGTAGGTTTGAGTCCCCTTTGAAGAAAGGTGACTTCAAAGACTAAAATGGGTATAAGAAGGGCACCCAAATCTACAGACTTTAGAAACACTTCTGGAACCAAGAGGAACCTCTGCCTGGAGAAGAGCTGATAGCTGAGGAAGACGTGCTGCCCTGCCTGTGACTGTGCTTTGTGGAGCTTTCCTGCAGTGCTGCTTCTGCCAGAGTAAGAGGGCAAAGACTGGACTTTGTGTGCCTTCCATCTTGTGAAGAAATCTCCAAGGGCTTGATTTAGAACTTGCCTCTTGTTGTTTGAAGTCTCAGGGATAGCAAAGACTTCTCTCTGCCAGCACCTGGAGTCTCTGGAGAGACTCCTGCTCTGACAAGTGGTGCCCTATCCAGTCCCTGGGCCCTTGGAAGGAAAACTGGTGGAATCCAAGGAAATCGACTTCGGACGACTCCGGACCGACGCCGCTGCTGAATCCGGTAACGCCGCCTGCACCTGACGCCGTGACCTTCGCTGGAACGCGACACTCTTCGCAGGCCCGTCGCTGCAGCAGCCCCGCTGAAGTCCGCGACTCCGTGGAAGTCGCCGCACCACGTCGTGACCGACGCCGCTTGAAGTGCACGGATTCAACGTTTCGCACAGACGCCGCGATTCCTGACTTCGCGCCTCGGCTTGTTTTCACTCTTCACCAAAGGTACTGTACTTGGGGGTCTACACGACTCCGTGTCCGGTGCCGCTGGTGTCGGCTTGTTGTTAACATCTCATTGAAGCATTTTTGTTTCTAAGCGCTATTTTTGAGTTTAATCTTTAAAAATTCATAACTTGACTTGTGTATGTCGGATTTTTGTCGTTTTGGTCTTGTTTTGTTTAGATAAATATTTCCTATTTTTCTAAACCGGTGTTGTGTCATTTTGTAGTGTTTTCATTAAGTTACTGTGTGTGTTGGTACAAATACTTTACACCTAGCACTCTGAGGTTAAGCCTACTGCTCTGCCGAGCTACCAAGGGGGTAAGCAGGGGTTAGCTGAGGGTGATTCTCTTTTACCCTGACTAGAGTCAGGGTCCTTGTTTGAACAGGGGGTAACCTGACTGTCAACCAAAGACCCCATTTCTAAAAGTGAGGCACACAGGAAGGAGTAGCAGAAGCAGACATAGTGGACAATAATTGTAAAGTAGCCCCTCATGCAGGTCAATATAAGCACTTGTATTGAGATGGAAGGATACATCCAAACAGCACTAGGCAAGACATAAATATTCCACCGAGACAAGATGTGATTGACAAAGCCTTAGGCAGTGGGTGAGAGAGACTGATAAAAAAGCCAATGTTTAAAATGAGTAAAGTAAAGACCAGTTTTATGTATATTGTTAGCAGCAGGGCTTCTTCACAAATGTGCTGTCAAGACCAGGCCCCATGAAAAGTGGATGGTAGGAAAAGAGGGAACAAGCAAGGCAGAGAGGTGATAAACAAAAGAGTGACAAGAAATGGAGTGATGGGAAAAGGAGGGGAGTCAGAAGACAAGATGTAAAGGATGAGTCATGAAAGATAAGCAGGAACATGTGCAGAAGAAAGTAGGGTACGAAAGGAGGCAAAAGGCAAGGTAATTGGAGAAGTCACAAGAGACAAGAAAGGCCCAAAATAGACAAAGAAGGAGACGGAGGGGGTGGGAGGTGGAAGTGACAGGCCATGGAAGTGAGAGAGCAAACAAGAAAGCGAGTGAAGAGGTCGGTAAACTGAAGGTTAAACAGAGGTCTCCAGCAGAAGTATTAATCCGCTAAGCTATTTTACAGAGTGTTAACTGTAAAATATAGGCAATACACATTGCTTCAGCTGAATGGGTAGCCAGAAAATTAAAATACCCCAACTTTGAATTAAAGCTCTTTTTGCACAAAGTAACTGAATCATGTGTATTCAATCCTCCCTAGAAAAAAAGCCATTATCTCTTCCATCAAAACATCTATCCATTCACCCTTTCTCCCTTCCATCTGCTGTTTCACCTCTACGGTCTGTCATCTATTCATTCTTTCATCCATCATTCAAACTTTCCCCTTCCGTCTATTCAGTCTTCCTTCAATCCATCCACTTATTCTGCCAACCATCCATTCTGCCATCGTTTCACTCATCCATCCAATCACCCTTTTACCCACTCATCCATCTCTTTTCTATGCCATGTTTTCACTTATCTATACACCCATTCATCCATCCTTTTACTCTGACATTCTTTCACCTGCACATGCACCCATCCACCCATGTACTCTGTCATCCTTTCACCTGTCCATCCACCACTCCATTCACTCACCGTTTTATACAGTCATTTAGCTATCCACTCATTCATCCTCTCAATCATCCATCATCCATCCAACCATTCAACATTCCTTCCTTCTTTCCCTTTTCTACGTGTGCGTGTTTCGTTCCTCCTTACTGCTGCTTGCTCTTCTATAGATGCTGTAGTCCTTTATCAGCAATCTGTTGCATCTGGCTCCTCTCTAAACCCTCTTCCTTTCTGCTGACTGAAGATTATATAGAATCTGAAATCCCATACATAGGAGGAGGAAGAAAAAGTTATACTCTTTAGCTACAGCCCATTGCCCTCTCCCCCTTTTCCACTGCATGGGAAACATTACTGTTAAGTATCTTACATGAAGAATGAACGTGTGCTCCCTGGCCCTTAAAAACAGAGCTACATTCTTCTTTATGGGCCTGGTCACTGAGCAGCCAATCCTGGCCACGGGCTGCGTCGGTGTGCTGTAGTGTGGCCCAGGAGACTTTCTCCCTCGGACGGGCCTCACTCAGGAGGGAATCTGCGAAATGAAAGCAGGCAAGAAAACAGTGCAGGCCTGGGCAGCAGATATATTATTAATACAAAGAGCAGCGAGCCCCTGTCGGAGCACCACGCTGATCCTGCAGTAAGCGGTGTGTTCCAGTCAGCAAGGCTGCAGCTTCTAAAGTTCGGCCAAGGACACTGCTCCTTTTATTTACCAGCCCAGAGTCAGATGAAGGAGCAGGGTAAAATGGACCTTGCAGCACATTAAGCCTAAAAATCTTTGAAAAACAGTGCAGAGCAAGTGAACCAAATCAGAACTAGCTTTTTGCGCAGGTGTTGCCTCCCAGACTCCACCCCAGGCCCTCCAGCCTGTCTGAAAGAAAAACGTAAAGTGGGTGTTGCCACAAATCAAAGGCTTCCCTGACCCGCACAATTCCCTTAACTCAAGAAGGGTATCCAGACTCCACCCTGAGCCACATAACTCAGCGCCCTAGTTCAGAAGATTACTGCGGCTCTGAAATAAAACCAGGCCCCCACTGATGATACAAGTATCCTAGCTTGATCTTCAAGGGCGAATATTAAGTCGCCCATCCCAGCACATGCGCACTTTTACTCATCTCCCCAAAAGGGCATGATTTCCAGTATCTTGCGCAGATGCAGGCAGAAGTGTTGATTTGCTCCTGCCATTCTTTCTCCTCCCCTGGCTGGCAGGGCATTGATCCTTATGCCTATTAATACCAGCCGTCCCTGTAAATAAACAGTATATACTTGTCTATTTATATTTTATATATGAAATGACGGAGGCACTTACAATGGACACATTTATTAGGCCAAGACTTTTGTAGATTAGTGCATGTGGAGAATACCCATTAGAGAGGAGAACCAGTAGGTTATAAGATATGAGAAGGAATGCACATAAGTACATCACATGAAGCCTAAAGGGACCCGTTCTGGAATCCATTTCTCATGCTACAACACCCAAATCTGGCTTGGCTTTTAGAAAATTGGATAGGGGGTGTGCTGTTTGGCACCGTCGATTGGAAGATCATTTTTTCCTCTTCTTCGGTCTCTGGCAATAGACAAAGGGTGAATTCTGCTATTATCTCCTCCCCCTCTTTACACACCCCACCCTATCCCATCCATCTCCTAATCATTTTCAAAGGTTGAAGATTGAGAGGACAGGCCTCTTGAAGGGGGATATATGCTTGCCAGTATAATATTCTATGCAAGCTTCAAGGAGGGACTCCATCAAAAGATCGTATAACCATCACTAGGCAGCATTTGACAGGTGGTGTTTATCAAAAGGATAGCATCATCCTCCTGAACAGAAACATCAGTTTCTTCAGAAAGGCCTTGAAAATAATTTGTCAGTTTCAACTCCAAGACGCCGGTCCTCAGCTGTCAAAGCATTCAGAGACCAGTGGGGTGGTGTTTCTTTGACTGAAGGCTTGGTTTCCAGACGTGTTAGGGGTTTTGAATCAGTGAAACCAAAGGTGAAGAACTTCTTTTCTATAGTGGAACCTTTTTTGGTCCTATCATTCTCAAAGGGTCACCCTTTTGAACCTTTAGTGGAAGCTTCAGACATATTTTTCACCTACTACGTATTTCTTGATAGCCATCACAACCACTAGAAGGAT
Organism: Pleurodeles waltl; assembly: GCF_031143425.1. Taxonomy (NCBI): domain Eukaryota; kingdom Metazoa; phylum Chordata; class Amphibia; order Caudata; family Salamandridae; genus Pleurodeles; species Pleurodeles waltl. The sequence goes on along the minus strand of NC_090437.1, from coordinate 415,309,618 downwards.
AGGTGAATTTGGTTATTTACAATGCTGCTATCATATTTAAAAAAATAACTGTTTTATCTTTAGGTCCTAATTTCCCCTCCTAAGGGGAACTCCTCCTTTCAGAGCAATCAGGAACTTAAATTTCCTTCACAGATGGGGAATTCTAATTTAGAAAACTCCGAGTTTCCCTTGGATGCTGTGAGAGCCCTTAAGACTTATCTGAAAAGAGGGGGTGAGTTCAAGCATTCAGTCATATAGTTTGTCATTTTTGGTACGGCAAGGAGGAATTGCAGTCCTCTAAAGCAACGTTTTCAAAGATGGGCCATGTCTGTCATTTCATTGGCCCATAAGAATGCTGGTAACGATTTTTCAGATAACGTGTTTGTTCATTTCACCAGGGGAAAGGCTGCCTCATGGGCAGAGTGGGCTAGAGTTTCAGCTGTGAATGTTTGTACCGCTGCTACATGTGTGCCCACACCAAGTTTATTTCTATTACAAGCTTATTGTGGCACAGTGTAATGAGCTAAGTTTTGGTTCTGGTCAGTGCTTAATTTGTCAAAGAATGAGTCAAGTATTCAAAGCTTTGGTCAAAAGCCCATGTCTGGCGCTTTTAAATGTTGACGTGCTGAATAGTAAGGCTGTGTAGTCCACCTCAGGCCTCTTTAATGTACTGCCAGACAGCCAATGCCCCTTTATCTCATTCTTGTGGTTTCCTGCTTTCTCTTTCTCTGTCTTTCTGCTTTGCTTGGTTTTACCTCTCTGCTCACAGGAAATTTCTGAAGTGGAAAAATAAGTGCTGGTTCCTACAAATGAGGACTGGTGATAGCCACCACCGGCTCAAATTAAACACTGGTTCTAGTACTCTTTGTAAAGCAGTCTGTTTAGTTACGTTTATTGCACCGGGGTGTAATAAATACAATTTTTGAATTTACTACAACCATGTGTGTCCTACCTTTGTTTTTTCTGGGGTTGGATGTTTTGAGTCTGATAAGAAAACCCTACACGCTGGCATATTCTTATTATGTAAGAAAAGGAATGCGGAAGAAGATGAGAATTCCAAACAATAAGATGAAAACTATGCAGATATGTTGTAGTGACATGACTAGTTCTGCAGTCATCTTGATCCGCTTCCAGGTCATGTGTCAGCCTGTTAACAGAGTGCCCTTGAATGCCAACAATTTGTCCACACCATAGAAAGGAGAATCCGCCCCCACTTGAAGACTTGTTACTCAACACGGTAATTGTTGCAACCACCTTATTATCAGGCATCGACGAGAGGTTTTGGAACATAATGTCAACATTTTCCTAAGCATCTCAAAAGTGTTACAGTGTTTAGGGCCAGATGTAGCAAAATAACATTTTGCGAGTTGTAAATAGCGAGTCATAGCGACTCGCTATTTGCAACTCGCAAAATGTTATGCAGAACGGTGTCTCAGTCACCGTCTGCGAGTCGGTATGGGGTCGCAATGACCCACCTCATGAATATTCATGAGGTGGGTCGCAAATTGCGGCCCCATACCGACTATGGGCACTCGCAAACATGGAGGCCTGCTGTAGTCAGCAGACCTCCGTGTTCGTGACTGCTTTAAATGAAGCAGTTTTTTTTTTTTTAAAGTGTAGCCCGTTTTCCTTAAAGGAAAACGAGCTGCACTTAAAAAAAAACCCGAAACCTTTAGTTTCGGTATTTTTTCAGGGCAGGGAGTGGTCCCTTGGACCACTCCCTGCCCTGAAAAAATGTTTTTGGGTCCAGTCACAAACTGGAAGGGGTCCGACTCGCAGAATGCATTTCTGCATAGGAAAATGCGATTTGCAACTCGCAAACTGCAGTTTTTGCCGTTTGCGAGTTGCAAATCCTTTCCCACATCTGGCCCTTAGTCTTCTCTTGACTTTGCCCGGAGGTCGCCTGTACCCCACCCAAGATTCCAGGAAACGTCTGTCTCCACTGCTTCTGCTTACCTCTTGGTGAAAGCTGGCATGCGCATATGAGGCTATCAAGCCCAACACCGGCCAAACAGACATGCACACTTTATAGTGCAAATACCCCTCCTCCGGCCCCCTTCCTCCAGCCCATCCTGCGCCACCCTTTACTCCTAGGAAAAATAAAATGACAATAACTAAGCGCTATTATCACTTTATTTTTCCTTTCCCCACAATCCAGTGGGGGGATGCACCTCCGCCTTAGCGGAGGAGCCGCCCCTTCCTGGCCCCCCTCAGGAAATGCTCCAATAAACAGAACACTGAGAAAGGCAGCTGGTTATCCCCTACCAACACAGGACCCACCAACCCCACCCACAACCACTGCACCCAAATATTCTGGATCACAACCGACCCTGACCAACTAGTCCACCCTCACCACCAACGGCATCCTGCGGATCATGAAGACCCTCCACTGTGGAGCTCCCTTAAACTCCTGCCCCCACCACATCTTCAACTGAGCCAGAGAAACCATCGGCCCGAGCTCTGCTGCACCATCAACTGTTCCATCGAAACCTCCACCTTCCCTGAATACTGTGAACATGCAGAGATCAATCCCCTGCTGAAGAAACCCTCTGCAGACCCGTCAGACCTCAAGAACTACGGACCCATCTGTCTGCTCCCCTACCCGGCCAAGGTAATCGAAAAAGCCATCAACACCAACTCACTGAACTAATCGAGACCAACCACATCTTGGACCCCTCATATCTGGTTTTAGAAGCAACCACAGTACTAAGACTGCTCTGCTCGCCGTAACAGACAACATGTGCAATCTCCTTGACCAAGGTGAAACCGCAGCACACATCCTCCATGACCTCTCAGCCACCTTCGACACATCACCCACCACACCCTCTGCTCAAGACTCCACAACGCCGGCATCTGCGGCAAAGCCCTGTAATGGATCCTCTCCTTCCTCACCGACCGAACCCAGAAAGTTAAGCTCCTGCTGTTCACATCTGAACCTACGAAGATCAGCTGTGGCATCCCCCAAGGCTCCTCCTTGAGCCCAACCCTCTTCAACATCTACATGGCCCGCTAGCAATCATCATCATAAACCACAGACTCACATTGTCTCCTACACTGATGACACTAGGCTGATCCTCTCCCTCACCGATTAAATTACTGCAGTGAAGACCAACTTCCACCACAGGATGAAGGCAATAGCTGCCTGGATGAAAGACAGCTGTCTCAAGCTCAGCTCTGACAAGACAGAAGTCCTCATCCTAGGTACCACCCCCTCTACCTGGGGCGACTCCTCGTGGCCCACAACATTCAGATCTCCCAACTCCCACTGACTAACCACACACGCAACCTTGGCATCATCCTCGACTCTTTGCTCTCCATGAACCACCAAGTCAATGCCATCTCGTCCTCTTGCTTCCACATGCTCCGCCTTCTCTAAAAGATCTTCAAGTGGATCCCCATCAAATCCAGAAAAACAGTCACCCATGCGCTTGTCAGCAGTAAGCTTCACTATGGCAACACACTCTACACAGGCACAACCCAGAAGCTCCAAAGGAAGATGCAAAGAATCCAGAACACCCTGCCAGACTCATCCTGGATATCCCTTGCTAAAACCACATCTCCAGATACCCAAGAGACCTCCACTGGCTCCAGATCAACAAGATAATCACCTTCAAGCTCCTCACGAAAGCCTATAAGGCCCTCCACAACATTGGACATGCATACCTCAACCACTGCCTCTCATCTCACACGCCCACCAGGCAACTCTGTTCCGCTCACCTGGCCCTGGCCACCATCCCCCGTATCCGCAAGACCACATGTGAAGGAAGATCCTTCTCCCATATCACTGTTAAGACCTGGAACTCTCTTCCTATTCATCTCAGGCAATCTACCGCTCTGCCTCAATTCAGGAAGGACTTCGAGCCCTGGCTCTTCAACAGACCGGCCAGCCAGCAATTCAACTGAGCTGCAGAACCCCCTCAGCGCCTTGAGTCCTGCATGGGTGATTAGCCGCACTCTAGAAGAACCAATTGATTGATTGAAAACTTGACTTAAGCATGCCACTGTAGCCTGTAGTGCAGGTTTGAACTGCTATTTCGACCTGGCAAAATAAACCTTTTCCTTTGCCTAAACCTTCCTTTGTAATACTTTCAAGTCACCTCTAAGATAGTGCCAAAAGGCTCATAGGGAGGGTGCATTGTATTTATAAAGTTGTGTGTAACTAAGCAATTTACAGAAGAGCAGACCTTTCACTATCAGTATTTAAGAACAGATGTGAGTGTGGGTAATCAAGGAAATCATGCAGCAAAGCACCTCAAAAGCAAGGTCGTCTGCTAGCTTGTCATCCTGTCAGCATTGTTTCAACCTCAATTCCTCTGCAAGGCCCATTCTGCTACATCTCTCCTCCAATGTTTCAAGTCAGGACCTGCCTTGCCCAGCCATGTGATTGCACCGGCCTAGTGGCCAGAACTAGCTGGAGCTGTAAGAATTTGAATGCCATTTTCTGACCTTTTTTGTGACTGCCATCCCCCAAGAGGCAGGGTACAGGATTCCCCGGTAGAGAGATTGCCAACACTGTTTCTACTGTCTGGACCACCTCCGTCCAGAAGGTGTTAACCATTGGACAGTGCCAGGTGAGGTGAAGGAAGGAGGCCTTCAGGTGACCACACCAGGGTCCATCCAGAGGAGCATAATGGACATCACATTAGTGCGGTACAAAAAATGAAAATGTGTGAGCTTAACTCTGGATTTATTGGAGACTGATTGCATCAGGGCACATATTCTGGTCCATTGCACCTCCTCAAAATGTGTCCCTAGTTCCTCTTCCCAAGCTGCCCTAGGCTGGGGTGGCAGATACAACTGATCCACCAACATGGATCTGCATAATTGCATGATTAAGGGCCTGATGCAGTTGTCAGCAGAGGGGTTACTCCATTGCAACTGTAACAGATATCCCATCTGACAAAATCTATATACTTTTGTTTTCTATGGTATCTAGATTTCGGCAGACAGGATATGTGTTACCAATGTGATGGAGTAACCTTTCCTCCAAGATCTAAATCTGGCCCTAAATTTCTACTCCCCCCCCCCCCCCAGCTCTAGAAGGGACCGGAAGGTGTCAGAGGAGGGTGGGGCATCGGGGAACGAGGGCTAGATGTCCTTAGTGATAGCTGATCCGGCTGGCATGTTGAAGGAAATGTCCTGCCCCTCCCCAAATGTGCCTTGTTCAGCTTCAAAAGAAATTAATTCCTCATTGAGGAACAGATCACCCAAGGTCTCACACCCAATGGGACATATTCACAGAGGCTGTGAGGCCCCCGAACACAAACTCTCTTGCAAAGGGGGCTTTTTTCTTGACAGTGCGTTCTCATGCCAATGCCATATGTGTGACCAAAAAAAGGAATGTGTCCCTAACCTCACCCTCTGGCCATCAAAGGCAACCGAAATCTATGAGTTGCATCCCGTAGCAGGGGCTTCTCTCAGTTATCACCCTCTGCTAGCCAATGAGTCTTATGTTGCAGCTGTGAGGCCATATAATATTGCTCTAAGTCTGGAACTGCCAGACCTCCCTCGATTAGCGGGCGGAACAGCATACTCAAAGCAACCCTAGAACACCCCCCAACCATATCAGAGAGGATAAAAGGGTGTTTAAATGCCAAAAAACAGTTGTAGGAAGACAATCAAAGGAGTTCTGGATGCAGTACAAGGAACTGCAGAAACTGAAAAAAAAACAGACCATCTTGGAGATGGCCACCTGGCTCATAATGGAGGGTGGCAAAGTATTCCAGAATCTGATTTGAGGAGCAGAGATCCTCTATGACCCTAGATATGATGTAGGTGTTTCTGCAGGGTATGAGCCTCCATCATGCCCAATTATCGGAACTTATGGATCTCTCACCGGAGTGGAAAAATTGGTAAAATCTCAGGGCCTGCGACCATAGAGCACCCATTGGAAAGAGTAATAATTTCCAATTATTAATTCAAAGGCTGGATATCTCCTCTAATCTGACCAGGCAGTCCAGAAATAAGGGGAGGGAGTGCTGTGGTGTTGACAAGTAAAAGAGAGCATGGTCAGTGTAGAACAACACCAGGTGAGTGGTGTCTACTATGGTTATCCCCAGGGTGCCAGTGTCATCCTAATCCAAGCAGCCAGTGGCTCCATGGTGAGAGCGAGAAGAAGTGGGGAGAGGTGGCAGCCCTGTCTCATGCCTCTGCTCACCGGCCAACTGTTCGAACAGTGCCTGCCCATCTTGACTTTAGCAATGGGATTTGTAAATATTAATTGCACCCAGGACCGACAGAGTGGGCCCACCCTCATTACTTCTAGTACTAATGCCTTAGCGATAGCTATGGAAACAACTGCAAGGTGATCCTCCCTGTCATCCATCTCATGGATCACATGTGCCAGTCTCCTTAGGTTCATGGTGGTATTACGGTTGGGAATGAACCCACATTGATCTTTGTGTACTAGTTGCTGTAATCACGGGGCTCAGCCGTAATGCAATGGTTTTACATAGTATTTTCACATCGGTATTGATCATGAATAAGGGTCTATAGGAGGAGAGACCTGATCCAGGTTTCATCATAGAACTATAACATTCGCGCATGGACTCCGGTAGGGGTTCCGAGCTCCATAAACCTCCAGGAGATGTTGAGTAAGGGAGGGGGAGAAGGCCTGGTAAAACTCCGCCAGGACACCATTGCTGTCTGGCGTCTTCCCCTGTGGCAGCTGCTTTAGAGCCTCTCAGATTTCCTCTAAGGTAAGATTGGTGTAAAAGTCTAAACGAGTGCCGTCGTCTAGACGGGGGCGTGGTACTGATGCAAGGAAGTCCTTAATGCGGTTGAGGGGGTGTGGGCAGTGATACAGTTACTCTAAATGGGTTTTAAACACATCCACAACGCCACCCTATGTGTAATAAACATCATGCCCCAGGGCATCTCTAAGTAGGTGTATCTGGTAAGACAGGTCTCCGTTTGAGGATCCAGGCGAGTAAGTGCCAGAGGGTGTCACCATCCCGGTGTAGCAGCTGACGGATTTAATGTATTTTTTTCTAAACTATCTTGAACCTCCAGTATGGTATGTTGAGCGGCCAGTTCTACCAGGGGTACTGGACCGATGCCAGGGGTTCCATGCTGTAATCGTGCCAAGTCTGCCTGCCTCTGCAGTAATATTGCCTGGAGGTTGTGGCGAACCCCACAGGAAAGTCCCTTACATCGCCCTCGAACTACAGTCTTCATTGCCTCCCACTTGGTTGTTCAAAGGTAGATGAAGAGCCAATTGAATTGGAAATATTCAGAGAGATTCTGCCACTGCATCCCGGCCCTCTGCATCCTGAAGGACATCAGGGGTAAGCCTCCATTTAGCACAAGACCAGGGAGCTGTTCCACAGCAAATCTCACAAAGCCCCAGGGCATGATCTGAAAGGCATGAGGACAGGTGGGTCACCGTAACCACTCCCTTCCCCACAGACTCAAGCACTAGGATGCAGTCTAGTCTACTGTACAAGTTGTATGTTGGTGAGCATCAGGTGAATTCTGCCCTTGTGGGGTCAGTGGCTCTCCATATATCACAGAGCATGAGATTATCCACTGTCTCTTGTAAGGAGCAGACCATCAGGGCTTAACACCCCAGTGAGGGGTGTCTATCTTACCTGCCATCCAGGACGCCGTTGAAGCAGCACTGATCCACATGCCCATGTCAGTGAGCTAACCCTCTGAAGGTTAGAGAAGAACAACCCATCATCGATGTTGGTAGTGTAGGCATTAACTATTGTCAAGTCTGTGCCATCTAATCGTCCTTGGATAAGGACAAACCTCCCCTCTGAGTCTGCCTCCAAATATGTCAATTTGAATTGTACCCCGGGTGCACTTTAGATCAGGCTTCCCCTGCCATATGTGGAACAGTTCGCTGAGTAGAGCTGCCCCCTTCATCTCTTGGCCAACTTTTCAGCCTTTGTGTTGGAGAGGTATTACTCCTGAAAACATGCAAAGTGGATGGCATGCCGTTTCAGGAATGATAATACCCCGTAACTTTTCTTGTAAGTGCCTAAGCCCCTCACGTTCCTGGATAGAACTTTAAGCTTAGCCTGATTAAGCTTTAGGGCTGCGAGTGAAAGTGTGAATCCACAACCCCCGCCTGCAAAGCGATTGCAAACAATGAATCTTCAACTGGAAAACAATATCCCAGACTCCCTCCCTCCCCGTATAACATAACATTTGCATAGAAGTCCAGTTACGTCAGAGTATCAGGACGAACAATATTACACCCAGAATCTCCCACTGACACCAACATGTGTCAACTCAAAGAGGGCCCATAATTGACCTTCTGGCCTCACTGATTAGCTAAATCAGAAAAGGCTCCTTGTGGGCTCCGCAAAAGGGCATCAAATGAACTGGAGCAGTTGCATCCAGCAGCGCAATTACCAGCAGCCATACAGACATCAGCCAACTCACCCAGGTGCTCCGCCAGACATCCAAGGCACAGCATCGGCAACCCACCCCCCAGCAAGTTTAATGCACATCTATGTCAATACATGCCCCCAACAGTCAGGCCTTCTGTGCCCAGCGCCACCTCATGGAGGCAAGGAGGAGTAAATGGGGAAAAAAGGAGGGTAGGAATGAAAGAAGAGAAGGGGCCGAGGTAGGGTAGCCCCATGGTCAGGACAGTCCAGTCTCAGGCACACTGTTACCAGTTTTTGAGCAGGATGTCAAGCCCCTGGCCCCAGAAGAGGATTGCTCAGGGAGAGTGGCAGACACCAGCGGGTGGTTGTCTGGGGTGGATGCAATGGTGCCATCTTCTTGGACCACAATGCAGACCGATCCAGTTGCTGACCTCTGGTCCACTTGCCCATACATACACTCGCAACCCTCTGCCCCCACACAAGAAAGGGGTCAGCATCACTCAGTTTTTGGGCTGGTATGCAGTCAGACATGTGCAGCCATGCCCAGACTTCTCAGATAGTTCAAAAACAGTGTGATTTACCATCAGCTATAACTTGTAATCTCACTGGGCATATATTTAAGGTTCATTTCTCAGAGCTTTTTCTTCACTACAAGGAAGGATTTCTGCCATTAGCAATAGGGCAATGGGCTTATAGCAATAGTACAGTTTTCAGAACTGGGGCACTGACTGCTCCCTACCCGCCATGAGAAGGGCATGTCTGTCACAGTAATTTAGGATTCTAGAAATTAGAGCTCTGAGTGGAGCACCTGGCGGTGGCATGAGGATCAAAGCACAATGAGGACACTTGATTACAAAAAAGTCTGAAAGTCCCCGGGAGTACAGTGCCCCCCGCACTCAGACCTTTAGGAAAGTCGCCGCTTGTTCAGGAAGTCCAAGGAATCTGACATTGTGCCAACATGAGCGCCCCTTTGCGCCCTCCTCAGGGTGCTACAGGGAGGAAGTGACAACAGACTTCTGTGATACTTCTTTAAGTAGACGGACCAACATTTGAAGGGTGGTTATGTTGGTTTTGGCAGTGTGCACTTTATCCATACATTGCAAAGGTCTGCTCATAGAAGGGACACCTCTACCGAGACGCTTGTGATATGACCCTCCAGCGCCTCTCTGGAGTCCTTGATTGTTTCCAACACACTACCCTGGAGGGCTCTGTTACTTGTTCTGGGGAGTGATCCGTAGACCTTACCTGGCCCTGCTGAGTAATTCTGTGCGCTGGTTGGTGACTGGTGGTGTACTCGGTAATTGTGTTATCTTGAGGGAAATGCTGTGATCTGTCCTTCCCCATGTTGGCAGCACTGAGGCCAAGCGGCTAGGGGATTGGAAGGATTTCCATCATCAGATAGGCTGGGTATCTAGCCACCTCACCCTGGGGAAAAACAATCAGTCGTGCCTAGTCCCACCATGGGTGGGGGCGTAGAGTGAGATGAAGGAGCGCCCCTCTCCCCTACTCCCCCACTGTGATCCCGTGGCTGGTCATCAGGCACAAGCAGTTGCCGCATCTATAAAATGGCAGGATTCCACAAGTGCTGAAGGTGCTCTGGGGTGCCAGCTGCGCGCCACATAATCTAGCGGCCGACGTGTTGGTCCCCAGGGGTCTAGGAAGCACTGGCGGGGGTATTGAGGATCCAGGCTGGCCTAGGTGCGAGGTAGGCCCTGTGTCAATTGCCCTTCTAGTGGCTCCCTCACATGCAGCCCTAGGTGATCAGGAGCATTTAATCAGCGCTCACCTGAGTCCATCAATGCTAGGGAGCCAAGCATTGCTCACTAATAGTGCAAGCAGATGATTGAAATGGTCAGGGAGGCGGCATGGGCCACCAGTGTCCTCTGCACATATGACCAGCTCCGAGAATCTTCCCAACAGGCACAGCGACCGCCCCAGGTGCCCCCACTGCAGGTGTCTAGGCAGGAGGGATATTGGCCTTCCCGGTCTACTCAGTGGCTGCTAACAGCAATCTCCCCACCAGGCGGGGTCTGAGTGGCCAGCCCATGCCTTGGCACACCTAGGCACAGCAGGTAGGTGGGGTTAAGGGGCAGAGAGGTGGTCCATCCAGATCTCTCCATAGTGAAGCCATAGGCAATGGCCCAGACCGCCAGGTATTACAGCGAAGATTAATGTTCCATAAAGGTGCCCGGCCACAAGGCTCGATGTCGCAAGATATTCAGCGGGGAGAAGGAGCCCCCTAAGGCTAAGTCCTGTCAGCCATCCTTTTGGGCTACACTCCCTACTCTAGGAACTTTTCAAAGGGACTAATCTGGTTCCTGTATCTGACACATGCTCCATCAGGGTCAGCCTGAACTTGTGAATTTACCCCAATCTAGTATGACCATGTGTGTTGTGTTGTGCTTTTTTTGTTAAACCATCTTTATTAAACTTTTTCACACACACTGACAGCACCATGGCCACCATCTTTACAAGTGCAACCGCAGGCAGGACACTGCAAACAAACAATTTTGTATACATCACATGTCGAATGTTGACTTTGACATTAGGAATCGTAACAAATTCAACAGAACTGAGAAAAAGAAACACAGGAGCCTCTACATCCCATCAATGGAAAGATAAATCTAAGTTGAGCACAGAAATACAGCAGCACACCCAACAAGTAGGTGGACCAGGTGGGGAAAGCACACATGCCCCCTGAAAAAATGATTCCGGAGTGAATACTGCAGGAAGGCCGCACATATGCATTAGGCTACTCCCCTTGGTGAGGTACACGGGGGGTGGTTGAGATAGGGGAGGGCGCTGAGGGACCGTGCCAGACCTGCCCACCACACAGCGTGCCATTACAGACCATGGGGAGCCATCCACATTGTTGTGGGTCGCCCGAAAAGAGGAGAGGAGTTACTTCAACTTAGCCACAATGGGTCATCTATGCAACCCACGCACTTCTTCATTTCCTCATTCCGCACCACTGTAGCCTCTGCTTCCCCCCACTTAATGATGGCAACATGCCAATGCATCACACTTGGAAGCAACATGGCCTTCCATTGCATCGCTATCAGGAACGCCAGATCTATAAACCTGTTGATGGCACCATCCGCCTTTGACGCTTATAAAGACCTAGGAGACAATTGGCCACCTCGTCCAGGTTTGCCCAACTAGTAACATTACGTTGTGCTTTTAAGTGCTATTTTTATGAAACCCATTAAGTTTTAAAATGGAATAGTGCTGGTTCTACTGAATAGATTTTTGTTGTTTTGGTATCATTTTATTTATTAAACTTTTCTCTATTTTTCTCATTTGGTTTGGGCTTTTTCTTGAGGTGTGTTTTCACTTTATTTATTGTTTCTGTGCTGAATAAGCACTTTACAGTTTTCTTCTCCGTTAAGCTGGACTCCTTTATGCCAAGCTATCAGAGAGTTAAACAGATATTCATTTAGTGATTTTTTTGTGGTTCAGGCTGACAAGGATTGTGGTTGTTGCTGCAGAAGGGCTTCCACTCTTCGCAACCAATAAATCACTTTCTTACAATCCCATGCCACTTTAGTCAAAGACCTGCCATCAGCAAATATGTCTTGGTCTTGCTATAGCAAAAACAGTTTATATCGAGCTGTCAGGCAGGGTGGCCTTCGGACCAGAACATCAGCAACTGAAGATTGGTTTTGACCAATGACTCTTGTCCTGGAGACCCACTTTGTTTTAGTCCTGCTCCAATAGGACCAAGACTGGTTTGTATATGGACAGTCTCTGTCTAGACAGTTTCTGTCTAGAGTGGCATAGCGATGAAAACAAGGGTATACTGCACTGGGGCCCCAGTAAATTGTGTGGCTGGGATTATTTCAAGCACACTATGCATCCATTTTTTATTTTCCTAACTGAGACTCTCTGACTGTCACAAATGTGCGTCCCATACCTTATGTACCAATGAGCACAAGCAGCCCACACTCACAAGGCCCAATAGGCAGAAACAGGTCTTGCGCTTCTGTCTTCATCTAAAGGGGAACCTCGTCTGGCAGTCTGGGGTACCTATTGTAGCAGGACAAAGTCTGATTTGCATGCAGCTGGTCTTTTTCTAGAGTGACAAAAAACAATTAACTTGTATGCTGCCCTGAGCAACTAACTGCAGTTAATTTAGGCATTCGCTTTTTTTTTTTTAAGTGAAGCTTCAGCCCCTCATATCTTGAATACTATCAAGACACCCATCTCCTTATTGAGGATGGTTTCACGCAACAAGTGTTATGAACAGACCTGCACATTTACAGGAAATTCATTCATTTTTTACTCACCTTCATTGGGTATTAGCCTCTATTTATACTTTTATCTTCTTGAAGATTCTGCAGCTTGGAACTTTAATTTTTGGCTTCATAACCAAATATGGGCAGAATAGCAGTGGATCAGGCAACTATGGAATGGGTGGCAAGATACTTTTCCAAGATTTGTCGAATCCTGCTCTCTGAAAAAAATAATTCTTTGCCTTACAAGACAATCCTTCTACTGGTTGAGGACAAGGTCTTTCTATGAGACAGGGTATTATCCTTCATTTTGCTCACTGACCCTGAAAGTCCAGGAAAACATCTCTGCACATTTTGACTGCTTAGGGTGGTGTGCATTTGCCTTGTCCCATACTGTTTCCTTGAGGAAAGGTGATTCGTCTTTGCCAACTGTGGACTAGTGGTCAAAGAGTAGGAAACCAGTGGTAGCAATTTTAAGCTGTGAATGCATCTGACAATCTCCCAGGCCTGTAAGAATGCAGAACACTTGGAACAGCACAGTGGCATTCCACTAAAAGCACGTCTGCTTCCTGTGTATGATTCGAGTATATTTTTAATGCAGACAACCGGAAGTCTTCTCACAACATTACTTTGCATACTGGTTAATGATGAGGATTCTCAGTGATCTGCTGTAAGTTCAAAGGTCTTAGCTTTTTAGGGGCATGACCAATCAAGATGGCCGAATAGACATGACTGTGTGAAGCTCTGGCCAAGAAGAACAAAATCCTGCGGCGTGGGAATAGATAAACACCCAGTGCTATTCAGCCCTTCGTTCCGGGGCCCCACTGCATCCGAACTGAAAAATGACCCCTGATCGCAAATCTATGACACTTAAAAGTTGATGAGGAGACACGACCGGGAATGCGGCCTCGCGAGATGAAGCAAACCCTGCATCATCCCAGCTGAATAAGAGGAACAGGGGGCGACCTCACATGGTCTGAACACAGAATACCCGACTGGGACTCCCTCGGTTTGCTGTGGCCGATGGGGGACCTGAAAAGTGCGACCGTTAGAGGCTGCTGAGCAGAGGACTCGGAGTAGTGCCAGTCGCAAGACGGTGGCGTCCTGATTATTTACCGGCTGCAATCGGAGTCGACCAAGTGCGGAGCCGGGCGGCGCCAGTGGGTGCATTGTTACCAACCCGGTTTTGGGTCAAGAGGGGAGAAGAGTGAAGTGGCACCTTTCAGGTAGGCGAGCCACTGCCCGGGAAATCGCTATGATTGGCAGTTCTGAGACACTGCCCTGCACAGGACACACAGAGCACTAAGGGCCATATGTACGAACACATTTTCCCATTGACACAGAATGGGAAAAACCATTTGCTACATCTGGCCCTAAGTGCGCCTAGTAAGTAGAAAATAAGTGCTGTTCCTTTATTGCTGGGACGCGGGGGAGGGGGGGGGCACAAGATAAGATGCAAGCGGCAAAGTGGAAGTGGAGAGGTGCAGCAGGTTTGGAACAGTAAAGGAGACTCAGAGGAACATGGATAAGTGACTGCTCTGGCACACGAGGGAAGTGGAGATCTGATTGACACTGAACGCAGGAGGCCAATAGGGCAAAGTCATATATTAACAAGGTGCTTCACCATACAAGACAGCAGGTGAGGGGGCTCTACCCCAATGTGGGTGTTGACGCTCTGGCTATTTTAGTTTTCTCATGCGGTGGTGGCCTGACCCTGGGGTCAGATAACCTAGCAGGCACACAGCAGAGTCTGGGGATCATGACCAAGATTAGCTGGTGCAATATATGCTGGGACGAGCTTTAATTCGACTGGGGGATGGGGGAGGGGGGTGGTTGGCAGGGAGCTACTGCAGGAGACACTGACACAAAGTACGAATGCGGAGGAGGCAACACAGAATCAGTGCCTGGGAATAGACAATGTACTGATCCTAAACAATCTTGAATGCACTGAACTATCGTTAATTCCTCACTCCAAGATAAACGCACAGTGAATAGCTGTGCATTCAGACAGCCTTGGGTACCTGAGGGAAAGAGAATGCTCATCAGCATCCCAGGTCTCTTAGGGACATGCTGAGGGCAGGTTAATTGATTCTAACATATAACCTCCCGCTGGTGAAAGATAAAGGTTTAAAAACAGTGCAATCTAACACAACTGTACAAATACACAGTCCCCTAACCGGGCCCCCAGGAGAAGGGGGCGGAGATACAAAATGCCCAGGAATCTGCAGATCAACCATAGTGCACAGCTGAAATCCTAGCAGCGATTCAAGGATCCAGGCAGGCGCTGGAGACAAAAAATAATGCAATGTCTATGGACATTAATCATCGTTGCCTAGACCTACGTAAGGTAGTTGAAAGGGTGACCACCACCGAGGAAGAAGTAGAAGCCCTCAAGTTGGAAATCAAGGACCTCAAAGCCACAGTGGCCGGCCTCAAGTGTAGTGCAACGCACATGGAAGAGTGTGTAGCGGATGCTGAGGGGGACTCAAGGCGCAATAATCTACACTTTATTGGTTTTTCAGAAAGGGTGGAGGGCCCCTCCGCAGAACTCTTTCTTAAAAACTAGATTGCTGACAAGCTCAAACCCCAGTGCCTCTCAAAATTATTTTTTAAAGCGTGGGTAGAGCACTAACAATGGGTCTGCACCCGGGGGCACCTGCCCTATAAACTATAA
The DNA here is from genome assembly GCF_031143425.1 of Pleurodeles waltl. Lineage (NCBI taxonomy): Eukaryota > Metazoa > Chordata > Amphibia > Caudata > Salamandridae > Pleurodeles > Pleurodeles waltl. The sequence continues at coordinate 415,294,394 of NC_090437.1, read as the reverse complement.
TGCCTATAACCTGCATGTTTCATTTTCAGAGATCAGGGCATAATTTTGCAACATGTGCGTGCTCACTGCCCTCAGAGATACGAAGATAAACAAATACAGATCTTCCCTGAATATACGAGGAGGGTGCAGGACCTCTGGAAAAACCTTCTTATCAGTAAAAACTGCAAGAACATAATATAAAGTATAGTTTGATTTATCTGGCCATACTGTATGTATAATATGAAGGAAAGCTACACATCTATGATACCCCACAGCGGCAGTCCACTGGTTGGAATCCCTGGGCCAGGGCCAGTACAAGCACCAACTTGAATGGCGAGAACAGAGAGATTGGGCACCTTGACGATCGCAGCTCAATCAATAACAGTCCACAAAGCTACATAGATCCCCTGTGCTGAAGGAGCGAGAACTAATCATGGTTGATTTAGATGGAACATTTTGGGCAGCGCTGGTGTCTATGAAAACACAGAACCACTTCTCACAGCTGAATCATATCCCAGAGACACAGAGACAACAGTTAGAAACTTTTTGGACAATGGTGGTGGGTAAAGTCAAGAACTTTGAGCAAAGTCGAATCGGAGTTATGATGGGGATTAGAAATATTAATGTTCAACTAATACGTATGCTCTGTTATTTCATTTTTTCTATATCTTATGTTTTTATTACGTTTGGCGGGGTGGGGCCAGGGGAGAGCAGACACTAATTGCTGAGCGCCAGTTAGGGCTTGTGACTCATGGAAGTCTTGGCCACCTGGATAGCATCTACACCTAGTGCTGCTGGGCACATAAGTTGAGTGAGGGGAAGGGATGGTATTTGGGGCAAGGTATGGGGCCAGTTATCGCTGCTTGTTGAGTCAACAAGGGTCAACAGTCCAAGGATTCTGCCTATGGCAGGGGCTAGGGCAAAATACTCATTGGGAAAGTTGTTCCAGTTTTGTTTTATTGGGGGATTGCTTCCAAGGCCTGCCAATTGACAGACCTGCAGTAGAGTTGGCATTGGAGGAACTGCGAGGGGCATGCATGGCAACCACGATTGCACACTAGAGAGGATTTTAACACGTCATAAGGCTGACTTGGAAAGGTTGGGAAGGATCCTTTCCGTGACCCGGCAACACTTGGCGAATGGGATAAACAGCGTCACAGGGTATGCGAATTATGGGATCAAGTAGAGAAACATATCTGACACACTGAGAGGAGACGCTGGTATCTGGAGGGAGAGAAAACAGGGCACCTACTGGCACGCTTGATTCAGTCAGATGCTTATACAGCCGGGACTGGTGCTTAGAGACCAGTGGGGGCTTGTGGTATATACACCCAGAAGGCGATTAACAATGTCTTTCTGGCACACCTAAGCGAAGTTTATACTGCAAAACCATGTGAGGAGGGTTTTGATCAGCTTCTGAGGTATTTGGAGAATCTGCTGCTGCCACAGCTTTCTCGAAAGGACCAGGACTTGCTGGGAGCACAGTTGTCAAGGCAGGAATTTCTGACTGCCATAGCTGCATTGAAAAATGCTACATCGCCAGGTGGGGTTGGGTTTCCAGCCAATCTATATAAAATGTTTGCTCGGACACTGGTACACCACCTGTTATTGGTGTACAAAGAGGCATTGGAGAGGGGGATGCTCTCGGTTTCTGTGAAAGAATCCCATATTGTCCTAATACCGAAACTGGGGAAAGATACTACACTAGAGGTACGTTCTTATCAGTCTCTTTCCATACTCAATGTAAACCTGAAATTCCTGAGTCATGCCCAGGCATCTAGGTTGCTTCCACATCTCCCATGTTTGGACCATGCGGACCAATCGGGATTCATTCCATACCAAAATACTTTGTGAAACCTTCGCTGCTTGACACATGTGATGCATACGCCGATACTAGCAGAGGACTAATACTCTTTGGCCTATTTGTGCATAGTATATCTAACAATAAGAGGGGCAGGGAGGTTTATTTGGTCCAGTGTACAGTCTCCCAATATAACTTATAAATCAGAAGGGTACACTGTTCCACAAAACAAAACAGAAATCCACTAGGCACTTCGCAAACCTGATGAAAAAACTTTCACACTTCCATTTGGATGCCATGCTTCATCATAGGGTCTGCTCCTCCTCAGAATGGCGCTTCAGTGTGTGATGGACCCTTTGGGTGTGTGAGGTTCTTGAGCCAATTTGAATCCTTTTTTCCTGACATTAGGTTCTAAGTTACTGAACAGTGTTCACCGGCACGTACGACCAGATAAGATCACTGGCAAAGAGCCCCCCTGAGGGGCCCGTCAGACATTGCAGCACCACTCTGACGAGGAGCAGACCCTATGATGTAGCATGACATCCAAACGGATGTTTGAGGGTTTTTGCTTCCGGTTTGCGAAGTGCCTAGTGGATTTCTATTTTGTTTTGTGGAACTATTTGAGCATAGAGCAAGCATTTCACTCAGTGAGGTGAGACTATAAATGGCAGGTCCTGGAGAGGTTAGGGCTGGGGCAAAATTACATCCGCGGGATAAAGCTCCTCTATGGTTGCTCAAGGGCGAGAGTGCGAACTAGCAGATATGTTTCTCCTGAAATCCTGTTACAGAGGGGCACAAGACAAAGATGCCCTGTATCCCCATTAACATTTGCCTTCACCATGGAGCCTCTGGCATGTCGCCTCCACCAGACACTGCGTATATAGGGCATAAGGGTCAAGAGCTCGGATCATTTAGATGTTGTTAAATGCAGACGACGCTATGATATATTTATGGCAACCTGATATATCCTGTCCAGTATTATTAAATGTAATATGTGAATTCTGGGAATTCTTGGGTCGCTGAGTCAATAAAGCAAAGTCAGCACTCTTTCCCCTGGGACAGCTACAAGGCTTGGAGTTTCCCCAGTTGCCGGCAGTGGGGATACTATGGCAGATAAAGAGTGTGAAATGTCTTGGTTTGTACATCACTCACGGGGAACAGCAAACATATAACCTAAATCTGTGGCGGGAGATTGGGAATTTGCACCCCTCTACAGCTTTTTGGAACACATTGAAACTGTCCCTGATAGAAACAAAATCACTCATGAAGATGGTGGTGCTGCCTGTTGCTTGTATGTGTTGCAGGGGGCTATGTATGAGATACAGAGAAAGGTGTTCCGAGAACTTGACCACTTTTTGGTGGTACCCCTGTGAGCTGGCAGATGCAGTAGGGTAAGCCTCAGAACCCTCCAGAGGGAATGGGACAAGGATGGAATGGAGTTCCCAGATTTCAAACTTTTCTATTTAGCGGCCCATCTCCTACATACTGTACACTGGCTAGATGAGGAATATAATTGGGAAAGAGCATTTTTGGAAGGCACCCATGATGGACTCCAACTTGGGGTTCTGTTGATGTGTGGAAGAGTATTGTCTGACATGTTACCAGATTTGATCTAGCTAATTGGCAGTTGTGGGAGAGGGTGGTACTATGGGTTTTGGGTAGAGCATTATATGACCCAGACCTAGACATGTGGATAGTGCGCCCTTTTGAACAAATGTCCTGCATATTGGCAGTAGACCAATGGCAGGAGGGAGGTTGTAATGTGTCTTGTCTAATCTGTATCTCGTGGGCCGCTTTATAACCCAACTAGAGGCAATGGAAACATTTGACTTGGAGAGAGGACAATTTATCCAATATGCCAAAATAGCGGCCAAGGCATGGCAGCTCTGGCCATCATTCCTCGAGGCCCCTGAACCTGCACAGACCTTGGTGACACTCCTCTCTATGGTGGGGGGGGGCATACGTTCACTACACATGTCTATTGCGTGCTCCGCGCTGATAAGAGACTCACTCCACTCCGTTTAGAGGAGGTCCGGCAACAGAGATGTGCTCTTTGCACCTAAAGATTGGTCAAAGATACATGCAGCAGTATGCAGGGTCTCCATTAGTGCACAAATTAAATTGATTCAGTTTAATATAGTACACATGACATATCTTTCTCCAAAGAGGCTACATGCAATGTATCCCTCCAGACCATCGCACTGTCCTTGATGTGGGGTTAGCATGGCTGATTTTCTGCACATGGTGTGGCGATGCCCGGTTAGTATGTAATTTGAAAATGCCAATAAAGAAATGTTTTAAAAAAGTCTTGGCTTCTTTACAGTAACAAGCTTCTCATCATTGTTAAATTCAGTTGGTGGACTATTGCTTTTCATACTTCGATTCTCTAAACATTGCTGTATGGTTGTTTTAGGTCCTTATTGCTGTGTCAGTAATTCCTCAACTTCATAAAAAGATTGTGACAAGGATGATGGGCCGGGTGGTAATGGAGTGATTATTTACCACTATGTGCTTCAGCTAAACCTATCTGTCTTCGGGATGGTACTTTCCCTCAATTTAGTTACGCCTGTAACATAATGGGGGTTATTACAACTTTGGAGGAGGTGTTAATCTGTCCCAAAAGTGACGGTAAAGTGACGGATATACCACTATAGGATATAATGGACTCGTAATACAGCTGGTGGTATATCCGTCACTTTACCGTCACTTTTGGGACGGATTAACACCTCCTCCAAAGTTGTAATAACCCCCAATATTTGGAACTGGAATAATGAAGGTAACTGACAAGTAACAGGGCCATTTTTTCTGAGCACTGTAGTTTCCCTATGCATAATCCGTTGTGAATGTGGGAGGGGGCGTGGGAGGGGGCGTTCTTTTCATACACATTTTTCCAGTCTTCCTCACTCTCCTCCCAGCCACCTCCCAGTACCTTTAATGAGTATGTGAAGGTTAGTGTGAATGTTTTGAATATTTGGAAATCTTTCAGATTTTAATAATGTATAAAAATGACCAAGATGCAAATAGCTAACTCTGTAAATATTTCTGTGGATAAATTAAACCAAAACTGGCTAACTGAGTACTTGTTCTTTCTTATTCTAGTGCGAGAGAGTACCAGATTTCTTGTGTCCCAGAAGAACATGCTGCTAGTTCCGGCGCCATTTTCACCACTGAAGTAGTTCTCAAGCATTTGATTTAGAGACTGCAGCTTTAACTTGACAGGACATATGTACATCTGACATTAATTTCTTATCTTATCACTAAATAAATCTAGTATTTAAAAAGTACTTAACCCTTTTTCTTCTTCATGGGATAAAGTCTTTTATTGAGTATCTCAAGGCACAACTGATTAAACAAAGCCGAAACAAATCACATAGCATATCGTAAGACATGTATTTTACATTCTAAGCTCAAATATTCAAATATTTTATTATTATCGTGATTTGGAACTCCAAAGAGATCCACATGAATAATGATACAAAACCATTTAAATACATAATAAATTAATACACTTTTCTAATAAAAAAGAATAAAATTGCAAACTAGCAATAAATTCCTACAAACTTCACATATTACTAAAACCTCCAATAAATGACAATTTTTTATCTAACATGACATAAATGTAACCTTCCACTACAATCACCAATTCTTAAAAACAAAGAGTCCTTCCCCAACAAAATTTAGAGACCTATTCCTCCCTTCCTTCATCCGTAGGATTTCTCTTAAACATGTAGATCCCTATGGTCCCAGCAATATATGTTTTGATTTCCGGGCCAGGGCCCGCAAAGCGATCTAATCACGGAAGGTCAGTATATCTGCAAGAAAGCTTTAAAGAATTTAAAAATCCTGTAACCAAATCTCTCATTAGGAGGATTGTAACATAAGTCTAGGGCCTCTTTATATGATCTAACATTTAGCCGCAAGTAAAGGAGTTTCAGCCATAATTTCCTCCGAGCGGCTAAAGCTGGACAGACAAGTAAGATGTGTTTGATATTCTGTACCCCACCATGTTACATGTCACCAGAGTTAATTGTGCCATCCCATTTCGAGATTAAATCCCTAAGAGGTATTCTGTCTAATCTGATCAGTATGAAAAATCGCCTCACACCATGTGGAAGATTCCACGTCAGGTAAGATTGCACCACTTTTTTAGGGCGGCACGCATCAAGATCCATTGTGAAGCCTATGGACCATGTTACTTCCTTCAAGATTTTTTTTAAACTTATTTAGGATGTGGAAGGAGTGAAGTCCTGGTCCAGCTCCAAGAGTTGAATAGCCTGGGTGTAATTTCTGAAAAACCTGGATCTTTCTTTCAAATTATTAAAAATGTCATTAAAAGCCAGGATTCTCAGAGTAAATTCCTTGCTATGGATAAGGCAATGTGCTCTTCTGATCATGGCCGCAAGGCCTTGCACAACTATATTCTTGATGCCAAATTCAAACCTTAGAGCTGCCTCTGAAGCTGAGTTATTACAGGAAGCTATGCGTCTTAGGATCCGGTCTTCAGTCTTGTAGAGGAAATCCCATTTATTTATATCTATACATTCTATTGCATGTAGAAGAGTAGCTAGAATCTTAACCTAGTAGTCTGACAATAAGTGCGAGAAATGGCGTTTACCATTTGCATTGAAAAAAGCTGCCAGACCTTGAGCGTGTGAGATAGACTTACTAATATTATTACGAATATGATCTTGTTCATTTATTGTGACGGAAAAGATTTCACCCAAGAACTGATATGTGTCTATCTGCTCCAACTTATGTTGACCCAAAACCCAGTAGAAACAAGTTTTCCTTCTGCTTTTTTTCCCCGTGAAGCAAGCAACCTGAGAATTAGATGTATTAATTCTCAAGTAGTGCTTCACCGAGTACAAATTTAGGGCAGGCAAACGTTGATTTAGGCCCTTTGGGGTGAGATCAAACACAACTATGTCATCCACGTATAGTAAGCAGGCGATTGGACGACCACCCACTGCGGGGGCATAGCCAGTGGTACTACTCAGGATTTTGGGGAGGTCATAAATGTAAAGGGAAAATAGCAGTGGGCCAATAAACAGCCCTGTTTCAGGCTGTTTTTGGTTAAGAATTTTGAAGACAATCCCTGTTCTCCACCCATGAGAATTTTACACCAGATCGTAGAATGCAGGGCAATCACCAATCTCAAGAGGCAAGGCGGAACCCCTATTTCCTGGTTTCCTCCACAGGATTTTCCTGTCCACCCTGTCAAATGCTGTGGAGTAGTCAATGAATGCTGCATACAGAATTCCCCCCTTATCAATTATTGTTTGCATTATTAGGATATTATCTAGGCTATTATGGGCCTTTCTGAAGCCTGCCTGTTCCAATGGCAGAATACCATTTTCCTCGACCCAATCAGTTAATTGCATTAAGATGGTTTTGCAAAAATCGGACCCGTTGCATCTAATAAAGCTATTTGTAGATAATTAAATGGTGCTGTTCTTTCTCCCTTTTTGTATAAGGGGAGTATTATACTGCCCGTCCAAGATTCTGGGATATTACCTTGTAAATAGCAGGCACACAATACTGGATGAAGAAGTCTTGCCCAAAGTGAAAGCTCTCTTTTAATTAGAATCATCAGAACCTCATCGGGCCCATGGCACCCAACGAGCGCATTGAATTTATAATCCCCTCTAATTCAGCTACGGTAGGAGCACCTGTATTGTCCATTTCTCCCCCTCCGTTTAATACTGTCCCCTCTCTCCCAGGATCCATGACCCGATTTTCAGCATAAAGGACCTAGATATACTTCTTCCAGTCTTCCTCTGCTATCGGTGGGGCGAACAGGGTTTTACGGTTTCTGCACCCCTCAGAGATAATAGCCCAAAATTTACTAGGATTTCTCTTTACAGCTGCTTCCCTCAGTGCGATCCACCTGTCATCCGCTTCTTTCCTTCGGGTGGCCAATTTCAGCCGCAATCTTCTTCTCTTAAGTAGTGATATTTTCCTGCTCATTTCCTTGGTCTTACACTCCAACTGTCGCCTTACTAACTTATTAATTTCTCTGTTCAGATTCACAATGGGCAGCAGAGTTTTTTTGATTCCAGTTATGTTACGCTCAGGCTTACTACACGTAATAATGTGTCTTATTAATTTGTGAAAATATATAAAGGCATCCTTCCCCCAAACCTCCATGTTTCCTACAATACAGGGAGTGCAGAATTATTAGGCAAATTAGTATTTTGACCACATCATCCTCTTTATGCATGTTGTATTACTCCAAGCTGTATAGGCTCGAAAGCCTACTACCAATTAAGCATATTAGGTGATGTGCATCTCTGTAATGAGAAGGGGTGTGGTCTAATGACATCAACACCCTATATCAGGTGTGCATAATTATTAGGCAACTTAACAAAAAACAAATATATACCCATTTCAATTATTTATTATTACCAGTGAAACCAATATAACATCTCAACATTCACAAATATACATTTCTGACATTCAAAAACAAAACAAAAACAAATCAGTGACCAATATAGCCACCTTTCTTTGCAAGGACACTCAAAAGCCTGCCATCCATGGATTCTGTCAGTGTTTTGATCTGTTCACCATCAACATTGCGTGCAGCAGCAACCACAGCCTCCCAGACACTGTTCAGAGAGGTGTACTGTTTTCCCTCCTTGTAAATCTCACATTTGATGATGGACCACAGGTTCTCAATGGGGTTCAGATCAGGTGAACAAGGAGGCCATGTCATTAGATTTCCTTCTTTTATACCCTTTCTTGCCAGCCACGCTGTGGAGTACTTGGACGCGTGTGATGGAGCATTGTCCTGCATAAAAATCATGTTTTTCTTGAAGGATGCAGACTTCTTCCTGTACCACTGCTTGAAGAAGGTGTCTTCCAGGAACTGGCAGTAGGACTGGGAGTTGAGCTTGACTCCATCCTCAACCCGAAAAGGCCCCACAAGCTCATCTTTGATGATACCAGCCCAAACCAGTACTCCACCTCCACCTTGCTGGCGTCTGAGTCGGACTGGAGCTCTCTGCCCTTTACCAATCCAGCCACGGGCCCATCCATCTGGCCCATCAAGACTCACTCTCATTTCATCAGTCCATAAAACCTTAGAAAAATCAGTCTTGAGATATTTCTTGGCCCAGTCTTGACGTTTCAGCTTGTGTGTCTTGTTCAGTGGTGGTGGTCTTTCAGCCTTTCTTACCTTGGCCATGTCTCTGAGTATTGCACACCTTGTGCTTTTGGGCACTCCAGTGATGTTGCAGCTCTGAAATGTGGCCAAACTGGTGGCAAGTGGCATCGTGGCATCGTGGCAGCTGCACGCTTGACTTTTCTCAGTTCATGGGCAGTTATTTTGCGCCTTGGTTTTTCCACACGCTTCTTGCGACCCTGTTGACTATTTTGAATGAAACGCTTGATTGTTCGATGATCACGCTTCAGAAGCTTTGCAATTTTAAGAGTGCTGCATCCCTCTGCAAGATATCTCACTATTTTTGACTTTTCTGAGCCTGTCAAGTCCTTCTTTTGACCCATTTTGCCAAAGGAAAGGAAGTTGCCTAATAATTATGCACACCTGATATAGGGTGTTGATGTCATTAGACCACACCCCTTCTCATTACAGAGATGCACATCACCTAATATGCTTAATTGGTAGTAGGCTTTCAAGCCTATACAGCTTGGAGTAAGACAACATGCATAAAGAGGATGATGTGGTCAAAATACTCATTTGCCTAATAATTCTGCACTCCCTGTATATTCCAACAACGGTTTTACCAATATTATTTTAGCTGTCGACCAAAACATTCTCCTGTTTTTCTCATTAATTCTAGGGTTTACGCCTTTTATAGACCAAGGAATTACTGCCCCTAGCTGCGTTTTTAAGGTAAATTTTAGAATCATATGGTCACTATAGGGGGTACCTATGATTTCCATATCCTCGACTCTTTGAGCGATATTTTATGAGGCACAGATATAATCTATAGTGGAATTACTCTTAAGGGACTTATGAGTATAGGCTGTGGGGGAGTCCGAACAGAAACGCCCATTCAGTATGATACTGCTACAGGACCTCAGACCTTTCAGTAAGATTAGTCCTCTTTTGTCTGTCCTAATTCCAGGAGGAAATAGGATAGGAGGAATATTTTCCCCTTTGTCCCTGTCTGGATCATAAAAGATGTGAAGCGAGGAATTTGAGATTTTGCAATTTAGATCCCCCGTTATAATTAGGTCAACAGAATTACCTAAAGCAGAGACATGATTGAGCAACTGTTGAAGCATAGTGTTGAATTCCTTTTCAGGGGGGATATATGCATTTACGATAATCAATGGGACTTTCCCACCTCATTCCCCATGTACTCGTACTATTTGGAAAAAAATTTGAGCCACTGGGAGGCTAACAAATTCCCAATTATATCTATTGCTTAAAAGCATAGCTATACCCCCTTTAGCGCACCTTTTTTTTTTTTTAAAGGAGTGCTTTTTTACTTAGAACCGTGTAACCCAGGCATGAAAAGTCATTTAAACACCAGTTCTCTTGGTTGTATACTAGGTCGACCTTCAATGAAAAAATTACATTTAATTTTCCTAAATGTTTTCCTAGTCCTGCAGCATTCCAGGAAACCAATGAGAAATCAGTGTTAATAAGCTTGCCCTTCGACTGAGACCTGTTTAGGGCCCTCACCAACCAACCCCAGTTTTCATTATTAGTGCTAATACCCTGATATATGCGGCCTTCCATCACCTTTACTACCCTGGCACCCTGGAATAACGAAACTTGAATGATTTCGCCAGAGGAAGAGGAGTATTTTCCCCCCTGATTCACATTACTATTTGTGAAGTCCAGACCATGAGTAAGGTGCTGCCCGCCAAGGAGCCTTAACTTATCCAAAACTGGGATAACATCTATACCCCTACGTTGGAGTTGGGCACAGTTGTCTAAGATTAGATTCAAGACAATTTTAGAAGAAAACCTTCACACCCCACTATACTGTGGTCAAGAAAGACCCTCACAATATTGCTACTCTCAATTAATTTAAGTTTTTTTATTTCCGAAAAGCACAACAGTAGAAAGGAACGATTTAAGCTTATGTTAGAGTCAAATACGGTCGAAAACTCCAAGATATCCGGTGACCCAATATGCCCAATAGGGACGTTATCTCTTCCGAATTTTTCTCCCCCATTCTGAGTAGTTACTATAGAGCAGGTGGCCATAGATCTTAATGGGGCGGTGTCGGTGAGATTACATCGATTGAGTCAAAATGTGACACTAGGAATCACCAAGGAGTGTGTCTGTCGGAAATCTCGCGATGAACCCATATCTGGCATTTGCTGTAAAACAGGAATTGTCTCCTCTGACTCGCTCTGGAAGTTCCCTATTAAAGGGACTAGTTCCGACGCGTCCAAACATTTCACCTGCTCTCTTTCCTCGAACTTAACCTTCCTTGCCTTCTTTTTAGAAATTCGCCGGTTCCTTTTTCCCCCGCCTTTTTCCCCTCTTATTTTAGTTGATTTACTGCCCTTTTCCACTTCGATTTCATTTCGTTCCATCAGCTTTGTAGATAAATGATCTTTCGGAAGGAAAATTGGGAATGGAGCTACACGACGATTTAAAGCAGGTTCCTTATTCTGAGCGTCTTGAGTCACTAGTGGAATATTACACACTGAACTCATGGTGGTAAAAAGGTTGTCCAGAGAATATACCTCACTCTCTTGGGCAGTCGGATTCACTGGCGTTAAAACTGCTTTATCCAGTTGTGATTTTCCAGCTTGGGTTCCTTTATTGGAGTGGGTGGACATATTACCTATGTTCGTCAAATCTCTAGCAGATAAGGACTGCAAGCAGGTACCATTTATGTTTAATCCCAATCCTTGACATATTTCCTTTGCGGTCATCTTGACTGTCTCATCAGGAGGATGGCTTACATTTTGTTTTATTAATAGAACCTTTAGAATGGAGATGAGAATATCTTGTTTATAATCAGAATTTTTTATGGATTTTTCGAGAAGTTCTAAAATAGACAAGAGAGTTCTTTCGAGACACTTGAAGGATTCAGAAAGGGCTATATGTTGATCTGGTGGGCAATTGGAAAGGTTCCCCGCATAGACCAAATCTGGGATTTCTGAAGGCCTTATATCCGACAGGAAGTGGTCCGAGGGAGTACTACTGAAAAATTTTAACATAGGGGAACCAGTCTTAGATTGCACAACTACTGGCGTTATTGGGCTGGATGAAGGGACAATTCCAGAGCCTGGCACTTCATCCAGGTCAATGTCAAGGAAATTAAAATCCTCAATTTCGGTTTCATTAACCCTCCTCAGGAGGTGGGCGGCGGAAACAACAACTAATCCCTCCCTGTCACTAGTGACCTCATCCGTCATGTAATTTAAATCATTACCCAGTGCGGAACCTTGGGCGGAACCTTAAGTGCCATCATTGTTGGTCCCAAGAGGATTTCCCACCTTGACCGCCAATTTCTCACAAGGGTCCTTTTGGAGGAATGGAAGAATAGAGTTCAAACTTTTTGCGTTCAAATGGTGGACGCCCTTGTTTCTTAAGGGGTTCGATTTGTTTTTTTTTTACAGGCGCGACTAAGAAATGACCTGCTCCTTCTTATTCGTTTAGAAGTCATTTTGATCAGTTCCAATCCTTTTACCCCTTTTCTACCTTATTCTACTTTATTCTACTTTATTCCTGAGACCACGCTCCAGGCAGACCAGTTTTCCTATCAGGAGAATTGTTTAGTGATCCACCAGGACCTGGTGTGATACTGGATACGATTTTTCCTGTTGCGCCCTTCCGTTGCACGCTCTGGGTCTGAAAAAGGCCCAATCCACGAACCTTAGGCTCCCACTCTGTAACACTACATACAGGCTATGGCACAACACAACAGGGCAGAGCAGGGTGAAGCAGAGCGAAGCCGGGCCAAAAGGTAAGAAGTAAAGGGAATTAAAGGGAGTGGACCCAGCAGTGAACCGCAGTGTCTTAATGTCAGAAAACAGGCTCCCTTCAAATCCTGACACTCCCGGCACCCATGCCCTGCTGACCTGTATCCTTTGCGCCTCTGGCTCCTGGATACTTCCCCCAGTGTTGATCAGGCGGCTTCCCTTATGTGCTCGAAGGGAAGGTGTGGGGCTGGGTCACTCTCCTTCTTTTCCCCATCCTCGCGGTCTTTCACACTGCCAAAACTCCCAGGTTCCCACTGTTCCAGGAGTTGGAATAGATGAGGGAGGCAAGCATCCTTCCGTGATGACTTGCGGCGTTTTCTCTGCCGCCGCTAGACTACTGCTGCACTGGCCTTTCCGGGAGCGGGAGAAAGGAGGGACGGTTCTTCCCACTGCGCTACGCCCTGCGGCATCTTCTTTGCGGCGCTGCCGTGACTCGCAGTGTCCTTCTCTCTGCCGCTGCTGCTGCCGCCACTTACTTCTCGCTCTCCCCCCTTGAAGCTATAAGGGAGGAGTGAGGAACAGGGACCATGCGCCATCCTGTGACTCTGTGGCACCTCAAGCCCACAGCCGCTGCTGCTGTGCTCCGCTTTGCCTCCACCTCGCGTCCTCACGTCTGCAGCGTCAATCCGCATCTGGGTGAATTCGCTCTCTTGTGTGAGCAATCAACATTCTAATCTCAATCCAGAATAGTTTTCTTTCTGAACCAGGGCCTGACTGGGAACCTAAAGCATCCCTGGCAATTTTGTCGAAGCAGCCCTTGGTTAAGGGGATTTGGTGATGATGCCGGTGCACAGCTGCAAAGCCGGCCCATAGTAACAAAACCGTCCCCCACTCCTCCAGCCTTCCGTGAAAATGCCTGATGCCCGCTATGGCGAGTCCTGCCTTGTTCTTATCCTTAACACCCAAACCTAGAAAAAGTATAGCAAAATGCGTGCCAACTAACTGCCATGGTTGGTACTGCTCTTGAGATCTTACCTTTCGAAAGGTTTGTGAGTTGTGAGGGTCTTCTCCCATGTTCTTAGATTTGCGCCCTGTGCATCTCCAAAGCATAACAATTGATTTCCTAGTGGTAATAAGAGCTGTCTGTTTCAAGTGTGTGACCTACACAAAGGGGGCCCACACCAATTTTTCTCTGAAGGGATTATATATAGGTTACAAAAACATATAATTTTGGTCCATTTGGACAAAGCCCTTTTACAGATGCAAGCCCTGCGATTCTCAAAGTGATAGGGTTTGGGATGCAAAAGGGCTTTTAAAATGTATGAAGGCCCTTTTAAGATTCAGAAAACTCTTTCCAACCCACTCGGAAAAGGTATTTTGTGACCCTTTCTGAAACACAAAATGGGGTGTTCAGCCTACTACTCCTGTGATGTGTTCCTAGACAGGAAACATTTTTAAAAAGCATCTCTTGTCCCTTTAACGGACGCGGGCTTCAAGGCTGAGAATGCAAGTCCTGTCCCTTGGAATTCATTTAATAGCCACTTCAACTCCCTCTCTTGCAGTGGAAGAGAAAGACAATCAAGAGCCCTGGTTCGGTTCTGGAAGGGCCATCTAGCAAAATAACTAAGAGCATCTGGAACTTCAACCGGAAGCTTAGCCGTCATAGGCACCAAATACGAATCAGATGGAGCAGTATTGCCAAGGCAGTGCTTAATTTCTCATAAAATAAGTGTCAGGGCCCTCGTGAGGAGACCACAGCTGCCAGCACTGCCAATTACTGTACCAATGCAACTTCTAATCATCATGCCCCCACAGAGGTGACAATTCTGATTATTCCATGCTCCCAAAGCTATCAGAATGGTTTGGGCAGAAGGCATTAGTCTTTTTAATGTATATTGAATGAATTAATAACTGTTGCTTTGCTCGTTTTGATATTCCACAAATGTTTTAAAGTGATGGTGATCACAAGTGCTGGTGCGAGCACCAGAAACTATCGGCTCAAATTAAGCAATGTGCCAAGAGAGATACTGTTCTGCCTGACTGCAACTGGCATGATGTTTCTGCCCTCAGAGTTTCAGGTGTAAGAGCACCATAGCCAATTATATCAGCAGGTAAAATCACAGGTGAATTGGGCCTAGGCTGAGCACAAATGCAAACCAGCACCCTCCTGAGACCCTTCCATTGATGACCCCCCTTCCCACCCTGTGGCATTATCCTCTGACCCAGACTTCCTTCTCCCACCACATCCTAATGTAAACTCCCTGCTCTTATTTCTTATTTAATTGCAACCAAAATGGTTATCTTCCTGTAGACTTTTACTCAGTAAAGCCGGGCCCGTATGTTGTTCTCTGTTCCGACCAAAATAACTCAAAATACTCAGTTTTAGGTGCAGGGATGTTAGATGGAAATGTCCAGCCACACACTTTCCGTAAACCTAAATCTGACTTGCTCATAATCAGGCAGTAGCTTCCCTGGAGACAGAGGTTAATACCTTATTACCTAAATTCAGTTGTCAACATTTTTAAGTGAGTGTTGTTGTAGCACCACTGATCTCGGAATACTATGGAACAGTCAGTGGCGTAGCGTGGGTTGTCAGCACCCGGGGCAAGGCAAGTAATTTGCGCCCCCTAAGAGCTGTGAGTGCGGGGCAAGGCAAGTAATTTGCGCCCCCCCAGATGTTGCGCCCGGTGCGGCCGGCCCCCCCTGTACCCCCCACGCTACGCCACTGGGAACGGTTAACCTAAGGTACTATTTAGGATCCAAACTAGGCTTTTCAGGAAATTCTGCCATAAGGAAAACAGGGATATGACTTGATATGGTGATTAACAGGATCATCAGGATTGTACCTAATTAGAGGTGTGCTTCTGCATGAAGCACAAATCCACCCTAGTGCAACTTCTCTGGAGAATAGGAAAAAAGTAAAATGTAATTTCCTGATTTTTTTTTTGCCATATATCCATCAAGCCTAATAAGATTGTAAAATTGTTCAGTGCCTGGGCAGCTGCCCATGGTAGTTTTGCTAGTTGGAGGTACTTGTCAGTTTTGGATGACATTAAAGTTCCCACCATGGAGCATATATTGAGATATATTCTGTGACAATTAAAAAATAAATGTGAAAAACTTAGAATCATAAAGTTCGGTGTGAAATCTGTTCATTTGAAATCACTGTTCCTACTACTGATCATCAGACCAAAGCCCACCTGCTCTAAATATCTATTATGGACTCCCTTTCATCCTCAGGTTTTTACTGAAGTGCATGTGTTTTTTATATGTTTTATGTCACTTATGTGGACATATGATAGCCGGTGTGCAACAGTGGTTGTGTGTTTGTATAAGAATAGTGTGTTGTACAATGTTGAATTTGTGAAGATTTGTTAGTTGTGTTGGCATATGATGTTTGTTTTGCCGACAAATGATGGTCGGTGTTTTGGTGTATTGTTTTGTATTGCAACATTTATATGTCACTCACTATCCCCATGTGGGTCACTGAATCACTTGCTTATATCAATTGCATGCCACACGGTGTAGGGTGTTTGGTTGGAAGTGTATTGTCTTTGTTTTGCTCCTAAGTGGGTGGTATTTCCATGTTACGCTGGAGGTCCACTGGTGAGCGGGTATCTTGGTATGAGACGCAATGCTTAGCAGTGTGATGGATGAAGAAATGTGAGCCGTAGCCGAGCAGTTTATGGCTTTCAGTTAGTTGACAACTATGAGCAGCTTTGCAGGTCCCTTTTTGGTATTTCTTATGCTCATATTCCACTTAGCTGGTTGCTGCACTGGGCTGTTCATTCTGAGATATTTTGTTTAAAATGTACAGACTTGAACAGGCACAGGTTAAAGACAGAGGTGATGGAGAGATGTGCTGGAATGGACTTTGTTAATGTCATTACAAATCTGATTGTCATTGTGAGATGACAAGAAGTGGCCATAATATGTTTGCTTCTCTAAATTTGAGTCCTGTGTTGACCAGTGGTAAGTGGCAGATCCCTTCAGTTATTCTGTGCTTGTTCAATTGGTGATTGATGTTTTTGCTGTGGACTGGTATAGTACTCTATGATAGATGTGATCCTTAGAAGTTTTGTCTTATGTGAGTACTGGTGTATCAACCAGTAAAAGGAAATTATCAAGCATCCTGTATGAACTATGGTTGACTGCCTGACTTCTGAGTGTTATAGTATTAGTTTTAGTGTGGGTTATATATTGTATTGTAACTGCATTGTATAGCACTTACTACCCGTGATGAGGCATTCTTGTTCCTTTATATTGGACAGCACGTTGCTCAAGGTCCCAGGGTTAGTGGTTTTTATGTAGTTATTGTTATTGTTGGTTCTTAGGATTCGTGTTGTGCTCTACAGGAACCACACCTTTACTCTAGGTTCAACTTGGTAGATTAGATTATTAGGAGTTAGGTGTGATCTTTAGAGGGAATTTCATGCACTGGTTGGTGGTGTGAATAGATGAGCTACATGAGATTAGGTAATGTTAGCGTGCAGGGTATAACTTTTTAACAAAGGAGTAGTTGTGATCTTTGGAATGAGGTGTGGACAATTTGCAGAGATATAATAGTAAAGAGTAAGGCAAACATGGATATGATATAGAGCAGG
This sequence comes from Pleurodeles waltl, assembly GCF_031143425.1. Taxonomy (NCBI): domain Eukaryota; kingdom Metazoa; phylum Chordata; class Amphibia; order Caudata; family Salamandridae; genus Pleurodeles; species Pleurodeles waltl. The sequence goes on along the minus strand of NC_090437.1, from coordinate 415,277,156 downwards.
TTGTACTCTGAGAGCAGCTGCATGGAGAGGTTGGAAAGGAAGGAGTGAGTCATTTTAAAGAAAATCGAGAATTAAGAGTTGGAAGTTTTAAGTCAAAGTCAGTTTTCATGCAGGGTTTCTTAGGCAAAAGCTTTTGATGTGAGACAGCATGCTAACCTCTAGAAAGAAATAATATTATTTGCATTGGTAAAAATAATACTGTCTGCTATGAGAACATCACAGTTCACACACATCATCGAGGATAAATATTATGAAAATTAATATGGTTTTATTTTCCCTTAAAATCCAATGAAAGAACAAAACAAAATAGGAATGTTATACTTTAAATGTTTATGGTAGAGATGGGCTCCCTCTTTTGATAAGGGTGGGATGAAGGAGAGAAGAGTCTGTTTCAGTGGATTTATGTAAAGTAAAGCTTATCAGGGCAGGTTAGCACTGGGGCTGTGTCTAATCTGGGCACCCAAAAATAGGTTCCACGAAGTTTAAGATCTGCCACCTGGCTGTCGTTCAGCTTTTCTGGAGAAGTAATTACACTAATAAAGGATAGGCTCTACCTAGAAACTTCCTCACCTGTGCAATAGAAACTATAGTCCCACTCTTCACACTTACAATTTGCCAAACCAGAAGTGCTCAGGAAGCAAAAGTAATTAGCAGCTCCTCCCTAATGAGGGCCTCATTCAATTTCCAATGGAAGTTCTGCCTCCGTTCTTTCCAACACCAGCATCTGGAATCCATCCTTAAGACAATCCCTGCTTTGATGACGTTCAACCTAAAAGCAGAGGGTGACACAATCCCAAGCATGTTACAGAATCCCTTTAACTTAATTTTAAATAATAACAAAACTACTCATATTGTTCTCATTAGTTCCTGCTGACCACTGTCACCACCCCCTCCTTCAGACTCATAATTTTGTTATTTATTACAGCCCATTGAACCCAACGTCAGGCTCAACTTACCCCCAGACAGGCTTTTACTGAACATTACAGAACCACCTCACTCACTACTAAAAACACCCGCCCACCCAGGCATCAAAACACCTTTCTACAGTACACCTAAGATGTTTCATATTTGTGTGGGTTTGAGACTCCTAGATTCTAAGATGTACAATCCAGTCAATACGGACCTGACAGCATTAAAGCCCTTTATTTGCATACTTTGATAAAGACATCCACGGCCATTATGGCTGCTCATTCTCAGACATCTACATTTTTACTCCCTGAGTACAAGTTTCATACCATGATTCCTCGCCGTATAATTGATTCTACAGAGACTCCATCACCACTCCAGTTATAGCACAACTTTTACCACCGCCCATGCCCCTTCTTCTCCCTTCTCACCAATAGTTTAGCCTCACGAGTGTTGATCCAGTCGGGGTTGGCAATGCTTGGGATGGCAAAGATGATTGTAGCCAGAAAGCAACATCCTAAGGTGATGGTTAGTTTATCCATAACTCACTGCCAGAGGTAGAGGTAGGCGAGCCACTGAAAGCTCGAGACAGGTCTGAGCCTGAAGCCTGGTTCTGGCTCATCTCAAGGTCCTGTTGACACCTCAAGCTCATAACAAGACGAGCTTTCATGTGGCTTCTGCCTGCCCTCCTCCCTGCACCCTGTAAGTGGCATTATGGTCAGAGTTGCTGACTTTAGATCTCGCAAACCAGGATCAATTCTCGGTATCAGCTCAACATCCAGTGATTCTGGGCATATCACTTAGGGTCTGATTTAGAGTTTGGTAGATGGGTTACTCTGTCACAAACATGACAGATATCCCGACCGTCGTATGACGATGTCCATAGGGCATAATAGGATCATAATAAGGCGGGCGAAATATCTGTCACGTTTACAACGGAGTAAACCCATCCACCTAACTCTAAATCAGGCCCTTAATCTTCCCATCCCTATAAACAATGAATGGTGACATTGTGCAATGTACCTGGTGCTCATGTACGGTGCTCCAATACCTTTTGTTTGAGTTTGTGCTATAAAAAAGGGCTCAGAGGTAAAAACAAAACTTTAACATAAGGAAAGACAAGTAGATACCCAATTACTGGCTGATTTGTACAAAGTGAAACCAAAAAACCTGGCTATAAGGCTAACCCCTTTACATGGTGTGGCCTTAGGCAAATTTCTTATGCCACCAAAACTCTTGTTATCCTCCATATCATGCATAAAAGCACTTTCAAATATGTGAGTTAAGAATAAGACTATAATGTTGCTCTGTTCATGTTTAACAACTATCACTTTTAATATAGTACTTCTCAGTGCAATGCTATAATATGACATATTAATGTCAAAGCTTTCACTTGCTAAAGAAATAGACTTTTTTGAATATTGAAGAGACTTTATTATATTAAATATAGTTTTGTCTATGATTTACATAGCAAACATTTTCAGGGCTTAGTTCCAGTCAGACCTTTAGCTCTGTTCTGGCTCCCTGTTAATTTATTGGCTCGCCCACCTTTAGCTTGTGACCTCAGCTTGCCTCACCACTGGGCCCACAGAGCGGGAAGCAGGCAACGCCGCAGTTTAGTTCAGAGCTTGGCCCTTCTGCTCAGACACACAGTCTGCACTGTCTGATCTTCTGATTACTTAGCTGTTTTGTCTTATTTCTAAAGTTCAGTGCTTACTCTGTCCCTTTACCATTTTCCACTTTCTCTGCACTCTTCTCTGCTTCCGTACACTTTCTACAGCCAGAGCATCTCTTCATCCCCCCTGCCCTTCTATACTGCTCTCCCTGCCATCTTGGTCTCTAGACTTTCCTCTTACCTCATCCTGTTTTGCACCCAGAGCCTCTCTTCCTCACCTATGCCCTCCCTGCTCCCTCAACCTCTGTTCCTCACACCTATCCTATTACAGTGCCATCTCAGTATCCCTGCCCCCTTCTCAGTATCTCTGTCCTCCTCTCTCTTGCCTCCCCCAGTCTCTTCATCTCCACCCTCCTGCAGTGTCCTCTCATTATTTCTGCCCTCTTCCCACCTCCGCCTCCTTGGCCTATTTGTCCCAACAGCCTCTCTTCCTCGCTTCTGCCCACCCACACCCCACCGCAATAACATCACTGCCCCCTTGGTGTTGCTTTACTTCTACGGTACACACTCAGTATTTCTGCAGTCTCTCTGGCCCTATCACCAGTCCCGGGGTACCCTTATTGCCCTCAGCTTCTCCTCACCACTGGGTCTTTAGCCACCTCCTGCCAAGCCGTCATAGACAAAAAGAAGTAACCTGTAGAGCCAAGTATGGCTGGAAGCTGTCCCTGAGGACCCTCAGCCTCTAGGTGTATGTTGTGTTTGTATTGTTGTGTGACGTTGGGTAGGATAACCAACCTATGCAGTCTCTGAGTGTCCACAGCCTTCTCTGCATTCCTTATTTGTTCCACTCAGGAGAGTAAGTTAAAGGAACCTTACTCAAAAAGTGAAATACACTGTTGTCGAAGTTCATTTGGACGACATGGCTTGAGCTGGCTGTGTCAGGTTGCTGAAGTGCACAGGTGCTACAGCGATCTTTCCTCTCTACTTCGGTAAATGCAGAAATGGGGTACACATTGATGTAACTTAAAGTCAAACCAAGTCTAATTAAAATACTAAAATGCAAGGTGCTGTGGTGCAAATAAAAACTATATAGACAGAGCTAACAGCTGAACACTTGAGACCATAGTGCAATTACTGGAGACATGGTTGCACAGCAGCCACTTTTTAGCCTGTCAGTCCAGGTTTTTAGGAGAAAAAGGAAAACACAAGATGGCCGAAGGTTAGCAAAAAGTGAAGAAAGACTATTGTGGAGGGGGAGGCCAGTGGCACATCAAAATATGAAACCCAGTGCACAGTATTGATGAAGAAAAAACACTTTGTCAGTAAAATGTTATAGTAATGTATAACCATCTAAACACTTAAATTCTTCCTTTTTGAAACATATCTATGTGCTTTGCTATTGGCTTCTCTATTTAAAAAATACTTCTGACTGGACAGATTCCCCTGTTTTTAAATTAAGCAATTATAGTTCCAATCTTCAAGAAATGATAAATGTTACAGTCAAACTGTCACCCCCATTTCACTTCCTGAGGTTTTATGTAAACTGTATGGGAAACTGTTGACAGAACATTGAAGTGGAATGAAAGGAAATTAATGTGTTGTCATCTTGTCAAGCCAGCTTTCAAGCAGGTTGGGCCTGATTGCACACATGTTTAGACTGTCAATGCTAGTTATGAAATTTCTTTGCTTTCAAAGCAACATTAGAAAGTGTTAACCATATGCTTCTCAAGTAATGAATGGCAGTGTACATTAGTTGAGGCAATCCCTTGTCTCCCCTCGGGTAAAATTGGAGTGGTACATTTGGTACCTGAGGCAAGTTGACAGATTGCTTACGGGTTAGAAAGGGTGTCTACCACAGATGTTTGCTTGCTTTCACCTTATTTAACATTTTCTTAAATGATTTAGACCATGCAACTAAGGGCATTAAAGGGGAATGTGTAGTATTTATGTAGCATATAATAAAGATTGTATTAGTATTTATGCAACACATAATGAGCCATGTATTATGTTTAGTGCAGTAACATTACTAGTGCTTTTCTGTCAGGGTTCTATTGTGGAATGCATGAGCTTTTTTATTCCTTAAAATTTTGATATATGTTTGCATTAAGAAAGTAGGAGCTTCGCCTGGTGCGGTTTGAGGTGATTTTTATCTTGTGGGGCTTCAGCAATAAATCTTCATCTGAATATCTCCCTGGTGTTGAGGATCACATTTTCCAAATATTGTATGTTATATCCCCTCTAAAAACAAAGGAGCATACTGGTGACCATCTTAAAACTTTGGGCTGTTTAACAGTGGTTTACATTTTATTTCGAACAGAATCATTACATCCAGTGTGCTCTAGGTATCTAGAACAAAAATTACTGGAACATATTGTTTTATAGAACTTTACTATGGACATCTTTGGAGTCTTATATTTTAATTATTTGCATAATACTATTAGCAAGGTGCTTATATTCCTATATAGGGTTTTGCACACCACTTCAGTAATAATAGTGACAGTGTCTTACCCTCAGTATCAGCATTTGATCTACAATCACAAAATACGCAAACCTTCTTGAGCTATAACTCATTCATAATATATTCAACTTCTATTTTTATTTCACTTTTTGTCCCCATCTGTGTCGGTGTTAAGACATTGTGCAGTCAGTAAATCCTCCACCACCTACTTTAGAAACCCCAGGTGATCCAGCCATACCTTGATAGGCAGTGGTATGATGCTTTTGACATGTACTAGGGAGCAATTGAAGCATCAAGGTTTAGGCTTGAGCGAAAAAAATATTTACTGTTGCATTCTATTTAATTACATACAGGTGGTTGAAGGAGAAGGACATGATGAATACAAGGAAGCTATAAAAAAAACTGGTCAACAGATTTGATGCTCCACCCGGCCTAGTGGTGGCAAGACATAAGTTTGTTAAAAGGGAACAGAAAGCTGGTGAGGATGTGGATACATAGATATCAATTTTATGAAAGTTAGCTGCAGAATGTCAATTTGAAACATTTGAAGAACAGCTGGTTCAAGAGGCAGAGTGGCAAACGTAAAAGCACTTACGTCACAGCTGTGTGTGATGAGTATAAAAACAGTGTTGATGACTGTAGTGCTTTCCTCTTATTTAGTTTCTAAGCACTAACATAACACAACAGAAATGCACTTGTGAGGTCAAAGAAGACTTTTATTGTTATTTTATTCTTCCCCAACCACAATGTTTATGAATGAATGACGAATTAGTAGCTTTCAAGTCCGCGTTAATCAAACAAAATATATCAGTTTGCAATATACACAGCAGGTTATATTTATAAGATATTGAATGCAAAGCAAAACAAATACTTCACCGTGTGGGAACTATTCACAGCTTCATCTTTCTAAGGTCTGCAAGCTGAGGACCCCTGTCAGCCGCGAGAAAGAGAGATTCATCTACCCACACGGGATTGCTGGCAGCCTGCGCCAAGCTCCAGCACGAGGTCCGGCAGATTCGAATCTGACTCTCTGCAGCCTGTTACATTCGTTACAAAGGTGTGCCCCCTCCTCTCAGACCTGGGAAACTGAGCAAGCCCTTTGGAGACTGGCCAGGTCTCCAAGACTACTCCTGTTCCCAAGCTCAAGGGAAGAGAAACAACGCCCATGTACTCTCTCTTATCAGGTCTAGTCTACTGTGAGAGCAAAACATCTTGGTTCATCTGGTGCAAAAACACAGCTTGGAAAAATACAGCAATGTCTAACTCCACGTTAAAGGCAATGGGCAGCTAACCTAAATATCAAATGCAATGTCATGTTAAAGGCAATAGGCAGCTAACCTAAATATCAAATGCAATGTCTAGTGTCATGTCAAAGCCAATAGGCATCTAAGCTGAATACAAAATGCAATGTCTTATATCATGTCAAAGCCAATAGGCAGCTGAGCTGAATATAAAATGCAATGTATAATATCATGTCAAAGCCAATAGGCAGTTAAGCTGAATATCATGTCAAAGCCAATAGGCAGTTAAGCTGAATACAAAGTGTAATATATGATATCATGTCAAAGCCAATAGGCAGAATACAGAATGTAATGGCTAATGCAATGTCAAAGCCCATAGGCGGCTCAACTGAATACAGAAAGTAATGGCTAATGCCATGTCAAAGCCAAAAGGCACAATACAGAATGTAATGACTAATGCAATGTCAAAGCCCATAGGCGGCTAAACTGAACAAAACATACCATGTGCTACTGGTGAACATTGAGCAACTAATATGCGCAGTGGTGAAACACAAAGTCATTGGTCAAAACAAAACTTTATCAAATGGCAGGACATTCCGCCCTTTGACCAATGAATTTTTGTTTCACATATCTCATATTTCCAAAAAAAAAACAAAAAAAAAAAACATCAGCACAAAAAAAAAACATTATGATCAAAGCAATCCCTGTAAAGCAATAGAAGTGAATTAACACATTGATTTCATAACCTTTCACATCAGATACATCTACATAGAAAAGACTGAGCAATTTTTTTTTTTTCTGAATGAGTCTCTAATTCAACAGTGTTAGCAATTTGATGTGGCATGAGTTCTACTCATGTAAAGATGCACGGTCCACTTGAAAGGTTTGCTGGAAGATAAGCAAAAGTCAGAGTTCCATACGAGAGGGGAAAAAAAAAAAAAAACACAGCAAACAAGTTGAACTTGAACTGAAGGCGCAGTTTGCGCAAAATGGATCCATGGTGCTGGCACTTTACTCAGCCAGGTTCAGGTTGGGGATTCGGTCCCTTCCCCGACCCCACACGCACACACCGGAAGGGGGACCACACAGCGCACTCAGGGACAGTGGCGAAACGTGGTCGGATCTGCAAAAGAAACAAGTATGACTTTTCTTGCAAATAACATTTTTCATTTAAACTGCACCCTTCCTCTTTCTTTCCCTGTTTTATAATCAGCAGGACGTTTTTGGGGCCCTTTGTTATATTTTCTGCAGGTTCTGGAGGATCACTTGGGGCTTCAGCCCACACATCAGCACTGAGGTTTTTATCTGCTGCGCCACAGCTCCCCTTTTCTTGCACTGTCAGAAGGGCTGGGGCAGACTCCTTCTTTACCAAACCTCCATTCACTGCATTTTTGTCAAGTTGGGCCATTCTGTCTCCAATTTGTATGAATGAATCAGATTCTTTTCTAGGTATCAGCATAATTTCGATTTTTCCTTGGTAATTTGCAGCAATCACTCTCCCTAAAACCTGATCAATTTGCCATTTCTGTTCTGGTAACTTTCCTCTCCCCAACTGCTCTGTGACTGCTTGCATGACAGATTGCTTTTGTGCGTGCTGCACAGTTTTTATCAAATCTAGGGGAATGTGCATCTCTCTCATCTCTGCCCACCTGTAAGTGGCCTTTTCACATTTCTGGGGCACCCACATAGCCATCCCCACTAAGGCAGAATTCTGGGTGAACACTTCTCTCTCTGAATTTTTCTGATTAACATCTGCAAGGTAATTGAACCAGTTAGGTACAAGCCATGTGGCTAAAACATTATCAAAGAACCAAAAATCAGCGTAAAAATGACACATCTCACGTAGCTCTTGCTTTAAAATCTGACACACATTATACAACTCTGTTCCTTCTACGGTGCCAGAAAACAACATTTCAGTCAATGAATCATCAGTAAAACAAACATGCTTTTTATCTTCAGTAGACACGAATTCAAATGGTGCACACAATTTCATTGGTAATTCTTTTATCTGTGGTACTCTAGCCCTGTCTTGCAAGTACCAGATCCATTGTATGATTCTAGCTAGGGGCACTATTTTCTTCCCTTGTTCATGATTTAAATGTACATAAGTATTTCCTTCTTGCACTACGCAGAAACCTAAAGTCTGCATTATTTCATTTGCCAAATCACAAGCGCGCAGCTGCATATTATTTTTCACAGTGACCATGTACAAAAGTGTTAGGATTTCTCTCAAATGAGGGCTATTCTTTTTCCAAAAATCAAACAAACTAATGAAACTCGGGGTGTCTTGCTCTAAAATCTTTCCTTTTACTTGTGCATTTTGCAACGGTAACTCGTAAATCACATTCTGGTCTCTCTCCTCCGTGTTATCAGTTAAGGAATGCATTTTGGCTGCCAAAAACCCTGGCTCACACGGAAACTCAGTGCAGCTCGGAGCTGTCTTAACCCCCTCATTACTGGAATGGGACAAGAAAGATTCTTCAAAAACAGCCTTTTTATAACTTTCAGTCGGGCTAATTTGCTCACGTAAATTCCTATTTTCATGTTCCAACTTCCTACATTTCTCCTGCATTTCTCTGTAAGCAGATAAAGGTATCCAGACCTTTCTGTCATCATTACTTCCAAAACACACGTTTTCTACATATATACAACAGGAATTATTTCTCAAAACATTATCAGGCCTTTTAGCTACACATGCATTTTCTTCTGTAATTCCCCAAACAGAAAACAATTCACAGTTTTTCTTAGCACCATCAGGCAGTTCATCAACACATGTATTCTCAGACATGGTCTGCCGTGCTACTGTGATTCTCCAAACAGAAAACAATTTCTGTAATTCTCCAAACAACAAAAAAACAATTACACTTTTAAAGTGTGCACTTAGAAATCTACTAACTCCTCAAACCCTTTAATCACCTCTTAATGACCGACCCCACGACTCCAGGTACCAATTGTAGTGCTTTCCTCTTATTTAGTTTCTAAGCACTAACATAACACAACAGAAATGCACTTGTGAGGTCAAAGAAGACTTTTATTGTTATTTTATTCTTCCCCAACCACAATGTTTATGAATGAATGACGAATTAGTAGCTTTCAAGTCCGCGTTAATCAAACAAAATATATCAGTTTGCAATATACACAGCAGGTTATATTTATAAGATATTGAATGCAAAGCAAAACAAATACTTCACCGTGTGGGAACTATTCACAGCTTCATCTTTCTAAGGTCTGCAAGCTGAGGACCCCTGTCAGCCGCGAGAAAGAGAGATTCATCTACCCACACGGGATTGCTGGCAGCCTGCGCCAAGCTCCAGCACGAGGTCCGGCAGATTCGAATCTGACTCTCTGCAGCCTGTTACATTCGTTACAAAGGTGTGCCCCCTCCTCTCAGACCTGGGAAACTGAGCAAGCCCTTTGGAGACTGGCCAGGTCTCCAAGACTACTCCTGTTCCCAAGCTCAAGGGAAGAGAAACAACGCCCATGTACTCTCTCTTATCAGGTCTAGTCTACTGTGAGAGCAAAACATCTTGGTTCATCTGGTGCAAAAACACAGCTTGGAAAAATACAGCAATGTCTAACTCCACGTTAAAGGCAATGGGCAGCTAACCTAAATATCAAATGCAATGTCATGTTAAAGGCAATAGGCAGCTAACCTAAATATCAAATGCAATGTCTAGTGTCATGTCAAAGCCAATAGGCATCTGAGCTGAATACAAAATGCAATGTCTTATATCATGTCAAAGCCAATAGGCAGCTGAGCTGAATATAAAATGCAATGTATAATATCATGTCAAAGCCAATAGGCAGTTAAGCTGAATATCATGTCAAAGCCAATAGGCAGTTAAGCTGAATACAAAGTGTAATATATGATATCATGTCAAAGCCAATAGGCAGAACACAGAATGTAATGGCTAATGCAATGTCAAAGCCCATAGGCGGCTCAACTGAATACAGAAAGTAATGGCTAATGCCATGTCAAAGCCAAAAGGCACAATACAGAATGTAATGACTAATGCAATGTCAAAGCCCATAGGCGGCTAAACTGAACAAAACATACCATGTGCTACTGGTGAACATTGAGCAACTAATATGCGCAGTGGTGAAACACAAAGTCATTGGTCAAAACAAAACTTTATCAAATGGCAGGACAATGACTTGATGGGGGAAGTTCAAGATATGGTATTGGGAGTAGATGAGAGTAATGTGGAAAGTGGGGATTTAGAACAATGTGTGGATCCCTATGTTTACATACAAGTAGGTGATAAGCAAGTAAGCCTTTGGGTTGATTCAAGAGCTATAATCACCATGATCACGCAGGAGGTATATCAACAGAATTGGGGAGAACGTAAATTGTCTCCACTGGACAGGTCACCTGTCTCCTATGAAGGGAGAAAGATTGAACTCCAACTTTTTTAAAGATATCTTTGTGTTGAAGAGGAGACGTATTCCTGGAAAGATATATGTGGCAGTGAAAGGTTTGATCATATTGGGATGGTTTCATCAAGGATTGTTCTGTATGGTTTTACGTTAGGACACTAGTGAAATTGAAGAGTTGTTAAATTAATTTCCCACAGCATTCTCTCGGTAGACTCACACCTACTCCCCAAGATTATTAAAATATTGTCAATTATATCTGAAGCTAACATTTTCACAAAGTTAGATGTAGGAGTAGTTTATCATCAAGTAGACATAGCATCTGAATCCCAATACTTAACAGCATGTGTGTCTCTGTGGGGGACATATCTGTACTTCCACATGCCGTTCAGACTTGATTCCGCAGCTTTGGCCTTTCAAAGGATTGTGACTACCTTATTCAAAGAATAAAAATGTCTCTGTCTTTGTCCATGACCACATGGAGCATGACAACATTCTCAGGGTTTTTAGAAAAAGCTGGTGTGTTTCTTAAAAGAGAAAAATGCCACTTTTTGAAGCCCTCTGTTCAATATCTAGGCCATGTAATTTAAGCTGAGGGCATTCACCCCAACCAGGCTTATTAGAGGCTATTCTTGATGCACCTCTCCATGAGGATAACGTGGGTGTCAAGTCATTCCTTGATCTCTGTGGGTTTTACTCAAAATGTATTCCAGATTTTGCTACAAGAGTCAGACTAATTTCTAGTTCATTAAAAATCTAAAACAGAATTCCGTTCGGATTCTGATTGTGCTGCTGAATTCATCAATATCAAACAGCAACTATCTAATGTAAGTGTCCTAAAACCATATGATCACAGTTGTCAATGTTGTTTAACAGTGGATGTGAGCTAATTAGGTGTGGGAGTTGTTTTGCCAAGGACATATGGTGATCAGGAGCACATCAGTGGCTTTGCTTCATGAGTTCTCAGAGAGACTGATTCAGTCCAATCCATTATTCAGTGATGGGAAAATAACTCTTAGCCTGTAAGTGGAACATTGAAAAGTCGAGGAGCTATCTCTGGGGTAGACATTTTGTTTTACAAACAGATCATAAACCTTTGGTTTCTTTCCTAGGTGGCACCAACGTCTGGAACAGCACTCCAAAGATTGCAGCCATGTTACTTCAGTTTGATTTGAAGTGGTCCACATATACGGAGGAAAGAATGTGAGAGATGATTATTTATCTAGATATCCTGTCAGACTGAGACCCATATTTATACTTTTTCATGCAAAACTGCGTTAGCACAGTTTTGTGTGAAAAAGTATAGCGCCGTCTAGCGAAATTCCAAGACGCCGGCTGGGCGTTATATGCGCTAATGCCCTGTTAGTGTCCTTGTAAAGGACGCAAACAAGGTGGGGGAGGCGTAGGGGAAACCGGAGCTTGTGCGTCAAATTATGGCATTACACTGTTTAGAGGCAAAAAAATGCCTATCAGCAGTTTAGCTCCATTTTCTGGCGCACAACCCTCATGGACATGGCTCCTGTCTTAGTAAAGACAGGAGCCATGCAAACCACCCCATGGCCATGCCCAGGGGATGAATGTCCCCTGGACATGGCTTTTGGGTCCAGCACCATGCAAGGGGCCCCAAGTCAGGGTCCCCGGGTGTGAAAAAAAAAAAACTTACCGGGACTTACCTGGGATAGGTCCCCCTTCCTGTGGTGTCCCTCTGGTGTGGGTGGGGGTATCCCTAGGGCCAGGGAAAGGCACCTGTGGGCTGTTTTCATGGTCTCTGACCATGGAAATATGCCTACAGGTCCCCTAACGCCTGCCCATACGCAGGCGTCAAATAATGACGCTAAGCAAGCTTACCGCCATAATTTAAGGCCCCCATCCCACCGTGCTGGATTTTAGCACACGGGGATATATATGGCACTAAGGTCATACCGGCCTTTTCTGGACGGGAACACCTACCTTGCATCTCATTGACGCAAGGTAGGTTTTCCCATCCAGAAAACGACCTTAACTCCATACCTTTGGCGCTAGACGTGTCTAGTGCCAAAGTATAAATATGGAGTTAGGTTTGCGCTGAATTGCGTAAACAAAATGACGCTAATTCAGCGCAAACTGAGTATAAATATGGGTATAAGTGAACTGTATGATAGCAATCATGAGGATGAGTGTTGTTTGATTGCGGCTACTGAGGTGAAACATACAAGTTCATTCTCTGAAATTGAATGGAAGAACACCTCAAGGAATGATATGATTTTGAGTACTGTTATGAAGTATGTAAGAGAAGGTTGGCCTCAAGAGAGAACGTTGGATTTAAATATTCAACCATTTTTTAAGATCTCAGAAAAATTGACCACAGAGGATGGTTTACTCATGAGAGCTGATAAATTGATACCGCCTGTGAATCTCAAGCTTTTAATTTTCAAGAAAGCACACAAGGAACATTTGGGTGCCACTTAACTAAAAGAAGGGTATGTGAATGTTATTGGTGGCCTCAAATAGATTGCAAAATTGATCAATTAATTAAAAATTGTCCTGTTTGTGCCACTTGTGATAAGTCTCCTAAAATATTTTCACCACAGTTGCTGCCGATAGAATGTGCTTGGAAAAAATTGGGAATTGATCTGATAGGGTCATTCAATTCTTTTCCATGTCATTCACATTATGTGTATGTTCTTATGAATTATTACTTGAAATGGCCTCATGTAAAATTTGTAATGAACCTAATTCCAAATCTGTGGTGATGTTTTTAAAGGACATTTTCATGTGTGAAGGTTTCCCTGAAGAATTGATTTCTGATAATGATGTACAGTTTGTATCTATTGGAGTTGAAAACTTCTTAAAGGAAAGTTCTATTAAAGATTTGAAATGATCACTATATCCACCTCAAACTAATGGTCTTGTAAAATGCTTTAACAATGTCTTAGGGGAATGCATACAAGGGGGTGTTAGCAAATAAGTGTGTAGTCAATTATTTTTTCAAGACCATGTTATGGGTCTGAGGACCACACCACATTCAACCACAGGTGTGACTCCTTTTGAAGCTCTTAAAGACAGAAAACCGGCAATCCAAATTTCGACCTGCTTGGATGTTCAAACTTTTTTTTAAAAGCCATCCAACCAGGATCACAATATTGTTATTCAATTTAATGTTAAGAAAGCTCAATACAAACAAAAAACGTATTATAATGTTAAAAAAGTGTTAAAGACATTACTATAGCAGAAGGTGATTGGGGACAGTAAAACAGCGAGCTTTGTCAACAAAGGTGACCTAAAGTATTCTGATCCAGTAAAAGTAGACAGTGTGTGGTAATGCTATATTTATGAATGTGCGCGATTGGTGGGATACGGCAAAGGTGTCCAAAACCTCAGAACCAGAGAAGTTTAACCCCTTCGCTGCCAGGCCTTTTCCCCCTCCTGTGTCGAGCCTTTTTTTGGCTATTTGGTGCAGTTCGCGCTTAGGCCCTCATAACTTTTTGTTCACATAAGCTACCCACGCCAAATTTGCGTCCTTTTTTTCCAACATCCTAGGGATTCTAGAGGTACCCAGACTTTGTGGGTTCCCCAGAAGGAGGTCAAGAAATTAGCCAAAATACAGTGAAAATTTAGTTTTTTTCAAAAAAATGGGAAAAAGGGGCTGCAGAAGAAGGCTTGTGGTTTTTTCCATGAAAATTGCATCAACAAAGGGTTTGCGGTGCTAAAATCACCAGCTTCCCAGCTTTCAGGATCAGGCAGACTTGAATCAGAAAACCCAATTATTCAACACAATTTTGGCATTTTACTGGGACATACCCCATTTTTACGATTTTTTTATGCTTTCAGCCTCCTTCCAGTCAGTGACAGAAATGGGCATGAAACCAATGCTGGATCCCAGAAACCGCAACATTTCTTAAATCAAATCAAATCAAATCATTAACATTTATAAAGCGCGCTACTCACCCGTGCGGGTCTCAAGGCGCTAGGGGGGAAAGGGGGGGTTATCGCTGCTCGAACAGCCAAGTCTTTAGGAGTCTCCGGAAAGCGGAGTGGTCCTGGGTGGTCCTGAGGCTGGTGGGGAGGGAGTTCCAGGTCTTGGCCGCCAGGAAGGAGAAGGATCTCCCACCCGCCGTGGAGCGGCGGGTGCGAGGGACGGCAGCAAGTGCGAGGCCAGCGGAGCGGAGGGGGCGGGTGGGGACGTAGAAGCTGAGGCGTCTGTTGAGGTATTCCGGTCCCTTGTTGTGGAGGGCTTTGTGTGCGTGGGTGAGAAGACGGAAGGTGATCCTTTTGCTGACTGGGAGCCAATGCAGGTGTCTCAGGTGTGCGGAGATGTGGCTGTTGCGGGGTACGTCGAGGATGAGGCGGGCCGAGGCGTTTTGGATGCGTTGCAGGCGGTTTTGGAGTTTGGCGGTGGTCCCGGCGTAGAGGGTGTTGCCGTAGTCCAGGCGACTCGTGACAAGGGCGTGGGTCACGGTTTTTCTGGTGTCGGCGGGGATCCAGCGGAAGATCTTGCGGAGCATGCGGAGAGTGAGGAAGCAGGCGGAGGACACGGCGTTGACTTGCTTGGTCATGGTGAGAAGAGGGTCCAAGATGAAGCCGAGGTTGCGGGCGTGGTCTGCGGGGGTCGGTGCGGTGCCGAGGGCCGTGGGCCACCAGGAGTCGTCCCAGGCGGACGGGGTGTTGCCGAGGATGAGGACTTCCGTTTTTTCAGAGTTCAGCTTTAGGCGGCTGAGCCTCATCCAGTCTGCGACGTCCTTCATACCCTCTTGTAGGTTGGTCTTGGCGCTGGCGGGGTCCTTGGTGAGGGAGAGTACAAGTTGGGTGTCGTCGGCGTAGGAGGTGATGATGATGTCGTGCTTGCGTACGATGTCGGCGAGGGGGCTCATGTAGACATTGAAGAGTGTCGGGCTGAGCGATGAGCCTTGAGGTACGCCGCAGATGATCTTGGTGGGTTCTGAGCGAAACGGAGGGAGGTAAACTCTTTGGGAGCGGTTAGCGAGGAAGGAGGCGATCCAGTCCAGGGCCTGGCCTTGGATCCCGGTGGAGCGTAGGCGGGTGATTAGGGTGCGGTGACAGACGGTGTCAAAGGCAGCCGAGAGGTCGAGGAGAATGAGGGCGACTGTTTCACCGTTGTCCATCAGGGTTCTGATGTCGTCTGTGACTGAGATGAGGGCGGTTTCCATGCTGTGGTTGGTTCGGAATCCGGTTTGTGAAGGGTCGAGCAGGTTGTTGTCTTCCAGGAAGGTGGTCAGCTGTTTGTTGACGGTCTTTTCTATTACCTTGGCTGGGAAAGGTAGAAGAGAGATGGGGCGGAAGTTTTTCAGGTCGCTTGGGTCAGCCGTAGGTTTCTTTAGTAGGGCGTTGACTTCAGCGTGCTTCCAGCATTCGGGGAAGGTAGCAGAAGAAAAAGAAGAGTTGATGACGGTCTGGAGGTGCGGGGCGATGATGTCGTCGGCTTTGTTAAAGATGAAGTGCGGGCAGGGGTCCGAAGGGGCGCCGGAGTGGATAGAGTTCATGATGGATTTGGTTTCTTCCGTGTTGATGTGGGTCCAGTTGTTGAGGGTGATGTCCGGGGAAGCGGGTTCAGTGGTGTATGGTTGGGTCTGGTGTCCGAAGCTGTCGTGGAGGTCGCTGATCTTGCGATGGAAGAAAGTGGCGAGGGATTCGCACAAATCCTGTGAGGGCGTGACGGCGTTGGCGCTGGCGCTGGGGTTGGAGAACTCTTTGACGATGCTGAAGAGTTCTCTGCTGTTGTGGCTGTTTTTGTCTAGTCTGTCGGTGAAAAAGTTCCTTTTGGCAGTGCGGATCAGGTGGTGGTGTTCGCGTGTAGCGTTCTTGAGGGCGGTCATGTTGTCAGCGGTGTGGTCCTTGCGCCAGGCCTTCTCAAGGGCACGACAAGTTTTCTTTGATTCTTTGAGGGTGTCAGAGAACCAGAGAGGTTTTTTGGTGTTGGTCTGTCGATGCGTGCGTTTGAGGGGAGCAAGGTTGTCAGCGCAGTTGGAGATCCAGTTTGTGAGGTTGAGAGCTGCGTCGTTGGGGTCGGTGGTGAGGGTGGGTTGGTTGGCGGCGAGAGCGGAGAAGAGTTGCTCTTCAGGGATCTTGTTCCACTGTCGATGAGGGATGGGTTGAGTGCGGAGGTGGGAGGTCTCGCGTCGGAATGTGAAGTGAACGCAGCTGTGGTCGGTCCAGTGTAGGGCAGAGGTGTGGCTGAAGAAGACGTGTTTGCTGGCGGAGAAGATAGGGTCGAGCGTGTGTCCGGCGGTGTTCACCAGTTGTTTGAGGCCGAGGTTGGCGAGGTTGTCGAGCAGGGTGGTGGTGTTGGGGTCGTTGTTTTGTTCCAGATGGAAGTTGAGGTCGCCTAGGAGGATGTAGTCCGGTGAGGCGAGGGCGTGCGGGGAGATGAAGTCGGCGATGGCGTCGCTGAAAGAGGCGCGAGGTCCGGGAGGACGGTAGACGAGGGATCCTCTGAGGGTGGTCCTTGGGTCGGTGCGAATCTGAAAATGCAGGTGTTCAGCGGCGAGGGGGGGGTCTTCGGTGGAGGTGGTGACGCTGATGGAGTCTTTGAAGATGATGGCGACACCTCCTCCTACTTGGTTGGTGCGGTCTTTTCTGGAGATCTTGTAGCCTTCGGGGATGGCGGGTAGCGATGTCTGGAGCAGAGGAGGCGTTCATCCATGTCTCCGTGATGAAGGCGACGTCCGGGGCTGTGGAGTCCAGGAGGTCCCAAAGTTCAACGGCGTGCTTGTGGACGGAACGAGCGTTGATCAGGATGCACTTGAGGTGGTTGATGGCGCGTTGGCTTGTGGTAGTTGCGTGGTGGAAGATGCGTTTGCAGGAGTTGCAGGCGAAGGGTCCATGGGTGCGTTTGGGGTGAGCTAGGAAGCAGGTTTTGGAGCGCCCTGGGTTGAGGGCGTGGAGGGTGGTGGGGTCGTAGCGGATCAGCGGGGCTTGGGGGAGCTGGGGACCAGGGGTCGTGGCGCTGGGCACGGGCCAGGCGCGGACGGGCGCAGACGGGCTTGCCTCTGGCGCGCCTCCGGCGCGCCAGCGGCGTGCCCGCTGCGCAGTCGCGCAGCGGCCGCCATAAGAGGTAGGAGGGGGGGGAAGGGGTCAGCTGGGGGCGAATGGGAGCTGGGGGGCGGGGGCGTGCAGGAGGTCGCGGCGGGAAAGCGCGAGGGAGGGGGGGGACAGGTAGAGTGAGAGGAGCTGGGGGAGGGGGTTTAGGGTGGAGGAGGGTGAGTGTTAGGAGGTTTGGAGATTAGGGAGAGAGATAGGAGTAGGGTTGTGAAGATAGGGGAGGGGGGTTGTAGAGGTGGGTGAGGGAGAGAGGTAGAGTGAGAGGATAGGGAGATAGGTAGTAGAGGGGGTGGTGGGAGGGGGGGAGAGATAGAGAAATAGATAGAGAAAATAGATAGAGAAGTCGATAGATAGGGAAATAGATAGATAGACAGATAGGTAGGTAGGAGGAGGTGGAGAGTGGGGGAGTTAGATAGTGAGATAGGGAGCTAGAGAGATAGGAAGATAGGAGGAGTGAGGGAGGTAGATAGCGAACGGGTTAGCTAGGGGTGAGAGAGGGGGAGGCGAGTGAGGGAGGGGGATGAGGAAGGAGCAGGAGGGCAGGCTCGGGGGAAGAAGACGGAGGAGGTAGAAGAGCCGAAGACAGGAGAACAGAAGACAGAAGAACAGAAGACCGGAAGAGCAGAAGACAGAAGAACAGAAGAACAGAAGACAGAAGAACAGAAGAACAGAAGATCGGAAGAGCAGAAGAACAGAGAAGAACAGAGAAGAACAGGGAAGAACACAGAAGAACCGAGAAGAAGAACACAGAAGCACCGAGAAGAACAGAGAAGAAGAACACAGAAGACCGGAAGAACACAGAAGAACAGAAGGGAAGAACAGAAGAACAGAAGAGAAGAACAGAAGAACACAGAAGAAGATTGCAGAGGGGGAGCGAGGAGGAAGAGACAGAGAGGAGGAAAAGAAGCAGGAGAGAAGGTGAGTGGCGCGGGGCAGGGCGAGGGGCTGGGAGGAGGGGGGTACTTACAGTTAGGTGGGTCTCAGGAACACAGGAACTCGGGAACTTGGAGGAGCTGCAGCGGCAGGGGGAGCGACCTACCCTTGGGTCAAGGGTCGCTACCACTGTCGCGCAGCGGCCGCCATAAGAGGTAGGAGGGGGGGGAGGGGTCAGCTGGGGGCGAATGGGAGCTGGGGGGCGGGGGCGTGCAGGAGGTCGCGGCGGGAAAGCGCGAGGGAGGGGGGGGGACAGGTAGAGTGAGAGGAGCTGGGGGAGGGGGTTTAGGGTGGAGGAGGGTGAGTGTTAGGAGGTTTGGAGATTAGGGAGAGAGATAGGAGTAGGGTTGTGAAGATAGGGGAGGGGGGGTTGTAGAGGTGGGTGAGGGAGAGAGGTAGAGTGAGAGGATAGGGAGATAGGTAGTAGAGGGGGTGGCGGGAGGGGGGGAGAGATAGAGAAATAGATAGAGAAAATAGATAGAGAAGTCGATAGATAGGGAAATAGATAGATAGACAGATAGGTAGGTAGGAGGAGGTGGAGAGTGGGGGAGTTAGATAGTGAGATAGGGAGCTAGAGAGATAGGAAGATAGGAGGAGTGAGGGAGGTAGATAGCGAACGGGTTAGCTAGGGGTGAGAGAGGGGGAGGCGAGTGAGGGAGGGGGATGAGGAAGGAGCAGGAGGGCAGGCTCGGGGGAAGAAGACGGAGGAGGTAGAAGAGCCGAAGACAGGAGAACAGAAGACAGAAGAACAGAAGACAGAAGAACAGAAGACCGGAAGAGCAGAAGACAGAAGAACAGAAGAACAGAAGACAGAAGAACAGAAGAACAGAAGACAGAAGCACAGAAGATCGGAAGAGCAGAAGAACAGAGAAGAACAGAGAAGAACACAGAAGAACCGAGAAGAAGAACACAGAAGCACCGAGAAGAACAGAGAAGAAGAACACAGAAGACCGGAAGAACACAGAAGAACAGAAGGGAAGAACAGAAGAGAAGAACAGAAGAACACAGAAGAAGATTGCAGAGGGGGAGCGAGGAGGAAGAGACAGAGAGGAGGAAAAGAAGCAGGAGCAGGAGAGAAGGTGAGTGGCGCGGGGCAGGGCGAGGGGCTGGGAGGAGGGGGGTACTTACAGTTAGGTGGGTCTCAGGAACACAGGAACTCAGGAACTTGGAGGAGCTGCAGCGGCAGGGGGAGCGACCTACCCTTGGGTCAAGGGTCGCTACCACTGTCGCGCAGCGGCCGCCATAAGAGGTAGGAGGGGGGGAGGGGTCAGCTGGGGGCGAATGGGAGCTGGGGGGCGGGGGCGTGCAGGAGGTCGTGGCGGGAAAGCGCGAGGGAGGGGGGGGACAGGTAGAGTGAGAGGAGCTGGGGGAGGGGGTTTAGGGTGGAGGAGGGTGAGTGTTAGGAGGTTTGGAGATTAGGGAGAGAGATAGGAGTAGGGTTGTGAAGATAGGGGAGGGGGGGTTGTAGAGGTGGGTGAGGGAGAGAGGTAGAGTGAGAGGATAGGGAGATAGGTAGTAGAGGGGGTGGCGGGAGGGGGGGAGAGATAGAGAAATAGATAGAGAAAATAGATAGAGAAGTCGATAGATAGGGAAATAGATAGATAGACAGATAGGTAGGTAGGAGGAGGTGGAGAGTGGGGGAGTTAGATAGTGAGATAGGGAGCTAGAGAGATAGGAAGATAGGAGGAGTGAGGGAGGTAGATAGCGAACGGGTTAGCTAGGGGTGAGAGAGGGGGAGGCGAGTGAGGGAGGGGGATGAGGAAGGAGCAGGAGGGCAGGCTCGGGGGAAGAAGACGGAGGAGGTAGAAGAGCCGAAGACAGGAGAACAGAAGACAGAAGAACAGAAGACAGAAGAACAGAAGACCGGAAGAGCAGAAGACAGAAGAACAGAAGAACAGAAGACAGAAGAACAGAAGAACAGAAGACAGAAGAACAGAAGATCGGAAGAGTAAAAGTAGACAAAATTCTGAATTCAGCAAGGGGTAATTTGTGTAGATCCTACAAGGGTTTCCTACAGAAAATAACAACTGAAAAAGAAAAATATTGAAATTGAGGTGAAAAAAACATAAATTTTTCTCTACGTTTTACTCTGTAACTTTTTCCTGCAATGTCAGATTTTCGAAAGCAATATACCGTTACGTCTGCTGGACTCCTCTGGTTGCGGGGATATATAGGGCTTGTAGGTTCATCAAGAACCCTAGGTACCCAGAGCCAATAAATGAGCTGCACCCTGCAGTTCGTTTTCATTCTATACCGGGTATACAGCAATTCATTTGCTGAAATATAAAGAGTGAAAAATAGCTATCAAGAAAACCTTTGTATTTCCGAAAAGGGCACAAGATAAGGTGTTGAGGAGCAGTGGTTATTTGCACATCTCTGAATTCCGGGGTGACCATAATAGCATGTGAATTACAGGGCATTTCTCAAATAGATGTCTTTTTTACACACTCCCTTATATTTGGAAGGACAAAATGTTGAGAAAGACAATGGGCAATAACACTTGTTTTGCTAATCTATGTTCCCCTAAGTCTCCCGATAAAAATTATACCTCACTTGACTGGGTAGGCCTAGCGCCCGCGTCAGGAAACGCCCCAAAACGCAACGTGGACACATCACATATTTTGAAAGAAAACAGGGGTGTTTTTTGCAACGTGCCTACCTGTAGATTTTGGCTCTAGCTCAGCCAGCACCTAGGGAAACCTACCAAACCTGTGCATTTTTGAAAACTAGAGACCTAGGGGAATCCAAGATGGGGTGACTTGTGGGGCTCTGACCAGGTTCTGTTACCCAGAATCCTTTGCAAACCTCAAAACTTGGCTAAAAAAACACATTTTCCTCAAATTTAGGTGACAGAAAGTTCTGGAATCAGGGAGGAGCCACAAATTTCCTTCCACCCAGCGTTCCCCCAAGTCTCCCGATAAAAATGATACCTCACTTGTGTGGCTAGGCCTAGCGCCTGCGACAGGAAATGCCCCAAAACGCAACGTGGACACATCACATTTTTTTAAAGAAAACAGAGGTGTTTTTTGCAAAGTGCTTACCTGTAGATTTTGGCCTCTAGCTCAGCCGGCACCTAGGGAAACCTACCAAACCTGTGCATTTTTGAAAACTAGAGACCTAGGGGAATCCAAGATGGGGTGACTTGTGGGGCTCTGACCAGGTTCTGTTACCCAGAATCCTTTGCAAACCTCAAAACTTGGCTAAAAAAACACATTTTCCTCAAATTTAGGTGACAGAAAGTTCTGGAATCAGGGAGGAGCCACAAATTTCCTTCCACCCAGCGTTCCCCCAAGTCTCCCGATAAAAATTATACCTCACTTGTGTTGGTAGGCCTAGCGCCCGTGACAGGAAACGCCCCAAAACACAACGTGGACACATCACATTTTTTTAAAGAAAACAGAGGTGTTTTTTGCAAAGTGCCTACCTGTAGATTTTGGCCTCTAGCTCAGCCGGCACCTAGGGAAACCTACCAAACCTGTGCATTGTTGAAAACTAGAGACCTAGGGGAATCCAAGATGGGGTGACTTGTGGGGCTCTGACCAGGGTCTGTTACCCAGAATCCTTTGCAAACCTCAAAATTTGGCTAAAAAAACACATGTTCCTCACATTTCTGTGGCAGAAAGTTCTGGAATCTGAGAGGAGCCACAAATTTCCTTCTACCCAGCGTTCCCCCAAGTCTCCCGATAAAAATGATACCTCACTTATGTGGGTAGGCCTAGCGCCCGCGACAGGAAATGCCCCAAAGTGCAACGTGGACGCATCACATTTTTTTAAAGAAAACAGAGGTGTTTTTTGCAAAGTGCCTACCTGTAGATTTTGGCCTCTAGCTCAGCCGGCACCTAGGGAAACCTACCAAACCTGTGCATTTTTGAAAACTAGAGACCTAGGGGAATCCAAGATGGGGTGACTTGTGGGGCTCTGACCAGGTTCTGTTCCCCAGAATCCTTTGCAAACCTCACAATTTGGCTAAAAAAACACATGTTCCTCGCATTTCTGTGGCAGAAAGTTCTGGAATCTGAGAGGAGCCACAAATTTCCTTCTACCCAGCGTTCGCCCAAGTCTCCCGATAAAAATGATGCCTAGCGCCCGCGACAGGAAATGCCCCAAAGCGCAAAGTGGACACATCCCATTTTTTTGAAAGAAAACAGAGGTGTTTTTTGCAAAGTGCCTACCTGTAGATTTTGGCCTCTAGCTCAGCCGGCACCTAGGGAAACCTACCAAACCTGTGCATTGTTGAAAACTAGAGACCTAGGGGAATCCAAGATGGGGTGACTTGTGGGGCTCTGACCAGGTTCTGTTACCCAGAATCCTTTGCAAACCTCAAAATTTGGCAAAAAAAACATGTTCCTCACATTTCTGTGGCAGAAAGTTCTGGAATCTGAGAGGAGCCACAGATTTCCTTCCACCCAGCGTTCCCCCAAGTCTCCCGATAAAAATGATACCTCACTTGTGTGGGTAGGCCTAGCGCCCGCGACAGGAAATACACCAAAGCGCAACATGGACACATCCAATTTTTTTAAAGAAAACAGAGGTGTTTTTTGCAAAGTGCCTACCTGTAGATTTTGGCCTCTAGCTCAGCCGGCACCTAGGGAAACCTACCAAACCCGTGCATTTTTTAAAACTAGAGACCTAGGGGAATCCAAGATGGGGTGGCTTGTGGGGCTCTGACCAGGTTCTGTTCCCCAGAATCCTTTGCAAACCTCACAATTTGGCTAAAAAAACACATGTTCCTCACATTTCTGTGGCAGAAAGTTCTGGAATCTGAGAGGAGCCACAGATTTCCTTCCACCCAGCGTTTCCCCAAGTCTCTCGATAAAAATGATACCTCACTTGTGTGGGTGGGACTAGCGCCCGCGACAGGAAATGCCACAAAGCGCAACGTGGACACATCCAATTTTTTTTAAGAAAACAGAGGTGTTTTTTGCAAAGTGTCTACCTGTAGATTTTGGCCTCTAGCTCAGCCGGCACCTAGGGAAACCTACCAAACCTGTGCATTTTTGAAAACTAGAGACCTAGGGGAATCCAAGATGGGGTGACTTGTGGGGCTCTGACCAGGTTCTGTTCCCCAGAATCCTTTGCAAACCTCACAATTTGGCTAAAAAAACACATGTTCCTCACATTTCTGTGGCAGAAAGTTCTGGAATCTGAGAGGAGCCACAAATTTCCTTCCACCCAGCGTTTCCCCAAGTCTCCCGATAAAAATGATACCTCACTTGTGTGGGTAGGACTAGCGCCCACGAAAGGAAATGGCCCAAAACACAACGTGGACACATCACATTTTTTCATAGAAAACAGTGCCTACCTGTGGATTTTGGCCTGTAGCTCAGCCGGCACCTGGGGAAACCTAGCAAACCAGCGCATTTTTGAAAACTAGAAACCCAGGGGAATCCAAGATAGGGTGACTTGCGGGGCTCTGACCAGGTTATGTTACCCAGAATCCTTTGCAAACATCAAAATTTGGCCAAAAAAAAACACTTTTTCCTCTCATTTTGGTGACAGAAAGTTCTGGAATCTGAGAGGAGCCACAAATTTCCTTCCACCCAGCGTTCCCCTAAGTCTCTCAATAAAAATGGTACCTCACTTCTGTGGGTAGGCCTAGCGCCCACGAAAGAAATTTGGCCCAAAACACAACGTGGACACAACATATTTTTTCACAGAAAACAGAGGTGTTTTTTGCAAAGTGCCTACCTGTGGATTTTGGCCTCTAGCTCAGCCGGCCCCAGGGGGGACAGAAATGGCCTAAAATAAATTTGCCCCCCAAACCCCCACCCTGGGAGCGACCCTTGCCTACGGGGTCGCTCCCCCTGCGTGACATTGGCGCCAAAAAACAAATCCCCTGTGCCTAGTGGTTTCTGCCCCCTTGGGGGCAGATTGACCTATACAATTTGCCCCCCAGGGGAGCGACCCTTGCCTAATGGGTCGCTCCCCACCTCTAAAAAAACAAACAAACAAAAAAAAACACACAAAAAAAAATTGCCCTGCCGCCTAGTGGTTTCTGCTCCCCCTGGGGGCAGATCGGCCTAATAATAGGCCGATCTGCCCCCAGGGGGGGGCAGAAATGGCCTAAAATAATCCCTCCCCCCCCCCAGGGAGCGACCCTTGCCTAAGGGGCCGCTCCCCTTGCGTGAAATTCACGCAAAGAAAAAACTCCCTGGTGTCTAGTGGTTTCTGCCCCCCTTGGGGGCAGATTGGCCTCATCAAAATAGGCCAATCTGCCCCCAAGGGGGGCAGAAATGGCCTAATTATAATTTGCCCCCTAGGGGAGCGACCCTTGCCCAAGGGGTCGCTCCCTTATGTCAATTTCTAAAAAAAAAAAAAAATGATCCCTGGTGCCTAGTGGGGTTTCAAAAGCTGGATTGCAAGCAATCCGGCTTTTGAAACCCTGGGAGAGACTTCAAAGGGAAGGAAATATATTTCCTTCCCTTTGAAGCCCCTCCGGGCCTCCCCCAGTGATTGAAAGAGAAATGCTTTGCATTTCTTTCGCGATGGGGGAGGCCCCTGTGACAAGGGGGGTGGGGGGGTCGGTGTGGAAGGGGAAGGTCTTCCCCTTCCATTCCTGCCTTGGGGGGGAGGGAGGTGCACAGGGGGGGGCGCGCTAGCGCTTCCCCAAGTTCCTGTGTGCCTTGGACGAGGTGACCTCGTCCAAGACACAGAGGAACTGTAGCCTTGGACGAGGTCACCTCGTCCAAGGCACAGAAGGGGTTAAGGAAAACGGGCTGCAGTACAAAATAAAAAACTGCTTTATTGAAAAACCAGTCACAGACATGGAGGTCTGCTGTCTCCAGCAGGCCACCATCCCTGTGAGTGCAGGGAATAGCAAGGGGGGGTCGCAAATTGCAACCCACCTCATTAATATTAATGAGGTGGGTCTTTGCGACCCCCTTGCGATTCGCAGAAAGTGTCTGAGACACCGTTCTGCATATGCTTTTGCGACTCGTAAATTAATTGTTATTCTTATGAGCAAATGCGGTTCCAAATGTTAGTGTAGGCTCAAAGAATCCTCTAACCAATACTATGTCATGATCCTTAGCTACTCTACTCAGATACCTAATAATAGGAACAAACGAGAACACTGCATCATGGTTAGAATAAAAATACTGGATATACTCTTGGTCATAGAACCTTGTTAGTAGCAGACAACTTATTCCATCGGTTAAGGGAAGACTATGGTATGTAACTCCTTCCTCGACTGACGAAGGAATTTGCGTACAGACAAGACAATTCCTTGCATCCATCGTCTCAACATACTCACTTAACAAGCGATAGAAGAAGTTGGAAGAAAGTTCTCCTTGAGCATTAGTATAATCATGCAAATATTTCTCACCTAACTTAAACTTCTCTAAAGCCGTTAGTGTAGTAGTTTCAGAAGACTTGCTCTGTTTGTTTCTCAGCACCGTCTGCTTCTGGGAGAAACCCTGCTGAGCTAGGCTCTCCTGCTGTATCCACTGAGATTGATTCTTCCGCACCCTCCTGTAATTCTTCACTTTCGTCTCTTACAGGGGTGATGGAACCATCTTCTACAGCCTCTTGTTCGATTTCAGGCTCTCTTGGCTCTTTTTCTGGTTCAGGTGCTGCAGCCTGTTTTGCAGTTGTTGGTGCTCTCAACAACGCTTCTTCATGATCCAGTGGACATGACACTTTCTTCATGTGACTCACGTGAATCCAGTTCAGGAGTCCTGCACACTTCACAGCTGTCGTAGTTGTCAAAATCACCTGGTAAGGCCCTCTCCAACGTGGCTTCAAACACGTCTTGCGAACATGTTTTCGGACAACGACCCAGTCGCCGGCTCTCAGGTTGTGCCCTGGATCATGAATTGGTGGCAGGGTAGTGGCCTTCACCTGCTGAGAGAAAAAGCAAACCACATCAGCCAGACCCTTGCAGTAGTCCAACAGCATATCATCTGTAATATTTACAAGTGCTTTGACTGGAACTGCTGGCAATCTCATTGCTCTGCCCATATGAATCTCAAGGGCGTGACAGTTCTGTCTTCTTGTCAGGTGTAATTCTCATTGACATCAATACCAAAGGCAGTGCATTTGGCCATTTCAGATTCGTAGCTACCCACATCTTAGCAAGTCTTGATTTCAAAGTACTATTCATCTGCTTCACTAGTCCTGATGCTTCAGGGCGGTAGCTACAAAGCAACTTCTGATCAATGGTTAGTGCTGCACACAAAAGTTTGATCACCTCATTATTGAAGTGCGTTCCCCTATCTGATTCTAAAGAGGTTGGAAACCCGAAACGTGATACGAACTCTCTAAGCAACAGCTTTGCTACTATGTGGTTGTAATTTCTTCTTGTGGGGTACGCTTCAATCCAGTGACTAAAAATGCACACAATCACCAACACATATTTCAAACCTCCACACGCAGGCATCTCAATGAAATCTAGTTGTATTCTGCTGAATAGACCTCCTGCTCTTCCAATGTGGCTCAAATTCACCACAGTCCCTTTCGCCACATTTAATTGTTGACAGATAATGCAGCGATGGCATACTGCTTCTGCTGCCTGCTTAAACTTGGGATTAAACCAATCAATTTTGAACAAACGAACCCTGGCATCCCTCCCAATGTGTGCCTGACCATGATAATATCTTGCCATTTGTGACAGCAAACTATTTGGTAAAACCATCTGACCCTCTTCTGATACCCATAGCTCATCCTGCCTCTGGACGCACTTCATCTTCAACCACGATTTCTTTTCCTCCCTGTCGACATTACTCTGCAATGTTTTCAATTCTTCCATTGTGTCAATCACAGTTAATGCAAAACCTGTACATGTAGTGTCTTCTTCAGTCATCAACTCCCACTTGTCCTTGAATGATATACAGTTCAATATGCAAAACCTTGCGACTTGATCCGCATATCCATTTCCTAGTGACACATAGTCCTGTGATTTTAGATGTGCGCTGCATTTCACCACGGCAATTTCTTCAGGCAACAATTCTTTTATTCTGTTGCCATTTCTTACTGGTGAACCAGTAGAGGTCAGGAAACCTCTCTGTGACCACAATTGACCAAAATCATGAACAATTCCAAATCCATATTGGCTATCTGTATACACAGTGACTGTTAGTCTAGCAGATACATGGCACGCTCTAGTAAGAGCTACCAATTCTACTACTTGTGCAGAATATACACCTCAAAGCCAAAAAGCTTCTAAAGTAACTGTAATTGTGGACACGGCATAGCCTGCTCTTAGTGTTCCTGTACATCTCTGAGACATGAACCATCAACAAAGACAATTTGGTCATTTTCTTCCAATCATGTATCCCTAATGTCAGGTCTTGGTTTTGTGCACAACTCTGTTACCTCAAGACAATTATGCTCAGTCTTCCTCTTTTTCAATTCCAACAGTATCACTTGGAAGTAATGTTGCCAGGTTCAGCACTGTACATCTTTTCCATGTTACATTTAGAGGACCTAATATGCTTGTCTCATACCTTGTCCTCTGTCACCAGTCAAATATTGTGTTTTCGTCCTTGTCAGTAAAATCTCAACGGAGCGAGGTACCATTACCGTCAGAAGGTATCCCATCACTACTAGCTCACATTGTGAAATGCTTTGACCAACTGCGGCAACTGCATGCAAACAACCTGGTAAGGCTGCTGCAACTGGGTCCAAGGTAGCTGAAAAATAGGCTACTGGGCGATAAGCACCTCCATGGACCTGTGTCAAGTCAGACAAAGAACAAGCATCACATTCATGACAAAACAATGTGAATGGCTTAGTGTAATCAGGCATTCCAAACGCTGGAGCTCTGCACAAACTCTCTCTCAACTCAGTAAATGCTTTCATCTGGTCCTGGTCTAATGTAATAGGGTCTGTGACATTCTTATGTGTCAGCTGCTGCAGTGGTTTGGCAATCTTAGCAAAATTTGGAATCCACTGACGACAATAACCTGCCATTCCCAGGAACATTCTGACATCTCTTTGTGAAGTCGGGGGCTTCCTTGCAATATCATTGTAATCCTTTCTCTGGAAATCCTCCTTGACCCTTTCTCAACTGGGTGACCCAGATATTTCACTGACTTCTGACAGTACCTAAACTTTAAAGGTGACACCTTATGTCCAAATGTTCCCAAATTATTCAATAGGGCAATTGAGTTGTATCTACAATTGTCCCTTGTTTTTGATGCAATCAGCAAATCATCAGTGTACTGCACCAGAGTCGATTGGTACAGTAGTTCTAATGACTCCAAGTTTTTTTTCAAAATCTGATTAGACCCTTGAGGAAGTCTGCACCAACTGTAGACCATGTCTAGGAATTAGAAACTACAGACAAACTGATTATCCTCATGAAGAGTCACAGAAAAGAAAACTTGTGACAAATCAACCACTGTGAACCATTCTGCATCGCATGGAATCTGAAACATAATTACTGCTGGGTTTGGCACCACAGGACAACACTTGACCACCATGTCATTCACTTTTCGCAAATCTGGTACAATTCGCACTTTTCCACAAGGTTTCTTCAAACCCATATCGGTGAATTACATGGGCTACTCAGCACTTCTTTCAAAACCCCTTGTTTCAGGAATTCTCCAATTATTTGTGCCACTTTCATTAGAACATCTTGTGCCATATTGTACTGTGGAAGCTGCGGAAACACTACATTTGGCTTCAAAGTGACCTTAATCGGCTCCACTCCCTTGATCAGACCCACTTCTTTACCTGTCAGGTCCCACACATTTTCCTGTACTGTTCCCTGCAAGTCTGCATGAAGCTCTGTTACCATAAACATGGGGGAAAACTCATTCAAAGGGTACTCCTCATTGGTAGTTTTATTCTCAGTTTCTGTAGTTAGTTCTTCCTCATCATCACTATTTGTCTGGATCTCTATTCTAGCAGTTGAACAAGTAATCAAACATTTGGTCTTGCACATTAAGGCCCGTATTTATACTCAGTTTGCGCCGAATTAGCGTCGTTTTTTTCCGACGCAAATTCGGCGCAAAACTAACGCCATATTTATACTTTGGCGTTAGATGCGTCTAGCGCCAAAGTATGGGCAAATAGCGTCATTTTTTTGCGTGAACGCCTTCCTTGCGTTAATGAGATGCAAGGAAGGCGTTCCCGTCTAAAAAAATGACGGCGACGCAAATGCGTCGTATTTATACTCCCGGGCAAAAATCACGCCCGGGAGTGGTCGGGTCAAAAAACCCCGCATTTGCGCCACTTTTTAACGCCTGGGTCAGGGTAGGCGTTGAGGGGCCTGTGGGCTCAAAATGAGCCCACAGGTGCCTTCCCATGCCCCCAGGGACCCCCCCTGCCACCCTTGCCCACCCCAGGAGGACACCCAATGATGGAGGGACCCATCCCAGGGACATTCAGGTAAGTTCAGGTAAGTATAATTTTTTATTTTTTTAAAATTTTTTTGGTGGCATAGGGGGGCCTTATTTGTGCCCCCCTACATGCCACTATGCCCAATGACCATGCCCAGGGGACATAAGTCCCCTGGGCATGGCCATTGGGCAAGGGGGCATGACTCCTGTCTTTACTAAGACAGGAGTCATTTAAATGGCGTCTGGGCGTCGGAAAAAATGGCGCAAATCGGGTTGAGGCGATTTTTTTGCCTCAACCTGACTTGCCCCATTTTAAGACGCCCTAACGCCATTTTCCCCCTACGCCGGCGCTGCCTGGTCTACGTGGTTTTTTTCCACGCACACCAGGCAGCGCCGGTCTGCTAGCGCCGGCTAACGCCATTCCATAAATACGGCGCCCGCATGGCGCTTCAGAATGGCGTTAGACGGCGCTAAATTTTTTGACGCTAAACTGCGTTAGCGCAGTTTAGCGTCAAAAAGTATAAATATGGGCCTAAGTCCCTTCCCAGTATGGATACTGGACTTGAATCACAGACTACAAACTTATGCAGTCCCTGAAAGTGGATCCGTGATCGGATTTGTCAAATGCTAATTCGCGCTTCCACTGTCCCACGGCTCCGCAAATGTGACACAGCAACACCTTCATTCCTTGCACATCATTCTGAACCACCACAGTAATCAAATCCGGTCCGCAATTCATATTGACTCCACGACCTCTACCTCTCACCTAAGGCTGAAATATAACATTCCCTGCTGCTGCCGGTATCTGCTGCACAAAAGCTCCCTGCACTCCTGTTTGGGCTGCCTTAATTTGCATCACCATCGCTTTCTCCTTCAACTTCTCTGCTTCAACTCAATCTCGTCACTACAGTATTTTGCATACTGCAATACCTCATCAATGGGCTTCGCTTGTCAACAAATCAAATGACTCTTAATTATCTGACCTATTTTAGATCTCATTCCTTCCATGAACCTGACCACAAAATGCAACATGTCTTTTGGCTTGATTGCTTCCTTACCACTGTACTTCTTGAACGCCTTCAACAATCTCTCATAGTACGCATGTATTGACTCTTTTACCTCCTGTGCTATCCTGTCAATTCTCTGCCAGTCGATATTGTTAGGTGAAATTCTCAACTTCAGGAACTAATAATGTTTCATTACTTCAGGTGATGGTGCACCTGTAACTCTATCCCTTTCTGGTTCACTTGTTGGCCAATCTAGTGCCCTCTTGCATTCAACCCACAAATTAGCTGGAACCACTATCTCCAACTGAGTATTCAAGTCTTCCCACAGACATTTTGAAAGCTTCACAAATCTGTCTGTCTGCTGATACCACTCAACCGGTTTCTCCCTCAGCTTCGGATAATCATTTGTGAATGACAGAATATTACTCCTGTGCCACGGAACATGAACAAATTGCCCTCCTGGAACTTCCCTCATTGGCAACATTTTCACTGGATCCTTTTCTTTCTGAACACTTTCGGGCCCTTCTTGTGAATCTCGTATCCGTTTATCCTTCTTCTTTGCCCATCTGCCTTCACACTTCTCTAATGCTCCCCAAATCTGAGCACTTTGTAATAGTTCCTTGAGGTGCGCTTTCATCCCAGCTGATTTCATGTGTTCAAAATCTTTTGCTTCAGAATCTTACCTGTAGCTTCTTTTCAGATGCTTTGTTTTCCCAATTTCTATATCATGTTTTTCTGCCACGTCTGCCAACCTCTGATGTATCTTGCCCACCTCTCTCGTGATCCTCAGACATAAGTATCTCAGCTCTTCCTCAGTATAGGAATCTAACCTATTCACTCCCATTGATCCCTCGACTAGTTCAGTTATTCCTGTAGCCAGCCTTACGCGATCAATCAGCTCTTCGCCCTTGGATACATTCTGTGGAGTATTCAGTCTGTCTAGCCACTCGTTTAGCTGCTGCGCTGTTAATCTCTGCAACGTAATGTTACTTGCATTTGGCAATGGCACCTGTTGTACCACTGACTTACACTCATGCCATTTGGGGCATCTGGAAGTGCAACAAGTAGACTAAGATCCATTAGTGACCTAGATCCATCATAGGTCTGACCCATAGACGAAACTACCTGCACATGTTCTCTGACCCCCTCCTCACGAGGCTCTGTGACATTTCGCCTTGCTCTCCTGTGATCGGCTTCTTTTGTGCAAACAATGGTACAGCTGGACCAACAGTAATCGGCAGTGATATTGCGTCTGGGGCTGCTCTGACACCCGTATTCTGTGGAAGGGCTACTCCCATTTTCTGATTAATCACTGGAGTCACTTCTGACTGTGTCCCTGTCATTGGTGTAAACTTCGGCAAACCCTGTGGCTGTGCCTGAGGCATCACCATCAGAGTCAGCTCAGTCTGGACTAACAATGATCTTGGAACCACTTGCTCCGTAGGAACCACTACGTTCGAAATTGTCTCAAGAATTGGTAACACTGGATAAATTCTCTGTACTGGTGTTGGACGCATCTGTGCCTGGACTACCGAAGTAGTCAACGCATTTGGAGTACTCTGCACTACCCCTTGTACCTGTCCATTGTATGCGCAGTTGGTACCTAGAAAGAAAAGGCAGAAAGGTAATTCAGTCACATTGTCATATCTACCTAACCTCAGTATGGATCAGCAACAAAGTCAGTCTTCGTCTTCAGGTCATCAGTTGATCAGCATCGCATAAGGCTCTCAAGAGAATGAGCCCAATGACAGAATCTCGAATCACCTCCCCAATATCACATCAAGTTCGGAATTTCGTTGTTGTATCAAAGTCACCCAGACTATCCCCCAATTCCTAATTGGTCAATTAATCATACGATTTTACTTTATCCAATACGTTTTGTAATTCAAATCTATGAATTGTAATATTACACAGTTCCCATATAGTTGATTGGTTCACTTTTCGATGTCCTCATCATCCAGCTCGTCAAGTGTCGAAAATGTTGCATCTTCTTCTCCAGTCAGTGTCCTCATTGTTTGCGTACTGGGAAAGTACACTCTGAGCACTCTACACACTATTGTTACAATTATAGCTTCATCATCTCCTGTCCGTTGGTTCACGCAAAGGTTTCAGCTAAGCAGATTTTATCAAACAATGAGCAGTTCACGGTTAGTTCCATTTGTCAGCATCTTTTCATTGAATGTTAATATTCAGGTTCTGCACGAGGCCTGGCAAAACTAGGCCACAACTTTGGGTAAGTTAAGCCCTACAATATAATGCAAAACATAAGTAATATCTCTCAATATGACATACTACTATTAATATAATTGTGAGAAGGTAGCCTCTTTCTAGCATTGTTACCCCCACTTGTGGCCTGTTTGTGAGTGTATCTCTGTGTGTTTTTACGGTCTCACTGGGATCCTGCTAGCCAGGGCCCCAGTGCTCATAGTGAAAACCCTATTTGCCAGTGTATTTTGCCTGTCTCACTGGGATCCTGCTAGCCAGGAACCCAGTGCTCATAGTTTATGGCCTATGTGTGTGTTGTCTGTAGTGCTTACTGTGTCACTGAGGATCTGCTAATCAGCACCTCAGTGCTTATGCTCTCTCTGACTTTAAATTTGTCACTATAGGCTAGTGACTAAATTTACCAATTCTAATTGACACATTGGAACACCCTTATAATTCCCTATTATATGGTATCTAGGTACCCCGGGTATTGGGGTTCCAGGAGATCTACATGGGCTGCAGCTTTTCTTTTGCCACCCATAGGGAGCTCAGATAAACCTTTACACAGGACTGCCATTGCAGCCTGAGTGACATAACGCACACGTTATTTCACAGCCATTTTCACTGCACTTAAGTAACTTATAAGTCACCTATATGTCTAACCTTCACTTGCTGAAGGTTAGGTGCAAAGTTACTAAGTGTGAGGGCACCCTTGCGCTAGCAAAGGTTCCCCCACATAGTTCAGGGCCATTTCCCCGGACTTTGTGAGTGTGGGGACAACATTACATGCGTGCACTACATATAGGTCAATACCTATATGTAGCTTCACAATGGTAACTCCGAATATGGCCATGTAACATGTCTAAGATCATGGAAATGTCCCCCCATGCCAAATCTGGTATTGGGGAGCCAATTCCATACATCCTGCGGGCTCCACTATGGACCCCCAGTCCTGCCAAACCAGCTCTCTTGGGTTTTCTCTGCAGCTACAGCTACAGCTGCTGCCACCCCACAGACAGGGTTCTGCCCTCCTGGAGTCTGGGCAGCCCAGTCCCAGGAAGGCAGAACAAAGCATTTCCTCTGCGAGCAGGGTGTTACACCCTCTCTCTTTGGAAATAGGTGTTAAAAGCTGGAGAGGGGTAGCCTCTCCCAGCCTCTGGAAATGCTTTGAAGGGCACAGTTGGTGCCCTCTTTGCATAAGCCAGTCTACACCAGTTTAGGGAACCCCCAGTCCCTGCTCTGGTGCAAAATTGGACAAAGGAAAGAGGAGTGACCACTCCCCTGTCCATCACCAACCCAGGGGTGGTGCCCAGAGCTCCTCCAGTGTGTCTCAGACCTCTGCCATCTTGTTTCCAGAGGTGTGGGGGCACTCTGGAGGCCTCTGAGTGGCCAGTGCCAGCAGGTGACATCAGATACCCCTCCTGATAGGTGCATACCTGACTAGGTGGCCAATCCTCCTCTGAGGGCTATTTAGGGTCTCTCCAGTGGTCTTTTCCTCAGATAACGACTTGCAAGAATCCAGCAGGACTCCTCTGCACTTCTCTCTTTGACTTCTGCCAAGGATCGACCACTGACTGCTCCAGGGTGCCTGCAAAACTGCAACAAAGCAGCCTGCCGACTTTCTTGACTGTTTCCTGGTGGTGCATGCCTTGGGGGCTTCCTGCCTTCACCCTACACTGGAAGCCACAAAGAAATCTCCTGTGGGTCGACGAAATCTTCCCCCTGCTTCAGCAGGCACCTAACTTCAGCTTCACCGGTACTCTGGGACCCCTCTCATCCTGACGAGCGTGCCATCTGGAACACAGGTGGTGGACCCAAGGGACACAGACTGTCCAGTGGTCCAAACTGTACAAATTTGGAGGAGGTAAGTCCTTGCCTCCCCTCTCCAGACAGTAATCGTGTGCACCGCGTGAACTACAGCTACAAGGGCTTCTGTGTACATTTCCAAGAAATCCTGCTGCACAGCCGAGCCTAGGTCCCCTGCACTCTGTCCTGCGATGCTCAGCTCCCTGAGTTGATCTCCGGTGTCGTGGGACCTCCTTTTGCAGTGTTGAGATGACCGCTGTGTTAAGTCTTCTTGAACCCGTGTTCAAGGACTTCTTCGGGTGCTTCCTGCTTGTTCAGGGTCTCTTTACGTTGCTGAGGGCCCCCTCTGTCTCCTCTCCCAAGTGGTGACATCCTGGTCCTTCCTGGGGCCGGGCAGCACCCTTTTTCTCCAACCGTGACTCTTGCAGCTAGCAAGGCTTGTTTGTGGTATTTTGCCAGGGAAACAACTCTGCATCCTCCAGCATGCCATGGGACATCTTCTGCACAAAGAAGAACTTCTGACCTCCTTTCGTTGTTGCAGAATCTTCAGCTTCTTCCAATCGGAGGCAGCCATTTTGCACCTTCATCCGGGATTTATTGGGCTCCTGCCCCCCCGGTCACTTTCGCAACTGTTGGACTTGGTCCCCTTCCTTTGCAGGTCCACAGGTCCAGGAATCCGTCTTCAGTGCTTTACAGTCTGTTGTGGTCTTTGCAAAATCCCTTTCACGACTTTAGTGTGTTTCTGGGGAAATAGCGGTACTTTACTCCTACTTTTCAGGGTCTTGGGGTGGGGTATCTTTGACACCCTTAGTGTTTTCTTACACTCCCAGTGACCCTCTACACACTACACTAGCCTAGGGGTCCATTTGTGGTTCGCATCCCACTTTCTTAGTATATGGTTTGTGTTGCCCCTAGCCCTATTGCATCCTATTGTATTCTACAGTGTTTGCACTACTTTCGGACTGTTTTACTTACCTGATTTGGTTTGTTGTGTATATTTTGTGTATTTTACTTACCTCCTAAGGGAGCAATTCCTCTAAGATATTTTTGGCACATTGTCACTAAAATAAAGTACCTTTATTTTTTTGTAACTATGAGTATTGTCTTTCTTATGGTATAGTACCTATATGATATAAGTGGTATTGCATGAGCTTTGCATGTCTCCTAGTTCAGCCTTGGCTGCTCTGCTATAGCTACCTCTATCAGCCTAAGCTGCTAGAACACTACTACTCTACTAATAAGGGATAACTGGACCTGGCACAAGGTGTAAGTACCATTGGTACACACTATAAGCCAGGCCAGCCACCTACACTAATGCATTGTCAATATTTCAGACACGTTAGTTGCTCTTTTAATATAATGCATTAAATCTGGTGGACACTCCCCGAGGTCACAATTTCAAACATGCACATTAGTTTTCTATGTTAGTCTTTTTCTACATGTTTCATTATTCCGAATACAGAAACATTTATCAATAATTTCTAATTAATATATTTGCGTTAACACTTCTATCTGAAAGTATTGATTTGTAAAATTATCAAACAATTGCAGCAGGACGGATGCATATATAGATAATGATTGTTAATTTTATTTGAGATGTTTGAGTTCTAAAGATAGTGAATGAAACCTGGATGAGCCAAGCTATATGGAGCATTGCTCTGGATCTCTAGGCTTTCATTTGCTGCAAATAGCTGGTAAGCCTTTAATTCATTGCACAACGCCAGACACATTTTCAATGACTCATTTACAGTCAATAAAAAAATCCTGATCTAGGTGTCTTTGAACTACAGTACAGTGACAAAATTCCAACAAAGAACCAAAGAAGTGTCTATGAGTATAATTGGAGCTAAGTCCAGGCAGTTCCCCCTTCATATTCTTGTATTTTAAAATGAAAACAGTGTCTTAATCATGCAATGTTGGAGCATTGCTTGTGTAGCACAATATCTAGCTAAACCATTTTGATAATGTTTCAATCCTGGAGAGTGCAAAGCCACATTCTCTCAAGTCTCTACAGTGGGTGGCCTGCCCACTGTTCCATCCTGGGGAGTGCAAAGCCACAGTCTCTCAAGTGGATAACATTCTCCACTGGTTCTGGAGGGGGCTTTGTGCCCAGAGTGCTTCATCCTGCTAAGGACAGAGGGAGTGGATGTATCTCTCCACTGGTTCTGGAGGGGGCTTTGTGCCCAGAGTGCTTCACCCTGCTAAGGACAGAGGGAGTGGATGTATCTCTCCACTGGTTCTGGAGGGGGCTTTGTGCCCAGAGTGCTTCATCCTGTCAAGGACTAAGGTAGTGGATGTATCTCTCCACTGGTTCTGGAGGGGGCTTTGTGCCCAGAGTGCTTCATCCTGCTAAGGACAGAGGGAGTGGATGCCTTTCTCCACTGGTTCTGGAGGGGGCTTTGTGCCCAGAGTGCTTCATCCTGCCAAGGACTGAGGTAGTGGATGTATCTCTCCACTGGTTCTGGAGGGGGCTTTGTGCCCAGAGTGCTTCATCCTGCTAAGGACAGAGGGAGTGGATGCCTTTCTCCACTGGTTCTGGAGGGGGCTTTGTGCCCAGAGTGCTTCATCCTGCCAAGGACTGAGGTAGTGGATGTATCTCTACTGGTTCTGGAGGGGGCTTTGTGCCCAGAGTGCTTCATCCTGCCAAGGACTGAGGTAGTGGATGTATCTCTTCACTGGTTCTGGAGGGGGCTTTGTGCCCAGAGTGCTTCATCCTGCTAAGGACAGAGGGAGTGGATGCCTTTCTCCGCTAGTTCTGGAGGGGGCTTTGTGCCCAGAGTGCTTCATCCTGCCAAGGACTGAGGTAGTGGATGTATCTCTCCACTGGTTCTAGAGGGGGCTTTGTGCCCAGAGTGCTTCATCCTGCCAAGGACTGAGGTAGTGGATGTATCTCTCCACTGGTTCTGGAGGGGGCATGGTGCCCAGAGTGCATCATTCACCCCGTGACGGACTCAGTGGCGTCAGTGCCCTTGCCGCTCATGGGCCAGCAGTGCTTGAGATGGCGGTGCCCTGTTCAGCGGTGCTTGAGATGGCAGTGCCCTGTGCAGCGGTGCTTGAGATGGCGGTGCCCTGTTCAGCGGTGCTTGAGATGGTGGTGACCTGTGCAGCGGTGCTTGAGATGGCGGTGTCCTGTTCAGCGGTGCTTGAGATGGCGGCGGTGCTTGAGGCGGCGGTGCCCTGTTCAGCGGTGCTTGAGATGGCGGTCTCCATTGCAGGGTCTCAGCTGCTGGTGGTCCTTCATGGCCCAGCAGGGCTTTTGCTGGCAGTCCTTCATGGCCCAGCGGGGCTTTTGCTGGCGGTCCTTCATGGCCCAGCGGCGCTAGTGCTGGCGGTGGCCTCTGATGCAGCTGGGCTGGTGCTGGCGGTGGCCTCCTGGGCAGCTGGGCTGGTACTGGTGGTGGCCTCCTGGGTAGGTGGGCTTGTGCTGGCGGTGGCCTCCTGGGCAGCTGGGCTGGTGCTGGCGGTGGCCTCCTGGGCAGCTGGGCTGGTGCTGGCGGTGGCCTCCTGGGCAGCTGGGCTGGTGCTGGCGGTGGCCTCCTGGGCAGCTGGGCTGGTGCTGGCGGTGGCCTCCTGGGCAGCTGGGCTGGTGCTGGCCTCCTGGGAAGGTGGGCTGGTGCTGGCGGTGGCCTCCTGGGCAGCTGGGATGGTGCTGGCGGTGGCCTCCTGGCCATCGGGGATGATGGCGGTCTTCTCCGCTGTGCTGTTCTTCCCAGATTTGCTGGGTTTCTTGTGGCCCTTTTCCACCTTGGAAGGTGTCACAGCTGACTCCAGACTCCCACCTGTACCCCTGGGAGTGGCTGTGGTGGCTGGAGTCTTCCCCCTCTCCCGCCGAGCACTGGCCAACTTCTGCTGCTTCAGAGGTGGGGGACTGTCTGTGCTGTGGCTCCGTGCCAAACTGGCTGCCCTGGTGGCCGGTGCACTCCAGATTCTGGTGACTACAGGCACCACTGGTCCCGGAGATGTTGTGGCTGAGGTGCTAGTTCGGGACCTATGAGATGGACAGGGTGGGGGAGGTGTGGGAAAGAGGTCAAGGTTGGACAGGAAAGGTTTTTTGGACATACTGGGACGGGTAGCTGGAGGGGGTATGGGAGTGGAGGAAGAGGTGGTGGTGTAGGAGGTGTACGTTTGGTGACTTTGGGTGAAAGTGCACGCACTGGAGGCTGTCGTGAGGTGGAGGGCTGTTGGGTGGGTGTGTGCCTGCGTTTGTGTATCTTGGGAGGGGTGTCACAGACACACTTGGAGAGGACACAGGGGACGTGTGAATGGTAGTGGGGTGGTGACTGCACGTGAGCGGGGTGTGGTGGTGGGTGTGCTGGAGAGGGACGTAGTGGCTGTAGAGGTAGTGCATGCAGGTGTGAGTATAGACGAGACTGGGAGGGAGGAGGGAGACGAGGAGGAGGGGGACACAGTGGAGGCAGTGGATGTTGGTGTGTCTGCATGTGTGTGATGCTTGCGTGAATGCCTGTGGGATGTGTGGTGCTTATGTTTGCCTGAGCTTCCCTTGTGTGTTGACTTGTGTGCATGTTGGTCTGTAGGTGTGCTTGTGATAGGCTGAGGTACAGGGGATTGGGTCGGGGTGGAGGAAGTTGGAAGGGGGAGGCTAGAGACGGGGACAATGGCTGCCATCAGTGCTGAGGCCAGAGTCTGAAAAGCTCGCTGAAGAGCCGCCTGACCAGAATGAATACCGTCAAGGAATGCATTGGTTTGTTGCAACTGCCTCTCTACACACTGAATGGCATTCAAAATAGTAGACTGCCGAACAGTGAGGGACCTGAGGAGGTCAATGGCCTCCTCACTGAGGGCAGCAGGGGTGAGTGGGGCAGGGCTTGAGGTGCCTGGGGTGAAGGTGATGCCCACCCTCCTGGGTGAGCGGGCACGGGGCAAAGGCTGAGGGGCTGCTGGTAGAGGGGGTGGCAGCTGTAGATGCGGGGGGCACAGATGTTGCCGCCACCACAAGGGAGCTCCCATCAGAGGACGAGTCCGTGTCACTGGTGTCAGCTCCTGTCCCCGCCGTGGAGCTCCCCTCGCCCTCCGTCCCACTGGTGAATTCAGACTCCGTAGTGTCACCCTCCAGGGCCATGTGGGATGCAGCTCGCTTGTGCTCCGTGCCACTGCTCCTCCGCCTGATGATGGTAATGCACACAAGAACAGGGAGACCACAAAAAGGGGGGAGAAGACAGAAGAAAGACATGTTGAGTGCATGCATTACCACTACTGTTGGCGGACACGACAGACACAGAAGCCCCCTGCACTACGCTGCGCTCTTGGGCTCCACTGTTCAATTCCTGGGAAATGGCCTACAAGGCTATGGACGACATCTGCACATAGATGACACAGGGGCATGACTAGGTGTAATTGGCACTCTACAGAGGTGGGGTGGGGTGCCACATGGCCTGCCTTACGGAGGGGCCTTGCCTACGGAACTCGCCCTGGCCTAGGGAAACCCACAGCCCACCTCCCCCACCCAGACCCCTCCACTGCGCGCAAAGTCAGCAGAATGAGAGTGTACTCACCCCCTTGTGGCTGCTGTGATGCCCTCAAGCGCCCATCCAACTCCATGTAGGCCACCGCTAGGATCCTGAACATCAGGGGGGTCATGGTGTGACGGGCACCCCTCCCACGTTGGGAAGCCGTCCCCAGCTGAGCCTCCACTGTCTTCTTGCTCCAGCGGCGAATGCCCTCCCATCTTTTACGGCAGTGGGCGCTCCGTCTGTGGTAGACCCCCAGGGTCCGGACGTCCTTGGTGATGGCACGCCAAATATCTTTTTTCTGGTGGGCGCTGATCTACATGAAATGTACAGGGGAAAAAGAGAAGTTATTAACAACTGCACCATCAAAGTGATTGGCCACCATCCCTGCCCTTGCCATGTGGCACATGCATTCACTGTCTTTCATGCACGGAGCACTCTCCCCCCTTCCTTCTTACATCCAGCCCTCTCCACACAGGCATAGCCCATACAACATGCTCCCTGTGTACTTACCTGTTTGTCTGGAGGACCGTAGAGTAGCGTGTACTGGGGGAGGACCCCATCCATGAGCTTCTCCTACTCCTCCGATGTGAAGGCAGGGGCCCTTTCCCCAGACACTCGAGCCATTGCCTCTTCCAGACCGAGGTCACAGCAGCACTTGCAGTGTAGGTCCTCTACTGTCGAAGATCAGGTATCGAGTGATTGAACAGATAGAAAATGTCAGTCACGTCCGCGGCGGTACGTACCGTCACCGCCGGCGTACATCGTCATTGGCTCCTGGGACCCATAGTGTCCAATGTTAACCAATGCAGCATTACGCCGCGGTCTTCGACCGCCTACCACAACGGTGTACAACGCCAGCGCAGTTACCTCACATCCCATTGTCCCACTTTAGAGATCAGGCAGTCGCCATTTCAGGGGCCCACATGGCTTCATTTCCAACTGCGTCACACATACCTAGGCCTAGACTCAACACACATACAGGCCACCTTTTGTGTATGATTGGTGTTCTGGGTAAACTGTGGGTACGTACCTCTAAGTTGTATGACTCTGTGCTCGCTCTTGTCCTTCATAGGCACCGTCCGCTGGGACATGTGAGGAGATGGCGGCATCCTCCGGTGTACCGACCGTTGGTGGACCTGTCGACAATGGAGGAGCGACATGTGATTATCACATACAGGCTTGACCGTGTCACAATCCAGGAACTGTGTACCCGGTTGGAGCCAGACCTGATGTCAGCAATCTGCCATCCCACAGGAATCCCCCCTCAAGTGCAGGCGCTGTCAGTGCTCCATTTCCTTGCAAGTGGGTCTTTTCAAACAACAGTGGCCATAGCATCAGGGATGTCCCAGCCTATGTTTTCCAACGTATTGTCCAGAGTGTTGTCTGCCCTTCTGAAACACATGCAGAGCTACATCGTTTTCCCTCAGGTGGAGTATTTGCCTACAGTGAAAGGGGATTCCTATGCCCTGGGACATATCCCCAACATCATAGGTGCCATTGATGGGACCCATGTGGATTTGCCCGCCCCTCCCCCCTCCACAGGA
Source organism: Pleurodeles waltl (assembly GCF_031143425.1). Taxonomy (NCBI): domain Eukaryota; kingdom Metazoa; phylum Chordata; class Amphibia; order Caudata; family Salamandridae; genus Pleurodeles; species Pleurodeles waltl. The sequence goes on along the minus strand of NC_090437.1, from coordinate 415,235,276 downwards.
GTGAACAGGTGTACAGAAACCGCAAGAGTTATAATTCTAGGAATGTACAGATGGTATGTTTGGCAGACCAGTACATCTCCCATGTGAATGCCAAGTTCCCTGGCTCAGTGCATGACGCCTACATCCTGCGGAATAGCAGCATCCCTTATGTGATGGGACAACTCCAGAGGCACGGTGTGTGGCTATTAGGTGAGCACCTGGAGGCAAGTCAGTGGGAATGGTTGTCTGGGTCTGGGGATATCCCTCCAGGTTAGTGCGTGTCTAACAATTGTCCCTTACCATTTGCAGATGACTCTGGTTACCCCAACCTGTCATGGCTACTGACCCCAGTGAGGACTCCCAGGACAAGGGCAGAGGAACGCTACAATGAGGCCCATGGGCGAATTAGGAAGGTGATCGAGCGGACCTTCGGCCTCCTGAAGGCCAGGTTCCGGTGCCTCCATATGACAGGTGGATCCCTATTCTACTCACCAAAGAAGATGTGCCAGATCATCGTGGCCTACTGTATGCTTCATAACTTGGCATTGCGACAACAGGTGCCTTTTCTGCAGGAGGATGGTCCAGATGGCGGTGTTGTTGCAGCTGTGGAGCCTGTGGACAGTGAAGACGAGGAAGCAGAGGAAGAATACATGAACAACAGAGACTCAGTGATCCAGCAATATTTCCAGTGAGACACAGGTAAGAGTACAGACCTGCCTACTACATGTACTTTAACACTACTACCTCTCTACGGTCTGTCGTTTTCACCCAGTGTATGGTCACTGAGTTGTCACTTTCCCTTACGATTTCACAGATGTGGGTCCCACTGTGTGACATCTGGTTAGATTCCTCATGGACTAGAGCTGTGTGACATAGGTATGTTGACATTACAATTGAAAGAGCATTTTGTCACTGTAATTGCTAATACACTATTTCGAAATCACAGACAGACTCCAGATTGTTTTGTGCTTTAAGTGTGTTTATTTAAGTGCTCAATATTGGAGGGGGTGGTGAAATGGTGAGGGGTGATGGCGGAGGAGTGTCCATGGCAGAGTCCAGTCTATTAGTCTCACAGGTGCATTGCCCAAATGGGCATTGGAAGTGGAGCTGGGGCAGTTTAAGGATGGACACGGTGACAAAGTGGGACAGTAGGATGACAATCAGGGTGGTCTCATTTCTTGGCGGGGGTCTCGGCATCGTACTCTGTCTTTGTCCTGGATCTCAGGGACTGTTTGCGGGGTGGTTCTCCCGCTGCAGGGGGTGGGGTGCTGGTCCTGTGGCGGGGCGCCGGCGGAGGTGGTGGGCAGTTCATCGTCCATGCTAGTGTCAGGGGCCCCTTGTAGTGCCACAGTGTCCCTCCTGGTGTTGAGTACTTCCTTCAGCACCCCTACGATGGTGCTCAGGGTGGAGCTGATGGTTCTGAGTTCCTCCCTGAAACCCATATACTGTTCCTCCTGCAGGCGCTGGGTCTCCTGAAACTTGGCCAGTACCGTTGCCATCGTCTCCTGGGAGTGGTGGTAGACTCCCATGATGGAGGAGAGGGCCTCGTGGAGAGTGGGTTCCCTTGGCCTGTCCGCCCCCAGTCGCACAGCAGCCCTCCCAGTTCCCCTGTGTTCCTGGGCCTCCGTCCCCTGGCCCGTGTGCCCACTACCACTGCCCCTATGTCCATGTTGTTGTTGGGGTGGTGGGTTATCCTGGGTTCCCCGTAGTGGTGGACACACTGCTGATTGGCGTGTCCTGGGGACGGAGGTATGGGCCCGCTGGGTGGGTGCTGTGCTGGTGTTTCCAGAGGGGGGAAGGTCTGTGGTGGCCTGTGACTGGGTGAGGGGAACCGACTGTCCCGAGGTCCCCGATAGGCCGGGCTGGTCATCTAGATCCAGTTGGACAGAGCTGCTGTCATCACTGTGGGCCTCTTCTGTTGGTGGTGTGGACATGTATGGACCCTCCTGTCCGGTGACATTGGGTAGGGGTCCTGCAGGGGTATAAAAGGATGTTTATTACATCTGTGTGTGCCATGGTGTGCAATGGGTGGGTGACTGTGTACCCCAGTGCTTGCATTCCTGTGTGGGACCTTGTGTGATGATGGTTTAGGGGGTTGTATGGGTATGTGCAGTGGGCATGCTTTAGTGATGGGTGTCCATGCTTTGTTGTTGCATGCAGGGCTTGGTGTTGGGATGGGTGGTTTGTGATGATGGGACATATGTGAGGAGTTGGGGTGCTGGGGGTATGTGATAGCATGCAGGTAGGGTGGGGGATGTAATAATTAAGATTTGTCTTACCAGAGTCCATTCCTCCACCTACTCCTGCGAGGCCCTCAGGATGCAGAATCGCCAAGACCTGCTCCTCCCATGTTGTTAGTTGTGGGGGAGGAGGTGGGGGTCCGCCGCCAGTCCGCTGAACCGCCTGGTGGTGTCTTGAGACCACGGAACGCACCTTCCCCCGTAGGTCGTTCCACCTCTTCCTGATGTCCTCCCGATTTCTTGGGTGCTGTCCCACTGCGTTGACCCTGTCCACTATTCTTCGCCATAGCTCCATCTTCCTTGCAATTGAGGTGTGCTGCACCTGTGCTCCGAATAGCTGTGGCTCTACCCGGACGATTTCCTCCACCATGACCCTGAGCTGCTTCTCCGAGAACCTGTGGTGTCTTTGCCGTGCTATGGGGTGGTGTAGGTGATGTGTGGGGTGGAGTGTGTGGTAATAAGTGTCCTGATATGTAGTGGTGTGTTGTGTGAGGTGCGTGGAAGTTCTGTGGGTGATGGTGTTGTGTGCCTGTGGATGCTGTTGTTCCTGCTGGTGCTGTGTCTCTCTGGCCTTCTTTCAGAATTTTTGGTTGTGGGGGTTTGTGGGTGATGTGGGTGTGTGTTTTATATTGTAATGGGTGTGTGGGAGTGGTGTGTGTATGTGTATCAGGTATGTGTATTTCGAATTGTCCAATGTGGTAGTGTTTTGTATGTGTGTGTGTGTGTGTTTTGAGCGCGGCGATGTGTACCCTCAATGGAATACCGCGGTTGAAAGACCGCTGCGTGGATTCGTGTGTTGTGATAGTGTGGGCGTATTCCTGTTGGCGTGACGGTGGAGGTTTTGTTTTTGCCAGTTTATCACTGACCTTTGGTGTGGTGGACTTGTGTGGGTGTCTGAATTTTGGCGGATTCCGAAATGTGGATCATAATAGCTGTGGCGGATATACGCGGCCGCGGCGGTGTGTTGGCAGTCTTCTGTGCGGCGGTAAGTGGCTTTTACCACCAATGTTGTAATGAGGGCCTATGTTGTCTTGTATGTATGGGATCTGAAGACCCATGTTACTTCAGATCTCTATTTGCACTCTGAAATAATGGCTAAATTTGAATTTTGAGCAAGTTACCATTTCTCCCTAGAATCATCCATCCAGATCAATGGGCAAAGGTGTTTTTGAATTGGATGTGCAGGTTAAACTTGTCATTGGTGAATGGGAGGATCAGAGGCAATTTGCCTGGGATGGTGGTACTGCAAGGTTTCACTTTGTGTTTCTGAGTACTTGAATATGGAATCTAATTGGGACAATGGAAGGAAGAGTGATATAATCTGCTCTATTTGCAGTTAAGAACTATGGGCCTAATTCATAAAAGGGCCTCACATTTGCGGCGGAGGCCCTGCAGTCGCAGCAGTGGTCCTGGACTTGTGGTGGGACTTCCACAATAAAAAAAATGCTGTACAGAGGTCCTGCCACAAGTGCGGGACCCCCACTGTGATGGTGGGAGGTCCCCATTGGGACTGCTGGGCCTCTGCCACCACTGTGGACCCTTTTGTGAATTAGGCCCTAAATCTGTATCTGTGCATAGCACACGTGTGTTGGAGAAGACTTTCTTGGCCTGGAAGCATTCAAAGTTAAAGATGGTCACCAAAATACACTCTTGTCTAATATGGTGCATACAAGATTGAATTGATAAATGTTTTTGTGTAAATCAGACCTGTTTCTTAGACTTAGGGGGTCATTCCGACCCTGGCGGTAAAAACCGCCAGGGCCGCGAATGACGGAAGCACCGCCAACAGGCTGGCGGTGCTTCCATGCCCATTCTGAATGCGGCGGTAAAGCCGCGGTCAGAAAACCGGGTCCGGCGGTTTCCCGCCGGATTTCCCCCGGCTGGGCGAATCCGCCATGGCGGCGCTGCAAGCAGCGCCGCCATGGGGATTCTGACCCCTTCCCGCCAGCCTGTTTCTGGCGGTTTTCACCGCCAGGAAGAGGCTGGCGGGAACGGGTGTCCTGGGGCCCCTGCACTGCCCATGCCACTGGCATGGGCAGTGCAGGGGCCCCCATAACAGGGCCCCAGCCTGCTTTTCACTGTCTGCCTAGCAGACAGTGAAAAGCGTGATGGGTGCACCTGCACCCGTCGCACACCTGCAACACCGCCGGCTCCATTCGGAGCCGGCTTCAGTGTTGCAGGCCCCTTTCCCGCTGGGCCGGCCGGCGCTACCTTGGGTAGCGCCCGCCGGCCCAGCGGGAAAGTTAGAATGGCCCCAGCGGTCTTTTGACCGCGGAGCGGCCAAATGGCGGTTCCCGCCAGGCGGGTGGCAATCGCCGCCCGCCGGGGTCAGAATGACCCCCTTAGTTTCAGAAAATAGGGATATTTAATTGTGTGAGGAAAGGATGAGGAATCTCCCTTGGCTTCTTCCATCTAGGTTTGTAGTAGACACACTTGGAAATGTATACCACTAAAATGGAAGAAAATGTCTCACATACATAGAGTCTGTATGCTCATCGAAGGGTGCTTCAGAAGTTTTCAGATTTAACTGCTTGTATTGAAGGAACTCAGACAGAAACCACACTTGATCAGGCGGGAAAAGGTGTGCTCATCCCTTCAAAGGTGGACATGAACAGGGTTTGGTTGCTCATTGCAAAGCCAAGGGGCAAAAAGGAGAGTTTAAAGTAGTTCTCATTAAGCTGAAAAACAAAACAACTGTATTTGGACTCCCTCTACATATATCATGGACCTATCATGAAAGTAAATGTTCCATTAGCTGCAGCAAGAAAATGCAGCCTGATACCATGTGGGATTTTTTATTGGAGTCTCAGGTGAGAGACTGATAACGGAATCCATAGCTACTGGGACACATGGGCTGGACAGAACTTCCATTAGGGGTTATTCATTTATTAATTTGGCATTTGTAAAGTATGCCATTACCTTAAGGGTATCAGGGTGTCAGAAGATACCAATGGCAGTGCAGAGCAGACAGACTGGTATTATCAGGAAAGCTGACAAGTTTTAAGCCATTTTCTGAATGAAAAGTTATTCAAGATCAATCAAAGAATAAGGAGTTTCATGTCTTATCAGCTGGAGAGGAAGAGGAGCAGCCACTGATACCAGGTATTAGGATTTTCGGGAGATCAAAAAGCTGTGAGGAGGCAGAACAAAGAGAGCAATAGGGTGATATTTGATGAACAACTTTATGATTTTAGTACTCTGACCAAAAAGGCTCTTGTGGCACATCCACAAGCTCTTACAAATGCTGTCCTTAGCTACCGGAAGCCAGTGCAGGTGCCTTTGATGATATGTAATAGGCACCTAGTGAGGGAGACCTAGAAGAAGCCTGGTTAACATACTGTATATCATCTGGGGTCTATTCAGTTAATACCGGAGGAGGGTCAAGTATAGAGCATTACAGGAACTGAAGTGGAAGCCAGTAATCACATGAATGATTGTAAACAAAGAGCTCTTCATAAGAAGAGGGAGTCTCCTTTTAATAATATTTAGATGGAGAAAGCTGGAAGAAGTGACTTTTATTTTAGTGAAGCAATCTAATTTATCATCAAACATATGCTCTACTTTGTAAGCAGTGGAGAATGAGTAGGGCAGGTATCGAAAGAAGAAGTCCACCAGTTTTTAGACCAGGCAGAACAGAACTTCCTGCAACTAGGACCTCTGTTGTGTCCAAGCTCAGCTTCAATACATATTCCAACAAGCTACCATTAGCACAGCTGACAAGCAGCTCTCAAAATTAGTTTGGGCAGTATGCACATCACTATTCCATCCAGAGGATCATTTCAGTACTGTCACTGTGTGGCATCTGACAGGTTTAGTAAGCAGTACAATATAGACATTAAACAGCTTATGGATGGGAGAAGAATACTATAGTATACTACTGGCCAAAGACTTACATTTTGTTTAAAATGGAGACCGTGGGTACTATCTTCCTGAAAAATGGAAAGCCAATGAAAGAACTTTACCTTGGGTACAGGTCTCATGTTTTCTAGAGTCAAGATCCACATAAGACAAAAGAAGCTGCTGAGAGGTCCAAAAGGATGAGGGCTGCAATGCCACCCCCATCCAGAATCCTCTGAAGCTGGTCTGAAACTGAAAAACAAGGTCTCTTCAGTGCCATGATAGAATAGGAATCTTGGCTGTGCATGGTAAAGAATACAGTTGTTGCTGATAAATGAAGACAGCTGTTTAGTCATCACTCTGACAACTACTTTGCCCAGGAAAGGCAGCAGAGATAGGGCAAAATTTGCTGGGTACTGCAGGATCAGCCTTTGATTCTGTTAAAATAGCTTTGCGGGCAACTGTTTCCAATTACAGTATCAAAATATTGATGAGTGCACAAAAGACATTGACAATAGTCTCAGAGAGCAAGTGATAAATGTAATTCTAAAGGAGACCCTGCTTTTGATGCCAGAATAGACGACTTAGTATGGCTTGCCTTAAGAGGGATGACTTCAGAGAAAGTGTTGTCATCTAGATCGTTGCTTTAAAGAGCTTTAACATCTGGAGAAGGCATGATAGTCAAAGGATCAAAAGAAGATTAGGGCCCATATTTATACTTTTTGACGCTAAACTGCGCTAACGCAGTTTAGCGTCAAAAAATTTAGCGCCGTCTAACGCCATTCTGAAGCGCCATGCGGGCGCCGTATTTATGGAATGGCGTTAGCCGGCGCTAGCAGACCGGCGCTGCCTGGTGTGCGTGGAAAAAAACCACGTAGACCAGGCAGCGCCGGCGTAGGGGGAAAATGGCGTTAGGGCGTCTTAAAATGGGGCAAGTCAGGTTGAGGCAAAAAAATCGCCTCAACCTGATTTGCGCCATTATTTTCGACGCCCAGACGCCATTTAAATGACTCCTGTCTTAGTAAAGACAGGAGTCATGCCCCCTTGCCCAATGGCCATGCCCAGGGGACTTATGTCCCCTGGGCATGGTCATTGGGCATAGTGGCATGTAGGGGGGCACAAATAAGGCCCCCCTATGCCACCCAAAAAAAATTAAAAAATATAAAAAATTATACTTACCTGAACTTACCTGAATGTCCCTGGGGTGGGTCCCTCCATCCTTGGGTGTCCTCCTGGGGTGGGCAGGGGTGGCAGGGGGGGTCCCTGGGGACAGGGGAGGGCACCTGTGGGCTCATTTTGAGCCCACAGGCCCCTTAACGCCTACCCTGACCCAGGCGTTAAATAGTGGCGCAAATGCGGGGTTTTTTGACCCGCCACCTCCCGGGCGTGACTTTTGCCCGGGAGTATAAATACGACGCATTTGCGTCGCCGTCATTTTTTTAGACGGGAACGCCTTCCTTGCATCTCATTAACGCAAGGAAGGCGTTCACGCAAAAAAATGACGCTATTTGCCCATACTTTGGCGCTAGACGCGTCTAACGCCAAAGTATAAATATGGCGTTAGTTTTGCGCCGAATTTGCGTCGAAAAAAACGACGCTAATTCGGCGCAAACGGAGTATAAATACGGGCCTAGATGTCTTTTTAAAAAAAAAGATAACATGAGGATTGAAATGCACATCTAATGAAAGTAGAATGGATACGTTTCAGGAAGGTGTACTGGCAAGATCTTTGAAAATGCCTCTGATAGAGTTGCCAGCAAATCAATGAGAAACGTGTTAGTCAATTTATCTTCTTATTTAATAGCCTCTTGGTATTTGGACTTGGACACAGGAGATTAGTCTAAGCGCCAGAGTTTTTCCAAATCTTTAGAGGTCGTCCTGCAAGCCCTGATACCCTCAGTGTACCAAATAACTGAAGGTTCATGAGATGACAACAGTGTTTTTAAAGGTGCAACTTTATCAAGTTTATTTGTGGTGGACTTCATTAACTGAGCCTTCTGGACTGTTATAAGTAATTGCAATCAACTTAGAGAGATGTTGTGAAACAATTATTAAGCCAACCCATGAAAATGAGCAGCAGTATTGGTCAGCTGTGGTCTCACCCCTGATAACTAACCTGTGTGATTGCCCAGTGTCTAAGAGCAATGCCCATTTCACCACAGGGGAGCCATCTTGGGTCAGACCACAGCTGGTCACTGACAGGAAAGCCTTTTGGCTTTAGGCAGGAAAATGATAACTTTCTACAAATGTCATATCCAAAATAGTTATATATAATTTGACCATTAAGTTGAATTTTAAACTACTATTTACTATTACAGCATCCCTGGCCATCCCCTCAAGGAAGAAGTCCTCCTACACACCCAGGGATCCAGGTGTGTAGGGTATTCCTTCCTTGAGGGAATGGCGCTGGGCTCTGCCCAGCCCCTTTCTGAGCTTCAAAGGATGGATACCTAACTGCAAGAAGTATGACTCAGAGACTTGTTATCAACTTTCTGCCTGAAGAACCAATAGAGACTGGGATCACTGTCAAAGACACAGCTGTTGATGCTGAATTGCATGTCAACCTCAGCTTGCTGGTTTGCTCCGCTGAAGGTGATCCATCTTACAGAAAAGTTTCTAAGTCTGAACATAGGGGCTTCATTGGGACCCATGCTGAGCAGCATTTAAATTAAGTTGAGGACTTCCTGGGAACAGACTTTGCCTACTCAGCAGTTTCCCACATTCGTTGACAATGGCACAGAGACTCTGTTCTTCAGCAACACACCGTTGTTGAGGCCCCTCTTTGGCCCCAGCTTACATAAAAGCTTCTAAGTCATAAATTACATTTTCACTGAGTTGAACCTGGTCCCCATTGCGGTCGGCCAGGACTTTGACTCGGTGCTTTGTGCTTTTTGGCAAAATATGCAGTTCAAACTTTAAAAATGCAGATCTCTACTTACTTGATTTTTGTTGTATTGGTAGCATTTTATTTACTAAAATATTCTCTAGTTTCCTAAATTGGTTTGTGTTTTTTTTGTGTTGTGGTTTCACTTTATTTCTGTTTGAGGACTGTATAAATGCTATAGACATTGCCGCTAAGTTAAGCCTGACTGCTTTTTTTTTCCAAGCTACCAGGAGGTTATGCATAGGTTTATTCATTGTCTTTAGTGGTTTACCCTGGCAAGGATTGTGATTATCATTTGAGGTGGATTCTCACCAACTGCAACTAATGCTGACATTTCTTTCAATCCGTGTCTGAGCTGACAGCGCATCTTGTTTAGGGTTGAGAAAGGGATAAGCGGTGTTTTCGTGTCTGCATCTTCTTGAATCAAGCAGAACAGGGAACAGTAGAGAACAGTCCAGGTCTTGAGGTTCTGAGCGATGTTCTATTTCTCAGGTCCTCTAGAATTATTCTGCCACCAAAAGAGATCTTCCGGACTGTACATTTTGGGTATGTTTTCTTCTGTACACACTGCATCAAGAGCTGCGAGCACTCTAGATGCAGACTGCAATAGTAAGAGGCTGCATGGACTCCAGATTGTGGGTTTTTGTTACATAGAGGAATTCTTTATTCATGCTTTCTCCCTTCATTAGAGCTCATGTATTTTCATACTCTTCATTCTGCCTCCTGCTGCAGCCTGCTGCCTGACATCTTGCTCGATTTACCAGTATTTTCTTTCTAGTTTTAGTTTTTTTTCACTTGGAAAACTGGATGCAGTCTCCAGGATCTATGTTGTGGCTACACAAGTGTGGAAGCACAAGAGTGAGGAAAAACATTGAGACAACCTGCCCTGACAGTTGGTGACATTTCCTCTGCTGTTTTGGGGTCAGAGTAGGAGAGAGGTTGACACTCTCTGCTGACCTGTTGTGCTCCATGTAGAATAGAAGATCAGGGAGATATTCACTTTTCTGTTCCACCCCAATATCCACCAATAGGAGCATGGTAACCTCAGCCCTCCCAAAGTGTGCCATGAGGCAATTGATATGAAGCACCCTTACGGAGTTTCTAGGGGTTTTGAGGTCTACCAGGTAGGTGGTCTCCCCCTTCCACTCCTTCATCTTGTAGGGGCCTGTCCAACAATGTTGCGGAGTTCTGGGATCCACAGGCTCCATGACCCACACCTTCAGGCCAGGATGAAACTCTACCAGGAAGGCCTTCTGATTGTACCAGAGTTTTCTGACCTCTTGGTTGGCCTCAAGATGCTGCTTAGTCTTCTTCTAAAAGTGCTTCATCTGGTTATGGAGAACCACAATGTAGATGACTGCATCCTGAGAGGACTTTCTGTGAGCTTGCTCCCTCATCTGTATCACTAGGCTGAGCAGACCCTTAACAGAGTAACTGTAGAAGAACTTAAATGAGGAACTTCCCTGTAGGTGAATAGCAGGAATTGTAAAAGAATGTCCTACTTCTGCCTAATGAGCCCAGGCAGGCCCATGATCATGCCTTTTAGAGTCTTGTTAAGTCTCTCAAAAAGCCCTTTTGAATCGGGTTGATAGGGTGAGGAGAACTTCTAGGTTACTATATACTCATCCAACGTGGATTTCATGTTCCCTTACATGATGGTGGTGCCTTTATCAGACGCCACTTCTTTCGGGAATCTTACTCGGGTACTAATCTCCATCAGGTCCCTTGCCAAAGCAGGTGCAGTCACTGCATCTGTGGTATGTCCCCTGGATACCTAGTCACATAGTCTACCAAAACGAGGATGAACCTGTTGCCTAAGGCAGTTTTGGGGTCCAAGGGCACAACAGTGTTGAAGTCTAATCTCTCAAAAGGCGTGTCAGCTATATGCAGGGAAACCAGGGGAGACTTCAGCTTTTGCCCGGTTTCCCCACTGTCCTAGCAAATGGGACAAGACCTAAAGAATGTATCAGAGGCTGTCTCCATCCGGGGCTAATTGAATTGGGGGTCAAGCCTGGCAAAGTTCTTGTCCTGCCCCAGATGTCATGCCAGGGGTATGTCAGAAGCCAACCCCAGCAGGAAGGCCCTGTAACTCTGGGGGACCACCACCACACTGACTTCCCCAGCGCCAGGGAACCTAGGCTTACTATACAGGAGGTCATTCACCCAATAGATAAAGTGATCTCCAGAGGCACACCTGCAGTCTGGGCAACAGCTTGTTGCGTCAAGCCCCCTAGATTTGGGCACCCTTTATGCACCTTGGAGTATTCCTCCCTGCTGGGCCTACCCTCAGCTTGCCATCTAGCAAGTCCAGACAAGTCTCCCAGGGTGGCAGTGTCCTTCCCAGTAGGCGCAGGGGCGGCTTCCTTAGATGCACCATCAACCGGTACCATGGGAGTGTCAGGGGCTGGTTCCCACACCCCCTGCCTGTCCTCTTCTTGACAGGTGTCTGGGCCATTCTTCCAGGCTCCAAGCTTTCTTGCCTCCCATCCTGGGAAGCCATGGACCTTGTGGTAAAACAGATCCATTCATATAAGCCTAACATGTCCAGGTGTGACCTGGGCTCCACTTCCTTCCAGACAGTGTGCTCTAAGTAATTTCCAACAGACATTCTATGGACATGGAAGGTCTCAAAGCTTCTTTTAGAGAACCTGAGACCCTCATCCATTCAAAGGAAACCAGAGCCACAGGATAGTGACTCTCACAATTATCTGTGACTATGACCTGTGGAATGTATTAGGGATGACCTGCTCTGAGGACTCCTGATTACACCTCACAGTAGACATGTTGACTCCAGTTTTTCTCAGAGCCTAAACTCTTTTCCCATTGATGGTGACCCACTGCCTGTAATTGTAAGGGGCATATTTATACTTTGTTTGCGCCGAATGTGCGTCAAAATGTTTGACGCACATACGGCGCAAACCGTGCACCATATTTAAACTTTGACGCCCAAGCCAGCGGATGTCAAAATTCCTCTGTGTGCGCCATTTTTCGGATGCGGGAAAGCTGCCTTGCGTTCCCGCCCAAAAAATGACTTTAAGGCCTGTGCACCTTATTTATACTACTGCGTCATTTTGACGCACAGGAGGGGGTGGGCCTTAAAAAAATGGCGCACAGCCTGATGTGTGCTGTTTTTTAATGCCTGGGTGAGGGCAGGCGTTAAGGGACCTGTGGGCTCACTTCCATGGTCTCTGACCATGGAAGAAGACCAGAGGTGCCCTTCCCTGCCCCCAGGGACACCCCCTGCCACCCTTGCCCACCCCAGGAGGACACCCATGGATGGGGGGACCCATCCCAGGTAAGTACAGGTAAGTTGAGGTAAGTATTTTAAAAAAAAAATGTAAAGTGGCATGGGGGCCTAATTTGGGCCCCCCTACATGCCACTGTGCCCAATGACCATGCCCAGGGGCCATTGGGCAAGGGGGCATCACTCCTGTCTCTGCTAAGACAGGAGTCATTTCAATGGGGGTTGTGTGTCAAATAAATGGCGCAAGTCTGGTTTGAGGCACGATTTTTGCCTCAAACCTGACTTGCACCATTTTTTGACGCACAACTCCCATTTTCCCCTATGCCGGCGCTGCCTGGTTTGAGTCTTTTTTTTTACTCTGACCAGTCCATAGCGCCGGCTAACGTCATTCCTTAAATAAGGTGCCCGCATGGCGTGTAGGAATGGCGTTAGCCGGCGGTAAAATGTTTGACACAAACCAGCGCCGGTTTGCGTCAAAAAGTATAAATATGGGCCTAGGTGTCTGCTCACCAGTGGGGGGCTTTGCCCTTTTGGGACATTTGTGTCTCCCTTGGAGTGCCCATTCTTGTAGCACTCAATGCACTGCAGACAAATCTCCCTGTCTGATTATCATATGACCCTTTCTCTGTGAGTCAGACTAGGACTAGTTACCTTTCCCCTGGGAATCATTTTAAGGCCTTTAGTGAACTCCTTATTTCTAAGTTTTTCTCCTCTCCTTTTTCTTCTGGCTGGAACCCTGATCACCTTTCTGGTGACCCCTCACCCACATACCTTTTTGGACACTCTGGTGCTGACACGGAGGTCGTCCCCATCCAAGTCTGCAGCTTTTCTCTGATTGCAGTCTCTCAGAACTGCCACGGGAAAGCAAAATAAACAAAGCAGCATGAGCGCTGGCCCAGACCTGTCTCAGACCTGTTAAAATTTAAAATAGGGCAATGAAACGGCCCCTTTTCAGTCCCCGTATCCATGTCCGTAACTTTACACAAAACACAGATCGATTTCTGAACAATAAGTTTAAAAATGTTAAGGTAAACCACGTCGTTCCTGTTTATATTGTACATGGTTTACTAACTCTTGCATTCCTTAAGAGTGTTTGCTATTTTCCAAGATGATGTGTTATGGTATTTTTTCAGGCAGGCATATTACCCTTGTATAGTGCATTCTTTAAACAGAGTTATATCCAGGTGTTTATAATGTGCCACGACGGAGATGGTGCTGAATGCAATGTGAGTTTCTCTCTGTAGGTCTAAAAGGTGTTCAGAAGACGTGCTGTTACAATCCTTGGTCTCTCTGCAAAGCGCACACAGCAGTGGTCGCCTGTGGCAGTTACAGTTGTGATTCTGTGCAAATGTGTGGGTAGGGTGGCTCTCTGGGAATTTGTTTACACGTTTAGGCCATGCCCTTAATTATGAAGTAAACCAGTAGGCTGCAGTCTATGCTGCTTTGATCCTTGTTTACTTTTATTTTTACAACTCTGGTAAGTGTACAGAGCTGTAAAATTGTAGCTTCTGCTGACAGGCAACCACCTAAGCTTTGGAAACACTGGCTCACAGAGCAGTTAAGGACTCCTTAATGCATCAGGAAAATATTTCACTTTGTAATGATAGAGCTGGCAATGGTTACAGGCTACAGGTATCAAATGACTAGGACAAGAAACTGTCAACTTTCTAAAAGTTGCATTTTCAGAATTTTGACTTATACTCCAACTTTACCAATAAAGAGGGGTTTAAATTACAATTCTTTAGAGACCAAACTAGGCATTCCTACCTGTTCCCAATTGAAAGGTATCACTTAGTAAAGGTAATAAGGTAACCCAATGTTATCCTATGGGAGACATAGGCCTCACATTTAGTAATAAACAAATTTAGGAGTTTTTCTTTACCAGGACATATCAAATGTAGAAGTACATATCCAATTTTTTAATAACACTGCACCCTGTCTTATGAGCTGTGTAGGGCCTATCCTAGAGGTGACATATGTGTTAAAAAGGAAGGTTTAGGCTTAGCAAAAGGTCTATTGTTCCTGGTAGAAATGCCAGTCTAAAAACTGCACATGCAGACTACAATGGCAGGCCTGCGACAGACTTAAAGGGCTACAGAAATGGGTGGCACAATCATTGCTACAGGCCCATGGGTAGCATTACATTTACAGGCCCTGGATACATGTAGTACCACTTTACTAGGGACTTACAAGTACATTTTTAATGTGCCATTTGGGTGTGAGTGAACTTCAACATGTTTAAAGGTGAAAACACTTTAGCACTGGTTAGCAGTGGTAAAGTGTGCAGAAACCAAAAGCCAACAAAAATAAATTCAACAAAAACAGGAGGAGTAAGGAAAAATGTCTGGGGTAAGATCACCCTAAGGCTGACAGGTCTAATATTTCTGCTATCCTTTACTCTGGGAATTTCACTGCGGGATATTAAAATCACATGTGGGTCATTATGAACAAGGCAGGAATCCCCCCTTTACACCCTCCCAACATTCTGCTGGCTCGGTGGGCGGAAACAGTGGAGCCGTTGTCAATGCCGCTGTGCGGCGGGTGCAAAAGCACCCATCGCGCAGATCACTGCCTGTAAATTGGGCATTGATCTGTGCGATGAGGCTCTGCACGGGGGCCCCTGAGCACCCCTTCCGCCAGCCTTTCACTGGCAGGTGAACCCGCCAGGGAATGGATGGCGGAACAAGGGTTCTTTATCTGGAGGGCAGCGCTGCTTGCCATTGTCAGGCTGCCTGTCGGCAGTAGCCTGGCGTTGGTGGAAGACCGCCTGTGGTGGTCCCCACTGTGTACATTATGTGGCAGTCGCGACCACCATGCCGGTGGCGGAAATCTCCGCCACCACTGGCAAGGCGGTCTCGACCGCCAAGTACATAATGAGGGCCTATGAGTCTATAGTGGTCTATAGTGGTTATCACAGCTCCCTAGTCCCTCAGGTTGACATGTTTCGTCTGTCCTTCTGGCCCCACAGGAGTTTGCAGACTTCCTGCAGCAACTGCCGTCTGCAATCGTACACAACCAGACAATTGGATCATTATTGCAAGTGTGGTACTCACTGTTAATGTATCACTGTTATCAGATGTATAGTACCTGTAAAATACAAAGTCAAGACATACAAAAACATAAATAAGAACTCCACGAAGATTGTCAGAATTCCTGGCATACAGCAACAATCAGCTGATCTCGGAGAAACAAAGTGGCAGAATGTGGGGGCACAGCACAGCAATACCGTGTAGCACTTGTGATGGTGAAAAACAATGCAAAAAAATGTGTGTGAGGAACCGTGTAGTGTAATGGTAGAATAACACATACATTTTTGATGTAACATATTAATCTCTCTTGGAAACATCTCATACATACCTTATCATGCTTCTCCCAAACGTGGACAGCTATTGCCCGGTGTGTGGGGAGCCTGGGTGTGCCCTGTAGTAAGATATTATGTTACAACAATTTACATTGATAAAACAGTCAGTAACTGAGATAAAGCCTGCTTAGAATCAAAGGATCATAGACATGCAGACGCATTTTGCTTCCTTCGCACGCATCAAATGGAAACAAGGTCGCCGGACCTTTGGACCCAGAAAGATGTGTAGTGAACCATCAAGAATATTTCAATACCACCCCAACAATTTAGACACCATCACAAATGTAGCCACGGAAGGAAACTCAAATCAGGAATATAGTTGAAAAGATTTATTACAAACAGAACCTCACAGTCACGTAGACAAAGCACAAAACCAGATTAGAAAGTTACATAATCACCAAGGGTTGACCAAGGCATCGAAATAAATTTAGACAAACTAACATTAATAAAACTAGGCTTCAAGAAGAATAATGCATAACGTCAATAAGAATATCTGTGACACAGATCTCACAAGATGCTCAGAATTTAGTCATCGGTCAATTCAAATTTAGCAGAGTCAATAATCTTTGGCTGGGCACAGGTCAAACCTACATCTAAACAAATCAGACAAATACATGGGTGGGGAGAAACACATGTGAGCAAAATACAAAAAGTTCTACAAGGGCAAAAATAATTTGGAAAAAAGATAATCTTGAACTGCAGAATACTAACAAATTTAGGCAAAATGTAAGTTAAAAGTGAAAGTGTCAGCATATCAGAAGCTCAGATATGAGTCTCCTGAAGGTGCAAAATAAAGGGTCACTAAATCTCAAAAGGGCATTTCAAGGTTAAGGGCAAATGGCAGAGAGAAAATACTTCTCCAATGGATACATCATTCAGGGAATCTTCATCAGCAAGACATCAGGATCAGCCAGCATAAAGACAACCTCTGAAAGTTACAAATCTCAGGACTGCTCAGGAGAATGCTGCAGATTGACTAAAATTAAAATGTCCTTAGATCTATCATTTTACAAGAAATGCTCTGATTTGCCAAAGGGATTAGTTCATATTACGTTGAATAGGAATCATCCAATTATAATTCATCACCAGACTCCAGGTTACAACATTTTGTCAGTTCCCCAAGTCTGTCATTGAAACATCTCCTTTCTGTTAGACTCTAAGCAGGTTTGACGCAAATCTATACGATCTCAGTCCATGTTCCTGCAGTATAATGTGTCCAAGGACATATGGGTACATCTCTCCACGTTTAAACAATAAACTTATTACAAAAGGACTTTGCTTCTCATAGCAACAAAACATGTAAGAATACTTCACATCCTGAAAATAATTCAACACTTTTACATGACTGCAAAATGCAAGCTCTGTAGGCCACACTTATGCAAAAGAAAAATATAAAATTCATTTAATTAATACGTTTAGTAAAACATATAATATGCAATCTTATAAATTCATCATTAGTAATATTGAATCAGTATGAATAATGTACTTCATATAAATGAAAAAAGCTTCCTTTTACATTTCATTAAGTATAACAGAGAAATGCATTTTTCTCATTGTGCATGTACTTTCAAACTCATTAATCATTCATTAATCACAAGAAATTCAATATCTTTTCTATATGCACTGTTAGTTTAGAGTCTAAATTACATTTTAACATCAGTTTTATCCTTCTAACATGTGATTTAATTCGAAAATGCACCTAAGTCGAACTTTGAAATACAAGCAATTGTACATTTAAAATGCGTGCCAATCCAGCTTGCTACATTAGTTTTTCCACTCTTTTACGTTCATAAACTCAAACTTGTCACATTCTGATGACTTTTGTGACACGAGGTAACGTGCTAAAATTTAAGCTCTATCAGGCACATTGATAAAGATACTCACTTTGTCAAGGAAGACCCCAACGATTAGCCGGCTGCATGACTGCATCATCAACAATGAGTTCACTATGACCTCCAAAGTGCTCTCAAAGTATTTCAATGGGCCTATCTGCCCCTTAACACACTGTCTGGTGGATGTGATGACCCAAAGATGAAGCATGACACCTTGGTAGGTGTGTGTGGATCTTTCCAATTTTTTAAAAGAATATTCTAGGCACACATAGTAAGGTTCTTTTAAAATAAGAAGTTCCTTAAGAACCTTCTTTTTTATTATTCCCAGGTAACTTTTTCTTATTTGTAGACTTAATACCTGTATGTCCATTTACCTTTATGCCAAATCTAACATTTTTGTCAATACCCTCATTCATTGGTATATCAACTGCTTCACTTGTTTGGATTAAAGCATGCAACCTTGTGGGGTCGGTCACACTCCTAATCATCAAATTTGATTTTCAGGGCAATTTCCTAAACCGTCTTCAAACACTGCAGAATCCGACATTGTGTCATCACTAAGTTCTAACCAGTGATGTATTCAATGCAAATACAACAAAACACGCTGATTACGACTACATTTTCCGAATTCATTGTTTTTCTTTTCAAAATGTATAAAAATACATTAAAAATATAGTATAAAACAACGTAGACTTGTAAACCACAACTGTATTACCAAAATACATATGGAAACCTGTAGGAAATAGAAGGAACTGTGGACGCCAGAGAAAACATAACATTTGAACCGTCTTTCAGTTAGGAGCTGAATGCTTTGATATCACATCACGCTTTGTACAGGCAGCTTCACCTGGACTCGTGTTGTTTTCACGTGGAATAAGGGATTCCTGTCATACCTATGCAAGCCATCTGGAAAGTGTAATCCGGGGAGCAAGGTAGGTTGTTCAAGGCTTCAAAGAAGCACAACTAGGGTTGCATGAAAGTTCATTTGATTTTCTCAAAATAAAATATAAGGACCTTCCTAACATTTAACATGTTGAGAGAGCACCATAGATTATCAGTTGATTTCTTAATGTTCTATTTCCCACTTATCTGAATATGGACTGACTATTTAGAAAGATATGTTCAGCAATTATGGCGCAGTTTGATGCTTTTGTTTCCAAATGGCAACATACTTATATTTTAAATGTCTAAATTCTCGTCGATCGGACTGACGTTTAAATTTTTTCATTACATAACTGTATCCCAGAGGATATTTCTGACCCTTCATGGGTACTAAATTCACATCATCTATCATAATCTTTAAATACAACTCCCAAAAGTATCTGAGTTCAGGCTCAGTTAATTTATATTTTTTGCCTTGCAACGTTCATGGGTCTTTTGTGATGCTTGGCAGAAGGATTTGAAAAAGGCCTCTTAGTTTAAGTAATATGTAGATGAAACATTCACACCACTGGGGCCTAATGCAAAAACCGAATTACCACTCTCTACAGATCTCCACTTTAGAACCACATACGTCTATATGTCCCTCCAAGTAGCTTCCAAATGAGAGTGTAGATGTACATCTGCCACTTCATGGGGGATATTTAAGAAAAGTGGCGCTGCACACAGTGCAGCACCACTTTTCTTGTGACCCTTAGCACCCCCTAATGCCACCATGTGTGCACAGTATTTAAAATACGTTGCACCATGGCAGTAGTTAAGGGACTAGCGTCTGAATTCTTTACACTAGTCCGGGGCTTTGCAGGATTAGTGTAAAAAATTCTGACGCTAATCCTGCAAAGCACTCAGGGGCCGATTGTAAGCAATTGAAACCTCCTTTTAATGCCTACCTCTGAGCAGGCGTTAAAAGTCCAGAAAAAAATGGTGCAAGGAAATCTCTAAGAGTTCCGTGTGCCATTTCTTTGGCCCCCCCTACGCAGGCATGAGGTAGTTCAAAGGGTTACAAAGTAAATATGAGGTGGCGTTTTTGGCCTTCTAAAGCCACATTAGCCTAAAAAAATTATGCTAATGTAGCATTGGAATAGCTCTAGGGGCTCTTAAATATGCCCCTGTATACTTTAGTTCCCTTCACGTCAGTACTGATAAATTGGCATACATATTCCTCCTGCTTATGGATTGTATACCAAAGGACAAAAATATAGTGCACACTTTCCATGAACCATTGACTCAGAGTTTCTCTGCTTTTGGAAATAAATTTACTCTCACTGAGGATGACGTCTTCATAAGCCATTCCTCCATTTTTGTGCTTGCTCTGAATTTGTTCATTGAATGTACCTAAGGACTTTTCTAAGCAAATCTTTCCTGGTTATCTTGCATTGATCCTTCAGTTGAGGGACTTAATAAAAGTCACAATTATGGTTTAGTCGGTAAATGGCAATGTTTCATAACAATTCCCCAACACTGAGGAATTTTTTTCCTTTGTATTGCCCATATCAGTGGTATTTTGATTTTGTTTCTGGATTGGAAAAATGACTGACAAGTAAAATTTCATAGCAACAAGACACCCTTGCTCCAATTTAAGTTTGTTTGCTATGCTAATTTATGATGTTTGTCAGTTGCACTCTCCACTTGTGCATGATTGTAGTATAAAGATGTCTAAGTTTTGCTGTTTCATATGTACTACTCTATGATTTCCCACATTTTTGTTGATTTGTCAGTAACTTTATGAATTGATCAGTACTTAGCATGGCAATTGCAAATGATTCAGAGTTCTGTAAATCTAAATGTAAGTTTAGCCAACAATATTTTTGGAGGAAAAAAAGTAGTTATTCAAGTGTGCCACAGTTTCACTGTGGTAATGGACCACTGGTCAGAGGTGCAGAGGTAGAACTTTTGATACGAGTGCAAGGGAACCATGGCAGCAGTGTCTTACTGTATGAGAAGACGCAGGGCTCTGCAACCTATTTGTGGTGTTGAAGGCCCTAGGCCCTCATGCTGCTAGAGTAAGGTAACACAGACACATAGTGAGTGTTCACATAACTGTCCCAGGGCACTTGCGCCTGGCCTTTTTTATTAGCAGGGTCACCTGACTGGTGATGCCTGTGATGGATGGGCGTGGGGTGAGTGTAGAAGCCAGCCCTCAGCAAAGCGGCTGGTGGAAACACTAGAACGTGTCCAGCACAACACTATACTACTGAGGCTCAAAAGCCTGGACCGACAGTCCCACAGAAAAAAAAAAGAGAAGAACATATTTTTAGAGCCATTTTGGATTTTTTCCAAAACCTTTGAGCAGCTGCATTGGCAGCCCTCACTATACATTCTGAAGAGAGTTAAAAAAAATAGTGTGGTGCATACATATTCATTTGGTAGTTTCACCGCTGGTGAGTTTATAAACTGTGCTTAATTTTTGTGCAGGTGGCTCAATCTGGGTGACTGCTGCTTCTTCAGTCAGCTATGACAACAAACCCTCACGAATATTTAAACAAGTTCCAGAAGCCAAGTTGCAAGGCATACCCCACTGTATCGGATTTCCAAAAGATTCAGGAAATTGGTTGCTGTCATAAAGGACTTCCAGGGTCGGACTGGGACAGAAAATAGCCCTGGGCACCAAAATATAAGTGGCCCCCAATAGCCAATCAGTAATTTAAAAGAGAGGCCCACATTTGACAGTAGGCCGGTTTTGAACTTGTAAAGAAACGCTGTCTACGTGTTTTGCAAGGTATGGGAGTTGCATGTGTGGGCTGCAGCCAATGATTGTAGTAATATCAGAAAAATCTACAATAAAAAAAACAGGCCCACCATAAAGCAGGACCACAAAATCCTAAAAAAGCCGGCCCACGCTAAAGGGTTATCAGACAAGCCCATCAGACACTGCCTGCTTGCCCCATAGGCCAGTCCGACACTGCTGGCTTCTGTTCTTTTGCTCAATTTGTTTCAACCACGTTGCTTTCCAAAAGGCAAAGGAACACATTTTCTGAATGAGGACAATGACTTACTCCTAAAATGTGCAAACATGGATAATTTGTGATAAAGATTGAATGATATGATTACACATTGCAATACCGACTTTTCTGGGTTCTCGGATTACTCATGTATGACATGGAGCAGGGGCATTCTATACATCATGATGAACTTGCAGTAAGGGACCCACCGGTTACACCGTGAGAGCACATGTCCTTCTCCTGTTTATCATGTCGAGGCCGGAACATTAGTGTGTCTGCTTCAGTTACAAAACAAATGTTTCCTACATACATTTATTTCTTCATTGAATCAAATAGGGTGGTCTCTAAATTCATTTGTTGGACAATGTCACAATTGATTAGTATCCCCTTCGTTGTTTCCCCATGGAGCTTTATCGTGTTAAGAATAATGGATCTTTCCATTGAAGGTTATAGTGCCACCCATTGAAGCCAGAGTTATTGTAGCACTCAAGCAGAACATACTACTAGTTACAGACTCGAAATGCACCTAGAGAATGGACAAATGGAAAGTGCCAAAGTACGCTTCAGACGTATTTAAAAAATATTTCCAATAACGTTTACAGTGTAAAAATATTTAGGTCTGGGCACCTCAACATCACTGTGTAAGGGTAACATTTCTTTAATACTGAAAATTGTATGAATAGCATTTTATGTTTTTAGGACCCTTTTTTATTATAAATAACATATGTATAGTTAAGACTTGATTAATTAATATTTTTGGGGCTTTTAAAAATATAGACGCATATTTACAAGAAAGTGGCACATCAGCATTGATGCACCATTTTTTTTTGCTTCCCTTGCGCCCCCTAACGGCACCATGGATGTGCTGTACTTACAATAGGGAGCACCATGGCACATAATACCACAATAGCGTCAACATTTTTGGTGCTATTGTGGTGCTTCGCTGCACTAGTGCAAACAATGTTGATACTAGTCCAGCAAAGCACAGGGAGGCCTATAGGAGATTATGGGTGCGTCATTTTAATGCCTGCCCTGAGCAGGCATTAAAAATTATGCCTAAAATGGCACAGTGAAATCTAATAAATTTCATAGCGCCAATATTTTGGGCCTCCCTGCGTGGGAACGCCCCCTGCATACATTATGCCTGGTGCAGGCATAATGTGGCGTAAGGGTTTACACAGTAGCTTAATGCATGCATTGCGCCACTTTGTAAATATGACAAAGGAAATTGCCTCCATAACTCCACATTAGCATAAAAAAATTACGCTAGTGTGGCACAAGGAGGAGTAAGGGGCTTGAAAACATACCACATATTGGCATATTCATATGCTTCAGTCCTCAGGCAAAGCTTATGCAAACTGCAATTAAGCCAAAAAATGCAAAAAGTACCAGTCATAATCCCAGGACAATTATAAGCAGCAAAACTATAAAAAGAAATGAGTCACCACCTTATATAATATATTTGTGCATCAACACTGCCGGGCTCCAGCACACAGAGACAAGTACGCCAAAATGTAGAAACGTGCATTGGTTTGACAGCATTCCCAGTCAATGCCTGTGTATGTTCATGCTGAATCGTTTTTGTGTCCATAAAGATGTTTATTGTTTCTAGAGTATCGGCTAGTCACAGTGTCAACTATCGGTTCTCTCATCATTATAGAGTCTTCACTGAAACATCAGTTGAATGACATAGCGTCTATGCTTGCAGTTTCAGGTTACTCAGTAATTGTACCTCATTCTTGGACACTTTGGGGCATATTTATGCTCTGCTTGCGCCGGATTTGCGTCATTTTCTTTACGCAAATTCAGTGCAAACCTAACACCATATTTATACTTTGACACCCGACCCAGCAAACACCAAAATTCTGCAGTGTGCGTCATTTTCTGGATGTGTGAAACCGCCTTGCGTTAATGACATGCAAGGTAGGCGTTCCCGTCCAAAAAAATGACTTAAACAACCGTGTGCCATATTTATCCAACCGCGCAAAAATGACGCACGGCTAGGAGGGGGAGGCGGAGGCGGAAAATGGCGCACAGCCCGATTTGCGTCAAAAATTAATGCCTGGGTCAGGGCAGGTGTTAAAATGGGGCAAACACACCACTACTTAAGGAAAACACACAGAAGCAACATCAGAGTTCCAAAAGGAAGACATGGAGGTGCTATTCATCCAGCATGCACGAAGACGCAGAACACAGGACCAACAGCAGCAGCTTCCACCACACCAGTAGGGACCGCACACACAACGCAGAAGGCGGGAGAGGATATTCAGGCCCAGGACAACCCTTCCGGGCCTCAGGGAACATGACATCATCCAGAGGTACAGACTAAACTGGCAAGCCATACAGCAGCTGCTGCGCAACATTGAGCCACAGTTGGCACCCAGCTTGCAGACACCCCACACCATTCCACCAGAGACCAAGCTGCTAGCTGTCCACCACATGTTGGCAAGTGGCTCTTTTCAAACCACTGGTGCCCAGGTTGCCGGGATCTCACAGCCCTCATTCTCTGCCTTCCTACCCAAGGTACTGGATGCCATCATCTCCCTCGCACCCGCCACATCAGCTTCCCCAACACACAGCAGAAGCAGCAGGAGACCAAACAGGGATTCTACCAAATCAACGGCTTCCCACACATGCTTGGTGCCATTGACTGCACACATGTACGGATTGTGCCACCTGCTGCAACCAAGCCATCTATACCGCAACAGGAAGCAGACACACTCCATCAATGTGCAGGCCATTGTGGATGACCGGGGATTGATCACCAACATCGTGGCAAAGTATCCTGGTAGTGTACATGATTCATTCATCTTCCGCCACTGCACCATCAATCAACACTTCCAGGATGGACGATATGGAAATGGCCTACTTGTTGGTAAGTACAGAAACCTAGTTATATACACACAGCACAGCAACCCTGTAGGACATACAACACATACACCACTACATTGACACGTGGCCAGGAAGACACTGAGGTTTTGACACTGCCAGTCATGTTTGATATCCTGACCAAATGGGATACACACCTATGGACAAATGACAGATGCAAATAACAACAGATCCCACACCAGAGCCACAAAAGACAAATTTAAAACCACACAGTGACAATGACATGCCCTTAACTGGCAGTACAACTTGGAAGATGAATCTTACAATTTCACATCAATAACACTCAATCACACACCCTTCTAACCAATACGTACTGTGTAAGGGGTGTGTAATGTGTTTCGCTGCAGGTCAAACACCATGACACACATAGCATGATGATGATAATGACTCTAATGAAGGTAACATGGAATCATTGAGCCAGTATCAACATCTCACATCACTCCTGGGGTGACATTGCCCACTACCAATAAGCAAGTGGACTGTGCTAATAACACATATTGATGTGACATTATCGCAAAGTGCACATTGCTACACATACGGATTGAGACAATTACACATATACTCAACAGATGTACAGGCATATGGACCTTCTGACAATTAAACCTTCAACACCACAACCAAGTTAGCCAGCTTAACTGGAGCAGGTTCAGTAGTGTAGGTACACGTTTGCACATGAGCCAACTCAGTTAGGGCACAAAAATAGGTTTGCATAGATCTTGTCACACATGGATTTTGTTTGCATTGTTAATTGTCAACACTTCAGTGCTGCCAACGTATGGAGATGTTTTGTACATTGTCACCTAGCCAAATCAAAGGGCCTCACTGTTGTTTTTCACATGCTATTACGTATGTTGAATTGGATGGGATCTACAGGCCACCTAGTGCTACTGTGTTACCACCACTGTGAAATCGATTCTGTATGTGGAAGTATCATGTCACCCGCAGTGAAGACACATGGACAGCTCTTTCATATGGCATAATGCATGGGAGTACACAATGTACTGCAAGTGTACAAAAATACCGCTGATATCCGGTCAATCAGCCAAACACCAGTTTAGATAATGAAACAACCCAATGCTGATAGTACACCCTAGAAGCCTAGGATTCCACACAATAACACAAACACAGCTAAGTCACAGACAACACAAGATAACAACTGCCATGCAAAGTGATAATCATGGTGCAAGCTCCATCAAAACTTATTCACTCATTTTCTCTTTCAGCTGATCAGGGGTATGGGATCCAGGATGGATCATGACCCCATTTGCCAACCCAAGCACAGCATCAGAGCGTGCCTATAATGAGGCACATCGGAGGACACGTACCATAGTAGAGAGGACTTTTGGCATCCTGAAGTTAAGATTCAGGTGCCTCGACATCACCGGAGGCAGCCTCTTATATTCACCGGAAATGGTCTGCAAGATAATTTTGACCTGTGCCATCCTGCACAACATATGTGTAAGGAGGAACAGTCCCCTCTATGAACGAGAGCCACAAATGCCTGAAGAGGAGGAAGAGGAGGAGGTTGTCCATCAACATGAGGAGGGCCATCCAAACACTGCAGCAGGATTGCGTCAGACAACACATTGTTCAAAACTTCTTTTAACTCTAGTCACCATCAACACTGTCTTACCATATGTCATTAAACACCTCATTTAATCACTAAATCATGGTCTGGGTAATTATTTATGCATCACATGATCCCTAGGAATCACAATCAGAGTTTAGCCTCATGGAGCATTGCAGTAATACAGATTAGGATACTGAAAAAGCCACATCACATTTGATCGGTATGAATGTACACCCAACTTCACACAGAGTGTAAATGACATATATTGTGTCCATTTCACATTTGAAGGGCAATATCAGAGTAGCACAGCTATGGCACACATCCATGTTGGCAACATGGTTCATTGCAGCATATGGAACACAACTAAAACACCATCTATCATAAGTTAAAAAACTGCTTCAGACATGAGGCAGTGGATGTGCTATTGCATTTGTAACAGGAATGCATGACCAGACCCTTGACATCAGTAAGTGTGCCATCAGCTATCTCTGCAAGGAGCATGTGTGACAAGAAGTCCATCTAAGCTGCAAATGGATAGCACGAGTGCCCAGGTATGAAATGCTTTGCTCACAAGACATGCCCTGTGCATGCCATCCCAGGTTATAAGTCCTTCCACAGGCATGTATTCAGCCTCTCCCTACCCTTCTCTAGGGGGCCCTGTAACTGGACAATTTGTACCCTGTTAATCCTTCATCTACACACACCCAGACTCACATTTTGACTCTAGTGTGCTTCCCTCTTTAGTATGGCATGCCATAGTCCTAGTTCATCTGTCTGCATGGACTTCAGGTCTGAAAATGCACTGTCTGGTAGTCTGTAGGACCTGTAACCACCTGTCCATTGGTTCCCATGCGTAAGGTACTGTTGGCCCTTTCAACTTGATTCTCACCTACAGGACTTGTGAGAGACTGAAGCTGCACACACCTGTTAGCACTTCCATGCAGACCAGCCATTTGAACCTGCTCTGCCATTGCTGCTGCCTGGAACTGCTTAGAAGCTGCCTTTTTATGTATATCCTTGTTGTGCATTGTTGTACAAATCACTTGTGTAACACAGCCCTTGGGTTATTGTGTAACGTTGCAGCCCACAGCACAAATTCAGTTTTTGTTTTCCACAGTGTTGTTCCAGCTTTTCCCAGTCAGAGTCTGCTCACTGTGCATTTGCCTTGTTCATGTTAGTTCCTGACATAGCCTGCATTCTGTTAGCCTGATTGGTTCCTGTCTTTGTGTTACCATAGAGGTTCCCTGTGGCTACATTTGTCTCATAGTTGCTTTCCATGCCCTCACTTTCCTCCTGGGGTATTGTGTCTGGTAGGTCTACGATGAATCCACAAATAGATTGTATAGTGTAATCAGTTTACTTATTGTATCATGTTTTGGGACATGTATTCAAATAGCCTAATCCTGGCCCTATCCCTTGTCTGGATTTCATGTATGCATGAGTGACAAACAGTGACAGTGTACTATGGCTGTATGCATGGATTGGGTATGGTGCCTCCAGCACAACAACCAACGTTTGCTAATGTACATGAAAGGACAAAACATGTTTGTGCCCTGACGGTCCACACACAGATTCACATTGACTACAACCCAATGATGGTGCTTGCGTGGTGACTAGCTGTGAGATCAATAAGCACAGAGGCACTGATGTTCCCAGTTGCAGTGGGAATTTTAGAGGCCACCCTGTGTACAAATGTTGTGATGAAACCTGCCGGGTTCTATTTACTGATCCATTACGTTTGTGAGCACCCCAAGGTTGCCCTGTTGTCAACCTCAAAAACTTCTGCAGTGCCATAGCTGGACTACCCCCATGTGTGTTGTCGATTCCTCTTTGGCTTTCGGTCAATTCTGCTTTGAAGGATACACTGTTAATGCAGGCAATGGCTCCACAGACTCATGACTAGACCTGCACGTAACTGTGACAACATGGAGGCCAATAATGACACAGGGTACACATGGCCACACACGTGAACTGGACACCTTTGTGCAATTAACCACTGAAAATATGTGAACACATGCAGCTTGGTCTGCTGGTCCTCCACTGCCACACGAGAAACATAGGTCATATATATGACTCAAACTGTGAAGTGACATAACATTTTTGGATTGGTTTTGGGAATCTGTGTCACAAACACTGTACTTACATAGAATTTTCAAATGCCTGACTCATGGGTAGTATACAAACAAGTGACCAGGATGTGGTATCCAACATTCCTGTACATGTGATGGCTTACTCATCGCCATTATCAACCGTCTTCTATCTATCCTGTGCATAGTTTGTCATGGGAGATGTTTTGTCCCAAAAGTCAGGGAAGTTCACACAGCATTAGATGCTACGTGTATGACAAACACATATCCTAGCTCATTTCCACACTGAATAGCATCTGATGATTATCCACATTTACAACACATGCATACAAGCACATTAATGAAAGCATGTCTTGTGACGTTCACACAGAGGCCCAACAACAATCGAAATTGCCAATTCACAGACATTAACACACAGGCCATGAGTGAATGTATTAAGTTGCGAGGCATTGCTATCCTCTATTGACGCACAACATGCTCAAACTGGGTAATACCACTTTTTATTCAAAATGTTTGTGTAGCAGTTGCATCAGTGAAGAGTGCTCATCTGGTACAACAAAATGAGTATTATGGTCCGCAGTAGTGTGGTCTGCCACATGTGCCCAAACACTGGAACACAAAAATGCAGGCGCAAACAGCCCATCTCTGTAGTTACAGCTTTCATGTACGTTAAAAATGAAAGAAATGACACAAACACAGTAAAAGACAGATATTTTGACACGAACGTGTCAAAATTCGCCGCATATGCGTCAAAATTCGCCGCATATGCATTGAAAAATGATGCTCACAGCCATTATACATCCATTGGGCCCAAGCGGTAATTCCTACACTGTACCCCATGAAATTGATTACCAATGAAAAATATTTGGAACTATGAATGAGGGGAAATTTTGAAGCATTTGCGTCAAAAATATTTGCCGCACAGCCTGTAAGCGTCATAAAATGTTCACGCATCATAAGAAAAACGCAGCACATTTGAGACAGGAAGTGATGTCATAGGATATCCTGTTTACAGAAATGGTACAGTGGGCGTACTTTCACTTTCACTTTGCAGTCTGAGTTTTGCCTGTCCAAATTCTGCTTTTGTGTCCTGTGTGCCATCCTATTTGTCATCTGTTTTAGTAATTGTCTCAGTTGTTCATTGTAAGTGTGTTTTTGTCATATTTGGTGTCTAATTTTGTCTTTGTACCGTTAGGAGTGTGTAGTGGGGATTGTTAGTTTGGGGATTGTTGGGCTGTTTGTGGGTTACTTAACTTACATTTTCCTCTCTCCTTTCCCTGTATTTTCCTCTGTACCCTTTCCTATAAATATTATTTTGGTCATGTTGGGTAGGCCACGTCTGGGGAGAATGGGTGAGGAGGAGCCTGGTGCATTCATTTGGCTGGTGTGCCACTTCCTCCCCCTAATGATTGAGGCTGGTGGAAGGGTGATACAAGGGTATCACAC
Organism: Pleurodeles waltl; assembly: GCF_031143425.1. Taxonomy (NCBI): domain Eukaryota; kingdom Metazoa; phylum Chordata; class Amphibia; order Caudata; family Salamandridae; genus Pleurodeles; species Pleurodeles waltl. The sequence continues at coordinate 415,206,026 of NC_090437.1, read as the reverse complement.
GGAGGCGAGGAGGCTCAGGTGGTCCAAGGTGCTGTACCATCTGAGGAGAATTTTTAACACACTGCGCAACGACCACCAACTCAAGCACCGCTGGGCTGACCTTGTTGCCAGAGAGCAAGACCTGCTGGACCACCTGGGTGTGGTGATTGGTGGCCCTGTTGGTGAGTACAATTCAGACTAATGTGCACATATAAATGCTCTGGAGTGACAGTATCAGATTTGTTGATATGCTGCATGCAATGTTTTTGGACATGTGGAATGCAGGTTAATTATACAGTGGCCCTGATTTATGCAATATTTGCTACACATTACCGTCATTTGTTAATGCAACAGCTGCATAAACTTACAAAAAACAACTTGATCTTGTAAATTAGTGCTGCTTTGACGTCAATATATTATGGGAATGCGGCTCAAACATATGTTTCATTCATGGTCTGTGAGTGTACCAAGAAAGAGATGTATTTCACAAGCTAAAGCAAGGAATTAATGTGGTTCCCAACTATTTGGAATACATGTCTGAACTGTATTCCTGGCCATATGTATAAAGTTCTTCCTAACCTCTGGTAATATCTTAGGCTGATACTTTGACTTGGTTTGTGTCGCAATTAAATTAGAAATGGATGCCAAAAGTAATGCACACGGGTTCATATCTACATGTTTGGTGCTACTTTCCATCGCTGTAGTGTAAAACATGAAGCAAATGCTACAAATTGAGGAATATAAATTATCTCTGGCCCTCTGTTCATTGTCCCTGTGTGTTTTAATTTGCCTTGGGCACAATAGCTGGAACAGAGCTGATGCATTTGCCATCTGTGTCACTTTATAGCCATGCCATTCTCATAAGTTATTGGGTCATCATGGGATACCTGAAGTTGGTGATTGCATGGTCACAATTTATTACTTGCATGATGTTGTGCAAGGGACCCCTGACCGAATCCATCATACATATAAAGTGTTCAAATACTTTGATACTTTACGTTTGGTACACCCCTGCTGATCTAGTGCAGCATATGTACAATAGCTAACTTCCCAGTATGAATGCTATCACAGACATTGGTGTATGCTAAGATCAGAAGACCAGCATTCCTGTGACTGCTGCCATTCCCAAGGTGCATACAAATTGAAACCTACATCATCAAGATTGCCACAGTAGGACATTTGCTAAACCATGTTTCAATAATGGAACAGTGTCAGTTTGTTGTATACCCGCAGATCACCCATCTTGGCTAATGTAAGATGATGAATGTGGCTAACTGTGATTTCCTATACCCGATATGGGTACACAGGGCAATGAGTGACACATATCAGGTGCAATGACTACACCTGTGCCCATGCATTCTGTCACGGATGACCAAAATAGACACTGTCAGCATATATTTCTTTGTTGTATTAATTTAGATAAATTGCCAATCCATGTTTAGCATCAGATTGTCATCAAGTAACACACATGATCCCTGCCATTATGGTGTCATAGGGGGCATATCTGGCTCAGAGTACACCGTCAATGTAGCATATGTAACCTACAGACCACCCAGGCCCACATGTAATGGACCATCGAAAGCATAATAATTCATGAGCTAAACTCAACCCACATGAGCATCACACAGTAACTGATTGTCCCTCGATGCACAAGGCACAATACCTGAGTGACTGGTATTGCAGTGCACCAGGAACATGGATTTGCATGTATCTCATGACAACAGATGAATAAATGGAGCACACTCTATAAATGAATCTGCAACCAATTGAGGAATCCTGTTTGTCACCACATGATTGTTAGGGCCACTGCATGTGTGCATATGTGTGTGTATCACTCACTGGAGTGACAGGGTCAATACATGTTTGCAGTGGTATGTCTGTTGGAGTGTCATCATACCTGAGGGGATGGACTATCAGATATAATGTTACACACAGTAATTTTTTCTTCACAGTGTTGTACAGTGCACAGACATTGAGCACATTTCACCCTTCCATGCTTTACAGGTGGACCTGCCCCCTACACAATTAGAGATTTGCGGACCCAGACATATCCAGTAAGTGTTAATATTTCAGTTCTGTGTTGTGTTTGCAGCTGTTGTGTGATTGACTCCTGTGTGTTGGACACATAGCAAGGTATGATGTGCTGGAACATGATCTGATATGTGAGTTGAATGGAGTTTGACTTTTTTTTGCCATATTTGAGTTGGACAATCAGTGGCGTAGAGTTATCCTTTGGGATTGTAGTACAGCGCTGTAGGAATTGCCATGTGAATAGGGTGACATTTGTTGTTACATTTCTTGTAATGAAATATTTGGAGGTAGCCATTTTCATGATTTAGTCAGCAAGTTATACCCTGAATCACACAGAGCAGGGATGCTGAAGTATTACCCACAGACTTGAGCCTCCCTGTTAACTAATGAACATGTAGGACTGTATGTTTGACTTCCTAGCAGCATCTAGCTCCACATGTTGTGCTACGTTTATATGGCACTTCAGTAGAATGTCATAGGTGTGCATGCAGCTCAAGCCCAGTTGGGTGCTTGTATCCATGTGCTTGTTTTAGGACGGGTATTGGTGATATCAAATGATGTTGACAATTGTCCGCAATTAGGAACATAAATGTGGATGTGATTGTACAATGTTTGTGTCAATCCTAGTTAGACACCCTTGTTACCTGTGGTGGACTGACTAAACCCATGGACAGCTGGCCAAAGCTTCCGGGCTGTCCTTTATGTTTGAAAGTATGTGATGCATGTCCATCCCCCACTTTGGCACAGGCTTAGGGTTATGAAATATGCGTACCTAGGTGTGAGAATCCAAGTGTAGTACACAGACATGTTATTTAGCAATTCATTTGTTCCAAACTAGGATACCCCCCTCATGATTAACAACTGCATACCATCCTGGCAATTCCATTTACAAATCACAGATCTTGTGGCCCTTGATTGTCATCCAGAAGATAGTCATTAGTTGGCCTGTCACATGTAGAGGTCTTGCAGCATTTGTTATGTGACTAATGGCAGAACAATGATGCTTAGATCATTTAAGTAGGTACGCATCTTTTTGAGCATTGCTGTGCTGTTAGATAGGACATGTGTAGGCTGCGTTGGCATGTACTTCCTGAGGGACACTCTGTGATCTGTGCTGTGATTTGGCCTGTTTTAGGTCATTTTGAGTAATTTTTTGAATATCATCAGTAGCTGTATCACACAATGATGTAACTAATGTTTAGCTTCATCTTTTTTAACAGCAGCCAATATGGATGCCAAACAGATCTGCGAATTCCAGAGGAGGGCGATGCGTTACCGCCACATTCTGGATGTTGAGTTTGGGTTCCGCCACATGACACGGCATTATCGCCATGAGAGAGCCACTGGGGGGCATTTGCCCAATGGGGGCACATTCCTGTCCACAACAGCCACCACCACCAGAACCACCACTCCATCCCAAGTGGCACCAAGGATGACAGCCACCACTGCAGGTCCCTCAACATCCTCCGCTCCTGGACCACTGACAGCAGCCCCTGCACCTCTCCCTCCAAGCATGGCACTGGCAACAGCACAACCCTCCACAATTGGCACACTGACCACCCCTGCTGCAGTCATTGACAATGTTGATTTTAGGAATATGCAACATAACATGCAACGGATGTTGCGCAGAATGGACAGGCTGCAGCAGGAGATGTCCCAGATTAACAGGAGAGTGCGTGGGATAAAAAAAGATACTGCGGAGGGCACACTTGTGACTTTGAGACCCTCAGCCATGATTCCCTCCCCTCACTCCTCTTTCCTGGTTCTTATATTTAGTGGGTTTAGGGGGCTTAGTGTTAGGTTAGATTAGGCTGTTAGTTTAGTTAGTATAAGTGGGTTGGGGGGTGGAGTGTATGATATTTTTACATGTTTTATTTTTTTGGGTGGGTGGGGGGTGTTTGTTTATTAAAAAATAAAAAAATAAAAAAATATATATAAATAAATACAAAAAATATATTTAAAAAAATATATATATATAATTGTTTAGGATAAGATAGTATGTGTTTAGGTTAGTATATGTTGTCCTCCATGTATCCCGTCATATAAGGTGGGTGGGGGTTGATGTTTAGAGTGTTTAGTTGAATGTGATAAGTAAGTTTAGCTTAGGGTAGTCAGGGCCAGTTGTGGGTATTGTGTAGTTAGGATAGGTTAGGTTAGTTAAGGTGTTTCCCCTAGTTTTATTATCCTTTTTTACAGTTAAATAAATATTTAGGTACTCCTTTACAGTATGTGTCATATGCTTGGAGATCAGGGCCTTGGCATGGGTGAACAGTGTCAATTTAGTATTTGCATTTGTGTTCCATCCTGCATCCAAATCCTAATTGAGCTGTCATATTGGCAGCTGCACCAAAGCTATTTCTCTATGTATCTGCCATCCATTGCACCCACCACTCAAGGTTACCATAGTTCTCAATGTGTTGTTAAGTTTGGGTGTATGTTTTCAATCTGTCATACTTTGAGACCAGATTTTGTCTCTGGGACACTGTGGTACATCTGCCTGCAGCCTGATGTTAATGTGAATCCTGATAAGGTGAGTGATGGTAAAATCTTATGTAGTACAGTATACATAACTCACACCTATCATTTCTTACATTGTACTGCCAGGTTACTTATTTGTCCATATACTCGTACACATCCATTCCTGCTGTATGGTGTGTGTGTGTGATGAAATTTTAGAGTCAAATGTCACATACATAAATATTGTCTAGAAGACACATTTGAAGACATTGATTTTCTGCGTAGACATCCCTTGAAGCAGACGTATTCTGTCCAACACAGCATTATACTGTAAATTGTCTATGTACTTCAGAAATAACGCTCAGGAAGGGCAGATGATGGTAAAATCCATACCCCAGTGCATAGATATCAACCCACAATTTTTCAAGGCAGTTATATTGACATTCTATGGCCATTGACATGAGGCAAACATCACTAATCTCCTACACGGTTGATGTGTCAAATTACACAGAGACAAAGTGGTTGTGTAAGTGCTAATGTATTTTAAAGTGCTGTAGTGCTACATTTACATAGTCCAGGATTGTGAGTCCATTAGTGTGACACATTCTATTGTGATTCTACACAAGTACAAAAGGTCATGTCATTGGACATGCTAGGTTGAAGTGTCATACAGTGCAGAGGAACATGAATTGCCAATGAGGTAGTGAGAGACAATCGCAGAGCATAGTATTAAGGTAAACAGTGGGCTGGAGAACAGTGCATGTGAGCTGCTGTTGCAAGACTGGCATGTTACGGAGCACAGGACCTAGGATATCAGTGCCCATGTAGCAAGGACTTGTGCTACCGGGTACTCTTACGGGTGAAGGTGATCTGTTCCACGTCTTCATCTTCTGATGTATGTGTCGTCTCCTCTGCCCTTGGTGGTGGTGGGTTTGAAGGGGCAACACACACTTCAGTGTTTGAAGACGTGGAGTCAGAATTCCCGGTAGCTGCCAACTGTGGGGCTAAAAAGGGCATTACTGCAGCAAGGAGGAGCTGCTGGTTCTTAAGTATAGCAGCTACATCACTGTGGTAGGGAGCCAGGTCGGCCCTGAGGGGGTCAATATTGCATTTGTGTACGCAGTGAAAGGTTTGGTGTGCAAGGTGTTGTGGCAACTCCCTTACTGCTGTGCTGATTTCCTTCACACTTTGTTGAAGTTCTTGCAAGATAGATGTTCGCCCTTGCATGGCTGCTGCCAGTTCTGCAGATGACATCATGCACTAATGCATCCCCTCAAGGCTGGCTGCCATATTTTGCATCCCCACCCACACCTCCTGGGCCAGCTCCCTCTGTACTCCAACTACAGTCCTCTCAAAGCTGGTGCCAGTGTCGTCAGAGTCCTCAGCTGGGTTGGAGCTGGTAGGTCGTACAAATGGGGTGGTGGATGGGTCCTCTGTGATGGCTGCTACTTCCGTGCTCCTCCTTGAGACTGAAGGTGGGGTCTGGAGGGTTCCAAGGACATCTTGGAGGGTCTGCTGGCTGATGTTTGTCAGCTCGTCATCCATGTCATCAGGGAAGTCCAGGACAGGCATATCCCCAGGAGAGCCTTCGTCCTCTGCAATGAGATATTGTACAATTAGTGTGTCTGTGTTGTGGCATTTGTAATGTGAATTTCCTGAGTTCCTATTAGTTGCACATTGTGATCTTGGTTCCTGGTCATTGTTACTGTCATCGATATTGGTATTCTCCCAGGCCTATGCCCCACCTGCATGTCACATGTAGTGTGGGCAGTTTGGGGAAATGTCTGCGTCACATCCTCTAGGTGTAGGTTCTGCCCAAATTGTATGTTGCCACTTTATTGTACTACTCAACCCTCTGTCTACTTCCATTATCATGGTGTGGCCTTGCAATGTCTGTGGGTGTTCTGATGGCACTTGCACCACACTTAACAATCTGGAACTGACCCAGTCTCAGATATTTCACATCCAGCTATATGTTGCTGATACCTAGCATATACTATGTATAGCATTGGCATGGCACAATACGGGTGTCAGCATTGGTAGTGTGTACTGCTGATGTTGGGGAATGTGTGCTACATTGGATTGCACTGAAGGTCCTAGCAGTGTCCCATTTCCTCTTATGACTATGCGGGTATGTTTCACTAGCTGGAAACATATGTCCACCCCCTCAATGCTATTGTCTTAGCAATATGACAGTTGGGATGTTGCATGGTGGCATTGCAGCTATTGTGACCCAGGCACAGGGTAGACCCTGACATGTGCAGCATGTGTATGACATTACTGCTGTGTACCTCATAATGTTTATGACAGTGCCTGATGTTTGTAGCAACTATGGACATTAACATTTGACAGGATTATCACATTTTTATTAATTACAGGGGATTGATAACGTTGTCATCCTGAACCCTCTAACTTGGGTGTGTGTGATCAATGGGCACGTAACTGCCATTAGCTACTTGACATGCACACACAGCAGAGGTGGTAGTGGCAAATGTTGTCAATGTTAAATTATACTTGCGAATATGGCCTGAGACCGGAAATTGAGGCCTAGTTCAAAAAAGCAACAATACCAGCTGTCGTGTGACAGCATGCCAGTTTTACGTTGTACCCTACCCTCCTGTACTGGCTTTGCTTTTCCAACATCCTTGGCATGGCAGCATAGCCCCATGCAAAGGTTGTTGTAGTGTTGTGCTGTGCCCCGGGTTTGCCCAGCACAGCCCATGCACCCGTGCCATGCCCCTTTGTCCTTTCCACTGCCTGATTTCCATGGCTGATATGCATTGTGTAGTAGGTATGTCCCCCCCCGGTTGCAGTTTACAATTAGGCATTTTAGTTCCCCGTGCCACTTACACTGCATCTGTGTTGTATCCTGGTAGTCTGCGCTGTCCTGTCCTTGAATCCCTCTGACGATCTCCTCAGGGATGACGGCTGCCACCATCCCCTCCATGTGGTCCAGGGCCTCCTGCGGTGCTGGACTCCCACCTCCAGTCTGCAGTGCTGCCTTCCTGTTGCTTGCCATCTTTTCCATGGTCCTTCGCTTGCAGTCATGCCAGTGTTTCTTGCACACGGTGACTGTTATCCGTACTTCTGCCACACTGTTGATCTTATCGACAATTTGTTGCCAAATTGCCGCTCTCCTCCCAATTGGCAATTTGGAGGTGACAAATAGTTGGTGCTGGTGTTCCGTCACCTCGTTCACCAGTATTTCATGCTCCTCTGCACTGAACCAACACTTCCTTTTCTTCTTTTCCCTCTCCTGGGTCTTGTGTGGGTCCTCCTGGCTGGTTCTTGGTTGGTTGTCATCTTCCTGGGGTCTCTCATAGCTTCTGGAATCCATTTTGGGGCTCCTTTGCACATTTTGCAGTATTTGCGGCGCTTTTTGACGCTATTGCATCAAAAAATGGCACATATCCGGTTTGCGACATCATAAACCGGATAAAAGTCATTTGCGCCGCATTAACGTTGTTTTTCTTTACGATGTGGCGCATTGGTTTGAGTAAAAAAAAATGACTCTCACCAGTGTTTTGCCCCGCCATGCGGAAAAGTATGAATTTTACAACCCGGGTGGCGCAATGAAATGGCGTTAGCCGGCGTTAACATTTTTGATGCAAAACTGCGTCGGTGCAGTTTTGTGTCAAAAAGTATAAATATGGGCCTGTGTCTGCAGGGTTCTCTACAACCGGAAATACTTCAAAGTCGTAGGCTAGACTGTCGTACTAGCTAATGAATCCTCAGCAGAGTTATGCTGCAACGGGGACGTCACGTTTGGTAGAGCACCATGGTCAATGACAACCTCACTTTCAGTTTCACCTTTATGTACATCGTTAGTGGCGCATGCATCAAGACTGCTTCCTGGGGCATCGCCAGGTCCATCCACATTGGTTTCTATTTCTGCTACCACTTCTTCAGCATTGTCGTCTGTAGAGGAGCAGACGTGAAACAAGTACATTAATGATTTTTTATGGTGATTTCAACTTACAATACAGTCTCATCTATTGACCATGTTGAGATGCTACATCTAGCAAGTAGAAGCACAGCACTTGACTCAACCTAATAAGTGGGAAACAATGTGAAGGTACAGTATGAACTCAAATGCCAAGGCTTTGGCGATTCATACCACCAGTTTAGTCCTCACATGCATCCATGCAATAAGTCACTCGATACATGGAACGTCCACTGTTTGGTACTCATGTCTGCATTTGGGTGAGGTCAATGTTGATTGGGGAACCCAACCTCTCCACAGATAATGTTATTTTGCCTCCCGCAACATTTATTTAAGAGAAGCAATCATTTTTACCATTAGTGTTACTTGAGGTTCCATTAATATAGAATAAATTCTTGGAGAGATTACACATAGATACTTGTTGATCAGTGGTTTTGATTCTGAAACGAATTGTGAACATTTCTGTTGTCCACCCCTGTTAATCAGACCTGCTAGCCAGTGTTTGGCTTACAAACTCAGACATCTCCAACCAGCTACACGAAGAAGTGGCATGTACAGTAGAGGCATTTGTTTCCAACTCTTCTTTTGGACTGTTGGGCATTCAGTTTTCCCTTTCCAACTTTCTCTCACCAAACAATATGCCCACATACCTAACAAAAGACAAAGCCGAAGATCAGCTGACAACAGTCCGGTGTGAAAATATATGAATAAAGTGCTCAACCTATGAACTCTCTTCATAGTCTCTATTTTCATTCATATACTCTTGAAAAGCTTCCCCCGTTGTGTTGTATGTGTGTTTTGTAGACAGTATGCAACTATAATAATTGCACTCATGAGCTGCATAAGTAGTAATTACAAATGTGGGTACACATAAAAACATCGTAGCAACTTTCATTACATCGAAATGGAAGAGCACAGCATATAAATTGTTGTGAACGGCATCTTTAAAAAAGCAACATTACATCGCATATGAACACAAACAACGTGGCGCAAATCCAAGCCCTTTGGAATCTCATTCGCACATGCAGAGTACTCCTACATTTTTGATAAACGATATACCAACAGGAATACTCAATAACGAAAACCCAAGTGAGGGTCTTAGTCAGAAACTGTTACCCACCTTTTCCACCAACGTCGGAGCACTGTTAAGGAACAACGTAGGATGGGGTGAAAGGCTAATGGGTCTTGGTCAATTTCTGAGGACATTGTCCAGGAAGGACCACAATTTCGAACATGGAAATTCTCTCTACGAACCAAAGAAATTGGTGGTTTAGTGATTTAGGAAAAACCGATGTGATGAGAACTCATTCTCAGTGAAGGCAGCCACGTGTGGAACACCCCCCATGTTAGGAAGAGAAAAGACAGGGGACCACTTCACATTTAGGTGGGAGGTACAACATATCTCTGTCCAAAAACCTGGCCTTTTTTGGCAGTGTGTTGAGTTCTCTAGCACCAAAAGGCAACCTCTGCATGCTACAAACTGCTCTCATGGAAGAACACAACACATACCACATCATTCTGATGCATCTAAGTGTCAAAACTGAGGTAAAGCAGTGTGTACAGTATTATCCTCCTTCATCTTGTACAAATCCTAGCCATTCCTGTAGGCCATTTGGTGATCTTGTTTTCACAAAGCCTGCTATCTTTTCCACTCTAATAACTTCATTCCAATTCTTCCTTGTGTGACTGTCTACCCACATCGGTCATCATTCCGGTTTTCTTGTTGCTGGTCCTATTTTCCTTTTCATTGGTGAATGATTCTTGCAGTGTGCCTTCTTGATAAACTTTCTACATTCCCTTTGGTGTTGATGCAGTTAGTTTCGACCTTGCTTGGATGCCCTGTTTGCCAAGTTGAATCTGACATGCATCATTATTCTTAACGTAAATATAGGCATATTAATATGTCTCTGATCTACATCGTGGTTACATAACAGATTGCAGTACCATAGCATTCCATGGAGCAAGATGCCGACATACCATTTTTTTTCTGTGAAACTGGTTAATATGTTCTCTTTTTAAACAAGCTGGTAAGTTGCCATGGTCTTGGGTACTGATCATATCCTAACGTGTATTAATGTAAATTGGTTTCTTTTTAACATTATCTAGTGTTTTGTTTACTCGTAAAGTGCATAACATCTACATCTTCCGTCTCCACAAAGATAATACTTTCTTGTCTACAGTTCATGAATTTTGGTGGCATAGAGATCCAGACAGCCGAGCAGCTGATATGCTCTTAGCCCAGAAGGATGCCCATGTGACAGCAGCTGGTAAGAGGGAGACGAACTTTGACTGTGAACAACATTTTCAGCGTTCCCATAAACATGTCTACTGAAATTTCTAAGACTCACTATAGCACAATATAAAAAAGAAAGTAGGACCATCCGTTTGTGTTAAGGAAAGACTCAACAGGGCCATACTACATTATTTCAGAGTAATCCCCATTTCATCTATTAAAAGCATGGCAATAGTAATGAAAACGAGAAACGTCGATAAAGTAAAAGTGAATACTGAATTTCGGTATTCTGGTTTACCGTGAAAATAGTGGCGCTCGAAGCGCCCCCCCTCCATTCATTACCACTGGTTGGTTTCCTTGTCATTGTCATTTGCCTGCTTCTTATTGGTGCCCAAGGGTGTCAATCTTGTGTTTGTCCTTTGAGATAACAATGATACGAGCTGAAATATGACTTTTAAAAGCAGGGGCTTTCAACTGGCTCATAGTCATGCTCAAAGAGCAGGCGATGCCACACATACAGATTTGTGAAAAAGATTTCAATAGCTACACATGATAAGACTATGTTAAATAATCGCGTAGCCAGATTTGTCATGTTCCTCTGAGTCAAAACATCTTTATTTAACAATTTAAGCCCTGTGGAACAGTGTCTCTTAACCTTAAATCCAGGGACCCCTTAGGTCCGTGAAGCCTACTCAGGTGGTTTGTGACTGCTTAGAAAATTAAATATTGACACATTATTAAAGTGTATATAAATGAAGAAGGAAAATGTACAGTTGAAATGTTAAAATTATTCTGTAAATGTGAAGGAATATGAAAATATAATCTAAAAATTAAGGTAGTATCATCATATTACTTAATGAGATTTATGCCAGGGCATCAATCAGAATAGAGTATGGAGAAAGGGTGGTCTCGGGTTAATTCTTACCAGCTCCAACCTTCCCATTACAATTAAAACTATGTTTTATATTTGTTTGTGAATTAAATGGAATCCTTCATCATTTGTGTACTTGTTTGATGAATGGTTATTTTGCTGTATTTTTCATGTATTGATTTCAAGTTCAATTTATCAAAAATGCTAAGGTTGAGGGTTACCAGCTTCCGGGTAATTATTTAGTGGGGGTCTCTAGATTCCAATAATGATTCAGTCAGGTCCTTTGGTTCCAGTAATCATTAAGTGGGGGGCCACAGAAATCAAAAGGTTAAGAACCACTATTGTGGAAGATCCTACTGATTTACAAACTCTTCAGCAAAAATTGAGTGAAGGAGAACATTTTTGCAAAATTAAAAAGGGGTTGGTTTGGACAGCAAAGTAGTGCATAAACACAAAGGAAGGATTTTATTGTAAATCAGAAAATGTACTTTTATGAATAACCCAACACATTTTCCAAAAGAGAGCATTCACAATTTGCAGGACGAAAAATACATTCATTTCTCATAAATGAAATCAACACGTGGAAAACTGACGCTGAGTTACCAGGGTTATTTAAATAACAAGCAACATGGAAGTGAGGGAGAAATCAGTATGGTAATGTGGTTACTATATCAACAAATGCAACAAATGCAAAGGAAGAGCAAAAATATTCTAAGGTCAACAAGGTACTTACCTTCAGCAACATTTTTTTCTGGTCGATACTGTATCTAACCCCAGGTTGCTCATCTTAGAATGTTACCAAGGCACCAGACTGAATCCTTAAAATGTTCATAACAATGTTCCTGTACACTGCTGGGTGGTGTTTTGCTGCTCCTTGTTGACTCCTAATTGCCTCAGGATGAGTGATGGAGCTGAGTTGCTTATAAGTGCCACCCCTGCGAGCTGGTGTAAGTTTCTTATCTTACAGTGGACTGAGTACTACATTGGACATTTTTAGATGTTAGACCATTCCACAGAACGGGGAGTCTATGGTTAGATATAGTATCCACCAGAAATAGCGTTACTGATGGTAAGTCATTTGATTTTCTAATGGATACTTCTAACCGTCGACTCCTCACCTTAGAATAGATACCAAGCAGTACCTGCTGTGGAGTGGACTTAGAACAAGAAGGCTTGCAGAACCAAGTAGACAAAGAATCCTTCCTGCTAGGCCTCACTTTCAAAAGAGTGCTCCATGAACGCATGCACTAACACCCACGTCGCAGACTGGCAGATATCAAGGGCAGGCATTCCGCATGTCAATGCTGTGGGAGCAGCCCTAGCCCTGGTGGAATGGTCTCTCGACCTTCAAGTGGCTGCTTTTTGGCCAGTGAGGAGCAGATCTTAATGCAGCAGTCTATCCATCTTGATAAGGACCTCTTCTGCACAGCCTTTCCCAACTTTGTTTCATAGTACCCCACAAAAAGCTGATTATCCCGTTGATGATCTTTAGTACAATCTATGTGAAAGCTTAGATACCTTTTGAGATCCAGCTGTTGGATCCTCTCCTCCATTTTCGAACAGTGTAAGGTGGTTAGAATGAAAGTGGTTGTAGTTTACTAATGTAATGAGCTGACATGGCCATAACAAGGAAGACATTCTTCAAGGTAAGGAGATACAATGAGTAGCTGCGCATCAGCTAAAGATCATACATATGAGAAATATCAAGACAAGTTAAGGTCCAATGTGACATTACAAATGACGTGGGAGGAAATGTGTGTCCGACTATTAATGAACTTCATCACAGGCGATGATTTGAACAGGGATAGTTCGTCCGGCAAACATAGGAAGGACAAAAGGGCCAACGAATAATCTTTTATAGTGTCAACTGCAAGAACTCGCTGGGCTGAAGTCAAAACAAATAAAAGAACATCTGACTACTTAACCTGATCACAAATTTGTCCCTGTACTCAGCATAAATGAATCTTGAGAGGGTCATCTGGCAGCTTGTATGGCATCTACCACTTAGGAGGCAAATTAAACTGAGTAAATTGCAGCTTCTCAATCTCCACTCATGGAGGTGTAGATTGCATATGAGGACTCTGACCTGTTGCTAAGATAGGAGATTCTCCTGAAGTGGCAGTTTGATTGGAGGTGAGACGCTCATGCTCAGGAGGCCCGGGTACCACACTTCTCTGGTCCAGTCCAGATCCACCAAAATGGCTTGGACCCAGCCATTCCTGATCTTCTTGAGAACTCAGGCAGGAAAGGAAGTGGCTGGAAGGCGTACAGAAGTTCCTTGTTCCATTCTAGCTGGAATGCATCTCCTAATAAGTGCAATTGTGGAAACATCACTGTGCAAAATTAGTGACACTGTGTTTTTTCTTGACTGTGGCAAAAATTCACAGCCAGGGTTATCTTCAATGGTGGAAAGATGCCCAGTGCCACTTCAGGATGTAGCCACCACTCATGATCTGCCAAATTACAGATGTTTAGTTCTTCTGTCTTGACATCTTCCTGGTCACCTCCCGGTGATTGGTGACCAGGAAGATGTCTTGGTACTAAAGTCTTCTCCAAACATGCAAGGGTTTATGGAACAGAACCCTGTACCACACCCAGTTGTTGCAGTACCACATAGCAGTGTTGTTGTTAGTAAACATCTGAACCAGCCTTCCCTTGATGGATGGCAGAAAGGCCTTCAGGGTCAGGTGAATGACTTGGAAGGGTGATGTTGAGCTGGCCATCCACTAGAGACCAAAGCCCTCTGATTTACACCGCCCCCCTATGACCCACCAACCCACACCAATCCAGCAGTGATGCATCTTTTACCACTGTCAACTCAAGCTGAGGAAAAGAGGGTTGCATGCTGCAGGACAAACTATGGCCAGCAGACACTACTGCAGATCTTGAGCTGTTACCTTTGAGATCTCTATAGTGCTGTAAAGATGGCCATGGTGCTGAGCCACTAGGACTTCAAGTTTCACTTCTGGGATTGCAGGTGTCACCTGGCATGCATGCAAGGAGGATGCATGAGCCAAAGAGGCTGCAAAGCTTCTGAAACACCCTTCACCTGAATCAAGATGGAGCCTGAACTATTGGGATCATAGCCTGAATGTCCTGGACTTGTTGCTTAAGTGGATAAGCATTGAACACCATCATATCAAAGATTACTCCAATGAATGGAAGCCTCTGAGAGAGAATCAGGTGGGAATTCAGTTTGTTTATGATGAAACTGAGCAATTTTAATGGTTCTGGCATTATCCCGTGGTGGACCATGACTGACTGTGTCAACCCCACCTTCAGGGGCCAGCCTTTGAGATACAGGAATACAGCAACTTCCAACCAAGAAAGATGGGCAGCAACCACCACCAACCACTTTTGTGAATACCACAGAAGTACAACAAAGGCTGAAGGGAAGCTCAGTAAACTGAAGTTATTCCTGGTACACCTTGAATTATTGGTAACACCTGTGGGGGGGTTATGAAAATGACCATCCTGTAAGTCTAGGGATACCATCTAGTCACCAGGGTCCAAAACAGAGAAGATCAGGGATCAAGCCTCCTAAGCATATTCCCCTCTGTTGCTTAGAATGGGAATAGTAAATTTGACCCCTCGAAAGTTTAACACTTGACCTATTGTTAGGGTGGGGTGAAAGTAATGAATTTGACGGTTCCAAGTCCAATTACTTTTTATCTGATTTCTAAAAATGCTTTGAATATATTTTGTATATTTATTTTTAAAATGTAGTTTTTTATTTATGTAGAACATTTTTATTTTAATGTTGTTATTGTCATTTTTTTAAAACTATAAACATCTGGAGTTGTAATTATAGTTTATTTAAATTTATGTTTGAACAATTATTTTATGTTTTAAATATTATGTAGATTGTTTTGCAAATATTTTAAATATATATTTTTATTTTTGTTAGTGAGTTATGTATTTTTATATTATAAGCATATTTTTAGATGCAATATTATTTCTAAAGGTAATATATGTTTTAAAGGTAATATAGTGTGCAATAGTTAAAATGTGATACACTTATCTATTATTAATAATATTGTGATCTTTTTTATTTTTGTCAATATTTTCAACTTTACATACAAAAGGGCCCATATTTATACTTTTTGCCTGAAAACTGCGCAAATGCAGTTTTGCGGCAAAAAGTATAGAGCCGGCTGGCACCATTCCACAGCACCAGCCGGGTGCCGTATTTATGGAATGGCGCAAGTCGGCGCTAAACTTGGGCTAGCGTCTTAGAAGAAGACGCTCGCCGGGTGGGGGTGGCATTAGCGAAGGAGGGGGCTGTGCACCAGGAAATGGCCCTAGCCTGGTTTAAAGCAAAAAAATGCCTCTAACCAGACTAGCGCCATTTTCTGGCGCATGACCACCAAAAACATGACTCCTGTCTTAGAAAAGACAGGAGTCTTGGCCACCACCCCAGTGGCCAGCACAGGGGGCAAGTGTCCCCTGGGAATGGCCACTGCACCCTGTGCCATGCAGGGGGCCCCAAGTTGGCCCTCCGATGACACTTTGATAATACTTACCAATACTTACCCTACTTACCTGGGATGAGGTCCCCTAGCCGCCAATGTTTGTGAAGAAGTCGGAAAACTGACACATTTGGGAGTGTAGTTGTGGATCCTCATCAGAAGGTGTGGAAATAAAGGAATGGAGCCAACACACAGCAACCTACTTAGGTGGTAACCTAGCAGCATGCATGAGCACTACTATGACAAATCTCCATAACCAGTCTGGAACCTGAGGAATATTTTAAGATGAGAAATATGCAGTTAGAGCTATCCACCAGAAACAGTATTTTGTATCCAAGGCCATAATCATGAGACATCTGCTTCTGTGATCTAAGTCAGAGAAAAAGTTGAAGAAAGAAAGGACTCAAATGCGCACAAACTTACAAAATGCATCAAAAAACTATGCAAATGCGGCGCTAAAAAAGTATAAATATGGGCCTTGGAGTGTCCCTCAAATGAAACCGGGCTACTGTTCTAAGGGAACTGTGTTAAACCATTTCAAGAGGCTTGTAAGGGCAAACATGCCAAGCGCAGATAATGAAAGAATCATGAAACAGGAAGTGACAGGGTCAAAACAACTATTCACCCTAGCTAGAGGCCTTTGCAGACATTATCATCTCTGAAAAATCAACCAGCCTTCATAGTAAGAACTCTTTGATTGTATGACAGTTTTAGTAGGTAAAATAAATGTTCATTTCCTGTACAACAGATAACATTTGAAACTTGCCCAATGCTTTTCTATGCATAGGTATTGTCGGAAGCATTCAACATCTTCAGTGACTGCCCTTCTAAAAAAAAAAATGCACAATCATATCTAACAAACTTTTATCTAAAATAAAGGAAGATGCATTTTTCTGAAACCCCCCTTTAAACGCGACTATTGAGTTTGAAAGCAAAATATTTACTACTATTGAACAATTTTCCCTGATACTACAATACAAGTTTTTTTTTTTCTACATGAAACAAGACTTTTTGAAAATCGACTGAAAAAAGCTTACAGGAAAAATACTCATCAGACTTTGAACTTTAGCGCAATGTTATGAAGTCGAAGCTTTGGCATATGAGCCACCGTACCAACTATGGGGGTCATTACAACCCTGGCGGATGGTGTTAAACCGGCGGTAGAACCGCCAACAGGCCGGCGGTAAAAAAATGGGAATTATGACTGTGGCGGAAACCGCCAACAAAGACAGCCCCTTTAACACTCCGACCACCACGGCGGTACAGACAAACAGCGCGGCGGTCACCGCCAACAGACAGGCGGGAGACAAAGTACCGCCCACAGTATCACAACCTACCAATCTGCCACCTTTTCCGGGGCGGATTCATCGCGGATAAAAACACGGTGGAAACAGCCATTTCAAAGGGAAAACGCTCACCTCTACACACTCCACGAGGAACGACAACACCATGGAGCCGGAACTCCATATTCTTCCTGCACTAGTCTTCCTGCTCTTCTACGACGATCATCAACGCCGGCGGCGAAGACAACGGTGAGTACTGCACCTACGACATAGGGGAGGGGGAGGCAAAAGACAGGGACACACACAAGCAACACCCCCACCCCAACCCTCACCCACTACAACACACACACACCAATGAATATCCAAACATTACAGTAACAACCCCCACCTCCCCCCAGGAAGAATGCAAAGACCAAAGGAAATGAGTTGAACCATTGTAATATATCAAAATACAGTAAGCAAATAAATACATATATATATATATATATATATACACACATGACACAAAATATACACCACGATTAGTAGTGCAGGTAATGCACCATTCATTGTCCGTGGACCACTGGGCCCAAAATGCATGGGCGAGGCCCACACAAGATACCTGATCAAAACGGAGAGAACACTGCTGGGACATCAGATAGAAATACAATAGGCACCTCAGGGGGAAGGGAAGGGGTGGCACCTCAGCCGGATGAATGCACCACGCCAGATCCACGTGGGGGCTCCATGCCCATCGATGTATCCTGGGGAGTGGAAAGCCACAGTCTCTCAAGTCTCTACAGTGGGTGGCTTGCCCACTGTACCATCCTGGGGAGTGCAAAGCCACAGTCTCTCAAGTCTCTACAGTGGGTGGGTTCCCCACTGTACCATCCTGGGGAGTGCAAAGCCACAGTCTCTCAAGTCTCTACAGCGGGTGGGTTGCCCACTGTACCATCCTGGGGAGTGCAAAGCCACAGTCTCTCAAGTCTCTACAGCGGGTGGGTTGCCCACTGTACCATCCTGGGGAGTGCAAAGCCACAGTCTCCCAAGTGGATAACAGTTTCCACAGATTCTGGAGGGGGACTGGTGCCCAGAGTGCTTCATCCTGTGAAGGACAGAGGTAGTGGTTGCATGTCTCCACTGGTTCTGGAGGGGGACTGGTGCCCAGAGTGCTTCATCCTGTGAAGGACAGAGGTAGTGGATGCATGTCTCCACTGGTTCTGGAGGGGGATTGGTGCCCAGAGTGCTTCATCCTGTGAAGGACAGAGGTAGTGGATGCATGTCTCCACTGGTTCTGGAGGGGGACTGGTGCCCAGAGTGCATCACTCACCCCGTGACAGTCCCTGTTGCGTTAGTGCCCCTGCCGCCCATTGGCTAGAGGGGCTTGAGTTGGCGGTCTTTGCCCTGTTCAGCGGAGCTTGCATGGCGGTCTTTGCCCTGTTCAGCGGTGCTTGAGTTTGCAGTTTCTGACCTGTTCAGCTGTGCTTGCCCTGTTCAGCGGTGCTTGCCATGGCAGTCCTTCATTGCCCAGCTGGGCTGGGGGTCTTTGCCCTGTTCAGTGGTGCTTGCCATGGCGGTCCTTCATTGCCCATCTGGGCTGGGGCTGGCGGTCTTTACCCTGTTCAGCGGTGCTTGTCATGGCGGTCCTTCATTGCCCAGCTGGGCTGGGGCTGGCGGTCCTTCATTGCCCAGCTGGGCTGCGGCTGCCGGGGCCATTCCTGGGCAGCTGGGCTGTGTCTGGCGGTGGCCTCCTGGCCAGTGACGATCGGGCTGCCCTCCTGGGCACTGACTCTGGCAGTGGCCTCCTGGCCAGTGACGATCGGGCTGCCCTCCTGGGCACGGACTCTGGCAGTGGCCTCCTGGCCAGTGACGATTGGGCTGGCGGTGGCCTCCTGGGCAGCGGGGATGATGGCGGTCTTCTCCGCCGTGCTGCTCCTCCCAGACTTTGCCGATTTCTTCTGCCCCTTCCCCACCTTGGGAGGAGTCACAGCTGAGTCGACACTCCCCCTGGGACCCTTGTGAGCGGCTTTGCTGCCTGGAGTCTTCCCACTGTCCTGCCGGGCACTGCCCAACTTCTGGAGTTTCACAGGGGGGTGCTGGCTGTGCTGTGGCGCCAGGTGCACTCCACATACCTGTAACAACAGGCACCACTGGTCCCGGAGATTTTTTGGCTGAGGTGCTAGTACGGGACCTATGAATTGGAGGGGGGGGGGTGGGAAAGAGGTCAAGCTTGGTCAGGAAAAGTTTCTTAGGAACACTGGGACGGGTAGCTGGAGGGGGTTTGGGAGTGGAGGAAGAGGTAGTGGTTGTAGGAGGTGTACGTTTGGTGACTTTGAGTGAAGGTGCATGCGCTGGAGGTTGTCGTGAGGTGGATGGCTGTTGGGTGGGTGTGTGCCTACGTTTGAGTACTTTGGGAGGGGGCGTCACAGACACACTGGGAGAGGACACAGGGGGGGTTTAAATGGTAGTGGGTTGGTGAGTACACGTGAGCAGGGTGTGCTGGTGGGTGTGCTGGTGAGGGACGTAGTGGCTGTAGTGGTAGTGCATGCAGGTGAGAGTGTAGACGAGACTGGGAGGGAGGAGGGAGACAACGAGGAGGGGGACACAGTGGAGGCAGTGGATGTTGGTGTGTCTGTATGTGTGTGATGCTTGCGTGAGTGCCTGTGGGATGTGTGGTGCTTATGTTTGCCTGAGCTTCCCTTGTGTGGTGACGTGTGTGCATGCTGGTCTGATGGTGTGCTTGGGATAGACTGGAGTACAGGGGATTGGGTCTGGGTGGAGGAAGTTGGAGGGGGGAGGCTAGACACACGGACAATGGGCTGCCATCAGGGTTCGATGAAGGGCAGCCTGACCAGAATGAATGCCCTCCAGGAATGCATTTGTGTGTTGCAATTCCCTTTCTACACCCTGGATGTCATTCAAAATGGTAGACTGCCCAACAGTGAGGGACCTCAGGAGATCAATGGCCTTCTCACTGAGGGCAGCTGAGGTGACAGTGGCATCAGCTGAGGTGCCTGGGGCGAAGGTGATGCCCACCCTCCTGGGTGAGCGGGCACGGGCGATGGCTGAGGGGCTGCTGGGAGGGCGGTGCTGGTAGGGGGGGTGGCGGCTGTACCTGTAGAAGTGGGGGGCACAGATTTTGCCGCCGCCACAAGGGAGCTCCCATCGGAGGATGAGTCCGTGTCGCTCGTTGCAGATCCTGTGACCGCCGTGAAACTCCCCTCGCCCTCCGTCCCACTGGTGTATTCCGAGTCCGTGGTGTGGCCCTCCATGGCCAGGTGGGATGCAGCTCCCTCCTGCTCTGGTGCCACTGTACCTCCGCCTGTTGATGCTGATGCACACAAGAACAGGGAGACCACAAAAAGGGGGACGACGACAAAAGAAAGACAGGTTGAGTGCATGGCTTACCGCTACCGTTGGCGGACAATACAGACACAGCAGCCCCCTGCACTACGCCGCGCTGTTGGGCTCTACAGATGCAAATCCTGGGATATGGCCTACATGGCTACGGACGACATCTGCACACATAGATGACACAGGGGCATGTATACCTGTACTTGGCACTCTACAGAGGTGGGGTGCCACATGGCCTGCATTACGGAGGGGCCTAGCCTACGGAACTCGCCCTGGCCTGGGGAAATCCACAGCCCTCCTCCCCCCCCAGTCACCTTCACTGCGCGCAAAGTCCGCTGAATGATGTTGTACTCACCCCCTTGTGTCTGCTGTGATGCCCTCAGGCGCCCATCCAACTCAGGGTAGGCCACCGCCAGGATCCGGAACATCAGGGGGGTCGTGGCTCGATGGGCACCCCTCCCACGTTGGGAAGCCATCCCCAGCTGAGCCTCCGCCGTCTTCTTGCTCCAGCGGCGAATGTCCTCTCATCTTTTCCGGCAGTGGGTGCTCCGTCTGTGGTGGACCCCCAGGGTCCGGACGTCCTTGGCGATGGCACGCCAAATATCCTTCTTCTGGTGGGCGCTGACCTACATGACATGTACAGGGGAAGAAGAGAAGTCATTAACAACTGCACCGTCAAAGTGAGTGGCCCCCATCCCTACCCTTGCCATGTGGCACATGCATTCACCGTCTTTCATGCACTCAGAACTCTGCCCCTTTCCTTCTTACAACCAGCCCTCTCCACACAGGCATAGCCCATACAACGTGCTCCCTGTGTACTTACCTGTTGGTCTGAAGGACCGTAGAGTAGCGTGTACTGGGGGAGGACCCCGTCCAAGAGCTTCTCCAACTCCTCTGCAGTGAAGGCAGGGGCCCTTTCCCCAGATGCACGAGCCATTGTCTCTTCCAGACCGAGGTCACAGCAGCACTTGCAGTGTAGGTCCTCTCCTGTCGAAGATCAGGTATCGAGTGATTGAACAGATAGAAAATGGCGGTCACGTCCGCTGCGGTGCGTAGCGTAATCGCCGGCGTACATCCTCATTGGCTCCTGGGACCCATGGGGTTCAATGTTAACCAATGCAGCATTGCGCCGCGGTCTTTTGACCGCCTACCGCTACGGTGTACAACGCCAGCGCAGTTACCTCACATCGTCCCACTTTAGAGGTCAGACAGCTGCCATTTCAGGGGCCCACTTGGCCTAATTACCAACTGCGTCACACAGACCTAGGCCTTGTCGCACAACACAAATACAGGCCACCTTTTGTGTATGAATGGTGTTCTGTGTAGACTGTGGGTACATACCTCTGAGTTGTTTGACTCTGTGGTCGCTGTTGTCCTTCCTAGGCACCGTCCACTGGGACATGTGAGGAGATGGCGGAATCCTCCAGTGTACCGACCGCTGGTGGACCTGTTGACAATGGAGGAGCGACATTTGATCATCACCTACAGGTTTGACCGTGCCACAATCCAGGAACTGTGTACCCAGTTGGAGCCAGACCTGATGTGAGCAATCCGCCATCCCACAGGGATCCCCCCTCAAGTGCAGGTGAAATCAGTGCTCCATTTCCTTGCAAGTGGGTCATTTCAAACAACAGTGGCCATGGCATCAGGGATGTCCCAGCCTATGTTTTCCAACGTGTTGTCCAGAGTGTTGTCTGCCCTTCTGAAACACATGCGGAGCTACATCATTTTCCCTCAGGTGGAGGATTTGCCTACAGTGAAAGGTGACTTCTATGCCATTGGACATATCCCCAACATCATAGGTGCCATTGATGGGACCCATGTAGCTCTGGGCTTGTCAATATCGAGTGAGGCAAGACAACGCAACGCAAGTTGCTGCATTGCCTCACACTGTGATATAGAGGCTAGCCATGCGTGTTACGGTGGGTGTTGCCATTGTGAGCCAGCGCAGGTGGAAAGGACAGGAATGCACCGTAGCTTATAGATACAGCTCATTCCTGTCCTTCCCTTTTGATGCAGGGCAGCACAGCAAGATTCCTTGAGGCGGTGCCCTGCACCGAAACCTTGTAAATTAGGCCCTTTGAATATAGGGATTTGCATCAAAACCCTTAGGTTTGCATGAGAATGCCCATGCACCACGCTTGAAACTCCCCTTGATGCAAAGTAATTCAACATAGTTTTGCATTACTTGGGGTTGCAATCCAAAGCAAATTGTTGTTTACGGTGGATTGTAAATCCCACCACAACACTTTGTGTCAGCTTTGCGTTAAAAAAGTAACACAAACCCATGCAAGATCTCGGCCCGAATATTTAAAATTGGCAAGAAGGAGAAATTTCTTTGAGCCATGACCAAGCATTGCTGTCATCATTCTGAGATACTGCCTTCATTTAGAAAGGACTGTGACGAGAAAGACTTGGATTTGCAATAACAAAAGGTACTGGTACATAAATCCATTCTCAATTGGGGATGTGAAGATTCTTCTTACACAGGTTTTTACATTCTCCTTGTTCTACTACACTTCAGCTGCCTCCTTCATGTAGCGCCCATGTACAGAAAACGTTTGGAATGTTAGGGAGTCTGTCATCTTTTAATAATTTAATAATTTATTAATCAGGAAAAGAATCAAGGTTTAAGGAACCAATGAAGATACTCCTACCTACGGATTATAGTAAGTAAAGATGACTAATTGTCTATTTTTCTTTTTTATTTCAGCGCAAGAGACTGCAAGATTTCTTGTATCCCAGAAGAGTATGCTCCAAGTTCCTGCATCATTTTCACCACTGAAGTAGCCTTCTAATCAGGGGTATACAGACATCAGCATTAACAAATCTTGCACTTGTTTTTATCTGATGTTAATTCAGCATGGTGTCAATAAATAAATCTGGATTTTAGAAGAACATGCTTGTTGAACTCCCTACTTCAATCATGTCCTTTTTTCACGGGTAAATACTCATGAGAATTTCAAGGCTTACATGGTTAAACGAAGCGAAGTCCAACTGGTTAGTGACTTCTATTGTCGTCTAGGTCAAAAAGGCTTTCGTTTGAGAGCACAGAGAATCTGTCCTTGCCCCTGGCTCTGTGCCTGTTCTGAATTCCAAACTAAGGCCCATATTTACAAGAAAAAGACGCAGCGTGGAGCCGCAAACTAGCTTGCTGTGCCAAGCTGTGCCATTAGGGAAGTGCAGGGATGCGGCGTATTCTGAGGGCTAACAACCTTGCAGCCATGATTTGTGTCAAGCGGGCTTTCCCAATCGCATACATTAAGTATAGGTGTACTGACAGATGGTGCAAGCTGTAAGCATAAGATGATGCCACAGCCGGTAACACCGGTGTGCCCCTCAGTTTTGCCATATCAGTTGTCCTGGAGAGTGTTTTTGTCTGCCTCTTCAAAACAGATTTCAGAGAAGTATGAAAGAGCACCAGCTTGTTTAACTTTGATCTATTTGAAGGGAGTGAAGCTCTTTAGTTAGGTACTGTGACCAATGGTTCGTTTTTGAGTCGAAAATGGGGCAAAGGGCTGCTTTCAATCTATTGGGTGGGCCTTTAGCAATCCTATAGTAATATTTCAGGTGAGAGCCCATGTTGGCCCACCTCTGATCTTCCAGGCCAAGTTCCAGCCTGATCAGAGACCCCATTATGTATTGGGGCAGCTTAAACACTCTTTATAGGTTTCAACTTGGAGTTTTTCCACTGATTTAGCGAGTAGCCCAGGAAAGGCTTCATCACCATAATTTAGTGCCGGTAAAAGGGATGCCCTAAGCACTTGTCAAATAGGTACTGAAGAGGGGCTTTCTATTAAGTTGTTAAGTTGGCATACTTTTGTAATTATAAATTTGGCCTTGGCTTTGAGATGGCACAGATGGATATTGGAATTTCCCTTTGCAGTCAGCCCCACACCTAAGTAGTTGTACAAATTGGTCCCACTGATCTTAAGGGGACCCATGCTCCAGCAGTAGTTCAGGTTTTTAGACGACCCCCCAAAAGTTATTACTTTGGTCTTTGATGCATTTGCCTTCATTTTGTTTGCTACATTGTAATCATGGAGGGCAGTTAGTGCTTTTTGAAGCCTAATTCTCGAGTGGTCTAACAGAACAATATCATCCACGGATTATAGTAATGTGATTTTGAGGTTCCCAATTTTTGGCGGTATCAGGTTGGCATGGCTTAAGGCCGGGGACATGTCTGCTGTGTACAAATTAAATAGAAGTGGGGAAAGGACACACCCTTACTTTAAGCCACTACCTGTGGGGATTTTCCTGCTAATCATAGTTTATGACAACTTGACCCTCACACAAGTTGCTGTGTAAAGTGAAACTATTACCCTTAGCGGTTTGTTCGGAATACCCCAACCTTGCAGCTTCCTCCATAAGTGGTTTCTATCTACAGCATCAAAAGCGGCAGAATGGTCCACAAAACAGGCATAAAGAGGGGGTAACTTCTTAGTGGTGGCCTGGTGTATTAAGTGAGAAAGAGTCACTATATTATCTGTAGTTGCAGAATTCGCCCTAAAGCCTGTTTAACAGAAAGGGACTATCCCACTGACTTCCAACCATTTTTCCAGCTCTTTTAGCAAAACAGAGGCAAAAACCTTGGTTTCGATGTCCAATAGGGCAATAAGGCTATAATTAGCTGGATCCTGCCTATTCCCTTTCTTGTAAATTGGGTGTAAAATAGAACCCCTCCAACTGGTTGGAACCTTTTGAGCCTCTAAGCATGAGCAGTACAGCATAGAATAGGTTGATGACCACAAATCAATATCTTCTTTGATGACTTGTGTTGGACTATCATTAGGGCCTGGTACACCAGTAGCCCTGATGCTGTGCAAGATGATAGAAATGTACCTTGCGAAAAAGACTAGGTCATGAACAGGTTGTGTTTCTTCCCTGCAAGGTATGTCCCAGCAACCCACCAAGGTAGCAGTGTCAGCTGCTTATAGTTATTCACATGATGTATTCAGATGCGTTTGTTGATCACGTTAATACTGAGCCCTTTCTGGCTCATCTTATTTTTGATGTACCTCCATAAAGCTGCCTGATTATGTTTGCTCAGCAGTGAGTAAATGTGGAGCCACTCTATCTCTGCCTCCTTACGCTTTAGGGACCAGGTCAGCTGCTTATGCTGTTTAGAGAGAGCCTGCAGGTTTGCCAATAGCTGCAACTTGATTGAAAGATTTCTTGTTTTACGGCATAGTATCTGCAGCCTACAGAGTCTCTGCTTACTCTCCATTATAGGGCACACAGGAAAACGATTAGTGTGGGTCCTGTGAAAGGATGGTGTAGGGCCTATTCTCTGGAGGACATTCTTAATCATTTCTGGCCATTTTCTCTGCACTTTTTCTCCTGTCAGTGACAACAGAAAGGGTCCCTTGGAGGCTTTCCAGGTTTTACCTTTTTTAGAAGAGATTGGCCCCCATTTTATTAGTTTAATTACCTCCTTGAGAAGTCCCCAGTGTCTTTTGGGTATCCAAGCAACTTGAGTGCATGTGCAATATTATAAGAAGGGGTAAGTGATCGCTAGCATCTGTATGGGGGATTTCAAATGTCTCCAGATGCTTTATGACTTAATCCAAGGCAAAGATATAATCAAGAGTGCTTTTCCCCTGAAAGGTTTTCGGATACTTTTGTGCTGGAAAGTTCATTTCAAGAGTAGGTTGAATAGATACGAGGCCGTGTTTAGCAAACAGGCATTTAAACAGCTTAGTTGCTGGGCATACCGGGTGGGAGTCATGCACCCCTGTCCACAAGTGTCTAAGATTAAATTCGCCACAGATGATAGCATTGTATCCAACATAATCACATAGTACGGCGTCTAAAGTTTCAACTAGTTGAGACATCCTCTTGGCCCTCCCAGAGCCGAGGGAGTTGACATAAAGATGAATTAATACATACTTTATCCTGTGGTCTTTGAATTGTAATCCTTTCAACGTAATTAGTTGCAACATGTGATCCTGGACAGCAACGTTGTTCACTTTTAAATCCAAGCCTATGTTTAAGTATATCGAGAGGCCACTAGATGGCCTCCCAAATATGTTTCTCTTTATTGACAATCGATGCACTTCATAGAACCCAGGGTTTGTCAGAGGATTTGTTTAGCCAGGTTTCTTGGAAGCAAAGTAAATCAGCATCCATTAAGAGCTGGTAAGTTCGGGGGCATGGCTAACCGCTCAAGATGGCAGTCATCTAATCGTGGAGCTCCTGGTCCGGGCCCTCCGTTATTGAAATATCCGTACCCAAATGGGGCCATCTGGCGAGTGGGAGATGGCAGCCACCCTTGACTGACAAGCGAGCACTAAATGGAGCAAATATAAGCTCCCGCCCGGCATTGTGCTGGCGAAGACATGCTGCGGAGAGAGATGGGCCTGGTGAGCGGCCGACAGCGCTCGGCAGCGACGGCCTCGAGACAAGCAGAACATTGCAGTGGGTCAGGGTGGGCCGTGGAGGTGTAGCGGGGGTGCGGTCGAAATCGGCTGTGATGCGGGGGGCCCTCTGCCACTCTGGGGTGCCCGCTTCCCCCCCATCCCACTGCCCCTCCCCTGCGGAGTGCCGCGAAAGCCTGGTGCGGAGAAGAGCTAATTCACCCGGGGGCGGGAGACGCTAGAGGCCTCAAGCTGGGAGGAACGCAGCTAGTAGGGAAACGCTGCGGAATGGCCTCGCTTCTACTGGTGGTGAGTGACGCTCACTGAATGGCCTTAACTGAGAGGCGGCCACAGCATACGAGAAGTTAACAAGGGCTGAAACAGGCGGCGAATGAAGGGCGCGACGGGCGTCCACTTCTGGACCCCAAAACTGACACTGTGACTGACCGGTGAGAGCGAGAGCTGCCAGCCTGTGAGAGATGTTGTGAGGGTCGGGGACTGCATTGGAGAAAGCCCCTCGCTGGACCAACTATTGGGGCTGGAGTACCTATCTCTCAGGTCAGGCACGCTGCGTGTGGGTGATACCATGGGCTGCACAATGGGCAAACACCTGGATAGCACTGAGACGCCGGCCTCAGGGAATTATGTGCCGGCCACAGCAACAGAGACTCCAATGGATAAACTGGACGGTATATTACAGGAAATTAGAGAATCTTGGTTGGCAATAGAACAAAGGCTAGGCTCTATCACAATAGAACCTGGTATCCTGAAAGATGATCAAAACTAACAGACAGAATCAAACAAACAGAAACAGATGTCGCTACTCTCTTCCCGGCCCACGAAGAAAGTGAGAACACAATTTAACACCTACAACAACAAGTGGAAGCCCTGCAAGAGAGAGTCGAAGATGCAGAAGGAAGATCACGCCGTAATAATGTCCGTATAGTTGGCCTGCCGGAGGGAAAAGAAGGGCGAGATGCCACTCAATATGTAGAGACATGGCTGAAAATGTAGCAACGGATGGACTATAGACTCACTTCACGATAGAGAAAGCACACCGAGTCCCGGGTAAGAGGCCTCCACCAGGGGCGCCACCCCGGCCCATGATGGCCCGGGTGTTGAACTACAGAGATCGTGACACCCTGCTGCAAGCAGCAAGAGAAACAGACCCCATCATCGTAGACAATGCTCGAGTATCCTTATACCCGGACTACATGTTGGCAGGCCAGAAGCATAGGGCTTCCTTCCAGTCAGTAAAGAAACGACTACGAGCGGAGGGGCTATTATATACCCTACTGTTTCTGGCCCGATTGCACATCATGCACAACCAAAAAGCTAATTTCTTTAAAACACCTGAATTGGTGCGTGACTGGCTGGACATGACCTTCCCGCACTTGAGCCACAAAGACCAAAGAGATACCCTACCTCTGAAACAGGCCCACCGGCCCCGCAAAGACAAGCAATTCCGACAACACCCAACACGAAGAAATACTGGACCAACATTGTCGCAAGTATTGGAAAGTCAGAGAGCAGCAATACAGTCAGCATACTCCATACAAAGAGAAGGATCTCCTCCTCCCAGCATTGCCTCCTCTGTGGACAGCACTGTAGTGTCTGACTCAGAAGGAAGCATAGCGTTATTCCCTTCCATTACTACACAGACGGCGCATGAGCTCTAACGAAATGACTGTGTGAAAGTGATCTCCTGTTTGGTTATTCCTAGAAGCTAAAGTAAAGGCTCCACCGAATATTACTGATCGCCCACCCAGCCCAGAAAGTAACTCAGAGCGGACAGACCTGGTTTTGACACATCGCCTCATTACGAGAGTAAATTTGCAGCTAATAAAGGGAGGAAGGACCAGCTGTGAAAATTGAGCACTGATGTGCATGAATGGAGAGTGATCCCCTCTGTTACTAGGTGAGTCCCCACCTCCTGTGGAGATTAGAACTCCTATCCTGAGTGGTTGGCCCAGACAGTCAATCTCTGTGATTCCTATCTTGTATGAGAGAAACTGTCAATCACAGAAGTGACACACATAGCCTATATCTCCTACAACCCCCATAGCGTAGGCTTGTTTGTTTACATAATAATGGTTATAAACTGGTTATGTTCCTATTATGTAATGGTTTGGCGGAGACAGTTTTGGCTCTGCCTAGTATTGTGCACAGTTGGGGGAAATGTTTATTATATCACAGTTATGACATCAGCACATGTATTACAAAAAATACGTATAAAGAACAGCAGGTCGGTATGGATTGGGAGAGGGAATGGCACACCAATGCTATATCATGTTGTCAGCACGTGATCATAATATTATCACTTGGAATGTATGTGGAATGGGGTCTATCCACAAACGCCACAGAATATTGGCCCAATTAAACCGCCGTAAAGCACACATACTATACCTACAGGAAACGCATCTCACCACCCATGAGGTGGGAAAGCTCCGCAAAAAGTGCAGGGGGAAACGGCTCCACACCTAGTACTATGCGTTCTCTCGCAGGACAGCTATATGGATACGATCTGATGTCCCTTTCGAGGTACTAGACACAAAAGTGGATAAAGATGGCAGATACACTTTGGTCAGAGGTAACTTAGATGGGAAGCCTGTGGTACTGGGAAATCTGTATGCCCCAAATAGTGGTCAAGATGCTTTCCTAGAACACCTATCGAGTGTCCTTTTGCAGTGGGCACACATACCCTGGATCCTGGGAGGGGATTTTAATGCAGTATTAGATACATCCCTTGACCGCTCTACCCCCCCATTGTCGGGCACAAATGCGCAGAGGCAGGCGGAGGCACTACGGAATTGGTTACAAGGCTGGGCTCTCACGGATATATGGCGGGCAAGAAATGAGGGGATGAGGGAGTACTCCTTCTACTCACACCCACACAAATGCACGTACGACGTGATCGTATCTTATGCACCAATACACTTCAGACCCAGATGACCCATGCTACATACTTAGGGAAAACACTATCAGATCATAATACACTAGAATTGACAGTGAACTGGGCAAGGGCGTCCACACCGATTCCAATGTGGCGATTACAACCATTGCTCCTTGAGGATGCACTGTTGAAAGAGGAAATAGCTCAAGCAATAACAAACTTCTTTATTGACAACACAGGAACTGCATCCTCTCCATTGGTAGAATTGGAAGCATTCAAGGTGGTAATAAGAGGAACGATGATGGGAGCAATGACGGAAGCTTGAGCGGTTATGCTAAGGGAGTTAAAACAAGAAAACAGATCGGGCCCCTAGAAAGGGAAGTAGTGCTTCAGACCCCTCAGGCCTGGATGCTGCAAGAAGCCAGGGCCGAACACGCAGAACTCCTTGAACGACTACGAAAGGTAGATTATGCAAAATATAAGGAACGGGTACACAGTGATGGGGATAGGGCGGGTACGATTTTGGTGCCTTATAGTAGACGAGCCGTCTCCCACTCCTATACTACACATCTATACTCCACAACTAACTAGTATAAACACACAGGTGGAGATTAACACGGCATTTCAAGACTACTACAAAACCATGTATTCTGCCCCACCAGCACTAGATCAGGTACAGCTCAGTTCCTTCCTATCTGACATTACCCTACCGACATTCAACAACACTGCCAAGCAAACCCTTGGAGCAAAGATAACACAAGGGGAGATCTGTGAGGCCATTAAGGACATGGCTCTTAATAAATCACCGGGATCAGATGGTCTCCCGACCGAATTTTACTCCTTATATAGCTCGAAACTGGCCCCTCAATTGGAGAAATTATACCACGCCTTGATGACTGTTGGCCACCTCCCTGATACGACAAAACAGGCAATAATGACCTTGCTACTAAAACCTGGCAAACTTGCAACAAAAATGTCATCCTATAGGCCCTTATCATTACTGAACACAGAATATAAAATGCTAGCTAAATTGTTAGCACAGAGATCCCTCCCCTTCATAGGCACCCTGATCCATACAGATCAATGTGGAGTCATACCAACTCGTAATACCTCCTTAAATGTACGCTGACTATATCATATTATAGATTATACGAGAGAGAGATATCCCCAAGTGGGTTGTATTTCCCTGGATCTTCGCCAGGCATTTGATACCTTAAATTGGGATTATATGTTCGAAGTACTGGAGCGATTTGGGCTCCCTCATGACTACATACGCTGGGTGCAACTGATATACGCCTATCCCACAGCCGGAGCTCGAACTGGGCAGAACATTTCAAACTCCTACCACATTTATACAGGTACTGGGCAGGGATGCCCACTGTCCACCTGCTGTTCATCTTGGCGGTGGAACCCCTAGCACACCGGCTCCGACGAGACGCCAAGTCGTGGGGAATTGATATAGGCAGTACAGTGCACTTGATATCACTCTATGCTGACAACATTATACTATATGTGAAAGATCTAGGCCACAACCTAAAGTCTGCTGCGCAGATATTCCACAATTTTGCACCATTGTCAGGACTAGAAATCAACTATAATAAATCCATAGAATTCTATTTTTTGTAAAATGGATATGGGTGACACAATTGCCTTTGGTAATAAGTCACTACAGGTGGCTATGGACACTTTCAGATACCTAGGAATCCAAATATATCAAACTCCATTGGATGTGTTAGAGGTCAACTTACAGAGAGTGATGGCTTCACTTAAATCGCAGATCCAGTTCTGGATAACACTACCACTGTCCATTGCAGGCCGACTTGCGCTGGCAAAGATGGTGATGCTGCCCCTTATCTTGTACTATTTTATGAACCTGCCGGTGAGGGTACCTGATACCTACTTTAAAACACTCCATTCTATGTTGGTGGACCGTGTTTGGGGGAGGGTGAGATGCCGGATTAGCTTAGTAAAACTAAAAATGCCGGTGGACCAGGGAGGCATGGGTGCGCCTGATTTTAAGGCCTACTGTGTGGCAGGCGAGTTTCAATGGCTTGCATACTGGTTGGCTGGACGAAATTTGCATGAGATGGAGTTCACCCAATCAATGTTAAATAGGGGCTGTCTACACTCGCTGAT
This sequence comes from Pleurodeles waltl, assembly GCF_031143425.1. NCBI lineage: Eukaryota > Metazoa > Chordata > Amphibia > Caudata > Salamandridae > Pleurodeles > Pleurodeles waltl. The sequence goes on along the minus strand of NC_090437.1, from coordinate 415,174,042 downwards.
CTATCCAGTATCCCGTCCCCCTGGGGGCTGCCACTTTTGTTGCGGGTGGCCCTGCAGTACTGGAAGCTTGCTCTCAGATACACCGCCGACACGATTCCCTACGCCCCCAATATTCCACTGCTGGGGCTACCTGTGAATGTTGGAATACTGACTCAAAGTAAGATACAGGTGTGGACACAGGAGGGAGTAGATACAATTGGGATGTCATTCAAGGACCGCCATTAACTCGCCCATATGGATTTCATTCATGAACAATAACTGGCCTAACTTACTATTTTTGCTATACGCCAACATAGTACACTATATCAAAGACCACTGGGCCCCGGATGGTATAGACCCCCCAACGCACAATTTAATTCATACGTTGTACGTCATAAGGCACGGGAGACACCTAATCAAATGGCTTTATAGAGGGATGTCAACACCAGAGCAGTACGCGCTCCATTGGCGACAAAAGTGCAAAAACCCAGCACTCTCAAAACAAAGTAATTTATGCATTGTGCTGATATGTTGTGGTTTAACCTTTTGCCTTGCAAAGTTCAATCCTGAAAACTTATTTTTAATATGCTTACAAATACTGTTACTTTGCAATGTATTGCTGCAGGTTTTCAGAGTGTGTTAGGGTGTGGCCCCTTTCCAGGGCCTTCCAGAGACTTTCCCTGCAACATTCCTGAGCGTGGTTCTGGGCTGGGCCAAGACTCTATAAAAGAGAGCCAGCCCAACTCCCAGTGCTCACTATTCAGAGGTCCCGGTGCAGAGCAGCAGCTTCTTCCTGACCTCCTGTCCCGGCAGCCTATTTGGATCTTCCAGTCTTCTGCCCTTCATCCTTCATTGGTGATCATTGTTCCAGGCGATAAGACAGTGGTTGGACTGTCCCGACGCCATTATTGAGAATTTTCATATTCTTGATTTAATTCTTAAATGAGTAACAGATTACTTGCGCGCTACCATTTCTTGAAATTTATATGGTAGTTTACAAATAGGCAAGACGCAAGATTTGTTTCATAAATGTTTGTCTTTGTTATTCATTGCATGCTACCATTTCTTGACATTGGCATGGTGGCTTAAGAATCGGAAAGACGCCCGATTCGTTTTATGGTGTTTAAACATTGTTGTCCATTGCGTGCTACTATTTCTTGACATTTAGATGATGTTTTACGAATTGGTAAGAAGCGCAACTCGTTTCATGAGGATTTAACTTTGTTCATTGCGCGCTACCGTTTCTTGACATTTACATGGTGGCTTAAGAATCGGAAAAAGAAGCGCGATTCGTTTCATTGTACTTTGATCTTGTTATTTATTGTGAGCTGTTATTTCTTGACATTTAAATCGTGTTTTACGAATCGGCAAGACGTGCAATTCGATTAATGATGATTTGACTTTGATAGTCATTGCGTGCTACCATTTCTTGGTATTTTACATGGTAACACTCAATCGGCAAGACGTACGATTCTCTACTCAAGTTTATTTCATGTTGTTTATTGTATGCCACTAGTCTAAGATATTTATTATGTAATATTCGAGTTGACAAGTTATGTGATTTGTTTCCTGAATCCGTATTGTGTTATTCATGGTGCACAATCCTTTTATGGTGTTTACTATATATATATGTATATATATATATATATATATATATATATATATATATATATATATATATATATATATATTTCTGCAATATGCGCAATTTGTGTTGAAACATTTTAAGAGTACACAGAAGGCCAGAGTTTCTAGATGCAATATTGTATGGTCCTAGTATACATTCTCAAAACAGGATTTATATGACTGGTTTAAAATTTAGTCAGAATGTTTTTCTGATTCTCATGTAAAGGAAAGTACTTGAATAAGAAAGTTTTCATTTAATTCATCTTGATTCCCCTACAGGTATCCGGCCATCTTAAAACTTGGTAATTTTAAACTTAACTCTTAGATTGTTCGTGTTTTCAGAGTGACTAGGCTTAGAATCATAGTCTAGTATTGATTTCAGGAGATATAATTTTCATATTGTGTGTTCTAACCTTTTTCTTACTACAGGTCTCCTTCCCAGCTGTTCCCTTCCTAATCCCATCTTCCCCTCTTGAACTCTCTCAGTCTCTGTGATTTATCTATCAGAGTCTTGGAGCTGTTTAGTGGTGGACGTGTTGGGAACGTGCACAGACCCTGAGGATCTGGTGACTCTGACAGAGGCTTAAAGTACATTTACAAAAGCCCCTAACGCCCCTAAGAACTAAATGGGGAGCAGACATGGGCAGGGAACTCTCAGGTAAAGAGTGGTCTTCCATTCTAGAGTACCCAAAACAGGTATCCCGAAATATGAGGTTCAAGTTTATAGAATATACCATACTACACAGAGCGTATCTTACACCACATAGACTACACATACTATTCCCAACGCTCTCGTCAGCATGTCCAAGATGCGTGGGGGATGATGTAGAGCTGCTGCATATGCTTTGGAGCTGCCCTAGTATCACTCAATACTGGCACAAAATGGGTACCATGTTGGAGAAGGTGACAGGAAGCTGTGTCTGGAGGACAGCAGAGGCGTGCCTGCTTGGTCTATTCCCCCACACAAAAAAAGGGAAGTTGTCATCAAGTTTTGCAGACTGGGCCCTACTGTTGGCAAAACGCCTGCTAACTAGGCACTGGAAAGCTACAATAGCACCCTCAATACTAAAGTGGAGTGCAGAGGTGATGGAGTGGGGCAAAGCGGAGAGTACCGCCCTCAGAAAAGAGGAGAGTAGGGAGCTGAGAAGACACCCTATGGCATTAGACTGGGATGAGCTGTTAGAAACTTTTAAAATAGCATGCGAGGCTGAGAGAGAAACTGACTGAAGACAAAAAGATTACTCATAATAGACTACTGTGATTATTAAAGCCCACCTGTAGGAACTGAAAATTGTAGAAAATAGCGACGGGCTATGGGATTACTATCCCCGGGTCACAAATACACTACGAGATCTCTTCCGAGCTAGAACTATGGTGTGGTCACGTGTTGAGTAGTAAATGGTTGAAATGAGATACATGACTGCTGTGATTATTATATGAGAATATGATGTCGAGTTGAAGGGGAAGGGGGAAAGGGATTGTTATTTGTTATAAGTTATTAAAAGAACGCATTATCAATTGTCAGGGTTAAATATACCATGCTCAGGCTACATAACTATGCATCGGCTAGAACGAGCCTTATAGTCGAACTTTGACATAAGATTGGATGTTAAAACTATAACATATGAATGTAAGCTACAGAGAAAAAGACTATAAATAATATGCAAAACATGCCACAATTTACAACATACATGTTATTGTATATTATATGATGAAAACAATAAAAATGTGTTTTAAAAAAAAAGAGCTGGTAAGTTGAATCAGCTTTGAGGAGTCCTGTCAGCCCAGCAACGTCCCATGACAGGATTTGCAGTTGCCGTTTCTTCTCACGTGCTTGATTTCTGTTGCTAGGAACAGTTCTGTGGATTGCAGGATCAGACAGATGGTAACCATGCCCAATCAGTTGTATTACTTGATTCACCAGATTCTAAAGCTACTCTACTGGTTGGATTCATTGAACTTGAGTAGGTGTGGGATATACACATTTTGTTGTTGGTCCAGGTTGATTTCAGGCACCCTACCCCATTGAGGATGCTATAGGTGCTAGCTTTCAAGTTTGAGGATTCATTTTGATTTTTTAATGGAAAAGGCTACTTAGGATGTCTTATTTTAACAACCACTATACCCCAGTCCTCCAAGGTCATCCTATTTGCTAATATTTGTTCACCCAATGCCAGAGTTCTTAGTGACAGTATTGTGGATTCTTGATCTTCATTGTGTCTGGTAGTATTTTAAATGCTACACTTAAAATATCTTCAGATTTTATAGTAATCAAATTTGATAGTGCCTTAAAAGGCAGAAGCTAATTTGAGCAGTTCAGAATGTCATGATTGCCTTCTGTTTGATATTGGGGTGTAAGTACCAGCTTAGTGAGCGTTGTCTTATTTGCGGTTCATTCGGCACCTCAGAATTGTTTGAATGAGTGACTTTCGGCTGCTCGAGAGTGGACCCATCTGTGCTGCTGTAGCTAACTCCTGTGGATGCTGAAACTGCCACTATATGTGGTTCAGGCTTTTGGGGCCTGGATAGGGCGCCAGTTGGCTTGAGGGATATTGGCTGAAGTGCAACCGAATGTTTGCAATGTGGTTAAGGTGTTACTAGAGTCTGGTGACCTGGAGGCACACTGAGCGTTGGGGAAACAATACCAATGTTATATGCAATAGTCTGAACTGGTAAATGGTCTCTTATCGTGCTCCGTGCTGGCTGAAGATCTAGCAGGTGAGACGCGCTTTCTTACTTTTCAAGTACTGTTTGCCAGTCATCCTATCCTTGAAGATGCGGTATATGTTGATTTCATTGTGGTCCACCAGTCTTTGTTCCTTTGGGTCCTGGGTTTGTAGTTGTCTTTTGCAACCTTATTCTTTGCCTTTTTTAATCTCTTTTTGGCTCTCTTTGATAAGGCCCTTGACCAATACGTATCCATGCTACTTGAGTTATCCTTATAACCACAACTGGCTTGTGTCTTTGCCTCCATATTGTGGGACATCTGCCCCAGGAAGATTAGAATAATTAGATGTTTTGTTCGGCTGGAGGGGAGTCATCGTTGGCAAGGTTGGTGTTGCTGGTGCAAGGGCTCCCGGGGTTCTTGTAGGCCTGAATGTGGGTGCTGCAATCTGATTTAACAAGTTTGGTGACGCAGAGACAGGGAAATGTTGCCTGGAAATCACTGAGTGTGGAGAGCTAATTTCCATCCCGAAATCATGGAAATCAGGACTTCCGGCAAAGTAGATAGTTTATCAACAATTGGGAGGCAGGCACATGTCGGTGTTTCAAAACTGGCTGTCCTGGTACAAGTGCTAAGCCCTCTTTGTTCCAGAGCAGTAAGTGTGGCGTCCATATTAGTGAAGTAAGTGGCTAAGGCTTGTATGATATCCAATTGGATCTCAAGCTTATCCGACTGCCAGGTGAGGGCATTTATTGTAGCAGTCAAACTTGCATTGATCGATGCCAGCGGATTGCTCTGACTATGATCATATTGAAGCACCAAAGGATCTGACCTCTCCTGGCAACTTGAATAACCCATATGGCTAGTGTCCTGAGCTGAATGCACCTGTTCTTGAAAAGGAGCAATGCTATTTTCATCTCTAGAGTCCACCTCACCGAAGGCAGCGTCAATGAAGGTGGCCCGCATAAAAGGTTGTGGCCTCAATGAGTCCTCCAGGGGGGCAGAAGGAGCAGCAACTCTGCTGGTGTCTAGTTTCTTGTATTAACACCTGTATTAAGATCTTATATTAACACCTGTGAATATGTGGACATGGAAGGCCAGGCCTCTGGATCGATTGAGGTAGATCTGGCTGCCGGGGAGGCCCATTTCTCCGGTGGCTATAGATCAGACAGAGAGGGAAAGAGGCTACGAGGACTAGTCCTGCTGATGTTGTCTATGTCTTTTTGTGGTGGCTGTTCCCCACAATTTGAATCAGGGTCCGGTGCAAACTCAGTTATCAATCTATGTGTGAGGCCTTTCTAAAGAAGTCCAAAACTGTTCTTGGTGCTGGCGTGGCTTTTGTTGCTTTACTACTATTCCGGTTTCTATTGGATTTTGTTACCAGACGCTAAAGCAGATGTCCGTTCCCAGCTGGGAACTGCTGTGTGAAAGGCGCCTTTGGTCTGCTCGTTGATCAGTTTGGCCTTCCTTGAAGCATTGCGACCCATGAGGCCCGAGCTGTTTGAGACTGTAAAAACTCGACACATGTTCGCTTGATCTGCTTTCATCTTTATGGATCCATAAGTTTGTGTGCTGGTGAGATGCCCTCTCCGCCTTGTCATTGTCTTAACTTGCTTGTGAAAGGATAGTAAATGGAACAGCCTCCACCCCACTGAGCGTCAGCTTGATGTGTTTGGTAAGGTTGTTATTTTTCTAGCCTTTGGGTGCGGCTGATATTGGACCAGAAGCCACAAGTCCACTGCTGGGGAGAGTGCAAAAGACATGCGTGAGACGAAGATAGTAAGCGTCTATAATTGAGAATTATTTTGTATGTTGCTTCAGAGTGGTGCTATAAGCATCACTGGTCACAGTTTGGGGGTTAGGTCACATTTGCTAGTTTCAAAGACAGAGGTCAAATGTCAGGCTATGTCTTCTGCCAAATTACTGTTTATTATTTAGCAAGGGAATTGATGTTGATGTTTCTTTCACTGATTGCAAAGTGAGAGGAGTTTGTAAAGTAAATTATGTGACAATCTTGCTGGAGTAAAGGGAGTGTGAAAGGAAAGTCTATAGGACTGCATTTTTTGCAGGGCAGAGCACAATGTAAGTACCTATAACAGAACTGAATTCATTCAGTAGTTAAAAAGACGGAAGTGTTCTGGAAAAAGAGACTTAAATAGGACCAAAACAAATCAAGACACTTTCCTTGGTGATGCACAAATGATAAATGCTCACAGGAACTGAGAGCCAGATATATATTGCATTTTTGCGATCGCAAACAGCCCAATTGCAAGACAAACGGTGGCAAAGTCGTGCTAAAGCTAAACCATACTTCATATTTGGAGGCAACATACAGTGAATATTTCACTGGATTTGTGCCTGTAAGCCTGAGTTGTGCGTTGTGAGCACTAAGCATGACAAAATCTAATAGTAACAGTCCAGTGCTGTGGATGAAAGTTTTCCAATGTAGCGTCTGTCTGGCAACCATCTTGTGCAATATTTTCTCTAGCCCAAAACAGGAATCAAGACACCAATGCAGCGTACCAGAGGTGAGTGATAACCCCACTATGCATGCATCAGTGTGTTGCATGGTATGACTGATTGACAAACAAATACCAAGGCAACATGTATGGTGTGCCGTGATGAAAGCCCTGGACCCAAGTGTCCTTTAGTTTATGGGCTGAAACATGTCGACTTTTTTAGGGTAAAAGGATCATTATATTCTTACCCCTCCAGAAGAATATTTTTTAAGTATACCCAAACAACCATGAAAAAAGGGATACCTTGGTTGTTTGAGGTATTTTTAAATATCTTTTAATAACCCAGGTAGAAAAATACTCAAAGTGCTCCCTCAAACATGGTCGAGCTCATTCTGTTTTTTAGGGACCAGGATGAGACCTGATGTTGAAGCATGCCGCTACTAGAGTGGGTGAGGGTCTAACAAAGAAAGAACAATATTTTTTTTTCTTTGCCAGCAGGGTGTTTAAATAGCGGTTGAACAGTTTTCCTTCATAGCAAATAAGTTTGGTTTGGAATACTTGTTTGTGTAGCACAAGTTTGATTAGGGAGTGTGTATCCCATTCCTCTGTTATTAAAAACCTTCACAAACGGCGGCGCAAACAACAGGTGGGAGTCATTATTTTTGATGCACACCGCGGCGTCAAGTCGTAAAGGAAAACGACGTTAACGCAGCGGAAATGACTGTGGGTCGATTTTCGACACCGCAAACCTGAAATGCACCGTTTTTTTTTATGCAATAGTGTCAAAAAACACAGCGAACACAGCCATTTCACCAGAGGAGAGCCAAAATGGATCCCAGATGCCACTACAGACCCCAGGAAGATGACAGCAGACCAGGAGCCAGCCAGGAGGACCCACACAAGAACCAGGACACTTTTAAGAAGAAAATAAAGTGTCGCTTCAGTGCAGAGGAGCAGGAAATCCTGGTTAAAGAGGTGACGGAACACCAGCACCAACTGTTTGTCACATCAAAGTTGCCAATCAGTAGGAGAGAGGCTATATGGCAACAAATTGTCGACAAGATTAACAGTGTGGCTGAAGTACGCAGAACAGTCATCGAGTGCAAGAAACGCTGGCATGACTGCAAACGCAGGACCAAGGAAAAGATGGCCAGGAACAGGAAGGCAGCACTGCAGACTGGAGGGGGAGTCCAGCACACCAGGAGGCCCTGGACCACATGGAAGAGACGGTCACAGCTGTCATCCCGGAGGAGATCGTCACAGGGATTCAAGAACAGGACAGCGCAGACTACCAGGACACAACGCACATGCAGGGTAAGTTGCATGGGGAATCATAATGCAATAATGTCAACTGTGAGCATGGGGGGGGATACCGACCACTAAATGCATGGAAGTCATCTAATACATGGAGTGGCATGGGTTAAGGGGCACGGCATGGGAGTATGGTCCGTTCTGAGAAGACTTGGGGTACACCATTACATAACACCAACAACAGTCCCATGGGGGCATGCTGTCATGACAACGATGGAGCAAAGGGAAAGCCATGATAGGAGGGAAGGCCACTACGTCAAACTTACATCCTGGCACTCGTCCGCCAACATACCTCCTACATTATCTAGGGCCCTATTAGCAATCCTCTAGCCAAACCGACAACTGCAATGTAACTGCGACAACAGTTGCCACTACCACCTCTGATCTGTGTGCAGCTCAAGTAGCCAATGGCAGTAACCTCCCCATGGAACATACACACCTAAATTAGGGGGTGAGGATGACATCTGCAACAATCCCCTGAAACAAGACAAAGGCCCCAGTACACTCAAATGTCAATGCCCATAGTTGTCACAAACATCAGCCAAAGTAAACAACAATAGGAGCGACACAGCACTAAGGACACACCCATGCTGCATATGTCAGGGTCCATCCTGTGCCTGGGTAACAAGGCAACATCCCAAATGTCTTACTGCTCAGACAACAGCATTGAGGAGGGGACACATGTAACTGGTCACTGAAATACACCTGCAGTCAGAAGAGGAAATAGGACACTGATACGACTATCAGGCCAATTCAATGTAACACACATTACCCAACATCAGCAGGACACATTAACAATGTCAACATCCATATCAGATCATACCATTGTCATGCATAGGATATGCAACATGTCAATTACATTTAAGTTGATGTGAACGATCAGGGATTGGGGCAGGCCCAGATTGTTAAGTGTGCTGCCAGGGCCATCAGAACACCCACAGCCAGTGAAAGGTCCCACCTTGAGAATGGATATACACAGAGGGTCGAGTAGGACAAGAAGGTGGCAATTCTCTATTTAGCATAAACCAACACCTAGAGGTGATGAGGCTGACAAGTCTGATAACTCAATAACTTACATGTGACACACAGGTGGGCCATAGGCCTGAAACAATGCCCATCTGAAGGACTGCAGATATTAACACAAAACAAGATCACAAAGTGAATTCATCAAAAGGCAGGCACGTCACGTCAAAATTGTCACAACACAGACACACTAATTGTACCCTGTTTCATTGCAGAGGAAGATAGATCTCCTGCCGGTATGCCTGTCCCAGATTTCCCTGATGACATGGATGACGAGCCGATAAACATTCCCCAGGAGACTATCCAAAAGGTCCTTGAAACCCTCCAGACCCAACCTTCAGTCACAAGGAGGAGCACAGAAGAAGCAGCCATCGCAGAGGAACCACCCACCACCCCAATTGTAGGACCTGCCAGCTCCAATACAGCTGAGGACTCAGACGACACTGGCACCAGCTTTGAGAGAACTGTAGTTGGAGTACAGCTGGCCAAGGAGGTGCGGGTGGGGATGCAAAATATGGCAGCCAGCCTTGAGGGGATGCGTTTGTGCATGATGTCATCTGCAGATCAGACAGCAGCTATGCAAGCCCTAACATCTATCTTGCAGGAACTGCAGAAAACCCAGAAGGAAATCAGCACAGCTGTAATACAATTTACCCAACACCTACAACAGCAATCCTGTCAACGCGTGCACGAATGCAACATTGAACCCCTCAGGGCCGACCTGGCTGCCTACCATCGTGATGTGGCTGCTATTCTCAAGAACCAGCAGGCCCTCCTTGCAGCAGTACTGCCCTAAGACCTTCACAGGGAGCAGCGACCGGGATGTCTGACTCCACTGAGGTGTGTGTTGCCCCTTCACAACCAACAACAACAAGGACAAAGCAGGCAACACACACATCAGAAGAAGAAGACATGGAACAGATCACATTCACAAGGAAAAGTACCCGGAAGCACTAGTCCCTGCCACATGGCCAACTATTACCAAAGTCCTGCGTTTTGAAACATGACAGTCTTACAACAACTGTACTCAAGCACTGTTCTGCTAACCACTGTATATCTTGTCACCCAGCCAAGTGATTGTCTCTCTCCTACTCATTGGCTAAGTCTGTCCCTCTGCACTGTCTGAAACAGCAACCCCAGCATGACAAAAGCATTTTAGTAAACCCTTGTGTTGCATCACACTGGAAGATATCACTATAATGGACTCACAATCATGGACAATGTACAGAAAGCACTACAGCACTTTTCAATAAATAGCACTTACACAACAAATCTGTCTCTGGGTAATGTGACATATCAACTGCGCAGTAGATAATTGAAATGTGCCTACTGTCAAATAACGTAGCTTATCAATACAACTGTCCAGATATTATGTAGTTAGAGAAATCTGCACAGTGACCTTGATTGCATCATACTCTGCCCATCCTGAGGGAATAATCTGATGAAGTGAGAAACCATACACCACCATGCTGTGTTGGACAGAAGAATGCTTCCTCAGGGGATATCTAAGTCATCAAATAGTGCCCGCTAAATGTTGTCAACATGCAAAAATAACACAATAAACATGCCACACTAATCTAAGTAAATACAAAAAAAACTGCACAAATGAAGGTGTCTGAGTTAACATACAAATAGGTAATCATGCCGAACTGTGTCACAAATGATGTATGAGGGTCATGAAGACAAGAATACAAGATTGCCAATGAGAACTCATCTTATAAGGGTGTGCATGATCATCACACTGCAGTCAGACCTAAAACTGTTTCCCCAATATCAAGTCTGGAAGCACTCTTAGTGACTTTGAAAACACACTTATCAACAGAAACACATTGGGATCCATATTAACTGTGAATGGTGGTTGCAACAAAGGGTAGACACTTTGCAAGGTAGCTCTGGGTTAGCTGCCAATCGTACAGCTCAGTTGGGATTTGTTTGTAGCATTGGACACAGATGTTATAGTACAAAAGAGATGTATACGGAATCCAAACCCATTATCAAGTACCATTCAACACATACTATTAAGGGGTAACCAAATATTTATTAAAAGCTAACCATAGATGAGGAAACTGAAGGAAAAATCTTACCTACCCTAATCTACCCTGACTACTCATTACCCACAACTGTCCCTAACTAACCTAAGCTACACTTACTTATCACATGTAACGAAACGTTCTAAACATCTACCCCACACCCCCCCTTATGAGACAGGACACATTGAGGACAACACATACTAACCTAAACACATACTATACTATCCTAAACAAATATATATTTTTTTGGTATTTTTTTTTCTTCTTCTTTTTTTTTCTTTTTTTGGTATTTTTTTTTTTTTTTTTTTGTTAAACACAAGAACCCCAACATAGCCCTACACATGTAATAAGCCAAAAAAGAAACAAGCAGGACCCCCTGCCCCCACCCACTAACACTGACTAAACTAACAGCCTATACTAACCTAACACTAAGCCCCTTAAGCCCACTAACTATAAGAACAAGGAAAGAGGAAAGAGGAGGGAGGGGAGGGTATCATGTCCATCTATTCAACTGTCTAGAGGTTGGCCCTACGGAGGGTCCTCTTTATATCCTTGACCTGCCGTTTAATGTGCCGCACGTACCTGCTCAGGTTGCTCACCTTGCGCAGCACTTTGTCCATCTTGTGTTCAAGTCTATTGAAGGCTGCAGGGTCAACAGCTGGAGCAGTGGCAGTCTGGGTACCGGTGGAGGAGGTCTGTGTGGGCTGTCCTGCACTGGTAGCAATGCTGGGGCCAGGAAGTCCAGCAGATGTAGAATCAACAGAGGCAGCTGTGGGTGGGGCCACCTGGCTCTGATTGGTGGTTGTTTCTGTGGTGGCTGTGGTGGGCACAGTAGGCCCACCCTGTGGGAAGGCTCGCCATGCCCCGGAGGCACGTTCATGGCGATATCGCCGGGCCATCCTCCGGAACCCCGACTCCACCAGCAGGATGTGCTGGTATCGCATGCTATTCACGGACCTGTTCTGGAGTCATGTTAGCTGCTGTGAAGACAAATGCAGATATGCCACATTAGTAACTGCATTGTGTGAAACGGCACAGCAAGTTAATCAGACATTACATCTACTGTACTTCTAACAGCTCATATCACGATACAGAGCATCGAATGTCCCTGAGGAAGTACATGGCAGGCCAGACAACAAAGGTCACATCACACAAAGCACATTCATAACCCACAAGATGGGTAACAACTGGCCTTGACTTGCAATCTGAGTTCTGACAGTTAACATCTAAGAATCATGCTGCATATCCTCCACCAAGAGCTGGGCTACAAATGTCAGTGTACGGAAAGCAAAACTAAAGCCACATGGTCTGCAAGTTGTAACTGGACTGTCCAGTATGGTACCAAGTGCCAAACCTGAGTGTGTATACTACTATGCAACCAAACCGTCACTTATTCACAGGTATGTGTAACATACTGGTAGCATCAATACTAGGTACCCCATTCACAAACCCATGGCCGTGTTTGAGGGGGGGGCGGTGGATACACAACTATAATTTGCCAACAACATGTACACCGAGGAGTGTATAGGCTAATCCACACATGTTTGTCTTTACAGACACACCACAGGTAAGGTCTATCTACAATTTGGAGTCAGCAAACCCTAGAGCATTCATAGGGTCAGACATGTCAGGAAAATCAGAACTTAGTAAACAACATATACTTCCAGTGAGGCCTGACTTACATCAGACAAAGAGTTGCTAGAACACCCATGATCATGAATTGCATGCACACCTAGGCCATTACACTCAGGTTCCACAGACTTGATGCACTACATGTGGAAGTACATGCTGCTAGGAGGTTCTACCTACTGTTTCAAACTTACGTAGGTAAATAGTGAAGCAGATGTCTATTGGGAAGCTATTAGCTCCACCAATCTTAGAGAATGTGGGTCTGACAGGCTGATTAAATAGGGGCTGACTTCCATTGCGACTCTTGGTGATACAAGTGTCAGACACATGACTATCCCCTGTACTCACAGTGGGGCCTACAGGGATGTCCTACAATCCCTACATGATACCATTGGATACGCATTGGCTAACTCAAAACATGTGAGAACTGCATTCCCACTCATGGAACAAGTGAAAAACGCATCACACCTTGCTATGCGTCCAACTCACACAAGTCCATAACCAGCATACACAACACATAACAGACATATCAACACTTACTGTAGTGGTCGGGGTCCTCAAATGTCGCCACCTCTCCCACAGTGTAGGGCGCCGGTCCACCTGTAAGGTATGGAAGGAAGAAATGTGCTCAGAATCTGTGCACAGTGCAACATTTTCAGTATCATTTACAATGTGTAGGCTGAATAAGGACATGGCAGCCATTCAGATATGATGGTACTGCATCTGATATTTCACGGCCAACTTGTACATAGCATGGGTCTCCTGTGACAGTTACACACATATCTGCACACATACATTGGCCCTAACTATCATGTGGTTACAAACTTGCCCCATAATTGGTGAGCACTAAAAAATATGGAGTGTAATCGTCTCATCATGTGCATCCAAGAGAAACATCCAACGCATGGTTACTTGAGGACTGCATTACCAGTCAAACATGCCTTGTGGCCATGACACATTTAGTGCACATAGGCCCAATGTACAGAGGGAGGGGCAGGGACTCCTGTAAGCCATCCTGTTGTTACAGTATAGTCAATTGATGTGGCCCAGCTATGGTGATTTGCACCAACCATGGAGATGTAAAGCCATGTGCATACACTTGGACTGCCATCCATATTTGGATTGTGGCTCAACTAATTCCAACAAACATCTTAAGATGTTAGCTGAGGGCACCTTACACCTTTTCACGATGTTTTCAAATCATTAACTGACATGTATCCAAAAAGATCAAGAAACCAAATAATCCCACACATTCATAGTACTTCTGTGAACGCTTTCCTTCCACACTCACCAGACTAACATGAGACCAATGTTTGAGCCACTTTGCTATTATCAATTGACGTGAAGGCAGCACCCATTTTCAGCATCATGTAGTGATTCTAAAGTCAGTCTAGCAATTGCGTCAACATTGTTGGCCTAAATGTTGGTACATCTGTACTTCTCTGTCAATAATACCCTATATAGACATGATTGGCTCCTATTTTGTTAGCTGTGCTGACAAAAAGGCCGCACCAATTTCCTTCATGGTAAAGTTACCTGTAAGTTTGCTGAGCACGTGCTACCTGACAGCTAGCAATTGTGATCCTTGCCATAGTGCATCAATGATCCCCTTATATTTCCCCAAAATTACACACAGTCATCAAGTTAGATGGCAGACATTGCACTAATCCACTGATGTCCCTACCGAGCATTTAATTGTGCACAATAACAATAGTCGTACTTACCAACAGTGCCACCAATCATGATTCCCAGGTGGTCCAAGAGATCCTGCTCCCTGGTGATGAGGTCAGCCCACCGGTGCTTCAGCTGGTGGTCACTCCTCTGGCTGGCATACACACGCTGCAGGTGATGCAGCACCTTTCCCCACCGGCTTCTGCGTGCCTCTGTCGGGTACCCCTGAATGACCCTGCCCCCTGCCTGGATCATGAGTGGCAAGAAATGTGTCACCAGCTAGATGAAGCCCCCCAACTCCTCTTCCCCCATCCTGCTAAGACGTGGCCTACCAGACATACTTATAATTGAAGAGAAGGAATAGGGGTAAAAGAAATAGAAAGGGGAAATGGGTGAAAGTAGGGGTAAAAAGACAGAAACAAAGTAAACCTAAACACTAAAAGAGCCCAACTATCCCCAAACTAACAATACCCACAACAGACTCCCACAAACAAGAAATACACAAGATAAATGGACAAATGTAGACAAAACACAGTACTACAGTATACACAAACAATATTTATTTCACAAAAGAACTTTACAGATAGCACACAGGACAAATACAGCACAAAATCTCAGGACAACACTCTCTACACAGCCACACAGTCTAGAAGGATCATAGACTGCAAAGTGAAAGTGAAAGTACACCCACTGTACATGATCTGTAAACAGGATATCCTATTACATCACTTCCTGTATGAAAAGTCCCGCCTTTCACGTTCTGCGTCATTTTTTGTTGCACAAAACTGTATTTGCGTCATTTTTTTGACGCACAGACGTGAATATTAACCCGCATCCACATAATGATACATGGACTGTACTAATATCTGGATGCGGGCTAAATTTCACTCCTGTGCGTCAAAAAAAATGACGCAAATACAGTTTTGGTCAACAAAAAATGACACACACCGCTAGGGACGTCAAAATTACAGTGCATTAACTGGTTTGGGGCATATTTACTTCTTTTTAGGTTATTTTACATTTGGAACACATCAGAGATTGGCTAATTGAAGACAGTTTGGTGTTGATGGTGTATGTTCACATGTTTGACATCCACTACACCCTTCACAGTATGTTGACAGTTGGCTGACGTCATAGATGGTCATAAGTGTGCCCTACATATATGTGTGGCACAAATTGTGCATGTTTGCCATAAGGAGAGGATAGCAATGTGACGCACATATGTACAATACCTAATTGCCTTTGGCTCAAAGTGTGTGCTTGGACAACTAATTTGTTGGTTGACCAAGTGTGTGTGTACATCACATGAAGCATTAGTGTACATTTGGTAGTATGAATGTGACGTCCATGTGTCCAGCCCTAAGATGCAAGTAAAAATTGGAATGAGCAAGGGCATGTGTTAGTCATACATGTAACAACACCCGCAAAGTATACTTCCAAGTTTTAGGGTCACGTAGACACCACATGTGACATAGCATGCACCAGATGGATGGCAGACGCATGTTCATGTCAAAGGTCCACAATTTCTACATCCTATGTCCTAGAGTACTGGTAACAGCTTCCTAGGCACTAGTTGATGAATCCCACAGTGAGTCATACACATGCATTGAGGAAGTGGGTACCATGTTGTTTGCACAGACAGACAGGGGTCAATCTCATATGTATGATGACACCACAGTTGAGGCCATAGAAGTAAGCCCCAACTATCAAGTGGCTGTGGTGGACCAGCATACAAGACAGCATGTGTCCACATATTTCCAGTGATCAATTGCACATAGGTGTCTTGTTCATGTGTGTGGTCCAATGATGAACCTGTAGATTGTTTGGGGTGTAATTTGTCACAGTTCGGACCAGGACTCATCATGTGTCAGTGGCAGCTATTCCTGTAACTACTGAGTATCCTTTGTTGATCAATGTGAGTAAAGTAGATGTGGACATGTGAACCAACATGTGGATGGTCCCACCCTGTCACTAAAGACGTGTAATGAGACAGTCAACAGGGCAACCTTGGTGTGCTGAGTGAGATAATGTCTCAATTGTCATGTTCGGGCAGGTGTCATTACAACATTTGTACACAGGTTGGCCTCTGCACTTCCCACTGCATCTGGGAACATCATAGCCTCTGTGCTGTTTATTCTCGCAGCTATTTACCACACACGGCCCATCACTATGTTGTGCGCACTGTGATGCTGTGTGTGAACTGTCATGGTTCTGACATTTGTGTATTAGTCATATACATTATCAGAGGTTGCTGGTTGTGCTGAAAGCCCCGTACCCAATCCCTGCCTATGACCCTGGGACACTGTCACACTTTGTCATTCATGCATATATGCAACCCAGACAAGGGATGGGCCATGAATTTTGCTTTTCCAAGAGGATGTAACTCAAATGGTACAGTTAAATGGCAGATGATGCTATACAATGTATTTGTGTATGCATGGAAGAAGCCCATGCCCAATGCCAGCGATGAATGAGAGGTTTGCTAACGCAAGTGTGGTACATATGTAGACACAGGGATACTTTAGTGTGACGCACAGACAGTTGCCAGAATGCAAGATGATTCAGGAGCCAGCTACTGGACAAGTTACATAATCAGTGGTCTGACTGAGACTGTTTGGAGGACAAACTGGACAGTTGACATGTCAATCTGTGTACGTCCTGTGTTTTTGAAGGTGACAAATGAACTCAAGGGCTGTGTTACACGGCTTAATTACTATCAATGGTTGATGGTGTATTTGACATAATGGCGACCCCTATGCTGTTCCAGGCATCATCAGGGGCAGTGCTTTTTGTAATGGGTGGTGTGCATGGAGGTGATCACAGGTGTGGGCTGCATCTGTTTCTCACCAGTCCTATAAGTGAGACTTGCATTCTAAGGGCCAACAGACAATTTTACAAGGGGAAGCAATTTACATGTGCTAATACGGCTTTGAAACTAGAAGACAGTGTATAAATTGACCTGACATCCATGCAGTCAGATGTTCTATGACAATGGCATACCTTAGGAAAGGGTGTAGCACACTGGTTTGCTAATGTTGGTCTGTGTGTGTAGAGGAGGTATTATCAGGGTACACATCTTAGTATTCCAGGGACCTCTTCCGACAGGTGCGTTGTGACCAGGTGCATGGGTGTGTCAGGAGTTAGGAAATGGGCTGACATGTGCATGGAATGTCATGTGCGCAATGCATGTCATATGTGTGGCACTTGTGCTGTCTATGTTCTGCTTCTTTGTAACTCTAGTCACAGATATTCCTTGCAAATATTGGATGCAGTTTGAATAACTGCTGTCAAGGGTCTTGTCAGACATTCCTGTTAGTGATGCCAAAGCACATGGACTGCCTCATGTATGTTTTCCCCTTATTGAGTGATGGTGTCATAGCTGTGTGCCATATGCTGTGTTGGACCTTGCTTTCAACATGTATGTGTGAAATAGTTGTGGTCCTCTGCTATAGGCCTTCAAAGTAGATATGTACATGATATATGTCATTAAGAGTGTGTGTGTATGTGACCATTGTATGTTATGCATTACATAAGCTCTGGGATGTTCCGTGTCCTACTCAGTATCTCAGCAATGCTCCATGAGGCAACACTCTTATTCTGATAAGTAGAGATGAAGGTGTGTAAAAAGGAGTAGCCAGACCATGATATGGTGATTATAATAGGTGTTTATTTAAATTAGTGGTGAAGGTGATCATATTCAGAAGAAATTATTTACAATCTGTTGCCGCCTGCGTATACCAGCAGCTGTGTTCTGTAGTTCCCCCCTCCTGTTGCAGGCCAGCATCCTCCTCTTCCTCCTCTTCAGGCATGTGTGGCTCTGGTTCCAGGAGGGGAATATTTCTTCTGATGCAAATGTTGTGCCGTATTGCACATGTGAGGATGATCCTACAGACCATCTCGGGGGAATATAGGAGGCTACCACCAGTGATGTCAAGGCAGCGGAACCTTGACTTGAGGATGCCGAAGGTCCTCTCAACAATGCTGCGTGTCCTCCAATGGGCCTCGTTGTATGCACGCTCTGCAGCTGTACTCGGGTTGCCAAATGGTGTCATAATCAATGCCTGGATGCCATACCCCTGATCAGCTGCAAGAGAAAATGAATGGGATCATGTTGATGTAGATGGCACTATTGAAAAGACCTTTAATGGCAGTAGTTGTCTTGTGTTGTCTGTGACTCTTTTGTGTACTAATGTGACATGCTATGCTTGCAGGCTATACCATCTGCATTGTGTTGTTTCCTTGGCTGAACAAGTGTTGGTCTGCTAACCGTTTGACAGCAGTATGTTTTGGGATTTGCAGTACAGTGTACATTCCCTAGCATTGTGACTTGTGATACAGGTGTCCGTGTGCCTTCACTGGGGGTGAGATGATAGTTCCATGCACAGTTAAAATTGAAAGTGTTGTTAACACGTTCATATCAAAGTACCCTGGACATCCCATACCTTTAGACTTATGCAATGTATTAATGTAAAGGTCATTGGTACACCTACAATTTGCAAGGTGACATTTAGGCAACCACACTCATTGACGTCTTAACATTAGGCTGTACAGTAAATTCCGATGTGTGACAGGTTCAATGGTGACTTAAGAAACAAGGCTAGCAATGTCACGACCTCAATGTGTTCCTGTCGACATGTTGCTGTTGTGGTGTATGTGTTGTGTGTCCTAGAGGGTTGCTGTGCAGTGTATATATGTAGGTTTTTGTACTTACCAACAAGTAGTCCATTGCCATACCGTCCATCCCGGAAGTTTTCATTGATGGTGCAGTGACGGAAGATGTATGAGTCATGTACACTCCCAGGATATTTAGCCACGATGTTGGTGATCAATCCCCGACAATGGCCTGCACGTTGATGGAATGTGTGTGCTTCCTGTTGCGGTAGAGGTGTTCAGTTGCAGCAGGTGGCACAAGGCGTACATGTGTGCAGTGGATTGCACCAAGGACGTGTGGGAAGCCACTGATTGCGTAGAACCCCTGTTTAGTTTCCTGCTGCTTCTGCAGTGTGTTAGGGAAGCAGATGTGGCGGGGTGTCAGTTGAATGATGGCTTCCAGTACTTTGGGCAAAAAGGCGGAGAATGATGGTTGTGATATTCCGCCAACCAGGGCACCAGTTGTTTGAAAACAGCCACTTGCCAGCATATGAAGTACGACAAGCAGCTTTGTTTCTGTTGGGATGGTGCGGGGTGTCACCAAAGTGGGGGCCAACTGCTGTTCAATGTTTCGCAGCAGCTGCTGAATGGCCTGCCAGTTCAACCAGTACCTCTGTATGATGTTGTGTTCCCTGAGGCCCTGAAGGGTTGTTCTTGGGCGGAATATCCTCTCCTGTCTTCTGCACTGCCTTTGGGGTCCCTGCTGGTGTTGTGGTAGCTGCTGTTGTTGCTGCTGTGCTCTGCGTCTGCTTGCACGCTGGATTAGAATCACCTCCATGGCTCCCTGTTGCTGCTCTGCTGCTCTGCTGTTTGTTCTGTGTGTTCTGATTAAATACAGGTGTGTTTGCCCCATTTTAACGCCTGCCCTGACCCAGGCGTTAAATTTTTACGCAAATCAGGCTGTGTGTCATTTTCTGGCTCCGCCTCCCAGCTGTGCGTCATTTTTGCCCGAAAGCATAAATACGACGCACGGCTGTTTAAGCCATTTTTTGGACGGAAACGCCAACCTTGCATATAATTAACGCAAGGCGGGTTGCCGCATCCAAAAAATGACGCACACGGCAGAATTTTGTCGTCCGCGGGCTCGGGCGTCAAAGTTTAAATACGGGGCAACGTTTGCGCTGATTGTGCGTCAAAATGTTTGACGCACAATCGGCGCAGACGGAGTATAAATATGCCCCTAGATGTTTAAGTAATTATGGCAGAACATATCTGGCTTTCTTAGTAAGTGTATAGGCCTGTAAATGTTCATGTAGGTCACTATATGCATTTTTACTGACTGTACTGATGAGTACATAGTTTTCTGTGTGTGCAACTGACTTAAATACTACTTGAAACATAAGTACTCTCTAGGTGTCTTCTTCAATGTATCCGTGGCGGTCTCAGTAACTTACTAGGTGTGTGAATAACTCTATCCTTTTGTAATTACTAGTTATATGAGTTGTAGTATGTGTTCTAGACTGCATATATAATTAGGCATAGGGATGTCTAACTTGAGATCTAGGTCATTGAAACTCATAAGGACATGTTTTACCCTTTAATCACAAATCACTCTCCTCTATGGCCTACCTACAGCCCACCTAAGGGTAGAGTTCTGTATGATAAAAGGAGAGTGTAAAACATGTTAAGCAGCTTTTCTAATGGCATGTCGAGCTGACAGTGAAACTGTACTCTCACGCTCACCATTAATAGGCGAAAACCATATTTAAAGGACTACTTATCTGAATAAGCAACTATGTTATGAGAGTACTTGACTACATATTGCAACAACTCTATCAGTTGCCAACCAGGTCTCATACTGCACCATATAAAGCGGCTGCCTGCATGTGTACATGAATGTATAAGTGGCTCTTTGTGTGTCTGACTGAATGCATGTGTGATTTGTAATTGGGTACGTGGGAGACTGCATATGGAACTCAGCATAGGGCCTGCAAGTGCATTTTCAGGTGAGTGAAACAAAGAAGGACGTGTTTCATCTTTTAAGCACACAGCACCCTCCTACAGGGCCTACCTACAGCCTAGCTGAGTGCTGAGTCTTCTGTAGTAAAATGACAGTTTAAAGTTTCTTAAGCAGGTTTTCTAATGCCAAGTCAAGCTGACAGTAAACATTCACACTTCACAGGCTTTGCAGTAGTAAGCCTCAGTCATGTTTAAAATACGACTTCTCTATATGGGTAAGTTAATTGTATCACTACTTGGCCACTGCACCTAACCCTTGTTTAAAGGACTACTTCTGTAAATGAGCAACCAGATGCTCGAAGTATTTCACTATATATTATACAGGCTGTATCACTACCCAACTACCTTTGACACTGCTCTTTTCATAAATGGCACAAAGACTGAGGCACACATGAGTAAATTCCTATCTGTATAATCAATCATTATTAACGTTCTTATTCCAAATTTTCAATAATCCAATTCAAATGAAAACATATATAAAAGTAAAGATTCAATGGAGTCCTTGAGGTGAAGGATTCATCTTTAATGAGAGAACGAGGCAGCCAACACGTGTTTCGTCAAAGGAGTGAGTACTCTCCATGACTTTTTCAAGGCTGCAAAGATATTACATATATAAAAACTACATCTAGTACACATACATGAAATAAAACATACGTTACATGAAAAAGACAAAACTTACATAAATATCTCAAATTTCAATCAAAATAAACCATAGTGCCATGATTGGCATAATCATCAGTTACATCCAAATATTACTCATACATTCTAGAATTCAAATAACAAAATAGATATAGAGTCAAACAAACCCAGTTTGGAAATGGAAGGGAGGAACCAAGATACAAACCCCGTGAAAAAATTATTTGAAAAAATTAGAGAGTACAGATGTTGTTGAATAAATAAAATTCAAAGTACCAAAAAAGAACCTAAAGTGTAAACCACTAAATGACCCTAAAAAAAAAGGAGGGGGGCACTACAAAACTACTCAAATGTTTCACTTAATAAAATTACTATAACCATATGAACCCAATGTGCGCAGAAACACCAAAATTAGCCACTGTGACCCCAAATAAACCAAACCCTACCTAAATCCAGTATAGCATAATCCAACTCCACTGACACCATAAGGAATTCCTATCAATAATAATAAAGCATAATAGTCAAACACATTAAAAAAATATAATAGATTATATAGTGAAAACCCTGTGAATCCGCCCAAATTATCCACAAAACACCTACCAATTATTGACCCCGTGTATGTAGATCCAATCAACGTAATAGTGTTAAGACAATCCCTAAAAACAATAGAAATTAACATGAGTTTGTAAGTTAAAAAAAAGGGTAAATAACTCCCATAGAGATCGCACGTTAGAAAATCTCTAGCCCCCACTCACCTATCATCCTAATACATCTAATCAGGGAACAGGGAGCACGAGTATATCGCTCCGGGCTGCGAGCAGAACTCGAAATAGCCCGCCATCTTTAAAAGCCAGAGTAACTATAGCCAAAACTCGCGAGAAACGAGAAAAACTGCTTCCGCGTTGGATTATCTGGAGCGTGTAGCAAACGTAGGCTAACAAAATAGAAAAGGGGAAAGAAAGCAATACACGCGAACACCATCTATAAAGTATTGTGAAAGTATAAACCTCGTTCGTAATAACCCCTAATAGCTAATTATTTCGGGAAATCATACACTTTCTATACAGTCAATCGGCTAGTTTATGTGGACATACTAACATGATATTGGACATGGTCAGGATAATTTTAGAAAACAACTTTTTTCTCTTCAAAAAGGAGTGGTATTGACAAAAAAGGGGTGTGGCAATGGGATCTCGTTTTTCACCAGCATATGCGAACCTCTTTATGGGGTTCCTAGAACATAGACTGATCTGGGGTCAGGAGGGGAAAACTTGGAATTCGAATATACTCTTTTGGGGTTGATACATTGACGACTGCTTTATGATTTGGACAGGAAATATTATCGAATTAAATTAATTTGTTAGTTACTTGAATTCTAATGATTTTAACATCAGGTTCACTTGGGAATATAGTGAGACCAGTATCACCTTTTTGGATGTAGAACTCTTTATTCATAGAGACAAAATTGAGAGTCGCCTTTACAGAAAAAGCACATCTTGCAATTCAATTCTGCACGCAAGTAGTGCACATCCAAGACATCAGGTTTACTCTATCCCGTACGGTGAAATGGTTCGGGCTAGGAGAAATTGCAGTATGGAGGTGGATTTTAGAAATAACATTGAAGACATGATGTCCAGGTTCGAATCACGTGGATATCCTACAACTGTTCTGAATAAAGCATACAATAGGATTGGACGCCTATCTAGGGATGATACTTTAAAAAACATAGACAGAGAGGTATTGATAACAGTGTCAGATGTGTAGTGGACTATACTTCCGCTTCAGCGGCCTTACGAAGGTGCATGAGAAAACATTGGCATATACTCAAGGCAGACGTTACTTTGAAAGGTCAGATATCTGACTCACCCACCTTCACTTACCGTAGAGGGAGAACTCTAAAAAATATCTTGGCCCATATTTATACTTTTTGACGCACAACTACGCCAACGCAGTTGTGCGTCAAAAATTTTACCGCCGGCTAACGCCATTCCAAAGCACCGTGCGGGCGCCTTATTTATTGAATGACGTTAGCCGGTGCTGTGGACTGGTGTGCGTCAAAAAAAATGACTCACACCAGGCAGCGCCGGCGTATGGGAAAATGGGGCTTGTGCGCCAAAAAATGGGGCAAGTCAGGTCTGAGGCAAAATTCTTGCCTCAACCCGATTTGCGCCATTTTTTTTGACGCCCAACCTCCATTGACATGACTCCTGTGTTAGCAAAGACAGGAGTCATGCCCCCTTGCCCAATGGCCATGCCCAGGGGACTTATGGCCATTGGGCATAGTGGCATGTAGGGGGGCCCAAATCAGGCCCCCCTATGCCACAAAAAAAAAACTTAAACAAATACTTCCCTGGGATGGGTCCCTCCATCCTTGGGTGTCCTCCTGGGGTGGGCAAGGGTGGCAGGGGGTGTCCCTGGGGGCATTGGAGGGCACCTCTGGGCTCCTTCTGATCCCACAGGTCCCTTAACGCCTGCCCTGACCCAGGCGTTAAAAAACGGCACCCATCAGGCCTGCCCCCTCCTGTACGTCAAAATGACGTCACAGTATAAATAAGGCGCACAGGCCTTAAAGTAATTTTTTAGAAGGGAACACCTACCTTGCATATAATTAACGCAAGGCTGGTTCCCCCTTCCAAAAAATGGCGCACATGGTGGAACTTTGACACCTGCGGGGTCGGACGTCATAAATATGGGGCAGGCTTTGCATCGATTGTGCGTCAAAAATTTTAACGCACATTCGGCGCAAACAGAGTATAAATATGCCCCCTTATGTCCTAGTTACCCCTTAACATCTCCACGGGATAATTGGCTCACAATTCGTAGCAAGGGGTTTTTCAAGTGTGGTCGATGCGAATTGTGTAAATGGAGAAGATCAGGGATTTCCAGTTTCAATAGTTGGATGGGAGATAGTTTTCAGATTACTTCTAACATTACGTGTGAAAGTAATTTCACTATATATGATTGTATGTAGATGCGGTCAGTATTATATAGGCAGCACTATTAGATCCCTTAGAATGAGAATCAGTGAACATTATAGAGATCTCATACAACGGGATGAACGTTATCCCATAGTCACTCATATGTATCAGTGCTCCAAACAAAATGATAGACGTACTTTCAAATTTTTCGGCTTTGAGATACTACATGCTAGCCCACGCAGTGGAAATAGGGAGTTAGATTTGAGAAAGAGAGAGTGCTATTGGATTCTTAAATTAAAAGCAGTGGAAATGGGTCTCAATACCAATTATGAGATGGAATATTATCTGGATTAGAGTTGCTTTTATGTATATTGATAATTTTTGTCTAGTATCATTTAATTTTTTGTTTACATGAGTGCCACTATTATGGAAGTCTATGAGATTTTTGTTGTTTTTCTCACTTGGGGGTTTTGCTGCAATGGAAACTCCCAGATTATAATCTTTTATTTATTTGTCTGCAATATTTTGGGGTACTAGAAACTTCTCTAAGCTTTCTATTTCTTAGATATACATGGTGATTATTATTGAGGAATACGTGTGAAGATGCCTAGCATTGTATAACTTATACTATGTTTTTTTCATATCAGTGAGGGCGGTTGTTATTTACATTTTGTTCGTTTAGCTAACAAAATGTTATCTTGCCAACATGGAGTATAACAGGGTGGGCTTTCTTCATGTTCTGTATTTGCTTTTGATTTTAGTCTGGAAACTACAACAATGGAAGAGTTTCTGTTAAATTGATAAGTTTGTTACTATCAGTTTTGATTTGTAGGGGAGGACCAAAACACAAACGTAATTCGGGTTTAGATATGACTTCTCACAATACATGATGCTGTCATTGATTTTGGATAATGTGGACATTGGTTTATATAATTTATTTTACATTTACATTTCATTTAGTTTTGTTTCTCTGTAATCATATAATTATATTAGTAATCATTATATCTCTGTATGATTTCCCGAAATAATTAGCTATTAGGGGTTATTACGAACGAGGTTTATACTTTCACAATACTTTATAGATGGCGTTCGCGTGTATTGCTTCCTTTCCCCTTTTCTATTTTGTTAGCCTACTTTCGCTACACGCTCCAGATAATCCAACGCGGAAGCAGTTTTTCTCGTTTCTCGCGAGTCTTGGCTATAGTTACTCTGGCTTTTAAAGATGGCGGGCTATTTCGAGTTCTGCTCGCAGCCCGGAGCAATATACTTGTGCTCCGTGTTCCCTGATTAGATGTATTAGGATGATAAGTGAGTGGGGGCTAACAATGTTTTTTTCGCGCTACCAGCACGATTAGAGATTTTCTAACAGGCAATCTCTATGGGAGTTATTTACCCTTTTTTTAACTTACAAACTCATGTTAATTTCTATTGTTTTTAGGGATTGTCTTAACACTATTACGTTGATTGGATCTACATACACGGAGTCGATAATTGGTAGGTGTTTTGTGGATAATTTGGGCGGATTCACAGGATTTTCACAATATAATCTATTATATTTTTTACATCTGTTTGACTATTATGCTTTATTATTATTGATAGGAATACCTGATGGTGTCAGTGGAGTTGGATTATGCTATACTGGATTTAGGTAGGGTTTGGTTTATTTGGGGTCACAGTGGCTAATTTTGGTGTTTTTGCGCACATTGGGTTCATATGGTTATAGTAATTTTATTAAGTGAAACATTTGAGCAGTTTTGTAGTCCCCTCCCTCCTTTTGTTTTAGGGTCATTTAGTGGTTTACACTTTAGGTTCTTTTTTGGTACTTTGAATTTTATTTATTCAACAACATCTATACTCTCTATTTTTTTCAAATAATTTTTTCACGGGGTTTGTATCTTGGTTCCTCCCTTCCATTTCCAAACTGGGTTTGTTTGGCTCTATATCTATTTTGTTATTTGAATTCTAGAATGTATGAGTAATATTTGGATGTAACTGATGATTATGCCAATCATGGCACTATGGTTTATTTTGATTGAAATTTGAGATATTTATGTAAGTTTTGTATTTTTCATGTAACGTATGTTTTGTTTCATGTATATGTACTAGATGTAGTTCATATATATGTAATATTCTTTGCAGCCTTGAAAAAGTCACGAAGAGTACTCACTCCTTTGACGAAACACGTGTTGGCTGTCTCGTTCTTTCATTAAAGATGAATCATTCACCTCAAGGACTCCATTGAATCTTTACTTTTATATATGTTTTCATTTGAATTGGATTATTGAAAATTTTGAATAAGAACGTTAATAATCATTGATTATACAGATAGGAATTTACTCATGTGTGCCTCAGTCTTTGTGCCATTAATGTTGTGTGTCTATGTAGACATATTTAGGAGGTAGGGGAAGACCCTCCTGGGCTGAGAGAACCATATTCTAATCATTAATACTTACTCGAGAGGGGATTGTTGGGAGCGCTATCTTTCCCTTAAACATATCTTCCCGTTTGCTTAGTACACACTGCTCTTTTCATACCTGCTCTCTAGTGTGTGTATAAACATGTAACTCACTGTTTCTGTGTCTAACTGGGTGTGAGAGAACCTCTATCCATTCCTAAATATATATGTGACTTTCACTATAAGTTGGACATTGTATATATAACTAGCCATATCACTGTGGACATGCACATCTAAGTTTATAAAACTCAGTACAACATGTTTAATCGTTTTATCACAAATCCCTGTACTCTCTGGCCTAGCTACAACCTAGCTCAATGGTAAGCTTTCTATAGTGAATGGAAACAGGAAGCCTCCTCAAGCAATTTTTCTAATTTCACGTAAAGCCTTTAATTGTTTCTTTGGTGAGTTTTCTTATTTTCTTTATAGTAATCATAAACATATTTATATTCCTTTTTACATTTAATCAACATGCTACTCATTTCCTTCACCTTATAGGCACTCATGCCTTTACTAATACATTTTAAAATAAACTGCTTTTCACTCGTGTACTGTTAAGTGTGGTTGTTGTGGAGTGTACGTTTGTCTTTCAGTATCAGTTAGAATTTCTTCTCACTAAAAATGCACAAAAACCAAGCAGAAGAATAGTACACCACTCTCATACAAGGCAACCGTTAAAGGCAACCTTTTCTACTTTGCTTTCAAGGTTACTCAATCAGAAAACCAATCACAAGCTCCCTTTCGTATTAAACATATGCAATACCACTAATGACTGGCTGTTATAGTTAACCCTTTCCAACACTCCTTAGAAGATAGCCCAGTTCGATAGGGGTTTTCGCCATGTCCGTGGATCCGCTGCAATGCTCAGCGCAGCCCCTGTGTAATTCTGCAGCAGATCCATGGATTTGCGAGGAAGTACAAAATTCAGTTTCTTATGTATTTCAAAACAATGTCATATGTACACCTTTTTCTATAGTCTGCAACAGTCTGCTGCAGTAGAAGGTCACAAGTTCATAACAGTTTCTGAGTGCACCACGCTTACTTTTAAACCACGTTTAGCAGGTGTGGTTGAATTTTTGAAGCAATAAACATATCACAAACACCAATACTGTTTTGCAATTTCTACAAGGCCAATCTAACATCTACTTCCTTTTCACACAATATCACTACCTAGCTTCATGAAAGAAACATGTGCAATAACCAATCAAATGTGTTCTTTTGAATTTTATCTTGTAGCCTACATTTTATTTTAACTTCAATTAGTTTAAAATCTGCCTAATTCAGCTGCAGCCATCTCCTGTGTGGTACTCCAAATTCCCCTCAAAATGTGTGTGGAACTGATCAACTGAGCATGGATTGTGGGACACAGCTTTGTGTTTTGGGTCAGAGAGAGTGCAAGAAAAAGTGGTATTGACAGAGACCTAGGTATATCCAATGTGGATATTAGTTGGGTGGGCCAGAGAGGGTTCAAATGGCATCAATTGCTCCCTTTGGTTGAAACCAATAAGGATTGGCAACATCCAGCCTTATGATTGTGAACTGTGGTGGCAATGACTTAGGTAGAGTTACTGGGGTAGGATTGAA
Organism: Pleurodeles waltl; assembly: GCF_031143425.1. Classification (NCBI taxonomy): domain Eukaryota; kingdom Metazoa; phylum Chordata; class Amphibia; order Caudata; family Salamandridae; genus Pleurodeles; species Pleurodeles waltl. The sequence goes on along the minus strand of NC_090437.1, from coordinate 415,145,447 downwards.
AATCCTAATGAAAGATACCTTTGGAAAATTAATGACACTTTTCGCACACTGCCTTTGATGTTTCTATCATTTGCCAAAGGCATAAGAGGAACTGGTCAACTGAATTATGTCCACAAATAGAAAAATAAATGAAAACATGGTAATAAAACAGTTTCTGCATTCCTCAGAGACCATAACATGGTATGTACGACAACAATTTATGATTTTATATGGATGGTAAATACAGAAATTATGGAGTTCACCTAACAGATGAAGGCAGCAGGGTGTTCCTGCAGAACTTTAGACATGGCATCCTGTTTCATGTGTAGTTGTCACCTACACATCATAAACATAAAGGCACTTTCTCCGATCATGGAACTTTACCTACAGGTCCCCTTTCTTCCTGTCCAGGCCTAGGCATTAAATAAAGTCGCTAAGCAAGCTTTGCGCCATTATTTAAGGCCCCCATTGTCCCGTGCTTGATTTTAGAACAGGGTATACATATGGCGCAAAAGCCATATTGTCCTTTTCTGGACAGGAACGCCTACCTTGCATCTCATTGACGCAAGGTAGGTTTTCCCCTCCAGAAAATGATGTAAACTCCATAACTTTGGCGCTAGACATGTCTGGGTATGAGAGTGTCTGGTTGTGAGAGTGGGTGAGTGGGTGAGTGGGTGTGTCTGGGTTTGAGAGTGGGTGTGAAAGACTATATATATATATATATGTATATATATATATATATATATATATATATATATATATATATTCTTTTGACGTTTTGCAAAATCCACAGATCCGCCTGTGGATTTACACCGGGAGGCCACTCTGAGCCCCTCAGGTGGATCAGCAGATTTTGAAAAATGTCCCCAATAATTATTTTCACGCATTTTAACATCACAGTTAATGGTTTCACCCCACTTGTATCCCCCCTGGGGTCAAGCAGTCTCTACCTTGACCCCTTCACCCACATTGCAGCCAAGATTTGAGCCCTGGGAACTGTTTCCCCAATCAAAAAAAATGGCAGCCACAACTTCCCTGTCAGGTTGCATCCCCTTCATATGCATTACTTCTCACATTTTAGCCCGAGTACCCTTTCCTGCCTGATAGAACAAAATTGTAGCCACATTAATGAATTTAGTGGGCGTATTAGAGGGAACCTGGTAGTGTCCAATGGAACGCTTACCCTTGGGTGGCTACACCCACTACAGTGACCACTTACTGTGGGAAGGGTCACTTCCCTAAACATGATTGGCTACTTTCCTCCATTCCAAGATGGAGAAAAATGAAATGAAGGGTCCACTTCGCCTGCAGCCCCTAGGGGTGGTGCATGCTTAGTGAGGTCACTCTTCCTACCCTTTGTTCGATTTCCCGCCTTTGCTTCCTCCAGACGTGGGAGTTGGCAAAGGGGGAGGCCATCTGCTGCTAGCAGCAGGCCTGGGGATCGAGTTTCAAAGGCAGTAGCCCTTTGAAGCTCACTGTAAGGGCAGTGCACATTCCTGAGGGAGGGGGTGTTAGCTCCTCCACCCAAGAAGGGCATTGTTTCACAAACCAGAGAGCCTGGGCTCTTCCCCAAGGTTTGTGGTTTGGCTGTCTGGAAGCAGCAGGCTGGATGGAACCAGTTAGCAACCATGCCGGGATAGTTAGCTGTTTCAGGTGGCACCTCTAAGGTGACCCCTGGGTACTTTTTATAATAAACCCGGTACTGGTACCAGTTTGGATTTATCATTCTGAGTTGTTTGATACCAAACAACCCAGGGTTTAGAGTAGCTATTATGTAGCTGGGAAACTTGTATTGACCAGTGTCCAGCACATATATTAAAATGTCTGCTCTGTTCACTCACTATGTCCCAGGTTTGGCAAGGACACAGTGGGGGCATATTGCTCATGCAACTATGCCCTCACATATAGTATGGTGCGCCCTGCCTTGGGGCTGGAAGGCCTGCTAGAGGGGTGACTTACCCAGATCCTATGCAGTGTAGGGTGGACAGGGCACACACAGAGTGTCCCATTTGGAGTTTGTATTTTAGGTTTGCACCAGGACACTCAGCCTGCTATGACAGTGCTAGGTGCATCTGGATGCATAGCTCTTTTTGGGTGGCACAATCAGTGCTGCTGCCCTCAGGGGCTTACCCATAATACCCATTGCCCTGGGTACCTAACTACCTTTTACTAGGGACTTATAGTGGCAGCTAAAGGTGTATCCAATCACTTTTACCATGTTTTAGGGAAAGAGGATCCCAGTGCACTCCAGTCCAAGTTGCATTTAGAAACCAGGCAAAAAGTGTGGCGGGTACTGCAACACGGATCCAGTCTCTCAGAGCTTGGCCAAAAGGGAAAAGTTTGGAATCCACTGGCAACAGTAGCCAACGATTCCTAGGAATATTGAGGCTTCTTTTTGAGTGGCAGTAGGATTCATTATAAAAATTGCTGGGATGCTTTCTTGCAACACCTTCCCACACCTTTCTCAATGTGTTGACCTAAATAAATGACTTCCTTTTTACTATACTGTAGTTTTGCTTGGGAGACTTTGGGACATATTTATACTCTGTTTGCTCTGAAATAGCGTCATTTTGATTTTATGCTAGCCCACCCTTTGCGCCAGATTGTGCCATTCCATTAATATGGCGCCCGGCTGGCATCCTGGAATGGCGCAAGTCGGCGCTATACTTTTAGATGCAAACCTGCGTTAGGGCAGGTTTGCATCAAAAAGTATGAATCAGGACCTTTGTGGCATATTTAAGAGCCTCTTTTGCCACCTTAGCGGTGCCATAGCGTCATTTTTTTATGCTAAAGTGGCTTTTTTCACGCACCATATTTAGAAAGTAGAGCAAATCATGCATTGCGCTTCTTTGTAAATCCTTGCATCACATTATGCCTGCGCCAGGCATAATGTATGCAAGGGGGGTGTTCCGGCGCTAGGAGGTCCGCAAAAATGGCACAGTGAAATTTAACAGATTTGACAGCATCATTTTTAGTGTCATTTTTAATGCCTGTTCAGAGCAGGTGTTAAAATGACACTGCCATTGAAACCTATGTGCCGCCTTGCACTTTGCTACACTAATGTGAATTTTTTTTATGCTAGTGTAGCAAAGCACTACTAATTCATAAAAAATTTTGATGCTGTTGTGCTAATGACCACCATTGTGCCCGTATCATAAACACAGCGCAACCATGGTGTTGTTAGGTGTCCGGCGGAGGGCCCAGAAAAAGTGGCACATCAGCTCTGATGCACCACTTTTTCTTAAATATGGGCCTTTATGTCCATTCTTTTCTAAATGATTCAAGAGAGCAGTTGTGGGCCTGATTTATATGTTTTGCGGAAAAAATTATAGTGCCGGCTTGCGCCATTCCATAGCGCCAGACGAGTGCCATGCTGATGCTCAACTTAGGCTAGCGTCTTAAAAGAAGATGCTTGCTGAGTGGGTGTGGCGGTATGGAAGAACGGGGTTGTGCGTCAAAAAATTACGCTAGTCTGGTTAGAGGCAAAAAAATGCCTCTAACCAGACTAGCGCCATTTACTGGTGCCCAACGGCCAAAAACATGACTCCTTTCTTAGAAAAGTCAGGAGACATGCCCACCACCCGAGTGGCAAGCACAGGGGACAAGTGTCCCCTGGACATCGCCATTGCACCCTGCGCCCTGTGCCCCTGATGGCAAAAAATAAAAGGAAACAATACTTACCCAGACTTACCTGGGATGGAGTCCCCCATCCTCCAGTGTCCCTCGGGTGGGGGCGGGGGTGTTCCTGGGGCTTGAGGAGGGCACATGTGGACCCATTCCATTGTGTTTAACCATGTAAATGGGTCCGCAGGCCCCCTAATGCCTGGTCTGACCCAGTCGTTAAATAATGGTGCAAGCAAGCTTTGCACCATTATTTGCCCCTCCTCCCACCTGTGTGTCATTTTAGCATGGGGGATAAATATGGGGCTATGGAGATAGCACCATTTTTAGATGTGAACACCTACCTTGCATCTCATTGAAGCAAGGAAGGTGCACGCATCCAAAAATGGTGCAAACTCCTATATTTTGATGGTAGATGTGTCTAACATCAAAATATAAATATGGAGTTAGGTTTGTGCTGAATTTGTGTAAAACAAATGATGCAATTTGGTCCAAACAGAGTATAAATCTGCCCCTGTGTCTCTTCTGCATGCTTCTCGAGTAGATCATCTATATGCTGCACCAAAGCTGAATGCTAGGTCATTTTAAGTGACTCCAGATTCTTTTTCAATGTCTGGTAAAAAATGGATGGACTCTTGGTATACCCATGTGGTACCATGCCAAGAACACGACTGCTGAATTTGAAAGCAAAGTGGAACTGGCTTTCCTCATGGTATGGGGAAAAACACTTGGCACAGATAAACCACAGTGAACCATTCTGCTTCACATGGAATTTGGAATAAAATCACTGCAGGATTCGGTACCATGGGACAACATGGTACAACAATTTCATTAACGTTTCTCAGGTCCTGAACTCTTGAGTATTTTACAGTAGGCTTATGCAGTCTTAGAATGGGAGAGTTACATGAACTTCCCATTATCAGGATACCTTGTACAATCGAACTGCTTAACAGAGGTGTAATACCGGCACATGTCTCAGAAGTCATAATATATGGGAGAGTTTTTGGATATACTGCATGTTGGTTTACAGGTATTTTCACAGGCTCCAAGGCTTTAATGAGTCCTACTTCCTTTCGTGAAAAATCCCAAATTTCAGGGATCACTGTGTTTTTAAAATCTTCAGGCATTCTTCTGCCGCCTGCTGGATCCGGTACAGAGCTGGTGCCGGCTGCTGAGCCAACTCTGGTCTGAGAGTGTGTGCTGCAGCCCAGTTGTGGGCTACACGGCGCAAGCACAGTCTGTCTGCAATTGAGCTGTGTGGCCCATAACTGGGCTGCAATGCGCATGCAGTGAGATCCGCTCCGCTGGTTGGGCTACTGGAGTTTTGGGGCGAAATCCAAACTCCAAGCGGAGTGAGGAGTGCCAAAAACCAGCAGGGCGGAGCTTGCCACCCAGCCCTACTGATTACTCATGTTTTTAAGAGGACACTCCCTTCACCAATGACCCAAATTTCTGCACGAATGACACCAATTTTTCCTCTTCAAAGCCTGGACATCAACAATACCACCAGTCTGGCCTACCTGAACATCACGCCCTCTGCATGTAGGCTGGATAACATTACTTCCCTGCTGTTGTACTCCTTGCATACCACCAGTGTTCACTATCATCTGCTGGCTTTGACTAGCTTTCATTGCAGCTTTCAATTGCTTGACCATAACTTTCTCTTTCAAATGTTTCTGCTTCATTTCCAATTCCTCACTGCAGTATTTTGCCTACATGGGATTTCATCAATCAGTTTGTTCTGCAAACAAATCAAATGCTGCTGAGTCATGTCACTTATGTCTGATTCCAAGCCTTGCAGAAATCTAAACACAAAATTACCCCTATCTTTAGCTTCTATGGTTTAGTACCACTGAAAAGGAAATCGATCATGCAAATTGATCATACAACTCCAATTTCAAACACTAGCATGGTTTTTCAAGTATCTCATGAGAACGGTGTCCATCTGTACTATTCCATGTGGGATTGCAACAATTGTATGTAATGTCAGTCCTACATGTTTCCTATTCAAAGACAAATTCACAAACTTTCTATGTGTAAGACAATAGAAATCTATTACCAAGCTAGGTTTCTCATGAGAACTGAATCTGGAAGAAAAATACACGTTAACAAGATGACTTCACATTTTCTACACAGTCACGAATATAGGGCCTAGCAGGCCTTACCTAGGCCATTGAACGTAAATTTAGATTAATCATTCAAGTAATACACATTTTAGTATGAAAACTCTAACTTCAACATTAATAAATATTCATTAGTATTCATGTTAAAGTAACTTTAAAACAAAATAACGTTGTCAGTATATTTCCATTAGTGTGGTGCAGCACACATTTTAGTATGAAAACTCTAACTTCAACATTAATAAATATTCATTAGTATTCATGTTAAAGTAACTTTAAAACAAAATAACGTTGTCAGTATATTTCCATTAGTGTGGTGCAGCACTGTATTTCTCTATTTTTGCATATGAATTTACAACATTTAACATAAAAAATATAATATGGTGTCAATGTCAACTATGAGTTTAGCTTCTAAAATATAACATAATGACAGAAAAAGTCTTTGAACATGTAATTTAGTCTTGATACCACCTAGGTTTACCTGAATGTACACAAACACAACTTCTCAGTGCATCAATTTTACAATCAATCTATTAGTACTCTGATTAACATAATGCATAAACTGTAATGTATAAGTGATTATTGATTGTGAAATTAGGGGCAATACTAAAAGTTCAGCTACATCAGTCCCCCATCTGATAGAGTATCAAGCAATCACAAAATACTCCAACTCTCATTTTCAATTATACAGCCCAAAATTTCAGCAGTCATTCCAGATTCTCTAAATACTTGATGTTATTATCATATCTGCTCCTTCTGGAATCGATTTCAATCTCATCCTTTTTACTTTTGCTTTTAGCTCTTTTCTCTTCTAGCTTCTTGAAGAATTAATAAAGGTCAACTGCAACTAGGGGACATAAAGCCATTAACAATAGGGGTCTCAATATGATTCAAACAATTCCTTTCCCCAGACTTTCAAACCACTTTCCAAACACTGAAAAACCATTACCTCTTGATTCCCAGGCACATGTTGCTGTTAACCTCTTCAGGTCCTGTCTCATGTTTGTCATATTTGCAACACACATCCTTATTTCCATACTATTATCAGGAGTATAAGTGCAGCACTGTTGGGCTTGCAACATTTTGCAAACTCCATCATCCTTTGTGAGAAGAATGTCTAAGGCAATACATTTTGTAAAACCATTGATCTTATGGCAACTACCGCTGTGTCCATTACAAAAATGGCACCTGCGGTGTCTGTAGAAAACTTATCTACTATAGTTGACAACTTCCTTATTTGAGATCATTCAAGATAACGATGTACTGATGGAATTATGGCACCAAAAATATCTCCTACGATCTCTAAAACGTAGCACCTCTCTTGACTCTGGTATTCGATTTCCCATCCCAGACTGGATCGGTGAAATGGTCTGCATGATAAGTCTTTGGAGAAACTACTCCCAGGTAACATATACCATCCCAACTTTTCAACAGCTTGTAATAAGCGCTATTTCCACAATTGAAATAAACACCTGATATGGCAGGATCTTGTCCAACTAACATGAATGTCCAAACACTCTTAAACAAAAACACATGTGTGGATTCACTAGTCCAGTCACAATGTATTTCTGTCTTGAATTTGGGTCAATATACACATAAAACTTCCCTAAATGTTGCCAATCTAAAACCAGAAATCCTTGAATACCAGCTACTAAATTTGTTTCACTTTTTCCCCAATTTTGTAAAACAATTACATTTTATATCTTCATCTTCATAGCTCTTCTCCTTTCTTCAACTTGTCCAATTAACTCTTTCTCCACTGGGGTAAGAATACAGGTCAAATGGTAGATCAGCCCCAAAGAACAAATCACCTCCGCCAGTATTTTGTAATAATCCAGCACCAAGTCATCTTTAATGTTCACAAGCGCATTTACAGGCACAGCTGGCTACCTCATGGATCTCCCAAAGATGATTTCATGCTGAGACAAACCAGTTTTTCTTTTAGGTGTACTAGGCATACTCAAGGGGACATGAGGCAATGAGTCTGGCCTTTTCAAATTGGGGGATGCACATACTTTTGCCAGTTTAGACTTCACAGTACCATTAACTTGCTCTACCAACCCAGAAGCCTGAAGTCTGTAACTGCACTGTAGTCTTTTCTCAACTTGAAATGCCACACATAATAATTTCAGGACCTCATTATTGAAGTGTGTCCCTTGGTCTGACTCTAGAGAAATCGGGAATACAAATCTTGGTATCATCTCCATAAGTAGCAGGCTCGCTACTGAGAGACTGTTGTTTCTCCTGGTGGGGTAGCCTTCAACCCAACGAGACAGAATGCATACAATGATTAAGACATATCCCTTCCATTGCACACAGGCAACTCTGTAAAATCTAAATGCATTTGCTCAGTGGTCTGCCAGATCTACCTATGTGACTCAGTGGAACTAATGTGCGTTTTCCTACATTCATCTACGGGCATGTGACACACCACTGGCACACAGCTTCTGCAATCACTCCAAATCTGAGGTTAAACCACTTCTGTCTACAGGTTCTAATCATTGAATCTCTACCTATGTGCGCCTGTCCATGATAATGCCCAGCACTGGGTGACAAGAAGCTATTTGGCAACACAGCTCTTCATCACTTCAAACCCGATATTATCTTTATTTAGCTTGAAACATCGTGCTCTAGCCCATCTTTGATGTTCCCTTTCTGTCACTTCCTCCTGCTGTCTTTTAACTTCTTTCCACGGATCAACAGCAGCTAACAGGAAATTTTGACTTGTCTCATCATTCGTATCATTGTTCCATTCTCTAATAAAGGAGGTACAGTTTAAGACGCAATATCTCGCCACCTCATTAGCATACGTGTTACCCAAAGTTACATAGTCAGTAAATTTTTTTGTGAGCAGCACATTTGATGGCAACAATCTTTGCAGGCAACTATAATCCATTCAACAGATTATAAATCTTATATCCACTATGGACAGGGGAATCCAGAGGAGGTCATAAACCCTCTCTGAGGCAACAAAAATGCAAACTCATGAACAATATTAAACCCATACTGACTAACAGTGAAGATTGTCACTTTCAGCTGTTCAAAAACACAGCATGCTCTAGTAGGAGCAACTAATTCAGCTACTTGGGCAGAAATCCAGGAAACATCAATCACACCAGAGACTGTGCAAATTGCATAAGCAGCTCTCAGTGTACCATCTTTGTCTCTTGAACAGGAGCCATCAACAAACATGACATAGTCATTTTCAGAAAGGGGAAGTCTTGAATGCTAGGTCTTGGTTTGGTGCACAATTCAGTTACATGAAGACAGTCATGCTCAAACTCTTTCACACATTTATTGTCAATTTCAACAGTGTTAGGCAATAGAGTAGCAGGATTTAGAACAGTTCATCTCTTGAGATTTACATTTGATGTGGTGAGAATTACCTGCTCATAACAAGTCAAATGTGCCCTGGTGAGATACTGTGTCTTTGTTTGGGTTAACAATATGTAAATGGAATGGCGTAAGAAAGCTTTCAGAGGGTGATCTACAACAATGCCTTTGTACTGTTCAATCCTGACACTCATGGCTACAACCGCCTTCAAACAATCTGGCAGCGCAGAAGCCACATTATCAAGTGTGGCAGAAAAAAAAGCCACAGGCTTGTTTGCATTTCCATGCAATTGTGTCAAAACTGAGAGAGCACATCTATCACTCTCACAGCAAACTAAAGAAACACCTTTGCTATAATCAGGCATTCCCAGAGCTGGGGCGCAACATAGGCTTTCTCTCAACTCTGTAAAGGCACGTATGCAGTTGTCATCCAATGCTACCACATCAGACACATCTTTGTATGTCAGCCTCTATAAAGGCTTGACCAAAAGGGAAAAGTTTGGAATCCACTAGCAACAGTAGCCAACCATTCCCAGGAACATTCAAACTTCTTTCTGAGTGGCAGGGGCATTCATTTTCAAAATTGCTGTGATGCTTTCTTGCAACACCTTCCGCACACCTTTCTCAATGTGATGATCTAAATAAATGACTTCCCTCTTGCAGTACTGTAGTTTTGCTGGTTAAACTTTATATCCATTCTTTCCTAAATGATCCAAGAGAGCAACTGTGTCGGTTCTGCATGCTTCTTGAATGTTTGATGCCACAAGTAGGTTATCTATGTACTGCACCAAAACTGAACGATAGGGCATTCTAAGTGACTCCAGTTTCTTTTTCAACATCTGTAAAAAAAATTGACTGACTCTAGCAAAACCCATGTGGAGCTTTGCACCATGCCAAAACATGACTGCCAAATTTGAAAGCAAAGAGGAAATGCCTTTCCTCGTGCAATAAAATGGAGAAAAACGCTTGGCAGAGATCAATCACAGTGAACCATTCTGCTTCACATAGAATTTGGAATAAAATCACTGCTGGATTTGGTACTTTGGGACAACATGGGACAACAATTTCATTAACGTTTCTCAGGACTATGCAGTACATTGCATTGTGCTTCTGCAGTCCTCGATTGGGAGCATTACATGGGCTTCCCATTATCATGATACCTTGTTCAATTGAACTGCTTATCAAGGGAGTATTTCCGGCGATTGTCTCAGGAGTCATATTATATGCAGTCATTTTTGGATAAACTGCATTTGGCTTTACTGATATTTTCACAGGCTCTGTTCATCTAATGAGTCTCACTTCCTTTCCTGAAAAATCGCAACCTTCAGGTCTCACTGTGTTTTTTAAATCTTTGGGCAAATCATTACATGTCAGCATAGGATATGATGTGACACTCTGGCATTGCTTCACAAATTTACAGGGTATTTCTTCATCATTCATCTATATTGTGATTCCTCAGGGGTGTGCAGCTAAGGATCAATTTAGCTTACACAACAGGTCGCATTCAATCAAACTTATAGGACTTGACTCACAGACCACAATTTGTCACGACTTACGCGTTGCTTGAGCCTGGAGTCCGCTGAACGAGTTACGAGGTTCTTGTTCTTAAATGTTCTGCCTTGGCCCAGGTAGGGGCGACTGTTTCTGGTAGCCACAGTAATGCAGGCGATAGGAACGCCAAGGGCAGTCCGTGTCCTTCAGAAGTAGTGCCAGAGGGAAAAAAAACCTAAAAAGGGGAAAAACCTCAAAAGGAATTTCCTGGAAAAAGAGCAAAAATCAATACATAGAATATAAGACCAAAAATGAACAGGAATACACTGGAACAAAAAGCGTAACCAGTATCTGACACAAGGGTGAAGAAGCGAAGACACCATCCAAACAGAAAGTGTTGCAGCACAAGGAGGAAAAGAATCACAGCCCTTAAATACCCATAGAACAGAAAGTGACCAACAGGAAGTGCAAGGACACCATATTGGATAGGGAAAAAATACTTAGAAAGTAAGGGACAAGGGACCATAGTGAATAGGGAACCAATGCATGCTGGGAAGGGAGGGGAATAATGGGAAAAGAAAAAACATAAAGGGAAGAACAAACGAGGGCAACAGTAAAGAAGAACAAAAAATAGCAGGTGAGTGGGGGAGAGGCTATGTGTGCAGGGAGGCGCGCTGCGCTAAAAAGAAACGAGGCCCCATGCCCAATTTGGGGCCTTGAATGCTGCAGGAGAGACTGGGGGCACGGCGCGTCTCAGTGCTGTGCTCTGCGGCGTGACACAATTTGGTGCTCATCTTCAAATGAACCTATTTTTACAGGGACAGATTTGGTTACAGGATTAGTCAATTGTTAATTTGCAGCTCCTACAACTTGGATTCTTTTTCCTGAAATGGGCAAATTTGGAACTTCTGCTGTTCTGACAGTGGAGCGTGTTGTCCCAGGGTCAGCCAGAAATGACACATGGTGAACCATTATATCAGCATTTACATAGAGACCACATTGATCTACTTCTAAGGATGCACCTACCATGTAGTCCTCATCATCTAAGCTATCAGCTTGAATAATTTCTGAAAATTCCTCATCACTCAGGTCCATTAGGAGAAACTGTGATGTTAACTGATTCACATTTGCATTGACAATTTGATTCTGTTGGGGAACAACCATTTCCTGTAGAGTCATTGGGCTTGTAATATTTACATTAGCTGTTCTTGGGGCATATTTACATTGTGCAGTTGGGGTCTTTGAACTCGGATTTTGAATCTGATTATTGCCTTCAACCTGAGTGACTCCATTATTCTGTACTCACATTAATAATGGGACACTCCCTTTGCCAATGATCCAAAGTTCCACACACATGACACAGATTTGTCTTTTTCAAAGCCTTCAACAACACCACCTGTATGATGTACTTGAACACCATGTCCTCTGCCTCTAGGCTGATAAACATTACTTCCCTGGTAATTTACTCTTTGCATACCACCAGTGTTCTCCATCATCTTCGGGCTTTGACTAATTTTCTGTGCAGCTGTCAATTGCATTACCATAACTTTCTCTTTCAACTTCTTCTACTTCAATTGCAATTTATCGCTGCAATATTTTCCATACCGTAGGATTTCATCATTTGATTTGTTCAACAAATCAAATGCTGCTGATTCATGTTACTAATGTCTGGTTTCAAACCTTACACATATCTAAACACAAAATGATCTCTATCTTTAGCTTGTATGATTTCTGTACCACTGAAATGTTTGAAAGCCTGCAACAATCTCACATAATAGGCATGAATTGACTCCTTCAATTCCTGTGTCATCCTGCCAATCCTATGCTAATCAATATCTTTCGGAGACAACTTGGGCCAGATTTACAAGGCCCTAGCGCCTCCTTGTGCCACATTAGCATAATTGTTTTACACTAATGTGGCTCAAGAGGCAAAAATTGCCACGCCATATTTAAAAAGTGGCCCATGGCATGCATTGCATCACTGTGCGACCCCGTATGCCACATTATGTGTGTGCCAGGCATAATGTATACAAGGGGGTGTTCTGGCATTAGGAGGCCCGCAAAAATGGCACAATTAAATCTTGTAGATTTTGTTACACCACTTTTGGTGTCATTTTTAACACCTGCTCAAAGCAGGCAGTTAAAGGACGCACTTATTGAAATCAATGGGCTTCCTTGCATTTTGCTCCACTAGCGTCAACATTTTTGACACTAGTGGAGCAAAGCGCCACATTAGCATAAAAAATGTTGACGCTATTGACCTAACGTGCGCCATGGTACAATATATTGTAAATACGGTGCACCCAAGTTGTTGTTAGGTGGCGTACGGGGGGGGGGCTCAAGAAATCTGGCGCATCATTACTGAGGCGCCAGATTCTTGTAAATCTGGGACCTTGTTTTTTAGGAACTCAATTACCTTGTAATGCATTTTCATCACTTCTTCAGATGGTGCATCTGTTACTGGATCTCTTGGAGGTTTTCTGTCTGGCCAATCAACATTGACTTTGCATTCAGTCCACAAATCACTCAGAATCACAATGTCAAACAATGCATTCAGATCTTCCCAGAGGCATTTTGAAAGTTTCACAAATCTGTCTGTCTGCTTGTGCCATTCCACTGGTTTCTCCCTCAATCTCAGGTAATCATTGGTGCAGGACAAAATATCACCCCTACTATAAGGCACATGAAAATAACCTTCACCTGGTATCTCTCTCATGGGCAGCATTTTTACATTTGCCTCAGCTTGGTGTGCTCCTGCCGGAGGCACATTTGGTTTTGCTTTTTTCTGATCTCTTTTCTTCTACCATCTACTTTTCCACTTTGTCTATAGCTCCCCATTTCTGAATATACATGATTAATTCCTTAATGTGCAATTTAATTCCAGGAGAACTCGTGTTAACTATGGCCCTCATTATAATATCGGCGAGTCATGCCGCATACTGCCGCGATGATGGCCGCCAACATACTGCAACCGTTGCTACCATCCGTCCACCATATTATGAGCACTGACTGACTTCTGCGACAATAAGGGCGGAAATCCGGCAGTGCTCATGGTGGTGGATGGTGGTAAGCTGGCTCTGCTAACACCAGTACCGCCACACCAGATGAATGCTGCCAGCCGTATTATGACCAGTAATACGGCCTCCCAGTGTGCTGCTGGCGGGGTGCTGCTGGCGGTAGCAGTGCCCCTTCTCTGCCGGAAGACCTCCTCGCCCAAGGTAAGTCGGGCTTCCGACAGGGGTTGGAGGTTTTGTGTGTTTGTGTCTGAGTGTGTGCATGAATGTGTGAGTGAATGCGTGTAAGAATGGTGAAGTAAGTGAGTGTCTGCATGTCAGTGTGGTTGTGGAAGAATGTGTGTGAGTGTGTCTGGAAGTATGTGTGTATGCCAGTGTGTGAAGGAATGCATGTATGCCTGGTGCGTGTATGTGGGGGGGTGTGGGATGAGGGGCGCTGTGACTGTAGTGGGGGTGGGGGTAATGTGTGCGTGTGTGGATGTAGGGAGTGGGGTCAGTTGTGTGGTGTGTGCGTGTATGGGGGTGAGTGAGTGGATCGGAGGGGGGTGGGTGGGTGAGTTCGGATGGAGGGGTGTGGGGGGCATCAGGTGAATGTTGAGGGGGTGGGGGAGCCGCCTACCGGTGACAGGGAAGGAATTCCTTGTCACTGGTAGGGCCTACCGCCATGGTTTTAGTAACGTTGCTAACGTCACGAAAACCATGGTGGTAGGCCGGCTCATAATGCCATGGGCGGTACTATGCCGGTCGCTGGGCTAGAGATAGACATCTCTGGCCCAGTGGCTCATACTGCATATAACACAATCAAGAAAAGGGTCCCTGATCAAATACAGAGAGAGATCCAGGGAAATACTAAAGCAGTAAAACAAACATCACTCTCCCAGATATTAATGCATATTAGCAAATTTGGAATTGCATTATATTAAACACACAATCATTTTTATTCATATAAATACACACAAAATGAATACATTTCTTTTTAAGACAATTACCCCTAGACAAAACAGAATAACGTTTGACTAGTAGACCAATGGCAGTATAACATGAAACAAACAAACAAAGTAAAACAAAACAAAAAACAACATCCAAAGCAACGGACTGACAAATAATAACATCAACATATACAAATACATACAGAAAACACTATTAATCAGCCACAATCAAAATCATAAGAATATGAAACTATACATTGAATGCAACACAATAAATAATGCTTATTGATAATGAACAGTTCCTGTAATGAAATAGTATATATCAATTTCATTCCAAAGTTCAAATAGCATAAATCTCAAAAAATTGTTTGGAGATACTTAAAAAAATGCTAAATTCTCATCAAAGACCAAACTCATCCAGTGTCCATAGAATATAAATATCAAGATTTCACAGTTGCTCCAAAAGAATAATTGGTTTTCATCAAGACCCACAGCCGACGCGCGTTTCGGAGGACTGACCAATCAGCATGGTCCCATAATACTGGGGCCACCTTCTGCAGGGCAGCATTGGGTACTTTACATCATGACGCAGTCTTGGATCTGATGTTATTGTCAACGCAAAATGTCTCCGAAGCTCCCTCTAAGGGGTATAATGGAGGGCCAATAGGATCTTGGAACCGTGGAAAAACTTTGAAAGGAAATTGCTCCAAAGAACTGAATTAAGGAATCTTCATCTGCCTCGATTACAGTTGTTATTTGATCTCCGTTATACCCCTTAGAGGGAGCTTCAGAGACATTTGATGAGAATTTAGTTGTTGTTTTTTGTTTTGTTTTACTTTGTTTGTTTGTTTCATGTTATACTGTCATTGGTCTATTAGTCAAACATTATTCTGTTTTGTCTAGGGGGAATTGTCTTAAAAAGAAATGTATTCATTTTGTGTGTATTTATATTAATAAAAATGATTGTGTGTTTAATATAATGCAATTCCAAATTTGCTAATATGCATTAATATATGGGAGAGTGATGTTTGTTTTACTGCTCCAGTGGCTCATACTGTCATGGCGGTATGAGTGGAGAAGTGGCGGGTTGGCTGCAGCCAACCCACCAATCTCATAATGTGGTGGTATGTACCGCCAGCCTGTTGGCGGTCATACCGCCACATTATCCCTGGCAGACATAATGACCTCCTGTGTCTTTTATGCTAAATCCAATCTGTAACTTCTCTTTAAGGGCCTTGATTTCTCCTCATCCACATTGTATTTTTCAGCTACTTCAGCTAATTTTTCATAGGCCTGTTCTGCACATTGAGAAACATCTTTCCACACTAACCATAGTTTTTCAGTATGGGGTTCTAATTGGACTGTGTCTAATTGTAAAGAAATGCCTCCTTGGCATGGTTACCCCCTGACTTTTTGCCTTTGCTGATGCTATGTTTTGAATTGAAAGTGTGCTGAGGCCTGCTAACCAGGCCCCAGCACCAGTGTTCTTTCCCTAAACCTGTACTTTTGTATACACAATTGGCACACCCCGGCATCCAGATAAGTCCCTTGTAACTGGTACCCCTGGTACCAAGGGCCCTGATGCCAGGGAAGGTCTCTAAGGGCTGCAGCATGTCTTATGCCACCCTAGAGACCCCTCACTCAGCACAGACACACTGCTTACCAGTTTGTGTGTGCTAGTGAGAACAAAATGAGTAAGTCGACATGGCACTCCCCTAAGGGTGCCATGCCAGCCTCTCACTGCCTATGCAGTATAGGTAAGACACCCCTCTAGCAGGCCTTACAGCCCTAAGGCAGGGTGCACTATACCATAGGTGAGGGCACCAGTGCATGAGCACTGTGCCCCTACAGTGTCTAAGCCAAACCTTAGACATTGTAAGTGCAGGGTAGCCATAAGAGTATATGGTCTGGGAGTCTGTCAAACACGAACTCCACAGCACCATAATGGCTACACTGAAAACTGGGAAGTTTGGTATCAAACTTCTCAGCACAATAAATGCACACTGATGCCAGTATACATTTTATTGTAACATACACCCCAGAGGGCACCTTAGAGGTGCCCCCTGAAACTTAACCAACTATCTGTGTAGGCTGACTGGTTCCAGCAGCCTGCCACACTAGAGACATGTTGCTGGCCCCATGGGGAGAGTGCCTTTGTCACTCTGAGGCCAGTAACAAAGCCTGCACTGGATGGAGATGCTAACACCTCCCCCAGGCAGCAGCTGTAACACCTGGCGGTGAGCCTCAAACGCTCACCCCTTTGTCACAGCACCGCAGGACACTCCAGCTAGTGGAGTTGCCCGCCCCCTCCGGCCACGGCCCCCACTTTTGGCGGCAAGGCTGGAGGAAACAAAGAAAACAACAAGGAGTCACTGACCAGTCAGGACAGCCCCTAAGGTGTCCTGAGCTGAAGTGACTCTAACTTTTAGAAATCCTCCATCTTGCAGATGGAGGATTCCCCCAATAGGATTAGGGATGTGACCCCCTCCCCTTGGGAGGAGGCACAAAGAGGGTGTACTCACCCTCAGGGCTAGTAGCCATTGGCTACTAACCCCCCAGACCTAAACATGCCCTTAAATTTAGTATTTAAGGGCTCCCCTGAATCTAAGAATTGAGATTCCTGCAACTACAAGAAGAAGGACTGCAAAGCTGAAAACCCCTGCAGAGGAAGAACAGAAGACACCAACTGCCTTGGCCCCAGACTTACCGGCCTGTCTCCTGCCTTCCAAAGAAACCTGCTCCAGCGATGCTTTCCAAGGGACCAGCGACCTCTGAATCCTCTGAGGACTGCCCTGCTTCGAAAAGGACAAGAAACTCCTGAGGACAGCGGCACTGCTCCAAAAGAACTGCAACTTTGTTACAAGGAGCAGATTTAAAGACCCCTGCAACTCCCCGCAAGAAGCGTGAGACTTGCAACACTGCACCCGGCGACCCCGACTCGACTGGTGGAGAACAAACAACTCAGGGAGGACCCTCCGGCGACTCTACGACTGTGAGTAACCAAAGTTGTCCCCCCTGAGCCCCCACAGCGACGCCTGCAGAGGGAATCCCCAGGCTCCCCCTGACCGCGACTGTCTTAACTCCATTTCCCGACGGCTGGAAAAGACCCTGCACCCGCAGCCCCCAGCGCCTAAAGGAACAGAACTTCTGTGCAGGAGTGACCCCCAGGAGGCCCTCTCCCTTGCCCAGGTGGTGGCTACCCCGAGGAGCCCCCCCCCTTGCCTGCCTGCATCGCTGAAGAGACCTCTTGGTCTCCCATTGAAAACTAAAGGAAACCCGACGCTTGTTTGCACACTGCACCCGGCCGCCCCCGCGCTGCTGAGGGTGTACTTTTTGTGTGGACTTGTGTCCCCCACGGTGCCCTACAAAACCCCCCTGGTCTGCCCTCCGAAGACGCGGGTACTTACCTGCAGGCAGACTGGAACCGGGGCACCCCTTCTCTCCATTGAAGCCTATGTGTTTTGGGCACCTCTTTGACCTTTGCACCTGACCGGCCCTGAGCTGCTGGTGTGATAACTTTGGGGCTGCTCTGAACCCCCAACGGTGGGCTACCTTGGACCAAAAACTGAAACCTGTAAGTGACTTACTTACCTGTTAAAACTAACAATATCTTACCTCCCCCAGGAACTGTGAAAATTGCACTAAGTGTCCACTTTTAAAACAGCTTATTGTGTTTTATGAAAAAGTATACATGCTAAAGTAATGATTCAAAGTTCCTAGAGTACTTACCTGCAATACCTTTCAAATGAGATATTACATGTAAAATTTGAACCTGTGGTTCTTAAAATAAACTAAGAAAATATATTTTTCTATAACAAAACCTATTGGCTGGATTTGTCTCCGAGTGTGTGTTCCTTGGATAAGCCTACTGCTCGACCACACTACCACAAAATAGAGCATTAGTATTATCTCTTTTTACCACTATTTTACCTCTAAGGGGAACCCTTGGACTCTGTGCATGCTATTCCTTGCTTTGAAATAACACATACAGAGCCAACTTCCTGCATTGGTGGATCAGCGGTGGGGTACAAGACTTTGCATTTGCTGGACTACTCAGCCAATACCTGATCACACGACAAATTCCAAAAATTGTCATTAGAAATTGATTTTTGCAATTTGACATTTTTCTAAATTCTTTAAAGTCCTGCTAGGGCCTTGTGTTTGTCCCTGTTAGCATTTCTTTTAGAGTTTAAAAGTTTGTAAAAGTTTGAATTAGAACCTAGAACTAGTTTTAGTTTCTTAAAAAGTATTCCAATTTTTAAAAGCATAATGTCTAGCACAGATGTGAATGTGGTGGAACTCGACACCACACCTTACCTCCATCTCCAGATGAGAGAGAGCTAAGGTCACTCTGTAAAATAAAGAAAATAGCAATGGGCTCCAGACCTACCAAACTACAGCTCCAGGAGCTGTTGGCAGAGTATGACAGAGCCAACCCCTCTGTGGATGGCAACACAGAGGATGATGATAGTGACTTGGAGGGTGATTCCCCCCCACCAGTCCTATCTAGGGAGAACAGGGCTTCTCAAGCCCTGACTCCAACAATAATAGTCAGAGATGCTGGCTCCCTCACAGGAGGGACCAACCTCTCTGAAATCACTGAGGATAACTCCAGTGAAGAGGACATCCAGTTAGCCAGGATGACCAAAAGATTGGCTTTGGAAAGACAGATCCTAGCCATAGAAAGGGAAAGAAAAGAGATGGCCCTAGGACCCATCAATGGTGGCAGCAACATAACTAGGGTCAGAGATTCTCCTGACATGTTGAAAATCCCCAAAGGGATTGTAACTAAATATGAAGATGGTGGTGACATCACCAAATGGTTCACAGCTTTTGAGAGGGCTTGTGAAACCAGAAAAGTGAACAAATCTCACTGGGGTGCTCTCCTTTGGGAAATGTTCACAGGAAAGTGTAGGGATAGACTCCTCACACTCTCTGGAAAAGATGCAGAATCTTATGACCTCATGAAGGGTACCCTGATTGAGGGCTTTGGATTCTCCACTGAGGAGTATAGGATTAGATTCCTAATATTATTTTATTTAATTCCAATTTCAGTCTGGGCACATGTACTAATCTATCTCTCTCTGGAGTCTCTTCAGTTCTCGCATTGCAGTTTGTTACACCTGTTGCACCTTCAGGACTCAAACTATTTAACTAATCATTTTACTGTTGTGCAGTGAAACTTCTCAAGCTCACATGATTATTCTGTGGCACCTCTGCTCTTAAAGGACCTACAATTTGCTGATTCAGGGTATTAGAAATAGACAAGTTATCTGGCATATTTAAGGGTATTCTCAACCAAGGGGTACTGCAATTTACATTTGGCATTTGCTCTGATCTCATCAAAAAATAGGTGAGGCTCTTTGAGGAAACCTTGCATCATGAGTAAATCCTGTCTGACTTGTCATTAAGGTTGGATCTGCAATTCGTGTAGGGGTTAATGGTCTCACAAGAGAACGTGTTCTCTTCATCTCTGAGTTGTTCAACTCTACTGATCACTGCATACCAATTGGTGACATCTCAGTGTATGTAACTGACGCGATCAGGAACTGTTGGAACATTAATGAATGTGCATTGCTTCCAGATGTACTTGGAGCATATAGAGGAACAACGGGACCTATAGTCACGGGAACTTCCAAGGCACCTGCACTAATATGATTTGTCTGATTCTGAGGAATTGTCATTCCAACACTCTGTCTTGTTAAGACAATACTAAAATTGTGTCCTGTTTGACTTGGTGAAACATTTGATACTGACTGATTTGGACTAAACATTGGCACAGTTTGATTTGGTTCAAAACTTGGCACAGGCGCATACACATATGGTATTGTACAGTCTGTTTCACATTAGAATTTGTCACAATCTGATTCACAATAGAACTTGGCACAGACTGAAGTATGTTAAAGCTCTGAACTTGTTGATTTACCTCAGGAATCGGTGCCACTGAATTTGCAGGTGTACCTGGCACTATCTCATTCAGGCTTGTGCAACTGGAGTAGTAGAAACACTTGGGATTACATTTTATGCAGCTTAACTTCTGGCTCCTACCTCAACTGCATTACATGGAGTTGGATGATTTAACAAGATCTGATTTATAAACTCATCATCTGAATCCCTCTGATGTGTCACTGCCTTTTTATCTTCAGCATCTGTTGTCAGTTTGGCTTTTGCTGTCCTTTTCTTAGTCTTGTGCTTTCTCCATCTTCATTAAAAATAGCTGGATATATTCTAACTCCTCCCATTATGTCTGCTCTCTAAGCTTTTTGATCTGCATCCCATCTTGCCTCGACTAGCATCTTTATTGCTTTCTGCATTTTGTTCTCCTATTAGTTGTCATCTTCTGATGTGTTGTAAGTTCCCAAATACTAAGGGGCATATTTATGGAGAGTGGTGCTGCACAGAGTGCGGCGCCACTTTCCATGGTGCCCCTTAACACTCCCCTACCGCCACCATGTGTGCGCCATATTCAAAACAAGGCTTGCAATGGCGCAGGGTAGGGGGCAATAGCATAATTTCTCATGACACTATTGATGTACTCTGCAGGAGTAGCCCCAAAATATTGGCACTACTCCTGCAGGGTACATAGGGCCCCATTCTAAAGAATGGAAGTCCCCTTTTAATGTTTGCTCTTGAGCAGGTGTTAAAAGTGCCGTAAAAATGGCACAATGAAATCTCACAGGTCTCCTTATGCCATTTTTCTGGCTCCTCTAATGGGAGAACGCCCCTTTTGCATACATTATGCCTGATGCAGGCATAATGTAGCGCAAAGGGTTACATAGTGTACATACGACGTGAGGATTTCAACCTTGTTGGGCCACATTAACGTCCAAAACAATGACGTTAATGTGGCGCAAGGTGATGCTAGGGCATTATAAATATGCCCCTAAGGGCTTCAAATTGATGTGCTTTGGAGGCAGTTTCATCTCATAAAGCACTTGCCTCAAATTATCTAAAATCGTTAAATTAAAAGTTCCATAACGAGGAAATGCTAATGCACTTTCTTTCTCAGTAATCTTGCTCCATTGCCCAATCCACAAACCTTCATAGAAGAAACATAATGACCTGGAAAACCTTTGGGTGGGGTGTCTATACCCTCTATTACTGGAATAAACACATCTCCTTTTAACGCACTCTTTAACACTTTAAAAAACTTAATTTTCAATCAAATTCAGTAAATCACAATAACCTTTTGTTCGAATCAGGAAGTAACTTCTAACCCACAATCCCTTTCTCTTGATGTTTTCAACCAATAGCAATGCAGCACTGTCCACCAATACCAGCGCAGCTTCACACCAACTGACCTATACCAGCTCGACACACAATCATGTCACACTCACTTCTTTCAGCAACACATTTGCTGTGGAATTGTCTTTCACACAATCACGCACACCCAATTCACTCACTTTCTCAATTGTCTCTCATACAATACTCACCCACACCTAATTGAACTATATTGCAAGCAAAAACCAACAACCTGTCTGCTTATTGAGGGCTAGGAAATCAAACACTTCAAAGCTGTACAGAGATACGCTTTCCGACAATAGCTTTCAAGATTACACAACGAGGGAAACTTGACCAGCAATTCTCACTCAAGTTGATACAGATCATCCATGGGCCCTCAGGATTCACTTAATACCAACCACAACCCACACTCATTTGAGGGAAAGTATTGGCACTGTCAACAATATCTCATGACAAGCACCTCATTGCAGGCATTAAATTACCTGTGTCTTCTATACTTGTGTGTTATCGAGGGACCTTAGGCCACGATGGACCCGTCAACAACAACTACTGACATTTTGTAGCAAGAAGCGCCACAATCACACGAGTACAACAACTCCCCAAAACACTTCTCAACATCACATTTTATGGCAATCTGCACTCCAAAAGCAATGCAAGTGTAAAAGCCTGTTAATCCTCGCACATCCGTCTCTTGCAGGAATGACACTGGAACATCAAGTCTTCAGAACAAATCCGGGACAGAATTTGGGGTGGGCAAAATTCGGACTGGGCAATCACATGGGACAAATCCTATCTCCTTAACACTGTACAATTCATCTTTGAACCCAGGATAAGGTTATGGAAAACCAGACAACAAATTTCAATAGAAACCAATTACATTACACAGTATGACAAATGTGGCCATACAAAGAAAACTCGAGTCGGGAATAAAGTTAAGGGGTTTTATCACCAACTTAAACCTAAAGTCATATAGGCAATTCTCAAGACAAAATTCTAAAGATACAGTATCACCAAGGTTTGACCAAGGTGACCCAAACAAGTTTAGCGAACTAACATTAAGAGAACAGAAAGCAAACATTGCTAATTTCTAACAAGCATTAAGGTAATTTAAATCATCTGAATACAGATATTCTGGGCAGGGGAATACCCTACAAATTATCCAATTCAGGGATTAACATGTGCTGGGTGTAACACATCCAAACAAAAATAAAAAAGGAAAGAAAGAATTTGGAAAAAGGAAATCTTGGGCATCAGATCACTAACTGGAGCGGGCAAAAGGTAAGTTTAATGGGAAGGCCTCAGCATTTAGAAGCTTGGTCAAGAGTCTTCTTCTTGTGTGCAGGGGAAACATCTCTAAGTGTCGGCAAGGCAATTCAAAGGGGCAATGATAGAAAGGACATTACCTCTCAAAGTACAAGGGGCTCAGCACACAGGATAATTGGCAAAAGTGTTCTTCTTGCACCTCCAAGGATTCTGACCAAGGGCCAGCTAAGCATTGGTATATTAAAGTTCATAGGCCAAGATGATTCGCCGGATCATCATGTGTCCACCTGACATTCAAGGGGTAACATCCAATAGAAATCAATCATGCGACTCCAAATTGAAACACTAGCATGACTTCACAAGTCTGGTATATGAACGGTGTCCATCTGTACTCTTCCATGTGAGATTCCAAAAATGGTATATATTGTCAGTCCACAGTCCTAAAAGTTCCCTGTTCACGGATAAATTCACAAACTTTCTATGTGTAAGGCAATAGACATCTATTACCAAGCGAGGTTTCTCATGAGAATGAAATCTGGAATAAAAGTACATGTTAACAAGATGACTTCACATTTTTTCCACAATCACGAATACAGGGCCTAACAGGGCCCACTTAGGCTAATACAAGAGAATTAAGACAGCACATTAATCATTCAAATATTACACATTTTAATATGCAAACTATAACTTCAGCCTTAATAAATCTTCCTTACCATTCATGTTATAGTAACTTTAAATCAAAAAATATTGTCAATATATTATCATTAGTGTGACACAGAGCTGCATTTCTCTATTTTTGCATATGAATTTGAAACATTAACATAAAAAAATCTAATATCATTTCAATGTAAATTACTAGTTCTAAAATATAAAATATTAACAGATTAATTCGTCGAACATGTAATTTAGTCTCTATACCAGCTAGGTTTCAGTGATTAGTCTTAGGTGAATGCATACTAACACAACATCTCAGTGCATAACTTTACAATCAACCTATTACTACTCTGATTAACATAATGCATAAACTTTCATGTATAAATGATTGTTGTGACATGAGGGACAATACTAAACGTTCAGCTACATCAGTCCCCCATCTGATGGATTATCAAGCCATCACAAAATACTCCAACTCTCATTTTCAATTATTCATAGCAGGGGCAGTGGCAGCTCAACAGAAAACACATAGGGGCATATTTATACTCCGTCTGCGCCGATTGTGCGTCAAAATTTTTGACGCACAATCAGCGCAAACGTTGCACCGTATTTAAACTTTGATGCCGGCGGACGTCAAAATTCCGCAGTGTGCATCATTTTTTGGATGCGGCAACCCGCCTTGCGTTAATTATATGCAAGGTAGACATTCCCATCCAAAAAATGCCTTAAAGGGCCGTGCGTCGTATTTATGTTTTCGGGCACAAATGACGCACGGCCAGGAGGCGGAGCCAGAAAATGACGCACAGCCCGATTTGCGTCAAAAATTAACGCCTGGGTCAGGGCAGGCATTAAAATGGGGCAAACACACCTGTATTTAATCAGAACACACAAAACAAACAGCAGAGCAGCAGAGCGGCAACACGGAGCCATGGAGGTGATACTAATCCAGCGTGCACGCAGATGCAGAGCCCAGCAGCAACAACAGCAGCTACAACAACACCAGCAGGGACCCCAAAGGCAGCACAGAAGGCAGGAGAGGATATTCCGCCCAAGAACCACCCTTCAGGGCCTCAGGGAACACGACATCATCCAGAGGTCCCGGTGTAACTGGCAGGCCATCCAGCATCTGCTGCGAAACATTGAACAGCAGTTGGCCCCCACTTTGGTGACACCCCGCACCATCCCAACAAAAACAAAGCTGCTTGCCGTACTTCATATGCTGGCAAGTGACTCTTTCCAAACAACTGGTGCCCTGGTTGGCGGAATATCACAACCATCATTCTCTGCCTTTTTGCCCAAAGTACTGGATGCCATCATTGGACTGACACCCCGCCACATCTGCTTCCCTAACATACTGCAGAAGCAGCAGGAAACAAAACGGGGGTTCTACCTCATCAGTGGCTTCCCACACATCCTTGGTGCAATCGACTGCACACATGTACGCCTTGTGCCAGCTGCTGCAACTGAACACCTATACCGCAACAGGAAGCACACACATTCCATCAACATGCAGGCCATAGTAGATCACCAGGGACTGATCACCAACATTGTGGCTATATATCCTGGGAGTGTACATAACTCATACATTTTCCGTCACTGCACCATCAATGAACACTTCCAGGATGGACGGAATGGCAATGGACTACTTGTTGGTAAGTACAAAAACCTACTTATATACAGACTGCACAGCAACCCTCTAAGACACACAACACATACACCACAACAGCAACATGTGAACAGGAACACACTGAGGTCGTGACATCGCTAGCCATGTTTCTTAAGTCACCATTGAACCTGTCACACATCGGAAATTACTGTACAGCCTAATGTTAAGACGTCAATGAGTGTGGTTGCCTAAATGTCACCTTGCAAATTGTAAGTGTCCCAATGACCTTTACATTAATCCATTGCATAAGTCTAAAGGTATGGGATGTCCAGGGTACATTGATTTGAACGTGTCAACAACACTGTCAATTTTAACTGTGCATGGAACTATCATCTCACCCCCAGTGAAGACACACGGACACCTGTATGACAAGTCACAATGCTAGGGAGGGCACACTGTACTGCAAATCCCAAAACATACTGCTGACAAACGGTTAGCAGACAAACACTCGTTCAGCCAAGGAAACAACACAATGCAGATGGTACATCCTACAAGCATAGGATGCCACATTAGTACCCAAAAGAGTCACAGACAACACAAGACAACTTCTGCCATGAAAGGTCTTTTCAATAGTGCCAGCTACATCAACATGATCCCAATCATTTTCTCTTGCAGCTGATCAGGGGTATAGGATCCAGCCATGGATTATGACACCATTTGGCAACCCAAGTACTGCTGCAGAGCGTGCCTACAACGACACCCATAGGAGGACATGCAGCATTGTCGAGCGGACCTTTGGCATCCTCAAGTCAAGGTTCTGCTGCCTCGACATCACTGGTGGTAGCCTCCTATATTCCCCGGAGATGGTCTGTAGGATCATCCTCACATGTGCAATATTGCACAACATTTGTATCAAAAGAAACATTTCCCTCCTGGAACCAGAGCCACACATGCCTGAAGAGGAGGAAGAGGAGGATGCTGGCCTGCAACAGGAGGGGGAACTACAGAACACGGCCACTGGTATACGCAGACGGCAACAGATCATAAATAATTTATTTTGAATATGATCACCTTCACCACTTTAGTTAACAAATTTAAATAAACACCTATTCTAATCACCATATCATGGTCTGGCTATTCCTTTTTGCACACCTTCATCTCTACTTATCAGAATAATAGTGTTGCCTCATGGAGCATTGCTGAGATACTGAGTAGGACACGGAACATCCCAGAGCTAATGTGATGCCTAACATACAATGGTCACATACATACACACTCTTAATGACATATATAATGTACATATCTCCTTTGAAGGCCAATAGCAGAGGACCACAACTATTTCACACATACATGTTGAAATCAAGGTCCAACGCAGCATATGGCACACAACTAAGACACCATCACTCAATAAGGGGAAAACAAGCCTCATACATGAGGCAGTCAATGTGCTTTGGCATCAGTAACAGGAATGCCTGACCAGACCCTTGACAGCAGTAAGTCCAACTGCATCCAATCTTTGCAAGGACTATCTGTGACTAGAGTTCGCTAGAAGCAGAACATAGACAGCACAAGTGCCACACATATGACAAGCATTGCGCACATGACATTCCATGTACATGTTAGCCCATTTCCTAACTCCTGACACACCCATGAACCTGGTCACAACCCACCTGTCGGAAGAGGTCTCGGGAATACTAAGATGTGTACCCTGATATTACCTCCTCTACACACACAGACCAATATTAGCAAACCAGTGTGCTACACCCTTTCCTATGGTATGCCATTGTCATAGAACATCTGACTGCAAGGACGTCAGGTCAATTTATACACTGTCTTCTAGTTTCAAAGCCCTGTTAGCACATGTAGATTGCTTCCCCTTGTGAAAATGTCTGTTGGCCCTTAGAATGCAAGTCTCACCTACAGGACTGGTGAGAAACAGATGCAGCCCACACCTGTGATCACCTCCATGCACACCACCCATTTCAAAAAGCACTGCCCCTGATGATGCCTGGAACTGCATAGGAGTTGCCATTATGTCAAATACACCGTCAAGCATTGATACTAATTAAGCTGTGTAACACAGCCCTTGAGTTCATTTGTCACCTTCAAAAACACAGGACGTACACAGTTTGTCCTCCAAACAGTTTCAGTCAGACCACTGATTATGTAACTTGTCAAGTAACTGGATCCTGAATCACCTTGCATTCTGTCAGCCTGACTGGCAACTGTCTGTGCGTCACACTAAAGTATCCCTGTGTCTACATATGTACCACACTTGCGTTAGCAAACCTCTCATTCATCGGGGGCATTGGGCATGGGCTTCTTCCATGCATACACAAATACATTGTATAGCATCATCTGCCATTTAACTGTACCATTTGAGTTACATCCTCTTGGAAAAGCAAAATTCATGGCCCATCCCTTGTCTGGGTTGCATTTATGCATGAATGACAAAGTGTGACAGTGTCCCAGGGCCCTAGGCAGGGATTAGGTACGGGGCTTTCAGCACAACCAGCAACCTCTGATAATGTCCATGAATAATACACAAATGTCAGGACCATGACAGTTCACACACAGAATCACAGTGCGCACAACATAATGATGGGCCGTGTGTGGTGAATAGCTGCGAGAATAATCAGCACAGAGGCTATGATGTTCCCAGATGCAGTAGGAAGTGCAGAGGCCAACCTGTGTACAAATGTTGTAATGACACCTGCCGGAACATGACACCTGAAACATTATCTCACTCAGCACACCAAGGTTGCCCTGTTGACTGTTTCATTACACGTCTTTAGTGACAGGGTGGGACCATCCACATGTTGGCTCACATGTCCACATCTACTTTACTCACATTGATCAACCAAGGATACTCAGTAGATACAGGAATAGCTGCCACTGACTCATGAGGAGTCCTGGACCGAACTGTGACAAATTACACCCCAAAAAATATACAGGATCATCATTGGACCACATACATGAACAAGACACCTATGTGCAATTGATCACTGGAAATAAGTGGACACGTGCTGTCTTGTATGCTGGTCCACCACAGCCACTTAATAGTTGGTGCTCACTTCTATGGCCTCAACTGTGGTGTCATCATACATTTGAGATTCACGCTTCTCTGTCTGTGCAAACAACATTCTCCAAGTAGTGCCTAGGAAGTTCTTACCAATACTCTAGGACAAAGGATGTCGAAAATGTGGACCATTGACATGAACAAGCGTCTGCCATCCATCTGGTGCATGCTATGTCACATGTGGTGTCTACGTGACCCTAAAACTTGGAAGTACACTTTACGGGTGTTGTTACATGTATGACTAACACATGCCCTGGCTCATTTCCAATATAACTTGCATCTAAGGATTGGACACATGGACGTCACATTCATACAACCATATGTACAATTATGCTCATGTGATACACACACTTGGTCAACCAACACATTAGTTGTCAAAGCACACAATTTGAGCCAAAGGCATTTAGGTATTGTACATATGTGCGTCACATTGCTATCCTCTCCTTATGCCAAACAGGCCCAATTTGTGCAACACATATAAGTAGGCCACACTTATGACCATCTATTGCGTCAGCCAACTGTAAAAATACTGTGAAGAGAGAAGTGGATCATGTACCGCTGCAGTATGATGTCACACATGTGAACATACACCATCAACGCCATACTGTCTTCAATTAGCCAATCTCTGATGTGTCCCAAATGTAACATAACCAAAAAACAAGTAAAAATGCCCCAAACAAGTTAATGCACTGTAATTTTGGCGTCCCTAGCGTTGTGTATCATTTTTTGACAACCAAACTTGTATTTGCGTCATTTTTTTTTGACGCACAGGAGTGAAATTTAGCCAGCATCCAGATATTTGTACAGTCCATGTATCATTATGTAGATGCGGGTTAATATTCACGTCTGTGCGTCAAAGAAAATGACGCAAATACAGTTTTGTGCAACAAAAAATGACGCATAACGCGAAAAAGGCGGGACTTTTCATACAGGAAGTGATGTAATAGGATATCCTGTTTACATATCATGTACAGTGTGTGTACTTTCACTTTGCAGTCTACGATCCTTCTAGACTGTGTGGCTGTGTAGAGAGTGTTGTCCTTAGATTTTGTGCTGTTTTTGTCCTGTGTGCTATCTATATTGTCAATTTGTGAAATAAATATTGTTGGTGTATACTGTACTACTGTGTTTTATCCACATTTGTCCATTTATCTTGTGTTTTTCTTGTTTGTGGGAGTCTGTTGATGGTAGTGTTAGTTTGGGGATAGTTGGGCTCTTTTAGTGTTTAGGTTTACTTTTTTGCTGTCTTTGTACCCCTACTTTCCCCCTTTTCCCCTTTCTATTTCTTTTACCCCTATTCCATTTCACTTATAAGTATGTCTGGTAGGCCACGTATTGGCAGGATGGGGGAAGAGGAGTTGAGGGGCTTCATTTGGCTTGTGGCGCATTTCTTGCCGCTCATGATCCAGGCAGGGGGCAGGGTGATACAGGGGTATCCGACAGAGGCGCACAGAATCCGGTGGGGAAAGGTGCTGCGTCGCCTGCAGCGTGTGTATGCCAGCAAGAAGAGTGACCACCAGCTGACGCACCGGTGGGCTGACCTCATCACCAGGGAGCAGGATCTCTTTGACCACCTGGGAATCATGATTGGTGGCACTGTTGGTGAGTACAAATCATGTTAATGTGCACGATTAAATGCTCTGTTGTGACATCAGGGGATTAGTACAATGTCTGCCAGCTAACTTGCTGACTGTGTGTAATGCTGAGGAAATATAAGGGGATCATTGATGCACTATGGCAAGGATCACAATTGCTAGCTGTCAGGTAGCACGTGCTCAGCAAACTTACAGGTTACTTTTCCATGAAGGAAATTGGTGCAGCCATTTTGTCGGAACAGCTAACAAAATATGAGCCAATCGTGTCTATATAGGGTACTATTGAAAGAGAAGTACAGATGTACCAACATTTAGGCCAACTATGTTGACGCAATTGCTAGACTGACTTTAGAATCACTACATGATGCTGAAAATGAGTGCTGCCTTCACGTCAATTGATAATAGCAAAGTGGCTCAGACATATGTCTCATGTGAGTGTGGTGAGTGTGGAAGGAAAGCGTTCACAGAAGTACTATGAATGTGTGGGATTATTGTGTTCCTTGATCTTTTTGGATACATGTCAGTTCTTGATTTGAAAACATCGTGAAAAGGTGTAAGGTGCCCTCAGCTAACATCTTAAGATGTTTATTGGAATTAGTTGAGCCACAATCCATATATGGATGGCAGTCCAAGTGTATGCACATGGCCACACATCTCCATGGTTGGTGCAAATCGCCATAGCTGGGCCACATCAATTGACTATGCTGTAACAACAGGATGGCTTACAAAAGTCCCTACCCCTCCCTCTGTACATTGGGCCTATGTGCAATAAATGTGTCATGGCCACAAGGCATGTTTGACTGGTAATGCAGTCCTCAAGTAACCAGGCTTTGGATGTCTCTCTTGGATGCACATGATGAGACGATTACACTCCATATTTTTTAGTGCTCACCAATGACGGGGCATGTTTGCAACCACATGATAGTTAGGGCCAATGTATGTGTGCAGATATGTGTGTAACTGTCACAGGAGATCCATGCTACGTACAAGTTGGCCGTGATATATCAGATGCAGTACCATCATGTCTGAATTGCTGCCATTTCCTTATTCAGCCTACACATTGTAAATGTTTATGAAATTGTTGCACTGTGCACAGATTTTGAGCACATTTCTTCCTTCCATACCTTACAGGTGGACCGGCACCCTACACTGTGGGAGAGGTGGTGACATTTGAGGACCCCGACCACTCCAGTAACTGTTGATATGTCTGTTATGTGTTGTGTTTGCTGGTTATGGACTTGTGTGAGTTGGACGCATAGCAAGGTATGATGCGTTGGGCAAGCTTTTCTCTTGTTCCATGAGTGAATATGCAGTTCTTACATGTTTTGAGTTTGCCAATGCGTATCCAGTGGTATCATGTAGGGATTGTAGGACATCCCTGTTGGCCCCACTGTGAGTACAGGGGTTAGTCATGTATATGACACTTGTATCACCAAGAGTTGCAATGGAAGTCAGCCGCAATTTAGTCAGCCTGTCAGACCCACATTCTCTAAGATTGGTACAGCAAATAGCTTTCCAATAGACATCTGCTTCCCTATTTACCTACGTTATTTTGAAACATTAGGTAGAACCTCCTAGCAGCATGTACTTCCACATGTAGTGCAACAAGTCTGTGGAACCTGAGTGAAATGGTCTAGGTGTGCATGCAATTCATTATCATGGGTGTTCTAGCAACTCTGTGTCTGATGTAAGTCAGGCCTCACTGGAAGTATATGCTGTGTACCAAGTTCTGCATTTCCTGACATGTCTGACCCTATGAGTGCTCTAGGGTTTGCTGACTCCCAATTGTAGATAGACCTTACCTGTGGTGTGTCTGTAGAGACAAACATGTGTGGAGTTTCCTATACACTCCTCGGTGTACATATTGTTGGCAATTTATAGTTGTGTATCCACCGCCCCCCCTCAAACACGGCCATTGGTTTGTGAATGGGGTACCTAGTTCTGATGCTACGAGTATGTTACACATACATGTGAATAAGTGACGGTTTGGTTGCATACTAGTATACACACTCAGGATTGGCAGTGGTACTATACAGGCAAGTCCAGTTACAACTTGCAGACCATGTGGCTTTAGTTTTGCTTTCCGTACACTGACATTTGTAGCCCAGGTCTTGGCGGAGGATATGCAGCATGATTCTTAAGATGATAACTGGCAGAACTCAGATTGCAAGTCAAAGCCAGTTATTACCCATCTTGTAGGTTATGGATGTGCTTTGTGTGATGCAACCTTTGTAGTCTGGCCTGCCATATACTTCCTCAGGGACATTCAATGCTCCGCATTGTGATATGAGCTGTTACAAGTACAGTAGATGTAATGTCTGATTAACTTGCTGTGCCATTTCACACAATGCAGTTACTAATGTAGAATATCTGCATTTGTCTTCACAGCTGCTAACATGACTCCAGACCAGGTCCGTGAATTTCAGTGCCGGGCCATGCGATATCAGCACATCCTGCTGGTGGAGTCGGGGTTCCGGAGGATGACCCGGCGATATCGCCATGAAGGGCCTCCGGGGCATGTAGAGTCTTCCCACAGGGTGGGCCTACTTTGCCCACCACAGCTACCACCAGCACAACCACCAATACGAGCCAGGTGGCCCCACCCACAGCTGCCACTGTTGGTCCAACATCTGCTGGACTTCCTGGTCCCAGCATTGCCACCGGTGCAGGACAGCCCACTAGGCCTGGCACCACACCCACACAGACCTTCTCCACCGGTTTCCAGACTGCCACTGCTCTATCTGTTGAACCTGCAGCCTTCAACCGAATGGAACATAAGATGGACAAAGTGCTGCGCAAGTTGAGCCACCTGAGCCGGGACGTGTGGCACATTAACTGGCGGGTTAAGTCCATTAACAGGATCTCCGGAGGGCCAACCTCTAGACACTTTTTAGATGGACATTATTCCCTTCCCTCCCTCCTCTTTCCTTGTTCTTATAGTTAGTGGGCCTAGGGGACTTAGTGTTAGGTTAGTATAGGCTGTTAGGTTAGTTAGTGTTAGTGGGTGGGGGTCCTCATTCTTTATATTTTTACTTATTAAGTGTGTAGGTTTTATGTTGGGGTTCTTGTGTGTTAGAAAAAAAAAAAAAAAAAAAATATGGAGGTCATTACAACATTGGCGGTAAAAGCCGCTTACCGCCGTGCAGAAGACCGCCAATACACCGCCGCAGCTGTGGAATTCCGCCACAGCTATTATGACACACATCTCGGAATCCGCCAAAATTCAGACACCCACACAACTCCGCCACACCAAAGGTCAGTGATAAACTGGCGATAACAAAACCTCCACCTCCACACCAACAGAAACACGCCCATGCTATTACGACCCACGAATCCACGCGGCGGTCTTTCAACCGCGTTATTCCATTGGCGGTACACACCGCCGCGCTCAAAATACACACACATCTCTAAAACACTGCCACATTGGCAATTACAAATACACACACCAGATACACATACAAACACCACTCCCACACAATCAATATTATATAAAACACACACCCACATCACCCACAAACCCCTACGACCAGAAATTTGACGAAGGCCAGAGAGACAGCATAGCATAGACAACCACACCACACAGAGGCACACAACACCATCACCCACACAGATCCACGCACAAAACAACACACACCACTATACATCAACACTCACACCGCCCCACACATCACACACACCACCCCATGGTACACCAAAGACACCCCCGCTTTTCCGAGGAGGAGCTCAGGGTCATGGTGGAGGAAATCCTACGGGTAGAGCCACAGCTATTTGGCTCACAGGTGCAGCACACATCCATAGCCAGGAAGATGGAGCTATGGCGAAGAATAGTCGACAGGGTCAACGCTGTGGGACAGCACCCAAGAAATCGGGAGGACATAAGGAAGAGGTGGAACGACCTACGGGGGAAGGTGCGTTCAACGGTCTCCAGGCACAACATCACGGTACAGCGGACTGGCGATGGACCCGCACCTCCTCCCCCACAACTAACAACATGGGAGGAGCAAGTCTTGACCACCATGCATCCAGAGGGCCTCGGAGGAGTCGGTGGAGGAATGGACACTGGTAAGTCAAATCTTAACTATCATATCCCCCACCCTACCTGCATGCTAGCACACACACACACCCTCACCCCCTCCCCCATCACTCAAACTCCTCACTAATGTACTAATAACACAAACCACCCATCCCAACACCAAGCCCTGCATGACACAACTAAGCATGGTCACCCATCACTAAAGCATGCTCACTGCACATACCCAGAACACCCCCCCAACCATCATCACACAAGCCCCCACACAGGAATGCTTGCACTGGTGTACACGGTGAGCCACCCATTGCACCCCATAACACACACACATGCAATAATCATGCACTTATGCCCCTGCAGGATCACAGAGGACCGTCACCACACCGGAGGGTCCAGACATCTCCACTCCACCCACAGAAGAGGCCCACAGTGGCGATAGCAGCTCTGCCCTACTGGAGCCTGATGACCAGCCTGGACCATCGTGGGCCTCGGGACAGTCGGTTCCCCTTGGACAGGCACAGCCCAACACTGACCTTCCACCCTCTGTTAACACCAGTACAGCACCCACCCAGCGGGCCCAAACCTCCGTACCCAGGACAGGTCAATCCGCTGTGTGTCCACCACTACAGGGAACCCAGGAGAACCCACCACCCCAACAGCAACAGGGACCTGGTGGCAGTGGTAGTGGGCACACGGTCCAGGGGACGGAGGCACAGGAACACAGGGGAACTGGGAGGGCTGCTGTGCGACAGGGGGCGGACAGGCCAAGGGAACCCACTCTCCACGAGGCCCTCTCCTCCATCATGGGAGCATACCACCACTCCCAGGAGACGATGGCAATGGTCCTGGTCAAGTTTCAGGAGACCCAGCGCCTGCAGGAGGACCAGTATTTGGAATTCAGGGAGGAGCTCAGGACCATCAGCTCCGCCTTGGGTACCATCGTAGGGGTGCTGAAGGACATACAACAGACCTTGAGGGACACCGTGGCACTCCAAGGGGCCCCTGACACTAGCATGGACGATTAACTGCCCACCACCTCCGCCGGCGCTAGTGGACAGGACGCCCCGCCACAGGACCACCACACCAGCACCCCACCCCCTGCAGACGGAGAACCACCCCGCAAGCGGTCCCTGAGATCCAGGAACAGGACAGAGAAAGATGGCAAGACCCCTGCCAGGAAATGAGACCACCCTGATTGTCCTCCCACTGTCCCACTTTGTTACCCTGTCCATCCTTAAACTGCCTCAGCTCCACTTCCTATGCCCATATGGGCAGTGCACCTGTGAGACTAATAGACTGGACTCTGCCATGGACATTCCTCCACCATCACCCATCACCATTTTACAACCCCCCTCCATTTTTGAGCACTTAAATAAACACCCTTGAACCACAAAACAATCTGGAGTCAGTCTATGATTTGGTAAAATGTATTATCAATGACAGTGTCAAAAAGCGTTTCTAGTTGTAAAGGCAACCAATGTCACACATCACAAGTCCTTGAAGGATGCATGCAGATGACACGTTGGTAACCACACCTGTGAAACCGTAATGGAAAGAAACAACTCAGTTACCAAATAATCCCATTACATTACACACAGGATAGAGGAATACGTGTGACAGTGAATGTAATGGTAAAAATGAAAATGTTCTCACCTGTGTCTCACTGGAAATATTGCTGTGTGACTGACTCCCTGTTGTCGTTGTCTTCTTCCTCAGCTTCCTCCTTATCACTGTACACAGGCTCCACAGCTGCCACAACACCTGCAGAAAAGGCACCTGGCGTCGCAAAGCAAGATTGTGAAGCATTTAACAGGCGATGATGATCTGGCACACTTTCTTTGGTGAGTAGAATAGGGAACCACCTGTCATATGGAGGCACCTGAACCTGGCCTTAAGGAGGCCGAAGGTGCGTTCGATCACCCTCCTAGTCCGCCCATGGGCCTCATTGTAGCGTTCCTCTGCCCTGGTGCTGGGATTCCTCACTGGGGTCAATAGCCATGACAGGTTGGGGTAACCAGAGTCCCCTAATAGCCACACACGGTGCCTCTGGAGTTGACCCATCATATCAGGGATGCTGCTATTCCGCAGGATGTAGGCGTCATGCACTGAGCCAGGGAACATAGCATTAACCTGGGAGATGTACTGGTCGGCCAAACCTGTACATTCATAGAATGATAACTCTTCCTGTTCCTGTACACCTGTTCACTCCTGTGGGGGGAGACCAGAGCTACATGGGTCCCATCAATAGCACCTATGATGTTGGGGATATGTCCAAGGGCATAGACGTCACCTTTCACTGTAGCCAAATCTTCCATCTCAGGGAAAATGATGTATTTCCTTACGTGTTTCAGCAGGGCAGACAACACTCTGGACAGCACGTTGGAAAACATAGGCTGGGACATACCTGATGCCATGGCCACTGTTGTCTGAAAAGAGCCACTTGCAAGGAAATGGAGCACTGACAGTACCTGCACGTCAGGGGGGATTCCAGTGGGATGGCGGATTGGTGACATCAGGTCTGGCTCCAATTGGGTACATAGTTCCTGGATAGTGGCACGGTCAAACCTATAGGTGATGATTAAATGTCGCTCCTCCATTGTCAACAGGTTCACCAGCGGTCGGTACACCAGAGGATTCCGCCATCTCCTCACATGTCCCAGCTGACGGTGCTTAGGCAGGACAACAGCGACGATCGAGTCAATTGTTTTCCCGGTATGTACCCACAGTTACACAGCAGACGACACCAAACACAAAACCCTTCCTGTATGTGTTTTGAGTGTAGGCCTAGCTATGTGTGACGCAGAAGTAAATTAAGTCATGTGGGCCCCTGAAATGGCGGCTGCCTGACCTCTAAAGTGGGACAATGGGATTGTGGGGTAACTGCGTTGCCGTTGCACACCGTCGCGGTAGGCGGTCGTAGATCGCGGCGCAATGCTGCACTGGTTAACATTGGACCCTATGGGTACCCGTAGCCAATGAACAAGTGCGCCGCCCGTGATGATACGCACCGCCGCGGACGTCACCGCCATTTTCTATCTGTTCCATCACTAGATACCTGATCTTCGACAGGAGAGGACCTACACTGCAAGTGCTGCTGTGACCTCGCCTGGAAGCGACGATGGCTGCTGCATCTAGGGAAAGGGCCCCTGCCTTCACTGCTCAGGAGTTGGAGAAACTGGTAGACGGGGTCCTTCCCCAGTACACGCTACTCTACGGTCCTCCAGACCAACAGGTTAGTACACAGGTAGCACGTTGTATGGGCTAGGCCTATGTGGAGAGGGCTGGTTGTAAGAGGGAAGGGGGCAGAGTTCAGGGAACATGAATGCATGTGAATAAATGTGCCACATGGCTAGGGTAGGGAGGGGGGCCACTCACATCGATGGTGCAGTTGGTAATGACTCCGCTTCTTCCCTTGTGCATGTCATGTAGGTCAGCGCCCACCAGAAGAAGGACATTTGGCGTGCCATCGCCAAGGACGTCCGGACCCTGGGGTCCACCAGAGACAGGGCACCCACTGCCGGAAAAGATGGGAGGACATTCGCCGCTGGAGCAAGAAGACGGCAGAGGCTCAGCTGGGGATGGCCTCCCAACGTTGGAGGGGTGCCCGTCGCCCCATGACCCCCCTGATGTTCAGGATCCTGGCGGTGGCCTACCCTGAGTTGGATGGGCGCTTGAGGGCATAACAGCAGACACAAGAGGGTGAGTACAACCCCACCGCAGTAGAGTGCCAAGTACAGGTATATATGCCCCTGTGGCATCCATGTGTGCAGATGTCCACCATAGCCATGTAGGCCAGATCCCAGAAATTGCATCTGCAGAGGCCAGGAGCACGGTGTAGTGCAGGGGGCTGCTGTGTCTGTATTGTCCGCCAACGGTAGCGCTATGCCATGCACTCAACCTGTCTTTCTTCTGTCCCCCCGCCCCCTTTTTGTGCTATCCCTGTTCTTTTGTGCATCAGCATCAACAGGTGGAGGTACAGTGGCACTGGGGCACGAGGGAGCTGCCTCCTACATGTCCATGGAGGGCCACACCACGGACTCAGAATGCACCAGTGGGACGGAGGGCGAGGGGAGCTTCACGTCGGCCACCAGATCACCAAGCAGTGACACGGACTCGTCCGCCGATGGGAGCTCCCTTGTGGTGGCGGCACCATCTGTGCGCCCCACTTCTACAGGTACAGCCACCACCTCCCCTACCAGCACCGCCCTCCCAGCAGCCCCTCAGCGTTCGCCCCGTGTCCGCTCACCCAGGAGGGTGGGCATCACCTTCGCCCCAGGCACCTCAGGCCCTGCCCCAGTCACCCCTGCTGCCCTCAGTGAGGAGGCCATTGACCTCCACAGGTCACTCACTGTTGGGCAGTCTACCATTGTGAATGCCATCCAAGGTGTAGGAAGGGAGTTGCAACACAGTAATGCATTCCTGGAGGGCATTCATTCTGGTCAGGCTGTCCTTCAGCGAACCCTGCAATCTCTGGCCTCAGCACTGATGGCAGCCATTGTCCCTGTGTCTAGCCTCCCCCCTCCAACCTCCTCCACCTAGACCCAATCCCCAGTACCCCAGCCCATCCCAAGCACACCTACAGACCAGCATGCACACACGTCAACACACAAGGGAAGCTCAGGCAAACATAGGCACCACACAACCCACAGGCACACACACAAGCATCACACACATGCAGACACAGCAACACCCACTGCCTCCACTGTGTCCCCCTCCTCATCGTCTGCCTCCTCCCTCCCAGTCTCGTCTACACTCTCACCTGCATGCAGTACATCTACAGGCACCAGGAGTCGCAACAGAACACCATGCACCACACCCTGCTCACCTGCACTCACCACCTCCACTCCCATTTACACGTCTCCTGTGTCCTCTCCCAGTGTGTCTCTGACGCCCCCTCCCAAAGTACACAAACGCGGGCACCCACACACCCAACATCCATCCACCTCACGACAGCCTCCAGTACCTGCACCTGCACCCAAAACACCTAAAGTGACACCTCCTACAACCACCTCCTCTTCCTCCACTCCCAGACCCCCTCCAACTACCCATCCCAGTGTTCGTCAGAAACTGTCCCTCTGTAAAGTTGACCTTTTTGCCCCCCCCCCTCCAATTCATCAGTCCTGTCGTAGCGCCTCAGCCAAAAAGCCTCCAATACCAGTGGTGCCTGTTCAAGGTATGTGGAGTGCACCGGCCACCAGGGCAGGCAGTGTGACCAGGAGCCAAGGCACTGGCAGCCCACCCCCTGTAAAGGCTCTGAAATTGGAAAGTGGCTGACGGGACCCTGTGAAGACTCCCGGAGGCAAAACAACTCACAGGGGTCCCAGGGGGATTGCAGAATCAGCTGTGACTCCTCCAAAGGTGGGGAAGGGCCAGAGGAAGTCTGCACAGCCTGCTGTGAGCATCACGGCGGAGAAGGGCGGCATCCTTCACGGCGGTCGGGACGCCACCGCCAGCACCGTCGTCACTGGTCCGGAAACCACCGCCAGAGTCATTGCCCAGGAGGGCCCAAGTATCGTCACTGGTCAGGAGACCACCGCCGGAGTCAGTGTCCAGGGGGGGCCCAAGTATCGTCACTGGTCAGGAGACCACCGCCGGAGTCGTTGCCCAGGAGGGCCCAAGTATCGTCACTGGTCAGGAGACCACCGCCACCGCCGGAGTCAGTGCCCAGGAGGGCCCAAGTATCGTCACTGGTCAGGAGACCACCGCCACCGCCGGAGTCAGTGCCCAGGAGGGCCCAAGTATCGTCACTGGTCAGGAGACCACCGCCGGAGTCATTGCCCAGGAGGGCCCAAGTATCGTCACTGGTCAGGAGACCACCGCCACCGCCGGATTCAGTGCCCAGAAGGGCCAAAGAATCGTCACTGGTCAGGAGACCCCTGCCACCACCAGAGTCAGTGCCCAGGAGGGCCCCGGCTGCCACAGCCCCGCTGGGCAATGAGGGAACGTCATGCCACACACCAATGCCCAATCCAGAGAACGTCATGCCACACACCAATGCCCCGTCCAGAAAACGTCATGCCACACACCAATGCCACGCCCAGAACCACCATGGCAAAGCACCGCTGAACAGGGCACGCACCGCTGAACAGTCCAGAACCGCCATGGCAAAGCACCGCTGAACAGTCCAGAACCGCCATGGCAAAGCACCACTGAACAGGGCAAGCACCGCTGAACAGTCCAGAACCGCCATGGCAAAGCACCGCTGAACAGGGCAAGCACCGCTGAACTGTCCAGAACCGCCATGGCAAAGCACCGCTGAACAGGGCAAAGACCGCCATGGCAAGCACCGCTAGCCCATGAGCGGCAGGGGCAGTGACACAACTGGGACCGTCACTGGGAGAGTGATGCACTCTGGGCACCAGTCCCCCTCCAGAACCAGTGGAGAATGACATCCACTACCTCTGTCCTTGGCAGGATGAAGCACTCTGGGCACAAAGCCCCTTCCAGAACCAATGGAGACTGTTATCCACTTGAGAGACTGTGGCTTTGCACTCCCCAGGATGGAACAGTGGGCAACCCACCCACTTGTGAGACTTGAGAGACTGTGGCTTTGCACACCCCAGGATGGTACAGTGGGCAAGCCACCCACTGTAGAGAGTTGAGAGACTGTGGCTTTGCACTCCCCAGGATACATCAATGGGCATGGAGCTGCGTCGTGGATCTGGCTTTGCACTCATCCGGCTGAGGTGCTCCCCCTTTCCTTCCCCCTGAGGTGCCTGTAGTATTTCTATCTGATGCCCCGGCAGTGTTCTCTCCGTTTGTGGACAGGTATCTTTTGTGGGCCTCGCCCATGCATTTTTGGACTAGTGGTGCACGGACATTGATATGTGCATATCTGCCCTACTTCTCGTACTGTATATACTTTTGAATGATTTTATAATATATCTGTATATTTTCGAGACATTTATATTGCTACATTACAATGTTTGAACTGATTTCGTTTTGTCTTTGCATTCTTCCGGGGGGGTTGAGGGTTGTTACTGTGATTTTTGTGAATGCATTGGTGTGTGTGTTGTAATATGTGAGGGTGGGGGTGTTTCGTGTGTGTCCCCCTAACTTTTGGCTCCCCCCTTCCCCTATGACGTAGGTGCAGTACTCACTGTTGTCCTCGGCGGCGCTGGCGTTGCTCTTCGTAGATGAGTAGGAATACAAGGGCCGGTAGGATTTATAATTCGGGCTCCATGGAGTCCTCCTTCCTCGTGGGATGTGTTCAGGTGAGCGTTTTCCCATTGCAGTAACTGTTTCCGCCGTGTTTTTATCCATGGTGAATCCGCCCCGGAAAAGGTGGCGGATTGACAGGTTGTGATACTATGGGCGGTACATTGTCTTCCGCCTGTCTGTTGGCGGTGACCGCCGCGCTGCTTGTCTGTACCGCCGTGGCGGGCGGAGTGTTAAAGTGGCTGTCTCTGTTGGCGGTTTCCGCCAGGGTCATGATTCCCTTTTTTTGTCCGCCGGCCTGTTTGCGGTATTACCGCACCTTTAACACCGTCCGCCAGGGTTGTAATGACCACCTATACATTTGTATAGGATAGTATAGTATGTGTTTAGGTTGGTATGTGTTGTCCTCCATGTGTCCCGTCTCATAAGGGGGGTGGTGGGTAGATGTTTAGAACGTTTCGTTACATGTGATAAGTAAGTGTAGCTTAGGTTAGTTAGGGAGAGTTGTGGGTAATGAGTAGTCAGGGTAGATTAGGGTAGGTAAGATTTTTCCCTCAGTTTCATCATCTGTGAATAGCATTTAATAAATATTTGGTTACCCCTTAATACTATGTGTTGAATGGTACTTGGTCGTGGGTATGGATTCAGTGTACATCAATTTGGTACTATAACATCTGTGTCCTATGCTACAAACAAATCCCAACTGAGCTGTACGATTGGCAGCTAGCCCAGAGCTACCTTGCAAAGTGTCGACCCTTC
This sequence comes from Pleurodeles waltl, assembly GCF_031143425.1. Lineage (NCBI taxonomy): Eukaryota > Metazoa > Chordata > Amphibia > Caudata > Salamandridae > Pleurodeles > Pleurodeles waltl. The sequence continues at coordinate 415,103,577 of NC_090437.1, read as the reverse complement.
GTTGCAACCACCAATCACAGTTAATATGGATCCCAATGTGTTTCTGTTGATAAGTGTGTTTTCAAAGTCACTAACAGTGCTTCCACACTTGATATTGGGGAAACAGTTTTAGATCTGACTGCAGTGTGATGATCATGCACACCCTTATAAGAGTTCTCATTGGCAATCTTGTATTCTTGTCTTCATGACCCTCATACATCATTTGTGACACAGTTCGGCATGATTACCTATTTGTATGTTAACTCAGACAGCTTCATTTGTGCAGTTTTTTTAGTGTTTACTTAGATTAGTGTGGCATGTTTATTGTGTTATTTTTGCATGTGTACAACATTTTGCATCCACTATTTGATGACTTAGTTATCCCCTGAGGAAGCATTCTTCGGTCCAACACAGCATGGTGGTGTATGGTTTCTCACTTCATCCGATTTATCCCTCAGGAAGGGCAGAGTATGATGCAATCATGGGCACTGTGCAGAATTCTCTGACTACATATTATCAGGACAGTTGTATTGACAAGCTACGTAATTTGACAGTAGGCACATTTCAGTTATCTACTTCACAGTTGATATGTCACATTACCCAGAGACAGATTTGTTGTGTACGTGCTATTTATTGCAATGTGCTGTAGTGCTATCTGTACATTGTCCATGATTGTGAGTTCATTATAGTGATATTTTAAATTGGGATTCAACACAAGGGGTTATGGAAATGCTTTTGACATGCTGGGGTTGATGTTTCAGGCAGTGCAGAGGGACAGGATTTGGCAATGAGTAGGAGAGAGACAATCACTGGGCTGGGTGACAAGATATACAGTGGTTTGCAGAACAGTGCTCGAGTAAAGTTGTTGCAAGACTTGCAAGTTACAATGCGCAGGACCTTGGTAAATGTGGGCCATGTGGCAGGGACTAGTGCTTCCGGGTCATTTTCCTTGTGAATGTGATCTGTTCCATGTCTTCTTGTTCTGATGTGTGTGTTGCCTCCTCTGTCCTTGTTGTTGTTGGTTGTGAAGGGGCAACACACACCTCAGTGTTAGAAGACGTGGAGTCAGACATCCCGGTTGCTGCTCCCTGTGAAGGACTTAAGGGCAGTACTGCAGCAAGGATCCCTGCTGGTTCTTGAGAATAGCAGCCACATCACGATGGTAGGCAGCCAGGTCAGCCCTGAGGGAGTCATGATTACATTTGTGCATGCAGTGGAAGGTTTGTGGTGCAAGGTGTTGTGGCAACTCCCTTACTGCAGTGGTGAATTCCTTGACAGTTTCTTGTAGTCCTTGCAGTATGGATGTTAGGGCTTGCATAGCTGCTGTCTGATCTGCAGATGACATCATGCACGAATGCATCCCCTCAAGGCTGGCTGCCATAGATTGCATCCCCACCTGCACCTCCTTGGCCAGCTCCCGCTGTACTCCAACGAAAGTTCTCTCCAAGCTGGTGCCAGTGTCGTCAGAGTCCTCAGCTGTATTGAAGCTGGCAGGTCTTACAATTGGGGTGGTGGGTGGATCCTCTGCGATGGCTGCTTGTTCTATGCTTCTCCTTGTAAATGAAGGTGGGGTCTGGAGGGTGTCAAGGACCATTTGGATAGTCTCCTGGGGAATGTTTATCAGCTCGTCATCCATGTCATCAGGGAAATCTGGGACAGGCACATCGGCAGGAGATCCATCTTCATCTGCAATGAAACAGGGTACAATTAGTGTGTCTGTGTTGTGGCAATTTTTATGTGAAGTGCCTGCCTTTTGATGAATTCACTTTGTGATCTTGTTTTGTGTTCAGTTCTCCAGTCCTTCAGATGGGCATTCTTCCAGGCCTATGGCCCACCTGTGTGTCACATGTATGTTATTGAGTTATCAGACTTGTCAGCCTCATTGCCTCTAGGTGTTGGTTTATGCCAAATAGTGAATTGCCACCTTCTTTTCCTACTCGACCCTCCATGTACATCCATTCTCATGGTGAGACCTTTCACTGGCTGTGGGTGTTCTGATGGCCCTGGCAGCACACTTAACAATCTGGACCTGCCCCAATCTCTGACCTTTCACATCCACTTAAATGTAATTGACATGTGGGATATCCTATGCATGGCAATTTTATGATCCGATATGGATGTTGACATTGGTAATGTGTCCTGCTGATGTTGGGGAATGTGTGTTACATTGGATTGCCCTGATAATCGTATCAGTGTCCTATTTCCTCCTCTGACTGTGCAGGTGTATTTCAGTGACCAGTTCCATGTGTCGCCCCCTCAATGCTGTTGTCTGAGCAGTATGACATTTGGGATGTTGCATTGTTACCCAGGCACAGGATGGACCCTGACATATGCAGCATGGGTGTGTCCTTAGTGCTGTGTAGCTCCTATTGAGGTTTACATTGGCTGATGTTTGCGACAACTATGGGCATTGACATTTGAGAGTACTGGGGCCTTTGTCTTGTTTCTGGGGATTGTTGCAGTTGTCATCCTCACCCCCTAATTTAGGTGTGTATGATCCATGGGGAGGTTACTGCCATTGGCTACTTGAGCTGCACACAGAGCAGAGGTGGTAGTAGCACCTTTTATCGCAGTTACATTCCAGTTGTCGGTATGGCTAGAGGTTGTTAACAGGGCCCTAGTTAATGTAGGGGGTATGATGGCTGACGTGTGCCGGGATGTCAGTTTGACGTAGTGGCCTTCCCTCCTTGCGTGGCTTTCCCTTTGCTCCATCGTTGGCATGACAGCATGCCCCCATGGGACTGTTGTTGGTGTTGTCAAATGGTGTGCCCCAGGTCTTCTCAGAACAGGCCATGCCCCCTGCCGTGCCCCTTTACCCACGCCATTCCATGTATTAGATGACTTCCATGCATTTAGTGGTCGGTATCCCCCCCGCTCACAGTTGACATTAGTGCATTTTAATTCCCCATGCGACTTACCCTGCATGTGTGTTGTCTCCTGGTAGTCTGCGCTGTCCTGTCCTTGAATTCCTGTGACGATCTCCTCAGGGATGACGGCTGCGACCATCTCCTCCATGTGGTCCAGGGCCTCCTGGTGTGCTGGACTCCCCCCTCCAGTCTGCAGTGCTGCCTTCCTATTCCTGGCCATCTTTTCCTTGGTCCTGCCTTGCAGTCATGCCAGCGTTTCTTGCACTCGATGACTGTTCTGCGTACTTCAGCCACACTGTTAATCTTGTTGACAATTTGTTGCCATATAGCCTCTCTCCTACTGATTGGCAACTTTGATGTGACAAACAGTTGGTGCTGGTGTTCCGTCACTTCTTTAACAAGAATTTGCTGCTCCTCTGCACTGAAGCGACACTTTCTTTTCTTCTTAAATGTGTCCTGGTTCTTGTGTGGGACATCCTGGCTGGTTCCTGGTCTGCTGTCATCTTGGGGTCTGTAGTGGCATCTGGGATCCATTTTGGCTCTCCTCTGGTGAAATGGCTGTGTTCACTGTTTTTTTTATGGTATTGCTTCAAAAATAAACTACGCATATCCAATTTGCGGTGTCGCAAGTCGACCCACAGTCATTTCCGGCGCGTTAACGTCGTTTTCCTTTACGACTTGACACCGCGGTGTGCGTCAAAAATAATGACTCCCACCTGTTGTTTGCACCGCCGTGCGTCAAAGTATAAATATGACACCCGCATGGAGCACCAAAATGGCGTTAGCCGGCGGAAATATTTTTTACTCAAAACTGTGCCGGCGCAGTTTTGCGTCAAAAAGTATAAATATGGGCCATAGTAAATAGGCGAGGCAGTGGCAGATCCATGGAACATAGTGGGCAAAAAGGAGGAAGCAGGGACATCCACACAGTCATTAGAGGGGGGAAAGAGGGTATGGGCAGCAAGCTATGCACAGAGGCTAAGCAGGAGTACAATGATGCGGCATAGAATTGGGCAACAGAGGGCAGGAGGCAGAGATATGAAGCTACATGGAGGGCAGTGGCAGCCAATCGGACCGTGCAGGGCAGGAGGGAGGGGCTGGTGCATGGACTTGGACAACAGAGGGCAGTAAGAAGGTGGATGGGGCAGCAGGCTAATTGTTTAGAGAAAACGGATAGGGCAGTGGCAGAACAATGAATGGCAAATGAATGGTAGTCACCAGCAGGTAGTTATAGTTAGGACCTAAGGGCATATTTACACTCTGTTTGGGCCGAATGTGCATCAAAAATTTTGACGCACATTCGGCGCAAACCGTGCACCATATTTAAACTTTGACGCCCGAGCCCGCGGATGTCAAAATTCCTCTGTGTGCGTCATTTTTTGGATGCGGGAAACTGCCTTGTGTTAATGACATGCAAGGTAGGCGTTCCCGCCAAAAATATGACTTTAAGGCCTGTGCGCCTTATTTATACTCCAGCGTCATTTTGACGCACAGGAAGGGGCGAGTATTAAAAAACGGCACACAGCCTGATGTGCGCCATTTTTTACCGCCTGGGTCAGGGCAGGCGTTAAGGGACCTGTGGGCTCACTTTCATGATCTCTGACCATGGAAGGAGTCCAAAGGTGCCCTTCCCTGTCCCCAGGGACACCCCCTGCCACCCTCGCCCACCCCTGTAGGACACCCATGGATGGGGGGACCCATCCCAGGTAAGTACAGGTAAGTATTTTCTTTTTATGTTTTTAAAGTTGCATAGGGGGGCCTAATTTGGGCCCCCTACATGCCACTGTGCCCAATGACCATGCCCAGGGGACAGAAGTCCCCTGGGCTTGGCCATTGGGCAAGGGGGCATGACTCCTGTCTTTACTAAGACAGGAGTCATTTCAATGGCGGTTGTGCGTAAAAAAATGGCGCAAGTCCGGTTTGAGGCATGATTTTTGCCTCAAACCTGACTTGCACCATTTTTTGACGCACAACCCCCCTTTTCCCCCAAGCCGGCGTTGCCTGGTTTGAGTCATTTTTTGTTACTCTGACCAGTCGGCAGCACCGGCTAACGTCATTCCTTAAATAAGGCATCTGCATGGCGCGTAGGAATGGCATTAGCCGGCGGTAACATTTTTGACGCAAGGCAGAGCTGGTTTGCGTCAAAAAGTATAAATATGGCCCCTAGTTTCCATAGAAAAAGTGTTCTTGACTTGCCAATATCTTTAGCACCGCTTAATGAATCTTCATGATTTTTTTTTAAGAGTGTGCCCAGGGGTCTTGTTGTGCATGGAAAGTTTTGGGGTGATCCATCAAGCAGGGCCCAAGAAAAATGGGGGGTCAAAAAAGTGTGTTTCCCATGTTAATTCCCATAGACTCTTAAGACATACCTGCAGCACAAACTGCTGGACGGCATTACAACAAATTTGGCAGAAAGGTAGCTTTAGGTACGTAGCTCACGCTTTTTGCTATTTTGTGTAAATCCATTTAGTAGTGTTTGAGATATTGAAAGAAATCCCAATTCATATATCTTGAAGTGCGAATACTTCACAAAGAGTCCCTTAGGCCAAGCCCTGCAGCCAACCACCACCATGCACGGCCAAAGGCCCTGCACAACGGTTGTTAGGATGTTATAGTTAGGGTCACATTTTGAACATCCAAAGCCATAGAAATTCAGCCCTCGCATGCACTGCTAATTACCCAATTCATATATCTAGAAGCATGAATACTTCATGGACAATCCCGATCCCATGCTGAGATTTGATTGGCTGCAAAAACAACATATAATGCATATAATGGTCAGAATGCAGAACAAACATTCAACCACAGTCAGAGATGTGTGTTTAATCGATCAGTTTTTTTGCTTACCATGCCAAATCAGTCTTGATCCCGGTCTCCAAGGAAAACCAGCCCAAACTGCCAGGCCAGGTCCTCCCTGGAATAGAAATAAGCATTCTGGGACCGGTTTCAGGGTATCACCCTTCATCAGCCAGACTAGCTTTCAGCACTCCATCCATCATCCATTTGTGTTGCTAGAGATTTGATTGGCTGTCAACACTTCAACCAGGGAGTGTTGGCAATCATTTTGGGACTTGGCTTCCCTTAGTTACCTTAGGGCACGAGCTTTGGTAACTTGAGATGACAGTTTTGGGGTGAATCATCAAGCAGGTGCTGAGAAAAAGGGTGGGGAACAAAACATATTTTACCCATCCAATTCCTCAAAGGGATTTATGTATATTGAGAGATGCACTGCAATGAATCCACAGATCCACATGCCAACAGCAGTGCCATGATAGTCTGTCATAGTCTGAGAAAAGTTATGGCCGCCATTTTGTCAGTCCGGACATGGTTCCTGGAAGGGGATCAAGTTTAAAAGGGATATAAGGGGTCAGGAAAGAGGTTTCCTGATCCCATGAGACTGATGGAAGGGTCTCTGAGGGACCCCTCATGGGCAACAATTTTTTTTTGGGGGGGGGGGGGGGCACAAGGATCTGCGGATCCGCTGCTGCGCTCAGGGCAGCCGCCCATGTGAATCCATAACGCATCAGTGGAACCAGAACCCAATTTTAAAAAATACACCCACTCACAGACCCACTCACACACCCATTCACACACTCACACACCCACTCACAGGCCCACAAAACCACTACCACACTCAGTCACAGACCTGTAGTGAATCCTAGTTTGTTTTAATGGGATAACAAGAGTTAGCTTAGCCTCTGGCTTGCAGACCCGTGCTCCCATCACCTAGTGACTTTGAACCTACTTAGCTTGCTCTGTTTTAGCCATTTAATTATTTAATTAATCTAAGATGGCTGCCTTGTTTATAGTTAGGCCAATTGTTATGTATTGCATTATCAGTGCCACCGCGCTAAGGTGTCAAGATCAAGCAGTAAAGACAAACAAACAGTAGGTGTTCACACTTAGGGATTTTCCCTCTCTATACTTTCGAGGGATTGTTTATAATAATTGCTGTCCCAAGAATGTCTGTTATCTATTGCTTGGGAACACACCTACGTCAGGGGTCCTGGTAGATCTGTACAAATACATCGCACTTTAGACAGATAATCAGAGGGATTCCGACCAGAGGGCATTGCCACCATCGCGGATATCGATGCTGCATGTCGTCTTGACGCTGACCCAGTCTTCGTGTCCCTGCGGAGACCGAGATAGAGACCTCATTCCAAGGTAACAAGGGTTCGGGCCCCTCTCATGGACCTGGCATTGGCAGATTAGGTTTAGCAAACGCAGCTCTCCTTTAGGTAGGAGGTTAGGCCCATTACATTAGGGTATTAGGGCATATTACATCTTGTACGTCTTTTACATGCATTGCAAGATGGTGGGGGTCTCTGTAATAATGACTCTCGTCTTCACAATTCTGTTCCTTGCATTATTCATTATCCTAATCATTGCAGCCCATGTAATTTATCGCAAATTGCAGTTGTGTTAAATAAAAATATTTAAACTTTACTGCATCTTTGCCATTGCCTGTGTTTGTATGAGACATGATATGTCTGTGAGAAAGGGGTAATCTCTGTTTAACCACAACACTCCCGGATAAGTCTTATTTTCGAGTCCATGCGTAAAGGCTGCCACAAATCACCTTTTTACTATTGTGTTTCTGGTGAGGTACTGCTAGTGAGCCGGTAAGGTTGGGACACAACAGTTGTGATTTGTTGTGGGATAGGCATAGTCACCTACAAACAAAAGTACTGTCATCCTTTAACCAGCAGTCTTGCCTAGAGCAAGAGTCCAAACTACGACAGACACACACAGCCACTCACATACCTACAAAACAGCTCACACACCCACTCGCAGGCCCACAAGCCACTCACACACCCACTCACAGGCCCACAAGCCACTCACACACCCTCTCACGCCCCACTCACTCACACTCCCACTCACATACTCACACACCCACTTATACATCCACACAACCACTTACACACCTGTACAGCCACTCACGGACCCACAAAACCACTCACACACCCGCTTTCAGGCCCACAAGCCACTCACACACCCTCTCACACACCTACTCACACACTCAGTTACACACCCAATAAAACACTATCACACCCTGTTACAGACCCACACAGTCCCTAACACACCTACTCACTCACCTATACAGCCATTCACACACCCATTTACAGGACCACAAAACTAATGACACATCCATTAACAGACCCATACAGCCACTTATACATCCACTCACTCACACACCCACTCACACATATATATAGTCATATCTCACACTATGGGCCAATTTTGCAAGAAATGATGCATCGCTGCGCTGCAGGAGCGATGCATCAAAAATAACGAGTGCTTCTCTATGACAGAATTCTACGCCATGAATGCGTCGTATTTACAATATGGTGCACCATGGCATAAGGATCCTAGCCTCATAAAAAAATGACGCATACGTGTACGCCAAGTGGTTAGGAAAACAGGCTCCTGCTGCAAAAGTGACGAAAGGCTGACTTGCAGCACGTAAAGTGACAACTCAACCCTCCGTCAGTTTTGAGTGCAGAATGGGTAAGAAAAGCTTAAAAAATGACACTTCATGAAAAATAAAATGGGACACTTCACAGAAGACAGCCATGGAGCAGACAGCAGCAACAAGGACAACAGCCCTAGCACTAGCCAGGATGTCCAGACAGACACCCAGGGGATGAGGATGAGGAAGTGCAACTTCAGTGAGGAGAAGAATGACACCTTGATTACTGAGGTGACAGAGCACCAATATCCGATCTTTGTCACCTCAAAGTTGCCAATAGGGAGGAAAATGGCCATGTGGCAGTCCTTCGTGGAGAAAGTCAACAGTGTGGGACAAGCAAAGAGGACCTTCGCCGACTGCAAGAAGTGCTGGTACGATTATAAGTGCCGGACAATAAAGAAACTGGCCAAGAGCCTGAAAGCAGCAATGCAGACGGAGGGGGAGCCAGCACCCCAGGAGGAGCTGAATACCTTGGAGGAGTGGGTGGCAGTTGTCATCCCAGACAAGTTGGTGGCTGGAGTCCCTGGACACAACAATGCAGCACACAAGGAACAACCACAGACAGGGTAAATATCAACAAGGGGCAATGGAGGCTAAAGGGTCATGTTGTGCAGTGCAGCTAGCTACGTCTCAGCACACCACTGTATGTCTGCAGGGCAAAGGGCAGGAATATTGATTATGTCCTGACAAATGCCCATAGAAATGTCTCTCACGCAGGCCAGTAAAATGTTGGACAGCTCAGTCAGGTTTCATCATGTTGATCCATTACATGTGTGAAGTGCAGCACCAGTGCATGTCAACCTGTGTATTTTGGCATGTGTAGTGCAATGCACCACAAGTCACAAGAACTACAAGTAACACAATGCAAAGTAAAAAATATGGTGGCCCAATCACAAGCCAAGTGGTGCAGAGCAGCAATGCAAGTCACCTTGCTGGGCTGCTCTGTGCTATATGGAAAGGAAAAGATTGGCATGTACTGACAAGATAAGATGCATCCCTGTCTTCTCCCCCTACGCTGACGCACAATGGACAGCCTAGCATCAAACGCAAGCACCCTTGCACCATGTTGCATGAATGCCTGCGTTGCAGACAGGATTGTCGCTGTGCAGGAAGGGACTCCTTCCTGCACAAAAACAATAATGTCAGGCTTTGTCCTTCCTCTTCCTATGTGTGATGCAGAATGCAGAAAACATAGAAAAAGGAAAAAACAAGGAGAATAAAATATACTACTCCTAGTCATGGCTCCCCTAGGGAGGTGTAAGAATTTGTTGTATTCCCCAGTTTAGTGATCCTTGTAAATCATGGAATGCAACAAATCCCATGGGTTATGCATTTGAAAACCCACTGCAACATCGTTGGTATGCTCCCCTGACGAAAGTAAGGAAATGCAGCATATTGTGCTGCCTTGCCTTATTCCATATATACAAGGCCAGGAAAAGCCACGCTAGGTGGCCTTTTGAGTCCTTGTAGAAACGGGTCTGCAGCTTGCTCTGCCGATGTGTCACAAAAAGTGACGTGCTGGCAATGAAAGCTGCATGAAAATATGTCCCATGGACTGGAACAACACATCATGCATGGACACCTGAACCATATACAACCTGATGGTAATAATTCAGGCCACCTTGCACCATGAGGCCGCTATATCTTACATGGGCCCAGAAACATAGATATGCACTGTAACATAAACCAAGGGCATGTGCTTGTGAAAGGAAAAACAGCTCACCTGAGAGGGTGGTCAGGTGTGGGGTATGTATCAACACATAGCAAAATGCCTACCGCCATGAGTACATTAACTGCCATGACTATGCATAGCACACAGCTGCCCTGACATGCGTGGTAAGACCACACAGGTGTCACTTGTCATGGAAGGGACCACCAGAGCTCATGGCATATACCAATTCTGACAGAGTCAGGTTTAATGCAAGTGATGCATACCAGAGGATTATGTGCGTTGATACCAAAGCTGATTTGTCACCCTGGTGGGCCCATGGGTGTGCAAAGCATTGTAAGTGCTGGCTGAGTATTTTGAAATGCCACTGTGTCTGAATGGGGAGTCATTGAATAGCAAGGAGGTCAGGATGGATATGTGTACTGCAAGGTAGCTAGACCACTACAAATGCACTGCTGTGTCTGATAGTGTCACACTTGTGTTGCAGCTGGGAAGGGATGACAGAGAAGAACCCATTGGTATACAACCTCCTACATGTGATGTGGTCCTAGGTTAAGATGAAACGTGTGGCAAGAGGGAGTCTACAGGGAAATTGTCTCACCATGCCATATATGTTTCATTAGGAGTATGTGAAATAGGGATCTGTTAAGGTACATGAGAAACTAGTCCACCACCACCAAGGGCAGGAGTCAGCTATGTTTACAGACTGAGGTGGTGGTGCCCAGTCATTTAGCAAACCTAGATAAATACATGTCACCAATTCCAGCACTACTACCATGTGGGAACAGCTTCATCCTTAGCCCTCATCAACAACAAGACGTCAGTACATTGGGCATGGCCACACATTTTGTTGGTGTTGTATGCACGTGAGAGTCAATGTATGATCTTGGTAACAGAAGGCAAGTCCCTGGGCCTAAATAAGGATTGGCAGAGTAGGCATGTACATGTACAAGTGATCAGACCTGAGTCAAAGGATGTGTTACACTTTGCAGACAACCTAGTGTGGGAATTTTCAACTAGGGTGAGTGTCAGTGCTAGATCTCTACCTAGTGTGACAATGCCCAGACCCTCTGATTTGGTGCACACTGCCCCCTGTCCACAATGATGTTGCCAAACGATCATCAAATGAGGAGACAGAAATATGAAATACATGGTAAGTACATGCCATCACACAACCCTTCAGTCTATTTAGGATTTTTTTCATGTTTAGAGTTGTGCAGGATAAGTGATACAAAATCAACCCTTACCCACATAAATGCACAATGTGCATGGTAGACAACACAACAAGGCTGAGTGACAGTGTACAGTGTGAAACACTGATGGCAGGCTCATTACAAATTGACAATCAAACCCAATTGGATGGTAGTGAGAGAAATTGGATTGGGGTTATTTTGGATGGAGATGTTTTAATTGGGTTGAGGTGTATTGGATTGGATGAAGGTATATTGTTTGGGATTGGATGGTAATAGATTGGAGGCGGTATTGTATTTTTGATTGGAGTAGGGTAGAGTGTAGTGTTGCAAATTGTTTTGTTTTGGAGTATTGTAGATTGGAGTGTTGTGTATGTGTTCCGTTGTTTTGGATTGAAGTTGGATAAATGGGGATGAGATGGATTAAAGTGTGGTAGATATTTGTGTGTTGGAGTGATGTATACTGTTTTGGATTGTAGTGGGGTATAGTGGTGTGAGGCCGTTTTTTTTGTATTGGAGTGTAGTAGATTGTAGTAGGGTGGATTGTTTTTTATTGGATTGGGGTATAGTTTTTTTTAAAAACTTTATAGCAATTGTTTTGTTATGAGTAGTGTAAAAGGGAGTGTGGTATATGAGAGATGGTTAGATTGGTGTGGGGTGGTACAGGTGCGCTGTATTTAGAGGAATATGGCACACCTCTGTGTTTTGTTTTGCACTGGTTCTGAATTGAGCTGTTTAGTGCTAATGCAGGTATTTTTGTATGATAATGCAAGTGTGTTTGTGTTGAGAGGGAAGGTGTCCCTTTATGCATATAAACAATTATACATAGTATTTTGCTTTTTGTTTGTCTGCTGCAGAATGCAAAAAACGTATCAGGGGTTGCTTTTACTCATTCCAGGTTGCCTTGGATGGTATTTGACCAGTCCAAAGCTGTAATACTGTGTCTGGAGTGGTAAATGGCTTTTGTCATTTTACAGCTCAGCGAGGATGACAATGTTTCAATCCTATGCTTAAAGATTTTGCTGTACAAATGGCAAAAGACTTTGTCCCAATCTAGCTCGGTGTGGATAGCACTGTACTGATCCTATGCTTAAAAACGTTGCTAGATAAACAGATATTTGAGGTGAGGAAATCTAAAGTGTTTTTGGTGTTGTAGAATGCTCCTTATTGGAGCTGTTCTCCACCTAAATTTAGGAACTACCCAGAGTTCTCCCTTGTGTTTTACATATATATATATATATATATATATATATATATATATATATACACACACACACACACATGGATGAATATATACATATAAGAAATATTATAATATATTGGCCAGTTGAAGGCTAAGGCCGAAATGTGTTGCTACGACATAAAAATGAAATTTTGAAAAGTGCAAAAGCAAATAAATTGTGGATATGAACCAGAGTGTGCCGCTGTTATTCTTGACTTTTGTGTGGCCTGTGAGGGTAATGTGAGCCACTTTTGAGAGTTTAAAATGATTTGAGTAATATATATTAGGAATCCTGCAGTAGTTAATGACCTTTTCCCTCAGGCAAATCCAGGAGACGGCATAAACCAGCACAATTGAATTGCAATGTGGGAAAGGTTTTGTTTATTTTATAATAATAAGTGTAAAGTGTGAGGTGCTACAAAGAAAACTGGCCTGTGATTATTGGCAAAAGTCTTCAATTGGGCCATGATATATGCAAGAGAACTAGAATTATATATATATATATATATATATATATATATATATATAATATGTATATAATTGTATTGTCATACTTGAAACTAATTAAAGTCTATATGCCTGTGTGCTAATTAAAGCAAGTTTTTCAAAATAAAAATGTATATTTAAATGTTGCTAATTTTTTGATAGTGATATGAAATACTGCATCAGCCCTGCAGTGACTGTAATCTAGAGATAACACGCATACCCGCATTACATGATTTTAAGTAACTTTTTCTGTCTGCTATTTGTTTTTGGAATATTTGAATTGCCATCCTTAGGTATAAATAAAAGATAACGGATTAGCTTAACCCCTTCAATGCGGGCGTCGGCCACTGGGCGACGCCCGCACTACCTCCCTGGTGCGGGTCACGACCAGTGGCCGACACCAGGGAGGGTGTTAATAAATCCTCGGGTGCGTCGCACCCGAGGATTTTTTATTTTTTTTCTCACCCCGGGAGACACGGAAGCTTCCGTGTCTCCCCCCCACCCCCCACCCGCCCCTTTGTGACATTAGCGCGCCACGAGGCGCGCTGACGTTACAAAGTTGTTTTCCCCATCGAAGCAGGAAGCAGCCTTGCGGCCACTTCCTGCTTCAATGGGGAAAACGGCCTTCCACACGTTCGGGAAGGCCTCGTTAGAAAGGGGAGAGTCTCCCCTTTCTCATGAGGCCTTCCTGAAAGTGTTTCCTGGCCCCCGGTCGCAGCCACTTTCAGAAGGCCTCGTAAGAAAGGGGAGAGTCTCCCCTTTCTTACGAGGCCTTCTGAAAGTGTTTCCTGGCCCCCGATCGCAGCTGTGCTGCGACCGTGGGCCAGGAAACACCACTAGAAGCCAGGGATTTCACTTGGGGGGGTCGGCCCCCTCGGAAAACAGGCCGCCCCCCCCGGAGGCATATTTGTTTTTTTTAAAAGGTAGGTGCCCCCGGGGGATAGCGCCCCCCCAGGGGAATTTTTTTTAAAAATAAAAAAATAAAAAATAAAAGGACAGGGGGTCGCCCGTGGGCAGGGCGACCCCCTGTGGGGGCAATATTTTTTTTAGATGTTGTAGGGTTTCCCTGGGGGCCATTTTGGCCCCCAAGGAAACCATACAACTAAAAAAAATAGATCTATATATAGATCTAGATATATAGATATATCTATGTAGATATATCTATGTACATGGAAATATCTATAGATATATCTATGTAGATAGATATATATATAGAGATAGATCTATATATATCAATCAATCAATCAAAGAGATTTATAAAGCGCGTTACTCACCCGTGAGGGTCTCAAGGCACTGGGGGGGGGGGTGCGGGGGGAGGGAAAGGGGCTGGGAGGATCACTGTTCGAAAAGCCAGGTTTTGAGGCCCTTCCTGAAAAGAAGTAGGTTTTGGGTCTTGCGAAGGTGGGTTGGGAGGGCGTTCCAGGTTTTGGGTGCAAGGTAGGAGAAGGATCTGACCCCGGTGGCGGTGTGTTTGATGCGGGGGACAGAGGCGAGAGAGAGGTCAGCTGAGCGGAGGTTTCGTGTGGGGGTGTGGAAGGTGACTCTCGTTGAGGTAGGCAGGGCCTGTGTTGTGGAGTGATTTGTGTGCGAGGATGAGGACCTTGAAGGTGATCCTTTTGTCAATGGGGAGCCAGTGGAGGGATTTGAGGTGTGGAGAGATGTGTTCGTGTCGGGGGAGGTCGAGGATGAGTCGTGCTGCTGAGTTCTGGATGCGTGTAGTTTGCGCTTGAGTTTTAGAGTGGTGCCGGCGTAGAGGGCGTTTCCGTAAACAAGTCTGCTGCTGATGAGTGAGTGACAGTTTTTCTGGTCTCTGTGGGGATCCATTTGAATGTTTTTTTCAGTATACGGAGTGTGTTGAAGCATGAGGAGGTGAGAGCGTTGATTTGTTGGGTCATCGAGAGGGAGGAGTCTAGGATGATGCCGAGGTTGCGTGCGTGGTTGGCGGGGGTGGGTGCAGGGCCTAGCGTGGTGGGCCACCATGAGGGGTCCCAGGTGTTTTTGTGTGGGCCAAAGAGGATTTTTTCGGTTTTGCTTGAGTTGAGTTTCAGGTGGTTGGCTGTCATATATATATCACTTTTGTCAATATATGTGTGGTTTTCCTGGGGGGAAAAGGGTCAGACTTGTCTAGTGGCAGTTTTAGTGCCATAAAGCAGCGCAGAAGGTTTATATGCCTACTGCAAAGAGCAAATCTGTATTTTATGTAAATAGCTGAGTACATTAGAAAAGTCAGCCATTACCTGCGCTATAATACCAATGAAATGTATGTGCGGGGTGGAGGGCAGCTATGGAGAGATGAAGGGCACTTTTGCTGGGTGGTAATGAGAGAATCCGAGGAGGAGGGAGTGGGAGCACCAATAATGATTGTTGGACTGGGCGCAGGAGGTGCTAAAGACTGTGACGAATGGTATGTGACAAGGTGTTTTTTGAGTGTCTTGAAAGAACGTGCTGATTGAGGGAAGAAGCGCAGGTAAGGTGGCCTCTACTGTTGCACGTATCTCACACACACCATCGATTTTGTGACTGTTTACGTAGGCTAGTGTTTTAGAGCAACAGTTTAGCCAATAGCAGAGATGGCATCTTGATGGATGACTGCTGCCTGCACTCGGGTTATAGAGGACTGCTCTGACATAGGATCAGAGACTGAGACATCAGATACTGAGACAGCATCTGAGGGATAGGACAATGGGGCAGACTCTGGGAGTGATTTTTCAGTCAGAGGAGTCCCATTCGATAACTCCTCTTCCAGTACATTATGAGGGAGGTGATGAGGACAGTCCTGCTGTCCCTTCGCAAGCTGTTTGTGCAACTGGGTAATAGTGGGTTAGCCCAACCCAGAGAGCAGGTGAATGCGGCGGCAAGCAGAGAGAGAGAGAGTGCTCTCTTGGGAGCTCCCCAATTTAGTTCAGCCCCAAATTACACCACCAAAATCCTATTGTGGAGACATCAAAATTATCTATGGCAAAACAAACTGGTTTTGTAAGGCAGGCACCTGTGTTTTTGGTCCTGGGTTTGGCGGCCCTATAGAGAACCACACTAAACCCAAACATTTCTGGAAATTAGACATTCGGGGGAGTCCACAGAGGTGTGACTTGTGTGGATTCCCCAAAGTTTTCTTACCCAGAATACCCTGCAAAGCTGAAATGTTGAATAAAAACTCTATTTTTCTCGCATTTCTGTCACACAAACTACAGGAATATGCTGGGATCCACAAAATTCCTACCACCCAGTGACTCCTCATCTGTCCTGATAAAAACACTACCCCACTTGAGTGCCTACACTTAGTGCCTGCGTCAGGAATGGATCACCCCAGGGTCAACAGCTGCCTCATGTAAGGACCAACATTGAACGTTGTGTGATCTATTCCTGTCGCGGGCACCAGGCCTACCTACACAAGTGAGGTATCATTTTTATCGGGAGACTTGGGTGAACCCTGGGTGGAAGGAAATTTGTGGCTCCTCTCAGATTCCAGAACTTTCTGTTACCGAAATGTGAGGAAAACGTGTTATTTTAGCCACATTTTGAGGTTTGCAAAGGATTCTGGGTAACAGAACCTGGTCAGAGCCCCACAAGTCACCTCATTTTGGATTCCCCTGGGTTTCTAGTTTTAAACAATGTGCTGATTTGCTAGGTTTCCCCAGGTGCCGGCTGAGCTAGAGGCCAAAATCTACAGGTAGGCACTGTTTTCTATGAAAAAATTTGATGTGTCCACGTTGTGTTTTGGGGCATTTCCTGTCACGGGCGCTAGGTCTACCCACACAAGTGAGGTATCATTTTTATCGGGAGACTTGGGGGAACGCTGGGTGGAAGGAAATTTGTGGCTCTCTCAGATTCCAGAACTTTCTGTCACCGAAATGAGAGGAAAACGTGTTTTTTTAGCCACATTTTGAGGTTTGCAAAGGATTCTGGGTAACAGAACCTGGTCAGAGCCCCACAAGTCCCCCCATCTTTAATTCCCCTAGGTCTCTAGTTTTCAAAAATGCATAGGGTTGGTAGGTTTACCTAGGTGCCGGCTGAGCTAGAGGCCAAAATCCACAGCTAGGCACTTTGCAAAAAACAGCTCTGTTTTCTGTCAAAAAAATGGGATGTGTCCACGTTGTGTTTTGGGGCATTTCCTGTCGCGGGCGCTAGGCCTACCCACACAAGTGAGGTATCATTTTTATCGGGAGACTTAGGCGAACATAGAATAGCAAAACAAGTGTTATTGCCCCTTATCTTTCTCTACATTTTTTCCTTCCAAATATTAGAGAGTGTGTAAAAAAGACGTCTATTTGAGAAATGCCCTGCAATTCACATGCTAGCATGGGCACCCCGGAATTCAGAGATGTGCAAATAACCACTGCTCCTCAAAACCTTATCTTGAGCCCATTTTGGAAATGCAAAGGTTTTCTTGATACCTATTTTTCACTCTTCATATTTCAGCAAATGAATTGCTGTATACACAGTATAGAATGAAAACCAACTGCAGGGTGCAGCTCATTTATTGGCTCTGGGTACCTAGGGTTCTTGATGAACCTACAAGCCCTTTATATCCCCGCAACCAAAAGAGCCCAGCAGACAAAACAGTACATTGCTTTCAGAAATCTGACATCGCAGGAAAAAGTTACAGAGTAAAACATAAAGAAAAATGGCTGCTGTTTTCAGCTCAATTTCAATATTTTTTTATTTCAGCTGTTATTTTCTGTAGGAAAACCTTGTAGGATCTACACAAATGACCCCTTGCTGAATTCAGAATTTTGTCTAGTTTTCAGAAATGTTTAGCTGTCCGGGATCCAGCATTGGTTTCACACCCATTCCTGTCACTAACTGGAAGGAGGCTGAAAGCACCAAAAATAGTAAAAATGGGGTATGTCCCAGTAAAATGCCAAATTTGTGTTGAAAAATGTGGTTTTCTGATTCAAGTCTGCCCATTCCTGAAAGGTGGGAAGATAGTGATTTCAGCACCAGAAACCCTATGTTGATGGCATTTTCAGTGAAAAAAACACAAGCCTTCTTCGGCAGCCCTTTTTTCCCATTTTTTTGAAAAAAAAGAAATTTTCACTGTATTTTGGCTATTTTCTTGGTCTCCTCCAGGGGAAACCACAAACTCTGGGTACCATTAGAATCCCTAGGAAGTTGGAAAAAAAAAAGGACACAAATTTGGCGTGGTTAGCTTATGTGGACAAAACGTTATGAAGGCCTAAGCGCGAACTACCCCAAATAGCCTAAAAAGGGCTCAGCACTGGGGGGGGGGGAGGCCCAGCAGCTAAGAGGTTAAAATAACACTGGCTATATTCGGATGTGCTCATTTTATTTTTAGTATAGTTGTAAGAAATAGCAGAACCTTTATAGCATTAAAGAAGTTTGATTTGGTAAAGCTGTTTTAAAATAACAAGTGAAATTAAATGTTATGGTGTTAAATTAGAAGTTGGAATGAAAAGAAGAATAAGTATGTCCTGGCACCAAATGTTTGTTTTTTTGGTATTTGTGATTGCAGCAGAATAAAAACACACAACAGTGAGAATTAACCTAACTGATGACTGGGGAAGAAGTAAGAAGAGAAACAAGTATGGAGAAATAAAAGAAGAACAAGTGTGTGCAATTTTAAAGTAATGGTAGCTGAGAGGTGATTAGAATAGTAGCGAAACAGAGCAGGGGAGAGCACATGGCATAATGGGTAGAGCTGTTGTGTGTTGGATGTGAACAATAGGGTTAAAATGTTGGCGTTTATGTAATTGTCGTGATTTTTTTAATAATAACTATCTTCTATGCATTAAAATCTAAAAATGTATGACTTTATAATTGTAACAAAGTAGTTTAATATGGACTTATGTTATGCAGCCTAATACTTTCTAGTTCAGGTTGCGGCATAAACAACTTAATAAAGTGTTGGTGGGAGTGTAAAAAAGCAACCGAGTTTGGGTGTAAACATGATATTAAGGTTGTAAATTATATATGCAGTTTTGAAATTGTGGTTAATGAAATAAAAGAAAGAAAGCGCTATGAAGTACGTTTACGGGGAAAGAGACAGTTGCAAATGGAGTAAGCGCTTGTTTGAAGCATTTAGAAGAGTGTTTAATGAACATAGAGAAAGAAGGCACGATAGTGTGTTTAGCAGCTTCGGAGGTAAAGAGGCAGTAGTAAAGAAAGAATGTGTTTGTGTGAAACGTCAGCAAGATTTTCTAATAAATAAGAGAAAAAAGGTGCTGTAGTGGGTTTAATAGTTTTAAATGGAAAGATGCAGTAGGAAACAGAGGAAGCGTTGGTTTGTAGCGCTTGGCAGAGTGGTTAATGAAATAAAAGAAAGAAGGGGCTAAAATGGGCCTGGTAGCTTTGGAGGGAAAAAGGCAGAAGGAAACTGAGGAAAAGCTTGTTTGAAGCACTTGTAAGAGTGTTTAATAAAGCCAGAGATAGAAGGCGCCATACTGGGCACAGACGTTTTGGAGAGAAAGAGATAGTAGGAAACGGAGCAAGCGGTTTTTGGAAGTGCTCAGAAGAGTGTTTAATAAAATAAGAGAAAGAAGGGTTTATAATTGGTGTAGCAGGTTTGGAGAGAAAGAGGCAGTAAGAAATAGAGGAAGCGCTTGTTTGAAGTTCTTGGAAGAGCTTTTAATGAAAGAAGAGAAAGAAAGCGCTATAGGTAGGCACAGAAGCTTTGGAGGGAAAGTGGCAGTAAGAAACGAACAAAGCCACGCTTCTTGTTGTATAAATAAAAAGAGCACTGTGAAACAATCTCTGCAAGGTTAGAAATTATAATGTCAGCCATTTGATTGCTGAAAATAGCTGTATTTTTAAAAACATTAATTACTATTAGTGGCCTGCAAGTACTATAGAAGCACATAAATAGATCTAAATTAAAATGCTGCTCAATTGTTAAAAAAAACGGAGTGAAATAAAATGGAATTAGCAGTACTTACCAATATAATGATGGACTTTTGGTGTTAAATTAATATCCTGTTATCTTAGGCAAATTAGTTATCTACCTGTGCATAGTTTAAAAGCATAAGTTTTTATATAAAATATCTAGGCCCATATTTATACTTTTTGACGCAAAACTGCGCCAACGCAGTTTTGCGTTAAAATATTACCGCCGGCTAACGCCATTTCTGTGCACCGTGTGGGCGGCAAATTCATACTTTGACGCACAGCAGCGCAAACCACAGGTGTGAGTCATTTTCTTTGACGCACACCGCAGCGTCACGTCGTAAAGGAAAACAACGTTAACGTGGCGGAAATGACTGTGAGCCGATTTACGACACCACAAACCGGATATGCAGCATTTTTTGACACAATAACGTCAAAGTTAGCCGCAAACACAGCCATTTCAGCAGAGGAGAGCCAAAATGGATTCCAGATGCCTGTACAGACCCCAGGAAGATGACAACAGACCAGGAACCAGCCAGGAGCACCCACACAAGACCCACGACAGGGAGAAGAAGAAAAGAAAGTGTTGCTTTAGTGTAGAGGAGCAGGATATTCTGGTGAAAGAGGTGACGGAACACCAGCACCAACTGTTTCTCACCTCAAAGTTGCCAATCAGTAGGAGAGAGGCAATATGGCAACAAATTGTTGACAAGATTAACAGTGTGGCAGAAGTACGCAGAACAGTCATCGAGTGCAAGAAACGCTGGCATGACTGCAAGCGCAGGACCAAGGAAAAGATGGCCAGGAATAGGAAGGCAGCACTGCAGACTGGAGGTGGGAGTCCAGCACCGCAGGAGGCCCTGGACCACATGGAGGAGATGGTCGCAGCCATCATCCCTGTGGAGATCGTCACAGGGATTCAAGGACAGGACAGTGCAGACTACCAGGAGACAATGCACATGCAAGGTAAGTCGCATGGGGAATTAAAATGCACTAATGTTAACTGCAACCAGGGGGGGAATACCTACTACACATTGCATGTAAGTCATCATATACATGGAGTGGCATGGGTAAAGGGGCACGGCATGGGGCATGGACCGTTCAGAGAAAACCTTGGGCACACCATTAGACAACACCAACAACCTTTCCAGGGGGGTATGCTGCCATGCCAACGATGTTGCATAGGTAAAGCCACGCCAGGAGGGAAGGGCACAAAGTCAAACTGACATCCCGTCACACGTCAGGCACTATACTTCCTACATCAGTGGTTCCCAACCTGTGGTTCGGGGACCCCTGGGGGTCCGCAAAGCCTTCTCAGGGGGTCCGTGAGAGCCTAGAAAACTAAAGAATATTAACAAATATTGATAAATTAGGTCCCCAGCTTCCAGTAATGACTAAGCCAGGGGTCCCCGGATTCCCATGATGATTCAGTGGGGGTCCCTGGGTTCCATTAATGTTGAAGTGGGGGTCCATAGAAATCAAAAGGTTGGGAACCACTGCCCTACATTAACTAGGGCCCAAATAACAACCTCTAGCCATACCGACAACTGGAATGTAACATTGACAACAGTTGCCACTACCACCTCCGCTGTGTGTGCTGGTCAAGTAGCCAATGGCAGTAATGTCCCCGTGGATCATACACACCCAAATTAAAGGGATGACAATGTTAAGAATCCCCTGAAACAAGACAAATGTTCCAGTCCTGTCAAATGTGAAAGCCCATAGTTGCCGAAAACATCAGCCAATGTCATCAACATTAGGAGGTACACAGCACTAAGGTCACACCCATGGTGCATATGTCAGGGTCCATCCTGTGCCTGGGTCACAATGCAACATCACAAATGTCATACTGCTCAGACAACAGCATTGAGTGGGAGGACACATGTAACTGGTCACTGAAATACACCTGCACAGTCAGAGGAGGAAATAGGACACAGTTACGACTATCAGGGCATTCCCTAACATTCCCTAACATCAGCTGTACACATTACCAATGCGGACATCCATATTGTGCCATAACAATGCTATGCATAGTATACACTACATTTCAACTACATATAGGTGGATGTGAAAGATCAGAGACTGGGGCAGGTCCAGATTTTTATGTGTGCTGCTAGTGCCATCAGAGCACCCACAGCCAGTGAAAGGGCTCACCATGAGTATGGAAGTAGGAGAGGGTTGAGTAGGACGAGAAGATGGCAATTCACTATTTGGCCAAAACCTAGAGGAGATGATGCTGACAAGTCCACTAACTGACCACAATACATGTGTACATGTGACATGTAGGTGGGACATAGGCCTGGCATCTGAAAGACTGGATCAATGAACAGGAACCAAGATCACAATGTGAAAATCATCACAAGGCAGGCATGTCACATCACAAATGCCACAACACAGACACACTAATTGTACCCTATTTCATTGCAGAGGACGATGGCTCTCCTGTGGATATGCCTGTCCAGGACTACCCTGATGACATGGATGACGAGCTGACAAACATCAGCCACCAGACCCTGCAAGAGGTCCTTGGAACCCCTCAGACCCCACCTTCAGTCACAAGTAGGAGCACAGAACAAGCAGCCATCGCAGAGGATCCACCTACCACCCCAATTGTACGACCTGCCAGCTCCAATACAGCTGAGGACTCTGACGACACTGCCACCAGCTTTGAGAGAACTGTAGTCGGAGTACAGCGGAAGCTGGACAAGGAGGTGCGGGTGGGGACGCAAACTATGGCAGCCAGCCTAGAGGGGGTGCGTTCATGCATGATGTCAACTGAAGAACAGGCAGAAGCTATGCAAGAGCGAACAACTATCTTGCAGGAAGTAGAAAAAAGGCTGAAGTAAATAAGCACAGCTGTAATACAGTTGACCCAACACCTACAACAGCAATCCTGTCATCACGTGCACGAATGCAACATTGAACCCCTCAGGGCCGACCTGGCTGTCTACCATCGTGATGTGGCTGCTATACTGAAGAACCAGCAGATCCTCCTTGCAGCAGTACTGCCCTTAGGACCCCCACAGGTAGCAGCTACTGGGATGCCTGACTCCACGTCTACACACACTGAGGTGTGTGTTGCCCCTTCACAACCACTACCAACAAGGGCAGAGAAGGCAACACACACATCAGAAGATGAAGACCAGGAACAGATCACCTTCACACGTAAAAGTACCCGAAGCACAAGTCCCTGCCACATTGCCATCTGTTACCAAGGTCCTGCGCTTTCTAACATGCCAGTCTTGCAACAACTGTGCTAAAGCACTGTTCTGCAAACCACTGTCTATCTTGTCAGCCTGCCCAGTGATTGTCTCTCACTAACTCATTGGCAAGTCCTGTCCCTCTGCACTGTCTGACACTTCACCCCAGCATGTCCAATGACATGTCCTTTTGCACTTGTGTAGGGTCACAATGGAAGATGTCACTATAATGGACTCACAATCATGGACAATGTACATATAGCACTTCTGCACTTTTCAATAAATAGCACTAACACAACCACTTTGTCTCTGTGTAATGTGACATATCAACCATGCAGTAGATCACTGAATTTTGCCTCCTGTCAAATATCATAGCTTGTCAATACAACTGTCCTGAAATAATGTGGGCTGATAACTATGCACAGTGGCCTGGATTCTACCATACTCTGCCCTTCCTGAGGGTATATCTGAGGAAAAGAGAAACTATACACCATAATGCTGTGTTCGGCAGATCAACCCTTCTGCAAGGGATATCTAAACCATAAAATAGTGCCTTCAGAAAGTTGCTTCAATGCAAAACTAACACATGTAACATTGCCTACAAATATAAGCGAACAGTCGCCAAACTGCATGAATGGAGGTGTATGAGTTTACATCCAAATAAGTAATCATGCTGAACAGTGTAACAAATGATCTATGTGAGTTATGTACACTATACTACAAGAGAGCTTACTACCACTCACCTTATAAGGGTTTCCTTGGACATGAGACTGCAGTCAGACATAACACAGTGTCCCCAATCCTAAATCTGGAAGCACTGTATGTGACATTGAAAACATACATTATGAAAAAAAAACACTTTGGGATCCATAGTAACTGTGATTGGGGGTTGCAATGAATGGCCAAATCTTTGCAAGGTAGCTTTGGGGTAGCTGCCAATCTTACAGCTCAGTTGTGATTTGTTAGCAGCACAGGACACATAATGTAATACAAAAGAAACACTTATGCCAAGGCCCTGATCTACAAGCATGTCACACATACTGAAAAGGGTTACCTACAGATTTATTAAACAGTAAAAACAGAAGTGAAAACTTGGGGAAAAGCCTTACCTACCCTAATCTACTCTAACTACTCATTACCCACAACTGTCCCTAACTAACCTAAGCTAAACTTACTTATCACATGTAACAAAACGTTCTAAACATCAACACCCACCTCCCTTATGAGATGGGACACATGGAGGACAACAGATACTAACCTAAACACATACTAACCTATACTAAACAAATATATATTTTTGGTTTTTTTTAGTTTTATTTTTTTTAAATGTTTTTTTTTTTTATAAACACACAAGAACCCCAACATTGACACCCACACACTTAAAAATAAACAGTAGAAAGATTCAGGACCCCCCACCCACTAACACTAACTAAACTAACATCCTATACTAACCTAACACTAAGCCCTCTAAACCCACAAAGTATAAGTTCAGGAAAGAGGAGGGAGGGGAGAGAATCATGTTCGTATATTCAGCTACAGGTTGGCCCTCCAGAGGGTCCTCTTGATTGAACGCACCCACCGGTTCACCTGTCGCACCTCCTGCCGCAGTCGACTCATCTTCCGAAGGACACGGTCCAATTTTTGCTGCATTTGTCCAAAAGCAGCAGGGTCAATGGCTGCAGCTGGGGTGGTCTGGGTGCCAGCCGAGGAAGTATGGGGCCATGTAGTGTCCATGGCTGTGGGCTGCCCTGCAGGTGGTGCTGTGCTTGGGCCTAGAGCACTTGCTGTGGATGTTCTGGCGACGGTCCCAGCTGCTGGTGGTGCCACCTGGGTGGTAGTGGTGCTGGTTGTGTGAGCAAAGAAGGTCCGCCTTGTGGAAATGCCCTCCATGCTCCGGAGGCCGGTTCATGTCGATATCTTCTGGCCATTTTTCGGTACCCAGACTCGACTTGAAGTATATGTTGGTACCTCATTGCCCGCCGTTGAAATTCCCTGACCTGGATGGGTGTCATATTAGCAGCTGTGAAGACAAATAGAAAATCTAACATTAGTTACTGCATTGTGTGAAATGGCACAAGAAGTAAATCAGACAATACATCTATTGTACTTGTAACAGCTCATATCATCATACAGATCATTGATTGTCCCTGAGGAAGTACATGGCAAGCCAGCCTACAAAGGTCCTATCACACATAGCACATCCAAACCCTACAAGATGGGTGACAACAGCCATGATTTTGGCATCATAGTTCATCCAGTAGTCAGCTAACAATCATGCTGCACATCCTCCACCACTGCCAGGGCTACAAATGTCATTGGACGGGATGGAAATCTAGGGCCACATGATCTGCAAGTTGTAAATGGACTTGCCAGTATAGTACTCATGGGCGAAACATGAGTGTGTATACTATGTTCAGACAAAAGATTCACTGATTTACATGTTTTTTGTACCAAACTTGTATCATCAGTCCTAGGTACACAATTCAAAAACCTATGCCTGTGTTTGGGGGGGGGGGCTAATAACTAATAATTTCTAACAACAAGGACACCCAGGAAGCTTAGGAAAGCTGGACATGTGTTTGGCTCATCACACACACCACCGGTAAGGAGGATCTCCAAATAGGAGACAGCAAACCCTTGACCAATCCGATCCCCACTCATGTTTAGAAATGCAGACCTTTGTCAACATAATTTACTACCAGTAAGCCATGACTTACAACAAACACAGAGATGCAAGAACACCCCTGGCCATGAGTTGCATGCACACCTAGGCCATTGCACTCAAGTGCCACATACTCGTAGCACTACATGTGGAGCTACATGCTGCTAGGAAGTTCAACCTACAGTTTAATAAGTACATTAGTGAATTGGGAAGCAGAAGTCTGTGGGTAAGCATTTGGCAGCCCCATTCTGTGAGAATTTGGGTCTGACTGGCTGACTAAATCACAAATTTGGTCCAGTGCGACTCTTTCTGATTCAAGTTTATCCACATGACTCATCCCTATTCACATTGCGGTGCCTACAGGACTGACCTAGAATACCTAAATAAGACAATACGATAAGGATTGGCCAACTCAAAGATGGTGATAAAATGATATTCCACTCATGGAACAAAACAAAGATTGGCCAGCGCATCACACTTTGCTATGTGTCCAACACACAGGTGTCCATCACACATCACCAGCAAACACAACACATAACAGGCATATCAACACTTATTGGAGTTGTCTGAGTCCTCGAATCGAGCCACCTCGCCAACAGTGTAGGGTGCCGGTCCACCTGTAAGGCATGGAAGGGATAAATGTGCTCAATGTCTGTGCACTGTACAACATTTCCAAAGACAAATACTATGTGTAAAATTACATCAGAAAGTAAAGCCTCTGAGACATGATGATACTGCATCCTATATAGCACGGCCAACATGTACATACCATGGGTCTTCAGTGAGTGATACACACATATCTGCACACATGCATTGGCCCTAACAATCATGTGGTGGCAAACATGCTCCTTCATTAGTGAGCAGACATAATGATGGAGTGTATTCGTCTCATCATGTGTATCCAAGAGAGACATCCAAAGCCACTTTCCGTGATGACTGCATTATCAGTCAACCAGCCATTGTGACCATGACAAATTTATGACACACAGGTACAATGTACAGAGGGGCAGGGACAGTTGTTAGCCCTCATGTTGTTACAGTTTCTTCATTTGATGTGGCACAGCTATGATGAGTTGCACCAACCATAGAGATATGAACCCATGTGCATACCTTTGGCCAGCCATCCCTAATCGAAATGTGGCACAACAAACTCCAAATACCAGTCTAAGATGTTAGCTGAACGCAGCTAGAACTTGTTCCCTATGTGTTCAAATCCAGATCAGACATGTATCCGAAATGAAGGAGGGACACAATAATCCCTAAGATTTTTTGAATTTCCATGATCGATTTCCTTACATACTCACCAGACACACATGAGACATATGTTCAGGCCACATTGCTATCATCAATTGACGTGAAGCCTGCACTCATTTTCAGCCTCATGTAGTGTATCAAAAGTCAGTCTAGCTGTTGCATCAATAAATGATCATAATTATTTGGAAATTTCTATACCTCACAGGCCACTGTGGCCTATATCTATACATAATTGGCTCCTGATTTGTGTTGCTGTTTGACACAAAGGCGGCACTAACTTACATTATGCAAATGTATTCAGTAAGTTTGCGGAGCTCTTGCTTCCTAACAGCTAGCAATTGTGGTCCTTAACAAAGTAGCTATATGACCTTGTATGTTTCAGTGGCATTCCACACACTCAACAACATTGCCGGCAGATTTTGAAAAAATCAGCTGATGTCACTACAGAGCATTTAAACGTGCACATTTACATGATTTGTACTCACCAACAGGGCCATCAATCACAATCCCCAGGTGGTCCAGCAGATCTTGCTCCCTGGAGATAAGGACAGCCCAGCGGTGCTTCAGCTGGTGGTCGTTTCTTGGTGTCCGATAAATCTGTTACAGATGATGCAACACCTTTGCCCACATGAGCCTCCGTGCCTCAGTGTGATACCCCTGTATCACCCACCCACCTGCCTCAATCATTAGGGGTAAGAAATGGCACACCAGCCATATAAATCCACCCAGCTCCTCCTCACCCATCTTGCCAAGACGAGGCCTACCCAACATCTTTGCAGCAACAGAGAAATAGGGGATAAAAGGAAACAAAGGAGAATAGGGGGAAAGTAGAACAGGAAAAACTTAAACTAAACAACTAACACAGCCCGACTATACCCAAACTAACACTACCCACAACAGACTCCCAGCAAAACAAAGACAATACTATACAACACAAAAGTACACAACAAACACTCAGACAGGATACAACAAGTTTTTATTCAGGAGACAAAAGCACAATTTGACCAGACAAAACTCTGAACACAGCCACACAGTCAGGAAATATCACAGACTGCAAAGTGAAAGTGAAAGTACACCCACTGTACATAATCTGTAAACAGGATATCCTATTACATCACTTCTTGCCTAAACGGCAGGCGTTTTTATTGTTATGCGTCATTTTTTTCTACGAATAGGAGTAGAATTGAGCCCGCATCCATATGTTTGGAAATAGTTTTACACTTAACCAATTTTCTGAGGTACAGTGTGGAAGATACAGTTCAGGGGCAATGGTTATTTCAGGGCATTATGCTTCATTTTTGGGCCATAAACGACATTTTTTGACGCTTGTGTGTCATTTTTTGATGCGTATGCGTCAAAATTTCAGGCATTAACTGGGTTTGGGTCATTTTACCATTTTAATGTTATATTACAGTTGTGACAAAACTGAGATAGGCTTATTGCACCCACTTTGGCCATGACGGTGTATGGGCACATGTGACATCATACTACTGCAGACCATGATCCGCTACTTCATGTACAGGATTTTCACTCTTGACTGACGCACTAGATGGGCAAACGTGTGGCCTACATATCTGTATTGCACAAATTGGGCATGTTTGGCGTCAGGAGAGGATTGCAAGGTGAAGTACATAAGTACAATACCTCAATGCCTATGGCTCAATGTGTGTGCATTGGCTACTAATGTATTTGTTGACCCACTGTGTGAGCATCACATGATGCATCATTGCAAATATGCTTGTATGAATGTGGAGTCAATGTGTCCAACCCTCAGATGCAAGTCAGTGTGGAAATGAGAGAGGACATGTGTTAGTCATACATGTAGCAACATCTGTTGTGTGCACTTCCTAGTTTTTGGGTAACGTAAACACCATAAATGACAAAGCATGCACCGGATAGATAGCAGACGCTTGTTTATGTCAATGGTCCAAAACTTGCCCATCACATGTCCTGGAAATTTGGATGCTGCTTCCTAGGCACTTGTTGGTACACCCACCATGAGTCAGGCACATGTACAGACTAAGTGGGTACCATGTTATTGACACGGAAAGCCAAAGGTGAACCACAATTGTAATATCACGCCACAGTTGCGGTCATATGACTGAGCCACAACTCTCCTGTGGCAGTGGTGGACCAGCAGACCAAGCAGCACGTGACCACATATTTCCAGTGATCAATTGCACAGAGGTGCCTGGTTCATGTGTGTGGTCCAATGTTGATCCTGTATATTTTTAGGGGTCTATGTTGTCACAGTTACGTCCAGGTCTCATCATGAGTCAGTGGCGGCTATTCCTGTATCTCCTTCGGAGATCAATGAAAGGAAAGCCAATGAGGATATAAGAACCTACATGGGGATGGTCCCACCCTGTCATTGCAGACGTGTTATGAGACTGTCAACAGGGCAACCTTGGTGTGCTGAGTGAGATCATATCTCAGGAGTCTTGTACCGGCAGGTGTCATCACAACATTTGTACACAGGTTGGCCTGTAAAGTTCCCACTGCATCTGTGAATATCATAGCATCTGTGTTGATTAATCTTGCAGCTATTCAGCACGCACAGCCCATCAATGTGTTGAGAGCAATGTGATTCAGCGTGTGAACTGTCAAGGTCCTAACGTGTGGACTTTTCATGCACATTATCTGACGTTGATGGTTCTGCTGGAGGCACCATACCCAATCCCTGCATACGGCCATAGTACACTGTCACACTTTGTCGCTCATGCATACATGAGACCCAGACAAGGGATAGGCTACGATTTGCATATTTGGAGACAAGTTCCCAATTATAGTATGATAAATAAGCAGATTATGCTAAGTAACATATTTGAGTATGCATTGAAGAACCACCTGACAAAATACACCCGGAGGAATGTGAGGGTTGGGAAAGCAACTATGATACATATGTAGCCACAAGGAACCTTTAGGGAAACACACAGACAGGTGCCAGACAGGCTGACAGGGTGCAGGGTCAATCAGGATCCAGCAATTTCACAAGGTACATACTTAGTGGTCTGACTAAGACCGGTTGGAGGAAGAACAAGACAGTTGATATGGAAAACTGTGTTTATCCTGTGTTTTGGAAGGTGACACATAAACCCAAGGGCTGTGTTACACAGCTTATTATTCTAGCAATGCATAACAGTGTAATTAACAATACGGCAGCTTCTATGCTGTTCCAAGCATCTGCAAGGGCAGTGCATGTTCAAATGGCTGGTCTGCATGGAGGTGCTCACAGGTGTGTGCTGCATCAGTTTCTCACAAGTCCTGTAGGTGAGATTTGAGTTCAAATGGCCAACAGTACCTTTCACATGGGAAGCAAACTACAGGTGAGAGCAGGGCTTAGAGACTACTAGCCAGTGCATTATTTAACCTGACGTCGATGCAGGCAGATGTACATTGACTATGGCATACCATACTAAAGGGTGAAGCACACTGGATAAATATTGTTAGTCTGTGTGTGTGTAGAGGAGGGAATATCTGGGTACACATATTACCATTTCAGGGACCTCTTAAGACAGGTGGGGCGAGACCAGGAACATGGGTATGTCAGGACTTAGGACATGGGCTGACATGTACATGGAATGTCATGTGCGCAATGCTTGTCATAGGTGTGGCACTTGTGCTCTCTATGTTCTGCTTATATGGAATTCTAGTCACAGATAGTCCTTGCAAAGATAGGTGCTGTACGACTTAATGCTGTCAAGGGTCTGGTCATACCTTCCTGTTACCAATGCAATAGCACATCCACTGCCTCATGTATCAGGCCTTTTTTTCCCTTATTGACTGATGGTGTCTTACTTGTGTGCCATATGCTGCGATGAAACATGTTGCCAATATGTATGTGTGAAATAGGTGTGTCTTCCTCTGCTATTGGCCTTCAAAGGTGAAATATATGTCATTTACATACGCATCACAATTGCTTTGGAGAATTCTGTGTCCTGATCGGTATATCAGCAATGCTCCATGAGGCTACACTCTTATTCTGATAGTTAGAGATAAAGGTGAGCAAAAATGATTACCCAGACCATGATATGGTGATTATTATAGGTGTTTATTTACATATGTTGTACAGTGGTGATGGTGAGTTGTTTCAAAAGAAATTGTTGACAATATGTTGGCACCTACGCAATCCAGTAGCTGTGTTTTGTTGGTCCCCCTCATGTTGATGGCCAGCATCCTCCTCTTCCGCCTCTTCAGGCATTTGTGGCTCTGGTTCTAATAGGGGAATGTTCCTTCGTACACAAATGTTGTGCAGGATGGCACATGTTAAAATGATCTTGCAGACCATTTCTGGTGAGTATAGGAGGCTGCCACCAGTGATGTCGAGGCACCCGAATCTCGACTTCAGGATGCCAAAGGTCCTCTAGACTATGGTGCGTGTACATGTGTGCAGTCAATGGCACCAAGGACGTGTGGGAATCCATTAATGAGGTAAAACCCCTGCTTGGTCTCCTGCTGCTTCTGCTGTGTGTTTGGGAAGCAGACGTTGCGGGGTGTGAGTCTGATGATGGCATCCAGTACCTTGGGCAGGAAGGCGGAGAATGATGGCTGTGATATCCCAGCAACCAGGGTGCCAGTGGTTTGAAAGGAGCCACTTGCCAACATGTGTAGTACAGCTAGCAGCTTGGTTTCTGTTGGGATGGTGGGGGGTGTCTGCAAGCTGGGTGCCAACTGTGGCTCAATGTTGCACAGCAGCTGCTGAATGGCTTGCAAGTTCAACCTTACCTCTGGATGATGTCATGTTCCCTGAGGCCATGAAGGGTTGTCCTGGTGCGGAATATCCTCTCCTGCCTTCTGCGTTGCCTTTGGGGTCCCTGCTGGTGTTGTGGAAGCTGCTGTTGTTGTTGCTGTGCTCTGCGTCTGCGTGTAAGCTGAATGAGAAGCACCTCCATGTCTTCCTTTTGCTGCTCTGCTGTTGCTTCTCTGTGTTTTGATTAAATACAGGTGTGTTTGCCCCATTTTAACGCCTGCCCCGACCCAGGTGTTACTTTTTTACGCAAATCGGGCTGTGCGTCATTTTCCGACTTCGCCTCCCGGCCATGCGGGATTTTTGTGCGGTAGCATAAATACGACGCACGGGTGTTTGTGTCATTTTTTGGACGGGAATGCCTACCTTGCATATCATTAACGCAAGCTGGTTTCCCGCATCCAGAAAATGGCACACACGGTGGGGTTTTGACGCCAGCGGGCGTCAAAGTTTAAATATGGGCAAGGTTTGCGATGAATGTGCGTCAACATTTTTGACGCACATTCTGCGCAGATGGAGTATAAATATGCCCCCTATTGCTTCTGTGAAGCGTTCCTATGCCTTCTGGATACGTTGACGCTTTTCCAAAGCAGCCTAGAAACTCACAAAGAGGTTATAAAACAAATACGAAACATATTCACAATGTTTTTTTATGTATTTTTTTAATCATATATACAAGCCTTTGGCATAAAATATCTGTTGATTGTTGTTAATGAAGAGGTTCGGAAAAAAACGTGTGTCGGAACTACAGCTGCTAACCTTGAAGCTAAACAACAAAATGCAAGTTTTTGTTTGGGGTTATCATGCTATAACTTTCTGCTAATCATTTAAGCTCCCCGTGCCAACCTCAAGAAACAGTGTTGAGTGTAACGTAACTGGTATGTATATAAAGCGCTACAGTGTCTACAGGTGGATTAGGCACTTTACATAAAATACAAAAATTTTGAAGACAACATGAGTTCAAATAAAATGAAAATCCAGGGGCGAGGTTTGGCCTTGGTTTATCATGAAATAATTTTCTCAAAATCACTTACGCTACAATTTTTTATTTTTTAGTAAAATGTAACTTGTGCTTATTTAAAGCACTCACATTTAAGTGGATTTCACACTATACCTTCAGGTAGATTATGCCCCATATTTACAATGAAACAATTTAAAAGACAGCATATGTCCAAAATAAATTTAAACGTCTAGCTTAAAGAAAAAAATCCAAGTACGAGGTTTGGTGTGCGGTTAATGTAGTATCGTTTTGTATAAATCATGCAATCTCCTTCAGCCAACCCCAACAAAACTGTGTTGTAATGTAACGTAACTCACACTTATTTAAAGTGCAGCAAATACCTTCAGCTGGATTAAGCACTATAAATAAAATACGACAATTTAGAAGACAACATGTGTTCAAATAAATCACAAAAAAAGAGAAAATATCAAACAGGACCAACCAGCAACTCGCCAAACAAGAAAGAAAAAAAAGTATGCCTGTAAAACAATAAATAAACAAAAGAGGAGGAATACAAGTACTAGGTCCATGCTCCGGAGGTGGGAACAAAATGAAGAAAAGGAGGGCACAAATAGCAAACTAACCACACAAAAAAAAAGGATTCTCATAATGACACACCAGCGAACCAATTAAAACGAAAGGCGGATAGAAACCCCACAGGAAAACACAACACGCCTCGAAGAGGCAGCACATGCGCTGCCTAGGCGAGAACTAAAAAAGAAGTTTAAGGCTTGGCAAGGGGTTTTAAATGCAAAATTCACATGGCAGTGGGACACTGCCATTAGGCTGCAATGGCAGGCTTGGGACGAGTTTTGGGATGTGGGTGGCACAATAAGTGCTGCAGGCCCACTAGTACCATTTGATTTTTAGGCCCTGGGTATATGGTATACCACTCTACAAGGGACTTACTTGTAAATTAAATATGGCAATCAAATATATGCCAATCAAACCGTGTTTTAGGGTGAGAACACAAACACTTCAACACTGGTTAACAGTAGTGAAGTATGCAGAGTCCTAGGGCCAACAAGCAGAAATTCAACAACAAATAGGTAGAGGAAGGCAAAATGTTTTGGGGCCACCCTGTAGAAGGGGCCATTTCCAACACACACCATAAATTAATTTGTGCCCACCCTCTGATAGCGTGGCACAGAGCAGGCAGGCTTAACTTAAGAGGCAATATGTGAAGTATTTGTGCAACACTTAAAACAGTAAAACAGTGAAAACACCTCATAAGGATAGAAATATAGAGCTTAATTTAACAAACAAAACAAGACTATAACAACAAATATCCAATACAAAGAAGTCGAGATATTAATTTTTAATGAATACCTGAAATTGTGGTGCTTCAAAACTTAAAGCAACAGCTGAGGCTATCTGGTCGTGCTAGACCGGGGGAAATCCAAAGTTCAGGGCGACCGCGATGGATCAAGGGCCTGCTACAGGAACTAACCTTGTCCTACTGAAACAGGACCTTGTGTGGAAGGCTGCGTCTGATGCAAGAAGCAGAAGAGGCAATGGGAAGGCAATGCTTTGGTTTCTATCAGTGCAGTGATAGATGCATCGTCGTAGAACTGTGCGGTTGTCGATTCTTGAGCAGTGGTGCTGGGTCGAACCCTTTGCGATGAAGGGGACTCATCATCGAGCCGTGCAGCTGGCAATGCGAAGGTGATGTGTTGGGGCTGATGGAGATGCGCAGATCCTGAGAAGCGCAATTGGTGATGGAATGTCCTCGTCCTCAGTGGCGATGCATCGTCATCAAGGCGAAATGCAGTGGTTCCGATCAGCGCAGTGACGGTGATGCATGGATTCTAGTGGATCAGCACAGGGAAACCCACTTCCAAGGGCCCAGAACTGGATTGGCACCACTTGGCAGGGCATGACTCACAGTTGGCAGAGTTCAGCAACTGTAGCAGAGGTGGGAGAAGTTTTTGATGTCCCTGAGTCTTCAGAACTGGAGGCAAGCCAGCAAGCCCTTAGAGTTACTTTGGTTCTGGGAACGTAGAGATGCAGGTCCAGTCCTTCTCACTCCCAGGCAAGAAGGGGCAGCAGGCATCAGGACAGGCACAGCAAATCAGGAGTCCAGCAAAGTCCAGCAGAGTTCCAGCAGAGTGAAAGTCCCTTTAGTAGCACAGCAGTCCTTCTTCCTGGCAGAATGTTCTCTGGTCTAGAAGTGTACAGATTTGGCGCTGTCTGAGGTCCAGTACTTATACCCAGTGTGCTTTTGATGTGGAAGAGACTTTAAAGAGAGGCCTTTGAAGTGCACAGAGGCCCTGCCTTTCTTACCCTGGCTCCGGGCACACTACACAGGGTTATGCAGCCCATTAAGAGGCCTCAGGTCCCAGCCCATTCAGGTGTATGTGTTAGCTCCTCCCTTCCATTCTGTCCAGGATAAGCCATCAACATACAGATGACCACTCAGTCACACCTAAGCTCCTTTTGTGTGTGCCTGTCTGGAGGGAATGCACAAGAGCCCAGCTGTCACCCACCCTGATGTGTTTTCGGAGACAGGCAGCAGCACTAATTGGTTAAAGTAGGAAAATGCCAACTTTCTAAAAGTGGCATTTTCAGACTTACAACTTAAAATTCAACTTTACCATAAGTTGTGATTGTAAATTGTGAGTCCAGAGACACCAAACTCAAAATATCTATCTGGTCCCAATTGGAAATTACACTTATAAAGTGTAATAAGGCAATCCCAATGTTTACTGGCATCAGTGAAAAACAAATTTAAGAGTTTTTGACTACCTAGACATGTAAAACTTAAACGTTTATGTCCAACTTTTTAAATGGACTGCACCTTGCTCTTGGGACTGTCCAGGTCTCGCCTTAGGGGCGACTTATATGTATTAAAAAGGAAGGCATGTGAGTTAACTTACCAGGTCGACATGACAGTTTAAAATGTGCACACAGGCTCTGCAATGGCAGGTCTGAGACTGGTTTAATGGGCTACTAAAGTGGGAGCACAAGCAGTGCTGCAGTCCCACCTGGGGCATTTAATTTACAGTCCCTGGGCACAGGTGGTGCACTATACTAGGGACTTACAAGTACATTAAAGATGCGAGTTGTGGATAGGCCAATGTTACCATGTTTTAGGGAAAGAGCACATGCACTTTAGCACTGGTAACCAGTGGTAAAGTGTCCGGAGTCCTGAACTCAACAAAAACATATTCAGCAAAAAGGAGGAAGGCAAACAGTTTGGGGATGCCCCTATGGAAAGGGCCAGGTACAACAGGGACATAGGGGTAAATATGAAGCCAAATAGCTATTTGGGTACTGAGGAGGAAATATCACAACCTTGGAGACTTATAAAGTAAAGTTGCTGACCTGCGTTGCAACAGAGAAAGAAGACGAACTGCAGTGCAAATGTGTCTGCATTGTGGGGGAAGCATAGTTTTTTTACAGGATTGTGCCCTTCCTGTGCAGAAACCATGCTTCAAGGTGTTTCCTACTTTGGATATGTGCTGTAAAATACAGCACACATGCAAAGAGGAAAAACTAGGAAAAATTAAAACATTTCTCTTCATTATACCTGCCTCAAGGAGTAGCCTAATTTTAGCGCACATCTCTATTTACAATTCTGTTTAGATAGGGATTTGCCTCAAAACCCATAGGTGGTTGCATGTGAATGCCCAGGCATCATCCATAGAACACCCTCTTGTTGAAAAGTAATGCAATACCACGTATTGTGCAACTTTGCATTTCTTTTGGTTACAATCGAATGCACATTGAGATTTGTCTTGGATTGTAAATACTGCCACCGCCTGTTTGTGACAGGTCTTCGTAAAGCAAACCCATCCAAGGTATATCTTCCTCAGAGTATCTTGTAAATTTGGGCCTGTGATTTGATCCACTAGTAGAAGGTTCATCACTTAAACAACTTGCCAAAGCTAGGAGTCATCATTCAGTTTAAACTGAAGCAGGTGAATAGAGGAAAGGAATTAAACTTAATTAATAGATGGAAACTGCTGGATATATTTAGCCATATATGTCCTGTGCTCAATTAATAGATGGACACTGCTGGATACATTTTTGTTATATCTGTCCTTTGCATATTATTATAACTCATGTAAATCAAGAGATTGGCAAACTATCTTTATTCTCATCCTTTGTGAATACATCTATTATAGACATCTCTTACAAATTGTTAACAGAAGGTCTTGAGGTTCCAACAAAGAGAGCTTGAGGAAAAATAATAGAATAAACTATATGTAATGACGGATGCTTACTCAATTATTCTTCTCAATCTTTTATTTACTCGATAGTGGCATAACATATACATAAGCAAGTATCTTGCTTCTTTGCTCGCCCCCCTCAAGCCATTGAATGCCCAACATTTGCTAACACTTATCCAACATTCTATATGACACCGGTTCAGTGTATGGTTCCTTCATTGGTACAAACTACCTTACGATGATACGTGTCATACCACACGTCCCCCCTCATTAATATTAATTAACAAATGAAACATGTACTGTATCTTGAAATTTGGATAATAGATTAGCGAATAATTTCAATGGATAGGGGCATATTTACAAGCCCCTAGCGCCTCCTTTTGCCGCTCTAGTGTAATTTATTTTTAGCTAAGGCAGCATCATGGAGGCCTTTTTCCACACCAGCTTGACAAAGTGGCACAATGCAACCATTGCGCCACTTTGTAACCCCTTGCTCCACATTATGCCTACGCCAGGCATAATGTATAAAAGGGGGACGTTCACCCATTACGAGGCCCAGAAAGATGGTGCAGCGAAATTTACAAGATTTCACTGTGCTATTTTTCCTGTTATTTTTAACACCTACCAAAGGCAGGCGTTAAAGTGATGATCCCATTGTTGCCAATGGGTTTCCCCACGCATTGCTGGACTAGCATCATCATTTTGGGAGCTAGTCAGCCAATGCGCCACAATAGCATCAAAATTGTTGTTGCTATTGTGCTAACATGCTCTGTGGTCCACTGTATTGTAAATATGGCACTACCATGGTGATATTAGGGGGCGCACGTGGTGTAAGAAAAGGTGGGCCACTTTCTTGTAAATATCCCCCATAGAATGCTAAGGAATAACATGTTACTAAATATTATAAATTTACACTAAATCATATTGAAACTTATTCGTATCGAATATACTAGAATGTATTCTTAACATTACTAGTCACAGATGAAATCCTTTAATGTGGAAGGTTTAAGGATAGATCTAGCAAATCTTCTGCTTCTCGGTTCCTTTTGAGTGTCCTTGTTGATGTTTGATTCATTGGTAGGTGTAGGAAGTTGGCTCTGTATGTACTATTTCAAAGCAAGAAATAGCATGCAGAGTCCAAGGGTTACCCTCAGAGGTAAGATAGTGGCAAAAAGAGATAATTCTAATGCTCTATTTTGTGGTAGTGTGGTCGAGCAGTAGGCTTATCAGAGGGTAGTGTTAAGCATTTGTTGTACACACACAGGCAATAAATGAGGAACACACACTCAGAGACAAGTCCAGGCCAATAGGTTTTTGTATAGAAAAATATATTTTCCTAGTTTATTTTAAGAACCACAGGTTCAAGATTTACAAGTAATACTTCAAATGAAAGGTATTTCACTTAGGAACTTTAGGAACTTTGAATTAGCAAAATAGCATATACAGTTTTCACACAAATGGCAATAAGCTATTTTAAAACTAGACAGTGCAATTTTCAACAGTACCTGGGGGAGGTAAGTGTTTGTTAGTTTTGCAGGTAAGTAAACCACCTACAGGGTTCAAAGTTGGGTCCAAGGTAGCCCACCGTTGGGGGTTCAGGGCAACCCCAAAGTTACCACACCAGCAGCTCAGGGCCGGTCAGGTGCAGAGGTCAAAGTGGTGCCCAAAACACATAGGCTTCAATGGAGAAGGGGGTGTCCCGGTTCCAGTCTGCCAGCAGGTAAGTACCTGCGTCTTCGGAGGGCAGACCAGGGGGGTTTTGTAGGGCACCGGGGGGGACACAAGTCAGCACAAAAAGTATACACTCAGCGGCACAGGGGCGGCCGGGTGCAGAGTGCAAACAGGTGTCGGATTTGCAATGGAGTTCAATGGGAGACCCAGGGGTCTCCTCAGCGAAGCAGGCAGGCAAGGGGGGGGGGGGGCTCCTCAGGGTAGCCACCACCTGGGTAAGGGAGAGGGCCACCTGGGGGTCGCTTCTGCACTGGAGGTCGGATCCTTCAGGTCCTGGGGGCTGCGGGTGCAGTGTCTTTACCAGGCGTCGGGTTCTTAGAAGCAGGCAGTCGTGGTCAGGGGGAGCCTCTGGATTCCCTCTGCAGGCGTCACTGGGGGGACTCAAGGGGGTCAACTCTGGCTACTCACAGGGTCGCAGTCACCGGGGAGTCCTCCCTGTAGTGTTGTTTCTCCGCAGGTCGAGCCAGGTGCGTCGGATGCAGAGTGCAAAGTCTCACGCTTCGGGCGGAAAACGTGTTGTCTTTAGAAGTTGCTTCTTTGTTGCAAAGATGTTTCCTCTTTAGAGCAGAGCCACTGTCCTTGCGGTCCTTTTAGATGCAGGGTAGTCCTCTGAGGCTTCAGAGGTCGCTGGACCCTGTGGAACGCGTCGCTGTTGCAGTTTTTCTTGAAGTGGGGAGACAGGCCGGTAGAGCTGGGGCCAAAGCAGTTGGTGTCTCCGTCTTCTCTGCAGGGCTTTCAGGTCAGCAGTCCTTCTTCGTCTTAGGTTGCAGTAATCTATCTTGCTAGGTTCTGGGCGCCCCTAAATACTCACATTAGGGGTGTGTTTAGGTCTGGGGGTTAGTAGCCAATGGCTACTAGCCCTGAGGGTGGCTACACCTTCTTTGTGCCTCCTCCCTGAGGGGAGGGGGGCACATCCCTAATCCTATTGGGGGAATCCTCCATCTGCAAGATGGAGGATTTCTAAAAGTTAGAGTCACCTCAGCTCAGGACACCTTAGGGGCTGTCCTGATTGGCCAGTGACTCCTCCTTGTTTTTCTCATTATCTCCTCCGGCCTTGGCGCCAAAAGTGGGGCCGTGGCCGGAGGGGGTGGGCATCTCCACTAGCTGGAGTGCCCTGGGGCGCTGTAACAAAGGGGGCTCACCGCCAGGTGTTACAGTTCCTGGAGGGGGAGGTGAGAAGCACCTCCTCCCAGTACAGGCTTTGTTACTAGCCACAGCGTGACAAATGCACTCTCCCCATGTGGCCAGCAACATGTCTGGTGTGTAGCAGGCTGGTAAAACTAGTCAGCCCACACTGGAGGTCGGGTATGTTTTCAGGGGGCATCTCTAAGAAGCCCTCTGGGGTGTATTTCACAATAAAATGTACACTGGCATCAGTGTGCATTTATTGTGCTGAGAAGTTTGATACCAAACTTCCCAGTTTTCAGTGTAGCCATTATGGTGCTGTGGAGTTAGTGTATGACAGACTCCCAGACCATATACTCTTATGGCTACCCTGCACTTACAATGTATAAGGTTTTGCTTAGACACTGTAGGGGCATAGTGCTCATGCACCTATGCCCCCACCTATGGTATAGTGCACATTGCCTTAGGGCTGTAAGGTCTGCTAGAGGGGTGACTTACCTATGCCATAGGCAGTGTGAGGTTGGCATGGCACCCTGAGGGGAGTGCCAAGTCGACTTAGTCATTTTCTCCGCACCAGCACACACAAGCTGGCAAGCAGTGTGTCTGTGCTGGGTGAGGGGTCCCCAGGGTGGCATAAGACATGCTGCAGCCCTTAGAGACCTTCCCTGGCATCAGGGCATCTTGGTACCAGGGGTACCAGTTACAAGGGACTTACCTGGATGCTAGGGTGTGCCAATTGTGGAAACAAAGGTACAGGTTAGGGAAAGAACACTGGTGCTGGGGCCTGGTTAGCAGGCCTCAGCACACTTTCAAATCATACCTTGGCATCAGCAAAGGCAAAAAGTCAGTGGGTAACCATGCCAAGGAGGAATTTCCTTACACAACCCCCCTCCCCCAAACGAAAGAAGATGAGACTAACCTTTCCCAAGAGAGTCTTCATTTTCTAAGTGGAAGAACCTGGAAAGGCCATCTGCATTGGCATAGGCAGTCCCAGGTCTGTGTTCCACTATAAAGTCCATTCCCTGTAGGGAGATGGACCACCTCAACAGTTTTGGATTTACACCTTTCATTTGCATTAGCCATCTGAGAGGTCTGTGGTCAGTTTGAACTACAAAGTGAGTACCAAAGAGGTATGGTCTCAGCTTCTTCAGGGACCAAACCACAGCAAAGGCCTCCCGCTCAATGGCACTCCAACGCTTCTCCCTGGGGAGTAACCTCCTGCTAATGAAAGCAACAGGCTGGTCAAGGCCATCATCATTTGTTTGGGACAAAACTGCCCCTATCCCATGTTCAGAAGCATCAGTCTGCACAATGAACTGCTTGGAGTAATCTGGAGCTTTTAGAACTGGTGCTGTGCACATAGTTGGTTTCAGGGTATCAAAGGCCTGTTGGCATTCTACAGTCCAGTTTACCTTCTTGGGCATTTTCTTGGAGGTAAGTTCTGTGAGGGGTGTCACTATTGATCCATATCCCTTCACAAACCTCCTGTAGTACCCAGTCAAGCCAAGGAATGCCCTGACTTGAGTCTGGGTTTTAGGAGCTGCCCAGTCCAGAATAGTCTGGATCTTGGGCTGGAGTGGCTGAACTTGGCCTCCACCTACAAGGTGTCCCAAGTAAACCACAGTTCCCTGCCCTATCTGACATTTGGATGCCTTGATACAGAGGCCTGCTGCTTGCAGGGCCTTTAAAACCTTCTTCAGTTGGACCAGGTGATCCTGCCAGCTGGAGCTAAAGACAGCAATATCGTCAAGATAAGCTGCACTAAAGGACTCCAAGCCAGCAAGGACTTGATTCACCAACCTTTGGAAGGTGGCAGGGGCATTCTTTAAACCAAAGAGCATAACAGTGAACTGATAGTGCCCATAAGGTGTGGAGAATGCTGTCTTTTCTTTTGCTCCTGGTGCCATTTTGATTTGCCAGTACCCTGCTGTCAAGTCAAAGGTACTTAAGTATCTGGCAGCACCTAGTTTGTCAATTAATTCATCTGCCCTTGGAATGGGATAGGCATCTGTCTTGGTGACAGAATTAAGTCCTCTGTAGTCCACACAAAACCTCATCTCTCTCTTTCCATCTTTGGTGTGAGGTTTGGGGACTAAGATCACTGGGCTAGCCCAGGGGCTGTCAGAGTGCTCAATGACTCCCAATTCCAGCATCTTGTGGACTTCCAACTTTGATGTTTTCCTTAATTTGGTCAGACTGTCTGAAAATGTTGTTTTTGACAGGCATGCTGTCTCCTGTGTCCACATCATGGGTACACAGGTGTGTCTGACCAGGGGTTAGGGAAAAGAGCTCAGCAAACTGTTGCAGGACCTTCCTACAGTCAGATTGTTGTTGGCCAGAGAGGGTGTCTGAATAGATCACTCCATCAACTGAGCCATCTTTAGGGTCTGTGGAGAGGAGATCAGGGAGAGGTTCACTCTCAGCTTCCTGGTCCTCATCTGTTACCATCAACAGATTCACATCTGCCCTGTCATGAAAGAGTTTGAGGTGGTTCACATGGATCACCCTTTTGGGGGTCCTGCTAGTGCCTAGGTCTACCAGGTAGGTGACCTGACTCTTTCTCTCTAGCACTGAGTAAGGGCCACTCCATCTGTCCTGAAGTGCCCTGGGAGCCACATGCTCCAGTACCCAGACTTTCTGCCTGGCTGAAACTCAACCATAGCAGCCGTTTGGTTATACCACATCTTCTGGAGTTGTTGGCTGGCCTCAAGGTGTTTGCTTGCCTTTTCCATGTACTCTGCCATCCTTGAACGTAGGCCTACTACATAGTCCACTATATCTTGTTTAGGCTCATAAAGAGGTCTCTCCCAGCCTTCTTTTACAAGAGCAAGTGGTCCCCAGACAGGATGGCCAAACAGAAGTTCAAAGGGGGAAAACCCTACTCCCTTCTGAGGCACCTCTCTGTAGGCGAAAAGCAGACATGGCAAGAGGACATCCTATCTCCTTTTGAGTTTTTCAGGGAGCCCCATTATCATGCCTTTCAATGTCTTGTTAAACCTTTCTACAAGACCATTGGTTTGTGGATGGTATGGTGTGGTGAATTTGTAAGTCACCCCACACTAATTCCACATGTGCTTCAGGTATGCTGTCATGAAGATGGTACCCCTGTCAGGCACCACCTCCTTAGGAAATCCCACTCTGGTAAAGATACCAATGAGTGCTTTTGCTACTGCAGCGGCAGTAGTGGACCTAAGGGGAATTGATTCAGGGTATCTAGTAGCATGATCCACTACTACTAGTATGTATTGGTTCCCTGAGGCTGTGGGAGGTTCAAGTGGACCCACTATGTCCACACCCACTCTTTCAAAGGGGACCCCCACCACTGGAAGTGGAATGAGGGGGGCCTTTGGGTGTCCACCTGTCTTACCACTGGCTTGACAGGTGGCACAGGAGACACAAAACTCCTTTACCTTCTGGGACATGTTGGGCCAATAGAAATGGTTGACTAACCTCTCCCAAGTCTTGGTCTGTCCCAAATGCCCAGCAAGTGGAATATCATGAGCTAAGGTCAGAATGAACTCCTTAAACTCCTGAGGCACTACCACTCTCCTAGTGGCACCAGGTTTGGGATCTCTTGCAGTGTAGAGGAGTCCATCTTCCCAATAGACTCTATGTGTTCCAGTGATTTTTCCTTTGGACTCTTCAGCAGCTTGCTGCCTAAGGCCTTCAAAAGAGGGACATGTTTCTTGCCCCTTACACAACTGCTCTCTTGTGGGTCCCCCTGGGCCTAGGAGCTCAACCTGATAAGGTTCTAACTCCATGGGCTCAGTTCCCTCAGAGGGCAGAACTTCTTCCTGGGAATAGAGGTTCTCTTTCTCTTGTTGTGT
The DNA here is from genome assembly GCF_031143425.1 of Pleurodeles waltl. Classification (NCBI taxonomy): domain Eukaryota; kingdom Metazoa; phylum Chordata; class Amphibia; order Caudata; family Salamandridae; genus Pleurodeles; species Pleurodeles waltl. The sequence continues at coordinate 415,060,133 of NC_090437.1, read as the reverse complement.
TAAAGCTGGTTCCCCAGTCTTCTTTCCTTTTCTCTTGGAGGGTTGGGCCCTTTTTCCAGGCTCCAACACCACTTTTTCACCCTGAGCTTTGCACTGTGCCCTTGTCTTGACACACACCAGTTCAGGGATACCCAGCATGGCTGCATGGGTTTTGAGTTGAGGACTCCAGGTCATTTCCAAGCAAACAGTCTACAGGGATATTTGAGGAGACCACCACCTGTTTCAGGCCATTGACCCCTCCCCACTCTAAAGTTACCATAGCCATGGGATGTACTTTAGTCTGATTGTCAGCATTGGTGACTGGATAAGTTTGTCCAGCCAGGTATTGACCAGGGGAAACCAGTTTCTCTGTCACCATGGTGACACTGGCACATGTATCCCTCAGGCCTTCTACACTTGTCCCATTAATTAAGAGTTGCTGTCTGTATTTTTGCATATTAGGGGGCCAGGCAGCCAGTGTGGCTAAGTCCACCCCACCCTCAGAGACTAATGTAGCTTCAGTGTGAACCCTGATTTGCTCTGGGCACACTGTTGATCCCACTTGGAGACTGGCCATTCCAGTGTTAGCTGGAGTAGAGTTAGAAGTGGAACCTTTCTTGGGACAGGCCTTGTCTCCAGTTTGGTGTCCCTGCTGATTACAGCTACGGCACCAGGCCTTTTTGGGATCAAAGTTTTTACCCTTTTACCTAAAATTGGATTGTGAAAAGGCTTTGGACCCTCCCTCCTGAGCAGGTTTTTGGGGCCCTGTAGAAGACTCTTTACTTTTTCCCTTGGATGTCTCAACACTCTTCCCCTGGGGAGTCCTTGTGACCCCTTTCTTTTGGTCACCCCCTGTGGAAGTTTTGGTCACCCTAGTCTTGACCCAATGGTCCACCTTCTTTCCCAATTCTTGGGGAGAAATTGGTCCTAGGTCTACCAGATGCTGATGCAGTTTATCATTGAAACAATTACTTAACAGGTGTTCTTTCACAAATAAATTGTACAGCCCATCACAATCATTTACACCACTGCCATGAATCCAACCATCCAGTGTTTTAACTGAGTAGTCAACAAAATCAACCCAGGTCTGGCTCGAGGATTTTTGAGCCCCCTGAACCTATTCCTGTACTCCTCAGTTGAGAATCCAAAGCCCTCAATTAGGGTAGCCTTCATGAGGTCATAGGATTCTGCATCTTCTCCAGAGAGTGTGAGGAGTCTATCCCTACACTTTCCAGTGAACATGTCCCAAAGGAGAGCACCCCAGTGATATCTGTTTACTTTTCTGGTTGCCCTCTCAAAAGCTGTGAACCATCTGGTGATGTCATCACCATCACCATCTTCATATTTAGTTACAATCCCTTTAGGGATTTTCAACATGTCAGGAGAATCTCTGACCCTATTTATGTTGCTGCCACCATTGATGGGACCTAGGCCCATCTCTTGTCTTTCCCTTTCTATGGCTAGGATCTGTCTTTCCAAAGCCAATCTTTTGGCCATCCTGGCTAACAGGAGGTCATCTTCATTGAGGCTATCCTCAATGCTTCCAGAGTTGCTGGACTCTCCTGTGAGAGAAGCAGCATCTCTGACTATCACTTGTGGAGTCAGGGTTGGAGGAACCCTGGTCTCCCTAACTAGGAATGGAGGTGGGAAATCCTCCACATCACTAGCTTCCCCTCTGGGAAGGTATCATTATAGGGGTTGTTTTTAGCAAACTCTGCCAAAAGCTCCTGGAGCTGTACTTTGGTAGGGTTTGAACCAGTCTTTATATTTTTTATTTTGCAGAGAGACCTTAACTCTGACATCCTAAGATGCAGGTAAGGGGTGATGTTGAGTTCTATCACTATCTCTTCTGCAGCAGACATTATGTGGGTCATTAATACCCTGGCGGACGGTGTTAAAGCGGCGGTAAGACCACCAACAGGCCGGCTGTAAAAAAATGGGAATTATGACCGTGGCGGAAACTGCCAACAAAGACAGCCACTTTAACACTCCGACTGCCACGGCGGTACAGACAAACAGCGCGGCGGTCACCGCCAACAGATAGGCGGAAGACAATGTACCGCCCACAGTATCACAACCTACCAATCCGCCACCTTTTCCGGGGCAGATTCACCGCGGATAAAAACACGGCGGAAACAGCCATTTCAAAGGGAAAACGCTCACCTCTACACACACCATGAGGAACGACGACACCATGGAGCCGGAACTCCATATTCTTCCTGCTCCTATACGAGGATCATCAATGCAGGGGGCAAAGACAACAGTGAGTACTGCACCTACGACATAGGGGAGGGGGAGGCAAAAGACAGGGACACACACACACACGCAAAACCCCCACCCGACCCTCACCCACTACAACACACACACCAATGCATATCCAAACATTACAGTAACAACCCCCAACCCCCCAAGAAGAATGAAAAGACAAAAGGAAATGAGTGGAACCATTGTAATATATCAAAATACAGTAACCAAATAAATACATACATATATATACACATTAAACAAAATATACACCACGATTAGTAGTGCAGGTAATGCACCATTCATTGTCCGTGGACCACTGGGCCCAAAATGCATGGGCGAGGCCCACACTAGATACCTGATCAAAACGGAGAGAACACTGTAGGGGCATCAGATAGAAATACAACAGGCACCTCAGGGGGAAGGTAAGGTGGGGCACCTCAGCCGGATGAGTGCACCACGCCAGATCCACGAGGGGGCTCCAGGCCCATTGATGTATCCTGGGGAGTGCAAATCCACAGTCTCTCAAGTCTCTACAGTGGGTGGTTTGCCCACTGTACCATCCTGGGGAGTGCAAAGCCACAGTCTCTCAAGTCTCTACAGTGGGTGGGTCCAGTGGGTGGTTTGCCCACTGTACCATCCTGGGGAATGCAAAGCCACAGTCTCTCAAGTCTCTACAGTGGGTGGTTTGCCCCCTGTACCATCCTTGGGGAGTGCAAAGCCACAGTCTCTCAAGTCTCTACAGTGGGTGGGTTGCCCCCTGTACCATCCTGGGGAGTGCAAAGCCACAGTCTCTCAAGTCTCTACAGTGGGTGGGTTGCCCACTGTACCATCATGGGGAGTGCAAAGCCACAGTCTCTCAAGTCTCTACAGTGGGTGGTTTGTCCACTGTACCATCCTGGGGAGTGCAAAGCCACAGTCTCTCAAGTCTCTACAGTGGGTGGGTTGCCCACTGTACCATCCTGGGGAGTGCAAAGTTAAAGTCTCTCAAGTCTCTACAGTGGGTGGTTTGCCCACTGTACTATCCTGGGGAGTGCAAAGCCACAGTCTCTCAAGTGGATAACAGTCTTCACTGGTTCTGGAGGGGGATTGGTGCCCAGAGTGCTTCATCCTGTGAAGGACAGAGGTAGTGATGCATGTCTCCACTGGTTCTGGAGGGGGACTGGTGCCCAGAGTGCTTCATCCTGTTAAGGACAGAGGTAGTGATGAATGTCTACACTGGTTCTGGAGGGGGACTGGTGCCCAGAGTGCTTCATTCTGTTAAGGACAGACGGAGTGGATGCATGTCTCCACTGGTTCTGGAAGGGGACTGGTGCCCAGAGTTCATCACTCACCCCGTGACGGTCCCAGTTGCGTTACTGCCCCTGCCGCTCATGGGCTAGCGGGGCGTGAGTTGGCGGTCTTTGCCCTGTTCAGCGGTGCTTGCCCTGTTCAGCGGTGCTTGCCATGGCGGTCTTTGCCATGTTCAGCGGTGCTTGAGTTTGCAGTTTCAGACCTGTTCAGCGGTGCTTGCCCTGTTCAGCGGTGCTTGCCATGGCGGTCTTTTCCCTGTTCAGCGGTGCTTGAGTTCGCAGTTTCTGACCTGTTCAGCGGTGTTTGCCCTGTTCAGCGGTGCTTGCCATGTTCAGCAGTGCTTGCCATGGCGGTCTTTGCCCTGTTCAGCGGTGCTTTAGTTTGCAGTTTCTGACCTGTTCAGCGGTGCTTGCTCTGTTCAGCGGAGCTTGCCATGGCGGTCCTTTGCCCAGCTTGGCTGGGGCTGGCGGTCCTTCTTTGGGCAGCTGGGCTGTGGATGCCGGGGCCCTCCTGGGCAGCTGGGCTGTGGCTGCCGGGGCCCTCCTGGGTAGCTGGGCTGTGGCTGGCGGGGCCCTCCTGGGCATCTGGGCTGTGGCTGGCGGTGCCCTCCTGGGCAGTGACTCTGGCGGTGGCCTCCTGGCCAGTGAAAATCAGGCTGGCCTCCTGGGCACTGACTCTGGCGGTGGCCTCCTGGCCAGTGACGATTGGGCTGCCCTCCTGGGCAGAGACTCTGGCTGGCCTCCTGGGCACTGACTCTGGCGGTGGCCTCCTGGCCAGTGACGATCGGGCTGGCCTCCTGGGCACGGACTCTGGCGGTGGCCTCCTGGCCAGTGACGATCGGGCTGCCCTCGTGGGCACTGACTCTGGCGGTGGCCTCCTGGCCAGTGACGATTGGGCTGGCGGTGGCCTCATGGGCAGCGGGGATGATGGCGGTCTTCTCCGCCGTGCTGCTCCTCCCAGACTTTGGAGATTTCTTCTGCCCCTTCCCCACCTTGGCAGGAGTCACAGCTGAGTCGACACTCCCCCCGGGACCCTTGTGAGCGGCTTTGCTGCGTAGAGTCTTCCCCCCTCTCCCGTAGGGCACTGTCCAACTTCCGGTGTTTCACAGGGGGGGGAGGGGACTGGCTGTGCTGTGGCTCCGTGCCACACTGGCTGGCCTGGTGCCCGGTGCACTCCACATACCTGTAACAACAGGCACCTCTGGTCCCAGAGATTTTTTGGCTGAGGTGCTAGTACGGGACCTTTGAGTTGGAGGGGGTTTGGGAAAGAGGTCAAGCTTGGTCAGGAAAAGTTTCTTAGGAACACTGGGACGGGTAGCTGGAGGGGGTTTGGGAGTGGATGAAGAGGTAGTGGTTGTAGGAGGTGTACGTTTGGTGACTTTGGGTGAAGGTGCATGCGCTGGAGGCTGTCGTGAGGTGGATGGCTGTTGGGTGGGTGTGTGCCTGCGTTTGTGTATCTTGGGAGGGGGTGTCACAGACACACTGGGAGAGGACACAGGGGACGTGTAAATGGGAGTGGGGGTGGTGACTGCACGTGAGTGGGGTGTGCTGGTGCTGGACGTAGGGGCTGTAGTGGTAGTGCATGCAGGTGAGAGTGTAGACGAGACTGGGAGGGAGGAGGTCACAGTGGAGGCAGTGGATGTTGGTGTGTATGTATGTGTGTGATGCTTGCGTGAGTGCCTGTGGGATGTGTGGTGCTTATGTTTGCCTGAGCTTCCCTTATGTGTTGACGTGTGTGCATGCTGGTCTGATGGTGTGCTTGGGATAGGCTGGGGTACAGGGGATTGGGTCTGGGTGGAGGAAGTTGGAGGGGGAGGCTAGACACAGGGACAATGGCTGCCATCAGTGCTGAGGCCAGAGTTTGCAGGGTTCGATGAAGGGCACCCTGACCAGAATGAATGCCCTCCAGGAATGCATTTGTGTGTTGCAATTCCCTTTCTACACCCTGGATGGCATTCAAAATGGTAGACTGCCCAACAGTGAGTGACCTGAGGAGGTCAATGGCCTCCTCACTGAGGGCAGCAGAGGTGACAGGGGCAGGGGTGAGGTACCTGGGGCGAAGGTGATGTCCACCCTCCTGGGTGAGCGGGCACGGGGCGAAGGCTGAGGGCGGTGCTGGTAGAGGTTGTACCCGTAGAAGTGGGGGGGGCACAGATTTTGCCGCCACCACAAGGGAGCTCCCATCGGAGGACGAGTAGGTGTCGCTGGTTGCAGATCCTGTGACTGCCGTGACTCTCCCCTCGCCCTCCGTCCCGCTGGTGTATTCCGAGTCCGTGGTGTGGCCCTCCATGGCCATGTGGGATGCAGCTCCCTCATGCTCCGGTGCCACTGTACCTCTGCCTGATGATGCTGATGCACACAGGAACAGGGAGACCACAAAAAGGGGGGGGGACGACAGAAGAAAGACAAGTTGAGTGCATGGCTTACTGCTACCGTTGGCGGACAATAAAGGCACAGCAGCCCCCTGCACTACGCCACGCTGTTGGGCTCTACAGATGCAATTCCTGGGATATGTCCTACATGGCTATGGTCGACATCTGCACACATAGATGACACAGGGGCATATATACCTGTACTTGGCACTCTACAGAGGTGGGGTGGGGTGCCACATGGCCTGCATTACGGAGGGCCTAGGCTACGGAACTCGCCCTGGCCTAGGGAAACCCACAGCCCTCCTCCCCCACCCAGACACCTTCACTGCGCACAAAGTCCGCTGAATGATGTTGTACTCACCCCCTTGTGTCTGCTGTGATGCCCTCAAGCGCCCATCCAACTCAGGGTAGGCCACCGCCAGGATCCGGAACATCAGGGGGGTCATGTTTCGACGGGCACCCCTCCTACGTTGGGAGGCCATCCCCATCCGAGCCTCCGCCGTCTTCTTGCTCCAGCGGCGAATGTCCTCCCATCTTTTCCGGCAGTGAGTGCTCAGTCTGTGGTGGACCCCCAGGGTCCGGACGTCCTTGGCAATGGCACGCCAAATATCCTTCTTCTGGTGGGCGCTGACCTACATGAAATGTACAGGGGAAGAAGAGAAGTCATTACCAACTGCACCGTCGAAGTGAGTGGCCCACATCCCTAGCCTTGCCATTTGGCACATGCATTCACAGTCCTTCATGCACGCAGAACTGTGCCCCCTTCCTTCTTACAACCAGCCCTCTCCACACAGGCATAGCCCATACAACGTGCTCCCTGTGTACTTACCTGTTGGTCTGGAGGACCGTAGAGTAGCGTGTACTGGGGGAGGACCCCGTCCGCGAGCTTCTCCAACTCCTCTGCAGTGAAGGCAGGGGCCCTTTCCCCAGACGCACAAGCCATTGTCACTTCCAGACCGAGGTCACAGCAGCACTTGCAGTGTAGGTCCTCTCCTGTTGAAAATCAGGTATCGAGTGATTGAACAGCTAGAAAATGGCAGTCACGTCCGCGGCGGTCATGTCCGCGGCGGTGCGTACCATCACCGCCGGCGTACATCGGCATTGGCTCCTGGGACCCATAGGGTCCAATGTTAACCAAGGAAGGTGTGCCAGATCATCGTGGCGTGCTGTATGCTTCACAATTTGGCTTTGCGACAACAGGTGCCTTCTCTGCAGGAGGATGGTCCAGATGACGGTGTTGCGGCAGCTGTGGAGCCTGTGGACAGTGATGAGGAAGAAGACATTGACAACAGTGACTCAGTTATCCAGCAATATTTCCAGTGACACACAGGTGAGAACACATTCCTGCCTACTACAAGTACTTTCACACTTCCACCTCTATCCTGTCTGTCGATTTTAACCAGTATATGGTAACTGAGTTGTACATTTCCATTACGGTTTCACAGGTGTGGTTTCCAATGTGTGTCATCTGCTTAGATTCCTCATGGACTTGAGATGTGTGACATAGGTATGTTGACATTACATTTGAGAACGCATTTTGTCACTGTCATTGCTAATACACATTTTCGAATTCACAGACTGACTCCAGATTGTTTTGTGCTTCAAGGGTGTTTATTGCAGTGCTCAATATTGGAGGGGGGTTGTAAAATGGTGAGGGGTGATGGTGGAGGAATGTCCATGGCAGAGTCCAGTCTATTAGTCTCACAGGTGCATTGACCATATGGGCATAGGAAGTGGAGCTGGGGCAGTTCCAATATGGACAGGGTTACAAAGTGGGACAGTAGGATGACAATCAGGGTGGTCTCATTTCTTGGTGAGGGTCCTGGCATCGTGCTCTGTCTTGTTCCTGGATCTCAGGGACCGTTTGCGGGGTGGTTCTCCGTCTGCAGGGGGTGGGGTGCTGGTGTGGTGGTCCTGTGGCGGTGCCTCCTGTCCACTAGCGCCGGCGGGGGTGGTGGGCAGTTCTTCATCCATGCTAGTGTCAGGGGCCCCTTGGAGTGCCACAGTGTCCCTCCTGGTGTTAAGTATCTCCTTCAGCACCCCTATGATGGTGCCCAGGGCGGTGCTGATGGTTCTGAGTTCCTCCCTGAACCCCAAATACTTTTCCTCCTGCAGCTGCTGGGTCTCCTGAAACTTGGCCACTACCGTTGCCATCGTCTCCTGGGAGTGGTGGTATGCTCCCATGATGGAGGAAAGGGCCTCGTGGAGAGTGGGTTCCCATGGCCTGTCCGCCCCCTGTCACACAGCAGCCCTCCCAGTTCCCCTGTGTTCCTGGGCCTCTGTCCCCTGGACTGTGTGCCCACTACCACTGCCCCCAGGTCCCTGTTGTTGTTGGGGTGGTGGGTTATGCTGGGTTCCCTGTAGTGGTGGACACACAGCTGATTGACGTGTCCTGGGACGGAGGTATGGGCCCGCTGGGTGGGTGCTGTGCTGGTGTTACCAGAGGGTGGAAGGTCTGTGGTGGCCTGTGACTGGGTGTGGGGAACCGACTGTCCCGAGGCCCATGGTGGTCCGGGCTGGTCATCTGGATCCAGTTGGACAGAGCTGCTGTCCTCACTGTCGGCCTCTTCTGTGGGTGGGGTGGAGATGTCTGGACCCTCCTGTCTGGTGACATTGGGTAGTGGTCCTGCAGGGGTGTAAAAGCATGATTATTGCCTCTGTGTGTGTCATGGTGTGCAATGGGTGGGTGACCGTGTACCCCAGTGCTAGCACTCCTGTGTCTGGGGGCTTGTGTGATGATGGTTGAGGGGCGTGTTATGGGTATGTGCATTGGGCATGCTTTAGTGATGGGTGTCCATGCGTCGTTGTTGTTGCAGGGCTTGGTGTTGGGATGGGTGGTTTGTGTTATTAGTACATATGTGAGGAGTTGGAGTGATAGGGGAGGGGGCGAGGGTGGGGGTCTGTGATAGCATGTAGGTAGGGTGGGGGATATGATAGTTAAGATTTGACTTACCAGAGTCTATTCCTCCACCGACTCCTGCGAGGCCCTCAGGATGCAGAATAGTCAAGACCTGCTCCTCCCATGTTGTTAGTTGTGGGGGAAGAGGTGGGGGTCTGCTGCCAGTCCGCTGTACCGCGATGTTGTGTCTGGAGACCACGGAACGCACCTTCCCCCGTAGGTCATTCCACCTCTTCCTGATGTCCTCCCGATTTCTTGGATGCTGTCCCACTGCGTTGACCCTGTCGACTATTCTTCGCCATAGCTCCATCTTCCTAGCTATGGAGGTGTGCTGCACCTGTGATCCGAATAGCTGTGGCTCTACCCGGACGATTTCCTCCACCATGAACCTGAGCTCCTCCTCCGAGAACCTGGGGTGTCTTTGCCGTGCCATGGGGTGGTATAGGTGATGTGTGGGGTGGTGTATGTGGTGATAAGTGTGGTGATATGTAGTGGTGTGTGGTGTTTTGAGCGTGAAAGTAGTGTGGGTGATGGTGTTGAGTGCCTGTGGGGGCTAGTTTGTGGATGGTGGTGTCTCTCTCTGGCCTTCTTTCAGATTTTTGGGTCGTAGGGGTTTGTGGGTGATGTGAGTGTGTGTTTTATATAGTATTGCGTGTGTGGGAGTGGTGTGTGTATGTGTATCTAGTGTGTGTCTTTCGAATTGTCCAATGTGGTGGTGTTTTGGAGATGTGTGTGTATTTTGAGCGCAGGTGTGCACCGCCAATGGAATACCGCGGTTGAAAGACCGCAGCGTGGATTCGTGGGTCGTGATAGCTTGGGCGTATTTCTATCGCCGTGACAGTGGAGGTTTTGTTTTCACCAGTTTATCACTGACCTTTGGTGTGGCGGACTTGTGTGGGTGTCTGAATTTTGTTGGACTTCGGGCTGTGGGTAGTAATAACTGTGGCGGAATTCCGCGGCCACGGCGCTGTGTTGGCGGTCTTCTGCACGGCGGTAAGCGGCTTTTACCGCCAATGTTGTAATGACCCCCTATGTTTCTAAAAGTTGGAATACTTTTTAAGAATCTAAAACTATCTCTAGAACTTAATTCAAACTTTTACAAAACTTTTAAAACTCTAAAAGAAATGCTAACAGGGACTAACACAAGGCCCTAGCAAGACTTTTAAAAATTTAGAAAAACAGCTCAAATTTCAAAAATCCGTTTCTAATGACAATTGTTGGAATTTAATTGTGTGATCAGGTATTGGCTGAGTAGTCCAGCAAATGCAAAGTCTTGTACCCCACCGCTGATCCACAAATGTAGGAAGTTTGCTCTGTATGTACTATTTCAATGTAAGTAAGAAATAGCATGCACAGAGTCCAAGGGTTCCCCTTAGAGGTAAGATAGTGGCAAAAAGAGATAATTCTAATGCTCTATTTTGTGGTAGTGTGGTCGAGCAGTAGGCTTATAATGGGGTAATGTTAAGCATTTGCTGTACACACAATAAATGAGGAACACACACTCAAAGACAATTCCAGGCCAATAGGTTTTTGTATAGAAAAATATATTTTCCTAGTTTATTTTAAGAACCACAGGTTCAAGATTTACAAGTAATACTTCAAATGAAAGGTATTTCACTTAGGAACTTTGAATTAGCAAAATAGCATATACAGTTTTCACGCAAATGGCAATAAGCTATTTTAAAACTAGACACTGCAATTTTCAACAGGTCCTGGGAGAGGTAAGTGTTTGTTAGTTTTGCAGGTAAGTAAACCACCCACAGGGTTCAAAGTTGGGTCCAAGGTAGCCCACCGTTGGGGGTTCAGGGCAACCCCAAAGTTACCACACCAGCAGCTCAGGGCCGGTCAGGTGCAGAGGTCAAAGTGGTGCCCAAAACTCATAGGCTTCAATGGAGAAGGGGGTGTCCCGGTTCTAGTCTGCCAGCAGGTAAGTACCCGCGTCTTCGGAAGTCATACCAGGGGGGTTTTGTAGGGCACCGGGGGGGACACAAGTCAGCACAAAAAGTATACCCTCAGCGGCACGGGGGCGGCCGGGTGCAGAGTGCAAACAGGCATCGGGTTTCCAATGGAGTTCAATGGGAGACCCAGGGGTCTCTTCAGCGAAGCAGGCAGGCAACGGGGGGGGTGCTCCTCTGGGTAGCCACCACCTGGGCAAGGGAGAGGGCCACCTGGGGGTCGCTTCTGCACTGGAGGTCGGATCATTCAGGTCCTGGGGGCTGCGGGTTCAGTGTCTTTACCAGGCATCGGGTTCTTAGAAGCAGGCAGTCGCGGTCAGGGGGAGCCTCTGGATTCCCTCTGCAGGCGTCGCTGGGGGGGTTCAGGGGGTCAACTCTGGCTACTCACAGGGTCGCAGTCGCTGTAGTGTTGTTTCTCCGCAGGTCGAGCCGGGGGCTTCGGGTGCAGAGTGCAAAGTCTCACGCTTCCGGCGGGAAACATGTCTTTCAAAGTTGCTTCTTTGTTGCAAAGATGTTTCTTCTTTGGAGCAGAGCCGCTGTCCTCGGGAATTCTTGGTCCTTTAAGATGCAGGGTAGTCCTCTGAGGCTTCAGAGGTCGCTGGACCCTGTGGAACGCGTCGCTGTAGCAGTTTTCTTGAAGTGGGGAGACAGGCCGGTAGAGCTGGGGCCAAAGCAGTTGGTGTCTCAGTCTTCTCTGCAGGGCTTTCAGGTCAGCAGTCCTTCTTCGTCTTGGGTTTCAGGAATCGATCTTGCTAGGTTCTGGGCGCCCCTAAATACTCAATTTAGGGGTGTGTTTAGGTATGGGGGGTTAGTAGCCAATGGCTACTAGCCCTGAGGGTGGCTACACCCTCTTTGTGCCTCCTACCTGAGGAGAGGGGGGAACATCCCTAATCCTATTCGGGGAATCCTCCATCTGGAAGAGTGACTCCTCCTTGTTTTTCTCATTATCTCCTCCGGCCTTGCCGGCAAAAGTGGGGCCGTGGCCAGAGGGGGTGGGCATCTCCACTAGCTGGAGTGCCCTGGGGCGCTGTAACAAAGGGGGTGAGCCTTTGAGGCTCACTGCCAGGTTTTACAGTTCCTGGAGGGGGAGGTGAGAAGCACCTCCTCCCAGTACAGGCTTTGTAACTAGCCACAGAGTGACAAAGGCACTCTCCCCATGTGGCCAGCAACATGTCTGGTGTGTGGCAGGCTGGTAAAACTAGTCAGCCCACACTGGAAGTCGGGTATGTTTTCAGGGGGCATCTCTAAGATGCCCTCTGGGGTGTATTTCACAATAAAATGTACACTGGCATCAGTGTGCATTTATTGTGCTGAGACGTTTGATACCAAACTTCCCAGTTTTCAGTGTAACCATTATGGTGCTGTGGAGTTCGTGTATGACAGACTCCCAGACATATACTCTTATGGCTACCCTGCACTTACAATGTATAAGGTTTTGCTTAGACACTGTAGGGGCATAGTGCTCATGCACCTATGCCCTCACCTATGGTATAGTGCACCCTGCCTTAGGGCTGTAAGGCCTGCTAGAGGGGTGACTTACCTATGCCATAGGCAGTGTGAGGTTGGCATGGCACCCTGAGGGGAGCGCCATGTCGACTTAGTCATTTTCTCCCCACCAGCACAAACAAGCTGGCAAGCAGTGTGTCTGTGCTGGGTGAGGGGTCCCCAGGGTGGCATAAGACATGCTGCAGCCCTTAGAGACCTTCCCTGGCATCAGGGCCCTTGGTACCAGGGGTACCAGTTACAAGGGACTTACCTGGATGCCAAGGTGTGCCAATTGTGGAAACAAAGGTACAGGTTAGGGAAAGAACACTGGTGCTGGGGCCTGGTTAGCAGGCCTCAGCACACTTTCAAATCATAACTTGGCATCAGCAAAGGCAAAAAGTCAGGGGGTAACCATGCCAAGGAGGCATTTCCTTACAGTAGGATTTTGTGGTCTTTGGTCATCTGTATGATTCTTAGGGGCATATTTATACTCTGTCTGCGCCCAATGTGCTTCAAAACGTTTGACGCACATTCAGCGCAAACGTTGCCCCGTATTTAAACTTTGATGCCCGAGCCCGCGGATGACAAAATTCCGCCGTGTGCGTAATTTTTTGGATGCGGCAACCCGCATCGCATTAATCATATGCAAGGTAGGCGTTCCCGTCCAAAAAATGACTTAAACGGGCGTGCGTCGTATTTATGCTTTCGGGCAAAAATGACGCAGGGCCGGGAGGCGGACCTGGAAAATGACGCACAGCCCGAATTGCATCAAATATTACCGCCTGGGTCAGGGCAGGCGTTAAAATGGGGAAAAACACACCTGTATTTAATCAGAATACACAGAAGCAACAGCAGAGCAGCAACAGGGAGACATGGAGGTGATTCTAATCCAGTGTGCACGCAGACGCAGAGCCCAGCAGCAACAACAGCAGCTACAACAACACCAGCAGGGACCCCAAAGGCAGCGCAGAAAGCAGGAGAGGATATTCCGCCCCAGAACAACCCTTGAGGGCCTCAGGGAACACGACATCATCCAGAGGTACAGGTTGAACTGGCAGGCCATTCAGCAGCTGCTGCACAACATTGAACCGCAGTTGGCCCCCACTTTGCTGACACCCCGCACCATCCCAACAGAAACCAAGCTGCTTGCCGTACTTCATATGCTGGCAAGTGGCTCTTTTCAAACAACTGGTGCCCTGGTTGCCGGAATATCACAAACATCATTCTCCGCCTTTTTGCCCAAATTACTGGATGCCATCATTGGACTGACACCCGCCACATCTGCTTCCCTAACACACTGCAGAAGCAGCAGGAAACAAAACAGGGGTTCTACCTCATCAGTGGCTTCCCACATGTCTTGGTGCAATCGACTGCACACATGTACGCCTTGTGCCACCTGCTAAAACTGAACACCTCTACCGCAACAGGAAGCACACACATTCCATCAACGTGCAGGCCATTGTCGATCACCAGGGATTGATCACCAACATTGTGGCTAAATATCCTGGGAGTGTACATGACTCATTCATCTTCCGTCACTGCACCATCAATGAACACTTCCAGGATGGACCGTATGGCAATGGACTTCTTGTTGGTAAGTACAGAAACCTACATATATACACACTGCACAGCAACCCTATAGGACACACAACACATACACCACAACAGCAACATGTGAACAGGAACACACTGAGGTCGTGACATCACTAGCCATGTTTCTTAGGTCACCATTGAACCTGTCACACATCTGAAATTACTGTACAGCCTAATGTTAAGACATCAAAGATCACAACGTGTGGAGTGGATTGCCTAAATGTCACCTTGCAAAATGTAAGTGTCCCAATGACGTTTACATTAATCCATTGCATAAGTCCAAAGGTATGGGATGTCCAAGGTACATGGATATGAACGTGTTACCACCACTGTCAATTTTAACCTGTATATGGAACTATCATCTCACCCCCAGTGAAGACACACGGACACCTGTATCACAAGTCACAATGCTGGGGAGGGCACACTGTACTGCAAATCCCAAAACATACTGCTGACAACCGGTTAGCAGACAAACACTTGTTCAGCCAAGGAAACAACACAATGCAGATGGTACATCCTACAAGCCTAGGATGCTACATTATAACTCAAAAGAGTCACAGACAACACAAGACAACTACTGCCATAAAAGGTGATTTCAATAGGGCCAGCTACATCAACATGATCCCATTCATTTTCTCTTGCAGCTGATTAGGGGTATGGCATCCAGCCATGGATTATGACACCATTTGGCAACCCGAGTACTGCTGCAGAGCGTGCCTACAACGACGCACATAGGAGGACACCCAGCATAGTCAAGAGGACCTTTGGCATCCTCAAGTCAAGGGTCCGGTGCCTCGACATCACTGGTGGTAGCCTCCTATATTGGCCGGAGGGGGTCTGTAAGATCATCCTAACATGTTGCACAACATTTGCATCAAAAGGAACATTCCCCTCCTGGAACCAGAGCCACACATGCCTGTAGAGGCGGAAGAGGAGGATGCTGGCCTGCAACATGAGGGGGAACTACAGAACACGGCCGCTGGTATACGTAGGTGGCAACATATCGTCAACAATTTCTTTTAAATATAATCACCTTCACCACTTTAGTTAACTAATTTAAATAAACACCTATAATAATCACCATATCATGGTCTGGCTATTCATTTTTGCACACCTTCATCTCTACTTATCAGAATAAGAGTGTTGCCTCATGGAGCATTGCTGAGATACTGATTAGGACACTGAACATCCCAGAGCTAATGTGATGCCTAACATACAATGGTCACATACACACACACTGTTAATGACATATATCATGTACATTTCTCCTTTGAAGGCCAATAGCAGAGGACCACACCTATTTCACACATACATATTGAAATCAAGGTCCAACGCAGCATATGGCACACAACCAAGACACCATCACTCAATAAGGGGAAAACAAGCCTCATACATGAGGCAGTCGATGTGCTTTTGCATCAGTAACAGGAATGTCTGACCAGACCCTTGACAGCAGTAAGTCCAACTGCATCCAATATTTGCAAGGACTATCAGTGACCAGAGTTCCATAGAAGCAGAAAATAGACAGCGCAAGTGCCACACATATGAGCAGCATTGCGCACATGACATTCCATGTACATGTCAGCCCATTTCCTAACTCCTGACACACCCATGCACCTGGTCACAACCCACCTGTCGGAAGAGGTCTCTGGAATACTAAGATGTGTACCCTGATATTCCCTTCTCTACACACACAGACCAACATTAGCAATCCAGTTTGCTACACCCTTTCCTATGGTATGCCATTGTCATAGAACATCTGACTGCATGGACGTCAGGTTAATTTATACACTGTCTTCTAGTTTCAAAGCCCTGTTAGCACCTGTAGATTGCTTCCCGTGTGAAAATGTCTGTTGGCCCTTAGAATGCAAATCTCACCTACAGGACTTGTGAGAAACAGATGCAGCCCACACCTGTGATCACCTCCATGCACACCACCCATTTCAAAAAGCACTGCCCCTGCTGAAGCCTGGAACAGCATAGGAGTTGCCATTTAGTCAATTACACTGTCAACCATTGATAGTAATTAAGCTGTGTAACACAGCCCTTGGGTTCATTTGTCACCTTCAAAAACACAGGACATACACAGTTTGACATGTCAACTGTCTAGTGTGTCCTCCAAACAGTCTGAGTCAGACCACTGATTACGTAATTTTTCAAATTGCTGGATCCTGAATCACCCTGCATTCTGTTAGCCTGACTGGCATGTCTGTGCGTCACACTAAAATATCCCTGTGTCTTCATATGTACCACACTTGCGTTAGCAAAACTCTCATTCATCAGGGGGTATTGGGCATGGGCTTCTTCAATGCATACCCAAATACATTGTATAGCATCATCTGCCTTTTACCTGTACCATTTGAGTAAAATCCTCTGGGAAAAACAAAATTCATGGCCCATCCCTTGTCTGTTTCTCATTTATGCATGAATGACAAAGTGTGACAGTGTCCCAGGGCCGTAGGCAGGGATCGGGTATGGGGCTTTTAGCACAACCAGCAACCTCTGATAATGTCCATGAAAAATACACACGTCAGGACCATGACAGTTCACACACAGAATCACAGTGCTCACAACATATTGATGGGCCGTGTGTGGTGAATAGCTGCGAGAATAATCAGCACAGAGGCTATGATGTTCCCAGATGCAGTGGGAATTGCTGAGGCTAACCTGTGTACAAATGTTGTAATGACACCTGCCGGAACATGACACCTGAGGCATCATCTCACTCAGCACACCAAGTTTGCCCTGTTGACTGTCTCATTACACGTCTTTACAGTAGTGACAGGGTGGGACCATCCCCATGTAGGTTCTTATGTCCACATCCACTTTACTCACATTGATCAACCAAGGATACTCAGTAGATACAGGAATAGCTGCCACTGACTCATGATGAGTCCTGGACCGAACTGTGACAAATGACACCCCAAACAATATACAGGATCATATGTGGACCACACACACGAACAAGACACCTATGTGCAATTGATCACTAGAAATATGTGGACACGTGCTGTCTTGTATGCTGGTCCACCACAGCCACTTGATAGTTGGGGCTCACTTCTATGGCCTCAACTGTGGTGTCATCATACATTTGAGATTCACCCTTGTCTGTCTGTGCAAACAACATGGTACCCACTTCCTCAATGCATGTGTATGACTCACTGTGGGATTCACCAACTAGTGCCTAGGAAGCTGTTACC
The DNA here is from genome assembly GCF_031143425.1 of Pleurodeles waltl. Lineage (NCBI taxonomy): Eukaryota > Metazoa > Chordata > Amphibia > Caudata > Salamandridae > Pleurodeles > Pleurodeles waltl. The sequence goes on along the minus strand of NC_090437.1, from coordinate 415,043,114 downwards.
AATACTCTAGGACATAGGATGTTGAAAATGTGGACCATTGACATGAACAAGCGTCTGCCATCTATCCGGTGCATGCTATGTCACATGTGGTGTCTACGTTACCCTAAATCTTGGAAGTCCACATTACGGATGTTGTTACATGTATGACTAACACATGCCATCTCTCATTTCCACAATGACTTGCATCTAAGGATTGGACATTCATACAAGCATATGTGCAATTATGCTTCATGTGATACACACACACTTGGTCAACAAATACATTAGTTGCCAAAGCACACACTGAGCCAAAGGCATTTAGGTATTGTACATATGTGCGTCACATTGCTATCCTCTCTTTATGCCAAACATGCACAATTTGTGCAACACATATATGTAGGCCACACTTATGACCAATTATTGTGTCAGCCAACCGTAAAAATACTGTGAATGGAGTAGCGGATCATGGTTCGCTGCAGTATGATGTCACACATGTGAACATACACCATCAACACCATAGTGTCTTCAATCAGCCTATCTCTGATGTGTCCCAAATGTAACATAACAAAAAAACAGAAAAATTGCCCAGAACCAGTTAATGCACTGAAATTTTGATGTTCCTAGCGTTATGCGTCATTTTTTGTCTACCAAAACTGTATTTGCGTCATTTTTTTTTACACACAGGAGTGACGCATAACGCGAAAAAGGCGGGACATTTCATACAGGAAGTGATGTAATAGGATATCCTGTTTACAGATCATGTACAGTGGGTGTACTTTCACTTTCACTTTGCAGTCTATGATCCTTCTAGACTGTGTGGCTGTGTAGAGAGTGGTGTCCTGGGATTTTGTGCTTTTTTGTCCTGTGTGCTATCTGTAAAGTCCATTTGTGAAATAAATATTGTTACTGTACTACTGTGTTTTGTCTACATTTGTCCATTTATCTTGTGTTTTTGTTGTTTGTGGGAGTCTGTTGTGGGCATTGTTAGTTTGGGGACAGTTGGGCTCTTTTAGTTGTTAAGTTTACTTTTCATCTGTATTTGTACCCCTACTTTCCCCCTTTCTATTTCTTTTACCCCTATTCCCTTTCACTTTTCCAGTATGCCTGGTAGGCCACGTCTTGGCAGGATGGGTGAAGAGGAGTTGGGGGGTTCATATGGCTTGTGTGCCATTTCTTGCCACTCATGATCCAGGCAGGGGGCAGGGTGATACAGGGGTATCCAACGGAGACGCGCAGAATCCGGTGGGGAAAGGTGCTGTATCACCTGCAGCGTGTGTATGCCAGCCAGAGGGGTGACCACCAGCTGAAGCACCGGTGGGCTGACCTCATCACCAGGGAGCAGGATCTCTTGGACCTCCTGGGAATCGTGATTGGTGGCACTGTTGGTGAGTACTAATCATGTAAATGTGCACGATTAAATGCTCTGTGGTGACATAAGAGGATGTGTACTATGTCTGCCAGCTAACTTGCTGACTGTGTGTAATGCTTGGGAAACAAAGGGATAATTGATGCACTATGGCCAGGATCACAATTGCTAGCTGTCAGGTAGCACGTGCTCAGCAAACTTAAAGGATACTTTTCCATGAAGTAAATTGGTGCGGCCTTTTTGTCAGACAACCAAACAAAATAGGAGCCGATCATGTCTATATAGGGTACTATTGACAGAGAAGTAAAGATGTACCAAAATATTGGCTAACTTTGATGACGCAATAGCTAGACTGACTTTAGAATCACTACATGATGCTGAAAATGAGTGCTGCATTCACGTCAATTGATAACAGCAAAGTGGCTCAGACATATGTCTCATGTGAGTCTGGTGAGTGTGGAAGGAAAGCGTTCACGGAAGTACTATGAATGTTTGGGATTATTGTGTTCCTTGATCTTTTTGGATATATGTCAGATCTGGATTTGAAAACATTGTGAAAAGGTGTAAGGTGCCCTCAGCTAACATCTTAGAATGTTTGTTGGAGTTAGTTGTGCCACATTCCAAATATGGATGGCAGTCCAAGTGTATGCACATGGCTTCACATCTCCATGGTTGGAGCAAATCACTATAGCTGGGCCACATCAATTGAATCAAATGTAACAACAGGGGGGCTTACAAAAGTCCCTGCCCCTCCCTCTGTACACTGTACCTATGGGTCATTAATGTGTCATGACCACAAGGCATTTTTGTCTGGTAATGCAGTCCTCAAGTAACCAGGCTTTGGATGTCTCTCTTGGATGCACATGATGAGACGATTACACTCCATATTTTTTTCTGCTCACCAATTACGGGGCATGTTTGCAACCACATGATAGTTAGGGCTAATGTATGTGTGCAGATATGTGTGTAACTGTCACATGAGACCCATGCTATGTACAAGTTGGCCGTGATATATCAGATTCAGTACCATCATGTCTGAATGGCTGCCATTTCCTTATTCAGCCTACACATTGTATATGTTTATGAAATTGTTGCGCTGTGGACAGATTTTGAGCACATTTCTTCCTTCCATACCTTACAGGTGGACTGGCACGCTACACTGTGGGAGAGGTGGCGACATTTGAGGACCCCGACCACTCCAGTAAGTGTTAATATGTCTGTTATGTGTTGTGTTGTGTTTGCTGGTTATGGACTTGTGTGTATTGAACGCATAGCATGGTGTGATGCGTTGGGCAATCATTTCTCTTGTTCCATGAGTGGGAATTCAGTTTCTCACATGTTTTGAGTTGGCCAATGCGTATCCAATGGTATTATGTAGGGATTGTAGGCCATTCGTGTAGGCCCCACAGTGCGTACAGGGGTTAGTCATGTGGATGACACTTGTATCAACAAGAGTTGCACTGGAAGTCAGCTACTATTTAGTCAGCCTGTCAGACCCACATTCTCCAAGATTGCTACAGCAAATTGCTTTCCAATAGACATCTGCTTCCCTATTTACCAACATAATTATGAAACAGTAGGTAGAACCTCCTAGCAGCATGTACTTCCACATGTAGTGCTACAAGTATGTGAAACTAGAGTGCAATGGCCTAGGTGTGCATGCAATTCATAATCATGGGTGTTCTTGCAACTATGTGTCTGATGTAAGTCAGGCCTTACTGGAAGTATATGTTGTGTACCAAGTTCTGCATTTCCTGACATGTGTGGCCCTATGATTGCTCTAGGGTTTGCTGACTCCCAATTGTTGATAGACCTTACCTGTGGTGTGTGTGTAGAGCCAAACACGTGTGCAGTTTTCTATACACTCCTCGGTGTACATGTTGTTGGAAATTGATAGTTGTTTATCCACCCCCCCACCCTCAAACACGGGCATGGGTTTGTGAATGGGGTACCTAGTACTGATGGTACCAGTATGTTACACATACATGTGAATAAGTGACTGTTTGGTTGGAACCTAGTATACACACTCAGGTTTGGCACTTGGTACTATACTGGCAAGTCCAGTTACAACTTGCAGACCATGTGGCTTTAGTTTTGCTTTCTGTACACTGACATTTGAAGCCCAGGTCTTGGCGGAGGATATGTAGCATGATTCTTAGCTAATAACTGGCAGAACTCATATTGCAAGTCAAAGCCAATTGTTACCCATCTTGTAGGTTATGGATGTGCTATGTGTGATGTGACCTTTGTAGGCTGGCCTGCCATGTACTTCCTCAGGGACATTCAATGATCTGTATTGTGATATGAGCTGTTACAAGTACAGTAGATGTATTGTCTGATTAACTTCTTGTGCCATTTCACACAATGCAGTTACTAATGCAGAATATCTGCATTTGTCTTCACAGCTGCAAACATGACTCCAGACCAGGTCCGTGAATTCCAGTGCCGGGCCATGAGATACCAGCACATCCTACTGGTGGAGGCGGGGTTCAGGAGGATGGCCCGGCAATATCGCCATGAACGGGCCTCCGGGGCATGGAGAGCCTTCCCACAGGGTGGCCCTACTTTGCCCACTACAGCCACCACCAGCACAACCACCAATTCAAGCCAGGTGTCCCCATCCACAGCTGGGACTGTTGGTCCTACATCTGAAGGACTTCCAGGCCCCAGCATTGCTACCAGTGCAGGACAGCCCACTGGGCCTGGCACCACACACACACAGACCTCCTTCACCGGTACTCAGACTGCCACAGCTCCATCTGTTGACCCTGCAGCCTTCCACAACATCGAACGTAAGATGGACCGTGTGCTGCGCAAGTTGAGCCACCTGAGCCGGGATGTGCGCCACATTAACCGGCGTGTTAAGTCTATCAAGAGGACCCTCCGGAGGGCCAACCTCTCGACATTTTTTGATGGACATGATTCTCTCCCCTCCCTCCTCTTTCCTTGTTCTTATAGTTAGTGGGCTTAGGGGGCTTAGTGTTAGGTTAGTATAGGCTGTTAGTTTAGTGTTAGTGGGTGGGGGGTCCAGATTCTTTATATTTTCACTTATTGAGTGTGTGGGTGGGTGAGTGGGTGTGTTCTATGTTGGGGTTCTTGTGTGTTTAAAAAAAATATATATATATGTATATATATCAAACTCCAAAGGTCGGTCCTAACAGCAATGTGCCTAACTGTCGGTGCTGCGTTGGGGCAAAGGACCAAGCCCATAATATAAAATAGAAAGAGAAACGCTGCACTCCCGGAGATTACATCAGCTGAATATTTATTCCAATCAGTAAAGCATTTTGGCACCACAACGCGTTTCGACATCCGTCTTTATCAAGTGGTTTCCGCCATCAAGAGTAACAGGCGGCATGCTGGTACTTATAGTTCTCCCTATTGGCTGCAGCTGAAACATTGGCAAGGGAATTACGGTTACACCGTCATTTCATTAATTTGACTCATGTGAGTAATATACTTGAAAATCAAAAAGTCACCAGGGTAATCTCACGTTCGAATTGTGTGTTTTAACAAAATTAATATCACCAAAGTCCGCATGGTAGCTTAATCAAAAAAACGAACGTGCAGCAGTAGAAATCCACCTGATGAAAACACTTTGTTCTTTTTGCCAAATAATTATGCCAACGTTCCAGAACACTCTCTCCTAAAGAATCACAATGTTCACAGTAATCACAAGCCTCGAGTGATTGTCATCCGACTGCATTTTCAAAAAACCTTCACGTTTGTAAATGAAATCAATTCAAGGGTCTCCACTGCATCCGATCTATTTATAGCAGCCTTGTTCTTCAAACAGCCGTGAAGTATATTCACTCGTACTCTGCTATTTCACTCGATTCTTCCATCAATGTCATTTAAATATTTCCACCTAATCTGCGCAGTCAAATTGTTCCAGTATGCAAGTAATAACATGTTTTATTGCTCACCTGCGCCTCAGAGCCCAACGTGTAAAAATAAATAAACGATGAAAGTCCATCTCCGGGCCCCAAAATTTCGGGCCACATCAGCAATAAAGTTCAGGGCAACCACATCCCCTCTAGTGCCAAGGGGTAGTGCCTTTCACGAAGAGAGCACTAGGCATTGTAGAGGTGAGACAGTCATCGTCAATAAATCCTCCAGTGCTGTGCACCATGCAAGAGATAAGTATCTCTCTGCCTTCTTCAAAATTCCAAACCCAAAGCCGGGCACCATCGCTGTGTGTAATTTAATCAAACTCCAAAGGTCGGTCCTAACAGCAATGTGCCTAACTGTCGGTGCTGCGTTGGGGCAAAGGACCAAGCCCATAATATAAAATAGAAAGAGAAACGCTGCACTCCCGGAGATTACATCAGCTGAATATTTATTCCAATCAGTAAAGCATTTTGGCACCACAACGCGTTTCGACATCCGTCTTTATCAAGTGGTTTCCGCCATCAAGAGTAACAGGCGGCATGCTGGTACTTATAGTTCTCCCTATTGGCTGCAGCTGAAACATTGGCAAGGGAATTACGGTTACACCGTCATTTCATTAATTTGACTCATGTGAGTAATATACTTGAAAATCAAAAAGTCACCAGGGTAATCTCACGTTCGAATTGTGTGTTTTAACAAAATTAATATCACCAAAGTCCGCATGGTAGGTTAATCAAAAAAACGAACGTGCAGCAGTAGAAATCCACCTGATGAAAACACTTTGTTCTTTTTGCCAAATAATTATGCCAACGTTCCAGAACACTCTCTCCTAAAGAATCACAATGTTCACAGTAATCACAAGCCTCGAGTGATTGTCATCCGACTGCATTTTCAAAAAACCTTCACGTTTGTAAATGAAATCAATTCAAGGGTCTCCACTGCATCCGATCTATTTATAGCAGCCTTGTTCTTCAAACAGCCGTGAAGTATATTCACTCGTACTCTGCTATTTCACTCGATTCTTCCATCAATGTCATTTAAATATTTCCACCTAATCTGCGCAGTCAAATTGTTCCAGTATGCAAGTAATAACATGTTTTATTGCTCACCTGCGCCTCAGAGCCCAACGTGTAAAAATAAATAAACGATGAAAGTCCATCTCCGGGCCCCAAAATTTCGGGCCACATCAGCAATAAAGTTCAGGGCAACCACATCCCCTCTAGTGCCAAGGGGTAAGTGCCTTTCACGAAGAGAGCACTAGGCATTGTAGAGGTGAGACAGTCATCGTCAATAAATCCTCCAGTGCTGTGCACCATGCAAGAGATAAGTATCTCTCTTCGTGAAAGGCACTACCCCTTGGCACTAGAGGGGATGTGGTTGCCCTGAACTTTATTGCTGATGTGGCCCGAAATTTTGGGGCCCGGAGATGGACTTTCATCGTTTATTTATTTTTACACGTTGGGCTCTGAGGCGCAGGTGAGCAATAAAACATGTTATTACTTGCATACTGGAACAATTTGACTGCGCAGATTAGGTGGAAATATTTAAATGACATTGATGGAAGAATCGAGTGAAATAGCAGAGTACGAGTGAATATACTTCACGGCTGTTTGAAGAACAAGGCTGCTATAAATAGATCGGATGCAGTGGAGACCCTTGAATTGATTTCATTTACAAACGTGAAGGTTTTTTGAAAATGCAGTCGGATGACAATCACTCGAGGCTTGTGATTACTGTGAACATTGTGATTCTTTAGGAGAGAGTGTTCTGGAACGTTGGCATAATTATTTGGCAAAAAGAACAAAGTGTTTTCATCAGGTGGATTTCTACTGCTGCACGTTCGTTTTTTTTGATTAAGCTACCATGCGGACTTTGGTGATATTAATTTTGTTAAAACACACAATTCGAACGTGAGATTACCCTGGTGACTTTTTGATTTTCAAGTATATTACTCACATGAGTCAAATTAATGAAATGACGGTTTAACCGTAATTCCCTTGCCAATGTTTCAGCTGCAGCCAATAGGGAGAACTATAAGTACCAGCATGCCGCCTGTTACTCTTGATGGCGGAAACCACTTGATAAAGACGGATGTCGAAACGCGTTGTGGTGCCAAAATGCTTTACTGATTGGAATAAATATTCAGCTGATGTAATCTCCGGGAGTGCAGCGTTTCTCTTTCTATTTTATATGTATATATATATATATATATATTTGTTTAGGATAGTATAGTATGTGTTTAGGTTAGTATGTGTTGTCCTCCATGAGTCCCGTCTCATAAGGGGGCGGGGGTAGATTTTTAGAACGTTTTGTTACATGTGATAGCTTAGGTTACTTAGGGACAGTTGTGGGTAATGAGTAGTCAGGGTAGATTAGGGTAGGCAAGATTTTTCCCTCAGTTTCCTCTTCTGTGATTAGCATTTAATAAATATTTGGTTAACCCTTAATAGTATGTGTTGAATGGTACTTGATCGTGGGTTTGGATTCAGTGTACATAAATTTTGTACTATTACATTTGCTACAAACAAATTCCAACTGAGCTGTACGATTGGCAGCTAGCCCAGAGCTACCTTGCAAAGTGTCGACCCTTCGTTGCAACCACCAATCACAGTTAATATGGATGACAATATGTTTCTGTTGATAAGTGTGTTTTCAAAGTCACAAACAGTGCTTCCAGACTTGGTATTGGGGAAACAGTTTTAGGTCTGACTGCAGTGTGATGATCAAGGACACCCTTATAAGATGAGTTCTCATTGGCACTCTTGTATTCTCATCTTCATGACTCTCATACATCATTTGTGACACAGTTCAGCATGATTACCTATTTGTATGTAAACTCAGACACCTTCATTTATGCAGTTTTTGTAGTGTTTGCTTAGATTAGTGTGCACTGTTATATGTGTTATTTTTGCATGTTGACAACATTTTGCGGCCACTAATTGATGACTTAGATATCCCCTGAGGAAGCATTGTTCTGTCCAACACAGCATGATGCTCTATGGTTTCTCACTTCATCAGATATGTCCCTCTGGATGGGCAGAGTATGATGCAATAATGGGCACTGTGCAGATTTCTCTGACTACATAATATTAGGACAGTTGTATTGATAAGCTACATAATTTGACAGTAGGCACATTTCAGTTATCTACTGCACAGTTGATATGTCACATTACCCAGAGACAGATTTGTTGTGTAAGTGCTATTTATTGAAAAGTGCTGTAGTGCTATCTGTACATTCTCCATGATTGTGAGTCCATTATAGTGACATCTTACATTGTGATCCAACACAAGGGTTTACCAAAATGCTTTTGACATGCTGGGGTTGCTGTTTCAGACAGTGCAGAGGGACAGAATTTGCCAATGAGTAGGAGAGAGACAGTCACAGGGCTGGGTGACAAGATATACAGTGGTTTGCAGAACAGTGCTTAAGTACAGTTGTTGCAAGACTGGCAAGTTACAAAGCGTGGGACCTTAGTAATTCTTGGCCATGTGGCAGGGACTAGTGCTTCCGGGTCATTTTCCTTGTGAATGTGATCTGTTCCATGTCTTCTTCTTCTGATGTGTGTGTTGCCTCCTCTGTCCTTGTTGTTGTTGGTTGTGAAGGGGCAACACACACCTCAGTTTTAGAAGACGTGGAGTCAGACATCCCGGTTGCTGCTCCCTGTGAAGGTCTTAAGGACAGTACTGCAGCAAGGATCCCTGCTGGTTCTTGAGAATAGCAGCCACATCACGATGGTAGGCAGCCAGGTCGGCCCTGAGGGGTTCAATGTTGCATTCGTGCATGCGTTGACAGGATTGCTGTTGTAGGTGTTGGGTCAACTGTATTACAGCTGTGCTGATTTCCTTCTGGGTTTTCTGCAGTTCCTGCAAGTTAGATGTTGGGGCTTGCATAGCTGCTGCCTGATCTGCAGATGACATCATGCACAAACGCATCCCCTCAAGGCTGGCTGCCATATTTGGCATCCCCACCCGCACCTCCTTGGCCAGCTCCCGCTGTAGTCCAACTACAGTTCTCTCAAAGCTGGTGCCAGTGTCGTCAGAGTCCTCAGCTGTATTGGAGCTGGCAGGTCTTACAATTGGGGAGGTGGGTGGATCCTCTGTGATGGCTGCTTGTTCTGTGCTCATCCTTGTGACTGAAGGTGGGGTCTGGAGGGTTTCAAGGACCTTTTGGATAGTCTCCTGGGGGATGTTTATCGGCTCGTCATCGATGTCATCAGGGTAATCTGGGACAGGCATATGAGCAGGAGATCCATCTTCCTCTGCAATGAAACAGGGTACAATTAGTGTGTCTGTGTTGTGGCAATTTTGATGTGATGTGCCTGCCTTTTGATGAATTCACTTTGTGATCTTGTTTCGTGTTAATTGCTCCAGTCCTTCAGACGGGCATTCTTCCAGGCCTATGGACCACCTGCATGCCATATGTATGTTATTGAGGTATTAGACTTGTCAGCATCATCGCCTCTAGGTGTTAGTTTAGGGCAAATAGAGAATTGCCACCTTCTTTTCCTACTCAAGCCTCCGTCTACATCCATTCTCATGGTGAGACCTTTCACTGGCTGTGGGTGTTCTGATGGCCCTGGCAGCACATTTAACAATCTGGACCTGCCCCAATCTCTGATCTTTCACATCCACTTAAATGTATTTGACATGTGGCATATCTTATGCATGGCAATGTTATGATCCGATATGGATGTTGACATTGGTAATGTGTCCTGCTGATGTTGGGGAATGTGTGTTACATTGGATTGCCCTGATAATCGTATGAGTGTCCTATTTCCTCCACTGACAGTGCAGGTGTATTTCAGTGACCAGTTACATGTGTCCCCCCCTCAATGCTGTTGTCTGAGAAGTATGACACTTGGGATGTTGCATTGTTACCCAGGCACAGGATGGACCCTGACATATGCAGCATGGGTGTGTCCTTAGTGCTGTGTAGCTCCTATTGTTGTTTACATTGGCTGATGTTTGCGACAACTATGGGCATTGACATTTGACAGTGCTGGGGCCTTTGTCTTATTTCTGGGGATTGTTGAAGTTGTCATCCTCACCCCCTAAGTTAGGTGTGTATGATCCATGGGGAGGTGACTGCCATTGGCTACTTGAGCTGCACACAGAGCGGAGGTGGTAGTGACAACTGTTGTCACTGTTACATTCCAGTTGTCGGTATGGCTAGAGGTTGTTAATAGGGCCCTAGTTAATGTAGGGGGTAAGGTGGCTGACATGTGCCGGGATATCAGTTTGACGTTGTGGCCTTCCCTCCTGGCGTGGCTTTCCCTTTGCTCCATTGTTGGCATGACAGCATGCCCCCATGGGACTGTTGTTGGTGTTGTGTAATGGTGTGCCCCAGGTCTTCTCAGAACGGGCCATGCCCCCCTGCCGTGCCCCTTTACCCATGCCACTCCATGTATAAGATGACTTCCATGCATTTTGTGGTCGGTATCCCCCCTGCTCACAGCAGACATTATTGCATTATAATTCCCCATGCGACTTGCCCTGCATGTGTGTTGTCTCCTGGTAGTCTGCGCTGTCCTGTCCTTGAATCCCTGTGACGATCTCCTCAGGGATGACGGCTGCGACCATCTCCTCCATGTGGTCCAGGGCCTCCTGGTGTGCTGGACTCCCACCTCCAGTCTGCATTGCTGCCTTCCTGTTCCTGGCCATCTTTTCCTTGGTCCTGTGCTTGCAGTCATGCCAGCATTTCTTGCACTCGATGACTGTTCTGCGTACTTCAGCCACACTGTTAATCTTCTCGACAATTTGTTGCCATATAGCCTCTCTCCTACTGATTGGCAACTTTGAGGTGACAAACAGTTGGTGCTGGTGTTCCGTCACCTCTTTAACTAGAATTTCCTGCTCCTCTGCACTGAAGCAACACTTTCTTTTCTTCTTAAAAGTGTCCTGGTTCTTGTGTGGGTCATCCTGGCTGGTTCCTGGACTGATGTCATCTTCCTGGGGTCTGTAGTGGCATCTAGGATCCATTTTGGCTCTCCTCTGGTGAAATGGCAGTGTTTGTGTTTTTTTTTTACTCTATTGTGTCAAAAAAAGGCGCATATCCGGTTTGCGGGGTAGTAAATCGACCCACAGTCATTTCCGCCGCGTTAATGTCGTTTTGGTTTACGACTTGACGCCTCGGTGTGCGTCAAAAATAATGACTCCCACCTGTGGTTTGCACCGCCGTGCGTCAAAGTATAAATTTGGCACCCGCACGGAGCACCAAAATGGCATTAGCCGGCGGTAATATTTTTCCGCAAAACTGCGCCGACGCAGTTTTGCGTCAAAAAGTATAAATATGGCCCCTAATGTTTTCTTTCTCAGTGACTGCATTCCCCACTTCTTTACCAACCGGATGTAAATTTCCTTCAACATCTTCCTCCATTGCCCATTTGTACCTCCTGCAATTAGGTAGAGATTCATTTAAAGGTTTTACTGATAGTTTTCCCTCAGATCTGGTGTATTTGGCTAATGATCCAAAATGTCTAACTTTCCTCCCATCACTCAATAAAGCAGAATTACAAAATATTTCTCCTACTTCCAGTGGATCAGAAAATGTGTTTTGTCCTTTCTTTAAAATACCACACCATTTGACCTTCACTTTGGCTCCTACTTTCAAATGAACACTTTTACAACCATGTCTTTTTTCAGGGTATTCTTTGTTCATGTGTTTTGTTTATTATTAATTTTACCGTTTACCCCTTCTAGTTCCCAATTTACTATTTTTGCTTTGGGCATCCAGCTGATGTTGTCCTTCGATAATGGTGTCATTCCTCTCATTAGTTCAAAAGGGCTATGGCCTGTTCCACTACAAGGTGCTATCCTCAACGCCAATATTGTGCAAAATAATTATATTTTCCAATTCAAGTTGTAGTTTTTCACCAATTGGATTGCTACTTCTATGACCCAGTTAAAACTTTGTACGTCCCCGTTTCCCTACGGGTGATAAATCAAAGTTTACTTGTGTTTGATTCCATTCCTCTTTAAGAAATCCTTGATTTCATCAGATGTAAATTGTGGTTCATAATCTGTTATACTTTTGGGTAGGCCTTCCTTCAAAAATCGTGTGTCTAAGAACTTTACTATGCTTTTAGATTCTGCATGTTACACAATTTCCACTTTGGGCCACTTTGAGAAATGGTCAACAAACCACCAATAAGCATTTCTGGATTTCTCCATCTGATTTTTTACCTGTAAGAAGAAAGCTTATTTTACCCCATAGCATATTGGGAGTACTGATCTGACATAAAGGCAGTCTGTGAGTCACTTCATTTTGTCAGATTTTGTACACATAACACAGTCCCTGATTTGTTTCTCAATAGCAACATCTATACTGGGCCACCAATACTTAGTTTCGTCTTAACAATCCCTAAATGTCCTTCATGATATAAATCTAGTGATATGACTCTTAAACTCGCTAGTGGAATTATCCTACCACTCCTTCAATTTTCTGTCTTCCTCTTTTGACAATTTATGTCTCAATTCTCACAATTCTTTCATTTGTTCGCACAATGTCCTTTCTTTTTTCAGGCCAACCATTAAATATTTTGTCACTGATTTCCATTAAAACTGGTTTCCCTTGATTCTTCACTTAAAATCCCTGGACTCTGATTATCAATATTTGCTACACAAAGACTTCGACAGGCATTTCATCTATTGGAAGTGGTAGTCTACTCAAAAAATCTGCCACCCTATTTTTAAGACCTGGTACATACTGCACTTCATATTTGTAGACTAACCGTTTAATGGCCATTCTTGCCAGCTGAGGCGATGCTTTATATACCCCTTTGGAGTTAAGACCTTGGAAAGAGGTTTATGGTCACTCTTAACATCAGTTCTGATCCCCACACAAACTGCCTGTAATGTTCCATTCCCAAAACACAGGCCAAAGCTTCGCATTCAGTAGGGGTTAAAGAATGTGAAGAAAATGCAACCAAACATTCTTCACCTTTCTCATTTAACGGACTCAAAACTGCTTCAATACCTCGTCCACTAGTATCTGTTGTAATCATAGATTTAAAGTGTGGAGCAAACCCCTATAATGGTAATGCATTACAAATGTCATTTTTTACTCTTTCAAACTCCCTTTGATACATAATGGAACATGCAAGTTTACTTTTTTTTTTTAATTGTCTAATGTGATATGTTTTACTAGAGAAGTTTTTTACAAGAGGAGATTCTCCTGTGGTGTTGTGCTTCACAACGGTATACTGAAAGCCCATCCTACTTCAATAAGCTACTTCAAAATAATCTAGAATCTGTGCATTTACTATGCATGTCAACCCTAAATCAGTAAATCAATGTTTTTTTGATTGCAACAATGACAAAGGAAGTCTATTGACAAAGAGACAATTGGTCTGTTCCACCACTTGGTTAAGAAAGGGAACAAGATTTCCCCTGAGAAATTATAGTATAGTCAAAAAGAAGTCATGTACCTAGGACATACGATAGAAAAGGGAGTCAGGTGATTGTCCCATTAACATATTGAGACAGTCCTAAAAATGAGGTTCTTAACCACACAGAGCAGAAAGAAGTGAGAATGTTCTTAGGCATGATTGGCTAACTGTGACAGTGGGTCCTGAACTTTTTCTATGTGGCAAAGCCCTTACTGAGATTCAAACCGATGTCCATGACCCGGTACCAAAGGATGACGAAAGCATGGAAGCCTTCCAGGAGCTCAAAACCTTACACCCACTATTGGAATACCAGACTACACTAAAGAATTTATGCTGTTCTGCCATGAGAGAGCTAGGTCTGCGATGTCCGTACTGATCCATTGACAGATTAAGCATCTTATTAGGTATTTTTCAATTACTCTTGACCCTGTAGCAGCAGCATTGCCTGATTGTCTCATAGCGGTTGCAGTGGTGAGCCTTAGCATTCAGCAAATCTAAGGGATAGTGATGGGTTATGCACTAATTGTAATGGTTGCCCATTCGATTGAGATCCTCATTACTTGTACTTCCACACAGCATTTGACAAACACCCACTTTACCCGCTATGTGAGAATCATCCTGGCTGTCAAAAATATCTCCATAAGGAGATGTAGCACACTAAACCCACCTTCTCTATTGCCAACCCCAGAGGGAGATGATGAGAGCGACTTTGGCCACAACTGTTTCAGGGTCACCAAGGTATGCACAAAAACCAAGGCGTGACATACTGGATGTACCCCTTCTAGAATCTGACCATATTGTTTTTGTTGATGGGTCTTGTTTGAGAGGCTGACACAGTATTTTAAGAGCCACTTATGCTGTATGGACACCATGTGGAGTTGTGGAAGCATCCAAACTGTGCCAAGTAACTTCTCCACAAGTAGCTGAATTGATTGTCTCTACCAGAGCCTATTGTACATCCGAAGGCTCACAAGTTACTGTTTATACTGATAACCAGTATGGATTTAGAGTTGTGCATGACTTTGGACAGTTGTAGTCCTAGTGAGATTTCATGATCTCCGCTGGTTCCCCCATTAGGAATGGGCTGTATATCTCCAATCTATTGGAAGCTTTGCAACAGCCATAGTAAATTGCAATGATAAAATGTGCTGCCCATAGGAGTGGCAATGATTTTGTCATCCAAGGCAATCACTGTGCAGATGAAATTGCCCAATATTGTGATCTTGAGATCAGCATCTTTCACATGGATGAACCATGTAATGCAGAGGGAGATACTGTTACAAATATGCTGCTAAATACTGTACTTACTTTCAATGAACTGAGAGAACTGCAACATGCAGCCTTAAAGGTAGAGGAGGCTAAGTGGCAAAAGATGAGATGTGTGAGGGATGCTAGTGACATTTGGGAATCTATTGATGGGAAGCCAGTCAACCTTGATCTGATTTAAGCTAACATGACGCAGCAATGCTGCACATTTTTGCTTGTCGTTCTGGCTAATGCCATTTCTGTTTCTATGATTGGGTGGCTGTTGCATATCTATCTGCTGGGTGGTGATATCCCTCATATTCCTGCAAACATCATGATAAACTTGTTGTCAGCAAACCAGCACTTGAAATAAAGGTTCACACCTTCCACAGCACAAGAGTGTCTATAGCTATAATGTTTGCTTTCAGGTGTTAGCTGAGTGTGTAAAAGTTATGCGGGTAAAAAGCTTATGTGTGTTCCTGCTTTCCAGCCTTTGTGGCTGATGACATAGTTTATTTTCATTTACCTCTGTTGTATTCCTTTTCCTGCTCTGTTTTCCTAGAACTTTATTACCAGCAGAAGTCAATTAAGCTTTTTTATTCTGATTATGACAAACCTTCAGAAGATGTCCCAGTTGTCACTGATGCAAACATGCATTTGTGGGCTGTTAAACATGTTTATCGTTCTTATAAGGCTTTTAAATCAAAGGATCAGAGTGAGTAGATGATGAAACTCTTTACTCTTGTAACTAACCTGAGCACTACTAACCAAACCATACATGATGTAACCTGTAGAATTAGTAAAGATGAGAGGGTATTCATAGATGAATTGAATGAGAGGATAAGAGTAGATGAAGAGAAAATGGTAAAGAAAACTACTGCAGAACACATTATTGAAAGCACTGTTTCTAGGGTAGCATGGTTAATATATTTGCCTTATTTACCTACCAGGGAAGGTTCAGGCCCCTATGTCCTGGATCATGAATCATATGAATTTAATTATTATCATTAATATTGTTAAGAAAGCAAATACATCAGGGTCTAATAACCTGTTCTATGCACTCTAAAGACACAATCCTGACAAGTGAGCTGGCCAATTGCCCCACGTTTACACTAGGTAACTGCTGTAGTTGTAGCCCCACATAATTGTCGTGAGTTTACAATTACAATTAAGCCAATCCATAAGAAAAGGATGTAAATGAAGTCTTTTTAAGTATCGAATAATTTTTCAATTGGGCGGCATAGGCAAAGTGTAAGCTAAGAGAACTATGTCACAACTTATAGTTTGGTGAAATGAAAAGAACTGTATTCCCTTTGAACAATGACGGTTTCATCATGAGCACACAACAGTCAACTATGGTATTGCCCTTTGGGCCAATGTCTGAAAGATGATGGAGCTGA
This sequence comes from Pleurodeles waltl, assembly GCF_031143425.1. Classification (NCBI taxonomy): domain Eukaryota; kingdom Metazoa; phylum Chordata; class Amphibia; order Caudata; family Salamandridae; genus Pleurodeles; species Pleurodeles waltl. Next base: position 415,026,846 of record NC_090437.1, on the reverse strand, counting down.
TCAGTCAATTGTGCTGCTGCTTTATCAACGTTCGATTGGCTTTCAACCTGGTGAGCCATATTGTGCATTTGGCAAAGATCCAAACCAATTTAATTTTCTAATTATTCAAATTCATTATTACACCATATTGTTACAACAAGCAAATTGCGTATGCAAAATCTCAGCCAATATTTAAGTAAGTAATTAAAGCAGAGGCCGGAGAAGCAGGCAGACGAGAGTGACTCATGATGCGTGGCTCAGGCTCTTCATTGAACTGATGGTGCATTAGTCAACACTCGGACAATGCATACATTATTAACTGTATGGCGCGGCCAGTTCTAGCGCAGGTATTTTTTGACAAAGGCCTACAAAAACTGATGCACCTGGGTTAATGCATCACCTAAATATGGAACAAAGAAAGCACCACCGGAGCATCAAAATTAATAATGCAACAGTGGCGCAAGCTCCCTGTAAATAAGCCCCACTCTGTGTAGGAATTTTGCAAGGCATGGGAAACTGCATGCATTTGTAATTCCTGCAGGCAATGTTTGTGGTAATATTAGAAAAATCAACAGTAAAAATGGGCCTATGAGACCATACACAGGCCAATGAACAGACGAAAAAACAGCCCACACACTGATCTATCAATCCAGGTAGTGCCTCATTGCCCTACAGACCAATCTGACTCTCGGGATGTATGAGCAGCAATGCCTCCAGTTAATCATTTTACAGACTCCGCAGTCCTTCGCTAGAAGGATGTCTAAAGCAAGACGAATTTGAAGAGTCATAGCTCTATCCGCAGCCAATTCAGTATCTATCAGGAGAATTGCCCCTGTACAATTTGTCATTATGTTATCCACAATAGTAGACAACTTTCGTATCTTGATTGAATTCAGGATGACTCCCAGTGAAGGAATCACCGTACCAAATATATCTCCCACTACCGCAGAAGAGGACTCCTTCCTCTGTCTCTTATGATGTAATTCAGCCAATTTCCAAACCTTTTTCAAATCCTCTATCTGGTAAATCTTTGGGAATACTATCCCAAAATAACATGTCCCATACCATCCTCTTGGAAGAAGGTAATAAGCATTAAGTCCACAAATATAAATTCCCAGGATTGCAGGGTCCTGACCATTCAACATAAATGTCCATTTACTCTGAGACAGAAACACATGTCTACATTCACTCGTACCCACAAATAATGTGTCAGTGTGCGACTTTGGCTTATGTATACAAAGCTTTCCTACACGTAATGCATCTAAAGCTAGTTTCCCTTGCGCTTTAATAGCAGTATAAGCTTAATCATTCTTGTAAGTCCTTTTCTCTAAGTCTTTTTCTAATTTCTCTTTTAATGCTTTTCTCCTATCGTCAGTATGACCTAAGAAGCTCTTCTCAAAAGGTGTAAGCAAGCATGTTAAGTTATTCTTGTGGGGGTAAGCAGTCCCAAAGGTTAGGGTAGGCTCAAAGAATCCTCTAACCAATATTATGTCATGATCTTTAGCTACTCTACTCAGATACCTAATGATAGGAACAAACGAAACACTACATCGTGATTGGAATAAAAATACTGAATATACTCCTGGTCATAAAACCTTGTTAGAAGCATACTACAACTTATCCCGTAGGTTAGTGGAAGACTATGGTAAGTAACTCCTTCCTCAACTGATGAAGGAATTTGTGTACACACAAGACAATCCCTTGCATCCATCGTCTCAACATACTCACTCAATAAGCGATTGAAAACATTAGAAGAAAGTTCTCCTTGAGCATTATTATAATCATGCAAATATTTCTCATCTAACTTACATTTTTCTAAAGCCGTTAGTGTAGTAGTCTCAGAAGCAGAAGTATGGTTGGCTCCTCTTGCATCAAGAACAGACATACTCACAATCAACACTATAAACAAAATCCCACACATAACTGCCAACCCAACACTTATATAATCCAATGCCTAGCATCTCTAACCAGCTTATTAAACTCAGCCATGATCTGTAAAGAATCAGAAAGCAGAAATAACGCAGAAAAGTGCAGCAAATATAAACAATAGTCAATTCTTCTTTCAGCAGTTCAGTTTCACCTCCAGGAACCCTTTTCCTTGTCAAATCGATTGGCAGCTTGTCACATCCGGTTTTCAGCGTCAAATCAGGTTATCAATGACTTTTCCAGTTTACTTTTGACAGTCTCTTTTCTCAAAATATGTCTCCGATTAGTTTCAACAGTTCCGCTCCTTGCTCATCTTCCGGTTACATCAAAATATTGACTAGGAACTTCACTATCAAAACAAAAGACATAAACTTGTGTTGCCATTTGTTTGTAGTTGAATATGCCCATTCAGGATTTGCGTATCTTTGACTTGCTATTCCTTTTCTCTTCAGCTTTCGATCACCACTCAACTCTCCTTCAATCAATTCTTCTTTTCTTGGGGTATCTACTTCTTCCTTTATTGTTTGATCAATAACCACTTCTTTTCTTTTCTCTCTGTGCGGTCAGGCCAATTGTCTCCTTTCCTTGAACCTTCTGTCAATATTTTCCTCAGGATTGGACTCACCTCCTTTTCTTTCTCTGTGGTGTTTTCTTTTGATGGACCTGCAACAGGCTCAGGAGGAGTCAGATCACTTTGAATTTGATCCAGCTCAACTCCCTCCCCTTCTGGGTCTAATTCTTGCTCTGTTTGTTTCTCAGAATCGTCCAATTCTGGGAAAACCCTTGCTGTGCTAGGCTCTCCTTACTGGGTCAATCAAGATAGATTCTCCAGCACCCTTCTGTAGCTCTTCACTTTTGTCTTTACAGGGGTGTTAGAACCATCTTCCACAAGTTCTGGTTCGGCTTCAGGTTCGCTTTGTTCCTTCTCTGGTTCTGGTGGTGGTTCGCAGTTGTTGGTGCTCTCAACAACTCTTCTTCATGATCCAGTGGACATGCCACTTTCTTCATATGACTTGCGTGACTCCAGTTCGCGATCCCTCTACACTTCACAGCTGTCGTAGTTGTCAAAGTCACCTGATACGGTCCTCTCCAACGTGGCTCCAAACACATCTGCGAAAAAAGATTTGGACAACAACCCAGTCGCCGGGTCTCAGGTTGTGCCCTGCATCGTGAATTGGTGGCAGTGTGGCGGCCATAATATGAACAAGTGCATTGGCTGGAACTGCTGGAAACCTCATTGCTCTGCCCATAAGGATTTCGTGGGGCCACAGTTCTGTCTTCTTGTCAGGTGTATTTCTCATTGACATCAACACCAAGGACAATGCATCTGGCCATTTCAAATTCGTAGCTCCACACATTTTGGCAATTCTTGATTTTAAAGTACCATTCATCTGCTCCACTAGTCCTGATGCTTCAGGGCGGTAGCTACAATGCAACTTCTGCTCAATGTTGCACACAAAAGCTTAATCACCTCATTATTGAAGTGCGTTCCTCTATCTGGTTCTAAAGAGATCAGAAATCTGAAACGTGGTATCAACTCTCTAAGCAACAGCTTCGCTACTGTGAGGCTATCATTACTTCTTGTAGGGTACACTTGAATCCAGTGACTAAAAATGCACACAATCACAATACATATTTCAAACCTCCACATGCAGGCATCTCAATGAAATCCATTTGCATTCTGCTAAATGGACCTTCTGCTCTTCCAATGTGGCTCACGTTCACCACAGTACCTTACCCCGCATTTAATTGCGGACAAATAACACAGCGATGAAATAGTGCTTCAGCTGCCTGTCTAAACTTGGGGTTAAACAGACGAACCATGGCATCCCTCCCAATGTGTGCCTGACCATGATAGTACCTCGCCATCTGGGACGACAAGCTGTTTGGCAAAACCATCTGACCTTCTTCAGATACCAATAACTCATCCTGCCTCTGTGCACATTTCACCTTAAGCCATGAACGCTTCTCTTCTTTATCGACATTACTTACCAACTTAAAGTTTTTAATTCTTCTATTGTGTCGATCACCCTTAATGCAAAACTTGTACATGTGGGTGTCTTCTTCAGACATCAATTCCCATTTGTCTTTGAAGGATATACACTTCAATGAGCAAAACCTTGCGACTTTATCCACACATCCATTCCCCAGTCACACGCAGTCATTCGATTTTAGATATGCACTCCATTTCCACATGACAATTTCTTCAGGCATTTAGCAACTCTTTTATTCTTTCACCATTTTTCACTGGTGAGCCAGAAGAAGTCAGAAAACCTCTCTGTGACCACAATTGACCAAAATCATGAACTATTTCAAAATATTGGCTATCTGTATAGCTAGCATTCTCTTCCAATCGTGTGTCTCTAATGTCAGGTCTTGGTTTTGTGCACAACTCAGTCACCTCAAGAAAATCATGCTCAATGTCTTCCTCTTTTTCAATTTCGGCAGTGTTACTTGGAAGTAAAGTTGCCGGGTTCAGCACTGTACATCTTTTCAGTGTCACATTAGGAGCACCTAAAATGCTCGTCTCATACCTTTCCAGTCTGGCACCAGTCAAATATTGTGTTTTCGTCCTTGTCAGTAAAATCTCAATGGAGTGAGGGACCATTACAGTCAGGGGATATCCCATCACTACTCCTTCACACTGTGAAAGGCTCTGACCAACTGCGGCAACAACAAGCAGACAACCTGGTAAGGCTGCTGCAACTGGGTTCAAATTAGCTGAAAAATATGCTACTGGGCGATGAGCACCTCCATGGACCTGCGTTAAGACAGACAATGAACAGGCATCACGCTCATGACAAAACAATGTGAAAGGCTTTGTGTAATCAGGCATACCCAATGCTGGAGCTCTGCACAAACTCTCTCTCAACTCAGTGGACACTCTCATCTGTTCCTGGTCTAATGTTATGGAATCGGTAACATCCTTATGTGTCAGCTTCTGCAATGGCTTTGAAATCTCAGCAAAATGTGGAACCACTAACGACAGTAACCTACCATTCCCAGAAACATCCTGACATCTCTCTGGGAAGTCAGAGGACTTCTCTGTAATATCATTGTGATCCTTTCTGTTGATATTTTCCTCGACCCTTTATCAATCTGGTGACCCAAATACTTCACTACCTTTTGGCAGTACTGCAACTTCAGTGGTGGCACTTTATGACCAAATTTTCCCAAATGATTCAACAGGGCAATCGAGTCGTACTTACACTTGTCCCTTGTTTTGGATGAAATCAACAAATCATCAATATACTGCCCCAGAGTCGATTGAAAAGGCATTTCCAATGACTCCAAATTATTTTTCAAGATCTGATTAAACAAGGATGGTGACTCTGTGTACCCTTGAGGAAGTCTGCACCAACTGTAGACTCTGTCTAAGAATTTGAAACTAAAGAGAAACTGGCTCTCCTCATGAAGAGGCACAGAAAAGAAAGCTTGTGACAAATCATCTGGAAAATTATTACTGCTGGATTGGGCACTACAGGGCAACACTTGTCCACCATGTCATTTACCTTTCTCAAATTCTGAACAATTCGCACCTTCCCACACGGCTTCTTTAAACCCATTATCAGTGAATTACATGGGCTGCTCAGCACTTCTTTCAAAACTCCCTGCTTCACAAAGTCTCCAATTATCTGTGCCACTTTCATCAAGACATCTTGTGACATATTGTACTGTGGAAGCTGCGGAAACACTGCATTTGGCTTCAAAGTAATCTTAATTGGTTCCACTCTTTTGATCAAACCCACTTCTTTACTTGTCAGATCCCACACATTTTCCTGTACCGTTCCCTGCAAATCAGAATGAAGCTCTTTCACTGTGAACATGGGGAAAAAACTCATTCAATGGGTACTCTTCATTGGTAGTTTCACCCTCAACTTCTGGAGCTGTGTCTTCTTCATCATCACTATTTGTCTGAATCTCGATTCCATCAACTGAACAAGTAATTGAACACCTTGTCTTACACAATAGGTCCCTTCCCAGTAGGGACACTGGACTTGAATCACAGACTACAAATTTATGCAGTCCCTGGAAGTTACCAATCTCAATTTGCACCGGATCTGTGATCTGATCCGTCAAATCTTTATTCGCTACCCCCAAACCTGAAGCGTTCTTCCTGAAAGGGGCAAATTTGGAACTTCTGCACTTCTTACTGTAGAGCGCGTAGCTCCTGTATCTACCAAAAATGAGACCTTGTGACCCATCACCTTTCCTTCCACATAGGGTCCTCTCTGATCTACTTCTAAGGAGGGTGCAAGCACACATGGCTCCTCATCTGAACTATCACTCATCCAATAACCATTTATGTAATTCTCACTGTGTAACGGGAATTGGTGCACTGTGCTACCACTTCTGTCTTGTCTCTGACCCTAAACCTGTTGAGTAAGCGTCACCTGTTGCTGCTCCATCGGGGCTTGAGGTATCTGCATTTGCTGTCTAGGTATCATAGGAACCTTCTGCTGCATTGGTTGCATCTGTGTCAACTGTGCACGAGGCATTTGCATGGGTTGAAAATTTTGTATCTGGTTCATGTTATTTTGGATCTTTGGGCTAGGACCTCTCATTCGTGGTATTCTTACATTTTGAAATATATTGACATCACAATTTTGCTGAACAACACCTTCCTGCACCAACTTCGGACACTCCCGCTTCCAGTGTCCCACGGCTCCGCAAATGTGACATGGTAACATCTTTTTCATCCCTTGTACATCATTCTGAACCACTACAGTACTCAAATCTCGCCCACGATTCACATTGACTCCACAACCCCTAACTCTCATCTGAGGTTGGAACATGACAGTTCCCTGCTGCTGTGGTATCTGGTGAACAAAAGTTCCCTGCACTCCTGTTTGGGCTGCCTTAATATGCATCACCATCGCTTTCACCTTCAGCTTTTTCTGCTTCAACTCAATCTCATCACTACAGTATTTCACATACTGCAACACCTCATCAATCAGCTTTGGTTGCCAACATATCAAATGACTTTTAATCATCTGACCTATTTCAGGTCTCAGTCCTTCCACAAACCTGAACACAAAATGCAACATGTCTTTCGGCTCAATCGCTTCCTTGCCACTGTACTCCTTGAATGCTTTCAACAATCTCCCATAATAGGCATGTATTGAATCCTTTACCTCCTGCACTGTCCTGTTAATCCTCTGCCAATCAATATTTTTAGGCAAAATTCTCATCTTCAGGAACTCATTCACCTTATAATAGTGCTTCATTACTTCAGGAGATGGTGCGCCTGTGGTTCTATCCCTTTCTGGTTCACTTATCGGCCAATCTACTGCTCTCTTACTCTCAACCCACAAATCAGCTGGAACCACTATTTCCAGTAAAGTATTCAGGTCTTCCCATAGGCATTTCAAAAGTTTCACAAACCTGTCTGTCTGCTGATACCACTCAACTGGTTTCTCCCTTAATTTTGGATATTCATTTGTGAGTAACAAAATATCACTCCTGTGCCAAGGAACATGAACTAACTGCCCTCCTGGAATCTCTCTCATTGGTAAAAACAATTACTGGATCCTTATCCTTTTGTACACTTTTAGACCCTTCTTGTGAATCTCGGTTCCGTTTATCCTTCTTTGCCCATCTGCCTTCCCACTTTTCTAATGCTCCCCAAATTTGAGCACTCTGCAATAGTTATTTAAGGTGTGCCTTCATTCCGGCTGACCTCATGTGTTGAAAATCCTTTGTCTAACCTGTAGCTCCTTTTAAAATGCTTTGTTTTCCCATTTTCTATATCGTGTTTTTCTGCCAGATCTGCCAATCTCTGATGTATCTTGCCCATCTCTCTCGTAATTCTCGGACATAAGTATCTCAATTCCACATAAGATTCTAACCTGTTCACCCCCATTATTCCCTCAACTAGTTCAGTCATTTCCGTAATCAATCTGACACGATCAATCTACTCTTTACTCTTGGACGCATTCTTTGGGGTGTTCAAACTATCTAACCACTTGTTCAGCTGCGGTGCTGTCAATCCCTGTAATGTAATGTTACTCGCATTTAGTGGTGGCATCTGCTGTACTACTGCACTTGAGGTTTGCAGTGTCATAAGCTTTAAGCTCTGACCTGCACTCAGACCATTTACGGGATCAGGAAGTGCGACAAGTGGACTGAGATCCAACAATGATCCTGATCCATCAAAGGTCTGACCCATGGAAGAGACTGCTTAAACCTGCTCACTTATTCCCCTCCTCACTAGACTCTGAGGCATCTCACCCTGTTCTCCTGTGATTGATTTATTCTGCGTAAACAATGGTTCTGCCGGACCAACGGTAATCGGCAGCGATATTGCATCTGGGGCTGCTCTTGCACCTGCATTCTGTGGAAGAGTAACTCCCATACTCGGATTCATTATCGGAGTCAAATCTGATTGTGTTCCTATCATTGGTATAAACCTCGGCATGTCTTGCGGCTGTGCCTGGGGCATCAATATTGGAGTCCGCTCAGCCTAGACCAGTAATGTTTTTGGAACCACTTGTTCCTTAGGCACCACTAAGTTTGAAGTTCTCTCAAGAATCTGCACTTCAGGATAAATCCTTTGTATCGGTGGCGGATGCAACTGTGCCTGGACTACCGAAGCAGTCAACACATTAGGATTACTCTGCACCACACTGTACCTGTCCATTATTAACCTGTAATGGCCTCACTGTGCCTAACGCCTTTGTTGGGGCTGTTGGATCAGAACTAGTACTCGTGCCCACCTCATGCACTGCATATGGTGGAGGTCGGTCTCTCAGTATCTGAATAATAAGATCCTCGTCATCTTATTCTTCCTCTACTATGGAAGCTCTTTTTGCCTCCTTACTTCCAGGCGAACCCTTATCACTTTTGCTAGTCGCTTTTTTTCCTTCCATCTCATCCTCTTATGTAATAGCAGGAAACAACTTAACATCCTGCAATGTCACTGCTCTCCACTTCTTCTGCTCCCATTCCCATCTTGCCTCTGCTAAAGACTTCTCTGCCTTTCTCACTCTGCTTTTAAATTGTATTTCCTGCTGTTGTCTTGCTATCAGTTCCCAAACTGCTAATGCCTCAAACTGTGCTGGTCTTGAAAGAGGCCTTGTTTCATACAGCGCCATTTGCAACTGATCCAAAATTCTCCAATTAAACGTTCCAATGCCGAGAAAATGCTATAACTCCCTGTTTCTCTGTCACTTTGCACCATTGCTTTAACCAAAGACATGGTGCGACACCTCTCTCCTCCATCACAATGTAAGCTGGAGAATTTTCCGCCGGTGTCGGCTTCCCTACAGTCGCTTTAATATACATATCTCCCTTTAGGGCACTCTTAAATGCTTTGAAAAACGTCATCTTTTCTACTTTTTGATATTCAAATCAAATCAGGAAATGACCGCATGTCATCAAATCAAATCAGGAAACGACTGCATGTTTTTAGAGGGGTAGCTTTGACCTGAGGCTTTTTAATTAATAGAGGCGTGCTTTTGTGTGCCCAGCTTTTTAATTCACTATAACATGTTTATTACGTGTTTGCACTTCAAATTTTTTATTCTATTACTTTTTCTGGAAGGCTGAGGGCCTGTTAGAGCCCTACCTTCTGTTAAGACCACCTTCTGGCGGTTAGCAGTGCAGCTGCAGATCGCGTAAGCCTGGCTCTCCTGGCCCTCCTGGCCCGGAGCAGATATATTTGGGTTTAGATGCTGCTGCGCCAAAGGCAAGCCCGTCTGCGCCCATCCGCGCCCGACCGGGGGCCAGTTATAATGCCTCTCACTTGGTTGCTCTTCCTGACCACTTTACATATTCTTTGCAATTTCTCCATTCATTAGGCCGTAGCCTGTTCTCACATAAGATTGCCTTAGATAATCCTAATCAAAGGAGATGTGAACTCTGTAATTGGACCGCTCAGACTTTGGGTGACATAACAGCCCCAGTTACACTATTTCCAGGGCACATACAAGGCATTTAAAGGGTTCAGCCACCACCAGGGATGGGTTATCCTGTGCCTTAATAAATGCTTGGTCTCTAGTTAAGCACAAGATGGAAATCAGAGATTTAATTGAGCAGTACAAATTTGACTGCCTTTTTATTACGGAAACCTGGGCAAAAAATGACTCTAATCCAGATTTTATAGAGGCCCCACCCCTGGGATATGCATATTACAGACTAGATAGAACTACTGGGAGAGGAGGAGGACTAGCAGTTATTTGCAAGTCACATCTTATTTGCCCATGGCATGGGACTGTTTCCTCCTCGGAAAGTATGTGTAGCAATGTATTTCAAACTATATCAAAACAATTGTATATTATTGGAGGGACTGCTAGTGTATCAGCCGCTGGGCCCATACTCCTATTTTTTTGCAACATTGGCCAAATCTACTGAAACCTCTAGCCTTATCTGCTAAAGCGATCAATTTAGTGGATTTTAATCTCCACTTCGATGATACCCAGAACCAACACACTGAGGAATTCTTAAGCTTTATGACAGCCCTAGACTGGGAACTCAAAGTCACTTCCGCCACTCATGTAGCAGGCCATATGTTAGACGCGATATTTACTCGAACCAAGGACCAGCTACTGCTCACTAACTCCCCGCTCAGCTGAACAGATCATCATTTATTAACCTTTAGATTTACTGAGGAGGACCTGCTCAAACAACCTAGGTTTAAGGGAAAACTGGTCAGACATTGGAATCGCATTAAGAAGCAAGAGCTTGGACCAGCCTTGGAGGCAGGCTGGGCAGCTACTAAAAATCTATTTTTGTCAGTCAAGGACAGATTCAATCAGGGAATCTCTATTGCTATTGATCATCTGGCCCCACTCAAACCCTCTGTTGTGTGGGAAACTATTAAAGGTAGACATCCTTGGTTTACTAAGGAGCTTAAAATACTTCAAAGAAAATACCGTCAACAAGAATGGTGATGGAAGCTAGATCCCAGTTCAGTTGAAAAAAGAAAATGAAGAGATGCTCTTACAAATTATAAAGAGGCAACTACTAGAGCTAAATCTGCATTTTTCACTGAGAAGATCAAGCAAGCATCTAATGTTCCTAGAGAACTTTTCAAAGTTGTAAATACATTGACAACCCCTATTCCGCCTCTGGAATTGGAGAACTCACAAGAGTTTTGCAACAAGGTGGCTACCTTCTTTGAAAACAAAGTGTTACAAATACACTCGAGCTTCAATGAGGATGAGGAGACAGATGGTATACTTGATACAGTCAACAGTTCCGCAGATATTGACCATCCTCTGTTAATTAATTTTCAACCATTTTCTCCTGAGAGTATTAAAAAATGTATGCTGGGAATTAAATCAGGTTCCCCTACAGATCCTTGTCCTCCTTATATTCCCCAACAGGTCCCTGATAATGCCTCCAATGCTTTGGCCCCGGTTTTCTGTGAAGTGCTAACCACGGGAACCTACCCCCCCCATCCTGGAAGGACGCAACTGTGGCCCCTACGAAAAAGAAACCTGATGGAGCAAGACACGATCTAAGTAATTTATGACCCATGTCTCTGCTTCCATTTCAGGTGAAGATTTTTGAAAAATGTATAAATAAAGAATTAGCCAATTTCCTAACTACCACAGGAAAACTAGACCCCTCCCAACATGGTTTTAGGCAGGCGCACAGCACGGAATCAGCACTTATCACCCCCTCTGACACGATTCGCAGGTAAATGAGAGACAAGGAGCCATATTGGTCCTATTGGACCAATCAGCAGCATTTGACACTATTTCGCCTCAGATTATGATAGCCGCCTCCATCAAGCAGGGATAAGGGACATGGCTTTGAAGATTCTTGAATCTTTCTTGAAAGATAGATCCATAACGGTGAGTTGCAGAGACTTTAATTCGCCAGCATACTCCTTACCATGTGGGGTTCCGCAGGCTCTTCACTCAGCCCTACATTATTTAATTTGTACGTAGCACCTCTAGCAAGATTAATTCGTACATTTGGTCTAACACCTACTTCTTACGCTGATGACACTCAGTTAATCATCCCTGTCTCTAAGAATTGGGAGGAAGTAGCAGACCGCCTCAGCAATTGTAGGCGAGAAGTGAATCGGTAGATGGGACTAAACTGGCTCAAACTAAATGGCGACAAAACCCAAATTCTATGCTTTGGCTCCGGTAAAGAATTATGGAATTCATGCTGGTGGCCGTTAGTGTGTGGAACTCTGCCTGTGCCTATTGTAGCCACTAGAAATCTAGGGGTCACCTTTGACAATTATCTCTCTTTTAAGTTGCAGGTTAATCATGTTGTTAAAACCTGCTTCTGGACCTTAAGAATGCTGAAAAAGATCTTTCCTTATCTAACAAGGGAGTGGAGAGTTACGGTCATGCTGGCATTGGTAGTATCCAAATTGGATTATTGCTATGCTCTGATGCTTAATTTGGATAAGGCCTCCCTCATGAAGCTTCAGCTTATTCAGAACACAGCTGCCAGATTTATATTGAACCTCCCTTATTCTGCTTCTGCCAGTGGCAGTTTGAAACAACTGCACTGGCTACCAGTAGAAAAGCGTATCAGGTTTAAAACTTTATGCTTGACCTACAAAGCTGTACATGTTAGGGGATCGGAATATTTATCCTCAAGATTACAGTGGTACAGACCAAGCCGACAACTTAGATCTATTGGGGCCTTCAGAATTTAGGTCCCTTGCACATATAGGGTCAGATGGGGGAGACAAGGCCTTCACGATAGCTGCTGACAAATGCTGGAACTCACTCCCAGTGTATATTAGGGAGCAACACAATTTCTTGGCTTTCAAGAAGCTAGACAAAACTTGGCTCTTCCCACAATAATTTCAGTCTTCTTCACCCCAATTGGAGGTCAGTTGCGCACTCCGTTCTGTATGCTTCGGCAGGAACGCGCTTCATAAATAACATACACAAATACCAATACACACAAATACCTTTACTCCCAAGATTCCTTTCACCCACGTTCTCAACCAATTGCCTCACACGGACGGCTGCCAATCCATGTGCAACCCTTTTCACTAACCAACTTATCCCAGCGCTGCACCAATGACGTCACACTCACAAGTACTGCGGCTGACAAAGTCTTGCGGCACGTCCTCCTAAACTCTGAACCTCACAAACTAATGCAAAATATTGCGAGCACTAACCAAAAATCCAAAAACAAATCTGCTGGTTTACTACAGGGAGGTTACACAAAAGCTTCAGAGACCTTATGGATTTTCACTGATGGCCCTTTCACTCATGCAGCTATTCCTCTTTCTCGGCCTCCCAGATTCACAAGCAAAATTCGTCCCGCAAATTTTACTCTCAACTGATCAATGGGTCTGTCCTGGTGCACATAGGACTCGCTAAATCTCAGTCAAAACTTTCTCTCGCCCACTTTAGCTCACAGTGACCTGTTGACCACGCCCGATCAACCTACTAAACCAGACAGATTACAACATATAACCCAGTGTCTCCTACACTTGTCAATATACTCCGGAGTCTTGGACCACCCAGGGTCCGTACATCAATAACCACATGGACAATTGTTGAGCACAAAGCGCCACACTCATGCGAAGTTCTATGACTTCCCTACTCTCATACTGCGGAGTACGCACACTCCTACCAAATCTTAATTTGGAGTATGCAGACTCCTTAACTTCCCTCGCATACGTCACAATTCACCTGCGATTTGCATAAGGTGTGAAAGCGCAACCTATCTCTCTCACCATATCACTAGAACACTGAGAACATACCCAACGCTACTAGCGGGATCTGGGAAAGTCATTTCTTGGCTTAAGGGGACATCATTTTTGCTACAATTGCCATTTCGAAAAACAAAATCCAAATCTCAATAATGACCAATCTTAAACTTCAACCATAACCACATAACTAGTTCTCCATAGAAACTAACCATCAAGCTGCTACAAACAACTGTTAGCCTGTCGTTCCTTAATAAGTAAACTTATAAGGTGACGCGTAAAGGTCGATGAACCTTTTGATTCGCCTGGAGTATCCTAGCTATGGTTTGACCAATGTCCTCAATAATCAATGCACAAAATTCAATAACAATTAGTCAAAACATAATAAAAGCAGTAAGCATCATACCATGGCCTTTCAGCCATGAATAACCACAGTTCAATATACGTTTTAGTAATTTTATTTCTCTATTGGTTACAATACTAAATCATGAGATTAATTCAAATAAAAACCAGCATCACATTGTTAGATGGCAAAAACATAAACTAGTCAAAGCTTGCATCAGAGTACATTCTTAAATCATTAACACAGGTCAATAAAAGAATCAAAGGCAATAAGTCATTTCTAGTCATGAAGTTCATCAAAACAGTCTGTCAACCGATTGTCTTTGTAATCTGTCAAACATCATGAGGAAACCCTCATCTAACCCAGATTAGCATCAGCATGTGGAACTTCATGCAAAACAATTTAGAAACAAGAATTTAGAAAAACCATCAAGCTAAAAATACTATTTAGACAGCGCAGTTGGTACCTAGAAAGAAAAGGCATAAAAATACATTTCAGTCACATTTTCATATCTGCCTATCCACAGAATGGGATAGCAACAGAGTCAGTCTTCGTCCTCAAGTTATCAGTCGATCAGCATCACATCATGCTCTCAATCAGAGAGTATGAGCCCAATAACAGAATCTTGAATCTCATCTTCCCAATATCACATCATAATTTCAGAGTAAGGTAGGCACCCCTAACATCATCTGAGTCTCCTTCCCTCTGTCACGTTATATCAAAGTCACCTAGACTATCCCCCATTTTCCAATTGGTCAATTAGTCGTACATTATTACCCTAACCAATAATGTCTATGCACCAAATCTATGAATTCTAATATTTCACAGTTCACATGTCATTGATTGGTTCACCTTACGATGTTCTCATCATCCGGCTCGTCAAGTATCAAAAATGTTGCATCTTCTTCAGTCAGTGTCTTCATTGTTCGAGTCCTGGGAAAGTACATCTAGCGCACATTACACATTTTTCGATACAATTCTAGAGAGATCATCTCCTGTCTGTCGGTTCCCATAGAAGCTCCAGTTAAGCATTTTATTAAACAATGAGCAGTTCACAGTTAGTTCATTTTGTCAGCATTTTCCCATTGAACATTAAGAAATTCAGCTTTCTGCATGAGGCCTGGCAAGACTAGGCCAAGACACTCGCTAAGTTAAGGCCTATAATTATTAAAGAAACATAGGTTATAACTCTCAATATGACATATTACTACATGAATCTAATACGTTTTCAATATTTCATGTATGTTAATCACTTATTTAGTACAATTTGTAAATACTGGTAGCCATTCTCAGAGGTCACAATTTCAAACATGCACATTATTTTTCTACGTTATTCATTTTCTACCAAATTAATTATTCATAACACATAAACATTCATTAATAATTTCTAATTAAGACATTTGCGTTAACAATACCATCTGAGCAGATTCTTCACCTTTTCTGCAGATCTGGCCCTGTCACATGCAACATTCCAACAGTTAATGCAGCAATTAGCGAGTCCGGAGGTAGATTTGTTTACATCCAGGGAGAATGTGCTTCTGTCCCATTTTTACATAAGGATTCCTTCTCAAGAGGCTTGGAGGGTTAATATGCTAACTTTTCCAGGGTTCAAGACTCTACATTTGATGTTCCCACCTGTTCTTTTTCAGGATGTTACAAAAGGTGCAAGAGAACACAGTGGATAATCTTCTGGTGATTCTGTACAGGAGGCATCGGAGATGCTTACCGCTCCTCTAGCTCACAGTGATAGTATATCTGGAGATTCTAGGTTGTTCCTAACCGCTGAGGTACAGCTCTTTGCTCTGGCATCTTTGGCCCATCTTCACTTGGGGGGGGTGCCATGTGAGAGGGCAAACTTGATTAGCTTGGGTTGTTCCTTGTAGGTGCTTGAATGTATTCAGAAGTCTAGGGGCCATATTTATACTTTTTGGACGCAAAACTGCGCTAACGCAGTTTTGCGCCAAAAAATTTAAAGTGGGCTAACTCCATTCCAACGCGCCAGCCGGGCGTCATATTTATGGGATGACGCTTGCCGGCGCTGCTGCCTGGTGAGCGTAAAAAAAAATTAGGTGAACTGGGCAGCGCTGGAGTAGGGAATAATGGGGGTTGTGCGTCAAAAAATGGTGCAGGTCAGGTTAGAGTCAAAAATATTGACGCTAACCTGACTCGCGTCATTTTATGACGCACAACCACCATGGAAATGACTCCTGTCTTAGCAAAGACAGGAGTCATGCCCCACTGCCCATTGGCCATGCCCAGGGGACTTCTGTCCCCTGGGCATGGCCATTGGGCACAGTGGCATGTAGGGGGGCCCAAGTTAGGCCCCCCTATGCCACTTAAAAATATATAAATAAATACTTACCTCTACTTACCTGTACTTACCTGAGATGGGTCCCCCCATCCATGGGTGTCCTCCTGGGGTGGGCGAGGGTGGCAGGGGGTGTCCCTGGGGGCATGGTAGGGCCCCTCTGGGCTCCTTCCGAGCCCACAGATCCCTTAACGCCTGCCCTGACCAGGCGTTACAAAATGACACAAATGCGGCTGCGTGTCATCTTTTAAGGCCAGCCCCTTCCCGTGCGTCATTTTTGCATGGGAGTTTAAATAAGGCGCAAATGCCTTAGAGTCATTTTTAGCGTGGAAACGCCTACCCTGCATCTCATTAACGCAAGGTAGGTGTCCACGCCAAAAAATTACGCAAACTCCAAGAATTTTGCCGCTGGACGGGTCTAGAGTCAAAGTATAAATATGGAGTTAGCTTTGCGTCGGATTTGCGTAAAAAAAAATGACGCAAAACTGACGCAAACAGAGTATAAATATGCCCCTAGGTATCTGTTAACTTTAAAGACCTACTCTAAACATTAGTGGAAGTTTAAAAGTTGATGTGGTACCAAATATTTTAACTCCGTTTCTGGTGATCCAGCTTCCGTATTACATTTTTGAGGGATGAGTTCTTGCTGGGGCTCAGTTTCCACCTTGATGGCCCAGGAAGCAGCTGTTTGGACTTTTCTTAGTGTACAGGTGGAAGTAATGGTTCCATTAGTAGCAAGGCTGCTGAGGAGGCCAGTGATCCATTCCCCTATTGCTCCTTGAGGTCTAACACTTGAATTGCAAGCACTTCAGAGAACCCCATTTGACCTGTTGGGGCTGTGGACTTAAACTGTCTCTTATATAGTATTCTGTGCTCCTGAACAACAGTTTTACATAACCTTAATATACAAAGAGCCTTGGAAATGTATTTTGAAATAATGTAACCTTTTAGAAAGTTTAACTTTCTGTTTTTTATGTTTGGTTCTTTCGGGAAGAGGATGAGACTTCGGTTTCAACACTAAGAATATAGTTGAAGCAAGCTATCATACTGCCCTATGAAAGTCAATGAGCATCCCTGTCCGCACAAGTCCCTGTGACGTCAAAGAGAAGGATGGCTGCATCGTAGGATGCTTTGAAGGGGACCTTGATGTCTAATATTTGCAATGCTGTTACATGGTCTACATCCTAAACCTTTATAAAGCACTCTAGAGCACATCATCTTCATTTGATTCTCTGTTTCTGGATGCAATGTTGGAATGATGACGTGAACAAACATTGTCTTTAAACTGTTTTTGGTGTGAGGATATTCTTGGAAAGTGTGAAGTTGAAACGGATGGATTAGTTTTGGGTTTAGCTTTCTCTGTCAGGAATGGGATGAGGAAGAAGGACAAGGAAACAATGACCTGGATACTTACCTGTAATATTTATTTCTCTAAGTCTACGTCTTCCTTGCCACACTCTACATTTCCCAATCTACCCATCCTGTTATCCATGTACATTGTCGAATTCAATAGAAATGGTAATCTTGGAAATGACAGGAAGTGAGGATGGTGTGTCTTTCTTTTTGGGGCATGATGGAAGGAATGTTGGTTGGTGCAGAATTGCTTTTTAGGCAGTGCTAGATCCAGTGAAGTAAGCATAATTTATTCTGGTGTATTCTGCTGATGCCGGGAGACATTCATCAGTGCTTGTACTTTGTCTGCTTACCGTTGGGAGCAACAGTCTACAGGTGGTGAGAGGGCTTTCTTATTTTCACTTCTAGCTGGGTCCAAAACAAAGCCCTGATTTTAAAGGGCATTAGCCCTCCTTTTGTTCCACATCATTCTGGCTAAGAGCCTGGACTCCAACACCTATATGCAATGGAGGGAAGCAAAGTCACACAGCTTGTTATCGCTTTACAAGTACTTAAGAGAAAATATGATATGGGGCAAATTTTTGACTTTGTTCATGCCCTTTATATAAGAGACTTACATGCACTGTAAGGATGTCAGATGTATCTTTCTGTATGAGTAAATAAATAAATAATTATTCAAGTAGCACCTACTAGGTTTTTCTTTATTTAATTATTTTATTGCACTACTTGCGCCAATGTACAGAGGTGGCTGTTAGAGTAGAGGGCAGTAAACTAATACTTTTATTCTTAGCGAGAGAGTACATTTTATGGGGTGAGGATAGGCTAAAGATATTTCTCTTTAAGAAACAATTCATCCAAAGGCTGTAGCCTGTCTATGCATCTTTATTTTTCCCAAATCTGAAAAAATCTTGCTTGTATGCAGAATAGAAGTCATAATTTAAGACCCCATCACTTAAACATTTCACTAGCCGCCACCACCACCAGTGTAGGGTGTCAGAGTGTTTTACGTCACATGCACACAATATACAATGACAATAAATCATATAAGTGTGTTAATCACTGAAAAGGAAATGTTATGTAACAGGATCACAAGGGTCAGAAGTTATATATAGTTGTTACTGGTGGGCATTATATACTAGAATAGTATATGGTTGGGAAAAACAAATCCAGAAATTAAAATATAACACAGTCGTAGTGGTGGTCGTGGTTGTCTGAACCACAACCACTTTATTACTACTCAAAGAACCTTTTTTTTAGCAATCATAGAATAAAGAAAAATTGAAGAAAAATAAGGCTCTCAGCCCATGTCTTGTAGTTTGCATGCAGCTCCTTGATACCCGTTGCTTGACATTGCCCTCTCAGAAGGGTCATCCCCAGACATTTTGCCTTCACCCTTCCTATTTGCTTTACCTGTTTTTGTTGACAATTAGAACTCAGCACACTTTACCATACTAACCAGTACTAAAGTGTTTGTGCGCCACCCTTTAAGCATGGTACAATTAGCTTATATCCTACTGGCACATCTAATTTGCCTGTAAGACCCTAGTATAGTGGCACTACATGTACTCTGGGCCTGTAAAATAAATGCTACTAGTGGGCCTTCAGCACTTATTGTGCCACCCACTTAAGTACCCCTTTTAAACATGTCTCAGGTTTGCCATTGCAGCCTGTGTGTGCAGTTTTAAATTGCCCTTTTGGCTGGCATAATCAACCTTTTGCCAGGCCTAATACTTCCTTTTTAATACATATGCCATTTCTTGGGGAGACCCTAAAGAGTCCCTAGGGCACAGTGCAGTGGGTTTAAAAAGTTGGACATGCACTTTTAAGTTTTACATGTGCAGGTAGTGGAAACCTCCTAATTCGTTTTTCACTATAGTGAGGCCTACTTATCCCATAGGGTAACACTGGTTACCTTCTTACATTTAATAAGTGATAACTTTTAATTGGGAACAGATAGGAAAGGTGTTGGGTGTCTGAGGAATTGTAATTAAAAATTCTCTTTACTGGTAAAGTTGGATTTTAAGTCACAACTTTGAAAATGCCACTTTTAGAAGGTTGGCGTTTTCTAACCATTTGGTGCCTGCAGCCTGTTCCTGGGTCATATGACTAGGTGAAGTTGGCCTTTGTGTATTCCTCCCAGGAAGCCTCACGATAGGGGGACTGGGTGCTGGCAGACTGGGCAATCTCTGGCAGGATGAGGGGGCGGAGATGTCATTTACCACACTTACACTTCAATGGCACTGGTCAAGCTCACACACAAAGGACTTCACACTAGCCAATTATGCCCCCAGACAGACTGAGACCAGGGTAGGGAGGCAGAAAGTCCAGACACCTCTGTAGGGGGAAGACCCCAGAAGCTCAAAGTAGGCATCAGGTATAACAATGAGACCCTCAATCCCACTTTTCAGCACACTCCTGGACCTGTGGATACCACAAAAGAAGCATGCCCTGCGCCTTGAGGCCTACCCTGCTTGCTGAAAAGTAAGACTGGGCCTACTTCCTCCGTCTCAGGCTAAGTGATTCCAGGGGTCAGCTGACTGAGCTCCTGTTGTGAGCTACAGAGACATAAGAAGCTCCGAAGGTTTCCCTGCATCTGCCCAGATGACCTGCTGCCTGGACCTGCAACTGCAACTACATGAACCCTGCTGGACTCTGCAAGAGTGAGTCCCTGATCCCCAAGGGGGCCACCCCTGTTCCTGGAGCACTGGCTGGCATCAGAATGCACACTTCTGACTCAAAAAGGAGAAATCCAAAACCCAGAAGTTTTAGGCTCTTCGTGTATGGACTGGCCTGTTTGTGCGAAGACCTTGCTGCTCATACCTACCATCAATGCGAGGTTCCAGTTAGCCCAACTCTTTGCACTACAGCGGCTGCCAGTGACGACTGGCAAACGAGATCTACACTTCGCCCTACAGCATCGAGAGCCCACAGTGAGCGTCAATGTGAATCTCTAGCAAGGACCATCTGAGATGCAAGACAGTATCTTCCAGCTACCTTGACGCCCCTCTGCGACTCCCAACCTGCCCTTTGTGCTACAGCAATGGCCACCCATGACGCTCTCCCTGCTTCTCAGAGACTCCTCCACTGTGAACAGAACTCTTCCCCCCGGACTTTGGTAGGGGTGGGTGGAATGGTTCATTTTGCACTGGAACTGGCAGAATTTTGGCAACTTTGCCTTAGCTTTTGTAAAGCAGAGTTCGAGACAAATTCTGCCAATACCTATGCAATGGAATTTTTTCCCACAAGAGTCCAGAAATGTGAGCTAGAGAGTGAGATTTGGCACCCCCAAGCGCAATTCCCTAACGTCATAGGTCATAGTCAGAGGGTTGCTTCTCAAGTAGATTTGCTGCTCCTTGAGTAGATTTTCTACTCCAGTGGCAGCAACATCAACATGAATGGCCACACACTCTTGTGCACCTCATGGTGCCATTTGCTCTGATTTTTCCACGCTGCTCGCTATACTGGCACTAAATTTCAGCAAGAGCAATGTCATGTGCAACTTCGCAGAATCTCTTTGAGTTTCTATGTAACTCCGCAGAATTCTGCTGAAGGAAACTCTGCAAGTTCCGTCCATCACTGGACTTTAGCAGGCAACTTTTCAGCTGGACTAACCTGGTCCCTTTATGTGGCCTGCACTCCATTGCAGTCAACATGAATTTGTGACTTTCACCTGGTCATGCATGACTAGGTATTTGCGAGCGGCGCTTTGTGCTTTTAGTCACTATGCTTACCTTAAACCTTTGAACTTGCATATCTCTAGTGTTCCGAATTGGATTTTTGTTTTTTTGTTGTCAAATAATTGAATAAATGTTATTTTATATTTCTAAATTCATGTGATATTTTTCTTGTGGTGTTTTCACTTTATTTGCTGTTTCTGTGCTGCATAAAAACTTTACATATTATCTCAAAGTTAAGCCGGACTGCTTTTGTGCCAAGCTGCCAGGCGGTTAAGCACAGGTTAATTTTAACTTTTGTGGTTCACCATGACAAGTATTGTGGCTGTTGCTTGAGAAGGGCTCACAATCCTTCAAACAAACCCAATTTCTCACAAGGGTTCATAGCCCACCGTTCTCTATTAGAAGTATTTCAATTTATAATCTGCAATATGAAATGAAACCCACTAGAGGAAAATTCAGATTTAATGCCTCTACCGTGGCAAAGTTTAAAAAAAATAAATGTATAAAATGACTGTCGGTCTCTGCCACTTGTAATTCACCTGTAGCCCTCTCCTCCTTGCCGCTGACACAGCTTTATCCCCAAATTATGGGTTCCTGGATTATTTTTGTTCTTGTTCCAGCACTGGTTGTGGTCTGGCTTGACAGCCCAGCTGTAGCCAGACAATTCCGTGAGCATCACTAGAGAGAGGCTTTGGGTCTTTGTTTTGATGGAGCAGAAGTTGTGTGCATTTGCAAAAAAAAGTGCTTGCCCTCCATATGGCAGTGAATTTTATTTATTCAACTGTCTAAGCTTGAACATGACATTGAAATGCTATTAAAGTGAATTTCATAAATAGTCACTTCATGTGGTGTTTCTCTTACAGCAGCACAGATGGGAGGAGGGCAGTCTTTATTCTACATTGATTTTTAGGCGTGATAGTGCAACTGTCATCTGGCCTATTAACAGGAGCGGCTTGCAGTGTTTGGAGGGTGCGGGCATTTCGTGGGGGCACGAGAAATAAACATTAACATAAATAAAATAAAATACAAAACACTTATCTCGTTCTCCGCCCTGCCCACTCTACTCCTCTTCTGTCTTGCTGCTGCAGGCACCGGCTCCCAGCCTGCCCTGCCAGGGCACTCCCAGGCAGACTGGGAGCCTGTGCAGGCTCTCTCCAGCCCGCCAACTGTTTTGCCGGACTTGAGACAGCCTTCTGAGCATGTATGTTTGGCCGTCCCGAGACGACCGGCCAAACATACTAGCGCTTTGAGGTGGAGTGCTGAACACTCCCCCTTGCTGCTTGTCACCCCAGTGGCCCCACCCCTTCAAAAGAAAAAGATAATAAACAAAGTTTATTATCCTTTTCGTTCTAAGGTTTGCCGCTGCTGGAGGGGGGGGGGGGGGGGGGGGGTGACGCGCCTCTGCCCTAAAGGAGGAGCTGCCCCTACCAATTAATCTACACCAATTTTATACTACAGTTATTTACTTCCACACAAATACATATCTATCCCCCTGCTATTTACTTGTAATGCTTCAGATCGCCATAAATATTCCTTTAAAGCCTGGCCTGTTAGCATTGCTAATGCTGTTTTTTTAGATTTGGTGAAACTTCTGTCACATAGAGGAGCAGACACCACACACAGTCAAGACTGTGACGAGGAAGCCCTAGACTCGAAGAAATTAAAGTTACTAGTAAGTAACAGGGCCATTCTGTTGGCTTGCTATGAGATATGTTTTCCTGGCTCATGTTTGTTTAATTTCACATCATACAATGTGTCACATTCAGCAAAGGTTTCACAGTTATGTGAGGAATTCGTTGGCAGTTGCATTCCATTTTCGCTCTGCCAAAGTCGACAATTCCGCACAGAAGCCTCTTGTGCCTCCTGGTGACCTTTTCCAAAATCGGCTTGAACAAATCCCAGAGCGTGATTAATTCAATTCAAAACGACCAATAAGGTTTTCAGAACAAATAAAGCAAAGCCTTTAGTAACGGGCACATTATGGCTGTGCACCTGGAAACTAGCCTGTAAGTCCCACCGTGAAACGCGCCAGGCACTCCTCCCACCTTAAGCAGGGTGTCGCGGTGGCTGCTGCTGTATCAGAATATCGGAGGACTACCAGGTGCAGCTGTTGAACGTCTTGTTTCAGCGAGCTCGACTAACTGGCGCAAGATGCTGGCTCCGCAAGCACAGGTAAAATCGCTACGTACGTTGTAATCGTGAAGAGGGAGATTTGAGCGCGCGCCTCTTAGACCAGCCGCCTGACGTCCCAGGGAGCAATTTTACTTCTCGCCCAGGGGGTAACACCTTGCGACCTATTTTCACTTATTTCGAGTCTTAATTAATACTCGGCAACTTGCCAAAGAAGCTGTAAACAGGAAGGTACGACAGTGGTTCATTACACGGAAACGCGGTGCTCCTCTTAAAACGGGGACCTATCTTTAAAGTCTGTTTAGAAACAGCGTAATTTATTTATCAACATTTCTTACATGCCACTGATTCCGCTAAGAAGGGGATCCTTGATTTTAAGCTTACAACGATATCTAGGATTTTTCTTTCATTTAAAAAGTTCGGTTTCCCAGGGCAAGTTAATTAGGAAGTTAAATTACCCCATTGTTATGGAAATCTGTGCGATAAATATTCTCAAGTGCTGGTTTATACAGAACATATATATACAATATACAGGAGGGTCAGCTTTCCTCAACCATTTCTTCACATCTTGAGTGGGAGCAGCACAGACCACTGACACCAGGTATGTGTGAAAAAGCATCACATCCACAACCTTTGGCCTTTCACCTTACAGAACTAAAAACAAACTATACAAAATTGGTCCCTTATGTTAATTACCCATTGCCCCTAAATGTCCCTCCCTGCCACAAAACTTACTTCTGTAAGTTTCTACTTCCTCCTGTGTTGATCTTCTGCAACTGAGCCTTTAAACTACCTTCCATTATTTCTCCCACTATTAACTGCTAACAAACTAGCTTCCTAATGACCTTTTAACTTCCTGTTTCGCCCACGCGTGAGCTTGTCTACATGTTCCCTTTCAGGCTGGATTGTCGTTGTCAAAAACAAAGTTCTGCAAACCATGCCAACTTTTTGTCCTACCGCTCTTGCTTCAAAGGGACAAACATACATGATTATTTCCTGCTGTGCACCTGCTCCAGATGAAGCTTGCCCCAAATAAAGAACAACTGCAAAATATTTAGACCCCCCCCCCCAAAACCACTAACCCATGGGCTAAAAGGGTGGGCAAAAATTCTACTGTCACATAGTGCCAGCCACTGTGTCACCACAATAAAATAGTGGCACCTCACATAAAATAGTTGGTTTTATACCAGGGGCTATCTAATAGCCTAATCCAACCCAAAACCAATTCCCCAATATTCCTGTTGGGGGGGGGGGGACACCTCCATGTGGTTGGTCACCCCCTCCAAAGCCCCAAAGAACAGGGGGAGCAGCACAGACCACTGACACTAGGTATGTGTGAAAAAGGTGGCTTTATTGAAACAGGCACACATCACATCCACAGCCCTGGGCTTTTTGCTTTACAAAACTAAAACCTCACTGTGCAAAATTGGTCACCCATGTTAATTACCCACCACCCCTAAATGCCCCTTCCCCCATAAAACGTAATTCTGTAAGTCTCTTCTTCCTCCTGTGCTGATCTTCTGTATTGGAGTCCTTTAAACTCTCCTCCAGCTTTACTGCAACTATTAACATCTAACTAACTTAACTTCCTAATGAACCTTTATCTTCCTGGTTCCTCCATGCGTGAGCTTGTCTACCTGTTCCCTTTCATCCTGGAAGCACTGCAGCTGTTCACAACTTCGGTAAACCATGCCAACTTTTCGGGCATCCACCACCCAGAAAAAGTCCCAAGCTTGACTTTTTTTGCCCCTCCTCAACCGCTCACCGGCAACTGTTCAACGACTTAGCAAATACTTCTCTCTACTGCAGTAAATACAACTCCATGCCATAGAACAACAAGTGTACCCCGTCCCTGTGGAAAATCACCCACATTGTACCGTAGATCAGAATGTTCAATTCCACCAGTTCCAAAAACCCTGCAAAACGCCTACAACTTTTTTGTTGTGTTTCCTTCTAGCCCTAGAACACAAGGGCTAGAAAAAACAGCAATAGTTTCAGCACATGTGCATGTCTGGCCGACTGTCTATTTATCACTTGCACCACCCAAAAATTGTCAATTCAAAACAAGCCTTTTTTGTGTGACAGCTGCTCCCCACATAGTGTCACCACCACCACTAAGGTAAGACTCTAAAAAGGTGATACTGCATGCCCCTCGCTTCCACTCGAAAGGCCTTGCCTTGACGCACCATTTTCCTAGCTAGCACAGGCTAAATCCAGTCCCCCTAGCAGCACTGGAGAATATCTGTGCATCCAAGTCTACTTCCTTCAGTGTCACCAGCGGTACTCCAGTGAATGTTCCCAGGGAGAAACGTCACATCCTTAGGTCTCCCCTGACACCTGCCAACAATCAGATGTGGTGATGCAGCAACGGCAAGCCAGAAAGTGTCATCCCCATTCTCCCACAAAATGTCCTCCCTGCTCTCACTAACCTACAGGCAAAGTTCAAATGCCTCAGTAGTACCTGCACCTCTTTAGCTGTGACATTAACTTTTACCAACATGGCATCCAAAAGCACATGCATTGTGATTTTGTTTTTATCCTCTGGCAAGCGGGCTTACATTGCACCCAAATCAATTTCAATACCTACGAATGACAGCACCGTACTGGGTCCCACTCTCTTCTCCGTTACCAAAGGTACTCATAGTTCCACCATGGGCTCCTGAAAACTTGCCAGCATCCAATGATAGTCCATGGAACCTGGAATACCTTAAAAAAACAAATAATCAAGATAGTGTGTGACATGTCTGTGTCCCGTGTACTAAGAGAACAGTTGTTTCAGGAAAGTTGTAAATGTTCAAAGAGGGCACAAGATATCCAAAACCCTGTTGGGAGTGCCTTATCAACATGCCATTGTCCTTCAAATTGGATGCTCAACAGTTGAAAATTGTCAGTGTGTACTGGAAGCATGTGGAAAGCTGACTTGATGTCACTCTTAGCCATTTGGGCCCCGACTAACTCTTTCCACCAAGGAGAGAGACACTTCTACAGAGGAATATGACACCAACACCCGATCCTCTGGGATAAAATCATTAACTGACGTTCCCTCTGTCCACAATAGGTGCTGTATCAACCTGAATTGCCCTTTCTCTTTTTTTTTAACCACCATGAAAGGGGACAAAATCAAATTTATCAATGGGCCAATCGTTATTGGGTGTGTTGGCCAAAATCCAAACCTCTCCAGTTTAATTTGTGTACAAGCCCATACCCTCTAGGTCCTTGTGCACCCCTTCCTTTAAAACCTGTTGTCTGTCATTGTTGCTGAACACCTGTGGTTCCCTGCTGTTGTTACCACTGCCCTACGGAGGAACCTGTGTTTCCGCCTACCCCATAGCAATGTATAAACCCATGTCTGCCAGCACATTTAGAGCATTTGCGCCAAAATTTGCAATATTTTCTGGTGCTGAGACCTTTATTAAAGTCCTTTCAGGCTCCAGCCTGACTACTCTGCCCTTTGCCTGTTGCCCCCACCTCAGAGGGCACCCCTGAAAGAGTTGATAAACTATGGATAACCTGCTGGCAGTGAAAATCGTCTTACCAAACTTGGAAGGCCCCATCGTATGCTGCCAAAGTTCAGAGTTAACCTCCCCCAATGTGCCTCGGGATCCAGGGCGATGTGAGGTTGAAACTCATCATCATATTGGGCCCATGCATATCTTCCATAATTGATCTGCCCCTTTCTTATAATGTCCATATACTTAAAACGTGCAACCGACCTCACTAGATATTTTTCAAAATAAACACTGGCATAAATTAGAAAGGCAGTGGACTTGTTTTCTGTGGTCAATGGCACCTTTGTCCGCTTAACTAGTTAATATTCTTTCTCCTTTGAACCCTTCTTTGCCCTCAGCACTGTATGCAGCAGTTTCAGCATTTCAGTGTACTCTCTCTTACATATTTTTTCTTTAGTAGCTAGCATGCGATGAGCCCTCAAGGCTTGGGCACCCCCATATACAGCAGTTTCTTAAGCTTCAGTTCTTTGCCTTCTGAGCCATCAGCCTTCTCCCCAGCGGTCTCCCCCCAATTCCCCTCCCAAAGCCCTTATTTACCTCCCTGTTCGGAGTCCATTGTAGCTCCCTTACTTTCTCTGTTGCTTCTACCACAGGCACGGAGACTCCTTTCTTAGAATCCCCTTGACCTGTTGATGAGTCCACCTCCCCCGCCCAACCCAGACCATGGTCCTGTGTGCCTACGCCTGTATCCTTTACATATAAACCTTTCCTGTCTTGGGCCTCCCTGCTCTCTTCGCACTCCCTTGCATCTACACCAATGGACACCATTTTGGCCACATTTGTGCCGCACATCCTTACCTGGCGCAAAGGTCGGTGCCTGCTCCAGAGCCCGCTGCCTCAGCGGCTGTCCTCTTCGTTCCACCACACTGTGTCTGTCCTGTCAATGTTGAGTACCTGAACTTTGAAATACACTAACTACAGACTAGAGCTTCTTGGGGCAGTGATTGTGTAATCTCTTATGATGTCCAGCAGGCTGCACCAGGCCTTGCCTTCTCTTCTCCTCAGGGCAGCAGAGCAGCACTGTGCTCTGCTGCATCCACCCTGCTGTCGGAGTGCTTCCCCTGCTAAAAAATAAATTATGCCCGGTGTGCTGGTCACTACTTCCTGCCTCACCTGGGTTGCTCTCAGACGTGGCAGCCAACACTGACTGACCTGCCCTTTGCACCGCCTATCTTGAGCTCTCCCTTTTAAGTCCTTTCACCCCAGTCCAACTGCTCCTCTCCAAACTCACCTCCTGTCCCTCTTCCTCCCTGTTGCTCCATTCCAGCTTTGCTATCATTATTGCTGATGCCGGACCACTTGAGGCCCCTTGTATGGTGGTCCCCATGGCCCCTCCCCTTCCCCACCTCGCTACTACTCCCCATGTGCTGCCTGGCAGCTTTACCTCTATCTTTTGCATTCTCCCACTCCCATTCTGATCTGACACCTGCTGGCACCATCTCCAGCCATCCTTTTTCATTCAGTGATATCAGAGTCCAGTAGCCCCCATCACCTCTTGCCTGCTCCCTGTCTTGCCCATGTTGTTTCTCCCCTGTCCAAGTGCTTGACCGTTTTTTCTCTGCCAGGCCTTCCGCACTCTGTCCCCTTTCCCCATCTGCCTCCCAGCTCACACTTGCTGTCATCTGCAGCCCCTCCCACGAAATCCTGGCCCTCGCCACTCCTCTTTTCCTGGATAATGCCACCACAGCCTGCTCGTAGGGCACTGCCCCTCCCCTTCCCAGACTCTACACCCACATTCAGTGCAGCCCTGCCCACCATCCTTATACGCGAGACCTGTATCTGCAACAAAGACAGCCTACCCTTCAATCCTGCAGCCACCGCTTCCTCCCCTTCACCTGGGGCCTTGAAGTGGCACATTTTTGGCACAACTTCGACCTCAGAGGGTCGCTTAGGCTCAGGCTCTGACTCTGACCCGCATCTTGCACCCTTGGGGCCGCTCTCGGTGGCCTAGAGTGGCCCCTTTCACTTACCTTCCTCAATGTCACAGCAGGGGAGAGGTGCATCGGTGAGAATGCAAACACCAATGGCTGCGACTGCCTTGGACGCCATATGCACTGGGCAGCCTCCACTCAGCTGAACACCTGCTACTAGAAGGTTGAGATGCCACGCTTTTTTCCAGCAGCCTCATAGTCTGGCCGACTTTTTCTGCAGCCGACATTCTGTCAAGGTAAGTGTACTACTGCACTTGTCTACCTTAACTCAGGTCTAAGACAAATGCTACCAAAATTATATTGACTCCTACTAAATGGATGGTTTTATACCTTGGGCTGTCTTTTAACCCAATCCAGACCAGAAGCGCAAGAAGTCATCGGACTGCTCCAATTCCCCCAATATTCCAGGGGGCAGACCTCCCTGTGGATGGCTGCCCACCAAAACCCCATTGGATCTGTCCACATTACACCCATTGAGATTTGTAGCTGACTGTCAAGACAGAAGGACTGAGATATTGAGTGTGCACTATGAAACAATGGTGGTTCTTGTCTGAAATGAAATAGTGGGCAAAAACATGATGACTTCATTCACTGTGACCAAGAGTAAGCACAGGACACTGAGATTTAATGAATCATTCTATAAAATTTTTGAATTCCTCAGTTAATGCCCTTAGTACAAATGGTATTCCAAACACGGGTCACTTGGACTCTGTGCCATAAGAATCAAGCTTCACCTCATTGATGAGGCTGAAAAACGTTTGGGATTGCTTGTTTCCTTTTAGAGGAACCTGAGACCTTGCTAGTTAGTCCTGGATATGTTATTCTTATTGAAGCATAACCAAGCCATAGTTGCATGAGGACAGTTCTTATCTGGAGTATTAAAGTGGGCAACAACATTAGCTATAGTTATGGTTGCCACCTTTTCCCAGAGAAAAATACCGTCCATTTTTTCATGTTTTACAACTCTGCAAAGGCCCTAGTGTCTTACCCAAATAGGAGTTTATGCTAAATTATTCGTATTGATTTTGAACATAGCTAAGCTGTCTTTGTTTACTTTAACTATGCCATCAATCATCAAGGCAGCTCTAGAATATGTCTTAAAGTGCTTTCTTCATATATTTGGTTGTATACCTCTATGCTGAAACGAGGGAAAAAATGCCAGCTGTAGCTGATTTTCCTAATGGTTACACCTGATGTATTTTAAAATACTGGTACGTTGCTAAAAAAACTGGCAACCCTATCTGTAATGCGATTACCAGGGGCTGAGATATATGCAAGCGTTCTGGCCCATGTTTATCAAAATTTTACTTTGCCCTTGCGCCACATAAAGGAGCTCAAAGGCGACACAAAACATAAGTGAGATTTTTCAAGCCACGCAGGTCCACCTTGCTTTGCCCTGCATGGATTGATACATCTAGAGTAACGCAAGGCAGTACAAATTGCTGCCTTGAGTTACTCTGCAGCAGAGAGGCATTCCATGGGTGGATCATGGGTGGTCCAACGCATCCATCCGTGCATTCCCAGATTTCGCATTACTGGTAGACCTGGGAGTGCGTAAACATTCTACACCTCCCCAGATGAGGTGTAAAAAAGAAGAAATATATATTTCTTCTTGTTTTTCCTCTTTCTACATATGCTACATTCTGCAGCATGCATAGAAAGAGGAAAATGCCTCTCCGGATTGTTTATGTGCAGGAAGGTGTCCCGATCTGCACAAAAAACAATCCTGTCTACAACACAGGAACCCTTGCAACATGGCACAAGAGTTTCTGCTTTGGTGCTAGGCAGCCAAAAGTAACCCGACGTCAGGTAATGGACAGTAATCCACCATATAGTGGCAAATACTGCTCATTCCTGCCCTTTCAGGCAGTGCAACACAGCAAGGTGGCTTTCTGCGTTGCACTGAATGAAAGCATGTAGATGTGATCCTCTATCCATTACATTTTTTCCTCACTGTGATGGGTATGCCTAGACATGGGCCAGTCTTATTTTGCCCTAGGAATCAAGTTGCATCTCATTGATGAAGCCCAATAGGCCAAAGCAGGGGTTTGCTTGTCTCCTGTTAGAGGGGACCTGGTCTGGCAGTTTGGGCTGTACTATTTTTTATTTATTTGTATTTGTTTTTAGAAGGACCAAGCCTGATTTGCATGAAGCAGTTCTTGACTGGAGTGGCATAGTTATGAAAAAGCCCAATGCACTGCAATGCAGCCAACAATAATTATCAATGCCTGTGATTTATCCAAACATTTCACCCATCATCTTTTTGTTTTCATTATACATGGAAAGAGTAAGTATATGAGTAGATATTGTGCTCCTATTTCCCCATGTATGATTTGCTGAACAGTAATAGTGTTGGGTTTTTGCTGCAGCTTCACACCTGCAAATCCGTGGTGGCAGTGACCAAATGCTCATGTAGCAGTGGGGAAGTGACTTGAGCCGCCTGTCACCCAGATTCACTCACAAGTGCACAGAGCAGCGACTGAGAAAGAACTTCAGAGACAGATACTGTTTAAAACATGCGAACATTTGGGGACTGTTAGACTTTTCATCCTTGGTGTGGTCTCCCTTAACTTTTTGCCTCTGTTTCCCAGGTTGTTGATGTGCGCTGGACTCTGTTTTTGCTGTTATTGTTACTCTGGGCACTTTACCACTTCTAACCAGTGCTAAAGTGCAAGTGCTCCTATACAAAATGTTTTTTAATTGGTCCATACATGATTGGCATATTTACTTTACTAGTAAGTCCCTAGTACAGTGCACTAGAGGTGCCCAGGGCCTATAAATCAAATGCTGCTAGTGGGCCTGCAGCACTGGTTGTGCCACCCACATATGTAGCTCTGTAATCATGTCTCAGACCTGCCACTGCAGTGTCTGTGTGTGCAGTTTTAACTGTAAATTCCACTTGGCAAGTGTACCCTCTTGCCAGACCTAAACCTTCCGTTTTCTTACATGTAAGACTCCCCTAAGGTAGATCCCAGTCAGACCCAAGGGTAGAGTGCAGTCTATAGTTAAGTTAGGACATATAGTAATGTGTTTTATATGTCCTGACAGTGAAATACTGCTAAATTTGTCTTTCACTTTTGCAAGGCCTGTCCCTCCGATAGGTTAACATGGGGGCTATCTTTAAATATGATTAAAGTGTAGATTCCCTTTGGGAACGCATAGACATGTAGAGTTTGGGGTCACTGAGCTCACAATTTAAAAATACATCTATTAGTAAAGTTTATTTTTAAGATTGTGTGTTTGAAAACGGCACTTTTAGAAAGTGAGCCTTTTCTTGCTTAAACCGTTTCTGTGTCTCTGCCCGTTTGTAGATTCCCTATTTGGGTCAGTTTGAAAGTTGGGCTGGTTGCACCTCTCACTAGACAGTGACACAAAGGGAGCTGGGGCGTAGTATGCATTTCCTGATGAGCCATCTGTGCTAGGAGGGAGGGGAGGAGTTGTCACTCACACCTGAAAGGGCTATGCTTGCCCTCACACAAGGCAGTCTCCAACCCCTTGGTGTGTGTCTAGGGCCTGGCCTGGGCAAACAAGGATTTCACAATCAAGAGAGACTTTCCTTTGCAGTAAGCCTACTTCAAAGGGCAAAATGGGTATAAGAAGGGCACCCAAAACCACAGACTTTAGAACACTTCTGGAAACCAAGAGGAACCTCTGCCTGGAGAAGAGCTGAGGAAGAAGAGCTGCTGTGCCTGTGACTGTGCTTTGTGGAGCTATCCTGCAATTGCTGCTTCTGCCTGTGCTAGAGGACAAAGACTAGCCTTTGTGTTGCCTTCCTTCTTGTGAAGAGCTCTCTAAGGGCTTGATTTAGTGCTTGCCTTCTGTTGTTTGAAGTCTTAGGGACAGCAAAGACTTCTCTCTGCCAGCACCTGGAGCCTCTGGAGAGACTCCTACCCTGCCAAGTGGTGCCCATCCAGTTCCTGGGACCCTGAGAAGAGAACCTAGCAGTCCAAGAGTGAGAAATCCACGCACAGACCGCCGTGTGAGGAAACGATCGAAGCAACTCCGATCTGAGGCTGAAAAATCGACGTGCCGCTGGCTTCACGGCTGTAAAGTGCCACTCGCCTGCAACGTGACCGGAAGATCAATGCCTGCATCGCTGACGGAGACCAGTGAGATCGCAACCTGCGATGTGTGGTTTTTGGACCATCGTGCGGCTGAATTTCTGATGCAAACACCGATGGGCATGCAAAAACAACGCAAGGCCTGCCCGGACCCGAGAGTGCTGACCGGATCGTTGTGTCGCTCTCCTGCGGAGAGAAGAAACGACGCACACTGACCCGCCTAAAGGAGAAACGACGCAAGGTCTCGCTCGTGAGTGAAATAGATGCATCGCAAGCCCTTTTTGATGCACACTCGCCTGTGTGGGGTTATTTTTGACGCACCCAAGGTACATTTTCATGCTAACATCGTTAGCGTTGTGTTTAAAATTACATTAAGACTCTTTTTGAATTCTCAGTGATAACTTGACTTGTGTATTGCGGATTTTTGTCATTATCGTCTTGTTTTGTTACTGTGTGTTTTGGTACAAATACTTTACACCTAACACTCTGAAGTTAAGCCTCCTGCTCGTGCCAAGCTACCCAGGCGGTGAGTGGGGGTTAGCTGAGGGCGATTCTCTTTTACTCTGACTAGCGTGAGGGTCCTTGCTTGGACAGGGGGTAACCTGACTGCAAGCCAAAGACCCAATTTCTAACATTGGTGATCAGCGGTTCGGATTGGACTTGTATTTGTACTTTACATACAGTGATGAAGAGTATCCTTCTGTTTTGCATTCAGACCACTAAGTGACAACCTACTACTTGTCTTGTGATTTTTGCTTTTTCTCTTTTGCTTGGATTTTTCCCTAAATCCATTTTTGTGGTAATCTTTGGTTGACTTCTGAACTTCATTTCGGAACTTGTTTCCTGCCTTTTGGAACTTTGTACTTTTGTTGACTTTTCATCATGTCCCAGTCTGGAGATGCATCAGTTGGAGCTGCTTTTGACCTAGAAAAATTTGAGAGAGATACCAAGGCTCAGTTAAAGCAGTTCGGTAAAAGTTTTGACTGTCCCATTAGGAGCTCATCCACGAAGGGGAAGCTGCAAAAAGCGCTGAGGGCCTGGGTGACAGCCAAGAGCACTGAAGGACACAGAGGATGAGGAGGATGAGTAGAAGGAAGAACATTCCATACACAATGGTATTGTGGGTGGGCCTGTTATACCCAGGGAGAGGGTGTCCAGGGCAGGTAGCAGTGTCTTATCAAAGAGTCTGACCCCTGAAGAGTTGCAGGACAGACAGGAAGCACCAGCGGAGAAAATGACGATGGCCATAGAGGAGAAAAAGTTGTTGTTGGCTCATGAGCTCAGTTTGAGGGAGCTGGATCGGAGGAGCCAGTCTAGTAGGGATGGTGGCAGCCACATCACAATGCAGCCTGAGAGAAGGCTGCACATTCCTAAAGATCTTGTGAAGGATTACAAGAGGGAGGATGACATACTTGTGGTTCAAGGGGTATGAGTCTGCTCTCCACATGAATCTGGTCCCTGAAGCTCATTGGGGGGCGGGTCTGTGGAAGCACTTTGAGGTAGAGGGGAAGGATACACTGACAGCCTTACGGGATGCTCAGAATCTCACCTACACTATCATGAAGCATGCCCTACTCACAAGGTATGGTCTCACCCCTGAGCAATATAAGGACAAGTTTAGGTCCTATAAGAAGAAGGAATCCCAAACATGGTTGGAATGTGTGGATTCTTTTTGCAGGTCACTGAATGGTTGGGTGAAGGGCAGTAAGGTAGCTATGTATGAGAGGCTTTAGAATCTTATTTCTTGGGAGCACTTGTACAGTTTATGTTTTCCAGAGCTGTGCCAGCACCTGATTTACAGCAAGCTGACTGATCCCAGGAAGCTTATGCAGGAAGCGGACCGCTGCCAGAGCACCAGGGTCCAAAAGAAGTATGGGGGAAACCACGCCTAGGGTGGGCAGGTTCCCTCTCAGAAGAAAGGGGGGGTTACGGGTAAACTGGGGGAGTCTCTAAAGGGCCCTCAACTGATTCCCAGGGTAAGGATTCTGAGCCCCCCCAGTGAGAAGAAGCCATGGTTCTCCAAAGGGAAGCCAGTGGCAGGTGGTCCCCCACATAAGTGCTATGCATGTGACCAGGTGGGTCATATGAGGGGGGGGACCCCAATAGCCCCAAGAGTACACCAGCACCCACTGGTGCACCGTCCCAGGGTTTGGCCAGTGTAGCGCTTGGGGTAGAGTTGGTTCCAGGTGGGTGGGAGCCAGCTGAGATGACCCTTGTCTCACTAGGGGACAGTGAGATGGCCCAGAGAACCCTCTTGCCTGAGAACAACAAGTACAGGCAGTGGGTGACCATC
Organism: Pleurodeles waltl; assembly: GCF_031143425.1. NCBI lineage: Eukaryota > Metazoa > Chordata > Amphibia > Caudata > Salamandridae > Pleurodeles > Pleurodeles waltl. The sequence continues at coordinate 414,991,701 of NC_090437.1, read as the reverse complement.
AATCAACAGATGGTGGAAGCTCTGGGAGACACAGGAGCCAGTGTGACTACAGTGAGTAGTCAGCTGGTGTCTGAAGAGCAGATTGATCCCCGGGTACTTCACCAAATAGTTGCAGTGGACAACTCAGAACGCCTGTGCAGAGTGGCGCTGGTTCCCTTTGAATGCGGGGTGGTCTCAGGTTCCTTGAAGGTAGCTGTGAGTCCAACCATGCCTGTTGATTGTTTACTAGGCAATGACCTGGAGGATTTCCCTTGGAAGGAGGTGGAACACAGGTCTCACTTGGAGATGTTGGGTCTGCCTGGGTGGGTGTGCTTATCCACACGGTCAATGGCAGCCTGTCAAGGTGGTCAAGAGCCCCTGGAGCCTGAAACAGTGGCCCAGGGGACCGCCAAAAAACAGGAAGGGCAGGGGGCTCGGGAAACCGGCCCCAGAAGTTCCCACGATCCAGGAAGAGGCGGAGCCTGTGGGTGACGCCCCAGAGCCTACAGGGGAACAGATGGCTGAACTGGGTGAGGTCCCTGAACTGTCGCAGTGGCAGCAGGACGGGAGGCCTACCAGGGAAGCATTCTGTACAGCACAGAGGACATGCCCTACTCTGGAGGGTTTGCGGCAGCAGGTTGCAGACCAGGCGGCTGGCAAGGAGCCAGGATCACACCTGATCTATTGAGAGGATGAACTCCTGTATAATGAGTCTAAGGTTCCTGAGCCTGGGTCAGCCTGTGTGCTGGTGGTACGCCAGTGCTTCAGGGCCTTCCTTCTGGGGTTGGCTCATGATTTGCCTTTTGGGGCAGGACAAGACATTTGAGAGGCTTGTCACCCACTTTTACTGGCCCCTAATGCGCAGGCACTCGGATGCACATTGCAGGTCTTGCCAAACTTTTCAGGCAAGTGGCAAGAGTGGGGGGAAATGTAAGGCTCCCCTCCAACCTTTACCTGTTGTCAGTATTCCCTTTTGTTGGGTAGCCATTTTAAGTATAGCTCCACGAACGTTAGTTTAATACACTAGGCCGCTGTGCACCTTGACAGGATATATTTTATTCAGCTTTGCACTGTTATTTTAACAATAACCAGTTTTACGGTCGTTTTAATTTCTTCTATCAAACTGTTTTGCTTAGTTCAGCACTGTGTTTTCAAACAACGCATTCTGGATCACCCTGTGCTTCAGTCAAGGCTACAGTCTGGTATATTGCCGGTAAACATGGTAGAAGTTTAGTCTCCAACATTCGCAGAAAATACACATCCTTACGTAGGGACATTTTCTTAGAACATCTGCTGTGTTAGTTATAAAAACACTTTCTAGTCCTTGTACACGTCAAGAGGGAGATTCCAGCCAGGGAACCACAACTGTATGCTGAATGCTCCGCTGCAGATGCTGACGCAGATCACAGGCCTTTGCTCAGGTATGAGGGTTGATGTCCTCCTGGGGGAACCTAAAAGGCAGGAATAGAGCTTAACATGCTGTGCTCGAAATATGATTTAGATAGGGAATAGTCCATCGATTCTAGTGGCACTATGATAGCACTATTCTTATGCTTCACTCTCATCGTCACTATTTTAATATTGTTGTGTTGTGTAGTTCTGGTTATTGCAGCTCACGCTTTGCTATCCAAAATGCAGTCGTTTTATTAAACCAATCTTTAAAACTTATACTGCCTTTATTGTCATTTATATATGAGACCGCACTGTGTATGAGAGAACCGGTTGTGACTTGAGTAACCACGACTTCCCTGAGAAGTACCAGTATGTCCTGCGCTCAGCTGCCCAATCGTCTCTGCCTCTTGGGAGAGATGAGGCACTGCTAGTTAGCCGGAGCAAAGCCCGGATTTGGAGCAACAAGTTTCATCCACCATGGGTGAGACTCAGTCCCCCACATTGTGGACAATCTTGCTGCTCAAAATCCAGTAGTCTCATTAGAATAATGAGAGCCTATGTGACATGGCGCCACCAAAGTTGTGTCAGTCTCTAATTTTCGGGTCCACCGGAGTATCTCATTCTCATTTTATATAATGACACCTCAGTGCCGTATACGGAGACGTCCGTGGTGCTGAGGATTTCCACCACAGCCGTATAGGTAATCCTATTACAGCTGGCTGTTGTTCAAGCTTGAACTCTAAAAGGAAAAACCCCATCTTGGTGTGCCTTCTCTGAACTCATAGTACTTCTACCATGGCGAATCCCCAAATAGTACAAATAGCTGTTAACATGAGACAACCTCTCACAGCACACTTATTAGCAAATGGCCTAACGGCCCAGGGAGGTCCAGTCACATTCGCGGTGGACGCCCACGCAGCTTATAGAACAGAACTCTTTTACTCTTGGGTCACATTTCCAGCAGTTGATGGGAACACAAATACATTTCATACATATACAGTTGAGAACGCGCCTGGACAATACAGAGCGTACGCATATTTAGAGATACCTCTATCTTATCAAGAACATAATAATTAGCTTGATGGTGCCCTACCCCATACAATATTACCAGTTAGGTTAGGTCCACTAAGTAATGATGGTCCTACCTGGCCTTTATTAGCCCCTTATACACCACATCCTGCGGTTGGGAATTTAGCAGTAGCTGAGGTTTGTCGCTTATACATTGAGTTAATAGCAATATATAGAAGATTAGTGCAATTTGTGATGCAAACTTTAAATACAAACCCAGCACGTGCTGCTCCAGCACATCCACATGCAGTAACACCAGGTATAAATCCGGCGACTGTACATTCCATTATGGGTAAAGTACCAGCCAAACGAGAGGAGACTCTGTTTTGGCTAGCACAAAAAATAAATACGCTGGAAGCAGTATTTCCCCATACGGGACCTCAGGATAAACATAGAATATTAACGATGTGCTTGCCCTTTGGGATGGTCTCTACAGTAGAAATCTGTAATACATGGGGCACGGTATTTGCCCCGCTCTATACAACTGCACACGGTACACCAACACTTGCCAAATTACCAGAGGTGCTAAAACAAATTCAAGATGAATATGGGGCTGCCCCAGCCCTAGATTTAGGGATGCAGCTGATGGGCAACTTTGCCACAGTATCCTCAATACTTTTAAGTAACCTTAAAGCGGAAATAGTTGCACTTGCAGTGCGCATGCGGCTCTGAGACGTTCCGCAACAAGATCAAGAATGAGAGCTGATTAAAATAATAATGGAAACATATTCAAGTATCGGTCGAGATAGCCCAGGGGCTAGACCACAAAAACCTCAATTTCAGGGTAAAACAAATAAAGATAACTCCAAATAGTAAACTGAGGGTAACAAGAAACGCTGGTATAAAAAGCAACAAACGCCTAAAAAAGAAAGGGGAGAATCTCCACGTACGGAGACCCCACAGAATAGGTATTATCTCAGGAATAGAGATAATATCAAAACGCCTGATAGATAGCAATATAAATACACACCAATCTCGTTCCTTTCAGGACTCATCGGAAAAGAGAAATGAGAGAGGTGGGCGATCAGAGTGAAGAACAGAGTACGTGAACCAGAGACAGGAATCACAACCCTCTTTGGAGGTTTCTGTTAAAAAGGAAGAGAAACCTGTCCAACAAAAACAACAATTTAAAAAGAAAAAGGTGGCAGCAGTCTCAGTTCGACATGCCACACAGGAAGAGGGTCCTCTTGAAGAACAAGAGCTGGGCTCTAGCATTGCTAGACAGCGCGGCAGAGGTCACAATAGTTCGCCGGAATCTTCAAGAGCATCTGGAGGTGAAAGCAACTGATGACTTTATACAAGTAGAAACAGCAGACATGCGTGTCTCCGAGCCTGATAGGGTGTACAGAGTAACACTGCAATTAGAAGGAGACATTGAACGCACAATACATGCAATCTTTTGGGATCGCATAGTTAAAGTGTATGACATCTTGTTGGCTTAACAAGATTGGCCGCCTGACTTTGTCCGTACCCGCCCATATAGAGAAGATGTCATTAAGCCTTCTTTCTCGCCTCTTGGTCCAGAGGAACTCGCTGAATCCTGTTCCATTGAATGGGCTCTAGCACAGGCACCAGCATTATACAGAAATCACATAGGATGGGATAAAGAATCCCCCTACCATTTAATCCCCATCAAAAGTGAACCTCAGCCACAACTGCTGTATCCTATTAAACATGAAGCAAAAGCAACAGTGAGAGAAATACTCACACAATTAGAGTACCAGGGTGTGATTGAACCCTGTGCCTCGCCGATGAATAACCTTTATTTCCTGTAGCTAAACCGGACCATTCAAACAGAATAGTCTTAGACTACAGACATTTAAATAGTCATACACACACATATGCTATACAAAATTCACATAACACTGCACTAATGAGCAACATAGTGGGGATAAAATACAAAACAACTTTAGACATTTCAAATGGGTTCTTCTGCCAGAATATAGCACTTGAAAGCAGGGACTTAACAAGCTTTAGCATACTAGGCTCTGAGAAAAAATTTTGTTGTTTGCCTCAGGGGTATAAGAACAGCCCAGGACTGTTTGCAGCTCGTGTGACTGCCATTTTACATGAGATTGACTCTGAAGTATTGTCATATCTAGATGATATATATCTCACGGATGATGAGTTACTACAACATTTAAGGCGGGTAGCCCGCATTGTTGTAGGGGTTGCCGAACTTGGCTACAAATTTAACTTTAAAAAAACAAAAATTGCCTTCGTCAGCGTCCTGTTCCTGGGATATGAGCTGTCGAATGAAGGGAAGAGCCTAGCGCCACAATTTTTTAGAAAAATTTGCACAATTACAACCACCGAATACGATTAAAAAACTCCAATCATTGTTGGGTTTCTTAAATTTTGGCAGAACCTACATTCCCGATTATGCTACGCGCATAAAACCCTTATATGACTTAATACGTCCCGATTTTTCAAGTAAATTCTGGACAGTTGAACATACACGCACTCTTCGAGAATTGCAGACAGACATGCTAGCAGCAAAACATTTACACTCAAAGCACCACAAAACACCTTTGGTCATCAGGGTAATAGCTGGGGCCATCGGTTTCACCTATGTGACATTTAATGAAGGTGAGACAGTCCCGACTGCATACAAATCACATTTGTATTCAGCAGTTGAACAACGCTTTGCACCCACAGAGAAAATTCCCACTGCCGTACATATGGCTGTTATTAAAGAAAGACCTCTTGCCCAAGGGAAATGCATTATTGTCATTTCTCCAATTCCCGCCCTAGAGGCTGTTACAAAAGCTAGCGTTCCGCACGCAAAAGCACTACATCCACGTTGGATACAATGGGCTACGTCTTTAACAGCCAATGATGTAGACTACATTTTTGATCCAAAGTTACAAACTCAGGAATTTCTACAATATGAAGTAGAATATCCAGTTCCAGCGAATACCTTGCCTATCGATCAATATCATAGAGTTATGTGCACCGATGGCTCTGCACAACCTGCAATTGGAACTAAACATCAATATTCTGCTGCTTGCGCAGTCGTAAGTGGCTATATGGAGGGGGAGAAATTCTGTCCCCTACATACCTTTACAAAGACTTTAGGGGATTGTACAGCACAATTGGCTGAGCTAAAAGCTCTGCTGATGGCACTAGAACATACAGATCCGGCGCAGCCTACGCTGATTGTTTGTGACTCATATTACTGTGTCCAGTCCTTTAATGAATATCTGCATTATTGGCGCCAGAATGGGTTCAGAGATTCCAAAGGCAACACCATAAAACACAGACTCCTGTGGGGGAAGGTAGCAGACCTGAAAGAGACACTACCCAAAGACCATGTTGTGCATACACTTGGACACCAGCGCGTTGGAATACACGTTGCTGGAGATACTTTGGCTGATGAAGCCGCAAAGTCAGCAGTGGCAGTAGCCACTGTAGCTGCAGTGACTTGTTCGAGTTCCAAACCAGACGCAGACATTTTGGCTGCCATAAAGGCTACGGCTGATGGTATTCCCCATCCTAAAGGATTCCCTAACAAATATCAATACTACATGGGAAGTATGCTGAACGCGGAGGCAAAAATACCAGGCGTAGGCGTACGTGACATCCCTAACAAAGATTTAAGACCACAATTGATCAGAGCAGCGCATGAAGGGGCGGCATCTGCACATGCTGGTGTGGCGGCTACGATTTCAATCTTGCAGGCCTGTTATTGGTGGCCCGGTCTCTACAAAGAGACTAAGCAGGATGTCCTTTGTTGTGACATCTGTCAGCAAATTAAAGTTTCTACGGCCAAGCGCCCGCCGCAGACATCCCTCTTGATTTCAAGCAAACCATTACAGTGTGTGTACTTGGACCACTGCGGTCCACTAACACCTGATAGTGCATACAAATACATATTAGTCACTGTTGATTCATGCTCCAGATTTGTATGGGTCTGGCCACAACACTCGGCTGATGCTCGGACTGTTATTAAAGATTTGCAAGTCTTTATCAGTACATATGCAGTTGCAAGGTTCCACTCGGACCAGGGCCCTGAATTTGCCTCAAAGGCATTCAAGGACACCATGGCTTCGTTGGGGGTCCAACTGCAGTACTCGTCTCCATTTCATCCCGAGGGAAATAGTGTTGTGGAGCGATTAAACCGCGATTTAAAGCAATCCTTAACAACCAAAGTCTTAGGTACGGGTCGTAGTTGGCTTACCCACCTGTATGGAGTTTAGAGATCACTAAATAACCTGCCTAGAAGGTCCCTAGGGGGGTCGTACTTCATATGAGTGCCTGTTGGGAACTCAAATGTTTTTTCCGGATCTTGATGGTCCTGGCGTGGAGGCAGCAGAAACACCTTTTGACATAAATGAATGTGTCAATGTTTTACAGGAATTACAACAGTTCCGTGAAGATAATTCTTCTAAAAGTGCTGCCTCCACAGGAATTAAGGATGTGCCTGTAACATCTATCGTCTGGATTCCCAGAGTTGGGGATCTTGTACGTGAAAAGGTCACAGTGAAAAAAAGAATTTGGCCCTTCTTATCGCGCACCAGTCCCTGTATTTGGGATACACAGTACCAGAACTGTTATTCTACCACCGTTGCCAGGTGCCAAAGAAAATCGTTTTGTTTCAATTGACAATGTCAAATTACACCACGTGGCCGATTCTGCACATCCGACCAAGAGGAACATCCAGTAGTTCCCAAATCCCTCTCAATACTGGAAAAGAAGTTCAGCTACAAGTTGTTTATACCAACACTGATACCTCTCCGAGATTGGGGGGGGGTGGATGATGATCTTGCATTAGTTCCACTAACAACAAACAATTTAGAAACATTTGATCAAGTCACCTCGACTACGAGCCAGACGGATGGTGCTGTCTACATTGTGCCACCACAGGAAACACCAACTCCACCACAGGCAACGGCTACGCCATTTGCACCAACTGCCTCTGGTTATTTTGCCGACTTCAACGAAGGTCTATTGATCGGACTAATTCGCCTCGTCGACAGCTGACCTGTCAGGTGCACGTAAGCTAATACATTGGCTTATAGAAACATACTTCATTTTCCCATGGTACTATGTATGGCTTTCTTTGACTGTTTCAGCCTTTCTACTTTGGATTGGTTTTGTTATAACATTTTTCTTGTTAATACATGGTAATTTTCTTCCCGAAAGATTGGCGGTTGAACAGGTGGAGGAGGTTTTGAAACCACATTTTTCATCACATAAAATTAGAAGAGCCTTGTCTTTTGTGAACATTTCCGCAGTGCCAATTCCTGATGGGATTGTTTGGGACAAAGTAATGTTCGATATGTATGGTCCCACGGAAATTATTCAAATACCTTATGTGTTAAAATTATCAATGAATGATATAGTCATACCAGGCATTGTATCTGATGATTGGGACTTGAAAACAGTTGATTCTATGATGACAGAATTGCAATATTATACTGTCTTTGAAAACGAAGATTTTACCAATTCAAAGAAAATTATGGTGATATGTTTTGCTATAATTACTATGGGCACCACTTCATACATAGAGCCAGCAGTCCCAAAACGATATTTATTTATACGCAATGGGAACATTGTCCAACTCCACTGCAAAGGAGTTCTAAAATTTATACTGAAAAGTTTGCGTATTTTTCTGGGCATCATCAAAAAAATGCTGAGTCATATTATTTTAAAGTAACTACTACTAAGGATATACGTATGTTATTGACTAATACAACATTTATTTATCCGGAATCCTTTGTTTCCCGGTTATGAATATTGGTCCAAATCTATTGATTTGAAAAGTGTTTGGGGAACAAAAAATTGGCACACCAAGGGAAAGGAAACATTGTTTAGCGCATGTCTCATCCCTCTTCAAATTATCTTTTTAAATAAAAACAGTGCAACAAGCAAGTTGTTTAGGCTTAGCAACAATCAAAGAATTAAACATGCCCAGTATACCTGCCCCTGCAAAATTTGACAACTGGCAAAAGTACACAAATGCAACTAAAGAAGAGCTCAATGAGTGGGTCCAGAAAGGTACATTTAATGCTTCTCTGACACGTCCAGGCGGGTGGTTATTGTGGCCCATAGATACCAACGGGTGTCATCAATGTTTTGTCACCTCCTCGGGGGGGTTTTAGGATAAATAGGCCGGAACCTCGCTATATATCACCAGAACATGCTGATATAATTACAACATATAGTGTAGGAAAATTGTGCCAACAGTGGCTTAACTCATCCTCACTAGATGCGGTTAAAGCACACCTCAATCTTTTGTCTAACACCACTGACTTACAAGATTTCTTGTCAGGCCCCAAAATACCAAGTAGGAAGTGTTTTTCATATGCAGTATACAATGAAATCCGGAAACTTTCCCAACAAGATGCTTCAGCCCGGTTAAGGCAAATAGACCAGGAAAATTTGAAAAAGGCATTAGCTGTTGTGGATAATTGGATTAACACCTTGTCCGACCGGATATATACGATAAACAACATTGTATCTTCTGCTATAGACATTATACAATCTGATGTGTCTTCTTTATACCATGGGCAGAGTCAGACCAGGTCCATTATCCAGTTGGGTTGGACACTTCAAACATTGAAGGCGGGTCGCGTTTCGTGGCAGCACATCAGTGCCAGGGAAATATTTTTCTCCTTTAATCTAACGCGGCAACAACAACTAATGGCTAAGAAAGAAGCAACTTATGTCATGCTTAACATGGAGAAAACAGAGAGGTTGCCTTTCACCGTGGCAGAAATACCATTGGCAGAGTGGTTAATACACGGGGTTATTAATCTGCCTATTTCAACGCTACAATTCACCTCCTGTTTGAAACACATTCCAGTAGGCAGATATGAAAAATTGGGAGACAGTTACATCCATGAGGTGTGGGAGCTTCCCTTCTCATACAAATGCATCAATGGCATGAAAGAGGTTTTTCTTAGCGGTAGTGAATGCGAGACTTCAGTCAGCCATTCAATGGGTTGTAAACAGCTGTCCTTGCATGGGGCGTGTAACGCCTCGGCTGCAAACTTGGATTGCTGTCTGAAGGGAGTTCCAGTCCCCACGATTAGATCAACGTTCCAGGTGCTTTCAAACTACATCTACGTCCTTCTCAATAGTGAATACTGTTGTGGCATGCGGGCCGGAATAGTTTACGTTGTTTCGGTCTCTAAGGTCGTTACATGCTGCGGGAACGTGCTGTTTCCCCCCACTAAATTAAGGGAGGTAGCTGATATCTGGCCTCATATTGCTACTTCAAAGGTGAATTTTGACAAGTTGAGTAGACTCAAGGCTTTATTGTTTCAGAAGCATGTGGACCTTACATCTGCACGCGAGACCTATGCACTTCAAGTGGCAAGGTCGTCGGCAGAAATACAGTCCCTGTTAAATAAAAAAATTTCGAGACACTTTGGTGAGCTCGTGGGACGTATATTTAACGCGTCCAGCACGTCTGGATTAGCACATTTTTTTAAGGCTGTTGGTATTGGTTTTGTTCACACCTTCTCCTCTATATATTCGGTTTGATACCTTGAGCTATCCACTCAATATTCGGTAGTATTTTTGAGGGATTTCCGATAACTTTGGCTTTATTAGCCAGCATTTTGTTGTTGCTGTTGTTTTTCCACAATCGCTGTCCCGCCGCAACAAGGACAAATGAAGGCACTCCCATCAGCGCAGCTGTGTCGTGAACGTATGATGCAGCAATTTGGAGCAACACTCCTGGAACATTTGGGGTGTGACTGGTCTTTGTCATTCAGATCGGTTTTGGATTGTGTGCAGCCCGTGTTTCAGTGCCTTTGATGCTCTTTTGAACATGCACTGGAAGTTTGTCTTTCACAGCAATGCCCCCCAGCAATTGATGCTGATCTGTTGATGTTCTCGTTGAGGGTTCATTACCATACATGCGCACTGCGGTTGTGTTTGCTACATGAAGCGGATTATGAGCTACCCTTCCTGGAGGAAGTTGCCATCAACTCGTCAATGGGTACTGCACAGGATGCCGCCTTGGTTGATATTGGGGCTATGGAACACACCTGCTCCTTGATCGTTTTTGGCGCAGATTTTCCGGTTTTGTCATCTGCCGAAGTTGAAGATCTCTTGCTTTCCATGACTCGTGCTTGATTCAGAACTAATCTAAATTGACATTTTTCTTTGAATTCGGTTTTAACCCACATGCTCATTTTTTAAATTGTCAAGTAGTATGCTTGTGTGTCCTCTTAACTTGTCAAAATTAAGTAGGGTTTTAAATATATCTTAGGTTGAGATATTTTAGTTTTGGCTTGAAACACTTTCTACCGACAAGGGGAGGGTGTTGCGTAGCTATTTTAAGTATAGCTCCATGCATGTTAGTTTAATACACTAGGCCGCTGTGCACCTTGACCTAGATATATTTTGTTCAGCTTCGCACTGTTATTTTAACAATAACCAGTTTTACGGTCTTGTTTTAATTTCTTCTATCAAACTGTTTTGCTTAGTTGAGCACTGTGTTCTCAAACAACGCATTCTTGATCACCCTGTGCTTCAGTCAAGGCTACAGTCTGGTACATTGCCGGTAAACGTGGTAGAAGTTTAGTCTCCAACATTCGCAGGAAATACACATCCTTACGTAGGGACATTTTCTTAGAACATCTGCTGTGTTAGTTATAAAAACACTTTCTAGTCCTAGTACACGTCAAGAGGGAGATTCCAGCCAGGGAACCACAACTGTATGCTGAATGCTCCGCTGCAGATGCTGACGCAGATCACAGGTCTTTGCTCAGGTATGAGGGTTGATGTCCTCCCGGGGGAACCTGAAAGGCAGCAATAGAGCTTAACATGCTGTGCTCGAAATATGATTTAGATAGGGAATTGTCCATCTAATCTAGTGGCACTATGATAGCATTATTCTTATGCTTCACTCTCAACGTCACTATTTTAATATTATTGTGTTGTGTAGTTCTGGTTATTGCAGCTCACGCTTTGCTATCCAAAATGCAGTCGTTTTACTAAACCAATCTTTAAAACTTATACTGCCTTTATTGTCATTTATATATGAGACCGCACTGTGTATGAGAGAACCGGTTGTGACTTGAGGGACCACGACTTCCCTGAGAAGTACCAATATGTCATGCCCTCGGCTGCCCAATCGTCTCTGCCTCTTGGGAGAGATGAGGCACTGCTAGTTAGCCGGAGTAAAGCCCGGATTTGGAGCGACAAGTGTTATCCACCATGGGTCAGACTCAGTCCCCCACACTGTGGATGATCTTGCTGCTCAAAATCCAGTAGTCTCATTAGAATAATGAGAGCCTACGCAACACGTTGAGAGGGTAGGGATTGATATTGTGGGGCCTCTGGATCCCAAGGCAGCCATGGGCAACAGGTTCATCCTGGTCTTGGTGAACCATGCCATCCAGTACCCAGAAGCCATTCCTCTGAGGTCAATCACTTCTCCTGTGGTGGGTCGTGCTTTGATGAGGGGTTTTACCCGCATGGGGTTCCCCAAGGAAGTGCTGTCTGATAGGGGTACCAAATTCATATCCACATATATTAAGTCTATGTGGAAGGAGTATGGGGTAACCTACAAGTTCACCACCCCTTACCACCCCCAAAGTAATGGTCTGGTTGAGAGAATCAACCCCACCTTGAAAGGCATGATCATGGGCCTGTCAGAGCCCTTGAACCAGAAGTGGGACGTCCTCTTGCCATGCCTTCTGTTCGCTTACAGGGAGGTACCTCAAAAGGGACTTGGGATTAGTCCCTTTGAGCTCATCTATGGCCACCCTGTCAGGGGACCTTTGAGTCAGGTAAAGGAGGTTTTGGAGAAAGCCCCTAGTAAACCTCTTCATGACGTATTCAGTTACATGCTAGCTCTGATAAACCAGACTGCCCGCTTCAGGAGTCTCGCATAGGAGAACCTAGAAGCAAGCCAGGAGGATATGAAACGTTAGTATGACCAGAATGCCACTCAGGTCGAGTTTCAACCTGGACAAAAATCATGGGTGATGGCACCAGCAGAGCTTAGGGTGCTCCAGGACAAGTGGACTGGGCCATTTGAGGTGGTGGAGTGCAACAGTGAAGTCACCTACCTGGTGGACTTGCAGTCTCCAAGGAACCCTTTAAGGGTCCTGCATGTCAACCACCTCATGCCACACTTTGAGCAGACTGAACTGTCCATGCTCCTTGCGACAGATGATGGGGTGGAGGAGGAGCGTGAACCTTCTGTCTGCAGGAGAGAAAGATGTTTTTTTGGAGGAAGTGATCCTCTTCCCCTCCCTGACTGAAGAGCAGCAGGGTGACTGTCGCCACGTGTTGGGACAGTTCGCCTCACTGTTTTCCCTGATCCCAGGGGTCACACACTTGTGCACACATGTTGTGGACACTGGGGACAGCCCACTCATTAAAACGAAAGTTTACAGGGTTACTGACAGAATCAGGGCTTGCATTAAGGATGAAGTGTCCAAAATGTTAACCCTATGGGGTTATTGAGCATTCCAGCAGTCCCTGGGCCAGCCCAGTAGTACTGGTACCAATGGCTGTTGCACCTGGTGCCACTCCAGAAGTCAGGTTCTGTGTGGACTACCGGGGACTCAATGCGGTCAGCAAGACTGATGCACACCCCATCCCCCGAGCTGATGAGCTCATTGACCGGTTGGGAGATGCCACCTACCTCAGTATATTTGACTTAACATCTGGGTACTGGCAGATTTCCTTAACTGAGGGGGCCAAGGAGAGATCAGAATCTTCTACCCCAGATGGACACTTTCAATTTAAAGTGATGCCATTTGGGATGAAGAATGCCCCTGCCACCTTTCAGAGGTTGGTCAACCAGGTGTTGGCTGGGCTGGATGAGTTCAGTGCCGCCTACCTGGATGACATTGCTGTGTTTAGTTCCACATGGGAGGAACACCTGCAACACCTTTGAAGAGTGTTGGAGGCCCTGCAGAAGACAGGCTTCACTATTAAGGCAAGCAAGTGCCAAATAGGGCAGGGATCTGTGGTGGACTTGGGACACCAGGTAGGGAGTGGCCAGGTGGCACCTCTACAGCCAAAGATTGATACCGTTCTGGCTTGGGAGCCTCCCAAGACTCAGACTGAATTGAGAGCCTTCTTAGGTCTCACAGGATACTGCAGAAGGTTTGTCAAGGGGTTTGGTACCATTGTTACCCCCTTGACTGAGTTGACTTCTAAGAAGCAACCCAGGAAGGTGGCTTGCCAGACCACTTTTGATGCCCTGAAGGCTGCCATGTGCACAGCACAAGTGCTGAAGGCACCTGACTACTCCAAGGAGTTTGTTGTGCAAATAGACTCCTCAGAGCATGGTATTGGAGCAGTACTCTCACAGCTTAATGAAGAGGGCCTAGATCAACCTGTAACCTTCATTAGTAGGAGATTACTTCCCAGGCAACGTAGGTGGAGTGCCATAGAACGTGAAGCATTTGCTGTGGTCTGGGTGCTGAAGAAGCTAAGTCCCTACTTGTATGGGACTCACTATTGGGTTCAGACCGACCACAGGCCCCTCAGATGGCTAATGCAGATGAGGGGTGAGAATCTAAAACTGTTGAGGTGGTCCATTTCCCTACAGGGGATGGACTTTACGGTGGAACATCGTCCTGGTACAGAACACGCCAATGATGATGGTCTGTCCAGGTTCTTCCGCCTTAGTGATGAGAACTCCCATGAGGTTGGGTAGTTGCTCCCCACTTTCAGCTGTGGGGGACGGGTGTTAGACTTTTCATCCTTGGTGTGGTCTCCCCTAACTTTTTGCCTCTGTTTCCCAGGTTGTTGCTGTGTGCTGGACTTTGTGTTTGCTGTTTTTGTTACTCTGGGCACTTTACCACTGCTAACCAGTGCAAGTGCTCCTATACAAAATGTATATGTAATTGGTCCATCCATTATTGGCATATTTGATTTACTAGTAAGTCCCTAGTACAGTGCACTAGAGGTGCCCAGGGCCTGTAAATCAAATGCTACTAGGGGGCCTGCAGCACTGGTTGTGCCACCCACATAACTAGCTCTGTAATCATGTCTCAGACCTGCCATTGCAGTGTCTGTGTGTGCAGTTTTAACTGTAAATTTGACTTGGCAAGTGTATCCACTTGCCAGGCCTAAACTTTCCCTTTTCTTACATGTAAGACACCACTGTGTTAGAAAATGCCACTTTTAGAAATTAGCCTTTTCTTGCTTAAACCATTTCTGTGACTCTGCCTGTTTGTGGATTTCCTGTCTGGGTCAGTTTGACAGTTTGGCTGGTTGCACCTCTCACTAGACAGTGATACAAAGGGAGCTGGGGTGTAGTCTGCATTTCCTGATGAGCCATCTGTGCTAGGAGGGGGGAGGAGTGGTCACTCACACCTGAAAGGGCTGTGCCTGCCCTCATACAATGCAGTCTCCAACCCCCTGGTGTGTGTCTGGGGCCTGGCCTGGGCAAGGCAGGATTTTATAATCAAGAGAGACTTTCTTCAAAGGGCAAAACGGGTATAAGAAGGGCACCCAAAACCACAGACTTTAGAACACTTCTGGAAACCAAGAGGAAACCTCTGCCCGGAGAGGAGCTGAAGAGCTGAGGAATAAGAGCTGCCCTGCCGGTGACTGTGCTGTGTGGAGCTATCCTGCAGTTGCTGCTTCTGCCTGTGCTGGAAGACAAAGACTGGACTTCTTGTGAAGAACTCTCCATGGGCTTGATTTAGAATTTGCCTCCTGTTGTTTGAAGTCTCAGGGACAGCAGACTTCTCTCTGCCAGCACCTGGAGCCTCTGGAGAGACTCCTACTCTGCCAAGTGGTGCCCATCTAGTTCCTGGTACCCTGAGAAGAGAAGCTGGCAGTCCAATAGTGAGAAATCCACGCACAGACCGCCATGCGGGTAAAAGATCGACGAACTCCGATCTGCGGCTGAAAAATCGATGCGCCGCCAGCTTCGCAGCTGAAAATTGACGCTCGCCTGCAACATGACCGGAAGATCGGCGCCTGCAGCTGGAGAAACAACAGGCAGCATCGCTGACGGAGACCGGTGAGGTCAAAACCCGCGCTGTGTGGTTTTCGGACCATCGTGCAGCTGAATTTCTGACGCAAACACTGCTGGGCATGCAAAAACTACACAAGGCCTGCCCAAACCCAAGAGTGCTGACCGGATCGACGCATTGCTCTCCTGCAGAGAGAACAACACACGCCGACCCGACTAAAGGAGAAACGACGCAAGGTCTCGCTCGTGAGTGAAATCTCTGCATCGCAAGCCCTTTTTGACGCACACTCACCCTTGCAGGGTTATTTTTGATGCACTCAAGGTACATTTTCACACTAACAGTGTTAGCGTTGTGTTTAAAATTACATGAAGACTCTTTTTGAATTCTTAGTGATAACTTCACTTGTGTATTGTGGATTTTTGTCATTTTGGTCTTGTATTGTTTAGATAAATATTTTCTATGTTTCTAAACCTGTGTTGTGTCATTTTGTAGTGTTTTCATTAAGTTACTGAGTGTGTTCGTACAAATACTTCACACCTAGCACTCTGAAGTTAAGCCTACTGCTCGTGCCAAGCTACCAAGAGGGCACATGGGGGTTACCTGAGGGTGATTCTCTTTTACCCTGACTAGAGTGAGGGTCCTTGCTTGGACAGGGGGTAACCCGACTGCCACCAAAGACCCCATTTCTAACAGGGACAATAAGACTTAGATTTAGAGAAATAAATATGGTTAAGTATTAATTCCATTCATGTGATTGGTAGTGGAGTAAAATTTAATACAGAAGAAAGACTTTTTTAAAAGAATGCAATTATTTTGCCGAAACAATCTGGAGTCCCCTAAATCAGAAGAGCTGACAAACATGCGCTTAAGCAATTTCATTGAGTAAATAAAAAGGTGGAAATGGAAAGCAAGAAAATGTGAGTTACACACCGCAAAGCCAATGGCAAGCCAAGGGCAGAATGCATTCCTAGGTCTGAATGTCCCCAAGATGTCTTTAGCAAATGTTGCAACGTAAAAGGACATTTCAAAATGCTTTTTCTTAGCTCTTAAAACCAGAAAAGCAATTAAGATTGCACAGGTCCCATGTGCATGTGGGATTTGTCTAATCTTTTATAGCTGTCTGCCTGGCAGAACCAATAAATATATATATTTTACTTAGTGTACTATGACTGTTAATTTCAGATTTTCTGACTGAAAGATCTGAAACATATTTGAACCCATCATATGTTATATGTCCTTCTCAACATCAGTCGTCTGTTTCCTTCATCTACATGGTGCTCATATGGGCCATCACAACATCAAAGCATCCTGTATGATCTACCTCTGTACTGATGGATTCATGCCACATTTTACATTTATTCTTGTGAAAAATATTAACCCGATTTTTCCAAACTAAGGAGGTTGTTTCACAGTATTTTTTTTTTGGCCATCTCCCTTCTTTTCTCTGCCCACTGAAAATAGTCAAGGTTGTCTGTGCAATATTACACAAGTATCTTAAGCTGAACAGCTATAGCGTTTATAGTTAATAACATTTTCTATTAATGTTTGCTAAGGACTGTTCTTATCATTGTCTGTGGGAATTGCTTCCAGGGTACTGGAGAAGCTTGTGTCATATGGGACTTTCACTACTAATATCTCCGATCCTGACCTTCTGCTGTACCTTAAATCAATTTCCAAGGACATTTATTCAGCACTTGATCTTCGGGTGAGCAAAACCATGATCCAAGGCTTACTTAAGAAGGTTGTGCAGGGTTACAAACTAAATGCTTGGTGTACCATTAATATTGTAATTGCATTTATATAGTGCTTACTACCCCTGACGAGGAGTTGAAGTGCTGTTCGGCCAGTAGCACTCTACTCCGGAGCCTAAGATTAGTGCTTAATCCAGTGGTTACTGTTAATTATTGTGATTAGTCACATGCTTTAAAAAAATAATGTATTACTCCAGTTACTTTGTGATAGATTATATTAATACCACTTAGCTTACCACTTAAGTGTGATCATTAAAGAGGTCTAGGTGGCTTCAGGTGAATGATTCATGAAATAGCTAGACTGGCAGAGATTAGGAGGTGTTAGGCTGCATGTATAGGGTTTAATGAAGGAGAGGTTGTGGTCTATGCAAAGAGGTGTTAGTCTGTTGCAGATATACAATGAGAGTGATTAAGGCAGATAGGCAAGAGACTGAAAGGAAGTTATACTCAGAAATAGAAGGCATGGAGAGGATGGAAGGTAAGAAGAGGGTCACTGAATAAAAGAAAGGAGAGGAATCAAGCTGAACGAAGTCAAGGTACATTTTTCATGCATTGTTAAGGAGTATTGTGAGAGGCTTTCTGACACATCCAGCAATCTGAGGATGTCAGCTGTAGAAATAAACATTACATACAGTGCCCTGTGTCTGGGACAAACAGCATAAACATGTGAGTCCAAGTGTACACATCATTTAAACACTGAGAGCCCCGCCTGTTGTGTGCCATGCCTAGAGCATCCTTTCAAAATATAGTCAGGATTATTCCAAACTTGCAGCAGGGTTGGTACACTTCACAAGGGGAGGAGTGCCTAACCGGAGGTGGAGCACATGCTTAGGTAGGGCAAATGCCTTCTTTAGGAAGATGCCATCTTTAGAAACTCTCATTTCATGAGCTTCCCAAACTATTCTGCTTTAAGGGAATTTCACTCACTAAAAATGAGTTATTTGATACTGGATGAGAGCATCTCAATCAGATTTATAGTGTGATTTGTTACCTAATCCCATTCTAGGTTGTTGCTGTGGCAGAGCAGAGCAACCGCTGTATCCTTCCACCAATCCCTGTGGTGCAGGCATAGCCCTCGGACAGTCCCTGCAGCCAGCATGCCCAGTCCCTCTGTATCCTTCCACCAATCTACCAGTAACTGAACCAGTTCAGAACATTCAGGGGTGTGGAATTTTATAAAATATCTACAACCTACTTTTTAATGGGACAGGTTGTTTCATAAATTTACTTGTCCTGTAAAAAACTTTAATTGTCCCATTGATGCCATGTAGTGTGGTGGCAAATTATGGCACCCACATCTCATATAAGAGCTCAGATAATAGCCTCTCTCATTATGCCAGAGTTCATAATATGGTAGGGTTTGAATACTAGCAAGTCCCTTATTTTGTACCTCTCAGCAGATCTACATACTGGGGCTGTAGATATGGGTAAGCAACTGTTCCAGAGTTGGAATGCCCTATTGAGTTTGTACAAACCTACTAACCTGCATGTTTTAGGGATATTCACCAACTCCTCTTCAATCTTTTCCCATACACAGAACGGTTCAAAATTTACTCCAGATGTAGGCAGAGGTAACACTTCTTCCAGGGTTGAGAAAAAGTGGTTGTAGGGAAAGTGAACCTGTAAAAGGCTCAACAGTTTTTGAATGAGCAAATCTACCCATGCGTATTTTCTCATGATAAAATGTAGTTCACAAATATTTTCTAGGAGTATGGTATCCTAGCCTACACCTGTAACGTCATGTGAATTCATGAAAGTCGTAAACCTGCATTAATGAAAGGTCATATACCATGGGTGCACTTTTGTGATTTTCTTTAAGAACTGGGCACCTAATGGGTTATCCAAGACATTTTTATTGTATTAAAATTCTATTTCCATCTCTTATCAAATGGCTCGCTGTGAGTGACAGCATTCTCCTCTTTCCCAAGGAGTGGACTTGCACATAAAGTAGTTTTATGCAGTGACAGGAACTACTGTGGCAATGTGTGCTTTTTTAGACCAAATAATATTTTTGCGTTTTCCAATGTTTCTTATGATGGTGAGGGCCCAGCAGCTCCTACAACAATAATGTTTTACAAAAATGTTTTTAAAACAAGACACAAGTTGACAAAACTAAAAGGCTCACTACCAATGTCAGACATACTGGCTTTGCCAATGCTTTTTTAAAAATCTTTATTTCTTGGTTCTACAGGTATGATAGCATACAATGTACTTTAGCAGAGTCTAACAGAAGAATACAATATTTAGTCAAATGATAAAGTCCTCCAATTGTATTCCTATTCCATTCATTTGAGAAAAGCAAATCATGGACCATAAAGCCAGATCACCACCCCTAGGTTATTGATAAATTGCTTATTTTCCACCCAAATGCCCTTATATTTGCACATATCACCTATCCGCTGAGCATATAGTTCCTCTTCCAATCGCACAACTTTCATCTTAGCTTCCTAAGTTGTGTAGGTAGGAGGTACAGGCGACTTCTAGGCTTAAAGAATCAATGATTTAGCTATAAGGATGTAATAAACCTAATTTGCTTTGAGTGAGCTGTCAGACATGGGTGTCGCGAGATGCCAAACAGTGCAGCAGACAGCTCTGGAGCAAGAGTAACCGAGATTGCGGAGCTAACCTATTGAAATATTTTCTCCGAAAATACTGCCAAATACTTGCAGGTGAAGCTTAAGTGAAGCCAATCCCCCTGATTCTCCTGGCAGCATGGACAGGAGGCAGACGTCTCGGAGTATACTTCCTTTAGTTTAGCTGGGGTGTAGTAGAACAACCATTTGGAATAAAATGTGATTATTTTCAAATTTGCCCCTCTGATCACTTTATGTGATAGGATATTATGGTGTAGGTTGATCTTACAGCCTGTTAAATTCTCAACTTTTATCAAAAACTGAGAAATCATCTCGACGGGAGCCAAGAATTAAGGATCCTGTACAAGCTATCCTATACCACCTAAATTTCCATAGAAGGCCTGAAATATATGAGAACTGGATGCATCTGATGCTCTCTTGACCTTTAGGGGAAAATGCTGGATTTAGGTGAAGGAGAACCTGAGATCATCTGAAATAGTAATCCTCTCAGTTTGATACTGGGCCCATGTCTTAATTTGATCACCTAATAAAAAAATCTGAAACACTCTTGAACCCTGCCTGTTCTCAGTTTTGAACATACATCTGAATTAAATCTAAGCCAAACATCCAGGAATCATGAACCCTGCATGTCTCAGGAAAACTCAGGATTTGATATTTCTCCTGCACTGACACAATCCTATTGCAAATATTTACCGGCAGTTTGTATCTCACAAGATTGGGGAGACGAGGTAGTTTGAGGAATCAGGGAAGCTACTAACATATATTTAAGATACAAATTAGAGTTGGGTGATGAGGTAGCACTTGATGCCCAGGCCAAAAAGGATGCCTCATAATATGTCTTGCGGTTAGGGAGCGCTAGCCCCACATCCTCCACTGTGAGAGCTAATTTTTTTTAGCTAGAATCAAGGTTATTTGTTGGCCCATATAAAATGTCTGATCATTGAGTCTATATCTTTAAAAAATGTAGGGGAATTTAAAGGATTATTCTCGAGAAAAACAAATAAAAACAGAGGAAGAATCATTATTTTGACTAATACCATTCGCCTTATGATCATCAAGGAAGAGGCTTGACATTTTTTAAGTAGATCTTGAGCTTTCGTGAGGACAGATGCATAATTAAGCTGAGAAAGATCGGAAAAATTGCGTGTTACAAATATCCCTAAATATCTAATAGGGCTAGATAACTGGGACTGGACTCGTATTCCCATTGTCATAACCGATTTTTCAGCATTACACAGAAGACCCTCAGACTTCAAATTATTAATCCTACAACCACCAAGATCTGAAAAAACTTTGATCTTTGAAAGGGCTCTGGCAATATTAATCGGGTCCGCACGAAGATAAAGAATCATATCATCAGCGAACAGTTTGAGTTTAGATGCTTGGGCAAGAGAAGGATATATAAAATTATCTTGATGAATAGCCGATACCAAAGGTTCAATAAAAAGTGCGAAAAGCACCAGAGAAAGAGGAAGCCCTGCAGCGTACCCTGTGATACTTGCACTGATCCTGCTATTTGTGCATTAATTAAAAGCCTGGCTTGGGCCTTAAAATATAGGCTACAGAGGGTCTGGATAAACTTCCCTGGGAATTTAAACCTTTCCAAAATCATAAATAGAACCTCCCATTGGACCAAATCAAATGCCTCCTCGCATAAAGCATTATAATTGCTGCCGGATAATTATTGTGCGAAAAATAATCAATTGTCTGAACCAAAAAATTAGTATTTGTGCACAACAGCCTTCCAGGAAGAAAACCACACTGATCCTCATGAATAAGTCCTTGTGCTACCTGTGCCGCTCAGGCTGCCAGAATTTTAGGAAATAGTTTATTATTTTGATTTAAAAGACTGATCGGGCGATATAAGCCTAGATTTTCCGGTGGCTTATCCTTTTTTTTTTAAACTGACAAGTATGGCCCTTGTAAAAGAGGGTGGGACTGCTGCCACTTTTAGTGTCTCATTAAATAGACAACCAAACGTTTGGCTACTTGGCTCAGCAATATTTTATATACTTCGGCAGGAAGGCCATCCTCTCCGGAGGCCTTTCCGTTAGGTGCGTCCTGTATTACCTCTGTTACTTCTGAGAGAGTAATAGGAGCTGATAACAAAGCCTGTGCCTCTATATCTAACCTTGGTAGCTCCAGTGAGTTTAGACATTGGGAAATCTGAGATGAATTAGCTTGCGCTGTAGCTGTATAAGGATTTGTGTAATGGGAGAGGAAAAGCTCAATATCTTTAGGCTGATTCACACTTACGTCTGATCGCCATCAAATATAGCTTTCATCAAATTGGTATTAGATTTTCTTTTTGCTGACCAAGCCAACAATTTTCCTACGTGCTCATTCTCTCCATATTGTCTCTGAAAGATTTTCTGCAGATTAATTATTTCCTGAGACATACAGAAGTCTCTCAGACTAATCTGCACCCTTTCGAGTTTAGAAGCCATCTCATGGTTATGCAGCAATTGATAACTCCTTGATGCTTGATCCAATTCTTGCTGTAATTTAAACTTTTTCTCTTTATCCGTATAAGCTTTGTAATAATTTGCTTTGCCTACTATGTGGGCTTTGGTGGCTTCCCAAATATTGAAAAAAGATTCTGAGCCTTTATTGATATTCAGAAACTGGTGGTTTTAAAGTTGCAACCCAGCCTTTATCTGGTAAAAGGGACTTATCAAAACTCCAACGTGGATGACTCGCTTGTTTATTAATCATAATAATAGTAGCCCAAGGAACAGAGTATCTGAGAAAGGATTAGCGAGGATATATGACCCCTGTCTTGCCAAAGCAAATGAGACTAAAACAAAATCAATCCTCGAGGCTGTGTTTTACCTTTTAGAAAAGCAGGTACATTTCCTAGCGTGGGGATGGTCTGCCCTCCAAACATCTACCAGTGCTAGATCCAAAACCATCTTGGCAAGCAATCAAGATGCTCTCGGTTTATTCTGGTTTTGATTCCTGCGTGATGTATCCATCTGAATGTTAGGTATAATATTAAAGTCCCCTCCTATGATATAAAAACCAGGGATTAAAGACAATTGGTCATATTGTAAGGAAGTTGTGTCATCTTCGATAGGGCCATAAAAGCTCACAAAATGAATACCCTTGTGTGCTACTGATGTACTGATTACTATCCACCTTGCCTGCGGATCTCTAAAGACCTGTTTTACCACCCCAGGAAAAACCTGTGTGATGAAAATGGCTACTCCCCTAATAGCAGAACTGGCTGACGCAAAAAATGATTGGGTGATGAAATTAGGGAGTTTGGGCAGCTTCCCCTGGAGTTTTAGATGAGTTTCCTTAAGAAGGAATACCTGAGACTGTGATGCCTTTAACCAATTCAGTATCACGTTTCCCCATTCACATTGCAGGTCGCAATTTTTAGCCTATTCCTTGTCATTCCCTTTATTTAGGAGTCTATTTTCCTGCCATCTCTTTCCTCATAGAGGAGGAAGCTGCACCTTCGCCCTTATTCAGCCAATTGTGCACAGCAAACTTAATTTACACCAAATAGAATGTACGACTTTCCACTTATCTGCTTTTTTTGCCCTGCCCCGTGTCTTGTACCCCACACCAAAATGTGCTCTCCAACACCTTCCCAAAAGGACACAACCCATCATGGCCCCCACCTCCCTGTGTCACCCCACCTTTCCCCCTACCCCTCCTCTCTCCCCCTAACCGAAAGCCAAGAGTGCAATGCCATGGCACTCCTTGGACATAGGCCCCCCATGGGTCAGCAGATGATGTACATCATATATACAAGCCCTAGAAAGGCCATAACTTGGGAAAAATACATTGGGTTAGTCTATCTTGCATACTAAACTCATTGTATAGTTCTTTCAAGTCAGTTTTTCTTGAGCAACCCCAAAAAGTATTTTGTGTGACGTACATCTCGAAAATTATGGACCTGCCCCTTGTGTAACACCTTAAGTTTTTCCAATTGAACGATGCTGGCTGGGGCCCCTAAATTTTTTAAATCATCAATGAGGGTTATAAATTCTCTACACTGTCGGGGTGCTGCAATAGAAATATCAGAGAATACCCAAAGCTGAAATTGTCATCTGTTTAAAAAAAAAAAAAATTGATTTAATGGCTTGTTGTAAAATTTGTTCTTTGATACTGAAGTCACCAAAATTAACGAGCGTAGCACGAGGATATTTTGCATTTGACATAGCGGGAACCCTGTGTGTCCTCATGATGGAAAAGTCAGGGTTAGAAGAATTAGTTGCAATCCCAGTCGGAAGGATACACTTCAAGATTAGATCTGATATGACTTTAGTTACTGAGAATGTTGCTTCAAGTTCTTCTGGAATCCCAGTGAATCTCAGACTAGAGCGTTGGATCCTGTTTTCAATGTCATCAACCTTGAACTGCAGTTCTTCGAGTTCGGCTTGGAGCTGGGTTGTTGCTGTCTGCTGGCAAAGCTGAGCATCTTCCAAGTCGGAGACCCCCTGCTCAGCTTGGGTGATCCTTCCCAAGAGCTGGTTTAGGTAGACATTTATCTGGCCAAGCTGCTCATTGGTCCTTTTATGGGCCTCCTACTGTGAAAGCTTCATGGCATGTAATTCCTCCAGAATCTGCTTAAGCAAGCCCTCAAGAGATGGCTTGTCATATAAGCTGCCTAAAGAAAAGAAATAGTCCGTATAGCCGGGAGCAGCAGATAGTGGCTGAATATGGTCAGTTCTGATATTGAATGCAGGATCCTCCCCCGCTCCCCGCCGATCACAGGCGCCTAGTTATGATTGATCGGAATTGACTTGATCAATTGGTACCTTGTTAACCATTGCTTTATTTTTATCTTCCTCTTTTCCGCCCCCTTCGTATTGCCTGATGAAAACAAGGGATATGGAGGTTTTACTTTGCTGTAGTCTGTCACAGCAGAAGGCATGTCCTTGGGTAAAAATAGATTGGGGCTTGGAGGGGAGGTTCCTTGCGGATCGGAAAGTATGGCAATAAAGATACAGAGAGCTGCTGCGGCGGTGATACTGCAGATTATTGGTTGTACCACTGTGGGGCTATGCTGAGAAGCTGACTGCGGAGTTGTATCAAAGTCTAAGATCTCCAGGGCTCACTCCGGGTCTCCTGAAATGCACTCTAGCGGATCTTGACTAACAGAGATGGACTTTGGTCTTCCTCTCACAGGAGTAAGATTCTTGGCTTTGAGAGTTTTGGGGGGTTTGCCCACCACACGTGATTTAGAAGTAATGTCTCGCATAATGTTTTTTTATAGTTAGTAGATGTTTTGGACAGCGGGCCCCAGGAGGTTGCTAACAGGTTAGAACAGGAGATGTTGGAGGGGTTCTAGAGTTTCAGCAAGCCGCATCAGTGCTGCACTGACCACTTCCGCTGTTGCTCCTGATCTACCCTCTGCCTGCAGAGTGCCTGGTGCCGCCCCCTACAGGTTGCTTCAACCCCTACGAGATGTGGCTGTGATAGGAATAGAAAGAGTCCTGCTCCAGCTCTCCATCAGTCCAAACTGGCCCAACACTGTGTTACGATAAAAATAAAGCTGCCCCCTTCCACTGGCCTGTGCTTCTCTGTTTCCGTAATGCCGCAGGCCTCTCAACGCAGCGCGCGGTTACAAAAATGCCAAACCGGAGCCTTAAGCAAAGGTTTTCAGGGATTTGCCAACCACACATGATTTATAAGCGGTATCTTGCATAATGCGCTTCATAGATAGTAGGTGTTCTAGACAGCAGACCCCAAGAAGTTAGTGTGGGGGACGCTGTGCCTGCAGAGTGCCTAGTGCTGCCCCTACGAGTTGTTTCGATGAGGTGTGGCTGTTGTAAAAAGAAAGAGTCCTGCTTGAGCTCTCAAACAGCCAATGCTGGGTTATGAAAAAAATAAAACTGCCCCTTCCACTTACCTGTGCTTCTCTGCTTCCGTCAGCTGCAGGCCTCACACACAGCACGCTGATACAAAAACTCCAAACCGACACCTTTAGCCAAGAGTGAACCAAGCCTTCCAAATCCTGACTTGCAGACTATTACTCGCACACTCCTGTGTGTAGAGCAGTCCGTCTTCACCCCCACTTTCTCCTTCGCTCCGCTGGTGCACCGCCCCGGGTTACCTCTTCCTCCGTAGTTCTCTTCTGGGGCCGCGCCTCAGCCTTGGATCCCAAATCAGTTAGGCAAAACGTCTAATATATGCTTGTTGTGTCAGCACATCCCAAAACATCAGCGTTGAGACGTTAGGACACACCAGAGTTTTTACATGCCACGGGCACGAGAACAGAGACGCCGTCCATCATCATGCTGTCCCGGAAGGGCTTCAGTCAGTTACGGAGAATGACGGGAGTTCCATGTGACCCAGTCTTTCTGGCTTTGCCAATGCTTGTTTTTTTTCTTGTTTCCCATAATCTTGTCGAAATTGGTTACACTGACTTTTCCATTGAGAATATTTTTTGGGAAATATTACCATTAATGACAACATTTTACTAAGGAAACATTTTTTTTCCCAGTTACATTTTCATGTACATTTTATTTTGAAAGCAAAGCATTACTCTTGTTTTCAAGCATCTGCAAATATTTGCATCTACCCAGAGAGCATTCTGGGAGCATTACACGTAGCCTCTGATTGTTAAACTTTGCAAACAATGGCCTTCCCTGATCCATAATGTTGTATTGTAAAACTTGCAGCTAAGGGTTTGGTGCCTCAGGGGGTTGGTCTTCCTTGTCCCAAGGACAAAATAAACATGAAAAACTATTGTCCTAAACCCCAAACAATATGCATCAGGCTATAGGAATTCCACACCCCTGACACAGAATGGTATCCATACAGAGTGAAGAACTACCCTGCTGCATAGACAGCACACCAGGTTTCAAGCAAGTAAGCTCCTTGTTATTTAAATGTATTGGGAAAGCTGTGGCCCAGACAGTTGTGTGCCTATCTGCAGAACTGGTCCCACAGGAGAGAGAAAGTACCATGTTCTGTTATGTGAGAGAGTGTAGCTCCACCAATGCAACAGTTTTTAGAGCTTCTCCACATGTTTTGTCACCGCTTACAATGAAGTTTGATCCTTTGTGCTGGTAATCAGTGTTATCCTTTGTTTATATCTCCATGTGCACACATTGATCAGAATTTAACCATCATTAAACAAACAGAACAAATTATCCACAGCATTGTGAAAAAATGTCCCATGTAGTCATACGGAGAGGCGACACTGAGTTGGGCCACCGTGGCCAGGGTAAGGAGATAGCTCAATAAAATGTTAAAGACAAAAAAACAACTAAAAACTCACCTTCTGATTGGTATGGTATTTTTTTTCTTTATAGCTTATGCAATTCATTTTATATTACTTTGTGTCATTTCAACAAAGTAATAACTGTGCCTTTTAAAAATCATATTATGCTTCCCGCACTGTGGATGCTACTGCTAGCTAACATTTAAAAGTAACTTGTCAGAGGAGGACAAAAGGCATGAGCAAGGAACAATGCTTAAGTTTAGGTCTTGGCAGACAAATGGCCACAGCCAAAGCAAGAAGACTTTGATGTGCATCCTGGCTCAGTTGATGCAGAAACAACCTACACAAAGCACCAAAAACCAAGAGACTTATGTTGGTGTGGGTGTAGTACACATCTACCTCCTGCATTGTCACTCCCCAATACCTTACCCTTCTTATTACAAAAGACCCCTCCCCCATGAACGCCACCTGGTAGATAGGTCAACAGCCAGGTCAAAGTTTTCTTCTTTCCCTCGTTTAACCTACACACACTTCAACTGAGAATATAGGCTTACCACTGGATCAGTATATTCTGACCAATTTTTGACAGCAGCTCTCATCTTTCCACTCAATTTCCTTGATTTTGGCATCATGTGTTCTTGCTCCCATTGCTTCCCTTGGCCCCAATACAAGCCCTTTCCTCACCCCATCCCAATATCCATCTTACTGTAAATCAGACATGGTTGTAAACTTACTTGACTCCAATAATCTCCACCGTTGGACTTTTTATGCCCATGCTCTGCTCTGGTACCCGCGCTGATCTCCCTTCCGTGGTGAAGCATGTTACGGCCTGCACAGGGTCTCCTTTTCAGATGGTACATTTTAGCTTGGCATCTTTTTCCCTCTTACATGGTTTTATACTTAAGCGATAATGTACTGAGAAGACATTGTACATGCAGCCTATTCCTTGTAAGCGTTGCTGCTATGCAGTCTGTACACTTTGGCCAAGGCTAGGCACACAGAACGCGATGCCCTTGTATCTTGATTGTCCGAAGTTGCAGACAAATCATCTCATCAGTTCTGCACCTCTGACACAGTGCAATATGAACAGTGCTTTTCATGATAAAATTTGCCTCTCTGCTACATTCGGCAGAGAAGCACATTTGCTGGGTTATCATGGAATGCGGTTCACTTTGACCGAGATGCAGCCCTGCTGACTCTAACCTTCATCCTGCAAAGTACAATAGCCTGCGGTAAATCACACTGGCTTCCTGGCTTCCCAGTACATCTTACCTAGGTAAGGGGGGGGGGGGGTTAGGCTATCCCAATTGACTGGCAGAGGATGCTCCCACTATGCTCTCAATAGTATATTAGTAACAGATAGGAGTGTAACAATGCAGTAACATTATCATGGTTGAATTGTTTCGCTTTTTTACTATTCTTATAATGCTGGTTACCATGCTTTGTTTCATCTACCTAATAATCACAGCGTGTGTTTTCTATACCAGAATAGCATTTTTCAATACATGCTTGAAAATACATTTTCGTATCTTTCTTGTGTCTTTCCTTGGGCATGCAAAGTGACAATGAAAGGGTAGATCTGTGTCCATGATTTTCGTGGGAATGTAAGTAGTCATGTTCGAGGTTGCCAATACCATCTAGTACTCTGGGAGGTTTAAGGGTTCAGATGAGGCACTATGAGAAAGCTAGGAACTGTCAGCATTTCCTGATGGTATAGAGGGACTAAGGGCCAGATGTATGAAGCATTTTTCTAGTCGCAAAGCCGTTTGCAACTAGAAAAATGCTTTTTGGGATGTACAAAGCCCAAACTGCAATTCGGTAACTTGTTACTGAATCGCAGTTTGGGTTTTGCGATTCGGTAGTAGGACGTGGCAAACGCATTTAGCACCAATTTCAAATTGTCACTGACACTTTTGTACATCCGGTTTTGCGAGTTGCAAAACCGGATCTTCGTACATGTGGCCCTAAGACCCTATATCCTGAAGTTTATGTTGACCCGATACACAGTCCTTATTAATTTGTAGGAACTGTATAACACTTTCAAGTCTAGCTTGCTGGTGCTGACCCTTTTTTGGAGAGGATTGAGGAGGCTTTGTCGACATATCCTCACTCTTCTGCTTCCATCATCTCATCATCATATTTATTCCAGTCAGAAGTTTGCGCCTGGCGCATTATTATACATAAATGTATAACTACTGCCTTATTTTTTTATCCAAAGTTAATTTTTAATTCTATGTTCAATACAAAACTATATGTATATGTAAACACTCAGAACAATACTGTATATTCTTCATTCACAAGAGCCTTTTCCACTTCAAAAGACTTCAGGATTATTTAAATGACTACGTTCATTCTACATAATACTATTGAGGTACAGCTGGTGTCCTCCTCAAGGTTGTAGTTTCGGGGGGTGGTTGGTTTGGGTGTGACATCCTCCAAATACTTACATTGTTGGCTTGGCAGTTGGGTCTGGAGGCCATGAGTGTAGTCTGCCATGTCTGTGTTGATTTTTCTCATCATCCTGATTTCACTTAGAGATTTTAACTTGTTCATTATTATTAAAACAGGAATTTAAATATATCTATAATGTTTGGTTTACCAAAAAGATTCTGCATTCTGCATCCGTATGTGTTCATTAAAAGGATGCAAATTTAGTGATTTTTAGAATTCACAAACATTGGCAGTAGTAGGTTTGGAACATTGCACCAGTCTCTGGTTTCCAGGCAATACTAATGGCAATCAAACACCCAAAACCTGATGGGATCAGTGCATGCAAATAGTCTAACCACTAGGAAATGCTCAGAGTAGCATTCCAAATCACTGTTTTTCAGTCACTGTGCCATTCCTGCTGGAGGCCTTATATGGGATTTGGGAGCTGGAGTAAAGTCATACACGGAGGTGGATGACCTTACGTCAGCCACCCTGACTTTACTGTGCCAGCAAAATTTAGAATCCTGTTGGCCCTATGCCCACCACTATCAATTGGCAGGAACAGCCCTTATGTTGGTTGCTGCCATTGTAGGAAATGTTTGATAACAGCTCCATCAAACATGATGGCTGGTCATAAATCTTTCTAAAGTTTCTTATTTTTCAATAAAAACAACTCCTAAAGTGGGAGTTTGTTTTTGAAAAATACAAAGCTAATGACCCCCCCAGACCATGGGAGATCACACAATGGGAGTTGGTTCCTATGTGTGTGAAAGTAACCTCTTTCTAGCATGGTTACCCACATTCTTGGCCTGTTTGTCAGTGTGTTTTGACTGTGTCACAGGGATCCTGCTAGTCAGGACCCCAGTGCTCATGGTTTGTGCCCTACATGTCGGTATGTTTCACTGTTTTTGTCAGTATGCTTGACTGTGTCACTGGAGTCCTGCCAATCAGAACTCCAGTGCTTATGCTCTCTCTGGTTCCAAATTTGTACTTACATACGGGTAACCCAGTATTACACTCCAAATTTGCATACTGGACCCCCCTCATAAGTCCCTAGTATATAGTACCTAGGTACCCAGGACATTGGGTTTCCAGGAGATACTTGTGGGTTACAGCATTTCTTTTGCCACCCAGAAGGAGCTCATACAAACACTTCTTCAGGAGTGCCATTGCACCCTGAGTGAAATAGTGTAAGCACTATTTCACAGCTATTTTCACTGCAACAGGTCACTTATAAGTCACCTATATGTCTAACCTTCAGAGCCTGAAGGCTAGGTGCATAGTACCTGTGTGTGAGGGCACCCCTGCACTAGCAAAGGTGCCCCCACGTCGTCCAGGCCCATTTTCCCAGACTTCGTGAGTGCAGGGACGCCATTATAAGTGTGCACTATATATAGGTCAATACCTATATATAGCTTAACAATGGTAACTCCGAATATGGCAATGTAAGGTGTCTAACAACTGGGAATTGTACCCAAATACTGATTAAAGTTTTGTTTGCACAATTCCTTGCACTCTGGGGGCTCAACAGTGGACCCCCAATATTGCCACACCAGTCTTCTGAGGTTTTCACTGCAGCCCCAACTGCTGCCACCTCACAGGCAGGCTTCTGCCCTCCTGGAGCTTGAGCAGCATAGTAAGGGTATCCTCCCAGAGCCTTTTGAAGTGCTTTGAAGGGCATAGATGGTGCCCTCCTTGCATAATCAGGGACCCCCAGTCCCTGCTCTGGCGCAAATCTGGACAAAGGAAAGGGGAGTGACCACTCCCCTGTCCATCACCACCCCAGGGGTGGTGCCCAGAGCTCATCCAGAGTGTCCCTGGGTTTCGCCATCTTGGATTCCAAGGTGGTGGGGCACCCTGGGAGCATCTGAGTGGCCAGGGCCAGCAGGTGACGTCAGAGACCCCTCCTGATAAGTCCTTACCTGGTTAGGTGACCAATCCCCCTCTCAGGGCTATTTAGGGTCTCTCCTCTGGGTGTTTCCTCAGATTCAGGTTCCAAGACTCCAGCAGGACTCCTTTGCATCCTTAAATTCACCTTCTACCGTCAGATCAACCGCAGAACTGCTCCAGCAACTGTACAATTTGCAACAAAGTATCCCAGACGACTTCTGTAACACTGTATCTCCAGCTCCTGCCAGAAACTGCAACAGTTTCCAGAATGTGCATCCACAGAGGACTGCCTGTCTTCAGCCTGCACCAGAAAAATTGAAGGAATTTCCCATGCAGCGACAAAGTCACTTCCCTGCTTCGGCAGGCACCTCTCTGCAGCGCCAACCGGTCCTCTGGGTCTGGGAGCGTGGATCCTGGAACATGGGTGATGGACTAAAGTGACCCCGATTGTCCAAAGGTCCAGCTGTCCAAATTTGGTGGAGTTAAGAGCTTGTCTCCCAGTGCCAGACAGTACCCCCATGCACCACGTGTTTTGCAGCTGCTAGGGCTTCAGTGCACAGCACAGCCCAGGTCCCCAGCACTCCATCCTGTGACGCACAGCGTGGGATCCCTTTGTGTAGTGCTGTGTCAACCACCATTTGCACCTGCTTTGATCCCATGCTGTGGGACTCCTGTGGGTGCTGCCTGGTCTTCTGAGGGCTCTCAGAGTTGCTGGGAGCCCCCTCCATCTCCCATCCTGAGTTGAGACCCCAGGTCCCTCCTGGGCCCGGGAGGTGCCTTTTCCTGCCGAAAGCATATCTTGCATGAGCCAAGACTTGTTGGCGGAATCCAGTGCCGAAAACCAGCCTGCATTCATCTACTCGATGTGGGACATCTCCTGCACCAACCAGGACCCCATTGCTGTCTTCTTTGGTGCATTTCTGACTTTTATTTCCAACCGGAGGATCGACTTTTGCACCTTCACCTGGGTTAGCAGGGGCTCCTGTTCTCCATGGACTCGTCAGCGGTTCTTGGTCTTTGTCCCCTCTCTCCACAGGTTTTCAGGTCCTGGAATCCATCGTTGGTGTCTTCCAGTCTTGTCTGGTTTTTGCACAATCTTCTATCGCGACTTCTAGTGTGTTTTAGGAAACTTGCTGTACTTTACTCCTGCTTTAATGGGCTCTAGGGTGGGGTATTTTACTTACCTCTGGTGTTTTCTTACACTCCCAGCACCCCTATACACACTACACTTGCCTAGATGGGAAAGCGACTTTCGCATTCCACTATTTTTATATATGGTTTTTGTTCCCCATAGGCCCATTGCAACCCATTGTGATTTTCACTGTTTGCTGTATTTTTTGAGTATTTACTTACCTGTTTTTGATTCATAGTGTATATTTTGTGTGTAATACTTACCTCCTAAGGGAGTATAGCCTCTAGGGTATATTTGGCATTGTGTCACTAAAATAAAGTACCTTTAAATTTGGTAACACTTAGGCCCTCATTACGATTTTGGTGGTCTTTCTGAAAGACCGCTGAAGCCGCGGGCGCCACTATACTGCCAGTGCTGGCGGTATAGGTGGCTCCCTATTTTGACTTTTCCGATGGGGCAGTGGATGGAAACAGAGTTTCCATCCACTGGCCCAGTGGAAAAGTCACATCAACACTGCAGCCGGCTCATAATAGAGCCGGCGGCAATGTTGATGTGCAGCGGGTGCAGCAGCACCCGTCACGCATTTCACTGCCCGAAATTCGGGCAGTGAAATGGGCGATGGGGCTGTGTCTGGGGGCCCCTGCACTGCCCATGCCAAGTGCATGGGCAGTGCAGGGGCCCCCAGGGGCACCCCAAGTCCCTGGACAGGCTGGCGGTTGGGGACTCCCAGACGGAAGCAGGTGTTAGTTAAGCCGGCCGCCATGGTCGTAATGAGGCCCTTACTATTGTCTTTCATGTGTGTAGGTACTGTGTGACTACAGTGGTATTGCAAGAGCTTTGCATGGCTGCTAATTCAGCCTTGGTTGCTCTGCCTACAGCTACCTACTACTAGACAGCCTAGCTTCTAGACACTGACTACATTTCAGTAATAAGGGATAACTGGACCTTGTATAAGGTGTAAGTACCTTAGGTTCCCACTACAAAACAGGCCAGTCTCCTACACTATGGTGTGTGGGTGGTGGGCATTCTTCTTTCTAGGGTGGTCAGTGTGAGAAAAGGCCTCTTTTTGACATGGTTAACCCAGACTTTTTGCCTAATGTATGATGTAGCCTAAGACTTTTAGTGCCCCTGCTAACCAGGTTCCCTGGGACAGAGCGCTTTCTTTAAAACTGTTGTGATGCCCTAGCACCATTGGATACACCTTCAGATACCTCTATTATCCCCTAGTAAAAGGTACTTAGGTACCCAGGGTATGGGGTATTAAGGTTAGGCCCCTGAGGGCAGTAACACTGATTGTGTCACCCTCTAGAGCCATGCATCCAGATGCCCCCAGCACTGCCTTTGCAGGCTGGGTGTCCTGGTGCAAACCTAAAACACAAACTCGACATGGAACACTGCCTGTGTGCCTTGTCCACTATACACTGCATACACTATGGACAAGACACCCCTCTGGCAGACCATCCAGCCCTAAGGCAGGGAGCACCATATTATATGTGAGGGCATAGCTGCATGAGCAATATGCCCCCAATGTGTCCTTGTCAAACTTGGGACATAGAGAGTGAACAGAGCAGCCATTTTAATACATGTACTGGACGCTGGCCAATACTAGTTCCCCAGCTACATAATGACCACTCTGAACTCTGGGTTGTTTGGCATCAAACAACTCTGAATGATAAATTCAAACTGGTACCAATATTGGATTTATCCCTAAGTGTACCTAGGGTCACCTTAGAGGTGCCCCCTGCAAAACTACCCTGGCATGCTTGCTGACTGGTTCTTTCCAGTCTTCCACCTCCAGGCACCCAGTCTACAAACCTTGGGGGAGAGATCCGTCTCTCTGGTTTGTAGAACAAAGCCCTTCCTGGGTGGAGGTGCCAACACCCCCATCCTCAGGAATGTGCACTGCCCTTGAAGCAAGCTTCAAAGGGCTAACCGTCTTTGAAACTCGATCCTCAGGCCTGCTGCTAGCAGCAGATAGTAACCCGTGTCCAAACCCCCACTTTTGGCTGAAGCAACGGTGGGCAACTCAAACAAAGGGTAGGAGGAATGGCCCCACCTGGCATGCAATACCTCTAAGGGGTTGCCCGCAAAGTGGGCAATCCATTTTCTTTTCCTACATCTTGGATGGAAGAAAAATAGCCAATCGGAGATGGGGAATTGGGTGTAGCCACCCAAAGGTACGTGACCCATTGGTCACTAGCGGGTTCCCCCTAAAATGCCCACTAAATTCTGTATTTAGTGGTCATCCCGAGACCAGGAAATCAGATTCGATGGACAAAAGAAGACCAGCACCAAGAAGATCCAAGCTACGAGAACTGCACGTGTGCCAAGTTTAGTGGCACTGCACCCTCTAGTGGTCAAACTGCACCAAATACCCCAACTATTGGTCAGCTAACATCGAACACTGAAAAAATCAGCATGTCTGGAGCTGAAAAAGGACCAGGAGGAAGCCCCAGTCTAGGGACTTCAGGAACAATCTCAACTTCCCACCAGAGTGCCCTCGTTGTCCTGCAAACAACCCTTGAACCAACTTACCTCCTGCTCCAGAGGCCATCTTTGCGCACAGCTCCTGGCTCACTTTTTCCCTCTGCACCCAGCCACCCTGTGCCCTGTAAAGATTAACCTGCTGTGCCCTAAGAGTCTCCCACTCCTTGTGACCTCGACACTCCATGGGGACCCAAAAGAACCGCCTTTAAATGTACCTGTGCAGTGCTTTTCCAAGTGGTCCCGAACAGTGGTCCTGCACTAGCTCCAGGGACCTTTCACCACTGCTACTGTCAGAACCGGGAACCACCTGAACTTATTCAGCTGGTACAGTGTAGCCACCGATGACCTCAACCAACCTGCAAAAGAAGAACTTGGTAAACCAACTGTACGATTTAATATGTATTTTTAAAGGTGATCCTCCATTGATTCCTATGGTGCATAATTACGCACAAAAAGCCTATCTTTATTAAACTTCATAAATTCATATCTCAAGAAGTACTCAACCAATGTTGATAATCTTGGTCTTAAATGTTACATAAACATCTGAAGTATTTGTATAAATTGGTCTTGAGTTATTCCTTTGAGTGTGTGTTGCAAGATTGATACTGTGAGTATAACAAATGGTTTGCACTTCTCCAAGATTGGCCTAAGCGCTCAACCAAGCTACCTTCCAAATTAGAGCATTAGGTGATCTATTTTTTCCCTCTGTAAACCAACGTGTGGTTGCCTGGATCCCTTGCAAAGTGTTCCTAGCTTTGCACACTACATAGAGGGCCAGCCTCCTACATTTGATGGATCAGCAGTGGGATAAAGACTTTGCATTTGCTGATCCCATTTTGTCAATTTTGTGAGCACACAGCTAACTCCCCAAAGTGCCTTAGTTAGTTATTTTTGATTTTTAATTGATTAAACATTTTTCACAATTTTTTAAAATAATTGTTAGGGCCCTGTTTAGGTCCCTACAACTTTAGCAAAATGTTTTTACAAAGCCCTTACTTTAGGTGGCTTATCCAAAAAGGGGATTCCAAATTCTTAAAAAGGTTACTTCGTAAAGTAAAAATTACAGATTCAGAGACCAAAACCCAGGAGCTCCACCTGGAACCTTATGAGGCAGATAGATATGACCAATTAAGGAGACTCTGCAGGCTGTTCCAAATTCGAACTGGAAAAAAACCCAGTGTAGAGAAACTTAGGTTTCTGGTGGCCCAGCACAAAAAGATAATCCCCAGAAGAAGAAGATGGTGCATCTGTGGTCGGTGAAGAAGATCCTGTGGATAATGGGGATGAGGGTGGTTCCTCTTCCACCAGAAGTGAAAAACAAGAGCACCCACAGAAGCAGACCTGGAAATTACCAGGCTGACCAAGAGACTGGCCTTAGAGAGTCAGCTCTTGGAAATAGAGAAACAAAGAAAAGAGTTAGGCTTAGGACCCAGCTCTGGTGGCAGCATACCGGTGCTGAGGGAGAAATCATTCAACATCAAACTCCTAAAAGGAGTTGTCCCTCCCTTCACTGAACGGGATGATATAGTCAAGTTGTTTTCTGCTTTGAAAGCACTTGCATTGGGTGGGAAATTGAGAAAAAG
Source organism: Pleurodeles waltl (assembly GCF_031143425.1). Classification (NCBI taxonomy): domain Eukaryota; kingdom Metazoa; phylum Chordata; class Amphibia; order Caudata; family Salamandridae; genus Pleurodeles; species Pleurodeles waltl. The sequence continues at coordinate 414,955,307 of NC_090437.1, read as the reverse complement.
CACTGGGGTGCTCTATTTTGGGAGTTATTCTCAGGAAGTGTAGGGGTAGGCTCCTGACACTGAATGAGGCAGATTCTACATGTTAGGACCTCATGAAGAGTACCCTGATTGAGGGCTTTTGATTTTCAACTGAAAAGTACAGAATAAAGTTCACAGAGGCTCAAACAATCCAGAGCCAAACCTCTGTAGACTTTGTGGACTATTCAGTGAAAATGCTGGGTGGTTGGTTAGCTGGAAACAATGTACAAGATTATGATGGGCTGTATAACCTGTCCATGAAAGAACACCTGCTGACCAATTGTTTCAATGATAGGCTACATCAACTTCTGGTAGACCTAGGTCCACTTTCCCCTCATGAACTGGGGAGAAGGGCAGACCATAGGGTCAAGACAAGGGTCACCAAAGGGTGGGCTCAGAGACTCCTCACAGTCTAGGGCTGGGTACAAAGCTAGACACTTTTATCCCAACAAGGCTTGGTGCCATGACTGAAAAAACAAAGGGCGCCAAACTGGAGACTCCAACCATAAAAACAAAAAGAAATCCTCTAGTCAACCTGCAGTAAATGGAGCTGCTAATCTCCAGATGGGATCAGAGGTGTGACCTGGCCATATCAGTGATCTCACAGAGGCAACACTAGTCACTGAAGGTGGGGTAGAATTATCCTTTGCTGTCTGGCCAAGTAATATGCAAAAATACAGACAGCATCCTTTGAATAATGGGGAGAAAGTGGAAGCATTGAGGGACACAGGAGCTGGTGTTACCATGGTAACTCAGCACTCAAAACAGTTCCTGGTAGGGAAGTCCTATCCTTTCACCAATGCTAACAATGAGACAAAATTCTATCACATGGCTATGGTAACCTTTGGTTGGGGTGGGGGGAGTAGTAGGGTAAAAATAAGTGGTTGTTTCCACACCCATACCAGGAGATTTCCTGCTTGGAAATGGCCTGTAGCCTTCCCCATAGGCTGAAGTAGAACTGAAGACCCATGCAGCAATGCTAGGGATCTCAGAATGGACATGTGTCAAGACAAGGGCGCAGAGCAAACTTTAGAGAGAAAAAGGAAAGCCGGATCCTGAAATAGTGGACCAGCCTCCCAAGAGAAAAGGCAAGAAGACTGGGGACCAGCTTCAAAACAGATTACAGAACAGGAACCCCTTTCTCAGGAAGAGGGTTCACCCTTCCTGGAGGGAACTGAGCCTGAAGAGCTTGGGCCTTACCACCGAGAGCTCTTGGGCCTGGGGGACCCTCCAGGGAAGATCTGTGCCAGGGGCAGAGGACCTTCCCCACTCTTGAAGGCCTGATGGAACAATCTGCACAGGAAGAGTTAGGGAATGTCAGTTGTACCCACAGGGTTTATTGAGAGGAGGGGCTCATGTACACTGAGGCTAGAGACCTCATTCCTGGTGCAACCAGGAGGGCGGTAGTGCCCCAGCCGTTCAGAGAATTTCTCCTTTCTCTAGCCCATGACATTCCCCTAGCTGGGCATCTGGGCCAAAATAAAACTTGCATTGGGTTAGTTAACCACTTTTATTGGCCAGGATATCCCAAAAAGTGAGGGACTTTTGTCAGTCCTGCCCCTCCTGCCAGGCAAGTGGCAAAGCAGGTGGGCACTTAAAGGCCCCCTTAATGCCACTACCTGTGGTTCGGGTACCCTTTGAATGGGTAGGGGGGTCGAAATTGCTGGTCCCCTTCACCTTCAAACAACATTAGGACACAGATACATACTGGTGGTAGTAGATCATGCCACTCGATATCCTGAGGCTATAACTCTTAGAACCATTACTGCACCTGCAGATACCGAAGCCCTCCTGGGTATCTTCACCAGGGTGGGGTTCCATATGGAGGTAGTATCATACAGAGGTTCCAACTATGTCTGCATACTTAAAACACATGTGGAAGGAATGTGGGGTGACCTATAAATTCACCATCCCATACCATCCTCAAACAAATGAGTTTGGTTGAAAGATTTAACCAGAACCTAAAAGGCATGATTAGAGGACTCAATGAAAAACTCAGAAGGAGATGAGAAGTCCTGCTTCCTTGCCTGCTGTTTGCCTACAGGGAAGTACCACAAACAGAAGTAGATTTCTCGCCATTTGCACTTTTCTTTGGGCACCATGTTAGGTGACCACTAAGTCTTGTTATGGAAGGCTGAGAGAGGCCTCTCAAAGAGCCTAAGCATGACATTATAAACTGTGTGCTTGGCCTATGTTCAATGATGGAGAAAGCCAGCACAAATCTTCAGGCCAGCAAGGTTCTGCAAAGCTCTGGTGTGACCAGAGAGCTGCTTTAGTAGAGTTCCAACCAAGGCAGAAAGTTTGGGTGTTGGAGCCTGGTGCCAAGGGCCCTCCAAGACAAATGGTCTGGGCCCTGTCCTATACAGAGAAAAGGGGAGGTCACTTATCTAGTTGATTTGGGCAGTTCAAAAACCCCAAAAAAATCACACATGTCAACCACCTAAAACCCTACTATGATACAGCTGATGTGACCATGTTTATGGTTACAGATGAGGGACAGGAGGATGAGAGTGAGCCTTCCCCGATCTGCTCTCAAGCAACCCACAAGATGGTTCTGTGGATGGAGTAGACACCCTCACAGAACAACAGCAACGTGATTGCAGGCAAGTCTTCCACCAATATGCTGAGTTGTTCTCTCTGACCCCTGGAAAGACAAACTGGTGCACCCATGATGTGGGCACTGGTGACAGCTTACCTGTTAAGAACAAGATTTACAGACAATCAGACCATGTCAGAGAGAGTATTCAAGCAGAAGTCAAAACAATGCTGGACCTGGGTGTCATTGAACCCTCTGAGAGTCCCTGGGCTAGTCCAGTAGTTTTAGTCCCCTAACCCCACTGCCAGGGAGAGAAAAGGGAAAGTAGGTTTTGTGTGCACTACAGGGGCCTCAACTCTGTTACAAAAACTGATGCTCACCCAAGTCCAAGAGCTGATGAGCTCATAGACAGACTAAGGGAAGCCAGATATCTGAGTACTTTTGATTTAACATCTGGGTACTGGCAGATTGGCCTGACCCCAGGAGCAATAGAGAGGCCAGCATTTTCTGCTCCTAGTGTGCATTATCAGTTCACTGCTATGCCCTTTAGATTATTGCACCTGACACCTTCCAGAGGTTGGTGAACCAGGTCCTTTCTGGATTGGAAACGTTTAGTGCAGCTTATCTGGGTGATATCTGTCTATAGCTCCACCTGGCAGGATCACGTGATCTACTTAGGGAAGGTTCTTGAGGCTCTCCAGAGAGCAGGTGTCACTATCAAGGCCAGTAAGTGCCAAATCGGGCAGGGAAAAGTTGTTTAGTTGGGTCACCTGGTCGGTGGAGGCCAAGTGCAACCCCTCCAACCCAAGGCTCAGACTATTCTAGCTTAGTAAGCTCCCACAACCCAGACACAAGTCAGGCATCCCTTGGCTTGACTGGGTACTATAGAAGATTTGTGAATGATTATGGCACTATAGTGGCCCCCCTCACATAACTAATCTCCAAGAAAATACCCAAAAAGGTTAACTGGACAGTGAGTTGTCAAAGGACATTTGGCACTATAAAGAATGCTATGTGCTCTGCTCCAGTTCTACAAACACAAGACTACTCCAGGGTATTCATAGTCCAAACAGTTTCTTCTGAAATGGGGATAGGAGCAGTACTTTCTCAGAAAAATGATGATGGACATGACCATACAGATGCTTTTATAAACAAGAAACGACTCCCTAGGGAATAAAATTGGAGTGCCATAGAGAGGGAAGCCTTTGCTGTGGTTTGGACCCTTAAGAGGATGAGGCCATACCTGTTTGGCTCTCACTTCATAGTTCAGACTGACCACAGGCCTCTCAGATGGCTACAACAGATGAAGGGTGAAAAACCCAAACTGCTTAGGTGGTCCATTTCCCTACAGGGAACACAGACCTGGAACTGCCAATGTCAATACAGATGGCCTTTCCAGGTTCTTCCACCTAGATGATGAAGACTCACTGGGGAAAGGGTAGTCTCATCCTCTTTTGTTTGAGTGAGTAGTGTGAGTAAATGCCTCTTTTTTACATTGTTAGCTCCCACTTTTTGCCTGATGTATGATGTAGCCTAAACATTATAGTGGCCAGGGCCCCTGCTAACCAGGTTCCCTGGGCCAGAGCTCTTTCCCTAAAACTGTGTGATGCATTGGCACAATTGGATACACCTTCAGCTACCACTATAAGTCCCTAGTAACACAAACACAAACTCGACATGGCACACTGCCCATGCGCCCTGTCTACCATACACTGCATACACTAGGGATAAGACACCCCTTTGGCAGGCCTTCCAGCCCTAAGGCTGGGTGCACCATAATATATGTGAGGGCATAGGTGCATGAGCAATATGCCCCCACTGTGTCCTTGCCAGACATCGGACATAGTGAGTGAACAGAGCAGCCATTTTAATACATGTGCTGGACCTCCTGAACTTCTTCAACTGGTACAGTGTGCCTACCAATGACGTCAACCAACCTGCAAAAGAAGAACTTGTAAAGCAACTGTACGATTTTATATGTATTTTTTAAAGTGATCCTCCATTGATTCCTATGGTGTGTAATTACGCACAAAAAGACTATTTTTATCTAACTTCAAAAATTCATATCTCAAAAAGTACTTAACTAATTTTGATAATCTTGGTCTCAAAAATTACATAAACATTTGAAGTATTTTTTATAAATTGGTCTTGAGTTATTTCTTTGAGTGTGTGAGTTGCAAGACTGATACTGTGAGTACAACAAATGCTTTGCACGTCTCCAAGATTGGCCTAACTACTCGACCAAGCTACCTTAAAAATTAGAACATTAGGTGATCTCGTTTTTACCTCTGTAAACCAACACGTGATAGCCTGGACCCCCTGCACAGAGTGCCTAGCTTTGCACACTACATTGAGGGCCAGCCTCCTACAGTCAGTTCAATGGCTTACCTCTGATGGCCACTACTCCATAGGACTGTCAGAGGAAGTTTTACACTAACAAAGTAAGTTTTAGTCTGTCATCGTAAAACTAGCAGTCTTCCCAACTCAAAATGAGGTGGGCGAACCTTGAGTTTAGCATATAGGGCTCACTGTTGTTGCGACAGAGTACTCTGTCCGCCAAAGTCTCAATCACCCCATGAGGCCCATCTAATACAAATCAGAACTAAATCTTCTCCACATGGAAATAGTCAAGACTGAACTTTGGTCATCTCACCCATTCACCCCGTGGCTCACTATTTTCTTTTAGTTGTGAAAGATACACACCCCCTGAATCTAACTGAGTAATCTACGCCCCTGCCTACGCTTCCTGTGTTTTTATCTTGGCGGTTCTTTTCACCTCTACGTCTCCGTTTTTTCACAGTTTTTCTATCTTTCCCTTCTGCCTTCCTTCTCCCTTTTCCATGTCTCCGGCACAAATCGATGGTTAAGTAGTCAGGAAACTTGCGCACAGTGTTTGCTTATCAGCTAAGGGTCGTTTGCATACCGTTGATTTATGTTTTGCATTAAAACAAATATTTTATAAGGAGCAAAACATGCACAAAGTCTGCATCTGGGTGGTTAATCAGATAACATTTGCCTGCTCGTGGAGCAAATGCTGAAAAAGACAGCTGTACCTTCCCAACCGAGAGTATAACAATGGGGCGAAGAACTGATATTCTTGCAGCACCTGGCATGCTGTGCCAGTGCTTAAGGTGAGAACGAGCTCCTATTTTTCCTGCTTCTGATATATACCGAGAGCAAAGTAGGGAAGGCAACATCGAAAAGACTGAGTAAGAGAAAGACCGATAAACCATCAGGAAGAAAGCAGGAACCTGCAATAATTAAATAAAGGGGCAGGGAGCGTCTGATACTGGATTAAAGAGACACGAGGTTTATTTGAAACTAGCAACCATGGTATTAGGTGCGCACTTTAATTGCTGCATCTGCGTGAGTCTGAGCAGAACTTTGGGCACGGGTACTCTTTCTTTAACAGATTGAGGCGCTGCACCTGCATGAATCTCTCCTTTTATCTTATCTTTCAGTGCGCCTACATGCGAGAGCTCAAGCCTTTTTGTTTGTCAGAACGCAAAACACGTCTTGAAATAATATACAGCTCAATACAGGGTTAAAAGGAGGCCAGCTTTTCAAAGATTTTCCTTCATAGCTGAGGAAGTCAGTTTCACCACACAACCCTGTCTGTCAGCCAAGCTGATCTCTGCCTGCACAGCACTGCTTCAGCAGGCTAAAGTATAGAAACTGGGAGCACAGAACCCTAACTCACGGTGCAGTTGTGGATGACTCGGTCACTGTGGACAGTGGGCAACATTCTCAATGCGCCTCTGACTTGACATTTTTCATGCAGGTGAATAAGCTGAACTTTCGGGTGTTGGAGTCTGCTCTTAAGTTCGAGGGACACTCGGGTGAGTTAACGGGTATTGTAACAGGAAATCTCTCTGTTGGCATCATTGCCAATACTTTTTAGTATCTTGAGAAGAGTAGTTGCTTCCAAGTAAAAGAGGGGAGCACTTGGAGTACATCTAGACCGGAGGTCTACAACCTTTCCGGGAACAAGAGCTACTTATGTTCAATAAAAATCATCCTGAGCTACTGATATTAGTGATGATGTAGTGATTACCCCATCCAAGATTGTCAGCAGTGATCACAGTTCATTAGGCAGTGTTGCCAGCAGTAAAATAAAGGCGTTTTATCAATTGGAATGCCTCTAATTAGGTCATACATAACAACCATAGCCGCAACACTTCTGGTACCGACATAATAAAGTGAATAATACATTTCTCTAACTCAAATTGAAAATTCAACCATTTTTCTCCAAACAACACCTTATAGGTACTGAAAGTACACACATTTCATTTCAAATATGTGAATTTTAATTTTGGTATTCATACAATAATTAAACCAAGCAACAGCTTATATAGCAGTAGGCTGGACTGCACATAGGAGAGCTATTCAAAGAGACCTGGAGAGCTACTGGTTGGAGACGCCTGACCTAGACTATAGAGCCTAGCTAGGGCTCTCAGGGCAATATTTATACTTTTACACGCAAAACTGTGTTAGTGATGTTTTGCATGTAAAAGTACAGCGACGTCTAGCGCCGTTCCTGGACGCCAGCCGGTTGCCATATTAATGGAATTGCGCAAGCTGACGGTAATGCCCGGTTAGCGTCATTGTAAATGACGCTAACTGGGTGCAGGAGGCGTAGGGGTTACCGGAGGTTGTGCGACAAATTATGATGCTATACTGTTTAGAGGCTAAAAAATGCCTCTAGGAAGAGTAACGCCGTTTCCTGGCGCACAAACCCCATGGACATGGCCCCTATCTTAGTAAAGACAGGAGTCATGCCCACCACGCCAATGGCCATGCCCAGGGGACATATGTCCCCTGGGCATGGCCATTGGGGCCAGTTCCATGCAAGGGGTCCCAGGTGAGGGCCCCGAGAAGGGGAAAAACAAAATATATATATATATACATACCGGGACCTACCTGGGATGGGTTCCCCATCCAGTGGTGTCCCTCTGGTGTGGGTGGGGGTGATCCTGGGGCCAGGGAAGTGCACTTGTGTGCTCTTTCCATGGTCTCTGACCATGGAAACATGCCCATAGATGCCCTAACGCCTATCCATACCCAGGTGTTAAATAATGGTGCTAAGCAAGCTTAGCACCATTATTTAAGGCCCCCATCCCCCTGTGCTTGAATTTAGCATGGGGGGATAAATATGTCATTAAGGCCATATGGTCATTTTCTGCACGGGAACACCTACCTTGCATCTCATTGACGCAAGGTAGGTTTCCACGTCCAGAAAATGACTTTGGTGCTAGAAGTGTCTAGCGCCAAAGTATAAATATGGCGTTAGGTTTGCGCTGGATTAACGTAATAAAAATGACGCTAATTTAGCGCAAACCAAGTATAAATATTCCCCTCAGTTCATTGTTACACATTTACAGCTTATAGAAATGATTCTTGTGTGCACTGAGGCAAAATCACAGAAAGGTTCAAAAACTTACTCTGAGGAACATAGGGCAAGAGTGGATGCTCCGTTGAGCCCCAATGGTGACATTCCTGTCTTAACAATTGTTTGCTCAAAAACTGATTCTTTTTTTTAATGAATTGTAGTTGACAATTTGGAAAATTATATTTTTTTAGTTCTACGCCCTTTAATAACACAATCACATTCACACCCGTTTTAGTTTTCTAATTTTCAACTCAGTAGTAAAGCCTGGTATCTGTTTATATGATTCACATCGTAACCAGTGAACCCATCTTAACATGGAATCAAAGCCTGCTGTTTGTCTCGAAGACCCTGAATTTAAACAAACCCTTCTCAACATTGACAATGTACAAAAAGATAGTCCGTCTTTCTTAGGTTGAGTCTGCAGCGCTTATACCGAGGTGATCTGTTGTATGTACTTTGTAGGTTAAGACTCCTCCTTTCCCTTTGGATTTGTCCATTCCGTTGTCTTGTAGAAGTCCTGCCTTGCCAGTGGTTAATTTGGCTTACTGGTCCTCCTCTTTTTAAAGCTGTTCCCTCCCCTGAAGTATTGCTGCAGGACCTGAAGTCTTCCACTTTTTCTTTATTACATACTGTTAAGGGCCTTTTTGGTACAGTTGATCAGTTTTGTACACATGGAACTATGTTTGTAGATGTGCAATCCTGTTTTGAATTTGTTTGTGTGTGTGTTTGTTTTCTGTGGCTTTGGACGTGCCGTTATGTTTCAGTGGCTTGGTACATGCTGTTATGTTTGGTTTATGTGTGTGTGTTTGTTTTCAATGGCTTCGTATGTGCTGTTATGTTTATTTTGTTAGTGTTTTCAAATGTGCGTGTCTTTTGAATTTTTGCTTTGCTTCCTGTGTGTTATACTGTTTATTGTGTGTATGTTAGAGCATCCGTTTCATTCTAAAGGTACTGCACCTAAATGCTAACATGTATTTATTCTCGCCACTGCGAAGAATGTTAAATATTAATTTATCAAATAGCCAGTGTTTTGCTTACTGGCAGTTAAATAAGTAACACATTTATTATCTGTTTTTGTCTTTTTGGTTTAATGAAAAAAACGACACCACCACCACTTGTTGCCTTGTAGTTATTTCAAACATTTGGCAACCTTGGGAACTAGTCTCCCATCTGGGGTGGAAGATTTAGTCCTGTTGTGTCGGACAAGTTAGTTAATGCCTGCGTGCGAATCGCATTTACATCTGGTCACAATAAAAACAGCTATCTTTATTGTTCCTTTTGCCGGTTCCCTTCACACTATTTTGTTGTGCAGGCATCTTGGTTCGATCAAGAGGAGGTGTAAGTGCACTTTAATCATGTGTCTGCCTAACGTAGCCTTTTATAACATGGCTCACGAAATGCGAGAAAAGCATTCTTTACTCTTGAGGCGTCCTGGAAAATGCACAGTTAGTGGTAGAGGAGCGAATATCGCTAAAATACAAAACTATTTAAAACACATACATTATTTATTAAAAGCCAGTCTTAAAGCCGAGATTCCAAATGAAGGCTTCCGGTTCAAAAAACTGAATTAGAGTGCCGATGATTTCAGTTGACAGCGAGATAGTTCTGAAGAAACTATACATTTCCTACAAACACAAACACTAGAACGGCCCTGTGAGGCCCAAGGACAGAAGCTGCTCTATCACTGCACCTTTCACCTTCAGCAAGCCTTGGAAAGGTTGACAGGCCTAACCCTTAAAGAGCTAAAGATTAAAATGAAGGCACTTTTGATGCTTTGAAGCAGGGACTTTGACAAGCCTGCTTGCTTCCACTTTATATAGGCTTCCTTGCTGCACACATCGAGGGGCAGGCGGCAGTACGTAGAGCTTTTCTACTGCATACAAAGGTTTTAGCTTTTTGAGAAAATGTATAATGCCCAATGCCAATATTGGCTGTGTTTGTTTTTATTATTTCTACTATTATAGATTGTCAAAGGTTAATTTTAGAATCAATCCCTAACATAAACAAACAAATATTTATATTCTCATCAGTAGCAAATATATTAATTCTATGCGCTACCTTACATGAGCAAGCATTGCTAAACCTATTGTCTTTAAAAAGTTCATTTGAAAATTATATATGCCACCCAGCAACTCTGATGCTGCGGTGGTGAAAGTAGTATTCCATTGGAATTAGCATGGCAGATTTAAATTAGGATGCTAAATGGAAACATTTTCATTTTTTGCTGCAGATAGAAGAAAAAGAAAAATAGAGGTGTTTTAGTTATATACAGGGCCACTGGCAGAAAAATACAAAATTATGATGCAGGGTTAACCAATTTATATGGAAAAAAATGCCAGTCATAAACTTACAATGCCAATAGCTCCAACTAAAAAACAAAATGCGAGACCTATTGCATTGCAAATGCATGTTTCCCCTGGCTCTGTGTTCAGTGATTCCATGAAATTTTCAGGCAACAATCAAAATGCCAAGATAACTCTTGTGGTTAAAGTACCTGCTGGAAGAAGATGGAGTTCTGTCGAGTGGCAGTTTTGAGTGATCATAGAGCAGCCCAAAGGGTTAAAGTGCTTGTTGTAAAGCACGTGTAACTGCAGATCACGGTATTGCATTTTTTACAGATATGCCAGTGGGTTACTGCTTTTGTAACAGAGACTCTTTGATTACTTGTAGTTATATCCATTCTAAAATAGCAGAGTGCGCTATGAACTGGCATCAAATTGCTGTAGGCAAGCTGCAAGCCATAGATTTAGAACCTTATGTTTTTTCCCCTAGTCTTTCGTTATCCTAAGGTTGCCAAAAAGGGTTTGTTTGGGTAGCAATATTTTTCCATTAGTGAAGCCAACTCCAACCAGTGTGTTACATTTTAAATTCTGGTTTGTTTCTCCATACCAAACACTTTTTAAATATAATGCCAAGCAGTATGGATGACGTGACTCCTACACCGTGTAGTACTATTAGTCTTACGTAACATTTACTGTACACTGATTTACAGTTATGAGTTATTGTCTCTGTATAGTGTGTGTGTGTGTGTGATGAAAAGCGTCCTGACACCCTACATAGGTATGAGTAGCACGTTAAAACAAATGAAACACATGTGAGAGGGGTGCTATGGAGAGTTAAGGGAGCCCTGCAGAAGGGTGAAAGTGAGGGAATACATTGAGAAGGAGACAATTGGGGGGCGCCAAAAAAGATTATCTCACCAGCCACCACCAGCGTTAAAGCTGGTCCTGGGGACAACAACCTCTTGTTTAGCATAGTTGTGATACATTTTGAAGGATTGTATGACACTGCTACGTATCTGATGGAGGCTTAATTTATCAATTTCTAAAAACGGCACAAAGGTATGTTTCTAATATGTAGACCTGATATGTCTGCAGAGACTCTCTATTCTGATGCAGGATGCAGTGGACACATTTATTCCCTGAACGCTTGCCTTGTGCAGACTCCTAGTGCAAGCAGTTATTGGCTTCATAGAGAAAGAAAGGAGAGCAAGGGAGCAGCTGACTCAGCTACAACTAGGTGAGCCAAAGCAGGTCCAAGCCAGTTCGGCCTCTGGCCCTGCATGCCTCTGGCCCAGGCACTCCTTTTTGACTTATGCATTTTTTTGGAAAGAAAATAAGCACCCACCTGCAAACACAAACAATGGGAAATCCAATAGGTCTGGTGGTGGCTGCCAGCCTCTTGGCAATTCTTGTTTATTTTGTCAGGGTTGTTGTAAATCTTTATTGTTTGGGAAGCTGTTGGGCCCTCATCAGTCTAAACAAAAACATAGGCTAAAGGCAAGCATGTTGTCTTGTTAAAAGAAAAAGCACACATTGCCATGGTACACTCTGGCACTGAAAAGAACTCCTTTGTGTGTTGATGTGCTCATTGTAAAAGAGCAGCAAGCCATAACTCATAGTGAAGTCAGCCTATGATTGGAGTCGGCTGCCACATTGCCCTTTGATGCATGCTGAAGTGAGTGAAAGAAAAAAGTGAATGATAGGACCACAGACTAATAAATGAAGTCTTGCTGAAAACCCTAAAATTAACTATGTTATATCACAATGTTAGTAAAATCAAAAGGTCTTGGCTAACACAGAATTAAAAAAGCCAATCAGTGTGGCATTGGCTGCAACCCTCTTGCCTTGCCTTTGGAAAAGAAGGTGAGAAAGAAAGAATGGAATAAAAAAAGAAAAATGAGGCAGAAGATGTTAGAAATGGGGTCTCTAGTTGGCAGTGGTTTGCAGCCTATCCAAGTAGGGGCCCTCACTCTAGTAAGGGGGAGAGAGTCACACAGCTAAGATAACCCCTGCTCACCCCCTTGGTAGCTTGACATGAGCAGTCTGGCTTATCTCAGAGGCAATGTGTAAAGTATTGACACACACACTCTGTATTTGTACTCCACACCAGTTCAGAAAAATAGTCAATATTTCACTGAGTAAAACAAGACCAAAACAACACAAATCCAACATACGCAAGTCAAGATATGACTTTTTAAATGTTTAAGCATGTCTTGATCTATAGGAATCAATTATTGTGTCTCTTTAGCACAACATACCTAGCTGTGGGAAAATACCCACTTTCCTGGCATGGTTACCCCCTTTTTCTGCCTAATGTCAGTGTATTTGACTGTGTTCACTGGGATCCTGCTAACCAGGATTATGCTCTCTCTCTCCCAAAACTCTGTAGTCCATCCCACATTTGGCACACTAGTGCCCCCTGTAAGTCCCTATTATATGCTACCTAGATACCCAGGGGATTGGGGGTACCAGGGGATCCCTATGGGCTGCAGCATTTATTATGCCACCCATAAGGACCCTATGCAAAGTGATCTGCGTGCCTGCCATTGCAGCCTGGGTGGAAATGTGCATGCACCCTTTCGCTGCCAGTTCACTGCACCAGGTCACTGTAAGTCACCCCTAAGGAAGGTTTTCCTGGCCCAGAGGGCATGGTGCAAGTACCTGTGTGTGTGAGGGCACCCCTGTACTAGCAGAGGTGCCCCCATGAACTCCAGCTCAATTTACCTGGACTTTGTGAGTGCGGGATGCCATTTTATGTATGTACTAGACATAGGTCACTACCTATGTCCAGCTACATAATGGTAACTCTGAACATAGGCATGTTTGGTATCAAACATGTTGGAATCATACCCCAATACCTTTGCAAGTATTGGTTGTACGATTCCCTGGACTCGGGCTCCTTAGAGGACCCCCCTGCACTGCTCCTACAGCATTCTGAGGTTTTCCAGGCAGCTCCAGCTGTTGCCACCTCAGAGGCAGGTTTCTGCCCTCCTGTTGCTTCAGCAGCTCAAGCCCAAGAAGGCAGGACAAAGGATTTCCTTTGGAGAGGAGTGTTACACCCTCTTCCTTTGGAAATAGGTATGACTGGCTTGGGAGGAATAGCCTCTCCAAGCCACTGGTTTTGATTTGAAGGGCACATTTGGTGCCCTCTGTGCATAAACCAGTCCACACCAGTTCAGGGACCTCAGTCCCTGCTCTGGAGTGAAACTGGACAATAGGAAGGGGAATGACAACTCCCCTGTCCATCACCACCCCAGGGGTGGTGCTCAGAGCTCCTCCAGAGGGTCCCTGGGTTCTGTCATGTTGATTCCAAGGTTGGCAGGGGACTCTGGGAGCATATGAGTGGTATGGCCAGGCATGTGACATCGGGGACATCTCCTGATAGGTGCTTACCTGGTTAGGTGACCAAGCTCCCTCTCTAGGGTCTCTCTCTTGGGTGGTTCCTCAGAATCCGCTGCTTGCAAGATTCCAGCAGGATTCCTCTGCATCCTCCACTTCAACTTCTGACCAAAGAAACTGCATCTGGACCATACAGGCCCCAACAAGTTGCAACAAAGACAAGGACTTCGCCTGCAACATTGATTCCTTGTCTCCTTCCAGCTTTTGCAAAATGTCCCCGGTCGTGCATCCTCTGAGGGCAGCCCGTCTTCAGCCTGCACAGGAAGGAAGAAGGAATTTCTTTGAGTGAAGGAGTCATTCCCTGCAGCTACAGGCACCAACTGCAACGACAACTGGATGTGTGGATCCCCTCTCCTGCTCAGCTGCATGGATCCTGCATCGCAGGTGGTGGTTGGAAGTGGTCCCTTTGGTCCTTTCTACCAGCTAGCCAGCTTGGGTGGAGGTAAGCCCTTGCCTTCCCACGCAGGACAAACCCCTGTGCACCACGTCTTTAGCAGCTGTCAATGCTTGTTGGCACTTTCTCCAAGGGGTCCTCTGGCACCATGTAGCTCCATTCCCCCAGCACTCTTTCCTGCAATGCAAAGCTCCCTGAGTGGCTCTCCTGTGGTGTGGGACTCCTTAATGTAATGCTGCATTTTCATCTTATGTGTCCCCGCTCTGTAGGATTTCTGTGAGTACTGCCTGTGCTTCTGTGGGTTCTCTTGACGCTGAGGGCCCCCTCTGACTCCCAATCCTGAGTCGAGTCTTCCTGGGCCTTGCTGGTCCCCCGGAGCGTAACTTTCTGCCAGATGCAAGTTTTGCCTTTACCAAGGCCTGTTGGTGGAACCCGAGCACGCAAACCCAAATGCAATCTTCCTTCCGGCGTGGAACATCACTTGCATCTACCAGGAACTCGACCGTCGATCAACTCCTGCATCCTCACCTTGATGGGTAGGGGCTCCTGCCCCCACTGGAATCTGCTGTGTCTTCTGGACTTGGTCTCCTCTTTCCACAGGTCTTCCTCTTCAGGAATCCACCATTGGTTTCTTGCAGTCGCCTCTGGCTTCTAGACACTGCCTACACTATACTAACAGGAGATACCCAGACCTGGTATAAGGTGTAAGTACCATAGGTACCCACCACACACCTGGCCAGCTTCCTAAGCTAGGATGCATGAACAACAAGATGATGAGGGCCACAGTGAAGGTGAGGTGCCAGAAAAGCAAAGCGTAACGTTGCTTACTGCGCAGGTGAGGTGATGTGTTGAATCTTTCCTCTCAAGAAAGGCGATGCTTCGATTTCTGGACATGTGGCCTTGGTTCCTTACTGCAATGTGGGGTTGATGAAAAGTTGACGCCCATGGTTGATGCATGGAAAATCCAGACGTGCTGTGGTGATGGGCCGTGGTGAAACAGGCGCTGTGTAGATTCTGCAGCTGCAGTTCAGGTGCTGCACCCTTTGTGTGACTGTCTAAAGTGACTACACAAACAGTCCAACTGTCATCCTGAACCAGACATGCATTCAGCAGACTGGGAGAGGCACAGAATGTTTAAGTAAGAAAACGCCCACTTTTTAAAAGTATCATTTTCAGAAATGACAGCTCAAAAACCAACTTCACCAAAAAATGTATTTTTACATTGTGAGTTCAGAGACCCCAAATCTCCATCCGCTCCAAATGGGAAATTACATTTAAAAGGTATTTAAGGTAATCCCCATGTTACCCATTGCAAGAGATATTCTGTGCAATGTTGAAAACCAAATTTAGCAGTATTTCACTATCGGGACATGTAACACACACAAGTTAATGTCCTACTTTTTAAATACACTGCACCCAGCCCATGGGGCTGCCTTGTGCCTACTTTAATGATGATTTATGCAGGAGGCTGGCCCTCTATGTAGTGTGCAAAGCTAGACACACTGTACAGGCGGTCCAGGTACCCACACGTTGTTTTACCGAGGTAAAAACAAGATCACCTAATGCTCTAAGTTTTAAGGTAGCTTGGTCGAGCAGTTAGGCTAACCTTGGAGAAGTGCAAAGCATTTGTTGTACTCACAGTATCAATCATGCTACTCACATATTTGAAGGAATAACTCAAGACCAATTTATAAAATACTTCTGATTTTTATGTAATTCTTAAGACCAAGGGTATCAGAATTGGTTAAGTACGTTTGGAGATATGGATTTTTGAAGTTTAATAAAAATAGTATTTTTGTGCGTTACTATACCCATAGGAATCAATGGAAAGTCACATTTAAAAATACATCTAAAATCACACAGTTGATTTACCAAGTTCTTCTTTTGCAGGTTGGTTGAGGTCTTCGGTAGGCACAATGTGCCAGCTGGAGCAGTTTGGGTGGCTCCCGGCCGGAACAGCAGTGAAAAGTCTCTGGAGCTGGTACATGGCCACTGCGGGGGACCATTTAGAAAAGGTCTGTGCAGGTATGTTTAGAGGTGGTTCCTTGGGGTCCCCTTGGGGTGTTGAGGTCACAAGGGGTGAGGGCCCAGAGGGCACAGCAGGTTCTTCATTGCAGGACACAGGGCAGATGAGCCAGGAGCTGTGTGCGAAGATGCCCTTTGGATATGGAGGTAAGTCGGTTCAAGGGTCATTTGCAGGACAAAGGGGGAGCTCTGGCACGAGGTCTGGGGTGTTCCTGAAGTCTCTCAACTGGGGCTTCCTCCTGGTCCTTTTACAGTCCCAGGTGAGCTGGTTTCTTGGTGTCCGATGTCAGCTGACCAGTACCAAGGGTATTGGTACGGTTCAGCCACTGGTGGGCACAGTGTTACCAAGCTTGGCACACCTGCAGAGTTTGTCCTCCTGGTCGTTTATGTGTCTTCAGGTCCAGCCGCTTGTTTTGGTTTGGGAGTTATCAGCTAGTCAGTGAAGTGACCCTCACTGGGTTGCTGGTTTCTTCATTGTTGCAGAGTGGTGCCTCCACTCTGGAGGGTGTTCTTGGGTGATTGGTGAAGCCTGGAGGTCCTCTGGAGTTTCTGAGGTCAGTCCAGTTGTCCAGTAGCTCCTCAGTGGCAAATGTTGGGTCCTGGATGCAGCAGGTCCACAGTTATCGTGCCTTGGATCTTCTTTGTGCTGGACTTCTTTGTTTCTTTCAAATCTGATTCTCTGGTCCAGGGATGCTCACTAAATACTGAATTTAGTGGGCATTTTAGGGGAAACTGGTAGTGTCCAATGGGACACTTACCCTTAGGTGGTTACACCCACTATAGTGACCACTTCCTGTGGGGAGGGTCACTTTCTGAACCCTGATTGGCTATTTTCCTTCCATCTAAGATGTAGGAAAATGAAATGGAGTGTCCACTTCACAGGAAACACCTTGGGGGTGGTGCATGCCAGGTAGGGCCACTCCTCCTACCCTTTGTGTAGTTTCCCACCTTTGCTCCTGTCAAAAGTGGGAGTTTGCAAAGTGGAGGCCAGCATGGGGGTCGCGTTTGAAGGATGGTAAGCCCTTTGAAACTCATCAGCAGGGCAGTGCACATTCCTGAGAGAAGGGGTGTTGGCACTGCCACCCAGGAAGGGCATTGTTCCACAAACCATAGAGACAGACCTCTCCTCCAAGGGTGTAGATTGGCTGTCTGGAGGTGGCAGACTGGATAGAACCAGTCAGCAACCATGCCAGGGTAGTTAGCTATTGTAGGGGGCACCTCTAAGATGAACCCCTGGGTACATTTTGGGATAAATCCAATACTGGCACCAGTTTGGATTTACCATTCAGAGTTGTTTGATACCCAGCATTCAGAGAGGTGATCATGTAACTGTGAAACTCATGTTGACCAGTGTCCAGCACATATATTTAAAATGGCTGCCCTGTTTACTCACTATGTCCTAGGTTTGGCATGGTCATAGTGGGGTTATATTGCTCATGCAGCTATGCCCTCACATACAATACAATATAGTGCACCCTGCCTTAGGGATGTAAAAGGCCTGCCAGAGAGGTGACTTGCGTATATAGTATGCAGCCACGTCATAGAGGAGTGTTTCACACAGGAGATGCAAAGCTGTTTGTCAGCGAGGAGAGAGGAGACGTAAAACTGTTTGTCTGTCTGCTGCTTCAAGCTCCGCTCTTGAGCTAAAATCATGTTCTTCTCCTCCATGGCAAATTTCTCTTTCTCTGCCTCTCTTTTGAGCCTAGCTAGTTCTAAATGGAGCTCCATTTCATTCTCTAGCTTCAGCTCGTCCAGCTCCATTCAGAGACTCCTAGCTTCCTGTCTTTCTTCCAGCTTGTGTGGGGCCAGGCCTCTTGAGGAAACACTGCTGCTTGCCCTGGAAAATGCCTTCCTCCCAGGCAGATCCTGATTATCCGCAAGGTCACCATGGATGCTCTGCTCCTCTCTATCCACAATTGCATTCCCCTCCTCTGTGTTCACAAGCCTCCTTTCCTGCCAAAGTACCTGGCATGCATCAAAAACAAAGACGTGGGGGAGGTGAAGCATGGGAAAAGCAACGCGCTGCGTCGGTTACTTACTGGCAGGGGAGATGGTGCATCAATTCTACCCTTGCAGGAAAGGTGATACATCGATTTCTGAACACGTGACCTCGGTTCCTTATTGCGGTGTGGGATCGATGAAAAGTTTACGCCCAGGGAAGATGTATGGGAAATCCTGACACACTGTGGTAATAGCAGTGGCGGCCCCTCCTTTAGGGCGGAGGGGCCATGCCCCCCCAACCCATGAAGAGTGTCTGTCAGGCTGAACAAAGGCCAGCCTGACAGACACTCTTCATGTTCAGGCAGACAGGAGCAGACAGGAGCAGACATGCGCGATTTGCGGAGACTCCTGGCTGCCTGAGCTGAACTTTGCTGGGCTGAGGAGATCACAGCTCCTATGGGCGTGACCTCCTCGGCCCAGCAAAGGTGCCTCGAGGCCCTCCCCTGGGTGACGAGGAAAGCGTCACCCATTGACACTCACCTTGGGCGCTTCAGGTTTAAGCCCTGAAGCGCCCAGGGCGAGTGTCACTCAGTGACACTTCGTCACAGAGTGGAGTGGGGTCAGCAGTCTCACTAACCCCATCCCACTCTGTGACGAGGCTGGGACTTCTGCCTTCCCTCATTGGCTGACTTAAGGTCAGCCAATGAGGGAAGGCAGCAGTCACAACCCTCCTGGGACCTGGAGGCTGAAGGTAAGTGTGTGTGTATGTGTGTTATGTTTTAAATTGAATGTTTGGTGCGCATGTGCATGTTTGAGTGTTATGAGTGTTGTTAATGGATGTGCGTGTGTGCGTGAAAGAATGAATGTGTGTGATCTTGTAAATTGAATGTTTGGTGCATGCGTGCATGTTTGAATGGTATGGATGTTGTTAATGGATGTGCGTGCGTGAAAGAATGAGTGTGTGATGTTTTAAAATGAATGTTTGGTGCGTGCGTGCATGTTTGAATGGTATGAGTGTTTTTAATGGATGTGCGTGCGTGTGTTTCTGTGTGGGAAAGAATGAGTCTGTGTGTCTATGTGTGTGTGTGTGTGTGTGTGTGCCCCGCCCGCCCCCCTCCCTCCTAAAGCTGCCGGCCACCACTGGGTAATAGGCCCATGGTGAAACACGTGCTGCATTGATTCTGCAGCTGCCTGACAGCGATGCATTGATTTTCTCCGTTAGATCACCAGCTTGCCCTTCCAAGCGCCAAGGGACTGGAGTTGGCACCACTTGACAAATCAAGACTTTTAGCTAAGAGCCAAGGCCCTGGCAGATTAAGTATTTGGTGTATCTGAGATGTCCTAACAGGAGGCAAGCTCGGACCTTGGGCTCAGGAGCACTTGGAGAACCTCTGGAAGCAGGATTTAGAAAGCCAAGTCCAGTCCCTTTCACTCCCAGGACAGAAGCAGCAAGCAGCAGGCTAGCACAACAAAGCAACAGGCAGAGTGCCAGTCTATCCTACAGCATTTAGCTCTTCTTCCTGGCATAATTTTCTCAGTCCAGAAGGATTTCAACTCTCTGGTGTCAGAGGTCCAGTGCCTATACCCATTTCTGACTTTTGAAGTAAGCAAACTTCAAAGAGAGGTCTTTGTAGTGCACAAGACCCTGCTCTCCCTGCCCTGGCCCCACACATACTCCAGGCAGATGGGGACTGCTGTGTGTGAGGGCAAGCCCGCCCTGTTCAGTTGCAAGTGTCAGCTCCTCCCACCAGTCTAGCTCAGGAAGACCCATCAGCCTGGTGATGAGCCATCAGGATAAGCAGGGCACACCTCAGCTCTCTTTGAGTGACTGTCTAGAGTCCCATGTAACCTTATAGGAGAGATAGTCCTTGAAATAGTGAAAAACAAATTTAGCAGTATTTCACTATCAGGACATCTAACACATACAAGTACATGTCCTACCTTGTAAATCCACTGCGCCCTGCCCGTGGGGCTGCCTGGGCCTACTTTAGGTGTGCCTTACATGTAGTAAAAGGGAAGGTTTGGGCCTGGCAAGCAGGTGCACTTGTCAGGTTGAAATGGCAGTTTAAAACTGCACACACAGACAGTGCAGTGGCAGGTCTGGGACATGTCTGGGACATGTTTATGTGGCGGCTTGTGGGTGGCAAACTCAGTGCTGCAGTCGCACTAATAGCAT
The DNA here is from genome assembly GCF_031143425.1 of Pleurodeles waltl. Taxonomy (NCBI): domain Eukaryota; kingdom Metazoa; phylum Chordata; class Amphibia; order Caudata; family Salamandridae; genus Pleurodeles; species Pleurodeles waltl. The sequence continues at coordinate 414,935,147 of NC_090437.1, read as the reverse complement.
TTGATTTACAGCCCCTAGGGGCACATAGTGCAGTTTACTAGGGAGTTACTGGTAATTCGATAATGCCAATCATGGATAAACCAATCAGCAATACAGTTTAGGCAGGGAGCACTTGCACTTAGCACTGACCAGTGGTGGTAAAGTGCCCAGAGTCCTAAAGCCAACAAAAATGAGTCAGAACAAAAAGGAGGAGGAAGGCAAACATTTAGGGATAACCCTGCAGAAATTTCCATTTCCAACAGAAGGCAATAAATAAATAAAAGGGAACAAAAATGAAAGGTGAGAAAGAAGAGGAAGGGGAAATAGAGAAGAAAGATGAAAAGCAAGAGGAAAGAAGGAAAGAACAAAAGAGGAAGGCTAAAAGAAAATAAAGAAAAAGGGAAGAAAGAAGGAAAGAAAGAAAACGAAGAGAGCAAGAAATAAGGAGTAAAATGACAGTGAAAGAAAAAGGAAGGCAAGAAAGAAAGACAAAGGCGAGAAAGAAGGAAAGAAATAAGGAAAGAAAGAGTAAGGCAAGAAATAAAGGGAAAATAAGGAAAGAGGAAAGAAAGAAAGGACGGAAAGAAGGCAAAAAAGAAAGAACAAAAGAAAAAATTATTAAGAAGAAAGCAGGAAATGAAGCGGGAAGAAAGATGGAAAGAAAGAGGAAAAAGGGAAAGAAAGAGAATAAGAACAACAAAAGCAAAGAGGGCAAATAAAGGAAAGAAGGACTGACAGACAAGATTCCAAAGTTAGAGCACCCTTGTGAGCTTATATTCAGACTTCATGTGAGCTGCTGGTATGGCGTGAAAAAGCAGAAGTCAGATAAATGGACAAAGACCACTTCAAAAGGAATTTAGGACAGCATTGGCAGAAGAGAAAAAGTATTAAAACTGGAATGTGCCCTGCCTTCTCATTTGGTAGCTGTACAAACAAAGACACGCTAAAGTAGTAATGAAGTACAGACAAAATCACTGGCACTGAAGTGAATTCTCTTGCGTGCATATGTGCTCCATGTGAAAGTGCTGTGTGCAGTCACTCAAAGCAAAGTTAACCAGTGCCTGAAGTGCACTGACCCATTGAGCCATGTTGTGTGATATAGGGGGTGGAAGCAAAATGTGAATGACACAATAACAGACCAATGGCTAAAAAGAAGTGGTTTGCTGGAGATAGTTATACTGATTTTCAAGTAAGATTTTATGATTGAATCACTCTTAGGGCCATATTTATACTTTTTGACGCAAAACTGCGCCAATGCAGTTTTGCGCCAAAAATTTTACCGCCAGCTAACGCCATTTATTTGCACCGCTCGGGCGTCAAATTTATACTTTGACACACGGCAGCGCAAACCACTGGTGTGAGTCATTTTTTTTTTCTCAAACCAATGTGTCACGTCATAAAGAAAAACAACGTTAACGCAGCGACAATGACTGTGAGCCGGTTTACAACGTCATAACAAACCAGATATGCGCCATATTTTGACGCAATTGCGTCAAAAAGTGGCACAAACACAGAAAAATGTGCTAAGGAGAGCTAAAATGGATCACAGATGCTTGCACACACAGACCCCAGGAAGATGACAACAGACCAGGAACCAGCCAGGAGGACCCACAGAATACCCAGGACAGGGAGAAGAAGAAAAGAAAGTGTTGCTTCAGTGCAGAGGAGCAGGACATTCTGGTGAAAGAGGTGACGGAACACCAGCACCAACTTTATGTCACCTTAAAGTTGCCAATCAGTAGGAGAGAGGCAATATGGCAACTAATTGTTGACAAGATAAACAGTGTGGCAGAAGTACGGAGAACAGTCATCGAGTGCAAGAAACGCTGGCATGACTGCAGGACCAAGGAAAAGATGGCCAGGAACAGGAAGGCAGCACCGCAGACTGGAGGTGGGAGTCCAGCACCACAGTAGGCCCTGGACTACATGAAGGAGATGGTGGCAGCCATCATCCCTGAGGAGATCGTCACAGGGATTCAAGGACAGGACAGCGCAGACTATCAGGAGACAACACAGATGCAGGGTAAGTCGCATGGGGAATTAAAATGAACAAATGATAACTGTAAGAGGGGGGGACCTACCTACTACACAATGCATGGAAGTCATGGTATTCAGGGAGTGGCATGGGTAAAGGGGCACGGCATGGGGTATGCTGTCATGCCAAGGATGTTGGAAAGATAAAGTCAGTCCAGGAGGGTAGGTTACAACGTAAAACTGGCCTGCTGTCACATGTCAGCTGGTATTCACCCTACATGAGCTAGGCCTCAATTAACAGTCTCAGGCCATATCTGTAAGTGGAATTTAACATTGACAACAGTTGCCACTACCACCTCTGCTGTGTGTGCAGGTCAAGTAGCTAATGGCAGTTATGTACCCATGGATCAAACATACCCAAAATAGAGGGTTCAGGATGACAATGTTATCAATCCCCTGTAATGAATATAAATGTGCCAATCCTGTCAAATGCCCATGTCCATAGAAGCAACAAACATCAGGTATTGTATTTAACATTATGAGGTACACAGCAGTAATGTCATACCCATGCTGCACATGTCATGGTCTACCCTGTGCCTGGGTCACAATAGGTTCAATGCCACCATGCAACATCTCAAGTGTCATAGTGCAAAGACAACTGCATTGAGGGGGAGGACATATGTGTGTAGGAAGGCGAACACCCCCGCACAGTCATAAGAGGAAATGGAACACTGCTAGGACCATCCGTGCAATCCAATGTAGCACACATTTCCCAACATCAGCAGTACACACTACCAATGCTGACACCTGTATTGTGCCATGTCAATGCAACAGATAGTATATGCTAGGTCTCAGCAATAGGTGGATGTGAAATATCAGAGACTGGGTCAGTTTCAGATTGTTAAGTGTGGTGCAAGTGCCATCAGAACAACCACAGCAAGTGCAAGGCCTCACCATGAGAATGGAAGTAGATGTAGGTTTGAGTAGGACAAGAAGGTGGCACTTCACAATTTGGCCAGAACCAACACCTAAAGGATGTGATGCTGACAAGTCCCCAAACTGACCACAATACATGTGACATGCAGGTGGAGTATAGGCCATGGCAGAATGCTAATATGAAAGACAGGAGTAATGAACCGGAATCAAGATCACAATGTGCAACAAATAGGAAGGCAGGCATGTCACATTACAAATCCCACAACACAGACACTAATTGTACCATATCTCATTGCAGAGGACGATGACACTCCTGAGGATATGCCTGTCCTGGACTTCCCTAATGACATGGATGACAAGCTGACAAACATCAGCCAGCAGAACCTCCAAGATGACCTTGGGACCCTCCAGACCCCACCTTCAGTCACAAGGAGGAGCACGGAAGTAGCACAGAAGTAGCATCCATCACAGAGGACCCACCCACCACCCCAATTGTACAACCTGCCAGCTCCAACCCAGCTGAGGACTCTGACGACACTGGCACCAGCTTTGAGAGAACTGTAGTGGGAGTACAGCAGGAGCTGGCCAAGGAGGTGCGGGTGGGGATGGAAAATATGGCAGCCAGCCTAGAGGGGTGCATTTGTGCATGATGTCAACTGCAGAATAGGCACAGCCATGCAAGGGCGAACATCAATCTTGCAGGAACTCGAAAAAAGTGTGAAGGAAATCAGCACAGCTGTAAGAGAGTTGACACAACACTAACAACAACAATCCTAGCAACGTGTGCACAAATGCAATATTGACCCCCGCAGGGCCGAACTGGCTGCCTACCACAGTGATGTAGCTGGTATTCTTAAGAACCAGTAGCTCCTCAGGATATCCTATTACATCACTTCCTGCCTCAAATGTGTAGCGCTTTTATTCTAATGCATAAAAATATTATGACGCTCACAGTCTGCGCGTCATTTTATTTTGACGCACATGCTTAGAAATTACCCTGCATCCATATTTTAAATTATTTTTCATACTTAACCAATTTCATTGGGTACAGTGTGGGAATTACCGCTCAGGGCCAATGGATGTATTATGGCAGGGAGGGTCATTTTTCCACACATACGTGACTTTTTTTTGACGCATGTGCGTCTTTTTTGACGCATATGCTTCAACATTTCTGTCTTTGACTGGGTTTGTGTCATTTCTCAATTTTAATAGTACATGACAGGTGTGACAATACAGAGATAGGCTGTTTGCACCTACATTGTGCATTCCGGTGTATGGGCACATGTGACAGATCATACTACTGCGTACCAGGATCCTCTAGTTCTTGTACCGGATTTGCACTCTTTACTAACGCAATAGATGGCCAAACGTGTGGAATACAAATTGGTATTACCCAGTTTGGGCATGTTGTGTGTCAATAGAGGATAGCAAGGCTACGCAACTCAATACAGTAACTCATTGCCTGTGTGTCAATGTGTTTGAACTGGCTCTTACTAATGTAGTTGTCCCACTGTGTGAACATCACAAGACGCGTTTTCTCAAATCTGCTTGTATGCATGTGTTGTCAATGTGGCCAACCATCAGATGCTATTCAGTGTGGATATGAGAAAGGAAATGTGTTTGTCATACACGTAGCAACAAATGCTGTGTAAACTTCCCAGGTTTTTTGGGACATAAGCATCGCCAATGACAAACCATGCACAGGATAGATAGGAGACAGTAGATCATGGCAAAGTTCCAAGACTAGGCCAGCACATGTCCTGGAATGTTGGATACCTCTTCCTGGGCACTTGTTTGTATACTACCCATGGGTCAGGCATTGGAAAATGATGTCTGGGTACAGTGTTTGTGACACCGAGTGCCAAAACCAATCAACAAATGTCATGTCACGCCACAGTTTGAGTCATATAAATTAACTATGTTTCTCCTGTGGCAGTGGAGGACCAGCAGACCAAGCAGCACATGTGCACATATTTCCTGTGGTTAATTGTACAAAGGTGTCCAGTTCAAATGTGTGGGGCCATGTGTAGCCTGAGTCATTATTGGGGTCCTTGTTGTCACAGTTACGTGCAGGTCTAGTCATGAGTCTGTGGAGCCATTTCCTGCATTTACAAAGTATCCTTTACAGTTGAATTGAAGGAAAGCTGAAGAGGAATTGAGAACACACATGGGGAGAGTCCAGTTATGGCACTGTAGACGTTTTATGAGACTGACAACAGGGCAACCTTGGTGTGCTGACAAAGTTAATGGATCAGGAATTTTAAAATGGCAGGTTTCCTCACAACATTTGTACACAGGGTGACCTCTAAAATTTCCACTGCATCCGGGAACATCTGTGCCTCTGTGCTGATTAATCTCATAGCTATTCACTGCGCAAGCCCCATCAATATGTTGGGGGCAATGTGAACCAGTGTGTGGACTGTCAGGGTACAAACATGTGTTGACATTTCATGCACATTATCTGACGTTGTTTGTTGTGCTGGAGGCACCATACCCAATCCATGCATACAGCCATGGTACACTGTCACTATTTGTCACTCATACATACATGAAACCCAGACAAGGGATGGACCATGATTGGGCTATTTGAAGACAAGTTTCACCCCATGATACGATAAGTAAACTGATTACACTATAAAATGTATTTGAGTATTCATTGTAGACCTACATGACACAATACCCCAGGAGGAGAGTTGGGTCATGGAAAGCAAAAATGAGACAAATGTAGTCACAGGGAACCTTTATGGTGACGTAAAGACAGGAACCAGTCAGGCTAACAGGATGCACGGTCAATCAGAAACAAAAATTAACAAGGCAAATACACAGTGAGCAGACTGAGACTGGTCAAAGCTGGAACAACACCGTGGAAAATGAAAACTGTATGTGTCCTGTGTGTTGTAATGTAACACAATAACCCAAGGCCTGTGTTACACAAGTGATTTATACGGCAATGTATAACAGTTTTATACATATAATGGCAGCTTCTATGCCGTTCCAGGCAGCTGCAAGGTCAGTGCATGTTCAAATGGCTAGTCTGCATGGAGGGGCACACAGGTGTGTGCAGCATCAGTCTCTCACAAGTCCTGTAGGTGAGAATCAAGTTAAAATGGCCAACAGTACCTTTCACATGGTAAGCAATGGACAGGTGATTACAGGTCCTAAAGACTACAAGGCAGTGCATTATTCGAGCAGAAGTCCATGCAGACAGAAGAACAATGACTATGGCATACCATACTAAAGAGGGAAGCACACTGGAGTCAGAATGTATGTCTGGGTGTGTGTAGATGAGGGATTATCTGGGTACAAATATTCCATTTATAGGGCCCTCTGAAGAAGGGTGGGGTGAGACAGGGAACATGGCAGTGACAGGACTTATGACCTGGGATGGCATGAGCAGGGCATGTCTTGTGAGCAATGCTAGTCATACCTGGGACACTCGTGCTATCCATTTGCTGCTTAGATGGATTTCTTGTCACACATACTCCTTGCAAAGATAGCTGATGTCACACTTACTGCTGTCAAGGGTCTGGTCATACTTTCTTGTTACCATGCAATAGTACATCCACTGCCTCATGCATGAGGCATTTTCTTTTCCTTAGTGAATGATGGTGTCTTAGTTGTGTTCCATATGCTGCAATGAACCATGTTGTCAACATGTATGTGTGAAATAGCTGTGCTCCTCTGCTATTGCCCTTCTATTGTGAAATTGACAGGGTATATGTCACTTACAGTGTGCGTGAAGTTGGGTGTACATCCATACCCATCAAATATGATGTGGAGTTTTCTGTATCCTAATATGTATTTCTGCAACGCTCCATGAGGCTACACTCTGATTGTGATTCTTAGGGATAATGTTATGAAACAATGATTACCCAGACCATGATATAGTGATTCGAATAGGTGTTTATTGACATATGGTAAGACAGTGGTGATGGTGAGTAGAGTTAAAAGAAATTTTGGACAATATGTTGTCTCCGACGCAATCCTGCAGCTGTGTTTGGATGGTCCCCCTCATATTGATGAACAGCATCCTCCTCTTCCGGCATTTGTGAGTCGGGTTCATATAGGGGAATGTTCCTCCTTACACATATGTTGTGCAGGATGGCACAGGTCAAAATTATTTTGCACACCATTTCAGGTGAGTATAGGAGGATGCCTCCGGTGATGTCGAGGCACCTGAATCTTGACTTCAGGATGCCAAAGGTTCTCTCGACTATGGTGCGTGTCCTCCTATGTGCCTCATTATAGGCACATTCTGCTGCAGGGCTTGGGTTTGCAAATGGGGTCATGATCCATGGCTGGATCCCATACCCCTGATCAGCTGAAAGAGAAAATGAGTGAGAAAATGTTGATGTTGCTTGCACCATGATTATCACTTTGCATGGCAGTTGTTCTCTCCTGTTGCCTGTGACTCATCTGTGTTTGTCTTATTGTGTGGAATCCTAGGCTTCTAGGATGTACCATCAGCATTGGGTTGTTACCTTATCTGAACTGGTGTTTGGCTGACTGACCGGATGTCAGTGTTTTTTTTGTAGAGTTGCAGTACATTGTGTACTCCTTTGCATTATGTCATGTGAAAGAGGTGTCTATGTGTCTTAACTGGGGGTGACATGATACTTCCATACACAGAATCAATTCCACAGTGGTGGTAGCACGGTTGCATCTATATGGCCTGGACAGCCCATCCAATTTAACATATGCAATAGAATTAGTTAAACATTAGTGAGGCCCTTAGATTTGGCAAGGTGACAATGTACAACCCATCTCCTTAAGTTATCAGCACTGACATGTTGACAATTGACTATGCACAAATATCCCATGTGTGACAAATTCTCTGCAGACCTATTTCTCTGCCCTTGCCAAGTCGACTCAGGTTCAAACGTGTACCTATACCACTGAACATGTTCTAGTTCAGCTGGCTAACTTGGTTGTGAGGTTGTCATTTACAGTGTCAGAAGGCCCATAAGCTTGTACATCTGTTGTGTATATGTGTAATTGTCTCACCCCGTATGTGTACGAATGTGCACTTTCAATATTGTCACATTCTTAGCACAGTCCACTTGCTTATTGGTAGTGGGCAATGTCAGAGCAGGAGTGGTGTGAGATATTGGCACAGCCTCAATGATTCCATGTCACCTTAATTGTAGTCATCATCATGCTATGTGTGTCATGGTGTTTGACCTGCAGCAAAACACATTACACACCCATTACACACTACTTATTGCTTGGAATGGTGTTTGATTGAGTGTTCCTAATGTGATATTGAAAGATTAATCTTCCAAGTTGTACTGCCAGTTAAGGGCATGTCATTGTGTTGTTTTAAATTGTTCCCTTGTGTCCGTGGAGTGGTATCTGTTGTTATTTGGATCTGTCATTTGTCCATAGGTGTGTATCCAAATGGGTGAGGATATCAAACATGCCTAGCGGTGTCACAACCTCAGTGTCTTCCTGGCCACTTGTCAATGTAGTGGTGTATGTGTTGTTTGTCCTAGAGGGTTGCTGTGCAGTGTGAATCTATCTAGGTTTCTGTACTTACCAACAAGTAGGCCATTTCCATATCGTCCATCCTGAAAGTGTTGATTGATGGTGCAGTGGCGGAAGATGAATGAATTATGTACACTCCCAGGATACTTAGCCACGATGTTGGTGATCAATCCCCGGTGATCGACAATGGCCTGCACATTGATGGAGTGTGGGTGCTTCCTGTTGCGGTATAGATGTCCGGTTGCAGCAGGTGGCACAAAGCGTACATGTGTGCAGTCAATGGCACCATGTACTCTCGGAAACGCCCAAGCAATCAACTTTCACCATTATTAAAAAAATCTATGAATCTATATTCATATTCTTGGAAGCAGTGCACTGCACACAACTTGGGATGTGCAGCAAACCTAGAACAAAATGTTGGAGAAGTCCTAGTTTTAGGTGTCACAGTAACAGGAAACCAACCCCAATCAGGCAGATAGATCTTCTTTGTCACTGTCAAGGCGTAGATATCTGATACACACTTTAAAGACAGCAAACACACTAAGGTTTCCAGCTTCATGCTGAGTTGTTGCAGACTTAAAAACTTATTATTATGCCAACCTTAAATCTAGATTATTATCCCAAATGCAATCTACCTAGTTTTAAAACGCCATGTCAATTTAATTCCTTCCATGACCCTACACACTAAAGCATCTTTACCTCTCAGCTTTTCTACAACCAACCTGTGACCTGCAGACACTGTAACCCTGTAACAATTCATTGTTCTTTAACTCAAACCTTTCCAATACATGTGAGACAAAAGTATTTATTACTCTAGCATAGATATTTCCTAGGAATACAAATCCCTTTTCAAATCCCAATGAACCTAGACATGCCATGGTTCTTTGCACCACTTTCTAGTTCCAGGGTCCCAAGATTCACTGGGCAACTCTCTCGTCTTTTAAGAATGCCATTGAACTGTCTAGCTTCCATGCGCTATTCTTTACAGGAGGTTTCAGGAGACCCAATTCCACCATAGGATGCTGTTCCCATCTGGACCTAACAGCAAACCTTGCATCGCAGGAATCAAAGAGGGTTCTTCCATCACTAGTTCCGTCACTCAAGGCAGCCACAATTAGCCTACTCAAAAAGACTTTACCAAGACTACTGGCCTCTGTTTCCTGACAGTCACTAGAACCCTTTGAGTAACAGCAAACAGGATGGGAAAGCGTAACCTTCCAACTCCCACCACTCATGAAGAAAAGCAGCCCCTGCGATTGTCCCCCGAACTGGAATCCAACTTAGATAGATCCAAAGGTAAGCTGTCAAGCTAGGTGTGGAAAGATCTGATTTGCCCCCCCTGCCCCCAACACTGTCTGGTTTAATTGTCAGTTACTGCCATCCCTTAGGCTTCTCGGATTTCAGTTGGCAATCCAATTCTCTTGGTCTGGAAGATAATCTGCTCCAAGTAAAAGTTTGTGTTATAGGCAAATAATGCCACTACTCTTTTGCTAAGACTTACATCCTCCATGGCCCGCTACACAAAAATGATTTCTGTAATGAACTGCTGAAATATTGGCAATCTTCAGGAACAATGAACACCAGTCTGTCTGTTTTGCAAAACTCTGGAGGGCCAAGAACACTACTTTTACTTGTAAACAGTTGGTATGGGGCTGCTTCTCTTCCACAAGCCATCGGCCTCTCGTCTCCAAATTTTCTACCCTGTCCATATTTGGCTTGCTTTGGATTCCACTATGTCTTCTGGGCTAACACCATAGATAGATAACATCCATTCCAAGCTTCTAAGTTGTCCAATTACCATATCAATTACTCTTTGGCCTGGTGTGGTAAAAATAAGAACTTTCCGTACCTAGCCCAGGTGTTCAGCTTTCAGTCATTGCATGCACCTCTTTTAAAGAGGAAATAATGCCTGTTAAGGCAAAGACTATTGACCTAACACCCTTGCCATCATCCTCGATGTAAAACTATCCTGGCTCAGTAAATAACAAACTGCTGCCTTGATTAATTTTTTTTTCCTGTGTGAAAGTAATAGGAATAACCTCACCATTTCAACCTGAAATCCTAGAAACAACACCTCTCTCCTTGGGGGCCAAAAGTGGCTTCATGTATTTTATCAAGAAGCCTAGACTCTCCAGTAGATCTAAAGTCATCTACAGATGACTCTCCAACTCCAATGCTTCCTGAAGCATTATCAGAAAGTTGCTGAGGTACAAAATAAACCTGACACCCCTCTTTTGTAACACACTGGCCTCATTGCTCTCAGAATGCACCAAAATACCGATGTGAGACCAAACTGGAGATTAAGTAACTGTTAAAAATGACCAGAGGACTTCAATTGGAGCAAATCCTGACTGCCTTAGTGCACGTGTACTGAAAGTACACATTCTTCAGGTCCACCTTTACACAATAGTCACCCTCCTAAAAATATCTCTTAAAGGATGGATTCCCTTCATCTTGAAATGATAATATTCCACAAACAGATTTAGATCCCTTAAATTAATGACCACATGTCAGTGTTCTCCACTATCAAGTGCTTACAACTGTCTTCAAAACTCTCTGTACCTGACCAATCAAAAATGTTAACATTTGCCGCACTTCCACATCCACCAAACAACCATTCTCCTTCATAAAAACTATTGTACATGAATTCTTCAAGTTCTTTCTACAAACTCGAATTACATAACTTCCCACTGTCCACAAAACCCATGGGCAATTTTATTCTTTTTCCATCTGGCCTCAAACAAGCTTAAACATCCTCCCACCTTTTCATTGATAAACCAATGTGGATCCTCATACCCACCTTGGTTTGTGATAAGCTGCATTGCCCTCCCTCTTCCAGTTCAATTTATACCTGCTCTGCAGGAAAGGCATAGCATTTGATTGGAAACCACAGGAACATATTCAGGTTGCTAAGTTTGGGACTTTGGAAAGCCACAACAACAAGAATGTCCCCTACCTCTGGCCCTCCCAAAAAATCCAGTGGCTCCAATTACCTGACCTTTGTCTAAAGCCTTGACGGTGGACATGTATTTATAATGGCATGACCAAAAAAAGGCCTTTGAAATCCTCAGCCACCTCTGTCTTACCCAAATATTCCAGTTTTTGGCTAATACGCAGACATTGTCTGTGTGTATATGCAAACAAACATTGTTCAAGTTGGATAAACACTATTTTTGATACTTTCATATTGACTTCCCAGTACAATTTTAAAAGCATTGGTAAAGCTATGCAAGAGATCTGGTAAAGCAAGACTGATTTGGCTTTGCTAATGCTTGTCATAAACTGGAACCAATGGGTCCGGTTCTACTTTTCTTGACAAGATCACAGGAAACACCCTAGAGGATAATGCTGCTCACCATTCTTGATGTGCTCAGCAATAGATTATCATCGCAGTATTTAACTCTGTTCCATCACACTCTCAAAGCAGCATTGCCAATGAGGCCCTTTCACTTCCAGTGGGGAGGCTTGACATTGGATTCACAACGCTACTTGAAAAATTTCCTCTGCTTCAGACATTCAACACCTACTGCACATCATCCAGACTTGGAGGTCCAGTGCCTGCCTAAAGCTCACCCAAACAAGACAGAAGTCCTGTTATTCGTCAAGAACAACAAACAAGAAACCTGGCTGAATGAAATGAAACTTGAGGATGCCAAACCCCAATTTTTATTAAATGTCAAGTCACTTCTATTCACACTGGACACCAACCACACCCTCAAGGAACAGACTGCCAAAAAACCCAAAGACAGTCTGGTACCAGTTCTATTTTCTGGAAAAAATAGAAACCATTTAATCAAGAAAGTGACTCCAGGACTGCTGTTCAAGCCCTCATAATCTGCTTTTTTAATAGAAAGGTACCTACACAAATCAAAAATATCAGTTATAAAATGATCATAGTGAGCTCCAGCAGTTAGCGGCAATTCCAATAAAGTAACAATGCGTAGTCTAATACATCTATACTTCTATCAAATACAATTTTCATGTCTACATTACACGCTTATCACCAATTCTGATAAAGTTACAGGGCATAGACCTATTCTTGTTCATAATTAATTGATGAGATGAAAACATCAATCGTATTTCCAGTTCCAATAAAGTGTCAACAAATATTCCCATAGACCTATATTTCCAAAGCATTTATCGTTTTGAATTAATCACTTATGGCACATGATTTCAATGGTATCTCCGTCAGATGCAGTACCCCCGAAATTCATTCTTGCTGACTCTCCAAATTTTAGTTCCCAATCATGTATGCATACAATAGTTGTCAAAAAACATAATCAGGTGTATCTGTGGGAGCATTATTCCTTATTCATCGGTCATACTGAAAGGTGAAGTCATTTTTCACAATTTAATAAAGTGGCAGTGCATATTTTTATACAACTATACTTCTTTTTGATTTATCGATCATTTCTAAGACGTAATCATGGGCCAGATGTAGCAAAGGTTTTTACGCATTCTGTGTCTATGGGAAAAAGTGTTCATACATATGGCCCCATGTCTCTAACTTAGAAAAACGTCAGTGCTTCTTCATATAGGTCATTCTTTGCTGCAGAAGAGACCAAAATATTTATGATGGGTGGCATGTGGTATATTGTTCGTCCATTAAATAAAAAAGCCATATGTAGAAAATTTGACCCCCTCAGACTGGAATTGCAATTCTGAAATAGCTTTCCAAGTGTGATTTATCTAATTGCACCCTGGTTTCTCGCTCCCATTTTACCATTATCTCACTAGATGTAGTTCCAGTTTCTTATACCAAAAAGTAAGGGATAAGTTGAATTTTTCTCTTGAAACATAATTTTCATTAAATTGCTTGAAGAACACATATCTTATTTTGAATTTATTTAGGTTTATAAAAAGTAGTGGTACTGTCTATTGACAAGATTCACAAGGAAAAGGTTTTGAAACGTCAGTAGACTTGCAAACTCAAAGACGCCTAATTTGTTGTTATTGCTACATCAGACCATTTATGGATTGTCCATTCTGTCAAGCGTGGTGATAAATAGCTGCAGTAGCGAATGGGGGTGGGAAGGGTTCTGTGTGAATTGAATGGATTCCATATGCCATTTTCCATTTCCTAATCCAAATATGATTCAGGGATTTATATCTTATTTCTGTTGGAGGTTTTAACATCTCAAGCTACATTATTTATAAATATATTTTCCAAGCATATTTGTAAGTATTGAATTGTCAAATGAGTCCCTTATTAAGAGGCTGCACAACTGTAATACATAAGATGCCATACCACATAAGTGAAAATCTGGAAGGCCTATTCTACAGTTTCCTTTATTCATTTGTAAGATTTTAATTCACTCACAGACATTTTAGGCTCAAAATAAACGAGACCAAAGCTCTCTTGAAGTTGTCAAAATAAGAGGAATCTACGCTACTAGATAGATGGCCAGAAATGAAATAAATATGAGGGTAAGATTGACATTTTAATTAGCATATAATTGTCAATGGAAGGGACATCCATACTTCAAAAATAGTTTTTTCCTCATTTAAGGGGTGTAATTGTTAAGGAATAAGTTGCCTGTCTGTCCTGAGAAATGTTTTCCTAAATATCTTTTAGGTTCTGTTCTATAATTTTCTTTTAAGAAGGGTGGGAGGGACTGAATGCCAATGTTAAATAATAAGTACTTTTTCTCTCATTGATCTTATAGCCCCCTAGAGTAGTATATGCCATTGTACCTTGAACAGCAGAGTTTATGTTGATTAAGTTAGAGATTAGAAATCATACAAAGTTATCTGCATAAACATTTATCTTTGAAATGCTAGGAAGAAGGGCTGAAATGGTATTGTTCAGGTAAATATACTCGGACAGTGGTTTGATTAAAGAAAACAAAGGGAGAGAGAGGACACTCATTACAGGTGCCTCTTTTTCCATGATAATTTGACCAACAAGTGAATTGTTAATTATTATGTGTGCTGTAGGCCCATGATATAAAGCATATATTGACCTCATGAGCTGATAAGGAAATTGAAATGTTGTCAATATTTGAAATAAATATCTTCAGCTCACGAGGTGAAAAGCTGTTTCACCATCCAACAGAATAATAGCAGCTGGGATTCCATCAGTTGTAACTTTATAAATAAATTCAGACATTAATTGAGTCTTGACATTAAGTAAGCTCCTATCAATATTTCACACATTCTGATCTTCAGAAATGAGATGGGGAGCCACTGTGTTTATATGCGTCCGCAATATTGTAGTATCATTTTACAATTTGTGTTTAATAGAGATATTGGTCTATATGATATGGACTCAGTGGGTGATTTTCCCAGTTTTATAAAAAAAAACTGATCAATAACCCTTCATGAAATGAGCCAGGAACCTGTCCACCTCGCAATATGGAATAAAAAGGATGAACAAGGATTTAACAAAGGAGGGCAAATGTCTTATAAAATTCAGGCACAAAGCCATCTTCTCTTCTCATTTTGTACTTGGTAACTATCCTTTTGCATCCCTAACCTCAGCTTCATATATGGGGTTTATTAAGATGGCAGCTGCTGTGGACATCAAGCTCGGCAGTCTTAGGTCTTAAACAAATTGATATTCCAGATGCAACTTGCCTGACTCTGATTCTTGATATAGTAAAGTAAAATAATGGGAAAAAAAATTATTACCTCTGTGTTTTCAATAAGTTGATTTGAACTTAGATCTTTCATTCTAAGTATCAAATTCTGATTTTTTTTCTCTTTACACTCCAAGTCAAAAACAATCCCAACTTCCTCGTAAAAATGTCACTTAAGTGTTTTATTCTTTACAGTTTCTCTTTGAAGGTTGAAATCTCCCATTTTCTCCTTTATTTCCCATCACGTTTAAAAAAAGATGTTGATTGTATTTGTTACTGTGGCTTGATAATCAGCGTCTAATCTCTCCTTTAAAGAATGTACAGCTTTCTTTTTTTTTGGA
The DNA here is from genome assembly GCF_031143425.1 of Pleurodeles waltl. Taxonomy (NCBI): domain Eukaryota; kingdom Metazoa; phylum Chordata; class Amphibia; order Caudata; family Salamandridae; genus Pleurodeles; species Pleurodeles waltl. Next base: position 414,919,855 of record NC_090437.1, on the reverse strand, counting down.
CTTCTGTGCTAGTCATATATGAAATCCTCTAATAGTGCTTTTAAAAGCTTCTCACAATTTTGTTTATTCTGCTGTTGACTCATTGTGTATAAAGTAATCTTGTATTTCTAAATTAATTCACATTATATTGTCCTCTACTAAGAAAAGAGTCTTGTCCGTGTACCATCTAAATGGTTTAGAGGGTCTAAGCACATAACAGTGAAAAACTACAGCTGAGTGGTCTACAAAACCACTGGCATGCTGCAATATGTCTATACTAGGAAGAATAGATGACCCTAAAACTGTACCAGTTCTAGAGGCTGAGTGAAGTTGTCTTGAGAAAGAGGTACAAGATCTAGTTTTAGGATCTTTTTTGTCTCCAAAAATCACAGATTCCTAAGCAAGAGCATATATCTTTAAACATCTTTTCTGTGTTCCTCTTATGCTGATTTCAATGGGTATTGCAAGAATCTAAGTAAGGGTCCAGTAAAAATTCAAAAACTCCTTCTAGAGTTTCCTGAGGAAAGTTACACCGTTTTCATTCTACATTTTCAAGGAGCATCACATTATCATTTGCCGGACCGCAATAAGAGTCAAAATTGAATCTCTGACCTCAAATTTTCTACAGGAAGAAGGATTCAAAATCCCTCTTTATCCATAATAATGGGCTGATGTAAGAAATAGGTTTACTGGTTGAGGGAGTTTAACCCTATTCAAGCAGCAACCACAAACTATGTCAGGGTGAAGTCAAAAGTAAACCCTAAGTTAACCTGTGCTCAACCCTTAAATAGCTTGGCACAGAGCACCAAGGCTTAGCTCGGAGTTAATGTGTAAAGTATTTGTGGAACACTTCAAACAGTAACACAGTGAAAACATACCACATAAGGATAGAGTAGGTTGTAATAAAGAAAACAAACACAGAAAGGCAAAAATACAATTATTGGAACTGGAGATATTCCATTTTAAAGGTTCTAGTGGAAAATAGCACTGAAATGCATAAAGCAGCAACTGTCAATATCTGCTTGCTCCAGACCAGGACAAAGTCACAAGTTCATGCTGATTGAGATGGAGATCGGGCCAGCTACAGGGACCCAGTTAGACTCAAGTACCTTCAATCCTGGTCGAAGATATGTCACGCAGCCAATGCGATTCTTCAGTTTTGAGATGCTGCAAAGATGTAGTGTGAGGTCCTGCCTCATTGTCAGGGCTTCCATCGACCAGAACTTGCAATGCGAAGTCCGGTGTCAAGGATGCATCACGCAGTCAGGGCAATGCATCGGTCCCAAGGAGCTGCAAGGCTGAGATGGGGGTCCAGTGTTGTTGGGGAGGCTTCTGTTGACGGGGGATGTGAAGGCCTGTGGAAAAATAAAGTTGCGCAGCCGCGGTTCCAATGTGGCGATGGGCTGCGATGTGATGTGGGCCTTTGCGGACGTTCTGATCCACTTAGTCATGTCAGTTCTGCTCAGGATTGCACTGCACAGCAGAGGAGATGCGTCAATTCTGCAGGATCCACAGAGGCTGACAGAGAGCCTGAGGCCCACTCCCAAGGGTCCCCGACTGGGGTGGCACCACTTGGCAGGGTAGACCCAGAGATGGCAGAGTACAGGTGCAAGTGCAAGGTTGCTGGAAGTCTGTTGAGTCCCTGAGGCTTCAGATCAGGAGGCCAGCCCACTAGCCCTTGCAGTCACTCTGCATTCTGGTTTAAAGAAACGTAGGTACAGACTTTCTCACCCATGTAAAAGGACAGCAGGTCAGCACAGCAATATAGTAATCCACAGGGCGACAGCTCGCAGAGTGGCAGTCATTCGCAGGTCAACAGTCCTTCTTCCTGGCAAAGTATCGGCAGGTTCAGAAGTCCTCTAAAGTGGTGGTGTATGAGGTCCAATATTTATACCCAGTTGTGCCTTTGAAGTGGGGGAAAAGCTTCTAGAGGCTTCTCTTTGAAGTCCTCAGAAATCCTGCCCTCCCTTCCTGGCTCCGGATTAACTACACAGGGTATGTAGCCCTTTGTGTGGAGGCAGGACACGGCCTATTCAAGTGTAAGTGGCACTGTGCCCAACTCCTCCCTCCCATCCTGCTAGTGATGTCCCATCCAGGCACACCTAAGCTCTCTACTGTGTGTGGCTGTCTAGGAGGAATACACAAAGCTCAACTGTCAGCTACACCCAGTCATGTTACCCAAGTAGAGGCTAAAGGCGCTAAAGGGCTAAGGCAGGAAAATGCCAACTCTCTAAAAGTATAACAGCACAAAAGAATGATGAACGGAGTGCTGAAACGTTTCCAACACTCACACTCACCCCCAGTCACAGATCTGGGTTTAGTCCATCATTCTTTTCCTCACTATGCCACCCCAGTTTAGACCCAGCCATATGCAAATCAGTCTTGACCCTGTTCCTCATGAGAATATTCAGCCAGAGCTGCCAGGCCATGTCCTTCCTGGATCGGAAACAAGCATCTGGGGACCGGTTTCAGGGTATCACCTCTCATCAGTCAGGCTACCACAGTGAGCCCGGGACCCACGTCTGGACATACCGTTCCCACTTAGGACAACTTTAGCAACACAAAAGGATGCTGGACAGATTGCTGAAAATTTTCAAATAATCACAACATCACAGACCTGGGTTTAACATTATTCAGCATTCTGTCCATCACTTGTTCTTTTTGCACTTGTTGCCATAAGTGGGACAGGTATGCTCAGATGTGGGTCCCATGCTCCCCATGCCACTGCAGTCAAGCTAGCCAGGCTGATGAGGGGTGATACCCCGAAACCAGTCCTAGGATGCTTGTTTCAGTCCATGGAGGACCTGGCCTGGCAGTTTGGGCTATACTTTTCTCAAGGGGAGCAGGGTCAAGACTGATTTGCATATGGCTGCGTCCAAACTGGAATGGTATGGGTAGCAAGAAAACCGATGGAGTTAGGCCCAGATCTCTGAACTAGGGGTGAATGTTTGACATTGTTCAGTATTCCGTCCTTCACTTGTTCTTTTTGCAACTTCCTAAAAGTGACATTTTCAAAATTGTAATTAAAGAATTGACTTCACCATAAGTTAGGATTTTTCTTTGCAATGCTAATGACACCAACGTGAAGGGGTTACCTGGTCCCATTTGCAAGTTACAGCTTATTAAATGTAATAACATAACTCTAATGTCATCCTATGGGAGAGGTAGGCATTGCAGTATTAAAAAGCAAATTTAAGGGTCTTCCACGACCAGAACATGTAAATCTTAAAAGTATAAGTCTAACTTTTTACATACATTGCTTCCTGGCCTACGGGCTGTCCAGATCCTGCCCTAGGTCCGGTCTTTCTCACCCAGGCAAGAGGGCAGCTACACCTGGTCATGTGACCCAAGTATAGGCTACAGGCATTAAAGGGCTAAGGCAGGAAAATGCTGAATTTCTAAAAGTGGCATTTTCCAAATTGTAATTACAAATCTGACTTCGACATAAGCTAGGATTTTTCTTTACAATTCTGAAGACACCAAACACAAAGGGGTTACCTGATCCAGTTTGGAGTTTGCAGCTTAGTAAATGTAATAACGTAACTCCAATGTTATCCTAAGGGAAGGTGTAGGCACTGAAGTAGTAAAAAGCGAATTTGAGGGTTTTTCATGACCCGGAGATGTAAAACTTAAAAGTACATGTCCCACTTTTTACATACATTGCACTCTGCCCTCTGGGCTATCCAGGTCCTACCCTAGGGGTGACTTAAACTTATTAAAAAGGAAGATTTGAGCTTGGCAAAAGGTTTACTTTGCCAGGTTGAAATGACAGTTTAAAACTGCACACCCAGGCTCTGCAATGGCAGGCGTGGGGCATGTTTGAAGTACTACTTAAGTGGGTGGCACAATCAGTGCTGCAGGCCTATTGGTAGCATTTGATGTACAGAACTTGGGCACATGAAGCTCCACTTCACTAGGGAATTACACCTAAATTAAATATGCCAGTTGGGGGTTAGCCTGTGTTACTATGTTTTAAAGAGTGAACACATGTGCTTTAGCATTGGTTAGCAGTGGTGAAGTGTTCAGAGTCCCAAGACCAGCAAAAACGAGATCAGCAAAAATGGAGGAAAGCACAAAGTTTAGAGGAAGATCACCCCAAGGCTGACGTGTCTAAAAGTTGTCATTTTAAATTAGTATTTCTTTTGACCAATATCACTTCCCTACCATGTGTAGAATTTATTTGATAAAATATTTTTATTGAGTTTTCAAAGGTAAGGACAGAAAATGAGGTGGCACATCTAGCCTCGGGGAACTGTACATTATCACCAGCATGCAGACACTACACAGTAATTTTCGAGCAAATACATACAATAAGCAAATTAGACAGCAACGGAAATGGGACATCACTCCAATGAACTGTTATGACATTTGGCCCAACCATTTCCTCCATACTTTAGCATGTTTGCCGGGGCAGCCCCTCACTTCATAAACCAGCTTCTCCTGTCTTGCACACCAGTCCAAACCCATCTCCATTTCAAAAGGTTTGGCGGTGTTGTTGCTTTCCAGCTGGATGCAATGTCTCTCTTGGCTACCATTAAGGAGGTTTTGAAGAAGGTGCTGTCCACTCTTGTACCCCTCTATACCCTCCTTCACGCCCAGTGGCACCACCATGGGGTTAGCTGGACCTCCCAGCCCACAGTCTTGTTGAGCTCATCTAGCACTTTAGTCCAATATTGTTGAATGAGAAGGCATATCAGTGGTATATGGTAGAAATACACACGAGCGGCCGCACACTTGGGGCAGGTAGGGCCAAGGAGGAACCAGGTCTGGTGCAACCTGGCAGGTGAGAGATAGGCCCCATGCAGGTAGTATGTTGGTATTATCCTTAGTCAAAATGAACTAATTATAACTCTGGGCACCATTAAGGCATCCCGCCAATCTTCATCCTCAAGAGGTCCCAGCCATCGTTCCCACCTGCCTCTGACATGATTCAAATCTCCTGGGGCATTATTAAACAACATTTTGAAACTTGGGACAATCCCCCCTTCCACAATCCCCCCATAAGCAGTTTGGCCTCCAGCGGGGTATACTCCAGTAGTGGGTCAGTGTATTTATGATATGTATGAATGAAGAGCATGGCGGAGTTGGAGATATTTGTAGAACTGAGTGTGGGACAGCTGGTAAGTAGTTTGTAGATCTTTAAAGGAAGACATGTGCATTCCTGTCCACACATCTCCAAGCTGGGAAATCCCATTAGTAGAAACCTTTCAGTGCTACTGATTCACGTAGCCAGGCACCACTCCTAATTAGAGTCTGGTGGGTCAGGGTATTCATCCTCCAAGTGTGCTGCAGGGCCACCCGCTATGCTGTGAAGACCATCTTGGTCTCCAGGGCCATATTACAGGGATCGGAGAGACATAGAAAAGTTATAATATTTGAAGAAAATTAAGGAATGTAAGTTTAGGTTGATACACCGGGTCAAACCAACCTCCCACCCCCCATTGAACCAGTCATCTAGGACAAGAAGATGAGTCGCCAAGTAGGAAAGGTACAGATTAGTCAGTCCCAACCCACTATTGTATTGGCCTCTTTGATAATGTTGTAACTCAATTCAGTGTCTGGTGCCCTGCCAGAGGAACAATGTTATGTTTTTGTCATCACACAGAACCAGGGACGTGGGACTGGAAACAGTAAATTCTGAAAAATGTACAGAAACCTTGGGAGGATCATCATCTTAAACAGCGCTATACCACCCATAACATTTAGTGGGAGGGACCTCCCTCGCACCAGATCAGCATTAGCTCACTGTGTCAATGGCTTGAGATTCAGATACCAGGCCAGGTCAGGGAGAAGCACCACCCAGAAGCCCAGATATTTGAAGCTCAGCCACCAAACAGGCACTATCTCTTGCCATACAAAACAGTCTTGTGATGGTGCCAGGGGTACCAATATCGATTTTGAAGGATTCATTCGGAGTCCTGATGCCTCTTCAGCTCATCGTAGAAGGTGGAGACTATGTGGGCCAGAGGTGACTGGGCCTGCCAAGTAGAGAAGGACATCATCCGCAGAGTGCTATGCGGTCCTCATGGTCCCTGTACCATCTCCAACCCTTAAAGAGAGGATCACTTTTGACTATTTGTGTAAATCGCTCATTTGCCAGGGTAAAAAGGAGAGGGGAGAGGGGGAATCCCTGGCAGGTCCCCTGGTAGATGAGAAAGGTATTGGAAAGGATACAATTAATCTGGACTTGGGCCATGATATTGATATATAAAGCCTGCACTAATCTGAAGAAGCGAGGACCCAGCCCAGCCTGACTCATAACCAGCTGCAAATTCTTCCAGTCCACCATATTGAACACCTTCTGAAAGTCCACCTGAAGCAGTGCAAGTTCCAAAGGCAGTTTGATGACAGTGGGCCAAGTCCAACTGAAGCAGACTGACACTGTGTTGTGTGCAGCGGTTTGCCATAAACCCTCATTGGTCAGGGTGAATTAAAAGTGACAGCAGTCAATTGGTGCAAATTGCCAAAATTGTGGCATAAATATAACCATCTCTGTTAATAAATGAGATGGGGCAGTAGTCTGTGTGGGCCTGTGAGGGGGGGTGATGGGTCATCGGGATATCGACTATGGTAGCTGTGTCCAACTCAGGCAGGAAGGCGCCAGTTCGGTCAACTTCACCGTAGAGGGCGAAGAGCCTAGGTGTTAACATCTCTCGACATGCCACACAGTGTTCGACAGGGAAGCCGTCTGGACCAGGAGTTTTCCTGAAGGCAAGAGGGGAGATAGCCGAAGTAATTTCAGCGCTCGTGATAGGCTCGTCCAGTATATCTTTCTCTGGTGAGGGCAACCAGGGGAGGAGCACCTTCTCAAGAATTTGGGTCAAATAGGCGCAAGGGGCGGGTCCCCGTCCCAGTGGACCCAATATTTATGAGAAGCCTCTTGGAAGAATTTGAATGTGAGTGAGAGTACCACAATCAGTGGTGGGCAAAAAGATAAGATCTATTCTGGATTGTATGTGATGTGCTGTTGATGTCTCTGTGAATTGTCAGGTTCTCAGGTGCCACACCTTCTATACATCATATAGTCCTAGAGGCGACAGTCAATCCAATAGTTGGTGTGCATTACTGCGTCTGGAGGTGGAAGTGGGCTTGATGCATCCTTTAGGGGGTCAGGGACTGCATTTAAATTGCTGCCTATCAGTGTCAGTCCATGGGGTAACTCCAGTATTACTTTAGAGAGATCTCCCCAAAAAAACTTGTAAAGCTGCTGGGTGGGCATATGCACTCACTAGATTGATCCTACTCCGCTCCAGAGTACCTGTCAGAGCCACAAACAGCCCTTGCTGATCCCTCACCGCCATATCCACCACCGTAGGGAAGGTGCTCCGTAGAAGAATAGCCCCCCCCACATTGTCTGGTAAACCCAGTATGTTAAACTCTATCATAGCGTCAGTGGGCCAAGAGGGGGCAGCATTGCCCCAAAAGGTGGGTTTCCTGGAACAAAAGGAGATCCAGTTGGTGACACTGTGCAAAAGTGAGTACTGCTGTACGCTTTACTTTATCTAGGAAACTATTAATGTTCCATGATAGAGCTTGGAGGAGGCCTACCATTTGACATGTGTGATATAGTAAAGTGTCACTGGGGAGACCAACTCTCTATCTCTGCCCTGTTGCTTTGCATCAAATCTGTGTGGCCCTCGGGAATTGTAAATCTCAAGAAGATCATGTCTGCCCCTTGTGGGTGTATGCTTACATCTGTAAAGGACAGTGGCCGACCCCTCCATGATGTTGAATTCCAGTATACAAGTTTGTAACACTTGATTACCACGTCCCGGAACCTGAGCACAAGAAGAGCATCAAATTGTGGGACTGGATATATTGGTATCAATGATTGAGTTTACTCTATCAGAGAAGAGCCTTTCTGAGGGTGTTCCTGGCTAGGATTTCTGTGCCATAATGCAGGCTGCCCCTCCCATAGCTGTCTCCAGTGGTGAGCCTTCTCGAAGCTGGGTGACGGATACAGTGACACTGCTTGCCGGGATTGTTTACGTCTCCAAGATCAAGTGCATTTCCTTTGAGTCTTGGGTCCTACATCCTTGCAATGCAGTTCAGCCAGGGCATAAGCAGGAGGAGGGCTCTGCCCAGGGCGGGCCAGTGCATGTTCCTCTGTGAGCCATGTCCATGCTGATGCCGGAGTCTCAAAGACCCATGTTTTTCTGTTGTAAATCACCCTAAGCGAGCAGCAAAAAGGAGCCAGTATAGTAGCCCCATTGCCCTGAGCTTATCTTTAATTTCAAGTTATGACCTGAGTTGTTGTTGGACTTCTTTGGAGTAGTCCAGAAACAGGAGGACCCTGGCATTGCCGCATCAAACATTATCACGGGACCAGGCTTCCTGTAAAACCGCATCTCTGTCCTGAGAGATGAGCCCAGTGGGGGCGTCGCGGTCAAGGCACTGTAGGCCCATTTAAACATGGACAAGGGCAACAGGTGGGTGGTTGGCATCCAGATTTTAAACCAGTTTTCAAGAAAATCCGCCATGGGCTGGGTCTACACACTTGGAATGCCAATTATGTGTACGTTATTGTGCCGTGATCGGTTTTTGCCATCCTCAGCACAACAGTGCAACTCCAAAGTACATGCCAGGAGAGTTGAAACTTGAGATTTGAGATTCTTTAGTTCATCTTCCACATCTGACAGTCTTGTTTCTGCTTCGGTAATCCTGGCTGTTGCATTTTGGAGGTCCTGGCGCAGTAGCAACATGTCCACCGTGACCTCTTCAATCTTTGTATCAACAGTCTCCCATGATGACTAGATTGCCTAGAGGATCATGGCCAGATCCCCATATAGCTGAGTCGTTATTCTGGCTCGGGCCCACCCATGGGAATTGCAGGTGGGCAAGTAGTGTTTTGGTACATGCGTGTTTGAGCTGTCGAGAAGCAGTATGCCTTATCTCTACCCATGGTGGTCTCGCCACCAACCCACAATGTGTGTTGCAGCTGTTCAACCCTCTTGCCACCTCTTGTGGCAGCACGAGTAGTTAAACTCTAGAAATAGGACTGCTGCTCCTACCCAGGGAGGCACCTTTGCTGTATTGCTGGAGGTGCCCCAGGAAATAGGGTTCTTAAGGGGAACTCCTTGAGTCCTTCCACTGATGCGCCATCCAAGCAGGCAGTTGTGGGGCCATCACCATCTCTTGAGGCCAGGAGCTGCCCTTAATGCTTTTCTTCAGCAGGCAGCCTCACCTACACCACTCCATGACTGACTCACGCTCACCTCTGGGGCTCAACCTGCTTACCACACATAGGGTAGCATGAGCAGCTGAGTCTGGAGGCCAAGGCAAGCCCTGTTCAGACAAAGTAAAAGTGGAAAGAGACTCCAAAGGCACCCAGGGGGTTTCCTTCCCAGGCCATTGACTCGGGATGCGCAGTCTATTACCCATTACAGTGCACCAGCCTCCACCACCTGGCCTGGCCCTCAATGTCAGAATCAGGCCACCATTAGCATCTGGCGCCCTGCCAATCCACTCATTAGTGATCCGGTCTTCCTTGAGCCTGGTTGTGTCCCCTGGGGCTCTTACCCAATTCAAGCACCCACCCTTGTCTGGTTCAGGTCAGGGCTGGGTTGACAGCCCCATGTCTGGTGTCTCTGCTTCTTTCTGTCTCACTGTGCCCCAAGTACATTCCAGGCCCATCCTTAGGCACACTCTATCCTAGAGGGACAATCACCATGCACGATGGACACCCTGACCCGGACAGTATCCCGCTAGGCGTGCCCTGTCCTCAATCCCTCCCCCACTCAATTCAGCCCACACAACTCTCCAGGCAAGCCGGTTGTGCTGCAAATAGGAGCTGACTCCCACAGTCCTCCGACCCCACAAAAGCAGTAAAGGCACCAGACCAGCATGATACCAATTCGGGGGGCCAAGGCACTACACCAACCTCACAGCTCTAGCACACAATCCACTGCCTCTCCTTCAATGTTGTGGTACCGTGCACACCAGCCGGCACTGCCCGCCCCTGCATTCAGTCTGTATTGTAGGCGGCCAGCATATACGGAGGCAGGTGAGGCAAGAAAGAAAGGGAGCCAGAGAGGGAGTCACTGCTGCACTCACCGTCTTGTGTAGACTGTACAGCTGGGACCTCCAAGCTCCTCAGTCCCACGCAATGATGCCCCGATGTTGTGGGCCCAGTCCAGGCTTGGTGCTTCAGATGCTCGCTGCCATTTTGTGACGTGGCCGGGCCGGCAAATTGCCCACGTTCCGTGGAGCCCGGCACTTTTAAAACTCAATTTTCAGCCTGAAAAGGGTCCCAGTGTCCTCAGGGAGCTACTTCATACTGGGAGTACCGGCATTCTGGGCTCTGATTGAGGCAGATAACAGAGGGGTCTTGAGCACTCCTAAAGTGTGAACGCCATCTTCACGCCTTGGCCACCCAACACCCCCGTAGAATTAGTGGGAGAGAAAATGCTATCTGCAATCCATGGATATTTAAAATTAACATTTTCCTCCCCTTAATATCATGTGTCACTTGCAAAAACAATACAATTATTTAAACCAAGTACACATGGCATCTCTTTTGACTGTATTGTGAAGACTGCATTAAAACTGACAACCATCCTTATATTGCTGCTCTATTATAATATTGAAAGTGTTACAATATTGTAAAACAGTGGTATTAAGATGTTGGGAAGAATATGTTTATATTGCTTTATTATGACTAGTAGTAGATATGGTATTATTAAACGTTACAGATGAATTATGGAGAAACTAACAGTTATCAGTTTTAATGCAAACGGTCATATCAATACACTTAAAAGAGATGCTTTTTCTGCTTATCCATCTAACTCTAAACCCTGTGCCTCTCTAGTGTGCCTCTTCTCATTTTTTTTGTGTGCCCCATCCCACCTTACTAATAGGTGTCCCTCATCTCTACCCTGAAGCCACCTCTCCTTTCCATATATCTCACCCCTCTTTAGTGCACCTAGCACCCGCCAGCTAGGTACAATAGTACACATTAATTGGTGCTCTTATTTTACACTTGTTACGTCTCAGAGGCGTCGACCCCACCCCATTAACACAAAAAGAGAACAAAACGTAAAAAAAAAAAAAGGAGACATGCATGCATGATAATCAAAGTAGAGGACCATCGTGCATGATCTGGTTCCTTTTTTGGGTTTGTTAAAGGGCATTCTGTGTCCTGGTGAATGTAAGGTCAGAATGAGATTCTTTCAAAATGCCAGAAGAGATGAGCTAAGTAACTACCTCTGTTGCAGCTTGCTTTTCCTCAAAACTCTAAAAAATACCAACAAGCCTTAAGATTGACCTCCTTGACCAGTTCTCAGGGTCTTCCATTTTCATTTGATTTATATTCAGGTCTTTTTGTATCTGAGTGAAGAGAATTTTCTGAGAGTAGGGAGCATCTTCAGTAGTGGATACTCACTATTCTATCCCCTTGCATCTTTCGCTCGGATCCCGCAACTTCGTTACGGTTCTAATTTTGACTCAATTTTCATTGCCATTGGTGCATTTTTCAATTCATCATTTGCCGAAGCAGCGTGCATACTAGCTGGAGAGTCAGTGTGTTGGAGGGTGCAAGAGACAATTTTTCTGATAAACTTTCTCTTTCACACTCCCTTATTTCTTACACAGGGATTAAGACTTGATTGGTAGATGATATGTTGCAAGAGGTGGAAAGCAAATGCTCATTAGAGACGCTAACTTATCCTGGGTTCAAATGTACAGTAGCCCCCTTTTGGCTTTCCATAGTTCCTAGTCGGACATCTATTATTTCTTCTGCTGTGCCCAGCTACTCAAGTTGAACTGTGGCATTTCTGCTAATATTGCTGCTGCTATTGCTGTTGGTGCTTTTGGTGCTGTTGTTGCTGTTAGGACCTTATTTCTCAGTCATGCATTCTTGTACAAGTGGTTGAGAGGCTCCTGCTGTGTAAAAGATAGACGTTTGCAGGCGTCCTTAGGATATGTGATTCTCTATTTGGGGGGCCTCCATATCTGTCAGCTTCTTTTCATTGATCAGTATGTGTCTCTGCTGTTAGCGTTTGGGTCCCATCCAAATGGTATCTGCTTGGTAATTTTCAGGATCTTCCCGCCTCTGTAAAAGATCTGCTATACCAGCATTCTCACTTTAAACATAAGGCACCAGTGCTGTCTGTGATATCAATCAATTGGGTGTTTACACCAATGCTTATAGTTGTCTCTGATGGCCCTCCTAATCTCTCATCTGAGTGGTGGAAATTCCTTGTTCAATGGCTTCCCAGACTCTACACTAGCACTCCTTAAGGGCATCCTATATGCCATCCCATATCTCCTCCATGGCCAGAAGAAGTCTGATCACAACACCTCTTAATGGAACTCAATCAGCCCCCCCGCTGGCCCACATCATCTTTAAAACTGGCTCCATTGTTTGCAAAGTCATTGCAGTCAGCACCCCTGCTTATCTTGAGGACAACATCTGTAGTGGTTCTCTGCACACCCACAGCCATGACACAGTTAGAATGCAGACTAACCACCTCAGTGTCCAGGATTTGGTGCAACATCAATGTATCCAGCAGGAGTGCCCTAACACAGCTTCAATTTGGGAAAGATATAAAGACACACCTCTTTAAAGAACACATCACAATTCAGTAACTGCCACAACCATGCTACTTCTATCACTCATTGACTTTATGCTTGTTTTTGACACTCTACAGTGCTCTGTTGCCTTTTTGTCTATGTTTGTGCCCCAGAAATACATTATACATACATACAGATATCTGTGAACAACTCTGAAGGGTTTTTTCGTTCACAGCCTACTTTAACAAGACTTGTGATTCACTATAGGACAAGCTAACCTGATGGGCGAATATCAATATCACGCAGTAGAAAGTAGAGATGCAAGAGCAACAAAGGGCTGTGCGGACTACCGGGTCCTTCATCTATCAAGTATTTCTTGACAGCAACATGCTGGTCTACTCTCATTCATTCATTTGCTTCTTTCTTGCCTACTTGTTGTGTCTGCCCACATCAACTTGCGGTGAGTTTGAGAATGCACAAACACAAGCCACCACTTTTATTTAGTCAGCATTTTAAGTGGCAAGCACACTCATGGCAAAGAATCCCCAATATGCCATGAATAACCGCTTTTATGCAAGTGTCAGTATTAGAATGGGGTAGAGCACATTACCTCTCAACATATGTGCATGCACACAGTCGCAAGCAGGTTTACACACATGCTGCTGCAGCCCCTACCCACTCCAGTTCTTAGGGCCTTTAAGAGCTTGTGGGACAGGCTTTGGTTGTTTCATTTCCCATACACTTCCAAGAATTACTTTTGGAGTGCAAGGAACGTGATATTTTCAATTTTTATAGGGAACACCTGAAAGACATACAGCAATTTCAGTGTTATATTTATTTTGATCGATGTTATTCACCCAAACAAGGAAACATATTGATGTTGCCACTTGTGCAATTTGTATAGTGTTCATAAGGAGTGCTGTTTCAAAGAGTTAATAATTTGCAATGTGATCTAGACCCCCAGGTATTTCATGGAGCTGGCATTAATTCTAAAGGGTGTTACTATTTTAAGTTTTCCCCTTCTCTTTTTGAGACAATTATCTGCAATTACCCAGTCTTCTTGCTCATCATATATCCTGATGCTTCATCGTATTTCTCAAGTAAGCCTAGTAAAAGGAGAATAGACCCCTTTGATCAGTTAGTGATAGTAGGACATCATATACAAAATAATGTTTTATGTTCTGTCACTTTGATTTATTTGCCTCTAAGTTCAGGGAACTGTTTAAGTGTCATTACCAACACCTTAAAAGCTAAGGGCAAATCAGAGTGGGGACATGGTGCATACCTGATGATTGCCAGGAGTAAAATGCATTATAGAACCGCTTTTACTCAATAACAACCTTATTTGGGTATTTAAGCTTAAGGGGCAGGGTAACTTTTATCGCTTTTTAGTTAACTTTAATCATGACGTCTTTGAATCAGCTGATAGCTGAAATTTTCAAGCATAATTTGAGGAGCTGAGAAACCATTGCTTAAATATCGAACCAGGGTTTGGGCGGGTGATTGGGGAGACTTCTCGGTTGAAGACCTTCATGATATTATAAACCCTACTGACCAGAGAGGCAAAACTCTCTTTACTTACCTGTCTGCTTATGATCTATGGAATGTTAAAGAGTTCATAGGGGCTACAATGGTATGATGCCTACTTTTGTATGGAGTGGGTGCAAGTCCATCATTGTTTAGTTTTGTTTGTACCCAGGAACTTTGGTTTGAATATTTTGGCTGAGAAAACCAAAGTGAGTGCTTACAGTGACTATAATCCTCTTGTAGTCACTTTAGCAGTACCCAATGGCACTCATAGTAATGATGTAAGAGGGGGCGGGTGTTATTATATGCATATTATGTGTTTTTTAGGTCGAGCGTAAATGTTCGACCTCTTATATACTATTGAGTATACTTGTTCTGTGGGCTACTAGCTTTTTCATTTGTTAGTTTCGGTGTCATTTAAAAATCTTTGCTTGCTAGAGGTCAGTCATTCCTCTTTGTCCCTCCTTCTTTGTGGGAGCAGGGGAAAACTACTGTATGGTAATGCTTTGTCCTGTTTATCTGGTCTGTAGGGGACTATATTTTTACTTTGTTTCCTGCTCCTGTCCCGGGAAGCTTCCCTTTTGATTTGCAGAGCATTCTTGCCCTGAGCTTAGCTGTAAACAAGGCTATAAATCAGGCTGTTATCTTGGTCACATTTGGTCTTTGTGGGCTCCCTGCACCCTCTCTCAGCTGCCTGGCTCCCACCCTTCCTTGGCTTGGATTATCTTTACCAAGTGTGCTTGCCTGTGGTCCCAGTGCAGAGGATCGCTTTTAACTGCTTACAGCCTAGGCACCCAGCTCTACCAGGGCTCCGCAATCCTTAGAGACAGTGCCCGCTTCTGCTCCATACTGGGATCCCACTTGCTGTTCCATCAGTGCACCTCAGTTCACACACTCCAAGCCTTCAGCTGTGCCAGTGCCAGAACCTCACACACGCTGTCTGCCAGAGCACTTCAGTTTTTGCAGTCAGCACACTCTGCTGCTACAGTATTGGGACCTCGGGCACAGCTGTACCAGTGCACCTCAGTCCACACACTCCAAGCCCCTCAGCCGTGCCAGAACCCCACACACACTGTCAGCCACAGCACCTCTTTTCTTACAGTCAGTACACACTGCTGTTCCAGTACTGGGACCTCTGGTGCTGCTCCATCAGTGCACCTTAGTTCTACCCCGACGACGTCACCTCCTTACTTGGACTCCACTCTCACATACAGTTCCAAAACAGCAGCTCAATTCTAATATTCAGTCACACTGCCAAGCCAATACTGGGCCCAATTGCACTTCAAGCCTAATATCCAACGCCACTGTTGATGAGAGTTACCACAGCTCTACCAGAATTCATCGATTCTAACATTCAGTACACGTTTCTTCTCAGTACTAAGGGTCACACACAAGCTCCTTGCATCTGTGGTTCAGAGGTAAAGCCACTCCCATGCTGGGCCCCACTCGCAGCTTCACCAGTGCATCTCCAGGCTAACCCTCAGCAACACTGGCATGCCAATACTAGGTTCCACACATAGCTCCATTAACATACCTCACTTCTGACCTTGTGTGCCCATTACTATTCCAGTACTGCAGCCCACATACAACTCTGTCAGTGCACCTTAGCCCTAACCTGCAACGCCCCATTAATCCAATACTGAGAATTACACGGCGTTCCATTTCACCCACTGCCTTTCTGTTATTCCAGCATTGGGCTGGGACACCGCTCTGTTTATACCCCCAATCCTGATCTGAGGTGCCCCAGTATTGCTATTTTGGGGTTCACATACAACTCTCTAACGCACCTCTTGCTGTTCTGCAGTGTCCCCTGCTGTTCTGCACTCTGACTTCTGTTTGTGGACGTGGAGGAGCCAATTAAATCCATTCTCTGCCCTGCTGCCTTCTTTATTAGGGAGGAATTGTTTCACCTCTCTCACTCCATTCTTTCCTTTACTCTGTTTACTCTCAATGTTTTCTTTCTCCCCCACTTTTCACTTCCCAACTCTTAAAACCCACATGTTAACAGTTTCGCTCTTTCATTCAACTGTTTATTTCAACTCTTCTCCCTATTTTTTATTTCCCTCTTCCTCTTCCAAACTCACAAAAACTTGGTTATTTCTTTTTCACTACTGTTTTCTCTTCCCTTCATTCTTTCTTTGTCTTTTTTATTTGCTCTTTCCTTTGACTCGGTATGCATCCTTTACATTTTTTTTTAGATCTTTCTTCCTTCCTTTCTCTGGTGTTTTTCTTATCTTTATTTGTCAATACATGTTTTACTATAAATCCTTCTTTTTCCCATCTGATTGTGGAAGCCACAAGTTACTTGTCTGGACCCGAGTTGTCAAAGTGGTTTTCCCAGTCTGTGTCTGTGGGAAATGTGTTGGTACATACATGCCCTGGTTCTTTTGCTGCCTATTTCTCTCACCATCTCTCGTTTTTTCTATAATGTTCATTTTTCTCTATCTTTTCACACTTCTTTCAGTATTGTTTCCTCTTTAGCTTTCGTTCGCTAGCTTCCTTCCCTTTTTTCTTTTCTCTCACACGTTTGCTCTATTGCTTCTCCTAGTTTTTATTTTTTGCATTTTTTCTTTCCCTTCTTACTTTTATTTGTTTGCGACCCCTTCTCTTTTTTCCTTTTGTCTGTTGTATTCCCTTTGCTTCTCTTTTTCTGTCCCTCCACTTTCTCTCCTGAGGCCTAGATATCAATGGAGCAATAGGTGCAGTAGCACCAGGTCCCAGAGACCTACGGACCTCACTCATCTCTGATTACTGCTGTATTTTTCTACTGAAATTGCAGTCAACCATTTTCCTTTCTTACTCCAGGCCCATGACACAGTTACTGCGCCACTTCTCCTCACCATCTTTACTCCCTCTTTCCTTTGACGCTTCAATCCATCCCAAATGATATTTTGTTGTGGTGTTTTGAGCAATGCAGTCTAATGCCAAAAGTTTATTTCTGATAAAGGTTTATATGATAATTGTATATGTTTTCAGATAGAGGAAGAAGGTAAATGGAAGTGCTTTAGTTATATGCAGGGCCACTGGAATTATATGGCCCGAAAAGACAACATTATGCGGCACGGTTGACCGATTTATGTGGCAAGAAAAGTCCAGTTATGAATTTGCAATGCCAATACCTCTAACTCAAGCAAAAGTGAGACCCATTGCATTACAAATGCTTGGTTATCTTGTACTCGAAATGGCCTGAAGGAACTTATTGGTGCATTTGTATTCTTTATGGAGAATTTGGACCTTGAGCAAATCGGACAAACACCTTCATCATGGCTTGCGGATCGAAAGATTTGTAATCTCGGTGCATCACAGTGACTGACTTTGCAAATCGGTTGTCCTTCGGTTTCCATACTTGGGGGTAACCTTTGACCCAGCCAGTAGTTAGCTTCCCTGTCTCATGCGGAGGAAGCCCTTCTCGCAAGCAGTAGGAGTACTGTTTAATTTAACATCTGGTATTGGCAATAAGCCTATTTATCCCCTATTCGAAAGTTATAACAGGAAATGTCTCCTGATTTTAACTTACGTAGCATGCATCAGGGATACTGTGGTGTTAGAAGCAAGCAGGAGGAGGGAAATAATTTTTGTAGTTGTCTTTTGGGACTTCCTCTGAGTAGTCCAAAATACCTTATACATGAGGAACTAGGGATTGATTATGTAGGTGGCTTGTTCAGCCTAGCTCCTTTGTTGCTATGGATTTAAATATAGAATAATGAATGTGCATCACTTACTAGAGATATCATTGAAGACTGTCCTTCATGTGATCTTGGCCATAAAATTCCCAGGTTTTACTATGTCACGATCACCACAGTGAAACTTGGAAGTCCCTCCTTATTTATATCTCTTGCTAAAGATAAGCTATGAGTGAAGCTGTCCTTAATCAATGCTAACTGGCCAGAGCAAGAAGCTGTGAAACACCAAAAAACCCTTAATAGGGCCGACACGGTGGTCCAGACTACACTGGGACTTGAACCATATATTGTTATTCTAATACTTACATGGGAAGGAGCACTACTTACAAATTTAGACTGGAAACTATGCAAAGTCATTTATCCTTCCCATTGGGACAATATGAAACACCTTCAATCTGTATTTGCCCTTGCAATTAACTATCTTGACAAACGTTGTTGCATTTTAACTTTTTGGTAAATATTATGAGCCCTTTACCCATCACAATTTGATACATCTATTGAAGAAACTGAGTTTTGATAGATGTAGACACGCTTTGTTATCTATAAATGCTTTCTTCACTTGAGGTGAGCTCCAGTTAGCCCCTTTTTAAAAATAGGCCATTGGATATACAAAGGCCTGTTTTATTAGTGTCAATTTTATGTGCTTTTTCCTGAAATGTAAACTTATACAGTATTTCTAAGTTTTACGCTGTGTTTGTTTTTTAATGTATTTTATAATCCTTTTTTATTGCTTTTATGCACCTGAATGATTATTCTCTAATAATCAAATAAAGATGCTTGATTAAGTGTTACTAGTGCCACTTTCTCCAACACTCACTTCCTTGTCACTCACCTCATAACTAAAGTGGTACACCAGTGTTGTATAGCTATTTTAGCCATAGTTGTATACACATTATTTTAGCAAACTAGGCCTGTCGCTGTGCACTTTAGCCCAGTTACATTTTATTTAACATTGCATTGTTTTATCAATATTAGCCACATTTGCAGTCTTGTTTTATTTTCTCTATCTAGTTGTTCTTTGCCTGACACAGCACTGCGTTATTAGCAAGACATTTCTTTCATTTTTTGCTTTCCTCAAGGCTGCAGTAAAAGAGGGTTGCTGGCAAAAGTGGTACGCTGTGTCTCCGACATTCACAGAAACATACAGATTCCTACATGGTGACCTTTTCTCAGAACATCAGCTGTTTGCTCTTTGCTCAGACTGCCGAATCCCTGGCCCACATGGGGATGGTGTCTTTATAGACAACAGATATGAGGGGTGATATCTTCCCAAGGGGGAAACCTGAAGGGCGGATTAAGGCTTATTACGCAGTGCTCCAACATAGCCTAGGTAGGAACTACACACACATTGCTCTGTAGTGACAGTATTGTTGGACTGTTTTTGTGTTTCACTCTTCTTGTCACAATTTGCCTCCTAATGTGTTCTATCGTCCTAGTTATTTCAATATGTGCTATTCTATCTAAGAAGCAGTTACTTCCATAAATCTTACTGAATTATATTCTTCCTCTGATTGTCTTTGCTTGTGTGAGGCTAATGTAACTGAGATATACGGATGAGACTTGACTGACCACGATTCCCTTGAGTAGTCATCTTTCATGCGCCCGGTTTCCACAATCATCCCTGCTCTTGGGTAGAGATGAGGCACTGCTAGTTAGCCGGAAAAAACCTGGATTAGGCCGACAAGTGTCACATGGTGTGGGATTAGACTCAGTTCTCCACAATACAAGTGATTCTGCCGCCCAAATTCAGTAGTCTCATTAGGATAATGAGAACTTATGTGACACCCGTAGGGAGGCCGAGAGAAAGGCATGTATGTTGTCTGTTTTCAGCATCCAGGGCAATTGTGAACTTTAGTTTCCTTACACTATAAAGTCAAAAGCTGTCACTTTTATCTCCTTTGGATTCTGGGGGCAAATGCTCTTCCATCCATTGTAATCTTGGGGCAGGTCAGAGACAGTGGTCCAGAGCACACTGTTATGCGCCCACTATCTTGGCCGCACAGCAGCAGCCTAATTTTGAGTTAACTTTAGAATTAATGGGACAGCAGTTGCAATATCCTCATTCACAAAATGTTGGGGCATGTTGGGGCTTGTGTTACCCCACTCAGCCTTTAGGGTGGTCTTCCACCAAACGTTTGCCTATTCCTCTCCTGTTTCTGAAATGTGTTTTTGTTGGCTTTAGGGCTCTGTGCACTTTACCACTGCTCACCAGTACTAAAGTGTTTGTTCTCACTCCTTAAAACATGGCAAATGTGTCTTACACATGAATGGCACATTTAATTTACCTGTAAGTCCTCAGTATAGTGATACAACATGTACCCATGGTTCTGTAAATTAAATACTACTAGTGGGCATTTGTAGTGATACTTGTGTTTTGACCAATGACTGCGTGTCGCACCACTTTGCACTTCGCTTAGCTGTCCACCGTCACATTCGTGGTCACCAATTATAGACTCCATTTTATATTCAGCTTAGCCGTAGGTTCACCACCACGTTAAAGATGCGAGTAGTTTTCCATACAAAACATTTCATGCAACCTGTTTTCTATTCTGCGCGTTCTTTCCTCCCCAAAGGGCTAGGACATAACGTGGAGGAGTCGCTTACCAAGATAAGGATGTACTAGATGGATGTTTATGGTACAGCAGGGAACGGTTTAGTTTTGGGAAAGACACCTTGGGATCTTGGGCAAGTTCCGACGTGTTTCTTTCAAAGCTTACCTAAAATAGCCAGCATTTTTTAATACTTCTTGCGCACTGGGAGGTGTTTTTCCAGAAAGCTCCTTCCTCGTTTGTTTAAAATATATAAGTGACCCAGGTCGACAGGCGGAGATTCAGAGACCTCAATCAGGATTTAGATGTTGAATGCCTGATATATTTCCCGTGAGGGTAGAGATCTCTCTTTCTTGTTGCAGTCGACCTGGGGTCAACAACTTGCTGGCAGGAGAAAGATGGAGCACTAGACAGGCCCTACGGTGATGCATTTTTATTAATTATTTGCTTTGCATTGTGTATGAATGTATATACATATATCAATATAAGTGTTTGCATCCTTGCATATATATATTTTCTGTTAATAGATTAAAGATTCTTTGTACATGGTCTTACTTCATTGTTGCACATTTTAAAAGTACACTTTTTCAATTATACAGGCCTTCCTTCATGAGCCTTGCAAAAAGTTATAATAAATGTCTTCTTCAGATTAAGAGGTGCATTCCAGAGAATCTTTTCAACTCCTTTCAGTGTGTGTATTTTAGCTCAGTCAGCAGTAACACAGCCTGCAGCACATATTGTGCCACCCACCTAAGTAGACTTTTGAAACATGTCTCAGGAGGCTAGCCATTGCAGCCTGTGTACAGTTTTAAACTGTCAATTCAACCTGGCAAAATAAACCTTTCGACAAGCCTAACTCTCTCTTCTAATACATATGTCACCCCTAATGTATGCCCTAAATGCCCACCTTCAGGTGCATTAAAAGTTGGATGAGCTGAAGAAACCACCTCTATGTTTATAAAAGTACAAGGAAGCAACAAGGAATGGGCTAATTGCATATATTTCTGTATTTGGAGTACATTCGCCAGATATGTGAAAGAGGTTGAGTTCATAATGTTCTGCATTCAAAATCAGGAGTCCAAATATGCAACATATTGTTTTAAGTGTTTGGTTAGTGACCTGTATATATGAATTTTGTTTTGTGTGAAAGGATACAGATGTGTGAGCATTGTGCAATATGTTTAAGTAATGAGAATAAATAATTGATAGTCAGAGATAATTGATTGTTTCATTGAGCTTTGCATTACTTGTGTTGATCTTTACCCTTAGTTATCCATTTGATATTTATTTCTGCACTGTTTTAGCCAGAATAATGGAGAGTTATATGTGCAAGCCCTTTATGACGATGATAGGATACTACAAGCCCATAGGGTAGGGTGCAGTGTATTTAAAAAATTGGCATGATGTTCACAACATGCCCTCATCTAACCCAGAGAAGGGATCTGAGGGAACATAATTCCTACTTCAATGAGTATCTTGATTGTTTTTTCCTTTCACTTTTCCTCTTTCTTTTGTATATTCCTGTTTTGGGCATTGCCAGAGGAAACAAGATGAGTTTTGTAGTATGCTGTGCCCTGCCTGGGCAGGGATTTGTTTTCATTGACTTTTTCATTACAATCATGAGTATGTGTGCTGTATTTCCCTTCCTTCAGGAGTATTGTATGTAGTGGATTTGCACTGTGTGTCATATACATTTGCCTTTTCTTGAAAATGCAAAATAAAATTGTTGAAAAAAATGTGGCCATGACCTTTTGAGTTTCAAATGTCCTGCTAGTGAATACTCCCCACATTTGTTTTTCACCACTGTGAGGCCTGCCTCTCCTGTAGGATAACATTGGGTTACCTTAATATATATAATACTTGATAGCTTTTCTTTGAGAACTGGTAGAAATACCATGTTTTGTTTTGTAACCAAGTGCAAGGATGATGTGTGATTTGTAGATGAGTGGGTGAATGGCTGGATGTATTGCTCCATTGATGAGGCACTTTACATAATACATTTACCCCTCCTGACATTGACAAAAGTTATTTATTTACATTTTCTAATTTTAGAGTTTGCTTACATGTGTCCTTTGGCACACCACATCTTTGTTCTCCTCACATGAAGTAAGAGAAATCTGATATCCTTCTCATATGAAATTGTCACCGATAGTAAATTACAAATGTGTTTTTGTTCCGGGAAATAGTAAATAAGAAGTGTGTGTATAATTAGGGCCAGATATAGAAGATGAAATTGATGCTGGATTATTCTGTTAGCTGAGTTGTTCGGTTTTTGTCTCCTGTTTTTGCCTCTTGTTAAGTCATTTAAATATGTATTTTTCAGATATGTACATCCGTTTCATCAGGGCAGCAGCAAGAAAACAGGGAAATCTATGAACTGCGTACATATGACTTGGTGCCGGGGAA
The DNA here is from genome assembly GCF_031143425.1 of Pleurodeles waltl. Lineage (NCBI taxonomy): Eukaryota > Metazoa > Chordata > Amphibia > Caudata > Salamandridae > Pleurodeles > Pleurodeles waltl. Next base: position 414,897,201 of record NC_090437.1, on the reverse strand, counting down.
AATGAATGATTACATAACGGAGACCACAGCCGGGGTTCACCTACGAACAGTTCATTCTGAAATGATCGGCTTTTGGACTGTAGACATCGGTGGTCCGAATAAGGTCTTTCACCTATGGAAATACGGTATGCTTTGTGCATCTCTGTGGACGAGCGCCAGCCATACTGTCTTCTGAACACTGAAGAAAAATAAAACAACAGATGTAGTTTTTGAACACTTGTATGGCACATGAAAGAATAAGAAACCTGTTAAAATGGTTTCTCAAACTAGCTAATGTCGACAGGGCCTATCCAGCCACATCTTTATGCTGAAACAATGACATACATTCTATAAAATAAATATACACATTTCGGAGTTTTCACACCGGTCGCCCTCGTCTATGCAACATAAAGTGCGATAGTCAATTGGCCGTGAGATTACCCATGGAGATGCAGCAAGTAAATCAATTGAGAGAGCACAATACTTTAGTGACAAATAAGGTTCTCGGTTCCAGTCCATGAACCACTTTTTGACAATTAGCTGTTACTTTATTGCAGCAGTTTTTTCATTCTCCAATTGTGGTTCTTCTGCCATTTAGCATGACAAGTTAGGGGAAATAAAACATCTGGGCACAGACACTTAAGTCACAGGAAACGACAATTTTTACTAAGCCAGAGCACAAGTAGTCCAGGGATATTTGAGCATGCCAATGCATACAAGCATGATAATCTTTAAGCCAAACCTTTTTTCTTTGCTAATGCTTGTTTTATTGTTTGGTTCTCATAATCTGATGGGTTTCTTCTAAGTCTTGTCATCCCCTGCGAATCTTCATAAAGAACATTCTCTTTTAACTGATGGGCCAACATGTGCAGGAAAAGAGGGGCAGTATTATCAAAAGTACCCCAGAGGGGAAACAGACGCCTAAGCTTGTGTTTTTGCAGCTCTGGAGCACTTTGGCATTACAGAAGGAGTCACAGATGCTTGGGTAGCCTCATCTATAATGCAGCCCAGGGTAGTTCAATGAAACTCCTGTACGATCTCAAGCATGCGTTCTAACTGGCAAAATATGTTTGACCGTGGGGCAAATATTTTGGTGGTCCCTTTCAATACTGCAACTCATTGAAAAATATAGTGAATGTAAAACGTTTAAAGTCGTCTAGTTCCATTACCCTAAAAAATAACAAAGACATTTGATTGAAGGCCACTAGGTTTCAGTTCACTTTTAGTAGAAATACATGCACCTGGCAGATACATTTTAGCAATTCTGAAATACTGGCTTAGTCCTCTTTATGTAGGAGACACACTAAGGCTGCAGAAGTGCAAAGTGCTCTCATATGCAGAACAGCAAACAGTGAAGACATCCCTTCCACAGCCTATGCTGAAAGAAAAATGTTCTAAACATCTTTACAGCTAATATTCACAATATGCGTGAAGGTAACATAGTGGCATGTTTTTAATATTACAATATTTTTTGTTAACACAAAAAATGTCTGTGGCTCTCACCTATTACTCCTAAGTGAGATACTGGTTTAATCTAAGATAATATTTGTATTGTACTGGTTTAAAAAAAATATGGTACAACGTTTCTCTGCAAAAATTCTGTAATGAATTACCAAACATTACTTCAGTTCCCCTTAAAAAAAAAAAAAATGAAAATGCCATTTAAAAGGATCTATGTTGAAACAACATTTACGTTTATCATGATAGAACTATGAGTATAACACAGTGAGCGCAGGCAGACAATTCAAAAGGGCCCCAGCGTTCTAGGGGACCTCTGAAGGGCTTGCTCCACAGCCAGAGCCCACTTTTCCCAGACCTTAAAACCTTTCTGGTCGATCCCTCATTTGGATGGGAGCGTATCTGAGGCAAATGAGAAACCACTTAGGGCCTGATTACTACCTTGGCGGATAGGATACTCTGTCACAAATGTGGCGGATATCCCGTCCGCCATATTACAAATTCCATTATATTCTATGGAACTTGTAAAACCACTGGTGGGATATCTGTCACGTTTGTGAAGGAGTACTGTAGGAAAGTACCCTCTTTTTGCCATGGTTACCCCCATTTTCTGCCTGTTGTCAGTGTGCTTGACTGTTCACTAGGACCCTGCTAACCAGTACCCCAGTGATTCTGCTCTCTTTCCTCTAAATTTGGTTGCTGCATACTGGTAACCCAGTATTTCCACCACAATTGGCATATTGTTGCTCCCTTATAAGTCCCTAGTATATGGTATCTAGGTATCCAGGGCATTGGGGCTCCAGCGGATCCCTATGGGCTGCAGCATATATTTTGCCATCCATAGGGAGCCCATGCAAAGGCTTCTATAGGACTGCCATTGCAGCCTGCGTGAAAAGGTGCAAGCCACCCTTTCACTGCTATTTATACTGCACCAGGTCACTTAAAAATCACCCCTTGGCAGGCCCGCCAGCCCTGATGGCAGGGTGCAGAGTACCTGTGTGTGAGGGCACCCCTGCACCAGCAAACGTGCCCCCATTACCTACAGGACCATTTTCCCTAACTTCGTGAATGTGGGGACACCATTTTATGTGTGTACTAGACATAGGTCACTACCTATGTCTAGCTACATAATGGTAACCATGAACATAGGCATGTTTGGTATCAAACATGTTGGAATCATACCCCAAGGCTTTTGCAAGCATTGGTTGTATGATTCCATGAACTCTGGGGGCTCCTTAGAGGACCCCCAGTATTGCCATGTCAGCCTTCTGAGGGTTTCCAGCCAGCCCAAAGTGCTGCCACCTCCCAGAAAAGGTTTCTGCCCTCCTGTTGCTTGAAAAGCTCGAGCCCAGGAAGGAATAACAAAGGATTTCTTTGGGAGAGGGGTGTTACACCCTCTCCCTTTGGAAATAGGTATTACAGGCTTGGGAGAGGTAGCCTCCACAAGCCACTGGAAATGGTTTGAAGGGCACATTTGGTGCCCTCCTTGCATAATCCAGTCTACACCAGTTCAGGGACCCATAGTCCCTGCTCTGGCATGAAACTGGACAAAGGAAAAGGGAGTGACCACTCTCCAGTCCATCACCACCCCACAGGTGGTGCTCGGAGCCCCTCCAGAGGGTCCCTGGGTTCTGCCATCTTGTTTCCAAGGTTGGAAGGAACCTCTGGGAGCATCTAAGTGGCCAGTGCCAACAGGTGACGTCAGGGACCTCCCCTGATGGGTTCTTACCTGGTTAGGTCACCAATCCCCCTTTCAGGGCTATTTAGGGCTCTCCTTTGGGTGGTTCTTCAGATTCGGATTGCAAGACTAAAGCAGGATTCCTCTGCATCCTCCACTTCACCTTCTCATGGAAGAAACTGCATCTGGACCCTCCAGGAATGCTACAAACTGCAAAACAGAGGTCAAGACGACGTCTGCAACTTTGTATCTTCAGCTCCTGCCAGCAACTGCAACTGTTTCCCGGTCGTGCATCCTCAGAGGACAGCCTGTCTTCAGCCTGCACCAGAAGAGCGAAGGAATCTACCCTTGAGGTGAAGGAGTCACTCCCCTGCATCAGCAGGCACCTACTGCATCGATGACCAGTGGCTTGGATCCCCTCTCCTGCTGAGCTGTGTGGATCCTGCATCACAGGTGGTGGACTGAAGTGGTCCCAACAGTTCTGATGTCCTACTGTCTAACTTTGGTGGAGGTAAGAGCCTCCCTACACAAGACAGTAGCCCCTTGAACCACGTGTTTTGCAGTTGCCAAGGTTTATTGGCATCCTTCCATGAAGCTCTTCATGCACCATGCAGCTCCGGCCCCCAGCACTCCATCCTGCGACGCACAGCTTCCTGAGCAGTTCCCAGGCGGCAGCTGAGCCTTTCTCGTAGTGCTGCATAGGCCTCCATTTGCACCTTCTTTGTCCTCGTGCTTTGGGACTCCTGTGCATGCCACCTGGTCTTCTGTGGACTCTCGAAGGTGCTGAGAGCCCCCTCTGACTCCCCGTTGGGTAGAGTCCACCTGGTCCTTCCTGGTCCCAGGCAGCCCCATTTTGCGCTAACCACAAGCTTTGCATTTCACAAGGCTTGTTGGCGGACTTCAGCGACGCAAACCAGACTGCAATCTTCCATCCACCGTGGGACATCACTTGCACCAACCAGGAACCCGACTCCATCTTCTTGGGTGCAATCCTGACTGTTCTTCTTCACCGTTGGTTCTTCTTTTGCGCCTTCATCCGGGTTAGCAGGGGCTCCTGTTCTTCCTGGACTCTTCTGTGCTTCTTGGACTTGGTCCCCTTCTTCCACAAGGCTCCATGTCCAAGAATCCACTGTTGGTGTCTTTCAGTCTCTTCTGGTTCTTGCATAATCGGCTTTCTCATGTTCTTGCGTGTTCTAGGAAAGTTACTGTGTTTACTCCTGCTGTTTTACTAGTACTTCGGAAGCACTATTTTGTTGTAATAAAATATATGGGTGCTTTTCATTGATTTTACTCTAAAAACCTTTTGCCAGTAAAACTGTACCTATGATATTACTTGGCTGTGAAATATGTATGATGGATGCACGGCTAAAGTTTTCTGAACTAGTCTTTAGGCTCCGGGCTTGGCTGTGCTATGGGCCATTATAGATAGAGCTGGTATATTGTTTATAGGATCTTCTTGCTAAAGGTTTGGTGCTTAACTTCGTCTTAAATATTTAAGGACATTCTAGGTTAAAATCTTTTCATATCTGTTCATATTCTTGAGCGTTCTGGCAGGGGTAAGTACTTAAAGAACAAAAAGATAGATTTTTTTTTTGGGCTATTCCCTCTGTCTGGGATATCAAGATGTCTATGTGTGGAATCTGGGAGCCAAGATTGTTATTCCTTGAAAGAGAAACCATCAATAGACCTGACCTGGCATTATCAGGGTTCTTTTTTCAACATAAACTATCATCTAAAGCTTTTACCCCATCTGTTAAAGAAAATGCACTCCTGAAACTAAGGGTCCTGATTTAGAGTTGGGTAGATGGGTTACTATAATCTGCACCACACACACATCAAACTAAAATTCTGATTTAATAATGCTAGTTGACACTCTAGTCGGTGCTCCAGGGTATAATGTCCTAGACAATTTCATGAAGGTTACACTAGGATCAAACAAAACATAATTGGAATGCATCCAGTGCAAACTGTCAAAGTCCTTATTGGAAACATGCAATATCACTCCAGAAGGTTCCTCATTACTTTCTGCCATGATTATAACACTGATAAGCTGTTTGGTCACCACTCAATATAGCTAACCGTACAAAAATCAGACTGCAATGTATGAAGTATCAACCATGTGATTAGCTTGAACCTTCATCCAAATGTTGATCTTAGAGTTCAACACTGACTTTAGAATTAAAGAAAAAAGATAGTCAAGAATCCACTAAATCGTATTACAGGAACAAATGCATTTGGTTTCACAGAAGTTCAGTCCTGTATCATACTTTCTAGCAGATGTCTCTTCTATGTAAGCGTGACAATATTTATATAGTGAAGACATTCCAGATGGGGTTTCTTGGCACAGGACATTTAGGGGGTCATTACGACTTTGACGGGCGGCGGAGGCCGGCCGCCAAAGTCCCGCCGGCAGAATACCGCTACGCGGTCAGAAGACCGCCGCAGTAATTCTGAGTTTCCCGCTGGACTGGCGGGCGACCGCCAGAAGGCCGCCCGCCAGCCCAGCCGGAAACCCCCTTCCATGAGGATGCCGGCTCCGAATGGAACCGGCGGAGTGGAAGGGGTGCGACGGGTGCATCATGGTGGGGCCCTGTTACGGGGGCCCCTGCAGTGCCCATGCCATTGGCATGGGCACTGCAGGGGCCCCCAGGGGCCCCACAACACCCCTTACCGCCATCCTGTTCCTGGTGGCCAAAGCCGCCAGGAACAGGATGGCGGTAAGGGGGTCAGAATCCCCATGGCGGCGCAGCAAGCTGCGCCGCCATGGAGGATTCCCCAGGGCAGCGGGAAACCGGCGGTACACCGCCGGTTTTCCGTTTCTGACCGCGGCTGTACCGCCGCAGTCAGAATGCCCATGGGAGCACCGCCAGCCTGTTGGCGGTGCTCCCGCGGTCGTTGGCCCTGGCGGATTTTACCGCCAGGGTCAGAATGACCCCCTTAATCTTTTGAGCATCCAGCCTTCCTAAACTGGGTAGATACCTTGGTAGATGACTACGACAGCTTTTCATTTTCATTTTCACCTGAGGCACATCTATATTGCACTTAGTATTTTCTTTCACAAAGGGAGGACCTATGCTCCATTTCAAGCATACAACTACTATTTCTCCTAGTGTGGGACCATGGATAGTTGGATTTAACAGTAGATTTGGCCATAGTGGCATATTCTTCATGTGCAACTTGTACTGTGTAGGACTCTTTTGTAGTTGATACATTAATATATTTTATACCCCACCACCACAGACAGTTTTGAGCACCGAAGCAGAGTCTGCACTGCGTTGAGGGATGATAAAGCCTGGCAAGATGTTGTGTCTACTTTAACAACATTCATCAACAAAATGGATGTTGAGATTGCTTACCTCATACCTTGGTGTCAGCTTCGCAAGACTGAAGAGAAGGGTGAGTATGTGCAGTTACTTTTCCCTTATTCTGCTAAATTAATATTTTCTGCAGGATATATTTGCCAGTATAAACAAGAAAATGACAAACCATAGTCACAGGTTATGCTGTTTAAAAATCTATTTCTCTATGACACTGTTTTTCAGCTGGTGATTTTATAACAAGTTAGCATCATTACTAAATGTAGACACTGTGCTTCTTTTCCTCCCTCCTCAGGCCCACATTTTGCAATACTTCAAGCTGCATGGTCTGAGTAGCTTAACAAGCATTAGCCAACTCAGTAGGTCTGACCTTAATTATGCAACCATTGCAAATACATGCAGCAAGAAATAATGTTTCAATCCACTATGGAGATCCATTAGCTTTGCCAGTGCTCGGAGGTGGTATTGAAAGAGTTGGTGGTAGTACTAGTAGTGATGACATTACTACTGTGGTCACGTGATATTAATTGCAGTCTTGGTAGTATGTTATTGGTAGTGGTGATGTTGGTGGTGGTAAAAATGGTGATAGTTGTTGTTGGTTGTGGTGAGATGCACCAATAACACCACCACTAATACCCACTTTCCTGCCAATGATTGGATGACTGAAGTATTTAAAAACTGACATGTTAGCTCCAAGTCAAAGCACACCAAATGATTTTAACCAATATATATATTTTTTATTTTAAGTATGAAACGTTATGAATTAGCACTGTGTAATGAATAGAATTTTCAAAAAGACAAGATTTGTTCCACAATACATTTTGGTTAGTACTTACATCTCATATCATGAATAATGCATTCCTAGCAGTATGAGGCTGCCTTCATCAGCACACTTGTTTAAATATAGGGACCTAAAAGGGAATTAAGGCCATCATTAATCTGGGTTCTGCAGAGATTGCATCTGAGTTTTAAGTATCTTTTTGAGAATTGCCCAGGTGGACTTTAATGAGGATAAAACACCTATGCATTATTTTGTCATAGTTGTAGAAGTGTAATGAACTGACAATGAACATGCTGTCTGCGCAATAAAGGCACCTACCCAGAGAACCCAGACTGATGGAAAACCAACACAGCGGGAAGACATCAGTGCAGCTGTAATGAATGGTTTAGATACTACTGTACCATTTAGATACTACTGTAGGATAAACCACGAAATTCTAGGTACTTAAAGGGGGAAAAATAGAACTAGGTATCACAAAGATTGGACAAATCACTCATGGCACAAGAATAAGGTAATTCGTAAACCTTAATCAAATATGTTCCCTATCTTACACTGAAGATGAGAGTTCTAGATACAAAATGTGCATAACAAAGAGGAAACTTAGGCCCATGGTTATACTTTTTTTGCGCCTCATTTCCTTAATTTTCTTTACGCAAATGCGGCTCAAACTTAGCTCCATATTTATATGTTGATATTAGACACATCTAACCATGGAAATGGTTCCACCGGTCCCCTAACGCCTGGTCTGAGCCAGGTATTAAATAATGGTGCAAAGCAAGCTTTGGAGCATTATTTAGCCCCTCATCCCACTTGTGCGTCATTTTAGCATGGGGGGGATAAATATGGGGCTGTGTGGATAGCACCATTTTTTAGTTAGATGCATGAACCTACCTTGCGTCAATGAGATGCAAGCTAGGCGTTCCCATCTAAAAAATGGTGCTATCCCCATAGCATGAAAAGTCATGAGTGCACTGTTCAGAAAGTGGAGGGTATTCAAACACCTCTCACAGGCACACAATAATTCAGAAGCAGTAGCCCTCATGCATCATCATCGGGCTCTGCTCCACGTCAGACTGGCACTGCAATGTCTGACGGGGTCCTACATGAGACCATCTTGCCATTAAAAATTGTATATATCTCAGTACCAAAAATATTAGGTTACTAAGAAACAACTGGAGAGATACAAAATAAAATTGGCTCTGGTGCCTCCTCAATGTAAGAGAATGTTTAATAAACGAACGAGGACCTGGTCAAGATTAAAAACACAGGAAAAGTGAAGGGGAAATAATGATCCCACACTTCACATTCTCAAAGGGTGAAGCACAGTGGCTTCAACCACTACAAAAAGTCAGCATGTTTTGCGCCTAAAAATTGTCTAAAAAATATCCACTGGCGCTTCATCATGACTAGAACAATAATCTTGCTCCAGAATATCAAGTATATGAATGCAATCTGTTCTTTCAATAAATAAATAAAAAGAAAGAAAAAGAGAGTAGAAAATGTTTTACTCACTACAGGTCTGTGTCTACTAGCACAAAACTACTGGTAACCTGTAAAAACAAAAAACATCTATGCCAAAATAATTGTTGATCACCTCAAAAACATAATAAAAACAAAAATATAAGATGACATGAACATAACTGGATGTGCAATACTACAACAACACTCTGCTCAATATTAATGGCACAATAAAATAAATGCTTACTGGCCATGGTCAGAAGAGGGACACCGGAGGATGGGGGACCCCATCCCAGGTAAGTAGGGTAAGTAGAAGTAAGTATTTTTTTAAGTGCCATCGGGGGCCTAACTTGGGGCCCCTGCATGGCACAGGGTGTAGTGGCCATGCCCAGGGGAGACTTGTCCCCTGTGCTGGCCATTGTGGTGGTGGGCATCACTCCTGTCTTTTATAAGACAGGGGTCATGTGGTATGGATGGTTTTGCATCAGGAAATGATGCTAGGCTGGTTAGAGGCGTTTTTTTTTTTAATTTAACCAGCCTAACATCATTTTTTGGTGCAAAAACCCCTTCCTCCATACCACCACCCCCACAAAGCTAACGTCATTTTTGTTTGCGCTAGCCCACCTTTGCATTGGCTTCTGGGGTTCCATAAATGTCATGCCTGGCTGGCGCTCTGGAATGATGCAAGCCGGCGCTATACTTTTTTGACGCAAAACTGCGTTTGCGCAGTTTTACGTCAAAAAGTATAAATTTAGGCCTTAGTGATTAATGCTCTAACTGTGGCTTATACAGAGCAATAGGTCAATCGCCTATCACGTCTTCTATAAAAGCTGAAACCACTGGGCAGAAAGAGCTTGGATTAGAAAGAGCCAAGGAAGAATGGGAAACGGATCTATCATTGATAGTGAAAGTTGAGATTAATATCTGGCAGATTAACACAGCAGAAGTTGTAAATTTGATTTCACTGAAAACATAAACAAAAATAGAAAGTAAAGTAAGTCTTATAGATTCTAACTTATGCTGGAAGTTTGTCTCTTCAACACATGTTAATTTATTGTCCAACAATATTTCGCTTTTGGGGATTAGTTAAAGAGAAAATCAGCTTCATTGTAAGTATACATATTTGCATCTCAGAAAAGCGAATAATATTTAACAATATATCCAAGATACCCGATTCCAACTCAGAAAACGAAATTTGAATAACAAATAGTTATGGCAGCTAAAAAACTAACTAAGCAAAATGGAAAGGTAACAGCTAAGCAAATAGTGACAAGTGGGTCAATTAACTCTCAAAATAATTAACTTTAAGGAGAGAATCAACAAATTAAGAGATCATAGGTGTATTTTTAATGTATCTGTAAAAGATTTTTGGAATATTACAATTAACGTTTGACACATTTTTGGGAGAAGAACAAGACTAGATACTTCAACAATTAAATTTCTTCATTTTCGAAATGTATTGTTATGAGGATCTGGGTGTATTTTATGATATGGCCAGAGGGTCTTATCCCAGTTGGGCTCATTTGTAAACCTTAAGCTCGACCTTTGGTAGCTGTGGCTTAGAACAGCAAGGTTTATATAAAGGAACTAGTGTAAAGCATTTAACAGCACCAAACAACAAAATAAGAGAGTCATACAATAAGAAAGAGATGTGACACCAACCTATACAAATAGAACATATATTTAAATTTTTTTAGAGTTATTGATCATCAAACTCAAACAGAGGGCTCAGATGATATAAACTTTTATAGCATTTGAAAACTTTGATTCCAACTGCAAACAACCATTGGTTAAACAAAACGTTTGTAAACTTTTGAAAAGTTTGAAAGTGATTGTTCGACAACTCCTACCCGAGTTTGGCGACCATTTCTGACAGGGCAGAAGTTGAGGAGGCCAGTATGGATACTTTGGGCAGTTACTTGGTCACCAGGTCGTTTTTCAAGCAAGTTTCAAACTACACAGGACAACAGCCATAGACTTCAATGGAGTGATCCTGATGCTGAGCGATGCAGTTGTAAAGATGCTCAGTGATGCTCCTGATGCTATGCGGTTGATGGGGGTGAATTACATTTGAGTCCACGGTGAGGTGGAGTGATTTTGACTCAGGGTCCCACAAAGTCCTCTTTGTGAGGGTAGAACGGCTACTGATGCAGATCTTCAGTTCTTGCAGCACTGTGGTCAAGGTGCATCTTTTAGTGGGGGACGGTGTCCCTCTAGGTTGAGGAATCCAAGAACAGACAACACCCATTGGCCCAGCATACACAGATGCAACTTTTGGGTATCTTAATTGAGTATCTTGAAGTGTCTGCCATCCAATAGTGGCAAAAATACTGTAGTGGCTACCAAATTTGTGCTTTAGGCTCTTCCAGCTTTAATGTCCCTACTGCTGTTCTAGGGGGGGCAGCCAACTGACTTTTAGAGTCAATGCTTCGATCTGGGGCTGGGAATCAACTTTTCTCCAAGTCAGGAACTCAGAACAGAGTCCAAACTCTACTAGCCCAGAATGCAGCAGGTGCAGTCGCTCCAACGTCGCAGCCTCTCTTTGTGCATTTCCGGCATCTGAAAGATGGTCTTTTGTCATCCTCTCTCAAAGTCCAAGTAACAAATAAGACTTAAGTGCCAGGGGTGCCCATTATATCCTGGGAAAGTGCCCAAAGGGGAGAGTGTGGACACTAGCCAATGGGCTTGTTGGTCCCCTCCTCTTAGGAGGCAAAGTTCTGACAATCTGTGGCATCTGGCAATTTCAGAGAGCAATATTCTTGCCACTCTCAAAATGTCGGGGCCTTTCCTCAGCTGTGAGGATTCCTGCGGCAGTCCGTTGGGCTCCAGCGGCCCAAAACAATAAATATCAACTTCCTTTCCTGCATAAGTAACACTGGGACACCCCTGTGCAGTGCAAGTTATGTTGTTTATTGGGATAAATTCTCTCCAACACATTTCAGCCATATCCTTGGTCACTGGTTACCACAAGTATGGCCAAAACACGTCTGGGAGAAGCTGTCCCAATAAACATCACATCTTGCACTGCACAGGAGTGTCGGAGTTTTCCTTAGGTAGACGGAGGAAGTTGGCATTAAACATATATGTGTATATGGATTAACTTAAAAAACAAAGGTTACAGGGACCTTATAGTTAGGCTCACATTTTAGCCACTTCGCTGCCAGGCCTTTTCCCCCTCAGGTGCCAGGCCTTTTGTTGGCTATTTGGGGCAGTTCACACATAGGCCCTCATAACTTTTTGCCCACATAAGCTACCCTCGCCAAATGTACGTCCTTTTTTTCCAACATCCTAGGGATTCTAGAGGTACCCAGAGTTTGTGAGTCCCCCTGGAGCAGACCAAGAAATTAGCCAAAATAAAGCAAAAACTTTGTTTGTTTTTCTAAATGGGAAAAAGGGCTGCAGAAGGGCGTTTGTGTTGTTCCCCTGAAAATGGCATCAACAAAGGGTTTGTGGTGCTAAAATCACTGTCTTCCCAGCTTCCAGGAACAGAGAAAATCAAACTTTTCAACACAATTTTGACATTTTACTGCGACATACCCCATTTTTACTATTTTTGGGGCTTTTAGCCTCCTTCCAGTTAGTGACATAAATGGGTGTGAACCCAATGCTGGATCCTGAAAAGCTAAACATTTCCGAAAAGCAGACAAAATTCTGAATTCACCAAAGGGTCATTTGTGTAGGTCCTACAAGGTTTTCCTACAGAAAATAGCAGTTGAAATAAAAAAAAATTAATTGAGGTGAAAAAAAAGCCATTTTTCTTCACATTTTACTCTATAACTTTTTCCTGCAATGTCATATTTTCAAACGTAATATACTGTTACGTCTGCTGGACTCTTCTGGTTGCAGGGATATAGTGGGCTTGTAGGTTGATCAAGAACCTTAGGTACCCAGAGCCAATAAAGGAGCTGCACCTTGCAATGGGCTTTCATTGTATACCGGGTTTACAGCAATTAATTTGGTGAAATGTAAAGAGTGAAAACTAGGTATCAAGGAAACCTTTGTTTTCCAAAATGGACACAAGACAAGGTGTTGAGAAGCAGTGGTTATTTCCACATCTCTGAATTCCGGGGTGCCCATACTAGCATGTGAATTACAGGGCATTTCTCAAATAGACATCTTTTTTACACACTGTCTCATATTTGGAAGGAAAAAATGTAGAGAAATACAAGGGGCAATAACACTTGTTCTGCTATTCTGTGTTCCCCCAAGTCTCCCGATAAAAATGGTACCTCACTTGCATGGGTAGGCATAATGCCTGCGACAGGAAACGCAACATGGACACATCACATTTTTACATTGAAATCTGACGTGATTTTGGAAAGTGCCTAGCTGTGGAATTTGGCCTCTAGCTTACCGAGGGAAACCTACCAAACCAGTGCATTTTTCAAAACTAGACACCTAGGGGAATCGAGGATGGGGTGGCTTGTTGGGCTCTCACCAGGTTCTGTTACCCAGAATCCTTTGTAAACCTGAAAATTTGGAGAAAAAAAAAAACACTTTTTCCTCACATTTCGGTGATAGTTCTGGAATCTCAGAGGAGCCACAAATTTCTTTCCACTCAGCATTTCCCCATGTCTCCCGATAAAAATGGTACCTCTCTTGTGTGGGTATGCGTAGTGCCCACGAAAGGAAATGCCCCAAAACACTATCTGGACACATCAAAATTATCAAATACAAAACTACCTGTTTTTTGGGATGGGGCACCTGCGTTTTTGGTCCTGGACTCAGCAGCCATATAGGGAAGCCTACCAAACCCAAACATTTCTGAAAACTAGACACCTGAGGGAGTCCAGAGAGGTGTGACTTGCGTGGATCCCCCAGTGTTTTCTTACCCAGAATCCTCAGCAAACCTCAAATTTAGCTACAAAATTCCCTTTTTCCCACATTTCTGTGTAGGATCCCTGCACCGGTGCACATTTCCTACCACACAATGTTCCCCTCAGTCTACTGGTAAAAATTATACCTTACTTGTGTAGGTGGGCCAAGTGCCTGTGACAGGGAAGAGCCAAAAACATGTAAAAAATGAGGGAGAACCAAAGCGGGTTAAAAAGGGCAGTTTGAAAAAAAATGTTTTTGGCTGACAAGTGGGGCAGAATTCTTATTGGTATAGATGCGACAATGCTGGGTGGTAGGAATTTTGTGGACTTCTGCAAATTTCGGAAGGTTCCATCATAAAAATGTGGGAAAAATGTGTTATTTCCAGCAAAGTTAGAGGTTTGCAGGGCATTGTGGGTAAGAAAATGGTGGGGGGTGCATGTGAAGCACACCACCCTGGACTCACCCAAATGTTTATTTTTCAGGTTTGTCTAGGTCTCATGGATTTTTCTACATGGCAGCATCCCAAAGTCCAAAAAGTGCAGCCCTCACCATTCCAAGTGGGACGATTTTAAGAGTTAGACAAGCTCTCATGGCCCAAATGTAAAACCAAAACCCCAAATAATCAACTGTCGTCTTGCTTTCAGTGCGATAAGATGTTTTAGTGTGCCAGAGGAGAGTTGAGAGACTGTTACCCCGTCAGTTGGGGTGGGGGCATAGCCATGCCCTTACTGGTTGGTAGCCACCACCCCACTATAGGCAAGGGTCGCTCCCCTGGGGGACACATTTATTTTAGGACATTTCTGCCCACCTTGGGGCAGATCAGCCTATTGTTCTTAGGCCAATCTGAAATAGCCTAAAATAAATTTGCCCCCCCAGGGGGGAACAACCCTTGCCTAAGGGGTTGCTCCCCTTGCATGAAATTGGCGCAAAATTGGGGGCAGATTGGCCTAAGACCAATAGGCTGATCTGCCTCGAAGGTGGGCAGAAATTGCCTAAAATAAATTAGTCCCCCAGGGGGAGCGACCCTTGCCTAAGGGGTCGCTCCCTATCTGTAAAAAAAAAAAAAATCCCTTGTGCCTAGGGGGCAGATTGGCTAATTAATTTAGGGGTCACTCCCCTTAGGTCAGCACCACAAAAAAAAACATCCCTGGTGTCTAGTGGCATCCCTGCAGCATGATCGCTATGCTATTGTGCTGCAGGAATGCTCGGAGAGACATGAAAAGGGAAGGAAAAGCCTTTCCTTCCCTTCTCATGCCCCCCCTGACTTCCCTGCCCCCTTACCAAGGAGAAACTAATCTCTTTCTCCATGGATCGCGCTGGAAGCATGCTTCCAGTGCAATGGGAGGCGACCTCTGATGAGATCAGTGCGCGATTGCGTGCTGACGTCATCAGATTTCACTGAGTGGGGAGGTCGGGGTTGGTTTGGGGTGGAAGGGGAAGCGATTCCCCTTCCATCCCTGCCCATAGGAGTGGGGTGTGAGGCCCTCGGAGGGAGCTGTAGTGCTGGCACCTGAGCACCATGGCAGCGGGCGCAACCACCTCATCCATGGCACCCGAGGTGATAAACATACAAAACCATAGAAATTTACCTGTTATAGTGAGTTATCTCAAGTAACTATAACTCATGCCCTAAGGTAACTATAACTCATGCCCCATATGAACCATAAATGTTTGACGTTTAAAAGAAATTAAAAAAGGAAAATGCCACAGATACATCTGAAGTAGAACACTCAAGTTTCAATTCGAGAGTCTGTGGGCTTAACATTTACGCCATAGGCGACTCCTTACTGTGATGCATCCAGACATCCCTATGACAGTCAACCCAAATGTGATTGTAAAAAACATGAATGTTCCATCACTAGGAAGGTTTAACAGCCAAAACACAAGTAAATAAACAAACACACTGCCAAGCGATACTAGGATCTGAACCTTCAGCCTACTGGGTGACAGCACAAGACCTTGACCATTAGGCCAGAAGTGACTATGTTCTGCTCTGCATCCAGACGTAACTATAACATTCATACCAAACATCTTGATAGTTTTACTCTTTGAAGTCATTGTTTCTCTCTCTCTTCCATCCCATTATGGGATGGGATGGAAGAGAGAGAGAGAGCAAGGGAGTGAAGGGACTGCGGGGGCGCCAGAAGGCCCCCACAGTCCTTGCCTGCTCCCCACATCCTGGACATAGCAGGAGCTGGCCGTGGGGGATGGTGGTCCTAAGGGCCATTATTGACTCCTTAAGGGGGTTTCCCCTCCAATGACTGTTGCCTCTGGGAGGTGGTGGTTCCAGGAGCTGTGGGGGGGCTGCACGGTCTCCCGCACAGAACTGAACATTTGCCCCAGGGTGACGGTGGTCCCTGGGAAAGTGGGAGGCTTCCACCACCAGCAGCGCCACACCATCAGGACAATGCCACGCTGTATTACGGGTTGTAATACAGCATGCAGCATCCTTTTGGCATGTTGGTGCCGGCAGTGGAACTACCTCTTCCCCGCTGACCGCCACCACGACTGCTGCCAGTACTGGTGCTCTTTCGGTGGCGGCAGCTTTGGCGGGCTTGTAGAAAGACAGCTAAAGTCGTAATGAGGTCCTTAATCTTCATGTTCTTATTGACTCCAGGGCCAGTGGAAATATCCTCAATCTATCCATGGCTGAAAAATTGGGTATCTCCTGCATGACAAAATCAGAACCTGAACCTGTGAAAGCAGTTGATGGTTCAGTTCTTTCCTCTAAACTGATACGGTTTTAATACCACAACACTGACTTTGGTTGGTGATAACGGTCACATAGAATCTTTGATCTTATTGAGACACCAGCTTTTGGTGTGATTATAGGCATCCCCTGATTAGAGCATCACAACCCAGTCCTGAGAACTATAACCTGGATTCCCCCTTTTGTAAGACAACATGTTATCAAGAAGCTCAGGAACCAGTTTTAAAAATTAATTGGGCGGTTGCACATCATTCTCACCCTTACACATTACCGCAGGAATATCATGACTTTTCAGATGTCTTTGATCCTATAAAAGCTGCCCAGTTACCACCTCAAAGGGAGTATGATTGTAGACTCGATCTCATTCCTGGGGCAGTACTCCCATGCAGTAGAATTTATGCTCTTACTGAGCCAGAAACCCATAATTTACATAAATATTTGGACAAAATGTCAGAACTAGGATTCATAAGGCATTACACCACCCATTTCCTCACCTCTTTTTTTCGTCCCAAAACAAAATGGGGAATTACTGGCCTGCTTTGACTTTTGCTCAGTTATCAAGGCCACGATTTAAAAAATCGTTACCCATTGCCGTGCTATTAGATCACGCATGTGGCTCCACTATCTCTACAAAGTTAGATCTACATGGTTCTTATCACTTCATGCATGTTAAAGCTGGAGATGAGTGGAAAACAGCTTTCAGAATAAAATTTGGCCTATTTGAGTATACTGTAATGCCTTTTGGTCTCTGTAATTCCCCAGCGGCATTTCAGTATTTCATCAACAAAGTTCTCCATGACTTCTTGGATGTTTGTGCAGTTGTCTACATAAACAATATTTAGAATTTCTCTAATTCTGAGCAAGATCATGTCCTGCACATAAGAACTATTCCTCAGCATTTCAGAGAGCATTCGCTGTACACTAAATTAGATAAATGTACATTGCACTACCCTCTCTTCCCGGAAGGTATTACAATGCTCCGAAAAAAAGGTAGAAGCCATTCTTTCTTGGCCGTCACCTACTTCTGTTGAAGAGATCCAAGAGAGTTCTTGGTTTTTCCAACTTTTATCTGAGCTTTATTGCAGGTTTTTCAGATATTGTAGTACCAATTACTTAGTTATTAATGAAAGGACAAACATTCTTGTGGTCGGAAGTGGCTGAACAGTCCTTTCAAACCTTAAAGCAGAAATTCACAACAGCTCCCATTCTGTCACATCCAGATCCTGATCAGCCATTCTTTGTTGAGGCGGACGCTTCACAAAAAGCCATTGGTGGGGTGTTATCTCAGAGAAATCCCAAGACTGGCCATCTGCACACCTTAGCGTATTATTCCCGAAAGCTACTACCTGTTGACCAAAACTACAGTGTGGCAGAGAAAAAGTTATTGGTCATCCAGGCGTTTTTTGCAGAATGGTGTCATCACCTATTGGGGGGAAAACACACCATTACAATTTTCATAGATCATAAGAACTTACAGTTCCTTACGTCAATAAGGTCTCACACCTCACCAAATACTCTGGCTACACTGTTTTAGTGATTTCAATTTCCTTAACACTTATTGTCCTGGAACAAAGCAAATGCAATCAGGCATTTTGTCTAGGTTAGGGCAAAAAGAAGACAAGGAGAACTATACACCCCCTCCTAGTATTATACCCTCTGAAAAGATTGTGGCAGTGACAATAGCCAATACTTCTTGACTGAAATTAAGAAGGCACTATAGACAGTTAAGACTCAGGAATAGCTGCTTAACCGAAACCACAGCATAAAAGAAGGATACCTTTTTCATGACCAAAAGATGTTTATACCACAAGGAGATTTGAGACACCAAGTCATAGAATGGCACAGCGACTCTGCATTAGCTGGGCACCCAGGCATCCAGAAGACCCTAGGGAAAATCTTAAGAAATTTCTGATGGGAAAATATTCAAAAGGAGGTTCAGACTTTACGTGAATTCTTGCCCTGTGTGTGCTCATAATAAGACTCAACACTTAGCTCCTCATGTCTTCTACGGCCATTACCCATTCCATCGGCTCTTTGGCACACTATCAGCTTGATTTTTGTAACTGATTCACCAGAATCTAAACATTTGCCACCATTCTTGTAGTGGTAGATATGTTATCCAAAATGCTCCACTTCATTCACCTCAGAAAGATACTCTCAGCCGTTTTTTAAAATTATTATATTACTACAGATCGCAGTTCACAATTCACGTCAAAATTCTGGAAAGTCCTATGTACTACATTAGGAATTGAGTTGGCTCTTTCAACATCCTATCATCCCCAAACAGATAGTCAACGGAAAGAGTCAACTAATCTTTAGAACAGATCATTATGTGTTTAACCTCCACTCTTACTAGTCAGTGGGACCAGGCCCTGCCATTGGCCAAGTTCTCATATAATAATAGTGTTCATACCACCTTGGGGTACTCTCCTTTCATCTTCCTCTCAGGTTATCATCGACTGTCCCTTCCAGTGATTTTACCTAACACACCAGAGCTCATGCTTTCAGTCTCTGAAAGGTTACTGACATTACAAGACCCACAAGATCAAGCCTGTAAATGTTTAGCACAAAACAAACTAATCATGAAGGCATGAGTCGATAAATGTAGAACTCCTGAACCTAATTATGAGAAAGGAGACATGGTGTGGTTATCCACTTACAACCTCAAACTTGAGGGACCAAGGAAATTCAACCAAGAGTCATAGCTCCTTTTCCGATTATTGATATTCTTATACCTGCCAGATGAATATGCTATACATCCAGTGTTTCATGTTTCTCTTATCAAACCAAGTCATCCACACACAAAAAGAATTTAACTCCGCCCCTGGTGGTAGTGGGAGAACATAAAGAATATGAAGTACAACGTATCCTAGATGCAAAACGCATTAGAGATTTTTTTTTTTTTTATTGATTGGAAGGGTTACACCCCAATCTCCTGTGCTTGTTTAAAGAAAGCTCCCGGGGGCATGTTAAAAATAAAGAGTTGGGGTGCATGGGAACCCCCTCCTAGGCTTATTTATTCCACAGGCACCATCACCTCCCCGGGGCTTAATTTCTATAGAATAAGAGTAGGCCACAAGGCACCTCCTCAGCCCTGGTAACAAGCCACCTCCCCGGGGCTAATGAAATAATGAATGCAGGGGGCACATGGTGCACCACATCCCTGGGGACCAGCATCTCCCTGGGGCTCAAGAAGAAATGACTGCGTTGGGGCGGCACTGCCCCCCCCAGCTACTGGGACCGCCACCTCCCTGGGGCTATTCATGTAAATTAAGGGGTGGGCTGCTCTTCCCCCTCCCCCCGCAGCCCTCGGGACCCCCACCTCCCCGAGGCAAATACACCATTAGAGGGGAGCCCTCCTCGAGGAGCCATAGGTGGCCCTGGGAACAGCAACCTCCCAGGGCCGGCTCCTGCTACGTGCAAGGGTGCCCACCCCTGGGACATAGCTGTTTGCTCTGACTTGGCAAGAGCTTTGACAGCTCGCGCCACGTCAGAGTAAAGACTCCGGTTCCAGAAAGCAAGAACTGACAAACAGCTGTCACTTGCTGGAAGCAGAGGTTTCCTCTGTTTACCTGCCCACAGACATGCAGGCAGGGAAACACAGGAAACAATTGCTTTGGCAGAGAGTGAGCTTCATCTTAAGGAACTCCCTGTGTGCAAAGGCAATGCGGCCTCCCGCAGGGGGCGGGGCGCCGGCTGGGATGGTGGGAGCCTTCAGACTCCCCTGCAGTCCCATTGCACACTGGGTGCCCTGCAGGGAACCCAGGACAGATGGCCGGGCCCTGGGGAATGGGTTCCCTGGGGCTCAGATCGGCTGTGGGAGAGGGACTGTGTGGCCCCTTCCCAAAACAGTAAAGAAAGGTAGGCCAGCCCCAGGGGAAGGGGCCCCTGGGGCTGACATTGGCCTGGTGTGGGAGGCTTACACAGCCTATGGTATTGTAGTGGGCCCCAGGGGATGTGGTCCTCAGGTCCAAAATTAACAGGGGGAGGGGAACGCATGCCCTCCTTCCCCCACACTGCACATTTACCAGGGTAGCACTTACTAACTAACCAGTAGAAAGTGCTCCAGCTGGGTAAGCCTTTTGTGCAGACTGTGGACTCTTGTTGGATAAAGGAGCATGTGAGCTTCTGTTCTGGACATGATGCTCATTTCACAGAAATTAAACCTCAGCAGGAAGCACTTACAAATATAAAAGTAGCAGGTGCTACAGTTGAAGCTCCACTTCTGGAAAGGACAAAAGATCCTAACTCCTGGGCTTTGTGTAGGCAAAGCAAGTGTTTACTCCACGATTCCCCGTCGAATAATGATATGAAATTCTCAGTGGAGGTGAATGCATCTTTCATCTATTGGAGCACAGTCTCACACCCACTCTCACCCCAGGTACTCTCACAGCCACTCTAACACCCGGATACACCCTCTCACACCCAGTGACAGGCCCTGTGGCCAACTCCTGCTGTGCATTCCCAAAGGCCATGTGCTGCATGGGGTTGGGTGGTTATAGAGGGTTGGGCGAAGGGCCTGGCTGCTACCTGTGCACGCCTGTGGTTGGATTAACGTATAGTAATCAAAGTTACTTGAAGTAAAAAAAACATAGAAATTCACTGTTAGACCTGGCATCCTCGGCGTGGTCTCCCCTATCTTTTTGCCTGTGCTTCCCATGTTTTTAATGTGTGCTAGACTTTGTTTTTGCTGTTTTTGGTACTCTGAGCACTTTACCACTGCGGTCCAGTGCTAAAGTGCAAGTGCTCCTGTGTAAATTGTATGTGTAATTGGCTTATCCATGATTGGCATATTTGATTTACTGGTAAGTCCCTAGTAAACTTCACTAGAGGTGCCCAGGGCCTGTAAATCAAATGCTACCAGTGGGCCTGCAGCACTGGTTGTGCCACCCACATAAGTAGCCCTGTAAACATGTCTCAGACCTGCCACTGCAGTGTCTGTGTGTGCAGTTTTAAGCTGTACACTTGCCAGGCCTAAACCTTCCCTTTTTCTACATGTAAGGCACCCCTAAGGTAGGCCCTAGGTAGCCCTACGGGCAGGGTGCAGTGTATGTTAAAGGTGGGACATGTACTGGTATGTTTTACATGTCCTTACAGTGAAATACTGCTAAACCCAGGTTTCACTTTTGCAAGGCCTATCTCCCTCAAAGGTTAACATGGGGGCTGCCCTTAAATGATATTTAAGTGCAGATTCCCTTTGGAGGCAGATAGCAATATGGAGTGTGGTGTCCCTGAACTCACAATTTAAAAATAAAGCTTTTGGTAAAGTTTTTTTTTTAAATTGTCAGTTTGAAAGTGGGCATTTTCTTGCTTAAACCATCCTGTGACTCTGCCTGTTTATGGATTCCCTGTCTGGGTCAGACTGGCAGTTGGGCTGGTGTGAATTCCCTCTAGACAGTGAGACAAAGGGAGTTGGGGAGTAGCCTACTTATCCTGATGGGCCATCTGAGCTGGAGTAGAGGGAGGAGTGGGCACTTACACCTGAATGGGCTGCGCCTCCCCTCACACAATGCAGTCTCCAACCCTCTGGTGTGAGTCTGGAGCCTGGCCTGGGCAAGGTAGGATCTTGCAAACAAGAGAGACTTCCCTATGAAGTTTGTCAACTTCAAAGGGAGAAAGTTGTATAAGTATTGGACCCAAAACCCCTGAAAATCAGATTTCTTCAAGGATTCAAGAGGAACCTCTGCCAAGGAGAAGAGCTGAAGAGAAGTGTTGTCCCTGCCTGTGACCATGCTTTGTTGGGCTATCCTGCAGTTGCTGCTTCTGCCTGTGAGAGGGGTCAAAGACTGGAATTTGTTGGGCATTCCTGCTTGAGAAGAATCTCTAAGGGCTTGAGTTGAGCTTGCCTCCTGTTGCTGAAGTCTCAGGGCCATCAAACACTTCTCTCTGTCAGCACCTGGACTCTCTGATGAGACTCCTGCCCAGCCAAGTGGTGCCCCATCCAGTCCCTGGGCCCTTGAAAGGTGAAGCCGGTGGAAAAGAGCTGAAATCCACGCAAAGGCCACTGTGCAGGGAACTTTTTGACGCACCATCTGCAATGCAACTGATAAACGACGTGCCGCCGGCCTTGCGGCTGAAATCGACACTCCACCTGCAACGCAGCTGGAAGATTGATGCATTGCGGCTGGAGAAACGATGCTCAACACCTGCTAGTGGCTGCTAATAACAACACAAACCCCTCGCTGCGCGGTTTCCTGACACCTTGCGACCGGATTTCAAATGCAACATCGCTGGGTGCGATCATTCGACGCAAAGCCTGCCTGGACCCAAGGTGTCTGTCCAGAAATCGCTGCATCGCTCTCTTGCAAGGGAGAAAAACGACTCATTCCCAACCGGAGAAGGAAACAACACACGGCCTCACTTGCGAGTAAGGAATCAACGCATTGCAGTTTTTTCCGACGCACGCGCGTCTGTGCAGCTTTATTTTTTACGCAAACCAGGTACTTTTATGTAACAGCAGCATTCTCACTGTTTTCTAAGGATTAAGACTCATTCATTTATAAATTCATCTCTGGACTTGTGTATGTTGGATTTTTGTCATTTTGGTCTTGGTCTTGTTTGATTTAGATAATTATCACTATTCTACTAAGCGGGTGTGGTGTCCACTTTGTAGTGTTTTTACATTACTACTGTGTGTGTTGGCACAAATACTTTACACATTGCTTCTGGGGTTAAGCCTTTCTGTTCATGCCAAGCTACCAAGGGGGTGAGTGGGGGTTACCAAGGTGTGTTTCTCCTTTACCCTGACTAGAGTGAGGGTGCCTGCTTGGACAGAGTGCAAACTGTCTGCCAACAAGAGTCCCCATCTCCAATATTCACTCAAAAAACCAAAGGTTACAGGGATGTTATAGTTAGGTTCTGAATTTACTCTCACAAAACCACAGAAATTCAGCAGTTAGAGTTCAAGTAACTATAACTCGTGGCCTAAGGTAACTATTACTCGCACACTCGCTATGCACTGCTAACTACCCCAGATATTACAGCACTAATGACAACTTTTATAACATCAATGAAAATATCAAAGAAACATTAGAAGTCAAATTATTGAAGAAAAAACTGTTCATGGCAGGGTGCGAGCTTTGAAGCTATTTTCAATGCCAGTGTAATCTATTGAAACATTTGAATGTTCGCTATAGCTTGGCTAAAATTGCTACATTCACACCAAAATTGCAGAAATGTATTCAATGCTTTAATTGAAGCAAATTAAATGTTTTTTATTAAGAATTTTAGTTTTATAATCTGCACGTTTGAGTATAGTTATGGATTACAGTAGGTTTTTTATATCTATGGATTTTCAATCATGTGTGCCCTTTAAAATTTATGATAAAGATAGTGCTCCTTTGTGTGATCAAGGCTGTGGATACAGCCCAAATGCGTCACAGCGGGCTTTTGAAATAAAAGCAATCTCATATAACCAGTGGTGTCTGTGCCTTTTCGGCTAAGAGTCAGGATGATTTCTCTACATACATATAGATATGTACATAAATATATATACTCATAAAACATACACTTGCATTCTTTGCTTTCAATGATAAATGCCAATTGTGATGTAGCAAGTAATGAAAGATTCTAGGAAAATAGATATGCAGAATCCAATCCCAATAAAAATGTTTAATCAGTTAGGATCTTTTTTCTGTTACATTAAAGGAGATAAGACATTTGAACCAAAAACATCTTGATTTCCATCTCCACTAACACTCTGTAATGTTTCAAAAATGTGAACTGTACCGCCCACATGAGCGGTGGATGCTCTGCATATTTCTGTCAGAGAGGCACTTTGTGACTTTGCTTCCATGGTCGACAAACCTCTTGTTAATCTACCTTGCATGTTTTGGTAAAGATCCCATTCTGCCTCCTTATATTCCAAGGTAATTGTGGATATGACCTACCTGCTACATGATTGTGTCAAAGGTTTTAACAAAATAGAATTTGACCCCTTGGATTCAATCAGAGCAAATCTTTCCAAATAAATCATGAGGCCCTACTCTTCAGTCTTTTGATCAAAAAAGAAGACTGGTGAGAATATCTTGTGCTCTATATGAATAATGAATCGGAGGAATCAATGGAGCCATCTTCCCTGGAATATAGGCTACTGCATGCCCCTCTCTTAAATTAAAGAAAATGCTATCACAAACATATCAGACACTCATGAGAAACACACAGAGGGACCTTGACACACTGAGGCATAAACGGCAAATAGATGTGGGTGAGATAGAGGAGGAAGATTAGGCAGAAGTGCCATAATTCCCTAAACGAATAGTGATCAAAGCCAGATACAAACTGGTACAATTAAAAATATGGTACTAGGTTTATTACACCAGAACACATTTATGTGCTATAATGATTATTACTAATTCCTCCTGTTTGCATCAATGTGGGCTGGAGGGAACTCTACACCACACACTGTGGGAGTGTCCAAAACTGAACAGTGGAGACCTCTGACGGTCGGTTTGAGAGACTGGCCCAAAGGGCAATACTGGGAATATGAACAGAAATGAACACCAATTCATATCAAGAAATACTGATAAACATGGGGTTCTTAATAGTGAATATAGAAATAGCACAAAGATGGGGAGTGGCCAAGACTCCTAGAACAGCGGACCGGGAACAAGAAATGGACATGAGTTGTACACAAGAAAGGGATATATATATATATATATATATATATATATATATATATATATATATATAGGCAGAGGATGTACCAAACAAATTGATAAAGTATGGTACGGATGGACATGTGTTTATGACAATTAAAATATAGCAACTAGGTTGGGGAGGGGTGATTGGTTATACAGTGTTTTGTATGCTTAGGTTTAAAATCAATAAAGTGCTATACCAAAAAAAGAATGAAGGCGGGGACCAAATGTAGGAAACCCAACCATCCAAAATTCTTTAAAATGGTTGCCGAAAGGATAGAGAACCTTATTCCCCTAATCTCATTTTGCCAAAGTAACAGCAACAAAAGCAATAGACTAGGGGTTCAAATGGTGGACCCTATAATACTTGTCAGACCAATAACAAATCTCAAACCGGAAATGAGGGTCCAGAACAAGGTTGAATATGATTAAAGCCTTAAAACAGTCTAGAAGCTTAATTATGTCCATCATCCAGATTTCCTTCTGGACCTGTAAAGGTTTTGATGGTGGCCCAGAGCAACTTCAGAGCTGAGAGTTTAAGACCCAAATAAAATCCATCCTAGAGATACTTCAGAACCTGACCCAAAGTCTTCTTTGTGGGCATAGATGTATAGATGTACACCCCCAAGAAAAGGTACCCCAGTAATGATTATAGGAGGATAGAGTGGACGTTCTACTCAAAGTCTGGACAGAACGGATATTCTGTCAGATAATCCTCTGTCCGCCAATGCAGACCTCTCATTCTCCAGGCCATCAGCCTGAGTTTTCTCAGGCTGATGACCTAAAGATGAGGATAAGACATCGAGGCCCCAGACACCTTCCTCCCATGTTTTTGCACAAAAAAGTGGAACTATGGTGTTCTACTGGGTGGCAAATAAGTCTATGGGCCTCATTACGAGTATGGCAGTCTCATGACCGCCATGTTGGTAGTCCGACCCCCAACAGGCTGGCGGAGTAGACCGCCAAATTATGACATTGGCCTTGGTGCATACAGAAGACCGCCAAAGCACCACCGGCACCGCCAGGCAGGACAGACCACCGTGGTCAAATGGATGCCCAAACAGTCTGGCAGAGACCATGTTTCTGCCAGACTCATTACGAGGTTGTACACTACCGACATTACCGCTGCGGTCGAACCAGCACGGAACACCAGGCAGAAAATAACCGTATAAAAGGAGACACTAATCTCCAGGAAGCCATACACATCTGGAGCCGCCATGGAACCACAACTAGACGTCACTCCGCTGCTCATGCGTGCCAAAAGACAATGGAATCATCGCCAACGAGGACGACAACAACTGTAAGTACACACACTCACCTGTTACACTTGTAAATTGTCTAATATGATACAGTTATATAACATACCATAGGGAGGAGGGTGTGAGGGCTGCACACACACGTAATAGTACAGTGACACACACCCTCACATATTGCATCAAGGACACCAACACAGCACGCACACCGTAGCCAGCACACACACACACAAACCAAATGTCAATAACACACATTTATGCAATACAGCACAGGGCCAGCCTCACACATTCCCATACAACATAGCAACACGTCACAACAACACTACAACTGCACAAATATGAACACATGTCACAAACTCACAACCAACACTGGTCAGTGACGTGACACACATACAACACAATGAACACCCATCTTTGATGGAACACACACAATTACACCATCATACAACTTAGCAATTGACATACACATCACACACCCACACAACACATCCAACCCATTATGCCATGCACAATACACGCAGACTCAAACAGTCAAAATGCACAAAGCCACACAGCGCAACAACAAACACATATCAACACACACACAACACAATACCATGACATCAACATATTTCACCACATATACATAACCCATCACACAACACACACCCTATCCTTGGGATACAAAAGCACTGCACACAACCTCACATACTGCTCTAACAATACATGAAGCACAAGCATCACACAAACACACAATTACAGACACACTACCAATGATAGCCAGGAACAATGCAAACCTAGGAAAGGAAATGCAGGCCAAAGATGTAAACAAAAAAACAACTGGTTGACTTCAATGAGTCCAAACGGAAATAAATATAAATGTCCAAGGCCATAGACCAAAAGTATTTCAGTTGCACCAAAGGCACAAAATGGCTCCCAACTTGACTCCTTTCTGCCATGTAATCTCCACAGGTAGGAGCATCAAGGGGGCAGGCAGGCACCTCAGGGATTCTTGGGGATGGGGGCGGGTTTGGGCTTCGGCTTTGAAGGGTGGGCTTTAGGCTTTGGTTTAGGAGGGGTTGGACTCTTTTGAGAGGGGTGGACTTCTTATTGGAGGGAGAGGGGCATGGGTGCTGGCATGGTGGTAGGGAGGCCTTGAAGGTGGAAGAGATGGACTTGCTGAGGGTCAAATTTCATTCAAGGGTGTCATGGGGGAGGAGTAGGGAAAGGTCAAACTCGGAAAGGAATACTTTTTTTGACACACTGGGACGGTCATCAGAAGTGGGTTCGGGTGTGGAAGGTGAGGGAGTGGCTGTCTGACGTTTATGTGTGGATGTCTTGGGTGCATGTTTGTGGGAGGTGTGCTTGTGGGGGGTGGGTGTCTATTGAGTGGGTGAGTGAAGGCAGTTATGTGTCTTGGGCTCAGGGGGGTGGAGGTGCTGGGGGATGCCATGGTGTGTAGGTGGCTGTCTTTTGGGCTTGTGACGGCATGCATGGTGGATGTGCTGCATGTTGGCATGCCAGTGGCTGTGGTGTCTGCGGGTGAGGTGACTAGGGTGGTTGTCTGAAGGTCTGCTGGGGTAGGATAGGTGTGGTTGCTGGATCACTGAATGTTGGTGTGGTATCTGCTGGTGTGTCAGGTGTTGTGTCTGTGATGCTGGGAGTGGTGGGGGTGGGGGTAGTGGGTGAGGGTCAGGGCAGACTGTTGCTGTGTCTGCCTGTGGATGTTGTCTATGTGCGTACCAGTGTTGTGTCTTGAGGTGCTTTTGTTTGTCTGGGCTACTATTGGAAATTGAGGTGGATGCATGCCTGTCTGTGTGCTTTGCTGGGTCAGGGAAGGGGGGATTTGGACTGGGAAGAGGAAGGTGGAGGGGGGACGGAAGACAAGTGGTGACTGGCTGCCATCGGTGTGGAGGCCAGAGCCTGTAATGATCTCTGTAGGCCAACGATTGCACCATGAATGCCCTCCAGGAACAAATTGCTCTATTGGATCTGGCTTGCCAGTCTCTGGATTGCATTCATGATGAGAATCTGAAACACAGAGATCGTCCTCAGGAGGTCAATAGCCTCCTCACTGAGGGCAGCAGGGCTAACAGGGGCCTGGGCAAAGGTGACTGCAGCAAAGGAGACGCCCACCCTTTTGGATGGGTGGGCACAGCCAATTGGGTGGGGAGCTACAGGGAGGGCAGTGATAGAAAGGTGGGGGGGTGGACAGTGATGGTACTGGGTTGGTCCTAGATGGGTCTGCCACCACTAGGGAGTGGCCACCGAAGGAGGATTCCAAAAAAGATGTAGTCTAGTTAATGAGACATATGTGCTCATGTTGCACTTAACTGCTCCTCTGGCGCACCATAGAGCTGTCCACCAGCTTCTCCAGCTCCTCGGGTGAGAAGACAGGGGCCCTATCACCTGTAGGATGTGTCATGATTGCTACCAGAGGCAGTACACAGCAGCTCAGGTCCTGGAGTTTTTGCTGGAAGCAGTGTCAGGAGTCAAGTGAGAGATATTATGAGATAGCGGTCACGTCCACCACATAAGAGACTGTCACCGCCTGCAGACATCGCCATTGGTCCTAGACCGCCGAAGACAGCAATGTGTCCCAACGGCAATGTCCACCTCAGTAGTAACCACGTAAGGCCATGAAGACTTCAGCTGTCGGTCGCAGATTGTTTCTTATTGACCAGTACAGTAGGTCAGGCAGTCACCATTTTAAGGCCCTTAGATGGTCAGAAAAGTTTATTTCATGATGCGTCACAAGATCAGAAACATATATACCGCATTGTCTTGAGTGCTGGCATTAATTAACCATGTATGAATGTCCAGATTAAAGTGACATGTTGTCATGGTGATAAGATAAAAGTAAGGTATCCTTAGTGGGAGAGTCAGCACTCTCTTTTCAATTGGCTAGATATTTCTTTTTGCTTTTTATGCAATGCATATTTGGATGTTCATATAACAGAGGCTCCCTGAATCATGCATTTACATTTCCATGTCATAATTGAGGGAAGGGGATGAGATTCCACTAGGTTGACATCATTAACATTGGTGTCTGCTGTGTACCATGTTTCTACTCTATCATTTGCCATGTGACAATATGATATGAGACATATGTTTAGAAACTTACAAGGGACACAATGAGTGACGGACATACCTTCTTATTTTCCCTCACATAGTTACCCTGGAATGAGAAAGGTCAGACAACCACCACTGTACCGTCCTCTAGCAGACCTGCAGACCATGGAGGATCAACATGTCATTCAGATCTACCGCCTGGGTAGGCAGACAATTCTGGATTTCTACTATCAGTTTGAGCCAGATCTGATGCCTGCCATTCATTGTCCAAATATCACACCACCCATTGTACAAGTCATGTCAGTGCTGTATTTCCTGGCCACAGGGTCCTTTCAGAAAACATTGTGGCCCTAACTGAAGGCATGTCCCAGCCTGTGTTCAGTCTGGTCTTGAAGGATGTACTCTCTGCATTGTTAAAACTACTGGACATCTAAATCCGATTTCCACAACGTGAGGATTTGGTTCATGTGAAGGCAGATCTTTATGGATTGGCACACATCCCACATGTAGTGAGAGCCATTGATAGTACCCATGTAGCCTTTGTTCCCCCGCATGGCAATGAACAGATGTATTGGAACAGGAAGAACTTCCACTCCATTAATGTCCAAGTAGTCTGTTTCGTGGACCTCTACATTTCCCAAGTATGTGCATGGTACCCGTGTTCAGTTCATGATACCTTCATCATGCGGAACAGCGCCATCCCAGAGTTGATGACACAACACTACCCAGAGAGGGCCTGGTTGGTTCGTAAGTCACATATGTCATGTGTGTTAGTATCCTATGTCTGCTGCCAAATGTAAGGATGTCCAAGATTTATCTTTGCACATATGTAATGATTCCTTCCAGGAGACCCCGGCCAACAAATCTGTCCCTGGTTGTTGACATCAGTGAGGTACTTAACCACGTCAGGGGAAATACACTTCATTGAGGCCCATGGAAGGACACGGCGTTTCATGGAGCGGACATTTGGGCTCCTGAAGGCAAGATTCCGTAGCATTGATAAGTCTGGTGGAGCCCTCCTCTACTTCCCTGCCAAAGTGTGTCAGATCATTGTGGCCTGCTGCATGTTCCACAACCTCGCCCTGAGGTGTCAGATCTCATACATCCCTGATGAGGGGGAGCCAGCAGTTCCACCGGGTGAGAATGCAGAAATGGCAAGTGAAGATGACAGTGATGAGGATGAAGGTGGAGACATCCGGGCAGATCTCATCAATCAGTACTTCACCTGACTGTAGGTATGTGTTGTTCTGTCACTGTGTTTCTTGATTTCAGGCCACTGTGCATGTGTGTCAAGAATGACATAGGTGAGTAGCATGCCTACAGATACCTGACCATGGTAAGTGAAGACTTCCCTGACTGGAGACAGTTGTATTGAGCTCTGTATAATGGGGTATGTTCCTTTAGTAGGTCATGGTATTGGTATGTGATAAGGATTTAGCTCATAAATTGCACTAATCTGCTTGCCAACTTGGATAGACAAAGTCTTACATGTCCCTCACTTCAGTGGTCTGTGGGATGTTAGTTAATAAACACCTATCCTGACGCTCTAAATTGTGAAGATGTGCTTCACTGTGTGATCATTGGCTTGTGGCCAACCTGTGTGCTGGACAGTGCTATAAATGGGGATTGATGATTGTCTACCTGTATCATTGTGTATGCATTGAACCTAGAATCAACAGTATATGTGACCTGTCTATTACCACATTTGCTAGATTTGAGTGTATTAAGTGTATTCAAGAACATTCACAGTTAACTGTTCCAAATGGTTGAAATATGACTCAAACATTTGTTGTAATTTAGTTGTGTTTATTTACAAGTGCACAGAAAAATAAAATTAATGGATCAAAGCAATAAAGTGCAAACAGTGAAGGGTTCAGTCATGGTGGATGTTAACATCGGGTAGCTGCTACAACATTTGGAGTCTCAAGTCCAGTGTACTACTATCCATGAAAAATGGAGAGTGGGTATAAAATAGTCAACAGGGTGTATCAGTGGCACGCAAGGTGACCCAGTCAGTAGAGGATCACTTCTTGGCAGTGGTTGTAGTCTTGGCATCTGCACCTCCTGGTTATTTTGTTGGATGTACACGTTTTCAGGAGGGAGGGTTGTCAGCTACAGAGGCAGGGGTGTCTGAGGCACGTCCTACCCCTCCATTCCACTGGCTGCCACAGATGTAGAAGGTGCTGAGGTTACATGGCCCGTGGAAGGGGTTTTGTGTTGTGGACAGACCCTGCTCAGGGTGGTGTTGATCTCTCTCAGCACCCCACTTATGGAGACCATGTTGGAATTGAGGGCCTCTCGCTGTTGTATTACTTCCTAGTGGGTGTCCCTCCGCAGCTGCTTGAACTCCCCCATCATGGCAAGTACCTGGCCCATCATGCCTTGGGACTGTTGGTAAGCTCCAAAGACTTGGGAGATGGTGTCCTGGCCAGTGTTATCCCTAGCAGCCACAGTCCTCTGGCCCACACCGTCCCTCCTATGAACCCTACCCCCCACATGCCTGCGCCCTTGGCACACTTTGCCCACTACCAGTGGTGGCAGGTCCTTTATTGTCAGGATTTTCTACTTCTGACTCTGGTACCTGTACTGAGGTGCACATGATGGTAGAAACTGTCCTCAGGACACAGGTGTGGTGGCAAATAATTGCTTGGGATATCAATGCAACAGGGCTGAGTGGAGTCAATGTGGGCAGGGTGAGGCTGACAATTGTGGACTGACCAGGTAATTGTCAACACCAGAGCAGTACGCGCTCTATTGGCGACAGAAATGCAAAAACCCAGCACTCTCAAAACAACGTAATTTACGCATTGTGCTGATATGTTGTGGTTTAACCTTTTGCATTGCAGAGTTCAGTCCTGAAAACTTATTTTTAATATGCTTCCAAATACTGTTCCTTTGCAATGTATTGCTGCAGGTTTTCAGAGTATGTTAGGGTGTGGTCCCTTTCCAGGGCCTTCCAGAAACTTTCCCTGCAACATGCCTGGGCGTGGTTCTGGGCTGGGCCAAGACTCTATAAAAGAGAGCCAGCCCAACTCCCAGTGCTCACTATTCAGAGGTCCCGATGCAGAGCAGCAGCTTCTTCCTGAGCTCCTGTCCCGGCGGCCTATTTGGATCTTCCAGTCTTCTGCCCTTCATCCT
The DNA here is from genome assembly GCF_031143425.1 of Pleurodeles waltl. NCBI lineage: Eukaryota > Metazoa > Chordata > Amphibia > Caudata > Salamandridae > Pleurodeles > Pleurodeles waltl. The sequence continues at coordinate 414,864,921 of NC_090437.1, read as the reverse complement.
TCATTGGTGATCATTGTTCCAGGCGGTAAGACGGTGGTTGGAATATCCCGACACCGTTATTTAGATGTCACGACTCACGTGCTGCTTACGCCTGGAATCCGCAGATCGAGTGGCGTGGGTCTTGAGTGTTCGGCTTTGGCCCAGAAAGGGGCGACTCTTTCTGGTAGCCACGGTGCTGTAGGCAATGGAAACGCCAAGAACAGACCGTGCCCTTCAGAAATAGCGCCAGAGGGGAAAAAACCCTAAGAAGGGGAAAAAACCTCCAAGCAGAATGATTCCTGAAAACAAGAACAAAAGAACAGGAATCAAAAGAAACAAAATTCAGGTAACACAGAATTGACGAAATCCAGAACCGAAAGGCAAGGAATCAGGAGCGAAGACACCATCCGATTAGAAAGTGTTGCAGCGCAAAGAAAGGAAGAAAACACATCCCTTAAATACCAAAAAACAGGAAGTGACCAACAGGAAGTAAAAGGACACCATCTTAGATAGGGAAAAGTACATAGAACAGAATAGAGTAGGAACCATAGAGAACAGGGAACAAGGAATGCTGGGAAGAAAAAGGTAACATGGGAAGGGGGAAAAGACATAAAGGAAGGTACAGTAAAAAGACCCAAGAAAAGAAGAAAAGAAAAAAGAAGGAACAAGAACAGGTAAGAGGGGTCAGGAGGCACAAGGAATGTAGAGTGCAGAAGCAGAGCGAGGCCCCATGCCAAGTCTGGGGCCTCGTAATGTGCAGGAAAGGCTAGGGGCGCGCCGCGTTCTGAAAACGCGCTGTGCTGCCCGAGCCGAATGTTCGGCTCGCGCCGCACCACACGGCGCGACAGTAGGTCCCCCTCCTGAAGGCCCAGGTTTGAGGTGGAATAAACGGTGAAAGCGCTGAATCAGAAGAGGTGCGTGAACAGAAGATGCATCTTCCCAAGAGCATTCACTGAGAGGATAACCCTTCCAATGAATCAGATACTGAAGACGTTTGTGAAAAAGACGAGAGTCACAAATGTCCTGTACCTCATATTCAGGAACATCATCCACTAATACAGGAGGAGGACAAGGAAACTGACGAGAGTAAGGGTCCGGTACATAAGGTTTGAGCTGGGAAACATGAAAGACTGGATGAATCTTCCATGTATGAGGCAAGTGAAGATGGACAGTGACAGGATTAATCAACTGAAGAATACGGAAAGGTCCCTAGTAGCGAGGTGTGAACTTATTCTGAGAAAGGCGTGAGGGCAAGAATTTGGATGAAAGCCAGACTTTATCTTGCAGGTGATAGTCTGGAGTGGTCCTACGTTTCTTGTCTGCTACTTTCTTCATATATCTCTTGGTGTTTAACAAATTGGATCGAATTAGTCTATGGATCTGTAGAAGTCGTTTGGAAAGAGAAGTAATAGCAGGCAGAGGAGAGGTAGACCGAGGAGAAGTAGGAAAAGAGGTAGGATGATAGCTATAAGAACAGAAAAAAGGAGTGACCTTGGAGGCACTATGGACAGTATTATTGTAGGAAAATTCAGCAATAGGGAGATAAGTGTTCCAGTTGCTTTGGGTAGAATTGCAAAAACAGCGAAGGTATTGCTCTAATCCTTGGTTCAGACGCTCGGTCTGTCCATTGGTCTGAGGATGGAACCCCGATGACAGGGCTATATTGATATTAAGTGTCCTACAAAAATATCTCCAAAACCGGGAAATGTACTGAGGTCCTCTATCAGATACAATGGTATGTGGAAGTCCATGGAGACGGAAGATATGGTCGATAAATATCTGGCTTAGTTCTTGGGATGTAGGTAGCTTTTTCAGGGCAGTGAAGTGAGCCATCTTAGTAAAGGAATCCACAGTGACCATGATAACCCGGTTCCCTGCTGATGGTGGGAGCGAACACATAAAATCAGTAGAAATGGTGTGCCATGGAGCTGGTGGAACAGGCAAAGGCTGTAGCAATCCTGCAGGTCTGGTATGGGGAATCTTGACTTGAGCACATATGGGACAAGCCTGAACGTATCTTTCAACATCCGGCTTCCAGGTAGGCCACCAGAAAAATTGCGAAAGAAGTTCTTGTGTGGCCTTGATGCCTCTATGACCAGCAACCGGCGAATCATGGCACATTTGTAATGCTTTTTCTCTAACTCTGTTAGTAGGGAGGAAAAACAGATTCTGATAATAATAATATCCTTGTCTCTTACATAAAAAGGGTCTTAGTTTCTCTACTTCGCGGTCAGACATGCTGGAGTATTCCAGTTGTACCTCTTCCAGGAAAGACTGAGCTACTCCAATGATCTTACTAGGTTCCAGAAGATGCTGAGATGGGGAAGGAGTACAATCTGGATAACGGCGAGACAGAGCATCAGCCAGAATGTTTTGGGATCCAGGAATATAAGTGATGTAAAAATCATACTGACTGAAGAAAAAGGCCCAACGAGCCTGGCGACTATTCTGGCATACAAAATTACGTAAACATTGTAGATTACGGTGATCTGTTCTCACCTCAAAAGGCTCCTTGGAACCCATTCTAGGCAGGCTGTTTTCAGAGCCAATAATTCCCTTTCAAGTACGGAGTAATGTTGTTCTGCTGTAGAGAGTATATGAGACAAATAGAAAACAGGATGTTCAAGACCATCATCTTCTTGTTGTTGGAGTAAGACAGCTCCGATGGCTCTTTCGGAAGCATCAGTAACTACAATAAATTGTTTGTTGGTATCCGGATGTCTTAAGATGGGGGCTTGAGTGAAAGCCTTCTTTAAATCTTGAAAAGCTGTTTCAGCCGCCTTAGTCCAGACAAACCCTTTCGTTAAATTTTCCTTCTTTAAAGTGTGAGTTATGTGGCTGGTCTGTTTCGCAAAGTCTAAGATGAATTGCCGATAAAAGTTTGCTAATCCTAGAAAACATTGTGTTTCTTTAATAGAAGAAGGAGAAGGCCAATCTAGAATGGCTTGTACTTTTTCTTGATCCATAGCTATGCCGGTAGGACTTAAATGATAACCCAGATATTTGACTTCCGTCTTGTCGAACTCACACTTTTCTGGTTTGCAAGATAGTTGATGTGCCCGGAGTCTTTGAAGGACTTGTTTCACATGGGAAGAATGGAGTTCGGGACGTCTAGAATAAATAAGAATATCGTCTAAGTAAATTACAACTGTCTGATTCAAAAGGTCAGAAAACACTGAGTCCATAAATAGTGAGACCAAAAGGCATAACTTTGTACTCAAAGTGACCAAATGGTGTCCTGAAAGCTGTTTTCCACTCGTCTCCTTCTTTGAAACGTAAAAGGTGGTAGGCTCCCCGTAGATCCAGTTTGGTAAAACGTTGAGCCCCTCTGACTGCTTCTAGAATATCCTTGATGAGAGGCAAAGGATAGCGATCCTTAATAGTTATCTTATTCAGGCCTCGAAAATCCAGGCAAGGACGAAGATCCTTTGTCTTCTTGGGTACAAAAAAGAGAGGAGCCCCTGCCGGAGAAGACGATGGAACAATAAGACCACTCTGTACATTTTCTTCCAGATACTCTTTCAGAACTTCTTTTTCGGTTTCCGTGAGGGAATACATCCTCCCAAAAGGAACGATAGTGCCAGGTTCCAAGGGAATAGCACAATCGTAGTCTTGATGTGGAGGTAACACAGGTCTGGATGGTTTTTGGAACACATCTTGAAACTCTAAATAGTGTTCAGGGACTCCTTGGACAGTATTAATGGAATAACTGGTAGTACTTTCAGTAGGTGTTAATCTTTTCGGTGACCAATATTTGTCGGAAGCAAAACAGTTCTCATGACAAAACTGTGAAGACAAGGAAATAGTCCGAGTTACCCAGTTCACATACGGATTATGTCTTATGAACCACGGAATTCCAAGAATGATGGTATGGTTGGGGGATGATATGAGATCAAAGGAGATGTGTTCTTGATGATTACCAAACTGAAGACTTAACATCAGGGTAGTAGTATCAACTGGACCAGAGGATATCAAGGATCCATCCACTGTGTGCACTTGTTCGGGAATTTCTTTGGGTTGTGTTGGAATTTGTTGAGTAGTGGCCCAGGTCTTATCCATGTATATACCACTAGCACCGCAATCTAGTAATGCCATAGTCTTTTCTTGACGGCCGTCAGGTAGTTGTAACATGACAGGTAACATAAACAAGGATGTCGTATTGTCATTAAAGGAACTGATGGAAGGTATAGCCGATGATCCCGTCCCCTCCCTTCTTACAGAGGACGGGAAGTGGCGTTTCCCGATGGCCTTGGCGGACGTACAGGGCAGGTACGAAGCATGTGACCAGCAGAACCACAGTACAGGCACAACCCTTTCTTACGTCTGTCTTCCCGCTCGCTAGCGGAGAGCGGGCCTCGAGTAGTATCCACTTGCATGGGTTCCCCCTCGATGTCTCTAACAGGAGGGCGAGGTTCCTCAGAACGATGCAGATAAACCCGTGAAGTGCTTGGCTGGGAAGATCCTCTACTCCTTCTCTTCTCCAATCTTCGTTCTTGAAGACGGTACTCGATGGAAAGTGCTTGATCCATCAGGCCACGAAGATCTTCAACTCTGGTGGAATGTACTAATTCATCTTTTATTTCTTCTTTGAGTCCTCTATGAAACAAAGTCACCAGAGTACGTTCCACCCAGGTGGTCTCTGCCGCTAGCTGACGAAAACCTGTAATATATTGGAGGACATCTTGTGAGCCTTGTTGGATGTTGCATAAGGCTTCTTCCGCAGAGGCCTCCAATCCTGGACGACTAAACATTTGTTTGAAGCGATTCACAAAGGTGGAATAGTCCGATAATACCAGATCGTTGGATGATACCATCGGGGTTGCCCAGGCCAAGGCAGGACCGGATAAAGCACTGATAAGATAACCCATCTTTGTCCTGTCATGGGAGAATTGGGTAGGTCGGAAGGCGAAATACACCGTTAATGCATCAAGGAACTCACGTAGTTTGGTTGGTTCACCGGAGAAACGAGGAGTAGAAGCGGAGATAGTCAGAACATCACCACTGCGGAAAGCCAAAGCCTGTCGTAACGCAGCATTCTCACTGCGTAGTTGTTGCAATTCCTGAGCTTGTTGCTAAATTGTTGTCAGAAGAGATTGATCAGGATCTGCAGCAGCCGCCACTGTGTCATCCATGGTGTTAGGGTACGTCGGGATGGTTTGGGCGCTGCAATCTGTCACGACTCACGTGCTGCTTACGCCTGGATCGAGTGGTGTGGGTCTTGAGTGTTCAGCTTTGGCCCAGAAAGGGGCGACTCTTTCTGGTAGCCACGTGCTGTAGGTAATGGAAACGCCAAGAACAGACCGTGCCCTTCAGAAATAGCGCCAGAGGGAAAAAACCCCTAAGAAGGGGAAAAAACCTCCAAGCAGAATGATTCCTGAAAACAAGAACAAAAGAACAGGAATCAAAAGAAACAAAATTAAGGTAACACAGAATTGACGAAATCCAGAACCGAAAGGCAAGGAATCAGGAGCGAAGACACCATCCGAATAGAAAGTGTTGCAGCGCAAAGAAAGGAAGAAAACACATCCCTTAAATACCAAAAAACAGGAAGTGACCAACAGGAAGTAAAAGGACACCATCTTAGATAGGGAAAAGTACATAGAACAGAATAGAGTAGGAACCATAGAGAACAGGGAACAAGGAATGCTGGGAAGAAAAAGGTAACATGGGAAGGGGGAAAAGACATAAAGGAAGGTACAACAAAAAGACCCAAGAAAAGAAGAAAAGAAAAAAGAAGGAACAAGAACAGGTAAGAGGGGTCAGGAGGCACAAGGAATGCGGAGTGCAGAAGCAGAGCGTGGCCCCATGCCAAGTCTGGGGCCTCGTAATGTGCAGGAAAGGCTAGGGGCGCGCCGCGTTCTGAAAATGCGCTGTGCGGCCCGAGCCGAATGTTCGGCTCGCGCCGCACCACGCGGCGCGACATTCGAATTTTCTTAAATGAGTAACAGATTAATTGCGCGCTACCATTTCTTGACATTTATATGGTAGTTTACAAATAGGCAAGACGCACGATTTGTTTCATATAGGTCTGACTTTGATATTCATTGCTTGCTACCATTTCTTGGTATTTTACATGGTGACACTCGAATCGGCAAGACGCACGATTCTCTCCTCGAGTTTAATTCATGTTGCTTATTGTATGCCACTATTCTAAGATATTTATTATATAATATTCAAGTTGACAAGTTATGTGATTTGTTTTTGGTCTTTACTATATATATATATATATATATATATATATATATATATATATATATATATCTGCAATATGGCAATTTGTGTTGAAACATTTTTAGAGTACACAGAAGGCCAGAGTTTCCAACACGTCCACCACTGAACAGCTCCAAGACTCTGATAGATAAATCACAGAGACTGAGAGAGTTCAAGAGGGGAAGAGGGGATTAGGAAGGGAACAGCTGGGAAGGAGACCTGTAGTAAGAAAAAGGTTAGAACACACAATATGAAAATTATATCTCCTGAAATCAATACAAGACTATGATTCTAAGCCTAGTCGCTCTGAAAACATGAACAATCATGAGTTAAGTTTAAAATGACTAAGGTTCAAGATGGCCGGATACCTGTAGGGGAATCAAGATGAATTAAATGAAAACTTTCTTATTCAAGTACTTTCCTTTACATGAGAATCAGAAAAAACATTCTGACTAAATTTTAAACCAGTCATATAAATCCTGTTTTGAGAATGTATACTAGGACCATACAATATTGCATCTAGAAACTCTGGTGTTCTGTGTACTCTTAAAATGTTTCAACACAAATTCCGCATATTGCAGATATATATATATATGGATATATATATAGTAAACACCATGAAATGATTGTGCACCATGAATAACACAATATGGATTCAGGAAACAAATCACATAACTTGTCAACTCAAATATTACATAACAAATATCTTAGAATAGTGGCATACAATAAACAACATGAATTAAACTCGAGGAGAGAATCGTGCGTCTTGCCAATTCGAGTGTTACCATGTAAAATACCAAGAAATGGTAGCACGCAATGAATATCAAAGTCAAATTATCATTAATCGAATCACGCGTCTTGCCGATTCGTTAAACACGATGTAAATGTCAAGGAATAACAGCTCACAATAAATAACAAGATCAAAGTACAATGAAACGAATCGCGCTTCTTTTGCCGATTCTTATGCTACCATGTAAATGTCAAGAAATGGTAGCGCGCAATGAGCAACAAAGTTAAATGCTCATGAAACGAGTGGTGCGTCTTGCCAATTCGTAAAACATCATGTAAATGTCAAGAAATGGTGGCGCGCAGTGAATAACAAAGTCAAACCTTTATGAAATAAATTGCGTCTTGCCTATTTGTAAACTACCATATAAATGCCAAGAAATGGTAGCGCGCAAGTAATCTGTTACTCATTTAAGAAATTAAACCAAGAATATGAAAATTCTAAATAACGGTGTTGGGACAGTCTAACCACCGTCTTACCGCCTGGAACAATGATCATCAATGAGGGATAAGGGCAGAAGACTGGAAGATCCAAATAGGCCGCCGGGACAGGAGCTCAGGAAGAAGAAGCTGCTCTGCACCAGGGACCTCTGAATAGTGAGCACTGGGAGTTGGGCTGGCTCTCTTTTATAGAGTCTTGGCCCAGCCCAGAACCACGCCCAGGCATGTTGCAGGGAAAGTCTCTGGAAGGCCCTGGAAAGGGGCCACACCCTAACACACTCTGAAAACCTGCAGCAATACAGTGCAAAGGAACAGTATTTGTAAGCATATTAAAAATAAGTTTTCAGGATTGAACTCTGCAATGCAAAAGGTTAAACCACAACATATCTGCACAATGCATAAATTACTTTGTTTTGAGAGTGCTGGGTTTTTGCATTTTTGTCGCAAATAGAGCGCCTACCGCTCTGGTGTTGACAGGTCAAGAAAAAGATCTATTTCAAAAAGGCTCTAGTCGATTCTGGGGCTACTGGGAACTTTGTTGCTGTCCAATTGGTTCGTGCATGGGGGATCCCATGTATTGAAAAGAAGACCCCAGAAATCATCCAGGCAGTTGATGGAAAACTCTTGACTGGAGGTCCGGTAACTCTTCAGACTATCCCCTTGTCGATGATTTGTGAAGATAAGAATCAAAGAAAGAAACATAAAGAGAAAATCATCCTTGACGTGATCCATGCTCCCCAATATGGGATTATCCTCGGCTTGCCATGGTTAACTCATCACAACTCGGAGATCGATTGGGCAGAACGAAAAATCGTGTTCTCATCTGCGCTATGTAACGAACAATGTCTCCAAAAGATTCAAGTACCAAAAGTTTGCAACTCTTACATAGCTACTGCCGCGGAGAAAGAAATTCAGCTGCCCAAACAGTATTCATCTTACAAAGATGTATTTGATGAGAAAGGAGCAGAGTCTCTACCTCCTCATAGATCTTATGACTGTCAAATTGATCTAGCCCCAGGTGCGATACTTCCCAACTGTCGTGTATATGCCCTGTGGGGACATAGTGGTGCTGGACGACACAGAAAAGTGATGAAAATGGATGATGAGGTGTGGGTGCTGTGTTGTTAGTGGGTGATGGGTGGTGCCTGATGTGTAGGGTACTAATATGGGTGTTGGGTATGTTGTGGAGGTGTGGGATGAGTGGTATTTGAAGGGGATCCTGATCTATGGTTTGTAAATTATACTTTTGATCGTTATCTTGCTGTGTGTGGCATTCTGGTTGCAAAGGATTGTGGAGTGTGAAGGGGTGTGTTTTTCATAGTGCAATTTGCAAGTGTGTCAATGTGTGCCAGTGTGGGAAATTCAAACTATCCAATGTGGTATTCTGTATCACTGTGGTGCCACCAACCACCCCGGTTTGCACCACCATTGGTTTTCCGCCATGGAAGAACCACTACTGTGATTTGTGGCTCGTAATAGATTGGGTGGATGTTTGACGGGCTGGCAGTTCTGGTGGTTGACCCACCTCTTTCCCACCCTCCAGAGACCTGGCGGTGTCGGCATTTTGGCTGACTTTTGGCATGCTTGGCTGTGTAACTTGTAATACTTGTATGATCGCCAGAATGGCGGTCTTTTGGCGGCTGCCACCGCAGCGTTCTTACCATCAGACCGCCAAACTCGTAATGAGGCCCTATAATTGGGTGACCCAATCAGTCACACAGTCGTTTAAATATCTGCAGATTTAGACAAAATTTGCTGGATGGAGGAAGTCCCAGTCTGACCTTGTCCGCTAACACATTCAACTCACCCTTGATATGCACCTCCAACTAAGAAGAGATGTTTGTTTTACGTGGCAGTGAACTATTTGGAGATTCACATTCGGGGCACATTGTATATAATAAGTACAATGTGCTCAGTAGTTTTCTGATGCTCAGTGGCCAATATGTGGCTTAGAAGTGGCCTCTAGCCTCCTGGAGTTTAGAGCAGAAATTTAAAAGATGCCTCATTGAGTGAATTGACTAAGAAAATGATACAATTATGAGCCCCTTTCTAATTCCTGTATCACATGAAATTCTATACAGGGAGTGCAGAATTATTAGGCAAATGAGTATTTTGACCACATCATCCTCTTTATGCATGTTGTCTTACTCCAAGCTGTATAGGCTCGAAAGCCTACTACCAATTAAGCATATTAGGTGATGTGCATCTCTGTAATGAGAAGGGGTGTGGTCTAATGACATCAACACCCTATATCAGGTGTGCATAAATATTAGGCAACTTCCTTTCCTTTGGCAAAATGGGTCAAAAGAAGGACTTGACAGGCTCAGAAAAGTCAAAAATAGTGAGATATCTTGCAGAGGGATGCAGCACTCTTAAAATTGCAAAGCTTCTGAAGCGTGATCATTGAACAATCAAGCGTTTCATTCAAAATAGTCAACAGGGTCGCAAGAAGCGTGTGGAAAAACCAAGGCGCAAAATAACTGCCCATGAACTGAGAAAAGTCAAGCGTGCAGCTGCCACGATGCCACTTGCCACCAGTTTGGCCATATTTCAGAGCTGCAACATCACTGGAGTGCCCAAAAGCACAAGGTGTGCAATACTCAGAGACATGGCCAAGGTAAGAAAGGCTGAAAGACGACCACCACTGAACAAGACACACAAGCTGAAACGTCAAGACTGGGCCAAGAAATAACTCAAGACTGATTTTTCTAAGGTTTTATGGACTGATGAAATGAGAGTGAGTCTTGATGGGCCAGATGGATGGGCCCGTGGCTGGATTGGTAAAGGGCAGAGAGCTCCAGTCCGACTCTGACGCCACCAAGGTGGAGGTGGAGTACTGGTTTGGGCTGGTATCATCAAAGATGAGCTTGTGGGGCCTTTTCGGGTTGAGGATGGAGTCAAGCTCAACTCCCAGTCCTACTGCCAGTTCCTGGAAGACACCTTCTTCAAGCAGTGGTACAGGAAGAAGTCTGCATCCTTCAAGAAAAACATGATTTTCATGCAGGACAATGCTCCATCACACGCGTCCAAGTACTCCACAGCGTGGCTGGCAAGAAAGGGTATAAAAGAAGGAAATCTAATGACATGGCCTCCTTGTTCACCTGATCTGAACCCCATTGAGAACCTGTGGTCCATCATCAAATGTGAGATTTACAAGGAGGGAAAACAGTACACCTCTCTGAACAGTGTCTGGGAGGCTGTGGTTGCTGCTGCACGCAATGTTGATGGTGAACAGATCAAAACACTGACAGAATCCATGGATGGCAGGCTTTTGAGTGTCCTTGCAAAGAAAGGTGGCTATATTGGTCACTGATTTGTTTTTGTTTTGTTTTTGAATGTCAGAAATGTATATTTGTGAATGTTGAGATGTTATATTGGTTTCACTGGTAATAATAAATAATTGAAATGGGTATATATTTTTTTTTGTTAAGTTGCCTAATAATTATGCACAGTGATAGTCACCTGCACACACAGATATCCCCCTAACATAGCTAAAACTAAAAACAAACTAAAAACTACTTCCAAAAATATTCAGCTTTGATATTAATGAGTTTATTGGGTTCATTGAGAACATGGTTGTTGTTCAATAATAAAATTAATCCTCAAAAATACAACTTGCCTAATAATTCTGCACTCCCTGTAGTCACAATTATGAGATATGCTTTCAAAAACAGGTTTCTTGAGATGAATATAAGCTTGTGATGTCCGGAAGAAGACGGTTTTCAAGATATAAGATTTTGCCCACTGAAATGTGTTGATGAAGAATGGAACATAATCCATTAAAACTGAACAATTATGTATGATTAATCAGCTCATGGTTGCACAGTGACATCATTGTTGTATATGCATGATTTTAATATCTAAATGCATGAGCTTATTATTAATATTTCTTCCTATTATTTACTATGTATTTTTCTATGTGATTTCAAGTGTGTAAAATTGGAAAACATGAATTGCTGTACTTTTTTGTGATAAGAATAAATATTTAATAAATATCTTTAGAATAAGGTGTAGTTGTTTTCGCTGTGTTCTTAGAATATATCCCCCTGCTGGTATGAACTGACTGTATGGATTAAGTGGTGATTGGGCAAGGTTTGTAGTTGAGTACATTTCTTTCTCCTATGGGAAAAACTTTATTTAATTTCAGCTCTGTATAAACCTATCCCCTTGGTGCTGAGGGGTAACTCTCAATATTTATCTATGAAAGAAGAGATGTTGGCCTGAGCCCATTTGAAAATTTGATCCACCAGAGAACAGAGGGATGGCGTTCTTGTTCCCCCATATATGTTTACATATGCCCTTGTAGTATTGGTCTCCATTTGTATTACCACTGATTTACTCCGAAAGAGAGTGCCAAAAGCCTTCAAAGCTAGAAAGACTGCTTGTAGTTCCTTCTAATTTGAGGATCTTCTGTGTTTTTCTGTCAACCATTGCCCTTGAAATCAAGAGGTACTGATCTAGGCACCCCAGTCTGACACACTTACATCCATTGTCAGGACAACCCGCTGCGTCCCTGTCAAAGTCACTTCCTTCAGGAGATTCCTTGTCTCCATCCACTAGGTCTATTCTGCCCTGATCGTGTTGGTCAAAGGTATTTTTATCAACAGATCTTCTAAAGCTCAAGACCAACGTTGTAAGACGTGTCTCATCCATTTGTTCAAGTTGAATCTTGCCCATGATACCAAGTTTGTTGTCACTGCCATGTCCCCCTGAATTTTTAACCAGTCTAGAACAGATGGGTTTTGCTGTGCCAACAAGGCCTGAACACCATTCGGAACTTTCTTGCTCTGCTCTCTACTAGGGTAACCATGTTCAGATTTGTTATTACCTGTGCGCTATAAAAGTCTGATCCTACTGTCGGACTGGATGAATTCTGACTTGATTTACAAGTATTCCATATTATTGTCAGAGCCTCAGTACCATCTTCCTGTATTCCTTCTTTGTCTGAAAGGATGGAGATATTATCAACCAATCATTTAAGTATGATAAAATCATTACACCTCCCAGATGTGAGAGGGCTATCAGAGGTGCCAAGACTTGTAAACATGTGTTGAAGAGTTTAGTCCAAACAGCAACACCCTGATTTGGTAATTGTTCAGACACACTGCAAATTTTCAGATATGTCTGACGTTTCTTGTGAATTGTCACATGCAGGTATGCATCTTGTAAATCTATGGCTGAGAATAAGCCCCCTTCTGGCACTATTGTGGTGAAATTCTTGTGAAGAGAGCATTCTGAAAGAAATAGTTTTGGCCAACAAATTGACTTCCCTGAGGCCTAGCACCAGTCTGTAATCACTGGAAACATATTTGACCAAAACGATTCTTGAGTACATGTCCTTTTCCTTTTCCAGCCTAGGAATGAGCCTTGTGGTTTTCTGGGAAAGTAAGACTGTATCAGTGACCACAGAAGAAACCTCTTCACAGGATCTCTTGAAATAGCTGTGGGAACAAATCCTGATCTTGGTAGAGTTTATTCAAATTCTATCAGATACCTTCTACTAAAGATGTCCAGAACCCACAGATCAGAGAAGTTGGCTTCCCAGATTGTGGCAAAGCTTAATAATTGCCACCCTACTAGATGTTCTATCACTGGAGGAGGATCTGGGTCAGGAGTGTTATTTGGGTTTTGGTCCCTGCCCGACATATCTTGACTCCTAGAAGATTTCCTTGGTTGGAACCTTCTCTTTGGGCCTCATTATAAGGCTGGCAGTCTTCAAACCACAAGCCCCACAATGGCAGTCAAGACTGCTGCTGCTGTGGGAGTCCAACTGCCACATTGAGATGCTGGCGGTCAGACCTCCAGGGTTCTGCCATCTCCGGTGATCCCGATGGGTTGATGGCAGGTGAAGGTCGCTATCCACCAGGGCAGTGCTGCCCTGCAGATCACAACCTCATTCTCTGCCAGCCTTTTCATGGCTGTTACTCTGCTGGTGGAGAACAGGTGCAAAAAAATAAATAACTTAAAATTACAAACTATGGCCCTCATTATGAACCTAGCGGTTGCGGATTGCGGCTGAACCACCGCCAATGCGGCGGTCCTAGTGCCATATATCATGACTACGGCGGTCAGACCACCAGGATTAACTATCCCGGTGGGCTGGCAGTTCATGCGGTCCTAATCCGCCAGGGCAGCGCTGCATGCAGTGCCACACTGGGGATTACAACCTCGTTCTCTGCCAATGATTTCATTGTGGTTTCACCACCATGAAAAGGCTAGTGGAGAATGGGTGCAGGGCATGGCATGGTCCCCCTGCCCAGCACCCTCGCAGTATTCACTGTCTGCTGTCACCTGTTTCCCGCTAGGCTGATGGTCGGAAACCTCGGGTGCCGCCTGTCAGCCTAGCGGAAAACACCTAATAGGACTGGTGGGTTGGTCGCGACTTACGCAGCAGCCACCCTGTTAGGAGTTTGCTGGACTGGCTATCCCATCTGCCAAAATCAAAATGAGGCCCTTTGTCTCCTTCTTAGGATATTCATTGTTGTCTCCGTACAATGGCTTATATCTCTTGACGGTATAAGATTTATATGGCATGGTGTATTTCCGATCCTTGTGAGCTTTGGAAATTATAGTCAAATTGCTCACCAAAGAGTTCTTGCCCTCAAACGGAATCATGAACAACAATGATTTTTCTAAAAAATCAGTTTTCTAATTTCTCGTCCAAAGATTATGGGGGTCATTATGACTTCAGCGGATGGTTTTTACCATCTGTCTCGACAGTCAGGTTGCTTCCAGTGAGGCTGCCTTTCTGCGGGCCCCATTAAGAGTTTCCTGCTGGTCAGCGGGCAGAAACTGTGTTTTTGCCCACTGGCCTAGCAGGAAATGGCCTACAACATTGACGCCGGCTCATAATAGAGCTGGCGGCAAGGTTGTAGGTTAGGTTGCACCAGACCAGCACCTGTCGCGATGTTCACTGTCTGCTTTGCAGACAGTAAACATCGTGACAGGGCTGGCCAGGGGGGCCCTGCACTGCCCATGCCAAGTGCATGGGCAGTGTAAGGACCCCCTGGGGCTCTCTGCACTTAGTCTCTGCCAGCAGTTACATGGCAGTGCTACTGCCATGTAACTGCCAAGGGAGAAGGGACTCGTAATCCCCAGGGAAGCGCTGCATGCAGCGCTGCTCTCCCAGATTAGGACTACCTGCACCGCCAATCCCTCCTGTGAAGGTATACTGGAAGGACCATGTTGCTACCGCCACGGTCGTAATGTGGCGGACAGCCACATTGGTGGCTGTATGACCACCACCGCAACCCTGGCGGTCGTAATGACTCCCTCTGTCTAGCGGCTCCTAAGGCAATCAGAGAGGTAGCTATGAAGATTACAGGAGTCAAATGGGCCATGAAGGGACAGATGTATTCAATGGCAAAAGAGACTACAGGCAATAAGACAGGCGAGAGGTGGGATGGGGGACTGATTAGATACAGCAAGAGTTTAGGGAAGTTTGGGTCTGTGGGGAGTTATTAAGGCTAGCTGTGTGATGTTTTGCGTATGTTGGTGAATTTCTAGTTAGCCTACAAATGTCTAACTTAAGAACCTGTTTTCACACTCATCAAATTGTATGTTGTGATGGTACTTTTCCTGTGCACAGACTCGTTATTTTTAAGCCATCCTATTTTGTACAGATATACAGGGGTATGATGACAGAGTGGGGAAGAGTTTAGATGTGTGTATTTTATAGCCACTGTTTGGATTAGTTTTTGCTTATGATGAAACAGGTTATAGACATAGGAAGTAGAGTTTTAGGGGTTACAGGAAGGTTGCCTTGGTTATTGTGTTAATGTGGCACTGAAGGGCGCTAGTGGACTTGGTGGACAGTAGTTGTGTTGAAGCGCTTTGATGAGAAATATCGCAGGATTAAATGAAGGAATTGACAGGGAACATATTCAGTGGATAAGAGGTTTAAGATGAATAGTTGACCAACATTTTGGTGGGGAATTACATTTTGGTAATTAAAGGTCACATGGGGCAGGTGGCACTATGCGGAAGATAATTAAAGGCAGATAGGCATTAGTTTCAAATGTTGTCCTGTGTGCTTAACTGTAAAACGGTGTCTGGGTGAATTTATATTGTTAGTGGGGGCATTTCTATCTTAACTAGCTTTTTTACAGTTAACACATTTTCTGTCATGATTGCAAGCATGAGACTCCTCACTTTGCACAACATAGGTCCCATTATGAAAGCAGACCTTCCTCGGACACCACAAATTAAAGATCACTTGGCGAGTTGTCTCAATTAGAAACACAGAGGAGTCATTTTGCATAGACCTACAAATCCTCTCCCCACTTATCAGAAGGTCTGTGCAGTCATAGATCATAACCCTGGGGAGACATAATGGCAAGTTGATCGGACCACTCTGCTTACATCTGTCCATCTTGTCTGTTGCTCAGCCTTAGTGGGATGGCGGAATGCAGTCTCTGGCACTCTGCACTGGCCGTCGCCTACAGGGCACTCAGTATATAAAGAAGTGCATACCAATTTGTTCAACTAGGCCTGCTGCATTTACTGTGCACCTGGTACAAAATTGGAGTCAACTGCCAAGTGGAATGCAGCTCTAAGAGGCTGATGTTGCAAAACAAATTGGTTTGTTATGAATTTCTATTCAGATGTGTTAGACCTGGCATCCTTGGCGTAGTCTCCCCTGTCTTTTTGCCCCTGCTTCCTATGTTGTGACTGTCTGCTGGACTTTGTTTTTGCAAGTTTTTGATACTCTGGGCACTTTACCACTGCTGACCAGTGCTAAAGTGCAAGTGCTCTCTGTGTAAACTGTACTTGTAATTGGCTTTTCCATGATTGGCATATTTGATTTACTAATACGTCCCTAGTAAAGTGCAGTAGAGGTGCACAGGGCCTGTAAATCAAATGCTACTAGTGCACCTGCAGCACTGATTGTGCCACCCACATGAGTAGCCCTGTAAACACGGCTCAGAATTGCCACTGCATTGTCTGCGTGTGCAGTTTTAAACTGCCAATTCGACCTGGCAAGTGTACACACTTGCCAGGCCCAAACTGTCCCTTTTTGTACATGTACGGCACCCCTAATGTAGGACCTAGGTAGCCCCATGGGCAGGGTGGCAGTGTATGTTAAAGGTGTGACATGTACTTATTTGTTTTACATGTCCTGACAGTGAAATACTGCCAAATTTGGTTGTCACTGTTGCAAGGCCTATCTCTCTCCTAGAGTAACATGAGAACTGCATGCAGACTCCAACCTACTGGTGTATGTCTGGGCAAGGCAGGATCTTGTGAACAACAGAGACTTTCCTTTGAAGTTTGCCTACTTTAAAGGCAGAAGTGGGTGTAAGTAGTGGAGCCAAAACCACATATTTTTAGATTACCTCTGGATCAAGAGGAACCTCTGCCAAGGAAAATAGCTGAAAAGCTGGAGGAGGAGTAGTGCCCCATTGTCTGTGAGTGGGCTTTGTTGGGATGGCCTGTAGTTGCTTCTTCTGTCTGAGAGAGGATAAAGACTGGACTTTGCTGTGTTTTCCAGCTTGTGAAGCGTCTCCAAGGACTTGGACTGAGCTTGCCCCCTGTTCTGAAGTCTTTCGGCCATCAAAGACTTCCTTTGCCAGCACCTGGACTCTTTTGGTGAGACTCCTACCCTGCCAAGGGGTGCCCAGTCCAGTCCCTGGGCCATTGAAAGGAGAAGCTGATGGAACCTGGACTGAAATTCACGCACAGGAGCCGTGTGGGAGAAAAATTGACACAGCACCTGCTTCACGGATAGAAAATCGACGCACCACCTAATTCGCCACTGGAAAATCGTCACAACACCCGCTGACAGCTGCCAAAATCGATGCATCACCCACGCAGCATGGCTCTTCACCACCGTGCACTGGAATTTTGCACACATCAACTCTGGGCATCAAAATCACCATGAACCTGCATGGATCCGGGGTTGCCCGTATGGAAATCGACACATCGCTCTTCTGCTGGAGATAAAAACGACACACCACCTATCCTACCGGAGAAGAAACGACACTCGGCCTCACATGCGATTAAGGAATCAACGCATCGCTGACTTATTTGATGCACGCTCGACCGTGCGTCTTTATTTTTTAAGCAAACCAGGTACTTTGTGTAAAAACAGCGCATCCATTGATTTCTATGGATTAAGACTCTTTTTACGTAAAAAATTCATAACTTTGCTTGTGTATGTTGGATTTTTGTCATTTTGATCTTGTTTGATTTAGATAAATATTGGCTATTGTTCTAAACTGGTGTTGTCACTTTTGTAGTGATTTCATTGTAGTACTGTGTGCGCTTGTACAAATACTTTCCACATTACCTCCGAGATAAGCCTGACTGCTTGTACCAAGCTACCAAAGGGGTGAGCAGGGGTTTTCCTATATGTGTATCCTCCCTCCCTGAGTAGAGTGAGGATCCCTGCTTGGACAGAGTGCATTCTGACTGCCAGCCAGAGACCCCATTTCTAACAAGATGGGACCATTTTTTAGATTGCGTTTAAATGGACTGCATTTTGAGTTTTCTGTTAAATGGTGGTATTGATGTTGGCATGTTGTGAATGCTTTTCTTTAGGAGTCTACGAGTTGGTCAGCTTTCAGATGAAGCCAGGCGGGCCTGAACTTTGGGATGAGGCCTTGAAGTCATTCATTCATTCTCAAGTTTGTCCTGGCTACACAAACCTCATTGGAGTGTTCCAAACAGAATATGGATTGCTTGATAGAGGTAATGTTCATAGAGGTAATGTTCATGTGAATTCGCTAATGAGTGCCTTCGTTTATACTATTTTCACGAAGAATAACAGGGGACACATCATTTGGCATTAAAGAGAATTTCTTGGGATGTTGCATCATTAATGGCTTGAATACAGTCTCCCAAATCTTTCTATAAATGGCATGGAAGTTTTTTAATATTGTTATAATTGAATGCTTGATTAAGATCTATTATTACACCATTATTTTAGGCAATCACAGATGGAAAGGTTCTAATTTATTCTTGTGTGCTTAAATACTGAAAAAAGTTCAAATTATATTTGAAATGCAACAGAACATTTAACCGACTGTGTCCTTTTTTGTTGTTTTGAGACTCTTTGTGAATGTGCATGTACAGGACCTGTTGTTGGAAATTAACGATTTTCCTAGCTAGTAATGTCTACCTTCACTCCAGTCACACCCTGTTGATCTGGAATTTCTGTTCAAAATCACGCCTCAGGCTCATGCTGTTATTAAAGTACCAGTCATTTGAAACCACCATCATGAGACCAAAATTGTGTTGCACATGTGGAAAGTAGATCAGCCTATTTACTTCTTTATGTTATTTTATCTTGTTGGCCTTTTAATTGTAGTGTCTTGTCCATCATGCATGAGAGGCCTGCCTTCACTAATGGCAGAACCACACATTGCCACTATGCATCAGACCAATGCATAGATCTTTCACCCTACGCCCATGGCTCTGGCATGCTACATCTGCATAAGACTAAATGCATTTGCTTCTGATAGATATTGATGGACTCCTCCTTCTTGAATCACATTAGGCCTGAGAATGAACCTGTAAATTATGCAATAGCTCCTAAAATTGATAGGTAGCTCAATGTGGCTGCAGAACCTCCTGCTATTATGACATCATGGAGTGATATAAGGCACATCAAGAAATATCCAATTTGTGTACTAAAACTACATAAAAGATTTACCCCCAAGATCGCTAATAATTGAGAACCTTAAAATAGGACAATGGAGTAAAGCTTAGAAACAATGGCTAGGGAACTAATTGCAACATGGCAAACTATTTGGAGCTCCAAATCAACCCCTTGTGATCCAAGAATAAACTGTGCAAGAGTTTCTTGGTGGACAATAAATGATATGAAGTGAAATGAAATGTATATTTATAAAGCACTTGATTGCCCCCCAGGTGTCTTGGCATGCTCTGTCAGTGTTGCATTTACACTGAACTGTGTGGGGATTGGGGTCCTGTCAGAACGTCTGTATGTGAAAAAGTTTAGTTCCTAAATCCAAGACCTTGTAGTAATTCCTCACTATGGGGGAATCTCGTGTCTGTCTTGTTAAAACACTTCTCTAGGAATATGAGAAGAGTGTTCCAATAAATGTGAGAACAAATGTGAAAATCATCCTAAGAGAAGAGAGAAAGAAGCACTGAGACTCTACTAAAGCAAACTATTCTTATGACATTCCCATGCCCTCTAACTCTTCAAGGACACCAGTATAATCTGCAGTGTACAAAAGGATGGAGGGCCACTGGGAAATCCACCTTTAGCTACTGTGAAAACACAACCTAAAGTAAGTGATTTATTTTTTATTTCTTCACGTTATTCTAGAATTTGAGAGGTGCCGCCCCATGTGCTAAAGTCATTTCTGTTTTTTTCTGCTCCCTTTGACATAGATCCTAAGCTGGACTGTCGTACCACTAAAATCCCACCCAGGCATTTCTTTGGCAGTGCACCTTAGGGTCATGTCACCTACCAATGTGACAGGTTTCAAGCATTGACACATTTGCCTCAAGCAGATATGAAACTCAAATCCTACATCATCTGCCTGTGGTAAGCAGGCCAGAACCAAGACCAGAGCCTATGAGAAATGAAGGCTTATGTACTGTCATGTGATAATGGTGAGGGAAGCCAAGCTTTAAAGAGCTCAAACCTGAAAACTGTGGGATTTTTTCTACTCCATATGTACTTCATCAGACATGGCTTCCATTTCTCTCCTGAAACATGCTCCTGATCCATAGGCACGTCCAAACGTGGCACACTTCCCCAACTCTGATCTCAACATTATCCTCAGAACTGGTGCCTGTTTTGGAGAAGTTGCTGATGCTGTTAGGCAGGCCAGTCCACAGGAAGCAGTGGTCTTTACTCTGGCCATGCACTAGATCTTGATGTCTGCTGTGGTGCGATTTCTGGGTTCACTGACTTTTTTCCATCAGTCTCATTGACATTGATACACCTCAAACAGAGCCATTCCAAGGCCACTTTAGCTCCAAGGAAAACCTCTATGTCCACTAAATGTCTGCTCTTTGGTCTAGCAACTGCACCATGCTCAGCTGCTGACACCAATCCTGGAGTCAACCCCTCCTGCTTCTCAAATACAGCCCATTGTGCGCGAGGCTAGGGAGAAAGCTGAGGCTTCCTTTGAGGATGAGCCTTTGTGTAAACCGATAACACACACAGATGTGTGTCAGGTAGGAGGATCTCTTCAGCTTAGATTCTGATATCCTCCAAACTACCTTATGGTGTCCAATACTAATAGCGATGAAAGTAAGGTACATGCAATTATGTTTTCCAACACTCCCTTAAACTTGAGTTGGAGTATCCTGCTAGTCATTCTACTGCAGAGGATGCATCTTTTACTGCCATGAACTGTAAAGCTGTGAAACTACTGGAACCTCCTTTTTAGGGTGAAAGGTCTATTCCTAAAGTCTACAACTAGCCTCGTGCTCTTCAATGACGTTCTCTTGGATAACTTCCTCGCAGCTTAGAACAAATCCTATTCTACCCTGGTGATGAGCATTTGGGTAACTGAATGTCATAAACTTACACCAGTCACCTGAACGTTTTGGTGTTACATGTCTTGTCGTCAAAATATAATCTCAAGGCTTTCCCCACTATGCTTCTAGCACAGAAGTCCAAGCACATCAAAAGTATAGGGAAAAAGGTCTCCTCCACGGGGAGTCTGTCACTGCACTCCCCTAATGGTTCTTGATTGTTGAAACTTCTCCTCAAGTACTTTGGGTAATGAACCACCTGCAAAACCACATGTGCAGTCCTTGTGCATATCTAGTTTAAGATGGTCAGGACACAGCCAAACAAACCATGGGTGTGTAAATGCGGACACTTGTTGATATCAATAATTTAGATTTTTTCTGTTTAGCTACTGGATACCGGGCAATGAACCTTGGAGGTGTAGCATGAGACAAATTGAGGATGCAATCAGAAACATTTATCAATTTTCAATATGTATTAATGACGTTTTTTTTGTTGAGTCAATGATGAAAGTTTGAAATAGGTTAAGGATTTTTATTATCAGTTTTCTTAGTTTCTCTTCTTTATTGACAAATCAGAAATCCTATATCAAATTTAACATAACAATGCATGAAGTGCGTTCCATACAAATTAATTCCCTAAACTAATCTGAGGATGGTTTTAAGACAAAGAAACATTTTCTAGAAAAACCCATAAAGAGTTCATAAATCAAAGATTGCAAACATTTATAAACTCTGCAGAGTTACACAGAAAGTAAGGTTCAGACATAAATCTTGGATTTGAATCGAAGTATCAAAAATAAAGCAATAAAGTGAGTTTGAGTAGCATCTCAGGGAGTGTCTCCGAGAAATTAGAGTATCAGAATAGAGGAAGGAATCACTGCTGAATGAGCCCAAGCCTCTAAGGCTTTTCAAAAGCTTCTAAGTAGCTTCCCCTAAAAGCTTTTCGTACTAATCTAGGAACACACATTTTATAATCACACAATTTTGAACCTTGTATCTTCTTTCTTTTTCGACACCACTTGTTCGACCAATCAAATCTGATGTCTTCATGAGAACAGGACAGCTTCCTTCATCTAATCTCTCTAACAAAAACTGCTAGGAAACAATTGTATTTATTTTGTTCTAACGTTGCAGCTAAACTATCTACTGGACGCCGATTCTCACCAATTCAAAACCATGAGAGAAAAAGTTAATGGTTAGTGTAATCCATACTTTAAAAGTCACATTCCCTTTTCCATATGCTCTTTTCTATCCCGTCAATTTATAAAGGAACATTATATTACCAACATTTTATCCATTAGATGAACATATGAATTTGTGAAGGTTAAAGAAATTATATATTTCATAGCATGGTTCATTGTTAGGGTTACAAAACAAGTTTTAACAGTTATCCATGTCAAATATGTGTTGGATGGTGCATTCTTTAATTAAAGCCCACACCTATAGTTTCTTCATGCATTCAACAGCTAAGATAGCACAGAAAGAAAAATAAATGCATTTCATTCTCGTTTTCAGGTCTACCTGTTGTTTCACACATTTACTTTTTTGCACCTTATATTTTGGTAATTAAAAAATGCTCTCCCAAGTTGTTGGGCTGAATATCTTTTACTCCAAGGTCAGGACTCTTAACTCAGGTGTTTTGATTCTGTGGCACCTGGATGCATTAAACTGTTTTTCTAGGAAACTCAAAGTGAACCTTATGGATAAGCCGTTCAATGGCTTGCAGCTTTATGGAAACAAAGCAGAATTTGAGCTTGAGTGCTTTCCACTGTGCTGTGCCATGGTGCACTCACTGAGCCATGCATCCCTGGCTTGCCAGTTCCAGCAATAGTGCCTCAAGTTCTGGGACTTTTTGAAAGGCCATTCTTGCGTCTTCTGACCTCATGCATTCTGCTCACTGGAGGCAAATCGGAATTTACTTTAATTTCAGTAATGCCTTGCATTTCAGAGGATGCAGCAGAATATTTTAGGTTGTATTATAATATTTGCCTATAAATGTGTGCATAGTTTAATGCCTAGTAGTCTACTGCTTTTTTCAGCTACGTTGGTTGTTCTAATGTTACACCAAGATGTGCAGGCCTTTTTGTCTGTGACAGCCACAGCCTTGTTTTCACCTTAGCTCTCGTAAGGGAGAATGTTAGAATCCTGTTACCACAGCGTGAGCCTCTGCTGTGTATCTCTTATACAAGGTCCTTTTGATAATTCTCTCATGCAAACCAGGGCCACCTACCTCAGCTTCTACTATCTATAGTTTCACTCTCAACCATTTGTACCTTCTTTGGGTATGTGAAGGCATGTGCAAAAGTAAAGAGATCTTTCCACAAGATAGACTTATATACTCTATAACTTTGCAAAGGGAAACACTATTTTGATTCGTTTGATGATAACTCCTCTCGCTAACCTGTTACAGACTCTAAGTAGTTAGAGTGGAAGAGCTGAGCAGGCCTTATCGTGCTGATCAACAGTGGTGTCTCAATCCGGAGGTGATGCAGTTCATCATCCACTTTGAGATGTACCTCTGGTGGATTTTTTCAAAATGTTGAAAAATTAGCCTATTAGTTACAGGTAGTCTTTATTGCTGTTTATCCTACTTGTACTCGTGTCAGTCATTACTTATGAGATGGATCCCACCTCCTTGAAAATGAAGGAGGAAATGTGCTAAAACGACCACAATAACCATCCTCCCCTGGATCTAGTAAAATGAGCTGAATCCTACCATCCTCCTGGAATACCAGGCCTCGTGTCAAAGGCCATATGAGGTTTAAGGAGAATATAATGGCTAATACGAATACAAATAGGACTAAGAGCAATGAAGATAGTCAAAAAGTAATCTGTACATTACCTGTATGCCCCTCGTCCTCGCACCAGCCATTACTAGTGAGCAATGCAAAAGAAATGATTTGGCATTCAGTTGTAGAAAAGAAATATTCATAATTAATCACTTCATGCTTACACCCTAACAATTTATTATTAGTAATGATTATGACATGACTGAACGTCGGACTCCCACACCAAATTTCCTATTGTGCATATCTGAAAGGCTTAGTCTATAATGGTGAATACAAGTATTTACCAAAGGCCATGTTACTGCTCTACGTAACTTTGCAATAGGAAATCCGAAGACCTTCATCCAGGATGCAGCTAAGCCTCTTGTGAATCTCTCCTCGATTCTTCTAGAAGGCAACCATGCTGCTATCCATGCTAAAGACTTTTATGTTGAAGTATAGAATGCGTGCATGCAGTCGTAGGTCTAAATTGGACAGACAGCAAGAATATACTTTCACAAGAGGGAAGAGTAAAAGCAGGATGGATTGTATTTTACCAGATATAAAAATATGGCATGCAGTGTGTGATTTTAGTGTACTTGTAAGATCTGGCAGCGACCACTATTCCTTAAACTCATCTTTACAGTCAAACCTTTTTTATTGGTAAAATCAAAATATTTATCAGGTCTGAGACAGTGTTGTCTCTTGGCAAAAATAAAGATCCATAAAATGGTCCAAAGTTTCTTCCAAGCCTGATACAATGATGCAGATCTATAACACATTTAACTCAATTATTGCCCCTTTGGTTGACAATTTCTCTACTGAAATGTCCTTCTTTTAGCTGCATCATACCTTGTTCACTGCACTGAAATCCATATTCTCAACAGAAACCCAACCCTTCAACTTCTTGATGCCCAAGACGTCTCCATGGTACATAATGCTAACTGCAGAAAAGCTAGATCAGGTCTAATTATGGCCGTCAAGCAGTGTGATTTACAGAAGATTTAAGACTCTGGAGCCAGGTACAAGAAAATCCTTGCTGTCTGTAAACAAAATTGGAAAGATGTCAATTGGGCTCAGCTTGTGGAAACCTCCAAAAATAAAAATACACAAGCCTTTTGGCAGATTCTAGCTCATGAAAGTGCATTAGTCCCCAGTCTCCTGGAGATCTTTATTCCCCCCACAAACACTCGGAGAAACATTTTGCAGATGTATATACTGTGTACAAACCTACTCCAGAAATGTTAGAATTTAGAAAGGCTGCAACTGACCTAGGGCCTATTTTGGTGGCCACTGTTAAGCAGAGACTGACCCAAGGAGCCCCTTTTATCACACTTGAAGATACACGAAGAGCTATGTACCATCTACAACCTAGGAAAGCTACTGACACCCTGTAAATTAACCAGGGATCTTTATCACTCTGTTCCAGTCGTATGGGCCCCATACATTAACAATGAGTCAGATAGAATCATGGGAAGGCATTGTGTCCCCGCTTCCTGGTGGGGAGCAGAAATCATACTTGTGTACAAAAAGGTAGCTATGGCAACCCTTGGAACTACCGCCAAATCAGTTGATCAATAACCTCCAGAAGATGTTCTGCCATTAGATTTTAAAGAAACTGCAAGATTGGATAAGTGAAACTAAGTCACTGTCCCCCTTACAAGCTGGCTTTCGCTCCAGAGCCATCACAATAGATCAGATATTCCAATTTATTTTAATCCTACTTTCCATTTACATCAATGATGTTGTAAGTTACATGATTGGCTGTGCTCCTGATTCACAGAGATTGGGTGGCAATCCCATACCTGCCATATACAAAACCTTGTTGATATATTCTCCAACTTTTAGGTTGAGAAGGGTTTGGAGGTGAATACAAATAAAACAAAGTATATGCTCTATGTTAGACCTGACAGCCTTAGTGTGGTCACCCCTAACTTTTTGCCTGCCTCCCTCCACTTTTTGACACAGTTTTTCCTGGTTTTAGGACTCTGCACACTTTACCACTTCTAAACAGTGCTAAAGTGCAAATGCTCTCTGCCTTAAAACATGGCGACATTGGTTCATACCCAATAGGCTTATTTAATTTACTTGTAAGTCCCCAGTAAAGTGCACTACATGTGCCCAGGGCCTGTAAATTAAATGCTAATAGTGGACCTGCAGCACTGATTGTGCCACCTACATAAGTAGCCCTTTAACCACGCCTCAGGCTTGCCTCAGGCTTGCCATTGCAAGGCCTGTGTGTGCAGTTTCACTGCCACTTCAACTTGGCATTTGAAAGTACTTGCCAAGCCTTAAACTCCCATTTTTCTACACATAAGTCACCCCTAAGGTAGGCCCTAGGTAACCCATAGGGCAGGGTGCTGTGTAGGTAAAAGGCAGGACATGTACCAGTGTAGTTTATATATCCTGGTAATGTAAGACTCATAAAATTGATCTTACTCTACAGTGAGGCCTGCTCCTTTCATAGGCTAGCATTAAGGCTACCCTCATAAACTGTTTGAGTGGTAGATTCTGTTTAGAAACAGGGTATATTTAGTATGGCCAGAATGGTAATACAAAATCCTGCTGACTGGTGAAGCTGGGTTTTATATTACTATTTTAGAAATACCACTTTTAGAAAGTGAGCATTTCTCTGCACTTAAATCCTTCTGTGCCTTACAATCCACGTCTGGCTAGGTTAGGTTGACAGCTCCCTTGTGCATTTCACTCAGACAACCTCAAACACAGGATGCTCAGTCACACCTGCACACATCTGCATACGGAATGGGTCTTCCTGGGCTGGAAGGGTGGAGGCACTGACACTTACATGTCAAAGCATAGTGGCCTGCCCTCACAGATTGGACTTCCAAACCCACTACTAGCACCCTGGCAGGCAGGATGGAACTGAAAGAGGACCTTGTTCACTTCTAAGCCACTCTTTGAAGTCTCCCCCACTTCAAAGGCATATTTGGGTATATAAACTGGGTCCCTGACCCTACCAACTCAGACACTTCTTGACAAGATACCTCCTGGGAAAGAAATTCTGAACCAGAACCTGCAACCTGCTAAGACAAGCTACCTGGCTGCCCAAAGGACTCACCTGACTGCTTTGCTGAAAAGGGCTGCTGCCTTGCTGTTGACCTGCTGCCCTGCTGCCCTCTGGCTCTGCTGGGAAGTGCTCTCCAAGGGCTTGGGTTCAGCTTGGCTCCTGTTTCCTGAAGTCTCAGGGCCAAAAACACTTCATCTCTGCAAAGAACTCCTTGTGGGGTGAAAATCAACGCACAGCCTGCCGGAATTGATGCACAGTCTGCCCTGCGGTGAGAAAATCATCGCATGCTGAACCAGAACGACGCAACCCAGCTCCCCAAGTGGAGATCAACGTAGCACCAGCATTGCGACTGGAACTTCAACGCACAGCCCACCGTATAGACGCATCGCCGAGCCGGACCGACGCAGCCCAACTTCCTGCCAGGGGAATCGACGCAGCGGCTGCCATGCGACAGAAATTTCCTTGCATTGCCCACCGGATCGACGCAGCTCCTGTGACTTCGCCCTGCACGCCCAGGATTTCTTTGCATCGTCTCCGGGGTGTCCAAATACCCCGCAACCAGAAGAGGATCCAAGCCTGCACGGCAGAAATCGACGCAGAGCCCTTGCTGCGTAGAAAAACATTGGAGCATCGTCTGTGTGCGCCCGGAGAAACCAATGCACACCTCCCCATTTTCGATGCATCTCCTCCTCTGCAGTCTTGTGCGGATAATTTAGATGCAAACCAGGTACTTTGTACTTGCAAGAGACACTTGTTGGTGTTTAAGAACTTAAGACTATTCTTAGTGATATCAAAGTGATATTTTCAAATAGAGATTGCCAAATCTTGCTTGTTATGACCTTAAATTAATCAGTTAAATATCTTATATTTTCCTAAAACGGTGTGGTGTCTTTTTGTGGTGTTTCCACTGTGTTATTGCATGATTTATTGCACACATACTTTACACATTGCCTTCTAAGTTAAGCCTGACTGCTTAATGCCAAGCTACCTGAGGGTGGGCACAGGATCATTTGGATTGTGTGTGCCTTGCCCTAACTAGAGTGAGAGTCCTTGCTTGGACAGGGGGTAACCTGACTGCCAAGCAAAGACCCCATTTTTAACAATCTACAACCCTCATAAATGAATTAGAGGCAGCTTGAAGATAAAGGGTTCTACTCTGCGAGACGGTGGCTTGTATCAGAGTGCATAATTCTTCTTCCTGGTCTTCACAACTACACAAAAGCAGCATTACCCCACTGCATGGTGCCTGTGTGGCTGCCAAAAGATACAAAAATGCAACTCCTATTTCAACTACCTATTGAAATCTATTGTGCCGAAGTGCAGAGCGCCACTCTGTACGGGTCTAAAGTCTGGGGACATGGGAATATGAAGGAGTTACCTGTAAAAGAGAATGTGTTTTTAAGATCACTGTTCAGACTACCCCAAAGCACATAGATAGTCCCACTATTTTGTATATGGGTTTAAGCCAGTAGTTAATTTAGCTACTTTAGGACAACCTTTATTTTGAATAAGATTGTGGGCTACTCCTGAATTAGGAGCATACAGGAAAGCTCTAATTGAGGTTCTCAGTATGGCCAATTGGCACTTAATTCCATGGTTGTATCATTAAAACCAAACTTACAGGCCCTAGGTATGGAAACACTTTGGAGTGATCCTTCTTCTATACGGGGTGAAACAAGAGAAATTGTTAAAGTGGCCTTCTGGTAACACACGATTGTCTTGTATCATAGAAACGTAATTTCTAGAAACATCACTGAGGGTTTCTTTTCTTATAAATCTATTTCAGCGTTTGAACCCTACATGGATATTATTACTTTTTACCAAGTCAGGACCTTGTACATCAAACTGGGGATGGGCTCCCTTCAGTTAGGCCTATTTCTTAGCAAATGGAAACAGAATCTCGGGGTACAGACTCTTTGTCCTTTTTGAGGGATGTAACAGTGGACATAGATCATCTTTTGTTTGTCTGCCTGCTGTAAAAAAGAGCAAAAAAATAGATGGGTCAGACCCTGTGTATGATTCTTGGTATCGGGCATTATTTAACTGCTTCCAAAATACTTCTGACTAAGACCAATTCCCTTATTGTATACACTGTGAGCAGATACCTCTATGGCTAATGACAGATAAGGAAGTGTTTGCGGTATACCCTTCAGGTAATGGCCACTTGTGAATATTGCAGATTTTATGTTTTATTAATACCGATGTATTCTTTTGAATCTGCTTAATAAATACATTATTTATTTTTCCTTTTAAATTAATGGAAATTGATGGTCACTTTTTGTAAGCATTTTATAATTTATATTTTTAGTTCTGGACTTGGACACGCTCATACACTGAAGGACACGTGCGCTCCACTTAGTTTGACGAGGCTTTTCCTCTTCTATTTTATGTTAACTGCTGATCCGCTACTCGATTCGGGCCTGATATTTTAGGAAGCTGGGTGGTCATTGTCCTTAATCTGCTATACCAAATTGGGTTGGGGACATGTTTTATCTACAGTCTTTAAAAAAAATGGTCATGTCCAGCAGCTGACTTTTATCCTCCATATAGTCTTGTATTTTGAAAGTGATTTGTGATATTACGAAATGATGTATATTCTATGTAATCGTTATTTTTATCAAGGATATTTCGCTGATATAGAAAATGAAGATGACTGCATTTTCACCGCTAGATGGGAGCACAGGATTACTCAAGTAAAGTGATAAGAGCCTAACTAAATGGAACAACACTTTGGGCCTGATTCTAATGTTGGCGGGCGGCGGGAGCCGCCCGCCAAGCTACCGCTGCTGAATGACCGCACCGCAGTCAAAAGACCGCGGCGGCCATTTAGACATTTCCTCTGGGCCGGCGGGCGCTCTCCAAAAGAGCGCCCGCCGGCCCAGAGGAAATGCCCCTGCAACGAGGACGCCGGCTCAGAATTGAGCCGGCGGAGTTGCAGGGGTGCGACGGGTGCAGTTTGCACCCGTCGCGTATTTCAGTGTCTGCTTAGCAGACACTGAAATACTTTGCGGGGCCCTCTTACGGGGCCCCTGCCGTGCCCATGATATTGGCATGGGCACGGCAGGGGCCCCCAGGGGCCCCGCGGCACCCCCTACCGCCATCCTGTTCCTGGCGGGCGAACCGCCAGGAACAGGATGGCGGTAGGGGGTGTCAGAATCCCCCATGGCGGCGCAGCAAGCTGCGCCGCCATGGGGGATTCAAAGGGCAGCGGTAAACCGGCGGGAGACCGAAGCGCCGCGGTCAGAATGCCCTGCGGGGCACCGCCGGCCTGTCGGCAGTGCTCCCGCCGACCCTGGCCCCGGCGGTCTTAGACCGCCGGGGACAGAATGACCCCCTTTAAGCGGTATATACCTCCAGCTAAAGTGTCAATCTGTTAAAACGCCAGACTTTACATCCAGGTAAACTTATAGCGCTAATTGTGCCCCCTTAATGTGGCACCTAGTGCAGTGGCACCGGTCAAACCACCCTAAAGCCACCCTGCTTTTAATGTCAATGACCATGCAAACAAGTTGGTTCTAAATTTTACAAGATGCTATTCATCAAATTATTCAGTTTTCTATGATAAGATTGCCAATTTATTTTCCCACGCTTGCACAGCTTTTTTGATGCACTAAACCACTGCTGAACAGTTGCCAGCACAGTATTACTGCCTTTATGTACATGTTCAGAAACCGGGAGAGGTCATTTGTTGAGTCCTTTTTTCAGTTTTTTTTTTTTTTTTGTTTAATCTGCAAATTGTGATTAATCCACTCTTCCGCATGGTAGTTTACAGGTTAATGGATATTTACACATACTTCTCTGCTTAAGCAATGCAAAGTCGCAGCAGCACTACATGATTATCAGCGAGTTTTTTTTTTGTCCACACGTTTATTATTAGTTATCAGCGTGCACTAGATACATGCGTTACCAGATCTCAATTACTGACAAGCATTTACAATGCAACAGGTTGTACTATTGGCGTTGTAAATGAGAATGTCTTTCACCTATGTGTTTTGGTTGCAGTGACAGGTGGGTTGGGTGTAGGGGGGGCGGAGGGGCTACAGTAATAATATTTTTTTTCAAAATGGCACTTACCTGACGGCATCTTCCTCTCTTTTTCTCTTATTGTCCGTCTCTCCTGGAAGCTCTAACGCAGAAACTACACTAACCAATCCTGGCGCTGCTTTCATGCTGTTTAACTGCATAAGAGAAGTGTCAGGATTGTAGGGAGCAACCTTTTTCAGCACTCACAAAAGCGCTGGAAGTCTGGGCTTTCTCAAACCCAGCTGTCTTAAGACAGCTGGGTTAGAAAATTTTAAAGTGCGCATGTCAGGCTGGCCGTAAGAAGATGGACGGCCAAAGGGACAGGTGCACTTTAAACTAAAGCGCAGAGCTCCTTGCTACCACTCAGCAGCAATTATCCCGCCCCATCCTGACACACGATTCAGGACTGGGTGCTGAAAAATGAAAATAGTAATAAAAAAACTTTATTACCACTTTGTTTTTCAGTTCTGGGGCATTTTTTTATCGGGGTGAAGCTCCCTCGCTCTTGTGGAGTGTCTGCCCCTGTTGGTTTGGAATGTAGTGGATATATGTTGTGTGGAGTTGAAATATGTGTGTTGTATTGGAATTGTTAGTTGTGGAATTGTGTGAGGTGGAATTGTGTGGTGTGGAGTGTATTTGTGTAGTGGAATTATATGGCATGGTGAATAGATAGGGGAGAGATGCACAGAATAGATACAAAGGAAGATAGAGAAGGATAGGTCGTTTTTATTTAACAAACAGGGTGACATGATGTGCATGTGTCTGAGCACGGAATTTGAGAGTTTGAAGGGTCTGTTTCCACTGAGACTTCGACCCCACAGAAGCATCTTAAAAATAAACCAGAAACTTCAGCCGCAGGCGGGTCCTGACTTCGGCACTGTAAACCTGAGTCTTGACTCCACGCTGTGCCCCATTCAGACCCCCAAACCTCCCTTTTTGCCCTATTATTATCCCCCAGCCCCACACAAACACTTATCTCTACTCAACAGAAGCATCCTTTGAGGTACTATAAAGCCACAGTAGGTGGGTATTCCTTCCGAAACAGCCTTTTGGGCTTAGAAGGCTAATAAGCATTGGTAATGCCAATAGGTCTGGCTTTAAATGAATGCTGTATGGTAGGTAATGTGAAGCATTTTAAGTAAATAGCTCGGGGGATAGATATGTATTTGAAAGGAAGCAAATAGATGTAAAATAATATTGGTATATGTTAAAAGGTCAAGTGACAGTTGCACTGTCAAACCACAACTACAAATCCAGGAAGCTTAACAACTTCCCTCCTCCCAAATGTGCAGGTCACAAGACACTTTAATAGCATTTCAAAGGAGCATGTGCCCCAGAAAGTTCAAGTTTAAACAGCTGGATAAATAAACAAAATGATCATAGCTACATGGAGGGCAAACACTTCTTTTAGTTTAAGTATAAAACTTCTGCCCAATCAAAACAAATACTCCTGGCTCCAAATGTATGTGTGTGAGGCCAAAGCCCCTCTTTAGTGATCCTCACGTAATTGACTGGCGTTAGCTGCACTATCAAGCCAGACGATAATAAAAAGGCCATTTAATATTTAAACTACAGGCAGATTAGACTGCCTCCTCGTGTACAGTGGTAACTCTAAATCAATGAAATAGCCCACCAGGTTTATGCATCTGCTGCTGAGATCCTTGTGCAGCCTGCACGTGTAAATCCAGAGGGGAGTAAATCAGACAA
Organism: Pleurodeles waltl; assembly: GCF_031143425.1. Lineage (NCBI taxonomy): Eukaryota > Metazoa > Chordata > Amphibia > Caudata > Salamandridae > Pleurodeles > Pleurodeles waltl. Next base: position 414,832,524 of record NC_090437.1, on the reverse strand, counting down.
TCATGCTTCTGAAATTAATAATTCGCGTATCACTGAGTTGTAGATGAATAGCACCTATGAATCACCACGCTGTAGGTCTGGAAGGTAACGGCAGAAACCACTTTATAAAACACTGCATTTTTAGCCCCCTGTAGTACTTCACACCAGCTAGTTGTAAAACAATAAGTTAACCAAATATTAAATTGACCAATTGCATACGTTTACACAATACTAGGACAGGGAATTTCACATGGGGTTGAACTCATGGATTAGGTCAAAAGGGGTTGCAAGTCAGAAACATGGCACAGCGAAGCCAATGTACTTGGAGGTCAATCTAAACAAGAGGATAGCTCAAAGGGTTCAGCGGCTGCTGTAGAGATCTGATCTGCCTGCTACCAGAGCCTCTGAGTTTTAAGTGATGAAGAGCACAAGTTGCAAAAATTACTCAGTTTTCGTTTTTCATAACTCTCAGGTTGCCCACAGCACCTGTAAGTAGTATGTCTAGTTGTTTTAGTTACTTCTGTCTCTTCATAATCCGGAAAGATGGTTCAGTGAGTTGAATGTTCTGCTCTGACACATGTGGTGTTGCAAGGGTAACTGACCACTCTCATATTGGGTAACAATAACACCTGGTATTTAAAAATGGCACATGTGTGGTATGCAAATCTGTTAGTAATGGGGTCCTTGGTTGGCAGTCAGGTTACCCCCTGTCCAAGCAAGGCCCCTCACTCTAGTCAGGGCAATAGAGAAACACACCTGGTTAACCCGCACTCGCCCACTTGGTAGCTAGCACTAGCAGGCAGGCTCAATTCAGAAGCAATATGTAAAGTATTTGTACCAGCATACACAGTAATACAATGAAATCACCACAAAAGTGACAACACCAGTTTAGAAAAATAGCCAATATTTATCTAAATCAAACAAGACCAAAACAACAAAAATCCAACATACACAAGTCAAGATATGAATTTTCAAAAGAATAAGAGTCTTACTCAATAGAAAACAATGAAAACGTTGATTTTACACAAAGTACCTGGTTTGCGTCAAAAGTAAAGCCACACGGGCGAGCGTGCATCGGAAAAGTCTGCAATGCGTTGATTCCTTACTCGTAAGTGAGGCCGTGCGTTGTTTCTTCTCCAGTCGGGTCGGCGATGCATTGTTTTTCTTCTTTGCAGGAGAGCGATGCGTAGATTTCCAGGTGGGTCGTCTCGGATCCGCACAGGTTCACAATGGCTTTTATGACCAGGACGATGTGTGCGAAATACGGTTGCATGGTGTTCGAAAACCGCGCTGTGTGTTGTTTGTGTTATTATCAGCAGCCGCAAGTGGGTGTTGTGCATCATTTCTCCAGCCACGATGCATTGATCTCCCAGCTGCGATGCAGGTGGAGCATCGATTTTAGCCGCATGGCGCGTCATTTATCAGCCACTTTGCAGGTGGTGTGTCGAAAATTTCCCTGCACTGCGCTGTATGCGTGGATCTCAGTTCTTGTTCTGCCAACTTCACCTTTCAAGGGCCCATGGACTGGATAGGGCACCACTTGACAGGACAGGAGTCTCAACAGAGAGTCCAGGTACTGGCAGAGGAAGTTTTTGATTGCCATGAGACTTCAGTTCAAGCCTTTGGAGATTCTTCTCAAGCAGGAATGCACAACAAAGTCCAGTCTTTCTCCCCCTACACAGGCAGAAGCAGCAACTGCAGGATAGCCCAACAAAGCACAGTCACAGGCAGGGGCAGCACTTCTCCTCAACTCTTCAGCTCTTCTCCTTGGCAGAGGTTCCTCTTGAATCCAAAAGTGATCTTGAAGAAATCTAAAGTCTGGGGTTTTGGGTCCACTACTTTTACCCCTTTCTGCCTTTGAAGTAAGCAAACTTCAAAGGAAAGTCACTGTTGTTTACAGGATCATGCCTTGCCCAGGCCTAGCCCCAGTCACACACCAGGGGGTTGGAGACTACATTTTGTGAGGGCAGGCACAACCCATTCAGATGTAAGTGACCACTCCTCCCTCCAGTCTAGCTCAAATGGCCCATCAGGATATGCAGGCTACAACCCAGCTCCCTTTGTCTCACTGTCCAGAGGTGGATTCACAAACAGCCCAACGTCAGTCTGACCTAGACAGGGAATCCACAAACAGGCAAAGTCACTGAATGGTTAAAGCAAGAAAATACCCACTTCTAAAAGTGGCATTTTCAAAGTAACAATTTAAAACCAACTTCACTAAAATATGTATTTTTAAATTGTGAGTTCAGAAACACCAAACTCCAGATTTCTATCTGCTCCCAAAGGGAATCTGTACTTTAAAGTTATTTAAAGGCAGCCTCTATGTTAACCTATTAGAGAGATAGGCCTTGCAACAGTGAAAACCAAATGTGGCAGTAGTCCATCGTTAGGACATGTAAAACACATCAGTTCATGTCCCACCTCTAACATACACTACACACTGCCCATGGGGATACCTAGGGCGTATCTTAGGGGTGCCTTACTTGTATAAAAAGTGTAGGTTTGGGCCTGGCAAGTGGGTATACTTGCCATGTCGAATTGGCAGTTTAAGACTGCACTCAGACACTGCAGTGGCAGGTCTGAGCCATGTTTACAGGGCTATGCATGTGGGTGGCACAACCAGTGCTGCAGGCCCACTAGTAGCATTTGATGTACAGGACCTAGGCACCTCTAGTGCATTTCACTAGGGACTTACTAGTAAATAAAATAGGCCAATCAGGGATAAACAAATCACCAATACAATTTACTCAGAGAGCATAGGTACGTTTAGCACTAGTTAGCAGTGGTAAAGTGCCCAGCCTAAAGCCAACATAAACTGGTCAGAAACAAATAGGAGGAAGGAGGTAAAACGTTTACGGAAGACCCTGCAAAAAGGGGCAGGTCCAACAAACTCTAAATACAAATATGTTATTAATTGTATTTTTGTTTTTCCTAAAACAAAATCATGACTACAAATCATGGAGGTAAAAAAGATAAATGAATTAAGTGCTTCTGTGGCTGTGGCGTCTTCCAGTGGTGTCCGCTGCATAGATTGCAGATTTCACAAAAAAACAATTTTTCTAGCTCAAACGTACCAAAAGTCACTAAACAAAAAGCTTAGCTCCACATAGTGGTAGATCCCTTGCAAAGGTTAACAGGTTACCTTTCAGTTCTGGATCACCAATTGCATGTGCTAACTGGGATTAATTGTTTAAACTTTGCCCAAGCAGGGCCAATAGCTGGTAAAGTGATAAAATAACAATATTATAGTGCTAAAGATTGTGTTGTGTTGTGTTATGCTTCATAATTTGCATGTTCTTGTCGCATATTTCTATCAGTCTTGCTGCATAACTTGATCTTCCACTGCTGCATAATTCCAGTGGTATTTATGAAGATTTTGGTACAAGACTCTAACAATATACCAGTCCCTAAATCAGGTCCATAATAGTAGTACACTCTAAACCCTTCCTTAGGTGATTAGCCATTTTAAAAGCTACACATAAATGATTTTGTCTGCAACCCACATAACGGATTATTTAATCTGGTCAAGACTGCACCTGCACTATGTCAGCAGGTCAATAGTTTTCAAACCTGGTGTGAGGTAGCCTAGAAATTGTAGTGCCCAGGGCCCCAGCTAACCAGATCCCTGGGCCAGAGCTCTTTGCCTAAAACGGCTGGGATGCATTGGCACAATTGGATACACCTTTAGCTACCACTATAATTCCCTAGTAAAAGGTACTTAGGTACCCAGGGCATGGGGTACTAAGGGTAGGCCCCTGAGGGCAGCAGCACTGATTGTGCCACCCTTCACGGCCATACATCCAGATGCCCCAGCAATGCCATTGCAGGCTGGGTGTCCTGGTGCAAGCATAAAACACAAACTCGACATGGCACACTGCCTGTGTGCCGTGTCCACCACACACTGTATACACTATAGATAAGACGCCCCTCTGGCAGACCTTCCAGCCTGAAGGCAGGGTGCACCATATTATATGTGAGGATATAGCTGTATGAGCAATATGCAACCACTGTGTCCTTGCCAAACCTGGGACATAGTGGGTTAACAGAGCAGCAATTTTAATAAATGTGCTGGGCACAATAAGAGTTCCCCCAGCTACATAATGGCCACTCTAAACCCTGGGTTGTTTGGTATAAAACAACTCAGAATGATAAATCCAAACTGGTACCAATATTGTGTTTATCCCTAAATGTACTCCAAGGTCACCTTAGAGGTGCCCCCTTGAAAAGCTAACAACCCTGGCATGTTTGCTGACTGGTTCTAATCAGCCTGCCACCTCCAGACACCCAATCTACAAATCTTGGGGGAGAGATCCGTCTCTCTGGTTTGTGGAACAAAGCCCTTCCTGGGTGGAGGTGCCAACACCCCCTCCCTCAGGAATGTGCACTGCCCTGCTGGTAAGCTTCAAAGGGCTAACCACCTTTGAAACTTGACCTTCAGGCCTGCTGCTACCAGCAGATGGTAACCCCCATGCAAACCCCCACATTTGGTGGGAGCAACGGCGGGAGACTCAAATAAAGGATAGGAGGAGTGGCCCCCACCTGGCATGTACCACCCCTAAGTAGTTGCCTACGAGGTGGGCACTTCAATTCATTTCCCTCCATCTTGAAGTCTTGAATGGAAGGAAAATAGCCAATCAGGGATAGGGAATCAGGGATAGGGAAGTGACCCTTCCCACAGAAAGTGGTCACTTTAGTGGGTGTAGCCACACAAAGCTAGGTGACCCATTGGTCACTACCAGGTTCCCCCTAAAATGCCCACTAAATACAGTATTTAGTGGCCATCCCTAGACCAGGAAAACAGATTTGATGGACAAAAGAAGACCTTCACCAAGAAGATCCAAGGCACAAGAACTGTGCTGCAACAAAGAAAAGGTGCCAAAGCCTGCCTGCTTCTTCCCGGACCAACAATCACCATTGAGAAGCTGCTGGACAACTGAAAAAACACTAAAGAACCCCAGAAGACATCCAGGCTTCAAAGTTCACCATAGCACTCCCTCCAGAGTGGAGGTAACACTCTACAACAGCAAGAAATCAGCAAACCAGTGAGGGTCACTTCACTGACCTGACACTATCTCCCGAACCAGAGGTTGCAGCTAGACCAAACGACACACCGACAACTGCGAGAACAAACCCTGCAAGTGTGCCAAGTTTAGTAGCACTGCACCCTCCAGTGATCAGTCCGTACCAATGCGTATTGGTCAGCTAACGTCAGACACAAAGAAAACCAGCCGAAACACCCCAGACCTCCTCCCAGTGTGCCCCCGTTGTCCTGCAAATGCCCCTTGAACCAACTTACTCCCTGCCCCAGAGGTCATCCTTGCACACAGTTCCTGGTTCACCAATTCTCTCTGCACCCAGAAACCCTGTGCCCTGCAACAAAGAACTGGCTGTGCCCTAAGGGTCCCCCACCCCTTGCAACCTCGACACTCCAAGGAGACCCCTAGGAACTATATTTAATCTTACCTGTGCATTGCTTTTCCAAGTGGTTCCCTGAATGTGGCCCTCGACCAGCTCCAGAGACCTTCTTCCGCTGCTCCCACCGTGACCAGGAGCCACCGGAACTTCTCCAGCTGTCACAGTGTGCCAACTGAGGACCTCAACCAACCTGCAAAAAAAGAACTTGGTAAACCAACTGTACGATTCTATATGTATTTTCAAAGGTGATCTTCCATTGATTCCTATGGTGCATAATTACGCATAAAAAGACTGTTTTTATTGAAATTCAAAAATTAATGTCTCAAAAAGTACTTAACCAATTTTGATAAACTTGGTCTTAAAAATTACATAAAAATCGGAAGTATTTTTATAAATTGGTCTTGAGTTATTCCTTTGAGTGTGAGAGTTGCAATTTTGATACTGTGAGAATACTTTGCATTCCTCTAAGATTGGCCTAACTGCTCCACCAAGCTACTTTAGAAATTAGATCATTACGTGATCTAGTTTTTACCCTTGTTAACCAACGTGTGGTTGCCTGGAGCCCCTGCTTAGTGTGCCTAGCTTTGCACACTACATAGAGGGCCAACCTCCTACCAAACCTATGTATTCTGGGAGCTGTAGTAGTGACTCACTTACTAGGAACCAGATGGACCTTTAGATTATAATAGTTTGTGTCAAAAAAAGGCTCGAAACGTGCAGGTCCTGCAGATGAAAAACAACACGGCAACAATAACACTGAAGCAAAAAGACACTGATGAATCAGAACGCAGCCTCTCATTCTAGCACACACACACATACCCTATTTTCCTCAAAGGTGTGATGCATTGCTCCTAAAAATAAATTTTACTCAATGAAAGCTGAAAACTCTCACCCTTTCTTGCACAAAAGTCACTTATCTAAATCTTCAATTAAAGGCATGACAGATACTGTACAAGAAAAAAACAAGATGCTAAAGAGGGAGCAGCAGGGAGATTGAGGGGGAAGAAATAGTACTTCAATCACTTCAGAAGCAGGGGATGGGCACTAATTAAGTTAAATTATTTAGTGCTTGGTCCCCGCTCCACCGACAGGACCGGACCTGATGCCAGGCCTGAAGTGGATGAATTACAAGGTTGTAAAGAAGAGTGTCATGCAAGCCAACAAATGGCGAGTGGCAAGCGGACTCCAAGCCCTTTTCTAACAACAACAGTATCTCGCAAGCGATAAGCATGTGCTAGTGCATGCTATTGCAGGCTTGACCCTACAAAGTGCATATCATGTTTACTGCATCACTGGTACCAGATTTCGCTCTCCATGGCCTTCCTCACACCTGTGATCATTTTGTTTATTTATCCATCTGCCTAGCTTAAACCTTCAGATGCACACACATGACCCTGTAATGATATTAAAGTGTCTTGGTTAGGTCATTCAACCGCATGATAGCAAATGACAGCACAACCAGCAGAACAGTGGCAGTCTAAAGGCTACTAGCAAGTCTCTCCTTATGACTATCAGAGTGTGAAGTTTCACTGTGCAGTATCTGACTCCTTTCCTGTAAAAAAGCCAGAACAGAAGAGACTGCCCTATAAGCGGGATAATGTATGCTCTCATCAATAGTCCACTTACAAACTTTTTTAAAGCTACCTTTATACTGTAGTTTAGTATGCTAGACACAACACCTGCCTAACCCTACCACCATTACTTTTCTCTGACTTGGTGTGGGCCCTGGTCTGCCCCTTCTGCTATTTATGACCACCATCACTGTTTCCAACGTCATCTTTGATCACGGTCTCTATCTGGTCACCCGGTTGTGACCCATCTGTTCAGAGCAAATCACCACTAAAGATGTAAAAAACAACAAATGGGCAAACTGGTAGTTCCTCGAATGGCCTGACTGGGCGTCCCTTGAGCAATCTTGTACCCTGTGAGCAAGAGCAGCAGAGAGGTGTCTGTAACGGCAAAAAAGATTCTGTGGATCCTACTTTCCCCCACTCTGGTATGTGTGGGAGCCTTGGTTTTTCTTCACTTCTTTACTGTAACCACAGTGAAAAAGGTTTGGCAGAACTTTAGACTAAATGGTGTGTTGTGATGTTTCATTAGTCAAAGACGTTGAAAGAACATGATTTGCTCAAGATCAAACAATTTTGTCAAACAAGAAAAACAAAAATACAACGAAGCACTACTCATTTCAAGGGCTCTAACTTTGAAAATCTGTAATTTCAGTGTGTAGACCAGAAGCCTAAGCACTATCTTCCCTGAGGTCATTGTCAAAGTGTTTATGTGCCATTTAATGTGTTTTAAATTTCAAAACAGTTTTCTTATCCTACTCTTCCTGTCAGCATTTAGCCTGATTCTAAGTACATCCATTCTTTAAAAAAACACAGGCACAGAGGATACATTTAGAAGTGATTGGCCAAAACCACACAAATTGGGTCTGATTGGACAGTGGAATTTAAAACCACACATCTGTTTCCACTGTTCCTTAATTGTTTTGCAGTGGAATCTAATAGATTTGGTTTCTTGGCATTCTCATTGTTTGCTGATAAGATAATAAAGACAAAACAAGACATATGAGGCCTTTTCTTTGGGTCCTAGTGCAGCAGGTGGTTAGTAGGTTGTATCTGTGGTGTATACTGTTTTTCACCATTACTATCCCAGGTTCCACAATTCTATTCCATTCCAATTCAATATTCAAGGTAGACTTCCTAGTAGAGATCGTACTGCTCCAAAAACATGTTATTCATGAGGATCTGAGCATTGTACTTTGTAAACACCGAAAATACGCCATGCTCAGCATATTTTGGGGGCTCTGAATGTATAAATACTGATAACGTCCAATTTTCAGACGCTGAACAAACACTGAAATATACCTACTGGAATTCATAAGAAAATAACCATGACACAACAAATATTCTGCATTACGATAGCTCTTGAACCTTTGCAAATATATGAATAGAGCCTGATTTGACAATTGGCAAGTTGCATATTTCTTCTTTTGGAGAAGATAGAGAAGATAAAAATACAGGTAAGAAAACTACCAGAGTTGCATATATACTATTGAAGCACTGTAACCTTTCGGAACAAAAGTAGGGTCTGTATGAAGGCTGGCTCCTTCATCTCTGTTGGACAACAAAGAACGTCACTCAGTTTTCCTACTCCATGGCCTAAAGTGACTGTCACTAGAAAGGAAACCTTCCCTGGTTAAACATTTAGGACCTAATTTTCTTAAAAGTGGTGCAGTGCTGCACCAAAACTGGCAGTGCCATGCTATGTCACTTCAGAAACGCAGGGATGCACCATATTTAAAACAATATAGAGAACCCCTGTGTTTTCCGTAGTGCTGGTGCTAAAATTAGCTGCCTAGTGCCAATGCAGGCACTCTTGCATGTTAGTGCAAGGGTGCTTGCGTTGCAGGGTATACTTGTTTATGTGCATGAATATGTCCCTTCCTGCACATAAACAATCAATAATGGTGATTTGCTATTTGGAGTAGCAAATCATCATTATTTATGGCTGTTTATGTGCAGGGAGGGACACTTTCCTGCATATAAACAATTATTAATGGTGGTTTGCTCTTTCTATGTGTGCTGCAAAATGCCGGCACACATAGAAAAGGCAAAAACGAGGAGAAATAAAAGTATTTGTCCTTGTAGCGACATTCTAACACCATCCCCGTAGTGGTGTTTGTTTTTGGTGGTGCCTCAGGTTTAGGAATCCTCATAAATCTAGGGCAGTGTCAAAACACAAAGGGTCTTGCAGAGGAACGCCCTCAGCAACACCCATTGCATGCCCCTGTGCTGCAGAAAACTGCGTGGTGGGGCCAATATTTACAAGGTGGCAATAAGTCACGCAAAGTGGCTAAACGCTGCCTTGTAAATATGGAGATTGCCACAGTGCCACCAGATCATCACTCAGAGGCATATTTAAGAAAAGTGGCGCTGCACACAGTGCAGCACCACTTTTCCTGTGCCCATTAGCGCCCCCTAATACCACCATATGTGCGCCGTATTTAAAATATGACGCACAATGCCAGGTTCCGTCTGAGCCTTAACTCACCATGATCATCCCACTCTAGAATATCTGTTGCCTGCTTTTGAAGCTGTCAAGGTACCACTTTAATTAGCATCCTATTTGATGTAAGAGTGAAAGGGATAGCCTTTTGCTTTATCATTTTTTTAGTGTTTATAAACAACCAAGTTATTTGTGCACACCCTGAATATCGTCCTATAATATCGACGAGACACAATATTGAGTACAAAATATCGAAATAAATACTGACAGATAAGTAAGTACCGATTTTCTATACCTAATTCCATACAGAGATCTACGTGGTACATAAATGTCGAATTAGGAATAGTAAATATATACTTACCTGTTGGCACTTACCTTTCAATATTTTGCCTCTTAATATTTTTACTTTGATATTCTTGTACCACAAATGTACAAGGTCGATATTCAGTAGTGCAAATCCCTTCCTTCATTTGTTTCAGAAGCACAGATCACTCTCTGGCATGCTTCTTAGGGGTCGGTTTTGAGCCCTGCCTCGTTTAATGTGTAATTAAGACAATTACTGCAACAATTTGGAAGCCTGTATATACAATTGTTCACCTACACTCGCGGAATGGAGTTTGACTCTGTAACCAGTGCTTCTAAAGCTCCTTAAGGATGTGTCTTATCATCATTTTTGTGTGGAAGCTGGAAATCATCTTAAAACCCAATTGCAACTATCAAGGTCATTACCTATGGCAACACGGTTAAATGGTTACCAGACCTCTGGCTTCAGACTTTCACCCCTCGCCCTTTGTAACCAGAGTCCGGAAATAAGGGTTGCCCAGGGCAAGCTATTGTACTGCCAACAGATTGAGCCTATAGCTAAGATTGCTTAGTTTTCGCTCTGTATCTTGTGTCACATTCCTCCTTTGCTGCATGTCCCTCATCACAGCCCCCCATTTCCTCTTGGGTAGACTATAGTTAGAACCTGCTGGTGGGTTTGCCCCAGTATATTGTCTGGTCTTGCAGAATTGTGCTACTCAGATGGTCACAAATGAGAGTAAGAACTCGAATATCTCTCCTGTCCTTGTCAGCCATCACTGTCTTCCTCTTCTCCAATGCATTCAGTTGAAATTATAGTGTTTGTTATACAGTGTGTGACCGAAATTTAGATCAATCTTGTTTCGTTGGTCAGTACATTTTCTCAGTGAAGGACCACCTTCTCCACAGGCATAGGTGAGATTGAGGACTACAGCGGGTGCACTGCTACCAGAACAATAAGAAAATCCACGTGTTTGAAGTGCTCAGAGTAAACTAACAATGTTTTCCTTCAGGAAGGTAGAATGATGCAAAAGCTAAATAGCTGATGGGCTCTAGGATGATTGTGGAAATAGCTTCTACGTGAATGGTTGGCTGTGTGCCTGGGAGCGCATGAGTGGAACTTTCTTCAATATTTCAGTGACAGAACTCACGGCACTTCCAACCAATGGGCAACATTTTGCGCAGTGCTTTTCCACACTTCCCACGATAAAAATTATTTACCCCCCACCCCACCACTGTGATGTGACCTAAAGCATGTGATGGGAATTGACTAAAACTGTAACCATGTGAATATCACATTAGCACTACGCAGACTTCACAAAGTTCAGATATTGACAGATTTCTGCTGTGGGCGAAAGGCCCTCCCACACAACTTGTATACCGTTTTTATTGAGAGAAGTGAAGCAATGGTGGGAGACAAGGCTTTTATCAATCCCTGCAGATTTCGTAAGAAAATTGTATTATTTAAGATAAAGTTTGGGTTTTTCAGGACATTGTGAGTAAGAACAAATAGTAGAATCCACAAGATCGATGCCACTCACGTCTGTGAGTGTCTATATTTCAGGTATGTCTGGGTTAGTTAAGGTTTCTTCGTTGCCACAGACCACCAGTCCTGCACTACTGTGTTACAGGAGCTCCCATCATACAGTGGCTTTGTGGTATGCCATGTCACCTTTCATAACCTGCCTTCTGCCCTCGAGTGGGACAGGGAATGAATGTCCAGTTAAGCTGAGTGCTGAGTCATTTCACATTTTTAAGTGACAGGTCTGTAAATTCTGTCAAAGGCCGTTATTATGTGATAGCACATTCCCTAGGATTGTGTATGTAATTTACTGCCATGCCTTGGGGCCAGAGCAGCCGATTTTAGAACTGAGGAACTAAGTTTGAGTCCTGGCGCCGATCCAACATCCTGGGAGTCTGAGCAAATCACCTAATCTCCCCCTGCAAGAAAAATTAGTCTGACCTAGAATGGAACTGCTGCTCATGTAAAGTACTCCACTGCCAATGTGTGTGAAGGTGACCGCTCCTATACTCATGCCTGTTCAAAGATTCTGCGAAACAGTTTCCTGCTTCATCTCATGCAAAAACAACATCCAGGGGCGAGGCTTCAGGGGGGATGTTTGGGGTGTTAAACACCCTTAATAAATGTGTTTTCTGGTATAAAAAGTTTGGTACAGGTGATTGCAGTCCAGTATGCTGAGTTGTCCGTCAGATTTTGACATACACACAGACAAAAACACACATACACTCTCTTTGTTTTTTTAAAGTCTTCACAAATGTTGGTTAGTGTACAAAATATTGTTTTCCCCTTACGTGGTGCCCCTACCAATCCCAATTTATCTCCCTTTCCACTGCACCTTTAGCCCCTCTCTGCGCCCTGCTTGTGTAAAATGTATTTTAACATTACATGTCAACACTATTGTTGGGAAACCTGCAGCTCACAATCCCCCCCCCCCCCCAGTCTTACTGAGCAAGCTACACCTCTGACAACATCATACAAGACGTGTTCCCTCTTTACTGTACAAAGATTACACTAACGTAAAATGGAAACTCATTATGCCACAGCCATCATACTGCACATATAGCCGAGAATCATGACTCAAAAGTGGCACATGGCACCAACAACTTTACTAAGGGCCTCACAGTACATGTGCAAGTTGTGGTATACATGACCCCCGCGGGTGATACCGAAGAGACCTGTTCACCTCTCAAACACAACAAACACTGCCAATGAGCCTAATTATATTATCACTAGATAATCACTGACAAAGTGCCAGGCCATTCCAAGTGTTTTTTTCTCCCTTATAACATGCATATTCCTTGCCATTTGCTGGTATCGCACTTTGCCAGTAGGCAGTAGGCCACATGGTTCCGATCAGTGGAGAAGCAGATTGTTGTATCGTGAAGTGGCCTGAGTTGAGTTAGTATTCGGATTACATAATCGTCTGCTGGCATGGTGACTGGGCCGGTTTAAGCACTATTGGCGCCCGGTGCATCAATGTTTTTTGCCCCCCACCCACGACCTCCTCCACAGATTCCCTCACTGCCAATCTCCAGCAGTGACCTTTATCTCTCCATGGCCCCTCTCTCACATGGATTTTGTTTTATAGCGCTACTCATATCAGTGTAAGGCGTCAGAGCACTTTACATCACACACACACATTATATAAAGTCAGTGAATCATTCTCATGTAAATCAGTCTCCAGGGAATGTTACATAAAACAATGAAGATTTCAAGTTGTAGTAATAACGTTATCTATACTAGCGGGCAGTATATTTTAAGATTTAGTTCGGAGAAGCACAAACTCTGGATTTAAAACATATTACTAAGGGGACCAAGGCCCTAGCCCCTCACTTTCTTGGGACTGCTCCTCTTGTGCTCTGGCCCTTTTGGACCTTCGAGGCCCAGCCTTGCTCTCCCCGCTGTTGTGCTCTCTGTGCCCTCTTTTTTCTCACGCTTCTGTGCCTCTTTTTCTCACTCTTTGATTTTGCTTTGTGCCTCTTTCTCTCACGCTCTGCCTTTGCTTTGTGCGTGTTTCTGTCACTCATTTCCATTGCATGTGCCTCTTTTTCTCACTCTTTGTCTTACTATGTGCCTCTTTCTGTTGTGCCTCCATCTTTCCTCAAGCTTCCTCAATTCCTCATGCTTTTCCTCCTCCAGCCTCTCCCACTCCTTACTTGCTCTCCTGCATCTTCTTCTCAATTCGTCTTCCTGTCTGCCTTTAGCCCTGCCCCCCACCCCCTGAACCAAAGGCAAGCCCACCTGAGCCCTTCCGTGCCTGGGCCACGCTGAGGGCCTCAACCCCTGGTCAGATCACCCACTGCGGCTACTCCAGGGAGACCCTCCACTTGCTCGACTCTGGACACCCTTTCATCCTCTGCTGGTGCACTGCACCTCACAGTACGGCAGGACCCTTCTCCTGCTGTCACTTTACCTGCAGCAACTCTGCACCAAACACTCCTCTCACTCCGACACCGACATCACCCTCTCACAACCTCACTCAACACCAGGCCTGACCTTCAGCATACCAGCACATGCATACTCCTCAACACCCACTCACTCAAAAAACATGACATTGAAATTCGGGACCTTCTCAGCAACAGCACCCCGGTCCTCCTCTTCGTAACGGAAACTTGGATGAACCCTGCCTCAGCTCCCAATATTGCTATGGCCATCCCAGCAGATTACAAAATTGCACATCAGAGCTGCCTCCACAATCCATGCGGAGGGCTCACCATCATCTACAAAGACTCCCTCCAATGCCCCACCACTATTGACCCAGACAACTCTTCCATGGAACATATGCACTTTAACCCTCAAACGAACAACAGCCCCACCCTGAAGGGCACCCTAGCTTACAGACCACCTGGTTCACAAGGCATCTTCAGTAGCCTTATCTCCGACATCCTTTCCCTCCTCCCTATCACCTCCAAGAATTTCCTACTTTTCTGTGACTTCAGCTTCCACCTGGAGGACTCCTCTGACCACTGCTCCTCTGACCTCCTCGAGAGTCTACACAACATAGGACTTTCCCAGATTACTGTGGACCTCACACACAATAAAGTTCACACTTTAGACACAACTTCGCTTCTGGCAACAGCATCAGCCACTGATCTCCCTCACCGCTCACATGGACCAACCACTACATTATCCATTTCAATGTCTCCACAGCAAAAGTCAAAGCTTCCATTAACACCAACCAACCCAGCCAGCACTGGAGTAGAAAAATGGAAACAGACTTGTGCAACACTCTCCAACACCACCAACAACCTAGCTGAAGACATGACCAACTTCAACCAATGGATCTCTAACTGCGCTGACGCTCTATCAAAACTCATAAACACTGCAGAACAAGCAGCCAGGCCTCCTGGTACATGGAAGAACTTTGGAACTCTAAAAGATACTACAAACAGCTGGTAAGGAAGTGAAGAACCACTCACAACACCAGCTCAACCTACTAGACCAGCTTCAGAAATGACTGCAACCTGCTGAGAGTTACCAAGAGGAGATCCCTCACAGATAGGATGGAAGGAAGTTCCAACAACAGCAGAGATATTTGTCATCATCAAGGAATTCACCACCCCAGATGCCTCAAACAACCCCGTCATCCCCTCCCAGGAACTTTGCGACGACCATTTAAACTATTTCGGCAGTAGAATTGAGAAGATCTACAATAACTTTGAAAAACTGATCAGCAAACTGCACACCTACCACTGAAACAGACACCTAACCAGCTCGGAACACTAACAGAGGAAGACACCACCTCAGTCATTAAAACAGTCCACTTCGACAGATCCATGTCCAAATCATAATTACAATCTAAGAGGACCCGTGATCAACACATTTCTCTATCACATCATCAACTCCTCCCTCGAGCCTGCCAATTTCCCCACGGAGTGGAATCATGCTGCAGTCATAGCCCTCCTTAAAAACTTGTCAGCTGATTCCAACAAACTGAGCAACTTTCTGATCCATCTCTCTACTACCATACCCAGAAAAGTTGATGGAGAAAGCAATCAGCAAGCAAATCACAAACCACCTGGAGCTCCACAATCTTCTTGACTACTCCCAATCCAGCTTTCATAGAAATCATAGTACGAAGACAGCACTCATCGCAGCCACAGATGAGATCTGCACCTTTTTAGACCTAGGTGAAACCACTGCACACATACTGCTGGACCTTTCAGCAGCATTTTACATCATGCCACACTCCAGCCTCATCAAAAGACTGCACACTACAAGTATCCAAAGTTCAGTCCTTGAATGGATATGCTCCTTCCTCACAAAGAGAACACAGCGAGTCAGACTCCATCCACTTCCTGTACACATCCGAGACCAAAGACCTGATCTGTAGAGTCCCTCAAAGACCATTCCTCAGCTCCATCCTGTTCAACATTTACATGACACCACTTGCAGATGTCATCAGATCTCAAAGCGTCACCATCATCTCCTACACCAATGACACTTGGCTCATCCTCTCAATGTCAGATAAGTCCCACACGACCAGATCCAAGTTCACCAAATGCATGATCTGCGTAGAAAAATGGACAAAAATCTATTGCCTGAAACTAAACATTGACAAAACAGAATGCTGATCTTTGGGAACATGAACTTCCCCTGGAACTCCACCAGGTGGCCATTAGAGCTCTGTCCAGCACCATCACCCTGTAACCATGCATGCAACCTGGGAATCATCTTAGAGGACAAACTCAACATGGCTGCACAGGTGAACGCTGTCAGCTTCTCCTGCTTCCACATGCTACACATCATCAAAAAAATCTTCAGATGGTTTCCCGAGAGCACCAGACATACTGTCACTCAAGCTCTAGTCACCAGCAGACTTGACAACTGCAACACCCTCCATGCCGTAATCCCAAACCACCTCCTCCACCATTTTCAGACCATCCAGACTCATCCTGTATCTCCAAATCGCACATACATCACACCTCACCTTAGAGATCTCCACTGGATGCCAATACAAAAACACTGCTTCAGACTCCTGACAAATGCATACAAGGCACTGTACAACACCAGCCTACCCCAACTGCTGCCTCCACTTTCACCAGCACACCAGACATCTATGCTCTGTCGCATTCTCTCTCTCACACACACCCCTCACACCCGCAAAAGCAGAATAGGAGCCCTATCCATCTCCTACCTCACACCAAAACTTAGAACAACCTGACTCTTCATTTAAGGATCTCCTCCTCACTTCTGGATTCCCCAAGAAGCTGAAGACCTGGCTCTTCAACTAACACCCAGCAGATGACTTTCACACGTGTTCCAGTCCCTGGATACCCCTCTGGCGATAAGTCACACTATATAAATCCTGATAACATAACACAGTGTTTGGGGTTGGCTTTACTAATATGAATGAATTTCCATCCCAACTGACCCTCTTTAGCAACATTAGGATAATGAAAGACTGGGGTAAAACATAAGGCTGCAGCTCTTTGATGACAGTTCACAGGACACACTGCTATATTAGGATTGTAACTTATAAACTGTAAGAAACAAAAGGATCTCTGTGACAACAGTAGCACCTGACTGAGCTATCCACATAACACACAGTTATCTGCATCGTAAACATTCTTTACCGCAGACATATTAACCCTCTGCTCTGTGCCACTTTATGATGAGTCAGAACTGCCACTAGAAAAAAGTGGATATCTCTCCAGCAAGAACATTTTTCACCAAAATTAACATTTTTTTGCTGCCTTATGACTGTCCGACACACAAAAAACTCCAGTTCACGTGCTTTGAAACCCACAAGTTATTTCTTAAAACATCGCTCCCAGAGGTCAACACCAGGTGTAGCTGCACCAGTGGCACCACCCTAGAGCCAGCCCTGCACGGTGGAGTCCTTTTGATTCATAACATGCATCACTTGTCCAAAAAGCAAACGGTGTCACACAGCCAGCTCAATATTGATCAGGAGGTGGTTGGCTTCGTGGGTGTATAGGGCTCAGGAGACCGGCTGCATTTAAACCGTCATCTGCAAGTGAGTAGGTTGGATATTTGATGACAATTTCGCTGGTGGGTGCTCTCTCTAATATTTGATGCCTCTGTAGGCTAGCCGTCTGTCTAGCTTGGTGGTCGTAGATTGCTGTTTTGGCTAGCTACAGACTAAATCTGCACATTCCTGTGTCTAGATGTGGGGTCACTGGTTCCATCACTGGTTGCAAGACCCTCCTTTACACTACTATCTTGATAGTCATCGAGAGCAGTCATTCCCAAGAAGTGCAAGTAACGAGTACTGCATCATGATTATAAATGTCATGTCCATACATGTGCATTCCTGTATGTGTCTTAGATGTAGCTGTTGGATAGCCATGTGTCATCAGTTTCCAATCTATGTGGCCTGCATTCTGATCAAAGAGGAGCTGTCAACCACAGACTCAAAGTTCTCTCCTAATGACCAAAATGCCAGGTCAGGAGCCCTGTCCTCCCTGAGGCCTTCAGACTTTGTAATTGAGAAGCATATGGCCTCAGAGGCATTAACAATCCTGCTCAGTTCGTTTTATCTTGTTATGGTCTTTATGCACTTCAGTACATCTAGTAATATTGGAACCAATGCATTAATGTTTTATGTTATTGTATTCCAGAAGCTTTTTATGGTCCTGTAAGCCATATTATATGTCATTCTTTGATAACCTTCATGCTAGAGGTCATGTTCAGCATCTGTAAGTGAATTTTACTTGCTTAGCATCATTGTACTTGGCCTTTTGTAAAATTTGTCAGAAAGCTTTCGAGTAGGCCTCTTATGAACATGTAGTGTCTGAATCACGAGGCCATTCAACTACGGGCTTCTGCAGAAGCCGACCTACTACTCTGCGCAAATCGCTATCTTATCCTCATGTAACTCTATAGGGCCCTGTGGGTCTCTAAATGCGGTTGCAAATAGATATCATTCAGTCCATATATTTTAGTTTCCTGCACATCTGTGCAGATGAAACTTGCATAATTCTACCAAGTTCTCTTGGCTTGCTTAACAAATGGAATGCATAGTGCACACAGGGCTACCATTGCCGCAGTGTCTGTCTGTCTTTGGAAAGTGAAGTGTACTAAATATTGTTGCAGATACACAGCGGACTCTCGAGCAAAATTTACATAGTCAAAGCTTCTACTCTTGCATTGACGCTTGAGTGGGAGCCCCTAAATAGGGTGACCACTTCACTTCTGGTCATTAAGGACAACTAATAAAATATCTAGATTCCCTTTGATGCTGGTATTATTGTGTTCAGCACTTCATACGCATCTGTATGTAACAAGTTTAATCTAACATGCATTCTTAACATGACTGTAAACAAGACAATAGGTGTATGATCCATATCATAGCTTTGGCTTGTGTTCATTGGTAGCTGGTGACATTTGAAAGTGGTGAGGTGTAAACGTTCGGGATGAGTACCCGCTGGTGAGTGAGCATAGCAAGCGGACCTGGCTGTCATAAATGGGATCAGGGGGGATTGTGCATTTTCAAACAAAGTAAGCAAGAAGGTTAATAAAGCAATTGTGAAAGTGTAGTTATGACATCAACAAAGACATTTTCTATGATAATGAAGTAGGTAGCTGTTTATTCAGTGTAACCAGATAACTTCACTTCACAAGTCCCAAACACACCGACTCACCTATAACCACTATATTTTCATTTACTTTTGCCTTCTCAATATTTTGGCAGCTAGGTACCTCCTTCATACACAGTTGCACAGACTCAAAATTGCAACTGGAATAAGTGATCATTGCTCTGTTTCTTCAGCAGAGAGATCAAGGATTGGATGACCAAGTATTCTGAACGCCTTTTTCACCCACTGACAGGCACTGTGAGAAATTGAAATTGCCTTCAGCTTTTGCTTCAGAGCTCTCAATTGTGGCCTCTTATAAATGCCTGAAGACTACCTCAGTTCAAAGTATGCACAGTACATGAGAAATAAGCTACACAAAAACTTACAGAAATACAACATCCTGGAAATAGTGAGCACTCTTGAGGAATTCAAGATTAAGTAAAACATGAAATATGAACAGGAACTAAATTGCTGACAAGGAATACTTTAATGTTTCATATATTCATTTTTCAGAAATCAATCAGTGTTTTTTGCCAGTTGTGGATGGGTGGATTGGATGATGCATACATGTATGTATGTATGTATGGATGATGTGATGTGGATGGATGGATTGGTGGATGTGTGGATGAATGTGTTTGTGGAGGATGGATGGATGAATGGGCAAATGTGCTGATGGGCGAATGAATGGATGTGTTGGTTATGGATGGATGGGTGTATGGATGAGGTTGTGGGTTGAATAGATAGATGCAGGAAGGAAGGGGTAGATGGGTAGAAGAATGAATGGATGGTTTGGATAAAAGAACAGATGGTATTGTGGAAGGATGGATACATTGGTGAATAGAAAAATTACATGGATTGATGAGTGAATGGATGGTCGAAAAAACTGTTTTGGTGGCAAGATGAATGGGCAGGATGATGGAAGAAGAGGACTCATGGGTGGATCCCTCATGGAAGGGTGAATAAATTATTGATGGAAGGTTGAATGGATGGATAAGTGTATGGTAGGGTGGGCGCATAAAACACTTCTTTAGCACAATGCACAGTGCCAACAGCAGTGGATAGAGATTGTCAAAACTTGTAGCATGTATCTAGCTATAATCATCATTAAACTGGTTGGATGTTAAAAAAAATTAAATTAGCATTTTGCACTTTACGATGTTAGGAGCTCCTGGCTATTGAGAATCAGGACTTCTCTACCAAAACACTGTATAGATTGCATGGAAAGCCGAGGTCTGTAACTGACAATTTATGGCCACAGAAGCCCCATGTTTTTTAATCGGCTAAACACAACCTTAATATATAGGTGTGCTGACATGCATTTAGGAAGATAGGACAAGACACAATATTTGTCCTTGATGCTGCAAAAAGGTGGTGTATTGTGCTGTTGCACAGCGGTACAAATAAGACACATGTTTGAGACTTTTGGGAACGTTGTGGCCATCTGAGTCTCAATATAGAGGCCAGAGAAATGAGGTGCATAGTTAAGTAACACCTGTTTCTTATTGGAACCTGTGATGTGTGCAGACACACTCCCTAAAGCCCTGAACTGAGGCCGCCTCTGGAGCCAACCTGCACTGAAATTGAACTCACATGCCTGGGAACTCACCATGTCTCCCGGATGCTCATTTTATAATAATTCAGTTCCTTTTTTATGTCTACTACTCTTTTAGATCAGGGCTGGTTGTCCTTGAAAAAGCCTTCAGTCTTGAAAAATGGATTACCCTGGAGGTTATAGCACATAAAATACAGCTTTACGGTGCTTACATCATGGCACACTGGGCCCAGCTGATTGCACCTCACAGCAGGATAAAATGGTCAGTGCTTTTGGGCAGTTACAGAGAAAGCATTTGACTCTAAGCCCCTCTCCTACATCCTCTGCCTGTAAGCAGCACACGCATCCAACCAATGCAAAGATCACACATCACTTATTCCTGGAAACAATCATTACTGTATAGAGCTGTGCAGCCCTCATTTGTCAGCACTATCTCACTGTAAATTTAGGCCCATATTTTGGGCTTAATAGCCCAATACAGTGCATTTGTGTCCTTTCCCCCTGCACAGGTGCCCTTTTGGCAGTCTAGTGGCAGCGCAGGCACCCTTCCACCATGGAGCAGGGGTGCCTGCGTTGCATGCATGAATTGTTTTTGTGCAGGAAGGGACATCTTCCTGCACAAAAAGAACCCTGAGAGTCTTTTTCTCTCCTTCTGTGTGTGCTGCAGAATTAGTTGAAAACAAGAAGAAATAAACATATTTCCCCACATTACTTTTTGGTGAATTTCCTTGTTTACAAGCTATTGGAAATCTGGAAATTCACCAACACTCATGGATGTTGTTTGGGAACAGCCATGCAAAGCTAATGGAAATGCTTCCCTCATGCAGAGAAATGTAATGCAGCGATTTGCGCTGTGACATTACTCGAGTACTGGCCTTGCATGGCTTCATAAATCTCACTCAAGGTTTGCGTTGCTCTTGCACCATGTTGAGTGGTGCAAGAGTGACACTAACCAGGCCATAAATATGGCCCTTAGAAACAAGGACTGTGAGGTGTACAGTTGCGCTGCAGAGAGACCATGAAGTGACTTCACTGCCTAAGTGACTCACATCTTCCACGAGTGACTCACCATCCATCACAGCAGAGAAAATAAAATTATGAAATTAAGGTTGGTCATAAAACTTGCTCTCCAGCCTTCATTTCATGCAGACGGAAATGAAACTTTCATGTTTTCAAAACGCACAAAAATCAATTTGGGAAAATAGAAGCTCATTAATGAGCTGAATTTACTGCTGCTGAGAAGTAAAGCACAACGTGAGGGCACTTCATCCTGAGCGACGCTTTACGCATCCTGCCCTTAATAAACGTCTGAGCTCCATTCTGATAATGTGAAAGCTCTTCTGGGAGCATCTGTCTAACTTGTGTGAGAGATTTAAAACACGGACATCCTGGTCCAATAAGTAAAGTTTCATTGCAGACACATTGCATCAAACCCTGTACTGGGACCCCCTCTGCACTCACACTTCCTATGAGTAACTCACCGTTCTTTACGGTTTCCTACTACGTCCATTCAAGACTCAGTCACGTCTCCCTCCAAAGCGTGCACTGTAGATGTACTGGGATAGCAGCATTTCTGACAAGTGACCAGGCCCTCTGCTGAGTTGTAGAGGGAAGGGGGCTGGTGCTTAGCCACATCTTTATCACAGTGCACCATGTTATAGATTCCAGGCACTATGCTGCCTCTGTATGTCAGCGCATGGGCCCCCCATGATATGCCAGTGCCCGCTAATCGAGCCATGAGTGAGTGGACTTGTGACCTGCACTAACTGAAAGTCAATGAAGTGTGAATGAATGTCCCAGCAGGTCTGCACTCTGACACCACCTCTGAGGGCTCCCTTCAGACGTATAAGTGGGAAGAACCTTTAGGATTTTGAGCTGCCCCCGGGGGTGCATGGAAGCTGTGACCAGCTCGGCCCTCCAGTCCCACCATGCTTCTCCTGAGCCAATCTAGATGCTGCTCCCTTGCTGTTTATGTTAGTAAACATCATGAGAGCAGCAAGAGGATTGGCTTGGTCAGGCACTGTCAGAGCTCCTTAGAAGACTTGGGGGCTCTGGCTGTAATCCCACGGGCCCCTAACAGTGCGCAGGTAGGCAAGGGTTCAAGTGAACTTGTCAGGCCGGTCATAGTAAGGCACACTTCCAACCTGACATGTGCACTTCACCCCAAGGCCCAGCTGAACCTGTGTCTATCATTCAAGCTCCACCCCCCCACCCATGTCCATCCACCCTCACTCTCATGCAAAAACACAAACTCTGCCTGGGACATGCTGAAATAAAAGCAGTGCGCTAGCACTGCAGCTAAAAATTGAATCAAAACATTTAATATAGGGACTGGGGCAACTAAATGATCAGGGGGGCAACACCCCAGGCCCCAATCAAGAAATCACCACTGCTTGTGGTTACAGCAGCCTGTCATTCACAGGGACACCCAAAAGCAAAGCAAGATATCTGATGTGCTGAGGTTTCTGAGAAGTTGGTTAATAAATTCTTTGGCTAAAGAAAATTGTAACTTGCCATGGGATTTGGATGGTGTTTGTAGCTTAACAATATATATTTGTAACTTATTGTGGTTTCTTTTAAAGGTTGTCTGCAGTCTTGGGTAACCATAAAGTTGCATAATACCTAAGGGCCTGATTTAGACCTTGGCATACGGGTTACTCCGACGAAACTGTGATTGATATCCTTTCTGCCGAAATCTAAATCCTATTTTAGCCCATGAGATTTAGATTTCGACAGACGGGATATTCATCACCATTGTGACAGAGTAACCCGTCCACCAAGTTCTAAATCAGGCCCTATTTCTTCCTTCACTGCAAACAGCAATACATTTTTCTCATTTGTCTTCCCAGTTCATGTCCTTTGGTGGCATAAAGATCCAGACAGTTGTGCAGCTGGTAAACGCCTTGCTCAGGAGGATCCAGAGGTAGTAGCAGTGGGTAAGTGGCACATCTACTTTCAAGTGTGGCCTGTCCAACTTTTTCAGTGCTCCAACAACAACGTGTAGGCCATAATGCACAACACATCTATTTGCCAGTGGCTCAGGAGAACATCATGGTGGACACTATGTATTATGGCATGTGTTGTGTGTGTTCAGAACCATGACTGGTAAATTTGACCAGAACCAGAACCCACTTTTTAAATGTGGTTCGTTATATATCTCCTAAGGGTAGAAACAACCATTGCATTCTATGTTATTTAAAAGTAATCCCAGGACATTTAATGAAACTATAGCAGCTAGATTCAAATGTTAAAAACTGAACATGGCAGAGAGAATTTTGAATTTCACACAGCCAAATTGCTTTTCACTTTCCAGAAGTGTATGAAAGTTATGAATTTTAAAGCTGATAGCTGTAGGTCGTCTAGTGTATTCTGATAGTATTCTAAGCTAAAAACAAACCGATCTTTAATTTTGCTGTCAGAGATTCTTAAGCAGTGTTGGCTATGTTGACACTTAGGGCCTGATTCACAACGGTAAACTCACATGTTTTGTACACTTACCTTTTTTTTGGTATTCACAAACTACGAGTTAATAGTAAGTGTTTGCCTGTCGAGACTCAGCAGTCAGGCTAGAGAACTCTGCACATAGGAATATGGACCTGTCAGGCCCTTAATTTATACAACATACCTGCCATTATTGCTGAACATTTCAATGTTATTAGGCAAAATTAAATGTATGCAGGAAATGCAATCAATATAACACTGAGGAGCCCTAAGAATTGTAATTATGAAGATTTTGCACTGTTATAGTTGATTTCGATACACAACAGCTTCTGTTTTTATGGAAGGTGCAGCCTTCACCTTTTAGCAGCGATCTAGTGTCCATAGGCCAAAATCGGTTAGGAAAAGAGGTAACTAAGTCATGCTGCAGTTTATTTAACGGTGGCTTTGATCGTAATTTTCTATCTCATTTCGAAAATGTTGCAGCCTTTTCATTGGAGGGTGGCCCGAGGAAACAGACGGTGTGACCTTTGGAAGATCCCGGATGTGCTAACTCTTCCAAGAAACTGGTAGCTATCAGCATCCTGATGGCTGCCAGCCAATTAAAGGAGGATGAAGCAGTGGCTTGGGAAAGACTACTAGGAGAAATACAATTCCTGGTTAGGGACGCGGCTTTCTGGTCAAATGCATGGTTACTGATGGACTGTAAATTGATATAAAAACTAGGATGGTGTAGTAGGGTGATTGAAATTACCAAAAGATTATGGAGTAGAACCCCTTTTGCAGCTTTAGATTTGTTAGGTCAGAAATGTCATGTGGTCTATGAAAGGTTATCTGGCAATGTATAATTTGTTGCATAATAAGAGCAACTCCTTCATTTTCATTGCTAATTGCAGACGTTGCAGCAGATGTAAATTTGGAAAATATGTCGTATTACGCAAAAGGGCCGATTCAAATAGCTATCTTCACATGTGAGTTAATCTTACATGTGCAAATAGGCATTTCTCAAGTGAAAATACGCTTCAGTTAATCTTCTCCTTTGAGTCCGGAATGACTGTTCCAAGACTGCACGTGAAATTTCCGAACACTCACAATTTTAAAATGTTGTAGGTATTGTCAAATAATTTTCTCTCGCATTCCTGCCCTGTAAATATTCACACATTTACTTCTGTCAGGTGAAATGTATTTCCTGTTTGGAGGCGGAAAGAGATTAACTCAAAACAAGCATTTGCAATGTGGTTGTCGTTGAAATCTTTATTGCATGATTACTTAAAATCGTTGCACCAAATTTACAATGAACGGAAAAATGCCCGTAAAAAAACAAAACTATTAATAAACATTTCCCACATAAAATCCATATGGGTACATGAATCACATTAATGATACATTAAAAATACAAGTTAAAAAAGTCCAAACGTGCCAGAGCCCAGGTCCATCAAGTACAAATGTGGAGTAACTTTGGAGGTAGGAGCCATTTCGTCAATGCTGTTTCTTTGTAAACCTCACCCCTTCTGTGAGTACCCGCACTAATTTGGCCCCTTGCCTGGTGTAGAGCCAGTCTCAGTTTAGAAAAAAAAATCCCAAAGCATTCAAGTTCCATTGTGACCACTGTAGTGAATATGAGTCTTATAGCTTCATTACAAGTTCCTACTCCATGTTTCAAAAACAAGGGTTTTAAGAGTTGACGTCTTTCTGATGCCAAACATGGACATCAGCATACAAGGTGTGTGATAGATTCAGTGTGATATTTACACAGAGTGCATTCCTGTAAGTGCTCCTGTGCCATCTTCCACTTACATCGATAGTCCCAAGCAGGTAGAGTTAACAGGCACATCTGCAGGATGCTCTGGAACGCACGATTCCCCCACAGGTGCTTTCAAATAAGGCTGGCCTTTAGTGGTCACGTATGATTCCTGTAAACCATCCGCACCGCTGATGTCCCTGACCATTGATTTGTCTTTGTCCCTGGAGGCTTGCGCACCTATCTCTCTCAATTTTTTCTTCAGCACTGCTTTCGTGATAGAGGGGTCAATAGTATAGGATGGAGCCAGGTTGAACTGTTTCTCGGCCTGTGTTAGACAGGTGGCCCACCTGTTTGTTTTGTCTTTGAAGATCGCTTTCAACACCCCACTCAGGCTAGCGGCCTCCGCCTTGCAGACACTATGATGGAGCATTATAATGCCCATTTTGCACGTTATGGTGGTCATTACAACCCTGGCGGATGGTGTTAAAGCAGTGGAAATACCGCAAACAGGCCGGCAGACAAAAAAAGGGAATGATGACCCTGGTGGAAACCGCCAACAAAGACAGCCACTTTAACACATCGCCCGCCACGGCGGTACAGACAAGCAGCGCGGAGGTCACCGCCAACAGACAGACGAGAGACAATGTACCGCCCACCGTATTACAACCCGCCAATCCGCCACCTTTTCCGGGGCGGATTCACCGTGGATAAAAACACAGCGGAAACAACTTTTGCTATGGGAAAACGCTCACCTGAACATATCCCACGAGGAACGAGGAATCCATGGAGCCGGAACTCCAAATACTCCCTGCCCTTGTCTTTCTGCTCCTCTACGACCAACAGCTACGTAGGCGCCGCAGACAACGGTGAGTACTGCACCTACGACACAGGGGAGGCAAAAGTTAGGGGGACACCCACGAAACACCCCCACCCTCGCATATTACAACATACACACCAATTCATTCACAAAAATCACAGTAACAACCCACAATCCCGGCGGAAGAATGAATACACAAAGTGAAAATCGGTCAAACATTGTAATGTGCCAATATACATGTCATACAAAAATATACAGATATATATTTGAAAATCAGTCATAATTATATACAGTACGAGAAGTAGTGCATTTATGTACATAACAATGTCCGTGCATGGGCGAGGCCCACAAACGATACCTGACCACAATCGGAGAGAACACTGCCAGGGCATCAGATAGAAATATTACAGGCACCTCAGGGGGAAGGGAAAGGGGGGGCACCTCAGCCGGATGACTGCAAAGCCAGATCCATGACGGGGCTCCATGCCCATTTATGCCATCCTGGGGAGTGCGAAGCCACAGTCTCTCAAGTCTCTACAGTCGGTGGGTTGCCCACTGTTCCATCCTGGGGAGTGCAAAGCCACAGTCTCTCAAGTCGACAACAGTGGGTGGGTTGCCCACTGTTCAATCCTAGGGAGTGCAAAGCCACAGTCTCTCAAGTCTATACATTGGGTGGTTTGCCCACTGCTTTATCCTGGGGAGTGCAAAGCCACAGTCTCTCAAGTCTATACAGTAGGTGGGTTGCCCACTGTTCCATCCTGGGGAGTGCAAAGCCACAGTCTCTCAAGTTGATGCAGGTCTCTACCGGTACTGTGGGGGACTGGTGCCCAGACTGGACGAGTCTCCCCGTGAAAGGTTGTGTCCTGTCATTGTCCCAGCTGCACATGGGATAAGGATGCCTGATGTGGCGGTCCATACATTCCTACCCGGTGCATTGCCCTGTTCAGCAGTGCTTTGCCATGGCGGTCTTTGCCCTGTTCAGCGGTGCTTTGACATGGCGGTCTTTGCCCTGTTCAGCGGTGCTTTGACATGGCGGTTCAGGACTGTTCTGCGGTGCTTTGCCAAGGCGGCCATTGCCCTGTTCAGCGGTGCTTTGCCATGGCGGTTCAGGACTGTCCAGCGGTGCTTTGCCATGGCGGTCTTTGCCCTGTTCAGCGGTGCTTTGACATGGCGGTTCAGGACTGTTCAGCGGTGCTTTGCCATGGCGGCCTTTGCCCTGTTCAGCAGTGCTTTGCCATGGCGGTTCAGGACTGTTCAGCGGTGCTTTGCCATGGCGGTCTTTGCCCTGTTCTGCGGTGCTTTGACATGGCGGTCTTTGCCCTGTTCAGCGGTGCTTTGCCATGGCGGTCTTTGCCCTGTTCAGCGGTGCTTTGCCATGGCGGTTCTGATAAGGACATTGGTGTGTGGCATGACGTTCTCTACACTGGACATTGGTGTGTGGCATGACGTCTTCTACACTGGACATTGGTGTGTGGCATGACGTTTCATCATTGCCCAGCGGGGCTGTGGCAGCCGGGGCCCTCCAGGGCACTGACTCCGGCGGTGGTCTCCTGACCAGTGACGATAGTGGGGCCCTGCTGGGCTGTGATTCTGGCGGTGGTCTCTGGACCAGTGATGATAGTGGGGCCCTCCTGGGCTGTGACTCCGGCGGTGGTCTCCTGACCAGTGACGATACTTGGGCCCTCCTGGGCTGTGACTCCGGTGGTGGCGGTGGTCTCCTGACCAGTGACGATACTTGGGCCCTCCTGGGCTGTGACTCCGGCGGTGGCGGTGGTCTTCTGACCAGTGACGATACTTGGGCCCTCCTGGGCTGTGACTCCGGTGGTGGTCTCTGGACCAGTGACGATAGTGGGGCCCTCCTGGGCTATGACTCCGGCGGTGGCGGTGGTCTCCTGACCAGTGATGATACTTGGGCCCTCCTGGGCTGTGACTCCGGCGGTGGTCTCCTGACCAGTGACGAAACTTGGACCCTCCTGGGTTGTGACTCTGGCGGTGGTCTCCTGACCAGTGACGATACTTGGGCCCTCCTGGGCTGTGACTCTGGTGGTGGTCTCTGGACCAGTAACGACGGTGCTGGCGGTTGTGTCTCGACTGCCGGAAATGATGGCGCACTTCTCCGCCGTGACACTCACAACAGGCTGGGGAGACTTCCTCTGGCCCTTCCCCACCTTTGGTGGAGTCACAGCTGACTCTCTAATCCCCTTGGAACCCATGTCAGTTGTTTTCCCACCAGGAGTCTTAACACGGTCCCGTCGTCCACGCTCCAATTTTAGAGCCTTTACAGGGGGTGGGCTGCCAGTGCCTTGGCTCCGGGTCCTACTGCCTGCCCTGGTGGCCGGTGCACTCCAAAAACCTTGAACAGGCACCACTGGTATTGGAGGCTTTTTGGCTGAAGCGCTACGACGGGACTGATGAATTGGAGGGGGGTGGGGGCAAAAAGGTCAACTTTACAGAGGGACAGTTTCTGACGAACACTGGGATGGGTAGCTGGAGGGGGTCTGGGAGTGGAGGAAGAGGAGGTGGTTGTCGGAGGTGTCACTTTAGGTGTCTTGGGTGCAGGTGCAAGTACTGGAGGCTGTCGTGAGGTGGATGGATGTTGGGTGAGTGATTGCCGGCGTTTGTGTACTTTGGGAGGGGGCGTCACAGACACACTGGGAGAGGACACAGGGGACGTGTAAATGGCAGTGGAGGTGGTGAGTGCAGGTGAGCGGCTTGTGGTGCTGGGTGTCCTGGTGCGATTCATGGTGCCTGTAGATGTGGTGCATGCAGGTGTGTGTGTAGACGGGACTGGGAGGGAGGAGGGAGAAGAGGAGGAGGGGGACACAGTGGAGGCAGTGGATGTTGTTGTGTCTGTATGTGGGTGAGGCTTGCGTGAGTGCTTGTGGTGTGTGTGGTACCTATGTTTGCTTGAGCTACTTGTGTGTGTTGACTTGTGTGCATGCTGGTCTGTAGGTATGCTTGGGATGGGCTGGGGTACAGGAGATTGGGTCTGGGTGGAGGAAGTTAGAGGGGGGAGGCTAGACACAGGGACAATTGCTGCCATCAGTGCTGAGGCCAAAGATTGCAGGAATCGCTGAAGGACAGCCTGACCAGAATGAATGCCCTCCAGGAATGCATTACCGTGTTGCAACTCTCGTTCTACACCCTGGATGGCATTCACAATGGTAGACTGCCCAACAGTGAGTGACCTGAGGAGGTCAATGGCCTCCTCACTGAGGGCAGCAGGGGTGACTGGGGCAGGGCCTGAGGTGCCTGGGGCGAAGGTGATGCCCACCCTCCTGGGTGAGCGGCCACGGGGCGAACGCTGAGGGGCTGCTGGGAGGGCGGTGCTGGTAGGGGAGGTGGCGGCTGTACCTGTAGAGGTGGGGGGCACAGATGGTGCCGCCACCACAAGGGAGCTCCCATCGGCGGACGAGTCCGTGTCGCTGGTTGGTGATCCGGTGGCCGACGTGAAGCTCCCCTCGCCCTCCGTCCCACTGGTGCATTCAGAGTCCGTGGTGTGGCCCTCCATGGCCATGTGGGATGCAGCTCCCTCGTGCTCCGGTGCCACTCTACCTCCGCCTGTTGATGCTGATGTACAAAAGGACAGGGAGAGCAGAAAAAGGGGGGGAGACAGAAGAAAGAGGGTTTTAGTGCATGGCATACCGCTACCGTTGGCGGACAAGACAAACGCAGATGCCCCCTGCATTACTCCTTGCTCCTGCCCTCTGCACATGCAATTTCTGGGATATGGCCTATATGGCAATGGTGGACATCAGCGCACTATACCTAGACTTGGCACTCTGCTGAGGTGGGGTAGAGTGCCACATGGCCTACATTACGGAGGGGCCTTGCCTACCGAAATGGCCCTGGCCTAGGGACACCCACAGCCCACCTCCCCCACCCAGACACCTCCGTTGCACGCAAAGTCCGCAGACTGAGGCTCTACTCACCCCCTTGTGTCTGCTGTGATGCCCTCAAGCGCCCATCCAACTCCGGGTAGGCCACCGCCAGGATCCGGAACATCAGGGGGGTCATGGTGCGACGGGCACCCCTCCCACGTTGGGAGGCCATCCCCAGCTGAGCCTCCGCCGTCTTCTTGCTGCAGCGGCGAATGTCCTCCCATCTCTTACGGCAGTGGGTGCCCCGTCTCTGGTGGGCCCCCAGGGTACGGACCTCCTTGGCGATGGCACGCCAAATGTCCCTCTTCTGGTGGGCGCTGACCTACATGACATGCACAAGGAAAGAGGAACAGTCATTACCAACTGCACCGTCATTGTGAGTGGCCCCCTCCCTACTCTGGCCATGTGGCCCATTCATTCCCATGCATTAATGTCCTATGAACTCTGCCCCCTTCCCTCTTCCAACCAGCCCTCTCCACCCAGGCCTAGCCCATACAACGTGCTCCCTGTGTACTAACCTGTTGGTCTGGAGGACCGTAGAGTAGCGTGTACTGGGGGAGGACCCCGTCTACCAGTTTCTCCAACTCCTGTGCAGTGAAGGCAGGGGCCCTTTCCCCAGACGCAGCAGCCATCGTCGCTTCCAGACCGAGGTCACAGCAGCACTTGCAGTGTAGGTCCTCTCCTGTCGAAGGTCAGGTATCTAGTGATTGAACAGATAGAAAATGGCGGGGATGTCCGCGGCGGTGACGTCCACGGCGGTGCGCATCCTCACCGCCGGCGCACCTGTTAATTGGCTCCTGGGACCCATAGGGTCCAATGTTAACCAATACAGCATTGCGCTGCGGTCTACGACCGCCTACCGCAACGTGTGTAACTCCAGCGCTGTTACCCCACAATCCCATTGTCCCACTTTAGAGGTCAGACAGCCGCCATTTCAGGGGCCCACATGGCTTCATTTACTACTGCGTCACACATAGCTAGGCCTACACTCAACACACATACAGGAAGGGTTTTGTGTGTGGTGTAGTCTTGTGTGTGACTGTGGGTACATACCTGGAAGTATAATGACTGGTTCTTCGCTGTTGTCCTTCGTAGGCACCGTCTGCTGGGACATATGAGAAGATGGTGGAATCCTCCAGTGTACCGACCGCTGGTGGACCTGTTGACAATGGAAGAGAGACATGTCATCGTAACCTACCGGTTTGACCGTGCCACTATAAAGGAACTATGTACCCAGTTGGAGCCAGACCTGATGTCACCAATCCGCCATCCGACTGGAATCCCCCCTGACGTGCAGGTGCTGTCAGTGCTCCATTTCCTTGCAAGTGGGTCTTTTCAGACAACTGTGGCCATGGCACCAGGGATGTCCCAGCCTATGTTTTTCAACGTGTTGTCCAGAGTGTTGTCTGCCCTGCTGAAACACGTAAGGAGATACATCATTTTCCCTGAGGTGGAGGATTTGCCTACAGTGAAAGGTGACTTCTATGCCCTTGGACATATCCCCAACGTCATAGGTGCCATTGATGGGACCCATGTAGCTCTGGTCCCCCCCCCACAGGAGTGAACAGGTGTACAGGAACAGGAAGATTTATCATTCCATGAATGTCCAGATGGTCTGTTTGGCAGACCAGTACATCTCGCAGGTAAATGCTATGTTCCCTGGCTCAGTGCATGACGCCTACATCCTGCGGAATAGCAGCATCCCTGATATGATGGGTCAACTCCAGAGGCACCGTGTATGGCTATTGGGGGACTCTGGTTACCCCAACCTTTCCTGGCTATTGACCCCAGTGAGAAATCCCAGGACCAGGGCAGAGGAACGCTACAATGAGGCCCATGGGTGGACTAGGAGGGTGATCGAATGCACCTTCGGCCTCCTGAAGGCCAGGTTCAGGTGCCTCCATATGACAGGTGGATCCCTATTCTACTCACCGAAGAAGGTGTGCGACATCATCATCGCCTGCTCCATAATTTGGCTTTGCGACGCCAGGTGCCTTTTCTGCAGGAGGATGATCCAGATGCCGGTGTTGTAGCAGCTGTGGAGCCTGTGGAGCCTGTGGACAGTGATGAGGATGAAGCTGATGAAGAAGACAACGACAACAGGGAGTCAGTCATACAGCAATATTTCCAGTGAGACACAGGTGAGAACATTTTCATTTTTAGCATTACATTATCTTTCACAGGTCTACCTCTATCATGTTTTTCAATTTCAGTCACTATTTGGTAACTGAGTTGTACCCTTCCATTACGGTTTCACAGGTGTGGTTACCTACGTGTCAACTGCTTGCATCCTTCAAGGGCTTGTGATGTGTGACATAGGTATGTTAGCTTTAGAATGGTACTCCCATTATGACACTGTCATTGATAATAAATTTTTACTAAATCACAGACTGACTCCAGATTGTTTTGTGTTTCAAGGTTGTTTATTGAAGTGCTCAGGAATGGGAGGAGTTGTAAAATGAGGATGGGTGATGGCGGGGGAAGGTCCATGGCAGAGTCCAGTCTATTAGTCTCACAGGTGTACTGCCCATCTGGGCATAGGAAGTGGAGCTGGTGCAGTTTAAGTATGGACAGGGTAACAAAGTGGGACAGTGGGAGGACAATCAGGGTGGTCTCATTTCCTGGCGGGGGTCTTGTCATCTTGCTCTGGCCTGTTCCTGGATCGCAGGGACCGCTTGCGTGGTGATTGTCTGTCTGCAGGGGATGGGGTGCTGGTGTGTTGGTCCTGTGGCGGGGCGTCCTGTCCACTAGCGCCGGCGGAGGTGGTGGGCAGTTCATCGTCCTGGCTAGTGTCAGGGGCCCCTTGGAGTGCCACGGTGTCCCTCAAGGTCTGCTGTATGTCCTTCAGCATCCCTACGATGGTGCCCAGGGCGGAGCTGATGGTCCTGAGCTCCTCCCTGAACCCCAAATACAGTTCGTCCTGCAGGTGCAGGGTCTCCTGCAACTTGTCCAGGACCGTAGCCATCGTCTCCTGGGAGTGGTGGTATGCTCCCATGATGGAGGAGAGGGCCTCGTGGAGAGTGGGTTCCCTTGGCCTGTCCGCCCCCTGTCGCACAGCAGCCCTCCCAGTTCCCCTGTGTTCCTGTGCCTCTTTCCCCTGGACCGTGTGCCCACTACCACTGCCCCCAGGTCCCTGTTGTTGTTGGGGTGGTGGGTTACCCTGGGTGCCCTGTAGTGGTGGACACACCGCTGATTGACCTGTCTTGGGTAGGGAGGTTTGGGCCCGCTGAGTGGGTGCTGTGCTGGTGTTACCAGAGGGTGGAACGTCAGTGTTGGGCTGTGCCTGTGCAAGGGGAACCGACTGTCCCGAGGCCCACGATGGTCCGGGCTGGTCATCAGGATCCAGTAGGGCAGAGCTGCTCTCATCACTGTGGGCCTCTTCTGGGGGTGGAGTGGTGTTGTCTGGACCCTCTGGTGTGGTGATGGTCCTTCGGGTTCCTGCAGGGGCATAAGAGCATGATTATTGCATGTGTGTGTGTAATGGTGTGCAATGGGTGGGTGTTTGTGTACCCCAGTGCAAGCATTCCTGTGTGTGGGTTTGTGTGGTGATGGTTGGGGGGTGTACTGGGTATGTGCAGTGGGCATGCTTTAGTGAGGGGTGTCCATGCTTAGTTTGGTCATGCAGGGCTTGGTGTTGGGGTGGGTGGTTTGTGTCAGGAGTTGTAGTGATAGGGGAGGGGGTGAGGCAGGGGGTGTGTGATAGCAAGCAGGTAGGGTGGGGGATATGATAGTTAAGAATTGACTTACCAGTGTCCCATCCTCCACCGACTCCTGCGAGGCCCTCAGGATGCAAGATGGTCAAGACTTGCTCCTCCCATGTTGTTAGTTGTGGGGGAGAAGGTGGGGGTCCGCCGCCAGTCCGCTGTACCGCGATGTTGTGCCTGGAGACCGTTGAACGCACCTTCCCCCGTAGGTTGTTCCATCTCTTCCTGATGTCCTCCCTATTTCTTGGGTGCTGTCCCACGGCGTTCACCCTGTCCACTATTCTGCGCCATAACTCCATCTTCCTGGCTATTGATGTGTGCTGTACCTGTGAGCCAAATAGCTGTGGCTCTACCCGGACGATTTCCTCCACCATGACCCTGAGCTCCTCCTCGGAGAAGCAGGGGTGTCTTTGGCGTGCCATGGGGTGGTGTGGGTGATGTGTGGGGTGGTGTATGTGGTGATGAGTGTGGTGATGTGTAGTGGTGTGTGGTGTTTTGTGCGTGGATGTTGTGTGGGTGATGGTGTTGTGTGCCTCTGTGTAGTGGGGTTGTCTATTCTGTGCTCTCTCTCTGTCATCTTTGTGTCTAATTTTTGGTCGTAGGGGTTTGTGGGTGATGTGGGTGTGTGTTTTATATTGTATTGGGTGTGTGGGAGTGTTGTTTGTATGTGTATCAGGTGTGTGTATTTGGAATTGTCCAATGTGGCGGTGTTTTGGAGCTGTGTGTGTATTTTGAGCTCGGCGGTGTGTACCGCCAATGGAATACCGCGGTTGAAAGACCGCCGCGTGGATTCGTGGGTCGTAATAGCATGGGCGTGTTTCTGTTGGCGTGGAGGTGGAGGATTTGTTTCCGCCAGTTTATCACTCACCTTTGGTGTGGCGGTGTTGTGTGGGTGTCTGAATTTCGGCGGATTCCAAGATGTGTGTCATAATAGCTGTGGCGGAATGCCCCCGCGGCGGCGGTGTATTGGCGGTCTTCTACACTGCGGTAAGCGCCTTTTACCGCCAATGTTGTAATGACCCCCTATGTCCATTCTTGTTATATCTAGTTCCAGGCGAATCCCTGCATGCCTAGTTGGTCTGAGGATCTTATATACGCTTTTATAGGATCTCAACTGGCAACTCTCCAGTGTTGTTGTCAGTCTGCTGGGGAATGCCAGATGGCCATAGGTAATTGCAGTTAACAGTTTCGCCTTTAATACTCTCCTTATTGGCTCTGGTGTTGGTGCCTTAAGCCGTTGATGGATTTTTACTAATGCATGAGAGATTTTCACTGCTTTAGATGTCAATGCCACTACCTGGTGTTATATTGTCCCCGTGTTTGATAACCAAACTCCCAAGTAGTAATATTTATCTTCCATCTCTATACTTAATGGTCTGAGTTTCCATGTTCTTTGCTGTTTTGTTTTTTTTGCCTGGCGGCCGAAGACCAAGACCTTGGTTTTTGCTGCATTTGGTTTTAAAGCATTTCTTTAATTGTAGCTGTTCAGTATATCTACACCCCTTTTTTAGCCCAATCCGAGTTAGGGCAAGCAAGAACAAATCATCCGCATATTGAATTATGGGGAGCACAGTTTGACCCAGTCTCAGAGGGAGCGCGTTTCCTCTAAGCAACGCATCACCCAGGTCAGCTGTGTATAAATTAAAAAGAGTGGGGGCAATGACACAAGCCCTACTTTAGACCTTTATTGGTAAGAATCTTCCTAGTTACATGTGTGTTTGTGAGTTGTATTGAAACCTAAGTGTCAGAGCATAGTGCCATAATTGATGCAAGCAGTTTCCTAGGTATCCCCCAGGTTGCCAATTTCTTCCAAAGAGTGTTGCGCACCACCCCATCAAAGGCCGCACTATAATCAATAAAACATGGAAAGAGCGGGTATGAGGATGGTTTCAAAGCTTTTTGACCAAGATATGAGAGTACAAGGATATTATCTAGCGTAGAAGAGCTAGGTCTGAAGCCAGTTTGTGGCTTGAGCATCTGTACATCAGTGCTGGGCTTAAAAAAATATAGTCTATTGCTGATATATTTCTGAAAGTTAGAATGGGTGTACCTGCTGCTACATTGATGAAGGCCGTCGTTTTGAAATCATGGTCATTAAGAAAAGTTACTATAGCTGATCTTGCTGGGTCTCGACAGGACCCTGATTCCTGCCCAAGCTGGCGAATGTTAAAATCTCCTGCCATCACATATTCATGACCCGGATGCTTGTAGACAAACTCCTTCAGCAGGTCCAAAAGAGATTTAACCATCATCTGTTTCTTTCCTTGATAGGGGTTAATATATATGTTTTCAACTGTTACTGGGATTTTTTTTTTACATAAGGCTAGTTCATACATTGTTAACACTTGCATGTTGCTCGTAGGATTTCACCCAGAATACTAGATTAGTAGCCAAGTCTAATTTAACGTATATTGCTAGGCCTCCAATATGTCTTCCAAACAAGTTTTTTAGTGGGCAGGCAACTGGATTGTAGTAAAGCCCTCTATGGTCATGGGCTCCACTGACCATGTTTTTTGGAAGCACTTGGGGGCATATTTATACTCCGTTTGCGCCAAATTTGCGTCGTTTTTTTCTACGCAAATTCGACGCAAAACTAACTCCATATTTATACTTTTTTTTTAGCGTGAACACCTTCCTTGCATTAATGATATGCAAGGTAGGCGTTCCCGTCTAAAAAAATGACTCTGATGCATATGCGTCGGATTTATACTCCCAGGCAAAAATGACGCCCAGGAGTGGGTGGGTCAAAAAAAACCTCATTTGCGCCTCTTTTTAACGCCTGGGTCAGGGTAGGCGTTAAGGGACCTGTGGGCTCAGAATGAGCCCAGAGGTGCTCTCCCCTGCCCCCAGGGACACCCCCTGCCACCCTTGCCCACCCCAGGAGGACACCCAAGGATGGAGGGACCCACCCCAGGGACATTAAGGTAAGTTCAGGTAAGTATTTTTTTCTTCTTTTTTTTGTGGCATAGGGGGGCCTGATTAGTGCCCCCCTACATGCCACTATGCCCAATGACCATGCCCAGGGGACAGAAGTCCCCTGGGCATGGCCATTGGGCAAGGGGGCATGACTCCTGTCTTTACTAAGACAGGAGTCATGTTAATGGAGCCTGGGCGTCGTAAAAAAATGGCGCAAATCGGGTTGAGGCGATTTTTTTGCCTCAACCTGACTTGCCCCATTTTTGGACACCCAAACGCCATTTTCCCCTACGCCGGCGCTGCCTGGTGTACGTCGTTTTTTTCACGCACACCAGGCAGCGCCGGTCGGCTAACGCCAGCTAACGCCATTCAATAAATACGGCGTCCGCATGGTGCTTCAGAATGGTGTTAGCCGGCGCTAATTTTTTTGACGCAAAACTGCGTTAGCGCAGTTTTGCGTCAAAAAGTATAAATACGGGCCATAATATCTACATCATTTACAAAGTTCTTAATACTAAGGCTGGTAATAAGGGAAGCCAAGCTGGCCACATTCCAGCTGATTATTTTGATAGTTTTATGTTCAGATTTTAAAGGAGGGCAATTGTGGTTAAATACACGTATTCTCTTTGGAAGACAGTGCTGCCGGGAGCCATTCCCATCCTGGCCCCCTCATAATGACGTGGCTGTCATTTATACCATCAGAATGGAGCTCTCCAGCATTCCTAGTCTCATCAGAATAGGACTCGTCTATGTTCCTTGTCAGCCGTATGGTTATTTTTTCCTCTAGCAACAGTGGTTTCATGACCGGAGTTCCTCTCAGAGCGTTAAATGTTTTCCTGTCCAGGTATGTTGCTTGGTTTCCAGCAGCTAAAACTCGTGGGTATCGTTCTGTGGCTGACTTACTCATTTTTATACCCCAGCTTTCCTGCAGCCCTTCATATTGAAAGAGTCTAACAA
This sequence comes from Pleurodeles waltl, assembly GCF_031143425.1. Taxonomy (NCBI): domain Eukaryota; kingdom Metazoa; phylum Chordata; class Amphibia; order Caudata; family Salamandridae; genus Pleurodeles; species Pleurodeles waltl. Next base: position 414,794,747 of record NC_090437.1, on the reverse strand, counting down.
TGTTACTTTGTTCAGACCATATTGTCAGAGTGGATTCATATTGACTAACCATGTGTAGGTGTTTAAGTTCACAGCTAGTAAGTCTTCCAATGTCAAATTTCCAAATACAGATATATGAAGAAGTAATCGTAGAATGTTTGATCTATTGAGAATATCCCATGGCCCCTGGGAAACATTTAATGTGGTGAAGATTATAGTCAGATGGTCAGTAGTTTCCTGAGAGCTTGCAGACTTTGTGTTTGATGCCCTAATGTACTCCTGATTGGGCTCATGCCCTAAAGTACTACTGGTCAATATATGAGGTTTACAATTTTTTCCACTGCTCCAGGCCCTCAGCTGACCCGTCCCTGGCGATCCTGTGGGAGGGATCATTTCTTGTGAGGCTTTGTACTCTTGCTGCCAACTATTTTGCTTTCCCTGTTTCAGTGTTGTGAGCAAGGTTCTAGCCCCTGTGCCCTATGGAGTTCAAATGTAGGATCTTCAGGGGTCAAGTGCCAGTCAATAACATGCGTCTGATTTTCTCTGTCACTTTTCTGTTTTAGATCTGAACCCCCATTACTAGCATGTAGCTTATTGTTTGGCGCTCTTTCTAGATTGCCTTCTGCGATACTCCTTCGGCCTTCCAAGTTCGATTGATATGTCACAGCGCTAATCGTTGGGAGGGCCCCATATGCAATTTACACATCCCCCAAATACTCTTGTTCCGTTGCAGGCTCTAACTCTCCGACCAGTGCCGCCCCTTTGTTGTCATTGGGTCGTCTATTCCATTGGACCTGTCTACTGCTATGGGGGGTGCTCGGCCAGGTTTTGCATGGGGGACCACCGACCCAGAACTAGCCAATGGAGAGTTATGATCTTCAATGCTGGCCGAAGCGTCGTTATTGTCCGTGATTTGAAATTTGGGTTTGATGTTGATCTTCCCCAATTGAGCTGATGCCCATTATGGGAGCAGTCACCGATCGCTGCTTAAAAATTAGATAAGGCTCCAACAATTCTGGGGAGTTGCTAGTGTCATTAGATGTTTTCCCAGTGTGTTTCTGTCTGATGGTTTTTTTTTTTGGCTTTGAGAGTTTTTTTGCAGTCTCTTCTTCTGCCTTCTTATTAGTTGTGGCTGTTGGGCGTGCCCAGTATCTGACTTACATAGCTGATTCGAGACTATTTCCTGATTTGGCACTACTAGACTGTTTTTTTCCATGGTGATAGTGGAGGAGAAGGGGTGCGCCATGAAAGGTGGATCATTACTTGGTTTATTCTCCTTGCTTTCCGACCCCTCTGCGTTGGGTGTGGATGTGGACGGCCTCCCTTTGCAACTTGTTTGGAGAGGTGCTATGTCATGCTTCTTGACTCCAGGCGACGTGCTACTGGTTATTTTATTAGTTTCCCTGGCTGGTTTGCAATGTTGGATTAGACTAGTTAGCAGCTCAGGCAATGTCGATAATTTATCTATGATTGCTTCCGTGTAACTCCCAACCACTCCCTTGACAGCTGTACACCCATGGCCCCACCTTTCTATCTTCTCAATTAATAAATTCAGTTTGTTATCTAACAGGAGTACATTCTGGGCCATCATGTGGGTTAATTCTAATTGAATCTCCATCTTATGAGATTGCCACGTGAGAGCCGTATTTGCCGCTAAGAGGGAGTTGTTGATAGTATTTATAATGCAATCAGCACTGCCCACTGCCTCCCACCCCTCGATGGGTGAGTTTTCTTCTCCTGTATCCTCTCCCAGAGCTCCCCTGAGCTTGTCCTCTCGGCCTTGTTCTTCTAGGCTTGTTTCTTGCGGTCTCCGTCCTTCCTGGGCCTTTGAGTGGTGGGAGTCCTGCAAGACCCTCTGTGACCCCAGTGCAGGGGATGAATGGGTCCAGCTGTTATCGAAGGTCTCTTGTACCTTCCATTCCACTGAATGGGACAGCACTGGCTGATGGATGTCTGCCATTGTTTGTAGTTGGCAATTACTTAGATGCGCTTCCTGCCCCCTAAATGGCTGTTCGGACATTGGGACTGATCTTGTTGCTTCAACTTGGTGTGCAGCGACCAACTGAGTGGTGTTAGAATTATTACCAATGTTTGTTTCAGAGGTACAACTGTAGTAGTTCTTATTCTGCATGCTCTTGCTTCCCCCTGTTGCAGTATCTGCCAACTCTATTAGCTCCCTAATAAGTGAGGCATCCAGGCTGCTGTCAATGGCTACAACACAACCGGTCTTGTTTTGTGCTTGCTCTGATTGCGTTAACTTGGTTACTGGATCAAAAGCCAGGTTCGACAGGGCGGAGACTCCCCTGAGCCTTGTTTGTCCTCTGAAATGGTGGTTTCAATAGTTTCCCCTGCAGTGCCTAATCCATTCTTTGCTCTTGTGAAGTAGTTGTGTATATATGACTGGTTGATATTTGGGACCTTTCACTTCAGGCCCCTCATTGGGTCTTTCTGGTGCTCCTGGGACTTAGATTTATCATCCGAGGTTGATTTGTTGACATATCCGACCCAACTAATCTGATCTGAGAGGACTGTGGAGTCCCTAGGTTTCACGGATTCCACAGACTCTGTCACCCGTATCATTAGACTCAAGAAACTTGCAGGGCCTGCCTGACTTGGGGGGCTCAAGTGACACCAATGCTTTTTGATTCCTGTTTTAGACATATTGGGCTTACTGCGCCGCCCCGGCACCTTGAAACTTGATTGTGACCGGTCTGCTGCCTTAGGCGACCTTCTTAGTTTACTGATTTCCCTGTGTGCAGAGAAGATTCTATGTGCCAACTTCCAGTTATCGCCAAACATTCTGCAGGATCTTTGTTCTTTCTGTGTCTTATGATTTGTCTCTTTTACCTGGTTTACCTGGCTTGCCTGCGGCCGTTGCACCCTTTGTGACCTTTGTGCCTTTTGAGTCTCAGTACTTGCCCTCCGGTGTCCTGGGGGACTTGAGGGATTCAGAGTGCTTGAAGGTATTAGAACAGACCACAGTCTGGATGGTGTTATTGTAGCCCCTATTGTAAATGCTTGTGTAAATACTTGTGAGGTCATTATTTCGTTGGGCTGCTCCAACCCCAGCTTCGCCTCTTGACCTTGCGGCTGGGCCATGTCTATGGATGTCATAGAGCAAATTTTATTGCACTGAAAAAATATATATATATATATATTTTTTAGTCTCGTAATTGTTCACGCGTGGCACGTGGCTTCTGATCCTCCGGTTATCTGAGTGTCAAGATTTTACAAGGACTTGCAATTAATTTATATATTTATTTATGAACTTATTTAGATTGTGTACACTTAGTGTCCGCTTTGTAGATTGGTTACTAGTTGCTGGCTGAAAATAATGCTGTGTTTGAATTGACTGCTGGAGGCTGGAGGCAATGTCTAACAAAGTCCAGAAATACTGAGCGCCGTCTCACCCCCTTGCCACTGCTGCACTTACTCTACTTCACTTCGCTTTATCGCTACAAAATAAATTTGGCCAAAGGGAGGGCATGACATGCTTATTACCACACTTCTCAAGCTGCTCTCATACTATTGGGTGGCTGTATCCGTGGCTGAGGCTGTGGCAGTGGCTATGGCTGTAGCTATGGCTGTAGCTATGACTGTGCGTTTGGGCCGACCTCCTGGTGGAAAACAAGTATACACCAACACCAACACCAGCACCACTCTAATACAGGAAGCACCCACGTCACCACTCCACAACTGCTCCTACCTGGGCTTTGCAGTTACTGCCTCCGTTTTGCCTCCGTTGTAGTAACTTTGGTGTAACTTTGGAGATCGCCAGCCAGCCACCTCCACAGCTAACGTGGTGTTATGTACTCCACGTCCACTCCAGGCCATCCAGCCTCCGCACCCCCTACTCCTGGGCAACTCGCACAAAGCGTGCACAGAAATCAGCGATTGCTCCTCCACCAATCCTCCACCAATCCCTTCAATCCCGTCAGGAAAGAAGAAACCAGCAGCTTTGACACACCTCCGGAAGCGAGCGGGTCTCACCAGCATCCCCACAAGCTGCACCCAGACCTAGCTGAGCTGCTTCTGTGGAGGGCTGGGGGACTCACTTGGCGGCATCCACCTACGGCTGCTGCGCTCGCTCTGTACTTTTTGGCCCCTGTGGGAGCCCCCTGCCTTCCCTTTCTCCTCTGCCTTCTGCCTCTGAAGAAAGAAGGAGGCCTCAGGTGATATTTTTTTTTCTTTTCTCGGGTCGGACCGCAGCTGTCCGCGGCTGTCAGGCCGCACAGAGGGCCGCGTCCTAACCGCGTTCGTCTGCGTGGCCCGACCCTCTTCTGGGTCAGTCAACAAAATCCTCAGGAACTAGGAGCAAGCCTGTAAGCAAGCAGTAAGGCGGCACTGCTTCACATGGAGTCTCAGCAGTAACAGCATTTGCAATGCAGTAGGTCTCACATTTTCTCGAGTTAGAGCTGTTGGCATTGTAGATTAATTAATGGACTTTTCTTGCGACATAAATTGGTCAACCCTGCCTCATAATTTCGTCTTTTTCTGCCATATAATTCCAGTGGCCTAAAAATGAGCGATCATTGGGCCAGTGACAATTTCTCAGTTTCCTGACATATGAAACATGTCTGGAATTTCCTGGGAGGGCGCTGTTAATACTGCACACATGATATATGAAAAAGTCTCTGGAATTTGTGGCAGCCTTTCACATCTGGGAAATTGTTCAGTAATCACCAATGAAAACAATGTCTCTGTTATTAATTTCCAAAAATCTCCATAGAAAGCCTAACCATTGCAGAAATGGTTGTGTGTAATGGTAAAATCGAAACAGCCATTACCACAATTTTCCCATGAATATTTAACATCATGGCCCCAACTATAAAGTGAGGGTAAAAACAGGGACCTGGACAAAGACTATAATATTACTACTCACGAACAGCTCTACCGTAATTGTTTCTTAGCACAGAATTTTGGAGAATTATCATTTTCTTCCCTGGTAATTCTAAAATGTTTCTTCAGGCCACAAAAGACTTCTGAAGACAGTTTAGGGGTTACATGCTTACGTATGGTATTACTGCAAAGTACTCCAGTAACACGTCTGTCTATTGGTAAAGACTGGGGCTTGTAATTGTGCACAGCAGCAAAAATGCTATGCACCAGGGGATGTCAGAAATATTTGCCTACGGACTGTGGAGTCCATGTGGGGACAGGATGTTGGCTTTTCACTCATTTCCCTAGGAATCTGAAGAATGTGACAAGCTCTTCAATAGGGCCGATCGAGTTTAGGCTGTTGTGCCTGTGAGTGCCATGGTGCCATGCAGCAGGAAGGGGAGAGACAAAAGAAAGAAAAACAGTTAGAGCTATTGAAAATGAAAAGTGAAACACTAGTTGACTGACATAAGCAAGCCGACTCAATGTGCCATGGCAGCCATGAGTGTGAAGGAGAGACACAAAAGGAAAAAGTTCTCTGACAAACATATCAGCAATTGTGCAATTATCCATGTAACAGGGTCAGTCTGCAAGGTGGTAACAAAACTTCCCCACGGAGGGACAAACGTAAAGCATTTACCAATGATATCAAAGGATCTTTCAAAGGTAAGCCCACAAACCAGTGTAAGTGATGGGAGTGAGGAAGGCGTGGTTAAAAGCCCACAATATTTACAACAGGTTAAAGCACTTCACCGCTGAACCTAAAAATGGTGGGGTGCGCTTAAAGCTTTTTTATCAGGTACAAAAACATTTACCCATGGAGAAAAAAACAGAAAACAGCTACTTGTACATGTGTACATATTCGCCTGAGAAAACGGAATTAAAAACGTTTCCTGAATTACTGTGGGGGAATAGCAACTTGCCACACTTCCAAGCGCTAACTAGAAATGTTTTGGGAATTCCAAACAATCGGAAATCTGCACCCAAGCAAAATAGTAATCATGTGGGTGCTGATTTACTACTGTTTTTGAAGATGAAGGTTCGCGTTTTGCCAGTCTTAAACCAATTCTAATTTGGTGGGATGCTGCCTAGAATGAGACCACCGGTGACGAATCTGTAAACAGCCTGTGTCTGAAAACCAGTGATTGGGTCCGTCAAGTTTTCTAAACTAGGTAGCTCCTTCCATTAGGGCACCCTCCTTAATATCTTATTACTTTTCTGACGATGAAATCTTTAATTTGCTTCTTGAATCGGAAACGTATATTTCTTTTGGCTTGGGGGGAAGATGCACATCATTTAGGTATATATATATTTTTAAATGTCACTCTTCTGAGTACACATAAATATTCCACAATGGCTTTTTAAAGATCAGAACTTTTATTGGGAGATAAAAAAAATACCCACCGTGACCGTTCCAGCTCCTGCCCCTGATTTGTTTTTACTGTTCCAAAATGTAATCACACCGGGGCAAACCTCACAATATTTTACAGAGTTGCACACCCTTGGTTACACAAAACAGTTTCAGCAGTCCATTATATATTGATTTGAAATATAGTGTTCACGAAGAATGCAGTGCGAGCAGCCCAGTATATATTCCTACAGGTCAAAGAAAGCTAAAAGAATACGGGATGTCTTTGTGGGAGTGTCAGATCCAGAGATGTGTTGCTTGTCTGTGTGGTTGAAGTATTCGTACTTGAGCTGTCATTGACTGTGCAGGATATTGTGCCTGCGTCGGCCAGTCATGTCACTTCCTCTGCCTTTCTCACGGCTCTTACCTAAAATGGTGTAGAATTTAGTAGATAGTCAGACAAATTATCGTAGGCCTCATTGAGCCATGTCTAGCCATTTTTTTCTGCTGACCTTGCATTGAGAAGGTAGACCAATACATGTGTTTGGTCCAATAAAGCCACCTGGTGGTGATGGAGGTGGGTCAGATGCCTGCTGTGATGCCATAGTCATTAGAGGTTAAAGGGCCACATACTTTGTGACCTCTATGAGTGTATCTTCTCGTGGTTCTGGATTCTTGTTGATGTGAAGCAAGACGTATCTGGGCCCTGTTGCTTGTCAGTCCCACTCTTTCTCACAACAGTCTTTATCAAAGAGTAAGATGGCCCCTCTTTGCAGTTATTTGTTACTTCCTGAAAGAAAGAAAGTCATGGGACCATCTCAGCTTGGTAATATTAGTCGTACACTTTCCCACCATAAGCCTTGTATAACTGTGCATCTTGAAATCTAGCAAGTCCTGCCCCATACAAATGAGGGAACGCCCTCTCAATATAGCGCTGGTGCTACATGTGTGCTAACACTATCATTATCTTAAAAGAGGCTGCACAAGCATATGCTGCCCCTTCTGTAATATTATTGTGCACAAGAGCAACATTCAAAAGTATATCTTTGACATTACCAGTGCCATCTTCTGCCAGGTCTTTGCTTGAAGTGACCCCTTCACTCAGTAGACGTGGGGTAAAACTAATTGTATTCAATGCAGGTATAGCTGCAGTGAATCTAATCCAAGCCCAGTAATCTGGAAAGGGATTGTTGCTCAAAGCTGTAAACAGGTTTCTTGCACCTGACATCATTGTTCCGCCTGCAGCAACAGAGCACTTATACTGGAATCGCAAGCACACGTATTCCATTAATGTGCAGGCCATAGTGGACCACCAGGGACTATTCATAAACATTTTGGCCAAGTATCCTGGGAGTATCCGTGACGCCTTCATATTCCGGCACAGCTGGATAAATGAACACTTCCAGGATGGACAATATGGAAATGGCCTACTTGTGGGTAAGTCAACAAACCTAGCAATATACACACAACACACCACCCTGTAGGACACACAAGACATACACCACTACATAAACACGTGGCCAGGGTAACACAGATGTGTTGGTAACAACACATATGCACCATGCTGCAGTGCAGCACAATCAGTGCACACCACTAACACATACACCCACATGTACGTAACACACCCACAACTTGACAGGCACACCACGTGAAGGACAAGTGCAGATATGTACCCTTTGTTAACAGAAGAACTACACAGACCACTACAAGTGCCCACAGGTTGCCTACTACGTACACTTCATTCACACACTGTACACCAAACAAAGAATAGCAAAGCCATGTCAATGGCATACACCATGCTAATGTTACATAAGTCTCATATAGGCACAGATCCCTCAAGTAATGTTGTGCAAGTCACTGCCAGAACAAACATCAAATGCCAGACAACTGGTGCCAATACCAGCTATATCTCGTCAACACATACCTGACTTACCTGCAGTGTGCATAGACATCTGCCTGACGCATTGAATCACACACATAGGAATACAAAATCAATGCCCATCCATACCATGTGCCAGATTTGTGAGAAGTGGCACCACACCTACAGTAGTGCCACCTCACATGCACCACTTACTGACCCACAACACCATTATGTCAGTACCATAAACAATAAATGGCCCACCATGGGCCAGAGTAATTGTTAGACAGTGCAGATCATGGATGGCATAGTGGGACCCTGTAGGAGAATTCAGGACATCACTGACCTCACATGCAATGTGCCAGGGGACACATTTACTAAGTAACTGTGCTCCATCCCATAGCCTGCACTGTGCATGTGTTGACAGTATAAATGCTGAATCGTGTTGGAAGATAGGAGCGATACTGGTAGTAATGTTGATCATCCTGAAACAATGGGATACACACCCTTGGACACCTGATGGCTGCCACAAACGTTAGCTGCCATTCATCAACGAGGGACCTATGTAAAAGCCCCCAGTGCCATTGCCATGGCCTGCACTGTATGTACAAATTGGCAGACGACTACTCTTTTGTGACTTGAAGCCACATTGTAAATTAGCCACCCTCCCGTGCAGTATGTAGCGTGGAAGGGGCGTGCAATATGTGTTGCTGCAGGTCAGTCACCACAAGATACATAGCATGATGATGCTGACTCAGATGCAGGTGTCACCTAAAACCTGAGGTAGTGCCAACATCAAACACCACCCCAGGGGTGCCTTTTGCAGGTTGCAAAAAGGAAGTAGACTGTGCTTTAATCTCTTATGGATGTGCCACCAATGCATGCTGCATACTGCTGCACACACAGAAAGAGCCAATTGTCCATCAAAACAGCACATGTATAGGGTGGTATCCCTTCCTGCAAAGAAGCATCCACGTCCACAGGGCAGCTAGCCAAGCACTCTGGTGCAAGGTTAGTAGTGTAGGTGCACCAGACACGGCTGCATATTAGCCACTGGCGCAGGGGACAGCAAAGGGTTGCCTAGTAACATGTCACACGTGGGGCATTCTTGCATGGTCAAAATGCTGCGGGACAGTGCTGCCAATGTTGGAGACGTACTGTGCATTGTCACTTAATCATTCCATTGGGCCTAAGTGTTGCACATCATCTGTAATGACACATGTCAAAATGGATGGGATGTCCAGGTTCTGTAGTGCTACCATGTTGCCACCACATCTGACCACATTGTGTTGTGAGGATGTGTCATAACACCTCTAGTGATAGCACACTGATAAAAAGGTGCACTACACAACACATAGTACATAGATACTGACCATCATTTAGGATTCCAAATCATATGTCCCAGGTCCTTGAGCCAAACTCAAGATTGTCCTGTCCAACAACACAGTGCTAAGAAAATCTTTCACAAGGACAGGAGCTCACACCATACCACAAATACATATGAGTCACAACCAACTCAAAATATCAACTGCCATGCCACATGGCAAACCTGTTGCAAGCCTTAACATCAACTTACTCCTTTTAGCTTTTGCTGAGGATCAGGGTTATGGCATACAGCCATGGATTATGACCCAATTTGCCAACCGAAGCACAGCAGCAGAGCGTGCATATAATAAGGGACATCGGAAGACACAGAATATGGTGGAGAAGACATTTGGCATCCTAAAGTCAAGATTCAGGTGCCTGGACCTCACAGGAGGCAGCCTTCTATATGACGTATACATTGTCTACAAGATCATAATGACGTGCTATCCTGCACAACATATGTGTGTGGATGAACATCCCCTTGTATGAGGAGGATGGTGGTGAAGAAATGTGGGGGAACAGCACAACACAGCTGCTGGGATACGCCGCAGACAGCACATAGTTGATAACTTCTTCACTTAAAAATCACTTAACTCACCTTGTACATTTTGTAAATAAACACCTCACTTATTCAAACAATCCTGCTTTGGTCTCTTCAATCTCCACAACATATACCATAGGATTGTGAGTCTAAACTCAGGGAACATGTTACAAATACGAATCTGAAAAGTACTGTTGCAACATGACATGTGATGCGTAAGATTGTACTGCTACTATCACACACATCACTAATAGCCTCATCACTGGTATGTGACAACTGAAGTACACAATCTATGGACCACAACATATATATTACATCCACATTGCCAACATGTTTATCAATAGCTCATCACACACAAGTACAACATGTCCAAATAGGAAGTAAGCAAGGGGCCCACACATGAGGTAGTGGATGTCCAAAATTAGAAAGACAGTAATGTTGGAACAGAACACTGTCACAACTCAGTGTGAGAGCTGCAATGTCTGCATGGAACATGTGAGACAAGTGGGGGACATCATTGGTAACAATGGTCATCATGATTAGCCCAGGTATGACAAGCAACAGAAGAAGTTGGGCCTGCGCAGAACATCCATGGTAATCAGTCCTGCCACTGCCATGGTGGCCAATCCTGACACAGGGTACACATGACCTAACACTTTGCACGGACATGTCTGTGGAATGCACATCAGTGTGGATGAGAACATATTCAGCTGGGGCTGCAGGACCACCACACAAAATCAACAACCATTGCTAAATGTAATGAGTTTAATCAAACATTTGTGGTCAAAACATAATCTGGGTGGAATGTAGGCAAAGTGTGTCATACACAGTATTTACCAAAGATGTACACATGTCAGACATATGTGTAGGCCACACACAAGTCACCATAAATTCCAAATCTGCATACGGATCAAGAGTTGTCGGGTAACATTTCCTAGGTAGCATTGGTTCAGCCATCATCAACAATGCCTGAGCTGTGTATGTCGTCTTAAATATTATGCTCTGTATGACAACTTCACACATAAAATACGAAAACACAATTCACAATCACACACCATAACTCTTGCATTGTACTGACTGCCATACATATGTGGATACACTGTTGTCACACATGCATACATATGCACAACATGCAACTATTTGCATGCTGTTGACTCTGTAACACACACATCGACGTACTGACCAATCACACCCTTATCATATTGTTGCATGGACTACCACATGTGGCAATACACAATATGCCACACTGCAGCACAGCCCATGTCATTTGTATTTGGATATAGGGTGCATCTAAAGAAACTAGAACAAAAACACGCAATCAGGAATTGAGTCAAAAAAATTTAAGCAAATGAGTCTAAAACATCTGCAAACGCAAAGTATATGACACATGGGCCCTTAGCGTAAATTCCACCTTCTCACTCTTATCAATGCTGATTTTCAGTGAATTTAATGCATAAAGGTGATGCGTCAATAAAAACAACACACGCATGTCATACGTCTAAAATACCCACGCAAATATCACATGCATCATTTAAATAAACTCAACAGAAAACGTGAGTGATTACAAGCATGGCACAGTGGGTGTACTTTCACTTTCTCTTTACAGTCTGTGCCTCTTTTGACTGTGTGGTTGTGTCCTGGAGTTGGTGGTTCTGATTTCCTTGCATATTGTATCTTGTGGTGTCCCTCCTACTGTGTTTTGTTAATTATTGTCTGTATTTTATCCCAGTGTTTGTAAATTTGTGTGTTTTTTGTGTATAATTGTATTTGTACTGTGGGGTGTCTGCCCGGGATAGTTGGGATTAGCTATTGGGCTTACGTTTCCTTTAAATTAATTTCATTTTTTTTCAGAGTAGTTGTGGTCAACCTTTACTGTTCTAATATGTCTGGTAGGGTGAGGTTGACCAGGATGGGAGAGGAAGAGTTGGGTGGCTTTGTGTGGCTGGTAGCTCACTACCTGCCGTTGATGTTGGAAAGGGGGGCCGGGTCATACACGGTTACTGGACCGAGGCGAGGCGGCTGCGGTGGGGCAAGGTGCTCCACCACCTGAAGAAGGTCTTTTGGAGCACCAGGAATGAGCACCAGCTGAAGCATTGCTGGGCAGATCTGGTGGCTAGGGAGCAATATCTGCTCGATCATCTTGGTGTGGAGATCGGTGGCCCTGTTGGTGAGTCTCCCATTTGCATACTATTTACTGCTCATCGCTCTTGAATAACAGTAGCAGATGTGTTGGAGTGCTGCATGCAATGCTTGTGGACAGGTTGCATGCAACCAGTAAGAAGTGTAACTGCGCCAGTATAGACATGGTGTTCACATTTCCTACCATTATACCAATGCAGGTCAGATGTCTGGTGAGTCATGCACAACCAATACTAAGTCACATATTTCCGGGGCCATGGTGACACCTGCGCCCCGGCATAGTGTCATGTATGTTACGCCAAGACATCGCCAGCCTACCATATTTACCTGGATTGTGTCAACAAACTAGGGCAATGCATGTATAGCACTACTTTGTCATCATTTCACACACATGATCCCTGCCATTATGTTAGCAAAGGGGCCTTACCCACCTTAGGGGACAATGTAAATGGGGCATTTGATACCATCAGACAGCTTTGCTACATCAGTCATGGATTACTCAATGCATGATCATTGCAGACTAATAATTAAGCCGCATGTTGATCACAAAGGCTGTCATTATGAACACGGCGGGAAACACTGCCGACCGCGGTGGCGGCGGTGAACAGAATCCCGCCGTTGGCAGTGAATGGAAACCCGCCATATAATGAACGAAAATCCCATCCCCGCCAAAAATCACCAGACTACTATTATCCGCCATGACCCTGTCGGTGGGAATTCTGGAACTCCCCACATCATCCCGCCACCGCCAAGCACACCCACATCCCGCCCTCCAAATAATGATGCACAATTCACCTTGGCGGACAGTGGAGGCTGGACGACCATTGACGGCTGCGACCGCCACGGGCGGCAAGTGGACTCACCAACAAGAAGTGCACACATTGGATACGCGTATAACCCACACTCCTGAAACACATCCATAACCCCATAAAACACCTACCCCACAATCCTTTGCAACGAAAGTAGGCCAAGAAGACTGAGAGCACCAGAGGCAGACAGCGAATGGTAGCATCCAATCGACGCACACCGACCCACAGCAGAGCATCCTCACCTCCTTCCCAGCACCGACACCATTCACCACACTCACCATGTCACCCCCAAACATCCACGCTTCACCGAGCGGGAGTTAAGGACCATGATGGACGAGATCTTGAAGGTGGAGCCACAAATATTCGGGCCGAGGTGCAGCACACAATCATCGCAAGGAAGATGGAGCTGTGGCAGACCATTGTGAACAGGGTCAATGCAGTGGGACACCATCCATGCACCAGGGACGACATCCGGAAGCGATGGAACGACCTGCGGGGGAAGGTCAGGGGCTTGGCATCAAGGCACCACATCGCAGTGCAGAAGACTGGGGGAGGACCGCCACAAACACCACCAGAATACACAGACTGGGAGGAAAAGCTACTGGCTATCCTGCACCCTGAGGGACTCACTGGACTCGCTGGAGGAATGGACTCAGGTAAGTCATCAACATATACCCCATATACACCATACCTGTAATGCATACACCACCCCACACCCACCAGGACCAACACCCCTCCCAGGCATCAGCCACTAAATCCACCCCCCTGCATGACCACAAGCCCACTAACAGGTTCACAACCCTCCCCCTGTGCACAGCCACCTACAGACCCCACACAACATACCACCTGTACCCACAATGGAACAACACCCCCCACCACAATGCAACCCCACACTGGCGCAAAATGCAATGTCAACCTCACAAAGGCACCCTGGAAGGCCACTGAAAGTAACACCAGCACAAAATAGCCCAGTCCTGTTCACCTCAAACGTTCATGCATCTGTAACAGACATGTCTATGTCCCCCAATAGGCACCACCACCCATGCAACACTAACGGACGGGACAAGGAGTGCCAGTGCCCCCCAGGGAGACAGAGGCACCTCACAGGACACTGGGAAGGATCATTGGACACTGATGAGCAGGCAGGCCCCTCACACAGTCCTGGACTCTCACCGTGCAGCAGCCCCACCCAGGAAATCACTGTCATCCCTACCACCCAGTCAAGACCAGCAGCCCAGGGCAAGCGTCCACACATCAGTGTTTCCAGGGCACAGACTGGTGGAACACAGGTACTGGGGCCAAAGTCTCCCACTCCCAACATGCAGGAAGGTGAGGGCCCCAGTACAAGTGGTACTGCCAGACCTGTGTAGGGGACACAGGTACAGGGGGGTAGGGCAAGTGCAAGGGTCGCAGTGGGCCGGGGGGAGGCCACAGGATGGATGCAGCAGCCCAGGACGTGATATCAGAGGTATTGGGGACCTACCAGCATACCCATTACAGGTTGGTACAGATTGTGTCCACCCTGGAGCACAGTCAGAGGATGCAGCAGGAACACCACCAACAGGCCATGGAGCAGTGGAAAGAGCACAACGCCACAATGGCCACCATGGCTGGAGCACTGCTGCAGCTGGTCCAAAAGCAGTCTGACACCCACACAGGACAAGAGGCCAACACAACAGCACCGGACAAACACCATGAGATTACCCCATCAGCAGAAACATCCCAGGAACCACCCTCATAGGAAACCCAAGGGCCCACCATATCATCCCCTGAAGATTAACAGCAGGCGCCCAAACAGACCCTCAGGCCAAGGTATGGCACTGGAACCCCAGCAAAGAACAAGGCCCCCTTCAAGAAATAACTCTACCATCACTGTAAATAGCACTATTTACTCACATCAACCAATAAAACACATTTCACACCTGTAACACTGTCCCATGTGTCAAATTGTGAACAAAGTGAAGTATGGATGCAACTGGCCGAGAGCAACTTTATTGTCAAATCTGTGCATGAAGGGAGTCCTGTGTGCCTAAATGGTGGCCATAAGTAATTGCATAATATTTCAACCTGTACCATGCAGAAGTGGAACATGTTTCACCTATCATTACCAACCCCCCTATATGACTGAGCACACTGACAGTATTTGTCACAAACCCCAATGTCATGCCCAAGTCCCACACATTTACTGGAAGTAGAGTTGGATCAGTTGGTTCCTGGAATTTACATCTTCCCCTTCCTCATCATCACCATCACTCTCCTCCCCTCTCTGAGGTAGCAGGTCAGGATATACAGCACCCTCCACCTCCAAGAGGGGGATAGAATGTCTTACTGCCACATTGTGCAGCATGCAGTAGGCCACCACTATTCTACACACCTTATCAGGCCCATAGGCCAGGGAACCCCCTGAGATATGTAGACAATGAAATCTAGCCTTCAGGAGATCTATAGTTCGCTCAATGACCATCCTAGTCCGTCCATGGGCCTCATTGTAATTCCTCTCTGCATCTGTCCTGGGATTCCTCACTGGTGTCAGGAGCCAACGCAAGTTTGGGTAGCCAGAATCAACTAGAAAAAGGTGCAATACAGAGTCGTCATTGTTATGCCCCTTAGTCAGACAGCCTGGCTGTCTGCTATGTGTCAGTTAATGACAGGCACACTTACCTATGATCCTCTTGGAGTTGTTCCATCTTCTGTGGCACACTACTGTTCCTCAACACAAAAGAATCATGGACTGAACCTGGGAACATGGCATTCACGTGTGAGATGTACTGGTCTGCGGTACATACCAAATGGATGTTCATAGAGTGAAAGTTCTTTCTGTTTCCGTACACCGGTTCACTCAGTCTTGGGGGGATGATAGCTATGTGGGTGCCATCGATGGCACCTATAACATGGGGTATGTTGGCAAAGGCATAGAATTCCGACTTTATGGCAAGGAGGTCAGTACTTTGGGGAAACCTTACATAGGACTGCAGGTGTCGTACAAATGCATTCAGAAATCTTGTCAGTACCATGCTGAACATTGGCTGTGAAAATCCAGCACCCATGCCTACTGTCACTTGAAATGAGCCCGTGGCCAGGAAATGGAGTGCGGAGAGCACCTGCACTTCAGTTGGGATGGCATGCTGATTACAATTTCCCGGAGTTAGTGCAGGATCCAGTAAAGCACAAAGTTCCTGAATTGCTGCACATGTGAGTCTGTAATTGATTATGATGTGACGCTCCACCATGGTCCTCATATCCACAAGTGGTCTGTACACCGATGGTGCCCTTCCTCGCCACAAGGGTCGGTACCTACGAGGGGTTTCAAAAAGGTGTGATGAAGACATACATAGGCACACTTGTCATCATTTGTGCACTGCATAGCTCATTGTAGTGACTCTACATTAACTGCTTCCTGATAGATATACATGTACATCACAAAGAGGGAACAGAGTATTTCATGTGTGGTAGAATACGGAATGGACAGAGGCTTAGGTGCCTCATGTGGTTAGTAGGTCCTGCATTGTGAAAAGTTTATTTTTAGATGCGTAGTTCATGGCAAAATGTCTGCCCACTGTAATACTGCCCTTTCGTTGTGGAAGTGACGTCATATCGCTAGCGGTTGACGTCACAGCGTAAGGCGGTGTTGACCGCCGTTCGCACCCTCATTGGTTAACATGGATGCCAATGGGGTATCCGGCGTATCATGATCGCCGCTGGCAGTGACGGTGCACACCGCCACGGAACGTGTGCAAGTTTGTCATCGATTATTCACCTGACTCCCCGATCTCGTCCGGACAGGTGCTCCACTGTGTGTACTGCTGTGGCCTGCCTCTGGCTATGGATGTGCCTCGTGTTGCAGGGGAAGGGGCCCCAGCCTTCACCCAGGAGGAACTGGAGAAGCTAGTGGACGGGGTCCTGCCCCTGTACACAAAACTGTACGGACGGCCAGAGGTACAGGTGAGTCTGGGTTTGGGGGGCAATGTGTGTGTGTAATGGATGGTGTTGATTGGACATATGTGTGCACCTCAGAGCCTGCATGAGCCATGGTGCATGGCCTGCTGCGTGCATATGTCCTGTATGTCTGACAGTACTGTCCGTCCCATAGTGGACGAATAGCCAGCTGTACCTACTGTGCAAGTGCCTGACCTCTGTGTTTCATTTCTGTGTCCCCCTTTTAGGTCAGCGCCCACCAGGAGAGGGCACTTTGGCATGCCATCACCAAGGAGGTGCGGACCCTGGGGGTCTACAAGCGGCAGAGCACCCACTGCAGAAAGAGGTGGGAGGACCTGTGGCGCTGGGCGCGTAAGATCAGTGAAGCCCAGCTGGAGAAGTCCTCCCAACGTGGAAGGGGTGCCTGTCGGGCACTGACCCCCCTCATGTGATGGATCCTAGCGGTGGCGTACCCAGATCTGGATGGGCACTTGAAGGCTGCACAGGGGTGGGTACTCATTTCACATACTTCAGTCTGGAAGGATGTCTGGGTGTGCATTAGGGTTCATGCTGCTCAGAGGCAGGGACTTCGACTGGTGTCCATCTACTATATGGTCCCCAAAGGGTGCAGGGGTGTTACTGTCAGGTCTCCCACATGTCGCCTCCTTAGGTAGTCCAGGGGATTGGTGTAGAGCAGTACTCTGGTCAGTAGTCAGGAGCATGACCATGGGCATAGTGAACGGTGCTGCCTGTTGGGTGTGTCTTCTGGGTGGGTGTATGTCTGGCCATTATGTACCTCCATTCAGCTACTTACAATTGTCCCTCCTGTTTTGTCTCCCCATCTCTGTTCTCTTGTGTTGGTTTGGTACAGCATCAACATCTGGCGAGGGAGCTGAGGCACCGGCAAGTGGGTATGCAGCGGCTCACGGATCCTCGGAGGCATAGACACCCAACGCCCAGGGGACCAGTGGGTGGGAGGGTGAGGGGAGTTCCACGGGGGAGGCAACTACCACAGTAGGTATTGACTCCGAGACCTCCTCCGATGGGGGCTCCCCATTCCATCACCACCCTCCCTTCTGCTCCCCACCGAGTTGCCCATGCCCGCTCACCCAGAAAAGTGGGCATCTCCTTTGCCCCAGGCACCTCCTCCCCTGCCCCTGTCAGCCCTGCTGCCCTCACAGCGGAGGCTATTGACCTCCTGAGAACCATCTCTGTAGGGCAGACAACCATTGTCAATGACATCCAGGGGCTAGCATCAGAGGTGCAGCAGACAAATGCCTATCTGGATGGCATTCACGGTGCCATGTCTTCCCTACAGAAATCTTCTCAGGCCCTGGCCTCCCCTTGGACAGCAGCCAGTTTCCCTGGCCATTCTCACAGCCAACAGACACATGCACACACTACAACATCCACTTCCCCCAGTGTGTCCGCCTCACCCGCCTCCCTGTCTGTCCCCTCTACATCCACACCCTCAGGCACTGCACCCTCACTCACTGTTGCTGCTCCTCTTACTGCACTCACCACAATAGCAGACATCCATAAATGCACCCCATGCACCACACCTGCCCTCACCACAACTACTATAGTTGACACATGCAGCACACTCACCAGACATGCAGACACCCACACAACATACATCCACACTAGCTGTCTGTCTTCCCCCACTGTGTCAACCCCCCTCCAAAATCACAAAAACGTACCAAGGCACCCACCCATCAGACATCCACCACACCACAGCATACTGTCCAGTCACCTGCACCCACTACATGTACCCCTACACCACATATATCCACTGCCTCTGCCTCCACTCCCACGCCCTCATCCAGGACCATCCCAATTGCTCCGAAGAAACTTTTCCTCTCCTGTGCTGACCTCTTCCAACCCATTGGCCCACCCCGTATTGTCCACAAGCATGCCCACCTCCTTGCCCTTCCCACTCCTTCCACATCACTGCCCACCCCTATCCGCCCTTCACATTCCTGTGCCCCTTCCCCAGATAAGAAAAAGGCCCGGACTGAGCAGAATCCATCTAAACACCCCTCACCCCGTTCAAAGGTCAAGCCCGCCCCCCTCCACCTTCCAAACGAAAGTCCAAGGCCCACCCCGTCGCAAATCCCCACCCCCAGCACCCCTGTCCCTGTTCCGTGAGGTGCCTGGATGCCTATATGTTGCCCCATTAGGTGGAGTACCATGCACTTGTGGGAGTCAGGTTGGGTCCGCTGTGGCCCATGGCAATTGTAGCCATACGGACTGGCCATTGGCCCTGTTTGGACTGTTTGGCTCTGTGAGCTTCACATTAAAGATTTCTGTGTTGCCTGTGTTTTGGCAGCACGCTGGTGAACCCTGGTCTTTTGTTTCATTGTTTATGGGTGTGGGGCATTTATACGTACTATGGTCAAGTTGGATTAGCCTTGTGTCAGTTAAGTACCTCTTGCTGTGGGGTGTATGAATTGTGCTGCTGTGAAGAGTTGGGGGAACGTAGCAGGGTGGGTGGGGTGGGCGGGTATGTAACTGTGCCCTTTCCTCCCTTGTTTCGTAGGTTGCTGTACTTACCGTCATCGTCTTCATCAGCGGTCTCGGTTGTGGAGATATATGGCAAGGAGCAGGGCTGGCATGATCTGCAGCTGTCTGTCCATGTCTGCTTCGGCGCGTTGTGTGGCCCTCTGTTGAGTGTTTCCTTATATTTGGTTCATTTCTGCCTGTCTTTGTGTGGCGGTGGTTTCCGCCCCGGAACTGGCTGCGGACTGGTGGTTCATTATTTGATGGGCGGCTTGCACCTTTCCGTCGGCATGTGGGCGGACTCTGCCGTCGTCGTCGTCACTCTTCTGCTGGCGGTGGGTGGTTTTCGGGATGCCTGTGTTTTTGTTTGATTCATTATTTAGCGGTCCGGCCCACTCCTCTGCTGGCGTTTTTTACCGACAAAGCCAGTGGCGCAGAACGGACCACCATGTTCATAATGAGGGCCAAAGTGTCTCTGGGTGCCTTGCAGGACAAGCTTTAATACCTGAGTCAATTGTCTTGCAAAGCACCAGGGTAGTGTCATGTACTTGTTACACAACTCCCCTTATACCATGGAGTTAGATCTTCTAACAATTGCCCACATATGGTTGTTGCAGGGTATAGCACTACATGAGTCTCAGGCCCAGTGTAAGTGTGCAAATGTGTGGCTTTCACTCACCTAAGTGTCAGTGTCATTGTGTGTTTGTAGTGGTGTGTCTGTTGCACTGTTTTACACTAGGATAACTAGCTCACTCCTCTAAAATAGTACACATTGTAATTTGTTGTCCACTACTAGTGACAGTGATATGACACTAAGCATGGTTTTCCATTCATATCTTACAGGTGGACCTGCCCCCTACACAATCGGTGATGGGGTGAGATTTGAGGACCCAGATGTATCCAGTAGGTGTGATAATGTGTGTCCTGTGAAGTAATCCAGGGTTTGGTGTGAGTGAGTCATGTTTGTTGCACACAATGCTAGATGTGATAAGCTGTCAAAAGAGCAGATATCAAAGTAGGCTGGATGGTGACATTGTGTCCCATTGAAAGGTTCCTCATGCACCACCAGAGGATCATATCTTGTGAGGCTCGTGGTGCTCAATGGGCAGCACTGTGTAAAAAGGTGCTGACAAGCCACATGTAGGGCCATATGTGACTAAGAACTGCAACGCTGTGAGAATATTGGCAGTAGGGCACTCCGTCATTCTCACAACATAGGGATTCACTGTTTTGAACCCAATTTGGTGCATCCCTGTATTGTAATGAATATGGAGGACTGGGCTGGCACTTGTCCCCAAGCATGGTGCTCCCTATTTTGCACTCCATTTACGTAACACTTATGTGGAATGTAATAGGCGTGCATGCAGGTCAAGGCCAAATGTGTGCTGGCATGGAAATGGGTGTGTAAGGAATAGTATTAGCAGATCAGTTTTTGATGGGTGTCTACACCTGGACACATGAATGTAAATGTGATAGACCTATGGATACCAGCTTCCTAGTTATCAGCCCTCCTAACATATGGTCCACTCCCTGACTCCATGTATGAGTGGGCATGTCTTGGTGGATGACCAGGACAGTTGAGATGATGGATTGCATGGCCATACCCCCTTAGGCACAGGGGGAGAAGAATATCAAATTTGTAGGTAAATGTGATGCTCACAGTGTAGGTGACAGGCATATTGATCAGGCATGCATGTGTACCTATCAGCATTGGCCCATTATGGTTACCAACTGCATCCCATCCTCCCAATAACATATTTAAGTTACTGGTGATGTATGGTTGAAAATTGATACAGATGAAGACGAAATTTGGGCCTTCATCTATGTGAAGTTTACGCTGCCATTGCATCATTACATTTTTCACAATAGCAATGCACACCTCATTTGGTTTGGTTCCTAATCTTGTTGTTCGTCGCCTTGGTGTTAATGAAATGATGCTAAGGCAGCGTTGTTGTTGCATTTATCAGGGCCATTGTCTTATCCGGAATGTGAGTCAAAGTGCATGTGTAATTCGATGTAGAATGTAGGCCAATAATCTGTACATACTCCACACAATGCTGACACTGATGGTAGCATGTCTAAATTTAACAGCTGCCAACACGAGCAATGAGGAACTGTGAGCATTCTAGAAGAGGGCAGTTCTCTACAGACATATCCTGACAGTGGAATCTGGATTCCGGAGGATGGCATGCTGCTATTGCGCAGAGAGATAAACTGGGGAATGGCGGGCATTCACCCAAGGGGGCCCAACACTGGCAGTGGCCACACAGAGAAGACCAAGCTCCACAGCTGTGCAGGGGGCACAGCCACCACCACAACTACAGCCCCAGCTGCAACACCTTCAACATCCATGCATCAGCCCACACCACCTGCAGCCATGGACCAGAAAATGCTGCAAGATCTGCAGAGGGAAGTTCCACTAGTCTTGAAAAGGTTGGACGGTTTGGAAAAGGAGGTGGCAGCCCAAACAAAGAGAGTAAAGTACATCAAAAACACCCTCACGAAGGCAAAGCTATGACTGTCTTTGGTACTCTCACCCCCAGTTTTGTCCCCTCCTTCCTCATCGGTATTAAAGTTTTATAGTGAGTTTTAGGGGGTTAGTGTTAGGTTAGAGTAGGTATGTAGTTTAGTTAGGATAAGTTGGCTTAGGGGTGAGTTTTATACTTTTTACATGTTACTTTGTGGGTGGGCGGGGGTGTTAATGTTGGGGTATATATGTGTTTACAAAATAAAACATAATTTAAAAAAATACCACAAAATATATATTTGTTTAGATATAGTTAGAAATTGTGTAGTTTAGTATATGTTGTCCTGCATGTGTCTCATAACATAACGGGTGTGGGGGGCCAATGTTTAGAGTGTGTTGTTAAATGTGGTAGATACGTTTAGCATATGGTAGTTAGGGTTAGTTGTTGGTTAGGTATAGTTTGAATAGGTTAGGTTAGGATAGGTTTTCATTATATTTTTTGTTTAGTTTCATAGGTATTAAAAATGTTTAGGTACTCCCTTACTTTATGTGTCACATGCTTGGCGCTCAGGGTCTTTTCATGAGTGCACAGTGCAAATTTTGTGTTGGCCTAGGGATTCAGTCTTGCCTCCAAATCCCTCTCTTGACATGTTCATCACCTGTTTACAACTGAGCTGTCACATTGGCAGCTACAACACATCTACTTGTCTATGCATCTGCCATCCAGTGTACCCACCACTCAAGGTGACTATGTTTACTTTGTATTGGACAGGTAGGTGTGATAATTCAGCTGTCAGTGTTAGGGTTCTGTGTGGGAATGTTGGGCACTGTGGCACATCTGACAACAGCCTACATTTATTATCTACTCTGCAAAACTGACCAGTGGCAATTACAGATGAGATTAAGTACCTCTGTTTCACACCAATGTGTCCTACTGGTACTCCCAGCTGACGATATTGCCCGAGAACTGTTTCACAGCCATTCCTGCCATATGTAGTGGGTGAAGCATACATGTGTTCCACATTTTTGACATACTCCGTGAGTTGCTTGTAGGGGATGAGACCAGCATTTTCGTTCATCATTTAGGAACCTTGTGCGTAGATATGTGCCCCCATATTCCTGCACTCTTGTACTGACACTCTGTGACTACTGACATGGTTACACACATCCCAATTCCTAAGCGTAGCAGATGTGTCACAATACACAAAGTCATGCTGGTTGTGTAGGAGATGTTTATTTACAAGTGTCGTAGTGCAATATTCACAATGTCCAGGTCTGTGACCCCATTAGTGAAATCCATACAATTGTGACACAGCACAAGGCCAGGGTTGAGGGCATGTCATGGGACATGCTTGGGTGAAGTGTTGTTAAGTGCGCAGGAACATGATTTGCCAATTTGTAGGGGAGAGACAATGACAGTCCATAGCAGACAGGTCAACAGTGTGTCTTTGAAGAGTGCACATATCCAACTGTGCTAACACTGGCATGATCTCAAGCACAGGACAAAGGAAAACACCGGCCATGTGGCATGGGCTGGTGCTACCGGGAACTCTTACGGGTGAAGATGATCTGTTCCACTTCTTCATCCTCCGATGTGGGTGGTGTTCCTCTGCCCTTGAGGGTGGTTGTGGGGACGTAGAGGGGGCCACACACACACACTTCAGTGGTTGGAGATGTGGACTCCCAATTCCCGGCAGCTGCCATCTGTGGACCAACATATGGCATCACTGCAGCAAGGAGAAACTGCTGATTGCAGAGAATAGCAGAAACATCCCTGTGGTAGGCAGCCATGCCTGCCCTGAGGGAGGCCAGTTCCCGGTGCATGGAGTCCATCTTGTTCTCAAGCACGCTGCTGCCAGTTTGGGAGGGAAGTTGTTGTGGCCTCTCCATCATGGCAGCAGCTATGTCCCTCAGGCACTGCTAGACCCCATGCATTGGGAAGTGTGTGCCTTGTTGGGATGCGGTCTGTTCAGTGGCCATAATGAGGCACGTGCGCATACCCTCTAGGCTGGCTGCCATAGTCTGCATCCCAACCCGTACCTCCTTGGCCAGCTCCTGCTGGACTCCTACCACTGTCCTCTCAAAGCTGGTCCCAGGGTCCTCTGAGTCCTCAGCTGTGTCGGTACTGGCAGATCAATTATTGGGGTGTTGGGTCGGTCATCTGGGATGGCTGCTACATTATTACTCCTCCGTGCGAGTGGAGGTGGTGTCTGGAGGGATACAAGGACTTCTTAGATGGTGAAAAGGCTGATAGTTGTCAGCTGGTCATCCAGGTCATCAGGGTACTCCAGGACAGGCAGATCAGCAGGTGAGCCATCATCCTCTACAATTAGATTGTTTAAAATCACTTTTTCTGTGTTGTTGCAGTTGATATGTGACGTCAATGACTTGCTATTGGAGGCTCATTGTTATCTTAGTTTCCAAACATTGCTCCTGTACTTCATGGTTGAAGTCTATCAGCCCTTTGCCACACCTGAGTGTCACATGAGGGGAAGCTCAGGTGGGGCAATTTGCTGCGTCATATCTATTAGGTGTGATGTATATCCTTTCTCTGGTTTGACACCATCTTATCATTGTCAACCCTCCCTATGCATCCATTTGCATGGTGAGGCCTTGCAATGGGTGTTGCAGTGCTCAATCCACAGCACCACACATGTCAATATGCTGCTGTCCCAGTCTTACATGTTTCCCTTACACCCATGAGGTACTGTAACCTTGCACCACCCCAGGGTTGGCATTGCCAGGACACTATGCTCTTGCTACCATTGATAGCTCCTCATGTTGATGTATATGTACGTGTGCTACATTGCAGAGCAAACATGGACCTAGCAGAGTTAAATTTCATCTTCTGTCTGTGCAGGTAGGTGCGCCTTCTTACACACCTCTTATCTCCTTGTCAGTGCAGCCATCCTTTCACCATGATACATGAGATGCAGCATGGTGGCAGTGCAGCTAATTTGTCACAGGCACAGGAGTAGACCCAGGAATGGCCAGCATGGGCATAATATTTTAGCTGTGTACATCATTATGTATGTAAAGAAAGAAGGCGACCAGGGCACTCCAAACTCATGGAACCGAGATACGTAGAATAACAGAAAGATTTATTGGTAAAACTCCATGATGATACTTTCCATATCCTATGATCAATACATGAAAAGTTCAGTAACAGCCTGTTCATACAGGAATAATAATGTCCATATGTAGTGACCAATACATGCAAATTCGGTAACAGCCAACACGTGTTTCGTCCTCAATGGACTTCTTCAAGGCTTATGAACTGAATTGTAAATTAGGAATCACAATGTTTCCGTTGGAGTTCCAAGTGAAAATTCAGGGAGACCGAGGGGTTCTCCGTCATAGTCACAAAGTCCCTTAATGATCCAGAGACGAGTATTATAATATGCGAGTAGTAAGTATAAATAACGAGTGTGTCCGTAGTAGGAAGAACACTCTGATTGTAGCCTTGGTGAGAGCAGTCAGTGTTTCCCCAGAATCCGGGAAACTAGCACACCAGTGTGTGTGCACGAGAAAAGCAGCGCGTGCTAACGCTACCGTATCATGTCAGCTCTGCTGTCGGACATGATAGGTCAGGGCCTCAAGCTAGTTTGAGGGTGATTCTGCAGGTAGTCATACTGGTCCCTCATTTCAAGTGCGGCAGTTCTATGACCACCTGATGTCGCGCCGCGCGGTGCGGCGCGAGCCGAGCGTTCGGCACAAGCCGCGCGTTCGGCTCGGGCCGCGCTTCGCGTCTTTAAGACGCGGCGCGCCCCGAGCCTTTCCTGCACACTACGAGGCCCCAGGGCTTACTTGGGGCCTCGCGCTGCTCTCTCCCTCCGTTTTGTTGGGGTCTCCTGACCCCTCTTACCTGTTTGGGCTCCTTTTCTTCTTTCTTCTGTCTTCTTCCTTTTTGGGTCTGTTTCTTACTCTTTCCTTTATGTCTTTTCCCCTTCCCAGGTTACCCTTGTCTTCCCAGCATTCCTCCTTCCCTATTCTCTATGGTTTCTGCTCCAGTCTATTCTATCTACTTTTCCCTATCCAAGATGGTGTCCTTTTTCTTCCTGTGGGTCACTTCCTGTTTTATGGTATTTAAGGGTGGTGCTTTCTTCTCCTCTTTGCGCTGCAACACTTTCTGTTCAGTTAGTGTCCTCGCTCCTGATTTCCTAGCCTTTAGCTCTGGATTTCTCCATTTCTGTGTTATTCGTCAGTTCTTTTGATTCCTGTTCCTCTGTTCTTGTTTCAGGAATCCTCTGCGAATCTTCTTGGAGGTTTTTTCCTCTTCTTCTGAAGGGGTTTTTTCCCTCTGGCGCTACTTTCTCACAGTCACGGTCTGTCCTTGGCGTTTCCCTTGCCTACAGCACCGTGGCTACCAGAAAGAGTCGCCCCTTTTTGGGCCAAAGTCGAACTCTCAAGATCCACGCCTCAAGATCTGCAAACTCCAGGCGCAAGCAGCACGTGAGTCGTGTCAGATTGCAGCGCCCAACCATCCCGACGTCTTCTAACACCATGGAAGACACTGTGGTAGCTGCTGCAGATCCGGATCAAGCTCTTCTAACTACAATTCAGCAACAAGCTCAAGAATTACAGCAACTACGTAGTGAGAATGCTGCGCTGCGACAGGCTTTGGCTTTCCGCAGTGGTGATGTTCCGACGCTCTCCGCCTCTACCCATCGTTTTTCTGGTGAACCAACCAAGCTGCGTGAGTTCCTTGATTCCTTAACAGTGTACTTCGCCTTCCGACCCACCCAATTCTCCCATGACAGAACAAAGGTGGGTTATCTCATCAGTGCCTTATCTGGTCCTGCCTTGGCCTGGGCAACCCCGATGGTATCATCTAACGATCCGGTATTGTCGGATTATTCCGCCTTTGTGAACCGCTTCAAGCTGATGTTTAGTCGTCCGGGATTGGAGGCTTCAGCGGAAGAAGCCTTATGCGATATTCATCAAGGTTCACAAGATGTCCTTCAATACATTACACGCTTTCGTCAACTAGCGGCAGAGACCACCTGGGTGGAACGTACTTTGGTGACTTTGTTTCGTAGAGGACTCAAAGAAGAAATAAAAGATGAACTAGTACATTCCACCAGAGTGGAAGATCTTCGTGGCCTGATGGATCAAGCCCTCTCCATCGAGTATCGCCTTCAGGAACGGAGAACAGAGAAGAGAAAGAGCAGAGGGTCTTTTCCATCAAGCACCTCACGAGTTTTTCCGCATCGTTCTGAGGAACCTCGCCCTCCAGTCAGAGACACCGAAGGAGAACCCATGCAGGTGGATACAACTCAAGGCCCTCTCTCCGCTAGCGAACGAGAAGATAGACGAAAGAAGGGTTTGTGTTTATACTGCGGTTCTGCCGGCCACATACTGCGTACCTGTCCAGTACGTCCATCAAGACCATCGGGAAACGCCGCTTCCCGTCCTCTGTAAGAAGGGAGGGGACGGGATTTGCAGCTATACCTTCCATCAGTTCTTTCAATGACAATACCACATCCTTGTTCATTTTACCAGTCTTGTTACAATTACCTGATGGCCGTCAAGAGAAGACTATGGCACTACTAGATTGTGGAGCTAGTGGTATTTATATGGATAAGAAGTGGGCCACTACTCAACAAGTTCCTATACAACCTAAGGAGATTCCAGAACAAGTACACACGGTGGACGGATCTTTGATATCATCAGGTCCAGTAGATACAACTACCCTGATGCTGAATCTACAGATCGGTAACCATCAGGAACACATCTCCTTTGATCTTATAACTTCCCCCAACCATACCATCATTCTTGGAATCCCGTGGTTCATCCGACATAATCCATATGTGAACTGGGCTACCCGGACGGTTTCCTTGTCTTCACAGTTCTGTCACGAGCACTGTTTTGCTTCAGACAAGTATTGGTCGCCTAAGAAATCAATAATCACGGAGGGTACTACCGGTTCAACCATAAATACAGTCCAAGGAGTTCCTGAACACTATTTGAATTTTCAAGATGTCTTCCAAAAACCTTCCAAACCTGTGTTGCCTCCACATCGAGATTACGATTGTGCTATTCCCTTGGAACCTGGCTCTATCGTTCCTTTTGGCAGGATGTATTCCCTCACGGAAACTGAAAAGGAAGTACTAAAGGAGTATTTGGATGAAAATATTCAAAGTGGTCTTATTGTTCCATCGTCTTCTCCGGCCGGGGCTCCTCTCTTTTTCGTACCCAAGAAGACAAAGGATCTTCGCCCTTGCCTGGATTTTCGAGGCCTGAATAAAATAACTATTAAAGATCGTTATCCTTTGCCTCTCATAAGGGACATTTTAGAGGCAGTCAGAGGGGCCCAACGGTTTACCAAACTAGATCTACGGGGAGCCTATCACCTCTTACGCATTAAAGAAGGAGATGAGTGGAAAACGGCCTTTAGGACTCCATTTGGCCACTTTGAATACAGGGTAATGCCTTTCGGTCTTACTAATGCCCCGGCAATCTTTCAGAGATTTATGGACTCAGTATTTTCGGATCTCCTGAATCAGACAGTTGTAATCTACCTTGATGATATTCTTATTTATTCCAGAAATCCCGAACTCCATTCTTCCCATGTGAAACAAGTCCTTCAACGACTCCGGGCACATCAACTATTTTGCAAACCCGAAAAGTGTGAGTTTGACAAGACGGAAGTCAAATATCTAGGATATCATTTAAGTACCACCGGTGTAGCTATGGATCAAGAAAAGGTACAAGCTATTCTAGATTGGCCTTCTCCATCTTCTATTAAAGAAACACAATGCTTTCTAGGATTAGCGAACTTCTATCGACAATTCATCGCAGACTTTGCAAAACAAACTAGCCATATAACTCACACTTTAAAGAAGGAAAATCTTATTAAAGGGTTTGTCTGGACTAAAGCTGCCGAAACAGCCTTTCAGGATCTAAAGAAGGCATTTACTCAAGCTCCCATCTTAAAACATCCAGATACCAACAAACAATTTATTGTCGTCACCGATGCTTCCGAAAAGGCCATTGGTGCCGTCCTACTCCAACAACAAGAGGAGGATGGTCTTGAACATCCTGTTTTCTATTTGTCTCACATACTCTCTATTGCAGAACAACATTACTCAGTACTGGAAAGAGAATTGTTGGCTCTGAAAACAGCTTGTAGTGAATGGAGACAGTTTCTGATGGGTTCCAAGGAACCTTTTGAAGTGAGAACCGACCATCGAAACTTACAATGTTTACGAAATTTCATATGCCAAAATAGTCGTCAAGCTCGTTGGGCCTTCTTCTTCAGCCAGTATGATTTCTACATTACATATATTCCTGGCTCCCAAAACATTCTGGCTGATGCTCTGTCGCGTCGTTATCCAGATTGTACTCCTGTCCCAGCTCAACCCCTACTGGAACCTAATAAGATCATTGGGGTAGCACAGTCTTTTCTGGAGGAGGTACAACTGGAATACCCCAATCTATCTGATGATGAAGTAGAGAACTTAAGGCCTCTTCTACATAAGAGACAAGGATACTATTATTATCACGATCTGTTATTCATCCCTACTAACAGTGTGAGAGAAAAGGCATTACAAATGTGTCATGATTCACCGGTTGCTGGTCATAGAGGCATCAAGGCCACACAAGAACTGTTATCACGATTTTTCTGGTGGCCTACTTGGAAACAGGATATTGAAACATACGTTCAGGCTTGTCCCACATGCGCTCAAGTCAAGATTCCCCGAACCAGACCTGCAGGATTACTCCAGCCCTTGCCGGTTCCGCCAACTCCATGGCACACCATCTCTACTGATTTTATGTGTTCGTTACCACTTTCAGCAGGAAACCGGGTAATCATGGTCACTGTGGACTCCTTTACTAAGATGGCTCACTTCACTGCCTTGAAAAAGCTACCTACATCCCAAGAGTTAAGCCAGATATTCATCGAACATATCTTCCGTCTTCATGGACTTCCTCATACTATTATATCTGATAGAGGACCTCAGTACATTTCCCGGTTTTGGAGGTATTTTTGTAAGACACTAAACATCGATAGAGCTCTGTCATCGGGCTTCCATCCTCAGACCAATGGACAGACCGAGCGTCTGAACCAAGGCTTAGAACAATACCTTCGTTGTTTTTGCAACTCAACTCAAAGCAACTGGAACACTTATCTCCCTATTGCTGAATTCTCTTACAATAATTCAGTCCATAGTGCCTCCAAGACCACTCCTTTTTTCTGTTCTTATGGTTTTCATCCTACCTCTTTTCCTACTTCTTCTCTGTCTCCCACTCCCTTGCCCGCTATTACTCATTTTTCCAAACGTCTTCTACAAATCCATAGACTAATTCGTTCTAATCTCTTACACACCAAGAGATATATGAAGAAAGTAGCAGACAAGAAACGTAGGGCCTCTCCGGACTACCATCCACAGGATAAAGTTTGGCTTTCTTCAAAGTTCTTACCCTCACGTCTTTCTCAGAACAAATTCACACCTCGCTACTACGGGCCTTTCCGCATTCTCCAGTTGCTTAATCCTGTCACTGTCCGTCTTCACTTGCCTCACACGTGGAAGATTCATCCAGTCTTCCATGTCTCCCAACTCAAACCTTATGTACCAGATCCGTATTCTCGTCAGTTTTCCTGTCCTCCTCCTGTCTTAGTGGATGATGTTCCTGAATATGAGGTTCAGGAGATTTGTGACTCTCGTCTTTTTCACACCCGTCTGCAGTATCTGATTCATTGGAAGGGTTATCCTCTCAGTGAATGTTCTTGGGAAGATGCATCTTCTGTTCATGCTCCTCTCCTGACTCAGCGCTTTCACCGTTTATTTCCTTTCAAACCAGGGCCTTCGGGAGGGGGACCTACTGTTGCGCCGCGCGGTGCGGCGCGAGCCGAGCGTTCGGCACAAGCCGCGCGTTCGGCTCGGGCCGCGCTTCGCGTCTTTAAGACGCGGCGCGCCCCGAGCCTTTCCTGCACACTACGAGGCCCCAGGGCTTACTTGGGGCCTCGCGCTGCTCTCTCCCTCCGTTTTGTTGGGGTCTCCTGACCCCTCTTACCTGTTTGGGCTCCTTTTCTTCTTTCTTCTGTCTTCTTCCTTTTTGGGTCTGTTTCTTACTCTTTCCTTTATGTCTTTTCCCCTTCCCAGGTTACCCTTGTCTTCCCAGCATTCCTCCTTCCCTATTCTCTATGGTTTCTGCTCCAGTCTATTCTATCTACTTTTCCCTATCCAAGATGGTGTCCTTTTTCTTCCTGTGGGTCACTTCCTGTTTTATGGTATTTAAGGGTGGTGCTTTCTTCTCCTCTTTGCGCTGCAACACTTTCTGTTCAGTTAGTGTCCTCGCTCCTGATTTCCTAGCCTTTAGCTCTGGATTTCACCATTTCTGTGTTATTCGTCAGTTCTTTTGATTCCTGTTCCTCTGTTCTTGTTTCAGGAATCCTCTGCGAATCTTCTTGGAGGTTTTTTCCTCTTCTTCTGAAGGGGTTTTTTCCCTCTGGCGCTACTTTCTCACGGTCACGGTCTGTCCTTGGCGTTTCCCTTGCCTACAGCACCGTGGCTACCAGAAAGAGTCGCCCCTTTTTGGGCCAAAGTCGAACTCTCAAGATCCACGCCTCAAGATCTGCAAACTCCAGGCGCAAGCAGCACGTGAGTCGTGACACCTGACTGCAATTGTCTATATGACCACCCCTAACAGCGCAGGTGGTAGTTGCAACTGTTGTCAATGGGGAATGACCCATGGGCCAATGGTCTATCACTGGCAGGTTTCCAGCATCTCACAGACTGGCAATGGCACCTGTCTTGTCACACTAGACCAGAATTACGTTCCACTCCAGGTCTGTTCCCGCATCACCACCAGCCTTTACATGGCGGTGAAACACCCATGCAAAGGTTTGTGGTGATGTGGTGTTGTGTGGTGTGCTCCTGGGTGCCCCTGCACAGTTCATGCACCTGGCATGGGCAGTGCAGGGGGTCCCATGCCCTGCCCTTTTGCCCTTTCCACTGCCTAATTTGCAGAGCAAAGTGCAGCGTGTCCTGTCACTCCCAATGCATGCCAAGACTAGCACTGACTCAATTTGATCCATCAACAATGTTGTGCTAAGTGCCACACAGAGCTACCATGGGCAGACACATTTCCACCCGCCATCCCAACATGTGACCTACAGTTTGCTATCTGTGGTACATATTTCCTGTAGTGGCACATTACTGTTTAGCATCAAGATGTGTGGTTCCACACTACACCAGTTTAGTTGGTCTTGGTGGTGGCATGTTTCCAGTGATACAGGACCAGCCTGCTATTCCCCCAGTGCCTGCTCAGATTATTGTTCTCTGTACCTAGGGGGCGTCCTCACTGCATGGTGGAGTGGTGGCTGCCTTATGTGGATGTGTTGTCAATGTGCGGGGTGGTGGTGCTACTGGAACATGTCTTGGACAGTTACAATGAATTGTGTGCTGTAAGATGCAGCACACATGTGTTTGGGCAATAAGGCAGTTGCAAGGTGTTACTGCAAGGGACACCACCATGATGTGACCCCAGGTATGGCAATGGCTGACTACATAGTCTCTAAAGTCTTGGTCATGTTGGTAGGGTTAATATGACTACATGCAAGGGATGTTGTGATGACACAACTAGAGGCAGTCATTATACATGCCATCCATCCCATGTGCTGCAAATGTACATGTAGGTATTTAGGCCTGGTGATTCACATATGTCCAGGTTGTATATGTGTTATGGTGCATGGCAATACCAAGGCGTAGGTACATGTGTAGCTTACGTCAGCATCGTGCAACTTGTTTAATGTGCATTGTGTCTCTCTGCCCTCCTTTGACATGCATTGTGTGAGTCCGATGTCCCTACCCCTTCTAGCAGTTGACAATTTGACATTATTTCCCCCATGCAACTTACCCTGCTTGTGGTGTTTCCTGGTAGTCTGCTCTGTCCTGCGATTCCAGTGACCAGTTTCTCTGGGATGACCACTGCAACCATCTCCTCCATCTCGTCCAGGTCCTCTTGTGGTGCTGGACTACCACCTCCAGTTTGCAGTGCTGCCTTCCTGCTCCTTGCCATTTTTTCCTTTGTCCTTCGCTTACAATCATGCCAGCGTTTCTTGCACTCTGTTACGGTTCTCCTGTCCTCTGCCACACTGTTAATCTTGTCTACTATCTGCTGCCAAATTGCCTCTCTCCTGGCAATTGGCAATTTGGAGGTGACAAAGAGTTGATGTTGATGCTCTGTCACCTCTCTCACCAATATTTCATGCTCCTCCGCACTGAAACAACACTTTCTCTTTTTCTTCTCCCTCCCCTGGGTCTTGTCTGTGTCCTCCTGGCTTGTTCCTGGTTGATTGGGGTCCCCCTGGGGCCTCTCCTGGCTTTCTGGGTCCATTTTGCCTCTCCTGTGCACTGTTTTCTCCATTAGCATCTTTATTTGATGCTAATTTAGGTAAAAATGGTGCATTTCTGTTTTGCGACATGTTTACGTGTCGTAAAACAGGTTAGAGTCATTTTTCCCGTGTTAACGTAATTTTGCCATACGACAAGGTGCAACGGTTAACGTCATAAATTTTGACTCTAACCTATTTTTAGCGCCACCCAGCACAATAGTATAAATATGACTCCTGGGTGGTGTTAACAAATGGCGCTACTCAGCTCTAGACTTTTAGACGCAAAACTCCGTCAGTGCAGTTTTTCATCAAAAAGTATAAATCTGGGCCTTAGTTTTTGCTGGCTTTAGGACTGACCAGTGCTAAAGTGCTTGTGCTCTCTTCTTTAAACGGGGGAAAAGTGGCTTCCACACGATTGGCCCATTTAATTTACATGTAATCCCATAGTAAAGTGGTACTACATGTACTCAGGCCCTGTAAAATAAACACTACTAGTGGGCCTACAGCACTTATTGTGCCACCCACTTAAGTAGCCGTGCAAACATGTCTCAGGTCTGCCATTGCAGCCTGTGTGTGCAGTTTTAAACTGCCATTTCAACCTGGCAAGTTAAACCTCTTGGTAGGCTCAAAACTCCCTTTTTAAAACATATATCAGCCCTGTGGTAGGCCCCACAGGGCCCAAAAGGCAGGATTCAGCATTTTTTTAAAGTTGGACATGTACTTGTAAGTTTCACATGTCCTTGTAGTGAAAGAATCTAAACATATTTTTCACTACTGTGAGGGCTACCTCTCCCATAGGATAGCATTGGGTTAACTTATTACAAATAATAAATTACCCCTTTCAATAGGGAGCAGGTAGGAATGTCAAGTTCATTGTCTGAAGAATTGTAATTAAAAGCCCTCTTTAATGGTAATGGTCACAATTCTGAAATTTCACTTTTAGAAAGTTGTCATTTTCTTGTCCTAACCATTTGTTGCCTGCAGCCTGTTCACATGACTAGGTGTAGCTGGCAGTTAGTCTTTGTGTATTGCTCCCAGACAGGAAGACAAAGGGAAGATGGGTGTTGGCAGGATGGGCCATCCTGAGTTAACGAGGGGGATGTGCTGTACCCACCACACTTGCACATCACAAAGGCTCTGCCTGAGCACTTGCACAAAGGGTTTGACACTAATCTTTTGTGACCCCAAACAAGCTGGGGCAAAGGCAGGGAGGAAGGGGATGCCTGACACCTCGGGGGTGGAAAGCTCTAGAAGATTCCTATTAGAAATTGGGTCTCTAGTTGGTAGAGGTATGTACCCAGTCCAAGTAGGGATCAGAATCCTAGTCGGGGTAAGTCACAACAAAACCTAAATGATCCTGTGCTCACCCTCCGGTAGCTTGGCACTGAGCAGGGTTGCTTAACTTAAAAGGCAATGTGTAAGGTATGTGTGCAATAAACCATACAGTAACACAGTGAAAACACAACAAAAAGTACCCCAAACCAATTTAGGAAAATATATATTATTTATCTGAAGAAAACAAGACCAAAATGGCAAAAATCCAATATGCACAAGTCAAGATATCACTTTTTAGAGGTTTAAGTAAGTATTAATCCATAGGAATCAATGGATGTATCTCTTTAGCACAAAGTACCTGGAATGCGTCAAAAATAGCGATGCAGAGGGATGCAGAGAGCCGCAGAGGAGGTGATGCATCAGAAAGTAAAGTGATGCATGGATTTCTACAGCAGAAGTGATGCTTTAATTGTTTTCTCACTGGCAAGATGATGCCTCGATTTCCAGGTGTGCAGCCTTGGTTCCTTGTTACAGTGCTGGGATAATTTGACACCCAGGGATGATGCGTGGAAAATCCAAACACACTGGGATGGTGAAACAGGCACTGTGTCTATTCGGTAAGCATTGCATCAATTTTTGCAGACGTTGCATCGATTTTACAGGTGCAGTGGATTTTCTTTCTCAGGTGAAGTCTTTGATGGCCCTGAGACCTCTTAAGAGGAGGCAAGCTCAGTCCAAGCCCTTGGAGATCACTTGTTGGGGGGGCACATTCCCCCAGAGTAAGGGACCAGCAGGCAGCAGGGCAACAACCAGGACTGCAGTCCTTCCAGAAAAGCAGTCCAGATGAGTTCTTGGGACAGCACAGCAGTCCTTCTGACAATCCAGTTGTAGGTCCAGAAGTTTCTGATTTTAGGGGGTAAAGAGACCCAGTATATATACTCAAATGTACCTTTGAAGTGGAAAGGCTTCAAAAGGGTGGTTTTGAAGTGCAACAGTTCCCCTTTAAATCCAGTCCTGTCTGCCAGGATTTCTGCAGGGGGTTTTCCGTCCTTTGTGTGGAGACAGGCCACTAACCTTTGGAGTTGAGCCCATCCACCCTTCCTGCCCAGGAAGGCCCATCAGTATGCAGATGAATGTCGATGCAGCTGAGTGTCCTGTGTTTATGGCTGTCTGGGGAGAATGCACAAGGGGCACTGTCAATCAGCACAGACCAGACATGGATTGGAGACAGGCTAAGAGCAATAAGTAAAGAGAAATACCTAATTACTAAAAGTGGCAATTCTAAAATAGTAATGTGAAATCCAAATTCACCAGTAAGCAGGATTCTCACTACCATTCCAACCATACCAAACATGGCAATGCCACTCCTTTCAGATCAGAAATTATATAACAGAATTTCCAATGTTGGCCTATGAGAGGAGCAGGCTTCACATAAGTGAAAAACGACTTTGGATGTTTTTCACTACCAGGACAGGTAAAACTTACAAGTACATGTCCTGCCTTTTACTTACATAGCACCTTGCCTTATGGGCTACCTAGGGCGTACCTTAGGGGTGACTTATATGTAAGGGGAGCTTAAGGCTTGGCAAGTAGTTTTAAATGCCAAGTGGAGGTGGCAGTGAAACTGCACACACAGGCCTTGCAATTGCAGGCCTGATACATAGTAGAGGGGCTACTTATGTGGGTGTCACAATCAGTGCTGCAGGGCCACTAGTAGCATTTAATTTACAGGCCCTTAGCACATGTAGTACACTTTACTAGGGGCGTACAAGTAAATTACATATGCCATTTGGGTATGAGCCAATGTTACCATGTTTTAGGGAGAGAGCTCATGCACTTTAGCACTGGTTAGTAGTGGTAAAGTGCCCAGAGTCCTAAAGCCAGCAAAACTGAGGTCAGGAAAAAAAGA
The DNA here is from genome assembly GCF_031143425.1 of Pleurodeles waltl. Taxonomy (NCBI): domain Eukaryota; kingdom Metazoa; phylum Chordata; class Amphibia; order Caudata; family Salamandridae; genus Pleurodeles; species Pleurodeles waltl. The sequence goes on along the minus strand of NC_090437.1, from coordinate 414,758,424 downwards.
GGAGGAGGAAGGCAAAAAGTTTGGGGTGACTCTTTAGAGAGGGCCATTTTCCAACACTTCCCCTACTTCGAAGTGGGTACCAGGTAAAAATATTGGACCCTTAGATTCAACTCTTCAGTACACATCTGGACATGTAGGGAAAATTGGAAGAAGGACTGCTGTGCTGCTCTGCAAAAAGGACTGCCACTCTGCCGCCTGCTGCCTGAGTGAAGGATTGAGTCTGTCCTTGAACCCAGGTCTACCAGAATGACCCCAAGAGATAGTTGACTGACCTCCTGATCACAGCCTCCGGGACTGTAGGCTCAAACCCCCTTGAATTCAGCATCTAGACTCTGCCAGTTGTGAGTCCTTCCCTCCCAAGTGGAGCTACCCCATCGTGGACCCTTGGACGTGGGCCTGAGTGTTCCTGCTAGCCCAACTGTGGCCCCAGCAGAACCGACACATCGAAGGTGCAGCACATCTCCAGCAGAATCAGAGCATTGCCTTTGCTGTTCGACACGCCACCTTTAGTACTAACGCATCGCCTCTGCTGAGAGGGTTCTCCTGAAAAAACGGGCTCTGCATCAACCATGTTTTAAGGAGAGAGCACAAGCACTCTAGTAGCCTGTTAGCAGTGCTAAAGTGGGGAGAATCAGAAAGCCAGCAAAAACAAAGTCATCAAAACAGGAGGTCTGAAGGTAAAAGGTTAGGGGGAAATCTACACCAAAGATGCCAGGTCTAAAAAAACTTTGTGTTGTATTCTTAGCTTCATTGTTGCTAGCTATTTAATCTTGGCCCCCTGATATACCTCTGTATAAAAGTTTCTCCAGAGATTTTCATTACTGATTAGTGTTTTGGATCATTAGAGAAGTAATTTAGCTTGGGTAGACATTGCTTGATACAGGCTGACTTTTCTGGATGTCATTTAAAAAAAAATAGTGGATGTTTAACAGTGATGATGCAACATTTTAGGAACCATGAGACCTATACAGTTAATTTTGGTGTCAAAACAAAGGTTTTCGGGGTCGAGTAGTAGTCTTAAGGAGACAGAAAATAACTCCTCTGAGTAACCCTTCAGCCATTCTTCAAAACGGCAGCTGTAATGGAGGAAGAGGAGACATAGATAGAAATGAAACAAACAATAATGATTTTTAATCCTTTTATGTATACACCAAACAATATTTATGATCTGAATATGAAAAAAAAGTTTATCACTCCTATTTTAGACTCATTTTCATAGTTCAATTTATTTATTTTGACAATTGCTTGTGGTACATTTGCAGAATGTTGAACATTTGAGAAGAGCATATTGGCAGGACATCTTTTTTGTAGCACAGGTTTTGCAACTACATGTACGTGTAAATTCCATGGGTAGAGGCTTTAGAAAGGTTGTAGGTTTGAGCACCCCATCAATATCTTCCCAACCAAATTAACATGGGTCTTTCTCTACATCTGCATGATCCAAAACATTTACACATCTTCTGATCAAGTAGAACACTCTTTTTAATCTGTCCTCGCACAGAATGCGACATCGGCGGGAGGTCACTTAGTGGGACTGATCTCTTGAACTCACTGTACCAAAGATCGTCAAATGTGTGACATTCAGAACTCATTTTCTACACATGCGCAAGGTATTTTTCGATGTCTTTAAAGTCACATTCTTCTTCCGTCTCAGCAAATCCTTCATAGGTTCAGCAGTTAAAGCCCCAAGCTTTGTTCCAGTTTTGCTCATAGTGTCATCACCTGTAAGAATATATGCGTTGGTAAGAACATTGTGCATCTCTGGGTCAAGTTTCTTGTACCGAAAATGAAGCAGGATTAGATGTCTATTCTTGCCTGTTCCATAACGTATCTATAACTCTGACAGTCCTTGACTTCTGAACATTGTAACAAATCTGAGTAGCACAATAATATCTGTCTCATTTTACAGTACAATGACTCGATTGGAACCATACCGTACAGCCCACTCAAAATGTGGCTCAACCCAAAGGTCATCTTCCTCCAATTTGCTGTTAAGTTCTTGAACAATATGGCCTGTACCTTTTGAATATACTGTATCTCTGCAGGCACCAACTCCTCATTGGCAATCATTCCACTTGCAATCATTGAAAATTCAATCTTCACTAAAGCATCAGCAATGTTTTGGCACTTTAGCATCTCCAAGTTCATCTTGTTCGATGTTGATGACCAGAAGTTATCAAGTTGCCCAGGTAGGGCTGTCGAATTTTTGATGCAGACAATGTCAATTGTTCCACTTGTAGACATTCGTCTGATTCTCCCACATTCTTTGACAGAGAGTTCAAGATAACTGTCAAAGACAATGTGTAGTTCTTGCAAAGTGCACACTGACTTTATCTGTAGAACAGTCTGAACGACCTCTTCAAAGTTTTACATGGATGAAATCTTTACTGTTCGCAATTGTGACATATAGTCCACAGCAACAGCAGTTTTCAATGAGAAAACCTTTTTGAATTGAAATTCTTCAGGTGAAAGTTTTCTTTCAAGCTCTTGTAGGAGTTTGTGCTGTACTGGTTTGGTTGCAGCATCTCCATCAAATAATGCGTTTGTTGGAAGAAGATCATGCGATGTAACGTCCTTGATAAATTTACCTCTTTCTTTTGCTACATCCATCTCTCTGTTGTTTTGTTTGTAACCTGTTTTGTACCGGCTGGTTGGACGAAACTCTTACTATCGCAATTAAAGCATGAAAGTTTAGCTTTAGTGATTATAACAGTTTTTTCTCTTTCAATACAAACCTCTCCTGCCTCAGTTCTGTATATAGTTTCGATCTATGTTCCAAGACATCTTGTAGACTTGTCTTTATATCGTTATTGTTTGGTCACAAAATTGTGTAGTCGCATAGCCTCAGTCATTTCAAAGGGGTTTCCTTGCAGCTGTATGAAACGAAGAAGGCTGGCAACATGTTTAAAACATTCCACTCTCTTTCCACAAGTTTGTGGTGAGGAACAGTTTCATGAAGGTCCATTAATTTTGAATTTGTCATCTCTCTGGAACCTTGCAAATAGAAAAGACTTCATTGTAAACTAGCTGCCATTGAGCAACATATTCACTTTTACATGCCTGACCAACAATTCCCTTGGAGCTTTTCTGTGGTTTCTGGATCATCTGTTCCAGTTTTATATCTGGAGACACAACATTGAAACTTTGCGTTCTATCTTTCACCACAAAATGCCTTTGGATACATTTTCTGTAGAGATATGTTTTTTTCACTTCTAGCTTCTTCACTCTTTCCAAATACCAGGACCCATGTCTCAGGTAGTTTATGCAATCGAATTCACGGAAATCAGTGACCCCACAGTCTTCGCGTGCAGCTCCCAGTCACTTTCCCGATCAGCTTGTACCAAGTTTTTCACAAGAGCTATCATGTGTAAAACATTTCCACAGTACTTGGAAAGTTCAGATTTTTCTTCACATTCTTTGGGAAACTCTACGAACTTGTTTTTCAGGTTTTCTGATTTTGAACTAAGTGTATTGAACATTGCCTGGCTTTGCATTATGGCTTTTGAATGAAGTGCACCCTGTTCCGTGTTCACTTCTGAGATAAGGTATGTAAAACCTAATTTGTCATTCTTGTTCCAGAAAGCATTCCAACCCAATGTTTCTATAGCCACAAATATGATGAGCATACCTTGTAACAAACAAACATAATCAGTTCCACTCAATACTGAGTGGACAGTTTTGGTTCCTAAGATTTCAGCCTCAATAAGTGCATAATCTATGCCATATCCAGTGAGATAACTTCCTGCACAACACAATGCAACTTTTGTCATGTGGAAAACATCCATAATTGGATAAAGATCATCAAATTTGACTGGATTGCTCATACAAAATGTCAGCTAAAATACAGAAAACACCTTAATCATAGAAAATTGGCAGGATAGGCTGATCTTCAAGCTGAGCATGCACACTTTGGAAATTTTATAGAGCTGTGAATACTGTGCTTAGTTTGTGACTGGAGATGGTAGGAGATGGTATTACTGGTAAAAACTCAACCTTCTTCAGTGGTATGGTATTCTGGGGGATCAAAGCATGGATTCCAGCAATGGAGGAAATGGCTTTTCTTCATCCTTCAGACTGCACCAAATAAGCAATATGATAAATTTAATTAAATCAGTTTTGCGGACTGCAGCATCAGGTAGAAGAAGATCCATCTCTTCAGCCACTTTGAAACTTTCTGGTAGACTGGGATGTGTTGATGGCTTGTACTGATTTTGCACACGTTGGCAAAGCAGTTGGGTCATAAGTTTGCAGCTTCCTTTGTTTATACCTATAGCTGACAGAGCTTATTTTCTAGCAGCGACTTCATTGGTACAGTCATGAAAAAGCACCATCGCAGTATCTTGTATGCTGGATGTTCCAGACAATGAAGAGCTGTCTTAAAAATCAAAATTATCAAGAGTAGCAATTGTAGATCGTTTCCCAGTAAAGTGACTTGGAAGTGATGGTCTTTCAGATTTCCAAGATTTTACAGCATGAGCTGCTCTCAAGTTCCTGCTCCGTGCTATGTCATTATACCTAGTTGATACACCAAGCCTATTAATTGAAGTGATTATCTCTCTACTTTGCACTTGTCATAGATTGCGTGGGCAGTAATCACGTGTAGCAGAGTTTTCTTTTAGCTGTGATGTAATTTATAAGGCATGATTTGGAAAAGATAATACATTTGCACAGCATAAGCTTGTCGGTTTATGGGATTGTCTTTCACTTCTTCACTTATATCTTCAAAGCCATCGCCAATGTTGTCGGCTTCTACTCCGAACTCGAGAACTTTAGTTTGTAACAGCTTTTTGCTTTGCTGATATTATGCAATGATATAAGAAATGGTAAGACAACATCAGGCATTCATGTTGACTCCCATGATATGCTGTGCTCTGGGGCATCACAAAATGCCTTATTAAGTGCAAAATCAAAATCTTTCAGAACATTTCTTAAAATGGTTCCTGTAGATTTTACTGCATCCTGTGATCTTACTTTGGTACCAAGTACTTCAGGAGTCAAATCAACTGAGAACACCATAAGTGGCTTATTCTTTTTCTTAGACTGGTAGAATTCCTTTTCTGTCATTGTACATTCTCACCAGAAAAATCTTAATTTCAATATTATGGAGCAATACAGTTTCATCAATGTTGACCATTATTTCTCTGATCTCACTGAGTGTGAACCCATAGCCAGCATTCAAGAGTGGTTTTAAAACTTAATTTCCTTTTTCAAAGAGTGCAAACTTAACTGAAGGCTGTCAGTTACATTGCTGTTGGGAGCTCATTTAACATTCATATTTTCGAATGTATGCACAGAAAAAAAACATGTTTGCCCTTTTAGACTCACATACTTTGTTCTTTCATCAATCCCTTTGGCCTTTGTTCTGGCTAAACCACAGATAACACATTGAAGATCCTCTTCTTTCTGATCAGTTCTTACAGGTGGACGAGGAGTAACCATTGATCTTATAAGTGGATGGACATTGGGTTTGGTTGTCGTTACTTTTTCAAAAGACTTGGATTCTTGTTGTGATTGACTGTTTTTTGCTACTTTTTGATGATTTTTTTCCAGGCTTTTTACCATTGTATTCAACGTGTAGCACTTGATGTTACAATGATAACATTTTGGATCCTCTTCACCCATCAGTTTCAATCTTTTGTGAACTTTGTCTTGCTGTATTTCTGCAGCATTTCTAACTCTTTTCTGTCGAGCTGCAGTAGATGTTTCTTTGTTGAGGGAGTCCTCCGATTTTGTAGTTAGCAACACTTTGTCAGGAGGTAAAGATCCTCTGCTACCACCTGATTTGCTCATCTTTAAGAATTTGAGTCAAGGAAAACCTCAAACAAAAACAATATTAAAAAAGACTACCAATATGATGGTTAAAACACATCATTATATAGCCGCCGTTTCTGAAAATGGTGGAAAAGTTGATCTGAGGAGTTATTTTCTGTCTCTATAAAACTACTTGACCCCCAAAACCTATGTTTTGACACCAAAATGAAGTATATAGGTCTCATGGTTCCTGAAATATTACATCATCTCTGCAACTCATCTGCCATTTTTTATAAATGTCATCCAGAAAAAAGTCAGTCTGGGTTAGCAATGTCTACCCAAGCTAAATTACTTCCTTAATGATACAAAAACACAAATCAAAAATGAAAATCTCTGGACAGCAATTTTTTACGGAGGTATAACAAGGGACGTGGACTAACGGTTTGAAATTCATATATCGCATGAGTACAGAGGAGTTAAATCTGAAAGGAACTATATTAAGAGATCTGGGGGCATATTCATACATACGCTGAATTAGCATCATTTTTTTTTACACTAATTCAGCGGAAACCCAACGTCACATTTATATTTTGACGCTAGACCCACCTAGCGTCAAACTTTTGGTGTTAACGTCATTTTTTGGGACGTGTGAAACCTCCTTATGTCAATGAGATGCAAGGTACAGGTTCCCGTCCAAAAAATGAGTCAAACACCCTAGCGTCGTATTTAACCACCCGGGCAAAAATGACACACAGGTGGGAGGCAGTCCCAAAAAATGATTTTAACTCCGATTTGTGTCAAAATGTAATGCCTGGGTAAGGGCAGGCGTTAAAATGAGGCAAACACACCACTACTTAAGGAGAACACATAGAAGCAACATTACAACCCACAGGAGAAGATGGAGGTGATACTGATACAGCTTGCTAGATGGCACAGAGGACAGCAACAACTCCTGCACACACTACCACAACAACGCGGCCCACAAAGGCAACGCAGAAGGCAGGAGAGGGTCTTCAGAACCAGGACAACCCTCCTTGGCCTCAGGGACCTAGACATTACTAGGATCTACAGACTCAACCGGCAAGCCATACTATACCTGCTGCACCACATTGAGCCACAAATTGCAGCCAGCCTGCAGACCACACACAACATACCACCTATGTCAAAGCTGCTTGCTGTCTTGCACATGCTGGCAAGTGGTTCCTTCCAAACAAAGAGTGCACTGGTTGCTGGTGTCTAACAGCCGTTGTTCTCTGCATTCCTGCCAAAGGTGTTAGACACTATCATCTCCCTGACACCCGCCACATCAGCTTCCCCAACACCCAGCAAAAACAGTAGGAGAACAAACAGGGGTTCTATCAAATCCATGGTTTCCGCATGTGCAAGGTGTAATTGACTGCACCCATGTCCGGCTCGTACCACCTGCAGCAACAGAGCGCTTATACCGGAATCGCAAGCATATGCATTCCATTAATGTGCAGGGCATAGTGGACCACAGCGGAATCTTCATAAACATTTTGGCCAAGTATCCTGGGAATGTCCATAACGCCTACATATTCAGCAGGGTCATAAACAATTCCAGGATGGACAGTTTGGAAATGGCCTACTTGTTGGTAAGTCAACAAATCTAGTAATGTACACACAACACACCAACCCTGTCGTACACACAAGATATACACCACTACAGTAACATATGGCTAGGGTAACACACATTTGCGGGTGATAACATATATGCACCATGCTGCAGTACGGCACAATCAGTGCCAACATTAATACATACACCCTCATGTACGTAACACACCCACAAATTGATAGGCACACCACAGGAAGGACAGGTACAGACATGTACCCTTTGACAACAGCAGAACTACACAGACCATTACAAGTGCCCTCAGGTTGCCCACTACGTACACATCACACACACTACACCAAACAAAGAATAGCCCAGAAATGTCAAAGGCATACACCATGCCCATGTCATGTAACTTCCAAATAGGCACAGGTCATGCTGTGCAAATCACTGACAGAACAAATATCAAACACCACATAACTTGCACCTATGTCAACTGCATCTCACCAACACATACCTAACTTACCTGTAGTGTGCAGAGACATCTGCCTGATGCACTGGCTCACACACATAGGAATACAAGATCAATGCCCATACCATGTCCCAGATGTGTCAGAAGTGGTACCAAACCTACGGTAGTGCAACCTCACATGCAATACTCACTGACTCACAACACCATAATTTCTGTACCACATACAATAAATGGCCTAACAGGAGGCAGAGACACAGTCAGACAGTGCAGATCATGGATGTTATAGTGGGACCCAGTAGGAGAAAACAGGACATCACTGACCTCACATGCACTCTGCCAAGGGACACATTTGCTAAGTAGCTAAGCTCCATCCCATAGCCTGCACTGGGCATGTGTCAACACAATAAATGCACATTAATGTTTAGGAAGATAGGAGAGACAGTGCTGTTGATAATCCTGTGACAATGGGATACACACCCTTGGACACCTCATGGCTGACACAAACATTAGCTGCCACTCAGGAACACCAAGGCAACAATGTAATAGCCCACAGTTCCAGAGTCATGGCCTGCACTGTATGTACATCTTGGCAGAGGACCATTTCATAATGACTTGAAGCTACATTGTAAATTGACCACCCTCCCATGCTGTATGTAGCATGGAAGGGGTGTGCAATGTTTCTCGCTGCAGGTCTGTCACCACAAGATACATAGCATGATGATGCAGACTAACATGTAGCTGTCCCCTAAAACCTGAGGAAGTGCCAACAACAAAGACCACCCCAGGGATGCTGTATGTAGGTTGCAAAAAGGAATTAGACTGTGTTATGAACTTAGATGAATGTGGCACAAATGCATACTGCACACTGCTGCACACACAGAAAGAGCCAATTGGCCATCCAAAAAGCATATGTACAGGGCGGTGTCCCATACTGCACAGATACATCCACCTCTACAAGGCAGCTAGCCGAGTACCCTGGTGCAGGATAGGTAGTGTTGGTGTACGGCTGCACATGAGCAACTGGTGCAGGGGACAACAAAGGGTTGCCAAGTACCATGTCACACGTGGGGCATTCTTCCATAGTTGAAATGTTGCAGGACATCTGCAATGACACATGTCAAAAGGGATGGGATGTCCAGGCTTTGTAGTGCTACCATGTTGCCACCACATCTGACCCCACTGTGTTGTAAGGATGTGTCATGCCCACTGATACAAAGGTGCACTACACAACGCACGGTACATACACAATGACCATCAATGTGGAACCCAAATCATATATTCCAGGTCCTTGAGCCAAACACAAGATTGTCATGTCCAACAACCTAGTGCTGAGGAAAGATTACACAAGGATAGGAACTCACACCAAACTACAAATACATAGGAGCCACAACCAGCTCTTAATATCAACTGCCATGCTACATGACATACCTGTTGCAAGCCCTAACAACAAATTACTCCTTTGCAGCGTATCAGAGTTATAGTTATGGCTAATGACTCCATTTCTCAACCCAAGCACAGTAGCAGAGCGTGCATATAATGAGGGACATCAGAGGACATGGATTATTGTGGAGAGGACATTTGGCATCCTGAAGTCCAGATTCAGGTGCCTATACATCACAAGAGGCAGCCTCCTGTACTGTATGCCCTACACATCGTCTGCAAGATAATCATGACATGTGCAATCCTGCACAACATATGTGTGCGGATGAGCGTCCCCTTATATGAGCAAGTAGACCTGCCTGAGGAAGAGGAGAAGGATGGTAGAGAAGAAAATGAGGGGGAACAGCACAACACAGCTGCTGGGATACGCCGCAGACTGCACATTGTTGATAACTTCTTCACTCAATAATCACATAACTCACCTGGTAGATTTTGTCAATAAACACCTTGCTTATTCAAACAATCGGGCTTTGGTGTCTTCAGTCTCTTAAACATATACCTTCGGATGATGAGTCTAACCTCACGGAGCATGTCACAAACACTAATCTGAAGAGTACTGTAACAATATAACATGTGAAGCGTAAGAGTGAACTGCTACCATCACACACATCACAATTAGCCTCATCCCTTGAATGTGACAACTGAAGGACACAGTCTATGAACATATTCATTACATACACGTCGTCAACTTGTACAACAATAGCTCATCACACACAACATCAACATGTCCAAATAGGAGTTAAACAAGGGGTCCACACATGATGCAGTGGATGTCAAAATATGGTAAGACTGTAATGTTTGAACAGACCACTAGCACAACTCAGTGTGAGAGTTGCAATGGCTGCATGGAGCATGCGTGACAAGTGGGGGACATCATTGGTGACAATGCTCAACATGATTAGCCCAGGTATGACAAGCAATGGGAGAAATGGATCCTGCGCAGTACATCCATGAAAATCACTCCTGCCACTGCCATGGGGCCCAATCCTGTCACAGGATACACATGACCTCACACTTTGGGCAGACACGTCTGTGGAATGTGCATCAGAATGGATGAGAACATATGCAGCTAGGGCTGCAGGTTCACCACAAAATAATTTTTATTACAATGCAAAATGTTATGATTTTCAACTGTCTGTTGTGTTCAATACATGATATGGTTGGAATGTAGGCAGAGAGTGTCAATCACAGTATGTAACAAATATGTACACATATCCAACATATGTGTAGTCCACACACAAGTCATCCATATACTCAAGAGCAACATATGGAGAAATTTGTCAGGTAACATTTGTCAGATTGCATTCATCAGCCATCATCAACAATGCCTGAGCTGTTCATGTCGTCTGAAATCTGATGCTCTGTAAGACAACTACACACAGCACATAAGTGAATACAATTCACTATCACATAAATTACTCTTACATAGTACTGACTGCCAAACACATGTGGATACACTGTTGGCACACATACATAGATATGCATGACGTGTATACATTTGCATGCTGTTGATTCTGTAACACATACATTGGTGTAACAGACCTATCACACACAAATCACATTGTTCATTGGACTACCACATGTGGACATACACAAAATGCCAAACTGCAGCCCAGCCGATTCAATTATTATGTTGATACAGGGTGCATCCATTAACAATTGACCAAATCACGCAATCAGGAATTGAGTAAAAATAAATGACACAAATGTGTTGAACACATCTGCAACGCAAAGTACATGACCCATGGGCCCTTAGCGTGATTTACACCTTCGTACGCATCGCAATGCTTATTTACTGTAAAAATGACGCACTTAAGTAATCCTTCAGAAAAACTCACGCAAATATCAGATGAGTCAAAAAAATTAACGCATAACAGAAAACATGACATAAGGGCACAGGAAGAGATTTAATAGGATATCCTGTTTATAGGTCTGGTACAGTGGGTGTACTTTCACATTTTCTTTACAGTCTGTGCCTCTTTTGACTGTGTGGTTGTGTCTTGGAGTTGGTGGTGTCTTCTTGCTATTTTTTGTATCTTGTGGTGTCCCTCCTGTTGTTTTTTCTGTTGAATTTGATTGTTATTTGTCCCAGTGTCTGTGAATTTGTGTGTCAACTGTATTTTACTTTGTACCTGTACTATGGGGTGTCTGTCTGGGTTAGTTGTATAGGTGGATTAGTTGGGTTAGTTATTTTTTGAGTGGTAAGTTTCCTTTCCTTACTTCTGTTTATTTCCACTACATTTTTCTTTTTCAACCTGTACCCCAGGGCAATATCTGACAGGGGGAGGCAGACCAGAATGGGGGAGGAGGAGCTGGGAGGCTTCGTGTGGATGGTAGCCCACTACCTCCCATTGATGTTAGAGATTGGTGGCTTTGTGATCCAGGGCTACCAGACGGAGGCAAGGCGGCTGCAGTGGGGCAAGGTGCTCCACCACCTGAAGAGGGTGTACCCCAGCAGTCGCAACGATCAACAGCTCAAGCATCACTGGGCTGATCTGGTGGCCAGGGAGCTGGATCTTCTGGACCATCTTGGTGTGGTGATTGGTGGCCCTGTTGGTGAGTCCCCCATAGGCAAACTAATTACTGTTCACCGCACGTGAATGACATTAGCAGATGTGTTGGTGTGCTGCATACAATGCTTTTGGACTGGTTGCATGCAACCAGAAAGAAGTGTCACTGTGCCAGTTTAGACATGGGCTTCACATATCCTACCATTTTACCAATGCAAGTCAGATGTTAGGTGAGTCATGCACATCCATCACTAAGTCACACATTTCAGGGGCCATGGCAACATCTGTGCCCCAGCATTGTGTTGTTTATGATAAGCCAAGACACCGCCAGCATACAGTAAGTGGATTGTGATAACAAAGTACGACAATCCATGTATGGTGCAACATTGTCAGATTTACACATACATCATCCCTGCCATTATGTTTACAAAAGGGGCATACCTGCCTTAGGGAGCACTGGCAATGGGGCATTTGACGCCATAAGCCAACTTGACACATCAGTCATGGATTACTCAATGCATAAAAATTGCAGAGTACAAATGTATCCGCTTCTCCTCCACAAAGTGGCTTTGTGTGCCTTACAGGACAAGCCAGAATACCTGAGTCAGTTGTCTTGCAGAGCACAAGGGTAGTGCCATGTATCTGTCACTCAACTCCCCCTCATTCCATGGAGTTCCATCTTCTACTGATTGGCCACAAATAGTTGTTGCAGGGTGTAGCACTACATGAGTGTCTGGCACAGTGTAAGTGTGCAGATGTGTGGCTCTCACTCACCTGAGTGTCATTCTCATAGTGAGTTTGCAGTGGTGTGTCTGTTGCACTGTCCACAACCTGGATAATTACCTCACTTCTCTGAAATAGTACACACTGCTATATGTTGTCCACTAGTAGTGACAGTGATATGATACTAACCATGGTTTTCCATCCATATCTTTCAGGTGGACCTACTCCCTACACCATAGGTGAAGTGACAAGATTTGAGGACCCAGATGTATCCAGTAAGTGTGATTTTGTCTGTACTGTGTAGTGCTGAAGTGTTTTGTGTGAGTGAGTCATGAGTGTTGCCCCCAGTGTTAGAAGTGATGAGCTGTAAAATAATCAGAAATCAGAGTAGGCTGGATGGTGACACTGTGTCACATTTAGGTGGTTCCCCATGCACGTAGAGAGAGTCATATTTTGTGAGGCTTGTGGTGCTCAATGGGCAGCATGGTGTAAACAAGGTGATGACAAGCGACATGTAGGCCCATATGTGACTTAGATGTGCACCGTTGTGTAAATAATTGCACTGGAACACACAGTCATTCTCACAACACAGTGATGCACCATTTTGTATACAAATTGGTGCATCCCTGTATTGTAATGTACATGTAGGACTGGGTGGGCAATTGTCCCCAGCACAGTGCCACTAAGTTTGTACTCCACTTACTTGACACTTATATGGAATGTAATGGGCGTGCAGGCAGGTCAAGTCCAATCGTGTGCTGGCATGGTTATGGGTGTATGAGGAATGGTATTGGCTGATCAGGTATTGATGGGTGTCTACACCTGGACACATGAATGTAGAAGTGATAGACCTATGGAGACCATCTTCTTTTTTGTCATCACCTAACATATGGTCCACTCCATGACTCCATGAATGAAGGGCATGTATTGGTTGATGACCTGGATCGTTGAGATGATGATCTGCATGGTCATACCCCTTGAGGCACACGGGGTGGGAACAACAAATTTGTAGGCAGATGTGATGCTCACAGTGTAGGTGACAGTCATTTTGATCAGGCTTGCATGTGTACCTATCAACACTGAACCCTTACGGTTACCAACAGCATCCCATACTCCCAATAACAGATGCAAGTTTCTGATGATGTAAGTTTGAAACTTGACACAGATGATGAGGAATAGTGGCCCTGATGAACGTGAAGTTGACGCTGCCTTTGCATTGACACACATGCTACAAAATCTATGCAGATCTAATTTGGTTAGTTTCATTATCTTGTTGTGGGTGGCTATGGTGTCAAGGAAATGGTGCTAGGGCAGAGTTGTCGTTTCATCCATCGGGCCATTGTATCATCCGGAATGTGAGTAGGAGTGCATGTGCAAATCAATGTTGATTGTAAGCTAATTTTCTGTACATACTCCACACAATGCCGACACTAATGGTTGCCTGTCTCATTTTAACAGCTTCCAACATAAATACTGACCAACTCCGTGCCTTTTAGAAGAGGGCAGTGCGCTATAGGCACATATTGGCATTGGAATCTGGGTTCAGGAGGGTGGCACGCCGCTATCACTTGGACCGATCCACTGGTGAGTAGCGGGCATTCAGCCAAGGGGGACCCATACTGCCCACACAGGCTGGAACAAGCACCACTGCTGTGCAGGGGCCCACAGCTGCCAACATAATTATTGCTCCAGCTGCTGCACACTCTACTTCCATCCCACAGCCAACCACACCTGCGGCCATGGACATGAGTGCCATCACAGATTTACAGAGGGATGTAAAACAGGTCCTCAAAAAGTTGGACTCCATAGAAAAGGAGGTGGCAAAGAACACCAAGACCCTAAAGAACATTAAGAGGAAACTGAAAAGGCCCAACGTCTGAATGGCATGATGTCAATACCCTCCCTCCTCTTTTCTACTAGGTTTTTTGTAGCTATTAGGGGGTTAGTTGTAGGTTAGAATAGGTTAGTGGGTTAGTTAGGACGAGTAGGTTTGGGTTGGGTTTTCTACTTTTTATGTTTTACTATGTGGGTGGGGGGATGATGTTGTGGCTTTTATGTGTTTATAAAAAAAAAGAATTTAAAAAACAAAAATACCAAAATAACATATATTTGTTTAGTTGCAGTTAGTAAATGTGTAGTTTAGTGTATGTTGTCCTGCATGTGTCCTGTGATATAAGGGAGGGTGGGGGGCGAATGTTTAGAGTCTGTCGGTAAATGTGTTAGGTAAGTGTAGCGTAGAGTAGTTAGGGTCTGTTGTGGGTTATGTATAGTTAGGATAGGTTACGTTAGGTGTTAATATTTCTTTTTAGTTATTTTATTATCATAATAAATAATAATGGGTACTCCCTTACTTCATGTGTCGTATGCTTGGGTCTCAGAGTCTTCCCATGGGTGTACAGTGAAAATTGTGTGTTGTCCTAGGGACTCCGTCCTGCATCCAGATCCCTCTCTTGACATGTTCATCACCTGCTTATGACTGAGCTGTCACACTGGCAGCCACAACACATCTACTTACAGGGGTGTGGAATTTATTAAAATATCTACTTGTCCAGGGGACAGGTTGCTTCTCAAATCTACTTGTCCTGTAAAAAGATCTACTTGTCCCTTTGGTGCCATGTAGTGTGGCGCCAAATTATGGCAGCAATCTCATTATGTAAGATCTCTGATAATAGCCTCTCTGATTATGCCAGGGCTACTACCACAGTAGGGCTTGAATACTTGCAGTTTCAATCCCTACTGTAGCAATTTCCTTATTTTGCCACCTTTCTGCAGATCTGCATACTGGGGCTGGAGGAAGCAGTAAGCAATAGTTACGGGGCTGGAATGCCTTTGAGTCTGCAAACCTACTAACCTGCATGTTTTAAAGATTTTCACAAGCTTCTCTCTAATATTTTCCCATAATAAGAAAGGTTTGGACATTTACTCCTGACAATGGCAGAATTAGAACTTCTTCCAGGGTTGGGAAGAAAGTGGCTGGAGGGAAAATGAACTTGCAAATGCTCAATAGATTTTCACATGAGCAAATCTACACATGGGTATTTACCCATGCTAAAATTCACAAATATTTTATAGGGGTACGACATATACCATGGGTGCACTTTTGTGACTTTCTTTAAGAATTTGGGGCCATATGTAGGTAGGTTCAGATTTGCGACCCGCAAATTGCGAGTCAGAGCGACTCGCAAATCCGAATGTAGGATGGTGTCCCTGACCCTGAATAATCATGAGGTGGGTCGCAATTTGCGACCCCCTTGCGAATGGCAGCCCTCACAGGGATGGTGGCATGCTGGAGACAGCAGACCAGCATGTCTGTGACTGCTTTTCGATAAAGCAGTTTTTTTTTTTTTTTTTTGTAATGCAGCCCGTTTTCCTTAAAGGAAAACGAGATGCATTACAAAAACGAAAAATGAAACGTTTTTGTTTCATTTTTTCAGAGCAGGCAGTGGTCCGCAGGACCACTGCCTGCTCTGAATTTTTTTTTACAGTGACATTCACAATGGGGAAGGGGTCCCATGGGGACCCCTTCCCTTTTGCGAAAGTGTTAGCACCCTTTTGAAATGGGTGCAAACTGCGATTGGTTTGCGCCCGCGTTCGCAAAACAATCCTACATTGCACTGCGAGTCGCAATTAGGAAGGGAACACCCCTTCCTAATTGCGAGTCGCAAACCCGTTTTGCGATTCGGTAACCAGGTTACCGAATCGCAAAACTGGGTTTGTGCATCGCAATGTGCTTTTTGCACGTCGCAAACAGCGAAAGTCGCTGTTTGCGACATGCAAAAAGCTACCTACATGTGGGTCTTGGTCCCTAATTAGGTCTGGTGTTAACAAAGACATTTTGTTTTTATTAAACTTCTATTTCTCTCTTTCGGCTGGCTTTACTGTGAGTGATTGCATTCTGCTCTTCCACAAGGAGCATATTGGCACACAAAGTAGTTTTGTTCAGTGTCAGGAACTACAGTGGCAATCAGTGACGTAACGAAACTGGAGGGTGCCCCTTTGCAAAGAACATGGAGGAGCCCCCTCTCCAGACTCACTCAGGCCAGGTGCTGTGCTGAAGGGGCACCCTGGAGGGCGGCTGCGGGGCCTTTGTTATGCCACTGGTGGCAACGTGTGCTTTAAGAGTTCAAAAACGTTTTGGGGGGGGTTTTGCCAGTGTTTGTTACAATGTTGAGGGCCTGATAGCTCCCACAACAATAAAGTGTTACAAAAGTCATGTCAAAACAAGGCATGCATTGATGAAACTAAAAGACTTATAAAAATATGTCAGATCAGTTGGCTTTGTCAGTTTTTGTTTATTTTCATGCGTCCCACAATAGTGTTGAAAATGGTTACACTGATTTTCCATTAGAAATATTTTTGGGAAATACTAGCATGCATCAAAACATTTTACTAAATGACACTTCATTTGCATCTAATCAGAGAGCATTCTGGGAGCATTATACTTAGCCTCATAGCCTAAACTTTTCAAACATGTGTATACACGTTTTTTTTTTGTACTGGAACCAACGTCAGTAGTGAAGTGTGACCTTAAAACATTTATTTACAGCACTCACACTAATAAGGAAGGCTTTCAAATAATGAACCATAAATACAAGTTTGAACAGCATTATCTTTTGGAAACACATTACCTCAACTGCAGAGAGTTCCACTCTCTGTAAACAGGCAGCCAAAGGGTTTGTGCTGCAGAGGGTTGGGCCTACTTGTCCCAAGGACAAAGTAAACATAAAAACATGTTGCCCTTGACCCCAAACAAGATGTCCCGGGCGATAGGAATTCCACATCCCTGACTTATCTGTGAATCTGCCATCCAGTGTACCCACCCCTCAAGGTGACCATGTATAGCACATGTAGGTGTGGCAATACAGCTGTAATTGAATGGGTTTTGTTCCGGAATGTTGGGCACTGTGGGACATTTGACAACAGCCTACATTTCATTCCTATCCTGCTAAATATTAGATGAGGTTGAGTCCCTCTGTTTCACACAAATGTGTTCTTCAGCTGACGATATTGCCCGATAAATGTTTCACAGCCATTCCCTCAGTATGTAATGGGTGTAGCATACATGTGTTCAACATGTGTCACATATTCAGTGAATTGCTTGTAGGGGATGAGACCAGCATCGACGTACATCATGTAGGTACCATGTGTATAGATATGTGCCCACATATTCATGCACTCTTGTACCTACACTCTGTTACAGACATCACAAATCCTAGGCATAGTAGATGCGTCACAACACACAAAAATATGCTGGTTGTGTAGGTGGTGTTTCATAACAAGTGTAAGAGTGCAATATTTACAATGTCCAGGTCTGTAACCCCATTTGTGGAATCCATCCAATTGTGACACAACACAAGTCCAGGGTTTGAGGGACATGTCATTGGACATGTTTGGGTAAAGTGTCTTTCAGTGCAGGGGAACATAAATTGCCAATTGAAAAGTTAGAGACAATTGCACTTCATAGCAGAAAGGTCAACAATGTGTTGAGGAAGAGTACATATCTGGAACATTGCTAACACTGGCCTGATGTCAAGCATAGGACAAAGGAAAACACTGCCCATGTGGCATGGGCTTGTGCTACGGGAACTCCTACGGGTGAAGATGATCTGTTCCACATCTTCATCCTATGATGTGTGTGATGCATCCTCTACCCTTGATGGTGGTAGTGGGGAGGTAGAAGGGGACAAACACACTTCAGTGGTTGTAGATGTGGACTCCCAGTTCCCGGCAACAGCCATCTGTGGACCTACATATGGCATCACTGCAGCCAGGAGGAGCTGCTGATTTTTAAATATAGCTGCAACATCCCTGTAGTAGGCAGCCATGTCTGCCCTGAAGGAGACCATTTCCTGGTGCATGGAGTCCATTTTGTCCTCAAGCATGCTGATGCCAGTTTGGGAGGTCAGTTGTTGTGGCCTTTCCCTCATGGCAGCAGCTATGTCCCTCAGACACTCCTGAACTCCACGCATTGGGGAGTGTGTGCATCGGTTAACTGCGGTCTGTTCTGTTGCCGTGACTATGCACGTCGGCATCCCCTCAAGGCTGGCTACCATAGTTTGCATCCCCACCCGCACCTCCTTTGCCAACTCCCGCTGGACTCCTACCACTGTCTTCTCAAAGCTGGTGCCTGGGTCCTCGGAGTCCTCTGCTGTGTTGGTGCTGGCAGGTCGTACTATTGGGGTGCTAAGTGGGGCTTGTGGGATGTCTGCTACTTCAATACTCCTCCTTGCGACTGGAGGTGGTGTCTGCAGGTTTACAAGGACTTCTTGGAGGGTCTCTTGGCTGATAGTTGCCAGCTGGTCATCCAGGTCATCAGGGTACTCCAGGACAGGCACATCCGCAGGAAAGCCATCATCCTCTGCAATGAGATGGTTTAAAATTAGGTGTGGCAGTTGACAAGTCAAGTCACTGACTTGATATTTGAGGCTCATTATCATATTAGGGCCATAGTTATGTAAAAGTAGTGCAGCACGGTGCTGTGCAAAAATAGTCAGCGCCGCTCTGCGTCACTTTAGTAACACAAGGATGCGCCGTATGTAAGTGAATATGGGGCACCCCTGTGTTGTCCCTCGCGCTGGTGCAAGATTCAGCTCCCAGTGTCAACGCTGGCATCCTTGCACCATCATGCAAGGATATATGCGTTGAGGGGTGTGACTGTTCATGTCCATGAAGGTGTCCCTTCCTGCACATTACCAATCACTAAAGGCACTTTGGCAGTTCTGTGAGAGCTGTAGAATGCAGCACACACAGAAGAGCCAAATCGTCATTTAAATATGATTGTTTATGTGTAGGAAGGAACACCTTCACACTCATAAACAATAATTTCTGGCATTTTCCTCTTCTTATGTATGCTGCAGAATGCAGCCCACACTGGAAAAGCAGAAAATGGGGAGGTATAAATGTATCCCTCCTCATTGCACCCTGCTAATGCCACCCCAGGGGCTGGCATTCGAGTTTTGGCCCTACCTCAAGTTGCAACATTCCGTTTATCTGAGGTAGCATCAAAATGTAATGGGTGTTGCTGTGGCACGCCCACAGCAACATCCATTGCACCACCTTCCGCACACAGTGATGATCAGGAGGGTCCATATTTATAAGGTGACATTAAGCCACAAAAAGTGGCTTAACGCTACTTTGTCAATACGGCGCAGTGCTTAGCGCCACAGGAGCGTCACTGGAAACTATGATGCATCCCTTGGTTCCAAAGGATTGTTCCAGTACATCATAGCTGCAGTCTACAGCCCTATACCCCACCTGCATGTCACATGAATGGAAGCCCAGTTGGCACAATAGGCTCTGTCCAATCTTCTAAGTGTGTTGTCTATCCTTATTGTGGCTTGACGCCATCTTTTCATGTTCTACCCTCTCTTTGCATCCATTTGCATGGTGAGGCCTTGCAATGGGTGTCATACCGCAGCACCACACATGGCATTTTTCACCTGTCACAGTCTTACATGTTTCACATTCACCCATGCTGTGCTGAGACCTTGCACCACCCCAGGGATGGCATTGCTGGGACACTGTGCTCTTGTTGCCATTGATGGCTCTGCATGTTTTTGTTTGTGTTTGTGTACTACATTGCATTGCACTCATGGATCTGGCAGAGTTCCGTTTCAACTCCTGTCTGTGTAGGTTGTTTGCCTTATAAAACACCTATGTCCTCCCCCTCAATGCAGCCCTCCTCGCACCATGATACATGAATTCAGCGTGGTGACAGTACAGCTCATGTGACACAAGCATAGGGTTGAACCCAGGGATGGGCAGTATGGGTATGAAATTTATGCTGTGTACATCATTCTGTATGTGACAGTGCCTGATGGTAAATATGTCAATGGACATAGGCCCTCATTATGACATTGGCAGTAAAAGCCGCTTAACGCCGTGCAGAAGACGGCCAACACACAGCTGCGGCCACGGAATTCCACCACAACTATTATGACCCACAGTTCGGAATCCACCAAAATTCAGACACCCACACAAGTCCGCCGCACCAAAGGTCAGTGATAAACTGGTGATAACAAAACCTCCACCGTCACGCCAACAGAAATACGCCCACACTATCACGACACACGAATCCACGCGGTGGTCTTTCAACCGCGGTATTCCATTGGCGGTACACACCTCCGCGCTCAAAATACACACACTCTTACAAAACACAGCCACGTTGGACAATTCCAAATACACACACCTGATACACATACACACACCACTCCCACACACTCAATACATTATAAAACACACACCCACATCACCCACAAACCCTCACGACCACAAATCACGGACGAAAGCCAGAGAGAGGCACCACCATCAACAACACTAGCATCCACAGGCACACAACACCATCACCCACATAACTTCCACGCACCTCACACAACACCCCACTACATATCAGCACACATATCACCCCACACACCACCCCACACATCACCTACACCACCCCATGGCACGGCAAAGACACCCAAGGTTCTTGGAGGAGGAGCTCAGGGTCATGGTGGAGGAAATCGTCCGGGTAGAACCACAGCTATTCGGATCACAGGTGCAGCACACCTCCATTGCAAGGAAGATGGAGCTATGGCGAAGAATAGTGGATAGGGTCAACGCAGTGGGACAGCACCCAAGAAATCGGGAGGACATCAAGAAGAGGTGGAATGACCTATGGGGGAAGGTGCGTTCCGTGATCTCCAGACACCACCTGGCGGTTCAGCGGACTGACGGCGGACCCCCACCTCCTCCCCCACAACTAACAACATGGGAGGAGCAGGTCTTGGCCATTCTGCATCCTGAGGGCCTCGCAGGAGTAGGTGGAGGAATGGACTCTGGTAAGTCAAAGCTTTACTATTACATCCCCCACCCTACCTGCATGCCAGCACATACCCCCACCCTCACACTTACCCCCATCACTCCTACTCCTCACAAATGTCCCACTATCACAAACCACATATTCAAACACCAAGCCCTGCATGCAACACCAAAGCATGGACACCCATCACTAAAGCATGCCCACTGCACATACCCATACACCCCCCCTAAACCATCATCACACAAGGTCCCACACAGGAATGCTAGCACTGGGGTACACGGTCACCCACCCATTGCACACCTTGACACACACAGATGCAATAATCATGCCTCTATACCCCTGCAGGACCCCTACCCAACATCACAGGACAGGAGGGTCCACACATGTCCACAACACCAACAGAAGAGGCCCACAGTGATGACAGCACCTCTGTCCAACTGGATCTAGATGACCAGCCCGGCCAATCGGGGACCTTGGGATAGTCGGCTCCCCACACCCAGTCACAGGCCACTACAGACCTTCCCCCCTCTGGAAACACCAGCACAGCACCCACCCAGCGGGCCCATACCTCCGTCCCCAGGACACGTCAATCAGCAGTGTGTCCACCACTACAGGGAACCCAGGATAACCCACCACCCCAACAACAACAGGGTCCTGGGTGCAGTGGTAGTGGGCACACGGTCCAGGGGACGGAAGCCCAGGAACACAGGGGAACTGGGAGGGCTGCTGTGCGACAGGGGGCAGACAGGCCCAGGGAACCCACTCTCCACGAGGCCCTCTCCTCCATCATGGGAGCCTACCACCACTCCCAGGAGACGATGGCAACGGTACAGGCCAAGTTTCAGGAGACCCAGCGCCTGCAGGAGGTACAGTATATGGGCTTCAGGGAGGAACTCAGAACCATTAATTCCACCCTGGGTACCATTGTAGGGGTGCTGAAGGAAGTACTCAACACCAGGAGGGACACTGTGGCACTACAAGGGGCCCCTGACACTAGCCTGGACGATGAACTGCCCACCACCTCCGCCGGCGCTAGTGGACAGGGGGCACCGCCAGAGGACCACCACACCAGCACCCTACCCCCTGCAGTGGGAGAACCACCTCGCAAACGGTCCCTGATATCCAGGAACAAGAAAGAGAACAATGCCAAGACCCCTGCCAAGAAATGAGACCACCCTGATTGTAATCCACCTGTCCCACTTTGTCACCCTGTCCATCCTTAAACTGCCCCAGCTCTATGTTTGGGCAATGCTCCTGTGAGACTAATAGATTGGACTCTGCCATGGACATTCCTCCGCCATCACCCCTCACCATTTTGCTACCCCCTTCAATTTTGAGCACTAAAATAAACACCCTTAAAGCACAAAACAATCTGGAGTATGTCTGTGATTTAGGAATACTGTATTATCAATAACTGTGGCAAAAAGCTCTTTCATTTGTAATGTCAACATACCTATGTCACACAGCTCTACTCCATGAGGAATCAAAGCAGATGTGACACTGTGGGACCCAGATCTGTGAAATCGTAAGGGAAAGTGACAAGTGATCTGTGAAATCGTAAGGGAAAGTGACAACTCAGTGACCATACACTGGGTGAAAAAGACAGACAGTAACTCAGTGACCATACACTGGGTGAAAAAGACAGACAGTAGAGAGGTAGTAGTGTATAAATACATGTAGTAGGTAGGTTTGTATTCTTACCTGTGTTTCACTGGAAATATTGCTGGATCACTGAGTCCCTGTTGTCCATGTCTTCTTCCTCTGCTTCCTCATCTTCACTGTCCACAGGCTCCACAGCTGCAACAACACCGCCATCCAGACCATCCTCCTGCAGAAAGGGCACCTGTCGTCGCAAAGCCAAGTTGTGAAGCATACAGCAGGCCACGATGATTTGGCACACCTTCTTTGGTGAGTAGAATAGGGATCCACCTGTCATATGGAGGCACCTGAACCTCGCCGTCAGGAGGCCGAAGGTGCGTTTGATCACCCTCCTAGTTCGCCCATGTGCCTCATTGTAGCGTTCCTCTGCCCTTGTCCTGGGATTCCTCACTGGGGTCAGTAGCCATGACAGGCTGGGTTAACCAGAGTCACCTGCAAATGGCGAGGGACAACTGTTAGACACACACTAACCTGGAGGGATATCCCCAGACAACCATTTCCACTGACTAGCTTCCAGGTGCTCACCTAATAGCCACACACGGTGCCTCTGGAGTTGACCCATCACATAAGGGATGCTGCTATTCCGCAGGATGTAAGCGTCATGCACTGAGCTAGGGAACATGGCATTCACATGGGAGATGTACTGGTCTGCCAAACATACCATCTGTACATTCATCGAATGATAACTCTTCCGGTTTCTATACACCTGTTCACTCCTGTGGGGGGGGGACCAAAGCCACATGTTTCCCATCAATGGCACCTATGATGTTGGGGATATGTCCCAGGGCATAGAAATCACCTTTCACTGTAGGCAAATCCTCCACCTGAGGGAAAACGATCTAGCTCCGCATGTGTTTCAGCAGGGCAGACAACACTCTGGACAACACGTTGGAAAACATAGGCTGGGACATCCCTGATGCTATGGCCACTGTTGTTTGAAATGACCCACTTGCAAGGAAATGGAGCACTGACAGCACCTGCACTTGAGGGGGGATTCCTGTGGGATGGCAGATAGCTGACATCATGTCTGGCTCCAGCTAGGTACACAGTTCCTGGATTGTGGCACGGTCAAGCCTGTATGTGATGATCACATGTCTTTCCTCCATTGTCAACAGGTCCACCAACGGTCGGTACACCGGAGGATGCTGCCATCTCCTCACATGTCCCAGCGGACGGTGCCTATGAAGGACAACAGCGAGCACAGAGTCAAACAACTCAGAGGTACGTACCCACAGCTTACACAGAACACCATTCATACTCAAAAAGTGGCCTGTATGTGTGTTGAGTCTAGGCCTAGGTATGTGTGACGCAGTTGAAAATGAAGCCATGTGGGCACCTGAAATGGCGGCTGCCTGACCTCTAAAGTGGGACAATGGGATGTGAGGTAACTGCGCTGGCATTGTACACCATCACGGTAGGCAGTCGAAGACCGCGGCGCAATACTACAATGGTTAACATTGGATCCTATGGGTCCCAAGAGCCAATTACGATGTACGCCAGCGGTGACGGAACACACCGCCGCGGACGTGACCACCATTTTCTATCTGTTCAATCACTCGATACCTGATCTTCGACAGGAGAGGACCTACACTGCAAGTGCTGCTGTGACCTCGGTCTGGAAGAGACAAGGGCTCGAGGTTCTGGAGAAAGGGTCCCTGCCTACACATCGGAGGAGTTGGAGAAACTCGTGGATGGGGTCCTTCCCCAGTACACGCTACTCTACGGTCCTCCAGACAAACAGGTAAGTACAGTAGAAGCATGATGTATGGGCTATGCATGTGTGGAGAGGGGTGGATGTAAGAAGGAAGGGGGAGAGTGCGGCGTGCATGAAACGATGGTGAGTGCATGTGCCACATGGCAAGGGTAGGGATGGGGGCCAATCACTTTGACGGTGCAGTTGGTAATAAATTTCTGTTCCCCCTGTGCAAATCATGTAGGGCAGCGCCCATCAGAAAAAACATTTTTGGCGTGCCATCGCCAAGGACGTCCAGACCCTGGGGGTCTACCACAGACAGAGCACCCACTGCCAGAAAAGATGGGAGGACATTCGCCGCTGGAGCAAGAAGACGGCGGAGGCTCAGCTGGGGATGGCCTCCCAAAGTGGGAGGGGTGCCCGTCGCACCATGACCCCCCTGATGTTCAGGATCCTGCCGGTGGCGTACCTGGAGTTGGATGGGCGCTTGAGGGCATCACAGCAGCCACAAGGGGGTGAGTACACTCGCATTCTGCTGACTTTGCTCGCAGTGGAGGGGTCTGGGTGGGGGAGGTGGGCTGTGGGTTTCCCTAGGCCAGGGCGAGTTCCGTAGGCAAGGTCTCTCCGTAAGGCATGCCCTGTGGCACCCGCACCCCACCTCTGTAGAGTGCCAACTACACCTAGTCATGCCCCTGTGTCATCTATGTGTGCAGATGTCGTCCATAGCCTTGTAGGCCATTTCCCAGGAATTGAACAGTGGAGCCCAAGAACGCGGCGTAGTGGAGGGGGCTTCTGTGTCTGTCCGCCAACGGTAGCGGTAATGCATGCACTCAACATGTCTTTCTTCTGTCATCCCCCCCCTTTTTGTGGTCTCCCTGTTCTTGTGTGCATTAGCATCACCAGGCGGAGGAGCAGTGGCACAGGAGCAGGAGGGAGCTGCATGCCACATGGCCATGGAGGGCCACACTACGGACTCCGAGTTCACCAGTGGGACGGAGGGCGAGGGGAGCTCCACTGCGGGGACAGGAGCTGAGACCAGTGACATGGACTCGTCCTCTGATGGGAGTTCCCTTGTGGTGACGGCAACATCTGTGTCCCCCCATCTAAAGGTACAGCCGCCAGCCCCGCTTCCAGCACCGCCCTCCCAGCAGCCCCTCAGCCTTCGCCCCGTGCCCGCTCACCTGGGAGGGTGGGCATCACCTTCGCCCCAGGCACCTCAGGCCCTGCCCCAGTCACCCCTGCTGCCTTCAGTGAGGAGGCCATTGACCTCCTCAGGTCCCTCACTGTTGGGCAGTGTACCATTTTGAATGCCATCCAGGGTGTAGAAAGGCAGTTGCAACAAACAAATGCATTCCTGGAGGGCATTCATTCTGGTCAGGCGGCCCTTCAGCGAGCTTTTCAGACTTTGGCCTCAGCACTGATGGCAGCCACTGTCCCTGTGTCTAGCCTCCCCCCTCCAACTTCCTCCACCCTGACCCAATCCCCTGTCCCTCAGCCTATCCCAAGCACACCTACAGACCAGCACGCACACACCTCAACACACAAGGTAAGCTCAGGCAAACATAAGCACCACACATCCCACAGGCACTCACGCAAGCATCACAAACATGCAGACACACCAACATTCACTGCCTCCACTTTGTCCCCCTCCTCCTCGTCTCCCTCCCTGTCTCGTCTACACTCACACCTGCATGCACTACCTCTACAGCCACTACGTCCCTCTGCAGCACACCCACCACCACACCCCGCTCACGTGCAGTCACCACCCCCACTACCATTCACATGTCCCCTGTGTCCTCTCACAGTGTGTCTGCGACGCCCCCTCCGAAGATACACAAACGTAGGCACACACCCACCCAACAGCCATCCACCTCACGACAGCCTCCAGCGTATGCACCTTCACCCAAAGTCAGCAAACAAACACCTCCTACAACCACAACCCCTTCCTCCACTCCCAAACCCCCTCCAGCTACCCGTCCCAGTGTGTCAAAAAAACTTTTCCTGTCCAATCTTGACCTCTTTCCCACAGCTTCCCCACCCCGTCCGTCTCATAGGTCCGAACTAGCACCTCAGCCACAACGTCTCCTGGACCAGTGGTGCCTGTAGTCACCGGAATCTGGAGTGCACCGGCCTCCAGGGCAGTCAGTGTGGCACGGAGCCATGGCACAGACAGTCCCCCACCTGTGAAGCATCAGAAGTTGGCCAGTGCCCGGCGGGAGGGGGGAAGACTCCAGCCACCAAAGTCGCTCCCAGGGGTCCCGGTGGGAGTGTGGAGTCAGCTGTGACACCTTCCAAGGTGGGGAAGGGCCACAAGAAACCCGGCAGGTCTGGGAAGAGCAGCACGGCAGAGAAGACCGCCATCATCCCTGCTGCCCAGGAGGCCACCGCAAGCACAAGCCCAACTGCCCAGGAGGCCACCGCCAGCACCAGCCCAGCTGCCCAGGAGGCCAGCACAAGCCCAGCTGCCCAGGAGGCCACCGCCAGCACAAGCCCAGCTGTCCAGGAGGCCACCACCAGCACAAGCCCAGCTGCCCAGGAGGCCACCGCCAGCACAAGCCCCGCTGGGCCATGAAGGACCGCCAGCAAAAGCCCTGCTGGGCCATGAAGTACCACCAGCAAAAGCCCCGCTGGGCCATGAAGGACCGCCAGCACAAGCCCCGCTGGGCCATGAAAGACCGCCAGCAGCTGAGTCCCTGCAATGGAGACCACCGTCTCAAGCACCGCTGAACAGGGCACCGCCACCTCAAGCACCGCTGAACAGGGCATCGCCGTCTCAAGCACCGCTGAACAGGGCACCGCCTCCTCAAGCACCGCTGAACAGGGCACCGCCGCCTCAAGCCCCGCTGAACAGGGCACCGCCGCCTCAAGCACCGCTGGCCCATGAGCGCCAAGGGCACTGACACTACTGCGTCCGTCACGGGCAGAATGAAGCACTCTGGGCATCATGCCCCCTCCAGAACCAGTGGAGCGATACATCCACTACCTCTGTCCTTAGCAGGATGAAGCACTCTGGGCACCATGCCCCCTCCAGAACCAGTGGAGAGATCCATCCACTACCTCTGTCCTTAGCAGGATGAAGCACTCTGGGCACAAGGCCCCCTCCAGAACCAGTGGAGACTGTTATCCACTTGAGAGACTGTGGCTTTGCACTCCCCAGGATGGAACAGTGGGCAAGCCACCCACTGTAGAGACTTGAGAGACTGTGGCTTTGCACTCCCCAGAATGGAACAGTTCGCAAGCCACCCACTGGAGAGACTTGAGAGACTGTGGCTTTGCACTCCCCAGGATGGAGCAGTGGGCAACACACTCACTGGAGAGACTTGAGAGACTGTGGCTTTGCACTCCCCAGGATGGAACAGTGGGCAACCCACCCACTGTAGAGACTTGAGAGACTGTGGCTTTGCACTCCCCAAAATGGAACAGTGGGCATGTGGCCCCCTTGTGGATTTGGCGTCGTGCACTCAACCGGCTGAGGTGCCCCCCCCCTTTCCCTCCCTCTGAAGTGCCTGTTTAGTTGCTGTCTGATGCCCCTGCAGTGTTCTCTCCGTCATGGTCGGGGATCTTGTGTGGGCCTCACCCATGCCATGTGGGCCCAGTGTTCCACAGACTTAATTGGAGCACTACCTGGACTACTATGCTTGGTATATATTTTGTAAATGGTGTATATATATTTTTTTTTTTGCCTACTTGATTTTAATATATTACAATGGGTACGCTCATTTTCTATTGTCTTTGCATTCTTCCGGAGGTATTTGGGGGTGTAACTAAGATGTATTAATATGCATTAGTGTGTGTGTTGTAGTGGGTGGGGGTGTTGCGTGTGTATGTCCCTGTTTTTTCCCTCCCCTCCTCTGTGTTGTAGGTGCAGTACTCACCGTGGTCTTCGCCACCGGCGTTCGTGCTCCTGGTAGAGGAGCAGGAAGACTATCGCAGGTAGAATTTGGAGTTCGGGGTCCATGGTGTCCTCGTTCCTCGTGGGGTGTGTAGAAGTGAGCGTTTTCCCTTCGGAATTCCTGTTTCTGCCGAGTTTTTATCCGCGGTGAATCCGCCCCGGAAAAGGTGGCGGATTGGCCTGTTGTGATACTGTGGGCGGTACATTGTCTCCCGCCTGTCTGTTGGCGGTGACCGCCATGCTGTTTGTTTGTACCGCCGTGGCGGTCGAAGTGTTAAGGTGGCTGTCTTTGTTGGCGGTTTCCGCCATGGTCGTAATTGCTAATTTTTTACTGCCGGCCTGTTGAGGTCTTACCGCCGCTTTAACACCCTCCGCCAGGTTTGTAATGACCACCATAGTCCTTCACAGGAGTTGTGCTTACGTCAGGGCCTGAAGCATGTTCAAATTTCATGTGCATCAGTCCAAGGGGCACCTGACTGCCACTGTGGAATTGACCACCCTCAACAGCACAGGTGGTAGTGGCAACTGTTGTCAATGTGGAATGCCCCATGGGCCAATGGCCTGAACATGGCAGGTTACCAGCATCTTACAGATTGGCTCTGGCATCTGTTCTGTGACACAAGACCAGTGATACGTTTAATACTGCCCTCCAGGTCTGTTTCCGCATTTCCACCAGCCTTTGCATGGCAGTGTAACCCTCATGAAATGGTTGTTTGTGATGTGGTGTGGTGTGCCCAGGCACTGTCCATGCACTTGGAATGGGCAGTGCAGGGAGTCTCATACCTTGGCCCTTTGCCCTTTCCACTGCCTGATTTGCAGGGCTGAGTGCAGCGTGTCCTGTTACACCCAATGCAGGCCAAAACTGGCACTGACTCTATTTGAGCCATCAAAAATGTTTACTAAGTTCCCCACAGAGCTACCATGTGCAGACAGATTTCCAGCCACCATCCCAATGTGTCACTCATACTGCCAAGTGCAAAGGGTACACTGCACTGGCAGTCTTACCAACAACGGGCTCGCCCATGCACCATCTCCCACCCGTTGATGTGGAATTGTCCGCCATTATGTTCACAGCCATACCCCATGTGTTGTATGTGTGTGGGTATTTCCCCATTCCCACGTGTCTGACATGGTTGTGTCAGAATAGTTGTGGGCTCAGCCTGTGACTGTTGTGACCTACTGTTTGCTATCTGTGGTGCATATTTTCTGTAGTGGCACATTTCAGTTCAGCTTCAATATGTGTGGTTGAACACAACTTCAGTTTAGTTGGTCTGGGTAGTGGCATGTTACCAATGATACCGGTCCAGCCTGCTATTTCCCCAGCGCCTGTTGAGTTAATTGTTCCATGTACCCAGGGGACACCCTGACTGCATGATGGAGGGATGGCTCCCTCATGTGAATGTGTTGCCCATGTGTGGTGGTGCTACCGGCACATGCCTGGGTACTGTTGGGACAGTTGCCATGACTTGTGTGCTGCGAGATGCAGCACACATGCGTTTGGGCAATGAGGCAAGGCAGTTGCAAGGTGTTACTGCAAGGTATACCATTATGAAGTAACCAAAGGAATTGTGTTGACTGACTACCTAGTCTCTGAGGTCTTGGCTGTGCTAGTGGTGTTGATGTGACTACATGCAAGGGATATTGTGATGTCACAACCAGTGGCATAGAGATTATACATGCCATCCATCCCATGTGCTGCATTTGTACATGCATGTATTTAAGCCTGGTGTTCTAAATATGTCTATGTTGTGTATGTGTCAATGGTGCATGGCACTACCAAGGTGTAGATACATGTGTAGCTTACGTCGGCATGGTGCAACATGCTTAATGTGCATTGTGTCCCTCTGTGCTCCTTTGACATCCATTGTGTGAATCCTATGTGCCTCCCCCTTCTTGCACTTGACATTTAAGCATATATTTCCTCCATGCAACTTGCCCTGCATTTGTGGTGTTTCTTGGTATTCTGCGCTGTCCTGTCCTTGTATTCCTGTGACGATTTCCTCTGGGATGACCGCTGCAACCATCTCCTCCATCTCGTCCAAGTCCTCTTGCGGTGCTGGACTCCCACCTTCAGTTTGCAGTGCTGCCTTCCTGTTCTGTGCCATTTTTTCCTTTGTCCTTCTCTTGCAGTCATGCCAGTGTTTCTTGCACTCAGTCAC
This sequence comes from Pleurodeles waltl, assembly GCF_031143425.1. Lineage (NCBI taxonomy): Eukaryota > Metazoa > Chordata > Amphibia > Caudata > Salamandridae > Pleurodeles > Pleurodeles waltl. The sequence goes on along the minus strand of NC_090437.1, from coordinate 414,727,755 downwards.
AGTTCCACTGACCTCTGCCACACTGTTGATCTTATCCACAATCTGCTGCCATATTTCCTCTCTCCTTCCAATTGGCAATTCAGAGATGATGAAGAGTTGATGTTACTGCTCCATCACCTCTCTCACCAATATGTCATGCTCCTCTGCGCTGAAATAACACTTCCTCTTTTTCTTCTCCCTCCCCTGGGTCTTGTCTGTGTCCTCCTAGCTGGTTCCTGGTTCAATGGGGTCTTCCTGGGGTCTCTCCTGGCTTCCTAGACCCTTTGCACTGCTCTCTCTGTTTGCGTCAGTTTTTGACGCTATTGAGGGCAAAATGGTGCATTTCAGTTTTTGCGATGTGTTTACATGTCGTAAACCAGATTAGAGTAATTGTTCCTCCGTTAACGTCGTAGCAGAATACTGCAAATGTGGCCTACACCATCAACAATTGATTAGGGCATGTAAGCATGGATGTCATTTAGGGGTTGCCAGGGGTCCCAGCTGCATTCCTTGGCTTTTTCGTTGCAACTCCTAGCTCTACCTTTGCGACCCTTAGCCTCAGAGGTGGCAAAATCTATGCCTGGAACACAGAGGCAGCTCAGCCAAGAAATAGTGAATAAGTTGATTCACTACTAGTGTAGAAACAAGGAGTATAATTAGGAGGAATATGACCCCATCTAGCAGCTAAGGTAAGTAAAAAATGTTTTGAAATATATATTACATGCATTCTTGCAAGTGAGTGCATTTAGCTGAGAGAGTGTGTCAATATGTGTGTATTTGTAAGCTTATGTGTGTGTCACAGTAAATGTCAAATGGTGTTGTTGGCGCGTCTGACCTTAATAAGTAAACTTACGAGGGGACGCAAATAGGTCGATGAACCTTTTGAATCGCAATTAAGATGTTCTTACCATAGCTCCAGTGCATAATCAATTACCAATACACAATAATCAATAATCATTAGCAATCAATAACATCAATGGAGTTAGTTATTATCGCACACCATGACCTTCCAGTCATGGATAACCTCACCTTTTAGTAAAAGTTAGAATATTTATTTTCCTATATTAACAGTGCTAAGGTAATGTAGACTAATCTCAAAATCAAATGAAACACATATAGAAACAATACTGGCTGTCCAAAGCGGCGGAAGAAACATAATCTAATCAAAGCTCGAACTGCAATACATTCTAAAGTTACGGTGCAAATCAGTAACAAAGTCAACTGCGTCAAAGTAATCACATTCATTAAGTTTAGTAGGGAAATTCATCAAGCATTATTCTCTATTAACACGATTTTATTAGTGAGGATCCTTAACTAACACCAGATTAGCATCAGCATGTTGGGCTCCATGCAAAACAATTTAGTAACACATCAGTCTCATTTATAATACCTATCCTCAGTGTGGATCAGCCAGCAGAGTCAGTCTTCATCCTCAGGACATCAGTCGATCAGCAAGGCATCAGGACTCAGCATCAAAGTTCAGAAAAACGCAAAGTCTGTAAGCATTAAATATTAGCACGTTTCTTGTCAAGACGCACAAGAAAAATTGACCTTTCGGCCAGCAACAAAATGGTCAATGGGTCTGTTTTCTCTCAGGGCAACGTCATTAAATTAAAACTACTAAATCTACTTCCTAAATCCCTATTGGTCAGTTAATCGCATGTTCATACTTTGTCCAATAAAACTAAAACTCCAAATCTATGAATTCTATTACTCTGTTCACATGTCTTTGATTGGTTTGTCCTGCAATGTCCTCATCATTCGGCTTGTCAGGTAACAATATTGTTGCAGCTTCCACTCCAGTCAGTATTTCCATTGTTCTCCTCCTGAGAAAGTCAGTCTCACACACATTACACATAAAATGTTACATTATCAGGAACAGCATCTTCTAGCAGTCGGTTCTCATGGGAAGGATTTCTCAGCTACGAGCACATAATGCAAAATGGAAAAATCACAATTTAACTCTCTCGGACAGCCATTTTATTAAACGTTAAGAAAAACAGCTTTGACATGAGGCCAGGCAAACTAGGCCAAGACATTCGCTAAGTTAAGGCCTACAATTATTAAATCTAGACCATAATGCATAACCCTTAATATGACATGCTACTACGTTAGTCAAACATATATTCAATATTTCATAATATTAATTCTCTAGTAAGTACACTTTGTGAACATTGGCGGCCACTCATCGTAATCACATTTTCAAATGTGTGCATTATTTTTCTATGGTATTTTATTTTTTACATAAACTTATTATTCAGAATACATCAACACTCATTAATAATTTTTATTAAAACACCTGTGCAAGCAGTGTGTGACCCTGTCATTTTGAGGAATTGACGCGTGAGATCTAAAGTGTGTCACAGAGTTGATAAGGGGGCCTAAGATCCATGCTTTGGTCTGTGTGTGATACAGAGAGGAGAGGAAAATGAAAACTACGTACTGGTAGACTAACAATATTATTCATCTCTCCAGTATGTAGGATTAAAGACACGATGGAAAGGGAATTGCTGTGCCCTTCTCAATAGGTCGAAATGTTTCATCCCTTAAAATAGTCCAGAATGGGTGCGAGGGTTGTATGAAATTAACATGCATTTCTCTGGGTGATTGTGTGCTGCTTCTCCAATTACTACTAGGGTTTGAACAGAGATTCTCTTTACCAGATGTAATGCAAATCTGGGATTGCTAGCCACCTTACATGACTATGCGCTTCCTCAACCTGAAAAAGACCAGAAAATCCCGTGGTAACATTTTTCAATATATAATACAAGCAAGTCAGGGAGGATGTGATAAACATTAAAAGGTTAAATGTCAAAATAGTTTGTAACGTCAATAAATGTCATAAAGAGTAATACAACATTTCATATATTTTATCAAGTAAAGAACACATCTTAACCATGACAGTATGCATATCTTATCTTCTTTAATTTCCCTTAAGACACTGGTGTGTAAGTAGATGGATCCCTCTGACCTCCGCTACTTGTATGATGACTGGTGCACTGCATCTAGAGGTGGACTGCTTCACTTTTTGTTGATCATGTTCCCCAAAGCATTCTCATACATAAAGAGACACAATGAAATCACTCAACATGACTGGCACTCCAGTTAATAAATAGCAGTTAGATGGCCTCACCTAGAATGTGAATAACTCGCCTAACAAAGCAATGGGTCCAGGGGGATGCCCACTGTCCTTTTCTATGTGTACCGACCTGATGGATGATTCAAAATGTGAACGCCATTCCAACAGAGCAATAGTTGAAGATGGCCGATCCCCACGTCCTTCTTAATGCTATTGTTCTTGTTTTTCATAAAAGTTTTCAAAGCTGTTTCTAGGCCAGGTCTAAAAATAAGATGAGTAGGAGAAAGTTCAGTGAGACACGTTCAAGCATGCCTGTTTTGAGGCTGGCATTTTGCCTCCGTTCACTAAGGATTCTGACAAAGAGGACTTGATGTTGGAATAGTGATAGTTGCAGCTACATTAGAAGGCAAGTTCCTTTTAAAGGACTCATCCTGAAGATTCCACAGTGCATAATCCTTTCAGGATTTCAGGGGAGGCGAGGAGTTGTTTTTACACCTCCTCTCACCCTTTCCTTTCCACCTCCAGCCTCGATGTCAAAGTAGATATTTGGCATATTAATACGTGTTTCACCTTTTAATAATTTAACAATAATCAAGGTGTATTGGTCTATTGATGTTATTCTTTCTTATGGATATTATTGAACAAAGGCTGAGTAACTTGTTCTTTCTCATTTCAGTTCGAGAGTATACAAGATTTCTAGTGTCCCAGAAGAACATGCTCCTAGTTCCTGCATCATTTTCTCCACTCCAGTAGTCATCTAATAGCGGATGAAAAGACACTACTATTAACATGGACAGGGCATTTTTGTAACTGACATTAATTTTTCATACTGCCAATCAATAAAATTGAATGTTAAACTATTATACATTTTGAATGGAGTTCTTAAAGTATTTTCCTTTTTCAACGATTAAATAATTTTATAACGACTTTCAGGTATGCATGTGTTTAAAATAAGCCAAGTCAAATCACTTAATGGTCTTTTAACACATTATGATTTTTACTTAGCGTGGCCCATTCTATATTTTCTGAAACGTAATACCCAAGCCTAGAAAAACGTGACAAAATGGATACCTGGAAAAACACCATTTAGATTGATTATCAAGAAAACCCAAATAAACATTTTCTGACAAAAAATGTAATGATCACATACCATGCCAACAAGGTACGCGGTTTTCCTGCAACCTGTGGTTGATGTCGTTAACGAAGGCATGCCTTCCCCTTGTACCGCGCTGTCAGAGACTTCCCTCTCAGGCTTCCAGCTCACAACCCTGCGATTGTTATTTACCATTATTCCTCAGGCAGGATGCAGTAAGCACTTGATTTTGCATTTCATTGTTTGGGATACTCATCCGATATAATGGTTGAATCTAAAGCTGGGTTAGAATAATCACTTACACTCATTAATTCTATAGGGGCGGCTCCTCCATGAGGGCAGAGGAGCGTTACCCCCCCCCCACCATTAGCGGTGGCAAAACCTTAATAAGGAAACGATATTAAACAGTGTTTATTATCGTTTCTTTGTAAAGGGGCGGGGCCATGGGGGTGAAGAGTTTGAGGGGGAATGCTGATCACTCCCCCTCAGAGCACTTCTTTGTTAGGCCAGCCATCTCGGCCGGCCAAAAACACATGCACACAGGGCTCTCTGAGAGAGCCTGCAAAGGCTGCCAGTCAATCCTGATGTTGCTTTGAGCAGCCTCAGGAATGGCCGCAGGGCAGACTGGGAGCCTGTTCCTGACAGCAGAGGAGTGGGACGCTGCGAGGTTCCCAAAATATTGTTCTTCTTGAAAGAGGAGTGTTCCTATCTAGTTTATTTATTCTTCCAACAGAGCTAGTTCATTGTGTTAGTGTGGGGCGGGGAGAGGACCCACCTCATGAATATTTCCCTTTTTGCTAAGAGAATTAGTATAAAAAGCAAATATTTCTGCACTTTGTGTAGTATAAGCCCATCAACCTCCAAGACACCAAAGATAATCAAAGAGAGGCTTACCTCCACTTCTCTACTGACCTCTTGCCAAAAGAGCTGGATCACGGGCCATTGCCAAAAGATATGTATTTTGTCTGCTCCTTCTTCATCGCATCTAGGGCACCTCCTCACCACTTGTCCACTCAATTTTGTCAATTCTTTTGGTGTCCAATATCCTCTATGTATTTTTAACAGATGATTTCTTCTTAAAGGTGCAGATTTACATACTTTCCAAAGTATAGACATTGATACTTGCTATAAGTTTGTAACATCCCTTGATGGCAGGTCCCTTCCCCCGGTCTCCATCAGCAAGCTGAACTCTTCCTCCTCTGACTCTACCGGCATCCAATACCACAGTGAAACCTTTTGGGTCTAACAATGTGTTCTTTAAACATCTCTTCCCAAATGCTGAACTCCTTTTCGGGCTTAAAGGAAACCTTCGCCCAACTCACCAACTAGCAATATTTGAATTTGGATCGAGTTCCCATAGTTCTATTTAGGAAGAAAGACCATGGAAGCAAGAAGTTACCCAACCTGATTTTTCCCCTGTTGTTAATCCCCTTCTCCCTCAATGGAATAGCTAACTTGTCTTTAAGACACTCCTGGCTTCCAGGAGAGTACCAGTCAGGGGCAAAATTAATGTAATAAGAAATTCCCAGTATTCGCCTGGCACAATACCAAGTTTTACACACTGCTTCTAAAATGTTGAGTTTGACCTTTTTGAAGTACTTTAAGTGGCCAAACTTGTATAAAAAATGGCCCACCTCCTTGGATAAGGAACTCGTCAAAGCTCGGACGAGGGGGGAGATGGTGGACTTATCTAGAAGAAGAACTCTTACGTTTTTTAGTTGAAGGGCTAAAAAATATCTTTACAAATCAGGACTTGCGATCTCTCACTGCATCCTTTTCCTTCTGAGCTTCCGATTCTTGCCCCCTTTTGAGCCCAGATAAAACTGCTGCGTTCCCCCTGAAATTTCTTCATCCAGACTGCTTTAATTTCTAGGGGTATTGTGTTAAACAGGAAGGCCAATTTTGGGATGATTGACAATTTCAAAACATTAGATCTGCCCAAGAAAGATAGTGGCAGCCCACCCCACACCTTAAGCAATTTTCTAGAAGCTAGATGCGTCTAATTTTTTAGACACAGTTGCCACTTTATTGAAATTCGTTAATGCTGTTTTGTCCAGGTCCTCCATCACTTGCACCCCTAAATATCCAATCTTCTGCTTTACCAGGGGACTGCTGTACCTAATATTCCACAACATAACTTCTTTCTTTTGTTGGTTGATACTGTAGCCTGACAGTCTACCAAAATCATCTAGTGTGCTAAGAATCGTTGGTAATGAAGTTTCCAGGTCTTTAGTGTAACTCATTCAATCATTGGCATATAATGCCACCTTCTTCTCCTATCCTCTGTACTCAAAAGGGATGATGCCCTGATTTAAACTGATTTTATTAGCCTATCTATATAGAGATTGAAAAGCAAGGAGGAGAGTGGACATCCCTTGCGGCCCCCCCTTGAAATTTTAAACTGTTCAGACAGCTTCCCAATAACCAAGACCCTAGTTACTGGTTTATTATAAATACCCCTAACTGCTCTGGGGAAAACCTCCCCCAGAATGCATCGCTGAAGTACACTATGCATAAAGGAGCAATTGACTCTATCAAAGGCCTTGGCTGCATCAAAGGTAAGTACCGCCAACTAAGTCAATAGCTCCAAAGAGGTTGCGGTCCACTCGTGTAGCTGCCTCCCTTTAACAAAGCTCTTCTGATCTTTATGAATTAATGTGCCCAATATCTTTTCCGGCCGCTTAGCCAAAATCTGGGTTTATATCTTATAATCTGTGTTCAAAAGAGAGATTGGTCTATATGAATCACAGTGTTTTGAATCTTTACCTGGCTTTATTATTAGGCTAATAGTTGCCTCATCCCACGAATTAGGCACATTCTCCCCTTCAAAGAACACTTGATTTATAATTTCTACTAAAACTGGCACCAACTCTGATTTCAGTATGGCATAACATTTATTTGGTAGAGAATCAGGACCTGCCACCTTCCCCTTTTTTAATTTCTTGATTACAACCAATACCTCCTCCTCTGTTATTTTTATTGCCAGGACCTGCCTTTCCTCATCTTGTAAAAGGGAAACCTCAACTTTGTACAAATACTTCTCTATCAGATCTGCAGGTACCTGACAGTCTTCTGTGTTTAGGGTTCGAAAGAAGGAAGTAAAAGTCTGCTTCATTTCCCTTTCTTCAGTAACCATACTATCCCTTTCTTCATTGTAAATGGCTCCAATAGCATTCCTGGACTGCTCCACTTTCACCTTCCAAGATAGTGGTTTGCTGCAACCCTCCACATATTCATAGTGGGCAATTTTACTTGCCTCCCATTTTTTCTTTAATTTAGGTTCCAAATGATCTGCTAAACTAGTCCTGGTCTCCTCAATTTGTTCTTCTAGCTCAACATGCCTTTTATTATCTGTAGTTAGGTCAAGTTGACTCTGTAGTTGAAAGATAGTACATTCAAAATGTTGTATTTCTTCCTTCTCCGCCTTTCTGTGTAAGCCAAAAGGCTAATTAGTCTTCCCCTAATAAAGGCCTTATAAGAATCCCACACTACATGTATGGGGGCCATCCCTTGGTTAAGTTGAAACTATTCCTTCGTATCCTGTATCAAGGTATCTATAACTTGATGTTCCTGTAAGAGTACATGATTAACTGTTGTCCTAATGGGAGCCTGTTCAATTATTATTTTGCTCCCCAGTTCGCAATTCCTATGCCTGAGTCGGGAGGCATTCCATCCTTTCCAAATATTCTCATGGTTTGAGGGAAGCACAATTTAGTGACATTTTCATTGCACCAAGTAGCACCAAATTTGAATGCACTGTGTGCTTTTGTGTTTTTCCTGTCAGCAGAGTCAGCTTTAGCACTGCTCGCATCAGGTGCAACAATCTTTTTTTGGTGCCCCCCCCATGACCTCCTTCTTGAATTCCTTCATTAGCACATTTCATTTGTTTTAAAGTGCTGGTAATGTCTGTCTTTACTAGTCCACTGAGTTATCCATATAAAATACAGATCTGTTATTTACAGCAGGCATATTAACTCTCTGCCCTACTTTATGGCAAGTCAAAACTACCAATAGTCAAAACTCTGCTCCCGCTCTCTCTTGCAGGAACATTAATCACAAGAGTTATCTTGGCATTTTTTATTGCTGCCTGAAAACTGGATGCAAAAGGAACTCTGTATCAGTGTTTTCAAATCGTAAGTTATTGCTAAACACAGCGTCCCTCACTGAGGACTGTGTCCGCCCTCCAAGTCATTGTCCAGTGTAGCAGACCGGAGGCACCTCCCTAAAGCTGGCCCTATCTTTTAGTGACAGCCAAGTGTGCCACACAGGGTGCCAACCGCCGTGTGTCTTTCCAGTGTATGAAGTTCAGCAGCCAAGTCCACCAGACAGTTCAAGTAAAATGACAACAGACTAGGGCCAGTGTTTCGCCAACTCTCTCACTAAGGGCAGGTCTGACACCACCATGTCCGTTAATTACCCCGCTTCTAAGACTACATCTAGGCCCTCCCTGTATCCGCATTACCTTGATGCAAAAAAAGAAAGGTAGAGACACAAACAATAAACACTGATATTACATTGAATGCTCACGTCATTTATTTGTCACCATTATTTTTAATGTAAGTGTAGGCAATGCTTACTTTGTGCTGATGGTTTTAGGTGGTCGGCACAGGCACCCACTTTTAGAGATGGCTAGAAAGAGACAGACAGAATTCGCAGAAAGAACGAGACAGTGAATAACAGTGACACAGCGAGAAATCAGTGATAAGAAAGAACACGCAAGAGTGAGATAAGGAGACAGAGTGCGTAGAGCGGTGGAGAGCCGTTAGTTGGAATCGAGACAAAGCAGCTTCATATTTGCAACCTCCAACTAGTCATGGATAATGGGTATAGGGGAAGGACTTAGGGGCATTTTTATACTCCGTTTGCGCAGAATTTGCGTCGTTTTTTTCGACGCTAATTCGACGCAAAACTAACTCCATATTTATACTTTGGCGTTAAACGCGTCTAGCGCAAAAATTCATGGAGTTAGCGTCATTTTTTAGCGTGGACACCTACCTTGCATTAATGAGATGCAAGGTAGGCGTTCCCGTCTAAAAAATGACTCCCAGGCCTGTGCGCCGTATTTACACTCCCGTGCAAAAATGGCGTACGGGAGTGGGCGGGTCAAAAAAAATGATGTTTAGCCGCGTTAGCGTAATTTTTTAGCGCCTGCTCAGGGCAGGCGTTAAGGGACCTGTGGGCTCGGAATGAGCCCACAGGTGCCCTCCCATGCCCCCAGGGACACCCCCTGCCACCCTTGCCCACCCCAGGAGGACGCCCAAGGATGGAGGGACCCACCCCAGAGACATTAAGGTAAGTTAAGGTGAGTATTTTTTTTAATTTTTTTTGGTGGCATAGGGGGGCCTGATTTGTGCCCCCCTACATGCCACTATGCCCAATGACCATGCCCAGGGGACATAAGTCCCCTGGGCATGGCCATTGGGCAAGGGGGCATGACTCCTGTCTTTGCTAAGACAGGAGTCATGTTAATGGCGTCTGGGCGCCGAAAACAAATGGCGCAAATCCGGTTGAGGCGATAATTTTGCCTCACTATCACTTGCCCCATTTTTTAACGCCCAAACTCCATTTTCCCCTACGCCGGCGCTGCCTGGTGTGTGTCGTATTTTTTGGCGCACACCACTCCGCAGCGCCGGCTAACGCCGGCTAACGTCATTGATTAAATACGGCGCCCGCATGGCGCTTCAGAATGGCGTTAGCCGGCGTTAACTTTTTTGACGCAAACTGCGTTGGCGCAGTTGTGCGTCGAAAAGTATAAATATGGCCCTAAGACTCTTATTTATAATTTTTGGTGCAAAACTGCACTAAAGCAGTTTTGCACCAAAAAGTTTAGCACCGGTTTCCACCATTTTTGTGCACCAGCCGGGCACCATATTTATGGAATGGTGCAAGCCGGTGCAAAGGGTAGGCTAGAGTAAAAAAAATAAAAGACTTTAGTTGTGTGGGGCTGGAGGTATAGAAGAAAGGGGTTTAGCACCAAAACATTACTTTAGACAGGTTAGAGTAAAACAAAATGACTCTAACCAGATTAGCGTCATTTTATGGTGCTAAATCTACCATGCCACATGACTCCTGCCTTGGAAAAGGCAGGAGTCATGCCCACCACCCCAATGGCCAGCACAGTGGACAAGGGTCCCCTGGGCATGGCCATTGCACCCTGTGCCATGTATGGGGGCCCATTACAGGGCCCCCTATGGCACTTTAAAAAATAAAATGCAATACTTACCTGTACTTATCTGTACTTACGTGGGATGGGGTCCCCCATCCTCTGCAGTTCCTCTGGTGTGGGTGGGGGTGCCCCTGGGGCCTGGGAGGACACCTGCGGGCTTATTCCATGGTGTTCCACCATGGAAATAGGCCCACAGGTTCCCTAACGCCTGCCCTGACCCAGGAGTTAAAAAACAGGCCAAAGCAAGCTTTGCACCATTTTTTGACCCCTCCTCCCTCCTGTGCACCATTTTTGCACAGGAGTATAAATATGGCATTGAGGCCATAAAGTCATTTTTTGCACGGGAACGCCTACCTTGCAACTTATTAAGGCAAGGTAGGTTTCCACTTCCAAATAATGACTTTTAACTCCATATATTTGGTGCTAGACGGGTCTAGCACCAAAGTATAAATATGGAGTTAGTTTTGCACCAAATTAGAGTAAAAAAAATGACGCTAATTCTGTGCAAACAGAGTATAAATATGCCCTTTAATATTCTATCTTGAGGAAAGATGGATGAGGTAACTGATTGTCTGAGCTGTGCCTGAACGATTGACTTCCAGCAGGAAGGTGGTTAGAAATACTTTTGCAATGCAGTGTCTGTTGTTTGTATATGAATGCACTCACAATTGCCAGTCTGACATTTCAGAGATAGGGCGAGGGTCTTCCAGGAGTCTCTATTGTGGGACTTTAGATCTACTGGCCTGAATGGGTAGTAAGAAGAAAAGTTCCCTTTGTGGGAGGAAACTCAACCGGAATGGTGCCACTGATCGACAGTGGACCAAACCCTCAGGGGTCAAGCACTAGATGGTCTTATATAAAGCTAGGTCCTACCAATTAAAGATGAAGTTCCCCAGGGCTATTTTACGCGCATTCCTTCCTCATGGACTCAGAGTGAAATCTGTGGGATCCCAATCTGACAGTACCGGGTCATGAGTCTACTCCAGTTCAAGTTAGCACCAACCAAGACATGCTGCCAACAGGTTGGGTGTCATAGATATGGGAAACCATGGATACAGAAGATTTACTGCATAAAATGTATTTAAAAGAGTAAACTAATATAGACCTGTGTTCATAAGCTGATACATAGCTCTATTATCGGGATGAAATGTCTTTAATCAAGGCTCCCAACTTCGTGCTTTTCCAACAACCTTTGTGTAGGGTGTCAGAAGCAGCCTGGCAGGCTGCAACACGGCTGGGTATTTGACTTCTTGCTCCTATGAATCTCTTGGCATCAGGCTGTAAGAATGAGCATTTATCACCTTGGCTTAGACCGTTACAAAACAAGCACTGACTAAGCCAATAGGTCTGGCTTTAATGTGCTGATGCATGCCAACAAAACCATGCAAGGACTTAATAAAGATGGGTAAGTCGTTTACTGCAATCTTTAGTCCCTCCCAAATGAGTTTGCATGGCATGTCTAAGGGCTAGTATCCTAAAATGGTCTTGGTAATCTTGCCCAGCTTCACTGGCCTAACCTTCGATGGAGGGCAGGTGAGGAAGAGTTTCTCAAGAATTGAAAGGGTCCTCTAGACTTTGTAAGGGGCATATTTATGAAAAGTGGTGCTGCACCTAGTGCTTTGCCACTTTTCTTGCACCATTAGTGCCTCTCTAATGCCACCATGGTATCGCCGTATTTATAATATGGCGCACCATGGCAGTAGTTAGGGTGACTAGCGTCATAATTTGTGATGCTAGTCCGGCGCTTTGATGACAATCCTGCAAAGCACCCAGAGGCCCATTGTAATCAATGGGCGCCTCTTTTTAACTCCTGCACTTAGCAGGCGTTTTAAAATGCTGATAAAAATGGTGCAAAAAAATCTCATAGATTCCTTTGTGCCATTTTTACAGCCACCCCCAGTGCCGGAACGGCCCCCCTTGCATACATTATGCCTGGCGCAGGCATAATGTGGCGAAAGGGGTTACAAAGTGGCGCAATGCAAGCATTGCGCCACTTTGACAATATGGCGCATGGGAAATGCCACCTTAATGCCACATTAGCGTCAAAATAAATGCTGCAAATGTGGTGCAAGGTGGCGCTAGGGGCTCATAAATATGCCCCTAAGTGCTTCAGCTTCTTATTTGTATTTGTGAATATTAAGCCAGTCATATGGCCATTAATATTGGGTAAAGAAAGCAATTCTTCGAGAGTGAACATTGAACCTTTAGAGAACTATTCATGAAATTGATAATCATCCTCTTTATAAGTAAAAGATTAACCATATTGGGTACTTTCTTCTTAAGGTTTAGATGGCAGCCTATGAGTTATTGATTAGAATAGCTAATTGAAGGACTGGTTGTGCCACATGACAATAAAGGCCGAGGAAGCCGGGCAATACCATGAAACACATGTTGGCTGTTGCATTCACAATAACATTTATGTTAACAGACGTCAAATAAGACTGTTTTTAACACTTTATTTGTACTGTTATTTGAAACTACTTTTGTTGTGGATATAAGGTTCAAATGTGTTCATATTTCGTAAACAGAATTGAAATTAGCAAACAAATGTTGTCCAAGTTGGTCTTGATTGTTTTCAATGTGAGTATTGCTTTCGTAACTATATGGTCCGCTTATGAAACAATACCTCAAGCTAGATTGCATCATTTAAACTTTGAGGTTGACTGGGTTACCAAATTAGTGGGCCTGAGCTTAGGCGGAGCCACTGGAAAATTGAAAATTCTTCTTTGTCTTTTTAATCTTGAAAAATATGTGAATTTATTAAATTAAATTTATTGAGAACTCCAAATGTTTTCAAAAGCCTCTCTGTTATTCAAGAGAGATGGAATGGACCTGTTCACAATGTGACAGTCATTTACATATTGGAATTGAGGAAGGTCGACTTGGTACATACCTCCTAATGCCAAGACCCAGTTCTTTGGGGCTTCCTCAGTCATCCATTAATGGAGCTCCTGTAAGCACCTGTTTGAGGAAAAGTATTTGCTAATGTGGAAAATAATCCTTTTTGACCCCTGAGTCTTTTTTGGGAAAACAAATAAACCATCCAGCCTTTACAGAAGCCCAAGCGGGACTGGAATATTTTGGTGTTGATGAGTCTCTAATTAAACCTCTCAATAGGTTTGTCTGACTTCAGAGAACTCTATTCCTACAGATATCAATATTAGTACACTGAGATAGCACAGTCTAATATGTATCCTGTCTCTCACCACTGATAGCTCAATGGTATTAATCCTATCAACCTCAGAAGGAATGAAAGCTGAGTGGACCTGCCAGGATTCTAACCTGTGAACTTCTAATTACTTACTCATAGCTTCCACAATGGATGAATTACCCAGGTGAGCTATTTTACTACTTGGGGATTTTGTAAATTAAGTAAAGTTCAGAAATCGCCATGAGTCCACGGTGCAAGCTCATGCTTGCAGCCATTCTTGTGGGGCAAGTCTACAAAAAAGAGTTATGAATTAGTGCGAGTCTGTCACTGTTTGCGCCCCAGCACTCAAACTCAGTACTGAGCCTTCTCTTGGAATAGCAGGCGCTTCATCATAGCTTTATATCAAACCAGGATTTTTAGTACAGACAGAAAACTGCCAAATGTACTGGATCCTCTAAAGAGATAATATACCTGATTCAAACAATATCAGCTTAGGTGGATTTTTACAACAGGTACTCAGTTCACGAATCGACTAGGCCTTACCTGCCACTTTTAGAGCCATATTTATATTCCCCTAGCGCCACTTTGTGCCACATTAATGTCATTTATTCTGACGTTAATGTTTCCCAACGAGGCCAAAATCCCCGCGCCGTATTTACAGGGTGGCGCACCCTGTAACTCTTTGCGCTATGTTATGCCTGCGCCAGGCATAATGTATTTGAAAGAGGGCATGCCCCCGTTAGGGGAGCCGGAAAAATAGCATAAGGAAATCTATGAGATTTCCTTACGTCATTTTTTACGGCACTTTTAACGCCGGCTCAAGAGCAGGTGTTAAAAGGGGCTATCCATTCTTTAGAATGGGCCCCTATATACTCTGCAGGAGTAGCGCCAATATTTTGGTGCTACTCCTGCAGAGTACATCAATAGCATCATGAAAGATGAAAGTATTGCCCCTACCCTGTGCCATGGTGCACCGTATTTTAAATACGGTTCACACATGATTGCGGTAGACAGGTACTAAGAGGTGCATGGAAAGTGGCGCTGCACTCTGCCCTTTAGTCTGTGCTTTACTAAGTTGCCTTCTGCTATTTATCATCATTTTAGAAACCAGCAGATGAAGAACAGACACAGCTTAGTTCCGAGAGAGCTGCAACTTTCGGTGGCTGTGGAGCGGCTCCAGTTCTAAAGCAGCTGAAAGAAGGTGAGACATTAAGAGTGGTGGATGCTGAAGTGTCCATGATGGTGCAAAGTGAAGCCAGATGATGAAGGCTCATTCTCAGTGGCTCAGTTAAGACGTGGCTGAGATCTGTGGCGTGCTTGTGGATGTAGGAGGCTACAGTGAGCTCTCACGTTTACTGGCTCTTGGAGGGATTACCAGGGTCTGATGATGAAGGGGCAATGGAAAGATAAGGGGAAAATGCTGGAGCTGGCAGGGTGCCCAGCCCGTGTCGATCCTCTGGTCCCCTGTTGCTTCACGAGGGAGTGAAACCTTGTAGGGATGGGCAATTCGTATCAGCAAACGCAGCTGGGACTTTCCCACATGAAGCCCATTGTCAGCAATGTCATTCATCAAAAGCAAGCAAAACGTTCTGAAAGAGACTTCTTTTGCACCACAGCCCATTAATGAAGCTCCGGAACAATTTATAGGGCCTGGTTGATCGTTACCTGACGCTTACACTGTTTGAAGCCTTGATCATGTTAAAAGAAGTCCAGACGTCAGATCAGTGCATTGCGATTACAAAAAACATCATTAGAAGATACTATGGAGTAAATGAAAAGATATATAGAGAAAAATGAGCCAACAGTAGGCTCTTAGACCGATGGCTCTGTCTTCTGTATTCTGAGAGGAATGACATGAAGTGTGAATCGAAACACAGAAAGTGATTGCATAGAGCGCAGTGGCTGCTGTGATCCAGGTGGAGTTGAAGATCGAATCCTAGGAAACTGAAGTGAGTGTCTCTAGCCTCACAATACAGAGCTCACCTCCGATTAAAGGAAATGAGGACGTGAAGCGAACAGTGCAGTGTTTCTTCGGAAAGATGTGCTGGATGTTAACTCTGCTCTACAAGTTACAGTCCTAATGGTCAATAGACTTGCCATGAGATGCTCCTCTGGAAAATGGGGATGTTTCTGCTGGAGTTTACTCACTATACAAATAAGAATCCAGAAAGAAAGCAGCTGGCCAAAAATGGGAAATCCCATGTTGGGTACAAAAGTCAATAAATTCTTGGACTCTAGTTGCACAACCCTCTTTGGAAGATAGGGCATACAAATTGTTAAAAAAAGGAGATTCTTTCCTAGGGACTTAAACCCTCTCTGTAGTTCCCTACTACCTTAATGACACATTATGAAGGAAAGAATCTTGAAAGGGGGAGTTGTGCAGTAGTGGGAGTCGCACAGCATCAAAGTGTTGCTGTTTAATGGATTATGTTTATTATGTATGCTGCTATATTTGTCTTGCTTACTTTGTTATCCTCTTTGAACGGGCTGAGGTCTTTACTTCTAAGCAAACCAGCACAGTCGCAACTCTTTTTGCAGTGTGTTTAAATGGACTAGGTACAGAGTAATGGTAAGGATTGTCTATTGCAAACCGTTCTTTCTTGACCATTGTCATAGGACTAGCTCCCATTCTCAGTACTATCTTGTATAGGAGTTGGTTCAGGGGGTTTGCATGAAAGATAACTGAGTCAGTGTTGGTCTGTTTCAGGACTAGAAAGCTGTTTTTGGACATTATCCAAACAACTGATGTGATTCCTTAATGATGTACTATTCTGTGCACTCCAATGATGAAAATTAAAAACTAGAACTGTGTCTACAGGATCCTACTTCCATTAGCAGTCATCACGGTTGGGGATAAAATCTGCAAGGGGTTGTTACTATCCACATGGATCGTATAGGGGTCACTGTATTGTTCTGGGTGGGTTCCCACTGCTTACACCCTCCCAGACTTACAAAGCGCAGGTCATTTTCAGCAGTCGTGGAATTCTGGAAGCAGTTTCTCAAACCCTCAACTGCCAGTGGCTGGAAAAAAAGCCTGAAAGAGGTCTGGCTAGAATTAAAGCTGTTCCTCTTCTCTCCTCTACCAATCCAAGACTTTCATCAATGAGGGACATTTTAGAGGTTCTTTTGGATGACACAGCGATTGATCTTCCAAATTCTGAACATAAATCGTCAACAAATTGCCAGTTCTTCATCAACAAAGTACACCATCTGTTTGTATCACTTTGCCCTATACCACAGGCCAGTCAGAGTTTGTGGACTGTTAGGTTAGAAGCTAACCTGTCGAACGAAGTTCTCACTAATTTAATCGTATTTATGTCACTCCAAAAACAATTATTGGCGAGGCTCTTCTGGGCTCAAACACTCTACCCATGAATGAACCGTCTTTTGTGTAAATAGGAGCATGGAGAGCATCATCTGAAATTAAATCCAAGTGAATATTCGTATGTTTGGTAATTCCAAAGGTTTCTTACTCTTGGGGCGGATAACCATGTTTGTTTCCCCAGTTCAGATTTTCCTCTGGGCTTCTGCACAAAGCTGCCATTTGACGTCATAAGTGAACATGAAGACCTGCCTCACTAGACCACCTTACATTCACAGACTGTTTCAGGTGGAGTCAGACCAGCCACTCAAAACTGGAGTAGAACTTGAAACATTTGAGACCCATTCAAGTTTGTGTGTTTCTTTCTACTGCTTCTCTCTAGGTAAAACACATCTTATAACATTCTCATGACCCTTTTGGTGCCTCTGATTCCATGGCAATGCCTAAGGTGACCACCTCGCTCGAGGTTATTATGGAAACTGTTTGCAGCCCTAGACCTTTGGGGGGATAGCTAAGTGCATTATCTGTGTTGTAGTCAAGTTTTGCCTCCACTGAAATGATTCAACGAAAGTATCAAAAGTCAATGATGTTGGAGCGTGTGTTTTATTAAAGATTTACTAATGAAAAGTTGCTTATACAGTGTGATACAGCTGCTTAGAAAATGTGTTTAACGTAGAAAAATAACGCACGCATCTGAAATGTGCCCACGGGGAGTGGTTACCAATCTATACGAAGACTAATGAAAATGCTTATTAATGTTGAAATGTTATGCAATATGGTTTTAATTTTGTACTAGTATATCACAATTAAGGTTTCATTTTAAGAGTTTGCTTCATTATTAATAAAAGGCCTAATTTAGTGAGGGCTTTGGCCTAGCAGCTTGGCCTCATATTTGAATTGCATTTCTAATGCATTTAATATGCTGCTTTTCCTGAAGGACGCGAAGCTGTACTTTTCCAGAAAGTTGTGTGTGTTATTGTAGTAAATTCTTTCTCATGAGAACCGACTGGTGAGAAGGCTACTACTTCTACTTGTCTGCAACAATGTAATTGGTAACAGGTGCAAGGTTAACTGTACTAGGAGAAGACAATGAAGACACTGAAGGGAGCTGAAATGTAACATTTGTCACCTGACATTTCAAACCGTTGAAGACGTCAATAAACTGGACCAATCCGTGACATGGGAACTGTACCTTGTTGAAAGTTTTAGCAACTTGACAGTGAATTATTGAACAGAGATATGGATGAACCAAAAATTATCCAATAGGGAACTTGGAAGTAACTTGATAGATTCAATTGATCTGCGTTGCACGAGAAGAAATCGGATATTGCCATTTACCATTTTTGGCCACTAGCCATTACCATTTTGACCTCTATTCTATTCTGCCATTACCCTTCAGCATTCTGCCTTTGCCATTATTCATTTGCCATTATCCTTTGACCATTTACATTATGCCATTTTGCTATTAGTCTTTAGCCATTCTTTCCGAGAGACTTATTCTCTGACTCATCTTTGAGTTGTTCTTTCATTAGAACCATCCTCTACTCCATTTCTGCATCCATACTTTGCCTCCTACCAAACTGAACCACCCTCTGTAATGTTCTTTTAGTTATCGGTTTAGAGAACCATCCTCTGAAAATTCTATTAGTATGCATGGTTAAAAACCATCCTCAAGCAATCCTATGTGTCTTGAAAGAGACTCTTGCTTAACTTAATGCTAAAGACTTTGCCAGTCCAGTCCTAACTCTGCTGATGAAGAATCGACTGATGTTCTGAGGACGAAGACTGATGCTGTTTGCTGATCCATTGGATTGGTAATTATCAAATACAATTGTAATTGTCTATTTGCCTTTTCTTTCTAGGTACCAACTGCTATTTTGATAGAGACCTTAGATGTTTTTTCCAAATTTGTGTTACTAAATTGTTTTGCATGAAGCCCAACATGCTAATTCTAATTCGAGGTTAGAAAAGTGTTCACTGAGGTTATACGCAAATAGACAAATGACTGGATTCTTGATTTGTTGATTCATGTACGAATGAGACTCTGCTAAGCTGATTCGTATTAATGATATGCATTATAATCTGGACGTATTTACTCTATGCATTGATTCTAATTGAGTTTTATTGCGAATGAGATTAACCTACCTGACACTAGATTGTTAACAATAGGGAAATAAATGTTCTAACTCCAATAAACTGGTGTGGTTATTCATGACTGAAAGGTCATGGTGCGTTCGATAACTAACTTCTATTGAATTGTTTATTGATTTCTGGTTGGTTATTTCTAAATGTTTATTGAGTTATTGATTAATGATAAAAAAAAGGGTATTTTCGTACTGGGAAGTTCCCAAACGTGGTCCAAAGGTATGTCGACCTGATTGCGTCTCCTTGTAAGTTTACTTAGTAAGGCTCTGACGCTCTAACAGTTTTGGTAGCAGTGAGTTTTGATGTGGAAGAGCTTGGATCTTGAAACAGTTTGTTGGTAGGTAAGGTGTACCGAATAAATTGGGTTTTATATAATTTTTAAATGATGCAACTTGGGTAGAGGATGTCTCCCTAAGTCCCAAATGACTTTCTCGGAATCCCAGAGCTTGCTGAAGGGAGTTTGAGTATGTTCTCGGCGTTCTAGTGATAGTGTGAATGAAGTAGGTTTTGCAATTGCACTGCTTATGCAAATCGCAGGTGAATTGTGAGGTTTGTGAGAATTTAGGCCAGATGATGATGTTTTGGTAGTGATTCCTCCGCTGTATGAGAGTAGGGAAGTTGTCGAACTTCATGTGAGTGTGGCGCTTTGTGCTAAAAAATTGTCCACATGGTTGTTGATGCTGTACGGACCCTGGGTGGTCTAAGACTCCGGAGTATATTGATAAGTATATGAGACACTTGGGCCCGTATTTATACTTTTTGGCGCTAAACTGCGCTAATGCAGTTTAACGTCAAAAAAATTAGCGCCGGCTAACGCCATTCTGAAGCGCCATGCGGGCGCCGTATTTATTGAATGGCGTTAGCCGGCGTTAGCAGACCGGCGCTGCCTGGTGTGCGTGGAAAAAAACCACGTACACCAGGCAGCGCCGGCGTAGGGGAAAATGGCGTATGGGCGTCTTAAAATGGGGCAAGTCAGGTTGAGGGAAAAAAATCGCCTTAACCCGATTTGCGCCATTTTTTTACGACGCCGATCCCCCATTAACATGACTCCTGTCTTAGTAAAGACAGGAGTCATGCCCCCTTGCCCAATGGCCATGCCCAGGGGACTTATGTCATTGGGCATTGTGGCATGTAGGGGGCCCTGACCCAGGCGTTAAAAAGAGGCGCAAATGCGGGGTTTTTTGACCCGCCCACTCCCGGGCGTGATTTTTGCCCGGGAGTATAAATACGACGCATATGCGTCGGAGTCATTTTTTAAGACGGGAACGCCTACCTTGCATCTCATTAACGCAAGGAAGGCGTTCACGCAAAAAAATGACGCTAACTCCAAGAACTTTGGCGCTAGACGCGTCTAACGCCAAAGTATAAATATGGAGTTAGTTTTGCGTCGAATTTGCGTCGAAAAAAACGACGCAAATTCGGCGCAAACGGAGTATAAATACGGGCCTTGGTTTATGTTGTAATTTGTGCGGTTTATTAGGTCGATCTGGCATGGTCGACGAGTCGAGTTTGAGTCAAAAGTGAGTGAATGAAAACTTAGATGGAGATTTGGTCAGTTCAAAAGTGCACTAGAACAATATTCCATTGACAAGTCGAGAGTAGAATTTGCGGGTCAAATTTTGCTTGCGAGTGCAGGATCTGAGAAGGAGAGAGTAGCGGCCCAGGCTAAGCAAAACCTCTGTAAAGTTCTGAAGCGATTGTGTTACCTATCCTGAGGAAAACCGGCAAGACAAAACGACAGTGAGTCAGACACAGGTTAGTCCTGTCTTGACACAAGTTCCGATGCAGAACAGTTTTGATGTGCCCACCACACAGATGATGCAACCTCAGTTGCAACCGCCACAGGTTCAGAAGATTTATCCTGACGTACCCATTCTAGAAACTGCCACCAACCTGATGGTGCCGACAAATCAGACCTATCCGAGGCCAAGGTTGATTCAGACGGAAACAACTCCACTTTTAATGCCTCAGGTACAGCGGCAAATGATACCAAGATTCACATTGGTTACAGGAGTACAGTCAAACATGATGCCAATGATGAACCAGAATGTGGGAATGCATGTTCCACAGATTTTGGGAAATAGACAGACACCAGATGCCATATCTTTGCCTATTACGGGTGATCCACCTGTACCATTGTATGCGCAGGCGAAGCCTAGTGTAAGCGATCAAGGGTTAATGACACAAAATACGACAAGAGGAGGGTTTGCAGAAAATATACAAGGAATAACTCCTATAGAACAGACGGTAGGAGGATCAAGGTCCTCATTAGATTTCAGTCTGATTGGGGTTCCTCCAGGTGCTATGAGACAATCAAGCTCGAGATTACTGACACCGCAGACTTCGAATGCAAATGCACCACAGATGCCTTTACTGCAGGCTGGAAATATTTAATTGCAAGGTTTAACTGCACAGTAGTTGACTGACTGGTTAGACAAACTCAATACTCCACAGACTACTCCTGTAGTAGCAGGGAGAGCGGAGGGAGAAGAATACTTAAACTACGTGAGATTGGGAATGGAAGCAGGTGAACTTGTTGAAGGGAACATGGGGATGCACAGGTTAGAGTCATACACAGAAGCAGAATTGAGGTACTTGTGCCCTAAGATAACAAAAGAAGTGAGCAAGGTGCACCAGAGGTTGGCAAGCACAGCATAGACCTAGAAAATACCAAACATTTGAAGAGAAGTTACAGATTAGACTTTGAGCCAAAAGACTTTGAACACATGAGGTCGACAGTATTGAAAGTGCACCTCAAAGAAATACTGCAAAGTGCACAAGTTTGGGGAGTTTTAGACAAATGGGAAGGCAGATGGGCGAAGAAAAGATACTAGAGATAAAGTGATCATATAGATGAGATGGTTAAGGCACCACAGGATGCAAACCCTGTGAAGATGTTACCAATGAGGGAAACCGCAGGAGGGATGCTTGTCCATGTGCCGTGGACTAGAGGCGACATTCTGTCATTTACAAATGATTACCCTAGATTGAGGGAGAAGCCAGTAGAGTGGTATCAGCAGACAGACAGGTTTGTGAAGCTCGCAAAGTGTCTTTGGGAATACCTGAATACTCTCTTTGAGATTATAGTTCCAGATGACTTGTGGATTGAGTGTAAGAGGAGTGTTGATTGGCTGACTGACGAACCAGCAAGGAACAAACAGACAGGGGCGCCATCTCCTGAAGTGATGAAGTATTATTATAAAGTGATTGAATTCCTGAAAACGAGAGTTTCGCCGAAAAATTTTGATTGGCAAAGGATTGACAGGATGGCTCAGGAAGCCAAGGAGTCGATACATGCGTATTATGAGAGGTTGTTGAAGGCGTTCAAGTTTTACAGTGGCACAGAGACTATCGAAGCAAAAGACATGATACATTTTGTGTTCAGATTTGTGGAAGGATTGAGACCTGAAATTAATCAGATGATTAAGAGTCATTTGATTTGCTGGCAAGCAAAACCGACTGATGAGGTGTTGCAGTATGCAAAGTACTTTAGTGATGAGATTGAGTTGAAGCAGAGAAAGCTGAAGGAGAAAGCGATGGTGACGCAAATCAAGGCAGCACAGACAGGGATGCAGGGAAGTTTCCCACACAAATGGTGCAGCACCAAGCGCAGGGAAATAGGATGTTTCAGCCGCAGATGAGAGGTAGAGGACGAGGAGGTGTGGTGAACCACCGTCCAGATTTGAACACAGTAGTAGTTCAAAATGATGTGCAGGGAATGAAGAAATTATTACCTTGTCATGCTTGCAGGGTTGTTGGACACTGGAAGCAGGAGTGCCCAATGATGGTGCAGGAAGGTGTTATTCAACAAAGCAATGATGCCAGTTAATTTCAAAATGTGAGAGGACCGAGATTGAGAGGTCCGAACCCGAATTTTCAGAATGGTGTAAATCAGATGCAAGGTCTTCAACCCATGCAGCAGGTGCAAATACCACGCATGCAGTCAATGCAGTTACAACAAATGCAGCAGAAGGTCGCCATGGTACCTAAACAGCAAATGCAATTGCCTTTAGCCCCAATGGAATAGCAACAGATGGTGCTTCCTCAACATGTCACTGGTCCAAGAGTAAGTCAAAATAATACAGTGCAGCAATACCCACTGCGTGATGAGAATGGAATAAATGATGAATGGTCGGATGAAAGTTCAGACGGAGAGGAGTGCAGGCTTGCAGCATCCTTAGAGGTAGATCAGAGAGGACCCTATGTGCAGGGGAAGGTAATGGGTCACAAGGTTTCATTTTTGATTGACACTGGAGCTACACGCTCCACAGTCAGAAGTGCAGAAGTTCCAATGCTGCCCCTTTCGGGACAGACAGTTAAGGTACTGGGAGTAGCAAACCAACTCCTGACTAATCCGATCACAGATCCAGTTCAAGTTGAGCTTGGCACTTTTCAGGGATTGCACAGGTTTGTGGTTTGTGATTCAAGTCCCGTATCCCTACTGGGAAGAGACTTAGGGGGTCATTCTGACCTCGGCGGTAAAATGCCCTTACCGCCGGTCAGAAGACCGCCATAACACCACCGCGGCCGCGGTAAACCGCCACGGTCATTCTGACCCACAACGGCCAAACCTCCAAAAATCCGACCTCCACTGCAGGCCGCCACATCAGCGGGCAGCGATAAACTGGAGATGACCAAACCTCCACCGTCACGCCAACAGAAATACGCCCATGCCATTACGACCCACGAATCCACGCGGCGGTCTTTCAAACGCGGTATTCCATTGGCGCTACACACCGCCGCGGTCAGAATACACACACAGCACCAAAACACAGCCACATTGGACAATTCGAAATACACACACCTGATACACATACACACACCACCCCCACACAATCAACCAACTATAAAACACACACCCACATCACCCACAAACCCCTACGACCATAATTACTGAGAGAAGGAGAGAGAGACACAGCAGAAAATCCATAGCAAGACACACTGAGGCACACTACACCATCACACACACCACATAGTAGCACAAACCACCACACACCAACATACTCATCATCACATACACCACCCCACACCTCACCCACACCACCCCATGGCACCCCAAAGGCACCCACGCTTTTCGGAACAAGAACTCCGGGTCATGGTGGAGGAAATCCTAAGAGTGGAACCCCAGCTCTTCGGCTCGCAGGTGCAGCACACCAGTATAGCTAGGAAGGCGGAGCTATGGCAGCGGATCGTGGACAGGGTCAACGCGGTGGGACAGCATCCCAGGAATAGGGAGGACATCCGCAAAAGATGGAACGACCTACGGGGGAAGGTCCGATCGATGGTCTCCAGGCACAACATCGCGGTCCAGAAGACTGGCGGCGGACCCCCACCCACCCCTCCCGAATTTACATCGTGGGAGCAAGACGTCTTGAACATCCTGCATCCTCAGGGCCTCGCTGGAGTAGCCGGAGGAATGGACTCTGGTAAGGCCAATCTCAACTACTATATCCCCCCCACCCCACCAGCATGCCAACCCACACCCCCACCCTCACCCCCAACCCCCCAGCACACATCCTCCCTGACAATGTCTCACCAGCACAACCCACCCAACCCAACACCAAAACCTGAATGCCAACACAAATCATGGACACCCATCACCTAAGCATGACCACTGCACTAACCCCCCCCCCCCCAATAACTACCCTCACAACACCTCCCTCAAGGGAATGCCTGCACTGGGGGACAAGGGCACCCATAACACGCACGCTATTGCACACACAGAAACAATAACCAAACTCTCTTACCCCATGCAGGACCCGAACGCCAACACACCAGCCAGGAGGGTCCAGAAATGTCCATCCCACCCCCGGAACAGGCCCACACTGAGGATAGCAGCTCTGTCAACAGTGAACCTGATGACCAGCCCGGACCATCGGGGACCTCTGGGCAGTCGGTTCCCCTCACCCAGACACAGGCCACACCAGACCCGACCCCCTCTGCCAACACCAGCACAGCTCCCACCCAGCGGGCCCATGCCTCTGTCTCTAGGACACGTCAATCAGCGGTGTGTCTGCCACTACAGGGCACCCAGGCTAACCCACCACCCCAACAACAACAGGGACCTGGGGGCAGTGGTAGCGGGCACACCGTCCAGGGGACAGAGGCCGGGGGAAACCGGGCAGCTCGGAGGACTGCTGTGCGACAGGGGGGGGAGGAGAGGCCCAGGGAACCCATTCTCCAAGAGGCCCTCACCACCCTCATGGGGGCCTACCACCACTCCCAAGAAACGATGGCGACGGTACTGGCCAGGTTCACTGAGATCCAGGCACAGCAGAAGGAACGCTACATGGGGTTCAGGGAGGAGCTGAGAATCATCGGGACCGCAATGGGGACCATCGTCCTGGCCCTCAACAGGATAGAAGACGCGTTGCGGGACTATGGTGCACCACACAGGGCCCCTGTCACTAGCCCGGACCAGGAACAGCCTACCACCTCCGCCGGCGCTAGTGGACAGGAGGCCCCAACACCACGACAGCTCACCAGAACCCCACCTCCTGCTGAAGAACAACCACCCCGTAAGAGGAGCCTGAGATCCAAAAAAACTACAGAGTAGGATGTCAAGACCCCCGCCAGCAGGACATACCCCCTCAAGTCTTCCCACTGTCCCACATTGCCACCCTGTCCAACCATGAACTGCCTCTGCTCCATCCTTCCACAGGCAAAAGGACAATGCACCTGTGAGACTGAGAACTGGACTCTGCCATGGATATTCCTCCACCCCCACCCATCACCCTTAGAATCACATGTACCGATATCTAGCACTGTAAATAAATCACATTTTGCACACAAATCAGTTTTGAGTCATGCTGTATTATTAACAAATGTATTACATATTACTGTTCAATATCTGTTCTGTCAATTAGTCATGACAACATACCAATGTCAATACGCTGTAGTTCATGGGCAAACCAAGCAGAAGTCAGGCACTGAATCATACAGCACTGAGAAGGGAAGGGAAAGGCAAAAATTAATGAAAAAGATCTGGGGGGAACCACAGAAAGTACAGATGCAGGAGGCTATAAGCAATTGTGAAATGGCGTGGGTGATTCTTACCTGTGTGTTACTGGAAATACTGTAGTATCACTCTGTCCCTATTGTCTGTGTCGTCCTCTGAGTCTTCCTCCTCTTCACTCTCCACAGGCTCCACGGCTTCTACAACACCACCATCTGGGCCATCCTCCTGCAGGAAAGGCACCTGGCGTCGCAAAGCCAGGTTGTGAAGCATGCAGCACGCCACGATGATATGGCACACCTTCTTTGGTGAGTACATTAGGGATCCACCAGTCATATGCAGGCACCTAAATCTGGCCTTCAGGAGCCCAAAGGTTCGCTCAATCACCCTCCTAGTACGCCCATGGGCCTCATTGTACCGTTCCTCTGCCCTGGTCCTGGGATTCCTCACTGGGGTCAATAGCCACAGCAGGTTGGGGTAACCAGAGTCACCAATTAGCCACACACGTTGTCTCTGTAGCTGTTCCATCACATAGGGAATGCTGCTATTTCGCATAACATACGCGTCATGCACTGACCCAGGGAACTTGGCATTTACATGGGAGATGTACTGGTCAGCCAAACAGACCACCTGGATATTCATAGAATGGTAATTCTTCCTGTTCCTGTACACCTGTTCATCGTCATTTGGGGGGACTAAAGCCACATGGGTCCCATCAATTGTACCAATGATGTTGGGGATGTGTCCAAGGGCATAGAAATCAGCTTTCACTGTAGGCAAATCACCCTCCTCTGGGAAAATGATGTAGCTCCGCATGAGTTTCATCAGGGCAGACAACACTCTGGATAAGATCTTGGAAAACATAGGCTGAGACATCCCAGATGACATGGCCACTGTTGTCTGGAATGAGCCAGTTGCAAAGAAATGGAGGACAGACAGAACCTGCACTAGAGGGGGAATTCCTGTGGGTTGGCGGATGGGGGACATCAGGGCTGGCACCAGCTGGGCACACAGTTCATGGATGGTGGCTCTGTCAAGTCTGTATCGTAGTATTATATGGCGTTCTTCCATTGTCGACAGGTCCACCAGCGGCCGGTACACGCGAGGATTCCTCCTTCTCATCGCTAGTCCCAGCGGACGGTGCCTAGGAAGGACAATATGGAGTACAGAGTCAATCCACTCACAGGTACGTACAACACAGCTTGCACAGAACAGGTAAATGTATGGTTTGATATGTTTGTATGTGTGCCATAGCAAGGCCTAGGCCTGTGTGACGCATTAGAAATTAAGCCATGTGGGCCCTTGAAATGGCGGATGCCTGACCTGTGAAGTGGGACAATGGGATGTGAGGTCACTGCGCTGGCGGGGCACACCGTGGCGGTAGGCGGTCGAAGACCGCTGTGCGAAGACGCATTGGTTAACATTGAAGCCTATGGGTTTCAGGAGCCAATGACGATGTGCGCCGGCGGTCGCGGTACGCACCGCCACGGTACGCACCGCCGCGGGCGTGACCACCATTTTCTATCTGCTTAATCACTCGAGACCTGATCATCCACAGGAGAGGACCTATACTGCAAGTGCTGCTGTGAACTCGGTCTGGAAGTGACAATGGCTGCTGCTACTGGTGAAAGGGCCCCCGCCTTCAGTTCAGAAGAGTTGGAGAAGCTCGTGGACGGGGTCCTCCCCCAGTATGCGCTACTCTACGGTCCTCCAGACCAACAGGTGAGTACACTGAGTGCACATTGAATGGGTTATGCCTGTGTGGAGTGGGGGGGATGTAAGTTGGTGGGGTGTGGAGGGAATGAGGAGTGCAACGCACGACAGATGAGAGAATGGGACCCATGGCAAGGTTGGGGAGGGGGGGGCATGTACTCCAAACATGCAGATATGTGACGTTTTCTCTTTCCCACCCTGTACATGTCAAACAGGTGAGCGCCCATCAGAAAATCGATATTTGGCGTGCCATCGCCAAGGAAGTCCGGAACTTGGGGGTCTACAACAGACGGGGCACCCACTGCCACAAGAGGTGGGAGGACATCCGCCGCGGAACGAGGAAGAACGCAGAAACACTGCTGGGGATGGCCTCCCGACCTAGGAGGGGTGCCAGTTGCACCATGACCCCCCTGATGTCCCGGATCCTGGCGGTGGCCTACCCTAATTTGGATGGGCGCTTGAGGACAGCACAGCAGACACAAGGGGGTGAGTATCTGCACATTCTCCTATCTGTATGCGCATTGGAGGCGTCTGGGTGGGGGAGGAGGGCTGTGGGTGACATTAGGCCAGGGCGCTCTCTGTAGTGTAGTCCTCTCCCTTAGGCATGGCCCTGTGCCCCCGCCCCCCACCTCTGTAGGGTGCCAAGTGCAGCTACCCATGCTCCAGCATCACCCATGTGCGCGTCTGTTGTCCCTAGACCTGTTTGCCTAGTCAGAAGTACTGAGTAGTGTACCCCAAGTTCGCGACTTAGTGCACGAGGCACCTGTGTCTGTCCTCTCCGCAAAGGGTAATGATAAGGCATGCACTCAACTTTGTTTAATTTCTCCCCCCACCCTAAATCTTTGTCTTCTTGTGTTTTAGCATCATCAGGCGGAGGAGATTTGGCGTCGGAGCAGGAGGGAGCTGCAGGTCACCAGGCCCCGGTGGGCACTGACACAGACACCGAGGGCACCAGTGATCCGGAGGGCGAGGGGAGCACCACAACAGGGGCCGGTGGAGACACCAGCGACACGGACACGTCCTCGTTTGGGAGCTCCCTAGCGGTGGCGGCAACATCTGTGCCCCCCGCAACAACAGGTACAGCCGCCACCCAGCGCACCAGCACAGCCCTCCCAGCAGCCCCTCAGTCTTCGCTCCGTGGCCGCTCGGCCAGGAAGGCGCGCGTCTCCTTCGCCCCAGGCACCTCAGCCCCTGCCTCTGTTACCCCTGCTGCCCTCAGTGCGGAGCTCATTGACCTGGTGAGGACGGTCATTTTTGGGCAGACTACCCTTCTGAATGCCATCCAGGGGGTGGAAAGGGAGGTGCATCGTAGCAATGCCTACCTGGAGGGCATTCATTCGGGTCAGGCTGCCCATCAACGAGCGTTCACTTCTCTGGCCTCAGCACTGACGGCAGCCATTGTCCCTGGCTCCAGTCTCCCTCTTCTATCTGCCTCCACCCTTTCTCTGTCTCCTGTACCTCAACCTATCCCATCCACACCATCAGACCAGCCTGCACACACCTCAACACCCAAGGCCAGCTCATCCAAACATAAGCACCACAGAAAACACAAGCATTCACCCAAGCAACAGCCAGATGCAGACATACCAACAGTCACTACCACCTCTGTGTCCCCGTCCTCCTCGTCTCCCTCCTCCCTCCCTGTGACGTCTACACTCACACCTGCATGCACACCAACATCAGCCAGTTCTTCCACCACCAGCACACCCTCCACTACAGTCCGCACACCTGCAGTCACCACCCCCACTGCCATTTACACGTCCCCTGTGTCCTCTCCCACTGTGTCTGTCACCCCCTCTTCCAAGACACATAAACGCAGGCAGACACCCAAACAACAGCCAACCACCTCACGACAGCCTACGTCCCAGTCACCTGCACCCAAGGACAGCACACCTGACTCTCATCCAACCACATCCTCTTCCTCCACTTCTCTCACCACTACTCCTACCCCTTGCCTTGGTCCCAAGAAATATTACCTCTCCAATTTTGACCTCTTTCCCTCCCCCGACCCACCCCCTCCAACTGGGAAAAGTCCCAAGGGCACCTCAGCCACCACCAGCCCAGCTTCTAAAGTGCAAGTGGTGCATGGCATGTGGAGTCCACCCTTTGGCGGCAGTGACACTTCGGTGAGCAGCAAGGGGACAGCCAGCCCCCCCCAGGCAAGAGGACCCGGAAATTGAAAGGCCGCCGTGAGCGGACAGAGACGGCTGCCCCCAAGGAGGTGACTCCGGCCACTTCACCGGCCACAGCAGCCAGGGGAGGCAAGGGCCCGAGAGCCCCATCTAAGGAGCGGAAGGACAGCAGGGCGGAGAGGACAACCACCAGGAGCGCGGAGCAGGAGGGCCCCACAAGCCCCATCCCGGCTGCAAGGGACGACACCAAAGGGCCCAGGACTCCGTCCCCGAAGGGGCCTGACACTGCACGGTCGGAGGGCGAGTGAGCAGGGTGTCCAGGCCAGGTCTGACTCCCTTGACATACTGCAAGAGCACTGCTGAACAGGGCCCCGCCGTGCAGAAGAGCACCGCTGAACAGGGCCCCGCCGTGAAGAGAGGTACCGCTGAACAGGGCCCCGCCGTGAAGACAGGTACCGCTGAACAGGGCCCCGCCGTGAAAAGAGGTACCGCTGAACAGGGCCCCGCCGTGAAGACAGGTACCGCTGAACAGGGCCCCGCCGTGAAGAGAGGTACCGCTGAACAGGGCCCCGCCGTGCAGAAGAGCACCGCTGAACAGGGCCCCGCCGTGCAGAAGAGCACCGCTGAACAGGGCCCCGCCGTGAAGACAGGTACCGCTGAACAGGGCCCCGCCGTGCAGAAGAGCACCGCTGAACAGGGCCCCGCCGTGAAGACTGGTACCGCTGAACAGGGCCCCGCCGTGAAGACAGGTACCGCTGAACAGGGCCCCGCCGTGCAGAAGAGCACCGCTGAACAGGGCCCCGCCGTGAAGACAGGTACCGCTGAACAGGGCCCCACCGTGAAGACAGGTACCGCTGAACAGGGCCCCGCCGTGAAGACAGGTACCGCTGAACAGGGCCCCGCCGTGAAAAGAGGTACCGCTGAACAGGGCCCCGCCGTGCAGACAGGTACCGCTGAACAGGGCCCCGCCGTGCAGAAGAGCACCGCTGAACAGGGCCCCGCCGTGAAGACAGGTACCGCTGAACAGGGCCCCGCCGTGAAGACAGGTACCGCTGAACAGGGCCCCGCCGTGAATACAGGTACCGCTGAACAGGGCCCTGCCGTGAAGAGAGGTACCGCTGAACAGGGCCCCGCCGTGTCAAGCACCGCTCCGCTGGGCCCTTCATCTCAAGCACCGCTCCGCTGGGCCCTTCCTGTCAAGCACCGCTCCGCTGGGCCCTTCATCTCAAGCACCGCTCCGCTGGGCCCTTCATCTCAAGCACCGCTCCGCTGGGCCCTTCATCTCAAGCACCGCTCCGCTGGGCCCTTCATCTCAAGCACCGCTCCACTGGGCCCTTCATCTCAAGCACCGCTCCGCTGGGCGCTTCCTGTCAAGCACCGCTCCGCTGGGCCCTTCATCTCAAGCACCGCTCCGCTGGGCCCTTCATCTCAAGCACCGCTCCGCTGGGCCCTTCCTGTCAAGCACCGCTCCGCTGGGCCCTTCATCTCAAGCACCGCTCCGCTGGGCGCTTCCTGTCAAGCACCGCTCCGCTGGGCCCTTCATCTCAAGCACCGCTCCGCTGGGCCCTTCATCTCAAGCACCGCTCCGCTGGGCCCTTCCTGTCAAGCACCGCTCCGCTGGGCCCTTCATCTCAAGCACCGCTCCGCTGGGCCCTTCATCTCAAGCACCGCTCCGCTGGGCCCTTCCTGTCAAGCACCGCTCCGCTGGGCCCTTCCTGTCAAGCACCGCTCCGCTGGGCCCTTCATCTCAAGCACCGCTCCGCTGGACATCGCCATGTCATGCACCGCTGCGCTGGGTACCGCCGTCTCAGGCACTGTTTATGGTTCACTGTGCCCACCATGCCTCCTCCTTGACCAGTGGAGACTGTCATCCACCGGAGAGACTGTGGCTTTGCACTCCCCAGGATGGTACAGTGGGCAAGCCAGCCACTGTAGAGACATTGAGAGACTGTGGCTTTGCACTCCCCAGGATGGTACAGTGGGCAATCCACCCACTGTAGAGACATTGAGAGACTGTGGCTTTGCACTCCCCAGGATGGTACAGTGGGCAATCCACCCACTGTAGAGACATTGAAAGACTGTGGCTTTGCACTCCCCAGGATGGTGCAGTGGGCATGGTGGCTCCTCGTGGATCTGGCGTCGTGGACTCATGTGGCTGTGGTGGCCCCCCCTTCCCTTCCCCCTGAGGTGCCTGTAGTTTTAACATCAGATGCCCCTGCACTGTTCTCTCCAAAGGACTCAGGTCTCGTGTGTGGGCTTTGCCCTTGTTTCGCAGAACATTGGCCCACGGACATGTTAGATTCGTAGGATGTGCAGGACTTGTTACTTCAGTGATACACTGATGTGTATATATTTTTTATTTGTGTAAATATTTATCACGGTTGCTCAATAATTTCCAGGTGCTTTTTTTTGTACATAAATATTTATTCCAAATTTGGTTGTGTCATTGTATTTTTAACGGGTGTTTGGGTGGTGTCACTGTGACTTGTTGCTCTGCATTGGTGTGTACATATTGGGGGGGTCGCATATGTGTGTGCCCGTAACCTTTCGTCCTCCCCCCTCCCGTGTGTCGTAGGTGCAGTACTCACCGTTGACGTCTGCGCCGGACTTCGTACTCGTGGTAGATGAGCAGGTAGACGAGAGCAGCTATGATGTTCAATTCGGGTTCCATGCTGTCCTCCTTCCGCGTGGAGTGTCTCGAGGTGAGCGTTTTCCATTGAAAATGTCTGTTTCCGCCGTGTTTTTATCGGCGGGGCTCCCGCCCCGGAAAAGGTGGCGGATTGGTGGGTCGTGATAGGGTGGGCGGTACATTGTCTGCCGCCTGCCTGTTGGCGGTGACCGCCGCGCTGTTTGTTTGTACCGCCGTGGCGGTCGGAGTGTTAAAGCGGCGGCCTGTGTTGGCGGTTCCCGCCAGGGTCAGAATTTCATTTTTTGGACCGCCGGCCTGTTGGCGGGTTGGCCGCTGCTTTATCACCGACCGCCAGGGTTAGAATCACCCCCTTATTGTGCAAAACGAGGTGTTCAATCACCTGTTCTAATGACGGAATTGAGGTCCAGAAAAACAGTGATGATGAAGAGGAGGAACAGGTTTCAGAACCTGAAAATGAGACAACAGACGAGGAGTATCCTCTGATTAATTTCTTTCCGATGTTCACAATAGCTGAACTACCCTCAGACTTACAGGGAACAGTTAAAGAAAAGGTGTGGGATTTGACTGGGAAAGAAGTAGGACTGATCAAAGGAGTGGATCCAGTCAAAGTCAGTGTGAAGCCTAATGAAGTATTCCCCCAGATACCACAGTATCATATGGCACAAGATGAAGGTTGCGCAATTAATAGCCGAATTTGTGAAACAGGGAGTCTTGAAGGAGGTGTTGAGCAGTCCATGCAATTCACCGATAATGGGACTGAGAAAGCCCTGTGGGAAAGTTTGCATTGTCCAGGATTTGAGAAAGATCAATGACATAGTGGTTAAGTGTTGCCCTGTGGTACCAAATCCAGCTGTGATTATGTTCCAGATTCCATGTGATGCAGAGTGGTTCATAGTAATCGATCTGTCACAAGCATTCTTTTCTGTGCCTCTTCACGAGGACAGTCAATTTCTCTTTTGTTTCAAATTTTTTGAAAAGTTCTACAGTTGGTGTCGAATTCCTCAAGGGTTTTCGGAATCACCTTCCATATTCAATCAGATACTGAAGAAGAATTTGGAGTCACTGGAACTGCCTTTCCAATCGACCCTAGTGCAGTACATTGACGATTTGTTAATTGCATCCAAAACAAGGGACAAGTGTAAATATTACTCGATTGCCCTGTTGAACCATTTGGGAAAGAACGGGCATAAGATGTCCCCTAAGAAATTGCAGTATTGTCAGAAAGAAGTGAAATACTTGGGTCATCAGATTGAGAGATGGGCGAGAAAATTGTCCAGTGAAAGAATAACAACAGTGTAACAGATGAATCCCCCTACAACACGGAGAGACATAAGGATGTTTCTAGGGATAGTGGGTTACTGTCGCCAGTGGATTCCAAATTTCTCAGTCATCTCCAAGCCATTGCAGAGGCTGACGACTAAAGAGAGACTGGACAGAATACAGCTTGGGGAGAGGGAAATGAATGCATTTAAAGCATGTGTAGGGCTCCAACTTTAGGTATGCCTGATTGCACAAAGCCTTTCATTCTGTTTTGTCATGAACGCAATGCATGTTCTTTGTCTGTCTTGACCCCGGTCCATGGAGGTGTAAACCGACCAGTAGCATATTTTTCAGCTACTTTGGACCCAGTCACAGCAGCCTTACCGGGTTGTTTGCGAGCAGTTGCAGCAGTTGGACTAAGCCTCACACAGTGTGAAGGTATAGCGATGGGACATCCTTTGATAGTTATGGTCCGTCACTCAGTTGAGATACTCCTGACCAGGACTAGGACGCAGCATATGACCAATGCTAGGTTGACCAGATACGAAACAATCATTTTGGGGTCACCAAATGTAACGTTAAAAAGATGTACAGTGTTGAACCCGGCAACTTTGCTTCCAAATGAAAGTACAGAAGTTGAAAATGAAGACGATGTTGAACAGGATTGTTTTCAGGTGACTGAGTTGTGCACAAAACCAAGACCTGATATTAGAGATACTCAATTGGAAGAAAGTGAACAAGTTATTTTCGTTGATGGCTCATGTTTAAGAGACTCAGTAGGAGTGCTGAGAGCCACATACGCTGTGTGCATGATTTCTGGTGTCCTGGAAGCGTCTTGGCTTCAAGGGGTGTACTCAGCCCAAGTCGCAGAACTGGTAGCTCTTACTAGGGCTTGCCATGTCGCTGCGCACATGAGAGTCACTATCTATACTGATAGTCAATACGGATTTGGAATTGTCCATGATTTTGGCCAGCTTTGGTCACAGAGAGGTTTCCTGACCTCTTCTGGTTCGCCAGTGAAAAATGGTGAGAGAATTAAAGAATTGTTGCATGTGATTCAGTTACCTGAAGAAATTGCCATGGTAAAATGCAGTGCACATCTGAAGTCACTGGACTTTGTTTCATTGGGAAATGGATATGCGGATCAAGTCGCAAGGTTTTGCTCATTGAACTGTATATCGTTTAAAGATGAATGGGAATTGTTACCTGAAAAAGAAAATGAGCAATGTACAGGGTACGCATTGAGAGTGGTTGACACATTAGACGAGTTAAAACCTTTGCAGGATCATGTTGGGAAGGAGGAGAAGCGTTCTTGGGTTAGGATGCAGTGCACACAGAGACCAGACGATTTGTGGGTTTCTGAGGAGGGGAAAATGGTTCTGCCAAACAGTCTTTTGTCACAATTTGCGAGGTTTTGATCATGGTCAGGCACACATTGGGAGGGATGCCATGATTAGGTTGTTCAAAGTTGATTGGTTCAACCCAAAGTTTAGACAGGTCGCTGAAGCAGTTTGCCATTGTTGTGTCATCTGTCAACAGATGAACGCAGGGAAAAGGACAGTGGTAAATTTGAGCCACATTGGAAGAGCAGGAGGTCCATTCAGCAGAATGCAAATGGATTTTATTGAGATGCCTGTGTGTGGAGGTTTGAGGTACGTGTTGGTGATTGTGTGCATATTTAGCCATTGGATTGAAGCATACCCTACACGTAGGAATAACAGTCTCACAGTAGCAAAGCTGTTGCTTAGGGAACTGATCCCACGTTTCGGATTTCCGATCTCTTTAGAATCAGATAGGGGAAGTCACTTCAACAATGCAGTGATTAAATTACTGTGTGCAGCATTGAACATTGAGCAGAAGTTGCATTGTAGTTACCGCTCTGAAGCATCAGGACTAGTGGAGCAGATGAATGGTACCCTGAAGTCAAGGATTGCAAAAATGTGTGCATCTACGAATCTGAAATGGCCAGACGCATTGCCCTTATCATTAATGTCAATGAGAAATACACCTGACAAGAAAACAGGACTGTTGCCACATGAGATCCTCCTGGGTCGAGTTATAAGACTGCCTGCAGTGCCTGCAAATGCTCTAGTAAACATCACAGAGGCTATAGTGTTGGACTACTGCAAAAGTCTGGCTGATGTGGTCCACTCTTTTTCTTACCAGGTGGAAGCCACCACCCTGCCACCGATCTATGATGCAGGACACACCCTGAAGGCTGGGGACTGGATTGTCATCAAAAAGCACGTGAGGAAGTCGTGCCTGGAGTCACGTTGGAAAAGACCATATCAGGTGATACTAACGACTACCACAGCTGTGAAGTGTGCGGGAATTCCGAACTGGATGCACGCCAGTCACACGAAAAAGGTGACGTGTCCAACTGATGAGGAAGTTGAGTTGTTGAGAGTACAAACAACTGAAAAGGAAGTCTCAGGGCCGGAGGAAGACCGAAGGGGAACTGAGACTGAAGGAGAGCCCGTTGAGGACGGTTCGGTCACTCCTGTAAGAAACTAAAGTGAAGAGATCCAGGGGGGTGACTGAGGACCTATCTCAATTGAGGCAGCAGGAGAGTCTAGTCAGAAGGAGACTGTCCCAGAAGCAGACAATTCTGAAAAACAGCAATAGCGTTTGACAGCCCCAGAAGGCGAAGGGGTTGAGGCGGAAGAGAGTGAAGGTTTCCAAACTCCTCCTGAGCAGGTTGCAGGTCCATCAAGCGAAAACACCATCGAGCAAGGAGAAGGTGCAGGCTCATCACAAAAGAGATCAGAGTCGAAAGAGACACTAAAAGGAGACAAGTAGCCAGAGTCGCAATCGAACCAAAAAGGGAAGAGAGTGGTTGTCAAGGACACAATAGAGGAAGAAGTAGACACCACAAGGAGAGAAGATCTCAGTGAAGGGGAGTCCCAAGCTGATCGCAAATTGAAAAGAAAAAGAATAGCAAACAGAAGATACACAGGTCTTGAATGGGCGTACGCAACTACAACTGAATGGCAAGAAGAGTTTTTGTCCTTCTGTTTTGATAGGGAAGTCCCAGGTCAATACTTTGATACCTGAAAGAAGTAAAGAACTGAACTGGTGTAACAATCTGCATAAGAGTTGAGCTAGAGAAAAGAGTCTGTGAGAATTTACCAGATGAGACTTTGAAAAAAAATGAATTGACTTTTGATACCGATTTTGACAAGCTGCTAGCCAAATTTGACAAGAGATCCTGGGAGTGAGTTTGAAAGCTGTAAATCATTGCTGAAGAAAAAAAAAAAGGAAAAAAAAAAGAGAAGAAGATTTGCTTGTTTTGTCTTTGCTGCATTATCAGTTACCTGTTTAAGGACCATTTTTGTGGTCATTTTAATAACTATCCTCTGCGTTCTGATTCTTTACAGATCATGACTAATACTAGGCAGGAAAATAGAGGGAGTAGGCGTTGTAAATGCTTGGGTATTGGCTTACGTATTGCGTGTGTGATTCTGATTGTGGTTGTGATTGTGGGTGTGACACTGCCAGAAAAGAGTGAGACTAACAATGCTTCAGTTCCTGAAACTACTACCGCACTAACAGCTTGGGAGAGGTTTGAGTTGGATGAGAGATACTTTAATGAGGGCACTAACGCAAAAGGGTAACTATCTTCTAATGTTTTCTATCGCTTGCTGAGTGAGTATGTTGAGACGATGGATGCTAAGAATAGTTTTGTGTGTACGCAGATCTTTACTTCTGTACAGCAGGGAGTCACATATCATAGCTTGCCACTTACTTATGGGGAAACATGTAATCTGCTACTAACAAGGTTTTATAACCAGGAAGAGATTCAGGGGCATATTTATACTCTGTTTGCGCCAAATGTGCGTAAAATTTTTTGACGCACAATCGGTGCAAACCCTGCCCCATATTTATACTTTGACGTCCGACCCCGCGGGCATCAAAGTTCCACCATGTGCGCCATTTTTTGGAAGGGGGAACCAGCCTTGCGTTAATTATATGCAAGGTGGGCGTTCCCTTCTAAAAAATGACTTTAAGGCCTGTGCGCCTTATTTATACTGTGAGGTCATTTTGACGCACAGGAGGGGGCAGGCCTTAAAAAAGTCGCCCAGCCTGATGGGCGCCGTTTTTTAACGCCTGGGTCAGGGCAGGCGTTAAGGGACCTGTGGGCTCAGAAGGAGCCCTGAGGTGCCCTCCCATGCCCCCAGGGACACCCCCTGCCACCTTTGCCCACCCCTGGAGGACACCCAAGGATGGAGGGACCCATCTCAGGGAAGTTGAGGTAAGTTGGGGTAAGTATTTTTTTACGTTTTTTTTTGTGGCATAGGGGGGCCTGATTTGGGCCCCCCTACATGCCACTATAACCAATGACCATGCCCAGGGGACATAAGTCCCCTGGGCATGGCCATTGGGCAAGGGGGCATGACTCCTGTCTTTGCTAAGACAGGAGTCATGTCAATGGAGTTTGGGCGTAAAAAAAAATTGCGCAAATCGGGTTGAGGCAAGATTTTTGCCTCAGACCTGACTTGCCCCATTTTTTGTCGCACAAGCCCCATTTTCCCATACGCTGGCGCTGCCTGGTGTGAGTCATTTTTTTTTACGCACACCAGTCCACAGCGCCGGCTAACGTCATTCAATAAATAAGGCGCCCGCATGGCACTTTGGAATGGCGTTAGCCGGAGGTAAAATTTTTGACGCACAACTGCGTTGGCGTTCTGATTCTTTACAGATCATGACTAATACTAGGCAGGAAAATAGAGGGAGTAGGCGTTGTAAATGCTTGGGTATTGGCTTACGTATTGCGTGTGTGATTCTGATTGTGGTTGTGATTGTGGGTGTGACACTGCCAGAAAAGAGTGAGACTAACAATGCTTCAGTTCCTGAAACTACTACCGCACTAACAGCTTGGGAGAGGTTTGAGTTGGATGAGAGATACTTTAATGAGGGCACTAACGCAAAAGGGTAACTATCTTCTAATGTTTTCTATCGCTTGCTGAGTGAGTATGTTGAGACGATGGATGCTAAGAATAGTTTTGTGTGTACGCAGATCTTTACTTCTGTACAGCAGGGAGTCACATATCATTGCTTGCCACTTACTTATGGGGAAACATGTAATCTGCTACTAACAAGGTTTTATAACCAGGAAGAGATTCAGGGGCATATTTATACTCTGTTTGCGCCAAATGTGCGTAAAAATTTTTGACGCACAATCGGCGCAAACCCTGCCCCATATTTATACTTTGACGTCCGACCCCGCGGGCATCAAAGTTCCACCATGTGCGCCATTTTTTGGAAGGGGGAACCAGCCTTGCGTTAATTATATGCAAGGTGGGCGTTCCCTTCTAAAAAATGACTTTAAGGCCTGTGCGCCTTATTTATACTGTGAGGTCATTTTGACGCACAGGAGGGGGCAGGCCTTAAAAAAGTCGCCCAGCCTGATGGGCGCCGTTTTTTAACGCCTGGGTCAGGGCAGGCGTTAAGGGACCTGTGGGCTCAGAAGGAGCCCTGAGGTGCCCTCCCATGCCCCCAGGGACACCCCCTGCCACCTTTGCCCACCCCTGGAGGACACCCAAGGATGGAGGGACCCATCTCAGGGAAGTTGAGGTAAGTTGGGGTAAGTATTTTTTTACGTTTTTTTTTGTGGCATAGGGGGGCCTGATTTGGGCCCCCCTACATGCCACTATAACCAATGACCATGCCCAGGGGACATAAGTCCCCTGGGCATGGCCATTGGGCAAGGGGGCATGACTCCTGTCTTTGCTAAGACAGGAGTCATGTCAATGGAGTTTGGGCGTAAAAAAAAATTGCGCAAATCGGGTTGAGGCAAGATTTTTGCCTCAGACCTGACTTGCCCCATTTTTTGGCGCACAAGCCCCATTTTCCCATACGCTGGCGCTGCCTGGTGTGAGTCATTTTTTTTTACGCACACCAGTCCACAGCGCCGGCTAACGTCATTCAATAAATAAGGCGCCCGCATGGCGCTTTGGAATGGCGTTAGCCGGAGGTAAAATTTTTGACGCACAACTGCGTTGGCGCAGTTGTGCGTCAAAAAGTATAAATATGGGCCTCAGTACTTCTCCTCAAACTTGGACTTAGTGTTTTCTTATGTGCCTATAATAGAAGATTTTGGTGAAACCGCTAGATACTATAGTATAAAGTTAGTTAAGGGATTCTTTCAACCAACTTCAGCGATTAGAACTTCTTATGCACATCGCAATAACCTGACATGCTTGCTTACACCCGTGGAGAAGAGCTGTCTAGATCACACAGAAGAAAAAAGAAGCGCCTTAAAAGGCAAATTAGAAAAAGGATTGCAACAGCAAGCTTTTGTGGGGAGTGGAGCTTATAGTACACTTAGGGCGCAAGGGAAATGAGCTTTAGATGCCTCACACATAGGGAAGCTTTGCGTAACTAGGCCAAAATCATACTATGACAAAGTGTTTGTGGGAACGAGGGAGTGTGAGCATGTGTTTTTGTTTCAAGCTAAGTGGACATTTATGTTGAATGGACAGGATCAAGCGATTCCTGGGTTCTTTTTTATATTTGGTCTTAATGCTTATTACTGTCTCCCTAAGGGATGGTATGGGACATGTTATTTGGGGATAGTTTTCCCAAAGATTTACGAACTTGGAGATTTGAAGAAGTTTCCGAAATTGTCTGATTTACATCGTACTAGACAGAAAAGAGAGAACACTGCTGGTGTAGTGGGAGACATATTTGAGGCAATAATTCCTTCAGTGGGGGTTATTTTAAACTCAATAAAGATTTGAAAGTTGTCTACTATTGTGGACAACAAGCTGACAAATTTTTCAGGGGCTATACTCCTGATGGATACTGAACTAGCTGCGGAGAGGTCTATGACTCTTCAAAACAGGCTTGCTTTAGACATTATTTTAGCGAAAAATGGCAGAGTTTGCAAAATGCTTAATGAGCGTCATTGTTGCACGTTCATACCTGACAGCAGTAGTGAGATTAGGAGCATGCTTACTAATTTGACTAAAGATAGTGCAGATTTGAAGGAGTTGAAAGAACCAGGTGTTTGGGAGAAAGTGTGAAAAGGTTTTGCATCAGTGGGGAATTGGCTTAGTAGTATTTGGAATGGAATATTGGCAAAAATAATACAGGTGATATTGATTGTTTTGGTTTGTTTATTTGGAATTTGGGTGACATGTAAAATTTGTAAAAGAATAAAAATAAGAAGAGCAAAAAATGATCTGAGGAGGGAAGAAAAAGAAAGAGAAAAATTGTTGAGGGATAATTTGAAGAAGAAAAAGAAATGTGAAGAAATTGAGTTACAAAATTTTAATTGATGTAAAATTTTGTGGGGGAAGATTTTGTGTGATGACTAGAGTCATCAGAGGAGGGATTGTTGGATTGTGTGTTTTATTAAAGATTTACTAATGAAAAGTTGCTTATACGATGTAATAAAGCTGCTTAGAAAATGTGTTTAACGTAGAAAAATAACGCACGCATCTGAAATGTGCCCACGGGGAGTGGTTACCAATATATACGAAGACTAATGAAAATGCTTATTAATGTTGAAATGTTATGCAATATGGTTTTAATTTTGTAGTAGTATATCACAATTAAGGTTTCATGTTTAGAGTTTGCTTCATTATTAATAAAAGGCTTACTTTAGTGAGGGCTTTGGCCTAGCAGCCTGGCCTCATATTTGAATTGTATTTCTAATGCATTTAATATGCTGCTTTTCCTGAAGGACGCAAAGCTGTACTTTTCCAGAAAGTTATGTATGTGCTATTGTAGTAAATTCTTTCTCATGAGAACCGACTGGTGAGAAGGCGATGTTCTACTTGTCTGCAACAATGTAATTGGTAACAGGTGCAAGGTTAACTGTACTAGGAGAAGACAATGAAGACACTGAAGGGAGCTGAAATGTAACATTTGTCACCTGACATTCCAAACCGTTGAAGACGTCAATAAACTGGACCAATCCGTGACATGGGAACTGTACCTTGTCGAACGTTTTAGCAACTTCACAGTGAATTGTTGGACAGAGATATAGATGCACCAAAAATTAGCAAATAGGGAACTTGGAAGTAACTTGATAGATTCAATTTAACTGTGTTGCACGAGAAGAAATCAGATATAGCCATTTACCATTTTTGTTCACTAGCCATTACCATTTTGACCACTCTTCTATTCTGCCATTACCCTTCAGCATTCTGCCATTGCCATTATTCATTTGCCATTTTGCTATTAGTCTTTAGCCATTCTTTCCGAGAGACTTATTCTCTGACTCATCTTTGAGTTGTTCTTTCATTAGAACCATCCTCTACTCCATTTCTGCATCCACACTTTGCCTCCTACCAAACTGAACCACCCTCTGTAATGTTCTTTTAGTTATTGATTTAGAGAACCATCCTCGGAAAATTCTATTAGTATGCATGGTTAAAAACCATCCTCTAGCAATCCTATGTGTCTTGAAAGAGACTCTTGCTTACCTTAATGCTAAAGACTTTGCCCCGTCCTAACTCTGCTGATGAAGAATTGACTGATGTCCTGAGGATGAAGACTGATGCTGTTTGCTGATCCGTTGGATTGGTAATTATCAAATACAATTGTAATTGTCTATTTGCCTTTTCTTTCTAGGTACCAACTGCTATTTTGATAGAGGCCTTACTTAGAAGTTTTTTTCCAAATTTGTGTTACTAAATTGTTTTGCATGAAGCCCAACATGCTAATGCTAATTCGAGGTTAGATAAGTGTTCACTGAGGTTATACGCAAATAGACAAATTACTGGATTCTTGTTTTGTTGATTCATGCACTAATGAGACTCTGCTAAGCTGATTCGTATTAATGATATGCATTATAATCTGGACGTATATACTCTATGCATTTATTCTAATTGAGTTTTATTGAGAATGAGATTAACCTACCTGACACTAGATTGTTAACAAAAGGGAAATAAATGTTCTAACTCCAATAAACTGGTGTGGTTATTCATGACTGAAAGGTCATGTGCGTTCGATTACTGACTTCTATTGAATTGTTTATTGATTACTGATTGGTTATTACTAAATGTTTATTGACTTATTTATTAATGATACAAAGAGGGTATTTTTGTACTGGGAAGTCCCCAAACGTGGTCCAAAGGTTTGTCGACCTGATTGCGGCTCCTTGTAAGTTTACTTATTAAGGCTCTGACGCGCTAACAGTGATTTATAGGACTGGAGACCGTGTCCATAATGACCTGAAGTGAGGAGGTCACCTTAGTGATGCCTGGCCACTAAAAACAGCACCGTGGAATTTGTATTTCTGCTGTCAATTATAAACTGTTGATATTAAACTCTTCTGCCAGGGCTGACCACTGGGGGAGATGGGCAGTCAGCATATCTCTTTTGATCATGTAATAAAAGTGACTAAGAAGACTGGGACCGTGTTAATGAATTTACTCACTGTCAGTGTGTAATGTTAACCCCACTGTTTTGGGGCCTTTCCTTTCGCGGGCACTAGGCCTACCCACACATATGAGGTACCATTTTTATCGGGAGACTTGGGGGAATGCTGAGTGGAAGGAAATTGGTGGCTCCTCTCAGATTCCAGAACTTTCTGACACCGAAATGTGAGGAAAAAGTGTTTTTTTGGCCAAAATGAGTAACAGAACCTGGCAAGAGCCCCACAAGTCACCGCATCCTGGATTCCCCTAGGAGTCTAGTTTTAAAAAATGTAGAGTTTTGGTAGGTTTCCCTAGGTGCCGGCTGAGCTAGAGGCCAAAATCCACAGCTAGGCACTTTGCAAAAAACAGCTCTGTTTTCTTTCGGAAAATGTGATGTGTCAGGTTGTGTTTTGGGGAATTTCCTGTCACGGGCACTAGGCCTACCCACACATGTGAGGTACCATTTTTATCGGGAGACTTGGGGGAACACTGGGTGGAAGGAAATTTGTGGCCCCTGTCAGATTCCAGAACTTTCTGTCACCGAAATGTGAGGAAAAAGTGTTTTTATGGCCAAATTTTGAGGTTCTGGGTAACAGAACCTGGTGAGAGCCCCACAAGTCACCCCATCTTGGATTCCCCTAGGTCTCTAGTTTTCAAAAATGCGTAGGTTTGGTAGGTTTCCATAGATACCGGCTGAGCTAGAGGTCAATATTCACAGCTAGGTACTTTGTAAAAAAACAGCTCTGTTTTCTTTGGGAAAATGTGATGTGTCTATGTTGTGTTTTGGGGCATTTCCTGTCGCGGGCGTTAGGCCTACCCACACAAATGAAGTACCATTTTTAGCGGGAGACTTGGGGGAACGCTGGGTGGAAGGAAATTTGTGGCTCCTCTCAGATTCTAGAACTTTCTGTCACCAAAATGTGAGGAAAAAGTGTTTTTTGGGCCACATTTTTAGGTTTGCAAAGGATTCTGGGTGACAGAACCTGTGAGAGCCCCACAAGTCACCCCATCTTAGATTCCCCTATGTGTCTAGTTTTCAAAAATGTGCAGTTTTGGTGGGTTTCCTTAGGTGCAGGCTGAGCTAGAGGCCAAAATCTACAGCTAGGCACTTTGCAAAAAACACGTCAGATTTCAATGTAAAAATGTGATGTGTCCATGTTGCGTTTCCTGTCGCGAGCATTAGGCCTACCCACGCAAGTGAGGTAACATTTATATCGGGAGACTTGGTGGAACACAGAAGAGCAAAACAAATGTTATTGCCCCTTGTCTTTCTCTACATTTTTTCCTTCCAAATGTAAGACAGTGTGTAAAAAAGACGTCTATTTGAGAAATGCCCTGTAAATCACATGCTAGTATGGGCACCGCGGAATTCAGAGATGAGCAAATACCCACTGCTTCTCACCACCTTGTTATGTGCCCATTTTGGAAATACAAAGGTTTCCTTGATACCTATTTTTCACTCTTTATATTTCAGCAAATGAATTGCTGTATACCCGGTATAGAATGAAAACCCATTGCAAGGTGCAGCTCATTTATTGGCTCTGGGTACCTACAGTTCTTGATGAACCTACAAGCCTTATATATCCTCACAACCAGAAGAGTCCAGCAGACGTAACAGTATATTGCTTTCAAAAATCTGACATCGCAGGAAAAAGTTGCAGAGTAAAACGTGGAGAAAAATGGCAATTTTTTTCAGCTCAAATTCAACATATTTTTTTATTTCAGCTGTTATTTTCTGTAGAAAACACTTGTAGGATCTACACAAATTACCCCTTGCTGAATTCAGAATTCTGTCTGCTTTTCGGAAATGTTTAGCAGTCTGGGATCCAGCATTGGTTTCACACCCATTTCTGTCACTAACTGGAAGGTGGCTGAAAGCACAAAAAATAGTAAAAATGGGGTATGTGCCAGTAAAATGCCAAAATTGGGTTGAAAAATGGGATTAAGTCTGCATGTTCCTGA
Organism: Pleurodeles waltl; assembly: GCF_031143425.1. NCBI lineage: Eukaryota > Metazoa > Chordata > Amphibia > Caudata > Salamandridae > Pleurodeles > Pleurodeles waltl. Next base: position 414,682,780 of record NC_090437.1, on the reverse strand, counting down.
AAGCTGGGAATATGGTGTTTTTAGCACTGCAAACTCTTTGTTGATGCCATTTTCAGGGAAAAAAACACAAGCCTTCTTCTGCAGCCCTTTTTTACCATTTTATTTTTTTAACGAAATTTTCGCTGTATTTTGGCTAATTTCTTGGCTCCTTCAGGGGAACCCACAAAGTCTTGATACCTCTAGAAACCTTAGGATGTTGAAAAAAAGGACGCAAATGTGGCGTGGGTAGCTTATGTGGACAAAAAGTTATGAGGGCCTAAGCACGAACTGCACCAAACAGACAAAAAAAGGCTTGGCACCTGAGGGGGAAAAGGCCTGGCAGTGAAGGGTTTAAAATTTGAGCCTAACTATAACGTCCCTGTAACCTTTGGTTTTTCAGTGAATTTCTATGTTGTTTTTTTTTAACATAAAGTAATTTTCCTTACAACATGTTAATATAACCACCACCACGCACAGCCTTTGGCCCTGCAGCCAAACCCTATAACAACCCAAACCTGCACTGCGCATAGCCTTTATCCATGTGCAGCGGGGGTTGGATGCAGGGCCTATAACCACCCAACCCTGCACTTCACACTGCCTTTGGCTGGAGGGCCTGGCCTGCGGCCAACCCATATAGCAACCCAAACCCGCACACCCCCCCCTACCTAGTCTGAACTTGGCCCCAGAGACTCCATCCCCTAGGGCCCAGACTAAATAGTAAAAAAAATTTAAGAGGGGGACCGCGCAGCCCGTCCAATGGTTCAGGCGCTATAGCTGTTCAAAATCCCTATGGAAAAATGATTGGGGAAAAAGTGTTTTGAAATTCCACCTTTTTTCTCAGCCCCCGCTTGATGTATCACTCCAAAACTTTCCAGGCAGATGCTGAAGTGAGCGTCATATTGTCTTGGACAATTTCGTAAAGATTTATCAAACGGCACCAAAGTTATTAGCAAAACCAAAAAAACTGTTTCTATAGAAACTAGGTCCTCACTATAACTACCTAGTGGTGACCCCCACTAGGTGATTGATATAGATAGATAGATAGATAGATAGATAGATAGATAGATAGATAGATAGATAGATAGATAGATAGATAGATAGATAATGTTGGGAAACAGTAAGTATAGTAGGGATCCAACATATCAAGATCTTGAATTTTAAATAGGCAACACATTTATAAAGGCTTGAGTGTGATGTTTTATTTATTCTGCTGTCACAACCATAACGAGGACGCCATAGGATTTGTGAATTTAGTGCTAAGATTTAAGCCACATCAGCAAAATGTATTTTGGCGGCTCTTTTATTGGAACGGTTTAGGCGGTGTGCACTCTGAATATCGACCCAGAATAATGATGGGGCACAATATTCAGAACAAAATATTAAAAATACACTTTTGTTGTCTCTCCTCATGTCTATTTTTATGCTTTTGTATCTATTGTTCTTACCATGTTTTGGACCAGATCGATCTCTAATATTTCCCTTCACGTCATTTGTAATTTCCTGTAACCCGTTTTGCATTATGTTTCTGTTGTACTACCTTCCCACACAGAACACCACACCACATGGACCATTCTTTAGAACTTATGTTGTCGTGACTTCCATAACAAACACAAAGAAAATTGCTAGTGGTTCACATTTATTTTAGGAGTTATAACCCATGTTCCTGCACCCATTAGTATGAGCACATTAGCGTTAAGAAATTCTGCAGACATTCTTGTGAAGTGTTATGAAATCTTGTACTAGTCGGAGAACCTTGTTAAATGCTTAAAGCCAATCAGCCGTATGAATTGCCTTCAAGTACGTCACTCCTCATTTTAGAACCTCTCTTTTTATTGAGTTTCCAACGAGAGGCTGAGCATTCTTCACACAGGGTTAATGTGCCAAGCCAATCAGGAAAGGGATTGGCACAAGCAACATTTAAGAGTGAAATATCAACATCTTGATCACAGGGTAGTATTGTTTTGCTGACAGCACTACCTTGAGAGGAATTTGACTGTTTCAAACACAGCACTTCAGGAGCAAAAACATGTTTTTCCTTGTAGGTTGCTTCGTTATGCAACAACGGATTTAACTCAGAATATTGAGGACAGCAATATATCAGGTATATTAAACCTACGCTTACCTATAAAGGCTTATCATCCCAATATTGTGATAGTCGATCTTTGGCCATGATAGTTTTGAGGACCATATTTCTTCACGATATTCCAGAAGCATACCACCATAGCGACACAGTAAAGCCGGAACCGAACAAACGTTCTCACGAAACTGAGCATTAACAGTAAAGAATTTCTGACTTTGACTTGCAAACATCAGTGCCCAGCAAAGTGACGAGTCATAGTGGTGATATCCAGTGCATCTGTTTCCTTTGTTATCCCACTCCCCTTTCTCCATTTCTGCCACTGGTGTAAATGTTCTTATTGTGGTGGTTAGCGGTGAATGAAGCGAGGAGACAGACGAATGCATTGCTTTATTTGGATCCAGAGTACAAGGTTAATGCTTTCGGACGTAATGAAAATGAGTGTGCTCTCTTATCTAATCATTGTAAATAGACATAAACCCGGCAATACAGAAACAACAATATATCCTGGACATTCTAAAGACATCATCTTCGTGCTGTGTTCATCTCATGAAAGAGATGCACAGTCTAGTGCCTGGTAGGCATTGTTGGCCCGGTTTAAATTAGCTATATATTCTGACGAAATTCATATCACAGTTATTCCCACATCCCTCTAGCCTCTAATGCATGTTGGTACCAGATGTACAACATTACTAACATTTTCCCTTCCAAATCTCAATTGATCTAGCACTCTGTTTTTTTCTTTTTTATTATTTTCCAATGTTAACATGTTTCGGCTCCACGTTATCTATCATCTTTCATCACATTTTCTTTTCTCTCAACGCCCCTTCAACGCCTGTATGGTACATCTACTTTGACCTTCTTCTACACAGTACTGATGTCTCATTTTCCTGTCTTATCTTCTATCTCTTTTCCTGTCCCTTCCGTCTAGCCGTTACCAGCTTATCTCTATAATGATTTCTTATTTTTTTACTTTTATATTACTGTACGTAAATTGCTTACTTGTAAGAACTGCTTTGAAGAAAATAAAGTGAAATGTACATACAGAAATATGCCAGTGTATACTACATAACAGTACAATGCAGTGCTCCAACACAATATACACAATATTTAACAACATATAATAACACAAGAGCACATAACACTTAATCAAGTCGTAACAGTTTTTGGGGCCATACACAATCTCAAAACAGTCAATCATAGACATAAGAATATAGTTTAAAACAAATGGCATTTGGTGCCGGTGTGTCTGCTTTTGTGTGTTGTGTTTGCTATGTGGAAGAGAACATTGGTTAGATGGGTGGCTTCAGCTTCCTTGAAGTGTAACTTTTGGGGGAGTTGAGCAGCAGATACAGGAAGGGTTACATCAGCATCTGACCTTACATTCAATGGGTAAAGGGCCCTAGGCTCCAGTAACTGAATGCAGTCTAGGAGAGCAATAGTCTACTCTATGGCTGCCTTAGATTTCACCTTTTCGCATGTGCTTCTGTTTGCAATAAAAACAACCTGTGCAAAATGGCTAGGGCTACTGTAGCAGCAGAAATTGTGGAGGTCAGGAGGATATTTTAGGCTGTAGAGAAGGCAGGCTTTGTGGATGATTCAGAAAAGGCACAGTCCTCAAGGTAACTGAAAGAGGGAGGGTACACCCACGCCCCAGTGTAACATCTGTTAGATGGACTGCAGAACGCTAACATGCTGTCATGAACTGAAAAATATTGGTGAGATTGAGCATGCTTTTGAGAAAGTCCAAAAGGTACCCAAAAGGTGAGAACACCCATAACTAAGCGAGGATGAAATAAACAAATTAGAATCAGCAGAAGATGGTGTGGGTAAACGTGGGTCAGCATGGAGCCAGGGAGGCAGAGGATGAAATTAAGTTAGGGGGGCGCTGGAGAGTCTACGTGGGTACTGCCCCTAATTAAGTAAGCTTGGCAGGCTTTGGGGTGGAAAGGAAGAAGCCATTACTATAGTGAAGCCTACAGCTTTCAAGAGGCTCAGCAAGGGGTCAGCTGGCCTGGGTAAAAAAGTGCACTGAGATAACATGGATGGGCTTCCAAGCTAGGAGACCATCAACTAGCACAGGACCTCTGGCACAAATGGAAGGAAGTGCAGAGGGTGGCATAGTGGTGCTAGATAGCTTGGTAGCCATTAAGCAAACGGGGAGAGAAAGTGTTTAAATAGAGTTGCTAAAGGGGTTGCTGAGAGAAAAGCTTGCTGGATGAGTGGAAGTTTTATGATTGTTGAGTTGAGTACTGGTGGAGCCCGGCAGTGAGAACAAGCGCTCCAAGTCAGAAGGTGACTTGCATGAGGAGAGTAGCTGGGTCTCTTGGTGGGCAAAGGCCATTTAACAAAGGGAAGATAGAGATGGAGACTGGTTTGTGGGCAGTGGGGAGATGACAGAACAGCAAACTTTAAGTTGTATCTTGTGGGTGTGGCCACAACAGTCATGCGAACTCAAAGCTAGATGAAATAAATAAGGTGGTAGCATGACAAAATAATTTACTTTGTTTAAGTATCTGATGGTGAGATGGAGAGTAACTTTGCAAAAAGTAAGATGCCATAGCTTACAGAAGTGGAAAAGGCTCCAGATGGATGACAGGGCCTCTCTACCTGTGACCTACATAACGTTGGTCCACATCTTTTAAAGAACTTATTAAAGTGTCAAATCATCTAATTAATGACCTTGAAAAAACACCTAATGCAAAATCAGTCTGGGACAGGTTGCCTGTTCTCTATTTCACAGTCAGATATCAAACATAACATAAACAATGCAGCTTGAATGTACTTACTTTTGACATACTGGTTTGTACTGGGTTGTCGTAACACTATCATACAGTGCATACAGTTTATGTCCAGAATTTAATGGAAATTCCCCCATGTAGGGTAAACGTCTGTGGCCAGTACTATCAAACCCTCTGAATTGATCACTGATTTAGAGAGGTGTTCATCCCCAGATTATCGCTGAAGATCCTGCCAGAGATCCTGCCAGACACTGCAAGACTGCAACACTGCTGCAGCATCCATTCTTGTGCTGAGAGCAGATGCTAAGCTAATTCTGAGAGGAGAGCACCTGATCCCAGCTAATCTGTGTTTGTCTTTCAAGGGAACACCCTCTCCCAGCCAAAGCCTGATAATTACATCTTCTTGCTGTAAACAGGAATGCAGTGCGCTGAATCCTAAGAAAATCTAGATGAAAGTTAAGCTACTCCATGCTCCCATAATACAGGGCATGGAAGTAGACTTTAGGGTGTTAGGTTGCCAATGACATTGCAACTAAGTTAGAAATGTTCATATTAGTCTTGCTTTTACTGACATGCATCAGTGCTGTTCTAATTATAGTATGTGTGGTTATTATTTGTGTACTAAACAGCGGGATGGAACTATTGAACTAAACGCTTTTAAATATAAGGTGTCTTTCTCCTAGTGCAGTTCGTGTGACATGCTGAAGAATGAAATTAGGTTTGAATTACCACTGCATCCTTGACCCCTTTTAAGGGGCTGTTAGAACCCCATAAGGCATGAACACCACATCAGCAAGTATGCTGACCAGGGTTGTGTGGGGCTACAACAGTCTGGACTTTCATGCTCAATCACTGGTGTGCTGAACTAAGTTCAGGCAAACCTAGGTGGGGAAATCAGACCTTGTAGAATTAAGCCAAAGCCTTAATTTATGCAACAGAAGAAGGTATTTCTGGGGTGGCTGGATTGCATATCTATAAATTTGAGTCCCAAGCCATTGGACCACTAACAGAAGTGGTCAGTTTGGAAATTTCAGGTGTAAGAAGCTATTAAGAGACAGTTGTTGCTGAACTGTTTCTAACAAAATGTAAGTGAAAGGTAATTAGCACAGGTTTCTGTACATGGGAGTGGCAAAGACACTTAGGGGGTCATTCCGACCCTGGCGGTCTTGCCGCGAATGACGGAAGCACCGCCAACAGGCTGGCGGTGCTTCCCTGCCCATTCTGACCGCGGCGGTAAAGCCGCGGTCAGAAAACGGGGTCCGGTGGTTTCCCGCCGGATTTCCCCCGGCTGGGCAAATCCTCCATGGCGGCGCTGCTGGGGATTCCGACCCCCTTACCGCCAGCCTGTTTCTGGCGGTTGACACCGCCAGGAAGAGGCTGGCGGTAACGGTTGTCTAGGGGCCCCCTAACAGGGCGCCAGCATGCTTTTCACTGTCTGCCTAGCAGACAGAGAAAAGCGCGACGGGTGCAACTGCACCCGTCGCACACCTGCAACACCGCCGGCTCCATTCGGAGCCGGCTTCAGTGTTGCAGGCCTCTTTCCCGCTGGGCCGGCGGGCGCTCCCTTGGCGAGCGCCCGCCGGCCCAGCGGGAAAGTCAGAATGGCCCCAGCGGTCTTTTGACTGCGGAGCGGGCAAATGGCGGTTCCCGCCGGGGTCAGAATGACCCCCTTAGTCACATCTAATGGCAGCTAATTGCAGTTGCAAATGGATAAAGATGGGTAACTGCTACTTTGGGTAATATGATTGAAATAAAGATTGTAAGAAAGTGGGTCTCTAGTTAGCAGAGGTAAACACCCTTTCCATGTAGGGACCACAATCCTAGTCAGGATAAGTCAAATATACTCCCTAAATTAACATGTGCTTACCCTGTGGTAGCTTGGCACAGAGCAGTCATGCTTAACTTAAGAGGCAATGTGTAAAGTATTTGTACAACACTTAACAGTAACAGAGTGAAAATGCCACAAAAAGACACCAAACCAAGTTTGATAAATAGAATATGTGTTTTATGAGTAAAACAAGACTGAAACAACAAAAATCCAATAAGTAGAAGTCGAGATATGAATTTTTAAACAATATCTGCATTTGTGGCGTTTAGAAAGTTTCGTATATTTAAGAAAAGTGCCACTGCACCCAGTGCAGTGCCACTTTCCTTGCAACCCTTAGCGCCTCCCTACTGCCATCATGTGTGCGTCGTATTTGTAATACGGCGCACAATGACGTAGGGTAGGGGGCAATAGTATCAACATTTTTGACGTTATTGATGTACTATTCATGGTTAGCGCCAAAATGTTGGCACTAACCATGAACAGTACATGGGGACCCATTGTAACCAATGGTGTGCCCCCTTTTAACACCTGTTCTGAGCAAGCATCAAAAATGCTGGAAAAAATTATGCAAAGAAATCTCTTAGATTGGATTTTCGCCCCCCTTGCATACATTATGCCATTTAACATCACGTTAGCATCAACAAAATGAGGCTAATGTGTCGTTAGATGGCACTAGGCTCTCTTAAATCTGTACCAACCAGGGCTATATGGTGGCGCTAGACTGGGGTAAGTCCAAAGTTCAGGCTGGCCACGATGGAGTGCAAGCCAGTTACAGGGACCAACCAAGTCCCATTAAAACAGTACCTTGGATGGAGGGTTGCATTGACGTTGAAGATCGTATGCAGAGAACAGAGGAGGCGATGAATCAGTTGCCATCCACACAGTCAGGGGGGTGTGTTGTCTTTGAGCTGCACAGTCATTAATGCAATATACTTGAGGTGCGGCATCGAAAACCTTTGCGATGAAGGTGATGTGCCATCATCAAGTCACGCAGCCAGGTGATGCGAAGGCGATGGGCCTGGGTTGATGGATATAGGAAGCTGGCGCTTTCCATAGTGGACCAAAATGAGGTACAATGTGCAAAGAGTCCAATCAGTCCCCAGAGGTATCAAGGGGCACAAATGACAACCTAAATGCTCTATTTTTGGGTAGCATGGTTGAGCAGTTTGGCATATCAGTGGGTAGTGCTAAGCTTGTAAGGCACACACTTATACAGTAAGTGAGACACACACTCAATAAAGAAATCGGACATCAATTTATAAACAAAATAACACATAATTTTGTATAAACTTTGATGGCAAGATCACCGAAATCAGGTGTGGTTTCATCCCTGGAGGTCCTGGGGACCACGATGACACCATTGGCCCTCTTCAACACGGGCTAGGCGGCTCAAGTGCCTGGTGTCGGGTTTCTGGTGGTCCAAGTCCACTCAGGTCATTCTTCACTGCCTAGAGATACAGGGAAGTATCTCTTCTATTCCAAGGGAGGTGTTTTTTGGTGATTTACGAAGCACTGGCAGTTCTCCCACATTCTTGGAGGCTGCAGCAGCAGGACAGGTCAGTTGTTCCTCAAAGGTCCAGTGCAGCAGGCAGGCAGGCTGGCTGGCTGGCAGGGTTGGCACCAAGTCAATTGTGCTCCTTAGTTCTCGTGTTAGGCAGGCTTCTTGTTCACTCCTTGTTTTGCATCCAGTGCAGGTCTGATGTCCTGCTATCAGGGGGTCCCCTAAATACTCAACTTAGGGGGAATTAGGGGAGTGAAGGGTAGTAGCCAATGGGATACTTACCCTTGGGGTCACTATACCCCTTAGATTTCCATCTCCTGTGGGGAGTGGACATCACCCTGTCCAGCCTTCCTAAATTCCACTATGCACAAGATGGTGGAATTTCCTAAGTCGTGTCCACTTCTGGATGGTCACCCGAGGGGTGTTCCCTGTCTGGAAATGTGACATGTCTCCTGCATAGCTAATTTTCCCAATGGCCCAGGTACCAGATGGGCCCTGGGGAAGGGGGGTTGGCATCTTCCTCTTAGGAAGACCAAATCTGCATAGCAAAGGCGGTGGGCTTCTTTCAAAGCAAAGGCGGTGGGCCTTAGAATGCAGGTCATCCTGGGGGGAGGGGCGTTCCACACCCCAGCCCAGACAGGCTTTTGTTTCTGACCTCTACAGAGCAGGGGCTGTCATCCTGGAAGGTCAGTTTCTCATCTGCAGATGGCAGAGTGGCCAGAACCGGTCAGTGAGCTCACCAGTAGTTGGTAGGTTTTTCAGGGGGCACCTCTAAGGTACCCTCTGGGTGCATATATTAATAAATCCATCACATGAATCAGTAAGAGTTTGTAAGTACAATATGTTTGATACCAAACACCCCTATGTTCAGAGAAGCCATCATGTAGCTGGGAAACTCATACTGACCAGTGTCCAGCACATGTATTTAGAATGGCTTCCCTGCACACTTACTATGTCTAAGAATTGACAAAGACAAAGGGTGTGAGAAAAGGCCTCTTTTTGACATGGTTAGCCCACACCTTTTGCCTGGTGTATGATGTAGCCTAGATGTTGTTAGTGCCGAGGAACCCTGCTAACCAGGGCCAGAGCTCTTTCCTTAAACTTTTGTGATGCACTGTCACAATTGGAGATACTTTTAGCTGCCCTATAAGCCAAGCCTGGGACATAGTGAGTAAGCAGAGCAGCCATTTTAAATGCATATGCTGGACACTGGTCAATGCGAGTTTGACAGCAACATGATGGCCCCTGTGAACCCTGGGTTGTTTGGTATCAAACAACTCAGAATAATCAATCAAAACTGGTGCCAGTATTGGATGTATGACAAAATGTACCCAGGGATCTCCTTGGAGGTGCCTCCTGGAAAAGCTGACTACCCTGGCATGGTTGCTGACTGGCTCTAACCAGCCTGCCACCACCAGACAGACAATCTACAACCCGGGGCGAGAGATCCTTCTCTCTGGGTTGCAGAACAAAGCCCTTACTGGGTCGAGGTGCCAACATCCCCTCCCTCAGGAATGTGTACTGCCCTGTAGGTGAGCTTCAAAGGGCTTACTGCCTTTAGAACTTGACCCCAAGGCCTGCTGCTAGCACCAGATGGCCACCCCCATTGCAAACCCCCAAATTTGGCGGGCGTAACGGTAGGAAATTCAAACAAAGGGTAGGAGGACTGGCCTGATTTCCACAACAATCTGAAGACCTAGCTTTTCATTTGGTCTGCTTGTGAGACCATCAAGACAGCCTTACAACATGCCTACTCTCACCTACTTAGTGCCTGGTTACCCTCCCGGTGACAAGCAGCACTCTACAGATCAACCTTACATTATAAAGTTTACTCTAGGGCCCGTATTTATACTCCGTTTGCGCCGAATTAGCGTCGTTTTTTTCGACGCAAATTTGGCGCAAAACTAACGCCATATTTATACTTTGGCGTTAGACGCGTCTAGCGCCAAAGTATTGGCAAATAGCGTCATTTTTTTGCGTGAACGCCTTCCTTGCGTTAATGAGATGCAAGGAAGGCGTTCCCGTCTAAAAAAATGACGGCGACGCAAATGCGTCGTATTTATACTCCCGGGCAAAAGTCACGCCCGGGAGTTGGCGGGTCAAAAAAACCCGCATTTGCGCCACTATTTAACGCCTGGGTCAGGGTAGGCGTTAAGGGGCCTGTGGGCTCAAAATGAGCCCACAGGTGCCCTCCCCTGCCCCCAGGGACCCCCCCTGCCTCCCCTGCCCACCCCAGGAGGACACCCAAGGATGGAGGGACCCACCCCAGGGACATTCAGGTAAGTTCAGGTAAGTATAATTTTTTATATTTTTTTATTTTTTTTGGGTGGCATAGGGGGGCCTTATTTGTGCCCCCCTACATGCCACTATGCCCAATGACCATGCCCAGGGGACACAAGTCCCCTGGGCATGGCCATTGGGCAAGGGGGCATGACTCCTGTCTTTACTAAGACAGGAGTCATGAAATGGCGTCTGGGCGTCGTAAAAAAATGGCGCAAATCGGGTTGAGGCGATTCTTTTGCCTCAACCTGACTTGCCCCATTTTAAGACGCCCTAACGTCATTTTTTCCCAACGCCGGCGCTGCCTGGTCTACGTGGTTTTTTTCCACGCACACCAGGCAGCGCCGGTCTGCTTGTGCCGGCTAACGCCATTCCATAAATACGGCGCCCGCATGGCGCTTCAGAATGGCGTTAGACGGCGCTAAATTTTTTGACGCTAAACTGCGTTAGCGCAGTTTAGCGTCAAAAAGTATAAATATGGGCCTAGGTTTCTAATTTGGTGTGGTGTTCATCTTGTGTAGTTTTCTCACTTTATTACTGTTTGAAATGCTGCATAACTACTTTACACTTTGCCTCTAAGTTAAGCCTGACTGCTCTACCCCAACCTACCAGAAGGTTGAGAACAGGTTAATTTGGGGTGTGGTTTGACTTTGCCCTGACAAACATTGTAGTTGCTGCTTTAGTAGGGTTTCACCTCCCCTAACCAGTAACCTAATTTCTTACATTGGTGGCAGCAGTAAGATGGCCCACGCTGCAGAGGAGATGCATCAGTAGTGCTGGATCCATAGATGGATTGACAGACCAACTTCAGGCCCACTTCCAAGGGTCCAGGACTGGGGTGACACCAGTTAGGAGGGCAGAACTCACAGTTGGTAGAGTCCAGGTGCTGGGTTCAAGGTTGTTGAAAGCCTGTTATTTCCCTGAGGTTTTTGATCAGGAGGCCAGCCAGCTAGGCCCTTCAGACACTCTGGGGTCCTGGGTTTAGAGATGCATGGCCAGTCATCTTAGGCAAGCTAGATGTCAGAAAGTGAGCACAGCAGGGCAGCAGTCATTTAGAACAGCTGTTCAGCAGAGTGACAGTCCTCTCAGCAACACAGCAGGCCTACTTTCTGGGAGAGTCCACAGGCCCAGAAGGGAAATTGGGCCTAAAGGTCAAATATTTTATACCTGGTGCCTTGAGGCATCAGGTATCCCCTTCCTCCTTGTCCTGCCTCCAGCTTGTCTGGGGTCAAAACACTAGTGACAAACACATTGTGAGAGTACTCTGGCAGAACATTTGTGCTACAAACGTGTGGTAGGTGACAGCTCCTCCTCCTGGTTAACTGAGAGTAACCCATCCTGCAAGCACCTATTTTCCCTTTGTCTCACTGTCTGGGAGCAATATACAAAGAACGACTGCCAGCTACACTTAATCATGTGGCCTAGGAAGAGGCTTCAGGCACCAAATGGTTGGGACAAGAAAATTCTGACTTTCTAAAAGTGGTATTTCCAAATTGTGATTAAAATCAGGAAAGAAGGTTTTTCAATACAATTCTTTAGACACCTGTCTACCTGCTCCCAGTTGAAGGTTACATTACATTGGATGCAGTAAGATACCTCCAATGTTATCCTAAAGGAGAGTTGGACCTTGCAGTAGTGAAAAACCAATTTAGACGTTTTTCGTTACCAGGACATGTAAAACTTTAAAGTATGTGTCCTACTTTTTAAATTCACTGCCACCCGCCCTCTGGGCTATGCAGGGCCTACCCAAAGGATGATTTATATATATTAAAAGGGAAGGGTCCGACCTGGCAAAGGGTTTATTTTGCTAGATCAAAATGGGCATTTAAAACTGCACACAGATGCAATGGCAGACCTGAGACATGTTTAAAGGGTTACTCAAGTGGGTGGCACAATTAGTGCTGCAGGCCCACCAGCAGCATATAATTTACAACCCCTACCACATTTAATACCACTTTACAAGGGATGTATAAGTAAATTAAATGTGCCAATTGGGTGTCAGCTAATTGTATCTTGTCTAAAGGAGAGAGCACAAGAACTTTAGCACTGGTTAACAGTGATAAAGTGCACAAAGTTCTAAGTGCCAAGAAAAATGGGTTCAGAAAACAGAAGGGTGAAGGCCAAAGGTTTAGGGGTTTACTTGCAGAAAGGACCAAGTCCAACATATTTGCTGGGTATATAGATGCCTGAGAGTGGTACATGGTGAATCTTGGAAATACATCAGATTCCTCTGGGTTCCATGGGTGTTGCCTGGGACACCCTCAAGCAACACCCATGGAATGCCCATTTCACACAGTATTATGCATGAAAGGGGTCCATATTTACAATGCCATGAAACACCACACAATGTGGTTTTGTGTGACCTTGTAAATATGGGCTGGCACACTGTGCCACCGGAACGTCAACAAAATGACGCTCCAGTGGCTTTGTGTGCCACTAGGGCCCTGTAAATAAGGCGCTTCAGAGGTGCTCCAATGTTTTTCTTTTTAATCTTCAATTTCAAGATGGCAGACACCCATCTTGGAGCAGTAAATTAAATATATAATGAGTGAAAGTGCATTATTTAGAAAGTAGTGGCACAGCAGTTATTTGACGATGCCAAGTCTTTGCAAAAAGAACATTTTGAAAAAATAACACAATGGGCGCGCCAGGTGAGCTATGGTTGTGCGAACAGGGCTGACTGAGTCGTAAAAAAAACTCCACGAGGAGATGGGTGCAACAGGGAGCAGAGAGGGCCAGCAAAGCAACAGAGGAGCTGGGTGGCTTTCGAAAATAAAAGCCACAATAAATCCTAGTGAGATAAGAAAGTGGCAGGGGAAGAAATTGGTGAGTTTCAGGATGGGGAAGCCTGTGCGGAGCTGTAGGCATGTTAAAGGGGTTGCAGCGCCTGGGAGAGTGCAGTAAAACATATGTTCTCCCATGTAGTACTGAAAGAAAAAGGTAGTTCCCTGATGTTAAGCCATGGTAGGATGCGAGTGATCAAACCAAATGATGGTAAAGACGCTATGCTCCAAGTATGGACAAACACTGGGAGCAGAAGGGAAGCCATTGAACGAGAAGCAAGCAAATAAGAATGAGAAAGAATCCAGCCAATGGTAAGCAATGCCTGCCCCAGAACTCACTATAAGGGACGTATTTATAGGCCCCTAGCGCCACAGGAGCTACACTTTTTGTGATGCTCCTGGGGCGCTAAGCACTGCGCCGTATTTACAAGGTGGCGTTAACCCACTTTTTGTGGCTTAATGCCACCTTGTAAATACGGCCCCTTTCCACGCAGCACTGTGCGTGGAAGGGGCGTGCAATGGGTGTTGTTGTTAGCATGCCACAGCAACACCCATTGCATTTTGACGCTGCCTCAGATTTATGAAATTTCATAAACCTGAGGCAGCGCCAAAACCTAATGCCATCCCTATGGGTGGCATTAGCAGGGCCCAACGAGGGGGGAATACTTTCATTCCTCCTCGTTTTTTGCTTTTTCTATGCGTGCTGCATTCTGCAGCATGCATAGAAAGAGCAAAATGCCAGGAATTATTGTTTATGTGCGGGAAGGTGTCCCTTCTTGCACATAAACAATCATTTGAAAATAATGCTTTGGCACTTCTGTGTGTGCTGCATTGTGCAGCACACACAGAAGTGCCAAAGCGCCATTAGTGATTGTTTATGAGCAGGAAAGGACACCTTCCCGCAGATAAACAATCACACACCCTCAATGCAGACATCCTTGCATGATGATGTAAGGATGCCTACATTTGCGCTGGCAGCTAAATTTAGCGCCAGTTCAGGGGGAAACGCAGGGGTGCGCCGTATTCACTTAAATACACGCATCCCTGCGATTCTAAAGTGACGCAGCGCTGAGCTGCAAATTTTGGCGAGGCACCGTGCTGCACCACTTTTACTTAAATCTGGCCCTAAGTTTTTTTTTTGGGTGTCGTCTAAGGTCTTCTACGTTTGATAAACCTAAAAGTTTATGTAGGAGAACCCAATCAACGATTAAATGAGATAAGAGAGAGGATCTATGAAAAAAAGGATTTTGGGCAACCTACGTTACACATGAAATGCATTTACTATGATGAGTTTGACAACTTGGTGAATTTCAATGATTGAGAACTTTTGTGGGAACCTGCTTAAAAGAAACATCTCTCGAATTGCAACAGGTCCATTTTCTCATCCAAATCATACAGATCAAATTTCCAACGGGTCTGCCATGATTTGCTCATATTTGGGAGGTGATTCCATCAGATAAATGGACGACTGGGCCAAATTATCATGTGAGCTGCAGTCGGACTCCTGACTGTGATGAAAATTATGACTTTGATGAGCTGCTCTTATCACTGGTTGTGGTCTGCTCAATCGTTGTGTAGTGTTGTGTAGAACAGGTTGAATAATGCGGACTTGCTCAGAAGAGATCCAACGCGTGTTTCTTCTTACACACAATAAACAAACAAGGCAGAGAAAAAGAGCCAAGCTCATAATACCCAATGTTACACCCACCACAATAATTTCCTCCTCAGGGTGCGTCATTTCTGATGTGATCTAAGGTCTTATGCACAGTCATGGTAGAATGGGGGTTTAATTTAGAAAATGGACATGCCACGGTGCTCTTCTCTTCATTCGTCCGATGATCCTCTTCCAATATTTCGTAGCAACTACTTTCCTTTCTTTCATCTACTTTTGCTCTTTTGACTCCAAACGCAGCACGATTTTAGAGTTCCAGTTTTGGGGAGGCTAAAAAATAGTAAAGGACAATTAACCTTTTGAAGACAAACAAATAATGGAACATTTGCCTACATTAGGTTTAGGAGCTAAATCCGCACTCATGATACCTTTAGATTCGCACAATCATTTTCTATGGGTGGAGATGATTCACACATTGGCATATGTGTCATAGTTGAAGCTGAATGCAGACTGCCTTTTTAAAAGAAAAGTGAGCTCACAAAAAAGTAACACCTGCTTTTAACACCTCCCAAACACAGCCAAACTAAGAGCGCAAGTGTTTGTAGCTGCTACAGCTTACTTTCTTCTTTACACCTCAGGCACTGCCCTTTCCATCTCTGGTCTAATTTTTAGTGAAAGCAGCAGCTGGAAAAGAAAGTAAGTAGCTCTAAAACTTCTGCTTACCTTCTTTAGTTCCCACTATCCATTCTCTGGGTACTCAGCAACAAAGAGGCTGATGAAGGACTAGTAGAGGAGTCACTGTTCAAGCTAGAAGCACCTGATATATACATTTTAGCGCCGCATTGCGCAAACTTACAAAATATAAATTAATTTTGTAAGATTGCGCCGCTTTTTCGTCAGAAAATGACGCAAATGCAGTGCTAAAAAAGTATAAATCAGGCTCTAATGCCCTGATTTATACTTTTTCACGCAAACCAGCGTTAACGCAGGTTTGGGTCAAAAAGTTTACCGCCGGCTAGCGCCATTCCTGGAGGCCAGCCGGGTGTCATATTTAAGGAATGACGCTAGCCGGCAGTAAGGCCTGATTAGCATCAAAATAAATGACCCTAACCGGGTGGGGGTGGCGCAGGGGAAACAGGAGGTTGTGCGTCAAAGAATGCCACTAGTCAGTCTTATAGTCAGAAAAATGACTCTAACCTGACTAGTGTCATTTTTTGACGCACAACCCCATGGACATGACTCCTGTCTTAGCAAATACAGGAGTCGTGCCCCTCTGCCCGATGGCCATGCCCAGGGGACTTATGTCCCCTGGGCATGGCCATTGGGCACAATGCCATGTAGGGGGACCCAAGTTAGCCCCCCCCTCCCCGGCATTGCACTTTTAAAAACCTGGACTTACCTGGGATGGGTCCCCCCATCCTTAAGTGTCCTCCAGGTGTGGGTGGGGTGGATGGGGGTGTCCCTGCGTGCAGGGAATGGCACCTGTTGGCTGTTTCCATTCCCTTTGACAATGGAAAATGGCTCACAGGTCCCCTAACGCCTGCCCTGACCCAGGCGTTAAATAATGGCACTAAACAGGCTTAGCACCATTAGTTAAGGCCCTCTTCCTCCTGTCCGTGATTTTTGCACGGGAGGAGAAATAAGGTGCAAAGGCCTTAGAGTCTTTTTTTGCCTGGGAACGCCTACCTTGCACCCCATTGACACAAGGTAGTTTTCCACAGGCAAAAAATTACGTTAACTCCAATATTTTGACACTAGACGGTCGAGCATACATGTTGGCAACATGGTTCATCGCAGAATATGGCACACAACTAAGACACCATCAGTCTATAAGGGACAAAAATGGCTCTTACATGAGGCAGTGGATGTCCTATTTCCTTGGTAACATGAGTGTATGACCAGACCCTTGACAGCAGTAAGTCGTACAGCACCTATCTTTGCAAGGACTATTTGTGACTAGAGTTCCATATAAACAGAACATAGACAGCACAAGTGCCACACCTATGGCAAGCATTGCGCACATGACATTCCATGTACATGTCAGCCCTTTTCCTAACTCCTGACACACCCATGCTCCTGGTCTCACCCCACCTGTCTGAAGAGGTCCCTGGAATGGTAATATGTGTCCCCAGATATTCCCTTCTCTCCACACACAGACTAACAATAGTAATCCAGTGTGCTACACCCTTTCCTATGGTATGCCATTGTCATAGTACATCTGACTGCATGGACGTCAGGTCAATTAATACACTGGCTTGTAGTTTCTAAGCCCTGTTATCACCTGTAGATTGCTTCCCATGTGAAAGGTACTGTTGGCCATTTGAACTGGAATCTCACCTACAGCCTTGTGATAAACTGGTGCAGCACACACCTGTGATCACCTCCATGCAGACCACCCATTTGAACATGCACTGCCCCTGCAGATGCTTGGAACAGCATAGAAGTTGCTATTTTGGCAAATAAATTGCTAGAAATTAAGCCGTGTAACACAGCCCTTGGGTTTATGTGTCACCTTCCAAAAAACAGGACAAACACAGTTTCCCATGTCAACTGTCTTGTTCTTCCTCCAACCAGTGTAAGTCAGACCACTGAGTATGAACCTTGTGAAATTGCTGGATCCTGATTGACCCTGCATCCTGTCAGCCTGACTGGCACCTGTCTGTGCTTTACCCTAAAGGTTCCTTGTGGCTACATATGTACCACACTTGCTTTAACAAAGCACACATTCCTCAGGGGGGATTTTGTCAGGTGCTTCCTCAATGCATACCCAAATACATTGTATAGCATCATCTGCTTTTTAATTGTACCATAATTTTAAAATTGTCTTGGAACACCAAAATCATGGACTATCCCTTGTCTGGGTCTCATGTATGCATGAACGACAAAGTGTGACAGTGTACCAGGGCCGTATGCAGGGATTGGGTATGGTGCCTCCAGCAGAACGCGCAACCTCTGATAATGTGCATGAAAAGTCCACACATGTTAGGACCCTGACAGTTCACATGCTGAATCAGATTGCTCACAACATATTGATGGCCTATGCGAGCTGAAAAGCTGCAAGACTAATCAACACAGAGGCTATTATGTTCCCAGATGCAGTGGGAACTTTACAGGCCAACCTGTGTACAAATGTTGTAATGACACCTGCCGGAACATGACTCCTGAGATATGATCTCACTCAGCACAACAAGGTTGCCCTGTTGACAGTCTCATAACACGTCTGCAGTGACAGGGTGGGACCATCCCCATGTAGGTTCTCATGTCCTCATCAACTTTACTTCCATTGATCTCCGAAGGATACTCAGTAGATACAGGAATAGCCGCCACTGACTCATGATGAGACCTGGACGTAACTGTGACAACATAGTCCCCTAAAAATATACAGGATCAACATTGGACCACACACATGAACCAGACACCTCTGTGCAATTGATCACTGGAAATATGTGGCCACGTGCTGCTTCATCTGCTGGTCCACCACTGCCACAGGAGAGTTGTGGCTCAGTCATATGACCACAACTGTGGGGTGATATTACAGTTGTGGGTCACCTTTGGCTGTCTGTGCCAATAACATGGTACCCACTTAGTCTGTGCATGTGCCTGACTCATGGTGGGTTCACCAACAAGTGCCTAGGAAGCAGTTTCCAAATTTCCAGGACATGGGATGGGCAACTTTTGGACCATTGACATGAACAAGCGTCTGTCATCTATCCGGTGCATGCTTTGTCATTTGTGGTGTCTACGTTACCCAAAATCTTGGAAGGGCACACAACAGATGTTGCTACATGTATGACTAACACATGTCCTCTCTCATTTCCACACTGACTTGCATCTAAGGTATGGACACATTGACATCACATTCATACAAGCATATTTTCAATAATGCATCTTGTGATACACACACACTGGGTCAACAACTACATTAGTAGCCAATGCACACCCATTGAGCCATAGGCATTGAGGTATTGTACTTATGTGCGTCACCTTGCTATCCTCTCCTGACGCCAAACATGCCCAATTTGTGCAATACATATATGTAGGCCACACATATGGCCATCTAGTGCGTAAGCCAAGAGTGAAAATCCTGTTAAGGAAGTAGCAGATCATGGTCCGCAGCAGTATGATGTCTCACATGTGCCCATACACCGTCAAGACCAAAGTGGATGCAATCAGCCTATCTCAGTTCTGTCACAAATTTTAGATAACATTAATATGGTAAAATGACCCAAACCCAGTTAATGCCCTGAAATTTCGACGCATACGCATCAACAAAATGACGCACAAGTGTAAAAAATGACGCTTATGCCCGAAAAACGACGCATAATGCCCTGAAAACGCCATTGACTCTTCCACGCTGTACCTCAGAAAATTGGTTAAGTGTTAGCCTATTTCTAAATATATGGATGCGGGCTCATTTTTACTCCTGTGGATCGAAAAAAATTACGCCCAGACTGTATGCGTCAAAATGTTTTGACACATAACAATAAAAACGGCAGCCATTTTATGCAGGAAGTGATGTAATAGGATATCCTGTTTACAGATTATGTACAGTGGGTGTACTTTCACTTTCACTTTGCAGTCTGTGATTCTTCTAGACTATGTGGCTGTGTTCAGAGTTTTGTCTAGTCAAATTGTGCTTTTGTCTCCTGTGTGGTCCATTACTTGTCAGTTTGTGAATAAAATATTGTTGTTGTATCCTGTCTGAGTGTTTATTGTCTACTATTGTCCAGTATTGTATTGTCTTTGTTGTTTTTGGGAGTCTGTTGTGGGTAGTGATAGTTTGGGGATAGTTGGGCTCTTTTCGTTGTTTAGTTTACGTGTTTCTTATTCTACTTTCCCCCTATTCTCCTTTGTTCTCCTTTATCCCCTTTTTTTGTGCTAAGATGTTGGGTAGGAGGAGCTTGGGGGGTTCATATGGCTGGTGTGCCATTTCCTCCCCCTTATGATTGAGGCAGGTGGGCGGGTGATACAGGGGTATCACACTGAGGCACGGAGGATCCGGTGGGGAAAGGTTCTGCATCACTTGCAACGTGTATATCGGAGCCAGAGGAATGACCACCAGCTGAAGCACCGCTGGGCTGACCTCATCTCCAGGGAGCAAGATCTTCTGGACCACCTGGGAATTGTGATTGGTGGCCCTGTTGGTGAGTAAAAATAATGTAAATGTGCACGATTAAATGCTCTGTAGTGACATCAGATGATTTGTACAATATCTGCCGGCTATGTTGTTGAGTGTGTGGAATGCTTTGGAAACATACAGGGTCGTAGATGGGCTTAATGTAAGTTGGTGCCGCCTTTGTGTCAAACAGCAACACAAATCAGGAGCCAATTATGTATATATAGGTCATATTTGCCTGTGAGGTATAGATTTTCAAAATCATTACAGACATTTGTTGACGCAACAGCTAGACTGACTTTCGAAACACAACATGATGCAGAAAATAAGTGAAGGCTTCACGTCAATTGATGATAGCAATGTGGCCCAAACAGATTTCTCATGTGTGTCTGGTGAGTGTGTAAGGAAAGCGATCACGGAATTTCTATAAATGTTAGAGATTATTGTGGTCCTTCATCATTTTGGATACATGTCAGATCTGGATCTGGAGACATAGGGAAAAAGTGCAAAGTGCCCTCTGCTAACATCTTACACTGGTATTTGGTGTTTGCTGTTCCACTTTTCATTTAGGGATGGCTGGCCAAAGGTATGCACATGGGTTCATATCTCTATGGTTGGTGCAACTCATCATAGCTGGGCCACATCAAATGAAGAAACTGTAACAACATGAGGGCTTACAACTGTCCCTGCCCCTCTGTACATTGTACCTATGTGTCATAAATTTGTCATGGCCACAATGGCTGGTTGAATGGTAATGCACTCCTTGAGGAAACTGGCTTTTGTATGTCTCTCTTGGATACACATGATGAGACAAATACACTCCATTATTATGTCTGCTCACTAATGAAGGAGCATGTTTGCCACCACATGATAGTTAGGGCCACTGCGTGTGTGCAGATATGTGTGTAAATTTCACTGGAGACCCATGGTATGTACATGTTAGTCGTGCTATATGTGATACAGGATCATGTCTGAGTGGATTTACTTACTTATGTAATCTTATACATAGTATTTGTCTTTGGAATTGTTGGTCAGTGCACAGAATTTGAGCACATTTCTCCCTTCCATGCCTTACAGATGGACCCGCACCCTACACTGTGGGCGAGGTGGCTACATTCGAGGACCCCGACTACTCCAGTAAGTGTTGATATGTCTGTTATGTGTTGTGTTTGCTGGTGATATGTGATGGACTCCTGTGTTGAACAAATAGCAAGGTGTGATGGCCCATCATTTGTCTTGATCCATGAGTGGGATTTAATTTTCTCACCATTTTAGAGTTGGCCAATGCTTATCCTATTGTCTTATTTAGGGATTCTAGGTCAGTCCTGTAGGCCCGCAGTGTGAATGGGGATGAGTCATGTGGATAACACTTGTATCAGCAAGAGTCGCACTGGACCTAATCTGTGATTTAGTCAGCCTGTCAGATCCACATTTTCCCAGAATGGGGCTGCAAAATGCTTACAAACAGACTTCTGCTTCCCTATTCACTAATGTACCAATTAAACTGTCGATTGAACTTCCTAGCAGCATGTAGCTCCACATGTAGTGCTACGAGTATGTGGCACTTGAGTGCAATGGCCTAGGTGTGCATGCAAATCATGCCCAGGGGTGTTCTTGCATCTCTGTGTTAGCTGTAAGTCATGGCTTACTGGAAGTATATGATGTGGACAAAGGTCTACATTACCAGACATGTGTGGCGCTGGGATTGGTCAAGGGTTTGCTGTCTCCTATTTGTAGATACACCTTACCTGTGGTGTGTGTTTTGAGCCAAACACATGTCCTGCTTTCATAAGCTTCCTGGGTGTCCATGTTGTTTGAAATTGTTAGTTGTTTCTCCACCCCCCAACCTCAAACACAGGCATGGGTTTGTGAATAGTGCACCTAGGACTGATGATACAAGTTTGTTACACAGACATGTGAATCAGTGAATCTTTTGTCTGAACCTAGTATACACACTCAGGTTTAGCACATGAGTACTATACTAGCAAGTCAATTTACAACTTGCAGATCATGTGGCCCTAGATTTCCATCCCGTACAATGACATTTGTAGCCGTGGCACAGGAGGAGGATGTGCTGCATGATTGTTAGCTGACAACTGGCAGAACTCTGATGCCAAAACATGCCAGTTGTTACCCATCTTGTAGGGTTTGGATGTGCTATGTGTGATACGACCTTTGTAGGCTGGCCTGCCATGTACTTCCTCAGGGACATTCAATGATGTGTATGATGACATGAGCTGTTACAAGTACAGTAGATGTATTGTCTGATTTACTTCTTGTGCCATTTCACACAATTTAGTTCCTAATGTAATTTTTTTCATCTGTCTTCACAGCTGCTAATATAACACCCATCCAGGTGCGTGAATTCCAGAGGCGGGCAATGCGGTACCAGCATATACTGCAGGTAGAGTCGGGGTACCGAAGAATGGCCCGCAGATACAGGAACGAACTGGCCTTTGCCCACCACAGCCACCACCAGCACCAGCACCACCACCACTACCACCCAGGTGGCACCACCAACAGCTGTGACCGTTGTGGCAACAACATCAGGAAGTGCTCCAGGCCCTAGCACTGGACCACCTGCAGGGCAGCCCACTGACATTGACCCTACACGGCCCCACACTTCCTCACCTGGCACACAGACCACCCCAGCTATTGACCCTGCTGCTTTTGTGGACATGCAGTGTAAAATGGACCGTGTCCTCAAAAAAATAGTCGCCTGCGGCAGGATGTTCGCCATATTAACCGGCGGGTGCGGTCCATTAAGCGGACCCTCCGGAGGGCCAACCTCTAGACATTTTGATGGACATGATTCCCTCCCCTCCCTCCTCTTTCCTTATTCTTATACTTTGTGGGTTTAGGGGGCTTAGTGTTCGGTTAGTATAGGCTGTTAGTTTAGTAAGTGTTAGTGGGTGGGGGGTCCTGATTATTTCAAATATTTATTTTTGAGTGTGTTAGGCTATGTTGGGGTTCTTGTGTGTTTTGAAAAAAAAAAACAAAAAAAAAACAATGATAAAATAAAACATTCACAAAAAAATATATTTGTTTAGTATAGGATAGTATGTGTTTAGGTTAGTATCTGTTGTCCTCCGTGTGTCCCGTCTCATAAGGGGGGTGGGAGGTTGATGTTTAGAATGTTTTGTTACATGTGATAAGTAAGTTTAGCTTAGGTTAGTTAGGGACAGTTGTTGGTAATGAGTAGGTAGGGTAGATTAGGGTAGGTAAGGCTTTTCCCCGAGTTTTCTCTTCTGTTTTTATCCTTTAATAAATATGTAGTAAACCCTTTACAGTATGTGTGAAATGCTTGTAGATCAGGGCCTTGGCATGTGTACATGATTTCTTTTGTATTACATTTGTGTCCTATGCTTCAAACAAATTCCAACTGAGCTGTAACATTGGCAGCTACCCCAAAGCTACCTTGCAAAGATTTGACCATTCATTGCAACCACCAATCGCAGTTACTGTGGATCCAAATGTGCTTTTTTCAATAAGTATGTTTTCAACGTCACATACTGTGCTTCCAGATTTGGTATTGGGGACACTGTGTTATGTCTGACTGCAGTCTGATGTTCAAGAAAACCCTTGTTAGCTGAGTGGTAGTAAGCACTCTTGTAGTATCATGTTCATGACTCACATAGATCATTTGTGACACTGTTCAGCATGATTACTTATTTGAATGTACACTCAGACACCTTCATTCATGCAGTTTGTTGACTGTTTGCTTAGATTTGTGGGCAATGTTATATGTGTTAGTATTGCATGGTCGGCCCTCAGGGGGTCATGATTGCATTTGTGCATGCAGTGGAAGGTTTGGGGTGCGAGGTGTTGTGGCAAGTCCCTTACTGCATTGGTGAATTCCTTTACAGTTTGTTGTAGTCCTTGCAGGATGGATGTTAGCGCCTGCATGGCTGCTGCCTGATCTGCAGATGATATCATGCATGAACGCACCCCCTCTAGGCTGGCTGCCATAGTTTGCATCCCCACCCGCACCTCCTTGGCCAGCTCCCGCTGTACTCCGACTACAGTTCTCTCAAAGCTGGTGCCTGTGTCATCTGAGTCTTCAGCTGTATTGGAGCTGGCAAGTCTTACAATTGGGGTTGTGGGTGGGTCCTCTGTGATGGCTGCTTGTTCTGTGCTCCTCCTTGTGACAGAAGGTGGGGTCTGGAGGGTTCCAAGGACATCTTGGAGGGTCTGGTGGCTGATGTTTGTCAGCTCATCATCCATGTCATCAGGGTAGTCCTGGACAGGCATATCTGCAGGAGATCCATCGTCCTTTGCAATGAAATAGGGTACAATTAGTGTATCTGTGTTGTGGCATTGGTGATGTGACATGCCTGCCTTGTGATGATTTCACATTGTGATCTGGGTTCCTGTTCATTGCTCCAGTCTTTCAGATGGGCATTCTCCCAGGCCTATGCCCCACCTGCACGCCACATGTATTGTGGTACGTTATTAGACTTGTCGACATCATCTCCTCTAGGTGTTGGTTTAGGCCAAATGGTGATTTGCCACATTCTTGTCCTATTCAACCCTCCGTCTACATCCATTCTCATGGTGAGACCTTTCACTGGCTGTGGGTGCTCTGGTGGCACTAGCAGCACACTTAACAATCTGGACCCGCCCCAGTCTCTGATCTTTCACATCCACTTATATGTAGTTGAAATGTAGCGTATCCTATGCATAGCATTGTTATGGCACGATATGGATGTTAGCATTGGTAATGTGTACAGCTGATGTTGGGGAATTTGTGGACATTGGATTGCCCTGATAGTCGTAGCAGTGTCCTATTTCCTCCTCTGACTGTGCAGGTGTATTTCAGTGACCAGTTACATGTGTCCTCCCCCTCAATGCTGTTGCCTGAGCAGTCTGACATTTGGGATGTTGCATTGTGACCCAGGCACAGGATGGACCCTGGCATATGCTGCATGGGTGTGACCTTAGTGCTGTGTAGCTCCTACTGTTGATGACATTGGCTGATGTTTGCAGGAACTATGGGCATTCACAATTGACAGGACTGGAACATTTGTCTTGTTTCAGGAGATTGTTAAAGTTGTCATCCTCAGCCCACTAATTTAGGTGTGTGTGATCCAGGGCCATTGGCTACTTGACCAGCACACACAGCGGAGGTGGTAGTGGCAACTGTTGTCACTGTTACATTCCAGTTGTCGGTATGGCTAGAGGTTGTTAATTGGGCCCTAGTTAATGTAGGGGGTGTAGTGGCTGACGTGTGACGGGATGTCAGTTTGACGTTGTGCCCTTCCCTCCTGGTGTGGCTTTACCTTTGCTCCATCGTTGACATGGCAGCATATCCCCATGGAACTGTTGTTGGTGTTGTGTTATGGTGTGCCCCAGCTTCTGTCTGTACAGGCCATGCCCCCATGCCATACCCCTTTACCCATACCACTCCATGTATATGATGACTTCCATGCATTTTGTGGTCGGCATCCTCCCCCTGGTTGTAGTTGACATTAGTGCATTTTAATTCCCCATGCGACTTACCCTGCATGTGTGTTGTCTCCTGGTGGTCTGCGCTGTCCAGTCCTTGAATCCCTGTGACAATCTCCTCAGGGATGCTGGCTGCGACCATCTCTTGTGGTCCAGGGCCTCCTGGTGTGCTGGCCTCCAACCTCCAGTCTGCAGTGCTGCCTTCCTGTTCCTGGCCATCTTTTCCTTGGTCCTACACTTGCAGTCATGCCAGCGTTTCTTGCACTCGATGACTGTTCTGAGTACTTCTGCCACACTGTTAATCTTGTCAACAATTTGTTGCCATATTGCCTCTCTCCTACTGATTGGCAACTTTGAGGTTACAAACAGTTGGTGCTGGTGTTCCGTCACCTCTTTAACCAGAATTTCCTGCTCCTCTGCACTGAAGCAACACTTTCTTTTCTTCTTCAAACTGTCCTGGGTCTTGTGTGGGTCCTCCTGGCTGGTTCCTGGTCTGTTGTCATCTTCCTGGGGTCTGTACAGGCATCTGGGATCCATTTTGGCTCTCCTCTGCTGAAATTGCTGTGTTTGCGGGGAATTTTGACGCTATTGCGTAAAAAAACGCAGCATATCCGGTTTGCGGTGTCGTAAATCGACCCACAGTAATTTCTGCTGCGTTAACGTCGTTTTGCTTAACGACTTGACGCTGCGGTGTGCGTAAAAAAAATGACTTACACCTGTGGTTTCGCCGCCGGTGCACCGAAATGGCATTAGCCGGCGGTAATATTTTTGACGCAAAACTGCGCCAGCGCATTTTTGCGTCAAAAAGTATAAATATGGCCCTTAGGGCCTTATTTATACTTTTTGGTGAAAAACTGCACTAACGCAGTTTTGCAACAAAAAGTTTTGCACCGGCTTTCCCCATTTTTTAGCACCAGCTGGGCACCATATTTATGGAATGGTTCAAGCCGGTAGGCTAGCGTAAAAAAAAAAAAAGGACGTTAGGCAGGTTAGAGTCAAAATAAATGACTCTAACCAGATTAGCGTAATTTTTATATGCTAAGGGGCATATTTATACTCTGTTTGCACTGAATTAGCATCACCTTTTTTTTACTCTAATTCGGTGCAAAACTAACTCCATATTTATACTTTGGTGCTAGAACCGTTTAGCGCCAAATTTATGGAGTTAAAGTCATTTCTTGGAATGGAAACCTACCTTGCCTTAATGAGATGCAAGGTAGGCGTTCCCGTGCAAAAAATGACTCTATGGCCTTAACTCCATATTTATACTCCCATGCAAAAATGGTGCAAGGGAGGGAGGAGGGGTCAAAAAATGGGGCAAAGCTTGCTTTGCTCCATTTTTTAAAGCCTGGGTCAGGGCAGGTGTTAAGGGACCTGTGGGCCTATTTCCATGGTGGAACAAAATGGAATAAGCCCAAAGGTGCCCTCCCCAGTCCTCAGGGGCACCCCCACCCACACCAGAGGGACTGCGGAGGATGGGGGAAGCCCATCCCAGGTAAGTACAGGTAAGATTGCATTTTATTTTTGAAAGTGCCATATGGGGCCCTGAAATGGGCCCCATACATGGCACAGGGTGCAATGGCCATGCCCAGGGGACCCTTGTCCTCTGTGCTGGCCATTGGGGTGGTGGGCGTGACTCCTGCCTTTTCTAAAGCAGGAGTCATTTGGCATGGTAGGTTTAGCACCATAAAATGACGCTAATCTGGTTAGAGTCATTTTATTTTACTCTAACCTGCCTGAAGTAATTTTTTGGTGCTAAACCCTCTTCTTCTATACTGCCAGCCCCACCCGACTAAAGTCATTTTTTTTTTACCCTAGCCAACCCTTTGCACCGGCTTGCACCATTCCATACATGTGGTGCCCGACTGGAGCACAGAAATGGTGCACGCCGGTGCTAAACTTTTTGGTGCAAAACTTAGTTAGTGCAGTTTTGCAGCAAAAAGTATAAATAAGGGCCAATATTTGTAAGTTTGCGTCACTTTTGCATAAAAAAATGACGTTAATGCAGCACAAAAAAAGTATAAATCAGGGCCTTGGAGCTAGACGGGTCTAGCACCAAAGTATAAATATGGAGTTAGTTTTGCACCGAATTAGAGTTAAAAAAATGACACTAATTCGGTGCAAACAGAGTATAAGTATGTCGAAGAGTATAAATATGCCCCTAAATATGGCGTTAAGGCCATAGAGTCATTTTTTGCTCGGGAACGCCTACGTTGCATCTCATTAAGGCAAGGTAGGTCCCCACTTCCAGAAAATGACTTTAACTCCATAAATTTGGCGCTAGACGGCTCTAGCACCAAAGTATAAATATGAAGTTATTTTTTCATTGAATTAGAGTAAAAAAAATGACGCTAATTCAGTGCAAACAGAGTATAAATATGCCCCTTAGGCCCATATTTATACTTTTTTTAGCGTCGCATTTGTGTCGTTTTTTGACGCAAAAACGGCACAATCTTACAAAATATAATTGTATTTTACAAGTTTGTGCTGCTTTTGCGTCAAAAAATGCCGCAAATGTGGTGCTAAAAAAGTATAAATATGGCCCTTAATTGCACTGATTTTTACCTCAATGGGATTTAAAAAGAATATGACAAGATAGTTGATCACCCTCCCCTGAAATCAGGTTTTGAAAAAATAGTGGGAAATGAAACTGGATAATCTTTCTCTGTTTTTTTACAGTTAAGAGGAAAACACTTGTCCAGACTATCTATTACACAGAATTTCTGATCTTTACTCAATGGAGGAGTGCCTCCAGGTTTCCATCAATAGAGACCTGGACCACCCTGAGTCTAGGGCTATTTCTTACAGAAAAAAATCTGGAAAGGTGAGAGCATTAGGCCTCATTTGATTGCATGGAATGTATGAGTAGCTAGGCAGGGATCACAGTAGCCCTGACGAAGGCCAGAGACCCATATGGGATTTAAAGAATGGCCGAAACAAAGTGGGTTGGTGGTCTGGTGAGTCATCATTATGCACCCTACACACAGAATTTATTCTTAATCATAAAGTCGATACTCCGGATATACCTCAAGATATATTGACCTTGTATTTGGATTCCTGCAACTATCCAATATTTGTTTTATTTAGGAACTCCCAGCAGTGATTGAGTTTTTCATGGTGGTATTCACCTACCATGGTGGGGAAATCACAGTGATGAAGCATGCCATGTAAAGTTATGGGTGGGGAGATATCTACAAAACATTTTTTGACTTAGGTAGAGCACAATCCCGCATATCAGTATTTAGCAACCTGGCCATTTACTGGGCCCAATTCACAAAGGTAAATTTACACTTTTGGTCTAACATTAGACCAAAAGTGTAAGTTTACGACTTCTTGGCTTTCACAAAGGTAAATTACGAGTAGTAACTTTACATCCGCACTCGGGCGGATCATCCACACATGGATAATATGTACTCACGCCGGATCAGGCAGAAATGGATGATGACACACCTCTGTAAGTGCCTACCATCCCCCACTCAGCTCCAGCGGAAACTCCTCAGCCCACACCCAATCACAGCCTTGCTGCATACATAAAAGCAAAGCTGACACATATAAGCCCTTTCAGACCTTGCACCATGTTGTTGAATGTGTTTGTTGGTTTGCCCCTTGCTATGCGACAGGATCATTTGAGGAGGAAGAGGAGAAGGAGGAGGAGGACGACAGTAAAGAGGATATTTAGACAAAGGATAAACCTCTTTGGGATACCGTTTCCCTCCAGACGTCATCTTGGAATTGGTTTGTGAGTGGGAGCAGGATCTTGACTCAGTGACCTGCAGCTCCCACGCCATCCCAGGCTATGTCAAGATCCTAGCAGCTTTCCATTTCTTTGCTGCGGGGTCATTCCAGAGGGTCACAGGTGACCTTGTTGGCATCTCCCAGGCAACCCAGTCCTGATGCCTGCATCAGCTACTGAGCTGTATGAATAGGAATGCTTATTGCCACAAACGAATGCCCCATACACTGGCCAGAAGGCAAAGGATAACTAGGGATTTTCTCTTTTCCAGCTTCCCATGTGTGCTGGGTGCAATTGATTGCACTCATGTGGCTCTTCAGCCACCTCACCACAATACACACATCTTCTTCAACAGACACCGTTGGCACTCCATCAACTTACAGGGTGTCTGTGATGCCAGTGGTAGCTTCAATGATGTACATGCAGTATTCCCAGGCAATACCCATGACAGCTATGTATTCTGCAGGTCACCTCTTGCACGGCGGATGGCAGTGGGAGAATTTGGCAACATGTGGATAATGGGTAAGTACCAAGCACCACACAAGTATGAGATGTATAATTGTGTCTGTACATGTGCTCAAACATCAGACAGAGCTGATCCTCATCCCACATTCATGCCCCAAACAGACACAGCATGTACCACTTCACACAGAATGTACTATACATAAGCATGAGGGACATTATTCAAATATCGTTCCTTTTCCTTACTCAGGTGAAGCTGCATATGCATTTTCTCCTCATCTCCTCACACCATACAGACGTGCAACCACTGTGCCTCAGCAGAGGTACAGTAGGGCACACAGACGTACATGAACCATTATTGAATGCAGTTTTGTGCTCATGAAGTCAAGATTCAGATGTTTTGATTGTATGGGGGGAGATGCTGCTGTACTCCCATCATCTTGTGTGCAAGATTATAGTAGTTTGTTGTGTATTGCTCAACAGCCTTAAATCATGGTTTACACATATCTTTGAACCCTCAGCTAGTTCTGAATATGGGCAACCGGACCACTGTACAAAACAGAGGGCAGGGTATGCAGGTGCATGACCAGCTAGTTGACACTTTATTTTACCTGAACAACATGTGTCAAGGCCTTCATGTGGTTTGCAGTCTGTTGTTAAGGATGACTGGTGTAAATTTAACACTCTCTCCGCATATGCCATCCTGAGACTACTTTGTGACTCATACATGATGTTTGTATACAACAGCTGTCCCCAGGAGTCAAAAGATTGTCTGTGCATGTTGTTATGTGCATGTCATGGACTAGTGTGTCAAATGTCACTTAAGGCCTCATTGGCTCTGAGGGTCAAAGCTCAGCATGTGTGAGACCTCCCTAGATTGTGTCACAAGAAGGCCCTGCTTCACAAAGGGCATTGCCCATCGGGGTGAATTTACCCCATCAGAGGGATGTGTCCCTGTAACCTAGGTGGATTTTCCTGCCATGAGATATTGCAGTGTAGTGATTGTAACCCAAGTACAATGGTTGAGGTGCCACTGCCAGTAGTACGTAGGCATGGCCTTACTTGGCCAGGGGGGTATTGGGCCTTTGTCACGGGCACTGGAGGGGAGGGGGCAGGTCTCATTACGGTGTTTTTTTTCAGAATTGGCATTCCAATATGTGCAACCAGTAAAAATCAGCAATCCTGCATGATCCATATATTTGAACTTGCAGTTTCTGTTTGGAGCTGGTGTTACAAACTAGTCAGTGCTGCAATGGTTTCCCAGTCTTACACTGTACCTCTGGCCCTTGGTGTACTTGGTACTATGGCCCATATTTATACTTTTTGACGCAAACCTGCGCTAGCGCAGGTTTGTGTCAAAATTGTTACACCGGCTACTGCCATTCCTATGTGCCAGCCGGGCGTCATATTTAAGGAATGACGCTAGCCGGCGCTAAGGCCCGTTTAGCGTCAAAATAAATGTTGCTAACCGGGCAGCGGAGGTGTAGGGAAGAATGGGGGTTGTGCGTCAAAGATGGTGCAAGTCAGGTTAGCATCAAAAATATTGACTCTAACCTGACTAGCGTCATTTTTTGACGCACAACCCCCATGGACATGACTCCTGCCCCCTGCCCAATGGCCATGCCCAGGGGAATTATGTCCCCTGGGCATGGTCATTGGGCACAGTGCCATGTAGTGGGGCCCAAGTTAGGCCGCCCTATGGAACTTAAAAAAAACATGAAAATACCTACCTCTACTTACCGTAGATGGGTCCCCCCATCAATGGGTGCCCTCCAGGGGTAGGGATGGCAGGGGGTGTCCCTGGGTGCAGGGAAGGGCACCTGTAGACTGCTTCCATGGTCTCTGACCAGGGAAGTGAGCCCACAGGTCCCCTAATACCTGCCCTGACCCAGGTGTTCAATAATTGCGCTAAACAGGCTTAGCGCCACTATTTAAGGCCCTCCTCCTCCCGTGCGTTATTTTTGTGCGGGAGGATAAATAAGGCACAAATGCCTTAAAGTCATTTTTTGCCGGGGAACGCCTACCTTGCATCTCATTGACACAAGGTAGGTTTCCAAAAACCAAAAAATTATGCAAACTCAATAACTTTAACGCTGGACGGATTTGCGTAAAAGAAAATTAGGCAAATCCGGCGCAACAGAGTATAAATATGCCCCAGGGATTGACATCACAACCTGAGCCTAGATTAGTGATACAGAACAGTTTCCCAAGATGTGAGTAAGATATATTGACCACATGTATCATAATGCAATGCAAAGTGCAAAACTGTGCTGGGAAGTCCTGTAGTGTAAAGTGTAACCACAAAACATTCTGGGCCATATTTATACTTTTTGACGCACAACTGCTCCGAAGCAGTTGTGCGTCAAAAATGTTACCGCCGGCTAACGCCAATCCTACGCACCATGCGGGAGCCTTATTTAAGGAATGACGTTAGCCGGCGCTGCGGACTGGTCTGAGTCCAAAAAAATGACTCAAACCAGGCAGCGCCGGCGTAGGGGAAAATGGGGGTTGTGTGTCAAAAAATGGTGCAAGTCAGGTCTGAGGCAAAAATCATGCCTCAAACCGGACTTGTGTCATTTTTTGACGCACAACCCCCATTGAAATGACTCCTGTCTTAGCAAAGACAGGAGTCATGCCCCCTTGCCCAATGGCCATGCCCAGGGGACTGCTGTCCCCTGGGCATGGTCATTGGGCACAGTGGCATGTAGGGGGGCCCAAATTATGGGTGTCCTCCAGGTGTGGGCGAGGGTGGCAGGGGGTGTCCCTGGGGGCAGGGAAGGAAACCTCTGAACTCCTTCCGAGCCCACAGGTCCCTTAACGCCTGCCCTGACCCAGGTGTTAAAAAACGGCGCACATCAGGCTGTGCGCCGTTTTTTAAGGCCCACCCCCTCATGTGCATCAAAATGACGCTGGGGTATAAATAAGGCGCACAGGCCTTAAAGTGATTTTTTGGGCGGGAATGCCTACCTTGCATATCATTAACGCAAGGCAGTTTCCCGCATCCAAAAAATGACAAACACAGTGGAATTTTGACGTCCGCGGGGTCAGGCGTCAAGAGTTTAAATATGGGGCAAGGTTTGTGCCAAATATGCGTCAACATTTTTGACGCACATTCGGCACAAACAGAGTATAAATATGCCCCTCAATTCCTCCCTTATTATACCTGCCTTTCCTACATGCTTGCATATGCCACTTTTGAATTTAGCTTTTGATTGTTTTTTTTTAAAGATTTCCATTCTGATTACAGTGACACACCAAGCAAACAGGTTCTTCGCTCCGTATGCGGAGCGTACACTCTGGGTGCACATGATCTGCATTCGGGGCATAGAATCCGGCGACAGGCCAGCACCCAATGATAATCAACAGGAAGTGACACAGAGGAAATGCAAGGCAGGAAGTCCCTGACAGGAAGTTGTAGGCAGCCGTTTTCTAGTCATTCTGAGTCATCCTCTGCTACAGACAGGATCCTCTGCCATCCTGCTTCTCAGTCCACCCTTACTGCCCCCAACATGGCAGAGGAAGTTGAGGAGAGGGCACCCCTGTCAGTGAAGTGGAATCGGACATCTTAGCTGGGGGGTGCTGGACATCTACCTTCAGCTTTAAGGGGGCCTGAGGACCAGCTGAGCAATGCAGTGCTCACCAGATCTGGGAGAAGATTGCGAAGCCCTGCAGTGGGCGTTTACCACTGGTGGGCCAGAACGTGCCACAAGCGCTTGGAGGACCTGAAACGTTAGGCCCATGTGAGGGCCCAAAAACTCTGGGGCAGTCCTCTCAGCCCCACGTGCACCGGCCCCACCTCACACCACTGTACAGGAGGGTCCTGAGTACAGCCAGGCCGACCCTTCATGCTCAGCTGGAGCAGCAGAGATCTGGTGAGTGTCTGGTAGCATAGTGTGAGTGGTAAAAGAGCTGTACAAACATGTATCACATGTCACCATGTACAGAATCTCGACATTTGCTGCAGCAGTCATGACGCCAATGCCCCATGGGACCACACTGGAAGCAATGGCCAAAGTGCATACTGGGACTTGTAGTGTGCTGGACACTACAGTGGAAATATCCATCACTCATGCATTTATGTGAAGAAATCCAATGCCTCCATAATGTCTGGTGAAGCAAGGGCCTTATCACTGCTGGGTGCAATGCCAAAAGGATGGTCCAGACACTGTCCAGTGTGAGGTCAAGATGTCACATTTTGTGTGTTGGATGTTGTGACATGCATGCTCTTTCTGTGCCTCTCGTGTCTCTATGCACAAAATCACAGCAATTGCAGCAGCAGTCATAAGGACAATGCCCTATGGGATCAACTTGGAAGCACTGATCAAAGTGCATTCTGGGACCCATAGTGTGCTGAACACTACAGAGGAAATAGCAATTACTCCTTCATTTATGTGAAGAAATACAATGCCTCCACCATGACTGGTGAAGCACGGGCCTTGTCATTGCTCGGTGTAATGCCAAAAGGATGGTCCAGACACTGTTTAGTGTGAGGTCAAGTTGTCACATTTCTTGTGTTGGAAGGTGTGACATGCATGCTCTTTATGTGCCTCTCATGTCTCTTTGCACAAAATCACAGCAATTGCAGCAGCAGTCATAAGTCCAATGCCTAATGGGATCAACTTGGAAGCACTGATCAAAGTGCATTCTGGGGCTTGTAGTGTGCTGGACACTACAGCGGAAATAGCCATCACCCATGCATTTATGCAATGCTTCCAACATTACTGGTGAAGCAGGGACCTTATCACTGCCGGGTGCAATGCCAAAAGGATGGTCCAAACACTGTCCAGTGTGAGGTCAAGTGGCCACATTTCTTGTTTCAGATGCTGTGACATGCATGTATCACCAGTGTATAATATCATTTCTTGTATCTTGGAGTAATGGCTGACTTTGGAATACCTGTCTCACACAAAATGGTTCCAGAATTCCAAAGGTTGAACGAATGCACATGCCCTTGCAACAGCAGCTCGTCTGTCTCATGTAACAGCTAACTAGCTGAGCCAACTTTGCACACGTGTCAACTGGTGTGCAGATCCAACATGTATTGTTGAACTGCTAAATGTGGCACATGACATGTAGATTGGCAGATAGTTTCACGAATCCCCCAATGCATGTACTCACAGCTTAACAAAGGACAGGGCCAAGGGCTGGTTTTCACTTGTACACCCATTCAAACATTTATATGTAATCAGACCATGCTACCAGCAGATGATATGCAATATTTTGAGGCTACCAAGTTTGCACTTGGCAGGGTGATCATTGACAAATAGATTCATATTTACAAAGGTAAACTTGGACCAAAAGTCTCTTTTTAGACCACAAGTCTAAGTTTAGACCTAAAGTCCAAATTTACTCTTAGTAAACTCAGGGGCAAATATATGAAAAGTGAGCTGCACCTAGTGCAGCGCCACTTTTCTTGCGCCTGTTAGCGTCCTCCTAACGCCACCATGTGTGCACCGTATTTAAAATACGGTATACCATGGTGGTAGTCAGGGGTACTAATGTCATATTTTTTTATGTTAGTCCGACGCTTTGCCAGATTAGTGTAAAAACGTTTAACGCTAATCCTGCAAAGCACCCTGAGGCCCATTGACAACAATTGGAGCCTCCCTGCAATGCCTGCTCTTACCAGGTGTTAAAAATGCAGATAAAAATGACACAAAGA
Source organism: Pleurodeles waltl (assembly GCF_031143425.1). Lineage (NCBI taxonomy): Eukaryota > Metazoa > Chordata > Amphibia > Caudata > Salamandridae > Pleurodeles > Pleurodeles waltl. The sequence continues at coordinate 414,647,561 of NC_090437.1, read as the reverse complement.
AATCTCTTAGATTTTGTTGCGCCATTTTTTCACCCCCAGCGCCAGAACGCCCCTTTGCATACATTATGCCTGGTGCAGGTGTAATGTGGCGCAAGGGGTTACAAAGTGGCACTGTATTTTTGGCCTTCGAACGCCACATTAGCGTGAAGAAAATGATGCTAATGTGGCATTGGAATGGTGCTAGGCCCTCTTAAGTCTGGGCCTTAGACTTTTAGTCTAAGTTTAGACGTTTGGTCGAAGTTTACATTTGTGAATCGGGCCCACGGCTTTGGGGTGGACAACTTCCTCCAGACCGTGTTCCATCTCCACTGTAGACTGACTTGTGAAGAAGACTAGGTAGTGAGAACAGGAAATCGTTGTCCCAATATCTTTGGGTTAATTGAACTTCTGTCCAATAATTCACACATACAGCTTTTATGGCCGTTGAGAATCTGGACAAGATTTTTATGGTTTGCTTAAGGTTAGGCTTTGTCACTACAGCAGGGTATTCCATCCTCAATTGTGACAGATGTCATTGTGTGAGCTATGTCTGGACAATTCAGTGATAGTACATATTCTATTGGGAATCAAAGTCACCTGGAATTGGTCAGTGAGATCAAAGGTGAACGAATCAGCATTTGGGTCAGATATTCATGTGCCTTGCCACGATTTGAACATCAACTACATAATATTCTCACTTCTGTTTCGGTGGACCCAGCTGCCCAAGAAGAGCAAGGAGAGGACCGGGGACCGAGGAGACCTACCTGGGGTTGACGGCGGGCACAACCTCTATTGTCTACTGAGGAAGCAGAAGAGGAGGAGGGACTTGTACCATCTACAGGCAGGGGAAGTGCGCCCACCCAGATGGACTCTGAGGACAATGCCCGGGTGGAGGCTGCGGAGACTGTAGGTGGGAACCTTGATCTGGACACCTCTGGTCGGGGCCAAGATGTCACCTCTCCCCCGGACATTGAAGGCCTTGACCATTCAGAGGTATCCCCAGAGCTGCAATCTCCATCATCTGTGCCATGGCCTGTCCCCTCCCTAGAACATGATGCCCCAGTCCAACATGGCCCCCAGCTGCCACTCCTGCCACCAGTCCCCCTCCATGTGCCTGCCCTAGTCCCACTGGGAGCTCCGTTGTCTTCGACACACCACATTCCTCTTGTGTTACCCAAACCCCTCCCTGTGATGTGACCCCTGTGGCTGCATCCCAGGAAAGGATGGTGGCATCTGAGGAGGAGAGGGTCATCCTCTCTTGCCTCCTACAGCAGTTGTCAGAAGTACAGCGTAGGACCCAAGAGGAGTTAACCCTGGATTCCATCAATGCCACCCTCACTTCCTTGGGTGCAGCCATGATTTCTGCCCTGTTTCAGTGTCCCTCCCACACCACCCTCCATGTGTCCCCTTGTCATTCCTCCCACTTTGTTTTCCCCCTTGCCCCCCGTATATCCGATGTTTCTCAGTCCCTTGGGGTGTCAGGTCCTGCTATAGCCAGCTGGGAAGAGGCCACAATGGCAGAGGATCTGATTGTCATAGAGAAAGAGGATGACCATAAGTACTATTGACTAAATATTTGGGGCCAGATTTAGGAAAAGTGCAGAAACACTTTTCTTGCATCCCTTAGCGCCCCGTAACGCCACTATGAGTGCACCATATCTAAGATATGGCGCACCATGGAAGTAGTTAGGGAACTAGTATCAGAATTTTTGATGCTAGTTTGGAGCTTTGTAGGATTAGTGTAAAAAATGCTGACGCTAATCCTGCAAAGCCCATTAAGCCTCATTGTAAACAATGGTGTGCCTCCATTTAATGCCTGCTCTGAGCAGGCGTTAAAAGTGCCGAAAAAAATGATCTCTTATATTTCTTTGAACCATTTTTTCAGCCCCCCAACAAGGGAATGCCCCTTTGCATACATTATGCCTGGCACAGCCATAATGTAGCGCAAAGCGTTACAAAGTGGTGCAATGCATGAATTGCGCCGCTTTGTAAATTTGGTGCGCTGATTTTAGCCTCGTTGGGCCACATTAGCATACAAAAAAGATGTTAATGTGACGCGAGGAGGTGCTAGGGGCTACCCCTTGATATGGACTGGACATTTCTTCCCCACCCAATGTAAATAGACTGTTCCCATGCCATTTCCTGACATGTTTTATTTATTTTGCCCAACCCCCTCCATGTCCCCTACTCTGTGAAGAGCAATATTTATTTTTGTTTCTCACTTCCCAGTGGATGGTTGTTTTTTGCATTATATTTATCTGTAAAACAAAAAGGGGAAAGTGTGTTGTGTAGTTCACTGTCTGTGTTGGAACCATAGTATGGAATTTTAGAATTCTATGCATGTAGATGTTTAGCTATGCCTTCCACATGACACAACTGTACACAGGTGGTCCTAGGGATGAACATGTCTTACCCACATTACTGACACACATGGCATACAGCCACATTAATCCTTTGAAAATTTTTTTTATTTACATAGTGCTGTGCATGCATATGTCACAGTGCTCATGGGGGATCAAGCTGCGTCTTCTCAGTTTTGGGGGTGAGGACCTTTGCAATGTTGTGCATTTCCTGGAGTTCTTAGTTGCAGGTGGGTGGACAGGGGGTGTCTGAGCCTGTCCAGTGTGTGGGTCTGCTTGGACAGCAGATGCCTGAGCCTGTCCATTGTGGGTGTCTGTCTGGACAGTGGGTCTCTGAGCCTGTCAGGTATGGGGGTCTACCTGGACAGGAGGTGTCTGACCCTGTCCAGTGTGGTGATCTGCCTGGCCAGTGGTTGTCTGATTCTGTCCAGTGTGGGGCTCTTCCTGGACAGTGGGAGTCTGAGCCTGTACAGTGTGGGGGGTCTTTCTGAACAGCAGATATCTGAGCCTGTCTAGTGTGGGGGGCTGCCTGGACAGGGGGTCTTTGAGCCTGTACAGGGAGAGTATGTGACAGTGCATTTGAGAGCGTGTGCAAGGTGAGTGTTCCCATCGTGGATTTGGGGGGGGGCCCGGTGCAAGTTACCTAGCCACGAATTGGAGGTAGGATGGTGCAGGTAGATGTGTGGCTCCCCTCCATGCGCTGACTGTAATGGATTTGATATCATTTTGAGAATGCCCTCCATCATTTTCATAGCCAATGCATGGTGTCTTGCACTCTCTTCCGTCTGTATGGCCATGATGTCATTCAGCCTCTTCCCCATGTCTTGCCAGGATCTATCCATTGTCTCCCAACACCTGGCTCATTCTGTGCACTAACTGTGGGAGTTGGTACATGTCCTGGAGTGAGGAAGACATGTCAGACAGTGCAGCCCGTATATCACAAATATCATGCCTCACATCTGACTGATGCTGGAAAATAATCTTCCTCCCACTATCCGACATGTATATATGCCAGCCCTTGGATACAAACACTAGGTCCACGAGCATGGGTGATGGTGCCAAGTGGGAAGTTGTGAGGATTAGATTTGTGCCTAGGGGCTACCTGCTCCTCACCAGGGATGGCATGTCCATCAGATGTTGGAGAGAAGGCCTGGGACACACTGTCAGAGTAGGAGTGTGTAGGGGAACCAACATGTTTGACCTGGATGTGAGGGCTGTGAATAGGTGAGCTGTGGGTTGGGGTTTGTAGGGAATGGGCAATTGTCGAGGGTTGTAGAATGAGCCACCATGCCAAACACGGCAGATGTGGGCTTTGTTTGTGAGTTGCATGAGCCAAATGGAGTGGTCAGGGGATTGGCCTTCACAATACTTGGATTCAGCCCCTGATCGACCCTCCTCCTCTACTTCTTCCTCCTCCCCCACCTGTGTTGTTCTGGGAGATGACAACGCAACTTGGAAAAGAAGTGGGTACGCCAGTCGGGTTGCCCGGCGTCTGGCACCCGTCAGTGGTAGTTGCTCCGTTATCTAGACTCAGGTCTTTGTCATCACCACCTGTGAGATAGAAGGCCAGATTAACAAGACCCTAGCACCTAATGTGCCACATTAGCGTAATTTATTTTCCGCTAATGTGGCACAACAGGGCAAAAATCACGGTGCCATATTTACAAAGTGGCACAATGCATGCAATTCGCCACTTTGTGACCCTTTACACCACATTAAGCCTGCATCAGGCAAAATGTATGCAAGGGCAGCGTTCCGGCATTAGAAGGCCTGCAAAAATGGTGCAATGAAATCTACAAGATTTAATTGTGCCACTGTTAGTGTCAATTTTAATGCCTGCTAAAAGCAGGCGTTAAAAGGACGCACCCCATGAAGTCAATGGGCCTCCTTGGACTTTGCTGCCCCTACACGTGTTAGCTCACACTGTGGCATTGCGTTGTTCAATGCAGATGTGCAATGCCGAAGCAAACTCACCAGTTCCAACCACGGGTCTGTGTGGTACTGAGATCCCCCTAGATGTCAGCTGCTGGACCGGGTTCCTTGAGTGCGTGGCAGAAGAACTGGTCTGTGATCCAGCGGCTTTGGAGAGAGGTGACACCATGGTTACTCCCTGGATGGTGTCATCCTTATCAGTGATGTTGTCCTGGTAGCAGCTGTAACGTAACATACATATCCATTACTGATAGCAAAGGATGATGGTGATGAATCCACATGTACATGTAAGAGATATGGACCAATGATCTACAAGTTACGCCCAGCCCCAAATCAACCATGTTTCACACTTATATGCAAACATTTAATTGGACGTCACTGAGAGCTATCAGACGGGAATGGCTTGGGTGTCCTGCACTGGCTACCTCTGGATACATCTACATCCTAATTGGCATCATGCATCCTAAGTATTATATGATATGTGCTAATTTGTAAAGGAGCCTTTCGGAACATGCAGAGCTGGGCAATTTTCGACATCAGATTTTGTCAGTTAATTGACAGGCACATGATTGATATACACAATTATCAACCAAGGTAAGGGTAACATATATTTACCCCCCCACAACAGGACAACATTGTTAATTATGGACTATGAGGGCAGCGATCTCTGCTGTGCACTTTCCCTTTGGTTTTGTTTCAAATGTACATGTACAACTTCATGTTCTATGTTACCTGAAACTGTATACAGTTGTGTGTAGCACACATCCTGTGTCCTCTATTCAGAGGTTCAATCATTTGTGATATTGTTGGTGAGATTTTAAGTATTAAAGGAGCCCTCATCTTGCTCAAGTGGAAAAGCTGAGCTGTTCCACAGCTTTACAGTTTTCACAATGTGCTGTTTCATCACTAAGGGGGTCATTCCGACCCCGGCGGGCGGCGGGCGCCGCCCGGCGGGCGGAAACCGGCCAAAGACCGCACCGCGGTCAAATGACCGCGGGGGTCATTACAACTTTCCCGCTGGGCCGGCGGACGATCTCCAAAAGATCGCCCGCCGGCCCAGCGGGAAAGCCCCTGCAAAGAGGAAGCCGGCTCCGAATGGAGCCGGCGGATTTGCAGGGGTGCGACGGGTGCAGTGGCACCCGTCGCGATTTTCACTGTCTGCTAAGCAGACAGTGAAAATCTTTGTGGGGCCCTGTTAGGGGGCCCCTGCACTGCCCATGCCAGTGGCATGGGCAGTGCAGGGGCCCCCAGGGGCCCCACGACACCCGTTCCCGCCAGCCTCTTCCTGGCGGTGTGAACCGCCAGGAACAGGCTGGCGGGAAGGGGGTCGGAATCCCCATGGCGGCGCTGCAAGCAGCGCCGCCATGGAGGATTCCCTGGGCCAGGGGAAAACCGGCGGGAAACCGCGGCTTTACCGCCGCGGTCAGAATAGCCCAGGAAGCACCGCCAGCCTGTTGGAGGTGCTTCCGTTGGCCTCCACCCTGGCGGTTTGAAACCGCCAGGGTCGGAATGAGGCCCTAAATGTCTAGGCTTCCTCTCCTCTACACCCAACTTGCCACCCACTACCACACTCCCAAAATGCAAGCCTGCGGGTATCAGTGCAATCCTCACTAACAACATCACTTTAGCAGTTGGTTCCTGACATCTTGCCATCCATGTCAGGAAATTAGGAACAGGTTGTGACTCCACCTCTGCATGATGAACTTGGAGACAACCTAAGAGCCTCTCAAGGTCCCAGAAGATCACTCGTTGTGCAACTCCAGCTGCACACACCAGTAAAGCAGGCGCATGTGGCAACAGCAGGCCAGTTTGCATGGTTTGAAGTGACCTGCATGGAGTATGTAAGGGTGGACCAAACACTGTGTTGCCTCACTTTCCACCAGAATGACATTCCATGGACAATGGTGACACTCGTGACAGTTCCCCAGAGTGATGGAGCCATGTGTACCTGGGAAGGCACAAACCCTTTACACCCCGTGAGGTGAGTCATTGCGACTTGTCACATGTAGACCTCCAGCACTGACCCATGCATAAATCAACTTATGTGAGGGCCTATATGAACCCTTAGGTAGGTAATGTACACATACCTATTTGTAGACATATCATTGGCCAACATGTCAGGATGGCGTGTAGCATACTGTTATGAGCCATATATGAGCATATTGGGATGAGTAACAACAGTGACATTAGACAGACACCACATACTGCTGACATTTACAACACAGTTTAGAAGCAAAAGCTTTTTGTGAAGCTATGCATCCTTACCAGTGTCTGACATCCGCCCAGTGTGTGGTGCCTGGCCAGAAGGCACTCCCATACCTGTTGCAGAGGACACTGCAGACTATACCTTTCTAGACAACATCAAAGGGCCTACAAGGACATGTGTGTGTTCAGTCAATATAGTAGTTGACACGTGATACACAGGTATGCATAGTTCACTTCACAGGTTTAACACAGTTCATGCATTCCATGTATAATAACTATGAATTGACTGGTAACAGTGCATGAGAGAATTCATTCCTCTAGCCATAATTACGTACCATTTTGTGCTGATGATATGGGTTGTTGTGCTCCATGACGTTGCCTCTCTGATGGTGCAGGGAGCTGTTCACCCGTGTGTGACTGTTCTCTGGCTGTATGTGGCAACAGAACAAAAAGGTCATCTGACATCTCCAAGATGTTTGATTATGTGCAACCTATGACATGACTACACATTTGCATCTACATGCCAACAGCAGTGGTAAATGTTTGAGGGACCTTTTCTATTGCAATACATCAGTGTGAAGTGTATGAGACAGCAGTGATGGCTCACTTTTTGGGAAAAGGGTATTGTACATTTCTATTGCCATTGCAAAGGATTCTGGTACTTGTAGTGTACTGCACTAGCTGAGACACATTAGGGGCACAGTCACCATGCAGATAGCACTTATTTGAGGCACCATTCATGGTGAAATTTAGGTCCATATTTATACTTTTTGATGCAAAACTGCACAAACGCAGTTTTGCATAAAAACTTATAGCACCGGCTTGCATCATTCCAGAGCACTAGCCGGGCACCAAATTTATGGAATACTGCACGCCGGCGCTAAAGGTGGGCTAACGTCTGGTAAAATGACATTAGCCGGGTGGGGGTGGCGGTACAGGGGAAGGGGTTTTGCCTCAAAACATTACGCTAGGATGGTAAGAGGCAAAAAAAAGTGCAGTTAACCAGCCTAGTATCATTTCCTGACGCAAAACCATCCATACCATATGACTCCTGTCTTATAAAATACAGGAGTCATGCCCACCACTCCAATGGCCAGCCCAGGGGACCAGTGTTCCCTGGGCATGGCCATTGCACCTAATGTCATTTGGTGGGGACATTTCATGGACCCTAATGGCACTTAAGCAAGGTTTAAAAATACTTAACTATACTTACCCTACTTACCGGGGGTGGGGTCCCCCATCCTCTGGTGTCCCACTGGTGTGGGTGAGGGTGTTCCTGGGGCTTTGTGTGGGCACCTGTGGGACCTTTCCATGGTGTTTGATCATGGAAATGGGTCCACATGTCCCCTAATGCCTGCTCTGACCCAGGCATTAAATAACGGCACTGTGCTATTTAGGCCTTCCTCCCACCTGTACACCTTTTTTGCACAGGAGGATAAATAAGGTGCTAGGGGATTTGAGTAATTTTTTTGACGGGAACACCTACCGTGCATCTCATTGACACAAGGTGGTTTAACGCATCCAAAAATGAAGTTAACGCCAATATCGTGACGCTAGATGGGTCTAGCGTCAAAACATAAATATGGAGTTAATTTTGAGCTGAATTTGCGTAAAAAAATACGCAAATTCAGCTGAAACAGATTGTAAATATGCCCCTTAATGATTACCACAAACATTAGTCATTTGGTATCATTGTTAATTACATTGCAAAATACTTGGCACCACATTGCGGTCATCAGTCACAGGCAGCCCATGGAGTAGCTCGGGGTCTATGGTGGAACGGACATCCCTCTCAAGTGGGGTGAGTCGGAGGCGGGCTCCAGTTTGTATACCTGGGAGAGCCCTGGCCACCTCTATCCTGGCGTACTTCTCCTTCACCCTCCGCTTCATGTCTTGCAACTTCTTCTTGATGTCATTCATGGTCCGGATATCCTCCCCCAATGCAGTGTCTGCCATGGCCAACTGCTGCCATACACTTGCCTTCTGTGAAAAACTGCTGCTGTAGGGTTGGAGGCCATGCAGTCTCTTCTAGTTCCTCACAATAAATTTCAGAATCATGGTGGTCTCCTCCTCTGTATAGTATTTTTCCTTCTAGTGGGCAGAATGCCTTCAGCATATGCAGCACAGGCAGGCTTAGTATGGTTCTTGGGAAACCAGAGCCTCGTTTGTGTGCTGCTTTTATCTGGTTTTTGGACCTAGGTTGCAGGTGGGTTTGATTATGTGCAGGTGCATGTGATTACATTGATTACAGTTATGGTCCGGATGATCTGTTCCGAGTGTGGATGATCCTCCCTGAGAGCGGACGTAAAGTTACTACTTGTAACTTACCTTTGTGAATACCAAGAAGTCATAAACTTACACTTTTGGTCTAAACTTAGACCAAAAGTGTAAGTGTACCTTTGTGAATCGGGCCCTCTGTGTTTACAAGCTTTAACAATAGACCTGTGGTATCCATAAAGGCTTAAATTGGGCACTGGTTCCACCCCTGCTCTTCATTTAATGGCTTCCTTTTCTAGCTCAGTTCCATGTTCCTGATTCATTGGCTTTTGTCTCTCTTCTTCTACTCAAGAAGGCCCAGGAATGATGTCTGACTCGATGTGATTTGTATCATTCTACTGCTGTCATCAGAACTTTGTATTTTGAGGCATGATGGACTATTTTATCTCCGACCCTCTCTTTTTTCTTGTTCTCTCTGCTCCCATTCCTTGCCCGCTCAGCTTTTTTTTAAAATAGCTTTCCTTGCTCCTAGCTCCCACTTGCCCTACTACGTCCACATGATAGCGATCATTGAATAACTTTTGTTATACTGGGTAAAAAATGATCTAATAATGGCTGTGGTATAGCTGAGAATTTCCAAAGACTGCTTTGCGATGGTGCTTCTGCAGATATTTGCTGTGCTTAGGGTTGCCAGCTGGCTGGTATTTTAGTAGTGTGGCTTATATTTTTATGTTTGCGATGGTAAGAAAATTGGGAAAGCAATTAAATCGGGTTGTTTTTTATCTTGATAAGTAAACCTAAAATAGTGTACACATGAGGACATCACTTAAAATCTATCTGATAGTTCTTTAAATTATTTGCAAATGATCATTTAAGCAAAGCAAGGGATAGTCATGATGTCACAAAAATACTTAGGCCCATATTTATACTTTTTGACGCAAACCAGCACCGGCGCTGGTTTGCGTCAAAAAGTTTACCGCCGGCTAATGCCATTCCTACGCACCATGCGGGCGCCTTATTTAATGAATGACGTTAGTCGGCGCTGCGGACTGGTCTGAGTCAAAAAAATGACTCAAACCAGGCAGCGCCGACGTAGGGGAAAATGGGCATTGTGCGTCAAAAAATGGTGCAAGTCAGGTCTGAGGCAAAAATCATGCCTCAAACCGGACTTTGAAATGTCAGGTTAGACAGGAGTCATGCCCCCTTGCCCAATGGCCATACCCAGGGGACTTATGTCCCCCTGGGCATGGTCATTGGGCACAGTGGCATGTAGGGGGGGCCCAAATTAGGCCCCCCATGCCACTTTAAAAAAAATTAAAAAAACACTTACCTCAGCTTACATGTACTGACTTGGGATGGGTCTCCCCCATCCATGGGTGTCCTCCAGGGGTGGGCGAGGGTGGCAGGGGGTGTCCCTGAGGGCAGGGAATGGCACCTCTGGACTCCTTCCGAGCCCACAGGTCCCTTAACGCCTGCCCTGACACAGGCGTTAAAAAATGGCGCACTTCCGGCTGTGCCCCATTTTTTAAGGCTCACCGGCTCCTGTACGTCAAAATGACGCTGGAGTATAAATAAGGCGCACAGGCCTTAAAGTCATTTTTTTGGGCTGGAACACCTACCTTGCATATCATTAACGCCAGGCAGTTTCCTGCCTGCAAAAAATGACGCACACAGTGGAATTTTGACGTCCACGGGGTCGGGCGTCAGAGTTTAAATATGGGGCAAGGTTTGCGCTGAATGTGCGTCAAAGTTTTTGACACACATGCGGCACAAACAGAGTATAAATATGCCCCATAACATTTTGCACAGCTTCTTCACCTACCAGCTCTTGGTCCATTGCTTACCCTTTCCATTCTCTAGGCCATTTGTTGCACTCTTTCTTCTCCTGCCTGCTTCAGTGCCACTCTCTGTTCCCACTGCTCTGCTACTTTACATGGTGATTGCACCACCCATCAAACGCCCCCTTCTGTGCCATTTTCTTGCACTCACTGCTTCAGCCTCTTCCAATTGGTTCCTCTACACACCTTACATCCTCTTTTGTTTTTTTTCACATAGCCCCTACACTGTCGTTCCGGACACCCTCTGCCCCCATCACATACCCAAGGTGTGGTCCATTTACAGACCTTCTGCTATGACCTGTACATATCTGTGGCACTGCTCCTGACATGCTGATAACATTGCCCTGCCACGTGTACTTTTCTGCTTTTCTCCACTGTCACCTAAGCTCTTTCCAGCCTTTACACAAGCACCCCTAATGCCCTGACTATTGCTTGACCCATTATCGGAAAGCAGCTTCATTTGCTCCCCTGAAGTTCAGCTTTCACATGCAACAATGCTGTGCCTTCTTATTCTCTATGCACTGTCATTACAACTTCCCACTCTATAAACCCGTGCCTGCCCAATTTTGGACCTTACAAGTGCACCTCTCTCCACACCCTCTAGTCCCTCCCTTTCACAGAGGGTAACTGGCACTGAAAATAAGCCCACCACCAAAATAAAAGTGCCATCTATTAGTAAATGGTTGGGAATTGTGGCAGTTTTGAACCTTAAAAGCCATCACTTTTTTGACGTTATTGTAACGCTATACTGGAATAGCGTAAAAAAAAGACACTAATCCAGTATAGTGTTAAGAGGTCCATTGAAATCAATGGGAGCCTCATTATAATGCCTGCTTTAAGCAGTCGTTAAAAATTATGCAATACATGGCACAATGGAATCTTGTAGATTCCATAGCACCATTTTTAGCGACCCTCTAACGAGGAAATGGCCCCTTTGCATACATCATGCATATATTATGCATGATGTGGCGCAAAGCTTTTACAAGGTGGTGCAAACCTAGGCCCATATTTATACTCTATTTGCGCTGAATTAGCGTTGCTTTGTTTTACGCTAATTCAGCACAAACTTAACTCCATATTCATATTTTGATGCTAGGCCTATCTAGTGCCCACAGGTTGCTTACTACGTACACTTCACACACAGTACAAGAAACAAAGAATAGCACAGCAATGTCAATGGCATACACCATGCTCAGGTTACGTGAGTCTCACATAGGCACAGATCCCTCAAATCATGCCATGCAAGTCACTGCCAAAACAAACATCAAGAGCCAGACAACTGGTGCCAATAACAACTATATCTCATCAACACATACCTGACTTACCTGTAGTGCGCATATACATCTGCCTGATGCATTAGGTCACACACACAGGAATACAAAATTAATGCCCATCACATACCATGTGCTAGATTTGTGAGAAGTGGCACCACACCTACTGTAGTGCCACCTCACATGCACCACTTACTGACCCACAACACCATCATATCAGTACCATAAACAATAAATGGCCCACCATGGGGCAGAGCCACTGTTAGACAGTGCAGATCCTGGATGCCGTAGTGGGACTATGTAGGAGTATTTAGGACATCACTGACCTTACATGCACTGTGCCAAGAGACACATTTGCTAAGTAGCTGAGCTCCATCCCATAGCCGGCACTGTGCATGTGTTGACAGTATAAATGCTCAATCATGTTTTGGAAGATAGGAGAGACACTGGTAGTAATGTTGAACATCCTGAAACAATGGGATACAAAACTTTGGACACCTAATGGCTGGTACAAACATCAGCTTCCACTCAGGATCACTAAGGGACCAATGTAAGAGCCCTCAGTGCCATTGTCATGTCCTGCACTGTATGTACAAGTTTGCGGATGACCACTCTTTTGTGTCTTAAAACCACATTGTAAGTCAGCTACGCTCCCATGCAGCACTTAGCGTGCAAGAGGCGTGCAATGTGTGTTGCTGCAGGTCTGTCACACAAAATACATATCATGATGATGCTGACTCTGATGTAGGTGTCACCTAAAACCTGAGGCAGTGCCAACAACAAACACCACCCAGGGATGCCGTTTGCAGGTTGCAATAAGGAAATAGACTGTGATTTGAACTCATATGAATGTGCCATCCAATGCATGCTGCATACTGCTGCACACACAGAAAGAGCCAATTGTACATCAAAATAGCATATGTATAGGGAGGTGTCCCTTCCTGCACAGATACAGCCACCTCCACAAGGCAGCTAGCCAAGCACCCTGGTGCAAGGTTGGTAGTGTTGGTGCACGGCTGCATATTAGCCTCAGGGGACAACAAAGGGTTGTCTAGTAGAAGAAGAAGACTTTATTCGGTATGAAAAAATTCATCCATTAAAACAAATAATCACCAATACATTTGTTAATATAACATTAAAACCATATTCAATAAAAAAACACCCATCAAAAATATAGACATATAAGACTAGTCTAGTAACATGTCACACATGGTGCATTCTGCATAGTCAAAATGTTGCAGCACAGTGCTGCCAATGTTGCAGCTATGTTGTGCATTGTTGTCACTCATTTAAATGGGCCCAAGTGTTGCACTTCATCTGTAATGACACATGTCAAAATGGTTGGGATGTCCACGCTCTGTAGTGCTACCATGTTGCCACCACATATGACCCCATTGTGCTGTGAAGATGTGTCATGTCCTCTCTAGTGATAGCACACTGATACAAAGGTGCACTATACAACGGATGGTACATACATACTGACCATCATTTAGGATTCCAAATCATATGTCCCAGGTCCTTGAGCCAATACTCAAGATTGTCATGTCCAACAAGACAGTGCTAAGAAAACTTTGCACAAGGCCAGGAACTCACACCATACCACAAACACATATGAGACACAACCAACTCAAAATAACAACTGTCAGGCTACATGACAAACCTGTTGCAAGCCTTAACAACAACTTACTCCTTTTATCTTCTGCAGCGGATCAGGGTTATGGCATACAGCCATGGATTATGACCCTATTTGCAAACTCAAGCACAGCAGCTGACAGTGTATACAATGAGGGGCATTGTAAGACATGGATTATTTTGGAGAGGACATTTGGCATACTGAAGTCAAGATTCAGGTGCCTGGACTTCACAGGAGACAGCCTCCTATATGCCCTACACATTGTCTGCAAAATCAGCATGACAAGTGCTATCCTGCACAACATATGTGTGCAGATGAACATCCCAACGTATGACCAGGTTGACAACCTGCCTGAGGAGGAGGAAGAGGACGGTGGTGAAGAAATGGACGGGGAACAGCACAACACAGCTGCTGGGATACGCTGCAGACAGCACATAGTGAGAACTTTTTCACTTAAGAACCACTTAAATCCCCTTGTTAATTATGTAAATAAACACTTAACTTATACAACCAATGCTGCTTTGGTCTCTACAATCTCCACTACAAATACCATAGGATAGTGAGTCTAACCTCAGGGAGCATGTTACAAATAAAAATCTGACAAGTACTGTTGCAACATCATATGTGATGTGTAAGATTGTTTGGCCACTACCACACGCGTCACTAACAGCTTCATCACTGGTATGTGATAAATGAAGGACACAATCTATGGACCCCGACATATATTGTACAACCACATTGCCAACTGGTTCAACAATAGCTCATCACACACAACTACAACATTGCCAAATAGGAGGTATGCAAGGGGTCCACACATGAGATAGTGGATGTCCAAAATTAGAAATTTAGTCATGTTGGAACAGAACACTGTCACAACTCAGTGTGAAAGTTGCAATGGCTGCATGGAACATGTGTGACAAGGGGTGGACATCATTGATAACAATGGTCATCATAATTTTCCCAGTTATAACAAGCAATGGAAGATGTTGGACCTACGCAGAACATCTATGCTAATCTGTCCTGCCACTGCCATGGGGCCCAATCCTGACACAGGGTACATATGACCTCACACATTGCACGGACACATCTGTGGAATTCACTTCAGTATGGATGAGAACATATGCAACTAGGGCTGCAGGTCCACCACACAAAACCAACAACCATTGATAAACGCTATGAGTTTAATCAAACTTTTGTGGTCAAAACATTATCTGAGTGTGTCATACACAGTATGTACCAAAGATGTACACATGTCAGACATATATGTAGGCCACACACAAGTCTCCATAAACTCCAAATCTACATATGGAGACAGTTGTGGAGTAACGTTTCCTAGGTAGCATCAGTTCACCCATCATGAACAATGCTTGAGCTGCGTATGAAGTTTTTAATATTATGCTCTGTATGACAACATCACACATCACATACGAAAACACAATACACAATCACAAACCAGAACTATTGCAGTGTACTGACTGCCAAACCTATGTGGATACACTGTTGTCACACATGCATATATATGAGCGACGTTCAACTATTTGCATTTTGTTGACTCTATAACACACACATTGGTGGAACAGACGTGTCAGACCCTCACCACATTGTTGCGTGGACTACCACATGTAGCCATACTCAATATGCCACACTGCAGCACAGCCCATGTCATATGTAAGTTGATTCAGGGTGCCTCCAAGGACAATGGAAAAAAAACATGCAATCAGGAATTGAGTAAAAAAAATGACGCAAATGTGTCTAAAACATCCGCAAACGCAAAGAAAATGACACATGTGCCCTTAGAATGAATTCCACCTTCGCACTCCTCTCAATGCTGATTTTCTGTGAAATCGACGCATTACGGTCATGGGTCAATATAAACAACACACGTGCGATATGCGTCATACAAATACACGCATAACTGAAAACGTGACACACGGGGACAGGAAGTGATTTAATAGGAAATCCTGTCTACAAGCATGGTACAGTGGGTGTAGTTTCACTTTCTCTTTACATTCTGTGCCTTTTTGGCTGTGTGGTTGTGTTTTGGAGCTGGTGGTTGTGTCTTGGTTGTGTATTGTGTCTTGTGGTATCCCTCCTGTCGTGTTGTGTTAAATATTGTCTGAATTCTGTCCCAGTAGTTGTGATTTTGTGTGTGTTTTGTGTATATTATATTTGTATTTGTACTGTGGGTTGTCTGTCGGGGATAGTTATTCATTTGGGATAGTTGGGATTAGTTAGTGGGTTCAACCTTCTGTTATTTTTTTCTTTTTTCTACATATTTGGGTTCAACCTTAACCAATAATAACATGTCTGGTAGGGGGAGGTTGACCAGGATGGGAGAGAATGAGTTGGATGGATTTGTGTGTCTGGTAGCCCACTACCTGCAGATGATGCTGGAGATGGGGGGCTGTGGTGGGGCAAGGTGCTCCACCACCTGAATACGATCTACAAGAGCAGTAGGAATGAGTCAAGCATTGTTGGGCAGATCTGGTGGCCAGGGAGCAGGATCTGCTCGACTATCTTGGTATTGAGATCAGCTGACCTGTTGGCGAGTCTCCCATTGGCATACTATTTACTGTTCACTGTTCTTGAATGACAGTAGCAGATGACTTGGAATGCTGCATGCAATGCTTGTGGACAGGTTGCATGCAACCAGAATGAAGTGTATCTGTGTCAGTCTAGACATGGAGTTCACATGTCCAACCATTATACCAATGCAGGTCAGATGTCTGGTGAGTCAAGCACAACCATCATAAAATCACACATTTCAGGGGTAATGATGACACCTGTGCCCCGGCATAGTGTCATATATGAGTCGCCAAGGCACCGCCAGACTACCATTTGTCCCTGGATTGTGTCAACAAAATTGGGCAATGCATGTATAGCACAACATTGTCATCGTTTCACGAACATGATCCCTGCCCTGCCATTATGTCAGCAAAGGGGGCTTACCCGGCAATGTAAATGGGGCATTTGATACCATCAGACAACTTTGCCTCACCAGTCATGGATTACTCAACGCATTGTCATTGCAGTCTTATAATTGAGCTGCATGTCTATCACAAAGTGCCTCTGGGTGCCTTGCAGGACAAGCTTGAGTACCTGAGTCAAAAGTCTTGCAAAGCACCAGGGTACTGTTATGTTTTTTACACAACTCCCCCTTATACCATGTTGTGCCGTCTTCTATAGCTGGCCCACACATGGTGTTGTCAGGGTTGGGCTAAGGGGCACACATCATGTAGGGCAGCACTAGGGCCCGGAATAATGAGAGGGTAGCGCCGCTCGTGCATCACTGTGTGACACATTAGCAGCACAAATTAAAACTCAAACACATAATTTGTAATTTAGCGTTGCATATAGGTTGGTAAATGACGCAAAGGCCGCGCTCACTTTTCATTATTCAAGTACCAGGTGCTGCCCCACTGTTGTCTTATTGGTCCCTTTGTGTCATTGGGCAAGGCCATGTTAAGGGAGATTGAACATGATTTGGGAAGAGACTACTGGCAGTTCCATGTTCCAGTTCATGTTCTGTCACAGACTCCCTCTACCGCCCACATACCACACACATGTGCAGAGTCTGTTCCACTAACTTACAGCTCCTCACTGACAGTACAAGGCTGCACTTCATCAGCTCCATCTCTGCCTCATCACACACTAACCTGCAACTCCAGATGCATCCTCTGACCACTGAGCAAGTGTGTATGTGTTGAACGCTATGTCTATGCCCATGTACAACAGTGGCAGGCCAACCAGTATTTGCAATACATACATGTCATGATGCAGTCAATGTGCAGGTAGACAAAGCAACTGCACATGAGTCCACAGCAATGGCAATTCCTTAAGTGTGTCTGTCTTGTCATGGCACACACATTTAACTCTGTTCATTGCAGGGTGTGTAATGCAAATCCCCAACAGCTTGCAATAACCACACAATCCCAGGGCAGTAGCGTGTCTGTGAGCTATGATGATGACATAGTTGTTACCTACATCTATGGTAGGTAGAAATGCCATGGGTGTGACAATGGTCCTGCCACTACTTCAACCATAGCATGGCCTCTGATGGAAAATACATGATCAAACAGTCCCATTTCGCAATGGAGGTGTCGTGCCCACAGACAGCTGCATGAAAATGCCACATATGGCTGTTGCAGGGTGTAGCACTACAGGGGTCTCTGGCCTAGTGCTAGTGTTCAGATTTGTGGCTCTAATTCACCTGAGTGTCTGTGTCAATGTGTGATCGTAGTGGTGTGTCTGTTGCACTGTTTTCCACTAGGATGGCTAGCTCACTCCTCTCAACTAGTTCACACTGAAATTTGCTGTCCAATCGCAGTGACTATGATTTAACACTAAGCATTGTCTACCATTCATGTCTTACAGGTGGACCGGCCCCCTACACGATTGATGAAGTGGCACGATTTGAAGACCAGATGTATCCAGTAAGTGTGATAATGTGTGTCCTGTGAGGTAATCCAGTGTTTGGTGTGAGTCATGACTGTGTTGAATTCAATGTCAGATGTGATTAGCTGTCCAATGATCAAATATCAAAGTAGGCTGGATAGTGACATTGTGGCCAATTTAAAGGATCCCCAAGCACCACCAGTGGGTCACGTCTTATGAGGCTCGTGGTACACAATGGCCAGCATTGTGTACACAAGGTGGTGACAAGCCACATGTAAGGCCATATGTGGCTAAGAATGACAGAGTGCAACGCTGTGAGAAAATTGGCAGTGGCGCACTCTATCATTCTCACAACACAAGGATGCACCAGATTGATCCCAATTTGGTCCATCCCTGTATTATCATGAAGATGAAGGACTGGGCTGGCCATTGACCCCCAGCATGTTGCTCCGTCTTTTGCACTCCATGTATTTTACACTTTTGTGGAATGTAATTGGCTTGCATGCAGGTCAAGGCCAAACGTGTGCTGGCATGTAAATGGGTGTGAAAGGAATAGTAGGGGCAGATCTAGTATTGATGGGTGTCTACACCTGGGCACATGAATGTAGATGTGCTAGACCTATGGATTCTACCTTCCTAGTTATCAGCCTTCCTAACATATGGTCCACTCCTTGACTCCATGTATGAGTTGGCAGGCCTCAGTGGATGACCAGAACAACTGAGATTATGGATTGCATGGCCATTCCCCCTTAGGCTCAGGTGGAGAGGAATACCAAATTTGTAGGTAGATGTGATGTTCACATTGTAGGTGACAGTCACATTGAGCAGGCTTGCATGTGTACCTATCAGCTCTGACCCCTTATGGTTACCAACAGCATCCCATCCTCCCAATGACATGTCCAAGTTACTGGTGATGTATGGTTGGAAATAGACACAGATGATGAGAAAGTTTGGACCTGATCTATGTAAAGTTAGCGCCTCCTTTGCATTATTTTTTTTATGCAAAAGCAGTGCACACTTCCAAAAGTTTAGTTAATTTTCTAGGTTTGCGTTGCACCAAACATATGATGCTAAGGCAGCATTGACGTTACATTTATCAGGGCCATTGTTTTGTCTGGAATGTGAGTTGGAGTACATGTGTGATTAGATGTAGCAGTGTAAGCTACTAATCTGTACAGACGCCACACAATGCTGACACCAATGGTTGCCTGTCTCCATTTTACAGCTGCCAACATGACCAATGAGGAGCAGCGTGCTTTTCAGAAGAGGGCAGAAAGGTACCACTATATCCTGGCAGTGGAGTCTGTGTTCAGACGAATGGCTCGCCTCTACTGTGCAGAGAAGGCAACAGGGGAATGGCGGGCATTCGAACAAGGGGTCCCCACACTGCCTAAGAAGGCTCAACAGACTCCGAGTTCATCAGCAGTGCAGGGGGGCACAGCTGGCACCACTCTCACAACATCGGCTGCAACTGAATCCACATCAGCGCAACAGGCCACACCACCTGCTGCTATGGCCACACAATTGCTTCAGGATCAGCAGCGGGACGTATCCTTCGTACTAAAATATTTGGACAGCTTGGAGGAAGAGGTAGCCACTAACACTAAGATATTGAAATACATCAAAAAAACTAAAGGAGGCCAAACTTTGACTCTGCTGTGATCTGCCACCTCCAAGTTCTGTCCCTCCCTTCTGATATTCTAATATATTTTACTGTGGGTTTTAGGGGGTTAGTGTTAGCTTAGAGTAGGTATGTAGATTAGATAGGATAAGTAGGTTTGAGGGGTGTTTTTTTTACTTACTATGGGTTAATTAGTGGGTGGGTGGGGGGTCATGTTGTGGTATCAATGTGTTTTCAATAAAAAAAAAGGTTAAAATATATATATATATATAAAAAAAAAAAAATATATATATATATATATATATATATATATGGATGTTTATGATTAGTTAGTATATGTGTAGTATTAGTATATGTTGTCCTGCGTGTGTCTTGTAACTTAAGGGGGTTGGGGGGGGGCCAATGTCTAGGATGTGGTGTTAAATGTGTTAGTTAAGTTTAGCATAGGGTGGATAGCTTTAGTTGTTGGATAAGTATAGTTAGAATAGATTACTTAGGATAGGGTAGATTTTATTTATTTTTTAGGTTAGTTGAAATTTTAATAAGCATTTTTGCGTACTCCTATACATTTTGTGTTATATGCTTGTGTCTCAGGGTCTTCCCATGAGTGCACAGTGCAAATTGTGTGTTGGCCTAGGGATTCCGTCCTGCCTCCGAATACCTCTCTTGACATGTGCATCACCTTTTGACAACTGAGCTGTCACATTGGCAGCAACAACACATCTACTTGTCCATGCATCTGCCATCCAGTATACCCACCACTCAAGGTGACTATGTTTACTTTGTATTGGACAGGTAGGTGTGGTACTTCAGCTGTCAGTGTTGGGGTCCTGTGTAGGAATGTCGGGAACTGTGGCACATCTGACAACAGCCTAAATTGGAACTTTATTCAGCAAAACTGACCAGTGGAAATCACTAATGAGGTTAGGTACCTCTGTATCACACCAATGTTTTCTACTGGTACCCCCAGGTGACGATATTGCCCTAGAACAGTTTTACAGCCATTCCTGCTGTATGTAGTGAGTGAAGCATACATGCGTTCTTCATTCGTGACATACTCAGCGAATTGCTTGTAGGGGATGAGACCAGCATTAACATTTGTCATGTTAGGGACCTTGTGTGTAGTTATGTGCCCCCACAGTCTTGCACTCTTGTACTGATATTCTGTGACTAATGACATGGATACACACACCTCAATTACTAAGCGTAGTAGATGTATCACAATACACAAAGACATGCTGTTTGTGTAGGAGGTATTTATTTACAAGTGTCATAGTGCGATATTTGCAATGTCCAGGTCAGTGACCCCATTTGTGAAATCCATACAGTCGTGACACAACTCAAGTCCAGTGTTGAGTGACATGTCATGGGACATGCCTGGGTGAAGTGTTGTTAAGTGCGGAGGAACAAGAATTGACAATTGGTAAGTGAGAGACAAGGACAGTCCATAGCAGAGAGGTCAACAGTGTGTGGGTGAAGACTGCACATATCAAACTGTGCTAACACTGGCATGATCTCAAGCACAGGAGAAAGGAGAACACTGCTGATGTGGCTCGGGCTGGTGCTACCGGGAACTCTTAAGAGTGAAACTGATGTGTTCCACATGTTCATCCTTCGATGTGTGTTGTGTCTGCTCTGCCCTTGGTGGTGGTGGGGAGGTAGAGGGGGCCACACACACTTCAGTGGCTGAAGATGCGGAATCCCAATTCCCGGCAGCTGCCATTTGTGAAACAACAAATGGAATCACTGCAGCAAGGAGGAGCTGCTGATTTTTCAGGATGGCAACAACATCCAGGTGGTAGGCAGCCATGTCTGCCCTGAGGGAGGCCACTTCCCAGTGCATGGAGTCCAGCTTTTCCCAATCACGTGCCTGGTTTGGCTGCAGTATGTTCATTGACCGTAACAAGGCATGTGCGCTTTCCCTCTAGGCTGGCTGCCACAGTCTCCATCCCTACTCGCACCTGCTTGGCAAGCTCCCACTGGACTCCGACCACTGTCCTCTCAAAGCTGGTCCCTGGGTCCTCGGAGTCCTCAGCTGTGTCGGTGCTGGCAGGTTGTACTATTGGGGTGTAGGGTGGGGTATCTGGGATGGCTGCTCCTTTTTACGACGGGAGGTGGTGTATGGAGGGATACGAGGACTTCTTGGAGGGTCTCTTGGCTGATGGTTGTCAGCTGGTCATCCAGGTCATCGGGGTACTCCAGGACAGGCAGATCAGAAGGAGAGCCATCATCCTCTGCAATGAGATGGTGTAATATCAATCTTTCTATGTTGTGGCAGTTGACATGTCATGTCACTGACTTACTATTGGAGGCTCATTGTCATCTTACTTCCCAAACATTGGCCCTGATTTATACTTTTTGGGGCAAAACTGCACTAACACAGTTTTGCACAAAAAAGTTTAGCACCGGCTTGCACCATTTCTGTGCACCATATTTATGGAATGGTGCAAGCCGGTGCAAAGGGTAGGCTAGTGTAAAAACAAAATGATGTCGGGTGGGGCTGGCAGTATGGAAGAAGAGGGTTTTGCACCAAAAAAAGACATTAGGCAGGTTAGAGTAAAGAAAAAGGACTCTAACCTGCCTAGAGTCATTTTCTGACGCAAAACCATCCACACCACATGACTCCTGTCTTAAAAAAGACAGGAGTCATGCCCACCAGCCCAATGGCCAGCACAGGGGACCAGGGTCCCCTGGGCATGGCCATTGCACCCTGCGCCATGTATGGGGACCCATTTCAGAGCCCCCTATGGCACTTTAAAAAATAAAATAAAAGACTTACCTGTACTTACCTGGGATGGGGTGTCACATCCTCCGCTGTCCCTCTGGTGTGGGTGAGGGTGTCCCTGGGGTCTGGGGAGAGCACCTGTGGGCTTATTCCATGGTGTTCCACCATGGAAATAGACTCAAAGGTCCCCTAACGCCTGCCCTGACCCAGGCGTTAAACAATGGGGCAAAGCAAGCTTTGCACCATTTTTTGACCTCTGCTCCCTCCTGTGCACCATTTTTGCATGGGAGTATATGTATGGCGTTATGGCCATAGAGTTATTTTTTGCACGGGAATGCCTACCTTTGATCTCATTAAGGCAAGGTAAGTTTCCACGTCAAAAAAATGATTTTAGCTTCATAAATTTGCCGCTAGATGGGTCTAGTGCCAAAGTATAAATCTGGATTTCGTTTTGCACCGAATTAGAGTAAAAAAAAATTATGCTAATTCGGTGCAAACAGAGTATAAATATGCCCCTTTGTACCTGTACATCTTGGTTGCAGTCTATCAGCCCTTTGCCCCACCTGAGTGTCACATGAGGGGAAGCTCAGATGGCGCAATTGGCTGCGTCATATCTACTAGGTGTGATGTAAATTATTTTGGTGGCTTGACACCATCTTGTTATTGTGGACCCTCCCTATGTATCCATTTGCATGGTAGAGCCTTGCAATGGGTGTTGCAGTGGTCAAGCCACAGAAACACACATTGCAATATGCCCCTGTCCCAGTCTTACATGTTTCACATACACCCGGGCGGTACTGAAACCTTACACCACCCCAGGGATGAAATTGCCAAGACACTATGCTGTTGTTTCCTTTGATAGCTCCTCATGTTGATGAATATGTATATGTGCTACATTGCCCACCACACATGGACCTAGCAGATTTCCATTTCATTTTCTGTCTATCCTGGAAGGTGCTCCTTCCTACACAACTATGATCTCCCCCTCAATGCAGCCATCCTTGCACTATGATTCAAGAGATGCAGCATTGTGGCAGTGCAGCTAAATTGACACAGGCACAGGGGTAGGCCCAAGGATGGCCAGCATAGGTATTATGTGTTGCTGTGTCCATCATTTTCTACATGACGGTGCCTGATGGTAAAATAGTTTATGGACATAGCAAGTTAACTGGAGTTGAACTTAGGTCTGGCATTGAGCTAGTTTGATGGTGATTTTACAGGTGGTCATACTGGTGCATACATGGACCCTCATTACAAGTCCGGCAGTCCTATGACCACCTGATTGCCATTGTCTATATGACCACTCCAACAGCGCAGGTGGTAGTGGCACATGTTGTCCATGGGGAATGACCCATAAGCCAATGGACTGGCCGGTTGCCGGCAGCTTACAGACTGGCAATTCCACTTGTCTTGTGACACCAGGCCAGTATTACGATCAGTGCTACCCTGCAGGTATGTTCCTGCTTTTCACCAGCCTTTGCATGGTGGTGAACCCCCCAGGCAAATGTTGGTTGTGATGTGGTGTGATGTGCCCCTGCACAGCCCATGCACCTGGCATGGGCAGTGCAGGGGGCTTGTCCCCAGCCCCTTTGCCCTTTACACTGCCTGATCTGTAGGGTTAAGAGCAATGTGGCCTGTCACACCCAATGCACCCCAAGACTGGCATTGACTCTATTTGCTCCATCAACAATGTTGTGGTAACTGCCCCACAGAGCTACCATGAGCAGACAGATTCCCACCCACCATCCCATAGTGTAACTCATACTGCCAACCGCAATGGGTACACTGCAGTGGCAGTCTTACCAACACCAGACTTGCCTATGCACTATCCCCCACCCACCAATGTGAAATTGTACACCATTATGTTCACAGTCATACACCATGTGTTGTATTTGTGTGGGTTATATTCCCATTCCTATGTGTCTCACATTGTTGTGTCAGAGTAGTTGTGGGCTCAGCCTGTATTTGTTGTGACCTACAGTTTGCAATCTGAAGTACATATTTTCTGTAGTGGCACAGTTCTGATCAGCATCAAAATGTGTGGCTCCACACTACACCAGTTTAGTTGCACTGGGTAGTGGCATGTTCCCAGTGATACAGGACCACCCTGCTATTCCCCCGGCACCTGCCCAGATTACTTTCCCTGCACCCAGAGGGGCATCCTTACTGCATGATGGAGTGGTGGCTGCCCTATTTGGATGTGTTGTTAATGTGCAGGGTGGAGGTGCTACGTGCACGTCTGGGTACTGTTGGGAAAGGTTGCAATGAATTGCGTGCTGTAGGATGCAGCACACATGTTTTAGCAATTAGATAAGGCATTTGCAAGGTGTTACTACAAGGGACACCACCATGACGTAACCCAGGAATGGTATTAACTGACTTCCTAGTCTCTGAGTTCGTGTTGGTAGGGTTTGTTTGACTATAGGCAGGGGATGTTGTGATGACACAACCAGTGGCACAGTCATTAGACATGCCTTCCATCCTATGTGCTGCATATCCACATGTAGGTATTTAGCCCTGGTGATTGACATATGTCCAGGATGTGTATGTGTTGTGGTGCATGGCACTAACAAAGTGTATGTACATGTGTTGTTTACGTTTGAATGGTGCAACTTGCTTCATGTGCAATATGTCCCTCTGCGCTCCATTGACATGCATTGAGTGTGTCCTATGTGCCTCCCACTTCTTGCACTTGACAATTTAGCATTAATTTCCCCTGCATTTGTGGTGTTTCCTGGTAGTCTGCGCTGTCCTGTCCTGCGATTCCATTGACCAGTTCCTCCGGGCTGACCGCTGCAACCATCTCCTCCAGAGCCCCCTGTGGTGCTGGACTACCACCTCCAGTTTGCAGTGCTGCCTTGCTGTTCCTTGCCATTTTCGACTTTGTACTACGCTTGCAATCATGCCAGTGTTTCTTGCACTCAGTTACAGTTCTCCTCACCTCTGCCACACTGTTGATCTTGTCAACGTTCTTCTGCCAGATTGCCTCTCTCCTGCCAATTGGCAATTTGGAGGTGATGAAGAGTTGATGTTGGTGCTCTGTCACCTCTCTCACAAGTATTTCATGCTCCTCTGCACTAAAACAACACTTTCTCTTTTTCTTTTCCCTCCCCTGGGACTTGTGTGTGTCCCCCTGGCTGGTTCCTGTTTGAACGGGCTCACCCTGGGGTCTCTCCTGGCGTTCTGGGTCCCTTTTGCCACTCCTTTGCAATGTTTTCTCCATTAGCATCTGAAGTTGATGCTAATGCGGTTAAAAATGGTGCATATCTGGTTCGCGACAAATTTACATGCCTTTAAACAAGTTAGAGTAATTTTTGCTGCATTAACGTAATTTTGCCTTACGACAAGGCACAATGGTTAACGTCATAGCACTGTCTAGCGTCATGGTATAAATTTGACGCCCAGACGGTGCTAAAAAATGGTGCTAGCCAGTGCTAAGCTTTTTGAGCAGTTTTGAGTCAAAATGTATAAATCTGGGCCTCTGTTTGCGCCAAATTTGCATCATTTTTTTAATGCAAATTTGGAGCAAACTTCACTTTATACTTATGTTTTGACGCTCACCACATGTCTAGCATCAAAATATTGGAGTTAGCACCTACCTTGTGTCAATGAGATACAAGGTAGGCGTTCCCATTTAAAAAACGGTGCTAACCCCAGAGCCCCATATTTATCTCCCCCATGCTAAAATGATGCACGGGTTGGAAGAGGGGCTAAATAATAGTGCAAAGCTTGCTTTGCACATTATTTAACGCCTGGGTCACACAGGGCGTTAGGGAACCTGTGGACCCATTTCCATGGTTAAACACAATGGAATGGGTCCACAGGTGTCCTTCCCAAGCCCCAGGAGCACACCCACCCACACCACAGGGACACCAGAGGGTGGGGGGCCCCATCCCAGGTAAGTGGGATGGCACTGGGTGCATGGCACTTGGTGCAATGGCTATACCCAAGGGACCCTGGTCCCCTGTGCTGGCCATTGTGCTGGTGGGCATGACTCCTGTCTTTTCTAAGGCAGGAGTCATGTGTTAGGATGGTTGTGCATCAGGAAATGACGCTAGGCAGGTTAACGGCATTTTTTGCCTCTAACCAGATTAGCGTCATTTTTTTAGGCAAAACCCCCTTCACCCACACCTCCACCCGCACCCGGCTAATGTCATTTTTACTGATGGTAGCCCAAGCTTATCGCTGGCTTGCGGCCTTCCATAAATTTGGCACCCACCTGGTGCCTTGGAATGACGCAAGCCAGTGCTATACTTTTTGCTGCAAAACTGAGTTTGTGCAATTTTGCGCCAAAAAGTATAAATCTGGGCCCTAATGCCTGGTCAGACTCAGGTGTTAAATAATGGTGCTAAGCAGGCTTAGCACATTATTTGGGTCCGCTTACTCCCTGTGTGTCATTTTTGTGCTGGAGTATAAATAAGGCGTAAGGCGTTAGCGTGATATTGTGGATGGGAATGCCTACCTTGTATCTAATTAGCGCGAGGTAGTTTGCCGCATCCACAGTATGGCGCTAAACCCAATATTTTGACCCTAGACTGGCCTAGCATCAAAACAATAAATATGGAGTTAACTTTGCACCATTTTAGTGTCAAAATAAATGACGCTAAAATGGCCCAAAGCAAGTACAAATATGCCCCATGGTACATTACACATATTCAGGGCTAACAGGCCTATAGCAATGATATTACAAAGAAGGTCCTTAAAACACAAACTACTCTCAGCTGCAAAAAAACAAAAGTTCTATCCATGAGAAAGGTTAAACAGGCACTGAATGGTGGGAGGGATTACCATAACAGGCTGAGATATGAACAAAAATGTTTTGTAAAAGTAATGCCCTGCAAAGCATTATGGGACACGTTTCCTGCCACAATATTTTAATATGTTGATGACTGTAATGCTTGCAACAGCCCATAAAGGACCCCACAATGAAAATAGCATTTGTAAGAAACATGGTCATGTAACTGTTAAAGTTAGCCCCTAGAGGGCATAACCACACAACAAATGGCAAAAAGTAATGCAGTGCAATCATATTTGTAGCCCCTAGAGGGCATAGTACATTACACATATTCAGGGCTAACAGGCCTATAGCACTGATAGTACAAAGGAGGCCCTTAAAATACAACCTACTCTCAGCTGTAAAACAAAGGTTCCAGCCAAGAGAAAGGTTAAACAGACACTGAATGGTGGGAGAAATTACTGCCGAAGGCTGAGGCATGAGCAAAAATGTTTTGTAAAATGAATGTAATGTTTAGAACAGCCCCTAGACGACCTCACAATGAAAATAGTATGTGCAAGAAACATGGTCATGTAACTGTATAGTTATCCCCTCGAGAGTATAACCACACAAAAAGGCAGAAAGCAAAGCAGTACAACCACATACTTAACTTTTAGAGAGTATAGTACATTACACATATGCAGAGCTAAAAGGTCTAGAACAATATTATTACAAAGAAGGCCCTTAAAATACAACCTACTCTCAGCTGTAAAACAAAAGTTCCAACCAAAAGAAAAGTTAGACCTATACTGAATGGTGGGAGGAGTTATTATCTTGTGGGCCCTACGAACCTAGTGTGGGGGCCCAAAGAGGATGAAGACAGAAAGGGCATGTTGTTGTGAACTTTTTGGCGGTGGCCCCATTGTCCTAGGACGACCACAGGCTTAGTTATGGGCAAAAATGTTTTGTAAAAGTAATGCCCTCCAAAGCATTTTGGGACAAGTTTCCATGCCATGAATATTTGAATATGTTGATATGATCTTATGCTTAGAACAGCCCCCAGGGGACGCCACAATGAAAATAGCATCTGTAGGAAACATGGTCATGGTAACTGTTTAGCTAGCCCCTGGAGAGCACAACCATACAAATAAAAAACAAAAATAGAAGAAAGTAATGCAGTGCAACTATATATTTTGCCCTAAAGGGCATAGTACATTACACATATTCAGAACTAACAGGCCTATAACAATGAAATAAAAAAAGAAAAATCCTTAAAACACAACCTACTCTCAGCTGTAAAACATAAGTTGCAGCCATGAAAACGATTAAACATATACTGAATGATGGGAAGGGTTATTATTTTGGGGTTCCCACTAGTGTGGGAACCCAAAGAGGTGTAGACAGAAAGAGCACTTTGCTGTGAACGTTTTGGTGGTGGTCCCATTGTCTTAGGACCACCACAGGCTGAGTTATGAGCAAAAATGTTTTGAAAAAGAATGCTTGCAAAGCAGTATGGGGCTGGTCTCCTGAGTGCAGTGAATATTGTAATATCAGCGTTGAGGATTTCTGTTTTAGTAAAGCATTCTCCAATTTCAATTGTTTTAAGGGGAGAGCTATAGGAAATGACTCTGTTTAGGTAACTGTGAACAATATGACCAGCGCTCTAATACCGCAGATCAAGTTGTTGTGCCTGTTCGCGCTTTGAGCGCCATGGCTGTCATGCAGCACGAATGGGAGAGACAAAAGAAATAGTTCTTCCATGCTGAAGTATCTGTCCAAACATGTAATAATTCATGTAACAGGTGCAGTCTACAAGGTGTGACAAAAACAGCCTCAAGGAGGAACAAACGTAAAGCATTTACCAATGACATCAAGTTATTTTTTAAAGGCAACCCCATGAAGGAGTTAAAGTGATAGGTGTGAGGTGGGGGTGGTTAAAAGCCCACAATACTTATAAGAGGTAAAAGTGCGTGCGCGCTCGACCTAAAAATACCATTTCAACATGACTATGGTGTGCATTTACACATGTGACAATCCTCTTGGAGTGGTACGAGTATGGCCCCACTATTACCTTTGCAAATGTTTTTGCAATAGCAGCAAGCAACAGGTGGTGGAAGACTGCCTAAGCTGATTGGGGGTGGTGGGGTGGGGACAAAAGGGAGTGCTTCAGAAGGCTGAATGGGTGATGCAAAAGGTGAGGCCTAGGGGCGATGAGCAGGAAGAAGAGGAAGCAGTGGAAGGAAGCACTTCCATATGGTGAATAATGAGTCTAAAGGGGTAGGAAAGCAAAAGAAAGAGAGACACCGAAAGTTAGAGACCAGGGTGAACAAAGGGAGAGGTGGAGGAATGCTGTTAAGGAGTGAAAGAGAAAATAGTCCTTCAGAGACTGCAAAGCATTCAGAGTTCAGAGCAAAGCTTTGGATAGGGAGGGAGAGTGAAAAATCAGAATGCACTAGGACAGGATGACAGGTATTTTTTTTTACGAAGGGTGGCTACTGCCAGCTGGCTGGGGAGGATTGTAGGATGGCAGGTATTTTCTGTAATTTGGGTGGGAGGGAAGGGTGCGCCTGTAAGACATGTGAACAGATGTCAGGGTGACAGATTTTGTATCTTTTTAAATCTGGGCAGGCTTGGGGAGATTACTAGAGTATCATAGTAGTAGGATACCAGGTGCCTATTTTTTAATTTACAACATGTATTTGTCGTGGTTAGTGGGAAACAGACAATGGTGTGTTATCATCCCCTTGGCTTTTCTTCAAGAGCAGATAATGATTAGGGGAGTATGCACAAAATAAAATTATAGAACAGTAATTGTCAATTTTGTGGAGATTTCCAGCCTGTGGATTCAATTGACATTATAGACAATTTGAGCGTTGCTCTTGTCTACATGATGTCACCTGGAGCCCCTTGGTAGACAACAGCCCATTACTGGATAGACAGGATCTTTTTTACTCCACTCTTGAGTGTGGCAAATGACTTGATGGTGAATCATGGCTCCAATGCTTAGTCCAAAGTACTAATGGCAAGGGGTCTCTCTACGTTTTATTGCTCATGGCCAGTGTAAGGTTCAGAGGATGAAGGGGAAGATCTGCTAACATTTGAAGCAAAGGTAGAAAGTACAGCAGTGCAGAATATATTAAAATATGTAGCACTGTTTTTCTCCCCCTAAATGCGGGCACACTTTAGGCTGGTACACTTTAGGCTGACATGTGCCAACGCACACATCCTTGCACCCTAGTGCAATGGGCTGCCTGTTCTTCCAAGCATATGTTTTGTAGTGCAAGTGAACCCTTTTAATACAAAACTAAGGGGCATATTTATACTCTGTGTGCGCCGGATTTGCGTCTTTTTTTTAATGCGCATCCAGCGCAAACTTAACTCCATATTTATACTTTGGCGCTAGACCTGTCTAGCGTCAAAGTTATGGAGTTTGCCTCGTTTTGTAGACGTGAAAATCTACCTTGCGTCAATGAGATGCAAGGTAGGTGTTCCTGTGCAAAAAATTACTTTAAGGCATTTGCACCTTATTTATCTTCCCGTGCAAAAATTACGCACGGGACGAGGCCGTAACTCTGTCAGAGCAGGGGTTAGGGGACCTGTGGGCTCATTTCCTTGGTCTCTGACCATGGAAGCAGTCCACAGCTGCCCTTCCCTGCACCCAGGGACACCCTCTGCCACACTAACCCACCCGTGGAGGACACCCATGGATGGGGGGACCCATCTACGGTAAGTCCAGGTAAGTATTTTCAATTTATTTTTTAAAGTGGCAAAGGGGGGCCTAACTTGGGCCCCCCTACATGGCACTGTGCTCAATGACAATGCCCAGGGGACATAATTCCCCTGGCATGGCCTTTGAGTAGGGGGTCATGACTCCTGTCTTTCCTAAGACAGGAGTCACTTTCATGGGGGTTTTGCGTCAAAAAATGACGCTAGTCAGGTTAGAGTCAATATTTTTTACGCTAACCTGACTTGCACCATTCTTTGACGCACAACCCCCATTCTTCCCTACGTCTCCGCTGCCCGGTTAGCCTCATTTATGTTGGTGCTAACCAGGCTGCAGCACCAGCTAGCCTCATTCCTTAAATATGACACCCGGCTGACGCATAGGAATTGTCGTAGCCGGCTTTAATCTTTTTTACGCAAACCAGCGCTAGCACAGGCTTGCGCCAAAAAGTATAAATCTGGGCCTAAGCTTTAATACGTTTACCACTTTGAATGTGTGCTATACAGCATAGCGCTCCTTGCGTTACTTTAGGCACTGCATAGAACGGTTCCAAAGATTTGCATGAAAACTTTATGAAAAATACAAAATTGCATTCTAACAGTTTAATAATCAAATGGCTCGAATGTAAGTAGCAGTCAAGCTAACAGATGCAAATCAACTATGCCTTCTAGTGTTGTTCAGCGCAGAGCCAAGTAAAGAAGAAGACTAAGACAAACCAGACACAGGATTGGACAGCAAGGTGTAAATTATAACAACTATTTTACGCGAACAGTGGCTTGTTTTTATGTGACAATATGAATACAATTTTAGGTTTGAGATCAAGAAGCTACATGTGCTGACTAACCTTTTTTCTTGGGTCTGTGATTGTTAAGGTGGCAGAATAAATCTTTCTTCTGCATTAATTTCAACCACCTCGCAGCTGCTTTCCGTCACATATTCCTCAAAGACCTGTATAATGGGAAACACATGAATGAGGGCTTCTGGAGACTTCCTGTCACAACCACAGTCATTGTAAACTGTTATTTTAGTGGACGTGGCCTCAGGAGCCAAAGAGCTTTCAGCTATTAACTAGTGAGCCTTAATTCCACACACCAATTTCTAAATCTGAGAACATCATGTTAGCAAACTTTCATATGGGGAAATACATTTACTTTTCCAGTAAGTAAATTTTCAAGACTTCAGCATTCCTTGTGTCTAT
This sequence comes from Pleurodeles waltl, assembly GCF_031143425.1. NCBI lineage: Eukaryota > Metazoa > Chordata > Amphibia > Caudata > Salamandridae > Pleurodeles > Pleurodeles waltl. Next base: position 414,615,749 of record NC_090437.1, on the reverse strand, counting down.
GCATCCTTTCATTTTTCAAAACTATCCCAAGTCTGACTTCCTCAGTTCAGACGTAAGCCCAGATCATGCAAGGCAACACAAGAGCTTAGGTAAGATTTACTAAACCACGCAAAGCAACCCAACGTGGCTCTGCATGACTTAGTAAATACAGAGTAATGCACAGTAGTGCAAATCGTTGCTTTGTGTTACTCTACGTTAAGAAGTCATACCATGCGTGGAGTATGGGCTTTCCCAGGCATCCACCTATGTATTTAGGTACATTTCCAGATTTACAGACTTGTAAACCTGAGACTGCATCAAAATGGGATGCCTCCCAGATGCAGGCATTACGCAGATAAATATTTGTATTCCTCTTTGTTACTTCCTTCTTCTATGCGTGATGCATTCCACATCACACATAGAAAAAGGAAAGTGCCTTTATGATTGTTTGGTGCAGGAAGGTGCCCCTTCATGCACAAGTCCTGCTTATAGTTCAGGCACCCTAGGAACATGATGTCTCCCTTTCACGTAGCGCAGCACAGCAAGTTGCCTTACTGCAGTGTGTTGCATGACATGTTAGTAAATCTGACTCAAGAGGTATGAAAAAACATTTATTTCTATTATCTCCTGCTCATGTTCATTGCATAACTCCTCTTCCTAGTTTAGTAATAGGCGTACCCACTGTGAAGCAGAAACCTCATCACTAATATTCATTCCTAGTACTTCACAGCGATTATTATGCAAGGTTGATTTAATCAAAACAGTGGTAGTCATAAATGCTATTGGCTGATTAAATAAAGGTTATACACATACAACATAGAGATGTAAAACTAAGGAAATTGTTTTTGAAAACCATGAAACGAATAAAAGAAAAAGGTTTAGAAATGTTATGGACATAATACCGACTTCTTAAGTATCATCATGGCGGAGCTAACAATGTTAAATCTACAGTTACCTTGAGAAACTTTTGAGAGTTGACATTAGGGTAATTGTAACAATACTATCTGTAGGTCAATATTTCTCGAGTCCAAATTGAGACAAAGGAAGAAAGAAGTCACGTACAAATGGAGACCTCAGTTTACAGAATCTAAAATTCATGTTATAGACATTTGCCCAGAAAATTTCCTTTCCACCCATGCAAAACGCATCTGCCAGAAATCCAGTGTATATACCAGTATACATGGCAACCTATTTTAATAATCTGTTTACAGACTACAAACTGTGCTATGGCGACAGTTGAATATCTTTGCCACTAAAACGTAAGCCATCAGCATAAAAAACCAGCATATCTCGCTTTTCATAATAGTGATTTTAATCAACTCCTTAATTTTTCGCACTGAGAGAAGGATAGGTGCATAATGTATGAAGAGGACTTGCCATCTATAAAGTCAACATTTCCCAGTGGCATTTTTAATGCTTTCCCATTTTTTTTTAACATCGGATAGGGAGAGAATTAAAATAATTGCACGAAGAAAATCTGCTATACACACCAGGAAATTGAGGTAAAGAGAATCTGTTCTATTTTTGGGTTCCATAAGAATCAATTGTATACAATGAAAATCTCCTTAGGGCAAACTGTTCCAAATCGAAGCCACGAGAAATCAATCAAAAAATTTCTAGCTTACGCGTCAAGAATTTTCAATTCTATTAAGGACACGGAGGCGAGGATTATGCTGTCTCCTTCTTTACTGAACTCCAAACAGCAGCCAATCATTATACAAGAAAAACATAAACTACATGTCCCATGAGGCATAAGCCTAACATCACGTGGCCCAATCACCACCCGTGCCCTTTGTCCATAAATGCTATGACCCATAACGTCACTTCCTCTTTCTTTGGATAAGTCTCTTCACAAATTGTCAAAATTAAAACTTTTCAAACTGCAAACTTGGTGCGATCCGAAGTCTTAGGGAACCAAACTTCTTGAAGGACTGGAGAAACAGGTCCTTGAACAATGTCTTCAGATTAGGGAAGAGGCGACCTCAAGAATTCTTCTGATCGGACCCTAAGGAAAACAATATATATATGGTAATATCCCGTAGTAGTGTAGGGGAAATACTCTTTCAATGATAATAACAATTCTGGGTGGGAAGAAATAATGTTTATTATACAATCAAAACATAGTCATAATCATCTGATGTTAACAACATTGTTTCTTAGGGAGGGATAATCCTCGCCTCCGTGTCCTTAATAGAATTTAAAATTCTTGACGCGTAAGCTAGAATTTTTTTTATTCTATTTCAGGACCGGAGGCTCCGATTATGCTCGTTTAAAGCTGATTAATAACCACAGAAGCAACATCTAAAACAGGTTTTTGATAAAATTTTCTAAATGTGGATTCAGATGACCAGTCGGCCGCTTTCATAATATCCTCTAGGCGAGAGCCTAGAGCGTATGTCTTAGATGCCATTGCGCCTCTCACTGAATGAGCTCCGAATATATTAACATCTATGCCTGCTTCATTCATTAGCCATTTAACCCATTGAGATAAGGTGGCCGATGAGACCGGTTTAAAAGGTTTTTGTAAAGCAATGAGTAACTGACCAGAGGTATCCTGTCTAAGAGGTTCTGTAACCAGTTCATACTCTCTCAAACATTGAACCACACAAAGATTTGGGTTGTCTGGAAATGCTGGATAAGATACTGACCTGCAATTAGTCTTTGTCTGTTTGGAAATGTTAAAAATAACCCCTTCGGGAGAATACACTCTACCTGTTAAGTCCAAGGCTCTGACGTCTGATACGCGTTTGCATGAAATGAGGCATAATAACATTGTCAGTTTGGCTGAAATTTGTTAACGGGAGAGGGAATCATTGTCCGGCCAGGAATCTCAGTACAATGTTGACGTCCCACAAAGTGGAATATTTGGTTTGAGGAGGATTGGATAATCGAATACCTCTAAGTAATTTACATACTAGAGGGTGTTCACCCACTGGTTTCCCATCTAAGTGAGCATGGCCAGCAGAAATGGCTGATCTAAAGTTGTTGACTGTTCTATAGGTTAGTCCTGAGCCAGCTAGTTCAGCCAGAAAATTAACGATCATTTCAATATTTGAGTCCACGGGATTGATATCCCGTCTATTACACCAACCAGTCCATTTTCTCCAGGCAGATGAGTATCTTTTGTGTGTACCCGATGCCCAGGCTTGTTTGATGAATGTCGCAGCTTGTTGCGAAAGTCCTGGGATATTCCATCTTGCCCTGAAATCTTCCAAGCCATCAATGTTAGTTTCAGAGAAACAATCATTGGATGTTGATGATTCTCCGGGTTCAAAAGGAGGTTCGGGCGAGGAGGAATGAGAAGAGGTGGGGCGCATGCTAGTTGAAGGGTAAGTGGGAACCAAGGTTGGGCTCTCCAGCAAGGGGTCACTAATATGATCTCTGCTTTCTGTCATCTTATTTGAGATAGTACTCTGGGAATCATTAGGAACGGGGGAAAGGCATATCCCCGAAACTTCGACCAATCTTGGAGAAAGGTGCTGGTCGCTTGAGCTGGAGGGTCTGGGCGCCAACTGAAAAAGCAAGGGATCTGAGTATTGAGGCGGGAAGCAAATAAATCTACTTCGCATGGCCCCCAAACTTTGGATATCTGATGGAAGATTATCGATCCAGTCTCCAGTCGCTGAAGTCTGTCAGGTACCTGGAGTTCCAGTCTGCTATCGTATTCTGGTCCCCTGGAAGGTATTCCGCCATGATGGTCAGGCGATGACTGACAATTCCTTGGCAATTCAGCCAGTATCCTGGATTTAGTGCCCCCCAGTTTGTTGACATAACGCACTGCCGATAAGTTGTCCATTCAGAGCAGAATGCAGCAGTCTGTCTTTTGGGGGGAAAGGCTCCTGATGGCAAAGGATCCCGCTAGGAGTTCCAGACAGTTGATATGGGGGGTCTGTTCCCAGGTCGACTACCGGCCTCCAGTTACTATCGAGCCACTGCGGGCTCCCCATCCCCAAAGCTGGCATCGGACTCTATCACAATTTCTGGGTGAGAGCCGAAAATTGCTCTGCCGTTCCAGGCTTCCATGTGTTGGAGCCACCAATGAAGTTCTGCTTTCACTTCATCGGTCAGGGGAATCATTTCTGAGTAGCTGAGACCCTGTTGAAGGTGTCTGATTTTGAGTCTCTGAAGTGCACGGTAGTGAAGAGGGGCCGGGAATATTGCCTGAATCGAAGAAGCCAGCAGACCCACTATTCTGGCAATGTTCCTCAATGAAATTATCTGTTTGGCTAAAGCCGTCCTTAGCTTTCTCTTGATGCCTCAAATTTTTTGAGGTGGAAGAATAAGAAGGGAGAGGAGAGAGTCTATCCTGAATCCCAAAAAGTCTATCATTTGAGAGGGAGTCAATAATGACTTCTGCACATTGATAAGGAAACCTAATTCCTGCAGAAGATTGATTGTCCATTCCAGGTGAGTCATGAGTGTCTGGGGGTTCTGAGCCATCAGAAGGATGTCGTCGAGGTATACTATGAGTCTGACTCCCTTGGATCTCAGTCGTTCCATCACTGGCCTCAACAATTTCGTGAAGCACCACGGGGCGATGAAAGGCCGAAGGGAAGGGCATTGAATTCCAGACAGTGTCCCTTCCAGAGGAATTGTAGGAATCTCCTGTGAGGGTGATAGATGGGGATTGACAGGTAAGCGTCTTTTAAATCGAGACGCACCATCCAATCTCCCTCTAGAAGAATGTCTCATAGCAAGTGGATGCCCTCCATCTTGAAGTGCCTGTACAAGATCCAGTAGTTGAATTCTTTGAGATTTAGGACTAGACGGTGACCGCCTCCCTTTTTGTCTACAACAAAAATAGGGCTTAAGAAACCTGTCGGGTGAGGGGAAGAAAAACTCACCGCTCCCTTGTGTAAGAGGTCCTGTACCTCTGAGTCTATAAAAGTCTGATCTGCAAGGGAAAAATACATTTGTGTTGGAGGGGAAGTTTGAATCGGAGTTCCTATATACTCTAGGTGAAAACCAGTAACAGTCTGTAGAACCCAAGGATCTCCTGAAATTCTTTTCCAGTTTTCTAGGAATAAGCCCACTCTGCCACCAAGTCGTACTTGAGAATAAGGAATAATGCTCACCTGAATACCTAGATTCTTCGATTGCTTCCTGCTGACCCCAGCGGGGTCCTCGTCTGTATCTGGGGCGTCCACCGCGGTTGCGAGTGAGGTAGAAGGTGGTGTCCGATTGGTCGGAGTACCAGTTGTTTCTCCCTCTCGTATAGGAGTATTGAGAGCTTTGGAAGGATCCTCGGCCGGGCATACGCCCTCCAAAACGTCCGGCCCTGGTAAAAAGGTTTCTCTTGAAGACTTTCTTAAGCAATAAGTGTGCCTTATCTAGGGAAGAGAAAGTAGCACACAATTTTGCTAGGTCCTTTATAAAGGACGAGCCAAAAAGGAGGCCATCAGCTGATGGGCCAGCTTCTGAGGTTGCAAGATCCGTTAACTTGGGATCGATTCTCATAAGATTGGATTTGCGGCGTTCTGACGATACCGCACAGTTTGCGTTGCTAAGAAGGCAAAGAGATCTCTGGGCCCAGCCAATCAGGACATCCGTATCCACGGGCGTATTCGATTGTTTGGTGAGGTAGGCCATGTCGAAGATTTTTGTCAAGGGACCCGTGACATCCAGAAGCTTATCCTGGCATATCCGCCATGATCTGTCTAAACCCTTCTTGGGGTCTTTGCCAAATTTTCTCATGAATGTGACCATAGTGGGATCAATGTCTGGAGTGTCCGTAACCTTTTCGTCTACATCAGGTCTAGGGCATTCAGCCCGAAGACGCGAACGGACCTCCTTGTCAAAGCTTCTTCTGACATTGTCATGAATGTATTGAGCTACTTCGGGAGATGGGGTCCAGTTGGAGGCTCGAGGGTGCATGATCTGAGTGGTGTCGAAATCTAGGGTCTTAGAAGAGGCAGGTTCTTTTCTAGATTTTTTGCTGGGGGGTCCGAGGCATCAGAATCGCTGGAGTCAGAGTTGGAATCTGAAGAGGATTGAGAGGAGTCTAAGGGCCTGATTCTAACTTTGGAGGACGGTGTTAAACCGTCCCAAAAGTGGCGGATATACCACCTACCGTATTACGAGTCCATTATATCCTATGGAACTCGTAATATGGTAGGTGGTATATCCGCCACTTTTGGGACGGTTTAACACCGTCCTCCAAAGTTAGAATCAGGCCCTAAGTCTTTAGAATTGCTATAGTTATGCTCGGTGGAGTGCTTTTTAAATAATTTGTTAAATGCATCAGCATGAACACCAGTGATCGTGTTATCAACCTCCTCTAAATTTCTGGTTTTGGCTTTGCACTTGGATTTCTTCTGATGTGAAGAAGATTGAAGTTCGTTATGCCAACCCTGGGTTTTTGCAAAATCAAATAATTGCCCTGAAAAGGGTCCCAATGCTTTCACCAGGGCGTCATTAACAGATTGCTGTACTCTGTAATCCAGGGCTTCCACTAGATTTACCTCTAGTTGGTTGCCCAAATCATCAGGATAAAATCCAGCTTCATTTTCACTTCATTGAGCCATTTTTTGACTTTTTTGAAAAAACAATAGGGGGAGTGTGAACCCCAGACAGGCTAATTGGCCCTATTATATGGTGGAGGGAGCTGCCCATATATAACACTCTAGACAATGCCTATTTATATTTTACAACCCAGTTCCAGATGAACTGGGTGTCAGGGAGCAGATATAAGGTTAGGGGAATAGAAAAACCGGCTGGCAGGCTCTCCGAGCGTTCGAGGATTCAAGCCGACTCATCAAAGTGATGAGATCGGCTTGAAAAACACGCGTGCGAAGCGCGAGCGTTGCCAGGGAAAGGGGACTACACAAGCGTGTATTTGCTCCCGCTCCCGCTCCACAGGGCGTCAGGAATCAGGGCGGCAGAAGCCGCGCACTAAAAGGAGAAAAAATAAACGGGTTATTGCGAGCGAAATCGCGTTGCTACCCGGAGTCACAAGACGGTATAAATATACAGTAGTCACAAGACGGTATAAATGTACAGTATTACAAGCACATTCACATATTAATAATACACAATAAACATAAGAATGAATAAAAACGTCACTTATCTGCTGCGTGAAGAAGTGAAATATAAAGGGTATATGCAGATTTAAAAGGCATCCCGACTGGAAGAACACATTTTTTAATGTGATATTGTACAAGGAGTAAGCTTGATTGCTGGATGCAAACTAGTATTGTAATGATTTGAGAACCTGTCACTTCGGGATAGGCTAGGGATTTAAACTGACTAATCCCCTAGTTTTGCACTAGAGCTGGACTTGGGGGATGGGGTTTGAGTGCAGGATTGAGGGGCACAAACTGCTATGTGTAAATCAAGTGGTGACTATGTCATCCACAGTTACTTCTGTCACATCCAATGAATAGTCTGCATGTTCACAAAATATACTCAAGGAGATGTGTTATCAAAAGAAATAGTTCAGACCAATGTCCATACTAATATTCAACAATACAAAATAATAAAGGGGCTCATTTAGATGTTGGCGGTAACGGTCCCACTGCCAACTTTTTGACTGAAAACCCGTCTGCTGCAGTGACAGTCCGCCTGCCGTATTTAGAAGTGGCGGTCCCATAGATGAAAGACCGCCCGAGTCCCTCCAACTCTGCCAAGAAACTTCACCTGCGTCAACAGTGCCATTGGATATACTGGCTGATGGCAGGACCAAGCTTCATTTACCACCGAGCAGATTTGGATCTGCCAGACCGTCAACGGAAAAGTTGCAGTCCGATCTCCACTTTTGAGTTGTCGGATTGGGGTGGTGAAAGGAGTGAAAAATCGCCTTTTTTCCACCTGGCTTTCCACCTCCCCTCCCCTCTGCGATGACTGGACACAACTGGACAGAACCTGCAATCACTGCTGCCACTCACCGATGGACTCAAAGGTAGGTAGGCTGCATTGTCAGGGCACAATGGGTGGGCACAGCACAGGAGGTGGGGTGCACTGCAGGCATAGACATGTCACAGTAATTTTTAAAATTACTGTCATGTGCATGTCTGGGGTGCACAATGGTGTCAGACATGGCTGGGGACTCACTGGCACAACACGCATATCGCACTCATACACAACTGTCATTTTGGTGTCAGTATTCATTGCAAAATGAATGCTGGCACCACAATGACAGTAAACTCACACTGGGCAATGGTGCCCATGAGTGTGTGTTGCAAGGGGAACTGTATGGGTAGGTTTGTGCTATTTGTTTTGTATGTGAGTGTGTACATGTATGTGTTTATGCGTGGATTGGCTGATTGAGAGGGAGGGAGCTGGGTTGGGTGGTGTGGTTGTGTCTGTATGTGTGTCACTTGCATGTGAGACCGATATAGTAGTGTATGTTATGTTGTCATGTGACGCAGTCAGGTGATGGTGGTTGTTGTGTGTTGGGTGTGATGTCTGTAGTTCTGTGTGTATGCGTGGCTGAGTGTGTAGTTGTGGTGTTTGTTGTGGTTGTGTAGTGTGTCGGTGCAGTTTCATTGACGTGTGTGTGTTGAAGCATGGATGTATGTCACTGTGTGTTTTCGGCATGTATGGAATGGCAATAGGTTATTGTGTCAACTTGGTGTGTTGTGTGGTCTGTAGGGCAGAGGTACACATATGACAAAGGGACAGTGTGTGTGTGTCACTTACCTCTATTTCATAGCCCCTACCATTGTACAAAGTCCAATAGGTCCTGTCGCCATCTCCCTCCATCAGCAATCTGCCGCCATTCGATCCGTTACAGAACCGTAACATCTAAATATGGCGGGCCACCGCCAAGATCTATATCAGGCTCGAAGTTTCCAGAGCCTAAATACACTTACTAACCCTAATTAAAATCTTTGTAAATGAAGTGGAAATCCTTCACTCAACAAAAGAAGCAGGAATTTTTCAGAATACAGCGGAATCTCTGTAGGAAGTTGGCTCTGTATGTGCTATTTCAAAGTAAGGAATAGCATGCACAGAGTCCAAGGGTTCCCCTTAGAGGTAAAATAGTGGTAAAAAGAGATAATACTAATGCTCTATTTTGTGGTAGTGTGGTCGAGCAGTAGGCTTATCCAAGGAGTAGTGTTAAGCATTTGTTGTACATACACATAGACAATAAATGAGGTACACACACTCAGAGACAAATCCAGCCAATAGGTTTTGTATAGAAAAATATATTTTCTTAGTTTATTTTAAGAACCACAGGTTCAAATTTAACATGTAATATCTTGTTTGAAAGGTATTGCAGGTAAGTACATTAGGAACTTTGAATCATTTCAATTGCATGTATACTTTTTAAGTTATTCACAAATAGCTATTTCAAAAGTGGACACAGTGCAATTTTCACAGTTCCTGGGGGAGGTAAGTTTTTGTTAGTTTTACCAGGTAAGTAGGACACTTACAGGGTTCAGTTCTTGGTCCAAGGTAGCCCACCGTTGGGGGTTCAGAGCAACCCCAAAGTTACCACACCAGCAGCTCAGGGCCGGTCAGGTGCAGAGTTCAAAGTGGTGCCCAAAACGCATAGGCTTCAATGGAGAGAAGGGGGTGCCCCGGATCCAGTCTGCCAGCAGGTAAGTACCCGCGTCTTCGGAGGGCAGACCAGGGGGGTTTTGTAGGGCACCGGGGGGGACACAAGCCCACACAGAAATTTCACCCTCAGCGGCGCGGGGGCGGCCGGGTGCAGTGTTAGAACAAGCGTCGGGTTCACGATGGAAGTCAATGAGAGATCAAGGGATCTCTTTAGCGCTGCAGGCAGGCAAGGGGGGGGCTTCCTCGGGGAAACCTCCACTTGGACAAGGGAGAGGGACTCCTGGGGGTCACTTCTGCAGTGAAAGTCCGGTCCTTCAGGTCCTGGGGGCTGCGGGTGCAGGGTCTTTTCCAGGCGTCGGGACTTAGGTTTCAGAGAGTCGCGGTCAGGGGAAGCCTCGGGATTCCCTCTGCAGGCTGCGCTGTGGGGGCTCAGGGGGGACAGGTTTTGGTACTCACAGTCGTAGAGTAGTCCGGGGGTCCTCCCTGAGGTGTTGGTTCTCCACCAGCCGAGTCGGGGTCGCCGGGTGCAGTGTTGCAAGTCTCACGCTTCTTGCGGGGAGATTGCAGGGTTCTTTAAAGCTGCTCCTTTGGATAAAGTTGCAGTCTTTTTGGAGCAGGTCCGCTGTCCTCAGGAGTTTCTTGTCGTCGTCGAAGCAGGGCAGTCCTCAGAGGATTCAGAGGTCGCTGGTCCCTTTGGAAGGCGTCGCTGGAGCAGAGTTCTTTGGAAGGCAGGAGACAGGCCGGTGAGTTTCTGGAGCCAAGGCAGTTGTTGTCTTCTGGTCTTCCTCTGCAGGGGTTTTCAGCTAGGCAGTCCTTCTTCTTGTTGTTGCAGGAATCTACTCTTCTAGGGTTCAGGGTAGCCCTTAAATACTAAATTTAAGGGCGTGTTTAGGTCTGGGGGGTTAGTAGCCAATGGCTACTAGCCCTGAGGGTGGGTACACCCTCTTTGTGCCTCCTCCCAAGGGGAGGGGGTCACAATCCTAACCCTATTGGGGGAATCCTCCATCTGCAAGATGGAGGATTTCTAAAAGTTAGAGTAACCTCAGCTCAGGACACCTTAGGGGCTGTCCTGACTGGCCAGTGACTCCTCCTTGTTGCTTTCTTTGTTCCCTCCAGCCTTGCCGCCAAAAGTGGGGGCCGTGGCCGGAGGGGGCGGGCAACTCCACTAAGCTGGAGTGCCCTGCTGGGCTGTGACAAAGGGGTGAGCCTTTGAGGCTCACCGCCAGGTGTTACAGCTCCTGCCTGGGGGAGGTGTTAGCATCTCCACCTAGTGCAGGCTTTGTTACTGGCCTCAGAGTGACAAAGGCACTCTCCCCATGGGGCCAGCAACATGTCTCTAGTGTGGCAGGCTGCTGGAACTAGTCAGCCTACACAGACAGTCGGTTAAGTTTCAGGGGGCACCTCTAAGGTGCCCTCTGGGGTGTATTTTGCAATAAAATGTACACTGGCATCAGTGTGCATTTATTGTGCTGAGAAGTTTGATACCAAACTTCCCAGTTTTCAGTGTAGCCATTATGGTGCTGTGGAGTTCGTGTTTGACAAACTCCCAGACCATATACTCTTATGGCTACCCTGCACTTACAATGTCTAAGGTTTTGTTTAGACACTGTAGGGGTACCATGCTCATGCACTGGTACCCTCACCTATGTATAGTGCACCCTGCCTTAGGGCTGTAAGGCCTGCTAGAGGGGTGTCTTACCTATACTGCATAGGCAGTGAGAGGCTGGCATGGCACCCTGAGGGGAGTGCCATGTCGACTTACTCGTTTTGTCCTCACTAGCACACACAAGCTGGCAAGCAGTGTGTCTGTGCTGAGTGAGAGGTCTCCAGGGTGGCATAAGACATGCTGCAGCCCTTAGAGACCTTCCTTGGCATCAGGGCCCTTGGTACTAGAAGTACCAGTTACAAGGGACTTATCTGGATGCCAGGGTCTGCCAATTGTGGATACAAAAGTACAGGTTAGGGAAAGAACACTGGTGCTGGGGCCTGGTTAGCAGGCCTCAGCACACTTTCAATTGTAAACATAGCATCAGCAAAGGCAAAAAGTCAGGGGGCAACCATGCCAAGGAGGCATTTCCTTACACAACCCCCCCCCCCAAACGAAAGAGGATGAGACTAACCTTTCCCAAGAGAGTCTTCATTTTCTAAGTGGAAGAACCTGGAAAGGCCATCTGCATTGGCATGGGCAGTCCCAGGTCTGTGTTCCACTATAAAGTCCATTCCCTGTAGGGAGATGGACCACCTCAACAGTTTAGGATTTTCACCTTTCATTTGCATCAACCATTTGAGAGGTCTGTGGTCAGTTTGAACTAGGAAGTGAGTCCCAAAGAGGTATGGTCTCAGCTTCTTCAGGGACCAAACCACAGCAAAGGCCTCCCTCTCAATGGCACTCCAACGCTGCTCCCTGGGGAGTAACCTCCTGCTAATGAAAGCAACAGGCTGGTCAAGGCCATCATCATTTGTTTGGGACAAAACTGCCCCTATCCCATGTTCAGAGGCATCTGTCTGCACAATGAACTGCTTAGAATAATCTGGAGCTTTTAGAACTGGTGCTGAGCACATTGCTTGTTTCAGGGTGTCAAAGGCCTGTTGGCATTCCACAGTCCAGTTCACTTTCTTGGGCATTTTCTTGGAGGTGAGTTCAGTGAGGGCTGTCACAATGGATCCATATCCCTTCACAAACCTCCTGTAATACCCAGTCAAGCCAAGGAATGCCCTGACTTGAGTCTGGGTTTTTGGAGCTACCCAGTCCAGAATAGTCTGGATCTTGGGTTGGAGTGGCTGAACTTGGCCTCCACCTACAAGGTGGCCCAAGTAAACCACAGTTCCCTGCCCTATCTGGCATTTGGATGCCTTGATAGAGAGGCCTGCAGATTGCAGAGCCTTCAAACCCGTCTTCAGGTGGACCAGGTGATCCTGCCAGGTGGAGCTAAAGACAGCAATATCATCAAGATAAGCTGTGCTAAAGGACTCCAAACCAGCAAGGACTTGATTCACCAACCTTTGGAACGTGGCAGGGGCATTCTTTAAACCAAAGGGCATAACAGTAAACTGGTAATGCCCATCAGGTGTGGAGAATGCTGTTTTCTCTTTTGCTCCAGGTGCCATTTTTATTTGCCAGTACCCTGCTGTCAAGTCAAAGGTACTTAAGAATTTGGCAGCACCTAATTTATCTATGAGCTCATCAGCTCTAGGAATTGGATGAGCATCTGTCTTGGTGACAGAATTGAGCCCTCTGTAGTCCACACAAAACCTCATCTCTTTCTTTCCATCTTTGGTGTGAGGTTTGGGGACTAAGACCACTGGGCTAGCCCAGGGGCTGTCAGAGCGCTCAATTACTCCCAATTCCAGCATCTTGTGGACTTCCACCTTAATGCTTTCCTTAACATGGTCAGACTGTCTAAAGATTTTGTTCTTGACAGGCATGCTGTCTCCTGTGTCCACATCATGGGTACACAGGTGTGTCTGACCAGGGGTTAAGGAGAAGAGTTCAGGAAACTGTTGTAGGACTCTCCTACAATCAGCTTGCTGTTGGCCAGAGAGGGTGTCTGAGTAGATCACTCCATCTACTGAGCCATCTTTTGGGTCTGATGACAGAAGATCAGGGAGAGGTTCACTCTCTGCCTCCTGATCCTCATCTGTTACCATCAACAGATTCACATCAGCCCTGTCATGGAAGAGCTTAAGGCGGTTCACATGGATCACCCTCTTGGGGCTCCTGCTTGTGCCCAGGTCCACCAGGTAGGTGACCTGACTCTTCCTTTCTAGCACTGGGTAAGGGCCACTCCATTTGTCCTGGAGTGCCCTGGGAGCCACAGGCTCCAGAACCCAGACTTTCTGCCCTGGTTGGAACTCAACCAGTGCAGCCTTTTGGTCATACCAAAACTTCTGGAGCTGTTGGCTGGCCTCAAGGTTTTTGGTTGCCTTTTCCATGTACTCTGCCATTCTAGAGCGAAGGCCAAGTACATAGTCCACTATGTCTTGTTTAGGCTCATGAAGAGGTCTCTCCCAGCCTTCTTTAACAAGAGCAAGTGGTCCCCTTACAGGGTGACCAAACAGAAGTTCAAAGGGTGAGAATCCTACTCCCTTCTGTGGCACCTCTCTGTAAGCAAAAAGCAGACATGGCAAGAGGACATCCCATCTCCTTTTGAGTTTTTCTGGGAGCCCCATGATCATGCCTTTTAATGTCTTGTTGAATCTCTCAACTAAGCCATTAGTTTGTGGATGGTATGGTGTAGTGAATTTGTAAGTCACTCCACACTCATTCCACATGTGTTTTAGGTATGCTGACATGAAGTTGGTACCTCTGTCAGACACCACCTCCTTAGGGAAACCCACTCTGGTAAAGATACCAATGAGGGCCTTGGCTACTGCAGGGGCAGTAGTCGACCTAAGGGGAATAGCTTCAGGATACCTAGTAGCATGATCCACTACTACTAGGATGTACATATTTCCTGAGGCTGTGGGAGGTTCCAGTGGACCAACTATGTCCACACCCACTCTTTCAAAGGGGACCCCCACCACTGGAAGTGGAATGAGGGGGGCCTTTGGGTGCCCACCTGTCTTACCACTGGATTGACAGGTGGGGCAGGAGAGGCAAAACTCCTTAACCTTCTGGGACATATTGGGCCAGTAGAAGTGGTTGACTAACCTCTCCCACGTCTTGGTTTGTCCCAAATGCCCAGCAAGGGGAATATCATGGGCTAAGGTCAGAATAAACTCTCTGAACGACTGAGGCACTACCACTCTCCTAGTGGTACCAGGTTTGGGGTCTCTGGCCTCAGTGTACAGGAGTCCATCTTCCCAATAGACCCTGTGGCCCTCATTCTGACCTTGGCGGTCTTTTCGCAAGACCGCTGAGTTACCGCCGCGGTGAAGACCGCCGACCGCGGCGGTGTGCCGCTGTGCGCATTCTGACCGCTGGGAGCGTTCCGCCGGAAAACCGCCAGCAGCCACACTGGCGGTCGGCGGGAAAGTGGAGACTGGTCAACCTCCACCGCCACGCCAGCAGAACACCGCCCACAGAATTACGACCCACATTTCTGTGTGGCGGTCTTCTGTTGGCGGTCTTCTGTTGGCGGTCACGTCCCTATGGCTCCCGTCGCCTCCCGGAGGACCAACGCACAAGGTAAGTTGATCGTCCGTGAGGGGAGGGGGTGGGGGGGTGTTGTGTGATGTGGGCGTGCATGGGGGTGTGCGTGTGAGTGTGTAGAGGGAGTGTGTGAGTGCGTGTATGCGGGCGGGGGGTGCTGCTGTGTCTATGGGTAATGTGTGCTGTTCGGCAGGTGCGCATGTCGGCATGTATGTGTGCGGGTATGTGTCCCCGTTGTGTATGTGTGTGTAGGGGGTGTGTATATGTGCATGTTGGGGGTGTGTGCATGTCGGGGTACATGTATGTGCATGTCGGGGTGGGGGTGGGGAGGGGGTTCGTACCACCTCTGGGGGGTGGCAGGGGGGTGGAGGGTGTGGGGGGAGGACTCGGGTGGGTAGTGGGGGGTGGGGGAGACCCCTATCAGTGCCAGGGAAGGAATTCCCTGGCCCCGATAGTGCTTACCGCCATGGTTCGCACGGCGGTTCCCGCCCGCAAGAAACCGCGGCGGTAGGCAGGGTCATAATACCCTTGGCGGTCTTGGGACGACCGCCGGGCCGGAGTGCGCAAACTCCAGCCCCGCGGTCATGACCGCCGTGGCGGTCGGAGTGGAGAAGTAGCGGTCGGTCGCGGCGGGGACCGCCGCGGTCAGAATGCCATTTTTAATACCGCCGGTCTGTTCGCGGTCCGACCGCCGTCTCTCCGCCGACCGCCAGGGTCAGAATGAGGGCCTATGTGTTCCATTTTTCTTGCCCTTGGACTCTTCAGCAGCTTGCTGCCTAAGGCCTTCAAGAGAGGGACAGGTTTCTTGTCCCTTACACAGCTCCTCCCTTGAGGGTCCCCCTGGGCCTAAGAGCTCAACCTGATAAGGTTCAAGCTCCAAAGGCTCAGTTCCCTCAGAGGGCAGAACTTCTTCCTGAGAAGAGAGGTTCTCTTTTTCTGACTGTGTTGCAGTTGGTTTCCCAACTGACTTTCCTTTTCTCTTGGTAGGCTGGGCCATTCTTCCAGACTCCAGCTCTACTTTTTCACCCTGTGCCTTGCATTGTGCTCTTGTTTTTACACACACCAGTTCAGGGATACCCAGCATGGCTGCATGGGTTTTTAGTTCTACCTCAGCCCATGCTGAGGACTCCAGGTCATTTCCAAGCAGACAGTCTACTGGGATGTTTGAGGAGACCACCACCTGTTTCAGGCCATTGACCCCTCCCCATTCTAAAGTTACCATTGCCATGGGATGTGCTTTAGTTTGATTGTCAGCATTGGTGACTGTATAAGTTTTTCCAGTCAGGTATTGGCCAGGGGAAACCAGTTTCTCTGTCACCATGGTGACACTGGCACCTGTATCCCTCAGGCCCTCTACACTTGTCCCATTAATAAAGAGCTGCTGCCTGTATTTTTGCATGTTAGGCGGCCAGGCAGCTAGTGTGGCTAAATCCACCCCACCCTCAGAGACTAGAGTAGCTTCAGTGTGGACCCTGATTTGCTCTGGGCACACTGTTGATCCCACTTGGAGACTAGCCATTCCAGTGTTACCTGGATTGGAGTTTGGAGTGGAACTTTTCTTGGGACAGGCCTTGTCTCCAGTTTGGTGTCCAGACTGACTACAGTTTCGACACCAGGCCTTTTTGGGATCAAAGTTTTTACCCTTGTACCCAGGATTGTTTTGTGAAGAGGCTCTGGGCCCACCCTCCTGTGCAGGTTTTTGGGGGCCTGTAGAAGACTCTTTACTATTTTTAGTTTTGGCTGTCTCACCACCTTTCCCCTGGGGAGGTTTTGTGACCCCTTTCTTTTGGTCACCCCCTGTGGAAGTTTTGGACACCCTTGTCTTGACCCAATGGTCCGCCTTCTTTCCCAATTCTTGGGGAGAAATTGGTCCTAGGTCTACCAGATGCTGATGCAGTTTATCATTGAAACAATTACTTAACAGGTGTTCTTTCACAAATAAATTGTACAGCCCATCATAATTACTTACACCACTGCCTTGAATCCAACCATCTAGTGTTTTTACTGAGTAGTCTACAAAGTCAACCCAGGTCTGGCTCGAGGATTTTTGAGCCCCCCTGAATCTAATCCTATACTCCTCAGTGGAGAATCCAAAGCCCTCAATCAGGGTACCCTTCATGAGGTCATAAGATTCTGCATCTTTTCCAGAGAGTGTGAGGAGTCTATCCCTACACTTTCCTGTGAACATTTCCCAAAGGAGAGCACCCCAGTGGGATTTGTTCACTTTTCTGGTTACACAAGCCCTCTCAAAAGCTGTGAACCATTTGGTGATGTCATCACCATCTTCATATTTAGTTACAATCCCTTTAGGGATTTTCAACATGTCAGGAGAATCTCTGACCCTATTTATGTTGCTGCCACCATTGATGGGTCCTAGGCCCATCTCTTGTCTTTCCCTCTCTATGGCTAGGATCTGTCTTTCCAAAGCCAATCTTTTGGCCATCCTGGCTAACTGGATGTCCTCTTCACTGGAGTTATCCTCAGTGATTTCAGAGGTGCTGGTCCCTCCTGTGAGGGAGCCAGCATCTCTGACTAGTATTTTTGGAGTCAGGGCTTGAGAGGCCCTGTCCTCCCTAGATAGGACTGGTAGGGGGGAATCTTCCTCCAATTCACTATCATCTTCCTCTGAGTTGCCACCCTCAGAGGGGTTGGCCTTTTCAAACTCTGCCAAAAGCTCCTGGAGCTGTATTTTGGTAGGTTTGGGGCCCATTGTTATTTTCTTTAGTTTACAGAGTGACCTTAGCTCTCTCATCTGTAGATGGAGGTAAGGTGTGGTGTCGAGTTCCACCACAGTCACATCTGTGCTAGACATTTTGCTTCTAAAAGTTGGAATACTTTTTAAGAATCTACAACTAGTTCTAGGTTCTAATTCAAACTTTTACAAACTTTTAAACTCTAAAAGAAATGCTAAACAGGATCTAACACAAGGCCCTAGCAGGTCTTTTTAGAATTTAGAAAACTTTTCAAATTGCAAAAATCTATTTCTAATGACAATTTTGGAATTTGTCGTGTGATCAGGTATTGGCTGAGTAGTCCAGCAAATGCAAAGTCTTGTACCCCACCGCTGATCCACCAATGTAGGAAGTTGGCTCTGTATGTGCTATTTCAAAGTAAGGAATAGCATGCACAGAGTCCAAGGGTTCCCCTTAGAGGTAAAATAGTGGTAAAAAGAGATAATACTAATGCTCTATTTTGTGGTAGTGTGGTCGAGCAGTAGGCTTATCCAAGGAGTAGTGTTAAGCATTTGTTGTACATACACATAGACAATAAATGAGGTACACACACTCAGAGACAAATCCAGCCAATAGGTTTTGTATAGAAAAATATATTTTCTTAGTTTATTTTAAGAACCACAGGTTCAAATTTAACATGTAATATCTTGTTTGAAAGGTATTGCAGGTAAGTACATTAGGAACTTTGAATCATTTCAATTGCATGTATACTTTTTAAGTTATTCACAAATAGGTATTTCAAAAGTGGACACAGTGCAATTTTCACAGTTCCTGGGGGAGGTAAGTTTTTGTTAGTTTTACCAGGTAAGTAGGACACTTACAGGGTTCAGTTCTTGGTCCAAGGTAGCCCACCGTTGGGGGTTCAGAGCAACCCCAAAGTTACCACACCAGCAGCTCAGGGGCGGTCAGGTGCAGAGTTCAAAGTGGTGCCCAAAACGCATAGGCTTCAATGGAGAGAAGGGGGTGCCCCGGTTCCAGTCTGCCAGCAGGTAAGTACCCGCGTCTTCGGAGGGCAGACCAGGGGGGGTTTTGTAGGGCACCGGGGGGGACACAAGCCCACACAGAAATTTCACCCTCAGCGGCGCAGGGGCGGCCGGGTGCAGTGTTAGAACAAGCGTCGGGTTCACGATGGAAGTCAATGAGAGATCAAGGGATCTCTTTAGCGCTGCAGGCAGGCAAGGGGGGGGCTTCCTCGGGGAAACCTCCACTTGGACAAGGGAGAGGGACTCCTGGGGGTCACTTCTGCAGTGAAAGTCCGGTCCTTCAGGTCCTGGGGGCTGCGGGTGCAGGGTCTTTTCCAGGCGTCGGAACTTAGGTTTCAGAGAGTCGCGGTCAGGGGAAGCCTCGGGATTCCCTCTGCAGGCTGCGCTGTGGGGGCTCAGGGGGGACAGGTTTTGGTACTCACAGTCGTAGAGTAGTCCGGGGGTCCTCCCTGAGGTGTTGGTTCTCTACCAGCCGAGTCGGGGTCGCCGGGTGCAGTGTTGCAAGTCTCACGCTTCTTGCGGGGAGATTGCAGGGTTCTTTAAAGCTGCTCCTTTGGATAAAGTTGCAGTCTTTTTGGAGCAGGTCCGCTGTCCTCTGGAGTTTCTTGTCGTCGTCGAAGCAGGGCAGTCCTCAGAGGATTCAGAGGTCGCTGGTCCCTTTGGAAGGCGTCGCTGGAGCAGAGTTCTTTGGAAGGCAGGAGACAGGCCGGTGAGTTTCTGGAGCCAAGGCAGTTGTTGTCTTCTGGTCTTCCTCTGCAGGGGTTTTCAGCTAGGCAGTCCTTCTTCTTGTTGTTGCAGGAATCTACTCTTCTAGGGTTCAGGGTAGCCCTTAAATACTAAATTTAAGGGCGTGTTTAGGTCTGGGGGGTTAGTAGCCAATGGCTACTAGCCCTGAGGGTGGGTACACCCTCTTTGTGCCTTCTCCCAAGGGGAGGGGGTCACAATCCTAACCCTATTGGGGGAATCCTCCATCTGCAAGATGGAGGATTTCTAAAAGTTAGAGTCACCTCAGCGCAGGACACCTTAGGGGCTGTCCTGACTGGCCAGTGACTCCTCCTTGTTGCTTTCTTTGTTCCCTCCAGCCTTGCCGCCAAAAGTGGGGGCCGTGGCCGGAGGGGGCGGGCAACTCCACTAAGCTGGAGTGCCCTGCTGGGCTGTGACAAAGGGGTGAGCCTTTGAGGCTCACCGCCAGGTGTTACAGCTCCTGCCTGGGGGAGGTGTTAGCATCTCCACCTAGTGCAGGCTTTGTTACTGGCCTCAGAGTGACAAAGGCACTCTCCCCATGGGGCCAGCAACATGTCTCTAGTGTGGCAGGCTGCTGGAACTAGTCAGCCTACACAGACAGTCGGTTAAGTTTCAGGGGGCACCTCTAAGGTGCCCTCTGGGGTGTATTTTGCAATAAAATGTACGCTGGCATCAGTGTGCATTTATTGTGCTGAGAAGTTTGATACCAAACTTCCCAGTTTTCAGTGTAGCCATTATGGTGCTGTGGAGTTCGTGTTTGACAAACTCCCAGACCATATGCTCTTATGGCTACCCTGCACTTACAATGTCTAAGGTTTTGTTTAGACACTGTAGGGGTACCATGCTCATGCACTGGTACCCTCACCTATGGTATAGTGCACCCTGCCTTAGGGCTGTAAGGCCTGCTAGAGGGGTGTCTTACCTATACTGCATAGGCAGTGAGAGGCTGGCATGGCACCCTGAGGGGAGTGCCATGTCGACTTACTCGTTTTGTCCTCACTAGCACACACAAGCTGGCAAGCAGTGTGTCTGTGCTGAGTGAGAGGTCTCCAGGGTGGCATAAGACATGCTGCAGCCCTTAGAGACCTTCCTTGGCATCAGGGCCCTTGGTACTAGAAGTACCAGTTACAAGGGACTTATCTGGATGCCAGGGTCTGCCAATTGTGGATACAAAAGTACAGGTTAGGGAAAGAACACTGGTGCTGGGGCCTGGTTAGCAGGCCTCAGCACACTTTCAATTGTAAACATAGCATCAGCAAAGGCAAAAAGTCAGGGGGCAACCATGCCAAGGAGGCATTTCCTTACAATCTCCATAGAGCCAAACTGACCAACAAGGGTCCAGGGGTACAATGTGGTTTATAGCTATTGCTGCTTATTCCAGAATGTGCCTCATTGTTCTCTTAGTTTATACTTCAAGAATTTTGTAACATAATGCCAGAAGTCTCAGCATGCTGGGAACTGTAGTTCCAATTGTTACCAAGCCATAACCCATCACCAGGGAACATAGCCTGTTGGGTACTGTAGTTCAAAATATTGCACCAACATCTGCGGTTTTGAATCAGCCACAGAACCAACACACTACATTTTCCTTCAAAGATGTCACCTACGTTGAGGTAGGCAACTAACATTTCTGTGCTTGCCACAACTTTATCCATTGTTGATCATATTTGGCTAGTTTTGCCTCATGCATTCATTTTGTTTGATTCTGTTTTTTTAACCATTTAATCTCAATTACCTAGGGGCATATTTATACTCAGTTTGCGCCGGATTTGTGTTTTTTTAAAATGCAAATCCAGCACAAACTTAACTCCATATTTATATTTTGACACTAGACCCGTCTAGCGTCAAAATATTAGAGTTAACGTCGTTTTTTAACAGTGGAAACCTACCTTGTGTCAATGAGATGCAAGTTAGGTGTTCCAGGGCAAAAACTGACTCTAAGGCCGACCATGGAAGCAGTCCACAGATGCCCTTCCCAGCCACTCCCACCCACACCTGGAGGACACCCAAGGATGGGGGACCCATCCAAGGTAAGTCCAGGTAAGTTTTTATTTTTTTTCAAAGTGCTACAGGGGGGCCTAACTTGAGCCCTCCTACATGGCACTGTGCCCAATGGCCATGCCCACGGGACATAAGTCCTCTGGGCATGGCCATTGGGCTGCGGGGGCATGACTCCTGTCTTTGCTAAGACAGGAATCATGTCCATGGGGGTTGTGTGTCAAAAAATGACGCTAGTCAGGTTAGAGTCAATTTTATTGACGCTAACTTGACTAGCGTCATTCTTTGACGCACAACCTCCAGTCTCCCCTATGACAGGAGTAATTTCAATGGGGGTTGTGCGTCAACAAATGGCGCAAGTCCGGTTTGAGGCATGATTTTTGCCTCAAACCTGACTTGCACCATTTTTTGATGCACAACCCCCATTTTCCCCTACGCCGGCGCTGCCTGGTTTGAGTCATTTTGTTTAACTCAGACCAGACCGCAGCGCCGGCTAACGTCATTCCTTAAATAAGGCCCCCGCATGGTGCATAGGAATGGCATTAGCCGGCGGTAAATTTTTGACGCAAACCAGCGCCGGCGCTGGTTTGAGTCAAAAAGTATAAATATGGGCCAAAGTATTCTTCTCCAAAGCTTCTTCCTTATTACCAATGAGCCAAGCAGGCAACAAATTTGTCTTTGCCTTTCTACCACGTAATGTACAAAAAGGAGTGGCTTCAATAGTGGAATGAGGTGTTGTCAAATACGCCCACACTTTGCTTTTTAAAAATTCTGAGGCATATTTATACTCTGTTTGCGCCGAATGTGCGTCAGAAATTTTGACGCACATTTGGCGCCAACTGTGCACCATATTTAAACTTTGACGCCCGGGCCCACGGATGTCAAAATTCCTCTGTGTGCGTCATTTTTTGGATGCAGGAAACTGCCTTGCGTTATTGACATGCAAGGTAGACGTTCCCGCTTAAAAAATGACTTTAAGGCCTGTGCGCCTTATTTATACTCCAGCGTAATTTTGACGCACAGGAGGGGGCATGCCTTAAAAAACGGCGCACAGCCTGATGTGCGCTGTTTTTTAACGCTTGGGTGAGGGAAGGCGTGAAGGGACCTGTGGGCTCACTTCCATGGTCTCTGACCATGGAAGGAATCCAGAGGTGCCCTTCCCTGCCCCCAGGGACACCCCCTGCCACCCTTGCCCACCCCTGGAGGACACCCATGATTGGGGGGACCAATCCCAGGTAAGTACAGGTAAGTTGAGGTAAGATTTTTAAAAAAAAAAATTAAAGTGGCATGGGGGGGCCTAATTTTGGCAGAAGTCCCCTGGGCATGGCCATTGGGCAAGGGGGTATGACTCCTGTCTTTGTTGAGACAGGAGTCATTTCAATGGGGGTTGTGCGTCAAAAAATGGCGCAAGTCCGTTTGAGCCATGATTTTTGCCTCAAACCTGACTTACACCATTTTTTGACGCACAACCCCCATTTTCCCCTATGTCGGCGCTGCCTGGTTTGAATCATTTTTTTTTACTCAGACCAGTCCACAGCGCTGGCTAACGTCATTCCTTAAGTAAGGTGCCCGCATGGCGCGTAGAAATGGCGTTAGTCGGCAGTAACATTTTTGATGCAAACCAGTTTGCGTCAAAACGTATAAATATGGGCCAAAGTGTGTTCCATTGTCTGAAACAATATATTTGAGATTGCCTTAAATTAAAAATATTTTGTCTAAAAATTCAATAGCTGACTTTGTGCAAGGTGCCTCTACAAATTCAAAATATATTCACTTCGAAAAGTAGTCCACTAAAACAATTAAGTATTTATGTTCACCAGGTGCCAAAAGAAAAGGACCCGAAAAATCCAAAGCTCCTTTTGTCCATGGATTTTTTGGCAAGGACACAGGCAATAATGGTTTATAAGACAATCTACAGTGCTTGTCCGAGACAATGCACTGTGGGCATTTTTCTATCAAACTAGACACTGATTTATCTATACCTGGCCACCAGACACGCTGTTTTATTTTTTTGGATGTGGCAGAAATACCTAGATGCCCCATATGTGCTAATTCGGTAAGACATGCACGTAATGAAAAAGGAGGCACAATCAAATTGTTCCTTGTACAGATATGGTTTTCAATTGACAACTCCGAAGCCACTTGTGAAAAGCACCTTACATCCTGTGAAAGCGACCTCATAGGTGGCCACCCAAATTTGATTTGTTGAGTCACTCTCTGCAAGCACTCATCCTGCAAAGTGGCATTCATCCATTCATTCTCTGAAATCGCACCTTTGCACAGAGCTAGCACATCCATTACAGCTACAACACACTCCTCATTTTCACACAAGCTTCCTTTTTCTTCCTCTAAGGGCAATCGGGACAAACAATCTGCACGAGAATTCTTCCCACCTTGAATATACTTGATGCTAAAATTGTACTCCTGGAGTTTGGATAGCAACCTAATCAGGCACGCAGATGCCTTTCCCAAGCCATTTCCACTCAACATATAAACAAGAGGTTTATGATCAATATACAGATCAAATGACATACCCCAAACATCCGTTTTGAATTTTTCTACAGCCCATACACAAGCCAATGCCTCTCTTTCTATGGTGCTATAATTCACTTCAGCTTCTGAAAGGGTACTAGAAGCAAAAGCCACTATGTTCTCTTTCCCTTTCAACCATTGTCCAAATACTGCTTCTACTCCCTTGAGATTAGCATCTACTGTGATAAATGACTTTCCCTGTGGTTCAAAAGGTTGCCTAGAGGGTGCTGACACCACTAGTTTTTTAATCTCCTTAAAAGCTAGATTCACCTGTTCAGACCACACAAATCTGACTCCTTTTTTGAGAAGAGTACATAAAGGCTGCACTTGTAAACTGTAACCAGGGACAAACCTAGCATAGTATTCACAAAGCCCCAAGAAAGATTTGAGTGAATCTTTGTCCGTGGGTGGAGGAGCCTCCACTATGGCTTTCACATTGCAAGCTTTGGGTTTAGTTCCTGACTCAGAAATAGTATGCCCTAAGTATTCTACCTCCTGTGTCATGAATTCACACTTATCCAATTTAACTGTCATTCCATGACATGCTAAAACCCCCAAAACTTTATCTAGAATGACCATGTTTTCATCCTTAGTTTTAGTGAAGCCGACAATATCATCTTGGAACGCTTGAACCTGTTTCATATTACTAAACATACTGTCCATCAACTTCTGAAGGACGCTCGCCGCTGAGGCAAGCCTGAAAGGTAATCTTGAATACTTATAGGCCCCAAAAGGTGTAACGAACGTGGTTAAAGATTGGGACTCAGATGTGAACGCTATCTGGTGATATGCTGAGCGTAAATCTATAGTTGTGAAATATTTGGCATCCCCTATATTAGCTAGCATTTCTTGTATGTGAGGTAAGGGGTGACAGTTGATTACTATGTTCTGGTAAGTGACCTCAAAACTACACAGAGCCTCAATTCCCCTGACTTTTAATTTGTCACCACAATCAGTGATACCCATTCCGAGGAATCGGTGCTTGAAATGACACCTTCCTCTGTCAATTTTCCTAAAAGCATCTTCATATCACCTCTCACACTCAACGGTACTGTCCTGACTTTGTGTGCAACTGGAATTGCCCCTTTATTTTATGCTTAATTTGATTTTCAAACCCTTCTACTTTACAAATTGCGTCTTTAAACACTTCAGGAAACATCTGTGTCATCGCTTGTTTGTTATTTCCCTTATCCTCAACGTTTAATATAGGCACGTCACCCAGTACAACTGGCTCTCTATGTCCAGGACATAAGTATATGCCTAATCTTGCTAAATCTTTCCACCCCACAATATCTCGTCCCCTAAAGGCCACATAAATCTTAGTGTTGATCTCTCTACCTAAACATTCAAGATTAGAGACAAGGTAACCCAACAAGTCCACATCTTGTTCTCCAAACGCTTTTGGACAAATATCAGCCAGTATAAGTTTTGTACCCATAGGCCGGGGTTTATAAAAGGTACTATCAGCTAGAATAGTTACAGGAGCACTTGAATCTGCCATTACTGTGATTACTCTTCCATCAACAGTTACTTGACAAAATGGTCCCTTAATAGTTTTCCCTTCTCTAATGCTTGATAGATTTTCCTCCGTTGAATCAACGTCTATTGTCAATAGCACATTTACAAATATATCTCTACAAGTTTGCACATTTTCCTCTTCATCAGGTAAGTTAAGACTGTTGATCTTCGTCTTGTAGTAAGTTCCAACCGACGCCCTACATACTGACTGGAAATAACCTATCTTGTGGCATTTGTTACATTTTCTTCCTTGTGCTGGACACGATGGAGAATTCCCCATGTGAGTCTTTGATCCACACCTATAGCAAGTGTTACTGTTTTTCCGGAACTTGTTTTCTTTCCTCAGAGAGCAAATAGATGAAGTGTCACTAGAAACACAATTAATAGGAGACAAACCACTTTGACTCTGGTGTTCCTCTCCATGGTTTGACATCACTTGAGAAGTAACAATGGATCTCTCGATGCTTTTTGCTATGTCTATTGTCTCTATTAAGGATGGATTCCTGCAAGTCAAAAGTCTCTCTTGTATTTTCTTAGAAAACCAATTAAAAACAAATTCAGCCCTTATATAGATATCCAGGTTATTCTCAAATTCACATTTGGATGCCAAAACTCTTAATGTAGCAATGTATTCTTCCACAGACTCATCACAGGATTGTTTACACTTGAAAAAATTATGCCTCTCCAAAAGAACACTTGGCTCTTCCAAATATTGCTTGTGCATCCGCTCCTTCACTTCAAGGTACACAACCCAGGGCGTATTTTAATTAAGTGGAACAGGTATGGCTGGAAGATTATCAAAAACTCTTTGCCCCGCTATGCCTAAATGATTAAAAAGCAAGGCCATCTTCCTTGCCAGCGAGTATCCACCTGCATCAATAGCCATGATATAATTTTCGAATATACGTAACCACTCCTTCCACTTTATATCAGGCTGACCATGTCTTTGTAAAAATGGCGGTGGCTGAATTACTCCTTGTGACATCGCTATTATACCGTATAGAGATGAGATTAACCTATTGTATTTTAACTAAACTAATTTAATACAATTATGTATGTATTATTATTATTATAATTATTATTATTTTTTTTTTTTTTAAGTTGTCCCAACTCAAGATGGCTGCTAAAACGAAGGACCAGAGAATGTGACAAAAATGAATATTATCCCAATCCAAAATGGCTGCCTCAAACTGTTTGAAGAGTCTATGTGACAAAAGCTTTCAAATTTACGTCCAAACATACATTTATTTTCTCCAGCGTGAAATACGTTGCTCTACTCATGGAAATCAACTTGTGCTGAAATGTAAGTTGAAGTGCTTCCTCTTTAATGGACTACACTTCCCAGTGCGCTCCGCGCATATGACTAAAAATGTGCGTTGCCAGGGATGTGAAGACGCAGGCATCGCTCAAGCACGCATGCAACGAACTGAAGATGCAGCGCGCAGCGTAGAATAACAGTCACGGTAACGCATGCACAAATTGAAAAGGAAACAAAGGGCCGTATTTATACTCCGTTTGCGCCGAATTTGCGTCGTTTTTTTCGACGCAAATTCGACGCTAAACTAACGTCAACTAACGCCATATTTATACTATGGCGTTAGAGGCGTCTAGCGCCAAAGTTCCCGGAATGTGCGTCATTTTTTAGCGTGAACCCCTTCCTTGCGTTAATGATATGCAAGGGAGGCGTTCCCGTCTAAAAAATGACTCCCAGGCCTTTACGTGGTATTTATACTCCCGGGCAAAAGAGATGCCCGGGAGTGGGCGTGGCTAAAAACGGCGCATTTGCGCCGCTTTTTAACGCCTGGGTCAGGCATGGCGTTAAGGGACAAGTGGGCTCAAAATGAGCCCAGAGTGCCCTCCCCTGCCCCCAGGGACCCCCCCTGCCACCCTTGGCCACCCCAGGAGGACACCCAAGGCTGGAGGGACCCACCCCAGGGACATTCAGGTAAGTTCAGGTAAGTATTATTTTTTTTTTTTTTTTAATAATTTTTTTTGGCATAGGGGGGCCTGATTTGTGCCCCCCTACATGCCACTATGCCCAATGACCATGCCCAGGGGACAGAAGTCCCCTGGGCATGGCCATTGGGCAAGGGGGCATGACTCCTATCTTTACAATGATAGGAGTCATGTTGATGGGGGATGGGCGTCGTTAAAAAATGGCGCAAGTCGGGTTAAGACGATTTTTTTGCCTCAACCTGACTTGCCCCATTTTAAGACGCCCTAACGTCATTTTTGCCCAACGCCGGCGCTGCCTGGTGTATGTGGTTTTTTTCCACGCACACCAGGCAGCGCCGGTCTGCTTGCGCCGGCTAACGCCATTCCATAAATACGGCGCCCGCATGGCGCTTCAGAATGGCGTTAGACGGCGCAAATTTTTTTGACGCTAAACTGCGTTAGCGCAGTTTAGCGTCAAAAAGTATAAATATGGGCCAAATTGCGGTGCGCCACGACAACGATGTCATCCATAAAAGAGGTAACTCACAGTTTGGCAGTCACAGGGAAACCATCTAGGCGCGAGGTGGGTTGTCCCTCTTTACGAAGATTTTTCCCGAAGATTTTTTCCCTTTGTAATTGTTCCTCCTCCTCTCGTCGGTGACTTCATCTCACAACAAACCCCACTCCTGGTACCGAATGTTGTATGGGGAACAGACGAAGTCTGGGCAGAAGATCTTCTTGGCAATGAATGTTTATTCAAATAAGTGAATCGGAGAAGAGCGAACGCATGACCAAGACTAGCGATCAGCTCCTCGTCCATAAAATAACTGACAAGTGGAACAAGGAGACAATCGAATGTCTCAAGCCTACATTCTAAAACACATCACAGTATCACAGTACATCACAATAAGAACACTAAAGTCTAACAGGAAGCAACTTGTGACATCACAGCCAGGAAGTACACAGTTTGTTTTACATTGCAGGCCTCTGGAGGTCACAGGGAAAAAGCAGGCCCTAACATTGCCCTTTCTCAACCCGTCCATTAATCCTTGGAATTGGTAAAACATGAAGTCCATAAAGAAGAGAGTTCCCGCAAAGAAAACAGAAGTTAATTGGCAAAGGGATTAAAATTTTGGTCGAAGTTGACCACTTGTTTGGTAAAGGGTCACTGACTGTTTGAGAGGATACCAAAAAAAAGAATATGTGTCAGATTCAAGAATGGATCAGTGCAGTGGGAGTTGCCACCAGGAGCATTGAGGAAATTAGAAAGACGTAGTATGACCTTCACTCCAGTAGAAACCTGCCCACCTGAGAAGGAAGCTGCTGTGACTAGAGGTGGGCCATCTACTCAGCCAACACAAATACCACTGGATGAAGCGCTTGAAAAAACATTAGTTACTGAGGATGTGCCTGAAATAACAGACACTGATAGTTCTGAACTTGTGCAAGCATCAACAGGTTATGTATATGTTATATTTTATAAATGTTAAAAAAATAGAAATGGAATGTATGTTCTGTTTAAGCTAAGTACATTCATATATTACTTAAGTACCATTTATATGAGTCTAAATGTCAATACCATGTTTTAAAATGCTTGGTGAAATCCATTATCAGGCGTTTAGTTGTGATACATAGTCATACAGATCTGCACATATGTTTATGGGCTCCATAAACATTAATAACAGTGTTAATAAAGGGAACAGATATTGCATTGATTTGCATTTAGTTGTCTATTTTTGCCATACATTATTTTTCACGTATAAATTAAATTAAGTTACCATATGGTTATGTTAATAAAAAATTACTGATTTGTCAACAGATAATCAGCCTGTGCAGACTGATAAACCAGGAGATAATGCTGGGTAGAAGCACAACAGAGACACAGCTGACACCAGCACACATGGCGCACCAACCACATACCCACCTAAAAGTGAGGCAAGAAGAAGAGCTATGTGTGACAAGCATTCCACTCCTATACATGCACCACAAATTGTCCTAACTCAAGCCCAAGGTTAGCCATGAGACCAAGGCTTAAAGTTGTTCATGATGTGCAGAGAGGTACCATCTCTAAAGAACAGTTTATGGGCATTGATAAATCTATGTTGAATGTGCAACAAGAAAAATGAAAAGCAATTCAGGATGTAGGGAGTAAGGTTGATACATTGGTTACTACGTACAACAGATTAGTTCCAGTTACTACTGCATACCCTAGAAGCATGTGCCATTGTGCAGCTTACTCATTGACAGGAAAGTGAGAAGGCTTCAAGCCTTAGTGGTCTGTCTGAGCCTGTGATCAATAGATCAAGGTAGAAGAGGAGTCATGGGACTCAAAAAGAACAAGAGGTGTCTAAGAGTCTACCAACGACAAACCCACTGCTTCAAAAGGGAGGAAGGAACACTGAGGCATGTAAACACGTAAAGTAAACATATATTTTGTTGCATTTTTATGGAAAAACTATAGCATAGATGTTCAATGGAGATGATTCACATGTTCTTTGTTTTTTTGTCTTATCTTGTGATGAAACATGTATACAGTTGCTGTTAATATATACAAAGTTGCTCATGGGTCATTATTTAATTATTATGTTCGTCATGTACGTACCTTAAAGGCAGTTTGTTGTTATGTTTTTGTGATGTTTCCTTCTGTTGCAGCATCCTGACCTGGGTTGTTGGGTCGTGGATCATCTCTGTCGTCAGAACCGCCATCATCGGCAGTACAGGCGGCACCTTTTGCGTCACTATGTTGTGTAACATTGTACACCCTGCTTCAATATTACATGCTGTCCCTGGGGAATATGCAAAGCATCACCACTCTTGTGTAGACATCTATTTATGGTATTTAGAAGAACAAATATGCGTTCTATGACTGCCTGTGTGTGTCTGTGTGAACCATTATATCATCTTTGACTAGTTGTGACTGCATTTAGGTATGATGTCATAATCCATGTGCAAGCAGCATATGCACAGCTCCCTACAAATGAGGTAAAGACTTTATCACTTTCTTCATGTAAATGTAAAGAAATACGTATCAGTTAGCCATCTCTTAAGTTGCCTCTTGCAAGACAGATGCAGAGGCCACAGTGCCTGAAAATGTAGCAGCCACATGTATTCCCTGGATATTTATCAACAAGATCTATAATGAGAGAGCCTGCACTGCCTACAACATGTATGCTAAGTCAGTGCTGATTCTTGCAATTATGATACAGCTATCACATGGAATTTGGTGTTCAAATTAAAACATGCATATTATTCACACAACCTAAGAATTTTAGAAATTTACCAATTCTATAAAAATCCAACATGGATTGTTATTTGGAAATTTACGAGGACCTACAGGCACACTGCTCTACTGAAGCGTAATTTTCTTTTTGATGGTCTGGTGGCAGTCCATATTTACAAGGCCACACAAGGCCACCTTGCGTGATTTTCATGGCCTTGTAAGTTTATGCTCCCCCGTTTCACGCATAACACTGCATGAAATAGGTGCCCATGGGTTTTCCCACGTAACATACATGGAACCCAAAGGAATCTGATGCATTCCCAGTTTTACAAGTCTGGAAATGCGTCAGATTCCTATGTCACCTCAGGGGTGGCGTAAGAGTGACACAATGGGGAGAAATATCTTTATTTCTCCCCGTTTTTTCCTCTTTCTATGTGTGCTGCATTCTGCACCCTTGCGCCTGTGTTGGCGCTAGGCAGCCCATTGTGCCCCAGCGCAGGTGGGAGGACAAAAATGTGTCATATCTTGTAAATACAGCACATTTTTACCCTTTCCCGTACTGTTCTGCAACATTACATCAAGGAAATTGTGAAAATGAACTCTGTGAAACTGCTCTATCTGAAGTTACCACACCCTAACTGCCAGAAGCAAGAAGGTGAAGTGAATACAGAACTTTACCTTGTGTTGTATGGACTCACTCCTGCATGTGTGTCTGCTAACACTGTGTCTAGCCCACCTGTGAGGTCTTAAATCACATTAAACCTGAGCCAGTATTTCTCATAAATCGCCTCCTCAGTCTGTTCAACTATAGCTACTCTGACTCTGAAAATCCTCTCTTATTTTCTACTGCTCTGATGTGGAGCTAAAACCTTAATACTCCTTGCCAAGGACCAGAGAGCAGCCACTGTAAACGGAAAAAAGAACTTTGTATACTCTGCACCTGGTTAACACCTGATTCCACTTGATGGTAACTTGGAAGTGTGAAAGGCTATATTTGACCATTCTCTAATGGTGACTGCTGTGTAAATGCCATTCAGGAATTGCCATTTGGAAATCACAAATTGGTAACCTTAATTTAGGGTCGCTAAAGTAGCAATTCCTTTTTTTGAGCACTACTTTATTTAACTTTCATTGATAAGAACCATGATTTTGTGATTGCATGCATTTTGCGAATGATTTGCAAAATGTTAGTACATACGGTGGCCCATTGAGGGGCATCGATGTGGTAAACACCTTTCAGTTTAAATCCACCATCTTACGAATCAGTAAACACAGAACTTGCCCATTAAAGGAATACCATGGTATTTCATTTGGATAATTGATATAACCAGCCACTTCTTACACAAATTCAAAAACGTCAGTGTCGTATCAGAAGTTACTTGGCACTGACCTGGGTGTGCTGAAATCGATTTTGGTATGTTACCCCAATTCATTATGTCTTGCAGCTCCTTGAAAACATATCCTGGATGGATAAAATGAAAAGTCTTTGCATTCATTTCATACGAAGGAAGTTCCATGTGTCACAGTTGCTTTAGTATCTTAGAGCTAAGTGCTGCAGAATTGAAAGTAACTACATTGAAATCTGGGCTACCCTAACATTGTATAAATGCAGTACTTAAACTACATGGCATAGGTTTGTAAGTGCTTGTGTACTCACTCAGGCCATGGCAGTCCTTTATCTATTGTTAGTATCCAGGACACTAAGGAATCAGTCTCTTTTAAAGGATTGATTTTGTACCAGTCTACCTTTTTATGGCATTATTGAGCATCAGCTGTGTTGTTCCTTCTGCAATATTAAAATTGATAAAGCATGGTGCTACCATAAATAAACATCCAGCATGTCCCCAGAATCTGCAGTTAACAAATTAATTTCATAGCTCCCAGAACTGGTAGAAGATATACTACTCCTAACCACACTCTTATTTAACTCGAAATTCCCTTAGATGATTAATTAAGTTAGACTATCAAAATGTGTCATGAATATTTTTCTGTGTTTTGTTAGCTGTTTAGCGTTGTTTCTACTTTTGTGACAAATATCAGATCGGTCTCAGTACTGGCCACGCCCCTCGGTTTCTTTCACATCTTCTAGTGGCTCCTCAGCCATAGGCTTGATTTACAGTTTGGTGGAGAGATTACTCCGTTACAGATGTGATGGATACCCCGCCCGCTGGACAGGATATCTGTCTCATTTGTGACAGAGTAACCCCCTCCGGCAAACTCTAATTCAGGTCCATGATCTCTTCCGCACGGCAGTCCTCCTGCACATAGTTTGATTCTTCTGCAGGGACTGGGGCACCTACAATAACAGACTGTGTTCTGGCCAAGAAACCATGTTCAGTTCAGCCCAATTTAAGTTTGGTTATAACCATATTCAGCATATCAGCAATGTGAAAACACAAAAGGTGATGGTAGGTATTCTTGCAAAAAGTCTATTGGCTGGCGATCAGTGTAGCATTCCATCCCATCATTCTTTTGCCCACCAGGGCACTTCAGTTCAGACCCATCTATATGCAATGTGCAAATCAGTCTGGACCCTGCTCCAATAAGAACAGCCCAACCACAACTGCCAGACCAGGTTAACCCTGAACCGGAACACAAGCAACCCTAAGACTGGGCATACCCTTGCCACGTAGGGCATTATATCTAATACACATAATGTGATGGGAGGAATGCTTGCAATAATACCTGGGCAAAGCCGATCTTGGTTTGCTTCTGTTCCAGTTCAGAGCAAACTTGGCCCAATATTTCTCCCAGAGTTATCACTTCAGGTGAAATATCCAAACTCATAATGAGGACCTAAGTGGAATTTAGGGATCAGGGGGAACATGCACCTTAGCATGACTGGAGGTGAAATAAGAGAACGTATGACTGAATTATTGAGGCAGAATAATAGAGTGTATGAATGAGTTAATGAATTAATGAACTTATGAATGAAGATGTGGAGACTGCTGTCGCAAGCTCAAAATGTATACTGGCCCTTGATCTTGGACGCTGAATGGGATTGAGTTCTTTTTTGATAACCAATTTTATCACTTTTCTGTCATAGAACACAAATATCAGTACAATCAAACCAACCCTGTCACAAACAACCCCCCAATGCACACACATAGCTACATCAATCATATAAGCCCAAACCATTGTAAGTCCCACCATTTGCCCCAGATCTTCTCATGCTTCTGTTGACATCCCCTGGCCTTGTAAATGGGCCTTCCCTGTTGGGAAAACCAGTCCATTCCTGCCTGCTGGCAGCCAACAATGAAGGGGTCTTGGAATTCTAACCCTGGGCAATGTCCCTCTTAGCAACCAGTATGGCTACTCCCACAAATGCATGTTCCAGCCTTGGTCCTGCAGCAGGCCCAGAAGGGCAACTCTGAGAGAGAGAGGTCTTGCTCTTTCCCTTGTCAGTACGAGTTCATCATCGGGCATGACCAAACCAAGTTCAAAAACAATTGGCAGCCATCGCAAAGCAGCAGAAACAGTTGGCTTGCAAAATCTTACCCACTCATTGGAGCCGCTGGGGGTCAGGTAGGTTAGATGGAGATAGCTGAGTTGGATCAACCTAAAAGGTCTGGAGATGGTAAGTTCCTGTGTCGCCATCCTGGTGGCCCTCCAGTCAATATCTTCCAGTTCCCCAACCCACGTCTCCCACCTCTTTCTTAGCCTCACAAACCGGTGGGAGGATTTGATGACCAGAGAATGGGAAACTTGGGAGATTGCATCTTTTGTAAGCCTGTCAGCCAACAGTTGAGCCTTCAGGGGGTCTAAAGTCTGAGACATCAGTGTCTAATGGAAGGTGGGCTGCAAGAACATGCTTTAGTTGTAGGTAAGTGTGAAGTTGAGTATTAGAAACTAGATATTGCTCTTGAAAAGCTTGGAAAGTCTGGATGCGGCCCCCAGACCAGACATCCCCAAACTGGGAAATTACTCGCCCTTTCCCATTTTTCAAACCAGCCCAGGCCTACTGTGTGATATAGCCATTTGTCCAGTCAGAGAGGAGTCATACGTGTCAGTCTACTTGTCCACCACAGAAAGTGCTGCCCTCCAGCTCAAGAAGACCGTGCATGTAATGTCTGCGAGGGTCCAGGGAATTGGAGAGCCGTACAGAATGCCCATAATTTGATCAAGTCCCAGCAGGGCCAACTCAGCCTTGTAAGTCAGGTCACTCCAACTCCCATTAAGCCAGTCATTTACCACAATCACCTGGGAGGCAATGGAGCAACGGTGCAGATCTGCCATTGCCATACCCCCATCAGAGATTGACTGTCGGAAACTGTTGAAAGCGATACAGAGCCTGCCCCTGGCACAAATTACTGGGATTGTGTTCTACATTTTTGAACTGGGAAAGGGCATGACTTGCCCACCACATTGACCTGTGGATGGGAGCATAGCAGGTGAGACAATGACATTTTAAATTAGGGCCATGTCCACAAATGGCCCTTTGCAGTAGGTTTAAAAGCAGAATTTGTTCAAGGACATGCTTCCACCTTAATCCAGCCTGAAAACTGCCAAAGAGGTGAAAGAAATATATGATGTCCTATAACATAATGACCATTGGTGGTAAATATGGTATTAACCACTATTGTGATGCAGTGCATTGTTATTTGTGTACAGCATTTTCATCTATTCAGAGGGGAAATGATTTTCCAGGTGATCTAACTGCATTATTTAAATAGCCTTGCAGGATCCTGCTTAAGCAGTGGAACGTTCCAATTTGCATTGAGTTTGGGGCACCCTTTAGTGTGCATGTTTGAAACATACTGTTTTTAGTTTTCCTACATGGGACAGGTTGGTTGAGATGCATGAGGTTTGATGATGTGGTCAAAGCATCATATGTTGAATATCACTGTGTATAGGCATGTTGTATTGTTAGGTGTAAGAGAATAGATGCATTTGTGCAGACAGGTACTTTTCATCTTTTAGGTACTGACAGCAGGATATGCTGAGCTCTCCAGTGGAGTCGATCATTTGGGTCCAAATAAAGTCCAGCCAATAGCTCCAAGACTCAACCCATTTGAGGTACTGCTAAAACATTCAGGCCCAATTTTAAGGGGGCCTATCACCTCCTTGCGCCACTGTGGCTGAACGAGCCACAATTCGCCATGCCATATTTACAAAGTGGTGCAATACACGCATTGTGCCACTTTGTAACCCCTTGTGCCACATTATGCCTGCGCCAGGCATAATGTATGCAAGGGGGTCATTCCCCCCATTAGGGGAATCGCAAAAATTATGCAGTGGAATCTAAAAGATTCCACTGTGCCATTTTTAGCAGCTATTTTTAATGTCTGCACACAGCAGGTGTTAAAAGAGGGCATACCATTGCTTTAAATGGATCCTTATGTACTATGCAGGATTAGCGCCAAATTCTGGCAGTAATCCTGCACAGTACATCAACAGTGTCAAGAGCTCTGTGCCATGGTGCACTGTATATTAAATAAAGTGCACACATGGTGGAGGTAGGGGGTCGCTAAGGGTCGCAAGAAAAGTAGTGCTGCATTGGATGCAGCACCACTTTTTTTTTAATTTGGGCCTCAGAAGGTACAATGAGGAGTCCATCTCTCACTGTTAGATAACCAACCCTACTGCCACCAGGGAATATTACATGGTGTCCACCCAAGAGAAACAGAGTACCAACCGTAGTGCTAACAAAAAGTTATTCCACCAGGGAGAATAATATGGAGCTCAAACAGGACTGTCAGATGACCAATCCTTTTTTGTAGGCACTTTTAGGCCATGAGGCAGTGATATATCAAGCATAGCCAGGAGCAACTGGGGGGGTAGGGAAGGCAGGATAGGGAAGAGGGAAATAGGGGTGCTGGCCCATGGAGCTTTCCAGGCCCTACTAATGAAGAATGACTCAGAAAGACACCCTAAATCATTAGCCCCTTGTGTTCGACAACCAGCCTGGATGCTCTGGAGGGAGTAAATTAATTGTTATAGCCCAGAAACATGAAAAAGCAAATGAAGTGGACAAATTAACATTGAAAATACTGTAAAAATGCTGCTGATTTTATATTTGTCAACATGCTAGCTCCTTCACACAGAACAAGATGCTACTCAATACTAGAGTGCACACCTAGAATAAAAATACCTATTATATAAAATATTTTTTTTTCTACTCTTACTGAAATACATAGGTCACTACTTACAACAGATATGAGAATTGGTATTGCAGAAGTGGTCCTTGCAGGAAGCAGAGGTAGGGCAGAGCCAATCTCTTCTCTTTTGATTCCTCCATAGAGATAGCTGTTGCAGAAGAGATGGGTTAGTGCAGATGAGGTAAGAAGGAGTCAGAACAAAACTCTCTATCACATGGTGTCAATGGGACCAATTGACAATGAGTGAAGGAGCCAGGTAACCTGACATAACAAACAAAACTAACACTAGATGAAGGAGCCTGGAAACTTGAACAACGAAATAGGCATACAAAATATTTATCCAAATCAATAACTTTAATTATTTTTTTTCAAGTCCTACTGGAATGCCTGGATTACCGTCTAGAGCAGATGAGGCCCTTTGAGTATCATAAATGCGCCTTGGATGATTTTGGTAGTCTTGTCCTATGGTCATTCCATAGCAACTCTCTTTTCTTTACTCTAGGAAAGTAGTTATCTCCTGGGACTTTAATATACGGGTACACACATAAGTGCATGTTTAGCTCTAGAAGCCCTACAGGTCTTTATCCAAAATGGATCTTTGTTTTTGAAAATGAAAAAGCACAATGACCGTCTTGCAGTTATTTTTTCCCAGGGTGTGGGGCTCATTTTGCAGTTTTCATTGCCCCTTACCACCAGATTTTATCTGGCGGTGACAGACAGTGAAAACAGCCCAAGTATTCTCCCACTCTTAATAGGTTGAGTAACACATGACCAAATCTCTGATGGCCCTTTGTTCGTTGAGCCATCGGAGGTATATGCATGCGGTAGAGACACAGAGTTGAATGTTCGACCTGACTCTACATGAGAAGAGTGAAACTCCGCTTTGGCAGAGATGGTACTGCGTTGCCATTGCAACAGATTACTCTCTCCACCAAAGTCTAAACAAGGCCCAAACTTACAGGTCTACCCCTTCTGTC
Source organism: Pleurodeles waltl (assembly GCF_031143425.1). NCBI lineage: Eukaryota > Metazoa > Chordata > Amphibia > Caudata > Salamandridae > Pleurodeles > Pleurodeles waltl. Next base: position 414,578,440 of record NC_090437.1, on the reverse strand, counting down.
TTGGACTGATCACTACCACGTGTCATTCATTTGAGATCAAAATAGCCAGGAATGGGATCCCTGGCTGTGAGCTAATAACTATGCCCTTAGTTTTTGGGACATTTATTCTAGTTGGAAGAGCACTAATACAGACAAACTCTGGATCATGTCCCTGCTGTGAAACTTGGTAGAAAAAAACCTAGAGGCCAGATAATCTGTGGGTCTGAAAGAACCTAAACAAATAGAATTTTTCATTTTCCACATCACTTTAGGGCACAACTAGAAGACCTGCAAAAAGAACACTTTTTAAAGCAAAATACATATATGGTCATGTTCAGTTGGCCAACAATGCTCCCCAGTGCCTCCTTTAAATGATTAAAATGTTTACACACCCCATGTGCTTGACAAAGAAAGTGCCCCCCCCCCACCTCCCAAAACCTATTGGGATGTTTTAACCTCATTTTTTCAAACAAAAAAATGAGACAATCTATGTCACTATTAAATTCTCCTAATTGGCTTCAGACAGTGTCCCTACTTCTGTGCCTCTAACTAACATGACCTCCAAATGCCTTCTGGGAGTTCTTAATGGAGTGGTACTGGATAAAGACAAGGGTCTAGATCTAAAAATACCTAATTTTTCCTTCACTAGTTGCGTAACCTAGGTATGATTAAAAACGGAAATGTGGATGTCAGATGATTATTAAAGTATCATCTATCCATTTGTCATTTGTGTTTAATTTGGATGTATATAACCAACATGTTTCAGCCTTATCATTGCCCCTATGGGTCAAACGGCCTTTGCCAGGCCTTTAGTCTATGTTCCATGTGTAACACACTCATGGACTGGTTTATTAAAGGATTGCATCCCTTTTGCACCCCGGAATGGGGTGCAAAAGTGACGCGAACCTTAAGTTTGATTATCAAGCTATGCAACACCACCTTGTGTGGCCCATAGTGGCTTATTAAATCCAGAGTAATGCAAAGCAGCCCAAATCTCTGTGTTGCATTACTCTGCCCATGGGAGTCATTCCAAGGGTGGTGTATGGGTGTTCCCTTTCAACACCCATGGATTTTGACCCATTTCAATGCCTCCATAGGTGAGATGTAACATGGAGAAATATGTTTAATTCTCCTCGTTATTGCCTCATTTTGCAGCTCACGTAGAAAGAAGAAAATGCCTCAGGGGATTGTTTAGTACAGGAAGGTGCCCCTTGCCGCACAAAAGCAATCCTGCTTACAATGCAGGCACCCTTGCACCATTATGCAAGGATGCCTGCATTGGCATTAGGCAGCACATTGTGTGTCGGAGCAGGGAAAAGCCAGGAATGCAGCGTACAGTTACATGTAGATACTGCAAATTTCAAACCAAAACTGTAGATAATGTTATATGTGCTGTATTAGTGAGCATAACACATTGAAAATCATTGTCCAACCAAGACAAGTGTGCAACCATGTGTAAAACGAATTTGTATTCCCATATGACTTACCCCTTGTTTGTGTCTATGAGGTGTGTTGGCCATGGTGAGGGGGCACCTCCCTGGAGTCACACACTACAGGTCAAGAATGAGGATTTTCTCTTCACTGCTAATTGTGATGTAACATGTGTGGTACTTCAGTTTTTATTCTTTTACAGCCATATTCACTGTTGATTTCTTGCATATTGATACCTTGCTTTGACATATTATCTAAGGTTCACAAGGGAACTACCCCCCTTCAGGAAGACCCATTTTGTCTGGAATAGGCTCAGAACTTGAGATTGTCTTGGGGTTTGCAGACTACTTTCTTAAATCATTGATCGTAGAAATGCCATCATATGTAAAAGATACAAAGCATATGGTAAGCATCTTAGAAGGGATGTGGAGTCATTGTACACAAGTATCCCCTAGGAGGAGTCCTTGAAGGCCATAGAGAAATTATTGAAAGCAACTCCCTGGAACTCCATAACTCCAAACAAATTATTTTGGATTGTGAAAAATGGCGCTCAGTAAAAATTATTTCACATTTGAAAAAGATTTCTGTTTACAATTCCATGGAACACCGAAGGGCGGCACCTTTGCGCTGAGTTTAGCTTGACTCTATGTCCATCACTTTGAAACAAACCACATATTCAACATAAACAATCCCTTTCATTCATACAATGTGGTAAGGAGAAGATATATTGATGACATTTTTATTATTTGGAGAGGTTTGAATGAACATCTAACAGCATTCACACAATGGAATATTCCTTAATGTCAGAGCGCATTGCAGCTTTAGGTCATCAAACTCGAGGTCCAAGACCAACTGTTGTGGGAGCATTGTGCACTGCCTCTACCCTGCATTCACCACACCACCACCGGTCGAAGAAGAACGCAGTGGGTCAGGATGAACACAAGGGAAAGGGGTTTAGGAACAAACAACAAACTAAAATAACAAGCTAAAATATAGGGATAAAACAATTTACCAAAATAATTATGCTCCAGAGGTTTCACTTGGACCTACACAATGAGTAATCATAAGGGAAATGTTAGTACAAATAGCAGGACAGTTATATCACCCAAAACGGAAAAAAGACAGATGTTACATAAAAAGGGTACCTACCGTTTGCTAAAGGGGGGAAACAAGATACTTTGTAAATCAGGCACACTGGAGGAGGGGCAACACAGTATAACTCATTTACTAGGTACGGAGGTTGATACTCTACACGAGTTAAAGATTGGTGTGCACTTTTTCAGCATACTAGTGGAGATCACGCATTTAGTAGGTGTTGTGATATATCATGTTGAGCTGTGACAAGTAATGTATGTACACAAACAAGAATATCACAAGTGCACATACATTACTTGTAACAGCTCAACATGATATATCACAACACATAACTTGTGTAGAGCATCAACCTTCGTATCTAGTAAATGCGTGATCTCCACTAGTATGCTGACAAAGTGCACACCAATCTTTAGTGTTTCTCTTCACATGATAGCACACCAGATTGCACAAAAATAATGGTTCCTAAGGAGGTTGAAAGAGAGACACAATATACACAATAAACAACAAACTTAGCTGTGCAGCTAACTAACCCTAGCATAGTTGTTTTTAGAATGTTTGGCAGCTTGAATGTGCAGAGTTTATACCGGTGGTGAGAGGTACCAATCTTTCCTCTATCCAGGTTCACAGCCAAAGGCCCAAACAAGGCAACAAGGCCCATACCAATGAGTGTGGTGGCCGCGGGACTAATATCAAAGTGGGAGGGCTCTAAATAGAGTACTTATCATATTCAGATGGAGACGTGTGATCCAAATTTGGAGGCTGGGCGGGAGATGTGTCAAGTTTTGATTCCTTCGTGCAAAGCATTGAACGTTCAGGAGCCAGGCTACTTATAGTGCAGACCTTTAAAAATGGCCACCTCAAGTTGCTGCTGTGGATGACTCAGCAGCAGAGGATGACTCAATGTTGTTGTGGATGACTCACCTCATTTTGTTGGTGTGAATGACTCTGCAACTGAGGATGTCTCACCAGTATTCACCCCATGTAGGTAATCCCCTAATGTTCTGCCCAAAAGGTGCCAAGCTCTATACCCTATATACTCTAGACCATGATGAAAAGTGTGCGCAGAAGGCCACGTGGATGGAAGCACTTAAAATGTGGATGAGAGTGCGGAATGCCAGAGAAGGTGCCAAGGGAACTGCAGATGTGTAGGCAAAGGCCACCAGCGCGATTACCCGACGGCAAATATAATGGCTATCCAAGAATCCCTGACACTTCCCTTAAATTCACTATCGCTGCAAGCAAGAAAGAAATACCCTATTACACCTCCCAATAAAAGTACAAGAAAGAAATCTCGTCTGTGAAGTCTACCACAAAGCAACCAACAAGCGCAACATTTTGAGGAATGGCACTTTCCACCCTAAATCCCCTCCAGTTGGGCAGTTTCTTAAACTCAGAAGGATTTGCACCATGAAAGCAGGCAACAAGAGACATGTTAATAAATTACCAGAGACTATTAATGAGAAACAATTTCCAATGCAGATCATTAAAATGGCCAACAAACGAACAATCCCAGGGAACAACCATGTGAAACATACAAGAAGGTAGAACAAACTGGTTGATATTGGTCTCTACATGTGGGATCCACTCCAATACATTCAAGAATATTACCAACAAGCCTTATAGGATCATCAGACTGAAAAATTGAATTATGAAAAAGCGATATTCTCCATTAGATGTGGCCAATCTGTCAAGGATCGCCTTGTGCACACAAGTTGAAAGGAAAGGAAAGGAAAGTATTCAAGGCACCTCCATCAGAACACTGTGAAATATTCCACCTGTAACAGGTCACTGTCTTGTGGGCAATTTAATGTGTGCCATCTCAATGAAAGAAAGAAGACGCTGGATCTAAGCCTACAAATGCTATGGATTACTAAGAATCACACATATTGCAATACAACAATTGTGGTAAATATCATGACCTTCATCTGTAATTAATGTATAGGAAGGATGACCAGGAAAGTGAAAGAAATAATAAATAAACACCGTAGCACATTTTGATGCAAAAAATGGCTATAAAGTTAATGAGAACAGACATTAGGAGGAAGATTTCAAGTGGTTTATAATTTACAAAATAAACTGCACTGGGTAAAACACGGAATTCAAATGACTAGACCTAGAACAACAATGGATTTACTGACAAAAATCCAGTTCACAAGGACCCAATGATGAGGTGTGTTGAAACCAATTACACATCTGAGACAATAAGGAGGGAGATTCTCAAACAAATTGCGCTGGAGTAGGGGAAATGTGGACACTAAATAGCGCAAAATGTTTTTTTCCTGATTCACTTTCCAGTGCAGAACTTCCTTTGCGATGGAAAGTACCAAAAAGTAATGCAAAACAGAGTGAAACTCTGATTTGCATGACTTTGTATCTGGGGTGTCACATGGGTAGTACATGAACGTTCCCATGCAACCACTCATGCTTTTTGACTCTAAACTCTATCTAGTAACATTGGTAGACAGGGTTAAATGCCAAAAATGAACACCACTGCAAAGCAGTTGTTAAAAAGAGAATTTTTGTCATTTATCCTTTCTTTTTTTACTTTTCATGTGTGCTGCACTGTACAGCACACATACAAAATAGGAAAAGCTGATTCACTTGTCTAGCCATAGTATTTTGTACAAGGGAAGCCTTCCTGTGCAAAACCTATGGTAGACTCAGGCACACACCCTGGTGCATGGCAGCTAAAATCAGCTCTGGCACTGGGGAGAGAGGAGATGAGAGCCATATCTCTGTGAATATGGCTCTTTCCTGCTTTCTCCCTGTCACGCAATGCAGTGCAGCGCAGCATTTATGTCTGCTGTGCTTTGTTCCATGACACCTTTGAGAATCTGGGCCGAGGTTTCTTGGAATCAAGTCTAGAACTTTTAAGTATGTTAGACCTTTTGAACAAGATTATCAAGAACATCATGAATGCACACAAATATCAATAATAGAACTCTGAAATTCTTACATAGTACACTAAGGATGCATGCCTGACCAAAGTCACTGATCAGGCATTTGTACTTGGTTTTTCTGGACTAATATTAGGCACCAATAAATTATGTAACAATGGTTACATGATAAAGAGGACCTGATTTTGAAGAATGAGTTTATAAACATAAGATATTGGTTATCCTTTCGTGTAAAAGTCCTGGTTCTTTTCAGAATAGATGGGGAACTACCCAGCTCATTATGATGTGAAATATTACCAAAGACCACTGCAGAAGGGGTTGTAATAAGGTACCAATACTGTAACTAGTAATGATGGTTTCAATCAGAGGTAATGTGTGATCATTTAGATAGATATGCTTCCCTGAATGATCAAAATATAAGGGACTACCAACAAACATCAAACATATGACTAGATTAAAAAGAAGGTTTCCAGATCTGAAGATTAAGAACATTAAAGGTGACATGTGAATCATAAAGAATTTTGAGGTGCTATTTAGGGCTTTCCAGCAGAAGTACCTCAAGGAGATATCTATGACCCTTCCTTGGACATTCAACATATGCTTAGACTCCACACCAAGTAATGAGCATCCACAATATTGACAAAAAACAGCACACGTAAGGGACCTTGGGCCACATGTATCAAGCTCCCGGTTTGCATTTCTTAAATAGCAAATTTTACGAAATTGCTATTTAAGAAATGCCAAATGGGATGTATGAAAATTGCGAGTCGGAAATAGCGATTTCTTAATATTTGCAATTGCTATTACTGAATCCCAATCAGGGAATGGGACTCCATTCGTCCCTATGGGCCTGTAGGCCCATAGGTGCAAATGGTTTTGCATCACCTAATTTGCAAATTCCAGTTAGGAATTCGCAAATTAGGTAATGCAAACCCCATGGTGCTGGGGGCCTAAGGGCCAGATGTATCAAACCTTTTTTTGCATTCGCAAATGGTGCGAATCACAAAATTCGGCTGTTTGCGAATGCAAAAATGCCTTTCAAAATTTATGAAAGGCATTCGCAATGCAATTTCAAGGAATCGCTAAAATAGTGATTCCTCGAAATTGCGACTCCATTTAGAGGATCACAAATTGCGATTCTCTAAATGGGAAATCGCAAATAGGGAATTCCTATTTGCGATTTCCAAAGCACCTGTATCAAGCATTTCCTAAATGCGAATTGGGCATGTGGGAAATGCAATTACCACCAAATCCAAGTTGGTGGTAAGCATGTGCAATTTTTAAAAATGCATTATGAATGCATTTTTTAAAACTACATATAGCGCACACATGTCCCTGGGGCATTTGTGCGCTTCACATGACCACAAATATTTTTATGGGGTGCATCAGAGGGGGCCTTAGGCCCCAAGCACCCTGGGGGTTTGCATTACCTAATTTGTGAATTCCTAACTGGAAAAACTGGAGAAATTCTTGTTTTAAAAAAATCAATCACTTTGTAATAGTACTTCATTACATCGAAAGATGGTGCACCTGTAGACAGATCTCGTTGAGGCTTTCTTGTTGGCCAATATACACTCCTCTTGCATTCAACCCATAAGTCTGCTGGAACCATTATTTCTAATATTGGATTCAAATCCTCTCGCAGGCATTTTGCAAGCTTCACAAACCTATCTGTTTGTTGATACTATTCCACTGGTTTCTCTCTCAACCTGGGGTAATCATTTGTAAATGACAAAATGTCACTTCTGCTCCAAGGGACATGGACAAATTTCCCTGCCGGAATTTCTCTCATTGGTAATATTTTCACTGGATTATCAGTCTGCTGCACACTAACAGTTACATTCACAGAATCCCTTTTCTTCTTGTCTTGTTTCTTTACCCATCTGCCTTCCCATTTATCTAATGCTCCCCATGTCTGGATTAATTCCCCATTGTGAATTTTAATTTCCGGTATTCTCATGTTCTCAATATATTTTGTGTCAAATTATAACCTGTCAGTTATCCTCAAATATTTTGTTTTCTCAATTTCTATATTGTATTTATCTGCTACATCTAGATCATATTGCAGATGAATCCACCAGTTACAGAAACAGATGTCAGAATGTTTCTGGGCGAGCTATTGTCACCAGTAGATTCCCAGTTTTTCAATAATTTCCAAGCCATTGCAGAAGCTGGCTCACAAAGAGGTTACTGATCCCTTAGAGATCGATCAAGCTTGCATGAAAGCCTTTACTGAATTGAGAGAAAGTCTGTGCAAAGCTCCGGCTCTGGGAATGCTTGACTACACGAAACCATTCACGTTGTTTTGTCATGAGCGTGATGCATGTTTCTTGTCCGTTTTGTCTCAGGCACATGGTGGTGTAAACAGCCCAGTAGCATATTTTTCAGATACTTTGGACCCAGTTGCAGCAGCTTTACCTGGTCCAACGTGAGCATTGTGATGGGACATCCCTCAACTGCTTTGGTCCCTCACTCCACTGAAGTTTTGCTTACCTGAACAAAAGACCCAGGACCTCACAAATGCAAGATTGACCCGCCATGAAACTATAATTTTTAGGTCTTCAACTGTTACTCTGAAAAGGTGTACAGTGCTTAACCCAGCAACTTTGCTTCCAAAAGAAAATATTGAAATTGATAAATTGAAAGATGTCGAACATGACTGTCTGGAGGTTACTGATTTGTGTACAAAATCTAGACCTGATATTCGAGATACCCGAATGGAAGAAAATGACCAAATTATTTCTGTTGATGGTTCCTGTTTAAGAGATAACATGGAAACACTAAAAGCAGGATATGCTGTGTGCACAATTTCTGGTATACTTAAAGCTTCCTTGTTTCCGGAAGTGTATTTGGCACAAGTGGCTGAATTAGTGGCTCTTACTAGAGCATCCCATATCTCTGCTAAGCTTAAAGTTACCATTTGTATAGACAGCTAGTATGGATTTGGAATAGTCCTTGACTTTGGTCAGCTATGGCCACAGAGAGGTTTCCTGACCTCTTCTGGTTCGCCACTTAGAAATGGTGAAAGAATCCATGATTTGTTACAAGCTTTACAGATGCCTGAAAAGATTGCTGTGGTAAAATGCAGTGCACACTGGAGATCACAAGATTTTGTATCAATGGGAAATGGCTATGCAGATCAAGTCGCAATGTTTTGCGCTTTAAATTGTATATCTCTGAAAGACAAATGGGAACTGTTAACTGAAGAAGAGATTTGTTCGAATTATGCTCTAACTGTGATTGACACATGGGAAGAGTTGAAAGCTCTCCAACAAAATGTTGACAAAGATGGAAAAAAAACATAGGTTAAAATGACAGGTGTGTAAAGGGAAGATGACGTTTGGGTATCAGGGGAAGGCCAAATAGTCCTTCCAAATAACTTGTTGACTCAAATAGCTAAGTACTATCATGGTCAAGCACATGTTTTAAGGGATGCTATCATTCATACCTTTAAGCAGATTTTGGTTTAATTCAAACTTTAGACAGGTTGCTGAAGCAATTTGCCACCGTTGCATCATTTGCCAGCTGGTGAATGTGGGTAAAAGGACTGTGGTTAATATGAGCCACATTGGAAGAGCGAAAGGTCCATTTAGCAGAACGCATATGGATTTTATTATGATGCCTGTGTGTGGAGGATTGTGATGTGTGCTGGTGATTGCACTTTTAGTCACTGGATTGAAGCCTACCCCACACAAAGGAATGACAGCCCTACAGTAGGAAAGCTATTGCTTAGGGAACAGATACCTTGTTTTCGTTTTCCGGTTTCTTCAGAATTAGATAGAGGAAGTCACTTCAACAATGAAGTTATTAAATTACTATATTCAGCCTTAAACATTGAACAGAAGTTGCATTGTAGTTACCGCCCTGAAGCATCAGGTCTTGTTGAGCAAATGAATGGTACCCTGAAGTCAAGACTTGCAAAGATGCGTGCGTCCACAAATCTGAAATGGCCAGACACACTACCACTAGTATGAGAAGCACACCTGACAGGAAGACTGGACTGTCACCACATGAAATCCTCATGGGCAGAGCTATGAGGTTGCCAGAGGTTCCTGACAATGCTCTTGTGAACATAACAGATGATATGCTGTTGGACTACTGCAAGGGTCTTGCTGATGTGGTTTGCTCTTTCTCTCATCAGGTGGAGGCCACAACTGTGCAGCCATCCCAGGATCAAAGCCACAAACAGAGAGCTGGAGACTGGGTTGTGATCAGAAAAACATGAGAAAGACTTGTTTGGAGCCTCTGTGGAAGGGTCCTCACTAAGTACTACTGGTTACTACTACTGCTGTAAAGTGTGCAGGAGTTCCAAACTGGATTCATGCCAAACATACTCGAAAAGTGCCCTGTCCTTTAGAAAATGAAGAAGAGTTGTTGAGAGTAACAACAACATCCAGACAAACTCCAGAATCAGAGAAGGAAGTTGGAGAATCAGAGACAGACTCAGAGCAGACCAAATACAATCCAGACACTACTGTGAGAGACATAACTGAGGATATAGAGGAGAGTGACATTGAACAAACCCCAACTAAGGTAGCAGGAGAGTCTAGTCAGAGGAGGGCTCTCCCAGAAGTAGATGATCTCGAAAGACGAACAGAGCAGCCTACAGACCCAGTGGAGAGAGTTGAGTTGGATCAGAGTCTAAATGATCTGACTCCTCTAAGAGAAATCACAGGTACATCAAGTCAAAATCCGGCAGAAGAAGATGGAGAAGCTGAAACTCCAACATTGAAAAAAGCATTAACTAAAGGTTCACTGAAAGGAAATAAATGGCCGAAATCACAAGCTAAGAGAAAAGAATTGATTACAGTGTCAACAATCGATAAAAAGGAGTAGACACTACAAGAAAGGAAGATTTGAGTAATGGAGAGTTAAATGGAGATCTAAGACTGAAAAGAAAGCGAATTGCAAATCGAAGATACGCAGGGCCTGAATGGGCATATGCAACAACTAGTGATTGGCAAAGTGATTTTTTATCATTTTGTTTTGATCGTGAGTTTCCAGGTCAATACTTTGGCACGTGAAGTTGGTCTATAAACTGAACTTTGAGAAAGATTTTGTGAGACAAAGAAAAGAGAAGAGACATTGAAATAACCTGAAGAGACTTTTGAAATAAACTGACTTGACAAGCTGCGAAACCAATTTTTACAAATTGCCGATTTTGATAAGAAGTTCTGGAAAAGAGACTGAAAGCTGTAAATATCTGCAAAGAAGATTTTTGTTTTGCTGCATATTTATATATTTTTCCCCCTTCTACTTTCCAATGCTTTACACATCAGGAGTAACCACAATGAGCAGGTTAGAAAGAACAGATGTTTTAAATACATAGGTAATGGCTTAGCAATTGTGTGTATGATAGTGTGTTTTCTATTGATTGTGAGTATGAGCATTCTCAATAAAGCTGTAGCTAATCATACCTCTGCTTTAGAAAATACTACTAATCTTACAGAGTTAGACAAGTTTAAAAGGGATGTGATATATCTACATGTAGGTAATTCACAAGAGGATCTTTCCTCTAATGTTTTCTGTTGCTTATTGCATGAATATGTTGAGACAATGAATGTGAAAGAGTGTTATGTTTACACACAAATGCCTTCAATCAGTAGAGGAAGGGATGACCTATCATAGTTTGCCACTAACGTATGGAATAAGTTGCAGTCTTCTATTAACAAGGTTTTATACATGCAGTATTTTTATTCAAATCATGATTTGTTTGTTTCTATTATTAAATACATAAGTAGAGTGGCTATGGAAAATAATATATAATCAGTGAGAGGTTTCTTTGAACTTACATTGACATTTGGCACAGCTTACATGCACAGGAACAACCTCACATGCTTACTTACACCAGTAGAAAAGGACATTTGGAAATGACTATGCATTTAGTGAGATCAAAACACAAGGGAAGTTAGCTTCAGATGTGCAAGATGTATAGATTAAAACTAGAACTGATAAATTGTTTGTGAGAACGAGTGAATGCAGACATGTGCTTCTCTTCCAGAGTAAATGGACTCTTATATTAAATGGACAAGACCCAGCAATTCCAGGGGTTTATTACATATGTGGACCAAATTCTTATTACCGTCTTCCGAGAGGGTGGTATGGCACATGCTATTTGGGAATAGTTTTCCCAAAGATTTATCAACTTGAGAACCTGGACGAAACACCTAAATTGAATGAATTACACCTTGTTAAACCAAAGAAAGAATCTTACTCTGGCATAATTGGAGATGCATCTGCAGCACTGATTCCCTCAGTGAGAGTTATTATAAGTTCCATGAAAATTCTAAAGTTATCTACTATTGTGGATAACACGCTGACTAGTTTTTCAGGAGCCATGATCCTAATGGGCACTGAAATGGCTACGGTAAGATCTATGACTCTTCAGAACCGCCTTCCGTTAGACACCCTTTTAGCAAAGGAGGGCGGAGTTTGTAAACTACTGAAATCGCAGCATTGTTACACATTTATTCCTGACAATAGTAGAGGGATTGAAAGCTTTATTAACAATCTAACTAATATTAGCTCTGACTTAAAAGTTCTGAAAGAACCTGGAGTTTGGGAAAAGTTTGGCAAAGGTTTTGCCTCTGTGGGAAATTGGCTGGGCCACCAAGGGAAGGGCATAACCCTGAAAATATTGCAGATATTATCGATTATTGTAATTTGCATCATTGGATTATGGGGAGTTCATAAGTTGTATACTGTGATTAAAATGCATAAATTGAAAAATGATCAGAGGAGGGAAGAAATTAAATTAGAAAGATACTTTAGAGAAAATTGGGGGGAAAAAGTCAAATATTGTCATGAAACAAAATTTTAGATTAACCAAACTTTTGTTGTATGATGTAAGGTATGATAACACATTTAGGTGGTCATTATGACATTAGCAGTAAATGCTGCTTACCGCCATGGTGACGGCTGCCAACATACTGTCGTGGAGGTGAACATCCGTTCGGTATATTATGACACACACACACACACCAAACCGACAGAATACTGCCACAAACACAAATCCGCCAGACCAAAAGTCAGTGGTAAAGTGTTGGCACGAACACTCATACCATTACGCCAACAAAACAACACCCATCACATTATGACCCACAAATCACCACAGCGGTAAACCATTGCCGGTGCACTCTGGCGCAGTCAGAATGCCCATCCAAATACAAAACAACACAACATTGGCCAAACTAAAATCACACACCTGACACTCATACACACACAACACCCACCCACAGCACTATAAAACACATACCCACATTACACACAACCCTTTGCCAACACAAAAAGACTGCAATCACGCAAATCAGAGAGGCAACGACACACACTCACTACAACCACCCAGACATCTGTCACACACTCAACATTTCACACCCCACCACATTACCCAACACCCGCTGCACAACACACACCACACAACACTCATGTCCCCACTAAGGCACTCCTGTTTCACAGATGAGGAGTTGCAGTCATGGTGGAGGAAATAGTCAGGGTACAGCCACAGCTCTTCGGAGCACAGATACAGCAAATATCCATTGCAAGGAAGATAGAACTATGGCGGAGAATCGTGGACCGGGTGAACGCCGTGGGACAACATCCAAGAACAAGGGACGACATCAGGAAGAAGTGGAATGACCTACGGGGGAAGGTACGCTCTGTGGCAGCAAGGCACCAGCTCTCCATCCAGAGGACTGGTGGTGGATCCTCACCTCCTCCCCCACAGCTGACAGCATGGGAGGAGCAAGTCATGGCAATCCTGCATCCTGAGGGACTCACTGGAGTAGCCGGAGGACTGGACACTGGTGAGTCAATATTTACTACTTATCACCTCCATACCTGCATGCCATCTCACCACCTCACCCTGACTCCCATCACTTCACTCCATCCCACACAGTGCACCTGCACATGTAACTAACCCCAATGCCAAGCCCTGCATGCCATACCAATGCATGTACAGCCCTCCAAGCCCTGCATGTACACCCACCACCAATGCAAGCACAGCATGGAGAACTAACAAATCCACATCACATCACTATCCACAAACAAAGGTGGCAGGGCAACAGCAATGATATAGGGGAGGCTAGGGATGTACAGTATGTCACAGACATGAAGCATTATACATCACTTATATCCTCAAAGGAGCCCCAGCCAATCCCAGCGGTGAGGAGGTGCCACGACTATTCAGTCCCCCAACAGAAGATGCCCCCAGTGATGACAGTAACTCTGGACTTCTGGATCTGGATGATCTACCTGGCCCATCAGGGACCACTGGTCAGTCGGACACCACAGCCCACTCCCAGTCCACCACAGAGCCTCCCACCTCAGTGTCCAACACCACAGCACCCACCCAACATCCCCACACCTCTGTCCCCAGGACACATCAATCAGAAGTGTGCCCACCTGTACAGGGACCCCAATCCACAACTCACAGCCAAGACAATCAGGGTCCTGGGGTCAGTGGCAGTGTGTACACCGTTCAGGGGACACAGGCACAGGGGGACAGGAACACTCGGAGGACAGCTGTGTGCGTGCCAGGGGGAGGACAGGCACAGGGAACTGACCGTCCAGGAGGCACTCACTAATGTCCTGGGGGCTTATCAACAATCCCTGGACAAGATGGACCAGATTCTTAACAACATGCAGGAAAACCAGCAGCTGCAGGAGGTACACCATCAGGAGATTAGGAAAAATTTGCAGGCGCTCAACACCACCATGGTCTCCATAGCAGGGGTGTTGGCTGATATGACCAACATCATGAGGGAATATACAGCACACCAGTGGGCCCCTTCCACTAGCCAGTCAACTGAACAGCACACCACATCTGCAGTTAGTGGACAGGAGGCCCTGCCACAGGACCCACAGGTCACCAGCACCCCTCCCCCTGCAGAAGATGAACCATGCCGCAAATGGTCCCTGCGACTCAGACAGGTGTCAAAGATGCTTGTCAAGACCAAGACCATTGCCAGAAAATTAGCCCCTCCTGAATGTCCCCCTTGTGTTCCACTCTGTCACCTTGTCCACTTTGAACTGCCATTGCTCCCCTTCCTATGGCCCGTGGACACTGGACCTGGGCTACAAACAGACTGGACCTGTTAGACCTCACAGCCTTAGGGGGGTCACCCCTAACTTTTTGCCTGCTACCCTCCACTTTTTAGATACTGTTTTTGATGGTTTAAGACTCTGCACACTTTACCACTACTAACCAGCACTAAAGTGCATATGCTCTCTCCCTTTAAACATGATAACATTGAATCATACCCAATTGGACTATTTAATTTACTTATAAGTCCCTAGTAAAGTGCACTACATGTACCCAGGGCCTGTAGATTAAATGCTACTAGTGGGCCTGCAGCACTGATTGTACCATCCTCTTAAGTAGCTCCTTAGCCTTGTCTCAGGCCTGCCATTGCAAGGCCTGTGTGTGCACTTTCACTGCCAATTCGACTTGGCATTTAAAAGTACTTGTCAAGCCTAAAACTCCCCTTTCTCTATATATAAGTCACCCCTAAGGTATGCCTGAGGTAACCCATAGGGCAGGGTGCTGTGTAGGCAAAAGGCAGGACATGTACCTGTGTAGTTTACATGTCCTGGTAGTGTAAAGCTCAAAAATGTGTTTTTACACTGCTGTGAGGCCTGCTCCCTTCATAGGCTAACATTGGGGCTACCCTCATATACTGTTTGAGTGGTATCTGCTGATCTGAAAGGAGTAGGAAGGTCATATTTAGTATGGCCAGAATGGTGATACTAATTCCTGCTGACTGGTGAAGTTGGATTTAATAATACTATTTTAGAAATTACACTTTTAGAAAGTGAGCATTTCTCTGCACTTAAATCCTTCTGTGCCTTACAATCCACGTCTGGCTGGGTTCAGTTGACAGCTCCCTTGTGCATTCACTCAGACACACCCCAAACACAGGATACTCAGCCTCACTTGCATACATCTGCATTTTGAATGGGTCTTCCTGGGCTGGGAGGGTGGCGAGCCTGACACTTACATGTCAAAGGACAGTAGCCTGCCCTCACACAAAGGACTGTCACACCTCCTACTGGGACCCTGGCAGACAGGATTGAACTGAAAGGGGACTTTGTGCACTTCTAAGCCACTCTTTGAAGTCTCCCCCACTTCAAAAGCACATTTGGGTATTTAAACAGGGCCTCTGCCCCTACCAACTCAGACACTTCCTGGAGAAGAGAACCTGAACCAGAACCTGCATCCTGCCAAGAAGACCTGCCTAGCTGCCCAAAGGACTCACCTGACTGCTTTCTGTGAGGGACTGCTGCCCTGCTGTTGCTCTGCTGCCTTGCTGCTCTCTGTCTCTGGTAAGAAGTGCTCTCCAAACGCTTGGATAGAGCTTGCCTCCTGTTCCCTGAAGTCTCAGGACCAAAAAGACTTCGGGGGTCATTCTGACCTCGGCGGTAAAAGGCGCTTACCGCCGGTCAGAAGACCGCCATAACACCGCCGTGGCCGCGGAAAGCCGCCACGGTCATTCTGACCCACAACGGCCAAACCTCCAAAAATCCGACCTCCATTGCAGTCCGCCACATCAGCGGGCAGCGATAAACTGGAGATGACCAAACCTCCACCGTCATGCCAACAGAAATACGCCCATGCCATTCTGACCCACGAATCCACACGGCGGTCTTTCAAACGCGGTATTCCATTGGCGCTACACACCGCCACGGTCAAAATACACACCCAGCACCAAAACACAGCCACATTGGACAATTCAAAATACACACACCTGATACACATACACACACCACTCCCACACAATCAATCAACTATAAAACACACACCCACATCACCCACAAACCCCTGCGAACACAATTATTGAGAGAAGGAGAGAGAGACACAGCAGACAAACCATAGCAAGACACACTGAGGCACACTACACCATCACACACACCACATAGAAGCACAAAGCACCACACACCAACATAATCATCATCACATACACAACACCTCACCCACACCACCCCATGGCACCCCAAAGGCACCCACGCTTTTCGGACCACGAACTCCGGGTCATGGTGGAGGAAATCCTAAGAGTGGAACCCCAGCTCTTCGGCTCGCAGGTGCAGCACACCAGTATAGCTAGGAAGGCGGAGCTATGGCAGCGGATCGTGGACAGGGTCAACGCGGTGGGACAGCATCCCAGGAATAGGGAGGACATCCGCAAAAGATGGAACGACCTACGGGGGAAGGTCCAATCGATGGTCTCCAGGCACAACATCGCGGTCCAGAAGACTGGCGGCGGACCCCCACCCACCCCTCCCGATTTACATCGTGGGAGCAAGACGTCTTGAACATCCTGCATCCTCAGGGCCTCGCTGGAGTAGCCGGAGGAATGGACTCTGGTAAGTCCAATCTCAACTACTATATCCCCCCCACCCCACCAGCATGCCAACCCACACCCCCACCCTCACCCCAACCCCCCAGCACACATCCTCCCTGACAATGTCTCACCAGCACAACCCACCCATCCCAACACCAAACCCTGAATGCCAACACAAATCATGGACACCCATCACCTAAGCATGACCACTGCACTAACCCCCCCCCCGACCAACTACCCTCACAACACCTCCCTCAAGGGAATGCCTGCACTGGGGGACAAGGGCACCCATAACACGCACGCTATTGCACACACAAAAACAATAACCAAACTCTCTTACCCCATGCAGGACCCGAACGACAACACACCAGCCAGGAGGGTCCAGAAATGTCCATCCCACCACCGGAACAGGCCCACACTGAGGATAGCAGCTCTGTCGACAGTGAACCTGATGACCAGCCCGGACCATCTGGGACCTCTGGGCAGTCGGTTCCCCTCAGGCAGCCACAGGCCACACCAGACCCGACCCCCTCTGCCAACACCAGCACAGCTCCCACCCAGCGGGCCCATGCCTCTGTCTCTAGGACACGTCAATCAGCGGTGTGTCTGCCACTACAGGGCACCCAGGCTAACCCAACACCCCAACAACAACAGGGACCTGGGGGCAGTGGTAGTGGGCACACCGTCCAGGGGACAGAGGCCGGGGGAAACCGGGCAGCTCGGAGGGCTGCTGTGCGACAGGGGGGGAGGAGAGGCCCAGGGAACCCACTCTCCAATAGGCCCTCACCACCCTCATGGGGGCCTACCACCACTCCCAAGAAACGATGGCGACGGTACTGGCCAGGTTCACTGAGATCCAGGCACAGCAGGAGGAACGCTACATGGGGTTCAGGGAGGAGCTGAGAATCATCGGGACCGCAATGGGGACCATCGTCCTGGCCCTCAACAGGATAGAGGACGCGTTGCGGGACCATGTTGCACCACACAGGGCCCCTGTCACTAGCCCGGACCAGGAACAGCCTACCACCTCCGCCGGCGCTAGTGGACAGGAGGCCCCAACACCACGACAGCCCCCCAGAACCCCACCTCCTGCTGAAGAACAACCACCCCGTAAGAGGAGCCTGAGATAAAAAAAAAAGACAGAGTAGGATGTCAAGACCCCCGCCAGCAGGACATACCCCCTCAAGTCTTCCCACTGTCCCACATTGCCACCCTGTCCAACCATGAACTGCCTCTGCTCCATCCTTCCACAGGCAAAAGGACAATGCACCTGTGAGACTGAGAACTGGACTCTGCCATGGATATTCCTCCACCCCCACCCATCACCCTTAGAATCACATGTACCGATATCTAGCACTGTAAATAAATCACATATTGCACACAAATCTGTTTGGAGTCATGCTGT
This sequence comes from Pleurodeles waltl, assembly GCF_031143425.1. Taxonomy (NCBI): domain Eukaryota; kingdom Metazoa; phylum Chordata; class Amphibia; order Caudata; family Salamandridae; genus Pleurodeles; species Pleurodeles waltl. Next base: position 414,560,297 of record NC_090437.1, on the reverse strand, counting down.
ATTATTAACAAATGTATTACATATTACTGTTCAATATCTGTTCTGTCAATTACTGATGACAACATACCAATGTCAATACGCTGTAGTTCATGGGCAAACCAAGCAGAAGTCAGGTACTGAGTCATACAGCACTGAGAAGGGAAGGGAAAGGCAAAAATTAATGAAAAAGATCTGGGGGGAACTAAAGAAAGTACAGATGCAGGAGGCTATAAGCAATTGTGAAATGGCGTGGGTGATTCTTACCTGTGTGTTACTGGAAATACTGTTGTATCACTCTGTCCCTATTGTCTGTGTCGTCCTCTGAGTCTTCCTCCTCTTCACTCTCCACAGGCTCCACGGCTTCTACAACACCACCATCTGGACCATCCTCCTGCAGGAAAGGCACATGGCGTCGCAAAGCCAGGTTGTGAAGCATACAGCACGCCACAATGATATGGCACACCTTCTTTGGTGAGTACATTAGGGATCCACCAGTCATATGCAGGCACCTAAATCTGGCCTTCAGGAGCCCAAAGGTTCGCTCAATCACCCTCCTAGTACGCCCATGGGCCTCATTGTACCGTTCCTCTGCCCTGGTCCTGGGATTCCTCACTGGGGTCAATAGCCACGGCAGGTTGGGGTAACCAGAGTCACCTATTAGCCACACACGCTGTCTCTGTAGCTGTTCCATCACATAGGGAATGCTGCTATTTCGCATAACATACGCGTCATGCACTGACCCTGGGAACTTGGCATTTACATGGGAGATGTACTGGTCAGCCAAACAGACCACCTGCACATTCATAGAATGGTAATTCTTCCTGTTCCTGTACACCTGTTCATCGTCATTTGGGGGGACTAAAGCCACATGGGTTCCATCAATTGCACCAATGATGTTTGGGATATGTCCAAGGGCATAGAAATCAGCTTTCACTGTAGGCAAATCACCCTCCTCTGGGAAAATGATGTAGCTCCGCATGAGTTTCATCAGGGCAGACAACACTCTGGACAAGATCTTTGAAAACATAGGCTGAGACATCCCAGATGACATGGCCACTGTTGTCTGGAATGAGCGAGTTGCAAAAAAATGGAGGACTGACAGAACCTGCCCTAGAGGGGGAATTCCTGTGGGTTGGCGGATGGGGGACATCAGGGCTGGCTCCAGCTGGCCACACAGTTCATGGATGGTGGCTCGGTCAAGTCGGTATCGTAGTATTATATTGCGTTCTTCCATTGTCGACAGGTCCACCAGCGGCCGGTACACGCGAGGATTCCTCCTTCTCATCGCAAGTCCCAGCGGACGGTGCCTAGGAAGGAGAATATGGAGTACAGAGTCAATCCACTCACAGGTACGTACAACACAGCTTGCACAGTACGGGTAAATGTATGGGTTGCTATGTTTGTATGTGTGCCATAGCAAGGCCTAGGCCTGTGTGACGCAGTAGAAATTAAGCCATGTGGGCCCTTGAAATGGCGGCTGCCTGACCTGTGAAGTGGGACAATGGGATGTGAGGTCACTGCGCTGGCGGGACACACCGTGGCGGTAGGCGGTCGAAGACCGCTGTGCGAAGACGCATTGGTTAACATTGAAGCCTATGGGTTTCAGGAGCCAATGACGATGTGCGCCGGCGGTCGCGGTACGCACCGCCGCGGTACGCACCGCCGCGGGCGTGACCGCCATTTCCTATCTGCTTAATCACTCGAGACCTGATCATCCACAGGAGAGGACCTATACTGCAAGTGCTGCTGTGAACTCGGTCTGGAAGTGACAATGGCTGCTGCTACTGGTGAAAGGGCCCCCGCCTTCAGTTCAGAAGAGTTGGAGAAGCTCGTGGACGGGGTCCTCCCCCAGTATGCGCTACTCTACGGTCCTCCAGACCAACAGGTGAGTACACTGAGTGCACATTGAATGGGTTATGCCTGTGTGGTGTGGGGGGGATGCAAGTTGGTGGGGTGGGGAGGAAATGAGGAGTGCAACGCACGACAGATGAGAGAATGGGACCCATGGCAAGGTTGGGGAGGGGGGGGCATGTACTCCAAACAGACAGATATGTGACTTTTTCTCTTTCCCACCCTGTACATGTCAAACAGGTGAGCGCCCATCAGAAAATCGATATTTGGCGTGCCATCGCCAAGGAAGTCCGGAACTTGGGGGTCCACAACAGACGGGGCACCCACTGCCGCAAGAGGTGGGAGGACATCCGCCGCGGAACGAGGAAGACCGCAGAAACACTGCTGGGGATGGCCTCCCGACCTAGGAGGGGTGCCAGTCGCACCATGACCCCCCTGATGTCCCGGATCCTGGTGGTGGCCTACCCTGCTTTGGATGGGCGCTTGAGGACAGCACAGCAGACACAAGGGGGTGAGCATCTGCACATTCTCCTATCTGTATGCGCAGTGGAGGCGTCTGGGTGGGGGAGGAGGGCTGTGGGTGACATTAGGCCAGGGTGCTTTCTGTAGTGTAGTCCTCTCCCTTAGGCATGGCCCTGTGCCCCCGCCCCCCACCTCTGTAGGGTGCCAAGCGCAGCTACCCATGGTCCAGCATCACCCATTTGCACGTCTGTTGTCCCTAGACCTGTTGGCCTAGTTAGAAGTACTGAGTAGTGTACCCCTAGTTCGCGACTTAGTGCATGAGGCACCTGTGTCTGTCCTCTCCGCAAAGGGCATTGATAAGGCATGCACTCAACTTTGTTTTATTTCTCCCCCCACCCTAAATCTTTGTTTTCTTGTGCTTTAGCATCATCAGGCGGAAGAGATTTGGCGTCGGAGCAAGAGGGAGCTGCAGGTCACCAGGCCCCGGTGGGCACTGACACAGACACCGAGGGCACCAGTGATCCGGAGGGCGAGGGGAGCACCACAACGGGGGCCGGTGGAGACACCAGCGACACGGACACGTCCTCGTTTGGGAGCTCCCTAGCGGTGGCGGCAACATCTGTGCCCCCGTAACAACAGGTACAGCCGCCACCCAGCGCACCAGCACCGCCCTCCCAGCAGACCCTCAGTCTTCGCTCCGTGGCCGCTCAGCCAGGAAGGCGCGCGTCTCCTTCGCCCCAGGCACCTCAGCCCCTGCCTCTGTTACCCCTGCTGCCCTCAGTGCGGAGCTCATTGACCTGGTGAGGACGGTCATTGTTGGGCAGACTACCCTTCTGAATGCCATCCAGGGGGTGGAAAGGGAGGTGCATCGTAGCAATGCCTACCTGGAGGGCATTCATTCGGGTCAGGCTGCCCATCAACGAGCGTTCACTGCTCTGGCCTCAGCACTGACGGCAGCCATTGTTCCTGTCTCCAGTCTCCCTCTTCTATCTGCCTCCACCCTTTCTCTGTCTCCTGTACCTCAGCCTATCCCATCCACACCATCAGACCAGCCTGCACACACCTCAACACCCAAGGCCAGCTCATCCAAACATAAGCACCACAGAAAACACAAGCATTCACCCAAGCAACACACAGATGCAGACATATCAACAGTCACTACCACCTCTGTGTCCCCGTCCTCCTCGTCTCCCTCCTCCCTCCCTGTGACGTCTACACTCACACCTGCATGCACACCAACATCAGCCAGTTCTTCCACCACCAGCACACCCTCCACTACAGTCCGCACACCTGCAGTCACCACCCCCACTGGCATTTACACGTCCCCTGTGTCCTCACCCACTGTGTCTGTCACCCCCTCTTCCAAGACACATAAACGCAGTTAGACACCCAAACAACAGCCAACCACCTCACGACAGCCTACGTCCCATTCACCTGCACCCAAGGACAGCACACCTGACTCTCATGCAACCACATCATCTTCCTCCACTTCTCTCACCACTACTCCTACCCCTTACCTTGGTCCCAAGAAATATTACCTCTCCAATCTTGACCACTTTCCCTCCCCTGACCCACCCCCTCCAACTGGGAAAAGTCCCAAGGTCACCTTAGCCACCACCAGCCCAGCTTCTAAAGTGCAAGTGGTGCATGGCATGTGGAGTCCACCCTTTGGCGGCAGTGACACTTCGGTGAGCAGCAAGGGGACAGCCAGCCCCCCCCCCAGGCAAGAGGACCCGGAAAGTTAAGGGCCGCCGTGAGCGGACAGAGACGGCTGCCCCCAAGGAGGTAACTCCGGCCACTTCACCTGCCACAACAGCCAGGGGAGGCAAGGGCCCGAGAGCCCCATCTAAGGAGCGGAAGGACAGCAGGGCGGAGAGGACAGCCACCAGGAGCGCGGAGCAGGAGGGCCCCACAAGCCCCATCCCGGCTGCAAGGAACGACACCAAAGGGCCCAGGACTCCGTCCCCGAAGGGGCCTGACCCTGCACGTTCGGAGGGCGAGTGAGCAGGGTGTCCAGGCCAGGTCTGACTCCCTTGACATGCTGCAAGAGCACCGCTGAACAGGGCCCGCCGTGCAGGAGAGCACCGCTGAAGAGGGCCCCACCGTGAAGACAGGTACCGCTGAACAGGGCCCGCCGTGCAGAAGAGCACCGCTGAAGAGGGCCCCGCCGTGAAGACAGGTACCGCTGAACAGGGCCCGCTGTGCAGAAGAGCACCGCTGAACAGGGCCCGCCGTGCAGAAGAGCACCGCTGAAGAGGGCCCCGCCGTGAAGACAGGTACCGCTGAACAGGGCCCGCCGTGCAGAAGAGCACCGCTGAACAGGGCCCGCTATGCATAAGAGCACCGCTGAACAGGGCCCGCCGTGCAGAAGAGCACCGCTGAAGAGGGCCCCGCCGTGTCAAGCACCGCTCCGCTGGGCCCTTCATCTCAAGCACCGCTCCGCTGGGCCCTTCATCTCAAGCACCGCTCCGCTGGGCCCTTCCTGTCAAGCACCGCTCCGCTGGGCCCTTCATCTCAAGCACCGCTCCGCTGGGCCCTTCATCTCAAGCACCGCTCCGCTGGGCCCTTCATCTCAAGCACCGCTCCGCTGGGCCCTTCATCTCAAGCACCGCTCCGCTGGGCCCTTCCTGTCAAGTACCGCTCCGCTGGGCCCTTCATCTCAAGCACCGCTCCGCTGGGCCCTTCATCTCAAGCACCGCTCCGCTGGGCCCTTCCTGTCAAGCACCGCTCCGCTGGGCCCTTCCTGTCAAGCACCGCTCCGCTGGGCCCTTCATCTCAAGCACCGCTCCGCTGGGACCTTCCTGTCAAGCACCGCTCCGCTGGGCCCTTCATCTCAAGCACCGCTCCGCTGGGCCCTTCATCTCAAGCACCGCTCCGCTGGGCCCTTACTGTCAAGCACCGCTCCGCTGGGCCCTTCCTGTCAAGCACCGCTCCACTGGGCCCTTCATCTCAAGCACCGCTCCGCTGGGCCCTTCCTGTCAAGCACCGCTCTGCTGGGCCCTTCATCTCAAGCACCGCTCCGCTGGGCCCTTCATCTCAAGCACCGCTCCGCTGGGCCCTTCATCTCAAGCACCGCTCCGCTGGGAACCGCCGTCTCAGGCACTGTTTATGGTTCACTGTGCCCACCATGCCTCCTCCTTGACCAGTGGAGACTGTCATCCACCGGATGGACTGTGGCTTTGCACTCCCCAGGATGGTCCAGTGGGCAGCCCACCCACTGTAGAGACATTGAGAGACTGTGGCTTTGCACTCCCCAGGATGGTACAGTGGGCAGCCCACCCACTGTAGAGACATTGAGAGATTGTGGCTTTGCACTCCCCAGGATGGTCCAGTGGGCAGCCCACCCACTGTAGAGACATTGAGAGACTGTGGCTTTGCACTCCCCAGGATGGTCCAGTGGGCAGCCCACCCACTGTAGAGACATTGAGAGACTGTGGCTTTGCACTCCCCAGGATGGTACAGTGGGCATGGTGGCTCCTCGTGGATCTGGCGTCGTGGACTCATGTGGCTGTGGTGGCCCCCCCTTCCCTTCTCCCTGAGGTGCCTGTAGTTTTAACATCAGATGCCCCTGCAGTGTTCTCTCCAAAGGACTCAGGTCTCGTGTGTGGGCTTTGCCCTTGTTTCGCAGAACATTGGCCCACGGACATGCTAGATTCGTAGGATGTTACTCCAGTTATACACTGATGTGTATATTATTTTTATTTTTGTATATATTTATCACGGTTGGTCAATAATTTCCAGGAGCTTTTTTTGTACATAAATATTTATTCTAAATTTGGTTGTGTCATTGTATTTTTTACGGGTGTTTGTGTGGTGTCACTGTGACTTGTTGCTCTGCATTGGTGTGTACATATTGGGGGGGTGGGGGAGGACGCATATGTGTGTGCCCGTAACCTTGTGTGCCGTAGGTGCAGTACTCACCGTTGACGTCTGCGCCGGAGTTCGTACTCGTGGTAGATGAGCAGGTAGACGAGAGCAGGTATGATGTTCAATTCGGGTTCCATGCTGTCCGGATTCCGCGTGGAGTGTCTCGAGGTGAGCGTTTTCCATTGAAAATGTCTGTTTCCGCCGTGTTTTTATCGGCGGGGCTCCCGCCCCGGAAAAGGTGGCGGATTGGTGGGTCGTGATAGGGTGGGCGGTACATTGTCTGCCGCCTGGCTGTTGGCGGTGACCGCCGCGCTGTTTGTTTGTTCCGCCGTGGCGGTCGGAGTGTTAAAGCGGCGGCCTGTGTTGGCGGTTCCCGCCAGGGTCAGAATTGCATTTTTTTGACCGCCGGCCTGTTGGCGGGTTGGCCGCCGCTTTATCACCGACCGCCAGGGTTAGAATGACCCCCTTCATCTCTACAAGAAGGACTCCTTGTGTGGTGAAAATCGCCGCACAGCCTGCCAGAAATGATACACAGCCTGCATCGCAGTGAAAAATTCACTGCACGCCAAACTGGAATGACGCAGCCCGACTTTGCAATGAGGAGATTGACGCTGCGCCAGCGTAGCGACCGGAAATTCGATGCACTGCCCACTGGATCGACTCACAACCAAGCCGGAATGACGCAGCCCGACTTCCAGAAAGGAATCGACTCAGCGCCTGCCATGCAGTAGAAATTTTTACGCAACCCCCACCGGATCGACGCAGCTCCTGTGACTTCATCCTGTCAGCACCAGAAATCCATGCATCATCCCAAGGGCGTCCGAAAAACCTGCAACCCGAAGAGGAGCCACGACAGAGCACCGGAAATCGACACAAAGCAGTCCCTGCGTGAAAACTAAATGACGCATTGCCGTGTGTGGCCTGAGAAATTGACTCACACCTCCTTGTTTTCCACGCACCTCCTCTGCGGTTCTTTGCAGAGATTTTAAACGCAAACCAGGAACTTTGTGTTTGAAAGAAACATTTATTGCTTTTAAAAGACTAAAGACACTTTGGCCCGTATTTATACTCCGTTTGCGCCGAATTTGCGTCGTTTTTATCGACGCAAATTCGGCGCAAAACTAACGCCATATTTATACTTTGGCGTTAGACGCGTCTAGCGCCAAAGTATTGGCAAAGAGCGTCATTTTTTTGCGTGAACGCCTTCCTTGCGTTAATGAGATGCAAGGAAGGCGTTCCCGTCTAAAAAAATGACGGCGACGCAAATGCGTCGTATTTATACTCCCGGGCAAAAATCACGCCCGGGAGGTGGCGGGTCAAAAAACCCCGCATTTGCGCCACATTTTAACGCCTGGGTCAGGGTAGGCGTTAAGGGGCCTGTGGGCTCAAAATGAGCCCACAGGTGCCCTCCCCTGCCCCCAGGGACCCCCCCTGCCACCCCTGCCCACCCCAGGAGGACACCCAAGGATGGAGGGACCCACCCCAGGGACATTCAGGTAAGTTCACGTAAGTATAATTTTTGTTATTTTTCAATTTTTTTTGGGTGGCATAGGGGGGCCTTATTTGTGCCCCCCTACATGCCACTATGCCCAATGACCATGCCCAGGGGACATAAGTCCCCTGGGCATGGCCATTGGGCAAGGGGGCATGACTCCTGTCTTTACTAAGACAGGAGTCATTTAAATGGCGTCTGGGCGTCGAAAAAATGGCGCAAATCGGGTTAAGACGATTTTTTAGCGTCAACCCGACTTGCGCCATTTTAAGACGCCCTAGCGCCATTTTCCCCCTACGCCGGCGCTGCCTGGTCTACGTGGTTTTTTTCCACGCACACCAGGCAGCGCCGGTCTGCTTGCGCCGGCTAACGCCATTCCATAAATACGGCGCCCGCATGGCGCTTCGGAATGGCGTTAGACGGCGCTAAATTTTTTGACGCTAAACTGCATTAGCGCAGTTTAGCGTCAAAAAGTATAAATATGGGCCTTTATATCACTTTTACAGTGATATCTCAACATATACTGATTGCATCTTAATTGTTTTGACCTGCATTTTATCAGATAAATATTATACATTTTTATAAACACTGTGTGGTGTATTTTTGTGGTGTTCTACTGTGTTATTGCGTGATTTATTGCACAAATACTTTACACATTGCCTTCTAAGTTAAGCTTGACTGCTCAGTGCAAGCTACCAGAGGGTGGGCACAGGATAATTTCGATTGTGTGTGACTTACCCTGACGAGACTGAGGGTCCTTGCTTGGACAGGTGGTAACCTGACTGCCAACCAAAGACCTATTTCTAACAGGACCAATACCCTTAATTTACCCCTACCATCACCCCATGCCATTGCACTATCCCTTCTATTATTTGCATTACAATAAACACCCTTGAACACAACTTGAGTGATAGTGCTTCATGGGATGAAAAGTTGCAAGTATGTTCACAGTTATATCTTGTGCAATTGGCCTGAACTTTGTGATAGCATACAAATAATGACCTGTAGCCGTCAGTAGTCATCACATCAGTACACAGTTGTAATAACACCAACATTAGCAAATTGAGAAGGTTTAGGTGACAGTCAGTTGAGATGCAAAGGAAATGACTGCCATCCTGCCACAGCCACATTGAAAACATATATAATTAGAGGAATGGTCAGTTCCACTGTCTCACCTGTGTGTCATTGGAAGTACTGACGTACTACTGATGTGCTGTTGTCCACATCCTCATCCTCACTGTCCTTAGGGTCCACTGCTGCCACAGGGGCATTTCCAATCTCCTCTCTCCTGCAGATAAGACACGTCATCTGAGAGCCAGGTTGTGCAACATGCAGCATACTACAACTATGTGGCAGACCTTCTCAGGGGAGTAGCACAGGGATCCACCTGTCAGATGGAGGCATCTGAACCTAGCCTTCAGGAGGCCGAAGGTATGTTCTATAGTTCGCCTGGTTTGCCCATGTGCATCATTATACCGATTCTCAGCCCCTGTCCTGGCATTCCTCACAGGGGTCAAGAGCCACGACGGGTTTGGGTAGACAGAGTCACCTGCAAGAATTGAGGGATAAACATCAGCCTTACACAATGTTATGGGGGATTACTCCAGAATGCATACACTGACATATCTTGGGTGGGGACTCAGGCTCACCTATCAGCCACACCCTGTGCCTTTGTAACTATGCCATCACATTTGGGATGCTGCTATTCCTCAGGACGAAGGTGTCATGCACTGTTCCAGGATACTTGGCAGTGATGTGGGAGATGTCCTGGTCAACCAGACACACCATTTGCACATTGAGTGAGTGGAAACTCTTCTGATTCCTGAACACCTGTCCATTGTGCTGGGGGGCGGAACAAATGCAATATGTGTTCCATCAATCACCCCAATAATATTGGGAATACGTCCCATTGCATAGAATCCAGCCTTCACAGTGGCCAAATCTTCCACTTGGGGGAAAGCAATGTAGCTGCACATGTGTTTGAGCAAGGCAGACAAAAAACCCTTGCCAGCATGATTGAGAACACTGGCTGTGACATTCCTGCTGCCATGCCCACTGTCACTTGGAAAGAACCAGTTGCCAGGTAATGGAGCAGTGATAGAACTTGCACAAGAGGGGGGATCCCAGTGGTATGATGGATAGCTGATAGCAGATCAGGCTCCAATTGAGTACACAGCTCTGTGATTGTGGCCCTGTCCAGTCTATAGGTCAGTATTATGTGCCTCTCCTCCAGTGTAGCCAAGTCCACAAGGGGTCTGTACATGGGGGTTTACCTCCTACTCCCATTCCTCCGCTGTGGTAGGCACCTAAGGGACACAAGAGTGTGAAGGGTGTCACAAACTGAACAATGGAACCACCACCTCAGTGCTACTGGACATGTATGTAATCAGACTATGTGAATGCCAGTGTATGTGTAATTCACAGCAATGACGCAGTTTCAAATTTCTGATTGTTGTCCACCACCATGAAATGGCAACCGCCTGTCCTGTAAGTATGGACAGGTGGAAGTGATGTAACTCAGCCAGCGTTGGGCGTCATGGCGGAAGGCGGTCTTGCACTGCTGTGCTATTCCTCATTGGCTAACATGGGGCTCTATGGAGAACAGCATCCAATGAAGATCACCGGCGGCGGTGGCGGTGTACACCGGCTGTGGACGTGACTGCCATTTTCTATATATAACCTCACTTGATCCCTAACTTTCCACAGGACAACACCTATACTGCGTGTGCCGCTGTGACCTTTGTCTGTATCCTGCCATGGCCAGTGTGACTGGAGAAAAGGCCCCTGCCTTCACTTTGGAGGAGTTAGAGCACCTGGTGGTTGGGGTCCTACCCCTGTATGGACAGCTGTATGGGCCTCCAGACCAACAGGTTAGTACACCATGGGGACGATGGATGCAACAAGGTGTGGGGTATGTCTGGTGGTGGTGTACATGCAGGGCTCTGGGTGATGTGTGTGCCAATGGAGATGGAAATGTAATTTGTGGACCATATTTGTGACAGGCCGGATTGTCTGGTTAATGGTGTCCTCCTGTCTGTATTACCTCTGCAGGTCAGTGTCCAGCAGAAGAAGGGATTGTGTGGCGTGGCACCGCCAAGGACATGAGGACCCTGGGGGTCTATGGCAGGTGGAGCAACCACTGCAGGAAAAGGTGGGAGGACCTGAGACGCTAGGCCCAGAAGACCACAGAGGCCCAGCTGGGGATGGCCTGTCAGAACCTGACCCCCCTGATGGCCCGCAGACTGGCAGTGGCCTACTCAGAGCTGGATGGGCGCTTGAGGGCAGCACAGCAGCAACAAGGGGGTGAGTACAGTGAGCATGACAACCATTGTTTTTGGCTCGCATGGGATCCAGGTGGTGGGTTTCAGGTAAATGGGTGAATATCAACAGCTTGTATTCCAGATAGGGGGCAATCCAGGTCAGACAGGCCTTAGTGGTCCCAGGAGGGGTGGTACAATTGGCGGTGGTTGGCTCTCATCTTGCTGTGGTACCTAACCAATGGAATGCCAGTGCGATGCATAGTGCCCAATCATGATCCCTGTGTGTGATGGTAATGTGTATGCCATCTGTGGTGTTGGTGCTGTAATTGACCTAGTGATCCCTTTCTCTCCCCCACCCCATTTTCCTCTGTCATCATGTCCATGTGTGAATTAGCATCATCTTGCGTAGGAGCAGGGGCACCGGAGACGGAGGGAGCTGCACCCGACAGGATCCAGGAGGCAGAGTCCACCGATGCCGAGGGGACCAGTGGGACGTAGGGCGAGGAGAGCACCACGGCGGAGACAGGAGGTGACAACACTGACTCTGAAACCTCCTCCGATGGAAACTCTCTGGTAGTGGCAGACACCTCTGGAACCACCCCAGCTACAGGTACAGCCGCCACACCCATACCAGCACCACCTTCCCAGTAGCCCCCAAATGAGTTGCCTGAGCCTGTTCACCCAAGAGGGTGGGCATTTCCTTCGCCCCAGGCACCTCAGGCCCTGCCCCAGTCAGCCCTGCTGCTGTGAGTGAGGAGGCTATTGACCTCCTGAGATCCATCTCTGTAGGGCAGTCAACCATAGTGAATGCCATCCAGGGGCTGGCATCCCAGATGCACCAATGCAATGCGTTCCTGAAGGGCATCCATGGTGAGTTGGCTGCCTTACAGAGATCGTTTCAGGCTCTGGCCTCCTCTCTGACTGCAGCCAGTGTCCCTGTTCCTACCGTCCCCCCTCCAACTACCACTTCCCAGTCCCAGTCTCCTCATCCCCAACCCATCCCATGCACACATACAGACAAACATGCACACAAAACATCAGACAAGAGTAGCACAGACAAACACAGGCAGCACACTTCAGGTCACAAGCACTCACAAAAACAGACAGTTGCACACACAACCACTGCCTCAACTGTCTCCCCCTCCTCTCCTCCTCCTCCCTCACTGTCACATCAGCACCCACACCTGCATGCACTGCATCTACAGCCACCACCAAGATCACCACATCATGCAGCACACACACCTCACTTGCAGGCACCTCCACAACATCCATCCATGCGTCCCCTTTGTCCTCTCCCACCCTGTCTGCCCCCCTCCTAGGAGATACAAATGCACACACTCGGACTCCCAACAGCCATCCACCTCACACATGCACACTGTCCATGCATCTGCACCCAAGTCCAGCAGACGTACACCTCTGAAAACCACTCCCTCAACCTCCACTCCCATCCCTCCTCCCACATCCTGCCCCAACGTACCTAAGAAGCTTTTTCTTGCCCAACTTGTCCTCTTCCCCCACCTCCACCCCCCCAACCTGTCCGTAAGAGTAGGGTCCCAACTACCCAGCACAGCACCTCAGCCAAACAGTCTGCCACTGCACCCATCAAATCCTCAGCTCCTGGCACAAAGGGGCCCCAGAGTGTCAACGGTTAACACTCCTACTGTGAGCACAGAGGACTAGGGTGATGAAAACCAAGGGACAGGAGACGGAGACAGTGGAGGCATCTCCTAGTCCTGGAGGCAAGAAAGGGAAATTTCCCAATCCACCACACAAAAAAGTGAAGATTCCCACTCCACCAGCAAAGGGAATCAGGAGGCCCCCTCCACCAGCAGTGGGCAAGGAGCCCTCACCTCCAGCAGAGGCAGCCAGGGTAACACCTCCACCAGCAGTAAGCAAGGAGCCCTCACCTCCAGCAGAGGCAGACAGGGTAACATCTCCACCAGCAGTGAGCAAGGAGCCCTCACCTCCAGCAGAGGGCATGTAGGCCACCCACCAGGGACAATTGGGCATGCAGCCCCCTCCAGAACCAGCGGGCAAGTTCCCCACTTCAGAGACTGTGGCCTTGCACTCCCCACCAGGGACATTTGGGCATGGAGCCCCCTCCAGAACCAGTGGGCATGTTTCCCACTTCAGAGACTGTGGCCTTGCACTCCCCACCACGGACAATTGGGCATGGACCCCCTTCCAGAACCAGTGGGCATGTTACCCACTTCAGCTCAGGTGCCCTCCTCCCCCATACCCCCTCCCCCTGAGGTGCCTGCCCATTTCCAACATGATGCCCCTGTACAGTGGATTTCGGATAGTCAGGAGTCAAATTGGGCCTTGGACTGTGCCCTGTGGCCATGTGGGCCTTTTGGACTTTGGACTGCCCATTGGCCCTTTCTGAACTGTGGAAGCAATCAGCGGTACAAAGGACTCTGGGCCGTATGTAGAGGGGAAAGGTTTTATTTCTTTATGAAGTTGAAACAATAAGTAATGGCCGTTTACTGTGGTAACAAACATCTGATAACAAAAATTCCGGTTGGTTCCTTCTTTTCTTAATGTCTCTGTTCTTTTCTTCTCCTTTAGGACTTTTGTGGGGTGTCGGGTCGCGTGACTTCCCAGTTGGAAACCGAAAACAAAACACAGGAGCAAAAACAAAAGGTAAGTGGGTTTGTGGGGTTCTGGCATTGTTTTTAGTGTGAGAACATGCAGGAGGGAGGGAACTAGTGAGATAGAGGAGGAGAGGTATAGAGGTATGCCCGGTAGTGAGGGGTGGAGGGTCTGAGGCACTTGTGACAATTCTCTTCTCCGTGCTCAGCCCAAGTTATCACCCATTTTGGTTTCGTTCTCCGTGACCCTCCCTTTCTCAATCCCAACCCTCGTCTCTTTTCTTCCTCCCCCCTTGTGCCCAATAGCAGCAATAGGGTGCCGCCGTCCTTGTAACAAGGACCGTACCTTGTTAAGCCACGACCCTCCAGGGTCGTGGCAGGAAATGCTCTCGTCCGAGTCTCGGCTCCCCAGCTCGCGGTCTCTGTGGTATGCTGGAGTCTCCTCCGGTCCCGGTCCTGCCTCCTCTGCTCGCGGCGTCTTGTCTTCCTCTGTCGTCGGTCTCGTTTCCCGAGGGAACTCCTCCTACTTTCTCCTGGAGTCCGTCCTCAGTTTTGAAGGTGGAACCCGGAAATCCGGGCTCGAAGTGTCCGAAGGCGTTCTCACGTCACCATGGGAACGCGCGAGTGCTCCGAGCGAGGCGCGCGAAAGGCGCCAGTCCGAGGAGCTGCAGGACGTGGTCGAAGAGACCCATCTACATGAACATTGACGGGTGCTATTGTTTTCGTGAGGACAATATGGTGGCTGTTGGCATCAAATAACAGTGTTAAAGCTCAATGTGTTCCTTGTTTCAATTAGATGTGTGTCCTGTGACATTGGTTTATCTCTGCAGCTGGTTGTGTGTATGTGTGAATGGTGTGTGTTGTGTGTGCATGTGTCACTCGCCTTTTCCTCCCTCCCTCCCTTGTGTGGTAGGTGGCTGTACTCACCGTCGTCATCTTCGTTGGTGTTGGTGTTCCAGATGGACCATGGCGTAGAAGAGCATCGGGAAGACATGAAGTTACGGTTCCATGGCGGGGGTGGAGTCATCTGTGTACCTGTTGGTGAGTCTTTTGTTTTCTGTGTTCTGTTTCCGCCAGGCTTTTGATGGCGTTAGTACAGCCCCAGAAATCCTTGCAGTTTGCTGTGTCATAATACGGTGGGCGGTACCTTGTCTTCTGCCTGGCAGTTGTTGGCTACCGCTGTGGTCAGTGGTGTTAACACCCTGGCGGTTGGTGTGGTGCATTGGCTGTCTATAGGAGGAATCGCACCGTGGTCATAATTTGGCGGTAATTACCCACAGCCTGTTGGCAGTATTACCTCCACTTTAACAGTCACCCCCAATGTCATAATGAGGACCTTAGTCATCAGAGGAGGGATTGTGAAAGCTGAATTAATTTATAATAAATTTGCATTGATTAATGGGTAAAGATTTCCATGAATTAGGCTAACATAGTAAACCATAGTGTGTTTTGTAAAATGTGCCCACTTGAGTGGCCATCATGACCTGTAAGACAATTAATAAAGAATTCACGTTTATAGTTTAAATCAGGTGCACATGTAGAATAAAATATATAAGTGGACCATACTAATGTGTTAATGTTATGTATTTGCTTAAATATATTTGGGCATTGATTAATTTTGAGGTTTGGGCCTAGTTGACAGAGCCTCGTGTTAAGCTTTATGGCATAAATAAATGTTTGTAAATGTTTTGTGAAAGCAGAGAATTAATATTGTCCATTGTTCACACGGTGCTGACCAAGCGATTTGTAAATGTCTTAAACTTTCTTGTGAGAACTGTCTATTGAAATGTACTGCACTACAAATTGACACTAATGTTACCTGAAAAGCAAATGTTTCCGGGCCTGGACAATAGCCACACTGACTGGAGTTATGATTGCAACGAAAAAGTTACTTGAGGAAGCTGATGATGGGAACAGAAGAAAAGGATCCAATCATCAATGTGAAAGACTGTCTGTCTAATCATCAATTTAGAAATTAGAGTTTATTGGTTCTACTATGAGCACACAATATTCTGACCAATGACGACGTGAGAAAGTACTTTATGGATTTTTAGTTTATTCTGACTACACTTGACAGACAGGGTTAGTCTTTACCCTGGGGTGTTGCAGTTCAGTTCTCTTCTATCCTGTTCTTGTTCCAGTCCTGTGCGAAGAGCACAGTAGTTCCTGATGTTCTTTTCCTCAACTGTAGTTTTGTAGCTTAATTGTAAATGCTATTGATGCAGTTTCTCAGCTTGATGCTCTTTCTAAGTTGGTTCAGTTAACTTAGAGCCCAACCGTGACTGAGCCATTCCTTATCACTGTCCTTTGCTGAAGCTGACCAGGCAGATGTCCAACTGATAAGAAGCCACAGCTTGCTGATCCATGCAGGAGAGGTGTATGAAATGCTGTTGTTTTTGTTATAGGTTTTTTTTCAGGTACCAACTGCTATTTTGGTAATGCCCTAGTTAGATGTTTTCCAAAATAACCTTTGTTTAAATTTACTTTTGCATGAAGCCCAAACATGCTATTCGGATTGGAGGGTTAGTTAGTATTCCCAATGTGTTGACAAATGTTATCATCAAAGAACTGATTTTGTCTATCTGTTAAATCTAGATGTATGCTATCTCTATTGTTCAGCTATTGATGCTATTAATCTGTACTGTAACTCTTAAATGTCTGATGATAAATGATTTAGTTAAATTGAGATTCTGTCGCTGCTTTGGTCAGCCTGTGTTTGAACCTGCTTAGTATTTGGTTCTGAGATTAATTTACATGATATTACCATTGTTACTATAGGGAAATAAACTTTCTAATTTTACTAAAAGGTGTGTCTATTCATGGCCACATGGATCATGGTGCATGAAGATTTCTGACTCAAAGTTTCTGATAATAGAGTTGTTGAACACGTTATGTTGTTGCTGGTTAGATTATGAGTAAAAACTGAATACATGGTGGAATCACTCTAAGCGTAGTCAAAAAGGTCCATCAAACCTCTAATGCATCCCCTTATAAATAAATTACCAGAGATCAAATAAGGCCAGATGCGCTCACAGTGTCTAGAAGTGTTGTACATAGTATTAGTTTTACCACGGAAATGACAAACATTCTCCAGTATGCATAAATTGCATCTTTCTACAGAATCCAGATAAACCACCCGTTGAATGGAAGCACTGGTTCCGCAATTTTGAAAATTAGATGATAGTCATTGAGGCAACAAAGTTCAATGGCAAAAGAAAAATGGCACTTCTGTTCAGTCATCTAGGACATGAAGGGCAAAAATATTTTAATAACCTACCTGAACTTTATGCTCCTTCAGACAGTTTCGGCACTTGGAACAAATACATGGAAATAGTCGCGAGGCTGTCTGAAAAGCCCTTTGTCTTATTAGAACACTTCCATTTTCTTCAAATCTAAGCAGGGTTTTAAGTAGTCAGTTGAAGAATATATCTCAGCTCTGAGAAAGCTAGCCTTCTCCTGCAATCTTGCCAACTCACTCAACACTTACATCAAGAAAGACTGTTGAGTAGTAGAGACCCAAGCTTGTCTGAGTAACTCATGTTGCAAAAGGCATTGAGCGGTCCATTATCTTTAGTAAATTCATACCTACTGATGCCTCCACAGTGTGTCTACGGTGGATTTACCCTGCGGGGCAGACAGCATTGCTGCCATTTATGCAAAAAACAAAAATACAAAATGTCTTTAAAAGAAAAGCTCAGGTGTATGCTATGGGTGTGGATCCAAACACACATTTAGCCAATAGTCCTACATGTCCAGCAGTCACCAAAAGGTGCAACACATGTGGTAAATTTGGAAATTCAGGATTAATAGCAATGAATTAGACACTGAGTAATATTCCACTGATTTATCTAAAGTGGTAATAACATTTACTTCTGAGAATAATACCACAGGTAAAGCCAAAGGGCCTTGGTGTCAGACTCTCATTGATGATCTGTCAGTTACCATGACAGCAGATTCAAGGCCCTAATCATGATCATATTGGACTTGTAGGAGAAAAGATGGAATAAAACCCCTTTATCAGAGTCTGATGTTAACACCAGGGATTTCGGGGAACAAGATATAGACATTTTATGGCATTTTGATGATGTCCTCACTTTTTGGGTAGAAACGTCATCACAAAAATGTATGTGGCAGTGAAAGGGAGAATAATTATTGGCTGGTAAGACCAAACTAAGTTGGGCATCATGCTAATTTCAGGTTCAGAAAATCGTGTTGTTGTCGCCGAAAGCTCCATATACTTTATTGAATCTGAGGATGATTTGTTGGTAGACAATGTGATTTGCAAATTTCCACATGTTTGTCTGACAAAATATGAAACATCACAAAATTTGAACACCTCATAAAGCTCAAAGAGATGGCAATCCCTGCTGTACACAAGGTGAGACCGGTTCCCACAAGCATTAGAACTGAGTTAAAAGTTTTCTTGGACAACTTATGCATAGAGGAAGTAATTCAACCCATGGAATCCTATGAGTGGGTCAGCCTCGTTGTAATTGTCAGAACAAAGACTAGTGAAAATCGTCTGTGTGTAGAGTTATTCAGTTTGAATAAGAATATTATAATCAATTGCCATCCCTTGCCAAAAGTACATGAATTACTGTCCAATTTTGGGGGTTCAAGGTATTTTCTTTGCTAGACATCAAATCAGCATATCATCAGATACAACTTGCTACAGAGAGTTAAGACCTTACCACATTTATAACTCCATTTTGTACCTAGAATGTTTTACATATGCCCTTTGGATTGGCATCTGCAGCAAGTGTTTTCAAAACATTTATGGATTCCATCTTGTCTGGAATTCCCGGAGTTCTGGACTTTCAGGATGATGTTCTTATTTTTGCAGACTGTGTCAGGGAACACAATTGGATTTTGGAAAGGGTTCTATGCATATTTGAGGATGTTGGCATGAGCTCAGGAAAAGAGAAGTGCAATTTTCTAGTTAATCAATTAGATTATTTAGGTCATTGCATTTCAGATCAAGGTAATAAAAAAAGTGTCATTAATACAAGTCATGCAGTAAACTACATCACCCAACAACAAAGACACTTTACGTTCATTTCTGGGCCTATGTGGCAAGTAGTCACGGTTCATCCATGGTTAAGCTATAGTGGTTCAGCCCCTGAAACAACTTTTCAAAAAAGAGCTACATTTGTCTGGTCAGAAGAGCCCAACGAAGCCTTTTGAAGATCTGATCATTGATTACCTCTGCACCAATTCTTTGTGTCTTCACTGCTGGGAAACCCTGTGCTTTTTAATGGTTGATGCCAGCCAGCAGGGTCTAGTTTCCATTTTATCCCATTTAGTGAAGGAACACATTATTGCCTTCACTTCCCGTTCCCTAACAGCTACTGAAACTAATTGCAGCACAATAGAATGGGAAGCATTGGCCGGTTCATGGGCTGTGGAAAAATTCAAAACTTTTTAAGAGGCACACAATTTGATATTTTCACGTACCACAAGCTATTGCTATATATGTTCAATGGCAATGGAACTTGAAAGGCATCAGCTAGATTAGTGAGGATTCTTTCAAGTCTACAGGAATATATATTTTCTGCATTAAGTACCTTCCAGGTGGCAAGAATGCTTTTAAGCGTTGGAGATGAAGACAGTCAGATGGATGATGTGGAATGTGTAGTTGACTAACAGGGGATGGGTGTGCTGAACAAAAATGTCTGATGTCAAAGAAGGAATGGTTAAATGCTTTAGGTAAAGATGCTTTATTGCAGCATGCCATTAAATTTGTGAGAGGCGGTTAGCTTAAGAAAAAGAATATTGAGTCAGGCCTAAAGATTGTTGCGCAAGTGTCAGATGAACTATCTGTGGTTGATGGTTTTCTAACTCACATGACCTGTTGATTCCACAGGTAACCCTTGGAAAGGTGTTTGACATTTCTCATGAAGGGCATCTATGGATTTATGTGACCACATACAATTTCAAACAATTGTATTGGTGGCCATGTCTGGATGCTCAGGTTAACAACTGGATAGCTGAATGTGACACAGGTTTAGTTTCTGACAAACACTGGAAGACTTTTGAACCCATGTTACATGTTGTTCTTCTTCCTGATGGTCCATAGGAGTAAAATATCACTGGATGTTGCTGGTCTATTTGATCTACTCTCTAGTCACATGACATTTATGATTGTTCTGGTTGACTATTTTTCAAAGTAGTACTATTTTGATTTTGTATTCACTCCTGGCACCAATGCAGTGATTTATTTTCTAAAAAATATTTTTTTTAGCATTGGCGTGTTGGGCTTCATGCAAAACAATTTTGCAACACAAATTTAGAAAACATCTAACTATGGCCTCTATCAAAATAGCAGTTGGTACCTATATAGAAAAGGCAAACAGACAATTACAATTTCATTATCATATAGTTACCCTCCGTAATGGGTCGGCATCCAGAGTCAGTCTTCGTCCTCAGGACATCAGTCGATTCGCCATCAGCCAGGACAGAACAGCAAAGTCTCAGCAGGGTGGGGCAAAAGGGCTCTTCCCTCTTAAGGAGGAGAAGTAAGTATCTGGCAAAGAGGATGGTTTAAAGTAAAAGACAAAAGTCTTTCAAAGTAAGGTAATGGCTTCAAAGAATGGCAAAAGAATGGCATAGAATGGCTAATTTCTCCTTATGACACGTCGTTATATTGATTCTGGCTAACAAGTCTCTAATTTCCAATTGGGCAATATTTGGTGCATCGTTATCTCTGTCCAATGATCCATCCCTCACCTTACTAGAGTTTTCACCTAAGACAGTTCTCACCTAGTTTATTGGCTCCTGTAATTGACGTCTTCAACGGGTAGAATGTCAGGTACGAAAAGTTACACTGGTCGCTCCATTCAATAGTTCCATTGTCTTGTCCCAGTGCAGACGACCTTGCACCTGTTGAGAATTACACTGTTGCATTCAGCAAGAATGTCTCCTTGAGCAAGTCGGGTCTCATGAGAAAGAATTTACTATGGTTACACACACATATCGAGCTTCTGGAAAAGTACAGTTTCATGTCCTTCAGGAAACAGAACATTGCATGTTAGAAAAACACATTTAATATGAGACCAGGCAGCTAGGCCCAGACCCCTGCTAACTAAGGCCTAGTGATTAATTTAGCAAAACCTTAACATATGACTCATAAATGTAATACAAAATCATACATTAGTACATTATTAATTCATCATTAGTCCATTTCATTAATCATTGTATACATTGTTGGCCACTCCCCGTGGGCACATTTCAGACGCGTACATTAATAGCATATTAATACGTTTTTTATGCAACTTCATGATACATTATTTTGCGAGCATTTCATGTCAATATTGAATATAAAAGATACACTCCAACAATGGCATCACATAAGACATTTGCAAGTTGCACAATACTCTACCACCTCCATTGGTCTTGTTGAACAAGTTAAGACATTTTTTAAAGAAAGGGTGTGAAAAGCATTGTCCTCTGGTGTCAATGTGGAGAATATTTTGAGAAAAAAACATGGAACTATTTGGTGACTCCACATAGCATTAAAGGGTTCTCCCCTTTCAAGTTATTGCATAGTAGGTTACCTAGACATGCATTATTTCCTGATTGGGTCAGGGACCTTTTTGTATCAGGCGACAATGCAGGTTTCAAGGAAATTGTAGAAAAGAAACAGAATGTCATGAAAGGTTATTTTGACAGCAAGCATAATACCAAGGATATTGATTTTAAGATCAGGGATTTGGTGATCATAAGAAAACAATAGAGTCAAAAAAGTAGAATCCAAATTTACCCTTCCCTTCAGGATTTCCAAAGTATCCAAAGGTGCCATATTGTTAGAGGATGAAGGATGGCGGAGCAAAAGGAGCCTCATTAATCTTTAATCAGAACAAGCAAGGAAAATCCAAGAAAGTAAAAAGAAAGGTTTTGAAGGGTGTGCTGATCACATAGACAATGCAGGTTGGTACGATGTTGACACTGAATGTATGCCTTCAACCTCAGGTTTCATGGATGGGTCTGGTAATTCTAGTAATGTTGCTACAACTTTTTCCAGCACAAATGAAGATCCTTTGTTAAATTCTTGTTCTGAAGTTAATTCTACTTCAGTCTCAGAATCCACAAGATTGGCTACTCATGTTGACAACAGATCTGCGCGAATCTCTGGCTGAAGGGTTTGCCGTAAGGTTTCTGTACCTGTTAGATTTAAAGATTATTATATGCAGTGAAATATATAAATGCAAAATCTGAATATTTTTCAGTCCTTTTTGTTTTGTTTTACTTTTTTATTTGTATAAGAGGAAGGGTGATGTTGTGTACATATGAGTTGGCTGTGCATCGCGTGCTGCGCCACGAGATGCACAGGAGTAGTTGTAAGAGGTGTTTTCTTTTTAATGCTTCCCAACGTTCCAGGTTCTTGCTCATTGGGAGTTGGGAGGGGAATCCTGATTCTGGCCACTGCTCTGGACGTGGACGGCTTGGTCGTGGGCTCCTCCTTACTTGAGACACAATAAAGTGTCCAACGTTATTGCTGGTGTCGTCTCTTTCATTTATTACCTCAACAGTTGGACAATGATTTGAGGTGTGCTATACTCACTTATACGGCACATGTGACTCTAGATACAGTTTCAGTTTGAAATGTGCAGTATTTACGTGCAAATGGACTGCTGTCCCTGCATACCCATACTTTACAGTGGTCACATTATTCATTTTACAGGTTTCAAATTAGGAAAGAAGATTAAGGTATGAAGCATGGTCAGAGTATGTTAAACAGGCAGCAAACACCAAAGCCCTGACAAAGGCCATTTGACGTATATAGGCAGTGACAAGGCTGAAACACGCTGGCTACATACATACAACGCAAACACAAATGATGAGTAGATAGATGATACTTTAACAATCATTTACTATGCATATTCCTGTTTATAATCATACCTAAGTTACCCAACTAATAAAGGATATTTTTATATCTAAACCATTGTCTTTATCCAGTACCACTTTATTACGAACTCCTGGAATAAGAATGAGTCCACCGTGGTGTATTATTCCGACCACAGTGTGGAAAGGTCACCTATGCTGAAACATGCCACAATACAAGTGGGTGAGGTGACCTATCCAAATATTTCCGACACCTGTAGGCCTTTGAATGGGGCCCAATAACAGTTGCCCACTCCATTCCAAAGCATTAATTGTGGCATATTTGTCCCTTCGGTCTGTACCAGTAGAATGGAGAGTGAGGGATCGTTACACTCTTGATAAATCTTTTGCAGACTATACAGACCTATGACGCTGATCCCAAGACTGAGCAAAATTATGGAAAAGATTGTGGCCAAACAGCTGTCATCTTATCTAAAAATAAGTAATGTGTTAGACATGTTGCAACTTGCCTACCGCCCAGGATATTATATGCAAACCTCTTTGGACCTAGCTGTTCATAAGATCTGTATTATTTCAGATAATGGTGAGTCAGCAAGGGCAATATTTTGTTATCTCTTTGCTGATCCTATTAACCATAATATCCTAAGTGTGGTCCCCTTCCTTTCTTACTGACTGCTCCCTGACTATTGCCTTACTTTCTTCTGTTCCAAAAGCTTCAGATTACAGTTCCGAGTTTCTCAAGGATCTTGGCTGTTCCTCATGCTTTCAACATCAGTGGTAGGCTTCTAGTGCAGCTCATTAATTCATTTGGCTGCAAGGCTGTCACTCATGAATACAACACTCAATTGATTATCAGTTTGATCCAGCATGCCTCCACCTCAGCCTTTGCCTTGAGTGGCTGCGTGCAAGGCATATTGGGCTGGATTTCTTCAGCTAATTCACAATAAGACTAAGCTTTGTTTAATGGACAAACCTAAGAGCACCTGGATTGTTTGTGGCCAACAACTCTAAATGCCCATCCATGTGCCACTCAAAAGGTGAAATCAGAAGCCATTATTCTTCATAAAACTCTCTCCTTCCGGGCTCAGACCAAAGTGGTTACCTGGCCCTGCTTCTTTGTCCTTAGCATAGTCCTCCTGATCCTACCACCTAATATACACCATCAAGTGGTTGCCGCATCTGTGCTCTCCAAACCAGACTGTTGCAGTACTCTTTACCAGGGACTTTCAAACAATACTATGATGAAAGTGTAACCCCAAGGTGGTGCAATTCAGTAAACACGTTGCCTGCTAACAGCTTCACACTAACTGCATGTGCACAAGAGGAAGAATGTTTAGGTCAACTGTACGACACATACATTTTTAGGGTCGAGCCTGCGTTGCATGCGCTTACGCATGCGTTTAGCTTGCAAGATGCTTTAGGAGGTAGAAAAGGGCTCGGAGCCCTGTTCACGTCACGTCAGTTGTCTTTCATTGGTTCGTGGGCTTGCCTGTTAAAATCTGCTTACTTTCATTAGTGGAAGGCACACATATGTCCTGCCTTTTCCGGTGGTTAGCCCTCCTCGAGCGCAGCGACCAAGTACTGAAAACATGCGAGGCTCGCTGTTTCCCGTCAGGTTTGTAGACTACTTTTTATCTTTTGTTCGCAGTGCGATCTCGCTTGGCAGAAGTCGAGCGCTTTGCATAACATCGACCCTGTTACATAGTTAATTGCACTTTTGCCGGTTACGTAGATAATTGCACTTTTGCTGATAGGTTTCATTACGAATGAACTGTAGCAGCGCGATCGCGCTGTTTTTTTCTTTCAATGTGGAAAGAAAAATCCGGTTGGAAGTTTACAACTGCTAATAGCTCTAACTTGGAGAAATGCGAGACCCGTTGCATTGCAAATGCTTGTTTTTACTGCATCGACCATTCCTGTTTCTTACTAGTTTTCTCTCTGAAGTCTGTTCAGGCCCTGTGAGCAGCCTCTCCTTTTGTTGCACATCCCTTGGATCATCCAATCGCAGATTGGAGACATCTCGATCTAAGATCTAGAATGAGCTTCCTTGTTACATTGCTCTGTCCAAAATGATCTCCCTTTCCGAAAAACTCTGAAAAAACTATTTTATAGTGCTGATATTGATGGTGGTATTTGTCTTCAAGGGAATTCCTACCGCTGCCTATCACCAAGGTACCCTCCACATGATTGAATGAGTGTTGTGCTTTATAAGTAATGAATCAATCATTTCTAAGATACCATCCCAGTGTATTTCCACTGTCTAACTTTTAATATCATGTCTCTCATTAGATGGAAGCAATGGCAAAGCAAGTATGTATGGCATAAAGGTGCTAATGCAGGCAACACAGGCATGCAGAACAGGCACATATTATTTGTGACTGATCACTGTGTGACCTGCTGCATGGCACCACAAAGCTGGTGCAGAAAAATATGACCCAGACATAGAAGGTACAGATAGCAGCGGCTTGTACAAAGATGCAGTATTTGTTCAGTCCTGTGTTTGCTTGTGGTAGGCCATCAAAGCCAAATCTATTGGCTTTCCTAATGCTTGTTCATATTAAAAATGTATTGCAGGCGATGAAAGGAGTAGCCCCACTGCGAATTAAGGGGCACAAACGTGCTGTTTTTTGATGAGGAAAAATGATGGACTTGACTACAGAATACTTCTGTACAAAATATTTTTTCTTATAAACTCACTACAATGCTTCTTTTTGGGATTTTATCATTTTTTGTGAGCCTTCTGCTAATTTTACGTTTTGGTTGCTGGATAAAGGAATTGACTGTTTCGAAATGGTGGCCCAGATTTATGGTAATTTGGCACAGAGCAGCGCTGCAAGTCACAATGAATTGTTCCTGCAAAATCTACCAAGAAATTAATGCAAACAGCCATGTTGTAATCATGACTGAACCAGTCAACACAATTTTGCCAGTTCCACTGAGAAGACATTATCATCATCATCTATAGAGGCGCTCGCGGCAGACAATCAACAACATTGTGTTCCAGAAGCATTCTTGGAACTTCAAGCCAAAAAAGGCGATCCTCGTTCAACCTAATCATCCTAGGGGATTCCTCACTCAGTCTTTGCTACTCTCACTCCAGTGCCACTATCATTGGTGTCTGTGGGGGTCATTCCGAGTTTGGCTGGCGGCGGGCGCCGCCAGCCAAACGGGAACCGCCAGAATACCGCTGCGCGGTCAAAAGACCGCCGGGGTTATTCTGGGTTTCCCACTGGGCTGGCGGGCGACCGCCAAAAGGCCGCCCGCCAGCCCAGCGGGAAACACCCTTCCACGAGGAAGCCGGCTCCGAATGGAGCTGGCGGAGTGGAAGGGGTGCGACGGGTGCAGTAGCACCCGTCGCGAATTTCAGTGTCTGCTAAGCAGACACTGAAATTCTAAGTGGGGCCCCCAGGGGCCCCACGACACCCCATACCGCCATCCTGTTCCTGGCAGCCGAAACCGCCAGGAACAGGATGGCGGTCGGAATCCCCATGGCGGCGCAGCAAGCTGCGCCACCATGGAGGATTCCCCTGGGCAGCGGAAAGCCGGCGGTACACCGCCGACTTTCAGTTTCTGGCCGCGGCTGTACTGCCGCGGTCAGAATGCCCAAAGGAGCACCGCCAGCCTGTTGACGGTGCTCCCGCGAACCACGGCCCTGGCGTTTTTTACCGCCAGGGTCGTAATGAGGGCCTGTGTGTCTTCTATTCTGACACGTCTGTAACACGCACTAACATAGCAGCTCCTGCCCTCTCTACTGCGTTTTCCTGCTGTTGGAAACCCTGAAGTGACTGGGTAAAGCGAACCACAGATTTCTGGGCCTCTGTTATGGCAATCTTGCATTCCACTGACCCTACCACTGTTTCTCCACTCACAGTTCCCTGACACATTGAATCTCAGTTGCAATATGAGCACTCTTAATTTTCTTGAGTTGCTCCTTATTTTAGTCACTCTCTGCTGGGCATCAATCCAGTTAGCATAATCTACTGAGAAGCATATCGGCCTCCAGCCCTTGCTTCTCAGAGGCACCACTCTCCATTGACTAGGGCCAAATGTGAACACTAAATACATCTGACAGCCAATAGTGTAGCAGTGGTACCATGTGCCTGGTGAAAGCAAAGTAAATGCCGCCCCTGTATAGTGGCTGAGCAGTCATATTTTTTGTGCATTAGGCTCCCAGCACCACAGAACCTCGGTGCGACTGCACCTGCTGCACGACTGATAGCTCAGCGCCTGCCGGCTACCCTCCCACATCAGGTGGCGCATGAGACAAGGAGCACTGTGCAACTCCAGCCGTGACTACAGTTATATGCAAGCTGGCGTTATGTAAGTTCTCTTTTAGAAAGCTTTACACCCTGGCTTCTGACTCACCCGCAGTATCCACATTTCTGCTTAGTAAAATGCTATCAGCAGCCCTTAAGGAAAAGTTCAGAGTCCTTGGTGCCTGACACCAGGTTACATCACAGCCAGCGTGATCAGCTGCTTTTAAATTCCAAAAGACATATATAGCCCCTTCTTATCTCGAAGACTTTGATAAATAGCTGTGATAATAGGCAATTAAGTATATTTCTTCACACTAACTTCTGAAATTCTTCCTCGTGATCCCAGAGAGATGCAGGTGACGAGGTAGGAAAAAATGGAACAGGTGTCCAAAGGACACTGTGTTGAAATAGTTTTAAAGGGATGAGACATTATAATAACTTGTTTAAACATACCACTCTCTCCACACTCCTGCCATCTCCAGCACTGTAAATATGTAGTGGGACTAATCGACCACAGACGGAATGTAATGTGGAGTTGGTGTTCCTGAAATTGAAATCCAACTAGCAGGCATCGACTTGCAAAGATCTGCTGCCTCTCTTCAGTTGGATAGCACTTTTTATTAGATCTGGCTGCAGACAACGTTACATGTCTGGTAGACCTTATGTCTCCCAGTTCATCCATTCATGTGTTTTTGTGGTTTGCCTTTGCTTTGATGGGCTGCCCATCAAGGCAATTGCCCTCACGTGTTGCTTATGTTGGGCTATGGCTAGTATGTGCTCTTTGTTGTGTTTACTTTTTATAATTGAAATTGTTTAATTTTATTATTGACTTTTGGTGTGTGGTTGTGTGAACAGGTGAGAGGGTGGTGAGTGTAATGGAGCCATTGAATGGATAGATGAAAATTGAGTTCATGAATGAATGGGCGATTGGGTGAGTGAAAAGGTGAACGAATGGGTGAGTGGCTATGTGGACAGATGCATTATTCAATAAGTGGCACATAGATGGGTGAGTAAGCCGCAGTGGGAGGAGAGCACAGTCCTTTGTAACTGATACAACTGCCGCAGCCTAAATACCCTCCCCTAAGGCCATCTCACTCACTACACCTCCATAACACGTCCACCTATGTAATGACATATTCATCCAGCATTCATTGATGTTTTTATTCACCTATTGATGCAATGCATCCGTGCACACATCTATTTATCTGTCCATGCACCAATTCCTTCATCCATTCTCCCATCCATCTGCTCACTTACTCACCCATTCCTTTATCACTGTAGCCACTCATCAATGCATTTATCTAACCATTGACTCATGCGGCTCTCAGCACAAGTGAAAAATATAAAAAGTACTGGATGGAATGCCACTGGTAGTTACTCAATGCCGCATGTTGGCCTTTTTCGCTTATGCAGGGTCATCCCCAATCTTTTTGCCTCCTGCCTCCTCTTTTTTCTGACCTGTTGCAGTTGGCTTTTGAACTCTGATCACTTTACCACTGCTAACCAGTGCTAAAGTGCATATGCTCTCTGTGTAAATTGTAATGCTGATTGGTTTATCCATGATGGGCATTTTTGATTTACTAGTAAGTCCCTAGTAAGGTGCACTAGAGGTGCCAAGGCCTGTAAATCTAATGCTACTAGTGGGCCTGCAGCACTGGTTGTGCCACCCACATAAGTAGCTCTGTAATCATGTCTCAGAACTGCCACTGCAGTGTCTGTGTGTGCAGTTTTAACTGTAAATTCGACTTGGCAACTGTACCCACTTACCAGGCCTAAACCTTCCCTTTTCTTACATGTAAGGCACCCCTAAGGTAGGCCCTGGGTAGCCCCAAGTGCAGGGTGCAGTATAAGGTTAAGGTAGGACAAATAGCAATGTGTTTTATATGTCTTGATGGTGAAATATTGCTACATTCGTTTTTCTCTGTTGCACGGCCTGTCCCTCTCATAGGTTAACATGGGGGCTACCTTTAATTCTGATTAAAGTGTAGCTTCCCTTTGGGAGCGGATGGACCTGTGGAGTTTGGGGTCTCTGAGCTCACAATTTAGAAATACATCTTTTAGTAAAGTTGATTTTAAGATTGTTTGTTTGAAAATGCCACTTTTAGAAAGTGAGCATTTTCTTGCTTATACCATTTCTGTGACTCTGCCTGTTTGTGGATTCCCTGTCTGGGTCAGTTTGACAGTTGGGCTGGTTGCATCTTACACTAGACAGTGACACAACAAGAACTGGGGTGTAGCCTGCATATCCTGATGAGCCATCTGTGCTAGGAGGGAGGGGAGGAGTGGTCACTCACACCTGAAAGGCCTGTGCCTGTCCTCACACAATGCAGTCTCCAACCCCCTGGTGAGTGTCTGGGGCCTGGCCTGGGCAAGGCAGGATTTCACATTCAAAAGAGACTTTACTTTGAAGTAGGCCTACTTCAAAGGAGACATTGGGTATAAGAAGGGCACCCAAAACCACAGACTTTAGATCACTTCTGGACATCAAGAGGAACCTCTGCCTGGAGACGAGCTGAAGAGCTGAGGAGAAGTGCTGCCCTGCCTGTGACTGTGCTTTGTGGAGCTATCCTGCAGTTGCTGCTTCTGCCTGTGCAAGGGGACAAAGACTGGAATTTGTGGTATATTCCTGCTTGAGAAGGACTCTACAAGGGCATGGACTGAGCTTGCCCCTGTTCTGAAGTCTCAGGGCCATCAAAGACTTCCCTTACCAGCACCTGGACTATCTGCTGAGGCTCCTGCCCTGACAAGTGGTGCCCTATCCAGTCCCTGGGCCCTTGAAAGGAAAAGCTGGTGAAAATTCTAGAAAATCGACTTCAGGCGACTCCAGATTGCCGCTGCTGCTGAATCCGGTGACACCACCTGCAACTGACTCCGTGATCTTCGCTGGAACGTGATGACCTTCGCAGGCTTGACACTGCTGCAGTCCCGCCGAAGTCCGCGACTCTGTGGAAGTCGCAACACCACGTCGTGACCGACACCGCTCGAAGTGCGCGGATTCAATGTTTCGCACAGATGCCGCGATCCCCGACTTCGCACATCAGCTTGTTTTCACTCTTCACCAGGGTACTGTACCTGAGGGTCTGCATGACTCCGTGGCCGGTGCCGTTGGTGTCGGATTGTTGGGAACAGCTCCGTCACAACGCCATGTTTACACCTCATCGAAGAATTTTGTGTTTCTAAGTGCTATTTTTTAGTTTAATCTTTAAAAATTCATAACTTGACTTGTATATGTCGGATTTTTGTCATTTTGGTCTTGTTTTGTTTAGATAAATATTTCCTATTTTCCTAAACCTTATTGTGTCATTTTGAAGTGTTTTCATTAAGTTACTGTGTGTGTTGGTACAAATACTTTACACCTAGCACTCTGAAGTTAAGCCTACTGCTCTGCCAAGCTACCAAGGGGGTAAGCAGGGGTTAGCTGAGGGTGATTCTCTTTTACCCTGACTAGAGTGAGGGTCCTTGCTTGAACAGGGGGTAACCTGACTGTCAACCAAAGACTGGGCCCTCATGGCTAATCCAACATGCTTACACACTCAGGGGCTTATTTACAAGCCCCCGTTCACCACAGGAACGCCACTTTTGTGACACTCCTGTGGCACACACTGCAGAGCCATATCTACAAGGCCATGTAAAGCCACCCTGTGTGGCTTTTCATGGCCTTGTAGATTGAAGCATGCAGTGCAAGTTGCTTCTTTGCCTCACCCTGCGATAGGGAGGTGTGCCATGGGCATTACAGTGGGTGTTCCCACGTAACTGTCATGGCATTTGACACATTCCCAGATTTACAAGATTTCATGAATTTGGGAATGTGTCAGAAGCCTACGCCTCCTCAGGGGAGGTGTGAGGGAGGTGCAAAAAGGAGACATTTTGGCACATATTTATACTTTTTTAGCGCTGCATTTGCGCCGCTTTTTTGACGCAAAAACGGCGCAAACTTACAAAATACAATTGCATTTTGCAAGTT
Organism: Pleurodeles waltl; assembly: GCF_031143425.1. Taxonomy (NCBI): domain Eukaryota; kingdom Metazoa; phylum Chordata; class Amphibia; order Caudata; family Salamandridae; genus Pleurodeles; species Pleurodeles waltl. The sequence continues at coordinate 414,529,734 of NC_090437.1, read as the reverse complement.
TGCGCCTTTTTTTGCGTCAAAGAATGACGCAAATGCAGCGCTAAAAAAGTATAAATATGGGTCTTTATTTCTCCTCATTTTTTCTTTTTGCTATGTGTGCTGTATTCTGCAGTACACGTAGAAAGAGGAAAATGCCTCTCATGATTGTTTTATGCAGGAAGATGTTCCTTCCTGAACTAAAATATTCATCTCTACAACGCAGACACCCAGCACAGAGGAAAAGGACAGGAATGCGCCATATCTCCTAGATACTGTGCATTCCTGCCCTTTTCTTTTGATGCAGGGCAGCAGAGCAAGAATCCTTGCGGTGCTGTGCCGCGCCACAACCTTGTAAATGAGACCCTCAGTTCTCCAGTGGTGAGTAATCTTCAGGTAATGCAGATCTCACAGGGAATTCCTTGTGCATATCAGTCAGATCTCTGATTACAAAGCGTCACGGGTCTAGCCATCCACACAGCAGATCAAATTGTCAAGCAGAAATGCCTATGTGGGCCTGACCCATACTGAGTAGTCCTTTAAGCAGGTGAAAGGCTGTCATGGAATGGGTTTACATAATGTTGCACTCCATTGAGTGGTTGAATGTGTAGCGTGCTGAGTCAATGAATGACAGTCACTGTCTTAATCTGTGGGCACTTAGTTCATGGCAGTGGAGTTAGACTCAGCTCCCTGGCCATGCAGTGCCGACTTTGAGCAGTGATCATTATCCGACAATGCGCCTTAAGCCTCTAGCACGGAACATTGACCTGTATAAGGCTGTCTACAGCCCTTACTGTCATCGGCCCGCAGAAGCGCCTGCCATGGTGCTACACTGCGACTCAGCAAGAGAGGACACAGAAACATGCCCAGGCACTGCCATTGATACCGCCAGTGCACGATATGAGGTGCAGGTGCCTGCTGCAGGTGCCTGCTGCACGTGCCAGAGCTGCAGCCTGCTGTGGTGTGTACTCTTGAGTCTGTCTGCAGGTGTGTCACCTGTCACCAGCGAGATCTGGTCACAGACCTGTTACTGTCCCAGGTGATATGCGTTACAGATTCCATGGTTCCAAAACATGTCAAGGGATTGGTCACATAATGGCAAATTGTTTTCATTTTCCTGCTCGATGAAGCACAAAAACCAACAGAGGCCTTTTGTTAATGTAAACACAACATTCCCTGAAGCAATAACCACTGTGACCCATTCATGTTTGACTTTGTCAACTACAACCTCTGGGACGTAGCTTCTAGGGAGGTGGGAGGGGTAGGGTTTGGGGTGTTACAGGAACAAACAGAACAGAAGGGAAATACGTGAAAATCAAAAAGGGGAGAGGTGCTGGATGCAGTAACAGACACAGGAGATGTTTGGAATTTATCCATGCCAACTGTTCTGGTTGAAAAAGAAAAAGGACAAAGAAGGAAAAAGACATGGACAATGGGAATGAGGATGACAGAAAACTACCATATGTAGGGGTGGCAGATAGATTAGGTAGCTATTTGCTCGTAAGTACCAAAGAAAAGATGTGGGCAGGAGAGCATGTAGGTATATTTCAGCTTTTATTTAGGGAAATGAGGTGCAGGGAAAGGTCAAAAATTGAAGAGAGGGAGCTAAATAAAAGACCTAGGGGCATATTTACAAGAAAGTGGCGCATCGGTCCCGATGCGCAACTTTTCTGACGTCACCTGTGCTCCACCCAACGACACCATGGTTGTGCCGTATTTACCGTATGGCAGACAATGGCGGTCGTTAGGACAATAGCGCCAAAAAATTGTACGCTATTGTGGCGCTTTGCTGCACTAGTGTGAATGTTTTTGAAGCTAATGCAGCATTATTAAATTATTAAATAGGCCCATTGATTAAAATGGATGCGTCATTTTAACACCTGCTCTGAGCAGGCATTAAAAATGATGGAAAAATGGTGCAGAGAAATGTTGTAAATTTCACTCTGCCTTTTTTGGGGCCTCCCTGCATCAGAATGCCCCCTTGCACACATTATGCCTGGCACAGGCATAATGTGGCGCAAGAATTTACAAAGTGGTGCAACGGAAACATTGTGCCACTTTGTAAATATGGCACGGGAGAAAGGCCTCCTTAACACTGCCTTAGCGTAAGAAAAAAATGATGCTAGGGAGGTGCAAGGCGGCGCCAGGTGCTTCTATATATGCCCCCAAGAGTATCTATAAACATAGACCTTTGGGCAGCAGCACGTACCATTCAAGCCAGCATCAGATGTGAGATGCAATCAGATGAAGTGAAGAGCTTTAGAAATATTTTGATGTTATTAGGACGGCCAGTATAAGTTTTGGCGGTTTGGCTTGGTTATGATATGACTAGGAAGAGTTTGGATGCCACTAAGGCATGGGCAGAGTTGGATAATGAATTATGGGTAAAGCAAATGACCATTACACAACATACAGAAAGTGATTTTCCTCTCCCTACTTACAGATTCCAGAGTGTCCCACCTACTTGTGGAACATACAGAGAGGGCAGGGTCAATTGGGAACTGTTTGAACTACAACAAAGAATCTTGTAACGGATACCCTGGCAACTTCAGGCATGAATGTCAAAATCGTAACAGGTGCCACCATCTCCTACACTTCAATATTGGACAAAAAAACACATCAATGTGGGAAAGGGAGAATGGTAGCTGGATACAGCAATTTTGCCAGTTATGATTGATGTATTGAGGAAATGGTTGCTTTACACCCTGACCGTAGAGCTGTAGGGTATCTGAAGCAAAGTTTAAGCAACGGGTTTGTATACAATATAAAGGATCAAGATGCAGAAAATGGGCAGACACTTTACAATCTAGTTTGACAAAAGAATAATAAGTTTAAGAAAAAGTTGGGAAAAAGTGGATAATTAAGTGGTTGGGGGCAGAATGGCTGGGCCACTTAAGTCAAATCCAATTGATAACATTATAATTTTAGCAACTGGTCTGGTACCTTTAACCAAGAAGGAGAATGCTGTTTGGTTCATCATTAGTCATGGCCAGAAGGCAGGTCAATCAATGATTATATTTATCATTATATATTTATTTGTAGGTTATACTAGTATTGATGAAACTATAAGAATGATATTAAATAGCGGGAGAGGAGCAGAAATAACTAAGGCAGATGGCGATTGCAGGAAGCTGGCTCTTTATATATGGACTAAAATGAGGTACACTGTGTAAAGAGTCCAACCAAGTCCCGGAGGAATTACAGAAGCACAAATGACACCCTACATGCTCTCTTTTGTGGTAGTGTGGGCGAGCAGTTACGCATTTCAGAGGGTAGTGCTAAGCATGTATTGAACACACAAAGGCAGTAAGCGAGACACACACTCAATAAAGAAATCTGAAAACAATTTATAAAAATAACACATCGTTTTATATACGTTTTGATACCAAGATCATCGGAATCGGGTGAGTACTTTTGAGTTATTAATTTTTACAGTTTTCAAAAGTTGACAGTCAATTATTTTGAGTGGTAATGTTATCCTATGGGGAAAACATTTACTGCATACTGGTACTTAGCAGAGACTTACAGGACCCATCTTCTGGAGTTAAGGTAAGTATGGTGCAAAGTCCAAGAAAGCACCAACAAGTCACTTCAGGAGGCAGTGGGCGTCTGGGTGCAGAGGTGTTTTTCAGCATCGGGTGCTCTACTGTTATTCTAGGGGAAAAGAAACAGAGACTGCATTAAGGCACCTATCAACGACCTACAGGACTGTTCTTCTGAAGTTAAGGTAAGTATGGGGCAAGGTCCAAAGTAGCACTAACAGGTCACTTTGGAAGGCGCTGAGGCTTCTGGTGCAGAGGTGCTTTTCAGCCTTGGGTGCCCTAATGTTATCCTATGGGAAAGAAACAGACACTGCATATGGGTATTTAGCAACAACTTACAGGACTGTACTTGAGGTGAGTATGAGGCAAAGCCCACGACCACACCAACAGCTCACCTCAGGGGGCTTTGGTGTATCCAGATGCAAAGATGTGCTAGGGCATCCAGTGTCCAATTCACTTCAATGGAGATCGGTTTGGTCACAAAGAGGCTGCAAGCAGGGGCTGGGTGGCCAGTCTGGGGGAACCCACAGGGGGGCTGACTCTTGAGATCCTCGCTCACATAGGAACATGGTGGGCATCAGGCTGTGAGGCTTGGGTGCATGGTGTCTTTTGGTGTCAGGTTGCAGGGAAAATCACGGTTGGAGGGGGTCCTGCAGAAACAGCCTGCAGGCAAACGCAAGGTGGGCTATGGCTCTGGAGAGCCTGGGATTCAGGCTGGCACTGTTCGCCCACTTCAACTGGGGCTAGAGGGCAAGGGTGCACAGGTGCTCTCCGGTGGCGGGTTATGGCAGTCCGGAGTCCTTGTGAGACTTCTATGGTGCCTGCAGTGTGTAGGGAAGCAACTTCTCTAATTCACAAGTGATCCTGGCTAATTCTCGAAGTGGTGGCAGTCCTCCCAAACTTTTAGAGGTAGAACAGCTGCAAGACGTGTCTTCTTTGGTGCAACTGTCGAGGACAGTGGTTGGGCCGGCGGGATTGAAGCCTTCAGTTGCTGCTTCTTAGTTCTTATTTCTCAAGGCTCTTCGGATCCTTCTTCTGAAGTCCAGCGAATATGAGGTCCTGGTTTCACAGAGCCCCCTAAATACTCAATTTAGGGCACCCCACCCCCGCTGGGTGGGGTCAGAAATATAGGGGCATTAAGGGGAGTGATGGGAAGTAGCCAATGGTCTACTTACCCCTCGGGTAAACTGTAAACTTCGTACTTGTATAACGCTCTTTTACCCTGAGGGCATCTTGGTGCTTTTACACATACCGCTGTGGAACCCTTCCTGGCTTTCCCTGTGAAGTGCCCACTCCTGGGCACCACCAAGGTGAAGCCAGGCATCCCATGCACTGTTGGGGCCGTTGTGGAGATTAAGCAAGCTATTGCCCAGAGTTAGAGTGGGACCCCATGATTAGATTGGCACCGACGCAGGAGTTATCAGGTCTGAGGAAATTGAGCCCAAGACCTGCTGAGGCGGGAATTGAACCCTCGTCCCAGGCCACACCTCTGCATCAGGGTCTGCCGCTCTAACCATTGAGCCACACTTCCCCTTCTAGTTGACCACACCCTTTGGGGAGTGGGCATAACCCTGTCCCAGAATTCCTAATTCCATGACGCACAAGATGGTGGAATTCTTAAGCCTGTCTTAATTTCAGGCTGGTCACCATAGAGGTGTGTCAAGCCTGCAAATGCAACACACCTCCTGCATAACTAATTTTCCTGCCTGTCCAGGTGCTAATTGGGCTATCGGGAAAGGGGTTGGCTTCTTGCTTCTGAGGGAAGCCAGATATTCATAGCAAGGGCTGTGGGCTTCTTTGAAGCTCCAGTGCCTTGGAATGCACATTTGGAGGTCATCCTGTTCGGAGGGGTGTGTTAACACCCCTGCCAGAGCAGGCCTTGTTCCTGACGGCCTGAGAGAAGAGGATCTCACCCTGGGGGGGTCAGAAACTCATTTTTTGGTGTCAGAGACTGGTGGAAAGTAGTCAGTCAGCCCACCAGCAATTGTTAGGTTTTTCAGGGGGCACCTTTAAGGTGCCCTCTGGATGTATGTTTTAATAAAACCATCACTGGAAACAGTGAGGGTTTGTTAATACCAAATCCATCACTGGATCACTGAGGGTTTGTTTGATAGCAAACATTCCTATTTTCAGTGTAGCCATCATGTAGCTGGGGAACTCGTACTGACCAGTGTCCAACACATGTATTTAAAATAATGCACTTACTACGTCTAAGAATCGACAAAGACATAGTAGGGACATATTTGCTCATGCAGATATGCCATCACCTGTAATATAATGCACCCTGACTTAGGGCTGCAAGGCCTGCTGGAGGAGTGACTTACATGTATTACAGGCAGTATTAGGGGACATGGTGTACAAGTGTTGTGTTTTTACTTTTTGAAAACCATGTCATGCAGCCTGCAATGTCAGGCTGTATGAGTTTGGTGCTGGGTCCCGTAGATTCATACAAGCTGTGCTGCAGCTCTTGGCGGATCCTCTTCAGTACCCGTGCCCTAGGTACCAGAGGTACCATTTACTAGGGACTTACAGAGGTGCTAAAGGGCCAGGCTACTTGGGAATCAAGTGACCAAGGCCCTGATTCCGACCTTGGCGGGCGGCGGGCCAAAGAAGCGCCCGCCGGCCCAGCGGGAAAGCCCCTGCAACGAGGAAGCCGGCTCTGAATGGAGCCAGCGGAGTTGGAGGGGTGCGACGGGTGCAGTAGCACCCGTCGCGATTTTCACTGTCTGCATAGCAGACAGTGAAAATCATGGTGGGGCCCTGTTAGGGGGCCCCTGCACTGCCCCTGCCCATGCCAGTGGGCCCCACGACACCCGTTCCCGCCATCCTGTTCCTGGCGGGTTTTACCGGCAGGAACAGGCTGGCGGGAAGGGGGTCGGAATCCCTGCCACTTCGACTTGGCATTTAAAAGTACTTGCCAAGCCTAGAACTCCCCTTTTTCTACATATAAGTCACCCCTAATGTGTGCCCTAGGTAACCCCTAGAGCAAGGTGCTGTGTAGGTAAAAGGCAGGACATGCACCTGTGTAGTTATATGTCCTGGTAGTGTAAAACTCCTAAATTCGTTTTTATACTATTGTGAGGCCCGCTCCCTTTATAGGCTAATATTGGGGCTGCCCTCATAAATTGTTGAAGTGGCAGCTGCTGATCTGAAAGGAGCAGGAAGGTCATATTTAGTATGGCCAGAATGGTAATACAAAATCCTGCTGACTGGTGAAGTCGGATGTAATATTACTATTCTAGAAATGCCACTTTTAGAAAGTGAGCATTTCTTTGCACTTAAAACTTTCTGTGCCTTACAATCCACGTCTGGCTGGGCTTGGTTGACAGCTCCTTGTGCATTCACTCAGACACACCCCAAACACAGGGTACTCAGCCTCACTTGCATACATCTGCATTTTGAATGGGTCTTCCTGGGCTGGGAGGGTGGAGGGCCTGCTCTCACACAAAGGACTGCCACACCCCCTACTGGGACCCTGGCAGACAGGATTGAATTGAAAGGGGACCTGGTGCACCTCTTAGCCACTCTTTGAAGTCTCCCCCACTTCAAAGGCACATTTGGGTATAAAACAGGGCCTCTGCCCTACCTCCTCAGACACTTGCTGGAGAAGAAACCTGAACCAGAAACTACATCCTGCCAAGAAGAACTGCCTGGCTGCTCAAAGGACGCACATGTCTGCTTTCTACAAAGGACTGCTGCCTTGCTGTGGGCTGGCTGCCTTGCGGAACTCTTGTCTGGCTCTGAAAGTGCTCTCCAAGGGCTTGGATAGAGCTTGCCTCCTGTTCCCTGAAGTCTCAGGACCAAAAAGACTTCTCTTTTTCACTTGGACGCTCCGTGCGCCGAAATTTTCGACGCACAGCTTGTTCCGCGGCGAGAAAAACGCCGCACACCGACGCTGATCGGCGCGACGCTTTCGGGGCGTCCGGAACTTCGACGCACGGCTTCGTAAGGACAACGCCGCCCGACCTCCAGAGGCGAAATCGACGCGACGCCTGCTGTGAGATCGAAATTTCGAGGCGCAGCCCCGCAGAACGACACGCAGCCGGAAAACAAGCAGGAAAATCCACGCACAGACCCGGGACATCTGGTAATCCACGCGATCCAGAGAAAGAGACTGTCTGCGCGCCGAAAAACGACGCGTGACTTCGCCGCGTGAAAAATAACGACGCAAGTCTGTGTGTGCTGGGGAGAAATCGACACACACACCATTTTTCCACGTATCTCTTCTTCTGTGGCCCTCTGAGGAGATTTTCCACTCCAAACCAGGTACTTTGTGCTTGAAAGAGACTTTGTTTGCTTTTTAAAGACTAAAGACACTTCATATCACTTTTTAGTGATATCTCTACAAATTCACATTGCAACTTTATTCGTTTTGACCTACAATTATCCTGATAAATATTATATATTTTTCTAAACACTGTGTGGTGTATTTTTGTGGTGCTATATGGTGGTATTGTATGATTTATTGCACAAATACTTTACACATTGCCTTCTAAGTTAAGCCTGACTGCTCGTGCCAAGCTACCAGAGGGTGGGCACAGGCTAATTTTGGATTGTGTGCGACTTACCCTGACTAGAGTGAGGGTTCTTGCTTGGACAGAGGGTAACCTGACTACCAACCAAAAACCCCATTTCTAACATTGGTGATCAGCGGTGAGGATAGGACTTGTGTTTGTGCAGTGACATACAGTAGCTAAGTATTTCACTACCTACCCACAGTTGAAGGTCAACTTGATTTTTATCTCTTTTTGCAAATTCGTTTTTCCTGTCAATTTCCAAAAACTAAATCCTCACTCAACATGTCTCTGACTGGGTCTCAAATAAGAGACTTTGACCTAGTCCTGTTGGATACGTATACGGTCAAACAGCTAAGAGGGTTCTGCAGGGCAATGAGGGTACCCACCCAAGGGGCCTCCAAAAAGGAGGACTTTCAAGTGGCGCTGAGGGCCTGGGCAGAAGCCCATTTAGAAGAGGATGATGAGGAAGAGGAGCCAGAAAATGGCCCCTCAGAGGATTTGTTGCTATCTGTGGATGATGTTACCACTGCAATTGTGCCCCCTTCCAGACCAGGGAGCAGTGTCTCTGTGCAAAGCCTGACCGCAGAGGAAAGGAGAGAAGAAAGGGAGTTCCAATTGCAAATGGCAAAACTGAAAATTGAGGCTCAACAGGAGGAAAGGAGGGCAGAAAGAGAAGCCAAACAAGCGGAAGCTAACAGAGCAGCCAAACAGGTGGAAGCTGAAAGAGCTTTGGCTGAAAAGAAACTATTACTGGCTCATGAACTGAGTCTCAAGGAGCTGGAGATCAAGGCGAGACAGTCTGAATCCAGCAATAATGGTGGCAGCATACTGACAGGACCTGCTGGAGAAAAGAAGGTTCGTATACCCAAAAATGTGGTGCCCAGTTTTGTGGTGGGAAATGACATAGATAAATGGTTAGCTGCTTATGAAGTTGCACTAAGGGCTCATGAGGTTCCTGAAGGGCAATGGGGGGTAGCTATGTGGGGTTATGTGCCGCCATTGGGGAGGGACACACTTCTCACATTGGATCAACCTGATCAAAACACATACCCACTTCAGAAAGCCACTTTACTTGCCAAGTTTGGGCTGACCCCTGAGGGATACCGTCAGAGGTTCAGGGACAGCACCAAACAAACCACACAAACCTGGGTAGATTTCTTTGACTTTTCCAGTAAGGCACTGAATGGATGGGTGCGGGGCAACAAAGTAGATAATTATAAAGGGTTATATGACCTGATTCTGAGAGAGCATATGCTCAATACTACTTTTACAGAGTTGCGCCAGCACTTGGTAGACAGTAAGCTGACTGATCCCAGGAAGCTTGCTGAGGAGGCGGACCTCTGGACAAGCACCAGAATGTCCAAAAAGGTATCTGGGAGTGACCCCGAGAAGGGTAGTTCCGGTTCCCCCCGACAAAGCGAGGGGGAGATTAGAGATGACCCAGATGAGTCCCAGAGTAAGGGGGAGGAAAGGGTTCCCATACCCCATCTGAGAAACAGGGTGGGGGTTCTGGTGGCCAGTGGCCCAAAGCATCCCATTCCCAACCCCGCTGCTTTGAGTGTTCCCAGCTAGGACACAGGAAGGGGGACTCTGTCTGTCCAAAGAACTCACCCAATATTGGGACCTCTACAGGGGTGGCCCATGTGGCCTTAGGGGAATATAGTCCCCAGGGGCAGGTCGTAGACCATGCCTTCATCTCCTTTAGTTGGGAGGTGGACTCAGAGGGTAAACTGGTGATCCCTGAGGGTGGGAGTCGTCACTTCCACCAGGTGGGAGTGAATGGGGTCCTAGTCACCGCTCTGAGAGACACAGGGGCTAGTCTTACCATGATTGTGGAGAGACTAGTGTCACCAGAGCAGTACACCGGACAGGTGTGTAGAGTGACTCCAGCCATTGGGGAAGATTTCTTCCGCCCCATGGCCCGGGTGTCCCTAGAATGGGGTGGGGAGGTGACCCAGAGGCGGGTCATAGTTAGTCCCCAGCTGCCCATTGACTGCATTCTGGGGAATGAGTTTCCCTTAGTGTCAGGAGAGCTGAGAGGGTCGACCCCCAAGTGTGCCCTGACAGTGCAGATGTCTGGCAGTACCAATCCCCAGAGGAGAGTATGTAAGCCCAGATGGGGAGGCACAGTGAGGAAGGACTCACCCCTGTCCTCTGTTCAGCCTCAGGGCACAGACCCTGGGCTTAGGGACAAGTATCAGGGACCCACCCCTGACCTGGTGAGAGTGGAGAAGGGGTGCAAGACCCCTGGGGTTACTGCCCCCCATTCTGGGATGCTACAGGAATCCCTTGGGAGCTCCCTACCAGCCCCCCAGTTGGAGGAGAAGCTCAGCCAACGGTCCCCCTCAGGGTCTCCACCTAGCAGTGGATGGTCGGGGGCCTGGCTCATAACACTGACAACTGTCAGTGGCATCTGTTGGCTTCTGTCCTTATGGGCAGAATTTTCCCTGGGTTGGGGACAGAAGTCAGACCCAAGGAATGGAATGGGCCACATCACTTTGTTGGCCATGGTGGTACTGTCTGCATACTGGGATGCATCTGTAAGCAAAATAAAGTTAGGAGCTTTACAGATGGGGTCCTCAGGTGATGAGAAGGGTTCCCCATGGGCCAGGTCAGTGGCCCCAGAAAGTATAGACAAAGAAGCCTCACTGAGTTCAGAAAGGCGTAGAACTGGCGAGTGCCCCTGCAGTAGTGGGCCATTGTCCATGTTCTATCGCCTTATGCAGGGAAGTTCATCAGAGTGTTGATTAGTCTACCCTGGCTTTAGGCTGGAAGGGGGTCATGTTGGTCCTGGCTTTTTGACAGGGTCACCCCCAAACTTTTTGCCTTCCTCCTTCTCTTTTTCTGACCTCATTTTTGCTGGCTTTTAGACTCTGCGCACTTAATCACTGCTAACCAGTGCTAAAGTGCATATGCTCTCTCCCTTTTTAAACATGGTAACTTTGGATCATACATGATTGGACTATTTAATTTACTTATAAGTCCCTACTAACGTGCACTATATGTGCCTAGGGCCTGTAGATTAAAGGCTACTAGTGGACCTGCAGCACTGGTTGTGCCACCCACTTAACTAGCCCCCTTAACCTTGTCTCAGGCTTGCCATTGCAAGGCCTGTGTGTGCAGTTTCACTGCCACTTCGACTTGGCATTTAAAAGTACTTGCCAAGCCTAGAACTCCCCTTTTTCTACATATAAGTCACCCCTAATGTGTGCCCTAGGTAACCCCTAGAGCAGGGTGCTGTGTAGGTAAAAGGCAGGACATGCACCTGTGTAGTTATATGTCCTGGTAGTGTAAAACTCCTAAATTCGTTTTTACACTACTGTGAGGCCCGCTCCCTTCATAGGCTAACATTGGGGCTGCCCTCATAAATTGTTGAAGTGGCAGCTGCTGATCTGAAAGGTGCAGGAAGGTCATATTTAGTATGGCCAGAATGGTAATACAAAATCCTGCTGACTGGTGAAGTCGGATGTAATATTACTATTCTAGAAATGCCACTTTTAGAAAGTGAGCATTTCTTTGCACTTAAATCTTTCTGTGCCTTACAATCCACGTCTGGCTGGGCTTGGTTGACAGCTCCTTGTGCATTCACTCAGACACACCCCAAACACAGGGTACTCAGCCTCACTTGCATACATCTGCATTTTGAATGGGTCTTCCTGGGCTGGGAGGGTGGAGGGCCTGCTCTCACACAAAGGACTGCCACACCCCCTACTGGGACCCTGGCAGACAGGATTGAATTGAAAGGGGACCTGGTGCACCTCTTAGCCACTCTTTGAAGTCTCCCCCACTTCAAAGGCACATTTGGGTATAAAACAGGGCCTCTGCCCTACCTCATCAGACACTTGCGGGAGAAGAAACATGAACCAGAAACTACATCCTGCCAAGAAGAACTGCCTGGCTGCTCAAAGGACTCCCCTGTCTGCTTTCTACAAAGGACTGCTGCCTTGCTGTTGGCCTGCTGCCTTGCTGAACTCTTGTCTGGCTGTGAAAGTGCTCTCCAAGGGCTTGGATAGAGCTTGCCTCCTGTTCCCTGAAGTCTCAGGACCAAAAAGACTTCTCTTTTTCACTTGGACGCTCCATGCGCCGAAAATTTTGACGCACAGCTTGTTCTGCGGCGAGAAAAACGCCGCACACCGACGCTGATCGACGCGACGCTCTCGGGACGACCGGAACTTCGACGCACAGCTTCGTAAGGACAACGCCACCTGACCTCCAGAGGAGAAATCGACGCGACGCCTGCCGTGAGATCGAAATTTCAACGCGCAGCCCCGCAGAACGACGCGCAGCCGGAAAACAAGCAGGAAAATCCACGCACAGACCTGGGACATCTGGTAATCCCCGCGATCCACAGAAAGAGACTGTCCGCGCGCTGGAAAACGACGCGTGACTTCGCCGCGTGAAAAATAACGACGCAAGTCTGTGTGTGCTGGGGAGAAATCGACACACACACCATTTTTCCACGTATCTCTTCTTCTGTGGCCCTCTGAGGAGATTTTCCACTCCAAACCAGGTACTTTGTGCTTGAAAGAGACTTTGTTTGCTTTTTAAAGACTAAAGACACTTCATATCACTTTTTAGTGATATCTCTACAAATTCACATTGCAACTTTATTCGTTTTGACCTACAATTATCCTGATAAATATTATAAATTTTTCTAAACACTGTGTGGTGTATTTTTGTGGTGCTATATGGTGGTATTGTATGATTTATTGCACAAATACTTTACACATTGCCTTCTAAGTTAAGCCTGACTGCTCGTGCCAAGCTACCAGAGGGTGGGCACAGGCTAATTTTGGATTGTGTGCGACTTACCCTGACTAGAGTGAGGGTTCTTGCTTGGACAGAGGGTAACCTGACTACCAACCAAAAACCCCATTTCTAACATTGGTGATCAGCGGTGAGGATAGGACTTGTGTTTGTGCAGTGACATACAGTAGCTAAGTATTTCACTACCTACCCACAGTTGAAGGTCAACTTGATTTTTATCTCTTTTTGCAAATTCGTTTTTCCTGTCAATTTCCAAAAACTAAATCCTCACTCAACATGTCTCTGACTGGGTCTCAAATAAGAGACTTTGACCTAGTCCTGTTGGATACGTATACGGTCAAACAGCTAAGAGGGTTCTGCAGGGCAATGAGGGTACCCACCCAAGGGGCCTCCAAAAAGGAGGACTTTCAAGTGGCGCTGAGGGCCTGGGCAGAAGCCCATTTAGAAGAGGATGATGAGGAAGAGGAGCCAGAAAATGGCCCCTCAGAGGATTTGTTGCTATCTGTGGATGATGTTACCACTGCAATTGTGCCCCCTTCCAGACCAGGGAGCAGTGTCTCTGTGCAAAGCCTGACCGCAGAGGAAAGGAGAGAAGAAAGGGAGTTCCAATTGCAAATGGCAAAACTGAAAATTGAGGCTCAACAGGAGGAAAGGAGGGCAGAAAGAGAAGCCAAACAAGCGGAAGCTAACAGAGCAGCCAAACAGGTGGAAGCTGAAAGAGCTTTGGCTGAAAAGAAACTATTACTGGCTCATGAACTGAGTCTCAAGGAGCTGGAGATCAAGGCGAGACAGTCTGAATCCAGCAATAATGGTGGCAGCATACTGACAGGACCTGCTGGAGAAAAGAAGGTTCGTATACCCAAAAATGTGGTGCCCAGTTTTGTGGTGGGAAATGACATAGATAAATGGTTAGCTGCTTATGAAGTTGCACTAAGGGCTCATGAGGTTCCTGAAGGGCAATGGGGGGTAGCTATGTGGGGTTATGTGCCGCCATTGGGGAGGGACACACTTCTCACATTGGATCAACCTGATCAAAACACATACCCACTTCAGAAAGCCACTTTACTTGCCAAGTTTGGGCTGACCCCTGAGGGATACCGTCAGAGGTTCAGGGACAGCACCAAACAAACCACACAAACCTGGGTAGATTTCTTTGACTTTTCCAGTAAGGCACTGAATGGATGGGTGCGGGGCAACAAAGTAGATAATTATAAAGGGTTATATGACCTGATTCTGAGAGAGCATATGCTCAATACTACTTTTACAGAGTTGCGCCAGCACTTGGTAGACAGTAAGCTGACTGATCCCAGGAAGCTTGCTGAGGAGGCGGACCTCTGGACAAGCACCAGAATGTCCAAAAAGGTATCTGGGAGTGACCCCGAGAAGGGTAGTTCCGGTTCCCCCCGACAAAGCGAGGGGGAGATTAGAGATGACCCAGATGAGTCCCAGAGTAAGGGGGAGGAAAGGGTTCCCATACCCCATCTGAGAAACAGGGTGGGGGTTCTGGTGGCCAGTGGCCCAAAGCATCCCATTCCCAACCCCGCTGCTTTGAGTGTTCCCAGCTAGGACACAGGAAGGGGGACTCTGTCTGTCCAAAGAACTCACCCAATATTGGGACCTCTACAGGGGTGGCCCATGTGGCCTTAGGGGAATATAGTCCCCAGGGGCAGGTCGTAGACCATGCCTTCATCTCCTTTAGTTGGGAGGTGGACTCAGAGGGTAAACTGGTGATCCCTGAGGGTGGGAGTCGTCACTTCCACCAGGTGGGAGTGAATGGGGTCCTAGTCACCGCTCTGAGAGACACAGGGGCTAGTCTTACCATGATTGTGGAGAGACTAGTGTCACCAGAGCAGTACACCGGACAGGTGTGTAGAGTGACTCCAGCCATTGGGGAAGATTTCTTCCGCCCCATGGCCCGGGTGTCCCTAGAATGGGGTGGGGAGGTGACCCAGAGGCGGGTCATAGTTAGTCCCCAGCTGCCCATTGACTGCATTCTGGGGAATGAGTTTCCCTTAGTGTCAGGAGAGCTGAGAGGGTCGACCCCCAAGTGTGCCCTGACAGTGCAGATGTCTGGCAGTACCAATCCCCAGAGGAGAGTATGTAAGCCCAGATGGGGAGGCACAGTGAGGAAGGACTCACCCCTGTCCTCTGTTCAGCCTCAGGGCACAGACCCTGGGCTTAGGGACAAGTATCAGGGACCCACCCCTGACCTGGTGAGAGTGGAGAAGGGGTGCAAGACCCCTGGGGTTACTGCCCCCCATTCTGGGATGCTACAGGAATCCCTTGGGAGCTCCCTACCAGCCCCCCAGTTGGAGGAGAAGCTCAGCCAACGGTCCCCCTCAGGGTCTCCACCTAGCAGTGGATGGTCGGGGGCCTGGCTCATAACACTGACAACTGTCAGTGGCATCTGTTGGCTTCTGTCCTTATGGGCAGAATTTTCCCTGGGTTGGGGACAGAAGTCAGACCCAAGGAATGGAATGGGCCACATCACTTTGTTGGCCATGGTGGTACTGTCTGCATACTGGGATGCATCTGTAAGCAAAATAAAGTTAGGAGCTTTACAGATGGGGTCCTCAGGTGATGAGAAGGGTTCCCCATGGGCCAGGTCAGTGGCCCCAGAAAGTATAGACAAAGAAGCCTCACTGAGTTCAGAAAGGCGTAGAACTGGCGAGTGCCCCTGCAGTAGTGGGCCATTGTCCATGTTCTATCGCCTTATGCAGGGAAGTTCATCAGAGTGTTGATTAGTCTACCCTGGCTTTAGGCTGGAAGGGGGTCATGTTGGTCCTGGCTTTTTGACAGGGTCACCCCCAAACTTTTTGCCTTCCTCCTTCTCTTTTTCTGACCTCATTTTTGCTGGCTTTTAGACTCTGCGCACTTAATCACTGCTAACCAGTGCTAAAGTGCATATGCTCTCTCCCTTTTTAAACATGGTAACTTTGGATCATACATGATTGGACTATTTAATTTACTTATAAGTCCCTACTAACGTGCACTATATGTGCCTAGGGCCTGTAGATTAAAGGCTACTAGTGGACCTGCAGCACTGGTTGTGCCACCCACTTAACTAGCCCCCTTAACCTTGTCTCAGGCTTGCCATTGCAAGGCCTGTGTGTGCAGTTTCACTGCCACTTCGACTTGGCATTTAAAAGTACTTGCCAAGCCTAGAACTCCCCTTTTTCTACATATAAGTCACCCCTAATGTGTGCCCTAGGTAACCCCTAGAGCAGGGTGCTGTGTAGGTAAAAGGCAGGACATGCACCTGTGTAGTTATATGTCCTGGTAGTGTAAAACTCCTAAATTCGTTTTTACACTACTGTGAGGCCCGCTCCCTTCATAGGCTAACATTGGGGCTGCCCTCATAAATTGTTGAAGTGGCAGCTGCTGATCTGAAAGGTGCAGGAAGGTCATATTTAGTATGGCCAGAATGGTAATACAAAATCCTGCTGACTGGTGAAGTCGGATGTAATATTACTATTCTAGAAATGCCACTTTTAGAAAGTGAGCATTTCTTTGCACTTAAATCTTTCTGTGCCTTACAATCCACGTCTGGCTGGGCTTGGTTGACAGCTCCTTGTGCATTCACTCAGACACACCCCAAACACAGGGTACTCAGCCTCACTTGCATACATCTGCATTTTGAATGGGTCTTCCTGGGCTGGGAGGGTGGAGGGCCTGCTCTCACACAAAGGACTGCCACACCCCCTACTGGGACCCTGGCAGACAGGATTGAATTGAAAGGGGACCTGGTGCACCTCTTAGCCACTCTTTGAAGTCTCCCCCACTTCAAAGGCACATTTGGGTATAAAACAGGGCCTCTGCCCTACCTCATCAGACACTTGCGGGAGAAGAAACATGAACCAGAAACTACATCCTGCCAAGAAGAACTGCCTGGCTGCTCAAAGGACTCCCCTGTCTGCTTTCTACAAAGGACTGCTGCCTTGCTGTTGGCCTGCTGCCTTGCTGAACTCTTGTCTGGCTGTGAAAGTGCTCTCCAAGGGCTTGGATAGAGCTTGCCTCCTGTTCCCTGAAGTCTCAGGACCAAAAAGACTTCTCTTTTTCACTTGGACGCTCCATGCGCCGAAAATTTTGACGCACAGCTTGTTCTGCGGCGAGAAAAACGCCGCACACCGACGCTGATCGACGCGACGCTCTCGGGACGACCGGAACTTCGACGCACAGCTTCGTAAGGACAACGCCACCTGACCTCCAGAGGAGAAATCGACGCGACGCCTGCCGTGAGATCGAAATTTCAACGCGCAGCCCCGCAGAACGACGCGCAGCCGGAAAACAAGCAGGAAAATCCACGCACAGACCTGGGACATCTGGTAATCCCCGCGATCCACAGAAAGAGACTGTCCGCGCGCTGGAAAACGACGCACGACTTCGCCGCGTGAAAAATAACGACGCAAGTCCGTGTGTGCTGGGGAGAAATCGACGCACACACCATTTTTCCATGTATCTCTTCTTCTGTGGCCCTCTGAGGAGATTTTCCACTCCAAACCAGGTACTTTGTGCTTGAAAGAGACTTTGTTTGCTTTTTAAAGACTAAAGACACTTCATATCACTTTTCAGTGATATCTCTACAAATTCACATTGCAACTTTATTCGTTTTGACCTACAATTATCCTGATAAATATTATAAATTTTTCTAAACACTGTGTGGTGTATTTTTGTGGTGCTATATGGTGGTATTGTATGATTTATTGCACAAATACTTTACACATTGCCTTCTAAGTTAAGCCTGACTGCTCGTGCCAAGCTACCAGAGGGTGGGCACAGGCTAATTTTGGATTGTGTGTGACTTACCCTGACTAGAGTGAGGGTTCTTGCTTGGACAGAGGGTAACCTGACTGCCAACCAAAAACCCCATTTCTAACAAGTACTCACTGACAGATTCGATGCAGAGGTCCAATAGGTCAGCATGGCTGAAGTTTGTGCAATCTGTGCCACAATGTAAAGTCAAGACGGTCTAACAATCAGGCAAGAAGATGCAGTTTGTTACATTATAGCATTGATAGAGAAGCAATGTTTGTCAGTGACCATAGGTGGGATAGCCTTTTATGGGAAGTGTTTTTGGGGCTATGAAGCGGATATCGCTAAATTGGTATGTCGAATTTTGGAAGATTGGTGGAGAGAAAATAGAAGATAAGCAGAAACCTACAACAGAAAATATTCTAGAAGTGGTGGTAAGACAGGCAAGATTTGCATGTCCATCCGCTTGGGAAATGTATCTGCTCTGTTCAATTTTTACACTGATTTTTGTGGGGGGCTGTAAGATTGTCAGCAGGGTAGATACAGGCGCCGGAAGAACACCAATAACCGAAGTGCTGATAAGATGGTTTATTAAGATAGAAGTCACGTATAAATCCCTACACCAACCACCGTCCTCTTCGCTCCCCGTCAACTGTCGCTCTCACTCTCTCCATTCCAAAAGCCTCACACCGCATTACATATTGAATTCAACATTCTCTCATCTCTCGCGCTCCCCGTCAACTGTCGCTCTCACTCTCCCCATTCCAAAAGCCTCACACCGCATTCCATATTGAATTCAACATTCTCTCATCTCTCGCGCACAGAAGACACGTACTTACACATTACTAGGATACCACAGGGGCCTTAAGGGTTTTTTGAAATGCTAGGTTTTTGAAGCTATAGCATGAGCGCCAGGATTGCGTGGGGAGCCTCTGTTGGTATCTCAGGGACTGCTGGGCACCATCAAAAGAGGAGCACGAGGCGGCTGGCAGCGTCAGGGCAGGTAAGTTTATTATTTATTTTTATGTCATCTCCCCCTCCCCCCGCCCCCACACTTGAGATTTGAAGTGGCTGCCGCTGCAGTGGACTCCAGGACTGTTTTAGGATATTTTTTCTTGGTTTTGGTGAATAAAATAGTTAACTGAGGTTACGAAATCCATGGTCTAATAACAGTAGCTCCAGTGTTTAGTCACAGAAGAGGGTCTTTTGGGCTGCGGTTGAGATGCTTTTCTGGTTTTCCTGGCATTTTTGTGCTTAATCTGCAGCTGTGACAGCGTAGAAGAAGGGGGACGATCGAGGTACAGTGGGATGATACAAGATGCGAGTGGCACTTGCATGCATGCCAACAATTGGTAACTAAGAGAGGGAGATTTTTGTTTCCTCCTGACTTAGATTAAACTGTGTGAGCTTTCAGGAATGAAAAAGATGTAAAACGTAAAATAAAGTGGATATAAAGAAGATAGACAAACCATTGTGAGAAAATAGCAATAGGTTGAAATCTAAACAGGGAAAGTTGGCACGTATCTGGATATATGAAATTGCATATGTGCATAATGATGGTTGGGGCACCTTAGGAGTAACAAAGATTTTTTGTGGAGGGGAGTCATATTTCCACTTTATAAACGTTCTTGCTAATATACACTTGTGCAGTTAACACCTTCATTCATCCATGGAGCTGTCTTTTGCATTGAGCAGAGGAAGCCACAGACTCAGTCTGGTCATGCTAAGCATAGCCAGCTTGCACCTCGTGACTGCTTCTAGTCTCAGATCATAGCGCTGGAAGTAGAGGTGCTGAGGATGCTGCCGCACTCCCACAATAGCCATGCTGCAGTTCAGATGGTGAAGGAGCAATAAAGATGCCTCTAACTTGTGCTTTTATCTTGTCACATTTACTGTGCCTAAACAAAAAGTATTGGACTAGCCGTCAGTGCAGAGTTCGATCAGGCTAAGGAAGAAACATGAATTAACCTTGAGTTGGAATAGGTCATTAGTTAGCTAGCTTTTTTCTTTTTGTTGTTTTATGTTCACATAGGATTGGGGTTGTCTTGCTTTCTTCATTTGCCTACATTGCCATTCTGGTTCTTGTGCTCTAATAAGATTATTTCTGCATCCCTGTATACCGTGGGTTCTATGTTCTGGAACTGGCATTTGTCGACCCTTTTTCCACCTTTTCAGATATTATTTACCAATTCTGTTTTGACGAATAACTAAATTTTGTTTTTCAACTATTACAATCTAAGATTCTTCATAACTGAAGTCAGTTTGTCAGGTACGCTGTCCTGCCCACAACCCCCTAGCAATTTTTTTTAGATTTGAAAGGTTTTCGTTGTATAACTATTAACTTAGTTGATTGTAAGGCCCGGTTCATGGGTTTGAGCATGAGTCCTTTAACACTCTCAGATGTCTTCGAATGAATGACTCGGTGAGAGTGCAACAGGAAAGGAGGCACACTGCAAGGGGCCCTTCTCCAATAAAGGTGAAGCAGATCCCTGTCAACCCATAAGGGAACTAGTAGGTCATGGCTCTTTGATGAACCAATTCAGTAACCCAAATACATAATAGGCAGGACTGGAATTGGAAAACCTTTACTCAAGGAACCAATAAAGTGAGGCGCTTGAAAAGGAGCTGATACTAAACGTATACATGTACTTTAAAAAATGTGCTGCAAGGAAATTGACTACAAGTAAAAATGTGAGAGGAGATATGTTCTAGCTTACTTAATTGGTTACAAAGGCTCTGCATTTAAAATATCTTACATGGTTAAGACATCTGCTGCAGAGATCGTTGTGTGCCCAGCAACTTTGAGGGGATTATAATAGCAGTAAGATAGGTCTGCTGGTGGATAATGCAGCTCTGAGAGACGTCTGTGTTTTGTCCAGTCCAGGTTTGATTTATAAAGTAGTACAGACAGTTAATGTGCCTATTGCAAACCACATTGCATTTCCTGCAGATCAGAGATGCGATTGCCTATAGAAAATTAGATTGGCTACTGCTTTTGACACAGAGATCTTTTTGTTACTTCCAGTTCATAAGTTCCAATCCTGGTTTAGGACAGTGAACTACTTACTGGCATCAAGGTGCTGCATGCAAACTGCAAGTCATGGATGTAGATACTTATTGTTTTTTTGTCTCATGCTGTTGTTATTCTAAGATTGCAAAGAAGGGTCCCTTTGGGAAGTGTTAGAAAGGAGTTCTCTGGGTGGCAGTCAGTGTACACTCTATCCATGCAGAGACCCTCACTCTAGTCAGGGCAATGGAGAAATTAGATAACCCCTGCTTACCCCCTTGTTAGCCTGGCACAAGCAGTAAGGATTATCTCAGAAGCAATGTGTAAAGTATCTGTACCAACACACACGGTAATACAGTGAAAACACTATAAAGTAGGCAGCACACCAGTTTAGAAAAATAGGTCATATTTATCTATATCAAACAAGAACAAAACAACAAAAATCCAACATACACAAGTCAAAATATGAATTTTCAAAAGAATAAGAGTCTTACTCCATAGAAAACAATAGAAATTTTGATTTTACACAAAATACCTGGTTTGTGTCAAAAATAAAGCCGCACGTGCATTGATAAAGTCAACGATGCATTGATTCCTTACTCACAAGTGAGGCCGTGCATTGTTTTCTTTTCCGGTCGGGTCGGCGATGTGACGATTCCCGGACAGGGCACCTCGGAATCACACAGTTTTACGCTGACTTTGATGCCCAGCACCGATGCGTGACAAATCCTGTCTCACGGTGTTAGAAAAACGCACTGCATGGGGTTTGCATCGTAATCAACAGGCGCAAGCGGGTGTTGCATCGTTTCTCCAACCGCGATGCATTGCTCTCCCAGCCGTGATGCAGGTGGAACATCAGTTTCAGCCTCAAAGTGGGTGGCGCGTCGTTTATCAGCTGCGTTCTGTGCATGGATTTGTGTTCTTGTTCTGCCAACTTCACCTTTCAAGGGCCCAGAGACTGGATAGGGCACCACTTGGCAGGGCAGGCGTCTCAGCAGAGAGTCTAGGTGCTGGCAGAGGAAGTCTTTATTGGCCCTGAGTCTTCAAAACAGGAAGCAAGCTCAGTTCAAGCCCTTGGAGATGTTTGTCCAAGCAGAAATGCACAACAAAGTACAGTCTTTGTCCCCTTTCACAGGCAGAAGCAGCAACTGCAGGATAGCCCAACAAAGCACGGTCACAGGCAGGGGCAGCAATTCTCTTCAGCTCTCCCCCTTGGCAGAGATTTCTCTTGGTTCCAGAAGTGATCTAAAGTCTGGGGTTTTGAGTCCAATACATATACCCCTTACCACCATTGAAGTAGGCAGACTTCAAAGGAAAGTCTCTGTTGTTTACAGGATCCTGCCTTGCCAAGGCCAGGCCCCAGACACACACCGGGGGTTGAAGACTGCATCGTGTGAGGGCAGGCACAGCCCACTCCTCCCCCCACTCCAGCCGAGATGGTTCATCAGGATATACAGGCTACACCCCGGCTCCCTTTGTGCCACTGTTTAGGGGAGATTCACAAACAGCCCAAATGTCAGTCTGAGCTAGACAGGGTATCCAAAAACAGGCAGAGTCACAGAATGGGTAAGGCTAGGAAATGCCTACTTTCTAAAAGTGGCATTTTCAAACTAACAATCTAAAAACCAACTTCACTAACAGATGTATTTTTACAAAGGGAAACTGAACTTTAAGGATATTTAAAGGCAGACCCAATGTTAACCTATGAGAGGGATAGGCCTTGCAACAATGAAAACCAAAGGTAGCAGTATTCCACTGTTAGGACAGTGAAAACACATTAGTACATGTCCCACCTTTAACACACACTACACCCTGCTCATAGGGGTACCTAGGGTCTACCTTAGGGGTGCCATACTTGTATAAAAAGGGTAGTTCTAGAGCTTGCCAGGTCAGGTCGAATTGGCAGTGCAAAACTGCAAACACAGACACTGCAGTGGCAGATCTGAGTCATGTTTACAGGGCTACTAATGTGGGTGGCACAACCAGTGCTGCAGGCCCACTAATAGCATTTGATTTACAGGCCCTGGGCACCTCTAGTGCACTTAAATAAGGACTTACTCGTAAATCAAATATGTCAATCAGAGAAAAGGCAATTACATATACATTTTACACAGGAGCATTTTCACTTTAGCACTGGTCAGCAGTGGTGAAGTGCCCAGAGTACCAAAAATAGCAAAAACAGAGTCCAGCACACATTCAAAACCTAGGAAGCAGATGCAAAAAAGACAGGGAGAACCACGCCAAGGATGCTAGGTCTAACATGTGTCCCCCCCAACTGAAAGCAGGGAGAACTACCCAACCTCATGGAAATTCTCTTTACTAAGGCAGAAAAATCTGGACAGACCATCAGCATTGGCGTGTTCTGTTCCAGGGCGGTGTTTCTCTGTAAAGTCCATCCCAAGTAGGGAAATGGACCACCTCAACAGTTTTGGATTCTCACTCCTCATCTACATTAACCATCTGAGGGGCCTGTGGTTGGTCTGAACCCGTAAGTGAGTCCCAACAAGTAGGGTCTTAGCTTCTTGAGCGGAGGTACCACAGCTAAAGCCTCACACTCAATTGCACTCCACCTACGTTCCCAGGGAAATATCCTCCTACTAATGAAGGCTACAGGCTGGTCTAGGCCCTCTTCATTTAGCTGTGATAACACTGTTCCTACATCATGCTCTGATGCGTCAGTCTGCACTACAAATTCTTTGGAGAAGTTAGGTGCCTTCAGCATGGGTGCCGTGCACATGGCTGCCTTCAGGGCATCAAAAGTTGTCTGGCAAGACTCAGTTCAAATCACCTTTCTGGGCTGCTTTTTGGAGGGTAACTTAGTCAGGGAGCAACAATAGTGCCATACCCCTTGACAAACCTCCTATAGTAGACCTAAAAAGGCTCTCACCTCAGTCTGGGTCTTAGGAGGCTCCCAAGCCACGATGGGGTCAATTTATGGTTGTAGAGGGGGACACCTGGCCGCTCCCCACCTGGTGTCCCAAGTACACAGCAGAACCCTGCTCTATTTGGCACTTGCTTGCCTTAATAGCGAGGCCTGCCTTCTGCAGGGCCTCCAACACTTTGCAGAGGTGCTGCAAGTGTTCCTCCCAAGTGGAGTTGAGCACACCAATGTCATCCAGGTGGGCTGCACTGAAATCATCCATCCCAGCCAACACCTGGTTGACCAACCTCTGAAAGGTGGCAGGGGCATTATTCACATCAAAGGGCATCACCCTAAATTGGTAGTGCCCATCTGGGGTGGAGATTGCAGACCTCTCCTTGGCCACTTCAGTCAGGGCAATCTGCCAATATCAAGACGCTAAGTGAAAAGTACTTAGATATTTGGCCGCCCCGGTCAATGAGCTCATCAGCTCCAGGGATGGGGTGCGCGTCAGTCTTACTGACTGCATTGAGTCCCCGGTAATCCACACAGAACCTGAGTTCTGGGGTGGGACCAGGAGCAGCAACCTTTGGGACGAAGACCACAGGACTGGCCCAGGGGCTACTGGAGAACTCAATTACCAGAAGGGCTAACATTATGGATATCGCAATCTTTATGTTGGCCCTAACCTTGTCAGTCAATCCGTAAACCTTATGTTTAACAGGAGGACTGTCCCCGGTGTCTACATCATGTGTACACAGATGAGTGACCACTGGAATCAAGGAAAAGAGAGAGGCAAACTGCCCCAACACTTGGCGACAGTCCCTCTGTTGCTCTGGGGTCAGGGAGAGGGAGAGGTTCACACCCTCCACTGAACCATCTTTATCTTTGGCAGACAGGAGGTCAGGAGGAGGCTCACTCATCTGTTGCCAAGAGCATTGTTACCTCTGTCCTCTCAACATGAGGCTTGAGGCGATTGAGATGTAGGACCTTCAAAAGGGTTTAGATAGATGACATCACTCTTGTGCTCCATTAACTCTAATGGCCCAGTTCACTTGTCTTGGAGATCCCTAGACTCTACTGGGGCCATCACCCAAACCTTTTGACAAGGCTGGAACTCAACCAGAGTGGCATTCTGGTCGTACCAGTGCTTCATATCTTCTTCGCTTGCTTCCAGGTTCTCTTGGGTGAGCTTCCTGATGCAGGCTGTCTGGTTCTTAAAAGCCAGCATGTAACTGAAGACATCCTGGGGGCCTACTGGAGGCTTTCTCCAAGCCTTCCTTAACCAGACTCAAAGGTCCCCTGACAGGGTGGCCATACAGTAACTCAAAGGGGCTAAATCCAAGACCCTTTTGAGGCACCTCTGTGTAGGTTAACAGAAGGCATGGCAAAAGGACATCCCACTTACACTTCATGGGCTCTGACAGGCCTATGATCATGCCTTTCAAGGTGCGGTTGAATCTCTCAACCAGACCGTTACTTTGGGGGTGGTAATGAGTGGTGAACTTATATGTCACTCCACACTCCTTACACAGGGACTTCATATATGTTGATATGAAGTTGGTACCTCTATCAGATTACACCTCCTTAAGGAACCCCATGCGGGTAAAACCCCAATCAAAACACGTTCCACCACAGGGGAGGTGCTTCTCCTCAAAGGAATGGCTTCTGGGTACCGGGTGGCATTGTCCACCAAGACCAGGATGAACCTGTTGCCCATGGCTGTCTTATGATCCAGAGGCCCCACAATGTCAATACCAACCCTCTCAAAGGGGATGCTGACCACAGGAAAAGGTTGGAGGGGAGCCTTACATTTCCCCCTCTCTTGTCACTTGCGTGACAAGTTTGGCATGACCTGCAGTGTGTATCTGAGAGCCTGCGCATTTGGGGCCAGTAGAAGTGGGTGACAAGCCGTTAAAAAGTCTTGTCCTGCCCCAAATGACCAACTAAAGGCACATCATGAGCTAGAACCAGTAGGAGGGCTCTGAAGCACTGGGATACCACCAGCACAAGGGTTGACCTAGGCTCAGCAACCTTAGGCTCACTACATAGGAAGCCGTCCTCCCAGTAGATAAAGTGTAATCCAGGCTCCTTGCCAGACGCCTCGTCTGCAGCCTGCAGCCACAAACCCTCCAGAGTAGGGCATGTCTTCTGTGCCTCACAGAATGCCTCCATGGAGGGTCCCCCTTCCTGCTGCCACTGAGTCAGTTCAGGGACCTCCCCCAGTTCAGCCTCTTGCTCCCCTGTAGGCTCCAGCCCCCCCTCAGGTTCAGCTTCCTCCTGGACAGTAGGAACTTCTGGAGTGAGTTTCCTAAACCCCTTACCCTTCCTCCATTTGGCAGACATCTGGGCCACTCTTTCAGGCTCCAGGCTCTCCTGATCACCCTGACAGGCTGCCATTGACC
Organism: Pleurodeles waltl; assembly: GCF_031143425.1. NCBI lineage: Eukaryota > Metazoa > Chordata > Amphibia > Caudata > Salamandridae > Pleurodeles > Pleurodeles waltl. The sequence goes on along the minus strand of NC_090437.1, from coordinate 414,503,908 downwards.
GTGCAGGAACACACACACACCCAGGAAGACCCAACATCTCACAGTGAGACCTGTGTTCCACCTCCTTCCAAGGGGAATCCTCCAGGTCATTGCCAAGCAGACAATCTACAGGTGTGGTTGAACTCATAGCTACTCTCAAGGCACCTGAGCCCCACCCCCCATTCAAAGAGACCCTGCGCCACTCTGCACAGGCGCTCTGAGTTCTCTACTGCAACTACTTGGTGAAGTACTTGGTGATCTATCTGCTCCTCAGACACCAGGTGACTTCTTACAGTAGTCACACTGGCCCCTGTGTTTCTCAGAGCCTCCACCCTCTGTCCATTGATGGTCACCCACTGCCTGTACTTCTTAGTGTTCTAAGGCACAAGAGTTCTCTGGACCATCTCACTGTCCCCTAGTGAGACAAGGGTCATCTCAACTGGCTCCTACCCACATGGAACCAGCTCCTCTCCAAGCGCCACACTGGCCAAACCCTGTGACTGAGCACCATTGGGTGCCTGTGTCCACTTGAGACATTTGGGGTCCCCGCTCACATGACCGACCTGGTGACATGCATAACATTTGCGGGAACCCCCCTCTGCAGGTTTCCCTTTAGAAAACCAAGGCTTCTTTTCCAATGGGGAATGGGAATCCTAACCCTGGAAACTAGGTTGGCCCCTTTAGAGAACTCCCCCTGTTTATCCTTACCCCCCTTATTCTTCTGAGAGGGACCCTGCCCACCCTTGCGTGGTCTCCCCCATACCTCTTCTGGGCGCTGGTGCTCTCCCAACAGTCCACTTCCTGTGCAAGCTTCCTTGGGTCAGTCAGCTTGCTGTCAATCAGGTGCTGACAGAGCTCTGGAAAACACAGACAATACAAATGCTCCCAAGCAATCAAATTGTACAGCCATTCAAAAGTTGTTACCTTACTGCCCTTCACCCAACCATCCAGTGACCTGCAAAAAGAGTCAACACATTTCAACCATGTTTGGGATTCCTTCTTTTTGTAGGACCTAAACTTGTCCTTATACTGCTCAGAGGTGAGACCATTCCTTGTGAGTAGGGCGTCCTTCATGATAGATTAAGGGAGCCCCTGAAGATCCCCTAAGGATGTCAGAGTATCCCTCCCCTCTACCTCAAAGTGCTTCCACAGACCCGCCTCCCAATGTGATTCAGGGACCAGATTCATGTGGAGAGCAGACTCATAAACCTTAAACCACACATATATGTCATCCTCCCTCTGGTAATCCTTCACTAAGTTCTTTGGGATGTGTATCCTCCTGTCAGGCTGCACTGAAGTACTGCTGCCACCATCTCTACTAGACTGGATCCTCTGATCTAATTCCCTTAAACTAAGCTCATGAGCCAGTAGTATCATCTTTTCCCCAAAGGCCAGTCTCCTCTCTTCCATCCCCCTTTACATCCTAACCTTCATTAACTCCAACTTGTGAGCCCTCTCTGCCTGACTGTCCTGCAAGTTTTCTGGAGTCAGGCCCTTGGATGAAACACTGCTACCTGCCCTGGAGCCCCTCCCCCAGGCTTAACAGGTACATCCACTACACCAATGTGTACACTCTGCACCTCCCCATCCTCCTCCTCTGTGTGCCCCTTAGCCTTCTTGGCTGTCACCCAGGCCCTCAGTGCCTATTGCAGCTCCTCATTTCTGGCTGAACTCTTAATGGGACAGGCAAGATCCTTACTGTTTCAGTTGAGCAAGCAACTGTGTAACTTTCCAGTTTCCCTAACTCAAAAACATCTCCAGCTGGTCGATCTCCAGATTGAGACATGATGGCAAGTCAAAAGTACAAAGATCCAAGGCAGAAAAAAAAAGTTCCCTATGAGATGTTCAAGAAACAAAAAGAGCACCAAAAATAGGAAAGCAGAAAAAAAGTCCAAAAAGAGAAAAAGCAAAACAAGTAGTATGTGGTCACGTAATGGTCTGCACTGAAAATAGTAGTGCACACTTAATCAATGTATGTCAAGTACAAATACAAGTCCAATCCTCACCGCTGATCATCAATGTTAGAAATGTGATCTCTGGTTGGCAGTCACTTTGCACTCTGTCCAAGCAGGGACCCTCACTCTAGTCAGGGCAATGGAGAAACAAATTTACATAACCTCAGCTTACCCGCTTGGTAGCTTGGCAAAAGCAGTCAGGCTTATCTCAGAAGCAATGTGTAAAGTAGTTGTACCAATACACACAGTAATACAGTGAAAATGCTACAAAATGGACACCACACCAGTTTAGAAAAGTAGGTCATATTTATCTAAATCAAACAAGACAAAATGACAAAAAATCAAAATATGAATTTTCTAAAGAAGAGGAGTCTTACTCCATAGAAAACAACTGAAATGTTGATTTTACACAAAGTACCTGGCTTGTGTAAAAAATAAAGCTGCACAGGTAAGCGTGCATCAGAAAAGTCAGTAATGCGCTGATTCCTTACTTGCAATTGAGGCCATGCATCGTTTCCTTCTCTGGTCGAGTTGGCGATGTGTCAATTTCTGGACGGGGCACCTGGGAACAGCGCAGGTTCACGATGACTTTGACGCCCAGGGACGATGTGTGAGAAAGCCAGTCACACGGTGTTAGAAAACCACACTGCGTGGGGTTTGCGTCGTTATTAGCAGCCGCGAGCAGGTGTTGCATCATTTCTCCAGCCGCAATGCGTCGATCTCCCAGCCGCAATGCAGGTGGAGCAATGATTTCAGCCGCGAAGCAGGTGGCGCGTCGTTTATCAGCTATGTTTAGAAAATTTCATTGTATGGTGTTCTGTGCATGGATTTCATCTCTTGTTCTGCCAACTTCACCTTTCAAGGGCTCAGGGACTGGATAGGGCACCACTTGACAGGGCAGGAGTCTCAGCAGAGAGTCCAGGTGCTGGCAGAGGAAGTCTTTGATGGCCCTGAGACTTCAAAACAAGAGGCAAGCTCAGTTCAAGCCCTTAGAGATTCTTCTCAAAGCAGGAATGCACAACAAAGTCCAGTCTTTGTCCCCTTTCACAGGCAGGAGCAGCAACTGCAGGATAACCCAACAAAGCACAGTCACAGGCTGGGGCAGCACTTCTCTTCAGCTCTTCAGCTCTTCTCCTTGGCAGAGGTTCCTCTTGGTTCCAGAAGTGATCCAAAGTCTGGGATTTTGGGTCCAATACATATACCCCTTTCTGCCTTTGAAGTAGGCAGACTTGAAAGGAAAGTCTCTGTTGTTTACAGGATACTGCCTTGCCAAGACCAGGCCCCAGACACACACCAGGGGGTTGGAGACTGCATTGTGTGAGGGCAGGCACAGCCCATTCAGGTGTAAGTGACCACTCCTCCCCCCACTCCAACCCAGATGGCTCATCAGGATATGCAGGCCACACCCCAGCTCTCTTTGTGTCACTGTTTAGAGGATATTCACAAACAGCCCAGCCGTCAGTCTAACCCAGACAGGGTATCCACAAACAGGCAGAGTCACAGAATGGTCAAGGCAAGAAAATGCCTACTTTCTAAAAGTGTTATTTTCAAACTAACAATCCAAAAAACGACTTCACTAACAGACATATTTTTAGATTGTGAGTTCAGAGACCTCAAACTCCAGATATTTATCTGCTCTCAAAGGGAAACTGAACTTTAAGGATATTTAAAGGCAGCCCAAATGTTAACCTATGAGAGAGCCTTGCAACAGTGAAATCCAAATGTAGCAGTATTTCACTGTTAGGACAGTGAAAACACGTTAGTACTAAGGTCTAACTTAGGGGTGCCATCTTGTATAAAAAGGGTAGGTCTAGAGCTGGCAAGTGGGTACACTTGCCAGGTCAGGTCGAATTGGCAGGGCAAAACTGCACACAGACACTGCAGTGGCAGGTCTAAGTCATGTTTACAGGGCTACTGATGTGGGTGGCACAAAGAGTGCTGCATGCCCTCTAATATCATTTGATTTACAGGCCTGGGTCACCTCTAGTGCACTTTACTAGGGACTTACTAGTAAATCAAATATGCCAATCAGGGAAAAGCCAATTACACATACATTTTACACAGAAGCACTTGCACTTTAGCACTGGTCAGCAGTGGTAAAGTGTCCAGAGTAGCAAAAACAGAGTCCAGCACACAGTCAAAACCTGAGAAGCAGAGGCAAAAAAAAGAAAGGGGAAGCCACGCCAAGTATGCCAGGTCTAACAGGAAGTAATAACATTTTGTTAGTACATACACCACTAATCACTGTATTACGTTTTATATCCAGACTTTGGGCCTGGTTTAAATTTCGGCAGGCGGGTTACTTCATCACCGAAATATAAACCCCATTCTTTCCTATGGGATTTATAGTTCTGCAGACAGAATATCCGTCACCATTGTGACGGATTAACCTGTCCGCCGCAATCTAAATCAGGCCCTATGTGTTTCTCCCGTCCATTCCCTCTTATTAGATATTGTCTACAAGTATGGACGACTCTCATTGTATTATGTAACATTTATTGTACATTGATTTACATACTTGTATGATTAATTGTGCCTTTGTGTGATATAAGGTGATCTGACACCCTACACTGGGATGAGAACCATTATATGAAGAATTAATGGAAACAATTAGTAAATGCCAATTACATCATCATTTATGTAATTACTCATACACACATATACATCTGGCATTCTTACAGTGCATGCCTATATATCTTATGGAGGTATTGTTGAAAAAAGTGAAAAACCTTTCCCCAAGACATAATTTGTCTGAAGTACTTGTGAAATGATACGATGTGTGTCTATGTTTCCTTCCATTGCAATAGTTTCTAGATTTTAGGCTCACAATATCTCCTAGCCAGGATGGTACTTCAAAAAAAGAAAGGCTGATGGCCCTTTAAGTCATGCCTTTCCTTTAGGCTCAGCTGGAAGTGAAAAGAAGACCATCCCCTCACCACTAGTAGGTGCTGTTTCAAACAGAATGCAGACAATAGGTAGACGCTGTTGAATTTTGTCCCGGAGTAGGGAAATTACACCAGGACAAATTCAGCATGGTTCCCTTGTTTGGGTGGATCTCCGATCGGCCCAGAAATAGCTGCAGGAAGTGGGGTCCAGCAGGATTTCCCTACTTACTGGCATTGATTATAGCCACAGATGGCTGACCTTGGAAGAAAGTAAAATGCTTCGCCAGCTCCTCCTTCAGCCTCCAGGCCCCTCTCCTCTAGTATCACACATCTCTCTGTTGTGGGAGGACCACAGGCTCTCAGAACATGGAGTGTGGTGCCACTGCCCTTTGGTCCCAGTGGTGCAGATGCCTTTCAGCACCTCCCTGACTCATAACTGTAAGGTACCCAGCTACCATTCACTACCACGCTTCCAGCGAGGGTTCTATTGTTTTCACGTACACACACACACATCTGTGTATGAACCACTCATGGCCTCATACGTGCTTAGTCTCAAACACTGTGTGTGCTCGCCACAAAGATATTCTCCAGATCCAGACATGAAAACATAGGATGGAACATTGTTTTACTCTCACCCCTGTCAAAACCCCTGATTAGTAGTTTACCCTTGAATGCAAAACTAAATGTGAAACACAACCAGCCACACAGAAGGAATGTGCCAGAGGCTCCGAAAGGCTTGTGGCACAGCAGGAGGCCCGATCCTTCAAGATGTCCCCAACCCTTCGGGGGGCCCATTCAGCCCAAGATCAATGTGTATGCACTGGCCAGCGCTGTATATGGTCGTGAGCCCTTGGCCTGAGAGCTCCTGACTGGGACAGGGGGCCCCCTCCATATATTTTTGCAGGGGAGGGGGCTCAAATTTTGTTACGCCACTAGGCTGATATCCTCAGCTTTCCAAGGGAGCTACTTACTGCATAAAATGAATTTTTATACGGGGCAATAATAAACACAATTGCTATTTAACATGTACATAAAAATATATATCTGGTAAACTTTAGTGCAGAGCTGTTTTTCAGTAGCCCCAACAGCAACTGTGGGACATGCTTTTCAGACCACTGTGATGCTCATTCCAAGTGTCCTGTAACTCTGTCCCACAGATTCACCAATAATGGGGGGGGGGGCACAAGTGGCACCCTGATATCCCCATTAGAAATTAAGATTTACCAGGGTATATCCAAATTTCCGTTCCCAATTCCTTGAACATTCCTTATTTTCACTTGAAATTTGAGCCAGTCATTTCAGCTGTTTTCACCAGCTGAAAAGAAAATTGCTCAGTAGATTTACAGCACATCTTGTCATTTCAATGAGGGTTGTAACATAATTTACTAGGTACACTGGAATTAAAGCGACCAGTAAATTAACTTTTCAGTGTTTTGAGGTCCACATTTTTAAACACTAAGGGCCTAATTCATGAGGCCCATGGCAAGTGCCTTGCTGTGCCACCCTCTGCCATTGGTGCTACAAGATACAGCATATTTATTTCCTCTCCCCCTGCACTGGCACACAAATTGCTGCCTAGCTCTGTGGGGATGATTGTTTTGTGCAGGAATGGACACCCTTGTGCACAAAAACAATCACAAGAGTGTTTTCCTCTTTCTATGTGTCCTGCAGAATATAGCAAACATAGAGGAAAAAACAGGGAGAAATAAAGATGTTGCACCACCCCTGAGGTGGTGGAGGAATCTGACGCATTCCCAGACTTGTAAATCTGGTAAAGTGTCAGATTCCTTTGGGTTCCAAGGGTGTTGCTTGGGAGCACCCCATGGAACACCCATTTCATTCAGTGTTATTCGTTAAAGAGGTCCATATACAAGAGCATGAAAAGCCACTAAAGGTAACTTTGGGTGGTCTTGTAAATATGGGCTGGCACACTGCGCCACCGGAGCATTAAAAAAAATTACACTTAAGTGGCATAGTGTGCCGCTACGGCCTCGTAAACAGGGGCGTAGGAGACAATACATTTCTGGGGGGGACAGGGACAGCCTTGGGGACTTTAAATCAACCCTATTCAAATCGCTCGTTGGTTACGAACTACAGGCTCCGATAAATATACACAATCATATATATTGGAAGTGAAATAGGGAGAAAGGAAGGCATGTTTACACAGTCTGAAAGTATCTTTTGTTGTTATTTATATTCACAAAGTAATTAGCTCAAATGTGAAAATAACATGTTGATTAACCTTGCATCTTCATGCACCAAGCAAATCAAGGTAGGAGGGTAAAAAGGAAGAACATACCCTTTGTGCCCCACACCCATCATGCCCTTCGCCTCATGCCAATTGGAACCTCACTGGAGAGATCAAAAGCGATTAGGTACAACAGCTGTAAACTGTGCTCGGAAACCATAGTTCTTATAACACTTCTACTCCTGTGTGTGATCTTGGGAAGCTCAGCTCCACATCAGTCATAACTAGAAGCATTTCAACTGAAGAAACTCTTGGAGTTACAGTCTACATAAACATGGATTCTCTAATCTCTGTATAAACTGCAGTCACTAATTTCTTTAGAAACGGCTGTTTGTGATGCACCAAGTCACAGCGTGTAAAGAAAAGACATTCACTGATTATAAAGAAAAGACATCAGAAAATGACTATGAGGGTTATTACAGTCGAGTTCTGACATTACAATGCCTTCTGCCAGAGCTAGCAGCCAAGGTAAAAGGCAGATCAAGTCAAGGAGCATAATTAATAAAGCTGTTTAAAGCAAAAAATTGAATGTTGCTTTTCTTTCTTCTGCTCTACTTTAATAGCTTGGAATGACAGAACCTATGCACTAAGGTTTTAAGTGGTTTGTGGGAAAGTTGGTGGTGTGACCGTGTATTATATGGGGTACAATACCCCCTGTGTACATAAGGATATTGCAAGTCACCTTAAAGTTCATACCTTATAAACAAGCAGTGGCAAAGCCAATAGGCCTCGCCTATGTAAGTTCTATTGCCTTTGCCAATGTGGTTTAGCCATGCTGTACACTAGTGTGACTTCTATTCAGCATGGCTCAAAGTTAATGGCATAAAGGAAAATGATGTGTCATCGACTGGTGTGGCATAGTATCATGGAGTAAGTAGAGTGTCCTAGAATGGAGCAGTAAACTTAACTTTGAAGGAACAGGGGTCCCTGGAAAAAAATGCAACACCACTCCCATAAACAATGATATTAAAGTAGTATGGAAATGGAATGTTTTATGCATTTATTCAATCAAAATATAAAAGATCAAATGTAGTGGGAAAACATCAACAGGGGAAATCGAGAAAGACTGGTATTCGGGCATTACACAAGTTATCTGGATGACCCAATGTCGCCAATTACAAGAAAAATTTAAAAAGTAACCTATATAGTACAGTGGTTTGGAGGAGGCTGGCCTGGTTTGTAGTGGGTACCTATGGTACTTACACCTTATACCACATCCAGTTATCTCTTATTAGTGACATGTAGGCAGTGCCTAGACGCCAGGCTCTCTAGGGGTGGCTGTAGCCAAGGCTTATCTAGGAGACATGCAAAGCTCATGCAATACCACTGTAGTCACACAGTACTCACACACATGAAAGAAAATACTCAGTGTTACAAAAATAAAGGTACTTTATTTTAGTGACACAAATGCCAAAAATACCATATAGACTATACTCCCTTAGGAGGTAAGTAATACACCAATTATATACACTAGTATGCAGCAATAGCAATAAAAACAGAAAACAGTGCAATTAGTGAAAATCACAATGGTTAGAAATGGGCCTAGGGGAAACACAAACTATGTACTAAGAAAGTGGAATGCGAATGTCGGTTTCCCACCTAGGCAAGTGTGGTGTGTAGAGGGGCACCGGGAGTATTAGAAAATACCAAAGGTAAGAAATAGAACTCACCTCAGAGCCCAGGAAAGCAGGAGTAAATCACAGTAACTTTCCCAGAACACACAAGAACACGAGAAAGAAGATAATGCAAGAACCAGAAGATACTTCAAGACACAAAGGGTGGATTCCTGGACCCAAAGACCTGTGGAAGAATGGGACTAAGTCCAAGAAGCACAGAAGAGTCCAGGGAGGACAGGAGCCCCCGCTAACCCGAATCAAGGTGCAAAAGAAGAACCACTGGTGAAGAACAACAGTCAGTACTGCACCCAAGAAGATGGATGCGGGTTGGTGCAGGTGATATCCCACAGCGGATGGATGACTGCAGTCTGGTTTGCATCACTGGATTCTACCAACAAGCCTTGGCACAGGCAAAGCTCATGGTTAGTGGAAAATGCCACTGCCCGGGACCAGGAGGGACCTGGTGGACTCTACCCAGGAGGAGGAGTCAGAGGGGGCTCTCAGCAACTCAGAGAGGCCACAGAATACCAGCCAGCACACACAGGAGTCCCCCAGCACGGGGACAAAGGAGTTGCAAAAGGAGGCCCACGCAGCACAAAAACAAAGGATCCCACGCCGCCAGAGAACCACTCAGGAAGCTGTGCATCTCAGGAAGGAGTGCTGGGGGACTGAGCTACATTGTGCACAAAGAATTTCATAGAAGGATGCCACACGCCTTGGCAACTGAAAACCACGTGGTGCACGCGGTACTGTCTTGCTTGAGAAGGCAAGCTCTTACCTCCACCAAAGTTGGACAGTAGGACGTCAGGACCATTGGGACCACTTCAGTCTACCACCCGTGATGCCGGATCCATGCAACTCGTCAGGAGAGGGGACCCATGCAGATGGTCATCATTGCAGAGAGGTGCCTGCTGAAGCAGGGGAGTGACTCCTTCACTCCAAGGGAGATTCGTTCATTCTTCTGGTGCAGACTGAAGACAGGCTGTCCTCTGAGGATGCACGACCGGGAAACAGCTGCAGTTGCTGGCAGGAGCTGAAGTTACAATGTTGCAGAAGTCGTCTTTGCTTCGTTGTTGCAGTTTGTGGAGTTCCTGGAGGGTCCAGATGCAGTTTCTTCGGTGAGAAGGTGAAGTAAAGGATGCAGAGGATTCCTGCTGGAGTCTTGCAATCTGAATTTGAAGATCCTCCCAAAGGAGAGACCATAAATAGCCCTGAAAGGGGGATTGGTCAGCTAAACAGGTAAGCACCTATCAGGGGACGGCTCTGACACCACCTGCTGGCACTGGCCGCTCAGATGCTCCCAGAGTTCGCTGCCAACTTGGAATCCAAGATGGCAAAACCCAGGGACCCTCTGGAGGAGCTCTGAGCACCGCACCTGGGGTGGTGATGGACAGGGGAGTGGTCACTCCCCTTTCCTTTGTCCAGTTTCGTGCCAGAGCAGAGACTGGGGGTACCTGAACTGGTGTAGACTGGATTATGTAAGGAGGGCACCAAATGTTCCCTTCAAAGCATTTCCAGTGGCCTGGGGAAGGAAGCTATCCCTTCCAAACCTATTTCCAAAGGGAGAGGGTGTAACACCCCTCCCCCAAAGGAAATCCTTTGTTCTACCTTCCTGGGCTTGAGCTTCTCATGCAACAGGAGGGCAGAATCCTGTCTGAGAGGTGGCAGCAGCTGGGGCCGCCTGGAAAACCTCAGAAGGCTGGAATGGCAATACTGGGGGTCCTCTAAGGAGCCCCCAGAGTGCATGAAATCATACAACCAATGCTTGCAAAAGCCTTGGGGTATGATTCCAACATGTTTGATACCAAACATACCTATGTTCGGAGTTACCATTATGTAGCTGGGAATAGGGAGTGACCTATTTCCAGTACACGTGTAAAATGGCATCCCCGCACTCCTGAAGTCTGGGAAAATGGTCCTGGAGGTCGTGGGGGCACCTCTGCTAGTGCAGGGGTGCCCTCACACACAGGTACTCTGCACCCTGCCCTCAGGGCTGGAGGGCCTGCTATAGGGGTGACTTATTAGTGACCTGGTGCAGTGTAACTGGCAGTGAAAGGGTGCATGCACCTTTTCACGCGGGCTGCAATGGCAGTCCTGCAGAAGCCTTTGCATGGGCACCCTATGGGTGGCAAAAGAAATGCTGCAGCTCATAGGGATCTCCTGGAACCCCAATGCTCTGGGTACCCACGTACCATATAATAGGGACTTATAAGGGTGCACCAATCTTGGGTGAAATACTGAGTTACCAGTATGCAACAACCATAATTTAAGGGAGAGAGCATAACTGTTGGGGTCCTGATTAGCAGGATCCCAGTAGGCACACTCAAACACACTGGCAAACAGGCCAAATGTGGGGGTAACCAAGCTAGAAAGAGGCTGCTTTCCTACAAGGTAAGCATCCACAATAATGATTTACAAGCTTTTATACACCCACTTTTACATGAATGACTCAAATAGTGAATCAAGAAGTCATTAGCTCATAGTACCTATGCTTATGCCAACTTATGTACAATATCACAAATTCAAGTGAAGGTACTTTGGCTGACGATATTTTGATCCCCTAGACAAGTATCAGGATCATCCTAAGCCTTCGTTGAGCTTGAGGTAAAAGGGTTACAGAGTGCTTGTATCCAAAACAACCAAGATAAATCTGACTCGCGTCTCATATGAGTGACAAGGCAATCAATGGAGATCTGAATCTCTAATCAAGCGCCAATGCCATAAAGTAGTAGTAGAGTGGAGTAGTGTCACAGAGTAACAGAGTGTCATAGAGTGGAGTGGCAGAGTGTCATAGAGTGGAAAGGCATAAATATGAGTGAACTGGAGTAGAGTGAAGTAAAATAACGTGAACTTGCATAGAGAAAGTTGGGTAGAGTGCCGTTGAGCATAGTACATTGTTGTATAGTGGAGTGGCATAGAGGATTGTGCAGTGGCGTTGAGTAGAGTATCGTAGATTGAAGTGGCATAGAGTGGTGTGGAGTGGCTTAGAGTGGAGTAAAATGGAATGGAGTGGCATATAGGGAGTTGTGTAGGGAGTTACAGAGTGGAGAAAGTGTTTGAGTTTAGTGGAATAGAGTGTCAGAGTCTAGTATCATGGAGTGTAATGTCAGAGTGAAGTGTCATAGATTGGAGTTGGGTGGTCTAGAGTGAAGTGACATAGAGTACAGTGGTGCAAAGTAGATTGGTGTAGAGTGTGGTGGTATAGAGTGCGTTGGTTTTGAGTAAAGTGGTGTAGAGTGCATTGACGAAGACTGCACTGGTTTAGCGTACAGTGCAGTAGCGTAGAGTGGTGAAGAGTAGAGGGGAGCAGAGTGGAGTGGCACAGCACAGATTGCAGTGGTTCAGAGTGATGTGTCAGAGTGATGCGGTGCATGGTAGAGTGGAGTGGTGCAAGGTAGAGTAGACTGGTGTAGAGTGCAGTGATGCAGAGTAGAGTGGCATAGAGTGTAGTGGCATATAGTACATTGGTGTAGAGTGCAGTAGAGTGGCATATAGTTGAGCGGTGCAGAGTAGAGTGCCGTGGTGCAGAGTAGAGAGGAGTATAGTTCAGTGGCAGAGTGCAGTGTTGCAGAGCAGAGTGTCATAAAGGGCAGTGGTGTAGAGTAGAGTGGCATAGAATGCATTGGTGTAGAGTAGAGTGGAGTTCAGTGGCAAAGTGTAATGTTGCAGATTAGAGGGTCGCAGAGTACAGTGGTGTATTGTAGAGTGGCATAGAGTGCAGTCGCCTAGAGTGCTGTGGCGCAGAGTACAGTGGCATTGAAAGCAGTGGAATAGAGTGCTGTGGTGTAGAGTAGATTGGCATAGAGTGCAGTGGCGTAGAGTGCATTGGTTTTGAGTAAAGTGGTGAAGAGTGCACTGGGAAAGTGCAGGGGTGTAGTGTACAATGGTTAGAGTAGAATAGCATAGATTGCAGTGGCGTAGTGTAGAGTGCTGCAGAGTAGAGTGATGTAGAGTGGAGTGGTAGAGCATAGAGTGCAGTGGCATAGAGTGCATTGGTTTTGAGTAAAGTGGTGAAGAGTGCAGGGGTGTAGTGTACAATGGTTAGAGCAGAATAGCATAGATTGCAGTGGCGTGGTGTAGAGTGGAGTGGTACAGCATAGATTGCAGTGGCGTAGAGTAGCACAGAGTGGAGAAAAGTGGTGTAGGGTGCAGTGGCATAGGGTAGATTTTTCAGAGTAGAGTGAAGAAAAGATAAAGAAAAGATAATATACTTCAATGTGCTTAACGATAACAACAACATAAAGAATAACACTAGGTATAACGGCCCAAAATGAAATATGGCTTCTCCCTGTTAACCACGCTGTAATCAAGCCCTTCATTACCTAGATAAAAAAGCATTAAGCATAAATCTTAGAAAAATATACCCTTCTAATACCTAAATGGTTGTGGGAAAGGGTAAAATCTGGGCCCAATTTCGACTTCACTGTTTCACCAACTGGTGTGATCTTAGGCAAATACAAATACTGTGTTTCACAGCCTCCTTTCTAGCCTGCAGGCATCAGGGTGAGTGGGGCTCTGTTTCCTCTTTAGATCTTCCTCATTGTCCTGCAGCTCCTCTTAAAGGCATCCTGCAGTGCTCCTCTTCAAGGCGGCAGCAGGTGATGCAGACAGTAATCATCCAAAACTCTTCTCCTCCGCCTGCCCTTTGTTCTTATGAGCACCCTTAATGCCCACAGCTGTGAACACGACAAACAAAACTGCAGAGGGCCTCCTGACTCACCTTCATTCTGTTACCATCAGATTGGAGGATGGTCCCTACAGGGCTATTAAAAGTAGCGCTTTTGTGCGCTAATGGCCCTCTGAATAATAGATGTAAAAGGGGAAATCATTTTGTCCCCTTGTCCCCCCCACCTTCGTCCCCCATGTCCCCCACCCTCCAAAATCTGGGGGGGATACGTCCCCCGCGTCCCCCACACTTCCTACGCCCATGCTCGTAAATGAGGCCTTAATTTCTCCATCCCTAGTGAATGGATTTACACCAAACCAACAGGAAACGTCCTTAAGCATGTGGATGTTTCCCACGCAAGTGTAACCACGCTTGCCTGAACAATGCATAGCCTTTTCTGTGGTTTAACCATGCATGTGCTGAACCCCGCATATGCATGGTTGAGGCACAGAAAAAGCCATGCGGTGTTCGAGAGAGGACATGGAGGACGCGGTGAGGTAAGTGGGGCTAATGGAAGTGGTGGGGGTGGATTAAGGTGTTGGGGTGGGCTATTTCTTTTTAAGGGGCGGGGTGGGGGGTTTAGGTATTTTTTTTTAGGGGCGGGTAATTTTTTTTAATTTAGGGCTTAAGGTGGGGGCGGGGTAGTTTATTTTTAAAGCAGTGGGGGGAAGGTTTAAGGAAGGGTGGGAGGCGAGAAGAGTAGGAAGGATTGGGAGAGGACCCAGTGAGGTAAGTGGGGTTGGGACAGGGTTGGTTGGTAATTTTTAGCGGTGGGGTGGATTTAGGGCTTAGGGTGAGTGGAGGGTGTTGGGCTACTTTATTTTTAGGGGCAGGGGTGGTGTTTTTTTTTAGGGCTCAGGGTTGGTGGGGGTTCGGGGTAATTTAGTTTTATGGGGCAGGGGAAGGGGGGCAGTATTTTTTTTATTAGGGCTTAGGGTGGGAGGGGAGCCGGGGTAGTTTACTCATTAGGGGGAAGGTTTTAGGGCTCAGGGCAGGCCGGAGGTGTTGGGGTAGTTTAGTTTTTAGGGATGGGGTCAGGGTAGGTTTTTTTGGGGGGTCAGGGCGAGTGGGGGGCGGGATAGTTTACTTTTTAGAGGCGGGGTGTGGGATCTGGTAGGTTTTGTTTTCAGGGCAGGAGGGGGTGTCGGAGTAGTTTCGTTTTTAGGGGTGGGGTCGGGGTCATTTTTTTAGGGTTCAGGTCGGGTGGTGGTAGGGGGACTTAGTTTATAGGGGGTGGGGGTTAGGATAGTATTTTTTGTTTAGAGTTCATGTGGGTGGGGTGGTCGGGTAGGTTAGGTATTAGGGGTGGGGTAGTTTGAGGTTTCAGGGCGGATTGGGGTTGTATGACAGAAACCACCCATGCCGTTTCGCATGCATTTCCACACATGCCTTTACTAGGCATGCTTTTACAATGAAATTTGTTTTATAGGCATGCGTGGAAACAACGCGGTCGTGGTTCCGAATGCATTGTTAAGGCATGCATTGTTCCGGCATGCGTGGTTCCATCATACAACCCAAACCAACCAAAGCTGCTTCCTTAATTCAGGTTCTACTTTTATGGAAAGCTTTTTCTGTACCCAAAAGCAAAGTTTCCTATGGGAGTTAAAATGGGAAGTGTTATAGTATCACTTTTTTGACCACCCTTAGCCTGTTACCCCAGTCTAAATCAGATGAATTTGTTTTTGGAAAGTTTCTTTCAGATCTGTTGAACTGCACCAAAGTTAGTACCATAACAAAAAATGTTTTTCAATGGAAATTGTGACCTAAAATTAACTACACACTGCCTGTAGCCAGTGAGTAATATGCACATATCTAAAAGATACGTATAGGTAAATGTGTCACATGATCTATTTTGCAAAATTGCTGATTGATTTGTAAATGACTCCAGAACCCTGAGATGATGAGTGAGTTGTCCTTTGATAGTAACTGCACATATGAAGGTGGTGTCGGAGTAGCTTCGTTTTTAGGGGTGGGGTCGGGTCATTTTTTTAGGGTTCAGGTCAGGTGGCGGTAGGGGGACTATAGATTATAGGGGTGGGTGGGGGTTAAGATAGTATTTTGAATTTGTTTTTGGAAAGTTTCTTTCAGATATGTTGAACTGCACCAAAGTTAGTACAATGACAAAAAATGTTTTTTCAATGGAATTTGTGACCCAATATTAACTACACACTGCCTGTAGCCAGTGAGTAATATGCACATATCTAAAAGATACGTATAGGTAAATGTGCCACATGACCTATTTTGCAAAATTGCCGATTGATTTGTAAATGACTCTGGAACCCTGAGATGATGAGTGAGTTGTCCTTTGATAGTAACTGCACATATGAAGGTGGTGTGATCACTGCACATATGAAGGTAGGTGTGATGGCATTTAATGATGGATTTATTGAAGTGGATGTTGATTGTGTGCATGTATATATGACAGTGGGAATCCTAGTGTATGATGACGTTTATTTTTTATATTCTGAAATGTGTTTCCTTTTGTTTGAAACCTGTTTAGGGTTTTGGGGTTGGGAGCCAAGAGTGAATTAGTATGATGTGGGTAGGACATGATTTGAAGGTTTCCCCATAACTTAGGACTTTCGTGATTTTGTAGTTTTATAGTGAAGACACTGTTAACATTTTAGTCAACTTGAAGCTCCCACTTAACTTGTGTTTTTTAGTTTATTTTGTAGGGGTTCTTTGGAATTGTTTGGGTTGTATGTAGGTGTAATTGTGGGTGTGTTTGTCTAATATGTTGGATCATAGTGAATGTGTTAGTGTCTGATAGGGGCTGTGTGGATGTTCGATGGTTGTGTTAAACTGATGATGTTACTTGGGTTGAGGTATCAAGGTGCATGCGTTGTATGATATTTTCTGCATGTATGTTTTGTGTTGGGTCTGTTTGCATAGGATGGTTCTGTGGAGATATGAAGGTGGGTATGTTCCACCAGTGTCCTCTCTGTGTGTCCCACAAACCCACTGCATCTCCTCCGTGTGCACTACCTCACTAGCTCCTCATGTTTTCATATCCTCCAAGCAGCCTCTGTGTGGCCCATCACCTAATGTCCTTCTATGTACACAAAACCAAAGCCCTCTATGTGCTCTTCTGCCTGGCGTCCAGGGGCCCACACTCATCTACTGTCCCTCTATGTGCCTACAGCCTGCCTGTAGCCTTTGTGTGCCACCCTACCCTGCCTCTGCAGCTCCACTGTATCCTTTCCACCCCTCCCCTTCTGCCCATCTGTGTCCCTCACCTCCTCACCATCCCCACCATCACCTCTTTGTGCCCTTCACACCAGTGCAACCCCAATGTGTGTCAGGTTCCCTGCAAGTCCTTTGCCAAGCTATCCCACCCCTGCTTGCTCTTTGTGTGATTTGTTGCCCCACTGTGGGCCCCATCTGCCCTGGAGTCCTCTGTGTTCTGCCTGCCCCACTCAGGTCCCTCTCTTTGGTACTCTGTCTTACACTTTCAGCCCATGAATGCGCTCTTTACCACCCTGCAGCCTTTCTGTCTCTACTTTGTATCCTATGTGCCCGGGCTCCTGATTCACCACTGTCTTCCACCCCCTGCAACCTCTCGATTTGCCTCTGCTTGCTTGCAGCCCATCTGTGAGCACCTGTCCTCTTCCTGCCCCTCTATGTATCCACCCTGCAAACCATCTGTGTCCCTTCCTTTTTCATCACTGAAGCCCCTGTATACACCTCCAACCCACTGCAACCTTCATCGCTCTTCCTGTAACGCTGGCAAATCCAATGGGTCTGTTTAAAACATAACATGTATGCCAATCCTGTTGGCCTTGACAAATTTCCCCTGATGTTCACGAAAATCCGAAGAGATTAACAAATAGTAAACAGTGGATTAGTGAGGTGTTTCTTTAACACCCCCATCCTGGTCATAATGTAAGCTCCCCCATCCCTGGCCAAGGTGAATGGAATGTTGTGCATAGCACCCCTGATATTGGCCAGGCCAGAGGTGTCAGGTAAATTGTGTAATTAAACTATTCATAAAGGAACAATACCATAAGGAAGTAGTAAAAGACTTGGGGCCTCATTTACCACACCCGGGCGCCAGGTGCCGCAGCAAGTACCTTGCACCATGGTGTAAGGGTGCCTGCGTTGTGGGGATGATTATTTTTGTGCAGGAAGGGACTACCTACTTTACGCAGCAGCCTGATTTATTTCGGGAATAGGCCACTTTGATCCAGGGGCGGCTCCTCTATTAGAGCCAAAGAGCGTCACCCTCCCCCCTGCCAGCAGCAATAGCTGCACAATTTTTACTATAAAACGATAATAAACAATGTTTATTATCGTTTTATAGTAAAAGGGGTGGGGCCTTGGGGTTGTGCTGAGGGTTGATGGGGAGTGTACAGCATTCCTCCTCAGTACGCATGTATGTTTGGCCCACCGTCTCTGGCCAGCCAAACACACATGCGCACTGGGCTCTCTCCAACCCAGCAATGCAGGCAGTGCATTGCTGGGTTAGAGACAGCAGGCAGAGACTTTCAGTCTGCCACGGAGTGCCCTGGCTGGGCACTCATCCAATCCTAACGAAGCTTTCATGCTGCCAGCAGCATGGAAGCAGCGGTAGGATTGGCTGCAGGGCAGATTGGGAGCTCTGCCTTCTACATTCAGGTCGAGGAGAGGATGGGAGCAGTGAGGCTCGTCACGGCACAAAAAGGTAAGTTTTTTAAAAATTACATTATTTTTTTTTTTCGGCGTGCACCCCCCCCTCACGCCGCCCCACCACATTTCCATTACGCAAGCCGCACCTGCTTTGATCATGTTTACTTTCATACCGTATATCTTCAGCTAGCACCCTACTGAGGGTAGAGCTGCCTAGGAACTTGTGCGCATAATGTAATGTACATTAGCATTGTACGTTGTTGTACATAGACCTACCATTTCATGCCGCTCTTGTCTATGCTGTTTTTTTCCTTTATATGTACACTTTTCTACGTTAGCACCCTTTAACTCATGGGCACTGTATGCACTATATCAAAACATTTAAAAAATAAAAAAGTTAATAGCTCACGAATGGGCTTGCTGTGACTTCCGACTGAGTAGGTGATTTTTTAATGATTGAAAAGTGTTTGTTTTGTATGTGAAAAATCAAAGACTCTAGCTTTCCTCCATGGGAATAGCCCCTTAAATGACTAGAATTGTCTTATTAGTATGTAAGTTATATATTCTGTTTTTTTTTTAAATGATGTGCCTAGTTCATGCGTGTTTGGAAACATTTTACAAACAAAGCATATGTATGGTGATGACAAGCAGCAGCTATTACCTTATATCACATCATGGCTGTACATTTCTTTTAAGAAAGCATTCCTTTTGTTTACTGGGTACATGATGCCCATGTGAGTTTATTCATCAATTAATAATACGTTTCATTTTCTAACCAGATAACCTTAAATAAGTTCTCCTTGTATTACACACTGTTGGCTTATTTATTACATTTTAATGTAGACAAGTCCTCACTTCAACTTTTAGTGCACTTCTAATTTGGCTCATGCATAAGTAAAAATATTACAACAGAAACAAAAATTACCAATTTTATGTAATAAAGCACCTAAACACAGTCAGAGCAATTGGCTTTGCCAAAGGATTTTTTTGTTCAGGAAGCGGGCCATGGATGAACAAGAGAACACTTTAAAGCAGCAAACTGAAAACAAGTTAAATTAATAAAATCATTAAAAGAAAATCTAATGTTTCAGCCACCCACGTGCATAACGTCCAAGTAATACATTTCCATTCTGGGACTTGTGGTTTTGTTTTTATGATATTGGCTAATAACTCAGGTCTAGTTAAGGTGTCTCGCATAACTTAGGGCCTGTCACACCTACGTGTGGTGTTCATCTGTGCCTATGTGTGAGCTGTGCATGTCTGTGTGTGCACCCCCCGCATCATTTAAAAGCATGTTGCTGTGCAGTGGAAGGCCCTTTAGCTGAGCTGGACATGGTCGCCTTTCTGTTGCTTATTGGTATATTCGGGTGTTAAACTGGTACTAATGATACTGAGCCAATGCCCAGATAGTGTTAGCAAGCGTAAACATGACAAAATAATGAAGTCATATTATCACAGAATCAGACCTGCCAAGTTTCCCAGGTCCATGAGTGATGTGCTGCCCCAATCCAGGATTTTTGTTTGAATTCTGGGACTTGTGATCCTCTTTGTTCCATTATAAAACAGGATTAAAATCCCAGAGTTCAAAGAAAAAAAATCTGGGCTCAAGGGGCACATTACGCATCGATCTGGAAAGCTTGGCAGCTATGCAAAATGTGCTGCAGTACGCCGCAAAAAAATGGCTCTTCTTGACGCATAATTTACTCAACCCTGCCGCATAATGTGGCCCTCCCCGGCCGAATAATTTCTATGCCCCGCCTTTAATTTACAGAATGTCAAGCATGAGTTGTATATCTGACCCGATAGTCTATGCTTTTGCTTCCGTTTCTTTCACCCCCTGTATTTATACAGTACAGAGGAAATTGCTACAGGTCCCAGGATGCAAAGAAAAATATCACAAGACTTGTTAAACAGATTACACCTGATATAGGACAGTTTAGAAGCTCTCTGACATCTGTCTGTTCCCAATAACTGCATGTGTGCCCCGAATGAAAACGCCACCACATGACGTTTCTCTACCTCCCCTCGCTATTTAGTTCCCCCCTCACCATGTCCCTCAGTAATGTACACAAGCCAGTGCTCCTGAACTGTAGATCACTTAGAGCTTCCCTGATGTACTTCGTCCAGTGCTCAACACATTCATGGCACTATAACAGCCGCTGCTCTGCTGATGCAGAGAACACGCTTCTCATGTGAGGTACATCACTCGGGGCTTCACTGAGATATCTCACCCATTGCTCCTGTGAGGTGGATCTCACAGTGTTCCGGCGAGGTGCATCACATACTTCATCCCAGAGTTGCATCACCACTGCCGCCTTGTGTACATCACCCAATACTTACTTCTGCAATCACCCAGCGCCCCCCGCATGCACGCCACTCCGTGCCACCTGCTTCAAGGGGTGATTTATAGGCGGTTAGTCCATGCGCAGTGATGTTGAGATAGATCTGTGAGCACTGGGTGCCTGTGTGTCTGTTGCGGAAATTGTTACTCGTAGGTATGGGAGCGGATTTGCTGTGTTCTCGTAATCCGTCTGTGTGTTTACACTATATAAAAGTCACGCCTAACAAAACTTGTCAGTGATTGTTATTGTTCCAGGAGCATATCCATCATGAATGTTTGCAGGTAGACAGCCTTGGATTTCGGTCCACTTGAACATGAAGCAGACAGTTCATTGAAAGCAGGATGTTAGGGGTGATTGCCTATCATTGAAACAGTAGTAGACAACGCTCTTATTTTGTTAACATATTTATATAACAGATTTACAGTATGAGTCACATGTTTAGAGTGTTATTTGTCCAGTCCTGAAGCAGTTTAGGAACCTTTGTCTACTGGGTCAAAGGTCAGCAGCTCGAGCGCCAGTCCACATCGCCTTTAGCCACTTAGCTTACTGTTGCACAACAATTTTTCATCTTCTAACAATATCAATTTCCATCATGGGGATTGGGGATGTGGGTAAGTGTGCTAGAAATCAATTTTTAGTTGAAATACATTCGACGATGTTCAGTTCGGGTCAAATAACAATGACATTTTGAATCACCTCAGCACGTGCTTTTATTATGAGCAAGCAACGACTTCGGAATAACTGGGAGGGGCATCCGGGTTAGGCCTGGGCGGCACGGGCGATGACGTGTAGTCGCCGACTGCACCGCTATTGGAATTCTGGTAGTGCTGCTGATAAGAGTTGGGAGTCAGGTGAGCAGGATATTGGTGCCCAGGACCCATTGGATAATTTGCCACAGGCGCAGAGAAGCGTGGTAGTGCCGCTATGGGCATGTTAAATTGTGCATTTATATGTGGAACTGCGTGGGGAGCAGCATCCACGGTATTGATGTATTGCTGTCGATATCGTTCAGATCTGCTTTTGCTGCCGCAAAGTCGGGCCACCATGCACATAAACACAAGTAGGAAAAACACACCAAACACGGCTCCAAAAATAATAGGAGTGGTGGTAAAGTCCATCACTGAGGAAAAACACAGCAAAGGACAGTTAGATGAGATGTGGAAATATGGAGGGTCGAAAGGATGTACCCAGTGTCCTTTTCTTCTCGTTACAGTGACGGCTCTGCCTCTTGGGTCTTCCGACTGCAACACTCTTGACTTAATCTTCGGAACAAGACAGAATGTTCGAGTTCGCCTTTAAAATCTAAGAACACTGAAAAAAATGACATTTTAAGCGAGAATGCATTAGGTTTAAAAGATTTATAATAACCGGAGGCGACTCCAGTCTATAGGATTGCTCAGTGCTTAATTTGAAAATAAAAACGTGCCCAAAGTCCCTCCCCCCCCCCTTAAACACGCGGCTGCTGCGATTATATGTGCGAACACGGAATACTGAGGCAGCGTAACCCTGTACAGCCACTCCCTGCCCCTTCAGCCCACTCTTGCAGCTTTCTGCTTTCTACCTTTGTGACGCTTTTCGTTTTTCTCTTCCTCTGTCTTTCTCATGTGTCTTTTACTCGCAGTAAATGCTTGAGGCAGAAAAATGAGTGCCGGTCCCCAAAAATAAGTGCTGGAAACAACAAGCACAAATTAAGCTCTTGGATTGCTGCAGTCTCGGAACCGTTTTTGCTGACAGATCCCAGAAAATGACACTCACGTTGTTTAAAAATGTCTTTTAAAACCATCAGTAAGTTTTGCAAAGCGCTTGACGTTCCCAGAAGCCCTTAAAAACTGTCACATAATTACGGTCTCAAATTGCTGATCCCTTAACAAGGCCACTGAAACCAGAAAACCAGCGTTCACGCGGCTAGTCTCGTATCTTTTTGTGGCAGAAGCAGAATACATTGCAGATGAGCACTTAGGGGTGCTTGATGTGGGTGAAGGCAATCTTCGAAATACAATGATATTTGTGGCAAGCTGTTAGAAAAGCATGGCTATCACTCGTGGTGGCCGAGCTATAAAAAGACACGGCTAAGGTGTGTGGGCTCACAGAACCGCTTGTCATTGCTTGTTAAGCTCTAAAAGACCGGGCAGAGTCGAGGGTGCATGGCGTCTACCGACTATATTCACAGGTTTTCATGTGGTTGGGCCCCACAGAAATATGCAAAACTTCAGACGCGCACGTTGTTTGCAATCCTTTCAAGCAGCATTGTGCAAGTGGGGAGCAGGGGCGTAGCTTCAGGGGGCTGTTTGGGGTGTTACATCCCCCTAATAGATGTATTTTGTGAAAAATAGTTGGGTATAGGTGTTTTCAGCCAGGTATGGTGAGGTGTCTGTCGGATTTCCCCAGGATTTTTTACACACAGAGACGAAACCGAACACACTCTCTACCGCTCTGTGTTTGGAAAGACTTCACACATGTTGGTTATTTCACGCAATACTGTGCTTTCTCTCACTTAGCACCCTTAACAATCCGCATTCCTCTTTTTTTGCTGCCCTGTAAGCCCCTCTTGTGCACCCTGCTATCCGTTTAATTTATTTTAACATGATATGCCCGCCTGATTGATGGGAAATCTGAAGCTCCCCCCAAATTTAGGGACCAAGCTATGCCCCTGGTGGGAAAGGTGGGTGGTGGAGGGGTTATCGAACTGCAGCTTTGCTTATAAAAAAGGCAGAAGGTAAGGGGCCACGAGGCCTTATTTTGATAGTATCCCGGCTGGGAGCTATCAGGAGCCTCACACCAAGTACAAATGCAATGAAGAGGAAACAAAGGCACACAACATATAATCACATCACAAGTAATTAAGAGAGGCATGCTTTTGACTTTGTTCAGTCCCTGTATATATAAGATATATGCATGCATTGTTAGAATGTCAAATGTGTTTAACAGTCTCAGTATTTACACAAATAACAATTTAAAAATCACTATATAGTTTTATTTCTTATATAGCTCTTCTCATCCCATTGCAGGGTGTCATAGCGCTTTACATCACACATGCACATTATATATTGCCAATAAATCATAGAAGTGTGTAAATCAATGTACAGGATATGCTATATAAGACAGTGAAGGTTACTCTATGCTTAATAGAAGGATTACAAAAGGATCTTTGTTTTAAAAGCAGCAACCCACTTACCCAGCTACATAAAATAAAAATGTCAGCTGTGTGTTACATAATGTGCCTTGCAGAAGACACATTAACCTTCTATGCTACTTTGATTCAAAACACAGATCTCTCCAGCAAACATGTCACTCTTCAGAGTTACCTTACCATTATTATTATTTCCTGAGATTTAGTTGGCACACAAACAGCTCTGCATCAGGTGCCTTAACCCTGTAAGATATTTTAAAATGCAGACTTTGCAACCAATTAAGAACAGATTTACTGCCACCTTTTTCCTTGTTGCCAATTACTTTGTGTCTAGGTCTTAAAAAAATAAGTGTATAAGTTGAAGCCCAGATTTTATAACATTATAACAGGGTTGTGTCACTTTTTTGGTACAACCCCAACATGAAATCGCATTTGTTACATTTTTGTAATGCCCTTATATGTACTCATGGTAAACCTGCTAAACATATGTGTGAGGTCATAAGATCTGATGTCACTTCTTTTGATGTAATTTCCTGTGAGGTCATGGGTTGTGCTGCTACTTCCTGTGATTCCCTGTGCGATGTCACGTGCCATAATTTCAGGCCAGGGGATATCACACAAGGTGATGTCACGCACCATGATGTCACTTTCATACTGCCTAACTTGGTTAGTCCCCCCACTTCTTTCTTTAGGACTGTGCCCTGCTAAAAGACATAGGACAATGAGGAGTGAGCTCACAGAAAAATATGGCATTTCGTGAATGATCTCTTATGTTTGTCTTGAGTGAAGAATTCGGGCATGTCATTGGTGGATAGCTGTTAGAGATGCTTACCTTTGGTGAAGCACTTACACGTCATTGGTGAATGTGCTGTTAAAAAGGCTTTTTATTGGCGAAATACTCAAACGTGGTTGAGCTACTGTTAGAGAGGTTTGTTAGTAACAAAGGCCCATATTTATACTTTTTGAAGCACAACTGCGCAAACGCAGTTGTGCGTCAAAAATTTTAGCGCCGGCTAACGCCATACCAACGCGTCATGCAGGCGCCTTATTAATGGAATGACGTTAGCCGGCGCTGCGGACTGGTGTGCGTCAAAAAAAATGACTCACAACCAGGCAGCGCCAGCGTATGGGAAAATGGGGGTTGTGCGTCAAAAAACGGTGCAAGTCAGGTCTGAGGCAAAATTCAGGCCTCAAACCGGATTTGCGCCATTTTTTTTGACGCCCAACCTCCATTGACATGACTCATGTCTTAGCAAAGACAGGAGTCATGTCCCCTTGCCCAA
This sequence comes from Pleurodeles waltl, assembly GCF_031143425.1. NCBI lineage: Eukaryota > Metazoa > Chordata > Amphibia > Caudata > Salamandridae > Pleurodeles > Pleurodeles waltl. Next base: position 414,479,199 of record NC_090437.1, on the reverse strand, counting down.
TGGCCATGCCCAGGGGACTTATGTCCCCTGGGCATGGTCATTGGGCATAGTGGCATGTAGGGGGGCCCAAATCAGGCCCCCCTATGCCACAAAAAAAATCGGAAAAAAATGCTTACCCAAACTTACCTTTACTTCCCTGGGGTGGGTCCCTCCATCCTTGGGTGTCCTCCTGGGGTGGGCAAGGGTGGCAGGGGGTGTCCCTAGGGGCAGGGGAGGGCACCTCAGGGCTCCTTCCGAGCCCACAGGTCCCTTAACGCCTGCCCTGACCCAGGCGTTAAAAAACGGCGCACATCAGGCTGTGCGCCGTTTTTTAAGGCCCACCCCCTCCTGTGCGTCAAAATGACGTCAGAGTATAAATAAGGGGCACAGGCCTTAAAGTCATTTTTTGGAAGGGAACGCCTACCTTGCATATAATTAACACGAGGCTGGTTCCCCCTTTCAAAAAATGACGCACATGGTGGAATTTTGACGCCCGCGGGGTCGGACGTCAAAGTATAAATATGGGGCAGGGTTTGCGCCGATTGTGCGTCAAAAATTTTGACGCACATTCAGCGCAAACAGAGTATAAATAGGCCCCAAAGTCCTCAGAAATGTTACTGGTGTATGAGCTCTTAAGCTTGTTACTGGTGAAGCTCTTGGGTATGTCACTGGTGAATGTGCTGTTAGAGAGGCTCGTTGGTGAAACACTCAGGCATGAGCTGTAAGAAAGGGTTGTTACTGGCAAAACCCTCGGATAAGGCATTTCTGTATGAGTACCTTTTGAGCCTTGTTATTGGTGAAGCTGTCAGGCAATGAGCTGTAAAAGAGGCTTGTTAGTGACAAAAGTCCTCAGACAACATTGGTGGATAAGCTCTTAGTGTTCTCAATGATGAAAGTCTCTGGCATGTGGTTAGTGGACATGTTCTTAGGGAGGCTTGTTCCTGGCAAAGCACTTACGCATGTGTGTGAAATGTTAGAGTGGGTTGTCATTGACGAAGTCCTCAGACATGTCATCGGTGGATGAGCTTGAGGTTTGTCATTTGTGAAACATTCAGGAGTGTTGATGAGCTGTTAAATAGGCTTTGAATGGCAAAGTCCTTCGTCCTTAGGCGTCTTATAGGTGAAGCTCTTGGGGGATGTCTATAGTGGATGAGCTGGTAGAGAGGCTGGTCAATAATGAGATACTTGGGCATGTCATTGGTGAATGTGCTGTTAGAGGGGTTGGTCATTGGTGAAGTACTCAGGCATGTGGATGAGATGTAAGAAAGGCTTGTCATTGTCAACGCCATCAGACGAGGCACTGGTGGATGAGTTCCTATTGAGTCTTGTCATTAGTGAAGCACTCTGGCGTTACTGAAGCGGATGAAACATTCACTTTGAGGTATATGTCATTGTTGGAGGAACAAACACAGAAATGGGGTGCAAGCTGCTAAAGAAGCAGTCATTGCCAGTGCACAAGCTTTCAGAAGGCAGATTACTGATTGTACTCTTGGAGAGGTGCGGCATAGAAGCAGTTGGCAATGCACAGCACTGGTAGCAGATAAGGTCTTCAGTTTGAAACCCACAGCACAGAAAGGTGAAATCTTAAAAGGTTATGCATTGTTCGAGAAGTTCATAGAAAGGTGTGTGTGGATGAACAAACGTTTTGCAGAAATCCCTTGCAGGGGAAACTCCTCGAGAGGTTTCGCATTAGCGAAGATGGATAGGATTGCTAGATAAAAGACACACAGCAGTGTGGGATGTGTATGAGGTTGGGTTTATTGTCGCAGGCTAAGCTCTTGGAAAGCCCTTGATGAGTCACTACTACGACTTTGTAAAAATAGCTGCAAGGTGTTCATACGAATTTTTGCAAAAATTATCTTGTTATCTTTCTTCGTGAAAAAACTTGGCAAAGATTGCATTTTTTAATTTTTCCCATAAGTATGTCACCACTAGCTGTTCAGATTACCCCTTGCTGTTGAAGAAATGTGTAAATTGCTGAACCTTACGTGGTTTTTCATTGATACGATGTACCTGTGTGACATCACAGCTTTGGGAAAGCACCATGCCCACATGGAGTCTACTGACAGATGCTGAATTTACACTTAGTGGCTTCCGTGATAGCATTTCCTCTATTCATCATTAGAATTTCCCCTCTCAGGCCCTGATTACATGTTTGTGGGAATCAAGGTGCTATTTATCAAACCTCATAAATAACGATACCTCAGGGTATGTTATTTATTGGGTGTGATAAATAGCACATATTCCAAGGTTTTGGGGAATAACATGCAGATTTGTGTGTTTAATGGACCAAAATCCGTATGGTACTGTAAATACCATACAATTTTAACGTGTTAAAATTTGACAGGCTTGACATGTTGACATTTACCAAAGGGTGAGGTATTTGAAGCAACCATTGATTACTGCGTCCTTGATTTAACACCCAATTCGGAACTCAAACCCCTGCTCAAACAGGACTTTTTGTGGGGGTCGGAAAACACCAACCAAAGAATCAGAGCCAACATGTTTCGTTGGTTTCTCTGTTCCTCTCAGGCCTAATGATCATCTCTTGCTGAACCTGACTTGTGAGATCAAGTCACCAAACCCCTGTCGTGCTTTATTTGGCTATGTGCGAAGATTTTTTGGAAAATATGGGCTAGCAAATATATTGATTGCATAAAATCATATACCTGATTTTTTGTTTATTGCAGCTGATTTGTTTATCTTTTGATGTTTTCTTCATTCAGTTCTGCATCGCTTACAAGAAAACTCCCACCTCAAACTGCAGCATGGTTCCCCTCCCTCTTGCTCTTTGTTTTTGCCTTGCCCACATTTCCTCACTCCAAACCTTGCACTTGTACTTCCGCACTCACTCCCCTACTCCGTGCATCAGATTTCCACACCTTAATCTTTATTTTCAGTAGTTCCTGCAAAGCTGTGGTGCGCCAGCAGAAAAAGTGAAAGACATTATCCCATTTCTGCACTCTATGGCAGAGGACAGAACTTTTGAGAATAAAAAAAAAAACAATCTGTTGGGTTTCATGATTGTGTCACTGTTATTCTAAGCAACGTTTTGGTGCCAATGACATCACCGAATGCAGTCTCAGTCTCCTAGTCAATCCACTCCTCTAGCTTTCCCCTTGCACTTCTCACCTCACTTTCCCTGATTTGCTTTTTCAGATGGCAGGTCTTACATGGTTCCAGGTCAGGAGAGTGTCTTTAGACAGAATTGTTTTTTGCAGCTGGGAGAGCAGATTTAATAGTTAAACTTTAAATGTTCATTTTGTTTAACTCAACTTAACCAGACGCAAAAACAAATCTACTGGGTCGTTCCTATTTTATTTACATTTACAACTGAATACAAGATGGTTATTTAAAACGCAATAGACAGTTTTCTTTGTGCATGTTTTGCTCCCTACATCGCCTATCTTTGAATAAAATAATGTAAATGTGATTCTGTTCTGTAGTGCTGGGCTGAAATGAAATGTCATTTCTTTTATAACGTCCTATGAAGCTGTATTGTACCAACTTTTGCAACTACTCCAGGACCTTTCCTGTTGCTATGGTCGAATCTGCAGAGTCCATTGTATTAATACATGAAAAGATGTAATGTCATTCTCTTGTTTTAGGTTAAGGGTTAGCATTAATTTTGCTTTCTGAATGCATCTCTAGCAATGTTGCAGTAATGTATCATGTGCTTATGAAAATCTGTTGGTTGTTCTCATTATTACTTTGTTTCACACCATGTCATCGGTGTGACTTTCTCTGCTTGAAAACCCTCTAAAAATTGCTACTTTTGGGATGTGTGCCAGACCTTTCCTTGCTTCCATACAGAGCAGTTTCCATGTCAGTTTACTGTACAAATTCTGTACTAGGAACATTTTTGAAAGACCTTTTTGTCTATTGTCTAGAGGCAATTTCACGTTGGTCCTCTTAGTGATCCTGTACTGAGATTTTCTTTTTGACTTATGATATATAGTGATGCTGATTTGAAATTACTAATTTCCATTTTTGCTTTCTGTAATGATTTTTAATTTTAAATTAACCTTCATGGCTTAGATTTTGAATGTTGTCTTGTGCAGGTTTTCTTTATTTCCCTTGGACCCTTGCACTTTGGGAATCACATGGACCTGTTCCATCCAAAGGGCCCTTTGGTCATTTATTTATACAAAAGGCAGCATAAGTAATGTTTCAATTACTTATCATTAATTCCATTACTGTGATTCATTTCACATCATTCCTTTTAAAATTATTACCACGTGGGTGGGATGGGCAGTCACAATAAATGCATTGAAGAAGAATGGAGTCTGAATAATGGACTTACTCATACGTAATTGAAATATACGCTACTGACCTTCTTTCTCCTTGTATTCATTACTCATTGAGGATTGCCAAAGCAATATCCGAGCAGTTCAGATCACCAATAAATATTAACACAAACAAGCACACGAAAAGCTTTCATTGATGCAATGCATGTGAAACCTGTATTTTGCAATGTGCAAGAATAAAAATCTCTATGGCACAACTGAAACAGTCTGTGCACAAATTCACCATATCCTACGCCCTCACAAGATATGATAATGATCACCAGAACAGAAGAAACTGCCTAAGGTGCAGTGCAGCAGCTCTCGAAAAATCATGCACGCTGAATTGCAGCTGATGATGCAGAAAATCTTCTAATTACCTTCCACAGAACTCTACTAAGAAATGTGATTTTCTTCATAAGCTGTAGAAATAGTGGTGCAAGTCCATCGGCTCAAAGAAGGAGAAGACGTCAACCCTCTACTAGCTGGACCTAATATCACAAAGAAAGAATCCACCTGTCAGAAGGAAGCCATATGCTCCAGATAAATCAAAATAGTTATTTTACATCCAAACAATAAAATGCTTCCTGTTCTGTAGTAGAACAGCTAGGCATGAACAGAGACCACAAGTCTCTCAACTTTCGTTTAGAAGTTATGGCACCAGAAAAATAACTCCTCAACTGGGTCTGGAAGCAGCTTCTGGCCTACTCTGTAGAGCCAGCAATACCACTACTCTGATTCTGATTTGGAATCAAGTCACCATATGACCCATGCACCTCAGTAATTGAGATGAATAGAAAATGTATAGTTCCTTAATGTTTGCAACCCAAGAACCACACTAGATTGCTGCTAAACTAAAGAGAATTTCAAAACAACAAGATAAAAAAAAAAAAAAGCAAAATAAAGCAACTAGCCCTGACAGTTCTGAATAGAGGACCAGCGATGCCTGCCCGGCACACAAACAACATAGGATGTCTTCCGTGTGGGTGCTCCTTTTATTCACCTGAGCTGATTAGGAGGGACACGAGTTTTTTAATAAAAGAAAGGGGGAGTAGAACAACATAGGGCCTGATTTAGATTGCGGCAGAGGGGTTTCTATGTTTCAATGGTGATGGATATTGCGTCTGCCGAATTCTAAATACCATAGAAAACAGTGGTATTTAGATTTCGACAGACAGGATATTTGTCACCGTTGCAACTGAGTAATCCCTCCGCCGAGATCTAAATCAGGCCCATAGTATATTTCTGGGGAGGTGGACTCAACTGATCAGTAATGACTGGAACAAGGAAATTGATGAGGAGGCATTGCTGTTGATCATAAGCCAAGATAAGCTGAAAGTTACACCTGAGATATAGAGTCAGTTGACAGGAACTGCACAAAACTCAAAGGGCACATCTGTACATAAACAGATACTGAGCTGGGAGTTGGCATAGTTTAACTAAACTTCTATACATCCTTTATTCATGCAGTTCCGTTGTGCATTTTTTACATCAGGAATTCACTAGCAACAATTCTTGTTTTTTTATATTATGACCTTTTACATGGGGCCTCATGTCATCAGAATTACTGCTGTGAACATCTCCATTAAATGAGAAGCTGCTACTACGGCCCAAATTACAAGTTAGATGTAAACAGGTGTGAAGACAACCTCTGTGTGCCTGCCCACATCCTCAGAGTTTTCAATACCATAGTTTTTATGCCCTTCTTAAAAAGACATGGCTAAGTCCAGTTTATCAGGTCAAATTTTGGCTAATGCCAAGATTGAATTGGGGCTTCCTAGGCCCAGCATTAAAGCTTTGCCACTGACCAGCAGCATAGTTAGCGCCACACCAGAAAATTACTATAAATTATGCACCTCAGTACCATGTTATCAGCTCTCTAGCAACACTACATCAAATATAACCCACTCCTTCCCCATGCACACCTTCTGCCATTTCATATTACATCACCTACACCATGTTAAATCATAGCATTTATAGCAACACTCATGACATCTCAAATTACATAATTTATTTGAATACTGTGAATGTCAGAGGCGCAAGTTATAGTTAATGTAGTGTGGCTAGCAAGTTGCCAACAATATGTATGGAGGTGTGCGAGTTATAGTAATTTTTAGATGCGGTGTACATTATAACTTTGAGTTATAAGCACACAAATATAACTATAAGCTTAGAATTCTAAATCTTTTATAGTTTAAGTTGGTTTGGTATAGTAATATTAAATACATTTTTCCTAACTGTTACTGAGCTTTAGCCTTTGTTTTTTTCATTAAATTTCAATGGCTTTTATTTTTTATTAAAAATGTGTTTGATATTGTAGAGTCCCCTTAAAACCAGAATGCAGTGTAAGTGTGGTGAAAACAATGTTTTGCCCTTCCAAAATTGAAAGTGTTAAATATAGTTTAAGACCACGGGTAGTGTGAGTTCGGGTTTAACAGTGGAAATATAGTGTAACACAGTTTAATTTTTTTTTTTTTAACCAATTTAATTTTTGATTTGTTTTTTTAAGTAGACAGTACTACACTATATTTTAACTTAAAAGACAGACTAAATGTATTTTTTTTTTTAAATGCAAAAAATTTAACACAACTAAGTAATACACTATAGGGGTTATTACAACTTTGGAGGAGGTGTTAATCCGTCCCAAAAGTGACGGTAAAGTGACAGATATGCCACCAGCCGTATTACGAGTCCATTATATCCTATGGAACTCATAATACGGCTGGTGGTATATCCGTCACTTTTGGGATGGATTAACACCTCCTCCAAAGTTGTAATAACCCCCTATGTTTCTACCTAAAAATATAATGTGGTAGTGTTTTTGTGTAATTGTTTGACAAATTCAGTTTAAAAAAATGTAAGTAGTGTGGTAGTTTCTAGGTAGTACCGCGGTACTCTGTAAACATTATGTAAAAATTAAATATGTACAAAATTGAAAATACACTGTAGTATACACTATTTGTGAAATGTATTTTTTTTACATATTTTAATAAGTACTGCAGTACTTCCTAGGTGGCATTGCGGTACTCCATAATTTTTTTCAAGATATATAGAAACATATAAATAATTGTCCTTACCTATTACCACTTTAAAATTGTGGTAATAGGTAGTAAAACACATACAACTTACTACTGACCTATATCTAAGGCCCTAACTCAGAACACAGCCAAACTGTGATAAATGCAAGTTGGCTATTGCTAGAAAGGGGATCTCTAGTTGGCAGTGGTTTGCACCCTGTGAAAGTAGGGGCCCTCACTTTAGTCAGGGTAAGTGAGTCAAACAACTAAGATAACCCTTGCTCACCCCCTTGGCAGCTTGGCTCAAGCAGTCAGGCTTATCTCAGAGGTAATGTGTAAAGTATTTGTACACATAGTAACAAAGTGTAATAACACAAAAGTACTCCACATCAGTTCAGAAAGAAGACCAAAACAACAAAAATCCTACATGCACAAGTAAAGATACACATTTTCAAATATGACCTCTTAGTCATAGCGCTTAGAAACACAATAGCTCCATCTGGGGCTATCACAGCGTCTTGACGGAGTCGCATCCAACAGTTTGACGCCACTCACGAGGTAGTGCAGGCTGATCACAGAGTCGGACAGACCAGTACCTTGGAAAACGATGAGGAAACACATATGTTGCACAGAGTTCTGGTGGTGAGACGTTGCTGAAGCCGGTGCGGCGTCAGTTCTTTACTGCTACTGGCGAGGTGAGGCGTTGGTTCCTTACTGCTAGGCAGGGGAGGTGAGGTGTTGGGTCCTTACGGATACAGGGGAGGTGATGTGGCATTGGTGGTGAGGCATTGGTTCCTTACGACAAGGTGGGTCGATGAATCTAGCAGGTCAAAATGTGAGGCGTCAACTTTGTGGAGTCGTGGTCCCACCACAGGGCCACAGGTGCTACAACAGAGTTAGGTGTCACAGATGTCGGTGACATGGCATTCTGGACTCACACTATGGCAGGACTTCAGAGGCACTGAGGCTGCATTGGGCCTGCAGTGAAGTTCTCAATCGCTGCAGTCAGTGGGGAACACGGCTCCATTGCAGGCAGCGATGCAGGGACAGAGAGTGGCACCAGTTCTGAAGTCGTTCTGGGATGTTGATGCACTAGTTTCTTCCTTGTTGCACCAGAAGTCACTCCAAAGCGCACAGGAACTGGATTTGGCACTGCTTGGCAAGTCAGGACTCCCAGTAAGAGAGCCCAGACACTTGCAGGTGAAGTATTTGACGTCCCTTATATTTATTAATAGGAGGCAAGCTCAGTCCAAGCCCTTGGAGAACCTTTGGAAGACAGATGTAGAAAGACAAGCCCAGTCCTTTCACTCCCAGGACAGAAGTAGCAAGCAGCAGGCTAGCACAACAAAGCAACAGGCTGAGTGGCAGTCCTTCCTACAGCATCTAGCTCTTCTTCCTGGCAGAATTTCCTCAGTCTAGGATTCTAACTATGTGGTGTCAGAAGTCCAGTACTTATACCCATTTCTGTCTTTGAAGTGGGCAAATCTCAAGGAGAAGTCTTTGCAGTGCACAGGACCCTGCCTTTCCCTGCCCTGGCTCCAGACACACTCCAGGAGGTTGGAGACTGCTATGTGTGAGGACAGGCACAGCACTATTCAAGTGCAAGTGTCAGATCCCCCCACCACTCTAGCTCAGGAAGCTTGTTGGCTGTCCTGAAATGTGATCCGAGAACATCAGCACTTATAGGGGGTTGGCTATTGTCAAAGATTATAATAATATCAGGTTTAGGTTGGAAACCTGAGTCACAAAACGTGTAAACTTGTGCGCCATAAACTTAGGCCTACAGTTTGCTAACACTTAAAATATTGTATGTACAGAATATTGAGGACCAAAATATCGAGAAGGTGAGTGCAAATAGGTAAGTATAGATTTACTATTCTTAACACTATATCTACATACCTTGATGATATATTGTCAAAGTACATATATATGGAGTTATATTTAGTAAATCTTTGCTTGCCTGTAGAAACTTACTTTCACAATATTTTTGTCCTCGATATTTTTGACTTCATATGTTGTCCACACAATATTTTTTCCTCCCATTGTTTGTCTAAACACGAGACTTTCTGGTGCCCATCCTTTATGCAATGTATAGCCAAAGGTTTCTCCATTTTATGGAAATTTACAAAAGCCCTTTTTTTTCCCTAGAACCAGATCAGGAGGATGGGTGTTTTGTTACATCAATCTTAAAGTGTGAAACAACCTCCCACTCCACATCAGAGCCTTTTGAAGCTGTTAATTGCATGAGTAGCTGAAGACCTGTTTTTTCAATTAACTAAACTAACCTGTGCGGGGCTATTCACACACACCTGCTCATTGCCCGGATACACTTACTCTTGATAGTGCACTTGACAAATACACATATCACAAGATAACATGACATTACATGACATAACCAACAGCGGCCGACATAAATTAAAATTGGTGTGGTGGGTGGAGAGAGCGCAGGGGGAGTGCGGGGGAGCATGGTCGGAGCATGAGGGGGGACATGGGGGTTAGTAAAACAAAAACACTTACCTAGTGCTGCTGGCCACCTAGCGCTCCTCTGCTTCCAGCATCAAAGACTCCCTGTGCATTCCCCTCATTGCACTCATGTTATTACCTAGCATGAGAGCAGCACGCGGATTGGCTTGAGCGGGGTGGTTTGCCGCTCACTCAGGCACAGGGAGTCTGTGCTGTTCCTCCAACCTGGCTGTCAGATAAAGGTGGGTTGGAGAAACCTAACTGTGCATGTCTGTTTGGCAGGCCTAGAACATCCGACAAAAAGTAAAGGGCACGCTCCAGTCCCCTCTCCTCCGCCCCCCTCCCATGGACCGGCTCCACCCTTCCCTGCGTAGTCTGGCTCAGCCAGCAGCAGGAAAATTAAAAAGATAGTGAAATATCATTTTATTTTTCTGCTGCTGGCTCTAAGCCTGCGGGACGACGCGTCGCCACTGCTGGACATAAATAACATAACCTAACAGTGGTTAAACATTTTCCCTGAAAGCACTTTACCTGCACATCTACTGCGGTATGTCCTTTCCTTTTCAACCCGAAAAAGGCACATAGACATACTCATTATAAAAGAAACATCCAGGTTGGGAAATGATCTACAAAAGCTACAAAATGTTTGTGATTATCAACAAATTTACGAGCATTTCTAGTGTTACTAATCTTGTCTTAGAAATTTCCCAGATACCACTCGTAACCTCAGGATTACTATTCTTGACAAGACTGCATACTAGCAACTTGTCCACTGTAGTTATTTCTGTCTCTGGGTGGAAAGGTTCCCTGACGCAGTTCGGTTGCTTATTCTCAGGGAAACCTTGATAAATTGTACCAAATATAAAACTCTCCATCTTACTTAGGGATGGGCTTAGAGACTGACGAATGTGCAACATCTGCCAAAAAGCAGCAGATGCCCCATCCATCTGCCTATCAAGACTCCAATAGCAAATTGAATTCTGCTCTGTTTACTTAAAAGTGGGCTGGTGATCCTGCACCCTGAATTTCCAGGTGGGGAACTATAGATCAGATTTGATTGGCTGCAAAATCTGGTTAGTAAAATGGCATCAATAATAGCCTGAAATGAAGACCAGCCCTGTTCCCAGGGGCGTTGCTCAGTCAGTAAGATTGGGCGGTGTGAGCTACAGAATTCCCAACAATCAGGCTTGCACATAATGTTAAAATATGCTATGGGGTTTAAGGGGCAGTGGAAAGATAGAGGAATGCGGATTGGTAAGGGGACTATGCGAGAGAAAGCATGCTACTTTGTGAACTAACCAACAGCTTGAAGTCTTTCCAAACTGAGAGAGGGGGGGAGTGTGTGTGTTTGTGTGTTTTTTTGTCTGTGTGTAAACATTCCTAGTACAATCGGACAGACACCTCACCATACCCGACTAAAAGCACCTGCACCGAACTATTTATCACAAAATACATATATTGGTGTGTGTGAGGGAGGGTGTAACCCCCCCTCCCCCAAAAGCTACGACCCTGCTTGGTACTATACCCCCGCCCAACCTCAACCTAAAACATGGGCAAGCATGTTATGCACCCTCTGTGCCCATCTTGCAACCTCTCTCCTCCAAATACTACGCCCCCCAATCCCCCACCACTACCTGCCCGGCACAAGTCCGTTTGAAATCGGAACTTGGAATTATTCCCAGTAAAGCTTGGTCTGCACAGTTATTCTCCATTCCATGGAGTTTAACTCATAAAAGAAGGGACTATGTGCGGAGATACGGGCCGGAATCTTCCTCCTTGGAATCTCTTCTTACAGGGCATTGATGTATACGCATTGTACATTAGCTGGACGGGCCACCTACCACTTTTTGACAGATGTCCCACATCAGGACGTATGCATTTGTTAACTGCATGCAGGCTTTGGCTTTGAAAGGCTACAATAGGTCGTAGAGACTTATGCATACTTACCAATTCAAATATCGTATATGCGGGTGAATCATAACATTTCTGATCAGAATTAATTCGCAATGACATTAAAAAATAAAGCCCACAGGAATAAAAACGCTTACCTTGGCAGAGTGGCGTAGAGCGCGTGGACTGTTAGACTTCACTGGAAAACTGAATGTAGTCTCCTAACGTCTGTGACAGGGCAGTAAATATCACTCGCTGCCGCTTTCTTTCGCCGCTTGCCCAACCCTTTCTTTAATTGCTTAATATGGAGATTTTATTACTGCGTACACAGTGCGTCATCAGCCTGCCTTTCCGTTCCCCTTTTCACAATTCAGAAAACGTCATTTGCGTTTGTAGGATAGTTATTTTTTATTACCATCAACAAATGTATGATAGAAGGGACATGCTTTAAACATAAAACACGGCAGAGGTACCTAAACAAAAAAGTTCAGTAAATATGAGGGGATAAAGAGTTATGGTGTTTTGTTCAATAATTTGAAACGTACTTCCTGCTCTGGCGTGTTTTCGGAATAACTACAAAGACCCGCTTAGCATGCCAGTAGCCTGCACTGTTTGTAATAAGCTTCGTGGCCGGTTCCAGTAATCACACATTACTTAGACCAGCACTCCGTTGCTTCCTGAGTATGCAACAACCCTTTTTCTGCCTTATTAGGTCTGGCTAGGGACAGTTTTAGGGGGCTGTCATACACCATTTGATAGCAAAATGAGAATACAGAGACCTTGGTTACGAGTGCCTCAGTAATTTACAATCCTTGCACAACAAATAGCTGTTTGTGCTTGAATTACTGTTGTTTATTGCACCGCTAAATACCGAGTGTGATAAAGACCGCACCTTTTGAGATTTTTCCCCTGCTAAATTTCAGCTGACCCAATTTACTAAGGGAAATTCCTAGTAAATATTGAGATGTGCAAAGGTACCACAGAAAGCTGCAACATTCTTATGTCATACCCCATTTTTCAAGGCTTACCTTGTAGGAGAGAGGATTTATCGCACGGATAAATTATAATTCCCAAACAGGCGTAGTTTAGTCAGTAAAATTGGGGGGTGTGAGCTTCAGATGTTCCACAATTGGACTGGCATATGATGTTTAAATGCATTATACCACGAGCAGGGTGCATGAGGGGCCCAAGGAGCAGTGGAAAGGGAGAGGAAAGCGTATTGGTAGGGGTATTAAACGAGAGAAAAAAAGCATATTTTGTATAATCAAAAGTTCTGAGGACTTTCAAAACTAAGAGGAAGAGAAGGTGTGTGCGGTTTTTTCTGTGTGTGTGTAAACATTCCTGGTGAAATCAGCCACACAACTCACCATATCCAACTGAAAGGACCTGCACCCAACTATTTATCAGAAAATTCATTTATTTGGGGGTGAGGGGGGAGGGTAACGCCCCAAATACCCCTCTGAAGCTACTCCCCTATTCCAGAGTATCTATATTTATCTTCTCTGATGAATCTCATCTAGCCTTTCGAGAACCTATAATAGCGCACGGGGAGGTACTTTCAGTGTTGATTTACGCAGTTACACATTTTGCGCTATGTGTTTGCTTGGCTGAGAGAGTTAAAAAAGTTGTTCAGGTCCGATATAGCACTACGGATTTTCCTTGATCTACAGGTTACCCTAGCACTCACCTGGTGGCTACAAACAGCACTCTCACAATCTGCGCAGACTAGCTGTTACACACTACCAACAGCACTCTCACACTCATCAGATTAGCAGTCACAGTACAGACAAAATTCTCACCCCATGTCCAGCCTAGCAGCAACACACTTCTGACAGCACTGTCATACCTTACACAGAGTAACAGTCACCAACTACTGTTTTTACTCTCACAGTCCTTATTGATTAGCAATCAGAGTATAGAGAGAACTTCACCCTCTTCACAGACGAGCAGTCTCACACTACCAACATCATTCTCACAACTCTCACAGACTAGTATTCTCACCCTCCCAACAGAACTCTCCCTTCACTGAAAGTGTAGCAGTCACACCACAGACCGCACTGTTACACTCATCGCAAATTGTCACACACTTCTCACCATTCACACAGTGTCAACTGCACTCACACCCAAAAACTAGCATTCTAACACTACCAACATTCCCACCCCTTACAGACCTGCAGTCTCACACTGCCAGCAACACTCTCAAACCCCTCCTAAAAACAGTCTCCTAATATTGCACTCTCACACCTCTCATATGCTAGTAGTCACATACTTTCAATAGCACTCTCAAATCATTCAGAGTAGCAGTCACACAATACCAAAAGCACTGACACCCCTCACATACTAGCAATCAAACTAAAGAATATACTCACACAGTTGTCAGACTAGCAGCGCCAACATCACTCTCCCACATGTCACATCCTCACATTACAGACAGCACTCTCACATTCGTTAGAGAGTAGCAGTCTGAGACTAATGACAGCACTCTTAAACACCTCACAGACCATCAGTCACAAAATACGTAGCACTCTTACACTCTCCCAAAGTAGCAATCTCACACTAGCAGCTACCCTCTCACACACCTAGCAGACTAGCAGTTAAATACGCCCTTACAAACTCTTATACTCCTCAGAGTAGCACTCTCATGAGGGTTGTAACTTACGGTGGGAGGGGGTGTTTGGGGTGTTACACCCCCCAAATAAATGCATTCTTGTTTTGGTAGTTGGGTCTGGGAGCCTTCAGTCAAGTCTGCTGTGCCTGTATTTGTTTGTTGGTTTATCTTGTAGTTATCATTTCACTAACAGGTTTTAACTTGTTCACTTTTTGGATTGGGAACTTAATTTTAGATAGTGACTGGTTTTCCAAAACATTTGTAAATTTGCATCCATCTAAGTACTTTTTGAATGGGTGCGAATTTGCTTTCTTTTGGAATTTACAAACATTGGCAATAGTAAACTTGGAAAGCTGTGACAGTCTCACACTTCCAGGCATTCTACTGGTAATAAAACAGAGAACTGGTGATGGAAGGAATGCTTGCAAATACTATACCCACAGGCAATCACTCAGTAAACATTCCAACCCATTGTTTTTCACCGACTGTGCCACTCTAGAGAGATGCCCACTTATTTCAAATAAGTGCTGACTCTGCTCCTCATAGGAGCTGTACTTGGATATCTCTCCACTCCATTGTGTGACCCGCCACTTTTTTAGCTGGAATATTTGAGATTCTCAACCTCCCCCCAACTCTTAGTGCCATATTTATACTCTTTTTGCACTGAATGTTCATAATTTTTTAACGCAAATTTGGCACAAACTTAACTCCATATTTATGTTTTGATGCTAGACCCGTCTAGCATCAAAATATTGGAGTTAACGTCTATTTTTGCCTGCGGAAAACTACCTTGCGTCAATGAGATGCAAGGTAGGCATTCCCATCCAAAAAATGGTGCTATCCCCATAGCTCCATATTTATCCCACCATGCTAAAATGACGCACGGTGGGAGGCGGGGCTAAGTAATGGTGCTAAGCTTGCTTAGCACCATTATTTAACCCCTGGGTCAGACCAGGTGTTAGGGGACCTGTGGAGCCATTTCCATGGTCAGACACATGGAATGGGTCCACAGGTGCCCATCCCAAGCTCCAGGAACACCCCCACCCACACCAGAGGGACACCGCAGGATGGGGGACACACCATCCCAGGTAAGTATGGTAAGTATAGGTAAATATGCTCTCATTATTTTTTAAAGTGCCAATCAGGGACCCTAACTTGGGGCCCCCTGCATGGCACAGGGTGCAGTGGCCATGCCCAGGGGACACTTGTTGACGCTAGCTGGGCCTTACTGCCGGTTTGCGCCATTCTATAAATATGACACCTGGCATGCATCTGAGAATGACACAAGCCGGCAGTAAATTTTTTGATGCAAAACTACATTAGCGCAGTTTTGCACCAAAAACTATAAATATGTGCCTTAGAAGCACATTTTTGACTCTGTTTGTGCCAGATTTGCTGCATTTTTTTTTTTACGCAAATGCAGTGCAAACTTAACTCCATATTTATATTTTGATGCTAGACCCGTCTAGCATCAAAATATCGGAGTTAACGTCTATTTTTGCCTGCGGAAAACTACCTTGCGTCAATGAGATGCAAGGTGTGTGTTCCCGGTCAAAAAACGACTCTAAGGCCTTTGCGCCTTATTTGTCCTCCCATGCAAAAATTACGTACGGGAGGAGGAGGGCTTTAAATAATGGCGCTAAGCCTGCTTAGCGCCATTATTTAACACCTGGGTCAGGGCAGGCATTAGGGGACCTGTGGGACATTTTCCATGGTCAGAGACCATGGAAACAGCCCACAGGTGCCCTTCCCTGCACCCTGGGACACCCCCACCCACACCTGGAGGACACCTAAGGAAGGGGGGACCCATCCCAGGTAAGTTTTTTTTTTTTTTTTAAGTACCATAGGGGGGGTCCTAACTTGGGCCATCTTCATGGCACTGTGCCCAATGGCCATGCCCAGGGGACATAAGTCCCCTGGGCATGGCCATTGGGCAGGGGGGCATGACTCCTGTCTTTCCTAAGACAGGAGTCATATCCATGGGGGTTGTGAATCAAAAAAATGATGCTAGTCAGGTAGAGTAATTTTTCGGACTCTAACCTGATTAGCGCCATTCTTTGACGCACAACCTCCTGTTTCCCCTATGCCTCCCCCACCTGGTTAGCGTAATTTATTTTGACGCTAATCGGGCCTTACCGCCTGCTAGCGTAATTCCTTAAATATGACACCCAGCTGGCATCCAGGAATGGCGCTAGCCAGCGGTAAACATTTTGACGCAAACCTGCGCTAACGCAGGTTTGTGTCAAAAAGTATACATCAGGGCCTTAGTGTCTAAGCTACATGCCAGAGTCTCACTCTCACACTATCAATAGAACTCTCATATCTGTCACAGATTAACCATCAGGCACTCTTACTCCGGGAAGCACTCGAGTTTGTGCATGTGGTAGTGTAGATGTGCAAGTGAGTGAATGTCAGAATGAATCACTGGATGGCTCAATAGATGCATGAGTGCATGGATAGAAGCATCCAGATATTTGCAATTATAAACCAGACCTATTGTCTTTTACATTGTTAGTGTTTTTGTTTGTCCTCTTCTGCAGATGTTTCACCAGAAATAAGAATCAAGTCCTCGTCACCTTGGCTGCTCAGTGATGTGCTGCTTTTCATTGACACTGCAAGCCACATTGTTTGAACCATTGAACATTTATATAATATAAACATCATATAGTAGTAAAACATAATTTAATTAGACAAAGAGACAATATTTAAAATCACAATCTGTACCTGCACAGGGGCAGGCTACAAGAAAACCCTCGCTATTACACCACTTTCAATACACCTTCTTAACCTGCATTGTTATTGTGTTATTGGGTGTTGGAACATATGACGAACATCTGTACCCAGCACTGCAAACATACTTAGGGGGCATATTTATACTCTGCTTGCACTGAATTAGCATCATTTTTTAAAATTCTAATTCGGTGCAAAACTAACTCCATATTTATACTTTGGCCCTAGACCCGTCTAGCGCCAAATTTATGCAGTTAAAGTCATTTTTTGGAAGTGGAAACCTACCTTGCCATATTGAGATGCAGGATAGGCGTTCCCGTGCAACAAATGACTCTATGGCCTTAACGCCATATTTATACTCCCATGCAAAAATGGTGCACAGGAGGGGTCAAAAAATGGGGCAAAGCTTTCTTTGCCCCATTTTTTAACGCATAGATCAGGGCTGGCATTAGGGGGCGGGCCTTTGGGCCTATTTCCATGGCGGAACACCATGGAATAAGCCCACAGGTGCCCTCCCTAGGCCCGAGGGACACCCCACCCCCCCCACACCAGAGAGACTGCAGAGGATGGGGGACCCCATACCAGGTAAGTACAAGTAAGTACAGGTAAGTATTTTATTTTGATTTTTTAAAGTGCCATAGGGGGCCCTGAAATGGGCCCCCATACTTGGCGCAGGGTACAATGGCCATGCCCACGGGACCCTGGTCCCCTGTGCTGGCCATTGGGGTGGTGGGCATGACTCCTGTCTTTTCTAAAACAGGAGTTATGTGGTATGAATGGTTTTGCATCAGAAAATGACTCTAGGCAGGTTAGAGTCATTTTTGTTTACTCTAACCTGCCTAACGCCATTTTTTGGTGCAAAACCCCCTTCTTCCATACTGCCAGCGCCACCCGACTAACGTCATTTTTTTGTTTACACTAGCCTACCCTTTGCACCGGCTTGCACTATTCCATAAATATGGGGCCCGGCTGGTGCACAGAAATGGTGAAAGCCGGTGCTAAACTTTTTGGTGCAAAACTGCGTTAGTGCAGTTTTGCCCCAAAAAGTATAAATCAGGGCCTTAGAATCGTCTGAAACCCGAACCTTAATCTACGAAAAACATTGTAAAAATCCAAATAATCAGAGGCAAACATTTACATGTTGGAGCTGTAAAATAAAAGGCCATCACTACCTTGGCAGATTGTATTGTTCTCTCAAAATAATGGTCTTTTATAATTTTGACACAGTACGCTCAAGGTGAAACAACAAAGAAGGCATGTGGAAGGCCCTGGATTTCTGTATAGTGAGTACAATAGGCCATTGGCTTACTGGCCATTTCATGACCCTCTGTCTTTGCCAAGGGAAATCCATCTGATTTTAAGTTTAAATAACACCTTCTAACAGATGCTTCTAGGTTGGCCTTTGAATGAAACTGGGGAGAGTCTATCAGTCAATGTGACAAACGAGCAGTGACTCATTAAGCGCCATACAATTTTATATGTGTTCGTTTGTAGTCTTTCTCGAGCAAAGCTTCAAGTTGCCCAGTACCTCTGTCTGGCAAGATCAAACTTCATCAGTGCTCTAGAAATAAATTGGGTAATATTAAAAATCTTCCTCAGAGCTCCTTCCAGCTCCATGTATATCAGGTTGCGTACCGTATCATCTGGGGAATTGCACGGCTGGTAGAAGAACCTGAGAATTCGTACAGGCTTAAAATGTGATGCTAAGCATGCCTGCTTCAAGGCATGTGGCTTTGGCTGACATTTCCCACCTCAATAAAGCTTTTCAAAAGTTTACACTTTAGTTCATTTAGGATCTGATGGTACCATAGACACAAACATTCAACCTTAACGAGCCTTTGGGGATGTTTTCAAGTCTTTCTTATGGCTAGTATACTATTACTTTCCACTAATGCGTGCAGCACCAACATTCCTCTCAATCAATCATTGGATTTGTAGAGCATGCTACTCACCCGTGAGGGTCTAAAGGTGCTTGGGGGGGGGGAGTAGCTGCTACTGCTCGAACAGCCAGGTCTTGAGGAGTCTCCTGAAGGTCAGTAGGTCTTTGGTCTGACGTAGGTGGATGGGGAGGGTGTTCCAGGTCTTGGCAGCGAGGTAGGAGAATGATCTGCCACCGGTTTTTGACCTGTGGATGCGTGGGACGGTGGCGAGGGCGAGGTCGGTGGAACAGAGCTGATGGTTCAGGGTGTAGAAGGTGAGACGATCGTTGAGGTATGCTGGTCCGGTATTGTGGAGTGCTTTGTGGGCGTGGGTTAGGAGTTTGAATGTGATCCTTTGGTTGATGGGGAGCCAGTGTAGGTCGCTCAGGTGGGCTGTGATGTGGCTGGGGCGGGAGATGTTGAGGATGAGGCGTGCAGAGGCGTTCTGTATCCGTTGCAGTCTGTTCTGGAGAGCGGCCGTGGTTCCCGCGTAGAGAGCGTTGCCGTAGTCTAGTCTGCTGCTGACGAGGGCCTGGGTGACCGTCCTTCTTGTTTCGGTAGGGATCCACCTGTATATTTTGCGAAGCTTCAGAGGGTGTTGAAGCAGGAGGATGTGACGGCGTTTTCTTTTTGGGTCATGGATAGCGATGAGTCAAGGATGGAACCCAGGTTGCGGGCGTGGTTGGTGGGAGTTGGTGCAGCTCCCAGCGGTGCAGCCACCAGGAGGCATCCCAGACAGAGGGGGTGGGGCAGAGGATGAGGACCTCTGTCTTATATGAGTTCAGCTTTAGGTGACTGTTCTTCATCCAGTTGACAACGGCCTTCATACCTTCATGGAGCTTGGTGTTGGCGGTGCCGGGATCCTTGGTGAGGGAGAGGATCAGCTGGGTGTCGTCGGCATATGAGACGATGTTGAGGTTGTGAGATTGGACAGTTTTGGCGAGCGGTGCCATGTAGACGTTGAAGAGTGTCATGCTGAGGGAGGATCCCTGTGGTACGCCGCAGATGGTCTTGGTGGCTTCCGATCAGAAAGGAGGGAGGAGGACTCTGTGTTCTGTCGGAGAGGAAGGAGGTGATCCAGTCCAGGGCTTTGTCGCGGATCCCTGTGTTGTGGAGGCGTGTGCGCAGGGTGTGGGTTGCGGTTTTGCGTTTGTCAAGAAGGTCCTGATGTCCTCGGTGGCAACGATGAGGGCGGTCTTGGTGCTGTGATTGCTGCGAAAGCCGGATTGGGACGGGTCCAGAATGTTGTTTTCCTCCAGGTGGTGGGTCAGTTGCCTGTTGACGATCTTCTCAATAACCTTCGCCGGGAACGGAAGCAGGGAGATGGTGCGGTAGTTTTTGAGGTCCTTAGGGTCCGCCTTAGGTTTCTTGAGTAAGGGGTTGATCTTGGCGTGCTTCCAGCTTTCCGGGAAGGTGGCGGTCTCGAAGGAGCTATTGATGATCATACGGATTTGGGGGGAGATGACGGAGCTTGCTCTGTTGTAGTTGTAGTGCGGGCAGGGGTCCGATGGAGAGCTGGAATGAATGGTGTTCATTACTTTCTGACGGCACAGTTGTAGGTGGGTTTCTTGATTGGGGTGAGAGCGTTGGCGCAGTCGTCAATCTGTTGCCTGAGGTTGCGGGCGGCTGTGTCGGCGTCGGTGGTGTCAACTGGTGGGGCTGGGATGAAGATCAGCTGGTCGTTGGTGACCTTGTTCCAGCTGCGGCGGGGATTGGTTGTGGGTGGTGGTGCGTGGTGGGTTTGTCGAAGGTGAAGTGGATGCAGTGGTGGTCAGTCCAGTGGAGTTCGGTGGTGTGGCTGCTGGCGGACAAGATGGGGTCGAGCATGTGTCTGGCGGAGTGGGTGGGAGATGTGGCGAGCTGTTTGAGACCGAGGTTGGCGAGGTTGGCGAGCAGGGTGGTGGAGTTGCTGTCATTGGTGTTTTCAATAGAGTTTACCAATCTATACTTCTGGGTATATGCTGAGCTGGATGAATTAGTCGAAACAGAATCCTTAAATATTCTTTCTCATTAACAGCTTACAGTGCGGCCTTTTCAAGTCTCTGTTTAAATTTAGGTTTTACCTCATCTTTTGAATAAATGGTTATCTTGCTTTTCGATGTAATTTGATGCAGTGGGAGTGGAATGTTCCAAACCATTCCGGTTTGAGTTTCAGCCAGCAAAATAAGAGCATACGTGTAGCAAATGCATCTTTTTGCATGTTCACCTCCACTTTTTGAGACTGATGCTGCTGGTTTTTTTTACTTAGAGAGTGCACTGAGGCCTGCTAATCAGACCTCAGTGCTAGCAACTCATATAAAAGTATGTTTGATTGGCTATCCCCAATTGACATGCACTGCCATACTTATAAGTCCTTGGTATATGGTACCCAGGCACCTAGGGCATGTAAGGCAGAGTGTCCACAAAGGACTGCAGCACTGTTTGTGCCAACCTGCATGTTGAAAATGTGAAAGACACCTCAACCTGCCACTGCAGACTGAAAGAGCAGTGTGCCACACTGCTAACTCGATGTTGTCATTATCTCTAAAGGCAAAGGTACCACTTCCCTTCAGTGTATATATCAGACTCCCCTAAAGAAGGCCTAACAAGTCCTATGGCAGGGAGCAATATACCCTTGAGGTAGACATATGTTTTAATATGTCATTTCAGCAACACTTCCAAATTGTCATTTTCCTGGGGAAGGTTATGAGCCCATTTGGCTAACACAGGGTTAAATGCATTACACTTAAATGCATCAAACTTCTGAATGGGTCCAACTAACCTGGCCAAGTAAGGTATCAAATTAATGGGAAATTACACCAGATCTGATGGTCATATTAGATTTAATGTCTGTTAATTTTAAGGAACTTATAGAAAGTTGCTACCCTGCACTCCAGCTAGTACAGTAGCCTCAAAAAAGGCCATTTACATTTAGACGGGTTTCTGACTGTCTGGGGAGACATGTGAATGACTCCCAGGCCAAGGAACAAAAGCATTAGCCCAGGGGGCAAGGTGTGACCTCCTCCCCCAGGAAAGCTGCAGATGGTGTTGGCTCAAAAGGCGAGCTTCAAAGGTGAAGCTGCATTTGAAGGGCTGCTGACCACAACACTCCTCAGCAGGATGCCTTTTGTTCCTGCAGATATCTATTAGAAAGGGCCAAGAGGGAGAAACCAGTGTTAGAACTGGTTTTCACATGGGTGAGTAGCCCACTGGTAGCCACAAAGCCACACCAGAGGGTGGGCTATCTTACTCCTCAAAACCAAGGAAGGGTCGTGCCATCTTGGAAGGGGCAAGAATGGGACACTCTGGAATAGCCAGACGCCACACATCGCAGGAACATTGTCACTAGGAAGGAGGGTACTCAGTAACCCATTGGCTAGTGACCGTGTTTTTCCCTCGGGGCATGTTTCTGGGATACAATGGGCACCACTGGCACCCACACCCTCAGTTCACGTTTGGAGAAGAAGAAAGGGCCAAAGAAGGCTTGTCCTGTTGCTTTAGATTGTGCAAAGAGAGGCTGCACTGCTGAGAAGACTGCACTACCAGCATTTTTGGGCTACTGAGCTGGGACCCTGCCCGTGGCTCCTGACCTCAGAAAAACTCGATTTCCCCTCTTCACCAACTCCAGTGACTTCAAAGATCAGGCGGCTGCTCCCCTGGAATCTGCTACAGGGATACAAGAGCAGGAAGAGCCCACCTCGACAAAGTGGCAGCCCTGTGGAAGTTTCTCTGCTACCAGTTGTGGACGTACCAACAAAGGAATCCGAGATAGCCAGAGTCTACACCCAAGTCTGCTGGACCGAGAGAGCTGTCAGTATAAGAGCACAAGACCCCACCAAAGGTTTTGCCTCCAACCGCACTGTATCGTCGCCAGTGGCACAGCCGCTGCTGTGCAATCACTGCAACAAGGAGGACTTCGAGGAGCGTCAATCCATGTGACAAGGTTCATCCCACATTACCCATGGACCGAGAAACCACCACAGCGACACTCCTGTTAACTTCACCACAACTGAAGCATCCTTGTGAGCATCTTTGCCTGTATCCATCAGCATTAGGACCACTCCATCGTTTCCTATGGCAGTCGGATGTTAAAGTTGGAAACTTACTTTAAAATTACTCTGCTGGCCAGGTAGCTAGGCAAAGTATCCTTTCTGGTCCCCTAGACCTTGTCCCTCTTGGATTTAGTCACCCATGCCGGAATACTCCAACATTTTTTTCAAACTTTCCAAAAGTTTTCAAACTTTACGTTTATCATTGCTTGTTTGTGCTTACATTTAAAAGTATTTAAAAGTTCTAAAATCTATAACTCTGGAACCATCCAGCTGATTCTGATGATCAAGAACTCTAAAAATTCATAAAAATAAGCTGTATTTGTATACATTGTTGTTGTGTCCTTTTATTGGTCTGTAATTTTCTTATTATGCTATATGATGCTGTTAAATGCTTTACCCTAAGGCCCACATGCACAAAGCTTTTTTCTAGTCGCAAACAGGCCGATTCTCAGAATCGGCCCGTTTGTGACTAGAAAAATATTTTTGGCATGTACGAAGCATAAATTGCAATTCGATAACTTGTTACCGAATCGCAATTTGGGTCTTGCAATTCAGTATTAGGAAGGGGCGCGTTCAGAGCATCCCTTTCTAATACCGAATCTGAATGGTACGTATGATTGTTTTGCGACCGTGAATGCGGTTACAAAACAATCACAGCTAACACCAATTTCAAGTTGGTGTTAACCCATTTGCTAACAGGAAAGGGTCCCGAAGGGACCCCTTCCCCATGACCCCTTCCCCTTTGTGAAAGGAAGTGCCAATATTTTTCCAGAGCAGGTCGTGGTCCAAAGGACCACGACCTACTCTGAAAAAATGAAGAAAAAAACTTTATTTTTTTTGTTTAAAATGCATCCTGTTTTCCTTTAAAGAAAATGGGCTGCATTAAAAAAAAAATTGCTTTATGTAAAAAACAGTCACAGGCATGGTGGTCTGCTGTCCCCAACAGGTCACCATCCCTATGAGTGTGACCATTCCCAATGGGGTCGCAAATAGCGACCTGCCTCATGAATATTGATGAGGTAGGCCTTTGCGAACCCATTGGGAATCGCAAACAGTGTACTTAACACTGTTGTACATTTTGTTTTGCAACTCGCAACTTGCTATTCCCAAATGGAGCGAGTCGCAAAACAAAAGATCATACATCTGGCCCCAAGTTCCTTTATTGAGCCTTACTTCTCACAGCTACAGCTATCCAGGGTGAAGCTAGAGGTTAAGTAAACAAGACTGCTCTTTCCCAAAGGGGTCTCTGTGAATGTACGCCACAATAAGGCTACCTAGCCCTATCATATAATACACCCAGATCCTCACATTGGTGCCAGGTAGTGTGGTTGAGAACTTGTGTTTAGCTGTACCATATAGTTAATATGTTGATACCTACTGATAAAGGACTGACTGAGGTGACAAAGAAGAAACATTTTAATTTTTGCCATGTTCTGAAAATTCAAAAGGCACCTGCTTTCCAGAAGAAAAAGCATTAGTAGTAAATAAGTGTTTGTCCTACAAAAAGTCTTCAAAGATGGAGAGCAAAGGAATTGACCTTACTATCCTGCCCACTCTCAAGATCACAGGTATGAGAGCTATGTGCAGGGAGAGATAATGTATCCTGGGAATACTGCATCAAAGGAAGAGCTAACCATGGCCCTCAAAGATTGCGAAGAATCCAGGAGAGCCCATGTTGTGATTGAGGAGGAGGTAACCCCCAATAACAGTGGAGATGAGTTGAATGCAGCAGGATTTGACAACAATGGTAGGGGATGACAATTCAAATGGAGTCCCTACAGTCAGCTCCAAGAGGAATTCTCTGGCTGGGAGTGAAAGACATTCCATCTGGGAGGATTCAATCGGAGCAGTCGGACCTTACAGTCCAGCTGAACCTGCTGGAGATCCAGAGGAAGAGGCTGGCCTTAGGGGAGAAAAGACTGGCCCTAGAAGAGCAGAGGGTCAGGATGAGGATGAACGAAAGGTAATTCCAGGTGGTGCCTATAACCACAGATTGCCCAAGGTGGTTGTGAATAAATACACTGAGGGTGATGACATAGACAAGTGTCTAGCATCCTTTGAGAGATCATTAGGATGAGGAGGGTGAGTGCATCATATTGGGGGTCCTTACTATGGGAACCGGTACCTACAGTAAGGAAATATAGATTGCTGACACTAGAGGATGAGGTGACACAATCTTACACACAAAGGATGCACTTTTAGAGCTATTTGGTCTTACTGGTGAAGAATACAGTAACAAATTTAGGAACACCCAAAAAGGAGCAACACAGTCATGGGAAAGCTCTGTAGATGCCTCTGTAAAATCACTTGATGGCTGGATTAAGGGTAATAAGGTAGATACCTATGGAGACGTATACAATTTAGTGGTTAAAGAACACATTATAAGAACTTGTGCCTCAGAGAAGTTACACCAGTATCTGGTATACTCTAAGCCGTGAAGCCCTAGAGAGCTTGGGAAGACAGCTGATGAGTGGGTACGCACTACAGTATCCAAGAAGTCCCAAGGAGGTGAATGTAAAAAGGTGGGACAGGCCCCCTCTCAGGGGAAAGATGGGAGGAAGTTTAAAAAGAGTGACAAACCTAAAGAGGCCCCAAAAGATGTCCAAGGTGAGAAGCCCAGATCCACATTCCAATACCAAAAGGTGAGGGGGGTATTGGGGAAAGAACTATGACCCATTGAAGGCTGTGATTTGCTTTGATTGCAGATTGCCAGGCACAAGAAGGGAGATGCTGCATGCACAAAGAAATCACCCACTGGTGATAGTTCCAAAGGAATTGCCCATTTAGGGATGGGAATAGAGGTGGTCCTTGGAGATCCCAAGGGGCACACTGAAGCCATTTTAGTTCCCTTGGGTGGTGAGAACATTGAACCTTTTGCCCACTGGCCTGCAGATATGGAGAAGTACAGACAGTGGCCCAAAATAATGGGGTGGAAGTTCAGACTTTGAGGTGCCAGCATAACCATGGTGATGACCAAGCTAGTTTCCCAAAGCCAGATTCACATGAAGTGCATGAGATAGTAGACTCCATTAATGTAAAGTCTCATCCCATAGGAGTGGCTGACTTTGAATGGGGGGGAGTTACTTGCCTTTAGAGAGTACCCGTGTCCCCATCCATTCAAGTGGAGTGTATACTGGGCAACAACTTAGAAGCTTCTGCTTGAACAGAGGTAGGTAGAAGGACACATGCAGCAATGTTGTGTCTCTCTGAGTGAGAGTGGGACTCCACTAGAGCACAAAAGGCCTTAAGGGAAAGTCAAGGGACTGTGGATACTGAAAGAGTGGACCAAGTCCATAGCAACAAGAAGAGTGGGAGCCTGGAAAGGCCTTTTCCCAGAGTCCTCAGAGCTAAGAGAAACCTAACCCTCAGGGGGAGGGCCTGCTCTCTGCAGAGGAGGGAACTGCCCTGAAGGACTGGCATGACCAGGCAAAACATAATAGAGCAGAGGGATGCTCCAGAGAGGACTTGAGAAAGGGGCAACAGACCTGGCCCACTCTTGAAGGTCTGAGACAGTTGGCTGTCAGACAAGAGGAAGAGAAGTCACAGGTACCTGTAAAGTATACTGTGAGGAGGAACTCCTGTATTTTGAAGCAAGGGACCCTAAACTAGAGGTAACCAGGAGTGACATATCCGTTCACCACACCATACCATCCACAGAATAATGGCCTTGTAGAAAGATTCAACAACACCATGAAAGGTATGATCATGGGTTTACCAGATAAACCAGATGGGATGCTCTTCTCACATGCCTACTGTTTGCCTACAGGGAGGTCCCATAACAATACAGAGAGTTTTTCCTTAACCTAGCCCATGACATCCCCTAAGCTGGACATCTGGGACAGGCTAAAACCTGGGGCAGGTTAGTCAACCATTTGTATTTCCAGATGTCAGAGATGGTAAAGGAGGTATGTCACTCCTATGTCACATGTAAGGTCAGTGGCAACGGAAGTGGCAAGCCAAAGTCTCCCCTCATACCACTTCCACTGGTGGAGACATACTTTGAGAGGGTAGGGATTGATATGGTTGGTTCCCTAGACCCACCTACTGCCTCGGGCACATGTACATCGTAGTGGTAGTGGATCATGCCACTAGATATCCATAATCTATTCAATTTAGGACAGCAGCTGCACCTGCAGTGACGAAACCCCTACTTAATATTTTTATGGAGTTCCTTTCAGATAGGGGCACAAACTTCCTTCCTGCCTATCTAAAACCAACGTGGGATGAGTGTGGGTTGACATATAAGTTTACCACACCATACCATCCACAGAGTGTTGGCCTTGTAGAAAGATTCAACAAGACCATGAAAGGTGTGATCATGGGTTTCCCAGATGAACTCAGGAGAAAATGGGATTTTCTTCTCCCATGCCTACTGTTTGCCTACACAGAGGTCCCTCAGAAAGGAGTAGGATTCAGTACTTTTGAACTGCTCTTTGGACACCCTGGCAGGGGTCCCTAAAGCCTGGTTAGAGAAGGTTGGGAACTACCCCCTCAAGGAGCCCAAACAGGATATTCTAGATTATGTACTAGGCGTCCACTCTAGGATGGCAGAGTACATGAAGAAGGCAAACAAGAACTTGGAGGATAGCCAGGAGCTTGTAAAGCACTGGTATGACCAGAAGGCTTCACTGGTGGAATACCCAGTTGGCCAAAAGGTTTGGGTGTTAGAATTAGTAGCACTCTGAGCCTTTCAAGACAAATGGACTGGGCCCTACCCTGGCTTAGAGAAGAAAAGTGGAGTCACATACTTGGTGGAATTAAGTACTCCAAGACACCCCCACAAGGTTATACTTGTGAATAGGCTCAAACTCCATCATGACAGAGCTGTCATGAATATGCTCATGGTGACTGATGGTGAAGAGGAGAGGAAAGTGAACGTCTCCCAGATCTGATGTCAATAAATGTCAGGAATGGGTTAGTGGAAGGAGCAGTACTCTTTTCAACCCTGAGTAGACAGCACCAAAGTGACTGTCCAGACTTGCTGAGACAGTTTGCTGACTTGTTTTCCCTGACCCGTGGTCTGACCACATGGTGTACACATGATGTGGACACAGGTGACAGTTTACCTGTCAAAAGTAAAATTTACAGATTGGCAGACCAAGTCAATGCTAGCATTAAAGAAGTGGTTCCACAAATTCTAGAGTAAGGGGTGATTGAGCCCTCCAGTAGTCCTTGGGCCAGTCTAGTAGTTTTTGTGCCCAAACCAAATCCAAATCCAAAAGGTGGGAAACCTGAGTTAAGATTATGTGTGAACTAAAGCCAAGACTGATGCTCACCCCATTCCAAGAGTTGATGAGCTCATTGATAGGTTGGCGGCTGTCAAATATCCGAGTACCTTTTCCACAACATCAAGTTATTGGCAGATAGTCCTCACACCTGGAGCAAAGGAGAGGTCTGACTTTTCAATCCCAGAAGGGATTGCCTTTTTGATTGAAAAATGTATTTGCCAGCTTCCAGAGATTAGTGAATAAAGTACTTTCAGGCCTGGAAAACTTCAATGCAGCATATCATGATGATATTGCTGTATTTAGTTCCAGCTGGGAGGATAACCTGGTCCACCTCAAGGAAGTGCTTCAAGCCCTTCAACAGGAAGGGCTGACTATCAAGGTAAGTAAGTGAAAGATAGGGCAAGGGTATGTAGTGTACCTGGACCACGATGTTGTTGGAGGCCATGTACAGCCTCTTCAACCCAAAATTTAGACAATTCTGAACTGGGAGGCTTCAATGACTTAGACCAAGTTCAAGGTCGTTTTAGGCCTGCCTGGGTAGTATAGGAGATTTGGTAAAGGTCATGGTGCCATACTGGCACCATTAACTGAGCTAACCTAAAAATAATTTGGACTGACTTTTGTCAAAAGGCCTTTGACTCCCTTGAGGAAGCTATGTGCTCAGCACCTGTCCTAAAAGTACCAGACTTTAGTAAAGAGTTTGTTGTCCAAATGAATGCTTGAGAACATGGGAGTAGGGAAGTTCTGTCACAGCTAAACGACCAAGGTCTAGATCAGCTGGTTGCCTTCATTAGCAGGCGACTACTCTCCAGAAAACAATTTTAGAGTGCCATTGGGAGGGAAGCCTGTGCCGTGGTTTGCCCCTGCTGAAGCTAAGACCCTACCTATTTGGGACTCATTTCACAGTTCAAACTGACCACAGGCCTCTCAGATGGCTGATGAAGATGAAAGGAGAGAACCACAAACTATTGAGGTGGTTTATTTCCCTACATGATATGGACTTTACAGTGGAACACAGACCTGGGACTGACCATGCCAACGCAGATGGACTCTACAGGGTTTTCCAATTAGACAAAGAGAATCACCAGGATAAGGATTAAATTCGTCATCACCTTTCGTCTCAGAGGGGGCCCTGTAAGGAAATACATATTTTTGCATGTTTACCCCACTTTTTGGGTGTTATTTTGACTTTGAGACTGCACTGAGGCCTGCTAACCAGATCTCAGTGCTAGTGTTCTAACCCTATGCAAAAGTATGTTTGATTGGTTATCCCTAATTGGCAAGCAGTGTCTTACTTATAAGTCCCTAGTACATGGTACCCAGGTACCCAAGACATGTAGGGCAGAGTGTCCACACAGGACTGCAGCACTGTTCATGCCATCCTGCATGTACAAAACATGAAAGACTCGTCCGCCTGCCAGTGTAGACTGAAAAAGCAGTGTGCCATGCTGCTAACTCGACTATGCCATTATCTATAATGACAAAGGGACTACTTCCCTTAAGTGTATATCTTGGACTCCCTGAAAGCAGGCCCACCAAATCCTATGAAAGGGAGCAATATACCCTCAAGTTAGGCATATGTTTTAATATGTCCTTCCAGCAACACTTCCAAATTGTTGTTTTGCTGGGGAAGGTTAGGAGCCCCATTGGCTAACACTAGGTTAAAAGGTTTACACTTAATGTGTCTAACTTCCGAATGGGACCACCTAACCAGGTTAAGTAAGGTATCAAATTAATGGTCAATTTAAACCTGATCTGATAATTAGATCGGATTTAATGCCCCTAATAATTTTAAGAAACGTTTAGAAAGTTGCTACCCTGCACTCCAGCTAGTACAGTGGCCTCACCAGGCCATTCACACTGAGACAGGTTTCTGACTGCCTGGGAAGACAAGTGAACGACTCCCAGTCCAGGGAACGATGTGTGACCTCCTCCCCCAGGAAGGCTGGAAAGGGTGTTGGCCCAAAAGACGAGCTTTAAAAGTGAAGCTGCCTTTGAAGGGCCACTGTCCACAACACTCCTGAATGGGATGCCTTTTGTTCCTGCAGACATTTAGGAGACAGGGCCAAGAGGGAGGAACCAGTGTTAGAACTGGTTTTCCTGTGGGCATGTAGCCCACTGGTAGCCACACCCCGAGGGTGGGCTACCTTGGTCCTCATGACTAAGGAAGGGTTGTGCCATCTTGGAAGTGGCAAGAATGGGGCACACTGGGATACCAGGTGCTACACATAACAGGAACTTCATCACTAGGAATATGGGACTCAGTAGCCCTTTGCTAATGAGTGTGTGGTCCCCTTGGGGCTTGTTTTTGGGATAAAATGGGCACCCCTGGCACCCTCAGTTCACATTTAGAAAAGAAGAAAGGACCAAAGAAGCTTGTCCTGCTGGCCTTGGATTGTGCAAAGAGGGGCTGTACCGCGGAGAGGACTAGCTTCATTTTTGGCCTAGTGAGCTTGGACACAGGCTGTGGCTCCTGACCTTGGGAAAACTAATTTAATCAACTCCAGTGACTCAAAGGATCATGTCAGGAGATTACCCATTAAATCAAACTTCCACAGGAGCAGATGCTCTTTACCCAACTCCTTCCAACAAATGCATGCTCAGACTTTAACTGATTATCTGAACTCTGCATCCGCTACGGGGAAAGGGGAATGGGAATAGAAAAAGAGAGACCGCCTCTAGATCCAGTTCCAGCCTGTGTTTCCCACTTGAAGATAGGATATTCAGTGTGTGTCTCTGAAAACCTGCACCTTCTTATTGGGATTTCTTTAAAGGAAGGACCTGCAGTCGGTGATAAGCGCACAGATAAGTACATTCCTACTGTGCATTCAACTGCTAAGCCATTCACATTCACCCAGTTCTATCGTTTTCCTAACCTGGATCTTTTGAGAGACTATCCACTCTCTAAGAGAACAATGTTAACTTAATATCTTCTTTTCTCCAGGAGTCAGAGGTTTCGAAGGTTCTCTGGAGAGCAGTTAAAAAGTTCACAAATATACAAACTACTAATGTCTTTTACAAGAAACGGAAACTCCTTCTCAAGGTTCAGTTTTCTCAATGACAGTCTCTTGGAATTAGTTTGAGCAATGAGGTTTGTCTCTAAGACTGACAAGTCTGCAAAGCAAAGAGTTTTTGAATAAATATGTACATATATATATATATATTGGCAAGACTGGAAATCATCCAAAAGGATTCCTTACTGCAGCTGCTTGAAGTTCTGTTAAGCCAAAATAAATTCACCTCAGAAAGCCGTTAGTCAGTTGTTGGAAGAAGGAAAAAAATTCAGCTTCTTCAAAAGGGAAAAAGTAGCTTGTGTGCACACCGTAACAAGAAAAATAATTAATTACTCAAAACTGGAAGAATTCTCTATGAAACGAAGCGCCTCAGGAACACTGCTCATTCTCCTCAGGATGACAGTTGAAGTGCAGGGCTCCCAGAGAGAAACAGCTGGAGGGAAGCTTCAGCACGAGACTAAGGTAGAAACACTAGAGCGCTGACCTCACAAGGATTTGTGGCCACCATCTTGAGTGGCAGTTAAACCTGAAGAAGCTAGTTCTAAGAACAGCCTCCGCAAGAGCCACCGGGAGTGAGGACGCTGCTGCAACCAACGTGGGTACAAGGAAAAGGGGAATCGTTTTTGCTGAGGGAAGAACTTAACAGCGCTGGCAATAGTTTTCCTGACAGATCAGGTGGCTGGTTCCCTGGAACCAGATACAGGGACAAAAGAGCAAAAAGAGCCCAACTTGACAAAGTAGTTGCCCTCGTGGAAGTTTCCCTGCTACCAGTCACCGGGCGCAACAGCAAAGGAATCTGAGATGGCCAAAGCCTGCACCCAAGTCTGCTGGATCTGGGAGAGCTGTTTGAGACTGGATTCATTACATTACAGGTGCATAAGCTCTCACCGAAGGTTTTGCCTCCAACATCAGTGCATGGTCGTCAGTTGCACATCCGCAACTGTGCACCCACTGCAACAAAGAGGACTTTGAGGGACATTGAACAATGTGAACAGGTTCGCCCACATCACCCGTGGACCGAGGAACTGCCACAGATGCCACTGTTGACCACACCACAACTGGTGCATCTTTGCTTGTATCACAAAGCATCAGGACCATTCCATTGTTTCCTACGGCATTGGGATGTTTAAGTTAGAAGCTTGCTTTAAGATCACTCTGATGACCAGGCAATTGTGCAAATTATTCTTTCTGGCCTCCTAGACTTTGTCCCTGTCGGAGTTGGTTGCCCTAGCTGGGCCGGGATACTCTACCTAACTTTATCAAACTTTCCAAAAGTTTTCAAACTTTACTTTTACCAGTGCTTGTTTGCAGTTGCATCTAAAAGTATTTAAAAGTTCTAAAATCTGTAACTCCGGAACCCTCCAGCTGATGGTGGCGATCAAGGAATCATAAAACGAGCTCTATTTTTATAAATTGTGGTACTTTTTTTTTATTAGTGTGTGATTTTGTTATTCGGCTATATGGTGCTGTTAAATGCTTTACACTAGTGGTTCCCAACCTGTGATCCGTGGACCCCTGGGGGTCCGCGAAGCTTCCTCAGGGCGTTTGCGACTGCTTACAAATTAAATAATATTAACAGATTATTAAAATCTATAAAAATAAAATGGCTAAATGTACAATTGAAATTTTTAAAACGCGCTGTAAATATCAAGGAATTTGAAATTGGAGGCTAAAAATTAAACTGGGATCTTCAGATTGATTCATGGGAGCAGTGCAAGTGCATCAGACAGAATACAGTATGGCTGATGTGTGGCTTCAATTGAATTTAGAAACGCTCCAACCTTCCTATTAAAATTACATTTTATTTTTTGTATTATATTTGTTTGCAAATTGAATAAAATGTGTTATCATTTGTGTATGTGTATTTATTGTTGTAGGAAAGTACCTTCTTGCCTGGCATGTTACCCCCATTTTTACTTGTGTGTATGTTTGCTTTTGCCTGTGTCACTAGGATCCTGATAGCCAGGACCCCAGTGCTCATAAAGTATGCCCTGTATGTGTTCTCTGTATGGTGCCTAACTGTATCACTGAGGCTCTGCTAACCACAACCACAGTGGTTATGCTCTCTCTGCTTTTAAAATTGTCACTGCAGGCTAGCGACTAATTCTACCAATTCTCATTGGCACACTGGAACACCCTTATAATTCCCTAGTATATGGTACCTAGGTACCCAGGGTATTGGGGTTCCAGAAGATCCCTATGGGCCTATGGGCTGCAGCATTTCTTTTGCCACCCATGGGGAGCTCAGACAATTCTTACACAGGCCTGCCACTGCAGCCTGCGTGAAATAAGATAGCCGTCCAGCCCACACCAATGAAATCAACAATCTGTCTAGTCTTTTGAACAGCCGTGCCGGAAACAGAGAGTTCTGATCCAGACAAAGACACTGTGGCAGAAACACCATCTTAGCCACAACCGCCCTCCCCATCACCGAAAGAGGTAGTCTGTTCCAAAACAGAACCGAGCGCTCAAGACCGGACACCACTCATTCCACATTATGTTTCTCATTCGCCACCACAGTGTGAGTAACTCAAATAACTGAGGGGCATATTTATACTCCGTTTGCGCTGAATTTGCGTCGTTTTTTTCGACGCAAATTCGACGCAAAACTAACTCCATATTTATACTTTGGCGTTAGACGCGTCTAGCGCCAAAGTTCATGGAGTTAGCGTCATTTTTTTGCGTGAACACCTTCCTTGCGTTAATGATATGCAAGGTAGGCGTTCCCGTCTAAAAAAATGACTCTGAGGCATGTGCGTGGTATTTATACTCCCGGGCAAAAATGACGCCCGGGAGTGGGCGGTGCAAAAAAACCCGCATTTGCGCCGGATTTTAACGCCTGGGTCAGGGCAGGCGTTAAGGGACCTGTGGGCTCAGAAGGAGCCCAGAGGTGCCCTCCCCTGGCCCCAGGGACACCCCCTGCCACCCTTGCCCACCCCAGGAGGACACCCAAGGATGGAGGGACCCACCCCAGGGACATTAAGGTAAGTTCAGGTAAGTATTTTTTTCTTTTTTTTTTTGTGGCATAGGGGGGCCTGATTTGTGCCCCCCTACATGCCACTATGCCCAATGACCATGCCCAGGGGACATAAGTCCCCTGGGCATGGCCATTGGGCAAGGGGGCATGACTCCTGTCTTTGCTAAGACAGGAGACATGTTAATGGGGGTTGGGCGCCAAAAATAAATGGCGCAAATCGGGTTAAGGCGATTTTTTTGCCTCAGCCTGACTTGCACCATTTTTGGACGACCAAACGCCATTTTCCCCTACGCCGGCGCTGCCTGGTGTACGTCGTTTTTTTTCCACGCACACCAGGCAGCGCCGGTCGGCTAGCGCCGGCTAACGCCATTCAATAAATACGGCGCCCACATGGCGCTTCAGAATGGCGTTAGCCGGCGCTAATTTTTTTGGCGCAAAACTGCGTTAGCGCAGTTTTGCGTCAAAAAGTATAAATACGGGCCTAAATATCTAAAGTTTTCAAGGTCCTACCTAAGCCCCATCTCTGGTAACTCCTCCTGGGGGGCACCACAGAGAGAACCCAATAGGAACATAAGTGATTTCTTCCTGTTCACCTGGAGGCCAGACATGGCCCCAAAAGCCTCCAACAGCTGCAACAACACAGGCACAGAAGCACTGGGCTCATGAAGATATACCAGGGCATCATCTGCATATAGGGAAACAATGTGGGGGGTCTGCCCCACCTGAATACCCCAAGGTTCCAATTCCTGTCAGACCCAGATTGCCAGTGGCTCCACCGCTAAGGCAAAAAGAAGCAGCAAAAGCAGACAGCCCTGTCTGGTTCCCCTGCCAATCACCCAGGATTCTGAGAGCTTGCCTCCCACCTGCACACATGCAGAAGATGCAGTATATAGCAGATTCACCCATGCACAGAACTGTGGGCCGAACCCCATACTGCGCAGCACCGCCAGAAGATAGCCTCATTCCACCAAGTCAAAGGCCTTCTCCAGGTCCAATGACACTAGTAACAATTCATCTTCCTCACCCTAAGTTTCATGCAGCACATGAGCCAAGCGGCGTAGGTTATAAGTCGTGCTACGACCAGGAATAAAAATGCATTGATCATCATGCACAAAGCTCCGGTTTACTACTCAGAGCCGAGTAGCCAGTATCTTGCACAGGATCTTCACATCACTGTTCAGCATAGTAAGCGGGCGATAGGCGAAGGGATCACCGAGATCCCCCCCGGGTTTGAGCATCAAACACACAATGCTCTGGTGCATGGCTTCCGGCAGTTTACCCCGCTGCCGAGCCTCCTCAAATACCGCCAACAATTTTTCATGCAGAAGAAGAGGAAACGCTTGATACAGCTCAATGGGGAACCCATCGCCCCCCGGTGACCTAGATTTCGCCAATGCCGCCACAGCCTCACTCACTTCCTCTGCCAGTATTTGCCGCCTCAAGAGTCTCCGTACACTCTGATTCCAGCCGCGGAAGCCACATGAACTGTAGGAACCTCCCTAAATCATCATCCGGGACTGAAGCCCCTCGATACTCACTGCAGATGCTCCACCAACACCTGAAGGATATCCTTGTGATTGGTAATTGTCTCACCATTGGCATTTCTAATGTGTAAAATGGGGGAAGTCTCCACTTCCCATTTTAGGATCCATGCCAATAATTTATCAGATTTGTCTCCCTCCCTGTGCAGGCGCTGTCTATATGCTCTGAGTGTTACCTTACTTAATGTGTCCCAGCAACTGTTCACTGTCTTATTTAACCAGAGTTGCTCCCTCTCAGCCTCCTGTGTTGTTGGCGTCTGATGCTATAGAACCTCCAGCTTGTCTTCCCACTCAGTGAGTTCTTGCTCCATTTGTCTATTCACCCCACATCCGGTACCTATACAGACCCCTCTCACTACAGCCTTTAGCGCCTCCCATTCCATACCCCTAGAATCCGTTGTGGACCAGTTCAAGTCTGTTAGACTTTTCATCTTTGGCGCGGTCTCCCTTAACTTTTTGCCTCTGTTTCCCAGGTTGTTGATGTGTGCTGGACTCTGATTTTGCTGTTTTTGTTACTCTGGGCACTTTACCACTGCTAACCAGTGCTAAAGTGCAAGTGCTCCTTTACAAAATGTGTGTGTAATTGGCTTATTCATGATTGACATATTTCATTTACTAGTAAATGCCTAGTTTAGTGCACTAGAGGTGCCTAGGGCCTGTAAACCAAATGCTACTAGTGGGCCTGCAGCATTGGTTGTGCCACCCACATAAGTAGCTCTGTAATCATGTCTCAGACCTGCCATTGCAGTGTCTGTGTGTGCACTTTTAACTGTAAATTCGACTTGGCATGTGTACCCACTTGCCAGGCCTAAACCTTCCCTTTTCTTACATGTAAGGCACCCCTAAATAGCCCCAAGGGCAGGGTGCAGTGTATGGTTAAGGTGGGACATATAGTAATGTGTTTTATATGTCCTGACAGTGAAATATTGCTAAATTCGTTTTTCACTGTTGCAAGGCCTGTCCCTCTCATAGGTTAACATGGGGGCTACCTTTAAATCTGATTAAAGTGTAGATTCCCTTTGGGAGCGGATGGACATGTGGAGTTTGGGGTCTCTGAGCTCACAATTTGAAAATACATCTTTTAGTAAAGTTGATTTTAAGATTGTGTGTTTGAAAATGCCACTTTTAGAAAGTGAGCATTTTCTTGCTTATACCATTTCTGTGACTCTGCCTGTTTGTGGATTCCCTGTCTGGGTCGGTTTGACAATTGGGCTGGTTGCACCTCACACTAGACAGTGACAAAAAGGGAGCTAGGTTTAGCCTGCATATCCTGATGAGCCATCTGTGCTAGGAGGGAGGGGAGAAGTGGTCACTCACACCTGAAAGGGCTGTGCCTGTCCTCACACAGTGCAGTCTCCAACCCCCTGGTGAGTGTCTGGGGCCTGCAATGTGGCGAAGAATCGACGCACGGAGCTGGAGAAACGATGTGCAGCATCGCTGACGGAGGCTGGGAGATCGCGACCCGCGATGTGTGGTTTTCGGATCATCGTGCGGCTGGATTTCTGATGCAAGTATCGCTAGGCATGTAAAAACATCGCAAGGCCTGCCCGGACCTGAGAGTGCTGACCGGATTGACGCATTGCTCTCCTGCGGAGAGAAGAAATGATGTGCCCGACCCGATAAAAGGAGAAACAACGCAAGGTTTAGCTCGTGAGTGAAATCGATGCATCGCAAGCCTTTTTGACGCTCACTCGCCCGTGCGGAGTTATTTTTGACGCACCCAAGGTACATTTTAACGCTAACAGTGTTAGTGTGTGTTTAAAACTACATGAGGACTCTTTTTGCTTTTTAATTGATGACTTGTGTATGGTGGATTTTTGTTGTTTTGGTCTTCTTTTGTTTAGAAAAATATTATCTATTTTTCTAAACCTGTGTTGTGTCATTTTGTAGTGTTTTCATTAGGTTACTGTGTGTGTTGGTACAACTTTACATCTAGCACTCTGAACTTAAGTCTACTGCTCGTGCCAAGCTACCAAGGGGGTAAGCAGGGGTTAGCTGAGGGTGATTCTCTTTTACCCTGACTACAGTGAAGGTCCTTGCTTGGACAGGGGATAACCTGAATGCCATCCAAAAACACCATTTCTAACAAAGTCCATATAGTCTTTAATGGCATCCGCCACCTTATCACAACACCCACTGTCTGTCAGGAAACTGGGAGGCATACGCCAACTACGTGTTAACCTGGTATTATCAGCTCCCCACTGCAGCTGCATCACTACCAGTGCATGATCAGACAGAAACCTGCCCAAATGACGGACGTCTAGAATCTGTGAGGAGTTTAGTCCACCCAAGAGGATCCGATCTAGCTGACTGTGTGTGTTGTGTGTTTTAGAATGGCAGGTATACTCCCTACCCTCCGGTTGTAGTACCCTCCAGGCGTCCCATAGCCCTAAATTCTGCATCACCTCTGCAAGAGATCTCGTCATCAGCGGTTTAGTCCCCAATCTAGGCGGGAGACGATCCCTCTCGCCATCCAAAATACAATTGTAATCGCCGGCCCATATGATAGGCACATCCACCCCATCCCCCAGATCTCAGGTATACTATCATAAAAGGAGTGAACCCATGCTGTAGTAGAGCCATGGTCAGTTCAAACAGCTTTCATGTGTGCCTAGTGCTTTTGTGCCACACCTTATGCTTAAGCACAGATACAAGTTAATTACATCAAGGAAGTATTGTGTTTACAGTGCTCACTAAGCGCACCAATGCATCCCATCTAGACAACACTACAACCCCACTGAATTTCAGCCATGTACTCTACTAGGACCTCTGGAACATGATGATAATCGAAGCGCTTTGTACCCTCTTCAGGAGCTGGGGCGCTACAACACTAGACATTACATCAACCATGTTTAACAAATACGGTTACGTTGCTGAGAGTCCATTCTCTACCAAAGCGCTTTACCCAAGAAACTGTTTGTGGCAAATCTTCATCTGGGAAGTGTCCTTACACATATGGCTCTTTAGCACCGAGTGCACCAATATGTTCAATCAATAATGCAGCACATGGATTTCTGCGTTCAGGGGCACTGCCCACCTTAAGACCCCAACCAAAGGTCTACGTACTGTGCCATAGCCACATACACTTGTGTCCTGTAGGATAAATGTGGAAGCTCCACGTCTTCCCTTTGAGATCAAGGATAAATGTAATATTGGTTTGCCTAATGGGAAGGGCACTTTCACACACGTATTTAGATTTAAAAAAGGGCACAATCCTGATAATCAGATAAACTCTCCACATTGAAAGCCCCTCAGTTCAAAGTGGTGATACCCCCACCAAACATAAAAATAAAGTGACACGATCTATTCATGAACGTCAAATGAGAGACAGATTTGTGCACTGGAAGTAGTTCCAA
Organism: Pleurodeles waltl; assembly: GCF_031143425.1. Classification (NCBI taxonomy): domain Eukaryota; kingdom Metazoa; phylum Chordata; class Amphibia; order Caudata; family Salamandridae; genus Pleurodeles; species Pleurodeles waltl. The sequence goes on along the minus strand of NC_090437.1, from coordinate 414,440,163 downwards.
AAGGCCTCAAAACACATGGTTGTGGCCTGAACATGGTCTGACACGGATGCTGTGAGAAACTTGCACTGCCTTCAGCCTCAGAGCTCTCAATGTTGCGCCGTCATAAACATGCACTCACAACCTGAACTCACCAAGACAAATAGAGATGCCTCAGTTCACAGTACGCACTATTCAAGAGAAATATTCTACATGAAAAAGGACAGAAACACAACATATTAAAACAAAGCAAATACTCCGGTAAAATGACGTAAAACATGTGAAATGCAAACGGGAATTGTATCAATGACAAGCAATACCTTCAGGGTTTTTACAGTCATTGCTTAGAAATCAATAGGTCTTTTGCCAGTAAAGTTTGGGGCATAACTAAAGTGCCCGAGAGGGACCCGCTTGAAATTACTGTTGGTTCTGAAACACAGTAGGACCCAGCCCGATTCTTCATTAAACTGGTGGAGTCCAGAGTTTGTAGGATCTTTTCTTTAAGGGTAGCCAGGTGGTAGTGCTGCGCTAGGAGCCTGTTTAATTTCTATTGTTTCAATTTCTTGCTCTTCCCCTATAACAAACGGTAGCTTGTGGCCATGGTAAGGGGTGATCCTTGTTGTGATGTCATTGGGGACGGGTCAAAGGGTGGATCATGTTACTGTGAATTATTTCAGCCATTTTATTTAATCGAAATCCACTGAAATCGCCTCGTATCATTCATTTTATGACAAGACCGGAGGCTCTTATTATGCCTTCTTTTCTTGCTTTATTTAAAACAGCAGCAAAAAAGAAAAACTACAAATCCCATGAGCGTGGTGAATACCAGCCAATGGGAAACAAACAATAGTCCATAACCAATAACCAATGGATAACCACTTGAACCCTTATGACGTAACTGGACTACGAACAGCCCTCTTTTCTTGCTGCTCGTAATCCAGTTAAGTCGACTTTTTATTTTCTCTTACATTGTATAATACTTTCACGGTTAATGCGCACGGCGTAATGTTTACTTGATACTAACTTCATGTCTGTCCTAGTCGGCATGTTGCCGCATTTCAGTGGTGCCTTCACGCTCTCCGGCGCGCGCTAATTTCATTAACGGATTTAACCGTTTCTCGCTGCGCGCCATTATCTCGACGACGCGCGAGGAACGGTTCTATCTCGTTTTGCCTCCTGTTATTCGCACAGCGTTTGCCTCGCTCACCGCCGCTCCTACGTTGGAAATTCATACCGTTTCTCAAGTAGTTTTTCCGGAAACGTCATCCCCTTCCAGTCCTGCCGTCGTTATCAGGGATTTCAGTAGGCAGAGTTAAACACGCCCTGGGGCGGAGCTGTGGCTTAGTTTCCATTTCCTTTTTCATTAACCCCTTATTAACCAGTTTGCTCCAAACATGGATTCAGGCAGTTCAACCTCACATCAGGAGGATCCTGAGGAGGTTTCTGCTATTAAGCAAGACATCAGTCATTTTATTCAAAATACAGTTCAACAAGCTGTGAATAATTCAATGAATAATTTGTCAAAGACACTGGAATCTTCCGTTTTAAAAATGTTTAATAATACATTTAATGCCCAGTCTGCAGGGGAATGCAGACAGCGCCCTTCACTTACTTCTCATAAATTGGCGCAGAAAGTTTGTGAGGTTCCCTCACCCATGGCAGAGGACGCGGCTCCTCAAAAGGCTCCAATTAAGGAGAAAAGAGTCACGGAGAGCATTGCTCAAAAACGCAAGACAAAATCCAAGAACATTTCGACTCCTGTAGTCATCACCTCCATTCCAGACACAGATGACGAGGTTCCAGATGTGAACTCAGATGTTGACCCATCTGATCAGGACGATTGTGACTCGACCCCTGCTCCTAAAAGAATTAAAACGTCTTCTGATAATATTACTCCTCTGCTAGACTCGGAAGGTTTGCCTATGTTTGATCCCTCGTTCATATTGCATCCCAACTCAACTGAATGGTTTCCGGCTCCTCACGTTGGAGAATACATTTCAACCAAGTTATTTTGTCCTTTAGATAAACAAACTCGTTCCAAACTTAAATCCGAGTGTCCTCGGCCCTCTCTAGAGCATAAGGCATCCGTTACTCCCTCTATCGACCAACCCATCCTCACCTTTTTCACTAAATTTGGCAAGGACCCCAGGAAAGGGGTAGATAAAGCCTGGTCTTCTTGCCAAGACAAATTATTAGACATCATTGGACCACTCACACGTATTTTTGACATGGCGGAGTCCGCCAGAATCGATGGTTCCACGATGGATCCCGAAGAACTTTCGCTGTGGGTCCAAAGAGCTGTATGTCTGTTAGGCAATGCAAATGCTGCGATTTCGCAAGAACGCCGCAAAGGAATTTTGCTCAAACTGGATCCCAAGTTAGTCCATTTGGCTTCACTTCAAGCGCTTTCCAACACAGAAGGTTGCCTTTTCGGCAATAACTTTATCAAGGAACTAGGCAAGTACGTGGCCACTTTTACTTCAATCGACAAGGCGCAACAATCCTTAAAGAAAATGTTCCACCAACGGGTTTTCAACAGGGCCGGCAGAGGCAGGAGCCGCTTTGCCGGCCGTTCATATTACAACCAAGGCTCCCGTGGTAACCAATCCTACAATTCTTCTTACCAAGACTTCAGGCCCCAGTTTTATCCACAACAAACCAGAGGTTTCCGTTACAGAGGCTTCAGGAACAACAGAAATGCCACCCAGTCAGGTAATTCCTTTTCCGTCTTCCGTCCATGTGGGCGGTCGGCTTTGTCATTTTCTCCCAAATTGGCTAATGATTTCTTCAGACCCTTGGGTTCTCAATACTGTTCGAGGTTACACAATGGAATTCTATTCCACTCCAATACAATCAGGGACTCCATCTCTTCCACGGTTTTCTACAGATATGTCCGCTCTTATTTCCTCAGAAGTTCAGATACTCCTTCAAAAAAGAGCTATTGCCCCCACTTTTCCTCATCCGCTAGGCTTCACCAGTTCCATTTTCTTAGTTCAGAAGAAGAACAAGAAAATGAGGCCGGTGATCAATCTCAAGTCGTTCAATCAATTTGTGGTTTATCGCCACTTCAAGATGGAAACCATTCTCCATCTCAGAGATTCTCTTCTTCAAAACGACTGGATGGTTCGTTTGGATTTACAGGACGCTTACCTGGTAGTCCCAATTCACCCGGAACACAGGAAGTTTCTTCAGTTTCAGTGGCTAGACCAATTTTATCACTTTACATCTCTTCCTTTCGGTCTGTCGTCAGCTCCATGGTGTTTCACCAAGCTCATGAAGCCAGTGACTGCACACCTCAGAGCACAAGGAGTCAGACTCCTTATTTACCTAGACAATATAATTCTCATGAATCAATCCCCTCATCTCCTCTCGTCCCATCTCAACCTCACTTGTTCTCTTTTGACAGACCTTGGCTTCATCATAAACAAAGAGAAATCTATTCTTCTTCCTACCCAAACTATAGAATTCTTAGGTTTCCTTATAAATTCAGTTTCGGCCACGTTGCTTCTTCCTTCTGCAAAAATCAAGTCCATAAAGTCAGAGATTCTTCAAATTCTTCGTCATGCTTCCATTTCCCTGAGAACCCTTGCCCGGGTCGTCGGTCTCCTCTCCTCGTCCATTCAAGCCATTTTTCCAGGCCCTTTGCATTACAGAGCTCTCCAAAGGTTAAAGATTCAACATCTCCGCAGAGGGCTTTCTTACGCAGACGTTATTCCCCTAGATCACGATTCCCGCATAGAACTGCAATGGTGGATAGACCATTTAGATGCATGGAACGGAAGGACTATCTTTCCATCAGCCCCAGATCTTGTATTAGAATCCGATGCAAGCCTAACAGGTTGGGGGGCCCGATGTGGACCAATCTCGACTGGAGGTCCATGGTCTGCGAAGGAGTCCAAATTGCATATCAACTGTTTAGAGATGCTTGCAGGCTCCTTTGCGATAAGAAGCCTAGCAAAGAACAGGGTACGCTGCGCTATTCTTTTAAGGATGGACAACATTTCCGCGGTCCGCTATATCAACCATCTAGGGGGTACGAAATCCAAACCCTTAGCAGAACTGGCCAAAAGTTTTTGGGAGTTTTGTCTCGCAAATCAAATCTCAGTCCAAGCAGAGTATCTTCCAGGATCTCTAAACTCCATCGCCGACTGGCATTCACGTCATCTTCACGATTCAAGCGACTGGAAGCTTCACCCCGCAATTTTCCAATTTCTCCAAAACAGATGGGGTCCCATGGGGATAGATTTATTCGCGTCACGACTCAACACACAACTTCCCCATTTTTACAGTTGGAGACCGGACCCCTCAGCTCTGGCCTGCGATGCTTTCCTTCAGGACTGGTCCAAGTTCCTTTCGTACGCTTTCCCTCCCTTCGTTATGATCAGCAGAGTTCTTGCCCAAGCCCGACGTCAACAAGCTACCTTAATTCTTATCGTTCCTTTTTGGCAATCCCAAATTTGGTTTCCAACTCTTCTGGAACTAGCAATAGATTTTCCTTTTCTCATTCCTTCTTTCCCGGATCTTCTTCTAGATCCCCTTCAACGACCTCACAACCTCATTATCGACAACCTTCTTGCCCTGTCAGCCTGGAAAATTTCGGGAATTTCCAGTCCTTCCCTTGCATTTCGTCACAAGCTTCGGAATATATCAAACAGTCCTGGGCCCCCGGCACTAGGAATGCATACAAGTCAGCCTGGTCTTTATGGCACAGCTGGTGTTTGGGAAAACACATCGATCCCCTTTCAGCAGATGTTACTTTCCTAGTGAATTTCCTTGCAGCAGAGGCTAGCAAGGGCAAAGCGTTCCGTACTATTAATCTGTACAGGTCTGCCATCTCATCGAATCACTGTTTCATCAATGGAAGACCAGCGGGAGAACACCCGCTTGTTTGCCGACTTTTAAAGGGAGTAAAATTTTCTAATCCTCCTCTTCCCAAATATAGAACTTTGTGGGATGTTAACATTGTACTGAATTTCTTTCTTTCCTGGCCCGATAACTCGGCTCTTTCTTTAAAGATGTTATCGGCTAAACTTGCCATGTTATTGTGCCTAGTATCACTTAAACGTATTTCTGATGTCAAAGCTTTAGATATTTCTTCTCGTCAGTTTACTCCTTCGGGAGTATTATTTACTATTTCTAGAAGAACAAAAACGAACTTGCAATCTGTGTTTTACCCTTATTTCCCTAATCATCCCAAATTGTGTGTAGCACAATGTTTGAAAGCATATGAGAATATGACTGCACATCTAAGAACGTCCTCTTCCTCCCAATTGCTCATTTCCTTTCAAAAACCTCACAAGCCCGTATCCGCAGCTACTTTGGCTCGTTGGGTCAAGTGGATTATGTCTTTGGCTGGCATTGACACTTCCATATTTGGAGCCCATTCTTCCAGGGGTGCAATGGCGTCTAAAGCTTTCTGGGCGGGTTCCCGTCTGGAGGACATTCTTAGATCTGCAGATTGGTCCAATGACAATGTGTTTAAAGTATTTTATTGTAAACCAATTGATAATACGATTATGAATGTTATTAATTCGCTTTAAACATGCATAATAAGAGCCTCCGGTCTTGTCATAAAATAGTGTTAATGACGGAAAGTCTTAATTTTATTAAAGACACGGAGGCGAGTATTATCCCACCCGTTGTTTTCCTGATAACTACTGTTCTTTATTTATCTTCCCTCCCTTTAGTGCCATCGGCGGTTCAACCTTCCACTTAAACCAATTTCCTATGGTTCGGAGGGATCGTCATCGTCAGCGTTTTCTCCATATCCTCTGCTCTGTTTGGCGGATCATCAGTGTGCTTCCCTTCATCAGCAGTTTCCTGGTCTCATGAACTTTTGTACTGAGTTGTTGTCTTTCATCATGGCCCTGTTAATTTTGGCAGCTATATTTCCTTTGTTTCGTAACAGCTGATTTTAGCGCAAGAAAAGAGGGCTGTTCGTAGTCCAGTTACGTCATAAGGGTTCAAGTGGTTATCCATTGGTTATTGGTTATGGACTATTGTTTGTTTCCCATTGGCTGGTATTCACCACGCTCATGGGATTTGTAGTTTTTCTTTTTTGCTGCTGTTTTAAATAAAGCAAGAAAAGAAGGCATAATACTCGCCTCCGTGTCTTTAATAAAATTAAGACTTTCCGTCATTAACACTAGGAAAATCTACATTAACAATTAATTCAAAATTTTAGAACACAGCAAACATGTTTATAGACACTAGGTGGCAGTGTTACCTCAGATTAAAAAGAGAATGACACGGACACAATGTTAAACTGTTCCCAGAATTTTATCATCCATTTATTTACGAATTAAAAACATCAAACGTACCAATTGGTGACGCAGCAAACAGTGACAACATCGAATGATGACAAAATGATCACTGTAAACCCTAGGCAAAATGCTAAACCAATTAAAAATGTGTACATGGCTAGGGTTAAGAAAATTTTTGCTCTCTAAATAACATAGCTAAAGGCACAGACGGCCTGCATTTCTTATTCCACGTAGGAGTGCTTTATTTATTCGACACATACATTTTGAAAGTCTAAGAGTAAGTTTGTTTTTTAAATAAGTTGATGTTTCTCTTCACAAGTTAAGACAAGCATTTGCAATACAATGGGTCTCACGTTTACTCGAGTTAACGTTATTTGCGTTGTAAACTCCTAACCGGACTTTTCTTGCCACATAAACTGAACAGTAAAACAGTTTCACATGAGCGAGACGACCGCCGCCATCAGGGCAAAGCAAACATGCAAAAGGAAACAGAAGTTCGCTCGCAGTGAAACGTATGGGCAAAAGTGCAATTATCCATGTAACTGGCAAAAGTGCAATAATCTATATAACCTGCAAAAATGCAAATATCCATGTAACAGGGTCGATGTCATGCAAAGCACTGTACTACTTCCCAGCGAGATCGCGCTGCCTATGAAATAGAGCAAAAAATAGTGCAGAAACCATACAGAAAACATGGAGCCTCGTATATTTCAGTAGTTGGCAGGTGCGCTTGCAGCGGGCTAAGCACAGGCAAAGGCATGACGTATGCATTCCTTTCACTAATTAAATCAAGCTAATTAAAAAAAAAGAACACAAAACAACCAAACTGATGTGCTTGACATGCGTGTGGTAAAAAGGCCACAGAGAGATTACACCAGGGACAGACCGCTTTGTGCTCGACCCTAAACAAAAAAACAGAATGACCAGGCAGCGCTACAACAACAACCTCATTGTTCCCCGGCATGTCCCAAGGGTCACAATTAAATTCAAGAGCATGGGATCACTACAAGCAAAGGTTGTAACCAGAACCCTCCAGTCACTAATAAATCGCTATCGTCACAATGTCAATAGCAGGGATGGATGCACTGTAGGCCCATATTTAAAAGAAAATGACGGCGCGCAATGCTGCGTCAAAATTGGCAGTGCAGCGCTCCATTATTTTCACAATGTAGGGATGTTCTGTATTTAATGGAATACAGTGCACCCCTGTGTTGTTCCCTGCATTGGAGCTAAATTGAGCTGCCAGCGCCAACGCAGGCATCCTTGCACCATCGTGCAAGAATTTCTGCGTTGAGGGGTTTGATTGTTTTTGTGTGGGAAGGTGTCCCTTCCTGCACATAAACAATCACTAATGGTAATTTAGTGTGAATTTTAGTGCAGAATGCTGCACACACAGAAGTGCCAAAGCGTCATGCTGAAATGATTGTTTATGTGCAGGAAGGGACACCTTCCCCAATGTAAACAATCATGTCTGACATTATGCTCTTTCTATGCCTCCTGCAGAATGCAGCTCACGTAGAAAAAGCAAAAAACGAGGAGGAATAAAAGTATTCTTCCTCGTTGCGCCTTTCTAATGCCTTTAGATTTTGGCGTTGCCTCAGGTTTGCAAAATCTCATAAATCTGAGGCATCGTCAAAATGCAATGGGTGTTGCTGTGTCCCGCCCACAGCAACATTCATTGCATGCCCCTTCCACGCAAAGGGCTGCGTGTGAAGGGGCCATATTTATAAGGTGGCATTAAGCCACAAAAAGTGGCTAAACGCCACCTTGTATATACAGAGCAGGGTATAGCGCCACACGGAGTGTCACTGTAAGTGACGCTCCGGTGGCGCTAGGGGCTCTTAAATATGCCCCTTAGTGTGAGCCAACATTGAATTAAAGAAAGTATCAGAGTGCACTGCAGAAGGTGCATACTTCGGCCCGGGGGGACTGATGAGTGAGCGTTGCCCCAGGGGGACTGATGAGTGCCCTTGCGTTCACAGTTCGAGTCTCGTGTGAAGCACACAGCCAGTGTTTCTGTGCAAATCACTTAGGGGCATTTTTATGGATTTTGCCACAAAACTGCACTACCGCAGTTTTGCATCAAACTCCATAGTGCCTGCTAGAGCCATTCCATAGCCCCAGCAGGTACCATATTTATGGAATGGTGCACAGTGGGGCAAAGGGCAGGCTACCGTCTAAAGAAAAGATGCTAGCCGGGGGGGGGGGGGGGGGGGGGGCGGTTTTGGGAAAACACGCTAGTGGGCCAGAAATGATGCCAGTCTGGTTAGCGGCAATAAATATGCTGCTAACCAACCTAGCGTCATTTTCTGAAGCAGTACCACCCAAACATGACTCCTGCCTTAGTTAAGACAGGAGTCATGCTCACCACCCCAATGGCCAGCCCAGGGAACCAGTGTCCCCTGCTCAAGGCCATAATACCCAGTGCCAGGCCTAGGGCCCTATGTAAGGGGCCCCCAATGGCACAGGAAAAAAAATGGTACTTACCTATACTTACTCAGGATAGGGTCCCCCATTCTATGGTGTCCCTCTGGTGTGGGTGGGGGTGTTCGTGGGGCTTGGGCTGGGCACCTGTGGGACCAATCCAAAGTGTTTAGCCATGGAAATGGGTCCACAGGTCCCCTAACGCCTGGTCAGACCCTGGTGTTAAATAATGGTGCTAAGCAGGCTTAGCATCATTATTTTGGTCTGCCTACTCTGTGTGAGTCATTTTTGCGCTGGAGTATAAATAAGGTAGTAGGGGGTTAGTGTGATATTGTGGACAGGAATGCCTACCTTGCATCTAATTAGCGCAAGGTAGTTTGCCGCATCCACAATATGACGCTAACCCCTATATTTTGACGCTCGACGTGTCTAGCGGCAAAATAGAAATATGGAGTTAGCTATGCACCATTTTAGCGTCAACATTTTTTACGCTAAAATGGTGCAAGCCAAGTATAAATATGCACCATTATCTCTCCATGCCTATGAAGTGCTCTAATACCTTCTTTGGTGTTCACGCTATATGTAAAGTAGCAAATCAAATAAGAAAAGAAGTTCCAAAATCAAAGCGGATGAACACAGTATTTGGCCATCGGGACACTGATAAGAGCAAACACACTTGGAACAAGCATTGCTAAAGGCAAGAAAATAGTGCTACAGCCAATAGAAACAGAGGAAAAGTAAGTGGCAAGCACAGGAACCAAGGAAAGCAAAGAGTGGACAGGATGTAAGTTCCTTTTAAGATTAATAATAAATACAATGCATTTCACAAGTACATTGTAAATGCAGTGCAGGCGGAACCTAAAAAATAACAGCTGCCACGGCAGCAACAATGGCAGCCACCACAGCAGGAAGGAAAAAAGCAACAATAGTTACCACAACACCTGCAACTGTAGCAACACTTACAGTCACGCCAGTGACCGCAGCTGTAACCACAGCTGTCACCATAGCAAATACAACAGCAGCACCTACAGCTTTATGCAAGGCAGTGACAACAATAGTGATCAGAACTGAACCTCAGCAGGAACAACAGCAACAAGAATAACAACAGCAGGAGCTAGAGCAGCAAAAAAATGTATCACTACAGAAAAGACCACAAAACCAGCAACAGCTTTCACAACCGGTTTCATAGAAGCCTAGACAGCTTAATGCATCACAAAGGTCACAGCAGTGACTACTGTTGTAACCAGAGCAGAAACTAGAGCGGTGAACACAGCTACCACATTGGTATTTACAACAGCAAGAGCAACAGTTTCTGGTAAGAGGACAACAATAGCAGTGACCACAGTTGGAAAACAGCAGAGACAACCTCAATTCCATAAAAAGAAGCAGGAGCAACAGCAGTGATAAGAGCTGCAATAGAAAATGGACCCCAACAGCAATAATGGATGCCACAACAGCTGCCACAGCAGCAGCTGCTTCTGCAAGCACAGCAGTTACAACAGCAGCAACCACAGCTCAACAACATCAGAGAACACAGCACCGTCCAAAGATGTTGCTACATCAGTGAACACAGTTTTAATCAGAGAAGGAGCATAGCATTAACCACAGCGGCTAAAATGGCAGTGTATCAATGTGAATCGGTTCTATAACAGTAGCAACATAAAAAACCACAACAGCTCTGAGCACAGCCCCCACCACAGTGTAAAGAAAAGTAGCAACAATCGTTGTTAGCATAGGTAGGACAACAGAAAGGAGTAGCACAGTGGTGAAACTAGGACCAAAGCAGCAACTACAGCAACACATATAACTCCTGAACATAAGCAGTGCTAATAGCTTTACAATAGTAAAGACCACGGCTGTTACAATGGTAAGGACAACTGCAGCAACAACAGCTATAACCAAACCAGGGACCAGAGGAGCAACAAATGCTGCAACACAATGGTTGCAGGCAAGGCCGAGACCACATTAGTGACAACAGCTTCCACAACAGGATGACCACAGTAGAGATTATAGCAGCTGCAACAGCACAATAGCGGTAACCACAGCTGTAGCAATAGCAAAGAGTACAGATGTAACCATGGTAAGAAAAAAGGCAGCTACAACAGCAGTGGCCACAGCAGCAACTATAGCTGTAATTATAGCAGGGCCGAAAGGAGCAACGTCATTTGATAGAACAGCAGGAAACACAGCAGTGATGACAGCTATCACAACAGCAGCAACTACAACTGCAGCAATAACTCTTACCACAATAGTGATCACAGCTGCTGCCAGGGACAACAATAACATTAAACGTTTTATTCAGTGTACTACTACAGACAGAGACCAGAAATTTGCAAATCAACTGTGTCTCTCCGGCACAGGTCGCGCCAGGGAAAAGGGGTGTGGGGCGGGAAGGGTGGGGGGTGGGGGGTTTGACCCCAAAAAAACAAACAATGTACCTTATTCCCATGCTGTGCAGCTCCATCCACTCTGCTCTCCTCGTTTTGCTGCAGGCACAGGCTCACAGGCTGCACTGCGGCCAATCCTGTTGAGGCTCAAAGCAGTGTGAGGATTGGCTGGGAGCATCCAGCCAGGGAGCTCCCAGGCAGGCTGGGAGCCTGTTCAGGCTCTATCCAGCCTGGCAACACGGTGCTGTGCTGAAGAGAGCCTACTGCGCATGTGTGTTTGGCTGGCCCAAGACGGCTGGCCAAACACACATGTGCTCTGAGGGGAGTGCTCTGTGCACTCCCTTCAAGTGCTCGTCACCCCCAATGCCCGCCCCTTTTCAAGAAAACGCTAATAAACAAAGTTTATTATTGTTTTCTTGAAAAGGTTGTGCAGCTGCTGGCAGGGGGCGACGCTACTCCGCCCTAGCAGAGGAGCTGGCCCTGGTGTCTCTGCTCCAATAGTAACAGTCCACCCGAACTACTAATTTATATACCCTCTGTAGGAAAGTACCATCTTGCCTGGCATGTTACCCCCATATTTAACTGTATATATGTTGTTTTAGTGTATGTGTCACTGGGACCCTGCCAGCCAGGGCCCCAGTGCTCATAAGTGTGCCCTGTATGTGTTCCCTTTGTGATGACTAACTGTCTCACTGAGACTCTGCTAATCAGAACCTCAGTGGTTATGCTCTCTCTGCTTTCTAAATTGTCACTAACAGGCTAGTGACCAATTTCTCCAATTCACATTGGCATACTGGAACACCCTTATAATTCCCTAGTATATGGTACTGAATGTACCCAGGGTATTGGGGTTCCAGGAGATCCCTATGGCTGAAGCATTTCTTTTGCCACCCATAGGGAGCTCTGACAATTCTTACACAGGCCTGCCACTGCAGCCTGAGTGAAATAACGTCCACGTTATTTCACAGCCATTTACCACTGCACTTAAGTAACTTATAAGTAACCTATATGTCTAACCTTTACCTGGTAAAGGTTGGGTGCTAAGTTACTTAGGGGCATATTTATACTCTGTTTGCGCCGAATGTGCGTCAAAATTATTGACGCACAATCGGTGCAAACCCCATATTTATACTTTGACGTCCGACCCCGCGGGCGTCAAAATTCCACCATGTGCGTCATTTTTTGGAAGGGGGAATCAGCCTTGCGTTAATTATATGCAAGGTGGGTGTTCCCATCCAAAAAATTACTTTAAGGCCTGTGCCCCTTATTTATACTCTGGCGTCATTTTGACACACAGGAGGGGGTGGGCCTTAAAAAACAGCGCACAGCCTGATGGGCGCCGTTTTTAACGCCTGGGTCAGGGCAGGCGTTAAGGGACCTGTGGGCTCGGAAGGAGCCCAGAGGTGCTCTCTCCTGCCCCCAGGGACACCCCCAGCCACCCTTGCCCACCCCAGGAGGACACCCAAGGATGGAGGGACCCATTCCAGGGAAGGAAAGGTAAGTCCGGGTAAGTATTTTTTTCCGATTTTTTTTGTGGCATAGGGGGGCCTGATTTGTGCCCCCCTACATGCCACTATGCCCAATGACCATGCCCAGGGGACATAAGTCCCCTGGGTATGGCCATTGGGCAAGGGGGCATGACTCCTGTCATGTCAATGGAGGCTGGGCGTCAAAAAAAATGGCGCAAATCCGGTTTGAGGCCTGAATTTTGCCTCAGACCTGACTTGCACCGTTTTTTGGCGCACAACCCCCATTTTCCCATACGCCGGCGCTGCCTGGTGTGAGTCATTTTTTTCACGCACACCAGTCCGCAGCGCCGGCTAACGTCATTCCATTAATACGGCACCCGCATGGCGCGTTGGAATGGCGTTAGCCGGCAGTAAAATTTTTGACGCACAACTGCGTTGGCATAATAAATATGGGCCTTAGTGTGTGGGCACCCTGGCACTAGCCAAGGTGCCCCCACATCATTCAGGGCAAATTCCCCGGACTTTGTGAGTGCGGGGACACCATTACACGTGTGCACTATACATAGGTCACTACCTATGTATAGCGTCACAATGGTAACTCTGAACATGGTCATGTAACATGTCTAAGATCATGGAATTGTCAGCCCAATGCCATTCTGGCATTGGGGAGACAATTCCATGATCCCCCGAGTCTCTAGCACAGACCCAGGTACTGCCAAACTACCTTTCCCGGGGTTTCACTGCAGCTGCTGCTGCTGCTAGCCCATCAGACAGGTTTCTGCCCTCCTGGGGTCCAGCCAGGCTTGGCCCAGGAAGGCAGAACAAAGGACTTCCTCAGAGAGAGGGTGTTACACCCTCTCCCTTTGGAAAAAGGTGTCAGGGCTGAGGGGGAGTAGCCTCCCCAGCCTCTGGAAATGCTTTGATGGGCACAGATGGTGCCCATCTCCGCATAAGCCAGTTTACACCGGTTGAGGGATCCCCCAGCCCTGCTCTGGCAGAAACTGGACAAAGGAAAGGGGAGTGACCACTCCCCTGACCTGCACCTCCCACGGGAGGTGCCCAGAGCTCCTCCAGTGTGCTCCAGACCTCTGCCATCTTGGAAACAGAGGTGCTGCTGGCACACTGGACTGCTCTGAGTGGCCAGTGGCAGCAGGTGACGTCAGAGACTCCTTCTTATAGGCTCTTACCTGTGTTGTTAACCTATCCTCCTTCCTAGGTAGCCAAACCTCCTTTTCTGGCTATTTAGGGTCTCTGCTTTGGGGAATTCTTTAGATAACGAATGCAAGAGCTAATCAGAGTTCCTCTGCATCTCTCTCTTCACCTTCTGCCAAAGGATCGACCGCTGACTGCTCAGGATGCCTGCAAAACCGCAACAAAGTAGCAAAGACGACTACTGCAACCTTGTATCGCTGATCCTGACGCTTTCTCGCCTGTTTCCTGGTGGTGCATGCTCTGAGGGTAGCCTGCCTCCTTCTTGCACCAGGAGCTCTGAAGAAATCTCCCGTGGGTCGACGGAATCTTCCCCCTGCAACCGCAGGCAACAAAAGACTGCATCACTGGTCCTCTGGGTCCCCTCTCAGCACGACGAGCGTGGTCCCTGGAACTCAGCAACTCTGTCCAAGTGACTCCCACAGTCCAGTGACTCTTCAGTCCAAGTTTGGTGGAGGTAAGTCCTTGCCTCCCCACGCTAGACTGCATTGCTGGGTACCGCGTGATTTGCAGCTGCTCCGGCTCCTGTGCACTCTTCCAGGATTTCCTTCGTGCACAGCCAAGCCTGGGTCCCCGACACTCTAACCTGCAGTGCACAACCTTCTGATTTGTCCTCCGGCGTCGTGGGACTCCCTTTTGTGTCTTTGGGTGAGCTCTGGTTCACTCCTCTTCCAAGTGCCTGTTCTGGTACTTCTGCGGGTGCTGCCTGTTTCTGTGAGGGCTCCCTGGCTTGCTGGGTGCCCCCCCTGACTCCTCATCCAAGTATCGACATCCTGGTCCCTCCTGGGCCACAGCAGCATCCAAAAACCCTAACCGCGACCCTTGCAGCTAGCAAGGCTTGTTTGCGGTCTTTCTGCATGGGAACACCTCTGCAAGCTTCTTCATGACGTGGGACATCCATCCTCCATAGGGGAAGTTCCTAGTCCTCTTCGTTCTTGCAGAATCCACAGCTTCTACCATCCGGTGGCAGCTTCTTTGCACCCTCAGCCGGCATTTCTTGGGCATCTGCCCAATCTCGACTTTGTTGCGACTCTTGGACTTGGTCCCCTTGTTCCACAGGTACTCTCATCCGGAAATCCACTTTGGTTGCATTGCTGGTGTTGGTCTTCCTTGCAGAATTCCCCTATCACGACTTCTGTGCTCTCTGGGGAATATAGGTGCCCTTTACACCTACTTTTCAGGGTCCTGGGGTGGGCTATTTTTCCAACCCTCACTGTTTTCTTACAGTCCCAGCGACCCTCTACAAGCTCACATAGGTTTGGGGTCCATTCGTGGTTCGCATTCCACTTTTGGAGTATATGGTTTGTGTTGCCCCTATACCTAGGTGCTCCTATTGCAATCTACTGTAACTTTACATTGCTTGCATTACTTCCTTTTGCTATTACTGCATATTTTTGGTATTGTGTACATATATCTTGTGTATATTTGCATTCCTCATACTGAGGGTACTCACTGAGATACTTTTGGCATATTGTCATAAAAATAAAGTACCTTTATTTTTAGTATATCTGTGTATTGTGTTTTCTTATGATATTGTGCATATGACACCAGTGGTATAGTAGGAGCTTTGCATGTCTCCTAGTTCAGCCTAAGCTGCTCTGCTATAGCTACCTTCTATCAGCCTAAACTGCTAGAAACACCTCTTCTACACTAATAAGGGATAACTGGACCTGGTACAGAGTGTAAGTACCCCTTGGTACCCTCTACAAGCCAGGCCAGCCTCCTACACCCTCTGAACAAGAACATAAGCAACCCTAGCGTGGTTTTAGCCTCACCTGCACCTCATCGAGGTACAGCTCGAGTTCTGTCTCACATAGAGCACAAGATCCTTGTCTGGACATCTCACTAGGAATAACAAACCAACACTGGCAGACCAATAGCTCTGGCTTTAATGTGCTAATGCATAAAAACACAGATATGCAGAAATATGGACAGATCACTTGTACCTCACCCTATGCGGCCAGCCTCTTTCTGTGCCTTTTTTGTATGTGCCAAGCTTGCAGTGCAGCAGGTTACACAGCGGCAGCACAAATAGTCTGTGTTCATTTGTTGAAGCATTGGTTTGCATATTAAATTCAGACCAATTGGCTTTGCTAACTCATTATAGAATGTTTCCCGCCTTGAAGGAAAGCAGAGTGCTGCACGTTTAACATGGAGGCAATAACAGAGCAGTAATCTTTGATGACAGGTTAAAATCCAAATTCTCACTATAGTGAAACTCTAAGATAGGGTTTTTAACTGTTCGAGTCCAGTTCTTATGTACAGGACGTCACTTGTGGGTAGGTTCAGATGTTTATTAAGGGCACTAGAGCTAGAGTTGTATGGAGTTGCAAAAGATTATTTGCTAACCGTATTTGAATTTGAGAGGGATTTTTCTCCGGTCCATGTGTCACTGGTTGCTAGGCAGTATGGCCCATATTTAAACTTTTTTAGCGCCGCATTTATGCCGCTTTTTGACGTAAGTTTGCATTGCTTTTGTGTCAAAAAGCAGCGCAAATGCGGCGCTAATAAAGTATAAATATGGGTATATCTGTCTCGGTTAGGTTTGTTTTATTAAACAAGGTTAATGACTGAGAACAGCCAAGGTCCAGCTTAGAACTCAAATACAGGATAGCACAAGAGACTGCAAATGCTTAACAGGAATAGTCCACTTTATTTACAGATGGGAAAATACGTTAAGTGTTATTTGACACAACACAAAACATTTTGAGGCCTTAGCAACTTCGGTCCTTTGATCTGACACTAAATTCGTTTTAGTGCCTACACACTCAATTGCTATACTACAGATAATGTGAGCTTTCCATTTGAAATTATCTTATGGGAAATCATGGAACCTGAGAATGTCTTTGAAACCTTACGGTTTCTGGTACTGTAGTGTGGAGTTTAATTACATTTCCCAGTCAGTGGAAAACATGAACCAAAATCAAAGATACAAAGTATCCTTTCTACAATTATCTTTTTGCCCTGTGCCCCAAAGATGAGCTGGGAAAGATATAGCAGATTTTGGACCTGACTC
Organism: Pleurodeles waltl; assembly: GCF_031143425.1. Taxonomy (NCBI): domain Eukaryota; kingdom Metazoa; phylum Chordata; class Amphibia; order Caudata; family Salamandridae; genus Pleurodeles; species Pleurodeles waltl. The sequence continues at coordinate 414,423,419 of NC_090437.1, read as the reverse complement.
CCAAAGAAGTTTCTGTTAGTAGGTGTGTTTAGTTCCTGAGTTAGAGCCTGATTTAGATATTGTCAGACAAGTTATTCCGTCACAGGTGTGACGGATATCTCATCCGCCAATATCTAAATCCCATAGGATATATTGGGATTAAGATATTTATGGGCGGGATATCTGACACCATTGTGACGGAGTAACTTGTCCGCCAATATCTAAATCAGGCCCCTACTCATAAATTTTCATGACTCCTCTCAAAGATCAGAATTTCTAGGGGCAAGTCACAGTCGCACCTACTCATTTACAAACTCTTTGACACTTGGGCCCATGAAGAGAAGTCAGACCGAGAGGAAGAGTAAAAAAAGATAAAAAGGGAGGGATAAAGAGATAACCATTATGAGAGGAGAGAGATGGAGATGTGAACAGAAACAGAGAGAGAGTGAGAGAAGCAGAGAGAGGGCGACAGAGAAAGATAAAGAGAGAGTGAGAATTCACAAATTCGGACATACTTTACATTTGATATATTTACAGGAAACATTTCAAGAGGGCCCTGTGCGTGTACCTACATTTAATCAACATTGCCCCTTTGTTGCTGTTTGCAATCACTGTATACTTATTTGCAGATCCTATAATTGAACCAATCTGATAACTGTTCTTTTTATAGAAAGTATGACTTTTCTTTTGCTAAATTTCCAGCAAGCTATTGTTGTCCATTATTAGTCACTCTTTGTCATACATGGAAGACTCGTGTTCTCGTCAGGGCAATTATGTGTGATGGGACCTATTCTACGCTTATGCCTTTGGTGAAATGATTGTGTTGGAATGATCCTGGACGTACATGAATAGCATGGTGCCTCTGGCTAACACGTATGTGCCTTTGGAATTCAGAGCCACGTCAACCTAGATTCCGGTTTGGTCTGAACAAACAATTCTTGGCAAAGCCAGTAGGCCTGGGCTATTTGAGGTGAATGCATCCTCAAGTTGGGTGGCTATATTGTGTGTGTGAATTGTGTGGATGTAGGTGCTCACTGCTGGAGCTGATACTGCTTTCTTTAGAGTCACCCATAGCATTCTGATCTTTTCTCTGACATAATTTCTATATCAGCCCTATTGCTATGTGTGCCACTCTGTTTATCTCCAACTGATGTGCACAATATTATCGAAAATGCTAACACATTTACTGATGGTCCCCATTTCCACATCCGGTGTCAATAAAGCGTGCAGTGATGTTTTCCTTTTGAATTTTAGGTTTTGCAGTCCAGATTATATGATGGAAAACTATACACACAAGATTAAAACAAAGGCAACACACTTCCAGACTCTCACACTGCACGGTGTAGATCGCGCAAGTGTTTCAATGCAGTACAATTTGTAAACTTCTGTGAAACAAACACGACTGGATAGGTTGCGCACCTGACATAGGTGAACGTCAAAGCGCCGATTGGCTTTGGCTGGGGTTCTAACTCTAATTCTAAATTTGACCTAGGCAATGTCAAACCGGTTAGCCTGCCCTAAATTACCGAATGGTTCTGCTGGAGAAACCCAGAAACGAGGATGCTGGTCTGGGCCTTCTTATCTCAAAATAGGAAGCAAGCACGTGGCTTTCACTGCTCGGGGGTGTGGAAGGGCTAGCGTGTCACATGCATCAATTAGATGCCATCCTGGAACTTAAAATGTGGGTGTCTCTTGCAATTATTAATGCTGCATAGGTTAAACTGTTCATTCATGCAAATAGTACAACTACCTGACCACTGCCCAATCAGTTCACTCCTGAATGAAAAAAAGAAATCCCAGTGCTGTAACATGAGTTCTGGAGTCCCGGCAAACATCTGCTCAAATTAAGCATTGTTCTTGGTAAGCTTTAAAGACATGACCATTGCAAAGTATTTTAATAAGTCCAAAATGAAAGTTTACTTGCATGTCTGTCCCGAGAAAAACTGTTCAGAATAGTGGTATCAGCTAAACCAAAGACACAAATCACTTCTGTACTGTTCACAGTTCACTGATGTTAGAATTGTCTATTCTATATTTCATTACTTCATACAGTGTAGTCTTAGATTCATGGACAAGAGAAACCTTTTTACAGAGAACATTTTTCAGTCTTGGTTCAATGAATGCTGCTGGTGTCATTCATGCCAAGCCTTTTGGACATACAATTAGAAGGAAGAGGGTTCCCTATTTTAAACTGCTGGTTTTGTATTAATTTCTCAGTGAATCTATGTGTGCGGTGCTCCAGGAATGGGACGAATCTCCTTTCACATACTGATGCAGCATTTCCTTATTTCAATGGGGCATTACAAAAAACAATTCTAGTCTGTACGGAAATCATTGTATTCACTCATTACATTTCCTGATAGTAACAAGATTCAGTGAGTCTTTTGTCATATTCTCACATCATAATAAATGACAGTAGAAAGTACACATGCAGCGGCACAGAGTGTAATATGCTACTTATTACCGTTGTTGAGGGAGGGAGACTCAGGCATGGCATGGCATTTATGGTTTATGCCATGCCCTATTATCAAGTGTATTTTTTAACACATATTTATCAAAAAACAGCATTACACCTGTGCAGCAAGGTAAAATAACACTCGAAAGATATCTGATTATTAGGAAATGTGTTCCAATGGGTAAAGCATATGCAATGTGTAAGGCAGTAAAAAGCATTTTTCTCATGTCCCTTTTGTACTGTGGTAATAAATACAAATTTGACCAGGGTACTATAGTAATAAATGTGTGAATGCACGTTTATTGGTGCAGTTGCTCTAAATAACATGCTATATGGTCACATTTATTTTCAAGGACATGACATAAAACAAGTCATTCCATGGGCCATTTGGCAACTGTTATGCAAGGACTGGCTACAAATGCATTTGAAAGCGAACACACACTTAATTGGTTCACATGGCAATACAGATGAAGCAGAGAACATTCAAAGAGGCAAACCAAAAACAAGTGAAATTGTTTACATCATGAAATGGAAATGCATGACTTTATCTTATTGTTTTTATCCGCGTGCACAGCTACCAAATGCCCCATCTAGCGTGACTCCGTAAATCAGTCCTGGATTTTTAGCATCTTACATTTTAGTCCTTTTTGGTGCTCTTTTACCCTTTTAAGTCTAGACTTAAACATCTCAGCATGCAAATCATGCTAGCCGAAAATGCAGGACTATCCGGAGGTGCCACACATGAAATGGGCCTTTTGCAGCTAGGCATATACGTAAGCCTTTATAGCAGATGTGTGTCTGAATATAGTTTATCTGTATACATGAATACATGCAGAAAATAAGCCATAACAGAAATCTAATCACAAATAGATTCAAGTACCTCTAAACAAAATACCAAAATGCGTTGAATAAAATGTCTGAAATGCCCTTTTTATCTTACAAAATGTTGGACTTGATTAGCCCAGTTTTTTCGTGGCTTTCTAGGTCTTGTACTCCTGCATTTAAAATGGAAAAATATTATAAGTTCCACATTAAAAGTTAAAATCAGGAATGGATCAACTGCTCACACTTGGCATCAGACAACCTAAGATCAATCTGACCTCACTACTTACCCATCTACCACATGTGATTCCTAAAGTACATCACAATATGACCCCTCATTCAAATCACAATGTGCCCCTTTAATGCAGAAGCACCCTGGACCATAATCTTCATTATCACCCAGTGCTCCCCTGATGCACAACATGCAGTGATCATCTCATCCATGACCTCATAACACATGCTACTCCCCTCATCCTCATCAAGGCACGTCAACTGTGCTCCATTGAGACACATCAGTCACTGCTTCTGTCCCCCCCCCCACCACTTTCACCCATCTCTGCCCTGTGCTGCGCTCCTAGTGATCACTGGTACACATCATACAGTACCCCAGGATGCACATCACCTTCTGCCCCTTGCTGTACATCATTCCATGATGTTACATTTCACACTACAGCTCCTCTGCACAGGTTATGTGTGACTATCAGTCTGTGCTCATTGATTCTTGTAGGTTTGTTGATCATTGTACATGGGTGTATGCTCTCTTTCCCACTTGCTGTATTTCTGTGTGCATGTGCTATACTAAAGTCAAAGCTATTGGCATTGTCAGTGGTTGAGTTGCAGCAGGAGCATATGAAACAGGAAGAGAATTCCATAAAAGTGAACGATATATTTATTGATTCCAAAATATTGTGTAATCTAAATATTGTGTGAAAAATATCATTATTACAAAATATTGTGGACCAGAATATCTTAGGTAAGAATATCGCTTTTTAAGTATATAATATCTTTTTAAACATATTGCTTAAAAACATTGTTTACTTTAATATAATTGCAGTAAATATAGTTTGTAATTTTTTATATTTATTTTAAAATATAAAACACTTAAGACATTTAATTAGTAATTTATAATGTAGTAGCAACATTACTGTTTTTTAAATTTTAATTCAGTTTTTTATGCGAATTAAAATTGGTACATAATTATTTAAAATTAGGTAATTAAATTATTATTGTTTAAATTATTCAAGTGTATTTTATGATTATGAATGTATATTGTTTTCTATATAGTTTAATTACTCATTTAGTAGCAGGTTGCACGGTTTGTAGTCAGAAAAGTTTGGAAGTAATTTAAATGATATTTTTGCACATTGGTTATGTACATTAAGTAATTATGTAAATTGTTTAATTGAATAGTTGATGCTTTAATTATCTATGTGTATTTTATTTTAAATTAATTTGTTATTACCAATGTTTAATTTATTTCAATTTAATTGAATCTATATGTTATTTATTTTGGATTTTAAACATAATGTAATATTTGTATTTGTTGGTTCATTTATTTTTTGGTTTAAACAATTAGGGGTTAAAATTGTATTTGTAACCATTCCTATAGCCAACATTTTCCATGTTTTCGCTTACACTGGAGTGAGAATAGAAAATCTAACATCTCCAAAGTCCAATAGTTTTCCTGATGTGGGGTGGGAATAGTACACCAAATCCTTCCAAAGTCCAACACTTTCCCTACTTTTGTGTGGATTGGAGTGGGAATATTACATGTAACCCCAACACAGGCCTACACCTTTCCTGCTGTTGGTAATGTTGGAGTGGGAATAGTGAACCTCACCACTACAAAATCCAACACTGTCCCTATTGTTTTCAGATACTGAAGTGGGAATAGTAAATCTAACCCCTCCAAAGTCCTACATTTCCCTAGTATTGACAGATTGGCATGGGAATAATCCATCTAATCCTTCCAAAGTGTAACAAGTTTTCTACTTGTGTTAAAATTATAGTGACACTAATAATTTTTGCTACTGTTGTTTACTTCTAATTGTTGCAATGTGCTCAATATTTTGTATTTTTAGTGTTTATGTGATTTAAAAAATATATATATTTTTATTTGAAACATTTTTTTCTTTGAATTTTTAACTATAGATAATATTATTTTTTTATTTTTTTAATTGTTTAAATGTTGGCTTTATACGTCGGCGTGTATGGCACTGTGATGGTCCTACGTTTACAAAATATGCTAGAAAACAGACATTTGAGGTGAGCAAATTTAGGGGCAGATTTATGGAAAGTGGTGCTGCACCGAGTGCAGAGCCACTTTCTCTGCACCCCTCAGCACCACTTAGCACCCCCCTACCACCGCCATGTGGGCGCCGTATTTAAGATACGTTTCCCATGGCGCAGGGTAAGGGTCAATAGCATCATCTTTCATGACGCTATTGATGTACTGCAGGAGTAGTGCCAAAATATCGGCGCTACTCCTGCAGAGTACATAGGGCCTCATTCTAAAGAATGGAAGGCACCTTTTAATACCTGCTCTTGAGCAGTGCTGTACAAAATGGTGTAAGGAAATCTCATAGATTTTCTTATGCCATTTTTGCATAATGTAGCGCAAAGGGTTACAGAGTGGCGCAATGCATGCATTGGGCCACCCTGTAAATAAGGTGCGGGGATGTCGGCCTCGTCGGGCCACATTAACATCAATAACAATGACGTTAATGTGGCGCAAGGTGGTGCTAGGGCACTATAAATATGCTCCTTACAGTGTTGCTGGTGTGGTAGGGTGTTCTAGACTGGACTTGCTCTCCTTCTGAACTTGGGAACTGCCCGAAGTTCCCTTCTCTTTTTTGTATATATATATATATATATATATATATATATATATATATATATATATATATATATAAACACTTGAAATCGGCGTTTCCTTATCAGCACCTGACCGTCAAAGGTGCATGTCTTGATATGCGCACCTCGCGTATTATGTCAGCACATTTCTCCCGCACTCAGGAAGAAAGACAGCACTCCACGAACACAGTTCATTAGTTTAATCGTCTGCAAAGACGCGTTTCGGCGTTGCCGCCTTCTTCAACCTGTCAAACGCCATATTGGCTCGATTTAAATACTCACATGGTGGCGTTGTCAACCAACCAGCATACATTTCAAATAAATCTCGCTTATTGTCAGCATTCTATACACACCACAAGTGTGGTCATACAAAATCAAGAAAGACATAATTGATTACCCGATCTTGGCAGAGAAAAATAAAAATAAACAATGAATTAATAATTTAAAATCTTTTTAAATCTGTAAACCATGTAAATAGGTTGACTAATGCTCATCCTATCTTCAATGTTCACTGCTTATTTGCAACATATGTGCCATACAATTCTATGTTCAAAATACATCTCCATGATTATTAAAAATATTTTTTATAAAAAAATATTTTTTTTTGTCCATCAATATTTGGATTTAATATACCTGTTTAGTTAATTATTTGCTTATCCATATTATGCGATCTCTACCTCACCATCTTATCTCAATTTCTACCGGTAAATAACACTTCACCTTATTGGCCAAATGGAATAATACAAGTGAATATACATCTCTTTGCTACTGTTTAACCCCTTCGGTTCTTTGGTATCGAATGCAAATATATATTTGGATTCCAATTTTCTCAACTTTTTTTCTCTGTCTCCTCCTCGTATGTCTTTCTTGATACCATTATAACACTATACGTAATATCCTCTATCTTGCCTCCATGCACTTCATGTATGTGTCTGGCTACTGGGTACGAATCATCTTTATTCTGTATTGCCCTCAAATGTTGCAAAATTCTTCTATGTGCTTGCAATTTCGTACTGCCCACGTACACTTTGGGACAACTGCATAATTTGGAAGGGAGACTTAGATACTGCTTCCAAGTTTATTGAAGAGATTAATGTGAATGATTGCAATCAAGGAGCAACGCAGAGATTCTGGAACCTTGGATCAAGGTTGTGGACACTTCAAGGACCCAGAAGAACCTCTGGAAGAAGATTTAGAAGTTTGGAGAAGTTTGGAACACCTGTTGTAAAAAGCTCCATACGTTAAACAGGTGCACTCTGAGAGTTGTAGTCTCAGATCCCAAGAGGCAAACCAGAGCCTCTGAACCCTTGGCTGGTGCGGTGGACCACTTTCCTGAATCAAGAAACCCTTCTGAAAGTATGTGTAACAGTCTTACATCATGGGTGGCCTAAACTCTGGACTTTGCCCCTGTCCAGTGCTGCCTTTTTGTAACCCTATTTGCTTCTAGGTGCTAGTTTTACTTTTAATCTTCAAAAATTCATATCTCTGGTTTCCTACATTGGATTTCTATCATTTTGGTGTCTTGTTAGAGATGAAAATAGTTCCTATGTGTATACATTGGTGTCAGATTTATGTTGGGTGTTGTGTTCTACTTATTTACTGATTTGTTGATATTAAGGGCCACATGTCCAAAGATTTGGTTTTGCGACTCGCAATTTGCGAGTCGGAAAACCGAATGTACAACAGTGTACCTTACACTGTTTGCGATTCCCAATGGGGTCTAAAATGACCTACCGCATGAATATTCATGAGGTAGGTGGCAATTTGCGACCCCATTGGGAATGGCCGCCCTCACAGGGATGGTGGCCTGCTGGAGACAGCGGAACACCATGTCTGTGACTACTCTTTTTTTTTAATGCAGCCCGTTTTCCTTAAAGGAAAAAATGAATAGTATTCTATTCATTTTTTCAGAGCAGGCAGTGGTCCGCAGGACCTCTGCCTGCTCTGAAAAAATATTTTCGCTCCCATTCACAAAGGGAAAGGGGTCCCATGGGGACCCCCTCCCGTTTGAGAATGGGTTAGCACCAGTTTGAAACTGGTGTTAACTGCGATTGTTTTGCGACCGCATTCGCAGTCACAAAACAATCATACATACCATCTTGATTCGGTATTAGGACGAGGCGCCCTTGTCACGCCCCTTCCTAATACCGAATTGCAAAACCTTCGTAAATCCCAAATAGCATTTTTCAAGTCGCAAATGGCCAGATTCACCGTTTACGACTTGAAAAATGCTTCGTACATCTGGCCCTAAATGCTTTACACACCTGTTTCCTAAGTTAAGCCTAAATGCTCGTGGGCCAGGCTACCAAGGGTTGAGCAAGGATTAATTTATTGACACCTTGTCTGGACCTAGTGGGGGATTGTGGCCTATTGCTAAGCGTAAATACCTACCTCCCCTTACCAATAACCCACTTTCCATATATATAATCTATCATTAATTAAACCTATTTTTATATATTAATGTTAATATGTGAATTAAGATACATATATGTGTTGGGGATATATATATATATATATATATATATATATTTTTTTTTTTTTCTTTTTTTTTTTCTTTTATGCTAATATTGTTAATGTCATATATTTGCAAAGTTGTTTAATTGCTATTGTTTTATTTTTTAATATATTTATTTATATATATATATATGTACGTTTTAATATTGATTATTAAAACAATTTTTAATTATATTTTTATTTAGTACTTTAATATTTTATATAAATGAATTGTAATGCTATGTGTATTTTTATATATTAATGTTAATATGTGAATTAAGATACATATATGTGTTGTATATATATATATATATATATATATGTTTGTTTCTTTTATGCTAATATTGTTAATGTCATATATTTGCAAAGTTGTTTAATTGTTATTGTTTTATTTTTTAATATATATATATATATATATATATATATGTACGTTTTAATATTGATTATTAAAACAATTTTTAATTATATTATTATTTAGTACTTTAATATTTTATATAAATGAATTGTAATGCTATGTGTATTAATAAATCCGTATTCTTACCTTTTTTGGAGGAATTGTGTTCCATAACATTTTTGTCACAATATTTTTTATCTTACTTTCATAGTATGTAACTCGATATTTGTGAAGACTATACTTTTTACACAATATTCTTGTCACACGATATTGTTGTGGAGACATTCTGTCATACAACCTTCCACAGAAAAGCATGTGCTAAAGTCCCCTCGAGATCAGATTATAGAAAATTAGAGATTATAGAAAACAGGATGTGACAGAGGATGAGTATCTGTCATTGAAACAGTACTAGACAGCACACATATTTTATACAATTTTACCTAAAACATATTTACAGTTTGGGTCGCAGGCTATGGAGTTATTTGCCCCTATCTTTTCGTTTAGGTCAGAAGCACAGATTAGACGTTAACAGCCTGATTTAGACTTTGGGAGATGGAGTAAAAGCAGACTGAGAACATTATCTTTGGCACCCTGCCTTTACTCCCCTGCCACATCTATAGTTCACCACCGGCCCTATGGTGCACTTTGTGGGTTTGTATGAATATACCTACAAGATCATTTAAAAGTTTGGTTGTGGCCATCATTGGCGAAATGTGATTATACCAAACATTACACCTTTTTTCTTTCCCATAAACAAAATCCCAAAACAGTAGTTTGTGTTTGGAAAATAAAAATCTAATGGCCCCCGATTTTATGATAGTTTTCTCCCAAGGTGAGGGGTTAATTTTCTTATTTTTACTTTCCCTCACCACTAGGATATTCCTGGCAGTTGCAAGGCAGTAAAAAAACGCCGTCTGACCACCCATGCATTCTCCCTTGGGCCATCGGAGGTACATTTACTCCGAATATGTAAATTTTACTCAGGAGGTCTGCTCGAATCAAAATAGAATGGCCGGACCAAGAGTTTGGCGGACAAGTTTCTCTGTCACCATGCAGTACCTTGTCAGCCAAACTCTAAATTGGAAGCTAACTCTCCAAATTTCAGTAGCTCAAGCACTAGTCAACACCTCCTACTTACTTAACTGTGACTAGATTAGGTTCATGCACGCAAAGCGCTATTGTTAAATAACACTTTTTAATTTCTGAAAATGCCATTTTTATCACAAATATGTGGACCAATGTGGTGGAGGCAAATATACTGTTAAGTCATTCAATGAGGTTCAATTCAGTCAAAATATCAATTGCATCCAGAACAAGGCATGTTTTTATTGTGAATGGGCAACAACTTGAGAATAGCTGGGAGGGACATCTGGCTGCATCATGGGTGATGGTGTGTAGGTGCTGAGTGCTCCATTGTTCAAATTCTGGTGGTGCTGCTGATAAAAATGTGGCAGCGGGTTAGCAGGATACTGGTACCCTGGATCTATCGGATAATTTGCTGCTGGTGCAAAGGTGGATCCCGGTGCTGCTATGGGGTGGTTAAATTGTGTATTTATGTTGGAAACCAAGTTGGATCCAGCAGTCGCTGTATATGTAGATTGCTGTCTAAATCTTTCATTCCTATGCTTGTTGATGCAAATTTGGGCTATGACGCACATAAGGAAAATTAAGAATAAACAGGCAGATGTTACTCCAAACATAACAACAGGCTCCATCGCTAAGGATATAGAGTATGATGAATTAAATGGCTTTCTTCTGTCTGAACAGCTCCAACTAATAGCACTGCATGTTCATGTAATTGTGATTGTGGTGGATCTCAGGAAGGAATATACCCAGTTTTCTTTCTCCAGGATGTTCCAGATTTACCACTCTTGACTTATCCTTCAGAACAAAACAGGATGTCTGAATCCTTCTTTATAAATCTAGGAACACTGAAAGAAACATTTACGGTTGATTTAGGAAAGCAGGCAATTAACATTAAAACATGTAGTTTTACAAGTTCAATAAAAACAGAATTAAGTCAGTCTACAGGTATGGCTGAAAGGGAAAATGTCAGTAGACAGGATTTAGAAACCCATACTTATTGTTTTGGAAAATAATTGATAATATGATCTGTAAATATTGTAAGATGTGGGATAACCAAACAAGCCTCACAAATCTGCAGGTCACATTATTACAGTCATTGCTTCCTAAACAAAAAGAATTAACAATATAGTCCATAAAGACGGGTTCGTCATCATCCTTTAGCAAAAACTGATTTAAAGTAGAAGAGCTTTCAGACATGCATGGCACTGGTTAAGGAGATCCTCGATACAATATTTGTAGACCAGCCAATATAAAGGCATTCAATTGGTGGAGAATAGACATGTTGCAGTAAATGCACAAGCACATATAGACTCACAGCTTTGGTGGATAAGTTCTTGGGGAGTTCTTAGAGGGGCATGTTATTGGTGCAGCCCTCGGGCGTGGCATAGGATGAGGTTTTAGAAAGGCCAAGACATGGCATTACTGGATGAGATCTTAGAGAGGCTTGTCACTGGTTGAGCATTCAGGCATGGCATGTGTATAAAATCTTGTCATTGGTGATGCATGTAGGCATGACAGTGGTGGATGGCAATGTTGGAGGCACTCTTTGCAGGAACAAAGCATTGCTGCACACACTGTTGCAGATGCATAGCACTGGTGGTGCTTGAGCTCTCAGAGAGAACAGGCATTGGGTGAAGTGCTCTAAAGCGTTATTGACGCATGATCTCTTAGAGAAGCACAAATATGGAGAGAGGTTTAACAATGGTGGGGCACTCACACATGGAATTAGTGGAAGATCTCTTGGAGAGGCTTGTCACTGGTGAGGCACCCAGGCATGGCAGTGCTGGATGAGACCTTTAGTTTGAGGACTGTTGCATTGTTGGGAATTCTTTGACAGAAGCATGACGTTGGTGGTACCTGAGCTATTTGAAGACAATTAATTGTGTATCAACTCTCATAGAGGGTTCAGTTGACATGTTATTATTTAGTAGTGTGAATATATGAAGGAGATATACCTGACATTATTAGCATTTTATTTCACATCAAGAATACTTATTTCTGCTAATCCTTTAAAAGCTCTCAGCCTTAGACTGACCTCAGTGATGTCCACTGTTCCACAATAATTTGGAGCCTGTGGCTTAGAGAGGGCCGGACCAGTGGGCTATTGCCCAGGCTGACCTGTGGTCCCTTTGGGCCTAAAAAAACATTATAAAAGACTACTGAGTAAAAAGAGGACTACATAGGCAATAAGCATGACTCTCAGTAGAAGGTACCATCACTCCTTTGACTGTTATTCTCAAGTGACCTTTCTTCGAGTTAATTTCTTGCCCCACTTTACATATCTTTCAGGGTTGCCTTGGACACATTACATGGCAAATTTATATAACATATCTAGGTCACTGCCTATTGCTCCTCTTGACTCCCACCTTGATCAATACTCTGAGAACACTATAGCAATCACAAAAACAACTAAAACCATGCAATCCTTGAAATCATGCAGGCCAGTGCCAGAAGGCAGTTTTAGTGCTACTATTATTGGATTCCCAGGTTAGTAGGGCAAGTTATACATTCCTCTATACCACTATATTGGACTGACCAGTAACATCTAGAATATATCAACAGAGTAAATTATTAAACCATTTGTACCATTGCACTTGGGCTCAGTGCCCGGTATGGCAGCAGATATATTTGCACAATTTTTAATAGGCAGCCTTGAAGAGTTAAATGAGACCAGTGGAATGATTCCCCATTAATAGTTTGCCCTTTGGCCCAATCCGGAAATTTTCATATCTTCACCTTATGGTATCTCAAGCACTCGAGCAGAACCTAATTGTGGCCAACAATGGGAATCTTTAAGCTTGCTTTTTGGATGTTTCTGCATTTGGCTTGGTTGACAGTGTAAGTTTGTCCTGTACATTTTCTGTTATGAAGCCTTCTTAGATTGTTTTTTCTGATTTGACAAATCCTCGTATCTGCCTTAAGCTACTCAGAGGATTAATATGATAAAAAAAGCCTAAAGCACAAGTGAGTTTAATCCCCCTTGTTATCCACTCTCTATATGTCCTATTCCAAGATCCTTGGGAAACCCACCATTCCTTGATCTCTGTGTCTCACATCAAAGTTTATTTAACACAGATGACTGGGCAATATTAGGTAGGACTGTGCGTGGCTTCCAGTGCCATCTCAATTTACCTTGAGTTTTACGGTGAAACACAATTGATATGGATCAATGGATCAGATACACAGTTGATGATATTTGGACACAGGCTGGGTCCTTTTTCTTGGTGACTAAGCACTGAAAGGCTGCTGGTTAGAAACAGTAACTAGATTTAAGTATAAATTATTTTTAACTTCTCCTGATTAGCCCAGAATTATTACATGCAGCAGTTCTGTGGCCACAATGGGTTCCCTGCTAATTTCAACAGACTCTATGAGGGGCTTTCTGTGACCTCTTTGGTTAAGGCTTTCAAAGGTAAATTACTATTGTCTGTTGTTTTAGTATACCCCACTGCTATAGTTCACTATCAGTTGGATTTTGAAGGCCTCGATGGTCAGTGATCGAAATGGTCATGCCTTCTTCCAAATTTCCCTATGAGTGAGGCATAATCTCAGACTATTTTCTGGCAGTCTGTACCCGAGTGGTCAATCTTTGGTTGGGAGTGCTTGTTTTATGGAGCTTCGTAACTAGTGGCCAACTTGTGGCAGTGTGCAATTTACAAACTTCCATGAATTGTTTGCCAACTATGAAATTGTTTGTTTCTCAAGTACTTTACCCTACAAAGTTCAGGTGTATAAGATGCGTAGTGAATTACCATTGTTCTGGTCTGCTATTAATGACCTGGTCTTCGTAACTACATAAAAACTGATGGCCTCATTTCAATTGGCAAATATTGTTGTACGTTTGTCTATAATGAATATTTATGCATGATCCCAATCTTAGGAGCTTCTACTACTTAGGAGTAAGGTAGACTCGATTTGGAGGTCATCTCCAAGCACCCATCACAGGAAAATCTGCGGCCATTTGTACCAGACTTTCCTGGGTTGCCCAGAGTTATGCTGAAACTGAAAACGGGTCCTTTTTCCACCGGGAATAGTGCCACAAGAGAATGTAACTGAAATATTAAGACTAACACTATCACATCACTTTATATATCACTGATCTCTTTGTGAATTGCTATGCTGAGTGTCCCCTTGTTTGTCCTGATTAGGAATTAAGCGTTAACACAAGGGCACGCAGGGGACTCTTTCTCAACTGCTTCCATTAAGGACACATTTGCAACGGAAGGTATTACTAATATTCTGCGCAGTGAGCTATGTACTGCTGAGCGCCGACCTTAAGAGGAAAAAGAGTCTCAATCTCCACTGTCCTACCAAACTGCTCATCTCATGTATGCACTGAACAGTGCTTAATGTATTAAAAAATAAGTGCTGGGGCCCAATATTTTGTTCAGAAGCATGTGGATGGTGCTGCCGATGGGTGGAGTTCTGAGTACCAAGGATGGATAGTCTTGATTCCACCTCATGCCTCGTTCATCCACCACAAGACACCGCTTGCCCCTTTATCTATTTCTGCAGGTTATTTTCATGCTTCCTTTCTTCTTTTGTTATTGTTTTTCTATCCTTTTCTTCCTCCTTCTTTTCTTTCTTATATTTCTCCCTGTTGTTCTCAGTAAAAACCGGATGAGGAAAAATAATTGCCAGTCCCCAAATAAGAGGGTTGGTGGACTCCAAATGCAACTACTGTCTCAAATTAAGCACTGGCACTGAACATGCGTGACAATCGCTTCATGTTGTTGACACATTGTACCAGGTGATTCACTGGTTCGCTGGTACCAGCCCAGGACACAGAAGAATAGCTTCTATATAGAAAATCCGGCTGGTTCACACTCTATTCCAGCACTGCTAACCACGGGTACAGAACGTGAGTGGCACGGGGGACCTTGGGTTTGAGGGGTCAATTTGTGTCTGTAATGAGTTAATTATCAAAATATATCCCCTTCTCTGCAATGTAAAGGCCCGAATCCGTATTATTCCTAGCAAAATCCAAGACAGGCGGACATTCCCCCAAAATTAGGACTCGCTTGTTGGTTGTGTCATGGGTGCACGACTCACACCGATGGGGACAGGTATTTGAGTTGCATTGTAAGCATACAATGATCTTCCTCAAACTTGTTGATGGTCCAAATATTCAAAATTGTCATAAATGTATCCTTAGCAAAATCAGTGTTGTCTGGTACTTTAGTCCAAGTACAGTGACTGCAGATTAAAACTCCAATTATTCATTATAATTATAATAATAAATGGTTACTGTCCATACCTGAACCATCCAGTTTCTGGTGATATGAGGTTATATGTCAACTGGTTATCAAAAGGGACAATCTTATTGACTGCAGCCATGTAAACTGCACAATAAGCCCCCCTAGATTTGAGCCTGCGACCTCCATGATACTGACAGCTTTCTGAAGCAGGGACTGAAAGCTCTGACCTGTCTGGACTGTCCAGGCATCAGCAGGCAGAAGCATCTTGCACTAGGACTAGTTTCTGGCCCTGTTGCTGCCTCTCAGCACACACAATGCTATGTTGCCTCAGAATGGTGTCTCACCTCTATGCTGCAGCGAGGCCATCCAACTTTGTGAAAGACTGCTGTGCAGCACATTAACATGTGCAGTCTTGTTCACAGTCAGTGGTAGTACTCTCCTGCTTCCAGGCCTGCTGCAGGTGGCGTGCTGCCACAACCCCAGTGGCAGATCAATTTTTTTGTGTGGGACAGTGGTGTCCTGGCAGTGGGTATCCCAATATCTCAGCTGCTGTAGTTGGGTTGATGATGCAGCTGCACTCTTCTGACCTCCACACTATTAATGTGAGGGTCCTGATATTTAACTACCAGCAACCTCAGTTGACACTCTTGTATCAATCATGCTGTAATGAGACACATCATTAATGGCCACAGGCAGCAAGCTAGCACTTAGCACATTGTCAGTGTGAGCACTCCCAGTCATAACATGCGTGAGAGCCTGGCAGGCAAGCAAATTTGTGCATATACTCACACAAACATATTTTGATAATTTCACAGAGAAGCTCCTGCCTCTACTTAATTGTATGGCAATCATGGTGGACATTAAGAACAGTGCATGGTGTTGATAGAGCATACATTTTAGTTCTGTTCCTTGTGACACTTAGGGGAATATTCATACTCTGTTTGCACTGAATAAGCGTAATTTTTTTTAACGCTAATTCAGTGCAAACTTAACTCCATATTTATATTGTGGCGCTAGACATGTCTAGCGCCAAAATATTGGAGTTAAAGTCATTTTTTGCCTGCGGAAAACTACCATGCGTCAATGAGATGCAAGGTAGGTGTTCCTAGGAAAAAACTGACGATATGGCCTTAGCGCCATATTTATTCCCCTGTGATAAAATCAAGCACAGGGGAATGGGTGCCCTAAATAATGGCACTAAGCTTGCTTAGCGCCATTATTTAATGCCTGGGTCAGGGCAGGCGTTAGGGGACCTCTGGGTCTTTTCCAATGTCAGAGACCATGGAAAGAGCCCCCAGGTGCCTTTCCCTAGCCCCAGGGACACCCCCACCCTCACCAGCGGGACAGCGGAGGAAGGGGGACCCCATCCCAGGTAAGTAGAGGTAAGTGTTATTTTTTATTTTCTGTAGTGCCATAGGGGGGGCCTAACTTGGGCCCCCCTACATGGCACTGGGCCCAATGGCCATGCCCAGGGGACCTATGTCCCCTGGGCATGGCCATTGGGGTGGTGGGCATGACTCCTGTCTTTACTAAGACAGGAGTCATGTCCATGGGGTTTTAACATCAGAAAATGACACTATTCTAATTAGAGGCATTTTTATGTTCCTCCTACACCTCCCCCACCCGGCTAGCGTCTTTTTTATGACACTAGCCGGGCCTTACTGCCGGCTACCGTCATACCATAAATATGACGCCGGGCCGGCCTCTTGGGATGGCACTAGCCGGCGGTATACTTTTTGGCGCTAAACTGCGTTATCGCAGTTTAGTGTCAAAACATATAAATCAGGGCCTTAATTCAGCAGACTATGACAAGTTTAAGTTTGTGAGCGCATATGAGAGAAAAACTATAACATAGAATGTGCACTTTGCTTGTATTTCAAATTCAACATTGGTGCCTTTCTCATTTAATCTCATGCTAGAAGGTTAAAGTTGTTGCTAAAGTGTCATTTAAACTTTAGTCTAAATTTGTATATGAAAATGAATTGGCATTTCTAATATTTACTAAAAGATTAAGGACTTTGAAAATATGTGCAATTGAGAAAATTTAGTTTTCAGTTATATTTAACATAATACAATAACAAGCTTTTATAATTTAAATAAAATGTTTTACTTACACTGATGATATATTAATAAAGTTGAATTTATAAGTGTGCATATTATGTGTGCTTCATTTTTTCAAGTACATTTTATATTTCCTTGTGTTAGCATAAGTAAGGCCTACAGAGCTTGCATTTTGTAGTCAAGTGATCATACTGAATTGTTTCTTTCCATAGCCTGAAGTCTTACTTCAGATTTCTTTCCTATGAGAAGCAAAGCCCTACTTGTAAAAAGCCTATTGTCTAACTGTGGAAGAGAAGTGTATTTAACCTTGAAAAGAATATGTTGCAGGAACATGGTAAAAACCTGGGAACCAAATGAACTTTTGAAAAGTGAAGTTCTCAATTTATTCTGATTGGATGATGCTCCTTTAGCGTGACCTGAAGTGATGTCAATGGACCAATTGGAACGTTTTTATGAGATTTGAAATACTGATGCATTTGGAACTTTTAGTCAGTCTTCAGCAGATGTCACCTGATGCTTGCAAATGCCTTGCCTACCTGATACTTTGCTGATGAAGATTCACTGAATGCTGTAACCCTTGAAGAGGTATCTTCCTCTCTGCCATTTGCCCCTGGCCCTTGAAATGCCCTTTTAGGTTAAACTCTCCACTATGCTGACGCTTAGTTTATTTTTCATAGTGTCCTGTAACCCTAGTTATTCTATTTCTTTCAAATTATTTGTGTCTCTTTTTGTTTTTTTGTATTTTGACCACATGTTACTCACCACACATGTAGGTCCCTAATTTGGTTAGCTGTAGGGTTGGCATGTGTCCAGCCAATGATTACTGACTTGATTGCACACTCATTTAGTAAATTCAAATACAATCTGAGCACCGCATGATTTTCATGTCTCAGATATCTCTATAAACTTTCTGTATCATTCTTCTTGAATGCTCAGTTTTGTTAACGTTAGTACGCCTGAACTTATTTTGTCGACCCTGGACAAACCTTGGTGATTATGTATCTTTAGAACTTGGTTTTGCACATAGTCTACATGACTTTGAGCTTGTGTTTGTAATAAAGCTTTGAACTATATTCCTGATTGGAGTTTTCCTTCTGTGACCACATTGGGGTGGTGTTGAAGCAATTATTTATGGTTCACCAACCATCTTACTGGGTTAAAAGATGTATTGATCTTGTTGTGCATTTGATTCCTGCAAAGGATGAAAAATGTGTCCACAGTGTCAACCTTCTCCTCGCTTTGCTTTTAAACAGGCTCAAAATATGAAGAAGGTCTTGATCTACTCAAGACCAAGAGTGAGATGAGGAGACCAGGCCACTTTGTGGAATTTATCAAGAGTTACTGGATGCCACCCATTTAGTAATTGCAATATGTGTGTGGTCACAGAACCAACTACAAGTGTTAAGCTTCTAAATGGGAACATTTGGTATCAAAGGCAATACAGGATTTACAGTACAACACACATGATATACATTATGTCAAAAAGCCTGCACAGGGATTTCCACAGATAAGGTTAAAACATGTATGCAAGGACCTAAGAGTACTATTAAACAAAAAAAAACTAACTACTAAATTATTGACCAACCATAAGGATCAGAATCATGCTTATGATAACTTAAACATACTTTACTTCAAACAGAAGTGGTGGATCTACTCTTAGAGGTAAGATATACTGGTTACATGAGAAAATTGTTTGGAATGTCAAATATGTTATGAGATGATAAATATGTTGGCCGCCAGGGACCAAGCAGGCGACCTTTGTTATCGGGTGGGAGGGACGACCTTACCCTGACTAACTGACCGGGACTCCTCACAGTGATGCCCAGGATGAGTGGAACGATTGGGCAATTGGCCGCCGGATGCAGGCCTTATGGGGACACCCCTGGCCGGTGCGGTGGCTGCATGTGCATTGGAGCGGTTGGATGGGACACCAGATGAGCACGGCTGCTCCCTCCCCCGTTCAGTAGTGTTTGACCCCATGAACCCCCAGCCCCATGGCCAAATCAGAGATTTAGACCACCCTGAGACAATAGTTTGAGTTAGTTCTAGATTTGGTTACTTCTTTTGCTATATGGCATATCCAACACACTCCTGACCCACTTGAGGTCATAGTGTGGTTAGGCAATCCACCTGGAAAACCCCACTGCATTTGTAGATGATTAAACGCTGATACCCAAGGCGCATGTACACAGGTCACACTAGACAGGCCTGTCTCATTTTTAGCACGCATGAAGAGTGAAAAGACACAGTTGTAAAACCTGCAGCCGGTAAGCGGGGACTGAGATATGGCTCCAGCAACACTACAGACAAATGATACATTATTTCAAAGTTTGTGCATTGTCTCTCTGTTATTATATTGACTCCAGTATTTGTGAAATGTCAATGTTTAAAAAAGAGATCATAAATATGTTGTGCTTTTCATGAGATCACCTAGAGCAATAGCATATTTTATTGATGTGATTATTCAAGTAAAAAAGGACGCTCTTCTTGAGTAATTTAGAGGTCATGCAGTGTCTTCAGCTGGGCTGATGTGATTATTTGGAGAGGTCATCCCGGGCCATCGTGAAGTATATGTATTGGGGAAAAATATTTAAATTAGATGACTTTAGGGGCATAACAAAGTACTCTCAAGGTGATGATCATTTACTACAGTAGGATGGTCTGCTGATTACTTTAGTGGAAAACGTGATGATCTTTTACTACTACAGGAGGATTCCCTGATGGCTTCAAGCTAAACCTGTTTTAATCCAGATTATAGCATGATGACTACAGGATGTTTTATTTTACAATAGAATGATCTCAGGATGACTTCAGTATGAGAAAGTATTACACAAGGATAATTCCTTGATGACTTCAGGATGATAACATAATGATTTCAGGATGAGGCTGTAATTGCTCCAGGATCATGTCTCAACAGTTCCTGTGAGCAACTGTTTTACTCAGTATCATCCCTTACTGATGATCAGTAGTACTGGGTGGTTGTGTTTGCAAAAATGATGATATATATTTTTTTTAAAAACATGCTTGAAAGGTAGATTGTTGCTATAGGAACATCTAGAATTGTTTTCATTGCAAACTTGAAAAAGTGGTCAGTTCCTTGCCCCATAATGGGAAAGCAGCACTCAGGTTGCAACACCACCCTGTACCTCAAAACAGTCCAGGAAGACAGGGACTACTCATTGTTCTTCTGAAAGGGTTCCCAGTAGCCAAGCAGTAGTACTTAACAACAGAGTCATGTATGGATTGGTTGATGACAACCAATCAGATGTGCTGAAACAGCAGGTGGTTCAGTTGTTATACTCTTCTGATTAGCTTCTCTGAATCCATTCATAATAACCCTCTCCCAGCCTGCTCATCCCATCATATACTGTCCGTGACTGGATAAACAAGAAAGCAATATTGCAGTGGTTAATGGATTACTACAGTATATCATTGTCGGCTTACACTTTTTCTATCCAGGCAGATCCAAGAAATGGCAGGTTTCTGCTTATCATGCAAAACTGACCCAGATGTGAAGTGAAGGGTATGCTTTTGTAACTTCAGGACAATTCCACAATTACTACTTGAGAATGCTTCATGACTGACACTCTTCCTAAAAATAATTTGAGTTGGGAGAGTCAAAGTATGTGTGACGGTGGGTTGGGCATGTTGTAATGAATGGCAAGTAAGCTTCTATGCCATATTGTGAGTGGCCAAGTTCGATATTGCAGTTTGAATGGCTGTGGGGCTGGTGGATACTGTGCAAGGATAATTTAAGTGGTTAGGTGATCAGTGATGTGGTGATTACTTTTTACCAGTAACTGATATAAAATGGCTTCTTGATCAAATGCCACTTTGGCTCTAGGATCTTGCAAGTGGAGAAAGAAGTGGCTTGTGTGACTCAATGATGTGAGTGAAACCACACTGGTATTGGAGGTAAATTATGATGTGAGTGGACTGTGCAAGTAATTGCTTCTGAAGGTGACCAATGCAACAGGGCTGTTTTGCAAATGTGGTTGGATGGTGTGGGTAATGTAGGTGGCAGTGAGTGATTCAATAAACACTGAGTGACAGGAGAGGGATTTGAGTGTGTTGTGAGTGACTGAAGAAGTGCTGTGAGTTTGGGGTACTGCAGGTGGCCATGGAGAAGTTTACATGGGCATAAATGGAAATATAGAACCGATGTTACTGAATATCTCTCGGTTAGTGCTGTTGGTTGCTGGAGATTTGGGATGCATTGTAAAATTAAGTGATGAATAAGTGGTGCAAGTAACTGAGGTAAATGTTCTGAGAGATCACAAGTTTGCAGCATGAGATGTGAGCGGCAGGGTTAGGATGTGCCAGGCTGAAAAGGGATGCATCAGGATGTAGGTGAGATGTGACTGAATGGCACAAGTGACTAGGTATATCTGCGAGACGTGTTTAAAGTGGCTCAGGGTGAAGGAAAGGTGTGTTCAAATCAGTGAGCAAGTGGGGTAGAGTTTGAGTGTCTGTCAGTGATTGTTTGCATGAAAGAAGAATGTGAGTATAGTATGTGTTGCTTCCAGGGGTTGTGGATGGCAAGATTTGCAGAACAGCTGTGGGTGAGTGCTCATAGTGGCTGGAATCAGCTGGGTTGAGTCAATGGTGATGACTGGGCTGTGCTAAGTGAAGTAGTTGGTGAGTGGTAAGAGGTCTGTGGAACAGGGTAGTCAATGAGTAAAATAAGTGCTAGAGGTGAGCGGTGTTGCAAGTTACTGGGAATGAGAGATATATTGAAAGTAGTTGTGTGAAGAGCCACATTATGTGAGTGGCAGAACAGTGCAATCAGTGCCTAAGTAATGTAGTGATTAATGAAGATTGTTGTAGTGTGATACATGATATACTGTGCTTGTGTGATAGTGGGAGTGGTTGGTGCTGAAAGTAAGTTTATTTAACTACCTGATGGTAAGTGATTGTTGGTGTAAGTGGGGCTGCATGCGTGTGGATTGCTTGTTGGTTTTCTTAGTGAATTACCAGTGTCACATGCAGTTGAATGTGTGGTGTGGTGTGGTGTGATGTTTAGTTGTGAGTGAATGGGTGTTGGACACCGCCCTTTCTGCTGGGTCATCCCCAAACTTTTTGCCTGTACCCTTTTGTTTTCTGAACCCATTTTCTTTACTTTTAGAACTGCACACTTTACCACTGCTAACCAGTGCTAAGGTGCTATGCTCTCTTCTTAAAACATGGTAGAATTGGCTTATGCCCAATTGACATATTTAATTTACTAGTAAATCCCTCATAAAGTGGCATTACATTTGCCCATGGCCTGTAGAATAAATGTTACTAGTGCGCCTGCAGCACTGATTGTGCCACCCCCCACTTAAGTAACCCTTTAACATGTCTCAGGTCTGCCTTTGCAGCCTGTTGCAGCCTGTGTGTGCAGTTTTAAATTACCATTTATTTTGAACTGTCATGATAAACCTTTTACCAGATCCAAATCTTCCTTTTTAATATATAGGCCCTCAACAAGCCAGAGAGCAGGGTACAGTGTATTAAAAAGTTGAAAATGTACTTTAAGTTTTACATGTCCTTTACATTTGTTTTTCACTAGATCAAGGCCTACCTTTCCATAGGATAACATTGGAGTAACCTATTACATTTAACAAGCTGTCACTTCCAGATGGGAACAGGTATGTCTTTGGAATTTTGATGAAAAATCCTCTCTTATGGTGAAGTCTCATGTTAAATTACAATTCTGAAAATGCCACTTTTAGAAAGTTGGTGTTTTCCTGCCTTATCCATTTATTGCCTACAGCTGTCAGTAGGTCACATGACCAGGTATAGTTGGCAGTTGGGCTTTGTGTATTTCCCTAGACAGCCACACACACTAGAGAGCTTAGGTGTGCCTGGACGGGCCATCCCTGGCACAATGTGAGGGCGGAGTTGGGAACAGCCCTTCTTACACTTGATTAGGCTGTTACCTGCCTTCACACAAAGGGCTGCATACTACCTATAGTTGGTCTTGAGCCAGGACAGGGGAGGCAGGAAACCCGTGCACTTTGCAGGGAAACCTCTAGAAGCTTTTGACCCTTCAAAAAAGGCTCCTGCTATAAATATTGGACCATAGACACCCAGGGCAATATTTACAAGAAAGTATACGTCACTGCATTGCATCAGTGATGTTTCAAAATAACTTGTGCTTCGATAGGACAGAATCCTATGCCATGGATTTATCATATGTAAAGTATGGCGCACCATGGCATAAGGATCCTGGCTGTGTTAAAAAACATGAAGTATCCATGTGCACCATGTCGTAGGGAAATCTGATGCTACTGCTGCAAAAGTGACGCAGGGTTGACTTGCAGGACGTAAAGTAACCGAAATCAGCCCTGCATCACTTTCTAGTGCGACATGCATTAAATAAAGTACAAAAAATGACGCTACAATGGAAGAAATGGCACCCTTTCCAGAAGCCAGCCATGGAGCAGGTAGCAGGCAGAAGCAAGGACAATAACCCCAGCACCAGCCAGGATATCCAGACAGACTCCTAGGGTAAGAGGAAGAGGAAATGCAACTTCAGTGAGTAAGAGAATGACATCTTGATCACAGAGGTGACAGAGTACCAACATCAGTTGTTTGTCACCTCAAAATTGCCACTAGGGAGGAAATAGGCCATTTGATAGTCCATAGTAAAAAAGGTCAAAGGTGTGGGACAAGTGAAGAGGACCGTCACCAACTGCAAGAAGAGCTTGCATGATTAAAAGCACCGGACAAAGAAGAAGCTGGACAACAAACTGAAGGCAGCAATGCAGACCGGAGGAGGGAGCCCTCTGCCCCAGGAGGCGCTGGATGCCTTGGAGGAGTGGGTGGCAGCTGCAATCTCAAACGAGTTGGTGGCTGGAGAACCAGGACACAACAGTGCAGCACACAAGGAACAACCACAGACACAGGGTAAATGTTAACAAAGGCCAGTGTGGGCCAAACGGTCATGTTGTGCAGTGCAGCTAGGTATGTCCCAGCACTCCAGTGTGCTGTCAGCATGCCAAAGGGCAGGAATCTGGATTGGGTCCTGTTAAATGGCACAGAAACATCAGGCACACTGCCCAGTTACATGTTGCACAGCTCTGTCAGGCTCCATCATGTTTATCCATTACAAGTGTGAAGTGCAGCACCAGTCTAGGTTCTCCTTTGTATACTGGCATTTGTAGTGGAATGTACAACACGAGTCACCAGAACTACAAGTCCCACAATACAAAGTAAAAAACATGCGGGCCCAATCATAAGGTAAGTGGTGCAGGGAAGCGCTGCAAGGCACCTTGCTTCGCTGCCCTGTGCCACATGTAAAGGGGAGGAATGGGCCATACCTACAAGATAATGTGCATTTATGTCCAGTCCCCCGTGCTGGCGCACACTTGGCTGCCTAGCGCAGATGCAAGCACCCCTGCACCATGTTGCAAGGATGCCTTCGTTGCAGACAGGATTGTCCCTGTGCAGAAACGGATACCTTCCTGCACAAAAAACAATAAAGTCAGACTTTGTCCTTTACCTATGAGTGCTGTGGAATGCAGCACACATGGAAACAAGGAGTAAAAAACATTACGTCTTGATACAGCTCCCCTGAAGAAGTGTAAGAATATGTCACATTTCCCGTTCACAGATCCTTGTAAATCAAGAACTGCAACAAAACCCATGGGTTTTGCATTTGAAAAGCCACAGCAACACCCATGGTATGCCTCCCTGACGCAGAGTAAGGCAACGCAGCAACTCATGCTTCCTTGACTCACTACACATCTACAAAGCACGTAACAGCCATGCAAGCTGGCTTTGTGTGGCCTTGTACATATGGGTCTGCAGCCTACTCCACTGGTGTGTCACAAAAAGTGACGTACCAGCAACGGAAGCTGCATGAAAATATTCCCCATGGACTGGAACAACACATCATGCACAGACACCTGAACCCTATACAACCTGGCAGTAACAATGCACGCCACCTTGCCCCATGAAGCCACTGTGCCTTTCATGGGTCCATAAACACATATATGCACTGTCAAGAAAACCAAGGGCATATGCTTGTCAGAGGAGAGACAGCTCAGCTGAAGGCGGGGGGAGGGGTCAGGTGTGGGGTATCTGAAGTATCAATACACAGGAACATGCCAAGAGCCAGGTGTATATTAACTGGCATAACAATACTTAACACACAGCTGTGCTGATGTGCATGGTGAGACCACACAGGTGTCAGTTGCCATAGAAAGGACCACCAGAAGTCATGCTATGTACTAAATCTGACTGGGTCAGGGTTAATGCAAGTGATGCATATCAGAGGACCACATGTTTTAGAACCAAAGCTGAGGTGTTGCCCTGGTGGACCCATGGTTGTACAGTGCATTGTAAGTGCTGGCTGAGTAGGTTGAACTGCCACTGTCTCTGAATGGGGCTACATTGCAAGTGGGTCAGAATGAATATGTGTATGTTGAACCTGGCCCTTTTTACAGAGTGATCCCCAAACCTTTTGACTTCCTCCTCCTATTTTTTCTGACCTCTTGTTGTTGGTTCTCGGACTCTGAGCACTTTATCGCTGCTGATCAGTGCTAACATGCAGGTGCTCTCCCTTCTAAATTTGGTATCATTGGCTTACACCTAATTGGCACATTTAATTTACCTGTAGGTATCCCTATGCATAGGGCCTTTAAATGAAATGCTACTAGTGGGCCTGCAGCTTGAGCCATCCACAGAAGTAGCCTTTCAAACCAGTTTCAGGCTTGCTAACTAAGGGCTTGCATGAGGGGTTTTCTGCCACAGGGGCCTGGCATCTAAATTTACTTGCCAGGCCTGAAACTCCCCTTCTAGTACATGTAAATCACCACTAAAGTAGGCCCTAGCTAGCCCTATGGGCAGGGTGTTATGTATGTAAAAGGCAGGACATGTGCCTGGTTGTGTGGCCTGTCCTGGTAGTGACAAACAGCCTATTTGGTTTCTCACTGTTGTGAGTGCTGCCTTGCTCATAGAATTGCATTGGGAATGCTCTACCTTATGTCTAGGTGGTATAGTGTGATCTATGAGGGGTAGCGTAGGCATGTTTGGTATGGTTGTAATGGTAGTGAGAAATGCTGCTTACTGGTGTAGGTGGATTTTTTATTACCACTTTAGAAATGCCACTTCTAGAAAGTGGGCATTTCTCTGTGCTTGTGACTCTGGTGTTTTGCAGCTTGACTCCAATCCACATCTGGGGCAGAGTGACAGCTTGGCTTTGTGCATACTTTTCATACAACCTCCACACAGGGAGGGTGGAGGTGTCACAGAGGTGCATCTGCATACTGAATGGTCTTCATGAGCTGAGAGAAAGAGAGGCAGGGCACACCTGCATTTGTAAAGGCTGTGCCCTGGCCTCACACAAAGGGCTTGTTTACCCCCCACTAATGTCTGGAACCTGTGCTGTAGGAGAGAGGGGAAACTCCTAGAACCAGTTAGGACTGGTTGGAACCTCTTCTCCCCCTTTTCTAAAAGTTGTGCAAAACTGAGTATAAGTACAGGGGGTTTCCCCATGTATGAGAGACACTAATGGACTACTGTACTGGAGGGACTCACCAGGAACCACCTTTGGACTTCTGCTGTTGTGCTGACCTGTGACATGCTGGGTCACTAAGAGGAACTGCCACTGCCTGCAAACCTTTGTGCTGGCCTGTTTGCTTGGGCCCTACCACCCCATGTTGTTGTCTCCAGGGGTTGGGTGGGATGCCCCTATCCCCTGCAGCTCCTCTTGTCTTTCAGTGCTGAGCACTGCCTCTACCTTCCCTTGTGGTGCAGGAAAAGTGTTTTATTTACCTAAGTGCGAGGAGAGCGCTACATTTCCCTGTTCTTGTTTTGCCCAGCACAGGGAGAGCGTTGTCTTGCTTCCCCCGGTGCAGGGGAATCTGTCCCCTGTTGTGGGGACACCGCTGCGACCTAGGCTGGTCTCAAGAAGTCAACGCAAATGAGCGCACTGTGGTTGGTGCCCCTGGGGCACAGAAGGACAGTGAGGAGTGCCCCGGGGGCAGATGCAGGTACCGGCTTTGGTGTAAACACAGCGACAGCTGGAGCCGGAAGGAAGTTTCTGCCGGTCAGGCACAAGGAAGGAGCTGTGAGTCTCCAGCCGGGAGGCTTGAGTGGTGGAGTTGCGGCTCAGGGAGTAAATGGAGTCAGCTTGTGCCACCCCCTGGGCTTAGCTGCACCGCAGGATCACGGACAGCCCACCCCTTCTGGAATCCGGCACGGGGAAACCCAAGGAGGGTTCCCTTCTCGTCTTGGTGCCACAGGACACCGCAGTTAGGAGTTAGTTTGTCTCGTTGTGCCCCCCCCAGGTGTGCCGGGGTCCTTCATTGATTTCCCCCACGTGCAAAAGTCCTGGAGGACGCGTGACAGGGACCTGGCTTGCTGGGGGGGGTCGGTGCAATTACTTTATCTCCAACCATAGGAGTGCAGGAGCTCCTGACCTTGATGTAGTGGGCCTGGTGGGAGAATATCATAAAGTTATATGTGCATTTTTTTTCTAAGTGTCTTACATATACTAGAGGGGAATAGTTCTTGGAGGTACATTCAGAATAATATCTTGGCCCCTGGTAATGTGTTGACTGCAGCATGTGTATTTTTGGGTGATGTTTCCTTTTAAGTGCAGCTATGATGGTGCAGTTATGATAATGTCATGAGCATTTCTGTTGTTTCACTTTATGTGCATTCATGATATTGTTTTGGCATTTCTGATGTGTACTGTGCCGTGTGTTTTTTTTGGTAATAATGATGACAACCTGACTACTGCTTGTATTGCAGTATACCAGTGATCTATGTGATTCATCTAACTTCTGCTTGTATTGCAGAATAACCAGTAACCTATATGACTACTGCTGGCTTATCCAGAGTATTAGTAACTGTGTGATGTTCTGACAATTGCTTGTGTAGCAGTGTATTACTGACATGTTGTGTTTGGTCTAATGATGTTTAATGCAATACCGTTTATTTTTATATAACTTGGTTTTGTGTTTCCTTTGTGGTGTATTTATTGTCATTTGTGTTGTGCAATCACTTTACACAATGCCTCTGGGATAGGCCTGACTACTCATGTTAAGCTACCAAGGGGCTGAGCAGAGGCTATCTTGGGTGTGTAACTCCCTCATCCTGACTAGAGTGGGTGGGTTCAGCCTGGCTTAGGTGCATACCATAGCCAATCAGAAGCCCCATTTCTAGCAGTGTACTGCAAGGTAGCCAGACCAATACACATGCACTGATGTGTCTGCCAGTGTCACACTTGTGTTGCAGATGGGAAGGGATGACAGAGAAGAGCTCATCGGAGTAGAACATCCTACATGTGATGTGGTCCTGGGTGAAGATGTAGCATGTGGCAGGAGGGAGTCTGAAGGGAAATTGTCTCACCATGCTACAAATGTCTCAGTAGGAGGATGTGAAATAGGAATCTGTCAAGGTACCGGAAGAATCTGTTTGCCACCACAAAGGGCAGAAGTCAGCGATGGTTGGAGACTGAGGTGGGTGTGCCCAGTCATGTTGCAAACCTGGGTAGATACATGTCACCAATTACAGCACTACTACTATGTGGGGTACAGATTGACCCATAACCCTCAATAACAGCCAGATATGTCAGTACATTGGATATGGTCACACATAGTGTTGGTGTCGTAGGCACATGAGAGTCAATGTATGATCTGGGTTGCATCACTGTGTGGCAGTAAGTTGGGTCACTGGCACACAATGATGAGTGGCAGAGGAGGCATGTACATGTACAAGGGAGTGGGCCTGAATAAAAGGATGTATCATACTATGCAGATACCCAACTCTAGCAATTATCAACTTAAGGGAAGTGTCAGTGCTAGCGACTTGCCTTGTGTGACAGTTCTCATACCCTCAGATTTGGTACACAATGCCCACTGTCCACAATGATTAAGCCAAAAGTGTATCCAACCAAATCAAATGAGGAGTCAGCAACAGGAAATACAAGGCATGTACATGCCCTCACACATTCCTGTAGTGTAGCAAGCTTGCTTGGTGTATAGAGTTGTGCATGATAACTGTCACACATTCATCCCTTGGCCACATGAATGCACAATTTGCATGCAAGTCAGTAAGACAGAGTGCCATAGTGGACAGTGTGAAACTCAGATGGCAGGATCATTACACATTTATGGCCAAAAACACCTCACCAGCACAGGAGCAGTGGGCTGAATACTGGCCACATGGAATGCAGGCACTCTGGGGACTAGGTGCAATCTGAACAGTAATGCTGTCCATATATTTAAACACAAGGCACCATGAAAAACAATGCACATCACCTTGGCAGATGTCGACCTGACTTGTTATCATGTGTCCAGGAATGGTAGTCTCAGTGACCTTTGTAACTGTTTTACAATATGGCCATGAGTCAAAAGTTCTGCCGTGTTACACAGTGGTTGTATTAAGAATGCAGAGCTACTGCCATATGAAAGGCAACATCAGTGCAACTTGACTTCATACATCAGTGTAATTGACATCCTACACATCAATGTTGCATTGAAATTCAAATATTAGCAAGTCTGATAGTCAATCAGATTACTCATGTCAACATGTAACATAGTACACCATTAACATTTCTTTCTCTCATTGCAGAGGATGTACCTACACCACCTGAGCAGCTGCCGGTCTGTGATGATAATCTGGCTGAGGATGACAGCCTCCCAACCATTGACCAAGACGTCCTCCGGCAAATCCTGGCCTCCTTTGACATACCTTCTCCAGCTATGGGAAGGGCAGAAAGTATTACGGGGTCTCCATAGGATCCACCCACAACCCAAAAGACACCACCTGCCAGACCCCCAAGTAGAATTTCAATGTTGTGTGGTAGGAGTAAAGCGGGAGATGCAGGATGTGGTGCGGGTGGGGATGGAGACCAAGGCGGGCACCCTAGAGGCAGTCAGTACGTGCCTCAGTCCCAATAAGGACACAGCGGCTGCTATACGAGGCACATACCCTCTGCCGTGTGGACTCCAACAGTCCCTGGCTTACATTGCTGGTGTCATGAGGCAAAGGCCGAAACATCTGCCTTGCCAAAGTGGCACCAGTGAGGTTGCAAAACAGCTGGGGGCAATCTGCAACATCCTGGAGTCCATGGAGTGGAAGCAGGACACATAAATTGCCATAATGGGTGCCTACCACTGTGACCTTGTGGCAGTGCTGGCAAACCAGCAGGCTCTTTTTAGTGCAGTGCTGCCTCACTTGTTAGCACAGAGAAAAGATGTTGCAGACTGGGGATCCACATCTTCAGCCTCTGATGTGTGTATGCCTCCGTCACCTTCAGCACCTACAATACCTCCCTCACGGGAAGCACCACACACATCAGAGGAGGAAGATGTAGACTTCATCTCTTTCCAACGTAAAACTGCCCAGTAGCATTTCCCTGTGCCAAATTTCCAAGTTTCCCCTTTGCCCATTGCTGATGACAATTCTGATGTACTTCTCAACTGATACAGTCCTCAATCTGCTACCCCACCTGTTGATCTCACCCTTTTCTGAGCTGTCTATGTGGCTTATCTTACCTAGTGGCAATTTGTTAATTCTCTTCCTCACTGAAACACTCATCTCCCCCACATGTCACATGCAGTGTATCTTCCATGGACTCTCACTGGACATTCAATGGCTCGAACAAACTTTTGGGGTTGTTGCCCTAATACCTGTGCCTGTGATCCTACAATTAACAGCACATGTAAATAAATGCACTAAGTTCAACCTGTGTGTTATATGTCTGTTGGAGTCTTTACTAAGTAGAAGATGGTGGATTGTGTGAGGCAAAGACACCAACTACTCCCCAAAGGGACATATGTGTAATGGAGCCATTGACAAAGCCTAAATAAAGAATGAGGGACAGGGAGATTAATGGTCCAGTGTATAGCCTCCCAGGACATCTAATGAAATACAGAATACACTGTTCCAGGGAGAAAAAGCAGAACAAGGGGCAACCCTTATGTTAGAAGCAAGTGCCCTCACACACCCTATTGGGTGTCATGCTTCATCATCGGACAAGCTCCTTGTCAGACTGGCGCCTAAATGTCTGACGGGCACCCCTGAAAGGAGGCTCTTTGCCGGAGATCTTTTAACGTAACACTGTGCCGTGATGAAGCTAGCGTAGAAAGGTCAATACCCACCTACAGGCACTATAGAAAAAGGAAAGGGAAAGATGATTAAAATTAGCTCAAAACCCGAACAGAGCACCAAACTTTAATGATCAAGGAGGGGTAATGGCCAAAGCAATAAAAAACCTAAAGAGTGAAGAATGAGATGATGCTCAAAACACTCTCAGAGTATAAATGGTAGGGAGGGAATAAGGAATTATCTTATGCCCCTGAAGACAGGGTCAACATGTTTTGTGTCTAAATGGTCCGTATGGATCCATCGACACTTCATCAGAACCCAAAAACTCAACTAGTTAGTCAGAACACAAGAACTCAATGTGTCACAAACTGAAAGTCACGTTAAACTTCAGTCACTTACTACAAAAAGGCTGCACGTCATGCTAGTCTAGAGTAAGGGTCTGCCGTCCATTATTGAGGAATCGGCTCCATAGGAACGCACGAGCCCAGAGGATAGCATAGTCATTTGAAAGAAGCTGTCCCCCGCACGGGACCTACCCGTAGCTGTGCTCCTGGATCGATCCCTGGATGGACTGATGCACCACCTCCTTGTAAATCTGGCCCATAATCTATGCAAATGGGGTGTTCCAGCTTTAGGAGGCCTGCAAAAATGGCACAGTGAAATCTTGTAGATTTCATAGTTTTTTTACATAATTACATAATTAAAGCAGGCGTTAAAATGACGCACCGATTGAAATCAATGGGCTTTTTTGCACTTTGCTACACTAGTGTCGACATTTTAGACGCTAGTGTAGCAAAGCACCACAATAACATTCAAAATGTTGACGCTATTGTTCTAACGACCGCCATGGTGCGCCAAAATGTAAATACGGTGCACACATTGAGTCATTAGGTGAGGCAAGAGGGATGCAAGAAAAGTGGCGCATCTGTACTGATGCTCCACTTTCTTGTATATCTGGCCCTATGTGTGTGTAGACTACCAAGTAGTTACTCAAGGTCACAAGCACTCCTGAGGAATCTATCTGTGGACCCTAGCCAGCAAATAATACTGCTGTGACAAGCAAATGATGCAAGGGTGAGTGTGTAAGGGGCTGGCATCAGTGTGTGACCCCAAATCTTCTTGATTAGTGAAAATGGTTTAAGAGCACGATCCCTCCAATACATGTTGCATGACTTACACACACAGAGCAACATAATGTGAATACCTGTTATTACCTGCCTATCCATTCACATCAAGAGTTCCACTTACAGTGGACAACTATGTTTGAAAGATCCCTTATGTGCTTCCATGCCCAACCTGATAGATTCCTCCCCATAGGTCTTCCACCTAGTTACACATGTCTACAAACACTGCTAGCAAAGCCAACTGCGTGTACTTAACATAGCCTAAGCAGGTATGCTAACTTCTACACAGTAAATCATGAGGTAGACTTGTATGTAGAAAAGAATGATATTTAATGTAATAACAAACCTTATTCTACCTAAAACTACCTAAACTACACTAACACTTATCTAACCTAACCTACACCTAAACTAAACTATGCTACCTAAACTACACTACCTTATCCTAAAAACTACCTTATTTTAACTTATCTTACTTTGCACATATAACACGGCATGCTAAACATCAACTCCCCACCACCCTTAATACACTTGGGTGCTGCCTGGCAAAGCCGCCAGCAAGGTCTCCACAATGCACCCATGGCACAGAGTAAA
Organism: Pleurodeles waltl; assembly: GCF_031143425.1. Classification (NCBI taxonomy): domain Eukaryota; kingdom Metazoa; phylum Chordata; class Amphibia; order Caudata; family Salamandridae; genus Pleurodeles; species Pleurodeles waltl. The sequence goes on along the minus strand of NC_090437.1, from coordinate 414,390,317 downwards.
GCAAGGCAGCCTATTGAGATGCCTTCACTTTCTCCATTGCTTTGAGGCCAGGATGAGCCACATAGGGTGACTTGGTCTCATGAATATGGTTGAGAGGCTTGTGCCACCAGAGGTTCAGGAGTAGTGTGACACCAGCGACACCAGCCTGTGGTACATAGGTCCATATCTGTATAAATTGCTGATGAAAAATGGCCTTCTCTGAAGGGTCACCCCAAACTTTTTGGCTTCCTCCTCCTCTTTTTCTGGTCTCGTTTTTTTTGGCTTTAGGGGTCTGGGCACTTTACCACGGCTAACAGGGTTGAAGTGCATGTGCTCTCTCCCTAAAACATGTTAACACTGGCTCCTACCCAAATGGCATATTTGGTTTACTTAGAAGACCCTGGTAAAGTGCACTAGATGTGCCCAGGACCCGTAAATTAAATGCTACTAGTGGGCCTGCAGCACTGATTGTGCCACCCACATAAGTAGCCCCTTAACCATGTCTCAGGTCTGCCATTGCTAGGCCTGTGTGTGCAGTTTCACTGCCACTTCGGCTTGGCATTTAAAACTACTTGCCAAGTCTCAAACTTCCCTTTTTCTACATATATGTCACCCCTAAGGTAGGTCCTAGATAACCCATAGGGCATGGTCCTATGTAAGTAAAAGGCAGGGCATGTATTTATGTGTTTTACATGTCCTGGTAGTGAAAAACTCACACATTTGTTTTTCATTCCTGTACTATTTTAGAAATGCATTTCTCTCCACTTACTGCCTTCTGTGCTTTACAGCCTCTCTCCAATCCACGTCTGGGCTGTGCTGGTTGACAGCTCGCCTTGTGCATTCCACCCAGACAGCCATAAACACAGGACACTCAGCCACATCTGCATTCATCTGCATACTGAATGGGTCTCCCTGGGCAGGAAGGGTGGAGGAGCTCTCACTTACACTTCAAAGGCCAGTGTCTTGACCCCACACAAAGGGCTGATAATCCCCCACAGGATCCTGGCAGACAGGGCTGGGTTGAAAGGGGACCTTGTGCACTTCATAATCACTCGATGAAGTTTCCCCCACTTCAAAAGCATTTTTGGGTATATATACTGGGTCTGTGATACTCCAAAATCAGACACTTCTGGATCTACAACTGGACACTCTCAGAGGGACTGCCTGGCTGCCCAAATGACTCATCTGGACTGCTTTGCTGGAAGCACTGCTGCCCTGCTTGTTGCCCTGCTGCCTGCTGGCCCCTGACTCTGCAGGAAGAACTCTGCCTTCCCCATAAGTGTTCTCCAAGGACTTGGACTGAGCTTGCCTCCTGTTCTGAAGTCTCAGGGCCACAAAGACTTCCCGAAAAAGAAGAAAATCCCTGTGTGTAAGAAAATCAACGCAACGCCTGCAGAAATTGATGCAGCACCTGCCTCACGGCTAAGAAAAAAAGAATCACTGCATCGCCTACCGGATCGATGCAGCCCCTGCTCCTTTTTACCAGCGTGTGAAGGATTTTCAACACATCATCCCTGTGCATCTAAGGGGCATATTTATACTCTGTTTGCGCCGAATGTGCGTCAAAATGTTTGACGCACATTCGGCGCAAACCTTGCCCCATATTTAAACTCTGACGCCCGACCCCGCGGACGTCAAAATTCCACCGTGTGTGTCATTTTTTAGAGGCGGGAAACTGCCTTGCGTTAATGATATGCAAGGTAGGCGTTCCCGCCCAAAAAATTACTTTAAGGCCTGTGCGCCTTATTTATACCCCAGCCTCATTTTGACGCACAGGAGGGGGTGGGCCTTAAAAAACGGCGCACAGCCTGATGTGTGCCATTTTTTAACGCCTGGGTCAGGGCAGGCGTTAAGGGACCTGTGGGCTTGGAAGGAGTCCAGAGGTGCCCTCCTCTGCCCCCAGGGACACCCCCTGCCACCCCCACCCACCCCTGGAGGACACCCATGGATGGGGGAACCCATCCCAGGTAAGTGCAGGTAAGTTAAGGTAAGTATATTTTTCTTTTTTTTTAAAAGTGGCATAGGGGGGCCTAATTTGGGCCCCCCCACATGCCACGGTGCCCAATGTCCATGCCCAGGGGACAGATGTCCCCTGGGCATGGCCATTGGGCAGGGGGGCATGACTCCTGTCTTTGCTAAGACAGGAGTCATTTCAATGGGGGTTGTGCGTCAAAAAATGCCGCAGGTCCGGTTTGAGACATGATTTTTGCCTCAGACCTGACTTGCACCATTTTTTGACGCACAACCCCCATTTTCCCCTACGCCAGCGCTGCCTGGTGTGAGTCATTTGGTTTTACTCAGACCAGTCCGCAGCGCCGGCTAACGTCATTCCTTAAATAAGGTGCCCGCATGGTGCGTAGGAATGGCGTTAGCCGGCGGTAAAATTTTTGACGCACAACTGCGTTGGCGCAGTTGTGTGCCAAAAAGTATAAATATGACCCTAAATATCCCCCCACCACAGTGAGGAACCAAGGCTGTGCTCCTGGAAATCGACGCATTAACTGCAGGGTGGAAAGAAACGACTTATCATCTGTGCCCACCGGAAAATCTAACACAGCACCTTATCTTTCAATGCATCTCCTCCTCTGGGGGCCCCATGCGTTGTTATTTTTGATGCATCCCAGGTACTGTGCGTTAAAAGGATACGACCACTGATTCTTAGGGTTGAGACTCATCTAAACCTTTAAAAAATTATATCTTGACTTGTGCATATTGAATGTTTGTCATTTTGGTCTTATTTTATTCAGATAAATATTATCTATTTCCCTAACCTGGTGTGGAGTACTTTTTGGGGTGTTTTCACTGTGGTACCGTATGAGGTATTGCACAAATACTTTACACATTGCCTTCTACGTTAAGCCTGCCTGCTTTGTGCCAAGCTACCAGAGGGTGAGCACAGGATAATTTAGGTTATGTAGTGACTTACCATGACAAGGACTGTGGTTCCAACTTGGAAAAGGGTATATACCTCTGTCAACTAGAGATGCAATTTCTAACAATTTGCTATCCTAAAATGGCTTGTGGATGCATTACCCACTCATGGAGTGACATACATTGGCTGGTTCAACCAGTTTACAGTGTATGTGTCATACAGGAGACAGATTGACTGTCCATGTTTGCAATGGATGTGTCTAGGCATACATGACACATGTTGATATGTGCATAACAGAAAGTCATTACCAATAGCCACCATATCATGTTGTGGTACACAAACATCTGCTGTATGGGCTTGGGTCTGGAAGGATAATTGTGGCACGTGCACATTAGTGTTTACCTCAAATCCTTACCTTTATTTTGGTGATTACAAAGCCAGCTTGTGTAGCCAAAACGTGTCTGATTTAATCCAAAGAGGTATATGTTTGCTATTTGCATGCATCACAGTATGTTTTTATATTGAGGGGTTACTCAGACTTCACACAAGATGGTCACGTAGGCATTTATTGACACAATCTGCCACTATGACCTGGAATGCATCAGTATATGGTACCTAGATTCACCTTGCATTTAGTCACTGCTGCCGGGCAAATGTTTCATATTTCAACTGTTTGTGTTGTGTTTTTACAATCACTCAAAAATATAGCCGTAGGAGCGAACCCATTGTTTGTATCTGAGTGCAACACACCAACATGGTAAGATATATCCCTGCTTGTTCCAGTTGCATCTTTACCTAGTGCAGCAAGTGTGGCAGTATTGGTACTAGGGGCCATATTTATACTTTTTGACGCAGAAACTGTGCCGGCGCAGTTTTGCGTCAAAAAGTTTAACGCCACCTAATGCCATTTCGTTGCGCCACCCCGGCGTCAAATTTATACTTTGACGCTCCATGGCGCAAACCACGGGTTAGAGTCAGTTTTTTTTACTCTAACCATTGTGCCACGTCGTAAAGAAAAACAACACCAACTCGGCAAAAACGACTCCAATCCAGTTTACGACGACGCAAATGGGATAGGCGCCATTTTTCCCCCCAAGTGTGTCAAAAAGCGGCACAAACACAGCAAAATGTGCTAAGGAGACCCAAAATGGATTCCAGAAGCCAGGAAAGACCTCTGGAAGACTCCAATCGACCAGGAACCAGCCAGGAGGACCCAGACAAGACCCAGGAGAAGGAGAAGAAGAAAAGGAAGTGTTGTTTCAGTGCAGAGGAGCAGGAAATAATGGTGAAAGAGGTGACGGAACACCAACATCAACTATTTGTCACCTCAAAATTGCCAATTGGGAGAAGAGAGGCAATTTGGCAACAAATTGTGGACAAGAAAAACAGTGTGGCAGAAGTACGGAGAACAGTCACTGAGTGCAAGAAACGCTGGCACAAGCGCAGGACCAAGGAAAAGATGGCAAGGAACAGGAAGGTAGCACTGCAGACTGGAGGTGGGAGTCCAGCACCACAGGAGGCCCTGGACCAGATGGAGGAGATGGTGGCAGCCATCATCCCAGAGGAGATCGTCACAGGGATTCAAGGACAGGACAGCGCAGACTACCAGGAAACAACACAGATGCAGGGTAAGTTGCCTGGAGGACAAAAATGCCTAAATGTCACCGGCAATCAGAGGGAGGGACATACCTACTATACAATGCATGTCAGCCATGGGCAGTGGAAAGGGCAAAGTGGCATGGCACGGGTGCATGGGCTGTGCAGGGGAAACCAGGGGCAGAGCACAACACTACACCAACAACCTTTGCATGGGGGTACTCTGACATGCCATGGATGTTGGAAAGGCAAATCCAGTCCAGGAGGGTAGAGTAGAATGTAAAACTGGCCTGCTGTCACATGACAGCTGGTATTGTTACAACATGAACTAGGGCTCAATTTCCAGTCTCAGGCCATATCCGCAAGTGGTATTTACCATTGACAACAGTTGCCACTACCACCTATGCTGTGTGTGCAGGTCAAGTAGCTAATGGCAGTTAGGTGCCCATGGGTCAAACACACCCAAAATAGAGGGTTCAGAATGACAGCGTTAGCAATCCCCTGTAATTCCTACCAAAGTGTAAAGCCTGTCAAATGCTCATGTCTATAGGCGCAATAAACCTCCGGTAGTGTTACTTACATTAAGAAGTACACAGCAGTCATGTCATACCCATGCTGCCCATTCCAGGGCCTACCCCGTGCCTGTGTTACAATAGCTGCAATGCCACCCTGCAACATCCCAACTTTCATACTGCTAAGACAACAGCATTGAGGGGGAGGACATATGAGTCTAGCTAGTGAAACACACCTGCACAGTCATAAGAGGAAATGGAACACTGCCAGGCCTATCATTGCAATCCAATGTAGCACACATTACCCAACATCAACATTACACACTACCAATGCTGACACCTGTATTGTGTCATGCCAATGCTATACATAGTATGTGCTTGGTCTCAGCAACATATAGGTTTATGTGAAATATCAGAGACTGGCTCAGTTCCATACTGTTAAGTGTGGTGCAAGTGGCATCAGAACACCCACAGCCATTGCAAGGCCTCACCATGCTAATTGAAGAAGATGGAGGGTTGGGTAGGACAAGAAGGTGGCAACATACAATTTGGACAGAAGCTACACCTAGAGGATGTGATACAGACAATTCCCCAAACTGCCCACACTACATATGACATGCAGGTGGGGCATAGGCCTGTGAGAATGCTAATATTAATGACAGGAACAATGAACAGGAACCAAGATTACAATGTCTCACTAATAGGAAGTCAGTGACGTCACATTACAACTGCCACAACGCAGACACACTAATTGTACAATATCTCATTGCAGAGGACGATGGCTCTCCTGTGATATGCCTGTCCTGGACTTCCCTGATGACATGGATGATGAGCTGACAAACATTAGCCCGCAGACCCTCCAAGATGTCCTTGGAACCCTCCAGACCCCACCTTCAGTCGCAAGGAGGAATACAGATGCAGCAGCCATCACAGAGGACCCACCCGCCACCACAATAGTATGACCTGCCAGCTCCAGCCCAGCTGAGGACTCTGAGGACACTGGTACCACCTTTGAGAGGACAGTAGTGGGAGTACAGCGGTAGCTGGCCATGGAGGTGCAGGTGGGGATGGAAAATATGGCAGCCAGCCTTGAGGGGATGCGCACATGCATGATGTCATCTGCAGAACAGGCAGCAGCCATGCAAGCGCTACCATCCCTCCTGTAAGGACTACAACAATGTGTGAGGGATTTCACCACAGCAGTTAGGGAGTTGCCACAACACCTGGCATCACAAACCTTTCACTGCATGCACAAATGCAATCATGACCCCCTCATGACCTGGCTGCCTACCACAGTGATGTAGCTGATATACTCAAGAACCAGCAGCTCCTCTTTGCTGCAGTAATGCCCTTAACAGCCCCAAAGTTGGCAGCTACCGGGAATTCTGACTCCACGACTTCTGACTCCACATCTTCAATGCGTTGCCCCGTCAAACCCACCACCACCAAGGGCAGAGGAGACGACACACATATCAGAAGATGAAGACGTGGAACAGATCACCTTCACCCGTAGGAGTACGCGGTAGCAGAAGTCCGTGCCACATGGGCACTGATATCCTAGGTCCTGTGCTTGTTAACATGCCAGTCTTGCTACAGTGGTTACCACCACTTACCACTATGCAGTGCAATTGTCTCTCACTACCTCATTGGCAATTCATGTAACTCTGCACTGAATGACACTTCACCCCAGCATATCCAATGACATGTCTCTCACCATTGCACTTTTGTTGCATCACAATAGAAGGCGTCACACTAATGGACTTACAATCCTGGACTATGTAAATATTGCACTACAGAACTTTAAAATAAATTTCACTTACACAACCACTTTGTCTCTGTGTAATGTGGCACATCTACTGTGTAGAAGAAATGTGATGTATGTAACATGTCAATGGCCATGGAATGTCAATACAACAGTGTAGAAAAAATGTGGGCTCATAACTATGCACTGGGGTCTGGATTTTATCATCATCTGTGCTTCCTTAGGCTTATTTCTGAAGTTAAATGAGAACAAACAGTATAATACTGTGTAGAACAGAAAAAGTCAGATTCAAAGTATGTATAAGCTGAAACTTAATGTGGCCAACATTTCCTTCAAGACAATCTTTATGTATGTGACAGCTGACTATAAACTTTAATCACACACAAACACCATACAGCATGAATGGATGTGTACGAGTGTATGGACAAATATGTAACCAGGGAGTACAATGTAAGGAATGATAGGTGTGAGTTATGTATACAGACCTACATAAGATTATAACCTCACTCAGCTTACCAGGGCTCACATGAACATCAGGCTGCAGGCAGACTTCCCACAGCGCCCAAGAATCCAATTCAGGACTCAAACAATGACAGATTGAAAAGCACACCAACCTTTACAACACTTTGGAAACCATAGTAACTTTGAGTGGTGGGTGCAATGGATGGCAGATGCATGGAGAAGTAGCTTTGTTGTAGCTGCCAATGTTACAGCTCATTTGGAAGTGGGAATAACCATTTCAATAATGGGATTCTGATGCAGGATGGAACACAAATACAACTACTAAATTGACACTGTACATTCATGCCAAGGCCCTGATTCCCAAGGATATGACACATACTGTAAAGGAGTACCTAAAACTTTATTTTACAGTGATAAAAGAAACTTAAACCAGGGGAAACATCTTAACTAACCAAACCTATCCTAACTATACATTACCCACAACTGACCCTAACTACCCTAAGCTAAACTTACTTATCACATTTAACTAAACACTCTAAACATCAACCCCCCCTTACATGACGGGACACATGTAGGACAACATATACTAACCTAAACACATACTAACTTATCCTAAACAAATATATATATATTTTCTTTTTTGGTTTTGTTTTTTTGTATTTTTCTTTTTTTTATACACATAAACCCAACATCATCCCCTACCTACCCACCCACAAACAAAATATAATAATATAACCCCCTCCACCCCCCAACCCACTTATACTAAGTAAACTAACAGCCTACTCTAACCTAACACTTAGCCCCCTAAACCCACTAAAGATAAGAACGAGGAAAGAGGAGGGAGGGAATCATGGGTGAGGATCAATTTTTACAAACTGGCTCTCAGCAGGATCTTTTTGATACCCAGCAGTCTCCTGCTATTGCGGGACACCTTCTGCTGCAGCCTGTCCATCCTGCGCAACATTCGTTGCATGTCACGTTTCAGTGTCTGTATGTCCTGATTGTCTATCACAGCAGCTGGGGTTGTTTGTGTTCCACTTGTTGATGCCATTGCTGGTGCCCATGCCGTGGTTGGAGGGGGAGGTGCAGGAGGTGCTGCTTGTGGGCCTGGAGCAGATGAAGTTGCTGCTACAGTGGCTGTCATCCTTGGGGCCACTGTGGTCTGAGCTGTGGTGGTGGTGGTGGCTGTTGTGGGCAAGGCAAACATCAAGGACAGCCGGGAAGCTTTGGACATCTGCCCATGGGTTTAGTCACTCCACCACAGGTAAGGAGGCCTGCCAACTAGGATTTACTCAAACATTGGACAATCACATCAATTTTCTAAATGTGGACAATTGTCTACATCATTACATCTCACTGATACCTTTCCAAAATCAAGCACATTGATGCAAGCACCCATCTGGCCTTGACGTGAAATGCATGCATGCCTATGACATTTCACTCAAGTGCCACATAAACGGAGCACAACATGTGGCGCTAGATACTGCCGGAAAGTCAACCATACAGTCCTACATGTTCATTACTTAACAGGGACGCTCAAGTCTGTGGGTAAGACTTCAGCATCACTGGTCTGTGTGAATCAGGGTATGACTTGGTGACTAAATCATGACACTGGCCACCTTCAAATGAATCATTGGCATACATGTAGCAACAATTCACCCTGTTGACCTGCCCATACCTATAGCGCAGCACTCGACTCCGAATATATGACTCTCCGCCACAGAATGCCCAATTCTAACATGGAACAAAATGTCAACCTCCAATCAAGTCACACATCAGATCATGTGCCAGCACATCATACCTTGCATGAGTCTAACACACAGGAGTCAATCACACAACAGCTGCAAACACAACACAGGACAAACATATAAACACTTACTGGATATGTCTGGGTCCGCAAATCTGGCCACTTCACCTATTGTATATGGGGTGGGTCCACCTGTAAAACATGGAAGGGTGAAATGTGCTCAATGACTGCTCACTGTACAAAACTTGCATCAACTAATTACTGTGTGACATTTTATATGATAGAGCAGGACATCAGGCAAGTAGACACACCAACAGACATAGTCATGCAAACATGCATTGACTCTGTCACTCCAGTGAGTGATAGACACACATATGCACACATGCACTGGCCCTAACAGTCATATAGTGCTAAACATGAATACTCAATTTTGTGTTTAAATATTTCTAGAGGGTACTCCATTTCATCATTTGTTATTATAAGAGACATGCAAAGCCACATTCATGGTGCACTGCAATACCAGTGATTCAGGTATTGTGGCTTGTGCATCAAGGGACAAAGAGTTACTGTGTGATGCTCATGTGGGTTGAGTTTTGTTCTGGAATTATTGTGGTATCAATGGTCCATTATATGTGTGCCTGTGTTGTATGTAGGTTACATATGCCACATTGGCAGTGTACCCAGAGCCGTATATGCCCCCTATGACAACATGATGGCAGGGATCCTGTGTGTTACTTGATGACAATGTTATGCTAAACATGGACTGGCCATTTATCTAAATCAAAACAGCAACAACATGATTGCTGACTGTGTCTAATTTGATCATCCGTGACAGAATGCATGGGCACAGGTGTAGTCATTGCACCTGAAATGTGTTCCTCTGGGCCCTGTGTACCTATATCACATATTGTAGATCACAGTTTGCCACATTCATTAGCTCAGAATTGCCAAGTTGTGTGATCTGTGGTAATACAACCAAACTGACATTGTCCGCTAATTAAAACATGGGTAAGCAAATGTCCTACTTCTGCAATCTTGATGAGGTAGGTCTCAATTTGTAAGCACTTTGGGAATGGCGGCACTCACAGGAATGCTGGCCTGCTGATCTTAGCATACCACCATGTCTGTGATAGCCTTCATACTGAGAAGTTAACATATGCTGCACTATATCGGCAGGGGTGTACCAAACGTGAAATAGCAAACTATTTTGTCACTTTAAATGTATGATGGAAGCAGTCAGTGGTCCCTTGCACAACATCATGGAAATAAATAATTTGTGACCATGCATTTACAAAGTTCAGGGATCCCATGATGACCCATTAACTTTAGAAAATTGTTTGGCTATAAAGTGACACAGATGGCAAATGAACCAGCTCTGTACCAGCAATTGTGCCCAAGGCGAAAATGTTGTTGCGCCATGCTACTCAATGATAGGATTTCTACGCCTACTCCGAAAAGCCACGAGAAGAACCTGTTTAGTGCTACTGCAATCAGGTAGAATCCGGGCACAATTAGGTTTGGCCATGTGAAAGATTATCTGTCCAGGCGTAAACACACAGAAACAATTAACTTAGAGCCAGAATTATTATATATTTTTTTTAATTTATGGGTAGCATTTGCTTCATTTGTTTACGCTACAGCTATGGAAAGTAGCTCAAAATATTTTGATATTATCAAGTGTGCAATACTTTGGGCATCCAGAATTAATTTAAATGCTGCACAAACAAAGTCGAAATATCTGCCTAAGATATTAACAGAGGTTAGGAAGATCTTTGTCCGTATGGCCAAGAATACTGTTCAGACATGGTTTAAAAAAAATTGGGGACTACATTGGTTCCTTGCAATAGCATGTGAAATACATCCCATTCCTGGTACACTCACAGGCCCTGAATAATACTTTTGTTTGCGCAGCATTACCATCATCTATTGACGTCAAAGCGGCACTAATTTACATGCTGATGTTGTCTTTTGTAAGTTTGTGCAGCTTTTGCGTCAAAAAAGGACGGTAATGCATTGCAAAATTTTATAAATCTGGGCCACTCTTTGTTCAACTTGCATTTCCCATGTCCACAAGCATTGCACGCAACATGTCACAAAATTTGCTACCGTCACTGCAGAGCATTTTACTGTACACATTAGTCTAATTTGTACTCACCAACAGGGCCACCAATCACCACACCTAGATGGTCCAGCAGGTCCTGCTTTGGGGCCACCAGGTCAGCCCAGCAATGTTTTAATTGGTGGTCGTTGCGCTGGCTGTTGAAGAGTCTTATTAGGTGGAACAGCACCTTCGTCCACCTGAGGCTCCTAGTCTCTGTGTGATACCCCTTATCACCCTACCACCAGCCTCCACCATCAGGGGGAGGAAGTGGAACACCAGCCACACAAAGGCCCCCAGCTCCTCTTCACCCATTCTCCCCAGACGTGGCCTTCCCAACATCTCAACAATTATAAGAACTATAATAAGGATAGGAAAGGGTAAAGAGGGAAAAACAGGGAAAGGAGGTTTGGAACGGAAACTTAAAGAACCCACAAACAGCCCAACAATACCCCAACTAACAATACCCACTAACACACTCCCAACAGTAAAAAGACAAATCTAATTTCACACACTTACACAGACACTTACAAAAACAACAGATTGCAAAGGCAATAGCACACAGGAGACAAAAGCACAAGATTCACAGACACAACTCTATACACAGCCACACAGTCTCGAAGAATCACAGACTGCAAAGTAAAAGTGAAAGTACACCCACTGTATGATTTCTGTAAACAGGATATCACTTCCTGTCTCAAATGTGGAGCGTTTTTATTATATTTCGTGAAATGTTATGACGCTTACGGGCTTTGCGTCAAAATTTATTGACGCATATGCATTCTCCCGCATTCAAGGATCAATACATTTTTAATGGATAACCAATTTCATGGGGTGCAATGTTGGAATTAACGCTAGGGACCAATCGATGTATTAGGGGTGTGAGCGTCATTTTTTAACGCATATGGGTCATATTTTGTCGCATATGTTTCATATTTTGACCCATATGCGTCTTTATTTACGTTTTTACGTAAACAAATCTGGCTATAACTGTGTTTGTGTCATTTTTCAGTTTTTTACATACATGAAGCCTATAACTATACAAAGATAGGATATAATGACCTGCTGTGTGTGTTCTATTGTTTGGGCACATGTGGAAGACCACACTACTGCGGACCATAATTCTCATGTTGTTGTGCCGGATTAGCTCTCTTAACTGACGCAACAGCAACACAAACGTTTGAAATAAAATTGGTATTTCTTAGTTTGAGCAGGTGTTGCATCAATAGAGGATAGCAAGGCTATGCAACTGAACAAATAGACTCATGGCCTGTGTGTTTATGTCTGTGACTTGTCTATTTCAATTGTTGTTGTGCCTCTGTGTGTACATCACAAGAAGTGTATTGCATAAAGTGCATGTATGAATGTGTTGTAATTATGTATAAACATCAGATGCCATTTGTTAAGGTACATCAGTCATGATATGTGTTTGTTATATCTGTTGCGTCTTATGCTGTGTGTCCTTCCTTGACTTTGGGGACAAAACATTTCCCATGACAAACTATACACAGGATAGATAGAGGACGGTTGATAATGGCAATGTCAGAAATGTAACCCATCACATGTAATGAAATCTTGGATACCACCTCATGGTCACTTGTGTGTATACTACACAGGAGTCAGGCATTTGAACATGCTAGGTAGGTACAGTGTTTGTGACACAGATTCTCAAATCCTTTCCGAAAATTGTTATGTACACCACTGTTTGAGTCATGTAAATGACCGATGTGTCTCCTGTGGCTGTGGAGGACCAGCAGACCATGCTGCATGTGTTCACATATTTCCAGTGGTTCATTGCACAAAGGTGTCCAGTTCAAGTGTGTGGCCATGTGTACCCTGTGTCAGTATTGGCCTCCATGTTGTCACAGTTATGTGCAGGTCTAGTCATGAGTCTCTGGAGCCATTCCCTGAATTAACAGAGTAAACTTCAAAGCAGATTTGACCTAAAGCCAAAGATCAACTAACGACACACATGGGGATAGTCCAGCTATGGCACTGCAGAACTTTAAAAAGGCTGACGACAGGGCAACCTTGGTGTGCTTAAAAACTTTATGGATGAGTAATAGGAAACAGGCAGCTTTCATCACAACATGTGTACACAGGGTGGGCTTGAAAATTCCCACTGCAACAGGGAACATCAGTGCCTCTGTGGTAATTAATCTCACAGCTAGTCACCACGCAAGAACCATCAAAAGGTGAGAGCAGAAGTGAATCTGTGTATGGACCGTCAGGGCACAGACATGTTTTGTTCTCAGATACACATTGGCAAGCCTTGTTTGTTGTGCTGGAGGCACTGTACCGAATCCATGCATACTGCCATAGCACACGGTCACTGTTTGGCAATAATGAATACATGCAAAACCAGACAAGGGATGGGGGCTGGATTAGGCAATTTGAATACATGTCCCAGAACTGAATAAGATGAGTAAAATGATTAAACTATACTATCTATTTGAGGATTCATCGTAGACCTACCAGACACAATGCTCCAGGAGGAAAGAGAGGGCATGGAAAGCAACTATGAGACAAATGTAGCCACAGGGCACCTCTATGGTTAACGCAAAGACAGGAACCAGTCAGGCTAACAGGATGCAGGCTCTGTCAGGAACAAGCATGAACACAGCAAATACACAGTGAGCAGACTCTGACTGGGAAAAGCTGGAACAACACTGTGGGAATTAAAAACAGTTTGTGCTGTGGTCTGCAACGTTACACAATCCCCCAAGGGCTCTGGTACACAGGTGATTTGTACGCCAATGCACAACAAGGAAATTCTGAATAGGGCAGCTTCTAAGCAGTTCCAGGCAGCAGCAAGGGAAGGGCAGGTTCTAATGGCTGGTCTGCATTGAAGTGCTCACAGGTGTGTGCAGCTTCAGTCTCTCACAAGTCCTGTAGTTGAGAATCAAGTTCAAAGTGCCCAGTGGACCTTTCATATGGGAAGCAATGGACAACTGATTACAGGTCTTACCGACTACCAGGCAGTGCATTATTTGACCTGAAGTCCATGCAGACTGATGAACTTTGACTATGGCATGCCATACAGAAGTGGGAAGCACACAGGAGTCAGAATGGGAGTCTGGGTGTGTGTAGATGAAGATTCTCAGGGTACAGATAGTCCATTTACAGGGCCCCCTAGACGAGGATGGGGAGAGACTTAAAAAATGGCAGTGGCAGGACTTATTACCTGGGATGGACTGGGCAGGGCATGTCTTGTGAGCAATGCCGGTCATACTTGGGGCACTCGTGCTATCCATTTTCAGCTTAGATGGACTTCTTGTCACACATGCTCCTTGCAGAGATAGCTGATGTCACACTTACTGCTGTCAAGGGTCTGGTCATACATTCCTGTTACCAATGCAATAGCACATCCACTTCCTCATGTATGAGACACTTTTTTACATTATGATTGATGGTGTCTTAGTTGTGTGTCATTTTCTGCAATGGACCATGTTGGCAATATGGATGTGTCTCATTGCTGCGGTCCTCTGATATTGCCCTTCACATGTGAAATAGACAAGATATATATCATTTACACTGTGTGTGATGTTGGCTGTACATTCATACCCATCAAATGTGATGTGGCTTTTTCAGTATCCTAATCTGTATTTCTGCAATGCTCCATGAGGCTAAACTCTGATTATGATTCCTAGGGATCATGTGATGCATAAAAATTACCCAGAGCATGATTGAGTGATGATGTTAGGTATTTAATGACATATGACAACAAAGTGGTGATGGTGACTATAGTTAGAAGAAGTTTAGTACAATGTGTTGTCTGCGACGCAATCCTGCAGCTGTGTTTGGATGTTCCCCCTCATTTTCACGGACAGCATCCCCTTCTTCCTCCTCTTCAAGCATTTGTGGGTCTGGTTCATAGAAGGGAATTTTCCTCCTTACACAAATGTTGTGCAGGATGGCACAGGTCAAAATGGTCTTGCAGACCATTTCAGGTGAATATTGGAGGCTGCCTCCGGTGATGTCCAGGCACCTGAATCTGGACTTCAGGATGCCAAAAGTCCTCTCAACTATGGTGCATGTCCTACGATGTGCCTCATTATATGCACGCTCTGCTACTGTGCTTGGGTTGGCAAATGGGGTCATGATCCATGGCTGGATCCCGTAACCCTGATTAGCTGAAAGAGAAAATGAGGGTAAATATTTTGTTGTTGGTGCACCTTAATTATAACTTTGCATGGCAGTTGTTCTCTTGTGTCGTCTGTGACTCTTCAGTGTTTGTGGTATTGTGTAGGATCCTAGGCTTATGTGATGTTCTGTCTGCATTGGGATGTTTAATTATCGAAACTGGCGTTTGGCAGATTGACCTGATATCAGTGGTATATTTCGAAACTTGATGTTCAGTGTGTATCTCCCATGCATTATGAAATGTGCAAGAAGTGTCCGTGTGCCTTCACTGGAGGTGACATAATACTTCCACACATACAATCAATTCCACTGTGGTGGTAACACGGTTGCACTATATGGGCTGAACATCCCATCCAATTTGACATATGTAATTGCATGTGCAATGCAACAGTGAGGCCCTATGATTTGGCTAGGTGACAATGCACAGCGCATCTCCATAAGTTGGCAGGACTGAAGTGTTCACAATGGACAATGCACAATTATCCCATGTGTGACAAGTCAAGTTCTAGGCAAACCTATTTTTGTGCCCTCACTGAGTTGGCTCATGTGCAAACATGTACCTACACTACTGAACTTGCTCCAGGTAAGCTGGCTTACTTGGTTGTGGGGGTGAAGGTTTTAGTGTCAGAAGGTCCATGTGCCTGTACATCTGTTATGTATATGTGGAATTGTCTCAATCCGTATGTGTAGCAGTGTTCACTTTGCATTAGTGTCACATCCACATGTTTTCATAGCACAATCCACTTCCTTATTGTTAGGGGGAACTATCACCCCAGGAGTGATGAGAGATGTTGGTACTGCCTCAATGATTCCATGTCACATTCATTGGAGTCAGCATCATCATGCTATGTGTCTCATGGTGTCTGACCTGCAGCAAAACACATTACATACCCCTTACACAGGACCTATTGGTTAGAAGGGTGTGTGATTGAGTGTTATTGATGTGATATTGAAAGTTTCATCTTCCAAGTTGTACTGCCACTTAAGGTTATGTCATTGTCACTGTGTGGTTTTAAATTGGTCCTGTGTGGCTCTGGAGTGGCATCTCTTGTTATTTGCATCTGTCATTTGTCCATAGGTGTGTATCCCATTGGGTCAGGATATCAAACATGACTACCAGTGTCACAACCTCAGTGTCTTCCTGGCCACGTGTCAATGTAGTGGTGTATGTGTTGTGTGTCCTACAGGGTTGCTGTGCTATGTGTAAATTCCTAGGTTTCTTTACTTACCAACAAGTAGGCCATTGCCATATCATCCATCCTGGAAGTGCTGATTGATGGTGCTGTGGTGGAAGATAAATAAATCATGTACACTCCCAGGATACTTTGCCATGATGTTGGTGATCAATCCACGGTGATCCACAATGGCCTGCACATTGATGGAGTGTGTGTGCTTCCACTTGTGGTATAGATGCTCCGTTGCAGCAGGTGGCACAATCCGTACATGTGTGCAATCAATGGCACCAAGCACTTGCGGGAAGCCATTAATTTGATAAAACCACTGTTTGGTCTCCTGCTGCTTCTGCTGTGTGTTGGGGAAGCTGATGCAGTGGGGTGTGAGGGAGATGATGGCATCAAGTACCTTGGGAAGGAAGGTAGAGAATGAGGGCTGTGAGATTCTGGCAACCAGGGCACCAGTGATTTGAAAAGAGCCACTTGCCAACATGTGGAGGACAGCTAGCAGCTTGGTCTCCGGTGGAATGATATGTGGTGTCTGCAAGCTGGGTGCCAACTATGGCTCAATGTGGCACAGCAGCTGCTTTATGGTTTGCCAGTTTAGTCGGTACCTCTGGATGAAGTCATGTTCCCTGAGGCCCTGAAGGGTTGTCCTGGTCCTGAATATCTTCTCCTGCCTTCTGCGTTGCCTTTGAAGTCCCTGTTGGTGTGGTGGTAGCTGCTGCTGTTGCTCCTGTGCTCTGCGTCTTCGTGCATGCTGGATGAATAGCACCTCCATGTCTTCCTTTTTGAACTCTGATGTTGCTTCTGTGAGTTTTCCTTAAGTAGTGGTCTGTGTACCCCATTTTAACGCCTGCCCTGACCCAGGTGTTAAATTGTGGCGCAAATTGGGATTTGCGCCATTTTCTGGCTCCGCCTACCAGCTGTGTGCCATTTTTGCACAGTAGGATAAAAATGGCCCACAGGTGTTTAAGTAATTTTTTAGATGGGAACACCTATCTTGCATCTCATTGACACAAGGTGGTTTCACGCATCCAAAAAATGAAGCACACTAGGATTTTTTGACGCTAGACGAGTCTAGCGTCAAAGTATAAATATGGTGTTAGCTTTGCGCCAAATTAGAGTTAAAAAAATGGCGCTAATCCGGCGCAAAGGGAGTATAAATATGGGCCTAGGTATCCAATCTTGCACTGACGCAGTGGAGTATTTCACATTTACATGTGTGATGAGATGTCACAATAGATTTATTATGTGCCTGAAGACATTGATGTAGCATATGAAGACTGTTCCCATGCATGTACTATGTGCCTCGGTTCACAGCCATCAACCTATGAGTTAACTCTACTATCCTCCACAAGTGTGAGGCTGTACACATAGCTAGCTGTACAAGACACACACAGTTATTGTACACTATTGACTTGGGCACACCATTTTGATTGTGGTTGGATGTCTGACAGTCATCATATTGCAACAGAACACATTATTATAATCTGTCCAAACAGTACTAATCTGCAATCTCTTTTTTGGTGCCTGTCTTCCTGATGGACCTGCTTTTGGCACAGGTTATTTGCATGCACACATTTTTGGATTTACAAGATGTTGTCCAGCGCTGTTTGTTATGCATTGCTTCATACCTTTGTTGTGTGCCAATTACTAGCATGTGTGAAGTGAGTGTTTTGATGTTTATTTTAACCATGAATTAAGACTGCTTACACAAAGGTAGTGTTCATAAATGAATTGCCATTTTATTACACGTTTTCATGTATTCCATTTATTTGTGATCCCTGAGAGGAGACAAAATAAAAGGAATGCCAAGAATGCAGTACTCTTAGTTTGAGTACTGAATTTATTAAGACCCTTCTCAAGTCTCATGCACTGAAGAAATAATGTGCGCTTTTATTTCAGATGCAGAAACGCATGTGCAACTCTGAAAATGATCACAGCAGTAAACTAATACTGATCACAGAATTCAACAATGGTTATATAATATATATATATATATATATATATATATATATATATATATATATATATATATATATATATATATAGATTACGTATTCACACATGCACAATGCAAAGCTAAAAATAAGAATTAAAAATGCATCACCATGGGGCTTGACATCGACATCATCCCTTTGTTAGCCAGCATCAGGTGGTGGAACCCGGACGACTGGAAAGAGAGAACTACCTGCAATGGGATTAGGTTCTGAGCAAGGCGTCCCTCCTCAGATGAGCTCTGTCTTTTTTTTCCAGCCATCAAGCTCCCTCCACCTTATATACTTTAAACAACCTTGAAACCTTGAGAAAGACTCTAGAACCCCCCCGTACCCCCTTCCGCCCTCCCCCCAATCGGGTAAGTTGTTGTTCAAATGCTGGCCATAGCAGGTCAGTGTTGAAAGAGCACGATTGGAGACTGGCCATATCCCAAGGTGCACTTCCAAGACCGAGCTGTTCCCTGCTTTTTCTATAAATATTCTCAGTCTGGTATATTTGATCTCTGATACTCTCCCATGTTATGAACACATCCTCAGTGAGAAAGAGCGAAAACACATTGCACAAGCTGTGTGCAGAAAAATACCTGTGCCCTCAATGTGATGGTGTGTAAAGCTAAGCTTAACTCAAAATGGAGTCAGTGGTCAAGATGGAGCAGGTGGTTAAATACAAATAGCATTACAACTACATATACAAGTACACTCACCTGTGTGATACACTTAATATTTCTAATACTTGGGAGTGACAATGCCATGAACATGGTTAATCTTTCCTAGTATGGCAAGTCGGTTAGCCATTGAGGAGACACTTCCCTCACACTCCTCTATTATGTTTGTTTGGAATCCTATTGGCATTTCTGAAGAAATAGATGTCAGATCTTACAAAATGTAGCGAGGGCAGGAGGTGTTGTCTCATTCCTCCATACATATTTGAATGTGACAGTAGTAGTCACTGTTGTTCATTAGCTACTGCCATGGAGTGATTAGTGAGTGCATGTAATTGTGGGACATGATAGTCTACACATAGCAGTACACTGTGTTGACAGTACACAAGAGGAGAGATATGTGGTAGTCTTGCGCTGTACAGTGCAACTGGTATACTCTCAGAACTGCACTACCTCACTGATTGAGGACAGTTTATGACATATTTTTCAACACGATGCACTGTCCTGGGTCCTGTGGACCTCACTGATTGAGGACAGTGTATGACATATTTTTCAACATGATGCACGGTCCTGGATTTGCAGCCTGCACTGGCAGACAATGGGCAGCACTGCACCAAGACAGGCACATTATATGAATGGTGAATGTGTGGCTGTCTGTCCTATCCTCTGTACTTTGTGCATGAGGGACAGCCTTGCTGTACAGCCACAGGTATTGGGTACATGACATGCCTCATGGCCATGGGCGTTTCCTGTGGACACACAGACAACAGAAATGGAGGCCCTTCCTTCAACACAGAACTTTACATAGTGTTGTATTACTGAGGATCTTTCTACCATTTGGAAACACACACAGGGCCTCACTTACAGGTTGGTGCCACAGGGCAGCACAGGGAGTCACTTAGTTGGCCTGCCCTGCGTCAAAAGGAAAGAGCAGGAATGTGCCATATTAATTAAACACGGTGCATTGGTGTTCCTTCTGCATGCTCAATGTCACAAATTGGTGACTAGCGCCAAAACATGCACCCCTACACCATGGTGCAGGTGTGTCTGTGTTGTAGGCTCAATTGTTTTTATGCAGTAAGGGACACCAACTGAGGCTTTTTCCTCTTTATATGTGTGCTGCAGAATGCTTACACATCACCTGGGTAGGCACACGTATTTTACACATTTCCAGTTTCCCAGAGCCTTGTAATTATGGGAATGTTTCAAATCCCGTTGGTATTGCATAGGGAAACCCACTGTAAAGCCCATGGAACACATCCTTGATGTAGAGCAAGGCAAAGCAGCAATATGCACTATCTTGCCTTAGTCCATATTTATGATGGCAGGCAGGGTGACTTTGTGTTGCCTCATATGTATGATTATGAGACCTGCTCTACCAGAGGATCATGGAAGTAGACTCTCCAGCTGTGCAGGCCTCTTGTACATGAAGCCCACAGTGGCTTAACAGGTCTTAACAGGTGTGACTTGGAGGGTTGTACTGCACATTTACCATGTAGTATGGTGCAAGTATGAGGCCCACACCTACTACGTATGCACTGTCTTATTCACCCAACACAAATATGGCTATTTTAACTAACATAATTTACTGTCATGTCCCCTGGGGGATACCTAGGGCCTACCTTAGGGCAAAGTATGTTTAAGGTAGGACATATACTAATGTGTTTTAGATGTCCTAACAGTGAAATACTGACAAATTCGGTTTTCACTGTGCAAGGCCTATCCCTCTAATAGGTTAACATGAGGGATTCCTTTAAATATTATTAAAGTGCAAATTCCCTTTGGGAGCAGATAGAAATCTGGAGTTTAGGGTCTCTGAACTCACAATTTAAAAATACATCTCTTAGTAAAGTTTGTTTTTAAATTGCGTGTTTGAAAATTCCACTTTTAGAAAGTAGGCATTTTCTTCCTTAAACCCTTCTGTGGCTCTGCCTGTTTGTAGATCCCCTGTCTGGGTCAGTTTGACAGTTGGGCTTTTTGCACCTCTCTAGACAGTGACACAAAGGGGGCTGGGGTGTAGCCTGCATATCCTGATGAGCCACCTGTGCTGGGAGGGAGGGGAGGAGTGGTCACTCACACTTGTAAGGGCTGTGCCTGTCCTCACACAATGCAGTCTCCAACCCCCCGGTGTGTGTCTGGGGCCTGGGCAAGGCAGGATCTTACAAACAAGAGAGACTTTCTTTTGACGTTTGCCTGCTTCCAAGGCAGAAAGAGGTATAAGTAGTGGTCGCCAAACCCCTGAATATTAGATCACTTCTGGATTCAAGAGGAACCTCTGCCAAAGAGAAGAGCTGAGGAGAAGTGCTACCCCTGCCTGTGACTGTGCTTTGTTGGGCTATCCTGCAGTTGCTGCTTCTGCCTGTGACAGGGCACAAACACTGGACCTTGTTGTGCATTCCTGAATGGCTTGACCTGAGCTTGCCTCCTGTTGTTGAAGTCTCAGGGCCATCAAAGACTTCTCCTGCCAGCACCTGGACTCTCTGCTGAGACTCTTGCCCTGCCAAGTGGTGCCCTATCCAGTCCCTGGGCCCTTGAAAGGTGAAGCTGGCAGACAAGAACTGAAAATCCACGCACAGAACGTCGTGCGGGGAAATTTTCGACACACCTTCCGCAACGTGGCTGATAAACGACGCGCTACCGGCTTCGCGGCTGAAATCAATGCTCCACCTGCATCGCGGCTGGGAGATTGATGCAGCGCAGCTGGAGAAACGACACTCAACACCTGCTTACGGAGGCTGATAACGACGCAAACCTGATATAGTGCAACCGAATTTTCCACATTGTCCCTGGGCATCAAAGTCAACCCGACTAGGCCAGGATTCGAGGTGCCCCGTCCAGAAATCAACACATCGCTCTCTTGTGAAGGAATAAAATGACGCATCGCTGAACCGACCGAAGAAGGAAACGACGCACGCCCTCACTTGCGAGTAAGGAATTGACGCATCGTTACCCTTTTCCGATGCACGCTCGCCCATGCGGCTTTATTTTTGGTGCTAACCAGGTACTTTGGGTGACAACAGCATTCTCACTGTTTTCTAAGGATTAAGGGCCACATGTAGGAAATGTTTGCGAGTCGCAAATGGGTCGCAGCGCTATTTGTGACCTCGCAAAAAGCAAAATGGAAAGTACAAATCCCATTTTGGAGTACCAAATAGCGATGCAACCCATTACCAACTCGCAAACATTGCGACCTGATTTTGCGAGTCACAATTACGAAGTCAAATGGCTGCACTATATGTGATTGCATGGAGGAGGAGAGTCCAGGCTGCCCAGCAGAGGAGGAGGAGGCAGAGACAGGAGAGGATATACCGAACCAGGCAGACACTATTCCAACAAACTGAGGACGAGATTTATGATAAATACAGACTGAGCAGGGCTGTTATCCTAGAGATCATTGAACTGCTGAAACCCCAGCTACAACGCCAGACAATGCGCGGCTGTGCCATCCCCACACATGTGCAAGTGCTATGCTCACTGCACCTCTTGACCTCGGGTAGCTATCAGGGGGTGATTGCAGTGGCAGGTGGGGTATCCCTAAGTGCCCCCTCAAGATTCTTCAGACGTTTCCTAGATGCCATACTCACACACATGTCCAGATATATATACCTTCCCAGGAATGAGGCAGCAATTAACAGCACCAAGTTGGACTTCTACAGAATCGCCAACTTTCCCCATGTAATAGGGCGTGTGGACGGGACACATATACCAATTTGCCCACCTGCAAATCTGGAATATGTGTTCCGCAATAGGAAATGTACCCACTCATTACTGACATTGTGGCTAAATATCCAGGGAGTACACATGATGCATACATATTCAGGCACAGTGGGATACACCAACGCCTAGAACGTGGGAAGTTTGGAGAAGGATATTTATTAGGTACTGGCGAGTACACTCTGATGCCTTAAATACATGTTACTGCGTAACCCTGCGATACCCTGCTAAGTTTGCCTCTTTTGTCAAACAGGTGACAGTGCATATGCCCTGAGACCATGGATACTCACCCCATACCTAACACCTGGCAATCAGAATGAGAGGCGATACAACATTGGACATCGGCGGACCAGAGCTGTCATAGAGAGGACGTTCGGCTTGTTGAAGTCATGCTTCAGATGCCTGCACAAAAGTGGAGGAGCACTTCAGTATGCCCCAGAAACAGCATGCAAGATCGTTGCTACTTGTGCCATCCTACACAACATTGCCACCAGACGTGGGCTATATCTCACCCCTGACGACACAGATTCGGAGGATGAGGAGCAAGAGCTACCACATCGACAGCCTGGGGATGGAAGCATCGCAATGGAGGGCAGGCAGAGACGGAACCACATTGCAACCCACTACTTTGGCAGGTACGTGGCAACCATGACAACACTCACTAATGTAAGACACACATAGCCCAGTTGTGTAGTTCAACAAATTAACCCTTTTATTTCAGGACTATAATGGGGAAACAATAGTCAATTAAACTGCATAATGAAAAACAAAAGTTGAGTCTGACACATTAAGTTCATGTGCCTCAGTCACACCACATATTAGTAGCTCACAGCCTCCTGCGACTGCGGCCACCATGGCTCACTCCAGGTTGCTCCCCTGATCCCTGGCGGGCACTGCTACTCTGCAGGACTTGTGCATCAGTGGCAGAAACACTACTGACACTGGAGATCTCCTCACTATCCTGTGGTGTATCCCCAATGCCCCTTGCTGCCTGTCTGGTCTCCAGCAGGTCCACTGCATGGCTGATGCTGCCAAGTCCTCTAGCCACATCACCTGCAAAATGGCCAAGTTCGACTTGCAGACTCACTGTGCGCCTTGACAGGCAGGTTGTTGTGGTAGCCAAGCGCCCTATTGACACACTTAGTCTGTCTAAATTGGCAGCAGTGTTGCGCTCCCTGCGCCGTGCATGTGCCCTGTCAGCCACCATTTCCCTGACCAAGTTGTCTATGGAAGAGGTCAGGTTTGCCATGTGAGCGTTCATTGTGGTGAACTGGTTGTCCACATTTGCAAACCCCTGCGTGAGTGTGTTCTGTAGTCTGGTAAGGTTACGATTCATCAACCGCATATGTATATTTTGCAGCCAGTGACTCTGCAGTAAGGATGCCTCCAGTCCCAACAATTGCTCATCAGTGACATCGTCCCCACGCGCTGACTGCATAGGGCGTTGTCGTCTACGCACCGAGCCAGCTGATCTATGTGGTCGACTCTCCCTAGGCATTGGCCCCGGTGTCACATTGGCTGCCTCTAAACCCAGATCAGGATCATCCATGTCCTCTGGTGCTGATTGGATGGGTGGTGTTGTCCTGCACTCCCCTGCGGTGTGTGTGGCAGCCTCCTCTTGTGTGTCTATGCCTTTTTCCTCTACCTGCACAGTGGCGCTGTTGGTGGGTCCTTGTGGGAGACATGTGGGACACAGGAGAAACACTGGCAGTGCCTCACATATGTTTGATGCCTCAGAATAAACATTTCTCTATATTTGGACTACTTTAATACATTGCCCATAATGCACTGTTCTATAGGTTGCAAAACTGGGAATGGAGCTAATCTGGAGGTACATGCTTATGTGTACTGTGGTTGTGTGCATGGTGCATAGGGTGGTGTAAATACGTTAATTTTGGTACTTACTTTTGGATGTTCCTGGTGCTGAACTGTCAAGGTCTCCGATGCCAAGTACTGACTCCAGCTCCAGAGTGGTCTCCACCATGGTTTCAATGGCTGTTGGGGGTGGTACAGGAGATGGGCCTCCTCCAGTGCCATGCATCTCCCTCATGCGCTCCACCACCCTTTCCTTGGTCCTGAAGCGAAGGTCATACCACCTTTTGCGGACCTCATCCAGTGTGCGGTGGCTGACTCCGATGGCATTGATTTTGTTGAGGATGTCCTGCCAGATTTTTTTCTTGTGGCTGTCAGGGACACTCATTCTTGCCTTACCAAATAACTCATCATGGTGCAGGCAGCACTCCTCTATGAGCACCTACAACTCCTTCTCTGAAAACTTTCGTTTTCTTTTCCTGCCAGCACTGGGTGTCTCCTTGCCCTGAGATGCCATTGTTGCTGCAGCTCCTCTCACCTGGGTGTGACTCTGCAGTTTGGGCTGGGTAGGCTACTCCCTGTTCCATGAGGTTACTTCCTGCTTCTGAAGTCATCACTCAGAACCAGGAAGTGGGTTGTTCAACAGTTTAATTTGCACCTGCGCGCAATTTGCGAATCAGTCGCAATTTGCGACACCAGACCACACCCTTGTGCAATTTGCGAACTCGCAAATTGCGAGGTTGCAGATAGCGACCTCGCAAAATGCGAGGTCGCAAATTGCAGTGCGACTCCGCAACGAATCACTATTTGGTATAGCGATTTTTCCTGGCATCTCGTTTTGCGAGTCGGAAATAGCGATTCGCATGGAGTCGCTATTTCTGACTCACTATTATTTTGGTTCCTACATCGGGCCTTAAGACTCTTATTCTTTTAAAAATTCATATCTTGACTTGTGTATGTTGGATTTTTGTCGTTTTGGTCTTGTTTGATTTAGATAAATATTACCTCTTTTTCTAAACTGGTGTGGTATCCATTCTGTAGTGCTTTCACTGTATTACTGTGTGTGTTGGTACAAATACTTTACACATTGCTTCTGAAGTTAAGCCTGCCTGCTCGTGCCAAGCTACCAAGGGGGTGAGCGGGGGTTAACTGAGTGTGATTCTCCTTTACCCTGACTAGAGTGAGGGTCCGTGTTTGGACAGGGGGTAATCTGAATGCCAACCAAAGACCCCATTTTTAACACAATCCATGCTCCATCGTGGTCAGCCTGAACTTGTGACTTTCTCTTGCATGACCAGATAGCTGCAAGTGGCACTTTCTCCTTGTTTGGTGCTATTTTATACTTAAATCATTAAAATTGCATATATATGGTTTTACTGGTTGGATTTTTCCATTTTCGTTTTGTTTTATTTATAAAATTCTACTCTGTTTTTCTAACTTGGTGTGGGATGCTTCTTGTGTTGTGTTGTGTTATTATTGTTTGATGTTTTGCACAAATACTTTATACATTGCCTTGAAATTTAAATTAAGCCTGACTGCTCTGTGCAAAGCTACCAGACGGTTGAGCACAGATTAATATGGGGTTTGCTTGTGACTTCACCCATCCCCCCAACCAGCAACCCTATTTCTCACAGTGGGTGATGGCATGGAAGAGTGATACTGCATATAATATGCGTGCTGGATTGCAACTGAGTGGTATATTGGAGCAATAATGAGTGAATGGTGTAAACAATTAATTGCAGTGGGTGATGTTATCAGTTTGTGGCCATAAATGTCACTGACCTACTTTCAGGTGGCGTGCTGACAGGCTTAGTGATATGGTGAATCAATGACTGGTTGCAGTGGTGAGTTATATTGTAAATGAGTGAGATGAGCGATTTATGTTGTGAATTATGCAAGTGGTTCTGTAGGAGAATAAATTATGCCATACATATGTAATACGCACCTAGGTAGAGGGAGGACTGTTTGTAATGTGTCTAACAATTTACAATTGCTCAACGTAGCACTTCAACCCATCGTTCTTTTGCACACCGAGGTACATTAGTCTAGCCTCATCCATTTCCAAATCAGCCTTGGCCGACCTCTAATAGGAAGAGCTCAGCTCTAAATAACAAGTCGTCCTCTCTGAACATGAACACAAGCAACCAGATTGGTTTCCGCCTAATTGAGTCTCTGGGCTGTATAGAGGATGGTGGGTAAATGAAGTGAATGCGTTAATAAATGACACTGCAAAGATATGTAGGAAAAGCTGGGCTGAGGTACGAGTGACTGGGCAAAATGGTGGTGTTGCAAATGAGCTGAGTGGTAAATAGTAAGTAAATGATGTGTGGTTCTGCAAGGAGTGGTAAACAGTAAGCAATGATGTGTGGTTGGATCATGTTGAAAATGTATAAGAGATACTAGTGAGTAGGAAGTGGTGTCAAGTGGGGCAGTGTTATAAGTAGCCTTGGGTTATGTCAGTAATACTTTAAAAGTGGTAAAGAAAGTAGTGCAAGTGGCTAGTGAGGGCCCTTGCAGGTGACATCACAGAATACTTGTTGTAGCAGCTGGGGTGAATGATGGTGTGAGTAGTGTAAACAGCTGAACGGTTTTTGGTGTAAATGCCACCACACAACCATGTAGGCATTTATATGGGGTGCTGCATTGTGTGCTTGAATGGTATAGTGAAAGACAAACTGATTCAGTGCCATTCTACAATACTGTTGCAAGTTACTCAGGAGACGCTGATGAGCAAGCGGTATTCTAAATAACTGCAGATGAATGATATTGTGAGAGAGATATTATAACAAGGTCTGGAGATGGCAGGTGATGGTGTTCAAGAGTGCATGTTAGAGATCCAAGGAGCAGGCTGAGACAGGAACAGGGAGATAGAAGGATGCAAGCATTATGAGGACTGTGAAAAGACAACTGAGTGCTCAATGTGGACAAAGGTGATTGGTTTGTAAAGCGTGAGGAGTGATATTGCAGATGATGGATGAACAGTTACCAGAAGGCTGTCACAGGGACACCTCATGTTTAGTCCTAGATTTCCTTTTAACAAATCTCTGGAGTTTGGGAGTTATGGTGGCTTGGTGTCATTGAATAAGTTAGTGTGGCACAGCTGAAAACAGTGATTTGTAAAAAGAAAAGTATAGTGTCCAAGCAGCAACCTCCTTGACTGCAGGGTTGGATCCCCCAAATAAATAAGCATTGACTAGATGCAGTTTAATTGTGTTGTTGTGCAATTCACTGTGAAGCCCTACATACATGTACAGCTTTACCTATGAACAACAGAT
Source organism: Pleurodeles waltl (assembly GCF_031143425.1). Taxonomy (NCBI): domain Eukaryota; kingdom Metazoa; phylum Chordata; class Amphibia; order Caudata; family Salamandridae; genus Pleurodeles; species Pleurodeles waltl. The sequence goes on along the minus strand of NC_090437.1, from coordinate 414,362,511 downwards.
AACCAATATATGCTAGCTTTAGCTGTTGAGTATGTTTCTGGTTTAATAACATTGCAAGTCTACATGTCTCACTACATTTTAGATTTCAGTTAATGGGTTCTGATTTTCACGAGCTGTAAAACGTTCAGACCATCAGAAAGAAATTATGGGGCATATTTACAAGAAACTGGTGCATCAGTGCAATACGGCACACCATGGCGCACGTTAGGCATATAGCGTCAACATTTTTGATGCTATTGTGGCGCTTTGCTGCACTAGCATCAAAAATGTTGACGCTAGTGCAGCAAAGTGCAAGGAGGCCCTTTGATTAAAATGGGTGTGTCACTTTAATGCCTGCTTTGGCGCAGGCATAATGCGGTGCAAGGGGTCGCAAAGTGGCGCAATGCATGCATTGCGCAACTTTGTAAGTGTGGCTCAGTGAAAATTGCCGCCTTGAGCCACATTAGCATAAAAAAAATGATGCTAGTGTGGTGCAGGGAGGAGGCGCTAGGGCCTTGTAAATCTGTCCCTATCTTTCCTAAGACCTACTGTTCTTGCCCTATGCTCGGTTGTTGTAACAGAAGCGTTCCAGTGAAAACATTAAGAAAGTAGTTACATTAAAATCCAAAGAACGGACTAACAAATTCACTAGTGGAATAAATGTATTTATTTGAGTTTTGTGTCAGTTACCATATGCGTTTCCACTATTTATTCTGCATGTGCATCGGCAACGAAGCAAATGGGGGAAAACAACTGCATCTTGGTGGTCTCCTGATGCATTTCTAGGAACAAAGCCCAGTGTTTCAGGGGTGGATGATAGACATTTGTAAAATTAAATTATGTACATGCAATGTTATTGTTGACACCTGTTCTGGTAGCCAAGCAACTGCTTCCTCATTGTGCCTATACAGGGCATGTGTGATAACTGTCCCTGATTTGCCTCCAGCCGTGTGAACGGGTGAAAAGAGGTCAACAATCAGGCTGGAGACACATCATTTCAGGTATCCATCGGGTTGCACATTTTCTCTAAGGGCCCTCAGCCTCTCTCCAATCACCTGGCTCAGCTCAGCAATTAAGTTCCCTCAAATTTTGAAATAGTGCTACAACTCTGTATTGAAATGTGCTGCAGGTGGAAAATATTTTGGGTGGTTGCAGCAGGAGACTGGATATTTTTGCAAAAAATGCATGCATTTTTTTAATATACACCCAAAGTTTAAGGCATGATGTAACCACCTTTGTGGTTAGATTGACTTGAAATTCACTGACTGTCGATCCTCAAATAAGCTGTTAATTGCCCAACTGAGGACACCAGTTACCTCATTATTCATCGTTATTTGTCATAGTTCACAGAGATACTTGCATGGATCTCATTTCGTCATTTGTATCTTCACGTATGCATTTACCAGAGTTTAATAATCCTACCACTGCTATATGGCTGAGGCCCCTTCCAAAGCAGGCGCCATATTGGAAAAGGGCTGGGAGATTATACACATGCTTCAAATATACCATGCAATACATTTTGGTATACGGAATTATTTAATCCTTTCATTGGGAAGTCACGTGGAACTGTCTTTGTGAAGCCAGCACCTCGGTTGCGTCCAGGAGCTCGTCGCATAAAGCAGGTCTAAACAGTAACCAGCAGTGGGTGGTGGAGACACAGGGTCTAGTAAGGTACAATGGTCCTGATTTATGAAAAGTTAGCGCTGCCTTAGTATCTTTTTTTATGCAAAAGCGGCGCAAACGTACAAAATAAATGATATTTTATAAGTCTGTGCCGCTATTGCGTCAAAAAATGACGCTAAGGTGGCGCTAATCAGGCCCAGTGTTTGTCTGCAGGCTGTTTTCACAGTGGTTGTGCAAAAGAAAACATAATACTGATAAAGTCCACACATAGCTGCCAAGTTTCATATTGCTGATGTGTGACATTACCAAGGCTTAAGTGTGCTTATGTGTGACATTTGATGCCGTATGTGTGACACTTAGAAATGGTTTTTTTGGTTGGCAGTCAGGTTACCCCCTGCCCAAGGAAGGACCCTCACTCTAATCAGGGTAAAGAAGAATCACCCCCAAGTTAGCCCCCTCTCGCCCCCTTGGTAGCTTGGCACAAGCAGGCAGGTTTAACTTAAGAAGCAATGTGTAAAGTATTTGTACCAACACACACAGTAATACAGTGATACATTATAAAATGGACACCACACCACTTTAGAAAAATAGGTAATATTTATCTAAATCAAACAAGACCAGAATGACAAAAATCCTACATACAAAAGTCAAGATATGAAGTTTCAAAAGAATAAGCCCCATATTTATACTTTTTTGTGCAGTATTTGCGTCATTTTTTTGATGCAAATTTGGCGCAAACGTAACTCCATATTTATATTTTGATGTGAGACACGTCTATTGTCAAAATATAGGAGTTTGCACCATTTTTTGGATGAGTGAACCAACTTTGCGTCAATGAGATGCAAGGTAGGCGTTCCCATCCAAAAATTGTGCTATCCCGATAGCCCCATATTTATCCCCCTGTGCTAAAATGATGCACTGGTGGGAGGAGGGGCTAAATAATGGCGCTAAGCTTGTTTAGCACCATTATTTAAGGCCTGGGTCAGACCAGGCGTTAGAGGACCCATTTCCATGGAAAAACACCATGGAATAGGTCCACAGGTGCCCTCCCCAAGCCCCAGGACCCCCCCCACCCCCACCAGAGGGACAAAGGAGGATGGGGGATCCCATCCCAAGTAAGTCAAGGTACTTTTTTTAAAATATTTTTTTTTTTGCCATCGGGGACCCTGGCACAGGGTGCAATGGCCATGCCCAAGGGGCACTTGTCCCCTGTGCTGGCCACTGGGGTGGTGGGCACGACTCCTGTCTAAGACAGGAGTCATGTTTTTGGTGGTTGTGCACCAGGAAATGGCATTAGTCTGGTTAGAGGTTTTCTTTCGCCTCTAGCTTCATTTTCTGACGCACATACCCCTTCTTCCCTACCGCCACCCCAACCCGGCCAAGTGTAGTGCCAGCTTGCATCATTCAATAAATACGGCACCCGACTGACGTTGGGAAATGATGCAAGCCGGCGCTAAACGTTTTCCCGCACAACTGCGTTAGCGAAGTATTGCGCCAAAAAGTACAAATATGGGCCTAAGAGCACAGGCGAGCGTGCGTCAAAAAAGGCCAGCAACGTGTTGATTTCTCACTCACAAGTGAGACTGTGCGTTGTTCCTTCTCCGGTCGTGTCGGCATGCGTTATTTCCTCTCTCCACCGAGGGAGCGATGCATCGATTCCCAGACGGGCACCTCGGGTTCGGGCAGGCTTTGCGTTGATTTTTCAAGCCCTGCAATGTTGCGTTGAAATCCGGTCACACGGAGTCAGGAAACTGTGCTGCATGGGGCTTGCGTTGTTATCAGCAGCCGCTAGCAGGTGTTGCATGGCGTTTCTCCAGCCATGATGGGTCGATCTCCCAGCTGCGATTGCGGATGGTGCGTCGAAGATTTCCCTGCATGACGGTCTGTGCGTGGATATATGTCCTTTTCCACCATCTTCACCTTTCAAGGGCCCAGGGACAGGTTAGGGCACCACATGGCAGGACAGGAGTCTCAGCATAAAGTTCAGGTGCTGGCAGCTAAAACTTCAACAACAGGAGGCAAGCTCAGTTCAATCCCTTGAAGATTCTTCACCAGTGGGAAGTCACACAAAAGTCAGTCTTTGTCCTCTTTTAGGCAGAAGCAGCTACTGCAGGCCAACTGTCACAGTGTCCTTTCCTCAGGATCTGCACGCCGCCGAACAACAGGCCCACCTTCAGGCGTCACCAACTCAGAAAGCTATTATAGCACAGAGTTATGGTGAAGCCAGTCGGGGGAAAGGGAATTAGGGTGGGCAACAGCAGGGAAAGAGATCTGAAAAGGAAAAATGGTTAAGCATGTATGTATATAATTGTTCATAACATCATTTACATTCAATTATACATTTAGACAAAGGCGTCTCCATGAATGCAAGTGTTGAGACCCTTATGGAATAAGCAAAGGTGTCTTAGTGGATGCAAGAGTAGAGACCCTTATGGAATAAACAAAGGCGTCTCCGTGAATGCAAGTGTTAAGACCCTCATGGAATAGACCAGAGATACTCAAAGTACGGCCCGCGGGCCTCATGCGGCCCCTCTGACCTTTACATGCGGCCCCTGGGGCAACAGGAGCACTGGCAGCTGTTTGCTCGACTCAGCACTAACAAAAATATTAAATACACACACAATCATTTATTTCAAACTTAATTGGTGCCAAAGAAGGGAAGAAGGGACTCCTGCACTTAACTTTAGAAACGCCTTCATTTTTAAAGACATCTTGCAGTATAAGTGTAAAACTGAGACAGTCTTTTCAAAATTAATTAAGTGTATTTAGTTAACATGCAGAACCTTTTTGCCTTAGTACAATTTATTTTATCAGTGCATTGAGATGTATTCCTTTTAAAGTGATAGTTTTCAAACATACATTTGGAAACATTAATTATTTCCCTTACCCTGAGAACACCACCAATAGTACATTAAGGAGGCAAGTCACTTGGTATGTGCACTTTATGGGTGGCCTGGGTTCCTATCATACATAAACAACATTATAGTTTATTAAATCAAACATAGAAGCAGGTTATGTGCAGCGCACACAATAAATCATGTATTTCGAGGTCATCTTAAATGTGATAATGCAGAAAAAGGAGGAAAAGTGACACTAAACAATTGCCTAGGATCACACAATTTGGAAAAGTGGGTAAGCTGGGATTAATTCCAGGTTTTCTGGTTTCCCATTGTTTATTTCAGCCACTAGATGTATATCCTTTGTTTCCCCTAAACCTACCATGCCACCAATCCCCCTAGTCACCCCACCCGACCGCCACCGCCCTGGCATCAGTGCGGCCCCCAGGCACGTCGCAGACCAAAATTTTTGGCCCCTGGGAAAATGTTTGCGAGTACCCATGGAATAGACAAAGGCGTCTCCATGTGTGCAAGAGTTGAGACCCTTATGAAATAGACAAAGGCATCTCCATGGGTGCAAGTGTTGAGACCCTTATGGAATAGACAAAGGCGTCTCCTTGGATGCAAGAGTTGAGACCCTTATGGAAAGGCGTCTCCGTGAATGCAAATGTTGAGATCCTTATGGAATAAACAAAGGCGTCTCCATGAGTGCAAGAGTTGAGACCCTTATGGAATAGACAAAGGCGTCTCCGTGAATGCAAGTGTTGAGACCCTTATGGAATAGACAAAGGCGTCTCCATGTGTGCAAGAGTTGAGACCCTTATGGAATAGACAAAGGCGTCTCCGTGTGTGCAAGTGTTGAGACCCTTATGGAATAGACAAAGGCATCTCTGTGAATGCAAGAGTTGAGCCCCCTATGGAATAGACAAAGGCATCTCCGTGTGTGCAAGAGTTGAGACCCTTATGGAATAGACAAAGGCGTCTCTGTGGATGCAACTGTTGAGACCCTTATGGAACAAACAAAGGCATCTCCGTGAATGCAAGAGTTGAGACCCTTATGGAATAGACAAAGGCCTCTCCGTGAATGCAAGAGTTGAGACCCTTATGGAATAGACAAAGGCGTCTCCGTGAATGCAAGAGTTGAGACCCTTACAGAATAGACAAAGGCGTCTCTGTGAATGCAAGAGTTGAGATCCTTATGGAATAGACAAAGGCATCTCCGTGTGTGCAAGAGTTGAGACCTTTATGGAATAGACAAAGGCGTCTCCGTGGATGCAACTGTTGAGACCCTTATGGAATTAACAAAGGCGTCTCCGTGAATGCAAGAGTTGAGACCCTTATGGAATAGACAAAGGCGTCTCCGTGAATGCAAGTGTTGAGACCCTTATGGAATAAACAAAGGCGTCTCCCTGAATGCAAGAGTTGAGACCCTTATGGAATAGACAAAGGAGTCTCCGTGAATACAAGTGTTGAGACCCTTATGGAATAGAGAAAGGAGTCTCCCTGTGTGCAAGAGTTGAGACCCTTATGGAATAGACAAAGGCATCTCCGTGGATGCAAGTGTTGAGACCCTAATGGAATAGACAAAGGCATCTCCGTGGATGCAAGTGTTGAGACCCTTATGGAATAGACAAAGGCGTCCCCGTGAATGCAAGTGTTGAGACCCTTATGGAGTAGACAAAGGCGTCTCCGTTTGTGCAAGAGTTGAGACACTTATAGAATAGACAAAGGCGTCTCCCTGTGTGCCAGAGTTGAGACCTTTATGGAATAGACAAAGGCGTCTCCGTGGATGCAACTGTTGAGACCCTTATGGAATTAACAAAGGCGTCTCCGTGAATACAAGAGTTGAGACCCTTATGGAATAGACAAAGGCGTCTCCATGAATGCAAGTGTTGAGACCCTTATGGAATAAACAAAGGCGTCTCCCTGAAAGCAAGAGTTGAGACCCTTATGGAATAGACAAAGGAGTCTCCGTGAATGCAAGTGTTGAGACCCTTATGGAATAGACAAAGGAGTCTCCCTGTGTGCAAGAGTTGAGACCCTTATGGAATAGACAAAGGCATCTCCGTGGATGCAAGTGTTGAGACCCTTATGGAATAGACAAAGGCGTCTCCGTGAATGCAAGTGTTGAGACCCTTATGGAATAGACAAAGGCATCTCCGTTTGTGCAAGAGTTGAGACACTTATAGAATAGACAAAGGCATCTCCCTGTGTGCCAGAGTTGAGACCCTTATGGAATAGACAAAGGCGTCTCTGTGTGTGCAAGAGTTGAGACACTTATGGAATAGACAAAGGTGTCTCAGTGATTGCAAGAGTTGGTAGAACCATGATACTTCAGGATGTCATGAGCATTAGACAAAACTGGGCATGGCCCGTCTTTGAATCATGGAACAAGAACAATTGGTAGAATCATGATACTTCAGGATGTCATGAGCATTAAACAAAACTGGGCGTGGCCCTTCTCTGAATCATGGAACAAGAACAATTAGTAAAATCATGGTACTTCACGATGTCACGAGCATTAAACAAAACTGGGCGTCGCCCTTCTCCGAATCATGGAACAAGAACAATTAGTAAAATCACGATACTTCAGAATGTCGTGAGCATCAAACAAAACTGGGCGTGGCCCTTCTCCGAATCATGGAACAAGAACAATTAGCAAAATCAGGATACTTCAGGATGTTGTGAGCATTAAACAAAACTGGGCGTGAACCTTCTCTGAATCATGGAACAAGAACAAACTGAGATGTCTGAACCTTGAAAAGGCAAGAGCTTGGACCATGGACATACTATGAACATCAATCATGCAACTACTATGCATTCATAAACATAAAGCATTTAGTCTCAGTCTAGAAATTTGCAAAGACTTAAATATGTATCTCACATATCATCAAATACTTAAGTATGTCTCTCACATATTATGCTTCCAAGAACAATGAAACTATGATTTGCTTATCTTTGAGATGTTTTCACATTTGTCACCTAGGCCTGAAAGTTTTACTAATGTAAACTGAAATGCCTTGATTATTGGACCAAGGGCGCTTTACTCATATGAACTGAAGCGCTTTGATTACTGTGCGAAGGGTGCTTTACTTCCAATGAACTGAAGCGCTTTGAATGTTGTGCCAAGTGTGCTTTACTCCTGTGAACTGAAGCGCTTTGAATACCATGCCAAATGCGCTTTACTCCTGTGAAATGAAGCGCTTTGAATACCATGCCAAATGCGCTTTACTCCTGTGAACCGAAGCGCCCCAAATGCCGTGAAAGGGCGCTCTACTCCTGTGAACTGAAGCGCTTAGAATGTCGTGCCAAGTGCGCTCCACTCCTGTGAACTGAAGCGTGTTAAATGTTGTGCCTAGTGCGCTTTACCAGTGTGGCCTGAAGCGCTTTGCTCGTTATGCTAAGGGGCGCTTTACCTTTTTTGGAATTAACAACTTCCTTCAAACTTGGATTCAGCAAGGCCTTACCACTACAAGTACGACCTACTCGTTTTTGAATGCATCATAGAAACAAGGATACTTCGGTTGGATGACTCTCTGCCATTCAGGAACTCTGCTCTTCTCCAGAGAAATCCCCACGAGGCCTGGGTGCATCGAAGTCTTCAAAATAGTGAACAACATGCTTGGGTGTGGCTAGGCTTTATAGGCCTGCCACACCCCAAGATGGCTGCTGCCTCTAAAAACATGGGAATTGTAGTCCCTTCATGGAATAGCAATGATAAGTGCATCTTGTCCACCAATGACCTGAACCTGCAGCTCTATGAGCTTTGCCACAGGGCAGATGACATTGATGGCCACCTTTGGAGCAAGAGGGGATGACAAGTGGTGAGCAGAAAGTGCTGCAGAGCCGCACAGCGGAGTTTTGGGCGGGACGTGGACTACACATGGTTCTATTCCTGACACCAACCCAGCAAAGCACAGTCATAGGCAAAGGGGCCGTTCTTCTCCTCCAGCTCTTCTACTTAGCAGAGGCTCCTTTTGGTTCCAGAAGTAATCTAATCTTCAGGGGTTTTGGGTCCAATACATATACCCCTTTCTGCCTTTGAAGCAGGCCTACTTCAAAGGAAAGTCTCTGTTGTTCACAAGATCCTGCCTCGCCCAGGCCAGGCCCCAGACACACCAGGGGATTGGAGACTGCATTGTGTGAGGGAAGGCACAGCCCTTCCAGGTGTGACTGACCACTCCTCCCTCCACTCTAGCACAGACGGCTCATCAGGATATGCAGGCTACAACCCAGCTCCCTTTCTCTCACTGTCTAGAGGGGATTCACAAACAGCCCAACTGTCAAACTGACCCAGACAGGCAATCCACAAACAGGCAGTCACATAATGGTTTAAGCAAGAAAATGCCTACTTTCTATAAGTGGCATTTTCAAACTAACAATCTAAAACCCAACTTCACTAAATTATGTATTTTTAAATTGTGAGTTTAGAGACCCTAAACTCCATATTTCTATCTGCTCTCAAAGGGGATCTGAACTATACTGATATTTAAAGGCAGCCCACATGTTAACCTATGAGAGAGCTAGGCCTTGCAACAGTGAAAACTGAATTTAGCAGTACTTCACTGTTAGGACGTGTAACACACATCAGTACATGTCGCACCTTTAACATACACTGCACCCTGCCTATGGGGCTACCTAGGGCCTACCTTAGGGGTCCCTTACATGTACAAAAAGGGAAGGTTTAGGCCTGGCAAGTGGGTACACCTACCAAGTTGAATTGGCAGTTTAAAACTGCACACACAGACACTGCAGTGGCAGGTCTGAGCCATGTTCACAGGGCTACTCATGTGGGTGGCACAATCAGGACTTACTAGTAAATCAAATATGCCAATCATGGATAAGCCAATTTACACATATAATTTATATCGGGAACACTTACACTTTAGCACTAGTCAGCAGTGGTAAAGTGCCCAGAGAAAACAAAACAGCAAATACAGAGTCCAGCACACAGAAACAACCTGGGAAGCAGAGGCAAAAAGTTCAGGGAGACCACACCAAGGATGCCAAGTCTAACAGACAGTGAGTGAAACTTTATTGCAATTAAAAACATGCTGGAAATCCTCAGTAGACATAAATATAAGAAATCACCCCACACATGGAGCGCTAAAGTAACTGATACTTTATTTTTTCAAATGTACTTGCAATGAGGCAATGCTGATCACTGGTGACATATTAACATCACAAAATAAAATGACGAACGAAGTGTTGAAACTCTTCAAACACTCACCCCCAGTCACAGATCTAGGTTTAATCCATTGTTAATTTGCTCGCCACGACACCCCAGTTTGGACCCAGCTTTATGCAAATCTGTCTTGATCCTGCACCCCGTGGGAACAGTCTGGCCCGAACTGCCATGCCAAGTCCTCCCTGGACTGGAAACAAGCATCCTGGGTCAGGTTTCAGAGTATCACCCCTCATCAGCTAGGCTAGCTTGATTCCAGCAGTGCAGAGAGCAAGGGACTAACGTGTGGGCATATCCTAGTTACTTAGGGTGCACACAGCAACATCACAAAACAAAATGATGGATGGAGTGTTAAAACTTTTCAAACACTCACCCCAGTCACAGATCTGGGTTTAATCCATTGTTATTTTGCTCACCACGTCACCCCAGTTTGGACCCAACCATATGCTATTGTGCGGTCCCAAAGGCAAATTTCACCTTTTGCGAATGTACCATCCCTATTGTGACTCGCAATTAGGAAGGGGTGTTCCAAGGGCATCCATTCCTAATTGTGAGTCGTGGTGGCATGTATGATAGTTTTGTGGCTGCAATTGCGGTCGCAAAACAATTGCAGTTACCACCAAATTCAAATTGGTGGTAACCCATTCGCAATCAGGAAGGGGTCCCCATAGGACTCCTTCCCCTTTGTGAATGGAAGTGAAAATACTTTTTCAGAGCAGGTAGTGGTCCCACAGACCACTGCCTACTCTGAAAAAACTAAAAGAAAACTTTTCATTTTTTTGCTTGAAAGGCATCCAGTTTTCTTTTAAGGAAAATGGACTGCATTTTAAAAAATGATTTATTTAAAAAGCAGTCACAGACATAGGCCCTCATTATGAACATGGCGGTAAAGACCGCCGGCAGTGGCAGTAACTACCGCCAACAGTCAGGTGGTCTGGTCCGCCAAATAATGAAGCACATGAAAAACAGGCAACCTGAAAACAACTCACCGCCAGCAGAGGAGTGCCGACAATGACGGAAGAGGCCTCCCACAGGCTGGCGGAAAGGCCCAACCCGCCCATCAAATAATGAAGCACTAGACCACCGTCAATTCCAGGACGGGGACCACTGCCACGCAAAGCCAGGCGGAAACAAACCAAATAAAAGGAAACACTCACCGGAGGCACACACAAAACGCCGAAGCAGACATGGAGAGAGACTTGCAAATCATGCCAGTCCTGATCCTTGCAATATACCTCCAAGACCGAGACCGCCGACGAAAACGACGATGGTAAGTACCGCAAACCTACTAAACATGGGGATAAAGGGCACAGTTACATAACCACCCACTCCACCCACCCCACAACGCACCCACAACCCCTCATAACAGCACAAGCCATACAAACCTGAACAAGAGGTACTTACCCGACACAAGGCCAAGACAACCTGCCCAAAGTACATACAAAGAAATGATGAACCACGGATCCAGAGTGTGCCAAAACCAACACTGGCCACACAAACATTTATTATGCTCCAGAAGCAACAGTAGTCCAACAGAAGGCCTATGGCCAGTCCATAGTCAAAAGGCCGATGGGCCCAAATGACCCCAACTTGACTCCCACAAGTGCAAATGGTACTCCACCTTAAAGGGGCAACAATGAGGCATCCAGGCACCTCAGGGAACAGGGGCAGTGGGTGGTGGGGGTGGGGACTTACGTCTGGGGTGGGGCTTGGGTTTACGTTTGGGAGGTGGAGGTGGCTTGGGTCTTGCCTTTGAGGGTGAAGGAGCAGCCTTGGACTGGGGTGCGGCATATGTTCCTGGGCCAGCACGGGGTCGCCTGCTCACATGGGAGCTAGCACTGGAATGGGAAGGGCGGAAAGGGGCGGGCTGGGACGTGGGAAGAGTGGACAGGGCAAGGAGGTGGGCACGTTTAGGGACAAGACGGGTGGGCCAATGGGTTTGAATAGGTCAACACGGGATAGGAAACGTTTTTTAGGGGCAGTCGGGGCGGATGTGGAGGAAGGTGTGGGAGTGGAGGTAGAGGAAGTGATCGTGACAGGTGTAGGAGTGCGTGACATGGATGCAGATGACTAGACAGTATGCTGAGGTGTGGTGGATGTCTGTTGGGTGGGTGTTCTGGAACGTTTGAGTGTCTTTGGAGAAGGGGGGTGGACAGAGTGGGACAAGACAGGCTGCCAGTGTAAATGTATGTTGTCTGTATGTCTGCAAGTTTGGTGAGTGTGCTGCATGTGTCAACTAAAGTCGTTGTGGTGAGTGCAGGTGTGGTGTCTGTAGTCATGAATGGATGTCTGATGTAGTGGTGACTGGCAGAATGGGGTCAGCAACAGTGAATGAGGGTGCAGTGATTGTGAGTGTGCGTGTAGAGGTGACAGACAGGGAGGCGGAAGAGGTGGACACACTGGGAGAAGTGGATGTTGGTGTGTGTGCCTTTCGTATGTTGGCTGTGTGTATGCCTGTGGTGGGAAGTATGGTGCATGTGTTTTTCAGTGTGCTTCTTGTGTGCTAAGGTCTGTGCATGGCTGTCAGAATGTGTGTCTGTGACGGATAATGGGAGTGGAGTGCTGGAAGGGGTAGAGGTGGTTAGAGGGGGGACGGAATGACCAGGGACATTGGCTGCCGTCAAAGAGGAGGCCAGAGCCTGAAAAGATCTCTGTAGGCCAGACACAGCACTGTGAATGCCATCCAGGTATGCATTGGTCTTCTGCACCACGGTGTTAGCCCCTGAATGGCATTGACGATGGTTGTCTGTCCTACAGAGATGGTCCTCACGAGGTCAATAGCCTCCTCCGTGAGAGCAGCAGGTGATGAGGTGCCTGGGGCGAAGGAGACGCCCACCCTTCTGGGTGAGCTGGCACAGGCAACTGGGTGGGAAGCAACTGGGAGAGCGGTGATGGTATGGGGGTGGCGGAAGATGACACAGTATGGGTGGGCCCACTAAGGTCCACCACCACCAGGGAGCACCCATCGGAGGAGGTATCAGAGTCACTACCTCCAGTGGTAGTTGCCTCCCTCGTGGTACTCCCCTCGCCCTCCAACCCACTGGTCCCCTTGGCGTTGGTAGACTCGGCCTCCGTGGAACCGTGGGCCACAGCATCCCCACTCGCCAGTGCCACTGCTTCCTCACCAGATGATCTGATGTGCATAGACACAACAAGAGAACAGGGATGGGGAGACAAAACAGGAGAGACACTTGTAAATAGCTGAATGGAGGTACATAACTGGTTCACACATACTCTCACCCTGCATATATTCCACCATGCAGCACCTACCGCTATACACATGGCTATGCCCCTGACTAGTGGCCACAACCCTGCTCTATAGCCATTTCCAACATAACAGAAGGACCTGAAGTACTGCAGACCTGTCCCTTACAACCTAACATTCCATGGGGGGCCAATATGTAAAATGACATCAGTCAGAGTCCCTGCCACTAAACAGCATACATACTACAGCACACCCACACATCCATCAAAGAGGCATACAATGGTTTCTGTACTCACCCCCTTGTGTCTGCTGTGCAACCTTCAAGCGCCCATCCAGGTCTGGATACGCCACCGTCAGAATGCGCCGCATTGGGGGGGGGTCACTGCCCGACGGGCACCCCTTCCTCGTTGGGAGGACATCCCCAGCTGGGCCTGGCAGGTCCTCCCACCGCTTCCTGCAGTGGGTGCTCCACCGGTTGTAGACCCCCTGGGTCCGCACCTCTCTGGCAATGGCCTGCCAGAGTCCCCTCTCCTGATGGGCGCTGACCTATATGGGACACATAGAAAATGTAACACAGAGGTCAGACAATGCCCATTAGATACTGCTGGCCATACGTCCCCTATGGGACGGACATTTACAACAGCATAACAGCACCTCACACACGCAGCATGTCAGGAATCCCACGAATGCATAGTGTCAAATCGTGCACACATGTTGACAGCCATCTACCACCATTTCACACATCCATGACCCCCAATCCGCCTACCCACCTGTACCTCTGGTCGACCATAGAGCTTGGCGTACAGTGGTAGGACCCCGTCCACCAGCTTGTCCAGCTCCTCGGTGGTGAAGGCCGGGGCCCTTTCCCCTGTCACTCGTGCCCTTTCCAGGACCAGAGTCAGGACACAGCAGCATACTCAGTTGGGTACCTGCATGCACGTAATCCGGGAGTCAAGTGAAGTTGGGGTGACGAGTTGGCGTACGCTCCGCCGCGGTGTGCACCGTCACCGCCAGCGGCGATCATGATAGGCTCATATTCCCCATTGTCACCCATGTTAACCAATGAACGATCGCACGGCGGTGAACACCACCTTACACCATTACGACAGCCGCTAACGGTATGAGGTCACTTCCACTACAACATATCTGGATTACAGGGGGCAGACATTTGAACATTACAATGCAGTTATAAATTGCTCATATGCCCCATGCAGCCCTATTGTCCCCAGACCCCATACCCATGAACAAATATACATTTACTCACCACAACAGTCAAGATGTATCATTGAAGATGCCACTCCAGTTAAACATCCCACAATGCATATGGGAAAACTTGTATGCCAGAAGTGCTCAATGTTCACCATGTTGGGCAGATGAATGTGTGTTCCTCACATGTGTTCTCCACTCCTCCTAGGTACAGACCCATGTGGCGAGGGAGGGCCCCATCGGTGTACACACCACTTGTTGATTTGGGGACCATGGTTGAGCGTCACATCATTATCAATTACAGACTCAACTGTGCTACTATTCATGAGCTTTGTGCATTACTGGATCCAGCACTGAGACCGGCTAATCGGAATCAGCATGCCATCCCTACTGAGGTGCAAGTGCTCTCTGCACTCCATTTCTTGGCTACGGGCTCATTTCAGGTGACTGTGGGCATGGGTGCAGGTTTTTCATAGCCAATGTTTAGCATCATACTGACCAGATTCCTGAATGCATTTGTATGACACCTGCAGTCCTATTTGAGGTTTCCCCAAAGTGCTGAACTCCCTGCCATCAAGTCAGACTTTTATGCCTTTGCCTACATTCCCCATGTGATAGGTGTCATCAATGAAACCCACATAGCTCTCAGTCCCCCAGAGTAAGTGAACAGGTGTACAGAAACAGGAAGAACTTTCGCTCCATGAACATTCAATTGGTGTGTACTGTAGACCAGTACATATCACATGTGAATGCCATGTTCCCTGGATCAGTCCATGATTCCTTTGTGCTGAGGAACAGCAGTGTGCCATACATTATGGAACAACTACAAGGGGAGAGAGGATGATTCATAGGTAAGTGTGTCTGACACATTTTGGCACATAGATGACAGCCAGGCTGTCTGCAACAAAGGGTTGTCAGTGACAGTCCTGTTTTTACCACTTTTGCATTTGATTCTGGCTAGCCCAACATGCATTGGCTATTTACACCAGTGAGGAATCCTAGAACAGATGCTGAGAGGAATTACAATGTGGCCCATGGCAAAGGGTTGTCAGTGACAGTCCTGTTTTTACCACTTTTGCATTTGATTCTGGCTAGCCCAACATGCATTGACTATTTACACCAGTGAGGAATCCTAGAACAGATGCTGAGAGGAATTACAATGTGGCCCATGGATTTACCAGGAGGGTGATAGAGCGCACTATAGGTCTCCTGAAGGCTAGATTCCATTGCCTCCATATCTCTGGGGGATCCCTGGCCTAGGGGCCTGAGAAGGTGTGTGGAATAGTGGTGGCCTGCTGCATGCTGCCCCAAGTGGCTGTGAGGAAATCTATTCCCCTGTTGGAGGAGAAGGGTGCTGTATATCCAGACCAGCTTCCTCTGAGAGGGGATGAGAGTGATAGTGATGATGAGGAGGAGGAAGTTGTACACTCCAGGAACCAACTTATCCACTGTACTTCCAGTAACTAGGTGGTACTATTTGATGCTGTGGCTGTCTGGGATGCATACTGTTGGTATGCCTTATCCTCTATGGGGGTGTTAGGTCAACAGAAATTGGCACTGTGATCAGCTTTGCATGGGACATGTAACATTATGGACAACTTGTAAGACATTTCTGTTGACACCACCCCATGTTATGTGTGGGGTACCATTCCCGCAATAAAGATATGAATAAATGACTTCAATGACATTTGCATGCACACTTCGATTAGATTCAACATAATGACAGGGGAAATTTACATTGGTGAACAGGTGTTTTATTAGGTGTCAGGGTGTTTTGGGGTTGTGATTGCACGGTGTGGATGGTGGTTCAGTGGCCCACTTGAGGGACAGTTCTTGTCAGAGTCACTTCTTAGAGGGGGCCTTGGTCTTGGCAGGTGTTCCAGTGCCATATCTGGGCCTGAGGGACCATTTGGGTGCCTGGTGTGGGCCTGTGCGGTTTGGGATGCTGGTCTCCTGTTTGTCCACAGACGGTAGCACAAGTCCTGTTGCTGCTGCTGCTGTTGTTGGCTGGTCTGTATCTTGGCCTGTAGTAGGGGCTTCTTGGTCTGTGGGTGTCTCAGGCTGGGTTGGGAGATGGTGCAGCAGCACACCTGCTATGGTGGCCATGGTGGTATTGAGCAGTTTCCACTGCTCAATGGTCTCTTGGTGTTGGGCTATCTACAGCCTCTGACTCTGCTGAAGGGTGGCCACAATCTGGCCCATCCTGTCCTGGGTGTGGTGGTATGCTCCAAGGACCTCAGAGTTCACGTTCTGGGCTGCAGCATTTATCCTTTGGCCTCCCCCCCGGGCCACTGATGCCCTCCCACTGGGCCTAGCCCCCTGTGCCTGTGTCCCCTGCACAGGTCTGGTGGTACCACTTGTACTGGGGCCATCGTCTTCATGCCTGTTGGTAGGTGGTGACTGTGGCCTCTGTCCTCGTGTTCCACCAGTCTGTGGCCTGGATACACAGGTGTGGGGCTGGTTGACCTGGGCTGATGTTGGTGGGTGGGTGGTAGGGGTGTCAGTGGTGTTCTGGGTGGGGCTGCTGGATGGTGACAGTCCAGGACTATGTGAGGGGCCAGGGTATTCCTCACTGTCCAGGGTTCCCTCTCCAGTGTCCTGGGTGGTGCCTCTGTCTCCATATGGGGCACTGCCACTCCTTGTCATGTCCGTCAGGGTGGCATGGGTGGTGGTACCTGTTGGGGGGAATGGACATGTCTATTACACTTGCAAAATCAGATGGGGTGCGCAGGGCTGGGGTGTTTTGTGCAGGTTTTGTACTGTTGGGCCATGCAGGGTGGCTTTGTGAGGTTACCATTGCATATTGCTTGGGATGTGGAGGTGCATTGTGGGTGGTGTAGTGCCATTGTGAGTCCTTGCAGAGGTAGGTGGCTGTGCACAGGGGGAGGAATGCGTGCCTGTTGGTGGAATTGTGTGGATGCAAGGTGACTGGATGTTGCGATTGTGGCCTGGGTGGGGTAATGGTCCTGGTGGTTGTTGGAGGGGTGGGGTGGTGCATGCATTACAGGTGTGATGGATATGGGGTAATTGTAGACGACTTACCCGAGTCCATTCCTGGTTGGGTGTGTGATTTGTGTGTTGTGGCGTTCAGTGTCTGCTTGTGGAGTTCTCAGAATCAGAAGTCCTCTTGGCAGTGCAAAGAATTGTGGGGTGTGTCTGTGTGTGTTTTATAGTTTTGTGGATGTGTGTCAGGTGTGTGGGTTTAAAACTTGCCAATGTGTGCATTTCTTGCTGTTGGGTCCAATTGCTGGCCGTTCGACTTCCACTGACCGCCGTGGTGATTTGTGCATCATTATTTGAAGGGCGGGGACTTTGTGGGCTCGGCGGTGGCGGGGTGGGATGTCCAGCATTTTCGCCGACAGAGTCCTGGCGGTGACTGGTGGCAGGGTAGATTTTGGCTGATTCTGATTTTTGCATCTTTATATGGCGGGTTTCTGTTCATCTCCAATGGCGGGATACTGATCACCATCGCCATGGCAGGCGACGGTCTTTACTGCCATGTTCATAATGACCCCCTTAGTGATCTGCTGTCCCCACCAGGCCACCATCCCTGTGAGTGCAACCATTCCAAATAGGGTTAATAACCTCATTAATATTGATCTTCCTCTGAAATTCTGAAGCTGAAATTCTTGCTTAGCTATTTCCTTTAGTTGAAGGTTGCTGATTTCTTCAGTACTACATATAATGTTAAATCATGAGCTAAAAGGTTGCCAAATGGGGCTTTCCTCTTTCTGGGCATCCTTACCAATTGGGATCCCCTCATGGAGAAACCGTACATTATTCACATATTCTCTGAAGGATGGCACTTTCGATAATTGGAGAAATTGTTCTTTCATGTGGCAATCAAGCAGTGGACTCAACGAACAATCTCAGTGTCCGGTCGTTAACAACTGATATGTCAGAAGCATATATGAGGGAAGTGCAGTGCTTTACATTGTGAAGGGCTGCTAGGCAGCACGTTGCATGGCCAAAGGAGTGTGCTTTTCTCTAATGTGATATATGAGACTACTACTTCACCAATGCCTATTTAAGGGGAGACTGCTGAAGTTCAAAAGTCTAATGGAGCTCCAGACTACAAAAAACACATGGATGGTGTTGGCAAAACATACCACATGCTCCCGCTGTAATATGCTGCATATAATATGCTGCATATAAGGAATATATTTGGTATAAGAAGCAGACAGAGCACATAATGCAATTGGCTACATATAACGAGTTGATAATTGCAAATCAACTCCTGGAAGGAATATGCATTTTCTTCACTTTAAGAAGTCAGTCAACCTCTTTTTGGTCCAAGCACGAGCCTCAAATATATTAATAAGTGGAAATGTGTCTTATCACTACTTTCACTGACAGAGTTAACATATGATAAATGGGGTATACCCATGCTAGATCTTTCACCAAATAATTCCTAGACTGCCACCGAGACCCAGCTGGCTGCTTTGACGCTAGTTCATGGCCTGCGATCCAGCAATGGAAGAACATCTGATAGAAAAGGTGCATTTACTTTTAATCGGCCTGGTTGCAGGGGCAAAATATTATGCTTGCCAGCTGTCTGTAGCCAGCATTGGTGGACATGAAAATAATTGAGCACGAAGATAGTGATCACATAGTCCTCCATTTAACAACGAAGGATTCATTTAATCCTGTTACTGGACCCACATTTCTAGTATACCAATGACTCACTGTGACCAATAATAGAAGGTCTGTCAAGTGGACAAATATTGTTCAACATCTAGAACCATTAGTATGTATTTATAAGAAGATTGCAGATGACATAAAACACACAGGCATATTTATACCAGATTTGCGCCGAATTTGCGTCATTTTTTTAACGCAAATTCGGCACAAAACTAACTCCATATTTATTTTTTGACGTTAGACCTATCTACCATTAGCACCATTTTTCAGATGTGTGAACCTACCTTCCGTCAATGAGACCTTCTAAAAAATGGTGCTAACCCCATAGCCCCATACTTATCCCCCCTGTACTAAAAGGACGCATGGGTGGGAGGAGGGGCTAAATAATGGTGGAAAGCTTGCTTTGCAACATTATTTATTGCATGGGTCAGACCAGGCGTTAAGGGACCTGTGGACCCATTTCCATGGTTAAACACTATGGAAAGGGTCCAGAGGTGCCCTCCTCAAGCCCCAGGACCACCCCCACCCACACCAGAGGGACACCAGAGGATGTGGGACCCCATTCCAGGTAAGTATAGGTACGTAATTTGTTTTTTAATTAAAGTGCCAACTTTGGGCCCCCTGCATGGCACAGGGTGCAATAACCATGCCCAGGGGACACTGGTCCCCTGTGCTGGCCATTGGGGTGGTGGGCATGACTCCTGTCTTTTCTAAGACAGGAGTCATGTGGTATGAATCATTTTGCGTCAGAAAATGACGCTAGGCTGGTGAGAGTCATCTTTTTTTACTCTAACCAGCCTAGCGTCATTTTTTGGTGCAAAACCCCCTTCTCCCATAACACCAGCCCCACCCGGCTAACGTCATTTGTTTTTTTTTACGCTAGCCCACCCTTTGCACCGGCTTGCACCATTCCAAAATATGCCGCCTGGCTGGTGCTCAGAAATGGGGCAAGCCGGTGGTAAGCTTTTTGGTGCAAAACTGCGTTAGTGCAGTTTTGCACCAAAAAGTATAAAAATGCTCCCTAGTACAATGCAATTCGTCTCAAACTTATGGGTTGCTAATTATTTTCAAATCAACTTTCTCTTAACTGATTGCTCCAGTACTTGAGGTGCACCCTGCTTAGAGCCTGGGTTCAGCCCTCTCTGATGCAAACTGCAGGGTTGTTACAATGTGTCAGGTTTTGCTAGAGCTGAAACAAATTTCTTAGGAGATTGTGGTACCCATACTTCACATGCACCTTGACATGGTCAGAAAGCTATAATGGACATAGTTAAATTTAAACCTGCAGCATACTGAGTGCGAATTTGGTCTTCTGATGAGATTGAACCCTATTGCCTGGGACTAAAGTAAGTGTTGTCCTTGGATCATGTGGGTGTTATCCCATGCCTAAAGTATGTGAAAACTTGGTTACACACCCTGGGTTGAACCGTGGGACGACCCGAGAAATGGTGAAAAACTTGGAAGAGCCTTAGGGGCAGATTTACGAAAAGTGGCCACTTTCCTTGCGCCCCTTATCATCCCCCCCCCACTGCCACCATGTGTGCACCGTATTTAACATACAGCGCACCATGGCGCGGGGTATGGGGAAATAGCATAATTTTTTGGCACTGTTGATGTACTCTAATGTACTCTGCAGGAGTAGTGCATTATAAATAATGGAAGCCCCCTTTTAATGCCTGTTCTGAGCCGGCGTTAAAAGTGCTGAAAAAATGCCGCAAGGAAATCTCTTAGATTTTCTTGCACCATTTTTTCAGCTTCTATAACAGGGGCACGCCCCCCTTGCATACATTATGCCTGTATGCCTGGTGCAGGCATAATGAGGTCTTGCACCACTTTGTAAATATGGCATTAGGAAAATACCCCTTTAGCGCCTTCTTAGCGTAAAAAGAATAACACTATGGCAGTGCTAAGGTGGCTCTAGAGGCTCTTAAATATGCCCCTTATTGGTCATATGTGACGAAGTCTTGATGTGTCATATCAAGACCAGGTGGTGTTATTGACCATTACCTCAATTCAAGAATGAGTTAAAAATCGAGGCCTTCCTGGATGACTTTACTCCCATGACTACAAAACAACTGTATATCAAATTCACATAGGGCAATTTATCTGTAAAACGTTTCAGTGTTAAATGGCAAACAGGTAGTGATACCCTTCTCTTCTGATTTGTGCCACATGCGGCTCCTAGAGAGGGAAATGGAAGAGCGTGCTTTTTTTACTTTCCTATACACAACCACTGAAAAAGTGGATGGTTTCTACATGCCGGCTTCTAGGCGTGAAACATTAATAGAGCCACCTTAAGAATACTTAAATCTGACTCTAGTAGCACTATCATGTTTAGTGTGGCGAGCTTCCATTTCCATATGGTATTTGAGAAAGAAAATCTGTGATTTTTAAACTGTGGTATGGTTTGGTCTGAATTGCGTATTTTTTGTTTTTATTTTTTTAATTGAGATTAATTTGACATGTTGGATCCTGTGTTTTTAATGTTATATATATGCATTATATGTTTTATGGGAGAAAACCCAGAAGTAAACTTTTTTAAGTATAGTATGGAAATGTACCTTAAGGTTGGTTGGGCGATACTTTGCTGACCTTCCAGTAACCGTGAAGAAGCACCATGATTATTAAATGTGCCAACTTTCTGCTTGTGAGGCAAGGAGATGAAAGATTAAATAACACTGTCCACATTGTCCCTCTGATCCAGCCCTGGGCCACCTGTATGGTTTAACTTTGTACCACACAAAGGAAACATTGTAGAATACTTCTTGAAAAAGTCGTATAGTTTATGGTTTTGATTCAAAGTCTTCTTGTACTTGCTTTTGTCTTCTAGTGCAAAAAACTTGGAGGGTGTCTTGTTGATTATCTTGTTGTCTTGTATGCACATCATATAGCAAGTCATGTGTGTATGTTTGCTAATAAGATTGCAATGCATGTTTTTGTGAAACAGAATGTTGCTGAGTTTGATGGTGTGGTTGGATGGTGAGAATAGGTGAGTGACTGAAGGTGTGAGGGGTGACTGAATGAAGATATCATTGGTCGATACCGGCAGAGTGACTGGCAGCTAAGTGGCAAAGTGGTTGAGCGTTGTTTGGCAGTGTGTTAGGAATGCAAGCGATGAAGTGAGTCAATCAATCAATCAAACATTTATAGAGCGCAGCATATCTCCTGTGAGGGTCTTGAGGCACTGGAGCTGTAAGCTTCTGCATGGAGGAATGATCATTTGAACATCCAGGTCTTTAGTTCTCTTCTGAATTGTTGGTGGCACGGTATGGTCCTTAGTGCAGGGGGAGGTTGTCTCAAGCCTTGGCTGCCTGGTGCAAGAAGGAGCGTGCTCTTGGCTTCTAGGATCTGTGGGGTGTCTGTGAGGGAGAGGGAAGTTGATTGGAGGTGTCTGGTCAGTTGGTGAAAGGTCAGGTGTTTCTTGATGTATGTTGGTCCTTTGTTGAGCAGGGCCTTGTAGGCGTGGGTCAGCATCTTGAACTGGGCATCTCTTCTGAATCGGGAGCCAGTGCAGTTTTTTTAGATGGGGGTGATGTGGGTCCTTCTGGGAAGGTTGAGTGTGAGTCTTTCTGCTGAGTTCTGTATTGTCTGGAGTCTCTTCAGGAGGCCTGCTTTGATTCCTACGTAGAGCATGTTTCCATAGTCCATTCTGCTAGTAATGAAGGACTGCATGACAGTCCTTCTGGTTTCTTCTGAAAGCCACCTGAACATCTTGCGGAGCATGCAAAGGGTGTGGAAGCAGACGGATGAGACTACGTCGACTTGTTATTTCATGGATAGTTTGCTGTTTCCCACCTAGGCAAGTGTAGTGTGTAGAGGGGTACTGGGAGTGTAAGAAAACACCAAAGAAAAGTAATAGAACCCACCCCAGAGACCAGGAAACAGCAGTAAAACACAGCAAGTTTTCTGAAACACACAAGAAGTCGTGATAGAAGATTATGCAAGAACCAGAAGAGACTGCAAGACACCAACAATGGATTCCTGGACCAGAAGACCTGTGGAAGAAGGAGACCAAGGGGGTCATTCTGACCCTGGCGGTAAAAACCGCCAGGGCCAATGACCGCGGTAGCACCGCCAACAGGCTGGCGGTGCACCGCTGGGCATTCTGACCGCAGCTGGCGGTGTACCGCCGACTTTCCGCTGCCCTTGTGAATCCTCCATGACACCCCCTACCGCCATCCTGTTCCTGGCGGGTCTCCCGCCAGGAACAGGATGGCGGTAGGGGGTTCAGCGGGGCCCCTGCAGTGCCCATGCCAATGGCATGGGCACTGCAGGGGCCCCGTAAGAGGGCCCCACCTTGTATTTCAGTGTCTGCTTTGCAGACACTGAAATACGCGACGGGTGCCACTGCACCCGTTGCACCTTCCCACTCCGCCGGCTCAATTCTGAGCCGGCGTCCTCGTGGGAAGGCTGTTTCCCACTGGGCTGGCGGGTGGCCTTTTGGCGGGCGCCCGCCAGCCCAGTGGGAAACCCAGAATGACCGCTGCGGTCTTTCGACCGCGGTACGGTCTTCTGGCGGTTCCCGCTTGGCGGGCGGCTCCCACCGCCCGCCAACATTAGAATCAGGCCCCAAGTCCTAGAAGCACTAAAGAGTTCAGGAAGAACCCCGCTAACACAGGTGAAGGTGCAAAAGAAGAACCACCAGTGAGAAGACAAAGTCAGTTATGCACCCAAGAAGACAGATGCCAGTTCCTGGTTGGTGCAGAAGATGTCCCACGCCGGATGGATGATTGGAGTCTGGTTTGCGTCGCTGGATTTCGCCAACAAGCCTTGGCACTTGCAAAGCTCACAGTTAGTGAAAAATGGTGCTGCCCAGGAGGGAGAGACAGAGGGGGCTCTCAGCAACTCAGAGACCCCTCAGAATACCAGGAAGCATGCACAGGAGTCCCACAGCACAGGGACAAAGAAGGTGCAAATGGAGGCCCACGCAGCACAACACAAAAGGATCCCACGCCGCTGGAGAACTGCACAGGAAGCTGTGCAACACAGGATGGAGTGCTGGGGGCCTAAGCTGTGCTGTGCACAAAGAACTTCTTGCAAGGTCGCACACAAGCCTTGGCAACTGCAAATCACGCTGTGCACGGGGCTATTGTCTTGCAAGGGGAGGCAAGCTCTTACCTCCACCAAAGTTGGACAGCTGGACCTTGGGACTGTCGGGGTCACTTTAGTCCACCACCTGTGTTGCTCGTCGTCTGGAGAGGGGACCCACGACACCGGTCGTCGCTGCACAGAGGTGCCTGGTGAAGTATGGAAGTGATTCCGTCATTCAACAGGAGATTCCTTCAGTTCTTCTGGTGCAGACTGAAGACAGGCAGTCCTCGGAGGATGCACAACCTGGAAACTGTTGTAGTTGTTGGCAGGTGCTTAAGTTACAATGTTGCAGAAGTCATCTTTGCTTCTTTGTTGCAGTTTGTAGAGTTCCTGGAGGGTTCAGCTGTGGTTCCATTGGAAGAAGATTAAGTAAAGGATGCAGAGGATTCCTGCTGTAGTCTTGTAATCCGAATCTGAAGAAACACCCAGAGGAGAGACCTTAAATAGCCCTGAAAGGGGAATTGGTCACCTAACAAGGTAGGCACCTATCAGGGGAGGGCTCTGACGTCACCTGCTGGCACTGGCTACTCAGATGCTCCCAGAATGCCCCACCACATTGGAATCCAAGATGGCAAAACCCAGGGACACTCTGCAGGAGCTCTGGGCACCACCCCTAGGGTGGTGATGGACAGGGGAGTGGTCACTCCCCTTTCCTTGGTCCAGTTTCATGTCAGAGCAGGGACTGGGGGTCCCTGAACCGGTGTGGACTGGATTATGCAAGGAGGGCACCATCTGTGCCCTTCAAAGCATTTCCAGAGGCTCTGGGAGGCTACCCCTCCCATGCTTGTAACACCTATTTCCAAAGGGAGAGGGTGTAACACGCCTCCCCCAGAGGAAATCCTTTGTTCTGCCTTTCTGGGCTTAAGTTGCTTAAGTTGCTCAAGCACCAGGAGGGCAGAAACCTGTCTGTGAGGTGGCAGCAGCTGGGGCTGCCTGGAAAACCTCAGAAGGCTGGTATGGCAGTACTGGGGGTCCACTGTGGAGCCCCCAGAGTGCATGGGATTGTACAACCAATACTGGAATCAGTTTTGGGGTACAATTCCCAGTTGTTAGATACCTTACTTGGCCATATTCGGAGTTACCATTGTGAAGCTGGACATAGGCATTGACCTATGTCCAGTGCACACGTAAAATGGCATCTCTGCACTCACAAAGTCCGGGAAAATGGTCCTGGATGATGTGGGAGCACCTCTGCTAGTGCAGGGGTGCCCTCACACACAGGTACTTTGCACCCAGCCTTCAGGGTTGGAAGGCCCGACATATAGGTGACTTATAAGTGACCTGGTGCAGTGAAAATGGCTGTGAAAGGGTGCATGCACCATTTCACGCAGGCTGCAGTGGCAGTCCTGCAGAAGCCTTTGGATGGGAAAAGTAATGCTGCAGCCCGTAGCGATCCCCTGAAACCCTAATTCCCTGGGTACCTAGGTACCCTATGCTAGGGACTTATAAGGGGGACCAGTATGCCAATTTGGAGTGAAATACTGGGTTACCAGTATGTAAAGACAAATTTGGAAACAGAAAGAGCATAAGCACTGGGGTCCTGGTTAGCAGAACTTCAGTGACACAGTCATGCATACTTTCAAAACAGTGAAACATACTGACAAGCAGGCCAAAACCCATCAGCACTGGGGTACTGTCTAACAGGATCCCAGTGACACAGTCAAAACACATTGATATCAGGCAGAAATTGGGGGTAACATGTCAAAAAGACGGCACTTTCCTACATGCGCCACATCCTTTGAAGTTGTCAACAGTTGCATTTGGAGGAGTGCAGTTACTCGGTGAATCAGCTTGCTGTTTTGCTTTGTTCTTTGACATTGGCTGTCTTGGAAGGGGCGATAGTTTCAGTGCATTCTGAAATCCACTGGGAGAAGCTCTTTTCTGCCTGTTCATGGTCATGTATAGAGTCTGGGAGGTGGGAGCGGAGACTGTCATTCAACCAGTCTTCTGATACCTTTTTCAAGTTTCTTCGTGTGGATCTGGGGGGCGCAGTGCCGTGGTATGTGGGTCCGGAGATGATGAAGTGTATGCTGTGGTGGTCGGACCAGGTGAGTGGTGTGGTGTGGATGTACCTGACTGTGTCACTGGAGGTGAAGATGGGGTCGAGGGAATGAGTGGTGGGTGACTGCCTCTTTTAGTCGAGGGTGACAGGTGGTAAAGTTGATTGTATGGCAAGTGAATGTGTTAGGTGGATGAGTGGTTGCATAAGGGATCACTAAGTGATAAGTAATATGGCTAGCACATTTGTGTGGCATTACTGCTCCTATGGAGGAGTCACGCACCAAAACAACCTCTTTAATTCCCTGAGTTTTTGTAATTGTGTGTTTAATGTGTTCTGCCATGATTGCTATTTATGATTTGAGATTATTTCATTATTAGGTGGTTAACCTGTCATAGTGTTTTAAAAACTCTCCATATCTTTTTCTTGAAATAATATAATTGTTAGTGGATTTGAGTTGAGGGAATAGAACCTTCCTGTCATTCTACATTCTCATGCTTCTTCCAATAAAAACAGTTCTCTGAATGTGTGATTGTGCCTATATTTACAGAAAGGAAAAAGACCTAACTGATAGCAAGCCTAGTGTCATTAACAGGAAAAAGGAATAGTTTCAAAACCCCAAAGGGATTGGCTGCAGTTTTTGGGCAAGAGCCCCAATCTCTCACATGTGGTGTACTGCTGCAACGTTTGCCCCCCTATTTCCTGCAGAAAATGTCACCTGTGGTGCATTAGCAACCAAATTCAAAAGATACTCTTCTCCTGTACTCTCTGTTTCAGACTACAAAACGTTCTGGAATGAAAGACATTATTATGTTGAATTTGATGAGTTTTATGATTTAATCATCACTCAAGCAAAGCACTGTTTCATTGTTGATGATCTCACTGAATGCGGTCATCTCTCACGCAGTCTATTCCTCTGTCCTCTTCCTTCTAGCTCTCCACCCCACCTCCTTTAATTTACTGTTTCCATAGCCCATGAATTTCATGGTTACATTAAATCAATGGCATCTCTATGATGGGGTCAGTGCCACAGCAATTCCTCCTCATCTCTCCCCCTTGGCTACACCACAGTAGCAGTTTAAGGACACACTGGGACAGATTTACAAGGTCCTAATGCCACTGAAGCGTCACTTATTGCAACGCTCCGGTGGCGCTAACCACTCCTTGTAGATATGGGCCCCTTCGATGCAGAGGGCATTCCAACGCAACACCCATTTTTTTTTTACGCTGCCCCAGATTTACGAGAAATCATAACCCAAGGTTGGCATTTGCATGGCAAAACGAAGAGGAATACTTTTATTCCGCCTTATTTTTTGCTTTTTCCAAGTGTGCTGCATTGTGCAGCACACATAGAAGAAGCAAAATTGCATGGATGATTGTTTATGTGAAGGAAGGTGTCCCTTCCTGCAGATAAACAATCATTAAAAATGACACTTTGGTACTTCTATGTGTGCTGCATTCTGCAGCACAATCGCCATTGTAGATTGTTTATGTGCAGGAAGGGAAACCTTCCTGCATATAAACAATCACTCCCCTCAACACAGACACCCTTGCACTATGGTGCAGGAATGCCTGCGTTCGTGCAGGCAGCTTGATTTAGCACCAGCGCAGGGCGAAACGCAGGGCTGCACTGTATTCTTGTAGATACGGTGCAGCCATGCATTTTAAAAATGGTGCAGCATAGCACTGCTGATGTTGGAACAGCAAAGCGCTGCACCAGTTTCTTTTAAATCCGGCCCCTTCTGCCTAGCACAGGCAGCACTGTGTATCAAATATTGGGCCTGATTAAGAGTAGAATGGAGCGAATTCTCCTGTGGAATTCTGCCCCGTCTGATTATAAATGGCAAATGGGAACACCAGGCCTAATTTTATCAGCCAGAAATTCCAATACAATTCTGGTAAAACTGCTTGTGTTTTCAGCTGAAACAGCTGCATCCGCTCTGGGTTAATCATGGTAAGTTTTGCACAGATCTGTCAAGCAGGGACAAAAAAACTTCTCAAAGGGTTCTTTGCTACTCAATACAGAAAAAAGCTGAACAAAATGACACCAAAGTTGGCAAGTAAGCAGAACTTTTTTCAAGCAATTGCATTTTGCTAGTTTTCGTGGAAATTCACTCAGTAGTTTTTGAGAAATTAGCATTTACAAAGTGTTCTAGTCTGGGCATGAAAAGGTTAAACTTTAGAAGTACTGTGACAGTTACTTGTCAGTCCTTCATTAGGCCACCAATGACCGCAATCTTTGGAGGTCGTCGGTCTAGTCTTTGACACGGTGACAAGTCGGGACGCATAAGCAGTTCTTCCTTACAAATACCAGATCCCTACGGGGATCGCTGTGTTATTCGGGCCCCGGCGAGATGAGGAGTAGGTTACTGGCAGGAGTGTTGCTTTGATGAAGTAAGTGCGCACTATGCTCTTGACCACCTGCAGTGGTAACACCGCACTCAGTGGGTCTGACTTTCTCCGCATATGTATATATTTTTCAGAGTGTGACTACAGGCACACACACCATCCCGGAGGACCTATGATGCAATTAGCATAGACACTGAAAGTAGGTTACGCATGCACCACATTTGTTTTCTTAGAGGTGCCTCACGTGTTTAAGTGTTTTGTAGTATTTGTTATATGTAGTACGTCTTGTATTCGTTTTTATGTATGAATTACTGGTGCCATTTGGCTGGGTGATGGTGACAATGGCACCACACCCCTGAGATATGCATTTAAGTCTTTTATTTTCCATTTTCTTCCACAGATTTACAGAGCAGAACATTGACACTGATGGGTATTATTTAATTTAATTGTATAAATCACCTTACCACAGTGAATAGTAATAGGACTTCCATTAGCGGTACGTACACGAGGAGTGATGCTAGGGAGATCACTTTTGATGAGGAGTTTAGGGGTAAACTCCGAAACATGTAGACCACCAAGGAGGACAGGTACAAAATATAAACACCCCTTTTTAATCATACTGTAGGAGGCTGGCCTGGCTTATAGTGGGTACCTTGTGGTACTTACACCTTGTGCCAGATCCAGTTATCCCTTATTAGTAGATTAGAGGTGTTCTAGCAGCTTAGGCTGATAGAGGTAGCTATAGCAGAGCAGCTTAGGCTGAACTAGGAGACATGCAAAGCTCCTACTATACCACTTATATCACTTAGTACTATACCACAAGAAAACACAATACTCAGAGTTACTACAAATAAAGGTACTTTATTTTAGTGACAATATGCCAAAAGTATCTCAGAGGATATACTCCCTTAGGAGGTAAGTAAAATACACAAAATATACACACACAAACCAAAATCAGGTAAGTAACAGTTAGAAAAGTAGTGTAAAGACTGTAGAACACAATAGAATGCAATAGGGAAAAATAGGCCCAGGGGCAACACAAACCATATTCTCCAAAAGGGGAATGCGAACCACGAATGGACCCCAGGCCTAGTGTAGTGTGTAGAAGGTCTCCCGCCGGTTTACCGCTCCCCTTAGAATCCCCCATGGCGGCGCAGCATGCTGCGCCGCCATGGGGGATTCTGACACCCCCTACCGCCATCCTGTTCCTGGCGGTTCGCCCGCCAGGAACAGGATGGCGGTAGGGGGTGCCGCGGGGCCCCTGGGGACCCTGCCGTGCCCATGCCAATGGCATGGGCACGGCAGGGGCCCCCGTAAGAGGGCCCCGCCAAGTATTTCAGTGTCTGCTAAGCAGACACTGAAATACGCGACGGGTGCAACTGCACCCGTCGCACCCCTGCAACTCCGCCGGCTCAATTCTGAGCCGGCGTCCTCGTTGCAGGGGCATTTCCTCTGGGCCGGCGGGCGCTCTTTTGGAGAGCGCCCGCCGGCCCAGAGGAAATGTCTAAATGGCCGCCGCGGTCTTTTGACCGCGGTGCGGTTATTTAGCGGCGGTACCTTGGCGGACGGCCTCCGCCGTCCGCCAGAGTCAAAATCAGGCCCTAAGTCTGTTAGTATCTTTTGTTACTTTAACTGTTTTTGCTTTGTTGGTATACAACACCCAGCCACCCACAAATGTCAGTGGCTGAGACTCTCATATTCAGAAGAATATATTCTTAAGATAGTTGGTGGCTGTCCCTGCTAAGTGAGAAAGGACCAACATTACAACATTCCTATGATACATATCTTGTTCAATTAGAACGACTCAAGAAGAAACTTATTAGAACAGAATTACACGCTAAATTTCTTACAGTTTGTTTGAATGCTAATACAATAACAGTAGGCCTTTATGTAAAAAACAAACCAATAATTTTCACTGAAGACGAAGAATTCAAGCTTAGTTTAAACTTTGCGGCTAACAAATGTTCACAAACCTGGATGGTCTTAAGTATTGAAACAGCCCTACGACATATCAAAACGCTACTGAAAGAGATTAAGGAACTTGAGAAAAAGATTAGTAGTCATACTACCATAACCAGCTCGAAATCACTTTTTGATAAAGTAGCTACAACTATAAAATAATTTAAACAGATCAATATAACAAAAGAAATTGATAACCTGCATAAGGACATCAGAAGATACAATAAGCAACGCACCTATCCATATTTAAGGAAATATTCTTATCAGGCTCCTGGCCCTAATGTGCCTAAAGGATCCCTTTTTCAGATACCAGTTCTGATTCTGATGGTGACCAAGATTCTGGGTCTTCCAGCATAAGTGATTTTAGGAACTAACCATTCACATCTAATTAGATTTGTTTAGGTCAACAACAGAGAGTTTCAGGCCCCCGTACGAGACAAAGAGGGGAGGTAGGACAGGATGGTTTCGCAACCAATACACCCAAGGACAAAGGCAAACCAGGAACCAATATTACGAATGGTAGACCCAAGTCAGACTCTACGTATTTTTAATATATCATCACATACATTGACAGAAGCTTAAAATTCTCTGTTATTATCTAGGTTATATTTTGTTCCAACACACAAGAACAACCTTTTTCTAACCAAAATAGAACTTTTGATTCTTCAGGCCCATATGACTTAAAGATTTTTTCTCCAAGAATGAATCAGATTACATACAAGACACTACAGGTCTATAGCTTCCCTTTACATTTTTCTGGGCTAACCACATGATCTTCAAGGTGATCCTCACATTTGAGAATGCTGTGCTAACAGAAATTGACAATCTGTTCAACAAACTTCATTATCGTAAGTATAATCTTACAAAGGACCAACATAATGCTATTCGACACAGTTGTATTCGGACATTGGGACAGATGTATCATACAACCGATTTGCGATTCTCATATAGCGATTTTTAAGAAATCGCTATTTCAGAAATGCAAAAAGGTATGTATGATTTTTGCAATTCGGTAATAGCGATTTCTTAAAAATTGCAAATGCTATTACCGAATCGCAAATAGAGAATCTGTCCCCATTCGCACCTATGGGCCTGTTGGACCATATCTGCAAATTTTTTGCATTTCCAAAATTGCGATTTCTTAACCAGAAATCGCAATTTTGGAAATGCAAAAGGCCAGGGTGCTGGGGGCCTAAGGCCCCCTCTCCTGCACCCCACAATATTTTTTTTCAACATGTAAGGTACACACATGCCATAAGGGCATGTGTGCTTTACATGTTAAATTTAAAAATGCAGTTTTACTGCATTTTTAAATTTTGCACCAGGTTACCACCTGGTTGCAGACCATGGTATTTTGCATGTGCAAAATGCCATTCTGTGAAAAATCGCAATTTGCGATTTTTTGCAGCATTGCCTTGCGACCTGGATTTTGCGAATCGCAAATTGCTAAATCCAGGTCGCAACGCTAGAAATCACAATTTTAGCGATTTCTACTTTGTGGTCTGCGAATGCCTTTCATGCATTGCAGACCACTATTTTGCACTCGCAAACGGGCGATTTTACCGTTTGCAAGTGCAAAATATTTTCATACATCTGGCCCATTGTGATAAAACCCATTGATAAAAGCGGAGGCATTGTTATTATGGACAGATCAACTTACAACAATGAAGTTCTCCAACAGCTACATGTTGCTGATCATTACAGAAAACTACCTAGAAATCCTACCACTGAAATAAAAAAAAACTAATTTCAACTTTAAGCAAGAGAGGTCTCTGTGAAGGGTGGCTCAGTGCCAAGAAAGTTGCATTTCGCAACAACCCAGACCATACAGTCCCAGAAAATTACATTTTATCCAAAATTCATTACAATTCCACCAATCTGCCTGAACGTCCTATTACATCAGGATTCAACACCATCCTTAAAACCAGTGTGCAGACTTTTTTTTATCTTACCCTTTGCCATTAACCACCTAACATTTATTAGAGACAATAGAGTTGTCATCAAGCCAATAAAGAACTTCCCATTTAATCCTCAACTATGGACATTAAAAGTTTCTAAGCAAACATTCCACAATCAGAAGTCTTTACTCTTTTAGGGCAATTCCTAGAAACTAGAATTTGCCCACACCAGGTACCTACTTCATTTATACTTGAATGCACAGAACTAACACTCAACATTTTTTTTGTTTTCGAGAATCAATTCTATGAACAAATGAAGGGTGTTGCAATGGGAGCTGTTTTCATCCCAGACATAGCCAATATTTATGTGACTCACTTTGAGGCACAATTCATTAACAGTATGTACAACCCATTCGAGTCCAAATAATTAAATGGATGAGATACATCAATGATGTTTTTTTGATTTGGAAAGGTGACACTAACAAGTCTCTTACAATTTCATACTTGACTCAAAACATGCAACCTCAATTTGAACATTTTAATTGAATTTAGCAATAATGAGATGATTTTTTGGACATCACTACCAAAACTGATAGCTTCAAACTTTATTCCACATTGTACACTAAACCAAATGCCCGCAACACACTTCTAAATACAACAGCCACCTTCCTCAGTCCCTGAAAGACAATCTTCCCTTTGGTCAATTCCTTCACCTGAGGCACAATTGTGCTAGAAAAGAAGATTACTTCACAGAAGCACACAAACTTAAGCTCAGACTTCTTAAGTGGGGCTATCCATCTCAACTAGTAAAAAGGATGCTAAAGCGTGCATGGTACAATGATAGAGAAGCTTTGTTAGAAATTCAAGAACAACCTAAAACATCTAAAGTGGTCTGTGTACCTACTTTTGGGACTCCCTCAGATAAAATTTAAAAAACAATATTGGAATTTACTTGTCAATAATTGCCTCTTTCAATACAAACCACTATTTGGTTTCAAAAGATGCCCCAACTTAAGAGACAGACTGGTGAATGCGTACACCAAACCTGCATCCTCAAATATTCAGATATTTCAACTCAATACAGTTTAGGGGCATTACAAATGTAACAGCTGTGGTGCATGTCACACTACAAAAACAGTCAAATCTTTCACCATCAATGGATATCAATACACTTTGAAGCGAATTTCTAATTGTAATACCAGTAATGTCATTTACTGCATTATATGTCCATGTGGTCTCCCATACATTGGAAAAACCACCCATCAAGTCAAGAAATTGATTATTCTGCATCAACCTAGAACAAGATGTAAAGTTGAACATGCTCCCATGGTACATCATTATGTAAAACTTAAACATTTGGAAAAAGATGTGTCTTGGTGTGTCACAGATGTTGTAAAAACCTCTTTTAGAAGTACTAATGTGGACCGTCAGCGTACCATCAAAGAAAATAAATGGATTCTGAAACTTGATAGTATACAGAAAGATTTAAATGCATCTCTCGAAGGGATTACATTAGCCACTCTGTAATGTATCAGAAACTGCCTTTAAGTACCATATTTGTATTATTTGTAATCTGTTGAGTTCCCTTTTACTTAATGTCTTAATACATGTAACCTGATATTATCCATGAAGCAGGTACATACTGTTCTTGCATTGTGTTACACTACTATGTAAATCATGACTGAGTCAATATAAACTTTGCTGTTACGTATTCATATCCAATATTAATTTATTGACAAGTTGTTTGAATTTGAGTTTTTGTAATGCATGTTTTTTCAACATGTTCCTTTCTTCTAACTCATTTCTAAACTTTGTATGGGGTTTCTTATGGACTTTGCCATTCACCTGACATATATGGGTCAGTGTACCTCCTTTTTTCTCTCAAGTTCCTAGCCTATTGCTGATTGTTTGTCTGTGTTTTCTCCTTTATCCTTTCGATTTTAAAAAATTGTTAAATATGGTTTAAAAAGAGACTTTGCGACATGCGTTGATATCTTTGATGTAGTTTCCATTGACCACCAACATGGCGGATGCCATTTAGCGATCTAGTGTTTGGCATCTGCTAGTACATTTAATCATGTGTTTACCCTGGCGTCCTTAGGCCCATATTTAAAAGAAAATGACGGTGCACCCCTGTGTTATCCCCTGCACTGACGCTGAATTGAGCTGCCTAGCGCCAACACAGGCATCCTTGCACCATCATGCAAGAATGTCTGCGTTGAGGGGTTTGATTATTTATGTGTGAGAAGGTGTCCCTTCCTGCACATAAACAATCACTAACGACGATTTGGCACTTCTGTGTGTGCTGCAAGTGCCAAAGCGTCATTTTGAAATGATTGTTTATGTGCAGGAAGGGGCACCTTCCCGCACATAAACAATAATTTCTGGCATTTTGCTGTTTCTGTGCGTGCTGCATAAGGCAACACACATAGAAAAGGCAAAAAATGAGGAGGAATAAAAGCATTCCTCCTCGTTGCGCCTTGCTAACACCACCCTTGGGGTGGCATTAGATTTTGGTGCTGCCTCAGGTTTACGAAATCACATAAATCAAAATGCAATGGGTGCTGCTCTGGCACACCCACAGCAACACCCATTGCACGCCCCTTTCACGCAAAGAGCTATGTATGAAGGGGCCGTATTTACAAGGTGGCGTTAAGCCACAAAAATTGGCTTAACGCCACCTTGTAAATCCGTTGCAGGGCATAGCGCCACCAGAGCATCACTACAAGTGACACTCCGGTGGTGCTAGGGGCTCTTAAATTTTCCCCCATGTCTGGTATTTGTTTGACTCTGGAAAGCACAACTGATTACGGTGAACTGATTGAGTCTAGGCGTCACCTCACTTTGGCATTCCAGGAATCCTTTGATCCTACTTCTAACTGTTTTACACAGCCAGTTAAGATTGTTAAGTTAAACAACATGGGTATTTTTGCCTTTTTTGCTTAATAACGGATGCGCACAGACAGCAAAGTGTACTGCACATCATACTTAGGTCTAACTGGTTTATTTAAATATAGACATAGGTTCTTTGCCAACATCAGACTGTTGTTACTAACTTTGCCTGACTGGTAGGGTGCGATATGGTATTAACACCTATCTAGCTCACCTGGCTGCTATTACATATTAGTATGAATTTTACCATTTTATTGATGTTACACAGGTTTGTTTAATAGAAAGTTTACTGATAGGTCTGGACATCAACATGTGGGCAACATTTTTGATTTTACTACTTTTTTAAACACAAACAATGATTATACGCTAACTTCATTTTGATGTTACTTACTTTGCTAGTCCTGTCAGGATGATGTTATTTATGCCCATGTTCTTAATACAGTCTCAAGTACCCATCAGTCCCTTTGTGGCTAGCCTACAAAATATTTGGTTACTTCTAAAGATTCCCTCTAAAGATTCTTGAGTATGTTTTAAATATGTTACTATCCTGTATGCGTTGCATACAGAATACCTGGGAGCAACCTCACTGACATGGTCAGTGAACTGCTCTGCCGCAGCATAGCTCCACCAGTAAGTGGAAGCCTATCCTGACTTGAACTCTGACCTCGGTCAGAAGTTCGAGGCCCTCCTCCACCCACAGGCTTCTGCCTGCGCCTCATCCCTTGTGGTTCTAAAAATTCTGGACCCATGTAATTTACTTTGCCACAGCAGTACGATTTTAGTATCAAAAGACCGATAATGACTAGTACACTAAGCATGAGCATTTTCGCTCAATTCCAGCAGCGTTTTCACCTCGAAATCGCCATTTTCGTCCTGCACTCGTGGCTCCCATTTTATACACGGCAGCCATTTTAAAAGTTGCCCTCACATAGGCTTATAATACAGTCAGATTTGATTCCAAGGACACGTACACCTTGATTGACTTTTCTCTGACCTGGGCAAGCTGGAACCATTGCCTCAGGCCAAACCTGTTTGGTCAGTCCCTCTCCCAGTGGCCGAATCAGATAGCATCAAGGCACACCAGGCCATAAAACCCTTATTATCGCTCACACACCCTGCCTAACTTGCTCACACCTGCACCTGCTCTTTTCTTCTTCTTACTTTACGAGGGGGAGGTGCCCGTTTTTATTAGGGGTCCACACTTATCTGATGTAAAATACTAGGCCTTGCCGGGTAATTTATTATGGGTTGGATGACATGAAATATGAGGTTTCATCATGACACTGTTTTTTCCTTTGTAGTGAAAAACATGTGAATGACCAACCAAAATGTCAAGAATGTTTGACTGAAGCTTAAAAAACTGTATATAAGGAAACCTGACTTTGCATTGAAACACAGTCTCCTGAGAACATACAAATCGTGCTGTTGTACTTCTAGGACACTTGTCAATTGGTTGCAGCCAATAAATTCGATCTTTGACTTCACCTAGAAGACTCTGAGTTTCTGTAGTCTGAATCAGGAAAGTACCCGAGGTCTTTGGGTGTACCCTGGCACCGCTGGGTTACCGGATCAGTACCGGTTCTGAAAAACCCAGTACCTCACCCTGGTGCCTAGTGGGAGAGCTCTGCGCTTCTGCTGGGGTGCCCTCTGCCTCTTTTCTCCTCCTTTTTCTTTAGTGTGCTGTTTTTGTGCCTTTTGCTTCTGCGCTTTCCTCTTTCTCTTTTCTACCCTTTTTTCTTTTAGTGTGCTGTCTCTGTGCCTTTTCGCTTTCTGCGCTGCCCTCTTCTTCTCCTCCTTTTTCCTCTCACTCCTCTCATTCTCTCTCTCTCCTCTCTCTTACTCTCCCCGCTGCTGCTGCCCCTCTCCTCTCTCGCATTCTCCCTGCCGCTGTGGCCCCCGTGGCCCTGCCCCCCTTTTTTGTGCCACTTCCGCTCCCACCTCCCAGCTGTCCTCTCCCCCCCTACTACTTATTGGCGCCAGCTGCACGGTAGGAAGAGCAACCTCACTGACCTGGTCAGTGAACTGCTCTGCCTCCGCATAGCTCCACCAGTAAGTGGAAACCCATCCTGACTTGAACTCTAACCTCGGCCTTTCATTCTCTCTCTCTCTCTCCTCTCTCACTCTCCCCACCGCTGCTGCCCCTGTGGCCCCGCCCCAAGCATCTCTCGCATTCTCCCAGCTGCTGCTGCCCCGCCCCCCTTTTTCATGCCGTTCTGGCCTCCCAGCTGTCCTCTCTTCCCCCCTCCCTATTTAATGGCAGCTGCACAGTTGGCGCGTCGAAGGCGTGCCTAAGGCAAGCCCATCTGCGCCTGCCCGCGACCAGCGCCAGGACCGCCGGACCTCTTACTTCCCACCGCTACACGCCAGCAGCACTCATCGCTCTCAACCCAGACACAACAACTGTAAGCAGGCATCACCAAGCAACACCAAGGGACCCTTCACCTGTCGCCACTGCAAATTCACCAGCCTCCATCACTCAAGCCCACCCCCGAGGACCCACAAAGCAGAACATAGCCTCAGATGCATCCTGATCAACATCCACAGGCACGCCATCAAACTCTGGAACCTCTTCGACACCACATCCCCGGACGTCGCCTTCCTCACAGAAACCTGGCTTAACCCCTCCTCGGCTCCAGACATCGCCATCCCTATCCCAGATCGCTACAAGATCATCCACAAGGACCGCACTAACCACACAGGGGGAGGCATCGCCAACGTCCACAAAGAGTCCCTACACCTCTCCACCAGCACCGAAGACTCCACAACCAACATGGAACTCTTCCACTTCCAGATTGGAACCAACTCTAACACCACTCTGCAGGGCACCCTTATCTACACACCGCCGGCCCCCACCCTCCATTATGCGACACCATTGCTGACCTCGCTTCCACTCACGCATTTGCTTCCAAGGACTACATCCTCCTAGGGGACCTCGACTTCCACCTGGAGAACCCCAATGACAACAATTCCACGATGCTGCTCCAAAACCTCGCCAACCTCGGACTCAAGCAACTCATCACCTCGCTCACCCACTCCGCCGGACACACACTCGACCCGTTCTTCACCGCCAGCCACCATATCTCCATTAGTCAATGGACTGACCACCATTGCATCCACTTCATCTTCAGCAAAACCCCCGCCCGACACCTCGCACACCTACCCCCTGCAGGAACTGGAACAAGATCACCAAGGACCAGCTTCTCACCGGCCTCAACAACTCACCACCCCTAGACATCCTCAACACCAACACAGCTACCCAAGACCTCACCAACTGAATCTCAGACTACACCAACACCTTAGCACCCATCCACAAACCCTCCAACAGACGCACATCAATGAAAGCCAATTGGTTCACCCCGACCTCCAGGAGTCCAAACAAAACTGCAGATGCCTTAAAAGGAAATGGCGCAACGACAAGACCCCCACCAACCACGAAGCCTTCAAAAAAGCCATAAACACACACCACCAACTCATCAGGACCACCAAGAGAAACTTCTTCCAGGAACACATCAACAACAAGGCACACAACAGCAAAGAACTCTTCGTGATCATCAGGGAACTGACCAACCCCAGAGCAAACTCCACGGATTTCATCCCCTCACAAGAACTCTGCAATAGCCTCTCCACCTACTTCCACCGCAAGATAGCAGACATCTACAACAGCTTCCCGACCCAGGGCCTTCTCACACCCACCACCCGCATATCCACCACCGAAGCTCCTCCAAACCCCCACCACCTACTCTGCAGGGCCAACATCTCTGACAAAGAAACACTCAACATCATAAACTCCATCCACTCCGGCTCCCCCTCCGATCTCTGCCCCCACCACATCTTCAACAAAGCAAGCAGCACCATCGCACTCAAACTCCGGCACATCATCAACTGCTCCTTCAAAGCCGCCACCTTCCCAAAAATCTGGAAACACGCAAAAATCAAGCCCTTACTGAAGAAACCCACCGCAGACCCAGAAGAACTCAATAACTTCTGGCCCATCTCTCTGCTACCCTTCCCAGCTACGGTCATTGAAAAGGCTGTCAACAGACAACTCACCAGACACATCGAACTCAACAACATCCTGGACCCCTCACAGTCAGGCTTCCTGAGCAACCACAGCACCGAAACCGCCCTCCTCGCGGCCACAGACACCATCTGCATCCTCCTAGACAGGGGTGAGACTGTGGCTCTCATCCTCTTTGACCTGTCCGCCACCTATAACACCATCTCCCACAGCACGCTACAGACTCGTCTCCACGACGCTGGCATCCGAGACAAAACACTAGAAGAGTCCGACTCCCCCCCACTTCTACTCAGAGGCCACCAAGATCATCTGTGGTGTCTGGCAAGGCTCCTCTCTGAGCCCCACTCTCTTCAACCTCAACATTTCCCCCCTAGCCACCATTGCCAGACACCACGCATTCAACATCGTCTCAGACGCCAACGACACTCAGCTAATCATCTCCCTCACCAACAATCTGCGCACAGCCAAAAACCAACTTTGGCCAAAACCAACTACAACGGAATGAGGGCAGTCGCTGCCTGGATGAAGGAGAGCTGCCTCAAGCTTAACACTGAGAAAAGAGAAATCCTCGTCATCTGCATCCCCTCCTGGTGGCCCACTGCCCTCAGAAGAGCTCTGACCCCCACCAACCACGCCCGCAACCTCGGCTTCATCCTGGACTCAGCACTCTTGATGAACCGCCAAGTTAGCGCAGTCTCCTCTGCCTGCTTCAACACCATGCGCATGCTCCGGAAGATCTTCAAACGGATCCCAACCGAATGCAAAAGAACAGTCACCCATGCTCTCGTCAGCAGCCGCCTAGACTACAGCAACGCTCTCTACGCCGGAACCACCACCAAGGTACAGAAAAGACTGCAACGCATCCAGAACGCCTCCGCCAATATCATCATGAACATCCCCAAACACAGCCACACCTACACTCTACTGAGAGACCTGCACTGGCTCCCAATAGACAAGAGAATCATATTCTTCTCACACTTGCCTACAAAGCCTTCCACAATGCCAGACCAGAATACCTCAACCAAAGACTCCACTTCTACACACCCACCAGACAGCTACGCTCCGTCGACCTTGCACACGCTGTCGTCCCACGCGTCCGGAAGGCCACAGCCGGAGAAAGATCCTTCTCCCACCTAGCCGTCAAGACCTGGAATTCCATTCCCATCCACCTCAGAAGATCTCAAAACTTGGCTTTTTACCTGGCCCCCTCTGTTCATCGACAGCCTCTTACTTACTGCCCCCCAGCGCCCTGAGACCCTAGCGGGTGACTAATCGTGCTTTACAAGTTTTATGATTGATTGACTGATTGATCACAATGGGACAATTACAGATGAGGCAGTTTTCGATTGATCTCTTTTCTACTATAGAATCTATTTAAAATGGACTTCTCGATCACTCTCTGATTTTCCAACCTATTCCCAGTTGGAAATAAGTGTTTTCACTTATACTGGTTGGTTGTCACCATTGGGCACCACTGGCATTCAAGCCTTTTGTCACATATTGGGTGTTTGTTTGATTCAGGGTGCATACCTCTGTCACCTATGCACTTTTGGTAAATTATTATATAACTATTCTCACCAGCTATCCAATCTTGTTTGGTGCTTGGTCTTTCTAGTCCTTTTAAACATATGTGCAGATGTAATATTAAATAGGTCAATCTGTTTACTATTATTTTACTCCCTTAGGGGGTCATTGCTTTGCTTCAATTTAACTTCAAGTCCTGATGATGGTCTCAGAGGTGGTTGAAGCAGAGACTGAAATGTAAACGCATGACCCAACTCAATTATCAAACTTCCTGTTAGACCTGTCAGCTCTTGGCGTAGTTTCCCCTATCTTTTTGGCTTCTGACCTCCTGGTTTGATCCTGTGCTGACCTTTGTTTTTTGCTGTCTTTGCTGGCTTTAGGACTCTGGGCACTTTACCACTGCCGAACAATGCTAAAATGCCAGTGCTCCCTGTCTAAATGGTGTTAGTGAATGGTTTATCCATGACTGGCATATTTGATTTACTAGTAAGTCAAATGCTACTAGTGGGCCTGCAGCACTGACTGTGCCACCCACATGAGTAGCCCTGTAAATATGTCTCAGACCTGCCACTGCAGTGCCTGTGGTAGATTTTAACTGCCAGTTCGACCTGCCAAGTGCACCCACTCGCCAGGCCCAAACCTTCCCCTTTACTACATGTAAGTCGCCCCTAAGGTAGACCCAAGGCAGCCCCATAGGCAGGGTGCAGTGTATTTAAAAGGTAGGACATGTACTAGTGCATTTTTCATGTCCTGATAGTGAAATACTGCTAGATTCGGTTTTCACTATTGCAAGGCCTACCTCTCCCATAGGTTAACATGGGGATTGCCTTGAAATACCTTTTAAGTGTAATTTCCCATTGGGAGCAGATATCGATATCTTTTAGTGAAGTTGGTTTTTAAGTTGTAAGTTTGAAAATGTCCCTTTTAGAAAGTGGGCATTTTCTTGCTTAACCATTCTGTGCCTCTGCCTGGCTGTGGAATACATGTCAGGATGACATTTGGGCTGTTTGTGAATTCACTCTAGACAGTCACACAAAGGTAGCTGAGGTGTGTCCTGCATAACCTGATGGGTCTTCCTGGGCTAGAGTGGCGGGAGGAGCTGACACTTGTACCTGAATAGGACTGTGCCTGTCCTTCGCAAAGCAGTCTCCAACCCCCTGGTGTGTGTCGGGGGCCAGGGCAGGGAAAGCAGGGTTTTGTGCACCATAAGGACTTTCCTTTGAAGTTTACCTACTTCAAAGGCAGAAATGAGTAGAAGTATTGGGCCTCTGAGACCACAACTTCAGAACACTTCTGGACTGGGGACATTCTGCCAGGAAGAAGAGCTAGATGCCGTAGGAGGGACTGCCACTCTGCCTGTTGCTTTGCTGTGCTGTGCTGGCCTGCTGTTTTCTGCTTTTGTCCTGGGAGTGGAAGGACTGGACTTTCCTTTCTACATCCTGCTTTCCAAGGTTCTCCAAGGGCTTGAACTGAGCCTTCCTCCTGTTAGAGGTCTTAGGGACATCAAAGACTTCATCTGCCCTGACTCACCAAGAGTTGCCAAATCCAGTTCCTGGGCCCTTGGGAGTGACAAGTACAGTGATTCCAGAGCGACTTCGGAACCAGCTCCGCAGTCCGACTGCGCTGCTGCCTCCACCGGAGCCATGATCCCTGCTGAATGCAACGACCACAACCGATGCTACAGGCCCAACGCTGCTACAGTGCCTCAGAAGTCCTGCAACAGTGTGAGTCCTGAGTGCCATTTCCCCGACGTCCGGAGCACCAAAATCCGACTCAGCCACAGCACCAGTGGCCCTGTGGTGTGATCACGAGACCATGAAGTCGACGCCTCGCGTCATGACCTGCTGGATCCATTGACCCCGCAGGAACATAAGGAACTGACGCCTCACTGCATCACCTCCCCTGCAGCCATAAGGAACCGACACCTCATCTTTCCGGTAGAAGTAAGGAACCGACGCCGCCTCAGCCCCAGCAACGCACACCTCCCCAACTCTGTGCAATGTCTTTGCTTCCTCATCATTTTCAAAGGTACTATGCCTGGGGTCTGTGCAACTCCGTGACCGGCCCGCACTCTCTTGCGAGTGGTGTCAGACTGTTGGGAACGACTCGGTCAATGACGTTGTGATAACCCCAGTTGGAGCTATGGTGTTTCTAAGCGCTTCACTGAGATTTAATCTTTAAAAATGTGTATCTTTGCTTGCATATGTTTGATTTTTGTTGTTTTTTTTTTTTTTCTATTCAGATTAATATTGGCTATTTTTCTAAACTGGTGCGGAGTACTTTTGTGGTGTTTTCACTGTGTTACTGTGTGTGGGTTCAAATACTTTACACATTGCCTCAGAGATGAGCCTGATTGCTCATGCTAAACTACCAAGGGGTGAGAAGGGGTTATCTTAGCTGTGCGGCTCCCTTACCCTGACTAGAGTGAGGATCCCTACTTGAACAGGGTGCATACCACTGTCAACTAGAGACCCCATTTCTAACACTTCAATATACTGTGAGAAGTATATCTCACTAGATCTCCACGAGCGGTTCATTGACACATAGACATATGTTATAAAACGACTTTGTCTATCATTTAAATCTTCACAATGTCTATGTGTTTTGAAGATATGGTTGATGTAACCCTGAGTATCATAATTTGAATGTGCCCTGTATTTACAATACAATTTTGTTTGCTTTTTACACCTGCTTTTTGCATTTGTTTCATTTGTTTGATTCGGGTATCACAAAGTGCAGTACTTTAATATAGACGTAACTATCAGTGGACATCTTGAGATTTATTTGTTAATCAACCAGAGAATATTGATTTAACTAAATCCCTTGTTGGCATCTCTTCCATTTAATATTTATACCCAAGCCTACAAGAGCATATTGGGTTGTCCTTTTTGGTTATTATTAGTTTGCTAGGTGGCACCTATTGTGAGTGAAAAAAACGCATCCTGTCCCCACAATTATGTGTTGGTTGTATTATTTTTACCTGCAATACTAGGTCTGCATTGTACTGGTTGGCCATTTGATATCCTCCTCAACCGTGTCTGCCGCGGCCTCCTGTGCTGTGGATGAGACAAAGGTTCCTCATTAATTTTCTAACCAACCTCCTCCTCTGCAGTTCGAGAAACCCATCTGGGAACTTTGGAAATAGGATAGCCTGATGATTGTCCCTATAATGTCTGGCCCTTCCCAAAAGGACAGATTGAAAGGCTTTTCAAAAGATAATTGAGCAATATCTAGGGCAGTAAACTTATTCACAAATTTCACAAAATCTTTAACAAAAGGGTTGCTAAATAAAAGGCTGTTGGCCATCTGACCCCCCTCCACCACCATTGCCAGCTCATTGAGCTTTCAATCTATATGTATAAGTATTCACCATTTTTAAATTTTTGCTAAAGAAACGGAGAGATCCAACAACTTATGTTGACAGGCACTCCAGGACATGTCAGTTTCATTTTTAAGAGTTATTGGGAACTTTTCTAGAAATGTCATGCTGGAAATTTACAAAAGCAGATTTTATTTGTTTTATATATATATATATATATATATCTTTCCCCAACACCACTATAAAATATAAAAAAAATAAATTTTCCTTTACAACCCCGGGAAGGCGCTTACAACTTACTTTCAGGATTAACTTTTTTACTTTGTTACATTTTTGCTTACAAGGGTATCTTCCATTGACTTTTTATTCCTTCTATAAATCCCTCCCACCTGCCTATTAATCCTAGAATGTCTACAGCTGATTCTGATGTAAGGCCTGCATAAATATTTTGATCAGCAGGTGAAAATGCCCACTGACTCTGATTCGGTATGTTCAGTGCACAAAAACCTCTGTGAATCGGGCGAATATGTTTTCCTTTTACTAAAAAATGGTCAGCTATTTATTTTTTAAAAAATCACGTTCAATGGCATAAACATTTGGAGCACCCTTCATTGTGACTAGGAAATTA
Source organism: Pleurodeles waltl (assembly GCF_031143425.1). Taxonomy (NCBI): domain Eukaryota; kingdom Metazoa; phylum Chordata; class Amphibia; order Caudata; family Salamandridae; genus Pleurodeles; species Pleurodeles waltl. Next base: position 414,318,158 of record NC_090437.1, on the reverse strand, counting down.
GAAGTCAGAATGCAGCTGCAAAAACTCTTCATAACATTAATAACCGTACTCACATTTCACTCTTAAAGGGGCATATTTATACTCTGTTTGCACCGAATTAGCATCATTTTTTAAACTCTAATTCGGTGCAAAACTAACTCCATCTTTATGCTTTGGCACTAGACTCGTCTAGTGCCAAATTTATGGAGTTAAAGTCATTTTTGGGACGTGGAAACCTACCTTGCTTTAATGAGATGCAAGGTAGGGTTTCCCGTGCAAAAAATGACTCTATGACCTTAACGCCATATTTATACTCCTGTGCAAAAATGGTGCACTGGAGGGAGGAGGGGTCAAAAAATGGGGCAAAGGTTGATTTGCCCCATTTTTTTATGCCTGGGTCAGGGCAGGCGTTAGGTGACCTGTGAGCCTATTTCCATGGTGGAACACCACGGAATAAGCCCACAGGTGCCCTCCCCAGGCCCCAGGGACACCCCCTCGCACACCAGAGGGACAGCAGAGGATGGGGGACCCCATCCCAGGTACGTACAGGTAAGTATTTTATTTTATTTTTTAAAGTGCCATAGGGAGCCCTGAAATGGGCCCGTACATGGCACAGAGTGCAATGGCGATGCCCAGGGGACCCTTGTCGCCTGTGCTGGCCACTGGGGTGGTGGGCATGACTCCTGCCTTTTCTAAGGCAGGAGTCATGTGGCATGGTAGGTTTAGCACCATAAAATGACGCTAGTCTGGTTAGAATAATTTTTTTTTTTTTTTACTCTAACCTGCCTAACGTCATTTTTTGGTGCAAAACCCCCTTCTTCCATACCTCCAGCCCCCCCGACTAACATCATTTTTGGTGACGCTAGCCTACTCTTTGCACCGGCTTGCACCATTCCATAAATATGGTGCCCGGCTGGTGCACAGAAATGGTGCATGCCGGTGCTTAACCTTTCAGTGCAAAACTGCATTAGAGCAGTTTTGCATCAAAAAGTATAAATCAGGGCCCAAGTCTCTACACTGGCTTCCTGCGGCTAGATGATTCACTCAACAAAATACAATCTGCATAGCTCACATGCTATTTTCAGCTCCGAGAGTCTCCTCCTTCATAGCAACTCTGTTCCTGCCACCAACCTGAGTTTTCCAATCTAGACTGGCTCTCCCCTTGACCTCACAGCTCGTTCTAATAAATCCCACACTGGGGAAAACTTCTTAGCTGGAATGACCAAGCTATTGAGCCCACTCCTGCGAGAAAATAATGGAGCATATTTACAAGGAATGAGCATAGGGCAGCGCAGCAAGCCTTTCTGCTCTGCCGCCCTACGCCAATTTGAAAGGGCAGAAATGTACCGTATTTACAAAATACCATGCATTTCTGTCCTTTCCCCCTGTGCTGGCACACAAATTGCTGGAGTAAGGGTGTCTGTGTTTTTGGCAGGATTATTCTTGGCAGGATGGTGTTCCTTCCTCCACTAACACAATCCCGGGAGGCATTTTCCTCTTTCTATGTGTACTGCAGAATGCAGCACACATAGAAAAGGAAACAATAAGTAGAAATTAAGATATTTTCCCTCGTTGGTCCTGCCCTGGGAAGACGTACAATTTTGACGCATTCCCAGGTTCACATATTCTTTTAAATCTGGAAATGTGTCAAAACTCATGGTTTTCACACGGGAAAACCCACCACAATGCCAATGGAACTCCTCCCTGATGCAGTGTGAGGCAGCGCAGTGACTTGCGCTGCCTTGCCTAACACCATATCCACAAGGCCACGAAAAGTCACACAAATTGGCTTTGCATGGCCTTATAGATGTAAGACTGCACTATGCCCCGTCAGTGTGTCACAAAAAGTGATGCAACGGTGGCGCAGGGGGCTTGTGAATATGCCCCAGTGTATTACAACCATCTTGATTTCGGGATAGCATTACACATCTGACCCTTCCAATGCACATAACTATAATTACGTCCTAAATAAAAGGGTTAGTGTCCACATGTGCAAATGCATCTATTCTCACACGATTCCATAATATCTTATGTTTGTGTGTAGAGCTGCAGCAGCGCCAGAATTAGAACCCATCCATGAACCTTATGTACCAAACCTAGCACCTCCCAAATTGATAGGGCCCCTGGAATTATACGGCAGTGTTGACTAAATTTTGCAGCAACAAAGGCAAAGTGTGCGGTGTAACACGGCACAGTTTGTGATAGTATTACTTCATAATTTTGTCATTTTTACAGGTTAACATTATATGGGCCTAAATTTCACCTCACTGGTGTCAGTTTAAAGCCCAAATACAACAATAAGCAAAAAAGGTGACAGTCATTCTTTGTAAAAGACCTTCCACTGCACGTGTCACTGCGTTTTTAGTTAACTTTTAACTATGCTTTAGTTAATGCTTTATGTTTTAGTTAACTTTTAACTTTGAGCTAGAAAAAACATATTTTTAATTAAACGATACATGTTACGTAACACTGATGGATTATGTGGCAAATACGACAAATCCATAGTTATGTCGGAAACAAATCCATTTTTATGTGTGAAACACCATAGTCGCAAAAGCGCATAATTCCAGCGGCCCTGCATATGGCTCTAGCTGTAACCAGCATTCTGTCCAACCATGCACTCCGTAAGGACGCCAAGAACCCCCTGCAAATCAGAGCGCCTTACACCACCATATGAAGCCCTACATCAATACTAGAGTACAGTACACATGAATCATAACATGGATGTATGAATGGTCACACATTTTTTAAATATAAATTAGCCTACAGAAAGAAAACGCTTACGCGCTTGGGTGGATGGACTGCTCTGCTTGCCTTTCACAGGGAAGGTTACAGTCAGCGCCGGATGTTTGGAACAGCAGTAAAATCTCCCACCCTGCTGCTTTCTAGCACCACCGGACCAATCTTCACTTTAATTCCCTAATTTGGACACTTCGCAACATAGTACGAAGCATCATCTCGATATTTCTGTTCGTTGTTGCAGAATTCAGTTGAGTCGTCTATTAGTTTCGCAAGTTTTTTTATTGCGTTCCAAAAAAGTAGAAAATAATGGCTACTGAACTAAAAACCGAGGTGAAGTAACTTCAGCAAAACTTGCAGAAGGTCATCTTAATGCCATCTGAGGACACGAAGGGGAAGGGTGTTTTACTACGTTTTTGTAAGCCACTCATTTCTCTGGCGTGTTCTGAATGCCTGGCGCATGCCCTCCGGTTCCACTTTTTTGTAATAAGCTTTCTGGCAGCCCTGAACTGAAACAACTCACTTTGACCAGCATCCGCTTGCTTCCCACTTCGCCTTAACCCCTTTTCTGCCTTTTATTTTTTAGGTCCAGCATACCAGCGCGCATGCGCTGCTTTTCAGACTTCTTGGTGTGTATCTGGGCTTTTAACAACGCCCACCTCACGCCCATCACCATCACTCGTTTGTGGGCTTGCCCTTCAAAAATCCTTTGATGACATTGGTAAATGGTTTACCTTTGTCCCTCCTTGGAGAGGTTTTGTTACCCCCTTGGCTATCTTCCCTGTTACATGGCTAAATGCACTTTTGGGATAAGTTTGACTGCGAGGAACTTATTTTTCCTTTTGTGTCTCTCTTATCGCTGATGCTCATGGCGGCCAGGGCGCTGTGATTCAGTTCGCTAATGCGAAACTGTTGAACTTTTGATTTTCAAGTTATGTGGCAAGAAAAGTCCGGTTAGGAGTTTACAATGCTAATAGCTCTAACTCGAGCAAATGCGAGAGCCATTGCATTGTAAATGGTTGTTTAATTGTGCTCTTTCCTTGGGCTTCTCATCAAACACAAGAATGTGTTCCACTGCTTTACTCAAATAAATGTAACCGAGAGGGAGGCTGTCTCCAGAGACATATTCTGGCTTTCTTCCAAGGCTCTGACGTTTACTGGAAGGCATGTGCAATAGAAACAGAGCCAAGCAGAACAAAATGTACAACCGGAGGTGCTTTCCAGCTTGGGAGCCTGGGACTGCATCACAAAAGATTTTGACAGGGCAATATAATTTCCTTAATGGTGAATAAGGCAGCGTTTACTTAGAACACCTTTACTCACTGTTAAACAAAAGCAGGTTTCTGAAGATGGCAATGTTTAAGAAGAATGTTTGTGCATATTTTATTGTGATGGTGTTTTGGTGATTTTTCTGAAGCTGTGTTTTGTGTTGCGTTATGCAGTGTGTTGTATTGAACTGTGGTTGCCTTGTGTTCTATTTTGACTGTTTTGTGTGCCCTTTTATGTTATAACTGTGTTGGTACTAAAGGTGGGCGATCCACTGAAAGCTGACTCGAGCCTGAAACCTGGCTCTCGACCAGCTTGAAGTCCTGTTAGAATCTCGAGCCTAAACGAGCTAAACGTTCAAGTAGCTTCTGCCTGCCCTCTTTCTTCCCTCCCGGGTGTGGTGTTACAGCTGCAGACAGCGCTGGGAAACAATGTTCGAGTCTTGCCTTCTACTCAACATCTTGTGATTCTGGGCTAATCACTTAGGGTCTGATTTACATGTTGGTGGTAACGGTCCCACCGTCAACTTTTCGATGGGAAACCTGCCCGCCGCCGTGACTGTCCTCCTGCCGTATTTAGATGTCAGTGGGAGCATAGGCGAAAGACCACCAAAAGTCCTCCCTCCCCGCCAAGAATCTTTTCCTGCTTCGATGGTGCCAAAGGCAAAAGGGCCAGTGGTGGGCCTCCTGCCCCTTTTACAGCCGAGCCAATCACAATGTGCAGTGCCGCCAACGCAACTGTGGCGGCTAAGCCTCCACACCTGAGTTGGCATATTGGCAGATATATAAACACCAAACTCGCCATTTGAATGCTTTCCACGTATCCTTTCACCATGAACCTGCTGCTACCAGTTCTCCCATTGTTCCTGGGCCAGGTCCAAGATGGAAATCAACCCTGTCATCACTGGAAAAGAAGGTAAGTCACAGGCATTCCTGTTACCCTCAGAGATGTAGCTGCATAGTGACACTGGACTTGTGTATGGCTCAATAATTTCTGTAAATACCACCATACTGTTGCACGGTGCTGAAGTGTGTAATGTAGAAGCCTGAACATGTATCAGAACAGGCCTCGAGATATAGGTAGCACCCACCAATTTTGTATGCAGTGCCTACATGGCAATGGACACCCACAAAAAATCTCCACAATCACAAATAGAAATGTGTCTGTAAAGGTTTGTGCAAAAATGTACCCAAAAGATCTTAAGTATCAACTGTAACGGTATCCCCAATTTGAACCAAACAATCCCCTGATATTGTAGCAATTACACTAGAACATGCTACAGGTGGGAGTACACAGAATGTAACACAATTTTCACTGGTGACCTGAAAAAATTTCAGAGATGTATGAAGGTCTCATGTCCCCTTGGTGTGTGCAATATATCACAAATTTAGGATGCAATTCAACTGTAAAGTGTTGGGCCATCTGTGTAATGCATATATGCATATTATCGACACATCATGTCAAAATAAACACACATGCATTTTCCACTCACAAAAACAGAAACAGATATCCTTTTGGTTTAAGTGTTCAGTAACAACACGAATGCCTGCACCAAAATTAATATGTCCATCACTAATGTATGCATTTAAACAAAACAACTAAAACATACAACTTGTGTTTGTCACTGTCACAAATAAGATTAAGTGCATAGCTCATATATACGCAGAAATAACATCATCAGCAAACAATTAGTAACAATTGAATAATAATGCCAGGGCAAAGGTATTCTCAAAATATAATACTTTATACAATGATGAGTTAAGTCACTCAATGGTATGTCATAAGTCTATTCAATGTGGAAAATGAATGTCACAGCCCATGAAACCAAAATAGCTTTTAGGCTCATCAATTACCTCCTAAATTCACTGCCAGAATAAACCTCCTCTGGAAGGGGCATCTGTGGGGCAGATAGCAGGCACCTCAATGATTTTAGTGTAGGGGTGGGTCCTTGGGTTTGGGAGGGATGGGTTTGGGTTTGGGAGGGTGGGCTTAGTAGGGGAGGTTTGGGATTTGGATTTGGAAGGGGTCAGTGTGGGTGTTTGTGTTGTGTGTGTGGATGTGTCTGTTGTGGTGTTTGTTGCTGTGGTGTCTGTGAGTGTGCTGGTGCATGCTTGTGTGGTGGGTGTGATGACTGGGGGTGTGCTTGTGGTATGTGTGGGTGTTGCTGTAGTAGTGGGTGTTGTGTCTGAGGGTGTGCTGGTGGGGGTGTGCCTGTGTAGAGGTGTGTGTACTGACTGGGGGTGTGACTGTGTTGGTGGTGGTGTGTGTGTGTGATGTCTGCATGCTTATATTTTTTGATGTGTCTTTATTGGGATGTGCTGCTTGTGGGTGTTGTGGGTGTGTGTATATGTTTGTGTGTGCTTTGGACAGGGCTGGATGGCACTCATTAGTGCTGTCTAATCTACATCGATTGTCCGTAAAAGACCAACTACCTATCCATTGAGAACAGCCTGAGACTTCGGCGCAGGGGTGCCTGCAGAAAAGGTGATGCTGCCACTTTTAGGGGGGTGGCTATGGCCAAGTGGGGAGGTGAGGGGAGCAAGAGGGAGGGTGGAGAATGGAATGCGGGGGATGGATGAAGACACAGGTTTCACAGTCTCTCCATTTTCCACCCCTACTAAGGACTGGTCTACATTGGAGGCCTCCAAGGAATATGGCGAATCACTTGTGGCCTCCTGGACAGTCCCCTAACCCTCTGTGCCACTGGGCCCCTCAGTGTCTGTGGTGTCCACACCCAATACCCAGTGACCAGCTTCATCCCCACCGATGAGGCTGCTGTCACCTTTGCCTTGCCCATTTGATGGTGAAACAAATGATACAACAGTTATAGTGTATCTGTGAGAATACAATTGGACATCAATGTACATCACACAGCATTTGCAACAAATTCAGTTATCCTCTCTCTCAGCTCCCATATTATGTTTGCCTTTGTCACTTATACTCGTGTAGTTCACTCCAATGCAAAGAGTTCCAACAGCACGAGTAAACACATAGGCCTGGCTACTTCTCTGAACCACTGCAGTACAGAGCTATAGTTGGTTGCCTTCTCCCAAAGGGTATGTTTTTGTGGATGGAAATTGTTTTCCCAAAATGGGACACCACATGCAATTTTCCCTTTCAGTATCACATTGCTCTCCATCATCATTTTATCCTTTGGGCAGGGCTAAGGACACAAAAATGTTGTCTGTGGGACATACAACTCTCTCACCAATGTGAATACATTCCTGTCAGTTACTTACAGTACAGTTTGGCTTAGAAATTTACATTGGCAATCACAGACTGGCTTACATGCACACTTGTGAAGGACTCAGGTCCACTAGCTACTGTCCACATAACGTATCATAAGTTTGCTGGATTTCAAACATGAGTCAGATAAGGAATGATGCCACTGTACAAAGAATATCAAAACATTTGGTGCAGATGCACATACTCACATTATCATAGCACCAACTTAGCGATGTCAAGTCTGATCAATAGTTGCTTTAAATTTATGCAGTTTGCCACAGTCACCAGTAATAAAGCCTACATTCACTATTGACATTTGTGATGTACCATCACACCTAACCTGATGATAATATGGAGCCTGTTTTGTGAAAGCATCGATCATGTCATTTTAAAAATGCTGGCAATCCCTTTATTTGCATGCAGCCATGTGTCTGCCTACAACAGTACTTGCCTTGTGAGGAGAAATCTAATGGCATGCTAAAGCACAAAGCAATACACCACACACAGCATTAAACAGTTTCTGATCAACCTGCTCCTCCAAAAACCATGGATGTGTGTCTTCCTCAATGCTGATGGCATACATCATAGCCGGAAAGTAATGAAGTCAAACCACAACAGTATCTACAGATAATTACTTACTCCCTTGTTGCTGCTGTTGGGCCCTCAACTGCTCATCAAGCTCATGTTAAGCCACCACAAGGATGCAGGCCATTAGGGGGGGGTTTGGGTGTGGTGCACCCATCTGGATCACTGGGAGGATTGCCCGACTTGGCTCTCGGCTGATTTTCTGGTAGCCCGAAGCGGTTCCTCCCACCTCTTCTAACAGTGTAGGCTACGCCACTTGTAGAATCCCAGGGTTTGCACCTTCTTCGCGGTAGCCTTTCGGACATCCCACTTCTAATGGGTGTTGACCTGCATAGATGACATAAAAAAACAGGAAAAGACAATTCAGTGTCACTGTTGGGCAGTGCTGCTGTGACATCACTGTTCGTAAATTCACATGTACATTCATAAAAAGGTACAAGATTGTTGTGCCATAAAACTGCTATAGGTAGAGTGAAAATACTGATTTGCAGTGATCTTTGTACACCGTCAACACTTACTAACTTCCCATGTTACTAATCAGACCTACAACATCATCTTGGCCGGAACTATGCAACCAATCCTGTTGTGAGAGCCACCCCTGTTCACTCACAATCATTGTGAGCTACTAAATGCCAAACAACCTGTACAATCCTTGCACATAATCATGCTCACAGCAACATTGGCTTCCTGCCTAAACTTCCAAGAGTCAGAACCCATGGTCTGCATCACATACAGTTACGGAGGCAAGCTATGAGTGCTGCTATGTGTCAATGAGAGCAAGGATTTGTGGGTTGTTTGAACAAGTGTGATTTCTAATGGAACAGACTAGGATGAATGATGGTGAGCCAGTGTCATCTGAACTTGCTGCACCTGAAATAAGTCTATCTATATGTGGCTCTATGACAGATTTAAACCATACAGAGAAAACTGATACACAATATGTGCTAGAATCCCACAACAGTAGAAAATCAGACAACTTCAGACCCTCCACATTTTTCACTCAACATAACTGTCATTTCATCATTGGCTGTATGTTGTCAGTCATACTACTGGTACACTGTCTACTGGCCACTGGTAGCCAGTGGCCTGCAGTTTGAGTGATTAAATTGGATTTGTGTGTTACATGGACACACTTTCCAGAATTTACTGTTGGGTGACTTAACATTGACATGCACAGACATTTCAGACATTGGTCACGAAAATATGTCCCAGCTACATGATTTTGTCAACTCCAAGCACAACACCACCCACATTACCAAAAAGGAACCACATACTCTGTGAATCCGAAAGGAAGAGGTTGCTCAGTCACACATTCCCTTTTCAGACATGTACCTGTTCCCCTGGGGTCCCATAGAGTTGGCTGTAAAGGGACAGAACCTCCTGGAGGACAGCTCCAGGCCCTCAGGGAGAGGGCAGCAACCCTGTCACCTTCTTTGCTCAGAATCCTGCCTCCCAGAGGTCAGTAACAACAGCAAAAAAGAGGAGACTTGATGGCTGCAGTTTTAAGAGGCAAGAAAGTGTTTTTTCACAATCCAGCAGCAGAGGTGTGGGTATGGCTGTAGATTTTATTGTTTCAAGGAATAACTAGGCTTTAGGCTTTTCAAGGGTTTTCAACTGTCTTTATTCAGTCTTACTCTACTTTCCAAGTTCTCAAGTTTCTTTGATATATTTTTTTCTCCTTTTCACCTCACTCTGTCCACTCTCACAGTTTTTATTTCTGTTTGCCCTACGTGGAGACAGTGGTGACTAGGGTGCCCTCGGACCAATAACAGAGGAGAATACGTCAGGTAAGTGTGTTTTTGTTATGGGGTTAAGGGTAGGGTAGTGCTCCAAGGAGGAGGGTTTTAGGAGGTGTCCACTAGTGTACGGTGCATGCTCTCCGGTGCTCCCACACCTCTAATCTTTTTAGGTCTCCTTTTAGTACTGCAAAACACCAGTTCTCCTGTTTTGGATGGACACCCCAGCTGCTCCACCCCGCATAAAAGTCTATCTTTTTCGTATTTGACAGCCTTTTACAAATAAGGACCGTACCTTGTTAAGCCACATCTCTCCCGGGATGCAGTAGGTATAAGGAGCCTTCCGCTGCCCTCTGTCTGCCCAGGACTCCTCCGCTCTCCCCACTGCTCTCAGTTCACTCACCACGTGCATCACGTCTCCCGCTCTGCTTCTTCTCCCTTTTCTCTCTGCCTCTCGTCTAGCGGCGCTCCTCACACCTCTGTCTGGTCTCTGCTGGCCACCGGTGTCTTCCTTCCCTCCTTGTATAACACCCCACGTCTCTCTCCTCGACTCCTCCCCATCCTCCTTTTACCCAGAAGCTTTGAAGTCTTCCGGGTGATGGCCGTTTTAATGTCCCCCTAGGGCACTGAGTGAGCAGCAAAGTTGTGCTATTCTCCAGGGCTCACAACGCCCTATGACGGTACTTCCCTTCCAGGCATTGACTATCGGGCCATGATGACACTGGCATAGGGGAGAGATAGTCTGCCGTGGTTTAATGCTTGCTAGGGATATTAAGAGCCTGAAAAGAGAAGGGTTAAAGAGCCAAAAACCACAGTAAGATCCTGGGATTGGTGTCCTTATTGAGAGAGAGCCAGGTTAAAGGGGCGTGGTCTGTAAGCAGAGTAAGGGAACGGACCAGCAGATAGTATTGGAGCACGTTGACTGCCCATTAAATACATAAACATTCCTTTTCAATAGCAGGGTAAATCTGTTCCCGAGGCAGTATTTGATGGTTAATATAGACTACTGGGTGAAGTTGTTCAGAATCATTGGATTGGGAAAGGACCGCCCCAAATTCCTAGTTGGAAGCATCAGTTTGCAGCATAAAAGGTTTGGAAAAGTCCTGCCAACTTAGAATAGGATTGATACATAAAACAGTCTTAAGATAATCAAAGCTGTCTCGTGGGGTTAAGTCCGGTATTTTATGTGGATGTTTATTTCTCAACAGGTCAGTGAGAAGGGCTGCTTTGTCTGCGAACTGCGGGATGAAAGGTCAGTAGTAACCAATTAATCCTAGAAAGGATCAACCTTGCATTTTGTGGTGGGATAGGGAAGGTTTTGTACGGCTTTTACTTTCTCTACCTGGGGTCTTTTGGACCCTTGTGTGATGTTGTATCCGAATTATTGGATAGAGTCCCTTGCCAAGTGACACTTCTTGGGACTGGCAGTCAGGCCAGCTTCTTGGAGAGTGGCCAAAACCATATTCAGATGGATTACATGGGAGTCCCAAGAAGGACTGAAAACATCAATACCACCAAGATAAGCAGCTGCATGACTTCTGTGCTTTTGTAAAGGGATATCCTTTAATCTTTGGAGCATGGCTGGTGCACCTTTTAGCCTGAAGGGCATTACCTTGAAATGGTATAGACCAGAAGGCGTGGGGAAGATCTTTTGTTCCCTGTCTCTTACTGATAGAGGTATTTGCCTATATCCCTTCATGAGGTCTAATGTAGTGAGATATTGAGCTGCTCCAGGTTGTTCTATGAGCTAATCGATCCGTGGCATGGGGTATGAGTCGAATTTGGAGATGGAATTTAGTTAGTGGAAGTCTATGTAGAATCTAACAGTACCATTCGGTTTAGGGACCAATACGATGGATGAACACTATGGGCTTTTGGATGGTTCAGTAATATCCCCTTCCAGACTTTTTTTTAACTTCCTCCTCTACTGCTCTACCGTGTGCCTCAGGGATCGGATAGGGTCGTAACCTGATAATCTTGCCGGTTTCTGTCTGAATAATACGTTGTATGTGGGTAGTCAGTCCTGGTGTAGGGAAAAAAAAAGTATTGATTCTGAAAGACTAGTTCCAGGATTTGTTTCTTTTGTTTCTCTATTAACTTATTGCCAATGGAGGGTATGTTTTTCACCTCTTCAACAACCTGGGGTAGTACATGAATGTCTAAGGGTTGCATATTAGTGATGAAAGAGACAGGCAGTGACTCAGATGTCCTAGTCTCTGCCTCCTTCCACTCATTTAGTAGATTGATGTGAAATATTTGACCATCCCTTCTTGTATGTGGGTTTGTTGTGTAACCATTTTAGTTATAGTTTTATGCAGGTTATTTTAGCAAACTAGGCCTGCCGCTGTGCAGTTTAACCTAGATATATTTTGTTTAGCTTTGTTATATTATTTTAACATTAGCCACATTTGCGGTCCTGTTATATTTTCTCTATCTAGCTGTTCTTCGCCTAGGTCAGCACTCCTTTCTTAAACAAGACATTTCTTTCACTCTGTGCTTTTCTCAAGGCTGCAGTAAGATAGGTTGCCGGAAAAAGTGGTACGCTTTGTCTCCAATGTTCACAGAAACATACACACTCTTACGTGGGGATCCTTTCTTGGAAAATCAGCTGTTTTATAATAAATACACTACTTTGATCCATGTACGTTAGAGGGAGATTCCAGCCAGATGACCACGACCGTATACTGATGGCTGATTGCTTTGCTACAGCTGCTTATGTAGACTACAGGCCTATTTCTCAGGTATGATGGATGATGTCTTCCCAGAGGGACCCTGACAGGCAGAATTAAAGCTTAACATGCTGTACTCTAACATAGCTTAGGTAGGAACCATCCCTACAAACCTTAGTGACAGTATGGTAGCGTTATTCTTGTGTTTTACTCTCCTTGTCACAATTTGAATCTCATTGTGTTTCATCATCCTAGTTATTGCAATACATGCTTTACTATCTAAGATACAATTACTTCAATAAAACCTTATTGAACTATACTCTGCCTCTGATTGTCCTTGCACATCTGAAACTAATGTAACTGAGAGAAACGGATGAGAACTGAGAGACCACGATTCCTTTGAGGAGTCATGTATATCATGCGCCCGGTTGCCCCAATCATCCCTGCTCTTGGGTGGAGATGAGACACTGCTAGTTAGCTGGAACAAATCAGGATTATGCCAACAGGTGTCACATGGTGCAGGGTCAGACTCAGTCCCCCGCAGTACAGGTGATTCTGCTGCCCGAATCCAGTAGTCTCATTAGGATAATGAGAACCTACATGACAGGATTGATATTTTTTATAGGTGACTGGAGTAACTTGCTCCATAACGGTAAAGGGACTCTGCCACTTTGCTAGAAGGAGTATTAGCACTGCACTACCTACATGTAAGGTTCTGAGCAGCATATTTATACTCTGTTTTCACCGAATTAGCATCATTTTTTTAACTCTAATTTGGTGCAAAACTAACTCCATATTTATACTTTGGCGTTAGACCTGTCTAGAGCCAAACTCATGCAGTTAAAGTCATGTTTTTGGACGTGGAAACCTACCTTGTCTTAATGAGATGCAAGGTAGGCGTTCCCATGCAAAACATTACTCTATGGCCTTAACGCCATATTTATACTCCATACAAAAATGGTGCACGGGAGGAAGGAGGGGTCAAAAAATGGTGCAAAGCTTGCTTTTCCCCATTTGTTAATGCCTGGGTCAGGGCAGGTGTTAGGGGACCTGTGGGCCTATTTCCTTGGTGGAACGCCATGGAATAAGCCAACAGGTGCCCTCCCCAGGCCCCAGGGACACCCCCACCCACACCAGAGGGACAGCGGAGGATGGGGGACCCCATCCTAGGTAAGTACAGGTAAGTATTTTATTTTATTTTTTAAAGTGCCATAGGGGACCCTGAAATGGACCCCCATACATGGCACACGGTGCAATGGCCATGCCCAGGGGACCCCTGTCCCCTGTGCTGGCCATTGGGGTGGTGGGCATGACTCCTGTCTTTTCTAAGACAGGAGTCATGTGGTATGGATAGTTTTGCATCAGAAAATGACTATGCAGGTTAGGGTAATTTTTTTACTCTAACCTGCCTTACGTCATTTTTTGGTGCAAAACCCCCTTCTTCCATACCGTCAGCCCCACCCGACTAACGTCATTTTTTTTTTACACTAGCCTACCCTTTGCATCGGCTTGCACCATTCCATAAATATGGTGCCCAGCTGGTGCACAGAAATGGTGCAAGCCGGTGCTAAACCTTTTGGTGCAAAACTGCGTTAATTAGAATAAATCAGGGCCTTAGTCTGCTATTCAATCACAATACTGTTTTTGTTGGTCCTGAGTTTTCTCCATTTGCCCTCGGACCTCTTCCCACAGGGTTTGTATCTTTTCTTTTAGCGTACGCGTGTACTCAAGTAAATCTTTCCCTTTATCCTCTTCCTCCTCCCACTGTTCTGCCACCATGTCTAGTAGTGTTCTAGGTTGTCTTCCAAACTCAATTCAAAAGGACTATGGCTAGAAGAAGATTGTATATGGGTACGTATGGCAGATAGAACTAGGGGGAGTTTCTTGTCCCAGTCCTGCGCAGCATCCGTAATTATTTTTGGAAGGGTTTTGATTGGTCTGTCATACCTCTACAAGGCCATCTGTCTGTGGATGGTATACAGATGTCCTTAGGTGTGTTATACCTAGAAGGTGGCATATCTGTGCCATGAGTCTGGACATATTGGGAGTGCCTTGATCGGTAAGAAGTTCCTTAGGGAAGCCCACCCTTGAGAATAACTCAATCATATCTTGAGCCACTGCTCTAGTGGTCGTGCTTTTAATGGGAATCGCCTCAGGAGACTGTGTTACGTAGTCGACAAGTAGTAAGATGTATTGATATCTTTTAGAAGAGGTCAACAAGGGTCCCTCTAAATCCATGCCTACCCGGGAAAAGGGTACATCGATAAAAGGAAGAGGCTGTAATGGGGCTTTAAGGGGTGGGAGGGGTTGACCATCTGGCAGCGGGTACAAGAAGTGCAATACTTCTGTATGTCTGAACAAACTCCTGGCCACTAAAAACGGTTAAGAAAGTACTCTTTGGTCTTTTCCCTACCGTAATACACCCCGTCTGACTGTGTGCTAAAGGTAGTACCTGTGTCCAATAGGGACCACCAGTTGAGTGCGTATTGTCCTGGGATTTGGTATTTCTATAAAGCAAACCCTGTTTTACTGAAAAGCACACTCCTAATTTTTCTGGAGCCTCTGGAACAACCTGAGTCCACATATGCGTTAGTGTTGGGTCTTCCCTGTGACAGACTTGAAAACTTACCGAATTTTCATCCACAGGGGCACTGTGGGGGAGAGAAAAAACATGTTAGCTTTATGAACAATTGGGGTTTGCTTTTTGTTCATTCTTTTCTCTCTGTGACTCAGTTTTCTTTTTTTCTTACCTCCTTCAATTCTCCAGGGCTCACAACAGCGAACTTATGATGACAGCGGCATACAAGCACGCGATGGATGCGATTCGTGACCGAGATGGACACAGCAATTGTCTTTTGTGCGAAATCGTCACACATGTTAGCCTATGGCAGGGCCCGTCGTGGAGGTTACCACCTACTACGCGGTCAACTTCCGCTAACGGCCATTGGGTGATCAATGTCCTGACGGCAGGGTCAGGCAGCCGCCATTTTAGGATGTGTAGCTACGCATTTTACAAATGTTTTTGCATCACCAGCACTTAAGATGGAGGCTAGTGCATTTTTATATGTCAGATACGAGCAACAGTTTTCTTGGCAAGATATGACATAATGAAATGTGAGCCATGACTGTCTTTGACAACGCTAGTGCTGCAGGGGAAGTACTAACTACATTGACAGTATTAAAAAAAAAAAAGGCACAAATAATACAGTTTTAATGTATGATTTGCACATGATGACTGAAAAAATCCTACATATTCATTTTGTAAGATCTTAGTGGACCAAATATTTGATGTCAATGTGTGTGCATGTGTCTTGTCCAGGTGATTGGTTGACAACTGTTCGGTATAAGGGCCTGATTCTAACTTTGGAGGACGGTGTTAAACCGTCCCAAAAGTGGCGGATATACCACCTACCGTATTACGAGTTCCATAGGATATAATGGACTCGTAATACGGTAGGTGGTATATCCGCCACTTTTGGGACGGTTTAACACCGTCCTCCAAAGTTAGAATCAGGCCCTAAGTCAATAAGGACGCTCAATGAAGGACCACACGCCAATTATGAATACAATTTAGCTTTACTAGAATTTCAGGGAAATGTATGAATTTAGCACTTCAACAATGGCAGAATAAAAATAGCAATAAAGAGTATATATATATATATATATATATATATATATATATATATATATATATATATATATATATATATATATATATATGTACACTACAAAGAGAAAGATCATCTATGTATACATATGAGCAAAGAGTTCATTGACAGATATAAGCTTGGAATACCTGTATACCAAAATGTATAGGAAGTAAAATATAAACAAGTTGAATACTTCAGATAAGCTTTGATTTACTGCACACCAAAATGCATGTTTCAATTACTGCAGCGGGCTCACACTACGATGTTCAGAAAGCAAAATATAAACAAGCTGAATTCTTCATAACGAGCTGAATACTTCAGATTATAAACACAGTGCAAGCATAATAATCAACCATAATAATAGAGCAGAGAAACAAAGGACTTTCATCCCTGGGTTGAACTTAACTTAGTCCACGAAATGCTGAGAAGCCCTCTACCGCCCGCTTGGACCTCTCTCCCCCTCGAGCGTCACGGTCTCTGAACAGCACAACAGGGAGGCAGCTCTGGGTCTGAAGATGACAGTTTTCACAACTCCATCTGCGAGCTTCAATTCCCTCACTCGCCTTTCAGTGCTTAAGTAACCTGAAGCTTGGATTCTATTCCCTTCCAGTATTTTCTAGCTATGTTATCAGCACATGTCTCTTGGCTGCTTTGCCATTCCCTGGCCATTGTCTTCATTCCATCTTTTACTGTGGTCTCGTTCTCAAGGTTGAGACTGAATCTCCTTCACAACCTGTTTCTTACACATGCAGCTGCGAATAAGTTTATCTACGGAATGTCACAAAAAAAAAACAAGCTTGAAAGCGAACATCGTGAAGTTTTCCACGTTGCTCTGTCTTCAGCAGGCATCACGCTCATCTACACTGTTGAAGCTAATTAGCCCTTCGCGTCACAATGTCTTCCGCACCTTTCCCTATACTGATCAGCATGTATTACCCAATGACATTTCTATTGTTACCAAGAATTCTGATGTGTATTGCCATTAAAAGTATGCAGAGACCATTTCACCTGATCTTTTCTATTCCATTCAAAAAGACATCTGAACCCAGCCATGGGTAGGAGGCGACAGCTACAGGTGTTTTGTCCTTTCCAGACCTTGCCATCATGGAGGAAAGGGATGTCATCAAGCTATATCGTCTAAGTAGGAAACTATCCTGGATTTATGTCAGCAGTTGGAGCCTGATCTCCTGCCTCACAATAGGAATCCAGCAGCCTTAACATCAATAGTAAAGCTTACGGCAGTACGGCATTTTGTAGCCACTGGCACCTTTCAATACACTGTGGCAGTATCTGGAGGCATGTCCTAGCCAACATTCAGTGGTGTGCTACAAGAAGTCCTTGCTTCCCTGATGGAGAACATCAACAGCAAATCAGGTTCCCACATCCACATGATTTAACCCCCCGTGAAGGGAGAATTCTGTGCTTTGGCTGGAATACTACATATGGTTGGAGAAATAGATGGCACACATATTGCCTTGTTGCCACCACACAACAGTGAACAGGTCTACCGCAATCCGAAGAACTTCCATTCCATCAATGTACAAGTTGTCTGCTTACCAGACTTATACATCTCAAGTGTGTGTGCCCTCTTCCCTGGGTTAACACATGATTCATTCATACTACGGAACAGCAATATGCCCATGCAGATGACACAACTTGGACCAGAGAGGGCCTGTGTTGTTGGTAAGTACAACATCACTTGTTGATCTTTTGCCTGAATCCTAGTTTAGGAAGCGACAGTGGTTGATATGTGACTGATCTGTTGATGTGTTGCTTCCGTGTGGGAGATGGAGCATATCCTAACTGACCGTGGTTATTGGCGCCACTGAGGAATCCAACAAAGCCAGGGGAAGTCTGCTTCAGTGAGGCCATGGAAGAACATGGAGGCCAGTGGAGCGGGCTTTCGGGCTGGTTTAGGTGCCTAGACAAGACCAGTGGAGCCTTCCTCTACTCACCCAATAAGGTGTGGCAAATCACGGTTGCCTGCTGTATTCACCATAAGATTGCCCTGAGGAAAAACATCCCTATATTTGCACAAGAGGGAGACTATGATGAGCCCCCGGGTGCGGATGTTGAAATAACCTATGAAAATGACAGTGGTGAAGAAGATGGAGTTGACTGATTGTCCACTTCTTCACCTGAGTGTAAGTGTCCCTTTGCAGATTTTAGGCTCCGTTGTCAGTACACCTTTTGTCCTAGAGAACATATCTATCTGCTATTGTAATTTGTTAGGAATGGTCAGTGCAGGAAAGTTCAAGACAAAATGTTACTTCATCAGAGTTTCCCTACATTCGGCTATGTGGTCATTGAGATAGATGAACTGTGCTTGCGCTAAGTATGTGTGTCCTCATGACTTTCAAGTAATTTCAATTTAATATGAGGTAAAATGAATTTTCCCTTTTATTTTTTTTCAGGGTCCTTCACCATGTCATCTTCATTTGGACATCTCAGCATTATGACATTTGCTGTGATATGTTGCTGTTTTGAAGTACAAGTGTACATGTGTCGACCCTGGGACAGACACCCACTTGGGATGGTCAAATCTTTTCCAAAGACAACTTGCACTCTGATAGCATGACCGTTCTGAAGATTGTATCTATCCTGTTTTTTGTGTGATTTTGCCATCAAGGTAATATGTGCCACTTGAGTTGCTCAAACTACTTATCTATGTCAAGCCCTAGCATACTGTTCTCCCTCTACATTGGCAAAATCTTCAGTTTGTGGACCGCAGAGGTAGCTGTTATATTTCATCATAGGTGACATTTTGTTAGCACACCACTGAATGGTGAATGTGTCATTGCAACAGATATTGCCACAGTGTCCTGTACTGCTCATGTGGTCTCAAATGGTGTCACTGCCATGATGTAGACTATTGGTGTTATTGATCTAGGATTCCTGTTGAGAGGGCAGGAGGTATGGCTCCAACTTAGGTCATGCATCAGAGATAGTTTGCCTATTTAATTTCCCATTGCATGTTCCCTTTCCTTTATGGTATCAGGATAGTGGAGCATATAACCCTGAATGTCACAGATTTCAGTACACGTTTTGCACTTTGCCTCTTTGTAATTGCAATTTCTTTTTCCTAAATGGAGGTTCAACAGTTTCTCCAACATGATGTTGGAAGATGGACATGCCAAAGGAAATGCAACAAATAATCAAACAAGAGTCTTGTACTCTGTGTCCATTACATTTATTCTAATAAAATAAACAAGTGTGAGGTGAAATAAAATAAGATGAAATAAACTAAGAAGAGTCCATCATGGTGGATGGAAACATTATTGTAGAGCCAAATGGAGTTTGAAGTCCAATGTCCAATATACTACTGTCCTCTGAAAAGGTAGGCACACAAGGAGGAAATTAGGTTTGGCTTCTCTTGGATGTGGTGGTGTTGGTCTTGAAATCCTCTGTTACTGGTCCAGATGACAATTCCTCATCCTGTGGCTTGCAGTGTTGTACTTTGGCCATATGTTCAGGGACCACATACAGGGGCAGATGGACTGGGAAAAGCCCTGTGCATAATGTGATAAATGTCATACATCACCCCAATCAAGGAACACAACTGGAATTGATGTTCTGCATCTCCACATTGTTCTCCCTCTGCAGCTGCCTAATGTCCAGCGGCTCATTTAGGATCTGTCCAATCACGCCTTGGAATTGATGGACTGATCCCAAGACTTGTTCAAGGCTAGTCTGGCTAACTAACATTGCAGTGGCCTCCCTTGGCTGGACCACTAATTCCCTCCCACAACCCCTACCCCCACTAGCCTGTGCCCCTAACAACTGCATCCTGGCAGAACTGGAGGCTTAGTTGTTGGTGGCTCAACAGTAGCCAGGACTGAGGGACACAGGATTGGTGTGCTGGTTCTCATGGCACAGGAAGTGAAGGGGTCCTCACGCTGAGGTCTTGTTGCAGCTGTGGTGGAAGGTGTAGCTGCGGACTGGGTCTGACTCACTGGAGCTGTGTGGCCAGACAGTCCAGATTGACCAGCTTGCTTCTCATCATCTGGACTTGCAGCATTGGAGTCCTCACTGAAGGCTTGCTCCTGGCCTGGAGGGGAGGTTTCTTATCTGGCAGATGATGGTGCACTGGGCTGGGTGGTTGGACCTGTGAAGGATACATATTGTGTATAAAATATAGGCCCTCATTCTGACCCTGGCGGTCGGCGGAGAGACGGCGGTCGGACCGCGAACAGACCGGCGGTATTAAAAATGGCATTCTGACCGCGGCGGTCCCCGCCGCGACCGACCGCCACTTCTCCACTCCGACCGCCGCGGCGGTCATGACCGCGGGGCTGGAGTTTGCGCACTCCGGCCCGGCGGTCATCCCAAGACCGCCAAGGGTATTATGACCCTGCCTACCGCCGCGGTTTCTTGCGGGCGGGAACCGCCGTGCGAACCATGGCGGTAAGCACTATCGGGGCCAGGGAATTCCTTCCCTGGCACTGATAGGGGTCTCCCCCACCCCCCACTACCCACCCGAGTCCTCCCCCCACACCCTCCACCCCCCTGCCACCCCCCAGAGGTGGTACGAACCCTCTCCCCACCCCCACCCCGACATGCACATACATGCACCCCGACATGCACACACCCCCAACATGCACATATACACACCCCCTACACACACATACACAACGGGGACACATACCCGCACACATACATGCCGACATGCACACCCGCCGAACTAAACACATTGCCCATAGGCACAGCAGCACTCCCCGCCCGCATGCACGCACTCACACACCCCCTCTACACACTCACACGCACACCCCCATGCACGGACACATCACACAACACCCCCCCACCTCCTCCCCTCACGGACGATCAACTTACCTTGTGCGTTGGTCCTCCGGGAGGTGACAGGAGCCATGGGGAGGTGACCGCCAACAGAAGACCGCCAACAGAAGACCGCCACACAGAAATGTGGGTCGTAATTCTGTGGGCGGTGTTCTGCTGGCGTGGCGGTGGAGGTTGACCAGTCTCCACTTTCCCGCCGACCGCCAGTGTGGCTGCTGGCGGTTTTCCGGCGGAACGCTCCCAGCGGTCAGAATGCGCACAGCGGCATACCGCCGCGGTCGGCGGTCTTCACCGCGGTGGTAACTCGGCGGTCTTGTGAAAAGACCGCCAAGGTCAGAATGAGGGCCCTAGTGTGTGCTTTTCATGGTTCTTTGTCTACAAAAGGGCCAAACTAAAACCTAGAAGGAATTATATTGACTGATTGGGCCTTTGTGTTATTTTTATTGTTTTACCCATGCAGCCTGATTCACATAGATGACAACTCAAGTGCTAACCTTGTAGAGATGTCCTGAAATGCCAAAGAGTTAGCTCAGAATTCTAGGTTACATGTGACAGACGTTGAACCCAACACAGTATTGATTAGATTGGAGCACTTGACCTTTTCAAGGTCTAGCAGGCTGTAAAACACTGGATACAAAGTACTCCATAATGCACATGATACTGTAATTGGTCACCATATGGACAGTGAATTTTCACGTGGGTGTGGCTACTGATTCTGTTCAACATGCCACAACACATTTTTGGATATCTTGGATTTAATAGACAATAAATAATGAAAGCATTTTCATCAATTCAGTGATGCTCTGCGCAGGTTTCAACATCATTGAGATACACAAGAAGTGATATTTTAATCTATAGCATGACATGGTGACTGACAAATGCACTAGTTTTCGAAATGCGTGTGTGCGTATGGAAGTGAAGAACAGTGTAACCACATTATATTCCACTATTGTTTTTCAGATCCAATAACACAGAATTATGGTAGTTGTAGTCATCTGTTGACACCATGGAAAATACTTGGTTGACAAATAAGTTACACATATCACTTTCAAAATCTATCTTAGAGATGTAAACAAGTCTGCAACTGGTACACACATATGGATATAATGCAACTAGGAGAAAATACAACGTAGGAACACTATACTCTCTTATGGAAATGGATATAGTTTTGGACCTGTTTTTGTAAGCACAACTCACATTGATAGACCGTAATAGGCAGAGCCCACACAAGGGATGATCCATGGGGAACTACGCACAATCTGACTAACCATATTGCATTATGGTAGAAAGAGAGCTACACCCATGCTGCTGGTAATTTGTATGAAACAACACATTTTGGTAATTCAAAATTAGCTGTATCTGTGCTGCTAAGGTTGTTGCAGCATTCTAAAAGTCTACCATAAGGGCAGGACTCCATTGGTGATTAGGGAGACATACATAGTTCTGATTTACCATTTCTGCACTCACTAGGGATTTCAGTCAAGACTTCAGGATGGAGGATTTGCAGGACCTTTTCCTCCCAGGGAAAGGGTTGTATTGGAAAGAGAGGAGAACCACAACCAGTCTTCTGGGACTCCAGGTGACCAACTGGATGCCAGTGAACGAACCTTCTTCCGCAGGTCATTCTACTTCTTCCTAATCTCCTCCTGTGTGCACAGGTTGTTGGCTACTGCATTCAGCATGTCAACTATTCTGGTATACATTTGCCTTCTCTGGGTAGTATTTTGAACTTGTGGCTCTACTCTAATGATTTCATTCACTATGACAGACAATTCTCCCTCTATGAAAAGGGGATTCCTTCTCCCTGCCATTGTGAAATATATCTAAACAAAACTAATAATAAAAAATGAAGGGTACTGTAACAAAAATAGATTTAACAAAAAAGACACAGAGGTAGAGGTAAACGGAGTCAAAAAACCTTTCTACTACGTTGTGGATGTGGCTGGCTGTCTGGTCTTCTGTAAATAAATGGCAATGAATCATGGTCTGAAATGCAGTGTTTTATTTAGTGTGTTTTTCAGGTGTTCACAGCTGTCCAATTTGCATCAGTTGTGGGGTACTGGCATCTAATCAATGGCCAAAGCCATAGTACATTACAGAACGGGTCTGCAATGGACTCCCACCGTCATGGTCCGGCTTCTGACACCCTACCAGCACAACTGTGTGATCTAAATAGACTTGGCGTGATGCTGCCATCTGGATGCTGATGGAGTGCTAATAGTCGGCATTGGAGTCCGCCGAGACAGCTGCGGGATGCAGCTGGCACGACGGAGTACACTCCGTCATGGCCGTCTTTGGCTAAGCCACAACACATCTAAATACGGTGTAAGGGAGACAGCAGACATCATGATCCGACGCGGCTTGGCAGTAAGACTGCCAACATTTAACTCAGGCCCTTAATCTCTCTATACAAATAAATAAGGAATGTGACCTTGTGTACCATAACCAGTGGTGAGAGTGCATTAAAAAATATATGGATGCTGTGTGCATAAGGAGTGGGGGTCAAAGGTACGGCTGAAAAAACAAATTACTCTGTAATGTTCTTTGGTCTTTCACCTTCATGTAACTATATAGAAAATAAGAAAGAGCTAACATGAAAACTAAATGCAAGCTAAGCTAATCAGTGGGAAATATGCTTTCATACATTATGAAAAGTTCATTGGGTAATGCACTGCAGAGGTCTGTGTCTGCAACCAGAGAGCCACTGAATGGAATCTTGATTGATGCAGTGGAGAATAATGACTTCTGTATGTTTAATGCTGCGAGGTCCGAGTCTGTGACAGTAAGCACTGTGAATATGTAAGTCATTGTTTTAAACTTGCATTATACACAACATAAGTAAACTGTTACAAAATATGTAAAAAGGTTTAAGGTAAACTACTTTCAAAATATGGATTTTAATAATACTCTGACTGCAGGTAGTGCAATTATTTTTATAAATGTCTGTTGAAAATATACACTTCACAGGTCAGCTGGTTACTATCCTGCAATACCACAGGAAAAAGAATAAATCTGTGGTATTAAATTACATCAATTATAGCCAAAAAAGGCTTCCAGGAAACCCTTATATTTGCATATTAACCAGTTGTGCACATTTACATTTCTATCAGGCAAGCAGGCACTCTGGCAAGTAGGCTTGCTTAGCTGTCCACCTTTCCCTTGGTTTCACTGCATAGGAGACTCCCTGCCTTACATTTCAGCTAAAGCAATTCAACTCTCGGAATTAACAATGCCGGGACGGTTCTCTTTTTACAAAAAGTAGGGGATCTTTCCTCATAAATTAGAAAAGTATAGGCATGTAGTGTCACTCTGATCCTGCCCACTTCGAGCACTGAATGTAACTGGTGTTCACCTGAAGCGCTCCAGTACCTTTGGTTCTTGTTTGTGCTATATAAAAGCTGCAGAAAGACATAAAACTAAGTATTAACATTAAAAGGCACGATATGTAGATACCCATTTAGTTGCTGAGTTTTACTAAGTAAAACCAGAAAGCCTTGATAAATTGTTGCTTCCCCTCTTAAATTGTGTGATCTTAGGCACATATTTTATTTAAAAAAACTAATTTTTCTACATTATCATATATGAAAGCACTTTAAAATATGTGAGTTCAGAATACCATTTGTACAAAAACATATTGGGGCAGATTTATAAAACCTGACGCTGCACCTAGTGCAGCACCACTTTTCTTGTGCCCCTTAGCGCCCCCGTAACGCCACCATGGCAGCCCCGTATTTAAAATACGGCACACCATGGCAGGAGTTAGAGTGACTAGCATCATAATTTTTTATGCTAGCCCGGCACTTTGCAGGATTAGCGTAAAAAACAATGACGCTAATCCTGCAAAGAACCAAGAGGCCCATTGTAATCAATGGGAGCCTCCGTTTAATGCCTGCACTTAGCAGGCATTAACAAATGCTGATAAAAATGGTGCAAAGGAATCTCAGAGATTCCTTTGCGGTATTTTTATGGACCCCCTAATGCCGGAAAGCCCCCCTTGCATACATTATGCCTGGCACAGGCATAATGTGGCACAAGGGGTTACAAAGTAACTTTGTAAATATGACGCAGCATTTTTCCCCTTCCAACGCCACATTAGCGTCAAAAATATGATTCTAATGTGGTATTGGAACGGTGCAAGGCCAGCATAAATCTGGACCATTGTCTTTCATTTAATAGGTTATACTGTTGCTCTAAAATAATCTGGGTCATGTACAGAGCTTACATGACAATGGTTTTGCCTCTTAGGGGCTTGTTTACAAGCCCCTAGTGCCACTGAAGCATCACTTTCAGCGCTGCTCCGATGGGGCCGTGCTCATTCTGACATTTACAAGGCAGCGCTAAGCCACTTTGCATGGCTTAATGCCGCCTTGTAAATATGGGCCCCCTGACACAGTTTTCTGTGGCAGAGAGGTGTGCAATGGGTGTTGCTGTGGGCATTTCCACACCCATTGCTTTTAAAACTCCCCTAGATTTATGAGAAATAGTAAATCTGAGGCAGTGCCGAAAACTAACACCACCCAAGGGGTGGCATTAGAGTGGCACAACAAGGAGAAATACTTTTATTTCTTCTCGTTTTTAGTAAAAGCAAAACACCATTAATTATTGTTTATGCGCAGGAAGGTTTCCCTTCCTGCACATAAACAATCATTCCCTGCACCAATGGCACCCTTGCACTACAGTGCAAGGGTGCCTGTGTTGGCGCTGGGCAGCTGATGCTAGTGCCAGCATAGGCGAGAGGACCGAAATCCACTGTTTCTTGTAGATACAGTGCAATTCTACCCTTTCGTGGTGGAGCAGGTAACCGCTCTGCACCACGGGGGCTTCAAAACAAGCCCCTTAATTCACTAATAATTTTTTTAGGTACTGCTCAGTGCAGTGCTATAATGAGATGAATTTATGTCAGAGGTTTCAAAAGTTAAAGAAATACAGTTTTTCAATTTTGAAGAGCCTTTATCCTACTTTATGTGATGTTTGTTGGATGATTTACGTTCCAAACATTTTCAGGGCTTGGCTCATGCATGGGCTCTAAGAGCCAGGACAGACCATTTCTGGCCCGGCACTGGATCAGCTCTCCCTGCTAATTTTTTGGCTCACCCACATCAAGTTGTTATATTTATTTATGTTATTGCGTTATGCTGTGTTGTTTTAATGTGTCCAAAAATGTTGTGACATTTCCAGCAGCAGTAGCTCATGCCTTTAAAGTTCCTGTGACAAGCAACAATTTACTGCTGTCTAAGGTCCTGAAATAGTGCTGCTTGAGCTCTTAAACCATTTAAGACACCAGCCAGCCCAAAACTGTGGCAGAGACTATTTCTTATATTTACACTTCCAGAGCTCACTCTGATTTACGGCACTTAGGCTGCTACGACAGGTGCTCTTTTCACTGATACTACTGATACACCAATGAACCGTTTATTTATTTTTCTCTAATTAATCTACCAGTGGTGTTCACGTGAAATTAACAATGCCAATAGTGCTGTTTTATTATTTATGTTGTGCATAGTAATTGTCCTTTTGTTACAAAAAACATGGTTGAAAGAAAAAAGTCTTGTTTAAAGTAAATTTTGTTTAATATTGAAATATTGAAAGAGAAGAATCTTGAATTACATGGTTTTCATTTGTATAATATTTTTTAATTGTAATAGAGCCTTATATATGGTTAGACCATTAGAACATAAAAAATAAAAAGGACTGGTAACACGTTTAATGTGAATTAAAGGCAAATTATTGTATTATTACTTTGGTTTGGTAGTGCAAATCATGTCATTTTACAGTAGTATAAAGTTAGTAGAGCAAGAAAAGACAGTAGTGGAAGACTTATTAGAAATGGAATTGGCTGTATTTTTTAAAATGTGTTAAAGTATTTTTAATTAGATTTGAAAGTTATATTTAGTGTTGATATTGATAGATGCATAGTTTAACTTGTTTATAATTAATAATTTGAGGATGACACTAGTGGTTGTGAAAGTTTTGCTATGCTGTTAGTCAGATTTTATTGTAAGGAGCATTTTGAGTGTTTGTAAATTGTTAACGTGGTGCCTGCAGTTTGTAAGATGATGTGTCAATGCTTGTGTATGTTAGTATGGTTTGGATGAGAAAAGTATGCAGGTGTTGTGTAAGTTTAATCACATGTTTAATAATTTCCAGGATACAGCCATTGCAGAACGTTACTTCAGCTGCACAGAAGATTGATAACTTCTTTTTTTTTTAATGTATTTGTTTTATTGCTTTGTTAACAAACACCACCAAACAGAGTAAAGTTTCATACGTACAAACAGTTCAGTAAACAGGCCTCTTAATAATAACAACAGCGACCGAGTTTCAAAGCTGTCAGAAGAATAGGGTAACTCACTTTATGAGTGCCTACCTTTCAAGTCACAAGTGAATGTAGGAAACAGAACCCGGAAGGAGGGGAGAAAGGGAGTGGGAGAAAAGGGGAAAAGGGGGGTGGTGAGCAGGCAGTGCAGCTATCATATCTCCCATAGAAGGGGAGCAATACCTTGTTACCTCGAAGGGGGAATCGGCTACAACTCCATACCTAGGGAGATGCGAAAAGAGCTAGTCACATCCTTGTGTTCGGGCCTCGAGGAAAGATCTCAGGGGGGTCCATATATCTCGCGGGCGGGAACCCTCTGGCCTCAGTTCCCAATAAATTGCTAGTTGTTCCTGGCAGTACGCAGCTTCCTTCAGCCATTCATCACACCAGGGAGTCCATTTCCTCCCCCAGCACAGCGCCACCCTACGCTTAGCCAGCAGCTACAGCAGTCCCACTAACCTTCTGTATGTAGAGGGGACCTCCTCAACGTATCCCAAGAGGGCAACCTCAGGGGTGCGTGGTAGCACAAGCTCAGTCATCTCTTCAAGCGCACGCAGCACCTCAGACCAGTAGCCCCGTAGCGCCCACGGTCCCACGCAAAATGCAGAAAGTCCGCTTCAGGGGCAGAACAACGTGTGCATCTAGCATCTGTCCTCAGGCCCATTTTCTTTAATCTGCTCGCCGTATAGTACAGCCGGTGTAAACAGTTGAAATGAATAAGGCGAAATCTGTAGATAGCGGAGAGCTCCTGCATCTGGGCATAGCAGCATCGTCACATCTTATCCAGAATGGGGGCACCCAGATCCACCTCTCAACGAACTCTAGCTTTGGACTCAAAAGAAGGCTCCATATTCTGCATACAAACATAAAGATTCGTTATGAGTCGACGAGGGGGTGGTGCCGTGTATACTATTTCCAGCGCTCAGCACATCAGGGGCATTGCGGGAAAGCGGGAGTACCGCGCCCGCAGCATGGCCCTGATCCTAAAGAAGAATAATCAGTAGAGTGCGGTGTTGCTGAAGGCTCCTAGTGCGTTCTCCAAGGAGATGAACGTCCCCTCCGGAAACCAAGACCCCAAAGTAGTCATATTTAACTCCCAAAGGCGTTCATTCAGTTGGCCATCCTCTGACAGAGGAAGGCTGCTATATCCCGCACCGGCATCAAAGGCGCAAATATCTTGCACACACCAGCACGCCACAGCAATCACGCCCAGGCCCGCGCCAAGCATTCCACAGTGTCCACACCTCGCTGACGGGGCCTAGGTGGTCTGCCAACCACCCCAGCTAGCCTGTCAGGCCAGACCGAGCCGTGTTCAGGAGCCAGATGCAGCAAATAATGTAACCAAAAGTGGACCTGTGTGCAGTAGTAATAAAGTTCAAGATCCGGGGCCGCAAGGCCTCCCTGCTCGAACAGAAGAGTCAGAGTCTCCCATGAAATGCATGGTTGCCCACCCGCCCATATGAGAGCCACAAGCGAGGATTTATGTCATTTCAGGAAGCTAGTTGTGAGGACAAGAGGTAAGTTAACAAAGATATACAAGAACTTAGGCAGAATCATCATCTTCGCTATCGCAATGCGTCCGGTCAGCAAGAGCCTCAGCGAGCGCCAAGCCGCCACCTTATCTTCCAGCCACGCAATGGCCTTGCCATAATTGGCCGACCACAGCTCCTCCACTTTCTGGCTCAACCAAATACCCAAATACAGCACCGGCACGTCTGCCCAGCAAAGGGGAAACCCGGAGCGGCCCTTATGTAGTACACGCAATTTAGCAGGGTAAATGAGAGAGTACTTGGCATCCGTCTGACTCAAAGTGTGCTTGACCAGGAGAAACGCCCTGCGGGCCACGTGCACCGCAGGGGTGTAGTCTAGGAAGATGCTGAGCTTGTTGTTATATATCACTGGGCAACGCTCCCTCCCCAGCTGAAGTATGGTGTCCCTTTCCTGATAATTTAATAAGCGCACAATGATTGGGTGCGCTGGCGTCCCCGACGGAGGCCAAGCAACCTGAGGGCCTGCTCCACCACCAGTACCTGAGAGAGCTGACCAAGGAAAAGCTTAGTTAACATAGTCTCCAAATAATCTTCCATCCGTCCCATGGCTGTCGTCTCCAGGAGACCCGAAATGCGGATATTGTTGCGGCGGGAACGGGCCTCAAGATCCTCATTCTTATTGCGGATTAGCTCAATCACACGTTCCATCTGCAATAGCTTCTCTCCATTGCCACAGCGCCCATCCTCCAAATCCAAGGTGTGAGATTCCACATGCTCGAGACCGGTAGCATGACTGTCCACCCTCTCCTTCAGGCGATCCATTTGCTCAGTCAAATGATCTAACTTTCAATCTATGCTAGCCAGGCTATGATTAAGGTCCACAAACATAGCCTTCACAGAGGGTAATTGCGCGTCCTCTTCCTGGGGCAAGTCTTCCAATGACCTGCCCGCCTAACTGCATTTAAGTTTGGGCTGCTCATGGTCCGCCTTCCCCATCGCAGTTAAGGCACACCACAGCTCTCAGACGTACATTGAACAACCCTCCTACTCTGCCAGCCAACCTGACCAAAGGGAGGAGAAGGGGATCCGCCAACACCTCAGTGCGCCCGCAGGTAGGTATTTACACAAACCAGCAGCCTCCAACCGGAGCCAGCGTGCTCCTCCAATGGAAAATGAGCCCCGGCCAGGCGCCCCCGTCCACTCCAGCAGTGGGCACCGTCCCCGGGCCCCTACAGCATCTCCCACGGCCAGAGACGCTAATCCACATGGGGAACCAATGACAAAGGCACCAACAGCGACACAAGGCGCCAACCACAGAGCCTCCAAACCACGTCTCAGGGGCAGGGGGGGCCGCCGTCCATCACGCCGTCGTACCCCCCATATGCAACTAATTGCGGCCTGCTCAGGCCACACGGCAAAGCCGCCGTCCATCCCGACCACCCGTCTAGTCTGCCGGCACACCAGCACTAACATCTGCGGGCCTGCGGTCTGACAAATACTGTCCGATCAGGCCCCGCGGAGCTTCCGTTCCTCAAGGCTCACGCGGCGCAGAAGGAAAGCTCCAGAGCCACCAGTCGTCAGAGGTGGCACCACCATCTGCAGGAGCGCCGCAGCCAAGCCTACTCCCACTTGACTCCAGCAAGGCAGGCCTCGGGCCTGGCACCGCACTCACACTCCACGTGGCAGCCTTCAGCCCCTACTGGTAAGCCGGCACCAGCATTGACCCCCACGGCATCCGGCAGCCTGCCGGATCAGTGGTACCACTCCAGGCAACTCCAGGCGGCCGGTCCCAGCAGGATAAAAGACAAATTTAGGCTCCCGCCCTGCAGAGCCTCACGAGGTGGCGGCCATGTTGCAGGACGGCCAAGCCATGCCCCCCGTTTGATAACTTCTTCAATGTAATCAAATTCAAAATACTTTTCACTTGGCCCGTTTCACAAAACCAAAAGGGCAGAGACACTGCAGAGGCAAAGGTATGTTAGTAAGTGTAGGTTAGATTTGGTAGGTGAGGAAGACAGCTTTGTAAGTAGGTTAATTCGTTTAGGTATAGTAGGTAGGGTAAGTAAAGTAGATTAGGCATGGGAGGTTTGTTGGGTGTTTGACAGGTATGGTGTGTCTGGTAAGTATAATAGGCTATATATGGTTGGTCTGGATTTGTAAGTATAGTATGCAGGTATGGTACTTAGGTATAGTTGGTCACATTTGATTGGTATGGTAGTTTAGGTGGGGGTAAACAAGTATGGTACATAACTATGGTAAGCACAGTAGGATGGTATGGTAGGTATGGAAAGGATGGTAGGGTAAGTATAGCAGATTTTGTAGGTTAGCAGATATGATAGACACAGTAGGTATTATAGGTAGGTAGGTATGCTAGGGAGCTGTGATAGGTTTTATATGGTGGATAAGAATTGTAGTCATTGTTGGTACCTATGGTAGGTAGGTAATATCGTATTTACGGTAGGTAGTTATGTAGATTATTTATGATTGATATGGTGGGTTAGGTATGGTTGGTAGGTATGGTTTGTAGGCATGGCAGGTAAGTAAGGTACATTAGGTATGGTATGGTTGGTAGGCATATAGGTTAGATAAGTTTGGTAGGGTAGGTTAGATAGCTTAGGCATTGTGCACAATTTAGGTTAGCTATGGTAGGTATGGTAGGGATGACAAGTGTGTCTGGTAGATATTTTACATATGATAGCTATGGTTGACAGGTGCAATAGACTTTGTGGGAAGGTATGTAAAGTTAGTTGTGGGAGGTAGCTAGTGTCAGAAGGTTGGACTGAAGGTTCTGCTTAATGCCTTGTATGACATATTCGTGTGGAGGCAATACTCTAAATACATTCATGCTGGATGTCTTTCAACAAAGAAAAGCCTGGCATGTATCAATGAACGCTAGCACTGTTTGGAATTAAGCTGCGAACGGAGGACTCGCTGTGCGGTGTGGTACTAGCACTGTATTACAATTTCTAGCAGGCCAGAGACATAGCTGCCATCTTTGACTACCGGGTATATCCCTCCATGTGGTTCACAGTGTCCCTTGCTAGGCCATCATGCTACAATGTTGCTCCAGCCAGGACAAACACTACATCACAAATTTCCTTCCAAAAACTTGTTGCATCTCAAATGATTCTTTTGAATGAGCAATTGGATTACACAGAAGTCCTCGTGTTGTTGATGAAAACATACTTTGAACTATTCTCTTGAATTAATAAGAACTATCAAACTTGAGTTATGTTCACTAGTTTAACCCAGTGAAGGAACAGGGAGGATTCTTGAAGTGGATTGTTATATATGTGTTTATGAATGTCTTGTGTAAGGTATCAGCTTGTCAATAAGCTTATACAGTCCCAAGATTAGGGAACAACAGGATATGAACAGTACTGATTAATTTACAGTTCTATTCAAGTCAAGTAGAACCTATCTCATCTTCTACCATTGAGTGTGTAATGACATTGTTTGAGGTAGGTATCTTAAATGTAGGGAGAAATCCTAATGCACATATTTATTTGTATGTTTCTATTCTTTGTATGTTTAGTATCAGGAACTGCTCTTCTGATATCATGGTACAGTGCAGTGGCTGTAGAGAGTCTGTGCTTAAGTATATCAATTCACAATTGCAGTGATGCATAGTTCTCTGAATGTTGTACACTTAACATATATAGGCCCTCATTATGACATTGGCGGTAAGTACCGTTTACCGCCATGCCGACTGCCACCAACATACCGCCGCCGCAGCAGTTTACCACTACCCATATTATGACACACACTTAGCAATCTGTCACTATAAAGACACACAGACACAAGTCCGCCAGACCACAGGTCAGTGATAAACTGGCGGTAGCAAAACCCACACCGTTATGCCAACAGAACCACGCTCACAGCATTATGACCCACGAATCACCGCAGCGGACTTTCAACCGCGGTAAACCATTGGCGATACATACCGCCACGCTCAAAATACACACACACATACAAAACAACACCACATTGGACAATTTGAATAACACACACCTGACACACATACACACACCACACACACACCACTATAAAACACACATACACATTACCCACAACCCTTTTACGACTCAAAAAAATTGACAACTGAGAGAGAGAGAGACACACCAAGAGCACCCACAGAACCAGAGCCACAGAACACCATCACCCATATACCATCCACACACCTCACAGCACACACTCCAACACATCACCCCACACACCCTCACACACACCACACACACTACACCCATGGCACCACAAAGGCACCCCAGGTTCTCAGAGGAGGAGCTAAGGGTCATGGTGGAGGAAATCATTTGGGTAGAGCCACAGCTATTTGGATCACAGGTGTAGAAGACATCCATTGCCAGGAAGATGGAGCTATGGCGGAGAATCGTGGACCGGTTCAACTCCGTGGGACCGCACCCCAGAACAAGGGATGACATCAGGAAGAGATGGAAGGACCTACGGGGAAGGTACGTTACGTGGTTGCAAGACACCAGATAGCTGTACAGAGGACTGGCCGTGGACCCCCACCTCCTCCCCAACATCTAACAACATGGGAGGAGCAAGTCTTGGCAATACTGTATCCTGGGGGCCTGGCAGGAGTGGAAGGAGGATTGGACTCTGGTCAACTCTTTACCACTTTCACCCCCCTACCTGCATCCCCATCACTCCACCACCTCATATATACCCCACCATCACAACCCACCCATCCCAATACCAAGCCCTGCATGCAACACCAATGCATGGACCCCGATCACAGACCTGCATGGACACCCATCACTAAAGCATGCACATTAGAGAGAATCACCTAGCCCACAAAATCACTACTCACACAAGGCAAAGCTGACAGGGCAATCACAACCATGCAGGGCAATACATCCATGCACAAGTTGTTACTCGCAGAAATTATAACACTGCATTTACATTCCCACAGGTCCCCCACCCAACGTCAACGTAGAGGAGGTGCCAGCAACATCCAGTCCCCCCACAGACTAGGCCCACAGTGATGACAGCAGCTCTGGATGCCTGGATCTGGATGGCCAACCAGGCCCATCAGGGATCTCCGGACAGTCAGTTACCCAGGAACAGTCCCACACCACCACAGAGCCTCACCCCTCAGGAAACACCAGCACAGCACCCACCCAGCGGGCCCATACCTCTGTCCCCAGGACACATCAATCAGCAGTGTGTCTGCCACTACAGGGACCCCAGGCAACCTCACAAACACAGGACGATCAGGGACCTGGGGTCAGTGGCAGTGGTCACACAGATCAGGGGACAGAGGCACAGGACAACAGAGAAGCTCGGAGTACTCCTGTACAACAGGGGGAGGACAGGCCCAGGGGACCGACTCTCCACGAGGCACTCACCAACATCCTGGGAGCAGACCACAATTCCCAGGAGACGATGGTCCAGATACTGGACAAACTGCAGGAGACCCAGTGGCTGCAGGAGGGACAATACCTGGGGACCAGGGAGGACCTGAAGTACATCTACACCACCCTGGTCACCATTGCAGGGGTGCTGGCTGACATGGCCAGCACCATGAGGGAGGCAGTGGCACACCACCGGGCCCCTGACACTAGCCAACCCGATGAACAGACCTCCACCTCCACTGCCGCTAGTGGACGGGAGGCCCCGCCACAAGAACAACAGGCCACCACCACCCCTCCCCCTGCAGAAGGAGAGCCACCCCGCAAATGGTCCCTACGATCCAGGCAGAAGCCAGAGAACATTGCCAAGACCCCGCCAGGAAATAAGACTCTTCTGATTGTCACCCTTGTGTCCCACTCTGTCACTCTGTCCACCTTGAAGTGCCATTGCTCCCCTTCCCATGCCCCCTTGGACAATGCACTTGTGATACAAATAGACGTGACTCTATCCTGGACTTTCCTCCATCATCACCCCACCCCATTGCACATCCCCGTCTACCTCTTTGCACTTAAATAAACACCCTTTGAAAAAATACAAGTATGGAGTATGTCAAATGATTTAACTATGTATTAGTTTAACAAGGTTTAAACACTGCAATACAACTGTACGGTAATGTATATATAGGAATGACCTGTAGTTGGCTGCAGTCAACACACCAGGTGCCAGAGTGGGCACAGATACCCGAAAATAGAGATGCCAAAGGGTACAGTAAGTGGCCATAGAAGTGGGAGAATCTGCCTGCCATGTACAATGTCAAATACAAAACTGTCAATGCAAAGTAAAGTTACAGTGTCTTACCTGTGTGTCACTGGAAGTACTGCCGTATAATAGCTGTTCTGTGGTCCTCATCCTCTTCCTCTGCCTCCTCATCTTCAGTGTCCACAGGGTCCACTACAACCCCAAGCGCATCTCTAGCCTCCTCCTTCTGCAGAAAAGGCACCTGACGTCTCAAGGCAAGGTCATGCAACATGCCATGATTATCTGGCACACCTTCTTGGGTGAGTAGCCAGGGATCCACCTGTTAGATGCAGGCACCGAAACCTGGCTTTCAGGAGGCCAAATGTCCTCTCAATTATTCTCCTTGTTTGCCCATGTGCCTCATTGTAATGTTCCTCTGCCCTTGTCCTGGGATTCCCCACAGGGGTCAGTAGCCATGAGAGGTTGGGGTAACCAGAGTCACCTGCAATTATCGAGGGACACCTGTTAGACACACACTAACCCTTAGAGCCCACACCATACCCATACACCAACACCCACTGGGTGGGAACCAGGGCTCACCTATTATCCACACCCAGTGCCTCTGAAGTTGAGCCATCACATATGGGATGCTGCTATTCCTCAGGATATAGGCATCATGCACAGAGCCAGGATACTTAGCATTGACATGGGAGATGTACTTGTCCGCCAGGCACACTATCTGCACATTCATCGAGTGAAAGGTCTTTTGATTTCTGAACACCTGTTCATTTCTCCGGGGGGGGGGGACAAATGCAATATGTGTACCATCAATTGCCCCAGTTATGTTGGGGATATATCCCATTGCATAGAAGTCAGCTTCCAATGTGGCCAAATCCTCCACCTGGGGAAAAAGCATGTAGCTGCGCATGTGTTTAATCAGGGCAGACAACACTCTGGTCAGCAGTATTGAGAACATTGGCTGTGACATTCCTGCTGCCAAGCCTACTGTCACGTGGAAGGAGCCAGTTGCCAAGAAATGGAGCACAGATAGGACTTGCAGAAGAGGATTAGGTCAGGCTCCAGTTGGGCACCACACAACTCTGTGATTGTGGCCCTGTCAAGTCTATAGGGGAGGATAATGTGCCTGTCCTCCATTGTTGACAAGTACAACATCAGTCTGTACACCGGGCTGTCTCCATCTCCTATTCATCAGCAGCGGTTGTAATCTAGGGGGCGAAACGGGGAGCAGGTGGTCAGTATTCCACATTTCCAAACACTACACTGTATTGCATATTGTGACTGTAATAGTATATAATTGGATAGGCCCAAATGGTGACTATGGCCCTCATTCTGACCCTGGCGGTTCTCTACCGCCAGGGCCAACGGGGGCGGGAGCACCGCCGACAGGCCGGTGGTGCTCCCTTGGTCATGCTGACCGCGGCGCTTTGGCCGCGGTCAGAACGGGAAAACCGGCGGTCTCCCGCCGGTTTTCCACTGACCCTTAGAATCCTCCAAGGCGGCGCAGCTCGCTGCGCCGCCGAGGGGATTCTGACCCCCCCTACCGCCATCCTGTTCATGGCGGGAAAGCCGCCATGAACAGGATGGCGGTAGGGGGGGTCGCGGGGCCCCTGGGGGCACCTGCCGTGCCCATGCCCATGGCATGGGCACGGCAGGGGCCCCCTAACAGGGCCCAACTAGGCTTTTCAGTGTCTGCGATGCAGACACTGAAAAGCGCGACGGGTGCTGCTGCACCCGTCGCACGCCTTCCACTCCGCCGGCTCGATTCCGAGCCGGCTTCCTTGTGGAAGGCGCTTTCCCGCTGGGCCGGCGGGCGATCTGAATCAGATCGCCCGCCGGCCCAGCGGGAAAGTCAGAATACCCCTCGCGGTCTATTGACCGCGGGGCGGTATTCAGGCGGCTTCCGACGGGCGGGCGGCAACCGCCGCCCGCCTAGGTCGGAATGACCACCTATGTGTACTGTGACGCACTATGGTTCCATGGCCTGCCACCCCCCTGAAATGGCATCCGCCTGTCCTGTTTGGAGGGATAGGTGGAAATGAGGTAATTCCGCTGACGTTGTGCGCCGTTGCAGGAGGCGGTCGAGTACCGCGATGCAACATCTCATTGGTTGTCTATGGACCCTATGGGTTACAGTGGCTAATGGTGATGTATGCTGGCGGTGACGGTACGCACCGCTGCGGACGTGACTGCCATTTTCTATGTGTTCACTCACTTGCTACCTGACTTTCAGCAGGAGAGGACCTACCCTGCAAGTACTGCTGCGACTTGTGTCTGGAACCGACCTTGGCTCGTGTCACTGGGAAAAGGGCCCCTGCCTTCACCACTGTGGAGTTGGAGAGACGGGTGGATGGGGTCCTACCCCAGTACCGAATGCTGTATGGGCCTCCAGACCAACAGGTGAGTACACTGTGAGCACGATGCATGGGGCATGAATGTATGGAGTGGTGTGTGTGAAGGCCTCATGTGGGGGGTTGGTGGAAGGGTTCTGGGCAGCGTGATGCATGTATGGTGGGAAATGTCTGTGCATAAGGGGATGTGAGGGCCATGGTGGGCCATGAGTGCAACAGGCCGGACGGTATGACTGATACCTTTTTCAATGTACTTTGTCTGCAGGTCAGTGCCTATCAGAAAAAGGGTATATGGCATGCCATTGCCAAAGACGTGCGGACCCTGGGGGTCTACGACAGGTGGCGCACCCACTGTTGCAAACGGTGGGAGGACCTGAGATGCTGGGCAAGGAAGACAGCGGAGGCCCAGTTGGGGATGGCCTCCTAACGAGGAAGGGGTGCACGTCGAACCCTGACCCCCCTGTTGGCCCACATACTGGCGGTGGGCTATCCGGAGCTGGATGGGCGCTTGAGGGCATCACAGCAGCCACAAGGGGGTGAGTATAGTTTCCAAATATACTACTTGCGCGTGGTGGGGTGGTATCCGGGTAGGGGATGTGGGCCTGTGGGTGCCCCTAGACCAGGCCAGACATTGCAGGGTAGGTTCCATGTTGGGCAGGGGCTGATGAATACCACCTCCAACCAAGCTAGTTGGCATCCACTACTGGGCAGGGGTCTCTGGGTCTCAGGTATGCTGCTATTGGCGTTAGGTAGTCCTGTCCAGGGCTGGTGACTAGCATTGTGACTGGTAGTGCATTGCCTAGTGCGTAGGGCTGTTCCCTGTGTGTGTGTCGGGTATGCCAACGGTGGTGTTGCTGCCATTGACCAAGTATATCCTTTGTCTCTTCCCCCCCTTTTTGTTTTGTCACCTTGTCCTTATGTGCATTAGCATAATCTGGCAGAGGAGCAGAGGCACCGGCGACTGAGGGAGCTGAATCCCACAGGGCCCATGAGGCCGAATCCATCGACGGTGAGGGCACCAGTGGGACGGAGGGTGAGAGGAGCACCATGGCGGAGACAGGAGGGGACAGGTCGGACAGTTATACCTCCTCCGATGGAAGCTCCCTGCTAGTGGCGGACACCTCTGTGCCCACCCCAACCACAGGTACAGCCACCACCCCTTGTACCAGCACCACCCTCCCAGCAGCCCCTCAGCAAGTTTCCCGTGCCCGCTCATCCAGGAGGGTGTGCATCTTCTTCGCCCCAGGCACCTAAGGTCCTGCCCCAGTTAGCCCTGCTGCCCTGAGAGGGGAGGCTATTGACCTCCTGCCATCCATCTCTGTTGGGCAGTTAACCATAGTGAATGCCATCCAGGGGCTGGCAGGGCATTTTCAACAAACAAATGCATTCCTGGAATGCATTCACTCTGGCATGGTGGCCCAAAAGAGATCAATCCAGGCTCTGGCCTCCTCCCTGATGGTAGCCATTGTCCCTGTCTCTAGCCTCCCCCCTCCAACTTCCTCTGCCCAGTCCCTTTCCCCTCACCCCCAACCTATCCCAAGCACACATTCAGATGAGCATGCACCCAAGACAACACACAGGAGTGGCTCAGGCAAACACAAGCACCACACATAATCCCACAGGCACTCACACAGACACCATCCAGATGCAAATATAGCAACACCCACTGCCTCCACTGTGTCCCCCTCCTCCTCGTCGTCCACCAGCCTCCCAGTAGTGTCTCCGCTCACACCTGCATGCACTACATCCTCATCCACTACCCCCATCACCATCACGCCTATCACTACACCCCCCTCACTGGCAGTCACCACCCCACATCCATGCACACGTCCCCTGTGTCCTCTCCCACTGTGTCTGTGGCCCCCTCCTAAGGTACACAAACACAAGCACTCAGACACCCAACAGCCATTCACCTCACAACAGTATCCAGCCCATGCACCTACACCCAAACACAGCAGACAGACACCTCCAACAACCACTCCCTCTTCCTCCACTCCCACACCTTCACCCTCTTCCCACCCCAGTGCCCCTAAGAAGCTTTTCCTCTCTGCCGTTGACCTCTTCCCTACCTCCCCCCCCAGTCCTTCATGTCAGGTCAGAACCCAGGCTAGCACCTCAGCCACCCAGTCCACGGCCACAGTAATGTCGGCAGCTACTGCAGGTGGGAGAGGCTCCAGGGAACCAACCATCAGAAGAGAGAGTGTGCCTGCACCAGCTGCCAAGAAGAAGGACAAGGAGGCACCACCAGCTGCTAAGGGGAAGGGCAAGGAGGTACCACCAGCTGCCAAGGGGAAGGGCAAGGAGGTACCACCAGCTGGCAAGGGCAAGGATGCACCACCAGCTGCCAAGGGCAAGGAGGCACCACCAGCTGCCTAGGACAAGGGCAAGGAGGCACAACCAGCTGTCAAGGGGAAGGGCAAGGAGGCACCACCAGATGCCATGGGGAAGGGCAAGGAGGCACCACCTGCTGCCAAGGGGAAGGGCAAGGAGGCACCACTAGCTGCCAAGGGGAAGGGCGAAGGGCCTGCACCTGCAGGCAGGATGGGCAGGAGGCCTGCTGCTAGGACTGATTCAGAGCCCCTACCACCAACCATGGCAGGTCAGCCGTCTGAGGCTGCAGGGGCAGGAGAGCCTCCCCCCACCACTAGCATCCCCGACACCAGCACCACCACCAGCACCGCCACCAGCACCACTGCCAGAGCAGCAGCAGCCCCAGTGGCTGCAGGGGAAGGGCTGGAGCCTCCCCCACCACTGCCTGCACCTCCACCAGCACCACCACCAGCACCACTGCCAGTGGCAGCAGTCCCAGTGGGCAGCCGGAGTCTGCAGGGGATTGGCTGGTGCCTCCCCCACCACTGCCAGCCCCGACACCAGCACTGCCACCACTGAGCAGCCGTCACCAACGACGGGCAGTGTGTAGTCCTACCTCCATGGGCTGTAGTGCATCCTGGACCCTGCAAATCCTGTGGGTCTGACACCCAGGTGAGAGACTCTGACCTTGCACTCCCCAAGATCTGCATAACAGGGCACAATGCCCCCTCCAGAACCAGTGGAGAAGCCATCCACTCACCCCCCCTTGCCAGGATGAAGCACACAGGGCACAAGGCCCCCTCCAGAACCAGTGGAAGAAGCCATCCACTCACCCCCTCCTTGCCAGTATAAAGCACACAGGGCACAAGGCCCCCGCCAGAACCAGTGGAAGAAGCCATCCACTCACCCCCTCCTTGCCAGGATGAAGCACACAGAGAATAAGGCCCCCTCCAGAACCTGTGGAAGAAGCCATCCACTCACCCCCTCCTTACCAGGATGAAGCACACAGGGCACAAGGCTCCCTCCAGAACCAGTGGAAGAAACCACCCACTAGAGAGACTGTGGCCTTGCACTCCCCAGGACCAAGCAGTGGGCAAACCACCCAATAGAGAGACTGTGGCTTTGCACTCCCCAGGACCA
This sequence comes from Pleurodeles waltl, assembly GCF_031143425.1. Classification (NCBI taxonomy): domain Eukaryota; kingdom Metazoa; phylum Chordata; class Amphibia; order Caudata; family Salamandridae; genus Pleurodeles; species Pleurodeles waltl. Next base: position 414,277,779 of record NC_090437.1, on the reverse strand, counting down.
AGCAGTGGGCAAACCACCCAATAGAGAGACTGTGGCTTTGCACTCCCCAGGACCAAGCAGTGGGCAAACCACCCACTAGAGAGACTGTGGCTTTGCACTCCCCCGGACCTAGCAGTTGGCAAACCACCTACTTGAGAGTCTGTGACTTTGCACTCCGCAGGACAGAGTGATGGGCATGTAGCCTCTTCCAGGACCAGTGATGTTGTAACATCTTCCGGCTGAGGTGCCCCCCCCATTCCTCATCCCCCTGAGGTGCCTGTGTATTTTTGACCTGATGCCCCAGCAGTGTTCTCTTGTGTTGTTGCAGGAGTCAAGTGGGGCCTTGGCCTACATGATGTGGCCCTGTGGCCTGCAGACATTGAGGACTGGGCAGTATCTCTCCATTTGTATATATGTATATACTGTTTTGATTTTGAATCACAAATTTCTAGTATTGTATCTTATTGCACTCACTTTAATTAATTCCTTTTGTCCTTGCATCATTCCTGAGGGGTATGAGGTGTATATGTAATGTTACTGCATCTGTTTGTGTGTATGGTGTTGGGGGTGGGGGTGTTGAGTGTGCGTGTCACTCTCTTTTTCCTCTCCCCTCCCTTGTGTGCTAGGTGGCAGTACTCACTGTGGTCGTCTTCGCCAGTGTTGATGTTCGTAGTGAATGAGGAGGTATACAATCATGGGAAATATGTGCAAATCAGGTTCCATGGCGTCGTGGTTCTTCCTTGAGTCTCCAGAGGTGAGTCCTTTGCCTTCTGTGTTCTGTTTCCGCTGTGCTTTTGATGACGTTGGTACTGCCCCGGAAAAGGTGGCGGATAGGCCTGTCATAATAGAGTGGGCAGTACATTGTCTTCCACCTGGCTTTTGGCCGTTACTGCTGCGGTGCTTGTTGCTACTGCTGTGGCGGTCAGTGTGTTAAAGTGGCTGTCTGTGTGGGCGGTTTCTGCCGTGGTCATAATTCAATTTTTTTTTACCACCGGCCTGTTGGCTGCATAACCTCCGCTTTATCACCGACCTCCAGGGTTGTAATGAGGGCCATATAGTCTTGTAGGGTTTCTCCACATTCCAGATGCCTCACTGACTAGTTAAGTGGCATGACAGAATGGGTGGAGTCCAGCGTCTCAATTTTCTCACTTAACCCATTGCCCTTTCCCCACTTCTACTATTGACATTCATATTTCTACACATTTGGCCACTGGAGGGGTTAGTGAGAAACAAAAAGGAGCATTGGTTCCATTGGCTACTGCACAAAAGGTTAGTGCAGCCTGACAGGTAGGTATGAAATGTAGGAATGATAGCTAGGTATGGTAACTAGGATAGGTTAGGTATGGTTATTAGATATGTTACGTGTGGTAGATAAGTACAGTAGCTGGGTTAGGTATGGTAGGGTAGTTTAGTCATGTTAGATTAGCTACTGTAGTTAGTTATGTTACCTATGACAGGTTAGGTGAGGTAGGTGGGTGTGGTAGATAGGAGGTAGATTTGGTAGTTAGGTATGGCGTACAGATATGTTAGTTTAAGTGTGGTAGGTTAGCTATGGTAGGTTAAGTATGGCATGAATGTAAAGTATGACATGTTAGGCATGGTAGGTTAGGTTTGGTATGGTAGGATAGCTAGGTATCTAGATATGGTAAGGTTAGGATTGTAGGTGAAGTACAGTAGGTTATCTATGGCAAAGTTAGTAGTCAGTAATTATGCTCTGTATGGCTGATTAGGTACTGCAGGTAGGCATGAATGATAGGTTGGCATTGCATTCATGATACGTAGGTATAGTAGGTAGGTATGTGGAGTAGGTATGCTAGATATGGAAGTTTAGGTACAGGTATGGTAGTTTATTTTTTCAATTTTATTTTGTTATTTTATAAACATACAGTCAGCAATAAAGTGCATCAGGTGATGTTCACATGCATATTGGTACATAAAGTGAATACATGAAAGTCAGCACAACCAATTTTGTGACATAAATTAGCTGCCATCTTGATCAGTTAAACCAAATAGCAACAATAAACCCTCAACCGTTCCCACTCCCTCCCACCCCAGCTTCCATATAGGGTCCATTTATTTCAAGTCATCCCTATGTGCTAGATTTGTCTTTCCTCTATTTCAAAGGGTTGTAGTGGTCCTCTAGGGCATAGGAGCAAGGCCCAAGCCTGCCTGCTTTCCTTCAACTTGTGTGATTGTTAGTCCATCCCGCTCCCTTAGGATGTAAGTGTCGATCTGTGTGTCAGCATAGACAAGTAGTGTCCTGGTCATCGCCGCCCGGGCCCCCAGTGTTTCTTGTGCCTTGTTATCTCTCCTGGTCCTTCTGATGTGTTCCTCTTCCATCTCTGTCCTTTCAGTCACATCTGATTCCCGTGAACTTCTTGTTGGGGCCTTAGGACTAAGCCAATGTTTAGCTATGCATCGTTTCTGAACCATGAGGCCTAACATTGTATAGTGTCTGCTAAGTTTCCTAGCTGGGTTTATGGTAGTAATCCTAGCAAGCACTTGTCTATCTGCAGTGTTACAGACCATCCCGTTGATGCTTTCAACTGGGCAAGGACCTCTTCCCAGTATCTCCTTATTGTGGGGCAGGTCCATGACAAGTGAAGGAAGTCGGCATCAGCTGCCCCACGTTTTGGGCAATTATTGTCTCGGGAGGGGGATATGGTGTGTTGACATCTGGGAGTCAGGTATAGCATATGTATAAAGGTATACTGAATTAGTTTGAACGAGGGACTAGCTGCTACTTCCTTAACCCCATGTGTACTTTGGTCCACTCCTTAGGGGTAAGGTCTCCTACCATATATACGTGCCGGCGAGTCTCTATTGGAAAGAGTTGTACTGTTCTATCTGTACGTAGTGCTCAGTTTATGTGGCTTATGAGCTTGTGACCCCCTGCCATCCCAAGCAGGGTGCCTAGTGTTTGGGCCAGAGTAAGTGCCTCCGGGAATGTGGGCCATAGTTGTCTGATTATTGCCATAATTTTCGCAAATTGTATAAAGTGTCCTGAACCTATGTGAAATAATTCCTCTGTTTGTTGGTATGTGATAAATTTGTTGTTGGGGTAGAGGTCAGAGAGCATTAGACAACCTCCCTCCTGCCACTTGGTCACTGGCATTACCTGCTTCATCTGTACAAAGGAAGTTATCTCCAGATATCATGTCCAGAGAGGAAGGTGCTCTCTTAATATCTCTAAAGACCATCTGTTCCCATTTCTTCCCCATTAATTGAATCAGAAGTGGGAAGGTGTGGGAGATTCTTCCACCCTGTATCATACGTTCCCCCAGCTATTAGGTTCCAAGTGTTCTCGCTAACAAGCCCCTCTCCCAATTTGGTTCCCCGTCTAGGCATTGTACTGCATGTTGCAACTGGGTGGCTTGATAGTTCAAGTTCAGGGACCTCCAATCCAACTTCGCCCATTCTCTCCAGAGTGTGGATGGACTGACCCTATATTGTTTCCCTTGCCACAGGAGGTCAACCAGCAGCTGGTCTAGTTCTTTAAATACTGACCTTGCGATCTTATATTAAGACCACTGCATTATGCATAGGCATTGTGGTAGTACCACCATTTTTGACAACGCTATTTTGCCCATTAATGATAAGCGCAGTGTGTTCCAAAATCACCAGACCCAGATTGAGATTATAAAACTGACGTTTATTGTGCGTAATTTGCAGTCCTAAATATTTTAACTCATCTATTTTTCATGGGAGACCTCCAGTATATTTCCCTCAAGTTTTTGACTCACTATGGTTCCTAGAGGGTATAAGACTGATGTTTGTACATTAACCCTGAGTCCTGAGAATTCCCAATAATAGTGGGACTGAAATGTTTGGTTGTCTGAGATAAGGACATCATCTGCTTATAGCGACACTAAATATTCCCTGGATTCCACTTTTATGCCCCATCCTATAAGGATATGGCAAAGTCTGCATGCCAGCGGGTCTATCGCAATTGTGAAAATTAATGGAGAAATGGGGTATCCCTGTTGAGTCCCCCTTTGTAGAATGATGTCCTCCAAGAAATATTGCCCCATTCGCATTGTTGCTTTTGAACGGGTGTATCATAATTTGACCCATTTAATATATGGAGAGCTCAGTCCTGACTTCTCCCGAACCGTCCATACACAGTACCAAAACAGAGAGTCGAAGTCTTGTTCTATGTCCTAAAAAGCCAATGCGTAGCTTCTATCCTGCAGTTGTGGATCATGTATCATGTGCTAATTACCTAAAGTTTCTCAAAGTGTTTGTCCCTGGGATAAATCCCAACTGGTCCTCTTGGATCAGTCGAGGAAGATATGGAAGGAGTCGGGCTGCCAATACATGGCTGAGAAGTTTAATTTAACATCGCTATAGGGCGCTTGGGCATGGCCTCCATCCGGTCCTTTCCTAGCTTTTGTATTAGGGAAATAAATGCTTCGGTCATAGAACTGGTAGTTCCTAGTCTTATACGGCTCTGCATAGACTTCTCCTAGTTTATCTAATAATATGGTTGAGAAATGTTTATAAAATTCAGAGGGTAGGCCGTCTCCCCAGGGTGCTTTGGCTGATTTTAAGGTCTTTAGTGCCTCCAGGAGTTCCTGTTTGATAATAGGGGTCCGCAAAACTTTCCGTCATCAAGAGATATATTCGGCAATGGAAGTCAATCCAAATAAGTTGTTAGGTCTTGATCTCTGCCTGGTAATTGTGGGATTGCATATAGTGCACTTAGGTAGGCATCAAATATCTCATTCATTGATTGTTGTGTGCATTTCAGAATGCCATAACCATCTTTTAATGCAAGTATGGTTTGGGGTTTTTGATCCAACCTGATCAGCCTAGCTAATAGCCTCCCCACCTTGTCTCCTTCACAGTACCAGCTTTGTCTATTTTTCTTTCTGATGTGCTTATCTAAGAGACCCCATATTGCACAGAACTTGTGTTTTTGTCTATCCCATGTTGGAGCCAGAGATACATCATAATGAATTGTTTCTCTCATCTTTCTAATTCAATCTTCTGCTTAGTCAGGTCTTGTTCCAAGGCCCGCTGCATCCTGACCGAGGTGGTGATACATATCCGTCGGACAACAACTTTCATAGCGTCCCATTCAGTGGCTCTAGTCCCTGCTGCGTTACAGTTAGTCTCAAAATACTGTGTCAAAGTTTATGCTATAGTGTTGTGGAATACTGGGTTGGACAGAGATTCAACCTGTAGGTGCCACACTGGGACCTTGGGTGGCTGTCTACTAAGAGAGTAAGTCAGTAGAAGCGGGGAATGATCTGAGATATATCTTGCCAGGTACTGGATATTTGACACTCATTGAGCGGCAGACGTTTGAAGGAAAAAGTAGTCCTGACGACTATGGGTGTTATGGCCTGGGAAGGACAGGAATATGCATGAGTTTGGGGGTTACGCTGGCTCCACACATCGAGGAGTCTTAGACTGTGGAGCGTCTGTTGTAATACCATTTGCGGTGAAGGGTTTAAACGGGGTTCTGTCAATTATCCCATCCATCACGCAGTTGAAATCACCATTAACAATACTTTCTGTATCAGGGGTGATCTGTGCCACTGCACGGATTACTGACCCTAGAAAGTTCCCATCATCAGTGTTGGGTGCATAGCTTTTGATATAGCATAGCGCATGTGCATCCAGCAACCCCTCGAGAATGATGAGAATGATCGGCAGTCAGGGTCTATAGTTTGTCTAGTGATCTGGAAGGGGAGCCCCGGGTCGACCCATATTAGGGTACCTCTAGCGCATCCTGAGCAGGAGGTTGCAATCACTTTCCCTCACCATCTTTTTTGTAGTGTTTTTAATGCAGTTCCACACGTGTGTCTCTTGTAGGCATGCAATGCTACCCCATATCGGTTAAGATAGTTCAGTATTCTGTTATGTTTCACTGGGTTCCTAAGTCCCTGTACATTCCGTATAGTGTGGTGTTAGTCTTGTTCCCGCCATGGTATGAGTATTTGGGAGTGGCATTGGCCTATATGATGGTACCTCTCCCTGGAGTTCCTTATGTCTCCCCTCATGGAGGCTCCCCATAACATAAACAACATTGATAACACTAACTTCTCTTGAATGTGCCATGATAGATTAGGCAAAGGGTCTCTGTTACAAATGGGGTCTTTGATTGAAAGTCAGGTTACCCCCTGTCCAAGGAAGTACCCTCACTTTACCCACGGTAAAGGAGAATCACCCGTAGTTAACCCCCACTCACCCACTTGGTAGCTTGGCACGAGCAGGCAGGCTTAAGTTCAGAGTCCAGGTGTGAAGTATTTGTACCAACACACACAGTAATATATTAAAAACACCACAAAATGACTCAACACAGGTTTTTATCTAAACAAAACGAATACATTTTGACATAAACAAGTGAAGTTATGAATTTTTAAAGATTAAACTAAAAAATAGCGCTTAGAAACACAAAATGCTACAATGAGGTGATAACACAGCGTCGTGGCGGAGTTGTTCCCAACAACTGGACGCCAGTGGCACCAGTTACGGAGTCAAGCAGATCCCCAGGTACAGTACCTTAGTAAAAAGTGAGAACAAGCCGGTGCGCGAAGATGGGGATCGCAGCGTCGGTTCCGGTGCTGTGGGGCGAAGGAGCGGAGGCATCACGAAGAGGCATCGGGTCCTTGCTGCAGAGTGGTGAAGATGAGGCGACGTCGGTGTGAAGCTTTGAATCTGCGCACTGCGGGCAGAGTCAGTCACAATGTGGTGCGGCGACTTCCACGGTGTCACAGACTTCGGCTGGACTGCAGTGATGTCGGGCCTGTGAGGGTCGTCGCACTCCAGGGAGGACCACTGAGTCCGTTGCAGGCGGCATTACGGGATTCAGCAGCGGCATCAGTCCGGAGCCATCCTAAGTACGTTTTCATGGATTTTCACCAGCTTCTCCTTTCAAGGGCCCAGGGACTGGATAGGGCACCACTTGTCAGGGCAGGAGTCTCAGCAGAGTCCAGGTGCTGGTAGGGGAAGTCTTTGATGACCCTGAGACTTCAGAACAGGTGGCACACTTAGTCTAAGCCCTTGGAGATTCTTCTCAAGCAGGAATATACCACAACGTCCAGTCTTTGTCCCCTTCCACAGGCAGAAGCAGCAACTGCAGGGTAGCCCGAAAGCACAGTCACAGGCAGGGACAGCACTTCTCAGCTCTTCATCTCTTCTCCTTGGAGGAGGTTCTTCTTGATTCCATAAGTGATCTAATGTTCAGGGGTTTTGGGTGCTCTTCTTATACCCCTTTCTGCCTTTGAAGTAGGCCTACTTCAAAAAAGGAAAGTATCTCTGGTTGTGAGATCCTGCCTTGCCCAGGTCAGGCCCCAGACACACACCGGGGGGTTGGAGACTGCATTGTGTGAGGGCAGGCACAGTCCTTTCAGGTATTAGTGAACACTCCTCCCCTCCCTCCTAACACAGGTGGCTCATCACAATATGCAGGCTACACCCCAGCTCCCTTTGTGTCACTGTCTAGTGAGAGGTGCAAACAGCCTAACTGTCAAACTGACGCAGACAGGGACTCCACAAACAGGCAGAGTCACAGAATGGTTTAAGCAAGAAAATGCCTACTTTCTAAAAGTGGAATTTTCAAACACACAATCTAAAAATCAACTTCACTAAAAGATGTATTTTTAAATTGTGATTTCAGAGACCCCACACTCCACATGTCTATTTGCTCTCAAAGGGAACCTGGCGTTAATAATATTTAAAGGCAGCTTCCATGTTAACCTATGAGAGAAATAGGCCTTGCAACAGTGAAAACCAAATTTGGCACTATTTCACTGTTAGTACATGTCCCACCTTTTACATACATTGCACCCTGCCCATGGGGCTACGTAGGGCCTACCCTAGGGGTGCCTTACGTGTACAAAATGGGAAGTTTTAGGCCTGGCAAGTGGGTGCACTTTCCAGGTCTAATTGGCAGTAAAAGCTGCACACACAGACACTGCAGTTGCAGGTCTGAGCCATGTTTACAGGGCTCCTAATGTGGGTGGCACAGCCAATGCTGCAGGCCCACTAGTATAATTTGGTTTATGGGCCCTGGGCACCTCTAGTGCACTGTACTAGGGACTTACTACTAAATCAAATATGCCAATCATGGAAGGCCAATGTACACATACATTTCACATAGGAGCACGTGCACTTTAGTATTGGATAGCAGTGGTGAAGTTCCCACAGTAACAAAAACAGCAAAAACAGAGTACAGCACACATCAACAACCTTGGAAACAGAGGCAAAAAGTTAGGGGAGATGACGCCAAGGATGCCAAGTCTAACAGACTCTTATTAGAGACAATAATTACAATGAAAAACAACAACAGTACGATTTGATCCGATCCCCTCCCTCCCTTTAGGAGTGTGGCCCCTATCCCCTATGGGTGTAACTGTGCATGTATGAGTTTGGTGTACCCAGCCCCAAGTCCCCATTTCCCCAGTTATGAATACTCAGTAATAATGTAGAGCAAGTAGTGCAGTGTAAATTCTATCTATGGCCCTGCAGCGTTGTTAATGGCGAACTCTATGCAGAGAACCCAGCAAGTCTCAGCAGTCAGAGGTTTCCAGCCTTCTTCTTCCACAATCTATATTAACACCCAATAGTGTGGCACATCTATCAATGGATAATTACTGGCAATATTGCACTGTATTCATCTGCAAGTGCGTAGCATGCCCTGTTTGTTCATTTCCCCTTTTCAATTGGTCGCCTGGTATCCCAAGTCCATTAAGCTGATCCCAGGCCGACCATGCGCTGTCAGCCTAGGGAAGCATTCTCCTCCGTGGACTCTGAGAGTTGGCTTAGTGGAGAATAGGGGTTCTGTAGGTCAATTGCGACTCTCTCTGATTGTAGTGTTCTGTCTTTGGCCACCACAATGTGATCCGTCGATAGGGATTGAGGAGTATCCCATCGTTGTGAGGGCGTCCTTTAGTGGTTGCCCATCTTTTGGGGGTTTTTACCTCGGGGATCTTGCAATTCGTGGAACTGTTCTCCGTCATCTAAGCCAATCGAGTCCAGACAGTTGGCCGCTTCCTGCGGAGTTTTAAAAAAACCTGGGCTTTGCCTTCATGTTGTACTCACAAACGTGCCAGAAAGAGTAGGCTATGTAGGTATGGTAGTTAGGTATAGCCAGTAGATATTTTAGGTGTGACAGGTAGGTGGAGTGGGTTAGGAATGGTAGATATCATAAATAGTTTTGGTATGGAAGGTAGGTATGATAGGTTAGGTATGGTAGTTAGTTTTATAGGTTAGGTATGGTGAGGATAACAGATTAGGGACAGTAGGTTAGGAACATGTGGTAGGTATGGTACGTTAAAACTCACAGATAGGTATGTTAGTTTGGGTTTGAGAGGTAGGTAGGTATGGTAGGCAGGTCAATATGGTAGATTAGGAATGTTAGGTGTGGTACGTTAGGTATTGCAGGTAGGTAGTTATGGTAGGTAAGGTATGGTATGGTATGGTATGGTAGGGATGTAGGTTAGGTACAGTAGGTTAGGTGTGGAACATGTGGTAGATAGGTATGGTAAGTATTGTGGGTTAGGTAAGTCAGTAAATATGGTAAGCTATGTAATGTTGTTATGGTAAATACGCTTGGTAGGGTAGGTATGGTAGGTTAGGCAGGGTAGGTGAAGTAGGTAGATGTGGTATTTAGGTATGGTAGGTTAAGTATGGTAGGTAGGTAGGTTTAGTAGTTTACGTTCATTAGGCATGGTATGTATGGTAGGTTAGGTGTTGAAAACTATGGCAGGTTTTGTATGTTACATATGATAGGTCTGTATGGTAAGTAGGTATGATAGGTTACCTACAGTGAGTAGGTGTGGTTGTTTAGGCATGGGAGGTAGATAGATATGGTACTTAGGCATGCTAGGTTAGGATAGGTAGGGTGCCTTTCGTATGGCTGAAATCTTAGCCCATATTTATACTTTTTCAGCGCTGCATTTGCGCCGCTTTTTGATGCAAAAAGGGCGTAAACGTACAAAATACAATTGTATTTTGCAAGTTTGCTCCGTTTTTGCGTAAAAAAATGATGCAAATGCGGCGCTAAAAAAGTATAAATTACGGGCCCTTATGTCTGTAAGTGTGTATGGTTGGTTTGGTACGGTGTTATTTGTGGTAGGCCAGGAATAGTATGTATGAAAGATATGATAGGTTAGGTGTGGTAGGTTAAGTATGGTAGATATGGCAAGTAGGTAGGTATTGTAGGTTATGTATGCCAGGTGGCTATGGTTGGTTAGGAAATTTAGGCTAGGTATGGCTTAAGTATTTTGGTTTTAAAGGTTTTAGCTATGAAAACATATTCTATACTTCATACTTACAAATCACTACATTGTTAAGAAATAGAACTGTCAAAACATTTTATTAATAAAGCACACTTTTTTGCTCGTAGCTGAGTGATTTTAATATATTTTATACTGCAAAATATGTATGTGTGTTGCTTACGATTATCAGCACAAAATAAAAAACAGTCATGTAAGAGAAATAAAAAATTATTTTTTATAAAATTGCATGTGTGTGCTTTTCCCTAATAATAAAAGACAAGCATTGGAAAAGCTGTCAAATTTGGATGCAGTGTGTGAAGAGCTCTGCAGCCAGTCACCTGGGGAGAGCCACTTTCAATGGGAGGGAGCTGGGGGGGTGAAACTAGCAGAGCTGCAAGCTTACAAAGTGAAGCCCCAGCTAGGATTGGAGCAGCCAAATTTATGGAATCCTGAAAGCCAGCGCAAAGGGTGGGCTAGCGTAAAAAAAAATGACATTAGCCAGGTTGTGGTGGCGGTATGGGAGAAGGGGGTTTCGCACCAAAAACTGGTGCTAGGCTGGTAACCAGCATAGCGTCATTTCCTGACGCAAAACCATCCATGCCACATGCTACATGACTCCTGTCTTATAAAAGACAGGAGTCATACCCAACCCACCCCAATGGCCAACCCAGGGGACAAGGGTCCCCTGGGCATGGCCATTGCACCCAGTACCATGTAGGGGGGCCCATTTCAGGGTCCCTAAGGCACTTTGAAAAAGTTTAAAAAATACTTACCTCTACTTACCTGGGATGGGGTCCCTCATCCTCCGGTGTCCCTCTGGTGGGGTGGGGGTGTTCCTGGGGCTTGGGGAGGGCGCCTGTGGACCCATTCCATTGTGTCTGACTATGGAAATGGCTCCACAGGTCCCCTAACGCCTGGTCTGACCCAAACGTTAAATTAAGATGCAAAGCAAGCTTTGCACCATTATTTTGTCCTTCCTCCCACCTGTGCGTCATTTTAGCAGGGGGGATAAATAAGGGGTTATGGGTATAGCACCATTTTCTAGATGGAAATACTTACCTTGCATCTCATTGACTCATAGTAGGTACAAGCTTCTAAAAAATGGTGCAAACTCCAATATTTTGATGTTAGATATGTCTAACGTCAAAATATAAATATAGAGTTAAGTTTGCGCTGCCTTTGCGTAAAATAAATTACACACATCCAGTGCAAAAAAAGTATAAATATGGGCTTAACACTGCCTGTAGCGAACGTAAATAAACAACTGAATACAGTGTGCTACTACTCTAGGTGCGCAACCCATTGGTTGCACCTAGGGGCAGATTTATGAAAAGTGGCGCTGCACTTATTGCAGCACCACTTTCTCTGTGCACCTTAGCACCCCTCTACTGCCACCATGTGTGTGCCATATTTAAAATACGGCGCACCATGGCGCAGGGTAGGAGGCAATAGCGTAATTTCCTAAATATTGGCACTACTCCTGCAGAGTACGTAGCGCTCCGTTCTGAAGAATGGAAGCCCCCTTATAAAGCCTGCTCTTGAGCAGGCATTAAAAGTGCGGTAAAAAATGACACAAGGAAATCTGTTAGATGGGGAACGCTCCATTTGCATACATTATGCCTGACGTAGGCATAATGTAGCAAAATGGGTTACAAAGTGGCTCAAACTGTGCATTGCGCCACTTTGTAAATGTGGCGCGAGGATTTTGGCTTCAGGGCCACATTAGTGTAAATTAAAATGATGCTAATGTGGTGCAAGGTGGCGCTCTGGGCTTATAAATGTGCCCCTAAATATCCAGATACTTGGGGCCGTATTTATACTCTGGTTGCGCCGAATTTGCGTCGTTTTTTTCGACGCAAATTCGACGCTAAACTAACGCCAACTAACGCCATATTTATACTATGGCGTTAGACGCTTCGGGCGCCAAAGTGCCCGGAGTGTGCGTCATTTTTTAGCGTGAACCCCTTCCTTGCGTTAATGATATGCAAGGGAGGCGTTCCCGTCTTAAAAAATGACTCCCAGGCCTTTACGTGGTATTTATACTCCCGGGCAAAAATGACGCCCGGGAGTGGGCGTGGCCAAAAACGGCGCATTTGCGCCGCTTTTTAACGCCTGGGTCAGGCATGGCGTTAAGGGACAAGTGGGCTCAAAATGAGCCCAGAGTGCCCTCCCCTGCCCCCAGGGACCCCCCCTGCCACCCTTGCCCATCCCAGGAGGACACCCAAGGACGGAGGGACCCATCCCATGGACATTAAGGTAAGTTCAGGTAAGTATTTTTTTTTTTTTTTTGTGGCATAGGGGGGCCTGATTTGTGCCCCCCTACATGCCACTCTGCCCAATGACCATGCCCAGGGGACAGAAGTCCCCTGGGCATGGCCATTGGGCAAGGGGGCATGACTCCTATCTTTACAATGATAGGAGTCATGTTGATGGGGGATGGGCGTCGTTAAAAAATGGCGCAAGTCGGGTTAAGACGATTTTTTCGACGCAACCTGACTTGCCCCATTTTAAGACGCCCATACGCCATTTTCCCCCTACGCCGGCGCTGTCTGGTGTACGTGGTTTTTTTCCACGCACACCAGGCAGCGCCGGTCTGGTAGCGCCGGCTAACGCCATTCAATAAATACGGCGCCCGCATGGCGCTTCAGAATGGCGTTAGACGGCGCTAAATTTTTTGACGCTAAACTGCGTTAGCGCAGTTTTGCGTCAAAAAGTATAAATATGGCCCTTGGGGCCGTATTTATACTCTGGTTGCGCTGAATTTGCGTCGTTTTTTTAGACGCAAATTCGACGCTAAACTAACGCCAACTAACGCCATATTTATACTATGGCGTTAGACGCTTCGGGCGCCAAAGTGCCCGGAGTGTGCGTCATTTTTTAGCGTGAACCCCTTCCTTGCGTTAATGATATGCAAGGGAGGCGTTCCCGTCTTAAAAAATGACTCCCAGGCCTTTACGTGGTATTTATACTCCCGGGCAAAAATGACGCCCGGGAGTGGGCGTGGCCAAAAACGCCGCCTTTGCGCCGCTTTTTAACGCCTGGGTCAGGCATGGCGTTAAGGGACAAGTGGGCTCAAAATGAGCCCAGAGTGCCCTCCCCTGCCCCCAGGGACCCCCCCTGCCACCCTTGCCCACCCCAGGAGGACACCCAAGGACGGAGGGACCCATCCCATGGACATTAAGGTAAGTTCAGGTAAGTATTTTTTTTTTTTTTTTGTGGCATAGGGGGGCCTGATTTGTGCCCCCCTACATGCCACTATGCCCAATGACCATGCCCAGGGGACAGAAGTCCCCTGGGCATGGCCATTGGGCAAGGGGGCATGACTCCTATCTTTACAATGATAGGAGTCATGTTGATGGGGGATGGGCGTCGTTAAAAAATGGCGCAAGTCGGGTTAAGACGATTTTTTCGACGCAACCTGACTTGCCCCATTTTAAGACGCCCATACGCCATTTTCCCCCTACGCCGGCGCTGTCTGGTGTACGTGGTTTTTTTCCACGCACACCAGGCAGCGCCGGTCTGGTAGCGCCGGCTAACGCCATTCAATAAATACGGCGCCCGCATGCCGCTTCAGAATGGCGTTAGACGGCGCTAAATTTTTTGACGCTAAACTGCGTTAGCGCAGTTTTGCGTCAAAAAGTATAAATATGGCCCTTGGTGAGGATGACAGACGTGCTAATAAAGTGATCTTACATTAGAAAAAGTAGCAGAGGCCATTAGACGAATGCACAGCAGCAAAACTCCAGGTCCCAATGGGTTCCCAGTAGACGTCCACAAGAGGCATTCCTAACTGGTAGGGAACACTTGTTGAATATGTTTAGGTAGGCCTGAGAAGTTGGAATATTGGCACCGGACCTCGGACACATAATTATAACCAAGGTACACAAAAAGGGCAAGCCAAGAAAGAATTGTACATCATATTGTGCAATACCCTTGCACATGTGGAGACTAAAGTCTTGGATAAGATTCTAGCGACAAGACCATTGAATGTGATATCTCCTCTAGCATACTAAAACCAGTCAGGATTTATACCAGGGTGCTCAACCATGCTTAACTTCAGGAGGCAGCATAACTGGCTTGATAAGACAAAAAATGTGGGGGAACACCTCGCCATAATATCACTAGATGCTGAAAAGGATTTGATTCTGTTAATTGTCCCTACTTGTTTCTGACTGGAACTTCTTTGCGTTGGCCTGAATTTGTGCAATGAGTGGAGTTGCTGTACAAGACCCCAACCACAGTAGCCCGAGTGAATGGCACGCTGTACTTGTTTGACTTTGAGAGTGACAGCAGACATGGATGGATGCCCGCTCTCACCAATACTTTTAGCTCTGTAGACCTAGCTCTGTAGGCCATAGCCCTGCTGGCCCGGGTCAAATAGAGACGACGTGGGATTCTCCACAGAAACTGATAGCATAGGGCAGGAAAACTAACTCTCCACAGATAATGTACTTCTCTACACAGCTAATCCAACCTCAACAATATTAAAAATATTCTCGCTGTTTTATAGATTCGGAAGTTATATAAAATGTGAAATACATTGTGGAAAAACAGTCATATACAAGATTAACGAATTTGAGATGGAACTAGAACTGTTTCCCTGCATTAAAATGACAGGAAAGGTGTTCAAATATCTCGGCATACATATAACACCCTTGCACTGAATATATGTTTATTGATGTTATAAAGCGCAACTATCATCCCTGCAGGGGGTACTATGGCTCTGAAACCTTCGACACCTAAACTGAAATGCATGCGACTGGAGAAGCCTAATTGATTTTTGGGAAGAGACAAATGTTTAGGCCCTCTCTGCAAGTAACAGGTTTCTGAAGGCAGGTCTATCCTTTTCGCACTACCGAAACGAGACACCATTAAGTGAGTTTCAGACTGTCATGCGCAGATGGCAAGTCTTACCTCTAACAATACTGGGTAAAGTGGCAATTAAATGATCACCTTGCCAAAGTTGCTCTATGTGGTGCAAAACACACCGTTCATAATAGCGGAATTCTCCTTTCTCCAACTGAACAGAAAAATAAATACATGTCATGCCCACAGGATAGTGTTAAAAACATTGGCCCATGTTCTCGACCCTGGTTGTGTCACTTTTGCACCAAGTAACGGGTCCGAGATCAATGCAACTCCTAAGACAGATTTAGGAAGCAACACAAGGCCACCTTAAGGTGGACTTGCGTGGCTTCATAAATCTGGAGTAATGCAATGCAGCAGAAATCACTGTGTTGCGTTGCTCTGCCCTGGTAGGACATTCCATAGGCGTTGCATGGGTGTTCCCACGCAACATCCATGGGTTTTGATGCATTCCCAGATTTACAAGAATCTGTAAACCTGGGAATGGGTCAAAACTGTTCACCTCCCCAGGGCAAGCGCAATGAGGAGAAATATCTTTATTTTTCCTAGTTGTTTCCTCTTTCCATGTGTCCTGCAATGCATTCTGCAGCACACATAGAAATAGGAAAATGCCTCTTTGGATTGTTTATGTGCAGGAAGGTGTTCCTTCCAGCACAAAAACAATCCTGCTGACAACACGGATACCCTTGCACCACGATGCATAGTTGCCTCCGTTGGCGCTAGGCAGCAATTTGTGTGGCAGCGCAGGAGGGAATGGACAGGAATGCACTGTATCTTATAAATACGGTGTATTTCTGCTCTTTCACTGTGGCGCAGGGCTGTGCACCAAGGTGACTAAATATGCTCAGTTGTGCAAAACAACTTTCAATGGAGGAACAGTGCTACCAAATATAAGGGCCAGTAATTGGGCGGCCAAGCTCCAAGAACTAAACAACAGGATTAATGCCCTGAGAAATGACCCAGCAATAAGATTAGACAGGCGTCTCATGGATACACCAATACATGTGTATTGTTTTTAAAGGGGACAGGGGAGAAGGAGGCTCCTGACAACAACAAAGCCTACCTCAGTAGCCTGTGGCAAAAAACAATGGCCCATATTTATACTTTTTGATGCAAAACTACACAAACGCAGTTTTGGGTCAAAGAGTTTAGCGATGGCTTGCGCAATTTCTCAGCGCCATCTGGGCGTCATATTTATACTAAGATGCCTGATGGTGCTAAGAAATGGTTAGAGTAAAAGATTTTGACGTTAACCCTTGCACCCTGTCATAAGCAAACTGACGTTGATGCTGGAAAACTGACTAATCTGTTTTGCGACACGTAAACATGTTGCAAATGGATATGCACCATTTAAACACCGCATTTGTGTCAACTTTAGACGCTAAAGAAGAAAAGAGTGCAATTCAAAGGGAAGGTGGAAGCAGCAGGCCAGGAGAGACCCCAGGGTGACCCCATACACAAAGGAACCAGCCCGGAGGATACACGGAAGTCCCAGGAGAAGGAAAAGAAAAAATGCAAATGTCAGTTCAGTGAGGAGGAGCATGAGGTCCTCGTCAGAGAGGTGACGGAGCACCAACACCAGCTATTCGTCACCTCCAAATTGCCAATTGGTAAGAGAGAGGCAATATGGCAGCAAATACTGGACAAAATCAACAGTGTGGCAGAGGTGAAGCGAACTGTCACAGAGAACAAGAAGCGCTGGCATGATTGTAAGCGTCGAACTAAGGAGAAAATGGCCAGGAACAGAAAGGCAGCACTGCAAACTGGAGGTGGAAGTCCTGCATCACAGGAGTACCTGAATGAGATGGAGGAGATGGTTGCATCGGTCATCCTGGAAGAGCTGGTCACAGGAATACAAGGACAGGACAGCCCAGACTTCCAACAACCACCACAAATGCAGGGTAAGTTGCAGGGGCGAAATAACTGCAAATTTTACTAATGCCAGAAGGGAGAGGCACATAGGACACGCTCAATGCAAGCTAAAGGAGTGCAGCGGGACACATTGACCATGAATCAAGATGCACTATTCAAACATAAGCAACACATGTACACATTCCTTGGTCAAGCCATGCACCACAACACATACACAACCTGGACATTCGTCAATCACCAGGGCTATATACCAACATGCACATACGCAGCACATTGGATGGAAGGCATGTCTAATTACTGTGCCTGTGTCATCACAACACCCCTTGCATATAGTCAAACCTTCCCTACCCACACAACTGAGACATCAGAGACTAGGAAGAAAGTCAATAACATTCCTGGGGTTACGTCATGGTGGTGTCTCTTGCAGAAACAGTTTGCTACTACCATGTCCCATTCACGAAACACATGTGTGCTGCATCTTACAGCACACATTAAAATGGCACCTTAGCTAGCATTACTCATTCATTCGCAGGAAGGAACACCACCCTGCACATAAACAAGACATTCCCACAAGGGAGCCAGTTTTCTATCATGCTGCAACAATGCCTGTCTGGGAGCAGGGAGAACTAATCTGTGCCGCTGCTGGGGGAATTGTAGGGTGGTGCCGTATCGCAGTAAACATGGCACTACCCTGCTTAACTAAGCTGGTGCCATGTTGAGCCACACATATTGATGCTGATCAGAACTGAGAAATATATGTACTACAGATTGCGATCTGTAGAACACAACACAAACAGGCTGAGCCCACAACAACTCTAACACAACCATGTGAGCCACATAGGAATGGGGAAACAATCACACAAACACAACATATTGTGTATGTCTGTGAACATCATGGTGCACATAATCACATTGACGGGTGGGGGATGGCACAAAGGCAAGTCTGGCGTTGGTAAGAGTGCCAGTGTGGTCTTCCCTCCATGGTTGGCAGTATGAGTTTCACGCTGGGATGGCGGGTGGAGATCTGTCTCCTCATGTGAGCTCTGTGGGGAAGTTACCATAACACCGTTGCTGGATCAAAATCTTGGGGTGCATTGGGTGTGACAGCACATGCTGCAATTGTCACTGCAAACCATGTGGTTGAAAGCGCAAAGAGCCTGGCCATGGGTTCCCCTGCACTGCCCATGCCGAGTGCATGGGCACACCACACCACATTTCCATCAACCTGTGCATGGCAGTTGGACCGCCATGCAAAGGCTGGTGGAAAAGGTGGAACATAATATGGAGGGTAGCACTGATCATATTGCTGGGCTGGTGTCACAAGACAAGATGCATTTGCAGTCCATAAGCTGTTGGTAACTTGCCAGTGCCAGGCCATTGGCCCGTGGGGCTTTCCCCATGGTCAAAATGTGCTACTTCCACCTGTGCTGTTGGCGTTGGTCATATGACTGCCAGACTGATAATGAGGGTCCATGTATGCAGTAGTACAACTAGCTGCAATATCTCCATCAAACAAGCTAGAGGTCCTGATCTAAATTGAAAATAAGTCAACTGGCCATGTCCATAATTTAGTGGCATCAGGCACTGTCATGTCCAAAAAGCTGTTCACATCAGTAAATGATACCCATGCCGGCCATCCCTGGGTACACCCTGTGCCAGTGGTAAATTAGCTGCACTGCCACAATGCTGCATCCCTTGAACCATAGTGCAGGTTTGGCTGCATTGATGAGGAGACCATAGTTGTGTAGGAGGAGCACCTTCCAGCATAACCAGAAACTGAAATAGAAATCTGCTAGGCCCATGTGTACTGTGGAATCCAGCACACATACATTAACAGGAGGAGCAATCAAAGTAAACTACATAAATGCGCCTTGGTAATGCCATCCCTGGGGTGGTGTAAGGTTTTGGTACCGCCTCTGGTGTATGAAAACGCGTAAAACTGGGACAGGGGCACAATACAATGTGAGTTGGTGTGGCTTGACCACTGCAACAGCCATTGAAAGGCCCTACCATGGAAATTGAAGCATGGGAAGGGGCCACAATTTCGAGGTGGTGTCAAGCCACCATAAGGGAATACATCACACCTTGTAAATATGGCCTATTGTGCCACCTGAGCTTCCCTTTATGCGACACTCAGGTGGGGCAAAGGGCTCATAAATTGGACCCGTAATGTACAAGAACAATGTTTGGGCTGTAAGTTGTCATTGAGCTTCCAATAGCAATTCAATGATGTGCCATGTCAACGGCCACAACATAGAAAGATTGATGTTACACCATCTCATTGCAGAGGATGATGGCTCTCCTGCTGATCTGCCTGTCCTGGAGTTCTCCGGTGAACTGGATGACCAGCTGACAACCATCAGCCAACAGACTCTTCAGGATGTCCTGGTATCCCTCCAGACACCACCTCCAGTCCAAGGAGGACAATCAATGTTGTAGGCACCCCGGATGACCCACCCAACAGCCAAAATATACCCCCTGCCAGTACAAACACAGCTCAGGACTCAGAGGACCCAGAGACAAGCTTCCAGAGGACAGTGGCAGGAGTCCATCAGGATCTGGCCAAACAGGTGCAGGATGGAGAGTGTGGCAGCCAGCCTAGGGGGAGTGCGCATGTGCCTCATGACAGATAATGAACATACAGCTGCCAACCGAGGCACACACTCCCCACTGCATGGAGTCCAGCAGTGTCTGGTGGACATAGCTGCTGCCATGAGGGAGAGGCCACAACAGCTGCCCTCCCAAACTGGCAGAAGCATGATAGAGAACAAGCTGGACTCCATTCAGTGTGAAGTGGCCTCCCTCAGGGAAGACACGGCTACCTACCACAGGGATGTTGCAGCCATTTTGAAAAATCAGCAGTTCCTCCTTGCTGCAGTGATGTCATATGTCATACCACAAATGGCAGGTGCCGAGAATTGGGACTCCGTATCTTTAACCACTGAAATGTGTGTGGCCCTCTCTACCTCTCCACCACCACCACCAATGGCACGGAAGCCACCACACACATCAGAGGATGAAGATGCGGAACAAATAACTTTTACTTGGAAAAGTATCCGGTCGCACCAGTCTATGCCACATGGGCAGTTTTCTACTTAGTTCTGGGCTAAAGATCATGCCAGTGTTGTCACAGTAGGATATGTGCATTCTTCACCTACCCACTGTTAACCTTTCTGCTATGGACTGTCATTGCCGCTCACTTACCAATTGGCAATTTTTGTTCATCCACATTTATTGTCACTATTCCGAAGCATGTCTCATGAGATGTCCCTCAACCCTGGACTTGTATTGTGTCACAAATTTCTGGATTTCACAAATGGGGTCGCTGACCTGGATATTGTAAATAGCTCACTACCACACTCCCATTTGTAAATAAACACCTTGTACACAATTAGCATGGCTACGTCTATTGTGATCCATCGACTCAGCTAAATGATTGTAACGTGTGAATCTATCTCATTGGTCACAGAATATCAGTTCATGAGTCCAGGACTGTGGGGGCAGAAAGCTACACACAAGGATCTTAACATGAAAAATGTTTATGCTGGTCTCATCACCTAGAAGCAATTCACTGAGTATGTCTCAAATGAAGGACACATATATGGTTCCCTCACCATATATGGCAGGTATGGCTGAAAAGCAAGTCTAGGGCAATATCGTCAGCTGGGAGTACCAGAAGAACTCACTGGTGTGGTACAGAGGTAGCTAACCTTATTAGTGATGGCCACCAGTCAGTATTGTAGGATAGAGTTCCAATTGTGGCTGCTGTTAGATGTGTCACAGTTCCCAACATTCCTACTACAGGACCCCAACACTGACAGCTGAAGAAGCAGACTTACCTGTCCAATACAAAGTATACGTAGACATCATGTGTGGTGGGTACACTGGATGGCAGATGCATGGACTAGTCGATGTGATGTTGCAGGCAATGTGACAGCTCTGTTGGCAATAGGGATAATGCATGGTAAATGAGGCTTTTGAAGGCAGGAAGGATTCCCTAAGCCATTTCCCCAATTTGGCCAGTACACTCATGGGGAGAATCCTGAGACTCACAATAATTACACAAACTGTTTGCAATGATAACAACATAGTTATTATTAAAATGATCTACTCCAAAACGAACGAAAACCTACCCTATCCTAAACTAACCTATACTAACTATGCTTATCATACAACTAAATGTATCTAACCTATGCTAAACTTAACCTACACGTAAAACACCCCACTCTAAACATTGGCCCCTGCATCCCCCTTAAGAAACAAGTAGGACAACAATTACTATAACTACACATGTACGGACTAATCCTATGGCCTAAACAAATATATTTATATATATATATTTCTTTTTTTTTCTTCATAAAAACACATATACACCCCAACATGACCCCCCTCCCAACAATCCCCCAAGAAAAAAACCTAAGAATAGAAACCCACCCCCTAACTACACTTATCCTAACTAATGGCTACACTACACTATCCTACCACTAACTACATAAAACCCAAAGTAAAATATGGTAGAACTTTAAAAGGGAGGGGAAGGTACTGGCATGTAGTCCATCACAGTCCAAGTTTGTTTCCGTGACTTTTTCACCTTCTTTTTTATATACTTGAGGAATTTGAGGTCCTCTGCCAGAGCCTCCACCAACTTGTCCAAACGCTGGAGTATCAGATGGCAGTAGCGTTTGGACCTCCAGTTGAACTGGCGCCTTTCGTCATTGGTCATGTTGGCAGCTGTGAAATGAGGACAAGTAACCATCAGTATCAGCATTGGGTGGAGTATGTACAGATTTGTAACTTGCACTGCTACAGCTGATTACACATATAGTCCTACACACATGCCTCCAAAAGATGGAATTGCCCCTCATCTGCTTCTTTATCCAACCATACATCACCAGTATATTGTACATGTCAGTGGGATGACTTCAATCCATTGTAAATCAAGAGGGGCCACAGCTGATAGGAACTAGCAATGGACCGCTCAACATCACTCACATCTACACTTTGAGCATCGTATGTCTCAACAAGTTTGGATTTTCTATCTCCCTGAGCAGAAGGGAGGATTGGGAATGCAATCCACCAGCTCAACACCCCTGGTGATGCACCAAGGCCTGAGCACTAATTATGGAGTGTAAGAGTGGTCCAATTATTAGGTGGCTGCCAACTACAAAGCTAGTATTCTGTGTTGTAGTACATCTATATTCATATGTCCAGGTGTAAAACCTGGCCTGAGCCTACTTTACTGGGGTCCAGCTGCATTTCCCATGCTGTGGCCACATGTACAATTGATGCTATCTTGATATGAGTAAGGTTGGGCAACCCCTGACTTGCACATCACTGTTGTCAAGACATGACAGCACTGGAGCCCCCTACCCTGTGCCATGTAGTCCTATGTGTGTCCAATAGCACACACATGGTGGCTGTATGGATGCCCTGAAGGCCCTAGTAATCTAAACAATCTTGAGTGGAGTTGTCCACACAATGTGTACACTGATTACTGAAGTTCAAGACATTATAGCTCCTTGCTGTACCACTACCTCATCATCTCTGGAGGGTACTGTGGCACCTGTCGTGTGTATATGTCTCCTACAGAATCCCCCTAGAGAGTAATGCAGTTGGAACCCTACATCTGTGCCATCTTGTCATCAAGTGTGAGCTATGTGTGGCACACATTGCTGATGATGGTGCTGTGACAAGGTTGTTTTCAACAGGCATGCTATGTACATATACAGCTGGTCTGTGACCTATGATGGCAGACAACCATAAATGTGTGGTCAGCCATTACTATTCCTTTTGCACACAATTCAATGCCAGCACACATTGCCCTTAGAACTACATGCAAGCCAATCTTATTGCACAACCCCACAACATACATGATGGGAATGTGATGGAGCACCATACTGACGGACAATTGGCAGCGCAGTACTCCGCCATATTCACAACACAGGGATGTGCCGTATTGATTAGGAGAGGGCACATCACTGTGTTGTCACCTACGCTGACGCTAATCTTGCTTCCAGTACTTGACCCAGCCACCCATACCTCATGGTACTTAGCTGGCTGCGTTGAGGGAGAGATAGTCATTGTGCATTAAGGGACACCTTCCTACACAAACAAAATCTTCAAAGGGACTTTGCACTTTCGATATGTGCTGCCAAATGAAGCACCCATTGAAAGAGCAAAGTATGGAAGGCACACCAACATATATGTTAGCTCGTTGTGGCCTGCTAAATCCACACCTTGGTGTGTTTTCAGGATTTGCTACAGCCTCTAGTGTAAGAAAATGTGTAGATCTGGGACACTGTCTAATTGCTATGGGTGTTGCTATGGCACATCCACTGTTGTCAAGACATGACAGCACTGGAGCCCCCTACCCTGTGCCATGTAGTCCTATGTGTGTCCAATAGCACGCACATGGTGGCTGTATGGATGCCCTGAAGGCCCTAGTAATTTTGTCACAGCTTTGGGCGCTGCAACTGTATCCAGGAGGGTCTCACATCATCAGCAGATGCATGTCAGATATCCTCGCAGCACCAGCTACACAAACAACATTGCCTTCTTATGCATCTGTGATGTGACATTAATCCCTCAAATGTACATGGTGGCTGCACCATATTGGTTACACTGCTGACATCTGGTGTTATGAGATAAATAGACTTTGACCTAATAAATCTTGAGTGGAGTTGTCCACACAATGTGTACACTGATTACTGAAGTTCAGGACATTATAGCTCCTTGCTGTACCACTACCTCATCATCTCTGGAGGGTACTGTGGCACCTGTGGTGTGTATACAGTATGTCTCCTACAGAATCCCCCTAGAGAGTAATGCAGTTGGAACCCTACATCTGTGCCATCTTGTCATCAAGTGTGAGCTATGTGTGGCACACATTGCTGATTATGATGCTGTGACAAGGTTGTTTTCAACAGGCATGCTATGTACATATACAGCTGGCCTGTGACCTATGATGGCAGACAACCATAAATGTGTGGTCAGCCATTACTATTCCTTTTGCACACAATTCAATGCCAGCACACATTGCCCTTAGAACTACATGCAAGCCAATCTTATTGCACAACCCCACAACATACATGATGGGAATGTGATGGAGCACCTTACTGACGGACAATTGGCAGCGCAGTACTCCGCCATATTCACAACACAGGGATGTGCCGTATTGATTAGGAGAGGGCACATCACTGTGTTGTCACCTACGGTGACGCTAATCTTGCTTCCAGTACTTGACCCAGCCACCCATACCTCATGGTACTTAGCTGGCTGCGTTGAGGGGGAGATAGTCATTGTGCATTAAGGGACACCTTCCTACATAAACAAAATCTTCAAAGGGACTTTGCACTTTCGATATGTGCTGCCAAATGAAGCACCCATTGAAAGAGCAAAGTATGGAAGGCACACCAACATATATGTTAGCTCGTTGTGGCCTGCTAAAGCCACACCTTGGTGTGTTTTCAGGATTTGCTACAGCCTCTAGTGTAAGAAAATGTGTAGATCTGGGACACTGTCTAATTGCTATGGGTGTTGCTATCGCACATCCACTGCAACACCCATTGCATGGTGCTTCCACACAAAGTACTGCATGTCAAAGGCCTGTATTGACAAGTTAATGTGAAGCCACAAAATGTGTCCTGAGCCTACCATGTATACATGGTACAGGGCATGGCGTCACTGGAGCCTCTCAAATACAGAAGCTCCGGTGGTGCTTGGGCCTCTTACACATGCCCCATGATGTCACCATCCAATCTCCTGTGATTTCTGATCATTGGTCCAGAAAACTACATCACTCATTGCATTCCACTCTTCTGACTGACTTACACCAAACCCTGGAGTAGCTAACAGGAGCCACAATATGACACTTACTGGATGCATCAGGGTCTTCAAATCTCACCACCTCTCTGATGGTATAAGGGGCAGGTCGACCCTTTACGACTTAAATGTTGAACACTGCTAAGTGTAAATCCTAGTTAATGCAAATGGACAGCATAGTTCAGTGTAAAGTTGTTAGGCTGTGTGAGGAAGTCATCTTAATGGAAGATCAGTGAATCTGACAGACAACTATGTTCACTCAATCACACGTACTCTCTGATGAGGTAGACCCAAACATCTACAAATGATCCCTGCCCATGACACTCCTGTGGTGCATTTCACAGCACCATGTCTACATGGCATTGTCAGGCAGCTGTTTGTTAGCACAACGCCTCCATTAACATTTGGGACAGCTTGGACATGTATACTATCACACACATAGCATGTCAGCCTGCATCAGATGTAGTACAGATCTATATCATGATCATTGCAAACTGATGAACTGCTACCCTGGGGTTGTGTGGGTGTACAAGGTGTTGAGGATCGACATCATACATCCTTCAGTGAAGTAAGTGAAATGTGTGTCACACGATGAAAATTGCAATGGGAGTGGACTCATGTGAAGATAGTTGTAACTATCTGCAAATTGACTGATCTGAAACATGAATGTATTGCCAATGGTGTGTGTCATGCCTTTGTTGCCATGGTATATCATTGTTGAACCAGTGAGGAATGAGTACGTGGACATAGGAATATGGATCAACACAGACACACTTGCTCAGTGGTCAGAGGATGCATCTGGTGTTGCAGGTTAGTGAGTAATGTGCCAGTGATGGAACTGAAGTAGTGCAGCCCCGTACTGTCAGTGAGGAGCAGCAGGCCAGTGGAACAGACTCAGCACATGTGTCTGGTAATGGAGACCGTATAGGCTGACTCTGATACACAATGCACAGGTCAAATGGAACTGCCAGTAGTCTGGACCCAGTGCATGGTCAGGTTCCCTAACATGGCCTTGCATAATGACACCAAGAGGCTGATACGATTTCAGTTTTGCAGCACCTATTGCATTAATACCGTCCTTGTGAGCCTTAGTGCACGCCTTCCTCACATCCATGTGTGTGCGTAGTCATTATTAAGTCACAGCATGATGAAACTTTGTGGGCCAACATCATGTATACATGTGAAGGACAATAATGCACTCAGTAGGAGATGCTACAGATCACAGAACCTTCTGTTGAGTACATAGGGGCCCTTTTCAAACATTTCTATGCACAAATTTCACACCTTCACTCAGCAGCCCTACAGATTGTTTGGAATTCATACTTTGGAACATTTTTCATGACATTGAGGTCTGTATTTTGCCCTGCGTTACTAACTTTTACACACCCTTTAATGCCTGTTTCATGGCACAGGTGTCATTCCTAGCTGTATATTTAGAAAGCTAAACTGTGCATGCATCACTACTCTTGGGTCCACATATATGGAAGTGGCACAGCAACTAGTCCTGGGCCTGTTGAAGTGCGGGCCTTAGCGCACTCCTGATACCACTGTGTGTGCCGTCTCCAACAGACTGCGCACCATAGTGGGAGTTAGGGGGAGTAGGGTCAAAATTGTTTGGCAGTATTCTGGTGCTTCGCAAGATTAGCATCATAATGTTTTTCCCGAGTCCTGCTAAGCACCCAGGGGCTCATTGATCATGAGGGAGCATATTTTGAACACCTGCAGGGGTGGGGAAATCCACCACAAATGGGGTGCAGCAATCTCATTGACTTCTTTGTGCTAATATGGAGGACCCCTTTGTGCCAGAGCGGCCCCCTTGCATACATTGTGGCTGGCACAGCAAAGATGTGTGGCAAGCTTTACCAAAGTGGTGCAATGCATACATTAAGCCACTTTGAAAAGACTACACTTGGTAAATGGCAGGTTAAAGTAGCCTTACTGTCAATCATATGACACTATGGCAGTGCGGAGGTTGTGCTAGGGGCACTTACATATGCCCCTTCATGATGGTTATGCAGGGTTCCTCATACATGTGTCCTGCATTGGCTAAATTGTACGACATTTGAACTGCAGGCCTCAAGTGGGGCAGAGACTTCTCATACAGGTTGCATACAACATGTTCACAACCACTACAAGCTGCACTCAGACTTATCTGCAACTGTCAGTCAAATCCTATATGCAGCAGATTTTATGGCAATGGGAGACTTACCAACATTTCTGCCAAATTTCTATTCCCAAGTGATCCAGCAGATCCTGGTCACTTGCCACCAGATCTACCCACTGATGCTTGAGCTGGTGCTCATTGCGTCCGGTCTTGAAAATCCTCACCAGATGGTAAATGACCTTGCCCTACCGCAGCTGTCTCGCCTCAGTGGGGTAGCCCAGGTTTACCCGGCCACCAAGTTGCAGCACCAGGGGCAGGTAATGGGCCACCAACCATATGAACCCTCCCAGTTCATAAGGCGACATTCTCCCCATCCTACCCTCGCCAGACATTACAAAAGGGTACAGGACTTCACCCAAAATAATATAAAAAGGAAACTTAAACCCAACACCTACCCCAAACTCCCCAAACTACACCAACAACTAAACTACCCCAGACAGGCACCCCACAATACAATGACAAAAACAGTTCACTATTAATACAAATAACAAGTAAATAGACAATTTAAAAGTCCAAAAGCACAGGAAACAGAACAAGGGACACAACAAGACCACCAAACACACCACAAATCCACCTGCACCTCCAAAACACAACCACAGACAGTCACAGGGGAACAGACTGTGAAGTGAAAGTGAAACTGCACTCACTGTACCATGCTTGAGGCAGGTTATCCTTGTACATCAGGATTTTAGAGTCACACATGTTTTTTTTTAACGCATGCGAGTCATCCGTTGATTTTTATCCATGGTGCACTGAGAATAGTGGTAACACTGAATTGCCGCTCAGGGGTCATTTCTGCAATGTTTCGGTGTGGTGTTGATGCATTAGGGCATTTTTTTACACATATCGGAATAGCGTCATTTTTTCCATTGTAGCCCTTGAATGCACCCTGATTCATTTCTCATGTTACATGGGCTGTTATACTATGTGGTTTATGTTTTTTGACTACATGTACAAGTCTATGCATGAATGTCATTGCGGTGTCATTGGTATGTGCAACCAACACGTGTATTCATGACTCAGCTGTAGGCACTCATTCATACTTTGTGCATATGTGTCCTATATTGTGTTTACATGTATGTTGGCACATGTGTGCTATGTGTTAACATATATGTATGACCAGTGAGTAGCAGGTGGAGTACATAGTTATGTCTGTGGGCAATACATGTCCACATACCTACAATGGAATTTGTATTTAGGCCCTGTGTCAAACACATGCTAAGGCATGCGTCAACCATTACACTTTGTACTCAGAGTATACAGTGGACTGGGACTGCATTGACATCACATATCCACAAGTTGAGTGTGCATGTGTGTCTACTCACTGGTTACTTATCGTAATTACTAAGTTAGAGGACAGCTACACATGTGCCATGGATTTTCCAATGCATCTTAGTTGCTGCAGATGTTACGGACACCTGTGTTGGTAAACACTGCTATATGCCATGTGTCTGTATGGATATGTTTTTTCGTATGTGTCACACATCACAACATTGCTGTGTCAAGGGGATGTGCAAGCTCACGTTGACACCTTCCTTCATAGACAGAAGCTGTCTTTGTTTTACTATTTTCTGTGTAGTCACATCACTGGCACCTATGTTCAGAACACAATTGATGAGTACATTTATAGTCTCACAGGTTTTGTGACACCTATGCCATTATGTTGCTGCTAGGTTAGCTTTTGTACTAAATCCATTCACATTACCATGGCTGGACCATTATAGTGGTACATGTGTGCAGAGATCTTTGGGATATGTGTGCCTCCCTCCAAATGTATTTTCAGATCTGTCATCATCATGTCAGTCATGACTGTCACATACAATGGCGTACCACTGTGTTGCAGTATTGCAGTGTGGGATAGATGGCAGGCCTACCCATCTTTATCACTGTGTGAGTTTGTGTGGCAACACAAACCCATGGTTGCATGTGAAGGTGCAGGTTAATGGTGGTCCACTTCACTCTGCCGCCTGGGCATGTGCATCAAGCATCTGACATTATAATACATTGATGTTTTCAGAGAAGTGGTGCTTGGGTTTATTGAGCTGGGATCTCTACCATTTATGATAGCTAATTTCCAGCCTGTGCACACTCCCTAGTAGATGGAGACATGCACAAATGTGGACATACAGACCTGGTTGTAATGAATTCCAATGCAGTACTAGATGCCAGCCTTCCCCTCTCAGGAACAGAGGTCATGTGCTTACACATGTAGGACATGTATGGATGTTTTGGAGTCCAAAGTTGTGTCCATGCGCAGCCTGCCTAACTGCATAACTGTTGTGACGTAAAGGTTGGACAAATGACATGGTACAGATGGAGTTGTATTTGACTGTCTCCTGTTCTGGTACCATGCAAAGGCCAAATACCATGGTATGGTGGTGGCAAACATGTCTGGATCATGTACTAACATGCCCGCCCTCTCTGTGTATCAGTTAAAGTTACACATTTAGACATTGGTGTCTTACAGTGTTTAATGTTAGTCTGGTCATGATCCCTTTTATCTGCTAGGACTGGTGAGGTATGTTTGTGTCCTCTATTGCTCCCAGTCTACAGCAACATTGTCAGGTGATATTGGGGCACGATACAACATGTGACTTGTGTAATGTGGAGATATTCCCTCCTCCTACAACTGTCAACTCAGTAGTCAAGGTCCCATTGGTGATATTAGTGAGATGTAATGAGTGACAGACACACATGACATTACACATGCCACAGCACTTGAGTAGTCTCTACGTGACATGGCATGTTGTATTAGCAAGAATTTGTGGGTATCTCAGAGCTGTCCATCCACATCCACCGTTGAACATGGCAATGCAGTTCTCCCAGCATGCCACAACCTAGCTGACTCTTACCATGGCTGACTGATGTTGAGGCGTATTATCTTCTTAGTGCTGTATTTATCCTTTGCCAGATGCTAATAGTATGGCTGTATCTACTCCCACTCACTGTGATGTGGGTCTCTGACTGTATAGGACAATGCTGCACATGTTGCACATGCCACAGATGATTGTTATATTTGAGGCCAGTACATTTATGAGCTATTTAGTTAAATTTGGTACCATGCAATGGATCTGTCATGTAAGTGGCAATGAGTGGTTTGTATTGCTATGTGCTGTGTAATGTTGTTATACTGGGCATACTGAGTACATATAAAGACACAGGTCAATCATTGTGTATAATGGCATGCACGTTGCTACCTAGGATGGACACCCATACATTAGTCTTCATGTATTTTCATTATTAGCAATAGGCATGTGTGAATCAAGCCTATTTGTGTGACAGGTGTGCATCCTATGTAGATAGGGTGTGTTACACATTCTGCCTACATTCCAGCCAGACTATCATTTGGCAGATGCATTCTCCCATTGAAAATCATAGACCATACAATCTGTTATGTGTTTGTATATGGATTCAACACCCCTAGCTTCTTTATGTCACTGCCAAGCCAATGGCCATTCCCCAGCCAATGTGTATGTGCCATACATGATTTACAGTCCTCCATGTGTCAGGGATGTGGCCTATTGCAGTGCCAATACATATTCCCATGAACACACTGTGCAGGCTCCGCTTTCAACATTGCTTAAATTCCATGGGCAAATACTGAAGAAGCAATGTTACCTATGATGTCCCCCCCTTGACACACATGTAGGGTGCAGGCCAAGCTACTCTCACACAGAGTAGTGACAGTGTTCAGTTCTGACACTACTTAACCTCCATTTCTTGACAGCCTCTACCTTACATGTGGCCCCTTTACATGCTACCAGTTAGGGATGGTGTTGTGTTGATGAATGGCCCATGAAATTGCACATTGCCCACATGATTCAACAATATAGTCACATGACAAGGATTTGGGGGCACTGATATGTGAGATGGAGTCTGTAGAACCCCCTACACCTCCACCTCCATGCAGCACAATGGTATCAGATGTGTAGCCAGCATAGTTGCCCTACAAAGCCAGCCTATTCCAACGATGTAGGCATGTGGCATTAACCATGCAGTGCAACACTTAGTGGGCCTTAGTGGCAGATGATGGTTGTGTCAACCATCTTGGCCCTCATTACAAATCTCAAGAATGCCAGACTCACAGTGGCAGTTGGAGTGCCGCGGTCGTGGCAGTATGACTGCCACATTATCACTGTGGTGGATCCACCACAGTTGGACCGCCAACATTGCCAGGTTGCCAGTTGCCTGGTAGTCCCAGCGGTCTTAATTCGCCAGGCAGCGCTACCCTCTGGATTTCAACTCTCAAATCTGCCAGCCCATGGATGGCGATGGAACTGCCATGCAAGGGTGGGCGGAATGTGGGTGTCAGGTGCCCCCTGGACTGGCCATGCACTTTACATGCGCTTGACATGGGCAGTGCCGGGGTCCAAATGGACAGACCTGTAGCGCTTTCCAATGCACAAATTTCATGCATTAATAACCGCAACCGGTGCTGCTGCACCTGCCCCAACACCACATTGCAGCCGGATCACTTACGAACCTGCTGCAATGTTTCTGCTCTCTTCCCAGCTGGGCCGGCGTACAGAAAGTAATGTTTCTGCCCACAGGCCCAGCAGTGAACTCTTAATTGGGCCAGCAGGCTTGCTTTAGTCTTGTATTGGAAGCCTGGAAGCAGACAGTGAGATCTTCTTTGAGGAAGACTTGTGTCTCTCTCTGCTAAGGTTGAAATAAGAGCCTTAAACCACAAAGTTAGGAAAATAGACTTTTTATATATATCTTTTCTGCATGATTTTCATTTTCATAGAAAATGCTTTTGCTTGATAGTATTTTTCTTCTCCACACCTTCAATGAAAATGGTTGATAGTACTTTCTCATCTACTAAGCTATGGTGCACGCCTGCTCTCTCCCAGCGCTGTCATACTTGTGGCTGCCTAGTGCAAACACAGGGACCCTCATGCCATGAAGCAAGGGTGCCTTTTTTGTAGTCAGGATTTTTTCTGCACAAAAATATTCTTTAGAGGTGTATTCCTCACACCTGCAAAGAGAAGGTAACAAGGAGAAATAATTATACTTGTCCTTGTTACTCCTCTCTAGGGTAATCACACCATATTGGTGTAAACCCAAGTTTACTGGTTTTAGTAAATATGGGATGGATTCAAAATACATGAGTGGATGCCTGGCAAAGCTTAAAGTGATGCAAAGACACGCAAATTGAGGCTTTGTAAATGCCCGTTCGGCACTTGTGTTCCCTCACGTTGACCTTTGTTATGCAAGGACAACATAGTAAATCTGGTCCTCAGTCTTTTTATTCTTACCCACTCTTGATATGGTGGCACACTCCCAGTCCTCGTTTACCCTCTTGTTGAAACCTTAGCCCTTCTTCATGTATCTTCTGTATGGTCGTAGTGACCCAGCAAGTCATATGGGCCTCGTAAGAAGTTGATTGTGGGCCTTGTTATAAGGGTGCCTGCCAAGACTCAGATAGTGGCACCCATGGAG
The DNA here is from genome assembly GCF_031143425.1 of Pleurodeles waltl. Taxonomy (NCBI): domain Eukaryota; kingdom Metazoa; phylum Chordata; class Amphibia; order Caudata; family Salamandridae; genus Pleurodeles; species Pleurodeles waltl. Next base: position 414,245,406 of record NC_090437.1, on the reverse strand, counting down.
ATGGTGCAAACCCAGCTGCAGTGGCCTCTTGAAGTTGCAGTGATGCAGCCCTAGATGGGCCAAGGACAGATGCAACCTAGTCTGGGCCAAGGGTGGTCACCACAGTTGTGGTCCTATTCAAATCTGAGGTAGGTGCAGCCCCAAAAGATGTCACGACCTGAACGCTTCTTACCGCTGTAATCTGCCAGTCTCTGGGCACCACCAAGTTTCTTGCTTGTTCTGGACTGATCAGGGTAGGGGCGACCCTTTCCAGTAGCCATGGTGCTGCTGATAATAGAACACCAACAGGCTGTAACCTCCAGAAGGAATCCCAGAGGAAAAAACCCAAACTTGGGAAAAACCTCAGATCGAGGAACTCCTGGAAAAGATAAAAAGAAAAGTAAAAGTAAGGCACAAAAAATCTGGAACAAAAACTGCAGACAGGGAAGAGCAGGTGAAGTCCAAAATCACAGGATACAGGAGCGAGGAGCACAACCGGAACGGAAGTGTTTGCAACGCAAGGAACAGAAGACCAACTGTGCTTATATACTGACAAACAGAAAGTGACATGCAGGAAGTAATGAAGACACCGTCCTGGATTGGATTGGGAAAAGCCACGTTAAAGTAAATGGAAAAATAGCCGTAGTATAAAAAGTAGGGAGCAAGGCATGCAGGGAAGGAAACACAGACTCCTGGGAAAGAGAAAATATGGCCAAGAAGAAAAACATAAGAAAAAGAGAAAAAAGAAGAAAAACAGTAAAAAACAGGTAAGAAAAACTAGGGTGGGTAAAAGGTGGGCGCAGCGTGAAACAGAGCCCAAAGGGAAAGTTTCAAGTCGCGCTGCGACCCAAAAAACAGGTTGCGACCCAAAAAGAGGCCAATGGCAGAAACGGCTGTCCGAGACGCGGACCACCGCTCTGACCGCGGCCCGCAAGTAGGACGCCACCGGTCTTCGTGGCGTCACAGTAGGTACCCTCCCTGAAGCCCTAGGCTTGTAAGGAAAATGCTGAAAAAAAGTGCAGACCAAGCGATGAGCATGGACTGAGGAAGCATCCTCCTACGAACAATCAATAATGGGGTATTCTTTCCAGCGAATCAAGAATGGAGACGATTCTGAAAATTGTGAGAATCACATATCTCTTGTACTTCATACTCATGATGGCCATCAACCAAAAGAGGCGGAGGACAATGGGCATTTCTCGTGTAGGGATCAGGAACAAAAGGTTTGAGTTGAGATACATGAAAAACAGGATGAACATTCCGAGACAATGGTAGACTAAGTCGAACTGAGACTGGGTTTAATACCTGCAGGATTCTAAAAGGGCCATAGTAACGGGGTTTGGACTTATTCTGGGGCAGGCGAAAAGGCAAAAACTTAGAAGAAAGCCAGACCTTGTTCCCAGGCTGGTAAGATGGTGCAGGACTATGCCGAGTATCAGTTACCTTCTTCATGTAGCATTTTGTAGCTAAGAGATTGGTACGTAGCAGGTCCAGAACCTGATGGAAATTTCGAACAACTGAGGTAACTGCAGGAACACAGGAATCCCTACTAATGGTGGTAGGAAAAGCTGTAGGGTGGGAACCATAAGTGCAAAAAAAAGGTGTGGACTTTGTTGCATTATGGACTGTATTATTATAGGAAAATTCAGCCAATGGTAGATATGAAGTCCAATTACTTTGAGTTGCATTACTACTGCAGAGAAGATACTGTTGTAATCCTTGATTTAGGCGTTCTGTTTGACCATGCAGATGGAACCCGGACGATGGAGCCACCTCAATGTGTAAAAACTTACAAAATGTTCTCCAAACACAGGACACATATTGAGTTCCTTGATTGGAAATGATTACTTGAGGGAGGCCATGCAATCGAAATATATCTTGTAGAAATGCTTGACTCATTTCCTAAGCGGTGGGTAATTTCTTTAGGGCAGAAAAATGAGCCATCTTAGTAAAAGAGAGAACTGTTACCATTATGACCTGATAACCCGCAGAGGATGGCAATAAACATATAAAATCTGTGGTAAACGTATGCCATGGAACGGATGGCACAGGCAAGTGCATCCATAAACCTCCTGGCTTAGTCCGAGGTGTCTTAGTTTGAGCACATATTGGGGAAGATCTTACATATGGTTCAGCATCAGATTTCAACGTGGACCACCAAAAGAAGTGAAGGAGCAGTTCCTGTATGTTCATGATTCCACAATGTCCAGCAATAGGGAAGTCGTGACACATTTGCGTGGCTTAAGTTTGAACTTTCTTAGTAGGCAAAATTAAAGATGTTTTTATGATAGTAATATTCCTGATGATTCTGTTAAAGCGTTCCATTCTTCCATGGGTAATTTTGATACTCTGCTTTCACACGGTCGAGAAAGGATTGAACGACTCCCACTATTTGACATGGCTCTATGATGTGTGGATAAGTAGTATATGTGCTCTCTGGATATCGGCGGGATAAAGCATCTGCTACAACATTTTGGGATCCAGATATGTATGTTACTCCAAAATCATATTGGCTAAGAAAGAAAGCCCATCTGGCTTGCCGACTATTGCGGCATTGAAAACTGCAGAGGCATTGTAGATTGCGATGATCTGTTCTAACTTCAAAAGTTTCCTGTGAACCCATTAGAAAATGTCTCCATTCCTTGCAGGCAGCTTTTAATGCTAGTAATTCCCTCTCCAACACGGAATAGTTTCTGACAACACATGGGATAGATAAAACACAGAATGTTCGAGGTCATCATCGTCTTGCCTTTGTAGTAACATGGCTCCAATAGCTCTATTGAATGCATCAGTGACCACTATAAATTTCTTTGCAGTGTCAGGATGATGTCATATCGGAGCTTGTGTAAAGGCACATTTTAGACTCTGAAAGGCTCTTTTTGCTTCTTCCGTCCAAATGAAACCCTTCTTTAGACTTTTTTTTGATGGTCTGGGTTATCAGACCTTGTTGTTGGGCAAAGTCTTTTATAAATTGTCTGTATAAATTGGATAACCCTAGAAAGCACTGTGTCTCCTTAAAAGAAGCAGGAGAAGGACAGTCTAATATAGTTTGTACCTTTTCTGGGTCCATGGCGATGCAAACCTTGTTGATACCAAGATATTGAACCTCAGTGTTGAACTCACACTTTTCAGGCTTACAGTACAGATTGTTTTGCCTGAGTCTTTCCAGTACCTGAAGAACATGCTTAGTATGGTGTTCAGGACAACGAGAATTTACCAGAATGTCATCTAGATAGATGACAACACTTTGGTTCAAAAGATCAGGGAAAACCAAATCCATAAATCTTTGAAATATGGAAGGTGCATTGGGCAGATCAAAGGAATGACGCGGTATTCAAAATGGCCTAATGATGTACGGAAAGCGGTCTTCCATTCATCACCTTCCTTAATCCGTAAAAGTTGATGAGCACCCTGCAGATCTAACTTGGTAAATATCTTGGCTCCTTGGACTGCTTTCAAAATATCCTTAATAAGAGGTAGAGGATACCTATCCTTGATAGTAATCTTATTCAACTCTTGAAAGTCAATACAGGGGCCGAGATCTTTAGTCTTCTTTGGTACAAAGAAAAGAGGTGCCCCGGCAGGTGATGAAGAGGGAACAATCAATCCGCTTTGCATGTCTTCATCTGTGTATTCCTTAAGTACTTTTCTTTCCTGCTCTGATCATGAAAACATTCTTCCAAATGGAATTACTTCCCCAGGTATCAAAGGAATAGCACAGTCATAATCCCGATGAGGAGGCAAAATGGGTTTTTGAGATTTCTGGAACACGTCGGATTATCCCTGATAGCATCTGGGTATTCCTTGAATCATATTAATGGTACTGCTTGCTTCATTGGAAGAGAAAATCAACCCTTTTGGAGACCAATAGTAATCTGACGAATAGCAATGTAATTGACAAAAGTGGGATGAGAGTGATATGGTCCGAGTTTCCCAATTTATATGGATTATGTTGTCTTAGTCAAGGAATACCTAGAATCATTGTATGGTTAGGAGAATATATCGAGTCAAAGGCAACGTATTCCTTATGTCTTCCAAATTGCAGGCAAAGGGTAGGAGTAGTATCCACCAGTGGTCCGGAAGTTAAAGGAAAGCCATCTATTATTTGAACTTGTTCGGGGATCTCTTTAGGAACAGGGGGTATTCCTTTTTCCCTTAGCCCATTTCTTATCTAGGAACATCCCACTGGCTCCACGATCCAATAATGCAAATACTTATTCTTTCTGGTTAGGGCACTGTAGAATTACAGAAAATACAAAAAGAGCTGCAGTATCTTCTCTGGAGGAACAGATAGAAGGTATCTGCATGCCTCCCATCCCCTTCCTTCTCACAGGGGACAGGATTTGGCGTTTCCCAATGGTCTGGTGGGACGGATTGGACACATTCGAATTAGATGACCTGCACTGCCACAATAAAGACACAGGCCTTTGAGTTGTCTGTTTTCTCGTTCTGCTTCAGATAACGGTCCACGAGCAACATCAATTTGCATGGGTTCTTCCTCTGTGGAGGCTGGTTTCTCTGGTTGGTTTTCTTCAGGGTGGCGTGCAGAAGAGAGCATTGTTACTGATTGGGACTGAAACTTGGACCTTCATTTCTCCAATCTATGTTCTTGTAAATGGTACTCAATATTAAGTGCCCGGTCCATCAATTCTTTCAGTGATTCTACCGGGGTGGAATGCACCAGTTCATCCTTTATTTCGTCTCATAACCCTCGACGGAAGAGAGTCACAAAAGTGCATTTAACCCATGTGGTTTCAGCCGCTAATTATTTGAAATGGGTTATGTAGGTCATGACATCCTGATTCCCTTGTTGTATCTCACATAACGCCTCTTCCACAGCGGCTTCCAGTCCAGGTCATTCGAACATCTGTTTAAATGTTTGAAGAAAATCTAAAAAAAATTTGCATATTAAAAAGTCATTAGCAGCTACCAAAGGGGTTGCCCAGGCTAACGCTGGGCCAGACAGAGAACTTATTAAATAACCAACCTTGGTCTTATCCTGGGTAAACTGAGAGGGTTGAAATGCAAAATACACCATTAAAGAGTCCAGAAATTCCATTGACTTGTTAGGATCTCCAGAATAACGTGGTGTTGAGGTGGAGATGGTAGGTACATCAATGGATAGAAACACCAGAGCTTGTCTCAGAGCAGTATTTTCGGCACGCAGTTCCTGTGCCTGTTGCTGTACTGTATGAAGCATCGACTGTGCAATTTCCACAACATCTTCAGGTGGCCCTTCCATGGTTCCAGAGCAATGCAGAAGTGTTTGGCATTGCAATCTGTCATGACCTGAATGTTTCTTACCACTGTAATCTGCCAGTCTCTGGGCACCACCAGGTTTCTTGCTTGTTCTGGATTGACCAAGGTATGGGCGACCCTTTCCAGTAGCCACGGTGCTACTGATAATAGAACACCAAGCAGGCCGTAACCTCCAGAAGGAGTCCCAGAGGAAAAAACCCAAACTTGGAAAAAACCTCAGATCAAGGAACTCCTGAAAAAGATAAAAGGAAAAGAAAAAGTAAGGCACAGAAAATCTGGAACAAAAACTGCAGACAGGGAAGAGTAGGTGAAGTCCAAAATCACAGGATACAGGAGCGAGGAGCACAACCGGAACGAAAGTGTTTGCAACACCAGGAACAGAAGACCAACTGTGCTTATATACTGACAAACAGGAAGTGGCATGCAGGAAGTAATAAAGACATCATCTTGGATTGGGAAAAGCAACATTAAAGTAAATGGAATAATAGCTGTAGTATAAAAAGTAGGGAGCAAGGCATGCAGGGAAGGAAACATAGGGGGTTATTACAACTTTGGAGGAGGTGTTAATCCGTCCCAAAAGTGACGGTAAAGTGACGGATATACCACCAGCCGTATTACGAGTTCCATAGGATATAATGGACTCGTAATATGGCTGGTGGTATATCCGTCACTTTACCGTCACTTTTGGGACGGATTAACACCTCCTCCAAAGTTGTAATAACCCCCATAGACTCCTGGGAAAGAGAAAGAGAAAATATGGCCAAGAAGAAACAAATAAGAAAAAGAGAAAAAAGAAGAAAGGAATAAAAACAGTAAAAAACAGGTAAGAAAAACTAGGGAAGTAAGAGGTGGGCGCAGCGTGAAACAGAGCCCAAAAGGAAAGTTTCAGGTCATGCTGCAGCCCAAAAAACAGGTTGCTACCCAGAAAGTGGGCCGCCGATCTGACCGCAGCCCGCAAGTGGGATGCCGCAGGTCTTCGTGGCATCACAATAGAACCTACACTGATCACAGCATTTGTAGCCTTGGTCTCAGCCTACAGTGATGTCAGAAGTTGTATCCCCTGCGTGTGCCTATGACAGTCATGGCAGTTGTTACCCATGTCCAGGCATGTAGTCATTATGACAGTTGTAGTCCTTGTCTAGGCCTTTGGTATTCATTACAGATATAGCACTCTGTATAGCCTTTGGAAATCACAGAGTTGAAGACCCGATTGGGTCTACATTAATTACACAGTAGTGGTTCCATAATGGCAGAGCAGTGTGGCCCACATTACACAAGGATCCTTTCTAGCTAATTCTTGTGCAGTAAGCTTTAGATGAATGTCCCACAGTCACTGGTGTCATACTGAGCTTCTCTCCTCTTAGACAGTCTCTCCTCCTAAAGGGCGAGGCAGATTCCTTACCTTCTCAGCAGACAGGATATTGGAGCAAATACACAGCCCCTCCAGCAGAAAGATAGACTTCAGGTGATGTCCCCTCACCTCTGTCAGTGAGGGTGATGTTTGGAGATGGAGGGCGTTCCAGGATCTGGTGGCAATGAGGGAGAAGTAGTGGCCTCCGCTTTGGCTACGATGGATGAGCAGTGTTTGTGCTAGGGCAATGAAGGCAGAGCAAAGGTTTCTGGATGGTTGTTGGTAGTTCAGGCAGTGGTTCATGTCTGCTGGTCATTGGGCATGGAGGTCTTAGTAGGCATGCAACAGTAACATTAATTGGCCTCTTTTCTGAACTGGAAGCCAGTGGAGGTTTCTCAGGTGTTGAATAATGTGGATATGTTTGGGTAGGTTGAGGATCAATCTGGCTTCTGCATTGCCTGGAGCCTTCTCATGATCCCAGTGGTGGTTCTTGAGTACAGTGCGCTGCCGTAGTCCAATTGGCTGGTGATTAAGGTTTTCTTTTGCTGAAAAGGAGACAATATGAAGATTCTTCCGAGCAGGCAGAGACGGTAGAAACAGATGGAGAAGTCTGTGGTGATCTGTCATTACATGGTGAGTTTGCTGTCCAGGATTACTTTTCTGTCAACTAGTTTAGGGTCAGACCACTCAGTGAAAATAGGGACTGATATGTTAGGGGACTTTCAAGTGAATTTGCTGGCCCAGAACCATCAGGCAATTTTAAACTGCAAATCTGGATCACCCAATGATCCTTGTCCCCCTTACGTCCTGCATAAGGTCAAAGATACAATTACTCCAGTGATAAATCAGATACTGATCATTTCTTTGAGAACAGCAGAGGTCCCGTTGGAATGGGAATCGGCCATAGTCAAACCTCTGAAGAAGAAACCTCATATAGACCCTACCATTTAAAAAAACCTATGCTCCATCTCACTGTTGCCAGCCTTGGGCAAAATAATGGAAAAGCTGGTCAACACTCAATTAATCACCATCATAGAGAAAGCTAATGTATTGAACCCTCAGCAATCTGTGTTTCTCCCAAAGCATGCTACGGAATCTGCTTTGGTGGAAGTTGAAGATGCTTTAAAATGAACATTGGACACAGGAAAGGATGTCTTATTGATTTTATTGGATTTATCTGCAGCATTTAACACCATCTCCCATGAGATTCTCCTTCAGCATGTCAGAGATTGTGGAATTGTTGGATCAGCTTTTTCCCTAAAGTAATTTCTTACCAATAGAAGACAGATGGTCAAGTTGGGACCATATCTTTCTGAAGAATCCAGTTACATCTGATGTTCCACAGGGCTCCACTTGAGACCTATTCTATTTAATGTTTATATGTCCCTTAATTTCTCTAATCTCTTCTTTTGGAACAGATACAATATCTTATGCCCATGATACTCAGATGGTATTATCACTGGATAAATCGTCACTGGGATCAGACCAGAATTTTAAAAACCATTTAACGGCCACTATCCAGTGGATGCATGCCAACCATCTGAAGTGTAGCTCAGATAAAATCGAGATCATGTTTTTCAGCAAAGCTAATGATTTTGTGCCCTCTCAGTGGTGACCAGACCCCACCCCCTCACCCCCAGCTACAGTTGAGGGTGTCAGAAACTTGAGGGTAACATTTGACGTCTTATTGTCCTTTCGTCTATAGGCCTTGTCAGTTGCAGGGGCCTGTTTCAATCTAATTAAACCCCTCAAGAATTTATATGATCTCTTACCTTTATCTGCCAGAAAAACGGTTGCCTGTGCACTTATCACCTCCAGGTTATACTATTATAATAGTTGTACGCAGGCTTGTCCAAGCAAATCAAATACAAACTACAAATGGTCCAACATGCAGCTCACAGAACAGTTCTCAAACTACCTGTAAGGTCATCTGCCTCTGCCGAGTTAAAAACCTTAGACTGGTTTCCAGTCCATAAGAGAATTCTGTTTAAACTTCTTCTTATGACTTTCAGAACTTTCACTGCGACCAGTCCCAAATTTCTTACAACTACGTTTATCCATGACATGTCTGGCAGTTTCTTGAGATCTTCACAAGCAAATCTGATTAAACCAGGGTCCTTTCAAATTAAAAAACATAGGACGAAACTCTCTCTCTGTTCTTGGCATTAGAGCTTGGAATGCCTTTCCCTGATATCTCAGGTTTATAAATGAGGAACTGACTTTCAGAAAACAACTAAAAACCTGGATTTTAGATATCCCTGATACTCTGTGTTATTCCCTGATCCTGTAAACATCTCGCAGGTGTCATCATCTTTCTCTTTTAACAGTTTTCTTTTGATTCGCTGAAGATCCAGGATGCTCCCTTAGGAGTGAAAAGTTGTACTATATAAATGTGGATAGAAATAGTAATAGAAAAGATGCTAAGGTTGTGGGCATGTTTTTTTGGTGTGGGAGTGGGTCAGAGTTCAGCGGACCATCAAGTGTTGTTCCAGAGGAGGCTTGGTTGCCCTCCATCCAGTCCGTGACATCTTACATGCAGTTACGGAAGTTAGTCTTACTGGTCGTGGGGTCTGCTGAGAGCATGAGGATGGACTGGGTATCGTCAGCGTAGGAAATAATGTTGAGATTGTGGGTTCTGATAAGGTTGTCTAGAGACATCATGTAGGTGTTGAAGACGGCACGGCTGAGGGATGAGCCGTGAGGTATGCCACAGATGGTGCTTGTGTGTTCCGAAGTGAAAGGCGGTGATCAGATTTTCTGCATTTGTCCCTTGAAGAATGATGCAATCCACCTGTGTATGTCTCCCCGGATCCCGATCCGGTGCATTCTCTTGATTTGTGTGTGGTGGGATATGGTTGTCAAAAGCTGTGGAGAGGTTGAGGAGGATCAAGGCCCACGATTCTCCACTGTCGAGCAGAGTCCGGATGTCATCAGTGGCAGCGCTCAGTGTGGTCTCAGTGCTTTGGTTGGAGTGGAAACTGGATTGGGAGGTGCCTAGCAGGTGTTTGGTGAGCTGTTGCTTGATGGCCTTCTCCAGGACTTTGGCAGGGAAGGGGAGCAGTGAGATGGGGCCGTAGTTCTGGAGTTCGCTTGGGTTGGTGGAGGGTTTCTTGAAGAGAGGTCTGATTTATGCATGTTTCCATGCATCGGGAAAGGTGGCTGTGATGATGGCCTCATTGAGGATGGTTGTGTTAGTGAATGATTTTGTTGCACCCTCGGTTGAAGAGGCGGTGGGGACAGGGGTTTATAGGTGTTCCCAAGTGAATGGAGTTCATGATGGCTGCGGTGATCGGTGTGGTGAGCTGTTCCCATGTGGTGAGTTGCTGGGCAGGGCAGGCTTCCTCTAGGGTGAGGAGGCTGAGGAGGTCTGTGGGTTGGGGCTTAAAGTTCCAGTAGATGGTGGGTATCTTGTTGTGGAAGTGATTCGCTATGGTTTTGCAGAGGTCCTGTGAAGGAGGGCTTGTGTTCTCAGTGGCTATTGAGCAGGAGACCTCTCTGGTGATAATGAAGAGTTCTTAGGAGTGGCTGGCACTCGCTGGTATGTGGATTCCAAGGGCATAAGTTTTCACGTCTTTGAGTCATTGGTGGTATTGGGTGATGGCTGACTTGAATGTGGCTCAGTTTGTAGCATCTTTGTTAGTGTGCTAGCTTCTTTCCAATTGTTTGCATCTCCATCGCACTGTTCTGAGTTCTGATGTGTACCAGCTGGCTTGTTTGATGGATCTGTGGATTTTGGATGTTTTAATGGGGGCAACCAGGTCAGTGGCGTTGGTGATCCAGGTGCTGAAGTTCTGGAATGCTTGTTCCATGTTGTTTGCAACTTCGGGTTGGGTGATGTAGAGGGCATCCATCCATTATGTCTGTGTCACTTTGCTCCAGCTGCGGAACAGGGTTTGGGGGGGGTTAGAGGTGTTGCATTGTACACCTGTGATTGCGAAGTGAATGATGTAGTGGTCGGTCCAGGTGAGTTCTGTGGCATGGCTGTATCTGACTCTGTTGCTGGACGTGAAGATAGGGTCCAGTGTGTGTTCTGCTACCTGTGTGGGGTCCGAGACAAGCTCGGTGAGGCCAATGCTATTTACTCATCCCAAGAGATTGGTGTAGTTGGTATCTCCCAAGTCATCCAGGTGGAAGTTGAGGTCTCTGAGGAAAAAGTAGTGCTTCTGCTCAACGGCAAGTAGGGCGATAAAGTCTCTGATGGTGTCGCTGAACCCGGTGTGTGGTCCGGGGGGTCTGTAGGCATAAGCCTTTTCCACATGTCACCAAGTAAAGAAGACAGCCAGCAATGAGACTGATCCCCATAGCTCCCCTTCCTGTATAAAATCTGCGCTTGATAGAATGCAAATACGATTGTGGTCCTTCTGTAAGAGAGACTGCATAATAATGCACTTTTATTGCAACCTATAGACCTCTCATACAACAGTAGACCCACACACACCATATGCATTCTGTTCCTTTTGCTTAAACAGTCTCTGAAATATTGGCAGGCCTGCAAGCCGCAAACAGACACTTAACTAGAGGCCAAACATTATCGCAGTGAGGCAAAGAAAAAAGAGATAGGGGGAATACTTAAATTAATCTCAGCCACTGGTAATTACTCAGAATGCATCCCAGTCCATTGTTTTTTTCCCTATAATACCACCTCAAATTAAACCCAGCCATAGACAAATCAACTGTGACCCTGCTTCAATAGAAACAGTGCATCCTGAACTGCCAGGCCAGGTCCTGTTCGAACCAGAACAGAAGATCAGTTTTGGCCTATTTGAGCATCTTCAGTCGAGTGCAGTTGGGTTCCAGTGGCAGAGTGAGCATGGGACCCATGTCTGAGCAGACCCGTCACAATTAATACATTACATTAACGTAAACATGTAAGCAGTGGGTGGAATGATTGTATTATTCTCAGCCACTGCTAATTACTTAGACCACATCCCAGTCCATCTTGTTTTTGGCCACCATGCCACAACAGATTAAACCCAGCCATATGCAGGTCAGCCTTCGCCTACTCCAATAGGAACAGTCCAGCCCAGTGGTTAAACATAATCACAGGGCACCACACCGCTGTTACTTGGTATTGAGAGAGCGTAGCTTATATAATCAATATTAACATAAAATGTTTACGAACTAATGTATAATAATTCTTTAAAAAAATGGGGCTCAAGGTGAATTGAAACCGCACCTTCTTCCTTAATTATATATATGCAATTTATGACACTTTTTGGTGCACGGGTCGTGAGGGCCAACCCCCTAGACCTCAAATAGCCATGGGCTCATAACATTGAAAAGGAGACCAAGCACATCGAAGTGTCCATTTATATCCACAAAATTATCACATTTCTTCGAAAATCACATAATTCAATAGAGTTCCTATGAAAACTTTTTGTTCTTTATTTATCCACAATGACAATATCTAATCCATCATAGCCAACGCGTTTCGTCCTCACGGACTTCTTCAGGGTTATAAAAAATATACAAATACATAAAATATCAATCAATATAATATTCTATATACATCCTCCATCCATATTAAATATAAAATGCCGTGAAAAAATTAAAATCATCAATAATCACCATCATGGTAATTTTTAATTTCATTAAAGAAATTAAACTAATGAATTAACTTATAGAAAAATATAAATAGAGGGAAAAAGGCTAAAATATTTTTTTTTTATTTTAATTTTTTTAATTAATTGCAATAATTTCCAACATTGTCAGTTTTTTATTTATTTCTTCATTTCCTTCACTTCCTCCAAAACTACCTATGTCATCTTATTATGTATTTTATTTTGTTTTAAACTCTTCATTTTTATATTTTTTTTATATTTAAAAATATATATATATATATCAAATGTTGTAAAAAAATGTGTTTCTTAATATTGTAATTGCATATATGTTACTTCCTACAAAGTGACAAACTTTATCCTCCACATTTAACTTAATTTTGGTTATCAATTAGTTTTAATTACAAACAACTCCAAATTTCAAAGATTTATTTTGTATTCTTCTAATTCTAATCTTTCAATATTTCCAACATTATTCAATTTCTATTAGAAGTAAGGCTACATATACATTTTTTATTGTCAATTGATCATCTACTAGGACAAAATAAAGATGGTACACACTATTACAGAAGAAACATTAACCCATACCTCATAATTGCAGTATGTAACGCGCTCCACGGCAGAACGCCATCCGATCTCCTGTCGATGAAACCGATTGTGTTCTCACACATCGTTTTTATACTTGCACTAACCATTTCCACCTGAAGCAAACTGAAACATTTCTTTTGAGATATATAACTGTGGCGGCCATTTTGAAATGGCACTTGGACCACACTTTTATATAAGCTTTGCACTGACGATTTCATATATATTATTATTTGGTCGCCCACTAAAACAAAATAGACAGTGCCTACAATAACATATGGCAAAAATGTCAATTATTACACCAGAAACACTGATCCATACCTCGCACTTGCAGCATATAATATACTCAACATGCTAATAAAATCTCATTTTTTTAGCATGTGATGATGGCAGCCATTTTGAAGAGGCACCTTTTGCCATATATTTATATGAACTCTACATAAACAGGTTAAATATATGTTGTTATTTTATCATCTTATTACAACAAAGTGTGCGTTTTTATACTTGTGCAATCACTAACATCTGGGGCAAATTAAAAAACCTTAGAAAACCTCATTTTTTAAACCATGTGAAAGTGGCGGCCATTTTGAAATGGCACCTTTTATGTATAATGCACTCGGCATGACAGTAAAATCTCATTTGAAAACATATACTGGTGGCGGCCATTTTAGAGAGGCACCTTTTACCTTATATTTGTACAGAATCTAGATAAGTGAATTTGATGTAAGTTGTTATTTTCATCGTCTACTAAGACAAAATAGATGTTTTAATACTTGTATGATCGCTTCCACCTTGAACAAGCAAAATGACCTCATTTTAAGACATATAACAATAACAACGTTTTAAACCTCGTTTTAAAATATATAACAGTGGCGGCCATTTTAGAATCACACTTTTAATTTTCCCCACATTTATATTGATCATGTACAAAGAGCTCTAAAAGATATATTATTGTTTTGTCTTCTACTAAAAGCGTTCAGCATAAGCCGCGCGTTCAGCTCGGGCCGCGCTTCGCGTCCTTAAGACGTGGCGCGCCCCGAGCCTTTCCTGCACCCTACGAGGCCCCAGAGCTTACTTGGGGCCTCGCTCTGTTCTCTCCCTCCGTTTCTGTTAGGGTCTCCTGACCCCTCTTACCTGTTGTGGCTCCTTTCTTCTTTCTTCTGTCTTCTTTCTTTTTGGGTCTGTTTTTTGCACTTTCCTTTATGTCTTTTCCCCTTCCCAGGTTACCCTTGTCTTCCCAGCATTCCTCCTTCCCTATTGTCTATGGTTTCTATTCTATTCTATTCTATCTACTTTTCCCTATCCAAGATGGTGTCCTTTTTCTTCCTGTGGGTCACTTCCTGTTTTGTGGTATTTAAGGGTGTTTTTTTCTTCTCTTCATTGCGCTGCAACACTCTCTGTTCAGATGGTGTCCTCGCTCCTGATTTCCTAGCCTTTGGTTCTGGAATTCGCCATTTCTGTGTTATTTACGTCAGTTCTTTTTGATTCCTGTTCCTCTGTTCTTGTTTTCAGGAATCCTCTGTGAATCTTCTCTTGGAGGTTTTTTCCCCTTCTTCTGAAGGGGTTTTTTCCCTCTGGCGCTACTTTCTTTAGGTCACGGTCTGTTCTTGGCGTTCCATTGCCTACAGCACCGTGGCTAATAGAAAGAGTCGCCCCTTTTTGGGCCAAAGCCGAACCCTCAAGATCCACGCCTCTAGATCTGCAAACTCCAGGCGCAAGCAGCACGTGAGTCGTGATAGATTGCAGCGCTTTCACCGTTTATTTCCTTTCAAACCAGGGCCTTTGGGAGGGGGGCCTACTGTCGCGCCGCACCGCGCGGCGCGGGCCGAGCGTTCGGCACAAGCTGCGCGTTCAGCTCGGGCCGCGCTTCGCGTCCTTAAGACGCGGCGCGCCCCGAGCCTTTCCTGCACCCTACGAGGCCCCAGAGCTTACTTGGGGCCTCGCTCTGTTCTCTCCCTCCGTTTCTGTTAGGGTCTCCTGACCCCTCTTACCTGTTGTGGCTCCTTTCTTCTTTCTTCTGTCTTCTTTCTTTTTGGGTCTGTTTTTTGCCATTTCCTTTATGTCTTTTCCCCTTCCCAGGTTACCCTTGTCTTCCCAGCATTCCTCCTTCCCTATTCTCTATGGTTTCTATTCTATTCTATTCTATCTACTTTTCCCTATCCAAGATGGTGTCCTTTTTCTTCCTGTGGGTCACTTCCTGTTTTGTGGTATTTAAGGGTGGTTTTTTCTTCTCTTCATTGCGCTGCAACACTCTCTGTTCAGATGGTGTCCTCGCTCCTGATTTCCTAGCCTTTGGTTCTGGAATTCGCCATTTCTGTGTTATTTACGTCAGTTCTTTTTGATTCCTGTTCCTCTGTTCTTGTTTTCAGGAATCCTCTGTGAATCTTCTCTTGGAGGTTTTTTCCCCTTCTTCTGAAGGGGTTTTTTCCCTCTGGCGCTACTTTCTTTAGGTCACGGTCTGTTCTTGGCGTTCCATTGCTTACAGCACAGTGGCTACCAGAAAGAGTCGCCCCTTTTTGGGCCAAAGCCGAACCCTCAAGATCCACGCCTCTAGATCTGCAAACTCCAGGCGCAAGCAGCATGTGAGTCGTGACAAAAACAGGATAAAATATACCTGCTGCAACATATAACAATAATGCAAATTATTAAAGTGGAAACACCAGTCCATACCTCATGGTTAATACCTATAACGTGTTCCACTGCCAAAAGCCATCAGGCCACACATCACTAAGACGTTGATTGTATTTTTATACATCATTTTAATACTCATACTAGACACTTCTACCTAACGCAGTTATAGAAAACCTCACTTTAAATCATGTAACAGTGATAGCCATTGAAAAGTGGCACTTTTAACCACACTTCAATAAGTTCCCAAAAAATAATGACATTTGCTATTAATATTTAATCCTTCTTGCACTGTTCGTAATCTATTTATCCATTTTGCCTCAGCTTTTCTTAATGTCAATTCCCTGTCGCCTCCCCTTTCATCACGAGATACATGTTCTAAACCATGAAACCAAATCTGAGTGTTGGTGGGATGGGAAGACTGTACGTGTGTAGCCACAGGATGTTTGAATTGTC
Organism: Pleurodeles waltl; assembly: GCF_031143425.1. NCBI lineage: Eukaryota > Metazoa > Chordata > Amphibia > Caudata > Salamandridae > Pleurodeles > Pleurodeles waltl. The sequence continues at coordinate 414,229,590 of NC_090437.1, read as the reverse complement.
TTGTTATAATAAATATTGATGACATTATTGATATATTGATTGACATGTTGATTAGCTATCTCGTCCAAAGGTGTCTTTAATCAGGGTCGAAAGATTCATTGGCCTAACATGAGTCACAAAGTGTATAAATTAGGCATAAAGGGACGGGTCAACAGTTCTGGTAGCAGAGCAACGGTTTGGCCCTTTGGGGGCCCTAGGACGGAGGATCATTGTTTAGACTTGTTTTTCGACGTAATGCAAATTGGAGGTATGATGTCTTTCTAAATTCCCCATGACTTCCCCGAATCTCAGAGCCTGCTTAAATGAGTTGGGTATGTTCTCGGTATTTTAGTATGTGTGGTGTAGAATTTGCGCTTCCTCAGCTTCTGCATATTGCAGGTGATTTGTGAAGTTTGTGTGTTTAGGCCAGGTAATGTTGTTTTAGTAGGAGTGGGCGCACTCTGCAGTATGAGAGTAGGGAAGTCGGCGAACTTCATGTGAGTGTGGCGCTTGGTGCTCAGAAAATTATCCATGTGGTTGTTGGTGATGTACGGACCCGTCGTGGTCTAAGACTCCGGAGTATATTGATAAGTGTAGGAGACACTTCAGTTTATGTTGTAACTTGTGCGGTTTAATAGGTCAATCGGGCGTGGTTGGCAAGTCAAGTTTGAGTCAAAGTGTGGAAGTGAAACCTTCGATGGAGATTTGGCAAGTTCTAAAGTGCACTAGAACGAACCATTGACAAGTCGAGAGTAGGATTTGCGGGTCAAATTCTGCTTGCGTATGCATGAGCTGAGAAGGAGAGAGTAGCGGCCGAGGCTTCAAGTGAAATCTCTGTAAAGTTCTGAAGCGATTGTGTACCCTTCCTGTAGTAAATCAACAAATTTGGGGTTTTGTTGTTAAAGGTGCTCGCAATAATTTGCATTAGTTTGGTGTGAATCCAGTGTAAGGAGGATAAGCCGCAAGACTTTGTCAGCTGCAGTGTGTGTGTGTGAGTGTGACGTCAGTTGACCCGCGCTGGGATAGGTCAGTTGCCGATAGGCGTCACGCATGGATTGGCAGCCGTCCGTGAGAGGCAATTGGTTGAGAAAAGTGGGTGAAGAGTGTTCTGGGAATTAAAGTCACTTCCTGATTAGATTCTAAAGCAAAATAAAAGACGCAAAAATGAAATTTTTCAAGGCTTTAAAGAGTGCTTGGAAGTGAGATACATATATTATGGCGAGTGAAGGGGAGCCTACACCGCCTGAGGGTACTCCAGCTTATATCGTAATGGAGGAAAAGGGAGTCGCGCCATGTCTTTGGATGAAGCAGTGGTGCAAATTAACAGAGAAGGAGGGATGTTTAGCGTTTCCGGAGCACGGAAGGTTTAATACGAGAATTTTGGGGAATTTGCAGTGGATGTTAAGTTTGCAAAAACCGCCCCTGAGTCCAGCTCAGTATGAGGCATTAGCAATCTGGGATTTGATGCCCATTCGACAGAGACAGCAGAAATTTTAGAGGAGAATGAAAAGAGCAGAAAAGACTTTAGCTGAGGCTAGATGGAATAACGAGACCAGGATGTGGAGAAGGGGAATAGTTGACGGACTTAAATTGTTCCCGGCAATAGCTCAAGAAGATGAGACACAGGGAAAGAAAGCTCCTTGTAAGACAGATAAGGGTTCTAGTAAGACGAAAGAGACACAGAAGTCTTGGGTAGATGAAGATGACTCAGACGATGAAGAGTTTCTTAATCAGTTGTTACATGATCGCCGCCACCATATACTATAAATGACACTGCACCGAGCACTAGTGCGGGTCCTGAAGGTCTGGCACAGAGTAAGGGAATTACAAATACAGTGCAGCCAAGTGATACAGTTTTGATACAAAATGGTGTCAGTGTACCCACTGCACCAGACACGCAGATACAGTTGCAACCTCTGCTGATTCAGAGGCTCTATCCAGACGTCCCAGTACTAGAGACAACTACGAGTCTGATGGTGCCGCCTGATCCAGTCTATACGAGATCGAAGTTAGTCCAGATGGAGCCAACTCCACAATTGCTGCCCCAGCTGCAGCAACAGATGGTTCTGAGTTACACTTCTGTTGTAGGATCAAAGTCAGTAGTTACAGCACCTATGATGAATCAAGCTATGGGAGTTAATGCTCCACAGGGTTTGGGACTTGGACAGTCACCAGCTGCTATATCATTGCCAATTACTGTTGGTCTACCAGTACCGCTGTATGCGCAAGATAAGCCTGGCGTATGTGATCAGGGAGTAATGACCCAGGAGGTGATAAGAGGAGGGTCTATCGGAAACCTGCAGGGAATAACACAGGGAAGTCAGTCAGCCGAAAGGTCTAGATCCTTGCTAGACTTTAGTCTGATTGGGGTTCCTTTGGAAACAATGAGGCAAGCAGGGTTAGGTACGCTAACCCCACAAATAATGAGTACAAATACGACACAAACACCCATGGTGCAGTCTGGAAATATTTTGTTGCAAGGCTTAACAGTGCAACAACTGAATGAGTGATTAAACAAGCTCAACACTTCGCAGACTACTACAGTGTCCACGGAGAAGTCAGAAAGAGATGAGTATCTGCATTTTGTGAGACTGGGTGTAGAAGCTGCAGAACTAGTAGATAGGACAATGGGAGTGAACAGATTAGAGTCATACACAGAAGCAGAGTTGAGGTACCTATGCCCTAAGATAACCAGAGAAGTGAGCATGGTGCATCAGAGGTTAGCGAACCTGGCAGATAAATATGGCATAGACATAGAAAGTACAAAACATTTGAAGAGGATCTACAGGTTCGATTTTGAGCCAAAAGACTTCGAACACATGAGATCTACTGGGATGAAAGCACATCTCAAGGAAATACTGCAGAGTGCTCAGATTTGGGGAGCCTTAGAAAAGTGGGAATGCAGATGGGCAAAGAAGAGAGATAAAGAGAAAGGTGATGGTCCGGAGACAAGGCAGGCTAAAACCGCACCAGACACGGGAACAATAAAGATGTTACCAATGAGAGAAACAGCTGCAGGGGTTTTAGTCCATGTACCATGGTCTAGGGTGACATCCTATCATTCACAAATGATTATCCCAGGTTGAGGGAGAAGCCGATAGAGTGGTATCAGCAGACAGACAGGTTTGTGAAACTTGCAAAATGTCTCTGGGAAGACTTGAATACCCTGTTTGAGATTATCGTTCCACCTGACTTATGGCTTGAGTGCAAGAGAGGTGTGGACTGGCCGACAGAGGAGCCGGCAAGGGATAAGGTTACTGGAGCACCATCACAAGAGGTGATGAAGTATTATCATAAAGTGATTGAGTTCCTGAAGCAGAAAGTGTCGCCGAAGGTTACTGATTGGCAGAAAATCGATCGAACATCACAGGAAGCCAAAGAGTCGATTCATGCTTACTATGAGAGATTGTTAAAGGCGTTCAAACATTACAGTGGCACTGAAGTCATTGAGCCGAAAGACATGAATCATCTCGTGTTCAGGTTTGTTGAAGGGCTGAGACCAGAGATTAGTCAGATGATTAAGAATCATTTGATCTGTTGGCAAGCGAAGCCGAATGATGAGGTGTTGCAGTATGCAAAATACTGTAGTGACGAGATTGAATTGAAGCAGAGAAAGTTGAAGGAGAAAGTGATGGTGATGCAGATTAAGGCAGCGCAGGCAGGGATGCAGGGAAATGGAATCCAGCAGGTAGTACAGCAGCAACCGCAAGGAAATGGAATGTTTCAGGCGCAACCAAGAGGACGAGGTCGTGGAAGTTTTGTGAACAGGGGTCCGGATATTAATACCGTTGTGGTCCAAAATGATGTGCAGGGGATGAAAAAGGTGTCGCCATGTCACGCATGCGGGGCCGTGGGGCACTGGAAGCGGGAATGTCCAATGGTGGTGCAGGATGGTGTTGTTCAACAAAGCAGTGATGTCAGTACATTTCAAAATATGAGGGGTCCAAAGGTGAGAGGACAAAATCAGAACTTCCAGAATAACATGGTTCAGATGCAGGGGTTACAGCCCATGCAGCAGATATAAATGCCGCATGTCCAACCAGCACAGGTGCAACAAGTACAACAGCAGATTCCCATGGTACCTAGACAGCAAATGCAGATACCATTAGCTCCATTGGGACAGCAACAGGTAATGCTTCCTCAACAGGTCACAGGTCAAACAATGAGTCAAAATAACACAGTACAACAGTTCCCATTGCGGGATGGAATAAACGATGAATGGTCGGATGATTGTTCAGACAGTCAGGAGTGCAGGCTTGCAGCGTCCTTAGAAGTAGATCAGAGGGGTCCCTATGGTAGAGGGAAAGGTGATGGGACATAAGGTTTCATTCCTGGTTGACACAGGGGCTACACGCTCTACAGTCAGAAGTGCAGAAGTTCTGAAATTGCCACTTTCGGGGTATACCATAATGGTGGTAGGAGTAGCAGATCAGTTCCTGACAAACGCGATTACAGATCCGGTTCAAGTTGAGATTGGCAACTTCCAGGGATTACATAAATTTGTAGTCTGTGATTCGAGTCCTGTATCCCTACTGGGAAGAGACTTACTGTGCTAGATGAGGTGTTCAATTACCTGTTCCAACAATAGAATTGAGGTACAGACAAACAGTGATGATGAAGGGGAGGATGTTCAGATCTCTGAAATAGAGACAGAAATGGCAAATGAGGAATACCCTTTGATAACCTTATTGTCAATGCTTACAGTGAACAACTTACCAGCTGACTTGCAGGGAACAGTGACAGAGAAGGTGTGGGACCTGACAGGAAAGGAAGTAGGGCTAATAAAAGGAGTAGAACCAGTCAAAGTAGAGTTTAAACCAAATGCAGTGTTTCCCCAGGTACCGCAGTACCATATGGCACAAGATGTCCTTATACAAGTAACGCAGATAATTGCGGACTTTGTGAAGCAAGGGGTTCTGAAAGAAGTATTGAGCAGCCCATGTAATTCGCCAATAATGGGTCTGAAAAAGCCTTGTGGGAAAGTTCGAATTGTTCAAGACCTGAGAAAAATAAATGAGATTGTGGTGAAATGTTGCCTCATAGTGCCAAATCCAGCAGTGATTATGCTTCAGGTTCCGTGTGATGCAGAGTGGTTCACAGTTGTGGACCTGTCTCAAGCATTCTTTTCGGTGCCTCTTCATGAGGACAGACAATTTCTCTTCAGTTTCAAATTCCTGGATAAGGTCTACAGTTGGTGCAGAATTCCTCAGGGGTTTTCTGAGTCACCTTCCATCTTCAATCAGATACTGAAGAAGGATTTGGAGCCATTAGAATTACCTTTCAGTTCAACTCTAGTGAAGTATATTGATGATTTGTTGATTGCGTCCAGAACAAAAGATGACTGCAGGTACGACACAATTGCCTTGTTAAACCATTTGGGAAAGAATGGACATAAAGTGTCCCCAAAGAAGCTGCAATACTGTCAGAAAGAGGTGAAATACTTAGGTCACCTGAATGAAAAGGGGTCTAGGAGAATATCCAAAGAGAGAGTGACAGCTATACTGCAGATGAACCCCTGATAACAAAGAGAGATGTCAGGATGTTCCTGGGAATGGTGGGCTACTGTCGTCAGTGGATCCCTAACTTCTCGATTATCTCTAAACCTTTAGTTAAGTTGACAGTTAAGGAAGTACAGGATGGCCCGGGTACTATAACCATGTCCGAGACAGAGATGAAGGCATTCATGGAACTGAGGGAAAGTATGTGCAGGGCACCAGCTTTAGGTATGCCTGATTACACAAAGCCATTTGTTCTGTTTTGTCATGACCGTGATGCTTGTTCTTTGTCTGTCCTGACACAGGTCCATGGAGGTGCAAACCGCCCAGTAGCATATTTTTCAGCTACTTTGGACCCAGTCGCAGCAGCCTTACCAAGTTGTTTGCGTGCAGTTGCAGCAGTTGGCCAAAGCCTCACTCAGTGTGAAGGTATAGTGATGGGACATTCCCTAACAGTAATGGTCCCTCATTCAGTTGAAATCCTGCTGACCCGAACCAAGACGCAACACATGACAAATGCACACCCTACCAGATATGAAACAGTTATTCTGGGGTCTCCTAATGTTTCCCTAAAACGATGTACTGTATTGAAGCTGGCAACTTTGCTTCCTATTGAAAATGTGAACATTGATGATGCTGAGGAAGTCGAACATGATTGTCTTGAGGTAACAGATCTGTGCACCAAACCAAGACCTGACAAGAAAATGATGACATTATGGCCCTCATTCTGACTATGGCGGACGGCGGAGGCCGTCCGCCATAGTCCCGCCGACAAATGACCGCACCGCGGTCAAAAGACCGCGGCGGCCATTCTAACATTTCCTCTGGGCCGGCGGGCGCTCTCCAAAAGAGCGCCCGCCGGCCCAGAGGAAATGCCCCTGCAACGAGGACGCCGGCTCAAAATTGAGCCGGCGTAGTTGCAGGGGTGCGACGGGTGCAGTTGCACCCGTCACGTATTTCAGTGTCTGCTTAGCAGACACTGAAATACTTTTCGGGGCCCTCTTACGGGGGCCCCTGCAGTGCCCATGCCATAGGCATGGGCACTGCAGGGGCCCCCAGGGGCCCCGCGGCACCCCCTACCGCCATCCTGTTCATGGCGGGTGGCGGTAGGGGGTGTCAGAATCCCCATGGCGGTGGAGCGCGCTCCGCCGCCATGGATGATTCCCCCGAGCAGCGGAAAGTCGGCGGGAGACCGCCGACTTTCCGCTTCTGACCGCGGCTGATCCGCCGCGGTCAGAATGCTCGTGGGAGCACCGCCAGCCTGTTGGCGGTGCTCCCGGTGGCCGCCAGGGTCAGAATGACCCCCCATGTTTGTTGATGGTTCATGCTCGGTGGGAGTACTGAGAGCTGGGTTTGCCGTGTGTACAATCACCGGTATTTTAGAAGCTTCCTGGCTTGAAAGAGTGTACTCTGCACAAGTGGCAGAATTAATTGCTCTTACTAGGGCATGCCACGCATCTAAAAACCTGAAAGTCACTATCTATACTGACAGCAGATATGGATTTGGAATTGTGCATGATTTTGGCCAACTGTGGTCACAGAGGGGTTTCATGACCTCTTCTGGTTCTCCAGTGAAGAATGGCGAGAAAATTAAAGATTTGTTGCACGCGATTCAGTTACCTCTTGAAATTGCCGTGGTGAAATGCAATGCCCATGTTAAGTCACAAGACTTTGGGGGTCATTCTGACTCCCGCCGGCCGCGGTAACCGCAGGGCCGGCGGGAGCCGCCAGAATACCGCTGCGCGGTCAGAAGACCGCCGTTGTTATTCTGAGTTTCCCGCTGGGCGGGCGGGCGAACGCCAGAAGGCCGCCCGCACGCCCAGTGGGAAACCCTCTTCCACGAGGATGCCGGCTCCGAATGGAGCCGGCGGAGTGGAAAGGGTGCGACGGGTGCAGTTGCACCCGTCACGATTTTCAGTGTCTGCATGGCAGACACTGAAAATCTTGGTGGGGCCCTGTTAGGGGGCCCCTGCAGTGCCCATGCCACTGGCATGGGCACTGCAGGGGCCCCCAGGGGCCCCACAACACCCATTACCGCCATTCTGTTCCTGGCGGCGAAAACCGCCAGGAACAGGATGGCGGTAAGGGGGTCGGAATCCCCATGGCGGCGCTGCAAGCAGCGCCGCCGTGGAGGATTCCCCAGGGCAGCGGGAAACCGGTGGGACACCACCGGTTTCCCGTTTCTGACCATGCTCATGGATGCACCGCCAGCCTGTTGGCGGTGCATCCGCGGTCCCCGGCCCTGGCGGATTTTACCGCCAGGGTCGGAATGACCACCTTTGTGTCAATGGGAAATGGATATGCAGATCAGGTTGCAAGGTTTTGTGCATTAAACTGTATATCATTTCGAGATCAGTGGGAATTGTTACCTGAAACAGAGAATGAAACATGCGCAGAATTCGCATTGAGAATAGTTGACACTTTAGACGAGTTAAAATCCTTGCAAGGACGTGCCAGCAGAGAGGAAAAACGCTCCTGGCAGAGAATGCAATGCGTACAGAGGTCTGATGACTTGTGGGTCTCAGAGGAGGGGAAAATGGTTTTGCCAAACAGTCTTTTGTCACAGTTTGCGAGGTTTTACCATAGTCAGGCACATCTTGGGAGAGATGCAATGATCAGGTTGTTTCAAAATCGATTGGTTCAATCCGAAATTCAGACAAGCTGCAGAAGTTATCTGTCACAGGTGCATCATCTGTCAGCAGATGAATGCGGGGTAAGGGACCGTGATGACTTTGAGCCACATAGGGAGAGCTGGAGGTCCGTTTAGCAAGATGCAGATGGATTTTATTGAGATGCCTGTGTGTGGAGGCTTGAGGTATGTGTTGGTGATTGTGTGTGTTTTCAGTCACTGGATTGAAGCTTACCCTACACATAGAAATGACAGCCTCACAGTAGCGAAACTGCTGCTCAGGGAACTAATACCACGTTTCGGGTTTCCGATCTCTTTAGAATCAGATAGGGGCAGACACTTCGACAATGAGGTGATTAAGCTCTTGTGTGCCGCACTGAACATTGAACAAAAGTTGCACTCTAGTTACGCCCTGAAGCATCAGGGCTAGTGAAGCAGATGAATGGTACCTTGAAGTCGAGAAAGGCAAAGATGTGCGCAGCTACAAATTTGAAATGGCCAGATGCATTGCCCTTAGTGTTGATGTCAATGAGAAACACACCTGACAAGAAAACAAGATTGTCTCCCCACGAGATTCGAATGGGTCGAGCTATGAGAATGCCCACAGTGCCTGCAAATGCTCTTGTGAATATCACGGATGATATGGTGTTGGACTAGTGCAAGGATCTGGCTGACATGGTCCACTCTTTCTCTCACCAGGTGGAAGCCACTACACTGCCACCGATAAATGATCCAGCTCACACTCTGAAGGCCGGTGACTGGGTTGTTGTCAAGAAGCACGTGAGGAAGTCGTGTCTGGAACCACGTTGGAAGGGGCCGTATCAAGTAATACTGACAACTACCACAGCTGTTAAATGTGCAGGTCTTCCAAATTGGATACATGCCAGTCACACAAAGAAGGTGACGTGTCCAATTGATGAGGAACTTGAATTGTCCAAAACAACAGCTGCAGAGAAGGAAGTCTCAGGGCCGGAGAGTATTCAAAGGGGAACTGAGACTGAAGGAGAGCCTGCTGAGGACGGCTTAGTCTCTCAAACAGTAAACGAGTTCCAGAGAGGTGACAGAGAGACTATCTCAGCCGAGGCAGCAAGGGAACCGAGACAAAGAGAGGTTCTCCCAGAAGCAGACAGATACGGGTTTGAAGTTGAGCCCATAACAGACCCTGAAGACGAAGGAGGTGTGGCGGAAGCAGGCCGAGGTGTTCTGACTCCTCCTGAGCCGCTTGCAGGTCCATCAAGAGAAAACACCATAGCACAAGAGAAGGGTGCTGTTCAACGTCCTGAAAGGCCAAGGAGATGGAAAACACTTAAAGGAGATAACTGGCCGGAAACACAAGCTGCAGAGGAAAGAGTGATCCCTAGTGACACAATAGAGGAAGAAGTTGATACAACCAGAAAAGAAGATCTCAGTCAAGGAGAGCTGCAGGGTGACCGCAGACTGAAAGGAAAAGAGTCGCAAACAGAAGGTACGCAGGTCCTAAATGGGCGTATGCAACATCAGCTGAATGGCAAAAAGAATTCTTGGCGTTTTGTTTTGATCAAGAGGTTCCAGGTCAATACTACAGCACCTGAATTCAACATTAGAAAGAGACTGTGTTAAAATTGAAATTAAAATTAAAAAAGTTGAAAAGCTGAGAAAAGAGACTGATAAATTACCGGATGTGACACTGATAACCTGAACTGACTTTGAAAAACCGATTATGACAAACTGCTAAACTTGATTTGACAAAAGGGTCCTGGAGTGAATGAAACGCTGTAAATACTTCCTGAGAAAGAAAGAGACTTTGCATTGAAAAGAAAAAAAAAGAAAGAAAAAAAGGAGCTTTTTATATCGTCCTCAAGTTGATTGTTTGCTTTGTATTATCTTGCCTTCTGATTCTATACAGATAATGAGTTACACTAGAGATAGTAGTAGTAAGGGTAGGACTTGTGCATGTTTGATTGTTGGTGTGGGAGTTATGTGTGCAATAATAATCATAAGTGTGATTGTGGGAATGCCATTGGTGGATAAGAAAGTGACTAACAATGCTTCAACTCCTGAAACTGCTACACTAACACCGTGGGAAAAGTTTGAGTGGGATACTAAATACTTGAATGAGGGAACTAACTCAAAAGGGGAACTATCTACTAACGTCTTCTATTGCTTGCTGAATGAGTATGTTGATGCAATGGATGCGAGAAATTGCTATGTGTGCACAAAGATTCCTTCATCAGTACAAGAAGGGGTTACTTATCATAGTCTGCCATTAACTTATGGGATAAGTTGTACTTTGCTATTAACAAGATTTTATAATCAAGAACATGTGCAATACTTTTACTCTAACTTAGATGTAGTGTTTTCTTTTGAGCCCGTGATTGAGTTTCTAAATAAATTAGCTAAAGAGCACAGCATAAAATTAGTTAGGGGTTTCTTTGAGCCGACACTGACATTTGGAACAGCTTATGCACACCGCAATAATGTCACCTGCTTACTAACACCTATAGAGAAAAGCTTCTTAGATCACACTGATGATAGATGCAAGGCATTGAAAGAAAAGCTAAAAAAGGGTTTAGAAAAATGCACGTTTTCAAATGATTATGCTTACACCGCTATAAAGACACAAGGCAAATTAGCTATAGACGCATTGCATGTAGATAGGCTTTGCATATATAGGCCAAGATCTGAGCTTGATACTTTGTGGGAACGAGTGAGTGCAGACATGTGTTTTTGTAAGTGGACGTTCATGTTAAATGGACAGGATCCAGCGATCCCTGGGATCTATTATATATGTGGACTTAATGCATATTACCCTCTTTCAAAGGGATGGTATGGGACACGTTATTTGGAAATAGTTTTCCCAAAGATCTACCAGATTGATCACTTAAAGCAAATTCCTAAAATGTCTGAATTACATCATGATAGACAGAAAAGAGAGACAGCGGCTGCTGTCGTAGGTGACATATTTGGAACCATCATTCCTTCAGTAGGGGTTATCTTAAACTCCATAAAGATTTGAAAGTTGTCTACTATTGTGGATAACATGCTGACAAACTTCACAGGGGTAATACTCCTGATGGATACTGAACTTGCTGTGGAGAGGGCTATGACTCTTCAAAACCGGCTTGCTTTAGACATTCTTTTAGCAAAGAGTGGCAGAGTCTGTAAGATGCTTAATGAGCACCATTGTTAAGCATTCATACCAGATAACAGCAGAAAAATTATAGGTATGCTTACTAACTTAACAAGAGACAGTGCAGATTTGAAAGAGCTTAAAGAACCTGAAGTGGTGGAAAAGGTGGGCAAAGGAATTACCAAAGTAGGGAATTGGTTTAGTAGAATTTGGAATGGGGTATTTGCAAAAACAATAGGGGGTATACTGATTGTTCTAATTTGCTTATTGGGACTGTGGTTATCATGCTAAATTAATAAAAGAATCAAAAGAGATTTGGTAAAACGTAATAAAAGAAAAGAAGAAAAGGAAAAAGAATAAATGTTCAAAGAAATTTGGGAAAGATCACATAAAAAGGAAGAAATTGAGATGCAAAATTTAAAGAAAATGAGAGGTTGTAAAGGGAAAGGTTTTGTGTGATGATAAGAGTCATCAAAGGAGGACTGAGAGAGCATAGCTTATATAATCAATATTAACATAAAATGTTTGTGAACTAATGTATAATAATGCTGCATAGAAAATGTACTAATGTATTTTGTTAAAACGCATGCTTGAAATGTGCCCACGGGGAGTGGCCGTCAATGTATACGGGGACTAATGAAAATGACTAATAATGATGAATTATTATGTTAAGACATAGAATTACACTAATTATTAAAGGTTATGTTGCCAAAGTTCTGCTAATAAATCATTAGGCCTTAATTAGCATGAGTCGAGGCCTAGCTGCCTGGCTCTCATATTAAATGTGTTTTTCTAACGTGCAGTGTGCTGACTTGCTGAAGGACATGAACTCTTGTTTTTCCAAAGCTAGAAGCTGAATGTAACAGTGATAGATCCATTCTCATAAAATTCGACTTGCTTGTAGAAACATTTTAGCCAAATGCAACAGTGTGGATTTATACCTGCTACAAGCTCGCCTGAACTGGTATAGACAATGGAGCCACTGACTGAAGATGTGCAAAAGACCACGAGAGGATGAAATCATACTGGACATTCTACCCCCTGAAGACGTCAATCATAAGGACCAATAAACTATGTGAGAACAGTTATGGGGTGACAAATTTGATGAAGTAATCGAAACTCTATTGGAGGGAGATAGTGGGGCGCAATCCATTAGCCAATGAACTTTTAGGGGAATGTACCACGAAAAAGGGATAAAACCTCTTGACACAAGGAAGTAGTTTAGACAGGAGAACGAGGAGATAGAGCGAGGGGAGATGCTGATGCGATTTGCTATGACCCAGACACTTTGTCACTTTGCTTAGTGACTTGCTAATTTTACTTAGAACTATCCTTGCCCTTATATTGCCCATTTATACTTTACCTCCTTATGAGGGAAGTACCCTTTTGCCCTTACTGCCCAAGCTGAGTTCCTGACTGATGGTGAATCAACTGATGTCCTGAGGACGAAGACAGAATCTGAGAGCTGACCCAATATGGAGGGTAACTATATGACAATGATGTTGTGATTATCTGTTTGCTTTTCCTTTCTAGGTACCAACTGCTACTTTTGACAGAGACCATAGTTAAAGGTTTTTTCCAAATTGATGTTACTAAATTGTTTTGCATGAAGCCCAACATGCTAATGCTAATTTGTGGTTAGTTAAGGGGATCACTAAACAGACGCAAATAGACAGATGACTGAGTCTATACTTTGTTGAACAATGCGCTAACGTTAATCTGCTGAGGTTGATCTATGTTGACGCTGTGTTATGTTCTAATATTCGTGATTCTTGCTTTGATGAAATCTTATCAGAGTTGCCATTTTGTGACTATGCTATTGTGCTTCTTGGTCTTGAGATTAATAAACTTGCTAGTAGAATTGTAATCAATATGGAATAAATATAACGTACTAAACTGGTGTGGTTATTCATGACTGAGAGGTCATGAGGATCCTGAGTCTTATTTAATGTCTTTGACTAAAGTGAATTGTCTTGTTATAATAAATATTGATGACATTATTGATATATTGATTGACATGTTGATTAGCTATCTCGTCCTAAGGTGTCTTCAATCAGGGTCGAAAGATTCATTGGCCTAAAACGAGTCCCAAAGTGTATAAATTAGGCATAAAGGGACGCGTTAGCAGTATCAACAGAACTGCGTGACACCACACCTCTGCTGCAATCACCTATGTAATGAGACCAGGGTTCTGCACTACCAACTGTCATGTGGGCCTCACGCTTCAGCATAAAAAAGCAACAAAAATTAAACGTACCTGCACTGTGATGGAAACTAAATAAAATGCCAAGGTGGGCGCAGTAAAACACAGGATGACAAAAGGGATTTGCTTCCTTTTTCTTGGATCGGGGGAGGGGGCGTTATGGCTAAGAAATAAAGGATGCGTGGGAAGGGTGATTGTAGGAGGAGGGCCTTACTGCAATAATTAATTGTTGAACCTGACCCTTTCTGCAAAGTCACCACAGATTTTTGACTTCCTCTGCCTTTCTTTGCTGAGCCCGCTTTTGTTAACTTTTTGCACATTTTCCCGCCAACCAGTCGTACAGTGTCTGTGCCCTTTCCTTTAAATATGGTAAAACTGCATCTACTTTTCGCGAGGACAGAAAAAGATTCTATTTGCGAAACTATTTCAGAAAGAAAATAAATAAATGCTCTGTTAAATCACTAGCAGATCCCCACTATGAAAAGCATAAGTATGGTAAAATGGTAAAAAAAAGAGATACAATTATATTTAAATAAAATGTCAGGTTTTTTCCTTTCAAAGATGTAGAATAAACCTGTATAAAATGTAGGCATAATTAATATGAATTAGTTAATCGCTATTTGTGTAATAGCCAGTTTGGTCAGTCTTGTAGGGAGGGGTGTGCACGTTTGGACTTCACCAACTCCATGAAGCTTTTTACGAACTTCGCCAACTTCATAAACATAGCAAAATTGAAACTAAGAGAAGGCCAAACCCTACGTTTGTGGGAGAAAAAGCTTGAATTGATGATTTAGGGGTATATTTATACACTGTTTCCGCCGGATTTGCGTCATTTATTTTGATGCAAATTCGGCGCAAACTTAACTCCATATTTATGCTTTGGTGCTAGACTCATCTAGTGCCAAAGTTATGGAGTTAGCGCAATTTTTTGTATGTGAAAACCTACCTTGCGCTAATGACATGCAAGGTAGGCGTTCCTGTGTACAAAAATGACTCTAAGGCATGTGCTCCTTATTTATCCTCCGGCGTCAAAATGACGCACAGGAGGAGGGGGGGCCTTAAAATATGGTGTCAAGCCAGATTTGTGCAGTTTTTTAACGCCTGGGTCAGGGCAGGAGTTAGGCGATCTGTGGGCTCATTTCCATTGTGGGAGCCCATGAAAGCAGTCCACAGGTGCCCTTCCCTGCACCCAGGGACACCCCCTGCCACCCTCGCCCACCCCTGGAGGACACCCATGGATGGGGGGACCCATCCACGGTGAGTACAGGTAAGTGAAGGTAAGTTTTATTTTTTATTTTTTTAAGTGGCATAGGGGGGTGTAACTTGGGCCCCCCTACATGCCACTGTGCCCAATGGCCATGCCCAGGGGACTGAAGTTCCCTAGGCATGGACATTGGGCAGGGGTCCATGACTCCTGTCTTTGCTAAGACAGGAGTCATTTCCATGGGTGTTGTGTGTCAAAAAATGGCACTAGTCAGGTTAGAGCCAATATTTTTTACTCTAACCTGACTTGCACCATTCTTTGGCGCACAACCCCCAGTCTTCCCTTCGCCTTCGCTGCCCGGTTACCGTCATTTATTTTGACGCTAACCAGGCCGCAGCGCCAGCTACCATCATTTCATAAATAAGGCGCATGACATTTGAATGGCGTTAGCTGGCGTTAAACTTGTTTACGCAGATCTGCGCTAGCGCAGATTTGCATCAAAAAGTATAAATATGGGCCATAGTGAGCAGGAGGGAGCCAGTCAGGTACCAAGTTGACCACAGATCTTGGGTGCACTGATTTCCAATGTGTGAAGCCATTTATGGTGGTGGGAGTGTTGATTAGGTCCTGTGTGTCTGTGTTGTGGATAAGGGAAGTGGCACATGGCCCTTAGACTGACTGCATGGAGATGGGAACCCATACATAACAATATTCCACTGTAATTGCGATCCCTCTTCCCTTTGCATTTATGGATGTTTCTATTGCTGCTTGCAAAATGATTTCTTCCACACTGGTCGGTATTCCTGAGTCAGGTGAGTTGTCACATTTGTGCCTCCAGCTAAGCCAAACATTAGAGCTTAGCTGAGTTTAAGGGGACAAAGCCTATTTTGTGCTTCGGTCCAATACATTGCTTTAAGCTGCCTAATGTTAGAAGCAAGCAGTCTGATAAACAGAGCCAAGTCAGCATCTTTGCACCAGCGTTTGCCCAGGAGTTGAATGCTGGCAGTAGACAGCATGGAGTGCAAGTGAAGGTGGGCCTCCAAGATATTGCATGGTACAAATAATGTCAAACGTGGCCTTCTTTGTCATGTGTGTGATGCTAGAGGTGGTGGGGGTGACAGGGCCATTTGTGAGGGTTGCTATGCCTGTGGATGGATGTTGTTTGTGTGCTTGCCAATGTGTTTTGTGGTGCTTGTGTTTGTGTGAGCTATGATTGTCTGTTGAGGTGGATGCATGAGGATCGGTTTATGTGCTCTGAGTAGGTAAGGGAAAGTAGGATTTAGATTGGGAAGAGGAAGGTGGGGGGACAGAAGCTGGGGGTGACTGGCTGCAATTAGTGTGTATTCCAGAACCTGAAAAGATCTCTGTAGGCCAGACATTGCACCATGAATGCCTTTCAGGAATGCATTAGTCTGTTGTTGCTGACTTGCCAATCCCTGGATGGCATTCACAATGGCAGTCTCAGCCACATAGATTGTTCTCAGGAGGTCAGTAGTCTCCTCACTGAGGGCAGCAGGGGTAACAGGGGCTTGGGCAGAGGTGCCTGCAATAAAGGAGACACCCACTTTCTTGGGTGAGAGGGCACAGCCAACTGGGTGGGGAGCAACAGGGAGGGCGTTGATAGAATGGGGGTGGTGGACCAGGATGGTACTGGGGGGTCCCCGATGGGTCTGCCACTACCAGAGAGTGGACATTGGAGGAGGAATCCGATAATGAGGTTGTAGATCCTATTTCCCCCGGCACTGCCTTCGCCCTCCAGGCCACTGGGTCCTTCTGTGTTGGTGGTATCTTGACCCGAGGTCCTGCAGCCAGATCCTTCCCCAGTCAGCTGCGTCCCGTCTCCTTCACCTGCCTGTGAAAAAAGATGCTGCTAAAAGAATGAAAAATAGGGTCATAACATGTACATGTTAACACCTCAAGCACAACTCTGATTGTCACACAATAACATCATGTCATGTAAAATTGCTTCACCATAGTGGCACTTTCATGTGCCATACCATATGCATGCATGCCATCTGGACTTACCAAATTTACCCACAGGCAGAGCAGGATCCCAGACAACTACAAGTGTCTGGCTGAAGTATTGCAAGCACAATGACCATACAAGTACAGGGAGTGCAGAATTATTAGGCAAATGAGTATTTTGACCACATCATCCTCTTTATGCATGTTGTCTTACTCCAAGCTGTATCGGCTCGAAAGCCTACTACCAATTAAGCATATTAGGTGATGTGCATCTCTGTAATGAGAAGGGGTGTGGTCTAATGACATCAACACCCTATATCAGGTGTGCATAATTATTAGGCAACTTCCTTTCCTTTGGCAAAATGGGTCAAAAGAAGGACTTGACAGGCTCAGAAAAGTCAAAAATAGTGAGATATCTTGCAGAGGGATGCAGCACTCTTAAAATTGCAAAGCTTCTGAAGCGTGATCATCGAACAATCAAGCGTTTCATTCAAAATAGTCAACAGGGTCGCAAGAAGCGTGTGGAAAAACCAAGGCGCAAAATAACTGCCCATGAACTGAGAAAAGTCAAGCGTGCAGCTGCCACGATGCCACTTGCCACCAGTTTGGCCATATTTCAGAGCTGCAACATCACTGGAGTGCCCAAAAGCACAAGGTGTGCAATACTCAGAGACATGGCCAAGGTAAGAAAGGCTGAAAGACAACGACCACTGAACAAGACACACAAGCTGAAACGTCAAGACTGGGCCAAGAAATATCTCAAGACTGATTTTTCTAAGGTTTTATGGACTGATGAAATGAGAGTGAGTCTTGATGGGCCAGATGGATGGGCCCGTGGCTGGAATGGTAAAGGGCAGAGAGCTCCAGTCCGACTCAGACGCCAGCAAGGTGGAGGTGGAGTACTGGTTTGGGCTGGTATCATCAAAGATGAGCTTGTGGTGCCTTTTTGGGTTGAGGATGGAGTCAAGCTCAACTCCCAGTCCTACTGCCAGTTCCTGGATGACACCTTCTTCAAGCAGTGGTACAGGAAGAAGTCTGCATCCTTCAAGAAAAACATGATTTTCA
The DNA here is from genome assembly GCF_031143425.1 of Pleurodeles waltl. Taxonomy (NCBI): domain Eukaryota; kingdom Metazoa; phylum Chordata; class Amphibia; order Caudata; family Salamandridae; genus Pleurodeles; species Pleurodeles waltl. The sequence continues at coordinate 414,211,941 of NC_090437.1, read as the reverse complement.
TGCAGGACAATGCTCCATCACACGCGTCCAAGTACTCCACAGCGTGGCTGGCAAGAAAGGGTATAAAAGAAGGAAATCTAATGACATGGCCTCCTTGTTCACCTGATCTGAACCCCATTGAGAACCTGTGGTCCATCACCAAATGTGAGATTTACAAGGAGGGAAAACAGTACACCTCTCTGAACAGTGTCTGGGAGGCTGTGGTTGCTGCTGCACGCAATGTTGATGGTGAACAGATCAAAACACTGACAGAATCCATGGATGGCAGGCTTTTGAGTGTCCTTGCAAAGAAAGGTGGCTATATTGGTCACTGATTTGTTTTTGTTTTGTTTTTGAATGTCAGAAATGTATATTTGTGAATGTTGAGATGTTATATTGGTTTCACTGGTAATAATAAATAATTGAAATGGGTATATATATTTTTTTTGTTAAGTTGCCTAATAATTATGCACAGTAATAGTCACCTGCACACACAGATATCCCCCTAACATAGCTAAAACTAAAAACAAACTAAAAACTACTTCCAAAAATATTCAGCTTTGATATTAATGAGTTTTTTGGGTTCATTGAGAACATGGTTGTTGTTCAATAATAAAATTAATCCTCAAAAATACAACTTGCCTAATAATTCTGCATTCCCTGTAATAGGTGATGCGTCTATGTTTCTCCACGCAGTCAGGGCCTTCTGTCGATTTCTGGCGTGAAAACTTGGATCCTCTTCGAATTGGGGGGTATTTGGACACCTCGGGACTATGCAGAGAAATCCTGGTCGTGCAGGATGAAGTCACAGGAGCTGCGTCTATCCAGTGGGCGATGCAGGGAACTTTCTATTGTACAGCAGGCGGTGCGTTGATTCTTTTTGCAGGGAGTGGGGCTGTGTAGTTCCGGCTTGGCTGTATGTCAATCCCGAGGGCCATGCGTCGAAGTTCCGGTCGCAACGCTGGCGCTGCGTCGATCTCCTCTTGGGGAGCCGGGCTGCGCCATTCCGGTTCGGCGTGCAGTGATTTTCTCACCGCGATACAGGTTGTGCATCATTTCTGGCAGGCTGTGTGTCAAATTTTTTCACAAGGTCCCCTTTCAGTTCCATCCTATGTGCCAGGGTCCCAGTAGGGGTGTGTGGCAGTCTATTGTGTGAGGGAAGGCCACTGTCCTTTGACATGTAATTGTCAAGCCCTCCATCCTTCCAGCCCAGGAAGACCCATTCAGTATGCAGATGTGAGCAGGTGTGACTGAGCATCCTGTGTTTGGGGTTGGTTGAGTGAAATGCACAAGGGAGCTGTCAACTAACCCAGCCAGACTTGGATTGTAAGACACAGAAGAATGTAAGTGCAGAGAAATGCTCACTTTCTAAAAGTGGCATTTCTTAAACAGTAATATTAAACCCAACTTCACCAGTCAGCAGAATTTTTTATTACCATTCTGGCCATACTAAATATGACCTTGTTAATCCTTTCAGATCAGAATCTACCACTCAAACAGTATATGAGGGTAACCCTAATGTTAGCCTATGAAAAGAGCATGCCTCACAGCAGTGTAAAATGAATTTAGGAGTTTTACACTACCAGGACATATAAACTACACCAGTACATGTCCTGTCTTTCACCTACATAGCACCTTGCCCTATGGGTTACCTAGGGCCTACCTTAGGGGTGACTTATATTCCCAAAAAGGGGAGTTTAAATTGGCAAGTACTTTTAAATGCCAAGTTGAAGTGGCAGTGAAACTGCACACACAGGCCTTGCAATGGCAGGCCTGAGGCATGGTTTAGGGGCTACATATGTGGGTGGCACAATCTGTGCTGCAGGCCCTCAAGTAGCATTTAATCTACAGGCCCTGGGCACATGTAGTGCACTTTACTGGGGACTTATAAGTAGATTAAATAAGCCAATTGGGTATTAACCAATGTCACCATGTTTTCAGGGAGAGAGCAAAGGCTCTTTAGCACTGGTTAGCAGTGGTAAAGTGCATAGAGTCCTAAAACTAGCAAAAACAGTGTCCAAAACGTGGAGGGAGGCAGGCAAAAAGTTAGGGGTGACCACCCTAAGGCTATCAGGTCTAACAGTAGTAAGCAGTGTTTTTGTGATAGATGTGTTCATGTACATAATTGTGAAACTCAACAAAAAAGTGAAGTGAAAGGATCAGTCATGGCGGATAAAATCAAATCAGTAATTACCACAACATTTGAAGTCCAAAGTACAGTGTCCTACTACCTTGGAAGATGAAAAGTGGTTAAAGAACAGTCAACAGAGTGAATCTGTGGCACACAAAGGAGTTCCTTCAGGAAGAGGTAACTTGCTGGCAGTGGTTGATGTCTTGCCATCTGCAACTTGTGGAGTCTTGGGTGGACGTCCCAGTTTGCAGAAGGGATCTGTTGCTATAGAGGCAGGGGTGTCTGAGGTGGGTCCTTCCCCTGACTGGGACTCCCTTCCAGTAGCTGCCACAGATGTTGAAGGGGCTAGTCTTGCTTGGTCAAAGGTAGGGGTCAGGGTACTGCTAATCTCCCTGAACACCCCTTTTAGGAAGGCCAGGATGATGTTGGTGGCCCCCCCACTTTTCAAGAAACTCACGATAGAAGTCCCTCTGAAGCTGTTGTACCAACCTGACAATTGGGTAACATTACAATTCCATTTCGGTCAAATAGCTTCAAAATATCTGGGTTTGTTATCACATGGAAGGATGGTCATAGACTCATTTATTGCCAGTAGTACAGACTAAACTGTGGCTGGGCAGGTTGTGCTATGGGTCATTATGGGACCTAGTTGACTACTATGCAGGCAGACCCGGTACCTTGTGTATATGTGATAGCTGTCATAATGTGTTCAGTGCATTGTGAGTGTGTCTGCGGCCAGTACCTTTCATATGATGCATCTTGGGGCCTTTGATCTATCTAATTTTCTTAGTACACAGGTTGATCTGTCTTTCCTGTCCACAATATTTTTGTCTTGGCATAGCTGCTCAAGATGGATCTAGGTGTTTAGCCACATCACAGAGTGTACAATGATCTGTATCTTAATCCCTCCCAGGTAGGTAAACTTCATTTGTGAGTTCACAGACAGATGCACAATGTCATAAAGACACTGTACTGGTTATTGTAGTTACAAGGATTGACCCTCCTGGCTGGGATCTACAGTCATGTTACTCCGAGTACTACACACAGTATACAGATGTAGTCCTCTCAGGTGAGTACAGTTCAAAAGCTGAGTAGAGGGACAAAGGGCATTGGAGCAGAGGATACTGTGTAGGTTGAGTAGAGTGAGAGTAGCAGTGCCACCTGCCCTTAGCATTCCTGTCAGTGCCTGTTCTACCCACACACTATACAGATGTCATCCTCTTAGGTGAGTATAGATCAAAGGCTGAGTAGAGAGAGAAGGGTCATCGAAGCAGAGGACACTGTGTTGGCTGAGTGGAGTGAGAGTAGCAGTGCCTCCTGGCCTTAGCATTCCTGTCACTGCCTGTCCCACCCACAAAGTATACAGATGGCATCCTCCCATGTGTGCACATTCCAATATGCAGGTTACAATCAAGGTAAATTTGAGTAGGATACACTGTTCAGGTTTTTGTAATGGTGGGACAGAGCCTGCTGGGATTTGTAGTCCTGTCATTCCTTGTACTGCACACAGTATACAGAGTTGTTGTTACCCCAGGTGAGTATAGTTCACATGTTGGATTCCAGACAGGGACCTATGGACAGGTGGATAGTGGACTGCAAGTAGTTTGCCAGTGAAATGAGCAAAAATCTGAAAAATGAGCATTCATAACAATACAATTTGCAGATATTATGTTGTTGTGACTCACCTGACTACACTCCCCCAGGTATTCACGTCAGGCCCTCAGGATGCAGTATGGCAAAGACCTTCTCCTCGCAGGAAGTAAGTTGTAAGGGAGGAGGTGGGGGACCACCGGTAGTCTTCTGGACATGCAGCTGGTGACTGGATGCCATACAATGGACCTTGCCCCTGAATTTGTTCCACCTCTTCCTGATGTCATCCCTTGTGCGCAGGGTGGGGCCTTCACCATTCACCAGTCACTCTGTCGACTATCCTTTCCACATTTCGATTTTCCTGGCGATAGTAGTGTGCCGGACCTGGGATCCAGAGAAATGTGGCTCTACTCTAAAGATTTAATCCACCATGACTCTTACCTCACCTTTAGTGAAACAGGGTTTTTTCTGGGGCGACATGGTGGTGATAATAAAAATCTGATAGATGGTGAGAATTAAACAGGCGAAGGGGAGTAAACGGAGTGGTGTGGTGCAAATGGATGTGATAAAGGGTGTGCTGAGACTGTGGGATATGTGCATAGTGTAAGTTTGTGGGGTGCCTATTCTATGGTTTTATCTTCTTTGATCATGTGCTCTGGCTACAATATTTGCCTTTGTGGATGCAAAGGATTGTGGTGTGTGAAGGGGTGTGTTTTATAGTGTGCTTTGCGGTCATGTAGGGTGTGGCAATGTGTGTCAGCTGTGTTGCTTTCGAATCCATCCAATGTGGTGTTGTCGGTTGTGTTTTACTTGCTAACCGCAAACTGCCATGGTTCATACCGCCATTGGTGGACCGCCATGTCTCACCGTCACTACGACTTTGTGCTTGCAATAGGTTTGGTGGTTGGCCGACTTGCTGTTGGCACTGATGGTCAGACCGCCTATTTTCTGCCCTCCAAAGTACTAGCAGTGTTGGATTTTTGGATCCTTTTGGTCGGTCCTGCCTGTGTGACTCATAAAACAGTGGTGTGTCTGACCACCAACATGGTGGTCTTTTGGCGGCCGCACTATGACGGTCTGGCGATCCTACCTCCAAACCCATTAATGAGGCCCTAAGTATGTGGAAGGCATACCGGCTCTTTGTATAATTTTTTCCTATGTCCACCACAGCTCTTACTCTGTCATAAACAGATGACAGAATCTACTTCGAAGGGGCAGGGCGGAAACATCAAAGAAAGCGAAATGTAGTCATATTGACCATGTGAAACTGAATCATCAGATTATTTGTACTGCCTGTGATATCTAAATTCCTTCAGCCAGTTTTTAGGAAAATTCATATTTTCTTCTTGTATTGCAAAGTTCCAACTATTATATGTGGTTGAGGGAAGTCAGTAACAACACAAGCATAAACATCATACACAAAGTAAAATATATACATTTTAATACACTCTGGCCCATATTTATGGAAGGTTTGCCTCACCTTAGCGCCATTTATGTTGGCACTAAAGTGGCGCAAACCTAACTGCATATTTATACTTTAACACTAGACCCGTCTAGTATCAAAGTTTTGGAATTAGCGCCTTTTCTAGGAAGACTCAACCCACCTTGCATCAATGAAATGCAAGGTAGGCGTTCCCTTCCTACAAATGACACTAGCCCCCAGTGCTATATTTAACTCCCAACGTAGAAATGACGCACGGGTGGGAGCCGGACCTAAATAATTGCGCAAAGCTCTCTTCGCACCATTATTTAATGCACGGTCAGACCAGGCAATAAAGAGCAGGTAGGCCTGTTTCCATGGGGAAACATCATGGAATGGGCACAAAGATGCCCATCCCAAACCCCAGCAACACCACCACCCACACCACAGGGACACTACTGTGGAGGGAGCCCATCCCAGGTAAGCTGCAGGTAAGTCTGTGTGTTTGTGTGTGGTGTGCCATTGTGGGCCCCTTACACGGGGCCACCTGCCTGGCACTGAGTATGTAGGACACTGGTCCCCTGGGGTGGGCATTGGGGTCGTGTTAATGACTTTTTCTTGTGTGTCAATAAATGAAGCTAGGCTGACTAGCGGCAGAAAGTTTGCCGCTAACCAGCCTAATGTTATTTTGAGTCACTAGCACCATTTCCCCTAACACCATGCCCCACCAGCTAGTGTCTTTTTTTTTTACTCTAGCCATTCCTTGGTGCCATTGTGCGTCATTTTATAAATATGGCGCACAGATGGCTTTAAGGAATGGCGTTATCTAGCATTAAAATCAAATGATGCACAACTGCGTTAGCGCCATTGTGTGCCATTTTTCTTAAATATGGGCCTCTGTTTATTGGGTTTACCTCTAAAACAAAAGCAGAACATCATCAAATAAGCATCAATATTGTATATCAATACCGTCTGAGGAGCTCAGGTCGGCAATCAATTCAATTGAAAGCACAGTTCACCAGATGTTTCAATTAGTAATAATAGGTACAGTGTCAAGAATTAAAAGTTCCCATCCAAATCTTGTTACACTTCGCGGGGGAGCCTGTAACCTGGTATATATACCTCTGTAATTGCACTAAAATTCCCTTAACCACTCAATCTTTGTTGGAGCCTGTCTGACATACAGGCCTTCATTACAACCTTGGTGGTAAAGTCCGCTGACCGCCGTGCTGACGGCCGCCAACATACCGTGTCCGCTGCGGAAATCCACTACGGGTATTATGATCCACACTTAGAAATCCTCCACAATACAGGGACCCACACAAGTCCGCCACACTAAAGGTCAGTGATAAATTGGCGATACCAAAACCCACACCGTCATACCAACAGGAATACGCCCACACTATCACAACCCACATATCAATGCGGCGGTCATTCAACCGCGTCAAACCATTGGCGGTACACACAGCTGCGCTCAAAATACACACACATTTACGAAACACAACCACATTGGACAATTCAAACTACACACACCTGACACACATACACCCACCACACCCACACACCCACATCACTATAAAACACACACCCACATTATCCACAACCCCTTACAACGACATTTTTGGAAGAAGCAGAGAGAGAGAAAAGCAAAGACAACACCATCATCCAGAGGCACACAACACCATCACTCATACACCATCCATGCACAAAACACCACACCCCAAAACATCACCCCACACATCACATCACAAATCACCGCACACAGCACAAACACCACATCATGGCACCTCAAAGACACCCCAGGTTTTGTGAGGAGGAGCCCAGGGTCATGGTGGAGGAAGTCATCCGGGTAGAGCCACAGCTATTCAGAGCACAGGTGCAGCAGACATCCATTGCAAGGAAGAGTGAGCTATGGCGGAGAATTGTCGACAGGGTCAACGCAGTGGGACAGCATCCAAGAACACGGGATGACATCAGTAAGAGATGGAACGACCTACAGGGGAAGGTACGTTCCGTGGTACCCAGACACCAGGCAGCCGTACAGAGGACTGGCGGTGAACCCCCACCTCCTCACCCACAACTAACAACATGGGAGGAGCAAGTCTTGGCGATCATGCATCCTGAGGGCCTCGCAGGAGTAGCAGGAGGACTGGACTCTGGTAAGTCATATCTTTACTATTATATCCCCCCAACCTACCTGCATGCCATCACAAACCCGAACCCTTACCCTCACAACCATCACTCCAACAGCTCACATATACCCCACTATCACAACCCACACATCCCAATACCAAGCCCTCCATGCCACACAAATCCATGGACCCCCATCACCTACCTGCATGGACACCCATCACCAAAGCATGTCCAAGAGAGAGACTCACCCAGGGCACACATTCACCACTCACAGAAGGGTCAGGGCGATATTGCAAGCACAGTAGTAGAGGGAAACACATCCATTGCACAAGATGGCACACACAGATACAATAACAATGTATTTACACCCCAACAGGACCCCTACACAACTTCACTGGACAGGAGGTGCCAGCCATATCCAGTCCCCCCACAGAAGAGGCCCACAGTGACGACAGCAGCTCTGCACGCCTGGATCAAGAGGACCAGCCCGGCCCATCAGGGACCTCTGGACAGTCGAATCCCCTGCCACAGTCCCAAACCACCACTGAACCTCCCCCCTCAGGAAACACCACCACAGCAGTGTGTCCACCACTACAGGGACCCCAGGCAACCCCACTAACACAGGGCGATCAGGGACCTGGGGTCAGTGGACAGAGGCACAGGATAACAGGGAAGCTGTGAGGACTGCTGTGCGACAGTGGGAGGACAGGCCCAGGGAACCCAGTCTCCACAAGGCACTCTCAACATCATGGGAGCATACCACCATTCCCAGGACCCCATGGGCACGGTACTGGCCAAGTTTCAGGAGACCCAGCGGCTGCAGGAGGAACAGTACCTGGGGATCAGGGAGGACTTGAAGTTCATTAACACCACCCTGGTCACCATTGCATGGGTGCTGGCAGACATGGCCAACACCGTGAGGGAGACAGTGGCATACCACTGGGCCCCTGACACCAGCCCGAACAATGAACAGCCCTCTACGTCCACGGGCGCTAGTGGACAGGAGGTTGCGCCACAGGACACCAGCACCCAACTCCCTGCAGAAGGAGAACCACCCGCAAACGGTCCTTGCGATCCAGGTACGAGACAGAGAACATTGCCAAGACCCCTGCCAGGAAATAAGACTCTCCTGATTGTCACCCTTCTGTCCCACTATGTCACCCTGTCCACCTTAAACTGTCATTGCTCCACTTCCTATGCCCCCTTGGACAATAGACCTGTGATACCAAGACACTGAACTCTACCATGGACATTTCTCCACCATCACCCCAGCACCTTCCACATACCCCTATACACATTAGCCAATAAATAAACACCCTTGAATCACAAAACAATCTGGAGTCAGTCTGTACTTTCACAAATGTATTATTACAACTTCTTCGACAAATATCAATGTAAATGTTCATTTGGACATACCAATGTATGACAGTTGTTGGGCAGCAGTAAACATAGCAGATGGCAGAATGAGGTACCCAGATCTGTGAAATGGAAAGCCAAAGTGAACTGTCAGGGTCCATACACAGAGGTTAAGAGGCTGACTTATACAATGTCCTACAGTAGTCAGATATGAGATGAGCAGTGCCAGTCTCTTACCTGTGTCTCACTGGAAGTACTGCATGATGATGTTGTTTCGGTTGTCAATATCTTCTTCCTCTGCCTCCTCTTCCTCACTGTCCACAGGCTCCACAGCTGCAACAATACCATCATCAGGCCCGTCCTCATGCAGAAAAGGCATCTGGCGTCGCAAAGCCAGGTTGTGCAACATGCAGCCTGCCACGATTATCTGGCACACCTTCTTCGGTGAGTAGTATAGGGAGCCACCTGTTAGATGGAGGCCGCGGAATCTGGCCTTCAGGAGGCTGAAAGTCCTCTCAATAATATGCCTAGTTCGCCCATGTGCCTCATTGTAGCGCTCCTCTGCCCTTGTCCTGGCATTCCTCACTGGGGTCAGTAGCCATGAGAGGCTGGGGTAACCAGAGTCACCTGCAAATGTAGAGGGATATCTGTTAGACACACACTAACCCTTAGGGACTACCCTAAACACAGACACCTATTCATACTGTGTGGGGACCTTGGGCTCACCTATTAGCCACACCCGGTGCTTCTGGAGTTGGCCTATCGCATAAGAGATGCTGCTATTCCTCAAAATGTAAGTGTCATGCACAGACCCAGGATACTTGGCATTCACATGAGAGATGTGCTGTTCTGCCAAACACACCATCTGCACATTCATTGAATGGTAGCTTTTTCTATTTCTGTACACCTGTTCATTCCTGCGGGGGGGGACAAATGCCACATGTGTGCCATCAATGGCACCAATTATGTTGGGGATATGTCTCAGGGCATAGAAGTCAGCTTTCACTGTGGGCAAATCCTCCACCTGGTGGAAAACGATGTAGCTGCGCATGTGTTTCAGTAGGGCAGATAACACTCTGGTCAACACGTTAGAGAACATTGGCTGAGACATCCCTGATGCCATGGCCACTGTTGTTTAGAAGGAACCACTTGCCAGGAAATGGAGCACTGACAGGACCTGCACTGGAGGGGGGATATCTGTGGGATGGCGGATAGCTGACATCAGGTCAGGCTCCAATTGGGCACACAGTTCTTGGATTGTGGCACGATCAAGTCTGTAGGTGATAATGATGTGTCTGGCTTCCATTGTCGAAAAGGTCCACCAGGAGTCTGTACATCGGAGGATGACGCCATCTCATCATCTGCCCCAGCGGATGTGCCCTATGGAGGAGAATGGTGAGCAGAGGGTCATGTACCACATAGGTTGCACAAGTGTTTTTGCAGTAATGTGAGTAAATCCCTGTGTGGCGTTGTCTGTTCGTATATCTGCGCAAATGTGCTGTGACGCAGTTAGGTGCCATGCCATGTGCCACCCTGAAATGGCGGCTGCCTGACCTGTGAGGAGGGACAAGGGGAAATGAGGTAACTGCGCTGGCCTTGTGCAGCGTTGCGGTAGGCGGTCGAAGACCGCCGCGCAATTCAGCATTGCTTATCATTGGGGCCTATGGGTTCCAGGAGCCAATGACGATGTACGCTGGCGGTCACAGTACACACCGCTGCGGACGTATCTGCCATTTTCTATCTGTTCTCTCACTTGATACCTGACCTTCAACAGGAGAGCACCTACACTGCAAGTGCTGCTGTGACCTGTGTCTGGAAGCGACAATGGCTTGAGTGTCTGGGGAAAGGCCCCCTGCCTTCACTTCGGAGGAGTTGGAGAGACTAGAGGATGGGGTCCTCCCCCAGTACACGCTACTCTACGGTCCTTCAGACAAACAGGTGAGTACACTGTGAGCATGATGTGTGGGACATGAATATATGGAGTGGTGTGGATGGAAGATACATGTGGGGCTGGGGGCTGAGGCCTGCATGAGAGGATGGTGAGTGTATGTGCGTCAGGGCATGGGTAGGAAGTGGTGGGCAATGGGTATGACGAACCGGAGTAATTTCCTTTCATCCTATATAACGGGAGGATTGAAGGGGGCAGCCATCAGGTGCTGCTAGCGTGCCACCTATTGAAGCTAAGGACCACCCAATTCTGCCACCTGCCAAGGTAAAGAAGGGGCCAGCATGCAGAAGGGAAAAGACGCACCACCAACCCAGCAATGCCTCATCCAGAAACAAAGAGGACAGTGCCAAGGTCCCAGCAGCGATTACCAAGGAGGGGAAGGGACACAAAAGCAAAGGAAAGTCACCTCAGGGCACCGAGCCTGCTGGTGAGGGACTGGTGACCCCCATTTCTCATGACTGGCCAGCAACCTGTACCACAGTGAGCACCGCTGCAATGACCGCCACCTACACCGCCATCTGCACCACCACCTGCACTGCAGCTGCCACAACTACAGTCACCAGCATCATCCCCAGTGGGCAGCCGTCCGAGGCTGCTGGAGACGGTCTAGTGGCTCCCTCCACTACAACAGACACCTGCACCACAGGCAGCTCCGGCAGCATCTCCGCCGCAGCCACCGCCACAGCCACCGCCACCTGCACCGCCATGTGCTCAGCCAGTGCCACTACAGCAGACATCAGCAACATCCCCAGTGGGCACCACCACCAGCACTGGCACTACCAGCAGTTTGCAGCCCAAGTCGCCGCAGGGTGGTGTGTGGCTCTGCCTCCATTGAGTATCATGCTACCTGTTCCCTGAAAATCTCGTGGCTCAGACACCCAGGTGAGGGAATGGGAACTGCCACACCCCAGGTGCAGCATCACTGGGCACCATGCCCCCTCCAGAACCAGTAGAGAGATGCATCCACTCACCCAATCCTTGGCAGGATGAAGCAGACTGGGCACAAAGCCCCCTCCAGAACCAGTGGGGAAAAAGCATCCACTAACACAGTCCTTGGCAGGATGAAGCACTCTGGGAACAAAGCCCCCTCCAGAACCAGTGGAGCATGTCACTGACTTGAGAGACTGTGGCTTTGCACTCCCCAGGACCAGGCAGTGGGCAGTGGACCCACTTGAGAGACTTGAGAGACTGTGGCTTTGCAGACCAGGCAGTGGGCTGTGGACCCACTTGAGAGACTTGAGAGACTGTGGCTTTGCACTCCCCAGGACCAAGCAGTGGGCAAGCCACCCACTTGAGAGACTGTGGCTTTGCACTCCCCAGGACCAAGCAGTGGGCAAACCACCCACTTGAGAGACTTGAGAGACTGTGGCTTTGCACTCCCCAGGACCAGGCAGTGGGCTGTGGACCCACTTGAGAGACTTGAGAGACTGTGGCTTTGCACTCCCCAGGACCAGGCAGTGGGCATGGAGCTCCCTCGAGGAGCAGTGGTGTCGTCCCATCATCCGGCTGAGGTGCTCCCCTCGCCTTCCCCCTGAGATGCCTGCTTTTTCTTTGACCTGATGCCCCTGCAGTGTTCTCTCTGTTGTGAGGCAGGTGTCATGTGTGGGCTTCGCCCATGCTTTTTGGGACCACTGGTCCATGGACATTTAATGGGACAGTGTACGGACTTGTGTACTTGCTGTAAATATTTGTGTCACTCTCTTTTCCCTCCTCCCCTCCCCTGTGTACTAGGTGCAGTACTCACCGTGGTTGTCGCCGCCCCCGCCGTTCGTACTCCTGGTAGATGAGAAGATACACCAACATTGGTAACACCTGTAATTCGGGCTCCATGGCGTCCTGGTTCTGCGTTGGGTGTCGAGAAGTGAGTGGTTTCCCTTCCAAAGACTGTTTTCGCTGTGCTTTTGATGGCGTTGGTACCGCCCCAGAAAAGCTGGCGGATTGGTGCCTGGTAATAGTCTGGGCCATACATTGTTTTCCGTCCGTCTGTTGGTGGTTACCGATGCGGTGTTTGTTTCTACCGCCGTGGCGGTCGGAGTGTTAAAGTGGCTGTCTGTGTTGGCGGTTTCCTCTATGGTCGTAATTCCATTTTTTGACCGCCGGCCTGTTAGCGGTATTACCGCTGCTTTATCAATGACCGCCAGGGTTGTAATGAGGGCCACAGTGTCTTGCAGTGTCTCTCTTTGTCAAGAGCTTATTTACTTTCATAGCAGAAATTATTTACTATTTGTCCAGTGACTTTTATAATAGCAGAGAAACTTCGCAATTTATCTGGCCTCTTATTAAATAATAGAGAAACCATGCTTTTTGACTGTTGGCTGTAAAAATAATAGACAAAAACTTCACTATTTACCCAGCCACTGCCTAAATAGTAGAGATTCTGCCCTGCTTGGCCGGCAGCCATATGAATAGCAGCGAAACTTCACTATTTACCCTGCCACAGGGTAATTAGTATAGATTTTGGACTGGTCCCCTGGAGGCCTTAAAAATAGCAGAGAAACGTCACTGTTTATCTAGCCACTGGCCTAATACTAGAGTTTTTGCAATGTTTTGCTGGCGTCCATGCAAATAGCAGGAAAAAACTTCACCACCAACCCGGCTGGCTATATAGTAGTGATTCTGCACTGTTCAGCTGGTGGCTCTGAAAATAGCTGAAACACGTCCCTATTTAGCTACGTATCTAAATAGTAGAGATTCTGCGCTGTTTGGCTGCATCCATGTAAATAACAAGGAAACCTCACTAGTTACCTAGCCACAGGATAAACTGCAGCGGTTTTGTACTATTTGGCCAGCAGTCAATCAAACATATAAACTCCACTCTTTACCTAGCTGCAGGGAAAACAGCAAACAGATGCATTTCGGCGAGACGCCATGCAAATAGCAAATAAACATAAATATTATTGTGGCTGCTGGTAAAATAGCACACACTTTAAAATTATTTGACCAGTAGCCTGCCAAGTAGCAAATATATTGTAATACTTACTCAGCAGGTGGTTAAATAGCAGAAATATTATACCGTATTGCTGGTGGCCTTACAACTAATTGAAAAGAAACATAATTGTTTACCTGGGGGATGATTAAATAGTAGACAATGTGCACAACATAGGCAGTAGCCATTCAAATGCGGAGGAAGTTCACTATTTACGCGACTGCTGTGTAAACAGCTTACATTTTGTTTTATTATGCCTTATGCAGGTACAAGTACTTAAACCAGGTACAATTGCAAACCAGGAGAGAACACAATTGGCATCCATCTCCTTATTACATTAGGGTCCTGATGGCTTACTGTTTAATTCACAAGAAGTGTCGCAAATTCCTCACATACCTTTTGTGAATGGAATAATAATTTGCTGAGCTCCATATGTACTTTTCGGTCACTTCACAAAATACAGAATGGCAAGGATTTGCAGAACAACCTCGCTAATTAATAATCATTAGGCAGGGGCCAATCTGCGACCTACTGTGATTGACTGTAATCACAAAGATGGTGGCCTTCAAGGGATAGTACATCATCTCTATGATTGCATTTCAAAATGAGAAAAGCTTCTTTTTTTAAAGTAGCCCATGTTCCTTAAAAGAACCAGTGCTGGTTTAAAAAAAAGTTTTACGTTTTTGAAAAGTTCTCCCCTGAGGCTGCAAACTTGATTCACAGAGGGAAAGGGGTCCTAAGGAAACCCCTTCTAATTTGTAAATTAGTTAACACTCCAACTCTGGGAGTTGTTAGCTTATCAATGGCTTGAAACAGCAATTGCAGTCGCAAACTATAAATAAATTCCTTTCCAAATTGGAAAGTGGAGCGAGGAAACCCGGTTCATGAATCCTCCTATTTGCAATTCAGAAACATAAGCAAAAGTCCTTCTACTAGTCGAATGTTTTTTCCAAGCACTTTTGTGGTCACAAACCTCGTGATTTTGTGACAAAAGGCCCTTTGTGCTGAAACTGTCTTAGATGCAAACACTAACTTATAGGTCTAAAGTTCCCAAATGTTAGAATATTTCCAAGTTATTTTGACAGAGGTGGAACTAATTGCCACTCCTTTACACCATGGGCCAAAACATAGCGACTTGGGGGCCCTTTATGGAGCTGGCTCGTGCTCCGCAAGTGTTTCTACTCATATATATTTACCTGCTTAGATGACTAAAGATAATGTTGATTAGAGCCTTTGCAAAATTAGTTAAAGCTGTTTACTGGAGTAAAGTTACGTACTCACTCTTACTTTCAAAGCCATGGGAAAGTACCAATGTCAGACATATGATTACCAAAAAGCTCCAAGTTATCAGAACACCTCTTTTCTGCAGCAAACCAGTTCATTCTGAAACTAATCACTCTAGTTCAGTTCAATTAGACAAATCAGTCTAATACACCTGGAAACAATGAACAATGATTTTGAATGCAAAAACCAGAACTGGAAATATTGCATCCCACTGAGATAGAGCCCTCTAATATTTAGGTCATTTTATCAAAATAGTAGCAATTGTATAGAACCCCTTATAAAGTGTCCAGCACAGAGTGGTTGAGAGGTTTCATTTCAATCGCATGACAGAGGAAAGAATAACTGTGGGCCTGATTTTGACTTTTCAGGATAGTTAACCAGCGCTCACCAAATTTCGATGTGTTTGCTGGCCCTGTGTCTCTCTACTTCGACAGGAGCTGCTGTCATGGCAATTCCTGCCTATGCACAACATTTCTGTAGGACAGTACCTTCAGAAATTATGGCCTGCCAGCAAACTTTTCAAATCTTTTGTGTTTTTCTAAAAAAAAAAAATCCCAAAGTGGAAGTTTGTGTTTGAGAAACAAAAAATCTAATGGTCCCACAAGCTGAGAGTTTTCTCCCATGGTGACAGGGTCATTATTTTTTTCCTGTCGCTTACAGAAAGGTTTTGCTCTAAATAGGCAGTATAAAGTCCTTCCTTTGACAGATTAAAATCTGTTGAACTCTCAGAGAAAGTATTCCATCAAGGAGACACAAGCAAAGGAAAGGGACTATAAGGAAGTGAACTAATGGTTATTGGACTATGAATGAAATTTCCCAGTAAATCAGAGAAAGACACACAGGCATCAAAGACACAGAAGAAAGGAAACCCACAGATTTACTGACGTTATTACAAATATTGTAAGAAATAAGATGCTGAATAAAAAGAGACATTTTGTTACCTCCATTCTTGTGACCTACGGATTGATCATTTCACAGTTTCACTTTAATACTCATTTTCAAGACAGACATTGTGGATACACATTTGAGGTTTCAGACTTGATTTGGGATAATGCTCTTACAGTTATCGTTTTTAGCCAATAGCTCAAACACATGTCTTGACAAAAAGAGCCCTAATCTGTGTTCTATGCTGCATTTCCTTACAAGTAAAAAAATGCAAATTGCTTTTTGATGTGTAACCCTCACTCACCAGGGTTACCCACTGGTGGCATGCTTAATCTTGGTGACCTCCTCTTTCCATTCTCGATTGGGGTGTGCTACTACTAGTGGAAGGCATGGGAACACTAAATCATTACTACCATATAGTGGCTTCATAGGAGTTGGGGGGGTTGGTGTTTGTTAATTTGAAAATTCCTGCCTCATAGGAAACCTATGTTTTATTTCGTCCTTCAGGGGGTGTTAGACCTGACACTCTGCGTTAGTATTTCACCAAAGTTTTTTGCTTTTTCTGGTGGGTTTTGCTGATTCTCCTTTAGTGGTCTTAGGGCCCTGGGCACTTTCCCACTGTAAGTATAGTGTGAAAGTGCATGTGCCCTTCCTAACTATGTTAGGAAGTGGCTCAAGCCAGGCTATGCTGAGTCTGCTATTGCAGGCCCATGTGTGTGAGCTTGCACAGTGGTGTTCTAACATGTGTCCAGCCTGTCATTGCAGGCCCATGTGGGCGCACTTCCACAATGATGTTCTAACATGTGTCCAGCCTGCCATCGCAGGCCAATGTGTTCTTGTACCAACCTTGTTTCTAAATGTAGTGAAGAATACTCATATGTGTTCTCACTACCTCTGAGGGTTGTTCTCCCAATGGGACAACATGGGGAAAAGACTGAAATCACTCCCAACTGCAAAAGTGGATTGCAGTGGAGCAGCTCATGATGCTTCCTATCATTGGATTCACAGTGATAAACCCCTTCCTATAGTAAGGGTGGTTTTGTTATTACTAGCTGATAAATGCCTATTCTGGAATGTGGGCATTTCTCTGCTCTAAAGTTCATTGTATGCCATTCTACCTGGCTCCAACCGACACCAGAGGTTGGGGGAGCACATCTGTGCATTCCCGAGCAACAACTATAAACACTGGGCACGGAACTGGCATGACAGACCTCTGCCATTTGAGGGCCTGGTTGGATAGATTGTAGGGAGAGGTTTTTACACTCTGGCTGATTTACAAGAAAGTGGTGCATCTGTCCCGATGCACCACTTTTCTTGGTTCACCTTTGACACATCCTAAAGGGACCATGGTTGTGCCATATTTACAATATGCTGCACTATGGCAGTCATTACCACAACAGCGTAAACATTTTTGAAGCTGTTGTGGCCCTTTGCTGCACTAGCGTAAAAAAAGTTTGATGCTAGTGCAGAAAAGCACTGGGAGGCCCAATAGACTATTATGGGTGCATCACTTTAACCCCTGCCATGAGCAGGTTTTAAAAATGACGGAAAAAATGGCGCAGTGAATGCTTGTAAATTTCACTGTGCCATGTTTTTTGGGCCTCCCTGTGTGGGAACGCCCCACTTGCATATAATATGTCTAACACAGTTATAATGTGGCGCAAGGGGTTGCAAAGTGGAGCAATGCATGCATTGCAGCACTTTGTAAATATGGTTTGGGAAAATAGCCACTTTAATGCCGCCTTAGCAACATAAAAGTGACAATAAGGCAGCGTTAATCTGGCGCTAGGGGCTTGTAAATCTGCCCATTGGTCTCTGGGAGCCAGATCATGGGTGCACCATATATTAAGGTATGCATTCCACTGCCTCCTGGCAGACAGGATGGACATTTAAGAGAGACACCTGTCGTTCAAAGGAAAAACCTTTGAACCACCCCCAACTTCAAAGGCACACTAACATATAACTACTGGTACCATACTGCAGCAGGGTAAAGATACACTTGCAGGGACGTGGGACCAGAGAACCTGGTCTGCACGGTACACATTGCCAGTGGAATCTGTTGTGCACAAGGAAGATTACTGCCCTTGGAAGGGACCGCACACCTTTCCCGAATTGTGGCTGGCCTGGGCAGATTGCCTGCTGCTGTGTGGCATGCTGAAGTGTGCTCTCCAAGGGCCTGTTGGCTTCCTCTCTGTTCTCTTGTGGATGTTTCAGGGACATCACCAGTCCTCCTGCAAGGGACCCACCCTGTCGCCGCGTGACACCTGTCGAGCGGTGCCCTTATAAGTGCCCACATCGCCAGCTGGGTTGCAACGGACAGCGCAGAGTGAGTGTGAAACTAAGAATTGTCCCTAAAGACCAGATTGCCTGAAGCCGAGCCCCAAAAGCATTGCTCACATCTATGGAGTGTGATCCCTGCATCATTGGGCCTCAGCACACATAGGCATGTTTTTGGTGGTGAGCGGATTCACCAGTTGTGGGACCCCGCATGGCCGCTTCGTCGATCATGCCACATTTCTCTTGTGCATCACGCTGACTGCATGCTCATTGTGTGTGGTGTCTGATTCACAGGTTGGTTGGAGGTGGAGGCCAAACCATAGTAGTGCCTCATTCTATCTCGTGTACCACTACTGAATTTGTGCCACTGTGTGAGACTGGAACTGTCTGGTGCGACCCGTATCAACGTGCACTGTTTTGTTTGCCTGAATTTGCATCTTTGGATTGTGTGTGATTGGAACTATCTTGTGCAACTCGTACCAGTGCACATAAGGTGTTGTGCCTCACTTCTCGGGGGCACACGAGTAGTACCTCTTCATTGTAGGTGATCAGAACTGTCTGATACAACCCGTATCAATGAGCGCCAGACGTGCCTCATTTCCAGGATTTATAACTCTTTATGGTGTGTGGCTGGAATGGTCTAGTGCAACTAGTATCAATGTGCACTAGACGTTGTGCCTCATTTCCAGGGTGGCACGGAATATGCAACTCATCATTGTGTGTGAAGTCCGAATTGTCTGGCGCGACTCGAATCATTGTGCACCAGACGCTGTACCCGGATTGCCTGGGTGCAACTCTGATCAATGTGTACCTGAAGGGGTGCCTCTACCTTCCCAGAGGCTCCCCTGCTACAGTTCCCTCTTCATCGGTCTTTCCTTTTGGGCCCTCTGAGCTGTGAACTACCTGCCCTCTCCTCACCTGGCCCTCGTTGACAGCATATGCTAGGTAGTATTGCCTGGACCAGGCCTGGGTGGCGAGATTAATTGACTGGGCTGGAGGTTTGCTTCTGAGAGTGATCGGAAGCAGGTCAAGAGACTGCGCAACCCCTTGCTTCTCCCCAGTGCTTTGCAGAACTGGGCTGGTGCCAAAAGGCACATTATGAGATCCTTTAATTGAACAAACTATTGCCCTAAGCCACTTCTGCTCTGTACCCTCTTTTGTTTGTCAACTGCCTCCTAATCAGTCCTGCTACCTACTCCCCAACTTCTTTCTGGGTCCTCAACTAAGTGTGACTCTGGCAGAGAGTGGCCTAATCTCAAGGGGGGTGTTGATCTCTTTCTCATCCATGAGTGTTGGGGTAGTAAGGGTCAGACAGAGGGTGGAGAAGGGTTTGGGACACGGAATTTGCATTGTGCTACCAACTGACCTGCCGGATATCAGTTGCACCACATTTCGGTGCTGTGTGCATGTGTGCATGCATGTGTGTGTGCAAGTGTGCTCCATACAGATCTGTCTGATATCCATAGCACCGCGTAGCAGTGCTCAGTGAATGCGTGCTTATGGGAGTGCCTGCACGAAGACTACCTGCTAGTGATTACATCGACCGGCAATGCTGCTTCACACATTGGTTTCTTGCCCACTGGATACTACGCTGGGCCCACGGTGCTGCTAAATGTGTTGTCATTATCTGTGTGTACATATTCTGGAAATCATTGTGATCTGGGATGCCTCCTATAACTGTGTGTGGTATTGCATCATATTATTTGCCAGGGTGGGCCTAGTTCTGACAATGTTTTGTATTTTATAAGGGTCTGGGGGAGTAATGTAGGATTTTTTTCAAGTGTACATGCTACTGATGTCATTTTAACACGGTTGGACTTAGTACTTCTAGTAATATTACCAAGTGTGATTTATGCCCAGAAGTTTATGATTTTTATGTTGTGTTAATTAAAGTGTGTAGTGAATACCTTTGGACCTGGCCCTTTTTGTGGTTTCATCCCCAGACTTTTTGCCTCCTTCCTCCTATTTTTTTCTGACCTCTTGTTGTTGGCTCTAGGACTCTGAGCACTTTATCACTGCTGATCATAGCTAAAGTACAGGTGCTCTACCCTCTAAAGTTGATATGATTGGCTTATACCCAATGGGCATTTTTACTTTACCTGTAAGTTCCCTTGTACAGTGGTATGTCTGGAGTTCCTTTTTTCTTCAAAGCTGGCTAAATAAAGACCTGCTTCACACTATTTATCCAGCTGCTAGTCAAACTGTACATCATCTCTACTATTTAGCCTGTGCCCAGCTAAACAGCAGAGATTACGTACTATTTTGGTGGCCGCTGGGTAAAAGCAGAGATTATGTACCATTTGGCTGGCAGCCTTGTAAACAACCACTTCCTTTATTTTTCTCTCCTCATTTACCAACACATGGTTCTTTTATCCCAGCAGGGATTAGCCCCCGACCATCTGAGAAGCACTGCCTAATTGTGCGTCTTAAGAAGTCTACTAGAGCCAAACTGTTTCAAAACATTATTGGTTTAATCCACAGATGTAGGTGGTGTTGTTCCCTTGATCACCATGATAAAAAGAAAGTCCACAAATCTTTATTTTGTTACTGTGCGGGAGGAATCTAAATGCATCCTACCCACTCTGTTCGTTAATTTCAGCCATTTGTGGGGCTAGGCTAATCTGCATCCATCTCACACATATCCCCCCCTCCCCAGGAGTATCATAAAAAATAGGATTTAACAAGATTGGTGAAACAAGTTGGATATCAATACAAAAAAATAAAAAACATAAAGGCTCACCTTGATCGTTAAGCCAAAGATATCTAATAACATACCACTGTGTTCTTCTCCAAAACTAACAAGCCCGGGGCAGGTCATAAGCATTTGCAGATCATTAGCAAAATTAGCCAAAAATGTGGCAGAAATTCAGCAGTACCCGTAATATGGTGGGCGGAAGACTGCCAGCACTGGTGGTCTTTCGGCGCCTTTGGCGGTCTTCTAGGAAGACCACCAAAGTCATAATGACCACCCATGTTATGTTATGTTATGATACGTTATGTTATGAGGATTTGTAAAGGTAAAATATCACTCAAGGTGTATCCAGGCGCTGCACCAGGTGTTTAGGTCTTCTGGCTGAGTGTTACTTGAAGAGTCAGGCCTTCAGCTTCTTGTGAAATTACAGAAGTGAGGAGGAGGTCCTTATGTCTAGAGGGTGTTTTTACTTAGTCTGGGATGTGAGGTAGGAGAAGGCTATACCTCTTATTCTGCTTTTAGGGATGTGAGGGGTGTGTGTGAGAGAGTGTGAGCCAGAGCATAGGTGTTCGGTGGGCTGGTGGAAGTCAGAGTAGCAGTTGAAGTAGCTGGTCCAATGTTGTGCAATGCCCTGTATGCATTTGTGAGAAGTCAGAATTGGCAGCGTTTGTGTATCGGCAGCCAGAGGAGATCTCTGAGGGGAGGCATGATATAGGTGCATCGTTGGAGACCTAGGGCAGGTCTAGCAGCTTTGTTCTGGATGGTCTGAAGATGGTGGAGGAGGTGGCTGGAGAATACGTCATAGAGTGTGTTGCCGTAGTCAAGTCGGCTAGTGACTAGGCCTTGACTTACAGTACATCTGATGCTCTCAGGAGCTTACCTGAACAGTTTTTTGAGGATGCGTAGCATGTGGAAGCAAGAGGAACTGACAGTGCAATCCTGTGAGGTTGTGTTGAGTTTGTCATCTAAGATGATTCCAGGTTATGTGCATGGTTATAGGGTGATGGTAGTAGATGAAGCTCTGATGGCCACCAGATGAAGTACCGGGGGAGTTCTTTTTCCCAAAGATCAGCACTTCTTTCTTGTCATTGTTGAATTTCAGGCAATTGCTACTCATCTATTTTGTTAGGCGGATCATACATTTGGTGATGCTTTAGCTGTTCATCGGGGACTTGTCTGACATTGAGAGGGTGAGCTGCGTGTCATTGGTGTAAGAGCTGATGGTGATGCCATGTGATCTGATTACGTCTGCGAGTGGTGCCATGTAAATGTTGAGCAGGGTGGGGCTGGGAGATGATCCTTGAAGGACTCTGCAAATCAGGTCCCTGGGCTCTGATGTGTAAGCGGGAGAGTGGGAGTCTGAATTGCTGTGCTCTCCTTGTGAGGAAGGAGCATATCCATTTGAGGGCTGAATTTTGGAAGCCTGCAGTCTTCTAAAGAGGCTAAAGTGTGACATGGTGTTGAATGCTGCAGGAGGTCCAGCAGTGTGAGGGACGTGGTTTCTCCTTGGTCTAGAAGGACGAGGACCTCATCTGTGCCAGCGATGAGTGGTGTCTCTGTACTGTGATTGTTACAAAAGTCGAATTGGGAGTGGTTTCGATGATTGCGGAATTCCAGGTGGTTGGTGAGTTGTTCCTTGATTGCTTTCTTTATCACCTTTGCTGGATATGGTAGCACGGTGATGGTTCAGAAGTTGCTCATTTCATTGGGATTAGCCAACAGTTTTTTAAGAAGGGCTGCAGCATGCTTCAACTACTTGGAAAGAGGAGGTATGGTGTGTTGTTGTTGAGGAGGTTCCAAATTTTAATGGTGGGGCTTTAGAGTGAGTGGGTGTTCATGAGCATGAATGTACAGGTATGCTGTACAACAGGCCTAGTGTTGGGTGGGGTGAGACTGTGAGAAGGTGGTGTGGGAGTCAGAGTGAGGGTAGTGTATGGTGCAGAGTTGCTGCAGGTAAGGTGTCAGTGCGTCTCCATGTGCTGTGAAGTACAGTGCAGCAACAGAGGTTTAAAGGGCGTCAAGGGATGCGCAGGGGAGGTTCTCTCCAGAGTAGCGGCGGTGGGTGATCTGACCTTGGGTCGTGGCGCTGGCTGCAGTCCAGTCATGGACTGGCAGAAGTGGGCTCGCCTTTGGGTGGGCAGGGCTATGGGTAGGCAGGAAGAAGACATGGAAAGAAGATGCAGGAGAACAAGTAAGGAGTGGGGAGACTAGAGGAGGAAAAGCATAAAGGATTGGAGGGTTGGGGGAAAGACGGAGGCACAAAAGAAAGAGGTACAAAGTAAAGGCACAGAGCGCAAGAAAGAAGGTCAAGAAATGGAAACAAGTGAGAGAAAGAGGCACAAAGCAAAGGCAAAGCGTGAGAGAGAGACACAAAGTAAAGGCAAAGAGTGCAAAAAGAGGTTCAGAAGTGTAAGAAAAAGAGAAGAAATGGCACAGAGAACGGTGTCAGCTGGGAGTGAGAGAGATCGGGCCTCGAGGGTCCGAAAGGGGCTTAGACTGGGTGGAGGACCAGTCCCAGATTAGTGGGGGGGGTGGGTTGGCTTTGGCCCCATAGTGACACATTTTAAATCAAGAATTTGTGCTTCTCCAGACCAAATCTTAAAATATTCTGCCTACTAGTATAGATGATGTTGTATAGGTATTCACACAACTCAGAAAGGCAACAAAATATTTTATTTGATAACAGCGAGAACATAACGCGATCCTCTCCTCGCCAGCCGCCTAGATATCTGACTCATAGTGAATCTTGCTGTACAAACATTGTATTAGAACTAAAATGAGTTAACATTCTGAACAATTAAAGACGTATGTCAACCTACATAGGTACGAATATAAACCATTGAATACATTGTGAATACTGTGATTATAACACATCTCCCTCCTTTATATTCAAACAAATAAAAGATTGATATGGAAGGAGAGAGAAGTATTAAAGATGCCAAACAGTAGGCTTCACAAATTACATTTTTTATAGCCATATAGCAAGGAGGCCTGCAAATCCTATGACTCCGTACTTCACTTCCAGTTTCATTGAGTACAGTATTATCATGCACTTGTTCTGGAACATTATCACCACCATGCTCAGATTGTCCACTCGCCCCTTCTCTCACATCGCTCACTAATTTATGATCATCCATCAACATCAACTGTTGAGTTCTTCACCTATGTGTCTCTTATTTTCATTGACCCCCTTTGATCCAGTGCTACTTTGCGTTTAGTCCACTCATTGCCATTCTCCAATTCAACATATCTGTCCGATACTTTTTTCACTTTGAGTGGTTTCCAAAACTTGGATAGTCCTCCATTCACTCTTCCATGCTTTATCTTTGCCCAGTCACAATTTTTTATTTGAATCTTAGTGCAAACTTTTCTGTTGACTTCACTTCTCTCTAGACCATTAAGACTTAACTATGCTGGAGTCAACTTTGAGCTCACTTTTCTCCTTTTCATTTTCCCAAAAGGAGAAGTATTGGTTATGTTATTAGTAGTGGTGCGGTGGGCCCAAACTATGTCATTTATTAATGATGCAACATTGTCTCCACTTTGGCCATCAGTATGGCTCTTTTCACCAATTGGTTGGCCCTTTCAACCATCCTGTTGGACTGAGGGTTGTACAATGCAGTGCAATGGTCTCTTATTCCACATTTTTCTAAAAATGATCTCATGTCACTTGACTTATGCTGAGTGCCATTGGCTGTAATTAAAATGTGAGGAAATCCCTCCTCTAAAAATACTTTCTTTAACACTTCAATAGTACTACTCGTGGTTACTTCATGCATACATTTGACTACCAGCCATTTAGAATGCACATCTACCATCACCACCGCATTCTTCATTTTTACTCTCACACCTTGCATCCGTCCAATAAAATCCAAACACACCATGCACCGAGTATTCACAGATTCTCAGTATATCCTTGTGTGGCTTGAACCCCCGTCTTGAGTCTTTTTTCATTTCCTTTACACATCTCACTCTTCTCTACCAATGATGTATTTGGTCATCCATACCCAGCCACCCAAAAATTTCCCTCACTCTTTTCTTTGTAACGGTCTGACCCAAAAGGCCTTCATGTGTATGACTGAGAATCCTTTTCTTCAACATTTCTGGCGGTACAAAGGAATCATTCTTTACGATGATTCCCTTATCTGGCAATGTCAGTTCATCTATAATTTTTACAAATGGTCTCAAAGGCGGAGCAATAGCGCTCTTTCTGTGTACTCCTCGTAACCACCTTTTGCTCAACACCTTTAATCATTCAATCAAGTCAATCAGAGTATTTGCAAAGCGCACTACTCAAGGGTCTCAAGGCGCTAAGGGGAAGGGGGGCTGCTACTTCTCGAACAGCCATGTCTTGAGATGTCTCCTGAAGGTAAGTAGGTCCTGTGCCTGACACAGGAGGATTTGAAGAGTGTTCCACGTCTTGGCGGCAAAGTAGGAGAATGATCTGCCACCGGCGGTCGTTCTGTGGATGCGTCGGATGGTGGCGAGGGCAAGGCCAGCCGAGCAAAGCTGTCAGGTCAGGGCATAGAAGGAGAGCCATCTGATGAGCTATTCTGGTCCGGTGTTGTGCAGTGCCTTGTGAACGTGGGTGAGGAGTTTGAACGTGATTCTCTTGTTGACGGGGAGCCAGTGTAGGTCTCTTAGGTGGGCTATGATGTGGCAGTGGCGGGAGATGTCCAGGATGAGGCGTGCAGAGGCGTTCTGTATGCGTTGCAGTCTTTTCTGGAGCTTGGCCGTGGTTCCTGCGTAGAGGGCATTGCCGTAGTCCAATTTGCTGCTTACGAGGGCTTGGGTGACCTTCTGTCTGGTTTCAGTGGGGATCCATTTGTAGATCTTCCGAAGCATGCGGAGGGTGTTGAAGCAGGAGGAGGAGATGGCGTTAACTTGCTGGGTCATTGATAGTGATGAGTCCAGGATGAAGCCCAAGTTGCATGCGTGGTCAGTGGGTGTCGGTGCGGTTCCCAGTGTGGCAGGCCACCAGGAGTCATCTCATGCGGAAGGGGTGGAGCCGAAAATGAGGACCTCAGTCTTGTCGGAATTCAGTTTCAGGCAGCTGTTCTTCATCCATTCGGCGATGGCCTTCATTACTTCGTGGAGGTTGGTCATGGCGATGGCGGGGTCCTTGGTGAGGGAGAGGATCAGCTGGGTGTCATCAGCATATGAGACGATGTTGAGGTTGTGAGATTGGGTGATGTTAGCGAGCGGAGCCATGTAGATGTTAAAGAGGGTCGAGCTGAGGGACAATCCCTGGGGTACGCCGCAGATGATTTAGGTGGCTTCAGAGCGGAATGGAGGGAGGCCGACTCTCTGAGTTCTGCCAGTGAGGAAGGAGGTGATCCAGTCCAGGGCTCCATCTTGGATTCCTGCGTCGTTGAGGCGTGTGCGTAGGGTGTGGTGGCAGACGGTGTTGAACACGGCTGAGAGGTCCAGGATCATGAGGGCCGCGGCTGAGAGGTCCAGGAGGATGCGGGTCCTTCTCCATATATTTACTCCATTCTTCCGCTGTTAATGCACCCTTCAAACATTTTTTGACATAGTATAATCAAGCCACAGATGCTTCCCTTTCTTTGGCTACAATGTTGGGATCCTCAATATCATTCAGAGCTAGAGACTAATGTAACAGCCAATCTGCTTGCACATTCTTCCAGCCAGGAATGTGTTCTACCTGAAATCGGTACTCTTGAACTCTAGAAGCTAATTTAGCCAGCATAGTTGACCCCTTTCCCACTCCCCCAGGACTGAATATTTTTGTGATGGGTTTGTGATCTGTACAGATGTAAAAATTTAAACCCCAAAGAAATGTCCTCAAATGTTCCACTGACCATGCAGCAGCTAATGCCTTGCATTCTATAACAGAACAGTTATGTTCACTCTACGTTAAAGAGCATGAGGCATATGCCACTGTCTTCTCTCTGGTATCATGCAACTGGGACAAAAACCACCCCCAAACTACACACACTTGCGTCTTTCGCTGAGTATCAAAAGGCACTAGAATACTGGTTTCACACACAACCATCTTCACTACATTTAAAGCTTTCTCTTTGTGCATCTTCCCATTTGAATGTGCACCCTTTAAACAACAGCACCCTTAGATTTTCACTTTTCTTCACAAAGTCACTGACAAATTTGGAGTAATACTTGATCAATCCCATGAATGATTTCAATTGATATTTCCCCTGAGGAACAGGTGCAGATCTAAACACTTTTAATAGATCCCACTTGGGTCTAACTCCTGTTTAGCTCCCGCTCTCAAGATTGTGTGACCTAAATATTCTATTTCTTCTACAAGAAATTTACATTTCTCTCTCCTTAGTGTTAGTCCTGCTTCCTTTACTCTTCACAGGACAGATCTCAGAGCGTTGTCATGTTCCTGTATTGAATTTCCAAGGACTAGGATATTGTCCTGAAAATATATTACATTTTCTATCACCTTGAAAATCGGTGACATCATCTGCTAGAACACACTCACAGCTAAGGATAATCCAAACGGTATCCTTGTAAACTGGAATGTGTTCTCCATTGTGATGAACGCTGTTAAGCTCCTGGACTCTTTATATAGTTTAATCTGGTGGTAACCAAGTTTTGAAAAATATTCACCCCTCTCATTAACAAGAGCAATTGAATAATGCTCGGAAGAGGAAATGTATCAGTCACTATATTTAGAGTAGGACTATGTAAGTCTACTCAAAACTTGAATTTGCCATCACTTTTTTTGTTATCACCACTGGAGAAATCCACACAGAAACCTCAACAGGTTCTATGACTCCTTCATTTATCATATCCTCAAGGATTTTCTTTACTTCTGCCCTTACTATAACCGGACCCTCCTAAATTCATCTGTCCAAATTTGCATTTCACTGAAAGTTCCCATAGGCTAGAAACAAACTCTTCTAAAGATTCCCCTTGTCTCCATGGTCTGGTATAACATTTATAACAAGACATGACTATGTTCTCCTCCTTAGCAAATCTCTTCTCTAAGTGTAGTTTGGCTTCTTTATACACATCTTCTAAAGGTTTATTGTTATTTCCCAGCATCTGAGGTCAGTATTACGTGATGTGCCTCTTTGCCTATGGTACTCAATAACAATGCTTTTTTCCTTTCAGCATAAAACCCTTGTCCATCTAAAGCTATTAGGTAGTTCTCAAATAATTCTATCCATTCTTTCCACTGAGTAGTTGGTTGTACGTGATGTGCCAGAAACGGTGGAGGAATTACTATACAGTAGATGATATCACCATGGTGAGTAAGGAAAATATTGGTTTTAATGGGGAAAGCTTGAAAACGGTTGTTGATAACAGTTTTTCCTCTATAGATCAAGTGGTGAGTGAGGCGCTGATTGTACATCCTGAAGCGGAGCGAAGCTTGTTACAGACTTTAGGGAGCTCCCAGGCAGGAACACGTTACTGCCTTTTTTCCAAATTCTGTGGTCCTGCCTGTGCCAGTAAAATACTTTAATATTACTTGTAGCTTGACAATGAAATTACAGAACAGCTTTTCTAGCATGTGCAGTGTGCATGCTATTAGTGTGAGTTGCAGGGTTCCACTGCTGAGTGCAGTCATGTGGGCGCAGTCGAGGCAGGAGATAAAAAATCTGTTACCACTGGGCTAAATACATTTCAGGGGTGTTAATCACTCACTGTCTGCTTGCTGACAACTACTTTTCTAGACTTCTTGCCAACAGTCACTTTTCATTGAAGCTCCTCTTGCGCAGTCACCACAAATGCTTCTACAGATGGGTTGGATGCGGGTCGACTTTGGTTCTGGAAGCCATGCCTTTCCCTTGCAGATGGCACTCGTCACCAGATTAATGTTGTGAAGGTATTCACATGACTCAGAAAGGCAAAAAAATCTTTATTTGATAATGACCAGAACACAATTCGATCCTCTCCTCGCCAGCCGCAAGGTAACAGACTCATAGAGAATATCGCTGTACAAGCATTCTATTAGAACTAAAACAAATTAACATTCTGAACATTTAAAGACGTGTGTCTTCCTACACTGGTAGGAACGAAAAGCATTGAATACCCTGTGAATACTGTCATTACTACAGAGGACATGTGGTTACTGCACCTTGTAATCTTCATTATTTTATGTGACATTTCCTGTAGATTGATCTACACAAGTAGGATTCACTGTCTCTGTATAATGTGTGTGTGATGTAAAGCACTTTGATACCCTATACTGACATGAATTGAGCTATAAACAAATGAAATGCATGTGAGAGAGGGGCCTTGGAGAGATGAGGGTCACTAATGGAGGGTGGTAGTAAGGGTATTTGTGGAGAAGGAGGTCATGGGGGGGGGTGCCAAAAAAGATTGTTCTATCAGGTGCCATCAGCACTAAAGCTGGCCCTGTCAGCAGTCAATAGATGTGGCAGATCCTGTGCCTACCCAGGGCTTCCAAAATTTATTTTGCCTCTAGGGCATTTCATTCTGGCAAAACAATACATTGGGGCGGTACTGCCATATCTGGAAATATTTGAAAAACTGTGAATGGTGTAATTTATATTCCCCAATAAGTGTCCCAAATGACTTCAGGCTACCAAATCCGTGTAAGCCCCAAAACTTCGAGATTCCAATAGGTTCCCACTGTTGGAAGTCCCTCAAGTTTTGCAAACTGATTCAGCATAGTGCCACACCACAAGGGGGTCTCTTGAATTGGCTTATAATGCCATCCATTCAATTTCATCATTGGGTGCCAACAATATAGGGAAGCCTTAGTATATGTCGGAAGGTAATCAGTGAAACATGTTCCCTATAAATAGTGTATAAGTGAGAAAACTTTGAATATGGCTAATTGACCTCACATTGCCGGGTCATCACTAGCCCCAAAGAGTCAGTAATGGTCGGTAGTTGAGAGGCCTCTTAATATACTGTAGTTGAATATAGGCCATCCACAACCCGCATTCACATGTGTATTGAATATATTTTTTCCATGAGATTCAATGCATTTTCTCTTTTCATTTAAAATTGTGAAACACAGTCCTAATGGTATCGAAGAATCAGCCTGGAATGACATGCAGGTAATCGTGGATCGTGTGTAGGAGTCTGCGCAGGGGCACTATCTTAAAGAGTGTCACTCAGCCAAGCTTGCTAATGAGGAGGACATCCCAGGACTGGTGGTTTCGAGTCAGATCATCAATAAAAGGGGCAAGAGTAAGCTGCCAATGCAGTCTCAGGTCTAGAGCAACTTGAATCCCTAAATACTTGAAGCACTGCAACAAAATATTTACTTATTGAGACCATATTATCACCAAGTCTGCATTTCCCACTGAGAAAACAATAGCTGTACCTAAGTTAACCACGAAACCAGATGCCTCAACAAAGAGATCTGAAATGTGCATTAGTCTTTCCCCGGTCCATTGGGTGTATCAGAGGGAATGCAGCAAATTAAAGGCATGCAATGCTACTCAATCTTTCAGCTGCTCCATTCCTCCACTGAAATCCCTGCACCAAACCATCCTTCTAGTTCGGACCACGAATGGCTCATCTGCTAAAACAAAGTGCAGTGGGGAAAACAAGCAGCCCCGTTAAGTTACCCTCCCAATTGGAAAGGATTTTGACAGAATACACTTACCCTTGCCCAGTGCTCTTGATACAAGGCAAAATCATGAAACAACTATAACTTCCCACACCTCTCAAAACAAATTAATCTACCTTCTGTTTGGCTTTAAGACCATTTGCCTCTTCAAATTTGACAACTTTTTAATCCTATGCATTTAACTAGCCTGCGGCCTAACATTTGTGTTTTAGGCTTACTGGTCTCTGTTTATCAATTGAACCCTAATTTAGTCCTACAAGTCTTCTTGTGAGTCTGCTCACAACTGGACCAGGGCTGCCCGTCTCCTGTATTCTCTGTTTCTTCTACCTGCTTCCTCAAGTTACCATAAGGTGTAAACATCACTACAACCTTTGTTCTTCTGTTTTTATCACAAACCAAAAACCTTTCCCCAGATTATGTTCTTCCATTGGCCCCATTAATTAGTTTGGGGGATGTTTGTCTATGCATATTCTCCTTTACTCAGCCACCTAACCCCATCCTCGCAGATAACATGATACTTTAATACCCTGCCCATGAGATGCAAGTTGCCAAGATAATGAAGCAAATGCTGTTACCCTGATTCACCGATAGTACACTTGCCCCCACTTCAGCCAATATCTGTAGAGCCCTACACCATGGTGCGATGCTTGGCTATGCCTTTTCGCCTCCATCCCCGTAAAGGAAGCTCTAAATACCCAGGAGTAGCAACACTACTTTAGGGGCAATGGTGTCAAATCACCACAATTTCTTTCCTGCTAGCCTTGATTTGCCTTTTCCATTCGATCCTATCCTGTTCCCATTAACTCTGCCTCAAAATTGTACTTTCTGACACAAGATTTCACCACTGGTTGTGGTTGTGAAACACCACATTCTGAACATGTGTGCCTACATTTAGAGGGAAATCCTTTGCATGTCCATTTGTTGAATGCTCAGCAAGCACCTTAACATGCACCAGCCAACTTTTGCTGTTTCCTTCTTTCTCATGCTGCCAGTAGGGAACGTTTAGTGCATATCTCATGGGAAAACTGCTGTGTGCAGCGATATAATCAAGCAAGTAGGAGACATCCACTGTCATCAGAAGTTGTAGTCCTGTTCCACAACAGACTAACCCTCATCATTGCATAGCCATGCAACAGTCAAAGCTGGGCTCTGCTGAAGCTGGACACACCCATATGTTTAATTAGTGACAAGTTCCTCTCAGGGAGACTCTCACAACAGATGTTGGCAGAAGTTAGGAGCATAGATGTACAGCTCTCTATGTTAGTGGTATCCTTTAGTCACATTGGTAACGCCAATTCCTCCTCTTTGGACATATCCTTACATCAGGTCTCAAGTGAATGGATTTTAAAACATCCATAAACTCACCTGCTGGTGTGTTTCCCTACCCTGATTGCCCAAGCTCTGGTAATATCTGGATCCTTGTTAATGATTTTTGGTCACAAGTGAACAAGGAGCATGCATGTGTGCTATAACCTAGGCCTGTCTCATGGACTGTGGCCTGCTTAGACCCGGAGGGGTGCCAAAGTGCTACCCTCAAGCGGTGGCAGGCTACTGCCTTCAATGGAAGTTAAGTAGCATGAGTGGAGTGGTGGTAGCATAATGCGATTTTAGTGATCAATAGAGTGAACAGGCTTTGTTTTACCTGTGTCACTGAAGTGACAGTTCCTGGCCCACTCATGGCTGCATATGCACAAAGGGCTTTGCGTGGGTCTGTTAGCTGGTACAGCATGTGGAAGATAGCGCACAGTAGAACTAGATTCTTCCTGCACACCAGTATGGGCTCTTTGATTCTAAAATGTGGTCACTGGTCAAAGGGGCCTAGGGACATCTGAAGGAAGGAGATGGGCTGTTAAGAGAATCATAAAGAGTAGGGCTGGAGCCTTTTAGTAACCTTTTGGAGCACATATTACTGAGCCTGACATCCAAGTGTGAACCTCTAATCGCTCACATGGTCTGTGTTTGGGGCTATCGAAATTGGAGGTTGTCCTGCTGTAATAGACTACTCTGTGGAGGAAGAGCACAACAAAGGAGTGGGCACTTCAAAGTGGGCAACCCCCGGAACATGGACTTCAAAGACAGAGACACTAAGGCCCTCATTATGACCCTGGCGGTCGGCGATAATATGGCGGTAAGTACTGCCAACAGGTTGGCGGTACTTACCTCTATATTATGAAGCCAACCCGCCAATGTACCACTCCGACCTCTACAGTGGTAACAGCTGCCGAGCTGGAGATATTCGTCACTGTTCCGCCTAGGGGATTACAACCCCACCTACCACCATGATTTTCGTGGCTTCCTTAAAGCCGCGAAAACCATGGTGGTAGGCACAATCAGTGACAGGGAATACCTTCCCTGTCACTGATAGGGGTCTTCCCTCTCCCCCTCCCGCTCCAGTTAGCCCCCCCACTACCCCTACCTCTCAACAGCCCCCTCCACCCCCCAACATTCACACCCCCTTCACAGACACACACCCATTCCTACATGCATCCATGCATGCATTCATCCATTCACACACACATCCGCACACACTTATCAATATACACCTAGACATGCATTCACATCACACAACATACATGCACTCACACCTTCATACATGCACACACGCATTCCAACATGCAACACCCCCCTGCATTCATGCACACACAAACATTCAGACCCCCACACACACTCAACAACCCCTCCCCTGTCAGAGACCCGACTCACCTGGATCCATGGGTTCCTCTGGCAGGCGACAGGACGAGGGGCTGCTGCCAGCAGCAGCTTCCGCCAGCAGGACACCGCCAGGCTGTATTATTGGTCATAATACAGCTGGCGGCGGTCTACTGGTCTGGCGCTGCTGCTGGCTGCAGCGCCATCTTACCGCCATTCACCGGCATGGCCACAGCTGGATTTCAGCCATTCTTCTGGGAGAAATCCGCCTGTGGTCACAATACGGCTGACGGCTGGTAGCCACAGCGACGGTCTTTTGGCGGCCGTCGCCGCGGCGGTAGGCGTTTTTTACCGCCAATGTCAATATGAGGGTCTAAATCACAACTTTGCCTGGAAATTGATTATAAAAAAATAGTTTGAGACTCGCAAATTGTCAAACTAAAGCTGTATATCAGCGTGGAGAAGCTCAGCACGAGATCTGTCTGTTGTGACCAAGACTGGTAACTAAGGGCCACATGTACTTGCAATTAGGAAGTCACAAACTGTGATGCACAACAGTGTCTCAAAGTTTGTGATTTCCAATAGGTCGCAAATGGACCTGCCTCATCAATATTGATGAGGCAGGTTGCAACTTGCGACCTATTGGGAATGGCCCACAGGGATGGTGGCCTGCTGGAATCATCAGACGACCATGTCTATGATTGCTTTTTAAATAAAGCAATTTTTTTGTAATTTACAAAAATAGAAATGAAAGGTTTCTTTTCATTTTTTAAGAGTAGGCAGTGATCTGTGGGACCACTGCCTGCTCTTAAAAAAAGTTGGCACCCACATTCACAAAAGGGAAGGGGTCCTTTGGGGATCCCTTCCTGTTTGAGAATGGATTACCACCTCCTTCACAGAGTTGGTACATTATGAACGTTTTGCAACCGCATTCTGATTGTGCCTATGCAACTCACTCTTAGGAAGGGACGCCCTTAACACGTCCCTTCCTAATACCGAATCTCAGACCCTATTTTGCGATTCAGAAATAGGTAGCTAACTCGCAAAACAGTGTTAGAACCTGTAAAAAGGCTTTTTAGCAGTTACAAATGGCCAAATTCACTGTTTGCATCCACTGAAACCTTTTGAACATGTGGCAGTAAGGTTCTCCCAGTTTCTCATGCTGGTTTAATGGACATCAATCAGGAAAACCGAGAACACTCGAGCTGACCCGGCTAACATGGCAGGTCTGCCTTAAGAAAACTGTGTATTTTATTCGAAGTGTGCTGTATTCCACATAGTATTAGTAGATAACTATTCCTTTTGACATAAAAAGCAAGTATTTCACTGTACACTCATTTATTGAGTGTATTTTGAGTTGTGAGTGTGTGCTCGCCTTACACCTAGCTCCACCCCGAGAAGCCTCGACTGCAAAACCTGTGCTACCACAGAGAGTGAGGCACTGAAGGGATACTTGGTCCAGTTGCTCAGAGCCAAAAGGAGGCTATGCACCAGTACGTTGGGGTAAAAGGCCTCAACCACTATGATTGCGCCTAGTAGCTCTGACTTGACTTGTGGCAAGGGGTTCTGACACCGCTTAATCTTTTACTTTACACTCTTCAGCAAATGAGCTTCCAGTTGTTTTGTTATGCCTAGAATGGCCAAAGGAGCCCTGCTTTACAGGCAGGGGCGGCTCCTCGATAAGGGTGGAGGAGCATTGCCCCCCCGCCAGCAGCGGCAGCTGCAAACCTTTTCCACAAAAACGATAATAAACTTTGTTTATTATCGTGTTTGATGAACAGGTGCGGGCTGACGACCAATGAGGGGCGCATGTATGTTTAGCCGGCCGGCTGTCTCGGGCCGGCCAAACACACATGCGCACAGGGCTCTCAGTCTGCCTGGGACAGCACTGGCTGGGCGCTCCCAGCCAATCCTGACTCTGCTCTGAGCAGCGTCAGGATTGGCGCAGGGCAGGTTGGGAGCATGTGCCTGCAGGCAGAGAAGACGAGAGGAGCAGCGCGGTGGTGAAGGCAGCGGCGGCGGCACAGTTAAGTGTTTTTGTATTTTAGGGGCATATTTATACTCCGTTTGCGCCGATTGTGCGTCAAAAAATTTGACGCACAATCAGCGCAAACATTGCCCCATATTTAAACTCTGACGCCCGAGCCCGCGGACGAAAAAATTCCGCCGTGTGCGTCATTTCTTGGATGCGGCAACCCGCCCTGCGTTAATGATATGCAGGGTAGACGTTCCCGTCCAAAAAATGACGCAAACGGCCGTGCGTCGTATTTATGCTTCCGGGCAAAAATGACTCTCGGCCAGGAGGCGGAGCAAAAAAATGACGCACAGCCCGATTTGCGTCGAAATTTAACGCCTGGGTCAGGACAGGCGTTAAAATGGGGCAAACACACCTGTATTTAATCAGAACACACAGAACAAACAGCAGAGCAGCAGAGCAGCAACAGGGAGACATGGAGGTGATTTTTATCCAGCGTGCACGTAGACGCAGAGCCCAGCAGCAACAACAGCAGCTACAACAACACCAGCAGGGACCCCAAAGGCAGCGCAGAAGGCAGGAGAGGATATTCCATCCAAGAACAGCCCTGCATGGCCTCAGGGAACACGACATCATACAGAGGTACCGGTTGAACTGGCAGGCCATTCAGCAGCTGCTGCGCAACATTGAACCGCAGTTGGCCCCCACTTTAGTGACACCCCTCACCATCCCAACAGAAACAAAGCTGCTTGCCGTACTTCACCTGCTGGCAAGTGGCTCATTTCAAACAAATGGTGCCCTGGTTGGCGGAATATCACAACCATCATTCTCCGCATTTCTGCCAAAAGTACTGGATGCCATCATTCGCCTGACACCCCTCCACATCTGCTTCCCTAACACACTGCAGAAGCAGCAGGAAACAAAACAGGGGTTCTACCTCATCAGTGGCTTCCCACACGTCCTTGGTGCAATCGACTGCACACACGTACGCCTTGTGCCACCTGCTGCAACAGAACACCTCTACCGCAACAGGAAGCACACACATTCAATCAACGTGCAGGCCATAGTCGATCACCAGGGATTGATCAGCAACATCGTGGCTAAATATCCTGGGAGTATACATGACACATTCATCTTCCGTCACAGCACCATCAACCAACACTTCCAGGATGGACGGTATGGCAATGGACTACTTGTTGGTAAGTACAGAAACCTACTTATATACACACTGCACAGCAACCCTCTAGGACACACAACACATACACCACAACAGCAACATCTAGACAGGAACACACTGAGGTCCTTACATCACTTGCCATGTTTCTTAAGTCACCATTGAACCTGTCACACATTGGAATTTACTGTACAGCCTAATGTGAAGACATTAATGAGTGTGGTTGCCTAAATGTCACCTTGCAAATTGTAAGTGTCACAATGACCTTTACATTAATACATTGCATAAGTTTCAAGGTATGGGATGTACAGTGTACTTTGATATGAATGTGTTAACAACACTCCAAATTTAAATGTGCATGGAACTATCATCTCACCCTCAGTGAAGACACACGGACACCTGTATCACAAGTCACAATGCTAGGGAGGGCACACTGTACTGCAAATCCCAAAGCATACTGCTGACAAACGGTTAACAGACAAACACTTGCTCAGCCAAGGAAACAACACAATGCAGATGGTATAGCCTACAAGTATAGGATGTCACATTAGTACACAAAAGAGTCACAGACAACACAAGACAACTACTGCCATTAAAGGTCTTTTCAATAGTGCCAGCTACATCTACATGATCCCATTCTGTGTTTTTCTTTCAGCTGATCAGGGGTATGGCATCCAGCCATGGCTAATAACACCATTTGGAAACCCGAGCACTGCTGCAGAGCGGGCATACAACGACGCCCATAAGAGGACATGCAGCATTGTCGAGCGGACCTTTGGGATCCTTAAGTCAAGGTTCCGCTGCTTTGACATCACTGGCGGTAGCCTACTATATTCCCCCCAGATGGTCTGTAGGATCATACTCACATGTGCAATATTGCACAACATTTGTGTAAAAAGGAACATTCCCCTCCTCGAACCAGACTCATACATGCCTGAAGACGACGAAGAGGAGGATGCTGGCCTGCAACAGGAGGGGGAACAACCAAACACGGCTGCTGGAGTGCGTAGGCGCCAACACATTGTAAATAATTTATTTTCATAATTATCACCATCACCACTTAACCCCTTAGCTGCTGGGCCTTTTCCCCCCCAGTGCTGAGCCCTTTTTTGGCTATTTGGGGTAGTTCGCGCTTAGGCCTTCATAACTTTTTGTCCACATAAGCTAACCACGCCAAATTTGCATCCTTTTTTTCCAACATCCTAGGGATTCTAATGGTACCCAGAGTTTGTGGTTTCCCCTGGAGGAGACCAAGAAAATAGCCAAAATACAGTGAAAAACTTGTTTTTTCCAAAAAAATGGGAAAAAAGGGCTGCCGAAGAAGGCTTGTGGTTTTTTCCCTGAAAATGCCATCAACAAAGGGTTTCTGGTGCTGAAATCACTATCTTCCCACCTTTCAGAAACGGGCAGGCCTGAATCAGAAAACCACATTTTTCAACACAAATTTGGCATTTTACTGGGACATACCCCATTTTTACTATTTTTGGTGCTTTCAGCCTCCTTCCAGTTAGTGACAGGAATGGGTGTGAAACCAATGCTGGATCCCGGAATGCTAAACATTTCTGAAAACTAGACAAAATTCTGAATTCATTTGTGTAGATCCTACAAGGTTTTCCTACAGAAAATAACAGCTGAAATAAAAAAATATTGAAATTGAGCTGAAAACAACAGCCATTTTTCTTTATGTTTTACTCTGTAACTTTTTCCTGCGATGTCAGATTTCCAAAAGCAATATACCGTTTTGTCTGCTGGACTCTTCTGGTTGCGGGGATATAAAGGGCTTGTAGGTTCATCAAGAACCCTAGGTACCCAGAGCCAATAAATGAGCTGCACCCTGCAGTTGGTTTTCATTCTATACTGGGTATACAGCAATTCATTTGATGAAATATGAAGAGTGAAAAATAGGTATCAAGAAAACCTTTGCATTTCCAAAATGGGCTCAAGATAAGGTTTTGAGGAGCAGTGGTTATTTGCACATCTCTGAATTCCGGGGTGCCCATACTAGCATGTGAATTGCAGGGCATTTCTCAAATAGACGTCTTTTTTACACACTCTCTTATATTTCGAAGGAAACAATGTAGAGAAAGATAAGGGGCAATAACACTTGTTTTGCTAATCTATGTTCCCCCAAGTCTCCCGATAAAAATGATACCTCACTTTTGGCTTCTAGCTCAGCTGGCACATAGGGAAACCTACCAAACCTGTGCATTTTTGAAAACTAGAGACCTAGGGGAATCCAAGATGGGGTGACTTGTGGGGCTCTGACCAGGTTCTGTTACCCAGAATTCTTTGCAAACCTCAAAAAGTGGCTAAAAAAACAGGTTTTCCTCACATTTCGGTGACAGAAAAATCTGGAATCTGAGAGGAGCCACAAATTTCCTTCCACCCAGCGTTCCCCCAAGTCTCCCGATAAAAATGATACCTCACTTGTGTGGGTAGGCCTAGCGCCCGCAACAGGAAAAGCCCCAAAACACAACGTGGACGCATCACATTTTTTGACAGAATACAGAGCTGTTTTTTGCAAAGTGCCTACCTGTAGATTTTGGCCTCTAGCTCAGCCGGCACATAGGGAAACCTACCAAAACTGTGCATTTTTGAAAACTAGAGACCCAGGGGAATCCAAGATGGGGTGACTTGTGGGGCTCTGACCAGGTTCCGTTACCCAGCATCCTTTGCAAACCTCAAAAAGTGGCAAAAAAAATAAGTTTTCCTCACATTTCGGTAACAGAAAGTTCTGGAATCTGAGAGGAGCCACAAATTTCCTTCCAGCCAGCGTTCCCCCAAGTCTCCCGATAAAAATGATACCTCGATTGTGTGGGTAGGCCTAGCGCCCGCGACAGGAAATGCCCCAAAACACAACATGGACACATCACATTTTTTGACAGAATACAGAGCTGTTTTTTGCAAAGTGCCTACCTGTAGATTGTGGCCTCTAGCTCAGCCGGCACATAGGGAAACCTACCAAACCCGTGCATTTTTGAAAACTAGAGACCTAGGGGAATCTAAGATGGGGTGACTTGTGGGGCTCTGACCAGGTTCCGTTACCCAGCATCCTTTGCAAACCTCAAAAAGTGGCTAAAAAAACAAGTTTTCCTCACATTTCGGTGACAGAAAGTTCTGGAATCTGAGAGGAGCCACAAATTTCCTTCCACCCAGCGTTCCCCCAAGTCTCCCGATAAAAATGATATCTCACTTGTGTGGGTAGGCCTAGTGCCCGCGACAGGAAATGCCCCAAAACACAACGTGGACACATCCCATTTTTTGACAGAAAACACAGCTGTTTATTCCAAAGTGCCTACCTGTAGATTTTGGCCTCTAGCTCAGCCGGCACATAGGGAAACCTACCAAACCTGTGCATTTTTGAAAACTAGAGACCTAGGGGAATCCAAGATGGGGTGACTTGTGGGGCTCTGGCCAGGTTCTGTTACCCAGAATCCTTTGCAAACCTCAAAAAGTAGCTAAAAAAACAAGTTTTCCTCACATTTCGGTGATAGAAAGTTCTGGAAACTGAGAGGAGCCACAAATTTCCTTCCACCCAGCGTTCCCCCAAGTCTCCCGATAAAAATGATACCTCACTTGTGTGGGTAGGCCTAGCGCCCGCGACAGGAAATGCCCCAAAACACAACGTGGACACATCACATTTTGTGACAGAATACAGAGCTGTTTTTTGCAAAGTGCCTACCTGTACATTTTGGCCTCTAGCTCAGCCGGCACATAGGGAAACCTGCCAAACCTGTACATTTTTTAAAACTAGAGACCTAGGGGAATCCAAGATGGGGTGACTTGTGGGGCTCTGACCAGGTTCTGTTACCCAGAATCCTTTGCAAACCTCAAAAAGTGGCTAAAAAAACAAGTTTTCCTCACATTTCGGTGACAGAAAGTTCTGGAATCTGAGAGGTGCCACAAATTTCCTTCCACCCAGCGTTCCCCCAAGTCTCCCGATAAAAATGATACCTCACTTGTGTGGGTAGGCCTAGCGCCCGCGACAGGAAATGCCCTAAAACACAACGTGGACACATCACATTTATTGACAGAATACAGAGCTGTTTTTTGCAAAATGCCTACCTGTAGATTTTGGCCTCTAGCTCAGCCGGCACATAGGGAAACCTACCAAACCTGTGCATTTTTGAAAACTAGAGACCTAGGGGAATCTAAGATGGGGTGACTTGTGGGGCTCTGACCAGGTTCTGTACCCAGAATCCTTTGCAAACCTCAAAAAGTGGCTAAAAAAACAAGTTTTCCTCACATTATGGTGACAGAAAATTCTGGAATCTCAGAGGAGCCACAAATTACCTTCCACCCAGAGTTCCCCCAAGTCTCCTGATAAAAATGATACCTCACTTGTGTGGATAGGCCTAGCGCCCGCGACAGGAAATGTCCCAAAACACAATTTTTTTCATAGAAAACAGTGCCTACCTGTAGATTTTGGCCTCTAGCTCAGCTGGCACCTGGGGAAACCTAGCAAACCAGCGTATTTTTGAAAACTAGAAACCCAGGGAAATCCGAGATGAGGTGACTTGTGGGGCTCTGACCAGGTTCTGTTACCCAGAATCCTGTGCAAACCTCAAAAAGTGGCTAAAAAAACAAGTTTTCCTCACATTTTGGTGACAGAAAGTTCTGGAATCTGAGAGGAACCACAAATTTCCTTCCACCCAGCGTTCCCCCAAGTCTCCCGATAAAAATGATACCTCACTTGTGTGGGTAGGCCTAGCGCCCGCGACAGGAAATGCACCAAACACAATGTGTACACATCACATTTTTTGACAGAATACAGAGCTGTTTTTTGCAAAGTGCCTACCTGTAGATTTTGGCCTCTAGCTCAGCCGGCACATAGGGAAACCTACCAAACCTGTGCATTTTTGAAAACTAGAGACCTAGGGGAATCTAAGATGGGGTGACTTGTGGGGCTCTGACCAGGTTCTGTTACCCAGAATCCTTTGCAAACCTCAAATGTGGCTAAAAAAACAAGTTTTCCTCACATTATGGTGACAGAAAGTTCTAGAATCTCAGAGGAGCCACAAATTTCCTTCCACCCAGAGCTCCCCCAAGTCTCCTGATAAAAATGATACCTCACTTGTGTGGGTAGGCCTAGCGCCCGCGACAGGAAATGTCCCAAAACACAACTTTTTTCTTAGAAAACAGTGCCTACCTGTGGATTTTGGCCTCTAGCTCAGCCGGCACCTGGGGAAACCTAGCAAACCAGCGCATTTTTGAAAACTAGAAACCCAGGGGAATCCAAGATGAGGTGACTTGTGGGGCTCCGACTAGGTTCTGTTACCCAGAATCCTTTGCAAACCTCAAAAAGTGGCTAAAAAAAACAAGTTTTCCTCACATTTTGGTGACAGAAAGTTCTGGAATCTGAGAGGACCCACAAATTTCCTTCCACCCAGCGTTCCCCCAAGTCTCCCGATAAAAATGATACCTCACTTGTGTGGGTAGGCCTAGCGCCCGCGACAGGAAATGCCCCAAAACACAACGTGGACACATCACATTTTTTGACAGAATAAAGAGCTGTTTTTTGCAAAGTGCCTACCTGTAGATTTTGGCCTCTAGGTCAGCCGGCACATAGGGAAACCTACCAAACCTGTGCATTTTTGAAAACTAGAGACCTAGAGGAATCTAAGATGGGGTGACTTGTGGGGCTCTGACCAGGTTCTGTTACCCAGAATCCTTTGCAAACCTCAAAAAGTGGCTAAAAAAACAGGTTTTTCTCACATTTCGGTGACAGAAAGTTCTGGAATCTGAGAAGAGCCACAAATTTCCTTCCACCCAGCGTTCCCCCAAGTCTCCTGATAAAAATGATACCTCGCTTGTGTGGGTAGGCCTAGCGCCTGCGACAGGATATGCCCCAAAACACAACGTGGACACATCACATTTTTTGACAGAATACAGAGCTCTTTTTTGCAAAGTGCCTACCTGTAGATTTTGGCCTCTAGCTCAGCCGGCACATAGGGAAACCTACCAAACCCGTGCATTTTTGAAAACTAGAGACCTAGGGGAATCTAAGATGGGGTGACTTGTGGGGCTCTGAACAGGTTCTGTTACCCAGAATCCTTTGCAAACCTCAAAAAGTGGCTAAAAAAACAAGTTTTCCTCACATTATGGTGACAGAAAGTTCTAGAATCTCAGAGGAGCCACAAATTTCCTTCCACCCAGAGTTCCCCCAAGTCTCCTGATAAAAATGATACCTCACTTGTGTGGGTAGGCCTAGCGCCCGCGACAGGAAATGTCCCAAAACACAATTTTTTTCATAGAAAACAGTGCCTACCTGTGGATTTTGGCCTCTAGCTCAGCTGGCACCTGGGGAAACCTAGCAAACCAGCGTATTTTTGAAAACTAGAAACCCAGGGGAATCCAAGATGAGGTGACTTGTGGGGCTCTGACCAGGTTCTGTTACCCAGAATCCTTTGCAAACCTCAAAATGTGGCTAAAATAACACGTTTTCCTCACATTTCGGTGACAGAAAGTTCTGGAATCTGAGAGGAGCCACAAATTTCCTTCCACCCAGCGTTCCCCCAAGTCTCCCGATAAAAATGATACCTCACTTGTGTGGGTAGGCCTCGCGCCCGCGACAGGAAATGCCCCAAAACAACACATGGACACATCACATTTTTTGACCGAATACAGAGCTGTTTTTTGCAAAGTGCCTACCTCTAGATTTTGGCCTCTAGCTCAGCCGGCACCTGGGGAAACCTAGCAAATCAGTGCATTTTTGAAAACTAGAGACCTAGGGGAATCTAAGATGGGGTGACTTGTGGGGCTCTGACCAGGTTCTGTACCCAGAATCCTTTGCAAACCTCAAAAAGTGGCTAAAAAAACAAGTTTTCCTCACATTATGGTGACAGAAAGTTCTGGAATCTCAGAGGAGCCACAAATTACCTTCCACCCAGAGTTCCCCCAAGTCTCCTGATAAAAATGATACCTCACTTGTGTGGATAGGCCTAGCGCCCGCGACAGGAAATGTCCCAAAACACAATTTTTTTCATAGAAAACAGTGCCTACCTGTGGATTTTGGCCTCTAGCTCAGCTGGCAGCTGGGGAAACCTAGCAAACCAGCGTATTTTTGAAAATTAGAAACCCAGGGAAATCCGAGATGAGGTGACTTGTGGGGCTCTGACCAGGTTCTGTTACCCAGAATCCTGTGCAAACCTCAAAAAGTGGCTAAAAAAACAAGTTTTCCTCACATTTTGGTGACAGAAAGTTCTGGAATCTGAGAGGAACCACAAATTTCCTTCCACCCAGCGTTCCCCCAAGTCTCCCGATAAAAATGATACCTCACTTGTGTGGGTAGGCCTAGCGCCCGCGACAGGAAATGCCCCAAACACAATGTGGACACATCACATTTTTTGACAGAATACAGAGCTGTTTTTTGCAAAGTGCCTACCTGTAGATTTTGGCCTCTAGCTCAGCCGGCACATAGGGAAACCTACCAAACCTGTGCATTTTTGAAAACTAGAGACCTAGGGGAATCTAAGATGGGGTGACTTGTGGGGCTCTGACCAGGTTCTGTTACCCAGAATCCTTTGCAAACCTCAAATGTGGCTAAAAAAACAAGTTTTCCTCACATTATGGTGACAGAAAGTTCTAGAATCTCAGAGGAGCCACAAATTTCCTTCCACCCAGAGCTCCCCCAAGTCTCCTGATAAAAATGATACCTCACTTGTGTGGGTAGGCCTAGCGCCCGCGACAGGAAATGTCCCAAAACACAACTTTTTTCTTAGAAAACAGTGCCTACCTGTGGATTTTGGCCTCTAGCTCAGCCGGCACCTGGGGAAACCTAGCAAACCAGCGCATTTTTGAAAACTAGAAACCCAGGGGAATCCAAGATGAGGTGACTTGTGGGGCTCCGACTAGGTTCTGTTACCCAGAATCCTTTGCAAACCTCAAAAAGTGGCTAAAAAAAACAAGTTTTCCTCACATTTTGGTGACAGAAAGTTCTGGAATCTGAGAGGAGCCACAAATTTCCTTCCACCCAGCGTTCCCCCAAGTCTCCCGATAAAAATGATACCTCACTTGTGTGGGTAGGCCTAGCGCCCGCGACAGGAAATGCCCCAAAACACAACGTGGACACATCACATTTTTTGACAGAATAAAGAGCTGTTTTTTGCAAAGTGCCTACCTGTAGATTTTGGCCTCTAGGTCAGCCGGCACATAGGGAAACCTACCAAACCTGTGCATTTTTGAAAACTAGAGACCTAGAGGAATCTAAGATGGGGTGACTTGTGGGGCTCTGACCAGGTTCTGTTACCCAGAATCCTTTGCAAACCTCAAAAAGTGGCTAAAAAAACAGGTTTTTCTCACATTTCGGTGACAGAGAGTTCTGGAATCTGAGAAGAGCCACAAATTTCCTTCCACCCAGCGTTCCCCCAAGTCTCCTGATAAAAATGATACCTCGCTTGTGTGGGTAGGCCTAGCGTCTGCGACAGGATATGCCCCAAAACACAACGTGGACACATCACATTTTTTGACAGAATACAGAGCTCTTTTTTGCAAAGTGCCTACCTGTAGATTTTGGCCTCTAGCTCAGCCGGCACATAGGGAAACCTACCAAACCCGTGCATTTTTGAAAACTAGAGACCTAGGGGAATCTAAGATGGGGTGACTTGTGGGGCTCTGACCAGGTTCTGTTACCCAGAATCCTTTGCAAACCTCAAAAAGTGGCTAAAAAAACAAGTTTTCCTCACATTATGGTGACAGAAAGTTCTAGAATCTCAGAGGAGCCACAAATTTCCTTCCACCCAGAGTTCCCCCAAGTCTCCTGATAAAAATGATACCTCACTTGTGTGGGTAGGCCTAGCGCCCGCGACAGGAAATGTCCCAAAACACACATTTTTTCATAGAAAACAGTGCCTACCTATGGATTTTGGCCTCTAGCTCAGCTGGCACCTGGGGAAACCTAGCAAACCAGCGCATTTTTGAAAACTAGAAACCCAGGGGAATCCAAGATGAGGTGACTTGTGGGGCTCTGACCAGGTTCTGTTACCCAGAATCCTTTGCAAACCTCAAAATGTGGCTAAAATAACACGTTTT
The DNA here is from genome assembly GCF_031143425.1 of Pleurodeles waltl. NCBI lineage: Eukaryota > Metazoa > Chordata > Amphibia > Caudata > Salamandridae > Pleurodeles > Pleurodeles waltl. The sequence continues at coordinate 414,166,951 of NC_090437.1, read as the reverse complement.
CCTCACATTTCGGTGACAGAAAGTTCTGGAATCTGAGAGGAGCCACAAATTTCCTTCCACCCAGCGTTCCCCCAAGTCTCCCGATAAAAATGATACCTCACTTGTGTGGGTAGGCCTCGCGCCCGCGACAGGAAATGCCCCAAAACAACACATGGACACATCACATTTTTTGACCGAATACAGAGCTGTTTTTTGCAAAGTGCCTACCTCTAGATTTTGGCCTCTAGCTCAGCCGGCACCTGTGGAAACCTAGCAAATCAGTGCATTTTTGAAAACTATAAAACCCAGGGGAATCCAAGATGAGGTGACTTGTGGGACTCTGACCAGGTTCTGTTACCCAGAATCCTTTGCAAACCTCAAAAAGTGGCTAAAAAAACAAGTTTTCCTCACATTATGGTGACAGAAAGTTCTAGAATCTTAGAGGAGCCACAAATTTCTTTACACCCAGAGATCCCCCAAGTCTCCTGATAAAAATGATACCTCACTTGTGTGGGTAGGCCTAGCGCCCGCGACAGGAAATGTCCCAAAACACACATTTTTTCATAGAAAACAGTGCCTACCTATGGATTTTGGCCTCTAGCTCAGCTGGCACCTGGGGAAACCTAGCAAACCAGCGCATTTTTGAAAACTAGAAACCCAGGGGAATCCAAGATGAGGTGACTTGTGGGGCTCTGACCAGGTTCTGTTACCCAGAATCCTTTGCAAACCTCAAAATCTGGCTAAAATAACACGTTTTCCTCACATTTCGGTGACAGAAAGTTCTGGAATCTGAGAGGAGCCACAAATTTCCTTCCACCCAGCGTTCCCCCAAGTCTCCCGATAAAAATGATACCTCACTTGTGTGGGTAGGCCTCGCGCCCGCGACAGGAAATGCCCCAAAACAACACATGGACACATCACATTTTTTGACCGAATACAGAGCTGTTTTTTGCAAAGTGCCTACCTCTAGATTTTGGCCTCTAGCTCAGCCGGCACCTAGGGAAACATAGCAAATCAGTGCATTTTTGAAAACTAGAAACCCAGGGGAATCCAAGATGAGGTGACTTGTGGGACTCTGACCAGGTTCTGTTACCCAGAATCCTTTGCAAACCTCAAAAAGTGGCTAAAAAAACAAGTTTTCCTCACATTATGGTGACAGAAAGTTCTGGAATCTCAGAGGAGCCACAAATTACCTTCCACCCAGAGTTCCCCCAAGTCTCCTGATAAAAATGATACCTCACTTGTGTGGGTAGGCCTAGCGCCCGCGACAGGAAATGTCCCAAAACACAATTTTTTTCATAGAAAACAGTGCCTACCTGTGGATTTTGGCCTCTAGCTCAGCCGGCACCTGGGGAAACCTAGCAAACCAGCGCATTTTTGAAAACTAGAAACGCAGGGGAATTCGAGATGAGGTGACTTGTGGGGCTCTGACCAGGTTCTGTTACCCAGAATCCTTTGCAAACCTCAAAAAGTGGCTAAAAAAACAAGTTTTCCTCACATTTTGGTGACAGAAAGTTCTGCAGTCTGAGAGGAGCCACAAATTTCCTTCCACCCAGCGTTCCCCCAAGTCTCCCGATAAAAATGATACATCACTTGTGTGGGTAGGCCTCGCGCCCGCGACAGGAAATGCCCCAAAACAACACATGGACACATCACATTTTTTGACCGAATACAGAGCTGTTTTTTGCAAAGTGCCTACCTCTAGATTTTGGCCTCTAGCTCAGCCGGCACCTGGGGAAACCTAGCAAATCAGTGCATTTTTGAAAACTAGAAACCCAGGGGAATCCAAGATGAGGTGACTTGTGGGACTCGGACCAGGTTCTGTTACCCAGAATCCTTTGCAAACCTCAAAAAGTGGCTAAAAAAACAAGTTTTCCTCACATTATGGTGACAGAAAGTTCTGGAATCTCAGAGGAGCCACAAATTACCTTCCACCCAGAGTTCCCCAAGTCTCCTGATAAAAATGATACCTCACTTGTGTGGGTAGGCCTAGCGCCCGCGACAGGAAATGTCCCAAAACACAATTTGTTTCATAGAAAACAGTGCCTACCTGTGGATTTTGGCCTCTAGCTCAGCCGGCACCTGGGGAAACCTAGCAAACCAGCGCATTTTTGAAAACTAGAAACCCAGGGGAATTCGAGATGAGGTGACTTGTGGGGCTCTGACCAGGTTCTGTTACCCAGAATCCTTTGCAAACCTCAAAAAGTGGCTAAAATAACACGTTTTCCTCACATTTTGGTGACAGAAAGTTCTGGAGTCTGAGAGGAGCCACAAATTTCCTTCCACCCAGCGTTCCCCCAAGTCTCCCGATAAAAATGATACCTCACTTGTGTGGGTAGGCCTAGCGCCTGCGACAGGAAATGCCCCAAACACAATGTGGACACATCACATTTTTTGACAGAATACAGAGCTGTTTTTCGCAAAGTGCCTACCTGTAGATTTTGGCCTCTAGCTCAGCCGGCACATAGGGAAACCTACCAAACCCGTGCATTTTTGAAAACTAGAGACCTAGGGGAATCTAAGATGGGGTGACTTGTGGGGCTCTGACCAGGTTCTGTTACCCAGAATCCTTTGCAAACCTCAAAAAGTGGCTAAAAAAACAAGTTTTCCTCACATTATGGTGACAGAAAGTTCTGGAATCTCAGAGGAGCCACAAATTTCCTTCCACCCAGAGCTCCCCCAAGTCTCCTGATAAAAATGATACCTCACTTGTGTGGGTAGGCCTAGCGCCCGCGACAGGAAATGTCCCAAAACACAACTTTTTTCATAGAAAACAGTGCCTACCTGTGGATTTTGGCCTCTAGCTCAGCCGGCACCTGGGGAAACCTAGCAAACCAGCGCATTTTTGAAAACTAGAAACCCAGGGGAATCCAAGATGAGGTGACTTGTGGGGCTCCGACTAGGTTCTGTTACCCAGAATCCTTTGCAAACCTCAAAAAGTGGCTAAAAAAACAAGTTTTCCTCACATTTTGGTGACAGAAAGTTCTGGAATCTGAGAGGAGCCACAAATTTCCTTCCACCCAGCGTTCCCCCAAGTCTCCCGATAAAAATGATACCTCACTTGTGTGGGTAGGCCTAGCGCCCGCGACAGGAAATGCCCCAAAACACAACGTGGACACATCACATTTTTTGACAGAATAAAGAGCTGTTTTTTCCAAAGTGCCTACCTGTAGATTTTGGCCTCTAGCTCAGCCGGCACATAGGGAAACCTACCAAACCTGTGCATTTTTTAAAACTAGAGACCTAGGGGAATCCAAGATGGGGTGACTTGTGGGGCTCTGACCAGGTTCTGTTACCCAGAATCCTTTGCAAACCTCAAAAAGTGGCTAAAAAAACAGGTTTTTCTCACATTTCGGTGACAGAAAGTTCTGGAATCTGAGAGGAGCCACAAATTTCCTTCCACCCAGCGTTCCCCCAAGTCTCCCGATAAAAATGATACCTCGCTTGTGTGGGTAGGCCTAGCGCTCGCGACAGGCTATGCCCCAAAACACAACGTGGACACATCAAATTTTTTGACAGAATACAGAGCTGTTTTTTGCAAAGTGCCTACCTGTAGATTTTGGCCTCTAGCTCAGCCGGCACATAGGGAAACCTACCAAACCTGTGCATTTATAAAAACTAGAGACCTAGGGGAATCCAAGATGGGGTGACTTGTGGGGCTCTGACCAGGTTCTGTTACCCAGAATCCTTTGCAAATCTCAAAAAGTGGCTAAAAAAACACGTTTTCCTCACATTTTGGTGACAGAAAGTTCTGGAATCTCAGAGGAGCCACAAATTTCCTTCCACCCAGAGTTCCCCCAAGTCTCCTGATGAAAATGATACCTCACTTGTGTGGGTAGGCCTAGCGCCCGCGACAGGAAATGTCCGAAAACACACATTTTTTCATAGAAAACAGTGCCTACCTGTGGATTTTGGCCTCTAGCTCAGCCGGCACCTGAGGAAACCTAGCAAACCAGCGCATTTTTGAAAACTAGAAACCCAGGGGAATCCAAGATGAGGTGACTTGTGGGGCTCTGACCAGGTTCTGTTACCCAGAATCCTTTGCAAACCTCAAAATGTGGCTAAAATAACACGTTTTCCTCACATTTCGGTGACAGAAAGTTCTGGAATCTGAGAGGAGCCACAAATTCCCTTCCACCCAGCGTTCCCCCAAGTCTCCCGATAAAAATGATACCTCACTTGTGTGGGTAGGCCTAGCGCCCGCGACAGGAAATGCCCCAAAACACAACGTGGACACATCACATTTTTTGACAGAATACAGAGCTGTTTTTTGCAAAGTGCCTACCTGTAGATTTTGGCCTCTAGGTCAGCCGGCACATAGGGAAACCTACCAAACCTGTGCATTTTTGAAAACTAGAGACCTAGGGGAATCTAAGATGGGGTGACTTGTGGGGCTCTGACCATGTTCTGTTACCCAGAATCCTTTGCAAACCTCAAGAAGTGGCTAAAAAAACAAGTTTTCCTCACATTATGGTGACAGAAAGTTCTGGAATCTCAGAGGAGCCACAAATGTCCTTCCACCCAGAGTTCCCCCAAGTCTCTTGATAAAAATGATACCTCACTTGTGTGGGTAGGCCTAGCACCCGCAACAGGAAATGTCCCAAAACACACATTTTTTCATAGAAAACAGTGCCTACCTGTGGATTTTGGCCTCTAGCTCAGCCGGCACCTGAGGAAACCTAGCAAACCAGCACATTTTTGAAAACTAGAAACCCAGGGGAATCCAAGATGAGGTGACTTGTGGGGCTCTGACCAGGTTCTCTTACCCAGAATCCTTTGCAAACCTCAAAATGTGGCTAAAATAAAACGTTTTCCTCACATTTCGGTGACAGAAAGTTCTGGAATCTGAGAGGAGCCACAAATTTCCTTCCACCCAGAGTTCCCCCAAGTCTCCTGATAAAAATGATACCTCACTTGTGTGAGTAGGCCTAGCGCCCGCGACAGGAAATGTCCCAAAACACACATTTTTTCATAGAAAACAGTGCCTACCTATGGATTTTGGCCTCTAGCTCAGCTGGCACCTGGGGAAACCTAGCAAACCAGCGCATTTTTGAAAACTAGAAACCCAGGGGAATCCAAGATGAGGTGACTTGTGGGGCTCTGACCAGGTTCTGTTACCCAGAATCATTTGCAAACCTCAAAATGTGGCTAAAATAACACATTTTCCTCACATTTCGGTGACAGAAAGTTCTGGAATCTGAGAGGAGCCACAAATTTCCTTCCACCCAGCGTTCCCCCAAGTCTCCCGATAAAAATGATACCTCACTTGTGTGGGTAGGCCTCGCGCCCGCGACAGGAAATGCCCCAAAACAACACATGGACACATCACATTTTTTGACCGAATACAGAGCTGTTTTTTGCAAAGTGCCTACCTCTAGATTTTGGCCTCTAGCTCAGCCGGCACCTGGGGAAACCTAGCAAATCAGTGCATTTTTGAAAACTAGAAACCCAGGGGAATCCAAGATGAGGTGACTTGTGGGACTCTGACCAGGTTCTGTTACCCAGAATCCTTTGCAAACCTCAAAAAGTGGCTAAAAAAACAAGTTTTCCTCACATTATGGTGACAGAAAGTTCTAGAATCTTAGAGGAGCCACAAATTTCTTTACACCCAGAGTTCCCCCAAGTCTCCTGATAAAAATGATACCTCACTTGTGTGGGTAGGCCTAGCGCCCGCGACAGGAAATGTCCCAAAACACACATTTTTTCATAGAAAACAGTGCCTACCTATGGATTTTGGCCTCTAGCTCAGCTGGCACCTGGGGAAACCTAGCAAACCAGCGCATTTTTGAAAACTAGAAACCCAGGGGAATCCAAGATGAGGTGACTTGTGGGGCTCTGACCAGGTTCTGTTACCCAGAATCCTTTGCAAACCTCAAAATGTGGCTAAAATAACACGTTTTCCTCACATTTCGGTGACAGAAAGTTCTGGAATCTGAGAGGAGCCACAAATTTCCTTCCACCCAGCGTTCCCCCAAGTCTCCCGATAAAAATGATACCTCACTTGTGTGGGTAGGCCTCGCGCCCGCGACAGGAAATGCCCCAAAACAACGCATGGACACATCACATTTTTTGACCAAATACAGAGCTGTTTTTTGCAAAGTGCCTACCTCTAGATTTTGGCCTCTAGCTCAGCCGGCACCTGGGGAAACCTAGCAAATCAGTGCATTTTTGAAAACTAGAAACCCAGGGGAATCCAAGATGAGGTGACTTGTGGGACTCTGACCAGGTTCTGTTACCCAGAATCCTTTGCAAACCTCAAAAAGTGGCTAAAAAAACAAGTTTTCCTCACATTATGGTGACAGAAAGTTCTGGAATCTCAGAGGAGCCACAAATTACCTTCCACCCAGAGTTCCCCCAAGTCTCCTGATAAAAATGATACCTCACTTGTGTGGGTAGGCCTAGCGCCCGCGACAGGAAATGTCCCAAAACACAACTTTTTTCATAGAAAACAGTGCCTACCTGTGGATTTTGGCCTCTAGCTCAGCCGGCACCTGGGGAAACCTAGCAAACCAGCGCATTTTTGAAAACTAGAAACCCAGGGGAATTCGAGATGAGGTGACTTGTGGGGCTCTGACCAGGTTCTGTTACCCAGAATCCTTTGCAAACCTCAAAAAGTGGCTAAAAAAACAAGTTTTCCTCACATTTTGGTGACAGAAAGTTCTGGAGTCTGAGAGGAGCCACAAATTTCCTTCCACCCAGCGTTCCCCCAAGTCTCCCGATAAAAATGATACCTCACTTGTGTGGGTAGGCCTAGCGCCCGCGACAGGAAATGCCCCAAACACAATGTGGACACATCACATTTTTTGACAGAATACAGAGCTGTTTTTCGCAAAGTGCCTACCTGTAGATTTTGGCCTCTAGCTCAGCCGGCACATAGGGAAACCTACCAAACCCGTGCATTTTAGAAAAAAGAGACCTAGGGGAATCTAAGATGGGGTGACTTGTGGGGCTCTGACCAGGTTCTGTTACCCAGAATCCTTTGCAAACCTCAAAATGTGGCTAAAATAACACGTTTTCCTCACATTTCGGTGACAGAAAGTTCTGGAATCTGAGAGGAGCCACAAATTTCCTTCCACCCAGCGTTCCCCCAAGTCTCCCGATAAAAATGATACCTCACTTGTGTGGGTAGGCCTCGCGCCCGCGACAGGAAATGCCCCAAAACAACACATGGACACATCACATTTTTTGACCGAATACAGAGCTGTTTTTTGCAAAGTGCCTACCTCTAGATTTTGGCCTCTAGCTCAGCCGGCACCTGGGGAAACCTAGCAAATCAGTGCATTTTTGAAAACTAGAAACCCAGGGGAATCCAAGATGAGGTGACTTGTGGGACTCTGACCAGGTTCTGTTACCCAGAATCCTTTGCAAACCTCAAAAAGTGGCTAAAAAAACAAGTTTTCCTCACATTATGGTGACAGAAAGTTCTGGAATCTCAGAGGAGCCACAAATTTCCTTCCACCCAGAGCTCCCCCAAGTCTCCTGATAAAAATGATACCTCACTTGTGTGGGTAGGCCTAGCGCCCGCGACAGGAAATGTCCCAAAACACAACTTTTTTCATAGAAAACAGTGCCTACCTGTGGATTTTGGCCTCTAGCTCAGCCGGCACCTGGGGAAACCTAGCAAACCAGCACATTTTTGAAAACTAGAAACCCAGGGGAATCCAAGATGAGGTGACTTGTGGGGCTCCGACTAGGTTCTGTTACCCAGAATCCTTTGCAAACCTCAAAAAGTGGCTAAAAAAACAAGTTTTCCTCACATTTTGGTGACAGAAAGTTCTGGAATCTGAGAGGAGCCACAAATTTCCTTCCACCCAGCGTTCCCCCAAGTCTCCCGATAAAAATGATACCTCACTTGTGTGGGTAGGCCTAGCGCCCGCGACAGGAAATGCCCCAAAACACAACGTGGACACATCACATTTTTTGACAGAATAAAGAGCTGTTTTTTCCAAAGTGCCTACCTGTAGATTTTGGCCTCTAGCTCAGCCGGCACATAGGGAAACCTACCAAACCTGTGCATTTTTTAAAACTAGAGACCTAGGGGAATCCAAGATGGGGTGACTTGTGGGGCTCTGACCAGGTTCTGTTACCCAGAATCCTTTGCAAACCTCAAAAAGTGGCTAAAAAAACAGGTTTTTCTCACATTTCGGTGACAGAAAGTTCTGGAATCTGAGAGGAGCCACAAATTTCCTTCCACCCAGCGTTCCCCCAAGTCTCCCGATAAAAATGATACCTCGCTTGTGTGGGTAGGCCTAGCGCTCGCGACAGGCTATGCCCCAAAACACAACGTGGACACATCAAATTTTTTGACAGAATACAGAGCTGTTTTTTGCAAAGTGCCTACCTGTAGATTTTGGCCTCTAGCTCAGCCGGCACATAGGGAAACCTACCAAACCTGTGCATTTATAAAAACTAGAGACCTAGGGGAATCCAAGATGGGGTGACTTGTGGGGCTCTGACCAGGTTCTGTTACCCAGAATCCTTTGCAAATCTCAAAAAGTGGCTAAAAAAACACGTTTTCCTCACATTTTGGTGACAGAAAGTTCTGGAATCTCAGAGGAGCCACAAATTTCCTTCCACCCAGAGTTCCCCCAAGTCTCCTGATGAAAATGATACCTCACTTGTGTGGGTAGGCCTAGCGCCCGCGACAGGAAATGTCCGAAAACACACATTTTTTCATAGAAAACAGTGCCTACCTGTGGATTTTGGCCTCTAGCTCAGCCGGCACCTGAGGAAACCTAGCAAACCAGCGCATTTTTGAAAACTAGAAACCCAGGGGAATCCAAGATGAGGTGACTTGTGGGGCTCTGACCAGGTTCTGTTACCCAGAATCCTTTGCAAACCTCAAAATGTGGCTAAAATAACACGTTTTCCTCACATTTCGGTGACAGAAAGTTCTGGAATCTGAGAGGAGCCACAAATTCCCTTCCACCCAGCGTTCCCCCAAGTCTCCCGATAAAAATGATACCTCACTTGTGTGGGTAGGCCTAGCGCCCGCGACAGGAAATGCCCCAAAACACAACGTGGACACATCACATTTTTTGACAGAATACAGAGCTGTTTTTTGCAAAGTGCCTACCTGTAGATTTTGGCCTCTAGGTCAGCCGGCACATAGGGAAACCTACCAAACCTGTGCATTTTTGAAAACTAGAGACCTAGGGGAATCTAAGATGGGGTGACTTGTGGGGCTCTGACCATGTTCTGTTACCCAGAATCCTTTGCAAACCTCAAGAAGTGGCTAAAAAAACAAGTTTTCCTCACATTATGGTGACAGAAAGTTCTGGAATCTCAGAGGAGCCACAAATGTCCTTCCACCCAGAGTTCCCCCAAGTCTCTTGATAAAAATGATACCTCACTTGTGTGGGTAGGCCTAGCACCCGCAACAGGAAATGTCCCAAAACACACATTTTTTCATAGAAAACAGTGCCTACCTGTGGATTTTGGCCTCTAGCTCAGCCGGCACCTGAGGAAACCTAGCAAACCAGCACATTTTTGAAAACTAGAAACCCAGGGGAATCCAAGATGAGGTGACTTGTGGGGCTCTGACCAGGTTCTCTTACCCAGAATCCTTTGCAAACCTCAAAATGTGGCTAAAATAAAACGTTTTCCTCACATTTCGGTGACAGAAAGTTCTGGAATCTGAGAGGAGCCACAAATTTCCTTCCACCCAGAGTTCCCCCAAGTCTCCTGATAAAAATGATACCTCACTTGTGTGAGTAGGCCTAGCGCCCGCGACAGGAAATGTCCCAAAACACACATTTTTTCATAGAAAACAGTGCCTACCTATGGATTTTGGCCTCTAGCTCAGCTGGCACCTGGGGAAACCTAGCAAACCAGCGCATTTTTGAAAACTAGAAACCCAGGGGAATCCAAGATGAGGTGACTTGTGGGGCTCTGACCAGGTTCTGTTACCCAGAATCATTTGCAAACCTCAAAATGTGGCTAAAATAACACATTTTCCTCACATTTCGGTGACAGAAAGTTCTGGAATCTGAGAGGAGCCACAAATTTCCTTCCACCCAGCGTTCCCCCAAGTCTCCCGATAAAAATGATACCTCACTTGTGTGGGTAGGCCTCGCGCCCGCGACAGGAAATGCCCCAAAACAACACATGGACACATCACATTTTTTGACCGAATACAGAGCTGTTTTTTGCAAAGTGCCTACCTCTAGATTTTGGCCTCTAGCTCAGCCGGCACCTGGGGAAACCTAGCAAATCAGTGCATTTTTGAAAACTAGAAACCCAGGGGAATCCAAGATGAGGTGACTTGTGGGACTCTGACCAGGTTCTGTTACCCAGAATCCTTTGCAAACCTCAAAAAGTGGCTAAAAAAACAAGTTTTCCTCACATTATGGTGACAGAAAGTTCTAGAATCTTAGAGGAGCCACAAATTTCTTTACACCCAGAGTTCCCCCAAGTCTCCTGATAAAAATGATACCTCACTTGTGTGGGTAGGCCTAGCGCCCGCGACAGGAAATGTCCCAAAACACACATTTTTTCATAGAAAACAGTGCCTACCTATGGATTTTGGCCTCTAGCTCAGCTGGCACCTGGGGAAACCTAGCAAACCAGCGCATTTTTGAAAACTAGAAACCCAGGGGAATCCAAGATGAGGTGACTTGTGGGGCTCTGACCAGGTTCTGTTACCCAGAATCCTTTGCAAACCTCAAAATGTGGCTAAAATAACACGTTTTCCTCACATTTCGGTGACAGAAAGTTCTGGAATCTGAGAGGAGCCACAAATTTCCTTCCACCCAGCGTTCCCCCAAGTCTCCCGATAAAAATGATACCTCACTTGTGTGGGTAGGCCTCGCGCCCGCGACAGGAAATGCCCCAAAACAACGCATGGACACATCACATTTTTTGACCAAATACAGAGCTGTTTTTTGCAAAGTGCCTACCTCTAGATTTTGGCCTCTAGCTCAGCCGGCACCTGGGGAAACCTAGCAAATCAGTGCATTTTTGAAAACTAGAAACCCAGGGGAATCCAAGATGAGGTGACTTGTGGGACTCTGACCAGGTTCTGTTACCCAGAATCCTTTGCAAACCTCAAAAAGTGGCTAAAAAAACAAGTTTTCCTCACATTATGGTGACAGAAAGTTCTGGAATCTCAGAGGAGCCACAAATTACCTTCCACCCAGAGTTCCCCCAAGTCTCCTGATAAAAATGATACCTCACTTGTGTGGGTAGGCCTAGCGCCCGCGACAGGAAATGTCCCAAAACACAACTTTTTTCATAGAAAACAGTGCCTACCTGTGGATTTTGGCCTCTAGCTCAGCCGGCACCTGGGGAAACCTAGCAAACCAGCGCATTTTTGAAAACTAGAAACCCAGGGGAATTCGAGATGAGGTGACTTGTGGGGCTCTGACCAGGTTCTGTTACCCAGAATCCTTTGCAAACCTCAAAAAGTGGCTAAAAAAACAAGTTTTCCTCACATTTTGGTGACAGAAAGTTCTGGAGTCTGAGAGGAGCCACAAATTTCCTTCCACCCAGCGTTCCCCCAAGTCTCCCGATAAAAATGATACCTCACTTGTGTGGGTAGGCCTAGCGCCCGCGACAGGAAATGCCCCAAACACAATGTGGACACATCACATTTTTTGACAGAATACAGAGCTGTTTTTCGCAAAGTGCCTACCTGTAGATTTTGGCCTCTAGCTCAGCCGGCACATAGGGAAACCTACCAAACCCGTGCATTTTAGAAAAAAGAGACCTAGGGGAATCTAAGATGGGGTGACTTGTGGGGCTCTGACCAGGTTCTGTTACCCAGAATCCTTTGCAAACCTCAAAATGTGGCTAAAATAACACGTTTTCCTCACATTTCGGTGACAGAAAGTTCTGGAATCTGAGAGGAGCCACAAATTTCCTTCCACCCAGCGTTCCCCCAAGTCTCCCGATAAAAATGATACCTCACTTGTGTGGGTAGGCCTCGCGCCCGCGACAGGAAATGCCCCAAAACAACACATGGACACATCACATTTTTTGACCGAATACAGAGCTGTTTTTTGCAAAGTGCCTACCTCTAGATTTTGGCCTCTAGCTCAGCCGGCACCTGGGGAAACCTAGCAAATCAGTGCATTTTTGAAAACTAGAAACCCAGGGGAATCCAAGATGAGGTGACTTGTGGGACTCTGACCAGGTTCTGTTACCCAGAATCCTTTGCAAACCTCAAAAAGTGGCTAAAAAAACAAGTTTTCCTCACATTATGGTGACAGAAAGTTCTGGAATCTCAGAGGAGCCACAAATTTCCTTCCACCCAGAGCTCCCCCAAGTCTCCTGATAAAAATGATACCTCACTTGTGTGGGTAGGCCTAGCGCCCGCGACAGGAAATGTCCCAAAACACAACTTTTTTCATAGAAAACAGTGCCTACCTGTGGATTTTGGCCTCTAGCTCAGCCGGCACCTGGGGAAACCTAGCAAACCAGCACATTTTTGAAAACTAGAAACCCAGGGGAATCCAAGATGAGGTGACTTGTGGGGCTCCGACTAGGTTCTGTTACCCAGAATCCTTTGCAAACCTCAAAAAGTGGCTAAAAAAACAAGTTTTCCTCACATTTTGGTGACAGAAAGTTCTGGAATCTGAGAGGAGCCACAAATTTCCTTCCACCCAGCGTTCCCCCAAGTCTCCCGATAAAAATGATACCTCACTTGTGTGGGTAGGCCTAGCGCCCGCGACAGGAAATGCCCCAAAACACAACGTGGACACATCACATTTTTTGACAGAATAAAGAGCTGTTTTTTCCAAAGTGCCTACCTGTAGATTTTGGCCTCTAGCTCAGCCGGCACATAGGGAAACCTACCAAACCTGTGCATTTTTGAAAACTAGAGACCTAGGGGAATCCAAGATGGGGTGACTTGTGGGGCTCTGACCATGTTCTGTTACCCAGAATCCTTTGCAAACCTCAAAAAGTGGCTAAAAAAACAAGTTTTCCTCACATTATGGTGACAGAAAGTTCTGGAATCTCAGAGGAGCCACAAATGTCCTTCCACCCAGAGTTCCCCCAAGTCTCTTGATAAAAATGATACCTCACTTGTGTGGGTAGGCCTAGCACCCGCAACAGGAAATGTCCCAAAACACACATTTTTTCATAGAAAACAGTGCCTACCTGTGGATTTTGGCCTCTAGCTCAGCCGGCACCTGAGGAAACCTAGCAAACCAGCACATTTTTGAAAACTAGAAACCCAGGGGAATCCAAGATGAGGTGACTTGTGGGGCTCTGACCAGGTTCTCTTACCCAGAATCCTTTGCAAACCTCAAAATGTGGCTAAAATAAAACGTTTTCCTCACATTTCGGTGACAGAAAGTTCTGGAATCTGAGAGGAGCCACAAATTTCCTTCCACCCAGCGTTCCCCCAAGTCTCCCGATAAAAATGATACCTCACTTGTGTGGGTAGGCCTAGCGCCCGCGACAGGAAATGCCCCAAAACACAATGTGTACACATCACATTTTTTGACAGAATAAAGAGCTGTTTTTTGTAAAGTGCCTACCTGTAGATTTTGGCCTCTAGCTCAGCCGGCACATAGGGAAACCTACCAAACCTGTGCATTTATGAAAACTAGAGACCTAGGGGAATCCAAGATGGGGTGACTTGTGGGGCTCTGACCAGGTTCTGTTACCCAGAATCCTTTGCAAACCTCAAAAAGTTGCTAAAAAAACAAGTTTTCCTCAAATTTTGGTGACAGAAAGTTCTGGAATCTGAGAGGAGCCACAAATTTCCTTCCACCCAGCGTTCCCCCAAGTCTCCCAATAAAAATGATACCTCACTTGTGTGGGTAGGCCTAGCGCCAGCGACAGGAAATGCCCCAAAACACAACGTGGACACATCACATTTTTTGACAGAATACAGAGCTGTTTTTTGCAAAGTGCCTACCTGTAGATTTTGGCCTCTAGGTCAGCCGGCACATAGGGAAACCTACCAAACCTGTGCATTTTTGAAAACTAGAGACCTAGGGGAATCTAAGATGGGGTGACTTGTGGGGCTCTGACCAGGTTCTGTTACCCAGAATCCTTTGCAAACCTCAAGAAGTGGCTAAAAAAACAAGTTTTCCTCACATTATGGTGACAGAAAGTTCTGGAATCTCAGAGGAGCCACAAATTTCCTTCCACCCAGAGTTCCCCCAAGTCTCTTGATAAAAATGATACCTCACTTGTGTGGGTAGGCCTAGCACCCGCAACAGGAAATGTCCCAAAACACACATTTTTTCATAGAAAACAGTGCCTACCTGTGGATTTTGGCCTCTAGCTCAGCCGGCACCTGAGGAAATCTAGCAAACCAGCGCATTTTTGAAAACTAGAAACCCAAGGGAATCCAAGATGAGGTGACTTGTGGGGCTCTGACCAGGTTCTGTTACCCAGAATCCTTTGCAAACCTCTAAAAGTGGCTAAAAAAACAAGTTTTCCTCACATTATGGTGACAGAAAGTTCTGGAATCTCAGAGGAGGCACAAATTTCCTTCCACCCAGAGTTCCCCCAAGTCTCCTGATCAAAATGATACCTCACTTTTGTGGGTAGGCCTAGCGCCCGTGACAGGAAATGTCCCAAAACAGAAATTTTTTCATAGAAAACAGTGCCTCCCTGTGGATTTTGGCCTCTAGCTCAGCCGGCACCTGGGGAAACCTAGCAAACCAGCGCATTTTTTAAAACTAGAAACCCAGGGGAATCCAAGATAAGGTGACTTGTGGGGCTCTGACCAGGTTCTGTTACCCAGAATCCTTTGCAAACCTCAAAAAGTGGCTAAAAAAACAGGTTTTCCTCACACTTTGGTGACAGAAAGTTCTGGAATCTCAGAGGAGCCACAAATTTCCTTCCACCCAGCGTTCCCCCAAGTCTCCCGATAAAAATGATACCTCACTTGTGTGAGTAGGCCTAGCGCCCGCGACAAGAAATGCCCCAAAACACAACTTGTAAACATCACATTTTTTGACAGAATAAAGAGCTGTTTTTTGCAAAGTGCCTACCTTTAGATTTTGGCCTCTAGCTCAGCCGGCACATAGGGAAACCTACCAAACCTGTGCATTTATGAAAACTAGAGACCTAGGGGAATCCAAGATGGGGTGACTTGTGGGGCTCTGACCAGGTTCTGTTACCCAGAATCCTTTGCAAACCTCAAAAAGTGGCTAAAAAAACAAGTTTTCCTCAAATTATGGTGACAGAAAGTTCTGGAATCTGAGAGGAGCCACAAATTTCCTTCCACCCAGCGTTCCCCCAAGTCTCCCGATAAAAATGATACCTCGCTTGTGTGGGTAGGCCTAGCGCCCGCGACAGGAAATGTCCCAAAACAGATATTTTTTCATAGAAAACAGTGCCTCCCTGTGGATTTTGGCCTCTAGCTCAGCCGGCACCTGGGGAAACCTAGCAAACCAGAGCATTTTTTAAAACTAGAAACCCAGGGGAATCCAAGATGAGGTGACTTGTGGGGCTCTGACCAGGTTCTGTTACCCAGAATCCTTTGCAAACCTCAAAATGTGGCTAAAATAACATGTTTTCCTCACATTTCGGTGACAGAAAGTTCTGGAATCTCAGAGGAGCCACAAATTTCCTTCCACCCAGCGTTCCCCCAAGTCTCCCGATAAAAATGATACCTCACTTGTGTGGGTAGGCCTAGCGCCCGCGACAGGAAATGCCCCAAAACACAACGTGGACACATCACATTTTTTGACAGAATACAGAGCTGTTTTTTGCAAAGTGCCTACCTGTAGATTTTGGCCTCTAGCTCAGCCGGCACATAGGGAAACCTACAAAACCCGTGCATTTTTTAAAACTAGAGACCTAGGGGAATCTAAGATGGGGTGACTTGTGGGGCTCTGACCAGGTTCTGTTACCCAGAATCCTTTGCAAACCTCAAAAAGTGGCTAAAAAAACAAGTTTTCCTCACATTTTGTTGACAGAAAGTTCTGGAATCTGAGAGGAGCCACAAATTTCCTTCCACCCAGCGTTCCCCCAAGTCTCCCGATAAACATTATACCTCACTTGTGTGGGTAGGCCTAGCGCCCGCGACAGGAAATGCCCCAACACACAACGTGGACACATCACATTTCTTGACAGAATACAGAGCTGTTTTTTGCAAAGTGCCTACCTGTAGATTTTGGCCTCTAGCTCAGCCGGCACATAGGGAAACCTACCAAACCTGTGCATTTTTGAAAACTAGAGACCTAGGGGAATCTAAGATGGGGTGACTTGTGGGGCTCTGACCAGGTTCTGTTACCCAGAATCCTTTGCAAACCTCAAAAAGTGGCTAAAAAAACAAGTTTTCCTCACAATATGGTGACAGAAAGTTCTGGAATCTCAGAGGAGCCACAAATTTCCTTCCACCCAGAGTTCCCCCAAGTCTCTTGATAAAAATGATACCTCACGTGTGTGGGTAGGCCTCGCACCCGCAACAGGAAATGTCCCAAAACACACATATTTTCACAGAAAACAGTGCCTACCTGTGGATTTTGGCCTCTAGCTCAGGCGGCACCTGGGGAAACCTAGCAAACCAGCGCATTTTTGAAAACTAGAAACCCAGGGGAATCCAAGATGAGGTGACTTGTGGGGCTCTGACCAGGTTCTGTTACCCAGAATCCTTTGCAAACCTCAAAATGTGGCTAAAATAACACGTTTTCCTCACATTTTGGTGACAGAAAGTTCTGGAATCTGAGAGCAGCCACAAATTAACTTCCACCCAGCGTTCCCCCAAGTCTCCCGATAAAAATGATACCTCACTTGTGTGGGTAGGCCTAGCGCCCGCGACAGGAAATGCCCCAACACACAACGTGGACACATCACATTTCTTGACAGAATACAGAGCTGTTTTTTGCAAAGTGCCTACCTGTAGATTTTGGCCTCTAGCTCAGCCGGCACATAGGGAAACCTACCAAACCTGTGCATTTTTGAAAACTAGAGACCTAGGGGAATCTAAGATGGGGTGACTTGTGGGGCTCTGACCAGGTTCTGTTACCCAGAATCCTTTGCAAACCTCAAAAAGTGGCTAAAAAAACAAGTTTTCCTCACAATATGGTGACAGAAAGTTCTGGAATCTCAGAGGAGCCACAAATTTCCTTCCACCCAGAGTTCCCCCAAGTCTCTTGATAAAAATGATACCTCACGTGTGTGGGTAGGCCTAGCTCCCGCAACAGGAAATGTCCCAAAACACACAAATTTTCACAGAAAACAGTGCCTACCTGTGGATTTTGGCCTCTAGCTCAGCCGGCACCTGGGGAAACCTAGCAAACCAGCGCATTTTTGAAAACTAGAAACCCAGGGGTATCCAAGATGAGGTGACTTGTGGGGCTCTGACCAGGTTCTGTTACCCAGAATCCTTTGCAAACCTCAAAATGTGGCTAAAATAACACGTTTTCCTCACATTTTGGTGACCGAAAGTTCTGGAATCTGAGAGGAGCCACAAATTAACTTCCACCCAGCGTTCCCCCAAGTCTCCCGATAAAAATGATACCTCACTTGTGTGGGTAGGCCGAGCGCCCGCGACAGGAAATGCCCCAAAACACAACGTGACCACATCACATTTTTTGACAGAATACAGAGCTTTTTTTTGCAAAGTGCCTACCTGTAGATTTTGGCCTCTAGCTCAGCCGGCACATAGGGAAACCTACCAAACCTGTGCATTTATGAAAACTAGAGACCTAGGGGAATCTAAGATGGGGTGACTTGTGGGGCTCTGACCAGGTTCTGTTACCCAGAATCCTTTGCAAACCTCAAAAAGTGGCTAAAAAAACAAGTTTTCCTCACATTATGGTGACAGAAAGTTCTGGAATCTCAGAGGAGCCACAAATTTCCTTCCACCCAGAGTTCCCCCAAGTTTCTTGATAAAAATGATACCTCACTTGTGTGGGTAGGCCTAGTACCCGCAACAGGAAATGTCCCAAAACACACATTTTTTCATAGAAAACAGTGCCTACCTGTGAATTTTGGCCTCTAGCTCAGCCGGCACCTGGGGAAACCTAGCAAACCAGCGCATTTTTTAAAACTAGAAACCCAGGGGTATCCAGGATGAGGTGACTTGTGGGGCTCTGACCAGGTTCTGTTACCCAGAATCCTTTGCAAACCTCAAAATGTGGCTAAAATAACACGTTTTCCTCACATTTCGGTGACAGAAAGTTCTGGAATCTCAGAGGAGCCACAAATTTCCTTCCACCCAGCGTTCCCCCAAGTCTCCCGATAAAAATGATACCTCACTTGTGTGGGTAGGCCTAGCGCCCGCGACAGGAAATGCCCCAAAACACAACGTGGACACATCACATTTTTTGACAGAATACAGAGCTGTTTTTTGCAAAGTGCCTACCTGTAGATTTTGGCCTCTAGCTCAGCCGGCACATAGGGAAACCTACCAAACCTGTGCATTTATGAAAACTAGAGACCTAGGGGAATCTAAGATGGGGTGACTTGTGGGGCTCTGACCAGGTTCTGTTACCCAGAATCCTTTGCAAACCTCAAAAAGTGGCTAAAAAAACAAGTTTTCCTCACATTTTGGTGACAGAAAGTTCTGGAATCTGAGAGGAGCCACAAATTTCCTTCCACCCAGCGTTCCCCCAAGTCTCCCGATAAAAATGATACCTCACTTGTGTGGGTAGGCCTAGCGCCCGCGACAGGAAATGCCCCAAAACACAATGTGGACACATCACATTTTTTGACAGAATACAGAGCTGTTTTTTGCAAAGTGCCTACCTGTAGATTTTGGCCTCTAGCTCAGCCGGCACATCGGGAAACCTACCAAACCCGTGCATTTTTGAAAACTAGAGACCTAGGGGAATCTAAGATGGGGTGACTTGTGGGGCTCTGACCAGGTTCTGTTACCCATAATCCTTTGCAAACCTCAAAAAGTGGATAAAAAAACAAGTTTTCCTCACATTATGGTGACAGAAAGTTCTGGAATCTGAGAGGAGCCACAAATTTCCTTCCACCCAGCGTTCCCCCAAGTCTCCCGATAAAAATGATACCTCACTTGTGTGGGTAGGCCTAGCGCCTGCGACAGGAAATGCCCCAACACACAACGTGGACACATCACATTTCTTGACAGAATACAGAGCTGTTTTTTGCAAAGTGCCTACCTGTAGATTTTGGCCTCTAGCTCAGCCGGCACATAGGGAAACCTACCAAACCTGTGCATTTTTTAAAACTAGAGACCTAGGGGAATCTAAGATGGGGTGACTTGTGGGGCTCTGACCAGGTTCTGTTACCCAGAATCCTTTGCAAACCTCAAAAAGTGGCTAAAAAAACAAGTTTTCCTCACAATATGGTGACAGAAAGTTCTGGAATCTCAGAGGAGCCACAAATTTCCTTCCACCCAGAGTTCCCCCAAGTCTCTTGATAAAAATGATACCTCACGTGTGTGGGTAGGCCTAGCACCCGCAACAGGAAATGTCCCAAAACACACATATTTTCACAGAAAACAGTGCCTACCTGTGGATTTTGGCCTCTAGCTCAGCCGGCACCTGGGGAAACCTAGCAAACCAGCGCATTTTGGAAAACTAAAAACCCAGGGGAATCCAAGATGAGGTGACTTGTGGGGCTCTGACCAGGTTATGTTACCCAGAATCCTTTGCAAACCTCAAAATGTGGCTAAAATAACACGTTTTCCTCACATTTTGGTGACAGAAAGTTCTGGAATCTGAGAGGAGCCACAAATTAACTTCCACCCAGCGTTCCCCCAAGTCTCCCGATAAAAATGATACCTCACTTGTGTGGGTAGGCCGAGCGCCCGCGACAGGAAATGCCCCAAAACACAACGTGACCACATCACATTTTTTGACAGAATACAGAGCTGTTTTTTGCAAAGTGCCTACCTGTAGATTTTGGCCTCTAGCTCAGCCGGCACATAGGGAAACCTACCAAACCTGTGCATTTTTTAAAACTAGAGACCTAGGGGAATCTAAGATGGGGTGACTTGTGGGGCTCTGACCAGGTTCTGTTACCCAGAATCCTTTGCAAACCTCAAAAAGTGGCTAAAAAAACAAGTTTTCCTCACAATATGGTGACAGAAAGTTCTGGAATCTCAGAGGAGCCACAAATTTCCTTCCACCCAGAGTTCCCCCAAGTCTCTTGATAAAAATGATACCTCACGTGTGTGGGTAGGCCTAGCACCCGCAACAGGAAATGTCCCAAAACACACATATTTTCACAGAAAACAGTGCCTACCTGTGGATTTTGGCCTCTAGCTCAGCCGGCACCTGGGGAAACCTAGCAAACCAGCGCATTTTTGAAAACTAGAAACCCAGGGGAATTTAAGATGAGGTGACTTGTGGGGCTCTGACCAGGTTATGTTACCCAGAATCCTTTGCAAACCTCAAAATGTGGCTAAAATAACACGTTTTCCTCACATTTTGGTGACAGAAAGTTCTGGAATCTGAGAGGAGCCACAAATTAACTTCCACCCAGCGTTCCCCCAAGTCTCCCGATAAAAATGATACCTCACTTGTGTGGGTAGGCCGAGCGCCCGCGACAGGAAATGCCCCAAAACACAACGTGACCACATCACATTTTTTGACAGAATACAGAGCTGTTTTTTGCAAAGTGCCTACCTGTAGATTTTGGCCTCTAGCTCAGCCGGCACATAGGGAAACCTACCAAACCTGTGCATTTATGAAAACTAGAGACCTAGGGGAATCTAAGATGGGGTGACTTGTGGGGCTCTGACCAGGTTCTGTTACCCAGAATCCTTTGCAAACCTCAAAAAGTGGCTAAAAAAACAAGTTTTCCTCACAATATGGTGACAGAAAGTTCTGGAATCTCAGAGGAGCCACAAATTTCCTTCCACCCAGAGTTCCCCCAAGTCTCTTGATAAAAATGATACCTCACGTGTGTGGGTAGGCCTAGCACCCGCAACAGGAAATGTCCCAAAACACACATATTTTCACAGAAAACAGTGCCTACCTGTGGATTTTGGCCTCTAGCTCAGCCGGCACCTGGGGAAACCTAGCAAACCAGCGCATTTTTGAAAACTAGAAACCCAGGGGAATCCCAGATGAGGTGACTTGTGGGGCTCTGACCAGGTTATGTTACCCAGAATCCTTTGCAAACCTCAAAATGTGGCTAAAATAACACGTTTTCCTCACATTTTGGTGACAGAAAGTTCTGGAATCTGAGAGGAGCCACAAATTAACTTCCACCCAGCGTTCCCCCAAGTCTCCCGATAAAAATGATACCTCAGTTGTGTGGGTAGGCCGAGCGCCCGCGACAGGAAATGCCCCAAAACACAACGTGACCACATCACATTTTTTGACAGAATACAGAGCTTATTTTTGCAAAGTTCCTACCTGTAGATTTTGGCCTCTAGCTCAGCCGGCACATAGGGAAACCTACCAAACCTGTGCATTTATGAAAACTAGAGACCTAGGGGAATCTAAGATGGGGTGACTTGTGGGGCTCTGACCAGGTTCTGTTACCCAGAATCCTTTGCAAACCTCAAAAAGTGGCTAAAAAAACAAGTTTTCCTCACATTATGGTGACAGAAAGTTCTGGAATCTCAGAGGAGCCACAAATTTCCTTCCACCCAGAGTTCCCCCAAGTTTCTTGATAAAAATGATACCTCACTTGTGTGGGTAGGCCTAGTACCCGCAACAGGAAATGTCCCAAAACACACATTTTTTCATAGAAAACAGTGCCTACCTGTGGATTTTGGCCTCTAGCTCAGCCGGCACCTGGGGAAACCTAGCAAACCAGCGCATTTTTTAAAACTAGAAACCCAGGGGTATCCAAGATGAGGTGACTTGTGGGGCTCTGACCAGGTTCTGTTACCCAGAATCCTTTGCAAACCTCAAAATGTGGCTAAAATAACACGTTTTCCTCACATTTCGGTGACAGAAAGTTCTGGAATCTCAGAGGAGCCACAAATTTCCTTCCACCCAGCGTTCCCCCAAGTCTCCCGATAAAAATGATACCTCACTTGTGTGGGTAGGCCTAGCGCCCGCGACAGGAAATGCCCCAAAACACAACGTGGACACATCACATTTTTTGACAGAATACAGAGCTGTTTTTTGCAAAGTGCCTACCTGTAGATTTTGGCCTCTAGCTCAGCCGGCACATAGGGAAACCTACCAAACCTGTGCATTTATGAAAACTAGAGACCTAGGGGAATCCAAGATGGGGTGACTTGTGGGGCTCTGACCAGGTTCTGTTACCCAGAATCCTTTGCAAACCTCAAAAAGTGGCTAAAAAAACAAGTTTTCCTCACATTTTGGTGACAGAAAGTTCTGGAATCTGAGAGGAGCCACAAATTTCCTTCCATCCAGCATTCCCCCAAGTCTCCCGATAAAAATGATACCTCGCTTGTGTGGGTAGGCCTAGCGCCCGCGACAGGAAATGCCCCAAAACACAATGTGGACACATTACATTTTTTGACAGAATACAGAGCTGTTTTTTGCAAAGTGCCTACCTGTAGATTTTGGCCTCTAGCTCAGCCGGCACATAGGGAAACCTACAAAACCCGTGCATTTTTGAAAACTAGAGACCTAGGGGAATCAAAGATGGGGTAACTTGTGGGGCTCTGACCAGGTTCTGTTACCCAGAATCCTTTGCAAACCTCAAAAAGTGGCTAAAAAAACAAGTTTTCCTCACATTATGGTGACAGAAAGTTCTGGAATCTCAGAGGAGTCACAAATTTCCTTCCACCCAGAGTTCCCCCAAGTCTCCTGATAAAAATTATACCTCACTTGTGTGGGTAGGCCTAGCGCCCGCGACAGCAAATGTCCCAAAACACAAATTTTTTCATAGAAAACAGTGCCTACCTGTGGATTTTGGCCTCTAGCTCAGCCGGCACCTGGGGAAACCTAGCAACCCAGCGCATTTTTGAAAACTAGAAACCCAGGGGAATCCAAGATGATGTGACTTGTGGGGCTCTGACCAGGTTCTGTTACCCAGAATCCTTTGCAAACCTCAAAATGTGGCTACAAAAACAAGTTTTCCTCACATTTTGGTGACAGAAAGTTCTGGAATCTGAGAGGAGCCACAAATTTCCTTCCACCCAGCGTTCCCCCAAGTCTCCCGATAAAAATGATACCTCACTTGTGTGGGTAGGCCTAGCGCCCGCGACAGGAAATGCCCCAAAACACAACGTGAACACATCACATTTTTTGACAGAATAAAGAGCTGTTTTTTGCAAAGTGCCTACCTGTAGATTTTGGCCTTTAGCTCAGCCGGCACATAGGGAAACCTACCAAACCTGTGCATTTGGGGTGACTTGTGGGGCTCTGACCAGGTTCTGTTGCCCAGAATCCTTTGCAAACCTCAAAAAGTGGCTAAAAAAACAAGTTTTCCTCACATTATGGTGACAGAAAGTTCTGGAATCTCAGAGGAGCCACAAATTTCCTTCCACCCAGAGTTCCCCCAAGTTTCTTGATAAAAATGATACCTCACTTGTGTGGGTAGGCCTAGTACCCGCAACAGGAAATGTCCCAAAACACACATTTTTTCATAGAAAACAGTGCCTACCTGTGGATTTTGGCCTCTAGCTCAGCCGGCACCTGGGGAAACCTAGCAAACCAGCGCATTTTTTAAAACTAGAAACCCAGGGGTATCCAAGATGAGGTGACTTGTGGGGCTCTGACCAGGTTCTGTTACCCAGAATCCTTTGCAAACCTCAAAATGTGGCTAAAATAACACGTTTTCCTCACATTTCGGTGACAGAAAGTTCTGGAATCTCAGAGGAGCCACAAATTTCCTTCCACCCAGCGTTCCCCCAAGTCTCCCGATAAAAATGATACCTCACTTGTGTGGGTAGGCCTAGCGCCCGCGACAGGAAATGCCCCAAAACACAACGTGGACACATCACATTTTTTGACAGAATACAGAGCTGTTTTTTGCAAAGTGCCTACCTGTAGATTTTGGCCTCTAGCTCAGCCGGCACATAGGGAAACCTACCAAACCTGTGCATTTATGAAAACTAGAGACCTAGGGGAATCCAAGATGGGGTGACTTGTGGGGCTCTGACCAGGTTCTGTTACCCAGAATCCTTTGCAAACCTCAAAAAGTGGCTAAAAAAACAAGTTTTCCTCACATTATGGTGACAGAAAGTTCTGGAATCTCAGAGGAACCACAAATTTCCTTCCACCCAGAGTTCCCCCAAGTTTCTTGATAAAAATGATACCTCACTTGTGTGGGTAGGCCTAGTACCCGCAACAGGAAATGTCCCAAAACACACATTTTTTCATAGAAAACAGTGCCTACCTGTGGATTTTGGCCTCTAGCTCAGCCGGCACCTGGGGAAACCTAGCAAACCAGCGCATTTTTTAAAACTAGAAACCCAGGGGTATCCAAGATGAGGTGACTTGTGGGGCTCTGACCAGGTTCTGTTACCCAGAATCCTTTGCAAACCTCAAAATGTGGCTAAAATAACACGTTTTCCTCACATTTCGGTGACAGAAAGTTCTGGAATCTCAGAGGAGCCACAAATTTCCTTCCACCCAGCGTTCCCCCAAGTCTCCCGATAAAAATGATACCTCACTTGTGTGGGTAGGCCTAGCGCCCGCGACAGGAAATGCCCCAAAACACAACGTGGACACATCACATTTTTTGACAGAATACAGAGCTGTTTTTTGCAAAGTGCCTACCTGTAGATTTTGGCCTCTAGCTCAGCCGGCACATAGGGAAACCTACCAAACCTGTGCATTTATGAAAACTAGAGACCTAGGGGAATCCAAGATGGGGTGACTTGTGGGGCTCTGACCAGGTTCTGTTACCCAGAATCCTTTGCAAACCTCAAAAAGTGGCTAAAAAAACAAGTTTTCCTCACATTTTGGTGACAGAAAGTTCTGGAATCTGAGAGGAGCCACAAATTTCCTTCCATCCAGCATTCCCCCAAGTCTCCCGATAAAAATGATACCTCGCTTGTGTGGGTAGGCCTAGCGCCCGCGACAGGAAATGCCCCAAAACACAATGTGGACACATCACATTTTTTGACAGAATACAGAGCTGTTTTTTGCAAAGTGCCTACCTGTAGATTTTGGCCTCTAGCTCAGCCGGCACATAGGGAAACCTACAAAACCCGTGCATTTTTGAAAACTAGAGACCTAGGGGAATCTAAGATGGGGTGACTTGTGGGGCTCTGACCAGGTTCTGTTACCCAGAATCCTTTGCAAACCTCAAAAAGTGGCTAAAAAAACAAGTTTTCCTCACATTATGGTGACAGAAAGTTCTGGAATCTCAGAGGAGCCACAAATTTCCTTCCACCCAGAGTTCCCCCAAGTCTCCTGATAAAAATGATACCTCACTTGTGTGGGTAGGCCTAGCGCCCGCGACAGGAAATGTCCCAAAACACAAATTTTTTCATAGAAAACAGTGCCTACCTGTGGATTTTGGCCTCTAGCTCAGCCGGCACCTGGGGAAACCTAGCAACCCAGCGCATTTTTGAAAACTAGAAACCCAGGGGAATCCAAGATGATGTGACTTGTGGGGCTCTGACCAGGTTCTGTTACCCAGAATCCTTTGCAAACCTCAAAATGTGGCTACAAAAACAAGTTTTCCTCACATTTTGGTGACAGAAAGTTCTGGAATCTGTGAGGAGCCACAAATTTCCTTCCACCCAGCGTTCCCTCAAGTCTCCCGATAAAAATGATACCTCACTTGTGTGGGTAGGCCTAGCGCCCGCGACAGGAAATGCCCCAAAACACAACGTGAACACATCACATTTTTTGACAGAATAAAGAGCTGTTTTTTGCAAAGTGCCTACCTGTAGATTTTGGCCTCTAGCTCAGCCGGCACATAGGGAAACCTACCAAACCTGTGCATTTATGAAAACTAGAGACCTAGGGGAATCCAAGATGGGGTGACTTGTGGGGCTCTGACCAGGTTCTGTTGCCCAGAATCCTTTGCAAACCTCAAAAAGTGGCTAAAAAAACAAGTTTTCCTCAAATTTTGGTGACAGAAAGTTCTGGAATCTGAGAGGAGCCACAAATTTCCTTCCACCCAGCGTTCCCCCAAGTCTCCCGATAAAAATGATACCTCGCTTGTGTGGGTAGGCCTAGCGCCCGCGACAGGAAATGCCCCAACACACAACGTGGACACATCACATTTTTTGACTGAATACAGAGCTGTTTTTTGCAAAGTGCCTACCTGTAGATTTTGGCCTCTAGCTCAGCCGGCACATAGGGAAACCTACCAAACCTGTGCATTTTTGAAAACTAGAGACCTAGGGGAATCTAAGATGGGGTGACTTGTGGGGCTCTGACCAGGTTCTGTTACCCAGAATCCTTTGCAAACCTCAAAAAGTGGCTAAAAAAACAAGTTTTCCTCACAATATGGTGACAGAAAGTTCTGGAATCTCAGAGGAGCCACAAATTTCCTTCCACCCAGAGTTCCCGCAAGTCTCTTGATAAAAATGATACCTCACGTGTGTGGGTAGGCCTAGCACCCGCAACAGGAAATGTCCCAAAACACACATATTTTCATAGAAAACAGTGCCTACCTGTGGATTTTGGCCTCTAGCTCAGCCGGCACCTTCGGAAACCTAGCAAACCAGCGCATTTTTGAAAACTAGAAACCCAAGGGAATCCAAGATGAGGTGACTTGTGGGGCTCTGACCAGGTTCTGCTACCCAGAATCCTTTGCAAACCTCAAAATGTGGCTAAAATAACACATTTTCCTCACATTTTGGTGACAGAAAGTTCTGGAATCTGAGAGGAGCCACAAATTAACTTCCACCCAGCGTTCCACCAAGTCTCCCGATAAAAATGATACCTCACTTGTGTGGGTAGGCCGAGCGCCCGCAACAGGAAATGCCCCAAAACACAACGTGAACACATCACATTTTTTGACAGAATAAAGAGCTGTTTTTTGCAAAGTGCCTACCTGTAGATTTTGGCCCCTAGCTCAGCCGGCACATAGGGAAACCTACCAAACCTGTGCATTTATGAAAACTAGAGACCTAGGGGAATCCAAGATGGGGTGACTTGTGGGGCTCTGACCAGGTTCTGTTGCCCAGAATCCTTTGCAAACCTCAAAAAGTGGCTAAAAAAACAAGTTTTCCTCACATTTTGGTGACAGAAAGTTCTGGAATCTGAGAGGAGCCACAAATGAACTTCCACCCAGCGTTCCCCCAAGTCTCCCGATAAAAATTATACCTCGCTTGTGTGGGTAGGCCTAGCGCCCGCGACAGGAAATGCCCCAACACACAACGTGGACACATCACATTTTTTGACAGAATACAGAGCTGTTTTTTGCAAAGTGCCTACCTGTAGATTTTGGCCTCTAGCTCAGCCGGCACATAGGGAAACCTACCAAACCTGTGCATTTTTGAAAACTAGAGACCTAGGGGAATCTAAGATGGGGTGACTTGTGGGGCTCTGACCAGGTTCTGTTACCCAGAATCCTTTGCAAACCTCAAAAAGTGGCTAAAAAAACAAGTTTTCCTCACAATATGGTGACAGAAAGTTCTGGAATCTCAGAGGAGCCACAAATTTCCTTCCACCCAGAGTTCCCCCAAGTCTCTTGATAAAAATGATACCTCACGTGTGTGGGTAGGCCTAGCACCCGCAACAGGAAATGTCCCAAAACACACATATTTTCACAGAAAACAGTGCCTACCTGTGGATTTTGGCCTCTAGCTCAGCCGGCACCTGGGGAAACCTAGCAAAGCAGCGCATTTTTGAAAACTAGAAACCCAGGGGAATCCAAGATGAGGTGACTTGTGGGGCTCTGACCAAGTTCTGTTACCCAGAATCCTTTGCAAACCTCAAAATGTGGCTAAAATAACACGTTTTCCTCACATTTTGGTGACAGAAAGTTCTGGAATCTGAGAGGAGCCACAAATTAACTTCCACCCAGCGTTCCCCCAAGTCTCCCGATAAAAATGATACCTCACTTGTGTGGGTAGGCCGAGCGACCGCGACAGGAAATGCCCCAAAACACAACGTGACCACATCACATTTTTTGACAGAATACAGAGCTGTTTTTTGCAAAGTGCCTACCTGTAGATTTTGGCCTCTAGCTCAGCCGGCACATAGGGAAACCTACCAAACCTGTGCATTTATGAAAACTAGAGACCTAGGGGAATCTAAGATGGGGTGACTTGTGGGGCTCTGACCAGGTTCTGTTACCCAGAATCCTTTGCAAACCTCAAAAAGTGGCTAAAAAAACAAGTTTTCCTCACATTATGGTGACAGAAAGTTCTGGAATCTCAGAGGAGCCACAAATTTCCTTCCACCCAGAGTTCCCCCAAGTTTCTTGATAAAAATGATACCTCACTTGTGTGGGTAGGCCTAGTACCCGCAACAGGAAATGTCCCAAAACACACATTTTTTCATAGAAAACAGTGCCTACCTGTGGATTTTGGCCTCTAGCTCAGCCGGCACCTGGGGAAACCTAGCAACCCAGCGCATTTTTGAAAACTAGAAACCCCGGGGAATCCAAGATGATGTGACTTGTGGGGCTCTGACCAGGTTCTGTTACCCAGAATCCTTTGCAAACCTCAAAATGTGGCTACAAAAACAAGTTTTCCTCACATTTTGGTGACAGAAAGTTCTGGAATCTGAGAGGAGCCACAAATTTCCTTCCACCCAGCGTTCCCCCAAGTCTCCCGATAAAAATGATACCTCACTTGTGTGGGTAGGCCTAGCGCCCGCGACAGGAAATGCCCCAAAACACAACGTGAACACATCACATTTTTTGACAGAATAAAGAGCTGTTTTTTGCAAAGTGCCTACCTGTAGATTTTGGCCTCTAGCTCAGCCGGCACATAGGGAAACCTACCAAACCTGTGCATTTATGAAAACTAGAGACCTAGGGGAATCCAAGATGGGGTGACTTGTGGGGCTCTGACCAGGTTCTGTTGCCCAGAATCCTTTGCAAACCTCAAAAAGTGGCTAAAAAAACAAGTTTTCCTCAAATTTTGGTGACAGAAAGTTCTGGAATCTGAGAGGAGCCACAAATTTCCTTCCACCCAGCGTTCCCCCAAGTCTCCCGATAAAAATGATACCTCGCTTGTGTAGGTAGGCCTAGCGCCCGCGACAGGAAATGCCCCAACACACAACGTGGACACATCACATTTTTTGACTGAATACAGAGCTGTTTTTTGCAAAGTGCCTACCTGTAGATTTTGGCCTCTAGCTCAGCCGGCACATAGGGAAACCTACCAAACCTGTGCATTTTTGAAAACTAGAGACCTAGGGGAATCTAAGATGGGGTGACTTGTGGGGCTCTGACCAGGTTCTGTTACCCAGAATCCTTTGCAAACCTCAAAAAGTGGCCAAAAAAACAAGTTTTCCTCACAATATGGTGACAGAAAGTTCTGGAATCTCAGAGGAGCCACAAATTTCCTTCCACCCAGAGTTCCCGCAAGTCTCTTGATAAAAATGATACCTCACGTGTGTGGGTAGGCCTAGCACCCGCAACAGGAAATGTCCCAAAACACACATATTAACATAGAAAACAGTGCCTACCTGTGGATTTTGGCCTCTAGCTCAGCCGGCACCTGGGGAAACCTAGCAAACCAGCGCATTTTTGAAAACTAGAAACCCAAGGGAATCCAAGATGAGGTGACTTGTGGGGCTCTGACCAAGTTCTGTTACCCAGAATCCTGTGCAAACCTCAAAATGTGGCTAAAATAACACGTTTTCCTCACATTTTGGTGACAGAAAGTTCTGGAATCTGAGAGGAGCCACAAATTAACTTCCACCCAGCGTTCCCCCAAGTCTCCCGATAAAAATGATACCTCACTTGTGTGGGTAGGCCGAGCGCCCGCGACAGGAAATGCCCCAAAACACAACGTGACCACATCACATTTTTTGACAGAATACAGAGCTGTTTTTTGCAAAGTGCCTACCTGTAGATTTTGGCCTCTAGCTCAGCCGGCACATAGGGAAACCTACCAAACCTGTGCATTTATGAAAACTAGAGACCTAGGGGAATCTAAGATGGGGTGACTTGTGGGGCTCTGACCAGGTTCTGTTACCCAGAATCCTTTGCAAACCTCAAAAAGTGGCTAAAAAAACAAGTTTTCCTCACATTATGGTGACAGAAAGTTCTGGAATCTCAGAGGAGCCACAAATTTCCTTCCACCCAGAGTTCCCCCAAGTTTCTTGATAAAAATGATACCTCACTTGTGTGGGTAGGCCTAGTACCCGCAACAGGAAATGTCCCAAAACACACATTTTTTCATAGAAAACAGTGCCTACCTGTGGATTTTGGCCTCTAGCTCAGCCGGCACCTGGGGAAACCTAGCAAACCAGCGCATTTTTTAAAACTAAAAACCCAGGGGTATCCAAGATGAGGTGACTTGTGGGGCTCTGACCAGGTTCTGTTACCCAGAATCCTTTGCAAACCTCAAAATGTGGCTAAAATAACACGTTTTCCTCACATTTCGGTGACAGAAAGTTCTGGAATCTCAGAGGAGCCACAAATTTCCTTCCACCCAGCGTTCCCCCAAGTCTCCCGATAAAAATGATATCTCACTTGTGTGGGTAGGCCTAGCGCCCGCGACAGGAAATGCCCCAAAACACAACGTGGACACATCACATTTTTTGACAGAATACAGAGCTGTTTTTTGCAAAGTGCCTACCTGTAGATTTTGGCCTCTAGCTCAGCCGGCACATAGGGAAACCTACCAAACCTGTGCATTTATGAAAACTAGAGACCTAGGGGAATCCAAGATGGGGTGACTTGTGGGGCTCTGACCAGGTTCTGTTACCCAGAATCCTTTGCAAACCTCAAAAAGTGGCTAAAAAAACAAGTTTTCCTCACATTTTGGTGACAGAAAGTTCTGGAATCTGAGAGGAGCCACAAATTTCCTTCCATCCAGCGTTCCCCCAAGTCTCCCGATAAAAATGATACCTCACTTGTGTGGGTAGGCCTAGCGCCCGCGACAGGAAATGCCCCAAAACACAATGTGGACACATCACATTTTTTGACAGAATACAGAGCTGTTTTTTGCAAAGTGCCTACCTGTAGATTTTGGCCTCTAGCTCAGCCGGCAAATAGGGAAACCTACCAAACCCGTGCATTTTTGAAAACTAGAGACCTAGGGGAATCTAAGATGGGGTGACTTGTGGGGCTCTGACCAGGTTCTGTTACCCAGAATCCTTTGCAAACCTCAAAAAGTGGCTAAAAAAACAAGTTTTCCTCACATTATGGTGACAGAAAGTTCTGGAATCTCAGAGGAGCCACAAATTTCCTTCCACCCAGAGTTCCCCCAAGTCTCCTGATAAAAATGATAGCTCAATTGTGTGGGTAGGCCTAGCGCCCGCGACAGGAAATGTCCCAAAACACACATTTTTTCATAGAAAACAGTGCCTACCTGTGGATTTTGGCCTCTAGCTCAGCCGGCACCTGGGGAAACCTAGCAACCCAGCGCATTTTTGAAAACTAGAAACCCAGGGGAATCCAAGATGATGTGACTTGTGGGGCTCTGACCAGGTTCTGTTACCCAGAATCCTTTGCAAACCTCAAAATGTGGCTACAAAAACAAGTTTTCCTCACATTTTTTGTGACAGAAAGTTCTGGAATCTGAGAGGAGCCACAAATTTCCTTCCACCCAGCGTTCCCCCAAGTCTCCCGATAAAAGTGATACCTCACTTGTGTGGGTAGGCCTAGCGCCCGCGACAGGAAATGCCCCAAAACACAACGTGAACACATCACATTTTTTGACAGAATAAAGAGCTGTTTTTTGCAAAGTGCCTACCTGTAGATTTTGGCCTCTAGCTCAGCCGGCACATAGGGAAACCTACCAAACCTGTGCATTTATGAAAACTAGAGACCTAGGGGAATCCAAGATGGGGTGACTTGTGGGGCTCTGACCAGGTTCTGTTGCCCAGAATCCTTTGCAAACCTCAAAAAGTGGCTAAAAAAACAAGTTTTCCTCAAATTTTGGTGACAGAAAGTTCTGGAATCTGAGAGGAGCCACAAATTTCCTTCCACCCAGCGTTCCCCCAAGTCTCCCGATAAAAATGATACCTCGCTTGTGTAGGTAGGCCTAGCGCCCGCGACAGGAAATGCCCCAACACACAACGTGGACACATCACATTTTTTGACTGAATACAGAGCTGTTTTTTGCAAAGTGCCTACCTGTAGATTTTGGCCTCTAGCTCAGCCGGCACATAGGGAAACCTACCAAACCTGTGCATTTTTGAAAACTAGAGACCTAGGGGAATCTAAGATGGGGTGACTTGTGGGGCTCTGACCAGGTTCTGTTACCCGGAATCCTTTGCAAACCTCAAAAAGTGGCTAAAAAAACATGTTATCCTCACAATATGGTGACAGAAAGTTCTGGAATCTCAGAGGAGCCACAAATTTCCTTCCACCCAGAGTTCCCGCAAGTCTCTTGATAAAAATGATACCTCACGTGTGTGGGTAGGCCTAGCACCCGCAACAGGAAATGTCCCAAAACACACATATTTTCATAGAAAACAGTGCCTACCTGTGGATTTTGGCCTCTAGCTCAGCCGGCACCTGGGGAAACCTAGCAAACCAGCGCATTTTTGAAAACTAGAAACCCAAGGGAATCCAAGATGAGGTGACTTGTGGGCTCTGACCAGGTTCTGTTACCCAGAATCCTTTGCAAACCTCAAAATGTGGCTAAAATAACACGTTTTCCTCACATTTTGGTGCAGAAAGTTCTGGAATCTGAGAGGAGCCACAAATTAACTTCCACCCAGCGTTCCCCCAAGTCTCCCGATAAAAATGATACCTCACTTGTGTGGGTAGGCCGAGCGCCCGCGACAGGAAATGCCCCAAAACACAACGTGACCACATCACATTTTTTGACAGAATACAGAGCTGTTTTTTGCAAAGTGCCTACCTGTAGATTTTGGCCTCTAGCTCAGCCGGCACATGGGGTAACCTACCAAACCCGTACATTTTTGAGAACTAGAGACCTAGGGGAATCTAAGATGGGGTGACTTGTGGGGCTCTGACCAGGTTCTGTTACCCAGAATCCTTTGCAAACCTTAAAAAGTGGCTAAGAAAACAAGTTTTCCTCACATTACGGTGACAGAAAGTTCTGGAATCTCAGAGGAGCCACAAATTTCCTTCCACCCAGAGTTCCCCCAAGTCTGCTGATAAAAATGATACCTCACTTGTGTGGGTAGGCCTAGCGCCCGCGACAGGAAATGTCCCAAAACACAAATTTTTTCATAGAAAACAGTGCCTACCTGTGGATTTTGGCCTCTAGCTCAGCCGGCACCTGGGGAAACCTAGCAAACCAGCGCATTTTTGAAAACTAGAAACCCAGGGGAATCCAAGATGAGGTGACTTGTGGGGCTCTGACCAGGTTCTGTTACCCAGAATCCTTTGCAAACCTCAAAATGTGGCTAAAATAACACGTTTTCCTCACATTTCGGTGACAGAAAGTTCTGGAATCTGAGAGGAGCCACGAATTTCCTTCCACCCAGCGTTCCCCCAAGTCTCCCGATAAAAATGATACCTCACTTGTGTAGGTAGGGCTAGCGCCTGCGACAGGAAATGCCCCAAAACACAACGTGGACACATCACATTTTTTGACCGAATACAGAGCTGTTTTTTGCAAAGTGCCTACCTGTAGATTTTGGCCTCTAGCTCAGCCGGCACATAGGGAAACCTACCAAACCTGTGCATTTATGAAAACTAGAGACCTAGGGGAATCCAAGATGGGGTGACTTGTGGGGCTCTGACCAGGTTCTGTTACCCAGAATCCTTTGCAAACCTCAAAAAGTGGCTAAAAAAACAAGTTTTCCTCACATTTTGGTGACAGAAAGTTCTGGAATCTGAGAGGAGCCACAAATTTCCTTCCACCCAGCGTTCCCCCAAGTCTCCCGATAAAAATGATACCTCACTTGTGTGGGTAGGCCTAGCGCCCGCGACAGGAAATGTCCCAAAACACACATTTTTTCATAGAAAACAGTGCCTACCTGTGTATTTTGGCCTCTAGCTCAGCCGGCACCTGGGGAAACCTAGCAAACCAGCGCATTTTTGAAAACTAGAAACCCAGGGGAATCCAAGATGAGGTGACTTGTGGGGCTCTAACCAGGTTCTGTTGCCCAGAATCCTTTGCAAACCTCAACAAGTGGCTAAAAAAACAAGTTTTCCTCAAAATTTGGTGACAGAAAGTTCTGGAATCTGAGAGGAGCCACAAATTTCCTTCCACCCAGCGTTCCCCCAAGTCTCCCGATAAAAATGATACCTCGCTTGTGTAGGTAGGCCTAGCGCCCGCGACAGGAAATGCCCCAACACACAACGTGGACACATCACATTTTTTGACTGAATACAGAGCTGTTTTTTGCAAAGTGCCTACCTGTAGATTTTGGCCTCTAGCTCAGCCGGCACATAGGGAAACCCACCAAACCCATGCATTTTTGAAAACTAGAGACCTAGGGGCTAGGGGAATCTAAGATGGGGTGACTTGTGGGGCTCTGACCAGGTTCTGTTACCCAGAATCCTTTGCAAACCTCAAAAAGTGGCTAAAAAAACAAGTTTTCCTCACATTATGGTGACAGAAAGTTCTGGAATCTCAGAGGAGCCACAAATTTCCTTCCACCCAGAGTTCCCCCAAGTTTCTTGATAAAAATGATACCTTACTTGTGTGGGTAGGCCTAGTACCCGCAACAGGAAATGTCCCAAAACACACATTTTTTCATAGAAAACAGTGCCTACCTGTGGATTTTGGCCTCTAGCTCAGCCGGCACCTGGGGAAACCTAGCAACCCAGTGCATTTTTGAAAACTAGAAACCCAGGGGAATCCAAGATGATGTGACTTGTGGGGCTCTGACCAGGTTCTGTTACCCAGAATCCTTTGCAAACCTCAAAATGTGGCTACAAAAACAAGTTTTCCTCACATTTTGGTGACAGAAAGTTCTGGAATCTGAGAGGAGCCACAAATTTCCTTCCACCCAGCGTTCCCCCAAGTCTCCCGATAAAAATGATACCTCACTTGTGTGGGTAGGCCTAGCGCCCGCGACAGGAAATGCCCCAAAACACAACGTGAACACATCACATTTTTTGACAGAATAAAGAGCTGTTTTTTGCAAAGTGCCTACCTGTAGATTTTGGCCTCTAGCTCAGCCGGCACATAGGGAAACCTACCAAACCTGTGCATTTATGAAAACTAGAGACCTAGGGGAATCCAAGATGGGGTGACTTGTGGGGCTCTGACCAGGTTCTGTTGCCCAGAATCCTTTGCAAACCTCAAAAAGTGGCTAAAAAAACAAGTTTTCCTCAAATTTTGGTGACAGAAAGTTCTGGAATCTGAGAGGAGCCACAAATTTCCTTCCACCCAGCGTTCCCCCCAGTCTCCCGATAAAAATGATACCTCGCTTGTGTAGGTAGGCCTAGCGCCTGCGACAGGAAATGCCCCAACACACAACGTGGACACATCACATTTTTTGACTGAATACAGAGCTGTTTTTTGCAAAGTGCCTACCTGTAGATTTTGGCCTCTAGCTCAGCCGGCACATAGGGAAACCTACCAAACCTGTGCATTTGTGAAAACTAGAGACCTAGGGGAATCTAAGATGGGGTGACTTGTGGGGCTCTGACCAGGTTCTGTTACCCAGAATCCTTTGCAAACCTCAAAAAGTGGCTAAAAAAACAAGTTTTCCTCACAATATGGTGACAGAAAGTTCTGGAATCTCAGAGGAGCCACAAATTTCCTTCCACCCAGAGTTCCCGCAAGTCTCTTGATAAAAATGATACCTCACGTGTGTGGGTAGGCCTAGCACCCGCAACAGGAAATGTCCCAAAACACACATATTTTCATAGAAAACAGTGCCTACCTGTGGATTTTGGCCTCTAGCTCAGCCGGCACCTGGGGAAACCTAGCAAACCAGCGCATTTTTGAAAACTAGAAACCCAAGGGAATCCAAGATGAGGTGACTTGTGGGGCTCTGACCAAGTTCTGTTACCCAGAATCCTGTGCAAACCTCAAAATGTGGCTAAAATAACACGTTTTCCTCACATTTTGGTGACAGAAAGTTCTGGAATCTGAGAGGAGCCACAAATTAACTTCCACCCAGCGTTCCCCCAAGTCTCCCGATAAAAATGATACCTCACTTGTGTGGGTAGGCCGAGCGCCCGCGACAGGAAATGCCCCAAAACACAACGTGACCACATCACATTTTTTGACAGAATACAGAGCTGTTTTTTGCAAAGTGCCTACCTGTAGATTTTGGCCTCTAGCTCAGCCGGCACATAGGGAAACCTACCAAACCTGTGCATTTATGAAAACTAGAGACCTAGGGGAATCTAAGATGGGGTGACTTGTGGGGCTCTGACCAGGTTCTGTTACCCAGAATCCTTTGCAAACCTCAAAAAGTGGCTAAAAAAACAAGTTTTCCTCACATTATGGTGACAGAAAGTTCTGGAATCTCAGAGGAGCCACAAATTTCCTTCCACCCAGAGTTCCCCCAAGTTTCTTGATAAAAATGATACCTCACTTGTGTGGGTAGGCCTAGTACCCGCAACAGGAAATGTCCCAAAACACACATTTTTTCATAGAAAACAGTGCCTACCTGTGGATTTTGGCCTCTAGCTCAGCCGGCACCTGGGGAAACCTAGCAACCCAGTGCATTTTTGAAAACTAGAAACCCAGGGGAATCCAAGATGATGTGACTTGTGGGGCTCTGACCAGGTTCTGTTACCCAGAATCCTTTGCAAACCTCAAAATGTGGCTACAAAAACAAGTTTTCCTCACATTTTGGTGACAGAAAGTTCTGGAATCTGAGAGGAGCCACAAATTTCCTTCCACCCAGCGTTCCCCCAAGTCTCCCGATAAAAATGATACCTCACTTGTGTGGGTAGGCCTAGCGCCCGCGACAGGAAATGCCCCAAAACACAACGTGAACACATCACATTTTTTGACAGAATAAAGAGCTGTTTTTTGCAAAGTGCCTACCTGTAGATTTTGGCCTCTAGCTCAGCCGGCACATAGGGAAACCTACCAAACCTGTGCATTTATGAAAACTAGAGACCTAGGGGAATCCAAGATGGGGTGACTTGTGGGGCTCTGACCAGGTTCTGTTGCCCAGAATCCTTTGCAAACCTCAAAAAGTGGCTAAAAAAACAAGTTTTCCTCAAATTTTGGTGACAGAAAGTTCTGGAATCTGAGAGGAGCCACAAATTTCCTTCCACCCAGCGTTCCCCCAAGTCTCCCGATAAAAATGATACCTCGCTTGTGTAGGTAGGCCTAGCGCCTGCGACAGGAAATGCCCCAACACACAACGTGGACACATCACATTTTTTGACTGAATACAGAGCTGTTTTTTGCAAAGTGCCTACCTGTAGATTTTGGCCTCTAGCTCAGCCGGCACATAGGGAAACCTACCAAACCTGTGCATTTGTGAAAACTAGAGACCTAGGGGAATCTAAGATGGGGTGACTTGTGGGGCTCTGACCAGGTTCTGTTACCCAGAATCCTTTGCAAACCTCAAAAAGTGGCTAAAAAAACAAGTTTTCCTCAC
This sequence comes from Pleurodeles waltl, assembly GCF_031143425.1. Classification (NCBI taxonomy): domain Eukaryota; kingdom Metazoa; phylum Chordata; class Amphibia; order Caudata; family Salamandridae; genus Pleurodeles; species Pleurodeles waltl. Next base: position 414,129,626 of record NC_090437.1, on the reverse strand, counting down.
AATATGGTGACAGAAAGTTCTGGAATCTCAGAGGAGCCACAAATTTCCTTCCACCCAGAGTTCCCGCAAGTCTCTTGATAAAAATGATACCTCACGTGTGTGGGTAGGCCTAGCACCCGCAACAGGAAATGTCCCAAAACACACATATTTTCATAGAAAACAGTGCCTACCTGTGGATTTTGGCCTCTAGCTCAGCCGGCACCTGGGGAAACCTAGCAAACCAGCGCATTTTTGAAAACTAGAAACCCAAGGGAATCCAAGATGAGGTGACTTGTGGGGCTCTGACCAAGTTCTGTTACCCAGAATCCTGTGCAAACCTCAAAATGTGGCTAAAATAACACGTTTTCCTCACATTTTGGTGACAGAAAGTTCTGGAATCTGAGAGGAGCCACAAATTAACTTCCACCCAGCGTTCCCCCAAGTCTCCCGATAAAAATGATACCTCACTTGTGTGGGTAGGCCGAGCGCCCGCGACAGGAAATGCCCCAAAACACAACGTGACCACATCACATTTTTTGACAGAATACAGAGCTGTTTTTTGCAAAGTGCCTACCTGTAGATTTTGGCCTCTAGCTCAGCCGGCACATAGGGAAACCTACCAAACCTGTGCATTTATGAAAACTAGAGACCTAGGGGAATCTAAGATGGGGTGACTTGTGGGGCTCTGACCAGGTTCTGTTACCCAGAATCCTTTGCAAACCTCAAAAAGTGGCTAAAAAAACAAGTTTTCCTCACATTATGGTGACAGAAAGTTCTGGAATCTCAGAGGAGCCACAAATTTCCTTCCACCCAGAGTTCCCCCAAGTTTCTTGATAAAAATGATACCTCACTTGTGTGGGTAGGCCTAGTACCCGCAACAGGAAATGTCCCAAAACACACATTTTTTCATAGAAAACAGTGCCTACCTGTGGATTTTGGCCTCTAGCTCAGCCGGCACCTGGGGAAACCTAGCAACCCAGTGCATTTTTGAAAACTAGAAACCCAGGGGAATCCAAGATGATGTGACTTGTGGGGCTCTGACCAGGTTCTGTTACCCAGAATCCTTTGCAAACCTCAAAAAGTGGCTAAAAAAACAAGTTTTCCTCACATTTTGGTGACAGAAAGTTCTGGAATCTGAGAGGAGCCACAAATTTCCTTCCACCCAGCGTTCCCCCAAGTCTCCCGATAAAAATGATACCTCACTTGTGTGGGTAGGCCTAGCGCCCGCGACAGGAAATGTCCCAAAACACACATTTTTTCATAGAAAACAGTGCCTACCTGTGTATTTTGGCCTCTAGCTCAGCCGGCACCTGGGGAAACCTAGCAAACCAGCGCATTTTTGAAAACTAGAAACCCAGGGGAATCCAAGATGAGGTGACTTGTGGGGCTCTGACCAGGTTCTGTTGCCCAGAATCCTTTGCAAACCTCAACAAGTGGCTAAAAAAACAAGTTTTCCTCAAATTTTGGTGACAGAAAGTTCTGGAATCTGAGAGGAGCCACAAATTTCCTTCCACCCAGCGTTCCCCCAAGTCTCCCGATAAAAATGATACCTCGCTTGTGTAGGTAGGCCTAGCGCCCGCGACAGGAAATGCCCCAACACACAACGTGGACACATCACATTTTTTGACTGAATACAGAGCTGTTTTTTGCAAAGTGCCTACCTGTAGATTTTGGCCTCTAGCTCAGCCGGCACATAGGGAAACCCACCAAACCCATGCATTTTTGAAAACTAGAGACCTAGGGGAATCTAAGATGGGGTGACTTGTGGGGCTCTGACCAGGTTCTGTTACCCAGAATCCTTTGCAAACCTCAAAAAGTGGCTAAAAAAACAAGTTTTCCTCACATTATGGTGACAGAAAGTTCTGGAATCTCAGAGGAGCCACAAATTTCCTTCCACCCAGAGTTCCCCCAAGTTTCTTGATAAAAATGATACCTCACTTGTGTGGGTAGGCCTAGTACCCGCAACAGGAAATGTCCCAAAACACACATTTTTTCATAGAAAACAGTGCCTACCTGTGGATTTTGGCCTCTAGCTCAGCCGGCACCTGGGGAAACCTAGCAACCCAGTGCATTTTTGAAAACTAGAAACCCAGGGGAATCCAAGATGATGTGACTTGTGGGGCTCTGACCAGGTTCTGTTACCCAGAATCCTTTGCAAACCTCAAAATGTGGCTACAAAAACAAGTTTTCCTCACATTTTGGTGACAGAAAGTTCTGGAATCTGAGAGGAGCCACAAATTTCCTTCCACCCAGCGTTCCCCCAAGTCTCCCGATAAAAATGATACCTCACTTGTGTGGGTAGGCCTAGCGCCCGCGACAGGAAATGCCCCAAAACACAACGTGAACACATCACATTTTTTGACAGAATAAAGAGCTGTTTTTTGCAAAGTGCCTACCTGTAGATTTTGGCCTCTAGCTCAGCCGGCACATAGGGAAACCTACCAAACCTGTGCATTTATGAAAACTAGAGACCTAGGGGAATCCAAGATGGGGTGACTTGTGGGGCTCTGACCAGGTTCTGTTGCCCAGAATCCTTTGCAAACCTCAAAAAGTGGCTAAAAAAACAAGTTTTCCTCAAATTTTGGTGACAGAAAGTTCTGGAATCTGAGAGGAGCCACAAATTTCCTTCCACCCAGCGTTCCCCCAAGTCTCCCGATAAAAATGATACCTCGCTTGTGTAGGTAGGCCTAGCGCCCGCGACAGGAAATGCCCCAACACACAACGTGGACACATCACATTTTTTGACTGAATACAGAGCTGTTTTTTGCAAAGTGCCTACCTGTAGATTTTGGCCTCTAGCTCAGCCGGCACATAGGGAAACCTACCAAACCTGTGCATTTGTGAAAACTAGAGACCTAGGGGAATCTAAGATGGGGTGACTTGTGGGGCTCTGACCAGGTTCTGTTACCCAGAATCCTTTGCAAACCTCAAAAAGTGGCTAAAAAAACAAGTTTTCCTCACAATATGGTGACAGAAAGTTCTGGAATCTCAGAGGAGCCACAAATTTCCTTCCACCCAGAGTTCCCGCAAGTCTCTTGATAAAAATGATACCTCACGTGTGTGGGTAGGCCTAGCACCCGCAACAGGAAATGTCCCAAAACACACATATTTTCATAGAAAACAGTGCCTACCTGTGGATTTTGGCCTCTAGCTCAGCCGGCACCTGGGGAAACCTAGCAAACCAGCGCATTTTTGAAAACTAGAAACCCAAGGGAATCCAAGATGAGGTGACTTGTGGGGCTCTGACCAAGTTCTGTTACCCAGAATCCTGTGCAAACCTCAAAATGTGGCTAAAATAACACGTTTTCCTCACATTTTGGTGACAGAAAGTTCTGGAATCTGAGAGGAGCCACAAATTAACTTCCACCCAGCGTTCCCCCAAGTCTCCCGATAAAAATGATACCTCACTTGTGTGGGTAGGCCGAGCGCCCGCGACAGGAAATGCCCCAAAACACAACGTGACCACATCACATTTTTTGACAGAATACAGAGCTGTTTTTTGCAAAGTGCCTACCTGTAGATTTTGGCCTCTAGCTCAGCCGGCACATAGGGAAACCTACCAAACCTGTGCATTTATGAAAACTAGAGACCTAGGGGAATCTAAGATGGGGTGACTTGTGGGGCTCTGACCAGGTTCTGTTACCCAGAATCCTTTGCAAACCTCAAAAAGTGGCTAAAAAAACAAGTTTTCCTCACATTATGGTGACAGAAAGTTCTGGAATCTCAGAGGAGCCACAAATTTCCTTCCACCCAGAGTTCCCCCAAGTTTCTTGATAAAAATGATACCTCACTTGTGTGGGTAGGCCTAGTACCCGCAACAGGAAATGTCCCAAAACACACATTTTTTCATAGAAAACAGTGCCTACCTGTGGATTTTGGCCTCTAGCTCAGCCGGCACCTGGGGAAACCTAGCAACCCAGTGCATTTTTGAAAACTAGAAACCCAGGGGAATCCAAGATGATGTGACTTGTGGGGCTCTGACCAGGTTCTGTTACCCAGAATCCTTTGCAAACCTCAAAATGTGGCTACAAAAACAAGTTTTCCTCACATTTTGGTGACAGAAAGTTCTGGAATCTGAGAGGAGCCACAAATTTCCTTCCACCCAGCGTTCCCCCAAGTCTCCCGATAAAAATGATACCTCACTTGTGTGGGTAGGCCTAGCGCCCGCGACAGGAAATGCCCCAAAACACAACGTGAACACATCACATTTTTTGACAGAATAAAGAGCTGTTTTTTGCAAAGTGCCTACCTGTAGATTTTGGCCTCTAGCTCAGCCGGCACATAGGGAAACCTACCAAACCTGTGCATTTATGAAAACTAGAGACCTAGGGGAATCCAAGATGGGGTGACTTGTGGGGCTCTGACCAGGTTCTGTTGCCCAGAATCCTTTGCAAACCTCAAAAAGTGGCTAAAAAAACAAGTTTTCCTCAAATTTTGGTGACAGAAAGTTCTGGAATCTGAGAGGAGCCACAAATTTCCTTCCACCCAGCGTTCCCCCAAGACTCCCGATAAAAATGATACCTCGCTTGTGTAGGTAGGCCTAGCGCCCGCGACAGGAAATGCCCCAACACACAACGTGGACACATCACATTTTTTGACTGAATACAGAGCTGTTTTTTGCAAAGTGCCTACCTGTAGATTTTGGCCTCTAGCTCAGCCGGCACATAGGGAAACCTACCAAACCTGTGCATTTTTGAAAACTAGAGACCTAGGGGAATCTAAGATGGGGTGACTTGTGGGGCTCTGACCAGGTTCTGTTACCCAGAATCCTTTGCAAACCTCAAAAAGTGGCTAAAAAAACAAGTTTTCCTCACAATATGGTGACAGAAAGTTCTGGAATCTCAGAGGAGCCACAAATTTCCTTCCACCCAGAGATCCCGCAAGTCTCTTGATAAAAATGATACCTCACGTGTGTGGGTAGGCCTAGCACCCGCAACAGGAAATGTCCCAAAACACACATATTTTCATAGAAAACAGTGCCTACCTGTGGATTTTGGCCTCTAGCTCAGCCGGCACCTGGGGAAACCTAGCAAACCAGCGCATTTTTGAAAACTAGAAACCCAAGGGAATCCAAGATGAGGTGACTTGTGGGGCTCTGGCCAGGTTCTGCTACCCAGAATCCTTTGCAAACCTCAAAATGTGGCTAAAATAACACATTTTCCTCACATTTTGGTGACAGAAAGTTCTGGAATCTGAGAGGAGCCACAAATTAACTTCCACCCAGCGTTCCACCAAGTCTCCCGATAAAAATGATACCTCACTTGTGTGGGTAGGCCGAGCGCCCGCGACAGGAAATGCCCCAAAACACAACGTGAACACATCACATTTTTTGACAGAATACAGAGCTGTTTTTTGCAAAGTGCCTACCTGTAGATTTTGGCCTCTAGCTCAGCCGGCACATGGGGTAACCTACCAAACCCGTACATTTTTGAGAACTAGAGACCTAGGGGAATCTAAGATGGGGTGACTTGTGGGGCTCTGACCAGGTTCTGTTACCCAGAATCCTTTGCAAACCTTAAAAAGTGGCTAAGAAAACAAGTTTTCCTCACATTACGGTGACAGAAAGTTCTGGAATCTCAGAGGAGCCACAAATTTCCTTCCACCCAGAGTTCCCCCAAGTCTGCTGATAAAAATGATACCTCACTTGTGTGGGTAGGCCTAGCGCCCGCGACAGGAAATGTCCCAAAACACAAATTTTTTCATAGAAAACAGTGCCTACCTGTGGATTTTGGCCTCTAGCTCAGCCGGCACCTGGGGAAACCTAGCAAACCAGCGCATTTTTGAAAACTAGAAACCCAGGGGAATCCAAGATGAGGTGACTTGTGGGGCTCTGACCAGGTTCTGTTACCCAGAATCCTTTGCAAACCTCAAAATGTGGCTAAAATAACACGTTTTCCTCACATTTCGGTGACAGAAAGTTCTGGAATCTGAGAGGAGCCACGAATTTCCTTCCACCCAGCGTTCCCCCAAGTCTCCCGATAAAAATGATACCTCACTTGTGTAGGTAGGGCTAGCGCCTGCGACAGGAAATGCCCCAAAACACAACGTGGACACATCACATTTTTTGACCGAATACAGAGCTGTTTTTTGCAAAGTGCCTACCTGTAGATTTTGGCCTCTAGCTCAGCCGGCACATAGGGAAACCTACCAAACCTGTGCATTTATGAAAACTAGAGACCTAGGGGAATCCAAGATGGGGTGACTTGTGGGGCTCTGACCAGGTTCTGTTACCCAGAATCCTTTGCAAACCTCAAAAAGTGGCTAAAAAAACAAGTTTTCCTCACATTTTGGTGACAGAAAGTTCTGGAATCTGAGAGGAGCCACAAATTTCCTTCCACCCAGCGTTCCCCCAAGTCTCCCGATAAAAATGATACCTCACTTGTGTGGGTAGGCCTAGCGCCCGCGACAGGAAATGTCCCAAAACACACATTTTTTCATAGAAAACAGTGCCTACCTGTGTATTTTGGCCTCTAGCTCAGCCGGCACCTGGGGAAACCTAGCAAACCAGCGCATTTTTGAAAACTAGAAACCCAGGGGAATCCAAGATGAGGTGACTTGTGGGGCTCTGACCAGGTTCTGTTGCCCAGAATCCTTTGCAAACCTCAACAAGTGGCTAAAAAAACAAGTTTTCCTCAAAATTTGGTGACAGAAAGTTCTGGAATCTGAGAGGAGCCACAAATTTCCTTCCACCCAGCGTTCCCCCAAGTCTCCCGATAAAAATGATACCTCGCTTGTGTAGGTAGGCCTAGCGCCCGCGACAGGAAATGCCCCAACACACAACGTGGACACATCACATTTTTTGACTGAATACAGAGCTGTTTTTTGCAAAGTGCCTACCTGTAGATTTTGGCCTCTAGCTCAGCCGGCACATAGGGAAACCCACCAAACCCATGCATTTTTGAAAACTAGAGACCTAGGGGCTAGGGGAATCTAAGATGGGGTGACTTGTGGGGCTCTGACCAGGTTCTGTTACCCAGAATCCTTTGCAAACCTCAAAAAGTGGCTAAAAAAACAAGTTTTCCTCACATTATGGTGACAGAAAGTTCTGGAATCTCAGAGGAGCCACAAATTTCCTTCCACCCAGAGTTCCCCCAAGTTTCTTGATAAAAATGATACCTCACTTGTGTGGGTAGGCCTAGTACCCGCAACAGGAAATGTCCCAAAACACACATTTTTTCATAGAAAACAGTGCCTACCTGTGGATTTTGGCCTCTAGCTCAGCCGGCACCTGGGGAAACCTAGCAACCCAGTGCATTTTTGAAAACTAGAAACCCAGGGGAATCCAAGATGATGTGACTTGTGGGGCTCTGACCAGGTTCTGTTACCCAGAATCCTTTGCAAACCTCAAAATGTGGCTACAAAAACAAGTTTTCCTCACATTTTGGTGACAGAAAGTTCTGGAATCTGAGAGGAGCCACAAATTTCCTTCCACCCAGCGTTCCCCCAAGTCTCCCGATAAAAATGATACCTCACTTGTGTGGGTAGGCCTAGCGCCCGCGACAGGAAATGCCCCAAAACACAACGTGAACACATCACATTTTTTGACAGAATAAAGAGCTGTTTTTTGCAAAGTGCCTACCTGTAGATTTTGGCCTCTAGCTCAGCCGGCACATAGGGAAACCTACCAAACCTGTGCATTTATGAAAACTAGAGACCTAGGGGAATCCAAGATGGGGTGACTTGTGGGGCTCTGACCAGGTTCTGTTGCCCAGAATCCTTTGCAAACCTCAAAAAGTGGCTAAAAAAACAAGTTTTCCTCAAATTTTGGTGACAGAAAGTTCTGGAATCTGAGAGGAGCCACAAATTTCCTTCCACCCAGCGTTCCCCCCAGTCTCCCGATAAAAATGATACCTCGCTTGTGTAGGTAGGCCTAGCGCCTGCGACAGGAAATGCCCCAACACACAACGTGGACACATCACATTTTTTGACTGAATACAGAGCTGTTTTTTGCAAAGTGCCTACCTGTAGATTTTGGCCTCTAGCTCAGCCGGCACATAGGGAAACCTACCAAACCTGTGCATTTGTGAAAACTAGAGACCTAGGGGAATCTAAGATGGGGTGACTTGTGGGGCTCTGACCAGGTTCTGTTACCCAGAATCCTTTGCAAACCTCAAAAAGTGGCTAAAAAAACAAGTTTTCCTCACAATATGGTGACAGAAAGTTCTGGAATCTCAGAGGAGCCACAAATTTCCTTCCACCCAGAGTTCCCGCAAGTCTCTTGATAAAAATGATACCTCACGTGTGTGGGTAGGCCTAGCACCCGCAACAGGAAATGTCCCAAAACACACATATTTTCATAGAAAACAGTGCCTACCTGTGGATTTTGGCCTCTAGCTCAGCCGGCACCTGGGGAAACCTAGCAAACCAGCGCATTTTTGAAAACTAGAAACCCAAGGGAATCCAAGATGAGGTGACTTGTGGGGCTCTGACCAAGTTCTGTTACCCAGAATCCTGTGCAAACCTCAAAATGTGGCTAAAATAACACGTTTTCCTCACATTTTGGTGACAGAAAGTTCTGGAATCTGAGAGGAGCCACAAATTAACTTCCACCCAGCGTTCCCCCAAGTCTCCCGATAAAAATGATACCTCACTTGTGTGGGTAGGCCGAGCGCCCGCGACAGGAAATGCCCCAAAACACAACGTGACCACATCACATTTTTTGACAGAATACAGAGCTGTTTTTTGCAAAGTGCCTACCTGTAGATTTTGGCCTCTAGCTCAGCCGGCACATAGGGAAACCTACCAAACCTGTGCATTTATGAAAACTAGAGACCTAGGGGAATCTAAGATGGGGTGACTTGTGGGGCTCTGACCAGGTTCTGTTACCCAGAATCCTTTGCAAACCTCAAAAAGTGGCTAAAAAAACAAGTTTTCCTCACATTATGGTGACAGAAAGTTCTGGAATCTCAGAGGAGCCACAAATTTCCTTCCACCCAGAGTTCCCCCAAGTTTCTTGATAAAAATGATACCTCACTTGTGTGGGTAGGCCTAGTACCCGCAACAGGAAATGTCCCAAAACACACATTTTTTCATAGAAAACAGTGCCTACCTGTGGATTTTGGCCTCTAGCTCAGCCGGCACCTGGGGAAACCTAGCAACCCAGTGCATTTTTGAAAACTAGAAACCCAGGGGAATCCAAGATGATGTGACTTGTGGGGCTCTGACCAGGTTCTGTTACCCAGAATCCTTTGCAAACCTCAAAATGTGGCTACAAAAACAAGTTTTCCTCACATTTTGGTGACAGAAAGTTCTGGAATCTGAGAGGAGCCACAAATTTCCTTCCACCCAGCGTTCCCCCAAGTCTCCCGATAAAAATGATACCTCACTTGTGTGGGTAGGCCTAGCGCCCGCGACAGGAAATGCCCCAAAACACAACGTGAACACATCACATTTTTTGACAGAATAAAGAGCTGTTTTTTGCAAAGTGCCTACCTGTAGATTTTGGCCTCTAGCTCAGCCGGCACATAGGGAAACCTACCAAACCTGTGCATTTATGAAAACTAGAGACCTAGGGGAATCCAAGATGGGGTGACTTGTGGGGCTCTGACCAGGTTCTGTTGCCCAGAATCCTTTGCAAACCTCAAAAAGTGGCTAAAAAAACAAGTTTTCCTCAAATTTTGGTGACAGAAAGTTCTGGAATCTGAGAGGAGCCACAAATTTCCTTCCACCCAGCGTTCCCCCAAGTCTCCCGATAAAAATGATACCTCACTTGTGTAGGTAGGGCTAGCGCCTGCGACAGGAAATGCCCCAAAACACAACGTGGACACATCACATTTTTTGACCGAATACAGAGCTGTTTTTTGCAAAGTGCCTACCTGTAGATTTTGGCCTCTAGCTCAGCCGGCACATAGGGAAACCTACCAAACCTGTGCATTTGTGAAAACTAGAGACCTAGGGGAATCTAAGATGGGGTGACTTGTGGGGCTCTGACCAGGTTCTGTTACCCAGAATCCTTTGCAAACCTCAAAAAGTGGCTAAAAAAACAAGTTTTCCTCACAATATGGTGACAGAAAGTTCTGGAATCTCAGAGGAGCCACAAATTTCCTTCCACCCAGAGTTCCCGCAAGTCTCTTGATAAAAATGATACCTCACGTGTGTGGGTAGGCCTAGCACCCGCAACAGGAAATGTCCCAAAACACACATATTTTCATAGAAAACAGTGCCTACCTGTGGATTTTGGCCTCTAGCTCAGCCGGCACCTGGGGAAACCTAGCAAACCAGCGCATTTTTGAAAACTAGAAACCCAAGGGAATCCAAGATGAGGTGACTTGTGGGGCTCTGACCAAGTTCTGTTACCCAGAATCCTGTGCAAACCTCAAAATGTGGCTAAAATAACACGTTTTCCTCACATTTTGGTGACAGAAAGTTCTGGAATCTGAGAGGAGCCACAAATTAACTTCCACCCAGCGTTCCCCCAAGTCTCCCGATAAAAATGATACCTCACTTGTGTGGGTAGGCCGAGCGCCCGCGACAGGAAATGCCCCAAAACACAACGTGACCACATCACATTTTTTGACAGAATACAGAGCTGTTTTTTGCAAAGTGCCTACCTGTAGATTTTGGCCTCTAGCTCAGCCGGCACATAGGGAAACCTACCAAACCTGTGCATTTATGAAAACTAGAGACCTAGGGGAATCTAAGATGGGGTGACTTGTGGGGCTCTGACCAGGTTCTGTTACCCAGAATCCTTTGCAAACCTCAAAAAGTGGCTAAAAAAACAAGTTTTCCTCACATTATGGTGACAGAAAGTTCTGGAATCTCAGAGGAGCCACAAATTTCCTTCCACCCAGAGTTCCCCCAAGTTTCTTGATAAAAATGATACCTCACTTGTGTGGGTAGGCCTAGTACCCGCAACAGGAAATGTCCCAAAACACACATTTTTTCATAGAAAACAGTGCCTACCTGTGGATTTTGGCCTCTAGCTCAGCCGGCACCTGGGGAAACCTAGCAACCCAGTGCATTTTTGAAAACTAGAAACCCAGGGGAATCCAAGATGATGTGACTTGTGGGGCTCTGACCAGGTTCTGTTACCCAGAATCCTTTGCAAACCTCAAAAAGTGGCTAAAAAAACAAGTTTTCCTCACATTTTGGTGACAGAAAGTTCTGGAATCTGAGAGGAGCCACAAATTTCCTTCCACCCAGCGTTCCCCCAAGTCTCCCGATAAAAATGATACCTCACTTGTGTGGGTAGGCCTAGCGCCCGCGACAGGAAATGTCCCAAAACACACATTTTTTCATAGAAAACAGTGCCTACCTGTGGATTTTGGCCTCTAGCTCAGCCGGCACCTGGGGAAACCTAGCAAACCAGCGCATTTTTGAAAACTAGAAACCCAGGGGAATCCAAGATGAGGTGACTTGTGGGGCTCTGACCAGGTTCTGTTGCCCAGAATCCTTTGCAAACCTCAACAAGTGGCTAAAAAAACAAGTTTTCCTCAAATTTTGGTGACAGAAAGTTCTGGAATCTGAGAGGAGCCACAAATTTCCTTCCACCCAGCGTTCCCCCAAGTCTCCCGATAAAAATGATACCTCGCTTGTGTAGGTAGGCCTAGCGCCCGCGACAGGAAATGCCCCAACACACAACGTGGACACATCACATTTTTTGACTGAATACAGAGCTGTTTTTTGCAAAGTGCCTACCTGTAGATTTTGGCCTCTAGCTCAGCCGGCACATAGGGAAACCCACCAAACCCATGCATTTTTGAAAACTAGAGACCTAGGGGAATCTAAGATGGGGTGACTTGTGGGGCTCTGACCAGGTTCTGTTACCCAGAATCCTTTGCAAACCTCAAAAAGTGGCTAAAAAAACAAGTTTTCCTCACATTATGGTGACAGAAAGTTCTGGAATCTCAGAGGAGCCACAAATTTCCTTCCACCCAGAGTTCCCCCAAGTTTCTTGATAAAAATGATACCTCACTTGTGTGGGTAGGCCTAGTACCCGCAACAGGAAATGTCCCAAAACACACATTTTTTCATAGAAAACAGTGCCTACCTGTGGATTTTGGCCTCTAGCTCAGCCGGCACCTGGGGAAACCTAGCAACCCAGTGCATTTTTGAAAACTAGAAACCCAGGGGAATCCAAGATGATGTGACTTGTGGGGCTCTGACCAGGTTCTGTTACCCAGAATCCTTTGCAAACCTCAAAATGTGGCTACAAAAACAAGTTTTCCTCACATTTTGGTGACAGAAAGTTCTGGAATCTGAGAGGAGCCACAAATTTCCTTCCACCCAGCGTTCCCCCAAGTCTCCCGATAAAAATGATACCTCACTTGTGTGGGTAGGCCTAGCGCCCGCGACAGGAAATGCCCCAAAACACAACGTGAACACATCACATTTTTTGACAGAATAAAGAGCTGTTTTTTGCAAAGTGCCTACCTGTAGATTTTGGCCTCTAGCTCAGCCGGCACATAGGGAAACCTACCAAACCTGTGCATTTATGAAAACTAGAGACCTAGGGGAATCCAAGATGGGGTGACTTGTGGGGCTCTGACCAGGTTCTGTTGCCCAGAATCCTTTGCAAACCTCAAAAAGTGGCTAAAAAAACAAGTTTTCCTCAAATTTTGGTGACAGAAAGTTCTGGAATCTGAGAGGAGCCACAAATTTCCTTCCACCCAGCGTTCCCCCAAGTCTCCCGATAAAAATGATACCTCGCTTGTGTAGGTAGGCCTAGCGCCCGCGACAGGAAATGCCCCAACACACAACGTGGACACATCACATTTTTTGACTGAATACAGAGCTGTTTTTTGCAAAGTGCCTACCTGTAGATTTTGGCCTCTAGCTCAGCCGGCACATAGGGAAACCTACCAAACCTGTGCATTTGTGAAAACTAGAGACCTAGGGGAATCTAAGATGGGGTGACTTGTGGGGCTCTGACCAGGTTCTGTTACCCAGAATCCTTTGCAAACCTCAAAAAGTGGCTAAAAAAACAAGTTTTCCTCACAATATGGTGACAGAAAGTTCTGGAATCTCAGAGGAGCCACAAATTTCCTTCCACCCAGAGTTCCCGCAAGTCTCTTGATAAAAATGATACCTCACGTGTGTGGGTAGGCCTAGCACCCGCAACAGGAAATGTCCCAAAACACACATATTTTCATAGAAAACAGTGCCTACCTGTGGATTTTGGCCTCTAGCTCAGCCGGCACCTGGGGAAACCTAGCAAACCAGCGCATTTTTGAAAACTAGAAACCCAAGGGAATCCAAGATGAGGTGACTTGTGGGGCTCTGACCAAGTTCTGTTACCCAGAATCCTGTGCAAACCTCAAAATGTGGCTAAAATAACACGTTTTCCTCACATTTTGGTGACAGAAAGTTCTGGAATCTGAGAGGAGCCACAAATTAACTTCCACCCAGCGTTCCCCCAAGTCTCCCGATAAAAATGATACCTCACTTGTGTGGGTAGGCCGAGCGCCCGCGACAGGAAATGCCCCAAAACACAACGTGACCACATCACATTTTTTGACAGAATACAGAGCTGTTTTTTGCAAAGTGCCTACCTGTAGATTTTGGCCTCTAGCTCAGCCGGCACATAGGGAAACCTACCAAACCTGTGCATTTATGAAAACTAGAGACCTAGGGGAATCTAAGATGGGGTGACTTGTGGGGCTCTGACCAGGTTCTGTTACCCAGAATCCTTTGCAAACCTCAAAAAGTGGCTAAAAAAACAAGTTTTCCTCACATTATGGTGACAGAAAGTTCTGGAATCTCAGAGGAGCCACAAATTTCCTTCCACCCAGAGTTCCCCCAAGTTTCTTGATAAAAATGATACCTCACTTGTGTGGGTAGGCCTAGTACCCGCAACAGGAAATGTCCCAAAACACACATTTTTTCATAGAAAACAGTGCCTACCTGTGGATTTTGGCCTCTAGCTCAGCCGGCACCTGGGGAAACCTAGCAACCCAGTGCATTTTTGAAAACTAGAAACCCAGGGGAATCCAAGATGATGTGACTTGTGGGGCTCTGACCAGGTTCTGTTACCCAGAATCCTTTGCAAACCTCAAAATGTGGCTACAAAAACAAGTTTTCCTCACATTTTGGTGACAGAAAGTTCTGGAATCTGAGAGGAGCCACAAATTTCCTTCCACCCAGCGTTCCCCCAAGTCTCCCGATAAAAATGATACCTCACTTGTGTGGGTAGGCCTAGCGCCCGCGACAGGAAATGCCCCAAAACACAACGTGAACACATCACATTTTTTGACAGAATAAAGAGCTGTTTTTTGCAAAGTGCCTACCTGTAGATTTTGGCCTCTAGCTCAGCCGGCACATAGGGAAACCTACCAAACCTGTGCATTTATGAAAACTAGAGACCTAGGGGAATCCAAGATGGGGTGACTTGTGGGGCTCTGACCAGGTTCTGTTGCCCAGAATCCTTTGCAAACCTCAAAAAGTGGCTAAAAAAACAAGTTTTCCTCAAATTTTGGTGACAGAAAGTTCTGGAATCTGAGAGGAGCCACAAATTTCCTTCCACCCAGCGTTCCCCCAAGACTCCCGATAAAAATGATACCTCGCTTGTGTAGGTAGGCCTAGCGCCCGCGACAGGAAATGCCCCAACACACAACGTGGACACATCACATTTTTTGACTGAATACAGAGCTGTTTTTTGCAAAGTGCCTACCTGTAGATTTTGGCCTCTAGCTCAGCCGGCACATAGGGAAACCTACCAAACCTGTGCATTTTTGAAAACTAGAGACCTAGGGGAATCTAAGATGGGGTGACTTGTGGGGCTCTGACCAGGTTCTGTTACCCAGAATCCTTTGCAAACCTCAAAAAGTGGCTAAAAAAACAAGTTTTCCTCACAATATGGTGACAGAAAGTTCTGGAATCTCAGAGGAGCCACAAATTTCCTTCCACCCAGAGATCCCGCAAGTCTCTTGATAAAAATGATACCTCACGTGTGTGGGTAGGCCTAGCACCCGCAACAGGAAATGTCCCAAAACACACATATTTTCATAGAAAACAGTGCCTACCTGTGGATTTTGGCCTCTAGCTCAGCCGGCACCTGGGGAAACCTAGCAAACCAGCGCATTTTTGAAAACTAGAAACCCAAGGGAATCCAAGATGAGGTGACTTGTGGGGCTCTGGCCAGGTTCTGCTACCCAGAATCCTTTGCAAACCTCAAAATGTGGCTAAAATAACACATTTTCCTCACATTTTGGTGACAGAAAGTTCTGGAATCTGAGAGGAGCCACAAATTAACTTCCACCCAGCGTTCCACCAAGTCTCCCGATAAAAATGATACCTCACTTGTGTGGGTAGGCCGAGCGCCCGCGACAGGAAATGCCCCAAAACACAACGTGAACACATCACATTTTTTGACAGAATAAAGAGCTGTTTTTTGCAAAGTGCCTACCTGTAGATTTTGGCCTCTAGCTCAGCCGGCACATAGGGAAACCTTCCAAACCTGTGCATTTTTGAAAACTAGAGACCTAGGGGAATCTAAGATGGGGTGACTTGTGGGGCTCTGACCAGGTTATGTTACCCAGAATCCTTTGCAAACCTCAAAAAGTGGCTAAAAAAACAAGTTTTCCTCACAATATGGTGACAGAAAGTTCTGGAATCTCAGAGGAGCCACAAATTTCCTTCCACCCAGAGTTCCCCCAAGTCTCTTGATAAAAATGATACCTCACGTGTGTGGGTAGGCCTAGCACCCGCAACAGGAAATGTCCCAAAACACACATATTTTCACAGAAAACAGTGCCTACCTGTGGATTTTGGCCTCTAGCTCAGCCGGCACCTGGGGAAACCTAGCAAACCAGTGCATTTTTGAAAACTAGAAACCCAGGGGAATCCAAGATGAGGTGACTTGTGGGGCTCTGACCAAGTTCTGTTACCCAGAATCCTTTGCAAACCTCAAAATGTGGCTAAAATAACACGTTTTCCTCACATTTTGGTGACAGAAAGTTCTGGAATCTGAGAGGAGCCACAAATTAACTTCCACCCAGCGTTCCCCCAAGTCTCCCGATAAAAATGATACCTCACTTGTGTGGGTAGGCCGAGCGCCCGCGACAGGAAATGCCCCAAAACACAACGTGACCACATCACATTTTTTGACAGAATACAGAGCTGTTTTTTGCAAAGTGCCTACCTGTAGATTTTGGCCTCTAGCTCAGCCGGCACATAGGGAAACCTACCAAACCTGTGCATTTATGAAAACTAGAGACCTAGGGGAATCTAAGATGGGGTGACTTGTGGGGCTCTGACCAGGTTCTGTTACCCAGAATCCTTTGCAAACCTCAAAAAGTGGCTAAAAAAACAAGTTTTCCTCACATTATGGTGACAGAAAGTTCTGGAATCTCAGAGGAGCCACAAATTTCCTTCCACCCAGAGTTCCCCCAAGTTTCTTGATAAAAATGATACCTCACTTGTGTGGGTAGGCCTAGTACCCGCAACAGGAAATGTCCCAAAACACACATTTTTTCATAGAAAACAGTGCCTACCTGTGGATTTTGGCCTCTAGCTCAGCCGGCACCTGGGGAAACCTAGCAAACCAGCGCATTTTTTAAAACTAAAAACCCAGGGGTATCCAAGATGAGGTGACTTGTGGGGCTCTGACCAGGTTCTGTTACCCAGAATCCTTTGCAAACCTCAAAATGTGGCTAAAATAACACGTTTTCCTCACATTTCGGTGACAGAAAGTTCTGGATTCTCAGAGGAGCCACAAATTTCCTTCCACCCAGCGTTCCCCCAAGTCTCCCGATAAAAATGATATCTCACTTGTGTGGGTAGGCCTAGCGCCCGCGACAGGAAATGCCCCAAAACACAACGTGGACACATCACATTTTTTGACAGAATACAGAGCTGTTTTTTGCAAAGTGCCTACCTGTAGATTTTGGCCTCTAGCTCAGCCGGCACATAGGGAAACCTACCAAACCTGTGCATTTATGAAAACTAGAGACCTAGGGGAATCCAAGATGGGGTAACTTGTGGGGCTCTGACCAGGTTCTGTTACCCAGAATCCTTTGCAAACCTCAAAAAGTGGCTAAAAAAACAAGTTTTCCTCACATTATGGTGACAGAAAGTTCTGGAATCTCAGAGGAGCCACAAATTTCCTTCCATCCAGCGTTCCCCCAAGTTTCTTGATAAAAATGATACCTCGCTTGTGTGGGTAGGCCTAGCGCCCGCAACAGGAAATGTCCCAAAACACACATTTTTTCATAGAAAACAGTGCCTACCTGTGGATTTTGGCCTCTAGCTCAGCCGGCACCTGGGGAAACCTAGCAAACCAGCGCATTTTTAAAAACTAAAAACCCAGGGGTATCCAAGATGAGGTGACTTGTGGGGCTCTGACCAGGTTCTGTTACCCAGAATCCTTTGCAAACCTCAAAATGTGGCTAAAATAACACGTTTTCCTCACATTTCGGTGACAGAAAGTTCTGGAATCTCAGAGGAGCCACAAATTTCCTTCCACCCAGCGTTCCCCCAAGTCTCCCGATAAAAATGATATCTCACTTGTGTGGGTAGGCCTAGCGCCCGCGACAGGAAATGCCCCAAAACACAACGTGGACACATCACATTTTTTGACAGAATACAGAGCTGTTTTTTGCAAAGTGCCTACCTGTAGATTTTGGCCTCTAGCTCAGCCGGCACATAGGGAAACCTACCAAACCTGTGCATTTATGAAAACTAGAGACCTAGGGGAATCCAAGATGGGGTGACTTGTGGGGCTCTGACCAGGTTCTGTTACCCAGAATCCTTTGCAAACCTCAAAAAGTGGCTAAAAAAACAAGTTTTCCTCACATTTTGGTGACAGAAAGTTCTGGAATCTGAGAGGAGCCACAAATTTCCTTCCATCCAGCGTTCCCCCAAGTCTCCCGATAAAAATGATACCTCGCTTGTGTGGGTAGGCCTAGCGCCCGCGACAGGAAATGCCCCAAAACACAATGTGGTCACATCACATTTTTTGACAGAATACAGAGCTGTTTTTTGCAAAGTGCCTACCTGTAGATTTTGGCCTCTAGCTCAGCCGGCACATAGGGAAACCTACCAAACCCGTGCATTTTTGAAAACTAGAGACCTAGGGGAATCTAAGATGGGGTGACTTGTGGGGCTCTGACCAGGTTCTGTTACCCAGAATCCTTTGCAAACCTCAAAAAGTGGCTAAAAAAACAAGTTTTCCTCACATTATGGTGACAGAAAGTTCTGGAATCTCAGAGGAGCCACAAATTTCCTTCCACCCAGAGTTCCCCCAAGTCTCCTGATAAAAATGATAGCTCAATTGTGTGGGTAGGCCTAGCGCCCGCGACAGGAAATGTCCCAAAACACAAATTTTTTCATAGAAAACAGTGCCTACCTGTGGATTTTGGCCTCTAGCTCAGCCGGCACCTGGGGAAACCTAGCAACCCAGCGCATTTTTGAAAACTAGAAACCCAGGGAAATCCAAGATGATGTGACTTGTGGGGCTCTGACCAGGTTCTGTTACCCAGAATCCTTTGCAAACCTCAAAATGTGGCTACAAAAACAAGTTTTCCTCACATTTTTTGTGACAGAAAGTTCTGGAATCTGAGAGGAGCCACAAATTTCCTTCCACCCAGCGTTCCCCCAAGTCTCCCGATAAAAGTAATACCTCACTTGTGTGGGTAGGCCTAGCGCCCGCGACAGGAAATGCCCCAAAACACAACGTGAACACATCACATTTTTTGACAGAATAAAGAGCTGTTTTTTGCAAAGTGCCTACCTGTAGATTTTGGCCTCTAGCTCAGCCGGCACATAGGGAAACCTACCAAACCTGTGCATTTATGAAAACTAGAGACCTAGGGGAATCCAAGATGGGGTGACTTGTGGGGCTCTGACCAGGTTCTGTTGCCCAGAATCCTTTGCAAACCTCAAAAAGTGGCTAAAAAAACAAGTTTTCCTCAAATTTTGGTGACAGAAAGTTCTGGAATCTGAGAGGAGCCACAAATTTCCTTCCACCCAGCGTTCCCCCAAGTCTCCCGATAAAAATGATACCTCGCTTGTGTGGGTAGGCCTAGCGCCCGCGACAGGAAATGCCCCAACACACAACGTGGACACATCACATTTTTTGACTGAATACAGAGCTGTTTTTTGCAAAGTGCCTACCTGTAGATTTTGGCCTCTAGCTCAGCCGGCACATAGGGAAACCTACCAAACCTGTGCATTTTTGAAAACTAGAGACCTAGGGGAATCTAAGATGGGGTGACTTGTGGGGCTCTGACCAGGTTCTGTTACCCGGAATCCTTTGCAAACCTCAAAAAGTGGCTAAAAAAACATGTTATCCTCACAATATGGTGACAGAAAGTTCTGGAATCTCAGAGGAGCCACAAATTTCCTTCCACCCAGAGTTCCCGCAAGTCTCTTGATAAAAATGATACCTCACGTGTGTGGGTAGGCCTAGCACCCGCAACAGGAAATGTCCCAAAACACACATATTTTCATAGAAAACAGTGCCTACCTGTGGATTTTGGCCTCTAGCTCAGCCGGCACCTGGGGAAACCTAGCAAACCAGCGCATTTTTGAAAACTAGAAACCCAAGGGAATCCAAGATGAGGTGACTTGTGGGGCTCTGACCAGGTTCTGTTACCCAGAATCCTTTGCAAACCTCAAAATGTGGCTAAAATAACACGTTTTCCTCACATTTTGGTGACAGAAAGTTCTGGAATCTGAGAGGAGCCACAAATTAACTTCCACCCAGCGTTCCCCCAAGTCTCCCGATAAAAATGATACCTCACTTGTGTGGGTAGGCCGAGCGCCCGCGACAGGAAATGCCCCAAAACACAACGTGACCACATCACATTTTTTGACAGAATACAGAGCTGTTTTTTGCAAAGTGCCTACCTGTAGATTTTGGCCTCTAGCTCAGCCGGCACATGGGGTAAGCTACCAAACCCGTACATTTTTGAGAACTAGAGACCTAGGGGAATCTAAGATGGGGTGACTTGTGGGGCTCTGACCAGGTTCTGTTACCCAGAATCCTTTGCAAACCTTAAAAAGTGGCTAAGAAAACAAGTTTTCCTCACATTACGGTGACAGAAAGTTCTGGAATCTCAGAGGAGCCACAAATTTCCTTCCACCCAGAGTTCCCCCAAGTCTGCTGATAAAAATGATACCTCACTTGTGTGGGTAGGCCTAGCGCCCGCGACAGGAAATGTCCCAAAACACAAATTTTTTCATAGAAAACAGTGCCTACCTGTGGATTTTGGCCTCTAGCTCAGCCGGCACCTGGGGAAACCTAGCAAACCAGCGCATTTTTGAAAACTAGAAACCCAGGGGAATCCAAGATGAGGTGACTTGTGGGGCTCTGACCAGGTTCTGTTACCCAGAATCCTTTGCAAACCTCAAAATGTGGCTAAAATAACACGTTTTCCTCACATTTCGGTGACAGAAAGTTCTGGAATCTGAGAGGAGCCACGAATTTCCTTCCACCCAGCGTTCCCCCAAGTCTCCCGATAAAAATTATACCTCACTTGTGTAGGTAGGGCTAGCGCCTGCGACAGGAAATGCCCCAAAACACAACGTGGACACATCACATTTTTTGACCGAATACAGAGCTGTTTTTTGCAAAGTGCCTACCTGTAGATTTTGGCCTCTAGCTCAGCCGGCACATAGGGAAACCTACCAAACCTGTGCATTTATGAAAACTAGAGACCTAGGGGAATCCAAGATGGGGTGACTTGTGGGGCTCTGACCAGGTTCTGTTACCCAGAATCCTTTGCAAACCTCAAAAAGTGGCTAAAAAAACAAGTTTTCCTCACATTTTGGTGACAGAAAGTTCTGGAATCTGAGAGGAGCCACAAATTTCCTTCCACCCAGCGTTCCCCCAAGTCTCCCGATAAAAATGATACCTCACTTGTGTGGGTAGGCCTAGCGCCCGCGACAGGAAATGTCCCAAAACACACATTTTTTCATAGAAAACAGTGCCTACCTGTGTATTTTGGCCTCTAGCTCAGCCGGCACCTGGGGAAACCTAGCAAACCAGCGCATTTTTGAAAACTAGAAACCCAGGGGAATCCAAGATGAGGTGACTTGTGGGGCTCTGACCAGGTTCTGTTGCCCAGAATCCTTTGCAAACCTCAAAAAGTGGCTAAAAAAACAAGTTTTCCTCAAATTTTGGTGACAGAAAGTTCTGGAATCTGAGAGGAGCCACAAATTTCCTTCCACCCAGCGTTCCCCCAAGTCTCCCGATAAAAATGATACCTCGCTTGTGTAGGTAGGCCTAGCGCCCGCGACAGGAAATGCCCCAACACACAACGTGGACACATCACATTTTTTGACTGAATACAGAGCTGTTTTTTGCAAAGTGCCTACCTGTAGATTTTGGCCTCTAGCTCAGCCGGCACATAGGGAAACCTACCAAACCCATGCATTTTTGAAAACTAGAGACCTAGGGGAATCTAAGATGGGGTGACTTGTGGGGCTCTGACCAGGTTCTGTTACCCAGAATCCTTTGCAAACCTCAAAAAGTGGCTAAAAAAACAAGTTTTCCTCACATTATGGTGACAGAAAGTTCTGGAATCTCAGAGGAGCCACAAAATTTCCTTCCACCCAGAGTTCCCCCAAGTTTCTTGATAAAAATGATACCTCACTTGTGTGGGTAGGCCTAGTACCCGCAACAGGAAATGTCCCAAAACACACATTTTTTCATAGAAAACAGTGCCTACCTGTGGATTTTGGCCTCTAGCTCAGCCGGCACCTGGGGAAACCTAGCAACCCAGTGCATTTTTGAAAACTAGAAACCCAGGGGAATCCAAGATGATGTGACTTGTGGGGCTCTGACCAGGTTCTGTTACCCAGAATCCTTTGCAAACCTCAAAATGTGGCTACAAAAACAAGTTTTCCTCACATTTTGGTGACAGAAAGTTCTGGAATCTGAGAGGAGCCACAAATTTCCTTCCACACAGCGTTCCCCCAAGTCTCCCGATAAAAATGATACCTCACTTGTGTGGGTAGGCCTAGCGCCCGCGACAGGAAATGCCCCAAAACACAACGTGAACACATCACATTTTTTGACAGAATAAAGAGCTGTTTTTTGCAAAGTGCCTACCTGTAGATTTTGGCCTCTAGCTCAGCCGGCACATAGGGAAACCTACCAAACCTGTGCATTTATGAAAACTAGAGACCTAGGGGAATCCAAGATGGGGTGACTTGTGGGGCTCTGACCAGGTTCTGTTGCCCAGAATCCTTTGCAAACCTCAAAAAGTGGCTAAAAAAACAAGTTTTCCTCAAATTTTGGTGACAGAAAGTTCTGGAATCTGAGAGGAGACACAAATTTCCTTCCACCCAGCGTTCCCCCAAGTCTCCCGATAAAAATGATACCTCGCTTGTGTAGGTAGGCCTAGCGCCCGCGACAGGAAATGCCCCAACACACAACGTGGACACATCACATTTTTTGACTGAATACAGAGCTGTTTTTTGCAAAGTGCCTACCTGTAGATTTTGGCCTCTAGCTCAGCCGGCACATAGGGAAACCTACCAAACCTGTGCATTTTTAAAAACTAGAGACCTAGGGGAATCTAAGATGGGGTGACTTGTGGGGCTCTGACCAGGTTCTGTTACCCAGAATCCTTTGCAAACCTCAAAAAGTGGCTAAAAAAACAAGTTTTCCTCACAATATGGTGACAGAAAGTTATGGAATCTCAGAGGAGCCACAAATTTCCTTCCACCCAGAGATCCCGCAAGTCTCTTGATAAAAATGATACCTCACGTGTGTGGGTAGGCCTAGCACCCGCAACAGGAAATGTCCCAAAACACACATATTTTCATAGAAAACAGTGCCTACCTGTGGATTTTGGCCTCTAGCTCAGCCGGCACCTGGGGAAACCTAGCAAACCAGCGCATTTTTTAAAACTAGAAACCCAAGGGAATCCAAGATGAGGTGACTTGTGGGGCTCTGGCCAGGTTCTGCTACCCAGAATCCTTTGCAAACCTCAAAATGTGGCTAAAATAACACATTTTCCTCACATTTTGGTGACAGAAAGTTCTGGAATCTGAGAGGAGCCACAAATTAACTTCCACCCAGCGTTCCACCAAGTCTCCCGATAAAAATGATACCTCACTTGTGTGGGTAGGCCGAGCGCCCGCGACAGGAAATGCCCCAAAACACAACGTGAACACATCACATTTTTTGACAGAATAAAGAGCTGTTTTTTGCAAAGTGCCTACCTGTAGATTTTGGCCTCTAGCTCAGCCGGCACATAGGGAAACCTTCCAAACCTGTGCATTTTTGAAAACTAGAGACCTAGGGGAATCTAAGATGGGGTGACTTGTGGTGCTCTGACCAGGTTCTGTTACCCAGAATCCTTTGCAAACCTCAAAAAGTGGCTAAAAAAACAAGTTTTCCTCACAATATGGTGACAGAAAGTTCTGGAATCTCAGAGGAGCCACAAATTTCCTTCCACCCAGAGTTCCCCCAAGTCTCTTGATAAAAATGATACCTCACGTGTGTGGGTAGGCCTAGCACCCGCAACAGGAAATGTCCCAAAACACACATATTTTCACAGAAAACAGTGCCTACCTGTGGATTTTGGCCTCTAGCTCAGCCGGCACCTGGGGAAACCTAGCAAACCAGCGCATTTTTGAAAACTAGAAACCCAGGGGAATCCAAGATGAGGTGACTTGTGGGGCTCTGACCAAGTTCTGTTACCCAGAATCCTTTGCAAACCTCAAAATGTGGCTAAAATAACACGTTTTCCTCACATTTTGGTGACAGAAAGTTCTGGAATCTGAGAGGAGCCACAAATTAACTTCCACCCAGCGTTCCCCCAAGTCTCCCGATAAAAATGATACCTCACTTGTGTGGGTAGGCCGAGCGCCCGCGACAGGAAATGCCCCAAAACACAACGTGACCACATCACATTTTTTGACAGAATACAGAGCTGTTTTTTGCAAAGTGCCTACCTGTAGATTTTGGCCTCTAGCTCAGCCGGCACATAGGGAAACCTACCAAACCTGTGCATTTATGAAAACTAGAGACCTAGGGGAATCTAAGATGGGGTGACTTGTGGGGCTCTGACCAGGTTCTGTTACCCAGAATCCTTTGCAAACCTCAAAAAGTGGCTAAAAAAACAAGTTTTCCTCACATTATGGTGACAGAAAGTTCTGGAATCTCAGAGGAGCCACAAATTTCCTTCCACCCAGAGTTCCCCCAAGTTTCTTGATAAAAATGATACCTCACTTGTGTGGGTAGGCCTAGTACCCGCAACAGGAAATGTCCCAAAACACACATTTTTTCATAGAAAACAGTGCCTACCTGTGGATTTTGGCCTCTAGCTCAGCCGGCACCTGGGGAAACCTAGCAACCCAGTGCATTTTTGAAAACTAGAAACCCAGGGGAATCCAAGATGATGTGACTTGTGGGGCTCTGACCAGGTTCTGTTACCCAGAATCCTTTGCAAACCTCAAAATGTGGCTACAAAAACAAGTTTTCCTCACATTTTGGTGACAGAAAGTTCTGGAATCTGAGAGGAGCCACAAATTTCCTTCCACCCAGCGTTCCCCCAAGTCTCCCGATAAAAATGATACCTCACTTGTGTGGGTAGGCCTAGCGCCCGCGACAGGAAATGCCCCAAAACACAACGTGGACACATCACATTTTTTGACAGAATACAGAGCTGTTTTTTGCAAAGTGCCTACCTGTAGATTTTGGCCTCTAGCTCAGCCGGCACATAGGGAAACCTACCAAACCTGTGCATTTATGAAAACTAGAGACCTAGGGGAATCCAAGATGGGGTGACTTGTGGGGCTCTGACCAGGTTCTGTTACCCAGAATCCTTTGCAAACCTCAAAAAGTGGCTAAAAAAACAAGTTTTCCTCACATTTTGGTGACAGAAAGTTCTGGAATCTGAGAGGAGCCACAAATTTCCTTCCATCCAGCGTTCCCCCAAGTCTCCCGATAAAAATGATACCTCGCTTGTGTGGGTAGGCCTAGCGCCCGCGACAGGAAATGCCCCAAAACACAATGTGGACACATCACATTTTTTGACAGAATACAGAGCTGTTTTTTGCAAAGTGCCTACCTGTAGATTTTGGCCTCTAGCTCAGCCGGCACATAGGGAAACCTACCAAACCCGTGCATTTTTGAAAACTAGAGACCTAGGGGAATCTAAGATGGGGTGACTTGTGGGGCTCTGACCAGGTTCTGTTACCCAGAATCCTTTGCAAACCTCAAAAAGTGGCTAAAAAAACAAGTTTTCCTCATATTATGGTGACAGAAAGTTCTGGAATCTCAGAGGAGCCACAAATTTCCTTCCACCCAGAGTTCCCCCAAGTCTCCTGATAAAAATGATAGCTCAATTGTGTGGGTAGGCCTAGCGCCCGCGACAGGAAATGTCCCAAAACACAAATTTTTTCATAGAAAACAGTGCCTACCTGTGGATTTTGGCCTCTAGCTCAGCCGGCACCTGGGGAAACCTAGCAACCCAGCGCATTTTTGAAAACTAGAAACCCAGGGGAATCCAAGATGATGTGACTTGTGGGGCTCTGACCAGGTTCTGTTACCCAGAATCCTTTGCAAACCTCAAAATGTGGCTACAAAAACAAGTTTTCCTCACATTTTTTGTGACAGAAAGTTCTGGAATCTGAGAGGAGCCACAAATTTCCTTCCACCCAGCGTTCCCCCAAGTCTCCCGATAAAAGTGATACCTCACTTGTGTGGGTAGGCCTAGCGCCCGCGACAGGAAATGCCCCAAAACACAACGTGAACACATCACATTTTTTGACAGAGTAAAGAGCTGTTTTTTGCAAAGTGCCTACCTGTAGATTTTGGCCTCTAGCTCAGCCGGCACATAGGGAAACCTACCAAACCTGTGCATTTATGAAAACTAGAGACCTAGGGGAATCCAAGATGGGGTGACTTGTGGGGCTCTGACCAGGTTCTGTTGCCCAGAATCCTTTGCAAACCTCAAAAAGTGGCTAAAAAAACAAGTTTTCCTCAAATTTTGGTGACAGAAAGTTCTGGAATCTGAGAGGAGCCACAAATTTCCTTCCACCCAGCGTTCCCCCAAGTCTCCCGATAAAAATGATACCTCGCTTGTGTAGGTAGGCCTAGCGCCCGCGACAGGAAATGCCCCAACACACAACGTGGACACATCACATTTTTTGACTGAATACAGAGCTGTTTTTTGCAAAGTGCCTACCTGTAGATTTTGGCCTCTAGCTCAGCCGGCACATAGGGAAACCTACCAAACCTGTGCATTTTTGAAAACTAGAGACCTAGGGGAATCTAAGATGGGGTGACTTGTGGGGCTCTGACCAGGTTCTGTTACCCGGAATCCTTTGCAAACCTCAAAAAGTGGCTAAAAAAACATGTTATCCTCACAATATGGTGACAGAAAGTTCTGGAATCTCAGAGGAGCCACAAATTTCCTTCCACCCAGAGTTCCCGCAAGTCTCTTGATAAAAATGATACCTCACGTGTGTGGGTAGGCCTAGCACCCGCAACAGGAAATGTCCCAAAACACACATATTTTCATAGAAAACAGTGCCTACCTGTGGATTTTGGCCTCTAGCTCAGCCGGCACCTGGGGAAACCTAGCAAACCAGCGCATTTTTGAAAACTAGAAACCCAAGGGAATCCAAGATGAGGTGACTTGTGGGGCTCTGACCAGGTTCTGTTACCCAGAATCCTTTGCAAACCTCAAAATGTGGCTAAAATAACACGTTTTCCTCACATTTTGGTGCAGAAAGTTCTGGAATCTGAGAGGAGCCACAAATTAACTTCCACCCAGCGTTCCCCCAAGTCTCCCGATAAAAATGATACCTCACTTGTGTGGGTAGGCCGAGCGCCCGCGACAGGAAATGCCCCAAAACACAACGTGACCACATCACATTTTTTGACAGAATACAGAGCTGTTTTTTGCAAAGTGCCTACCTGTAGATTTTGGCCTCTAGCTCAGCCGGCACATGGGGTAACCTACCAAACCCGTACATTTTTGAGAACTAGAGACCTAGGGGAATCTAAGATGGGGTGACTTGTGGGGCTCTGACCAGGTTCTGTTACCCAGAATCCTTTGCAAACCTTAAAAAGTGGCTAAGAAAACAAGTTTTCCTCACATTACGGTGACAGAAAGTTCTGGAATCTCAGAGGAGCCACAAATTTCCTTCCACCCAGAGTTCCCCCAAGTCTGCTGATAAAAATGATACCTCACTTGTGTGGGTAGGCCTAGCGCCCGCGACAGGAAATGTCCCAAAACACAAATTTTTTCATAGAAAACAGTGCCTACCTGTGGATTTTGGCCTCTAGCTCAGCCGGCACCTGGGGAAACCTAGCAAACCAGCGCATTTTTGAAAACTAGAAACCCAGGGGAATCCAAGATGAGGTGACTTGTGGGGCTCTGACCAGGTTCTGTTACCCAGAATCCTTTGCAAACCTCAAAATGTGGCTAAAATAACACGTTTTCCTCACATTTCGGTGACAGAAAGTTCTGGAATCTGAGAGGAGCCACGAATTTCCTTCCACCCAGCGTTCCCCCAAGTCTCCCGATAAAAATGATACCTCACTTGTGTAGGTAGGGCTAGCGCCTGCGACAGGAAATGCCCCAAAACACAACGTGGACACATCACATTTTTTGACCGAATACAGAGCTGTTTTTTGCAAAGTGCCTACCTGTAGATTTTGGCCTCTAGCTCAGCCGGCACATAGGGAAACCTACCAAACCTGTGCATTTATGAAAACTAGAGACCTAGGGGAATCCAAGATGGGGTGACTTGTGGGGCTCTGACCAGGTTCTGTTACCCAGAATCCTTTGCAAACCTCAAAAAGTGGCTAAAAAAACAAGTTTTCCTCACATTTTGGTGACAGAAAGTTCTGGAATCTGAGAGGAGCCACAAATTTCCTTCCACCCAGCGTTCCCCCAAGTCTCCCGATAAAAATGATACCTCACTTGTGTGGGTAGGCCTAGCGCCCGCGACAGGAAATGTCCCAAAACACACATTTTTTCATAGAAAACAGTGCCTACCTGTGTATTTTGGCCTCTAGCTCAGCCGGCACCTGGGGAAACCTAGCAAACCAGCGCATTTTTGAAAACTAGAAACCCAGGGGAATCCAAGATGAGGTGACTTGTGGGGCTCTGACCAGGTTCTGTTGCCCAGAATCCTTTGCAAACCTCAAAAAGTGGCTAAAAAAACAAGTTTTCCTCAAATTTTGGTGACAGAAAGTTCTGGAATCTGAGAGGAGCCACAAATTTCCTTCCACCCAGCGTTCCCCCAAGTCTCCCGATAAAAATGATACCTCGCTTGTGTAGGTAGGCCTAGCGCCCGCGACAGGAAATGCCCCAACACACAACGTGGACACATCACATTTTTTGACTGAATACAGAGCTGTTTTTTGCAAAGTGCCTACCTGTAGATTTTGGCCTCTAGCTCAGCCGGCACATAGGGAAACCTACCAAACCCATGCATTTTTGAAAACTAGAGACCTAGGGGAATCTAAGATGGGGTGACTTGTGGGGCTCTGACCAGGTTCTGTTACCCAGAATCCTTTGCAAACCTCAAAAAGTGGCTAAAAAAACAAGTTTTCCTCACATTATGGTGACAGAAAGTTCTGGAATCTCAGAGGAGCCACAAAATTTCCTTCCACCCAGAGTTCCCCCAAGTTTCTTGATAAAAATGATACCTCACTTGTGTGGGTAGGCCTAGTACCCGCAACAGGAAATGTCCCAAAACACACATTTTTTCATAGAAAACAGTGCCTACCTGTGGATTTTGGCCTCTAGCTCAGCCGGCACCTGGGGAAACCTAGCAACCCAGTGCATTTTTGAAAACTAGAAACCCAGGGGAATCCAAGATGATGTGACTTGTGGGGCTCTGACCAGGTTCTGTTACCCAGAATCCTTTGCAAACCTCAAAATGTGGCTACAAAAACAAGTTTTCCTCACATTTTGGTGACAGAAAGTTCTGGAATCTGAGAGGAGCCACAAATTTCCTTCCACACAGCGTTCCCCCAAGTCTCCCGATAAAAATGATACCTCACTTGTGTGGGTAGGCCTAGCGCCCGCGACAGGAAATGCCCCAAAACACAACGTGAACACATCACATTTTTTGACAGAATAAAGAGCTGTTTTTTGCAAAGTGCCTACCTGTAGATTTTGGCCTCTAGCTCAGCCGGCACATAGGGAAACCTACCAAACCTGTGCATTTATGAAAACTAGAGACCTAGGGGAATCCAAGATGGGGTGACTTGTGGGGCTCTGACCAGGTTCTGTTGCCCAGAATCCTTTGCAAACCTCAAAAAGTGGCTAAAAAAACAAGTTTTCCTCAAATTTTGGTGACAGAAAGTTCTGGAATCTGAGAGGAGCCACAAATTTCCTTCCACCCAGCGTTCCCCCAAGTCTCCCGATAAAAATGATACCTCGCTTGTGTAGGTAGGCCTAGCGCCCGCGACAGGAAATGCCCCAACACACAACGTGGACACATCACATTTTTTGACTGAATACAGAGCTGTTTTTTGCAAAGTGCCTACCTGTAGATTTTGGCCTCTAGCTCAGCCGGCACATAGGGAAACCTACCAAACCTGTGCATTTTTAAAAACTAGAGACCTAGGGGAATCTAAGATGGGGTGACTTGTGGGGCTCTGACCAGGTTCTGTTACCCAGAATCCTTTGCAAACCTCAAAAAGTGGCTAAAAAAACAAGTTTTCCTCACAATATGGTGACAGAAAGTTATGGAATCTCAGAGGAGCCACAAATTTCCTTCCACCCAGAGATCCCGCAAGTCTCTTGATAAAAATGATACCTCACGTGTGTGGGTAGGCCTAGCACCCGCAACAGGAAATGTCCCAAAACACACATATTTTCATAGAAAACAGTGCCTACCTGTGGATTTTGGCCTCTAGCTCAGCCGGCACCTGGGGAAACCTAGCAAACCAGCGCATTTTTTAAAACTAGAAACCCAAGGGAATCCAAGATGAGGTGACTTGTGGGGCTCTGGCCAGGTTCTGCTACCCAGAATCCTTTGCAAACCTCAAAATGTGGCTAAAATAACACATTTTCCTCACATTTTGGTGACAGAAAGTTCTGGAATCTGAGAGGAGCCACAAATTAACTTCCACCCAGCGTTCCACCAAGTCTCCCGATAAAAATGATACCTCACTTGTGTGGGTAGGCCGAGCGCCCGCGACAGGAAATGCCCCAAAACACAACGTGAACACATCACATTTTTTTACAGAATAAAGAGCTGTTTTTTGCAAAGTGCCTACCTGTAGATTTTGGCCTCTAGCTCAGCCGGCACATAGGGAAACCTTCCAAACCTGTGCATTTTTGAAAACTAGAGACCTAGGGGAATCTAAGATGGGGTGACTTGTGGTGCTCTGACCAGGTTCTGTTACCCAGAATCCTTTGCAAACCTCAAAAAGTGGCTAAAAAAACAAGTTTTCCTCACAATATGGTGACAGAAAGTTCTGGAATCTCAGAGGAGCCACAAATTTCCTTCCACCCAGAGTTCCCCCAAGTCTCTTGATAAAAATGATACCTCACGTGTGTGGGTAGGCCTAGCACCCGCAACAGGAAATGTCCCAAAACACACATATTTTCACAGAAAACAGTGCCTACCTGTGGATTTTGGCCTCTAGCTCAGCCGGCACCTGGGGAAACCTAGCAAACCAGCGCATTTTTGAAAACTAGAAACCCAGGGGAATCCAAGATGAGGTGACTTGTGGGGCTCTGACCAAGTTCTGTTACCCAGAATCCTTTGCAAACCTCAAAATGTGGCTAAAATAACACGTTTTCCTCACATTTTGGTGACAGAAAGTTCTGGAATCTGAGAGGAGCCACAAATTAACTTCCACCCAGCGTTCCCCCAAGTCTCCCGATAAAAATGATACCTCACTTGTGTGGGTAGGCCGAGCGCCCGCGACAGGAAATGCCCCAAAACACAACGTGACCACATCACATTTTTTGACAGAATACAGAGCTGTTTTTTGCAAAGTGCCTACCTGTAGATTTTGGCCTCTAGCTCAGCCGGCACATAGGGAAACCTACCAAACCTGTGCATTTATGAAAACTAGAGACCTAGGGGAATCTAAGATGGGGTGACTTGTGGGGCTCTGACCAGGTTCTGTTACCCAGAATCCTTTGCAAACCTCAAAAAGTGGCTAAAAAAACAAGTTTTCCTCACATTATGGTGACAGAAAGTTCTGGAATCTCAGAGGAGCCACAAATTTCCTTCCACCCAGAGTTCCCCCAAGTTTCTTGATAAAAATGATACCTCACTTGTGTGGGTAGGCCTAGTACCCGCAACAGGAAATGTCCCAAAACACACATTTTTTCATAGAAAACAGTGCCTACCTGTGGATTTTGGCCTCTAGCTCAGCCGGCACCTGGGGAAACCTAGCAACCCAGTGCATTTTTGAAAACTAGAAACCCAGGGGAATCCAAGATGATGTGACTTGTGGGGCTCTGACCAGGTTCTGTTACCCAGAATCCTTTGCAAACCTCAAAATGTGGCTACAAAAACAAGTTTTCCTCACATTTTGGTGACAGAAAGTTCTGGAATCTGAGAGGAGCCACAAATTTCCTTCCACCCAGCGTTCCCCCAAGTCTCCCGATAAAAATGATACCTCACTTGTGTGGGTAGGCCTAGCGCCCGCGACAGGAAATGCCCCAAAACACAACGTGGACACATCACATTTTTTGACAGAATACAGAGCTGTTTTTTGCAAAGTGCCTACCTGTAGATTTTGGCCTCTAGCTCAGCCGGCACATAGGGAAACCTACCAAACCTGTGCATTTATGAAAACTAGAGACCTAGGGGAATCCAAGATGGGGTGACTTGTGGGGCTCTGACCAGGTTCTGTTACCCAGAATCCTTTGCAAACCTCAAAAAGTGGCTAAAAAAACAAGTTTTCCTCACATTTTGGTGACAGAAAGTTCTGGAATCTGAGAGGAGCCACAAATTTCCTTCCATCCAGCGTTCCCCCAAGTCTCCCGATAAAAATGATACCTCGCTTGTGTGGGTAGGCCTAGCGCCCGCGACAGGAAATGCCCCAAAACACAATGTGGACACATCACATTTTTTGACAGAATACAGAGCTGTTTTTTGCAAAGTGCCTACCTGTAGATTTTGGCCTCTAGCTCAGCCGGCACATAGGGAAACCTACCAAACCCGTGCATTTTTGAAAACTAGAGACCTAGGGGAATCTAAGATGGGGTGACTTGTGGGGCTCTGACCAGGTTCTGTTACCCAGAATCCTTTGCAAACCTCAAAAAGTGGCTAAAAAAACAAGTTTTCCTCATATTATGGTGACAGAAAGTTCTGGAATCTCAGAGGAGCCACAAATTTCCTTCCACCCAGAGTTCCCCCAAGTCTCCTGATAAAAATGATAGCTCAATTGTGTGGGTAGGCCTAGCGCCCGCGACAGGAAATGTCCCAAAACACAAATTTTTTCATAGAAAACAGTGCCTACCTGTGGATTTTGGCCTCTAGCTCAGCCGGCACCTGGGGAAACCTAGCAACCCAGCGCATTTTTGAAAACTAGAAACCCAGGGGAATCCAAGATGATGTGACTTGTGGGGCTCTGACCAGGTTCTGTTACCCAGAATCCTTTGCAAACCTCAAAATGTGGCTACAAAAACAAGTTTTCCTCACATTTTTTGTGACAGAAAGTTCTGGAATCTGAGAGGAGCCACAAATTTCCTTCCACCCAGCGTTCCCCCAAGTCTCCCGATAAAAGTGATACCTCACTTGTGTGGGTAGGCCTAGCGCCCGCGACAGGAAATGCCCCAAAACACAACGTGAACACATCACATTTTTTGACAGAGTAAAGAGCTGTTTTTTGCAAAGTGCCTACCTGTAGATTTTGGCCTCTAGCTCAGCCGGCACATAGGGAAACCTACCAAACCTGTGCATTTATGAAAACTAGAGACCTAGGGGAATCCAAGATGGGGTGACTTGTGGGGCTCTGACCAGGTTCTGTTGCCCAGAATCCTTTGCAAACCTCAAAAAGTGGCTAAAAAAACAAGTTTTCCTCAAATTTTGGTGACAGAAAGTTCTGGAATCTGAGAGGAGCCACAAATTTCCTTCCACCCAGCGTTCCCCCAAGTCTCCCGATAAAAATGATACCTCGCTTGTGTAGGTAGGCCTAGCGCCCGCGACAGGAAATGCCCCAACACACAACGTGGACACATCACATTTTTTGACTGAATACAGAGCTGTTTTTTGCAAAGTGCCTACCTGTAGATTTTGGCCTCTAGCTCAGCCGGCACATAGGGAAACCTACCAAACCTGTGCATTTTTGAAAACTAGAGACCTAGGGGAATCTAAGATGGGGTGACTTGTGGGGCTCTGACCAGGTTCTGTTACCCGGAATCCTTTGCAAACCTCAAAAAGTGGCTAAAAAAACATGTTATCCTCACAATATGGTGACAGAAAGTTCTGGAATCTCAGAGGAGCCACAAATTTCCTTCCACCCAGAGTTCCCGCAAGTCTCTTGATAAAAATGATACCTCACGTGTGTGGGTAGGCCTAGCACCCGCAACAGGAAATGTCCCAAAACACACATATTTTCATAGAAAACAGTGCCTACCTGTGGATTTTGGCCTCTAGCTCAGCCGGCACCTGGGGAAACCTAGCAAACCAGCGCATTTTTGAAAACTAGAAACCCAAGGGAATCCAAGATGAGGTGACTTGTGGGGCTCTGACCAGGTTCTGTTACCCAGAATCCTTTGCAAACCTCAAAATGTGGCTAAAATAACACGTTTTCCTCACATTTTGGTGCAGAAAGTTCTGGAATCTGAGAGGAGCCACAAATTAACTTCCACCCAGCGTTCCCCCAAGTCTCCCGATAAAAATGATACCTCACTTGTGTGGGTAGGCCGAGCGCCCGCGACAGGAAATGCCCCAAAACACAACGTGACCACATCACATTTTTTGACAGAATACAGAGCTGTTTTTTGCAAAGTGCCTACCTGTAGATTTTGGCCTCTAGCTCAGCCGGCACATGGGGTAACCTACCAAACCCGTACATTTTTGAGAACTAGAGACCTAGGGGAATCTAAGATGGGGTGACTTGTGGGGCTCTGACCAGGTTCTGTTACCCAGAATCCTTTGCAAACCTTAAAAAGTGGCTAAGAAAACAAGTTTTCCTCACATTACGGTGACAGAAAGTTCTGGAATCTCAGAGGAGCCACAAATTTCCTTCCACCCAGAGTTCCCCCAAGTCTGCTGATAAAAATGATACCTCACTTGTGTGGGTAGGCCTAGCGCCCGCGACAGGAAATGTCCCAAAACACAAATTTTTTCATAGAAAACAGTGCCTACCTGTGGATTTTGGCCTCTAGCTCAGCCGGCACCTGGGGAAACCTAGCAAACCAGCGCATTTTTGAAAACTAGAAACCCAGGGGAATCCAAGATGAGGTGACTTGTGGGGCTCTGACCAGGTTCTGTTACCCAGAATCCTTTGCAAACCTCAAAATGTGGCTAAAATAACACGTTTTCCTCACATTTCGGTGACAGAAAGTTCTGGAATCTGAGAGGAGCCACGAATTTCCTTCCACCCAGCGTTCCCCCAAGTCTCCCGATAAAAATGATACCTCACTTGTGTAGGTAGGGCTAGCGCCTGCGACAGGAAATGCCCCAAAACACAACGTGGACACATCACATTTTTTGACCGAATACAGAGCTGTTTTTTGCAAAGTGCCTACCTGTAGATTTTGGCCTCTAGCTCAGCCGGCACATAGGGAAACCTACCAAACCTGTGCATTTATGAAAACTAGAGACCTAGGGGAATCCAAGATGGGGTGACTTGTGGGGCTCTGACCAGGTTCTGTTACCCAGAATCCTTTGCAAACCTCAAAAAGTGGCTAAAAAAACAAGTTTTCCTCACATTTTGGTGACAGAAAGTTCTGGAATCTGAGAGGAGCCACAAATTTCCTTCCACCCAGCGTTCCCCCAAGTCTCCCGATAAAAATGATACCTCACTTGTGTGGGTAGGCCTAGCGCCCGCGACAGGAAATGTCCCAAAACACACATTTTTTCATAGAAAACAGTGCCTACCTGTGTATTTTGGCCTCTAGCTCAGCCGGCACCTGGGGAAACCTAGCAAACCAGCGCATTTTTGAAAACTAGAAACCCAGGGGAATCCAAGATGAGGTGACTTGTGGGGCTCTGACCAGGTTCTGTTGCCCAGAATCCTTTGCAAACCTCAACAAGTGGCTAAAAAAACAAGTTTTCCTCAAAATTTGGTGACAGAAAGTTCTGGAATCTGAGAGGAGCCACAAATTTCCTTCCACCCAGCGTTCCCCCAAGTCTCCCGATAAAAATGATACCTCGCTTGTGTAGGTAGGCCTAGCGCCCGCGACAGGAAATGCCCCAACACACAACGTGGACACATCACATTTTTTGACTGAATACAGAGCTGTTTTTTGCAAAGTGCCTACCTGTAGATT
Source organism: Pleurodeles waltl (assembly GCF_031143425.1). Taxonomy (NCBI): domain Eukaryota; kingdom Metazoa; phylum Chordata; class Amphibia; order Caudata; family Salamandridae; genus Pleurodeles; species Pleurodeles waltl. The sequence goes on along the minus strand of NC_090437.1, from coordinate 414,094,323 downwards.
TTGGCCTCTAGCTCAGCCGGCACATAGGGAAACCCACCAAACCCATGCATTTTTGAAAACTAGAGACCTAGGGGCTAGGGGAATCTAAGATGGGGTGACTTGTGGGGCTCTGACCAGGTTCTGTTACCCAGAATCCTTTGCAAACCTCAAAAAGTGGCTAAAAAAACAAGTTTTCCTCACATTATGGTGACAGAAAGTTCTGGAATCTCAGAGGAGCCACAAATTTCCTTCCACCCAGAGTTCCCCCAAGTTTCTTGATAAAAATGATACCTCACTTGTGTGGGTAGGCCTAGTACCCGCAACAGGAAATGTCCCAAAACACACATTTTTTCATAGAAAACAGTGCCTACCTGTGGATTTTGGCCTCTAGCTCAGCCGGCACCTGGGGAAACCTAGCAACCCAGTGCATTTTTGAAAACTAGAAACCCAGGGGAATCCAAGATGATGTGACTTGTGGGGCTCTGACCAGGTTCTGTTACCCAGAATCCTTTGCAAACCTCAAAATGTGGCTACAAAAACAAGTTTTCCTCACATTTTGGTGACAGAAAGTTCTGGAATCTGAGAGGAGCCACAAATTTCCTTCCACCCAGCGTTCCCCCAAGTCTCCCGATAAAAATGATACCTCACTTGTGTGGGTAGGCCTAGCGCCCGCGACAGGAAATGCCCCAAAACACAACGTGAACACATCACATTTTTTGACAGAATAAAGAGCTGTTTTTTGCAAAGTGCCTACCTGTAGATTTTGGCCTCTAGCTCAGCCGGCACATAGGGAAACCTACCAAACCTGTGCATTTATGAAAACTAGAGACCTAGGGGAATCCAAGATGGGGTGACTTGTGGGGCTCTGACCAGGTTCTGTTGCCCAGAATCCTTTGCAAACCTCAAAAAGTGGCTAAAAAAACAAGTTTTCCTCAAATTTTGGTGACAGAAAGTTCTGGAATCTGAGAGGAGCCACAAATTTCCTTCCACCCAGCGTTCCCCCCAGTCTCCCGATAAAAATGATACCTCGCTTGTGTAGGTAGGCCTAGCGCCTGCGACAGGAAATGCCCCAACACACAACGTGGACACATCACATTTTTTGACTGAATACAGAGCTGTTTTTTGCAAAGTGCCTACCTGTAGATTTTGGCCTCTAGCTCAGCCGGCACATAGGGAAACCTACCAAACCTGTGCATTTGTGAAAACTAGAGACCTAGGGGAATCTAAGATGGGGTGACTTGTGGGGCTCTGACCAGGTTCTGTTACCCAGAATCCTTTGCAAACCTCAAAAAGTGGCTAAAAAAACAAGTTTTCCTCACAATATGGTGACAGAAAGTTCTGGAATCTCAGAGGAGCCACAAATTTCCTTCCACCCAGAGTTCCCGCAAGTCTCTTGATAAAAATGATACCTCACGTGTGTGGGTAGGCCTAGCACCCGCAACAGGAAATGTCCCAAAACACACATATTTTCATAGAAAACAGTGCCTACCTGTGGATTTTGGCCTCTAGCTCAGCCGGCACCTGGGGAAACCTAGCAAACCAGCGCATTTTTGAAAACTAGAAACCCAAGGGAATCCAAGATGAGGTGACTTGTGGGGCTCTGACCAAGTTCTGTTACCCAGAATCCTGTGCAAACCTCAAAATGTGGCTAAAATAACACGTTTTCCTCACATTTTGGTGACAGAAAGTTCTGGAATCTGAGAGGAGCCACAAATTAACTTCCACCCAGCGTTCCCCCAAGTCTCCCGATAAAAATGATACCTCACTTGTGTGGGTAGGCCGAGCGCCCGCGACAGGAAATGCCCCAAAACACAACGTGACCACATCACATTTTTTGACAGAATACAGAGCTGTTTTTTGCAAAGTGCCTACCTGTAGATTTTGGCCTCTAGCTCAGCCGGCACATAGGGAAACCTACCAAACCTGTGCATTTATGAAAACTAGAGACCTAGGGGAATCTAAGATGGGGTGACTTGTGGGGCTCTGACCAGGTTCTGTTACCCAGAATCCTTTGCAAACCTCAAAAAGTGGCTAAAAAAACAAGTTTTCCTCACATTATGGTGACAGAAAGTTCTGGAATCTCAGAGGAGCCACAAATTTCCTTCCACCCAGAGTTCCCCCAAGTTTCTTGATAAAAATGATACCTCACTTGTGTGGGTAGGCCTAGTACCCGCAACAGGAAATGTCCCAAAACACACATTTTTTCATAGAAAACAGTGCCTACCTGTGGATTTTGGCCTCTAGCTCAGCCGGCACCTGGGGAAACCTAGCAACCCAGTGCATTTTTGAAAACTAGAAACCCAGGGGAATCCAAGATGATGTGACTTGTGGGGCTCTGACCAGGTTCTGTTACCCAGAATCCTTTGCAAACCTCAAAATGTGGCTACAAAAACAAGTTTTCCTCACATTTTGGTGACAGAAAGTTCTGGAATCTGAGAGGAGCCACAAATTTCCTTCCACCCAGCGTTCCCCCAAGTCTCCCGATAAAAATGATACCTCACTTGTGTGGGTAGGCCTAGCGCCCGCGACAGGAAATGCCCCAAAACACAACGTGAACACATCACATTTTTTGACAGAATAAAGAGCTGTTTTTTGCAAAGTGCCTACCTGTAGATTTTGGCCTCTAGCTCAGCCGGCACATAGGGAAACCTACCAAACCTGTGCATTTATGAAAACTAGAGACCTAGGGGAATCCAAGATGGGGTGACTTGTGGGGCTCTGACCAGGTTCTGTTGCCCAGAATCCTTTGCAAACCTCAAAAAGTGGCTAAAAAAACAAGTTTTCCTCAAATTTTGGTGACAGAAAGTTCTGGAATCTGAGAGGAGCCACAAATTTCCTTCCACCCAGCGTTCCCCCAAGTCTCCCGATAAAAATGATACCTCGCTTGTGTAGGTAGGCCTAGCGCCTGCGACAGGAAATGCCCCAACACACAACGTGGACACATCACATTTTTTGACTGAATACAGAGCTGTTTTTTGCAAAGTGCCTACCTGTAGATTTTGGCCTCTAGCTCAGCCGGCACATAGGGAAACCTACCAAACCTGTGCATTTGTGAAAACTAGAGACCTAGGGGAATCTAAGATGGGGTGACTTGTGGGGCTCTGACCAGGTTCTGTTACCCAGAATCCTTTGCAAACCTCAAAAAGTGGCTAAAAAAACAAGTTTTCCTCACAATATGGTGACAGAAAGTTCTGGAATCTCAGAGGAGCCACAAATTTCCTTCCACCCAGAGTTCCCGCAAGTCTCTTGATAAAAATGATACCTCACGTGTGTGGGTAGGCCTAGCACCCGCAACAGGAAATGTCCCAAAACACACATATTTTCATAGAAAACAGTGCCTACCTGTGGATTTTGGCCTCTAGCTCAGCCGGCACCTGGGGAAACCTAGCAAACCAGCGCATTTTTGAAAACTAGAAACCCAAGGGAATCCAAGATGAGGTGACTTGTGGGGCTCTGACCAAGTTCTGTTACCCAGAATCCTGTGCAAACCTCAAAATGTGGCTAAAATAACACGTTTTCCTCACATTTTGGTGACAGAAAGTTCTGGAATCTGAGAGGAGCCACAAATTAACTTCCACCCAGCGTTCCCCCAAGTCTCCCGATAAAAATGATACCTCACTTGTGTGGGTAGGCCGAGCGCCCGCGACAGGAAATGCCCCAAAACACAACGTGACCACATCACATTTTTTGACAGAATACAGAGCTGTTTTTTGCAAAGTGCCTACCTGTAGATTTTGGCCTCTAGCTCAGCCGGCACATAGGGAAACCTACCAAACCCATGCATTTTTGAAAACTAGAGACCTAGGGGAATCTAAGATGGGGTGACTTGTGGGGCTCTGACCAGGTTCTGTTACCCAGAATCCTTTGCAAACCTCAAAAAGTGGCTAAAAAAACAAGTTTTCCTCACATTTTGGTGACAGAAAGTTCTGGAATCTGAGAGGAGCCACAAATTTCCTTCCACACAGCGTTCCCCCAAGTCTCCCGATAAAAATGATACCTCACTTGTGTGGGTAGGCCTAGCGCCCGCGACAGGAAATGCCCCAAAACACAACGTGAACACATCACATTTTTTGACAGAATAAAGAGCTGTTTTTTGCAAAGTGCCTACCTGTAGATTTTGGCCTCTAGCTCAGCCGGCACATAGGGAAACCTACCAAACCTGTGCATTTATGAAAACTAGAGACCTAGGGGAATCCAAGATGGGGTGACTTGTGGGGCTCTGACCAGGTTCTGTTGCCCAGAATCCTTTGCAAACCTCAAAAAGTGGCTAAAAAAACAAGTTTTCCTCAAATTTTGGTGACAGAAAGTTCTGGAATCTGAGAGGAGACACAAATTTCCTTCCACCCAGCGTTCCCCCAAGTCTCCCGATAAAAATGATACCTCGCTTGTGTAGGTAGGCCTAGCGCCCGCGACAGGAAATGCCCCAACACACAACGTGGACACATCACATTTTTTGACTGAATACAGAGCTGTTTTTTGCAAAGTGCCTACCTGTAGATTTTGGCCTCTAGCTCAGCCGGCACATAGGGAAACCTACCAAACCTGTGCATTTTTAAAAACTAGAGACCTAGGGGAATCTAAGATGGGGTGACTTGTGGGGCTCTGACCAGGTTCTGTTACCCAGAATCCTTTGCAAACCTCAAAAAGTGGCTAAAAAAACAAGTTTTCCTCACAATATGGTGACAGAAAGTTATGGAATCTCAGAGGAGCCACAAATTTCCTTCCACCCAGAGATCCCGCAAGTCTCTTGATAAAAATGATACCTCACGTGTGTGGGTAGGCCTAGCACCCGCAACAGGAAATGTCCCAAAACACACATATTTTCATAGAAAACAGTGCCTACCTGTGGATTTTGGCCTCTAGCTCAGCCGGCACCTGGGGAAACCTAGCAAACCAGCGCATTTTTTAAAACTAGAAACCCAAGGGAATCCAAGATGAGGTGACTTGTGGGGCTCTGGCCAGGTTCTGCTACCCAGAATCCTTTGCAAACCTCAAAATGTGGCTAAAATAACACATTTTCCTCACATTTTGGTGACAGAAAGTTCTGGAATCTGAGAGGAGCCACAAATTAACTTCCACCCAGCGTTCCACCAAGTCTCCCGATAAAAATGATACCTCACTTGTGTGGGTAGGCCGAGCGCCCGCGACAGGAAATGCCCCAAAACACAACGTGAACACATCACATTTTTTGACAGAATAAAGAGCTGTTTTTTGCAAAGTGCCTACCTGTAGATTTTGGCCTCTAGCTCAGCCGGCACATAGGGAAACCTTCCAAACCTGTGCATTTTTGAAAACTAGAGACCTAGGGGAATCTAAGATGGGGTGACTTGTGGTGCTCTGACCAGGTTCTGTTACCCAGAATCCTTTGCAAACCTCAAAAAGTGGCTAAAAAAACAAGTTTTCCTCACAATATGGTGACAGAAAGTTCTGGAATCTCAGAGGAGCCACAAATTTCCTTCCACCCAGAGTTCCCCCAAGTCTCTTGATAAAAATGATACCTCACGTGTGTGGGTAGGCCTAGCACCCGCAACAGGAAATGTCCCAAAACACACATATTTTCACAGAAAACAGTGCCTACCTGTGGATTTTGGCCTCTAGCTCAGCCGGCACCTGGGGAAACCTAGCAAACCAGCGCATTTTTGAAAACTAGAAACCCAGGGGAATCCAAGATGAGGTGACTTGTGGGGCTCTGACCAAGTTCTGTTACCCAGAATCCTTTGCAAACCTCAAAATGTGGCTAAAATAACACGTTTTCCTCACATTTTGGTGACAGAAAGTTCTGGAATCTGAGAGGAGCCACAAATTAACTTCCACCCAGCGTTCCCCCAAGTCTCCCGATAAAAATGATACCTCACTTGTGTGGGTAGGCCGAGCGCCCGCGACAGGAAATGCCCCAAAACACAACGTGACCACATCACATTTTTTGACAGAATACAGAGCTGTTTTTTGCAAAGTGCCTACCTGTAGATTTTGGCCTCTAGCTCAGCCGGCACATAGGGAAACCTACCAAACCTGTGCATTTATGAAAACTAGAGACCTAGGGGAATCTAAGATGGGGTGACTTGTGGGGCTCTGACCAGGTTCTGTTACCCAGAATCCTTTGCAAACCTCAAAAAGTGGCTAAAAAAACAAGTTTTCCTCACATTATGGTGACAGAAAGTTCTGGAATCTCAGAGGAGCCACAAATTTCCTTCCACCCAGAGTTCCCCCAAGTTTCTTGATAAAAATGATACCTCACTTGTGTGGGTAGGCCTAGTACCCGCAACAGGAAATGTCCCAAAACACACATTTTTTCATAGAAAACAGTGCCTACCTGTGGATTTTGGCCTCTAGCTCAGCCGGCACCTGGGGAAACCTAGCAACCCAGTGCATTTTTGAAAACTAGAAACCCAGGGGAATCCAAGATGATGTGACTTGTGGGGCTCTGACCAGGTTCTGTTACCCAGAATCCTTTGCAAACCTCAAAATGTGGCTACAAAAACAAGTTTTCCTCACATTTTGGTGACAGAAAGTTCTGGAATCTGAGAGGAGCCACAAATTTCCTTCCACCCAGCGTTCCCCCAAGTCTCCCGATAAAAATGATACCTCACTTGTGTGGGTAGGCCTAGCGCCCGCGACAGGAAATGCCCCAAAACACAACGTGGACACATCACATTTTTTGACAGAATACAGAGCTGTTTTTTGCAAAGTGCCTACCTGTAGATTTTGGCCTCTAGCTCAGCCGGCACATAGGGAAACCTACCAAACCTGTGCATTTATGAAAACTAGAGACCTAGGGGAATCCAAGATGGGGTGACTTGTGGGGCTCTGACCAGGTTCTGTTACCCAGAATCCTTTGCAAACCTCAAAAAGTGGCTAAAAAAACAAGTTTTCCTCACATTTTGGTGACAGAAAGTTCTGGAATCTGAGAGGAGCCACAAATTTCCTTCCATCCAGCGTTCCCCCAAGTCTCCCGATAAAAATGATACCTCGCTTGTGTGGGTAGGCCTAGCGCCCGCGACAGGAAATGCCCCAAAACACAATGTGGACACATCACATTTTTTGACAGAATACAGAGCTGTTTTTTGCAAAGTGCCTACCTGTAGATTTTGGCCTCTAGCTCAGCCGGCACATAGGGAAACCTACCAAACCCGTGCATTTTTGAAAACTAGAGACCTAGGGGAATCTAAGATGGGGTGACTTGTGGGGCTCTGACCAGGTTCTGTTACCCAGAATCCTTTGCAAACCTCAAAAAGTGGCTAAAAAAACAAGTTTTCCTCATATTATGGTGACAGAAAGTTCTGGAATCTCAGAGGAGCCACAAATTTCCTTCCACCCAGAGTTCCCCCAAGTCTCCTGATAAAAATGATAGCTCAATTGTGTGGGTAGGCCTAGCGCCCGCGACAGGAAATGTCCCAAAACACAAATTTTTTCATAGAAAACAGTGCCTACCTGTGGATTTTGGCCTCTAGCTCAGCCGGCACCTGGGGAAACCTAGCAACCCAGCGCATTTTTGAAAACTAGAAACCCAGGGGAATCCAAGATGATGTGACTTGTGGGGCTCTGACCAGGTTCTGTTACCCAGAATCCTTTGCAAACCTCAAAATGTGGCTACAAAAACAAGTTTTCCTCACATTTTTTGTGACAGAAAGTTCTGGAATCTGAGAGGAGCCACAAATTTCCTTCCACCCAGCGTTCCCCCAAGTCTCCCGATAAAAGTGATACCTCACTTGTGTGGGTAGGCCTAGCGCCCGCGACAGGAAATGCCCCAAAACACAACGTGAACACATCACATTTTTTGACAGAGTAAAGAGCTGTTTTTTGCAAAGTGCCTACCTGTAGATTTTGGCCTCTAGCTCAGCCGGCACATAGGGAAACCTACCAAACCTGTGCATTTATGAAAACTAGAGACCTAGGGGAATCCAAGATGGGGTGACTTGTGGGGCTCTGACCAGGTTCTGTTGCCCAGAATCCTTTGCAAACCTCAAAAAGTGGCTAAAAAAACAAGTTTTCCTCAAATTTTGGTGACAGAAAGTTCTGGAATCTGAGAGGAGCCACAAATTTCCTTCCACCCAGCGTTCCCCCAAGTCTCCCGATAAAAATGATACCTCGCTTGTGTGGGTAGGCCTAGCGCCCGCGACAGGAAATGCCCCAACACACAACGTGGACACATCACATTTTTTGACTGAATACAGAGCTGTTTTTTGCAAAGTGCCTACCTGTAGATTTTGGCCTCTAGCTCAGCCGGCACATAGGGAAACCTACCAAACCTGTGCATTTTTGAAAACTAGAGACCTAGGGGAATCTAAGATGGGGTGACTTGTGGGGCTCTGACCAGGTTCTGTTACCCGGAATCCTTTGCAAACCTCAAAAAGTGGCTAAAAAAACATGTTATCCTCACAATATGGTGACAGAAAGTTCTGGAATCTCAGAGGAGCCACAAATTTCCTTCCACCCAGAGTTCCCGCAAGTCTCTTGATAAAAATGATACCTCACGTGTGTGGGTAGGCCTAGCACCCGCAACAGGAAATGTCCCAAAACACACATATTTTCATAGAAAACAGTGCCTACCTGTGGATTTTGGCCTCTAGCTCAGCCGGCACCTGGGGAAACCTAGCAAACGAGCGCATTTTTGAAAACTAGAAACCCAAGGGAATCCAAGATGAGGTGACTTGTGGGGCTCTGACCAGGTTCTGTTACCCAGAATCCTTTGCAAACCTCAAAATGTGGCTAAAATAACACGTTTTCCTCACATTTTGGTGACAGAAAGTTCTGGAATCTGAGAGGAGCCACAAATTAACTTCCACCCAGCGTTCCCCCAAGTCTCCCGATAAAAATGATACCTCACTTGTGTGGGTAGGCCGAGCGCCCGCGACAGGAAATGCCCCAAAACACAACGTGACCACATCACATTTTTTGACAGAATACAGAGCTGTTTTATGCAAAGTGCCTACCTGTAGATTTTGGCCTCTAGCTCAGCCGGCACATGGGGTAACCTACCAAACCCGTACATTTTTGAGAACTAGAGACCTAGGGGAATCTAAGATGGGGTGACTTGTGGGGCTCTGACCAGGTTCTGTTACCCAGAATCCTTTGCAAACCTTAAAAAGTGGCTAAGAAAACAAGTTTTCCTCACATTACGGTGACAGAAAGTTCTGGAATCTCAGAGGAGCCACAAATTTCCTTCCACCCAGAGTTCCCCCAAGTCTGCTGATAAAAATGATACCTCACTTGTGTGGGTAGGCCTAGCGCCCGCGACAGGAAATGTCCCAAAACACAAATTTTTTCATAGAAAACAGTGCCTACCTGTGGATTTTGGCCTCTAGCTCAGCCGGCACCTGGGGAAACCTAGCAAACCAGCGCATTTTTGAAAACTAGAAACCCAGGGGAATCCAAGATGAGGTGACTTGTGGGGCTCTGACCAGGTTCTGTTACCCAGAATCCTTTGCAAACCTCAAAATGTGGCTAAAATAACACGTTTTCCTCACATTTCTGTGACAGAAAGTTCTGGAATCTGAGAGGAGCCACGAATTTCCTTCCACCCAGCGTTCCCCCAAGTCTCCCGATAAAAATGATACCTCACTTGTGTAGGTAGGGCTAGCGCCTGCGACAGGAAATGCCCCAAAACACAACGTGGACACATCACATTTTTTGACCGAATACAGAGCTGTTTTTTGCAAAGTGCCTACCTGTAGATTTTGGCCTCTAGCTCAGCCGGCACATAGGGAAACCTACCAAACCTGTGCATTTATGAAAACTAGAGACCTAGGGGAATCCAAGATGGGGTGACTTGTGGGGCTCTGACCAGGTTCTGTTACCCAGAATCCTTTGCAAACCTCAAAAAGTGGCTAAAAAAACAAGTTTTCCTCACATTTTGGTGACAGAAAGTTCTGGAATCTGAGAGGAGCCACAAATTTCCTTCCACCCAGCGTTCCCCCAAGTCTCCCGATAAAAATGATACCTCGCTTGTGTGGGTAGGCCTAGCGCCCGCGACAGGAAATGTCCCAAAACACACATTTTTTCATAGAAAACAGTGCCTACCTGTGTATTTTGGCCTCTAGCTCAGCCGGCACCTGGGGAAACCTAGCAAACCAGCGCATTTTTGAAAACTAGAAACCCAGGGGAATCCACGATGAGGTGACTTGTGGGGCTCTGACCAGGTTCTGTTGCCCAGAATCCTTTGCAAACCTCAAAAAGTGGCTAAAAAAACTAGTTTTCCTCAAATTTTGGTGACAGAAAGTTCTGGAATCTGAGAGGAGCCACAAATTTCCTTCCACCCAGCGTTCCCCCAAGACTCCCGATAAAAATGATACCTCGCTTGTGTAGGTAGGCCTAGCGCCCGCGACAGGAAATGCCCCAACACACAACGTGGACACATCACATTTTTTGACTGAATACAGAGCTGTTTTTTGCAAAGTGCCTACCTGTAGATTTTGGCCTCTAGCTCAGCCGGCACATAGGGAAACCTACCAAACCCATGCATTTTTGAAAACTAGAGACCTAGGGGAATCTAAGATGGGGTGACTTGTGGGGCTCTGACCAGGTTCTGTTACCCAGAATCCTTTGCAAACCTCAAAAAGTGGCTAAAAAAACAAGTTTTCCTCACATTATGGTGACAGAAAGTTCTGGAATCTCAGAGGAGCCACAAATTTCCTTCCACCCAGAGTTCCCCCAAGTTTCTTGATAAAAATGATACCTCACTTGTGTGGGTAGGCCTAGTACCCGCAACAGGAAATGTCCCAAAACACACATTTTTTCATAGAAAACAGTGCCTACCTGTGGATTTTGGCCTCTAGCTCAGCCGGCACCTGGGGAAACCTAGCAACCCAGTGCATTTTTGAAAACTAGAAACCCAGGGGAATCCAAGATGATGTGACTTGTGGGGCTCTGACCAGGTTCTGTTACCCAGAATCCTTTGCAAACCTCAAAATGTGGCTACAAAAACAAGTTTTCCTCACATTTTGGTGACAGAAAGTTCTGGAATCTGAGAGGAGCCACAAATTTCCTTCCACCCAGCGTTCCCCCAAGTCTCCCGATAAAAATGATACCTCACTTGTGTGGGTAGGCCTAGCGCCCGCGACAGGAAATGCCCCAAAACACAACGTGAACACATCACATTTTTTGACAGAATAAAGAGCTGTTTTTTGCAAAGTGCCTACCTGTAGATTTTGGCCTCTAGCTCAGCCGGCACATAGGGAAACCTACCAAACCTGTGCATTTATGAAAACTAGAGACCTAGGGGAATCCAAGATGGGGTGACTTGTGGGGCTCTGACCAGGTTCTGTTGCCCAGAATCCTTTGCAAACCTCAAAAAGTGGCTAAAAAAACAAGTTTTCCTCAAATTTTGGTGACAGAAAGTTCTGGAATCTGAGAGGAGCCACAAATTTCCTTCCACCCAGCGTTCCCCCAAGTCTCCCGATAAAAATGATACCTCGCTTGTGTAGGTAGGCCTAGCGCCCGCGACAGGAAATGCCCCAACACACAACGTGGACACATCACATTTTTTGACTGAATACAGAGCTGTTTTTTGCAAAGTGCCTACCTGTAGATTTTGGCCTCTAGCTCAGCCGGCACATAGGGAAACCTACCAAACCTGTGCATTTTTGAAAACTAGAGACCTAGGGGAATCTAAGATGGGGTGACTTGTGGGGCTTTGACCAGGTTCTGTTACCCAGAATCCTTTGCAAACCTCAAAAAGTGGCTAAAAAAACAAGTTTTCCTCACAATATGGTGACAGAAAGTTATGGAATCTCAGAGGAGCCACAAATTTCCTTCCACCCAGAGATCCCGCAAGTCTCTTGATAAAAATGATACCTCACGTGTGTGGGTAGGCCTAGCACCCGCAACAGGAAATGTCCCAAAACACACATATTTTCATAGAAAACAGTGCCTACCTGTGGATTTTGGCCTCTAGCTCAGCCGGCACCTGGGGAAACCTAGCAAACCAGCGCATTTTTGAAAACTAGAAACCCTAGGGAATCCAAGATGAGGTGACTTGTGGGGCTCTGGCCAGGTTCTGCTACCCAGAATCCTTTGCAAACCTCAAAATGTGGCTAAAATAACACATTTTCCTCACATTTTGGTGACAGAAAGTTCTGGAATCTGAGAGGAGCCACAAATTAACTTCCACCCAGCGTTCCACCAAGTCTCCCGATAAAAATGATACCTCACTTGTGTGGGTAGGCCGAGCGCCCGCGACAGGAAATGCCCCAAAACACAACGTGAACACATCACATTTTTTGACAGAATAAAGAGCTGTTTTTTGCAAAGTGCCTACCTGTAGATTTTGGCCTCTAGCTCAGCCGGCACATAGGGAAACCTTCCAAACCTGTGCATTTTTGAAAACTAGAGACCTAGGGGAATCTAAGATGGGGTGACTTGTGGGGCTCTGACCAGGTTCTGTTACCCAGAATCCTTTGCAAACCTCAAAAAGTGGCTAAAAAAACAAGTTTTCCTCACAATATGGTGACAGAAAGTTCTGGAATCTCAGAGGAGCCACAAATTTCCTTCCACCCAGAGTTCCCCCAAGTCTCTTGATAAAAATGATACCTCACGTGTGTGGGTAGGCCTAGCACCCGCAACAGGAAATGTCCCAAAACACACATATTTTCACAGAAAACAGTGCCTACCTGTGGATTTTGGCCTCTAGCTCAGCCGGCACCTGGGGAAACCTAGCAAACCAGCGCATTTTTGAAAACTAGAAACCCAGGGGAATCCAAGATGAGGTGACTTGTGGGGCTCTGACCAAGTTCTGTTACCCAGAATCCTTTGCAAACCTCAAAATGTGGCTAAAATAACACGTTTTCCTCACATTTTGGTGACAGAAAGTTCTGGAATCTGAGAGGAGCCACAAATTAACTTCCACCCAGCGTTCCCCCAAGTCTCCCGATAAAAATGATACCTCACTTGTGTGGGTAGGCCGAGCGCCCGCGACAGGAAATGCCCCAAAACACAACGTGACCACATCACATTTTTTGACAGAATACAGAGCTGTTTTTTGCAAAGTGCCTACCTGTAGATTTTGGCCTCTAGCTCAGCCGGCACATAGGGAAACCTACCAAACCTGTGCATTTATGAAAACTAGAGACCTAGGGGAATCTAAGATGGGGTGACTTGTGGGGCTCTGACCAGGTTCTGTTACCCAGAATCCTTTGCAAACCTCAAAAGTGGCTAAAAAAACAAGTTTTCCTCACATTATGGTGACAGAAAGTTCTGGAATCTCAGAGGAGCCACAAATTTCCTTCCACCCAGAGTTCCCCCAAGTTTCTTGATAAAAATGATACCTCACTTGTGTGGGTAGGCCTAGTACCCGCAACAGGAAATGTCCCAAAACACACATTTTTTCATAGAAAACATTGCCTACCTGTGGATTTTGGCCTCTAGCTCAGCCGGCACCTGGGGAAACCTAGCAACCCAGTGCATTTTTGAAAACTAGAAACCCAGGGGAATCCAAGATGATGTGACTTGTGGGGCTCTGACCAGGTTCTGTTACCCAGAATCCTTTGCAAACCTCAAAATGTGGCTACAAAAACAAGTTTTCCTCACATTTTGGTGACAGAAAGTTCTGGAATCTGAGAGGAGCCACAAATTTCCTTCCACCCAGCGTTCCCCCAAGTCTCCCGATAAAAATGATACCTCACTTGTGTGGGTAGGCCTAGCGCCCGCGACAGGAAATGCCCCAAAACACAACGTGGACACATCACATTTTTTGACAGAATACAGAGCTGTTTTTTGCAAAGTGCCTACCTGTAGATTTTGGCCTCTAGCTCAGCCGGCACATAGGGAAACCTACCAAACCTGTGCATTTATGAAAACTAGAGACCTAGGGGAATCCAAGATGGGGTGACTTGTGGGGCTCTGACCAGGTTCTGTTACCCAGAATCCTTTGCAAACCTCAAAAAGTGGCTAAAAAAACAAGTTTTCCTCACATTTTGGTGACAGAAAGTTCTGGAATCTGAGAGGAGCCACAAATTTCCTTCCATCCAGCGTTCCCCCAAGTCTCCCGATAAAAATGATACCTCGCTTGTGTGGGTAGGCCTAGCGCCCGCGACAGGAAATGCCCCAAAACACAATGTGGACACATCACATTTTTTGACAGAATACAGAGCTGTTTTTTGCAAAGTGCCTACCTGTAGATTTTGGCCTCTAGCTCAGCCGGCACATAGGGAAACCTACCAAACCCGTGCATTTTTGAAAACTAGAGACCTAGGGGAATCTAAGATGGGGTGACTTGTGGGGCTCTGACCAGGTTCTGTTACCCAGAATCCTTTGCAAACCTCAAAAAGTGGCTAAAAAAACAAGTTTTCCTCACATTATGGTGACAGAAAGTTCTGGAATCTCAGAGGAGCCACAAATTTCCTTCCACCCAGAGTTCCCCCAAGTCTCCTGATAAAAATGATAGCTCAATTGTGTGGGTAGGCCTAGCGCCCGCGACAGGAAATGTCCCAAAACACAAATTTTTTCATAGAAAACAGTGCCTACCTGTGGATTTTGGCCTCTAGCTCAGCCGGCACCTGGGGAAACCTAGCAACCCAGCGCATTTTTGAAAACTAGAAACCCAGGGGAATCCAAGATGATGTGACTTGTGGGGCTCTGACCAGGTTCTGTTACCCAGAATCCTTTGCAAACCTCAAAATGTGGCTACAAAAACAAGTTTTCCTCACATTTTTTGTGACAGAAAGTTCTGGAATCTGAGAGGAGCCACAAATTTCCTTCCACCCAGCGTTCCCCCAAGTCTCCCGATAAAAGTGATACCTCACTTGTGTGGGTAGGCCTAGCGCCCGCGACAGGAAATGCCCCAAAACACAACGTGAACACATCACATTTTTTGACAGAGTAAAGAGCTGTTTTTTGCAAAGTGCCTACCTGTAGATTTTGGCCTCTAGCTCAGCCGGCACATAGGGAAACCTACCAAACCTGTGCATTTATGAAAACTAGAGACCTAGGGGAATCCAAGATGGGGTGACTTGTGGGGCTCTGACCAGGTTCTGTTGCCCAGATTCCTTTGCAAACCTCAAAAAGTGGCTAAAAAAACAAGTTTTCCTCAAATTTTGGTGACAGAAAGTTCTGGAATCTGAGAGGAGCCACAAATTTCCTTCCACCCAGCGTTCCCCCAAGTCTCCCGATAAAAATGATACCTCGCTTGTGTGGGTAGGCCTAGCGCCCGCGACAGGAAATGCCCCAACACACAACGTGGACACATCACATTTTTTGACTGAATACAGAGCTGTTTTTTGCAAAGTGCCTACCTGTAGATTTTGGCCTCTAGCTCAGCCGGCACATAGGGAAACCTACCAAACATGTGCATTTTTGAAAACTAGAGACCTAGGGGAATCTAAGATGGGGTGACTTGTGGGGCTCTGACCAGGTTCTGTTACCCGGAATCCTTTGCAAACCTCAAAAAGTGGCTAAAAAAACATGTTATCCTCACAATATGGTGACAGAAAGTTCTGGAATCTCAGAGGAGCCACAAATTTCCTTCCACCCAGAGTTCCCGCAAGTCTCTTGATAAAAAT
Source organism: Pleurodeles waltl (assembly GCF_031143425.1). Classification (NCBI taxonomy): domain Eukaryota; kingdom Metazoa; phylum Chordata; class Amphibia; order Caudata; family Salamandridae; genus Pleurodeles; species Pleurodeles waltl. Next base: position 414,078,850 of record NC_090437.1, on the reverse strand, counting down.
GATACCTCACGTGTGTGGGTAGGCCTAGCACCCGCAACAGGAAATGTCCCAAAACACACATATTTTCATAGAAAACAGTGCCTACCTGTGGATTTTGGCCTCTAGCTCAGCCGGCACCTGGGGAAACCTAGCAAACCAGCGCATTTTTGAAAACTAGAAACCCAAGGGAATCCAAGATGAGGTGACTTGTGGGGCTCTGACCAGGTTCTGTTACCCAGAATCCTTTGCAAACCTCAAAATGTGGCTAAAATAACACGTTTTCCTCACATTTTGGTGACAGAAAGTTCTGGAATCTGAGAGGAGCAACAAATTAACTTCCACCCAGCGTTCCCCCAAGTCTCCGATAAAAATGATACCTCACTTGTGTGGGTAGGCCGAGCGCCCGCGACAGGAAATGCCCCAAAACACAACGTGACCACATCACATTTTTTGACAGAATACAGAGCTGTTTTTTGCAAAGTGCCTACCTGTAGATTTTGGCCTCTAGCTCAGCCGGCACATGGGGTAACCTACCAAACCCGTACATTTTTGAGAACTAGAGACCTAGGGGAATCTAAGATGGGGTGACTTGTGGGGCTCTGACCAGGTTCTGTTACCCAGAATCCTTTGCAAACCTTAAAAAGTGGCTAAGAAAACAAGTTTTCCTCACATTACGGTGACAGAAAGTTCTGGAATCTCAGAGGAGCCACAAATTTCCTTCCACCCAGAGTTCCCCCAAGTCTGCTGATAAAAATGATACCTCACTTGTGTGGGTAGGCCTAGCGCCCGCGACAGGAAATGTCCCAAAACACCAATTTTTTTCATAGAAAACAGTGCCTACCTGTGGATTTTGGCCTCTAGCTCAGCCGGCACCTGGGGAAACCTAGCAAACCAGCGCATTTTTCAAAACTAGAAACCCAGGGGAATCCAAGATGAGGTGACTTGTGGGGCTCTGACCAGGTTCTGTTACCCAGAATCCTTTGCAAACCTCAAAATGTGGCTAAAATAACACGTTTTCCTCACATTTCGGTGACAGAAAGTTCTGGAATCTGAGAGGAGCCACAAATTTCCTTCCACCCAGCGTTCCCCCAAGTCTCCCGATAAAAATGATACCTCACTTGTGTAGGTAGGGCTAGCGCCTGCGACAGGAAATGCCCCAAAACACAACGTGGACACATCACATTTTTTGACCGAATACAGAGCTGTTTTTTGCAAAGTGCCTACCTGTAGATTTTGGCCTCTAGCTCAGCCGGCACATAGGGAAACCTACCAAACCTGTGCATTTATGAAAACTAGAGACCTAGGGGAATCCAAGATGGGGTGACTTGTGGGGCTCTGACCAGGTTCTGTTACCCAGAATCCTTTGCAAACCTCAAAAAGTGGCTAAAAAAACAAGTTTTCCTCACATTTTGGTGACAGAAAGTTCTGGAATCTGAGAGGAGCCACAAATTTCCTTCCACCCAGCGTTCCCCCAAGTCTCCCGATAAAAATGATACCTCACTTGTGTGGGTAGGCCTAGCGCCCGCGACAGGAAATGTCCCAAAACACACATTTTTTCATAGAAAACAGTGCCTACCTGTGTATTTTGGCCTCTAGCTCAGCCGGCACCTGGGGAAACCTAGCAAACCAGCGCATTTTTGAAAACTAGAAACCCAGGGGAATCCAAGATGAGGTGACTTGTGGGGCTCTGACCAGGTTCTGTTACCCAGAATCCTTTGCAAACCTCTAAAAGTGGCTAAAAAAACAAGTTTTCCTCACATTTTGGTGACAGAAAGTTCTGGAATCTGAGAGGAGCCACAAATTTCCTTCCACCCAGCGTTCCCCCAAGTCTCCCGATAAAAATGATACCTCACTTGTGTGGGTAGGCCTAGCGCCCGCGACAGGAAATGCCCCAAAACACAATGTGGACATATCACATTTTTTGACAGAATACAGAGCTGTTTTTTGCAAAGTGCCTACCTGTAGATTTTGGCCTCTAGCTCAGCCGGCACATAGGGAAACCTACCAAACCCGTGCCTTTTTGAAACCTAGAGACCTAGGGGAATCTAAGATGGGGTGACTTGTGGGGCTCTGACCAGGTTCTGTTACCCAGAATCCTTTACAAACCTCAAAAAGTGGCTAAAAAAACAAGTTTTCCTCACATTATGGTGACAGAAAGTTCTGGAATCTCAGAGGAGCCACAAATTTCCTTCCACCCAGAGCTCCCCCAAGTCTCCTGATAAAAATGATACCTCACTTGTGTGGGTAGGCCTAGCGCCTGCGACAGGAAATGTCCCAAAACACAAATTTTTTCATAGAAAACAGTGCCTACCTGTGGATTTTGGCCTCTAGCTCAGCCGGCACCTGGGGAAACCTAGCAAACCAGCGCATTTTTGAAAACTAGAAACCCAGGGGAATCCAAGATGAGGTGACTTGTGGGGCTCTGACCAGGTTCTGTTACCCAGAATCGTTTGCAAACCTCAAAAAGTGGCTAAAAAAACAAGTTTTCCTCACATTTTGGTGAGAGAAAGTTCTGGTATTCGAGAGGAGCCACAAATTTTCTTCCACCCAGCCTTCCCCCAAGTCTCCCGTTAAAAATGATACCTCACTTGTGTGGGTAGGCCTAGCGCCCGCGACAGGAAATGCCCCAAAACACAACGTGTACACATCACATTTTTTGACAGAATAAAGAGCTGTTTTTTGCAAAGTGCTTACCTGTAGATTTTGGCCTCTAGCTCAGCCGGCACATAGGGAAACCTACCAAACCTGTGCATTTATGAAAACTAGAGACCTAGGGGAATCCAAGATGAGGTGACTTGTGGGGCTCTGACCAGGTTCTGTTACCCAGAATCCTTTGCAAACCTCAAAAAGTGGCTAAAAAAACAAGTTTTCCTCATATTTTGGTGAGAGAAAGTTCTGGAATCTGAGAGGAGCCACAAATTTCCTTCCACCCAGCGTTCCCCCAAGTCTCCCGATAAAAGAGATACCTCGCTTGTGTGGGTAGGCCTAGCGCCCGCGACAGGAAATGCCCCAAAACACAACGTGGACACATCAGATTTTTTGACAGAATACAGAGCTGTTTTTTGCAAAGTGCCTACCTGTAGATTTTGGCCTCTAGCTCAGCCGGCACATAGGGAAACCTACCAAACCTGTGCATTTTTGAAAACTAGAGACCTAGGGGAATCTAAGATGGGGTGACTTGTGGGGCTCTGACCAGGTTCTGTTACCCAGAATCCTTTGCAAACCTCAAAAAGTGGCTAAAAAAACAAGTTTTCCTCACATTATGGTGACAGAAAGTTCTGGAATCTCAGAGGAGCCACAAATTTCCTTCCACCCAGAGTTCCCCCAAGTCTCTTGATAAAAATGATACCTCACTTGTGTGGGTAGGCCGAGCGCCCGCGACAGGAAATGCCCCAAAACACAACGTGACCACATCACATTTTTTGACAGAATACAGAGCTGATTTTTGCAAAGTGCCTACCTGTAGATTTTGGCCTCTAGCTCAGCCAGCACATGGGGAAACCTACCAAACCTGTGCATTTATGAAAACTAGAGACCTAGGGGAATCCAAGATGGGGTGACTTGTGGGGCTTTGACCAGGTACTGTTACCCAAAATCCTTTGCAAACCTCAAAAAGTGGCTAAAAAAACAAGTTTTCCTCACATTTTGGTGAGAGAAAGTTCTGGAATCTGAGAGGAGCCACAAATTTCCTTCCACCCAGCGTTCCCCCAAGTCTCCCGATAAAAATGATACCTCACTTGTGTCGGTAGGCCTAGCGCCCGCGACAGGAAATGCCCCAAAACACAATGTGGACATATCACATTTTTTGACAGAATACAGAGCTGTTTTTTGCAAAGTGCCTACCTGTAGATTTTGGCCTCTAGCTCAGCCGGCACATAGGGAAACCTACCAAACCCGTGCATTTTTGAAAACTAGAGACCTAGGGGAATCTAAGATGGGGTGACTTGTGGGGCTCTGACCAGGTTCTGTTACCCAGAATCCTTTACAAACCTCAAAAAGTGGCTAAAAAAACAAGTTTTCCTCACATTATGGTGACAGAAAGTTCTGGAATCTCAGAGGAGCCACAAATTTCCTTCCACCCAGAGCTCCCCCAAGTCTCCTGATAAAAATGATACCTCACTTGTGTGGGTAGGCCTAGCGCCTGCGACAGGAAATGTCCCAAAACACAAATTTTTTCATAGAAAACAGTGCCTACCTGTGGATTTTGGCCTCTATCTCAGCAGGCACCTGGGGAAACCTAGCAAACCAGCGCATTTTTGAAAACTAGAAACCCAGGGGAATCCAAGATGAGGTGACTTGTGGGGCTCTGACCAGGTTCTGTTACCCAGAATCCTTTGCAAACCTCAAAAAGTGGCTAAAAAAACAAGTTTTCCTCACATTTTGGTGAGAGAAAGTTCTGGTATCTGAGAGGAGCCACAAATTTTCTTCCACCCAGCCTTCCCCCAAGTCTCCCGATAAAAATGATACCTCACTTGTGTGGGTAGGCCTAGCGCCCGCGACAGGAAATGCCCCAAAACACAACGTGTACACATCACATTTTTTGACAGAATACAGAGCTGTTTTTTGCAAAGTGCCTACCTGTAGATTTTGGCCTCTAGCTCAGCCGGCACATAGGGAAACCTACCAAACCTGTGCATTTATGAAAACTAGAGACCTAGGGGAATCTAAGATGGGGTGACTTGTGGGGCTCTGACCAGGTTCTGTTACCCAGAATCCTTTACAAACCTCAAAAAGTGGCTAAAAAAACAAGTTTTCCTCACATTATGGTGACAGAAAGTTCTGGAATCTCAGAGGAGCCACAAATTTCCTTCCACCCAGAGTTCCCCCAAGTTTCTTGATAAAAATGATACCTCACTTGTGTGGGTAGGCCTAGTACCCGCAACAGGAAATGTCCCAAAACACACATTTTTTCATAGAAAACAGTGCCTACCTGTGGATTTTGGCCTCTAGCTCAGCCGGCACCTGGGGAAACCTAGCAACCCAGTGCATTTTTGAAAACTAGAAACCCAGGGGAATCCAAGATGATGTGACTTGTGGGGCTCTGACCAGGTTCTGTTACCCAGAATCCTTTGCAAACCTCAAAATGTGGCTACAAAAACAAGTTTTCCTCATATTTTGGTGAGAGAAAGTTCTTGAATCTGAGAGGAGCCACAAATTTCCTTCCACCCAGCGTTCCCCCAAGTCTCCCGATAAAAGAGATACCTCGCTTGTGTGGGTAGGCCTAGCGCCCGCGACAGGAAATGCCCCAAAACACAACGTGGACACATCAGATTTTTTGACAGAATACAGAGCTGTTTTTTGCAAAGTGCCTACCTGTAGATTTTGGCCTCTAGCTCAGCCGGCACATAGGGAAACCTACCAAACCTGTGCATTTTTGAAAACTAGAGACCTAGGGGAATCTAAGATGGGGTGACTTGTGGGGCTCTGACCAGGTTCTGTTACCCAGAATCCTTTGCAAACCTCAAAAAGTGGCTAAAAAAACAAGTTTTCCTCACATTATGGTGACAGAAAGTTCTGGAATCTCAGAGGAGCCACAAATTTCCTTCCACCCAGAGTTCCCCCAAGTCTCTTGATAAAAATGATACCTCACTTGTGTGGGTAGGCCGAGCGCCCGCGACAGGAAATGCCCCAAAACACAACGTGACCACATCACATTTTTTGACAGAATACAGAGCTGATTTTTGCAAAGTGCCTACCTGTAGATTTTGGCCTCTAGCTCAGCCAGCACATGGGGAAACCTACCAAACCTGTGCATTTATGAAAACTAGAGACCTAGGGGAATCCAAGATGGGGTGACTTGTGGGGCTTTGACCAGGTACTGTTACCCAAAATCCTTTGCAAACCTCAAAAAGTGGCTAAAAAAACAAGTTTTCCTCACATTTTGGTGAGAGAAAGTTCTGGAATCTGAGAGGAGCCACAAATTTCCTTCCACCCAGCGTTCCCCCAAGTCTCCCGATAAAAATTATACCTCACTTGTGTCGGTAGGCCTAGCGCCCGCGACAGGAAATGCCCCAAAACACAATGTGGACATATCACATTTTTTGACAGAATACAGAGCTGTTTTTTGCAAAGTGCCTACCTGTAGATTTTGGCCTCTAGCTCAGCCGGCACATAGGGAAACCTACCAAACCCGTGCATTTTTGAAAACTAGAGACCTAGGGGAATCTAAGATGGGGTGACTTGTGGGGCTCTGACCAGGTTCTGTTACCCAGAATCCTTTGCAAACCTCAAAATGTGGCTAAAATAACACGTTTTCCTCACATTTTGGTGACAGAAAGTTCTGGAATCTGAGAGGAGCCACAAATTAACTTCCACCCAGCGTTCCCCCAAGTCTCCCGATAAAAATGATACCTCACTTGTGTGGGTAGGCCGAGCGCCCGCGACAGGAAATGCCCCAAAACACAACGTGACCACATCACATTTTTTGACAGAATACAGAGCTGTTTTTTGCAAAGTGCCTACCTGTAGATTTTGGCCTCTAGCTCAGCCGGCACATAGGGAAACCTACCAAACCTGTGCATTTATGAAAACTAGAGACCTAGGGGAATCTAAGATGGGGTGACTTGTGGGGCTCTGACCAGGTTCTGTTACCCAGAATCCTTTGCAAACCTCAAAAGTGGCTAAAAAAACAAGTTTTCCTCACATTATGGTGACAGAAAGTTCTGGAATCTCAGAGGAGCCACAAATTTCCTTCCACCCAGAGTTCCCCCAAGTTTCTTGATAAAAATGATACCTCACTTGTGTGGGTAGGCCTAGTACCCGCAACAGGAAATGTCCCAAAACACACATTTTTTCATAGAAAACAGTGCCTACCTGTGGATTTTGGCCTCTAGCTCAGCCGGCACCTGGGGAAACCTAGCAACCCAGTGCATTTTTGAAAACTAGAAACCCAGGGGAATCCAAGATGATGTGACTTGTGGGGCTCTGACCAGGTTCTGTTACCCAGAATCCTTTGCAAACCTCAAAATGTGGCTACAAAAACAAGTTTTCCTCACATTTTGGTGACAGAAAGTTCTGGAATCTGAGAGGAGCCACAAATTTCCTTCCACCCAGCGTTCCCCCAAGTCTCCCGATAAAAATGATACCTCACTTGTGTGGGTAGGCCTAGCGCCCGCGACAGGAAATGCCCCAAAACACAACGTGGACACATCACATTTTTTGACAGAATACAGAGCTGTTTTTTGCAAAGTGCCTACCTGTAGATTTTGGCCTCTAGCTCAGCCGGCACATAGGGAAACCTACCAAACCTGTGCATTTATGAAAACTAGAGACCTAGGGGAATCCAAGATGGGGTGACTTGTGGGGCTCTGACCAGGTTCTGTTACCCAGAATCCTTTGCAAACCTCAAAAAGTGGCTAAAAAAACAAGTTTTCCTCACATTTTGGTGACAGAAAGTTCTGGAATCTGAGAGGAGCCACAAATTTCCTTCCATCCAGCGTTCCCCCAAGTCTCCCGATAAAAATGATACCTCGCTTGTGTGGGTAGGCCTAGCGCCCGCGACAGGAAATGCCCCAAAACACAATGTGGACACATCACATTTTTTGACAGAATACAGAGCTGTTTTTTGCAAAGTGCCTACCTGTAGATTTTGGCCTCTAGCTCAGCCGGCACATAGGGAAACCTACCAAACCCGTGCATTTTTGAAAACTAGAGACCTAGGGGAATCTAAGATGGGGTGACTTGTGGGGCTCTGACCAGGTTCTGTTACCCAGAATCCTTTGCAAACCTCAAAAAGTGGCTAAAAAAACAAGTTTTCCTCACATTATGGTGACAGAAAGTTCTGGAATCTCAGAGGAGCCACAAATTTCCTTCCACCCAGAGTTCCCCCAAGTCTCCTGATAAAAATGATAGCTCAATTGTGTGGGTAGGCCTAGCGCCCGCGACAGGAAATGTCCCAAAACACAAATTTTTTCATAGAAAACAGTGCCTACCTGTGGATTTTGGCCTCTAGCTCAGCCGGCACCTGGGGAAACCTAGCAACCCAGCGCATTTTTGAAAACTAGAAACCCAGGGGAATCCAAGATGATGTGACTTGTGGGGCTCTGACCAGGTTCTGTTACCCAGAATCCTTTGCAAACCTCAAAATGTGGCTACAAAAACAAGTTTTCCTCACATTTTTTGTGACAGAAAGTTCTGGAATCTGAGAGGAGCCACAAATTTCCTTCCACCCAGCGTTCCCCCAAGTCTCCCGATAAAAGTGATACCTCACTTGTGTGGGTAGGCCTAGCGCCCGCGACAGGAAATGCCCCAAAACACAACGTGAACACATCACATTTTTTGACAGAGTAAAGAGCTGTTTTTTGCAAAGTGCCTACCTGTAGATTTTGGCCTCTAGCTCAGCCGGCACATAGGGAAACCTACCAAACCTGTGCATTTATGAAAACTAGAGACCTAGGGGAATCCAAGATGGGGTGACTTGTGGGGCTCTGACCAGGTTCTGTTGCCCAGATTCCTTTGCAAACCTCAAAAAGTGGCTAAAAAAACAAGTTTTCCTCAAATTTTGGTGACAGAAAGTTCTGGAATCTGAGAGGAGCCACAAATTTCCTTCCACCCAGCGTTCCCCCAAGTCTCCCGATAAAAATGATACCTCGCTTGTGTGGGTAGGCCTAGCGCCCGCGACAGGAAATGCCCCAACACACAACGTGGACACATCACATTTTTTGACTGAATACAGAGCTGTTTTTTGCAAAGTGCCTACCTGTAGATTTTGGCCTCTAGCTCAGCCGGCACATAGGGAAACCTACCAAACATGTGCATTTTTGAAAACTAGAGACCTAGGGGAATCTAAGATGGGGTGACTTGTGGGGCTCTGACCAGGTTCTGTTACCCGGAATCCTTTGCAAACCTCAAAAAGTGGCTAAAAAAACATGTTATCCTCACAATATGGTGACAGAAAGTTCTGGAATCTCAGAGGAGCCACAAATTTCCTTCCACCCAGAGTTCCCGCAAGTCTCTTGATAAAAATGATACCTCACGTGTGTGGGTAGGCCTAGCACCCGCAACAGGAAATGTCCCAAAACACACATATTTTCATAGAAAACAGTGCCTACCTGTGGATTTTGGCCTCTAGCTCAGCCGGCACCTGGGGAAACCTAGCAAACCAGCGCATTTTTGAAAACTAGAAACCCAAGGGAATCCAAGATGAGGTGACTTGTGGGGCTCTGACCAGGTTCTGTTACCCAGAATCCTTTGCAAACCTCAAAATGTGGCTAAAATAACACGTTTTCCTCACATTTTGGTGGCAGAAAGTTCTGGAATCTGAGAGGAGCAACAAATTAACTTCCACCCAGCGTTCCCCCAAGTCTCCGATAAAAATGATACCTCACTTGTGTGGGTAGGCCGAGCGCCCGCGACAGGAAATGCCCCAAAACACAACGTGACCACATCACATTTTTTGACAGAATACAGAGCTGTTTTTTGCAAAGTGCCTACCTGTAGATTTTGGCCTCTAGCTCAGCCGGCACATGGGGTAACCTACCAAACCCGTACATTTTTGAGAACTAGAGACCTAGGGGAATCTAAGATGGGGTGACTTGTGGGGCTCTGACCAGGTTCTGTTACCCAGAATCCTTTGCAAACCTTAAAAAGTGGCTAAGAAAACAAGTTTTCCTCACATTACGGTGACAGAAAGTTCTGGAATCTCAGAGGAGCCACAAATTTCCTTCCACCCAGAGTTCCCCCAAGTCTGCTGATAAAAATGATACCTCACTTGTGTGGGTAGGCCTAGCGCCCGCGACAGGAAATGTCCCAAAACACCAATTTTTTTCATAGAAAACAGTGCCTACCTGTGGATTTTGGCCTCTAGCTCAGCCGGCACCTGGGGAAACCTAGCAAACCAGCGCATTTTTCAAAACTAGAAACCCAGGGGAATCCAAGATGAGGTGACTTGTGGGGCTCTGACCAGGTTCTGTTACCCAGAATCCTTTGCAAACCTCAAAATGTGGCTAAAATAACACGTTTTCCTCACATTTCGGTGACAGAAAGTTCTGGAATCTGAGAGGAGCCACAAATTTCCTTCCACCCAGCGTTCCCCCAAGTCTCCCGATAAAAATGATACCTCACTTGTGTAGGTAGGGCTAGCGCCTGCGACAGGAAATGCCCCAAAACACAACGTGGACACATCACATTTTTTGACCGAATACAGAGCTGTTTTTTGCAAAGTGCCTACCTGTAGATTTTGGCCTCTAGCTCAGCCGGCACATAGGGAAACCTACCAAACCTGTGCATTTATGAAAACTAGAGACCTAGGGGAATCCAAGATGGGGTGACTTGTGGGGCTCTGACCAGGTTCTGTTACCCAGAATCCTTTGCAAACCTCAAAAAGTGGCTAAAAAAACAAGTTTTCCTCACATTTTGGTGACAGAAAGTTCTGGAATCTGAGAGGAGCCACAAATTTCCTTCCACCCAGCGTTCCCCCAAGTCTCCCGATAAAAATGATACCTCACTTGTGTGGGTAGGCCTAGCGCCCGCGACAGGAAATGTCCCAAAACACACATTTTTTCATAGAAAACAGTGCCTACCTGTGTATTTTGGCCTCTAGCTCAGCCGGCACCTGGGGAAACCTAGCAAACCAGCGCATTTTTGAAAACTAGAAACCCAGGGGAATCCAAGATGAGGTGACTTGTGGGGCTCTGACCAGGTTCTGTTACCCAGAATCCTTTGCAAACCTCTAAAAGTGGCTAAAAAAACAAGTTTTCCTCACATTTTGGTGACAGAAAGTTCTGGAATCTGAGAGGAGCCACAAATTTCCTTCCACCCAGCGTTCCCCCAAGTCTCCCGATAAAAATGATACCTCACTTGTGTGGGTAGGCCTAGCGCCCGCGACAGGAAATGCCCCAAAACACAATGTGGACATATCACATTTTTTGACAGAATACAGAGCTGTTTTTTGCAAAGTGCCTACCTGTAGATTTTGGCCTCTAGCTCAGCCGGCACATAGGGAAACCTACCAAACCCGTGCCTTTTTGAAACCTAGAGACCTAGGGGAATCTAAGATGGGGTGACTTGTGGGGCTCTGACCAGGTTCTGTTACCCAGAATCCTTTACAAACCTCAAAAAGTGGCTAAAAAAACAAGTTTTCCTCACATTATGGTGACAGAAAGTTCTGGAATCTCAGAGGAGCCACAAATTTCCTTCCACCCAGAGCTCCCCCAAGTCTCCTGATAAAAATGATACCTCACTTGTGTGGGTAGGCCTAGCGCCTGCGACAGGAAATGTCCCAAAACACAAATTTTTTCATAGAAAACAGTGCCTACCTGTGGATTTTGGCCTCTAGCTCAGCCGGCACCTGGGGAAACCTAGCAAACCAGCGCATTTTTGAAAACTAGAAACCCAGGGGAATCCAAGATGAGGTGACTTGTGGGGCTCTGACCAGGTTCTGTTACCCAGAATCGTTTGCAAACCTCAAAAAGTGGCTAAAAAAACAAGTTTTCCTCACATTTTGGTGAGAGAAAGTTCTGGTATTCGAGAGGAGCCACAAATTTTCTTTCACCCAGCCTTCCCCCAAGTCTCCCGTTAAAAATGATACCTCACTTGTGTGGGTAGGCCTAGCGCCCGCGACAGGAAATGCCCCAAAACACAACGTGTACACATCACATTTTTTGACAGAATAAAGAGCTGTTTTTTGCAAAGTGCTTACCTGTAGATTTTGGCCTCTAGCTCAGCCGGCACATAGGGAAACCTACCAAACCTGTGCATTTATGAAAACTAGAGACCTAGGGGAATCCAAGATGAGGTGACTTGTGGGGCTCTGACCAGGTTCTGTTACCCAGAATCCTTTGCAAACCTCAAAAAGTGGCTAAAAAAACAAGTTTTCCTCATATTTTGGTGAGAGAAAGTTCTGGAATCTGAGAGGAGCCACAAATTTCCTTCCACCCAGCGTTCCCCCAAGTCTCCCGATAAAAGAGATACCTCGCTTGTGTGGGTAGGCCTAGCGCCCGCGACAGGAAATGCCCCAAAACACAACGTGGACACATCAGATTTTTTGACAGAATACAGAGCTGTTTTTTGCAAAGTGCCTACCTGTAGATTTTGGCCTCTAGCTCAGCCGGCACATAGGGAAACCTACCAAACCTGTGCATTTTTGAAAACTAGAGACCTAGGGGAATCTAAGATGGGGTGACTTGTGGGGCTCTGACCAGGTTCTGTTACCCAGAATCCTTTGCAAACCTCAAAAAGTGGCTAAAAAAACAAGTTTTCCTCACATTATGGTGACAGAAAGTTCTGGAATCTCAGAGGAGCCACAAATTTCCTTCCACCCAGAGTTCCCCCAAGTCTCTTGATAAAAATGATACCTCACTTGTGTGGGTAGGCCGAGCGCCCGCGACAGGAAATGCCCCAAAACACAACGTGACCACATCACATTTTTTGACAGAATACAGAGCTGATTTTTGCAAAGTGCCTACCTGTAGATTTTGGCCTCTAGCTCAGCCAGCACATGGGGAAACCTACCAAACCTGTGCATTTATGAAAACTAGAGACCTAGGGGAATCCAAGATGGGGTGACTTGTGGGGCTTTGACCAGGTACTGTTACCCAAAATCCTTTGCAAACCTCAAAAAGTGGCTAAAAAAACAAGTTTTCCTCACATTTTGGTGAGAGAAAGTTCTGGAATCTGAGAGGAGCCACAAATTTCCTTCCACCCAGCGTTCCCCCAAGTCTCCCGATAAAAATGATACCTCACTTGTGTCGGTAGGCCTAGCGCCCGCGACAGGAAATGCCCCAAAACACAATGTGGACATATCACATTTTTTGACAGAATACAGAGCTGTTTTTTGCAAAGTGCCTACCTGTAGATTTTGGCCTCTAGCTCAGCCGGCACATAGGGAAACCTACCAAACCCGTGCATTTTTGAAAACTAGAGACCTAGGGGAATCTAAGATGGGGTGACTTGTGGGGCTCTGACCAGGTTCTGTTACCCAGAATCCTTTACAAACCTCAAAAAGTGGCTAAAAAAACAAGTTTTCCTCACATTATGGTGACAGAAAGTTCTGGAATCTCAGAGGAGCCACAAATTTCCTTCCACCCAGAGCTCCCCCAAGTCTCCTGATAAAAATGATACCTCACTTGTGTGGGTAGGCCTAGCGCCTGCGACAGGAAATGTCCCAAAACACAAATTTTTTCATAGAAAACAGTGCCTACCTGTGGATTTTGGCCTCTATCTCAGCAGGCACCTGGGGAAACCTAGCAAACCAGCGCATTTTTGAAAACTAGAAACCCAGGGGAATCCAAGATGAGGTGACTTGTGGGGCTCTGACCAGGTTCTGTTACCCAGAATCCTTTGCAAACCTCAAAAAGTGGCTAAAAAAACAAGTTTTCCTCACATTTTGGTGAGAGAAAGTTCTGGTATCTGAGAGGAGCCACAAATTTTCTTCCACCCAGCCTTCCCCCAAGTCTCCCGATAAAAATGATACCTCACTTGTGTGGGTAGGCCTAGCGCCCGCGACAGGAAATGCCCCAAAACACAACGTGTACACATCACATTTTTTGACAGAATACAGAGCTGTTTTTTGCAAAGTGCCTACCTGTAGATTTTGGCCTCTAGCTCAGCCGGCACATAGGGAAACCTACCAAACCTGTGCATTTATGAAAACTAGAGACCTAGGGGAATCTAAGATGGGGTGACTTGTGGGGCTCTGACCAGGTTCTGTTACCCAGAATCCTTTACAAACCTCAAAAAGTGGCTAAAAAAACAAGTTTTCCTCACATTATGGTGACAGAAAGTTCTGGAATCTCAGAGGAGCCACAAATTTCCTTCCACCCAGAGTTCCCCCAAGTTTCTTGATAAAAATGATACCTCACTTGTGTGGGTAGGCCTAGTACCCGCAACAGGAAATGTCCCAAAACACACATTTTTTCATAGAAAACAGTGCCTACCTGTGGATTTTGGCCTCTAGCTCAGCCGGCACCTGGGGAAACCTAGCAACCCAGTGCATTTTTGAAAACTAGAAACCCAGGGGAATCCAAGATGATGTGACTTGTGGGGCTCTGACCAGGTTCTGTTACCCAGAATCCTTTGCAAACCTCAAAATGTGGCTACAAAAACAAGTTTTCCTCATATTTTGGTGAGAGAAAGTTCTTGAATCTGAGAGGAGCCACAAATTTCCTTCCACCCAGCGTTCCCCCAAGTCTCCCGATAAAAGAGATACCTCGCTTGTGTGGGTAGGCCTAGCGCCCGCGACAGGAAATGCCCCAAAACACAACGTGGACACATCAGATTTTTTGACAGAATACAGAGCTGTTTTTTGCAAAGTGCCTACCTGTAGATTTTGGCCTCTAGCTCAGCCGGCACATAGGGAAACCTACCAAACCTGTGCATTTTTGAAAACTAGAGACCTAGGGGAATCTAAGATGGGGTGACTTGTGGGGCTCTGACCAGGTTCTGTTACCCAGAATCCTTTGCAAACCTCAAAAAGTGGCTAAAAAAACAAGTTTTCCTCACATTATGGTGACAGAAAGTTCTGGAATCTCAGAGGAGCCACAAATTTCCTTCCACCCAGAGTTCCCCCAAGTCTCTTGATAAAAATGATACCTCACTTGTGTGGGTAGGCCGAGCGCCCGCGACAGGAAATGCCCCAAAACACAACGTGACCACATCACATTTTTTGACAGAATACAGAGCTGATTTTTGCAAAGTGCCTACCTGTAGATTTTGGCCTCTAGCTCAGCCAGCACATGGGGAAACCTACCAAACCTGTGCATTTATGAAAACTAGAGACCTAGGGGAATCCAAGATGGGGTGACTTGTGGGGCTTTGACCAGGTACTGTTACCCAAAATCCTTTGCAAACCTCAAAAAGTGGCTAAAAAAACAAGTTTTCCTCACATTTTGGTGAGAGAAAGTTCTGGAATCTGAGAGGAGCCACAAATTTCCTTCCACCCAGCGTTCCCCCAAGTCTCCCGATAAAAATTATACCTCACTTGTGTCGGTAGGCCTAGCGCCCGCGACAGGAAATGCCCCAAAACACAATGTGGACATATCACATTTTTTGACAGAATACAGAGCTGTTTTTTGCAAAGTGCCTACCTGTAGATTTTGGCCTCTAGCTCAGCCGGCACATAGGGAAACCTACCAAACCCGTGCATTTTTGAAAACTAGAGACCTAGGGGAATCTAAGATGGGGTGACTTGTGGGGCTCTGACCAGGTTCTGTTACCCAGAATCCTTTGCAAACCTCAAAATGTGGCTAAAATAACACGTTTTCCTCACATTTCGGTGACAGAAAGTTCTGGAATCTGAGAGGAGCCACAAATTTCCTTCCACCCAGCGTTCCCCCAAGTCTCCCGATAAAAATGATACCTCACTTGTGTAGGTAGGGCTAGCGCCTGCGACAGGAAATGCCCCAAAACACAACGTGGACACATCACATTTTTTGACCGAATACAGAGCTGTTTTTTGCAAAGTGCCTACCTGTAGATTTTGGCCTCTAGCTCAGCCGGCACATAGGGAAACCTACCAAACCTGTGCATTTATGAAAACTAGAGACCTAGGGGAATCCAAGATGGGGTGACTTGTGGGGCTCTGACCAGGTTCTGTTACCCAGAATCCTTTGCAAACCT
Organism: Pleurodeles waltl; assembly: GCF_031143425.1. Taxonomy (NCBI): domain Eukaryota; kingdom Metazoa; phylum Chordata; class Amphibia; order Caudata; family Salamandridae; genus Pleurodeles; species Pleurodeles waltl. Next base: position 414,063,316 of record NC_090437.1, on the reverse strand, counting down.
CAAAAAGTGGCTAAAAAAACAAGTTTTCCTCACATTTTGGTGACAGAAAGTTCTGGAATCTGAGAGGAGCCACAAATTTCCTTCCACCCAGCGTTCCCCCAAGTCTCCCGATAAAAATGATACCTCACTTGTGTGGGTAGGCCTAGCGCCCGCGACAGGAAATGTCCCAAAACACACATTTTTTCATAGAAAACAGTGCCTACCTGTGTATTTTGGCCTCTAGCTCAGCCGGCACCTGGGGAAACCTAGCAAACCAGCGCATTTTTGAAAACTAGAAACCCAGGGGAATCCAAGATGAGGTGACTTGTGGGGCTCTGACCAGGTTCTGTTACCCAGAATCCTTTGCAAACCTCTAAAAGTGGCTAAAAAAACAAGTTTTCCTCACATTTTGGTGACAGAAAGTTCTGGAATCTGAGAGGAGCCACAAATTTCCTTCCACCCAGCGTTCCCCCAAGTCTCCCGATAAAAATGATACCTCACTTGTGTGGGTAGGCCTAGCGCCCGCGACAGGAAATGCCCCAAAACACAATGTGGACATATCACATTTTTTGACAGAATACAGAGCTGTTTTTTGCAAAGTGCCTACCTGTAGATTTTGGCCTCTAGCTCAGCCGGCACATAGGGAAACCTACCAAACCCGTGCCTTTTTGAAACCTAGAGACCTAGGGGAATCTAAGATGGGGTGACTTGTGGGGCTCTGACCAGGTTCTGTTACCCAGAATCCTTTACAAACCTCAAAAAGTGGCTAAAAAAACAAGTTTTCCTCACATTATGGTGACAGAAAGTTCTGGAATCTCAGAGGAGCCACAAATTTCCTTCCACCCAGAGCTCCCCCAAGTCTCCTGATAAAAATGATACCTCACTTGTGTGGGTAGGCCTAGCGCCTGCGACAGGAAATGTCCCAAAACACAAATTTTTTCATAGAAAACAGTGCCTACCTGTGGATTTTGGCCTCTAGCTCAGCCGGCACCTGGGGAAACCTAGCAAACCAGCGCATTTTTGAAAACTAGAAACCCAGGGGAATCCAAGATGAGGTGACTTGTGGGGCTCTGACCAGGTTCTGTTACCCAGAATCGTTTGCAAACCTCAAAAAGTGGCTAAAAAAACAAGTTTTCCTCACATTTTGGTGAGAGAAAGTTCTGGTATTCGAGAGGAGCCACAAATTTTCTTCCACCCAGCCTTCCCCCAAGTCTCCCGTTAAAAATGATACCTCACTTGTGTGGGTAGGCCTAGCGCCCGCGACAGGAAATGCCCCAAAACACAACGTGTACACATCACATTTTTTGACAGAATAAAGAGCTGTTTTTTGCAAAGTGCTTACCTGTAGATTTTGGCCTCTAGCTCAGCCGGCACATAGGGAAACCTACCAAACCTGTGCATTTATGAAAACTAGAGACCTAGGGGAATCCAAGATGAGGTGACTTGTGGGGCTCTGACCAGGTTCTGTTACCCAGAATCCTTTGCAAACCTCAAAAAGTGGCTAAAAAAACAAGTTTTCCTCATATTTTGGTGAGAGAAAGTTCTGGAATCTGAGAGGAGCCACAAATTTCCTTCCACCCAGCGTTCCCCCAAGTCTCCCGATAAAAGAGATACCTCGCTTGTGTGGGTAGGCCTAGCGCCCGCGACAGGAAATGCCCCAAAACACAACGTGGACACATCAGATTTTTTGACAGAATACAGAGCTGTTTTTTGCAAAGTGCCTACCTGTAGATTTTGGCCTCTAGCTCAGCCGGCACATAGGGAAACCTACCAAACCTGTGCATTTTTGAAAACTAGAGACCTAGGGGAATCTAAGATGGGGTGACTTGTGGGGCTCTGACCAGGTTCTGTTACCCAGAATCCTTTGCAAACCTCAAAAAGTGGCTAAAAAAACAAGTTTTCCTCACATTATGGTGACAGAAAGTTCTGGAATCTCAGAGGAGCCACAAATTTCCTTCCACCCAGAGTTCCCCCAAGTCTCTTGATAAAAATGATACCTCACTTGTGTGGGTAGGCCGAGCGCCCGCGACAGGAAATGCCCCAAAACACAACGTGACCACATCACATTTTTTGACAGAATACAGAGCTGATTTTTGCAAAGTGCCTACCTGTAGATTTTGGCCTCTAGCTCAGCCAGCACATGGGGAAACCTACCAAACCTGTGCATTTATGAAAACTAGAGACCTAGGGGAATCCAAGATGGGGTGACTTGTGGGGCTTTGACCAGGTACTGTTACCCAAAATCCTTTGCAAACCTCAAAAAGTGGCTAAAAAAACAAGTTTTCCTCACATTTTGGTGAGAGAAAGTTCTGGAATCTGAGAGGAGCCACAAATTTCCTTCCACCCAGCGTTCCCCCAAGTCTCCCGATAAAAATGATACCTCACTTGTGTCGGTAGGCCTAGCGCCCGCGACAGGAAATGCCCCAAAACACAATGTGGACATATCACATTTTTTGACAGAATACAGAGCTGTTTTTTGCAAAGTGCCTACCTGTAGATTTTGGCCTCTAGCTCAGCCGGCACATAGGGAAACCTACCAAACCCGTGCATTTTTGAAAACTAGAGACCTAGGGGAATCTAAGATGGGGTGACTTGTGGGGCTCTGACCAGGTTCTGTTACCCAGAATCCTTTACAAACCTCAAAAAGTGGCTAAAAAAACAAGTTTTCCTCACATTATGGTGACAGAAAGTTCTGGAATCTCAGAGGAGCCACAAATTTCCTTCCACCCAGAGCTCCCCCAAGTCTCCTGATAAAAATGATACCTCACTTGTGTGGGTAGGCCTAGCGCCTGCGACAGGAAATGTCCCAAAACACAAATTTTTTCATAGAAAACAGTGCCTACCTGTGGATTTTGGCCTCTATCTCAGCAGGCACCTGGGGAAACCTAGCAAACCAGCGCATTTTTGAAAACTAGAAACCCAGGGGAATCCAAGATGAGGTGACTTGTGGGGCTCTGACCAGGTTCTGTTACCCAGAATCCTTTGCAAACCTCAAAAAGTGGCTAAAAAAACAAGTTTTCCTCACATTTTGGTGAGAGAAAGTTCTGGTATCTGAGAGGAGCCACAAATTTTCTTCCACCCAGCCTTCCCCCAAGTCTCCCGATAAAAATGATACCTCACTTGTGTGGGTAGGCCTAGCGCCCGCGACAGGAAATGCCCCAAAACACAACGTGTACACATCACATTTTTTGACAGAATACAGAGCTGTTTTTTGCAAAGTGCCTACCTGTAGATTTTGGCCTCTAGCTCAGCCGGCACATAGGGAAACCTACCAAACCTGTGCATTTATGAAAACTAGAGACCTAGGGGAATCTAAGATGGGGTGACTTGTGGGGCTCTGACCAGGTTCTGTTACCCAGAATCCTTTACAAACCTCAAAAAGTGGCTAAAAAAACAAGTTTTCCTCACATTATGGTGACAGAAAGTTCTGGAATCTCAGAGGAGCCACAAATTTCCTTCCACCCAGAGTTCCCCCAAGTTTCTTGATAAAAATGATACCTCACTTGTGTGGGTAGGCCTAGTACCCGCAACAGGAAATGTCCCAAAACACACATTTTTTCATAGAAAACAGTGCCTACCTGTGGATTTTGGCCTCTAGCTCAGCCGGCACCTGGGGAAACCTAGCAACCCAGTGCATTTTTGAAAACTAGAAACCCAGGGGAATCCAAGATGATGTGACTTGTGGGGCTCTGACCAGGTTCTGTTACCCAGAATCCTTTGCAAACCTCAAAATGTGGCTACAAAAACAAGTTTTCCTCATATTTTGGTGAGAGAAAGTTCTGGAATCTGAGAGGAGCCACAAATTTCCTTCCACCCAGCGTTCCCCCAAGTCTCCCGATAAAAGAGATACCTCGCTTGTGTGGGTAGGCCTAGCGCCCGCGACAGGAAATGCCCCAAAACACAACGTGGACACATCAGATTTTTTGACAGAATACAGAGCTGTTTTTTGCAAAGTGCCTACCTGTAGATTTTGGCCTCTAGCTCAGCCGGCACATAGGGAAACCTACCAAACCTGTGCATTTTTGAAAACTAGAGACCTAGGGGAATCTAAGATGGGGTGACTTGTGGGGCTCTGACCAGGTTCTGTTACCCAGAATCCTTTGCAAACCTCAAAAAGTGGCTAAAAAAACAAGTTTTCCTCACATTATGGTGACAGAAAGTTCTGGAATCTCAGAGGAGCCACAAATTTCCTTCCACCCAGAGTTCCCCCAAGTCTCTTGATAAAAATGATACCTCACTTGTGTGGGTAGGCCGAGCGCCCGCGACAGGAAATGCCCCAAAACACAACGTGACCACATCACATTTTTTGACAGAATACAGAGCTGATTTTTGCAAAGTGCCTACCTGTAGATTTTGGCCTCTAGCTCAGCCAGCACATGGGGAAACCTACCAAACCTGTGCATTTATGAAAACTAGAGACCTAGGGGAATCCAAGATGGGGTGACTTGTGGGGCTTTGACCAGGTACTGTTACCCAAAATCCTTTGCAAACCTCAAAAAGTGGCTAAAAAAACAAGTTTTCCTCACATTTTGGTGAGAGAAAGTTCTGGAATCTGAGAGGAGCCACAAATTTCCTTCCACCCAGCGTTCCCCCAAGTCTCCCGATAAAAATGATACCTCACTTGTGTCGGTAGGCCTAGCGCCCGCGACAGGAAATGCCCCAAAACACAATGTGGACATATCACATTTTTTGACAGAATACAGAGCTGTTTTTTGCAAAGTGCCTACCTGTAGATTTTGGCCTCTAGCTCAGCCGGCACATAGGGAAACCTACCAAACCCGTGCATTTTTGAAAACTAGAGACCTAGGGGAATCTAAGATGGGGTGACTTGTGGGGCTCTGACCAGGTTCTGTTACCCAGAATCCTTTACAAACCTCAAAAAGTGGCTAAAAAAACAAGTTTTCCTCACATTATGGTGACAGAAAGTTCTGGAATCTCAGAGGAGCCACAAATTTCCTTCCACCCAGAGCTCCCCCAAGTCTCCTGATAAAAATGATACCTCACTTGTGTGGGTAGGCCTAGCGCCTGCGACAGGAAATGTCCCAAAACACAAATTTTTTCATAGAAAACAGTGCCTACCTGTGGATTTTGGCCTCTATCTCAGCAGGCACCTGGGGAAACCTAGCAAACCAGCGCATTTTTGAAAACTAGAAACCCAGGGGAATCCAAGATGAGGTGACTTGTGGGGCTCTGACCAGGTTCTGTTACCCAGAATCCTTTGCAAACCTCAAAAAGTGGCTAAAAAAACAAGTTTTCCTCACATTTTGGTGAGAGAAAGTTCTGGTATCTGAGAGGAGCCACAAATTTTCTTCCACCCAGCCTTCCCCCAAGTCTCCCGATAAAAATGATACCTCACTTGTGTGGGTAGGCCTAGCGCCCGCGACAGGAAATGCCCCAAAACACAACGTGTACACATCACATTTTTTGACAGAATACAGAGCTGTTTTTTGCAAAGTGCCTACCTGTAGATTTTGGCCTCTAGCTCAGCCGGCACATAGGGAAACCTACCAAACCTGTGCATTTATGAAAACTAGAGACCTAGGGGAATCTAAGATGGGGTGACTTGTGGGGCTCTGACCAGGTTCTGTTACCCAGAATCCTTTACAAACCTCAAAAAGTGGCTAAAAAAACAAGTTTTCCTCACATTATGGTGACAGAAAGTTCTGGAATCTCAGAGGAGCCACAAATTTCCTTCCACCCAGAGTTCCCCCAAGTTTCTTGATAAAAATGATACCTCACTTGTGTGGGTAGGCCTAGTACCCGCAACAGGAAATGTCCCAAAACACACATTTTTTCATAGAAAACAGTGCCTACCTGTGGATTTTGGCCTCTAGCTCAGCCGGCACCTGGGGAAACCTAGCAACCCAGTGCATTTTTGAAAACTAGAAACCCAGGGGAATCCAAGATGATGTGACTTGTGGGGCTCTGACCAGGTTCTGTTACCCAGAATCCTTTGCAAACCTCAAAATGTGGCTACAAAAACAAGTTTTCCTCACATTTTGGTGACAGAAAGTTCTGGAATCTGAGAGGAGCCACAAATTTCCTTCCACCCAGCGTTCCCCCAAGTCTCCCGATAAAAATGATACCTCACTTGTGTGGGTAGGCCTAGCGCCCGCGACAGGAAATGCCCCAAAACACAACGTGGACACATCACATTTTTTGACAGAATACAGAGCTGTTTTTTGCAAAGTGCCTACCTGTAGATTTTGGCCTCTAGCTCAGCCGGCACATAGGGAAACCTACCAAACCTGTGCATTTATGAAAACTAGAGACCTAGGGGAATCCAAGATGGGGTGACTTGTGGGGCTCTGACCAGGTTCTGTTACCCAGAATCCTTTGCAAACCTCAAAAAGTGGCTAAAAAAACAAGTTTTCCTCACATTTTGGTGACAGAAAGTTCTGGAATCTGAGAGGAGCCACAAATTTCCTTCCATCCAGCGTTCCCCCAAGTCTCCCGATAAAAATGATACCTCGCTTGTGTGGGTAGGCCTAGCGCCCGCGACAGGAAATGCCCCAAAACACAATGTGGACACATCACATTTTTTGACAGAATACAGAGCTGTTTTTTGCAAAGTGCCTACCTGTAGATTTTGGCCTCTAGCTCAGCCGGCACATAGGGAAACCTACCAAACCCGTGCATTTTTGAAAACTAGAGACCTAGGGGAATCTAAGATGGGGTGACTTGTGGGGCTCTGACCAGGTTCTGTTACCCAGAATCCTTTGCAAACCTCAAAAAGTGGCTAAAAAAACAAGTTTTCCTCACATTATGGTGACAGAAAGTTCTGGAATCTCAGAGGAGCCACAAATTTCCTTCCACCCAGAGTTCCCCCAAGTCTCCTGATAAAAATGATAGCTCAATTGTGTGGGTAGGCCTAGCGCCCGCGACAGGAAATGTCCCAAAACACAAATTTTTTCATAGAAAACAGTGCCTACCTGTGGATTTTGGCCTCTAGCTCAGCCGGCACCTGGGGAAACCTAGCAACCCAGCGCATTTTTGAAAACTAGAAACCCAGGGGAATCCAAGATGATGTGACTTGTGGGGCTCTGACCAGGTTCTGTTACCCAGAATCCTTTGCAAACCTCAAAATGTGGCTACAAAAACAAGTTTTCCTCACATTTTTTGTGACAGAAAGTTCTGGAATCTGAGAGGAGCCACAAATTTCCTTCCACCCAGCGTTCCCCCAAGTCTCCCGATAAAAGTGATACCTCACTTGTGTGGGTAGGCCTAGCGCCCGCGACAGGAAATGCCCCAAAACACAACGTGAACACATCACATTTTTTGACAGAGTAAAGAGCTGTTTTTTGCAAAGTGCCTACCTGTAGATTTTGGCCTCTAGCTCAGCCGGCACATAGGGAAACCTACCAAACCTGTGCATTTATGAAAACTAGAGACCTAGGGGAATCCAAGATGGGGTGACTTGTGGGGCTCTGACCAGGTTCTGTTGCCCAGATTCCTTTGCAAACCTCAAAAAGTGGCTAAAAAAACAAGTTTTCCTCAAATTTTGGTGACAGAAAGTTCTGGAATCTGAGAGGAGCCACAAATTTCCTTCCACCCAGCGTTCCCCCAAGTCTCCCGATAAAAATGATACCTCGCTTGTGTGGGTAGGCCTAGCGCCCGCGACAGGAAATGCCCCAACACACAACGTGGACACATCACATTTTTTGACTGAATACAGAGCTGTTTTTTGCAAAGTGCCTACCTGTAGATTTTGGCCTCTAGCTCAGCCGGCACATAGGGAAACCTACCAAACATGTGCATTTTTGAAAACTAGAGACCTAGGGGAATCTAAGATGGGGTGACTTGTGGGGCTCTGACCAGGTTCTGTTACCCGGAATCCTTTGCAAACCTCAAAAAGTGGCTAAAAAAACATGTTATCCTCACAATATGGTGACAGAAAGTTCAGGAATCTCAGAGGAGCCACAAATTTCCTTCCACCCAGAGTTCCCGCAAGTCTCTTGATAAAAATGATACCTCACGTGTGTGGGTAGGCCTAGCACCCGCAACAGGAAATGTCCCAAAACACACATATTTTCATAGAAAACAGTGCCTACCTGTGGATTTTGGCCTCTAGCTCAGCCGGCACCTGGGGAAACCTAGCAAACCAGCGCATTTTTGAAAACTAGAAACCCAAGGGAATCCAAGATGAGGTGACTTGTGGGGCTCTGACCAGGTTCTGTTACCCAGAATCCTTTGCAAACCTCAAAATGTGGCTAAAATAACACGTTTTCCTCACATTTTGGTGACAGAAAGTTCTGGAATCTGAGAGGAGCAACAAATTAACTTCCACCCAGCGTTCCCCCAAGTCTCCGATAAAAATGATACCTCACTTGTGTGGGTAGGCCGAGCGCCCGCGACAGGAAATGCCCCAAAACACAACGTGACCACATCACATTTTTTGACAGAATACAGAGCTGTTTTTTGCAAAGTGCCTACCTGTAGATTTTGGCCTCTAGCTCAGCCGGCACATGGGGTAACCTACCAAACCCGTACATTTTTGAGAACTAGAGACCTAGGGGAATCTAAGATGGGGTGACTTGTGGGGCTCTGACCAGGTTCTGTTACCCAGAATCCTTTGCAAACCTTAAAAAGTGGCTAAGAAAACAAGTTTTCCTCACATTACGGTGACAGAAAGTTCTGGAATCTCAGAGGAGCCACAAATTTCCTTCCACCCAGAGTTCCCCCAAGTCTGCTGATAAAAATGATACCTCACTTGTGTGGGTAGGCCTAGCGCCCGCGACAGGAAATGTCCCAAAACACCAATTTTTTTCATAGAAAACAGTGCCTACCTGTGGATTTTGGCCTCTAGCTCAGCCGGCACCTGGGGAAACCTAGCAAACCAGCGCATTTTTCAAAACTAGAAACCCAGGGGAATCCAAGATGAGGTGACTTGTGGGGCTCTGACCAGGTTCTGTTACCCAGAATCCTTTGCAAACCTCAAAATGTGGCTAAAATAACACGTTTTCCTCACATTTCGGTGACAGAAAGTTCTGGAATCTGAGAGGAGCCACAAATTTCCTTCCACCCAGCGTTCCCCCAAGTCTCCCGATAAAAATGATACCTCACTTGTGTAGGTAGGGCTAGCGCCTGCGACAGGAAATGCCCCAAAACACAACGTGGACACATCACATTTTTTGACCGAATACAGAGCTGTTTTTTGCAAAGTGCCTACCTGTAGATTTTGGCCTCTAGCTCAGCCGGCACATAGGGAAACCTACCAAACCTGTGCATTTATGAAAACTAGAGACCTAGGGGAATCCAAGATGGGGTGACTTGTGGGGCTCTGACCAGGTTCTGTTACCCAGAATCCTTTGCAAACCTCAAAAAGTGGCTAAAAAAACAAGTTTTCCTCACATTTTGGTGACAGAAAGTTCTGGAATCTGAGAGGAGCCACAAATTTCCTTCCACCCAGCGTTCCCCCAAGTCTCCCGATAAAAATGATACCTCACTTGTGTGGGTAGGCCTAGCGCCCGCGACAGGAAATGTCCCAAAACACACATTTTTTCATAGAAAACAGTGCCTACCTGTGTATTTTGGCCTCTAGCTCAGCCGGCACCTGGGGAAACCTAGCAAACCAGCGCATTTTTGAAAACTAGAAACCCAGGGGAATCCAAGATGAGGTGACTTGTGGGGCTCTGACCAGGTTCTGTTACCCAGAATCCTTTGCAAACCTCTAAAAGTGGCTAAAAAAACAAGTTTTCCTCACATTTTGGTGACAGAAAGTTCTGGAATCTGAGAGGAGCCACAAATTTCCTTCCACCCAGCGTTCCCCCAAGTCTCCCGATAAAAATGATACCTCACTTGTGTGGGTAGGCCTAGCGCCCGCGACAGGAAATGCCCCAAAACACAATGTGGACATATCACATTTTTTGACAGAATACAGAGCTGTTTTTTGCAAAGTGCCTACCTGTAGATTTTGGCCTCTAGCTCAGCCGGCACATAGGGAAACCTACCAAACCCGTGCCTTTTTGAAACCTAGAGACCTAGGGGAATCTAAGATGGGGTGACTTGTGGGGCTCTGACCAGGTTCTGTTACCCAGAATCCTTTACAAACCTCAAAAAGTGGCTAAAAAAACAAGTTTTCCTCACATTATGGTGACAGAAAGTTCTGGAATCTCAGAGGAGCCACAAATTTCCTTCCACCCAGAGCTCCCCCAAGTCTCCTGATAAAAATGATACCTCACTTGTGTGGGTAGGCCTAGCGCCTGCGACAGGAAATGTCCCAAAACACAAATTTTTTCATAGAAAACAGTGCCTACCTGTGGATTTTGGCCTCTAGCTCAGCCGGCACCTGGGGAAACCTAGCAAACCAGCGCATTTTTGAAAACTAGAAACCCAGGGGAATCCAAGATGAGGTGACTTGTGGGGCTCTGACCAGGTTCTGTTACCCAGAATCGTTTGCAAACCTCAAAAAGTGGCTAAAAAAACAAGTTTTCCTCACATTTTGGTGAGAGAAAGTTCTGGTATTCGAGAGGAGCCACAAATTTTCTTCCACCCAGCCTTCCCCCAAGTCTCCCGTTAAAAATGATACCTCACTTGTGTGGGTAGGCCTAGCGCCCGCGACAGGAAATGCCCCAAAACACAACGTGTACACATCACATTTTTTGACAGAATAAAGAGCTGTTTTTTGCAAAGTGCTTACCTGTAGATTTTGGCCTCTAGCTCAGCCGGCAGATAGGGAAACCTACCAAACCTGTGCATTTATGAAAACTAGAGACCTAGGGGAATCCAAGATGAGGTGACTTGTGGGGCTCTGACCAGGTTCTGTTACCCAGAATCCTTTGCAAACCTCAAAAAGTGGCTAAAAAAACAAGTTTTCCTCATATTTTGGTGAGAGAAAGTTCTGGAATCTGAGAGGAGCCACAAATTTCCTTCCACCCAGCGTTCCCCCAAGTCTCCCGATAAAAGAGATACCTCGCTTGTGTGGGTAGGCCTAGCGCCCGCGACAGGAAATGCCCCAAAACACAACGTGGACACATCAGATTTTTTGACAGAATACAGAGCTGTTTTTTGCAAAGTGCCTACCTGTAGATTTTGGCCTCTAGCTCAGCCGGCACATAGGGAAACCTACCAAACCTGTGCATTTTTGAAAACTAGAGACCTAGGGGAATCTAAGATGGGGTGACTTGTGGGGCTCTGACCAGGTTCTGTTACCCAGAATCCTTTGCAAACCTCAAAAAGTGGCTAAAAAAACAAGTTTTCCTCACATTATGGTGACAGAAAGTTCTGGAATCTCAGAGGAGCCACAAATTTCCTTCCACCCAGAGTTCCCCCAAGTCTCTTGATAAAAATGATACCTCACTTGTGTGGGTAGGCCGAGCGCCCGCGACAGGAAATGCCCCAAAACACAACGTGACCACATCACATTTTTTGACAGAATACAGAGCTGATTTTTGCAAAGTGCCTACCTGTAGATTTTGGCCTCTAGCTCAGCCAGCACATGGGGAAACCTACCAAACCTGTGCATTTATGAAAACTAGAGACCTAGGGGAATCCAAGATGGGGTGACTTGTGGGGCTTTGACCAGGTACTGTTACCCAAAATCCTTTGCAAACCTCAAAAAGTGGCTAAAAAAACAAGTTTTCCTCACATTTTGGTGAGAGAAAGTTCTGGAATCTGAGAGGAGCCACAAATTTCCTTCCACCCAGCGTTCCCCCAAGTCTCCCGATAAAAATGATACCTCACTTGTGTCGGTAGGCCTAGCGCCCGCGACAGGAAATGCCCCAAAACACAATGTGGACATATCACATTTTTTGACAGAATACAGAGCTGTTTTTTGCAAAGTGCCTACCTGTAGATTTTGGCCTCTAGCTCAGCCGGCACATAGGGAAACCTACCAAACCCGTGCATTTTTGAAAACTAGAGACCTAGGGGAATCTAAGATGGGGTGACTTGTGGGGCTCTGACCAGGTTCTGTTACCCAGAATCCTTTACAAACCTCAAAAAGTGGCTAAAAAAACAAGTTTTCCTCACATTATGGTGACAGAAAGTTCTGGAATCTCAGAGGAGCCACAAATTTCCTTCCACCCAGAGCTCCCCCAAGTCTCCTGATAAAAATGATACCTCACTTGTGTGGGTAGGCCTAGCGCCTGCGACAGGAAATGTCCCAAAACACAAATTTTTTCATAGAAAACAGTGCCTACCTGTGGATTTTGGCCTCTATCTCAGCAGGCACCTGGGGAAACCTAGCAAACCAGCGCATTTTTGAAAACTAGAAACCCAGGGGAATCCAAGATGAGGTGACTTGTGGGGCTCTGACCAGGTTCTGTTACCCAGAATCCTTTGCAAACCTCAAAAAGTGGCTAAAAAAACAAGTTTTCCTCACATTTTGGTGAGAGAAAGTTCTGGTATCTGAGAGGAGCCACAAATGTTCTTCCACCCAGCCTTCCCCCAAGTCTCCCGATAAAAATGATACCTCACTTGTGTGGGTAGGCCTAGCGCCCGCGACAGGAAATGCCCCAAAACACAACGTGTACACATCACATTTTTTGACAGAATAAAAAGCTGTTTTTTGCAAAGTGCCTACCTGTAGATTTTGGCCTCTAGCTCAGCCGGCACATAGGGAAACCTACCAAACCTGTGCATTTATGAAAACTAGAGACCTAGGGGAATCCAAGATGAGGTGACTTGTGGGGCTCTGACCAGGTTCTGTTACCCAGAATCCTTTGCAAACCTCAAAAAGTGGCTAAAAAACAAGTTTTCCTCACATTTTGGTGAGAGAAAGTTCAGGAATCTGAGAGGAGCCACAAATTTCCTTCCACCCTGCGTTCCCCCAAGTCTCCCGATAAAAGAGATACCTCGCTTGTGTGGGTAGGCCTAGCGCCCGCGACAGGAAATGCCCCAAAACACAACGTGGACACATCACATTTTTTGACAGAATACAGAGCTGTTTTTTGCAAAGTGCCTACCTGTAGATTTTGGCCTCTAGCTCAGCCGGCACATAGGGAAACCCACCAAACCTGTGCATTTTTGAAAACTAGAGACCTAGGGCAATCTAAGATGGGGTGACTTGTGGGGCTCTGACCAGGTTCTGTTACCCAGAGTCCTTTGCAAACCTCAAAAAGTGGCTAAAAAAACAAGTTTTCCTCACATTATGGTGACAGAAAGTTCTGGAATCTCAGAGGAGCCACAAATTTCCTTCCACCCAGAGTTCCCCCAAGTCTCTTGATAAAAATGATACCTCACTTGTGTGGGTAGGCCGAGCGCCCGCGACAGGAAATGCCCCAAAACACAACGTGACCACATCACATTTTTTGACAGAATACAGAGCTGTTTTTTCCAAAATGCCTATCTGTAGATTTTGGCCTCTAGCTCAGCCAGCACATGGGGAAACCTACCAAACCTGTGCATTTATGAAAACTAGAGACCTAGGGGAATCCAAGATGGGGTGACTTGTGGGGCTTTGACCAGGTTCTGTTACCCAGAATCCTTTGCAAATCTCAAAAAGTGGCTAAAAAAACAAGTTTTCCTCACATTTTAGTGACAGAAAGTTCTGGAATCTGAGAGGAGCCACAAATGTACTTCCACCCAGCGTTCCCCCAAGTCTCCCGATAAAAATGATACCTCACTTGTGTGGGTAGGCCTAGCGCCCGTGACAGGAAATGCCCCAAAACACAATGTGGACACATCACATTTTTTGACAGAATACAGAGCTGTTTTTTGCAAAGTGCCTACCTGTAGATTTTGGCCTCTAGCTCAGCCGGCACATAGGTAAACCTACCAAACCTGTGCATTTATGAAAACTAGAGACCTAGGGGAATCCAAGATGGGGTGACTTGTGGGGCTCTGACCAGGTTTTGTTACCCAGAATCCTTTGCAAACCTCAAAAAGTGGCTAAAAAACAAGTTTTCCTCACATTATGGTGACAGTAAGTTCTGGAATCTCAGAGGAGCCACAAATTTCCTTCCACCCAGAGTTCCCCCAAGTCTCCTGATCAAAATGATACCTCACTTGTGTGGGTAGGCCTAGCGCCCGCAACAGGAAATGTCCCAAAACACAAATTTTTTCATAGAAAACAGTGCCTACCTGTGTATTTTGGCCTCTAGCTCAGCCGGCACCTGGGGAAACCTAGCAAACCAGCGCATTTTTGAAAACTAGAAACCCAGGGGAATCCAAGATGAGGTGACTTGTGGGGCTCTGACCAGGTTCTGTTACCCAGAATCCTTTGCAAACCTCTAAAAGTGGCTAAAAAAACAAGTTTTCCTCACATTTTGGTGACAGAAAGTTCTGTAATCTGAGAGGAGCCACAAATTTCCTTCCACCCAGCGTTCCCCCAAGTCTCCCGATAAAAATGATACCTCACTTGTGTGGGTAGGCCTAGCGCCCGCGACAGGAAATGCCCCAAAACACAACGTGGACACATCACATTTTTTGACAGAATACAGAGCTGTTTTTTGCAAAGTACCTTCCTGTAGATTTTGGCCTCTAGCTCAGCCGGCACATAGGGAAACCTACCAAACCTGTGCATTTATGAAAACTAGAGACCTAGGGGAATCCAAGATGGGGTGACTTGGGGGGCTCTGACCAGGTTCTGTTAACCAGAATCCTTTGCAAACCTCAAAAAGTGGCTAAAAAAACAAGTTTTCCTCACATTTTGGTGACAGAAAGTTCTGGAATCTGAGAGGAGCCACAAATTTCCTTCCACCCAGCGTTCCCCCAAGTCTCCCGATAAAAATGATACCTCACTTGTGTGGGTAGGCCTAGCGCCCGCGACAGGAAATGCCCCAAAACACAACGTGGACACATCCCATTTTTTTGACAGAAAACAGAGCTGTTTTTTGCAAAGTGCCTCTAGCTCAGCCGGCACATAGGGAAACCTACCAAACCTGTGCATTTTTGAAAACTAGAGACCTAGGGGAATCCAAGATGGGGTGACTTGTGGGGCTCTGACCAGGTTCTGTTACCCAGAATCCTTTGCAAACCTCAAAAAGTGGCTAAAAAAACAAGTTTTCCTCACATTATGGTGACAGAAAGTTCTGGAATCTCAGAGGAGCCACAAATTTCCTTCCACCCAGAGTTCCCCCACGTCTCCTGATAAAAATGATACCTCACTTGTGTGGGTAGGCCTAGCGCCCGCAACAGGAAATGTCCCAAAACACAAATTGTTTCATAGAAAACAGTGCCTACCTGTGGATTTTGGCCTCTAGCTCAGCCGGCACCTGGGGAAACCTAGCAAACCAGCGCATTTTTATAAACTAGAAACCCAGGGGAATCCAAGATTAGGTGACTTGTGGGGCTCTGACCAGGTTCTGTTACCCAGAATCCTTTGCAAACCTCAAAATGTGGCTAAAATAACACGTTTTCCTCACATTTCGGTGACAGAAAGTTCTGGAATCTGAGAGGAGCCACAAATTTCCTTCCACCCAGCTTTCCCCCAAGTCTCCCGATAAATATGATACCTCACTTGTGTGGGTAGGCCTGGTGCCCGCGACAGGAATAGATCACACAACGGTCAATGTTGGTCCTTATGTGAGGCAGCAGTTGACCCTGGGGTGATCCATTCCTGACGCAGGCACTAGGTGTAGGCACTCAAGTGGGGTAGTGTTTTTATCAGGACAGGTGAGGAGTCACTGGGTGGTAGGAATTTTGTGGATCCCAGCATATTCCTGTAGTTTGTGTGACAGAAATGCGAAAAAATAGAGTTTTTATTCAACATTTCAGCTTTGCAGGGTATTCTGGGTAAGAAAACTTTGGGGAATCCACACAAGTCACACCTCTGTGGACTCCCCCGAATGTCTAGTTTCCAGAAATGTTTGAGTTTAGTGTGTTTCTCTATATGGCCGCCGAATCCAGGACCAAAAACACAGGTGCCTGCCTTACAAAACCAGTTTGTTTTGCCATAGATAATTTTGATGTCTCCACAATACGATTTGGGTGGTGGAATTTGGGGCTAAACTGAATTGGGGAGCTCCCAAGAGAGCACTCTCTCTCTCTCTGCTTGCCGCCGCATTCACCTGCTCTCTGGGTTGGGCTAACCCACTATTACCCAGTTGCACAAACAGCTTGCGAAGGGACAGCAGGACTGTCCTCATCACCTCCCTCATAATGTACTGGAAGAGGAGTTATCGAATGGGACTCCTCCGACTGGAAAATCACTCCCAGAGTCTGCGCCATTGTCCTATCCCTCAGACGCTGTCTCAGTATCTGATGTCTCAGTCTCTGATCCTATGTCAGAGCGGTCCTCCATAACCCGCGTGCAGGCAGCAGTCATCCATCAAGATGCCATCTCTGCTATTGGCTAAACTGTTGCTCTAAAACACTAGCCTACGTAGACAGTCACAAAATCGATGGTGTATGTGAGATACGTGTAACAGTAGAGGCCACCTTACCTGCGCTTCTTCCCTCAATCAGCACGTTCTTTCAAGACACTCAAAAAACACCTTGTCACATACCATTCGTCACAGTCTTTAGCACCTCCTGCGCCCAGTCCAACAATCATTATTGGTGCTCCCACTCCCTCCTCCTAGGATTCCCTCATTACCACCCAGCAGAAGTGCCCTTCATCTCTTCATAGCCGCCCTCCACCCCGCACATACATTTCATTGGTATTATAGCACAGGTAATGGCTGACTTTACTAATGTACTCAGCTATTTACATAAAATACAGATTTGCTCTTTGCAGTAGGCATATAAACCTTCTGCGCTTCTTTATGGCACTAAAACTGCCACTAGACAAGTCTGACCCTTTTCCCCCCAGGGAAACCACACACATATTGACAAAAGTGATATATACATGACAGCCAACCACCTGAAACTCAACTCAAGCAAAACCGAAATAATCCTCTTTGGCCCACACAAAAACACCTGGGACCCCTCATGGTGGCCCACCACGCTAGGCCCTGCACCCACCCCCGCCAACCACACACGCAACCTCGGCATCATCCTAGACTCCTCCCTCTCGATGACCCAACAAATCAGCGCTCTCACCTCCTCATGCTTCAACACACTCCGTATACTGAAAAAAACATTCAAATGGATCCCCACAGAGACCAGAAAAACTGTCACTCACGCACTCATCAGCAGCAGACTTGATTACGGAAACGCCCTCTACGCCAGCACCACTCTAAAACTCAAGCGCAAACTACACGCATCCAGAACTCAGCAGCACGACTCATCCTCGACCTCCCCGGACACGAACACATCTCTCCACACCTCAAATCCCTCCACTGGCTCCCCATTGACAAAAGGATCACCTTCAAGATCCTCATCCTCGCACACAAATCACTCCAGAACACAGGCCCTGCCTACCTCAACGAGAGTCACCTTCCACACCCCTACACGAAACCTCCGCTCAGCTGACCTCTCTCTCGCCTCTGTCCCCCGCATCAAACACACCACCACCGGGGGCAGATCCTTCTCCTACCTTGCACCCAAAACCTGGAACGCCCTCCCAACCCACCTTCGCAAGACCCAAAACCTACTTCTTTTCAGGAAGGGCCTCAAAACCTGGCTTTTCGAACAGTGAACCTCCCAGCCCCTTTCCCTCCCCCCACCCCCCCCCAGCGCCTTGAGACCCTCACGGGTGAGAAGCGCGCTTTATAAATCTCTTTGATTGATTGATATATATAGATCTATCTATATATATATATATATATATATCTACATAGATAGCTGCGACCGGGGGCCAGGAAACACTTTCAGGAAGGCCTCGTAAGAAAGGGGAGACTCTCCCCTTTCTTACGAGGCCTTCCTGAACGTGGGGAAGGCCATTTTCCCCATTGAAGCAGGAAGCGGCCGCAAGGCTGCTTCCTGCTTTGATGGGGAAAACAACTTAGTAACGTCAGCGCGCCTCGCGGCGCACTGATGTCACAAAGGGGCGGGTGGGGGGTGGGGGGGAGACACGGAAGCTTCCGTGTCTCCCGGGGAAAGGAAAAAAATAAAAAAAATCCTCGGGTGCATTATTAATACCCTTCCTGGTGTCGGCCACTGGTCGTGACCCGCACCAGGGAGGGAGTGTGGGCGTCGGCCAGTGGCCGACGCCCGCACTAAAAAGGTTAATGCACTATTGTAAATAAACACTGATAACAAACACCACATCATGGTTTGGCCTATTCATTTCTGCCCACCTTTAGCTTGAAATATCTGAAGAAGAA
Source organism: Pleurodeles waltl (assembly GCF_031143425.1). Classification (NCBI taxonomy): domain Eukaryota; kingdom Metazoa; phylum Chordata; class Amphibia; order Caudata; family Salamandridae; genus Pleurodeles; species Pleurodeles waltl. The sequence continues at coordinate 414,045,248 of NC_090437.1, read as the reverse complement.
TGTCGTCTCATTGAGCAATAATGATATAACAATCATGACACAAAAAAACACACCTCAAATGTAATGGCCACCATACAATGGTCAAATACACACACAATGTGAATGACAAACATCCTGTACAGTTCACCTTTGAAGGGCAATAGCTGAGGACCACACATATGACTCACATACATGTAGTAAACATGGATCATCGCAGCAGATGGCACACAACTAAAACACCATCACTCAACTAGGGGAAAACAGGCCTCATACATCAGGCAGTTCACATGCTAATGCTTCAGGAACAGGAATGTAGTACTAGACTCTTGCCAACAGTAATTCCAACTACTTACTATCATTGCAATGACTATCTGTCACTAGAGTTACACATAAGCAGAACATACACAGCAAAAGTGCTACACCTATGACAAGCATCCAGCACATCACATCCCATCTACATGTCAGCCCTTTTCTAAAAACATTACACACACTTGCAGCTGCTCACACCCCACCTGTCTGAAGAGGTCCCTGGAATGCCGATTTGTGTACACTGAGATTCCCTCATCTACACACACACACTCACAAGAGTCATCCAGTGTGCTACACCCTTTCCTATGCCTACCATTGTCATAGTGCCATCTCACTGCATGGAACTCAGCTCATATAATACACTGGCTTGGAGTTTATAAGGCCTGGTATCACCCGTAGATTGATTCTTCTGTGAAAGGTACTGTAGGCTATTTATCAGCAAATCCCATCTGACAGGACTAGTGAGACACTGATGGAGGCCACACCAGTGATCCCCTCCATGCACACCACCCAAATGTACATGCCCCGTCCCTGCTGATGCCTCCTACTGCATACATGTTTGAATTTGAGCTATTACATCAATAAGCTTTGACACTAATGTTGCCGTAGAAAACTTTATCAGGGTTCGTGTGTCACCTTTAAAACAACACAGGACATACACAGTGTGACATCTCAACTGTCTACTGCTCCCTCTGACCAGTCCTAGTCAGAACACTTGATCATGTAATTACTGAAAGAACTTGCTCCTGATTGACCCAGCATCCTGTCAGCCTGACTGGCACCTGTCCGTGGGTCACTCTACCTATGGACCACACGTGCTGTCCAAAACCTCTTGTACCTCAGACACTAATTTATCATTTGCCTCTTCAATGTATACTCAAATACATAGTATTGCATCATCTGACTGTTATTTGCATCTGATTTGTGACAGTGCCCTTGAATAGCCAAATCTTGGCCCTTCCGTTGCCTGGCCCTCATTAATGCCTAAACTACAAAGTGTGACAGTGAACAAGGACCATAGTGTATGATGGTGTAAATGGCCTCCATCAAAACCAGCAACCTCAGATAATGTCCATGAAAAGTCAACACATATGAGGACCCTGACTGTTCAAACGCTGAGTAACATTGTTCAAATGATAAAGATGAGTCGTGTGTGTTGAATACCAGCCATTTACTTCTGCACAGAGGCTATGATGTTTCCTGATACATTACCATCCACAGAGGCCAACTGGAGTACAAATGTTGCAATGACACATGCCGGATCCAGACACCTGAGACATTCTCTCACTCAGCACACCAAGGTTGCCCAGTTGAAAGTCTCATTACACGTTTTCAGTGACAGGGTGGGACCATCTATGTGTAGGTGACCATGTCCTCAATGGCTTCTCTCAAATTTTGCTACAAACAATACCCAATAGAAACAAGATTTGCTGCCACTAACTCATGAGGAGACCTGGAAGTTACAGTGACAACATACTCCCTGACAGTTGATACTGGATCAATATTGGACCACACACATGTACATGTACCATCCAATCAACAAAATATTTGCAAGCAGCCGATCACAGTAGTGTCCCAGTTGTAACCTAGCAGGAAGAATGAAACATGCCACTAAACTAGGTAATGCATAAAGGGCCACATACATCAACAACCTATTTGCTTTCATGACATGAGGAACGTTGAGATTTTGCAAAAAATATCAATGCAAAATGGTATGTCAAATTTCTCCAAAGAATCAATAGGGCAAACGTAAAATGGGCAAATGGGATTACAAAATGGCAAACAATGAATCATACCCTATTTGCTTCCATGAGCCTGCTGCTGAAGGTTTAGCATTACTGAATTTGGGAAACCCTTGGATAAATTTGCAAGTCTGGAAGAGCAAACCCTAGGGTGCTGGGGGCCTAAGTCCACCTCTACTGCCCCCCAAATAGACATTATTTATGCACATGTGAAGCACACACATGCATAAGGTGCATGTGTGCCCTACATGTCAAAAGTAAAACACATTTAAGATACATTAACTCGTAATTAGGACATGGTCACCCCCTTAAAAAGTGTAGGCGACAATTGCACTACCTATTTGGCCTTTATATAATTTTGATTACCGTGATAAATGTGGATACATTTTTGCTAAGGAATACATCCTGGTATCCCATTCATATTTTGAAAATAGCCATCAGCAATTACCCACATATGTGTACAATTATGAGTAATATCCATTCTGACCAATAATTACTATTGCACTGTGAATACCTTCTATACATCCTATAAGGGACATTTGCCATAGCTAACCCCAAATGTGTATCACTTAGCACCGTTTGGTCATGACAAAATTCATTTCACAATTTGACAAATGAAAGACATATTTGTCATAATGCGTCATATTTCCACGCATACAGCTTGTGCGTCATAATTTTTGACGCACAGGAGTGCAGATAATGCAGAGTCAAAAAATTATTTCTAAAATAGATATCATAATATCCTGCATAACATGGCCTCCATTTTTTTCCATAATGCGTCATATTTCCACGCATACAGCTTGTGCGTCATAATTTTTGACGCACAGGAGTGCAGATAATGCAGAGTCAAAAGTATTTTTCATATTTAGATATCATATTTTCCAGCGGCTTAATTTTCAACTCTAGAACTGTAAAATAAGCCTCAAACAAATATAATAGACCAATGAAGAACATTTTTTTGACTCTGCATTATGTGCACTCCTGTGCGTCAAAAATTATGACGCACAAGCTGTATGCGTGAAAAAAATGACGCATAGCGGAAAAAAACGGCGGCCATTTTATGCAGGATGTGATGTAATAGGATATCCTGTTTACAGAATCTGTACAGTGGGTGTACTTTCACTTTCACTTTCACTTTGCAGTCTCAGATTATTCTAGACTGTGTGGCTGTGTGGAAAGTGTTGTCCTGTGTATTAGTGCTTTTGTGTCCAGTGTACCATCTCAATTGTGCTTTTGTCATCATTGTCTTGTTGTTGAATACTGTCTGAGTCTGTGTTGTATTATTTTGTGAAGTCAAGTGTTTTATTTATTGTCTGTGGGAGTCTGTTGTGGGTACTGTAATATATAGGGGTTAGTTGGGCTCTTCTTCTTAAGTTTTCTTTGTATTTCACCACTCTACCTTTCCCCATTTCCCCCTTTTCCTTTTTCTACAACTTTTTCCCCTTTGTCAGTGCTGACATGTCTGGTAGGCCACGGCTTTCCAGGATGGGTGAGGAGGAATTGGGGGGATTTATATGGCTTGTTTGCCATTTCCTCCCACTCATGCTGGAGGCTGGGGGAAGGGTGATACAGGGGTATCACACGGAGGCCCGTAAAGTCCGGTGGGGGAAGGTACGCCATCACTTGGTCCGTGTATATGGTAGCCTAAGGAATGACCATCAACTGAAGCACCGCTGGGCTGATCTGATATCCAGGGAGCAAGATTTGCTGGACCACCTGGGAATCAGGATTGGTGGCCATGTTGGTGAGTACAGATCAATTACATGTGCACAATTTAAAGCTGTGTGGCGACATGTGATGATTGTTACCCAATCTGCCAGATAAGTAGCTGACTGTGTGTAATGCTAGGGAAACCTACTGGGTAATTGATGCACAATGTGAAGGAAGATAAATGCTAGCAATCAGGTAGCTCATGTTTTCTACACATACCGGTTGCCTGTAGCAGTATGTAATGTAGTGCTGCCTTTGTGTCAGACAAGCGACACATTGATGACTCAATTAGGACTCTACAGGTCACAATAGCCAGTGAAAAATGGATGTTGAAACATCATACCTACATATGTAGACACCATAGCTAGACTGACATTTGTAAACCCTACATGATGCTATAAATGAGTGCTCCCTTCACGTCAATTGAAGTTAGCAATGTTGTCCACACATATGTCACATGTGTGTCTGGTTGGTGTGTATGGAAAATGACCACATAGGCTGTTTGAGTTTGAGAGGTCATGCAGTCCTCAAGTAACCAGCTTTTGGATGTCTCTCTTGGATGCACATGATGAGATGAATGCACCCCTATATTGTTGGGGCATACTAATGGAGGTGCATCTTTGCCACCACATGACTGTCCAGGCCACTGCATGTGTGTAGTAGGGTTTGTAACTGTAGCAGGAGACTCATCCAATGTAAATGTTGCTCATGAATAATTTCATGCAGTATGAGCATGTGTGAAAGTGTTTCATTACTCATGTCATATTCTCACATTGTCTTTGTAATTGCAATTGTTTGTCAGTGCACGGATTCTGAGTATATTCTTCCTTCCATGCTTTACAGGTGGACCTGCACTGTACACAGTGGGAGAGGTGGCTCATTTTGAGGACCCCGACACCTACAGTGAGTGTTGCATGTGTGCTATTTTTAATGTTTGCTGGTGATGCATGATGGACTACTGTGTGTTCAACAGAATTCAAGGTTTGATGCGCTGCCCATTCATTAGTATTGTTCCATTAGTGGGATTTCAGTTATCACTTCATTTTGAGTTGACCTATGCTTATCCATTTCTCAGATTTTGGGTCTGTAGGCCATTCCAGTAGGGCCTGCTATGGGGAATGGGGTGAGTCATGTGGAATACACTGGTTAATGTAAGAGTTGCTCTGGGTCTTGTCTCGGACTGAGTCTGCATTTCAGACTGACATTCTCCCAGATAGCTTCTGCAAAAGGCTTGTCTGAAATCTGCTGCTTCCCTAGTTAACGATGGACTGAGTACACTGTAGGTTGGATCTTCCGGGGGCATGTACTTCCACAAGTTGTACTAGAAGTGTGTGGGACTAGAGTGCAATGGCCTAGGTGTACATTCTACTCATGATCATGGGTGTTCTTGCTCCTCTGTGTCTGTAGAAAAATATGCCTCACTGGTAGTATGTGATGTTGGCCTAAGTCAGTACATTTTGACATGTGTGGACCTTGGATGGGACACGGTTTAGCTGACTCCAATTTGTTGCTAGCCCTTCACTGGTGTTGTGTGTGTGGAGGCAAAAACTTGTTGAGCTTTCTATACACTCCTGGGTGTGCATTGATTATGGGATTGTTGGATGTTCTTCCCACCCCCCCCTCAAAGACTGCCATGTGTTTGGGAATAGGGTACCTAGGACTGTAGCAACCAGTATGTTACACATACTTGTGACCATTTGAAACTTTGTTTTGAACCTAGTGTACACACTCGGTTATGGCACATGAGTTCTATACTAGCAAATCCAATTACAAATCGCAGATATTGAGGGTTGTGATTGTTATCACATACACTGACATATGTAGTCAAGGCAATAGGCGGAGGAGGTGCAGCCATAATGTCAGCTGCATTACTAATTATTTTGATGAGAAGTTTAAGCTGATGTCACCCATCATGTATAGACATGTATATGCTAGGTCTGAGATGCCCTTTGTATTCAGGCTTCCCATGTACTTCCTCTGAGACTTTCAATGATCTATGTGGTGATATGAGCTGTTACAACTACAGTAAAAGTAATTTCCAATTGACCCATTGTGCTATTCCACCCAATGCATTTCCTATGGTAAATAGTTGCCCTTTCTCTTCACAGCTGCAAACATGAGTGCCGCACAGAGGCATGATTTTGAAAGGCGGGCCATGAGATACCGGCACATCCTGCAGGTGCAGTCGGGGTTCCGACGGATGGCCCGAAAATACCAGGCGGATCGGGCCTCCGGAGCATGGTGGGCCTCACCACAGGGTGGCCCAACGTTGCCCACTACAGCCACCACCACCACAACCACCAGTTCTCCCCAAGTGGCCCCAGCAACGGCGGGGACAGTTGTCCCTGCCTCTGCAGCACGACCTGGACCCAGCAATATCAGAGCTGCAGGACAGTCCAGTGGGCTACTAACAACTCCCACACAGAGCACCTCTGCCAGCACACAAACAGCAGCAGCACCTCCAATTGACCCTGCGGCATACCAGGCTTTAGACCGCAAAACGGACAAGTTCATTCGGAAGGTGGACAAGCTGAGCCAGGATGTGGCGTACATAAAGAAGCGGGTCACGTCCATCAGGCGGACCCTACGGAGGGCCAACCTCTAGGACTTATATGGTCTATTTTAATTTATCCCTCCCCTCTCTCCTCTTTCCTTTTTATCATGATAGGTGGGTTTTGGGGAATAGTGTTAGGTTAGTATAGGTTGTTAGCTTAGTTAGTGTTAGGGAGGAGGGTGGTGGGTCCTTATTCTTTCTATTTTTCATTTTTGAGTGTGTCGGTCAATGTTGGGATTCCTGTCTGTTTAGAAAAAAAAAAAAAAAAAATATACAAAAAATACAAAAAAATATATGATTGTTTAGGATAGTATAGTATGAGTGTAGGTTAGTATGTGTTGTCCTGCATGTGTCCTGTCTCATAATGGTGGGTGGGGGGTTGATGTTTAGATTGATTTGTTATATGTGTAGAGTAAGTTTAGCTTAGGTTAGTTAGGGACAGTTGTGGGTTAGGAGTAGTCAGATTAGATTAGTGTAAGTATGACTTTTCCCTTAGTTGCCTCTGGTGTGAATACTTATGAATAAATATATAGTTAACCCTTTGTATTATGTGTTAACTGCTACTTGATCATGGCCTTGACATCAGTGTAGGTGATTGTTGTTCTATGACATTTGTGTCCTATGCTACACACCAAAGAAAAAAGAGGTTTAAAATGGCAGCTACCCCTGTGCTAACTTGGTAAGTATCCAACATTTGATAGAACCACCATTTGTAGTTTACATGGATCACAAACGGTTTGTGTTGATGAGTATGTTTTCTACATCACAAAGTGTGCTCCCAGACTTGGTATTGTGGGTAATTTATTAGGTCGGACTGCAGTGTGATGTTCAGGGACATAGATGAGGTGTTGTTAACACTCTTGTCTTCTTGTCTTCATTACTGACATAGATCATGTGTGCAAAAATTCAGCATGACTTCCCTTCATGGAAGTATACTTAGAAAGGGTGATTGATGCTGTGTTTAGTTGTGTTTGCCTAGATTAGACTGCATAATTTAATGTTTTAGTATTGCATGGTGCCCACATTTATCAGCCACCATTAGTTGACTTTGATTGCTATTGATGGAGCATTATTCTGTCCAACACAGCATGATTGTGTGTGGTTTGTCCCTTCATCAGTTATTCTCCTCAGGATGGTCAGGCTATGATGCAATCCTGGCCACTGCACAGATGAATCAGACTACATGATGTCAGGACAGTTGTATTGACAAGCTACATGGTTGTCACACAGGCACTTTAGAGTTATCTACTGCACAGTTGATGTGTCAAATTACACAGAGACATATTAGGTGTGCAAGTGCTATTTATTGATAGGTGCTGTAGTGCAAAATGTACATTGTCCATGTTTGCTGAGTCCGTTCTAGTGCATTCTTACATGGTGATCCTACAGAAGGGGTGTGGATGATGCTCCTGACATGCTGGGGTGATGTTACAGACAGTGCAGAGGGACAGGATTTGCCGATTAGTAGGAGAGAGACATTCACTGGCAATGCTGACAAGTCATACAGTAGTTAGCAGAACAGTCATTGAGTATAGTTGTAGTGAGACTGGCATTTGACAAAACGTAGGACCTTGGTCAAAGTAGGCCATGGTGCAGGGACTAGTGCTTCCGGGTACTCTTCCGTGTGAATATGATCTGTTCCATGTCTTCTTCTTCTGATGTCTGTGTTGCCTGCTTTGTCCTTGTTGTTGTTGGTTGTGAAGGGGCAACACACACCTCAGTGTTAGAAGACGTGGAGTCAGACATCCCGGTGGCTGCTCCCTGTGAAGGTCTTAAGGGCAGTACTGCAGCAAGGAGGGCCTGCTGGTTTTTGAGAATAGCAGCTACATCACGATGGTAGGCAGCCAGGTCGGCCCTGAGGGAGTCATGATTGCATTCGTGCATGCAGTGGAAAGTTTGGGGTGCGAGGTGTTGTGGCAAATCCCTTACTGCAGTGGTGAATTCCTTTATAGTTTCTTGTAGTCCTTGCAGTATGGATGTTAGGGCTTGCATAGCTGCTGCCTGATCTGCAGATGACATCATGCACGAGCGCACAACCTCAAGGCTGGCTGCCATATTTTGCATCCCCACCCGCACCTCCTTGGCCAGCTCCCGCTGTACTCCAACTACAGTTCTTTCAAAGCTGGTGCCAGTGTCGTCAGAGTCCTCAGCTGTGTAGGAGCTGGCAGGTCTTGCAATTGGGGTGGTGGGTGGTTCTTCTGTGATGGCTGCTTGTTCTGTGCTCCTCCTTGTGACTGAAGGTGGGGTCTGGAGGGTTTCAAGGACCTTTTGGATGGTCTCCTGGGGAATGTTTATGGGCTTGTCATCCATGTCATCAGGGAAATCTGGGACAGGCATATCGGCAGGAGATCCATGTTCCTAAGCAATGAAACAGGGTACAATTAGTGTGTCTGTGTTGTGACAATTTTGACGTAACATGCCAGCCTTTTGATGAATTTACTTTGTGATCTTGTTTGGTATTGGTATCTGCTGTCCTTCATCTGGGCATTGTTATAGGCCTATGGCCCACCTGTGTGTCACATGTATGATATTGAGTTATCAGACTTGTCTGCCTAATCGCCTCTAGCTGTTGCTTTGTACCAAATAGGGAATAGCCATCTTTTTGTCCTACTCGACCCTCCGTGTATATCTATTCTTATGGTGAGACCTTTCACTGGCTGTGGGTGTTCTGATTGCCCTGGCAGCACACTTGCCTCTCAGGACCTGCCCCAATCCCTGATTGTTCACATTGACTTAATTGTAATTGACATGTGGCATATCCTATGCATGGCAATGTTATGATGTGATATGGATGTAGACATTGTTAATGTGTCCTGCTGATGTTGGGTAATGTGTGTTTAATTGGATTGCCCTGTTTATCGTATCAATGTCCTATTTGGTCCTCTGACTGTGAAGGTGTATTTCAGTGACCAGTTGCATGTGTCCCCTCCTCAATGCTGTTGTCTGAGCAGTATGACATTTGTGATGTTGCCTTGTTAGCCAGGCACGGGAAGGACCCTGACATATGCAGCATGTGTGTGTCCTTAGTGCTGTGTTGCTCCTATTGCTGTTTACTTTGGCTGATGTATGTGACAACTATGGGCATTGACATATGAGTGTACTGGGGCCTTTGTCTTGTTTCAAGAGATTGTTGCAGATGTCATCCTCACCCCCTAATTTAGGTATGTATGTTCCATGGGGAGGTTACTGCCATTGGCTATTATAGCTGCACAGAGATCAGAGGTGTTAGTGTCAACTGTTGTTGCAGTTACATTGCAGTTGTTGTTTTGGCTAGTGGATTGCTGATAGGGCCCTAGTTAATGTAGGAGATATTTTGGCTGACGAGTGCCAGGATGTAAGTTTGACGTAGTGGCCTTCCCTCCTGTCGAGGCTTTCCCTTAGCTCCATTGTTGTCATGACAGGATGCCCCCATGGGACTGTTGTTGGTGTTGTGTTATGTTGTGCCCCAGCTTCTGTATGTGCAGGGCATGCCCCCCTGCCGTGCCCCTTTACCCATGCCACTCCATGTATATGCTGACTTACATGCAATGTGTAGTAGGTATTTCCCCCCCTGCTTACAGTCAACATTATTGCATTATAATTCCCCATGCGACTTACCCTGCATGTGCGTTGTCTCGTGGTAGTCTGCAGTGTCCTGTCCTTGAATCCCTGTGACGATCTCCTCAGTGATGATGGCTGCGACCATCTCCTCCATGTGGTCCAGGGCCTCCTTGTGTGCTGGACTCCCCCCTCCAGTCTTCAGTGCTGCCTTCCTGTTCCTGGCCATTTTTTCCTTTGTCCTACGTTTGCAGTCATGCCAGCGTTTCTCACACTCGGTGACTGTCCTGCGTACTTCAGCCACACTGTTGATCTTGTCAACAATTTGTTGACATATGGCCTCTCTCCTACTGATTGGCAACTTAGAGGTGATGAACAGTTGGTGCTGGTGTTCCGTCACCTCTTTAACCAGGATTTCCTGTTCCTCTGCACTGAAGCGACACTTTCTTTTTTTTCTATATATGTCCTGGTTCCTGTATGGATCATCCTGGCTGGTTCCTGGTCTGCTGTCATCTTCCTGGGGTCTGTAGTGGCATCTGGGATCCATTTTGGCTCTCCTCTGCTGAAAGGGCAGTGTTCGCGGGTATTTTTGACGCTATTGCGTCAAAAAAAACAGCGCTTTCCGGGTTGCGCTGTGGTAAATCGACCCACAGTCATTTACGTCGCGTTAACGTTGTTTTCCTTTACGACTTGACGCCGCAATTTGCGTAAAAAAAATGACTCCCACCTGTTGATTGCGCCGCCGTGCGTCAAAGTATAAATTTGACGCCTGCACGGCGCATCAAAATGGCGTTAGCCGGCGGTAAAATTTTTGACGCAAAACTGCGGCGGCGTAGCTTTGCGTCAAAAAGTATAAATATGGCCCTAAGTTTTTATTTAATTCCCCCCTCCCCTCCCCCACGCGCCACCTGCTCCTTCAGTGTTGTGCAAGCCACGACTGACCCCAGGGATGATGTATCCACCCCAGAGTTTGGAGTTGGGGGGACGGTGGAGATAATACCACCCCTAGATTTTGAAGCATAAATTGTTGTAGACATAATATGCCTTTCTGAAGCCGTACTGCACACCACCTGTTTCCTCGAAGCACTGCAACCTGAATTAAACTGCGGGACTGTAAGACTTCTTTATTTTGTTAATTATTTAAATACAGTCATTAAGGTGTTGAACCTCTCATCAAATCGCTCTATTTTCACAACAGGTGAGCCAGCACAGCAAGGGTAGGCAGGATATGCTATTTATGCTGAAGTTACTGCTGGCTCAGCTGACTTGAGAAAAAGGATTTCAAGAGCGGCACAACACCTCAGTCACTGCAGTTAAATAATTAGCAAAACAATGAGGTCTCGGAGCCTCCAGAAAGAAGCTTCTTCTGGTATAGCTCTTCTAGGAAACACTTGGGAAGTGCAGCATTATTTCAGATAGGCATGCTCGATCATAGTGTTTGATCTTCATTTTCTGTGGACACATTCCAAACAGAAAAGCACACATTTAAATCTTATGATTACGCACGTGTGTAGGTGTATAGTGTGATGTGTGTGACGAGGCGTAATACATGTCTTTACTGAACGTCATATATTAGCACTAACTAAATAACAATAATTGAATATTTGAACACAAAGCACTGATCCTTGGTGCTCTACAGAAGATAGAAGTATGTAAACCTACCGTCTCTGAAACCTGGATTCAAATATCTTCTTCCTCACTTTGCAAAATTAGGTATTCCATGGCCCATCATTACTTCACTATGTATCCTCTTCTTTAACTATCCTGTTTGAGATCACATTTAAATGACCCAGTGCAGCATCTGCGCTCCCCAACAACCTAATTTATATATGGTTAATACATTAAAGAAAACTATAGGATATATAAATAGACAACATGACAAACTGACACATTTTGGGTAACTCATGGCAATGTCATCAGGCAATAGGGATATTTTTGAATGTTTCATATTAAAAAATAATATTTCTTATAAATGTCACTTAAGTCAGTATTATAATTATATTTACCTAATGGAGACGCTTTGAAATGTTGAAAAACACATTTTTTTTCATTTTAAAGTCTTTATCAAAGTTTGTTCATGATAGTTGTCTAATTTGTACCTTTTGATGGCTCAGATTGTGCTTTAGCTCACAAAACCAAGTCAGACCTAGGCTCTCTCCAAGGCTGTCCGTGCCACCCCAAAATTTAGGGGCAGATCTATATTCTGTTTGCACTGAATTAGCGTCATTTTTTTTACGCTAATTCAGCGCAAACTCAACGCCATGTTTATAACTTGATTCTAGACCTGTCTAGCGTCAAAATATTGGTGTTAACATCGTTTTTGGATGCGTGAAACCTCTTTGCGCCAATGAGATGCAAGGCAGGCGTTCCCGTCTAAAAAATGACTTTAACCCCCAAGCGCCAAATTTAACCACCTGGGCAAAAAAGAGGCACGGTTGGTAGGCAGACCCCAAAAACTCTGATATGTGTCAAAATATAACGCCTGGGTCAAGGCACACAGTAAAATGAGCAAACTCATCACTACTTATGGAAAACACACAGAAGCAACATTACCAACCCACAGGAGAAGATGGAGGTGATACTGATCCAGCTTGCGAGAAGTCGCAGAGGACAGCAACAACTGCAGCAATCACACCCACCACAACGCGGCTCACAAAGGCAATGCAGACGTCAGGAGAAGGTCTTCAGAATCAGGTCAACCCTCCTTGGCCTCAGGGACCAGGACATCATAAGGACCTACAGACTGTACCGGCAAACCATACTACACCTGCTGCACCACATTGAGCCACAAATCACAGCCAGCCTGCAGACCCCACACAACATACCATCTGTGACAAAGCTGATAGCTGTCCTGCACATGCTGGCAAGTGGCTCATTCCAAACAACAGGTGCCCTGATTGCTGGTGTCTCACAGCCATCATTCTCTGCGTTCCTGCCAAAGGTGTTGGATGCTATGATCTCCATGACACCCCATCACATCAGCTTCCCCAACACACAGCAAAGGCAGCAGGAGACAAAACAGAGGTTCTACCAAATCCATGGCTTCCCACATGTGCTCGGTGCAATTGACTGTGCCCATGTCCGGCTCATACCACCTGCAGCAACAGAGCACCTATACCAGAATTGCAAGCAATGCATTCCATTAATGTGCAGGGCATGATGGACCACCGGGGCCTATTCATAAACATTTTGGTCAAGTATCCTGGGAGTGTCCATGATGCCTTCATATACCGGCACAACCTAGCAATATACTCACAACACACCAACCCTGTAGGACACACAAGACATACACCACTACATTAACACATGGCCAGGGTAACACAGATGTGCAGGTAACAACACATATGCACCATACTGTAGTACAGCACAATCAGTGCACACCACAAACACATACACCCACATGTATGTAATACACTCACTACTTGACAGGCACACCATGTGAAGGAAAGGTGCAGATATGTACCCTTTGCCAACAGAAGAACTACACAGACCACTACAGGTGCCCACAGGTTGCCTACTATGTACACTTCACGCACAGTACACCAAACAAAGAATAGCACAGCCATGTCAATGGCATGAACCATGCTCATGTTACGTAAGTCACATATAGGCACAGATCCCCCAAGTCATGCCGTGCAGGTCACTGCCAGAACAAAGCAAAAACAACGAGTGATGGACGGAATGCTGAACATTGTCAAACACTCACCCCCAGTCGTAGATCTGGGGTTAATCCATCCTTCTTTTGCTCACCATGCCACCCCAGTTTGGACCCAGCCATATGCACATCAGTCTTGACCCTGTTCCTCATGGGAACAGTCCAGACCAAACTGCCAAGCCAGGTCCTCACTGGACCGGAAACAAGCATCCTGGGACCGGTTTCGGGGTTTCACCCCTCATCAGCCAGGCTAGCTTGAATCCAGTGGCATGGGAAGCACGGGACCCACGTCTGGGCATACCCTTCCCACTTAGGGCGACAAAGCTAGCCTGGCTGATGAGGGGTGAAACCCTGAAACCGGTCCCAGGATGCTTGTTTCCGGTCCAGTGAGGACCTGGCTTGGCAGTTCGGTCTGGACTGTTCCCATGAGGAACAGGGTCAAGACTGATTTGCATATGGCTGGGTCCAAACTGGGGTGGCATGGTGAGCAAAAGAACGATGGATTAAACCCAGATCTATGACTGGGGGTGAGTGTTTGACAATGTTCAGCATTCCGTCCATCACTTGTTGTTTTTGCTTTGTCGCCCTAAGTGGGAAGGGTATGCCCAGACGTGGGTCCCGTGCTTCCCATGCCACTGGATTCAAGCTAGCCTGGCTGATGAGGGGTGAAACCCTGAAACCGGTCCCAGGATGCTTGTTTCCGGTCCAGTGAGGACCTGGCTTGGCAGTTCGGTCTGGACTGTTCCCATGAGGAACAGGGTCAAGACTGATTTGCATATGGCTGGGTCCAAACTGGGGTGGCATGGTGAGCAAAAGAACGATGGATTAAACCCAGATCTATGACTGGGGGTGAGTGTTTGACAATGTTCAGCATTCCGTCCATCACTTGTTGTTTTTGCTTTGTCGCCCTAAGTGGGAAGGGTATGCCCAGACGTGGGTCCCGTGCTTCCCATGCCACTGGATTCAAGCTAGCCTGGCTGATGAGGGGTGAAACCCTGAAACCGGTCCCAGGATGCTTGTTTCCGGTCCAGTGAGGACCTGGCTTGGCAGTTCGGTCTGGACTGTTCCCATGAGGAACAGGGTCAAGACTGATTTGCATATGGCTGGGTCCAAACTGGGGTGGCATGGTGAGCAAAAGAACGATGGATTAAACCCAGATCTATGACTGGGGGTGAGTGTTTGACAATGTTCAGCATTCCGTCCATCACTTGTTGTTTTGACGTGGGTCCCGTGCTTCCCATGCCACTGGATTCAAGCTAGCCTGGCTGATGAGGGGTGAAACCCTGAAACCGGTCCCAGGATGCTTGTTTCCAGTCCAGTGAGGACCTGGCTTGGCAGTTCGGTCTGGACTGTTCCCATGAGGAACAGGGTCAAGACTGATTTGCATATGGCTGGGTCCAAACTGGGGTGGCATGGTGAGCAAAAGAACGATGGATTAAACCCAGATCTATGACTGGGGGTGAGTGTTTGACAATGTTCAGCATTCCGTCCATCACTTGTTGTTTTTGCTTTGTCGCCCTAAGTGGGAAGGGTATGCCCAGACGTGGGTCCCGTGCTTCCCATGCCACTGGATTCAAGCTAGCCTGGCTGATGAGGGGTGAAACCCTGAAACCGGTCCCAGGATGCTTGTTTCCGGTCCAGTGAGGACCTGGCTTGGCAGTTCGGTCTGGACTGTTCCCATGAGGAACAGGGTCAAGACTGATTTGCATATGGCTGGGTCCAAACTGGGGTGGCATGGTGAGCAAAAGAACGATGGATTAAACCCAGATCTATGACTGGGGGTGAGTGTTTGACAATGTTCAGCATTCCGTCCATCACTTGTTGTTTTTGCACTGCCAGAACAAACATAAAATGCCAGACAACTGCTGCCTATACAAACTACATCTCATCAACACATACCTGACTTACCTGAAGTGTGCATAGACATCTGCCTGACGCATTGGCTCAAACACAGAGGAATACATGATCAATGCCCATCACATACCATGTGCCAGATGTTTGATCAGTGGCACCACACCTACTGTAGTGCTACCTCACATGCACCACTTTCTGACCCACAACACCATCATGTCTGTATCAGAAACAATAAATGGCCCACCATGGGGCAGAGTCACTGTCAGACAGGGCAGATTGTGGATGCCATAGTGGGACCCTGTAGGAGAATACAGGACATCACTGACCTCACATGCAGTGTGCCAAGGGACACATTTGCTTAGTAGCTGAGCTCCATCCCATAGCCTGCACTGTGCATGTGTTGACAGTATGAATGATTAATCATGTGTTGGAAGATAGGTGAGATACTGGTACTTATGTTGATCATCCTGAAACAATGGGATACACACCCTTGGACACCTGATGGCTGCCACAAACATTAGCTGCCACTCTGTATCACCAAGGGACCTATGTAAAAACCCACAGTGCCATTATCATGCCCTGCACTGTATGTACAACTTGGCAGATGACCATTTTTTAATGACTTGAAGCCACATTGTAAATCGGTCATGCTCCCATGCAGTATGTAGCGTGGAAGGGGTGTGCAATGTGTGTTGCTGCAGGTCTGTCACCGCAAGATACATAGCTTGATGATGCTGACTCAGATGTAGGTGTCACCTAAAACCTGAGTCAGTGTCAACATCAAACACCACCCCTGGGATGCCGTTTGCAGGTGCACACACATGACAAATAGCCTCATCATTTGAATGTGACAACTGAAGGACACAGTCTATGAACCACAACATATGAGTTACATCCATGTTGCCAACGTGACCATCAATAGCTCACCAGACACAACTACAACATGTCCAAATAGGAGGTAAACAAGGGCCCCCACACATGAGGCAGTGGATGTCACAATTTAGAAAACAGGAATGTTGAACCAGAGTTGCAATGGCTGCATGGAGCATGTGTGACAAGGGGGGGACAACCTTGGTAACAATGGTCATCATGATTAGCCCAGGTATGACAAGCAATGGGGCCCAATCCTGACACAGGGTACACATGACCTCACACTTTGCACAGACACGTCTGTGGAATGCACTTCAGAATGGATGAGAACATTTGCAGCTAGGGCTGCAGGTCAACCACACAAAAGCAAGAACCATTGCTAAATGTAATGAATTTAATCAAATATTTGTGGACAATACATAATCTGGGTGGAATGTAGGCAGAGTGTGTCAATCACAGTATGTACCAAATATGTACATGTCAGACATATGTGTAGTCCACACACAAGTCACCATAAACTCAAATTCTACATACGGAGACAGTTGTTGGGTAACATTTCCTAGATAGCATTGATCAGCCATCATCAACAATGCCTGAGGTGTGTATGTTGTCTTAAATGTAATGCTCTGAAAGACAACTACACACATCATATAAGTAAACACAATTCACAATCACAAACCAGAACTAATGCATTGTACTGAATGCCAAACATATGTGGATACACTGTTGTCACACATGCATGCATATGCACGACTTGCATCTATTTGCATGCTGTTGACTCTGTAACACACACATCAGTATAACAGACCAATCACAACCTCATCACATCGTTGCATGGACTACCACAGGTGGCCATACACAATATGCCACACTGCAGCACAGTCCATTTAATTTGTATGTTGATACAGGGTGCATCTATAGACATTGGAACAAAATCACGCAATCAAAAATTGAGTCAAAACAATTGACACAAATGCATCAAAAAACATCTGCAAACGCAAAGTATATGACACATGGGCCCTGTGCGTGAATTCCACCTCCGCACTCTTCTCAATTCTGATTTTCAGTGAATTTGACGCATAAAGGTAATGCATCATTTAAATAAGATGCACGCAGGTCACGGGTCCAAAATACTCACGCAAATATCATATGCGTCAAATAAATACACATATAACAGAAAATGTGATGCACGGGGACAGGAAGTGATGTAATAGGAAATCCTGTTTGCAAGCATGGTACAGTGGGTGTACTTTCACTTTCTCTTTACAGTCTGTGCCTCTTTTGACTGTGTAATTGTGTCCTGGAGTTGGTGGTGTAATATTTCTGCACTTTGTATCTGGTGGAGTTCCTCCTGTCATGTTTTTCTATTTTTGTCTGTACTTTGTCCCAGGGTCAGTAAATTTGTGAGTTTTTTTGTCTATAATTGTCCTTGTACTGTGGGGTGTCTGTCCGGGATAGTTGTTAAGTTGGGTTAGTTGGGATTAGTTTTTGGGCCTCACGTTTCCTTTATATTAGTTTATTTCTTTTACCTTGACACTTGTGGCCAACCTGTACTTGGATAATATATCTGGTAGGGGGAGGTTGACCAGGATGGGAGAGGAGGAGTTGGGTGGCTTTGTGTGGCTGGTAACTCACCACCTGCCGTTGATGTTGGAGATGGGGGGCTGGGTAATTCAAGGTTACAAGACCGAGGCGTGGCGGAAGCGGTGGGGCTAGGTGCTCCAACACCTGAAGAGGGTAATTCGGAGCACCAGGAATGGGCCTGCAGCTGAAGTATCACTGGGTAGCAGGGAGCAGTATCTGCTTGATCATCTTGGTGTGGTGAAGGGTGGCCCTGTTGGTGAGTCTCCCATTGGCATACTATTTACTGTTCACCGCTCTTGAATGATAGTAGCAGATGTGTTGGAGTGCTGTATGCAATGCATGTGGACAGGTTGCATGCAACCAGAATGAAGTGTAACTGCGCCAGTCTAGACATGGAGTTCACATGTCCTACCATTATAACAATGCAGGCCACCACTGGTGAAGTGACAAGATTTGAGGACCCAGAATTATCTAGTAAGTGTGACAATGTGTGTCCTGTGTAGTAATCGAGGGTTTGGTGCGAGTGAGTCATGTGTGTTGCACCCAATGCGAGATGTGATAAGCTGCCAAATGATCAGATATCAAAGTAGGCTGGATGGTGATATTGTGTCCCATTTAAAGGTTCCCCATGCATGAGCAGATAGTCATACCTTGTGAGGCTTGTAGTGCTCAATGGGCAGCATTGTGTAAACAAGGTGATAACAAGGCACAAGTAGGGCCATATGTGACTAAGAAGTGCAACGCTGTGAGAATATTGGCACTGGGACACTCCGTCATTCTGACAACACAGCGATGCCCCATTTTGAATCCAATTTGGTGCATCCCTGTATTGTAATGTATATTTAGGACTGGGTGGGCAATTGTCCCACAGCATGGTGCTTCATATTTTGCACTCCATTTACGTAACACTTATGTGGAATGTGATAGGCATGCATGCAGGTCAAGGCCAGATGTGTGCTGGCATGGATATGGGTGTGTAAGGAATTGTATTGGCAGATCAGGTATTGATGGGAGTCTACATCTGGACACATGAATGTAGATGTAATAGACCTATGGATACCAACTTCCTTCCTAGTTGGCAGCCCTCCTAACATATGGTCCATTCCCTGACTCCATGTATGAATGGGCATGCCTTGGTAGATGACCAGGACAGTTGAGCTGATAGATTGCATGGCTATCCCCCCTTAGGCACAGGGGGAGAGGAACAACAAATTTGTAGGTAGATGTGGTGCTCACACTGTAGGTGACAGTCACATTGATCATGCTTGCATGTGTACATATCAACACTGACCACTTATGGTTACCAACTGCATCCCGTACTCCCAATAACATATTCAAGTTACTGGTGAGGTATGGTTGGAAATTGACATAGATGATGAGGAATTTTGGGCCTGATCTATGTGAAGTTGATGCTACCTTTGCATTATTACACATGGCACAAAATCAATGCACACCTAATATGGTTTGGTTCCTAATCTTGTTGTGCGTCACTTTGGTGTCAATTAAATGATGTTAAGGCAGCATTGTCGTAGCATTTGTCAGGGCCATTGTCTTTTCCAGAATATGAGTTGGAGTGCATGTGCAATTAGATGTAGAGTGTAAACTAATAATCTGTACATACTCCACACATTGCTGACACTGATGGTTGCCTGTCTCAATTTAACAACTGCCAACATGAACAATAAGGAACTGCGGGACTTCCAGAGGAGTGCAGTCCACTATAGACACATCCTGGCAGTGGAATCTGGGTTCCGGAGGATGGCATGCCGCTATCTCAGAGAGAGATCCACCGGGGAATGGTGGGCATTCACCCAAGGGGGACCCACACTGACAGTAGCCACACAGCAAAGACCAGGCTCCACAGCTGTGCAGAGGGGCACAGCTGCTACCACCACAGCCCCAGCTGCAACACCGTCCATGTCTGTTTCAAAGCCCATACCACCTGCTGCCATGGACCAGAAAATGATCCAAGATCTGCAGAGGGATGTGACACTGGTCCTGATAAAGTGGGAGAGTCTGGAGAAGGAGGTGGCAGCAAACACGAAAAGACTTAAGTTCATCAAAAAAAATCTCAAGAGGGCAAAGCTGTAATTGGCTTTGAAACTGTCGCCCCCAGTTCTGTCCCCTCCCTCCTCATTTGTTTTAAAGTTTTATAGTAGATTTTAGGACGTAAGTGTCAGGTTGGATTAGGTTATTAGTTAAGTTAGGATAAGTGGGTTTGGGGGGGAGTTCTACTTTTCACATGTTACTTTGTGGGTGGGTGGGTGATTGGGTAATGTTGGGGCATAAATGTGTTGACAAAAATATATATATAATTTTTTTTTAAAATACCCCAAAAATATAGATTTGTTTGGTTGTAGTTAGTATATGTGTAGTTTAGTATATTGTCCTGCATGTGTCCCGTAATATAAGGGGTTTGGGGGGGGGCAATGTTTAGAAGGTGTTGTTAAATGTCTTAGCTAAGTTTAGCATAGGGTAGTCAGGGTCAGTTGTCGGTTAAGTATAGTTAGGATAGGTTAGGTTAGGATAGGTTTTCTTCATTCTCATTAGTTTAGTTTTATTCTTATTTTTAAAAAATTGGGTACTCCCTTACTTCATGTGTCATATGCTTGGGTCTCAGGGACTTCCCATGAGTGAACAGTGAAAATCATGTGTTGGCCTAGGGATTCCGTCCTGCATCCAAATCCTTCTCTTGGCATGTTCATCACTTGTTACAACTTAGCTGTCACATTGGCTGCTACAACACATTTACTTGTCTATGCATCTGCCATCCAGTGTACCCATCACTCAAGGTGACTATATTAACTTAGTATTTGACACGTAGGAGGGGTAATTCAGCTGTCAATGTGTGGGTCCTGAGTAGAAATGTTGGGCACTGTGGGACATCAGACAACAGCCTACATTTTCTATCATGCTAAACTGACCAGTGGCAATTACAGATGAGGTTAAGTACCTCTGTTTCACACCAATGTGTTCTACTGGTACTCCCAGCTGACGATATTGCCTGAGAACGGTTTCACAGCCATTCCTGCCATATGTAGTGGGTGAAGCATACATGTGTTCAACATTTTTGACGTACTCAGTGAATTGCCTGTAGGGGATGAGACCAGCATTGTCGTTCATCATGTAGAAACCTTGTGCGTAGATATGTGCCACCATATTCCTGCACTCTTTTACTGACACTGTGGGACTAAAGACATGTTACGCACATCACAATTCCTAAGCGTAGTAGATGTATCACAATACACAAAGACACGCTGATGGTGTAAGTGGTGTTTATTTACAAGTGTCGTAGTGCAGTATTTACAAAGTTCAGGTTTGTAACTCCATTGGTGAAATCCATCTAATTGTGACACAACACATGTCCAGGGTTGAGGTAAATGTCATGGGACATGCTTGGGTAAAGTGTTGTTCAGTGCAGGGAAACATAAATTGCCAACTGAAACGTGAGAGACAATTGCAGTCCATAGCAGAAAGGTCAACAGTGTGTCAGTGAAAAGTGCATATCTCCAACTGTGCTAACACTGGCATGATGTCAAGCACAGGACAAAGGAAAAATACTGCCCAGGTGGCATAGGCTGGTGCTACCGGGAGCTCCTATGGGTGAAGATGTTCTGTTCCACATCTTCATGCTCTGATGTGTGTGGTGTCTCCTCTGCCCTTGATGGAGGTGGTGGGGAGATAGAGGGAGAAACACACACTTCAGTGGTTGGAGATATGGACTCCCAATT
The DNA here is from genome assembly GCF_031143425.1 of Pleurodeles waltl. NCBI lineage: Eukaryota > Metazoa > Chordata > Amphibia > Caudata > Salamandridae > Pleurodeles > Pleurodeles waltl. Next base: position 414,023,723 of record NC_090437.1, on the reverse strand, counting down.
CCCGGCAGCTGCCATCTGTGGAACTACATCTGGCATCACTGCAGCAAGGAGGAGCTGCTGATTTTTGAGGATAGCAGCAACATCCCTGTGGTAGGCAGCTATGTCTGCCCTGACGGAGACCACTTCAAGATGCACAGAGTCCACCTTGCCCTCAATCCGACTGCTGCCAGTTAGGGAGGGCAGTTGTTGTGGCCTCTCCCTCATTGCAGCAGCAGTGCCCCTCAGACACTGTTGGACTCCATGCATTGGGGAGTGTGTGCCTCGTTTGGCTGCTGTCTGTTCCTTGGCTGTAATAATGCACGTGCGCATACTTTCTAGGCTGGCTGCCATAGTTTGCATCTCCACCCACACCTCCTTGGCCAGCTCCTGCTGGACTCCTACCACTGTCCTCTCAAAGCTGGTCCCTGTGTCCTCAGAGCCCTCAGCTGTGTCGTGCTGGCAGGTTGTACTATTGGGGTGTTGGATGGGGCCTGTGGGATGGCTTCTACATTAATACTCCTCCTTGCGACTGGAGGTGGTGTCTGGAGGGATAAGAGGACTTCTTGGAGGGTCTCTTGGCTGATGGTTGTAAGCTAGTCATCCAGGTCATCGGGCACTCAAGTACAGGCAGAGCCACAGGAGAGCCATCATCCTCTGCAATGAGATGGTATAAAATCAGTCTATCTGTGTTGTGGCAGTTGATATGTCACGTCACTGACTTGCTATTGGAGGCTCATTGTCATGTTAGTTGCCAAACATTGTTCTTGTACATAATGGTTGCAGTCTATCAGCCATATGCCCCACCTACGTGTCACATGAAGGGAAGCCCAGTTGGCGCAATTGGTCGTGTCATATCTTCTAGGTATGATGTATATCCTTTTTGTGGCTTGACACCATCTTGTCGTTGTCAACCTTCCCTATGCATCCACTTGTAGGGTGAGGCCTTGCAATGAGAGTTGCTGTGATGATGCCACAACACCACACATGGCACATGTCCCAGTCTAACATGTTTCACATACACCCATGCGGTGCTGAGACCTTGCACCACCCCAGGGATGGCATTGCCAGGACACTATGCTCTTGTTACCATCGATAGCTCCTCATGTTGATGTTTGTGTATGTGTGCTACATTGCATAGCACTCATGGAACTAGCAGAGTTCAATTTAATATTCTTTCTATGCAGGTGGGTTCGCCTTCCTAAACACCTTTGTCCTCCACCTCAATGCAGCCCTCCTTGCACTATGATACATGAGATGCAGAAAGTGGCAGTGCAGCTAATCTGACACAGGGATAGACCCAGGGATGGCCAGCATGGATATAAGATTTCTGCTGTGTACATCATTATGTATGTGACAGTGCCTGATGGTAAATTAGTCTATGGGCATTGCCAGTTAACAGGAGTTGAACTTAGGTCAGGGCATGATGCTAGTTTGATAGTGATTGTGCAGGTCGTCATACTGGTCCCTCATTTCAAGTGTGTAAGTCCTATGGGCACCTGACTGCCATTGTCTATTTGACCAGCCCCAACAGCAGAGGTGGTAGTGGCAACTGTTGTCAATGGGGAATGCCCCATGGGCCAATGGCCTGGCACTGACAGGTTTCCAGCAGCTTACAGACTGGCAATGCCAGCTGTCCTGTGACACCAGACCAGTATTACGTTCAACGCTATCCTCCAGGTCTGTTTCGGCATTACCACCAGCCTTTACATGGTGGTGAAACCCCCATGCAAAGATTGGTGGTAGTGTGGTGTGCCCCTGGGTGCCCCTGCACAGCCCATGGAACTGGCATGGGCAATGCAGGGGGTCCAATACCATGGCCTTTCTCCCTTTCCACTGCTGATTTACAGGGCTAAGTGCAGTGTGTCCTGTCACACCCAATGTACCCCAAAACTGCCACTGACTCTCTTTGATCCATCAACAATGTTTCACTAAGTGCCCCACAGAGCTGCCATGAGCAGACAGATTTCCACCCACCATCCCAACATGTGACTCATTCTGCCAACCAGGGTACACTGCACTGGCAGTCTTACCAACACCGCACTTGCCCATGCACCATCCCTCGCCCGCTGATCTGAAAATATACGCCATTATGTTCACAGTCATACCCCATGTGCTGTACGTGTGTGTTTATTTCCCCATTCCTATGTGTCCCAAATGGTTGTGTCAGAGTAGTTGTGGACTTAGCCTGTGACTGTTGTGACCTACTGATTACTATCTGTGGTACATAGTTTCTGTAGTCATTTCTGTTTAGCATTAAGATGTGTGGTTCAACACTACACCTGATTAGTTGGTCTGGGTAGTGGCATGTTACCAATAAAACAGGACCAGCCTACTATTCCTATTCCCACAGCGCCTGTTTAGTTCATTGTTCCTTGCACCCAAGGGGCATCCTAACTGCATGATGGAGTAGTGGCTGCCTTATGTGGATGTGTTGTCAATGTGTAGGGTGATGGTGCTACCGGCACGTCTGTGTACTGTTGAGACAGTTGCAATGACTTGTGTGCATTCAGATGCAGCACACATGTGTTTGGGCATTGAGGCAAGGCAATTTCAAGATGTTACTGCAAGGGACACCACCATGACGTTACCACAGGAATGGTATTGACTGACTACCTAGTCTCTGAAGTCTTGGTCGTGTTGGTAGGGTTGATATGACAATATAGAAGGGCTGTTGTGATGACACAACCAGAGGCACAGTGATTATACATGCCATCCATCCCATGTGTTGCATATGTACATGTAGGTATTTAGGCCTTCTAATCGATATATGTTGAGGTTGTTTATGTGTTATGGTGCATGGCACTACCAAGGCGTAGGTACATGTAGCTTATGTCAGCATGGTGCAACTTAATTAATGTGCAATGTGCCTTTCTGCTCTCCTTTGACATGTATTGTGTGTGTCCTATGTGCCTCTCCCTTCTTGCACTTAACATTTTAGCATTAATTTCCCTCATGCAACTTACCCTGCATTTGTGGTGTTTCCTGGTAGTTTGCGCTGCTCTATCCTGTGATTCCTGTGACAAGTTCCTCCGGCATGACCGCTGCAACCATCTCCTCCACCTCATCCAAGTCCTCTTGTGGTGGTGGACTCCTACCTCCAGTTTGCAGTGCTGCCTTCCAGTTCCTTGCTAATTTTTCCTTTGTCCTTCGCTTCCAGTCATGCCAGAGTTTCTTGCACTGCTCTTACGATTCTCCTGACCGCTGCCACACTGTTAATCTTGTCTACTATCAACTGCCAAATTGCCTCTCTCCTTCCAATTGGCAATTCTGAGGTGAGGAAGAGTTGATGTTGATGCTCCATCACCTCTCTCACCAGTATTTCATTCTCACACTGAAACAGCACTTTCTCTTTTTCTTCTCCCTTTCCTGGGTCCTGGCTGGCTGGGGTCTCCCTGGGGTCTCTCCTTGCTTCCTTGGTCCATTTTGCCTCTCCTTTGCACTGTTTTCTCCGTTAGCGTCTGTATTTGACGCTATTGCAGGGAAAAATGGTGCATTTCCATTTTGCGACATTTTTACATGTCGTAAAACGGATTAGAGTTATTTTTCTGGCATTAACGTCATTTTGCCTTACAACAAGGCGCAATGGTTTACGTTGAGGAAAATGACTCTAAACTATTTTAGCACCACCCAGCATCATAGTATAAATATGATGCCTGGGTGGCGTTAAATAATGGCGCTAGACAGCGCTAAACTTTTTTACGCAAAACTGCATTAGTGCAGTTTTGTGTCAAAAAGTATAAATCTGGCCCTGAATGTCTACTATGCCATTGATGTTTATGGATGACAATATCTAGTATTTATTTGACATCTTTCCACCTACAGCTATAGTACCTGAACACACTTCAGCTTTATTCCTCTGAGCAACTTTGTCTACCTCAGCATATGCCAGCCACACCAATGTCATTCTGTGGCTGAGCTACTTCTTTGTTAATTCCCGAGGGAACTACTGCCACCACGTCCATGGCCTTTTTCCTCTTCTTCTCCAAGTCCGCTTTTTGCCCCTCAACAGGCCCCTTTCATCCTTCCTCTTTGTTCTAAGTGGGTACTCCAAGAATGCCACACATCATATGGTACTTTATAAAGGGATCAGCTGGCTCTGTCTCATTCCTTCCCTCTTGACTATGTCTCTCTTGGACTACAGCCCACATCTGCAAGGTTTGGATTCCCTACAAACGGGTGCAGGGATTGAGTCAAGGTTATGGTTGCTGCACACAACTCACTGAGCATATCTGCTGATGTGGTGTCCCTGCTTTCTGAGTTACTAACAGCCACTAAAATGGTTCAGGAATGCAACAGTAATTCAAACCCAATTTTGCTCTTTTGAAAACACACTCAAGCATTCCAATAAGAAAAACGATATATATTTAAAAGTATTTTACTTCCAACAGTCTCATCCTGTTGCTTAGTACATCCGTAATAGCAACACAGAATATAATTGAAATAGCACGTTGGCAGACTGCTAGGGGTGAGAATGAGATGAACAGTTCTAACATACTTAGAATGTTCCTACCAGCCCACCGCCCTAAAACTACTTCTAGGTACTACATTATGAGAGGATAGAGTAGCTAACATGCCTTTAGATTTTCTTGGGGCCCAGGGTACTGCATACCTGTTCACAGCAGATCAGCTGTGCAGATTTCAGCCAGGAGAGCATGTTCCTTCTGAAGGAAAACACAGTCAGAAGGGCTCAGCTCCTCTCATCACTGAATCATCTCTTGGCATAAGAGAGGATGTTCTGGCAGTCTGGCAGGTCCAGTCATGATAGCCTGGTGCAAAGGCATCTCGAATTCAGTGGTCAATCCATGGGTTGATATAGGATTGACCACTGACCTTTAACCTACATTGGAGGACTTTCCAATAATCTGAGATATAACAGGTCTAGGCCATCATGATGAAAGTACGTTAACTCGGATTACATGATTATTTTACACATCTAGCTTCAAACCTTAAAATATAGAGATTGCATAGCTTATGGCAGACTGGTGTCTCCTAATGTCATAGCAAAGTCATTGTTTAAATTAAATGACATTTTCACAAGTTCTGTAAAAGATAATGACATGCTGAATGTGCACCAAAGGTAGACAGGCTAACTTTCGGAGTTTACAACATTCTTTGCTGTCTGCCTCTCCTCCTCTCACCTTCCTCTCAAGCCCTCCTCTGTGACCCATGGCCCCTTATTTATGGCTCCCTCTGCATTCTGCCCATTCCTTGTCTAAAGGCTCTCTTTAGGCGAGCATTCATTGTATTGTCCTAGCTGTAACCCCAGTCTGTACACATGTGTCCCTTTACACACATCAGTCCATGCCTTTCTCCTACTCTGTTGCTCCCTCTGCTTCAGTACCGACCATCCTCCCACTTTCAACCCCCTTAATATCACTGCCAAATCCAGTGGCGGCAGCTCCATCTTGCTCCCTGAACACTAGCCACAGAAACACTGTCAGAGCATGTGAATGTTCCCCTAGCTCTACAGTGGCCTTCATATCTTGCGTTATACAGACTCCCTCTTTATCCACCAAATGTAATCGTCCCACATTCCACCTTGTCTTGCCAGTACCCTTCCTCATATACCTAAACCAGTGCCCTCAGCATTTTTGTAAATTTGCCCCAGGACCTGTACCTAGCCCCTTGGACTAGAAGGAGATGCGTAGGCCCCCATGTTTGCTTTCCTTTCTCTGCCACTCTCTCTTCTACCAATACCTACACTGCTCTCCTCCCTGGTTCCTTACTTCCTGTGGCCGTATTCTCCAACTGCTTCTGTTAGAAGGCCCCAGACCCTCATCCGTGTCTGCTCATTCACCCGCAACCCTGTGTAACCATCAACCTTCATGCTCCAGTTTTCCTGCTGCCCTTTGCTTGGTCTGGCACATACAAGCCAGAACTGCCATTGGCGCCTTCTGAGACGCTGCCATTTTATCCTATCTGGATTCACATGCCTTGTGAAGGCGCCATGAGGGCCTGACTGACCTTTTTATGCCACCGGGCATTTCCCTGGTGGGCTGGAGGCCGGTTTTTTGAAAGCCCAGGGCTGCTCCTGCTGCTTTTGTAATTTTCCCCAGCTCCCTCCACCAGGTTAATTGCAGCAGGCACGGGAAGGCTTCACAAGAGATAGCAAGAGAGGAAGAAAGTGGGGAGGAAATGGAAAAAAGCGATCAGAGAGGGAGAAGAGAGAAAGGAGGGAAAGAGAGAGAATACATTAAAAGAGAGAAAGAGTGGAATGAGATAAAGTATGCGGAGCAAATGTGAGCATTTTTGCCAGGACAGGGCTGCTTTTAGTTCCTCGGTTCACCCCTGGTAGCCACCTAATAGCCAAAGACCCTGTAAAGCCACAGCCACTTCGAACTCCGACACAAAGCTTGAACTGCACCAGCTGAACAATGACTCCTTGCAGGAGGGAATGATTTATTTTCATTTAGAACAATAGAATGTTGAGAGCTCCACTGAAGACAATGGCGCAGCAGTGGCCTATATTAAATGGGATAGGCTCGCTGCACTGAATATTTCAAAGTTCTAATAACTAGCATCTGCCTTTCTCTTTGGATTCCTCTCCAAAATACATGGAGTAGTCAAAGGAAAGCGAAAGGCAGAGGCTGTGCTGCAGGACACTCCGAAGGCCTGCCCGGCCTCCTCCCAAACGCAGAGTCACTTGAGCATCAGAATGAGGGAGGGGGAATGCTGCTCTGCTCCTGGGTCTCTCTGGCTTGGCTGAACTACAAGTATTTTCAATGCAACGGGGCTCGCATTTGCTCAAGTTGAAGCTATTTGCGTTGTAAACTCCTAACTTAACTTTTCTTGCCACACAAATTAAAAGAAAAAAAGTCACAGCGCGATTGCGCTATGTAAAATGCAGCGCAATCGCGCTGAAATTTAAAACAAAAAAACTGAGCGCGATTGCGCTATGTAAACACCAGCGCGATCGCGCTGCGGGGAAAATTAACAGATAAAGTAGTCCAGCTCAACACATCGAGCCTCGTATGTTTCTAGTAGTTTACCGGTGCTATATCGGCCATTAAAGGCCAGCTCCCTTGTTAAAGGCCCTCGCCTTTGGCTCAGGCCTTTAACGCTGAAGCGGGCCTTTAATGGCTGGTATAGCCCACTATGGGGGGCTATAAAGCTATTGTAGAGCTGCCAGTTTTGGATAGGTTTACTGCATGTCATGACATCCCAGGCCCTGCCACTAATGCGAGGTGAGAGAGTTTCATGTCTTCCCCTCCAATTTTGCCCACTGTTTACTCCTTCAGATGTGAAGCTTGGCCCTTTATCATAACAAAGGTGACAGGGGCTTAATGCATGTAAGGAAAATGGCCCCCATCCCCTGTTTAGGAAGTGAAATACAGCTATAATTGAGCTGCAGTGGCCCCCTGAGGCCCTTTGGCCCCTGACATTTATGCACTTGCTGCACTATAGTTAGCTACACCCTTGATGTGGCCTTGCAAAATTCACTGACTTTAATTAATCTATGCTGCATTGTGGCTTTTTCCCTTTCAGAGGGTGTTCACATACAAGGAAAGTCCTGGCTTTGAGCAGAGAGTGTCAGAGTACAGTACAAACATCAAGGACAGGTGCTGTTTCATTCGGGCCTGAATCCAGTATATTTAACTAACCACAGTCTTTAATGAAATCCTTGTCTGTGTCCTTCATCATTATGGTGATCCAGCAGGCACCAGCAAGGTAGTTATTTCGCAAAGTGACATCACGTCAGGCTGACTTGAATATACACTTGTATTATATTTGTCTTTTTGATGAGTACATGCGGCAAAGCAGTACACAGCATATGGCACTACATAAGTAGAATAAAAACAAAAACATAATATTTATAGACTTTTTTAAATCCTAGGCACAACAAAGACTTTTGAAAGATACTGTTCCTAATTATTAGGGATTACCTGCACGTTGTTGGCAGGCATAAGTTCTTGGGTAATAATTATTTGAAAGCCCTTTTTAGGTTTGACTAGAATTGTCTTTATTTGCTTGCCCAGCTCAGCTCATGTCTTAACAAACAATCATTGGAAAAGTCAATAGGTCCGGAATGGCCACCAGCCTTTTGGCTTTAGCAATTCCTGTTTTGTACAATCATGGTTTCTGTAAAACCTTATTGTTGTGGAAGCTGCAGGGTCCTCATCAATCTAAAAACCACTGGCTAGGTCAAATATAGTTTTAATCTAAAAAACACATGTTACCATAGTAATATCTGGCACAAAGGAGAACTACTTTGTGTGTGAATGTGCATCTTGTGTAACAGAAGTATACTGTAACTCCTAGTGAAGTCAGCCAGTGGCTGAGGTGGGCTTGCAAACTGCCCCAGGATGCATGCTTTGGTGTGGACTTAAAATGGGAATGACATAGCCTAACAGAGGAAGTCTTGCTGAAAAACCCTACAACTACCCCCATTATACACATACTTTTAGTAAAATCAAAAGGTCTTAGCTTACACCAGAGTTAAAGTAGCCAAGCAAGCTGGCTTTGACTGCCGCCCTCTTGTGGTTGCTCATCTCTTTTTTTGTAATGATCTTTATTACAAATAGATAGAGAGCCTTGGAAAGACAGAGAGGGTTGTAGAGATATATAGTGTTGCATAGCTAGATAGAAAGACTGCTTGCTAGGTAAATAAGTGGATGGCTGCATAGATAGAGATGGGTGCATAGAAAGATAGATACGTAAATAGCTAAGGTTGCACCCATAGAGAAGGTTGCACACACAGAGAGGTTTGCATATATAGAGAGGGTTGCATACACAGATAGGGTTTTATAGCTAGATAGTGTTGCGTTGATGGATAGATAGATAGATAGATAGATAGATAGATAGATAGATAGATAGATAGATAGATAGATAGATAGATAACTGCATAGGTAATGTCTGCTAGTTTTTTAAATGCATTTTGTGGTTGCAAAGATAGATACCTAGATAAAAGTGGTTTCATAGATAGATACCTAGATAGAGAAGGTTGCTTACATAGACAGGGTTGCATACATTGAGAGGTTTGGATAGATAGATAGATAGATAGATAGATAGATAGATAGATAGATAGATAGATAGATAGATAGATTGGAATAAACAGCATAGCTTCCATTAGTAGCATACAAGTTAAATGTCCATATCAGCACAACATACAAGAGCACTGAAAAAAACTGGAAAGCCATACAAGCAGGACATACAGAATAAAATGGCTTACAAGTATAGCTGCATTCCTCAATTAAAATACATACATACCAGCATGACATACAGAAGTGCAGTCATAAATGCACTTCATTGAGTGCATACTAAAAAGAGAGCAACTTTATAAAGAACAGTTTCAAATGGACACTATCTGCTATGATGTGAAATAGTAGCAGTGAGATAAACAAAGGCTACCCAAATAGAATTTACAGCAGCATTAGCAGAAAACAGCAACTAATAAAGCTGGAATATGTCCTCTGCTTGTTCTGCTATCACCCCAGGCTCTAAACACAAAAGTAAAATACCAATGTAATAATTCTTAACTAAAAACAAACTCTTGCCCTGAATGGAACAACGTTCTTTGTGGATGTGCTCCTTGTGAGCAATCAAAATGTATTCACCGAAAGTGATGTTAGCTAGTTCCTGCCTTAGACTGACCCATGTGGCCTGTTCTCTATGATGTAATGGGTGGAAGCAAAATGCAGATGACACAACAACATACCAATGACTGAAGAGAGCTGGCTGAAAGCCTATATATATATATATATATATATATATATATATATATATATATGGTACATCACTTGGAAGGAGCAGGAATACACCATATTTAAGGAATATGGAGCATTCCTGTCTTTTCCTCCTACGCTGGTGCACAATGGGCTGCCTAGCACCAACACAGGCATCTTTTTACCATGGTGCAAGGGTGCCTCCCTTGCATGCAGGATTATTTTTGTGGTGGACATGGCACTTTCCTACACAAAAACAATCCTGGTAGGCTTTTTCCTCTTTGTATGTGTGCTGCAAAATGCACAAAGCACAAAGGGGAAAAAAAAAAAAAAAAAATGATATTTCTTGTTGCTGCGTCTCACATGGTAGGCACAAGGTTTTGGCGCATCCTCAGAATTACCAGGGTTGCTAAATCTGGGATGTGTCAAAATCCAGGGTGATACCCCGAAACTGGTCCCAGGATGCTTGTTTCCGGTCCAGGGATGACCTAGCCTGGCAGCTCAGGCTGGACTGTTCCCATGGGGAGCAGGGTCAAGACTGATTTGCATATGGCTGGGTCCTAACAGGGGTGACATGGTGAGCAAAAGAACAATGGATCAAATCAAGATCTGTGACTGGGGAGGAGTGTTTCAAAAAAATCAGTAGTCCGTCCTTCATCCTTTTGTGTTGCTAACGTTTGCTATCGCCTGATGCAATTGTTTGAATCTTTCTTGCATTATAATATGCCATTAATATTTATGAGAATTTTTGGTGATTATTCAATACTGATGTAGTTTAAATATTATATTGTAATCATGCTTTTAACCCATTGCTTGTTTTTTTAAGTATCTTACATGTAAGCACTTTTTAAAATTAATATATACTGAGAAGAACTCTGGAACAGCCTCCACAGTAGCTGCAGGCACAGCAAGGGACCACAGTGGCAATCACAACTGTAATGACAGTGGAACAGCAATAGCAACAGCTGCCAGCATAGCAGGGACTAAAGCTCCAGCAGAGACCACAGCAGGCACAACAGCATTGCACTTGTTGTGCCTCACCGAAAAGAATCAACAAGCATTGGCAAGGCGAAGAGGTGTGGTTATAATGTGCAAAACATGTAAGCACAGACGTCCACAAATCCTTCTGTATAGGTATACTGCAAGGCAAGAATATACATATACAAATGTTTCCGTAAAGTTTACTGCAGATTTGAACTGCCTACGATAAGTCATTATTATTGTTCAAAATATACTATACCAAACACCTGAAAGCTGCCTGCTCAAATATAAAAAATACAATGCACAATTACTTATAAAGGGCCAGTGGGGGAAATAGTTATTTCGATAAAAGTGAATGCCTCGGTCCAATTGAAACTCCTTCGAATGAACTTCCAAGAATGCCAATTTACTTCACAAATAGAGGGATATATCTCCAATCAAACATATACCACAGAATGACACGTGAGAAACTAGCAAACATTAACGTAATAAAGCATTCACTTTTTGTTTTTGCTTTGACAGACGCTTGAATGGCGTTGGTTCAAACTTGGAAAGTAACAACTGGTACAGCAGAAGTGTCATTCACAGCTATAAGAAGCGTTATCCGAGCAGGCACTGGCTTCACAGTAGCTGGGAGCATCATCCGTCTGGGAAACAGGCATTGAGCTACAGGTGTTGTCTGTGTCGTTGCTAAAATCCTGGTGGAGGTCGATTTGATGACCAAAGTGGTGACAGTCGACAAGCGGATGGTGGTGTCCAGGATCCACGGCCCCATGTACAGTGATGCAATCTGTTGCTGATTGAAAAGGATTATGGGTAAATGGTTCACTTGCGTCTTCAGATTTCATTGAATACACGTATTGCTGTGTGCGGCTTCCAGGTGTGGTGCTGTGAACTGCTCTGCAGGCTAAGCTACAGATGAAGAGACATATGAAAAAAATACCTAATATTATCATCACAATAAAAGGGATGGGAAAACCCTCCATCCCTGAAGCCGTAAAAACACAAATGCAGAAAGGGAAAAAATGAAAAGTCTTTTCTGCTTCCGCACAAGTGCAACCAATGGCGCTGTGTGTTCTATTGATGAGTGTGATAATTTTGAGGGGAGAATACGCTTCTCTTATCTCAGCAATCCATCAGGACCCAGCTTCCGGAGTTTTTTTGTTCAGGTCTTCCTCGACCACTTTGATGTTCTAAAAAAATAAAATGTCATTTAATTTTAAATTATCAGCAGTTTATAAGAATAATAGACTACTAATGTCTAGGGGATGAGTTTAAGTAAACAGTCTTTGTAGGATGCCGTACTTAAGGATTCTAAAAAGTCAATGTTAAAATTACAATTAGTTAAGGAAAAAATAGAGATGCTCCAATAACTCTAGCAAATGTAGTTACATATTGTTACTCCAGTATTGCTGATCCACTGAAAAGCGCAACAAATAAGAGCCAATTTGCACTGGGTCCCCATCATACCGTGCAGAACAGATTCAGTTGTGAGTCTGTCCTTAGATAGGCATTTTAAAAACGAAGGGGCTTATTTACAAGAAGCTTGTGCCGCTGTTGCATCATTTTTTTGACGCACCAGCGGATTTTGTGGCTCCATATTTACTTGGTGACACTTTTGGTCAGATGCACCATGTTTTTTGATGCCTGATCAGAAAAAACCTGTGCGAGAGCCAGCTGTGTCACACAGATTTTAATGTTTGCAGAATGTGATTTCCATCGGAAGAACCCACTTACTACTGATGCAGTGATATCTACAAGTTTTTCATTGTGTGATGCTTCTGCAAGATGCCTCTCGCAAAGCCTGTGAATTCCTACACCTCCATAACCAAGGCATAGGACCTGACGCAGTGGCTTTGTAACAGGAATCTGACCATCTGAAGTCCCTTTACACACTGGAATATGTCTGTATTTCACATCCCCACTAGTTGTAGTAGGTCTATGCATGTGACAATCATAATGTAGGGCCCTTGACCAAGCTGTGACCATGGCACCTATGATGTCATCATCCACTGGAGCAAGGCAATGTGATGTTGGGTACTACTTGTAAGGGATAGGTCAGGATGGTCACTTTTCCATGGAGGAATGGGTCCCCAAGTCCAGGTCAGCTTACACTAGAAGACAACAGGTAAGTACACACATAAGGTAGGTAATACATGTATTGCCACATTACATGACATCATATACTTGTATTCACTCACATAACACTGTCACTCACTATGTCACACATACTCAGGTCTCCACATACACATAAGTAGACTATACCCATGGTAATGTGACACGTATCCATATTGCTTATGCTACATTCAAGACCAATTTGAGATTGTACAAGGTCTATTCCACCATCTTACAGTCTTTTACATGGGCCCAGCACATTAGGCTACTTGCGTCAGTCAGAACTGACTCATCAACTCAGATTTTTGAGCACCACTGAAATTGCCACAGTTGTGAGACAAACTTCAGCAATGCACCACTTTTAAAGCTGATGCGTTGTGGCAGAGTTCTCACTGATGCGTCAGTATTTCGGACGCATCCTTGGATCCTTGCACCATGGAGCCTCATATTGTTGATACAACAAGTCCATGTTGTTGTAACCTGTCTTGACACAGCACAACTTTTTTTGATGCATCGCTGCCACAATGCAGCGATAGGTCAATCCTTGTAAGTGAGGTCCTAAAATATGATCGATTAAATGCTTGAATTAATTTCAGTTATTAGTAATTACTCTGGTCAATCATTTTTTACTCTTTGATCAATGCAGGCAGTTAATAGTCAACCATCTGCAAAACAGTCTTGGCCCAACCTAAAAAGGAAAAGTCGAGCCAAATTGCTCAACGATGTCCCCTCTGCGCTAGGAACACAAGCCACCTCAGACATGCTTCTGCCTTGTGGGCCTCACCAGAGAGCTTTGGCTGAAGTTTTATTGGAACAAAAAGTCCCATGTTTGGGCATGCCTGTTACGCTTACAGCGTCAGTTACAAAAACAAACAAGCACTGGCAAACCCAATAGGGCTCACCTATACAAGACCTTTTGGATTTGGCACTGTTTTTACCATGTACACCCGTGTGATTTCTGTTCAGCATGGCTAACAGTTAATGTGTGGAGTGTCAGAGTGGAGTGGGGAAATAGAGTGTCAGAGGGTGAAGTAGGAGGAGTAGAGTGTAGGAGAGTTGAGTGTAGGGGAGTAAAGCTCAGTGGCAGAGAGCATCGTAAAGTGGAGTGGGGTTGATTAACGTGAGTGGGTTGAAGTGGAGTGTGGTAGTGGGGTGAATTGGAGTAGAGTGGGTGGATTGGATTACAATGAGGTGAAGTGGAATGGGGTGGACTGCACTGAGGTGAGGTGAACTGAATTGGATTGGCGTGGGGTGGGGTGGGATGGATTGGAGTAGAGTGGGCTGGACTGGAGTGGGGTGGACTTGAGTGGGGTTGACTAGATTGGGGTTTATTGGTGTTGGGTGGACTGGAATGGGGTAGACTGGATTGGGGTGGGCTGGATTGGGGTGGATTGGATTGGAATGGATCTGATTAGGATGGATCAGATTGGGGTGGATTGGAGGGAGATAGATTGGACAGAGGGGGTGGATTGGACTGAGTGGAGTGGATTGGATTGAGGGGGGTGGATTAGGGTGGGGTGCATTTGATTGAGTGTGGGGGATTGGATTGGGGTGGGGTGGATTGGTTTGGAGTGGGGTGGGGTGGTTTGGAATGGGGTGAATTGGACTGGAATGGGGTGGAATGGGTTGGAGTCAGTTGGATCAGAGTAGGGTGGACTGGATTGGAGTGGGGTGGATTCGATTGGTTTAGGGTTGAATGATAGGCGTAGAGTGGACTGGATTGGAGTGGGATAGATTAAGGTGGTTTGGAGTGGGGTGGATTGGACTTGAGTAAGGTGGATTCATGTGGACTGGAGTGGGGTGGATTAAAGTTGGTTGTATTGGAGTGGGATGGATTGGGGTGGTTTGAGTAGATGGAACAGAAGTAAGGTGGATTGAGTAGTAGTGGACTTGACTGGAGTGGGGGGATTAGAGTGGGGTGGAATTAATTTAAGTGGGTGGATTGGGGTGGGGTGGTTTGGAGTGAGTGGATCGAACTGGAGTTGGGTGGACTGGACTGGAGTGGGCAGTATTGGGGTGGAGTGGGGTGGGGTGGATTGGAATGGGGTGATTGGGTTGGAGTGGGGTAGACTGAACTGGGCTGGATTGGTGTAGGGTACATTTGATTGGTGTGGTGTGTACTGTGGTGGATTGGAGTGGGGTAAATTGGGATGGGGTAGATTTGGACAGATTGGAGTGGGGTACATGGGAGTGGGGCCTATTGTTTTGGATTAAAGTGGGGCAGATTGCTTTGGGCTGGAATGGGGCACATTGTTTTGGAGTAATGCAGATTGTTTTGGATTGGAGTGGGGCAGATTGATTTTGAGCAGTGCAGACTGTTTTGGATTGGAGAGGGGCGAATTAGAGTTGTTCTGTGCAAACCTGAATTCCACGTTTTCGGATGGGGTGATGACAATTCCCCAATCTCAGTGAGGACTAAAGTGACCGCGATGAAGAGTACATTGCCCTCTCGCGAGTCCTCAAGGGTAAGGAGGTTTGGGAAGAGAATATAACAGCTTCTGCTCCATGGACTGCAGAATCGGACTGCGTGTCGTGGTAGGCGCCAGGACTTCTGATTTCTCAAAATACTGGACTCTTGGTTTTTAGGGTTCTAGGGTTTCCCTAAGGGTAAACAAGTCTTGTCCCATTTTTACAATACTTTCGCCGAGTCTCTGAAACAATGTCCAAACTCAAAAACAATCAATTTGACTAAAGGGCTTCTTTTCTTGTTCGGGAGTAATCCTTGCCCATAATAGTTTTGATAAACTTGCTCTATTTCCGATCTCCTAATGCTCAGGGGAGCACCTGTGACAGGAAATGCATCTTTCATTAATGTCTGTTTAGCGTTATCTTGGATTCCCACCCAAACAATAAATAAGACTAGTTATTTTTGTCATAAATTATTTAAAAGACAGAGCTCTGTTTTGCTTAATCGATTTTAGTGCAGCTCGTATTAAGCAATTAATCTTTCTTTACCTTGAATTGAAGTTATTTGCTTGAAAACTTCAGAAGAACCCAAACTGGGGTATTCACCTTTCCTATTTTCTCTCTTTTATAGGAAATACTGGATCATTGGCAGGAGTCGGAAGAGGAGAGCCGGGACTCCCCAGTAAGCTGACCGGAGGGCGAGGATCGCTGGAACTCGACTGGAGGGTGTCCAGAGAACGGGAAATGCTGGAACTTGACTGGAAGCAAGCTGGAGGACAAGGAGCTTGACTTGACCGAAGACAGGTGAGCGGAGCAATAGGTATGAAGCCAAGCAAGCTCTCAGACTCACAAGCAGCCTTAAATAATCAAATGTGCACATGTGCCTGTTGGCAGATGATTGCTTGTTAAAGAAATTAGCAATTATCCTTCTGATCGTGGCACATGTTCAATACATTTTACATTGTGAAGAGCACTGGTTTTGGCAGTTACAGTTGGATCAGGTGGAAAGGAAGATGATTCCTTGTTAAGGAAATGAGAAATTATTCTTCTGATTGTGGCACATGTTCAATACAGATCACACTGTGAAGAGCGCATATTTTGGCAGTTACGGTTGACACAAGTTTAGTAGGTGGGATACAATGTGCACATCTAACAAGCATTGGGTATTGTAAGCCTGATATTCAAGGACGTGATGACTATATCCAAATACGTCTGAGTTGCAAGTAATAGCACTGTACTGCAATCAAGCTCTTGGACATGCTAGTGTACCTACAACAGGAGTCGGGCAGACTGGAGTGGGGCAGATTAGATTGGGGAGGATTGGGTGGACTGGAGTGGGGTGGATTAGAGTGGATTGGATTGAACTGGGCTGGATTGGTGTAGGGTACATTTGATTGGTGTGGTGTGTACTGTGGTGGATTGGAGTGGGGTAAATTGGGATGGGGTAGATTTGGACAGATTGGAGTGGGGTACATGGGAGTGGGGCCTATTGTTTTGGATTAAAGTGGGGCAGATTACTTTGGGCTGGAATGGGGCACATTGTTTTGGAGTAGTGCAGATTGTTTTGGATTGGAGTGGGGCAGATTGATTTTGTGCAGTGCAGACTGTTTTGGATTGGAGAGGGGCGAATTAGAGTTGTTCTGTGCAAACCTGAATTCCACGTTTTCGGATGGGGTGATGACAATTCCCCAATCTCAGTGAGGACTAAAGTGACCGCGATGAAGAGTACATTGCCCTCTCGCGAGTCCTCAAGGGTAAGGAGGTTTGGGAAGAGAAAATAACAGCTTCTGCTCCATGGACTGCAGAATCGGACTGCGTGTCGTGGTAGGCGCCAGGACTTCTGATTTCTCAAAATACTGGACTCTTGGTTTTTAGGATTCTAGGGTTTCCATAAGGTTAAACAAGTCTTGTCCCATTTTTACAATACTTTCGCAGAGTCTCTGAAACAATGTCCAAACTCAAAAACAATCAATTTGACTAAAGGGCTTCTTTTCTTGTTCGGGAGTAATCCTTGCCCATAATAGTTTTGATAAACTTGCTCTATTTCCGATCTCCTAATGCTCAGGGGAACACCTGTGACAGGAAATGCATCTTTCATTAATGTCTGTTTAGCGGTATCTTGGATTCCCACCCAAACAATAAATAACACTAGTTCTTTTTGTCATAAATTATTTAAAAGACAGAGCTCTGTTTTGCTTAATCGATTTTAGTGCAGCTCGTATTAAGCAATTAATCTTTCTTTACCTTGAATTGAAGTTATTTGCTTGAAAACTTCAGAAGAGCCCAAACTGGGGTTTTCACCTTTCTTATTTTCTCTTTTTTCTAGGAAATACTGGATCATTGGCAGAAGTCGGAAGAGGAGAGCCGGGACTCCCCAGTAAGCTGACCAGAGGGCGAGTATCACTGGAACTCGACTGGAGGCTGTCCAGGGAACAGGAAATGCTGGAACTTTACTGGAAGCAAGCTGGAGGACAAGGAGCTTAACTTGACCGAAGACAGGTGAGCGGACCAATAGGTATGAAGCCAAGCAAGCTCTCAGACTCCCAAGCAGCCTTAAATAATCAAATGTGCACATGTGCCTTTTGGCAGATGATTGCTTGTTAAGGAAATTAGCAATTATCCTCCTGATCGTGGCACATGTTCAATACATATTACATTGTGAAGATCACTGGTTTTGGCAGTTACAGTTGGATCAGGTGGAAAGGAAGATGATTCCTTGTTAAGGAAATGAGAAATTATTCTGCTGATTGTGGCACATGTTCAATACAGATCACACTGTGAAGAGCGCATGTTTTGGCAGTTATGGTTGACACAAGTTTAGTAGGTGGGATACAATGTGCACAATCAACAAGCATTGGTTATAATGAACGAGACATCTAACAAGCATTGGTTATTGTAAGCCTGATATTCAAGGATGTGATGACTATATCAAAATAAGTCTGAGTTGCAAGCAATAGCACCATACTGCAATCAAGCTCTTGGACATGCTAGTGTACCTACAACAGGAGTGGGGCAGATTGGAATGAGGCAGATTAGATTGGGGAGGATTGGGTGGACTGGAGTGGGGTGGATTAGAGTGGATTGGATTGGAGAGGGGTGGTTTAGTGTGGGGAGACGTGGGGTGGATTGGTGTGGATTGGAGTGGGGCAGATTGGAGTGGGTTGGGGTGGATTGGCACAATTATGTGCTAAAGCATAATTTCAGAAATTAAACATAAGAAAGCAACAATGTCGCTTTGTAATACTTAGAACAAGATAATCGGCATCTTTTGAGAACAGCGGCCATTAGTAAAAACAAACAAAAACATGAGTGCAAAGTGAGAAAAGACGGCAAAATAAAAGAAAAATAGTTATAGAAAGTAAAACTTTGCAGTTTTGTTTGTCCTGTTGGGCACATGTATGCCAGTCACAAGCCTTCTGTTTCTAGGGCACTAGAAGTTGAAAAGAACAAAATAGTACCTCATTCATGTCAGGAGCAGCGGACGGGTACTGATTAAGTTGAATCAATCAGTGCTTTGTCCCTGCTCCACAGAGAGGAATGGAAATGATGCTTGGCCTGCAGCGATGAATTACAAAGCTATAAAAAGAGTGCCACACAAGCCAACAAATGGTAAGTAACAAGCAGGCTCCAAGCCCTTTACAGTACACAACTGAGTCTCACAAGTGAGATGCATGTGCTAGTGCATGCACTCGCAGACTTGGCCCTAAAAAGTGGTGGATGGTACACTTGAACTATTTGCAGCCACTGGTAATGATTCTGGGCCACATTCCAGTCAGTCATTTGTTTGCTGACTGCATCCCAAAAGACAGGAACCAAGCATCTATAAATAAGCCTTGATCCCACTCCTAATACATCAGCTTTCAATAACCTACTAGACCACAGCCTTACTTTCTTAACCGCATATCTATGTGCCAACATTTTCACAGGAGCCAAATGGTATGGTATGAGGTGTGATAGAGGGCAACCTGGGGACTAGCAAGGTTTGGTGAGCAGAAAAAAATATGCATGGGAGACGGAGTCATAAGGCAGTTTTATTCCACCCCATCCTACTCTAAGTTAGACTCCTAGATTCTTTAAGAGATATAGATCCGAGCAGAAATCGAGTTTATCAAATGCGATTATCTTAGTTTCAATCCTTTGACCTCCTCTAGAGCTTTAGGGCTCACATGCAGTACATTTAGTGAGTACAAAGAGAGTGCCCAGGTATCCAAATAGAATTTAAATAGTACTGGGACACAAAACATCAGTATCCCCCAAAGGAGCTACCACGTATGCGTCCATCCCACCATGACCCAGAGAAAATGTCTCACAGTCTCCTGTTACCTCCACAAAAGGCTCAACTGAATTAGTGCAATCAAT
Source organism: Pleurodeles waltl (assembly GCF_031143425.1). Lineage (NCBI taxonomy): Eukaryota > Metazoa > Chordata > Amphibia > Caudata > Salamandridae > Pleurodeles > Pleurodeles waltl. The sequence goes on along the minus strand of NC_090437.1, from coordinate 414,004,221 downwards.
AAAAAACAAGAATGTACTGAGTTAGGCATCTATCCCAAATTCACTCCCACTGCTAGACAGGGTCCAATGTTTAGGTATTAGACCTGGCTGTATAGGGGTTCACAATTAATCCTACTTTTATTACTTTGAAAACATAGGTTGGTAGTGAAGGCTTCAATAAATATCTGGACATGTTCCCCATTTTCCTATGGACGGAATTCTTTGGTCCTGGCCATCAGAACCACTCCTACAATAATTGTAAAGTAGTAAGCGAGCTGGAAACCATGAAACAGAAAATGTCCCAGCTTCTCCATTTGAACAAAATGGTATTCTCTTTGCCAATCATGTTGGCCCCTACTCCTGTTTCTTGTAAAGATTGGGATTATTTGAAATCAGGCTAGTTGCCCATAGTATGTGGATAATAAGAAAACTGGACAAGAACTGAACACAAATTGGATATTACCCCTGGTGAGACAGTACCCAGTCTCATAAGCTACTCCTAAATGTGTCATAGTTGTAGAGTTACGGACCTTGAAACAAACAGTCCTGGATTGCATTCTTGGTTCTCCTTCTGGACCAATATGTTTGCACTTTGTCCCCTTATCTGCAGTTATGTGAAAATATTGGAGCAAGCTCTTCTGTAAAGATTTGCCACCAATGACATTTCCCAGGACAGAGCTGCAACACACTTTTGGTTCATCTATGAGCAGGAATAAATCATATGCTCATGGATGAATGGGAGATAGTCGGCAGGTAATGACTGCTTGGCCATCAATACCCCTAATTTAATTAAATACATGACACTCTTTATGCTGACAAGATGACTCAGTGATTTGAATGCTCACTAATGACAAACACAGTCATCAAGTGGTCACCATCAGTTTGAATTCCAGCAAGCCAGCCTTTCATTCTTCTGACGTCAGTATTTAAAGTACCATAAACTAGATAAAAATGAATGTCTGTTATTTACAACTGTTATAAACAATATTGACTGCTATGTGAAAATATTATTATTGTTTATTTAGTCCAAAAATTATATTTATGGTCTAACATTATGATAACTATATAGCTGTGTGAAATTCTTAAAGTTCCAAAACATTTCTTACTAGTGTAAAGTACATTCTTTAAGTCCCAAAGTATCTGTGGATAGATGCAAATGTTTGCCTTCCTTTTCAGAAAAAAATTGTGAATAGAATATGTATTGTTCTTGTAGTCACCAAATGAGTGACCCTATATAACTACCCGGTTTGAGCCTGTTTGATGAAAATTCAGCCTTTGAGTAACCTTTTAAGTATACTAACATTGTAATCATGTACTCCTTCAGTCCTAGGAAAGAAGAACCCTGGGGTAGTCCCCTCAGAGGCAGGGGCATAGCTTCAGTGGGGTTTTGGTGTGTCCATCCCGCTAATAAATGTATTTTGCAGTAAATAGTTGGGCACAGGTGCTTTCAGTTGGGTATGGTGACGTGTCTGTCGGTTTTCAACAAGGATTTTTATATGCATACACAGTCTAAAACAAACACACACACTCTCTAGCATCTTTGTTTTGAATTTCTTTAAAAAATGCTGGTTATTTTACAAAATATTATGTTTAAGTTCCCCTAACAATCCACACTGCTCTCCCTTTCCACTGCCTCCTAGGCCCTCTTCATGTCCTGCTTCTCAGACAATGTATGATAATAAGATATGCCAGTGCGAGTGTTGGGAGATATAAAGCTCTGGCTGGAGCAGCTGGAAAAGGTCTCTGGAGCTGCTGCAGGGCTACTGCGTGGGACCACTTGGAAAAGCACTGTACAGGTATGTTTAAAGGTGAATCCTGGGGTCCCCATGGAGTGTCAAGGTCGCAAGGGGTAGAGGACCCTGAGAGCACAGTTAGATCTTTGGTGAAGCGCACAGGGCGGCCGGGTGCAGAGAGAATCAATGAGCCAGAAGCAGTGTGCAAAGAGGTCCATAGAAGCAGAAGGGAGGGAGGGTTTTAGGTTCGCTTACATGTCAGCAGGGGCACTCTGGTGGAAGGTCCTGGTGGTTTCTGAAGTCCCTCGACTGGGGCTTATTCCTGGTCCTTTTACAGCCAGAAGTGGACTGTCTTTCCGGGTGTTCGACGTAAAGTGACTACTACCCCGGAAATGGTACTGTTCGGCCGCTGGAGGGTGCAGTGCCAGCAAACATAGCACACTGGCAGGGTTTGTCCTCGCAGTTTGTGGTGTGAAGTTTAGTTTGGATGCAGTGTCTGGTTCAACGGGCAGCAGCTGGTCAGTGAAGTGGACCTCACTGGTTTGTTGGTTTCTTGGGGTTGCAGAGTTGCAGAGTTGCACTCTGGAAGGAGATCTTTGGCAAGTTTTGAAGAGGGAAGTGTAGCGTGGGTGATGTACAGAGTACAGGAAAACGAAAAGAACACTTTACATCCAAATTGTAGATTCTTCTTTATTCTAAGGTAAAGATCCACGACAGCAAAAGAAGTCCTGACAAGTCCAGAGCCAGAGTCCAACTGCTCTTGACTCTGGAATCTCACCAGCACTCCGATGCTATGTGGAATAGAGAACATAGAATATAGAACACAGACAAAGTAAATGTGACACAAACCAAGTAACATATTACATCATTTCCCCCTTTAAACTAAACAAAACTGACAACAAAAATAAAGCTATAATCTTTTCCTAATCAAAACAATGTAACACAAAATCATTAAACTTGGATGGTATTTTAACCACTCTGTTACTACGGGTACACTTCTCATTAGAACAGTCACGTACAATAGCATTGCCTGTAATATTAGGAGAAACATCCTTCTCAAAAGAGATGGGTAATTTGTCAGAATCAGCAGGATCACTTGCTTCACCAGTTTGCACTGTAATTTCCTCACCTCTTGAGCAAGAAGATGTACTAGGGTAAGCAGGGCCAACATGATGAAACAGAACTCCTGAACCATCATTGTTTCTTTCTGAGTAAACGGTCTTAAAGATCTGAGCCTGTCTGTCAGTGATGGGAACCACACTATTTCTATTCCACCAACCCTTTCCCTCTAACAAAACAGAGGCTTTGGTCACTTTTAACACTTTAACTGGCAGGGAGTATCTGGATTCTCCTTTGGCAACTCTTTGAGGTTTCTTGATAAGGACCCAATCGTGTACATTCAACTCTGTGACCTTGACATTGTTTCTCATGTCATAATTATTTTTTTGAATTATTTGTTTCCCTCTGACACGATCTCTCATCACACTCATGGCAAATTCAGACCTATCTGCCTTTTCACTAATGGAGTTGGCTAACCATGCCGGCACAAGCTTGGACCTTGATTCCCTACCTCTTAGTAGCTTAAAAGGGGAAATACCCGTAGTGGAATGTGGTGTGTTTAGATAAGCCCATACTTTTTCTCTTAAAAAATCTCTAACATTACAATTACTAGCCAAAGCAGTCTGAATACCTTCTTTCAATATTCTATTAGCCCTCTCTACCAATCCATTAGAGGCAGGACTATAAAAAGCCACTTGTAAATGTTGAATACTGAACCTTTCAAGGAAAACTGCCATTTTCCTTGAAGTAAAATGTACTCCATTATCAGAAACAATCACTGATGGAGACCCTTCCAAAACAAATAAATCTGTCAAAAATCGAATTGCAGAATCTGTATCCGTACTATCCACAAAAGAATAATATATCCACTTAGAATGATAATCAATAGCCACAATCATATACTTCATATCTTTAGGTAATAGATCAAAAGGACCAGAGAAATCCAAAGCAATCTTCTCCCATGGTTTGTTTGGTAGAGCAACAGTATGCAAGGGCTTCACACTGTTTCTCCAATGTTTATCAGACACAAGACACGATGGACATAGAATGATGAATTCTGCGACTTGTTTATCCATATTGGGCCACCAATATTTTTCCTTCAAAATTTTACATGTGGCAGAAATACCCATATGACCCTGATGTGCTACTTCAATTAATCTAGGTCTCAATCCTTTAGGAGGCACACACACAGATCCCCTCATGCAAAAACCATTCTCGCAAGATAATTCCATTTCAAGTTGTTTAAAAGTGCTTAACCCTCCAGGATATGACTTTTTGTTGGGCCAACCATGCTTGATATAATGTAGTACTTGAGACAATAAAGTATCATTGACCATGGCAGACTCCCACTCTTTTTGTGAAAAAATGCCATCAGAAAAAGAAATTAAATCTAAAACTCCTATCACACATTCTGTGTCTTGATCATCTTCAACCTCTGTGGTGTAAGGCAGTGGTAGTCTGGATAAACAGTCCGCTCTCACATTTCTACCACCATTAATATATTTGACCTCAACATTGTACTCTTGCAGTTTAGATAAAAGACGCACCAGTCGGGCAGACGCTTTACCTAGACCATTGCCATTCAATAAAAATACCAAAGGTTTATGGTCCGTGAACATTTCAAAATGAGTTCCCCAAATATACGTTTTAAACTTTTGAACAGCCCAAACACACGCTAAGGCCTCCCTTTCAATAGTGCTGTAATTACATTCAGCACTAGAAAGAGCTCTAGATGCAAACGCAACAGTATGTTCCTGCCCTTCTTGCCACTGTCCAAAAACTGCCCCCAACCCCTTAAGGCTGGCATCCACTGTTATGAAAGACTTAGCAGATGGAATGAACGATTTCAAAGTAGGAGTAGATAAAACAACATGTTTGACATGCTCAAAGGCATCATTAGTTTGCCTATCCCAAACAAATTTGCTACCTTTTTTAAGTAGCGAACGGAGAGGTTGTACAATCATTGCAAAGCCATTAACAAACCTAGAATAATACTCGCACAGCCCTAAAAAGGAACGCAATTCATCTTTGTTAGACGGAACCAGAGCTTTTCTCACAGCTTCCAGATTACACATTTTGGGCTCAATGCCCTCAGCAGAAATGGAGTGACCAAGATAATCCACACTCCGAACTAAGAAATTACATTTTTCAGTCTTAATAGTTAACCCACACTTTTGAAGAATGGTAAAAACTTTATCTAACACTTGCTCATGTTCCTCCAAGGTTGCTGTGTGAATTAAAATATCATCTTGGAAAGCACAAACTTCCTTAAGATGCCCAAACAAAGTATCCATCATTTTCTGAAAAACACTCGCCGCAGAGGCAAGCCCAAAAGGTAATCTGAGAAATTTAAAAGCACCAAAGGGTGTAACAAAAGTTGTTAGCTCCTGAGATTCTTTGCTAAGAGGAATCTGGTGATAAGCTGAATGTAAGTCTAGAGTAGAGAAAATTTTTGAATTCCCCACTGTGGTGATCAATTCTTGTATGTGTGGTAGAGGGTGACAATCTACTAAAATATTCTTATTAAGGGATCTTAAATCAACACACAAACGGAGGTCTCCATTTTTTTTCTTTGTAATAACTACTGGAGAAACCCATTCTGATGCATTTGTTGCCGTAATAATCTTGTCCAACACCAATTTGTCAAGCAACAATTTTAGCTGATCTCTAATGGAGAGTGGAACTGGCCTGACTTTTTGAGCAACAGGGATAGCTCCTTTTTTGAGTCTAATAGTGTGCTCGAACCCCTTCACATATCCAACTTTATCAACAAAGATATCAGGAAACTTTTGTGTGTATTGCTCAGGAACAATATTATTAGGAGACACATGCAAAACAGATTCTCTATCAACAATGTGTGGTCTCTCACCTAATCTAATGGGATTTTCCTGACCTGGGTATAATACAATACCCAAGCGTGCTAAATCCTTCCACCCAACTATGTTCCTGCCTTTGAAAGCGACATAAATTTTAGTAAAAATGGATCTGCCTAGTATCTCCAAAGTAGCATAGAAAAAACCCAAAAGATCAATGTCCTGATCACCAAAAGCTTTTGGAGCAACATCAGCTTCACTTAGTTTTTTAGAGTCAGGCCACCATTGATAATAAGTACTGTCTGCCAATATAGTGATTGGAGCCCCAGAGTCTGCCATAACGACTACTCCTCTGGAGTCTATAGTTGCCTCACACACAGGACCCTTAAACTGAATTTTAGAACACCCCCCTTTACTTTGATTAACCATATCAACAGTGAGAACTAGAGTAGAAACTCTCCCAGAACACTGATCCAGCTCCTCTACCTCTTCAGCATTCACATTGCTGATTCTCATTTTGGATCCAGAATTTGTTTGTCTGCAAACTACCTGGAAATGGCCAAACTTACCACACTTCATGCACCTTTTCCCTGCAGCAGGACAATTTGGATTGTTCCCTAAGTGATTGCTGGAACCACAACGATAACAGGCCTTGCCTGTTTGTTTTTGCGCCTTCCTCATTTTAATAGATTTCTCCCTTACAAAATTCACTTCGGTTCCCTCCACTAAATGATTGACACTACGCTCGCTATGATCGCATAACGCATGCGCAACACTTTGTCCACATACAACTCTAGAAGTGACAATTGACCTTTCAATAGCCTTGGCTAAATCAATAACCTCATCCAAAGAGGGATTGCGACAAGCTAGGAGACGCTCTTGAATTTTCTTAGAATAGCAATGAAAAACAAATTGGTCTCTAATATACGTGTCAACCATGTTGCCAAAGTCACATTTAGATGCAAGCACCCGTAAATTAGCCAAATATTCATCTACGGATTCATCTAAAGACTGCTTGCACATAGCAAAGTTGAATCTTTCTAATAAAACATTTGAGTCATCCGAATACTGTTTTTTGATCCTCTCCTTTCCTTCGATGTAAACATCCCAAGTTGCATTGTCTCCTTGCGGTGGTTGAATTACTGGTAAATTGTCAAAAACACGCTGACCCGCTATTCCTAGGTGGTTGAAAAGAAGGGCCAATTTCCTGGATGGTGAATAACTAATAGCATCTATTGCCGATAAATAATTTTCAAAAATTCTCAGCCATTCATTCCATCTTATCTCCGGCTTACCTCCTTTTTGCAAAAAAGGAGGAGGCTGCATGACCAGATGATTTGATGCCATGTCAACTCAGTGATATTTGAGTCCAAGAAATACCCAAAAGAGATTGTCCAGAGTTGTAAAACTAGCAAATATAAGTTCCTAAAATGAATATATATATATATATATATATATATATATATATATATATATATATATTTTTTTTATTATTTTTTTTTATTTTTTTATAAATCCACAAATTAGAAAACTTGCTTGAAGATGTCAGAATTCACATTTAAACAATGTCTAAACGAAGAGCAATACTGTGCTTCCCAGTTTTTTTTTTTTTCCTTTTATAAAACGGTGGCGTTAGCACGTCGTCCTAGCAACTAACGCATGAAACAGGAAGTAGAACGCTGTTGTAGGACACCATTTCCATCACTTTCGTTGGCGTAAGTGCGTTGCCCCGGCAACTGATGCACACAACAAGAGACGCGCGTTGCCCAGCAACAATCAGCGCACTGGACGTACCCACGCATGCGCGCAGGACAGCTGTGCACGCGAGTTTCCACACACACAGCACTGTGCGCTCGAGCGCTTAACGGCACGGGCGCTCCAAAACCTGGAAACAAACTTCACCAAGGCTTACCAGGCTGTAGAAAATCGCGGTAAGAAGGCGTTTTTTTTTTTTCTTTCCTTTGATCTCTTTAAACTCTGGCAAAACGGCACCATTAAATCTCCTCTTCTGGTCAGGCCGCGCAGTCTCACCTCAAATAGCGGTCGGTGGATCAAAAACAATTCACCCCACTCCTGGTACCAAATTGTAGCGTGGGTGATGTACAGAGTACAGGAAAACGAAAAGAACACTTTACATCCAAATTGTAGATTCTTCTTTATTCTAAGGTAAAGATCCACGACAGCAAAAGAAGTCCTGACAAGTCCACAGCCAGAGTCCAACTGCTCTTGATTCTGGAATCTCACCAGCACTCCGATGCTATGTGGAATAGAGAACATAGAATATAGAACACAGACAAAGTAAATGTGACACAAACCAAGTAACATATTACATCAAGGTCCTCTGGGGGGTTTTAGAGTCTGTCTTTTGTCCAAGCAACCCCTCAGCAGTGATTTTCGAGTCCTGGGTGCAGCAGGTGGGGTTTGGCGCTTTTTCTTTGTGCAGTAGGTCCTCAGTTCTCATGTCTTCGGTCATCTTTGTTGGTGGTCTTCTTAAGTCCTTAGAATCTAACTTCTTGGTCTAGGGATGCCCGCTAAATACTGTATTTAGTGGGAGTTTTAGGGGGTCATCTACCTTAGGGAGGCTACACCCACTAAGTGACACACTTCCTGTGGGCAGAGGTCACTTCCCTACACCTGATTGGCTATTTTCCTTCTATCCAAGATGGAAGAAAATATAATGGAGAGTCCACTTTGCATGCAACACCTTAGGGGTGGTACATGCTAGGTAGGGCCACTACTCCTGTCCTTTGTTTAGTTTTCCTGCCAATGCTCCTGCCAAAAGTGGGAGTTTGCAATGGAGGATGCCATCTGCTATTAGCAGCAGGTCTGAGGTTGAGTTTCAAAGGCGGTAAGCCTTTTGAAGCTCACCAACAGGGCAGAGCACATTCCTGAGGGAGGGGTTGTTAGCACCACCACCCAGGAAAGGCTTTGTTCTGAATCCCAGAGAGAAGGATCTCTCACTCCAGGGATGCATACTTGTGTCTGGTGGTGGCAGGCTAGTTAGGACCAGCAAGCAATCATGCCAGGGTAGTTAGCTTTGCAGAGGGTACCTCTAAGGTGACCCCCTGGGTACATTTGGTGAGAAATCCAATACTTGTACCACTGTGGATTTATCACTCCGTGTTGTTTGATACCAAACAACCCAGGGTTCAGAGTGGCCACCATGTAGCTGGGAAACTCGTACTGACCAGTGTCCAGCACATGTATTAAAGTAGCTGTTCTGTTCACTCACTATGTCCCAGGTTTGGTAGGGACACAGTGGGGGCATGCTGCTCATGCTTCTATGCCCTCACATACAGCATGGTGCACCCTGCCTTAGGCTGGAAGGCCTACCAAGGGGCTGGCTTACCCATAGTGCATGCAGTGTGTAGTGGACAGAGCACACAGGCAGTGTGCCATGTCAAGTTTGTATTTTAGGTTTGCATCACAGCACTCAGCCTACAATGGTAGGGCCGGGGGCATCTGTATACATGGCCCTAGAGGGTGGCACAATCAGTGCTGCTACCCTCAGGGGCCTATTGTTAGTACCCCATGCCCTGGGTACCTAAGTACCATTTACTAGGGACTTATAGTGGCAGCTAGAGGTGTTGCCAGTTGTGCCAATGCATCACAACAGTTTAGGGAAAGAGATCTGAGCCAGGGAACAACTTTTTTGGCTACATCACGTACCAGGCAGAAATTGGGGGGGTTAACCATGTGAAAGAGGCCTTTTCTCGGGCGTGGCTTGTCGCAGCAAGATGGCGGGCCAGAAATAAGAGAGCTCCTACTGCCCCGCCCACAAGTGATCACCATGCGCGGCTATCTCAGATGCTGGAGCGCAACAGATGGCTGCGCGGGGGGCCTAAACCACCACCACCAGCCAGAGATGACTTCGCTGAGGGGCTGCCCCCCTGGCTGCAGCGAGGAGGACCTCCTATCCACGGGGCCCAGAGCGGCTGAGGAGGCCGCAATTGGCTTCTTTCGGCTGAGGGTAGCAGCATGCAGGAGGGGGGATGCTGTGAGCGGAGGTGCGTCCTCTCTCCGTGGTCCTCTGCTGCCTGGAGGCTGTGGCCAAGAACGCGAGGGAGTGGCTCACAACGGGCAGCGGACAATCGACAGGAGACACTTCCCTGTGTCTGAGAAATGTTCCGAAATGGGCACGAGGACGGCCTACAGTAGGCGACGAGCTTCCCCACCATCCCCGGGCCCGACATGCACTGGGACGGAGTGCCGCGGAGGTCCATGTGGCCCCTCTTTTATCTTTCTCCTTACCTTGCGGCATGGGCCCAGGAGGTGGCCTGATGTCGGGGTTGGGCCCTAATCCCCTCAGGGGCTGAAGCACAGTGCTGGGGGATGACGCGAGCAGAGAAGTGAGTCTTCCCTTTGCCCCTGTGCATGGGGGCTGAGGGACTGAGGGGCTGTTCATAAGGGAGCAGCCCATAATGGAAGATGATGCCAGCGCTGACACACAGTGGCCGGCAGGTTGCTGCAAAGGGCGGTAAAGGACAGAGTGCCCTTCCCCCTCATGCCTGGGGGCCGTGAGGTTGGTGCTACTGCTGTGTGGGCTGCAGCGTGGACTGGCAGCGGTTGGAGTGGTGCTACATGGGGGGGCCCAACCCTGGAACATAGACTAACATGAAGAGGGAAGTGCGACCCAGCTGGTGGTGGGTGTGCTTGCCATAGGAAGATGATAACGACATGTACAAACAGTCCCCATTAGAGCCTACTTAATTGAAGTGCTGAGCAGCGCTGCTGAAGAATAGGTGCCGTCAGGACCACGGAGGGAGGTTGCGAGTGGTTGACTGGGGCGTTGGTGTTAAGCAGAACACCGGCTGTATCTCGATGGTCTGACTCTGATACTCTTCCTGCCTGCGCCTCACAGGGTTGAACTGAGTGGAGGGGTCCTGCTGATTCACAACCTACTGCCAGATCATCTACATTGCTTTCCTTTGTTTATAGACTACTCCTATCACAACGCTGGGGGGAGGTGAATGGTTGATGCCCCTTACCGCTTCGTTGGTGATCTGGTCTGAGTTGCAGGGCTCCACCCTGCCAACTCTGAGAACCTTGCTGATTGAGGTTAACTGCTTGAGACAACTACCTGGTTTCCTTTACTGGAAGAGGAGGCTCAATTTCTGAGTGGGTGGCTGCCATCAGTGTTTCCCCCTACCATGACTGCTTGGGTCCATGGGTATGAGAGGAGGCCACGGCACTGGTTCGACAGACGCTCAGTGACTGCCCCCCCGGATACACAGCTCAACCAGGGGGACCCAATGCCCAATTCCCGAGATGTGAAGCTCGACCAGATCCTAGAAGCCATAGCAGCAACGCACAAGGATCTGCATAGCTGTGTAGATGCGGTTGCAGTGGAAATGGGCCTATTGCAGGAAGACCAGAAAGAATTGGCCTCTAGAGTGACGAGTACGAAGAGTGAGCTTAAGGAATTATGACTGTCGCTTGGAGGGACAGGTTCAGTTCCTCAACACCAAGGCCTGGGAGCTGGAGCATCGAGTGGAGGATGCGGAGGGCCGATCTCAATGGAATAACCTCCGAATAGTGGGATTTCTAGAGGGCGCTGAAGGCTCCAACCCGGTTCGTTTTTTCAAGGAATGGTTGGCCCGAACAGCAGGAACGACTGCCTATGCCCGCAATATTTAGTAGAGTGAGTGCATAGGGTACCGACTCACAGACCCCCAGCTGGGGTGCCTCCTGGACTGTTGTTAATTCACCTTCTAAACTATAGAGACAAAGAAATATTATTACAAAAGACACGGATAGCAGCACCATTGAAACACGAGAATGCTCACATTTATTTGTTTCCTGATTATGCAGCTGCTGTCCAGCGGCAGAGGGCCTCCTTTACAGGAGTCTAGAAACAACTGCACCAGGTTGGTTCCAGCTAGGCTCAAGGTCATAGCTAATGACACCAGCTTATTTTTCCCCGAGTCCATGGATGCTTGGAACTGGGTGGAGCAGCGCAGATATGAGGCTTCTGCATCGTCTTTCTCACAAGTGTGCACTCACCGGCCACGGGAAAAGAAACGAGGAAAGAACACTCTCAACTAATCGAGTCCAGACAAAACGACCAGTGCCCCAACCCCGACTCAGGCGTGTATGGAGTGCAAGCAGGCCTTGTCGGCGGCGTCAGTGCTCTGGCTGACGGTGAGACTGGCCACATTGCAGGACGGCAGGGTGTGTCACTCGGACTCAGAGTCGGATGACTTGACCAGCGGGCCCCTTCTGAAAAACTACCGGAGGTCACCCCGCAAACAGCAGACTCATTGATTTAACAAGGTCTTGAATGCAGGAATGTGTGTTCTCCCTCCCTGTTTGGCTTCCCTGTCTCACTGGCTGGGCGTGATGAGGGGGGTAGTACCCCTCATGTTCGAGATTGGGCGCTACAGTATGCAAGTTGTTAATTACACGCCGCCTTTGCAAAATTGAACTGGGTCAATGTGTGGACCATCAGCCCCCCCACCCTAATCTAGGGTGCTCAAGGCACTTGCTGGTGAGCTAAAAGGAGATCCCATAGGCTGGGTTGTTATGTTAAAGGTTTGGGCGTACCTCGAATTTTGATGCCCTGGGATGGGAGTTGCGGTTAATAGTTCTAGTTATAACCTGGTTTATAGAGGATACATAGCATGTACAAGCACTGGTCTGACCATGGACCCACAACGAACAGCAGACATTCTTCTCCCTTAGGGTAATTAAATGGCGGATATTAAGATAATTACTTGGAATTTCCGATGGATAGGCACAACCCGAAAGAGACCTGCAATACAGCAGTATCCGGCGACACGGGGAGCAAATAGCGCTATTGCAGGAGTTGCACATAGCAGGGAGAGAGGACACTAACTTGCAACATAGATGGCGCGGACAATGCTATTGCACAACATACTCTGGATTGCACGCGGGACCATGATCTGGGTCCTTGCAGGGGTCCCATTCCACTCTATTAACACAGAAATAGACCCTGATGTCCAATATGTATTTGTGGAGGGATTGCTGGATGGCTGGCAGGTGTTACTAGGTAGCGTCTACAGCCCTAATGTCTCTCAGATAGTCATCCTCATGCACCTATCTGCAGTCCTGGTGCGATGGGCACATCTTCCATGGATAGTGGGTAATGATTTCAACAGTGTACTCGATATCGACTGTGATTGGTCATGTCCCCCTTTGCCTACGTCACCTGTGATGTCCGCAACAGCACACTTCTCTCAGTGGGTGTGGCAGTGGGCACTACAGGACTGGTGACACACGCAACACCCAGAAGATAGAGAGTTTTCACACTACTCCACACCCCATGATTTACATGGTCAACTAGACTACATGTTCTGCCATGCCCCACTACAGTTCCTGGCCACCACTGCTGAATATATGGAGAAAACCTTCTCCGACCATAACCCCTTGTTTGCTCAATTCCGGTGGGGGCCTTTGAGACCTTCAGTGGCCACATAGAGGTTGCAACCTCTTGCACTAGAGACCCAGGGGTGCAGAGAGGTCACACGTGAGACTGTGAGCCACTATCTGATGGAAAACTGGGGCACCGCTACCTCTCACCTGGTTGACCGGTAGGCATTGAAAGCAGTGGTATGAGGACATTGCATCTGTACAGTGTTTGGTGCCCGAACAGCAATACATAAGGAGTTAACACAATTAGAAAATAAATTGCAGGAGGTAGAACTCCTACAACATACAGCCCCTAGGGGGAACCACCAGCTTACTGATGCAGCCGAGGCACATGCCCGACTAGTTGAGCAGGTCCGTTGCCTGGATTTTAAAGCCTACCAGGCCCGGATGCTTGCGGAACAAATCGGGCCACCTGCTGGTGTGGCTCTTGCATAGTTCAGACACTGTGTCCCCCATCACAGCAATCAGGACGTTCCCCACTTGCTTAATTACTAACCAAGCAGATATACATGAGGCCTTCACTGCCTGTTACAGAGATCTCCATGACCTTGCGCCACTAGACAGAGCTTCTGACATAAGTGCCCTCTTTCAAGGGGTCACAATGCCGGCACTCCCTTCCTCTGCTTTAGAGGCTCTTAATGCACCCCTCACAGCAATTGACATAAATGAGGCAGCAAAAGCACTAGCGACAGGTAAGACCCCAGGGTTAGACGGATACCCCATTAAATTTTATAAAATGTATCAACCTTGGCACCCAAGATGCTAGAGATTTACTGTGCTGCACTGTGGGAGGGTTAGCTTCCCTAGCCCATGAAAGAGTTCTTGCTTGTGTCTCTTCCTAAGCCGGGCAGGGACTTACAGGTGGTGGCTTCATATCGCCCCCTTTCACTGCTAGGTACAGATTACAAGATCCTGGGTCAAATTATTGCCTCCAGGTTGCTGGGCCAGCTGCCTCAACTGATACCCATAGACCAGAATGGTTTTGTGCCAGGAAGATCCACAACACTTAATATTCGTAGACTGCATAGGGTTATGGAGAGGGCACCAGCCCAATGGCCACACACTGCATGCCTGGTCATAGACCTCGAGAAAGCATTTGCTATGCTGGACTGGGAATATATGTTTTCCACTCTCACAGCTTTTGGCATTGCGGGCTATATACAACGCCTTAACCGTCTGCTGTATGCTGATCCCATTGCTCGGGTGAAAGTGGGATGGAACATTTCTTCCCCCTTCCCGGTGAGAAGGGGCACACCGCAGGTGTATCCTTTGTCCCCCTTGCTGTTTGCCTTAGCCGTGGAGTCGTTGGCCCAAAGGCTGCCACAACAGGGCAGAGAGTGGGTAATTCATCTTGACGAAACCCTACATACCGCCTACGGAGACGATGTGCTGATTTATATTTGTGATATCTAAATGGGCATATAACTAAAATCTTATCGGAGTTCAAAGCCACTTCAGGTCTGGGAGTTAATTGGTCTAAATCCTGCCTATACCCCCTTCATCCACAATGTCCACCACAGCGGGTGACTGCGGACATGCAGGAGATCTGATGGGAGACCACTTCCATCCGTTATCTCGGCATACACATTTATCATTCCACCTCAGGCTTAATAGATGGGAATCTTATGAGAGCCATAACTGCTGTACGTCCTCAAATGGCTTTCTGGAGCACGCTCCCTCTTACAGTCAGGGGTAGAATTACATTGTCCACAATGGTTATACTTCCACGCTTGCTGTACTTCTTTCATAACCTCCCATTAATGGTCCCTAGAAGAGTCTTCCGCATGCTTCACGTTATACTGGGTACATTTCTCTGGAAAAAGGGTAGGCGTACATTAGCATTGCTCAAACTGCAGCTCCCCATTGTGAAAGGAGGGCTTAGCGCTCCTAATTTTGAGCACTAATATCTCGCAGCACAGCTACAGTGGCCGGCGCGATGGTTGGCAGGCCGGCAAGTGGAAGAAGTAGGGCAGGGCACCAATGGTGATGCCTTAAAAATAGCCCAAGAAACATTTCTCCCGCCCGACAAAGAGGTTTGTGGTGCTGGGAGGGGGCGGGAATTTCCATAGTGGGATCATTATTCTGAGATAAGGTATTGGAACCCTTTGCCAGTCTGCACATAGATGAGATCATAACGAGAGGTCACTTTTTGGCATACACCAAGATCTGCGTCATTCTGGAGGACCTTTGGCAGATAACAGAATCAGAACCAGAACCTCACCCTCTAGTACACACTATACATGTTATAGGAGGCAGCAGGCATCCAGTTACATGGTTTGTCAGAGCGCTAGCGCTCACAAATCGAGACCCACTGCTGGTGACTTGCCGACACTGGGAGCAGGACATGGGCAGAGAATTGCTGGACAAGGAGTGGGATAGGGTGTTGACATATCACAAAAAGGTATTAAGAAACGCCAAATTCAAATACATACAGTATAATAAAATACATAGGGCATATCTCACACCAACAGCATTGCACTAAATATTTGATCCCCCTTCAGAATGCACCCAATGTCAGAATTTGGGTGCGGACATGATCCATATGTTCTGGTCCTGTCCAGAACTGAGCCGCCTCTGGCTTCAAATTACAGAAGCTCTTGCTGAACTAACTGACTGGGAGGATCTACACACTGCTGAAAATGCTTTGCTAGACCTTTATCACCGTCCCCAAAAAGCCATAGTAATTAACCGTTTCATTGAATTGGCTTTAGTCATTGTCAGGCAAGCCATTGTTATGAACTGGAAGTTGCCCATGCTTCCATCCATCTCCCATTGGTGCACAGTGGTCTTGAAATGTGGCGGAGCTGAATTGGTGGCCCTTAGGAGAGAGGAAGCAAGAGGATTGCGAAGGATCCCGATAGCGAGTGGTTGGGACATCTACATGCAGGAACTGCAGACATATAGGGAATGCATACAGCATTAAAGGCATAATGATAATGGCCATAGTGAGAGGGCAACGCAGGCCGCAGCTAGATTGCTGGTCCTGTATTCGACCCAGTCATTGGGAGGGTGCTAGTGCCTTACAGTATATTGATCGGATAAGATGAACGCTGTAACTTACTTACTGCCTAAACCATATTACAGGGATCTTTCATAAATGGACGTAAATGTGTTCTGTCGGTTGTGTATTGATGTTAATGTTGTGGACCAATATCATGTCTAACCTATCATGGCAATACTAAGTGCTTGTCTGTAATTACCTTTGAAAACACTTAAGTTAATGTCTCCTTGTTCATCAGTTGAGTTACAGTCAATATAATTGGTTAAAAAGAAGCCTTTTCTCACATTGCTGCTAAGACATATCGTAAAGCATATGCCTTACTGAACAAAATACATCTCCCTGCCATAGGACTCTATAGCCCTTCCTTAGAGGAGACTTACACATAACGTTAAGGAAGAGGGTGGCTTTCTCATAGGTTTCAATGGCAAAGTAGACCTGGCACTGAAATCACTGTCCTTCCAGTCTGCAGTGGCAGGCTGTGTGTCATTTTGTACCTAGTCACACAAAGGGTGGCACAAACAGTGCTGTAGCCCTGAGTGGACACTCTGCCTTACATGTCCTGGCTGCCCTGGGTAGCATATGCTACGAACGAATAAGTAAGACAAATCTTGCCAGTTGGGTGTATCCAATTCGACATGCAATGCGTATAGTTTTAAAACACTGCCAGTAAGGTCTTTTTAGTAGGGCTCAGTGCACATTCTGAGTCGAAAAAACAGTATCCAATAGTCCAAATGGGGGGAAAGCTGCAAAAAGGCTGTTCTTTACACCTGTTAATTATTGCACAGAGTAAACCAGCTTAGCTTAGGGCAATGTGAAAGGTAGTCATGCAGTACAAACCAGAAACAGTAATAAAGTCAAAATGCAAAACAATAAAAATCCCAAACTGAATTCGATCAATGGAACTAAATGTAATACATAAAATGACACCAAAATGACATAAATCCAATAAAGGTAACTGGATAGATGAGTTTTAAAATAATTTAAGTAGCAATAGGACAAGAAAGTGCTAGGCTCCAATGATAATCTATGGTTGCAGTAGATCGGGACCTAAGCATAATTATAAGATGACGGTAACAAAGCATTGGTCAACTACTACAACCAGGTTTGTGCCAGTCAAAGAATTTACCTTCTGACTAATGGTCCCTGATTTTGAGTTTGGCAGAGAGGGTACTCAGTCCGCCCACTTGATTTACAGGCAGGCAGTCATTCAGTAGCTTGATGATGGTCAGACAGAGTATGGCCCGTCTGTGTTTTGACAATTCAACCACCTGTCCAATTTAGAGTGGGTGGCCAAATGCCAGTTTTCACTTGTCTGTCACTGCCAGATAAATCCTGGTGGTAAGGGACGCTGAAAACATTCAAATGACTCTCCACCATGTGACACTCTGATTGTCTGCTATCCATTGATGCAATTTACACAAAGTTACAATGTATTGCGTTGGTCTTACAAGCAATGCGCCCAGTTTCTGGTTGCCTGACTCTCGCTGTGAGCATGCTTGTGAAGCTATGCTCTGAAAGACGACACGCTGCATGTGCCAGGCTTGTTTTTTCACAGCCCTTAATTATCAGAGTAGAGGGGCTGCAGCAGAGGCGAGACTGGTGCCAGAGACATTTTGGTCTTAACATGTTCTGGATATAGAAGCCCTGCATGATGCTGTCATTCTCTCACACCCTGATTAGATTTTAAACTCCGTTTTGCATCATCTTATCCTCAATGCCTTTTTGAAGACACACTTCTTACCTAGTGACATCGATTGACAGTGATTGCGGAGCTTATGTGTGAGGGAGTCATAAAGCTTTAAGTGAAAGGCTTACCTTTAGTTAATCCAGTCAAAATGTGTAAAATCATCTCCAGATAAATACAGCGCATGTAAATTGCCCGTCAATCAGATTCTTATTCCATGTGCTGTGTTCACGATTGAACTCCCTCCCTGCTTATGTTGCTCGGTAGCACTGGTTTTACTAATACAACTCTGCCTTCCCTGGCAATAATTGACACATTCTCCTCTTGGACGCGCTTGCTCTCCAATGTTATGAGTGCCCTTGAAGATCCTGTACACAGTGCCCCTGGTGGCATGGAGCTTCACTCTTCTCTCTGAACAGTCTTTATGTGCCAGCGCCGATTGCCTTGTCTGCCTGCTCAGATAAGACACATTCTGTGAGACTGTGTGTTCTCGTCTCTCTTGTCACTCAGGCTCCAGAGTCTGGCATCTCTGGGTTTCACCCTGTCACAGGGCCCAATGCTGGCTTCTCTGAACTTTTAGTCAGTAGGGTGGATGTATTACCTGTATCTATGTATGGTTTTCGGCAACATGAACGAGGCCACAAATGCATCAGAGTGCTGTAAAGGAGAAGCATTTACAGCAGAAAGAAAATCGGTATAGTTCTAACTCGTTTAAAGTTAGGAATGCAGTATATGTTACCACTGGTGCTACTGTGCAGATGTATGCCAAAACCCACTCTAACTCGAATGTAAATTTACCTTGAAAAAACAAAAGACAAGAGGTGTTTGTCAAAAACAGGAACACTTGTTATAATTAAACATTACAGCTGGGAAAACAGTTACAGAAACTTGGTCAGAGGGCTGACTTACAGTAAAATCGATCTGAGCGTGATTTTATACATTTTCCTGGGCATCATGAAACCATTTCAGCATTCCTTTTTAGGTAAAGAATGGAGACCATTGTCTTGAAGTCCTAAAGAAGGTCTCGGATAACAAATGCAGGTTCGACCTTGCGTGAACACAATGAGGGCCAGTAGGGTAAGGTGTCCAGATGTCCGGCATGAGGGGCACATGATTGCTGCATGTTACTGTGTAGGTCATGTTCTGATGGGCTGTATATTCCTAACTTCATGTGGCATCTGCCTTTATGGTGTTTTGGGTATATGTGCACCCGTCAAGCCATGTGTGCTTTATTGGGGCTAGTCTCCTTCGGACCACTGTTGTGTTGCTGTCCTATCTGTGGGAGTGATCTGAGTTTCCTGTTCGATTGTTTGTCTGCCGACTACGTGACACCCCACCTGTGACCTGTCTATCAATAACCTCAGGCCTAGGCCTCTTAGCCTGCCTGACTGCCTATTTCTGAGTCGAGGTTGATGGAGCGTTCATGACAGGTGAATTTGAAAATAGTGATGCAATTTTGTTTTAATATATGAATGTATGATTGTGCACATCAACTTTTTCAATATTAATACTCCCCCCTAGCTGAATTTTTAACTACACTATCTAACCCATACTTCATGACAGTCACATTATTGGGGGCTTGTTATTTTTCAGTTTTGACCATTACTACTCCCTTAGTTGCTTATGCATATCGTTTGTAAATGGTGCAGCCCTTGAATGGCAGGAGTCAGAGTCCTGTTGTTCATGTCATTGCCTGGTCTAAACATGCAGAAATAGCCACTGATCTTGTACACACCCCTCCCTTCATTAGCTCCAACACATATCGATGTTGCATCACAATTGAGGCGGGTGGCTCTCGGTTCTTCCTTGATCAAATTAAGGCCAAGCTCAGTGCTGTTTGTCATCTTAGGCATTTCTCACC
This sequence comes from Pleurodeles waltl, assembly GCF_031143425.1. Classification (NCBI taxonomy): domain Eukaryota; kingdom Metazoa; phylum Chordata; class Amphibia; order Caudata; family Salamandridae; genus Pleurodeles; species Pleurodeles waltl. The sequence goes on along the minus strand of NC_090437.1, from coordinate 413,984,702 downwards.
TTGTTATTTGCAACCAGTGGGCGTTTGCTTTCATTTGCACGGTGAAGAAGGACATGGACCCTCTCACTGATATTAGTGCATCAGAGAACAGTCTGAATTCTTCTGGAATGTCCTTGTACTGAGCCCAGCAAAAATAATCATCAGTTCTTTTTTTTAAAGCCTGATGCAACAGTCTTCTTCTTTAGCAGGTGTTGGTACAACTCTGACAGACTCTCTACGGGAATGACCAAGGTCAGGGTGTGTATGGTGATGGGGGAGAAGAGGCCACACCATCTGGTGACGAGCTGAGTGTAGGCAAACTTGTCACATTCCCAGTAAGTATCCATCAGTGTGGAGGTCCCCCATTGCACATCCAGAATGTGCAGGATTGTGCCACAGTTTTCATTTATTCCCAGTGGAAATATTCCTTTACCTCTGAAACACAAGAAATGCAGTGTAAGTTTCTGTACAATTAGGGGATTCCCCTTCCCTTCTAACCGCGTATATCTGTCTAGCTCAGTATCCCAAATTTCCTGACATGGGGTATCTATGCTGTTATTTTATTCTTGCCTATGGGACTAATTTCCCTGCTTATAATCGAGGTATTTAGCCCTACACTGTAACTTCATGTCTGGGGTCCACTTCTTACTAAAGAAGACAGCCCCAGATACGCTAAGGGCCACCTAAGGGACCGCAGATGGAAGTTGGAGCAGATGTGTTCATCATGTTTGGCTTCCTCAAAGAATCTCTTGTCTGGAAAGTCTCAGGACCAAAAAATATCCTCCCCTTTGGTGGCCCTCCTGCACATCCTATCTAGCTCACTTTGAATATTGCTAGGCTCGGTGAAAAGGTACAGTGTTGTGGGACAGGTCTCGTATCAGGTCAGATTCACTATTGCTCCATGGGGTTCTACTTTGTTGGATTATATCTTTAACCAAATCCTACATAGGTATAGGTGGAGAAGGCATTTTGCTTTTTCAGCAGTGGCGGCCCGTCCTTTAGGGTGGAGGGGCCACGCCCCCCCACCTTTTGCCCCTCATGAAGAGTGTCTGTCAGGCTGAACAAAGGCCAGCCTGACAGACACTCTTCATTTTCAGCTCAGACAGCCAGGAGTGAGCCATGCACGATTTGCGCAGACTCCTGGCTACCTGAGCTTAACTTTGCTGGGCTGAGGAGGTCACAGCTCCTATGGGCGTGACCTCCTCGGCTCAGCAAAGGTGCCTCGAGGCCCTCCCCTGGGTGATGAGAAAAGCGTCACCCATTGACACTCACCCTGGGCGCTTCAGGTTTAAGCCCTGAAGCGCCCAGGGCGAGTGTCAATCAGTGACACTTCGTCACAGAGTGGGGTGGGATCAGCAGTCTCACTGACCCCATCCCACTCTGTGACGAGGCTGGGACTGCTGCCTTCCCTCATTGGCTGAAGGCAGCAGTCCCAACCCTCCTGGGACCTGGAGGCTGAAGGTAAGTGTGTGTGTGTGTGTGTATGTGTGTTATGTTTTAAATTGAATGTTTGGTGCGCGCTTGCATGTTTGAGTGTTATGGGTGTTGTAAATGGATGTGCGTGCATGCGTGCGTGTGTGTGTGTGAAAGAATGAGTGTGTGCGATCTTTTAAAATGAATGTTTGGTGCATGTGTGCATGTTTGAATGTTATGAGTATTAATGGATGTGTGTGCGTGCTGGTCTGTGTGTGAAAGAATGAGTGTGTGCTGCCCACCCCCTCCCTTCTAAAACTGCCGGCCGCCACTGTTTTTCAGGGGCTGCATCTTGGGACAAGTAAAGCCTGGATGCGCCTACTGCATCCAGTATCAGCGAACAAACGTAACATGACCTGGCTCATTTCTTGGAACCCACAGTGGCCATGTGCTGATACAATGTGCCATGTAACAGGGTGCTTTATAGCGCATGTGGAATTCTGGTGTTGGGTTCGGTGTAATTATAAGTGCAATGGGAGACGTCCCTGCGCAATCATTGTGACAGTTTCTAGATGGACTCCATTTGACTAGGCAGTTCTTCGGCAATGAATGGACACAGCAGCACTCATAGTAAACAGAGGGTGTACAAATGTGCAACAATACATAACTTATTTATCATTCCATGCCTTGGGATGAAGTCTGGGGAGATGTCTTTAGTCCTCTGGTGATTGGCGGTTTCTTAGTTTTTAACAGTTCAAAAGGTTTGCAGTGCGGTTTGCAGTTCTTGATCCTGTTGAGATCATTGATGTGGTCACTGAAAAAAGTGATGGTACAATGTAAATGTGGTGTACTTGGAAGCTCAATTACAAACCTGTTGGATAAGAGCTAAGTTTGGTTTGTTATTTTAGAAAACGTTGCATCCTTGCATGTCTCATTGCCAATCATTTTTTAGGGATTCCTGTGCTTTTCTTTGGGGTGTGTTTCTTCCATACTTCATTCGTGCAATTTTAGTGAGGCACCGGAAGGTGGCCCCACTCGAGGAATCTATTTTGAAAAAGTGGGTTATTGTTGGGGCTCCCCCCTCTTCGTAACTGACTTGGTGTATGGTGGTGAAGCATTTTTACATGGTGATCCCCTGAGCATGTAGATGATATCAGTTGCTTCGCATGCTGGGCTCATATCACAGAGGATTTTGGAGGAGGAAGGAAACGCCGTAGCTGAGCATACGAACAGAGCTTGCAATCCCACCCGAGATTGGCTTTGGCGGCACGGATTTTGATGTATCCTCACGCAGCTCAGGACGATTTTCAACAGGAGGATACACACTGCACTGCTGATAGCTGCACCCCGGCAGCGCCAGCTCATTTTTGTCCAACAGCTGCTGTCTTGTGCTTCTTTCATTTTGGAATTTTGCAGACTTTATTTTGTTATCTCCGCTTGAAGAATTGTTTTATGGGACGGTACTTATTTTAACTACCGCAAGCTTGGGAATTTGTGTATTTTAAGTCTATTTCCTCTCACTAAAATATCTATTTTTACGGATCTTCTCCGGAGTCAGCTGGAAAGATGTTTCAATGGGTTTTGCTGCATATTTTGAAAAACACTCCATTTATGGACCAGTACGATGCCGGGAGCCAGTCGTAGTATTTCGGCAGGCACCCATTTGCCAGTTTGTCAGCTGTTACCTACGGTTGCTGCCCACATTGCCCACACTCCTGCAGTGCCCCCCTGTTGCCTTGCTGCCTTGCCATCTGAAGGAATCACCACCCTTGGCTGCCCTTCTGCCCTTGCTTAGCTTTCCCGTACCTCTGTTTTCATCCGCTTGCCCCTACGTACGGTGCCTTCCGGACTCAACCCGGTAGTACGGAGCTGCAAGGAAAGGAAAGACACAAGGATAGTGGCGTTCTGCTTTCCTCTTCTCTACTGAGGCTGGTCTGAAAAGGAATCTGTAGCAAAACATATCTCTGCTTTACTACTGCAGCAGTTCTAAAAAAACAAGGCAGTAGAGAGAAAAGTGGTACAAGCAGCTAGACATGTCTGTCCCCCCAAGGGGGGCTGATTGCAGGCTGCGCCGGACCAGGCACCTCACCTCCACACTCTCCACTCGGCCACTACTCCTAGGGGCCGGGCTTGCGTCTCTGGCTGGCACTCTCACAGACCGTCTACTAGCCGTCACAAGTTCCCCGTAGCTTGTTCTCATCTGGACGCAGTGCTTGAAATGGAAAATAAAGGTGCAGGGGGGTAAGCGAGGATGCACTCGCTAAAACGGAGCAGTAAGGCCAGCGTGAAGGGAAGCCACATTTCCGGTGCAAGAAGCGCTTCTGAAAACTACCTCAGATACATTTTTACTTGTGTGTATATCTGGCACATTGATCATAGAAATAGATTTTTTTTTTAAAATAACTAAGGTGCGAACTTAACTTAAACTAGAGTCAAGAAACACTTAAAGGTCTCTCTCCCATTGCTAGCGCCTGGACCGGAAGCGCCCCTCTTCGCGACGCCCAGGGGCTAGTTCTGTTGCGTTATTACCGGAGTACGTCAGAGACGTTGTTTACAGAGCTGCCAAGTAAGGTGCAGCACCCTCAGCAAGTTTAGTTTTTTAGCAAGTGGCTCTTTAAATTCTGTGTGGTTAAGTGCGGACCTGTAGCTTAGGTTCATATTTGTAACAGAGAAATACAGGTACCAGAATGCACCTGCTGTGAGCTCAAGAGCCAAGATTGGGTGAAGTGGTACAAATGAGGCTGGCAGCTGTTTGAAGGTTCTGAGACACTGAAGCCCGGGATGGGACTTCATCCCCCAGACTCCCTTTCCACCTACCTGGCCTCATAACTATCGCGCACTTCACGGGCCCGACTTCGCCCTTCATTGCCCGCTTGAGGCCGGGCTGGGCCAATTTCTGATGTGATTAGTAAGTAAAGAAGATTTTTATTTTGTATTTAAGGATTCATTTACTACTTACTTAACCACCTGAAATGGGGAAACGGAAAGCTGTTGATACCGCTGCTCCTATGAGCAGTATAAAAAAAGTTAGGAAAATAGCAAGCAACCAAGTAAGCACAGGCACCCCCAAAGTCTTGAGTCCTCTTCATACTATCAACTTATTATTTGAAGAGGTTGATGCTTTATTAAAAACTAACTCTCACTTATCGCCTATTCGCAGTGGAGTGCATAGAAAGGAGAAAATCCCTGAAATGTTCACAAAGACGAAGAGGACACAGGCTATTTCTACTCCTGTTGAGATCAGTATGACCAAGGATACCAACGCTTTAGGGGAAAATCCCTCATACACTCCTTTGGGAACCTTGACATGTCAGAGGGACGCTTTATCTATGGGTGCTGAAACTTTCCCCCTTCCATTAAGCCCAGTAGTCAAGGTGGTTCCCAATATCTTGTGTTTGAACCGATTTGAGCTATTGACAGAGGTTGAAGATCAGCTGGCTTGCATAATACACTCTGCAATAGGAACTGCTGCTGACACCAACACTTCGACTACCCCTCCTTCTGTTCCTGAGGGCTTACATCTTTTGGGAAAAGGGACTGATTTAGCTATTGTTCTTCAGAAAATTGATGAGATAAAATCCATGGTGTTATTATTAATGGGACTTATGAAGGAGAATATAATGCAGAAAAATAGCTGTAGATGTCAGCAGCCACATGGGGAGATAAAAGAGGATGGGAGTATTGTTCCATTAAAGTTAGGACTAGAAATTTACACCCAACCTCATGTGTTAGCTCAGTCCCCGCCCCTAAACAATCCAATTTCATCTAGCATTGGGGATAACCAGGTAGCACCTGCCAATGTCAGGTGGAAGCACAATCAAGTTCCCAATTTTAGGAATCATGAAGGATCTCATGCCCCTGCTTCCGCTCAGTTACATGTTACCAATGATAAGCCAAGGAGAGAGGATTTCCCCTTGCCTCCTGGCAGTAAGGATAACCCCCTTACACCCTCTGCCCATTTTTTCAAATCCTATACTGATGTTAAAACTCAGTATGATCAGAGTTTGGGGACGGGACGTAGTGATTGTGAAATGTATATGATTGATGTGCCCAAGCTACTGCTTGGTGCTTTTGAGAACCATAAGTCTTCGATCAATAAAGCCGTTCATTGGCTACGAACCTGACGCAATTGTCTCTCACTTATCCGCTCTGATATTCTTAAGGTGGAAAGATGTTGCAGGGTCTATGTATGATTTTATTTCCATTTGCTTTTCCAAAAAGACCTTGCTGGAGCAATTAATGGATTTTGAAGCACATACACATCACTTAAGGGTTTCAAGAGGGATTGGTATTAGTCTTGCTTCCTACTCTCCTTGTGCTCGTTCTTTGAGGTGCTCTATCCCCATTCCAGTTCATCAATCTCATATGGAACCTAGAACGCCCCCTACATCAATAGTCTCTGGATGACTAAATGTTGCTCAGGTAGTGCCTCTGGGGGTATCTCATGGGGTTATACATTTTGAGAGGCCAGTTACTCCTATTGTTAATTCTGGGTTGCCTAAGGCTGAGATACTATTGATGTCATGGAATCTAGCAGGATTAGGCAGGAAACTGGGAGATCCAGAGTGGATTACTTATATTAACATCCAGGATGCATGCAATGGACGCACACCCTCAGATTTTCATATGGTGCCTACATTCAAAAGAGGTATCTCTTCCAGTACTATTGACTACTTCTTAGTGGATGTTAGGTTGTGGCCTCTATTGAAAGATATGAAGGTGGAATCTCATTGTGAAAGTGACCATAATCCCTTGCTGCTTACCCTATGTGGAGATGTATTTAGGAGATCCTCACACACCCAATGTACAGTGGTCCCTACTCCATTGCCGAGCAGTAATCATAGAAGAGTCTGTTGGCCTAAGGTATTGTCCAACCCCTACTTAATAACTGGGATTTATAAAGCTGTTATCGATGTGATGGCAGATTACGAAGAATATGAAGATAGCAACATTCCCATCCTTAGCATTCATAAATCATTGTTGAAGAAACTGCAGAGTTTCTTCTATAAAAACATCTCTTCTAAATCTTTAGTTCCTAATGTGATGGTTACCAATGTATGGTTTAATGAGGATTGTGCTAAGGCAAAGTTGACACTAAAAACTGCAATCATAAAAGACTCCCTGGGGGAGATTCGATCGACTAGATGTACATACAAAAAGGCCACAATCCACGCTAAAAAGGTTTGGGAAGATTCTGTTTGGCAGGATCTGCTTGTTGCAATTAAATTAAATAAGAACACGTTATTTTGAGAGTTACTATCCAAAAGACAAAGAGGGAATAAGTGCAGCATTAGGAATCATGTACAACCAGAGACTTGGGTAACTCATTTTTCCCAACTTTATACTGCTCCCCAGAATCCATCTAACAGCGGTTTATGTGACTCAGCCCCCTCATTACCACTTACTTCCAGTGATACCCTTGACCTATTTGGCCAGGATACTTATACTCGAGTAGACATCATTTTTTTCTCTTTGGAGGAAACATTAGATGCAATTAATTCTTTAAAATCAGGTAAGGCGCCTGGACCTGACAAAATACCGGGAGATTTATATAAATCAGAACCAACTATTTGGTCCTGGTATATAAATCTGCTCTCAAATAAGATTGCCAACGGTGGTGCTATCCTGAGTACCTGGAAAGGTGCTGAAATAATTCCAATTTACAAAAACAGAAATGCTAACTTGCCTGTTAATTATAGACCCATTAGTCCCATTGATAATCTCCAGAAAACTTTTGCAAAACAGCTTTTGGAGAGACTCACGAATTGGGCACAAGATCACCAGGTTTTTTTCTCTGTTGCAGGCGGGGTTCCGTCCCAAAACCAGCACAATAGACCAGGTATTTAGATTGGTTCTTCTATTTTGGAAGTACGTAGTTCTTGCCAAGCAACCTTTATATGTTATTTTCGTCGATTTGCAATCAGCCTTTGATCTGGTTCCGAGAGAGAAGCTATGGGAAGTACTACTTAGGCTAAAAATGCCATTTAACATAGTTGATCTTCTACGGCGATTACATGCGAATACTTATGCACAGGTGAGGTGGGGAGACCAAGGAGAGTTGACAGAAAAAATTCCTATTCACAGGGGTGTGCACCAGGGTTGTGTTATGGCCCCGTTTTTATTTACTTTATTTATCAATGAGGTGGTACCAATATTGCTCTCTTGTCAGAATGACGCCCCTATATTGAATGCTCACAAGATCCCCATTTTACTCTTCGCCTATGATTCACTCCTAATCGCTAAGTCTCCGAAGTGTCTTCAAATTCTAGTTGATAAGTTTAAATCCTTTTGTATGGATTATGGTTTGGAGTTGAATGCTAACAAAACTAAGTTAATGGTGCTTGGCTCGGCTTCCCGTGGGAGATGCACCATTGACTTGGATGGGTCTTTATTGACTCGGGTTCACTCAATAGATTACTTAGGTGTGAGGATATCAAGTAATTTGCATTGGGAGGACCAAATCGGCAAGAGTGTAGGGCTTCTTCAGCATAGAGCAGCCGCTTTCTTGCGTTTTTATAAAAGTTCGGTCTCGAAAGCTGTTTCTCCTGCCATTAAAATCTATTTGGCCAAGGCGCAGGGAGCGGCTGCCTATGGTGCTGTAATATGTTTTTTTTTTTTATTGTAAAAAACTATCAGTGGGAGAAAATAATTTTGCTAGGGCTGTAACTTCTTGCCCGCGTAGTATCCCTTTAATACCATTGTTTTTGGATCTTGAGTTTAAACGTATAATGGATGTGATAATTTTAAGACCACTACTCTATTGGATAAGAATCTGGACTGTTCCTGAGCTTGCTAAATACAGGGATTCCTTTTGTGATCTTTTAAAGAGACCAAAGGTGACTTCCATCCCATGGGTCAAACGTGTCTAAATGGTTTCATATACTGGGATTGACTAGTTTTTGGGAAAATCCCCAAAGCTTGGAAAAAACTCACAGTTCTGTTTTGAAAATAACGTATTGGTCCTATGTAAGATCGGAGTTAATTCATGGTAACTCCAATGGACGTCTTACTAACTCTTTTATGGACTTCAAGTGGGTTCCCCAGTTTGAACCATATTTAGATTTTATACCTGATCTGCAGGAGACGGGGTAGTATGCATGTTTTCGGTTTGGGAATCTTTCCCCCAACATCTATCATTTTCAAGATGTTGGGGGTCTACTCCATTATCCGATTTATGTCCTGTATGTTATGGTAACTCAGAAACGGTGGAGCATTTTATGTTTTTCTGCCCTGCTTATTCCATTCCACGCTCAAAGTGGATTCGTACTATCTGTCGAGCCTTGGGCCTGAATCAGTGTTGCATAGCAATGATGATTTTAAGGAGCGATACTTCTAAGCCCTTGATTGAGGCAGTTAGCACATTTCTTGTGGCTGCATGGCACATACGTAGTCGTTTTTTAAAATAGTAGTTTTTATGAATTATGTTTAGCAAACAGTATTTAAAAAAAAAACATTTTTATGATTGTGATTATATATTATAAAATGGTTACATAATGCTCTATTATTGTTATATTTTCTTGGAATTTTTATTGTATTTTGATTGAATATGATGATGTTTTGATGGTTATGTTGACCGAATAAAGCTTGTGTTGATGATGATATCAGTTATTAACTAGCGCTCTCTGTGGACATCACCGGCCATCCAGTATCCTATCCCTCCTAATGTATGTATGTGGGTGCCATTGGTGTGGCAGTCTCTTTCAACCTACACATGTGCGGGGTGATGTATAAAGAGGAGGCGTGTCACAACTGAACATTGGTTGGTTATCAGCGTGCAGTGTGACCCTCCCTAGTGGCACCAGGTGTCTTGACTATGCCCTTTTTCTAGAATTGCGGTGTCCGAGATTGGACTATTTCTTCCTCCAGATGGTGTGTGTAAGGTCTTGTGTGTTGGCTGTTGGATAGGCCTGCTATGATGGTAAGCATATTTCTGCGTTCTATTCTCGCTTGGTGATGAGATGGATCTTTTCGGACTCCCTTTCCCCCGCACCTCCCTCTGCCTTGGACCACATCCTTCTCAAGATATTTGGGCCTGTGGTTCTTAGCTGTGGCCAGGGACTTCTAACCAGCTACATGCTTTTTTTGTTATTTTGGGGGGGGCATGGCCTGGCGAGCAGGCTTAGGCTAATTTGGAAAACTTTGAGGGAAAGAGGAGGCAAAATATTGATGCATGGAGAATCCGATGCAAGGTCAAGAACTCGTTGACCAAATGAGGGTAGTGGACTGGGATGGCTGGTTGTTCTAGTGAATCCCCTTTACTTTCTCGGCATCATGCTGAGATAGCTATGGAGACTTCTCTATCCCAAGTGTACGGGAAACCTGGCTCCCGACACTGGAGGACAGCTTCATTTTGGAACCAAAAGGGGGCCTCCATTTGGCTGGAGGCTGCTAGCTTTCTGGGGACACTGTTAGGATCACACGCCATAAAGGAATTTTGGTCCCAGGTTGGGTACCCAAAAAATGGAACTTTCTCACCTGATGATCAGAACCCACCCTAATTGGCTTGTGGGTGCGGGGACCTAGGTACCTGTTTTTAAGCACTGGTTGGGGAGCCACCCTTCCCCCCATCATAAGACTTCCCTCCCCCTGGGGTGTGGCCAGCCAACCCTGCCCTGTGGAATCAACAGCAGAGGGGGGCCTATGCTCCCACAGGCACCCTGAATGATGAACTCTAGAGTGATACCCAATTGACAAAACACGTGCCCTGACCTTCCCGAATGCAAGTAAAGGCTTGAACCCCTAATGTTGTCCAGTTGGTCCTACCTTTGAGTTTTGGTACAGTGAATTTTGAGGTGTGAGTGAAATGGATGCTTTGCACTCGGGATTTTACCATATTGCACATATGGATTCTGCATTTGTGGGAAGGCATTTCTTCCCAAAACAGTTACCCCTCTCTGTCATGGTTGTGGCACCAGTCCTTGCTGGGTTGGGTTCTCTGTCTGTGAATGCTGTTGTCACATGTTTGTCCAACTACCTGGCCCCTGTTGCGGTGCTGCAGTGGTGGACTGACTTCCCTGCGGCTGAGCATAAAATGCATTCGGCTTTCCCTGGGCTTGATTTTTTGGGTGGAGATTTTGCGGGACTGGCCCAGGCTCATCCACCACATTCATGATATGCCTTTAGCTGGCATCTGTCAGCCATGTGGCCCATTCTGTGATAATAGTAACATTCTCTAGGGTCTGGATGCTGCCAACCTCCCTAGCTTCTGCCGTTATAGCTAATTTGAAAGTTGCAGTGGAGCTCCCTTACATAGCTTTCCAATCTTCTTAGACAATACTGCAAGCAGGGGAAGTTCCACTTGGGATCTCCCCCTCTGTGTCAGATGCAGTCTTCTGCAACGGCCGTGTCCTCTGGTTAAGGATCCCTCCTCCTGCCAGGGTCTATCGTGCTGGTGTCTTCCCTCGGTTCACTTGGCTAGCAGGTGATAAAAAGACCGTGCAAAAATCATACCTTCCTCTCAGGCCGCTATATCTCTTGGGGTCAGTTTGTCTGTCCAGCATGTTCAGGAGGAGCAGTGGATGTCTTTGTCACTTCTCACCTCGTGTGCACACAAAGGTGCCATCTTGGTTCTCCTGCATCTAAGTTGAATTTTCACCAGGCTACCTTGGTCTCTTATTTCTTGGTCAGACTCTCTCCTACATTGATGATCTGGTAAGTATCTGATCACAGCCAAAAGCCTCTCCTCTAGTTCTGCCTAAGACTCTTCCCCGAGCACTGTTCTGTCCCTACCCCCGCTATCCTCAGGTGGAGGGTGTGCGCTCTACTTCCTTGATGTGCCTACAGAGTGAAAGCTCTCTCTCTCTCTTTTCTTAGTTTGTGCCTTTTCTCTAAATCCCACCTAGGTTGCCTCCTTCATTCTGAGCTAATGCTGTTCTTTTTGGTCAGGACTTGCCCTCAAACTCACTTTTTGTTGTTTCTTTGGCTAGCTAAGCAAACCCTGTGGCTTCCCCCTCGTCTTCAGATCTGAGGGGACTGGGACCCCTTTCCTCACTCCTGCTAGTCGTGTCACTGTCCAGAATCACTATGAATCTCCCTGTCACTCATGTGTGCTCACCAGAACCAGTGGAAGTGCATGTTCCCCATGCTGCTGGGATTTGATGGGCTGAACACAATGGGCCGGGGAGCTCTAGTGCCGGAATTGGGTGGTGCTGGGATGGCCTGGGACTGCCGGCCTGTTGGACTGTCATGCCTGGACCTAACAACTCATTGTTTGGTAGCAGACCCTCCGGCTCCCTCAGATTGGTTTAACCTAATGCAGCCATAGCAGGCATCGGGGAGAGTACGTCCATTCCTACATATGGCGGGGGAGGTGCGGATGCCTTGCTTGCTGACTGTGGGATAGGATTATCGGTCTAGGTCTTCTTGAGTGCTTCTAATAGTGCTTCTCTCCTGTCCTTCTTTTGCTCTTCGTAGTTGGCCCATATGTGTCTCCTCATGTGTTCAATTATGCTAGTGTCAAAGGTTCCCTCTTTTGGCCGGGGAAACGTGTGCGCCTTAGTGCATGCGAGGCATTCATGACAAAACTTTTTAACTTTTTAGTCTATGAGGAACCTGGTTTGCATGTCTTTTAGTGGCTACTCCATGATAAGTTGGGCAGTTTTTAGGAGACAGATACACCTCTTGTTTTTCTAGTTTTAGGGAAACGTGTGTTCTACTCGGGCCGTGGGGAAATATATACACAGGGATTGCTATTTCTAACTACTTTATAATGAGCTTAGCAGTATTTACAGATGCATCACCATGAACATTTCACAAACACAAATAGCAATCCATATAAAGGGTCACAACCTAGAAGATAGTGCAATGGTTAATTAAAACACCATGAAATTTGTCATCAGATAGCAAACATTACTTTGGTATTATATAGCAATTGTGGGAATTGCAACACATTGAGTCATCAACAAAACACAACACTCAAGACAAAATGCAGTTGCATTAATTTACCAGCACCACAGCATCAAAAAATCATCAATTTTCAACTATAATCAAGAAAAAAACTGAAAGAGAAAAATGATGACTTTGTCAAAAATACCTAAGCCAGCATGCTATACTGTGGCCAGTTGAAGCTCTGCACAGTATGTAGACTAAGTGAGGCTGATAGTCTGTCAATATCAGCTCCGGAACAAAGATAATAACAGTTTATGCAACCACAGGCCCTTCTTGGCCAAACATAAGCTACATTTAATCTCCAAGATCCAAATCTTTCTCCCTAACATCTGAATCACATATCATACCCAGGAGTCAGGCATACCATCTGTGTGATGCCCTGTTGTTCAAGCAAACAACACCTCTCACTTCAGATACCAACGTGTTAGGAAACCGGTAGCACTGAGAAAACACTTCTAGACTAGAAAAACGGATTGAGGTGCTGGCCCTATATCACACCAAGGGCCCATGCGTACCATCTGTGTTGCACCTAGCTGTCCAAGCAGTGAGGCCCCAACCCTGTATCACACCCAGGGGGCAAGCGTAACTTCTGTGTGACACCCAGCTGTCCAAGCGAAACAACAGCATTCCCCTTTCCTAGAGTACTGACTATAGAAAAAAGGTGACCGTCACTGGAACGCCTTTGAGGTCACCTTGCAACTACTCAGTTCCGACACATCAGCTGCAGTTGGGTCCAAGGTATCAATCAGCTCCTGGCTGGTGCACCAAATGTTGCTTGAATGTGAAATTACCTTGAAAAAACAACAGACAAGAGGCATTTGGCAAAACAGGAACTGTTGGTTTAATTAAACACTACGGCTGGGAGAAGAGTTACAGAATCGGGGTCTGAGGACTGTCTCAAAGTACAATTGATCTGAGCTTTATTTTATACATTTTCCTGGGCATCATAAAACAATTTTAGCATTCCTTTCTAGGTAAAAGATGTGGGCCATTGTCTTGGAGTCGTAAATAAGGTCTCTGTTAACGAATGCAGGTGGGCCTCGACCTTGCGTAGACACAATGAGAGCCAGTGGGTAACGTGTCCAGATGTTTGTCATGAGGGGCTTGTGATTGCTGTGTGTTACTGTGTGTGCCATGCCTTGATTGGATATGTGTTCCTAACTTCATGTGGCATCTCACGTTATGTGTTTTGGCAACGCACACACCCCTCAGGCCATGTGTGCTTTATTGGGGCCAATCTCCTGGGACCATTATGGTGTTGCTGCACCTATCTGTGGGACTGATCTGAGGTTCCTGTACCCATGTTTGTCTGCCGGGTACGAATCCCCCCCACCTAGGACCTCTCAATCAGTAACCTCAGGCCTAGGTCTCACAACCTGCCTGACCACGTATTTCTAAGTCTTGGTTGAAGAAGAGTTCATGACAGGTAAATCTGATAATAGTTTTTATATATGAATATGCCATTGTACACATGAACGTTTCCAATATTAACACCGCCATGGTAGATAGACTAGCTCGTGTTGTTTCCTCGTACAATGCAATTAATGATTGCTGTTTTGCCCCACCACTTGAACATTTCACCAGCTGTTATTCTCTTCTGGGACGAAACAGCAATGTCCTCACATACTTGATGGTTAACATATCAAAGTACCTCTTCATCTACTCTGATACTCTTATCTGTCAAATACATCCTGCAAGAACTCATTTTTGAGAAAATCATAGTTTTGGTAATTCTTTGCTATATGGTATATTAAACTGTCTCCAATGTGTAGAACTGTGTTTGTCACATTCCATGATTGAGCAATTTTGCATGCAGTGGTTTCACTGCCTAATTTACTATTGTTTAAATGAGACCTATGCAAACCTCAGTTTTGTATGTAACTATATACCCTGGCTCCAATTGGTAAATGGGTTGCTCTTGTTATTAAGGAATAGGAATCTTGGTGGCTTGCCCCTTCACCAGATGGCCACACTGCAGTGAGGCTCTGCCAGTCGGGGACAATAATTTATTAGTTTACAGATTATCCTAGAACCATCAGTGGCTGTTGGGGCGACCCTAGAACTAGCTGTGCACCGGTGATGAGGGGAGAAGGCTACCGGCTCTGGGTGCAAGGCAGAGGGCCGGATACTGTGATCCACTGTGTGGACCACGCTGGCTGCATAGTGACCCAAACGCAGCCGGGTGGAGAACGACGTGGACTGAGCCTGTTCTCAATTCCAGGGCCAGAGAAATCCTGCAGGCAGAAGAGGACTGAGCTGGCCCTGATTGCCTCGTTGGTGGGGACATGTGCGAGGAGAGAAGGCTGCCAGACCTTACTGCAAAGAGAAGGACCACACAACATGACTGACTGTGTGGGCCGTGTAGGCCACATGCTGACTGAAATGTGGCCCGGGAGAGGGTTGTGCAGATAGAGCCTGTTTTCCCTTCCCAGGCCAGAGAAATCCTGGGGGGTGGAGGAGGACTGAGCCGGCCCTGATTGTCTTGTTGGAGCAGACAGGGAGGAAGAGCGTTTGCCTTGGTTTTGCCGGGTGACAAGACACTGGCAGTTGCTGGGACCTTAGACCTGAGGCCCCTCCTGGCTCCGGAGGTGATAGGGGAAAAGCTGCCGTGTGAAGATGAGCCGACGAGGGAGTCGTGCCCCACTGCAAGATGCTCTGTGGGGTCGGCGAAAGTGGAGACCACGGTATTAGGGGTGCTGCGGCCGTGTGCTGCCCTCCAGAAGAATTGCAGATCCCGCTTATGGGAGGCTGGGTGCACTCGGAGGTGCGACTGAGGCTGCAGTGAAGGCCTGGACTGTCTGTGCAGGGACTTCCGGTAGTGGGGGCGAGGCCCTGGCGGCCTGGAGGCCTGGACTGAGGAGGGTGACAGATAATTTGGCACCAGCAAAGGAGCAGGGAATCATATCTAGAAATGCCTGGGCCCCTTGGCGGTCTTTGGGGGGGTTCCCTTGTGGCAGCCCCTGTTTTGGGTGGTGAGTAATAGACTGGAAGACACTGCATCACAAATCAAACACTTCTACAGGGTACCAACAAAAAAGAGTATAGCTCGCCTAGGGGTGCTCACAGGAGGTTAACCCAGCTGTATATCCTGGCCTGCCCCCCAAGTACCTGACAACTGGGGTGAGGGCACTCACTTACACTTGTGTATCCGTCTGAACAAAAACAGGCAAAGTTATCGTTTGACGCCCAGAAGAAATCTGGGCCATCTGGTCGGATAGGTGGTGGCGACATCCTCGAGGAGCTGCTCGCCGAGAATGTGGCTCCAACTGGGCCAATTAAAGCAGTGTTCCTTAGCCTAAAACATTGCCTTGCGGGCATTGACTCTAAGCTTGATCAACTCACCGACTGGATGGACTGCCTCAAAGACAGAGTGGACAACCATGACACCAGGCTGGAGCAATTGGAGCTGGATGATGGACGGCACGCATCCCATGAGCGGCTCCTGCAAATGGGAATAGTGCTTTAAGTAATCCGGAATAAAAATGAGGATTTAGAGGCCCGCTCTTGGAGAAATAACCTCTGAATCCTTGGGGTATCTGAGTCCACTGCTATGGGCTGTATGAAAGATATGTGGAGGACATGCTATGTTAACTTTTCCCTGGAACTTTGTCCTCAGTACTGGTGGTGGAGCGGGTGCACCGTTCACTAGGGCCAAGGCTGCCCGCTGGAGCGCCGCCACATCATCGCCAAACTACTCAACTATAGGGACTGCAACACCGTCCTTCGCTAAAGAGTGGAGCCCAATCATCTATCAGAATAATGCCCTTGCTATATTTCTGGATTACAACCATGCAGTACAGGCTGAGCGCAGGGACTTCCTACCGGTGAAAAGATCTTTTCTTCAAACCAATGCCTCATATTCTGTAATATACTTGGGGAAACTGAGAATTAGGCACAGCAGGAGGCTTCACTTCTTCACTGACCCAAAGGCAGCTGCAAAGCTTGTGAAAACGCTCCCTAAAAAGACCGCTGAGTCCCAGCTGGGGTGGGAGGGAGGTGACGATGACCGCCTCAGTGACAATGACCACTGGTAGAGTATCGCCTTGGTTGAGAGCCCGGCCAGAGATCCTGTAATGTTCTCTGCTGGGGCACCCCAGATAGTCAGTTGCACACTGAACTCTGGCACCCTGACCACTCACCCCCTGGTTGGAGTCGAGGAATATAGGCCTCGCCTCTGCCCCTGGGATGAGTCTGCAGTTGTAAATCTCTCCCCTTTCATGGGGGTCATGTTGGGTTGTTCTACGGGTGTGTTTGGCCCGTCTTACCCATTTAGAGGGTCAACATGTGAGGTGGGTGGTCTGTTGTAAGTTGGTTTTATGTTTGCTATCCCTGTGGCTTTCATCACAACCCCTTCCTGATGACCCCACTCACTCTAGCGCTAAGCTCACAAATGACATTACAGCTCTATTTACACATCCCCCATGAGCAACACTGCGTTACCTCATACTGCAACCAATGCGCTGAAATGCCTGTCATGGAATGTTTGTGGGTTGAATGATGCACGTAAGGTGTGATAGGTCTCTGCCTATTTGCAATGACACACAATTGACAAGTGCATGTTACAAGAAACGCACCTCACAGCGCATGCTGGGAAGTACCTGGGCACCGGGTGGATTGGGGACTCGCAGGCAGCACACTAATCCTGTTACGCGTGTGGCTTTGCCATATTAATTCACAAGGGGCGTACCAAGGAAGAACTGTGCGATCCAGCAGGTCAATATGTTATGACTGCTGGCATGCTTTGCAACTGCCCCTTTCCGCTACTGTCAATTTACGGTCCAAACGTGGACAGTCCTGAATTTTTTATGGAGGTGTGGCGACTGGCTGGCACACTGGGGCCTGGCACCCTTTTGTGTGGGGGTGACTTCAATGTTGTGCTAGACCCGGCATTTGACGGCGGCAGCGGTGCATGTCCCTCACATCCAGCAGCTGTGTGAGTGCTAAATGCTATTGTTGTGGGAAACGAGCTGGTAGACTTGTGACGCATGAGACACAGAGGAGTCCGGGAAGGCACCTGCATTAATGACTCACACAACAGTTGGTCTTGCATAGATATGTGGGTCACTACTAAGGATGCAGACACTTGGATGCGTGGTGTGACACACTGCCCCTGCCCGCTATCGGATCACTCCCCTGGTCTGTTGATGATGCAGATCCTGGGTGGGGCCCAGTTGGCATTTACTTTGTGGCTGCTATCGGGAGTCGTTTGAGACAAGTTCTTTCGAAACGAGGTGGGGGAGACCATAGTAGATTACTTTACTCATAAGAAAGGGTTGGTGCAGTCCCTGGGCACTCTTTGGGAGGCCATTAAGGTAGCTATCACAGGGGTATGCCTGGTTAAGCAGCAGAGTCCTCCACGCTCTGTGCCAGGACCTCTCCCGCCTGGAGCAACAACTTGGGGATATTGAAAAGAACTAGTATGACACAGGTGACACTGCATGTTTGGTGGAGGCCCGGCCTAAACTGGATCAGTTTGATGATGTGGCGAAAAGCGAAGTGTGCTACTTGGGGCGTAACACGCAGGCTAGATATTATGGTGAGGGAGATAGTGCTGGCAGAATGCTCGCTAACGTTTTGTGCAGGCCATAGGCAAGTAAGTACATAGTAGGATTGGAGGACGAACAGGCAGGCCATCAGGTGGGCACAGTGGCGGTGCAACAAATAATGAAGATCTGTTACACCACCCTAAACTCCTCTGCACAGTCGCTTAATGAGGAAGTATACACAGAATATTTCGATATGCTTAGCCTTCTCTGGTTAGAAGATAGCCACAGACAATTCTTGGACTCTTCCTTTTCAGAGGAAGATATCGTCCAGACCATCCGGGAACTTCGAGGTGATAAAGCACCTGACCTGGATGGTCTAACGGCGGCGTTTCATAAGAAATATGCGGACTTACTCGCACTGCATCTCCTTGAGGTATATGAAGAATCAATTAAGAAGGGTATCCTTCCTTCACTACGGGAAGCACTGATAGTTACGGTGCTTAAGCTAGGAAACCACCTTGAAAAATGTGACTCCTACCAATCTGTGTCACTAATAAATATTGATAATAGAATTCTGGCAAAATTGATTGCCTTAAGATTGTTACCTCTTTTGATGACTATTGTCCTACCGGACCAGTGTGGGTTTGTCCCAGGTATATGTACTTGATATAACCTACTGACATATTTTGCTGTGATGCAGTCAATAGATCCTGATAGCCATGTGGCAGCGGTGTTCTTGGAGGCCATGAAGACGTTCGACAGATTAGAGTGCTATACACTGAGTCCTTGGGGAGGCTGTGCATTAACAGATCTGTTACCAATGTGTTCCCTGTTTCTGGATGCACAAGGCAGGACTGCCATCTATCACTGTTTTTATTTGCGGTAGCGATGGAGCCGCTGGCAGCACGCCTTAGGCAACATCATCATCTTCGAGGTCTTGCCTTTAGGCCACAGCCGATACTGGTGTCAATGTAGGCAGATGACGTTACGTTATACGTTTGTGACCCGCAGTCTAATCTTGATCCCTAATCAGTGAATTCATTTGGCTTGGTGACATTTCCGGAATCAAAATCAACTGGGCTAAATCTATTGTGTTCCCATTGTCTGACGTGACCATGCCGCATGTTTCTTAATTCCCTCTGTGTTGGGCAGAGGAGCTGGTCCACTACTTGGGAATCTGACTGAGCAGGGATACGGATAAGCTTTGGATGGGAAACAACAGGAGAGTGATCCCTGGTTGGAGGAGAAGGTGGCTTGTTCGCAGTCCCGCCACTATCGCTTGTGGGCTGGATTGACATTCACAAAATGGTAGTTCTCCCCAAGTTCCTGTACCTGTTCATTAACCTCCCAATGCCTCTTACTATTAGCCCCAGTAGACGTCTGTGCCCGCTTTTGATTTCCTTGCCATGGGTGTGGGGCAGCCACATGTGTTGTGGGAACTGCTCACACTGCCCTTTGAACAAGGCGGACTTGCTGCACCTGATATGGATTTATACTACTGCTTCCCACAGGTGCAATTCGCACATTTCTCTGTACACCCAACTAAGTACTTACCTTATACTGTTCCAGAACACGACTTGGTGTGGCCCTATTGGCTCTTGAGAGCCATATATATTGACATCAGCGGTCCTTGTTATGAAGTAAACATGGTTGCGTGCACGGTGGGGGAGTGGCATGAGCTCCACCGAAGGGCGAATGCGAGCATGCTGTTTGCACCTTCAATGCCGCTTTTGGATCAACCGATGGTGCCCATGACACGCAATACAGTTACGTGCTTTTGACTTTAGAAGATAGACCTGACCACAATGGGATCGTTGTACCCTGAGGGGCGATTCATCGCCCCCTGTTGAGGCGCTTCAGGTGCCCTACAATACTTCATTATATAGAATCACCTACCTTCAATTATGTGCTGTTCTTTGTGCGCTGAGTTCCTGAACATGCTGACTCCCCATCAGGCACTCGAGAGTCTCCTCACCTCTCAGATACCTCACTGGCTGATCACTAGACTATATACTGCTATGCAGGAGGCTGCCCCCGCAGCCTTCCTTGGCACCCACGTGTCATGGGACCATGATGTAGGCACTCCAATATCGGAAGCCAGATGGTTATATTGCTGCACACATAATCACGCCCTCTCCCCTAACTTTCCCCTACGACTGATTCATTTTAAAATCTTGCACAGGGTGTACTATACCCTGGAACAGTTGCACCACATGGGGCTTCATTTAGACTCACTCTGTCAGCGTTGCCTTGCTGTACGGGCAGGAAGCGCAGGGTGGCCATGAGATGGGGTCCTAGGTGCTCTCCACGTAGGATTGATTGGCGGAGAGATGCTGCATATTGCCAGGAGCAACTTAACCTATAATGAGGTTACCCCCAGACTGCAGGGCACCCCGGTCGACATGGCTACAGATGCAGGCGGGTGCAGGACCTGTAATAGAGAGTGTGCATTCAAGAGAACGTCTTTCATTGATATAAGTGTGCGGCTATTAGCTACATGTGTGCGATGTTGTGGGCCAAGACTGCACTACTCTCATCAGCTCAAATGCATGAGTGCCCCCCTTCCTGTCTGCTTCTTCCATCTTCACTCCCCTTTTAAGAATTGCTCCTTTGAATACTGCTGGTAAATTACTGCCTCAATTTTCCAATGATGATCTGTTGTTTGTGACTAAGTTGCAATATACTTAATTGATGAAAATTGCAAGGCGGACAATGTCTAAAAGTAGATTGTGGTTCTTGTTTGTATGTTGCTATGATGAATACCAATAATAAAAAAAAGAATAGGAATATCAAAAGAAGCTGGTGGCAAGATTTTGCTCATCTGCATTTTATAACATACCATTCCACAGCCTTGTTGACCTCGCTTTCCAAAATATTATCTCTAACTCTCCACTTAATTGCACTAATCCTTGAGTGATACTCATGGGCAAGATACTTCTTGCCTAAAAGTCTCTGGAATTACCACCAAACAAAAAAATCTCAACAATCCACCATCAAACAATAACTCCTCAGACACCAGACCAAAGGGCTCTTATTATTATTCAACTTCCTCAAGAAGGACAACCTTCTATGGCATATTTTATCACTCATTGCAAAACAGTAGCCTCTATTAAATGTGTCTATTCTTCACCTTTTCCTAATACACTAGGCAATTGCATCCTAGATAAAAGAAATCCGCTGCAAATGTTTAATTTTCCTGTTACATACTGCAATTTATACTGGAATTTTTGTAGGCAAAATTATCACTTGGCAAATTCAAGAGTGGCCTTTCTTCTACCATAAACGGTAAGCAAACACACTAAAAATGTATTAAAGGCTTATGGTCAGTATGCCACACAAAAGTGGAACCCCATAAAGATGTTCAACCCCTTAGCTGCTGTAACTTATCCACCAACAGTGCTGAGCTCCTTTTTGATGTTTCGGGCACTTTACACTTAGGTATTCATATTTTTTTTCCAAATCCAAAGTGCCTACTTTTTACCTTATCTTGGGAATCTAAAGGTACCCAGGGTTTGGTAATTTCCATTCATGGAACTGAAGAAGTAACCATTATGAGGAAAAAACGTTTTTGTTTGGAAGAATGCGGAAACAATGCTATGCAAGAAAGGCTATGATTGTTTCCTAAAAACGGTATCAACAAATTATTTGCTGTGCTAAGATCACCATCATCCCAGCTTTCAAGGACAAGAAGATTTGTAAAAGAAAACCATTTTTATCATAATTTTTGCATTTTTCTAGCATGTAGACTATTTTTCCATATTGTTTGCAGTTTCAACCTTCTTCCAGTTGTCGATGGAAACAGGTGTGGAAACCCATGGTGAACCCAGGAAGGTACATAATAAAATAATGAAAATAAGTAAGAAAAATTGCAACTGGCAAAGTGTCCCTTGATGGTTGATTTACAAAAGTAACATTCAGATATGTCCAATAGACCCTTCTGGTTGCATAGATATAGAGTGTTTGTTGGTTATCCAACAACACACAATACCCAGAGCCAACAACTGAGATGCAACATGTAATGATTTTTCATTGTGTGCCGACCAAGCAGCAATTCATATGGTAAAAACTAATGAACGGAAAAAATGGGTATGAAGGAAACCTATGTATTTTTGAAATGCGCACAAAATACTGAGTTTCAGAATAGTTGGCATTTGTACACCTCTGAATTTGAGGTTAGCCATACTGTTGCCCGAACACAGATTTACCTTAAGGAAATGAAAGACAAGAGGCATTTGGTAAAACAGGAACAGTTGGTTTAATTAGAAGCA
Source organism: Pleurodeles waltl (assembly GCF_031143425.1). NCBI lineage: Eukaryota > Metazoa > Chordata > Amphibia > Caudata > Salamandridae > Pleurodeles > Pleurodeles waltl. Next base: position 413,962,669 of record NC_090437.1, on the reverse strand, counting down.
GCAGCCAGGACAGAATACAGAGTTGGGATCTGATGACTGTCTCTCAAAGTTATAGAGTTTTGAGCGCCATTATAATCAATTCTCGAAAGGTCATAAAACAATTCTATGCATTTGTTGAAGAAAGGAATCTAGGCCTAGTAACGAAGTCGAAAATCTGACCATCTGATAAAGTGCGCAGGTTGGTCTCGAACTTGTGTGGACATAATGCAGGCCAGTCCAGATGTCCAGCATGGGGAGCACATGATGTCTGCATATTGTGTTTGTGTTGTGTTCTGATTGGCTGAGTGTTCCTAACTTCATGTGGCATCTAACTTTTATGGTGTTTTGGGAAAGCGCACCCCTCTGGCCAAATGTGTTTTACTGAGGGCCAATCTCCTACATATATTGTGGTGTTGCTGCCTATCTGAGGGATCGATCTGGGCTTTTTCTGCTCTCACATTTGTCTACGGGCTATGTCCCTCCCACCTTTGATTTGTAAATCAGTTGCTTAGGTCGCAGGGCTTCCCTGACCACGTATGTCTGACTTGGGGTTGATAAGGAGGTCACATTGGGTGGAACTGACAACAGTGATGTGAGTTTGTTGTTATGCACATACATATGACATACATTGACATATTTTTATCAATATCAACAATACTGTGATATGATTAAGAGGCCGTTATGCAAAATATGTTCTTTATTGTAGACTGGGTTACATTTGGAAGCCAAAAATGTAAAGAACTTGAAATAATACCTATTAATATTCTATTCTGTGTTTCCCATCTTCTCCTGATAAAACACTATCCCGCTTGTGTGGGTGGACCTATCTCCTACAACAGAAAAGACCTCAAAACATGATGTGGACACAGCAAATTTTTTGCATGAAAGCAACCTGTTTTAGCATTGCGGGTAAGTTGCGGATTTTGGGCCTGTGCTCGGCTGGCACCCAGAAAAGCCTACCAAACCAAACCATTTGTGAAATCTAGACTCCAGTGTGAGTCAAGGATGGTGTGACTTGCATGGATCTCATGACGCTTTCATACCAACAATGTCCTGCAGTTATCAAACACTGGATAAAACCATTCCCTTTCCCTACATTTTGTGAGGAAAAGTTCCAGTATCTGTGGGGATCCACAAGATTCTTACCACCCAGCGTTTTCACCCTCCTCTCTATAAACACTGTACCAAACTGGGGTGGCACTGTTTAATTTTTTGTTTTGTTCTGATGTAAGCTTGATGTACGCACTGCCCATCACAGCAAAACAAAATCTCTTCCCTCCCAGCTTGACTTTGATTTGGCTGATTAAAAAAAAATGCTTGGAGCAGTTCCAAGACTAATTTGTATATGGCTATGTCTAATCTGAGTTGGCATGTGGGACCAAAAAATACAATGAATTGTGGTGCGGCCCGCATAATTACCAATGGCTGAGATTAATTCAAGCTTTCTGTCAATCACTTTTTTTTATTTCAGTACAATACCTTAAGGGGGCATAAATATACCCTGTTTGCGCTGAGCTTGTGTCATATTTTTTAATGCTAATTCAGTGTAAACCTAACTCCAGATTTATACTTTGGCGCTAAACCCATCTAGTACCAGAGTTTTGGAGTTAAAGTAATTTGTTGCTAGCGGAAAACTACCTTGCATCAATGAGATGCAAGGTAGGCGTTCCTGGGCAAAAAATGACTCTAAGGCCCAGGCGCCTTATTTATCCTCCCGTGCAATAAGCTTGCTTAGCGCCATTATTCAACCCCTGGGTCAGGGCAGGTGTTAGGGGACCTGTGGGCCTATTTCTATGGTGGAACACCATGGAATAGGTCCACAGGTGCCCTCCCTAGCCACCAGGGACACCCCCACTGACACCAGAGGGATAGCGGAGGATGGGGGACAGCACCCCAGATACGCATAGGTAAGTAGAGGTGAGTATTTTTTTTTTTAAGTGCCATTTGGGGGCCTCAAATGGACCCCCCTGCATGTCACTGGGTGCAATGGCTGGTCATTGGGGTGGTGGGCATGACTCATGTCTTTTCTAAGACAAAGGTCATGTGGTATGGTAGGTTTAGCATCAAGAAATGATGCTACGCTGGTTAGAGTTATCTTTTTTTACTCTAACTAGCCTAATGTCATTTATTGGTGCCAAAACCCCTTCTCCCATGCCGTCACTCCCACCTAGCTAACGTCATTTTCCGTGACGTTAGCCCACCCTTTGCGCCAGATTGCACCATTCCATAAATAAGACGCCCGGCCGGTGTCTCGAATAGTGCTAGCCTGCGGTATACGTTTTCACACAAACTGTGTTAGTGCAGTTTTGTGTGAAAAAGTATAAATATGGGCCGAAGTGTGATGATTATGCCCAGACAATGGTTCAGTACTTACTGTGAACTGGACCCAGACTCCTGGAAGAGCCCTAGTTAGTGTTGGGTTGCTGGCGTTTTTGGTTCAGAGAGAACTTAGACAGTTTGGGTTGGAATGTTCCTATTGGAGTTCTATGGCTAGGGCTTATTAAAGTTGCATTCTGAGCTACAAACAGATGGACTGGGAATGGCCCTGTTTAATTACTGGTAGTTATGAATAGTTTAAGGATTCTACCTATCACCTTTTTATTTACATCATTGTCTTGGAATTCTAGCCCTTCAAATAAGAAACTGTTCCACGCAGAATGCATGATGAGATTTAAATTCCTATAAATAGTCTCATTCCAACTCCTAAACCTTCCTCTACCATACCCTCATCTACAATTGTTTCTTTATCTATTTTACTGCTTCAGTGATAATACTAAGGGGCCAGTTGTATGAAAAGTATTCGTGAACATAAAACCCTGCGATTTACAAAACCACAGGGTTTATTACAGCAAAATGGTGGTTTGACATGCATTACACTCATTTTACAATGAGATAAAGCCTTTCTGTGGATGAATGCTCATGCTACAAAACCTGTAACTCGTCTGACTTACCCCAACAAGATAGGGGACAGACACCAGCCAAGTACTTGGAGTCAGAGGGAAAAAATAGCTTCCTCAAAACTGTGTTAGATTCACACAGCACCATGTAAAAACTAGCACTCTGGTTACTCACACTATTATATATTTCAGAAACAACTTTTGTAAACTTCCGCACAAAAATCTCTGTAAATTATACAAACCTCAACACTATTTACCTCTGTGTTGCACATTTTTACTGATCTTCATAAAGCACAACACACTTTTTATAGAATTGGGTCATTGCTATTCTAGCTATAGCCCGGGTCTGTTGTGGGTTATTGCTTTGCTTGTCAAGGCAATCGTGCAGCTCTTCGAGGCCCTCCGTAGACATTGCTTCTCCTAGATAGCTGGAGTAGGCTTGCCTGATGGATCCAAAGAACATTCCATTACTTGAGATATCCCATTGACAGTTCTTGCAATCACACTTGAGCTTCTCATGTAGAGAACTAGCTATTCATCCTCTTCCAGGTAAGCAGCAAAGTGTACCTGCAGACTTCACAGGTGTTGGCCTAGTTTGCAGGGAGAAAGGAAAACACACAGAAGTTCTTATCCAGGTCCTTATCTTTCTCTTTCACTGGTGATCTTAAATTGCCTTGTTGTTGGTCACCAGAGATAAACCAAAGTATCTGAATTCTGCAACTTCTTTGGAAAGCTGAGGGACCACCTAGAGGCTAGAAGCTTCTCTGACTGCTATGAGAGGAAAGACTAGTGATAGGCCATGCAGCATGGAAGGCTGTCCTAGAGAGGAAGCCTTGCATGTTCCTGGCATGATCACCCAGAAGAAGCTGACGACTCATGGAAGTGAAGCCAGTCTGGTGTTCATACTGAGTTTTTGGCACAGCTCTACAAGGTTTCTTTTCACACCCCCAGGCGACACAAGTGACAGTTCAATGCACTAGCAGTGAATGTGAAACGGAGGGTATTGTAGCCCATAGTATCTCACCCAATATAAATAAATTAGGTGGTATCAATGCTTTTGGGTAACTGTCAGAGCTGGTCCTTTTTGCAGAATTATCCCTAAATGTTTTGCCTTCTTCCGCCTAGTTGTTCTGGCCTGTGTTTGTTGGATTTAGGACTCTGGGCACTTTACCACTGCTAACCAGTGCTAAAGTGCATATGTTCTCTGTCTAAATTGTATTGGTGATTGGGTTATCCATGATTGGCATATTTGATTTACTCGTACGTGCCTGGCACAGTGCACTATATGTGCCCAGGGCCTGTAAATCAAATGCTAATAGTGTGCCTGCAGCACTGATCATACCACCCACTTGAGTAGCCCTGTAAACATCTCAGACCTGCCACTGCAGTGTCTGCATTGCCAGGTCCAAACCTCCCTTTTTACTACATGTAGATCATCCCTAAAGTAGGCCCAAGGCAGCCCCATGGGCAGGGTGCAGTGTATTTAAAAGATAGGACATTTACTGGTGTGTTTTACATGTCCTGATAGTGAAATACTGCTAAATGTGTTTTTTACAAGGCCTACGTCTCACATAGGGTAGCACGGGAATTGCTGTGAAATATCTTTTAAGCGTAATTTCCCTTTGAAGCAGATAGAGAAATGGAGTTTGGGGTCTCTGAACTCACAATTTGACGATGTTGGTCGTTGGTTTTTGAACTGTGAGTTTGGAAATGCCACTTTTAGTGCCTCTGCCTGTCTGCTGAATACACGTCTGGTCAGGATGACAGTTGGTCTGTTCGTGCATTCACTTCAGACAGTCACACAAAGGGAAGCTGAGGTGTGCCCTGCATATCCTGATGGCCCATCATCAGGTTGATGGGTCTTCCTGAGCTAGAGTGGTGGGAGGAGCTGACACTTGCACCTGAATAGGCGCACAAAGCTTTCACGAAGCAGTCCATAACCTCACACAAAGCAGAAAGCAGTCAATAACCTCCTGGAGTGTGCCTGGGGCTACGGTAGGGAAAGGGAGGGTCTTGTGCACTACAAAGGCTTCTCTTTAAAGTTTGGCTACTTCAAAAGACAGAGTACAGGGCCTCTGACATCACATAGTTGGCACACTTCTGGTCTGAAGACATTCTGCCAGGAAGAAGAGCTTGATGCTGTAGAAGGGACTGCTGACTCTGCCTGTTTCTTTGCTGTGCTGGCTTGCTACTTGCTGCTTAAGTCCTGGAAGTGAAAGGACTGGACTTTGCTTTCTACATCCTGCTTTCCAAGGTCCTTCAAGGGCTTGAAAGGGCTGATGGGAAATCTCAAGGCCCTCTAAGACGTCACCTGCCAGCACCAGGGCTTTCCTGCTGAGAGTCCTGCCTTGCCAAGTGGTCCCAAATCCAGTTCCTGGGCCCTTGGAAGTGGGCTCTGGTGCAACTAAGAAGAAACTCAAGAGAGACTTTGGAACTCGTGTCACTCTCTAATTCCACGTCGCTGCATGCACTGGAGCCGTGGTCCCTGCTGAGTGAAATGCAACCTGCAACACAGGCCCGATGATGCCACAGTGCCTCCAAAGTCCCACCACAGCTTGAGTCCTGTGTCACCGATGCCCATAACACCCAACTCCGAATCCACCACAACACCTGTGGCCTTGTGGTGTGATCCCAACAGCTGGCAGTGGGGGCCCCGTGACTGCTGGTAGTGGTGGAGGTGTCACCCTGACAGCCTCCGCTGGAGTAGAGGGCTTCATCCTGTCCATGACAGGGGGCCTATATTCCTTACCCTTCCTGGCAGGGGTTGATGGCTTCTTCCCCTTCATGGCGGGTTGTACGTGGTCCTTAGCCTTCCGGGCAGGAGTGGAGGGCTTCATCCCCTTCAAAGCAGGAGGTGCAGGCTCCTTCTCCTTCTTGGCTGGAGATGCAGGCTCCTTCCCACTCTTGCCTGGAGGTGCAGGCTCCTTCACCTTCTTGGCTGGAGGTGCAGGCTCCTTCCCCTTCTTGGCTTAAGGAGTTGTATCCTTCCCACCATGACTAGGTGGTGCCACCACTGTCCCTGTGGACTGTTTGACTGAGGTGCTGGGCTGCATCGTTGGGACCCTGCTCTTACAGGCAGGACGGGGGGATGGAAGCGGTCAAGTTGGGCAAGGAAAAGCTTCATAGGGACAGTGGGGTGGGAGGAGGGAGGAGTGATGGGAGTGGAGGTTGAGGGAGTGGCTATAGTAGGTGTTGTTCTGCTGGATCTGGGTGCAGGTGCATGGGCAGTATGCTGATGTGAGGTGGATGGCTGTGGGGTGTGTGAGTGCTTGCATTTGTGTCCTTTAGGAGGGGAGGACAGAGAGGTTGGGAGAGGACACAGGGGACGCGTGCATGGATGTTGTGGAGGTGTCTGCTAGTGAGGTGTGTGCTGCTTGGTGTGGTGATGCTGGTGGTGCATGTTGATGTAGTGCATGCATGTGTGAGTGTGGATGTGACTGGGAGGGAGGTGGAGGAGGAGGAGGGGGAGACAGTGGAGGCAGTGGATGTTGTCGTGTCTGCAACTGTCTGGTGTTTACGTGAGTGCTTGTGGGATGAAGTGTGGTGCTTGTGTTTTCCTGTGCCACTCTTGGGTGTTGTCTTGTGTGCATGCTCGTCAGTTGGAGGGGGGACGGTAAAAACAGGGACAATGGCTGCCATCAGAGAGGAGGCCAGAGCCTGAATCTATCTCTGTTGGGCCACCAATCCACTGTGAATGCCCTCTAGGAATGCATTGTATTACTGCATCTGGGATGCCAGCCACTATATGTCATTCACAATGGTTGATTGCCCTACAGAGATGGATCTCAGGAGGTCAATATCCTCCTCACTCAGGGCAGCAGGGCTCACAGGGGCAGAGCCTGAGGTTCCTGGGGCGAAGGAGCTGCCCACCATCCTGGGTGAACGGGCATGGGAAACTCGCTGAGGCGCTACTGGGAGGGCGGTGCTGGTACAGGGGTGTAGGCAGTACCTGCAGCTGGGGTGGTCAAAGAGGTGTCCGCCACCACCAGGGAGCTTCCATCAGAGGAGGTATCTGAGTCTGTGTTGTCACCTCCTGTCTCCACTGTGGCGCTCCCCTCGCCTTCCGTCCCACTGGTTCCCTCGACGTCACTGGACTCTGCCTCCAGGGTCCTGTGGGACACAGCTCCCTCTGTCACCGGTGCCCCTGCTCCTCCATCAGATGATGCTAATGCACTCAAGGACAGGATGACAGAACAAAAAAGGGGGGGAGAGAGACAAAGGGAACACTGGGTTAATGATTGCACCAACACCACAGTTGGCATACACAGCACTGTCTCACACAGGGAACAGGCTTAAGCACTATGGATTGTACTGCCAGTAATATGGCTAGATGCTAAAGCAAGATGAGGGCCACACACCGCCAACTGCACCACTTCTGTGACCCACATGCCCTGCCTGAAATGGACTGCTAACAAGCTAGGTTACCTATATTTGATATACACCCATTACCCTAGAGTTGACCCACACTGCAATGTCTGCCCTGGCCTTAGGGGCACCCACTAACTCACATCCAGCACCCGGATCGCATCCCACCTGTCAATATTTGTAACGATACCCACTGTACTCACCCCCTTGTGGCTGCTGTGATTCCCTCAAGCGTCCATCCAGCTCAGGGAAGGCCACCACCAGTATGCGGCCATCAGGGGGGGTCAGGTTCCGACGGGCACCCCTTCCTCCTTGGGAGACTATCCCGAGCTGGGCCTCTGCCGTCTTCCGTGCCCAGCATGTCAGGTCCTCCCACCGTTTCCGACAGTGGGTGCTCTGCCTGCCATAGACCCCCAGGGTCCGCACGTCCTTGGTGATGGCACGCCATAATCCCTTCTTTTGATGGGCGCTGACCTGCAGAGGCAATTCAGACAGGAGAACACCATTAAACAAACAGTCCAGTCTGTCACACAAATGGCACACCATACCCGTTTCAGTCACTATTGGCACACACATCGCCCGGCACACACCATGTACACCACCACAAGACATTCCCCCCGGCCCCTCTGATAACAAAATGCTTGCACACACATCCCCATGCATCCTTTCCACATGAATCAAGCCCAATGTGTACTCACCTGTTTGTCTGGAGGCCCATATAACAGTCCGTACTGGAGTAGGACCCCACCACCAGTCGCTCCAACTCCTCCGAAGTGAAGGCAAGGGCCCTTTATCCAGTCACACGGCCCTGGTGGGTTCCAGACACAGGCCAGAGCAGCACACGCACTGTGGGTGTTCTCTGTAGGAATCAGATAGAAAACGGCGGTCATGTCTGCGGCAGTGTACACCGTCACCGCCGACGCAGATCCCCGTTGGCCACTGTGCTCCCTAGAGCCCCATATTATGCAATGAGGAATTGCACACCAGTGCAAGACCGTCTTCTGCCACGATACCCAACGTCGGCGGAATGACCTCACTTCCACCTGTCCCTACGTGCAAGACAGGCGGTCGCCATTTCAGGGAGGAACAGTCATAGCGACATTAACTGTGTAACAGATTAGAATGGCACATACCTCACCAGTAACACTGTCCCATTACATAAGTGCACCAAGTATACTGAAGTTGTGGTTACATTGTTCAAATTTGTGACAGCCTACTCACTCTTGTGTCCCTTAGATACCTACTGCTGTGGATGAATTGGTGGAGACATACCCCCGTGTACAGATCCTTTGTGGACTTAGCTACACTAGAGGACAGGCACATTATCCTCACCTATAGACTGGACAGGGCCACAATCACAGAGCTGTGTGCCCAATTGAAGCCAGACCTGATCTCATCTATCTGTCATCCGACTGGGATCCCCCCTGTTGTGCAAGTGATATCAGTGCTCCATTTCCTGGCAACTGGTTCTTTCCAAGTGACAGTGGGCTTGGCAGCAGGAATGTCACAGCCAATGTTCTCAATCGTGCTGGCAAGAGTCTTGTCTGCCCTGGTCAAACACAAGTTCAGCTTCATTTCTTTACCCAATGTGGAAGAATTGGCCACAGTGAAGGCTGGATTCTATGCAATGAGACATATCCCCAATATTATTGGGGTGATTGACAGTACACATATTGCTTTTGTCCCCCCCGCCAGAATGAACAGGTGTTCAGGAATCGTAAGAGTTTCCACACACCGAATGTGCAGATGGTTTGCCTGGTGTACCAGTACATCTCCTGCGTCAATGCTGGGTCGGTGCATGATGCCTTTGTTCTGAGGAATTGCAGTATCCCAAATGAGATGGCCCAACTACAGAGTCACAGGGTGTGGCTAATAGGTGAGCCTTGGTCCCCACCCACTGTATGTTAGTGTTTGCCTTCTGGTGTTAACACCATGGGATTGTGTGAGGCTAAATGTGCTTCCTCAATACTTGCACATGACTCTGGCTACCCAAACCTATTGTGGCTGGTGACCCCTGTGAGGAGTGCCAGGATAGGGACTGAGGAACTTTATAATGAGGCACATGGGCGAACCAGACGGATCATCGAGTGGACCTTTGGCCTCCTGAAGGCCAGGTTCAGGTGCCTCCATCTGACAGGTGGATCCCTGTGCTATTGAGAAGGTCTGCCAGATAGTAGTGGCATGCTGCATGTTGCACAACCTGGCCCTCAGATGGCATGTACCTTTTCTGCAGGAGGAGGAGACTGGAGATGCCCCTGTGGCAGCAGTAGACCCTGAGGACAGTGAGGATGAAGAGGCTAAGGGTGAGGGTGAGGACAACAGAACATCAGTTATCCGTCTGTACTTCCAATGACACATAGGTGAGACAGTGTAACTGCACATTCCTATGACTATTGGTGTATTCTGAGTGGCTGTAGGATGATGGAATTAACTTCCTTGCATCTCAACTTACTGTCACCTATGGTTTGTCATTTTATATATGCTAGTGATTTAACAACTGTGTACTGATGTGCGGACTACAGACAGCTACAGGTCATTATTTCTATGCTCTCAGATTGTGCAGTTCATTTGCAGTAGATGCATTTTCAGTACATAAAATACTAGTAGTCAAGTTGTGTTCAAGGGTGTTTATTGTAGTGCTAAGAAATTGAGGGGAAAGTGCAATGGAATGGGGTGATGATGAAGCAAAGTCCATGGTATTGTTCCTGTCTGTTTGTAGCACAGGTGCAGTGTCCAAGGGGCTATAAGAAGGGGAGCAAAGGCAGTTCAAAGTGGACAAGGTGACTGAGTGGGACACAAGAGGGACAATAAGGAGAGTGTCATTTCCTGGCGGTGGTCTTGGTCTTGGCAAGTGTCTCTGGCTTCTGTCTGGTTTGCAGGGAACGTTTGTGGGGTGGTTCACCGTCTGCAGGCAGAGGAGTGCTGGTTTCCTGTTGGTCCCGTGGCGGGGCCTCCTGCCCATTAGCTGCAGCGGAAGTGGAGGGCTGGTCAATGGCCCACTGGTGTGCTGTTGCCTCCCTCATGATGTTGGCCATGTCTGCCAGGACCCCTGCTGTGGAGATCAGGGTGGTGTTAATGGCCTGCAAGTCCTCCCTGATCCCCTGATACTGTCCCTCCTGCAGCCGACCTGTTCTCCTGCATGTTGTCAAGGATCTGGCCTATCATGTCCTGGGAATGTTGGTAGGTTCCCAGGATCTCAGAGAGGGCCTCCTGGAGAGTCGGTTCCCTGGTCCAAATGCACAGCAGGTGTCCCAGTGTCCATGTTCGCCTCTGTCTCTGTCCCCTGAATGGTGTGCCCACTACCACTGACCCCAGGTCCATGACTGTCTTGGATCTGAAGTGTGGTCTGGGGTCCCTGTACAGGTGGGCACACTGCTGATTGACGTGTCCTGGGGACAGAGATGAGGGTACACTGGGTGTGTGCTGTGGTGTTGGGTCCTGATGGGGGAGGCTCTGTGGTGGACTGTGAGTGGGCTTGGGTGTCCGGCTGTCCAGTGGTCCCTGATGGGCCAGGTAGGTCATCCAGATACTGAAGTCCAGAGTTACTGCCATCACTGGGGGAATCTTCTGTTGGGGGACTAGATAGTTGTCACCCCTCCTCTCTGCTGACATTGGTTGGGGTACTTGTGGGGATGTAAGTGATGTATTATGCTTCATGCGTGTGACATATTGTACATCAATGGCTTCCCATCTATCTTTGGTGTTGCCCTGCCACCTTTTGCTTGTGTATGGTGATGCATTGTGGTATTATTAGTTTCCCTATGCTGTGCATGCTTTGGTGATGGGTGTCCATGCAGGGCTGGAAGGGGTGTCCATGCATTTGTATGGCATGCAGGGCTTGGCATTGTGGTTAGTAATATGTGTAGGTGCAGTATGTGGGATGGAGTGATGGGAGTGAGAGTGAGGGTGTGAGATGGCATGCAGGTATGGGAGGTAATAAGTGGTAATTGTTGACTTACCAGTGTCCAGTCCTCCAGCTACTTCAGTGAGTCCCTCAGGGTGCAGTATTGCCAAGACTTGCTCCTCCCAAGCTGTGATCTGTGGTGGAGGAGGAGGGGGGGTCTACCCCCAGTCCTCTGTATGGCGAGTTGGTGCCTTGTTGGTATGGAACATACCTTTCCCCGTAGGTCGTTCCACCTCTTCCTGATATACTCCCTTGTTCTTAGATGCTGTCCCATGGCGTTCACCCTGTCCAAGATTCTCTGCCATAGCTCCATCTTCCATGTAATGGATATCTGCTGTACCTGTTCTCCAAACAGCTGTGGCTCTACCCTGACAATTACCTCCACCATGACCCTTAACTCCTTATCAGTGAAACGGGGGTGCCTTTGTGGGGACATGGGTGTTGTGTGGTGTGTTGAGTAATGTGGTTGGGTTTGTAATGTGCGGTGCGTGAGGGATGTATGGGTATAAGTGGTGTGTGTGTCTAGTTGTCGTAGTGGTCTTGGTGTCAGTCTCATGGCAATGATTTGTATTCGTAAAGGGTTGTGGGTAATGTGGGTGTGTGATTTATAGTGCTGTGGGTGTGATGTGTGTACGAGTGTCAAGTGTGTGTCTTTAGTATTGGCCAATGTGGTATTGTTTTGTACGTGGGTGTCCATTTTGAGCGCAGCTGTGTGTACTGCCAATGGTTTACCACCGTTGAATGTCCGCCTTGGTGATTCGTGGTTCATAATGTGATGGGCGTTGTTTTGTTGGTGTAACTGTATGGGTGTTAGGACCGCCACTTTCTCACTGACCTTTGGGCTGTGGGATTTGTGTATGTGGCAGTATTCTGTTGGATTGGTGCGTGTGTGTTGTAATATGGCGAGCGAATATTCACCACCGCGGCGGTATGTTGGCGGTCATCACCACGGCGATAAGCGGGATTTACCGCCAATGTCATAGAGGGCCTTCATCTTTGAAAATTAGTATCTTTACATGTGATTGTTGGATGTTTGTTGTTTTGGTCTTGTTTTACTCAGATTAATATTGGCTATTTTTCTAAACTGGTATGGAGTACTTTTGTAGTATTTTCACTGTATTTGTGTGTGTGTGTGTGTGTGTACAAATACTTTACACATTCCTCTGAGATAAGGCTGACTGCTTGTGCCAAGCTACCAAGGGACTGAGCAGGGTTTAGCTTAGCTGTGTGACTCCCTTACCCTGACTAGAGTGAGGGGCCCTACTTAGGCAGGGTGCAAACTACTGCTAACTAGAGCCCCATTCCTAACAGTAACTAACAAGAAGAAGCAGTAATCCAAAAGATTGTTCATTAATGATTTACACACTCAAGATCATTAAAAACAGAATATGTATTTCAACATATTTATTTAAAATAGTTATTTTAAAATACCGGGATCTTGTCTACATATTATTAGTAACATCACAGAAGATAATCAGAGGCAGCTAAACTTTTTAATAGCAGGGAAAACTGAGCAAATCATAACATCACGATTTATAGCCCTTTCACCCTCATTGTGCTATCTCTAAGTGCTATGCTAATTCTAGCAGATGAATAAATAGTAAGCCCGGGTTTCGGGGGTACAGCGCACACAAGGATAACAGGGCTTGCTGTCTGTTTGGAATAGCTTGTCACCTATTTCAAGCACAAGTTCAAGAGCTAGGACATTTCACCTACAAGAGAACACAATCCTGGCACCAGTTTGTGAAGGCAGAATGGAATGCCTCACACAGCCTCGAGGAGTCTTGCTGGAGGCTTTTTCAGTAGAGATCGAATCTGGTGCTGTGCTCATTTGGATCTGTGATCTGCTTCTGCGACCTGGGTCAATGTTCTCTCCTAGCTAAATGGTTAAGTGGTAGTCCTTATATATTGTATCTAATCCAAGATGGAATTTGCAATGTGACCTTAAGACGGTTTTGACATAAAATACATCAGTGGATGTACTGATAAGGTAAAAACACGTCAATATAGACTACAATATTTGGGTTATAGTTGTTATGTGACCTTGAAAAAGGCACCCGTCCCAGAATGCTGTCACGCTGGGGGTTTTGTTGATCCCCATATCTGAATGACTTGACACAATAAATGTTCTTGAAAGATTGGCACAGATGACATCTATGCCAGAGGCTGACATATTGATAATTCTGCATAATTTGAGGAAAAATGACAGTCTACATTTTCAAGGATGGCAACTGCCATTACCCAGTGGATTCGGGGCCACAGGTAAACAAGCTGGACAGGTTAACTAAAATGGAGAAAATAAGCCTGATTTAGATCTTGACGTTATTACGGCCAATCCGCCACAGAAGTGTACTCAAGTATGCTGTCAAGTAGACAGTGTTCTGACCCCCGTATATTGATGTATTGGTGTGAGCCGCTGTCTGCCAAGATGGAGTGCTCTTCAGAGCCGTCAGCCTGACGGGTTGCTGCAGACCATATTTATATGTTACAGTCCTGCAGGCGGTGTATAGGTTGCGGACTGCTGATGGAGGGAGGCCATCGGGGGACTCAATGGACATCATACAATGACAGTGGCTATGGATGAGAGGTAAGTCACACACACACTGTACTTTAGCCATATGTGTCCCCTGCATTACACTCTACACACACACCATAAACACACTATTATCTAGTGCCATTCTACCATAACACAACATCTACATGCTGGAAATACACATTGCCCTCCATCCATGACACAACATACACACTCTATTGACACTACACCCACACACAACACAACAACGACAACCAACACAACTACACACTCTTCTACACAAACATACTCAGACAAAAAAACATCTACGCACATCATGACTACTACACATCAATGACACTCACCTGAATGTTAAAACAGCAAAACAACACACAACCAAACATACACAACAACGTTAGACCCATATGCAAGTGGTTCACAATCAGATGCAACCACCTCACCCACTCCAGCTCCCTACACCTCAGCCAGCCAATCCAATCACACACACACACACATACACGTTCTGACTAACATACACAACTGGAAGCACAACATCACTTGTACATGTCCCCTTGCCACGTGCACACATAGAAATAGTTGACACCTGTGAATGTTATGTCATTGTGGTGCCAGCATCATTTGGCAATGAATAGTGACACCAGAATGACATCTGTGTATGTGTGCGATATTTGTCTTGTATCAGTGTGTCCCCATCCATGTCAGACACAATTGTGTCCCCAACATATGGCTGTCACAGTAATTAAAAAAAATTGCTCGGATATCTATATGACTGCAATGGTCCTGAGCTCATGTGCAGTGACCACACAACGTAGACTGGCAGTGTGGAATCCCTACCTTCGAGTCCAACAATGGGGGGGTTGTGTTTTCTCTGTGGTCCAGTGACAGCAGAGACAGAAGGTGATTCCAATCGTGTCCAGTGTAGTCCATTTGAAAACGGAAGTGAAATAGGGAAAAAAGCTAGGTTTTTACCTCATTTCCCCCAATCCGCCAACTTGGGGGTAGAGCTAGTACCATCAGAGTGGGTTTGGCAGGAAGGCACATTGAAATCTGCTCAGTGGGAAGGGTGGCTGGAGTTCCTCTCTCAGCCGCTTTCTCCTATGATGCTTTCAATGCGTTGGGAAGCTCTGTCTGAGTCCGCAGGACAAGGGCGGGATATCGGCTATGGTCCTGCCAACATCTAAATCGAGTGAACAGACCACCTATTAGCCGACGGGTTTTCAGTCTAAAAATTGACAGCGGGACCATTACTGCCAAGATCTATATCAGGCCCTATATCTAAAATGGAACTTGTCCTGTATGGGTTTAAGAACCTAAAACTAAAAGAAAAAAGCCTGAAAGCAAGTGAATAAAACAGGAAAAATAACAGAGTTATGGAGGAAAACAGGCATAAGATTTAGGACATTCCTGGGATACGTTCTAAGCTAAATAGTCGCTAAATTATCACTGAATGTGTTTTTGATTGCTCTTGCTTATCAGACATATTTATCATACATTCACAGAATACAAGCACTTGCAAGAAATGTGCATTTGATGACATATCAAATTCATCACCCGTTACATGTTCAATAACACGTCTTCACACTGATATAAAAAAGAGAACTCTGCGCTGGAAGACATGATCCTTGCAACATTCCTCATTTGATAAGAAAGTTACATTAAAAAACACTCATTATAATGTGCAACATCATATGTGAGGAATATAAACAAGGGCATTATGCATAATGAAAAATGAGAACTAGAAATTTTTTTCATTATCTGATTATTGCGTCTGGGTGCAAAAAGAGAAAGAAAAATATAAAAAAAGCAAATAAGTGTAACAAGTCCCATTATGAACTTTCTATCTAGAAAAAAAAAACCAGCTAGTTTTGTTCATAGGGATGAAATCGAGCCACCTTTGTTTCTGATAATGTGGATGTGAGCTCTCCAATGAATTTGAAGGTTGAATATTGTTTAGTCTTTGGTTTTGGTTTGTGAAAACATCACAGCGAGGCAAAACAGAACAGGAGCTGCTGGTTTACATAAAACAGTTCTCAATTTGAATGGATCAGAAAAAGCACATTATTTTTCAATGTTGCTGGAGCAGACAAAGCACATCCTCGCTGTCAATAAAATCCAATTGAAGAAGAGATGTCTTGTGGCCTTACTGTGGAAGAGCAGGTTTTGGCACTCCTCATGGATTAGTATTTGGTGATTCTGATGACCCGTCAGCTTCTGAATGCTTCAGGATGGGCAACTGCTGTGTAATGCAACAGGTTAGTGTAAACTATTGATTTGAAGCACTTCCTTTGCTTTAAGATTGACAACAAGTGCCCACAAGTAGTTGCTCTGAAACTGGAATGCCTCTATGACACTGCTTATCTGTTGGTATCTGAATTTTACATTGCCTGTTTAGAATGGTGCTCTGTATTGGGGTTGCTAGTTGATGTACACTCGCACAAAGGTAAAAAGATGGAGTATAAGTTTACACAATTGACACCACTACTAGCAAAACGCAGGATTGTCATCACCTGGATGGGGCACATGGGACCTGGTGTGGACCATTGGAAGAAAGCTGTAAGGGCATGGGTGGCGGTGCAAGAGATTTGCCTTAAACGTAAACAAGCGGATGATAAATTAGAGAACAACTTGCATGCTTAGGGGAACATTGCTGTCTAGATTCGAGGGGAGAGCCACCCAATCCTCATGAGAATCAACAGATAAAAGAGATGAGTATGCACCAATATATTGGAAGAAAGGGGATCATTTTAGGAGGGACATGTGTTTGATGATTGCAATGTTGGAATATTAGACTTTCTCTTTCAGAGACTAAGGCCCATATTTATGGTTTGTGACTCAAAACTGTGCTAACGCAGTTTTGTGTCAAAATCCTTAGCTATGGCTAGTGCCATTCCACAGCGGCAGCAGTGTGCCATATCTATGGAATGCCACACGCCGGTGCTAAGGAGAGGCTAGTGTCTAATAAAAAGACGCTAGCCGGGGAGGGTGGAAATGGCAGTAGGGTAGAAGGCACTAGTGGGCCAGAAATGACGCAAGGCTGGATAGTGTCAATTACAATGCCACTAACCAACCTAGGCCCAGATATATACTTTTTCACGCAAGCGCCGGCTAGCCTCATTCCAAGACGCCGGCCGGGCGCCACATTTATGGAATGGTGCTAGCTGGCGCTAATGTCCTGTTAGCATCCTTGTAAAGGATGAATACGGGGGGGGGTGTAGGGGAAACCGGAGCTTGTGCACCGAATTATGGCGCTACACTGTTTAAAGGCAAAAAAATGCCTCTAAGCAGTGTAGTGCCATTTTCGGTGCACAACCCCCATGGACATGGCTCATGTCTTATTAAAGACAGGAGTCATGCCCACCACTCCAGTGGCCAGCACAGGGGACCAGTGTCCCCTGGGCAAGGCCATGAGACCCAGTGCCAGGCAGGGGGCTCATGTAGGGGCCCCCAGTGGCACATTAAAGAAAATAAAATATACTTAACCATACTTACCCAGGATGGGGTTCCCCCATCCTGTGGTATCCCTCTGGTGTGGGTAGGTGTGTTCCTGGGGCTTGGGTTGGGCATCTGTGGGCCCATTCCTTAGTGTTTGGCCATGGAAATGGGTCCACAGGTACGCTAACGCCTGGTCTGACCCCAGCGTTAAATAATGGTGCTAAGCAGGCTTCGCGCCATTATTTGGAACTGCCTACTCTGTGCGTGTCGTTTCTGCACCAGAGTATAAATATGGTGGTGGGGGGTTAGTGTCAATTTGTTGCACGGAAATGCCTACTTTGCATCTAATTAGTGCGTGGTAGTTTGCCGCATCCACAATGTGATGCTAAACTCCTATATTTTGACGCAAGACGGGTCTAGCGTCAAAATATAAATATGGAGTTATGTTTGCGCAGGTACAGCGTAAAAGAAATGACACTAAAACGGCGCAAACAGACCATAAAAATGGGCCTTAATGTGGAAATTGATCGATTTTACTTTGCACACTTAAGTATGGCGGTGAACACCAAAATTCAAGTGTTGTTACCCAGTTGTTAATGATGCATTGCTGTATCTATGAAAGAAATAATCAATAAACAGATTCTTAAAATAAATAAATGTTGTTGTGCAACAGGGCACCCAAGTCAGTAGGAAATGCAGTCTGAGAAAGTCTTTAACTCTCAAATGAAAAATAGGCTCTTTGCAGGAGAAAAAAAATATTTTCTTGCAACTTGAGTTAGAAGATCTCTTTTGGAATTTAGGCTGTAACACGCTCTTTTTAATTTTTCAATGTGCATAATCTATCAAATGTATTTTTGTGCCAAGCCACACATCCAAAACAATCTTTTCCACAAGGAAAAATAAATTAGTATCAGAACGTTTTAATTTGTTTTTGCACACTTAACATGTAATAAGGCATGAATCGTTGCCTAGAAGCATATGTATTTATTGTAAAGCCATAAAGCTTTACTTTAAAATCACACACAGTCAAATTGAAAATACCATTGTGAATACAGTCAAATTGAAAATTCAATTCTGAATCGGTTCAGGTAAATTACTAACAGTAGTGTTTTCTTTCCAATGCTCCTAGCCTTGAACAGTAAGAGTTTCAACACATTGGCCCTCAGTACAAACCTGGCAGTAAATGCCACCGGCCGCAGTGCTGACGGCCGCCAAGATACCATGACCGAGGCGGTATACCGTTACGGGTATTATGACCCACACAGAGAAATCGGCCACAGACACCCACACAAGTCCGCCAGCCCTAAGGTCAGTGATAAACTAGTGGTACCAAAACCCACACCGTTACACCAACTGAAATACACCCACAGCATCAGGACCTAAGAAGCACTGCAGTGGTCTTTTAACCGCGGTAAACCATTGGCGGTACACACCGCTGCGCTCATAATACACACACAATAACAAAACTACACCACATTGGACAATTCAAACTACACACACCTGACACACATACACACACCACACCCACACACCCAATCCAATATAAAACACCCCCCCACAATACCCACAATCCCTTACAACTAAATAAATATTGCCAACTGACAGAGAGACAAGCCAGGAGCACCCACTCAATCTGAGCCACATAACACCATCACCCACCCACCATCCACGCACCTCACAGCACACACCCCACCCAACACATCACCCCACACACCCTCACACTTACCAATCACACTACACCCATGGCACCACAAAGACACCCCAGGTTTTCAGAGGAGGAGCTAAGGGTCATGGTGGAGGAAATCATCCAGGTAGAGCCACAGCTATTCGGATCACAGTTGCAGCAGACGTCCATTGCAAGGAGGATGGAGCTATGGCGGAGAGTCCTGGACAAGGTCAACGCCATGGGACAGCACCCAAGAACAAGGGATGGCATTAGGAAGAAGTGGAACGACCTACGGGGGAAGGTGCATTCCGTGGTTGCAAGACACCAGGTAGCTGTACAGAGGACTGGTGGTGGACCCCCACCTTCTCCCCCACAACTAACAACATGGGAGAAGCAAGTCTTGGTGATCATGCATCCTGAGGGCCTCGCAGGAGTAGCAGAAGGACTGGACTCTGGTAAGTCAAATGTTTACTACTTTATCCCCCCACCCTACCTGCATGCCATCACAAACTCCCACCCCTACCCTCACCCCCATCACTCCACCACCTCTCATATACCCAACCATCACAACCCATCCATTCCAATACCAAGCCCTGCATGGAACAACAATGCATGGACATCCATCACAGACCTGTATGGACACCTATCACCACAGCATGCACACTAGTGACCGTTACTTAGCCAACCGAATCACAACTCACACAAGCCAAAGCTGCCTTGCCAATAACAACCATAGAGGGAAACATAACCAAGCACAAGATGGCACACGCAGATACATTAACACTGCATTTCATTCCCACAGGACCCCCCACTCAATGTCACCAGAGAGGAGGTGCCACCAACATCCAGTCCTCCCACAGAAGAGGCCCACAGTGATGACAGCAGCTCTTCACGTCTGGATCACGATGACCAACCTGGCCCATCAGGGACTTCTGGACAGTGGCCTGCCACAGTCCCAACCCTACAGAGAGCCTCCCTCCTCAGGAAACACCACCACAGCACCCACCCAGCGGGCCCATCCCTCTGTCCCCAGGACACGTCAATCAGCAGTGTGTCCACCACTACAGGGACCCCAGGCAACCCCTCAAACCCAAGACAATCAGAGACCTGGGGTCAGTGGCAGCGGGCACACGGTTCAGGGGACAGAGACACAGGACAACAGGGAAGCTGAGAGGACTGCTGTGCGACATGGGGAGGACAGGCCTAGGGAACCCATTCTCCACAGAGCTGGCGCTAGTGGACAGGAGCCACCACCACAGGAACAACAGGCCACCAGCACCCATCCCCCTGCAGATGGAGAACCACCACGTAAAAGGTCCCTGCAATCCAGGCAAAAGCCAGAGAACATTCTCAAGACTCCCGCCAGGAAATAAGACTCTCCTGATTGTCACCCTTCTGTCCCACTCTGTTACCCCGTCCACCTTGAACTGCTATTACCCCTCTTCCTATTACCCATTGGACAATGCACCTGTGATACCACTAGACTGGACTCTACCCTGGACTTTCCATCCAACCCAGCCCATTGCAATACCCCCTCCACTTATTAGGACATAAATAAACACCCTTGGAACAAACACAAGTATGGAATCTGTCAATTGATTCAAATATGTATTCGTTTAACAAGCTGTAAACATTGCAATTCAACTGTACAGTCATGTATACATAGGTATGACCTGTAGTGGGCAGCAGGGAACACACCAAGAGCCAGAGTAGGGCACAGAGATCTGAAAATAGAGATGCAAAGGGTACAGTAAGTGGCCATACAATATGCAAAATCTGGCTGCCATGTACAATGTCCACACAAAACTGCAATGGAAAGTGAAGTTACAGTGTCTTACTTGTGTGTCACTGTAAGTACTGTTGAATGAGTGAACTTCTGTTGTCCACATCTTCTTCCTCTGCCTCCTCTTCCTCACTGTCCACAGGCACCACGGCTGCCACAAGACCTCCCCCAGCCTCATCTCCTGCAGAAAAGGCACCTGGCGTCTCAAGGCCAGGTTGTGCAACATGCAACATGCAACGATGATCTGGCACACCTTCTTGGGTGAGTAGTACAGGGATCCACCTGTCAGATGTAGGCACCGGAACCTGGCCTTCAGGAGGCCGAAGTTTCTTTCAATTATCCTCCTTGTTCGCCCATGTGCCACATTGTAACGTTCCTCTGCCCTTATCCTGGCATTCCTCAATGGGGTCAGTAGCCTTGAGAGGTTGGGGTAACCAGAGTCACCTGCTAATATTCAAGGGATACCTGTTAGACAGACAGTCACCCTTAGGGACAACCCTACACCCATATACCTACATCAACTGGGTGGGGACCATGGGCTCACCTATTAGCCACACCAGGTGCCTCTGGAGTTGAGAGATCACCGACGGAATACTGCTATTCCTCAAGATGAAGGCATCATGCACAGAGCCAGGATACTTGGCATTCACATGGGAGATGTACTAGTCCGCCAAACACACCATCTGCACATTCAGAGAGTGATAGCTTTTTCTATTCCTCAACACTTGTTCATTCCTCTGGGTGGGGGGGGGGGGAGAATGCTACATGTGTACCATCAATGGCACCAATGATGTTGGGGATATGTCCCAGGGCATAGAAGTCACCTTTCACTGTGGCCAAATCCTCCACCTGGGGGAATACGATGTAGCTGCACATGTGTTTCACCAGGACAGACAACACTCTGGTCAACACGTTTGAGAACAGAGGCTGTGACATGCCTAATGCCATGGCCACTGTTGCTTGGAATGAACCACTTGCCAGGAAATGGAGCACTGACATAACCTGCACAAGAGGGGGGATACCTGTGGGCTGGCGGATAGCTGAAATCAGGTCTGGCTCCAATGGGGCACACAGTTCTTGGATTGTAGACCTATCAAGTCTGTAGGTTAGGATAATGTGCCTGTCCTCCATTGTCGCCAGGTCCACTAGGGGTCTGTACACGGGAGGATGTCTACATCTCATCTTCATCCTCAGCGGTTGAAGTCTAGGGAGAAAAACTGTGAGCAGAGGTTCATATTCACACATCTGTTGAAATAATGATGCATTTCTTCCTTTACAGAAACAGTATGTGAATTTGAGAGTCAGTTGATGTGCCAATGTCTGCTGTGACGCAGTTAGGTGCCATGGCCTGTGCCCCCCTGAAATAGCGGCTGCCTGACCTCTGAGGAGAAACAAGTGGAAATGAGGTAATTCCGCAGGCGTTGTGCACCATAGCGGTTGGCGGTCGACGACCGCTGCACAACTTCACATTGGTTAATATTAGGCCCTATGGGTTCCAGGAGCCAATGGAAATGTACGCCGATGGTGACGGTACACACCTCTGCGGATGTGACTGCCATTTTCTATCTGTTCACTCACTTGCTACCTGACCTTCAGCAGGAGAGGACCTACACTGCAAGTGCTGCTGTGACCTGTTTCTGGAAGTGACAATGGCTCAAGTGTCTGGGGAATGGGCCCCTGCCTTCACTTTGGAGGAGTTGGAGAGACTGGTGGATGGGATCCTACCCCAGTACACTTTATGGTCCTCCAGACAAACAGGTGAGTACACTGTGAGCATGATGCGTGGGCCATGAATGTATGGAGGGCTGTGTGTGTAAGCCTCATGTGGGGGTGGCCGAAGGGTCCTAGGAGAGTGCTGCATGTATGGTGGTCAATGTAAGTGCGTAAGGGGATGGGAGGGATATGGTGGGCCATGAGTATGACAGTCCAGACGGTATGACTAATTCCTTTTCTGCTGTCTTTTTCCTGCAGGTCATCGCCCATCAGAAAAAGGGTATTTGGCGTGCCATCGCCAAAGAGATGCAGACTCTGGGGGTCTTTGACAGGCGGAGCACCCACTGCCGCAAACGGTGGGAGGACCTGCGCCGCTGGGCAAGGAAGACAGCGGAGGCCCAGCTGAGGCTGGCCTCCCAACGAGGAAGGGGTGCCCGTCGTACCCTGACCCCCCTGATGTTCCGCATCCTGGCGGTGGCCTATCCGGAGTTGGATGGACGCTTGAAGGCATTGCAGCAGCCACAAGGGGGTGAGTACAGATTCAGAATCATGACTTTGCACGTGTTAAGATTTTACCTGGGTGGGGAATGTGGGCTGTGGGTGCCCCTAGGCCAGGGAGAACATGGGAGGGTAGGTCCCTTGTTGGGCAGGCTCTGAAGCACTCCAACCCCAATAGTGTTAGTGGCCATCTACTACTGGGCAGGATTGTAGGAAAGTACCATCTTGCCTGACATGTTACCCCCATTTTTTACATGTATGTCAGTTTGTTTTTGCCTGTCTCACTGGGATCCTGCTAGCCAGGACCCCAGTGCTCAAAGGTTGTGGCCTGAATGTGCATACATGTGCAGTGACTAACTGTGTCACTGAGGCTCTGCTAATCAGAACCTCAGTGCTTATGCTCTCCCTGCCTTTAAATGTGTCACTATAGGCTAGTGACCACTTTTACCAATTACAATTGGCAAGCTGGAACACCCTTATAATTCCCTTGTATATGGTACCTAGGTACCCAGGGTATTGGGGTTCCAAGAGATCCCTATGGGCTGCAGCATTTCTTTTGCCACCCATAAGGAGCTCAGACAAACCCTTCTTCAGGACTGCCACTATAGCTTGCGTGAAATAGTACACACATCATTTCACAGCCATTTTCACTGCACTTAAGTAACTTATAAGTCACCTATATGTCTAACCTTCACTTGCTGAAGGTTAGGTGCAAAGTTACTAAGTGTGAGGGCACCCTTGCACTAGCAAAGGTGCCCCCACATAGTTCAGGGCCATTTCCCCGGACTTTGTGAGTGCGGGGACACCATTACACACGTGCACTACATATAGGTCAATACCTATGTGTAGCTTCACAATGGTAACTCCGAACATGGCCATGTAACATGTCTAAGATCATGGAATTATCCCCCCATGCCAAATCTGGTACTGGGGAGCCAATTCCATGCATTCCCGGGGTTCCACTATGGACCCTATGTACTGCCAAACCATCTCTCTGGGGTTTTCTCTGCAGCTACCGCTGCTCCCACCCCACAGACAGGGCTCTGCCCTCCTGGGGTCTGGGCAGCCCAGTCCCAGGAAGGCAGAACAAAGAATTTCCTTTGAGAGAGGGTGTTACACCCTCTCCCTTTGGAAATAAATGTTAAAGGCTGGGGAGGGGTAGCCTCTCCCAGCCTCTGGAAATGCTTTGAAGGGCACAGATGGTGCCCTCCTTGCATAAGCCAGTCTACACCGGTTTAGGGAACCCCCAGTCCCTGCTCTGGTGCGAAAGTGGACAAAGGAGAGGGGAGTGACCACTCCCCTGTCCATCACCACCCCAGGGGTGGTGCCCAGAGCTCCTCCAGTGTGTCCCAGACCTCTGCCATCTTGTTTCCATAGGTGTGAGGGCACTCTGGAGGCCTCTGAGTGGCCAGTGCCAGCAGGTGCTCCCAGAGACCCCTCCTGATAGGTGCTTACCTGACTAGGTGGCCAATCCCCCTCTGAGGGCTATTTAGGGTCTCAACAGTGGGCTTTTCCTCAGATAACGACTTGCAAGAATTCACCAGAGTTCCTCTGCACCTCTTTCTTTGACTTCTGCCAAGGATCGACTGCTGACTGCTCCAGGATGCCTGCAAAACTGCAACAAAGTAGCAAGAAGACTACCAGCGACATTGTAGCACCTAATCCTGCCAGCTTTCTCAACTGTTTTCTGGTGGTGCATGCTCTGGGGGCTGCCTGCCTTCACCCTGCACTGGAAGCCACAAAGAAATCTCCTATGGGTCGATGGAATCTTCCCCCTCCTTCAGCAGGCACCAAACTTCAGCTTGACCGGTACTCTGGGACCCCTCTCCTCCTGACAAGCATGGCCCCTGGACCCAAGTGACCCAGACGGTCCAGTGGTCCAACTGTACTAATTTGGAGGAGGTAAGTCCTTGTCTCCCCTCCCCAGACAGTAATCCTATGCACCGCATGTTCTGCAGCTACAAGGGCTTCTGTGCACATTTCCAAAAAATCCTGCATGCACAGCTGAGCCTAGGTCCCCAGCACTCCATCCTGCGATACTAAGCTCCTTGAGTTGATCTCCGGTGTCGTGGGACCTCCTTTTGCAGTGTTGAGATGACCGATGTGTTCAGACTTCTTGGACCCATGTTCAAGGACTTCTGCAGGTGCTTCCTGCTTGTGCATGGGCTCTCTACGTTGCTGAGGGCCCCCTCTGTCTCTTCTCCCAAGTGGCGATATCCTGGTCCTTCCTGGGCCCGGGCAGCACCCTTTTCTCCAAACGCGACCCTTGCAGCTAGCAAGGCTTGTTTGTGGTATTTTGCCAAGGAAACAACTCTGCATCCTCCAGCTCTCCATGGGACATCTTCTGCATAAAGGAGACGTTCATACCACCTTTCGTTGTTGCAGAATCTTCAGCTTCTTCCATCCGGAGGCAGCCATTTTGCACCTTAATCCGGGGTTTAGTGGGGGCTCCTGCCCCCCTGGACACTTTAGCGACTCTTGGACTTGGTCCCCTTCCTTTGCAGGTCTTCAGGTCCAGGAATCCGACTTCAGTGCTTTGCAGTCTGTTGTGGTCCTTGCAAAATCCTTTATCACGACTTTAGTGTGTTTCTGGGGAAATAGTAGTACTTTACTCCTACTTTCCAGGGTTTTGGGGTGGGGTATCTTTTACACCCTTAGGGCCAGATGTAGGACGCCTTTTGCATGTCGCAAACTGCAAAATACGCAGTTTGCGGCATGCAAAAGGCTGAACGCGATGCTCATCCTCAAATTGCGAGTCGGTACGGACTCGCAATTTGAGGATGCGACTCGCAAATAGGAAGGGGTATTCCCTTCCTATTTGCGACCGCATCGCCATGCTGAGTTGCTTTGTGACCGCGAATGCGGTTGCAAACCAACTCGCAGTTACCACCAGTGTCACACTGGTGGTAACACATTTGTAAAAGGGAATGGGTCCCCATGGGACCCATTTACCTTTGTGAATGCTGAAAATAATATTTTTTCAGAGCAGGCAGTGGTCCTAAGGACCACTGTGCCTACTCTGCAAAAAACGAAACCAAATGGTTTCGGAAGTTTTTTCTTTTTGCAACTTGTTTTCCTTTAAGGAAAACGGGCTGCAAAAAGAAAAACAAAACTGCTTTATTAAAAAAGCAGTCACAGACATGGAGGTCTGCTGTCTCCAGCAGGCCTCCATCCCTGTGAGTGCATGGACTCGCTATGGGGTCGCAAAATGCGACCCACCTCATTAATATTCATGGGGTGGGTCTTTGCGACCCCATAGCGAGTCGCAGAAGGTGTATGAGACACCTTTCTGCATACAATTTTGCGAGTTGCAAATTGCGAGTCGGTCTGACTCGCAATTTGCAACTCGCAACATTTTCTATTGCTACATCTGGCCCTTAGTGTTTTCTTACACTCCCAGCGACCCTCTACACACTACACTAGCCTAGGGGTAAATTCGTGGTTTGCATTCCACTTTCTTAGTATATGGTTTGTGTTGCCCCTAGGCCTATTGCATCCTATTGTATTCTACAGTGTTTGCACTGCTTTCTGACTGTTTTACTTACCTGATTTGGTTTGTTGTGTATATTTTGTGTATTTTACTTACCTCCTAAGGGAGTATATCCTCTGAGATATTTTTGGCACATTATCACTAAAATAAAGTACCTTTAATTTTAGTAACTATGAGTATTGTCTTTCTTATGATATAGTACCAATATGATGTAAGTGGTATTGCATGAGCTTTGCATGTCTCCTAGTTCAGCCTTGGCTGCTCTGCTATAGCTATCTTTATCAGCCTAAGCTGCTAGAACACTACTACTCTACTAATAAGGGATAACTGGACCTGGCACAAGGTGTAAGTACCTTTGGTACCCACTACATGCCAGGCCAGCCTCCTACAGCAGGGTCCTGTCTGTTTCAGGTGTGTAGCTGATGGCGTTATGCTTAGTACCCCTTAGGCTGGTGACTAGCTTTGTAACTGGTAGTGCATGGCCTAGCGCATAGGGCTGTCCCCTGTGTGTTGTGTATGCCAACGGTAGTGCTGTTGCTGGCATTGACCAAGTGTATCCTGTGTCTCTCCCACCCTTCTTGTTTTGTCACCCTGTACTTGTGTGCATTAGCATCATCTGGTGGAGGAGCAGAGGCACCGGCGGCTGAGGGAGCTGCATCCCACATGGGCCTGGAGGCCGAATCCACTGACGGTGAGGGCACCAGTGGGACAGAGGGTGAGGGGAGCACCACGACGGAGACTGGAGGGGACTCTACAGACAGAGACTCCTCCTCGGATGGAAGCTCAGTCAGGCATGCTACCCTCAGTGAGGAGGCTATTGACCTCCTGAGATCCCTCACTGTTGGGCAGTCAACCATACTGAATGCCATCCAGGGTGTCCAAAGGCATTTGTAACAAACAAATGCATACCTGGAGGGCATTCACTCTGGCTTGGCGGCCCAACAGAGAGCATTTCGGGCTCTGGCCTCCACACTGATGGCAGCCATTGTCCCTGTCTCCAGCCTCCCCCTTCCAACTTCCTCCACCCAGCCCCAATCCCCTCAGCCCCAGCCTATCCCAAGCATACCTTCAGACCAGCATTCCCCCAAATCATCACACAGAAGTGGCTCAGGCAAACACAAGCACCACACTTCATCTCACAGGCATTCACAGAAGCACCATCCCCATTCAGACTCCAACATCCACTGCCTCCACTGTGTCCCCCTCCTCATCCTCGTCCACCCCCTCCCAGTAGCGTCTTCACCCACACCTGCATACACTACATCCTCATCCACTACCTCCATTACCAGCACGCCTATCACCAGACGCCCCTCACTGGCAGTCACCACCCCCACATCCATGCAAACGTCCCCTGTGTCCTCTCCCACTGTGTCTGTGACCCCTCCTCCCAAAGTACACAAACGCAAGCACACACCCACCTAACAGCCATCCACCTCACAATAGCATCGAGCTCATGCACCCGCACCCAAACACAGCAGACTGACACCTCCTACAACCACTCCCTCTTCCTCCACTCCCAAACCTTTACCCTCTTCCCGCCCCAATGTCCCTAAGAAGCTTTTCCTAGCCAACAATGACCTCTTCTTTACCCTTCCCCCCGACTTTCACCTCGGGCCAGGGTGGCCAGAACCCAGCACCTCAGCCACCAAGTCCATGTCTGCTGTGGTTTCTGCAGCTGTCAGAGTCTCTAAGGGGGCACCCGTCAGCCCTGCCAGTGTGCCAACAACCTCTGCCAAGGCCAAGAAGGTTCCGCCACCTGGCAAGGGCAAGAAGGGGACAGCATCCAGCAAGGAGAAGGAGCCACAACCACCCAGCAAGGCCAGGTCAAAGACTCCAGCTGGCAGACCCAAGGAGACACCACCATCTGCCAAGGGCAGGAAGGGGCACAGAACACCTGCCAAGGCACTTCAGCCGTCCAAGTCTGCAGGTGAAGGCCTGGTGGCTACCAGCACAAACGCCAGCACCGCCACCTGCACCGTGGCCAGCACCGCCACCTGCACCGCCGCAAGCACCACTACTGGCAGCAGCAGCAGCCCCAGTGGGCAGCAGTTCGAGGCTGCAGGGGAAGGGCTGTAGCCTCCCACCACCACTGGCAGCACCGGCACCTGCACCGCGGCCAGCACCGCCACCTGCACCACTGCAAGCACCGCCGCAAACACCGCCACCTGCACCGCTGAAAGTAGCACCACTGCCAGCAGCAGCAGCCCCAGTGGGCAGCCGTCCAAGGCTGCAGGGGAAGGGCTGGTGCCTCCCCCCACCACTGGCAGCACTCCCACCAGCACTACCACCACTGTGTAGCCGTAGAAGCCGACGGATGGACTGGAGTCCTGTCTACATGGAGTATCATGCATCCTGCCCACTGCAAATCTCGTGTCTCTGACACCCAGGTGAGGGACTGTGACCTGGCACTCCCCAAGTGATGCATCATTGGGCACACAGCCTCCTCCAGAACCAGTGGAAGAAGGCATCCACTCACCCTGTCCTTAGCAGGATGAAGCACACTGGGCACAATGCCCCCTCCAGAACCAGTGGAGAAGCCACCCACTTGAGAGATGGTGGTCTTGCACTCCCCAGGACCAAGCAGTGGAGAAGCCATCCACTTGAGAAACTGTGGCTTTGCACTCCCCAGGACCAACCAGTGGGCAAACCACCCACTAGAGAGACTGTGGCTTTGCAGTCCCCAGGACCAAGCAGTGGGCAAACCACCCACTTGAGAGACTGTGGCTTTGAACTCCCCAGGACCAAGCAGTGGGCAAACCACCCACTAGAGATACTGTGGCTTTGCACTCCCCAGGACCAAGCAGTGCACATGGAGACCCCTCCAGGAGCAGTGGGGTAGTACCATCTTCCGGCTGAGGTGCCCCCCTTTCCCTTCCCCCGGAGGTGCCTGTGTGTTTTCCACCTGATGCCACTGCAGTGTTCTCTCTGTTTTGAGGCAGGAGTCAAGTGTGGGCTTGGCCTATGTGTTATGGCCCAGTGCGTCACGGACTATTTTTGTGTGGACATTGTCCCTCTTTTTGTATATATTGTATATATTGTACATACTGTTTATGTATTTATGAACATATTTCTAAGTATTTCTAATATTACACTAATTTGACTCAATTTCTTTTGTCCTTGCATTATTCCTGAGTGTTACAGGGTGTATATGTAATGTTGTTGCATGTGTATGGTGTTGTGAGTGAGGGTGGGGGTGTTGCATGTGTGTGTCACTCGTTGCCGGCGTTGGTCCTCCTGTTATATGAGCAGATACACCAGCATGGGGAAGACCTGCAGCTCGGGCTCCATGGTGTCCTGTTTCTTCTTTGAGTGTCAGAGGTGAGTGGTTTCCCTTCATAGTACTGTTTCCGCCGTGCTTTTGATGGCATTGGTACCGCCCCGGAAAAGCTGGCGGATGGGTGGGTTGTAATGGAGTGGGCGGTACATTGTCTTCCACCTGGCTGTTGGCGGTTACCACAGCGCTGTTTGTTGCTACCGCCGTGGCGGTCGGAGTGTTAAAGTGGCTGTCTGTGTTGGGGGTTTCCGCCGTGGTCATGATTCCATTTTTGTTACCGCCGGCCTGGTGGCGGTATTACCGCCGCTTTAACACCGACCACCAGGGTTGTAATGAGGGCCATTGTGTTGTGTAATTCATACTGTGTGTTAATTTTATTTAACCAGATTTCTCTGAAGTGTCTTGTTTTTCTGTGTGTAAAGGCAGATGTGCTGAACGTTTGTCTGAAAGTTTTATGTTTATTTTTATGCAAGGCCTTGCAGTGTTTCTATTGTGTATAACATGTACAATTGTTCACTTCTCAGTAGGCAATGCTTCTGCAAATTTCATAATAACCACAATTATGAAAACAGTACATTTCTTTGTAATTTAAAGAATGAAAGCATGAACCTTAATTTTCAAAGATAGCATAAACAGACAAAACGACCAGTAATTTGTTGTACAGGAGCAAAGTCCCATGGACCTGAAAAATAATCAGGAGTAATCATATCATTCATTAAAATATATATGCAAATTACATTGTCTCAGTGGGTCCGATAATTTAATTAGGAACCATTTCCCAAACTAAGCCTTCAGGCACAGGATAAGCTGTAATGTTGGCAACGTAGAGCTCTTGTTGAACTCTGTGGGATTAGAGATGCAGTTGAAGTTCTTAAACCACAGTTCTTTCAGGGATGTAATGTCCATTCACTAGCAGCAGCTATTGTCAGCCACATGATGAAAAAAAGACAGTTGTAGTGATCCAAACACAGGTGGTATCAGGTACTTGTCACGAAACCAATGTTATGCAAGAAAAAATCTATGTTGTAAAGTGACCAAGGATTATGATGAAAAGTCCTCTGTGTAGAATTCTGATTAATTTTCATAAAGTGTTGTTTCTCAAAAAGGCATCATCGTTGTCGATATTGACTCATGCTGAGGTTCATGGTCAACCAAAGTAGTAGTTGAGAGAGCAGAATTGCTGAAACTGCAGCAGCAGGTCAATCTCTGGAATTTGGAACTTAGTGTAAAGCTTGGTGTAATGCTGGATACACAGTAGGCTCTGCAGTCCTTGGATTGGACTCAGGATACCAGCATCACAGTACTTTTCTTGGGGTAGTTCCTCCAGAGTAGGAAGAGACTGAGAGGTTGTATTCTGACGTTGAACCGCCATGAAAAGGCTGGTGGAGAACATGGTTGTAATCAGCAAGTGGCTAATTACATCCACGACGGCCGTCATCCCGTCGGGATCAAAGATCCTGGCGGAGAAGGCTGTCTTTTGGCAGTAGGACTGCCAGGGTCATAATGTGGCAGTCGGACTGCCACAGCCACCAGGGTCCGACCTCCACTGCGAGTCTGCCGGTCTTTAGACCACCAGACTTGTAATAGGGCCCTTAGACCAAAAGTCTAACTTTACTACTAGTAAAATTAGACTTTTTGTTTTAAATTGACACTTTTGGTCTAAATATAGACTATGCTATGCTGACAGTGCACATTCCGAGGGTGCTGTGTGCGACAGCATTGGCCTCGCTCTCCAAGGGAACCAAGACCAATGCTGCTGCACTGTTTACACCAGACTGCCCATCTGAAACATAGTAATATGACGGGTTCCGCCACTGACCATGGTGGAAACATTGTAATACGATGGGGGTGAGGCTGCCAGCTTGATGGCCGCCTCTGCCCTGCCGTATTGGAGTTGTGGCGCTTCAACTGCCCAACTTGCAATAGGGCTTAAAGGGCCAGACTTACTAAAAAGTGGCACAGCGCAGTGCTGCTCTAAAATTTACAGCATCACGATGCATCACTTTAGAAATGCAGGGATGCGCCGTATTTATTAGAATATGGCATGCCCCTGTGTTTCCCCCTGCGCTGACGCTAAATTGAGCTGCATAGTGCCAACGCATGCATCCTTGTGCTATCCTGCAAGGATGTCTGCTTTGGGGGGTTTGATTGTTTATGTGTGGGAAGGTGTCCCTTCCTGCACATAGATAATCACTATTGGTGATTTGGCACTTATGTGTGTGGTGCAGAATGCAGCACACACAGAAGTGCCAAAGTGTCACCTTGAAAGATTAACTGAATCAAGTGCCATGATAAAGTCCATAAAGAAGTAATACAGTGCCTCAAGCTGTCTCTTCAACCTTTGGATGACCAAATGGTGGTCTAGCAAGGAACACATTTGTTTGCTAGAAGATGGACATGAGAGTGTACATTTGCAAGTTTGAATATCTGACAAGAGCATTATCAGCCAAGCACAAAGGAGACCACCGTCATAAGCAGCAGATGCACATTGGGTCCAATGTACACCAGCAATCACCAGCAGAAACAATGTGCACCACATGCTATAAATGCTACAGGCATCCTTCGAACATGTCTCAGACATTATGAAGGCCATGGATGCCAGGTATGTACAACTGAATGGACATTCTCAGGACACAGCCAGGTTGAGCTACCAGTTATAGGTTTCTTATAGCAAAGCCAGCTGAGGCTCCACTATCAGAAAGTAATATGTTCCCCTAGTTTCGCTAGTTCTAAACTAGGCTGTGGATCCGCAAGTTTGGGGAGGCTGAAACCCACACTGCAAAACTGAAAATGGCCTTTTTTTTCTTAGAAACCTTGTGCCTTCATGTCTTTAATACATTTCTTATCATATTCGAAGAGTGCTCATTTATCCCAAAAGTTCGATTTTGGCAATCACCAGATGTCCATTTTTTCCTTAATCAACATAGTAGAGCAGCAGAATTGTCTTGAGCCAACAGTGGATGCTTGGTGCAAGTCAATACCCGCTGTTTTCTGCACTTGTTTTCAAGATGTTGGTGTCTCGAATTCAAATGCCTTGCTGAAAAGTCATTTACCAGTATCACATGTATTTAATTAATTGTTCCTGCTTATTTTACAAGATGGCTTTTACGTGCTTCTGCATACTTGGGATCTCTGCAATTGCAAACTTGGGATCTCTGTAATTAAGACGTCCTGATTCACCTTTTGACCACAGAGGGAGATAACATATGTATCACCTCTTTATATCAGTGATGTTGGCATAGTAAGATTGTGCCCTTGTCTTGTCCAAGGACAATGAAATATTGTGACCTGGTATAATTTATATTAGATTTCTATATCATGGTGGAGACGGATCGTTTTGATTCATTGTAAAGAGGTGTTTTGTTGTTGCAAACTATAGGGCATATTTACAATAAAGTGGTGCAGTGCTGCTCGAAAATTGGCAGTGCTGTCCCACTTTAGAATTGCAGGGATGCTCCGGATTAACAAGAATACGGTGCACCTCTGTGTTTCCTCCTGCGCCAGCGCTAATTTGGCTGCTGAGCACCAACGCAGACACCCTTCCGCCATGATGCACAGATGGCTGAATTGTGGGGGAGATTGTTTTTATACAGGAAGGGGCACCTTCCTGTACAATCTTCAGTGGCGATTTGCTTTTTCTATGCGTGCTGCAGACTGCAGCACGCATAGAAAGAGCAAAAAAATGAAGAGAAATGAAAGCATTTCTACTTGTTGCGCCATGCTAATGCCACTTCAGGGGTGGCGTTAGATTTTGAGGCTGCCTCAAATTCAAGGAATCGTGTAAATCTGGGGCAGCGTCAAAAGGTAATGGGTGTTGCTGTGGAACTCCCACAGCAAAACCCACTGCACGCCCCTTTCACACAAAGTGCTGCGTGTGAAGGGGCCATATTTACAAGGTGCTGTTAAGCCACAAAAAGTGGCTTAGCATCACCTTGTAAATAGGGAGGAGTGCACAGCGCCACCGGAGAGTCACGAAAAATGACGATCCAGTGACGCTATGGTCTTGTAAATATGCCTCTTTGGGCCAGCTACTAAAAAGTGGTGCTGAGCGATGCTGTGCCAAAATTTGCTGCACCACTTTAGAAACACAGTGATGCACGCCTATACTAAAATACCAATCACCCCTGTGTTTCCCCCTGCACCGCCGCTGAATTTAGCTGCCAGTGCCAACACAGGTATACTTGCACCATAGTGCAAGAGTGTCTGTGTTAAGGGGATTAATTGCTTAAGTGCAGGAAGGTGTCTCTTCCTGCACATAAACAATCTACAATGCCGATTTTGCATTCTGCAGCACCCATAAAAGTACCAAATCGTCATTTCTGAATTATTGTTTATGTGCAGGAAGGTACACCTTCCTGCCCACGAACAATCATTCATGGCCTTTTGCTCTTTCTATGTTTGCTGCAGAGTGCAGCACACATAGAAAAAGCAAAAACAAGGAGGAATAAAAGTATTCCTCCTCTTTGTGCTACCCTAGGGGTGGCGTTAGTTTTTGGTGCTGCCACAGATTTATGCATTCTTATAAATCTGTGGCAGCGTCAAAAGCAATGGGTGTTGTGGTGTAGCGCCCACCGCAACACCCATTGCACGCCCCTCTGACGCAGAAAACTGAGTCGGAGGGGCCCACATTTACAAGGTGGTATTAAGCCACAAAAGTGGCTCAGCGCCCCCCTACATGTCACTGGGTGCAATGGCCATGCCCGGAGGACCCTGGTCCCCTGTGCTGGCCATTGGGGTGGTGGGCATGACTCCTGTCTTTTCTAAGACAGGAGTCATGTGGTATGGATGGCTTTGCATCCGAAAATGACTCTAGGCAGGTTAGAGTCATTTTTTTTTTACTCTAACCTGCCTAATGTCATTTTTGGTACAAATCCCCTTTCTTCCATAGCACTAGCCGACTAACGTCATGTTTTTCACGCTAGCCCACCCTTTGCACTGCCTTGCACCGTTCCATAAATATGATGCCTGGCTGGTGCACAGAAATGGTGCAAGCCAGTGCTAAACGTTTGGTGCAAAACTGTGTTAGTGCCTAAGTCTCAAATTGGAAATGGAAAAAATGAAAACCACAGCTGAAAGTCATCACCAAAAACATATCATAACCTGACCATTTATAGCATTCTCAAGAACAACAGAGGATATCAAGACATACACTGAAGACAATGTCAAAATGTTAAAGTGACCACAACATCTAAGATTATTGCTGAATGTCATGGTTTGGCAACAATATTTGAGAAATACCTATGATGTAAGAAAAAACATTCGTTTGTGGTTTTGCAATTTTGTTAGCTCAAAGTTGCACAAGATTTTTATAAAAAATAGTAAAAATATAAGTGGTATTAGACTCGTGCTTGCCACGTCAAATCAAAATGATACCCAACCTTTAGCATTTGGGAAACTTTGAGTTCTCGAACTCAGCTTTAAAAGGAAATTTCCCCCATTTGTGTCCTATTCTGCTCACACATTATGAAGTGTGTTTAAAATTTAGAGCAGACGTTATCAGACGCTTGATACCTGTGTTCTGTGGCAAACAGTCGACCGGCATAGCCTTTTCCTTTCACGCATCCTTTGGCCTCATCATCAGAGTGTCACTAAGCAGTGCCGGCTTTAGGACTGGTGGCCCCCTGTGCGACAGTTTATTGTAGAGCCCCCACTCCATGACCTCCTCCTCGGTTTCACTCACTACCACCCGGCAAATGTGCCCCTCATCTCTTCATCGCTCCCTTTTCACATACATTCATGTGTTCTGAAGCACTTGTAAAGGCTGGCTTTACTAATCCACTGAGCTAGCCACATAAAATATAGGACCATATTTAAGAGCCCCTAGTGCCATTCTAAAGCCACATTAGAGTCATTTTTTTTACACTAATGTGGCGTTAGAAGGCCAAAAACGCTGCACCATATTTACAAAGACCCACTTTGTAACCCTTTGTGCTACATTATCCCTGAGTCAGGCATAATGGGGGTCATCGGTAGCCGCCCGCCTGGCGGGAACCGCCAGAAGACCGTACCGCGGTCCAAAGACCGCCGCGTTCATTATGACTTTCCCGCTGGGCGGGCGGGCGACCGCCAAAAGGCCGCCCGCCCAGCGGGAAAGCCTCAGCAACGATGAAGCCGGCTCCGAATGGAGCCGGCGGAGTTGCTTTTGTGCGACGGGTGCAGTGGCACCCGTCGCGATTTTCAGTGTCTGCTAGGCAGCCAAAACAGCACCAGCGCAGTGGGAAAGGACAGCAGTGCATTGTATTGCTTAAATACTGCACATTCCTGCACTTTCCCTTCGACGCAGGGCCCATTTTTACAGCAGTTTGAAATGAGGAGGTTAGTCAGTTTACAGAACGAAAGGAGGTAGGCTGATTGGACCAGGATCACACTATTTAATGACGGGAGAAAGCCAGGACTACAGCGTCTGTCCTTGTTGCTAGCCTCCCCCACCTTCTTCCTCCGTAGAATAAAACTCTGTTTTTTTTATAGGACTTGTGACACCGTTCTAATGCTGCAGTATGAAGAGTGGTAGCCAACGTTGCTCTCATGGAGGCATGAGGGCAAATGAGCTGCTTGGTGACTGGATACTTGTAGTGCCTCTAAGCTACTATAACCCAATCACAAACCGCTCACTACGCTTGCAAGGCACAAGCCTCACCAGTCACTCATTCTAGGCCAGTCCACGTTCCTTTGCTGATTTTCGACCCCCTGCCCATCCCGAGGATGAAGTTGAGGGCAGGCAGTGGAAGACATACAGCATTCTTCACAAAGCATCATGCAATGGCTGGGTTGTGATGTACTGTAGAGTTTAGTACAAGCACCAGGAAATGGGAGAACTTTTCACTGCCTTTCGACGCTGCCCTGCATAAAAAGCATATAAATATGGGCCTAGGTTTGGAGCAGCCTGCCTCTGGAGCCTTTTGGTTGTCAAAGGTCTGCTTTGGAAAAAAGGGTCCCTGAAGGCAGTGCTTAATATGTGAAAAATAAGTTCCAGGGCCCTTGTGAGGAGGCCATTGCTGCTCACACCACCAAGAGCTCCTGCCAGTGCTCCCATTGACAGTATCAACATAACTACTAACCATCACACACCTACAAGCATGACAATTCAGACTATTACAGCCCCTCAAATCTTTAAGAATGACGTGATAGGCATGTATAAATGTAAGTTGAATTAATAAACTGCTGGATGAGCTAAACACTAAATTAGACAAACAGTTCCACCATGTGGCAGATCTGGCAATTAAGTACTGGTGCCAAGCACTGGAAACCACTGGCTCAAATTAAGCCCCGTCTAGAGGGATGTAAAACTAGTAGGTACTGGATCAAATGGGTGCTTAGTTCATTGATTTAAATAGTGCTGCAATGATCCCTTCCAATAGAAAAGGTATTTGAAGCTGTCTTTCAAGTCTACCCAAAGAAAGGACAACCTTTCTTAAACAGAAGTCACTACATGTTACACCTTTAGGCCCATATTTATACTTTTTTAGTGCCGCATTTGCATCATTTTTGTACGCAAAAGCGGCACAAACGTACAAAATATAATTGTATTTTGTACGTTTGCGCCGCTTTTGCATCAAAAAATTATGCAAATGCGGCACTAAAAAAGTATAAATATGGGCCTTAGTTCTCTGCAGATCTTCAATGAGTAAAATAAGAGCTGTCAGTATGTCATGTGCACTGTATATAAGGCCCAATGTTCTTAGAAGCAGAACATTATTGCCTCATAAACCTATGTAAGTGACATTTTTATTTTATATAGCACGCATCCTAACCTGAATTTCTTCAATGTTGTCACAGATTTCATGGCCAATGAAAACGAGGCACAGAGAAGAAAAAGTGATTTGCATATATTCACACAATTTGATCACGTGGAGAAGCTGCAATTCGAATTTCCATGACTAGACTTGGTTGTTATTTAGCCATTGAATGAAAATATCCTGCTTCTCCCCCTTACCACCAAATCGCAATGCTTTGTGTTCAATACTTTTCTGACCCAGAATACTATATTATGTTCAATAAATTAAAGTATCATGTTAATCCAATCGGACTACAGGTATAAAATGGTACAGTACCTTTATATTGAACAACATCAAGGGTAAGTTAATGCTGGAAACTATTTTAATCTTAATATCACTGCCTTTCTCTCACTTAACAAACATTAAGGAAGGAGAGAGTAAGCACCTCCAGTGATGGTCATTAGCAAAACTGAGACCTCTGTGTTCCCGCAGGTATTCACTTAGATAGATGAAAATTGTACCACAACTCCTCACCAAACACAGAAGGCAGAAATAATTTTTACATGATGTGCACTCAGGCACTGTCCTCTAGTGTGTTTAGCTTTTAAATTGGGATGGAAAAATATAGTGCCTGAGATACTTGGCTCAGTTCTATTTTGACATGCCAGTCCCCTTGCGACAAGGATCGGACCATGCAGGAGCTGTCATTCAGACTGAGCCAGATTCACACCTTACTGTAAGAAAAAAGCAAGTTTAGTAGTCTGCAGTCCCTCGAGTGAGTCTGATCATATCACCTCCTTGTCTAAGAAGCTTATAATATCATCTAAAGACTGAATGGCAGTGGTATACGTTTTCTAAAGCAAGTCTGCAAGGTGATATTGTCCTGTGTCTAATGTAATGTAGTTGATTTGGAGTCTGATTTAGAGTTTGGTGGAGGGGTTTACTTTGTCACAAATGTGATGGATATCCTGTCTTCCGTGTTATGATTTAATTATTTCCAGTGGAAATCGTAATCGTAATATGACAGTCGAAGTATCTGTCATTTTTGTGACGGAGTAACCCATTTGCCAAACTCTAAATCAAGTCCTTAGTCTTTTTTTCTTTACAGTCTCCCCACCCTAATAATCTTAATCCTGCTTTCCCTATCAAGAATTGACGTTTGCAGGTGACAGAATACAAAGAATATAAACAGGACTCAGTGATATATTGATACTTGGCACAGGCACTCTTGAGATCCCTTCACTCACTTATCAGGAGAGCAGTTTGCAAATTCTGGTGGCTTCTGTAGCAGGCAAACAAGTCGGCATCCTGTGCAGCAAATGTTTTTAGAGATGCCCTCAGATAACAGGATGTATTCATTCCTATTTACCAGTAATGGAGACCTAGAATAATATGTATTGTCACAGCATGGTACTGAATTCACATGAAGTCATACAAAAATATACAGACAGGGAAGTGTCTAGATCACCATCACCGAGATGCTGACCAGCTACAGTATGCAGGAGACAACTATTGTGACCTATGGCCATATGTACAAAAACCTTTTCCCATAGACACAGAAGTGTCAAAACCCTTTGATACATCTGGCCCACAATCTATTTCATGATGTGCTTGATGGTTGATTAATAATTATATCATACCCATAACAGTTTGAAATATGGCTGATTGCTTTAGTGATCAGTTCTACAGTCAGTGTCTAAAATAACAGAATCCTATAGTGTTAAGTCCTGGGATAGGGTGCTGTGCAGGTCACATCTGTATTTGTATAGCTCTTCTAAAAATCAATCAATCAATCACTCATTGGTAGAGCGCAACACTAGCACCGCTAGGAATATCTGGGCGCTGAGGTTACTGCATTTGCGTTGAATAGCCAGGTCTTGAGTTGCTTTCTGAAGTCTGCCAGGGAGTGTGCCGTTCGAAGGGGGAGGTCATTCCAGGCTTTGCCAGCGATGCAGGAGAATGTGCGGCCCCTGCTGCTGGTGCAATGGAGGTGGGGGACTTGTGCAAAGGCGAGTGAAGAGGAGTGCTTGTGTCTCAAGGGAAGGTGGATGTTCAGCTGGTGTTTGATGTAGGATGGGCCTGTCCTTGCAGGCACACTACCCCAGACATACTCTGCTTGTCACTGAAAGTTGGCAGCTCTTGTGTGGGTCAATATAGCTATTCAGCTCTTGTTTAAAACTGTCACAGGTCTTGTCAACAAATGTCCATTCCCAGTAAGAGTGCAGCTTATAACTCCTGTAGAGCTCATGAATTGCGCAGCTATAGGGAAAGAGGGAAAATGTGTGCTTTCTTGTGGCATTGGTGAATATGAGAAATATGCACTTAATGTCTACATTGTAAAAACTTAACAAGTATGTGCATTACTGAGGCATTATGTGGCCAGGCCACCACGTTGTTGATGTTGGAGTATTCTGTTTGGGCATTCGGGATAGTAAATATAGTTTTCAGATGTTAGCCATCCTAAGCAACATTAGCAGAGAAAATAATATGCTGACACTTTGATCCACTATCTTGTACTGATAGATAGCATGTTGAGATACACTCATAACATCAGCATTACTATGTGCTTGAAACAATTAGCAGACTTGGTTCTACTATGTGCTTTTATAGGATACTGTGGGGGTCATTCTGACCCCGGCGGGTGCCGCCCGCCGGGCGGAAACCGTCCAAACACCGCCCCGCGGTCAGATGACCGCGGGGGACATTATGACTTTCCCGCTGGGCCGGCGGGCGATCTGCAAAAGATCGCCCGCCGGCCCAGCGGGAAAGCCCCAGCAAAGATGAAGCCGGCTCCGAATGGAGCCGGCGGATTTGCTGCTGTGCGACGGGTGCAGTGGCACCCGTCGCGATTTTCAGTGTCTGCAAGGCAGACACTGAAAATCATTATGGGGCCCTGTTAGGGGGCCCCTGCAGTGCCCATGCCAGTGGCATGGGCACTGCAGGGGCCCCCAGGGGCCCCACGACACCCGTTCCCGCCAGCCTCTTCCTGGCGGTTTGCTGGCGGGAAGGGGGTCGGAATCCCCATGGCGGCGCTGCATGCAGTGCCACCATGGAGGATTCCATGGGGCAGGGGAAAACCGGCGGGAAACCGCTGGTTCCCCTTTTCTGACCGCGGCTTTACCGCCGCGGTCAGAATTCCCCAGGAAGCACCGCCAGCCTGTTGGCGGTGCTTCCACTGCCCTCTGCCCTGGCGGTTTCAAACCGCCAGGGTCAGAATGAGGGCCTGTATGTCACTAAGGAGGTCAGACACATTGGGCCTGATTACGACCTTGGCGGATGGGATACTCCGCCACAAACATGACGGATATCCTGTCTGCTGTATTACAAGTTTCATTATATCCTATGGACCTTGTAAAGTGGCGGATGGGGATATGCAGCTATCTCCAAAAATTGTCATCTTTATCCCATTTCCTTAAGCTTGCTTAGGGGAAGTACTAGGAAACACTCTGGAAACTTTTCCTTTTTCAGTTCTGACCAATGAATCTGGATATTTGTGCTTTGAAAGTCAACATTTGCAAATCGTTCTTCTTTTAAATTTCTTTTAGTGAGGCCCCCCCAAGTTTTCTAGTTAAATTATTTATAAATCCATTCTGGTACAATCAGTGCCACTGGTCCAATCTACTTCAAAATGTACTATTTGGTGCAAATGTTCCTAAATAAATCCTTGTTTATTTTAAAGTGCAGAATTTAACCAAACGTTTTACGAAAATTCCACAGGAAAAACATGCAAACACTCTATAGAAAGGTGGGTAAATTAATTTCATATTATTTTAGCTATTTGCCCAATATGCTTAACATTGTACCATTTCTTGATACCTATACCAAAAGCTCTTTCGCAAAACCCTCTGAAGTGGTCTCTGAACTTAAAAATTGTAAACACTATGATTACCCCATCGTGCTTGGGCTGCTCAGTTTAAAAACTCTCTAAGAGAAACACCTGATCTGATCGTGGTTTTGGCAATGTTACCTTCTACCACCAAAAGTTTCTTGGTGCATATTTTCTAAATTGCCCTACAAAGAGTTGTTAAACTCCGTTCTAATTTTAACTGGTGTCATTCTAGTGGCACATCACAGGCACAGGTCTCGCTGCCAGTTGCATTGCAGCGAGTGCAATTAGTGTGAGTGAAGCTTGATGAGTGGTGGAGGTTGTTGGCATTTGGGGCCATTAACTAGTATTGGGGCACCCTTTCGGCCTTGCGCTACGGCCCATGGCAACTTTGCTACGCCACTGCCCGCTCGTGCACCTTCAGAAAGTATGAAGCGGCTGCCCAGCTGGGCGTCTGTCTCGTTCTTTTTGACAACCAACTCCAGTCAGAGTAAACACCCAGGCCTAAGTAGGCGCTTGGAAATAAATATTAGGATGATTGATCAGACTAATAGATAACTGAAGTTGGTGCATTGCAGGGAGGGCCCCCTTTCCCTCTGGGACCCGGTGCTTTGTGCTGGCTGCACCACTGATGTCTACACCCCCTGAGAAGTTGTTCACACTATACCTAAAAGTCATCCTTCCTGATTTCTAGAAGTTTTCTTATTTTTTTCGGCTTTCAGAACGTTAGAAGTGGGTTTAACTGAAGCAACAACTAAACGTTTAATGTCGCAACACTTCATGTGGAAATTAGAATGACATTGAACGAAGGCAAACAATGTAGAACTGGTTTTGTACATTTCACAGAAGACATTAAAATTCACCTTCCTTTATGGCCCTCTTCCTCCACATCCCCTTACATTAAAAAACATCAGTAACTTGAAGGTGTACCTTTGACCTAAGTAAACATCATTGGATGTACTCTAAAGTGATCCACAGCTGTCCAGGGCCAGATGTGCATTAGAGAAGGAAACCCCAAAAATGTATTTTTTATTTTGTAGAAATATAGAAAAACGTATTTATATTTGAACACAATAATAAAATAAACTTAGAACAAAACTTATACAAAATATTCAAATGTAAAACATAAACATTATAAATTAAAAATAATAATAACTAGACATGTATGTGAAAAATAGAAATCCTGCTTCTTAAGATTAACTAAATATATTCCCTTGTGCCAGCACATACAAAGAGGCAAAAGATAAACCAGGATGCAGGAAATGCCTCACACAAATTCACAATTTCTCTGTCAGGCCTTGTCTAACTCACCTACTTAATTAACGTGACGTGGACTAATTTATACTGCCCTGTTACATTTCTCTCTGTAGGCGGGGTTGGAAGTGTCCTTATCGAACTCCCAAGCCAGACTCCATTTTGAAGTGATAAGTTAGTCGGTGTCTGCCTTTGGTCCACATTCAGCATGCTGGTTTCTTTCGCATAACTTGTGAAAGTGTCTATCTAAACATTGACTTTGCTATAATGATAGGTGACACAAGTCTTCCACAAGTTACATGGCATCTGTGTTTCAAGGTTTTACAGTAGACGTTTAAGATAAACATGCCGCCTGAGTTGATTTGTTTTCATCTTGCTGGTCTAGACTGGTTACATCTTAACTTAATGGAAAACTTCCTGGTAGATTTGAAAATATAGGCTAAAAGCCAGCAGTCAGTCATATACAATCCCCTTGATCTGACCACTAACACTGAGAGGCCTTCACACTAGTTTATCACGAGAGGTCCTGCCATCCCTCCTGAACATCCACTCTTAGACTTAGAATCAATCCAGTGATTCCAGGAGCTAAACCCAGTTTATCGGTTGTTTCCCTTTCCAGGGAACACTTTTCTTGCTGAATTCTGATAAACACAGCTGCTCTGCTGTGAACGGGTGGGGAGTGCACAAATCCCTAAGAAACTCTAGAGGCAATTTAGCTATTTTATGCTCTCCTAGTGTAGCGCATAGAAGTAGCTTTTAGGAAAGTAGCAGCTAGAAACATTCTAAACATAAAATTGTTAATTCCATTCTTACTGCTAGCAATATGCTAAAGCGCTGTTTCAATTATATTTTGTGTGGTTATTATTCATGCACTAAGCAACAGAAGAAAGCTGTCAAAATAAACACTTTTAACAGCAATAATGTATTTCTTACTACTAATCTTGAATGTGCTCTTCTAAGAATAAAATTGGGTTTGAATTACCACTGCATCCCTGAACCCTTTTAGGAACTTTCAGCAGCCTGGAAATCACCAATTTCACATCAGCATTAACACTCTGTGGGTTGGGTAGGACTACAGTAACCTGGACTTTCCAGCCCAAGCAATGATTAATTGATCTCTTCCCCTGCACCCGTGACCTGGGAATCCAAACCTTATAGAACTTGGCTAAAGACCCGGGCAACGCAACAGCCTGGCAGAGTGCAAAGTGAGGCAGTAACAGGCCAGGATCCTAGGGAAGGGCAGGTGGTGGTTTGAGCATGGACTGAATCCAGCACCTGCTATGTCCTAGGCCACAGTAGTTCTTTTTTTAAACTCTTTCATTAATATTATGCCATATGATGTAGTTTATTACCAGATGTTTGCAGGTACATATGGACAGGTGCTGTTCAAAGTGATCAATTAAAATTGAACCTTTATTACTGACTAAGATTCTTCTCATATGTTTGTGTCTGTTTGGTGAAAGCATCCTGAGAAGTATCAAGCAGTTTAATGCACCATACACACAAACTTGGGCCCTGATTTATACATATTGGTGCAAAACTGCACTAACGCAGTTTTGCACCAAAAGGTTCAG
This sequence comes from Pleurodeles waltl, assembly GCF_031143425.1. Lineage (NCBI taxonomy): Eukaryota > Metazoa > Chordata > Amphibia > Caudata > Salamandridae > Pleurodeles > Pleurodeles waltl. The sequence goes on along the minus strand of NC_090437.1, from coordinate 413,918,766 downwards.
CACCCGCTTGCACCATTTGTGTGCACCAGCCGGGCATATTTATGGAATGGTGCAAGGCGGTGCAAAGTGTAGCCTAGCATTAAAAAAATTACGTTAGTCGGGTGAGGCTGGCGGTAGGTAAGAAGGGGGTTTTGCACCAAAAAATGACGTTAGGCAGGTTAGAGTAAAAAGAAATTTCTGACACAAAACCATCCATACCACATGACTTCTGTCTTAGAAAAGACAGGAGTCATGCCCACTACCCCAATGGCCAGCACAGTGGACTAGGGTCCCCTGGGCATGGCCATTGCACCCAGTGCCATGTAGGGGGGGGGCCCATTTCAGGGCCACCAAAGGCACTTAAAAAATATATATATATTTACCTGTACTTACCTATACTTACCTGGGATGGGGTCCCCCATCCTCAGCTGTCCTTCTGGTGTGGGTGGGGGTGTCCCTGGAGAGGGCACCTGTGGGCTGATTCCATGGTGTTCCACCAAGGAAATAGGCCCACAGGTCCCCAGGTCCCCTAATGCCTGCCCTGACCCAGGCTTTAAAAAATGGTGCAAAGCGAGCTGTGATCCCTCCTCCCTCCTGTGCTTGATTTTAGCTTGGGGGATAAATATGGCGTTAAGGCCATAGAGTCATTTTTTGCATGGGAACACCTACTTTGCTTCTCATTGATGCAAAAGTAGTTTTCCACATCCAAAAATGACTTTAACTCAAAAACAGAATAAATATAATTTCCTCAGGTTAACAATCAGACATATTGTTTAACCTTTGTAACAGGCCACAAACGTGAAATGGGTTGTGCTGCATCAAGAATAGTAATCAAATTAACTGCATCCCCCCTTCAAAACACGGTTGTGAGGGTCCATTAACAAGTGGGGACAGCATTTTTGGCCATAAATCTGATTTTGTTTTGCTGCGAATAATTGTTTCCCGTGCTACATGCCTGCACTATGCAAATGCATTCTGGTGGTTATTGCGCTTTCTCCTCCTGTGTGCGCTCTGTCCCAACCAGTCTCTCCCCTCCCTGCAGCCTTCAAGGCTTTGGCTGAGCAGAATTTGACTTGGAGACAACCGTGGCTTTGTTTACTTCTTACAACAAGCAGAAGCTAGGGATGGTCAGTTGGAGAAGAAAGCGGAGCAGTGATTTCAGGGGAGGAGTAGGACCCTGAAGTGGATGTGGCTGACAGAAGCTCACAAATGACAGCTGACTTGCCTCTTAGTTGACTAATAGAATGATCATAAGGGTGGATGAAGGAATGTTTCTCAGTTTACGTTTTAAAACTCCCACTTTCAATAACTACTTTTCAAATTATCTTATGTACTAGCGTGACGATTCCACGTGTTAAAAGAGCGTTGGAGGTATAATATACAAAAAACTATTTTCAATGCTAGGCTCATTATGGGCTCTTGGAGCCCAATTCCCCTTTGGCTCGGCTCTCCCTATTAATTTGTTGGCTTACCCACCTCTAGAAAATAACATGACTGCAGAGCTAACACATAAAAGTAGATGGACACGAGAGTGCACCAGAGCAGTCCAGTCGAGCAGACACAGGCCACTCCACGTTTTTACGCGCAGTCCTTTTAGGCCAAGGTTACTAGAAAGGCATGGCCTTGTAATAGGAGGCAGGTCCAGGGAGTGTGATCTGTGGGCGTCTATGTTCAATAAACAGACCCATTATTTTCTCATAAGACTTCTACAGCCAATTACTGGATGTGCAAGGAGTGGACGCCGAATGTGTGATGTAATCATGGGTGGCACAGACTCGGGATAGTCGCGTCAGGTGAGCGGTCCTTGCCTCTGACATCATTCAGGAACTAAACTCTCGCTGTTGCCAAGCATGCTTGTATGCACCAAAAATGGAAAGCAGAGATTCAGATACATCTATCTACAGGCTACGTTTTTCCGTGTATGAGGCACGGGTGGGGGAGCGGTCATTGAGAACGAGAGAGAAGGGAAATATACAAAAAAGCGCCAATTAAAAGTGGAAACTAAAAAACACTGGCTGAATCAACGTTAACTGCTGTGGTGTCTGTGATCGTTGCCTATGTGGCAACATCACCTATCGCAGAGCTCCGGGCAGTTAGCAAAGTGCAGGTTGGAATAAGAACTAACATATTCAGCAGTTACCAGAGAGAGACACTAATGTGAATGGCAGCATGCAATGGAAAGCATTTCACGGGTCACTGCAGAGGTCACTGACCGACAATAACAGGTGAAGGTGCTGTACTGGATGGAACCAGCTTACAAATAGAGATTTCCTCAGAAAAGCACATATGAAACCACAGTCGAAGCCAGTGACACCACAAGGCGTAAAACAAGCAGAAAACAGGGAAGAGGAATGAGGGGAGTTAGGTGGTGTGAGTTACGGGCAGGTGACAAAGTGGAATGCGACTCAGGAACAAAAAAAAGTTTGCAGTGTATTAAACTTCAAAGAGGCATGGCCGCCCGGAGCGTGGAGAAACAAAATAAACAATATCACTACCTGGTCATCATGCAAAGGGCTCCAATACCACTGTTCAAATTCGTGATGCATTAAACTTGTATGCGCCTTGTCTGCCATGAGCATGAGCGCAAAGGAGAGAAACCAAATTAAACAAGCATTTGCAATGCAACGGGTCTCGCATTTGCTCGAGGTAGAGCTATTAGCAGTGTAAACTCCTAACCGGACTTTTCTTGCCACATAAATTGAAAATTAAAAGCAAAGAGGTTTCACATAAGCGAGCCGATTCATCACGCCATGGCCGCCATGAGCATCAGCGTGAAGAGACACACAAAAGGAAAAAGAAGGTCGCTTGCAGTCAAACTTATTGGCAAAAGTGCAATTAGCCATGTAACAAGGGCGATGGCCAAGGCGGTAACAAAACCTCCCCAAGGAGGGACAAACATAAGCCATTTACCAATGTCATCAAAGGATTTTTGAAGGGCAAGCCCACGAACGAGTGGTAGTGATGGGCGTGATATGGGCGTTGTTAAAAGCCCAGATACATACCAACATGTCGGAAAAGCAGCGCTTGCACGCTGCTATGCTTGACCTAAAAATGACCTATCTCGAGGGAAAGGTACTTGATATAATTGTTGTTAACAAATTGTGAACATATGGGTACTGCTGAGATCGCACCTTTGCCCACCACCTGTTTGAAGGGCTCTCTTGTGGACAGTTTCTATGTTTTCCCAGCAAGCCCTGGAGCCCCCCACGTGCAGACAGGGCACTTTCTATAGTGTGTGGGTACCTACATGCATTACAAGTGCATTCCCATGATAGGAGACTATACCAGGGTGCTGTTCTCGGAGACCAGATGATCTGACAAGGTTAACTATCTATGCATAGATTCTGTTCCGGCTGGTGAGCATGATTTTGCCTTTTACAAATATTTCCCTGATTAGGGAAACACCAAAACAAGAGACCAACACGGGCAGTTGTATTTTATTTGCTGCAGGACTGCAAAAAAAGGACTCCGTTTTAGAGAACCTTCAGGAACGCATGCTGCAATTCAATGCAGCTTGCATGAATCACGTATACAGTGTAATACGTTTCTACAGTCCAACCATGGACTGGGTCCATCTGTAACCCTAGAAATAGCTTTCAATGTTAGTTTCAACTAGCCAACATATTTAATGCGAGCTTGTCAAATCGGCAAAATACTGTTTTTATTTCCAGGTGTAATTTCCGCTCCATGTCTACGCTCCTGGACCATGTCTTCCATTGGATAGATTCAGGTTTGGAGCGGCAGTGCAGACAATGCACTTAATTAAATGTTAGTTGGATGTACCGGAAAAAGCTAATATGGCCTCAAGTTATTTCCTTATTCCGGCACAGCTGATCAGCAGACAGGAGTTGGAACTCCACTCACTGATCCCCTACTGAGATCACCAACTTTGCACATCGATTTTCCTGCAAATTTTAATGGGCCTTTTCGAACATTACAACATTGAGGTATATCAAAAAAATATTTAGTTTGCCATCAGGCAGGCTTCAGCAAATGAAATGTGAATTTAGTAATTTCCTTCCTGTTGCATCGCTTCATCCGTAGTCATGATGGTCACGTGATGCCACAAAAGGCAAGAGACAGTTCTGGTCAATGAGGATGGGGACGGTATGAGGAAGGGAGGGGGGGATAGAAGGGGCAACCTGTCAAACGAACCAAACTAGGATAGAACAAAAAAAGTGTGAACGTTTAAGGAAATTAATGAGTCCGCAGTATATGGAAAAAGCGAAGGCAGAAAAATATACCCTAGTACTATTGTGGCTTAAAAACACACCAAGGACCTCTTTTCTAGGCATGGACAGGTTCCCAATGTTTGACCAGTATAATTTTGTGAAGATGTTTGTTTTGGAATTTGTGATTAAAACACCACGCGATAAGTTCCACTAGAAAACTCTGGCATTTTTTTCTGCCTTATATTTTTTGTGGAACAACTCTGTCCAAAAATGAAGCTGGGAGAAGTAAACAAACGTTACAACTAACTTTCTGAAGTGCAAAATGTGAGTTCGACACCAGTGAAATTATACTTTTACCGGGCCTATGATTTTATCGCATCGAAAGGGAAGAGTCTTCTAAACTTCCTTTAAAGTACAAGATAACCATTTCCCCTAGATTTGTATACATTCATGACCATTGGTAAACTGTATGATTTATAATAAGATCATGCTTCCATTTTCTTACGATAATGGCATTACTCCTAGTCCTACTCCCTCGCCTTCCTTTTAACCAATGAGGCCTCCCGCCTCCCCTCTAGACCCTCCCTTCCCCTTTCAAAAACCCCCCCCACCCTTATCCCCTCCTGTACAAAAACCAAGCCCAAGCTGCAACTCGGACAGTCCGTACCGGGAGGGTGGGAGGGAACGGAAAAGGAAGGCGAGGGAGTAGGACTAGGAGTAATGCCATTATCGTAAGAAAATGGAAGCATTACCTCCCGTCCCTCCCTCGCCTTCCTTTTAACCAATGAGACATAGCAAGAAAACACACAGGAGACGGACATCGAGTTGCAAGACCTTTATTTAATATCCTGCACCAAGAACATCCCAAACATTATCTCATAGAGGATAAGACCCGGTGACCTAACACCGACTCCAAACTACCCAAGTCCGACAGCCTATAATGACGCACAAACGTCGAAGGAGAAGCCCAAGTGGCGGCCCTGCAAATTTCCACCACGGAAGTCCCCTGAAGCTCCGCCACCGTAGCCGCCATGCCTCTGGTAGATCTCCCCTGAATCCCTTGAGGAGGAACCACCTCTTTCAAGGAATAGGCCAACAGAATTAAAGATCGAACCCACCGACTCAAGGAAGCCGTGGAAGGTTTCTCACCTTTGCGAGCCGGACCAAAATTAACAAACAGTGAATCCCCTTTACGAAACGGAGCCACCACCCGCAGATACTCTAACAAAACCCTGCGCACATCCAACAAATGCAAACGGACCTCCTCCCTTGAGGAGGGATTCGGACAAAATGAAGGAAGGATGACCTCCTGCCTGGAATGGAACGAAGAATTGACTTTAGGAATAAAGGAAGGTACCGGAACCAGAACCACCCGATCGTGAAAAATCTTACAAAAAGGAAAGGAACAAGCCAATGCCCCCAATTCACCCAACCGACGAGCCGAAGTAATGGCTACCAAAAAGAATGTCTTCAAAGATAGATGGCGCAAATCACAGTCCCCCAAAGGTTCAAAAGGGGGCTCCGTCAACACATCCAAAACCAAGGACAGATCCCATGAAGGAAAAGAACGTACCGGGCGAGGAAATAAATTAACAAGCCCTTGAAAAAATCTCGGCATCAAGCGCCCTTCATCCTGAAGATTACGCCATGGTCCTCTGAATGCCTGAATAGCCGCCCACTGCACCCGAAGAGATGCCACTGACAACCCTAAATGAGCACCGTCCTGCAGGAACTGCATCACCTCAAAGATAGAAGCGCAGGTAGGATCTAACTCACGACTTAAGCACCATGACGAAAACACCTTCCACTGTCTACCATAAGAAAGCAAAGTGGAACGTCTCCTCGAAGCCAGCAATGTAGAACTCAAAGCTACCGGCACCCCCAGACCTGTCAATCCCCGTCGTTCAACTTCCAGGCCGTCAAGTGTAACCTTCTCAATGACCCCAATGGGAGGCAGGGAAACTCCAGGGGAGACGGACAAAGAGGCAGAGGCCACATCCTCCCGTCCGCCATCAGCCTCAACAAGGGGAACCAATTCGCCCTCGGCCAAAGTGGCGCAATTAGGACAACCCTGGACCCCAGATCCCTCACACGTAACAGAAACGCCCTGAGTAGTTGAAAAGGAGGGAACGCATACAAAAGGCCCTGCGGCCAAGGACATGACATCCCGTCCACCTCCCATGCTTGGGGACATCGAAACCGGGAGCGGAAGCGATCCACTTTCGCATTCCCTACTGACGCAAACACATCCAGCACTGGAAGACCCCAAAGCCGAACCAGATGCTGAAACAGAGACTTCCGGAGAGAGAAAAGTTGAGAGGAAGGAATCACTCTGCTCAGCCGATCCGCCCGAACATTCACCACCCCCCGAATGTACGTAGCCCTGAGAGAAGGAACCCACTCCTGAGCCCACACAAAAATCTCCCTGACTAGATTGAACAGAGCCCTTGACCTGGTCCCTCCTTGCCGATTGACATAAGCCTTGGCCACTAAGTTGTCTGTGCGAACCAGAACCGCCGAACCCCTCAGGGAATCCTGAAAATGGACCAGAGCCAGGAATACTGCCCTCAATTCGCACCAATTCGACGACCGACTCGCCTCCCGAGGGGACCAAAACCCCTGAATCTGAGCCGACCCCATCCATGCCCCCCAACCGGAGAGGCTGGCATCCGTCGTCACCACCACGGGTCTCAGAGGAGATAAAGAAACCCCTATCCTCAGGTGGTCTGCATCCAACCACCATTGCAACTCTCTGTGAATCAATCCGGACCCTGGAACCCTGTCCTTCAGAGAACCGGACCCTGGTGTCCACCTTCTCAAGAACCATGTCATCAAGCACAGGAGATGGAAACGTGCCCAAGGAACCAGAAATATCACCGACGCCAAATGACCCTGCAGACGCAACCATAGAAGAGCTCGGGGAGCAGACCGCAACAATACCTTCTTTACCAAAGCCTGTAGGACACCCAGCCGTTTTTCTGACACAGTCACCAACCCAAGAAGAGTCTGAAACCGAGCTCCCAGAAAAACCAGATCCTGGGACGGCACTAAGTCTGATTTCTCCCAATTGATTAAAAACCCGTGGTTTTGCAGGACCCCCAGAACATGGACCACCTGCTTCTGCAAAAGGTCTCGTGATTGGGCATGAATCAAAATGTCGTCTAGATAAGGATGCAGAAATACCCCTTCTGAATGAAGCAAAGCCACTAGAGGAGCCAGCACCTTTGTGAAAATTCGAGGAGAAGATTTTAGACCGAAAGGCAGAACGCAAAACTGATAATGGTCCTGACCCACTGCAAACCTCAGGAACTTTTGAGAGGATCTTGCCACCGGTACGTGTAGGTAAGCATCCTGCAGATCCAGTGACACCAGAAAGTCCCCGTGTCTGACAAATGGAAAAATAGTCTGAATGGACAGCATGCGGAAATGCACTGTCCTGATCCAGGTATTCACCTCCTTTAGATTGAGCACCGGCCGAAATCCCCCTGAAACTTTCTGCACAAGAAACAAGACCGAATAAGTGCCCTGACCCCGCTCGTCTAGCGGAACGTGGGAAATGGCCCCCTTGACCAGTAAGTCCCGCACTCCGTCCAATAATGCTCTTCTCCGTGACCCCTCTGAAGGCAGAGGTGTGGGACGTACCCCTGAATCTGGAGGAACCACCACAAAATCTATGACATAACCATTGGCCACCATGTCTAGTACCCAATGATCGTTTACACTGTCCTTCCAAGCCGAAAGAAAGTGACTCAGTCTTCCCCCAACCGGCCCTCTGCCAGGCCCACAGTGATTGTCAGGACCCCTTCTTGAAACCACCCCGGGTCGCAGGAGCAGACTTCTTAGGTGAAAAACGCGGCTGAAAACGCCGTTTCCTAAATGAAAAGGATTTAGCATCCCTAGTAGGAGAAGATCTGGAATGTTTCTTCCACCCTTTACCCGAAGAAGAACCCCCTTTATAAGGTAAGGCATGCTTCCGTTCCTTAAAAGCCTTGGAAAGCATGGATGGCAATTGTTCTCCAAACAAGGTACGACCTTCAAACGGCAGTCTCAACAAGGCCGCCTTTTCCCCCGGATCAGCCTTCCAGGAACGCAACCAGAGGGACCTACGAGCCCCAATCAAAGACCCAGATGCCAGAGCCGAAGTACGGACCACATCCGAAGACACATCAGCCAACAATCTGGCCTGCTGCTCCATACCAGCCAGGAGCTCCGAACATTCCGCCCCTTCCTGTACAGCCACTGCCAGTTTATCAAAGTCTTGAACCAATGACTGTGACGCATAAGCAGAATAAATCCCTGCCCTCAGCGCCAGATTTTCCGCAGCAAAAGCCCTCTTAAGACCCGAATCCACTTTACGGTCAGTGGCATCCGTAGGCACACAATCCTCCGGATTGACTGCCGTTTTGCCAATCAGAGTAGCCAAAATAGAGTCCAGGCGTACTGAAGGAGGCAAAACCTCCTCACCCTCAAGTAAGTAAAGTTTCTGAAGGAATCGTGGAACCTGAGCTTTATCCACATCCTTCCATTCACGAAACACCATCTCCCTCACAGGTCCCTGAAAAGGCATGGCAAACTTTGAAGGTGTCTTATATTGAGGAAATAAATGAGAATCCGAGTCTGCTGGTTGAAACACTGGGAAACCCAAATTGTCCCGAACATGTGCCATCACTTCCCACATATCTTCTCTGGAAACTATTTCCCCCCAGATGACGTCGATGGGGCCTCATCCTCACTCTCCGATGAGGATTTCCTAGCTGCTACCGATGAATGCGCACATTTAGACTGACCAGTCCTGGCCACGCCTGCTTGTAGTGCCCTGGTCACCGCCACCTCAATCATATCCTGAACCTCCTCTCTGGACATGAAGGGAGTACCCCTGCTAGGCACCTGTGAGTTCTCAGGAGTAGTAATGCTAGCCTCACCCCCCTGCTCCTCCGAGGAAGAAGAGACAATCCTACGTCTCTTTGCTGGAACTTTAGGCATGGTAAACAAATAATCACTGACTTGAACCCCAAAAAACTACCCTCTATATAGGCACCTGGTCCTCCCCCCAATCAGGGCTCCACCAATCCCTAAAGAGGTCACCTATTTCATCAAAATACATAAAAACCACGGGCCGAACGCCCGTCCTACCTGAGAGCATCTCAGAGTTGAAGTCCCTCGGTTCCCCGCGGCTCCGCGGCGCTGAAACCCGGAAATCAACGTCCCAGCCACAGAGGGCCGGCTGACCCCGTCAGCCGGCCTCCAGGACACGCCTCTCGAGCAACCATGCTGCTCGTTCAAGACGCGACCCAGCCGTAGCACTCCTCGCGGAGCTCCGCGTCCCGAGGAGTGCCTCCATCGACGACCTCCAGGCCCCGCCGTGCAGGTAAGAAAGGGAAAGAAAACCGTCTAGCGTGGGCTAGACAAAAGAACAGGAGGGGATAAGGGTGGGGGGGGTTTTTGAAAGGGGAAGGGAGGGTCTAGAGGGGAGGCGGGAGGCCTCATTGGTTAAAAGGAAGGCGAGGGAGGGACGGGAGGTAATGCCGTTTCTTATCGCATTTTACAACAGCCTGAAAATTAGTTGCTAACATATCGTCAAAGGAGTGACGCTCATATTAACATCCACACCTATGTAATGCACTTTACATGCCGAATTAAGTCCAGGCACTGATAACCCAATGCCATAGTACATGCTTTATCGACTTTAGAGGGATGACTGTCTAAGTGGATGACTAGGATTCAAACAGGTGACCCCTAGGTAAAACACGGATATCTACATTATTAAGCCACCTTAAAGGAAAGCGGCAGCCCCTTAATGCTGAATTTCTATAGACGTGACTTGCGTGCAGTCCTGGTTATAGGAAAAACATTTGAGCACCTTCTCGGCTCTGGTGACCTCGGAATTCTCCGCTCCTCAACCAGGATCCATCGCCAGTCTCACGGGGGCAGGGTTGCCACAGCTGGATTCAACCGCAGCCTCCGTGCTTTCTCACTCGAGGACAGAGTGCAGTGAACCTACTGTCAACGGTCAGTTTGTTTGGGTTTTATAAAAAGACAGTCCAAATTGTTTACGCTGTCCAAAACTTCCAGTCAAATACAAGGGTTTCCCATTGAAAAAAATGACAAAGGTATAGGTAGTTGCGGGCGCCACAGGCACCCAATAATTTCCTACAATAAACACATGTATTCAATAAAACCAGAGAAATATCTGAATTAACACAAAAAATGTCACTCAAATTGGGTTCTGATAAAAAATTCAGCCCAATTCGCTGCATAACAAGTATTCAGTCAGCTGATTGGTGTTAAAAATGTTGTCATATTTCCAGGAAAAACAAGCAAAGCGCTCGACTTCTGCCTAGCGAGATCGCGCTGCGAACAAAAGATAATAAAAAGTAGTCCACAAACCGGACGGAAAACAGCGAGCCTCGCATGTTTTCAGTACTTGGCCGCTGCGCTCGAGGAGGGCAAACAACTGGAAAAGGCATGAGGTATGCGTGCCTTCCACTAATGAAAGCAAGCTGATTTTAACAGGCAAGCCCAGGAACCAATGAAAGATACTGACGTGATGTGGAAGGGGCTCCGACCCCTTTTCTAATTCCTAAAGCGTCTTGCTAGCGATACGCATGCGCAAGCGCATGCGACGCAGGCTCGACTCTAAAAAGTAGTTCGCCCAGTTAAACATTTCGGCAGTAGTGTAATTATCCATATAACAATGTCAGTCCCTAAGGCGGTAACAAAACCTCCCTAAGGCAGGACAAATGTAAAAAAACTGTGGCAGTGCAAGTAGTCAAAGTTTCAAAAGGTTCTGATTTGTTTAACAAAAAAGCAAGGTGGAGCAAAAGATGTTTAGTCAAACTATCTTAGGAACAAGAGATGTAAATTGTAAAGGATGTTTGTGTGGTAATCTTTTTCAAACTTCGTCCTGGGTTCCAGGAAGTGATAAGGTTTCAGAGTCAACTGTTTTAGACTCGTTCTAATGTGATTCACAAGAAACTGAATCTAGAGATAATAGAAGTTCTCAGGTACAGGGTGGTACTTGTTCATCAAATGACTCTGGTACTGATGGTATGGCGGAAGATCAGATTTCTTCTGATGAACAAAATAGACCTTCCATTATGTGTATAAAATACTAGAGTATCTCGTAATGAAAACATTCTTTCAAGCTTCAAGGATTTTTATTTGCATTCATCAGCAAGCATTAAGGTTTCAATGTGCCTTCTGCTGTGAGTGTAAATAATACAATTTCAATTTTTTTCATCTGCATAAGGGGAAAGATGATGTAGTGTTTTGCTTCAATGCACTTTTTGATACCTGTCATGTAACATGTTTTTGTTTCTTGTACATTCTATGTTCTAACGCTTCTTTCTGTGGGTTCCACCCAACGCACCTTCAGGCAGTTGGAGTTAGAAGTCACAGAAGGTGGACTTACTGGTCGAGGGCTCCTTTGTTTTGAAATGATGCCCCCACATCTCCAATAATAGAAATGAGGCTAAAACCATCAGCAAATCACTGAAGGGTGAAATTGGCAAATGCACAAAGGAAAGATTAAAAGGCCTTCTTGCGTCAGTACAATTCCAGCCAATTATGATGGGAGTTCAGGGTTTTGGGTAAGTTTGAAACAATTAGGATCCGTTTGTTTCTTCTCTAATCTCTAAAGCCTGCTAGGGTTCAGCCCCCAAAGATTTCTGACCGTAGGCCTTCATTTAAACAATCATTAAAATGGGTAAATCCCACAAACAGGATGTGGAGAGCTCCTCTACAATGCAGTAGTGCCAGAACAAAAATTACCATACTATTTAATCTAGAACGCAACTAAAATAAGAATATCTATCAATAGGCTGAAAAATGAAAAAGCGTTTATTGATGTTTACCAGAATAGGGGAGAAAAAGTCAAATTTTGCAGATTGGAACTTGAAAATGACATTTAAAACACACACCCGTATTTATACTTTTTTTGCGCCGCATTTGCGCTGCTTTTTGACGCAAAACGGCGCAAACCTACAAAATACAATGGTATTTTGCAAGTTTGCGCCGTTTTTGCGACCAAAAACGACGCAAATGCGGCGCAAAAAAAGTATAAATACGGGCCTGTACTCACTCTCTCTCTCTCTCGATGGGTACCAACTGGAGCTTCAACACCTAGATGCCAGTGCAATCGAGGAGACTAAGACAGTCAGTTTGCCATTTCACAAATTCTTGAATTGTGATTTAGGTTCTTGTTTTTGGTTTTCCCAGCTCTTTATGTATGTGATAGGATATACTGTAAGAATAAGATGGTTAGTAGTGTACACACTCTATTGCACCTATACATAATCCTTCATTCTCACCCAAAGGAACCCTTTTGAGCGACCTTAGAATAAAGAAAGGTTGACTTTCAATGAACTGCATGCCAACTGCAAAGCTTAAGACTTATCCCTTGCAGTTTGCATGAAGAGCCTTTATGCTGATTCACAACTCACTGAGCTATCTTGCACAGTTAACTTGTGACATGGAAGTAACACAAGGATATCTGCAGAAAAAGAAACCCACAGTCTACACAAAACACAGTGTGTTTTGCAGCAGGCACACTAACCCACTGTGCTATTTTATGATGAGTCAAACTTCTTACTCAACGGCATGCAGATTTTTCGATTAAGTGCCTTGACTACTAGACTTATATCTTAATGTTATTATACCCTAGAAATTACTGGGCAAAAAAGACTGCTAAGGCAGGTTTCGTAGTCTGTAAACTCTTTTAAAATTTAGAGCTTGTTCGTGACCAAGTGTGATTCACTATCACATGTGCCCTGGTTACTAATTTCTTTGGATCAAAATTTTCAAGAATAAATGTGTAAATTGACTGTCAGACTTTTCTTCTCATGAGTCTGCTTGGACTCCACCATCTTTCTGCTGCCACCCTTTAATCCCCCATTCACATGATCCCCGAGTATTTTTTTCCATGTCGAGCATTGTACAGAGGATATAATCCAGAAGGGTTATATAAAGGAAGCAGATGTTGGTGTATCGGAAAGGAGCCTTGTGAGCAGGGAAATGGGACATTAATCAAGCTTCAGGCCCTGATGAAAACCATACAAGGCTTCTTATTCTCACACATAATTTAAAGGGATAGGGCAACATTTGAGTGGCATTGGGAGCTTCCTGAGCAGTTGCTTAGGACCACACAGTACATCCCAAAGGTTAACATTAGAAAATTCATTGGCTTTTCGTGTTTTGGTGTAAACAAGCAGCTCACAAACAAGGTCCTCACAAACTAGCCATCTCAGGTCAGTGGTTGCACATGATTCTGAATCAGATGAGTGCAAAGTTCTGATGACACTACATAGAAAATGCGCTTACATCTACTGAATGAGTTTACAACCGCCGACTGCTGTCGTTAACCTGGAAGGTGACAATGCTGGGAAGCGGCCTTTCAACGCGGCCGGTGCCACGCAGGCTGTAACCAAGCAAGTGTTACCAGGCTTTCCTGAACCATACAAGTGTCTGAACCACGCAAATGTGTGGTTAAGGCACCATGAATATGCGTGGTTCAGGCACACAGCGGAAACAGCCGCGGAAGGAATGGGTGGGGCAGGTAAATTTAGCTAGGGCGGGTTAGGACTGGGTGGGTTAGGTTTAAAGGTTTAGAGAGTGGGGTTGGGGTAGTTTTTAGGACAGGGTAGGGTAGCTTTTAGGCTTTAGAGCGGGGTCGGGCAGTTTTCAGGACAGGGCAGGGTAGTTTTTAGGGTTCAGGGTGGGGGTGGGGGGGTCTGGTAGTTTTTAGGACAGGGCTGGCAGCTTTCAGGGTTTAGGGTGTGGGGTCAGGGAAGAGGAAGAACAAGTGATGGACGGAATGCTGAACAATGTCAAACATTCACCCCCAGTACAGAGATCTGGGCCTAAATCCATTGTTTTTTGCCACCCATGCCATTCCACTTTGGACCCAGTCATATGCAAATCAGTCTTGACCCTGTTCCCCATGGGAACAGTCCAGTCCAAACTGCCAAGCCAGGTCCTTTCTGGACTGGACATAAGCATCCTAGGACCGGTTTCAGAGTATCACCCTTCATCAGCCAGGCTAGCTTGACTCCAGCGGCATGGGAGCAAGGGACCCACATCTGGGCATACCATTCCCACTTGGGGCAAAAATGCAAAAAGAACAAGTGATGGATGGAATGCTGAACAATGTCAAACATTCACCCCCAGTACAGAGATCTGGGCCTAAATCCATTGTTTTTTGCCACCTATGACATTCCAGTTTGGACCCAGCCATATGCAAATCAGTCTTGACCCTATTCCCCATGGGAACAGTCCAGCCCGAACTGCCAAGCCAGGTCCTCTCTGGACTGGAAACAAGTATCCTAGGACCTGTTTCAGAGGAAGACAGCACCTGGGTAGGTGGGGATGGGGCTGGGGGCGGTTTAGGTCAGGGCGGTGTAGGTTTTAGGGTTCAGGGCAGGGGTGGGGGGGTCGAGGTAGTTTTTAGGACACGGCGGGGTAGGTTTTAGGATAGGGTGGGGTAGGTTTTAGTGTTCAGGGTGGGGGGGATGGTGTAGTTTTTAGGACAGGGCAGAGTAGCTTTTAGGGTTTAGGGTGGGGAGTGGGGTTGTTTTAGGACAGGCCATGGTAGCTTTTAGGGTTTAGAGTGTGGGTGGGGGGTCGGGGTAGTTTTTAGGACAGGGCGGGGTAGTGGTTGGGGTGGTTTTTAGGACAGGGCGGGGTCGTTTTTAGAGTTCAGGGTGGGACAGGGGGTCGGGGTCGTTTTTAGTACAGGGTGGGGTAGTTTTTGGGGTTCGGGGTGGGGCAGGGGGGTTGGGGTACTTTTTAGGACAAGGGTGAGGTAGGTTTTAGGGTTCAGGGCAGGGGCGGGGAGGTCAGAGGGGATTGCATCACACAACAACGCATGAGGTTACCACATATACCTTTAATATGTATGCTTTTACCACAAAATTAATTGTAAAAAACACATGTGGTAAAGGCATGCATGGTAAAGATGCGGCTGTGGTTCTGACCATGTTGTTAAGCCAATCGTGGTTCTGCAATACGTAGTTCCTTCATACAACTGACAATGCTTTCCCCTGCTAGAAAAAAAAATCCTTTCTACCCTCAAATGCCCCCACCCCTCCCACACACCCTACCCAGGCACCAGTCCTTGCATGCATTTACCACCTACTTCAAACAGGTGGTACGTGTGAAAAAATCCATGGTCCCATATAGTAATTTCCCATTTCATAGGACTGAACTCATTAGTGTACTGTACTAGGGTGATTTTACCGCACAGTAAAAGTAAACTCACATGTAAATTCACGTGGGGAATCTCCCCCAGTGCCATGCAGCTTGTAATTGGGACTATAAGAGCTGGTAATTTCTATCACTTTTAAGAGTGACTTTAAAAGTAGTTTAGCACTGTCTAAATTATTCCTACTTGTTTACTAGAGCTAAGCAAGACAAGCTATGTAAATAAAAATGGGTTTTAGAAAAGGGTTTTAGGAAAATTCTTATCCATATAGCAGGTTGGAGCGCCATGATTTTTATTTTCAACCTTAGAACAACAGGCCAATATTTTTCACTTTATGGCTGACCACCCTGCCAAAGATGAAGAGGTTTAAGGAAGTACTTCGTAGCTCGATATCATAAAATCAAACTTATCTGGGGACCTCAGCACTGCTGTGCGAGATGAATGCAGAACTATGAACAAGCTAAATCCAAGAACTAAAAATACACAACACTTACCTCGCAGGGGGGGAGGACAGTAGATTGTGTGCTCTGGTCTGTTTATGGAGCAGACTGTAGTCCTGAGAGACGGTGTCACTGAAATAAACAGTACTTCCCCTTACTTCCTAGCAAGCTGACCTTGCCCAACCTTTGTTTTAAATAACGAACCAACCTGAATGGCTTTCCCACCATCTACTGCACATATTTTGTTAATTCCTGTGGTATTTGTTGCTGCCTTCTTGCTCATTCTAAGCAGCAACATGAAGCTTCCAATGGGACTGTAAGAGGACTAACAATAGTTGTAACATGTGCACTACTCGACAGGCCCCATATATAATCATCTAGGGTATTTATTTCATTAAATGCCAACTATTAGACCTGACAGTAAGTAATTTTAGTTGGCAAAAATGATTGTGCTCTGTCCTTTAAACATGGTAAAACTAGACTACACCCTACAAGCACCTTTATTTTACTTGTTAGTCCCTAGTATATGGCGCTACCCATACCCAGTGCCTGTAAGTTAAATGCTAGTAGTAGGCTGTACAACTCAGTGTGCCACCCACTAAAGAAGCACTGTAAAATATGTTGCAGGCCTGCCGCTGCATCCTGTACTGCAGTTCTAAATTGCTATTTTAACCTGGTAAAATAAACCTTTTGCCAGGCCTCAACATTCCTTTTTAATACTTGTAAGTCATCCCTAAAATAGACCCTACAGGTAGGGTGCATGGTATTTAAAAATTAGGGCAGTTTTACATGTCCTGACAGTGAAAACCCCCTAAAGTTGTTTATCACTGTTGTTAAGCCTACCTCTCCCGTCGACTAATGGTGGGTTACCGTATTACACTTAATAAATTATAACTACAGTTTGGGCCCAGACAGAGAAACAATACTCTTTAACATTAAAGTCGGATTTTAAGTTAATGTTCTAAAAATGCCACATTTAGAAAGTTGGGATTTTTCACCTATGATACCTGCTTGCAAAGATGGAGTTGGAGATTAGCAGCATTGATAACCTCAAGGAGGGTAAGAACTGAACACCACCAATTTTGGGGGTAGGCCAGGGAATTCTCTCACACAAAGACTGGTGTCAGGAATCAAAAGTGGCAGCTTCTGAACCTCTCACCAGAACACTTCCGGACCTGTGGAAGATTCAGAATATGGACTACACTGCTGTCTGAAGAGGGAAGATTTGACCTCCTTGCTTAAACCCAGGTGCTCCAGAAGTGACTCCATGAGTCATTTGTCTGGCCTACTGTTTGAGCTACTAGCAGCTTCCAGAGGCCTCCCTGCAACTGCCCAGAGGACCAGCATCAACAAGACCTCTCTGGACCTGTCTATGCCCTGCTGTTGGTCTCTGCTGAAGTGAGTCCTAAACCCTAAGTGGGGGTCCCCACATTCCGGACTACTGGCTGGCAACAAAGTGTACTCCTAGTGAATAAAAGGTGAAGGTACATGTAGGGAAATGCCTCCCTTGGCAGGGTTACCCCCTAACATTTTGCCTTTTGTTGATGCCAGTTATGATTGAAAGTGTAACCAGGCCCCAGCACCAGTGTTCTTTCCCTAATCTGAACCTTTGTTCCCACAATTGGCACAGCCCTGGCACACAGATAAGTCCCCTGTAAATGGTACCCCTGGTACCAAGGACCCTGTGTCCAGGGAAGGTCTCTAAGGGCTGCAGCATGTATTATGCCACCCTGGAAACCCCTCACTCAGCACATGCACACTGCCTCACAGCTTGTGTGCGCTGGTGGGGAGAATATGACTAAGTCGACAGGCACTCCCCTCAGAGTGCCATGCCCTTAACCCACTGCCTGTGGCATAGGTAAGTCACCCCTCTAGCAGGCCTTACAGCCCTAAGGCAGGGTGCACTATACCCCAGGTGAGGGCATAGTTGCATGAGCACTATGCCCCTACAGTGTCTAAGCAAAACCGGAGACATTTTAAGTGCAGTGTAGCCATAAAGAGTATATTGTCTGAGAGTCTGTCAATTCTGAACTCCACAGTTCCATGATGGCTACAATGAAATCTGGGAAGTTTGGTATCAAACTTCTCAGCACTATAAATGCACACTGATGCCAGTGTGGAATTTATTGTAAAATACACCCAAAGGGCATCTTAGAGATGCCCCCTGAATACCAGTCCGACTCCTAGTGCTAGGCTGACCAGTTTCTGCCAGCCTGCCACAACCAGACGAGTTTCTAGCCACATGGGGTGAGTGCCTTTGTCACTCTGTGGCCAGGAACAAAGCCTGCACTGGCTGGAGGTGCTTCTCACCTCCCCCTGCAGGAACTGTAACACCTGGCGGTGAGTCTCAAAGGCTAGTGGAGATGCCCACCCCTCCAGACACAGCCCCCACTTTTGGCGGCAAATCCGGGGGAGATAATGAGAAAAACAAGGAGGATTCACCTACCAGTCAGGACAGCCCCTAAGGTGTCCTGAGCTGAGGTGACCCCTGCCTTTAAAAATCCTCCATCTTGAGTTTGGAGAATTCCCCACTAGGAATAGGGATGTGCCCCCCTCACCTCAGGGAGGAGGCACAAAGAGGGTGTAGCCAACCTCAAGGAGAGTAGCCTTTGCCTACTGCCCCCCAGACCTAAACACACCCCTAAATGTACTACTTAGGGGTGACCCTGAACCCAGGAAATCAGATTCCTGCAACCTGAAGGAAGAAGAAGGACTGCTGACCTGAAAGCCCCGCAGAGACGACGGAGACACCAACTGACTTGGCCCCAGCCCTACCGGCCTGTCTCCAAACTCAAAGAACCTGCACAGCGACGCATCTGATGGGGCTAGCGACCTCTAAGGACTTAGAGGACTGCCCTGCACCTAAAGGACCAAGAAACTCCTGAGAACAGCAGCACTGTTTAGAAACTGCAACAACTTTCGACCTTTAAAGCAACTTTTAAAGAGACTCCACTTCCCGCCAGAAGCGTGAGTATTCACACTCTGCACTCGACGCCCCCGGCTCGAGTTTGGAGAAACCAACACAGCAGAGAGGACTCCCAGGCGACTCCTACGATGTAGACACCCTGAGTCGACCTCCCTGCACTCCCACAGCTACGCCTGTGAGAGGATCCAGAGGGTCCCCCTGACCGCGACTGCTTGGTAAAGGAACCCGACGCCTGGCCCAAGCACTGCACCCGCAGCCCCCAGGACCGAGAGGAACCACCTACCAGTACAGGAGTGACCAGCAGGCAGCCCTCATCCTAGCCCAGTCAGTGGCTGGCCCGAGAAGCCCCCCTGTGTCCTGCCTGCATCGCCTAAGTGACCCTGGGGTCCCTCCATTGCTTTCTATAGCAAACCTGACGCCTAGTTTGCCTACTGCACCCAGCCGTCCCTGAGCCACTGAGGGTGTGTTTTGTGGGCTTGTGTGTGTCCCTACCAGTGCTCTACAAAACCCCCCTGGTCTGCTCTCCGAGGACGCAGGTACTTACCTGTAAGCAGACAAGGACCGGAGCACCCCTGTTCTTCATAGGCACCTATGTGTTTTGGGCCCTCCTTTGACCTCTGCACCTGACCAGCTCTGTGTTGCTGGTGCTGTGGCTTTGGGGTTGCCTTGAACCCCCAACGGTGGGCTGTCAATGCCCAGGAGACTGACTGTGTAAGTGCTTTACTTACCTGAGAAACCTAACCAAACTTACCTCCCCCAGGAACTGTTGATTTTTGCAGTGTCTACTTTTAAAATAGTATATTCCCATTTTAACCAAAACTATGTGTACTACTGTTTCAAATCAAAGTTCTATACTTACCTGCGTGAAGTACCTTGCATTTTATGTACTTACCTCAAATCTTGAATCTTGTGGTTCTAAAATAAATTATGTAAAGATATTTTTCTATTTAAAACCTATTGCCCTGGAGTTAAGTCTTTTAGTGTGTGTTCCTCATTTATTGCCTGTGTGTGTACAACAAATGCTTAACATTACCCTCTGATAAGCCTACTTCTCGACCACACTACCACAAAATAGAGCATTAGAATTATCTAATTTTGCCACTATCAACCTCTAAGGGGAACTCTTGGACTCTTTGCACACTATATCTCACTTTGAGATAGTATATACAGAGCCAACTTCCTACAGTACATGACCGCAAAGTGACCTGTTCGCACCAAGAAATGCCTGCGATGACAGTGAAAGTGAAGCTTCAGCAAGACCTGCTGCTCATGGCAAGAGCTACAGCCTGGGTCGACCGTCAAGCTGCAGCGACAGCCAGCTCTTCGTGGCAAAACAACAACCATCTATGATACCCGACCTGCTCCATGCACCGACAAAAACCTCCTTGGTGTTCCCGCCTACGCAACTGGCAGCACCTCGTGTGTACTTGATAAGGTATCTCTTCAGCGGGGCAAACCTGGTCCCTCTATCTGACCCAAGCTCCATTAAGGTCAGCCTTAATTTGTGACTTTCCTCTGTTTCACTGCGACCAGTACTGGCACGTTCTCAGAGGTCTTCTTCCCTCCTCCGGTTCAGAAACCACAAGCATGCTGGTGAGACATCATCACTATTCCCACAACTGGACGTCGACTTAACCTTCGGACTTGGCAAACAGTAAAGGAAGTCAGATTCATTCAATCACATACAAATGACAAAAAAAACAAAAACAATTCTAGACACCATGAAGAACTTAACACTAAATCAAACTCCAAACTAAATAACGTTTCAAAGCTTTATTACAATCTCAAAATCAATTTCACATATATTGTACGAAAACTAAATTAAAACATACATGAAAACCATTGGCTTACCAAAACGTCTAAAGAGATTTAGCCTACTAAAATCAACCCTGTTAAACATTCCACCAGAATAACATAGATCAGCAAAACCACAATATGCACATTAATATCAGGTTTCAAAGCAGATGATGGTGACATCAGTAAATCATCAAAATAAAATGTTAACAGTCAATTCCAGAGCTGGGCCATCCTTATCTCTAACACAAATTTAGACTTGCATGTGTGGGAGCGGACTATCACATGCGGGGAAAAACAAAAGAAAGACAAAATACTTTGGAAAAATCATCTAACTAAGGTCGTTCACTATAAAAATAGGCTGGTGCAAGTACCTAAGCTGAAACGAAAATAAGAAACTACATTTAGTTATACCTCTCCTCATGGGAAAGCAGACTGAAATACTTCATCAGCAAGAGCGGTCACTTTCTCCCGACGTCAGCTGACAGCAGCATCAGGACAGTGCAGAACACGAGCTGTAGATAGGACAGGTTCAGCAGTTCAGATTTAGGGCCATATTTACAAGTCACTTTTCTTGTGACCCCCTTGCATCCCCTAACCCCACCTTGGTAGCGCCGTATTTACAATACCGCATGCCATGGCGCATGTTAGGGGCAATAGCGCATTTTATTTATAGGCTATTGTATCGCTATACTGGATCAACGTAAAAAAAATTACGCTAATCCAGTACAGTGTTAAGAGGCCCATTAAAATCAATGGGAGCCTCATTTTAATGCCTGCTTTAAGCAGGCATTAACAATGACGCTAGAAATCAGCACGATGGAATCCTATAGAGAGGGGACGCTTCCTTTGCATACATCATGCATACATTATGCATGATGTTGCGCAAAGGTTTTACAAGGTGGCACAAACCTAGTTTGCACCACCTTGTAAATATAGCGCTATGGTAGTAGCCCGCTAGCGTCACATTTGCGGCAAACGTTTTGCCGCAAATGTGGCGCTATGGGGCGCAAGGGCCTTGCAAATCTGGCCCTTAGTTAGGTATATTAGTACTAAACAGCATAAACAAATAGGGCAATTAAATATGAATTTATTCATCAATAGACAGTTATAAGGTGAAGAGATTCAGAAAAAAGCAGAGAGCAGCTGGACATCATTAGCACATCAAGACTGGCTCTAGCAGAGTTCTGGACAGACTCAAAATAGGAGTGGACTAACTCCATGTTTCAAAGTTCCTAATTAGAAATATCCAGGGTCCTCTTGATTCATCCTTCAGGTGGGCTCATTTTATGCGTCAAATTCAGTGTTGTATGGTTGTCAATGGCATCATGAAGTTTGCAACTATTCTGGATTTTCTCAGAAAATGTACCTAGTCATTTAAATGATTTCACACAGTTCCTCCAAACATTACATTTTCTAATTAGTTATTACTTCAGAATTCTTTCATGACACACGATATAAACTAAGGCCCATATTTATACTTTCTTAGTGCTGCATTTGTGTCATTTTTTGGAGCAAAAGCGGCACAAACTTACAAAATACAATTGTATTTTGTAAGTTTGCGCCACTTTTGCATCAAAAAATGCCGCAAATGCGGCGCTAAAAAAGTATAAATCAGGCCCTATGTCTTTTTCACATGGGAATTATACATGTCCTGGCTTGTTCGACAGCTAGAACAAATATTGTTACATAGTTAATACTGAAACATGTTCTACGCCTTCAAAGAAATAGGACATTTAACATCACGTCAATAACCGAGGGAAAATAATTCAGGTCAGAGGGAACAGAACAAACACGTACATTTCCTCTACTGCTGCAAGAATGAATCTCTCAGGCCTAGTCAAGCTAAGGAAGCCTAAATGCACATTAATACAATTAATACACATAAAATCTATTGCACACCTTACAATTAAATCATATAAGTAATGCAAGCTATTTTATCGCAAACATTATTTACAACATTATTAGGACACAATTTAAACATGCACTTATTTTTCTGCACACATTAATAAAATGTGTTTAATTCAATATTAGTACGATTAATTCATATTCATGTAATACTTCACTTCTAATATTCATCTAGTAAAATACTTTCTGCATTATCTCATGTCAATAATTCACTCTAATATAAATGCACAATGCCTTCATGTTAAACGTGATATCAAAATATGAATGGCAGCCACATTGGCTCCCATAATTTAAACATGCACATTTTTACATCTCTACGTTAATTTCTCTGTTAGACTTTTAAACTGAAGGTTTGTAAGTCACCATATGCTACCTTCTTTGACACTAATGTATTAGTAAAATTTAATCTCTATCACCCGATAACCACGAGTGGCAATTTGAGCTTTTTGGCGCTATTTTCACCTAAAACTTTAAAAACTCATATTTCAGTTTCTAGTGATTGGATTTTTGTCATTTTGGTATAGTTTTATTTGTAAAAATGTCATCTGTTTTTCTAAGTTGGTTTGGGATTTTATTGGTATTGTGTTTTCACTTTTTTGAGTGGTGCATAAATACTTTACACATTGACTCCAATATAAGCATGAAAACATTTGTGCCAAGGTACCAGAGAGTTAAACAAACATATGTTTATTTAGTGACCTTCGTCACTAAATAACCCAGTAACCCAACTTCTTACACAGGTGAACTAGACCAAGGGGTTGATTTTTTGCCCCAATATTGATAAAGCATTTCTCAGGCTGCCACACCATCCTGGACCGCAAAACTGTCCAGAAAGGCAGGTGCTACCCATTGTTGTTATGAAAAAGATCCCGGCAGCCAATTAGTACGCACCAATAACAGAGACCTGCATGCATTGGTTGATGGCAGCCAATCTGATGTGCTGAATCAGCAAGGGGGTTCATTTGCTATATCTTTCTGATTAGCTTTTTGGAATCCAATCATATTAGCCCTGCCTCTCTCTGCTAATCCTGTCACAGACTGTAGATGACTGGATGAACAAACAAGCAATCTTTCAGCGGTTCATAGATCACTATAGCAGCTGTATTCCAAATAGGGTTCATCTTCCCAGCTTATGCCACGGCGCACCTTTAACAGGTGTGCTGCACACAAACAGGGGCAATGGTCCTTATTAAGATGACGTGCTGCCCTCAGGGCAGGTGTGAATGCTCACTGATTCAGTGAAATACAAAGCAGCTGTTTGAAAAACACTCCATGTTTTTATGTACAGGCGACAACCTGCCTGCACTTTGAAGAGGGGAAGAGATCTTCATGCAAGCAGGTGCAGTGAATAACTGCACCCCCCTGCTGGGAGATGCCTGGGAGTTCCATGGGATCCCCTTTCTCCCCTCCATAGGGCTGCCTTCAAGGGGCGCATTGAGAGTGCGCCACCTTTTTAGGCACACGCTCAGTGTGCCTGTTAAAAGTCTGCTTGCCTCTGAACCAGTGTCTGTAATATGGCATGGCACAGAGGCAAAGTTGTTCCATCATGGGGGCACGCTGCCATGAAAATGAGGGAATGCCCACTGAAGCCAGTTGTATCAGTATTACAAAAGGGACCAAACAAGAATTTGCAGCCCTGTGAGAAAAGGCCTCTTTTTGACATGGGTAGCCCCACTTTTTGCCTGAAAGTCTGATGTAGCTTAGAAGTTGTAGTGCAAAGGGTCCTTGCTAACCAGGTTCCCTGGGCCAGAGCTCTTTCCCTAAAACTGTTGTGATGCATTGGCACAATTGGATATACCGTTAACTACCCCTAGAGGTCCCTAATTAATAGGTACCTAGGTACCCATGGCATGGGGTACAATGGGTAGCCCCCTGAGGGCAGCAGCATTGATTGTCCAACCCTCTAGAGCCATGCATCCAGATGCACCCAGTGCTGCCTTTGCAGGCTGAGTGTCCTGGTGCAAACCTAAAACACAAACTCGACATGGCACACTGCCTGTGTGCCCTGTACATCATACGCTGCATTTACTATGGGTAAGACACCCCTCTGGCAGGCCTTACAGCCCTAAGGCAGGGAGCTCCATATTATATGTGAGGGCATAGCTGCCTGAGCAATATGCTCCCACTGTGTCCTTGCCACGCCTGGGACATAGTGAGTGAACAGAGCAGCCATTTTAATACAGTGCTGGGCACTGGTCAACACGAGTTTCCCACCTACATGATGGCCACTCTGAACTCTTGATTGTTTGGTATCAAACAATTCAGAATGATAAATCCAAACTGGTACCAGTATTGGATTTATCCCTAAATGTACCCAGGGTCACCTTAGAGGTGCCCCCTGCAAAAGCTAACTACACTGGCATGGTTGCTATGGTTGCTGACTGGTTCTAGCCAGCCAGCCATTCCAGACGCCCAAAATTCATAGCTTGGTGGAGAGCCCTGTCTCTCTGGTTTGCAAACCAATGCACTTCCTGGGTGGAGCAGCTTACACCCTCTCCCTCAGGAATGTGTACTGTCCTGGCGGCGAGCTTCAAATGGCTTTCCGCCTTTGATACGTGAGCCCTAGGCCTGCTGCTAGCAGCAGATGGTCAGCCCCTTTACAAACCCCCACTTTTGGCAGGAGCAAAGGTGGGAAACCACACAGAGGGTAAAAGAGTGGCTCCACCTGGCATGCACCACCCCTAAGGTGTTGCCAGCAAGCTGGACACTCATTTAATATTCCTCCATCTTAAATGGAAGGAAAGTAGCCAATCAGGGTTAGGGAAGTGACCGTTCCCACAGGAAGTGGTCACTATAGTGGGTGTAGCCACCCAAAGGTGAGTGTCCCATTGGACACTACCAGGTTTCCCCTAAAACACCCACTAAATTCAGTATTTAGTGGGCATCCCCAGACCCAGAAATCAGATTCAAAGGACACAAAGAAGACCAGCACAAATAAGAACCAAGGCACAAGAACTGTGGACCTGCTGCACAAAGAAAAGATGCCAAACCTTGCCTGCTGCACCTAGGACCCGTAATACCAAAGTGCCCTGGAGAGGCACAAAGCCGGCGCACACACCTGTTGTGCCCCGGCACACTTCCTGTTATATGGCCCCAAGATATCATTGTTTCCTTGCACGTTTCCTGTGCACCATAAATAGAGGAGGATCCAGCAAATGGAAAGTTCCCACTTACCATGCACAATTCACAAATCCCTTCTATTAAGGACCACAGGATATGTTGTTGCTGCAAAAAGAACAGATGACGGATGGAATGCTGAACAATGTAAAACTGGCACCCTCAGTCACAGATCTGGGCCTAAATCCATCGTTTTCTTCCCACCATGCCACCCCAGTTTGGACCCAGCCATATTCAAATCAGTCTTGACCTTGCTTGTTTCTTCAGGATGATTCCATGATTATTGCTTTAGGAGGCTCTTTGACTACCATTCTTCCTTGCAAGTAAATGGGGGTGAGACATGTGGTGCAAGTGGTTCTGTGAATTACCAAATTATGAGTGACATAACAGTGCATTCAGTGCTCAAGTAAGTGAGAGGATTAGTTAAGATTGTTGTAGTGTTCACAAAATCTACTATGGTTGTGTTAATAGTGTGAGTGGTTGGTGCTGAAAGTAAACTCTGTTAATCACCTGAGGGTGAATGATTGGTGGTTTAAGTGGTGCAGTGCGTGCACAATTTGCATGTTGGTTTCTCAGTGGTTGATCAGTGCTACATGAAGCTGAATGTGTTATGTGCTGAATGGTTGTGAGTGAATGGGTGATGGCATGGATGAGGAGATGGCATAGACGAGTGATACTTCATCTGGTATGTGTGGTTTATCTTGCAACTGAGTGGTGTATGGGAACGATGGTGAGTGAATGGTGTAAACAATTAAGCGTTGTCAGTGCTGTTATCAATTTATGGTAATAAATGTCACAGAGTAATATTGCAGGTGGCCAAGTGATGTGCCGAGAAGCCACTAGTTTGGTGAATGAATTACAGGTTGCAGGGGTGAGTTGTATTGTGAATGAGTGAGATGAGCGATTAATGTGTCAAGTCATGGACGTGGTGCTTTAACAGGATAAGTTATACCATAAGTATGTGTGTCTGCTGAGCTAGTACACATGGGTGAGTGTTGTGGGACATGCAATTAATATTATAAATCAAGGTTTGTTGAGTGGATGTTGGGTAAATGATGCAAGTGCATGAGTAAATGACGTTGCAGAGTTATGATAGGAAAAGCGCGGTTAAGGTAGTAGTGGCTGTTGGCAAATAGATGGTGTGGTAAAGGAGAAGAGTGGTAAATAGTAAGCAAATGATGTGTGGTACTGCGAGTAGATGACTAGGTGTACGTAGGTGAGGTGACCACGTGATAAGACAGACGAAATGGTAAGAGATATCAGTGTTTGGACAAATAGTATGTTGGGACCGTGATGAGTTTGAGTTGCTTTAGTGATGGAGAGTGATGGATGGTTCCAGTAGGTGTGGAGAGAACTATTTGGTGGTTTGATAGGTCGTGGCTAACTTGTGTAGTGAAAGGGTGATGCTGATTGGATACCAGTGCTTTGAGCATGTAACAATTGTTTGAATGGGATAGTGAAAGAAAAGCTGTGACTGAGTACCATTCTGCAGTAGTGTTGCAAGTAGCTATGAACCGGGTGATGAACAAGCCGCGGTTTTCTAAATAATTGCAAATGAATGATATTGTGAGTGAAATATCATAACAAGCTGTGGAGAGGTGAGTGCTTGTAAGAGATCCAGGGAGTGGGCTTTCATTTAGAAAATCTGTGGATTTGGGGAGTTATGGTGTAATTGGATGAGTGAGGGTATCACACCTAAAACCAGTGACGTGAAAAGGACAGTGACCAAGTAGCAACAAACTTAGCTGCACGGCTAGATTACCCACATAAATAAACATTGCTTGGGCATAGTTAAATAGTATTGTTGGGCAGTACACTGTGCAGTTCTACATACATGTAAAGCTGTACATATGAACAACAAATGACGCAATATGTGCAAGCTTTAGCTGGTGGTATGTAAGATTGTTTCAGGTTCGATAACACGCCAAGTTTACCTGTCTAAATATTTTCAAGATTTTAGTTAATGAACTCCAATTTTAGCCAGCTGCAAAACGAAAACGTTCAGACCAGCAGAAAGAAAGTATGTTTCATAACTCATACTATTTCTTAAAATTAAAATGGTAGCCTACCTTGTGCATGTTTCTTCTAGCAGAAGCACTCGGATAAAACATCAAGATAGCAGTTGCATTAAAAGCAAATAAACTACTACTGAATTCAAGAGTGGGCTAAAGTTCTTTATTTGAGTGTTGTGGCAGTCATCATGTGTGTTTCCACTATCGCGTTCTGCATGTGCATCATCAACAAAGCACGTGAGGGAGTACTGCTGCCCTTGGTAGTTTCCTAGTGAATTGTTTGGCGCAAAATCAAGTGTTTCTGTTACGGATGATTGATAGTTGTACATTTTAACATTTTATCATTGACAAGAGTTCTTGTAGCTAACAAGTGTCGCAGCTTTGCCTTGATACCTGTGAAAGACAGAAAGAAGGCAAACAATCTGGTTGGAGACACGTTAGGGCTTGTATCTACTTGGTTGTGTATGCTTTTCAAAGTTCTCTAGCCTCTCTCTAATCACGTAGCTCATCTCTACAATAAAATGTCCCTTAGATTTTGAAATGGTGATACAACTTTGTACGGAAATGTACTGGAAGTGGAAAATATTTTGAATGGTCGCAGTAGGAAACAATGTTTTTTCAGCAAATGCATGCATGCTTTAATATACACCTGCAGTTTAAGACCCAATGTGACCACCTTTTTAGTGGGTAGATTGACTTGAAATTCATTGTAAGTGCCAATATTTATTGGTCTAGTCTATATGAAGCATTTTTGTAATCTCCCAACTCCTTCCCAATATGGCACCTGTTTTGGGAGGGCGTTTGGTGTCATGGTCGACCAGAAAACAATATCCCAGCTACCCCTGAAAAACTCCAAAAGTAAAACACCTTGCCTGAACGTATGCGGGTGGATATAGATGTGCATACGGAGAGGCAAAGCATGGTCATCCATAGCCCCAATCACAACCAGCATATAACGTGGAGGGTCACAGAGATAAAACTGATTGTCATGTCACCACTGAATTGTACCCAAAATCTAAATAGGGAATTCAAGGAAAGTAACATGTTAAACATGATGCCAGTCTAATATTGTGACAAAAGCATCCATGAAGAAGCACTCTTACACACATAAAAAAAGAAACTGTAAAGTTACTGGAACCTGCTAGAAGCTTCTACAATCTACTAGACACATCCACAACCTGCTAGAAGCGTCTAGAACTGTGAAGTTTCCAAAACCTAATAGAAGTTTCCAGAACTTGTTAGAAGCTTCCAGAACCTGCTGAAAACATCCAGAACAGGTCACACGACTTTGAAATCTCAGTGGCCATCTTGGACTAAGAAGAGTATAAGTACCCCACCATGTGAATCACACCCTTGTAGGCAATCTGTGTGTCCAGAGAGCAGAGAGATCCTGCAGAGAACTTACCTGTTGGTATCTTTCTGGAGCAGTGCCTGGTCCAGTCAACTAGAGCATCAGCAATGTAGCTCACTTTCATCAGCAGAGGTCAGCATCTGTGCGTGAGGAGAAAAAACAAATGAGTTAAGGTATTTAGATGTAAATGAAGATCATGCGTACTCAAGAGTACAGATGTTCTAGAATAAATTTGTGGAGTCACAGCATTTTAAAACTGCTGAAAAGCTTCATCTAGGAGAAAGAAAGAGTCTTAGGGCCTGATTTAGATTTTGACAGACAGGTTACTCCATCACAATGGTGATGAATACCCCATCCACCGAAATATAAATTACATTATTTCCTACGGGAGTTATATTTCGGTGGACGGGATATCCATCACTGTTGTGACTGAGTGACCCGCCCCCCAAAATCTAAATCAGGCCCTTAGAAACACTGGGGCTGATTACGAGTTTGGCGGTTGGAAAAACCCAACTGCCAAACTTCCGAGGAGGTGACCGCCACGCAGCTGGTGGCCTCTCCACTGGCCCATTCACAAGTTTTCCACTGGGCTGACCAGCAGAAATTAAGGTTTCCATAGTCCAGTGGAAAACGTGTGGCTGCATGAGACTCAGCTCCACATGGAGCTGAGTCCAGTGCCATAGCACAGGTGCCCCCTTAGCACCGTCAGAATGCGGACTGTCTGCTAAGCTGTGACTGAGTACCATTCTGCAATAGTGTTGCAAGTAGCTATGAACAGGGTGCTGAACAAGCGGTTTTCTAAATAAATGCAGATCAAAGTGTGCATTTCGACTATGCTCTGGAGGGGGCCGTTAGCCATAACACAATTTCAATTTACATTGGCTGTACCGTGATATATGTGACTTTGTCTTGCTTTATATCAGAATTGCATCATGAGCTCTTTTTGCCCAGGCAGGGATCATGGGAGGGAATCTGGTATTTCTCCCGTTGTTCTTGCTCCAAGTGTCCCAAGTGAAAGGTGGGATAACATGAGTAATCGCCAGAGAGCCAGTAGTTCTGCGTTTTTAAGCCTATCAGCACCCAAATATGTGTGTTATCATGGACGAGCCAGGAGGTAGTGTTCGCGTCATATGATTATTGACATGTCCTGTTCCACATGTTGGTGGTGCTGTCACACCTCCCTGTTTTCAGCTCTCTGACTCGCCCTGTGGGGTGCAGGATTCCTATCTGTTGTGTTCTCAATAGCATCCAGCAAGTCTTCCACGCCCTCACAATGTCTGCAGGTCACATACCCGATGGGCTTCCATGTGAAGAAAAGTGCCCTCTGGTGTTGTTCATTTTTTGGTCAAGCCTAGACAGCGCATGCGCTGTCGCTAAGCGACCTGTTGTTGATAGAGTTGTGGGCTTACATACCACCCATCTTTTTCAATTGGCTGCTTCCATTGTCACTCTTTTATTTCTGCTTCCCATTTGATAACGGCATGCATTTGTCATGCCTTTTCCTGTTTTCACTCCTCCCCGAGCGCAGCGACCAAGTACTCAATCAATACGCTGTCATTTTTACAGCATGTGTTTTGGACCTACTTTGCTTCTACGCCCGGGGTGCTCAGAGCAGGCGGCATGTAAGGCAAGGGGGTGCCATGCACAGCACTGCTTCCAAGCAGCCAGCCCTACTGCCAACATGGCCGAAGGTGCACTTTCAGTTTTTCTCTAACACTGTTTTTAAATCAGGCTAGAAGGTTTCTTTTCTCCTGGAGCCTATTTGCAGGGGATGGGAGCGAGGAGCACTGCAATTAAACAACTTCACGGCTTCTGAAGGGGGAGGGCGGAGCGCGGAGCGAGAACAGAAGCAGTTTTTTTGGGGAATTAGCCTCGCGCTTTTTGTTTCTCAAATGTTTCCCTGGGATATTTTTTTTTTTTATCTCAGGCAACAACATTTGAGTATCAAAAAGCGCTAGTGGAGTAGTTACATTGCATCGCTCTTCGCCCCCCTCCCTCGCACGTAGGCTTCTGGAGAAAATAAACCTCCAGCCTGATTTTTAAAAAATAGCCTCGTTTCACCAGCATTTTGTGTTGTGTAGCAGGAGTGGTGGCTGGAGGTCGTCAAGTTACAGAAACAGTACCTTTCCGGGGCAGCTGTTAATATTACAAGAAGCAACTGGCATATTGGTGTTTCATGCCTAGAGTTGTTAGCAAAGGCTGCTTCGTGGAAGCTTAGCTTCCCGAGAGTTGTGCAGGGTGAAGATTTACTGCTCTTCTTCAAAATGTGAGGAGCCCAGAGTTGACATTTCGGGAATTCGTCAATTCCCAGGGAGAGAGGGAAGGGGCGTTGGGGCGCATTATCCCAGCATGGCAGCGACAAGCATCCCCAGACTTCTGGCTTTTGAGACAGTGCGGTTCTGGGTGTGCATTGCAGTCCCGACCACATGTTTACTGGAGTCAGGACGTTTGGTTCAGTGTTGACTCTGCAAGTACAAATGAAAAACCTTTGCAGCATGGTTTATCATTATGCACAGAGCAGAATCGAGAAAACACAGAAATCCAAAACGTCTCTGCAAATGTCATAACCCACAAGTGTTAAAAATGAGCCTAGTTGGAAAAAATATTTAGCACACCTCCTTGAAAATTTTAATCCTCTGCAGTACAGTTACACTTGTACCAAATAATAATATTTACAAAAATATAATGACAATGTTTGCATTTTTTTCAGGAGATAGAGGAAAAGGTTAATGGAAGTGCTTTACTTATAGGCAGGGCCACTGGAATTATGTGGCAGAGAGGACCAAATTATGCGGCACGGTTGACCAATTTAAGTGGCAAGAAAAGTCCAGTTATTCATTTTCAAGGCCAATTGCTCTAACTCAAACAAATGCGAGACCTATTGCATTGCAAATGCTTGTTTAGGTTGGAGCCAGTGAGAGCATGGGCTAGTGCATGCCTCTCACTTGTGTTTATCATTTGTTGGCTGCAGCGTCCCTCTTCTCTGCAACCCTCTTCATTGGCCAGTGCTGGCCAAACGTCACTTCCGATCCTGTCCGCGGTGCAGGGACCAAGTACATAATAATTCAAAGTAATTAGTGCACGTAAAGTAAAATTTCTTTACCTCCCTCCCACTCCATGGTCTGTTGCTCTCTACCTCGTCCCTTGTTCCTCCCACATTCTGCTTTCACCGTGGTCAAGTTGAGTGTCAGCTGCCCGTGTTGTTTCTTTGTGTAAGGCCTACTGATCTAACTCTGCATTGAGTGTGGGAGCGAGTGCAAAACAGGTTTGATTTTTACTGTGTCCATTCGCTTTCCTGTGAGATTCATTTTCGTGATCGCCATTATAAATGCTGCAGTCAAGTAGTTCCGTATCCGCTTTCATACAGTGTGTGTTCATATATCCTTGTTTCGGGTCACTCTATGCTGTAATCTTCACCTTTTTGTGGTTCCTCCGCAGCCCCGTTTTAAACAATATTTGAGAAAAAAAAAACTTCATGCCCTTGCACATAAGAAGTTCGTTGTCACTTCTAGTCACTTCCCTCCCGCGCCGCACTCCTCTCTATCAGAGAGATGCCGTGTCTGGACAGGGGGGCATATGCAGGGCAAACAATATGTATCAGCAGCCTTGGGACGTTCCCGCCTGCTTGGGCAGTGAAGGTAATGCCATTTTTCTCTGTTTCAGTCTAAGAAATCAGTTTCAGTAGGCTACAGTAACAAATTACTGCCTCCCTCTGAAAGTAATGCTTTTATTTGTACTTGTTATAGTTGGAAGCTTTGCATAGGGCACACACCACTCGTACCCATTAAATACATTTGTAACTCTTTTAAGCTCCTGGTACATCCGCTCAGGGTGCGTGTTGCTTTCTCAACAACTCGCACCTCACAGGGGTGGCTCCCACAGTCTCAGAGGGGCCATGAGATTCAGAATGGGAGCTCCCTGTGGCAGCAACCAATGCATTTTCATACACTTTCTATGTCACAAAATAAAGCACTGATTCAGTGTACGGCGAGCAGCAGGAGAGGTGACGCTCAGTCAGGGCCACGAACACATGTATACAGATTTCACATGCATGGATTAGTGCACAGCACCCTCCTACCCCAACAACAGAGATGCTAAAGTTACAATTAAATATAGCCACGGCCCGCGTAGCTGTGATCAACTTGCTGCCGCTGGAATTTCTCCAAAAGTATGAATGTTTGTATGATACTGACGTTCTCTTTCTTGTGTTTTTAACTTAAGGGCAGTATACTTTCCTTAAAGTTCACACCACTGTTCTGTGCTTAAAGTGACTTCATTTGGAGACTAGCACCTTCTCTCAACCTCTTATAGGTTGAGAGATAAGATTGAGCACTGAATTATGAAAACATCCATGTACAACTGAAACTGTGATCAGATGTGTTCTTTGTAGTGACTAGCTCGTTATGTTGCTATTACTTGTGCTAGGTAGCGCTCAGCATTTATTATCTAACGATCTCTTTCCCTGCAAGCCCATTCATTTACAGCCTTAGATAATCTTTCACTGGAGTCCTAAGGACAGGCGCTCAAGATTCATTTCCTAACAATCTCTTTCCCTGTAAACCCATTCCTTTACAGCCTTATTTAATCTTTCACCAGATTCCCAAGGTCGCCCATCCAGATTAGAGTCTCCCTTCATCCAGACAAATACAATGATTTTTACCTCCCAAACGAGGTAGATAGAATAGAAAATTAGTCCAAGCACTTTAAAGAAAAATGTACAAAAAAGCCCCTGAAAATAAAATGTTAGTGTTCCGCGCATCCCCAGTTTTCTAATCACCGTGGGGTTGAAAAAAGAAACCTTAGGATTTTACCATTATGACATTCCTTGCTGTGCTTGTTTTCTATTTAGACATTTTAGGACGTGCTCAAACCCAGTCTTTTGTAGTAACCCCTGAAACGTGGCTAGTGGCTAGATTTTCTTTTTGTTTCCCTGTTGTACTGCAACAATTGCACCTGAGACTTGATGACTTTATGAACACACACCTGAAAATGCGAGATCACACGCTAAATCTGGGTCATCCAAATGTTTTTGGACACTTATTGGAGGGCATAATGCACTGTTGGAGAGAATGGCTCCGTTCCACTGTGATTCATATTTCACTCACTACCTCTTATTCCACAAAATCTGGCCACTCAAACTAAGTGCAATAAAAATGCTGTAAGACAACACTGCCCCTTCAGTAAAACAGCATGCCCCAGAGAAAAGATAACTTTCTGGAGGCTTCTCAAGAAGTCCACTGAAAACTTGAAAGGACTGAGGTAATACATTTTACTTACTATGGTATATTACTATGACAATAATTGAGTGTGTGCTGTGCTTTTGCCCCTTCAAAGGCTAAAAAAAATTAGCAAGGCCAATAGATATCGGATAGGCGAGACCTGTTGGCTTTGCCAATGCTTGTTCAATTCTTGCAGCCAACGGTGATGTACTGGGCTCGCAGCACTTTTCCAATTGCAGGCAGTTTGCCAATTTGCCAACACTAGTGTCAAGCTGAAGCACGAGGTGTCTTTATTAGACTGCTGTGGAGCAAGTAGCTTTAGTATGCACTCTGCTGGTAAGCATAAGATATCCCTTCCTGTCAGAAAGTGCATTGTGTCTGTCACATCCCCTAGAATTCCCCAAGGCCAGGACATCCCATACCATGTGACAGAATGCTGCATCTGAATAGAAACACCTGAGGCAGGTTGCGTGTGTCCCCACGTAGATTC
Source organism: Pleurodeles waltl (assembly GCF_031143425.1). Classification (NCBI taxonomy): domain Eukaryota; kingdom Metazoa; phylum Chordata; class Amphibia; order Caudata; family Salamandridae; genus Pleurodeles; species Pleurodeles waltl. Next base: position 413,884,161 of record NC_090437.1, on the reverse strand, counting down.
TATTGATTCTCTTGGGTGTTATCTAAACCCTGTGTATATGATACAGCAGGATCATGCAGAACCTTGCAAATCCTGGAGGTTTGGGGGAATTCTCTCATATTCTCCTTCAGTCCTTCTTTGTAATCTCCCTTTATATGTCCTTTGCCCATTCGATCCTAGGATTGCCCAGCTTGCCCTGTGCTTGAGTAAGCAGCACTCTGTACATGACAGTAATAGCTTTGATCATTCCACTGGTGGTGCATATAAACTGAAAACCCTTATGCTTCTCTGGGTCCTCTGTTCCCAGTATGCACCCTTCTCTGTAGTTCTCCATGAGGCAGAAAGTGGCACCATGGTATGTTATACTCTCCTTGCAGGTCGTCAGATCCCTTGAGGACAGCCCGCTGATACAAGAAACTCAAGACCTCCACCCCAGGTGAATTCTCCTTCATAATGTTCATTCTTTGTTTTAAAAATGGGGGCATCTAGAGGTGTTTCTGATTCTGTCCTTTAGAGGACCATTAACGTTTTCTTCTTTTAATGCGAAGTACAATAGTTGCGACACCCACGTTTTGTCACCAGTGCATACAACACTCGGATGTGGCTCTGGTAACACTGCCAGGCCGAGTGCGCTGTTAAATGAAGTAATCCATAGACAGCAATTCGGACCCAATTACAGCAGTCACTGCATGACTCTGCTTTAAAAAGAATGGCCCCAAAGTCTACAAATAAAAATATCAGGCAGCAGTGGTGTGGTGAAAGTTGAACAACTTCATCCCATTCCCAAAACTAAGAAAACTGTGTTTGGGACAAAAGTTCAATTTACTGTTTTTCTTTTTTAAGACATTTCGAAAAACTGAAAACACATCCATGCAGCCATTTTGGGTGATTTAGTTACTCCGCAGAACCCTGCAGATATGTTTAATGTGATTTGGTTATTTTAATGCTATTCTACTGAGCTTCGTTGTGGGAAATTCTATAACCACATTTTAGTTTGTTATCAAGCAAACAGCTCAGGATAACTTTCATTTTAAATATTTTACTTATCATGACTGTCAGCTAGACCCGGATTTCGGGCTGGCAACGGAAGATGAGGAAGAATGAAAGGATCCGGGGAAAAAAGGGGAATTTAGAACTGAATACTGCTCACCTGGGTATTTACTGCCTGTACAGAAGATCCACAGAAATTCAGCAACTAGATGAAGAGGCCACGCGAATGCCCCAAATGAACTGGGAAAAGGGTGCTGGAACTGACTTTGACTGCATTGTCATGCAAAGACTTGTGATTCTGAGGCTCCTTTTTAGTAGTGTAAGCAGGAAACAGGAAGTGCTGCCATGTGTAATTGGAAAATAAATATAGGAAACAATTTAGCCATCTTGGATTGGACTGGAACTTTTGGAATGTGTTGACCAGAATGTATTTGTTTACAATCTTTGTTTATCTCCTTGTAGATCTCTCCCCTGCCACCTTCTCAACCAGACAGGTCATGCTGGCCCCATAGTGGCTGGGGGACACCACTGCAGATGCTGCAGAGTAGTTCATGTACATCACAGATGCACAGCCAAGAATACTCCAGATGCCAGGATAGGTAGATTCCTGCATTCATAGCAAACAGGCAAGCTCATGCTACGCTGCAGAGGGGGTGAAAGAGCCTCTTGGCCGATGTAGACCAGGGAGGCATAAAACTCCGTACCTAAATAAAAATGGAATGACTGTGACTAGCAACTTGTGCATAGCAGGACTGTGGGACTGCAACATTCTTGCTGGCCATTTGCTGGAAACTGGTCCACCAAAACTATTTCTAAACCTATCTGTGTCTCTTAGGCATCATCCCAAAGACTTAAAAGACATATTGTGTCATTCAGAATTTAGCAGCTGCTGATGAACCACCAAATATTTGGCAGATGTCCTGTCCACCATGTTATGTTCTCTTCTGTTATATTATGTCTTCAGCTTCTTACGGAATTCAGGTACAGAGAAGGAGGCTCTGATATGAAGTAGGGGTTGTTCCATGCTTTAGGAGCGATGTAGGAGAATGTACAGGCTGAGATAATGATGTTGACTTGTTCACTCATGTCCAGCTTACTGTCAATGATGATTCAGAGGTTCCTGGCCTGTTTGTGAGTCAGAATTTGGACAGCCACCAGTTCCAGAGTCCCATAATGAGGTGCTCTTGCCAAGGATCACTACTTCTATTTTATCAGTGTTGAGCTTGAGACAATTAGCTTTCCTCCAGTAAGCGACTTCAGTCATGCAGGCGGTGAACTTGTTTTTCATGTTGGGGGGCTTCCCAAAAGGGAGAGTATAAGTTCTGTGTCGTTGCCATAGGAGATGATGTTGATGTGTGCGTGGATTAAATTGCACAGAGGGATCATGAATGTGTTGAAGAGGGTGGGGTTGAGGGACGAGCCTTGCATTACAGCACAGATCAGTTTTTATGGCCTAACGAGTGTTGACCACTAGTGTTCTATCCATTAAGAAGGAGCAGATCCAGCAGAGTGCAAGTCTTTGGATGGCAATCTCATGTAGACTACTGATAAGGAAAGGGCTGTAAACAAAGTAAACATGGGCATGCCCTGTAAAAAGAGCTGAGGGACATCAGCCAATTTCGAGGAGGTTGCCTTCATCTGCCAAACTCTAAATGACCCCAGGTGGTGGGAAAAGAACCTAGCTTGCATCTCCTGTGGCAATTTTATACACAGGCTATGAGCTATATTTCCCTTTCTCTGCTACCTTAGCTCAACCCAACAGTCAGAATGCACCAGATAGAGCTCAAGAATCGGAGGTGAAGGTCCCATGGGTGCAGCCAGTAAATCGTCAGCACTCTCAAAGCCAACAGTGCAGGACCTCCACTTGACCTGGCCATCCTACATGAGGGTGAAATTTGTAGGCAATCATGGAAGCCTTGAATGTGAGCCCTTTTCGTGGGGTGTTGCTGGGCGACACTGCATCTTGAAAGTCTTGGATGGAGATTGCAAGAATCATAGAGGCGAGTGTATGGTGAACTGGATATGAAAGGATTAGTTATCTAGTTAGCTAGTGGTGAAGCCTCATGGAGACAGGGAGAGAGCCGAAGTGTTCAATAATTCCCTCACAATCTGGCCCTGATTATGCCAATATCATTAGCCAGTGTCCCATGAATGAGGGAGCCCTGGAGCTTGTACTACATTTCATAGTCACACATGCCATCACAGTTCACAATTCTGGCCCCATATTCTCAAACTAAAACTGTAGGCAGGTTTAGTAGTTCTTCATAGGAACAAAACAAAATTAGAGCCAGAGGAGGAATTCTTCAAAACAAGTAGACCCTCCTGTTGCAAATAATATGAGTCAGCTCATTAAGGGTCAGAAGCTACTGAGCATTTGGAGTTTACAAATGGAACAAGCAGAGTGATTGACACAAACCCCTCTTGTGCCCTCTGTTCTGTGGGATCTGCACAAGGGGCTTGTGTCGCCTTTCCCCTGTGACACCTCAGGGCCTTGTGCAAACCCTTAGTTCCCTCCCGGACCTCTTTGTTCCCTTGAACCTCCTGCATTGTTGCTTTCCCTGGTAACATGCCTCTATGCATATCACATGTTTCGTAATTATTAGCTCCATCCACCTTTACCTATTGCATGCAACCGTTAGGCGTTTTTTCCAGTTGCCTTTGTTACTGGAGTCAAATGTCGTCACCTATTAACTCTGGGTTCCAGCAGGTGGTTAACTGATTTCCAGTCATCATTTGTCCTTGCACCTGCAAGAGGTCACATCCATTAGGTTAACTAGGTAACAAGGTTTCTCCCAGGTTTCTTATGGAACTTTCCAGCTGTTCCATGTGAGCCGCATGCCACTTTCTGGAATGGCCTTCCCATCAGGTATACAAACCCTATCTAATACCAGAGTCAGCAGTTGACCATGTTTCAGTCCTGAATAAGCATCTTCCCTGCACTCACCTTCTAAGTCACCCGGAACCTCCAGCGCTCTAGTCTTCAAAGCCTTTCTGTAATCCTGACTCCATCAATGTCTCTGGTGTCTTCACATCTTGAGCTACAAATAAACCTCCTCTTGTAGCATCTTGCTCCTCAGCCTTCTGTTTCCACTGGATTCCTGTTGAAGAACCTATTTCTAAGATAAGAACTGGTTCTCGGGTTAGCACACACTAATCCATAGTTCAGTTTTGAGCATTGACTTATTTCCAAGTTCCTTTGAGGAGATGCAACATGTTCTTGGAATTTGGACTTAATGCACGCATATGTATTGAAAGTCCCAGCGTTCATAACATTTTACCTCGTGGGTGCTCCAAACCTTATTTGACTCCGATCTGAAGGCCTTCTTTTATATTCTCAACGAGATCTGGGTAATTAAAACTCAAAAAGGTTTTTGAGGTCATAATTGTGATTCTCTAACTTTGTGAATTGAAACATGTCATATTGGACATTCTGTGGAGTGCGAGAAAACTCTAATTATAACTTTTGAATTTGTTTCTGTCAAACATAATTTACAATTAAGCCTGTAAGTGTTATTGTTGTAAATAACTGTTTAAACACCATTTGCTAAGGACTGTTATTAATCTACTCTTCTTGTTGTTTCTAGTGCACTGCACCCACATCCACACACAAAGGTCCAGGTAATACAGATCCTCCTGTGCAGTGTTGCAAGGCAGCAGAGCAGATCCTGTGATGCAAATCTATCTTTTTTTTCTTGCATTATCCCAAACCCCCTTCCCCTCTGTGGCACATGCATGAATTAAGTTTGTCATTACTTGTTTCATGCACTGCCCTTGGTGGACTCAAACGTAAAGCATCATCTCCAAGGTCGTAACCAGGAAAGTGCGTGATAGTGATTGCATTAAACAAAGCTCTTCACAAGTCTTAACTACTAAAACATTGGAATGCATAGCGGAGATGAAAATGGCAAGGCTTACAAAGAGAATGATGAAAGAATGATGGCAGAATGATGGGATTTGAGTAGACAGCAAGTAAGATGGATAGGCTCCTGGAGTCTTTGGGAGCAGACAACAGCCTTACTTCGTGGCAGGCGTGTGGGAGTTAAAGAAAGTGGTGCAGGACAGTGTTTGGAATCTACATGCAAGAGTGGAATCTGCTCACATAGATCTAGAAGTGCTCAAATGAGAGTCATGGGGCATTCATTGAAGAACCCTATGGATATACCAGATAATAGTATGAAGAACATAGCTTGTTATTTAAATAATGATGGGGGTTGGGGTAGCTGGAGAACTACTTCTGTCCTGGTGCTATAGACTACAACGCAATCAGATCCTGACCCCACTGAGGTAGGAAATGTAATAGTAATTCTATGTGGTCCTGGCAACCACAAGAGGGGAAGCTCAGAAGAAAAAAGTCAATTGAGAAGAGGTCAGGATCAAAGTGGTTGTCACAAACTGTCTGTCTTAATTCACCCCATCTGCTTGGTGATAGGGCTGAGGAGTCAGATAGGCATCTTGATTGGGAAGGAATTCTCCTGGATGTGAAAGGTTCTCTAGTGACGTAGGGATTGAATCATTCAAGTATATATTAAGAATTACTCAAAGATGCCAGATTACCCCGGTGCAGTGGTACATTCCCCTGCTACTGTGTCTTTTGTACTAGTAATATCTACCATTTGTCATACTTTGCCTTTTAGAAACGTATTCTGGAAATGTTTTTCTTGCACGTAGCACATTCCTGTTGAGGAATGAGTTTGTTCTATGATGAAAATGTGTACTCTTGTTTCAGCACAGTGGCCCAGATTTACCTACATTTTGCCCTGGGTTTGCATCACAAAAGTGGCACAAACATGCATGTTGCTTTTCTTTAATACATTTTCTAGCAAAAATGTGTTTTTCTCCAGAAAGTTACTTCAAAGTAGTACTAAGCAGTGCATACCAGTGCCTTGTGTGAGTCTGCTTCAAGGGTGTGTTTCATAGGTGGTATATGGGCACTCCCATGCCAGCACCTATGCTTTTTGATGCAAAACCCATATCTACTTAAACAGTAGATAGGGTTCTGAACCACAACTACTGCCATTTTGAAGCAGGTGTGTAGGAAACTGGCAATCGTTGCAGTTACCCCTTCCCCTTTTTCCCTGATATTGATGCTGACTTGACTTTTGAGTGTGCTGGGATCCTGCTAACCAAGCGCCAGCACCAGTGTTCTTTCCTTAAAAATGTACTATTGTTTCCACAATTGGCACAACTCTGGCGCATAGATAAGTCCCTTGTAAAAGGTACCAGTGGTACCAAGAGCTCTATGACCTAAGGGCTGCAACATGTGTCATGCCACCCCAAGGGACCCCTCACCTAACACATGCACACTGCCATTGCAGATTGTATGGCTTGGTGGGGAGAAAAAGGCAAAGTCGACATGGCATCCCCCTCAGGGTGCCATGCCCACAAAATACTGCCTATGGCATAGGTAAGTTACCCCTCTAGCAGGCCTTACAGCCCTAAGGCAGGGCGTGCTATACCACAGGTGAGGGCATAGCTGCATGGGCAATATGCCCCTACAGTGCTTAGGTCCATTCTTAGACACTGTAAGTGCAGTGTGGACATATTAAATATATGGTCTGGGAGTTTGTCAAAACAAACTCCACAGTTCCATAATGGCCACACTGAATATTGGAAAATTTGGTATCAAACTTCTCAGCACAATAAACCCCCACTGATGCCAGTGTGGGACTTCTTAAAAAAAGCACACAGAGGGCATCTTAGAGATGGCCCCTGTATTTTAACTAATCCTCTAGTGGAGGACTGACTGGTCTGTGCCAGCCGGCCACTAGCAGACGAGTTTCTTACCCCATGGGGTGAGGGCCTTTGTGCTCTCTGAGGCCAGAAACAAAGCCTGCTCTGGGTGGAGGTGCTTCACACCTCCCCCTTGCAGGAACTGTAAAACCTGGTGGTGAGCCTCAAAGGCTCGGGACTCGTGTTACAGTGACACAGGGCACTCCAGCTAGTGGAGATGCCCGCCCCGGGACACTCCCCACGTTTGGCGGCCAGTTCGGTGGAAAACTTAAGAAAAACAAAAAGGAGTGACCACTTAAGCTGGTTTGGAGGACAGGAACCAATAGGGAAAGGATTGTGCCCCCTTCCCAAAGGGAGTAGACACAAGGAAGGTGTAGCCACCCTCAGGGACAGTAGCCATTGGCTACTGCCATCTGACCCCTCTAACGCCCCTAAATCTTGTATTTAAGGGATTCCCTGAACCCAGCTCATCAGATTCCTGACGACCTATAAGAAGAAGAAGGACTGCTAAGCTGAAACCCCCAGCAGAGAAGAGGGAAGACGATAACTGCTTTGGCCCCAGCCCTACAGGCCTGTCTCCTGCTTCAAAGAACCTGCAATAAGACCAGCGATATGTCCAGCAGGCCCAGCGACCTCTGACAACTCCAGAGGAGTGCCCTGCACCCAAAAGGACCAAGAACTCCAGAGGACAGCGTCTCTATCTGAAGAAACCTACAACCAAGGACTCCCACCTCACTCCAGATGTATGAGTCCTTACCCCTGTGCTCCCGATGCCCACGGCCCTTGTCCAGGTGGTCAACCCAGCAAGAGAGGGTCCCCAGGCAATTGTGAGCAAGTGCCCAACCTAGGTTGACCCGCCCACAACAATGTCTGCAAGGGAATTCCAAGGACCCCCCTGACCGTGAGGTCCGGACGAAGATAACTGACGCCTGAAGAACCACTGCACTGCAGGCTTTGGAGAAACCGACCCCCAGTGCAGTATTTACGAGCAGGCGTCCCTCCTCCCTGTCCAGCCGGCAGTTTGCCAGAGAAGCCCTCCTGGACCTCACCTGAAGCCTCAGAGTGATCCCCGGGGTCCCGTCATAGAGTTACATTGAAAACTCAATGCCCTGTTTGCACCCTGCACCCGGCTGCCCTAGTGCTGCTGAGGGTGCATGTTTTGCGCCTACTTGGGGCTTCTCCAGTGCTCTCTTGAACCCCCTTGGTCTGCCCTCTGAAACCGCGGGTACTTACCTGACAGCAGACCAAGTTCTGAGAGCCCCCTGTCTCCATAGGAGCTAATGTTAATTTGGTGTCCCTTTGACCTCTGCACCCAGCCGGGCCGTGTTGCTCGTGATGGGTGTTTGGGGTTAACTTGAACCCCTAACGATGGACTACCTACACCCCGGAGATAAGAACTGTAATTTGTATACTTACCTGCAAAACTGTACTATCTTTTCTTCCCCCAGGAACTGTTGAAAAATGCGGTGTCCGCTTTTAAAATAGCTTTTTTGCCATTTTAAGAAAAACTGTATACATTGTCGATTCTATTCAAAGTCCTGATCGGATATATGCAAACTACCTTTTATTTTATGTACGTACCTGCAAACCAAATCTTGTGGTTCTAGATATAAATTAACAAAACCTACTTTTCTATATAGAATCCTCTTGGTTTGGAGTTAAGTCATTGATTGTGTGTTTCTTCTATTGCTTGTGTGTGTACAACAAATGCTTAACACTACCCTCTGATAAGCATAACTGCTCGACCACCCTACCACAATTAGAGCATTAGTATTATCGATTTCAGCCTCTGTCAAGCATCTGAGGAACTCCTGGACTGTCTGCACAATATATCTCATTTTGATATAGTATATACAGAGCCAGCTTCCTACAAGGTGTTAAGAAGGAAAATGCTTCTATTTCTTCTAACTTTTCCTACTTTGCGTGTGGGCTGGACTGTACAGCACACATCTGCAGTGAGAAACGTTTTAAAGTTTCTCCTGTCATAGTATTTTATACTGGAAGAGCACCATTCAAGTACAAAATCTATGTATTGAGTTTGTGTCACTTTGTTGGCACAGACCCAATGCAAAATGCTTTTTGGTATCTACAACTCAAACTCATAGTTATAAAGAGTTATAGTCATGGATTTGCGCTAAAATGTTTGCCTGCATCAGGCTGGCGTAACAAGCATAAGTATCTTTATTTCTTCTTCTTGTTTCCTCTTTGCATGTGTGCTGCATTCATCCACCACAAGCTCATCACTTTGGTAACCCTTGGGGATAGCCAAACACTCGACCCTACAATAGCCCCAAAGGTCTCAGTCAAAGGCACACAATCCACTACCTGGAGAGTTCTCCATATCTTTAACCTTGATTTAAACAACCCTACCGTGCATCCCACACTTGCAGCACAAAACTCCATCTCCCTTAAAACACTATGGAAGAGCTTCAACATTAACACCTTCCAGACAGAACTCTAGGCAAAGCAGCCACTAAGCCCACTGTTATCCAATTTGGCCACAGAAGCACGAAGAAGCTCCCCTCATGTAAGAGGCAATCACACCAGAGTGACAGTTGCCTCAAATGTACTTAAATCTACCAAAGTGTAAAATCAGGATAATTAAAAGATTGTGTTGAAAAAGAGGTAACCTTAGAGAAAAAACAATAAAATGACAATACATTGTCTACAAAGAAACCATCAAAAAAGCCAATAATGTTCACTTCCCTCAATTCATTTTGAATAATACACAGCTGACCAAGGTCAACCCCTAACCTACTATCTCACAGGGGAGAGAACATGGTGGCCGGCTGACGTGGGCCGTGGAGGGGTTCCTGTGCTGGTCCTGAATTGCACGCAAAGGTCACGCTCCGGCTTCCCAGATAGCTTTTCCTGATAGAGGTTAAAATCAGAAGCTCAGGACCAAAACTTACCCATCATGGAGGGGATAGTGACGGTCTTTGGGCCCGCGATTTGGACGCAGGCCGCCTCTGAGCTACAGCGCAATAGGCGCGTAGCAGCCAGGGTTCCCCTCCGGGGGAACAAGGGAAGTGCCAGCAGAAGCTACATTGCCACCACAAGTTGCACAGCAGGTGGGAGGACGCTGTTTCAGCAGGAGGACACGAAGCTTCGGGGAAGTTCGCTCCCCCATTCAAGTTCAGCCGCAAAAAGAGGTACTGGGTCCCCGCAGGGGGGTGACTACTTTTCCTGATCCCCCTCTATTATTTTCACCCCGGAATGGAACTAATTACAATATTAGGATGCAGAGTACGAAGGGGTGAATTTGGGCAGAAGGAGAGGAGGAGGTGGAGTTGGGAAGAGAGGAGATCTGTACTATTCTTTGAGAAGCAGTAAGAAAAGTCCTGGTTAAAAAGGAGTTTGGTTCTCCAGGTTGCACCCCCCCTCACATAAAGAGCTGGAGAATTAGTGAATCTGCTATGGTGGATAATCAGGAAGCGAGAGATAGCGATAGTACCATACCAGGCATACAGAAGTGGTGGTGCCAAATTCAAGACACTCAGTTTCGGGTCCCAGGAAGCCAAGAATTACCCCGTTGCTTAGAACATACTTTAAAGTTTTGCCTGGCACGCAGGAGAAGGAGATGGAGGTAGAAGGACACAGAACTCCTGATTTTAATCCAGGAAGGAGTACAGAGAGCAGTCAGGTTCTACAAATTGAGCTCTCTCCTAATAGGTTTCAGCTGCTAGAGGCGGATAACTTGCCCCAGAGTAACAGCAGGGGAGTTTTGAGTCAAGAGGATGGGCCAAGAGTCTCCAAAGGGGTTTCTACCACGCATAAGCAGGATTCAGGGTTAGGAGGGCGACAAGGCGGAGATGGGGACCTGCAGCAGAGGGAGGTTGTTTTCCCCCAGGGGCAGGTTTCCAAGGATGAACCTCACTCTATCGCAGGGATGATACGTGATTTAGCGGGGGAAGTTAGGGGAGGTTTTGAGACCTCAAATATTCTGTCCTTATTCAGGTGTATTTGACATGAAATGGTTGTTAATCTCTAGGGATGTGGGTAGACCGTGTGGGAAGGGAGGAAAAGAGGATGAAGGGTAACGAATGAAGGCCTCTTTCTTGGAATGTTAATGGTCTAAGAGTAAGGGCCAGACAAAAGAGGTTAGTGCAATACTGTAGGGATGCTCAAGCTATGGTGCTAATTTAGCAAGAAACGCACTTATCTAGTGAAGAGTGTAGTAAACTGTTTAAGCCGCATGATTGGATTCAGCATATCTTTTGTTCTACTCAGGCGGGGGACAGTAAAGGGGTGGCTATATTAGTTAAAAATCATTCTGAGATCTCTTTCCAGGGAGGACTAATGGATAAAGCTGGCAGGTGGGCAATAGGGAGGTTACTGGCTTTTAATCAGGCTTTCACCCTAGTAGGGTATTATGGCCCAAATAGGGATGATGGTGTGCCCCTGCGAGAACTGTATCAGCACCTGCTACAGCATACAGACCCAATAATATGGGCGGGATATTTTAATATAGTGTTGGACTATGACCTTGATAGGTCAAAGGGGAGTAGGGTGAAAATGAACAAGAAGATGCAATCTCAGGTGATTAATATGATGTCCCACATTGGGCTACATGATATTTGGAGGGAGATGATGGGAACAAGTGGGGGTACATAATAACAAGAAGTATAAACATCAATCTAGGATTGACTACGTGTTAGTTGATGGGAGTGTTGAAGAGATTTCGCATGTTGGTGTACATTTATCAGACTATTCAGCACTGAGCGTGAGTTTCAAGGTCAGAGGGAATATTAGGCAGACAAGGTGGACGTTAGATAGGGCTCTCCTCCTAGATGAAGGTATTGTGGCAGATTTGAAAAAGGATACGCAAGAGTTTTTCAAGTTAAATATTGGCTCATCACCACCAGAGGTGGATGGGATGCTTTCTATGGCATTTTTGAGAGGTAGACTGATGAGAGCAGCCTCCTTTAAAAGGAAAGAGTATAAAAACAGATTAGTGTTTTGGAAGAACATATACAATCAGTAGAAAAAGAAGTAATAGTTAAGGAGGGCCAGGAAGAAGAAAAGGAACAACTAGCCAGGGTACTCCAAGAATCCCGAAACGAGTTCGTAGCTGAATTAGATAAAAGAATTAAGGAAAGATGTGACGCTAATAGCATGACTTTTTTTAAATATGGGAAAATTGCGGGAAAATATTAGCCTGGCAAATTTAATCAAAGCAGATGAGGAATAAAGTGGTGGAGATCCAGGGGGGAAATGCAGGGGGTTCCTGCAAAGGGAATAAGTAAATAGAAGAGTCATTTCGGGAGTACTTTTGGGATCTCTATACAGAGAGGTTAGAGGTACCTTCAGGGTTGGTTCAGACCTGGCTGCAGGGTGTAGATCTCACTCCCCTGGAATATGAGGATGAGGATAGAGAAATCTTGAATGAAGGAATCAATCGGGCCGAAGTGGAAGATGTGATTTCTTCCGGGAAATTAGGGAAGGCGTCTGGCCCAGATGGGTTACCCCTTGAAGTCTATAAAGTTTTAGGGGACAGCATAATTAATGTTTTTGTGGGATTGTTTGATAGTATTTGCAAGGAGGGGGCAGTGCTACCCCCTTCTTGGAGGGAGGCAATGAATGCATTAATAATAAAGCCAGGAAAAGACTCCACAAGGTGTGACTCATACAGGCCTATTTCCCTATTGAACAGCGATTATAAAATTTCAGCAAAAGGTTTGGCAAAAAGACTGGGTACGGTGGTGGGAAAATTGACCCATGTAGATCATTGGGGTACATAAAGGGTAGGTACCTACATGAGCTAACACACGGTTTAATAGGGGCAATAGATTTGGCAAGCACGTGTAAGTTACCCCAAGCGGTGGTGATGATCGATGCAGCCAAGGCTTTCGATATGGTTAATTGGCCCTACTTGGTTATGCTTTGTGAGCACCTTAATTTGAGAAGTAGGTTTATAAGGGTACTACGGTATCATAACCCAGTGGCAAAAATTTTAGTTAATGGCTCCCTAACTTATCCCTTCAGGATTGAGAGGGGAACGAGACAAGGATGTCCGCTAGCCCCTCTATTATTCAACTTATATATAGAACCCCTGGCTTGTAAAATTAGAAACAACCCGTTAATACTTCCGTTTCAGCATGGGAATTGGTAGAGGAAAGTAGCCTTATAGGCAGACGGTCTGATGGTTTATACGAGTAACTTAATACAATCCCTGCCTGTTTTGTAAGAGCTGATAACGGAATTTGGGGGAATTGCGGGGTATGCGGTTAATAAATGTAAAACGGAAGTTATGGCTTGGAATATGCACCAGAATATCCCCTTGAGGTGTGTTAAGATAAGTACAGAGTTGAAATATTTGGGCATTACGATACCAAATGACTTGGGGGTGATTGCCAAAAGAAATTTTGTGAGAGTTATGACTAAGTCCTGTAAGCAGATGAAAAAGTGGATTAACCTGCCTCTCACGATCCTAGGTAGGGTCAATTTGGTTAAAAGGATGCTTTTGCTGAGAATGCTATTTATTTTTAATGCACTCCCTCTGAGATTTGATAAAGAATGGATGAACAAATTTCAAGGCAAGATTAGTAGCTTTATATAGTGTAATAAGAGTGCACGTATAGCATGGAAAAAGTTGAGGCGGAGGAAAGAGAAAGGTGGGTTAGCATTGCTGGATTTACAACTGTATGTGTGGGCAACTTTTATAAAAAATATGAGGAGAGCTTGCGGTGGTGCCTCAACCTCTGAATTGGGGCTGCTCCTAAAAGTAATGATGAACTTGGAGAAGGTCGCAGAGGAGGGTTTTTTTGTATAAATTTGGAGATCCAAAATGTTTTAAGAAAGTGAGACTCAGAATATTGGCTGATTCGGCAAAAATCTGGTATGAGATGAGAAGGGGCAAATGGACAAAAGACGCTCTAGCTGTTCCGCTGTGGGAGTCCGGGTTGTGGCAATGGGGCAGCTGTGTAGAGGGTTTGATTCCCTTTAGTGATCTCCTAAGGGTCTCCTAAGGGTTTTTTGGACCCCCGAAAAACTGTCAAGATTGAAATTGGGCAATAAGATTTGCTGCCGGAAATGTGGTGCCGAACCTGTAGGTGATTTGCATATGTTTGTGAAATGCCCCTGTCTCCTTCGGTTTTGGACAGAGGTGGGTGATTGTATTAAGCAGATTCTACCCATGAAGTGTAAGGTAAGCCCCTCTCTGATTATCTTTGGTTGTATTCAGGGAGAGAATAGGATAAAAAAAAAAGACAGTGCAAAGTTGCTCTTTTATATGATATTGTTGGCTAGAAGAGAGATATGCAGGAAATGGATTAGCCCGGAGCCCCCAACGATTGTGGAATGGAAAGACTCATTAATGTATAATCTAGTATGCGATACTAAAGGGAGAGGAATAAGGGATAAGAGTTCTCGGTTTTGGGAGCCGTTAATTAATTGGTTTGTAAAGTGCACGGTGGTCCTATGATTAGACACTTAGCAGTCCAAGGAACGAGTTACTCAGTGTTCCAGAGGGTTACCCAGCCCAGAGATGGACTGCTCCGTGGTCTGATAGTCTTATTCGTTAAACTACATAGGCCTTTTTTAGACGTTTCAGACCATGGGACTAAGGGAATGAGGACAATTAAAAAAAATAAAATACACAGCTGACCAAAAACCTCTTCAAAATGTTCTAAGGTGTCCGAAAAATGACTGCAATGTACCCTGCTCCAATCACTCTCACAATTTCTACAACTCCTATGCACAACATATGTCTAAAAATAGGTCTTAAAACCCACTTCTTTACAAATTTAGTTATTAACCTAATAACCACATACCACCACAAGTTATGTTATGTGTGTACTTGTAAAATGCACGTCTCACCTGGGAGGACAGTCCTGAATCTACATACAGTAGTATGCAACCAGATCTCTGCTCTTTTACCCTACTTTCCATAAAAAGAACCCATTAAACAAATTAAAACTATCAGCATCCCTGGATCAGCTGCTGATCTGTGCCCTAATATTCAAGAACATTTTTTAAGTTTCCTCCACAGCTTCACCAATCATTCTTTCAGATCTCAGATGTACCTGAACAAACAGCATTCCTTCAGATAAACAGACTAGTTTAGGACCATATTAGACTCCAGTGGAGTCTCAGCATACCATCAACAAGACCTCTGAGCAGCTTTTGTCACGGCAACAATTTACCCTTAATCCAAAAAGTAAAGATCAACGGGGTACATGTTGCGACCGCAAAACTGATTTCAAATTATAATACTGTCTCCATTCCTCTCAACAGCATACTAGCAGACGTTAGTTGCTCCTGAAGGCTCAATCATTCACCCCTCCCCAGCATTTACCTGTTCCTACTACCTAAGCTTGCCAAGTCATTTTAGCTTACTTGCAAATATTGCACCAAAGATGTCCAGATTATCCTTAAACTGAAAACACAGTTATACCTTAGGAAATCTGGGCTTTCAGAATACCTGCAAGCAGTAGTCACATCGGCTGTATTATCAAATATGCCCACGGCAGGCGGCTATGTATGCTTCCTTTTGGGCCCCATAGACACTTGGAATTGCAGCAGGGACCACAGATGCTTAACATAGAGTGCACTGCAGATCATTATGTGTCAGTGCTCTCTCAAAGGGGCTTCCCCTCATATGCATGAGGGCAAGATCCCATTGCAATTGAAGGAATCCTTTGACTATGCAATGGTGCCATATTATAGACTTGGGCGTCTAAGGAAAGAGGCCATCAGGAAGTACACTTCAGTGGGTGCCACACAAAAGTGAGGCACAGTCAGTGTGCTTCTCAAGGGTGTCCCTTGAAAGGAAATTAAATGAGCTCCAGGGATACCACGGCACCACCCTTCCTGCTGGTGCAGTCACTCACTGGATCATGAAGGTGGGTGCAGTCGCTCACTGCACCCACCTGTAGGTGGTTGTCTGCTCCCCTTCCAAATACAGTCTGTTTGCTGCTTGCCTGGTAAAAGGTGATCAGTGGCTTGGAACAGCCGAGCTGTCTATCACTAATGTGCTGTACCCAGTGCAGGCGTGTGTACATGCCTGCATTGTGAACAGCACATTCAGGCCCATATTTATACTTTTTGTCGCAAACCAGCGCTGGTGCCGGTTTGCGTCATACATTTTACCGCCGGCTAACGCCATTCCTAAGAGCCATGCGGGCACCTTATTTAAGGAATGACGTTAGCCAGCACTGCGGACTGGTAAAAAAAAAAAGACTCAAACCAGGCAGCACCGGCGTAGGGGAAAATGGGGGTTGTGCGTCAAAAAATGGTGCAACTCAGGTTTGAGGCAAAAATCATGCCTCAAACCGGACTTGCACCATTTTTTGACGCACAACCCCCATTGAAATGACTCCTGTCTTAGCAAAGACAGGAGTCATGCCCCCTTGCCCAATGGCAATGCCCAGGGGACTTCTGTCCCCTGGGCATGGTCATTGGGCACAGTGGCATGTAGGGGGGCCCAAATTAGGCCCCCCTACGCCACTTTAAAAAAAAATACTTACCTCAACTTACCTGTACTTACCTGGGTTGGGTCCCTCCATCCATGGGTGTCCTCCAGGGGTGGGCAATGGTGGGAGGGGGTGTCCCTGGGGGCAGGGAAGGGCACCTCTGGACTCCTTCCATGGTCAGAGACCATGGAAGTGAGCCCACAGGTCCCTTAAAGCCTGCCCTCACCCAGGCATTAAAAAATGGCGCACATTAGGCTGTGCGGGGGTTTTTAAGGCCCGCCCCCTCCTGTGCGTCAGAATGACGCAGGAATTTAAATAAGGCGCACAGGCCTTAAAGTAATTTTTTGGGCAGGAATGCCTACCTTGTCATTAACACAAGGCAGTTTCCCGCATCCAAAAAATGACGCACACAGAGGAATTTTGACGTCCGCAGGCTCGGGCGTCAAAGTTTAAATATGGTGCACAGTTTGCACCAAATGTGCGTCAAAATGTTTGACGCACATTCGGCGTGAACAGAGTATAAATATGCTCATCATTGTCTTAGGGCTCGCTGTGGGCTCGCTGTGGAAAAATGCTCCTGCAACAGCATGACAATATTACAAATCTTAACAAGCATGTAATAAATAGCTTCAAGAAATTCGGAATGGCTCTGCCGGATAAGATACAACCCTAAACCAATGAGACCACATCACTTCTGAAAGCAAGTCCCTGCATAGGCTTTCTGTTGCTACAAAAATCTCCTCCAAAGCTCTCTGCACTGACTACCACGCAATCCATGGTAATGAACTAGAATTTCTACATTCTAAACTCAATAGAGGAAAATTGCATCAAGAAATGCACTGCTCTGAATCATCTAACCCTCATAGGAGGATGTTTCTTCTCTCTACAAGTCAGCAAACTATGGAATACACTACCCAATAAAATAATGATCATCACCAACCACCAAGAATACAGAAAAACAATAAAAATAAATTTTCTTTTAACACAACTTAAAAGACTCTAAAGCTACAAGATCTCAGTTTGATACAAGTATTGACGATCCATTACTGCGGGTGATGATCCTCCCACGTCTAAATACCTGTTTGCCATCTACAGGCTAGCGAGCCTCCACCGGTGTCTACCAATGTCGCTCCATCTTAATTAAAAAATCATTAAAAGGCAACCTGATGACTTAAATGTTGGGAGTCCTTTGGTCACAGGATGGGTTGGATGCTATTGGCAGGCTCTCATATATATTGTCAAATATCACTTTTGTTCATAATAGGTGGTTTTTCAATGTGCAGCTATCCCTAATCTTACACTCTTCATAAACATTTATGATTACCAAAAGGTGCTTTGGGCCTGAAAAGAGGTGGGAAAGTGGTAGATAAATAGTGGGGGTAGGTGGAACATGTGGAGTTTTACATAAAAACTCTGTGAAATTCCATGGAGTTCCGCACACCTGAATTACTTTTAAACAACGTAATTATATGTGAGGTCCTGTGTACAGTGAAGCGCCTAGATGCAAATTAACTTGCACATTACGCTGTATGAGAGCCACATTATGATAACACGGCTGTGGGAATGGCTTCTGCAGCTCTAATGTGCTAAGTTATTGCTTTATTCAAAAGAGAACCCTGTGTAAGTAGATACTCTCACCTTTTGGCACAAGCCCTGCTTATCTACGTACCAGTACTGCCACCAGATGGCAGTCACAACTGGTGACTCTGCAAAGTGGTGGGACAGAAGGAAGCAAAACACAAATAAATGAAAAAAATATATATATAAAAATCAACTTACTTAGTTGCCCTGCTGCTGCTGAGTCGCCGCCGCACTCCAGGCACAGGCTCCCAGCCTGCCCTGCTCTAATCATGACGCTGCTCAGAGCATCATTATGATTGGCTGGAATGCCCTGGCTGGGTGCTCCAACGCAGACTGGGAGCCTTGGCTGGCTCTCTCCAACTCGGCTACATCGTGCCGGGATGGAGAGAACCCTTGTGCGCATGTGTGTTTAGCCAGCACGAGACACCTGGCAAAACATACATGCGCATTGAGGAGAGTGCTCTGTACACTCCCCTCACTGCTCGTCACCCCTGTGGCCCCGCCCCTTTAGAAATGAAACAACAGTAAACAGCGATAATTGTTGTTTTGTTTCTAAAGTTTTGCAGCTCCTGCTACTGCTGACGCGTGGGGGCAGGGATGGGGTGACGCTCCTCTACCCTAACGGAGGAGCAGCCAGGCGGTTTCTCAAGTTCCTTTTCTGGAACTCGAGACCTGCAGAAAAGTCACTTTTTGATTCCAAGTATCAGGCTCCACATTTTGAAAAAGCGTTGCTGCGTCTTGCATTTCATTTACTCACAAATTTAAACAGTGCATCTTTTGTGTGACACATGTCATACATTGTGGAGCAATATCATAAGTGCATTGGGACATTGCAAACGTAAACAGACCACACACGAACTGTATTAAGGCCAGGTGAACACTCTGAGCCAAAAACAATTATCCAGCAGGTGTCCAACATGCACTGTGTCTTTTATGATTATTTCTCCATTGCAGGATCTGAAATCCTACTGCCATTAACCCCTTCCCCGCCCTTTGAAGAAGTTGCAATTCGCCATTTGACTCTTTCAAAAGCTTTGTGTTTATTTATCAGCTTAATGCGAAAACAAGCTGAATAGAAGGCAATGTTGCATGCTGTGGCACAAATTGCAAACTGTTGAAAATGAATAACATTGATGTCCACAGCCCAGTAATAGTCAATCAAAAATGATACAAGGAATTTTGGCCCGTTGGGCAAAATAACATTTTACCATTCAAGTGCTCCCTGCCTGCTAATTAACAGTTTGTTTGCTCTTTGCTTGTAATTTGGTGCAATCTAATGTGCATGCCTTAAGGTTGCTCCTTTACCTCTTCTTACGGAAGCACCAACCATAAAGTACATATTTGGTAAGACCAACCTCAAGCAGGGTTCAGACATAGTTGACGGCCACAGAATTCCTCGGTACTGTACCCCCATCTAGAGTGAGAAAGTGCAGTTAGGATCTGCATCTCCTCTCAGGGGTATGCTGGTTTCATAGCTGCAGTATATGTGGGAGGGGTGTCCAGGATGACACGCAACTGAGAGGGCAACAAGCATGATTGTGCTGCGATGCTTTGTGTTACTTTGCATCAAGGGAGCTTCCCATGGATGGTAGTGGGGAACTCCCACTATACTATCCATGGTTTTTAACTGAATGCTCTAGTTACTAAAATTGTTAGTCAAGCTTTTGTGTCATTAAACAACACCTCCTTGAGGTTAAGGTTAACAAGTAGAAATGTTTTCATTTCTCGTAGGGCTTCACAAATTGCATATATACTGTATTCTATAGCTTATTTCCAATGTGAGAAACAATTTAAAGTCTGTCTTAGCGTAGTATTTCGAGGAGTACCCTGCCAGTACAAAACCTACGCTAGAAATAACGCACACATCTTTGCACACACTGCTTCAAAACTATGTGTGTGTGGCGCTAGGCAGTCTGTTGGTGTGTCAACATGAAAAAAGGGAGCAGCAGTGTCAACTCTAAGAAGATGTGGTTCTTGTATGCTTCCTCCCCCGAGCACCTATGCCTATGATTTGCAAACAATTGCTAAAATTTGGGGAATCAAAAATTCCACTGGTAGTGCAACTGCAAATATACAAAAGTTGTAGATCTCCAGGCGTGCTCTTTTTTCACTGTGCACATTCAATGGATTGCCTGCATGGTGGACATTTACATAAACTGATGTTTTCGTCGTTTTCCTCCAACACCACTATAAATCATGTAGGGATGCTTTTTCCTTTCCAATCCTGGGAAGGTGTGTACGTTTTGCTTTCAGGAGTAAATATTTTACTTTGTTACTATTGCTGATTACAGAGTGGGAAAAGACTCCTAAAAGTGTGACACTGAAGATTCCCGGCCTCTACTACCAGAATTTCCACAGTCGACAACTCTCCATTCTTGGAAATTGCCTACTTAATGCACTCTGATCCACAGGTGAAAACGCACGCTGACCCTGATTCTGTTTATTCTGCGCACAGAACCCTCTGTGAATTGGGCCAGATATGTTTTCTTTTTATTAATTAATGGCCAGCTATCAATATTGAAACAAATCATTCGCTTTGGAGAGCACCCTTCATCAGACGCGGAAATCAAAATTCAGAATGTAACTGCAAAACCACTTGTTTATATTAATATCATGACCCACATTTCACCTGCTCTTAAAGTCTCTACAGTGGCTACTTGGGGCTAGACAAATCATCTCCAAAGCAGTGCGCATAGCTCACCCTCCCATTCACAACGGTGGCCTCTTTCCCTTCATCAGAATTCTGTACCTGCTACCAAACCTGAGCTCTCTGATCTGGGATGGCTCTCTCCTTGACCTCACATCTCAAACGAATAGGCATTAAACTAAAACAGGGGACAAATAAATCAAGTAAAACTTGCAGACGCTATCCTGTATGCAAGAGGGAATCAAGGGCTGTGGTGTTTTGATATTTTTAGGCTACTTCTTTCTAACGTGTTCCAAAGAGCTTCAAAAATACCTAGCGCATGCACACAGGCTCCATTGTTTTGTAATATGTTTTCCGGCAGCCCTCCATCGGACATTAGCTTCCTTTCCGAGTATGCCTTAACTCCTTTTCTGCCTTTTTTTAATTGCGCTTTTCCTATGGGCTTCCCACCAGGGATGACATTAGCAAAAACAGGGCTGTCTTGTTATTCATGTTGTGTGGAGTTATTGTTAATTTTGATGAGAAGAATGGGTGAAAAAAAAAAAAACATACGTACTGTTAATTTTGTTGAAAAAATGTTTACAGAGAAGAATCTTATGTCATTTCTTTTTTATTTGAACAATATTTTTTACTTGTCATTGGTGCGCGTAAATGCTTACAACACTAGAATACAAAAAATAAAATGGAATTATAAGACTCATAATGTGAATTGAAAACAAATTATGCCATATCTTTCAAAAATTAACTATTTCTTGCATATATATGCATTTGTCCAGTTTAGTAGTGCACATTTTTTTATTGTACAGCAGTATAAAGTTAGTAAAGTAAAAAGAGTAGTGAAAGACTGTTAGAAATGCATTGGCTGTATTTTTAAAAATTATCTCAGTATTTTTAAAATTAGGTTTGAGGTTATATTAAGTGCTGATATTGATAAAAGCATAGTTTAATTTGTTTAGAATTAATAACTTGAGGATGACCATAGTGGTTGTGAGTGTCTTGGTATGCTGTTAGTCATATGTTGCTGTAAGGAGCATTGTGAGTGTTTGTACATTGTATACTTCAGAAGGTTAGTATGGTGTTGTGGGCTTGTGACTTTCCATGAGACCTATTGCAATGTTATGCCTTGAATTAGTGTGGCGTTCTAGAGTGAAAGGAGGGAACGTTGGATAACCGGTGTGGGCAGCGAGAGGAAGAGAAGGTTGCGGATGCGTATATGTCTCTGTCTGGTACCTTGGTAATGAAGTGCTCAAAAACCACTTTGTGTGAAGAGCATTACTACAATTTGGCGATAAGTGCCAACGTACCCACACAAACCTGCCAAAGAACGAGTGGATGAAAATGTCAGTGATGTACTTTCTGTTTTGAGACAACCAGATACGCTGTGTTTGAAGATGTTTTTTCCATATCCACAATGTTGCATGGTCAGGAGCAGTACAAGGGCGCATTTTGTTGACAGAAAGGAAACTAATTTAAGGTATTTTGTGTGCGCTCATCTTGGCAAGCTGCACGAGGAAACGTGCTTACCTGGAAATGCATGAGGACTACAGTGTGCATCTTCATGCTCCTGTACTTATAGCATAGAAGAGCGCGTGGCTACTTTTGCGCAGACAGTAACGTGTCACCACATATTAGCAACAGGATTGAGCAGGCGCACAAGGCATTCTGGGGTGCACTCTACTGTTTTGGAGTCTGCATCGCCTCAGAATGCATTTGTTTACATGGGACTACGTTAGCCAGTTAGCTGCAGGCGTCGGCCAGTGGCTGACGACCGCACTACCTTCCTGGTGCGGGTCACGACCAGTGGCCGACACCAGGGAGGGTTGATTTTGTATTTCTTTTTAAACCCAGGGAGACACGGAAGCTCTACCGTGTCTCCCCCCACCCCCACCCGCCCCTTTGTGACATCAGCGTGTGCGAGGCGCGCTGACGTCACATTGTTGTCTTCCCCATTGGAACCGGAAGTAGCCGTGAGGCCCCTTCCTGCTCCGGTGGGGAAAACGGCCCCAAGTGGCCTTCTCCACATTCGGGAAGGCCTCGTATGAAAGGGGAGACTCTCTCCTTTCATACGAGGCCTTCCTGAAAATGTTTCCTGGCCCTGAAACACCACTAGACACCAGGGATTTCATTTGGGGGGTCGGCCCCCTCAGAAAACGGGCCCGCCTCCCCGGCCATATTTATTTATTTGGAGGTGGATCGCACCACCCCCCGGGGCAATACTTTTTTTTAGTAGTTGTAGGGTTTCCCTGGGGGGCATTTTGGCCCCCAAGGAAACCCTACAGCTACTAAAAAAAAATATATATATATATATATATATATATATATATATATATATATATATATATGTGTATATATATATATATATATATATATATATATAAATATATATCAATCCATGTAGATAGATAGATCTATATATATATATATATATATATATATATATATATATATATCCATGTAGATAGATATATCTATATACAGGTCTCTCTCTATATATATATATACATATATATATATATATATATATATATATATTCATAGATCACGTTTGTCAATGCATGTGTGGTTTCCCTGGGGGCTGCGATCGGCCTCCAGGAAAACCAGACCCACATATAAAAGTGATATATATATATATATATATTTAGATAGATATATATATCATATATATATGTGTGTGTATATATATATATATATATATATATATATATATATATTTGCCACCAGTTGTCTTGCAGTTGCAGCTTGCGTCTTCAAAGCAATGCACATACTTCAACTGACGCATTTCAACTGTAGCTTTTAGGCATCAATAAAAAAATCAAGTAAGTCTTGTGATTATGTTTCTGTTACAAAAGGATCAGACTTTTGTCTAGTGGCAGTTTTAGTGCCATAAAGAAGCGCAGAAGGTTTATATGCCTACTGCAAAGAGCAAATCTGTATTTTATGTAAATAGCTGAGTAAATTAGTAAAATCAGCCATTACATGCGCTATAATACAAATGAAATGTATGTGTGGGGTGGGGGGTGACTATGGGGAGATGAAGGGCACTTGTGCTGGGTGGTAATGAGGGAATCCGAGGTGGAGGGCATGGTAGTGGGAGCACCAATAATGATTGTGGGACTGGGCGCAGGAGGTGCTAAAGACTGTGATGAATGGTATGTGACAAGGTGTTTTTTGAGTGTCTTGAAAGAGCGTGCTGATTGAGGGAAGAAACACAGGTAAGGTGGCCTCTACTGTTGCACATATCACACACACACCAGCAATTTTGTGACTGTCTACGTAGGCTAGTGTTTTAGAGCAACAGTTTAGCCAATAGCAGAGATGGCATCTTGATGGATGACTGCTGCTGACGCCGTCACTCGGATTATAGAGGACAGCTCTGACATAGGATCAGAGACTGAGACAGCAGATACTGAGACAGCATCTGAGGGATAGGACAATGGCGCAGACTCTGGGAGTGATTTTTCAGTCGGAGGAGTCCCATTGGATAACTCCTCTTCCAGTAAATGATGAGGGAGGTGATGAGGGCAGTCCTGTTGTCCCTTTGCAAGCACAGTCTGTGCAACGGGGCAATGGTGGGTTAGCCCAATATAGAGCGCAGGTGAATGCGGCGGCAAGCACAGAGAGAGTGCTCTCTTGGGAGCTACCCAATTTAGTTCAGCCCCAAATTCCACCACCCAAATCATATTGCGGAGACTTCAAAATTATCTATCACAAAACAAACTGGTTTTGTAAGGCAGGCACCTGTGTGATTGGTCCTGGGTTCGGCGGCCATGTAGGGAAACATACTAAACCCAAACATTTCTGGAAACTAGACATCCAGGGGAGTCCACAGAGGTGTGACTTGTGTGGATTCCCCAACGTTTTCTTACCCAGAATACCGTGCAAAACTGAAATGTTGAATAAAAACTCTTGCATTTCTGTCACACAAACTACAGGAATATGCAGCGATCCACAAAATTCCTACCACCCAGTGATTCCTCACCTGTCCTGATAAAAACACTACCCCACTTGAGTGCCTATACCTAGTGCCTGCGTCAGGAATGAATCACCCCAGGGTCAACAGTTGCCTCATGTAAGGACCAACATTGCACACATTGTGTAATCTATTCCTGTCACGGGCACTAGGCCTACCCACACAAGTGAGGTACCATTTTTATTGGGAGATTTGGGGGAATGCTGGTCAGAAGGAAATTTGTGGCTCCTCTCAGATTCCAGAACTTTCTATCACCGAAATGTGTGGAAAAAGTGTTTTTTTCCAAATATTGAGGTTTGCAAAGGATTCTGGGTAACAGAACCTGGTGAGAGCCCCACAAGTCAGCCCATCCTGGATTCACCCAGGTGTCTAGTTTTAAAAAATGCACAGGTTTGCTAGGTTTCCCTAGGTGCCGGCTGAGCTACAGGCCAAAATCCACAGCTAGGCACTTTGCAAAAAACTGCTCTGCTCTGTTTTCTTTGTGAAAATGTGATGTGTCCACGTTGTGTTTTGGGGCATTTCCTGTCGCGGGCGCTAGGCCTACCCCCACAACTGAGGTACCATTTTTATTGGGAGACTTGGGGGAATGCTAGGTGGAAGGAAAACCTTGTAGGATCTACACAAATGACCCCTTGCTAAATTCAGAATCTTGTCTACTTTTCAGAAATGCTTAGCTTTCCAGGATCCAGTATTGGTTTCACACCCATTCCTGTCACTAACTGGAAGGAGGCTGAAAGCACCAAAATAGTAAAAATGAAGTATGTCCCAGTAAAATGCCAAAATTGTTTTGAAAAATGTGGTTTTCTGATTCAAGTGTTTTTTTGGTCACATTTTGAGGTTTGCAAAGGATTCTGAGTAACATAACCTGGTGAGAGCCACACAAGTCAGCCCATCCTGGATTCTCCTAGGTGTATAGTTTTCAAAAAAGCGCAGGTTTGGTAGGTTTCCCTAGGTGCCGGCTGAGCTAGAGGCCAAAATCTACAGCTAGGCACTTTGCATAAAACACGTCAGATTTCGATGTAAAAATGTGATGTGTCCATGTTGCCTTTCCTGTCGCGAGCATTAGGCCTACCCACACAAGTGAGGTACCATTTTTATCAGGAGACTTGGGGGAATACAGAATAGCACAACAAGTGTTATTGCCTCTTGTCTTTCTCTTCATTTTATCCTTCCAAATATAAGAGAGTGTGTTAAAAAGACGTCTATTTGAGAATGGCCTGTATTTCACATGCTAGTATGGGCACCCCAGAATTCAGAAATGTGCAAATAACCACTGCTTCTCAATACCTTATCTCATGCCCATTTCGGAAATACAAAGGTTTTCTTGCTACCTATTTTTCACTCTTTATATTGCAGCAAATGAATTGCTGTATACCCGGTATAGAATGAAAACCCATTGCAAGGTGCAGCTCATTTATTGGCTCTGGGTACCTAGGGATCTTGATGAACCTACAAGCCCTATATATCCCTGCAACCAGTAGAGTCCAGCACACGTAACAGTATATTGCTTTAAAGAATCTGACATTGCAGGAAAAAGTTACAGAGTAAAATGTGGAGAAAAAAGACAGTTTTTTTCAGCTCAATTTCAATATTTGTTTATTTCAGCTGTTATTTTCTGTAGGAAAACCTTGTAGGATCTACACAAATGACCCCTTGCTAAATTCAGAATTTTGTCTACTTTTCAGAAATGCTTAGCTTTCCAGGATCCAGTATTGGTTTCACCCGCATTCCTGTCTCTAACTGGAAGGAGGCTGAAAGCACCAAAAATAGTAAAAATGAAGTATGTCCCAGTAAAATGCCAAAATTGTGTTGAAAAATGTGGTTTTCTGATTCAAGTCTGCCTGTCCCTGAAAGTTGTGAAGATGGTGATTGTAGCACAGCAAACCCTTTGTTGGTGCCATTTCCAGGGGAAAAAACACAAGCCTTTTTCTGCAGTCCCTTTTTCCCATTTGTTTTAAAAAAATGAAATTTTAGCTGTATTTTGGCTAATTTCTTGGTCTCCTCCAGGGGAACCCACAAACTCTGGGTACCTTTAGAATCCCTAGGATGTTAGAAAAAAGGACGCAAATTTGGCATGGATAGCTTATGTGGAAAAAAAGTTATGAAGGCCTAAGCGCAAACTACCCCGAATAGCCACAAAAGGGCTCAGCCCTGGGGGGGAAAAGGCCCAGCAGCTAAGAGGTTAAAGTATCCTAGCAATCATATTGAGCAGGAGCACAAAATAGTTTGGGGCGCACTCTATAAGAGTCAGAGTGCGGCGCCTAAAAGCGGGTTTGTTCCTCTGCATCGTAGGGGCAAACCAGAACTACAGCATGTTTGAGTCAGAGCACGTTTATGTGCCTCCTTGTTCATCAACCTGTATACCACTACGGAGGAACAAGAAATAGTGGTGAGATTAGAATTATTATCTAATGCATCACAATCAGCCACTTGGTGCAGCTTCATGTAGCAACATTCTTTGAAAGTACACAGGAATCCAGGATATACATGCACATCTTACTATTTATAGTGGATAAACTTTATTAGTGGTGAAGAGTGTACAGTGATTCACTGAACTACCCCATTAATAAATGTGAGCAACCAAAGTTTTTCCATTATTCCCCCACAACCCTTCTGGACAGCAGGATTAGAACCTCCATTGAAATGGAGCGAATGGAGAGAATATTTCACAAATTACATTGAAGCTATTGATGAAACAGTGAAAATATCAGATGCGCTGAAAAAAAAAATCTTTGACACTCTCTAGGATTTATGAGATTAAAAATGTACTCTCGCTTTACCAAAATACAAATGGGGGGTGATGCAAATGTTTGTATTGCTGTACTTAATGATTAAGCCACATACTTTCAACCTACTGTTTGTATCAGTATCTCTAGGTACCAATTTCTCCAATGCAAACAAACAAAACAAGAAACGATAGACAAGTATGTAGCTGAACTGCAAAGGTTAGCGTGTGTTTGCAAATTTGGAAGTTTTCAGAATGATTTAATAAGAGTTCAGGTTGTAATGCATGCCAGTAATCCATCAATACAAGAAAGGTTATGGGTTCATGGTGATGCTCCACTAGACAATATAGTTAGAAAAGCAGAAGTATCTGAAAAAAGTGTGGCAGTCTTAAAACAAAACAAAGTTGAATAGTCAGTGTCAGACTATAGAATTCTTAACACATATGGCAAGAAAAGCAATGCATCTTTTAACAAAGAGAAAACAAAGGTACAAGTGAAAGATAGATGTTACAGATGTGACAGTAAAGAACATCTTGCGTATTGTAAACATTGTCCCACAATCAATCAAACACGTAGTAATTGTGGAGTCAAGGGCCATTACGCTAAGGTATGTAGGAAAAAGAAACATGTCAAATGAGTGCATGAACAAAGAGAGGTGTTGGAACAGCACTCCTCTGATAAGGATGCTGATAAGGATAATTTACATTAGGTCATGAATGTTAAAGAAAAACTCATTTTGAATATAAATTACAATACTTGTAAAGGGAAACCAGAGTGCACAATGACAGTTGATGGTGTAGAGTTAACTATTTTCGCAGGTTCTAGTTCCCCATTTACAATTGTAAATGAAGACATTTCGAGAGAAAAGTTTGTACACAGATTTGGAGAGTTGCTGAACCCATCACATATTGATCTGAAGGATTATGGTGGTGCAAAATTCGACATTTTAGGATTTAGGTTGCTGGTATGCAAATGTAAACACAGAAGGGCATATTTTTACTTTCTTTGCACTGAATGAGTGTCATTTTTTAACACAAATTTGGCACAAACTTAACTCCATATTTATATTTTGACGCTAGACCAGTCTAGTGTCAACATATTGGGGTTGAAGTCATTTTTTGGATGCGTGAACCCACCTTGCGTCAATGAGGTGCAAGGGAGGCGTTCCTGTCCAAAAAATAAATGACTCAAAGTCCCTAGCGCCTTATTTATCCCACAGTGCAAAAAAAAGGTGCACGGGGGCAGGCCTAAATAATGGTGCTAAGCCTTCTTAGCACCATTATTTAACGTCTGGGTCAGGGCAGGCATTGGGGGCCTGTGGACCCATTTCATTGGTCAAACTCCATAGAAAGAGCCCACAGGTGCCCACCCCAAGCCCCAGGAACACCCCCAACCACACCAGAGGGACACCAGAGGATGGGGGGACCCCATCCCAGGTAAGTAGGGTAAGTAGAGGTAAGTATTTAAAAAAATTATAAAGTGCTACTCGGGGCCCTGAAATGGGTCCCTCTACATGGCACTGAGTGCAGTGGCCAAGCCTGGGGGACCCTTGTCCCCTGTGCTGGCCATTGGGGTGGTGGGCACGACTCCTGTCTTTTATAAGACAGGAGTCATATGGTATGCATGGTTTTGTGTCAGGAAATGAAGCTGGGCTGGTTAAAGGCATTTTTTTTTGCCTCTAACCAGCCTAACGTAATTTTTTTTTGGTGCAAAACCTCCTTCCCCCTTACCGGCACCCCACCCGGCTAAAGTCATTTTCCCAGACACTAGCCCACCTTTTGTGGCGACTTGCGGGATTCAATAAATGTAGCGCCCGGCTGGCGCTCTGGAATGACGCAAGCCGGTGCTATACTTTTTTATTCAAAACTGCGTTCGCACAGTTCAGCATCAAAAAGCACAAATATGGGCCCGAATGTCACGTGGCAAATTGTATATAGCTAGGAAAGGTCCTCCAGTTTTAGGTTGGAAGGATCAAAAATATTTGCAAATATCATTAGATCCAAACAGTAAGGAGCAAGTTTTAATTGTAGATCATAGTACTATGATCGGAGAGAATTTACGGACAAAATTTCCAGCAGTATTCAAACAAAAGTTAGCTAATCTGATAGGATTCAAACATAAGATTCTACTTAAAAAAGATGCTTGTCCAAAAATTCATAAAGTGAGGAATATGCCAGTAGTTATAAGAGATGAGGTTTCTAAAGAATTGGAAAAATGTGTTAATTCTGGAGTGATAGAACCGATTGAGGCATCAGACTGGATTTCTCAGGGTGGTTGGGGCTCGACGCAGTAATGAGAAGATCAGATTATGTGTCGACCTTTGCCATTTAAACAACAATATAATTGTTAACACATTTCCATTGCCAAAAATAAATGAAATGGTGATGTTACTCAAAGATGCAAAATGGTTCTCAACTATTGACTTGTCGTCTGCGTATCACCAAATTTCATTAACACCTGAGTCCCGTAAATACATAGCTTTTATCACTCCAGATGGTTGTTTCCAATTTGAATACATGCCATTTGGGTTGGTATCAGTGGCTGTCATATTTCAGAGACTAATGTTTAGTCTTTGCCATAAAAAACAGGGAACTTTATTTTTCAAGGACAACATTTTGATTTTTGGCAAAATTAGATGCAGACATGACTTTTTTCTATTTTGGAATCAAAGGAGTTTACAGTCGAATTTACCAAATGCAAATTTGCAGAGAAAAGTGTCACATATTTAGGACATCTAATTGATGATTTAGAAGTTAAACTTAAACTATCCTTGATACAAGTAATCAAAAACACACCAACACCTAAAAACAAAGATGATATTACTTCGTTCTTAGGTCTAGCTGAGTATTGTTCAAAATTTACACCTGAATTTTCAGAGAAGTGTTTCCATAATAGGCAACTTTTGAAAACTAAAACAAAATTTGAATGGTCACAACAATGTGAGGATGATTTTAAGCAGTGCTTAATCTGTAAATACAAACATGCTGGTGCCCAAAGCTCTCCTGTGAAACACGCCGCTACTGCAATTAAATGTACGAGTACAGAACATTGAGGCAGCCTAATCCTAAAGCCATCTCGGGCCTCTTTAATCCATTCACAGCCACTCCCGGCCCCTTCAGCAAACTCTTGCAGGTTTCTGCTTTCTCCTTTTGTGGCGCTTTTTTGTTTCCCTTTCCCATATGTGTCTTTTGCTCGCAGAGAAAGCCTGATACAGAAAACTAAGTGCAGACCCTCAACAATAAGAGCCAGTGCCCGCACCTGAATCCACCTGCTCAAATTGAGCACTGATTTTAAGGTCATTAAAGAGAGCATATCAGATAACACAAGACTTGTAAGCTCTGACCCCAATAGAAAATGTATAATCACTACTGACACAAGCAATAGGGGTTTGGGTGTTATGTTATCACAGGTGAACAGTAAAGAGGGGAAAGAACTGTAGTATTTGCCTCAAGATCCTTAACTTAACTACTGAGGAAAAGTATCCAGCCATAGAGAAAGAAGCATTAACCTGTGCTTAGTCTTTAGAACATTTTAGGGTATTCGTTTGGGGCATGCCAATCGCCATTCAATGTGACCACTTACCACTTGTAAAAGTTTTAACAAAGGAGGGTACCACTAAGGCTTCAGCCAGAATGGCTAGAATTTCAATTTGCATGTAAGACTACTTATACAAGGTAGCGTATGTGCCTGGGCAGGCACAGGTGGTTGCCAATTCCTTATCCAGAATGCCAACACATTTAGAAGAGTGCAAGGATGAGAAATGAAATGGATTTCAGGTAGCCTTGATCCAGGATGATGGTATGCCTGCTGTTAAACAAGAGACATGGGAAAAGGAGTATAAAAAGTGATAAAACAATACAAGACGTTACCAAATTTTTAAGTGAGAAATGGCCTAACAAGATATAACTTTCAGATGATATAAAACCATTTTAGGAAGTTTGCGCGGAATTATCTCTGGATAAATGATTGATCTGGAGAGGTGAAAAGATAATTCCACTGCAGAGCTTGCGTTCTGATATTTTGTCCTTGGGTCACAAAGACCATTTTGGTATTAATCACATTAAACAAGTAGTCAAGAAAATATTTTGGTGGCCTGGGTCAGACTCACAAGTGGAACATATGATTAGAGATTGCATACAATGTTCTAGGGCAAAACAATCGTTTTAGACCCTAAGCCTACAATGACTGATTTTCTAGGTCCCACAAATCCCCACGAATCCATAGCAATTGACATCATGGGACCTATAGCTGTGTCACAAAAGTATGTTATAGTAGTTATGGACTTGTTTTATGTTATAGTAGTTATGGACTTGTTTTCTAGGTATATAGTCAGAATTGTACAAAATGGGAATACCAGCACAGTTTTAGTGTTTCTAGATCAAATTAATTTTGTTCTGAAGGTATTCCAACCATTATTTTAGGTGATAACTGTAGGAGGCTGGCCTGGTTTGTACTGGGTATCTAAGGTACTTACACCTTATACCAGGTCCAGTTATCCTTTATTAGTGAAATGTAGGCAGTGTTCTAGCAGCTTAGGCTGTCTAGAGGTAGCTGTAGCAGAGCAGCTTAGGCTGAACTAGGAGACATGTGAAGCTCCTGCAATACCATTATACAGGGAGTGCAGAATTATTAGGCAAGTTGTATTTTTGAGGATTAATTTTATTATTGAACAACAACCATGTTCTCAATGTACCCAAAAAACTCATTAATATCAAAGCTGAATATTTTTGAAGTAGTTTTTAGTTTGTTTTTAGTTTTAGCTATGTTAGGGGGATATCTGTGTGTGCAGGTGACTATTACTGTGCATAATTATTAGGCAACGTAACAAAAAAAATATATACTTATTTCAATTATTTATTATTACCAGTGAAACCAATATAACATCTCAACATTCACAAATATACATTTCTGACATTCAAAAACAAAACAAAAACAAATCAGTGACCAATATAACCACCTTTCTTTGCAAGGACACTCAAAAGCCTGCCATCCATGGATTCTGTCAGTGTTTTGATCTGTTCACCATCAACATTGCGTGCAGCAGCAACCACAGCCTCCCAGACACTGTTCAGAGAGGTGTACTGTTTTCCCTCCTTGTAAATCTCACATTTGATGATGGACCACAGGTTCTCAATGGGGTTCAGATCAGGTGAACAAGGAGGCCATGTCATTAGATTTCCTTCTTTTATACCCTTTCTTGCCAGCCACGTTGTGGAGTACTTGGACGCGTGTGATGGAGCATTGTCCTGCATGAAAATCATGTTTTTCTTGAAGGATGCAGACTTCTTCCTCTACCACTGCTTGAAGAAGGTGTCTTCCAGGAACTGGCAGTAGGACTGGGAGTTGAGCTTGACTCCATCCTCAACCCGAAAAGGCCCCACAAGCTCATCTTTGATGATACCAGCCCAAACCAGTACTCCACCTCCACCTTGCTGGCGTCTGAGTCGGACTGGAGCTCTCTGCCCTTTACCAATCCAGCCACGGGCCCATCCATCTGGCCCATCAAGACTCACTCTCATTTCATCAGTCCATAAAACCTTAGAAAAATCAGTCTTGAGATATTTATTGGCCCAGTCTTGACGTTTCAGCTTGTGTGTCTTGTTCAGTGGTGGTCGTCTTTCAGCCTTTCTTACCTTGGCCATGTCTCTGAGTATTGCACACCTTGTGCTTTTGGGCACTCCAGTGATGTTGCAGCTCTGAAATATGGCCAAACTGGTGGCAAGTGGCATCGTGGCAGCTGCACACTTGACTTTTCTCAGTTCATGGGCAGTTATTTTGCGCCTTGGTTTTTCCACACGCTTCTTGCGACCCTGTTGACTATTTTGAATGAAACGCTTGATTGTTCGATGATCACGCTTCAGAAGCTTTGCAATTTTAAGAGTGCTGCATCCCTCTGCAAGATATCTCACTATTTTTGACTTTTCTGAGCCTGTCAAGTCCTTCTTTTGACCCATTTTGCCAAAGGAAAGGAAGTTGCCTAATAATTATGCACACCTGATATAGGGTGTTGATGTCATTAGACCACACCCCTTCTCATTACAGAGATGCACATCACCTAATATGCTTAATTGGTAGTAGGCTTTCGAGCCTATACAGCTTGGAGTAAGACAACATGCATAAAGAGGATGATGTGGTCAAAATACTAATTTGCCTAATAATTCTGCACTCCCTGTAGTTACACAGTACTTATACACAATAAAAGACAATACTCAGTGTTACCAAAAATAAAGGTACTTTATTTTAGTGACACAAGACCAAAAATATCTTAGAGGCAATACTCCTTCTGGAGGTGAGTATTACACACAATATATACACTAGAGACCAAAATCAGGTAAGTAAATAGTCAAAAATAGTGCAAACAGTAGAAAATACAATGGAATGCAATAGACCTAGGGGCAATACAAACCATACACTAAGAAGGTGGAATGGGATCCACAAATTGCCCCCTAGGCAAGTGTAGTGTGTAGAGGGGTGTTGGGAGTGTAAGAATACACCAAAGGTAAGTACAATACCCCACCCCAGAGCCCAGGAATGTAGGTGTAAAATACTGCAAGTTTCCTCAAGACACACCACAAGTCGTGATAAGAGATATTGCAAGAACCAAGCAAGACTGCAAGCAACAAATGGTGGATTCCTGGACCTGAAGACCTGTGAAGAGCGGAGACCAAGTCCAGAAGTCGCAGAAGATTCCAGGAAGGACAGGAGCCCCTGCCAACCTAGAAGATGGTGCAAAAGAGGATTCTCCAGTTAGAAGAAGTCTGCAGAAGAGCACCAAAGAAGAGGGCTGCGGGTTCCTGCATGGTGCAGGAGATGTCCCACGACGAGAAGTTGGATGCAGGCTGTTTGCATCACTGAATTCATCCAACAAGCCTTGGTTCAAGCAAGGTCACGGTTTGCATCAAAATTGTGCTGCCTGGACCCAGGAGGGACATGGGGGCCCCAACTAGGACTGAGGAGGCAGAGGGGGCTCCCAACACTGGAGAGAGCTCACAGATGACCAGGCAGCACCCACGGGAGTCCAAGGACATGGGACAAAGAAGGTGCAAATTGAGGTTGGTGCAGCACAACAAAAGAAGGTCCCACGCTGCTGGAGAACAACTCAGCGAGTTGTACATCGCAGGATGGAGTGCTGGGGACCTGGCTACACTGTGCACGAAGGATTCTTGGAAGAAGCGCTCAGAAGCTGAAGGATCTAGTGATGACGTGGTGCATAGGGGTACTGTCACAAACCGGGAAGGCAAGCTCTTACCTCCTTCAAATTTGGACAGTTGGGCCTTAGGACAGTCTGGGTCGTGTTAGTCCACCACCTGTGTTCCAGGGAGCAAGCTCATGGTCAGGAGAGGTGTTCCAGGGAACTAGTTGTCATCTTGGAAGGTGCCTGCAGGAGCAGGGAAGTGACTCCGTCACTCCAAGGGAGATTCCTTTAGTTCTTCTGGTGCAGGATGAAGACAGAAGTCCTCAAAGCCTGCACACCTTGGAAACTGTTGCAAATGCTGGCTGGAGCTGAAGTTGCAGGTCACAGGAGTTGTCCTGGATACTTTGTTGCAGTTACATCGGTTCCTGGAGAAGTCTGCGGTTGATCCGACGATCAGAAGCTGAAGCAGAGGATTCCTGGACGAGTCTTGCAATCTGAATCTGAAGAGGAACCCTCAGGAGAGACCCTACATATCCCTGAGAGGGGGATTGGCTACCTACCCAGGTATGCACCTATCAGGAGAGGTCTCTGACATCACCTGCTGGCACTGGCCATTCAGAGATCTCCAGAGTGTCCCCACACCTTGGAAAACAAGATGGCTAATGCCATGGACACACTGGAGGAGCTCTGGGCACCACCCCTGGTGTGGTGATGGACAGAGGAGTGGTCACTCCCCTTTCCTTTGTTTAGTTTCGCACCAGAGCAAGGACTGGGGTCCCTGAACCGATGTAGACTAGCTTATGCAAGGAGGGCACCATCTGTGCCCTTCAAAACATTTCCAGAGGCTCTGGGAGGCTACCCTTCCCAAGCCTGTAACACCTATTCCCAAAGGGAGAGGGTGTAAACCCCGCTCCTCCCAAAGGAAATGCATTGTTCTGCCTTCCTGGGACTGAGCTTCTGAGACCCCAGGAGGGCAGAACCCTGTTGGTGAGGTGGCAGCAGCTGTAGCTGCAGTGCAAGCCTCTGAGAGCTGGTTTGGCAGTACTGGGGGTCCATGATGGAGCCCCCAGGATGCATGGGATTGGCCCTCCATGATCTTAGACACCTTACATGACCATATTTGGAGTTACCATTGTGAAGCTACATATAGGTATTGACCTATATGTAGTGCATGCGTGTAATGGTATCCCCACACTCACGAAGTCCGGGGAATTGGCCCTGGACAGCGTGAGGGCACCTTTGCTAGTGCAAGGGTGCCCTCACACTTAGTAACTTTGCACCTAGCCTTCAGTAAATGAAGGTTAGAAATATAGGTGACTTATAAGTTACTTAAGTGCAGTGAAAATGGCTGTGAAATGATGTGTGTACTATTTCACGCAAGCTATAGTGGCAGTCCTGAAGAAGGGTTTGTCTGAACTCCTTATGGGTGATAAAAGAAATGCTGCAGCCCATAAAGGTCTCCTGGAAACCCAATGCCCTTGGTACATAGGTACCATTTAGTAGGGACTTATAAGAGGAGTCCAGTGTGCCAATTGGAATTGGAATATGAAGTCACTAAACTTTAGTGACTAATTTGGAAGTAGAGAGCGCATAAGCACTGAAGTTCTGGTTAGCAGAGCTTCAGTGACACAGTTAAGCACTACTGACAACACACTCATAGGCCACAAACTATGAGTACTGGGGTCCTGGCTAGCAGGATCAGAGTAAGACAGGGAAAAAAAGCACTGACAAATAGGGTTTTAACTATGAACACTGAGGTGCTGGCTAGCAGGATCCCAGTGGGACAGTAAAAACACACTGACGCACACTCACAAACAGGCCAAAAGTGGGGGTAACCATGCTAGAAAGAGGCTACGTTCTCACAATTACAGAGTACAATTCAAATCTATTGCTTTTACACAATACTGCAAATTGGGGTAAAAACTACAACTACACTATAATCCTAGTGGTCATGGAATGGTAGAAAGGCTTAGTTGTGTTGTGAAGAACGTAATTCAAGCAGTTTATGCAAATAGTAAAGACTGGAAAGTACAAGATCAGAAAGCTGTGTGGGCTTACAGAGTCACTAAGAATGAGGGTACGGGGTTATCTCCATTTCTGATAATAAGAGGTAGAAATAGTAGAACTAAGTACAATCCTGGATGGTTATTTGCTGATCTAGTTGAAAATTGGTCTATAAAAGATGTCAGAGACAATATAACTTAGTCATTCAAAAAGCAGGGATGATTATTATTATTTAATATACTAAAAGGGAAGAAGCATTAAGGGAAAGAAAGCGCTCCCAACAATCCCCTCATAAAAATAAGAAAACTATATCACTTAGAGATACGGTGCTCCTGGCCTCGGAGGATTCTCCCCTACCTCCAATACTGTGTAAACACAGATATAAAGAACTTCATAACATAGAACTAGGCACTCATATATGAATTTGTGAGTGAAGAGTCCATCTTTAATAAGACACAGAACAGCCTCTCGTCTTTCGGAGCTGGCAATTCGAGCTCCGTTTTTTGTACCTTTTGATGGAATTTAACTAAGGTGTCTATGATGCACCTTGATTCTGTATGCAGCCACATATATATGGCCATCGGCGGAGTCGATTCTATTTATTGGTTAAGAACTTTGGGATACTGATGGTTCCCGTGTTTTACCCAGCTGAGCCTTGAAAAAGTCACGGGGAGTATTCACTCCCATGACGAAACACGTGTTGGCTGTTATGTGTCTTATTAAAGATGGACTCTTCACTCAAAAGGATTCCACTGGATTTCTGTTCATCTGCATATCTTATGTGATTGTGGGTTATTGAAACACAAATTAGAAAATTCTGTATCATTAATCTTATAGCTATAAATTCATATACGAGTGCCTAGGTCTATGTTATGATTATTATTATTATTATTATTATTATTATAAGCATGGCACCAAACCAGTAAGTGTTCGGATTGGTGATTAGGTGAAATTAAATTTTATGAGCCACAGGAGATTGTTGATGCATTACACAATGCTGTATGTTCAAGTAATAGTAATGTATGGAACTTAAAGCGTGTTGCCTTGTATAATACTGAGGGAAACATACAGACAGAAAGACTGGAGTGAATGGAAGAAGATACACACAGTGAGCCAAATGTTGAACCACATGGTGCAGTGGATACTGAAAATGTGTCACTAGATGGCACGGCAAATAAGCAAAACAAAGCCACTGTACTTACTCTGGACAAGAATGTTTATAATGGGATAAGAAATGCACCTAAATGTCTGGAAGATTATATCTGTGAAGGTAGCAGGAAGAAGTGATTATTTTCCTTAGTTGTTGTTATTCTTTTCATTCAGGAAGTTGTTAGATAGGAAATGATATTATTCTTAGTTTGCTTTATCAGCACACATCAGCTGTTTTTCAAGGGGTGTGTGTGTGTGGGGGTAGGTAAAGTTAAAAATGTATGTAAATATTTAATATGTATACTGTATTACTGCTTTAGTTAGCTTTGGTTAAGAAATATTTTATTAGTTAATCAAAACCATGAAACATCTGATCTTAGTACATCATTATAAAAAAAGGCAGACCTGTGTAACAATACCAAACGTATTCTTGCCCATTCGCCCGCTCATAACCATCTTTAAGTCCTCACAATTGACATACAAAACTATTGTACCAGATAAAGTGAAATGCAAAAGTGTCAAGAAAACAACCATATACTAAAACAATAAAACGCAATATGATAAAAACACATCATGGTAAAAAACGCTCGGTACCTGGAGTCAGTACCTATGTAGAGGTCGTCCTGTCCACCACCTTATTACTTCACCGTACCTGATGGGCTATGGAAAAACGTTAAAAAGGACACTTTCCAAACTTTATCTAGTATTATCCGAGAAGAGGCAGACCTGTTTGTCAGTACCATAAGTACTATTTCCCATTAGCCCGCCCATACCCATCTCTAAATCCTCACAGTTGGCATACAAGGCTGCTATACTGACATTCATAAAGTGCAGTACGAAAGTGTCAAGCAAACACCCAATACTAGTACAATAAATCACCATTATAATAAAAACACAATCATAATAAAAATACCCAGTGCCACGGGACAGCACTAATGTACAATACGTCCTAGCCGTCACTTAATTACTTCATGATGCCTGAAGGGCTGGGGACAGAAGTTAGATAGGATAGTTTCCCAACGTTATCCAATTTTATCTTAAAAAGCACCTATGGCCCTTGCTTCCTTTGACAAATGGATGGTTTGTTGGGCAGGAAAACATCTCCTATTCCATTTACCTTAAAAGCTGAGAAGAAATTATCTGCCTGAACAACCCCTTCTCCATGATTAAAGGGAGTGGGATGGGGCAACCAAGGAGCCAAAAATTCTCAGAAACTGGACTAGTCTAATGTTTAACGTTTCAGTGCTTGGGTCAAGTGCTGTACTGATGGCTGGCCTACAGGATCGGACTCCTTGGGCACTGAATTCCATTCTCAGTAATTTCCTTCTCTGGCTGGCCAGGACTTGACATATACAGACCGCATGGGGCAGTGTCTCCCTAGTCTGATGGCATAGCCTGGATTCCTGGGACTCTTTCACAGCATCCTTTTTCCATTTGCTTGGTTTTCAGGGATAGAGAAGAAGAAAGGATGGGTGATTCCTTACCTAGTTTATATGAATTTAAAACCAACCATCCACATGACTGTTTGGATAGCTCTTCCGTATTTTCTAACCAGCTTAGGACTTTAACTGATTTATTTACTGCATTTCCTAAAGACTGGGACAGGCAATATATTACCCCATGGGTCACCTAGCTCCTGCTGTGCTATGCTTTTTTCCAAGTGCTCCTTAAAGCTACTGTTACCCCTCTCAAGATTGATTTACTGCCATACTAAATTGGCTAGAGTCCCTTTAGTGGCAAGACGTAATTTATAACACCCCTTGATAAATGCTGCTGGCCTGGCCAGTGATTGCTTTACTAAGGAAAATTCTAGTCTAACTTGGGCCAGAGAGGCCGATCTAGGTAACCGAAAAACTTGTTTATACGATTTAACTATTAGCTTATCCACAAGACCTTCTCCGCCCCTCTCATTATTTCTGTACCATAAGAAAGTGTCTGGAGAAATTTAGCTCTCATTACCATGGTCATTGGCTTAAGAGGGCGCTCAAGGATTGACTTTGCTAGGTTTCCAGAAGCACGAGCCTTCACCCTTATCACTTCTCTATGGACTGCAAACGCACCTTTTGAGTCAATCCTGACCCCCAGGTATGTGTATGTTGCCACTTCCTCAATACACTTCTTGTACAGATGCCATTTACGATGTAAGGTGAGTTAATGGTTAAGCATGATTATTTTAGCTTTGCCTTGATTTTTTCCAGGTCATTGGCCTGCACATACCCTACTAAGCTATTCAGGAGTTTCTTTAAGCCTACTCAAGAGTTGCTAAACATCAACAGATCATCTGCATAAAGTAGATTGGATATTTGGCGACCACCAAGGGTTGGTGGGTGGGCTGGCTGATTATCTAAAACTGGAGACAGAACTTCTATATACAGGTTGAAAGGAAGTGGAGCTAGCACACAACCTTGCTTCAGGCTGGTTGTAGTCTTGATGGGTCTGGATAAGTAGGAACCATCCCCAAGTTTGATTTTTACCCAGGTGTGAGAGTAGAACATAATGATGGCATTCAGTAGGTTTGACGGCCGCCCCCATTGTTGTAATTTTGCCCACAATTTATCTTAAGTAACACAGTTAAAGGTGGCTTTGAAGTCTACAAAACACATGTAGAGAGGCGTCCCTGTACCCTTTGCTCTGTTAATTATCAAACTCAATGAAGTAAGATTGGTTAAGGTGCCCTGCTGTTTAGTAAAGCCGGTTTGGTTAATGGGGAGGCTGCCATTATCCGCGGCCCACCGTTCTAAATGCTGCAGAATACCTATAGAAAAGTATTTGATGTCTGCATCTCAAGGCCGATTAGACAATAGTTAGATGGTAGGGAGGCCTTCCCTCCCTTATAAATAGGATGAATTCTTGAGCCCTTCCAGCTGTCCGGAATAGTACCTGTTGCCAAGATATAATTTAACATTACAGTAAAAAAGGCAGCCCATCATGTTGTAAGTTGTTTGAACAGGGCCTGGGGTAACCCGTTAGGGCCAGGTGCGCAGTCTGGGTGTAATTTTTCAATTATCTTGGTTATTTTGAGTGAAGTAAACATAATGGACTCCTGGACCTTGGCCCCACAGGCACCCATCTCCCATTAAGCCAGACCAGCATCTGCCAAAGATGGTTCCTTAAAGTGGGACTTCATATATCCCACCCATGACTCCTCGTTTATATTTGCATTATTGGCAGCCCTAGGGCCTTTTTCAATGTTGTTGACCAATCTCCAAAAGCATCTTGAATTTGCAGACCCCTATG
Organism: Pleurodeles waltl; assembly: GCF_031143425.1. Taxonomy (NCBI): domain Eukaryota; kingdom Metazoa; phylum Chordata; class Amphibia; order Caudata; family Salamandridae; genus Pleurodeles; species Pleurodeles waltl. Next base: position 413,843,600 of record NC_090437.1, on the reverse strand, counting down.
CATGATGCAATTTTGCCCATAGCGTTTCCTGCTTCTATTTTTTAAAGAGCCAGATGTCCTTTTTATAGAAGTATGGCCCCCTAGACCTTCCATTTGCAGAACATTGACTAATAAGATTTTTTTAGAATGATTTCCATATGGAAAGTTGGCCATGTTTTCCAAATTCTAAATCAAAAAAGACGAAAACGACAAAAATCCAACTTACACAAGTAAAGTTATGAATTTTCAAAATAATAGAATCTTACTCCATAGAAAACAAAGGAAACATTGTTGTTACACAAAGTATCTGGTTTGCGTCACAAATAAAGCCATACGGGCGAGCGTGTGTAGGAAAAGTCAGCGATGAGTGGATTCCTTACTCGCAAGTGAGACCGTGAGTCGTTTCTTCCCCAGTCGGGTAGGTGATTAATCATTTTTCTCTTCCACAAGAGAGTAATGCGTTGATTTCTGGATGGCCACCTTGGGTCCAGGCGGTTCATGTTGATTTTGACACCCATCGATGATGTGTGTAAAATCCAGCCTTACGAGGATGAGACTCCGCGCTGGGTGGCGTTTGCGTCAATTTTAGCAGCCGCAAGTGAATGTTGAGTCGTTTCTCCAGCCGCAATGCAGGTGATGCGTCGATTTCAGCCGCAAGGTGTGTGGCATGTCATTTCTACAGCCACGTTGTAGGTGGTGGGTCAACATTTTTCCTTCACGTCTCCTGTGTGCGGATTTCCACCTTGGTTCCACCAGCTTCACCTTTCAATGGCCCAGGGACTGACAGGGTTGGAGCCTCAGCAGAGAGTCCAGGTGCTGGCAGAGGAAGTCTTTGATGGCCCTGAGACTTCAAAACAGGAGGCAAGCTCAGTCCCAGTCCTTAGAGATACTCCACAAGCAGGAATATACCATAAAGTCCAGTCTTTGTCCACTTTCAAGCAGAAGCAGCAACTGCAGGTCAACCCAGCAAAGCACAGTCACTGGCAAGGGGGCAGTACTCCCCCTCCATCTCTTGAGCTCTTCTCCTTAGCAGAGGCTCCTTTTGGTACCAGAGGTAATCTAAAAATATGGGGTTTTGGGTCCACTACTTATACTCCTTTCTGCCTTTGTAGTATGCAAACTTCAAAGGAAAATCTCTGTTGTTCACAAGATCCTGCCTTGCCCAGGCCTGGTCCGAGACGCACACCAGGGGGTTGGAGACTGCAATGTGTGAGGGTAGGCACAGCCCATTCATGTGTAAGTGTCAGCTCCTCCCTCCACACTCGCCCAGATGCCCCATCAGGATATGCAGGCTACACCCCAGCTCTCTTTGTGTCACTGTCTAGTGGAGATTCACAAATAGCCCAACTGTCGGTTTGACCCAGACAGGGAATACACATGCAGGCAAAGTTACAGAATGGTTTAAGAAAATGTCTTCTTTCTAAAAGTGGCATTTTTAAACTGACAATCTAAAAAACAACTTTACCAAAACTTGTATTTTAAAATGGTGAGCACAGAGACCCCAAACTCCACATCTCTAACAGCTCCCAAAGGGAAACTACACTTAAAAGTTATTTAAAAGCCGCCCGCATGTTAACTTATGAGAGAGATAGGCCTTGCAACAGTGAAAAATGAACTTGACAGTATTTTACTGTTAGGACACACAAAAACACACCAGCCCATGTCCTACATTTAACATAAACTGCACCATGCCCATTGGACTACTTAGGGCCTACCTTATGGGTGTCTTACATCTATAAAAAGGGAAGGTTTGGGTCTGTTTAAAACTGTATACACAGACACTGCAGTGGCAGTTCTGAGATATGTGTACAGGGCTACTCATGTGGGTGACACAACTTGTGCTGCAGGCCCACTAGTAGCATTTGATTTACAGGTTGGGTGTACCTCTAGTGCACTTTACTAGGGACTTACTAGTAAATCAAATATGCCAATCACAGAAACACCAATGACAAACACAATTTACACAGGGAGCACTTGCATTTTAGCACTGATCAGCAGTGGTGAAGTGCCCAGAGTACCAAACCAACAAACAACTAAGTCCAGCACATAGTCAAAACACAGGAAGCAGAAGCAAAAAGAGACTAAGCCTAGGATGCCAGGTCTAACAACCACGTAAAACACTCACCATCTTGGGTTGAGCCAGGCTTGTTTGCAAAACCTTGTGCACAACCTTGAGTAGCTGAAGCTTTGAGCAGAAAGGCTTAAATAAAGGAACTTGTGTAAATCATTTATAAGCACCAAACAAAGGGATAAGAAAGTCACACAACAGAAAAGAAATGAGACACCGGTTCATAAAAATAGATTATATTTTTATTAATTTTAAGATGCCAAGATGAGCAAAATCCACCTGAGGATTCCAGAGATATAGTTTTTTGTTGAAACTATAAATCAGCTTTTTAGTCCATAGTGCAAACAAGCATTGGTATCTGTAAATTTGCACACTTTTGAAAAGTTTGGAAGAGTTGTGTTTGGCTACTCAAGCCCAAACTGAGCAAATAATTCTGACAGGGAACTGATCAGGGAGGTCAACAAGTAAGTTCTGGACAGTTACCTCCTCACCAAAGCAGCATTAAGCTCAGTTCCACACTTTGCATCAAAACTGCTATAGACTTTAATGGAGTGGTGCTGGTGCTGAGGATACAGGATGCTGAAAAGATGTTCTGGATGCTGTGCATTTTATGGGCCTCTTCTTGCAGTTATTCCTCGGTTCACTGGTAAGGTGGGACAACTTTGACCAAGGGGATGTGTCCTGTGAAGTCCTCTTTGGGAGAGAGAAGTCCAGTAAGGGCTGGGCTACCAACCTTCAGACACAGCAACTGCAGCGGTTTCCTTTGGTGAGGGCTAGTGTCCGTCTCTTGCGACTAATACACACTCCAGCAATGCTCCCAGGTCTTGCAGACACAGGTGCAACTTTTGAGTCCCAAGTGGAGGTCTTCTTGGCTGCACTCCATTGGCCAACAGCAATTCCTGCAAGATTGCTACTGATTAGCCAGAATAGGCTACTCCAACTTTTATGGCCCTGGTGCTGGAACATAAGTCAGCCAACTGACCCTTGGAGTCACTATTTTGGTCTCGGGCTCTGGAGGAATTTTTTCACGAGCCATGCACCACAGGCACAGTACTCCTCTCACTAGCTTAAGGGGCAGCAGCTGCAGTCCAGTGGATGGTATGGTCTCTCTCCAGTCCTGATTTGATCTGGGGTTCATGGTGCCAGAGGTATCATATTTATGTCAAAACTGCCTTGGGGATGATGCAGGTAAAGCTAATGGGCTACCAGGGTGCCTCCTGCCCTGTGATGTCTTACAGCTATGTCTGGAATCTAGCAATCCCACAGTACACTGTTCTGCCCACTCTCAAGATGTCAGAACCTTTCCGTGGTTGTGAGGAGTTGGTAGCCTAGCCTAGAGATGTGGCTACCTGTGGGCACCATGCCAAGGAAAAATTGGTTTGGCCACAAGCTTGCCCTCTCTGTTCCTATTGCCAGCGTGTCTACCTAAAAAAAGAGCTAGCCCATCTCGAGTGTAATTGCAATTTGCCCACCAAAGGCATCTTCCCCTTTGAAGCTCGCCTTTTGGGCCAGCACCCTATGTGGCTTCCAGCAGGGGGGAGGTAACACCTCCCTCTGTGGCAGGCCAATACTGTCACTGAGCCTGGGAGTCATTCACACTACTCCACAGGAGGGCAGAATGCTTCCTGGTGGCTAGCAACTGCAAAGGGTCACTGGATAAACTGGGCAACAGGGTGGCAACTTTCTAAATGTTGCCGTTCCTTGTAAAGTGACATTAAATACGATTTGTGCTTTCGCACGCAACACGAACCAGTGGTACATAAAAATATTCTGAAATAGAGTACGAGGATTCATTTCCGGTACATGGAGGGACTTAAGAGAGTGGCTATGACTATAACACACAGGTCTCAAGTAACAAGTTATGTGACAGGAGGTCATTGAAAAGGCACTGGAATAAGGACTAGTGATTGACATAAGCTATTATCAAACGAGTTGCCCTGATGAAGTCAAAGGGTTAATCCCGGTTGACGAAACAAGTGTTGGCTGAGAATTGACTATAATCTATGATCGGCTGGAAATTCACTGTAATTTGATAACGAAGATGTTGTAGTACTTGATAACCAAGGAATGGAATGGGCCGAGAATAAACAATTTGTGCACCGGAACAGGCAGAAGGGACGGAAATGCACTGCATTTTATTAATACAACGTATTCCTGACCTTTCTTTTTGACGCAGGGGAGCGCAGCAAAGTGACTTGTTGCTCTGCCCTGCGGCAAAACTAGTAAAGGAGGCCCATCATACCAAACTTTCAGTGAATTATGATGGGAACGGAAAGTCTTAGGCTTACATTATCAGCACCCATTTCCAACATATTTTAAACATTCCCAGAGGTTTTCAGCAAATAATCGGTGCTTTGGAGCATATCATGCTGTAGATGGCATGCTGTGCACACTAATCTCACATAGTGTTGGACACAGAAGTTTCAAGTTGTATTTGCTCCAATAGGCTTTGGCTTCATGGTGACTCTCTTTATCTCCCTTGTAGCCTAAAATGCACCAGGACACAGAATCCGCATTCATTTTTCCACTATCGGGTTTGGAGTTTTTTCTACAACTTGGGGACCGCTGTGCACCAAAAAACTAGTACTCTTGGCTTCCAGATAACCAGAGCACTAATATACTGACTTCAGGCATTACCCAGAAGACACTGAGGGGTTGATTTACTAACATTTTGCACTGAAGTTGCGTCGTAAAAGTGAGAGAAACCAGTGCAAAATGCTTTTTTCATTATTTAATTTCTAGTGCAAAAAGGTTTGCGCTGGAAATTAACTAAAAGTAAGGCAATGATCACAAAGTCCTGCTTTGCATTACTTAGCATCAAGGGGGCGTTACTTGGGCGTTTCCAAGCAACCACCCACTCTTTTTGATGCAAACCCCTATCTATCCAAAAAAGTGAGACAGGGTTTTGTGTCAAAAACATCATCTTCCTAAAAGCAGACGTTAAAAGGAGAAATATTGTAATTTCTCCTTTCTTTTCCTACTTTGCAGATGTGCTGCACTGTACAGCACACATACAAAGTAGGAAAAGTTTTAAATGTTGTCTAGGCATAGTATTTTGTACTGGAAGAAAACCCTTCTTGTACAAAACCTATGCTAGACTCTAACACACACCCTAGCACTTTGGCCCAAAGGTGTGTGCATGGCGCACAGCAGCAAACATCTGCACTGGTGCTAGGGAGAGGGGAGGAGATAGTCATATCTATGTAGATATGGTGCTCGCCTGCTCCCTCCCTGTCACACAAAGCAACGCAGCATATTTGGTTGCTGCACTCCATTGCCTGACAGTTTAGTAAATCTGCTCCTGAGAGTTCATCTTTCCTTCAACGGCTCCAACATGGAACCAAATGATGAAACAGAGGCCATGTCATTTGAAAATTACTCATTTGGGGTGGGGTTAAGGAGAACACACTATTTGTGCTTCAGCAAATTTCAGTGGTTGGATCAGCATCCGACCACAGTGTGTAACTCCAGCCTATGGAGGAACCTCATTTAAAGTACTTGTTATGTGTGTAATGCCTTCAAATCTGAAAAAGATGTTCAGCACTGAAGGGCCACAAGTTGGATACATTACCCTACGGTGCAGTGCCATAACTCAACTGAATGTGCATATGCTGTGCATGCAGAGGATGTCAAAGGACTTAAATCTAATGATAAATTGGCGGGTCCATATGGTAATCCAGTAGGCCAACAGGAGAGGAGTCCTATGTTTCCCTGACTCAGACATCCACAATCTTCAGGTCCTTGACTGAAACCTGCACACGGGACTAGGACAATGTTTCGGGGTTACGAGACAGACACCAAGGACCTGGTGCAACTCCCACAGACAAGAAAAATGAAAATTGAGATGCCCGAACTTCTCTCCATGGGGATCAACCTCGGAAGGAGTCTCTAGCCTGTGGCTAGGAATGGCCTCGAGATGGTCACAGCCTGACAGACAAACCACTGACAAAAAAGGCACACCAGCTTGCACTACTCACATTGGGGCATATTTATAAGCCTCTAGCGTGGCCCAACGAGGCCAAAATCCTAGCGCCATATTTACAAAGTGGAGCAATGCATGCGCCAGGCATAATGTGTGCAAAGGAGCATTTCTTCGTTAGGAGGGCCGAAAAATGGCGCAGGGAAATCTAGAAGATTTCCTTGCGTCATTTTGTAGGGAACTTTTAATGCCTGCTCAGAGCAGGCGTTAAAAGGGGGCTTCCATTATTTAGAATGGGCCCCTATGTACTCTGCAGGAGTAGTGCCAAAAGATTGGCGCTACTCCTGCAGAATACCTTAATAGTGTCATGAAAAATGACACTATTGCCACCTACCCTGCGCCATGGTGTGCCATACTTTAAATACAGCGCACACATGGTTGCGGTAGGGGGTGCTAAGGGGCGCAGGGAAATTGGCGCTGCTCTCGGTGCAGTGTTGTTTTTCATAAATCTGCCCCTTAGTCTTTTTATTCTTAACCCCTCTCTATATAAAAGCATGTTGTGAGTCCTTGTGTACCTCTTGTTGAAACTTTGGCCCTCCTGTGAATCTTCTGTGTGGGCCGCAGTGAGATGACAGTAATCTGGGTCTCAAAGTAAGCCAGTTGTGAGCCTTGTTCGTCAGTGCGCCTGCCCAGACTTAGGGCCTCATTTAGATGTTGTTGGTAATAGTCCCCCTGGCGGTTTTCCGACTGAAAACCCGCCTGCCGCCTTGTCCACCTGCAATATTTAGATGTTGGTGGTCCCATGGACTTTAACCTGCCTGAGTCCTGCTGACTTCGCCAAGGAATCCCATCCTCAGCCGCAGCACCTTAGAGAAGAGTGGCTGATGGTGGGTCTTCAGCCACACTTACCGCCAAGCAGACTTGGCGAATTGGATGGGAAAGGGTGTGGAAACTCACCTTTTCTCCTGATTCTCCTTCTGTTTCCGGACTGGACAGGACCCTCTGTCTCTGCTGCCATGGGGCCCTGGAGAAAACACGATCCCCCGTGGCTGGACACGAAGGTAGACAACCCACATTAACTGTGTATGGGGGGGAGGGTCACTGCACATGGGCACAGGACCACTGCAGACATATACATGTTACAGAATTGTTTTAAATTACTGTGAAATTGATATTTCGGAGACACAGGTGGGTCATTGACACATGTCGACCACATACAAAAGTGTCATTATGGTGTCAGTGCTCATTGCCAAATGAATGTTGGCACCAGAATGACGGTACATTCACACTTTTCAACTGTGCGGATGTGTGCATATTGCAAGGGGACATGTAACTATCATGTTGTGCTTGAGTTGTGTGTGTTGAGTCAGAACGTGTATATGTGTGTGCAATGCAACTGGCTGGGTGAGGTGGAGGGAGGTGTAGTGAGTGGTATGTTGGTGCCAGTAGGTGTACCACCTGCCTAGGGTGTTGATGTTATTGTGTATGTTGTGTTTTGTTGCTGCGTGCAGAACTCAGATGCATATTTTTGTGTGGCAGTCACTGTAGTGTGCTCAGCCCCAATACATCTAAATACGGTGGGCAGAAACCGTTGACTTGGCTGCCTTCTCAGGTCTGCCACAGACACGGCTTGGCAGTGCGACCACCAAGATGTAAATCAGGCCCTTAGTCTTTGGAGCCCACAGCACTGGTGCATGTGCAAACTCAGCTGCAGTGGCCACTTGAAGGCGTAGTGATGTGGCCGCCCCATGGGCCATGGACGGATGCTACCCAGATTGGACCCAGGGTGGTCACCCCAGTTGTAGTTCCCAATTGGAACAGAGGATGTTGGCCGATATTGATTATGACAGTTGTAGTTCCTGATTACGCCAGCATGATCATAGCAGTAGAAGCACCCATCCAGGCCTACATTGATCATGGCAGCTGTAGCCCCTATGTGGGCATACAGCAATCATGACAGGTGTAGACCCTGTTCAGGCCTATGGCAATCGCAGCTGATCTGTCCCCCATAAGGCCTATGGTAATCACATATGTACAGCCCCACCTGAACCTATGATGATTATGCAGTAATCCCAGGAACCAGAATACAATTTCTAAGGGTAGCCCTTTCTCCATCCTCCTCACTTTAGTGTCTGAGTCTCCCAAGAATGCAGGAAATGCACATCCACCCTCTGGGAGCACAGTCCTCACCCTCCATCTTCTGCTATGACAGGCCCGTGGCATTCAGAAAGGATCCCACTTGCTTCCATTACTCAAGCTCACTCACACGAGTAACTTATCAACACATTTATTGCACAACACTACACATGTTCATGCAGTTTACATACATACGGGATGCCAGTTCAGAGTTATGCGCATACGCATAATAGCAGAACCACTATTGAGTCTGTAGGTCTCCGCCCTCATTGACACAGATAAAGAAATCTGGCCACACTACTAATCTTCTAAAAAACACAGTGCACTGCCACCATAGGTTTATGTGCTATACTCAGGATAGAGACAGTAGACCACTGCCCACAATGAGGGCAAGTTTGCTGCACCCCTCCAGATCACAGGACAGGTCCCAGACCTAATAGAGTAAGGGGCACTCCTAGGTCTCTTAGGTAAGCGTGGTGTGACACCAGTCACAAAATAAAAGCCAGGATACCAGATATACATGCAGCAAGCCACACAGGGCATGGGAACAGACCCATATACCATGCTGGGGCATTCGTGCCACAGCACCAAGTTACATAGTCCTGAGGAGTTCTTTTAGCACACTGGTCACAAAAGACTAAGAAATGGGAAGATCTACTGTTGGAGGTGACTAATGTTCAGCAGAAATTGAAATGGTGAAACCAAAAGAACTTGTTACTCAGCTGATCATTCCTCGACCCACAGGTGCAAGTGACCATCAACACAGATGCCTCCCTCCTGGGGTTGGACACCTCATGAGCAACCTCACAATCCAAGGCCAACAGCCACTGCAGGAGCATGTTCTACACATTAATGTGCTGGAGCTAGTAGCAGTGCAGTTAGCTCTTAGTGCCTTTCAAAAGCAGATTTCCACTGAGGTACTACTCATTCATACAGACAGCGTAACAATAATACTCTACATTCAGAAGCAGGGGGCACACACTAACCACAATTGCCACATCTTGTGCAAGCAGTTTGACACTGGGTATTTGTCATCAAGTATATCTGCTGGTGGAACACATCCCAGTGGTGGACAATGACTATAGTGACCTTCTCAGCAGAACGTACCAGCTATCACACCAGTTGAATATCAACACTCAGGTGATCAATCATCGCTTCCAACGTTGGGGCTCACCAGCAAACTGTTAACCTCTCAAAATAATGCAAAATGCCACAAATCAGCATCCATGCCCCCCTCACCCACAGTCTCTGCACAATGTCCTGTGATGAGTTGGTAATGGATCTTTGCATACACGTTTTCCCCACTTCCTAAGGTTCTGCATGTCATCAGGAAAAGGGGGTAATCACCATTTTTTTATACAAGTGTTATTGAACTTTTAAGGTAACCAGAGTACATCATTTAGTTTTCTCATTAGCATTCAAAGGAAGTCTCCCATAAACTGTTTCTTGTACTTTCACAGAACATTACCCTTACTGATGTCCCAACACTTCCCACCCCTCCTGCTGTTGAGTTGCGCCCTACATCATAGTTCATTCAATATTAGGAGACTTGCTCCATGGTAGGGGGGAAACACAGATTCTCACATGCGCTCAGTCACTCACCATTCAAGCTTGTGAGGATGGAGAGGCATGAGGGTCTACTGGAGAGACAGGCAGCACCTGTGACTTGGCATCAGGATTTTTCAAGTAGTCTACTAATGCCTTTCAGGCTCGGGCTGTGTCCAGTGTGCCTATGCCCTTTCCTAGCATCCCTCAATAGCAACTTGACTTCAAAGCTGGCCCATCTCTCCAGCTCCTTTTTCCAAACAGTTGCTCAAGGGCCTCCCAGAGACTTCCAGTTTCTAGTGATCTCCCTCTTCGCTACTACATATGCCAGGTCTTGGAATTAAGTTGTTGTCTTAGTTTTGGTCATATCGGGAAGCCATCTCAATAGGCAGTGGCTTAGAGAACGAAATTCGCTCCTATCTGCCCACCTTCCTGGCATGCAGTGTCATCTACATTAAAATAACTATTGATGCGGTCAGGAGTGAGATAGGCCCTCTTAAGTATATAGAAATTAATCAATTTAAATATAGCATTCCTGGATACTTTTGATATCCTGTCTACATTTTTAGCCCAGTTGTTCTCTGGGATGGAAGCCCCCAGGTCACCCTCCCATTTGTTGTGCAGCGAGTCCAGTGGCAGAAGTGTATCCTCCCGAGTTGTCCTGTTGAGAGCCGCAAAGAGGGTAATCACCAAAGATGTTGAACTTCATAGCTCCCATTTGAGTTTGACAACGATGGTACTTTGTAATTCTAAAAATGTCATTTTACCAATTAGAGAAGCTTCAACTGCACTCCAATCAGCTCACACAACAATAGGGCCAGTTAGTCCATCCCAGTCTCAGGGAGCTCACTCCTTCCAAAAGAATGTATGCAGATCTTGAAAGTGGCTATAAAATGTACCACTCAAGCAGGTTATAAAGTCAAATGGGAAAAGAAAGAAAACATATATGTTAGCTCATACTCATTTTCGCACGTGCGGTAACTAGTAGTAGTAGCTTTTATTGCATAATTAATTAAAGTAATTGCATAAAATACAATACAAATGCTTTACCATAAAATACTTCTAGACATATGCAATATCCGCAGCCTCACTGCATTCAATTGCAAGTGTCAGTACCAAGAGTGTGAAGTGTGCTAGAATCAGAAACCAGTCCTTGTTATCCATTCTAATGACATTGAACATATGAGCATTCTACCTATAGTGCTGTCTGCATGTCCATGTGTTGCTTCAGCAAAAGGTGGTTATAACATCGGATAAAATTAACAGTTATAGAAGATCTAAAAACTTAAAACTAAAGTGCCAATGATAGGGATTGCATGATGTTGTTGCATAGTTTCATCCTTTAGTGTGCAGTCCTTGGGCACATTGATGGCAGAGTAGTTGCCTATTCCAGGCTTCCCTACAGTCTGAACATTGAGATAACCAAGGGAAAGACCAAGTAAAGTAATGCACAATAGTAAGAGCTGAAAGAAGAAACAGAGATTCCCTGTCCGGCCTATCACTCCATAGTCTAGCTCTGAGTCTCAAACTATCGAGGAGCTTTCCATGGGTGAGAAAGGTGCGGGAAGCCCAGTAGTAATACACAGTAGTAGGCTCTGAAAGTTCGAACAGGGACTTAGTGTGCAGTCCTTGGGCACATTGATGGCAGAGTAGTTGCCTATTCCAGGCTTCCCTACAGTCTGAACATTGAGATAACCAAGGGAAAGACCAAGTAAAGTAATGCACAATAGTAAGAGCTGAAAGAAGAAACAGAGATTCCCTGTCTGGCCTATCAATCCAATGTCTAGCTCGAAGTCTAATTCTATTGTGGGCCTTTCATGGGTGAGTAAGCCACTTCGCTAATAATGTTTCTTTAGTGGCTGCCTCTCCCCTTTTCGTTTCTGCATGTTGGTGGCTCCGGGCATTCTGTAGGGGCCGCCTCAAATTAGTAAAACATTTCCCAAAGCGAGCAAGTTCCATTGGGATGTCGCCCCTGAATATTAGCTTTATGGCATCAATGCATGATCTCACTCCATATTTCAGGAAAAGCAGTTTTAGTAGGAGGCATCTCTCCAAGGACAATTGCAGACAGCAACATACTAGGGGCCTGATTTATACTTTTTTAGGGCAGCATTTATGTCATTTTCTGACGCAAAAATGGTATAAACTCACAAAATTAAATTTTATTTTGTAAGTTTGCACCACTTTTGCATAAAAAAATGACGCAAATGCAGTGCTAAAAAAGTAGAAATCAGGCCCAAGGTGTCTTATAGATTCAGTATGGTATGTGCACAGTGCACAATCTTGAGAATCGCCCCATGCGGACTTCCAGTTGTGTCTAAAATCCCTGGCTGGGAGTGTTAGGAGACGCATTAACAGAATATTCTGAAACGCACTGGCTCCCAGAGCTGTTTTCATATATGGTTGGACATTGTTGGTCAAGTAAAACTCGGCCAAGCCCTCTGCTCTGGTGATATTCCTGATTATGACTATATCATTTTCTCTAGACACTTGTATGCCCTGACCTTTTAAACTCTTTTTTAGGAGTGCCTTCGATATGATAGGGTCCAGTGCATAGATGGGAACTAAGTTGAAATATTCCTCGGCTTGCCTGAGATAGATGGCCCAGCTACTTGCGTTATCCTTAAAGATTATATTCAGGGAACCACTCAGGCTGTCCTGAGTGGCCCTCGAGACACCATGAAAGAGCTTGATTATATCCATTTTACACAGGATGTCCATTCTTGTTATATTAAACTCTAAACTTAGCCCTGCGTGTCTGGTTAAAATAGGGATCTGAAATATCCTTTTATAGGCTCTCCTCCGGCACTTTTCTAAGGATGCAGTTATCCTGCCAGGGAATGCCAAATGTCCGTAGGTGATAACCGGGAGTAGTTTTGCTTTAATGACCCTCCCGATTGTCTTAGGTGTTGGTGACCATAGCCGAAGGTGGAGTTTTGTTAAGGCGTAGGTAGCTCTTTCCGTCTTAGTTGTTATTGCCGCTACCTGGTATGATGTTTTCCCTGTATTTGATAACCAGACTCTGAGGTAGTGATATTTATCTTCTGTTTCTATTTTTAGAGGGCCAAGCTTCCACTCTCTTTGATGTTTTTTGGCCTGATGACCAAAGACTAACACCTTGGTTTTTTTTCACATTCGCCCTTAAATCATTTTTTTCATTGTATCTGTGTAGTATATTGAAACCCCATTTCAAACCTATTCTGGTCTGTGCAAGAAGCACCAGGTCATCCGCATATTGTATTATGGGGAGCGCTGTATTCCCCTATTTCGCCGGGAATGTGTTTCATCTCAGCAACTACGCTCCTAAATCTGCTGTGTACAGGTTGAAAAGGGGGGGGCACAATGACACAGCCCTGTTTTAAACCTTTATTGGTATACAGTTGAGTTTGTGATCTTGATTCTCACCCAGGTGTCAGAGTATAGTATGATTATGGAAGCGATGAGTTTTCCTGATATCCCCCTATGCCGCTAGCTTCTTCTAGTAGATATGGCGCACTACTCCATCAAAGGCCATGCTATACTCTATAAAGCAAGCATACAGCGGCTGGGCCGATGGTTTCAATGCTTTCTGACCTAGGTATGAGATGGCTAGCACGTTGTCGAAGGTGGAAGAGCTAGGTCTGAAGCCGGTTTGGTATATTGGTTTAATCTTGTTCTCTGCAATCCATTTTTTCAGCTCTTGTAACAATACCCTTGCATAGGCTTAGCCGTCCACATCCAGAAGGGCTATTAGCCTATAGTTTTCCGGAAGATTGAAGTCTTCTTTTTATAGAAAGGGTGCAATATTGAGCATTTACATGCCTCTGGGACCACAGAATGATGTAAACAGTAGTTGAAGAGGGTGCTCAAGGGTTTGGCCCAATAATCTTGGTCATCTCTGAATATGCACCCTGGGAGGCCATTTGGTCCTGGAGCTCCATCCCTCCTGATGTTGCCAAATCACAGTTTTCACTGATTTAGTTGTGGTCTCTAGTGCCTTATCTACAGGGCCATCCAGATTGTGTGGCCGCCCGTGGCCCGTGGTGCTCAGGGCTGTAGAGTGTTCTGGGTGCGCGTAGAGATTGCCTACTTGGGATTCCCACAAGCTTGCCGATATTGCATTATCCTTACTTGTTGCTCCATGGAGTAGAGAGTTGAAATAGTCCCAAAATTCTTTACTTGTGCTCGGTGGTGATAATGCATGTACGTGGCTCCAGCGTTCTTGAATCTCCTTTTGTTTCAACTCCCATATTTTTGATAGTATTTCCTCGCCAACCTCCTAAGATGTTCCGCTTTGGGAGATTTATTCCTTCTGCAATATGCTTCTGCCCACCTGCATTTCCACTTACACTGTCTGTATTCCTTATCTGTTGTGAACCTGGCTATTTTTTTATATTTTGCTTCCCGCAGTCCATTGGTAAATAGAGCTGCGTAGTGACTCATGTAAATTCCTAATCGTATTTGCCCACTGGTCACTAACTCTGCCTGTCGCACTTCCCAGGTTTAATGGGCCATTGGCCTACTTCCATAGATCGTATTTCCTCTTGCAGGGCAAGCTCCATTTGATCATTTTTGTCAGGGGTATAGCTTGGTTGATAGTTGCAGCTTGCTGGTTTTGTAGGACAGGAGTCTCGGTGCTTGGAAGTCAATCTCTATTTCTATGGGATTGTGATCACTCTCTGAGCTTCCTATCACCTTATGGCATACACATTTGTGTAGTAAGGCTGGACTTAAGAAGATGTAATCCAATGTGGATATCAGTCTAAACGTAGGGATCAGAGAGCCTGCTACTTTATTGCTGCAGTTGGATGTTCTCAGGTCATATTCCTTGAAAAAGGTTTCTAGGGTTGATCTTATATCATCTCCGGGAAGCCTTTCCTCCTGATCAAGGTGCCGAGGGTTAAAATCTCCTGCAATTAGATGTTCGTGGTCCAGGTATTCACTTAAGAACTCCTTTAATAGTTACAGGATAGATTTGAACCTTGTCTTCTTGTTTCCCTGCTTAGGATTTATGTACAAATTTATGATGGATATTGGTGTCGTTTTTTGGAGAGAGCTACACCGTGTATGGTTATCACATGCACGTCACAGGTCGATTTCTCCCAAGGCACCAGCTTAACCACTAAGTCTAGCTTGACATATGTTGCAAGACTACCCATGTATCTTCCAAAAAGGTTTTTCTTTTGTGCAGGGGATTGTGTTGTTACGAAACCCGATATGGGCTTGGGCTCCGGCGTCCCAGTTTCCTGTAGGTCAGCCCATGTCGTTAATGTAGACTCTCTCTGGGTGATACATGCGTATGTGTTAAAATTTACAGTTGAAAGTTCCTCTGATGAGAGGTACGCTATAACTGGTATATGATGCAACAGCCGATGTATATTTGATCTATTAAGTATATCGTCCTTGAGTTGCATATAAGGTGGAAAAAATAAATTACAGTTGTTGCTTTAATTCCTGTGGAATTCCAGTGTTTGATTTCAATATACCACAGTGTCCCTGTACATTCTCAGACCTATATATGGCAGAGTTCTCTCTGGTGACTACACAGGTCGCTGTACAGTGGTTTTGCTCATTGCTCAATGGATACTCCTGTGCCTGCTCCATTGCTTCTAAAAATGGTTTAATTTCCTGTGTCAGTGGGTGGGCCTGATGGTCCCAGTTCCCATGTCTTGTTGCCAGAGGGCTCGCCTCCTGTCTCCCTTTGGGATCTATTCTAATTCTTTGATAATTTGTTTTTTGAGGCGATTCTTTCTGGTGTTGTTGCCAGGTTGCCGGGATCGCTTGCCTTCTTACCGGAGGGCGTGCCTCCCACCCACCTTTGAGATCTTCTCTTAATGTTTGATTACAAGCATCTGGTGTAAGTTTTTCCAGGAATTGTTGCCTGGATCACTTGTGTAGATACCCGGGGGCTTTCCTCCCACAAGCCTTCCGATTCTAATCGGATTGTTCGCCAAGTTGATCCTTGCGAGGCTTCTTCCTGTGATTGTTTCCCGGTTTCAGGCATCATCTTAGCCTCTCTGTTAGGTTTGTCATACAGAATTTGTTCTTCATTTTTTGAGTCTTGGATTAAACCTACAGTGGCACTTGTCCCATCATTCAATAAAGGTTTATGATTCATAGGATTCTTCTTGGGAGTGTCCTCTCCCGGGGGGAGCATTGCCAACCTCACCCATGCAAAATTGTTCTATCTCCAATGCAGGTTCTATAACACCCGACTGTGAGGATACCTATTTGTTTGTGGTTGAGACCTTTGTGACCCTTACATGGCCTTCGCCATTGTGGAGTACCGGGGAGGAGCTTACTCTATCCCCTGCTGCGTGGGTTGTGCCGCTACTATCCTCATGTTTGCCCGTTTGGAGATTGTTTTTTCCTTTTCTGCCAAAGTCCTCCCCAGGATCTAGAATGGTATGTGCGTTGGAGCAGGTTTCGTGAGTCAGAGTAGATGGTTGTCTCTGCTGAAAGATTGGATAGGTCTCCAGCTGAACTGGCCTAACCCCTAAGCCTGTGATGCATTACCTATGCTATTCAATCTGCTTGTTTTTTTTGCAAGTTTGACAGATTTTTTCAATTTCTTCTTCTGTCTTCTTGCTAGTTGCTGATTGTTTATGGTATCAGATTTGCGTGATATCTTGGTGGTTTCCCCGGAGTCTTGCTCTTCTCTACTATTTCTTCCTACCTTGATGTTAACAGCGGTCGGCTGCTTTGAGTATGTTATACTTGGTTGCATGTTGTCTGATTCCATCTCCTTGCTTCCTTCCTCACCTTCTGTAAGTGTTGTGGTTTCCCTTTCAAGTATTGATTCGATAGAAGCGGAGGGTCCCCTTTTGTAGGTAGGTTCAAAGGACACTGTGATCCACTGCTTTTCCACTGGGGACGCGCTTTCCATTTTGTTGGGTTTGTCTCCAGTTTTGCAATGTTGAATGAGTCTATTTAGTAGTTCTGGCAGGGTTGATAGTTTGTCTATTATTTTGTCGTTGTGGGTCCCTTTAGACATATTGTCAACCTGCCATATATTACCTAGTTTGTCTATCTTACCACTTAATAGATTAAGGCCCGTATTTATACTTTTTTTGCGCCGCATTTGCGTCGTTTTGTGACGCAAAAACGGCGCAAACTTGCAAAATGCCATTGTATTTTGTAGGTTTGCGCCGTTTTGCGTCAAAAAGCGGCGCAAATGCGGTGCTAAAAAAAGTATAAATACGGGCCTAAATTTATTGGCAAGTGCAAGTACGCTTTGGGCCAACATGATGGATCTCCATCTTATGTGATTGCTAGGTAAGTGCTTTAACTGCTGCAAGAAGAGATGCATTGATCATATTTATATTATGATCTGGTCTACCCTCAGCTCCCTTTTCATCGTTTAGCTGTTTTTCCTCCCCGTGGACACTTCTAGCCTCCCCCTTGTCTCATTGCCGCTCCTGCCGTTTCCACACTGGGTTCTTGAGAGACCCACGCATCCAATTCTGGTGTCAAAAAGGATGCACAGGGACCATTCCTTTGTTCCTTGTTGGGGGGTAGAGCAGGATCGGCTCTTGCCTAGTCTTTCATCCACATAGGTATTATCTTTTAGTGAATCCTCCGGCTGGTGAATCTCTGCCACTATTTGTATTTGTTGTTTTTTACAGGATCGGCCTGCCCTTTAGCCAAATGGTGGCAGGTCGATGACAAGGAAGCTGTTCTAGTTTCCTCGGGTCCACAGTCATGGCCCACTAGGCAAGCATTGGAGCTAGGTAGGCTGCCAAGATTGTTGAGGAAATTGTTACCTTATCTCCTTGTAGTATCTGCGATGTCTGCCAGATCTAGCAATTCGCCTATTTCTGAGGCGTCCAGGCTTGAGCTTATCACGTGTCTAGCTCATCCTGGTAGGCTATGTGGAGTATCGAATGTTGGATTGGGAGGTCTAGTGTGAAGGGCCATTCGTGTGGTTTTGTTGGCCACAAGGTTGTTGGGTTCTCCTGCTCCTCTCCTTGCTCATGTAAAGTAGTTATGTATATAAATAATTTCTTTCTATTCAGAACCTTTCGTTTGAGTCCTTTCTCATGATCCTTCTGGGCTGTGGGCGATTGGGCAACCTTAGCATGCAGACCCTTGTCTTTTCCATCTAGACAATTAATTTGAGTAGTGTCTGTAGTTTCCGTAGCAATGACTTTGATCCCCATGGGGCCTACAGCACTAGGACAGGTGGGGCAGCCTCCTGTGTCCACTTTCTCCAATCCAAATTTGCTCATGCTTGAGTAGTCAATTGTGTGCCCAAGAGGAATGTGATGTGCTATATCAGATTGCCTTCTCCTCTTTCTATGAGCCCTGCGGGTGGTAAAGATCCTGTGGGCTGGTTTCCAGCAGCCCCGAATATTTTGAGGGCTCTATCTCCTTTTCAAGTTTCTTGTTGATTCTGCACCCTTCGTGCCTTCAGCTCCTGTTTCCAACACTTCCGATTACCAAGCAAAATTTGTGTTGGCGAAGGTGTAAGGGTTATTGATGGTTCTTCCAGTCTTCGTCCCCATGCTTGTTTCTGTGTCTTCTGTGTCTTCTGAGTCTGCCCCCCATCCAGAAGCGTCATGGGCCTGATCGATCTGCTAGGCCTGCCTGTTGCGCGACTAGCTCAATTAATTTGCTTAAGTGGGTAGTATGGCTTTACAGTGTTAGCGCATAATAGAAGACGCAGATATATAAGAGTAGATTGGATCCAACTGGTTTACTGGTGATTCGCTAGTAATTAGATGGCCCTTTGCCACTCGACTCTTGCTGCTTGCCTCTTGCCACCTCGACCCCCTCGGCCCAGGCCTTCTGTGCTATTGTTGCTTGTGGTCCTATTGATTCAGCCTTTTGCTGCCACAGACCTCAGGACAGGGAGGACAGGGAGGGCAGGTCGGGCACGAGCACGCTACTACACCCTGCAGGGTGCTTGAACAGTCTTAGGGGCATATTTATTCTCTGTTTGCACCAAATTAGCGTTGTTTTGTTTTACTCTAATTTTGTGTAAAACTAACTCCGTATTTATACTTTGGCGCTAGACCCGTTTAGCGCTAAATTTATGAAGTTAAAGTCATTTTTTGGAAGTGGAAACTTACCTTGCCTTAATGAGATGCAAGGTAGGCGCTCCTGTGCAAAAAAAGACTCTATGGCCTTAACGCCATATTTATACTCTTGTGCAAAAATGGTGCAAAGGAGGGAGGGGTCAAAAAATGGTACAAAGCTTGCTTTGCCCCATTTTGTAATGCCTTGGTCAGAAACAGGCATTAGGGGGCCTGTGGGCCCATTTCGGCTGCCGCGCTCGCACTAATCTGTGCTGACCTGTAATGCTGTGATGTCCAAATGTCCAGCTGCGTTCAGTAGTATTCGGCACTGTGCAACTTAGCGATCGCTCCTCTTGCCTTGTTAGATTGCCTTGTTAAGTTGCCTTTCTCTGTCCAAATCCTGGTCTTTCAGAACTGGCGCTGCCCCCTCCTGCCTTCCCAGCCTTCCTCCCCCACCCATATGCCACTCACTTTCCTCTTGTGCCTCCGCTCACCTCCTACACTCCTGCACTCCCCCCCTTGCCTCGCCTGCCTCACTATGCTCCTCTCAGAAGAGAGGAGGGAGGGGAAGGGAAGGGAGCGAGAAAGGAGGAAAGGAGGGAGAAGGGAGCCAAGATTCAGGGATGGGGCTGGGGAACTTGCTGTAGGAGATCAGTTGGGTCAGGACAAGTCAGGACAGGTCAGGCAGGCACTTACTTGCTGCGGTAGTGGGCTCTGGCTTGGCTCCGTGCTGCCCGGCTGGTGCTTCAATGTGCTTCAATGTGCGTTGCAGCAGTAGGACCACAGTGGGTGGAGCGGGGGACCCGCGTCCTGTCCTCAATGCTCCTATGCTCCACTCCGCGGTTTGACACTCCTTGTGTGCCACGACCTGCTGCCCACTACCCGCTACCCGCTGTGGTTGCTACTGAGCCTGGGATGTGCGAGCAGTGCGGGCAGGTCCGGGTCCACCCCTAATGGATCCTAATGGGATCCTAATGGGTTCTGGTGGTTCCGCTCCCCGCAGCGTGGTTTAGCTCGCCTGCTGCCGCTGCAGCTGCTGCTGGCGCCCCGTCGAGTCCTGCTTCCAATTCCAGGGTCAGGTAACTATGTAATATGCAGACTCTGCCAACGTTGGTTTAAATTTACTAGCTCTTTGCACCAGGTATGGCTACTTTTGTGATGCAAACCCAATGTAAAGGGTTGTGGTGGTATTTACTTTCCAATGCAAAACAAGATTAGTGTTGGAAAGTTGACACAGTTATGCAAGATTGTTCTATGCACCACTTTATGCTACTTTGCACTACATTGCATCAAGGAGCTGTTCCATATGTCATACAAGGTCGTTCTCATGCAACCATCCCTGGGTTATGACACAATTCCATATCTACTAACAATTGTAGACAGGGATGTGTGCCCAAACCTTACTCGTTCTCGAGGTAGGTGGAAAAGAGGAGAATTTTTTTAATTTCTCCATACTTTTTAAACTTGCATGTGTGCTGCATTTTAGAGTACATATACCAAGCTGAAAAGTATTAAGGCATAGTTTTGTTCTGGAAGGCTCAAATTCCAGTACAAAACTTATGGTTGAAAGAAAGCAAAAAAAAACACCTTCCACTGTGGTGCAATAGTGTGCATTGGCACATGTCAGCCTAAAGTCTAGCAGCATTGGGGAGAAGCAAACAGTGCCATATCATAATAGAGATGCCACTGTTGTCCACTTTCCCTTTGACTTGTAGCAACTTTGGTTTCTGTGCTACATTGCATCACTTTTTTAAGTAAATTTTCTCTGAGTGCAACAGCATATCAATATACACCAGGAATGTTTGTGAATATTATAGGGCATATTTACAAGCCCCTTGCACCACATTTGCAGCATTTATTTTGATGCAAATGTGGTGTTAAGGTGGCATTTGTCACGTGCCATATTTACAAAGTGGTGCAATGCTTGCATTATCCCACTTTTTAAACACTTGCGCCAAACTATGCCTGCGCCAGACATAATGTATGCCAGGGGGCGTTCCCCCGTTAGTGGAGCTGACAAAATAGTGCAAGAAAATCTAAGAGATTTCTTTGCACCATTTTTTGTCATTTTTAGGGCCATATTTATACTCTGTTTGCGCTGGATTTGCGTCGGTTTTTTTTACGCAAATCCGACGCAAAACGAACTCCATATTTATACTCTGGCGTTAGACGCGTCTAGCGTCAAAGTTCATGGAGTTTGTGTAATTTTTTAGCGTGGACACCTTCCTTGCGTTAATGATATGCAAGGTAGGCGTTCCCTACTAAAAAATGACTCAGAGGCATGTGCGTCGTATTTATACTCCCGGGCAAAAATTACGCCCGGGAGTGGGCGGGTCAAAAAAAAAGACGTCCAGCCGCGTTTGCGTC
The DNA here is from genome assembly GCF_031143425.1 of Pleurodeles waltl. NCBI lineage: Eukaryota > Metazoa > Chordata > Amphibia > Caudata > Salamandridae > Pleurodeles > Pleurodeles waltl. Next base: position 413,822,590 of record NC_090437.1, on the reverse strand, counting down.
ATTTTATAACGCCTGCTCAGGGCAGGCGTTAAGGGACCTGTGGGCTCGGAAGGAGCCCAGAGGTGCCCTCCCATGCCCCCAGGGACACCCCCTGCCACCCTTGCCCACCCCAGGAGGACGCCCAAGGATGGAGGGACCCATCCCAGGGAAGTTAAGGTAAGTTCAGGTAAGTATTCTTTAATTTTATTTTTTGTGGCATAGGGGGGCCTGATTTGTGCCCCCCTACATGCCACTATGCCCAATGACCATGCCCAGGGGACATAAGTCCCCTGGGCATGGCCATTGGGCAAGGGGGCATGACTCCTGTCTTTGCTAAGACAGGAGTCATTTAAATGGAGGTTGGGAGTAAAAAAAAACGGCGCAAATCAGGTTGAGGCGAAAATGTTGCCTCAGCCTGACTTGCCCCATTTTTTGACGCCTAAGCTCCATATTCCCCTACGCCGGCGCTGCCTGGTGTAAGTCATTTTTTTTGACGCACACCAGGCAGCTCCGCCGGCTAACACCGGCTAACGTCATTGAATAAATACGGCGCCCGCATGGCGCTTCAGAATGGCGTTAGCCGGCGTTAAATTTTTTGGCGCACAACTGCGTTGGCGCAGTTGTGCGTCGAAAAGTATAAATATGGCCCTTAATGCCTGCAGGCGTTAAAAGGGGGCATACCATTACTTAGAATGGGCCCCTATGTACTATGAAGGAGTAGCGGCAACATTTTGGCACTACTCCTGTAGAGTACATCAATAGCGTCACGAAAAATTCACGCTAATGCCCCCTACCCTGCGCCATGATGCTCCCTATTTTAAGTTTGGTGTACACATGGTGGCGGGAGAGGGGGCGCTAAGGGGTGCAAGGAAAGTGGCGCAGCACAGGGTGTAGCACAATTTCCCTTAAATATGCCCCTATCTTCTTCCGTGTGAATGCTGTAATATTCATGGGATTACCATGCTGGATGGGAAATCGTGAAAATAAGTCTTACAGTTGTAAATACAGACAATGCATAGGTGTATGTGACACAAGATTAAATAAGGCAATCCTGTTTTTAATTTCTGTAACTTCCAAATCCTGTGAATGGGAAAATTCAGAACTATGTAGACTCTGTACAAACAGAATTCAACTGTTCTTTGCAGGTACATTTTTACCACTCTGTGGGCCTCAATTATGAGGCCCTAGCAGTGCACTGCGCCACTGAAGCATAACTATTTAAATGCTCCTGTGGTGCAGTGTGCCAGCTCATATTTACAAGGTAACGCAAAGTCACCTTCCATGGCTTTTCATGCCCTTGTAACTAGGGGGCCCTTTTACGCATAACAGTGGGTGTTGCTTGGGGTGTTCCCATTCTGCAGCACACATAGAAAGTGGAAAACACCTCATGTGATTGTTTATATGCAGGAAGGTGTCCCTTCCTTCACAAAACAATCATCCCCACAACGCAGGCACCCTTGCACAATCGTGCAAGGGTGCCTCCATTGGCGCTAGGCAGCACTTTGTGTGCCAACCTGGGGGGAGAGGACAGAAATGCAATGTATCTTCTATACACAGCGCATTTCTGCCCTTTCCCAGTGGGACAGGGGGGCACAGCAAGGCACTTGCCGTATCGCCCTGCACCACAGGTCTTGCAGATGAAGCCCTCTGTGTTGAGTTGCTCCTCATTTGTCAATGGAATGTAATGATAGGTGGAGAGATGTAGAGTGTGAGCACCTAGGATTCCAAGGATGACAGTTAAGGGAGATGTTTGGAGAGTGTGGTTGCCCAGATTTGTTGCCAATAAAGAATCTTACCTGGAACTGAATTGTGTGATCCTTCCTCACAATTTGGCGACAAGTTGGCATAGCCCTCACTGCCATGTTGGAAGCCATTTTCAGAAAGCCTCCAAACTTGTCCTGGCACATATCCTGTTGTTTTCTTTTACAGCCGTGAGTCCCTAAACTCATTTTTTCAGACCTGCATTGATCGGCTCCCCAACAGTGTATATTAGCTGGTTGTCACTGTCTGTTGCTCACACACTCAAGTCCTAAGGACACTGTGCAGCATTCAACCACCTTCATGATGAATGTGGCCATATTGGTTTGGGCAGTGCTAGAGCATTTTCATCCTTCTGAGGAGTCAATGCTCATCGAGGTAGATGGATCTTTGGACCCACTAAGTGATGTGGTAGAACCGCTAACACAATTTCAATACAAATCCACTTAATTTAAACACCATGACTAATTTGGCCACGGAAAGAAAAATCCAGTTGGTAATAAAGTTAAGGAGTTTTATTACAAACACAAGCTTAAAGTTATGTACACTATTTGCAATACCAAATTATAAAGATACATAACCAATGGTTGTCCAGGGTGATGAAATAAGTTTAGGCAAACTAACATTAACAAAATAAACACTCAAGAATAATAATACATTCTATTAAAAGAAATATCTGAGATGCAGAAATAATGTATTGCTCAGGATTAGCTATCATCAGTACATTTTATTTAGCAGTCATAATTTTGGCTAGGCAATGAAAAACCCTACAACTAGCCAAATCAGGGAAATACTTGTGTGGGATGAAACACATGCGGGTAAAAGGCAAAATGCACAAAAAGGGCAAAATAATTTGGAAAAGATAATTTCGGACTGCAGGCTACTAAGATAGGCAAAAAATAAATAAAAAAGGAAAAGCGTCAGCAGGTCAGAAGCTCGATCAAGGGATTTCTGAAGGGGATGAAAAAAGGTTTCTAAGTCTCAAAGGGGCATCTCGAGGGTCAAAAGCAGAGAGGAAGATACCTCTTCAAACGACTCAGCATTCAAGGACTCTTCATGAGCAAAGAATCTAGGACCGGAATCAAAGAGGCATCAGCTTCATCTTAAAATCTGACCAAAATCCAACTGAGCACTGTCACATCAAAAGTCACAAAGCATTCTGATTCGCCAAAGCTATCAGCCCATGTCACTTTGAAAGGGCATTATCCAATAATAATTGATCACACAACTTCCGGTTGAAACACATGCATTCTTTCCCCAGCTTTCCATGAGAACATCTTCCATCCGTGAGACTCCGCTCAAGTTTGAAACAATTGTATCTAATGTCAGTCCATATTCCACAATGTTCTTTCTCAAGAGTGATAAGATACATTCTCTCTATTTCTAAACAATGGGGTCTATTGCCAATATCTAGTCTTCTCATAGGAACGTAACCTAACAGAAAGTTCACATTAGGAAATGAATCAACATTTTCAACACAATCACAAAATGCAAGCTCTGCAGGCCTCACTTATGCTAAAGCATGAAATCATGACATCACATTCAACCAATACTTTTTTTAAACAGAAATAAAATGCAGACTTGTGAATTCAGCATTAATACCACTTCATTATTATGAGCAATACATTTCATTTTAAACAAAAAGCTTAGTCAATGTCTTTCATTAAGTAAAACAGAGAAGTGCATTTCTCTCATATTTGCATGCATTTTAAATTCATTAATCATTAGAATTTCAATATTGGTTCATTATGTACTGTTAGCTTTGAATCTAAATTACAGTATAACATCAGTTTAATCCTTCTAAGATAAATTTGAAGTAAAATACCACCTAAGTCAAACTCTGCAATTCAAACAAATGCACATTTCAATTGCGTGTCACTGCAGCTTCTAAGTTCTATCCATCAGTGTTTTGATTAATATAAGGCATAAACTGTCACATTCTGATAACCTTTATGAGAGAAGGGACTCTACTAAAATGTAAACTACACACATTTCAGTCCTTTTTTATTTGTGACCAAAGCAGACCAAAAATAGTTTTATTCAAAAACGCAATTATTCACAAAGTTCCTTGATCTTCTATAAGTTCATCAAGAGACTTCTCTACTTGCAAATGTACAAAGACCTCTACTAAATGTTTGAATGTCTCTAGTAAAGACACAGTTTGCATACACTGATGATCACTTCCAAAACGTAATGTCTCTGTTCATCAACTGACAAAGAGATTTCAAAGTTCAGCTCCAGTGCAATTTCAATCTCCAGAATATTAAACTGAATTTTAATTATTAGCACAAAAGGTAGCAAACTCCTGCTCCCAATCATCAGCAGAGAAGGATGTCCATTCAGGTGCTGAGTACTTTCGGCTTGGCACTCTTTTTCTCTTTTACCTTCTATTTACTCAACTCTCAGCATTACTGTCTCTCTGACTTGACTCTTCAGCAGTATTCGAAGGCACTTGTACAGCAGGCACAGTTTTCTCATTAGGCCAATTGCCTCTATTTACAACTCTTTTATCTAGCACAACTGATCCTTTGCCAGCTTACATGAGTCATATAATTCTGACTTCAATGGTTTGTCCCATCCACTGTTGTTGACTCACTCAGAACAAAAAACAACAAGTGATGGACGGAATGCTGAACATTGTCAAACACTCACCCCCAGTCATAGATCTGGGTTTAATCCATCATTCTTTTGCTCACCATGCCACCCCAGTTTGGACCCAGCCATATGCAAATCAGTCTTGACCCTGTTCCTCATGGGAACAGTCCAGACCGAACCGAACTGCCAAGCCAGGTCCTCACTTGACCGGAAACAAGCATCCTGGGACGTCTGGGCTTACCTTTCCCACTTAGGGTGACAAAGCAAAAAACAACAAGTGATGGATGGAATGCTGAACATTGTCAAACACTCACCCCCAGTCATAGAGCTGGGTTTAATCCATCATTCTTTTGCTCACCATGCCACCCCAATTTGGACCCAGCCATATGCAAATCAGTCTTGACCCTGTTCCTCATGGGAACAGTCCAGACCGAACTGCCAAGCCAGGTCCTCACTGGACTGGAAACAAGCATCCTGGGACCGGTTTCAGGGTTTCACCCCTCATCAGCCAGGCTAGCTTGAATCCAGTGGCATGGAAAGCACGGGACCCACGTCTGGGCATACCCTTCCCACTTAGGGTGACAAAGCAAAAACCAACAAGTGATGGACGGAATGCTGAACATTGTCAAACACTCACCCCCAGTCATAGATCTGGGTTTAATCCATCATTCTTTTGCTCACCATGCCACCCCAGTTTGGACCCAGCCATATGCAAATCAGTCTTGACCCTGTTCTTCATGGGAACAGTCCAGACCGAACTGCCAAGCCAGGTCCTCACTGGACCGGAAACAAGCATCCTGGGACCGGTTTCAGGGTTTCACCCCTCATCAGCCAGGCTAGCTTGAATCCAGTGGCATGGAAAGCACGGGACCCACGTCTGGGCATACCCTTCCCACTTAGGGTGACAAAGCAAAAACCAACAAGTGATGGACGGAATGCTGAACATTGTCAAACACTCACCCCCAGTCATAGATCTGGGTTTAATCCATCATTCTTTTGCTCACCATGCCACCCCAGTTTGGACCCAGCCATATGCAAATCAGTCTTGACCCTGTTCCTCATGGGAACAGTCCAGACCGAACTGCCAAGCCAGGTCCTCACTGGACCGGAAACAAGCATCCTGGGACCGGTTTCAGGGTTTCACCCCTCATCAGCCAGGCTAGCTTGAATCCAGTGGCATGGAAAGCACGGGACCCACGTCTGGGCATACCCTTCCCACTTAGGGTGACAAAGCAAACACTCAGAACTCCATCAGACCGAGTCTGTGCTGCAACAGCCACTTGTTCAGCCCCAATAGCTTGGCTGACCTGATCCCTCTTACTCACAGCAACTTACCCGTCTGTAACAGATGCTGCTTCATCAAGTGGACCTGGAACTTTACTGAGTGCAGCTCACATGTACCCAATTCGAGAGACTAGCACACTTTACTGCTGTAATGGTTACAACAACCACCTGATGAGGGCCATTCCAACGCGGTTCCAAGCATATCTTCCTTACATGCTTCTTTATCATAACCCAGTCGCTGGGACATAGGTGATGATACAGTTCCTGCTGTGGGTGTACTGTGGCTTCTCCAACCTGATGAGATAAAGAATGCACCACGTCAGCCAGTCCTTTGCAATAATCCAGCACCAAGTCATCTGTTATGTTCACAAGCACATTTGCAGGTACTGCTGGTAACCTCTTAGCGCAACCCATGATGAATTCATGAGGTTACAAGCCTGTCTTCCTGTCAGGTGTGCTGCGCATACTCATCAACACAAGAGGCAATGCATCTGGCCATTTCAATGTTGTAGATTCACATACTTTTGCCAATCTGGACTTCAAAGATCCATTAATCTGTTTTACCATTCCTGAGGCTTCTGGTCTACAGCAACAATGCAGTCAGCTTGTATTGCTGCACACAACATTTTAGGGACCCCACTGTTGAAATGTGTTCCTTTGTCTAATCCTAGAGAAGTCGGGAAGCCAAAACGCAGTATCAACTTTCTCTACTGTGAGACTATAATTTCTCCTAGTGGGATAAGCTGCGTCCCAGTGGGAGAATATGCATACAATGACTAAGACATATCTCAGTCCATTGCACACTGGCAGCTCGATAAAATCCAGCTGCATGCTGTTGAAAGATCCTCCTGATCTACCAATATGACTCAGTCTAACTACTGTGCGTTTCTCTACATTCGTTTGTTGACATGTGGCTTCAGCAGTCACTCTAACCCATTGTTAAACCATGCTTGTATGAATGTTCTGATCATTGCATCTCTGCCTATGTGTGCCTATCCATGGTAAAGTCTTGCCATCAGGGACAGTAAGCAATTTGACCACACTGCTCTTCCATCACTTGAAATCCAAATATCATCTTCATTTCTTTTGACACATCCTGCTGTAACCCAACTTTGTTGTTCTTCCTTTGTCGCTTCTTCCTGCAATCTCTTTACTTCCTCCCATTTGTCAACAGCAGTCAGCAGGAAATCTTGAATTGTCTCATCTTGTACATCACTGTTTCACTCTCCATTAAAGGAGGTACAACTAAGAGCGCAATATCTTGCGTCTTCTCTGGTAGGAGCGATCAATTCAGCTACTTAGGATGAAAAGCGAGGAGGCTTCTATTATACCTGAGACTGTGCATACAACATAACCTGCTCTCAGGGTACCAACTTTATCGCTTAAACAGGAGCCATCAACAAGCATAACATAGTAATTTTCATCGAATGGGACATTTTGAATGTCAGGTCTTAGTTTAGTGCACAATTCAGCCACATCGAGACAGTCATGCTCAACCTCATCTTCGTGGTCACTTGCATTTTCAACAGGAATAGGCAACAGGGTTGCGGGATTAAGCACACTGCAACATGTGATGTTTACATTGGACGAAGGTAGTATAACCTATTGATAATGGGATAAGCACGCACATGTCAACTACTGTGTCTTGATATGGGTTAAAAAAAATCTCCACTGAATGGGGAATAATGCTGACTGCCTTCAAACAGCCAGGCAACAAGGCTGCTAGAGGATCAAGTGTAGCAGAAAAATAAGCCACAGACTTGTTTGCATTTCCATGCCGCTGTGTCAAACTGAAAGTGCACATCCATCTCTTCCACAACAAAGTAAAGAAAAACACTTATTATAATCAGGCGTTCCCAGAAATGGAGCTCAGCTTTCTCTCAGGTCTGTGAAGGCATGTATGCAGTTGTTATCCAATGGTACCGGTTCAGACACATTCTTGTGTGCTAGCCCCTGTAAAGGCTTGTTCAAAAGGGAAAAGTTAGAATTCTTTCTGTGTTGCAGGAGGATTCATTCTCATGATTGTGGAGGTTCTCTCTTGTGACACTTTCCTCACGTCTTTCTCAGTGTGATGACCCAAATACAGAACTTCTTTCTTGCAATACTATTTTGCAGGGGAAACTTTATGACCATTCTCTCCTAAATTATTCAATAAGGCAATTGTATCCCTTCTCCATGCTTCTTGAGTATTTGACGAAACCACCATGTTGTCAATATACTGCACTAAGACAGGGCTTTTTAGGGGATTCCAGATTCTTTTTTTAAAATCTGATTGAAAATGGGTGGTGACTCAGTATACCCCTGAGGAGTTTAGCACCATGCCAAACCATGACTGTTGAATTTAAATGCAAAAAGAAATTGCCTTTCCTCATGAAGGGGAATGGAAAATAATGCCTGGTAAAGATCAATGACTGCAAACCATTCCGCCTCATAGGGTATTTGGAATAAAATTACTGCTGAATTCGGTACCATGGGACAACATAGAACGACAATCTTATTCACTTTTCTCCAATCTTGAACTAAGAAATATTTTCCAAAGGCCTTCTGCAATCCAAAAATGGGTGAGTTACATTGACTTCCCATTATTTCTTTTAAGATACCTACTCAATAAACAAATATACAAAGGGGTAATGCCAGCAATTGTTTCTGGGGACATATTATACGGGGGTGTTTTTGGATACATTGCATTTGGTTTAATTGTAATTTTAATAGACTCAACTCCTTTAATACGGCCTATTTCTGTCTATGAAAAATCCCAAACCTCAGGTATCACGGTTTCAAATCTTTGGGTAATCATTACATGTCATCATTGGGTACAATGTGATAAACAGAATCTGCTCTACAATCTAACAAGGTACATCCTCTTCATTAATTTGGATTGCTATTCCTCTAGGTGTGCAGGTACTGGAACAGTTCCACTTACACAACTGATTATGTCCTAGCAAACCTATGGGACTTGAATCCCAAACTACAAATTGGTGCTCATCTTTGAATCAACCTACTTTACAGGGACATACTCTGTCACGGGATTTGTCAATTGCTCATTTGCAACTCCTACCACTTGGATTCTTTTTCCCGAAAGGAGCAAACTTGGTACTTCATCTGTTCTAACAGTGGAACTTGTGGCTCCTGTGTCAACCTAGAATGACACTTCATGGCCCAGAACGTTGAAATTTACATAGGGACCACATTGATATACTTCTAAGGATGCACCTAGCATGCAATCCTTATCATCAGAACTATCACTGTGAAATGTTTCTGTGAATTCCTCATCACTCAGGTCAATTAAGTGAAACTGTTATGCTAACTGGCTCACATTTGCATTTAACATTTGATTTATGTTTTGCTGAGGAACAGTAACTTGCTGTTGTGTCATCGGGGCTTGTAGCTGCATCATCTGTTGTCCTGGGGACATATTCACATTTTGAACTTGGGTTCTTTGAACTCTTTAAATTTGAACCTGATTATTACCTTTTGTCTGAGCAACTCCAACATTCTGCACTTGAACATTCACTTTACTGTATGGAGATACCCTTCGCCAATGGCACAAATTTCCACACGCATGACAAGGATTAGTTCTCTTCAAAGCCTGGACATCAAGAACACCTAAACTTTGATCCATCTGGACACCACATCCTCTACCTTTCGGCTGAACCACATTTGTTACCTGCTGTGGTACTCCTTGCATCGAACTACTGTTCACCATCATCTGCGGATTCTGATCTGCTTTCTGTGCAGCTTTCAACTTCAAAACCATAACTTTTTCTTTAAGCTTTTTCTGTTTCAACTCTATTTTATCATTACAATATTTACCATAGCGCATAATTCCATCAATCGGTTTATTTTGCCAACAAATCAGGGTCTGCTGAATTATCTTACTTATGTCTGACTTCAATCCCTCCACAAATCTGCACACTATCTGACCCATATATTTAGCTTCTATAGTCTCAGTACCACTATGATGTTTGAAAGCTTGTAACAGTCTCATAATAAGCATTAAACTAATCTTTCGACTCCTGGGCTGTTCCATCAATTTTCTGCTAATCAATATCTTTTGGAGACACTTTGGGGGTCATTCTGACCCTGGCGGTCGGTGATAAAGCGGCAGCCAACCCGCCAACAGGCAGGCGGTAAAAAAAAATGAATTCTGACCCTGGCGGGAACCGCCAACACAGACGGCCACTTCAACACTCCGACCGCCACGGCGGGACAAACAAACAGCGCGGCGGTCACCGCCAACAGGCAGGCGGCAGACAACGTACCGCCCAGACTATCACAACTCACCAATCCGCCACCTTTTCCGGGGCGGGAGCACCGCCGATAAAAACACGGCGGAAACAGACTACGAACGGGAAAACGCTCACCTCTACACACTCCACGAGGACAGAGGACAGCATGGAACCCGTATTGAACATCCTACCTGCTCTCGTCTACCTGCTCATCTACCACGAGTACGAACGCCGGCGCAGACGACAACGGTGAGTACCGCACCTACGACACAGGGGAGGGGGGAGGAGGAAGGGTTACGGGCACACACATACGCAATACACCCACCCCCCAACTATCTACACACCAATGCAGAGCACCAAGTCACAATGACACCACCCAAACCCCCCTGAATAATGAAAAGATATAATTAAATTGAGAAACAAAATTTATGTAAAAAATAGGTGCATTGAAGTCATGGTAAAATAGCACAAAGAATTTTAAAAAATCAAGTAAAAACATTTTGTCACCGATAAACAGAGGCAATAAGTCCTGCACAGTCACTGAAATTTCAACTGTCCGTGGGCCAAAGTGTATCAACACATGGGCAAAGCCCACACAGGAGACCTGAGTCCGTTGGAGAGAACACTGCAGGGGCATCAGATGATAAAACTACAGGCACCTCAGGGGGAAAGGAAGGGGGGGCACCACAGCCACATGAGTCCAAGACGCCAGATCCACGAAGGGGCCACCATGCCCACTGTGCCATCCTGGGGAGTGCAAAGCCACAGTCTCTCAAGTCTCTACAGTGGGTGGGTTGCCCACTGTGCCATCCTGGGGAGTGCAAAGCCACAGTCTCTCAAGTCTCTACAGTGGGTGGCTTGCCCACTGTGCCATCCTGGGGAGTGCAAAGCCACAGTCTTTCAAGTCTCTACAGTGGGTGGCTTGCCCACTGTGCCATCCTGGGGAGTGCAAAGACACAGTCTATCAAGTGGATAACAGTCTCCACAGGTAATGGAGGAGGCAGGGTGGCCCGAGTGAAGCGTGAACAGTAGCTCAACACAGAACCGGCACTGTCAGTGGGCCAGCGGTGCTTGAGACGGTGGGGCCCAGCGGAGCGGTGCTTGAGATGAAGGGCCAAGCGGAGCGGTGCTTGAGACGGTGGGGCCCAGCGGAGCGGTGCTTGACAGGAAGGGCCCAGCGGAGCGGTGCTTGAGACGGCGGGGCCCAGCGGAGCGGTGCTTGAGACGGCGGGGCCCAGCGGAGCGGTGCTTGAGATGAAGGGCCCAGCTTAGACAGCGGGGCCCAGCGGAGCGGTGCTTGAGATGATGGGCCCAGCGGAGCAGTGCTTGAGACGGCGAGGCCCAGCGGAGCGGTGCTTGAGATGAAGGGCCCAGCGGAGCGGTGCTTGAGATGAAGGGCCCAGCGGAGCGGTGCTTGAGACGGTGGGGCCCAGCGGAGAAGTGCTTGAGATGAAGGGCCCAGCGGAGCGGTGCTTGAGACGGCGGGGCCCAGCGGAGCGGTACTTGACAGGAAGGGCCCAGCAGAGCGGTGCTTGAGATGAAGGGCCCAGCGGAGCGGTGCTTGAGACGGCGGGGCCCAGCGGAGCGGTGCTTGAGATGAAGGGCCCAGCGGAGCGTTGCTTGAGACGGCGGGGCCCAGCGGAGCGGTGCTTGAGACGGCGGGGCCCAGCGGAGCGGTGCTTGAGACGGCGGGGCCCAGCAGAGCGGTGCTTGAGACGGCGGGGCCCAGCGGAGCGGTGCTTGAGACGGCGGGGCCCAGCGGAGCGGTGCTTGACAGGAAGGGCCCAGCGGAGCGGTGCTTGAGACGGCGGGGCCCAGCGGAGCGGTGCCTGTCTTGGCGGGGCGCTGTTCAGCGGTGCCTTTCTGCGCGGCGGGGCCCTGTTCAGCGGTGCCTTTCTGCACGGCGGGGCCCTGTTCAGCGGTGCCTTTCTGCACGGCGGGGCCCTGTTCAGCGGTGCCTTTCTGCACGGCGGGGCCCTGTTCAGCGGTGCCTTTCTGCACGGCGGGGCCCTGTTCAGCGGTGCCTTTCTGCACGGCGGGGCCCTGTTCAGCGGTGCCTTTCTGCACGGCGGGGCCCTCTTCAGCGGTGCTTTTCTGCACGGCGGGGCCCTGTTCAGCGGTGCCTTTCTGCACGGCGGGGCCCTGTTCAGCGGTGCCTTTCTGCACGGCGGGCCCTCTTCAGCGGTGCCTTTCTGCACAGCGGGGCCCTGTTCAGCGGTGCCTTTCTGAACGGCGGGGCCCTCTTCAGCGGTGCCTTTCTGCACGGCGGGGCCCTGTTCAGCGGTGCCTTTCTGCACGGCGGGACCCTCTTCAGCAGTGCCTTTCTGCACGGCGGGGCCCTCTTCAGCGGTGCCTTTCTGCATGGTGGTGCCCTGTTCAGCGGTGCTTGTCCAGTCATTCAAGGGAGTCAGACCTGGCCAGGACTCCCTGCTCAGTCGCCCTCTGACCGTGCAGTTGCTGGACCCTTCGGTGACGGTGTCCTGGGCCCTTGGGTGTCCTCCCTCACACCCGGGATGGGGCTTGTGGGGCCCTCCTGGTCCGCGCTCCTGCTGGCTGACTTCTCCGCCCTGCTGCCCTTGCCCTCCTTCAATGTGGCTCTCTGGGCCTTGCCTCCCCTGGATGTTGTGGCAGGTGAAGTGGCAGAACTTTGGTCCTTGGGGCAGCCGTGTCAGTCTTCTCGCGGTGGCCCCTTACTTCAAGGGTCCTCTTTCCAGGGGGGGGGGCTGGCTGTCCCCTTGCTGCTGACCGATGTATCACTGCTGGCAAAGGGTGGACTCCAAAATCCATGCACTACAGTGACACTGGAAGCCGGGCTGGTGGTGGCTGAGGTGCTCTTCGGACTCTTAGCAGATGCAGGGGGTGGGACAGGTGAGGGAAAGAGGTTAAGATTGGAGAGGTAAACTTTTTTAGGACCAAGGTAAAGGGTAGGTGTAGTGGTTATGGGAGTGGAGGAAGAGGAGGTGGTTGTAGGAGAGTCAGGTGTGCTGTCCTTGGGTGAAGGTGCATGGGCTGGAGGCTGTCGTGAGGTGGTTGGCTGTTGGGTGGGTGGCTGCCTGCGTTTGTGTGTCTTGGAAGAGGGGGAGACAGACACAGTGGGAGAGGACACAGGGGACGTGTAAATGGCAGTGGGGTTGGTGACTACACGTGTGCGGACTGTACTGGAGGGTGTGCTGGTGATGGAAGTACTGGCTGTTGGTGGTGTGCATGCAGGTGTGAGTGGAGACGTCACAGGGACGGAGGAGGGAGACGAGGAGGTGGGGGACACAGAGGAGGTAGTGACTGTTGGCATGTCTGCATCTGGATGTTGCTTGGGTGAATGCTTGTGTGTTCTGTGGTGCTTATGTTTGGATGAGCTGCCCTTGGGTGTTGAGGTGTGTGCCGGCTGGTCTGATTGTGTGGATGGGATAGGCTGAGGAACAGGAGACAGAGACAGGGTGGAGGCAGTTAGAAGAGGGAGGCTGGAAACAGGGACAATGGCTGCCGTCAGTGCTGAGGCCAGAGAATTGAACGATCGTTGATGGGCAGCCTGACCCGAATGAATGCCCTCCAGGTATGCATTGCTACGATGCACCTCCCTCTCTACCCCCTGGATGGCATTCAAAAGGGTAGACTGCCCAACAATGATGGTCTGTAGGAGGTCAATGACCTCCTCACTGAGGGCAGCAGGGGTAACTGGGGCACGGCCTGAGGTGCCTGGGGCGAAGGAGATGCCCGCCTTCTTGGGCGAGCGGGCACGGAGCGAAGGATGAGGGGCTGCTGGGAGGGCGGAGCTGGTGCGCTGGGTGGCGGCTGTACCTGTAGAGGCGGGGGGCCCGGATGTTGCCGCCACCGCTAGGGAGCTCCCATCCGAGGACGTGTCGGTGTCGCTGGTGTCACCACGGGTCCCCGTTGTGGTGCTCCCCTCGCCCTCCGTATCACTGGTGGCCTCGGTGTCTGTGCCATGGCCCACCGGGGCCTCGTGAGTTGCAGCTCCCTCGTGCTCTGGTGCCAATTCTCCTCCGCCTGATGATGCTAATGCACACATGCAAAAGTAGATGAAGAAAAAGGGTGGGGGGAGAAATAAAAACAGGTTGAGTGCATGCATTGTCAACACCTTTGGCGGAGAGGACAGACACAGGAGCCTCATGCACTAAGCCGCGCAATAGGGGTACACTACTCAGTACTTGTGACTAGGCCAACAGGTCTAGGGACAACAAATGCGCACATGGGTGATGCAGGACCATGGATAGCTGTACTTGTCACCCTACAGAGGTGGGGGGCGGGGGCACAGGGCCATGGCTAAAGGAGAGGACTACACTACAGAAAGCGCCCTGGCCTAATGTCACCCACAGCCCTCCTCCCCCACCCAGGCACCTCCACTGCGCGTAAAGATAGCTGAATGTGCTGGTTCTCACCCCCTTGTGTCTTCTGTGATGTCCTCAGGCACCCATCCAAATTGGGGTACGCCACCGCCAGGATCCGGGACATCAGGGGGGTCAGGGTACGACTGGCACCCCTCCTAGGTTGGGAGGCCATCCCCAGCAGTGACTCAGCGGTCTTCCTGGTCCCGCGGCGGATGTCCTCCCACCTCTTGCGGCAGTGGGTGCCCCGTCTGTTGTGGACCCCCAGGGCCCGGACTTCCTTGGCGATGGCACGCCAAATGTCGACTTTCTGATGGGCGCTGACCTATTTGACATGTACAGGGTGGAATAGGAAATATCATCATTTCTCCGAATGTTAGATGTGATTGGCCCCCCCTCCCCAACCTTGCCATGTGGCACATGCTCTCATCTGTCGTGCCTTGCAGTCGTCATTCTCTCCCCACCCCACCATCTTCTATCCACCCCACTCAACACAGGCATAGCACATTCAACGTGCACCCTGTGTACTAACCTGTTGGTCTGGAAGACCGTAGAGTAGCGCATACTGGGGGAGGACCCCATCCACTAGTTTCTACAACTCTTCAAAAGTGAAGGCAGGGGCCCTTTTCCCAGTCGCAGCAGCCATTGTCTCTTCCAGACCGAGGTCACAGCAGCACTTGCAGTATAGGTCCTCTCCTGTGGATGATCAGGTCTCGAGTGATTAATCAGATATAAAATGGCGGTCACGTCCGCGGCGGTGCGTACCGCGGCGGTGCGTACCGCGACCGCCGGCGCACATCGTCATTGGCTCCTGAAACCCATAGGGTTCAATGTTAACCAATGCGGCTTCGCACAGCGGTCTTCGACCGCCTACCGCCACGGTGTGCCACGCCAGCGCATTGACCTCACATCCCATTGTCACACTTCACAGGTCAGGCAGTCGCCATTTCAAGGGCCCACATGGCTTAATTTCTACTGCGTCACACAGGCCTAGGCCTTGCATTGCCAATCATACAAGCCTTTCAATGACTAGCGATTCTTGTACTGTGCAAGCTGTGGTTACGTACCTGTGGGTTTCTTGACTCTATACTCCATGTTGTCCTTCCTAGGCACCGTCCGCTGGGACTTGCGAGGAGAAGGATGAATCCTCCCGTGTACCGACCGCTGGTGGACCTGTCGACAATGGAAGAACGCCATATAATACTCCGATACCGACTTGACCGAGCCACTATACATGAACTGTGTTCCCAGCTGGAGCCAGCCCTGATGTCCCCCATCCGCCAACCCACAGGAATTCCCCCTCTGGTGCAGGTTCTGTCAGTACTCCATTTTTTGGCAAGTGGATCATTCCAAACAACAGTGGCCATGTCATCAGGGATGTCTCACCCTATGTTTTCTAAGGTTTTGTCCAGAGTGTTGTCTGCCCTGATGAAATACATGCGGAGCTACATTGTTTTTCCTGAGGAGGGTGATTTGGCCACTGTGAAGGGTGATTTCTATGCCCTTGGACATATCCCCAACATCATTGGTGCCATTGATGGGACCCATGTGGCTTTAGTCCCCCCAAAAGACAATGAGCAGGTGTACAGAAATCGGAAAAATTACCATTCTATGAATGTCCAGGTGGTCTGTTTGGCTGACCAGTACATCTCCCATGTAAATGCAAAGTTCCCTGGGTCAGTGCATGACGTGTATGTCATGCGAAATAGCAGCATCCCCTATGTGATGGAACAGCTACAGAGACAACGTGTGTGGCTAATAGGTGACTCTGGTTACCCCAACCTGCCTTGGCTATTGACCCCAGTGAGGAATCCCCGGACCAGGGCAGAGGAACGGTACAATGAGGCCCATGGGCGAACTAGGAGGATCATAGAAAGGACCTTCGGGCTCCTGAAGGCCAGGTTTAGGTGCCTGCATATGACAGGTGGATCCGTCATGTACTCACCAAAGAAGGTGTGCCAGATCATCGTGGCCTGCTGCATGCTTCACAATCTTGCATTGCGACGCCAGGTGCATTTCCTGCAGGAGGATGGTCCAGATGGTGGTGTTGTAGCAGCTGTGGAGCCTGTGGAGAGTGAAGAGGAGGAAGACGACGGGGACGACACAGACAACAGGGATACAGTTATACAACAGTATTTTCAGTAGAACACAGGTAAGAATCACCCACGCCATTTTACATTTCCTTAAGGCCTCCTGCATCTCTACTTTCTGTGTTTCCCCCCAGTTCCTTTTAACTGATTTGTGACTTTCCCTTCCCTTTTCAGAGCTGTATGACCCAGTGCGTGACTTCTGCTTTGTTTGCCCATGGACTAAAGCTTATTGACATTGGTATGTTGTCATCACAATTTAACTGAACATAATTGAACCGTTGTGTGTAATACATTTGTTAAGAATACAAGCTGACTCCAGAATATTTTCAGTGCAAATAGTGATTTATTGTTAGTGCTACATATAGGTCCAGGATAGTAAAACGGTGATGGGAGGGGGTGGAGTAATGTCCATGGCAGAGTCCAGTTCTCAGTCTCACAGGTGCATTGTCCATATGCCTGTGGAAGGATGGAGCAGGGGCAGTTTAAGGTTGGACAGGGTGACAATGTGGGACAGTGGGATGACATCAGGGGGTGTCTTATGCTGGCGGGGGTCTTGGCATCCTACTCTGTCTTCTTTTGTGATCTCAGGTTCCGCTTGCGGGGTGGTTGTTCTTCAGCAGGAGGTGGGGTTCTGGTGGCCTGTCGTTGTGTGGGGGCCTCCTGTCCACTAGCGCCGGCGGAGGTGGTAGGCTGTTCCTGGTCCTGGCTAGTGACAGGGGCCCTGTGTGGTGCCACATGGTCCCGCAATGTGGTTTCTATCCGGTTGAGGGCCAGGACGATGGTCTCCATTGCGGAACCGATGTTCCTGAGTTCGTCTCTGAACCCCATGTACCGTTCCTCCTGCTGTGCCTGGATCTCCTGGAACCTGGCCAGTACCGTCGCCATCGTCTCTTGGGAGTGGTCGTATGCTCCCATGATGGTGGTGAGGGCCTCTTGGAGCGTGGGTTCCCTGGGCCTGTCCTCCCCCACCTGTCACACAGCAGCCCTCCCAGTTCCCCTGTTTCCCCGGGCCTCTGTCCCCTGGACGGTGTGCCCACTACCACTGCCCCAAGGTCCCTGTTGTTGTTGGGGTGGTGGGTCAGCCTGGGTGCCCTGTAGTGGCGGACACACCGCTGATTGACCTGTCCTGGAGACAGAGGCATGGGCCCGCTGGGTGGGGGCTGTGCTGGTGTTCCCAGAGGGGGGTAGGTTTGCTGTGGCCTGTGTCTGTGTGTGGGGAACCGACTGTCCAGAGGTCCCCGATGGTCCGGGCTGGGCATCAGGTTCTAGGTCGACAGAGCTGCTGTCATCACTGGGGGCCTGTTGTGGGGGTGGGATGGACAAATCTGAACCCTCCTGGCCGGTGTGTTGGCGTTCGGGCCCTGCAGGGGTAAAAGAGTATTGTTATTGCTATTGTGTGTGCCATGTCGTGCGGTTTGTGGGTGCCCTTGTCCCCCAGTGCTGGCATTCCCTTGTGGGAGGAGATGTGAGGGTGGTTTGGGGGGGTGGATGGGTATGTGCACTGGTCAGGCATAGGTGATGGGTGTCTATGGTTTGTGTTGGCATTCATGGTTTGTTGTTGGGTTGGGTGGGTTGTGCTGGTGAGACATTGGCAGGGAGGATGTGTGCTGGGGGGTTGGGGGTGAGGGTGGGGGCGTGGGTTGGCATGCTGGTGGTTGGGGGGGGTGAAGTAGTTGAGATTCGACTTACCAGAGTCCATTCCTCCGGGTACTCCAGCGAGGCCGTCAGGATGCAGGATGTTCAAGACCTCTTGCTCCCATGCTGTGAATTCGGGTGGAGTGGGTGGGGGTCCGCCGCCAGTTTTCTGCACAGCGATGTTGTGTCTTGACACCATCGAGCGCACCTTCCCCCGTAGGTCGTTCCAGCACTTTCGGATGTCTTCCCGATATCTGGGATGCTGTCCCACAGCGTTGACCCTGTCGACGATCCTTTGCCATAGCTCAGCCTTCCTGGCTATTGTGGTGTGCTGCACCTGTGTGCCGAAGAGCTGGGGCTCTACCCTTATTATTTCCTCCACCATGACCCTGAGTTCTTGGTCTGAGAACCTGGGGTGTCTTTGGGGTGCCATGGGGTGGTGTGGATGAGGTGTGGGGTGGTGTTTGTGGTGATGTGAGTGGTGGTGTGTGGTGATGTGTGCGTAGATGTATTGTGGGTGATGGAGTTGGGTTCCTGTGTGTGTTGTGGTTTGCGTTCCCTGTGCTCTCTCTCTGTGTATTGCGTCTTCTATCAGTATTTCTGGTTGTAGGGGTTTGTGGGTGATGTGGGTGTGTGTTTTATATTGTATTGGGTGTGTGGGAGTGTTGTTTGTATGTGTCTCAGGTGTGTGTATTTCAAATTGTCCAATGTGGCTGTGTTTTGTATATGTGTGTGTATTTTGACCGCGGCGGTGTGTACCGCCAATGGAATACCGCGGTTGAAAGACCGCCGCGTGGATTCGTGGGTCGTAATGGCATGGGCGTGTTTGTGTTGGCGTGACGGTGGAGGTTTGGTCATCTCCAGTTTATCGCTGCCCGCTGATGAGGCGGCCTTCCGTGGATGTCAGGTTTTTGGCGGTTTGCCAGTTGGAGGTCAGAATGACCGTGGCGGTTTATCGTGGCCGCGGCGGTATGATGGCGGACTTCTGACCGGCGGTAAGGGCCTTTTACCGCCGAGGTCAGAATCACCCCCTTTGTTTTTCAGAAACTCAATCACCTTGCATTACGTTTTCATTATCTCCTCAGATGGTGCACCTGTTACTGGGTTTCTCTGAGGTTCCTTATCAGGTCAATCAACGTGCACTTTACATGTCGCCCACAAATCAGTCACAACCACAATGTCAAACAACGTATTCAAATCTTCTCACATGCATTTTGAAAGTTTAACAAATCTATCCACTTGATCCATTCCATAGGCTTTTCTCTCAATCTTGGATGTTCATTTGTGAATGACAATATGTCACTCCTACTTCAAGGTACATAAGCATAACCTCCACCTGGTATTTCACTCATGGGCATCATTTTCACATTGTCCTTGGCTTGATTTGCTCCTGCCAGAGGCTCATTTGGCTTTGATATCTTCTGATCTCTTTTATTTGTCCATCTGCATTCCCACTTATCTAATGATTCTCTTGTCTGTATGTATGTGATCGATTCCTTATTATGCAATTTTATTCTGGGAGATCTCATGTTAACTATGTTTTTTTAACTGAACACTAATCTGTAACTTCTCTTCAAGGGTTCTGATTTTCCTAGGTCAACATCATATTTTTCAATCAATTCAGCTAGTCTCTCATAAGCCTGTCCTGCTTGTTGAGTAACATCCTTACAGATGAACTGCAATTTGTCTTCTGTGTAAGTCTCCAATTGAGCTATGTCTAATGTTCCTAAAATCATTTCATTCAATTCTAATTTCAATTTAGGCACATTTACCGATCTTTCTCTCTCTGCTGTCTCTTCTGTTCTAGCACTGCAATGTGTCGATCCTGTTGCACCTTGAGGACCCAAACTGTTCAACCAATCTGTCAATGTTTGTGCTGTGAAACCTTGCAAACTAATATTATTTCTCTGGGGTACTTCATGCAGGGTATTGCAATGTACATCAGGAATCTAATCTGGTCTGAGCATGGCATGAGTTGGGTTCCCCTGAGGAAACCTCACATCTGCAATAAATGCTGCTTGAATTTATCAATGGGTTAGGTTCTGCAGTTCATGTTGGGGTCAAAGGTGCAACAAGACAAGCTGTTCTCTTCATCTCTGAATTGTTTGAATATACTGATCTCTGTATACCAATTGGTGATATCTCAGCAGATGTAACTGGTGTTTCGGAAACAGGTGGGACATTTATTGGATGAACATTACTTCCAGAATTGCCTGAAGCACACAAGGGAACAACTTCAACTGTAGTCACAAGAACTGTTAATGCATCAGGACCCATAAGATTTGTCTTTGATTTTGAGAAACTGGCATTCCAGCCCTTTGCCCTATTAAGACAGTACTGGAACTCTGCCCTGTTTAAATCGAGGTAACATTTGGCATTGACTGAACTGGACTAAACATTGGCACCGATTTATGCGGGGCACAATTTTGAACATGTAGTTTCATATAAGGTGACTGCTCCATTTGACTCATATTGGGATCTGAAACAACTTGATTTACAACTGGACTTGATACGGGCTGAACTGCGTTAACTGTCAGAACTGGTGGTTACAACATGGGCACATGTGTCCCAGAATTTACAGGTGTACCTGGAACAATCTGATTCAGGGTCTGTGCAACTGAAGCACTTGGCACATTCGGGACTACATTTTGCACTGCTTCACTTCTCTCTCCTACCTCAACCAAGTGATACAGTGGTGGACAATTCACTAATAAATGATTAATAAACTCATTATTGGAATCACTGTCATAAATTATGGTCTATTTATTCTTGGCTTCTATTGTCTGTTTTGCTTTTTCTGTTTATTTCTTTTGAGTCCTCGACTTTGTACTTTTGTCACCTTCCTCTGAAATTGTTGGAATCATTCTGACGCCATCTAATGTATCTGCTCTCCACCTTTTTTGCTCTGAATCCCATATAACTTCTGAAAGGATCTTAATTGCATTCTGCATCCTATTCTTGTATTTCCTTGACATTCTTTCACAAGCAACAAGTCCCCAAATACTAATGGGTTCAAATTGTGTGGGTCTTGAATGCATCTTCATTTCATACACTATTCACCTCAAATTGTCCAAACTTTCCAAATTAAGGCCCAGATTTAACAGGCACTTGCACTCCTTAACGCCACATTTGTGACACTAAAGGGCCACTACCATAGCACCATAGTTACAAGGTAGTACAAAGTAGGTTTGCGCCAATTTGTTAACCCTTTGCGCCACATCATGCACAATATGCGAAGGAGGCATTCCCTCATTAGAGGGTCACTAAAAATGGCGCAATGGAATCTACAAGATTCCATTACACCATTTCTGGTGTCATTTTTAATGCCTGCCTAAAGAAGGCGTTAAAATAAGACTCCCACTGATTTCAATGGGCCTCTTAACACTATACGGCATTAGCGTCCTTTTTTTTACGCTAATCCAGTATAGCGTTACAATAGCGTAAAAGAATTATGCTATTGTCCCTAACATGCGACATGGTGTGCTGTATTGTAAATGCGGCGCTACCATGGTGGCGTTAGGGGGCGCAAGGGGACCACAAGAAAAGTGGTGCATCACTAGTGATGCTCCACTTTCTTGTAAATATGGCCCCAAATGTTTCATAATTGGAAAAAGCTAAATCACCTTCTTCCTCAGTGATTTTACACCATTATTCAAGCCATATGCATGCATGAAGACCTTTAACAGATGACACAATATAACCTGGAGTTCCTTCTGGTGGGGATTCTATACCTGGTCTTCCTGGAATAAATACATCTCCTCTTAACTCACTTTTAAATGCTTTGAAAAACGTCAATAAATTCCAATAATTTTGATTGAATCAGGAAGCAACTTTGTAGACAGCTGGCCTGGTTTGTAGTGGGTACCTTGGGTACTTACACCCTATTAAGACAGTACTGGAACTCTGCCCTGTTTAAATCGAGGTAACATTTGGCATTGACTGAACTGGACTAAACATTGGCACCGATTTATGCGGGGCACAATTTTGAACAGGTAGTTTCATATAAGGTGACTGCTCCATTTGACTCATATTGGGATCTGAAACAACTTGATTTACAACTGGACTTGATACGGGCTGAACTGCGTTAACTGTCAGAACTGGTGGTTACAACATGGGCACATGTGTCCCAGAATTTACAGGTGTACCTGGAACAATCTGATTCAGGGTCTGTGCAACTGGAGCACTTGGCACATTCGGGACTACATTTTGCACTGCTTCACTTCTCTCTCCTACCTCAACCAAGTGATACAGTGGTGGACAATTCACTAATAAATGATTAATAAACTCATTATTGGAATCACTGTCATAAATTATGGTCTATTTATTCTTGGCTTCTATTGTCTGTTTTGCTTTTTCTGTTTATTTCTTTTGAGTCCTCGGCTTTGTACTTTTGTCACCTTCCTCTGAAATTGTTGGAATCATTCTGACGCCATCTAATGTATCTGCTCTCCACCTTTTTTGCTCTGAATCCCATATAACTTCTGAAAGGATCTTAATTGCATTCTGCATCCTATTCTTGTATTTCCTTGACATTCTTTCACAAGCAACAAGTCCCCAAATACTAATGGGTTCAAATTGTGTGGGTCTTGAATGCATCTTCATTTCATACACTATTCACCTCAAATTGTCCAAACTTTCCAAATTAAGGCCCAGATTTAACAGGCACTTGCACTCTTTAACGCCACATTTGTGACACTAAAGGGCCACTACCATAGCACCATAGTTACAAGGTAGTACAAAGTAGGTTTGCGCCACTTTGTTAACCCTTTGCGCCATATCATGCACAATATGCGAAGGAGGCATTCCCTCATTAGAGGGTCACTAAAAATGGCGCAATGGAATCTACAAGATTCCATTACACCATTTCTGGTGTCATTTTTAATGCCTGCCTAAAGAAGGCGTTA
This sequence comes from Pleurodeles waltl, assembly GCF_031143425.1. Lineage (NCBI taxonomy): Eukaryota > Metazoa > Chordata > Amphibia > Caudata > Salamandridae > Pleurodeles > Pleurodeles waltl. The sequence continues at coordinate 413,799,776 of NC_090437.1, read as the reverse complement.
AAATAAGACTCCCACTGATTTCAATGGGCCTCTTAACACTATACTGCATTAGAGTCCTTTTTTTTACGCTAATCTAGTATAGCGTTACAATAGCGTAAAATAATTATGCTATTGTCCCTAACATATGACATGGTGTGCTGTATTGTAAATGCGGCGCTACCATGGTGGCGTTAGGGGGCGCAAGGGGACCACAAGAAAAGTGGTGCATCACTAGTGATGCTCCACTTTCTTGTAAATATGGCCCCAAATGTTTCAGAATTGGAAAAAGCTAAATCACCTTCTTCCTCAGTGATTTTACACCATCATTCAAGCCATATGCATGCATGAAGACCTTTAACAGATGACACAATACAACCTGGAGTTCCTTCTGGTGGGGATTCTATACCCGGTCTTCCTGGAATAAATACATCTCCTCTTAACTCACTTTTAAATGCTTTGAAAAACGTCAATAAATTCCAATAATTTTGATTGAATCAGGAAGCAACTTTGTAGACAGCTGGCCTGGTTTGTAGTGGGTACCTTGGGTACTTACACCTTATACCAGGTCCAGTTATCCCTTATTAGTGAAATGTAGTAGTGTTCTAACAGCTTAGGCTGATAGAGGTAGCTATAGCAGAGCAACTTAGGCTGAACTAGGAGAAATGCAAAGCTCATGCAATACCAGTTATAGTTTGTAGGAAGTTGGCTCTGTATGTGCTATTTCAAAGTAAGGAATAGCATGCACAGAGTCCAAGGGTTCCCCTTAGAGGTAAAATAGTGGTAAAAATAGATAATACTAATGCTCTATTTTGTGGTAGTGTGGTCGAGCAGTAGGCTTATCCAAGGAGTAGTGTTAAGCATTTGTTGTACATACACAAGACAATAAATGAGGTACACACACTCAGAGACAAATCCAGCCAATAGGTTTTTATATAGAAAAATATCTTTTCTTAGTTTATTTTAAGAACCACAGGTTCAAATTCTACATGTAATAGCTCATTCGAAAGGTATTGCAGGTAAGTACTTTAGGAACTTCAAATCATCAAAATTGCATGTATACTTTTCAAGTTATTGACAAATAGCTGTTTTAAAAGTGGACACTTAGTGCAATTTTCACAGTTCCTGGGGAGGTAAGTTTTGATTAGTTTTACCAGGTAAGTAAGACGCTTACAGGGTTCAGTTCTTGGTCCAAGGTAGCCCACCGTTGGGGGTTCAGAGCAACCCCAAAGTCACCACACCAGCAGCTCAGGGCCGGTCAGGTGCAGAGTTCAAAGTGGTGCCCAAAACACATAGGCTAGAATGGAGAGAAGGGGGTGCCCCGGTTCCGGTCTGCTTGCAGGTAAGTACCCGCGTCTTCGGAGGGCAGACCAGGGGGGTTTTGTAGGGCACCGGGGGGGGGACACAAGTCCACACAGAAATTTCACCCTCAGCAGCGCGGGGGCGGCCGGGTGCAGTGTAGAAGCAAGCGTCGGGTTTTCAATGTTAGTCTATGAGAGATCTCGGGATCTCTTCAGCGCTGCAGGCAGGCAAGGGGGGGATTCCTCGGGGAACCCTCCACTTGGGCAAGGGAGAGGGACTCCTGGGGGTCACTTCTCCAGTGAAAGTCCGGTCCTTCAGGTCCTGGGGGCTGCGGGTGCAGGGTCTCTCCCAGGCGTCGGGACTTTAGGTTCAAAGAGTCGCGGTCAGGGGAAGCCTCGGGATTCCCTCTGCAGGCGGCGCTGTGGGGGCTCAGGGGGGACAGGTTTTTGTACTCACAGTCTTAGAGTAGTCCTGGGGTCCCTCCTGAGGTGTTGGATCGCCACCAGCCGAGTCGGGGTCGCCGGGTGCAGTGTTGCAAGTCTCACGCTTCTTGCGGGGAGCTTGCAGGGTTCTTTAAAGCTGCTGGAAACAAAGTTGCAGCTTTTCTTGGAGCAGGTCCGCTGTCCTCGGGAGTTTCTTGTCTTTTCGAAGTAGGGGCAGTCCTCAGAGGATGTCGAGGTCGCTGGTCCCTTCGGAAGGCGTCGCTGGAGCAGGATCTTTGGAAGGCAGGAGACAGGCCGGTGAGTTTCTGGAGCCAAGGCAGTTGTCGTCTTCTGGTCTTCCTCTGCAGGGGTTTTTCAGCTAGGCAGTCCTTCTTCTTGTAGTTGCAGGAATCTAATTTTCTAGGGTTCAGGGTAGCCCTTAAATACTAAATTTAAGGGCGTGTTTAGGTCTGGGGGGTTAGTAGCCAATGGCTACTAGCCCTGAGGGTGGGTACACCCTCTTTGTGCCTCCTCCCAAGGGGAGGGGGTCACAATCCTAACCCTATTGGGGGAATCCTCCATCTGCAAGATGGAGGATTTCTAAAAGTTAGAGTCACCTCAGCTCAGGACACCTTAGGGGCTGTCCTGACTGGCCAGTGACTCCTCCTTGTTATTCTCATTATTTTCTCCGGCCTTGCCGCCAAAAGTGGGGCCTGGCCGGAGGGGGCGGGCAACTCCACTAGCTGGAGTGTCCTGCTGGGTTGGCACAAAGGAGGTGAGCCTTTGAGGCTCACCGCCAGGTGTGACAATTCCTGCCTGGGAGAGGTGTTAGCATCTCCACCCAGTGCAGGCTTTGTTACTGGCCTCAGAGTGACAAAGGCACTCTCCCCATGGGGCCAGCAACATGTCTCGGTTTGTGGCAGGCTGCTAAAACTAGTCAGCCTACACAGATAGTCGGTTTAAGTTTCAGGGGGCACCTCTAAGGTGCCCTCTGTAGTGTTTTTTACAATAAAATGTACACTGGCATCAGTGTGCATTTATTGTGCTGAGAAGTTTGATACCAAACTTCCCAGTTTTCAGTGTAGCCATTATGGTGCTGTGGAGTTCGTGTTTGACAGACTCCCAGACCATATACTCTTATGGCTACCCTGCACTTACAATGTCTAAGGTTTTATTTAGACACTGTAGGGGTACCATGCTCATGCACTGGTACCCTCACCTATGGTATAGTGCACCCTGCCTTAGGGCTGTAAGGCCTGCTAGAGGGGTGTCTTACCTATACTGCATAGGCAGTGAGAGGCTGGCATGGCACCCTGAGGGGAGTGCCATGTCGACTTACTCGTTTTGTCCTCACTAGCACACACAAGCTGGCAAGCAGTGTGTCTGTGCTGAGTGAGAGGTCTCCAGGGTGGCATAAGACATGCTGCAGCCCTTAGAGACCTTCCTTGGCATCAGGGCCCTTGGTACTAGAAGTACCAGTTACAAGGGACTTATCTGGATGCCAGGGTCTGCCAATTGTGGATACAAAAGTACAGGTTAGGGAAAGAACACTGGTGCTGGGGCCTGGTTAGCAGGCCTCAGCACACTTTCAATTGTAAACATAGCATCAGCAAAGGCAAAAAGTCAGGGGGCAACCATGCCAAGGAGGCATTTCCTTACACAACCCCCCCCCAAACGAAAGAGGATGAGACTAACCTTTCCCAAGAGAGTCTTCATTTTCTAAGTGGAAGAACCTGGAAAGGCCATCTGCATTGGCATGGGCAGTCCCAGGTCTGTGTTCCACTATAAAGTCCATTCCCTGTAGGGAGATGGACCACCTCAACAGTTTAGGATTTTCACCTTTCATTTGCATCAGCCATTTGAGAGGTCTGTGGTCAGTTTGAACTAGGAAGTGAGTCCCAAAGAGGTATGGTCTCAGCTTCTTCAGGGACCAGACCACAGCAAAGGCCTCCCTCTCAATGGCACTCCAACGCTGCTCCCTGGGGAGTAACCTCCTGCTAATGAAAGCAACAGGCTGGTCAAGGCCATCATCATTTGTTTGGGACAAAACTGCCCCTATCCCATGTTCAGAGGCATCAGTCTGCACAATGAACTGCTTAGAATAATCTGGAGCTTTGAGAACTGGTGCTGAGCACATTGCCTGTTTCAGGGTGTCAAAGGCCTGTTGGCAGTCCACAGTCCAGTTCACTTTCTTGGGCATTTTCTTGGAGGTGAGCTCAGTGAGGGCTGTCACAATGGAACCATACCCCTTCACAAACCTCCTGTAGTACCCAGTCAAGCCAAGGAATGCCCTGACTTGAGTCTGGGTTTTTGGAGCTACCCAGTCCAGAATAGTCTGGATCTTGGGTTGGAGTGGCTGAACTTGGCCTCCACCTACAAGGTGTCCCAAGTAAACCACAGTTCCCTGCCCTATCTGGCATTTGGATGCCTTGATAGAGAGGCCTGCAGATTGCAGAGCCTTCAAAACCTTCCTCAGGTGGACCAGGTGATCCTGCCAGGTGGAGCTAAAGACAGCAATATCATCAAGATAAGCTGTGCTAAAGGACTCCAAGCCAGCAAGGACTTGATTCACCAACCTTTGGAAGGTGGCAGGGGCATTCTTTAAACCAAAGGGCATAACAGTAAACTGATAATGCCCATCAGGTGTGGAGAATGCTGTCTTTTCTTTTGCTCCAGGTGCCATTTTTATTTGCCAGTACCCTGCTGTCAAGTCAAAGGTACTTAGAAATTTGGCAGCACCTAATTTATCAATGAGCTCATCAGCTCTTGGAATTGGATGAGCATCTGTCTTGGTGACAGAATTGAGCCCTCTGTAGTCCACACAAAACCTCATCTCTTTCTTTCCATCTGTGGTGTGAGGTTTGGGGACCAAGACCACTGGGCTAGCCCAGGGGCTGTCAGAGCGCTCAATGACTCCCAATTCCAGCATCTTGTGGACTTCCACCTTGATGCTTTCCTTAACATGGTCAGACTGTCTAAAGATTTTGTTCTTGACAGGCATGCTGTCTCCTGTGTCCACATCATGGGTACACAGGTGTGTCTGACCAGGGGTTAAGGAGAAGAGTTCAGGAAACTGTTGTAGGACGCTCCTACAATCAGCTTGCTGTTGGCCAGAGAGGGTGTCTGAGTAGATCACTCCATCTACTGTACCATCTTTTGGGTCTGATGACAGAAGATCAGGGAGAGGTTCACTCTCTGCCTCTTGATCCTCATCTGTTACCATCAACAGATTGACATCAGCCCTGTCGTGGAAGAGCTTAAGGCGGTTTACATGGATCACCCTTTTGGGGCTCCTGCTTGTGCCCAGGTCCACCAAGTAGGTGACCTGACTCTTCCTCTCTAGTACTGGGTAAGGGCCACTCCATTTGTCCTGGAGTGCCCTGGGAGCCACAGGCTCCAGAACCCAGACTTTCTGCCCTGGTTGGAACTCAACCAGTGCAGCCTTTTGGTCATACCAAAACTTCTGGAGCTGTTGGCTGGCCTCAAGGTTTTTGGTTGCCTTTTCCATGTACTCTGCCATTCTAGAGCGAAGGCCAAGTACATAGTCCACTATGTCCTGTTTAGGCTCATGGAGAGGTCTCTCCCAGCCTTCTTTAACAAGGGCAAGTGGTCCCCTTACAGGATGACCAAACAGAAGTTCAAAGGGTGAGAACCCTACTCCCTTCTGTGGTACCTCCCTGTAAGCGAAAAGCAGACATGGCAGGAGGACATCCCATCTCCTTTTGAGTTTTTCTGGGAGCCCCATGATCATGCCCTTTAATGTCTTGTTGAATCTCTCAACTAAGCCATTAGTTTGTGGATGGTAAGGTGTAGTGAATTTATAAGTCACTCCACACTCATTCCACATGTGCTTTAGGTATGCTGACATGAAGTTGGTACCTCTGTCAGACACCACCTCCTTAGGGAAACCCACTCTGGTAAAGATACCAATGAGGGCCTTGGCTACTGCAGGGGCAGTAGTCGACCTAAGGGGAATAGCTTCAGGATATCTGGTAGCATGATCCACTACTACCAGGATATACATATTCCCTGAGGCTGTGGGAGGTTCCAGTGGACCAACTATGTCCACACCCACTCTTTCAAAGGGCACCCCCACCACTGGAAGTGGAATGGGGGGGGCCTTTGGATGCCCACCTGTCTTACCACTGGCTTGACAGGTGGGGCAGGAGAGGCAAAACTCCTTAACCATGTTGGACATATTGGGCCAGTAGAAGTGGTTGACTAACCTCTCCCACGTCTTGGTTTGTCCCAAATGTCCAGCAAGGGGAATGTCATGGGCCAATGTTAGGATGAACTCTCTGAACAGCTGAGGCACTACCACTCTCCTAGTGGCACCAGGTTTGGGGTCTCTGGCCTCAGTGTACAGGAGCCCATCTTCCCAATAGACCCTATGTGTTCCATTTTTCTTGCCTTTGGACTCTTCAGCAGCTTGCTGCCTAAGGCCTTCAAGAGAGGGACAGGTTTCTTGTCCCTTACACAGCTCCTCCCTTGAGGGTCCCCCTGGGCCTAAGAGCTCAACCTGATAAGGTTCAAGCTCCAAAGGCTCAGTTCCCTCAGAGGGCAGAACTTCTTCCTGAGAAGAGAGGTTCCCTTTCTTTTGCTGTGTTGCAGTTGGTTTCCCAACTGACTTTCCTGTTCTCTTGGTAGGCTGGGCCATTTTTCCAGACTCCAGCTCTACTTTTTCACCCTGTGCCTTGCACTGTGCTCTTGTTTTCACACACACCAGTTCAGGGATACCCAGCATTGCTGCATGGGTTTTTAGCTCTACCTCAGCCCATGCTGAGGACTCCAGGTCATTTCCAAGCAGACAGTCCACTGGGATATTTGAGGAGACCACCACCTGCTTCAGGCCATTGACCCCTCCCCATTCTAAAGTAACCATTGCCATGGGATGTACTTTTCTCTGATTGTCAGCGTTGGTGACTGTGTAAGTTTTTCCAGTCAGGTATTGGCCAGGGGAAACCAGTTTCTCTGTCACCATGGTGACACTGGCACCTGTATCCCTCAGGCCCTCTATTCTAGTCCCATTAATTAAGAGTTGCTGTCTGTATTTTTGCATGTTAGGCGGCCAGACAGCTAGTGTGGCTAAATCCACCCCACCCTCAGAAACTAGAGTAGCTTCAGTGTGGACCCTGATTTGCTCTGGGCACACTGTTGATCCCACTTGGAGACTAGCCATACCAGTGTTACCTGGATGGGAGTTTGGAGTGGAACTTTTCTTGGGACAGGCCTTGTCTCCAGTTTGGTGTCCATGCTGTTTACAGCTATGACACCAGGCCTTTTTGGGATCAAAGTTTTTACCCTTGTACCCATTGTTTTGTGAAGAGGCTCTGGGCCCACCCTCCTGTGCAGGTTTTTGGGGGCCTGTAGAAGACTCTTTACTATTTTTAGTTTTGGTTGTCTCATCACCCTTCTGCTGGGGAGTCTTTGTGACCCCTTTCTTTTGGTCACCCCCTGTTGAAGTCTTGGACACCCTTGTCTTGACCCAATGGTCCGCCTTCTTTCCCAATTCTTGGGGAGAAATTGGTCCTAGGTCTACCAGATGCTGATGCAGTTTATCATTGAAACAATTACTTAACAGGTGTTCTTTCACAAATAAATTGTACAGCCCATCATAATTATTTACACCACTGCCTTGAATCCAACCATCTAGTGTTTTCACTGAGTAGTCAACAAAGTCAACCCAGGTCTGGCTCGAGGATTTTTGAGCCCCCCTGAACCTAATCCTGTACTCCTCAGTGGAGAATCCAAAGCCCTCAATCAGGGTACCCTTCATGAGGTCATAAGATTCTGCATCTGGTCCAGAGAGTGTGAGGAGTCTATCCCTACACTTTCCTGTGAACATTTCCCAAAGGAGAGCACCCCAGTGAGATCTGTTCACTTTTCTGGTTACACAAGCCCTCTCAAAAGCTGTGAACCATTTGGTGATGTCATCACCATCTTCATATTTAGTTACAATCCCTTTGGGGATTTTCAACATGTCAGGAGAATCTCTGACCCTATTTATGTTGCTGCCACCATTGATGGGTCCTAGGCCCATCTCTTGTCTTTCCCTCTCTATGGCTAGGATCTGTCTTTCCAAAGCCAATCTTTTGGCCATCCTGGCTAACTGGATGTCCTCTTCACTGGAGTTATCCTCAGTGATTTCAGAGTTGTTGGTCCCTCCTGTGAGGGAACCAGCATCTCTGACTATTATTTGTGGAGTCAGGGCTTGAGAAGCCCTGCTCTCCCTAAGTAGGACTGGAGGGGGGGAATTTCCCTCCAAGTCACTATCTTCCTCCTCTGAGTTGCCATCCTCAGAGGGGTTGGCCTTTTCAAACTCTGCCAAAAGCTCCTGGAGCTGTACTTTGGTAGGTTTGGGGCCCATTGCTATTTTCTTTAGTTTACAGAGTGACCTTAGCTCTCTCATCTGTAGATGGAGGTAAGGTGTGGTGTCGAGTTCCACCACATTCACATCTGTGCTAGACATTATGCTTCTAAAAGTTGGAATACTTTTTAAGAAACTAAAACTGGTTCTAGAATCTAATTCAAACTTTTACAAACTTTTAAACTCTAAAAGAGATGCTAAACAGGATCTAACACAAGGCCCTAGCAGGTCTTTTAAGAATTTAGAAAACTTTTCAAATTGCAAAAATCAATTTCTAATGACAATTTTGGAATTTGTCGTGTGATCAGGTATTGGCTGAGTAGTCCAGCAAATGCAAAGTCTTGTACCCCACCGCTGATCCACCAATGTAGGAAGTTGGCTCTGTATGTGCTATTTCAAAGTAAGGAATAGCATGCACAGAGTCCAAGGGTTCCCCTTAGAGGTAAAATAGTGGTAAAAATAGATAATACTAATGCTCTATTTTGTGGTAGTGTGGTCGAGCAGTAGGCTTATCCAAGGAGTAGTGTTAAGCATTTGTTGTACATACACAAGACAATAAATGAGGTACACACACTCAGAGACAAATCCAGCCAATAGGTTTTTATATAGAAAAATATCTTTTCTTAGTTTATTTTAAGAACCACAGGTTCAAATTCTACATGTAATAGCTCATTCGAAAGGTATTGCAGGTAAGTACTTTAGGAACTTCAAATCATCAAAATTGCATGTATACTTTTCAAGTTATTGACAAATAGCTGTTTTAAAAGTGGACACTTAGTGCAATTTTCACAGTTCCTGGGGAGGTAAGTTTTGATTAGTTTTACCAGGTAAGTAAGACGCTTACAGGGTTCAGTTCTTGGTCCAAGGTAGCCCACCGTTGGGGGTTCAGAGCAACCCCAAAGTCACCACACCAGCAGCTCAGGGCCGGTCAGGTGCAGAGTTCAAAGTGGTGCCCAAAACACATAGGCTAGAATGGAGAGAAGGGGGTGCCCCGGTTCCGGTCTGCTTGCAGGTAAGTACCCGCGTCTTCGGAGGGCAGACCAGGGGGGTTTTGTAGGGCACCGGGGGGGGGACACAAGTCCACACAGAAATTTCACCCTCAGCAGCGCGGGGGCGGCCGGGTGCAGTGTAGAAGCAAGCGTCGGGTTTTCAATGTTAGTCTATGAGAGATCTCGGGATCTCTTCAGCGCTGCAGGCAGGCAAGGGGGGGATTCCTCGGGGAACCCTCCACTTGGGCAAGGGAGAGGGACTCCTGGGGGTCACTTCTCCAGTGAAAGTCCGGTCCTTCAGGTCCTGGGGGCTGCGGGTGCAGGGTCTCTCCCAGGCGTCGGGACTTTAGGTTCAAAGAGTCGCGGTCAGGGGAAGCCTCGGGATTCCCTCTGCAGGCGGCGCTGTGGGGGCTCAGGGGGGACAGGTTTTTGTACTCACAGTCTTAGAGTAGTCCTGGGGTCCCTCCTGAGGTGTTGGATCGCCACCAGCCGAGTCGGGGTCGCCGGGTGCAGTGTTGCAAGTCTCACGCTTCTTGCGGGGAGCTTGCAGGGTTCTTTAAAGCTGCTGGAAACAAAGTTGCAGCTTTTCTTGGAGCAGGTCCGCTGTCCTCGGGAGTTTCTTGTCTTTTCGAAGTAGGGGCAGTCCTCAGAGGATGTCGAGGTCGCTGGTCCCTTCGGAAGGCGTCGCTGGAGCAGGATCTTTGGAAGGCAGGAGACAGGCCGGTGAGTTTCTGGAGCCAAGGCAGTTGTCGTCTTCTGGTCTTCCTCTGCAGGGGTTTTTCAGCTAGGCAGTCCTTCTTCTTGTAGTTGCAGGAATCTAATTTTCTAGGGTTCAGGGTAGCCCTTAAATACTAAATTTAAGGGCGTGTTTAGGTCTGGGGGGTTAGTAGCCAATGGCTACTAGCCCTGAGGGTGGGTACACCCTCTTTGTGCCTCCTCCCAAGGGGAGGGGGTCACAATCCTAACCCTATTGGGGGAATCCTCCATCTGCAAGATGGAGGATTTCTAAAAGTTAGAGTCACCTCAGCTCAGGACACCTTAGGGGCTGTCCTGACTGGCCAGTGACTCCTCCTTGTTATTCTCATTATTTTCTCCGGCCTTGCCGCCAAAAGTGGGGCCTGGCCGGAGGGGGCGGGCAACTCCACTAGCTGGAGTGTCCTGCTGGGTTGGCACAAAGGAGGTGAGCCTTTGAGGCTCACCGCCAGGTGTGACAATTCCTGCCTGGGAGAGGTGTTAGCATCTCCACCCAGTGCAGGCTTTGTTACTGGCCTCAGAGTGACAAAGGCACTCTCCCCATGGGGCCAGCAACATGTCTCGGTTTGTGGCAGGCTGCTAAAACTAGTCAGCCTACACAGATAGTCGGTTTAAGTTTCAGGGGGCACCTCTAAGGTGCCCTCTGTAGTGTTTTTTACAATAAAATGTACACTGGCATCAGTGTGCATTTATTGTGCTGAGAAGTTTGATACCAAACTTCCCAGTTTTCAGTGTAGCCATTATGGTGCTGTGGAGTTCGTGTTTGACAGACTCCCAGACCATATACTCTTATGGCTACCCTGCACTTACAATGTCTAAGGTTTTATTTAGACACTGTAGGGGTACCATGCTCATGCACTGGTACCCTCACCTATGGTATAGTGCACCCTGCCTTAGGGCTGTAAGGCCTGCTAGAGGGGTGTCTTACCTATACTGCATAGGCAGTGAGAGGCTGGCATGGCACCCTGAGGGGAGTGCCATGTCGACTTACTCGTTTTGTCCTCACTAGCACACACAAGCTGGCAAGCAGTGTGTCTGTGCTGAGTGAGAGGTCTCCAGGGTGGCATAAGACATGCTGCAGCCCTTAGAGACCTTCCTTGGCATCAGGGCCCTTGGTACTAGAAGTACCAGTTACAAGGGACTTATCTGGATGCCAGGGTCTGCCAATTGTGGATACAAAAGTACAGGTTAGGGAAAGAACACTGGTGCTGGGGCCTGGTTAGCAGGCCTCAGCACACTTTCAATTGTAAACATAGCATCAGCAAAGGCAAAAAGTCAGGGGGCAACCATGCCAAGGAGGCATTTCCTTACATAGTTACACAGTACTTATACACAAGTAAAGACAATACTCAGTGTTACCAAAAATAAAGGTAGTTTATTTGGGTGACACAGTACCAAAAATATCTCAGAGGCAATACTCCTTCTGGAGGTAAGTATTATACACAAGATTTACACTAGACACCAAAATAAGGTAAGAAATTAGACATAGGATAGTGCAAACAATAGGAAATACTATAGAATGCAATGGGAGAAAATAGGTCTGGGGCAGGACAAACTATATACTAAGAAAGTGGAATGCAAATCACGAATTCCCCCCTAGACAAGTGTAGTGTGTGCAGAATCACAGTGAGAGTAAGAATACAGTAAAGGTAAGTAAATTACCCCGCCCCAGAGCCCAGAAAAGCAGGAGTAAAGTACTGAGGCCCATATTTATACTTTTTGACGCAAAACTGTGCCAATGCAGTTTTGCGTCAAAAATATTACCGCCGGCTAATGCCATTTATTCATTAAATTCATACTTTTATGCATGGCGATGCAAAACCACAGGTGTGAGTCATTTTTTTTACTCAAACCACTGCGTCACGTCGTAAAGGAAAACGGCGTTAACGTGGCGAAAATGACTGTGAGCCGGTTTACGACGCCGCAAACCAGATACGTGCCGTTTTTGACTCAATTGCGTCAAAAAGTGCCGCAAACACTGCAAAATGTGCATAGGAGAGACAAAATGGATCCCAGATGCTTGCACAGACCCCAGGAAGATGACAACAGACCATGAACCAGCCAGGAGGACCCACACAAAACCCAGGACAGGGAGAAGAAGAGAAGAAAGTGTTGCTTCAGTGCAGAGGAGCAGGAAATTCTGATGAAAGAGGTGACGGAACACCAGCATCAACTGTTTGTCACCTCAAAGTTGCCAATTAGTAGGAGAGAGGCAATATGGTAACAAATTGTTGACAAGATAAACAGTGTGGCAGAAGTTAGGAGAACAGTTATCGAGTGCAAGAAATGCTGGCATGACTGCGAGCGCAGGACCAAGGAAAAGATGGCCAGGAACAGGAAGGCAGCACTGCAGACTGGAGGTGGGAGTCCAGCACCGCAGGAGGCCCTGGACCACATGGAGGACATGGTGGCAGCCGTCATCCCTGAGGAGATCGTTACAGGGATTCAAGGACAGCGCAGACTACCAGGAGACAACACACATGCAGGGTATGTCGCATGGGGAACTAAAATGCCTAATTGTTAACTGCAACCGGGGGGGGACATACCTACTACACAATGCATGTAAGTCATGATATTCAGGGAGTGGCATGGGTAAAGGGGCACGGCACGGGGGCATGGCCCGTTCAGAGGAAACCTGGGCACAGTACTACACTACACCAACAACCTTTTCACGGGGGTATGCTGCAATGCCAAGGATGATGGAAAGGTAAAGCCAGGTCAGGAGGGTAGGGTACAAAGTTAAACTGGCCTGCTGTCACACATCAGCCAGTATTCTCCCTACATGAACTAGGGCCCAATTAACAATCTCAGGCCATATCTGCAAGTGGAATTTAACATTGACAACAGTTGCCACTACCACCTCTGCTGTGTGTGCAGGTCAAGTAGCTAATGGCAGTAACGTCCCCATTGATCAAACACACTCAAATTAGAGGGTTCAGGATGACAACGTTATCAATCTCCTGAAATCAATACAAATGTTCCAATCCTGTCAAATGTGATTGTCCAGAGTTGCTACAAACATAAGCCTTTGTCATAAACATTATGAGGTACACAGCACTAATGTCATACCCATGCTGCATATGTCAGGGTCCACCCTATGCCTGGGTCACAATAGCTTCAATGACACCATGCAACATCCCAAATGTCATACTGCTCAGACAACAGCATTGAGGAGGAGGACATATGTAACTGGCTAGTGAAATACACCCGCACAGTCAGAGGAGGAAATGGAACACTGCTAGGACCATAAGTGCACTCCAATGTAGCACATATTTCCCAACATCAGCAGTACACACTACCAATGCTGACACCCGTATCGTGCCATGCCAATGCAATACATAGTATATGCTAGGTCTCAGCAACATATAGGTGGATGTGAAATATCTGAGACTGGTTCAGTTCCAGAGTGTTAAGTGTGGTGTATGTGCCATCAGAACACCCACAGCCAGTGAAAGGCCTCACCATGAGAACGGAAGTAGACGGAGGGTTGAGTAGGACAAGAAGGTGGCAATTCACAATCTGGCCAGAACCACCACCTAGAGGATGTGAGGCAGATAAGTCCACAAACTGAACACACTACATGTGGCATGCAGGTGGGGCATAGGCCTGGGAGACTGCTAATATGAAAGACAGGAACAATGAACAGGAACCAAGAACACAATGTTAAAATAATTGGAAGGCAGGCATGTCACATTACAAAGCCCACAACACAGACACACTAATTGTACCGTATCTCATTGCAGAGGATGATGGCTCTCCTGCAGATATGCCTGTCATGGACTTCCCTGATGACATGGATGACGAACTGACAAACATCAGCCACCAAACCCTCCAAGATGTCCTTGAAACCCTCCAGAGCCCACCTTCAGTCACAAGGAGGAACACAGATACAGCAGTCATCACAGAGGACCCACCCACCACCCCAATTGTACGACTTGCCAGCTCCAACCCAGCTGAGGACTCTGAGAACCCTGGCACCAGCTTTGAGCGAACTGTAGTTGGAGTACAGCGGGAGCTGGCCAAGGAGGTGCGGGTGGGGATGCAAACTATGGCAGCCAGCCTAGGGGGGGGGGTTCGTGCATGATGTCAACTGAAGAACAGGCAGCAGCTATGCAAGGGCGAACAACAATCATGCAGGAAGTTGAAAAAAGGTTGAAGGAAATCAGCACAGCTGTAATAGAGTTGACCCAACACCTACAACAGCAATCCCGTCAACGTGTGCACAAATGCAATATTGAACCCCTCAGGGCCGACCTGGCTGCCTACCACTGTGATGTGTCTGCTATTCTTAAGAACCAGCAGCTCCTCCTTGCTGCAATACTGCTCTTAAGACCCCCACAGTTAGCAGCTACCGGGATGTCTGATTCCACGACTTCAAACACTGAGGTGTGTGTTGCCCCTTCACAACCACCACCACCAAGGGCAGAAGAGACAACACACACATCAGAAGATGAAGACGTGGAGCAGATCACCTTCATCCGTAAGAGTACCTGATAGCACTAGTCCCTGCCACATGGCCACCTATTACCCAGGTCCTGTGCTTTGTAACATGCCAGTCTTGCAACAACTGTACTCAAGCACTGTTCTTCAACCCACTGTTTATCTTGTCAGCCTGCCCGGTGAATGTCTCTCACTAACTGATTGGCAAATCCTGTCCCTCTGCACTGTCTGACACTTCACCCCAGCATGTCCAATGACATGTCCTTTTGTACTTATGTAGCATCACAATGGAAGATGTCACACTAATGGACTCATAATCATGGACAATGTACATATAGCACTACAGCGCTTTTAAATAAATAGCACTTATACAACAAATGTGTCTCTGTCTAATGTGGCACATCAACCGTGATGGCCATCAGTGATGTTAACCTGAGGTCAATGAGCATTGATTGTCTAGACACCTGACCTGAACGATTCTTGGCTGATAACTATGCAGAGTGGCCTAGATTGTATCATCATCTGCCCTCCCTGAGGGTTATTTCATAGCAAAATAGAAACTATGCACCAAAATGCTGTGTTCTACAGAATAACGCCTCCTCATGGGATGTCTAAGGCAGAAAAAAGTCCCTTTGATTGTTACTGAAAGTCAGAACGTACGTATGTGACATATTAGCCAAGTTTTAGCTAACACACACCAAACAGTTGAGTTACCATACAAATAAGTAACCGTGCTGAACATTGTAACAAATTATAGGTGTGAGTTATGTATACCATACTACATGACAGCATACTACCACTCACCTTATAAGGATTTGCTGGGACATCAGGCTGCAGGCAGACTTTACACATTGTCCCCAATACCAAATGTGGTAGCAAAGTATGCGACCTTTAAAACATACAGCACTAAATAACCACACTTTGGGATCCATAGTAACTGTGAGTGGTGGGTGCACGGAGGGCCGAATCTTAGCTAAGTAGCTTTGGTGTAGCTGCCAATGTAACAGCTCAGTTGGGATATGGTTGCAGCATGGGACACAAAAGCAAATACCAAAGAGACACTGTTCACTCATGGCAAGGCCCTGATCTACAAGCATGTGACACATACTGTAAAGGGTTACCTAGATATTTATTGAACAGTAATAACAGAAGCTAAAACCAGGGGAAACACCTAACCTAACCTATTCTACTCTAACTACACATTACCCACAACTGTCCCTAACTAACCTAAGCTAAACTTACTTATCACATTTAACGAAATAATCTAAACATCAGGTCGCACCTCCCTTATGAGACGGGACACATGGTGGACAACAGATACTAACCTAAACACATACTATCTTATACTAAACAAAGATATATTTTTTTGTTTTTTGTTTTATTTATTTTTTTATATATTTTTTATTTTTTCATTTTTTGAAACACCAAAACCCCAACATTGCCAAAACACACATAATAAAAAACAGTTGAAAAAAGTATGAAACCCCCACCCCACACCCACTACCAGTAACTAAACTAACAGCCTATACTACGCCCGCCAAAGTTCCCCGTCGAAAGACCGCTCCGCGGTCAAAAGACAGCGGGGGTCATTTAGACTTTCCCGCTGGGCCGGCGGGCGACCGCCAAAAGGGCGCCCGCCGGCCCAGCGGGAAAGACCCTGCAACAAGGAAGCCGGCACCGAATGGAGCCGGCGGAGTTGCAGGGGTGCGACGGGTGCAGTGGCACCCGTCGCGATTTTCACTGTCTGCAAAGCAGACAGTGAAAATCTGTATGGGGCCCTGTTAGGGGGCCCCTGCACTGCCCATGCCAGTGGCATGGGCAGTGCAGGGGCCCTCAGGGGCCCCACGACACCCATTCCCGCCATCCTGTTTCTAGCGGTGAAAACTGCTAGAAACAGGCTGGCGGGAAGGGGGTCGAAATCCCCATGGCGGTGCTGCTTGAGGATTCCCTGGGCCAGGGGAAAACCGGCGAGAAACCGCCGGTTCCCCTTTTCTGACCGCGGCTTTACCGCCGCGGTCAGAATAGCCCTGGAGGCACCGCCAGCCTGTTGGCGGTGCTTCCGCTGCCCTCCGGGGTTGGAATGAGGGCCTAAGTCCCCTAAACCCACTAAGTTAAAGAACCAAGAAAGAGGAGGGGGGAGAGGGAATCATGTCGGAGTCGAAGCCTGCAAGTTGGCCCTCCTCAGGGTCTTTTTAATGGCATGCACCCTTCGGTTGACTTGTGCCACCTTCTGCTGCAGTCTGTTCATTTTCCGTAGGACACGATCCATGTTCCTTTGCATCTGAGCAAAAGCTGCAGGGTCTATGGCTGCAGCAGTGGTGGTCTGGGTGCCAGTCGATGAAGTATGGGCCCTTGTCGGTGCCATGTCCGTAGGCTGAGGTGCAGGTGGTGCTGTGACTGATCCTGGAGCTGTTGCTGTAGATTGTCCAGCAAAGGTCCCAGCTCCTGTTGGGGCCACCTGGGTGGTAGTGGTGGTGCTGGTGGTGGTGGCTGTGGTGGACACGGAAGGGCCCCCGTGTGCAAATGCCCTTCACACTCCGGAGGCTCTCTCATGGCGATATCGTCTTGCCATGTTGCGGTACCCAGACTCCACATCCAGAATGTGGCGGTATCGCATTGCCCTGCTTGAAACTCTTGAAGCTGGATGGGAGTCATATTGGCTGCTGAGAAGACAAATAGAAAACCAAACATTATGTACTGCATTGTGTGAAAAGGCTCAAATAGTAAATCAGACAATACATCTAATGTACCTGTAACAGCCCATATCATCATACAGATCACTGTTAGTCCCTGAGTAAGTACATGGCAAGCCAGCCTACAAATGGGCTATCATCAAATAGCACATCCAAACCCTACAAAATGGGTAACAGCTGGAATGACTTTGGCATGATAGTTCTGCCAGTTGTCAGCTACAAATCATGCTGCATATCCTCCACCACTGACAGGCCAACAAATTTCTATGTTCTGGATGGCAATCTAGGGCCACAAGATCTGCAAGTTTTAAATGGACTTGCCAGTATAGAATGCATGTGCCAATCATGAGTGGGTATCTTAGGTTTGGACAAGTGATTTACTGATTTACATGTCTGTGTACCTAACTTGGATCATCAGTCCTAGGTACACTATTCACAACCCTACGCCAGCGTCTGGGGGGGAGTGGACATTCAACTAATCATTTTCTAACAACAAGGACACCCAGGAAGCTTTGGAAAGCTGTACATGGGTTTAGCCAACACACCACAGGTAAGGAGGAACTCCAAATAGGAGACACCCAAACCTTGGACAATCCCATCAACACTTATCTTTGGAAATGCAGACCACTGTCTACATCATTCCCTACCAGTAAGCCATAACTTACAACAAACAGATAGATGTAAGCACACTTCTGGCCATGAGCTGCATTCACACCTAGGCCATTGTACTCAGGTGCCTCATACTCGTAGCCCAACATGTGGAGCTACATGCTGCTAGGAAGTTAAACATACAGTCCAACATGTTCATTAGTGATTATGGAAGCTGAAGTCTGTGGGTAAGACTTTGGCATCTCTATTATGTGAAAATCAGGGTCTGACTTGCTGAGTAATTAACTAATATGGTACACTGCTACATTTTCTGATTTCAAGTTTTATCCACATAACTCATTCCTTTTAATATTGCCGTGCCTACAGGACTGACCTAGGATCCCAAAATATGCCACTAGGATACGGATTGCCCAACTCAAAGATGGTGATATAATGAAACTCCACTCAAGGAACAAAACAGATGATTGACCAGCGCATTACACCTTGCTATGTGTCCAACACATAGGACCCAATCACACATCATCAGCAAACACAACACAGAACAGAAATATCAACACTTACTGGAGGTGTCTGGGTCCGCAAATCGAATCACCTCTCCAATAGTGTAGGGTGCAGGTCCACCTGTACGGCATGGAAGGGAGAAATGTGCACTGTACAACACTTCAAAATACAAATACTATGTGTAATATTAACTCAGAAAGTAAAGCCTCTCAGACATGATGATACTGCATCCTACGTACCACTGCAAACATGTACAGACCCGGGGACTCCAGTGAGTGATACACACATATCCGCACACATGCAGTGGCCCTAACTATCATGTGGTGGCAAACATACTCCTTCATTGGTGAGCAGACAAAATCATGGAGTGTATTTCTATCATCATGTGTATCCATGAGAGACATCCAAGGCCACTTTCCATGAGGACTGCAATACCAGTCACCCAGACATTGTGACTAAGACCAGTTTTAGACACACAGGTACAATGTACAGAGGGCCAGGGACAGTTGTCAGCCCTCAATTTGTATCATTTTCTTCATTTTATGTGCCACAGCTATGGTGAGATGCACCAACCATAGAGATATGAACCCGTGTGCATACTTTTTGCCAGCCATCCCAATTGAAAAGTGTCACTACAAACTCAAAATATCAGTCTAAGATGTTACCTGAGGTAAGCTATTACTTGTTACGTATGTGTCAGAATCCAGTTCAGACATGTATCTGAAAACAATTGAGGGACACAATATTTACAAAAAAAATCTGGATTTCCAATATATGTTTCCTGATACACTCACCGACCACAACTGAAACATATGTTTGAGCCACATTGCCATCATCAATTGACGTGAAGCCAGCACTAATTTTCAGGCTCCTGTTGTGTTTAGAAAGTTAGTCTATCTGTTGCGTCAACAAATGACGGTAATGTGTAGGAAAGTTGTTTACCACACAGGCAACTGTGGCTCATATCTATACCTAATTTGCACCGCATTTGTGTTGCTGTTTGACACAAAGGCGGCGCAAATGTCCAAAATACAATTGTATTTTGTAAGTTTGCGCCGCTCTTGCTTCAAAACAGGTCGCAATTGCGGTGCTAACAAAGTAGAAATATGGCCCTGTATGTTTCACTAGCATTCCACATGTTCAAAAACATTGCCAGCAGAAAATGAACAATTCAGGTTCTGTTACTACAGAGCATTTACATGTGCACATTACTCTGATTTGTACTCACCAACAGGGCCACCAATTACAATTCCCAGGGGGTCCAGCAGATCTTGCTCCCTGGCAACAAGGTCAGCCCAGCGGTGCTTCAGCTGGTGGTCATTTTGCGGTGTGTTGTATGTTCTCTGCAACACATTTGTCCACCGGAGCCTCCTTGCCTCTGTGTGATAGCCTTGGTTCACACGACCACCTGCCTCTATCATCAGGGGTAGGAAGTGGCACACCAGCCAAATAAACCCACACAGTTCCTCCTCTCCCATCCTGCCAAGACGAGGCCTACCCAACATTATTGTACCAAAAATAAAGAGGGGATAAAGGGGGACAAAGGAGAATAGAGGGAAAGTAGGACAGGAAAATGCAAAAAAAAACTACAAACACAGCCCAACTATACCCAAACTACCACTACCCACAACAGACTCCCAACACAACAAAGACAAATGTTGACAACACAACTGACCACAAAAACACTCAAACAGAATACCATAGACAGTTATTATACACAAAAAGATAATTTAAAGACCACACTGGAGACAAAATCACAAAATGCACAAAGAGACAGGTCTATACACAGCCACACAGTCAGGAAATATCGCAGACTGCAAAGTGAAAGTGAAAGTACACCTACTGTACCAATTCTGTAAACAGGATATCCTATTACATCACTTCCTGCCTCAAATGCGGTGCGTTTTTATTGTTATGCGTCAAAATATAATGCCGCTTACAGTCTGTGCGTCATTTTTTTTGACGCACATGATAAGAAATAACCCTGCATCCATATTGTTAAATATGTGTTATACTTAACCAATTTCCGGGGGGAAAGTGTGGGAATTACCACTCAGGGCCAATGGATGTTTCAGGGCATTATGCGTCATATTTTGACACATATGCATCATTTTTAGACGTATGTGCGTCTTTTTTTACAGATGTGCGTCAAAATTTCAGTCATTAACAGGGTTTTGGTCATTTCTCATTTTGAATGGGACATGACAGTTGTGAAAATACAGAGATAGGCTGAATGCACTCATATTGGGCATTACGGTGTATGGGTACATGTGACAGATCATACTACTGCGGACCATGATCCTCTACTTGGTGTACCAGATTTTCACGCATCACTGACGCAATACATGGCCAAACGTGTGGGATACAATTATGTATAACCCAGTTTGGGCATATTTTGCATCAAGAGAGGATAGCAAGGCAACGCAACTCACTACAATAACTCAAAGCCTATGGGTCAATGTGTGAATTGGCTACTACTATTGTTGTTGACCCACTGTGTAAACATCACAAGATGCATTTTTGCTAATCTGCAGGTATGCATGTGGAGGCAATGTGTCCAAACCTCAGATGCAAGTCAATGTGGAAATGAGAGAGGACATGTGTTTGTCATACACATAGCAAGAACTGCTGTGTGCACTTCCTAGCTTTTTTGGAACATAAACACCACCAATGACAAAGCATGCACTGGATAGATAGCAGACGGTTGTTCATGTCAATGTTCCAAAACTTAGCCATCACATGTACTGGAATGTTGGATACTAATTCCTAGGCACTTGTTTGTTAACCCACCATGAGTCAGGCATGGGATCATACAATGTTGGTACCGTGTTTGTGACACGTAGTCACTTATATAATACACAATTGTAATGTTACGCCACAGTTGGAGTCATATAAATGAGCCATGTCTCTACTGTGGCAGTAGAGGACCAGCAGACCAAGCAGCACGTGTTCACATATTTCCAGTGGGAAAATGCACAGAGGTGTCTGGTTTATGTCTGTGGGCCAATGCTTAGCCTATATAATTATTGGGGTCTATGTTGTCACAGTTACGTGCAGGTCTAGTCATGAGTCTGTGGAGCTATTTCCTGTATTTACAAAGTATCCTTCCCAGATCAATAGAAGGAAAGCCAATGGGGATTTGAGAACACACATGGGGATGGTCCAACCCTGTCACTGCAGACGTGTTATGAGACTGTCAACAGGGCAACCTTGGTTTGCTGACAAAGTTAATGTCTCTGGAATCTTATACCAGCAGGTTTCCAGACAACATTTGTACACAGGTTGGCCTTTAAAATTCCCACAGCATCAGGGAACATCAGTGCCTCTGTGCTGATTACTCTCACAGCTATTCACCACACAAGCCCCATCAATATGTTGGGAGCAATGTGAATCATCGTTTGGACTGTCAGGTTCCTAACATGTGTAGACATTTCATGCACAATATCTGATGTTGTTTGTTGTGCTGGAGGCACCATACCCAATCCATGCATACAGCCATGGTACACTGTCACAATTTGTCACTCATGCATACATGAGACCCAGGCAAGGGATAGGCCATGATTTGGAAATTTGGAGACAAGTTCCCCCACATGGTGCAATAAATAAACTGATTATGCCATACAATGTATTTGAGTATGCATTGTAGACGCACGTGACACAATACCCCAGGAGGAATATGAGGGTTTGGAAAGCAACTATGATACAAATGTAGGCCCAAGGAACCTTTAGGGTAACGCTAAGACAGGAGCCAGTCAGGCTCACAGGATGCAGGGTCAATCAGTTTCTAAACATTTCACAAGGTAAATACACAGTAGTCAGACTGAGAGTGGTCAAAGGAGGAACAAGACAGTGGAAATGGAAAAGTGTGTTTGTCCTGTGAATTGGAAAGTAACACATTAACCCAAGGGATGTGTTACACAGCTGATTTATACAGGAAGGCATAACAGTGTTATGGATGAAATGGCAGCTTCTATGTTGTTCCAAGCAGCTGCAAGGGCAGTGCATGTTCAAATGGCTGGTGTCCATGGAGGTGCTCACAGGTGTCTCACAAGTCCTGTAGGTGACATTCAAGTTCAAATGGTCTCCAGTACCTTTCATATGGGAAGCAATGTACAGGTGATAACAGGGCTTAGAGACTACAAGGCAGTGCATTATTTAACCTGACGTCCATGCAGACAGAAGTACAAAGACTATGGCATACCATACTACAGAGGGTAGCACACTGGATTTACATTGTGAGTCTGGGAGTGTGTAGAGGAGGGATTAACTGGGGCACATATTACCATTCCAGGAACCTTTGACAAAGGGTGGGTTGAGAGCGGGAACATGTGTGTGTCAGGACTTAGGACATGGGCTGCCATGTGCAGGGGATGTCATGTGAGCAGTGCTAGTCATACCTGGGGCACTTGTGCTATGACTTTGCTGCTTATATGGAAATCTAGTCACACATAGTCCTTGCAAAGATAGGTGATGTAACAGTTACTGCTGTCAAGGGTCTGGTCATACATTCCTGTTACTAATGCAATAGCACATCCACTGCCTCATGTATGATGTATTTTTTTCCATTGTTGACTGATGGTGTCTTAGTTGTGTGCCATATGCTGCAATGCACCATGTTGCCAACATGTATGTGTGAAATAGGTGTGGTCCTCTGCTATTACCCTTCAAATGTGACATGTACAGGATATTTGTAATTTACAGTGTGAGTGAATGTGGCTGTACACTCATACGCATCTAACTAGTTTAGCAATGTTCTGTGTCCTAATCGGTATTTCAGCAATGCTCCATGAGGCTACACTCTGATTCTGATAGTTAGAGATAATGTTATGCAAAAATGATTATCCAGACCATGATATGGTGATTAGTATAGGTGTTTATTTACATATGGTAAGACAATGGTGATGGGTGAGTAGGGTTAAAAGAAATTTTGGGCAATATGTTGTCTCCGACGCAATCCTGTAGCTGTGTTTGGATGGTCCCCCTCATGTTGATGGCCAGCATCCTCCTCTTCCTCCTCTTCAGGCATTTGTGGGTCGGGTTCATATAGGGGAATGTTCCTTCTTACACATATGTTGTGCAGGATGGCACAAGTCAAAATTATTTTGCACACCACTTCTGGTGAGTATAGGAGGCTGCCTCCAGTGATGTTGCGGCACCTGAAGCTTGACTGCAGGATGCCAAAGGTCCTCTCGACTATGATGTGTGTCCTCCTATTTGCCTCCTTATAGGCACGCTCTGCTGCAGTGCTTGGGTTGGCAAATGGGGTCATAATCCATGGATGGATCCCATACCTTTTATCAGCTAAAAGAGAAAATGAGTGAGAACATGTTGATGTAGCTTGCCCCATAAATATCACTTTGCATGGCAGTTGTTCTCTTGTGTTGTCTGTGACTCATTGGTATTTGTGTTATTGTGTGGATTCCTAGGCTTCTAGGATGTACCATCAGCACTGGGTTGTTTCCTTATCTGAACAGGTGTTTGGCTGTTGACCGGATGTCAGCAATATTTTTGGAGAGTTGCAGTACAGTGTGTACTCCCCTGCATTGTGACTTGTGAAACAGGTGTCCCTGTGTCTTTACTGGGGGTGAGATGATAGTTCCATACACAGAATCAATTTGAACGTGGTGGTAACACCATTGCATCGATGTACCCTGGGCATCCCATACAATTTGAGATATGCAATAGATTAATTTAAGCATAAGTGAGACCCTTAGATTTTGCAAGGTGACAATGTGCAAAACATCTCCGTACATTGTGAGCACTGACGTGTTAACAATTGACTATGCACTAATTTCTCATGTGTGACAAGTTCACTGTAGACCTATTTCTCTGCCCTTGCCAAGGCTAACTTGGTTGTGAGGTTGGCATTTAGAGTTTCAGAAGGTCCGTATGGCAGTACATCTGTTGTGTGTGTGTTAATTTGTCGCAATGCGTATGTGTAGGAATGTGCACTTTCAATATTGTCCCATCAACATGTGTTCTTTGCACAGTCCACTTGCTTCTTGGTAGTAGGCAATGTGGGAGCAGGAGTGATGTGAGATATTGGTACGGCCTCAATGATTGCACGTGACCTTCATTGTAGTCATCATCATGCTATGTGTGTCATGGTGTTTGACCTAGAGCAAAAAACATTACACACACCTTACACAGTACGTATTGGTTTGAAGGGTGTTGGATTGAGTGTTATTGATGTGATATTGAAAGTTTAATATTTCCAGATGTACTGCCAGTTGGGGCCATGTGTTTGTCATTGTGTTGTTTTAAATTTTCCCCTTGTCTCTGTGGAGTGGCATCAGTTGTTATTTGGAACAGTCATTTGTCCATAGGTGTGTCTTCCATTGGGTGAAGATATCAAACATGCCTAGCGGTCTCACAACCACAGTGTGTTCCTGTCCACGTGTTGATGTTGTGGTGTATGTGTTGTGTGTCATAGAGGGTTGCTGTGCAGTGAGTATATAAGTAGGTTTCTGTACTTACCAACAAGTAGTCCATTTCCATATCGTTCATCCTGGAAGTGTTGATTGATGGTGCAGTGACGGAAGATATATGAATCATGTACACTCCCAGGATATTTTGCCACAATGTTGGTGATCAATCCCCGGTGATCGACAATGGCCTGCACATTGATGGAGTGTGTGTGCTTCCTGTTGCGGTATAGATGTTCGGTTGCAGCAGGTGGCACAATGCGTACATGTGAGCAGTCAATGGCACCAAGCATGTGTGGGAAGCCATTGATTTGGTAAAACGCCTATTTGGTCTCCTGCTGCTTCTGCTGTGTGTTGGGGAAGCTGATGTGGCGGGTGTGAGTGAGATGATGGCATTGAGTACCTTGGGTAGGAAGGCGGAGAATGATGGCTGTGAGATCCCAGCAACCAGAGCGCCAGTGGTTTGAAAGGAGCCACTTGCCAACATGTGTAGTACAGCTAGCAGCTTGGTTTCTGGTGGAATGGTGCGGGTGTCTGCAAGCTGGGTGCCAACTGTGGCTCAATGTTGCGCAGCAGCTGCTGAATGGCTTGCCAGTTAAGTCTGTACCTATGAATGATGTCTTGTTGGCGGAATCCCATAAGGGTTGTCCCGGTGCGGAATATCCTCTCCTGCCTTCTGCGTTGC
Source organism: Pleurodeles waltl (assembly GCF_031143425.1). Classification (NCBI taxonomy): domain Eukaryota; kingdom Metazoa; phylum Chordata; class Amphibia; order Caudata; family Salamandridae; genus Pleurodeles; species Pleurodeles waltl. The sequence goes on along the minus strand of NC_090437.1, from coordinate 413,774,614 downwards.
CTTTGGGGTCCCTGCTGGTGTTGTAGAAGCTGTTGTTGTTGGTCCTGTGCTCTGCATCTGCGTGCATGCTGGATGAAAAGCAACTCCATGTCTTCCTTTTGGAGCTCTGCTGTTGCTTCTGTGTGCTTTCATTAAATACAGGTGTGTTAGCCCCATTTTAATGCCTGCCCTGACCCACGTGTAATTTTTTTACGCAAACCGGGTTGTGCGTCATTTCCCGACTCCATCACCCAGCTGTGCATCATTTTTACGCGGTATTATAAATAAGGCGCATGGATGTTTAAGTCATTTTTTGGACAGGAACGCCTACCTTGCATGTCATTAACTCAAGGCAGTTACTCGGATCCAGAAAATGGCGCACATGGTGGGATTTTGGCGTTCGCGGGCGTCAAAGTTTACAATATGGTGCACGGTTTGCGCCGATTGTGCATCAAAAATTTGTACGCACATTCGGCGCAAACAGAGTATAAATATGCCCCTGAAAATTTCCTTAGGACGCACTACACCTCGTAATTGGAATTATTGCAATAACCAACCATGTCTGAAAACAACAAATGGTGGATTCCTGGACCTGAAGACCTGCAAAAGAAGGGGAACAAGTCCAGAAGTTGAAAGAAGTTCCAGGCAGGACAGGAGCCCCTGCCAACCCAGAAGAGGGTGCAAAAGAAGAGTCCCTGGTTGGACGAAGACTGCAGAAATGAACCCTAGTAAGATGCCAGTGGATTCCTGCATGGTGCAGTGGATGTCCAACAACGTGAAGATGGATGCAGATGTGATTTCGTGTTGGAAATCTCCAACAAGCCTTCGTTACTACAAAATTGCGTTTTGCATCACAATGGCGCTGGCTGAACTCAGGAGGGACCTGGAGCCTCAACTCTGTGTGAGGAGGAAGAGGGGGCTCTCAGCACTTTAGAGAGTCCTCAGGACACCAGACAGCACCCACAGGAGTCCCAGAACATGGGGACAAAGGAGGTGCAAAACGCGGGTGGTACAACACTGCAAAGAAGGGTCCCACACCACCGGAGGTCAACTCAGCGAGTTGAGAGTCGCAGGATAGAGTGCCGGGGACCTGGGCCAGGCAGTACACGAAGGAATTTTGCAAATAGTGCACAGAGGCCTCAGGAGGTAAAGAAGATGTGGTGCACAAGGGTACTGTCGCTCTCAGGGAAGGCAAGGTCTTACCTCCTCCAAATTGCGTCAGCAGGACCTCAGGAAAGTCTGTGTCGATGGGGTCCACCCTCTGTGTTCCAAGGAACATGCTCATCGCTGTGAGAGGAGTCCAAGAGTACCGGTCGTCGACTTAGAAGGTGCCTGCATGAGCAGGGAAGTGACTCCGTCACCCCACAGGAGATTTCTTCGCTCCTTCTGTTGCAGGATGAAGGCAAGGAGTCCTCAGAGTGTGCACACCGTGGAAACTGTTGCAGTTGCTGGCTGAAGCTGAAGTTGCAGTAGAAAAGTATCCCTTATGGATACTTTGTTACTGTTACAGCGGTTCCTGGAGCAGGCTGTGGTTGATCCAAGGTCAGAGGATGAAGAAGTAGTTGCAGAGGATTCCTGCTGGAAACTTGCAAGTAGAATCTGAAGAGAACCCACAGGAGAGACCCTTAATAGCCCTGAGAGGGGTATTGGCTACCTTATCAGGTAAGGATCTATCAGGAGGGGTGTTTGACATCAAATGCTGGCACTGGCCACTCAGAACCCGCCAGAGTGCCCCCACACCTTGCAAAGCAAGATGGCCGAAGTCTGGGACACAATAGTGGAGGAGCTCTAGGCACCATCCCTAGGGTGGTGATGGACAGGGGAGTGGTCACTCCCCTTTCCTTTGTCCAGTTTCATGCCAGAGCAGGGGACAAGGGGTCCCTGAACCGGTGTAGACTGGCTTATGCAAGGAAGGCACCATTTGTGCCCTTCAAAGCATTTCCAGAAGCTGGGGAAGGCTTCCCCCCAGCCTGCAACACCTATTTCCAAAGGGAGAAGGTGTAATACCCTGCTCTCAGAGGAAATGCTTTGCTCCGCCTTCTTGGGACTGAGCTGCTCAGACCCCTGGAGGGCAGAACCCTGTCTGTGAGGTGGCAGCAACTATAGCTGCAGTGCAAGAGTCAGAGAGCTGGTTTGGCAGTACTGGGGGTCCATAGTGGAGCCCCCAGGATGCATGAAATTGGCTCCAAAATATTAGATTTGGAATGGGGGACAATTCCATGATCTTAGACACCTTATGTGGCCATATTTGGAGTTACCATTGTGAAGCTACATATAGGTATTGACCTATATGAAGTGCACGTGTGTAATGGTGTCCCCGCACTCACAAAGTCCCGGGAAATGGCCCTGAACTATGTGGGGGCACCTTGGCTAGTGCAAGGGTGCCCTCACACTTAGTAAGTTTGCACCTAACCTTCAGCAAGTGAAGGTTAGACATATAGGTCACTTATAAGTTACTTGAGTGCAGTGAAATTGGCTGTGAAATAACATGTTCATTATTTCACAGTCAAGCACTATACAGACACACACATTAGGCCATACACTATGAGCACTGGGGTCTTGACCAGCAGGATCCAAGTGAGACAGGCAAAAACATACTGACATACAAGTAAAAAGTAAAAATGGGGGCAACATGCCAAGAAAGATGGTACTTTCATACTGACTTCAATCCCAAAATCCTTTGCTCTCGCTGTTTTCAACCAATAGCAATGCGGTACTGTCCACCAATACCAGCGTAGCTCCACACCAACTGACCTATGCCAGCGCAGCACAAAATGATGTCACAATCACTTCTTTCAGCAATGCAGTCTCTTCACAATTGCCTCTCATACAATTACTCACACACACCTAATGCAAAATATTGTGAGCAGAAACCAACAACCTGTCTGCACACTACAAGTAGGAACTCAAACACTTCAAAGCTGTACAAGCTTACGCTTGTCTGACTGTAGCATTCACAAGTACGCAACAAGTGAAACTTAACCAGCAATTCTCACTCCAGTTGATACAGATCCACCATGCGCACCAAGGATTCCAATAATACCAACCAATAACTCACACTTACTCAAGGAAACTATTGGCACTGTCAACGATGTCTCATGACAAATACCTTACTGTAGACAATAAATTAACCAAGTGTCTTGGTCTACACTTGAGTGTTATCCTGGGATCTTAGGCCACGACAGACGCATCAACAACAACAACCGTGGATATTTTTGAGCATGAAAACATCACCTTGATTTCTAAGTCTCAATGGGACATCTCAAGGGGCAAAAGCAGAGAGGAAGATGCCTCTCCAAAGGCTCTGCATTCAGGGACTCTTCATCAGCAAAGCATCTAGGATGGGAATCAAAGCAGCATCTCCTCCATCTCAAAATCTGATCAAAATCCTACTGAGTACTGTCATATCAAAAGTTTAAAGTATTCTGATTCGCCAGAGGTATCAGTCCATGTCACTTTGAAGGGGCATCATCCAATAATAATCGATCATACAACATAGGCATTTTTTCCCAAGCTCTCCATGAGAACATCTTCCATTCGTGTGATTCCACAGTAGTTTGATACATTCTCTCTATGTCTAAACAATGGGGTCTATTACCAATATCTAGTCTTCTCACGGGAACGTAACCTAAAGGAAAGTTTGCATTAGGAAATAAATCAGCATTTGTAACACATTCACATAATGCAAACTCTGCAGGCCTCACTTATGCTAAAGCAAGAAATCATTACATTACATTAAAATAATATGTTTTAATAAATCACATGTAATTTGCAAACTTATATATTCAGCATTAGTAACACTTCATTAATATGAGTAATACATTTAATTTTAAATGAAAAAGCTTTGTTAATGCCTTTCACAGAAGTGCATTTCTCTCACTTTTGCTCACACTTTAAATTCATTAATCATTAGAAATGCAATATCAATTCACTATGTACTGTTAGTGTAGAATCTAAATTACATTATAACATCAGTTTAATCCTTCTAACATATGATTTAATTCAAATACCACCTAAGTTGAACTCTGCAATGCAAACGAATAGACATTTCAATTATGTGTCAGATCAGCTTCTAACTTCTACCCATCAGTGCATTGATTAACATAAGGCACAAACTGTCACATTCTGATGACCTTTGAGACACAAGGGACTCTACTAAAATTTAAGCTACATCAGCAGTGTCTGACCTTTGTTTCTAACTGCGCACTTGCAATCTAGTTTTAAAAAATCATTGTGTGCAGTGTTCAAAACGCATCACACTGCAGGTTGACATTTTGGATTGGGCGACCCTGTGCACCGCATCACATTGTGTGCCACCATTTTACTTTGGGCAGGCAGAAGACTTGTTTCGTCATGAAAAATATTCACAAAAGTATATTGATAAACTTACTTTACAAAACTTTTACATTCAAGCAAATGGTTTTCTTCTTTTGTACCATTTTCTTACTGTGTTTGTGTGAAACAGTTACTTTCTCTTACACTGCATAATTTCCATAAATTGTTAACAGTTTGAATATTACTACTATTTCTCACAACTGCATTCTCCAACATGTGTGCTTCATAAACATTCTCTTTAATTCCACCTCAAGCATTTTTACCAGCACCTGGAGAACCGGTTATGAAACGGCTGCAATAGAAAGAATATTTTTTCTAACTATGTTTCAAATTTAGAGGATGTCTACCAGGAAAAAAAGATTTTACTGCACACACCAGGTCCCAAGGGTTTACGGATTTACAATGAAATGGAAAAGAATATTAGATCAAGTGATGAAACAGATGTGTACAAGAATAGTCTGCAGGATTTAGACCCATATATTTCTCCTAATATTTGTGTGGCTATAGATCTTTATGATTTCTTCCAGAGGACATAAACAAATATGAAACACTAGAGGATTATATTTCAGTTTTAAGGAACTGAGGGCCTGATTACAACTTTGGAGGACAGTGTTAATCCGTCCCAAATGTGACGGATATACCACCTACCGTATTACGAGTCCATTATATCCTATGGAACTCGTAATATGGTAGGTGGTATATCCGTCACATTTGGGACGGATTAATACCGTCCTCCAAAGTTGTAATCAGGCCCTTAGTATTCCTTGCAAATTCAGAAATCTTCATGACCTACTTGTGAGGGATCAAATTATAATGCACACTAACAATACTCACATTCAAGAGAGCTTGTTGGTGTATGGTGAATCACCACTTAGGGATGTGATTGCCTTTGTCAAGAAGACAGAACTTTTGTAAAGATGTGCTGAAGCAGTGCACAATACTGTTAAAGAAAAGTCTGTGATGTTTAAAACAAGAAACGACAATCTTACGAAAAGGATAAAAAGAATGTCAACAATGTGGATAGAAGTTACAATGGAAAGAACAATAACACCGTTTTGTACTTCAAAAGAAGGAGAGTTACTGTTGTGGTAGAAATGACTATCTGTCTCATAACAAAAAACAGACATGTTCATATTGGGGCATTATTGGTCACTATGCCAGGATCTACAGGAAGAAAACACCTTCTTCTACAATTAAATTTGTGCATGAAGAGTCAGAATCTGAATCTTCTGATGTTGACATCAGGAATGATGATTCTGTATTAAGTACTGAATCTAACATAGTAGATGTTAATCCAGAAACAAACCTGTATGCAAAATTAATTTTGGTGGGGTTATTGTTAATAATCTTGTAGATTCTGGCTCACCTTATATCATCATCAACAGATTATTGTGCGGAGGAAAGAAGAGGGAGGGTACAGGTCATTGACCTTTGAATTCAAAGGCAAGCTCACAATAAGAAAACTTTATGTGGCGTAGAAGGGACCATCCCTTTTAGAGTATATTGATCAATTAACCCCAGCTATTACACTTGAACCCCAACATTCCTGAACATGTGTTATTTGTTAACCCAGACAATTGTTTTCTGAACAACTTGAAGAATTAATTACCCAAGGTTTTTGCAGGCAAAGTAGGAAACTGGTTTGGTTTTCTCACAAAATGTTACTTAAAAATAATGTTCCGTCAATTTTCTATAATGTTAGGATAATACCATTTGCAGGCAGGAAAGATGTTGAAGCTGAACTAAATAAATTATTAGAGGAACAAACTATTGTACCATTAGAAGCTTCTTAGTGGATGGGACTCCTGGTGATACCTAGATATCAGAATGGTAATATAAAGCTATGCATTGACCTGCGGGTTCTTAACCACAATATTCTAATCAATGAATTTCACAATTGGCCACAAATTGGTGAAGTACTGGCCATGACTAAAGATGTGAAGTAGTTGACAACTTTAGACCTATTGTCTGCTTATCATGAGATGTTACACCATTTAGATAGCAAATCTTTAACTGCCTTTATAACTGAGGGCCTATTTTGAGTTTGGTGGAGGGGTTACTCCGTCACTAACGTGACAGATATCTCGTCCGCTGTTCAGGCTATAGTGGAATTATATGGCGAACGGGATATCTGTCATGTTTGTGATGGAGTAAATCCCTCTGCCAAATCAGGCCCTCTCTTTGGTTGTTGCCAGTTTCCAACATGTTGTTTGGTCTTAGCTGGAACTTAATTCCATGATCCTTCCCTACACTGACCACCTAAAACAAACTTAAATGGACATCCTGCTCTGATGCTGGATTAGGACATACAAGAGGGTTGATTACTGCTTGGTTTTTATAAAATTAAGATTTGACCTTTAGAATAAAGCCAGAAACTAACCTCAGAACTGTTTTGTCTTCAAACATAATTATATGAGGAGAATTACACATTAAAGCATTGGATTCACCCAAGCATGTTACTGTTGTAATGTCAATGAAGAAAACCAGATTTAGAGATAAATATTAAGAAGGATTTTGAAATGCAGATAGCATTCATGGCATGTCCTATAAAGGAACACATCTAAGCCTCTAAAAACATGGATAGCAAACCTTCAATAGCTGTTGAAGAATTCATTGGGGAAAAGCAAACTTTAATAGATGTCTACAGTCACCTCTAAATCTGCAGCTGACAGCCCTTTAACAAAACCTCCCTGTAGCAACTGAATGATGCTTTTTTGTGGACAATGTGAGGTTGTACAAGTTTTACACCAACCCTGAAAAAAATCTATTACTGATAGTATGGTTTTCTGTTTCACTCTCTTCTTGATGCTTGTGTGGACAAAAAAACTGGAAGCGACAAGCTTAAATTCATTAACCCTACCTCTCAACTTCAAAACCAACAATTGTAGATGTTGAAGAGACAGCTGGGATAGTGAGGTTGACAAAGAGGACACAGATTCCTAGGGATAATCCACTACTTCTGTATTGCTATTGCCTCTAAAAAGGTACCCATTGATCATTGACCAAAAGGAAACAAATATTATCACCTCTGCCCTATGTTTCTGAATTTTGCAATGAGAAGAGGAAGTAAGAGCATTGGAGGCAAATAGGGTATTGGTCTACAAGCTTAACAATACATCACATTTTAGAACTAGAGGAGGGTGTAAGAAGGTGTAACATTGGGGCTTTACACCTTTAGTCTCAGGGTCTCCATATAAGCTATAGCGACCTACTGGACATTGCACTTTAGCCTATTTTGATTAACCTGATTAAACTATATATTGTACTTTAATTAATTTTAGAACTAGAGGCAAGTGTAAAGAGAGGCAACACTGGGGTTTATTCCACTCTCCACCTCATGTCTCAGTTTAGTTGTTCATGTAGTAAAAGCAATGGCCCAAAATAAGGCATTGCGGCGTGTCCACACGAAAGGCAATCAGAAGGCATGGCAAAGGAGACTGTCAGTTTCCTTGAAGCACCAACGCCAGAAATGCTGCCCATTTTGCGTCATATATTCGCTATACTAGAGAGGAACTGTTCTCTCTGAATGATGGAAAGGTAAGTGAGACAATTAGGATTATGACATCCACTATGGAATCAAAAGCCCCACAGCACCATAAAACCATGAATTATATGTTTTCCACAGCACACATGCTCATCTGCATGCATTTGAATTGTCATTTGCTAAAAAGAACAAAGAGGGATTTGCTCTCCTTCTTCAGATCAGGAGCCCGGACATTTTATGCCTAACAAAAAATTGTTTAAAGGATCATGTTGTGGGGAGGGCTGCAGTGGTGGAGGCCCTGGTCCATCTTGGCAGCGTTGTGCGCTCAAGAAGGGCAAAGTGTAGCGGTGCAGACATGATTACACCAGACACCTGGATGGATGTTAACTAACTTCCTGGTGGGAAGATGGTGTCTTTTATTTACCGGTCCTGACGCCATGGTCAGGACCAACCGGTTTATATTAGGTATGGGCCCTGTACTGAAAACCCCTTTGTTCTGTGTCCAACATGGCCTGCGCCAGGTCTCCCAACATAACATCCCTCCTTAACCATAATGACTAAACACTACAGACATGCAAACCACTCAAATGGATGTACAATCAGAGAATCAAACAAAAATGAACAGAAACAGACGAACAAGCGTACAAACTACTGAAGTAGTAGTATGTTCCTTCATGGTTAATTCTCAAACAACATCTTTGAGCCTGGATGACGCAGCTGGATTCGGGTGACAGCTGTATCTGATATTCCTGGATATTCCTGGAACGCAGATCCTGTCAGCGGTTCCTGGGACTAGACTCTCCGTCTGGGGAGTTGGCTTCTGGATTGCTTGGAGATGCTAAGTCTGTCCTTCTCTCTGGGGATCATGTGGTAGTAGTTGGCTCTTCGTCGGGAAGCGGGGAGCCTGGAAGTGCCACTTCTGGAAGATTTGGTTCATTGTTCACATCATCAGCTACCTCTGGCAGGGGTGAGCTCTAATTTCTGAGTTGTTCGATAGAAGGCCTGTAATGTTTAAAGAACACCATATTCCATGTGACTGTCTCAATGCCTTTTGTGGCAGTAATCATCTTGCCCTTCACTCAGAACACCTTCCACGCGGATAGTTCGAACGGGAGGCGGAATTTGCTTTCAAGATTCTCCTGGAGGACATCTTGTCATTGTTGATCTTCCGCTTTTGTAAGGCACTTGACGCTTTGTCTCTGAGGTCAGATGAGGATTCTACATGAGGAATGGTATCTTTTACAGGTCTGTTGAGGTACTAGTCACTTGGGCTGACCCTCGTGGTAGAATGGGGAGTTAGCCGGTATTCTCTGAGAAACACATACAGGGCAAAGTCCAGGTATCGCCCTTCTGCTACAGCATTACATAGTGTTTTGTTTAGGGTCCTCATAAGTCGCTCCACCTCTCCATTCGCTTGGGGCTACTGACAAAGTCTTTGGACTTCAATTTAGTTGGAAAAGTCTTGACTGAAAAAGGGAGGTCCATTGTCAGTGAGTAGTTCTCGAAGGAACACATGGGTGGCCATGATCTTTTCAAGTTGTGGTGGCATGTAGGTGCTACCATAATCTCTACTTCAGGATATTTGGAAAAGTCATCCACCACTACTAGCATTTGGCGTCCCACCATCAAGGAGACTGCCAAAGACCGCCCACGCTTGGTGCCAAGGAATTGATGGAATTGATGTTGTGAGTATTGGTGCCGGTGGTTCAGTGGGACCGGCTGCTTGACACATCGGGCATTGGCTGACCCTCCATTTCACAAGGCTGACCAGCGCGGGGAACCATACCTTGCTTCGTAGCTTGGACTTCGTCTTTATGACACCTTGATGTGCTGAGTGAGCTAGGTCTACCACTCGCTGTTGTAATTCCCTCGGGCTACAATGTGAGGTCCTGTAGCAGAGATCCTTTGGGCAATATCACCAGTTCATCTTTGACGTGCCCTAGAGACGTGAGGGTATGTTCTGTCTCACCAGTCCGGTAGGAAAGGTTGCGAGCTGTTTTGTCCCAGTTGCCAGATGATATGGCGGTCATTGCCAGTTGAAGGCAGTCAATATCAGTTAGGGAGATCGGTAGTGGCCTCGATCTTTCTACTACCAGTCTGACATACTCTGACATACTCTTCTACTTTGTCTGCTTCTGACTGTTCTCCTGCAGTGGCTGGTCGAGCATGTCAGGAAAGGTAGTTGGCTGGATTCTGGGTTCCGGGTTGGTAGATCTCCAGGAAACAGTATTCTTGAAGCTGGAGGATCCATTTTTCGATCCGCTGGAGTAGCTTAGATGAGGATCCAGAAAATAGCAGGATAAGGGATTATGATCAGTGTGAACTGTAAAAGGATGTCCGTAGAGATAGAGGTGAAATTGCCATCACCGCTAGTGGATCGCAATGGCTTCCTACTCAATGTGGGAGTATCTTTGCTCGGTGTCTGTTAGGGCTCTGCTGTCATACGCCACCAGGCCCACTCCCTGTTGATCTGCTTTTGAGAGAGTATGGCCCCCAGTCCTGTGGGGTTGGGGTCCACAGACAGGTATTATTCTAGTCGTGGATCAAAGTAGGCTAGCGTGTTTTCAGATCAGGCGTCTTTCGTTGCTGGGAATGCTCTTTCTTGTTTGGGCCCCATTCCCAGAGTGTGATGGATTTTGTTGGCTCGTGGAGGGGGCTGTCAAGGAGGTGAGGATGCGGGTGAAACATCTGCAGTAAGTCACCATCCCTAAAAATACTTTGCACTCCAGTGACACTGGTGGGAGCAGGTGCAGATAAAATATTCTGATCATTGTCGGTGTCAGGCATGACTCTGTGTTCAGAGAATTTGTAAACAAAGAATCTGACTTCCCTCTTTAGGAATGCGCATTTCTCTCGGTGTAATGTGAGTCTACTGTTTAGGAGTTGCTGAAAGGTAGCTCCCAGCCTCTTGGGTTGTTCCTCCAGTGTCGGGGTCTGTATCAGGATATCGTCGCTGACTTTGAGAATTCTAGGAAGTCCTACCAATACCCCTAGGATGGTGTCTTGAAGCACCTCTGTGGCACTTGACACCCCGAAGCTGAGACAATTGTATCTTCTGAGGCCTACATGAGTGTAGAAGGTGCTGATCATTCTCAATTCTGGCATCAGCTGGTGGTAACCAGCTCAGAGGTTTACCTTTGAGAACGATTTGGAGCCACTCATTTCAGACGCCAGGCCATCTACAGCGGGTGTCAAGTGTCTTTCTCACCGATTTGCCATGTGTGGGATGTGCATATCCACGCATAGCCTGACTTTTCCTGGCTGTTTGGGCTTGCAGACTACAACGATTGAGGAAACCCATGAGGTGGGACCATCTACCTTCTCGATAATGACAGCCTCTTTGAGCTTTTTTAGTTTGGGCTCGACTTTCGGGTGGAGATGAAAGGCCACCCGGCAGTGGTGTAGGTCAAAAGGTTGTATTGACTAGTTGATGTGCAGGTGTAACATTCGGTCTTTGGGACATCCGATCTCTTCAAAGAGTTGGGGGTATTCTTCTATTAGGGCATCAATAGCTGATTGATGCTCACTGAAAACGAAGATAACTAGCTGAAGGTGTTCAGACGTCTTGCAGCTTAGAAGCATTCCGGACCTTTCTTGTGTAAAGTAGACTCTTGCTTTGGTTGTGTAGTCCTCATGAGTTATGACGGTCGTGAAAACGCCATCTAGTGGCAGTGGCGTTGGTGATCCAAATGCATATACTTGAATGGCGGTAGGCCGCAATGTTGGCTGGTATGTGAGCATCCAGAAGATTTGGTGGGCCATAATGTTGATGGAGGCGATAGTGTCAATCAGTGCCAAAATTGGGTGCCCTTCTACTGTGACGGTACACTCGGGGATGCAGCGTCCCCTCCATTTTTCCCATTGCGTGGTGTGGATATCATGTACTGCGCCTTCAAAGTCATCATCATCCATGTCATCTTCCTCGTCATGGGTGTCGGACGTTTCCATGGCATGCACTTCTTTAGCTTTCTGCACAGGTTTGTTGGATGTGGACTTACAGACTTTGGAAAGTGGTTCAGTTTATTGCACACTGATCATTTCTTACCTTGTGCCGGCAGGTTCCTTGGTGTATATAGGATCCACCACACCAGTGGCAGGTCTTTGGTGTTGGGGATGACTTGGGGCAAATTTTCTGCTTGTCTGACGGGGTGGTGGCAACTGCGTTAACTGGTTCAGTTTTGATGGGTTGTTGAAGGGAGGCTTCCATATGTGCTGCTCTTGCTTTAGATAGTTCCTTGGAGTGACCGAGCATCAATATGTTAGCCATCGATATTCCGGGTGTCTGGAGGATGTTTTCCCGCAGTTCAGTGGAGGAGCCCCACTGTATGAACTGAGCCGGGACTTCATCTTCTGTGTCTTGCAGGATGCACGTGCTGGCCAGCTCTCTGAGTTGAGTGTAGAATGCGTCTACCGACTCCTCGAATTGTTGCTGACTTGGCGTAGTAGGAGTCGCTCATAAACGGGATTGGCGAGTGGTTTAAAGTGAGTCTTGAGAGCTTGCTTTAATGTGTCGTACGTGTATGGCGGTCCCCTTTCCACAAGAGACTTTGCGATCTTGTGTATGGCCACACCTCCTAGGTACAGAAGCATGGGGCGCTTCCTATCTTTTTCTATGGCCACTGCAGCATAGTAGGTCTCCAGACGGTCTAGTCAGTCCTTCCATTTTCTGCAAGGGAGGATGGGAGCCCATTGCACATGAACGGCTCAAGATTGGGAATTAATGCCATCTTTGTTTGTTGCCAGCTGTGGGTAAGTCACGTGCTTGCTGGTGTCACAGGTTGAGCTGAGCTGTCATTTGGTGTTGGCCAAAATGTTGCATAGCTGCTTATGTTTGCCCCCACCCCCTCGCTCTTGCCAATGTGGATTCCATCCCAAAAGTGATGGTGGTGGGATGCAGAGTGGGTGTTGGCGGGTCTCGGTCTTTGTCGCCAGTTGTTGTGGGGAAGACCCCGAGGCTGCAGTAGTGGAGGCACTGGTCTATCTTGACAGCATTGTGCGCTCAAGAAGGGGGAAGTGTAGTGCCACAGAAATTATTACACCACACATCTGGATGGGTGTTAACTAACTTCCTGGCGGGAAAGTTGTCTTTTATTTACTGGTCCTGGCGCCATGATCAGGACCAACAGGTTTGTATTAGGTAGGGGCTCTGTACTGAAAACCCCTTTGTCCTGTGTCCAACATGGACTGCGCCAGGTCTCCCAACATAACACATCCGGCCAGCCATCCATATGTGGAATCATATAACCCAAAAGGAAAGAGCAACAGGCTCAGGCAGAACCCACTCTGTCATTTTTAGCTATATCTTGACCATAAAAGTTTTGAAGTTATAAACTTCCATCTTCAAAATCCCTGCTTTTCACATTAAGTACTATTGGACAGACATGTTATTGTACCACACTCCAGGCTACATTTCGATTTTTAGCTCCAACCTAGGTGACCTAATTGCATTGATTTTATTAAAATGAAACAATTTCAGTTTATTGGGACCCTTCAATATACGGGGGGGTGACAAAAATAACGGTCAGACCGCAGATTTACATCACTCAGTGTCTGCTTTAAACAGTAAACAAGTGGGTTCACCCACACATGAAAGGCCATCTGATTGATCTTACCTTTATTTTTTACTATGAATGACACGCTGAGAGAACCACTAAAAGTGGTGAGGTCACACCACTGTGCCATCTCATTTACTATAACAGATGACAAGTAGAGCCATTACCTACTAAAGAAAGGCAGTAATTAGGACGGGACGATCCTGGTCAAATATTTTGAAAGCTGCTCCCTTGATAAATACCCTTCAGCACAACAGTGCACCTACAAGCAACCAGGAAAATGACATCTATAAACAAGTGGAAGAATTCAACAACACGGTCAACAAGGCACTAGATTCAATTGATCCGCTACAAATTTGGCGCTGAATTAGCATAATTTGTTTTGACGCTAATTCAGCGCAAACGTAACTCCGTATTTATACTTTGGTGCTACACATGTCTATTGCCAAAGTTCTGGAGTTAACGGTGTTTTATAGATGTGAAAACCTACCTTGCGTCAATGAGATGCAAGGTAGGTGTTCCCATCCAGAAAAGGACGATATGGCCTTTGCGTCATTTTTATCCCCCCGTGCTAACATCCAGCACGGGGGGGACGGGGGCCTTAAATAATGGGGCTAAGCTTGCTTAGTGCCATTATTTAACACCTGGGTATGGTCAGGCGTTAGGGGACCTGTAGGCTTATTTCCATGGTCAGAGACCATGGAAAGTGCCCACAGCTGCCCTTCCCTGGCCCCAGGGACACCCCCACCCACACCAGAGGGACACCACAGGATGGGGGACCCATCCCAGGTAAGTCCCGGTAAGTATATATCTATTTTTTTCTATTAACCCGCTCGGGGGCCCTGACTTGGGGCCCCATGCACGGCACTGGCCCCACTGGCCATGCCCAGGGGAAATTTATCCCCTGGGCATGGCCACTGGGGTGGTGGGCATGGCTCCTGTTTTTACTAAGACAGGAGCCATGTCCATGGGGGGGGTGCCAGAAGATGGTGCTACACTGCTTAGAGGACATTTTTCTGCCCCTTAGCACCACCCTACTGCCATCATGTGTGTGCCGTATTTAAAATACGGCGCACCATGGCGCAGGGTAGGGGGCAATATAGTCATTTTTATGACTCTATTGGTGTACTCTGCAGAAGTAGCGCCAAACTGTTGGCACTACTCCTTCAGAGTACATAGGGGCCCATTCTAAAAAATGAAAGTCCCCTTTTAACGCCAGCTGTTGAGCAGGCATTAAGACTGACGTAATAAATGGCGCAAGGAAATCCCATAGATTTCCTTGCACCATTTTACCGGCTCCCCTAATGGGGGAACCCCCCTTTGTATACATTATGGCTGGCACAGGTATAATGTAGCCCAAAGGGTTACAGGGTGGCGCAATGCATTTGGAGGGATTTTGGCCTCGTTGGGCCACATTAAGGTCAAACTAAATTACGTTAAAGCAGTGCAAGGTGGCCCTAGGGGCCTATAAATATGTCCCTAACTTCACTGTGAGTTCATTAACTATCTTAGGCGGGCATGGATCCAAAGGTGCTCCATATTTTACCTGGGCAATGAATCTACTTGTTATGTCAAAAGTTAGTAAGGGGAAATCAGCAAAATTTACCTTATACCGTGGCGTATTAAAGGCTGTTTGTGGAAAATTGATGGCTATATCGAACTCTCTATACACAGACTCTGTCTTGTGTTTAAAAAAGGTTGCCAGCCTCTCACAGAGTTCCTGACTTGGAGGATTGCTCAGGGGAGAGGCTGGATTAGAAAGAGTTTGAGCAGATTTAAATAATTATTTTGAAGAAATCGATGCTGCTTTAATATTATTGGAGAAACATTTAGATTTTTCCTTAACAATGAGGTGCTTGTATTCCCCAATAGCTTCCCTGTAACTGCTTCTCTGGTACTCACTACAGTCAGCCCGCAACAGCCTCTCAAGTTTACTCCATTTTCGTATCATACCTATGAGTAGTGGAGAAAACCAGGGAGCGTAGGGTTGACTCCTATGGGGTTTACTGATTTTAATATAACATGTTTCAAACGTTCCGAATTCAGCTAGTCATGGTACTTAACTGTTGCTGTATTGGATTCATTGCCTAATTCCAGGTTCGTAAGCCAGGATTTGCTTATCTATTTATTTCCATAGTCTTACTGTCTTGCACTGCATCCCATAGTCCAGCCTGCTGGGGACGAGGGCCTGACTGATGGCCCTTCTGGTGTTGATGGGGAGCCACCTGAAAATCTTTCGTGGCATGCTTAGGGTGTTGAAGCAGGCGAATGAGACTGCGTTAACCTGTTTCTGCATGGATAACTTGCTGTCCAAGATGATGCCGAGGTTGTGGACGTGGCCTGTCAGGGGAAGGGCTGAGTTAAGCAGGCCACCAGGCGTCATTCCATGGCGAGGTGTTGTTTCCAAAGATGAAGACTTCTGTCTTGTCTGTGTTGAACTTGAGACATTTGTCCTTCATCCAGTTGTCGACGTTCATCATACATCTGCGGAAGTGACTGTGGTGGTGAAGGGGTTTTCTGACAGCAAGAGGCTGAGCTGGTTGTCGTCGGCATAGGAGATGATGTTGAGTGATGATGGTGGGATAATGCACAAAGAACAGGAGGAGTGGCCACCAGAGCTTGCATCACCCAAAAGGTGTTGCATGCTAGGTGCCCCCTCCTTTTTATTTTCCTCCATCTTGCATGGTTGGAAAATAGCCTATCAGGGATAGTGAAGTGACCTCTGCCCACAGGAAGTGGTCACATAGTGGATGTAGCCACCCTAAGGTAGATGGCCCACTGGTCACTAGTAGGAACTCCCCTAAACACCCACTAAATGCAGTATTTAGTGGGTACCCCTAGACCTGCAGATCTGACACAAGGACACAAGAAAGCCTGCCACAAAGATGACCCAAGGCTCGAGAACTGCATTTCTGCTGCACAAAGAAAAAGATGCCAAACCCTGCCTGCTGCACCCAGGACTCGACAATGCGCTGTGAGTGAAGGAGGGGCAGGAGCCCTTTAATTTTGCAAACGCGCACCCGCCGTCGCGGAAAGCGCCGTGAGTGAAGGAGGGGCAGGAGCCCTTTAATTTTGCAATCGCGCTCCCGCCGTCGCGGGAAGCGCCGTGAGTGGAGGAGGGGCAGGAGCCCTTTATATTTCTATCGCGCTCCCGCCGCCGCGGGAAGCGCTGTGAGTGAAGGAGGGGCAGGAGCCCTTTAATTTTGCAATCGCGCTCCCGCCGTCGCGGGAAGCGCCGTGAGTGGAGGAGGGGCAGGAGCCCTTTATATTTCTATCGCGCTCCCGCTGCGCGGGACGCGCGCAGGCGGCGCCCGGGCGAAGCCCGGGCCAAGGGCGGGCCCGTCCTTCGCCCGTCATCAAGCGGAAGAGGCCGGGCTGGGCCCCCCCCCTAACGTCTACTCCTTCTGCCTGTGGTAACTCCATCGGGGTGCTGTTTCAGATACTCTGTGAGTTTGTTATCAAATATGGGGAAAAGAAAGTCTAATGTTCAGAAGGGGGAAGCTGGGTCCAGCTCCCTTCAGTCCTCCATTACTAGTTATTTATCTTCTGTGATGGGGGCCATTGAATCCGAACTTGAACATGTAGAAGAAAGGATTAGGGCTGTCCAAAGTACTGTTCAACACCCCCCCTTGGAACCTACCGTCCATATTTCCACTTTTCCAAGGACTGGTCCTTCATCACTGATCTCGCCTCTGAATACCAGCCAGTTGGGCGCCGATACACTCCCCACTACCGACCAAATCAATTCTTCTCTCCTTTTAGCTATTCCTCCTCCTGAAAGCTCTTGCTCTCAGGCCGATTCTCCCCCTTTGAAGAAGAGGAGAGCCGGGAAAAAGCTCAAAAATACAAAAAAGGCCCCGGGCTCCAAAAATAATCTACCTACCTCCCCGGCCCATAGTGACCAACCCCCAATCACCCTGGTCTCCTTCCCCGAATGCCCTCCGAGTAAGGATGCTCCTGAAGATCTTTCTAGTTTTATTGACTTGACACTCAAATCCTTTTGCGCAACTCTTGAGGCAAAAATTTCCACCTTGATCACTAGGAAGCTCGATTGCTTTTGTAACGACGTGACCAGGTTTTTATCTAGTTTTTTAAAACCAGGTCCTTTATGCACGGGAATACTTCATAGCCCCGAACCAGCCCATCAATCTACTCCTCCCCCTACTTTGGTGTCCCAAGGAGTAAGTAATTTTTTGCTTGATCCACGAACCGTCTCTGGTCAAGGATCTTTCGCTGACAACCCTGCATCAGGGCCGATAAGGGAAGTGTATTCCTCTAGGACGCATGACAAAGGTCCTACTAAACTTACTAACCATGCAGACTTTTTACATTTACCACCTGCCTGCAACCCGTACGTTCTGGTTCTCTCAAATGTTCCTCCTCTGGAGTGCTCCAAACAAGAAGATACCCACTCCCTAATTAGAAAAGCTGGTCACTGGTTGAACTTCAATTTCAAACCTAATTGTTTCCACAATGATAAGATTCTCATGGCCCGAAGAGTGAGGAGGGTAGGACATTCCAAGGTATTGGAGGAGGGAGACTATGTTGTTTTAAATTTTGCTAATCCTCGTTCAGTAGACAATTTTTTGACCAATTTGGACTACTGTAAAATGTCAACTAACAGGATTCAAATACATCCCCTGTATCATTTTTACGACCCTGTGCTCCTACCAAACCGCATTGTCACTAATTCTAGTATTCGTAGACCAGATTTTGAAAGGCTTCATTTACAGGTAAATGTACCCTCTAGCAACCGGTTCTCGACTCTTAGTCACCTTGACGTGAACGATTGACTATCGGTGACCCACCCCTGTTCTTCTAAAAAGGAGAGACCGAAGGCTGGGAATGTCCACGCTGAATGTATCTGGGACACAGGAAAGCCTGATTTGGACCTGAAAGCTCCTATAAATACTAAAGTTCTAATGTCATGTCCTGTGTCTAGACCATTAACTCTGCTTAGCTGGAACATAGCAGGGCTGCGATCCAAATCTGACAATTCGGACTGGAAGAGCTTCATTTCCTCCTACGATATAATCTGTCTACAGGAGACCTGGTCCAAAGATACGTTCCTCCTGAACGGTTTCACCTCTCTGTGTCGGCCGGCATTAACCTCCCAGATGGGGAGAGCTAGTGGCGGCCTTTTAGTTCTCGTTTCCGTACATCTTCCGCTTTTAAAAGTGTCTTTAATCTGGTCTTCCCTTTATTTTATGGTTGTCCTAGTCTCTATTTGTGGCCAAAAGGATATCCTTATTTTAAACTTTTATAACAATATCCCTCGGGGCCTCCTTATGGGTCATCTGGAAGAGGTAACGGACTTTATAGATTCTTCACATGCTTTGCAGAATAGTGATCTAATTATTATATGGGTGGGCGATTTCAATACTCCTCTGTGCAGCAAAGAACACATGGACCTTTGTGCCTTTCCTGCTGAGGGCAGAGAGTCAGTAATTCATTTTAACCATACATCTGAAGGAGATGCCTTAAACCTTTTTACTTGTAAATTTGACTTGGTTCATGTTACCGAGAAATTGGCCCCCTACGCCTGCAATATACCAACCTTTACAGGGAATTTGAGGGGGAGTATTATCGACTTCATACTTATCAGCTCCTCTGATTTTTACGTAATTCAAGAATTCAAGATTACGCCCCACTGTGCGAGCGATCATAACCCCCTTAGCATTATATTGGACCTAAAAATTATTCAGGCACCCAATAATAAAAGCTTGAGCGCTGCTACTGTTTATAATCCAAACTGTGGCATACGTTTAAAATGGGACAAAATAGATCCAAAACTTTTTAACCAGGAAATTGTAAGAAGTAGGTCTGACTCGATTCATATGTGTCTCTCCCAGCAGTTAGATTCTGACCGCATAGTGCGTGAATTTGAATTTTTAAGCACTGACATTTCACGCGCCTTGGCGGTGGACAGGCCTGCGAAGGGGCCGGCGGCCCACAGATGGTTCGACTCTGCGTGTTCATCTGCCCACAAAAAACTCAAAGATGCACTTAAAGCAGTTCCTCTCTCCCGTCAATTAGTTAAAATAGCCAGAGCTGATTATAAGGCTGCCATTGACAAACGGAAATCAGAAATTAGGTCCAGGGCCTGGGGCGATCTTTTGGCTGCATCTGAGCAGAAGGACACTTCTAAATTTTGGAAAGTGATTAATCACTCCTACTTTTCTGGTCACCACTCTTTGGCCGATGACTGTCTTATTGCTGAGGACGTCTGGTTAACTCATTTTAGGAAAGTCTTCTGTTCAGGAACCTATGAGAATTCGCATGTAAATCCTTCTGCACTTTTCAATTTAGATTCCAAAACTAAGGCCCCAAACATTATTTTTGACCTCCACGAGGTCAAAAATGCTATTAATAGATCAAGGCAGGGAAAAGCTCCCGGCCCCGATGGGGTTCCCGCTGATCTTTTTAAATCAGAAATTGATCTTTGGGGTCCGCTAGTTACAAATGTTTTGAATAGTGTGGTAAACAGTAACGTGCCCCTTTCATGGAAATCGGTCATTATTGTTCCTATCTTCAAAAAAGGTAATAGACAAGATCCTTCCTGTTACAGACCAATCTCTCTTATTGATTCGACGGCAAAGATTTTAGGTAGTGTGATCTTGTCCCGGTTAGAAGACTGGGTGTCCGAGGCCCAGATTTTATCCCCTATTCAATTTGGTTTTAGACCTGGTGTAGGCACAGTTGAGCAAGTTTTAAACTTGCAGCTGATACTCAGCAAATATGTGACAGTCAAAAAAGAGTCTATTCACATGGCTTTCATTGATCTACCATCAAAAACCAACTAAAAGAGGGGTTTGGAAAAAGGGAGATTTGGATAGAAAAATCCTGGTCCTGTGTATAGAGCTCCCAATACATGTACAACAATTGATCTAACCAATGCCTTTGATATGGTTAATAGGTCAAAGTTATGGCAAATTTTGGAAGCCTTAGGCTGCGATCCGCCTCTATTGGAGCTTATTAAACGCCTACACACAGACCTAACAATTTCTGTTCAGGTCGGCTCACATGGGCAGAGAACCTCCCCCATCCCGTCAACTAGGGGCGTAAGGCAGGGATGTATCTTAGCCCCTTTTCTCTTTCTGATTTATATAAATGGGCTCTATGATTCACTTTTAAAACATGCAAAGGACATACCGAAGATGGGTCAGAGACACCTTCCAGTTTTATTATACGCTGACGATGCAGTTTTAATTGCCCGTACTGCAAACGGTTTACAGGGACTACTGGATGTATTTTACGATTTTATGCTGAATCTTGATCTGAAAGTAAATTACCCCAAGACTTTTGTTATGACTTGTGGCCCACGCAATACAAAGTCTAAACTATTTTCTATGGGAGGGCACACTCTTAATAAGGTCAAAGAATTTTGTTATCTAGGCATGTACATGAGTTCTTCTTTGTCCTGGAAGACACACATTAATTTTAAGCTCCAACAGTTGATAAGGAACAATGAAGCAATTTTTCGCTTTTCAAATAAACTAGGTCACAGACCCCCTGCTCAGTTGAAAACTCTTTATAATTCCAAATGCACTGCATCAGTCCTTTATGGGGCAGGCGTCTGGGGCTATAATAAAATACCGTCTCTTCAGAGTGTAGAAAATAAATTCCTGCGCAGATTATTGTTGGTTCCAAAATGCACCGCAAACATAATCTGCCATGAAGAACAGGGTCTTTATGGCTCCCCTACTGCTCTGGATCAGATGTTGGTCAAACCCTATGGCAAGTTTGGTCCAAGACTGTATCTCTGATTGTCTTCAATTGGAAAACTCAAATAGGATTCCCTGGCTTATGTTTCTGCAAAACTCCTTTGAGAACCTAGGGCTTAGATATATGTTTGATGATCCCCATCTGTTAACCACAAACTCTAGGTCTGTTTTGAAGTCTACTTATTCCAAGCACATATCAGAGCTGAGATTTTATAGTTCCCTGAAATTGAAATCTTTCGATTCTTATTCTCGGATTGTGACTGTTCCATGCCTTGAACCCTATTTGTCTTGGTTTTCAAGTTTTAGAATAATTTCCTTTTTAACACTTTTTAGACTTAATCTAATTCATTTTAAGGTAGCTTTCCCCGAACCATGTTTCTGGAAAAAGGATTTACCACTTTGTCCCTGTGACTCCAAATCAACCCAGAGCACTTTGCATTTTTTTCTTTTTTGCCCTTTATATGCTGCACCTAGAGGGGCCTTTATTTTACCCACGTTACGTCTTTTTAGACCTATTCATTATAAGGAAGCCCTGCTATACCTTCAGAGATTGCCTAATATCCAAATTTGTCACCATGTATTAGACTTTGTCACAGCTTCTTTACGTATTAGGAAAAGGCCTACTCCTTTTTAAATATTTTATGTACGTATAGTATATCTTTTTAACGCTAACATTTGTACTTTTCTGACTTTGTGATTTTTAATCATGTCTAGTATATCTATCTATGTATGTTAAAGGGTTTCAGATTGGATATTCATCTGGTGCTTCCAGTAATGGTTTTAAAGTTTTATTTTACTATTTATAGATTGGGAAATGTGTCTTGGTTTGTACTTTTATGGCAATTGCCGAATAAAGTTATTTGACTGACTGACTGACTGACTCGACAATCGCCACTGAAGGCTGCATGGATGTTAGAGGGCCTCTACAAAACCCCAGAGGACTTCCACTCTTCTGAAAATCATCAAGGATCTCCCCCAAGAGTGAAGGCATCACTCTCTGCAACAAAAGACCCAACGACCAATGAAGTCCAGTTCTATGACCAGCTGCTGACCAAGCAACCAGACACCACAGCCAGACCACATTTCACCTGACAGACCCGGAGGACAAATCCTGCAAGAGTGCCAAGTTTGGTAACACTGTGAGCTCCACTGGCTGAATCGTGCAATAGCCCAGGGTACTGGTCACTCAATGTCAGACACTTAGAAGAAAAGT
This sequence comes from Pleurodeles waltl, assembly GCF_031143425.1. Classification (NCBI taxonomy): domain Eukaryota; kingdom Metazoa; phylum Chordata; class Amphibia; order Caudata; family Salamandridae; genus Pleurodeles; species Pleurodeles waltl. The sequence goes on along the minus strand of NC_090437.1, from coordinate 413,752,327 downwards.
TCCAAAAGGACCAGGAAGCTCTGGTCAAGTGACTTCAGGACATGTAAGAACCACCCCCCAGAGTGGCCCTGCTGACCTGCAATCCACCATCAAAGTGACCTGCCTCCTGCTTACATGGGCACATTTGCGCATAGCTCCTGGCTCACCTATCTGCTCTGCACCCAGGCTCTGCACTGGAGAGCAAGCTGTGCTCTGAGGGTCCCCCATCCCTTATGACTGCTGCAGTCCAAGGAGGCACACCGGACTCACCGTGAAGTCCACCTGTTATTGCTTTTCCAAGTTGTCCCACACAGTGGTCCTGCACCAGCTCCAAGGACTTTTCAGCAGCTCTTCCTGCCAAAACTGGGAATCGCCTAAACTCCTCCAGCTGGCCCCAGGACTTCTTGATGACCTCAACCTAAGATCAAAAGGAGACAACAGTAAACACATTGCCTGCTTTTATATTCATTTTTAAAGTTTTCTCCCATTTATCTCTAGGGTGCTTAATTACGCACAAAAAGACTCTTTTTTTAAACTTTGAAAAATCCTAATTGGAAAAAATACTTTCCCAATTGTGATGACCTTGGTCTTAAAAAATGTAAAGAAATCAGAAGTATTTTTGTAAATTGGTCTCGAGCTATTCCTTTGAGTGTGTTTGTCTTCATTTATTGATACGGAAAGAACAACAAATGCTTTGCACTTTTCCAAGATTGGCCTAACTGCTTCACCAAGCTACCATTAGAGCAATAGGTGGTCTAGTTTTTACCTCTGTAAAACAACGTGTGGTTGCCCGGACTTTCTGCACAGTGTACCTGGGTTTGTGCACTACATAGAGAGCCAGCCACGTATATTTGGTGGCATATTTATACTTGTTTTGCGCCAAATTTGCGTCATTTTCTTTTACGCAAATTTGGTGCAAAACTAACTCCATATTTATACTTTGGAGCTAGACCCATCTAGAGCCAAATTTATGGAGTTAAAGTCATTTTCTGAACGTGGAAACCTAAGTTCCGTCAATGAGATGCAAAGTAGGCGTTCCCATACAAAAAATGACTCTGACCCATCGAAGAAATAGGGACGACGGAGACTGTGTCGTAATTAATTTTGCCAACCCATGTTCAGTTGATCACCTCTTGGCAAATTCAGATTGTTCTTATTTCCCAGATAAAGGGATACAAATCCACTCGTTATGTCATTTTTACGACCATTCCCTTTTTCCTCAATGTACCAGTGTTGTCTCTAGCTATCACAGCTTAGCTCCTGTTAGGCCATAAGTGTTGTAAACGTTCCCACTAGCAATTGTTCTCTCCCTGTTAACTTTCTTGACGAAAATGATTGACTTAAGGTTATCGCTAGTCCGGTTCACAAAAATCTGTTGAGATTAACGACTATTGATGAACATGACGAACTTGTACAGGAAGTAAGAGTGAAGATTCCTGACAGCTCCCATTTAAACAATATTGATAGATTGGTGCCACACTCAGGATCAAAGCCTCTATCCTTGATTAGCTGGAATATTGCGGGGCTTCAATCTAAAATAAACAACCCGGACTGGGCAGTGGCGTAGCGTGGGAGGTACAGGGGGGGCCGGCCGCACCGGGCGCAACATCTTGGAAGAGACTCGAGTGCTAAAATACACGGGTTAGGGGGCGGAAATTACTTGCTTTGCCCCGGGTGCCCACGGGTTAGGGGGCGCAAATTACTTGCCTTGCCCCGGGTGCTGACAACCCACGCTACGCCACTGGGACTGGGTGAGTTTTATATCATCATTTGACATAATCTGCCTACAGGAAACTTGGTCCCAAGATACGTTTTTTCTGGATGGGTATACAACTCTTTACCAGCCGGCAGAAACTTCTACAAGGGGAAGAGCACGTGCAGGTCTTTTTATGTTCATATCTTTACGTTTACCATCACTGAAGGCTTCCTTAATTTGGTCCTCTCCTTATTTTATGATTGTTTTATTATCTATTAGGGGGTGTAAAGGTATTTGGATCTTAAATGTTTATAATAATATTCCACGCGGTCTCCTTAAAGGAACGTTAGAGGACGCTGTGGATTTTATTGATTCCTCTATTGAATTGCAGGACGAAGATTTAGTAGTATTATGGGTCGACGATTTTAATACATCCTTATGTTGTCAGGAAAATTTAGAATTGTGCGCTATTCCTACTGAAGGCAGAGAATCGTTAATTCATTTTACTCATTCACCTGAAGGAGACGCTCTGAACTCCTTCTTATGTAATTTTGATCTGGTTCACGTCAGGGAGAAAATGGCACTAGATTCTCTAAATGTTCCAATGTTTACAGGGAATGTGAAGGGGAGCACCATTGATTTTATTCTTATTGGCTCCCCAGATTATCATTTAATCTGTGATTTCAAGATAATCACTCATTGTGCCAGTGACCACAACCCTCTGTGTATCAACCTTGACTTAATTATAGATCAGGTACCTAGGGATAAGGGATTGAGAAGAAATACTACTTTTCACATAAACTCTGGTTTTCGTTTGAAGTGGGATAAAATAAACCCAACGATTTTTAATCAAGAAATCATAAGATCTAGGTTTGACTCCATTAATGTATGTTTATCTCAGCAGCCTGACCATGACCATATCGTTCAAGAATTTGAAATACTTAATAATGCCATTTCACATGCCCTCGTGGTGGAGAGGCCTACTAAGGGCTTGCCCGGTCATAAATGGTTTGACTCTGCATGTTCTATTATTCACAAAAAATTTAAAGATACCCTTACATCAGCTTCTTCCTCCAGTCACTTAATTAAATCAGTCAGGGCTGAGTGTAAGGCCACCTTGGAAAAAAGGAAATCAGAGATAAGGTCTAAGGCATGGGAAGAGCTTCAGGCCGCGTCCGATTTGAAGGATTCTTCAAAATTCTGGAAAGTGGTCAATCATTCCTATTTTACGGACAGTAATACTAAGGTTGATGATTGGTTTATGGTAGAAGAAGTGTGGTTGAACCACTTTAGGAAAGTATTTGATTCAGAAAATGATCTCCAGATCAGGGAGGATAACATTAACAATCGGACTAATATAAACCCCAATATAAACACCTTAGATATTTCATTTGATCTACATGAGATCCTTGGAGCCATAAATCACTCAAAACAAGGGAAGGCCCTGACGGTGTCCCCATTCACATTTTTAAATCTATGCCTAATCTTTGGGGCCCTCTCGTAACAAACGTTTTAAGAAGTGTTGTTAAAACCAATATACTCCCTTCTTGGAAACTGGCAATTATTATCCCTATTTTTAAAAAGGGCAATAGGCAAGACCCTTACTGCTACAGACCTATATCTCTGATTGACTCCACAGCTAAGATTCTGGGTAGTGTGATTTTATCTCGCCTGGAGGATTGGGTGCTACAGACACAGATTTTATCTCCAATTCAATTTGGTTTTCGACCCGGTTTTGGTACAGTGGAGCAAGTATTAAACTTGCATCTAATTCTTAACAAATATGTAATTGCCAAAAGGGAGCCAATTCATATGGCTTTTATTGATCTATCCAGTGCATTTGACTTGGTAAACAGGGAGAAGTTGTGGAAAATCATGGAAACTCTGGGATGCGATGTGACTCTACTGGATCTCATAAAGCGCCTTCATATGGATTTAAAGGTGTCAGTTCAGTTTGGCCCATCAGGACAGAGAACCGCCCCCATTTCCTCTTTTAGGGGAGTGCGACAGGGATGTATTTTGGCCCCCTTTCTTTTTTTGATATATATTAATGGGCTTTATGATTTTTTGAGAAAAAATGGGAAGGATGTGCCAAAGATGGGTCGGAGATTGCTCCCAGTTTTACTATATGCAGATGATGCTGTACTTATTGCACACACTGCAAATGGTTTACAAGGCCTGTTGGATCTTTTTTTGGACTTCATGTTAGACTTAGATTTAGAAGTTAATTATTCTAAGACATTTGTTATGACATGTGGCCTCCGAAATACAAAATCTAAAACATTTACTATGGGGGCAATATCATTAATAAGGTGAGGGATTTCTGTTATCTAGGTATGCATATAAGCTCTTCTATGCTTTGGAATACTCACCTTAAATTTAAGACTCAGCAAATGTCAAGGAATACTGAAGCGATTTTTCGTTTTACCCGTAAACTAGGCCATAGACCGTCTTCTCAGATTATGACGCTATATAACTCCAAGTGTGTCTCAGCAGCCCTATATGGGGCTGGAGTCTGGGGCTACATTAAAATACCCACTCTCCAATGTACCGAGAATAAATTTATGCGCAGATTATTGATGGTACCTAAGTGTATAGCAAACATCATTATCCACGAGGAGGTGGGCCAATGCTTTTTAGAGGACACGGTCTCAATTGCCCCCCTTTTTCTGTGGATTAGATGTTGGACGAACCCAGCGGCAAGTCTTGTGCAGGAATGTATTACTGAATGCACACAGTTGGCTAACTTGAACAAGATCCCCTGGCTTTCGTACTTGCGATCATCTTTTGATAAGCTGGAGCTTAGGTATATGTATGAAGAACCGCAAATGCTAACTACAACTGCAAAGCCCCTGTTGAAAGCACGTCCCTCTGAGCATACTTTGCACATAAGACTTTATAGCTGTTTTAACTTGAAATCTTTAGATTCCTTACCCAGATTGCTACGGCCTTACATATTGAACCTTATTTGACTTGGTTTTCATGCCCAAAAATATATTCTCTTTTAACTTTTTTTAGACTAAATTTGATCCATTTTAAGGTGGCCTTTCCCAAGCAGTGTATTTGGCAAAAAGATGTACCACCCTGCCCTTGCGATGCCAGCTCAAAGCAAAGCACTTCTTATTTTTTTCTCTTTTGCTCTCTTTATGCCTCCCCTAGAAATATTTTCATTTTACATATTTTACGCACCTCAAGACCAATCCATTATAAGGAAGCTTTGATATATTTTCAGAAATTACTAAATGACAAAATCTGTTTTCAGGTTTCAAATTTCATTAGATCATCTATTGCTATTAGGAACCGGTATTAATATCTTGTAATTTATTAATCTTATTTCATGCTGACTTTTAAATTTTATTCTTATGTTCAAAATTTTATACCTTATATATGTGGTTTAGGATAGCTTTTATTCCAGAGGAAGAAAGGTTTTTATTATATTTTAGGTTATTTAAACAGTTTTTAGTATTATAATGTACAAAACTTGTAAACGATTTGATAAGAACATTGGAATATCTGTGAAAGAGGAACTTGGATAAGATTATTCTGCCATCCTTTTTTCTTGGAAACATATGTAAGATGTGTTTTACTTTTTTTCTGTCTGCTTGTTCTTTCGGAAATTTGATCTTAATTTGTACTTTTATGGCAATTGCCAAATAAAGTTTTTTGACTGACTCTGACCTTAGCGCCATATTTATCCCCTGTGCTAAAATCATGCACGGAGGGAGGAGGGGTCAAGAAATGGTGCAAAGCTTGCTTTGCACCATTTTTTAACACATGGGTCAGGGCAGGCATTAGGGGACCTGTGGGCCTATTTCCATGGTGAAACACCATGGAATAAGCCCACAGGTGCCCTCCCCTGGCCCCAGGGATACCCACACCAGAGGGACAGCAGAGGATGGGGGACCTCATCGCAGATAAGTATAGGTAAGTATAGGTAGGTATTTTTTTTTAAGTGCCATTGGGGGCCCTGAAATGGTCCCCCCTACATGGCACTGGGTGTAATGGCCATGCCCAGGAGACCCTGATCCTCTGTGCTGGCCATTGGGGTGGTGGGCATGACTCCTGTCTTTTCTAAGACAGGAGTCATATGGTATGGATGGTTTTGCGTCAGAAAATGACTCTAGGCAGGTTAGAGTCATTTTTTCTACTCTAACCTGCCTAAAGTCATTTTTTGGTGCAAACCCCTCCCCCCTTCTTCAATACCGCCAGCCCCACCCGACTAGCGTCATTTTTCTTTACGCTAGCCTACCCTTTGCACCGGCTTGCACCATTCCATAAATATGGTGCCCAGTTGGTGTACAGAAATGGTGCAAGCCGGTGCTAAACTTTTTGGTGCAAAACTGCAGTTTTGCACCAAAAAGTATAAATCAGGGCCTTGGTGTCTCAGTGGTGGGATAAAGGCTTTGCATTTGCTGATACCACTTTGTTAATTTGTGAGCACATGAATAACTCTCCAAATTGCCTTTAGCTTAATTGCATTTTTTCAATTGGCTAATATTTTTGCTAATTTGTAAACAACATAATAGGGCTTTGGTTAGATCGATACAACAATAGTTAGAGTTAAAAGTCCTTACTTTAGCTGGCCTTATCCAAAAGGAGTTACAAATTTATAAAAAGTCCCAACTTTAGTAGCATAAAACATGTCAGATTCAGAGAACCAGAGCCAGGAGCGCGACCTGGCCCCTTACATGGTGTATAACTATGCCCAGTTAAGGAAACTCTGGAAACTGTACAAATTCCATACTGGGAACATGCTAAAGTTGACCAGCTTAGGTTTCTGGTAGTTCAGCATGAAAATGCCCACTCCAGAGAGGAAATAGATAGTGAAGTCTTTGGCGGAGAAGATTATCCTGTTGTCAATGGGGATGAGGGTAGCTCCTCTTCCCCTAACACTGGTGAACCCACAAAAGAGGACCTGTCTCTGGCCAAGTTGACCAAAAGACTGGCCCTGGAGGCTCAGCTTTTAGAAAAATAAATAAAAATAAAAGAGTTGGGCTTAGCACTGATCTCTGGTGACAGCATATCAATAAATAGGGAGGAAGAAAGGCCTTTGAACCTAAAACTCCCAAAAGGAGTTGTCCCACCCTGCTAAGAAGGGGATGATATCATGAAGTGGTTCACTGCTTTTGAAAGTCTGCCTTGGGTGGGAAATAAAAAAAGAAGCACTGGGGCACTCTGTTATGACAACTGTTCTCAGGCAATTGCAGGGATATTGAGGATATTGGTCTTAAAAATGTTTTTTGTAAATCAGCCTTGAGTTATTCAATTGAGCGTGTGTTTTCATTTATTTATACTGTGAGTACAACAAATGCTTTGCACTTCTCCAAGATTGGCCTAACTGCTTGACCAAGCTACCATACAAATTAGATCATTAGTTGGACTAGTTTTCACCTCTGTAAACCAGCGTAAGGTTGCCCAGACTCTCTGCACAGCGCGCCTGGTTTTGCATACTACATAGAGAGCCAACCTCCTACAAGAGAATTTTGTGTTCCCGGTGTTTGGTGAGTTGCTAGTTGATTGCCTTTTCGAGAACCTTCACCGGAAAGGGGAACAGGGAAATGAGCTGGTAGTTCTTTGATTCTGCTGGGTCAGCAGAAGGTTTCTTTAGGAGGGGACTCACTTCAGCATGTTTCCAGTCCTCAGGGAAGGAGTCCATGGTGAAGGAGGCATCCAGGACTTTCTTGAGCTTATCTCTAATCATTTTGTTCCTTAGGTTGAAGATGTGTGGGGACAGGGGTCAGTGGGTGCTCCCGAGTGTACGGAATTCATGATCGAGATTATGGCTTGGGCTGTGAGAGGGTCCCAACCGGTAACCAGGTGTTCAGAGTTTGTGTTCATTGGTGTGAGCAGGATGATACTATTGGCAGCGGGGGTTGGGCTTTGAAGTTTTCATAAATGGCTGACATTTGATTCCCAACTGGTGGAAAAGGTTAATGCACCAGTGCAGTAAACTAGATACAATCGCATCACTGTGAACCAAGTACTCAATTTTGTCTCCTTGCACTAACCTTCCCAATTTCAGGCACATTGGTGAACCTGACTAATCAATGTTGGAGTCCTAGGAGAAAAGTGTAATATCTCCATAAGACGTCAGTTTGATCCGTCAGAGGTTGCACAGTTTGTGACTACCTGCTGTGGCTAAGTCTATGGAAGACTTACTGGCTCTGCTGTTAATGATCGGTGATTGATTTGCATAGCTTTTTCATTTTCCAACATATCTCTTTCAATTAGATTCTCAGTCATAAATAGACTACTGAATCTACTTTGAGGGGCAGGGTGAAAACATTAAGTGAAATGTAGAACTAAAGAAAGATACTGTAGGCATTTTGAAACTTGATTAGCCATGTGAAATTGAATCACTGGATTGTTTGTGCTGAATGTGATCCCTATATCTCTGTAACCAATTATTAGCAAAATTAATATTTTTTTATTTTTAATGAAAATTCTGAAATATTAGATGTGGTTAAAGGAAGTCAATAACCACTCAAGTATATACACATACACTCTTTTTATTGGTTTTACCAGTAAATCAAAAGTAGCACTTCATCAAATAAGGAGCATTATTGTGTATCAATATCATTTGAGGAGTTCAGGTTGACAATCATTGCAACTGAAAGGACAATTAACCAAGGAGCACCAAACATTTGTCTAGTGTCCGAGACTCTGACTGAAGCCTGATATTTAGCATCAGCAAGGGTAAGCAGGTAAGTATATTGACCAGTTGAGAATCAGCCAAGGCCACTTTCAAACAACTTTGCCCAGATAGGGGGCCCATCCCAGACTGAACTGGACTGGAAGAACTTTCAAAGCATTAGTCCTTCTACTTTGAAGTTGTAATAATATTAATTAAAGAAACTTTATTTCTGGCCCTCTAGAGTTCTTAATATTCCAATGGTTTTGTCCTGAAGAATTTTTTTTAAAGTGATATCCCGCATAATAGGTTATAACATGTCTACAGGATGTAATAAGGGGTGTACCACAAAGCATAAGATGTTTTTGCAAGGAAAATACCAGCAGTGCACATTGAAGTATGGGAATCATAGTATGTTCCTCACACTAGCCACCTTCATTGGGAACTCTATCTATTGAACTTATCAAGACTTTTTTTTTATTAAAGCTATTTAAAAAAAGGAGTTGGGCAATGAATTGAATGTTCATTTAATGAGAAGCATTTTTGCCTCTATAATTTCTGTATATGATTTAAATATTTGTGTTTTCAAATTGTTTGTTTACTGGCAGTACACTCAGTAGAGGGAGCACAGTTCAGCTCTTAGTTGTGTTGTGTTTTAACTATTAAATATAGATACAAAAAGAATAATTTTTGCAAGCAGTTAACATAAGTCTGTGTGCTTGTTGCAACAATAAAAAATTCACTGATTCATTGATGACTGTGGCACATGATCATGCAAGTTTCTTTGGCAAGAGGCATCCTATATCCTGTTGCCTGATCTGCATCTTTTGATGGCTCATATCATGCTTTGGCTCACAGAGCCAAGGCAGAACCCTCCAAGGCTGTCAATGCCCACCCCCAAAAAAGTACTGTATACTATGCCATTGGTGTCTATGTAAGACAATACCCCATATTTGAGTGAAACATTTTCACATACAGCTAAAGTATCTCATCACGTTTCACCTTTATTCCTCCAAGCAGCTACAAGCATCTCAGTATCAGCCACACCAACATAATTTTGTGGCAGTCACTTCCTTCTCGGGGGCACTACTGCTACCACATCCATGGGCTATTTCCCCTTCTGCCCCAAGCCCCCTTTTTGTCTCTTGTCTCTCCCTTTTACCCATCCTCTTTGTTCTAAGAAGATGCTCCAAGGATCCCCAACATCTTCTGTGAATGGGTCAGCAGGCTCCTTCTCACCCCTTCCCCTGACTATGTTACTGTCTTCTAGTTGCGTAACCTGGGACTCTGCCCCACATCTGCATGGTTTGAATTACTTGCCCACGGGTGAAAGGACTGAGTCCAGCGCACCATCACTTGAGCAGAGGATACTAAGATATTGTAGCCCTACACAACCCACACAGCATACCTGCTAATCTTGTGTCCGTGCTTTCTGGGTTACTAACAGTCCTTTCATGGGTTCAGGAACACAGTGACAATTGAAACCCAAATTTGTTCTTTAGAATAGCACACTTGAGCAGAGAACTAAGAAAATACAATACAGATATTTAAAAATATTTAATTTCAATAGTCTCATCCTGTTGCTTAGTACATGAGTAATAAACACACAGAATATAATTAAGACAGTAGTTATGCATGTTGCTAACATGAAGAATACAAAGAACAGTTCTAACATAATTAGAATGTTCTTAGCAGCCTACCACCCTAAAACCACTTCTGTATGCAACACTACAGGAACAAGGAGTGCCTAACGTGCCTCTATCATTTCTTGGGTGCACTGTTCTGCTTTGCTTCAAACTAAGGGGAAATCAATGCCAAGGAATGCAGCACTCCTAGTTTGAGTAATGAATTTATTAAGGCACTTCCAAGATATCAAATAAAAGCACACACAAATGTAAATATGAGCATTTAACTTGAATGCAGTGAAACGTGTAAATGCTCGAATACTCACAGCAGTTAAAAAATTACAGGCATATAAAGTGCAATACATCAACAATGAATTTATGCAGTGAACAGTTATATGTATATTTATATAAATATAAATATATATAGTTCTACGTGCACAGCCAAGCTAGATAATTAAGAATAAAAATGCATCACCATGGGGATTGAACTGTTCATCCTTGTCAGCATCATCAAGCCAGGGAACCCTAAATGACTGAGGCAGGAGGTTTTCCCAACATGGGGTGTTTCCTGAACTGTGCGTCCACGTTCAGATGAGCTCCCTCTACCTCAGTGAAAGCCTCCCCACCTTATATACCTTAAACAAACCCAAGATGATGATTATGGCAACCTTCCCCTCCCTTCACGTAAGTTATGAAATTCAAGTGCTGGCTGTACTCGGTTTGCGTCGAAAACATGCAAAGGAACGGGCCCTGCCCTGATGTGCATTCCAGAGACAGAGCTGTACCTTTCTCTACTGAAAACATTCTCACCCTAGTACACTCTTATCACCTCCACATCCCCTACAATATGTTCCCTGTTCTGGTGAGAAGAGCGAAAACACCTTCAGTGTAGAAAACAAGCTTTGTGGAAAAAGGATGGAGTCGGTGGTCAAATACAAATATCATTAAACTCCACCCTTTGACCAGTGACTCTCATAACATACTGGTCTAAAACTAACCCTTTTTGGTCTAAACATTGCAATCATGTTAGGTATACATTGTGCACAGCAACATAGCATTATTGTAATACAAATTACTATGGGTATTCCACCCAAAATCAGGCAACAAGCTAAATAACCAGTCCCACCACCCTTTATCTACATCTTGTTTTACTCCCTTCACCAATTGATGTAAATCTTCACTATGGAACTTGAGAGAGGTGGAATGGTCTGACAAGTTGAAACAGCACATACCCTCAAATTCAGAGCAGCCATGATCGTGCTTCAGGAGCAAGTAGTCAATAGATGCCCTGTTTTGCAATGCAGCTTTTCTAGTGCCTTGTATATTCAGTAATAACTCAGCCAAAGCAATGTAGGTATGTTTAATATTCTTGACCATCAAACATGCTAACGTGTTAATAACTTGAGTATTATAAAGAGCTAATCCCGGAATTCCTCCTAAAAAAATACTTAGGCTCATTTACTCTGATCTAGATGATCACTGAATTTCAGAGTCACAGTCTTCACTTAGTTGAACTGTTTCTCTTATATGTCACATATGATACAGAGTGAAATGGAAACATCATAAGTCCTAACCACGTAAAAGCACACAGTCCTCTAGTTATTTTGGCAGGAATGTACATATAGGTGGTGTTTCCACAAGAGAACAACCACCCCGCTGGTAGTTTAATGTGCTTGATGTGACTGGCGGCAGTCACAATGTGTTGGCAAGACATGCTATTATTCATGTTTTTACACGTTTTATCATTTCTTTGGGGACACAGTACTTGTTGTTTCCATGGGATCTCTTGAGGAGACTCCATTGTTGCTTCAAGGCACGCACACATAATTTTGTGAGTGTCCCAAGTTATGTTGTAGCAGACATCACCGGTAGTAGAAATCACGTGTGTTACGTTATCCCATTTATCATCCGTTACCTCTTGGCAAAACCTACAATACTTGTAGGGGGTAAAGTGAGTCAGTACATCACTTACTTCTACTGCTCCATCTTTGTTGGGGGCATTAAAGATTTGCAGCAAAATGCAAGCAGGAGTCGGTATGGAGACTAAACACTGAAATAATGTCAACAGTACTTTTCATTTATGTCATGCAGAAATCCGATCTGTTGAGCGCGGTACGTGCCAAGTGGATCCAAACTTTCTCATTCTGCTGCAGTAAAGGTGTCGATCGGCGCAGTCGGTCAATCATTTTGGAACGGAGGGCTTTCGGTCTCTCCTGACCCCATACGGACATGCCTGAACTCCGACCAGGTAGCGCAATCAGCACAAAGACACCTTGCAGTATGATCTGTAAAAGAGACAAGTATGATCATTCTCGCAAATGACATTAATCAGCTGGCACATGTTCCCATTTTTCCTGTCCTGGTTTCATGACTAATAACACGTTGTCCCTGCCTTTTGCTATAACTGCTGCTGGTTCAGGAGGATGATTTGGGTATTCGACTCACATCTTAGCACCAGGATTTTTGTCAGCTGAGCCAAAACATTCCTCCCCACGCACTGTAAGAAGGGCTGGGGCAGCCCCTTTTTAACTATTCCTCCATACACTGGAATAATGATAATCTGAGCAATTCTGTCTCCAGATTGTATCATCAAATCAGTGTCTCCACTGTTCAACAGAATTACTTTAAGTTCCCCTTGGTAGTCTGCATCAATCACTCCCCCCAAAACCTGAATACCTTTCAGTGGCAACCAAGATCAAGGAATAATCAATCCATAGTGCTCCGGGGGAATATGTATTCCAACACCTGTTTCAAGAAGCGTCATGTCTCGTGGTTTTAATCTGTACATTTTCAAAGCATGCAAATCAAGACCTGCAGATTCTGGTGTTCCTCGGTATGGAGCTAAAACTCCTGGTTTTATTTCCCAATGCATGATTGTGTTTGTTGCTACACGGCGTTGTATCTGTAACACTGGGGTCAATATTTGCATTAAAGGGCACTATGCATTTGTCAAAGGACATTTATTCGAAATTTGGAGGGCCTCTCCAGTTTCTCAAAGTTCCATCAGATAATTTTCATAATTGGGCTTTCAGTAACCTGTTCATTCTCTCAATCAGTTCTGCAGCTTGTACGTAATATGGAATTTGATAAATTCATTCTATGTTGTGTTGCAAACAATAATCTTGCACCAATTTCTCCCTGAAATGTTACCCATAATCACTTTGGATTTGGAGTGGGACATTAACAAGCCCAATGTTTTTAAGGTGTTGAACTGGGTAGCGGGTTTACATGGGAACCAAGCAGATAGCCAAAATGTGAGAAAACAGGGCTGATTGCAGAGGCCCCCTAACTTTTTGCCCCCATTTTCCACCTTTTGCTGGTGTTTTCCTGACTCTGATGGTGCCCTGGGTACTGCTAACCAGTCCCAGGGCCTGTGCTCTGTGTAAAATGGATATGCAAATTAGGCTAATTATAATTGGCTAAGTTAACCTACCTATAAGTCCCTAGTATATGGTAGGGCATGTAGGTTTAGGGACCACAGCATAGGTTGTGCACCCATAGGTGCACTGCTGAGGTGCCCAGTGTCATTTTAAAGGCAGGCCTGCCTTGCTGGCTGCTTTTAAATTAAAGTTATATGCAAATTCGACTTTGGAATTAAAAGTAGTTCCAAAGTCTTAAACTACCTTATTTGTACATATAAGTCACCCCTAAGGTGTGCCCTATGTGCCCCTAGGGCTGGGTGCCATGTAACTATAAGCAGGGACCTTATAAAAATAGTTTTATAAGCCCTGGTGAGGTAAAAACAGCCAAATGTGTTTTTCCCTCATTGTAGTAAATGGCCTTCATATGCTAGAATGGGGAGACTTTATTTTAATTTTTTTAAGTCTCCTTAAATGATGCATACCAAGAGTTTGGTATCAAATTAATTGTTGTAATAAATCCCACAACTTCCAGTTGTGGGATTTAATATAACTTGTTCAGGTAAAGAGTTTTAAACTTTACCTGAAAAGTTGCCAATTTCAGCCCTGCATTGTTTTTGCTGCTGTGCTCTGATTGGCCAGCCTGAGCAGCTTGGCCAAGCTTCCTTGATGAGGTGTGAAGTGGCCTGGCTTCACACAAAGGAATGTGCCTGTGGGAAGGAATCTCCCCTCAGCAGATGGTGAGGCTGGAAGGGGGAGGGCTGCCAAACTGGTCTTCAAAGGCAGAGAAGGACATTTGGAGCAACCAGCAACACCCCCACATCCTGCAACCCCAGACAACTAGGTGCCCCCTTGATTAGATTAGGAGAGGGCAGGAGAGGGGTGTGTTTATGATTTTTAGCCACACCAGTGGGTGGGCTCAGCCAGATGTAACCTCCAAAAATCAGATTCAGCCATGATGGATTTTTAGAGAATGTTGCCTCCTGGGATTGATTTTTGCCACACTTCCCAGGAAGTGGTCATCACAGGGGGAATGACCCTGCACCTGATTGGAGAACCAGGACCCCCCTGCTTTTCACCCAGGAGCAAGGATAAAACTGGCAGACCTGCACCCACACCTCAGTTCCCTACCACATCCAACAAGGAAGAGCGACAGAAGAAGAAGGACTGCCCTGCTGGACCCCTGGCCTGCACCTGGAACCTGCACTCAGAAGGACTGCACCAGCTGCACACTTGGGCTTCACCACAAGAAGGACTTTGCCTGGCTTCAACTGGTTCAAGGAGGGACTCCCTGTTTGCTACAGGTGAAAAATTGCTAACCAGAGTCCCCTGCACCAACTCCTGAAGAAAGCGACCAGCTGACCACTGTACAGTGGCCAAAAAGGAGTTTGCACCAGGTGCATTCTGGGAGTTGTAATCCGCACCCCCCAGGACCATCTCAGAACTTCTGGACCCCTGGGGTGAGCTGTGGACCCCAAAAGAACCTTAAAAGGACATCTGGGAGAAGCCCCAGATGTTTGGAGAAGTTTGGAGAATTTTTGTAAAAAAGCTCCATAAAGGGACCGACCTGCCGCGGCAACTCTAGCCGGCTTGCCTCAACTGCGACCCGGCCTGATTTGCTGGTTCGTCCCGGTAAAGAAAAATCTCCGAAAAAGAGACTAAGGGGGTCATTCTGACCTCGGCGGTAAAAGGCGCTTTCTGCCGGTCAGAAGACCGCCATAACACCGCCGCGGGCGCGGTAAACCGCCACGGTCATTCTGACCCGCAATTGGCAAACCGCCAAACACCGGACATCCACAAAAGTCCGCCACACCATCGGCCAGCGTAAAACTGGCAATGACCAAACCTCCACCGTCACGCCAACAGAAATACGCCCATGCCATTACGACCCACGAATCCACGCAGTGGTCTTTCAACCGCGGTATTCCATTGGCGGTACACACCGCCTCGGTCAAAATACACACACCTTTACAAAACACCACCACATTGGACAATTTAAAATACACACACCTGATACACATACACACAACACTCCCACACACCCAATACTATATAAAACACACACCCACATCACCCACAAACCCTTACGATCAAAAAATCTGACAGAAGGCCAGAGAGAGACAGCACAGAATAGAGAACACCATCACACAGAGGCAAACCACACCATCACCCACACAATATCCACGCACAAAACACCACACACCACCACACTAACCACACTCTACAACACATACACCACCCCACACCTCATCCACACCACCCCATGGCACCCCAAAGACACCCCCGGTTTTCAGACGCTGAACTCCGGGTCATGGTGGAGGAAATAGTTCGGGTAGAGCCCCAGCTCTTCGGGACACAGGTGCAGCACACCACCATTGCCAGGAAGATGGAGCTATTGCAAAGAATAGTGGACAGGGTCAACGCTGTGGGACAGCATCCACGAAATCGGGACAACATCAGGAAGCAGTGGAACGACCTACGGGGGAAGGTACGTTCCATGGTATCAAGGCACAACATCGCGGTGCAGAAGACTGGCGGCGGACCCCCACCTACTCCCCCAGAATTTACAGCATGGGAGGAGCAAGTCTTGAACATCCTGCATCCTGAGGGCCTCGCAGGAGTAGCTGGAGGAATGGACTCTGGTAAGTCCACCCTTCACCACTTCATTCCCCCCACCCCACCTGCATGCCAAATCATACCCCCACCCTCACCCCCACCCCCATCACCCCAACTCCTTGCAAATGGCTCACCATCACAACCCACCCATCCCAACACCTACCCCTGCATGCGTCCACAAAGCATGGACACCCATCACCAAAGCATGCCCACTGCACATACCCATCTCCCCCACAAGCCACCGTCACAACAGCCCCCACAAGGGAATTCCAGCACTGGGGTACACGGGCACCCACCCATTGCACGATATGGCACACACAGAAGCAATAACCATACTCCTATACCCCTGCAGGACCCGAACGCCACCACACCGCCCAGGAGGGTCCAGAAATGTCCATCCCACCCCCAGAAGAGGCCACCAGTGATGACAGCAACTTTGTCTCCCTGGACCCAGATGACCAGCCCGGCCCATCGGGGACCTCGGGACAGTCGGTTCCCCTCACACAGCCACAGGCCGCAGCAGACCTAACCCCCTCTGGCAACACCAGCACAGCTCCCACCCAGCGGGCCCATGCCTCTGTCTCCAGGACACGTCAATCAGCAGTGTGTCCACCACTACAGGGCACCCAGGTTAACCCACCACCCCAACAACAACAGGGACCTGGGGGCAGTGGTAGTGGGCACACGGTCCAGGGGACAGAGGCCCAGGGAAACAGGGAAACTGGGAGGGCTGCTGTGCGACAGGGGGGGGAACAGGCCCAGGGAACCCACTCTCCAGAGGCCCTCTCCTCCATCATGGGAGCATACCACCACTCCCAGGAGACGATGGCCACGGTCCTGGCCAGGTTCCAGGAGATCCAGGCACTGCAGGAGGAACAGTACATGGGGTTCAGGGAAGAACTCCGAGGCATCAGTTCCGCAATGGGGACCATCGTCGGGGCTCTCAACCAGATTGTCACCACATTGCAGGACCATGTGGCACCACAAAGGGCCCCTGTCACTAGCATGGACCATGAACAGGCTACCACCTCCGCCAGTGCTAGTGGACAGGAGGCCCCCACACAACAACAGGCCACCAGAACCCCACCCCCTGCAGAAGAAGAACCACCCCGCAAGCGGGGCCTGAGATCTCGGAAGAAGACAGAGTAGGATGCCAAGACCCCCGCCAGCAAAGGATACCCCCTGATGTCATCCCACTGTCCCACATTGTCACCCTGTCCAACCTTAAACTGCCCCTGCTCCATCCTTCCACAGGCATATGGACAATGCACCTGTGAGACTGAAAATCTGGACTCTGCCATGGACATTCCTCCACCATCACCCATCACCGATTTTTCAACCATGTCCCAGAATTGAGCACTTTAATAAAATCACTTATTGCACCAAAAAAATCTGGAGTCTGCATGTATTTTGAACAAATGTATTAGACATAACTGTACCAAAATGTCCAGTTACATTGTGATGACAACATACCACTGTCACACAGCTGTAGTCCATGGGGAAACAAAGCAGAGGTCACGCAGTGGGGCCCACATCTCTGAAATTGGAAGGGAAAGTCACAACTCAGTTAACATACACTGGGGGGAAACTCAGACAGTAGAGAGGCAGGAGACTGTAAGTAATTGTAAAGTGCCGGTGTTGATTCTTACCTGTGTGTTATTGAAAATACTGTAGTATCACTGTGTCCCTGTTGTCTGTGTCGTCCCCGTCGTCTTCCTCCTCTTCACTCTCCACAGGCTCCACAGCTGCCACAACACCACCATCTGGACCATCCTCCTGCAGGAAAGGCACCTGGCGACGCAAAGCCAGGTTGTGAAGCATACAGCAGGCCACAATGATCTGGCACACCTTCTTTGGTGAGTACATTAGGGACCCACCTGTCATATGCAGGCACCTAAACCTGGCCTTCAGGAGGCCGAAGGTGCGCTCGATCACCCTCCTAGTACGCCCATGGGCCTCATTGTACCGTTCCTCTGCCCTGGTCCGGGGATTCCTCACTGGGGTCAGTAGCCACGACAGGTTGGGGTAACCAGAGTCACCAATTAGCCACACACGGTGTCTCTGTAGCTGTTCCATCACATAAGGGATACAGCTATTTCGCATGATGTACGCGTCATGCACTGACCCAGGGATCTTGGCATTTACATGGGAGATGTACTGGTCAGCCAAACAGACCACCTGGACATTCATCGAATGATAACTTTTTCTGTTCCTGTACACCTGTTCACTTTCTCTGGGGGGTACCAAAGCCACATGGGTCCCATCAATTGCACCAATGATGTTGGGAATATGTCCAAGGGCATAGAAATCACCCTTCACTGTATCCAAATCGCCCACCTCAGGGAAAACAATGTAGCTCCGCATGTATTTCATCAGGGCAGACAACACTCTGGACAACACCTTTGAAAACATAGGCTGAGACATCCCTGATGAAATGGCCACTGTTGTTTGAAATGACCCACTTGCCAAAAAATGGAATACTGACAGAACCTGCACTAGAGGGGGAATCCCTGTGGGTTGGCGGATGGGTGACATCAGGTCTGGCTCCAGCTGGGCACACAGTTCCTGTATAGTGGCTCTGTCAAGTCTGTATGTCAGTATGACATGTCTTTCTTCCATTGTCGACAGGTCCACCAGCGGTCTGTACACGGGAACATTCCTCCATCTCCCTCCTCGCAAGTCCCAGCGGACGGTGCCTAGGAAGGACAACATGGAGCACAGAGTCAATCAACCCACAGGTACGTTCCCACAGCTTGCACAGTACACGATTCTCTATGCATTGAATGGCTTGTATGAGTGGCGATGCAAGGCCTAGGCCTGTGTGACGCAGTAGAATTTAAGCCACGTTGGCCCTTGAAATGGCGGCTGATTGACCTGTGAAGTGTGACAATGGGATGTGAGGTCAATGCGCTGGCGTGGCACACCGTGGCGGTAGGCGGTCGAAGACCGCGGTGCAAAGCCCCATTGGTTAACATTCAACCCTATGGGTTTCAGGAGCCAATGACGATGTGCGCCGGCGGTCGCGGTACGCACCGTCGCGGGCGTGACCGCCATTTTCTATCTGCTTAATCACTCGAGACCTGATCATCCACAGGAGAGGACCTATACTGCAAGTGCTGCTGTGACCTCGGTCTGGAAGAGACAATGGCTGCTGCGACTGGGGAAAGGGACCCTGCCTTCACTTCTGAAGAATTGGAGAAACTCGTGGATGGGGTCCTCCCCCAGTATGCGCTACTCTACGGTCCTCCAGACCAACAGGTTAGTACACTGGGACCATGCTTTACGACCAATGCCTGGGTTGAGTGGGGTGAATGAACGATGGTGGGGAGGGGAGCGAATGAGGCATGCATCAAACGACAGATGAGAGCATGTGCCACATGGCAAGGGTGGGGATGGGGGGCCACTCACATCGAGCATGCAGAAAATGATGATATTTTATTTTCTCCCCCTGTACATGTCACATAGGTCAGCGCCCATCAGAAAATCGACATTTGGCGTGCCATCGCCAAGGACGTCCGGGCCCTGGGGGTCCACAACAGACGGGGCACCCACTGCCGCAAGAGGTGGGAGGACATCCGCCGCGGGAGCAGAAAGACCGCGGAGGCTCTGCTGGGGATGGCCTCCCAACGTAGGAGGGGTGCCACTCGTCAATTGACCCCCCTGATGTCTCGGATTCTGGCGGTGGCCTACCCAGATTTGGATGGGCGCGTGAGGACATCACAGCAGACACAAGGGGGTGAGTACAAGCACATTCTGCTATCTTAGCGCGCAGTGGAGGTGTCTGGGTGGGGGAGGGGGGCTGTGGGTATCCCTAGGCCAGGGCACTTTCTGTAGGCTAGTCCCACCCGTAAGGCATGGCCCTGTGCCCCCGCCCCCCACCTCTGTAGGGTGCCAAGTACAGCTATCCATGGCCCTGTGTCACCTATGTGTGCAGTTGTCGTCTATTGGCTTGTAGGCCAAGGCTCACTGATTGAGTAGTGTACCCCAAGTGCGCGGCATAGTGCAGGGGGCTTCTGTGTCTGTCCTCTCCGCCAATTGTGTTGCCAATGCATGCACTCAACATGTCTTTATGTTCCCCCCCCCTTTTATTTGCTGCTCTTCCTGTTCATGTGTGCATTAGCATCATCTGGCGGAGGAGAAGTGGCATCGGAGCACGAGGGAGCTGCATCTCACATGGCCCCGGAGGGCCATGCAACGGACTCTGATTTCACCAGTGAGACGGAGGGCGAGGGGGGCTCCACAACGGAGACACGTGGAGACATCAGCGACACAGACACATCCTCGGAAGTGAGCTCCCTTGTGGTGGCGGCAACATCCGTGCCCACCGCAACAACAGGAACAGCCGCCACCCAGCGCACCAGCTCCGCCCTCCAAGCAGCCCCTCAGCGTTCGCCCCGTGCCCGCTCGCACACGGCGGCCATCTCCTTCGCCCCAGGCACCTCAGGCCTTGCCCCAGTTACCCCTGCTGCCCTCAGTGAGGAGGTCATTGACCTCCTCCGGACGCTCATTGTTAGGCAGTCTACCCTTTTGAATGCCATCCAGGGGGTAGAAAGGGAGGTGCACCGGAGCAATGCATACCTGGAGGGCATTCATTCGGGTCAGGCTGCCCATCAGCGATCGTTCAACGCTCTGGCCTCAGCACTGACGGCAGCCATTGTCCTTGTCTCCTGCCTCCCTCCTCAAACTCCCTCCACCCAGTCCCACTCCCTTGTTCCTCTGCCTATCCCAGACACACCTACAGACCAGCCTGCACACACCTCAACACCCAAGGTCAGCTCATCCAGATATAAGCACCACACATCACACAAGCATTCACACAAGCAACAGCCACATGCAGACATACCAACAGCCACTGCCTCCTCTGTGTCCCCCTCCTCCTCGTCTCCCTCCTCCCTCCCTGTGACGTCTCCACTCACACTTGCATGCACAACATCATCAGCCACTACGTCCATCACCAGCACACCCACCAGAACACTCCGCACACGTGCAGTCACCACCCCCACTGCCATTTACACGTCCCCTGTGTCCTCTCCCACTGTGTCTGTCACCCCCTCTTCCAAACCACACAAACGCAGGCAGCCACCCACCCAACAGCCATCCACCTCACGACAGCCTCCGTCACAAGCACTTGCACCCAAAGACAGCACACTTGACTCTCCTACAACCACATCCTCTTCCTCCACTCCCATACCCACTGCACCTACCCTTCACATTGCTCCTAAAAAGTTTTTCATCTCCAATATTAACCTCTTTCCATCACCTGACTCACCCCCTCCATCTCGTAAGAGTCCAATCAGCACCTCAGCCACCACAACCCCTGGACCTACAAGGACCATAGACCAGGGATATTGGAGTCCACCACCTTCAAGGGCAGCTACATCAGCCAGCAGTAAAGGGACAGCCAGGCCACCCCCTGGGAAAAAATCCAAAAAGGAAAGGCCCGGCGCGAGAGGACAGAGACGGCAGCCTCCACAGGCACTACCCTGGCACCGTCAGGAAGTGGGGTGCCACCTGGCACATCTACAAAGGGAGGCAAGGGCCACAGAGACTCACGGAAGGATGGCAAGGGCAGCACGGCAGACAAGTCCGGCAGCAGGCGAGCTGCCCAGGAGGGCCCAACCAGCCCCATTCCGGGTGTGAAGGAGGACACCCACGGGCACAGGACACCAGCACAGGAGGGCCCCGCAAGCGAGAAGTCGGATGGCGAGTGAACACCATATATTGACCGGATCTGGTGCCCTGGAGACACATGTCAAGCACCGCTGAACAGGGCCCTTCAAGACAAGCACCGCTGAACAGGGCACCGCCGTCTCGGGAACCGCTGAACAGGGCCCTTCAAGACAAAAACTGCTGAACAGGGCCCTTCAAGACAAGAACCGCTGAACAGGGCCCTTCAAGACAAAAACCCCTGAACAGGGCCCTTCAAGAAAAGAACCGCTGAACAGGGCCCTTCAAGACAAGCACCGCTCCGCTGGGCCCTTCCTCTCAAGCACCGCTCCGCTGGGCCCTTCATCTCAAGCACCGCTCTGCTGGGCACCACCGTCTCTGCACCGCTCCGCTGGGCCCTTCATCTCAAGCACCGCTCCGCTGGGCCCTTCATCTCAAACACCGCTCCGCTGGGCCCTTCATCTCAAGCACCGCTCCGCTGGGCCCTTCCTCTCAAGCACCGCTCCGCTGGGCCCTTCATCTCAAGCACCGCTCCGCTGGGCACCGCCGTCTCTGCACCGCTCCGCTGGACCATTCATCTCAAGCACCGCTCCGCTGGGCCCTTCATCTCAAGCACCGCTCCGCTGGGCCCTTCATCTCAAGCACCGCTCCGCTGGGCACCGCCGTCTCTGCACCGCTCCGCTGGGCCCTTCATCTCAAGCACCACTCCGCTGGGCACCGCCGTCTCTGCACCGCTCCGCTGGGCCCTTCATCTCAAGCACCGCTCCGCTGGGCCCTTCATCTCAAGCACCGCTCCGCTGGGAACCGCTGTCTCTGCACCGCTCCGCTGGGCCCTTCATCTCAAGCACCGCTCCGCTGGGCCCTTCATCTTAAGCACTGCTCCGCTGGGCACCGCCGTCTCTCCACCGCTCCACTGGGCCCTTCATCTCAAGCACCGCCCAGCTGGGCCCTTCTTCTCAAGCACCGCCCCGCTGGGCACCGCCGTCTCTGCACCGCTCCGCTGGGCCCTTCATCTCAAGCACCGCTGGCCCATTGGCAGAAGGGGCAGGCCCGGATCTGTGTCGGGCAGGGCTGCACGATACACTCTGGGCACCAAGACTCCTCCAGTACCAGTGGAGACTGCAAACTGGAGGTGGAAGTCCAGCACCACAGGAGGACCTGGATGAGATGGAGGAGATGGTTGCAGCCGTCATCCTGGGAGAGCTGGTCACTGGAATACAAGGACAGGACAGTGCAGACTTCCAACAACCTCCACAACTGCAGGGTAAGTTGCATGAGGGAAATAACTGCCAATGTTTACATTGCTAGAAGGGGTGGGCACATAGGACACACTCAATGCATGTGAAAGGAGTGTAGTGGGAAACATTGCACATGAATCAAGTTGCACCATTCAAACATAAGCAGCACATGTACACAAGCCTTGGTCGTGCCATGCACCACAAGTACACAACCTGGACATGCGTCAATCACCAGGGCTATCTACCAACATGTACATATGCAGCACATAGGATGGAAGGCACTTCTAATTACTGTGCCTATGTCATCACAACACCCCTTGCATACAGTCAAACCTACTCTGCCCACACAACTGAGACATCAGGGACTAGGAAGAAAGTCAATACCATTCCTCGGGTAATGTCATGGTGGTGACTCTTGCAGAAACACTTTCGCAACTGCCATGTCCCATTGCTAAAACACATGTGTGCTGCATCATACAGCACACATTAAAATGGCACCTTAGATAACATTACATAGACATGCACAGGAACCAACACCATCCTGCACATAAACAACATATCCTCATAAGGCAGCCACTTCTCCATCATGCTGCAACAATGCCTGTCTGGGTGCAGGGAAAACTAATTTGTGCAGCTGCTGGGGGAATTGCAGGGCGGTCCTATATCACAGGAAACATGGCACTGCCCTGTGTAACTAACCTGGTGCAGTGAGGAGCCACACATATTGACGCTGATCAGAACTGTGCCACTAGAGAACATATGCTCTACAGATTGCAATCTGTAGAACACAACACATACAGGCTGAGCCCACAACATCTCTGACACAACCATGGGAGCCACATAGGAATGGGGAAACAATCACACAAACACAACATATGGTGTATGTCTCTGAACATTACGGTGCACAATATCACTTTGATGGGCGGGGGATGGAACATGGGCAAGTCTGGTGTTGTAAGACTGCTAGTGTAGTATACCGTCTACGGTTGGCAGTATGAGTTACATGCTGGGATGGCGGGTGGAAATCTGTCTTCTCATGTCTGCTCTGTGGGGTAGTTACCACAACTTTGTTGTAGGATCAAATACAGCCAGCGCCAATCTTGGGGTGCATTGGGTGTAACAACACATGTCACTGCAAATCAGGCAGTGGAAAGCACAAAGGGTCTGGCCATGGGGCGCCCTGCACTGCCCATGCCAGGTGCATGGGATGTGCAGGGGCACCCGGGGGCACAACACACCACATTACCACCAACCTTTGCATTGGGTTGGACCACCATGCAAAGGCTGGCGGTAAAGTGGGAACATACCGGGAGGGTAGCGCTGATTGTAATGCTGGACTGGTGTCACAAGACAGGTGGCATTGCCAGTCTGTAAGCTGCCGGCAACCTGCCAGTACCAGGCCATTGGCCTATGGGGCATACCTAATGGTCTACATGTGCCACTTTCACCTGCGCTGTAGGCGGTGGTCATATTGCCAATGGCAGACTGGTGGTCACTTGAATGCCAGACTTGTAATTAGGGTCCATGTATGCACCAGTACAACTAGCTACAAAATCTCCATCAAACTAGCTTGAGGCCCTGATCAAAGTTGAAAATTAGTCAATTGGCTTTGTCCATAATTTGGTGGCATCAGGCACTGTCATGTAGAAAAAGATGAACAGATCAACAAATAATACCCATGCTGCCCATCCCTGGGTCCACCCCTTTGCCAGTGTTAAATTAGCTGCACTGACACAATGCTGCATCTCTTGCACCTTACTGTTTAAAATGGTAGGGTGGCTGTGCCTTAGTGTTTCATACATGACACAATGCCGGTGCACAGGTGGCACTATGGGCTCTGAAATGTATGCCTTCGTGATGGTTGTGCAGGACTCATCAGACATCTGACCTGCATTGGTTTCATTGCTGGCCATGTGAATTCCAGGCCTGAAATGGCACAGAGACTCTTCAAACTGGTTGCATACAACTTGTTCACAAGCATTGCATGCAGCACTCCAACTTATCTGCTACTGTCATTCAAAAGCAATAAACAGTCAATAGTATGCCAAGGGGAGACTTACCAACAGTTCAGCCGATCTCGATCCCCAGGTGATCCAGCTGATCCTGCTCCCTGGCCACCAGATCTGCCCAGCGATGCTTCAGCTGGTGGTCATTACGGCCTGTATTGTAGACATGCCTCAAGTGGTGGAGCACCTTGCCCCACCGCAGCCACCTGGCCTCTGTCCAGTAGCCAAGGATCACCCGGCCACCCATTTGCAGCATCATCGGCAGGTAGTGTGCGACTAGCCATATAAAAACCTCCCAGCTTATCCAAAGACATCCTGCTCATCCTCTCTTTGCCAGACATGTTGACAGGTGATTGGACTTAACCCCAAAATATTACGATGAAAAATAAAAGGAAACTTAACCCCACTAACTTAACCCAACTATCCCAACTAATTAACTACCCCAGACAGACACCTCACAATACAATTACAAAACTGGACAATACCTACACAAAACTACAACTTCTTTGACAAAATCCACAGGACATGGAACAAGGGACACCACAAACTTGCAATCACAATCAACAATTGACCACCATTTCAGTTATGCATGTTTTTATTTGACGCATTAGGCTTATGCGTCATTTTATTAGACGTATGATGCACATGCGTTGTTTATATTGACACATGAAGGTAATGCCGTGATTCCATCTGGTCTGGGCTTCAAAAAGCCTGTGGACGTCCAATTGAGTTTCTGGGGCTAGGCGTCATTCTGGTGATAGGACTTGTATTGTACATGCATATGCGTGAAAAATTACAACTCATGATGGTTATGTGTCGATTTCACACAAGGCTGCATTAAGAGGAGTGTGAGCGTAGAATTCCCGCTAAGGGGCCATGTTAAATTTTCTACACGTTGGTTGATGCTTTTGACACATTTGCGTCATATTTTTTGCCTCATTTCTTGTCTGTGTGGTTTTTTGCATTGTCCTTGAGTGAACCCTGATTCACCAAACATATGACATGGGCTGTTCTGCAATGTGGCATATGGAGTATGGCCACATGTGGAAGTCCATGCAGCAATGTAGTAAGGGTGTGATTGGTTGGTTCCACCAATAAGTGTGTGTCGGAGTTGACAGCATGCAATCATTCTCACCTTGTGCATATATATGCATGTGTACCTACAGTATGTCCACATATATTTGGCACATGTGTGCTCTATGTGTAGATATGTGTAGGTATCTTAATGTGTGGGTGTATCACACTATAAACTCTGTGACAAGTGTTTAGACATACCCCTGACTCCAACACATGCTCAGTCATGTGCCACCCTTTACAATTTGGACTCAGAGTATGCAGTGTACTTTAACTGCTTTAACATCACATTTCCACTGATGAGTTACGTGGCATTGTGTGTTGACTCTGTGGTTTGTAGTTGGATGTTCCGTCTTGTTGCTCAGGTACATGTTTGCCAAGTGGTTACCCATGCATCTCAGTTGCTGGTGATGTCATGTACACCTGTGTTAGTGATATATGTTATATGCCATGTGTGTGTAGAAACAAGTGAAAGTGCATTTTGGTAACACATTACAAGACTGGTGTCTGAAGGGGATGTTCAAGGTCACATTACAATCTTAAAGCATGGGCAGATACTGGAATTTGACTATTACATATGCAGTCACATCACTGGCACCTATACAATTTGTATGTGAGAACACATATTGCGCTAATATATGAATGTCACAGGTGTTTTGCTACCTATGCCATCATTGTACTGCTAGGGTATTTTCTGTCCTGAATCCTGACACGTTACAATGCCAAGGCCATTATGGTTAAAAGCGTGCTGAGATATGTTGTATACGTGTGCTAGCCTACAAATGGACTCTCAGATTTGTCTTGTTCATGTTTGTCATTACTGTCACATACTCTGCTGTACCACAGGGTACCACTGTTGCAGTGTGGCATAGTTTGCAAGGGCTACTCTCCATCAGCACTGTGTGGGTATGAATGGCAACAGAAACACATGTGTGTTTGGGAAGCTGCAGGTTCCTGGTGTTCCACTTTGTTCTTGCCCCCGTGCAGATACATTAGGCACCTGACTATGTCATATGTTGATGTAGTCAGGACAGTGGTCTGTGGCTTAACAAAGCTGGGATCTCAGCTATTAATGACTGGAGCTCAGCAGCCTATGTTGACTCCCCAGTGGTTCTACACATGCACAAATGTGTTCATACACACCAGGATGTGCTGCTTTGCTATGCAGCACTTGATGTCAGGTCTTCCCCTCTCAGGTACAGTGCTCAGATGCTTGCACATGTAGGACATGTCTCATTCATGGGACTCATTATCTGTTTCCATGTGCAGCACGTGTAGGGGTTGTATGAGTCTAGTGATCTCAACGATCAACTAATGGCATGGTACAGATAGTGTTGTACGTAAGAGGCTCATGTCATGATGGCAGGTGAAGGCCAATTATCATATTATGGTAGTGCCAAAGATGTCTGGGTCATGTATATACCGGGCCAGCCTCAATATATATATGTGAAGGATAGAAATGCAATCATTAATGTGTTGCACTGTCTGTTTTGGAGTATCTCTGTTCATTTACCTATTATTTTCTGGCATTACTATTAAGTTATGTATTATGTGCTCCATCAATCACAGATATTTGGCAGCTACTGCTTTGTATGCATCTTCTACAACTACATTGTGTGATGACACGGGGACAGAATCCAACATATAACTTGGGGGATGTTGGGATCTTGCCTCCTCCTACTACTGGCAACTTGTTAGTTCCTGTACCATTAGTGGTATTTGTAAGATGCAATGAGTGCCATGCACAGCACTTGTGTAGTCTCCAGGTGACATGGCGTGTACTATTTGGAACTATCAGTGGGTATCTCTGAGCTGTCCATCCACACCCTCCATGGAACATGGTCATGCCATTCTTCCAGCATCCCACAGCCTAGCTGACTCTAACCATGACTGAAAGATGTAACAGTTAGTATTCATCTCTTGGAACAACCTACCTACATGGCTAGGTGTACTCCGACTCAATGTGATGTTGGATATATTTGATTATATTGGACATTGCAACACATAGTGAGCACCCACTCCAGATTGTGTTTTTGAGGTCCAAAACATGTATGGGAAACATTTTTACAGTTAGTACAATGCGATTGTTCTGTATCATGAGTGGGATTGTGTATTGTATTTTGGTATGTGATGTTGTCTTGCAGAGCATACTATTAAAGCTGCATACACAGGTCAGGCATTGTTGATGATGGGTGAACTGTTGCTATCTAGGAAATACATCCACACATCTGTCTCCATATTTAGAAATGTATTTTATGGAGACATGTTTGAAGACAGCATATTTATCTGACATCTGTGCATCTTTGGTACATTGTGTGTAACACACTCTGCCTACATTCCACCCAGAATATGCTTTGATCACACATGTTTGATTTAACTCATTGCTTTTGCCAATAGTTGTTGTATTTGTATAGTGGACCTGCAGCCCTAGCTGCATAAATTATCATCCAAACCAATGTGCATTCCACAGACGTGTGTGTGCAATACGTGAGGTCAAGTTTACCCTGCGTCAAGGTTGTGCGCCTTGGCAGTGGTAGGATTATATCCCATGGATAGACTGTGCAGGCTTGACTTCTTCCATTGTTTACTATGACTGGGCAAATCATGATGACTATAGTTACAGATGAAGTCCCCCCCTTGTCACACACGTTCCATGCAGCCATTGCAACTATCACACTGAGTTGTGACAGTGTTCAGTTTCAACATTACTTAAGTTAAATTTTTTGCCATGCCTTACCTCATGTGTGGGCTCCCTGCATACATCCTATTAGGCTATGATGTAGTTGGGAGTGATGGGCTACTGAATAGCAAGTTGGCAACGTGAATGTACAAAATATGTAGTGGTCCCTGGATTGTGTCCTTCAGTTGTCACATACCAGTGATAAGGCTGTTAAGTGATATGTGTGAAGATGGCAGCATGAACTATAACATCACATATGATGTTGCTACAATTCTTGTCAGTTAAGTGTTTGTTACATGCGCCCTGAGGTTAGAGCCACATTCCTATGGTATATGTAGTGGAGATTGAATAGACCAAGGCAGGATTGGTGGAAAAATGTGAACTGTTTATTTACAAATTTTACATGGGGATTTCTGTGATTCTTAGGTATAAATGTTGTCAACAATATGTTGTCTCCTGTGTACCCCAGCAGCTGTGTTGTGCTGTTCCCCCTCCCAATAATCAACAGCATCCTCCTCCTCCTCAGGCAGGTCAGCAACCTGGTCGTAAAATGGCACGTTCATTTGCACACATATGTTGTGCAGGATTTTACATGTGAAGATTATTTTACACACAGTGGGTGGGGCATAAAGGAGGGTGCCTCCTGTCAAGTCCAGGCACCTGAATCTGGATTTGAGGATGCCAAATGTCCTTTCCACCACATTGCGTGTCTGACATTGTCATTCATTGTAGGCATGCTCTGCTGCTGTGTTAGGGTTTGCAAATGTGGTCATCATCCACAGCTGTATGCCGTAACCCTGATCCACTGCAAAAGTAAGAGAGGAAAGTTGTTGTTAAAGCTTGCAACAGGTTTTATATGTAGTATTACAGTTGTTAGTTGGAGTTGGTTGTGACTCAGACGTGTTTGTGGTATGGTGTGAGTTCCTGGCCTTGTGCTAAGTTTTACTAGCACTGCGTTGTTGGACATGACAATCTTGGGTATTGGCTCAAGGACCTGGGACATATAATTTGGATTCCTAATTGATGCTCAGTATGTATGTATCATGTGTTGTGTAGGGCATCTTTGTAGCAGTGTGCTATTACTAGACGGGACATGACACATCCTTGCACCACAATGGGGTCAGATGTAATGACAACATGGTAGCCCTAAAAAGCCTGGACATTCGAGGCATTTTAAAATGTAGCAGTACAGATGCAGTGCAACATTTAGGCCCATTTTTATGAGGAAATGACAGAGCGCAACACAGCTCCAAAATTGGCAGCACCATGCTGCATAATTTTTACTATGCAGGAATGCACTGTGTAATATGTTACATGGCAACCCATTATTGCCCTCTGCCCCAGCGCCAAATATGCAGCTGTGCACCAATGCTGCCGATCTCGCATCAGGGTGCTTGGATGGCTGCCCTGTGGGGGAGGATAAATCTGGGCAGGAAGGGACACCTTCCTATACATATACTATCTTCATGGGCAATATGCTCTTTCTATGTGTACAGCAGTATGCAGCATGCATAGGTAGCACATTCATATGAGGTCAAATCACAGTATATTTCCTTATTGAAACGTGAAACTGCCACCCCTGGGGTGGTGTTTGATGTTGGCACTGCCTCAGGTTTTAGGAAACACCTACATCGGGGTCAGCGTCATCATGCTATGTGTCTTGCGGTGACACACCTATGGCAACACAAAGTGCACGCCCCTTCCACGCAATATACTGCGTGGGAGGGGGCCCTATTTACAAGGTGGCATCAAGTCACAAAAGAGTGGTCATCTGCCAACTTGTACGTACAGTGCAGAGCATGACGAAGGCACTAGGGGCTCTTACATATGGCCCTTAGTGATCTTGAGTGGCAGCTGATGTTTCTGCCTGCCATCAGGTGAACAAAGGTGTGTTTCCCATTGTTTCTGGATGATCAACTTTACTACAGTTTTTCCTCCTATCTTCCAATACATGAATCACATTTATACTGTCAACACATGCACATTCCAGGCTATGGGATGGGACACAGCTACTTTACAAATGTGTCCCTTAGCACAGTGCATGTAAGGTCGGTGATGTCCTCTATATTCCTTCAGGGTCCCACTAAGGCATCCATGATCTGCACTGTCTAACAGTGACTCTGCCCCATGGTGGGCCATTAATTGTCTGCGGTACAGACATGATGGTGTTGGGGGTCAGTAAGTTGTGCATGTGAGGTGGCACTACAGTAGGTGTGGTGCCACATCTCACAAATCTGTCACATGCTATGTAATGGCCGTTAGTTTGGTATTCCTATATGTGTGACCCAATGCATCAGGCAGATGTATATGCACACTACAGGTAAGTCAGGCATGTGTAGATGAGATGTAGTTGGTATTGGCACCAGTTGGCTGGCATTTGATGTATGTTCTCCCAGAGACTTGCAGTGCATGATTTATGGGGGCTGTGCCTATGTGTGACTTTCTTTACATGACCATGGTGTATGACATTGACATTGCTGTGCTGTTCTTTGTTTGGTGTAATGTGTGCGTGACATGTATTTAGTAGCCAACCTGTGGGCACTTGTAGTGGTTTGTGGACATCTTATGTTAGCAAAGGGTACATAGCTCCACCTATCCTTCAAGTGGTGTGCCTGTCAAGTTGTGGGTGTGTTATGTACATGTGGGAGTATGTGTTTGTGGTGTGCACCGATTGTGCTGTACTACAGTATGGTGCATATGTATTATTACCTACACATCTGTGTTACCCTGACCATGTGCTTTTGGAGTGGTGTATGTCCTGTGTGCCCTACAGGGTTGATGTGTTGTGTGTATATTGCTAGGTTTGTTGACTTACCCACAAGTAGGCCATTGTCATATTGGCCATCCTGGAAGTGTTCGTTGATCCTGCTGTTCCTGGATATGTAGGCGTCATGGACACTACCAGGATACTTTGCTAAAAATCTTGGTAAATAGCCCAGGGTGGTCCTCTATGACCTGCACATTTATGGAATGCATATGTTTCTGGTACCTGTATAAATGTTCTGTTGCTGCAACTGTGGGACTGTGGGACAAGTCAGACATGGGTGCAGTCCCTTGCACCCAGCACATGCGGAAACCCAGCAATTTGGTAAAAGCCTTGTTTTATCTCCTGCTGCATTTGCTGGGTGTTGGGGAAGTAGATGTTGCAGGGTGTCAGGGAGATGATTGCATCTAATACCTTCGACAGGAAGACTGAGAAAGACGGCTGTGACACACTAGTAACCAGTGCACCTGTTGTCTGGAATGAGCCACTTGCCAGAATATTCAGGACAGGTAGCAGCTTTGTGACACGTGGGTTGTTATGTGGTGTCTGCAGCCTCGCTGTGATCTGTGGCTCAATGTGGTGCAGCAGGTGGAGCATGGCTTGCCGGTTGGGATGGCAAGTCCTGATGGGGTCTTGTTCCCTGAGGCCAAGGAGGGTTGTCCTGTTCCAGAAGATCCTCTCCTGCCTTCCGCGTTGCCTTTCTGGGTGCCATAGTGGTGGTTGTGGTTGCTGCGATAGTGGTGGAGGGTGCTGTTGTGGCTGCTGTCCCCTGCGTTGTGTCCCAAACTAGAGCAGTAACACTTTCATCCTGTCCTGTGGGTTGCCAATGTTGCGTCTGTGAGTTTTCCTTAAGTAGTGGTGTGTGGGCCTCATTTTAATTTAACGCCTGGTCTGAACCAGGTGTTACAATTTGACTCTAATCGGGGTTTGCATCATTTTTTCACTCCACTTCTTAGTTGTGCTTCATTTTTGCGTCAGGGGTTAAATATGGCACTAGGGGGTTAACGTCATTTTTTGGATGGGAACGCCTACCTTGCATGTCAGTGTCGCAATGGGACGCAAGGGCCCGTATTTATACTTTTTGACGCTAAACTGCGCTAACGCAGTTTAGCGTCAAAAATTTTTGCGCCGGCTAACGCCATTCTGAAGCGCCATGCGGGCGCCATATTTATTGAATGGCGTTAGCCGGCGCTAGCAGACTGGCGCTGCCTGGTGTGCGCAAAAAAAACCACGTACACCAGGCAGCGCCGGCGTAGGGGAAAATGGCGTTAGGGCGTCTTAAAATGGGGCAAGTCAGGTTGAGGCAAAAAAATCGCCTCAACCCGATTTGCGCCATTTTTTTACGACACCCAGACGCCATTTACATGACTCCTGTCTTAGTAAAGACAGGAGTCATGCCCCCTTGCCCAATGGCCATGCCCAGGGGACTTCTGTCCCCTGGGCATGGTCATTGGGCATAGTGGCATGTAGGGGGGCACTAATCAGGCCCCCCCATGCCAAAAAAAAAAAAAAAAAATTACTTACCTGAATGTCCCTGGGGTGGGTCCCTCCATCCTTGGGTGTCCTCCTGGGGTGGGCAAGGGTGGCAGGGGGGGTCCCTGGGGGCAGGGGAGGGCACCTATGGGCTCATTTTGAGCCCACAGGTCCCTTAACACCTGCCCTGACCCAGGCGTTAAAAAGAGGCGCAAATGCGGGTTTTTTTGACCCGCCCACTCCCGGGCGTGATTTTTGCCCGGGAGTATAAATACGACGCATATGCGTCGGAGTCATTTTTTAAGACGGGAACGCCTACCTTGCATCTCATTAACGCAAGGAAGGGGTTCACGCCAAAAAATTACGCTAATTCCTCATACTTTGGCGCTAGACGCGTCTAACGCCAAAGTATAAATATGGCGTTAGTTTTGCGTCGAATTTGCGTCGAAAAAAAATACGCAAATTCGGCGCAAACGGAGTATAAATATGCCCCAAGGTGTTTTGGCACATCTAAAAAATGACACTAACTCCTCATTTTTATTGACGCAAATTCAGCATAAACTTAACTCAATATTTATATTTTGGTGCTAGACCCATTTAGCGCCACAATATAAATATTGAGTTAAGTTTATGCTGAAGTTGCGTCAATAAAAATGACGCAAATTCAGCACAAACAGAGCATAAATATGTCCCTAAGTGTCCACCACTGTACAGGCGTATTGACACCCGCAAATATTCAGTAGTGACCCAATGTAATCAATCTCTCATATCTGCCCCGGCAACTTCCCTTTCCAGGACAGATCTCTGTTGTGTGCTTTGACAAATAGAAGAAGAAGAATGACTGTTTTGATCAAATCAAGGGGAATGTGCATCCCTCTAGTCTCTGCCGTCCTGTTAGTGGCCCTTTCTCTCAGATATCTACATTTTTGGTGCACCCACCTAGATATTCCCACTAAGTCAGAACCTGTGTCACCACTTCTGCCTTTGAGATTTTGGCTTTATGGTCTGCAAGGGAATTAATCCATTGTTCTAGTGAGCCAGGGGGCAGTGGGCATCTACATGATATACTGTAACAGTACTTTGCTCTAACATTTCCCAAATTTCCTGCCACAGCTCTTTACTCCACACCTCCTTTAAAATTTATTTGACAGTTGTGTTCATCCCATGTGGGATGCCTGGTGGCTAACCCATTGGCCGTGGACCAAAAATCAGAATAAATGTGACATATGCCAGGAAGTTCCTGTTTCAGTGCTCGATATACAGCATACAATTCTGCATATTAATTACTCTTCCCTTCTCTGGTAGTAGAAAGCTGTTTCTTGGTTACAGGATTATTTGACATTGCCTTCCAATGTTTCTTGGCTCCCACATATTTGGCTGACCCATCAGTGAATCATACATGCTTCCTATCCTCAGGGGCAAGGATTCAAATGGCTCACTCCAGCTAACAGGTGATTCTTTTGCTATGGTAACTCCTGCACCCTCTCATCATCCTGCACAGGGGCCTGTTCCATCAGTTCATGCAAGGTTGCTGTACCTGCCGGTCCCACTCGGGCACTGTACTGTATGTACCACTTCCACTTGATCACATTGGCTTCTTGTGCATGTCCTATCTGGTGAGCTTTAGGTTAACTTATCACCCACTGCATTATTGGAATCTCAGGTCCCAGAATTACATTACCACCTAGGGTCATTTCTCAGTATCCACTTGAGCCCAGTAACACACTAGTAACTGTTTCTCAAACGGAGTGTATCGCTCTCCAGCATCTGTAGTTTTTTTGTCCAGAAACCCAGGGGCACTCTCTTTCTTCCTGTTTTTGCCACATGCTCCAAAGAGATATGGGGGTCATTACAACCCTGGCGGTACAAGACCGCCAGGGCTGAAATGACAGAAGCACCGCCCAAAAAGGCTGGCGGTGCTTCCCTGGTCATTACAACCGCAACGGAAGCGCTGCGGTCGCACCGCCGGGGCCGGCGGTTTCTTGCCACAATGGCCCCAGCGGTAGTAATCCGCCAGGGCAGCGCTGCCCAGGGGATTACGAGTCCCCCTACTGCCAGCCATTTCCTGGCGGTTTGAACTGCCAGGAAAAGGCTGGCGGTACGGGGAGTCGCGGGCCCCCTGACAGGGCCCCATTCAGCTTTTCACTGTCTGCTATGCAGACAGTGAAAAGCACGACGGGTGCAACTGCACCCGTCGCACGGCCGCAACACTGCTGGCTCCATTTGGAGCCGGCTCCTATGTTGCGGCCGAGATCCCCGCTGGGTCGGCGGGCGGAAATCAGGTTCCCGCCCTCTGGCCCAGCGGGGATCTCATAATGACTGCGGCGAGGGTGCGCCCGCATTAGTGGCCGCCCGGCAGTCAGATCTCGTGAGGGCCATGTTGTCTCCAAAAGCCAAACAATAAAATGAATCGCTGAGTCTCCTGCTTATTACGGGGTGTGGGAAATTCTAATATCTTTTGTTTTGCCTGCGGCAACACCTCCTTATGTCCCTGTTTCCACTGGATTCCTGAATATTTCACATTTTGAGAGGGTCCTTGTGTCTTATCTGGATTGATCATCCATCCTTTGCTTTGCAAAAGTTCCACAACCCTGTCTAACTGAGTCTGCACCTGTTTTTGTGTTTCCCCCCTGAATCACCACATCATTGATATAATGAGACAATTACAACCCTGGAATGACAGATACTTCATCCAGGTGTTCTGCCACCAGCCGGTGACAGATGGTGAGGCTGTGTACATACCCCCTACATAACCTCTGGGGAGCCTTAACATCTTGAATTGTCTTCCGTTGCACGAAAAAGCAAATTGCTCCGGATTATCAGGGGCCAATAGAATGGAGCCAAAAACATTAGCAATATCAATAGTTGCATAACAGGTCCCTTTATGTTTTTGTATCCCCTCAATCAAAGTGATGGTGTCAGGGACTGCAGCCATCAACGGGTTGAATATTTGTTCAATTTGCAATAATCAATAGTCATTCTACAGCTCCCATCTGATTTGGTGACCGGCCACAAAGGATTGTTCTACTCAGTAGTGACTGGGGCCACCACACCTGCCTCCATCAAATCCTGTATAGTCTTACTTATCTCCTCATGCTCTCCCAGAATTCTGTATTATTTCAAACAAACCACCTTGGTTTCTGGGGGAACTCTCCCCCTGCGTTTCCAGTACCTATATTGTGCAACGTGGATGGCTGCTTTCTCTGTGACTGATAAGTACGAACTTTATCTTGCAGAAATGTATTCTGAAAGGACAGCATAGCTTCAACTAGCTGCCCTTCCAATTGCTGATTTTCTTGTTCTAACTGAGCACATTTCTCATGCACTTTTCTACAAGCAGATAACAGGATCCCGCCCCGTCTGCCTGAAATAGATAAATGACGTTCCTTCTCTATTGGCACTTTTTGCAAGCAAATGAATACATTTTTTTGTTCACATCAACAAGACGTTCACTCCAATTTTCACATAACCCCGCTCCACACGCCCATTAATTTGCAAGACCATCATAGGGTGCTTTCTCCCACCATGGTATGTCATTTGGCACCTGGGAAACTGTCTTTGACTTTTTGCCACACATTTTCACTTTTAAATCTTTCACTTTGTATCCTGCAAACAATTACCAAATTGTTCTGCTTTGCTTCAAACTAAGAGGAAACCGATGCCAAGGAATGCAGCACTCCTAGTTTGAGTAATGAGTTTATTAAGGCATTTCCAAGATATCAAATAAAAGCAGTAAAACATGTGTAAATGCTAGAATACTCACAGCAGTTAAACAATGACAGGCATAACAAGTGCAATACATCAACAATTAATATATGCAGTGAATATATGGAAATATATTTGCACAGCCATGCTAGATAATTCAGAATAAAAATGCGTCACCATGGGGATCGAGCATTTCATCCTTGCCAGCATTATCAAGCTGAGGAACCCTGGACAGCTGAGGCAGGAGGTTTTCACAACATGGCGTATACCTGAACCACTCGTCCAAGTTCAGGCGAGCTGCTTCTATCTCAGTGCCATGCTTCTTCACCTTATATACCTTAAACAGACCCAAGAGGAAGATTCTGGCAACCTCCCCTTCCCTTTGAGTACGTTATGAATTACAAATGCTGGCTGTATTCGATCTGCGTGCAAAGGAACGTGCCCTGCCCTGATGTGCATTCCTGAGACAGAGCTGCTCCTTTCGCTACTGAAAACATTCTCACCAGGGTACACTCTTATCACCTCTGCATCCCCCATAATATTTTCCCTGCTCTGGTGAGAAGAGCAAAAACATGTTCAGTGTAGAAACAAGCTTTGTGGAAAAATACCTGAGCCACTGATGTGACGACATCTGAAGCTAAGTACAAAATGGAGTCAGTGGTCAAGATGGAGTCAGTGGTCAAATACAAATAGCACTACAGTGCACTTTATACATGTTCACAGCATATCAGCTGTGGTCATCAGACTTTAGCTAGGAGAAGGTGTCCCCTCAGTGGGGAAGCACAAAATCAACTATTCTTATCACTGTATCAACACTTTGGGATTTACAATTTTATTTGCTGTCTTCCCCTTCTCTCACTTCCCTCTCAAGCTATCCATTGTGACCCAAGGACCTTTTTTATGGCTCCCTCTTTTTTCTGCTCATCCCTTGTTCAAGAGTCATGGTTACCAACTTACATCCATATGCATCCCTGCCATCAATGTTGCAGCCATCCCACTGCTATGCCCCCACCTCTTTAGTACTGGCTCTTTTTAGGCTAACATTCTGTTGTAATTATCCACTATCTTCCTGTGTTCTAGTCCAGTATCCCTCTTTCCCTTTCTGCCCTTAGAACATTCCCTCTTCAACTGTCAGATGAACATTCTACAGCTGTCTTCAGCTGATTGGAACCCTATGATGGTGTATGAAGCTTAATAAAGAACTTCTACTTACCTTCCGGCATCTTTGCTTTATAACACTGGTGACGTTTTTACACCTTGTGGGGATAGCCACACCATCAACCCCAAGTAGTACTCCAGTGACAGCTGTACTGAGCACTTTCATTTAACATTTTACAGATTTATACTTGTGCTTGGGGGAGAGAGCTTGAAGATCTGAAAGTAATTGACTTTCTCACATTTTCCCAGAGTGCCTATGTGCAGCAGATTAAACCCTTTACAAACAACAGTTCTTGGACAGATTGTATTCCGACTGTAAGTGTTTGCTGCCGCTCACCTATTTCTGTATAAATGTCTTTCAGTCAGCCACATTCTTGTCAGTTTGATAGTGCTCCTGCTGTTTTCTTTCAGTGAGATCACTCTCTTTGCAGCCTTCAGGGAGTCCTCTTTGCTAGAAGAGTTTCCTGTATGTGCCGCACAGCATTGGATTCTGCCAGTGTTTCATTTCCCCAATCGCTCTGCCCCATAGTGCTCCCTGTCCATGTGCCATTTCTCCTTGTGCCTGATGCCTTTCTCCTTGCCTAAAAGGTGTCTGTAAGTGGCTGGAGCCACACAGCATTATTGCCATGAGATTATTTAATCAGCTCTTCAAGGATTACAAATAAAAGGGGTGCTGTCTCCGCTTTCAGTCTTCGTTGATTAACTTCAAATGTTCCGGCTAACTTGTGGTAATTTACGGTGAAGAGCGAGGATAATTGAGTGCCTCTTTAAGAGAGAACGAATTAACTCTTGGCTGTCACATGCACATCCTCCCAGGTGCATCAGACGACCACTGTCTGTCACCAGGGAGGGCTCTGGAAACTCCTGTGTTGCAAAGCACCAGAGGATTTATTTTTTATGAACCCGAGGGAGAGACGCAGAATAGCTTCCATGTCTCTCCCTGCCCCCTCACCCATTTGTGATGTCAGCGAACCACAAGGCACGCTGACATCACAAACCTCCACCAGTGCAGCCATCAAGAAGAGGTAAGGTCTGCTCCCGCATCCATTGGGTTTAGGGGATTTTAGATGCACCCCAATGTTTGTGGAAGGCATTGCTGGAAAGGGGAGAGTCATCCCTTTCTAGCGATGCCTTTTACAAACAGATTCCTGATCATGGATAGCGGCGCACTGCCATCTATGATCTGGAATCCTACTAGGTCCTGCTAGGCCACCAGGGAGGAGGCAAGGAGGGGTCAGCTATCGTAGAAACAGGCCAGCCCCCCACCCGGGAGCATACAAACTTTTTAAAAAGTTATTTTCTTTACCATGCAGGCGCAATTGCAAGCCCAGGGGATAATAAAATAATCAAAAATTTAATTTGAATTTGTCAAAGGGTCTTCCCTCCAATATAAGGGACAACCTCCTGTGAGGGCTAATTTTTTTTATAGATGTGTGCGATCGGCCCCCAAAGAAACCATACATCTAGAAAAAAAATTAGATGGAGAGAGAGACTTTCTCTCTCTCTCTCTCTCTCACTCTAAATACAGGGAGTGCAGAATTATTAGGCAAATGAGTATTTTGACCACATCATCCTCTTTATGCATGTTGTCTTACTCCAAGCTGTATAGGCTCGAAAGCCTACTACCAATTAAGCATATTAGGTGATGTGCATCTCTGTAATGAGAAGGGGTGTGGTCTAATGACATCAACACCCTATATCAGGTGTGCATAATTATTAGGCAACTTCCTTTCCTTTGGCAAAATGGGTCAAAAGAAGGACTTGACAGGCTCAGAAAAGTCAAAAATGGTGAGATATCTTGCAGAGGGATGCAGCACTCTTAAAATTGCAAAGCTTCTGAAGCGTGATCATCGAACAATCAAGCGTTTCATTCAAAATAGTCAACAGGGTCGCAAGAAGCGTGTGGAAAAACCAAGGCGCAAAATAACTGCCCATGAACTGAGAAAAGTCAAGCGTGCAGCTGCCACAATGCCACTTGCCACCAGTTTGGCCATATTTCAGAGCTGCAACATCACTGGAGTGCCCAAAAGCACAAGGAGTGCAATACTCAGAGACATGGCCAAGGTAAGAAAGGCTGAAAGACGACCACCACTGAACAAGACACACAAGCTGAAACGTCAAGACTGGGTCAAGAAATATCTCAAGACTGATTTTTCTAAGGTTTTATGGACTGATGAAATGAGAGTGAGTCTTGATGGGCCAGATGGATGGGCCCGTGGCTGGATTGGTAAAGGGCAGAGAGCTCCAGTCCGACTCAGACGCCAGCAAGGTGGAGGTGGAGTACTGGTTTGGGCTGGTATCATCAAAGATGAGCTTGTGGGGCCTTTTCGGGTTGAGGATGGGGTCAAGCTCAACTCCCAGTCCTACTGCCAGTTCCTGGAAGACACCTTCTTCAAGCAGTGGTACAGGAAGAAGTCTGCATCCTTCAAGAAAAACATGATTTTCATGCAGGACAATGCTCCACCACACGCGTCCAAGTACTCCACAGCGTGGCTGGCAAGAAAGGGTATAAAAGAAGGAGATCTAATGACATGGCCTCCTTGTTCACCTGATCTGAACCCCATTGAGAACCTGTGGTCCATCATCAAATGTGAGATTTACAAGGAGGGAAAACAGTACACCTCTCTGAACAGTGTCTGGGAGGCTGTGGTTGCTGCTGCACGCAATGTTGATGGTGAACAGATCAAAACACTGACAGAATCCATGGATGGCAGGCTTTTGAGTGTCCTTGCAAAGAAAGGTGGCTATATTGGTCACTGATTTGTTTTTGTTTTGTTTTTGAATGTCAGAAATGTATATTTGTGAATGTTGAGATGTTATATTGGTTTCACTGGTAATAATAAATAATTGAAATGGGTATATATTTGTTTTTTGTTAAGTTGCCTAATAATTATGCACAGTAATAGTCACCTGCACACACAGATATCCCCCTAACATAGCTAAAACTAAAAACAAACTAAAAACTACTTCCAAAAATATTCAGCTTTGATATTAATGAGTTTTTTGGGTTCATTGAGAACATGGTTGTTGTTCAATAATAAAATTAATCCTCAAAAATACAACTTGCCTAATAATTCTGCACTCCCTGTATATATATATATATATATATATCTATATGGATATATATATATCCCTCTCTTGATACATCTGTGGTGTCCCTTGGGGTCTATTGCGGCCCCAAAGGAATTCACACATATAAAAAAAAAGGTGATCTATATATATATATATATATATATATATATATATATATATATATATATATATATATATGTATATGTAGAGAAAGAGATATTCTTTTGTTACATACATATATATATATATAGAGAGAGAAAGAGATAGCTCTATATATGTGTGTGCACATATACATATATATAGATATATATTTATATATAAACACACAACTTTCATGCAGCAATAAAAATGTAAAGATAACTCTTGCGATTACGTTCCTCCAAGAGAGAGAGAGATCAGAGTTTTGTGGTAGTTTTGCTATAAAATTGTGCAGACATTAACATACCTGCTGCAAAGAACAGATATGTATTTTATGTAGATAGCTGAGTTGCATAGCCAGCTGTTACCAACACTTTAAAAATAATCAAATGTATGTGAGGCTGGGGCGATGGAGAGA
Source organism: Pleurodeles waltl (assembly GCF_031143425.1). Lineage (NCBI taxonomy): Eukaryota > Metazoa > Chordata > Amphibia > Caudata > Salamandridae > Pleurodeles > Pleurodeles waltl. The sequence continues at coordinate 413,711,028 of NC_090437.1, read as the reverse complement.
AGAGGGACAATTTTGCTGGGTGCTCGTGAGGGAATACAAGAAGGAGGTCATGGGACAGGAGCGCCAAAAATTATTGTTGCACTGGGTGCCACCAGCACTAAAGGCTGTGATGATGGGCATGTGGAAAGGTGAAGTAATCGTGTGTCTTTTTGGCGGGGTTTTCAGTGTCTTTGGAGAGCCTGCTATTTGAGGGAAGAAGAGAAAGTAAGGTGACCAATGTACTGCTGCACACATCACTCACACACAAATCCACCAGCAATTTTGCGTACAACATTTCTGCCTTTTATGTAGGCAAGTGTTTTAGAAGCACAGTTTAGCCAGTAGCAGGGATGGCGTCTTGTTGGATGACTGCTGCTCAAACCGTAACTCAGGATATGGAGTACAGCTCTGAGGCAGGATCGGAGACTGAGACAGCAGATAATGAGACAGCAACTGAGGGAGAGGACAATGGAGCAGCTCTGGGAGTGATTCTTCAGTCAGCGGTGTCCCATCTGATGCTCTTTTTCCAGCGATTTTGAGGGAGACAGTGAGGACAGTTGTGCTGTCCTTTCACAAACACAGTCTGTATAGAGGAACAATAGTAGCAGGTGAGCCCAATCCAGAGAGCATGCACGTGCAGTGGCAAGCACAGACAGACTGCTCTCTTGGCAGCCCTCCAATTTAGTTCAACACTGAAATCAGCCTTTTACTGCTGACTCTGGATGTAAAGTCGATACAGCCAACTTTTTGGCAATATACTGCCTCCATTTCTTTTTGGATGTTGACTTCCTTCAGCAAATTGTGCAGCAAACAAATTTGCATGCCGAACAATTTCTGAAGGAGCATGAAGGCATCCTAGGGCCATGTTCGAGGGCACGCCAGTGGACTTGCACTTCACTGGAAGAGTTGAAGATATGTTTGGGTTTTATGCTCAAAATGGGGTTAGTGCAGAATCCAACCTTGCAGTCCTACTGGTAGCCTTGCACGGTTTGGGGAACCCCCATCTTTGCACCATAAATGAGCAGAGATAGTTTGTTGCTACTGCAGTGCATGCTGCATTTCAATAACAATTCTGCTGTGTTTTCCTGCGACCATCCAGACCATGACAGGTTGTTCAAAAGTCGTCCTGTTATGGAACATTTGTCAGCCAGGTTTTCAGATATTAATACTCCTGGGAAGAATATAGTAGTCGATGAATCCTTGGTCCTGTACAAAGGGGGGGCTGCTGTTCAGGCAGTGCATTGCAAGCAAAAGAACCTGCTATGGCATCAGGCTGTACAAGCTGTGTGAGAGCTCTACTGGCTATGTGTACAGCTTGAGAGTGTATACAGGGAAGGACTCCATTTTAAACCCTGTCGGTTGTCCTCCCACAGTTGGGGTCACAGGAAAGATTGTATGAGATCTTGTCCACCCACACCTTCACAAAGGTTATAACCTTTATGGGGATAATATCTATACAAGAGTAGAGCTGTTCAGTAAGCTCTACAAAGCTGACACTGTGGCCTGCAATACAGTTTGTTGTCACCACAAAGGATTCCCGCAGGAGCTTGTTTGCAAGAAGCTCCAGAAATCCCAGATTACTGCATTGCGTTCCAACAAACTGCTGACAGTCTCGGATAGGTGTGATGTGTAGGAGCTCACTACAATTCATGATTAAAGCACTTCCGCCGACTCAGTTTGAGGGCAGATGGCTGAAGTCCACAAGCCCACCTGTATGCACGATTACAACAAATACATGGGCAGAGTGGACAAGAACAACCAGTTTCTTAAACCATACAATGCGAATCATAAAACTTGCACTTGGTACAAGAAACTGTTTACCCACCTGCTCGAGATGGCAACATACAATGCGTATGTTGTTTATCGTCAGACAAGCAGAGTTTTTGTCTGTGATTTAAAGTCTCATTGCAGCAGCCTCCACTTTATATGTTCTGGAGAACGTGGCAAGGCTGCATGAGTGACACTTTGCTGATAGCATTCCTAAAACACCCAAAAAGAATCAACCATGTTGTCGTTGTATAGTGGCTCAAAGCATGGAAAGAGGCAGGACAGTCGTTTTTACTGTCCCCAGTGCCCATCTCAACCAGACCTGTGTTTTCCTACTTATCATACTAAAGTGAACTTCTGGGAAATTGACTGAGGTGGAGCTGCCGTTGGGTAAACTTTTCAATGGCTGTTCATGGATACCTAGGCACATATTTATGGAAAGTTAGTGCTGCCTTAGCGTAATTGCTTTTATGCTAAAGCAGAGCTAACTTAACTCCATATTTATATTTTGCCCTAGACCCGTCTAGCGTCAAAATATCATTTTCTGGAGGGGAACGCCTACCTTGCAAATCATTGTCGCAATGCAACGCAAGGCGGGTTGGCGTTAGCCCTCCAGTGCCATATTTAGCTCCTGACGCAAAAGCAACGCACACTAAGGAGGCAGACCTAAAAAATTATGCTAAGGCCGATTAGTGTCAAAATGTAACGCCTGGTTAGACCAGGCTTAATGAGAGGCCACACACCACCACTTGAGAAAAACACACATAAGGAGCATTATCAACCTCCAGGACATCATGGAAGCGCACCGGCTCCAGCTTGGCACACACCGCAGATGTCAGCGATGACAAGAGGACCCTCCACCACCACCACCGCAGCAGCCTCAAACACCACTACAGCAGCAACATAGGCAGTGCAGAAGGGAGAGGATCTTACGACAGTGTATACTTGGGCTTCCTCTTATCCTTGTACTGGGATTTTGCTGGACTCTCCTACCTGGTACTTGGGTGGTTGGGGTCTCCCTGGGGTACCTCCTGCCCTGCAATCACCATCTTGTGTTTGAATTTGTATGTTTTCTTGCTTGTGCATTGATTTTTTACGCTAATGCAGTAAGCAATGCGCTAACCTGTTTTGCGTGATAAATATGTGCCTTTTGCGTGATGAATACGTGCAGCAAAACAGTCTAGCGCCTCTTTTGCTGCATTAGCGACACTTTTCCTAAAGGCATGTCGCAATGGTTCATGTCATTTATTATGACACTAACCTTTCCTTAGCGCCATTGTGCATCATTTATTAAATGTGGTGAACGGATGGCGCTAAGGAATTACATTTGCGTGTGTTAAACAAAATGACGCACAACTGCGCTACCGCACTTCTGCATCCTTTTTCATAGAATAGCCCTAATGTCCTTGGGCCACTAGTACGTTTTGCAAGCAGCCACAGAAGTTTAGTTACTCTACTTCGGTAAACCTTGGACTTCCTTATGGACTGCTTGACACCTTTATCCGCCGTCATAACGTGGTAGGTGTTCTGTTCGCCAATTGACAAGTGCATTATAGTCCCCACACTGCACATACTGGTGGACAGAACATATGCCATGTTGTCAGGGAATACCCTGTGTGGCAAAATGTTAAAGGTGTGACTGAATTTTAAAGTGCTTGTTAGGGAACTAATGTATGCTACACAAGGATCCCCCTGATTGCCCATTACAACCAGAGTAAGTGTAATCAGCCAAACAGATGCCCCATGGTACTTATTCATCAACATTTCTACTTGCTTTGAAAGTGTGCAAACTCAATTAGCAACTTGTATCATAACCAATATTATTAAAAAGGGGTACATGACACAATATCTTGTATGATTATTGTTTTCACATCTTTAGTATAAAATGTGAAAACCTTCATCATACAAGCTATTGTGTCCTGTACCATTTTTTTTCAATAACATTGGGTATCATACAAGTTAGAGATTGAGTTTTCACACTTTCAAAGCAAAAGGAGAAGTGTCTCTGAATGAGTACCACAGAACATTTGTTTACCCCTTTTTACTTTAGAGACCTTAGGCAGTATTCCCCAGCATGTCTGCCTTAGTTTCAAAGGTAAATATGCTCTCTCATATCAAGCAATAGGCCTCACAAGGCATACGTGGACACCCCCAACTTTCATCCACAAACTGGAGAATTGCACTAAGCATAGTAAGTGCACTGATGGTGTGTGAAACGCACATATTATTGAGCATTAAGTAGCTAGGGACAGAAGGCATTAGCATAGGTTCACTTGGCAATTTTACAGAGTTAGTCAGGACTCTGATGAGGATAGAGACATGAAGGGGTATGAAAAGATTATGATAGATGTGCTTTCCAAGAGATATTGCATAGATAGAAGGCAGATAGTAAAGGTAGTAAAGATACATATGCCATGACTTCATCTTCACGTATGGATTCAAACCCATTGGTGCTGCGCTCGCACTGAATTACTATGACAGGTATGGGTCAATGTTTGACCTGCTTACCATGTTCATTGTCCATCAGAACTTAGATGTTCACTTTGCTGTATAAGTGCATTACAGTCAGAGCACTGCTATTAACAGTGGATAGGACATTTACTATGTTCTCAAAGACCACCCTGTGTGTCAAAAACTACCATTCTTCATAGTTTGTGACGTTCTCTTTAGGGAACTTTGTGGAAATTCCCCAGAATGTCGGCCTTGGTTTCAAAGGTAGATGTGCTCGTTCAGTTAGGCCTCACAAGGCATGTATGGACATCCCCAACTTGCACCCACATACTGGAAAGAGTTGGATTTAGCACAGTGAGTGTGCTAAAAGCATATGAAAGACACATCTTCCTGAGCCTCATGTGGCTGTCATGGGAGCCATTAGTAAAGGTTTACTAAGTGGGAAGTTGGCATTGTTTCATTCGCCACTATCATCAAAATCTGGCACCTTTTGGGGGCCTTATGTGGTACGCAAGATGATCACTGCCATCTCTCCTGTCTCCTTTCGAATAAGGAATGACACTATTTGCTGGTGCTTACCGGGGTCCGCGGTTTATATTCTGGTGTGCGCATCTGGTGCAACTATACTTATTGAGAGGCTTGATTGTCTCCATACTCTGTCCTGAGAAAGACTGCCTTTGATGAACAAATCTCGTACTCCAAGGTCAGGGTCGAAACAAAGATGCATGATTGTTTGAGCTGGCTACTAACGCAAGGACTTTCAAAAAACTGCCCAGTCAAAACTGATAAACATTTTAGAACGGACAAACTTGATCAATTACCAGTTATATGGACAACACTGTATATATTTATACATGCACAATCACTGTTAGCACAAACTCCTTTGCACTGCGCAAGGAGCTATAATGGTATATGGCTTACAGAGCAAATTGAAGTACAGTGAAACAATATATTGTTTACAGTGAAAATTACTTTTATGTGATTTAATCATTTACGGTTAGGACTGATACTCTTCTGAGAGGAATTGTTTTATACATACTCCCTCCTAGTGTACAAAACACAGCAAGCATTTCCAACAAAACCACATTTTGATTGTTATAATGTACTGCCTCAGGTTCTGAGGAACACAAGACAACCTAGTATTACAATAGGTGGTTTTACATTTTAGAGCAGACGTAAAAATCCACCATGTCAGCAACTTCCTGTCCGGCCCACTCCACCCATATCCCCTTTTGGTATAAAAATGTGTAAAATAAATGCGTACCCTTAACCTGAGTAAACTTCCTTGAATGCAATATAAAGTACTCCACAGCTGTCAAGGAACACGTGTGCATTATAAAAATGATCACAAGACATCTGTATATAAAATGTATTTTTTATTTAAAGAAATATAGGAAAACATATTTACATCGGAAAAGGCATAAATTACAACAAATTTATAAAATAAACTTAGAATAAAAAGCATACAAAATACACAAATGTAAAATATACACATTAATTATAAAAAATCAAAATAAGACACACGTTTAAAACAATAGAAATTCTGCTTTTTACGGTTAAATAAATGCATCCCCTATTGCCAGCACACGTTGCCTCACATGCAACATATGCCATACATATATTTACAATTTCTCTGTAAGGCCTTTCTTCCTCACCTACACAATTAGGGCCATATGTACGAACACTTTTCCCATAGACACAGAATGGGTAAAAAACCTTTGATACATCTGTCCCTTAGTGTGATGTGGAATAATCTATGCTGCCAGTATATTTGCCTCCTTGTAGGTGGTACTATGCAAAAGGCCTAGCAGAGAGGAAAGTGTTGCTAAGTGTGGCAGAAAACAAGACAGGCTCCTAGGTAAGGGACGGTGGCTGTTAAAAATGTTACCAACCTTCTTTTTATATTTTTGTCAATTTGCTAAAAGACCCTGAGAGATACCAAGTAGCATAGCAGAAGGCACTATACTTATGAACCTGATGTTTATACTACCTTTTTGCCCGCGGAAGAGCAATGAGTTTTTGATAGAGAATGTTTCTAATTAGTAGCTTTTTGGGTTTGCTTATATATGAGGGACAACAGGTACTGGGTTAGAAATCTCTGAGGGCTGTTTTTGTCCATTGATTGTGTGTTGATGGGGAGGTTCTAATGATTATGGGCTATTATGACTTCAGACACACTGTGGTTTGGTACGTTTGATAAACATAAAGCCGTATGAGGTGTTTTGCCACTTCATCATTTATAATACTCCTGCAATAAGGGAAATGCATTCGCTCTGCGTTGTTTTTTTATAGTGATTTTTGACGCCTCATCCAATAACAAAAGAGACAGTGAGTATGCACTGGCATTAGACCTCTCCTTCCAGAGGACGCAGTTGGAAGCGGTTTTTCGTGATGAGAAAGATGGGGCACAAGTCACTAGTCCAAGTGGCTTGTTTATTTGCAACATCTGCACCCACAACTAGTCCTTTGGTCATGAGGGCCACCACTGTTGAGACTGGTTCATTGTCAGGGTCGGCAAGGAAATTCCCCATACCTCGTATGTTACGAAACAACGCGCCACCCGGGGTGTAACTGAGGCCCCCGCAGCCCCGGGGGTGCAGGAGAAAGCGTACCCACACTGGAGGGGGGCCCTGAGCCTGTGAGTGTGGGGGGTGGCCTTCAGCATATCTTGCACGGGTAGTACCTGACGTTTTGTTACGCCACTGCACCCCAGGGCAACCGGCTAGTTAACCTTCGCGTGACGCACTGTACAGTCACTGACCCGTTATGGGTGATGTTGAAAAACAAGAGATTCGGGGGAACTCCTGTGGATCTCAATTGTGTACAGTGAAGTCACTTCCTCAGTGATGAGTGAATACACGTGGAGTCTTGTACACTACTTAACATTATTGTCGTATGGTTGGAGACTCCTAGATTCAAAGGTTTTGTTTTCTTGACGGGGATTAATTTCTGCCTTTTCATGCTTTCAGATTTCGTTCCTATTCCTGTCTGTCAGATTCACTAAAAGGGTTCCAGGAACCAAACCAACTTCAGACGTCAGGCCTGTCACTGAGTGGACACTCTAACTAATCAAGGCCCTCATTTCAAGTCAGGCAAAACTCCTGTACGGAAATCCCTCCACCTGATCCTGAGCGGCCCAGTGTTTTTGCATCGGGTTGTCCCATGCACAGAAACATCAGACTCAATTTTACCAGCCCGAAAATATGCCAGTTAAATAAATGTAGGCTTCGGCTACAATAGCAGCCATGTCTCGTGCTCTTGCCTTGCCCGATGTCCTTCTTTGGAACTGGTGGAGGATGAAACACCCCTCCTTGCCAGGACACTTCTGCTTCCCTCCCCAGACATGTCCCTCCGTCCCCTCATAGAAGCCCTTTCTCTCATTTATGGGGATTCTGTGCGGTTTTATACCCAACAAAACCGGGTCCGTACATGTATTCCCCATTTCTTGGGGTATGATTCATATATGCATAGTACTTGCGAGGTGTTACCACATGGTACATGGTAACAGGTGCGGGTTTTGCAGTCCCCAAGTGCTGTGTAAGTCGTAATGAAGGCCACTCAATGGATAACTTGTCTCCCACCCCCCCCCCCCCCCCCCACCCCGACATATTGTGCAAACAGCAATAAACATGCAAAGGTAAGCTTTCAAGACTAATTAGAAAAAAGAGCGTAATAAGTGTACTAGGCCAAAAATACCTTGGAACGGCACTTCGGCTACATATGCCAGATATCAACTTCGTAATGTCTATATACCTTTTGTTGCAGAAAATATGAAATGAAAACAAGTCCACGTGCGTTTACCAAGAGCTGGTTTAGGAGGAGTGTCCATTACATCCGGAACAGGCGTTATCCGAAAGGCCAGTGGCTGAACAGTAGCTGGGAGGGGGCTCAGTGTGTGAAATGGGAACTGAACAATCGTTGACTGTCCCGGTGTTGACATGCTGGTGGTGATGAAACTGATGACTGTGGTCAAAAACATGGTGGTATCCAGGATCCGTTGGGAAAGGCACCCCATGGGCAATGTTGTGAGGCGGCGCTGATGGCAATATGTGGTGATTAAATTGCGCATTTATGTTAGAAACAGCATAGTCTCTCGGATATGCTGAATTAATGTATGGCTGTCCGAGGCTTCGATGCCTGTTTTTGCGACTACAAATCCATGACACAGAACACGCCACGACTAATATGAACAAAACACCAAATATTGTTCCTGCGATAATAGGAATTATGCTATAATGGACAGACATAACTGAAACTAAAAAAGGCAAATGCCCAAAGGTAAGATTAAAATGCCTTTTTGCGTCAGTACAACTCCAACCAATAGCGTAAGGTTCGTGGGTTTGGGTAGGTTTGGAAAAAATATGGTCAATTTGCTTCTTCTCTCATCTCTAAAGGCTGGTAGGACTCAGCTTCCAATGTTTTCTGGTTGTACGCCTGCCTTTAAACAATCGTTGAACTGGTTAGATCTCCAAAACACGATGCTGGAGGGCTTCACAACAATGTAGAAGTACTAAAAATAATATATATATATATGTTATTTATTCTAGAATGCAAATTAAATAAGAATAATTATTATCAAAAGTTTGAAAGAATGAAAGGGTGTTCTTAATGTCCACATGGATAGCTGGACAAAAGTCCACATTTTCAGATTGGTACAGAAAGTTTCAAATAATTATGACCAAGCACTTGACGCGTGCACACATACTCTCTCTCTCCGTCAGCACCATACTATCACTGACAGGAACCAAATTCTGCTAATGAATCTTGGTTGCACACCATTATTTTGTAACCACAGAGTAAATCACCTCGAGATAAGATGGTGGTGGCTGTAAACCATAGAAACTCCACCACCCCGCCCCGGAAATGCAGAAGAACTCAAGGCAAGTCTCTCTTTGTTATCTGAGCACACCCTTTGTGATAGGCTTTGACAAAGTATTTATGAAAGATTCTCTAAAGCTCCACTTTTTTTTTGCTCATGGCAATGACAGACCCAGTATTTAAGAATTACAACTCTCAAATGTTTTTAAGAAGATGGTGGGACATCATGAAACATTTTTAGGGCTTGATGAGAGAAAATAGCAGCATTAAAGGGAAACTATGCTGAATAGTTGCTATTTTTTACCCCCGATCAATTCTGAATCCCGGGGTGTCCAGCGGTGTCGGGTTTTATTGGGGGTTTTGGCACCCTGAATAAATTCCATACATTACTCCAGGGCTGTCTACAGAAGAACCCACTCCTTAAACTACAACATTTTACTATAGGAAAAGTGGACGAGTATGTTTGCTCTGTAAATGTGATCCAGAAGAGGATCTAATTTTAGACAGTAGTAAAGTGCCACAATTTGGTGAATGATGCATGTCTAGTAAGTGCCATAATCATACTAGTCGATATTTGTTTAAGTAGAGGAATATCACAGAGTATGCTTCATGCATGTACACAAGGAGAGCTGAAAATTATGGGGGACCCTCCGGAACCTAGATCCAGCAGATTTTATAGAGCCGGGTCTGGGATCCAGTCCGATATCTGTGAAATGTGCTGACTTTGTCCCAGTGCAGTTTGTCAACACCACGGCAAAGTCAGCACCCCCTGCATTTTGCACGCTTAGCCTGCAGGAGAGGACAGTTCTCCCACTTTCAGTTCCAGCTTGACTCAGCACAAATGCCTCGTTTAATGGGTCATCAGCAATCCTTTTGTTTGAATCGCATCCTGGGTGAGAGTTACTGGAACTTTAACACCTTGATGCCTTCGCAATCAAAGAGACAAAACAGTCAGTTGGCAACTTCATAAGTAATTGAGCTGAACTGTGATTTGGGGGCAGATTTTTGGTTTCCCAAGCTCTGTATGTAAGATATAGGTCTGCACTGTAAGAAGGTCGATATATATTTATTTTTTTTAGTAATTACACTTATAACCATTTCCATTTCACTTACAAAAAAACCTTTATTGCCACCCAAAGGAGCCCCATTTGCAACATTAGAATAAAGAGACATAGACTATTGAGGAGCTGCATACAAGCTGCAAGACATAAGACGTATACGTTGCAGTTTGCATGCAGCTCCTTGAAGTCGATTCATAACTAACTGAGCTACATTAGAAGGATACTAGAGGCAACACAAGGCAACACAAGTCTCTCTGCAGCAAAAGCAGCAACACACTGAGCTGTCTATGCAACTACAAATCTGTGGCCTGCAAGTAACACATTGTGCTTTGCAGCAGGCACATTAATCCACAATACTATTTTATGAAGAGTCAACCCTGTGGCAAATTTCTCCTGCTAGTGCACCAAGATTATCTTACTGTTATTATACCCTGGAAATTGGTTGGTACCCATAGGGCCACACGTATGAAATTCATGTTTTGTGACTTGCAAATTGTGAGTCATAGCGACTCGCAATTTGCAAGTAGCAAAACCTCATGTACAACAGTGTCAATGACACTGTTTGCGATTCCCAATGGGGTCGCAAATGACCTACCTCATGAATATTCATGAGGTAGGTCGCAATTTGCGACCCCATTGGGAATGGCCGCCCTCACAGGGATGGCGGTCTGCTGGTGACAGCAGACCACATGTCTGTGACTGCTTTTCAATAAAGCAGTTTTTAAAAAATAAAATGCAGCCTGTTTTCCTTTAAGGAAAACGAGATGCATTTCAAAAACAAAAAATGAAAAGTTTTCTTTTCCTTTTTGCAGAACAGGCAGTGGTCCACATAGGACCACTGCCTGCTCTGAAAAAATATTTTTGCTGCCATTCACAAAGGGGAATGGATCCCATGGGGAACCCGTTTGCGAATGGGTTAGCACCAGTTTGAAACTGGTGCTAACTGCGATTGTTTTGCGACCGCATTCCCAATGGGGTCGCAAATGACCTACCTCATGAATATTCATGAGGTAGGTCGCAATTTGCGACCCCATTGGGAATGGCCGCCCTCACAGGGATGGTGGTCTGCTGGTGACAGCAGACCACCATGTCTGTGACTGCTTTTCAGTAAAGCAGTTTTTTTTAAAAAAATGCAGCCTGTTTTCCTTTAAGGAAAACGAGATGCATTTCTAAAACAAAAAATTAAAAGTCTTCTTTTCCTTTTTGCAGAACAGGCAGCCTGCTCTGAAAAAATATTTTTGCTGCCATTCACAAAGGGGAATGGATCCCATGGGGAACCCGTTTGCGAATGGGTTAGCACCAGTTTGAAACTGGTGCTAACTGCGATTGTTTTGCGACCGCATTTGCGGTCACAAACCAATCATACATGGGACTGCGACTCGCAATTAGGAAGGGAACACCCCTTCCTAATTGCGACTCACAAACCCTTTTTGTAATTCGGTAAACAGATTACCGAAGTGCAAAAATGGGTCTGTACATCCCAAATAGCATTTTACAAGTCGCAAATGGCCTGATTCGCCGTTTGCGACTTGAAAAATGCTTTGCACATCTGGCCCATAACTCTCTGCAGTAGGTGCCTTGACCGGTAAGATATTTAGGGGGGTATTTATGAGTGGGTTGTGCCATGCTTTCACCACGCAGTGCGGTACATGTGTGGCGCAAACCATAAAGTCATATTTTAGAAGCTATGCAATTCCACTTTGCGTGACTTTGAATGGCTTCAAAAATATGGAGTAACGCAATGCAGTGCAATTCGCTGTGTTGTCTTACTCTGACCTGGGTAGGGGTTCCATGGGCATTACAGTGGGTTTTTCCAAGCAATTCCCATGGATGTTTATGCATTCCCAGATTTACAAGGACTTGTAAGGACTTGTAAACCTGGGAATGTGCCAAAATCTTATGCCTTACCATGAGAGGTGTAACACGGAGAAATATCTTTATTTCTCCTTGTTTTTCCTGTTTCTATGTGTGCGGCATTCTGCAGCACACACAGAAAGAGGGAAAACGCCTCTCATGATTGTTTTTGTGCAGGAAGGTGCGCCTTTCTGCACCAAAAAAATCATGCATGCAACGCAGGCACCTTAGGACCATGGCACTAGGGTGCCTGCTGTGGTGCTAGGCTGCCAAAAGAGCGCATATTTCTGATGATGCAGCAATAAAAATCATGCTTTTGTCTCTGAACTGCTATCAGTAACCTGTGAGGTGACAATTCTTCCCTCTGCTAGTAAAAAAAAGTTTCCTTTCTATCCTTTTAGTCCCCCATCCCATTACCACAAGCCCCAACCAGGGCACCCAACACTGCATGCATAATAGCAGTTGGTAACTGTGGGCCTTATTTATGAGAAGCTTGCGCTACCGAAGTATCAGTATTTGTGATACTCCAGTGGTGCAAACCTCTCAACCATATCTATGAGGCCATGTATAGCCACTTTGCGTGGCTTTGAATGGCCTCATAGATATGGAGTAAGGCAAAGCAGCGCAAGCAGCTGCGTTGCCTTACTCTGCGCCAGGGAGGTGTTCCATGGGCATTGAGGTGGGTTTTCCCACGCAACACCCATGGATTTTGAAGATGCTCCCCCGACTTACTTAATAACATAAACCTGGGTAAGTGCCAAAACCTTACATCTCCCCAGGGGAGGCGTATCGAGTAGAAGTATTTTTATTTCTCCTTGTTTTTCCTCTGCCCATGGGTGGTGCATTCTGCAGCACACACAGAAAGAGGAAAATGCCTTTTAGGTTTGTTTTTGTGCAGGAAGGTGCCCCTTCCTGCACAAAAACAATCTTGCACATAATGCAGACACCCTTGCACCATGGTGCCATGGTGCAAGGGTGCCTGCGTTGGAGCTAGGGAGCCAAAACGGCCCCATCACAGGGGAAAAGGACAGGAATGCACAATATTGCTCAGATTACTTACCAGTAATCTTCATTATTCCAATTCTCTCTTCCTCGTCCCAGTACTTACTAAATTAGGTATTACCTCTTCTACTCCAAATGACCTACCTCATTAATATTCATGAGGTAGGTTGCAATTTGTGACCCTATTGGGAATGGCTGCACTCACAGGGATGGTGGCTTGCTGGGGACAGCAGACCACCATGTCTGTGACTGCTTTTAAATAAGACAGTTTTTGTTTTAAATACAGCCCATTTTCCTGAAAGGAAAAAAGGATGCATTGCAACCAAAAACAGAAGAAAAAAAAACATTTTTGCAGAGCAGACGGTGGTCCATCTCTGACAATTGCGGTCACTAAATAATCATACATCCCCCTGCAACTCGCAATTAGGAAGGGATGCCCTTGGGATGCCCTTTCCTAATTGTGAGTTACAAATCCCTATTTTGCGAGTCAGTAATTGCGACCGACTGGCAAAAAAGGGATGGTACATCGTACCTGCCATTTTGCGGTCGCAAATGGAGATTTTTGCCATTTGCAACTACAAAATGTCATCACGCATGGGGCCCTAAATGAGGAAATAGCCAAGCAAAGGCCTTCTTATCAATTCAGGCAGACCAATAAAGAACCAGAAAGTACAGATATGCAGGTGCCAGTCATTCTATTGAAAACAAAACACACCACCTTACATGCCCCCAGTGTTAGGGCTGCAGGAAAAGCACATCAGATTCTATCACCGGACAGAACATCTCAACCAGGAATCTGAAAAGCAGCCTTAGAAAGAACCTCACACGCAAATTGAGACTCAGACCCAGAGCAACATTCAGTCAATAGTGGACCATAAATGTGGATGAAGAGGCCCAGGTTGCCGCAGCAGGAACATCCCCCACAGAGGCCCCTGCCCATTCAGCCCAGGAAGCACCCACATCCCAAATAGAATGAGCCTTAACAGGCCCAGGAAGCACAGAACCAGGCTGTTTGTAAGCCAAGGAAAGGACAGATTTAATCCATTGAGTAAGGGTGGATCTGGAATGTTTACCCCCTCTGTTGACCTAAATTAACAAACAGCGAATCTGACTACCGAAACACAGAGGATTTTCACAAATACACTTCCAGAGCCCTCACCGCATCCAGGGAAGAAACAGAACGGTCCGAGAAGGCATCTTTCAAAGACGGAAGGACTATGTCCTGATTCCGGTGAAAAGAAGTGTGAACCTTGGGAAGAAAATCAGGACCCAGAGTCAAAATGACCCAGCTTCAGTTAAGGATAGCGGCATTGAAAATAACCCAATTCCCCCAACCGCCTGGCTGAAGTGATCGCCACTAGGAAGAAAACCTTCAAGGACAAAAAATTGTCTGAGGGCTCCTCCAAGGGCTCAAAAGGGGGACCTTGAAGGAAAGAGATGACTAAAGGTAAATCCCACAGAGGAAAAAATTATCTGACCTTAGCCCTAAGGAGGGAGCAACCCCTAGGTAATCAAGATGGTCAAGTTCCCCCCAGGCATATCTAAAAGCCCTGATAGTCGACCATAGCAGTTTCAAAGTAGAAACCAAAAAATGCATGTCAAAACCCTCCTGAAGAAAAGCCAAAATAGTTTTAGGGAATTTATGGAGGGAGAAAAAACCCGTAGCCTGATACCACTTACCAAAAGTGGCCCAATGATGGTTGCAGGCATTCCAGGTAGAGTCCCGCCTTGAGGCCTGTAGAGACAAATAAACAGCCAAGGAGAGACCTTTCTTCAACAGACCCCTCCTCTCAACCTCCAGGCCAACAGCCAAAGACAACTCAGAGATGGAAGTGACAGGGTCAGATGAATGATTGGAATGGGGGCTAGAGGAAGAATCCGTTCCTGGGAGATTGTCAGGGAGCAAAGTGGGAACCACACCCTCCTCCGTCAATAAGGGACCATCAGGATCACATCCAGCCCCTCCCGCTGGACCCTGAGAAGAACCTTCCAGATGAGGGGGAAAGGAGGGAAGGCATATAGGAGATTCCGGGGCCAGGGCTGAAGAAGGGCATCTACCCCTAAAGAACAACTCTCCAAAGTCTGAGAAAAAAACTGAGGAAGCTGAGAATTTGACCCATCCGCAAACAGATCTATGACAAGTACTCTCCACCTGTCGCACAGATTCCAAAACACTAAGGGACTGAGGACAAAACCCTGGGAACAGGTGAAGAGATGCTTCAATCTGTCTGCCTGAATGTTGAGACACCCCTGAATGTGGACTGCCCCGAGAGACAAGAGATTTTCCTCCGACCAAGTCATTATTTGAAGAACCAACTGATTTTGGGACTGACTCCTTGTACCAAACTAATAGTTGATGTAAGCTTTTGTTGTGGAGTTGTCCATCCTGACCACCACTGGCGAACCCCTCAGCTGAGGCTGAAAAAACTTCAAAGCTTCCAGCACGCCTTTCAGCTTCCTCCAGTTCGAGGAATGCACCCTCTTCCTGGACCAAAGACCCTGAGTGGTCCAATCTCCCAGTACAGCTCCTCACCCCCATTTGCTGGCATCCATGATAAGAACCATGGGATCCAGGAGTGCAAAGGCAGTACCCAGGTACAAAGCAGGAGAATGTATTCACCAGCCCAGCTGAGGCCTGATCTCCAGAGAGATCGGAATGAGGCTCTTGAAGTCTTCAGACATGAGTGACCAATGATGCAATGGGACATGGAGGTAAGCGTTCTGAAGGACGATCTTAAAAAAAGAATCCCCCTGAGAGATAAGAGGAAATATTTTCTGCTGGAGGGAACACATTTTTAAATGGACTTTTGGCACAAAAATGTTCAACAACTTCAAATCAATGATCATTCTGTACTCCCCCGATGTCTTCTGCACGAGGAACTTCCGAGAATACAAACCCTGGCTGTTGGACTTTTGCTTATGCAGGGTCATCCCCAGACTTTTTTGCCTCCTGCCTCCTATATTTTTCTGACATGTTGCTGTTGGCTTTTCAACTCTGAGCACTTTACCACTGCTAACCAGTGCTAAAGTGCATATGCTCTCCTGTTTAAATTGTATGTAAGTGGTTTATCCATGATTGGCATATTTGATTTACTAGTAAGTCCCTAGTAAGGTGCACTAGAGGTGCCAGGGCCTGTAAATCAAATGCTACTAGTGGGCCTGCAGCACTGGTTGTGCCACCCACATAAGTAGCTCTGTAATCATGTCTCAGACCTGCCACTGCAGTGTCTGTATGTGTATTTTTACACTGTAAATTCGACTTGGCAAGTGTACCCACTTGCCAGGCCTAAACCTTCCCTTTCCTTACATGTAAGGCACCCCTAAGGTAGGCCCTAGGTAGCCCCAAGGGCAGGGTGCAGTGTATGGATAAGGTAGGACATATAGTAATGTGGTTTATATGTCCTGACAGTGAAATACTGCCAATTTCGTTTTCACTGTTGCAAGGTCTGTCTCTCTCTCATAGGATAATATGGGGGCTACCTTTAAATATGATTAAAGTGTAGATTCCCCTAGAGAGTAGATGGACAGGTGGAGTTTGGGATCCCTGAACTCACAATTTAAAAATACATCTTTTAGTAAAGTTGATTTTGAGATTGTGCGTTTGAAAATGCCACTTTTAGAAAGTGAGCATTTTCTTGCTTAAACCATTCTGTGACTCTGCCTTGTTTGTGGATTCCCTGTCTGGGTCAGTTTGACAGTTGGGTTGTTTTTCACCTCACACCAGACAGTGACACAAAGGGAGCTGGGGTGTGATCTGCATTTCCTGATTAGCCATCTCTGCTAGGAGGGAGGGGTGGAGTGGTCACTCTCATCTGAAAGGACTGTGCCTGCCTCTGACAATGCTGTCTCCAGCCCCCTGGTGTGTGTCTGAGGCCTTGCCTGGGCAAGGCAGGATTTCACAAGAAGGTGTGAGTCCCCTTTGAAGGAAGGTGACTTCAAAGACTAAAATGGGTATAAGAAGGGCACCCAAACTTACAAACTTTAGAAACACTTCTGGAATCAAGAGGAACCTCTGCCTGGAGAAGAGCTGATCGCTGAGGAACAAGTGCTGCCCTGCCTGTGACTGTGCTTTGTGGAGCTTTCCTGCAGTGCTGCTTCTGCCAGAGTAAGAGGGCAAAGACTGGACTTTGTGTGCCTTCCATCTTGAAGAAGAAATCTCCAAGGGCTTGATGTAGAGCTTGCCTCCTGTTGTTGAAGTCTCAGGGATAGCAAAGACTTCTTCCTGCCAGCACCTGGAGTCTCAGGAGAGACCCCTACTCTGCTCTGTGGTGCCCTTCCAGTTCCTGGGACCCTGAAAGGAGAGGCTGGCAGCCTAAGGACAAAAATACACGCACCGCGCACCGTGCGGAGAAAAGATCGACGCAAATCCGATCGCGGCTGAGAAAACGACGCAACGCCGGCTCCGCAGCTGAGAAACGACGCCGCTGGAAACGCGACCGGAGAATCGACGCCCGGAGCAGGAGAAACGACGCGCAGCATCGCTGACGAAGGCTGAGAGATCGCAACCAGCGCCGCGGGACTTCGGACCGTCGCGTGGCTGGCTTTTTCGACGCGCCTCGCCGAGCCGAGCTGTTTTCGACGCATATACCCGTGCAGGGTTATTTTCGACGCACACCGCCCGTGCGGGGTTATTTTTGCCGCAAACCAGGTACATTTACACGCTAGCAGCGCTAGTGTGTTGTTACAACTACCTAAAGACTCTTTTTATTTTAAACCTTTTAAAAATCATAACTTGACTTGTGTATGTTGGATTTTTGTCGTTTTGGTCTTGTTTTGTTTAGATAAATATTTCCTATTTTTCTAAAACTGGTGTTGTGTCATTTTGTAGTGTTTTCATTAAGTTACTGTGTGTGTTGGTACAAATACTTTACGCCCAGCACTCTGAGGTTAAGCCTACTGCTCTGCCAAGCTACCAAGGGGGTAAGCAGGGGTTAGCTGAGGGTGATTCTCTTTTATCCTAACTAGAGTGAGGGTCCTTGCTTGAACAGGGGGTAACCTGACTGTCAACCAAAGACCCCATTTCTAACATTGGTGACCAGCGGTCGGGATTGGACTTGTGTTTGTACTTGACATACAGTAATTAGGTGTACACTACTGTTTTGATCTCAGACCACTACGTGACCACATACTACTTGTTTGGTGATCTTTTGATTTTTCTCTTAAGGACTCTTTTTATTCTACTTCCATGATTTTGCTGATCCCTTGACTGATTCTTTTTACTTCATTGGGAAATTATTTTTTTCTGCCTTTTGGAACTTTGCACTTGTGACCATCATGTCTCAATCTGGAGATGCAACAGCTGGAGCTGTGTTTGAAATGGAGAAACTGAAGGAGTACTCAGTTGCTCAATTGAAACAGTTCCTTAAAGATCTTGACTGTCCCACTGAGAGCTCCACCAGGGAGGGGGTGACAATCAAGAAGGCTGGAGGGCACACAGAGGAGGAGAATATGGGTGGGGAAGTGCAGAGGATACACAGTGGTGTAGTGGAAGAACCTGTTACGCCTGGGGGGAGGGTCCCCAGGAGGGATGGCAGGGTGTCACCCAAGGGTCTGACTCCTGAAGAGTTACAGGACAGACAGGCAGAGAGGGAGTACCGATGGGAGCTGAAAAAGCTCGATTGGGAGTGGGAAAAGTTGGAAGAAAGGAGGAGGAACTTAGAGATTAAAAAAATGAGTTATGCTTACGAGCTTAAATTGAAAGAGCTGGAAGTCATGAGGGCTGAGTCCAGCTGGAATGGTGGCAGCAACAATTGTATATCCAGTGATGCTGCAGAAGTGCACATGCCCAGAGAGGTGGTGCCCTACTTGAAGGAGGGAGTTAACACACGCCAGGAGGTTCAGGGGTATGAGGTAGCTCCAGTGATGCACAGGATCCCTGAGGTGGATTGGGGAACTGGCATGGGGAGTCATATTCCTACTGGTGGGAGGGACACTCTACTGACTCTAGGTGAGAGTGACAGGGAGAGGGGTTCCCCCCAGGTAGAAGTCCTGGTTATGGAGTGTGAAAACATCCCAGAAGAGTGTGGGTTGAGTGTCAGGGACAGTCAGGTACTGTCTCACCAGTCTCAGGAGGGTGATGTGGGGTGCTTTTTCAAAGCAGAGTCACTGGATGGTTGGGTGAAGGGTACTTTGGTTAATTCATGTGAGGGGCTGAGTGATGTAATTGCTGGAGAGCATATGTCTAGTCCTTATTTTCCAGAGCTATGCCAACACCAGGTGGAGTGTGAGTTCTCTGACCCCAGGGAGCTTACAATGGAGGCAGACTTCTGGGTGAGTACCAGAGAGTCTGAAGAGGCATTTGGGGGTGCTCCTGAGAGGAGTGGTCTAGGTAGTTCCCAACCAGGTGAGGTAGGGAAGGATTGTAGTGTCCCAGGTAGGTCCCAGTGTAGTGGGATGGGTGAGGGGCCCCATGTCCAGTCTCAGAGGAGAGGGAATGGGGATGGGTTGAGGCCCAAGGTGCCCGAGATCCGGTCCCAGGTCCTGGAGGGTTCCCTGCGGGAACACCAGGAGGGGAGCCTAGCCTGTACCATAGGGCCATCTGTTGAGGGAGACCCCACAGTGTCAGGAGAACTTGGGGGGGCCGCTGTAGCCAGCGTCCCACCAGTTCTGGTGTCTGGCAGTACCACTCCTAGTGAGGGGGTGCAGAAGTCCAGACAGAGGGTTGAGAGGGGGTTGCGGACCCCAGTGGAGAACCTGGAGGGTCAGGGGTCAGCTCTGAGAGCAGAGCCCCCCATGAATGACCTTGGTGAGACCATTTCTGGGTTGGGGGGAATCCAGACTCTGTCAGATGGGCAGAGGTCAGGAGACCTGCGCCAGCCAGACTCTTGTGTGGCCCTTCGGGACAGTGTGTCCCTTGAGGGGGGTAAGTGTGCCCCCCTGGAAGTCCTGGTGTGCCAGGCAATGGTTCAACCGCAGGGTGGTGACTCTGGGTTGAATGATCCGGTTCAGGGGGTAAACTCTGACCTGATGGGGGGTAAGTGTGCTCCCAAGGAAGTCCTGGTGTGCCAGGCAGTGGTTCAACCGCAGGGTGGTGACCCTGGGTTGGATGACCAGGTTCAGAGGGTAACCTCTGACCTGGTAGGGGGTAGGTATGCCCCCCAGGAAGTCCTGGTTTGCCAGGCAGTGATCCAGTCTGTGGGTACAGACCCTGGATTGGGAGGCCAGGTTAAGGGTGTCCCCCCTGACCTGGAGGAAGGGGCTACTGCTAACAGTGCCCCTACCATGTTGTCTTCTGGGGGGGTCACTCCTAGTTGGGTGGTTCAGGACCCCAGAAGAGAGGGCAGGGGGAGGGAAGCCTCACCCCTGGCCCTGGTCCAACCTGAAGGTACAGACCCCAGGTTGGAGGATCAGTTGCAGGTTAACATCCCTGCACTGATGGAAGAATTGTGCAGGACTGTTTCTACAAGCACCCTGACAGTTTTTGACTCTGGGGGTGCCGCTTCTGCAGGGAGGGTACAGAGCCCCAGAGGGGAGGACCAGGGTCAGGTTGTCATCCCTGACCTGGTGGAAGAGAGAGTGGTCAAAGGGTGCCAGGCACCTGGGGCTACCACCCCCCACTCTCCACAGTCACAGTGGTTAGAGAGGCCTGAGGTCGGGCTCTCATCCCTGACAGTTGTCTGGGGCCACTGTGGCTTGCTGTCCTGGTGGACAGAGTTGCCCCTGGGGGGGGGAGGACGAGAGTCACACCCCGGGGGTGGAGTGGGCAACACCACTGTGTTGGCCCTGGTGGTACTATCTGCCCATTGCAATACATCTGTGAGCAAAGTAAAGTTAGGTGTTGCACAGATGGTGTCTGTAGATGTGGAGAAGGGTTCCCCATGGGTTAGCTTAGTGGGCCCTGAGAGTATGGACAGAGGGATCCAACTGGAGTCAGGAAGGCGTAGAACTGGAACATGCCCCTGCTGTTGTGGGCCTGGGTCCCTGTTCTATCGCCCCAATCAGGGAAGTACATCAAGGTATTGATTGTTCTCCCCTGGCTTTAGGCTGGTAGGGGGTCGTGTTGGACTTTTGCTTATGCAGGGTCATCCCCAGACTTTTTTGCCTCCTGCCTCCTATATTTTTCTGACATGTTGCTGTTGGCTTTTCAACTCTGAGCACTTTACCACTGCTAACCAGTGCTAAAGTGCATATGCTCTCCTGTTTAAATTGTATGTAAGTGGTTTATCCATGATTGGCATATTTGATTTACTAGTAAGTCCCTAGTAAGGTGCACTAGAGGTGCCAGGGCCTGTAAATCAAATGCTACTAGTGGGCCTGCAGCACTGGTTGTGCCACCCACATAAGTAGCTCTGTAATCATGTCTCAGACCTGCCACTGCAGTGTCTGTATGTGTATTTTTACACTGTAAATTCGACTTGGCAAGTGTACCCACTTGCCAGGCCTAAACCTTCCCTTTCCTTACATGTAAGGCACCCCTAAGGTAGGCCCTAGGTAGCCCCAAGGGCAGGGTGCAGTGTATGGATAAGGTAGGACATATAGTAATGTGGTTTATATGTCCTGACAGTGAAATACTGCCAATTTCGTTTTCACTGTTGCAAGGTCTGTCTCTCTCTCATAGGATAATATGGGGGCTACCTTTAAATATGATTAAAGTGTAGATTCCCCTAGAGAGTAGATGGACAGGTGGAGTTTGGGATCCCTGAACTCACAATTTAAAAATACATCTTTTAGTAAAGTTGATTTTGAGATTGTGCGTTTGAAAATGCCACTTTTAGAAAGTGAGCATTTTCTTGCTTAAACCATTCTGTGACTCTGCCTTGTTTGTGGATTCCCTGTCTGGGTCAGTTTGACAGTTGGGTTGTTTTTCACCTCACACCAGACAGTGACACAAAGGGAGCTGGGGTGTGATCTGCATTTCCTGATTAGCCATCTCTGCTAGGAGGGAGGGGTGGAGTGGTCACTCTCATCTGAAAGGACTGTGCCTGCCTCTGACAATGCTGTCTCCAGCCCCCTGGTGTGTGTCTGAGGCCTTGCCTGGGCAAGGCAGGATTTCACAAGAAGGTGTGAGTCCCCTTTGAAGGAAGGTGACTTCAAAGACTAAAATGGGTATAAGAAGGGCACCCAAACTTACAAACTTTAGAAACACTTCTGGAATCAAGAGGAACCTCTGCCTGGAGAAGAGCTGATCGCTGAGGAACAAGTGCTGCCCTGCCTGTGACTGTGCTTTGTGGAGCTTTCCTGCAGTGCTGCTTCTGCCAGAGTAAGAGGGCAAAGACTGGACTTTGTGTGCCTTCCATCTTGAAGAAGAAATCTCCAAGGGCTTGATGTAGAGCTTGCCTCCTGTTGTTGAAGTCTCAGGGATAGCAAAGACTTCTTCCTGCCAGCACCTGGAGTCTCAGGAGAGACCCCTACTCTGCTCTGTGGTGCCCTTCCAGTTCCTGGGACCCTGAAAGGAGAGGCTGGCAGCCTAAGGACAAAAATACACGCACCGCGCACCGTGCGGAGAAAAGATCGACGCAAATCCGATCGCGGCTGAGAAAACGACGCAACGCCGGCTCCGCAGCTGAGAAACGACGCCGCTGGAAACGCGACCGGAGAATCGACGCCCGGAGCAGGAGAAACGACGCGCAGCATCGCTGACGAAGGCTGAGAGATCGCAACCAGCGCCGCGGGACTTCGGACCGTCGCGTGGCTGGCTTTTTCGACGCGCCTCGCCGAGCCGAGCTGTTTTCGACGCATATACCCGTGCAGGGTTATTTTCGACGCACACCGCCCGTGCGGGGTTATTTTTGCCGCAAACCAGGTACATTTACACGCTAGCAGCGCTAGTGTGTTGTTACAACTACCTAAAGACTCTTTTTATTTTAAACCTTTTAAAAATCATAACTTGACTTGTGTATGTTGGATTTTTGTCGTTTTGGTCTTGTTTTGTTTAGATAAATATTTCCTATTTTTCTAAAACTGGTGTTGTGTCATTTTGTAGTGTTTTCATTAAGTTACTGTGTGTGTTGGTACAAATACTTTACGCCCAGCACTCTGAGGTTAAGCCTACTGCTCTGCCAAGCTACCAAGGGGGTAAGCAGGGGTTAGCTGAGGGTGATTCTCTTTTATCCTAACTAGAGTGAGGGTCCTTGCTTGAACAGGGGGTAACCTGACTGTCAACCAAAGACCCCATTTCTAACACTGGCCCTGTTTGCCTGGCGGGACTGGAATGTCCAAACAAAGTCCAAACACTGTCCAATAAAGCCGCCCTCTTGGTGACGAGGACGGGATGAGGGGTAAACAGGAAATGAGAGAACTGGAGGCCTGGAAAAAAGGGAATGGTATAACTCTCTTTGATCACCTGAAGAACCCACTGGTCCTGGATCCTGGGGACCCAAAAGTCCAGGAAAAAAACAGACGACATCCCACCAGATCTCTGGCATAGTCAGGAGTGCTGCAAAGGGCTACCCTTGCGACCTGCAGGAGGCAAGGGGCAGAGGAATTTTGGGATCTAGGCTGGAACCTAGACTTATTAAAAGAAAAATTGGGCCGTTTGTCCTTGTATTTGCCCACACCCTTCTTCTTCTTGTCTTTGTTGTACCATAACCCTGCAAGGCTTTGATACTTTTGTTCAAAAATAATTTCTGAAAAGAGATTCTTATCAGAGCTGCCATGGTTACTGAATAAATGACTCTCAAGAAGTACAAGTGTCTGTCTCGAAGTAAACGTAGAAGGCATTTTAGGTAATAATGTTAATTTAGGCAGTTTGTTATCAGGTCACTGTACACACAGGGCATCATGGTTCGTTCATAGGCATTAGAAACATAAAGGTAGAATACATAACAGAACTAGAGTGAGTGCCTGCTTAGGTCCCGGGGGGACTGTTGCCCTGGGGGGACTGATGAGTGCCATTGCAACCAGGGTTGGAGTCTCAGTGGGAGGCACAACATCCAGTTCCTGTGCAAATCACTTTTTCTCTCCGTGCCTGTGAAGTGCTCAGATCCCTTCTTTGGGGTTCGTGCGATATGTAAAGTAGCAAATCAGTCGAGAAAAAAGTTCCGAAACCAAAGCGAATGAACACAGTAAATGGGCCTTCGGGACAATGATAAGAGCAAACAACAAGGAACAAGCATTGGCAACTGCAGGAAATAGCAGTACAGCCACTAGAAACACAGGAAAAGTAAGTGGCAAGCCCAGGAACCAAAGAAAAGCAAAGAAAGAACGGTGGTGGGATCTAAGCCCCTTTTAAGATTCATATTAAATACAATAGTTTTCACAAGCACAGTGCAAGCGCTGCGCAGGTGCAACTTAAAAAAAGGCTTGTCAAGGTGTGGCAAGAGGATGAGGATGGTAATTTCCCATTCCCTGAGTCTAAACTCGTAACTGCACTGTACTGGACCGATTTTACCGCACAGTAATGATAAACTCACATGTGAATTTCTAAAGTAGTTCATTCCCTCCACCCCCTATCATGAAACTCGTGATGCGTTCCACAACAGCTGTTAATTTCGTGTTAAATCCAATTGGAATAATAGAGATGAGCTGTATTTGTGTCCAATGAAATACAAAAGTAAAACAGCAAATACAAAATAGTATCACTTCTAAAAGGCACTTTAAGAGTATTTTAGCGCTGTCTAAATTATTCATAACTGACTACTGAAGCAAAGCGAGACAGACATGGCTCGGCAACTCTGCGAGAGACTAAGAGGTTTCACGAAAAACGTCGTACTGCGAGCACCCGTATGAACGTGACGTAGATCGATATCATGAAATCATATGGGTCTGGGATTCTCACCGTTGCTGTGCGAGAAGACAGCGCAACTATAAAAATGCAGAGCGCAAGAAGCAAGAACCAAAAACACAACATTTACCTGCAAGGATTGTGGACCCCGGATTATCTGCTGTAGCCTCTCTGTGGAACAGAATGTAGCTCTCAGACATAGTGTCGGTGAAATAAGTACTACATCCCACCTTGCGACGCTTGCCCAACCTTTGTTTTAAATACCTAATTTGATTGGCTTCCTCAGCTCCTACTGCACATATTTTTCCAACTTCCTGTGGAATTTGTTTGCCATTGCACAATAGATGGTTGATTGTTTGCTTGCTGTTTTGTACTTTCATTGGCTCATTTTAAGGAGCACCCGGAGAGACTGTAAATGACTAACACGATTTAAGGGACACATGCTACCGGAACAGCTCTTTATTTATTCGTGGGGGAAATTCTGCTCATTAAACACCAACCGGTTCCTGATTGCGTCTTAACGCCTCCTCGTCTTATTAAGTTTTTACGACACGCTTTCGTCACGTTTAAACAAACACACAAGCTATACATTGAGAGATTGCCTGCTCTCCTTTACGTTTTCAGATACACGAAAACATTGCTGTCCTCTCAAATAACATATATAAAGTGTACTTTCCTGATTGTGATATAAAGGGGACTTCCTGTTTATTCAACGTTTACAGACTGAAATCTGTGAAAAATAAGCCAACTGCTTCATGGGATGTAAGCATGCTTACTGTACTACCAGGGCAATCCAATTGGCTTTTCCTTAACGCATATATCATCAAAAATAAGTGAAAGACTTACTCAGCAAAATCTGACTTGCTGGTGGTCTACCAATGGAGTAAAACTGAGAAACTAGTGGATTTCTTGCCTAGACAACAGGCAATTGCTTGTGTTTTGGGCTGTCCACGTCTCCATGGACACAGGAATTCCCTTTTGCTTCCATTTGTGAGTTAGAATTTTTTTAACATGAGGACCTCTTCTGCTTGGTTGAAAGAGTCGTCACTATTTCAAACAATCGGAAAATGTCCTTGTGGGACCATTCTGAGCAGCTACTCAGACCAGCCCTCACAGGAACTTTCGGAACTACCAGGGACTTGTGTGTATGTCGGTAATTTCTCAGTGGTCCGTGGACCTTTGCAAGGCTATTAGCTGCAGTTTGCCTTCTTTTTTAGCTCATAGCCAGACGTGGCTCCCTCAAAATGGCCAAATCTCATTAGGATTTGCTTCCCTGTACCGCAGCCTACATCCAAAAGAAGCCACCCCTTCCAGCGGGGACTTGTCCATGAGAAGTTTGCTAGTGTTTGACAATACCCAGGATGTACTACTTCTGCACACATGTAGGTGTCTGCTTCTGGCACATCTATCCCATTTACCCATATTTGTGCCAAAACATGAAATTCCTGTTTTTTTTTATTTTTAGAATCCACGTAGTATGCCTCTGTGAGAAAGTATAGCACTTTATTACTTGTTTTAGAGCTCCTGTTTCACGGCCAGAGAAAGCCCTAGCACCAGAACCACAATCAACAATGAACAGATGAGAAAACAGAGAGATTGCATTAGAGAATCTAGAAACCTGTCTCTGTAGCGAAAGCAAGCTGAAGTGGTGGTTAACAGGATTGCTAAGAAGCCGAAGAATGGGCCTCACTACTGGCCGATCACACCACCACCACTGCTGCACTTCATGCTCTCTCCTCAGTATATTGTGCTTTAAAAAGAAGTGGACAACATCAGATCAATTCACTTGTTCTACCACAGAGGTGTCTGTCCATAACTGACTTAGCAATGAGCAGCACTCGATGACTTACAAACCTGTGATGAGGCAGTTCACTGGTCAGGAATTTGACTTTTTACAGTCGAGCACTCCGAAAGTTCCAATTAGTTGTGCTTTTGGTTTCAAGATGGAATTTTATTTGTCAAGTGCATGCCTAATGCCTGTGGGTTTCCCTCCCCCTTGCTCTGAGGCCCTGTGCTACTTCATGGATTCGGCTGTCCACACTACATGGAATCAGTTGTTGTCAAAATCCAGTACTTCACTATGTTCTCTCTTCGTGGGTTGGAAGAGCACTCTTGTCTGTTCTTGTGCATTCACTGCCCTCTCCCGTTTGGCAGTGAGACTCAGGGTGTCATCAGAGATCTGCCAGTTTCGTGACTTCAAGTTCAGCATCATCCAGAAGTTATTTTGGTCACTGGAGCACAAAGTCGAGGCTTGTGTTCATGAAAATTAAAAGATTCTGGAGAAAGAGGAAGAAACCCATGGTTCTATATCGGAGTTGGAGGGTGAACTTGGCTTTGAAGAACAGGTCATTCTGGCTTTATAGAGGTTTTGTGACATGACTGCCTTACAAAACAGAAAGAAGGCCAGCACCCTGAGACCCTCACGCAGCTCCTTGAGACCTTCACAGGTGATTTGCTGTGCTTTATAAGTCCTGATTGATTGATGAAGGTAAAGTTGACTGCCGTCATCAGTGTGAGGGCTCACCTGAACATGGCCATTGGAATTCTGCACAGGTTCCTCTAACAATGTATCAGTAATTAAATGTGACACGCCTGCCACTTAAGTGTCAGGGAGTGAAGGGATGGTGCAATATTAATTTAATCTGTTGTGAAAATATTAACAATAATTCTTGAAGCACTTGCAATAAGGCTTGCAGTGAAAGATCTAGGTCCAGTTTTAGGAGGGCGTAGTGCCTCCTTACGCCACATTAGTTTCAGTTTTTTTACGCTAATGTGGCCCAACGAGGCAAAAATCGCCACGCCATATTTACAAAGTGGCGCAATGCCTGCACTGCACCACTCTGTAACTCCTTGCATCACAGTATGCCTGAGCCAGGCATAATGTATGCAAGGGGGGCATTCCCCTGTTAGGGGGATTGCAAAAGTGGTGCAGTGGAATCTAGGAGATTCCACTGCATCATATTTTGCGGCTACTTTTAAAGCCTACACGGAGCAGGCGTTAAAAGGGGGCACCCCATTGCTTTCAATGGGCCCCTATGTACTGTGCAGGATTAGCGGCCAAATTTTGGCGCTAATCCTACACAGTACATCAATAGAGTAAAATATTTAGACACTATTGCACCTACCCTGCGCCATGGTGCTCCGTATATTAAATACAGCGCACACATGGTCGCGATAGGGGGACGCTGAGGGGCGCAAGAAAAGTGGTGTTGCATTAGATGCAGTGCCACTTTTCTTAAATCAGGCCCCTAGTGTTTCTAAATGTAGGACCCTATATGAGTCACTAAGGTTACATGAAATTGAAATAAGGACCTCATATATCTGGGATAGTAATGGGCCTTTTGAAGCATGTAACATGAAAGGTAAGTTTTGCGATTGCAGCACTTAAATTGGGCAACACTAAGCCTGTATTAACTTTACATAAAAAAATAGCCTAGAAAAAACAGGTATATCCTGCAAAACACGTGTCAACTGTAATTGTAACCATGGTACAGCAGAACACACAGCTATTTGTAATTATAACCATGACATAAACAAACTTCTCTGTGATTGAATAATAAAGTAAGAAGAAAAGTTATGGAAAAAAGATTAAAGTGTTAACTAGATTGACTGAATTCATCTGTGCCTTACGTCTCTTTGTACACTAATTAATTAACATAGACATTTGAACCAATTTTGTGATTTCAACAAGAAGAAATGGTGAATGCGGAAATTGCATTAGTTAGCACCCGTGGGTATATGGTTTCTTAGAACTGGCTCCATACTCTGACCCAGAATTCTAACTACCCCTGGACTCGTCTATTAAGAATGACCAAGCAAATGAAAGCATCTCCCTGTGACTCAACAAATTGTTATTTGGCAGTATTCAAATGCTCAGACCCACCTGCATGAAATATTGGTAAGTTCTCATGAATGGTAAGCCACTATCAGTATTTTAGTTCAGGAAGGTTATAGCTGTGAGAATGACTGTAGTGGACAGTGGCAGTTATTACTCCGCCATCCATTTGGTTTTGTCAATGCTTGATTTTTATCCTTTTTAAAAAAAACAAATATTGTTATGGATGTTGTCAGATCCTCTTCACTCAAAACAGTGGCTAAAAGAAAACATACTTTTGCTCTCAAAAAGCACACATTGCCATATCAGTCTCTGTCAATGAATGGAACTGGTTTGTGTGTGTATGTTCTACTGAGAAAGAGCAGAATGCTGTCACTCACACTGAAGTTAGGCAATGTTTGAAGTGAGCTGACCCATTGTGCTGTGCTGTAGTTGGCTGAATAAAAATGTGAATGGCACAATAAAAGATCAGTGATGCTAAGGGCTGGAGAAAGGCCCTCTAAGTACGTATATTATAACTATAATTTTAGTCAAATCAAAAGGTTTTGGCTCATGCCAGACCCAACAAACACTGGCAAAGTCAATATGTTTTGCCTATGCGCAAACTATTGGCATTATCATTTTTTTTAATAAATGTTGCACAGCCGTGCAGGCTGCTGTTCAACATGCCCTAAAGGTAATAAAAACAAAGCACTATGGAGCGACCAGTATTAACAGCACCATTGCCTTTTTAAAATTTGCTTTAAGCCATGTTGCACAGCAGCCTGCACTGCTGTTCAAGAGCTTTGAAAAATATTAACAAAGCCTAATATCTCTGGGGGAGCATTTTTTTTTGGCACGGATGGGTGGGCCAGAGGGGGCATTAACAAAACGGATAATATACCTAACAAGCCAACCAAGGGAGTTACGTGACAGGAAGGAGGTAGCATCAAGAACAAACTGCAGAAGTTTGGTGTTCCGACACCCCATACCGCCATCCTGTTCCTGGCGGTTCGTCCGGCGGTATGGGGTGTCGTGGGGCCCCTGGGGGCCCCTGCAGTGCCCATGCCAATGGCATGGGCACTGCAGGGGCCCCCGTAAGAGGGCCCCACAAAGAATTTCAGTGTCTGCTAAGCAGACACTGAAATTCGCGACGGGTGCAATTGCACCCGTCGCACCCTTCCGACTCCGCCGGCTCCATTCGGAGCCGGCTTCCTCGTGGGAAGGGGTTTCCCGCTGTGCTGGCGGGCGGCCTTTTGGCGGTCGCCCGCCGGCACAGCGGGAAAGCCAGAATGGCCGCCGCGGTCAAAAGGTCATTCGGCGGTAACCGCATGGCGGGCGGCGACCGCCGCCCGCCGCGGTTAGAATCACCACCTTAGTGTTGTAAGCAACCTTGGGCTATTAGACACAATTGTTTCGGTGTGACAATTTCTATAACATAGAAAACTGTGTGCACTGGGTAGTAAGTTATGCACATGTGCTTGTTCTGCATTCTGAAGATGGTGTATCTGTAAAGGTTTCACCACAGTATGAAGGCTGCAGGTGGTATAATCTTTAGCACCTGCAAACATTGCTTTTTTAAGTGAATAGTGTCTTTCTTGCCAAGTGTTGCATAGTGTATACACTGTTCTAAGTAAATGCTTTTTAATAGTTTGTGGTGTGTTTCCCATGAGTTTTACCATCTGCAAACCGTGTGGTATAGAGTAAAGTCTCTCTATAGAGTCAGTGCTGTTTACAGCACCAACTTTTCTACTCATATCAACTTCATTTGTCAAAGTAGGTCCAGTGACTATCAGGGGCTCAATACAGATAAAAGCTATCCATAGTAGGGCATTGGTGTTGGAACAGACGTTTAGTATTTTTAGGAACGTAGCTTTCTCTGAATAGTTGTATACATATTGTATACATACTGAACAACATATGAAATAAGGGTTTCCCATATATCTGTGGTTGATTGTTAATATTAACTATGCTACCCATGAAATGCATGGTATGGAGTCAATGTGGCAGATAACCAATGCTTTCTACACCTAAGGGAGTTGTTTCTGTGATGGCATTAATGATGCCTCTTATTCTTCTGAGCTGTTTTGTACTTAGTTTCGTAGCTCTAACGCTATACCCATTTATAGAGCAATGTGCTAAAAAAACGCTTGGATGATGTTTTCAGTGATGTCATCAATGAGGTCATGTAATATGTCATCAGTGATGTCATAAATGATGTCATAGAACGTCATGAATGATGTAATATGTGAGATCATAAGCAGTGCATAGTGGAGGGTTTAAGTTATAGTTAGCGCTGCTAACTATTAACTGGTGAATTTCTGTGGGTATTTTTAGCTCAAAATGTTAATGTTGTCACTGACATATTCAACTAACAATAAAGTTACTTTAACCTTATATCTATATGTATTCAGTGAAAAAAACAAAGGCTAAAGTGATGTAATAGTTTGGTGTTTAAATGAGCTAACAACTTTTATAAAACAAATTACCACTGAGATCCCCAAGTTATATTTCAGAGAGTATTACTGCACCATCACCATGCACTGTTTATAACCCTACATGGGACATCACTCATGACACGTTAAATGACATAATTGATGGCATCACTGATGACATCATCCACACTACTGCCTCTCAGTTACTCAATAAATTGCTAGATTATTTTAGAAGGTAGTAAAGGGACCAAAAACATATACAGCTTACATTGACTATATGCACGTGTGCAGTATGAAATAGAAATAGTGTAGTACAAGAGACAAATCTGTTTTACAGTGCCAAAAGTTATATGGTACACAGTTTAACTACCAGCAATGCTAAGCGCGAACAGAGCTTCATTTAACAAGGTAGAGACTGAGCGCAACTATGTGAGTTGCAGTGCAGACATATGTTACAGATAGGTTGTATCTTAGGTCAAAGTCTTCTTGACAAAGTGACAATACAATACATTATTCGTCTGTGGATTTCTGTGCACCTGCTGACATTAAAGAATTGCCAAATAGTGCTGTCCACAACTTCAATGGAAACTGGGGATTTATAAGGTGCAGATGTTTATTTTCAGAAATTCAGTGAACATTCTGAGACATTAGACATATCTGGAGAGTGTACAATGTAAGGGGGACTCATGTGTAAATGTTTTAAATCAGAGTTTGATTGTAAGAGTTGTTCAAATGGTGTATGCCATTGTGCTCAATTCAGGTATATGTGGAGGGTCTTTTTGCAAACTACGGAAAGTTGTGTATCGAACCTGGTTGAGCATTGCTAATCAGTGGCTAATGCATAGATGTGAAGCCTTTGACTTACAATTCTATGTCAGGGTAGGTATTTAACTGGTATAATTCAAAAAGGTAAATAATGACCAAAACACTTTTACACAGTCCTCGGTGTTTAATTAATAGCTGACCGCATAAGCACCTGAATAGAGTAAAAAAAAAAGAGTATAATGTCCACTAAACCAGGGTGATTTAAGAGAAATTCTTCATATTCTGCATGTTCCAAAAGCACTATAGACGTAATACAAAATTGGGTCTAGGTGTATGTGCCTCGTTGAATACCTTCCAGTGCGAAAAACATGCAGCAATCTGTCACATTCAGTGAGTGATGTCGTCAAATGTGTCATCTGAGATATCAGTAAAAGTATCAATGACATCATTTAACTTGTCATGAGTGATGTAATATGTGAGATCATAAACAGTGCATGGCAGGGGTGCAAAGTACAGTTAACTCTCTGAACTATAACGGATGAATTTCAGTGTTTTTTGTTTTTTAAACACTAATTGCTATCTCATTTCAGCATTTAACTACACCTGTACCTTAACCTTGGGCTTTTTCAGTGAAATAAAGGGTTTTGTTAGGATAAGGTAAAATCTTATCACCATACTCAACTATAGCATCACTTTAAACTTTATTTTTTCATAAAATTTCTGGGCATTTTTAATGTAATGTAAGACCATATTACCATACCTAATTATAAAATATCTTTAACTTTGTATTTTTTTCAGATAATTTTGGGGATGTTTTGATCATATTTAGCCAAAAACACAATGTGCACAATCTTCTGCCATGCGCAGCAGGGGGTTATCCCATGCTCATCCCTGTGGGTGGCCAACACCCTGCTACACCTCATTTGGGCTTGCGCAGCAGGGGCTAGCCACTGGGCCTGGCGTCTGGCCAGCCCTGAACCCAAACCCCATAATGAGCCGAACTCCCTGCTGTGTATGGCCTTTGACCATGATCAGTGGGTGATTGGCCGCAGGCCCTACACCCATTCCCGCAGTGGACAAACAACCCTTGCTGCACACAGTCTTCAGCAGGGCCCCATCCCAAATCCATTGCAAGCAGCCAGTCGCCATTGAGCATGGCCTATGTCCAGCACAGTGACAGTAAGCCACAGTGTCTGCTGGCCCAGAACCTCCCACCTACCCTGTGTTGTCAGCTTGCCCCTTCCACTCCCATATGCCTTAAACTGTATGCCTTTGTGTGCTGCTCCATTGTCTGGGTGCTGCACTTGCCCTTTCTGTCTACCCTTCAGGGTCTTACTTCCCATCACTTCTTTCCCGCTCACCCTTTGCTGTCTGTGTGGTGCCTCTGCCCCTCTTGTCTGCCCTCTGTTGTCCATGTGCTGCCCCTTCTGCCTGCTCTTCATGGTCATCTTGCTGCCCTTGCCTCTCCTGCCTGCCCTCCATTGTCCAGTTGCTGTCCCTGCCCCTCCTGCCTGCCCTCCATGGTCAGCTTGCTGTCCTTGTCCCTATGCCTGCCTTCTATTGTCCATGTGCTGTATTAGAAATGGAGACTCTAGTTGGCAGTCAGTTTGCACTCTGTCTAAGCAGGGACCCTCAATCTAGTCAGGGTAGAGGAGAAACACACCTGGTTAACCCCCGCTCACCCCCCTGGTAGATTAGCACAAGCAGAAAGGCTTAACCCCAGAAGCAATGTGTAAGGTATCTGTACCAACACACACAGTAATACAGTGAAAAAAATACAAAATGGTCACCACAGTTTAGAAAAATAGGGAATATTTATCTAAACCAAACAAGACCAAAATGACAAAAAATCCAACATACACAAGTCAAAATATGAATTTTAAAAAGAATAAAAGTCTTAATCCATAGGAAACAGTGAGAACTTTGTTGTTACAAAAAGTACCTGGTTTATGTAAAAAAAAAAGCCGCACAGGTGAGCGTGCGTCAGAAAAGGTAGCAATGTGCGGATTCCTTACTCGCAAGTGCGGCCGTGCGGCGTTTCTTCTCCGGTCGGGTCAGCGATGCGTCATTTTTCTCCCTCGCAAGAGAGCAATGCGTCGATTTCCGGAAGGGCACATCGGGTCCGGGCAGGCTTAACGCGGATTTTTCCCACCCAGCGATGTTGCTTCGTTATCTCCAGCCGCGATTGGTAAATATTCCAGCAGCGATGCAGGCAGAGTGTTGATTTGAGCCGTGAGGCCGGTGGCGCGTCTTTTATCAGCCACGTTGTAGATGACGCGTCCAAAATTTCCCTGCACGGTGGACTGTGCGTGGATTTCTGTCCTTTTCCACCAGCTTAATCTTTCAAGGGCCCAGAGACCGGTTAGGGCACCATTCAACAGGGCAGGAGTCTCAGCAGAGAGTCCAGGTGCTGGCAGAGAGAAATCTTTGATGTCCCTGAGACTTCAACAACAACAGGCCAGTTCAGTTCAAGTCCTTGGAGATTCTTCATCAGTGGGAAGTCACACAAAAGTCAATCTTTGACCTTTCTCAGGCAGAAACGGCTACTGTAGGCCAACCCAGCAAAGCACAGTCACAGACAAAGGGGTAGTACTCCTTCTCTAGCCCTCCAGATCTTCTCCTTGTCAGAGGTTCCTCTTAGCTACAGAAGTAATCTGATTTTCAGGGTTTTTGGGTCCAATACTTATGGCCAGGCTTCAGACTCACACCAGGGGGTTGGAGACTGCATTGTGTGAGGGCAGGCGCAGACCAGATGGCTCATCAGGATATGCAGGCTACACTCCAGCTCCCTTTGTGTCACTGTCTAGAGGAGATTCACAAACAATCCAACTGTCAGTCTGACCCAGACAGGCAATCCACAAACAGGCAGAGTCACAGAATGGTTTAAGCAAGAAAATGCCTACTTTCTAAAAGTGGCATTTTCAAACTAACAATCTAAACAATCTAAAAGCCACCTACACCAAAAGATGTATTTTTAAATTGTGAGTTCAGGTATCCCAAACTCCATATATCTATCTGCTCCCAAAGGGAATCTACACGTTATTATTTAGAGACGGCCCACATGTTAACCTATGAGAGGGATAGGCCTTGCAACAGTGAAAACTGAATTTAGCAGTATTTCACTGTTAGGACATGTAAAACACATCAGTACATGTATCACCTTCAACATATACTGCACCTTGCCCATTGGGCTACCTAGGGCCTACCTTAGGGTTGCCTTACATGTAGAAAAAGTGAAGGTTAAGGCCTGGCAAGTGGGTACACTTGCCATGTCGAATTAGCAGTTTAAAACTGCACACACAGACACTGCAGTGGCAGGTCTGAGCCATGTTTACAGGTCTACTCATGTGGGTGGCACAACCAGTGCTGCAGGCTCACTAGTAGCATTTGATTTACAGGCCCTAGGCACCTCAAGTGCACCTTCTAGGGACTTACTAGTAAATCAAATATGCCAATCATGGAAAGCCAATTACACATGTACTTTACACAGAGAACACTTACACTTTAGCACTGGTAAGCAGTGGTAAAGTGCCCAGAGCAAACAAAACCGCAAAAACAGAGTCCAGCACACATAAACAACCTGGAAACAGAGGCAAAAAGTTAGGGGAGAACATGCCAAGGATGTCAAGTCTAACATACTGTCTCTGCTCTTAACCCTTCCCTCCCTTGTGCAGGTGCTGCCCATGCCCTTACTGCCTGCCCTTTGCAGCCAGCTTGGTCCCCCACTCCTCCTGCCTTTCTCTGTTGTCCATGTGCACTGCTCCGCCGCCAGTCCACCATGGTCAACTTGCTGCCCCTGCCCCTACCACCTATCCTCCGTTGATCATGTGTTGCCCATGCCCCTCTGTCTTGCCTAGGGTTCTCCAAGTGCTGCCCCTGCCCTTTTCACCTGCTGTCCATGGCCATCTTGTGCCTCTGCCCTTTCTGCTCGCTCTTCACTCTCCTTGTGTTGCCCTTGCACCTCCTGCCTGCCCTCCATTGTTCAGGAGCTGCCTCTGCCCTTCCTGATTGCCCTTCATAGTCAGCTTCCTGCCTCTGCCCTTCCTGCCTGCTGTCTGGTGTCCAATTTCTACTCCTCCCTCTCCCGTTTGTATTCCATGGTCAGCTTGCTGCCCCTCCTCTCAGTCTTTGTTGTCTGTGTTCTACTCCTCCAGCCTGCCTTCTGTGGTCTGTGTGCTGCTCCTTCCCCTCCTACTTACCTTTCCAAGTCAGCCTACTGCCTCTGCTCCTCCTACCTGCCCTCCATTGCCCATGTGTTGTCCCTGTTGCCTATTCCACGTGATCAGCTTGCTGTCCCAGTCCTTCCCACCTGCCCTAGTTATTCATGTACTGCCCCTGCCCCTCTTGCCTGCTTTCCGTGGTCAGATTGCTGGCAATGCTCCCCTAACTTGTCCTTTGACCTCTACTTGCCGTCCTTGCCCCTCCTGTTTGCCCTCTTTGGTCTGGTCAGCATGTTGTCCCTGTCCATCCTGGCTGTCCTCCATTGCTCATGTGATGCTCCTGCCCCTCCAACCTACCTTCTAAAGTCAGCTTGCTGTCAGTGCTCCCTCAGCGTGCCTTCTGAGCTCAATCTGCTGCCCTTGCCTCTCCTGCTTGACCTCCATGGTTAGCTTTCTGCCCCTGCCCCTCCCACCTACCCTCAAAGGTCTACTTGCAGCCCCTGCTCCCCCTGCATGCCCTCCACAGTCCATGCGCTGCCCCTTATTCCTGCCCTCCGTGGTCAACATGTGGCCCCAGCCTCTCCCACTTACCCTTTGTAGTTCATGAGCTGACCATGCCCCTCTTGCCTCCCGTCTGTGGTCTGGTGCTGCACCTGTCCCTCCTGACTATCCTCCATTTTCCATGTTTGACCTTGTCCCTCGTGCCTGCTCTCTGTGGCCTGTGTGCTGCTTCTGCCCCTCCCACATGCCTCTGAAGTCAGCTTGCTGCTCCTGGCTCTGCCGCCTGCCCTCATTGTCTGTGTGCTGACCCTGTCCCTCACAACTGGCCTCCTTAATCAACTTGCTTCCTGTGCCCACTTGATGGCCCTCTGTTAGCAGCTAGCTCACCTGCTCTCTGTGCTGCCCACCTGCCCTCAGTGGTCAGCTTGCAACCCCTGCCCCTCCTGCCTGCTCATAATGGGCAGCTTGCTACTCCTGCCTCTCCCTCCTGTCCTCTGTTATCTGGGTGCCCTCCCTACCACATGTCCTCTGTGGCGAGCTTGCTGCTCATCTTCCTGTTCTCTGTACTCCATGTGGTGCCCCTTCCCCTCTTGCCTGACCTCCATTGTCTGTGTGCTGTCCCTGCACCTCCCACCTGCTTTCTGTGGTCAGCTTGCTGCCCCTACACCTCCTGCCTGCCCTCCATTGTTCTGTAAGGCTTGGTTGTGTGTGATACAGCAAATTTCTTCATACTGTATGACACTCCACTCATGTCATGCCGCTCTGTTCAACTCCCTTGTATGCCACTCTATTATATGTTATTCCAATGTACGCCACTCCACTGTATGCAACTCCACTCTATGCCACTCCACTCTATACCACTCTACTCCATGCCACTTCAGTCTACACACCTGCAGTGTACACCACTCCACTATATGTCAGAACACTGTACAACAATGTACTGTATGCTATTACACTGTACATCACTTCATTCTATGCCACTCCACTCTACGTCAATCCACTCAACCTTACTACAGTCTACCCTAATCCACTGCATGACACTACATTCAACAGCACTCAACTGTATGCAATTCCACTGCACACTACGTCACTACACTTATTGCCAGTAACATTCAATGTTATTCCACCCTACACCACTCCACTGTATGTCACTACAGTCTATCACACTACACTGTATACCAATCCACTGTATGGCATTCCACTCTACAACACTCTACTGTATGCCACTTTACTCTACACCACCCCAGTCTATGCTATTCCACTGTACGCCACTACACTGCACCTCAATCCACTCTATGCCACTCTACTCTACACTACTTCACTGTATGTCTCTCTACTCTATACTATTCCAATCTACGTCACTCCATTCTGCATCACTCCAGTGAATGTTATTTCACTGTATGCCACTCCAGGGTACACTACTCCACTCTACATATTTGCACACTATACCATTTCACTGAATGCCACTCCACTCTACCTCACTCCACTCTACCCCACTCTAATCTACAATACATCACTGTATGGTACTCTAATCTACTCTATTCCACTTTATGTCCCTCCAGTCTAAGACACTCCAGTTTCATCCACTTTACTGTACACCATTCAACTGTATGTTGCTCAACTGCACGCCACTCCGCTGATACACTCTACACTACTCCACTGTACTCAACTACACGATACACACTCACTCTATGCTATACCACTCTATGCCACTTAAATATTTGCTATTCCACTGTACACCACTCCACTAAATGCCTCACCACTCTACTCAACTTCATTCCAGTATACGCATCTCCACTCTATGAACATCCACGGTATGCTACTCCACAGTATGCCGCTACAGACTACCGCACTACAGTATACCCTGCTCCACTGTTTGCAATTCCACTCTCCAACACTCCACTCCATGCCACTACACAGTCCCTCACTCCCCTCTATACCACCACAGTCT
This sequence comes from Pleurodeles waltl, assembly GCF_031143425.1. Lineage (NCBI taxonomy): Eukaryota > Metazoa > Chordata > Amphibia > Caudata > Salamandridae > Pleurodeles > Pleurodeles waltl. The sequence continues at coordinate 413,672,808 of NC_090437.1, read as the reverse complement.
ACGATATTCTACTGTACATCTACACTGTACCTCACTCCACTCTACGCCTCTTTGCTCTATGCTACTCCACTGTACGCCTCTCCACTCTATGCTATTCCACTCTATGCAACTCCATTCTATGCCACTCCACTCCACACCACTTCAGTGCACATTATTCCACTGTATGCCACTCCAGTGTACATTACTCCACTCTACGTATCTGCACACTACACTATTCCACTGTATGCCACTACAGTCTAGCTCTCTCCACTTTACCCCACTTTACAGCACATCTCTGTATGGCACTCTAATCTATTCTATTCCACTGTATGTCCCTCCAGTCTAAGACACTCCAGTTTCATCCCTTTCACTGTACACCATTCCATTGTATGCTACTCCAAAATATGCTGCTCAACTGCAGAACACTCCAGTCTACGCCAATCCATTGTACGCTACTACACTATGTGCAAAAACACTCTACACTACTCCACTGTATTCAACTACCCTGTACTACACTTCACTCTACGCTATTCCACACCATGCCACTTGAATATATGCTATTCCACTTTTTCACCACTCCACTGAATGCCACTCCACTCTACACCACTCTATTCTATGCCACTCCACTCAATGACAATCCACTGTACGCTACACTGTACATCACTCCATTCTACGCCACTCAACTGTACGCCACTCCATTATATGCCACTCTATTGTATACCACTCTACTCTATGCTATTTCACTGTATCCTACTCACTCTAACACACTGTAAACTATGCTTACTGTACGGTGTTCCACTGTATGCAGCACAACTGTACAACAGTCCAGTCTATGCCATGCCACTGTACGCTACTACACTGTGCGCCAATACACTATTCTAGTGTACGCAACTCCATTGTATGACACTCCACTCTATGCTATTCCAGTCTATGCCACTCTACAGTATGCTACTCTAATATATGCTATTCCAATGTATGTCACTCCACTCAATGGCACTCAACTCTACCTCACTCCACTCTATGCAACTTCAGTCAACGTAACTGCAGTGTATGGCATCTTACTATACAACACTCCACTGTATGACAATGTACTGTATCCTATTACACTGTAATTCCATTCTACGCAATTCCACTGTATGCCAGTCCACCCCACCTAACTACGCTCTACACTATTACACTATATGACACTCCATTCCACTACACTTAACTGTACGCTATTCCACTCCACTGTACACCACTCCACTGTATGCTACGTCACGGTATGCCACTACAGTCTACCGCACTACAGTATACCCTGCTCCAACACTCCACCCTACACCACCCCAGTCTATGTTATTCCATTGTACACCTACACCGTACCTCACTCTACTTTACGCTACTCCACTGTACACCTCTCCACTCTACACCACTCCAATCCATGCCACTCCACACTACACCACTCCAGTGCATGTCATTCCACTGTATGCCACGCCAGTGTACACCACTCCACTCTGCGTCTCTGCACACTATATTATTCTGCTGTTTGTGACTATCCTCTACCTCACTCTACTTTACAACACTCCACTATACAGCACTCTAATCTATGCTATTCCACTGTATGGCACTCCACTCTAACACACCCCAGTGTATGCCACTTCACTGTGCACCATTCCACTGTATGTTATTCTACTGTATGCTGCTCAACTGTACAACACTCCAGCCTATGCCACTCTATTGTATGCTACTACTTTATAGGCTACTAAACTCTACTCTTCTCCACTGTACTCAACTCCACTCTAGGACACTTTAATCTACTCTGGTCCACACTATGCCAGTCCACTCTATGCCACTCTAATATATGCCATTACACTGTATGCCACTCAACTGAATGCCATTCCACTCTAAGGCGCTCCACTCTACCCAACTCCAGTCTATGCAACTCCACTATATGCCACTCCATTGTATGCCACTGCACTGTACGTCACTCCACTATATGCCACTCTACTCTATGACAATCCACTGTATGCTACACTGTACAGCACCCCATTCTAGGCCCTCACTGTACGCCACTCTGCTCTACGCCAATCCACTCTGCTGTGCTACACTCTACCCTATTCCAATGTATGACATTCCATTCGATGCCTCTCTTCTGTACTCCATTCCACTATATGATACTTAACTCAATTCCACTATGATGTATTGCAGTAAAACCCAATGTAATGTCACTCTACACCACTGAATGTTGTTATACTATATGCCACCCCAATCTATGCCACTCCACTCTATACTACTTCACTCAATGCTATTCCACTATACGCCAATCCTCTGTAGAACACTTTACTCTACTCCACTCCCCTGAACACTATTACACTGTATGCCCTTACAGTCTGCCCCACTGCACTCTACCCTGCTCCACTCTCCAACACTCCACTGTACAGTATTCACTCCACTGTACAGTATTCCACTCTCCAACACTCCCCTCTATGCTACTACACTGTATGCCATTCCCCTCTACACCACTCTAGACCACTCTATTGTATGCTATTCTACTGTAAGCCACCCCACTGTATGCTATTCCACTCTATGCCACTCCCCTGCTACAAAACCATAGAAATTCACCAGTTAGAGTTACCTCAAGTAACTTTAACTCATGCTCTAAGGTAACTATAACTCGCTCTCCCGCCATGCACGTTTTTTTCAAAATTGTTTTTACTGCAAATATTACATTGATATTATCAACAATGTTATCAAAGATGTCATGAGTGCCATAATTTCTGTGGTAATTAGCAGTGCATGGCGAGGGCGTGAGTTATTGTTACCTTAGGGCACGAGTTATAGTTACTTGATGTAACTCTAACTATAACTGGTGAATTTCTATGGCTTCGTACGTTTAAAATGTGAGCCTAACTATAACATCCCTGTAACTTTTGTTTTTTTGAGCGCATTTCTATATTTTTTCAATTCTATTTCCTAATTACAAGGTCCCTGTAACCTTTGTTTTTCGGTGAATTTCTATGTTTTTTTAACATATAGTCATTTTCATTACTGTACATTAATCCAACTACTGCCTGCCACAGTCTTCCGCCATGCGCAGCGTCGGTTGGCCAGAGGCCAACCACCTATAAGCACCCAACCTTGCACCATGCAAGACCTTCACCCGTGTGCAGGGGAGGTTGCCTGCAAGACTTCGCCTGCAGCCAGAACCTGCGGCCAATGCCCCCTAACCACCCAACCCCATGCTGTGCGCTGCCCTTTAGCCATACGTGGGGTGGAAGATGGCCTGGGTGTGAGAATAGGTGTGAGAGGGTGTATCTGGAGGTGAGAGTGGCTGTCAGATTTTCTGTCTCGGTTCGAGAGTGCATACATCAGTGTTCAAGTAGGTGCATCAGTGCGTGCACGGGTCTGTGAGTGGGTGCATGAGGGTGTCAGTGGGTCTGTGAGTGGGTGTGTGACAGTCTGAGTGGGTCTGTGAGTAAGTGCTTAACTGTCTGAGTGGGTCTGTAGGTGGATGCATGAGGGTCTGACCGGGGCTGTGAGTGGGTGCACGAGGGTCTGAGTGGGTCTGTGAGTGAGTGTGTCAGTGTTTGAGTGGGTGTGTGAGTGGGCGAAAGACTGTAAGAAATAGTTAGAGAAAGGGGTGGCAGGAAAAGAGAGTTTTTTAGGCTTTTATATGACACACTTAGAATGAGATATTTCTTGAGGAAATAAAAATAAAAATGTATTTGTCATTTAAAAAGAGTAAGATTACCTTTCAGTATGAACCTTAAAACATTTGTAGTAAAAAAAAAAAAAAAAGGAAATGAGTCCAGCTGGACTCGAACCCTCAATGTGAAGGTCTGTTACCTTCACACTGAGCTATTCATTTGCCTTTTTACTCTTCTTTTTAGGGTTTTTTAGCTCTTTATGGGCTTTCAGGGACTCCCTCAAGGGCTCCCCCCGGTTCCTACATTTTTTAAAATTATTATTTCTTATTTCTAAACAAGCCCTTTACACGCTATTTGGAACCCTGGGGGAAATCACAAAGCCTCCACTGTGGTCCCATTGCTTGAACAACCAAAGAGCTGCTTTAAGCAGCAGGCCCATGATTGCTGAAGCAAACCTTTCGGACAGAGATGAAAGCTTCGTTTTTTGACAGCGGGACCTGCTTGACAGAGGGCAGAAGGCCCCCTTATTAAAAACAAAAAAGTGCCCCCAGGACCTGGCCCACTCGGGGGCTTTTTAAAAGACAAGCTCAGAAGTCCGTGTATGTTTTTTTTTTTTTACCACAGATTCGCAACCCCGTCACAGAATTCGTGGTAAAATGTTTCTAAAAAATGCTTTTAAGCTCTGGGGTGGTCTCTTTGGGACCACAGCACCAGCACTAAGGGGTGAGGGTGTTCGTACCCTGTTGTATTTTTTATTCTTTTCTTCTGGGACTAAGCTTCACTGTCAGCCAATCAGATGGGGAGGGGTTGCAAATCCTGCATGTCCCTAGATATACAAATTTGGATTTCCCTACATTTCTGAAAAACTACTAAACGGATTTACACCAAAGCAACAAAAAAAAAGGTAGCTTTCTGGACCAGGACCTACCTTTCTGCCAATTTTGGTGTAATTCTGACCAGTAGTTTTGGTGCTATCGCTGTTCAATTTTCCTTATGGAAAAATGAATGGGAAAAAGTGTGGTGGGACCCCCCCTTTTTCTGCCTACTTCTTCCCCCAGGTGGATCACAGCAGTTCAAGTGAGCATCGTATTTTCTCAGACAATTTCGTGAAGATTTGTCAAGCGGAGCCAAAGTTATTAGAAAAAAAAATGCTCCTTCTATAGAAACTTGGTACTAACTATATCTACCTGGTGGTGACACATACATGCATATATATGTAAAATTTATTGGTGGTCCCCAGTAGGTAGTTATAGTAAGACCTAGTTTCCATAGACAAGGGTTTTTTGTTTTGCCTAAAACTTTGGTGCCGCTTGCTGAAACTTCACAAAATTTTCAAAACGTATACTTTGGTCAGTTAGGCTGCTGTCTTGAAATTTTTGAGGTGACCCATGAAGTGGGGCCTGAGAAAAGGAGGGGTTTCAAAATGCATGTTCTCCATTCATTTTTCCATAGGGTATTTAGACACGCCTATAGCCTAAACTGCTGAACAGAATTACACCAAATTTGGCAGGAAGCTATATCCTGTTCCACAGATTACACTTTTTGTTGTTTGGTGTAAATGCATTCAGGAGGGTTGCCCACTGGGCCTGGCCATAGGTCAGGCCCTGAGGCCAAACCCTGTCATGCACGGCCGAAGGTTGTGCGCGGCGCTAGTTATATTTACATTTGTGCATGGTAAAAAAACATAGAAATGCACTGACAAAACAAAGGTTACAGAGACGTAATAGTTAGGTTCTGAATTTGCTCCTCACACAAAACCAAAGAAATTCAGAAGTTATAGTTATGGTTAACTCAAGTAACTATAACTCACGCCCTAAGGTAACTATAACTTGCGCCTTCGCCATGCACAGCTAATTACTTCAAATATTACATAATTGCTGACACCTTCTATGGCATCATTGATATTATTACTGCAACATTTGAAATAAAATTATTGATAAGAAAACTGTGCATGGTGGGGGTGCAAGTTATAGTTAACTTAGGGCGCAAGTTATAGTTACTTGAGTTAACCACAACTATAACTGCTTTGAATTTCTTTGGTGTTGTGCAAGGAAATTCAGAACCTAACTATAACATCCCTGTAACCTTTGTTTTTTTTTCATGGCAGAGCAGGCCATGTGTGGTGGCCGGGGGGGCTCTCCCTTCTTCTTAAAGTGCATGGACTGGGCCCGGGGAGGCGATGGTCCCTGGGCCGAAACAGACCAGGAGGGGGCCTCACTCCCTGTTGTTAAAGTTAACTTGGTCCCAGGGAGGTGGTGGGGTGGTGGTCCCCAGAGCCAAAAATTGCCCAGGGGGGCTGTGCGGTCCTCTTCCCTGTTAAAATTGGCCTAGTCCCTGGGAGGTGGTAGACCACAGGGCCACATGTGCCCCTTTTCCCAATATATGTATATTTTATACATCTATACATACACTTTTGCCCCGGGACCTGACCCTCCCGGTGGCTTCAGTAAAAACAAGCGTGAGAGACTGAGCTTGTTTTTATTTTAGCTGTACATAGATTTGCGGATCCTCCACAAATTCGCAGCAAAAAATTCAAACAAAAAATGTTTTTGGCCCCGGTGTGGTCCCTGTGGGATTCCACAGCCAGGCCTGGGGGGTCAGGGTATTCCTACCCTGCCCACTTATGTTTTTTCTTGGGACTCCGATGAGTCCAAGTCCCAAGATAGCTGTCAACATTTCCTGTTCTAAGTGTTGGCAGCCAATCAGATAGCAGCAGGAGATCTGTTGGATCCATGGAGGATCTGCGTCCTTAGATATACAAATTTATTTTTCCTTTAATACCTCCAAAACTACTGGCAGATTTTCACCAAGTCACAAAAAAGGATCTTTATGGATCAAGATCTAGCTTTCTGACAAATTTTGCGTAATTTCGTTTAGCGGGTCGGGCTGTACTCATGTCTAAAATCCCTATGGGAAATTACATGGGGAAGACACATTTTGCCCACCCTCCCTTTTGTGGCCCCTGCTTGGTGGAATACCCCAAAATGTTCCAGACAGCAATTGAAGTGACCAGGACACTAGTTTTAAAAATTTCGTGAAGATTAGTCACACAGCGCCAAAGGTATTAGCAAAACAAAAAAATATTTGGAAACTAGGTCCTAACCATAACTAACTACTGGCTACCACCAGAAGGTAATCTATCTATCTATCTATCTATCTATCTATCTATCTATCTATCTATCTATCTACATATATTTATATAAATTTAAAGGATAACGTGAGGTTATAGTTAGGCCTTGTAATAGTATGAAAACTACTGTTTCAAAACTAAAAAATGAAACTCATCAGTTATAGTTACTCTGCTAACTACAACTTGTGCCTACACTGTGCACTGCTTAGCACCTCACGTATTACATAACTCATGCCATGTTAAGTGACATCATTGATGACCACTGACAACATGAGTGTTATATGCTGCATCGTTTACAAATCACTAAAGTTTAGGGTGAAAGTACTACTGCTGTTAAAGAAGAGAAATGCTCAGATCTCCTAATGTTGGTTGCACAGCTATGCGTCAAAGTATGTTGAGTCAAAGCCTGCTCCATAAAATCTGTACGAAAGACTAAACCTTCTGTTCCAAATAGATTATTCACCAGTGGATACGTGGGCATGTGCCCATATTAATTAGTTGTAGTGCAGTGCTATAAACAAATTCTATGTAGCAAGGATGTTTTATAAAGTGTGGCCGTTTCTTTCCTGAACTTTAAAGCATGATGATGATATACATGTTTAAAGCGCATCTAATACTATGTTGGGGTGAAATGGTGCGGACACCAACTGAAATCACAGTTTATTGCTAAAATGCATTAGTACCTTACATTAAAGCCCATGAATGAAATTCCTTGAACAACCAGGTTTTCAATCCTTTTTTTTTTTACGTCGTCCGCATTTAAGGATATGAAGTGTGTTGCTTCCCCCACTTGCACACCCGTGCTCCCCATATCACTCCAGAGTCTTGCTGCCATTTGTTTAATCATCAAGGCAAACAAAAAAGGTGATAGTGGGCATTCTTGCCTCGTGCCCCTCCACACCACCCAGTCACCAGATAAAATTCCCCTTCTAAGAACCCTGGCTCTGAGTGATGTATACACTGTCCTCACCCATTGACAGAAGAGTGGGCCAAACCACATGCTCCTCAGCACCATCTTCATCAAGCTCCACTACACTGTGTCAGACACCTTTGTTATATCTACAAACACTAGTGCCAGGTCTCTATCACTACCCTTCACAGAATGCAGCAAATGTGCAAGTCTGCACAGGTTAAGAGCTGTACTCTGCCATGGTATGAATCCACATTGGTCCTTGTGCACCAGTGTTCCAACCACAGCTGTCAATCTTTCCACAAGAACTTTGCATAATACCCTCACATCCACATTAAGCATGGTCAGTGGCCTGTAGGAGGACAGTTCTGTTGTGTCGCCCATGGGCTTGGGCACCATACATACAACTCCTTCTCTGAGAGTCTGGGGCAGCTCACCACACACCATTGCCTCTTTGAACACCTCCAGTAATGGTCCAGCTAACTGTGCTGCATATGCCTGATAAAACTCTACTTGGAAGCCATCGTCCCCTCGAGACTTTCCCCTCTTTAGTTTCGCTATCACCTCCCTAACCTCTTCTGGGGTAATGTCTGCGTACAGTTCTTCCTGTGAGCTGGGCTGCAGTCTAAGGAGATCTATTCTTTCCAGGTACTCAAATATCACTGATACATCCAATTCCTCGCACCCCCCGCATATAGGTCCTGTAAATGCTCCCTCAGTGTGTTGTTTATCCATTGTTGGGTGGTGGCTTCAGTCTCATCATGATGATGCAACATTACTATGGGGGTTCTGTCTGTCTCCCGTCTAAGCAGCCAACCTAGCATTCTGTTCAAACAGTGTAAACTCTGTGTAAACTTTATTGATAGTCCCATCCCATGAATTTGTCTAGCCTATCTCATATGTCCCCTAGTCGCCTCTTAATGTCAACCATAGAGCCCTTCTCTTCCGATTCCCTATTCCCCCTTCTTTGGACATCCATCAACTCATCCTCCAGGTGACCAAGCTCTGCCTGCAACTGTCGACATAGTCCACAATCCTTTCTCATACATTCCCCTCTGATAACAGCTTTAAGCACTTCCCACTCTGTCCTCTTACTGGTTGCTTGGCCCCAATTATCCCCCAGGTAGTCTGCAAGTTTCTTGCCCAGAGCTTACCTGAACATGACATCCAATAAACAGTCTGTTTGCACGCGCCAGCACCTCCCATCACTCCTCACCTGATTTCCCCTCCACTCCACCAATAAGGGGGAATGAGCCGAAATAAATGTGCCCAGGTAGACCACCCTGTGTACTTCCGTCCTCAGACTTGCTGTGTCCAGAACCTGATCCAACCTGCTGTAGGTATCATGCATGGCGGAGTAACAGGAATACTCTCTGTGCATTGGGTACCATTCTCGCCACACATACACACAACCCAAATTATGCATAGTTTCAGTCAGGGAGCCCACCATTCCCAGTTTGGTTGTGGGTCGGGGAGGTTATCTGTCCATGTTTGCATCCAGCAGGTAATTGAAATCCCCTACTTATAGCAGTTGGTCAACCATATTATCCATCAGTAGGGATTGCATTTTGGGGGAAAAAAATCTCTATCATCTACGTTGGGTGTGCATGTATTAAGAATGGTTGTCTATTCCATTCAGTGTGCCCTGCACAAGATATTCTACCCCTGCGGCTCTGCCTCCAAGTAGATCATCTAGAAAACTACTCCTGGCATCAACCTCACTGCCAGCTGGGCTCTTGTCGCCTGCTCACAGCCGCAACCTGGCTAGTCATCCAGGTAAGGGTCGGTGCCACCGACTCACCTATCAGCCTGCAACTCGGGAGATGCTGCTGCAGCCGCATGGGTCTTTGATACAGCTGTCTGGCCGCTTGGTGGTTCAAAACTTAGGAGGCAAATATTTCCATAGTTTATTGCACATTCCCCTGTTGGAGGGGATCAGAATGTAGTACTCAGGCGCCTGAGTACGGGAGACTCATTTGCTTTGTATTTCAGAGCTCATGGTGGGAGGAATATTCAGGATATTGTCCTGGGGCTACGGAGCTCGGGGTTAAAGCTTCCGAGCGACTATCTTGCCAGGCCACACCGCCCCACGTTCTCAATCCTTAGAGGAAACTGAGATGGTTGAGGAGGCATGCATTTGCTGAGTAATGATTTATTTGGCTTATAAAACTGCAGGTTCTCTGCTAGAATCTTTGGGCCTTGTCGATAAAAGGCTCTAAGAATTGAAATGCCACATATCTCTTCACTGTTTTACTTTTAATCAGTGCAGTGACTGTATGATGATGCTTGGTGCCTGTCAGAATTCTGTCAGTCCAGTTTTGGATTTGTGATTTTGCAATGGCTTTAACCTTCAGTCAAAAATATAGAGCATTGCAGCTGTCCAGGCCCTAGAGTATTTTCACCTGTACTATCAATTTGTGTGTGTGTGTTTTTTAAGCAGCATTGGAAGAATCTTTCTCAGCATTTTTAAATAGAGGAATCAAGAGGCAGAGACCTTCTATATATGACATACTCAAAGGTTTCTTGCTGCCAACATTGGTATGGGGAGGTCACCCATCTCTTAATGACACTACTTTGGTGTTCGTGAGATCGACGGAAAGCCTAAACATAAAAAATCTTTTTTATCTCCATTTAGCTGTGGTGTGTTCCTGCATAACTACTGGGCTACTGCCCGCATACAATTATGGCAGTTCGTAGCTGCTATTTTTTCATTCCTAATTGATAAGGCAATTTGAGTGTCAGCAGCATAGGACATAAGGTACAGTCCGTACTACTTAGTCTGGCCGGGGGCATAATATAAACATTAAAGAGCTTGGGACGCAGGAAGGAGTTTTACAGAATGCTACAACTCAATTGTTTTGCAGCAAAGCAGAATATCCTAACTGCTTGAGTATAAGAGAAAGGGTATAAGACTTCCTCTGGACCTTTACTGAGTTCAGTTTCCGGATCAGGACAGAGTGTGTAACTGTCAAAAAGTCTGGTAATGGAGAGAGCAGTTGCACTAGCCTGGTCAGGTAGGAAACCAGCAGGCGTGATGTCCTGAAGTGTAATCCACCAATGCCCAACTGTTAGAAACGTGGTCTTTGGTTGGCAGTCAGGTTACCCCCTGTTCAAGCAAGTACCCTCACTGTAGTCAGAGCAAAGGAGAATCACACTCAGGTAACCCCCGCACCCATCTTAGTAGCTTGGCACGAGCAGGCAGGCTTAACTTCAGAGATAATGTGTTAAGTATTTGTACCAACACACACAGTAATGCAGTGAACCACTACAAAAGGACATACCACAGGTTTAGAAAAATAGTAAATATTTTATCTAAATAAACAAGACACAATACAGTAAAAATCCACAATATACAGTTAAAAATATGAAGTTAGCACTTAAAAATATGAAAACAATGCCTTTTACGCATAAATACTGCAAGTGGGTATTATGCGGCGTTGTGATGGCGTCGTTTCCTACAATGCGACGCCAATGGCGCCGTTTACGGAGTCGCTCGACCCCCAGGTACAGTACCTTGGTAAACAAGTAGAAAACAGGCCGGTGCACAGAGTCAGGGAGAGTGGCGTTGCTGGGTCTGATGCGGCGTCGGTTCCATTGCCACAGGGCAGAAGCGTCGCACAGTGGCGTCAGGTCCTTACTGCAGGGTAGTGTAGGTGAAGCGGCAGCAGATTCGAAGTTGGTCCCTTGGTTCCGGCGGGACAACCTCATGGGTAGCAATGGCGTCACAGGGCCACAGGAACTGCCATGGCGTCGGGTTATCACGGACGTTGGACTTAGGGCACTCCAATGTCAGCGAAGTCAGGCGGGATCAGCGGCTGCAGCGATGCGAGGCCTACAGGGTCGTAGAACTTCTACGGGGTCCATGGCATCGGGGCAGGCGACGTCACGGTTCCGGGGTAGAGGCGTCAACTCACAGGATCATCGGCTTCGTCACACTCAGCAAGGTCCACGACCTCTGGGCAAGTGGTGTCGCGATTGCAGGATGGCGTTGTCTGCCATTGTTAGACTGGTTTTTCTCCAGGATTTCACTTCCAGGGGTCCAGGAACTGGTATGGCACCCTCTGGCAAGCTAGAGTCCACAGCAAGTAGACTCTGATCTGCTTGGTGAAGCCTTTGCTGTCCCTGAGGCTTCAAAACAGGAGACAAGCTCTGCTGCAAGCCCTTGGAGTTACTTCTACAGCAGGAATGCAACAACGTCCAGTCTCTGTCCCCTTTCACAGGCAGAAGCAGAAAAGTCAGGACAGCCCAACACAGCACAGTCACAGGCCAGGGCAGCACTTCTCCTCAGCTCTTCAGCTCTTCTCCAGGCAGAGATTCCTCTTGAATCCTTGAAGTAATCTAAATTCTGGGGGTTTGGATCCAATACTTATACCCCTTTCTGCCTTTGAAGTTTGCAAACTTCAAAGTAAAGTCTCAAGTGTTTGTAAGATCCTTTCTTGTCCAGGGCAGGCCCCAGCCACATACCAGGGGGTTGGAGACTGCATTGTGTGAGGGCAGGCATAGCCCATTCAGGTGTGGGTGACAACTCCTCCCCTCTCTTCTACCACAGATGGCTCATCAGGATTTGAGGGCAACACCCCAGCTCCCTTTGTGTCCCTGTCTAAAGAGAGGTACAAACAGCTCAACTGTCAAACTGACCCAGACAGGAAATCCACAAACAGGCAGAGTCTAAAAGTGGCATTCTCAAACATACAATCTAAAAAACAACTTCACTAAAATATATATTTTTAAATTGTGAGCTCAGAGACCCTAAACTCCAAATTTCTATCTGCTCCCAAAGGTAATCTGCACTTTAATAACACTTAAAGGCAATCCCCATGTTAACCTATGAGAGAGGTAAGCCTTGCAACAGTGAAAACCAAATTTGGCAGTATTTCACTGTCAGGACATGTAAAACACATACATACATGTCCCACCTTTAAAATACACTGCACCCTGCCCATGGGGCTACCTAGGGCCTACCTTAGGGGTGCCTTACATGTATAAAAAGGGAAGGTTTATGCCTGGCCAAGTCTAATTGGTAGTTTAAAACTGCACACACAGATACTGCAGTGGCCAGTCTGAGACATGATTACAGGGCTACTTATGTGGGTGGCACAATCAGTGCTATGGGCACACTAGTAGCATTTGATTTACATGCCCTGGGCCCCTCTAGAGCACTGTACTAGGGACTTATTAGTAAACCAAATATGCCAATCATGGAGAGCCAATTACACATACATTTTTACATAGGAGCACTTGCACTTTAGCACTGGATAGCAGTGGTAAAGTGCCCAGAGTATCACAAACAGCAAAAACAGTCCAGCACACATCAGTAACCTGGGGAACATAGGCATAAAGTTAGGGGAGACCATGTCAAGGATGCCAAGTCTAACACCAACTATGTCAGTCAGGGTGAACAACTGATGCTATCCACTGAGAATGTCGAGGGGAAGGGGAACAAGGAATATAGAGAAATACAACTGGATGGTTGATGTTGCTCAGACACTGCCCACCTTAGCTTGTGTTTGTCGCTGTCTCAGAAAGAGGCGTCACTTCTTCCTAATTTCCTAATCTTAGGCCTGGCCGGCTGCAGCTGTCTAATGAATAAACAAAGTTGAAATGTTACTTTTCACTTCCTATTTTTCTTTTCTATGGTCGGTTCACCAACGTGCTGAGCATCGGACGAGACAACAATGTGGAACAAGAAAGGACCTCAGTATCCGGAGACTGGAGGATAAGGTGAGTATGGAGCTGAAGAGCATGTGGCTTTATCTCTGTGAATCCAGTTGCAGAGTATGGTGGTGCACTGGGCGTGGTTATATATAGAGAGCAAAACAAAATGGCTACTGAGACTTCCAAATCTCATGTGTCCTCACTGGAAAATTCTGGAAGCTAATTTTGGCTACAGAGCATCCTGAAACTGTTCTAATGGCAATGTCCTTAACTAAATAGCTCTCAAGAAGGGACATAGCAAGTAGATGTCTCAAAATTGTTAGTGCATGACGAGTGTAACTCCAACCTCTTGCATGCTGGGCGTGTTGTCATGTGTATATGTACTTGCTGTGGTGCCCCTCAATCTGTATTAGTGATGTATTTTACCATAATTCTATGCACTAACCTGCACCATTTCCACCCCCAACTGAGGAGGCCAAATTACTTCCTAAATAAGAAGGGAGAGGGGAACCTCTAGGAGATCTCCTAGAGAGGGTCATGACAGCAAGCATGTCAAATGCAGCACTGAGATCCTGTAGTACCAGTGATGAGCTGTTCTTTGTCCAGAAGCATCCTGATCTTGTCCAGAACTGTTACTAGTGGTTTCTGTTGAATACAGTGCCATAAGAACTATGGAGATTGTCGGAAGTTTATCACTTAGAAGTGCTTTATATCTCACTAGAGTTGTAACAGTGGCTCTAAAGTTGCTGCCATTGTTCCCATCTTAGGTACAGCTGTAGTGTATCTTACTAAATTATGAACTGTAGCCATATGGCCTGGAAAAAAGTGCCTTTACAGTGGCAGATCATGTGAAGTATTTAAGTTGGTAATCTTATTAACGTGAATACAAAGTTGTCCACCGCTGTAGTGTGCAGAATTATTTCAAGTCTCCAAACCCTGTAGGATGATGTCACAATACTTGTATGCTGTTATTGGTGATGTCATCAATGATGTAATTTGTGATGTCATCAGTGATGGTTAAGTGATGTCATTTAACATGTCGTTAAGTGATGTAATATGTGAGGTTACAGGCTGTGCAATGCAGGTGCTCAAGTTATAATTACCTCGGTAAACTTTAATCAAATTTCATTTTTTTGTGTTTTCAAACAATAGTTTTTATATTATTACAAGACCTATCTATAACATTGCTTTAAAATTTGTTTTTTTCAGTGAATTTCTAGGATTTGAATGTAAAGGAAATTTAATATTGCCATATGTAATGATGTCACTTTAACTTCTGTTTTCTCAATGAGTTTCAAAGGTAGCTTTTTCCCAAACTTTGGTGTAATTCTGTTCAGCGTTTTTTTGGAAACGCTTTTTAAAATTCCTATGAGAAAATGCATGGAGAAAACACTTTTGGGATGACATTTCAGATTTCATCAGTGATGTCATTAATAGTGTAAATGAATATGTCATTAGTGCGGTCATAAACAGTGCATGGTGAGGGTGCAAGTTATAGTCAGCTCAGTCATCTATAACTGATGCTTTTCACTGTTTTTTTAGTTTAAAATGGCATTTCATAACTGACATTTTCACCTAACTATAACGTCGCATTAACATTTGTTTTTTTTCACTTTTTAAATTTTTAATTTTTTTAAAGTAAAGTAAGATATTATTACCCGACCTATCACTTTAACCTTTGTTTTTTCAGTGAAATTCTAAGGTATTTTTAACGTAAAGTAAGATGTTATTACCCTACCCATCTATAACATCACTTTAAGCTTTTTTTTCAATGAATTTCTACTGTTTACGTTAGGTGAAGCATCATCATACTATTGTTTCTAACTACAACATCACTGTCCTGTGGAGGACAGGCCCTGCACCCAACCTTACTAGGAGTGGCCAACCTCCATGTACTGCCAACCAATGAGAGCAATCATCACAATATTAAGGGCTGTCATTTCAAATAATAAAAGGTCTATTGGCTTTGTCAAGTGGTCACCATATCATTATATAAAAGGCAGACATAGAGCCACATGTACAAAGATCCGGTTTTGCGACTCGCAACTAGCGAGTCGCAAAACCGGATGTACAACAGTGTACTTTACACTGTTTGTGATTCCCAATGGAGTCGCAAATGACCTACCTCATGAATATTCATGAGGTAGGTCGCAATTTGCGACCCCATTGGGAATGGCCTCCCTCACAGGGAAGGTGGCCTGCTGGTGTCAGCAGACCACCATGTCTGTGACTGCTTTTCAATAAAGCAGTTTTTTTTTAAATGCAGCGTGTTTTCCTTTAAGGAAAACGAGATGCATTTCAAAAACAAACAAAAAAAGTTTTCTTTTCCTTTTTGCAGAACAGGCAGTGGCCCATAGGACCACTGCCTGCTCTGAAAAAATATTTTCGCTGCCATTCACAAAGGGGAAGGGGTCCTGTTTGCGAATGGGTTAGCACCAGTTTGAAACTGATGCTAACTGCAATTGTTTTGCGACTGCATTCACGGTTACAAAACAATCATACATACCATTTGGATTCGGTATTAGGAAGCGACTCCCTTTACACAGCCCTTCCTAATACCGAATTGCAAAACCCTAACTGCGATTCGGTAACCAGTTACTGAATCGCAGATTGGGCTTTGTACATCCCAAAAAGCATTTTTCAAGTCGCAAATGGGCCGATTCTGCGAATTGGCCCCTTTGGGATTTGAAAAATGCTTCGTACATCTGGCCCATATTGGCTTAGTCAAGTAGTAATCATTTCAATATACAAGGCAAGCCTATTCACTTTGTCAAACGCTCAACAAATTATTACATGCAGGCAAGCTTATTGGCATTGTCAAGGGGTGACCACATCAATATACGAGATAAGCCTATTGGCTTTGTCAAGGGGTCACCACATCAATATATTAAAGCAAGCTTATTGACTTTGTCAAGGGATTATCAACTTAATAAAGTAGCAATCACGTTATAAATAAACATTAAAAACTGTAGAATCGAAAACCATACTCAACGGCATTCATCATGAATAACAAGCATTGCAATGTCTGTTAATGAACCTTTTAATAAAACACGCATGTTAAAAACAACATTAAACACATGTCAGAGTTCCCTGCACGCAGCCCCTATGCCCTCGGACTGCATGGGAGATGGCCCGTGCTCCTGCTAGGCCAGAGCAGCCTTTGCACTTGCTTCCCTGTGCTGGACCTGGCCCTTTTGCATGGTCATCACCAATCTTTTTGCCCCCTTCCTCTTATTTCTTCTGACCTGTTTTGTTGGCTTTAGGACTCTGGGCACTTTACCACTGCTAACCAGTGCTAAAGTACATATGCTCTCTGTGTAAATTGTATTGTTGACTGGTTTATCCATGATTGGCATATTTGATTTACTATTAAGTCCCTAGTAAAGTGCACTAGAGGTGCCCAGGGCACGTAAATCAAATGCTACTAGTGGGCCTGCAGCACCGGTTATGCCACCCACATGAGTAGCCCTGCAAATATGGCTCAGACCTGCCACTGCAGTGACTGTGGGTGCAGTTTTAAACTGCCAATTCGACCTGGCAAGTGTACCCACTTGCCAGGCCTAAACCTTCCCTTTTTATACATGTAAGGCACCCCTAAGGTAGGCCCTAGGTAGCCCCATGTGCAGGGTGCAGTGTATGTTAAAGGTGGGACATGTACTGATGTGTGTTACATGTCCTAACAGTGAAATACTGCTAAATTCAGTCTTCACTGTTGCAAGGCCTTTCTCTCTCATAGGTTAACATGGGGGCTACTTTAAATAACTTTAAAGGGCAGATTCCCTTTGAGAGTGGATTGAAATATGGAGTTTGGGGTCTCTGAATCCACGATTTAAAAATACATCTTTTTGTGAAGTTGGTTGTTAGATTTTTAGTTTGAAAATGTCACTTTTAGAAAGTAGGCATTTTCTTGCTTAAACCATTCTGTGACTTTGCTTGTTTGTGTATTGCCTGTCTGGGTCAGACTGACAGTTGGGCTGTTTGTGAATTCCTCAAGACAGTGACACAAAGGGAGCTGTGGTGTAGCCTGCATATCCTGATGAGCCATCGGGGCTGAAGGGTAAGGGAGGAGTGGTCACTTATATCTGAATGGGCTGTGCCTGCCCTCGCACAATGCAGTCTCCAACCCCCTGGTGTGAGTCTGGAGCCTGGCCTGGGCAAGGCAGGATCTTGCAAACAAGGCATGCTTCCCTTTGAAGGTCCCAACTTCAAAGGCACAAAGGTGTATAAGTGTTGGATCCAAAACCCCTGAAAATCAGATTACTTTTGGAACCAAGAGGAACCTCTGCCAAGGAGAAGAGCTGGAGAGCTGGAGGAAGATTACTGCCTCTTTGCTGTGACTGTGGTTTGCTGGGTTGGCCTGCAGTAGCTGCTTCTGCCTGAGAGAGGAGAAAGACTGACTTTTGTGTGACTTCCCACTTATGAAGAATCTCCAAGAGCTTGAACTGAGCTTGCCTCCTGCTGTTGAAGTCTCAGGGAAATCAAAGACTCCTCTCTGCTAGAACCTGGACTCTCTGCTGTGACTCCTGCCCTGCCAAGTGGTGCCCTAACCTGTGTCTGGGCCCTTGAAAGGTGAAGCTGGTGGAAAAGGACAGTAATCCACGCTCTGCTGTGCGGGGAAATTGTCAATGCACTATCTGCAATGCTGCTGATAAACAATGCGCCGCCGACCTCGCGGCTAAAATCAACGCTCCACCTGCATTGCAGCTGGAAGATCGACGCATCACGGCTGGAGAAAAGATGAGCAAAACCTGCTTGGGGCTGCTGATAACGACGTTAGCCCCACGAAGCGTCTCTGACACCGTGCAACCGGATTTCAAACGCAACATCGGTGGCTGTGAAAAATCAACGTAAAGTCTGCCTGGACCTGAGGTGCCCGTCTGGTAATCGACGCATCGCTCTCTTGCGGGAGGGAGAAAACGCTGCACGCCGACCCAGCTGATGAAGGAATGACGCATGGTCTCACTTGCGAGTGAAAAATTGATGCA
This sequence comes from Pleurodeles waltl, assembly GCF_031143425.1. Lineage (NCBI taxonomy): Eukaryota > Metazoa > Chordata > Amphibia > Caudata > Salamandridae > Pleurodeles > Pleurodeles waltl. Next base: position 413,654,526 of record NC_090437.1, on the reverse strand, counting down.
TCGCTGGCCTTTTTCGACGCACACTCACCCATGTGGCTATATTTTTTACGCTAAGCAGGTACATTGTGTAACAACTACATTCTCACTGTTAGAGATTAAGGGCCAGATGTAGGAAAGCTTTAGCGACTCGCAAACGGCGAAAAATGCCGTTTGCGAGTCGCTAAAGCCCATTTGGTATGTAGAAATGCATTTTGCGAGTCGGAACAGACTCGCAAAATGCATTTCCGAGTCGCAAATAGGAAGGGGTGTTCCCTTCCTATTTGCGAGTCGCACTGGTATGCAATTCCATTTGCGACCGCGAAACAGTCGCAAATGGACTCGCAGTTACCATCCAATTGAAGTGGATGGTAACCCAGTCTCAAACGGGAAGGGGTCCCCATGGGACCCCTTCCACTTTGTGTCTGGACCAAAAAATTATTTTTCAGAGCAGGCAGTGGTCCAATGGACCACTACCTGCCCTGAAAAATACCGAAACAAAAGGTTTTGGTTTATTTTTCAAAGTGCAGCTCGTTTTCCTTTAAGGAAAACGGGTTCCACTTTGAAAAAAAAAAACTGCTTTATTTAAAAGCAGTCACGGACATGGAGGTCTGCTGACTACAGCAGGCCTCCATCCCCGTGAGTGCCCTGAATCGCTATGGGGTCGCAAATTGCGACCCACCTCATTAATATTAATGAGGTGGGTCTTTGCGACCCCATAGCGACTCGCAGAAGGTCGCAGGGACTCGCAAATTGCAATTCGCAATTTGGGACTTTGCTACATCTGGCCCTAAGACTCTTATTCTTCTTTAAATGAATATCTTGACTTGTGTATGTTGGATTTTTGTCATTTTGGTCTTGTCTGATTTAGAGAAATATTACCAATTTTTCTAAACTGGTGTGGTGTCCATTTTGTAGAGTTTTCTCTGTATTACTGTGTGTGTTGATACAAATACTTTACACATTGCTTCTGGGGTTAAGCCTTTCTGCTCGTGCCAAGCTACCAAGGGGGTGAGCGGGGGTTAACCAGGTGTGTTTCTCCTTTACACTGACTAGAGTGAGCGTCCCTTCTTGGACAGAGTGCAAAATGACTGTCAACCAGCAACCCCATTTATAACACCCGCCCAGCGGGAGCAAAACACGTTTTTCCCTGCCTGCATTGAGAGCGAGCAGGGCACTGTTCTGCTGGCTACACTAATCATCACTCTATCCTGGGGGATGGGCTGGGGACAGTCCTGTGTGGGGCACCCGGGGATTGGTCCAGGAGCCATTGGTTGCCTCAGGGAAGGGAGTCACACAAATATTCAAATAAACATGCACCAACACCCAGGGGGAATGAATTAAATACAAGGGCTTGTCTTTTTTTGCCAGTCTTGCAGTACTCACACAGGACCGCAAAACCACATTTTTGCCCAATAGGGAACGTCTCACAAGGCCAAGAGGGGTCAGGGTATCCATACCCATCCCCTTATGTTCTTTTGTACAATAGTTTTAGGACAGGGGACCAAGTCCTGGAGCCTTGTAATGGGCAGGGCAGCATTTCTGCTCATGTAGTGGCCAGCCAATAAGATTTCTTGCCCAAAAAGCCCCCTTAGCCAATCAAAATGCTTGAATTTCCAAATGTCATCCCAACTGTTAATATATTTATACATTTTGGACTTTAATTTCTCAAAAACGACTGAACGGATTTACACCAAATCACAAAAGCAAGCTTTCACTGTAAAGACCTAGCTTTCTGCCAAATTTGGTGTAATTCCGTTCAACTGTTTTGGCTGTAGTACTGTATAAAATTCCCTGTGGCCTTCGGGCCCCGCTTGATGGATCTTCCTGAAATTTTGCAGGAAGCAGCCTATTTCGGCCCCGGGACCCTCTCTCCCTGGGGCCAGCACATTTTTAAGCGGGAGAGGTGGGTGTGGACTTCCCACCGCAAGCCAATTTTGGCTCTGGGGACCCCACACCCCAGAGCCCACCATATTTGTGAAAGGGAAAGGGAACGTGCAGCCCTTCTTCCTGAACCTAGAAAGCCCCTGGGCAACCCACACTGCTATTTTATAACTGGACTGGGGGCGCAAGGCCCCCTCCCTGAGCTTCCAAATCCTTTGCGCCAGATCACTTGTTGTGCCTACACTGGGACACTGTTTCCCTGTATGAGTGGAGAAGACATGAATGCCCCACCCAGCAGCAGCAGCAAAAATGCTCCCACCTCTTGTGGGCAGGGAAAATTAGATTGCTCCCATCCAGTGGGAGCTGAAAAAACCTGTTCCCACTGCATGGGAGGAAAGACAGCTCCTGCTGTACACAGTATGGGGGAATGCATGTGATCCAGCAGGGCTGCAGGGGCCCTGGGGCTTCTCCCTTCAGACCCAAACATTATAAGAGAGTCACCAGGTGATTGGGTCCCTGGGGCCAGTATTGGCTCAGGAAGGGGGGCTGAATGCTTGTGCCCCTTTAAATAAATGTTGGCCCCTGGGGGTCAGGTCTCCAGGGTCAGCATGTGCTCAGGAAAAGGGGCTGTACTCCCCCCCTCCTTTTTTAATGAATGTTGGGCCCGGAGATGGGGTCCCGGGTCATAAAGTGACACGGGGAGGAGGTGCACACTTCCTCTTCCCCATCAAAGATTATTTGTCCCGTGGGCTGGGGTCCACAGGACCAGCATGGTCCCTCATCAATACGAAAAAAAAATGAAGCTGTTCATTTATTATTTACTGATTCTAGCAAGGAGCGCCCCATAGTGCCCTACGATACTTTAACACAACATACCTTTTTGCCTGTGGAGCCCCTAGGAACATTTTGTTAATGCTGTGGGGGGGCTGCAGGGAGTGCTGTGGACACCCAGCAACATTAAAAAATATGTGTATGTCTCCAGGAGGGAGAGCATACCATATTTGTTAAAGCACTACTAGCTGCAGCTCTTTGCTCTTCACTTGGAGTGCGGAGCCCCCTTGTGGATGTTTCTATAACTTCACTTTGCAGCTTGAAAATTGTTTTAAAAAACCTCAAAGTCATAATGATTTTGTTTGTAAATTGACAATTATTTTTTTTAATTGACAATTAATTTTTAGATGACAAACACTTTTATTAACTATTCTACGGTGTGAATTAATGAAACATACATTTGATTATAACTATTGGTAATTTTTTGACAAAGACAATAGGAGTGCCTTATATATGTTGATATGCTAACTTGTTTAAAAAGCCAATAGGCCCACTTGACCCATTGGCAAAGTCAGTAGGTCTGCCTTGCTTAAAATGACACACTTTATTTTGTAACATCACATAGTCAACCATGCACAACCATAGGGGTTTGGCTGGGTTTTGGTGCCAGGCCCTGCACCCTACCCACCAACCCAAATGACCCTATCAGAGGCCAGACCCTGTGGCCAGCCCCATGCCACACATGTGAGTGGCATGGAGTTGGCTACTCAAGGGGGGCTAGATGCAGGGCCTGGACCGAGGCCAACCCGATGCCTCACACTAAGTGCACAGAGTAAGTTTTGCTTTATGTATAGCAATAAAATATTACGTCACATAAAGGAAAACTCTACAAATTCACTGAAAAAACAAAAAACAAAAGTTAAAGCAACATTATAGTAAGGAATTGTAATTATATCTTACTTTACGTTAACAAAAACCTCACAAATGCACTGAAAAAAACAAAGGTTAAAGTGACATTAGAGTTAGGAAAATATGTTAGTTAAAACATACTATTTTTAAACTAATAAAGCCATTGGAATTCACCAGTTATAGTTATCTCATGTAACTATAAATTGAGACTATAACTTGCGCTCTCGCCATACACTGTTTATGACCTCGCAGATTACATCGCTCATGACATCTTCTTTGACAACATGACTGCAACATCTGAATTGACATAAGTGAAGACAAGACAGTGCATGGTAGGGGCGCAAGTTATAGATACTTTCGGATACGAGTGTCTGCCACTTTTACAATAATCACATAAATATGATTATTGCCATGCATAGTTTTCAGATTAATAATTTCACTGCAAATGTTGCAAAGATATTCTCAATTATGCCACAGAAGAAGCAATTGCTGATGTATTAGGTGGGGTAATGAGCTGTACATGGCAAGGGCACAAGTTACGGCATAAGTTATAGTTACTAGAAATAACTCTAACAGCTGAATTTCTATGGTTTTGTGCATGTTAATTCTGATCCAAACTACAACGTCTGCATAACCTTTGTTTTTTTGTGAATTTCTAGTTTTATTTTTTTAATGCAGGGGTGGCCACAGGGCCTGGTGCTGCGGCCAACCCACCTCGTACATCCAACCCCTTGCCTGCATGGCCTTTGACTATGCACAGTAGGGGGTTGACCCATGCCACAAGGGTAAAGGAAGAAGAAGGCACTCAAAAAAATAGAGAAACAACAAGGAGAAAGCCCTGAGAACTCAAGCAAGGAGAAGGCACACAAAAACAAAAGAAAATGCAAGAGCAAGCAGTGAAAATGAGGGACAAGCAGAAAAAGGCACAAAAAACAGGAAACAGCAAGGAGAAGGCAGTGAAAACGAGGGAAAAGCAAAGGAGAAGGCACTCAAAAAGGGGCAAAAGCACAGAGAAAGCAGTGAAAATGAGGGAAAAGCAAGGAGAAGGTACACAAAAAATGGGGGGAAAACCAAGGCAAAAGCAGTGAAAATGAGGGAAAAGCAAGGAGTGGGCACACAAAAAATGGGGTAAAAAGCAACGAGAAAGCAATGTAAATGAGGGAAAGACAAGGAGATGGCATATAAAAAAACGCTGAAAAAGCAAGAAGGCAGTGAGAATGAGGGAAAAGCAAGGAGAAGGTACTCGAAAAACAGGTGTGAAATCAAGGAGAAGACAGGAGAAGAGTGATGCAGCAGCACAGGGACAGCTGGGCCTTATTTTAAAAGTTTTGCAGAAGAATCGCGGATCCACCAAAATTTTGCTGCAAAAATGTAAAAAATGTTTCTGGTCCCTGTGAGACCCCACCGCCAGTATTCCTACCCTGCCTTCTTCTGTTTTTTTTTTACTTTTTTCTTGGGATTTGGCTGAGTCCGAGTCCCAAGATGGCTGCCAGCACTTCCTGGTTGAAGTGTTGGCAGCCAATCAGATCTCAGCGTGTGATCTGCCAGATCCACATAATATCCATATCCCTAAATATCTCTATTTCTTTTTCCTTTAATATCTCTGAAACTAGTGAACAGATTTATACCAAATCTCAAAAAAATATCTTTTTGGACCAAGATCTAGTTCTCTGCTAAAGTTGGTGTAATTCCGTTCAGCAGTTCGGGCTATAGTTGTGTCTAAAATCTCTATGGTAAATAACATGGAAAACACATTTTTTCCCCAAGCCCCTTTTTCCTGCCTCTGCTTGATTGATCACCCCAAAACTTTCCATTCAGAACTAGACAAAGTAGGCCATTTTTTTTACAAACTTTCGTGAAGATTTGTAAAAAGGCACCAAATGTATAAGCAAACCAAAAAATGCTTTTCCTATGGAAACTAGGTCCTAACTATAACTACTTACTGGTGGCTGCCAGTAGGTAAAATATATATATATATAAAAATATATCTATTTATCTATATATATATATATATATATATATATATATATATATATATATATATATTAACTGAAAAAAAACAAAGATTACAGGGACATTAAAGTTAGGTTCTGAATTTACTCATAAAAAAACAGAGAAATTTATTTCAAGAAACTATAACTCGCGCTCTATGTAACTATAACTCGCGTCCTTGCCATGCACAGTTTTCTCATCAATAATTTTATCGCAAATGTTGCAGTGATAATATCAAAGATGCCATAAAAGGTGTCATCAATGATATAACATATGGAATAATTAGCTGTGCATGGTGAAGGTGTGAATTAAAGTTACCTTAGGGCACGAGTTATTTACTTGAAATAACTCTAATTATAACTGCTGAATTTTTATGATTTTGTACGAGTAAATTCAGAACCTAACTATAACGTTCATGTTACCTTTGCTTTTTTCAGTGAATTTCGATGTTTTATGAACATAAAGTCATTTTAATTAGTATACATTAATCCAACCTCCACCGCACCTCCACAGGGTACCTCCACCCTGACCCCTTATGCTACTTTTCATTTTGTTTTCCAGCCCCGGGGACCGACTCCCAGGACCTTAAAATGGCAGCCGCAACTTTCTGTTCAGGTTGTGGCCAGCCAATTAAAGCGCTTTTATTCACATACACAGACACAAAAATTTGCAAATTATTTGCAACCTCAGATATACAAATCTGGATTTTCTTTAATTTCTTGTAAACTACTGAACGGATTTACATCAAATAGCCAAAAGCACAACTTGCAAAACAAAATCTAGCTTTCTGCCAAACTTGGTGTAATATTGTCCAGCGGTCCAGGCTGTAGTTGTGTTCAAAACCCCTATGGGAATTACCATGGCAAACACCATTTTTTTCACTCCCCTGTTTTTCTCGGCCCCCACTTGACAGGGCACCCAGAAACTTCCCATGCACAAAAAGAATCACCGGATCACTTTTTGGGAAAATTATATATTATGTATATATTTATTACCTACTTGCGGTTGCCAGTAGGTAGTTATAGTTAGGGCCATGTTTCCATAGATAAAGCATTTTTCTACTTGCTTACATGTTTGGCTCCGTTTCACAAAATGTTCACAAAAGTTTCTCAAAATAGAGTGCCAGTGACTCTTGTTGTGCATAGAGAGTTTTAGGGTGATCCGTCAAGCAGGGGCCTAATTAGTGGCAAAAATGTTAAAGAAAAACAAGCACGCTCTCCTGCGCCTGTTTTACTAAAGCCCCTGGGTGGGCATGGGGCTCCCCTCCTGGGCTTATTTATGCCCAGGGACCACCACCTCCTCAGGGCTTATTTTCAATAGCATGCCGGGGGTCATGTGGCCCCCACGCCCCGGGGCAACCACCTCCCCGGGGCTAACTCAATTATATGCCAATGCCACTTCCCCAGGCCTAACATGTAGTTATATGCGGGGGCGCCACATCCCCGGAGCAATTGTTTCAAACTAAGGGACCGCAACTTCCGCTGGGCTGAAATAAAAGAAGGTAGGGGATGAGCTGCAGACCTCCAGCCCCAGGAAGCACCAACTCCCTGGGGCTAAATACAAATGTTGGAAGGGGGCCGCATGGCCCCCCTCGAGGGTCCGATAATGTGTCTGGGGACCGCCTTCACCAGGGCCGCTCCTGCTCTGTCCCGGGGTGCCTAAACCTGGGACATAGCTGCTTGCTTTGACTTGGTGGGAGCTTTGACAGCTCCAGCCAAGTCAGAGCAATCACAACTCCGCTCCCAGCAAGTGAGAGCTGTCAAACAGCTCTTGCTTGCTGGGAGAGGAGGTTTCCTCTGTATCCCTCCACGCAGACATGCAGGCAGGGAAACAGAGGAAACAAATGCTCTCACAGACAGGTGGCGTCATGTTTAGCAGCTCCCTGTCTCTGACAGCATGCCGGCTCCCGCAGGAGGCAGGGAGCAAGCTGGGACCGCAGGGGGCTTGACGCTCCCCCCACGGTCCCCATTTAATGAAAGCCAGTCCCCTAACTAACCAGTAGAAAGTACTCCAGTTGCATAGACATTTTGTGCAAAACTGTGATCTTTTGTTGGATAAACGAACAGGTGACCTTCTGTTCTGGCCATGATGCTCATTTCACAGAAATTAATCCTCAACAGGAAGCACTTACAAATATAAATGTAGCAGGTGCCTAGTTGAAGCTCTACTTCTGGAAAGGACAAATGATCCTATCTCCTGGGCTTGGCAAAGGCAAAGCAATTGTGTTTATTTCACAATTCCATATTGAAAAATATCTGAAATCCTCAATGGAGGTGAAAGCATCTTTCATCCACTGGAGCGCAATTAGACACTCTCACACCCTGGGACACCATTTCATGCCTATTCTCATACCCAGAGAGACAGGCCCCACGACCAAGTCTTGCTGCCCACCTCCAAAGGCTGTGTGCCGTGTGGGGTTGGGTTAGTAGGGTTGGCCACCGGGACTGGCCGCAGGCCAGGCCCTGGTGCCAACCCCCGCCGCGTATGGCCAAAGTTTTTTCACGTAACTTTAACTCACGGCCTAAGGTAACTATAACTTGCGCCTTCGCCATGCACTGCTAATTACCCCAGATATTACAGCACTTATGACAACTTTTATAACATCAATAAAAATATAAATGAAACAGCAATCAACTTAAAGAAAAAACTGTGCATGATGGGGGCACGAGTTATAGTTTCCTTAGGCCACGAGTTACAGTTACTTGAAATACCTCTAACTATAACTGCTGAATTTCTCTGGTTTTGTGCAAGTAAATTCAGAACCTAACTATATAGCCTCATTAACCTTTGTTTTTTTAAGTGAATATATATACACACACACAGACAAACATACACAGACATATATATAATTAAACAGTTAACAGTTAGTTATGGACCAACAAACACAAACAGAAGGCAAAAGGAAGCCCTAAATGCAACATTCAAGACACACCATAACTCCGACCACCCACCATGTTTGACTGTTGATAGGCAGACTTTTTTTCCTGTGCCAATGTGTTGCACCAACCTTTTTCGAGTTTGTATTTGCTGATCTATACCTAACCTTTATCTGTGCTTTTTCAGTTGATTTCTAGGGTTTTTGCACTAGAAATTCACCTTCCATGTATTTATCTGGCCTTCACAAGGCCTTTGGCTCTGCATTGCGGTGTTGGCCACAGGGACAGCCTACTGCTAGGCCCTGCCTCCAATCCCTGCAGGCAGGCTGCCTCTCAGCACTGGCATAAATAAAAGTGATCTACTGAGTTTTACTGTGGTGCGTTGATTATTTTTTCTTTCTTTTGTTTGCATTTCCACTTCTCCCTGGCACTCTCTTGGAGTCTGGCACTTCTCACAGTGCCACCCGTTGGCTGTGAAACTGGTTTTCACAATGTTGAAATAGCAGTTATGACCAAAATCCTGATTTTAAGATGGCAGTCATTTTCTAATCTCCTCTATCAGCCAATTACATTCCTTGAAATATTCAAGTGATTGACAGAAATTATGATTTGGAAACTTTCAGTCTTAAATGACAAAGATATACAAAAATGTTAATTCTTTCAAGCCCATGAAGCACTAATAACTCACAAACTACTAAACAGGTTTACACCAATCCTCAAAACAATGTTTTCTGAGTGAAGCGCTACAATGCTGCCAAGCTTGGTGTAAATCAGTTGTGCGTTGCGGATGTAACAGTGACCAAATTCCTTATATTAGCTAAAATGGGAAAGCACATCTTTTTTTAAGCTCCTTAACTTTTTTTTGCCCTAGGCGGAACTGCACACATTTAGCCTTAGCTGCATGCACCGAGAGAGTGCTAAATTTGATACAGATTTGTCTATGTGGACCAAAGGTACGGAAAAACTTTAATTAATTGTATTTATATAGCACTTACAACCCCTGATGAGGTGCTGAAGTGCTTTTTGGTGAGTAGCACGCTACTCTGCTCTGGAACCCAAAGGATTAGTTTGGATTAGTATAAGGAGATTTAAGTTGTTAATTTGAACAGTGGATATGTGAGTCTGTTAGTTTGATTAAAAAGGATAAAGGAGGGATAGAGGAAGGAAGATAGGTGTTTTGGGAGATGATATTAGTAAGATGAGGTTCAGGATGAGTCAAAGAAGGATAAAGGAGGGAAAAGTCTAGAAAGGGTTATGAGGGAGATCACAGTAGTAAAATGAGGTATGGAATAAGGCAAAGGAGGTATACAGGAAGAAAGAGTCTAGGAAGTGTTATTTTGGAGATTGTATTAGTAAAATGAGATTTGGGGTGAGGCAAGTAGAGACAGAGGAGGGAAGAGTCAAGAAAGGGTCTTAGGGAGATATTAGTGGTAGAATGAGGTTTGTAATGAGTCAGAGAGTGGAAGTAAAGGATATACTGAGAATATAGGATGAGAAATAGAGTAGTGCATTGGAGAGAGAGGAAGGCTTTTTTATTTATTTTTCTTTCTTTCTACAGTAGGAGTAAAGTAATACATATAGAGATACACAACTACATAGAAAGGGTATACACGTATACACAAAATAATAAAGAGATATAAAATTGTACAGTATAAGGTTCCATATGTGCATATATGGATAGTTAGAAATTTAGACTTTCGGGTGTTGTACTACATAAAGCTAATTGATTTGTGTATTTTTATAATTTTTAGATACTTATTTTATTTTTATATTTTCCTTATTATTTCAATAGTGAAGCACTCATAGTTACAATTGTTATCATCATATTTACATATAGTTATAAATGAACAGTATAAACAGCGACCCATAAGCATCTAATCAAATACCTTATAAGAAAACTATGCAGTGAGCAATATACAAGTTAAGCATAAAATAATGTATATATACATATATGCTTATATATATTTTAACCATAAGTAATATATACATTTGTCATGCAGACCTAAAGAATATCTATATATCTGACCTCCTGTTTTAGATCCTGTGCTGAATTTAATTTTTGCTGGCTTTATGACTCTGGGCACTTTACCACTACTGACCAGTGCTAAACTACAAGTACTCTCTGTCTAAATGGCATTGGTGATTGGCCTATCCATGCTTGCCATATTTGATTCACGAGTAAGTCCCTGGTAAAGTGCACTATGTGTGCCCAGGGCTTGTAAATCAAATGCTGCTAGTGGGCAGGCAACACTGATTGTGCCGTCCATATGAGTAACCCGGCAAACATGTCTCAGGCCTGCCATTGCAGTGTCTGTGTGTGCTGTTTTAACTGCTAGTTCGATCTGGCAAGTGCACCCACTTGCCTTTTACTACATGTACATCACCCCTAAGGTAGGCCCAAGGCAGCCCCTTGGGCAGGGTGCAGTGTATTTAAAAGGTAGGACATGCACTAGTGTGTTGTACATGTCCTGATAGTGAAATACTGCAAAATTCGTTTTTCACTATTGCAAGGCCTATCTCTCCCATAGGTTAACAAATCTCTCCCTTCAAATATCTTTTAAGTGTAATTTCCCATTGGGGGCAGATAGAGGTGTGGAGTTTCGGGTCTCTGAAATCTAAATTTAAAAATGCCTCTTCTGGTGAAGTTCTTTTTTTAAATTGTAAGTCTGAAAATGCCACTTTTGGAAAGTGTGCATTTTCTTGCTGAACCATTCTGTGCCCCTGCCTGTCTCCTGAATATACATCTGGGTCAGGATGACAGTTGGACTGTTTGTGAATTCACTCTAGACGGTCACACAAAGGGAGCTAAAGTGTGCCCTGCATATCCTGAAGGGTCTTCCTGGGTTAGAGTGGTGGGAGGAGCTGACACTTGCATCTGAGTAGGGCTGTGCCTGTCCTTACACAAAGCAGTCTCCAACCCCTTTGGGCTGTGTCTGGGGCCAGGGCATAAAAGGCAGGGTCTAGTGCACTACAAATACATTCCTTTGAAGTTTGCCTACTTCAAAAGCAGAATTGAGTATAGGTACTGGACATCTGAGACCACATCTTTAGAATCCTTCTGGACTGAGGACATTCTATTCCGCCAGAAAGACGAGCGGGATGCTGTAGGAGGGACTGTCACTCTGCCTGTTGCTTTGCTGTGCTGGCCTGCTGCTTCTCTCCTGGAAGTGAAAGGACTGAACTTTGCTTTCTACATCCTGCTTTCAAAGGTTCTCCAAGGGCTTGGACTGAGCTTGCTTCCTATTAAGAAGTCCCAGGGACAGCAAAGACTTTACTTGTCAGCACCTGGGCTCTCTTGCTGAGAGTCCTGACTTGCTAAGGGGTGCCAAATCCGGTTCCTTGGCCCTTGGGAGTGAGTTCTGGTGTAACAAGTTGGAAACAAGTGCATTGACATTGAAAACGACTTCAGAACTGGCACTGCTCTCTGACTTCATGCCGCTGCCTACTCCGGAGCCATGTTCCCCGCTGAGTGCAATGACTGCATCCTCCACTGCTGGCCCACCACTGCAGTGCCTCCAAAATTCCTGCCACAGCGTGAGTCCAGAGTTCCACATCACCGACATCCATGGCACCTGGCTCCGACTCCACAGCAGCACCTGTGGCCCTGTGGTGTGATTGCTACACCGCAAAGTCAACGCCTCGCATCTTGACCTGTTGGATTCATCGACTCTGCCGGGTCATAAGGAACTGACACCTCGCCACTGGCACTGCATCATCTCCCCTGTAACTGTAATGAACCTACGCCTCACCTCCACTGCCTAGCAGTAAGGAACTGACGCTGCATTGGCTCCAACAGAGCCTCAACTCAGTAATATCTTTGTTTTCCAAGGTACTGTACCTGAGGTCCATGTGACTCCGTGACCGGCCCGCACTTCACCATGAGTGGCATCAGACTGTTGGGAACAACTGCATCAAGGCGCTGTGATAGCTCTTGGGTTTCTAAGTGCCATACTGAGGTTTAATCTTCAAACATTTGTATCTTTACGTGTGTATGTTGGACTTTTGTTGTTGTGGTTTTGTTTTACTCAGATAAATATTGACTATTTTTCTAAAGTGGTGTGGAGTACTTTTGTGGTGTTTTCACTGTGTTACTGTGTGTGTACAAGTACTTTGCACATTGCCTCTGAGGTACGCCTGACTGCTCGTGCCTAGCTACCAAGGGGCCGAGCAAGGGTTATCTTAACTGACTCCCTTACCCTGACTAGAGTGAGGGTCCCTACTTGGACAGGGTGCACACCGCTGCCAACTAGAGACCCCATTTCTAACATGGTTTATGTAGGAAAGAGCCAACTCTTGAGTAGTCTTCTGAAGATAAGATAGTTATCTATTGCCCTTATGTTTGGGGGTAATACATTCTATAGTTTGGCAGCTTGAACAGAGAATGATGTACCACCCATGTTTTTTTCTTGTATGCTGGGGCTTAGAGAGAGGTGCCTTTCTTGAGAACAGCTTCCTTTGTTGTATGTATTTGGTGATTTTATTCCTGATAAAAAGTGGTCCTGTTCCATGTATTGCTTTATGGGTGATACAAAGCAGCTTGAAGGTGGATCTTCTGGCAACTGATAACCAATATAGGGCCCTCAAGGCAGGGGAGATGTAGGCTTGTGGCTTTACATGAAGGAGTAGTCCACCAGCAGAGTTCTGAATTTGTTGTAGATTTTCATAGTTGATAAAGATAATCCATGGTAGAGGCCATAGAAATAATCAGGTTTAGACAGTACAAGACAGATGGTACAGTGGACCTTCTGTTGAACTCCTAGTTGGGGGAATGTGCGTTGCAGAGTTTTCGTAGTTATGAAAGTTTGATCTTGCTAACTTGTCCACTTGGGCATTTATTAATAATTTGAAGTACATGGTAATTCCAAGGTTTCTTACTTCCTTAGCTACTTCAGGAGGTGGTCCCACATCGTCAAGCCAGACACAGAGTGGGTCATAATTTTTTCAACCGCCACACATATTTCAGTTTTGGAAGTGTTCCTTATGAGGTGGCTCCATGTCATCCACTGATCAACTGCTCTGTAGCAACTGAAGATTTTTTAGTTTCCAGTGTCTTTGGGGCTTTCCAGTTTAAATAGTATTTGTGTGTCATCTGCATAGTTATAGCATGTGAGCTAAAATTCATTGATCATTCTTGTAATGACCATAACACAAATGAGAGAGTGGGGGAGAATTTGGCTCAGAGGAAGAGCCAGTAGCCCATACTGTCTCCCCATCTTACAGAACCATATACACAAGGAGTATGGGGTGTGGTTAGGGGACCAGTGGCAAAGAAATTGCCCCCAGTCCTAGAATCCCAGATTTTGAGACTTGATAGTGTGTCAAGAGTAACTGTGAAGGGGAAAGGAAAGTTTCCTTTATGGACTATGTGGTCTCACACACATTATAGTGTCTTGCTTCATCATATGACCACCTAGCCCCATCCAGGTAGGACAGTGCCACCTGGACGGACTCAACCTCCAAGTTAAAAGAACTTCGGGGGAGTGCTGAAATTAGAATTATCTGGATAAAGAAGGGATCCAGTTGTGCTAGGGAAAATATAAAAATACCTAATCAGTCACCTGTGTAATGGTACACCTTTAATCGTGGTGACTGCTGGTATGGTTAAAAGAAGTGATGGGACACCTACTGAGAATAATGACTCGAAGGGTCACCTAATCGTTGATTCATGGCCAACATGTTTCTGCCCACTTCGGAGAGCCAAAGGAGGTCTGGGGGCATTCGTCAGGGCCTAGGATCCCTAAATATCTGTAGTAAATATTCAAGTAAGAGGGGATTGCCTCCTACAGAGATGCTCTAGTAAGGAAAGGAGAGGAGGCCTACCTGTGGGCAGCTTACCCACTGCAGTCTAAAATAAGAACAATAATTGTTATAACATTTCATCAAGGTGTGACACAGCAAACCACAACACACGAGTGAGTGACACGGCATGCTTAGATGAGTCACTAGAGCATGCACTAACATTGTGTAGACCTGACACCCTAAATAGTGGTAGCAGGTCTCAAATAACGAGACAGGGAAAGAAAATCTCTTATCCTATTCCTGGTAGGCTATTTGTCCCTGGTCGATGGGGGGGGGGGAGTACCCTTATAGTCACACACTAAAAACAGGGGAGACATAGAAGGCAAGAAAAAAGCTATTGGTAACTATTAAATAAGAGACAGGAACGCCTTAGGTGGGTATTGTTCATAAGCGCAAAATGTAGGTGCTCCCTGAAGGGCGCTGGTTATAAAGGCAGGGCTCAACAGAAAATTATGAACAAATCATTGCCAGTACACACACACTCAAGTAAAGGTTGTAACCAAGGATCCACGGTTACACTGGGATCGTATGTATGTCGCTGAGAAGGATGCTGTTGAAAAGCATGGGTGAGATGAGAGAGCCTCGGGGACCCTTGCTTTTGTGACGTGTGGTTTGGATGAGAAAGGAGGAGTATGGATGACATTTGTCCTGTTTTGAAGGTAGTATGTGAGAAGAGAGCAGTTCCCTCTATGCCGGCTTTAGAGTGTCTGTGGATTAGAGTGTAATGGTCAACTGTGTTGAAGTCAGCTGAAAGGTTCAAGAGAAGTAGTGCAGCGACCCAGTTTCGGTCTACTGTATTTTTAAGGTCATACCAGATGGCAGGCGATGAGGGAAGATTCTGTGTCTCTTTCTGGACTGGATCATATTTAGAAGCCCGAAAACATGGAGTTATCTTCAAGGAATGGTGACATCTTGGCGAATGCTGCTTTTTCAGTTTGCCCAGGAAAGATCGATTTGTAATCGATCTGTAGTTGTTTGGGTCATGTGGTTCCAGGTTTGTTTTCTTTAATGATGGATATATCTGTGCCTTTTTAAGTCTTCTGGAACGATTCCTGCACAATTATAGATGTTTTTTCAAACTGATTTGGCAGCAGAGGTAGTTAAAAGAATGTTCTTGAAGATTTGTGGTGGACACGGGTCAGAAGGGCAGCCGGCTGGCTGCTTGATTTGACCAGATCTATAAATTCAGTTTGTGATAGTTATTTGAAGGAAAGCTGAGTCTGGGTTAGCCTACCCTTGGAGGGGATTGTAGGAAATGGTTTGGTGCTCGTGGTTTTCCTTGGTTTTAAATAGGAGTCCAGCATGTCTGCATTGGCAGTGTAATGATTTGCCAGTGTGTTAATCAAAACTGTTAACCGACAAGTGCCTTTGCATTAGAAAGTGTGGATGGCCCAAAGCATGTGTAAATTGTCCAATAGCTCTCTCAGTTCTGCATTACCTGCTAATCTAGTACTGTCACCCATGCAAACAAAGCTCTGCTAATGCAACCTAATCCCATGGACCACGGACTACTCTTAAAAAATGAAACCGCAAAGTTTCAATTTTTTATTTCTAAACACATCCCATTTTTCTTTAAGGAAAACAGGTTGCATTTAAAAAAAAAATTGCTTTATGAAAAAGTAATCAAAGACATGGTGGTCTGCTGACCTCAGCAAGCCACCATCCCTGTGATGACTGCGATTCCTAATGGGTCGCGAATTGCGACCTATCTCATTAATATGCATGAGGTAGGTCTATTTACTACCCACTTGAAATCATTAATGAAAATTAAGAGTTTTATACATTAGGAATACCAATTTCTTGATTGTTATTCAGAGAGAATCTCAATTAGGAAATCAGTATTCCTAATTTAAGCACATGTAGCCCTAAGTCCTTTACATGGGCATCATAAACAGTGACTAGACTGACCAGACAGCAGCAAAACAAGCATGAGAGTGGTGCCACACTGTTTACTAGCCACTTATGGGGCCCTCATTGAAGTGGCACACTAAATATGGAGATTGAGGGAAATAATTTCTGTTGGAAATTAGATGTGTGCCCCTGTGCACTTTTTGTGTCGGTGCCATCAACTTGTTCTTAACCCTGAGAACGGAAGCGATTAGCTGTGAATATTCTATCTCCTTCTGTGAACTTCTGTTTGTGGGGGGCATTTTATTCTCAACTCAGTATAAGGCAGTGGTAACTAAGATAGATGTATGATCCATATCAAAATGGCTGCACTGTTCCCGACTATGAAAAACAGGATGTGCTGTGGCAGTGCACACTGTATCAAAGGCTTACTGAAGGGCGTGTCTAACAAGTACTTGCAATGCCCATTGCCACACGAGGTCCAAATTCTCTGCTTGAACACTAGAAGTCAAGTTCTTTGTCACACATTCTGCCACTATATGCACTGAAAGTATGCCTAAAAGGATCGGGCACATCCTATTCTGCTGCTGTCTAATTCGAACCATTGTTAAACAGTATAGTGGCCAAACATTTCTTTCTTTTTTAACCAAGTGCGGTGACAACAGACCTCCTTGCTTTAGGGAACGAGAAACACAAAACCTTAAAATTAGCCATACCTCTGTGTGACAGAAAACCACACTCACACGCAGTGCTTAATTTGTGCTTGTTGTTTCCGGTGCTGAGCACCAGCACTTATTTTTGAGGGCCGGCGCTTAGTCTTCTGCCTCAAGCATTTACTAAGAGCAAAACACACATATGGGAAAGACAGAGGAAGAGAAAAACGAAAAAGCGCCACGATGAGAGAAAGCAGAAAGCTGCTAGAGTGAGCTGAAGGGGCAGGGAGTGGCTGTAAATGGATTGAGGAGGCCCGAGATGGCAGCGGGATTACACTGCCTCAGTATTCATTTAATTGCAGCAGCCGCGTGTTTAAGAGGGAGGCTTTGAGCACCGGCACCTTTTTATTTACAAATTAAGCACTGCACACACGGTATAAATGCACTCAACAAATACTGGTACCGTTATATCACATAATTTGAACCGTAGCCAGCTTCTTGGCAGATAATGCATCTCATTCCCTTGCAAAGAAATTGTTATTAATATTTAGACAATTGTTTATGTAACTTTTCCTCCATTTAAACATGTGCCATTTAAAGCAGTACTTATCCTGCCATATGATTAGCAAGTTCAACATTATCACTGTTTAAAAAGAATTGAAATCCAAATCCTAAATAAACGTATGCAGCCGCAGCTAATGGCAACTCTCTCAGAAGATGGGGTAATTTGCTGACCACAACCTGATCTCATTGATCAACGGGTTGAGCTATTTCTTCCTTTCACTAAGTGCCGAAGGGCACAATTACATATGTATGCACACTGTGAGGCGCATGGTTCTGAGATATCCAGAGGACCCTACCAGAGACTCAATGGAGGATTGTAATGTTCATGCACCATGTGGGATTGGCAACACTAAGCAAGTAACAGCAACTCCAAACACAAAAGGAAGCTTATTATTAAAATAAATAAGTGTATTCGATATGCTGTTTTTCCATGTTCAAGTATTTATTCGTAACCAACTGCCTGGACGCTTTCTTATTTGTACATACTGAATTACTGCATTTTAAGTCAGGATATATGCAATGCAATATTATCTTAATAAAGATTGAATTCCCGTCTCTATTTATGTAGCCAGACAAGAATGTCCTTTAAAAACAGTGTAGCTGAAATATCAATCCCTTCTTTTGTCAGAGAAGTTAAAACATTACCACGCGCAGACTCGCCTGTATAGTGCAGTGAGCTCAGCCCTAACAGCCTCAACACCAATACAAGGTGGTAATCCAAAAGTTTGAAATATTGCCCAACCTTCAAAGTTCTGAAAATTAATGACATTACCAAGAATTAAATCTGCCATCCTATAAATTTCAATCGGAATTATGTACATCTATATAACGTGGTAACACAGGGATATGTTTATTTAAAAGAAAAGACAAGGGCATGGTCCTATTGCCTGTGCTAGGTTGAATGATTTTACAAAAAAATTAAAGATTTTTAAAAAATATGATTTGAAGTTATTTAAATAATGTATAACTCTATGTAATGTTCCACGTGTTGTATATAAGTTTTCTAGTATTATAAATTATAAGGATTTCGCCTGATTGGAATTTGTTTCTGAAAAAAAACTTTCAACCTAACAAAATATTAAAACTGATGTAAGCCATATCTATTTGTAACATTTTATTTAAACTGCACAAGTAAGGTACTAAATCACAAACACTTCACATGTATACAGACATCCAGTCCGCTAGTGATACATTACACATTTAGACCACAGTGACACCGAATGGTGGTGCAAATACATTTTGTTGTTGGTAATGGTACCATCTCCCCTTTTAAATGTATATATAACATCCATATAAATAGATTAATAAATAAATAGGAGGTAGATTGTCAGCTTTTTCCTTAAATATGCAGTTCGATTAGTGGTTCTGTAGTGTCCATTTAATATCTATTAGATGTCCATGTCGACCAATCGAGTTTGCCTTTCATGAAACCATGATAAAATAGAGACACACCAAGTCCAGAGCATTTGAGAAATGGACGCCTATGTGCAATGTTGAATGTCCTCATATTGAGCAAACAGAAGCAGGACTGATCTTGAAATAGGTTAATGAAGGAGTAACAGTTGGAATTAGTAAACCAAGTCTTGCTGAACATTCTCTTTGGACACCACACTTCCTCTACCACCAGGACCTCGTATTACCCTGAAAGAGATTCCCAGAACAGTGACTTTGTTATGCAAGGGCACGCATCATTCAAGGATGGTGAAATACTGGTGGCTGGGCCAGGCCTCAACAAGGCGGGAGGAAACAGTGCTCTGAGAATGCAAAATGTTTCTGGTGCTCGATAAATATGAACTAGGCCCCTGGTACGCATTTTTAAAGATGAAATTGGCGTTGGTCCATTATCAGTTCAGATAGCCTATCTCGTGGATGTCGAAGCACACTTCCATACAGTCACAATATACACTGCCTCTTTTGCATCGATCGTTGTGACTGCGATTCCAGTAACCCCAACATGCTGAGCACAAAAGGGTAAGAAGCTTGGCATTGATACGATGGGCTGTGGAATGATTTTTGTAAAATCACATTAGTCCTGTGTCGTTTGCAAAACTCAGTATCCTTGGCACCACAGATTATAACCAGTTGACTAAGCACATTAGCATATCTTAAAAATTAAATAATTTTCAGTAAGTGCAAAAAGCGTTCTCAATTACACAAGCATCAGACAAAATTTGCCTACAGTTACCTGAGGTAAAAACCTGCTGACTATGCATAATTTAAACACATGCACTAGGTTGGACATGTTTTGATGAAATAGTAATTGCGCCGATAGAGTACATAAATTCCAAACGATGAGCACACCCCCTTCTGCACTCAGGTCCTTGGCAGCACCCATTTAGTGATCCGGCATGTTTCCCCATCAAAAAGACTTTTCTCTGTTACTTTCCTTTCTTAAAAGTCCTCCCAAAGGCCTTGAATATTCTACTAAATTGGGCAGAAACTGGTTCAATGGGCATTATGTGTGCTGCAGTCCTCTGTGTGTCAAATTTGTGAGGTCAAATGTACATACAGGATGGACTGTGTGTATTTCGTATTTTACACAGAAGTGGTCCGTCTTCATTTATTGTCAAAATCCCTTGTGAGCAGGATGAATTGTACATGGGGTGGAGATGGATTCCAGATAGCTTGGAGGCAAGTCCCTTGGATGTGGTACAACTTGATCCAGCTGGCAGGTCACCGTGGGGTCAGCAGAATGTCGCTGTTCATGACAGACATATTCTTGGTGATTATGCACCCCATTGATCTGACACTGTAGATGTTTGAGATTCTTTTGTGACTTCAGTTGACCATACTCGAATGATACTGTTTGGCCCGAGGCAGCATTCTGTGTTG
This sequence comes from Pleurodeles waltl, assembly GCF_031143425.1. Classification (NCBI taxonomy): domain Eukaryota; kingdom Metazoa; phylum Chordata; class Amphibia; order Caudata; family Salamandridae; genus Pleurodeles; species Pleurodeles waltl. Next base: position 413,634,422 of record NC_090437.1, on the reverse strand, counting down.
CCTTCCAAGATGTGGGAAATTGTTCACAGCTTATCACACAGAGGGGGCTCTTGCCATTAGCTGGATTGGCAAAAGGTACATCTGATTCCGTTCTTCCTTTGATGTTTAACTTTCCAAGGCATGAACAGAGTGCAAAAAGCAGAATGAGCAGAAGGAAAAAAGCGCCAAAGACGAAGGACAGCACTATAGGAATAGAACTGATCATCACCAACGATGGAAAAAATCGTATAGGGACAAGCAAAGGTTGGTTTATGATTTCTTTTTTCCTAGATGCTGCTTTGCTGAACTTTTGTCAATTTGCCTTTAAATAACCCCGACAACTGCCCTTAGCAATTCACGGTTGGCTCCTCCTCTTATGAAATACAAGGATTAAAGACTTCGCCTCCAGGAAGTAGAATGAGATTTGCGGAGCCAATCAAATGCAGTTTTACAAAAAATAACTTCAGTTGACCTGCATCTGCAATGAACTGATGACACAGTGTAAAATACTTGGTACAGGTGGATTCCGGTGGAACGTGACTCATGATGACATAAGCACACCAACTACTTGCAGTAAAAGCATCGGGCGCTAGCATAAAGCTTATTTACATACAAATACGTTTGACCGACGTAACCTCGTCAGTAAATATTTCATAATTATGCGTAATCATTGTGGCAGGCCTGGGCTTCGTCAGCGCGCGCTCCTTGACCAAGATGCGGCGGAGGGAGGCTTTGGAGACCTGCTGAACCAGTCATCTCCCAGTGCCGGGCATTTCAGTGGAACAAGGGAGCGGTGTTTTTACCTTTAGTGGAAAGGATATTATAAAAGAGTGCAAGGTCTACCAGAGCACCCGTCGACGCTTGGGGGCGAATTACATAAAATTACTTCCGCGTCAGTCCGTTTTGCACAGATTTGTGAACCAACGTACACGTGCGAAATTAGATGTTCTGTGTTACAGAGGCAAGATAGAATTCAGAATTCGAATATTTGGCCCTTTTTATGTGTACACTATTATGTTCCTGCATTTAGTAAAAATATATCAATAAATGTAACTCTCTACACCCTATGAATAAACCATTGCTGTCACTTTTTTGGCTCTAATGCCATTCCCTCTCCCGTTTCCCCTAATTTTCTTTGTCTTTCAACATTTACGTGCCTTCTGTTCACAATAGTAAAACAGGAGCTAGGGCCACCTTTTGTCCTACCGACCAACTGACCCTACATTAACGTAGACCTGTTGTCTCCTTGTAGATTGCCAAGTACGTGCCTAGACCAATACTGCTGATCTCCAGTGTACACTATACTTTCTGACCCATTTCATCCCTTTACCAGAACATCTGAATATCATCCCCACATAATGCCCTTTAGCGACACTTTGTAACCCTTTGCGCTACATTCTGCCTGCGCCAGAAAAATGTGTTGCAAAGGGGGCATTCCCCCGTTCGGGTAGTCGGAAAAATGAACCATTTTTTTACGGCACTTTTAACGCCTGCTCAAGGGCAGGCGTTAAAAGGGGGCTACCATTCTTTAGAATGGGACCCTATGTACTCTGCAGGAGTAGTGCCAATATTTTGGAGCTACTCCTGCAGAGTACATCAATAGCGTAATAAAAAATGACACTATGGCCCCCTACCCTGCACCATGGTGCGCTGTATATTAAACACAGCGCACACATGGTGGCGGTAGAGGGGCACTAGGGGGCGCATGGAAAGTGGCGCTGCACTCGGTGCATCGCCACTTTCCATAAATCTGCCCCTCAGTATCTTGCTGCTGGACAAAATCTGTCAGTGTACCAAGATTGGTGAATTCAAGCCAACTGTGTTATGGCATTGTTTAACAGTGTGCAATTGCATACTTCAATCAATACCTCACATCTATTTAGTAGAGCATATTTCAGACACACTCCGGGCCTGATTCACAAGTTATACTTTTGAGTAAGTTTACAATTCGTAGTACTTTTGGTATACACAAACTCCAAGTTTAAAGTTACTACAATGAGTTATGTATCTCCACCCCCAGAGTAAAGCAATTGGCTTACTCTTGTGTGGGTGGGTGATGTCCCTTACTCTCCTCCCTTGCCGTCCCTAAACCCCTCTTACTACTCCCTAATCCCATCCTCTTCAGTAGTAAATCTGCTCCTTTTCCCACCCACTCCCCTGTGTCCTTCTCACATTTACTACTTAAGTCTGTACTTACATGTGAGGAGATTCTGCTGTCCAGGCATATAACTCAGCACATATACAGGGAGTGCAGAATTATTAGGCAAGTTGTATTTTTGAGGATTAATTTTATTATTGAACAACAACCATGTTCTCAATGAACCCACAAAACTCATTAATATCAAAGCTGAATATTTTTGGAAGTAGTTTTTAGTTTGTTTTTAGTTTTAGCTATGTTAGGGGGATATCTGTGTGTGCAGGTGACTATTACTGTGCATAATTATTAGGCAACTCAACAAAAAAAAATATATACCCATTTCAATTATTTATTATTACCAGTGAAACCAATATAACATCTCAACATTCACAAATATACATTTCTGACATTCAAAAACAAAACAAAAACAAATCAGTGACCAATATAGCCACCTTTCTTTGCAAGGACACTCAAAAGCCTGCCATCCATGGATTCTGTCAGTGTTTTGATCTGTTCACCATCAACATTGCGTGCAGCAGCAACCACAGCCTCCCAGACACTGTTCAGAGAGGTGTACTGTTTTCCCTCCTTGTAAATCTCACATTTGATGATGGACCACAGGTTCTCAATGGGGTTCAGATCAGGTGAACAAGGAGGCCATGTCATTAGATTTCCTTCTTTTATACCCTTTCTTGCCAGCCACGCTGTGGAGTACTTGGACGCGTGTGATGGAGCATTGTCCTGCATGAAAATCATGTTTTTCTTGAAGGATGCAGACTTCTTCCTGTACCACTGCTTGAAGAAGGTGTCTTCCAGGAACTGGCAGTAGGACTGGGAGTTGAGCTTGACTCCATCCTCAACCCGAAAAGGCCCCACAAGCTCATCTTTGATGATACCAGCCCAAACCAGTACTCCACCTCCACCTTGCTGGCGTCTGAGTCGGACTGGAGCTCTCTGCCCTTTACCAATCCAGCCACGGGCCCATCCATCTGGCCCATCAAGACTCACTCTCATTTCATCAGTCCATAAAACCTTAGAAAAATCAGTCTTGAGATATTTCTTAGCCCAGTCTTGACGTTTCAGCTTGTGTGTCTTGTTCAGTGGTGGTCGTCTTTCAGCCTTTCTTACCTTGGCCATGTCTCTGAGTATTGCACACCTTGTGCTTTTGGGCACTCCAGTGATGTTGCAGCTCTGAAATATGGCCAAACTGGTGGCAAGTGGCATCGTGGCAGCTGCACGCTTGACTTTTCTCAGTTCATGGGCAGTTATTTTGCGCCTTGGTTTTTCCACACGCTTCTTGCGACCCTGTTGACTATTTTGAATGAAACGCTTGATTGTTCGATGATCACGCTTCAGAAGCTTTGCAATTTTAAGAGTGCTGCATCCCTCTGCAAGATATCTCACTATTTTTGACTTTTCTGAGCCTGTCAAGTCCTTCTTTTGACCCATTTTGCCAAAGGAAAGGAAGTTGCCTAATAATTATGCACACCTGATATAGGGTGTTGATGTCATTAGACCACACCCCTTTTCATTACAGAGATGCACATCACCTAATATGCTTAATTGGTAGTAGGCTTTCGAGCCTATACAGCTTGGAGTAAGACAACATGCATAAAGAGGATGATGTGGTCAAAATACTCATTTGCCTAATAATTCTGCACTCCCTGTATGTTTAGGCACACCTTACATTTTGTAGTATGTACTACAAAACATTCTACAAAAAGGCAGTTTGAGGATCAGGCCCAAAGTGTCTGACATTTTTGCAGAAATGGTATGGCTGCAGGAAGCTCTTATCCAAGGACCATGCCTCCTTGGGGATCTCATTGTGCTGGTCAATATGGCTTGTTAGCATTTGTCCATGTAAGTGCAAATGTTTCATTATTAGCATATTGATGCACAGCTATGCTTGACAGGCCTCTCTGCCATCTCCTCCGTTATTGTCAATCACACTGGATTGTCTCCAAGAATGTGCACTCTCCATTTAAAAAAACTATGACTGTTCATTTGAAACATCATATGAATGTAATCTGCAAGAAAGCATCATGTGTGACATATTACTCCAGGCCTGGATGTTTTGTTCACAACGCAAATTTTGGGATTAGAAGTTTTAGGGGCTTATTTACAAGTCATTGGCGGGGGCAACACAGCAAGTGACCTTGCTGAGCTGCCCTGCGCCACAGGGAAAGGGCAGAAATGTGCTGTAAGTACAATATACAGCACATTTCTGTCCTCCCCCTGAGCTGGTGTTCAATGGGCTGCCTAGTACCAATGCAGGCACCCTTGCGCCATGATGCAAGGATGCCTGAGTCACAGACAGGATTGTTTCTGTGCAGGAAGGGGCTCCTTCCTGCACCAAAAGAATCTTGGGAGGCTTTTTCCTCTTTCTATGTGTACTTCAGAATGCAGCACACAAACAAAGAGGAGAAAATGAGGAGAAATGAAGATATTTCTCCTTTTGCGCCTCCCCTGGGGAGGCGTAAGTTATTGGCGCATTCTCAGGTTTACAGATACTTCTAAATCTGGGAATGGGTCAAAACCCATGCGTGTTGTGGTGGAACACTCCCCGCAACGCCCATGGAATGCCTCCCTGATGCAGTGTAAGGCAATGCTTCACACCATATCTACAAGGCCATGAAAAGCCATGCAAGCCTTGTAAATAAGCCCCGATGTGTCATGACAATCCAACTCAAAGTCGCTTATGCTATACACGTCCATGGTTAAGAGACTGAGGGGATGATTTACGAACGTTTTGCACTGGGGTTGTGTCATAAAAATGTTGCAAATCAGTACAAAATGTTTTTTAAATATTTACTTTCCAATGTAAAAATTGTTTTGTGCTGGAAATCGATGCACGTAACACTGCTCTGCAAGACTTAACATCAAAAGAACGTAATATGGGTGTTCCCATGCAAACACTCCACCTTTTTTTAATCATAACCCTATCATCTAAAAATGAGAGACAGGATTGTGAACCAACAAATAATTCCTTTTGAAACCAGGCGTTAAAAGGAGAAAGGTTTTTATTTCTCTTTTCTTTTCTAACTTTGCATGTGTGCTGCACTATGCAGCACACATGCAAAGTAAGAAGAGTCTTATAAGTTGTGTAGGCATAGTAATTTGAACTGGAATGATACCCTTCCAGAACAAAACCTATGCTAGACTCACAAGTACACCCTTGCAGTATGACACAAAAGGTGTGTGCGTGGCACACAGCAACAACAATTTGCACAGGCTCTAGGGAGAGAGAAGGAGAGTGTCATATTTCTGTAAATATGGCACTGTCCTGCTACCTTCTTGTCATGCAACCCAGCGCAGCACTTTTGTCTGCTGTGCTGCTTTGGGTGACAGGTTAGTAAATCTGCCCCTGAGTTTTGGGTCAATAGTCTGCAGATGATACTTAGGAGAAATGCCCTCATTTATGTGGACTTGGCATAGTTCACTGCAGCAAGTCTTCTTGCTTTGCTGCCCTATGTCAATGTGAAAGGGCAGGAATACACCGTATTTCTGCAATATAATGTATTCCAGTCCTTTCCCCTTGTGCTGGCTCACAATTGGCTGCCTAGCGCCATCACAGGCACCCACACATATGGAAAGGGGAAAAAACGAGGAGAAATAAAATATTTCTCCTTGTTACGCCTGCTCTGTCCCCTCATCCCCTCAGTCTTTTAACCATGGACGTGTATAACATAAGCAACCTTGAGTTGGATAATCATGGCACATAGGGGCTTATTTAGAAAGCTTGCATGGATTTTCATGTGATTAAGTAAATCTGGGGCAGCATCAAAATCCATGGGAAAACCCACTGCCTCCATGGCTCAGAATAAGGCAATGCAGCAACTTGCGCTGCTTTGCCGTACTACATATTTATGTGGCCATTCGAATGCACGCAAAGTGGCTTTGCATGGCCTCACAGATGTGGCTGAGCAGCTTGCTCTGCCGGTGCGCAAAAAAAGTGATGCTCCAACGCACACGCCTCTCGTACATATGCCCAAAAGTGTTTAACCCACCGCGCTGCATTTCAACGGGTCAGGTGTGAAAGAGCGTGACAATTACATGGGCAGGTCTATTATGTCATCAGTGTCTCCCCTTCTTAACTTTACGCTAATTTTGGTGAGAACATTACAATATGGTGGCAAACTACAAACGTATTGGTTTGTGTCGTCTTCAACGTGAACTTATGTTGTTGAGCTTCTATATTTTAAAAGGTTGGCTGAAGGGTGAAAGGCGTGATTAATTTAATTCTAATTGCTTGAATAACAAGCTACTGAGTTGTATAAGTTAAGATGTTTAGGTCCTGATTTAGAGTCTGGAGGAGGGGGTTACTCCATCACAAATGTAATGAATATCCCGTCTGTTGTATTAGCCTATGGAGATTGTAATATGGCGGACAGGATATCCGTCACAATTGTGACAGAGTAACCCATCTCCCAAACTCTAAATCAGACCCTTAGTCACGATTCCAGTAGATTTAGGAGCTGATTTAGAGTTTGGTGGAAGGGAATATTTTACTAGGATAGAAACCTAGAAAGTATAGGTTACACACAGATTTCTGAAGTATGTGCATTAGCCCACTGACCTCTCTCAGTATGATTGGAACATGTCATCAATATGTCACTCACAAATCTTTGCAATGCATTCATTAACCCACTGTCCTTTATCACTGAAGCCAGAGTCTGTGGGCTGCAATACCTGCAGGTACTCAATGAATTTTTAGGCACTGCATTCTGTGACCTGCAGGAAAATTCATCTGTTGTATGTCATACACACACAAGTATGCATGCATGCTCCCATGCGCATGCACATGTGCTTACACAGGTGTGCATACGCGCACGCATACGCACGAGGACACACACATACATTATTTCAAAACTAATAAAAAAAAAAAAGGAGTTAAGACCAACTGGCACACTGAAATGTAATTTCAAGTTTCTAAATGATCAGTATTATTTTGATGTTACGGGTTGCAACTGCAATGAATTGTGCCATTTAGTGTTTGTCAAGCATCTCTAGCGTTCCCATTCACCAAATGACTTATCTCACATCGCCTGCTCCATGGATGTCATTTAGGGGTCGCAGCTGTGACCCTCTTACTTGCCCTTTGTGACCCCTGGCACTGTCTTGGCGACCTCTGGCCTCAGAGGTGGCAAAATCAGTGCCAGGAACACAGGGCAGCTTGTCCTCATGGATATGTTGAGGCTCCACTCTGTTTTCTTTGAACATTTTTATTAAAGGAGCAGTGAACAACCATTCATTATTCACTGTTAGTGTAATAAAAAATGGAGTACAATTAGCTGGAATATAGCCTTTCCTGGCAGCTGAGGTAAGTAGGAAAAAAAAGTGCTTTTAAATGTATGCTGTGTGCGTGCTTGCGGATGATTGTGTGTTTATGTGTGAGAGAGAATGTGTTTGTGTAAATGTAAATGTGTGTTTGTGTAAGAATGCATGTGTGTGTGTGTGTGTGTGTGTGTGTGAGACAATGAAGGTCAAAGGGCATGTGATGTCACTTCCGCTACTCGTAGCATTTTGGTGAATTGACGTTCCTGGCCTGCTCCCCCCAGATGCACGTAGCCCACCCTGGGCAGGGGCTAAAAAGTATTGCTGTGCTGACTCTGCTATTCGTAGCTGTCTTTCTGGTCATCTAGGCCCAAAGAACAGGAGGACACTTTGCTTTCTATCCTCCTCCCACCCCATACAGGAGCAGGTCAAAACGAGGATTAACCGTTCAGGAACAGTTTTTATAAAATAAAAAAAAAGCTTCCCGCCACTTTCACTCCTGATTCTAAAACACCCACGCTCATGTTCAATGCCCAACTTTCAGACGCTCAGCAGTGGAGGGCCCCGTGGAGAGCAGACGCAGTATAGTCTCTCCACGGGAGTCTTCGGGAGGGGATGGTAGGACAGGAGGGATGGGATTTTTGGGGAGGTACGTGGGGAGGGATAAAAGGTGGGTATATTTGAGGGGATTTGAGGAGGGAACATCCTCTTTCATACCTGTCCGTCGCGTGGTTGGAAGTTTGGCCAGAGTGAGTTAGGCAGGGGAAGGGTTTCACTTTACATCAGGCATGGCGTGAGGCCCTGACGCGGAGGCTGTGAAGGCCGCCCTTCGCATATTTGGTGAAGCTGTCCGGGCCGACCTCCTCAGGCCTGGTGTCCTCGAACAGGCCTGGGTCGGAATGGTGCGCCCTACGCAGGCCACGGCGAGAGGCGTAGCGCCAGCAGTTGCCACGTGTAGCTTGTTGGACCCCGCTACCTGAAGAAGGTCAGCGGGGGTAAGGGGGCACAGCGCGTCCACCCCCTGTGTCTAATGCATGGCCCGATGAAGTTATTGTGTTGGGTTGGGTGGGGCGAGGCCTGAGGTGTGCGATGCGCACAGGCCTCTGTGGAGACCTCTGTTAGCATGGAGGCAGTGGAGCAGGTAAGGCAGGATCAGACGGAGGAGAAAGGCACCAGTGTGGCATCCTATGGGCCTTTGGCCCTTTCCAGCTGGGTGGGCCCACAGGACAGAGGAAGTGCAGGGGTGGGACAAACAGGACTGAGGGTCCAGCCATTTGAGGCCACAGTCTAGGGGCGGCAGGGAGGATGACAAGGTCATGGTTCAGAGAGAGGCAGCTGAAGGCAGTGTAGGCCACTTAGGAGGGACCGCGTGGGCAGTCCGCCAGGGCAGTCAAGGGGTATGGATTGGTCCACTGTGGACATAGAGGTCAAAATATGTGAGCAAAGACAGGCGGTTGTGGAAATTGAAGAGATATGGGCCCAGCTCTGTAGAGAGAGGGAGGACTCCTTGGGCAGAGAGCCGCAAATGAAATGGAAGTCAGGTGAGGAGGCTTTTGGGGGCAATGAGGAAGCCGAGGTAGGTCAAGGTAGCTGGGTTTGGATTCCCCACAAGGTGAGCGGGAGAAGTCAGGAGGCTGGTGCGGCTGAAGAGTCTGGCTGCGCTTGGGAGACACCTGGCATAGACTGCCAGGTGAGGGGGGAGAGTCAAAGTCAGCAGTGGAGGCTGGCAGAAAGACGGCGGTGCCAACGGGGCGCACCACGGCCAGGGATGTTGGTCTGAAGTACTAGAGGGGTCTTCGGTGGCCTTCTCTATGGCGCAGGAACAGGACAGCTGCACATATGGCGCACACCATGGGGGACAGGCTCCGGGAGAGTGTTGTGCTGTAACAGATGATGGGGTAATGATGATGTCAGGTGTGAGATGGAAGACACTGAGGTGGAGCTTGACTATGAGGATGAGTTGGATGAGTGGGAAGACGGGGAGATTCGCAATGGTGAGGTGAGAGGGGAGAAGAGGATGGGGAAAGGGCGCAAGAGCGGCGCAACCCATCTTTGGCTTCTGTTTTGCAGGACTGTCAGTCTGATGTGCTGACACAGGAGGCGGAGCACAAGGAGGAATGGGGAGCACAACGGCGAAAGGCACAGAGGCTGTGGAACCTGGGTTGAGAGGTAAGGGTGAATGGTGGTCTGTGTGGGGCGCAGCACCAGCCAAATTAATGGCTTGCTCGCACAAGTCGTTGGGGGTTGGGGATTACTCTATTCACAAGGAGCCTGGAGCAAGTGCGGCACAGTTGGGAGACAATGCAAAGGTGAATAACAAGGGGATGCCGACGACCAGTGAAAGGGGGGAACTGCCCAAGTAGAGGGGACTGAGGTGGACAGCAAGGATGGTGGGGGGCGTAAGAAGTGGCTCCCATATATGGGTTTAGTGATGCTCTTAGGTACCCATGTGGCAGACAAGACCACAGCCAGAATCTGGCGGCATGACGATGTGGGAGTTTTCAAGCGTCTGCACATACAGACAAAAGAGGGATCTAAAGAGGAGGAATGGGAATTGGCATGGAGGCCCAGGGTTCCCATAACCATGGACAACTGGACCTCGGTGTTCTTGATATATGATAGCATTTATTGCGAGAAATATCCTGACAGGGCCATAGCGTTGTTTAAGTATATGGATATTATCCACAAGGCCCAAGTGCATTTTGGAGGTTTTGCATGGCTCAGTTATGAAGAAGTGTTCAGGGTGAGAGTGAGCATCAATCCGGATAAACCTTGGGGGGACGTCGATCACGAACTGTAGATGCAATGGATGGCATCCCCACACTCGTCAGCATCCGCAAATACTGCTAGCGGTCTGCCTGTGGTGTATAAGCCTCTTCAGTCATGTCCCCCTCTGGGGGGGAGGGGGTACGATGCAGTGATCCCAGGTTTCTGTCTCAGGGCCTGCTGGAGTTTTACAAAGGTTTCTGCCCCAGACACCCGTGCAGATTCAAACACGAATGTTCGAAATGTGGAGGTAGACACCCGGTCACGCAATGCTTTTCACTGTCCAGCCCGACAGAGCAGTGGAAATCGGCCAAAGGTAGGGGGATGCCTGGTGCTCCTGTGCCAAAGGGCTCCTACACCAATTAAATTAGAGGGGCTTCTGCCTTGGTTGCGCATGTACCCGGACGTGGACATTGCGCAGAAACTGGAATGGGGTTTCAAAGAAGGGTTTTGCACTGGTTACCAGGGGCAGAGAGTGAGGAGGTGGGCGGAAAATTTGCGGTCCGCCAAGGAACTGCCACAAGTGGTGGCTGCTAAATTGTTGAAAGAGCTGTCTGAGGACAGGGTTCCGGGTCCATTTTATGATTGGCCCATGGAGGATCTGATGATTTCGCCTTTGGGCGTGTTTCCAAAAAAGAGTAAAAGGGAATTTTGCCTCATACACCTTTTTGTCCTGGCCGAAGGGGGCGTCAGTGAATTATTTCATCGCGCAGGAGGACACGCGGGTGGTATATGCATCAGTGGACGAAGCCATTCGCCTCGTTCGTGGATGTGGCAGAGGAGCTGAGTTAGCCAAGTGCGACATCAAAGTGGCTTTTCGGCTGTTGCCCATCCATCCTGAGGATTTTTCCTTGCTGGGGATGCAGCTGGACGGGGCAATCTATGTGGATCAAGTGATACCTATGGGTTGCGCCATCTCACATGCACGGTTTGAGGCTTTCAGTACTTTCTTAGAGTGGGTTTTCGTCAAGGTGAGCCGACATCAGGAGGTGACACATTATCTGGACGACTTACTGTTTGTAGGACAGTGGGGTTCTGACTCATGTAAGAAATCATTGGAGGGGTTTCAACAGCTGCCTCTGGAGGTGGGAGTTCTTTGGCTCTGGAAAAAACAGAAGGCCCCAGTTGGGTGTTGACGTTCCAGGGATGGAACTGGCCACTGAGGCATTGGTGGCTAGATTACCGGCTGGGAAGGTAGAGAAGATCCTGGTCTTCCTGAAACAAGTCCAGGCCTTGCATAAAATTGAGTTGCATACGGCGCAACAGCTCCTGGGTTTTCTTAATTTTGCATGCAGGGTGGTGGGGGGCAGGACTTTTTGCAGGCATATGGGTCTGGCAATGTCGAGAGCATCTCTCCCACATCACATGATTCGCCTCTCATTAGGTGTACGGGAGGACATCGGAGTGTGGGAGACATTCCTGACTGATTTCAATGGGGTCTCAATGACTTTCCGGGAGTAGGACACGATTTGGCAGGTACAGATATTTTCTGATGCAGCGAGGGCCTCTGTTCTGTTTCGGACTGTTCTGGTATGGTAGGTGGTGTGCAGAGGAGTGGCCTGCACAGTGGTTGGCTCAGGGTAGGAGCATTGCCTTTTTTGGAATTTTTCCCGCTGCTGGTGGTATTGACAGTTTGGGGGGAAGAACTGGCAAAGAGGACAGTGGTATTTCATGTGGATAAGATGACAGTCGTGGACCTGGTCAACAGACGAGGGCAAAATATCTGAGGGTATTGAGGCTACTGAGGAGTTTTATGCTTCGATGTCTAACTTTCAATATTGTTTTCAAAGTGGCACATATTCCAGGAGTGAATGATGCTATTGCAGATTCCATGTCTCATTCACAGTGACAGCGGTTTTGCAGTTTGGTGCCAGGAGCAGAGCAGCACAAGCCATCGGTCCCAGCAGACATTTGGGAGTGGGGGGCATGATGATCATTAGGCTGGTGGAGATGTCCTTAGCAGAATCCACTCAGAAGAGTTATCGTCTTGCATGTTTGGAGTTTCAGAATTTTGAAAGTTTCGAAGGGGATATTTGGGTACAGGGTAGGGGCACGTTGGAGTCTCGGGTTTTACGTTTTGTATTGTTTCTGATACGAAAAGGTTTGTCACCAGCCACCATTGGTGATAAGTTGGCAGGTGTTTCTTTTTATGGCCAGTTGTTTTTTGGCAGTGATCTGGCCAAGGATGATATATTGGGTAGAATGTTGAAGGGCTGGGGTAAGGTCAGACGGGGTACTGGCAAGGCTGTGTGGGAAGCTATTACTTTTGATTTGTTGCTGGAACTGCTGCATGTTTTGCCAGTTTGTTGTGCAGATGCGCATGAGCTTGCATTATTCAGGTTGTGTATGGTGTGGATATTTGTTGGGGCATTTCGGGTGTCGGAGCTTTTAGGTGCAGGCAAGGCCATTGGTGTGAGAATGGAGGAGGTGCACTTGCATGGGGTGCGCTTAGGTATCTGGCTGCGGCAGTCAAAGACAGATGAGACGGGTAGTGGAAAATGGGTGTGGTTATGTAAAGGGGGCGATCCCACTGCATGCCCTATTTTGGAATGGGTTGGGTTTCGATCCGGGGGGGGTGGCCATTGAGGTTGGAGTATTCAGTCACGCAGATGGGACAAAGCTCACAGCATTTCAGTTGTTGTCGGTACTGCGGATGGCGTTACGGAGGATCAGGAGACAGACGCAGTGTCTTGGTACTCATTCTTTCCGAATAGGTGCCGCAACAGCTGCAGCTCATTTGGGTTGGGATTGGGTACAGATCAGGTGTATTGGAAGGTGGCGTTCTAAGTGTTGTGAGCGATATGTGCATCCTTGATTGCTGGACCGGAATCAATTGTAGGACCACTGGGTGGTTTCGGGAGTGGGGGGTGTGGGTTTGGTATGTTTTCGTATTAACATTTGTTCTTTTTGCAGGTTGTGTGAATGTCCCCAGAAGTTCCAAAACGGGCATTCGTTCATACACTGGGCAGCGAAGTATGCAGAGAGACAGATTTATGGACGTTCCTTAAGACTGCTGAATAGCTGTCACAAGGTGTTGTGGTGGGGGAAGAGCCGAATGAGGTGGGGTGCCTTACTTTCTTTCCTAACATCTATGATGCCAAACTGGGGATGTCTGTATCTTTTATTGTTGCACTTGAGGGAGAATGATCTGGTGCGGCTGTCTGGCATCACCCTACTGCAACATATGCAACGTGATTTGGAGTTGCTTTGTCAAAAGATGCATGGTGTATGCATAGTCTGGACTGAGTTTGTGCTCAGGAGGAAATGGAGTGGGGCAATGAAACATGGGGGTATGGAAAGGCCTAGAAGGAATCTTGATCGGGCAATGAGGGTTTTCTGTTGGGCACATGACATTAAAGTACTGAAGCATGAAGGGATTGTAGAGGAAGAACCAGGGCTTTTCAGGTATGACGGTGTGCACCTGTCTGGGTTGGGTAATGCATATTATCTTACAGAGATTTGCTTGATTGTGGGGGACTTGTGGGGTGAGAAGATATGGATCCGGAAGTCTGTGTAAGGATGTGCAATGTTGCAGTGGTTATGCTGGTGGAGCAGCAAAACGCCTAAAGAGTTTGTGCTGGGTGGTAGTAGACGGGGGAGGGTGGAGAGTTAGATGCAGGCCTGGCCACCCTTCTAGGGGGAGAAAGAAGTAGGTCAAGGATGGCAGCATGGGGGATGCCCGAAGCAGGTTGGGGGCGAAAGGAAAAGGGGGATGTGTGGGTGTATGGAAGTGGAAGATGGGTGAACGAAGGAAAAGTGAGGGGAATAAGTGAAAAGGAAGATTGGAGAAAGTTTAAAAGGGTGGGGTTTTAAAGTTGGAGTTGATTTGATCATGTTAAAGATGTTGTGTTGCTAAATTCAACCCTGTCCTAAATAAATGGCCTTTTACACTATGATGAACCTGTGTCACTGACTGTGTCCCGATGGGCGGTTTGGGTGGTGCAAGGTCACTCTTGATCTCTAAAAATACTGATTAAAACTTTCTTTTCCAACCCGATTTTACGGCCTCCGTCTCAAGACAGTGACCAAAGTCTATGAATAACATACTGTTTCCAGACTGAAATTTCAAGGAGGCTACAGCATCAGCAAACAGAAACAAAAAAATGTGACATATCAACACACACACATGCATGTACGTGTCATGATGCCTTTCCAGCATTTCAGTTTTTTTACTTCTATTTCACCATTGCAAGATGGCAGATATCAATCTTGAGGCTCTAAATGACAAAATATTAAGGATACAAAAATACAAAAGTGACCAAGTAGTACATTTCAGGTGCTTGGGCCTCTGAAAAAAAAAAAAAAATAAGGGAAAATACAGCTGGAGAGAGGCGAGGAAAGCAACTGATGAGCCGGGATGGAGCAACATAGAGTGTGCATGGGAGATAAACGGGAGGGCGCAGCACGCAGGGGAGAGAGCAAAAAACACATACACTCACATGGGAGACTCAAAGGGAAAGATAAAAGTAGTAGAAGTAAGTGTTTGCCTGAATGTAAGCAGTGTAAGGATACACGTCAGTAGTAGAAGTAAGTATTTGCCTGAATGTAAGCAGTGGAAGGATAAACGTCATCCAATCAAAAAGATGGTAAATAAAACGATGCTACAACGGAGGAAAGAACAGAGAAAGAGGTAGGTAGGAAAGCCATTGAATAAGAAGGAATAAAAAGGATATGTGATTGACAAGAAAGCTAACAAATGAGGAGAAATGGCCTGACCTAAGCCCAGAAGCATTGGCATTGTGCGCAATAGGGGCCAGGAAAATATCAGAGCGCGATGCTGTTCAAAAATTGACAGCGCTGCTCGCCGTCATTTTCACAACACACGGATGCGCTGAATATGGCACACTCATGTGTTGTCCCCTGCACCAACACTAAATTTAGCTGCCAGCGCCAATGCAGGCATCCATGCACCATCATGCAAGGATGTCTGTGTTGAGGGGTGTGATTGTTTATGTGTGGGAAGGTGTCCCTTTCTTCACGTAAACAATCATTAATTGCGATTTGGCACTTCTGTGTGTGCTGCATAGTGCTGCATATACAGAAGTGCCAAAGCGTCATTTCGAAATGTTTGTTTATGTGCAGGAAGGGACACCTGATGATAAACAATCATGTCTTGCATTTTGCTCTTTCTATGTGTGCTGCAAAATGCAGCACACATAGAAAAGCAAAAAACAAAGAGTAAAATAAAAGTATTCCTCCTCGTTGCGCCTAGCTAATGCCACCCCTGGGGTGGAATTAGATTTTGCAGCTGCCTCAAGTTTACGAAAACTAATAAATCTGAAGCAGTGTCAAAATGCAATGGGTGTTGCTGTGGCACGCCTATAGCAACACTTAATGCATGCCCCTTCCACGCAAAGGGCTGCGTGTGAAGGGGTCTATTTACAAGGTGGAGTTAAGCCACAAAAAGTGGCTAAACTCCACCTTGTAAATACGGCTCATTGCATAGAGACACCGAAGCGTCACGTAAAGTGACGCTCCGGTGGAGCTAGTGGCCCATAAATACGCCCCTAGGTCTTGGACAAACAACAGGTAAAGCAGTCCAGATGAAAAACTTATTAAAAAGAGTAATCTTCGACCAAAGAGAGAGGATTAGAATGAGACAGCATGCGAGACATGGAACTAAAGGCTTTACCTCATTTACTTTAAAACGTGAGATCTTTTTATGAGATATCTTCCTGATGGGTAGAAAAATAAAATGAGAAAACATGCATGTTTTACATTTTTTCCCTTTAAGGTTATTCTTTATAGATTTCAATTTTTATTCTTGTTCATTAAAAAAGAGCAGAATTTGAGATTAAACCATCAGATAGGTACTTGGTCATAAGGCATAGAGGAAAGATGTGGCCCAGGAAAATAGATCACTTTTCCGCGACAATTCTGAATCAAACCTGCCAAAAATGCCCATTGATGACAGGGTATGTTTTTTTATGACTTCTATCAGAAAGTGGTGCATTTAGATCGAATTAGAAATAGAGCTGTAGAAATGTATAAATGAGCTATATAAATAAGAAAGAACCTCTGCATAAAGACAGTGAGTCTACCAGGGTGACATGCTGGACACAGACTGACACCTGAAACAACATAAGAGAGTGGGATTTCCTAGGCTCAGAAATGAAAAGTTGGAAACAACCAGACCAAATGTTAAACATCTGCCTGATGTGACATGTGAACTTAAAGTAAAGTCGTCAGGATGGAAGGTGTGATGAGCACTATGCCAAAAATCAGTCAGCCAATGAGCTCAAGGCACACCCTTGGCCGTAAATCCACTGCCCCCCTAGTCCTGCTTCCAGGTCATCACTCATCCTCTCCTTGCCTCATCTTCCACCCATCCACACTTGAAGAGCTGAGCAAAAAGGGTGGTCCCGATTTGAGAGCCAGTCAAACGAACACCCTGGGCAAACAGCGACCGGTGAAACCATGCAACACAGGTGACCAGGCCATGGTGAGAAGTGCGAGGCACTGGCAAGAATTCATCTGTATTACCAAGTGCATTGTGCACAAAAGAAGCCACAGTGAGAACCTCAAACTACTGAGTAGATGAGTGAGCTCACTGTTCAAGGCCTGCATATGCACAAAAATACCTACATTCAAACTGAATGCATTACAAGCCAGAAGGGATAGGCTTGAACTGAGAACAAGCAGGGCAACAACAGAGAATCCCCAAAACAGTTGTAAGACATTGGGGCCACCAGAGATTCGATGAACACAGAAATGGAAAAAAAACTCACGTAGTAAATAAATAAAAAAACATGCTTGACTAAATATGCGAAGTAAACAAATAGCTCACTTGTCTTACTAGCTATTGGCAATATTGCCTGGGTCAATTACAAGTTGTCCCAAAAAATAGAAATGTTGTTTCTGTGATTGCTGCTGCTGAAGATCTGACTTTTATTAGACTCATGTTTGCAGTCAGCGTCATCACTACCTGCTACGAGAACAATCACTTTGCACAAAAGCTGTTTCTATACTACATCTAGAGAATGACATGTAAAAAGGAACCCCTCCAAACTGGTTCCAGGACCTTAGACAGTGGATCCTCATCCTGTATCTGAAAAATGAACATAAATAAGTATGAAGATGGGATCTAAACCATCCCATCCTATTCCAGCTCAAGGCTGCTTCACTGTAGAAGGAAGAGAATGCTTCTCAAAGTGTTCAAAGATCTTCTGTGAGACCAGGCCTGCATGACAGCAAGTCTCCTATGGTTGAGGGGTGTCACCACAGGTCAGTGCAACTGGCTGGAGAAACTGTAGTCCTGCCTATCTCGTAGAAGCCTGCCTGCTGAGAGAAGTAAGGGGAGTGTCTGACTCTGCAGTAGAAAAGTCTCTTCATGAGGAGAAGCCCAACTATGTTACCAGAAGAAGCTCACTGGCATCCGGAGTGCTACCAGCGCCAATCCAAGATGTGACTGGTCACCTGGTCTCCCTTTGCGGTTCATGTGACAAAGTGAGTAAAGACAACTGTAAACCTGACCAACAGCGTGTTGTTCAGCACTATCAAAGTATATCTGGAGGAACCTGTGCTACCGCTGTCTGACATGCAGCGTACCCTGCAAAGATCATCATTGCTGGTGCAGTATAGAACCTGCTGCATGGCTCATAGACTGTAGCTGCTGGACAAACACCCACTGAACAGGCCTGCAGGGCTGCTGAAACAAGTGACCCGAGTGAGAAGTGAGGCCACCACCTATAGTTGTGTGCCATTCGTGAAGGCTCCAGTGGCTCGAACACAGCAAGCACAACATCTAGAGCCACCCAAGCTGTGACCCCTGCAAACAGATGACATGAGTCCTATGGACAGAAGACTGAGAGACTGTATGGTGAACTATAAGGTTAAACCTTTCTTTAGAAAAACAATTTCACTAGTGTGAACTGCTTCTGCTCAAGATCAAAAGATTTAAGTTCATTATTGCCTAACATGGTAGTGGCCTAGCAAACTCGCACGAGTGCCTTTCTTAATCTCTCATCTGTTTTTTCAACTAGATACCACAGATGTTGGGGACACCATAGGAACTAGGGTTTGGACATTAGATTTTGCAGGGTGCCTATCTAGAATCTGTAAACAGGCTCATTGAACCCTGTACTGAACTCCCATTAGTGTCTGTATTATTACATTTTGCTGTGACTTTAAAGTATTTCTATTTTTATTAAAATGAGCACAGGATGGACAGTGAATTACTTGTTGATTGACAGTTGAGTTCTGAATCTTTGCCCCGATCCCCCACCCCAACACATTTTTGAGAAGCCACACAACCTTGGAAGTCAAGTGTAGAAGGGATGTACTTGGCCAAGTTTGCAGAGCCATAATAGGAAGGACTCCAGGACACAGAGCCAATTGATCCTAACCCTCCTGACTGAGGCCCAGGCATGTCCGGGGTCTGCCACTGATCTAAGAGATCTCACAAGTAAGAACAGCGAGGACAGAAGTTTGAGGTCCTCGCAGGAACAGGCATACTGGACCAGGCAGAGAACCTTGAAATGGATATGCTGTTTACCTGCTAGCCGGTACAGGGTGCGGTGAACATCAGAAACATGATCACATTTCAGGAAATCAGCCATTAAGCAGGTAGGAATGCATTCCCGTAGAGGAACATTTGCTGGCAGCTGCCAGGAAACAAAGTGAAATCGTACATCTTCCAAAGCACATTGAGTCATACATATTATGCAAACCTTACATCGAAAACTAGGACAGAAAGGATTTACAATGAACCTGGGAAAGAAAAAGCAAGCTACTAGTTATCTGCTATACTTACATCAGCGCAGTAAACGTTCCAGAGTGCCCTGACCTATCTGTCATTGCAATGTTTTATGCTGCCTGCCTGATGGGCCTAGAAGGAGTGTTAGTGTGAGATCCACCATCAAGGCTGACATCTGGCTGCTATGCGGGGTTGCTGAATGGCTTGTGCAGTGTTGGCACTTTTGCACAGCTTCCGCCTACCACTGCACGTGCATTTGCGTGCCCAGAGACAAGTGCACTCCTCTGTAAATGTCTGGCTTTAAAAGTGTATAACTTGAGCAGCCATGTTGGAGTATTGACAGGCTAATGTTTTTCCTAAACAGTTACCATATGTATGTGAAAATGTCAATTTCAGAAGAGCTGAATCACCTGGGTTTATTTTCATAAAATATGGATGTAAATGTAAAAGGATAGAAATAACACTCATAACGTTTCAATTGCATTCTTAAAACAAGAATTGGCAAAACCAATAGGTTTCGCCTGTGCGAGATCTACTGGCTTTGTCAATATTTCGTAGGAATGTTTCACAGCAGAGTGGGTTGCTGTGCAACATGTCTGAAAGTAAAGAAATTTAACTCAGTATGAGGTCGCCAGTGCAAGCACAGCATATTTGATAGGAGTGGGATGTACTGGCGCTGTAGAATATGGGTTAAAGCGATAAGCACACAAAATGCAGTTACTAATAGAAGACTGAAGTTGGTTTTGCATGTAAAAATATGACTATGTGTGCTTGTCTGTGTGTGCTTCACGCACATGTGTGCCGCTGTAGGAGGCTGGCCCTGTGCAGGGGTTCCAGGCAACCACACGTTGGTTTACAGGGGTAAAATCTAGATCACCTAATGCTCAAATTTTTAAGATAGCTTGGTCGAGCAGATAGGCCAATCTTGGAGAAGTGCAAAGCATTTGTTGTACTCACAGTGTCAGTCTTGCAATTCACAAACTCTAAGGAATAACTCGAGACCAATTTATAAAAATACTTCATAGGTCTATGTAATTTTTAAGACCAAGATTATCAAAATTGGTTAAGTACTTTTCGAGATATGAATTTTTAAAGTTGTAATAAAAATAGTTTTTTCGTGCGTAACTACACGCCATAGGAATCAATGGAAGATCACCTTTAAAAATACATATAAAATCGTACAGTTCGATTACCAAGTTCTTCTTTTGCAGGTTGGTTGAGGTCATCGGTGGGCACACTGTGGCAGCTGGAGAAGTTCGGGCAGCTCCTGGTTTAGGCGGGAGCAGCTATGAAAGGTTTCTGAAGCTGGTGCAGGGCCAAGGAGGGGGACCATTTGGAAAAGCACTGCACAGGTAAGTTTAAAGATGGTTCCTTGGGGTCCCCTCGGAGTGTCGAAGTTGCAAGGGGTGGGGACCCTTAGGGCACAGCAGGTTCTTCGGAGCACAGGGCGTTCGAGTGCACAGCAAATCGGTGAGCCAGGAGCTGTGTGCAAAGATGTCCTCAGAAGCAGGAGGTAAGTTGATTCAAGGGTAGTTTGCAGGACAATGGGGACACTCTAGTGCGAGGTCCAGGTTGTTCCTGAAGTCCCTTGACTGGGACTTACTCCTGCTCCTTTTTTTGCCCCGGGCGGGCTGGTTTTCTTAATGTCCGACGTTGGCTGGCCAATACCCAGGTTAATGGTACGGTTTTACCACTGAAGGGTGCAGTGCCACCTACGTTGGCACACTAGCAGGGTTTGTCCTCGCGTTTGTCGGTGCCTAGTTTGGTCCAGCTGAGCTGTCCGGTTAAGAGTTAGCGGCTGGTCGGTGAAGTGACCCTCACTGGCTTGCTGGTTTCTTGCTGTTGTTGAGTGGTACCTCCACTCTAGAGGGAGTTCTGTGGGGATTTTCAAAGCCTGGAGGTCCTCTGGGGTTCTTTTGAGTTTCTGCAGTTGTCCAGCAGCTCTTTAGCGGCGATTGTCAGGTCCTGAGTGCAGCAGGCAGGGTTTGGCATCTTTTCTTTGTTGCAGCAGGTCCTCAGTTCTCTTGCTTTGAATCTTCTTTGTGCTGGTCTTCTTTCGTCTGTCGAATCTGATCTCCTGGTATAAGGATGCCCTCCAAATACTGTATTTACTGGGCATTTTAGGGGGAACCTGGTAGTGACCAGTGGGTCATCTACCTTAGGGTGGCTACACCCACTAAGTGACCACTTCCTGTGGGGAAGGGTCGCTTCCCTATACCTGATTGGCTATTTTGCCTCCATTCAAGAAGGAGGAAAGTGAAATGGAGTGCCCAGCTCGCAGGCAACACCTTAAGGGTTTGTGCATTCCAGGTGGGTCCACTCCTCCTACCCTTTGTGTATTTTCCAGCTGTTGCTATCGCCAAGAGTAGGGGCTTGAAAGGGGGTGACCATCTGCTGCCAGTAGCAGACCTGGGGATCAAGTTTCAAAGGCATTAAGCCCTTTGAAGCTCACCGCCAGGGCAGTGCACATTCCTGAAGGAGGGGGTATTAGCACTTCCACCCAGGAAGGGTATTGTTCTACAATCCAGAAAGACAGATTTCTCCCCCAAGGTTGTAGATTGGACGTCTGGCAGTGGCAGGCTGGTTAGGGCCAGTCAGCAACTATGCCAGGGCAGTTAGCGTTTTCAGGGGGCACCTCTAATGTGGCCCCTGGGTACATTTATTAATAAATCTGATGCTGGTACTAGTTTGGAATTGTCATTCTGAGTTGTTTGATACCAAGCAACCCAGGGTTCAGAGTGGCCATCATGTAGCTAGGAAACTCGTATTGACCTGTGTTCAGCACATTTATTAAAATGGCTGCTCTGTTCACTCACTATGTCCCAGTTTGGCAAGGACACAGTGCGGGCATGTTGCTCATGCAGCTATGCTCTCACATATAATATGGTGCCCCCTGCCTTAGGGCTGGAAGGCCTGCCAGAGGGGTTTCTTATCCATAATGTATGCTGTGCATGGTGGACAGGGCACACAGGCAGTGTGCCATGTCGAATTTGTGTTTTAGGTGTGGCCCAGAATACCCAGCCTACAATGGTAGTACTGGGTGCATCTGGGGCATGGCCCTAGAGGGTGGCACAACTAGTGCTGCTGCCCTCGGGGACCTACCGTTAGTACCCCATGCCCTTGGTTCCTACGTACCTTTTCCTAGGGACTTATAGTGGTAGCTAAAGGTGTGTCCAATTGTGCCAATGCTTCACAACAGTTTTAGGGAAAGAGCTTTTGCCCAGGGAACCTTGTTAACAGGTGCCCTGGGCACTACAATTGATAGACTACATCATACATCAGGCAAAAAGTAGGGGCTAACCATGTCAAAAAGAGGCCCTTTGTCACAGCTGCTCATTGATAGAAGTGGATGGACAGGTGGATGGCCAATGGATTGGTTTTACTTAGTTATGTTTTAAGAATGAAAAGATTTATAATTTGAGAAATTAACATGGTACAGCGCTTTCTAAAAGAAAAAATGAAACAACACAGGTATATTGCACATCATTGGCTTTATGACAGGTAAAATGTTTATTTGCAGGGCAAGTTATTCCATGCCTTGGTTCAAATTCAGTGGTGGAAATCTCACCCGAGCACTGGATATCTGTTCTGTGGTGGCAAAGGGCCGGAGTGTCATTTAAAGGATGCTTCTGTTGTTACTAAACATAACTATTGTGTGTGAGGGGACTTACACAATGAAACATGTTCATTGCATGTAGGGTACATAAATCTATTAATACTAGGGTGACCACCTGGCATGGAGGCAAGCTCAGGACACAACTGTAAAAAATTCAGGACAAAGGGTCAAAATCCAGGACAAAAATTGAGGACGAAAAGTCAGTTTTACAGACACATCCAAAGTGTGGGCATACCCTACTACTTTATCATTACATTTATTTACTATTTTTTATATTGCACATATTTACTATTTTTATGCACTGTCCATATGAGATTGTTTCTAGACATGCTACATTCAGATGGTGCATTGTTCTTGTTAAACAGTAAATGTATACCCTTTTGCATGGTGGCAAGGACATCACCCTACCCAATCTTTCTTGGAGAGAAAGCAACAGCAACATTTTGATTATGCTTCTAAATATTTCAATACCCATGGCAAATTGTTTAGGAAAGATTTTAAGGTAAGTGACCTTTTCACCTTCTGCTCACTTCACCCTCCACTAGACATCAAACCTAAACTAACTAGTCAGAGCAGGTGGTGTGGGGTAACAGTCTCACACCTAATGTCAGAATGTGAGGTACCTACAACCTGTCTGTACTCTCACAGCACCAAGAAGACTCAACTGATACATTAGAGAATGCTTCAAGGAATCTACATTTATCTCAGAAGTGGGAGTCTGATCACCAGGCAGAGAATTGAGGAGCAGGATGTACTCGAGATCAGATGGTAGATCCATAGCAACTGATTCAAAAGGTCATTGCTAAGAACTGGATAAATAAGCGAGAGAAGAACAAGACTGGACAATTTTCAAAATCAGGTGGGCCCTCCACGAGTATCAGAAAGTATTACATATATGGAGAGTAGTCTCAGCAGAGTGGCCAGAAGCAGAAGAAGCACTGTCAAGTGGTAGAATAAGCAGCTCCCACCACCCTAGCAACCTCTGCTGGTGTGATGGTCCATTGGGTGTGCTTCAGGAGGGCAGGCAGGGCCTGGGCCCCTTGTAACATTCGGCCCTAAGAAATTGTCCACTCTTTCTATGTCTTGAAGTGGCTCTGCAGTTGAGCCAACTCCGAAGCAATGGTCTGGCTCATCCCTAAGTGTCAAAAACATGTAGAATCTTTTGAATATTACACAACACACAACATATAAGAACATAATATCGGGTCTGATTTAGATATTGGTGGACGGGTTACTCTGTCACAATGGTGGCGGATATCCTCTCCGCGGAAATCTAAACCTCATAGAAAATAATGGGATTTAGATTTCGTCGGACGGTATATGCATCACCATAGTGACAGCGTAACCTGTTGGCCAATATGTAAATCAATCCCAAAGACTTTAAAATGTATAAAGTGTTTCTTTAATACATGGAAGTGTTTCAATTAAGTATATTAGATCACAACATCTCATTGATATTTATTTGAATGGAAGTTTCTAAGCATCAACTTTGAAACATTTATTAACCCTCCATTCTGTAAAAGCCATGAGTGAGCAAAGTGAACAAATTGCCTGATGCCCCTTATATTATGGCAAATAATATTTGAAATGGCTGGTGGAGCATTAGAGACCACTAAAGCATATACAAGTGAGATTTTTGTATAAGATCCATCTTTAGCTGAATTACTTGAAAGTGCTCTCACTTTAAGTAAGTTGATTTGACATAAATCACACAACCATGTGGGTGAGCCTGCATTTAAACCCATGTTTCCTAGTCACACATAGTATATTTAAGCAACTGAATAGATTACTTTCTTTTTCTCAATCTCCTTTAGCACCAGAGGACAGTGGCTTTGTACAATTGTGTCAGATGAATGGTGGGAGACTGTGTTAAGTAAACACAGCTCACATGTCAATTTAACACAAAATCAAATAAAGGTAAATGGTGAAGGTGAAGGACAACAGGAAGCCATATGCTAACATCCCTGGCTATCCCAGACTTTACATAGCTAGTCAACGCAGTATTGAAGCGCATTAAAAAATGCAGTATGAATACTTTGAACCTGAGTGCAATTGGGACAAGGTCAGTGAGCGGGAGTCATATGTGTGGCTAAAAATAACAAAATATTCCAAGACTATTTGTTGCTCTCCCACCATCAGGTAATTGCATACAAGACAATTCATACCATAAATGAAAAATAAATGAAAGTTAAACTAATCAGTGGGAAATACACAATTTTATATTATGAAACTTCTGTTGATTCAGGTGATCACTGCAGATGTATGTGTGGGCAACCAGAAGCACATAGAAGTCAATCTTGTTTGGTTAGCAGGGAATAATGACTTGTATCCTTTTAGTGTTAAGAGCCGGGCCACTGGAATCATGCGGCGAAAGGATTAAATTATGCAGAAAGGTTCAATACATTATGCAGCACGAAAAGGCAAATTATGCCACATAATGCAGCACATTTTGTAATAGTATTATTTCATTGTCTCGTCTTTTTAAACTTGGTAACCCTGTCTGGGCATTGGTTGCACCTCGTTAGTATCATTTTAATACGCAAATACAGCACAAAGCAACAAAGTCCAGCTTTGCAAAACAATTTTTTTGTTAAAATCTGTAGCTTATGCAGCCGAGGATGGTTTATGTGGCAAATGCGGAAAATCTATAATTATGTGAAAATTGCCGCAGTCGCAGAATCGCATAATTCCAGTGGCCCAGGTAAGAGGTCCCTGCACCTCACATAATGCACTGGGAATGTGTAAGTCACTATTTTAAATTTACATGGCACACGTATAAGATTGTCTGCCACAAAATGAGTAAATAAATTTAGGTCAAAGACAAAAAAAATCAGATTTTAGTAATATGCAGATTGCACCTAGTGCAAATAGTTTTAAAACTGTTCATTAAAAGCACACTTCACTGCTCTGCTTAGAACACCCTAACAATACTTGTCAAAAAGAAGAAATCTTTCACTTCAGACAGCATATAGTGAACTTCATCAACTGATACCTGTACAGCATTCAGCAGCCTTTACATATGCAGATTAACCAGTTACACACATTTACATTTTTTTGAGGCTCCCGGCACCCTGGCAAGAATACTGTTTTTTAATTTGCTGTCTGCCCCTCCCTCTGAACCACTGCACAGGAGACCCCTCTCTCTTCTGCTTCAACTGAGCCATATCAAGTATTTGTCCTTTAGCACAAAGACTAATCAGCACAAAGGCTAAAATTATGGACAAATGGCGGCCATGGAAACTTCCTTAACAGATAATGGACATTAAAGTAAATACTGGACAGTCCGTAAAAATTATGGACGAGTGGTCACCCTTGTGAATACATGTTAATTGGACGAGCAGTCTTTGACCACCAAGCTATAAACAGCAAGCCAAAATAGACACTGAAACACAACTGCACAGGCAGGATGTTTCTTTTCTGCTCAGCCAGTAAAAGAGCACACTTTCTTTCTCCAAAAAATGGGTTTTGCTACTTTAATGGCAAGGAAGCAGTTTTTCTGCAACCGCTATGAAAAAGCAGCTTCAACCTTCTGTGCTGCACCGTGGAAATAAAATGGTGGGTGCCAGTGGACCCTCTTGTTGGCCTACGTAGGGGCTGTGCAGAGGACCAAGTTGGGCTCCCAGATGCAACAAGAATCCATCTTATGCAGGCGCCTCCAATGGTTACCCCTCAGTGAAAGCCACGGCCAGCGGTCAGGGGGTTGCAGGACTGGGTTTGGGAAGAGAGAGAGGCCATCTCAGTGCTGGGAGAGGGGTTCAGCCGATGACTGCACACAGTGTGTTGGAGGCTCTGAGAGACCCTTACTTTGAAATATACTTCAAGCAGGTAGGAGAGAGGCAGTGTGCTTGTGTGTGTGTGAAAGAGGCTGTTTGTGAGCTAGAGACTATGGGGGTCATTCTAATCTTGGCGGGCGGCGGGAGCCGCCAGAAGACCGTACCGCGGTCAAAAGACCGCGGCGGTCATTCTGAGTTTCCCGCTGGGCTGGCGGGCGACCGCCAGAAGGCCGCCCGCCCACCCAGCGGGAAACCCCCTTCCACGAGGATGCCGGCTCCGAATGGAGCCGGCGGAGTGGAAAGGGTGCGACGGGTGCAGTTGCACCCGTCGCGATTTGCAGTGTCTGCTATGCAGACACTGAAAATCTTTGTGGGGCCCTGTTTGGGGGCCCCTGCAGTGCCCATGCCATTGACATGGGCATTGCAGGGGCCCCCAGGGGCCCCACGACACCCGTTTCCGCCAGCCAGGTTGACCGCCAGAACCAGGCTGGCGGGAAGGGGGTCGGAATCCCCATGGCGGTGCTGCCTGCAGCGCCGCCATGGAGGATTCTTCAGGCCAGGGGAAAACCGGCGGGAAACTGCCGCTTTCCCTTTTCTGACCGCGGCTTTACCGCCGCGGTCAGAATTGGCCTGGATGCACCGCCAGCCTGTTGGCGGTGCATCTGCGGTCCCCGGCCCTGGCGGTCTATGACCACCAGGGTCGGAATGACCCCCTATGTGTGCATACGTGGACTGTGAGAGAGTGATACTTATATACCTCCCATGACACAGAAGCTCTGCAAGTGTGACAAAGAGGGTGTGCACATGTGTGAGAATTTGAGAGTACAGGATGTAACTTTATGACCAAAGCTACTGAATGTGGGAACTAGAGAAACGTGTGGGTCTTGGGTCCATATGTAATGTATGTGGTGCTCATGTAAAGTGTTCCAATATCTTTGGGTTGAGTATAGTGAGATGGGGGTCTGGGACTGGCAGTAGGACTGGGAGGAGCAGGAGGGAGTGAAGGAAGGGGCTACAGATGCATGCACTCTCTAAGAGTGTATGTGGAAAATGAAAAAGAAAACTTGTGGCCAGTAGAAGGACACTGTATAAAGGAACGAGTACTTTGTGCATGTTCCACTGTGTGGACAAAGACTCTGAAGCCCAGGAGGCAGCCAGAGGCCTGGATAAGATGAAGACCAATAGGAAGATAGGAAATGAGAGTGGCATGGGAGCCAGCCAATGCTATCTAAAGGTAAATAATGGGTAAACTCTAATCCCCTTTTCAGATTTTTTTTCATTACAAGAGATTTCGCAAGCACACTGCAAGAGCGAGTCCTAAAAAGTACTGAGCTTTGTTTGAAGAAACTGCATCTGTTATGTAAATTTTCAACTTCCAATCAGCTGAGAGACCACAAAGCAACATTGGTTTTCGGTTCACTCACGTTTGTAGCCTCTAGCCTTCAACTGTTTTAAAGCTCATTTCTAGTCGAGAATTGTGAACAGATTTGTCACATTTTCAGGAGAAAACTACCAGCCATTTGATGTTATTTTAAGAGTCTGCAAAGTCCCGGGAATGATACTAGCTAAGACCTGAAACAAAATTGTATGTATTCATTTGTAACGTGAATTGTACATCGGGTACTATTGAGTTTTAAGCCTCTACCTTTTGTTTTCCCAGGAATCTTATACCAAGGTGATTATAAAGAAAGTATTCAAGGACCAAGTTGTATGTAACTCATTTGGATGCTATGATGATGTAGAACTATGGTTAACAGAAGCCATTTAAAATGTGTTGCCTATACATACTAAACAATAATTATACTTAATTATACTTAAGGTGCCACAATGGGGAAGAAGAGAGGGAGTATGGAAGAAGAAAGAAAAGGAGGAGTGATGGGGAAGGAGAAATGGAGCAAGTGAAAGAGAAAGTCTGTGGGTAGCTTTTCTCTTCTGTTTTTAGATTGCATAGGCCGTCCTGGCGTCTTACTGTCCCGATAACGGCAACCATTTAAAGTCAGCTTTGCCATAGTTGTGACAAAAACAATGAAGAAAAGGATGCTTCAGTGGAAATTTTAAAACAAATATTCCTTTCAGTCTACAATGCTTACAGTACATAAAAAAATTAATGTGACAAACGTTGTGGGGATTTAAAATACTTTTCACATGCAAAATAGTCTCGCTTGTGGAACAGTGAAACTTTTTATTTGCATAATGAAAACATTTATACTTAAAAATGTGATTTGTATTCCTAAATAACGTGTACATATTAATCATATATTTGTAGTAGGAGACTGCATTTAGCCATGATGAGCAGTTAATATGATAAATAGCTAACATTAGCCAACCTTTTCCATTGCCATCTTGAATGTCGAATCAAGATGTGGAAGGCCTGTACACTTGTATTGGTTTGTGTTGCATGTTATGTGTTTTTCAATTGCAGATGTTACGTTTTTCCAGATTCCTGTTGTCAGCTAGTCAATAGGTATTTGAATACATTACACAACTGATAGTGATGCTCTCATGAAGGAAGAAGAAGATACCATTGTGGGACAGCGGCTCGGGGAAAGAGCTAAATGTAGCCGAGAGACTGTCAGGTGTAACAATTCAAGAACGTAATCATGCATGGATCATTATTTAGACATGAAAAAGTGAGGAATATACCTGTTCCCAGAGTCTGAAGAGAACTGATAGGTTCCTGAAATTGGGAACAAGCTGAAATGTTGTAATTAAAGATGTTTGTTGAATCTAAAGAATCTGTGGGGGGATGCTTGCTGATTTCGAACAGAGAAGACCCTTCTCTCCTCTTCATTTGGTTTTCTGAACTGACATCTTACCTAATTTGCCTAAACTAAAATGCCTCACGTCCCCGAACCATACTCGCTAATTTAGATCAGAGGCTTCCTTTATGGAGCATACTTTCTGGATATGTTCTGGTATTCTTTTTGCAATTCTCGTTAATGTTCTATTTTTCCTTATTCTGAAATATGGACTCTTAGACCATTTACGTTTGTAACTAATGTCGCTGAATTAGAGATCTTAATGGGTTAATGTAATTGCTTTAAACAAGTTTTGTTAATAAATCGTTTTGAGCTTATATAAATTATCCTTGTTTTCTGTGGAGCCTCATGGTTTCACTGTTTATGGAAATGTATTTAAATGATAGTCCTGAGTTCTTCTGTAGATCGACTAACAAAGGTACACAGACCAGTGTTAAGAGTTTTTATGACGATTATAGATATTAGATTAAGATTATAAAATCTCCTCTTCTGCACTTGCATTGCAATGCATGTACTTCATAAGTGGTGCAATGCTAAACCAAACAGCAAATAGCGTGACTAAAGACAGAAATTCTACTTTGGAGGTGGAGGTTGAGCGAAAGCACACTCTGTGTATATGGTAAGCATACTGTTTTAGGCGGGAGACTCCTGATTTTGAAGCACAACATTACTTTCTTTAAGCTGTCTCCCAACTAAAATTGCCTATGCTACAATAAAAATCAATGGGGAAAATCCATTTCCCTGATTATTTTTTCAAAATCTTCCACTGTCCTCTTCTAACATATTGGCATGTAAGGGTAAAGTATTAAAACAACAAGTTATTCAGACAGCTGTGCTATGGAGACAGACTCAAAAACTGCAGCAAATCACTGCGTGGTCTACTTTCGGGGCAGCTTGGGCATAAAGAAATCTGAGAGGCCCCCCCTGCAAAGTACATGGTGGGTGCCCCTCTCACTGGCCCCCCACTTACCAGTTTTGCTGAGCGGGCCCCCTGGAGGTCGGAGGCCCTTCCGCACCACGAGGAGTGCGGGGCTTATGTTACACCTCTGGCCCGGGACAAAGACACTTTACCGCACAAGCTGCTTTGCATCAAATTACACATCACTTAAGTAACAGGCTAACAGTGTCTTTAGATTCAGCTCTGCATATACCTGCACTTTGATGAGTATCAGGGTATGGCAGATGAATGACTTCCAGGTGGGTGGAGCCTTTTGGGATAGGCAATGTATAAAGAAGCAAGCTTAAATTAGCCATATCGGTTAGTACTGAATCACAAATGCAGATGCTTTCCTCCTTTGTAATCACTCCATTACAGAGATCTATAAAACTTTTTTTTATAACTGCCAAAGTGTGTGTATACATTTGTGTGGCATTACTATTTTTTGCAGTGCCATTTTGAATGCCTCATGTCCGACACTCTGAGTGACACTTTACCACAAGCAAAAAAGTAGTGCAATTTTGAGTACTTTATGTTTCTTTTTGTTTGCATTTAAGGATATGTTTATTTTAGTCTACAATAAAAATATTAAAACTACAGTTTTCAGAAATGTCTAATCCAAACAATCATTGGCAAAGCAAATAGGCCTGGTTTTAGTGTGGTAATTCAAGCACAGAAAGACCTATACAAATGCATTTTAATGCATTAATACATACTAGCTAGACCAAGTGTCTTTGCAAATGTGGGTTCCTAATGATTTTCTTGTCATCTGGATAAAAAGTGGGAGAGAACACAGGAGCATGGACTGATGTGGGGTAAGTCAATCAAGGATCTTTATTACTGGAAGGAGACTTCCCAATAGTCGTGGGATTGGAGTATGTCTGTGACCACTAAAAGAAAAGGCGTTGTTGTGAAAATGGAGCACCTCAAAAGTAATGTAGCAACAGGAAGTATGGATCTCACGATTCCAGTATTGGCGCTATTGCAGTGGTGCAATGTCCAAGCCGTGGAAAGTCACATGCCAAGTCAATGGTCTGAATAGGGACATCAAGAGGAGACTAGTAGGAGAATAGGAGCTTAACCTACAACCCAATACTGCACACATTCAGAAGCTACATCTTGTGCATTAGGAAGGTCTTTCTTATACCAGGTTAGCTAACTCCATAGTGTTGCCACTCAGCACGTAGTGCCGTTATTCGGCGTGAAAGGATTGATCAAGCAGGATGTTTAGAAAGATGTTTGATCATCGGTTGTCTTAATTCAGAAAGCACATACCCATTGCGTACATGGCCCAGATCTTGACAATCCATTGATATCTACAGAGCACCTCTATTCTTTATTTTGTATTCTTGTACTGAGTAATGTACTTTCCAAATATAGAGATCTGTGCAGTGCGTAATGTTCTTTGACAGGTGGAAACTGACCACTCTCGGGCTGTTGTTATCAGCATCCAGGCACTAAGAGATATATTTCAGCTCTTTGATTCTGGCTTAGCAAATGCCTTTAGCAGTTGTAGGGAAAGTGCTGGACCGAGCCCTTTCTGCATGGTCATCGCCCAAACATTTTGCCTTCCTCTTCCTATTTTTTCTGACTTCGTTTTGTTGCCTTTAGGACTCTGTGCACTTTACCCTGCCAACTGGTGCTAAAGTGCTTGTGCTCTCTCTCTCTCTCTCTGTCTCTCTCTCTAGGAACATGGTTTGACAGGCATATACCCAGGTGGTGTATTTAATTTACTTATAAGTCCCTAGTAAAGTGCACTATGTGTGCCCAAGGCCTGAAAAGTAATTGCTACTAGTGGGCCTGCAGCACCCACTTCAGAAGCCCTTTAAATATCTCAGGCCTGCCACTGCAGAGCCTGTGTGTGCAGTTTTACACTGCCATGTCCACCTGGCAAATCAACCCTTTTGGCAGGCCCAAATCTTCCCTTTTTATAGATAGTTCACCCCTAGGGTAGGCCCTGGACAACCCAGAGGGAGGGGTGCAATGTATTTTCAAGTCAGAACATGTACTTTTAAGTATTGCATGTCCTGGAAGTGAAAAAGCTCCCAAAGTTGTTATTCACTACAGCAAGGCTTTTCTTTCCCATAGGATAAATTGAAAACTCGGATTACCTTATTATATCTCATAATTGTAATTGACAATCTGGAAGAGGTAACATTTTCGAGTTTAGTGTCTCTAGAATCACAACTTAAAAGTAAAACTTATGTTGAATGCGGATTTAAAATTGCAATTCTAAAAAAAAATGCCACTTTTAGAAAGTTGTCCTTTTCTTACTTTAGTCATTTGGTGCCTTTTTAGAAAGTTGACATTTTCTTACTTCAGCCATTGGGTGCCTGCTGCCTGTCTCCGATCACTTGTCTGGGATTGGTGACAGTTTGAGCTTTGTGTAGTCCCTCTAGACAGCCACACACAATGGGAGCTTAGGTGTGACTTGATGGGCCCTGATGAGCCACTCTGACAGGATGGAAGGGAGAAGCTGGCCACAGCCTCACATTTACATTTAAATAGGCTGCGTCCCGCCCCCACACAAAGGGCTGCATACCTCCTGGTAATGAGTCTAGAGTCAGGGCAGGAAGAAAGGACCTCTGTGCACGTCAAAGACTTCTTTGAAGTCTCCCTCACTTTGAATGCACTACTGAATATAAGAACTGGACCTCAGACCCTACCACTACAGTTCACTTCTGGACCTGTGGATACCCTGCCAGGAATAAGGACTGCTGTGCTGCTCCAAGGACTACCACTCTGCTTGAATGCTTCTATGGAAGAACTGCTGCCTGGCTGTGCTGACCTGCTTCCTGCTGCCCTCCTTACCTGGGTGAGAAGGACTGGACCTGCATCTCTCCAACCCAGAATACAGAGTGAGCCCAAGGGCCAGCTGACTGGTCTCCTGATCTGAAGTCTCAGGGATATAAAATACTTCCAACCTACCCAAGACTGAAACTGGACTCTGCCAGCTGTGGGACTGACCTGCCAAATCGTGCTATCCCAGTCCTGGGCATTTGGAAGTAGATCTAAGTGCTGCTCAGCAAAAATATTGCATCTCTGCCATTCCATGGGCAAAACCAGCTGAACACATTCGAAACCAGCACTGCAGTGCTTTCTTTGGCACAAGGCCCCTGCATCCCCATTGACAACAGCCTCGATGACAACCTTCGCATCACAGTCACTACTCTCATCAGAATCAGCATATTGCCTCGACATCGACGCAGCCGGAGCCCGCAGCAGAACTCCATTGCATCTCAGAACTGAAGCATCACCACTGTTGCGTGGGGAACTTTGATGCATCTTGTTGACTGCATGAGGAAAATCAATGCATCTCCTCAATGGCATGGTTCGGAACCAATGCAATGCTCCAATAATGGGATTATAAGGCACTTTGGTTCAACGGGCCCGAGGGGGTCGCTGTAGCAGGCCAGTGCTCCATCGGCCTGAACTTTTGACTTTGACCCGGTCCGTCGTGACCCGATGTCCCCAGTTGGTGCTTCTTGCTTCTAAGCGCTATTTTATAGTTTATTCTTAAAAAAATAAATATCTGAAGTTCTACGTATTGGATTTTTGTCATTTTAGTCTAGTTTTATTTATTGGATTAAGCTCTATTTTTTTATCAGGTGTGGTATATTTTTTTGCGGTGTTTTCACAGTTTTACTGTAAGTGTTGCAAAAATACTGTACACATGTTTTCCTAAGTTACGCCTGTCTGCTCTGTGCCAAGCTACCAGAGGGTGAGCACAGGTTAATTTATGGTTTGTAACTGACGTACCCTGGCTAGGATTTTAGTCCCTACTTGGACAGGATGCATACCTCTGCCAACTAGAGAACCCATTTCTAACAGCAGAGTAACGTTGTAGTACAATGCTCAGGCATGTCATCAACCAGGCCAATTTAGGAAGGAGATGCAACATACTGTCTAGAACTGCTGACTTTGAAATGTGGTGAGTGAGGTTCAACTTCCAGCCTTGAATCAATATCCTGAGATTCTGAGCACCCTACGTAATTTCCTTCTACCTGAAAAAAAGTGTAACTCATCTGCTTCTGTTGTAAAGTACTCTAATGCCATTGAGTGAGGTTCGTGCTATAAAAAATCTATAGATATTTACTGAAGCAGTTTTTATTTGAACGTATGCAGAACCTAACAATAACCTCAGAATTACCTGCTGATTCTGCAGCTGCTCCTAATTTGAGGTCTTTTGCTTCTGGGTTTAATTAAAAAAATGTCAGGCCCAACATGATCAAGGTCTCTTTGATGTGCTTCACTCACAGAAGGCAATAAACATGATTACAACTTGTTAGATCATCTAAGGATTTTCTGATAAAATTTCAGCCTGTGATTAGACGTAAACCAGCCATATCTAAGATATTCATGACTGCAATGTGGCTGCGCAACAATAAAGCTGTTGACTTTGTTAACAGATTTGGTAAATAGAATTAATCTGTGAGTAAAATATTAAATTAATATTTCAGTGTCCCCACAGTTAAACCCCATGTGATGCTGAAGAGTAAATTATTGCATGAAAATTAATGAAGTAGTCTGAATGTGGGAAACCCCCACCCAGCCACCCCCATGAAATTAACTAAGGAATGAGTCTGGGAGTCTGCATATGCATAATTAGAGAACTCAGTCATTTAGTCCTAGCAACTCCTTTCTTGTGAATGTTGTGAGCAGGTTATCGAAATGCCACACAACCACAAGTTGAGCGTGATTTAAAATAACAATTTTCTTGACAGAATATGCAAAAACAGTAACTGTATGTAATAGTTGTTGAACAACAACATTTTCACATTTCTCTTTATATTTTCATAATCCAAACAGATATGTACATGGGACTCATAAAAAGAGAAATGTGTGGCTCTGACCAATAAAATGATGAGAGTGTTTTTTTGGATGTGCCTTGAGGCATAAAAGTATTGGCCTGATTTAGAGTTTGGTGGATGGGTTACTCCATTATATCCTATGGCACTTGTAGTAAGGTGGACCGGATATCCATCCACCAAATTCTAAAGGAGGCCCTA
The DNA here is from genome assembly GCF_031143425.1 of Pleurodeles waltl. Taxonomy (NCBI): domain Eukaryota; kingdom Metazoa; phylum Chordata; class Amphibia; order Caudata; family Salamandridae; genus Pleurodeles; species Pleurodeles waltl. The sequence goes on along the minus strand of NC_090437.1, from coordinate 413,599,477 downwards.
AATCTAAGATAATAGAAAGCTGCAGCTGCGGCACCACACTGAGATGATACTCACACATTTTCCCTCCCTATCATTTGCATAAGTAGTCCACAGGTAGTGTGTTTGGCTGAGATGTTGTTCTTCTATCATGTCTCCCCTTTACTGCTGGATCCAGAAGAACTCATGCTAACAAGCAAAAATATAAGTATTTCGCCTCTTCGAGTTCTGCAGCCACCCTTTAGCTTCCACGTTTAGATGCAAAACAGTGGTTGAGAGTGGGACACTGTTAGAAATCAGGTGGTTGGTTGACTGGGGTGTGAGTGAACCTTAGTCAAACAGAAACCACATTTCTTGTCAGGGTAAGAATCAGACAAACCCTAAATTAATTTCTGCTCATCCTGTGGTAGCTTGGCACAGAGCAGTCGGGCTTCACTTAGAGGCAATGTGTAAAGTATTTGTGCAACACTTCAAACCGTAAAACAGTGAAAACACTACACAAAAAGATTCAGCACCAGGTTAACAAAATAGACCTATATTTAATAAATAAATATAACCAGATCAAAATGACAAAAATCCAATATGTAGAACTTGAGTTATAAATGTTTAGAGAATAAACTTTGCAATATCACTTAGAAGCAATCAGTGCCAATTGGGGATAACTGGTCACGCCGGACCAAGACAAAGTCAAAAGTTCAGGCCAACTGCGATGGAGTACGGGCTGGCTACAAGGACCCAGTTGGGCCCGCTGGACCAAAGTACCTTAAGTCCTGGTTCCGAATCATGTCGTAGAGGTGATGCATTGATTTTCTCCACACAACACCAGCGATACATGGGTTCCAAGATGCAGCAGAGTTAAGGTGCTTGCATGCAAAGAACGGAGTTGATTATGCGTTGTGCAGTTAAGGCAATATGTTGGTGCAAATGGGAGCAGAGGCTGCGATGCAGAGATTCAGCATTGTCGAGGCTGCAGTGGGTGGGGATGCAAGGACTTGAGCTGGGAAAAGCAGCACAGTGGCGGTTCCGAAGAAGATGCGCTGGTTATGTTGCATGCAAGAGCAGTAATGCAGCAATTCTGCTCCCGCAGCAGAGGATTAATTTGTTCCTCTGGAACAAAAGCAATAGGCCCACTCCCAAGGGTTCTGGACTGGGGTGGCACCACTTGGCAGGGCAGACTCACAGATGGCAGTGTCTAAGTGAAGGAGCAGGGTGGTTGGAAGTCCTTTATGTCCCTGTGACCTCAAATCAGGAGGCCAGCCAGCTAGCCGTTGGAGTCACTGTGGGTTTAAGTGATGCAGGTATAGTCCTTCTCACCCAGTCAGGTAGCACAGCAAGGCAGCAGACCAGCAGAGTGCCAGTCCTTCAGCAGCACAGCAGTTCCTCTTCCTGCCAGAGTCTTCACAGGTCCAGACATGTACTGAGTTTGTGGTTTCAGCGGTCCAGTATCTATACCCAGTTGGGCCTTTGAAGTGGAGGACACTTCAAAGACAGGCCTTTGAAGTGCACAGAGGTCTGGCCATTGCTGCTCTGGCCCCAAACACACTACAGGTTCTGTAGCCCTTTGTGTGGGGACAGAACACGGCCTATCCAGGTGTAAGTGAGGCTGTGACCAGCTCCTCCGTACCATCCTGCCAGAATGGCCTTTCAAGGCCCATAAAGTCAACCTAAGCTCCTATTGTATGTGGCTGTTGAATGGGACTACACAAAGCCCAGCTGTCACCCACCCCAGACATGTGATCAGACGTCAGCAGCGGGCACCAAATGGCTAAAGTAAGAAAATGGCAACTTTCTAAAAGTGGCAGTTTCAGAATGGCAATTTAAAATCCGACTTCACAATAAGTTATGACTTTATATTGTGATCCCAGAGACAACAAACATGAAACGTTTATCTTTTCCAGATTGTGAATTACACTTATAAAATGTAATAAAATAATCTCAGATGTAATCCTATGGGAGAAATAGACCTTGCAGTAGTGAGAACAGCTTTGGGAGTTTTTCACTACGAGGACTTGTAAAACATAGAAGCACAAGTCCTGCCTTTTAAATACATTGCACTCTTCCCTCTGAGTTGTCCACTGCCTACCTTAGGGGTGACTTATATGAAGGTTTTATCCAGGCAAAGGATTACTTTGCCATGTCGACATGGAAGTGTAAAACTGCACATACATGCTCTGCAATGGCAGGCCTGAGATATGGTTAAAGGGCTACTTAAGTGGGTGGCACCGTCAGTGATGCAAGTCCACAAGTAGCATTTAATTCATAGGTCTTGGGCATATGTAGTGCACTTTACTAGGGACTTATTATAATTAAATTATGTATGTCAGTTGGGGATAAGCCAATGTTACCATGTTTAGGGGCGAGGACACAAGCACTTTAGAACTGACTAACTGTGCTAAAGTGCACAGAGTCCTAAAGCCAGCAAAAACGAGGTCAGAAAAGAGGAGGAGGTATGCAAAACATTCCAGGGAAGACCACCTTAAGGCTGTCATGTCTAACAAGCACATAAAAGAATTATTGACTCCCAGAACTCAAATTCATCTGATCGCTTGTTCTTTGATTTAGGTAAGCCAAAGCATGCCTGCTAAGTCAATCACTTCCCTGAGTCCTTTAAGTAATTAATGTAATGAAACGCTTTTCTCACACTTCAGTAACTTAGCTAACCTAGGTTTAGTATAGTAGCAACAATGCAAGCTTCTCCGCTACGCACATATGAGATATACTACATATAGGAGCAGTTCAGTTTTACTCATTCACACACATACACACAGCACAGACGCAAATGCATGCATACATGGCAGGTGCAGAACAGAAGCAGCAAGACAAGCTTCCAAAAGTTAAAAAAATAGTTGAAGGACAGGTTGCAGAAGGGCAATATTCCCTCACACACAGGAGGATGACTGCACAGTCCATAGCAGAGCAAGCTTCACTTGCACAAAGAAAAGGTACATCCAGAACAGATACCATGCAGACAGATAGGAAGCTTCAATAGATGGAACACCAGCCTCAACATCCTATTCTGTTGTGTAAATGACTGGGAGATTCAGAGGCAGACATGGCTGTGTCACTCGTTGGAGACAGTGCACCAGAGTTGCCTTACAGCCCAAAAAGCACACACTGGGACCTGGTGGAGGCCATGTAATCTCTGGCGGTATTATGGCAGAACCACATTGAGCTCCCATATCAAGGCTGTTCTACTATGTCCTGAGGCAAGATGAGATTCTAGAGAAAGCCAAGATTGGGAGGGATCATTAGTATGAGAATCAATGCCTTCTCTTCCTTCATCAGCATCATCAGCTTCTGTTGCAGCACAACTGGTGCGCTTCATGAAAAAGATCTTCAAGCTACAGAACTGTGGGCCATATCTATGGCTAAGTCATGCCATGCAGTGCAGAAAAGTCACCTTGCTGCGCTACACTGCACGACAGGGAAAGGGCAGGAATGCGCCGTCAGTCAGTGTCGCATTCCTGCCTTTACCCCCTGCGTTGGTGCCCTTTTGTCTGCCTAGTGCAAATGCATGCTCCCAGGCACCATGATGCCTTTGTTGCAAGCAGGATTGTTTTGTGCAGAAAGAGACACCTTCCTCCACAAAAACAATCCCCTGAGGCTTTATCATCTTTCCATGTGTGCTGCAGAATACAGCACACATAGAAAGAGGACAAAACTAGGAGAAATAAAGATATTCATCGTTACACCTCTCCTCTCTTCTCAGGTTTACTTAGTATTGTAAATCTGTGAATGTGTCAAAATCCATGGATGCTGCGTGGGAACGTCCGCTCAACATCCTGGTGCAGAGTAATGCAATGCAGCAGTTTGTGCTGTATTACATTACTTGAGATTTCTGAAGCCAGGGAGAACTTCGCAAGGTGGCTTTGCGTGGCCTCATAAATCTCAATTTTCATTTGCATCGCTCTTGCATCATATTGAGAGATGCAAAGCGGCTCATAAATATGCCTCTGCATGTCTGCCTTGCATCTATGTACACTGTGATATGATGCGCTGCAATGGAAGCAGACAATGTATACTTTGTCTTGCTGCCCCATGGCAGTCTCTTGAACCATTTTTGTGCCTTGTTTTAGAACCAGATTTCCAGGCTACACTAACTGAGGCAGCACCCTGGAAGGAATAGGATACTCTAAAACAGAGGTCTTCAACCTTTTTTGCTCTGAGCCCCTGTAAGCAAAGTGTTTTGCAGTTGGGTCCCCCTCCAAAACTATATGGCAAGGATTTAAGGAGTGGGAAGGGGAGGGATGATTGCAGTGGGCGGGGATCATGAGATAATTTCAGAGGTGCTTTTCTGCATAACAGCATCAGACAAGAAAATAATTGACCAAAAACACTGCTCATAATTGGGGTGCTACTCCATCTGCTGCACTAATGATGGCTGTAGCCCTAAGAAAAAGACTTTCTCCTCTTTGCTCACCTCTTCGATACTATGTCTATCAATTCAATCTGGAAACAAGCCTGGCCTCTTTCTGAAATAAAAATGAGCTACTGCATGCTGCCCCCTATTATTGTACCAAAGGAGCTATCTGCCCTGATGCTAGAAAGGAAAAAAGCCCCCATGCTCACTTGCTATTTTAAAACATTCATAATTGTGATGCAGTGGGTCCCTAGGCAAAAGTGTCACTCAATTTGTTTCACTGATGATCGCTACTACCTTTCTGTCGCCTCTTGTCTTTAATAACATGGGCTACCATCTCATACAATTCCTCTCCTTCTCATCTCTCTGCTGCCCAGATCAAGATACCTCCTCTGCTTCATTTTTCTCCTCCTTTGGGCCATTGCTCCAAGGCTTAAAGAACTGGCACATCAAGCACATCAAGCATGCCCTGGACCTCTAATGCAGAAGCAGCACAAATGATACTTACAGCTCTGAGAAGCAGGCTGGCCACTCTGTCTACTCAGCAGGGCCATTACATCTAGGCCACATGCCCAAAGCAGGCTTTCTGCCACTATGTGTAAACAATAACAACATAAAAAGTGCATTTAGCCCCCTCCTCTGTTGCTTGGGCCCTGTGCCATGTGCAGAAATTATGACCTGTTCCCTAATGCTAGCAAGAAAAATGCACCCATGTTCTTTTTCATAGAAAGACTGTCATAACTGGGGTCCAGTGCCAACTCATAGAGGGGGAGGGGCAGACTGTCCTGTGAAGCAGATATTAAAGAACTGAAGAAGAAACATGCCTTGTCACCAAGGTGCCTGCTACCTGAAAGAAATGTAAATGTTTGTAGTGGTTAATCGCCAAATACAAAGGCTGCTTTGGAGCCAGTGTAGGTTTTAATTAATGGAGTCACTAAGCTTCATGGTAGCAAATATTAATTATTTTTGAGAGGTGTACGAACAGGCTTTTTGTAGGTCTTCATCAACTTTTTGCCCCATTTTGGAGTTTTAGCGGATGGTTTTAGACTTTGAGAGTGCACTCAGACCTGCTGTCCAGACCTCAGTGACAGTGTTCTTTCCCCTTTAAGATTATACATTTAATTGGGTACCCTAATTGGCATGTGTTGAGTTACTTATAATTCCCTAGTATATTATACCCAGGTACAAAGGGCATGTAAGGCTGGCTGTCCTCACAAGAGCAGCAGCACTAGTTGTGCCACTCTGTGTGTGACATGGTGAAAACACGATTTTCATCTGCCATTGCAGACGGAGGAGCCTGTGCATGCACTGCACACACAACTTTGCCATTACCACTAATGTCAAAGTCCCTTAAAGTCCCTCAACTATATATATATGTCTCCTATGAGGCAGGGCTATGAAGCCCTTTAGCAGGGTGCTGTATATTGTTAAGATAGACTTACATTTTTTATATGTCTGTGCAGCAAAGCCCTAACGTGTTGGTGTTGGAAATGACCCTTTCTGCAGGGTTATCCCCAAAATGTTTGCCTTTCTCCTCCTATTTTTTGGACCCTCTTTTTGTTAGCCTTAGGACTCTGGGCACTTTACCACTACTAAAAAGTGCTAAAGTACACGTGCCCTCTCCCCTAAAATTTGTTTGGCCTATTTAAGTTACCAGTAAGTCCCTTGTAAAGTGATGTACCATTTACCCAGAGCATGTAAATTAAATGCTACAAGTGGGCCTGCAGCATTGATTGCGCCACCCACAGCAGCAGCATTTCAAATTGTCTCAGGCCTGCCACTGCAGGGCCTGTGTGCACAGTTTACTTCCACATTGACTTGGCAAGTCAAAATATTTGCCAAGGCCTAAACCCCTTTTTACCACACATAAGTCACCTCTAAGGTAGGCCCTAGATAGCCCTATGGGTAGGGTGTTGTGTATGTAAAAGGTAGGACACGTGCCTTTATGATTTTGCGTATCCTAGTAGTGACAAGCAGCTTATTTTGTTTGCACTGCTGTGAGTGCTGCTCCTCTCATAGGTTTGAAGTGGGAATTCCTTTATATATGTCTAAGCGACAATTTCTGATCTGCGATGAGCAGGGTGGGCATATTTGTATGTTTGGAATGGTAGTGAGAAATCCTGCTTACTGGTGTAGGTGGAGTTTAGATTACTATTTTAGAAATACCACTTTTAGAAAGTGGGCATTTCTCTGTGCCTATAACTGTAGTGCTTTGCATCCTGACTGTAATCCACGTCTGGGATAGAGTGGCAGCTCCACTTTGTGCATACTTTCCAGACAGCCATCACACAGGAGGGGCTGAGTGTGATGGAAGAGGTATATGTGTACTGACAGTCTTCCTGGGCTGGGAGACGGAGGGTCGTTCACACCTTACATGTGAAAAGGCTGTATCCTGCCCTCATACAACCTACTCATGTATGAAGCCAGGACTGGGGTTGAAATTGGGTGTTGTGCACTTCTAAGGTTCTTTTGAAGTTACCTCCACATCAAAGACCTTTTGTGTATAAGTACAGGGGCTTCAGCCCAACAATTTTAGACACTACGTGGGACTTGTAACCAGACTCTGCTGACTCTACATGCTGCACCACAGGACTGCTGTGCTGCCAGAAAAGATCACTACTCAGACTTTGCTTGGCTGCTAGAGACTAGTCCACTTTGCTAAACTCAGTGTACTGGTCTGCTGCCTGCCTGTACCTTGTGCTCCCCAGTGTTCTCAAGGGACCAGTGGTGGCCCCTCTCTGCTCCTGTGGGATCTGGAAGCATTCCAGTGGAAGCCCCGAACTGGCTATGGGATGCAGAGTTCAACCGCCTCAAGCCTTCAAGTTCAGTGTGTGCTAAGCAGTGCATGAAACCATGTGTTTTCCCCAGGCGTGTAGGGAGTGCCTTGCCTAGGGAAACCAGCAGCTCTTGCTGAATGGTGCCATTAGTACATATTGAGCCCTTTTCCTTCGGGGCCCCAGGACCTTTGGGGTGCTTGTCATTTCCCTGCACCACCTCTCCAGGGAGAGAGAGAGCCATCGGCAGCGAGGGATGACCCCAGAGAGGAGCTCATTGATGAAGGCTGAAGCGCCATGCAGCGACCGTACCTACTCCTAGGTGCCACATAGCAGAGTGACTCCCCTGCTTCTAAACCAGGTATGAGGCTCCGTAGGGGCAGTGCGGCTGACTCATGGCTGCCGCATGGATGTGTTGAGCTTCCGGGCCCCATCGACTGCATACTTGCTAATTCTGCTAGCTCCAGGCCCACAGTTGTTATACCTGGGATGTGTTCAGCGGCAACACGCATCGGCCCCGGGGAAACACTCGTAGGATTACCCATACCTGTGCCAGAGGGGCACGTCTTGAATCTCTCACCATTCCTTGTTTGGGCTGAGGAAGGTGGCGGTGACTTGCTTAGAACGCTGGGAGTGGACTGACAAGGTTACCCTGCTGAATCTTGCCATGAGGTGCCTCCTCCTTCCCCTCTAGTTTGCACCTACCTTCGAGCATTTGTCCTGCATTCTTGGGAGTAAATCCTCTGGAGAGGGCCCCGGAATGATACAAGGCTGTGTTACAAGCAGTATTCCAGACATTACTGAATATTGGGTAGTAGGAGTGCACATGGTCCTGCACTCTATCCGCCTGATTCACAAAGGTAAAGTTAAGCTTGTGGTCTAAGTTTAGACCAAAAGTCTAAGTTTATGACTTTTCGGTATTCACAAAGGTAAGTTGTGAGTAGTATTTTTACATCCACACTTGGGGTGGAATCTCCGCACTCGGGGTAGAATTCCTGCACTAGGGGAGGAGATCTGCCCCGAGTGTGGAGATTCCACCGTGGCTGCGGAGAGTACACTACTCACGCGGAGTGGAATTTCTGCGTCAGAGATACCCTCTCGAGTGTGGAGATTCCTCCCCGAGTGCAGATGTAAAGATACTACTCTTAACTAACCTTTGTGAATACCAAAAAGTCATAAACTTAGACTTTTGGTACAAATTTAAACCAAAAGTCTAATTTTACCTTTGTGAATCAGGCACTACATTGGGAATCTGTGATTACCGCATAATACCTAATAGGAGCACAGGAGCGCTGTGCCCTATAGCCTGATGGTGAGGTTCTCTGTATCAATATGTATATGGTGATGTTTTGGTGATTTCTTTACATTCTACATCTAACTATTGCATTTCATGCCCTCAGTGTTCCCAGTAACATGTTGTTTTGTTGTTGCATTGTCTTGTCAAGATAAACGTGTAACATATAGTGTGACAGTTTAATATGCCCAATAATGTTAATTTGGTGACATGTGCAACCTGGAAACCTTTTTCTCTTATTGCACGGACTGTACTGTTTATGACAATTGCCTAGTGGGCAAAGCAATCACTGATTTATGTTGATTTGGTCTATGATTTATGTTTAATATATTTTATTTTTTCATATAGCATTGTGTGAAATCTCTTTTGTGGTGTATTTATTGTGTCACTAGAGTGTGTGTGTTGTGCAAAGACTTTACACATTGCCTCTAGGATAAGCCTGACTTCTCTGGCCAAGCTACCAATGGGGTGAGCAGGGGTTATCTTGGATGTGTAACTCCCTTACCCTGACTAGGCTGGTCAGTTCTGCCTTGCTTAGGTGCATACCCTAGCCAACCAGAAACCCCATTTCTAAAATTCGGTGTTTGGTGAGGACAGTTAAGTGGCCTTATAAGGTAATACCATAATTAACGGTTGGCACTCCAATGCATCTACTTCTGACAGATGCTACCTAACTATGTCAGACATCAAATTAAAGGAGACATCAAATGTGAATCAATGGGGCAGTCAATATTTATGTTCAATTTACTGCTGGCCACCTTTACAAAAGTTGTCATGCTTTGACCCAGCTAGTCCAGTGACTTTACAGAGTCACAGGGACTGAGACAGGATTCTGCCTGCCTGGGGAAAGGTGTGACTGACTCCCAGACCGAGGACAAAGGCTGTTGCCACACTGAAGGTACGACCCCCACCAACAGGATGGGCTGTAAGGGGTGTTAATCGAAAAGGTAAGCATTAAAGAGTGACAACACCCCCATGCAGGAAACCTTTTGTTTCCCTAGACAGGGTAGAGCCAGCATCAAGGAAGGGAAAACCAGTTTCAGAGCCAGTTTTCCGTGGGTGTGCTGCCCATGGTAGCCACACTCCGAGGAGTGGGCAACCAAGGTCCTCAAACTTGAGGAAGACTTCAGCCATGTTGGTTGTGGCATGCAAGATGCATCCTGGGATAGCCAGATGCCACCCATAACCGTAACTGTGTCACCAGGTAGGAGGGAACCTACTAGCTAGTTGGTTAGTGACTGTTTTATCCCCTTGGGGAACCATACTGGGATATAATGGGCGCCCCTGCCACCCAAGATTCTAGTACTCACTGAATTTGGACCAAGGATAAGAAGAAGACCACTCTGCACCCATTGGAAGTGCACAAGAAGAGGCTGCAATGCCGGAGCAACTATACCTGCTGCGCTTTGGGCGATGGGAGCTTGGACCCCATTCTGCATGCCTGGCTTGAGGAAAAGTTGATTTCCAGCCCCACTCTAAAGCAGTGAGTCCAAGGCTCAGTTGGCTGACCCCCCAGAAAGGCACTGGGGACATTAAAGCTAGAAGAGACCAAACCACATTCCTGGTAGCCACCGCAGCTGTTTTGAAACCACTGGAAGACAGGCACTTTGACAGACAGTTTGAAAATAGCCAGAAGTTGCACTAGAGTCTGCTGGACCCATAGGTGTTGACTGTGACTGTATTCGTCCACCGCATGGGACACTAGCCCCCACCAAAGTTTTGCACCAGAACCGCTGTGTTGCATGAACTAAAAGTTGGCCTTTGCCACCCCGACCACTGCATAGAGGACTTCGGGGGACTCCGAGATCCATGGCCAGAGTCACGACCACTTACCTATCGACTAAGCACTTGACTGGACTTTACCCTCTGGAACACACAGCATCTGTAGCATCTGCTGTGCTTCCTAAAGCCTGCATCCCTCAGCATCTGGACCACTCCATAGAAGTCAATGGTCGTTGGTCTGTAAAGTTTAGAACTCACTTTAACCCCTTCTCTGCCGTGGACGTAATGGTTACGTCCGTGGCTGCGGCGCTGAGGCAACACGGACGTAACCATTACGCCTTGGTACCGGCCCTCGGGGGAAGCGCTAGCGCTCCCCCCGAGGGCCACCCCCTAACCCCCCTAGGGCAGGGCTGGAAGAGGAATCGCTTCACCTTCCACCCCGACCCCCGAGTGACGTCTGATGATGTCAGCAGGCGATCGTTTGCTGACCTCATTAGAGGTCACCTCTCATCGTGCTGGCAGCATGCTTCCAGCGGGATGCGGAAGAGAAATGCTCAGCATTTCTCTTCCACTCGGGAGGAGGGGGCCGGCAGAGGCACGAAAGGAAAGGAAAGGCCTTTCCTTTCATGTCTCTGCAAGCATTTCTGCTGCCCGATCGCGATGCGATTGGGCAGCAGAAATGCCCACTAGACACCAGGGTTTTTTTTTTTTTTATACTGACACATAAGGGGAGCGGCCCCTTGGGCAAGGGCCACTCCCCAGCCAGCAAAATTATTTTTAGGCCATTTCTGCCCCCCCGAGGGCAGATCGGCTTAATATAATTAGGCCGATCTGCCTCAGGGGGGGGGTCAGAAACCCCCTAGACACCAGGGATCTTTTTTTTTTTTTTTATATATATGTGGGGAGCGACCCCTTATGCCAGGGTTGCTCCCCACGCAAGGGTCACTCCCCTGGGGGGGCAAAATTATTTTAGGCCCTCTCTGCTTCCCTTGGGGGCAGATCGGCCTATTTCTATTAGGCCGATCTGCCCTCGGGGGGACAGAAACCACTTAGGCACCAGGGATTGGTGTGTGTGTATGTGTGTGTTTTGTTTGGGGGGCAGCCCCATGGGCAAGGGTCTCTCCGCATGGGGGCACATTACTGTTGGCCATATCTGCCCTCCTTGGGGGCAGATCAGCCTATTTTTGGAAGGCCCATCTGCCCCCAACAGGGGCAGAAAGCCCACCAGAGACCAGGGAAGATTTTTATTTTAAATAGGAAGGTGGGGGTATATCCATACTCCCACCCCAAATAAATGGGGCCAAAGTTGTTCTGCCCACCAGTGGGCAGACAGGGCAATTACTCCCAAGCCACAACCCAGGGGTGGGGGCAGAAAGTCTACTAGATGCCAGGGAATAAAAAAAAAAATAGTGGGGTGGTGGCTACCAACCAGTATGGGCCTGGTTATGCCCCCACACCAACTGAAGGGGGTAACAGTCTTTCAGCTCTCCCCTCCCGCACACTAAAACATCTTATCCCACGGCAAGCAAGAGGACATTTGATTATTTTGGGTTTTGGTTTTACATTTGGGCCATGAGAGCTTGGCTAACTCTCAAAATCGGCCCACTTGGAATGGTGAGGGCTCCACTTTTTGGACTTTGGGACGCTGCCATGTAAAAAAATCCACAAGACCTAGACACATCTGAAAACTAAATATCTGGGTGATTCCAGGATGGTGTGCTTCACATGCACCCCACACCATTTTCTTACCCACAATGCCCTGCAAACCTCCAACTTAGCTGGAAATCACCCAGCATTGTCTCATCTATACAGATAAAAATTCTGCTGCACTTGTTAGCCTAAAAATGATTTTTTTTTCAAACTGCCCTTTTGGACCCGCTTTGGTTCCCCCTCAATTTCGACATGTTTTTGGCTCTTCCCTTTCACAGGCACTTGGCCCACCTACACAAGTGAGGTATCATTTTTACCAGGAGACTGGGGGGAAGGTTGGGTGGTAGGAAATTTGTCCCAGTGTGGTGATCCCACACAGAAATGTGGGAAAATGTGATTTTTTAGCTAAATTTGAGGTTTCCTGAGGATTCTGGGTAAGAAAACATTGGGGGATCCACACAAGTCACACCTCCCTGGACTCCCTCGGGTGTCTAGTTATCAGAAATGTCTGGGTTTGGTAGGTTTCCCTAGATGGCTGCTGAGCCCAGGACCAAAAACGCAGGTGTCTCCCCTCCCCACAAAAACAGATAGTTTTGTATTTGACAATTCTGATGTGCCCAAATAGTGTTTTGGGGCATTTCCTTTCGCGGGCACTAGGCCTACCCACACAAGTGAGGTACCACTTTTATTGGGAGCCTTGGGGGAACGTTAGGTGGAAGGAACTTTGTGGCTCCTCTCAGATTCCAGAACTTTCTGTCACTGAAATGTGAGGAAAAGTTTTTTTTTGGCCAACATTTGAGGTTTGCTTAGGATTCTGGGTAACAGAACCTGCTGAGAGCCCCACAAGTCACCCCATCTTGGATTCCCCTAGGTGTCTGGTTTTCAGAAATGCTCAGGTTTGATAGGTTTCAGTAGGTGCCAGCTGAGCTAGAGGCCAAAATCCACAGTTAGGCACTTTGGAAAAAACAACTCTGTTTTCTTTGGGAAAATGTGATGTGTCCATGTTGTGTTTTGGGGCACTTCCTGTCGCGGGCGCTAGGCCTACCCACACAAGTGAGGTACCATTTTTATCGGGAGACTTTGGGAAACGCTGGGTGGAAGGAAATTTGTGGCTCCTCTCAGATTCCAGAACTTTCTGTCACCGAAATATGAGGAAAAGGTGTTTTTGGGCCAAATTTTGAGGTTTGCAAAGGATTCTGGGTAACAAAACCTGGTGATAGCCCCACAAGTCTCCCCATCTTGGATTCCCCTAGGTGTCTAGTTTTCAAAAATGTGCAGGTTTGGTAGGCTTCCCTAGGGGCCGGCTGAGCTAGAGGCCAAAATCTACAGCGAGGCACTTTGCAAAGCACAAGTCAGATTTCAATGTAAAAATGTGATGTGTCCATGTTGCGTTTCCTGTCGCAAGCATTAGGCCTACCCACACAAGTGAGGTACCATTTTTATCGGAAGATTTGGGGGAACACAGAATAGCAAAACAAGTGTTATTGCCCCTTGTCTTTCTCTACATATTTTCCTTCCAAATATAAGACAGTGTGTAAATAAGACGTCTATTTGAGAAATGCCCTGTAATTCACATGCTAGTATGGGCACCCCAGAATTCAGAGATGTGCAAATAACCACTGCTTCTCAACACCTTATCTTGTGCCCATTTTGGAAATACAAAGGTTTTCTTGATACCTATTTTTCACTCTTTATATTTCAGCAAATGGATTGCTGTATAGCCGGTATGGAATGAAAACTCATTGCAAGGTGCAGCTCATTTATTAGCTCTGGGTACTTAGGGTTATTGATGAACCTATAAGCCCTATATATCCCTGCAATCAAAAGAGTCCAGCAAAAGTAACAGTATATTGCTTTAAAAAATCTGACATAGCAGGAAAAATTTACAGAGTAAAACGTGGAGAAAAATTGCTGGGTTTTTTACCTCAATTTCAATATTCTTTTATTTCAGCTGTTATTTTCTGTAGGAAACCCTTGTAGGATCTACTAAAATTACCCCTTGCTGAATTTAGAATTTTGTCTGCTTTTCAGATATGTTTAGCTTTCTGTGGTCCAGCATTGGATTCACACCCATTTCTGTCACTAACTGGAAGTAGGCTGAAAGCACAAAAATAGTAACAAATGGGGGATGTCCCAGTAAAATGCCAAAATTGTGTTGAAAAATGTTTTTTTTTTATTCAAGTCTTCCTGTTCTTGAAAGCTGGGAAGATGGTGATTTTAGCACTGCAAACCCCTTGTTGATGCCATTTTCAGGGGAAAACCACAAGCCTTCTTCTGCAGCCCTTTTTCCCATTTTTTTTAAAAAAACGAAATTTTCGTTGTATTTTGGTGAATTTCTTGGTCTCCTTCAGGGGAAGCCACATTGTCTGGATACCGCTATAAGCCCTAGGATCTTGTAAAAAAAGGAAGTACATTTGGCATGGGTAGCTTATGTGGACAAAAAGTTATGAGGGCCTAAGCGTGAACTGCCCCAAACAGCTAAAAAAAGGCTTAGCACCTGAGGGGGAAAAGGCCTGGCAGCGAAGGGGGTAAAAATGATCTGGTGGCCAGCTAACTGTCCAAAGTTTTCTCTTAAGACTCCCAGACCCATATACTGTCAGATTTGGTCACCCAACCCAGGACGGGGTTGCTGAACTCAGGGGCATATTTATACTCTGTTTGCGCCGGAATTGCGTCGGTTTTTTTGACGCAATTCCGACGCAAAACTAACTCCATATTTATACTTTGGCGTTAGACGCGTCTAGCGCCAAAGTCCATGGAGTTTGCGTCATTTTTTAGCGTGGACACCTACTTTGCGTTAATGAGATGCAAGGTAGGCGTTCCCGTCTAAAAAATCGACTCCGAGGCATGTGTGCCGTATTTACACTCCCGGGCAAAATTCACGGCCGGGAGTGGGCGGGTCAAAAAAAATGACGTACGGCCGCTTTTGCGCCGTTTTTTAGCGCCTGGAAAAGGCAGGCGTTAAGGGACCTGTGGGCTCTGAAGGAGCCCAGAGGTGCCCTCCCATGCCCCCAGGGACACCCCCTGTCAGCCTTGCCCACCCCAGGAGGACACCCAAGGCTGGAGGGACCCATCCCAGGGACATTAAGGTAAGTTCAGGTAAGTATTTTTTATTTTATTTTTTGTGGCATAGGGGGCCTGATTTGTGCCCCCCTACATGCCACTATGCCCAATGACCATGCCCAGGGGACAGAAGTCCCCTGGGCATGGCCATTGGGCAAGGGGGCATGACTCCTGTCTTTGCTAAGACAGGAGTCATTTCTATGGGGGTTGGGAGTAAAAAAAAATGGCGCAAATCGGGTTGAGGCGAAAAATTTGCCTCAGCCTGACTTGCCCCATTTTTTGGTGCCCAAGCTCCATATCCCCCTACGCCGGCGCTGCCTGGTGTACGTCGTTTTTTTCCACGCACACCAGGCAGCGCCGGCGGCTAACGCCGGCTAACGTCATTGATTAAATACGGCGCCCGCATGGTGCTTCAGAATGGCGTTAGCCGGCGCTAATTTTTGGGACGCAAAACTGCGTTAGCGCAGTTTTGCGTCAAAAAGTATAAATATGGCCCTCAGTGTTTCAAATGTTTACAAAGTTTTAAAAAATGTGCAAGGTTTTGTCAGGCCAATGCTTGTTTGTCCTTGATGTTAAAGTTTCAAATGCTTTAAGAATTCATAATTGCAGAACCCTCCAGTGGAATTTGTCTTCAAGGACCCTAAAACGTCATTAAAATAAGCTCTATTTTTATAAGTTGTTGAAGTGTTTCTTTTTTCTTTGGGGACTTTTTTATTTCGTTGTTTGGTGCTGTTTAATGCTGAGCTCATTAAAGGAAATGCACCCTTTTGTTGGACATATATAAATATTTACACTAGATATAGCCTGAATGGTTGTCACTAAAAAGTATATATTTAAAACACTTGTTTGATCTTAAACAGCATTTTGTAGCAGCCTGTTTTATACAGTATAATACAATTTGAAAATAATGACATTCACAATGTTTTCTGTCAGACTTGGACCTGGTAGAACTATAAACAAGTCACTGTTTCTCACTGCACCAATCAGGATTTATATCTGTGGCTCTGTGGTCATCCACAAATACATCTGCAGTGATCACATCAGTAAACTAAGGTTTCATAAGGGAAAAGGGCATATTTCCCTTCGATTAGTTAAACTTGTATTTTCTTTTCATTTGAGGTGTATGTGTGTTTTATATGCAGTTAACCAAAGATGAAAAAAATGCAATGCCAAAGTTTTACTTCTTTTTACCCTTGTCTCTGACCCCGTCTTCACTTTGACTGACCCAACCCGATGCCTCTCATTAGTACCATCCTCACATTTGTTATGCACTTTAACTGCTGAATGACTGTATGTAAATGAAGACAGCCTAGAAACACGCCGTTTCGTGCTTCCAGTCTATCTTCATTTACATATAATTGCAGAGCCATTTGCGCCCCCCCAGAGCACGTCCATGGCCCCCCAGGAGGCACCGCTCTAGGCTTGAAGACCTCTGCTCTAAAGGATCATGAGACAAGGCCTGGAATTAAACTTTCCTCAGTGTGTAATAAGAGCAGTGGTTACCCAACCTGTGGGCCGGGGACCCCTGGGGGTCCGCGAAGCCTTGTCAGAGGGGCCGCGGCAGCTTAAAAAATGTAATAATATTAGGTCCCAGCTATCAGTATTGACTCAGTGGGGGTCCCCCGGTTCCATTAATGATTCAGTGGGGGTCCCCGGGCTCCAGTATTGATAAAATGGGGGTCCACAGAAGTGAAAAGGTTGGGAACCACTGAATAAGAGGGTGAGATCAGAGGCAGTCTGGAGTTAAACTAATGGTGCTAATGCAATTAGAAGGAAATTAATACTGTATGAATCACCATTGCAGGGTCCATTTAGAATTTGCAGCAGGCTCTCAGATAGAATCTGCCTGTGCAGAATTGTATTCATTAGTTACTTAGGCCAGATTTATGGGGATTAGGCACAGGGCAGCACAGCAAGTCACCATGCAGGAATTCACTGTATCTATGGCATATGGTGCATTCTTGTCATTTCACCTTGCACTGGCACCGTTTTGGCAGCCTAGTGCCAACGCAGACACCCTTGTACCAAGGTGCAAGGGTGCCTGCATTGCATGCAGGATTGTTTTTGTGCAGGAAGGGGTACCTTCATGCACAAAAGCAATCCTGGAGGCTTTTACCTCTTTCTATGTGTGGCGCAAACAAGTGTGTTGTGTTTAACATGAACTTAAAGATGCACAGAAAGAGGAAAAACCGAAGAGAAACAAAGATATTTCTTCTTGTTTCGCCTCCTGTGGGAGGCTTAAGGTTTCGAAGCATCCCCAGGTTTACATGGCCTTGTAAATCTGGTGATGCGTCAAAATCCATGGGTGTTGCATGGGAACACTCATCCAAACACCCATGGAACACCTCCCTAATGCACAGTAAGGCAACGCAGAGATTTGCGCTGCCTTGCCTTGCTCCATATCTATGACGCCATTTGTTGGACTTTTTTTTGCTTATGCAGGGTCATCCCCATTCTTTTTGCCTCCTGCCTCCTATTTTTAATGACCTGTTGCTGTTGGCTTTTGAACTCTTAGCACTTTACCACTGCTAACCAGTGCTAAACTGCATATGCTCTCTGTGTAAATTGTATGGTTGATTGGTTTATCCATGATTGGCATATTTGATTTACTGGTAAGTCCCTAGTAAAGTGCACTAGAGGTGCCAGGGCCTGTAAATCAAATGCTACTAGTGGGCCTGCAGCACTGGTTGTGCCACCCACATAAGTAGCTCTGTTATCATGTCTCAGACCTGCTACTGCAGTGTCTGTGTGTGCAGTTTTTAACTGTAAATTCGACTTGGCAAGTGTACCCACTTGCCAGGCCTTAACCTTCCCTTTTCTTACATGTCAGGCACCCCTAAGATAGGCCCTAGGTAGCCCCAAGGGCAGGGTGCAGTGTATGGTTAATGTAGGACATATAGTAATGTGTTTTATATGTCCTGACAGTGTAATATTGCTAAATTCGTTTTTCATTGTTGCACGGCCTGTCCCTCTCATAGGTAAACATGGGGGCTACCTTTAAATCTGATTAAAGTGTAGATTCCCTTTGGGAGCGGATGGACATGTGGAGTTTGGGGTCTCTGAGTTCACAATTTAAAAATACATCTTTTAGTAAAGTTGGTTTTGAGATTGTGTGTTTGAAAATGCCACTTTTAGAAAGTGAGCATGTTCTTGCTCATACCATTTCTGTGACTCTGCCTGTTTGTGGATTCCCTGTCTGGGTCAGCTTAACAGTTGGGCTGGTTGCACCTCACACTAGACAGTGACACAAAGGGTGTAGCTTGCATTTCCTGATGAGCCATCTGTGCTAGGAGGGAGGGGAGGAGTGGTCACTTATACCTGAAAGGGTTGTGCCTGTCCTCACACAATGCAGTCTCCAACCCCCTGGTGAGTGTCTGGGGCCTGACCTGGGCAAGGTAGGATTTCAAATTCAAGAGAGACTTTGCTTTGAAGTAGGCCTACTTCAAAGGAGACATTGGGTATAAGAAGGGCACCCAAAACAACAGACTTGAGAAACACTTCTGGAAACAAGAGGAACCTCTGCCTGGAGAAGAGCTGAAGAGCTGAGGAAGAAGAACTACCCTGCCTGTGACTGTGCTTTGTGGAGTTATCCTGCAGTTGCTGCTTCTGCCAGAGTAATAGGGCAAAGACTAGACTTTGTGTGCCTTCTATCTTGAGAAGAAATCTCCAAGGGCTTGATTTAGAGCTTGTCTCCTGTTGTCTGAAGTCTCAGGGACAGCAAAGATGTCTCTCTGCCAGCACCTGGAGTCTCTGAAGAGACTCCTACTCTGCCCTATGGTACCCATCCAGTTCCTGGCACCCTGAAAGGAGAAGCTAGCAGCCTAAGAGGAAGAAATCCATGCACAGAGTGCCGTGTGGGGAAAAGATCGACGCAACTCCAATCTGCGGCTGAAGAAACGATGCGGCGCCGGCTCCGTGGCTGAAAATCGACGCTCGCCTGCAACGCAAACGAAGAATCGACGCACGGAGCTGGAGAAATGACGTGCAGCATCGCTGACAGAGGCTGGGAGATCGCAACCCGCGCTGCGTGGTTTTCGGATCATCTTGCATCTCGATATCTGACGCGGACCATCGTTGTGCGTGCAAAAACAACGCAAGTCCTGCCTGGACCCGTGTGCGAACCAAATCGACACATCGCTCTCCTGCGGAGAGAAGAACTGATGCACGCCGACTCGACAAAAGGGGGAAACGACGCAAGGTCTCGCTCGTGAGCAATATCGACGCATCACAAGCCCTTTTTGACGCACACCCGCCCGTGCGGTGTTATTTTTGATGTGCACCAGGTACATTTTCACACTAGCAGCGCTAGTGTGTGTTTAAAACTACTTAAAGACTCTTTCTGATTTTTAATTTATAACTTGACTTGCGGATTGTGGATTTTTGTCATTTTGGTCTTGTTTTGTTTAGATAAATATTTCCTATTTTTCTAAACTGTTGTTGTGTCATTTTGTAGTGTTTTCATTAAGTTACTGTGTGTGTTAGTACAAATACTTTACACCTAGCACTCTGAAGTTAAGCCTACTGCTCTGCCAAGCTACCAAGGGCTAAGCAGGGGTTAGCTGAGGGTGATTCTCTTTTACCCTGACTAGAGTGAGGGTCCTTGCTTGAACAGGGGGTAACCTCACTGTCAACCAAAGACCCCATCTCTAACACCATTCAAAGCCACGGAAAGTGGCTTTACGTAGCCTCATAACAGCCGCCACCCATCCTTTAGGGCGGAGGGGCCACCCGCCCTTCCCCCACCTTTTGCCTCTCATGAAAAGTGCCTGTCAGGCTGAGCAAAGGTCAGCCTGACAGACACTCTTCATGTTCAGATCAGACAGCCAGGAGCGAGACATGTGCGCTTTGCACACACTCCTGGCTGCCTGAGCTGAACTTTGCCGGGCTGCCTGAACTGAACTTTGCTGGGCTGAAGAGGTCACAGCTCCTATGGGCGTGACCTCCTCGGCTCAGCAAAGGTGCCTTGAGGCCCTTCCCCTTGGTGACGAGGGGAAGCGCCACCGATTGACTTCGACCTGGGCGCTTCAGGTTTAAGCCCTGAAGCGCCCAGGGCGAGTGTCTGTCAGTGACACCTCATCACAGAGAGGGGAGGGGACAGCAGTCTCACTGACCCCATCCCACTCTGTGATGAACTTGGGTCTGCTGCCTTTCCTCATTGTCTGACCTAGGCCCAGCAGTCTAAACTCTCCTGGGACCTCTGAGGGGGGGGGGCCGGGATGTGTGTGTGTGTGTTTGTGCATGTGGGTGGGTGTGAGTGTGTGCTTTACTTAATGTTTGGTGCATGCGTGTATGTTTGAATATTTGATGAGTGTTGTGAATGGATATGCGTGCAAGTGTGAATGAATGAGTGTGAGTGTGCTTTCCGCCCTCCCATCTCCCTCCTAAAATTACCAGCCGGCACTGCCTTACAGATATGGTTCAAAGGTGTGCCCCGTTGCTGCATCACTAAAAGTGACGCAACAGTGGTGCAAGACTCTCGTAAACGTGCCCTTAGTGGGAAGGAAGCAAAAATTCAGGCCTTGCAGTCGCTCAATTACTGTTTGTATGACTCAGACTCAAATCTTTCATTTGCCTGAATGTGAAACATCCATTACGAAACAGAATTCATTTGAATTTATATACAATATGTTGTGGTAATCCAACTGTGTTGATTACCATACAGAAGTGCAGCTACTCAACTTGTAATCAGACAAGGTACATGGATGTTGGTTCACCCAAATGCATGGGTTAGCCTAGGGGACATCACACACCCTTTGACCTGTCAAGACTTCAACAAATTGATCTCTATGTCCCACCTGTGGCCTCTCAACAGTCTCCAGTTTTCTGTTGGGAAAGTGGGTTTGGAGGGGCAAAAGAGGGAAGGCAAAGAAAGTAAATAGGGATGTTTGAGCTCTGCTACTGCCGCATCCTTCATGGCTCTTGAGACAAGGGGCAGGAAAGGCAGATCTAAGAGTACCAAATTGGAAGCCAAAGCTGGGAACTGCTATCTCTGACTACCATAGTAGATGTCCACAGACAGATTACTTACTCTATATGGTTTAACTGTGCTGTGAGAGTCCACGTTGCACTTCCAGAATATTAGGTTTTAGGTAAGGAAATTATCCCTCTAGACGCGTCAAGCATTTACTGTGGCCAGACTTAATGAGATATGCATGTATCACACTCCTTCCTATTGCTTTAGTCATGGTGTTTAAAAGCCACAATGGTTTCCTATTGCATTTGACAGACGCTTCACAATGTAAAACTTCTTCGAATTACATTTGCTAAAGCATTCATAATGAAAAGCACCTTCCTAAAAGATTCTTCCTATTGTATTTGTGAGCGAGTTCACAATGTAAAAACTGTTCCTCTTGTACCTGTCACACAGTTAAAAATGCAAAATCCCCTCTTATTTGTCATGGAAAGCACAATGTAAAACCCCTTATTATTGCATTTATCATAGAGTTGACAATGCAAAACACATTTATATTTTATCTGAGAACTCCATTTTAAGAACACCCAGGGTAATAGGAAATTACCAGCCCCAACTATGTCACTGTGCATCTCCAATATCCTGGGGCCTCTGTACCCCAGGCCCTTAAACTGGGGGCCAGGAGCCTAGTGTCTTTAGGGGTAACTAGCCAAAGCAGCACAAAGCTTGCTACAGATAGAAAGTCAGGACAGCGCAAGAACAATATTAACAATAGATCAGTTACAAAACAGTGGTCAGTTTTTAAAAACTAAAAGTATTTTCATTCGCACACAACTAATTGCTATAGCCAAAATGTAAAATAGAACATTTCAGGTAGAATTATAAATTAAAATCAGTCCTATAGGGGGCTCACAAATTAACTAAAGTGCAAATAATGTACTCTAAAAAAATATCAAAGGAGCCAAATAACCTGGTAAATGTAGACTATTCCTATTATCTTTGGGGTTCGAAGTGACAAGTTACGTACCAGCAGGCTCTAATCCATAAAAACAGCAATATCTGTAAATCAGCCAAAAGGAAAACGTATAATATTCATGATCCGAAACGTCAAGCCTAATGGCTTTGTTGAGGCATTCATAGTAGAAAATGAGGAGTCTATAGCCTTTGTCAGCACATTTAGGCCCTCATTATAACATTGGCGGTAAAAAACGCCTACTGCCGCGGTGACGGCTGCCAAAAGACCGTCGCCGCGGCTACCAGCCGTCCACCATATTATGACCACAGCCGGATTTCCGCCACAAGAAGGGCGGACATCCGGCTGTGGCCATACTGGCGGTAAGGCGGCGCTGCTACCACCAGCAGTGTCACACCAGTAGACGACTACCAGCCGTATTATGACAAATAATACAGCCTGGCGGTGTTCTGCTGGAGGGCACTGCTGGCAGTAGCAGCGTCCCGTCCTGTCTCCTGCCAGAGGACCCCCTGGATCAGGTAAGTCAGGTCTCCAACAGGGGGAGGGGGGTGTTGTGTGTGTATGTGCATGTATGTGTGAGTGTGTGAGTGATTGCGGGTGTGTGTTTAGTGTTGATTGCGTGCATGCATGTATGGAAGAGTGAGTGCGTGTATGTATAGGAATCGAAATACGTGTCTGCAGATGTGTGTGTGCGCGGATGTGTGTGTGATTGGATGCATGCATGCGTTTTTGTATGTGTGAATGAGTGTGTGTTTGTGTGTGTGTGAATGGGGGGGGTGGATGTAGGAGGAGTGGGGGGTGTTTGGAGAGGTAGGTGGAGTGGGAGCATCCTATCAGTGACAGGGAAGGAATTCCCTGTCATTGATAGAGCTTACCGCCATGGCTTTCGTGGTGTTACGAATGCCATGAAAACCATGGCGGTAGCTGGGGTCATAATCCCTCAGGCGGGACAATGGCGGCCGCTGGGCTGGAGATGGTTGTCTCCAGCCTGGCGGCTGCTACTGCTGTGGCAGTCGGAGTGGGACATTGGTGGGTTGGCTTCAGCCAACCCGCCAATGTCATAATGTGGCAGTAAGCTACTACCGCCACATCAATGCTGACCGCCGGGATCATAATGACCCCCTTAATAATCAATAAAACAAGGCCATGATTTATACTAGCTTTGCACTGAATTAGTGTCATATTTTTACGCTAATTCAGGGCAAATCTAACTCCATATTTATACTTTGGCGCTAGACCCGTCTTGCGCCGAAGGTATGTAGTTAAAGTCATTATTTGCTAGCAGGAAAATACCTTGCATCATTGAGATGCAAGGTAGGTGTTCCCGGGCAAAAAATTACTCTAAGGCCCTAGCATCTTATTTATTCTCCCGTGAAAAAATTGTGCACGGTAGGGAGGCGGGCCTAAATAATGGAGTTAAGCTTGCTTAGCGCCATTATTCAACACCTGGGTCATGGCAGGCGTTAGGGGACCTGAGGGCCTATTTCTATGGGGGAACACCATGGAATGAGCCCAAAGGTGCCCTCCCCAGGCCCCAGGGACATCCCCGCCCACACCAGAAGGACATTGGAGGATGGAGGACCCCATCCCAGGTAAGTATAGGTAAGTAGAGGTAAGTAATTTGTTTATTTTTTCAAAGTGCCATTGGGGGCTCTGAAATGCCCCCCACCCCCCTACATGGCACTGGGTGCAATGGCCATCCCCAGGAGACCCTTGTCCCCTGTGCTGGCCATTGGGGTGGTGGGCATGACTCCTGTCTTTACTAAGACAGGAGTCATGTGGTATAGTAGGTTTTGCATCAAGAAATGACTCTGGGCTAGTTAGAGTCATCATTTTATACTCTAACCAGCCTAACGTCATTTTTGGTGCAAAACTCCCTTCTCCCATACCGCCACCCCCTCCTGGCTAACGTCATTTTCCCTGATGTTAATCCATCCTTTGCACTGGCTTGCGCCATTCCATAAATAAGACACCCGTCCTGGCATCTTGGAATGGCGTTAGCCGGCGGTAAACTTTTTACGCAAAACTGCGTCTAGCGCAGTTTTGCGTGAAAAAGTATAAATATGGGCCCAAGTGTTTTGACTTTA
Organism: Pleurodeles waltl; assembly: GCF_031143425.1. Lineage (NCBI taxonomy): Eukaryota > Metazoa > Chordata > Amphibia > Caudata > Salamandridae > Pleurodeles > Pleurodeles waltl. Next base: position 413,575,667 of record NC_090437.1, on the reverse strand, counting down.
ACATGACCATTAATATGACCAATTTGGCTCTGCCTTGAGAGACCCAGAAAACAATTTAGGCAGTTCCAAAGTAAAAATTAACATGAACATTAACTCCTCCTCTGAAAACACCAATCACTTACTTTTACTAGACCTAAAATGGTATCTGTGTACTAAACACCTTTCTTTGTATTTGTCAAACAGTTCAAACTGTAAGTTCCTTTCCTATTGTGTTTGGTGAGTTCACAATGCAAACCATTTCTTATTGTAGTTATCAGAGAGCTCACATCATAAAATCATGAAACCCTTTTGTATTGTATTTTCCAGATACTTTAGAATCTAAAGGCTGTTCCTATTGTAATTGTCAAAAACTTCAACAACCCCCCTCTTGTTGTCATGGCATTCACAAAGGAAAACCCCACCCTATCTTATTGGCAAATTGTTCACAGTGCATATGTCAAAGGATTCACAGCGTAAATCCCCTTTGTTTCCTGTTCAGCATGATGTGCACAATGTACAATCCATTCCTGTCATATGAGGCAGAGATTTCACTATGTAAAAACCCCTTTCCGTTGTATTTGAGAAATCTGGTTCAGATGTTCACATGGCAGTTGGACATTACTAGCCTCAGTTTTGTCACCAGGGGTTTTTCACCTCTGATGTCTTGGGCCTCTGTATCCCCAGTGTGGAATCCCTTGTCCTTCATCAAAGCTCTCTCTGGGGACGGTCTCTCACCCTTACCTATGATTATTAATGCCCCTCTCACTCAAGACATCTTCTCAGAAGCCTCAAGACGTGTTATAGCCTCCCACTTCAAAATAATCCTACACTAGAACCTGATGACTTTGTCAACTATTGTCCATTTGCTCAACTAACATTCTTCGGGGACATCATTTAAAAAGTAGTCTATGTTCCACTCCAATATCACATCATTGCTAACTATCTCTTTCACAACTACTAGTCTGGCTTCAGATCACACAGCAACATGGAGACCGCTACCTTAGACATCATAGAAAATGCCCTCTTGACCACAGTTGAAGATGATTACTGCCTCCTGATATTGCTGGAACTCTCCACTGACTTTGACACAGTTGATCATCCCACCCTCATACACACCCTGCAATCATGAACGGGATTTACCAGCAATTTAGTTCATTGTTCTCCTCCTACCTTACTAACTAACACAAGCCTGTTCACATGGGCAACTCCAAGCCCCTGAAGATCCCTATACCTTCTGGAATTCTCTGAATTTCATACTGTTTCCTGTCATTTACAACCTCTACATTGAGTCACTTGGTGCTCTACTCTCAGATTACAGCATTAAGATTCACTAATATGCCAATGATATACAATTCTACATGAAAGTCTCCTTTGCTTCAGACATCCAGTGCCTGATACACTGACTGCACATCATCAAGACCCTACCTGAAGGTCAACCCAACTAGGACAGAATTCCTAATTTTTGCCAAGAACAAGAAAACAAGAAACGGGAAGAGGACAAATCTGGCTCAATGGCATGGACCTTGACAGCTTCAAACTCAGATTTCCACTGGAGGCCAACTGACTTTGGCTCATTATGGACAACAACATCAACCACAAATAGCACATTGCCAAAAGGGAAGGACTGTACCAACTCTCTCTTTTAAAGAAAGTGAAATAATTTATTCCAGCAAGAGACTCCAGACCTGCTGTTCAAGTACTCATACTCGCAGATTTGGATGATAGTAACACCCTGCTCCATGGCCTACCAGTGCTCCACAATGGAAAACCTCAAGGTCATACTACCTGCCCCAACATGTCTCATCCAGTGCCTGAGCAAATATGATCATATCACCCCTGTCTGAAGGAACTCCATAGGGTCCCCTTTGCCTGCCGGCATCTTCTTCAAAACCAGCTGCATCATTTACAAATACATATCAACCAGCACCCACACCTATCAAGCAGACAAGCTCTCCATCTATGATGGTTCTTTGCACACTCACAACCAAGACACCACCATACTGCTAACTAAGAAGTGTAACAAAAAAAAAAAAAACAAGCAGCAGGCCTTTTCCATTTCTGCACCCAGGATGTGGAACAACATCCCCATATCCATTAGGTCTGCCCCAACACTTCAACAATTTAGGAAAATGTTGAAGGCTCACCTCTTTACAGACCACAACATCCAAATGTTTTACGAGTCCACACTCCAGCTACCTCTTCTGTCACTCATTTTCTTTATGCTTGTCTTTGGCCGGTGCAGCACTCCACTGCCTTTTGTCTAGATTTGCACCATGGAAATATCAATATTTACAAACATAATGCTAAAATCAGCAATGCCCCTTTATGGAACTATGTGAAACAATGGAGCTTTTTACAATTGAAAGGTTTATGCATTGACAAGTCATTCACACTGCAAACCTTTATCAACACATTTATTAATCACTAAAACAAGAGTGTTGGTTTTAACACGAACATAGAGAAGAACTTTTTGTCTCCACAAAAGGGACATACAAAAAACAATTTAGGCAGGCCCAAAGTAAACATTAACATAGACTCTCTGACTATTGTGGTCAGACCTAAAAAGGGACGCATGTACTAAACCACTTCCTTTTACATTTGTGAAAGTTCACAGTGTAAAACCCATTTCTATTGTGTTTGTCAGGAAACTCACAACATAAACCCTCTTCCTGTTGCATTTGTTCAAAATTTAAAGCCCTGCATATGTTGTTTGGAAATGTGTTGATCTCAATGTAAAACCCCTCCTATAATATTTGTCAAAGACTTCACAATGTGTACCCTCTTCCTACTGTATTGGCCACATGGCTGCACCATGCAAACCTCTTCCTAGTTACCCGACCAGGAGTTTGACTTAAAAATGTATTTTTAGTTGTGAGCAATCACGCCACTCCTTAGGCGAACATCTTTTTTTTTCAATCAAATGCTTGGATATAAGATCAATATCTCAGCAACGCAATTCAATAGACCTCTATTAATACTGTTTCTTACAGCTCTTTTTGCTGGTGATCACACAGGCCCAGGAAGACAGCTGTGCCATTAAGCCAGGCCCAAACACCAATGAAATTCCAAAAATCAAGGTTTGTCAGAGGGGTTTCACAATAAACATTTCAGGCCTTATGCCTTTGTTATACTTTTTCATAATATCAAACCCTTGCATCTGACATAGCTTTTTAGGAAAAAAGCAATGAGGCCTACTGACACGATCATTGGCATGTTCCAAAAGCCAACTGTAGTGAACATAATCTGTGCAATACAAGCACACTTTTTCAACTAAAGCACCAACGTCTGCCCATTCAAATAACATAGGCAGAAAGATAAACATGAGGTCTCTCAATCATGGGTTTTAAAGATATGTTTCTGTTAATCGCATAAAGTGAGTGGCAGCTACGCTGTAAAAAAACCTAAACAGCAATTGACCTTGTTCCTTCAGAGTGAGCTATCATGATTCACACCAATAGGTGGCATCAAAAACTGTATTTTGTCTTTCACAAACAAACAAGCTTACCTTGTTATGAGCTGCTCTTAGGATTACAAACAAAAGCGGGGCTCCTCTCCACAATATTTTTTGTTCTGGCCCCTCAGAATCTTTTCACAAGCATGGACAAACATCTACACACCAAACATACAAGTAACAATCACCAGAGGAGTACCTGAAGAGATACCCTTTCTTTTGTATGTTAAATATACTCACTTGGCCTCATTGCTTTTCTTTCCACACACCCAAAACCACTTCATCACTTTTCACTTAGGTCTGTACTATACAAGTGAATGTACATATACACTTAAATATATACATGTGTGTGTGTGTGTGTATATATCGTTCCTTGAGAGAAGGGTATATAAGGACTTTGCAGAGCGGCCAATCCTGCACACAGGTGTTCATGCAGACGCCACTCCCTCATGAAACCCTACTATGCACAGCCTTCGTCCTGTACAGAGGTCTTTGCAGCGAGGCCAGACCCTCACCAAACAATAGTACTCACCACCTTTGTCCTGTACACAGGCATTCACATACAGACATCAGTCCCTCACCAAATTCTACCATGCACAGCCTTTGCCCTATACAAAAGTCTTCACAGACAGTACAGTCCCTCACCAAACCCTACTACACACACAGCCTTCTCCCTGTGCAGAGATCTTCGTGAAGACGTCAATCACTCACCAAATCCTACTATGCACAGTCTGTGCTGTATGTATGGAATGTGTGTACAGCCCACTCCCTCCAGACATCTAAGCCTCACTATGAGGGAAGCCCCTACTACACACAGCCTGAGTTCTCTCTGCAGCTCTTGCCAGACAACCCACTTCATCCCCATACTCAGACTTACTTATATAGCAATAGCCCACTAGTTAGATATGCAGGTAATATTTTACCTTATGTTACAAAGGTAACATAGCCTGGCAGCCCACAAGGAGGCCACCCGCAAGCACCACCAGCTAATCCGACTTGCCAAACGTTCCCACTTCACAGAACGCCTGAACAACAACGCACACGACAGCAAAGAACTCTTCTGCATCGTGAAAGAGCTCTCCAATCCCAGCGCCAACGACATCCCACCATCCCAAGAACTATGCAACGCCCTGTCCACCTTCTTCTATCAGAAGATCACCGACATCCACGACAGCCTCAACACCACGCCTCCGTCAGACCCCACCCCCGACAACTCCATCTGCACCAACCGCTACACAGCCTGGACCCACGTAGACGACGCTGAAACTTGCAAGATCATGAACTCCATCCACTCAGGATCCCATTCAGACCCATGCCCCCACCACGTCTACAACAAAGCCGACTCTACCATCGCCCCCCAACTTCGAAAGGTCATCAACTTATCCTTTGAAACCGTGACTTTCCCGGACAGCTGGAAGCACGCCGAAATCCACGCCCTCCTCAAGAAACCCAAGGCAGACCCCAACGACCTCAAAAACTTCCGCCCGATCTCCCTCCTCCCCTTCCCGGTGAAGGTCATCGAGAAGATCGTCAACGCTCAGCTCACCCACCACCTCGAGGACAACTCCATCCTGGACCCCTCCCAGTCCGGTTTCAGACGCAACCACAGCACCGAGACTGCTCTCCTCGCCACCACAGAGGACATCAGACAGCAAATGGACAACGGCGAAACATCAGCCCTCATCCTCCTGGACCTTTCCGCAGGCTTCGACACGGTTTGCCACCGCACCCTACTAACACGCCTCCACAAAGCCGGAATACAAGAAAAAGCCCTCAACTGGATCTCCTCGTTTCTCTCCGGCAGAACCCAGAGAGTCCGACTCCCACCCTTCCGCTCCGAAGCCACCAACATCATCTGCGGCATACCCCAAGGCTCCTCTCTAAGCCCAACGCAGTTCAACATCTACATGGCCCCCCTCGCACAACTGGCCCGTCAGCACAACCTCAACATTCTCTCCTACGCCGACGACACCCAGCTCATCCTCTCCCTCACCAAAGACCCACACACCGCCAAAGCCAACCTCCACGAGGGATTGAAGTCCATCGCCAAGTGGATGAGAAACAGCAGCTTGAAGTTGAACTCCCACATGACGGAGGTCTTCATCCTCGGACACACCCCCTCAGCCTGGCATGACTCCTGGTGGCCCACCGCGCTGGGACCCCCTCCAACGCCAACCAACCACGCACGCAACCTGGGTTTCGTCCTCGACTCCGCCCTCACCATGTCCAGGCAGGTCAGCGCAGTTTCCTCCTCCTGCTACAACACCCTCCGCATGCTCCGTAGAATCTACAAATGGATCCCGACGGATACCAGAAAAACGGTGACCCAGGCTCTCGTCAGCAGTAGACTAGACTACGGCAATGCACTCTACACAGGCATCCCAGCGAAAGACATCTGACGTCTCCAACGCATCCAAAACGCCTCCGCCCGACTGATCCTCGACGCACCCCGCCGATGCCACATCTCCCACCACCTGAAAGACCTCCACTGGCTCCCCGTGGACAAGAGGATCACCTTCAAGCTCCTCACCCACGCTCACAAGGCACTCCACATAACCGGACCAGCCTACTTGAACAACAGACTCAACTTCTACACCCCCTCCTGCCAACTCCGCTCCGCCAACCTCGCCCTCGCCGTCGTTCCCCGCTTCCAACGCAAGACCTCCGGCGGCAGATCCTTCTCCTACCTCACCGCCAAGACCTGGAACACCATCCCGACCCCCCTGCGACAGACCCAGGACCTTCTCACCTTCAGGAGACTCCTCAAAAGCTGGCTCTTCAACCAGTAGCAGCAGGCCTCTCCCCCCCCCCTCAGCGCCTTGAAACCCTAATGGGTACGTAGTGCGCTCTATAAATCTTGTGATTGATTTATTGAAAAAACACAAAAAACTCACTGACAAAACCAATGGTTAAAGTGACGTTCTAAACAGGGGTGTTAACAACTTGCTGTTTTACATTAAAAAGCACCCTAGAAATTGACAGAAGAGCAAAGATTAAAGTGACATATTAGTTAGGTGTGGTTGTGACAAACATGTAAATTCTCTGGAAAAAAATGGTAAATTATACTTAGGTTAAAATGTCTATAAAAACCTACAATTTTATACTAACAAAACATTGAAAATCACAAGTTTTAGTTTAATGAGTTAACTATAACTTGCACTCCACCATGCACTTCTTATGATCTCACATTTATATCACTCATGACATGTTCATTTACATCAGTGATGGTGTCACAGATGATATCTCAAATGATGTTATTAATGCCATCACTGATGCCATCACTGATGATGTCATCCAGCATACTGATATTCAATTTACTCTACGATCCAGTACAGCCTTTGAACTATGTAAATAAGTATTAAGAGTCGCAGAATCATGTAAAGCATACATTTCATGAATGTAAGAAAGTGCCTTTTTTGTCTAATCGCCACCCCCAGCCCCACAAGGCATGGTGCTAATTTTGAAAAAGAAGAACATGTTCCTTTTGTGTTTTTCATGCCCTGACAGTGAAAACTCACAATTGTCATTTTCACAGTAGCAAAGCTTGTTGTCCCATGGGCTGGGGTTGGGTTACACTAGCCCAACTGCTAACTTCCAATTCCACCAAATATAATACTTCAAGGTATCAAGTTAATTGCTACATTAAACCCGACTTAATGCTGAAGTTGGATTTAAGTAACTTAGGGGCATATTTATACTCTGTTTGCGCTGAATGTGCGTCAAACATTTTGACGCACAATCGGCGCAAACCCTGCCCCATATTTATACTTTGACGTCCGACCCCGCGGGTGTCAAAATTCCACCATGTGCGTCATTGTACCACATGCAGTGTCTCTCTCTCTGTTCAGCCGTCAAAGACCTGGGACTTGTATACGTGGATAAAAAGCTGCATTAGCATATCTACACTACAGTGGTACCTTATAGCAGATTAACTTCTAAAAAGGCTGTGCATTCTGTGAATCTTTCACACTTGGGAACGGTACAATCGGAGTCGAAAGATAAATAAGTACAGTGCTGCTGCGTACAATTTGGCTAATTTAAGCCTGGAAAAGGGAAATTAATTCTTAAAGAGTACAGGAAAATAAGCCTTGATGAAGTCCCATTTGGGACGAAACACGTGTCGGCTGAATTGGATCATTAATCCACAAATTGATCTTCTACATCGGGTTTAATTGGATCATCAATCTACACATTGATTTTCTACATTTGATGATAAGAACTTTCAGTGCTACAATTCAACGATTTGGACATTTTTTATTTGCTTTATGGACTCACTGGAGCATGATGCTTTGACGTTATAGTTGCTGCAATACGTTGGGCTTTGATTAGGCCAGAGGTTTTGGGTCAATTGTGGGTTATTTATGTTTGTTTTTGACTTAGTCATGGTATATATGTTTTTTTGTTTTTTTGTTCCTTACAATTCTTCTGTTATATATGTATAATACATTTGTATTTTTTTTTATAAAAAGCACAATTGTAATAGTACAGTTTCTGATACATCACACACCATTGCCATATACATATGTTCTCTTTTCTTCTTGATTACATTATGGTTATGTACTAAACTTTTCAGCAGAATTTGCGTTAATTATATGCAAGGTAGGCGTTCCCTTCCAAAAAATGACTTTAAGGCCTGTGCCCCATATTTATACTCTGCCTCATTTTGACGCACAGGAGGGGGTGGGCCTTAAAAAAACGACGCATAGCCTGATGGGTGCCGTTTTTTAACGTCTGGGTCAGGGCAGGCGTTAAGGGACCTGTGGGCTCGGAAGGAGCCCAGAGGTGCCCTCCCCTGCCCCCAGGGACACCCCCTGCCACCCTTGCCCACCCCAGGGGGACACCCAAGGATGGAGGGACCCATCCCAGGGAAGTTGAGGTAAGTTGGGGGTAAGTATTTTTTTTCGTTTTTTTAAAGTGTCATAGGGGGGCCAGATTTGGGCCCCCCTACATGCCACTATGCCCAATGACCATGCCCAGGGGACATAAGTCCCCTGGGCATGGCCGTTGGGCAAGGGGGCATGACTCCTGTCTTTGCTAAGACAGGAGTCATGTCAATGGAGGTTGGGCATCAAAAAAAAATTCGCAAATCCGGTTTGAGGCCTGAATTTTGCCTCAGACCTGACCTGCCCCATTTTGTGACGCACAACCCCCATTTTCCCATACGCCGGCGCTGCCTGGTGTGAGTCATTTTTTTTGGCGCACACCAGTCCGCAGCGCCGGCTAATGTCATTCCATAAATAAGGCGCCCGCATGGCATGTTGGAATGGCGTTAGCCGGCGGTAAAATTTTTGACGCACAACTGCGTTGGCGCAGTTGTGCGTCAAAAAGTATAAATATGGGCCTTAATATCAAGGTGACTTTGCAAAGTCACAATTTTCTTGCCCCAAAGTTCGAGTAGCTGTTTCTGACTAAGTACTGCAGTTGTCATCTAAGATATCCTGCTGCCCACCTGTCAGGAGGTCTGATGGGCTTTCAGGAAAGGGAACACATTGTCTGCTGGAGGGTGGAGGTGTGACCTCCTCCTGACAGGATGACCCAAGTATGGTGGCCTGAGACAACCCAGCTTCATAGAGGCTACAGTCTCTGACAGCCAATTGTGAGTAAGACTGTATCCTGCCCTGTCCTATGTTGAGGTAGACATGCTGGCATTTCCCTTCAAATGAGGAAAACCCTTTGCAGAACAGGAAGGGTGGCTCATCATGCTACACATACCTCAGGAATGTGCCCATAGCTCTGACCCATAGAAGAAGGGTCCGAACATTTTGAATTTGGGCAGAGGGATGCAGTGTGGGGTTGTTTAATGCCAACTCCACAGAACGTGATGAAAGAGTAGGTTTGATTAGCCCTTGAAAATGTTGTCCCATTCGGTTAGGGAGTCCTTCCCACCTACAAACTCGACATTGGCATAAGAGTGGCACCCCTGGGTACCAGCCTCGCAGCCCTGCTGGATTTAGAAAGAACAGAAAAAGGACTGCACCTGCTTAACCTGTGGACTTCAGAAAGGAAGGCTGCACCAAGAAAGACTGCATCTGCTGAACCACAACAGAACTTAATAAATGGCTGCTCCTACTGTTGAACTGTCACAAGAGACCCAAGGGCTGCACCTGCTCCGACTTGTGCCAGGGACCACTGATTGGACTCCAAGGGATAGTTGGCTAGCCTCCTGTAAAGTCCCAGGGACACAAATCTGAAGAAGCCTGCACCTGCAAGTGCCGGCTGACCAGTTGCTAATGGACTTGCCCTGGGTTCCACTATTGTAGCTCATAAGATTGAGTCCTAACCCCCAAGAGGTGCCTTCCAGATCCTGGACACTTGGCTGGTGCTAGAGTGCACTCTTTTTCCATCAAGACTGCAACTTGAGACCCTAAAATAAAAAATAGCATTTTCTGGGCACAGAGTCCAAGGCTCATAGACTTCTACTACTGATTTGTAGGTAACCTCTAACACCACAGAGAACGAAGACTTTCACCAGACCCCTAAACTTCACCTGTCTGCTGACGTCAAACCCAACCCCAGACTCAAGATGTAGAGGATCCGACTGATAAGCCCACCAACAAGAAATAGAATCGGAAAAGTTGCTTTTAATTGTGAAGGTAAAGTCTTAATCGGGATGAGCCCAGCACGTGCATTTGACCCCGTGCTCTATCATGGTGGGCTTAAACTCTTACTTTGTCCCAGACCCTTGCATTCAAGACTCATAGACTACTGCTACAAGTAAAAAGCTTGTCAAACTTTTTCAAACTTTTTGGAGTGAATTGCAGATTTATGAGAATCTTGTGAAAATCATAACTTTGATTTTCTTCATCAGATATTTGTTGTTTTCATGTCTATTTGAAGAATAAAAATGTATACTATTTTTATAAACTGGAGTGTGATTTGTGTTGTGTTGGGTTCCTTTTTTATTGGCTGTTTTGGTACTGATAACTGCTTTACACTTGTACTCCTGTGGGTTAAGCTTGATTGAACTGTGCCACAGATATCCAGGACTGAGCTAAAGCTTAATTTAAAGAAACCTAACTGGGCCTGGTACAGAATAGCGACATTATTACTTGGTGAGGTCTCACAACCACCCTCACTAATATTCCACTTTCTCACAATAAACATATGTGCTTATATTGAATAATAATTAGACTGTAGTCTACTCCTAGACACACAGGTCCTATTGGGTGGACAATTCCCTACTATGAACATCCTTCTCAATGTGCAAAGATTTTTTATGGAAAGCCTGCTATCTCAAGACACCCAAGGCCCATTATGTGCCCAAGCCCCTACCACACACAACCTTCACTCTGTGCAAAACTCTTCACGGAAAGCCTACACTCTGCACTAAGTACAGTCGACGTCCTGGGCAGAGATCTTTATGGAGAGGCCGCTCCTTCCAGGCACCAAAATAGCATTAGGTGGCTAACCCCCTACTACGCATAGCCTTCACCCTCTGCATAGCTCTTCACAAAGAGCTCAGTCCCTACAGAAAACAAAGCCCCATTACATGGCCAAGCACCTACTACGCACAGCTGTCACCCTGTGCACAACATTTTAAGTAGGTCCCACTACCAACACCATTTTTATGACTGTTAGGAAAAAACTTTGCCTCTGCACCAATGCCATATGATAAATGCAGGCACGAAGCTAAAGTAGCTGTCAGGAGGCTAAATGACTGTGCATTATATACAGGTGGCACACAATTAGCTCATACCCTGGTGTAACCCCTTGGAAGGGGAAATGAGGATCCTATAGCCCCCTCACCCACTAGACATATGCCTGTTATGTGCAGGCACTTACTGTACCAGTCAGCTGGGCATCACTCTCCCTCTTTGAAATGTTGCCAAGTTTCCACCTGCACAGTGAAAAGCATATCAATGGCTTTAAACAACTGGGCTGCTTTCACTAATGTGCTGCCGCATGCAGGAACAAGTTCATGGCTATGCTGGGAACACTGCACTAATTGTGACTGTGAACACTGAGGCCCGTATTTATACTTTTTGACGCTAAACTGTGCTAACGCAGTTTAGCGTCAAAAAAGTTTAGCGCCGGCTAGCGCCATTCTGAAGCGCCATGCGGGCGCCGTATTTATTGAATGGCGTTAGCCGGCGCTAGCAGACCGGCGCTGCCTGGTGTGCGTGGAAAAAAACCACGTACACCAGGCAGCGCCGGCGTTGGGAAAAATGGCGTTAGGGCGTCTTAAAATGGGGCAAGTCAGGTTGAGGCAAAAAAATCGCCACCACCCGATTTGTGCCATTTTTAACGACGCCCAGATGCCATTTACATGACTCCTGTCTTAGTAAAGACAGGAGTCATGGCCCCTTGCCCAATGGCCATGCCCAGGGGACTTATGTCCCCTGGGCATGGTCATTGGGCATTGTGGCATGTAGGGGGGCACAAATCAGGCCCCCCTATGCCCAAAAAAAATATTAAAAAAAAAAAATGATACTTACCTGAACTTACCTGAATGTCCCTGGGATGGGTCCCTCCATCCATGGGTGTCCTCCTGGGGTGGGCAAGGGTGGCAGGGGGGGTCCCTGGGGGCATGGGAGGGCAGCTGTGGGCTCATTTTGAGCCCACAGGTCCCTTAACGCCTGCCCTGACCCAGGCGTTAAAAAGAGGCGCAAATGCGGGGTTTTTTGCCCCGCCCACTCCCGGGCGTGATTTTTGCCCGGGAGTATAAATACGACGCATTTGCGTCGCAGTCATTTTTTTAGACGGGAACGCCTACCTTGCATCTCATTAACGCAAGGAAGGCGTTCACGCAAAAAAATGACGCTCATTCCTCATACTTTGGCGCTAGACGCGTCTAACGCCAAAGTATAAATATGGCGTTAGTTTTGCGCCGAATTTGCGTCGAAAAAAACGACGCTAATTCGGCGCAAACGGAGTACAAATATGCCCCTGACTTTGGCTGCCTTTATGCACCCATTTAAATGTGCGATGCCAAGAAGACAAGGGCACTGCCTCATATTTGTGATATGGGACCATAATCCAATCCTAGATGTTCATTTAACAAATCTGTGAATTCTGGGAATTGTAGTACTGGTTATCATCAATTGAACGTATTGGCTAAAGTTTTAGATTTAGCGTTAGTTTGCAGAATGAAAAGGTGAAACGGAATATGATGTCCCCAATGCCATCCATTCATCCATTTTTGTGGAAACTGCAGACACAGAGCTGGGACTAAAACACTCTTTGAATAAAGGCTGAATACAGAGCACAAGTGTTCTGTTTTCAATTTGAAGGTTGCAAGAAGTACTGCTACTTTAAAATATACTTCAGTTTAAATACCCATCTTTGTAAATTACATCTCCAGCGTGAAGCTGTCACTACAGCACTTAGGCGGTCAATAAATATGCCCTTATCTTAAAATATGAAACAAAACCTTTCACAAACGCAATCGTACAGTGCACTAACCTGGTAAACATGAAAAGGAAATGTGATTCTGGTACTCACAGACAGATGCGGCTGAGACTTGCTTGAAACGGATTTCTTCGGAGACGCTACAAGTCTTACAAGAGACCCCGCCCAAGAGACCCTGCACAACAGTTGTCTGCCCCTGCTGTGATGAGCTCAGCCTTGCAATCACTCCCCCCCCCCCCCCCCCCACCCTCCCGTGCGTTTTCCTAATTTATTATTGGTATGATTCTATTTCAAGTGACGCACGACAAATCGGATTGCGTTAACTCTTTGATGACCGCACCTTTCTGCACAAGACTCGCAGAAACTGGTTGAAAACCAGTGGTGGCTCTCAAGTGCCAAGGCTGGCTGTTTTTGAAGCACACTTCCTGACTGAAAAAAACATGTGAACATGGGGGAGCCGGCATAGCCCGTCACCCCCAGAGTCGTTTGGCAGGTCGCAGGTTGATGCAATAGGAGAGTACGCCTGCCACGAATGGCTTCGGCGTCCGCATGTTTGGGAGTGGACTTTGTGGGTGTTTTGTGACGTGCTCAGTGTAAGGTTTTTGATTTGGCCTTTTCCTGGGCAGGCTGATTAGCAGTTGGGTCGTTAGGAGGTAGGCTTGTGCTGTCGTTTTTTCTTTAAAGGAATAGTTACAGAATGAAGAGATGTTTCTGGCGGATGTTGCAGAAGCGGACCACAGCCTATGTTCACAGTTCCACCTGTAGACTTTTCCCAATGGTCAGCGGCCCCCAGCTTTGGCAAGTGTTCCCTGTCATGTCCATGTTATCATTCGCCCTACTTGCTGGACGTATGACAAGGCCCTTGAAAATGCACTTAGCTCACATATTGGAGAATAGGAGATTTCATTATATAACGTCCAGTCCTTGACATTTTGAGCGTTTTTTGCTCTGATTTTTGGAGATCAAAACACAGAAATAGCACTACATTCTGAACACAGAAACAGACGGTGGAGTTCCAGAAGCAAGAAAATCTGGCAGCCTGAACAGCCTCATGCACGGGATGACTGGGTGGGGTGGGGGAGGTTCAGGGCAGCGCTAGACTGGGAACTCACAGCAAACCCTGGCAAATTGTGTCAGATCAGCCCCTATAGGGTGCATAGCGAGGGGGCCTGAGTAGTACGAGAACATTTGGAAAAAAAAAGACAAACATGGTGCATTCTACAACACACTTTTCATTATATGTTCAATTGTATTTGTTTGTAGAGCGTGACCTTATAGTGCATCAGGATATGGCAATCTTTATTGGGGCACTTCAATGATTCCCTCACCATCACCCTCTAACAGTGCTTCTCATTTCTCCATAGCCCCTCTCTCACATGTATGTTATTTGTTTTATACCGCCTCGTTTACATGCAGAAGACAATTAATCATACATGTGTGAATGAGTGTATAGGAAATGTTACATAAGCAAAGGGGACTACAAAGTGTAGGATTCACATATCGTCCATTCAAGTAGGCAATTTTTTAAGAGTGCTTGGTCTGGGGAAGCATAAACGCAGGATTCAGAACATAACATAGTGGTTAGGGTTGACTCTACTAATAACAACTAATTTCTACCGAAGCAAACTCCTTTTTAGAAAAATTAGAATAATCAAAGATTGGGGAAAAAACAGAACTTTCTAACCTGTACTGTGCAATTTGTATGCAGCTCTTTGATGAAAGTTCATAGCTCACTGTGCTAGGGTATGATTGTAATTTATGCACTGCACAATGACAAAAGGATCTTTGGCAAAAGCAATATCCCATTGAGCATTGCACATAAAATATTGCTCTGTGATCTGCATAGTACACGTTCTTTGCAGCAGATATATTAACCCTCTGCGCTACCTTACATGAGTCAAAACTGCCAGTAGACAAAAAATCTCTCTCCAGCAGGTACATTAATCAGCATCTTTGCCTTACCACTTTTTTTGTTGCCTGAAAACTGTTGGACATACAAGGAACTCGGCAGTGCAGTGTTTTAAAACTGCTGCACTACTGTTACAAAATCACCCCCACCCCCAGTAACAAAAGCGGCACCCATCCTTCCAGCTTTCCTGAGAAACACCCAGCCAGGCCTTGATTCGGGGTGTCTGGACAGTAGGGCAGTTGGCGAGTGAGGTGACGGCAGCCTTGTTAGCCTGCTGCCTCCCCAATCTCTCTCATGCCGCGGTTTAGAAGAAGTGAGTAATCCTGTCTCTTCAGGTTGTCTAGGGTAGAGCCACCCTTACGTAAACAAAAGCCCTGGAGTAGCAGGGTAGACGTAAAGGGCCCTCCGAGGGTAAGCACTGTGTAAAGGGCAACCAAGAATGGCAAAGGTAGGTCAGGTGAGCAGTGACAGGGCAGAGGTGCCCTGTACTGAAGGAAGCCCTCAGCCAAGTGCTGCCAGAGGGAACAGCTGTGTTCTGGCACCTTGCCTTGGCATCCCACTGATAGAAGGGCAGTGGGTTCTCACTAGATACCAAGAGGAGAGCAGGCTGGGCTCTTTTATATGGGAATTTTCTGTCAATGGCCGAGAAAATTGGGCCAAACGGTCCCTGGCAGCATCAACTGTCATCACATGGAGGTGACTTGGGTTGAATTTGTGATGAGCCGTCCCAAGAAACATACAATGACTTAGAAGGGTAGACATGAGGAATGGCGTGATCGACTTGAAAACTGGCGAACCAACCAAGAGTCACATCCCAGCAGGAATTCAGGTTATTAGGACAACCTTCTTGGTTAAGTTTTATTTCTGGTGCTGTCAGGTTCTAGTGTTAGTGAGATTTAGGGGTTATGGAGGCCTGCGGAGGGATGTCAGTTTAGGGCATGAATGTCTTCAGATGATAGTCAGACAGAGCGAACCAGTTCAGAAATGGTGGGGTGTTTGGGTTGAAGAGTTCCGGTGGTAAGAAGATTGGTTTTGGCCCTTTCCCTTTGCAGATGGATTACAGAAGACCTACCAAGGAATATGCTTGTCCATGAGGAAGGGAGACAGGTGATGAGTAGCCAGCCAACTACTAAGTGTGTTGAGAAAATGCCTGATGTCGGCGGCTTGCCATAGAAAACCTTCAGGACACATTTATTCAGTATCCGGGCAGCGACCGAGAGTTCTGACATGGACATGGGCCTGGGCAGGGATTCAGAGCCAAGAGGTGTTTGATTTGTTTAGATGGTGGGAGGAGTTCTAGGTGATTTAGTATTAGCGTTACATTGTACATGGGCATTGTTAAGTTTCACGACGCTTGCCAGAGGTATTTTAGCATGAGATTTGTTCTGCGTCCGCAGTATAGCGACTTTTACAGAAACCAAAGCGAGTATGTGTTCTGTCTACTACACATAGCTTGAGGTGTTGTTGTGCTGTTAGTATCCAGCGGGTCCATTGAGAACAATACTAGAGGTGCAGTAGAAAGCAGCAGCAGCTTCTCTAATCCAATGCTGCCCTCTTGTGGCATTTTATTTTCTCCCGCTGAAGTTACTTTGTGAAGAAATTCTACAGTGTTAATTAATACAAAATCGAAGAACAGTCGCAGCAAACCAATTTATGGACAAGTCATGTTCTAGATACAGAGGATGTTAAATACATTTCACCTAACTGAATCAATTGTATATTCTCATTTTTGTATATGTTAAAGTAAATTAACAAATACATGAACTAACTCTAGCCATTTTGTGGCATAATAAGTTCATTGCGTGTGTTTGTCACCAATAGGTGGTTTAATCATATGCCTAAGCACTTAAAAGCCATTACGAACAAAGACAATAGATATACTATGGCTAGACATTGTGCACTATCACATGATTCAAATTCAAACAGACATCATACTTTGGAATTGACAAGCTTCCCAGAAACAACAGAGAGGGAATAGAAACAGAGAAATAGCATTATGAAAACTCGAGTCGCGATATATTTTTGATTTAGAGACTTGAACCGGAAGGTCTTAATATTGGTGAAGATCGCATTGTATTTTTACCAATGTAATTATACCTGCTGGGGTGAAATTGATCAATCATATGAAGACAGATATTAGGAATGAGAATTTTTGATCAAATGTTATCTCATCACTGTGAGAAAGTAGCCTCTTTCTAGCCTTGTTACCCCCACTTTTGGCCTGTTTGTGAGTGTATGTCAGGGTGTTTTCACTGTCTCACTGGGATCCTGCTAGCCAGGGCCCAGTGCTCATAGTGAAAACCCTATGTTTTCAGTATGTTTGTTATGTGTCACTGGGACCCTGCTAGCCAGGACCCCAGTGCTCATACGTTTGTGGCCTATATGTATGTGTTCCCTGTGTGATGCCTAATTGTCTCACTGAGGCTCTGCTCACCAGAACCTCAGTGGTTATGCTCTCTCTGTACAAATTGTCACTAACAGGCTAGTGACCAATTTCACCAATTCACATTGGCATGCTGGAACACCCTTATAATTCCCTAGTATATGGTACTGAGGTACCCAGGGTATTGGGGTTCCAGGAGATCCCTATGGGCTGCAGCATTTCTTTTGCCACCCATAGGGAGCTCTGACAATTCTAACACAGGCCTGCCATTGCAGCCTGAGTGAAATAACATCCACGTTATTTCACAGCCATTTACCACTGCACTTAAGTAACTTATAAGTCACCTATATGTCTAACCTTTACCTGGTAAAGGTTGGGTGCTAAGTTACTTAGTGTGTGGGCACCCTGGCACTAGCCAAGGTGCCCCCACATTGTTCAGGGCAAATTCCCCGGACTTTGTGAGTGCTGGGACACCATTACACGCGTGCACTACACATAGGTCACTACCTATGTGTAGCTTCACAATGGTAACTCCGAACATGGCCATGTAACATGTCTAAGATCATGGAATTGCCCCCCCCCCAATGCCATCCTGGTATTGGAGAGACAATCCCATGATTCCCCGGGTCTCTAGCACAGACCCGGGTACTGCCAAGCTGCCTTTTCAGGGGTTTCACTGCAGCTGCTGCTGCTGCTGCTGCCAACCCCTCAGACAGGTTTCTGCCCTCCTGGGGTCCAGCCAGGCTTGGCCCAGGAAGGCAGAACAAAGGACTTCCTCAGAGAGAGGGTGTTACACCCTCTCCCTTTGGAAAAAGGTGTTAAGGCAGGGGAGGAGTAGCCTCCTCCAGCCTCTGGAAATGCTTTCATGGGCACGGATGGTGCCCATTTCTGCACAAGCCAGTCTACACCGGTTCAGGGATCCCCCAGCCCTGCTCTGGCGCGAAACTGGACAAAGGAAAGGGGAGTGACCACTCCCCTGACCTGCACCTCCCCTGGGAGGTGCCCAGAGCTCCTCCAGTGTGCTCCAGACCTCTGCCATCTTGGAAACAGAGGTGCTGCTGGCACACTGGACTGCTCTGAGTGGCCAGGGCCAGCAGGTGACGTCAGAGACTCCTTCTGATAGGTTCTTCCAGGTGTTGCTAGCCTATCCTCTCTCCTAGGTAGCCAAACCTCCTTTTCTGGCTATTTAGGGTCTCTGCTTTGGGGATTTCCTTAGATAACGAATGCAAGAGCTCATCAGAGTTCCTCTGCATCTCTCTCTTCACCTTCTGCCAAGGAATCGACTGCTGACCGCGCTGGAAGCCTGCAAAACTGCAACAAAGTAGCAAAGACGACTACTGCGACCTTGTAACGCTGATCCTGCCGCCTTCTCGACTGTTTTCCTGGTGGTGCATGCTGTGGGGGTAATCTGCCTCCTCTCTGCACTAGAAGCTCCAAAGAAATCTCCTGTGGGTCGACGGAATCTTCCCCCTGCAACCGCAGGCACCAAAGAACTGCTTCACCGGTCCTCTGGGTCTCCTCTCAGCACGACGAGCGAGGTCCCTTGAACTCAGCAACTCTGTCCAAGGGACTCCCACAGTCCAGTGACTCTTCAGTTCAAGTTTGGTGGAGGTAAGTCCTTGCCTCCCCACGCTAGACTGCATTGCTGGGAACCGCGTGTTTTGCAGCTACTCCGGCTCCTGTGCACTTTCCGAGGATTTCCTTTGTGCACAGCCAAGCCTGGGTCCCCGGCACTCTAACCTGTATTTCACAACCTCCTGAGTTGTCCTCCGGCGTCATGGGACTCTCTTGTGCAACTTCGGGTGAGCACCGATTCACTCCACTTTGTAGTGCCTGTTCCGGCACTTCTGCGGGTGCTGCTTGCTTCTGAGTGGGCTCTTTGTCTTGCTGGACGCCCCCTCTGTCCCCTCACGCAATTGGTGACATCCTGGTCCCTCCTGGGCCACAGCAGCATCCAAAAACCCTAACCTTAAGCTTTGCAGCTAGCAAGGCTTGTTTGCGGTCTTTCCACGGGAAAACACTTCTGCACGACTCTTCACGACGTGGGACATCCATCATCCAAAGGGGAAGTTTCTAGCCCTTGTCGTTCCTGCAGAATCCTCAGCTTCGCCCAACTGGTGGCAGCTTCTTTGCACCCACAGCTGGCATTTCCTGTGCATCTGCCCACTCCCGACTTGATCGTGACTTTTGGACTTGGTCCCCTTGTTCCACAGGTACTCTCGTCTGGAAATCCATTGTTGTTGCATTGCTGGTGTTGGTCTTTCCTGCAGAATTCCCCTATCACGACTTCTGTGCTCTTTGGGGAACTTAGGTGCACTTTGCACCCACTTTTCAGGGTCTTGGGATGGGCTATTTTTCTAACCCTCACTGTTTCCTTACAGTCCCAGCGACCCTCTACAAGGTCACATAGGTTTGGGGTCCATTCGTGGTTCGCATTCCACTTCTAGAGTATATGTTTTGTGTTGCCCCTATCCCTATGTGCCCCCATTGCATTCTATTGTGACTATACATTGTTTGCACTGTTTTCTATTGCTATTACTGCATATTTTGGTATTGTGTACATATATCTTGTGTATATTTGCTATCCTCATACTGAGGGTACTCACTGAGATACTTTGGCATATTGTCATAAAAATAAAGTACCTTTATTTTTAGTATATCTGTGTATTGTGTTTTCTTATGATATTGTGCAGGTGACACTAGTGGTACTGTAGGAGCTTCACTCGTCTCCTAGTTCAGCCTAAGCTGCTCTGCTAAGCTACCATTTTCTATCAGCCTAAGCTGCTAGACACCCCTCTACACTAATAAGGGATACCTGGGCCTGGTGCAAGGTGTAAGTACCCCTTGGTACTCACTACAAGCCAGTCCAGCCTCCTACATTGGTTGTGCAGCGGTGGGATAAGTACTTTGCAACTACTTACCACTTTGTCATATTGTACTTTTCATAAGAGAAAAATATACAAAACAAGTTCAGTGTATGTACACCTAACCAAAAAGTTTTGCTTTTCTTCTCTCACTTCTTTGCTAAGTGCTGAAAAGTACCTCTAAACTTTCAAAAAGTTCTCAAAAAGTTTAAAAAGTTTTTTTTCTGTTCCTTAAAAAGTTCTGAAAACTTTTTCTTTCTTTTTCTGTCCCTTAAACCTTTTCTATCATGTCTGGTACAGGCCAAACTCTTGATCTGGCCAGTATAGCTTATGACATCCTTAGCTGGAAGGAAGCAAGGAGTCTCTGCTTAGATAGAGGTTTAGGGGTAGGGAAGAATCCCTCAAGACAACTGTTGGTTAATATGCTCATTGAACAAGATAAGACCTTAGGTGGCACTTCTGGTGAGAAATTAGCTGATGGTTCCCAATCTGATCCTGGGACACCCCTAGCAAAAGATTTGGGAGGGAATCTTTCCAACCTGCCCCTTAGCAGGCCACCTAGCATAGCTGGTAAAAATGTAACTTCACATCACAGTAGGAGTGTGACTTCTCTAGGCCAGGCTGTTAGAGTGCCATCTGTTAGGGACAGGTCTCCCTCTGTTCATTCACACCATTCTTCTGTGTCAAGGCATGCCCAACCCACCCTCCCTGAAGACAGAATGTTAGAAAGGGAACTCAATAGATTGAGAGTGGAAGAGTCCAGGCTGAAGCTGAAAAAGCAACAGCTGGATCTAGACAGGGAAGCATTTGATTTAGAAAAAGAAAGACAGAGGTTGGGGTTTGGACCCCATGGTGGCAGCAGCAGTATTCCCAATAGTCATCCTGTAAAAGAGCATGATTCTAGGAACCTGCACAAGATAGTTCCGCCTTACAAGGAGGGGGATGACATTAACAAGTGGTTTGCTGCACTTGAGAGGGCCTGTGTTGTACAGGAGGTCCCTCAAAGGCAGTCGGCTGCTATCCTATGGCTATCTTTCAGTGGAAAGGGTAGGGATGGGCTCCTTACTGTAAAGGAAAGTGATGCCAATAATTTTACAGTTCTTAAGAATGCACTCCTAGATGGTTATGGCTTAACCACTGAACAGTACAGGATCAGGTTCAGAGAAACCAAAAAGGAGTCTTCACAAGACTGGG
Organism: Pleurodeles waltl; assembly: GCF_031143425.1. Classification (NCBI taxonomy): domain Eukaryota; kingdom Metazoa; phylum Chordata; class Amphibia; order Caudata; family Salamandridae; genus Pleurodeles; species Pleurodeles waltl. The sequence goes on along the minus strand of NC_090437.1, from coordinate 413,554,539 downwards.
TAGACTTTGTTGACCATTCAGTGAAGGCCTTGGAGGGGTGGTTACATGGCAGTAAAGTTTCTGACTATGAAAGCCTGTATAACTTAATCCTGAGAGAGTATATTCTTAATAATTGTGTGTCTGATTTGTTGCACCAGTATCTAGTGGACTCAGATCTGACCTCTCCCCAAGAATTGGGAAAGAAGGCAGACAAATGGTTCAGAACAAAAGTGAACAGAAAAGTTCATACAGGTGGTGACAAGGATGGCAAGAAGAAAGATGGTGAGAAATCTCAAGATAAGCATGGGGATAAGGGTAAAACCAAAGATCCTTCTTCAAATCTTGAACACTCTTCAGGGGGTGGGGATAAAACAAATTCTTCCTCTTCTTCTCAACCCACACACATTAAAAAGCCTTGGTGCTTTGTGTGTAAAAACAGAGGCCATAGACCAGGGGATAAGTCCTGTCCAGGTAAACCCCCTGAGCCTACCACCACTAATACGTCAAGCTCTAGTGCCCCTAGCAGTAGTGGTACTAGTGGTGGGACTGCTGGCAACAGTCAAGCAAAGGGTGTAGTTGGGTTCACTTATGGGTCCATCATAGAAACTGGGGTAGTCAGTCCCAAGACAGTTTCTGTCACACCTAGTGGCATTGGCCTTGCCACACTGGCTGCTTGTCCCCTTACAATGGATAAGTACAGGCAGACAGTTTAAATAAATGGTGTTGAGGCCTTGGCCTACAGGGACACAGGTGCCAGTATCACTTTGGTGACTGAAAACCTAGTGGCTCCTGAACAACACATCATTGGACAACAGTATAATATTATTGATGTCCATAACTCCACTAAGTTTCTTCCCTTAGCTATAATTCAGTTTAGTTGGGGTGGAGTTACTGGCCTTAAGCAGGTGGTGGTATCACCTAGCTTACCTGTAGACTGTCTCTTAAGTAATGACCTAGAGGCCTCAGGTTGGGCTGATGTAGAGTTTTATGCCCATGCAGCCATGCTGGGCATCCCAGAGGAATTGTTCCCTCTCCTTTCTACTGAAATGAAAAATCAAAGGAGAGAAGGCCTGAAAACTCAGGATCCCTCTCCATCAACAAGTAAAAAGGGTATCATAGTATCCCCTAACCACCCTGCCATTCAGGATACCATTCCTGTGGTGGGAGAAACCTCTCCTGGGGTGGCACCTGTTCCAAGGGAAACATCAGCTGGCATAGCTGTACTCCCTGAGGTGGAAGTACCTCTCTGTGGGATAACTAACATTGGTGAGGAAAAGAGCACCATTTTAGTTAACATGGAGCATCCCTCAAACCCTCACAGAGAAACTTTAGTGCAGAAACCCTGCACTGCCTCACAACACTTAGGACAGCATCCCTGCCCTAGTGTGGAGATAATAGGACAGCATCCCTGCCCTGCTCCAAATCAAGAGAAACAGCATCCCTGTTCTCTCTTCCAGCCATATGGACAAAGTTTTTGCCCAGCTATGGCTTTACTGAGACAGCATCCCTGTCTGGCATTTTCATCACTACAAATAGGTTCAGTGGACAATTCCCACTGCTCTAAACTAAAACTTACTGATAGAAACTCTGAAAATACATCTTCACATTGTTGCTTAGCTAAAAAACTTCAAACAGGGTGGTTTACATCCCCACAGGGAAGTAACCATATAGTGGATGATAAAGGGAGTAACCAGTCTATTGCAGAGCTACTCTCTACTTATCACCACTTAGACAATAAAGTCTCAACTGGCCAAGGTTAGCCTTATTGTCCTTTGTTTGGGGGGGGGGGGTTGTGTGAGAAAGTAGCCTCTTTCTAGCCTTGTTACCCCCACTTTTGGCCTGTTTGTGAGTGTATGTCAGGGTGTTTTCACTGTCTCACTGGGATCCTGCTAGCCAGGGCCCAGTGCTCATAGGGAAAACCCTATGTTTTCAGTATGTTTGTTATGTGTCACTGGGACCCTGCTAGCCAGGACCCCAGTGCTCATAAGTTTGTGGCCTATATGTATGTGTTCCCTGTGTGATGCCTAACTGTTTCACTGAGGCTCTGCTAACCAGAACCTCAGTGGTTATGCTCTCTCTGTACAAATTGTCACTAACAGGCTAGTGACCAATTTCACCAATTCACATTGGCATGCTGGAACACCCTTATAATTCCCTAGTATATGGTACTGAGGTACCCAGGGTATTGGGGTTCCAGGAGATCCCTATGGGCTGCAGCATTTCTTTTGCCACCCATAGGGAGCTCTGACAATTCTTACACAGGCCTGCCACTGCAGCCTGAGTGAAATAACGTCCACGTTATTTCACAGCCATTTACCACTGCACTTAAGTAACTTATAAGTCACCTATATGTTTAACCTTTACCTGGTAAAGGTTGGGTGCTAAGTTACTTAGTGTGTGGGCACCCTGGCACTAGCCAAGGTGCCCCCACATTGTTCAGGGCAAATTCCCCGGACTTTGTGAGTGCTGGGACACCATTACACGCGTGCACTACACATAGGTCACTACCTATGTGTAGCTTCACAATGGTAACTCCGAACATGGCCATGTAACATGTCTAAGATCATGGAATTGCCCCCCCAATGCCATCCTGGTATTGGAGAGACAATCCCATGATTCCCCGGGTCTCTAGCACAGACCCGGGTACTGCCAAACTGCCTTTTCAGGGGTTTCACTGCAGCTGCTGCTGCTGCCAACCCCTCAGACAGGTTTCTGCCCTCCTGGGGTCCAGCCAGGCTTGGCCCAGGAAGGCAGAACAAAGGACTTCCTCAGAGAGAGGGTGTTACACCCTCTCCCTTTGGAAAAAGGTGTTAAGGCAGGGAAGGAGTAGCCTCCCCCAGCCTCTGGAAATGCTTTCATGTGCACAGATGGTGCCCATTTCTGCATGAGCCAGTCTACACCAGTTCAGGGATCCCCCAGCCCTGCTCTGGCGTGAAACTGGACAAAGGAAAGGGGAGTGACCACTCCCCTGACCTGCACCTCCCCTGGTGCCCAGAGCTCCTCCAGTGTGCTCCAGACCTCTGCCATCTTGGAAACAGAGGTGCTGCTGGCACACTGGACTGCTCTGAGTGGCCAGGGCCAGCAGGTGACGTCAGAGACTCCTTCTGATAGGTTCTTCCAGGTGTTGCTAGCCTATCCTCTCTCATAGGTAGCCAAACCTCCTTTTCTGGCTATTTAGGGTCTCTGCTTTGGGGAATTCCTTAGATAACGAATGCAAGAGCTCATCAGAGTTCCTCTGCATCTCTCTCTTCACCTTCTGCCATGGAATCGACTGCTGACCGCGCTGGAAGCCCGCAAAACTGCAACAAAGTAGCAAAGACGACTACTGCGACCTTGTAACGCTGATCCTGCCGCCTTCTCGACTGTTTTCCTGGTGCTGCATGCTGTGGGGGTAGTCTGCCTCCTCTCTGCACTAGAAGCTCTGAAGAAATCTCCCGTGGGTCGATGGAATCTTCCCCCTGCAACCGCAGGCACCAAAGAACTGCTTCACCGGTCCTCTGGGTCTCCTCTCAGCACGACGAGCGAGGTCCCTTGAACTCAGCAACTCTGTCCAAGTGACTCCCACAGTCCAGTGACTCTTCAGTCCAAGTTTGGTGGAGGTAAGTCCTTGCCTCCCCACTCTAGACTGCATTGCTGGGTACCGCGTGTTTTGCAGCTACTCCGGCTCCTGTGCACTTTCTTAGTATTTCCTTTGTGCACAGCAAAGTCTGAGTCCCCGGCACTCTAACCTGCATTGCACAACCTCCTGAGTTGTCCTCCGGCGTCGTGGGACTCTCTTGTGCAACTTCTGGTGAGCACTGATTCACTCCACTTTGTAGTGCCTCTTCCGGCACTTCTGCGGGTGCTGCTTGCTTCTGAGTGGGCTCTTTGTCTTGCTGGATGCCCCCTCTGTCCCCTCACGCAATTGATGACATCCTGGTCCCTCCTGGGCTACAGCAGCATCCAAAAACCCTAACCGTGAGCTTTGCAGCTAGCAAGGCTTGTTTGCGGTCTTTCCACGGGAAAACACTTCTGCACAAATCTTTACGACGTGCGACATCCATCCTCCAAAGGGGAAGTTTCTAGCCCTTGTCGTTCCTGCAGAATCCTCAGCTTCTACCATCCAGTGGCAGCTTCTTTGCACCCACAGCTGGCATTTCCTGGGCATCTGCCCACTCCCGACTTGATCGTGACTTTTGGACTTGGTCCCCTTGTTCCACAGGTACTCTCGTCTGGAAATCCATCGTTGTTGCATTGCTGGTGTTGGTCTTTCCTGCAGAATTCCCCTATCACGACTTCTGTGCTCTTTGGGGAACTTAGGTGCACTTTGCACCCACTTTTCAGGGTCTTGGGGTGGGCTATTTTTCTAACCCTCACTGTTTCCTTACAGTCCCAGCGACCCTCTACAAGGTCACATAGGTTTGGGGTCCATTCGTGGTTCGCATTCCACTTCTAGAGTATATGGTTTGTGTTGCCCCTATCCCTATGTGCCCCCATTGCATTCTATTGTGACTATACATTGTTTGCACTGTTTTCTATTGCTATTACTGCATATTTTGGTATTGTGTACATATATCTTGTGTATATTTGCTATCCTCGTACTGAGGGTATCACTGAGATACTTTGGCATATTGTCATAAAAATAAAGTACCTTTATTTTTAGTATATCTGTGTATTGTGTTTTCTTATGATATTGTGCAGGTGACACTAGTGGTACTGTAGGAGCTTCACTCGTCTCCTAGTTCAGCCTAAGCTGCTCTGCTAAGCTACCATTTTCTATCAGCCTAAGCTGCTAGACACCCCTCTACACTAATAAGGGATACCTGGGCCTGGTGCAAGGTGTAAGTACCCCTTGGTACTCACTACAAGCCAGTCCAGCCTCCTACAATCACGACTATATTTGTTGATATATTTGTTGATACTGACTATAATAAATTTCATTCTTTTGATCCGGTTGGATACATTACATTTCCTTGTGAAGGAGGTGTGCATGCCTTTCAAAGTAAACAAGAAAATCACTGTAGGAGGCTGGTCCTCTATGTAATGTGCAAAGCTAGGCACACTGTGCAGGGGATCCAGGCCACCACACGTTGGTTTACAGAGATAAAAACTAGACCACCTAATGCTCTAATTCTCAAGGTAGCTTGGTCGAGCAGTTAGGCCAATCTTGGAGAAGTGCAAAGCATTTGTTGTACTCACACCATCAATCTTGCAACTCACACACCCAAAGGAATAACTCAAGACCAATTTTATAAAAATACTTCTGTTTTTTATGTATTTTTTAAGACTAGGATTATCAAAATTGGTTAAGTACTTTTTGAGATATGAATTTTTGAAGTTTAATAAAAATAGCCTTTTTTTGTGCGTAATTACGCACCATAGAAATAAATGAAAGATCACCTTTAAAAATACATTTAAAATTGTACAGTTGGTTCACCAAGTTCTTCTTTTGCAGGTTGGTCGAGGTCATCAGTGGGCACACTGTGCCAGCTGGAGAAGTTTAGGCTGCTCCCGGTTCCGGCACAAGCAGCTGTGAAAGGTATCTGGAGCTGGTGGAGGGCCACTGCAGGGGACCACTTGGAAAAGCACTGCACAGGTAAGTTTAAAGATGGTTTCTTGGGGTCCCCTTGGTGTGTCTGGGTGCAAGGGGTGGGGACCCTTAGGGCATAGCAGGTTCTTCATTACTGGGCACAGAGCGGCCGGGTGCAAAGCGAATCAGTGAGCCAGGAGCTGTGTGTAAGGATGCCCTTTGGAGGAGGAAATAAGTTGGTTCAAGGGTGGTTTGCAGGTCAATGGGGGCACTCTAGCAGGAGGTCCAGGATGTTGCTGAAGTCACTCAACTGGGGCTTCCTCCTGGTCCTTTTTCAGCCCCAGATGGGCTGGTTTTCTTGGTGTCCGATGTTCGCTGACCAACATCCAGTGTATTGTTACGGTTTGACCACTGAGGGGCATAGTGCCACCAAACTGGTCAGTGAAGTGACCCTCACTGGCTTGCTAGTTTCTTGCTGTTGTAGAGTGGTACCTCTACTGTGGAAGGAGTTCTATAGCGATTTTCGAAGCCTGGAGGTCCCCTGGGATTCTTTAGAGTTTTTCCAGTTTTCTAGCAGCTCCTCAGTGGCAATTGTTGGGTCACAGGTGCAGCAGACAGGGTTTGGCCCCTTTTCTTTGTTGCAGCAGGTCCACAGTTCTCGTGCCTTGGATCTTCTTGTAGCTGGTTTCTTTTGTCTGTCAAATCTGATTTCCTGGTCTAGGGATTCCCACTAAATACCATATTTAGTGGGCATTTTAGGGGGAACCTGGTAGTGACCAATGGGTCACCTACCTTTGGGTGGCTACACCCACTACAGTGACCACTTCCTGTGGGAAGGGTCACTTCCCTTTTCCTGATTGCCTATTTTCCTTCCATCCAAGATGGAGGAAAATCAAATGGAGTGCTCACCTCACAGGCAACACTCTAGGGGTGGTGTGCATGCCAGATGGGGCCACTCCTCCTACCCTTTGTGGAGTTTCCTGCCTTTTCTCCCACCAAAAGTGGGGGTTTTCAAAGGGGTGACCATCTGCTGCTAGCAGCAGGCCTAGGAGTCAAAGTTTAAAGGCGGTTAGCCCGTTGAAGCTCACCGCCAGGGCAGTACATATTCGTGAGGGAGGGGGTGTTGGCATCTCCATCCAGGAATGGCTTTGTTCTGCAAACCAGGGAGACAGTTCTCTTCCCCAAGGTTTGTAGATTGGATGTCTGGAGGTGGCAGGCTGGATAGAACCAGTCAGAAACCATGCCAGGGTAGTTAGCTTTTGCAGGGGGCACCTCTAAGGTGACCCCTGGGTACATTTAGGGATAATTTGAATACTGGTACCAGTTTGGATCTATCATTTTGAGTTGTTTGATATCAAACAACCCAGGGTTCAGAGTGGTCATCATGTAGCTGGGAAACTCGTATTGACCAGTGTCCAGCACATGTATTAAAATGGCTGATCTGTTCAGTCTCTATGTCCCAGGCTTGTCATGGTCACAGTGGGGACATATTCCTCAGGCAGCTATGCCCTCACATATATTATGCCTTACCCTTACTTAGGGCTGGAAGGCCTGCCAGGTGGGTGTCTTTTCCAGAGTGTATGCATTGTATGGAGGACAGGGCACACAGGCAGTGTGCTATATCAAGTTTGCCTTTTAGGATTGCACCAGGTCTGTCAGCCTGCAATGGCAGCGCTGGGTGCATCTGGATGCATGGCCCTATAGGGTGGCACAATCAGTGCTGCTGCCCTCAGGGGCCTACCGTTAGTACCCCATGCCATGGGTACCTAAGTACCTTTCCCTAGGGACTTATGGCCTTATTTATACTTTTTGGTGCAAAATTGCACTAACACAGTTTTGCACCAAAACGTTTTGCACCGGCTTGCACCATTTTTTAGCACCAGCTGTGCACCATATTTATGGAATGGTGCAAGCCGGTGCAAAGAGTAGGCTAGCGTATAAAAAAAAATGATGTTAGGCAGTTTAGAGTCAAAATAAATGACTCTAACCAGAGGAGCGTAATTTTTTGACGTTAAGGGGCATATTTATACTCTGTTTGCACTGAATTAGTGTAATTTCTTTTTACTCTAATTCGGTGCAAAACTAACTCCATATTTATACTTTGGTGCTAGACCCGTCTAGTGCCAAATTTATGGAGTTAAAGTCATTTTTTGGAAGTGGAAACCTACATTGCCTTAATGAGATGCAAGGTAGGCGTTCCTGTGCAAAAAATGACTGTAAGGCTTTAACGCCATATTTATACTCCCATGCAAAAATGGTGCAAGGGAGAGAAGAGGGGTCAAAAAATGGTGCAAAGCTTTCTTTGCCCCATTTTTTAAAGCCTGGGTCAAGGCAGGCGTTAGGGGACCTGCGGGCCTATTTCCATGGTGGAACACCATGGAATAAGCCCACAGGTGCCCTCCCCAGACCCCAGGCGCACCCCCACCCACACCAGAGGGACTGCGGAGGATGGGGGACCCCATCCCAGGTAAGTACAGGTAAGATAGCATTTTATTTTTGAAAGTGCCATAGGGGGCCCTGAAATGGGCCCCCATATATGGCACAGGGTGCAGTGGCCCTGCCCAGTGGACCCTTGTCCTCTGTGCTGGCCATTGGGGTGGTGGGCATGACTCCTGCCTTTTCTAAGGCAGGAGTCATGTGGCATGGTAGGTTTAGCACCATAGAATGACGCTAATCTGGTTAGAGTAATTTTTTTTACTCTAACCTGCCTAAAATAATTTTTTGATGCTAAATCCCCTTCTTCTATACCGCCAGCCCCACCTGACTAAACTCTTTTTTTTTACTCTAGCCTACAATTTGCACCGGCTTGCACCATTCCATAAATATGGTGCCCGGCTGGTGCAGAGAAATGGTGCAAGCCGGTGCTAAGCTTTTTGGTGCAAAACTGAGTTAGTGCAGTTTTGCACCAAAAAGTATAAATAAGGGCTAATATTTTGAAAGTTTGTGCCACTTTTGCGTCAAAAAATGATGTTAATGCCGTGCAAAAAAAGTATAAATCAGGGCCTTGGTGCTAGACGGGTCTAGCACCAAAGTATAAATATGGAGTTAGTTTTGCATCGAATTAAAGTAAAAGAAAATGACAATAATTTGGTGCAAACAGAGAGCCATATTTATACTTTTTGACGCACAACTGCACCAACGCAGTTGTGCATCAAAAATTTTACCACCGGCTAACGTCATTCCAATGCGCCATGCGGGCGCCTTATTTATGGAATAACGTTAGCTGGCGTTGCGGACTGGTCTGCGTAAAAAAAAAGACTCACACCAGACCGCGCCGGCGTATGGGAAAATGGGGGTTGTGCGTCAAATAATGGTGCAAGTAAGGTCTGAGGCAAAAATCAGGCCTCAAACCGGACTTGCGCCATTTTCTTTACGCCCAACCCCCATTGACATGACTCCTGTCTTAGCAAAGACAGGAGTCATGCCCCCTTGCCCAATGACCATGCCCAGGGGACATATGTCCCCTGGGCATGGTCATTGGGCATGGTGGCATGTAGGGGGGCCCAAATCTGGCCCCCCTATGCCACTTAGAAAAAACGAAAAAAATACTTACCCCAACTTACCTCAACTTCCCTGGGATGGGTCCCTCCATCCTTGGGTGTCCTCCTGGGGTGGGCAAAGGTGGCAAGGGGTGTCCCTGGGGGCAGGGGAGGGCACCTCTGGGCTCCTTCCGAGCCCACAGGTCCCTTAACGCCTGCCCTGACCCAGGCGTTAAACAACGGCGCACAACAGGCTGTGCGCCGTTTTTTAAGGCCCACCCCCTCCTGTGCGTCAAAATGACGTCAGAGTATAAATATGGCGCACAGGCCCTAAAGTAATTTTTTGAAAGGGAACGCCTACCTTGCATATCATTAACGCAAGGCAGGTTCCCCCTTCCAAGAAATGACGCACATGGTGGGATTTTGACGTCCGCGGGGTCGGGCGTCAAAGTATAAATATGGGGCAGGGTTAGCGCCGAATGTGCATCAAAATTTTTGACTCACATTCAGCGCAAGCAGAGTATAAATATGCCCCAGAGTATAAATATGCCCCAGAGTATAAAAATGCCTCTAAATATGGCGTTAAGGACATAGAGTCATTTTTTGCACAGGAACTCTTACCTTGCATCTCATTAAGGCAAGGTAGGTCTCCACTTCCAAAAAATTACTTTAACTCCATAAATTTGGGTCCAGAAGGGTTTAGCACCAAAGTATAAATATGGAGTTAAGTTTGCACTGAATTAGAGTAAAAATAAATTATGCTAATTCAGTGCAAATAGAGTATAAATATGCCCCTTATAGTGGTAGCTAAAGGTGTATCCAATTACCTTTGCAGTGTTTTAGGGAAAGAACACTGGCACTGGGAACATGGTTAGTAAGATCTGAGAGCACTCCAGTCCAAGTTGCACCCAGAAGCCAGGTAAAAAGTGTGTGGGGTTTACTGCAACAAAACGCCAGTTTCCTATAATCACATACGTGAACATTACGAGGATTGATGGTTTACGTTATCATACCAGTTGTGATTTTTGTCCACTTGCACTATAATTCTTTTGGAGGATTATAATACGATTACAAATTGTAATGATTACTATAATGAAGATGATTGATATAATGAAAATGGTAAATGAATAGCAGGATTTTTAAAATGTAAATTCAAATACATTTAGGAAATGTCCACAATTGATGTTACGGTCGATATTGTGTGGTTTGATACATAAGGTGACTTATACACTTGTACAGCACTATAATCACATCAGAACAATAAGACTATGTAATATCATGTGTGATTTAATAATAATGGTGAAAGAGCAACATGATGAATTGTGCAAATCTGATTAGGCACACATTTCACAAATAGATGTTAGAAAGAAATATCCGGAAATGAGGAAACACCAAATGGTCTTCTTAAAGAATCTTCTTAAATATTTTTGTCACTTTCTGTTGAAGTATGTTTTCACTTTCAATGGTGTAAGGAAATGCCTCCTTGGCATGATTACCCCCTAACTTTTTGCCTTTGCTGATGCTAAGTTATGACTTGAAAGTGGGCTGGGACCCTGCTAACCAGGCCCCAGCACCAGGGTTCTTTCCCTAAACTGTACCTTTGTCTCCACAATTGGCACAACCCTGGAACTCAGGTAAGTCCCTGGTAACTGGTACCCTTGGTGCCAAGGCCCTGATGCCAGGGAAGGTCTCTAAGGGCTGCAGCATGTCTCCTGCCACCCTGGGGACCCCTCACTCAGCACATGCACACTGCCTTACAGCTTGTGTGTGCTGGTAGGGAGAAAATGACTAAGTCGACATGGTACTCCCCTCAGAGTGCCATACCAACCTCACACTGCCTGTGGCATAGGTAAGTCACCCCTCTAGCAGGCCTTACAGCCCTAAGGTAGGGTGCACTATGCCACAGGTGAGGGCGTATGTGCATGAGCACCATGCCCCTACAGTGTCTAAGCAAAACCTTAGACATTGTAAGTGCAGGGTGGCCATAAGAATATATGGCCTGGGAGTCTGTCAAACACGAACTCCACAGTTCCATATTGTCTACACTGAAACCTGGGAAGTTTGGCATCAAACGTCTCAGCACAATCAATGCACACTGATGCCAGTGTGCAATTTATTGTAACATACACCCAGAGGGCATCTTAGAGATGCCCCCTGAATACCAATTCAACTTCTAGTGTAGGCTGACCAGTTTCTGCCAGCCTGCCACACACCAGACATGTTGCTGGCCACATGGGGAGAGTGCCGTTGTCACTCTGTGGCCAGGAACAAAGCCTGTACTGGGTGGAGGTGCTTCTCACCTCCCCCTGCAGGAACTGTAACACCTGGCGGTGAGCCTCGAAGGCTCACCCTTTTTGTTACAGCGCACCAGGGCATCCCTGGTAGTGGAGATGCCCGCCCCTCCGGCCACTGCCCCCACTTTTGGCGGCAAGGCTGGAGGAGATAATGAGAAAAACAAGGAGGAGTCACCCACCAGCCAGGACAGCCCCTAAGGTGTCCTGAGCTGAAGTGACCCCTACCTTGAGAAATCCTCCATCTTGAGTTTGGAGGATTCCCCCAATAGGATTAGGGATGCGCCCCCCTCCCCACAGGGAGGAGGCACAAAGAGGGTGTAGCCACCCTCAAGGACAGTAGCCATTGGCTACTGCCCTCCCAGACCTAAGCACACCCCTAAATTCAGTATTTAGGGTCACCCCAGATCCCAGGAAATCAGATTCCTGCAACCTGAGGAAACAAGAAGGACTGCTGACCTACAAGCCTGCAGAAAAGGAGGACGACGACAACTGCTTTGGCCCCAGCCCTACCGTCCTGTCTCCACCTTCGAAAACCTGCTCCAGCGACGCATCCGACAGGGACCAGCGACCTCTGAAGCCTTAGAGGACTGCCCTGGACTAAAGGACCAAGAAACTCCTGTGAACAGCGGCCCTGTTCAAAACCAGCTACTTCTTTGCAACAAAGAAGCAACTTTCACAGACTGCATGTTTCCCGCCAGAAGCGTGAGACTTCACACTCTGTATCCGACGCCCCGGGCTCGAGATCCAGAGAACAAACACCTCAGGGAGGACTCCCCGACGACTGCGAGCCTGTGAGTAACCAGGGGCGATCCCCCTGAGCCCTCACAGCGACACCTGCAGAGAGAATCCAGAGGCTCCCCCTGACCGCGACTGCCTGTAACAAGGGACCCGATGCCTGGGACCAACAATGCACCCGCAGCCCCCAGGACCTGAAGGAACCGAACCTCAGTGCAGGAGTGACCCCCAGGCGACCCTCTGCCTTGCCCAGGTGGTGGCTGTCCCGAGAAGCCCCCGTGCCTGCCTGCACCGCTAGAGTGACCCCCGGTTCCCTTCATTGATTCCTACCTGAAACCCGACGCCTGCTTTGCACACTGCACCTGGCCACCCCTGTGCCACTGAGGGTGTGTTTTGTGTGCCTACTTGTGTCCCCCCCCCAGTGCTCTACAAACCCCCTTTGGTCTGCCCCCCGAGGACGCAGGTACTTACCTGCTGGCAGACTGGAACCAGAACACCCCTGTTCTCCATAGGCGCATGTGTGTTTTGGACACCTCTTTGACCTCTGCACCTGACCGGCCCTGAGCTGCTGGTGTGGTAACTGTGGGGTTGCCTTGAACCCCCAACGATAGGCTGCCTATGCCCCAGGACTAAGACTTGTAAGTGTTTTACTTACCTCCTAATCTAACCTTTTCTTATCTCCCCCAGGAACTGTTGATTTTTGCACTGTGTCCACTCTGAAAATAGCTCATTGCCATTTTTACAAAGACTGTATATGATATTGCTTTTATTCAAAGTTCCTAAAGTATCTAAGTGAAGTACCTTACATTTAAAGTGTTTAATGTAAATCTTGAACCTGTGGTTCTTAAAATAAACTAAGAAAAGATATTTTTCAATATAAAAATCTATTGGGCTGGAGTAAGTCTTTGAGTGTGTGTTCCTCATTTATTGCCTACTGCTCGACCACACTACCACAAAATAGAGCATTAGAATTATCTAATTTTGCCACTATCTTACCTCTAAGGGGAACCCTTGTACTCTGTGCACACTATTTCTTACTTTGAAATAGTATATACAGAGCCAACTTCCTACATTGGTGGATCAGCGGTGGGGTCTAAGACTTTGCATTTGCTGGACTACTCAGCCAATACCTGATCACACAACTAAATTCCAAAAATTGTCATTAGAAACTGATTTTTGCACTTTGAGCTATTTTTCTAAATTTTTAGAGGTCCAGCTAGGGCCTTGTGTAAGTCCCTGTTAGCATTTCTTTCAGAGTTTAAAAGTTTGTAAAAGTTTGGATTTAAGTTCTAGAAATAGTTTTAGATTCTTAAAAAGTATCCCAACTTTTAGAAAAGTAATGTCTAGCACAGATGAGAGAGTGGTGGAACTCAACCTCACCCCTTACCTGTGACAGAGCGTAACCTTATATAATCTATATTAACATGAAATGTTTATGAACTATGTATAATAATTCCGCATAGAAACTGTATTGACCTGTTTTGCTAAAATTTTGACGCCTGTGGGGTCGGACGTCAAAGTATAAATATGGGGCAGGGTTTGCGCTGATTGTGCCTCAAAACATTTTATGCACATTCGGCGCAAACAGAGTATAAATATGCCCCAATGTGTTTTTTATTTGGCTAAAGATATTGGGGTGCAACCTTTGTCCAACCAGATTTTAGGGGAATGTACAACGAAAAGGGGATAAAAACCCCTGTCACCAGGAAGTGAATTAGAATTAGGGAGTAGGAAACTAGGAGAGGGGGAGATGCTGATGCTATATTTTATGATCCAGAAACTTTGTCACTTTTATTAGTGACTGGCTGACTTATCTAGAACCATACTTAGATTTGCCTTTACACTTTGCCTCCTTATGAGGGAAGTGCTCCTTTACCCGGAGCTGAATTACTAATGCCGATTCAACTGATGTCCTGAAGACGAAGACAGAGCTTGATTGCTGACCAAACTTGGAGGGTAACTATATGACAATGAAATTGTGATTGTCTGTTTGCTTTTCCTTTCTAGGTACCAACTGCTTTTCCTTTTGACAGGAGCCATAGTTAGTTGTTTTCCAAATTGGTGTTACGAAACTGTTTTGCATGAAGCCCAACATGCCAATGCTAATTAGAGGTTAGGCGAGGGGTTCACTAAAATTGACGCAAACGGACAAATGACTAAATCTATGCTTTGTTGAACTATGCGCTGATATACTCTGCTAATGTTAGTTTATGTTTACGCCGTGCTATATTCTAATGTTTGTGATTCTTGCCTTGTTGAAATCTTATCAGAGTTGCCATATTGTGACTATGTTATTATGTTTCTTGGTTTTGAGACAAATAAATCTGCTAGTGGTATTGTAACCAATAGGGAATAAATATAACTAAAATTCATACTAAACTGGTGTGGTTATTAATGACTGTAAGGTCAGGGTGGTGTCTCAAGTTTGATTAATGACTTTGACTAAAGTGAAATGCATTATTGTGATAAATATTGATGACATTATTGATGTATTGATTGTCATGTTGATTAGCTATCTCGTCCTAAGGTGTCTCTCAACAGGGTCAAAAGATTCATTGGCCTAAAACGAGTCCCAATGTGTAGAAATTTATCATAGAGGGACACGTTAGCACCTGCATCTAGGGATGTCAGAGTTAAGGACTCTGTAAACTAAAAAATATAAATACTGGGTCAAACCCTACCAAAGTTAAGCTCCAGGAGCTTTTGGCAGAGTGTGCAAGAGACCTCCCCCCAGAGGATAACCCTACAGAGGGGGAAGCTAGTGAGCAGGAGGTTGATTCCCTCCCTCCTGTCCTAGTTAGGGAGGCAAGGATCCCTCAAACCCGGACTCCACAAGTGATAGTCAGAGATACTGGTTCTTCCACAGGGGAGTCCAGTAACTGTGGAAGCATTGAGGGGAGCCTCATTGAAGATGACCTCCTGTTAGCCAGGATGGCCAAAAGATTGGCTTTGGAGAGACAGCCCCTAGCCATAGAGAGGGAAAGACAAGAGATGGGTTTAGCTCCCATCAGTGGTGGCAGCAACATAAATAGGGTCAGAGAAAGTACTGACATGCTAAAAATCCCCAAAGGGATTGTAACTAAATATGAAGATGGTGATAACATCACCAAATGGTTCACAGCTTTTGAGAGAGCTTGTGCAACCAGAAAAGTAAACAGATCTCACTGGGGTGTTCTCCTTTGGGAAATGTTCACTGGAAAGTGTAGGGATAGACTCCTCACACTCTCTGGTAAAGATGCAGAATCCTATGAACTCATGAAGGCTACCCTGATTGAGTGTTTTGGATTCTCAACTGAGGACTACATGATTAGGTTCAGGGGGGCTCAAAAATCCTCGAGCCAGACCTGGGTTGATTTTGTTGACTTCTCAGTCAAAACATTAGATGGTTGGATTAATGGCAGTGGTGTAAATGATTATGAAGGGCTGTATAACTTGTTTCTGAAGGAACACCTTTTAAGTAATTGTTTCAATGATAAACTGCATCAGCATCTGGTAGACCTAAGTCCAATTTCTCCCCAAGAATTGGGAAAGAAGGCAGATCACTGGGTCAAGACAAGGATGACCAAGACTTCCACAGGGGGTGACCAAAAGAAAGTGGTCACAAAGCCTCCCCAGGGGATGAGTGTTGAGACATCCAAGGGAAAAAGTAAAGAGTCTTCTACAGGGCCCCAAAAACCTGCACAGGAGGGTGGGTCCAAAGCCTCTTCACAATCCTCATTTGGGTACAAGGGTAAAAACCTTGATCCCAAAAAGGCCTGGTGTCGCAGCTGTAGTCAGCATGGACACCAAACTGGAGACAAGGCCTGTTCCAAGAAAGGTTCCACTTCAACTACTACTCCAGTTAGCACTGGAATAGCCAGTCTCCAGGTGGGATAAACAGTGTGCCCAGAGCAAATCAGGGTTCACACTGAAGCTACATTAGTCTCTGAGGGTGGGGTGGACTTAGCCACACTAGCTGTCTGGCCGCCTAACATGCAAAAATACAGGCAGCAGCTCTTAATTAATGGGACTAGAGTAGAGGCACTTAGGGATACAGGTGCCAGTGTCACAATGGTGACAGACAAACTGGTTTCCCCAGGACAATACCTAACTGGACAAACGTATTCAGTCACCAATGCTGACAATCAGACTAAAGTACATCCCATGGCTATGGTAACTTTAGAATGGGGTCACTGGCCTGAAACAGGTGGTAGTCTCTTCTGCTATACCAGTAGAATATCTGCTTGGAAATGATCTGGAGTCCTCAGCATGGGCCGAGGTAGAACTCAAAACCCATGCAGCCATGCTGGGTATCCCTGAACTGGTGTATGTCAAGTCTAGGGCATAGTGCAGAGCTCAGGGTGAAAAAGAAGTGTTGGAGCCTGGATGAATGGCCCAACCATGAAAGAGAAAAGGTAAGAAGACTGGGGAACCAGCTTCAGCACAGAAAAAGAAACAGAACCTCTCTTCTCAGGAAGAAGTTCTATCCCCTGAGGGAACTGAGTCCATGGAGTTAGAACCTTACCAGGTTGAGCTCTTGGGCCCAGGGGGACCCTCAAGGGAATAGGTGTGCAAGGGGCAAGAAACGTGTCCCTCTCTTGAAGGCCTAAGACAGCAAGCAGCTGAACAAGAAAAAGGAATTGTCAGTGGAAGCCACAGGATCTATTGGGAAGATGGACTCCTTTACACTGAGGCAAGCGATCCCAAACCTGGTGCCACTAGGAGAGTGGTAGGGCCTCAGGAGTTTAGGGAGTTCATTCTAACCTTAGCCCATGACATTCCCCTTGGTGGGCATTTGGGACAAACCAAGACATGGGAGAGATTGGTCAACCATTTCTATTGGCCCAATATGTCCCAGAAGGTAAAGGAGTTTTGTGCCTCCTGTGCCACCTGTCAAGCCAGTGGTAAGACAGGTGGCCATCCAAAGGCCCCCTCATTCCACTTCCAGTGGTGGGGGTCCCCTTTGAAAGAGTGGGAGTGGATATAGTGGGTCCACTTGACCCTCCCACAGCATCAGGGAATCAGTATATCCGAGTAGTAGTGGATCATGCTACTAGGTACCCTGAGGCAATTCCCCTCAGGTCCACTACTGCCCCTGCAGTAGCCAAAGCACTCATTGGTATTTTTACCAGAGTGGGATTTCCTAAGGAGGTGGTGTCTGACAGAGGTACCAACTTCATGTCAGCTTACCTGAAAGATATGTAGAATGAGTGTTGGGTGATTTACAAATTCACCACACCATCCACAAACCAATGGTCTTGTTGAGAGATTTAACAAGACATTGAAGGGCATGATCATGGGGCTCTCTGAAAAACTCAAAAGGAGATGGGATGTCCTCTTGCCATGCCTGCTTTTCGCCTACAGAGAGGTGCCTCAGAAGGGAGTAGGGTTTTCCCCCTTTGACCTTCTGTTTGGCCATCCTGTTACGGGACCACTAGCTCTTGTGAAGGAAGGCTGGGAGAGACCTCTCCATGAGCCTAAGCAAGATATAGTGGACTATGTACTAGGCCTACGTTCAAGGATGGCAGAGTACATGGAAAAGCCAAGCAAAAACCTTGAGGCCAGCCAACAACTCCAGAAGATGTGGTATGACCAAAAGGCTGCTATGGTTGAGTTTCAGCCAGGGCAGAAAGTCTGGGTTCTGGAGCCTGTGGCTCCCAGGGAACTTCAGGACAAATGGAGTGGCCCTTACCCAGTGCTAGAGAAAAAGAGTCAGGTCACATACCAGGCGGACCTAGGCACTAGCAGGACCCCCAAGAGAGTGATCCATGTTAACCGCCTAAAACTCTTCCATCACAGGGCAGTTGTAAACATGTTAATGGTTACAGATGAGGACCAGGAAGCAGAGATTGAACCTCTCCCTGATCTCCTCTCCACTGACCCTAAAGATGGCACAGTAGATAGAGTGATCTACTCAGACACCCTCTCTGGCCAACAGCAAGCTGACTGCAGGCAAGTCCTCCAGCAATTTGCTGAGCTCTTTTCCCTAACACCTGGTCAGACACACCTGTGTACCCATGATGTGGACACAGGAGACAGCATGCCTGTCAAAAACAAAATATTCAGACAGTCTGACCAAGTTAAGGAAAGCATCAAAGTGGAAGTCCACAAGATGCTGGAGTTGCGCGTGATTGAGTACTCTGACAGTCCCTGGGCTAGCCCAGTGGTCTTGCTCCCCAAACCTCACACAAAAAGTGGCAAGAGAGAGATGAGGTTCTGTGTGGACTACAGAGGGTTTAATTCTGTCACCAAGACAGATGCTCACCCCATTCCAAGGGCAGATGAGCTGATTGATAAATTGGGTGCTGCCAAATACTTGAGTACCTTTAACTTGACAGCAGGGTACTGGCAAATAAGAATGGCACCAGGAGCCAAAGAGAAAACAGCATTCTGTACACCTGATGGGCACTACCAGTTTACTGTGATGCCCTTTGGCTTGAAGAATGCCCCTGCCACCTTCCAAAGGTTGGTGAATCAAGTCCTTGCTGGCTTGGAGTCCTTTAGTGCAGCTTATCTTGATGATATTGCTATCTTTAGCTCCAACTGGCAGGATCACCTGGTCCACCTGAAGAAGGTTATGCAGGCCCTGCAAGCAGCAGGCCTCTCTATCAAGGCATCTAAATGCCAGATAGGGCAGGGTATTGTGGTTTACTTGGGACACCTTGTAGGTGGAGGCCAAGTTCAGCCACTCCAACCCAAGATCCAAACTATTCTGGACTGTGTAGCTCCAAAAACCAAGTCTCGAGTCAGGGCATTCCTTGGCTTGACTGGGTACTATAGAAGGTTTGTGAAGGGATATGGATCAATAGTGACACCCCTCACAGAACTTACCTCCAAAAAAATGCCCAAGAAAGTTAACTGGACCATGGACTGTCAAAAGGCCTTTGATACCCTGGAGCAAGCAATGTGCACAGCACCCGTTTTGAAAGCTCCAGATTACTCTAAGGAGTTAATTGTGCAGACAGGTGCCTCTGAACATGGGATAGGAGCAGTCCTGACCCAAACAAATGATGATGGCCTTGACCAGCCTGTTTCTTTTATTAGCAGGAGGTTACTCCCCAGGGAGCAGCGTTGGAGTGCCATTGAGTGGGACACCTTTTCTGTGGTCTGGTCCCTGAAGAAGTTGAGACCATAACTTTTTGGTACTCACTTCATAGTTCAAACTGACCACAGACCTCTCAGATGGCTAATGCAAATGAAAGGAGAAAACCCTAAACTGTTGAGGTGGCCCATATCCCTGAGGGAATAAACTTCATAGTGGAACACAGACCTGGGACTGCCCATGCCAATGGCCTTTCCAGGTTCTTACACTTAGAGAATGAAGACTCTCTTGGTTAGTCTCATCCTCTTTCGTTTGGGGGTGGGGTTGTGTAAGGAAATGTGTCCTTGGCATGGTTACCCCCTAACGTTTTGCCTTTGCTGATGCTAAGTTATGATTTGAAAGTGTGCTGGGACCCTGCTAACCAGGCCCTAGCACCAGGGTTCTTTCCCTAAACTATACCTTTGTCTCCACAATTGGCACAACCCTGGTACTCAGGGAAGTCCCTAGTAACTGGTAGCCCTTCTACCAAGGGCCCTGAAGGAACCGAACCTCAGCGCAGGAGTGACCCCCAGGCGACCCTCTGCCTTGCCCAGGTGGTGGCTGTCCCGAGAAGCCCCCCTGTGCCTGTCTGAACCGCTAGAGTGACCCCCGGGTCCCTCCATTGATGCCTACCTGAAACCCGACGCCTGCTTTGCACACTGCACCTGGCCGCCCCTGAGCCGCTGAGGGTGTGTTTTGTGTGCCTCCTTGTGTCCCCCCCAGGGCTCTACAAAACCCCCCTGGTCTGCCCCCCGAGGACACAGGTACTTACCTTCTGGCAGACTGGAACCGGAGCACCCCTGCTCTCCATAGGCGCCTATGTGTTTTGGGCACCTCTTTGACCTCTGCACCTGACCGGCCCTGAGCTGCTGGTGTAGTAACTTTGGGGTTGCCTTGAACCCCCAATGGTGGGCTGCCTATTCCCCAGGACTGAGACTTGTAAGTGTTTTACTTACCTCCTAATCTAACCTTTACTTACCTCACCCAGGAACAGTTGAGTTTTGCACTGTGTACACTTTGAAAATAGCTTATTGCCACTTTTACAAAGACTGTATATGATAATGTTTTTATTCAAAGTTCCTAAAGTATCTAAGTGAAGTAACTTATATTTAAAGTGCTTAATGTAAATCTTGAACCTGTGGTTTTTAAAATAAACTAAGAAAATTTATTTTTCAATATAAAAATCTATTGGTCTGGAGTAAGTCTTTGAGTGTGTGTTCCTCATTTATTGCCTGTGTGTGTACAACAAATGCTTAACACTACCCTCTGATAAGCCTACTGATTGACCACACTACCACAAAATAGAGCATTAGAATTATATAAATTTGCCACTATCTTACCTCTAAGGGGAACCCTTGTATTCTGTGCACACTATTTCTTACTTTGAAACAGTAGATACAGAGCCAACTTCCTACAAATGGCTTGCATTTATAAACGTAAGATTTGAAGATAGCAGCTTCAGTGAGAAAGACTCAATCCTCGAGCGGAAAGGTTTCATATTCCCTTCTTCTGTAAAACAAGCATTTGCAATGCAATAGGTCTTCCATTAGCGAGAGTTATAGTTGTTGGCATTGTAAATGATAATGACAATGTCACCTTTGGGACCTTTTAAGTATGTAGTCATGCAGTGTATTAAGGCCCTGATTTTAAGAAAGTGGCGCTGCACACAGTGCAGCACCACATTTCTTGCATCCCTTAGCGCCCCCCTAACCCCACCATGTGTGAGCCGTATCTAAGATACGGCACACCATGACGGTAGTTAGAGGAACTAGCGTCAACATATTTGACACTAATTCTGTGTTTTGCAGGACTAGCATCAAACATTTTGATGCTAACCCTGCAAATCCCATTGAAAAAATGGCATGCCTCCTTTTAATGCCTGATCTGAGCAGATGTTAAAAGTGCCAAAATAAATGACGCAAAGAAATCTTTTAGATTTCTTTGCACCATTTTTTCGGTTCCCCCCACCCCTAACGGGGGAATGCCCCCTTTGCATACATTATGCCTAGCGCAGATATAATGTAGCGCAAAGGGTTACAAAGTGACGTAATGCATGCATTGCACCACTTTGTATATTTGGCCCGGCAATTTTGGCTTCGTTGGACCACATTAGCATAATAAAAATGATGCTAATGTGGCCCAAGGAGGTGCTAGAGGCTCTTAAATCAGCCCCTAAACTTTTATCAGAAGTAAACTGTGTTTGAGCATTCCTTCATACACTTGTCATTAGACTGTAATGGTCCGAACAATCCCTACAGAGCACCACATTAAAAATAGCATTTGGAAGAAACATGGTCATGTAACCATCTAGTCAGCTCCTAGGGGGCACAGTGTATTAAACATTTTCTGGCCGAACTGACCTTTTAAATAACATTTAACTGTGGAGTCAGCGGCACAAGGGTGCAGTGCTGCAGGTCATTACTAGATGTCCCTGTAGAGTCAACAGCAGTAGGTGCAGTACCACTGGTCGTGGCTAGATGTCCCTGTAGAGTCAACAGCAGAAGGTGCAATATCACTGGTCGTGGCTAGATGTCCCTGTGGAGCCAAAAACTAAGGCCCATATTTATACTTTTTTTAGCGCTGCAATTGCATAATTTTTTGACACAAAAGTGACGCAAACTTACAGAATACAATTGTATTTTGTAAGTTTGTGCCGCATTTGCGTCAAAAAGTGGCGCTAAACAAGTTTAAATATGGGCCTAAGAGTACAGACAACACATGCATTTTGTTTAAGATCTAGGGTAAGTTTCTACTGAGTTAGTTGTGCCTTGGGGAAGTTATCATAGCCCATGGGGAGTATAGTGTATTACACATTCCCAGTTCTAACTGATCTATCAAAATATTATTATAAACAAACACCTCTTAACCATATATTAAAGAAAAAACCTCTAACTATAAGTGAGATTAAATATACATTGACAGATGGAAGAGGTTATGATTTTGAGGCCCCCGCTAACCTAAGTGTGACCCAGAAGATGGCAAGAGCACATCGTTTTGAATGTTTTGGTGGTGGTCCCATTGTCCTAGGACCACCACAGGCTGAGTTATGGACAAAAATGTGTTGCAAAAGGAATGGCTGCAAAGCATTATGGGGTGAGTTTCCCTGAGTGCAGTGAATATCGTGGAATTGGCTCTCCTGCTCTGCAGGGAGAGCCACTGTTGAGGATTCAATACCTGCGTCGATTTCATGCTATATAAAGCCACATAAAAATTACAAATTACACACAAAAGATACAACAACATGTATTTACTTATTATCACATGTGGAGTGCTTACTGATAAACACAAGAGGCAGGAAATCATTAAAAAAAATAGTCCGTCCAAGCAACAGAAAAACAATTTAGGTATATTTTAACTGTACTTGGCTGGTGCTCCTCAGCCAAGAACAGGAAGTGACGTATTGGCTGCCAAACTAGTAAGCGGCAGGCGGGAGCAAAGTCCTTTACTCATTCCAACAGGTCTTGCAGACAGCACTTGCGCCCTGTCTAGGCTCGAGCTGAAAAAGCATTCACTCACATAACCGCCTGGCTGTGAGTAGTGTTATGGTGTTTTGCTAAAGTACATGTATGCCGCACTTGTAAAAATAGATGTTGCCAAATAAAGGACTTGTCAGATTCTGTTTGTCAGGCCACACGTTCGTCAGGCCACAGAGCCCAACAGTAGTGTGTTTGAGGTCATTTGCCACTAGTTTACTGGAGTCCATCCTACTAAGGCTCAGCAAACTGGGCCAATTACAGTTTTTCTGCTCCTAGGATGACCAGCAGGCCAAGGCATCTCAGGGTAGTAGTGCGGGGGTTAGAGAATTCAAAAAGTCTTTTGATAAAGGCAATAATATAATATCCAGTCCAATACTTGTCTTTTTAGAAAAAGATTTTTCGACCACAACAGAACTTAGGGGCATATTTATACTCTGTTTGCGCCGGAATTGCGTCGTTTTTTTTAACGCAAAGCTAACTCCATATTTATACTTTGGCGTTAGACCCATCTAGCGCCAAAGATCTTGGAGTTTGCGTCATTTTTTTGCGTGGACACCTACCTTGCGTTAATGATATGCAAGGTAGTCGTTCCCGTCTAAAAAATGACTCCAAGGCATGTGCGCCTTATTTAAACTCCCGTGCAAAAATGACGCACAGGAGTGGGCCGGTCAAACAAAATGACGTCCAGCCGCTTTTGCGTCATTTTTTAACGCCTGGTCAGGGCAGGCGTTAAGGGACCTGTGGGCTCGGAAGGAGCCCAGAGGTGCCCTCCCATGCCCCCAGGGACACCCCCTTCCACCCTTGCCCACCCCAGGAGGACGCCCAAGGATGGAGGGACCCATCCCAGGGAACTTAAGGTAAGTTCAGGTAAGTATTTTTTTTTAAAAAAAATTGTGGCATAGGGGGGCCTGATTTGTGCCCCCCTACATGCCACTATGCCCAATGGCCATGCCCAGGGGACATAAGTCCCCTGGGCATGGCCATTGGGCAAGGGGGCATGACTCCTGTCTGTCCTAAGACAGGAGTCATTTCAATGGGGGTTGGGAGTAAAAAAAAATGGCGCAAATCGGGTTGAGGCAGATTTTTTGCCTCAGACCGACTTGCCCCATTTTTTGACGCCCAAGCTCCATTTTCCCCTACGCCGGCGCTGCCTGGTGTGGGTCATTTTTTTTTACGCACACCAGTCTGCAGCGCCGGCTAACGTCATTCCATAAATAAGGCGCCCGCATGGCGCTTTGGAATGGCGTTAGCCGGCGTTAAGTATTTTGACGCACAACTGTGTTGGCGCAGTTGTGCGTCAAAAAGTATAAATATGGCCCTTAGTATTAAGGCCCATATTTATACTTTTTGACGCAAAACTGCGCCAACGCAGTTGTGCGTCAAAATACTTAACGCAGCAATCCCACAACATGCGGTTTATCCACATGAGAAATCTGCTGCCTCTCTTTATAGAAACAAGCTAAGTAAACCAAGTTTGATGCAGTCGGTTGGGCAAAACCGCAAAATAGAAGAATTATGGGAAAAAGATATGTAGCGCAACTGAGGCCCCTTTGGCTGTCATCAGGCGGGACCAAGTAATCATGCGCTGGCCAAAAACGGTCAAATTATAGGTGGTGCAGTGTTACCAACCAAAACTATGACTCACCCTCTGCCAGTCAATAGGTGATGTAGCACTCAATGAGTGATTCAGCTACAAACGGAAAACAATGGTCAAGTGAACTACGCAAAGGCCTATCCAGGGGTTCCCAAACTGTGCGCCATGGCATCATGGTGCCCCCGGCTGGTTTGAGCTGGATGTGTCCAACTTCAGGCTGAATGTGCACAAACAGCAAACAGATGCAGTCACTGCATGGCCAGAGGGCGCACAAATATTGTGAAAAGATAGAGCAGACATATCCTTGCATTGCATGCACTATTCTCAATACCATCATTCCATTTTTTTCAGGAATTAAAATGGAAGTACTACAGGGACTGAGTTTACATCAAACCCCCAATTCTCTTAACCCCTCCCGCCCACTGACCAAAAATAAGTAAAGTAATGGGGAGCTGTGGCCAACGGCTAATTAATCAAGGGAGCAACTGGTCGAAAAGTTTAGGAGCCATTGCCCTAGGGGTTGGAGACTGTATTCTGTGAGGTCAGACACAGCCCTTTCAAGAGCAGTGTCAGCTCCTCCCTCCCACTCTTGCCCAGGAAGGCTCATTAGGATGTGCAGAACACACCTGAACTCCCTTTGTGTGTCTGTCTAGTGTGAATTTACAAACAGTCCAACTGTCAGTTTGACCCAGACGTG
Organism: Pleurodeles waltl; assembly: GCF_031143425.1. Classification (NCBI taxonomy): domain Eukaryota; kingdom Metazoa; phylum Chordata; class Amphibia; order Caudata; family Salamandridae; genus Pleurodeles; species Pleurodeles waltl. The sequence continues at coordinate 413,529,716 of NC_090437.1, read as the reverse complement.
TATTCAGCAGCCAGACAGAGGCACAAAATGGTTAAGCAATAAAATGCCCACTTTCTAAAAGTGGCATTTTCAAATTACAATCTAAAAATCAACTTTACCTAAAGATGTATTTTTAAATTGTGAGTTCAGGGACCCCAAACTCCAAATCTCTATCTGCTCCCAATTGGAAACAGCACTTATAAGATATTTCAAGGCAATCCCCATGTAACCCTATGGGAGAGATAGGTCTTGAAATAGTGAAAGTCAAATTTGGCAGCATTTCAGTATCAGGACATGTAAAACACACTAATACATTTCCTATCTTTTAAATACACTACACCCTACCCATGGTGCTGCCTTGGGTCTACCTTAGAAGTGACATACATGTAGTAAAATGGAAGGTTTGCGTTTGGCAAGTGGGTGCACTTGCCAGGTAGAACTGGGAGTGCACACACAAACACTGCAGTGGCAGGTCTGAGACATGTTTACAGGGCTACTCATGTGGGTGGCACAATCAGTGCTGCAGGTCCACTAGTAGCATTTTATTTACAGGCCCTGGGCATCTCTAGTGCACTTTACTGGGGACTTGACAGTAAATCATATAGGCCAGTCATGGATAAATCAGTCACCAACACAATATAGACAAAGAGCGCCTGCACTTTAGCACTGGTTAGCAGTGGTAAAGTGCCCAGAGTCCTAAAGCCATTAATAATAGATCAGAAATAATAGGAGGAAAGAGGCAAAAAGTTTGAGGAAGACCCTCCAGAAAGGGCCAGGCCCAACAGTTCCCCATTCATTTTTTTGTTTCTCCTTTTCATACTTTTTTTTCTTTTAAGAATATACTACTACAGCTCTCCAGGCAGTCATAACATGCTATTTGCTTGCTGCTCATTGCATCTGTACTGTGGTGCATCCCGCGTTGCTTCTTCCTCTAATCAAGGTGACCATTATGGAAAGCTGTTGTCCATGGGTATCATTGTTTAATCATTCCAAGATGTCCAACATTTTGATTCTAAATCTGGTGACTCCGCTGGAACTTTAAAATAACAATAGATTATGTAAAACACCACTGCCAGACGGACACCCGCTGCAATGTTGTTGCAAGCATATGCTCACCATGTTTAGAATGCAGCATGTTTTCTTTTGCTACTTTTATTCCTTTGATTTATATTGAATAAGGTTCAGAGAATGTGTGTTTTATGGTGGTTGTGTCAGAGAGAGAATGCAAAAATGAGTCAGTGGGTGGATGACCGGATGCATGAGTAAAAAGATGAGAGACAAGGTGTGTGTATGAGGATTTAGTCAATGCCTGAATCCATCAATGAGGCAAAAGGCACTTTCATTCATAAACTGGACTTAATGATGTTACAACTGCTTCTTTTCTTCTGTCTTTTATTACTGCATGTGCGAGCAGTATTTGAAAAAGGAGGTCTGCAGCAACATTTATCAGTCATTTAAGCTGATGTTTGTGTATTTATAACAAACAATGGCAATGTTTTTGTGTAATTATAACAGATGTTGGCAATTTTCAAATCAGAGGCCAAGGCTCCACAAATCTCAGTTGGCTACTAACCAATGCCTTCCACCGGTAGAAAGTAAAAGTACAAGACATCACCAAGTTATGATTTTTTTTTATTTTTAATCTTTATAATGCTGCAAGACAATCACTAATCTACGACACTAAATGATACTTTGTTTTTTTGTTTATAAACCTGATTAAACAATTTAAAGACAAATTTGTGACCCGAATGCTATTTACAATCAAGCTTTGTCAATACTTGTAGGATTAATCATGTAAAGGATGTTTTTGTATTATTCTTCACATTTTAATTCGTGTACTCCTGCAACTCACTGTGACAGGCCAAGTGAATGCAGTCTACATCACCTGCTTCAATATAGTCAAGATGCTCTATAGAATCTTCAAATAGCCTACCACCAATACTTGCAGGACCATCACCCAAGCCCAAATCACCAGCGAGCTGGACAATGGCAGCGCACTCAGTGTCGGAATAAAGGGTCAACTGACGAGAATATTCTAGGCCACACAAACCTTAGCCTTCCAAGTGTCTCCACATATTACAGGGCCTCTGGGCAGCACTTTGACACTGGCCTTCAGCAGGGTACAACCATACAGTAGAGATCGCTGTATCTCTGGGTGCATGTGGTTCAGGCAGGCAACACCCATTAGGCTCAAAGGGCTTCAGACCCATACACCTGCTGTTGTGTTCCGTAGCTTGGGTTACAGGCCTGCAGCTGTGTGGGTGTCTGTTCCAGGGAAAGCCTGGGCGAAGTACAGCTGGAGAAGAGAGCGTCAGAACATTCTATTTTCTCCAACAGGCACCTTCAGCTTATCTTGTTTTTGCAGTGTCCTCAAAGAAAGAGATAGGGGTCACAGATGAATAACAACATCAAGGAAAACCTCACAGTAGGGGTTCCAATTGTGCAAGGGAGTGTACTTTAGTGATCACCATAGTTTAAAAGAAAGACAATACTTGCTGTTAGACCTGGCGTCCTTGATGTGGTCTCCCCTGTCGTCTTTGCCTCTGCTTCCCATGTTTTGACTATGTGCTGGACTCTGTTTTGCTGGTTTTGTTACTGAAGGCACTTTACCACTGCTGATCAGAGCTAAAGTGCAAGTGCTCCCTGTGTGAATTGTATGTGTAATTGGCTTTTCCATGATTGGCATATTTGATTTACTAGTAAGCCCCTAGTAAAGTGCACTGAAGGTGCCCAGGGCCTGTATACATGGCTCAGACCTGCCACTGTAGTGTCTGGGGTTGATGTTTGAACCTGCCAATTCGACCTGGCAAGTGTACCCACTTGCCATGCCCAAACCTTCCCTTTTTATACATATAAGGCCCCCCTAAGCTAGGCCAAAGGTAGCCCCATGGGCAGGGTGCAGTGTATTTTAAAGGTGGGACATCTACATATGTGTTTACATGCCCTGACAGTGAAATACTACAAAATTCTTTTTCACTGTTGCACATCCAATCTCTCTCATAGGTTAACATTGGGCTGCCTTTAAATATCCTTAAAGTGCAGTTTCTGTCTGAGAGCAGATAGAGATGTGGAGTTTGGGAGTCCCTGAACTCGCAATTTAAAAATACATCTTTTGGTGAAGTTAGGGGCATATTTATACTCTCTTTGCGCCGAATGTGCGTCAACATTTTTGACGCACAATCGGCGCAAACACTGCCCCATATTTATACTTTGACGTCCGACCCTGCGGGCGTCAAAGTTCCACCATGTGCGTCATTTTTTAGAAGGGGTAACCAGCCTTGCGTTAATTATATGCAAGGTAGGCGTTCCCTTCCAAAAAATGACTTTAAGGCCTGTACGCCTTATTTATACTGTGACGTCATTTTGACGCACAGGAGGGGGTAGGCCTTAAAAAACGGCGCCCAGCCTGATGGGCGCCGTTTTTTAACGCCTGGGTCAGGGCAGGCGTTAAGGAACCTGTGGGCTCAGAAGGAGCCCAGAGGTGCCCTCCCATGCCCCCAGGGACACCCCCTGCCACCCTTGCTCACCCCAGGAGGACACCCAAGGATGGAGGGACCCATCCCAGGGAAGGAAAGGTAAGTTCAGGTAAGTATTTTTTTCGTAATTTTTTTGTGGCATAGGGGGGCCTGATTTGTGCCCCCCTACATGCCACTATGCCCAATGACCATGCCCAGGGGACATAAGTCCCCTGGGCATGGCCTTTGGGCAAGGGGGCATGACGCCTGTCTTTGCTAAGACAGGAGTCATTTCAATGGGGGTTGGGCATAAAAAAAAATTGCGCAAATCGGGTTGAGGCAAAAATTTTGCCTTAGACCTGACTTGCCCCATTTTTTGACGCCCAAGCTCCATTTTCCCCTATGCCGCCGCTGCCTGGTGTGAGTCATTTTTTTTGACGTACACCAGTCAGCTGCGCCGGCTAACGTCATTCAATAAATAAGGCGCCCGCATGGCGCTTTGGAATGGCGTTAGCCGGCGTTAAAAAAATTTACGCACAACTGCGTTGGTGCAGTTGTGCGTCAAAAAGTATAAATATGGGCCTTAGTTTTTAGATTTTGAGTTTGAAAATGGCACATTTAGAAAGTAAGCATTTTCTTGCTTAAACAATTCTGTGACTCTGCCAGCTTGTGTATTCCTTTTCTGGGTCAGACTGGCAGTTGGGCTGTTTGTGAATCCCCTCTAGACAGTCACACAAAGGTAGCTGGGGTGTAGCATGCATATCCTATGGAGCCATCTGAGCTAGAGTGGAGGGAGAAGTGGTCACTTACACCTGAAAGGGCTGTGCATGCCATCAATCAATGCAGTCTTCAACCCCCTGGTGTGTGTCTGGGACCAGGGCTGGCCAAAGCAGGATCTTGTGAACAACAGAGACTTTTCTTTGAAGTTGGCCAACTTCATAGGCAGAAAGGGCTATACGTATTGGACCCAAAACATCAGACTTTAGATTTGTTTCTGACCCAAGACTCCTGTAGTTGTGCTTTGTCGGGCTATCCTGCAGTTGGTGCTTTTGCCTGTGAAAGGGGACAAGGACTGGACTTTGTAGTATATTCCTTCTTGTGAAGAATCACCAAGGGCTTGGACTGAGCTTGACCCCTGTTTTGAAGTCTCTGGGCCATCAAAGACTTCCTCTGTCAGCACATGGACTCTGTGCTAAGACTCCTGCCCTGCCAAGTGGTGCCCTATCCAGTCTCTGGGCCCTTGAAAGGTGAAGCTGGTAGAACAAGGATAGAAATCCATGCACAGGAAGCTGTGCAGGGAAAATTTTGATGCACCACCTGCAACGTGGCTGAAAAACGACATGCTACCTGGTACGCTGCTGAAATCGATGCCCCCCTGCATCACGGCTGGGACATCAACACATCGCGGATGGAGAAACGATGCAACACCCACTTGCGGCTGCTGATAGTGACCAAACCCCACGCAGCGCCATTTTCCAACACAGTGCAAACGGATTTCTCACTCATCATCCCTGGGCATTTAAGTCATTGTGAACTTGGGTGGATCCGAGGTGCCCTGTCCAGAAATCGATGCATCACTCTCTTGCGGGAGAGAAAAATGACGCAGCGTCTACCCGACTGGATAAGAAACGACATTCTGTGACACTTGTGACTAAGGAATCAATACATAGTTGCCTTTTCTCACACATGCTCGCCTGTACAGCTTTATTTTTTAATGCAACCCAGGTACTTTGTGTAAAATCAACATGTCCAATATTTTCTACGGAGTAAGACTCTTTTTACTTTGAAAATTCATATCTTGAATTGTGTATGTTGGATTTTTAGCGTTTTGGTCTTATTTGATTTAGATAAATATTACCTATTGTTCGAAACTGGTGTGGTGTCCATTTTGTTGTGTTTTCACTGTATTACTGTGTGTGTTGGTACAAATACTTTACACATTGCCTCAGCGTTAAGCCTTCCTGCTTATGCCAAGCTACTAAAGTGGTGACTGGGGGTTAACTGGGTGTGTTTCTCCCTTACCCTGACTAGAGTGAGGGTCCCTGCTTGGACAGAGTGCAAACTGACTGCCAACCAGAGACCTCATTTCCAACACTTGCCTATTAATGCTGCAGCTGGTATGGGAGACTGCATCTGCACTTCAAAGGCAATCTCTGCCATCTAACTGTGCTTTCAAACAAGCAAGACAGAAATCGCAAGCTGCTTTGATTTGCAATTGCATTTATATAGTGTTTACTACCCCTAGGATGGGTAAAAAGTGCCAAATGAAAGCTAAAAAAAGGGAATAAAGCGTTTTTGTTTTTTAAATGCAGTGATTAGAGTTTTCTATCAATAGCATCTTTCATGGGGGTGGTGGGCACTTTACATCAGTACAAGATTACATTACACAAAAGCTTTTTTTTGGGGGGGGGGATGGAGAGATTAAATGATTTGTCCAGGATCAGAGGATGTTGAGCTGATGCTGGGATTCAAACTTTGTTCCCCAGTTCCAGTCAGCAGCTCAGGCTGTTAGGCCACCTCTTGTCAGTTAGTACTGACATCAGTGGCTGCTTGTGATCTATGAAAGTGGTGGGGCGTAATACTGCCAAGGAGTTCGCCCGATTTGTTTCTAAATCTAAATCTGACTCACTCATACTCACTCCATCTCACATTTAAGCCCAGATGAACAAACATTTTGTCCAGGGTTTGCATCACAAAAGTGATGCAAACCCGTGCAAAATACGTTTTTTTATTTACTTTCTAGTGCAAAACCTGTTTTGCATTGGAAAGTTGCCTGAAAATAACACAAAGCACTGCAAAGTTTTGCTTTGTCAAGAGCGTGTTTCATAGGTGTTACATCGGCTTACCTATGCAACCACCCATGGTTTTGGATGCAAAACTCTATCTACATACAATAGCAGACTGGGCTTTGTGCCAAAAAATTAGCACCACTTAAAAACAGGCATTAAAAAGGAGAAATGTTTTTATTTTTCCTAACTGTTCCCACTTTGCATGTGTACTACACTGTACAGCACACCTCCGAAGTAGGAAAAGTTTTAAAGTTAGACAAGACAAAGACCCAGATTTACAAGAATCTGGTGCATCAGTACTGATGCATCAGATTTATTGCCCCCCCCCCACGCCACCTAATGACACCATTGGTGTGCCATATTTACAATACCGTGCACCATGGTGCACGTTAGGCCAATAGCATCAAAATATTTGACGCTATTGCAGCGCTTTGTTCCACTAGTGTCAAAAATGTTGACACTTGTGGAGCTAAGTGCAAATAGGCCCATCAATTTCAATGGGTGCGTCCTTTTAATGCCTGCTTTGAGAAGGTGTTAAAAATGATGCCAAAAATGGCGCAATGAAATCTTCTAGATTTCATTGCACCATTTGTGCAGGCCTTCTAATGCCGTAATGCTCCCTTGCATACATTATGCCTGGCGCAGGCATAAAGTGGCGCAAGGGGTCACAAAGTGGCACAATGCATGCATTTAGCCATTTTGTAAATATGTTGCAGTGATTTTTGCCTCATTGAGCCACAGTAGCGTAAAAAAAAAAATGACACTAATGTGGCGCAAGGAGGCACTAAGACCTTGTAAATCTGGCCCAAGTATTTTGTGCGTGAAGGGCACACTTCCAGTACAAACCTATGCTAGATTCACACAGCCATCTTTGCACTGTGGTGCAAAGGTGTCTGTGTGGCACTTGGCAGCCAAATTGTGTGCCAGCTCCACGCAGAGAGCAGGATAGTACCATTTCTTTGGAGATATGGCACTTTCCATCTCTCTCACGCAATGCGTCTACTTTACGTGCTGTGCTAGGTTGTGTGAAAGTTTTGATAATCTGTGCCTTTGACTCTTTCCTCTCACTCACTATAACTCACATTCGCTCACTCTAACTCATACTCATTCCCACTCACCGTTACTCATATACAAATGTACTCATACTCACTGGTTCTTATTCTCACTTGCTAACACACTTAAACACACTAACGCTAATCACTAGGACAAATGCACCTGCTGCACCATTGATAGCTACACCCACAGCTCACTTCCACTTCCTCTCACAACCTCCAATCAATCTCTCATTTAGTCATTGTAATGCACTCATTCTCCTTCACTCATTCCCTCCTACTCAGTTTCACTTATTCGCATACAGAGACAGTGAAGCTCTGCCACAAATAGATCTCATCATCTTTTAGAGCTGAACTCCCTCCTCTGCAGGTAGAGCTGAGCTCCAACCCAGGTGCAGTCAAGGCCCTGCATACATAGTGCTGAACCCATGCACAGATAGAGCAGAGATGGTGAATGTAGGAGGCTGGACCTCTATGTAGTGTCCAAAGCTAGGCACACTGTGCAGGGGTCCAGGCAACCACACATTGGTTTACAGAGATGAAAACTAGACGATCTAATGCTCCAATTTTTATGGTAGCTTGTTTGAGCAGTTAGGCTAGTCTTGGGGAAGTGCAAAACATTTATTGTCCTCACAGTATCAATAAATTGAGGCACACCCTCAAAAGAATAACTCGATTCCAATTTACAAAAGTACTTCATATTTTTATAAATTTTTTAAGACCTAGAGCATCAAAATTGGGTAAGAACTTTTCAAGTTATGATTTTTAACATTTTTAATAAAGATAGTCTTTTGTTTGTATTTATGCACCATAGGAATCAATGGAGAAATACTTAAAAAATGCACAGTAAATCAGGTAATGCGTTTACCAATGTTTCCTTTTGCAGGTAGGTTGAGGTCATCGATGGGTACCTTGGACCAGCTGGAGAAGTTCGGGCAACTCTGGGTTCCAACGGAAGCAGCTGCAGAAAGTCAATGGAGCCAGGCCACTTCAGGGGACCACTTGGAAAAGCACTGCACAGCCGGACTTAGAGATAAGTCCCATGGGTCCTTTTGGCGTGTCGAGGTCGCAAGGGGTGTGGGACCCTGAGGGCACAGCTGGATCTTCGGTGCAGGGCACAGGGCAGCCGGGTGCAGAGCGAATCAGTGAGCCAGGAGCTGTGCCTTCAGAAGCAGGAGGTAGGTCACTTTGTGTGTTGCTTGCAGGTCAGAAGGGGCACTCTGGCGGGAGAGCCAGGTGGTTCCTGAGGTCCCTGAGCTGGGGCTTCCTCCAGGTCCTTTTTCAGTCCAGAATGGGCTGTCCTTCAAGGTGTCCAGAATGAGGTGACTAGTACCTGGGGCTATTGTATGGTCTGGCCACTAGAGTCGCAGTGTCACCAAACTTGAAAAAACTGTAGGTTTTGTCCTCACAGTCTGACGAACAAAGTTTGATCCTGCCGTGGCATCCGGTTCCTTGGTCAGCAGCTGGTCAGTGAAGTGGCCTTCACTGGGTCTTTGGTTCCTTGGTCTTGCAGAGTGATGCCTTCACTCCGGAAGGATATCTTTGGCAATTTTTGAAGAGTGGAGGTCCTTTGAGGGTTTGTAAAGTCTGACTGATCCCCAAGAAAATCCTCAGCGATGATTGTGGAGTCCTGGGGGCAGCAGGCAGGGTTTGGCACTTTTTCGTGGTGCAGCAGGACTTCAGTGTTTGAGTCTTGGGTCTTCATTGTTACTGGTCTTATTTTGTCCTTGGAATCTGATTTCTTGGTCTAGGGATGCCCACTAAATACTGTGTTTAGGGGGCATTTTAGGGGGTCCTGGTAGAGACCAATGGGCCATCTATTTTAGGGTGGCTACACCCACTAAGTGACTGCTTCCTGTGGACAGATGTCACTTCCCTACACCTTATTGGCTATTTTCCTTCCATGCAAGATGGAGGAAAATGGAATGGAGAGGTCACCTTGAATGCAACACCTTAGGAGTGGTGCAAGCCAGGACTGACCACTCCTCCTGTCCTTTGTCTGGTTTCCCACCGTTGCTCCCACCAAAAGTGGGGGATTGCAATGGGAGCAGCTTTGTACTGCTAGCAGCAGGCCTGGAGGTTGAGTTTCAAAGGCAGTAGGCTCTTTGAAGATTGGCAGCAGGACAGTGCACATTCCTGAGGAAGGGGGTGTTAGCCCCTCCACCCAGAAAGGGCTTTGTTCTGAATCCCAGAGAGCAGGATCTCTCACCCCAGGGACTCAGACTCTTGTCTGGTGGTAGCAGGCTGGTTGTGACTGGCCAGCAACCATGCCAGGGTAGTAAGCTTTTGCAGGGGCACCTCAAAGGGGGACTCCTGGAGACATTTTGCAATACATCCAATACTGGTACCAGGCTGGAATTATCATTCTGAGTTGTTTGATATCAAACAACCCAGGGTTCAGCGTGGCCACCATGTAGCTGGGAAACTCGTATTGATCAGTGTCCAGCACATGAACTTAAAATGGCTGCTATGTTCACTCACTATGTCCCAGGCTTGGCAAGGACACAGTGGGGGCATGTTGCTCACACAGCTATTCCCTCACATATAGAGTAGTGCTCCCTGCCTTAGGGCTGGAAGGCCTGCCAGAGATGTGTCTTACCTATACTGCATTCAGTGTGTAGTGGACAGGGCACACAGGTAGAATTCCATGTCGAGTTGGTCTTTTGGGATTGCATCAGAACACTCAGCCTACAATGGCAGTGGTGGGTGCATCTGAATGAATGACCCTAGAGGGTGGCACAATCAGCGCTGCTGCCCTCAGGGGCCTACCCCTAGTACCCCATGCCCTTGGTACCTAAGTAGCATTTAATAGGGACTTATAGTGGCAGCTAAAGGTGTTTCCAATTGTGCCAATGCATCACAGCAGTTTTAGGGAACGAGATCTGGCTCAGGGAACCTGGTTAGCAGGGGCCCTGGGCACTAACAACTGTGAGGCTATATAATTTACCAGGGAAAAAGTGGGGGGCTAACCATGTCAAAAGAGGCCTTTTGTCACAGTGAACCCATAGGTAATTTTTTTCAGTGAGCTGGAGCTAAATTCCTGCATACGTAGCACTGCAGTCCTGTGCAGACAGAGTTGAGCTCTTCTAAGTATGCAGCTGAGTGCCAAGGCAGACAGGGCTAAGCCCCTGTGCTGACACAAATCAAGGTGAGCTAGTTCACAGTGAGGGTTGAGCTCTTTCAGCCTTCATTCCTACAACGTAAATCCTGAGATTCTGTGGGAACTGAGAAACCAGCACTAGCTAATATTCTGTTGGAGTATCACATGCCTCTCACCCAGGTTAAACTTCCACATGGCCTGTTTCTGATCAAATCAATCAAATCAGGGTTTGTAGCGCGCAACTACTCACCCGTAAGGGTCTCCAGGCACTAGGGGCCATATTTATACTTTTTGACGCAAAGCTGCGCCGCCGCAGTTTTGCGTCAAAAATTATACCGCCGGCTAACGCCATTTCGATGCGCCGTGCAGGCGTCAAATTTATACTTTTACACACGGCGGCGCAACCAACAGGTGGGAGTCATTTTTTTTACGCACATCGCGGCGTCTAGTCGTAAAGAAAAACGACGTTAACGCGACGTAAATGACTGTGGGTCGATTTACGACAGTGCAACCCGGAAAGCGCCGTTTTTGCGTCAAAAATACCCGCGAACACTGCCCTTTCAGCAGAGGAGAGCCAAAATGGATCCCAGATGCCACTACAGACCCCAGGAAGATGACAGTAGACCAGGAACCAGCCAGGATGATCCATACAGGAACCAGGACATATCTGTGCAGCTCAAGTAGCCAATGGCAGTAACCTCCCCATGGAACATACATACCTAAATTAGGGGGTGAGGATGACATCTGCAACAATGTGGTGTTTGTTATCAGTGTTTATTTACAATAGTGCATTAAGTGGTGATGGTGATAATTATGAAAATAAATTATTTACAATCTGTTGGCGCCTACGCACTCCAGCAGCCGTGTTTGGTTGTTCCCCCTCCTGTTGCAGGCCAGCATCCTCCTCTTCTTCGTCTTCAGGCATGTATGGGTCTGGTTCGAGGAGGGGAATGTTCCTTTTTACACAAATGTTGTGCAATATTGCACATGTGAGTATGATCCTACAGACCATCTCGGGGGAATATAGTAGGCTACCGCCAGTGATGTCAAGGCAGCGGAACCTTGACTTGAGGATCCCAAAGGTGCGCTCAACAATGCTGCGTGTCCTCTTATGGGCGTCGTTGTATGCCCGCTCTGCAGCAGTACTTGGGTTCCCAAATGGTGTCATTAGCCATGGCTGGATGCCATACCCCTGATTAGCTGAAAGAAAAACACAGAATGGGATCATGTAGATGTAGCTGGCACTATTGAAAAGACCTTTAATGGCAGTAGTTGTCTTGTGTTGTCTGTGACTCTTTTGTGTACTAATGTGACATCCTATACTTGTAGGCTATACCATCTGCATTGTGTTGTTTCCTTGGCTGAACGAGTGTTTGTCTGCTAACCGTTTGTCATCAGTATGTTTTGGGATTTGCAGTACAGTGTGCCCTCCCTAGCATTGTGACTTGTGATACAGGTGTCCGTGTGTCTTCACTGAGGGTGAGATGATAGTTCCATGCACATTTAAATTTGGAAGTGTTGTTAACACGTTCATATCAAAGTACCCTGTACATCCCATACCTTGAAACATATGCAATGTATTAATGTAAAGGTCATTGTGACACTTACAATTTGCAAGGTGACATTTAGGCAACCACACTCATTAATGTCTTCACATTAGGCTGTACAGTAAATTCCAATGTGTGAGAGGTTCAATGGTGACTTAAGAAACATGGCTAGTGATGTAAGGACCTCAGTGTGTTCCTGTCTATATGTTGCTGTTGTGGTGTATGTGTTGTGTGTCCTAGAGGGTTGTTGTGCAGTGTGTATATAAGTAGGTTTCTGTACTTACCAACAAGTAGTCCATTGCCATACTGTCCATCCTGGAAGTGTTGGTTGATGGTGCAGTGACGGAAGATGAATGAGTCATGTACACTCCCAGGATATTTAGCCACGATGTTCCTGATCAATCCCTGGTGATCGACTATGGCCTGCACGTTGATTGAATGTGTGTGCTTCCTGTTGCGGTAGAGGTGTTCTGTTGCAGCAGGTGGCACAAGGCGTACGTGTGTGCAGTCGATTGCACCAAGGACGTGTGGGAAGCCACTGATTGCGTAGAACCCCTGTTTTGTTTCCTGCTGCTTCTGCAGTGTGTTAGGGAAGCAGATGTGGAGGGGTGTCAGGCGAATGATGGCATCCAGTACTTTTGGCAGAAATGCGGAGAATGATGGTTGTGATATTCCACCAACCAGGGCACCAGTTGTTTGAAATGAGCCACTTGCCAGCAGGTGAAGTACGGCAAACAGCTTTGTTTCTATTGGGATGGTGCGGGTGTCACTAAAGTGGGGGCCAACTGCTGTTCAATGTTGCGCAGCAGCTGCTGAATGGCCTGCCAGTTCAACCGGTACCTCTGTATGATGTCGTGTTCCCTGAGGCCATGCAGGGTTGTTCTTGGGCGGAATATTCTCTCCTGCCTTCTGCGCTGCCTTTGGGGTCCCTGCTGGTGTTGTTGTAGCTGCTGTTGTTGCTGCTGGGCTCTGCGTCTACGTGCACGCTGGATAAAAATCACCTCCATGTCTCCCTGTTGCTGCTCTGCTGCTCTGCTGTTTGTTCTGTGTGTTCTGATTAAATACAGGTGTGTTTGCCCCATTTTAACGCCTGCTCTGACCCAGGCGTTTAATTTTGACGCAAATCGGGCCGTGCGTAATTTTTTTGCTCCGCCTCCCGGCCGAGAGTCATTTTTGCCCTGAAGCATAAATACGACGCACGGCCGTTTGCATCATTTTTTGGACGGGAACGCCTACCCTGCATATCATTAACGCAGGGCGGGTTGCCGCATCCAAGAAATGACGCACACGGCGGAATTTTGTCGTCCGCGGGCTCGGGCGTCAGAGTTTAAATATGGGGCAACGTTTGCGCTGACTGTGCGTCAAATGTTTTGACGCACAATCGGCGCAAACGGAGTATAAATATGCCCCTAAGGGCCATATTTATACTTTTTGACGCAAAGCTGCGCCACCGCAGTTTTGCGTCAAACATTTTACCGCTGGCTAACGCCATTTCGATGTGCCGTGCGGGCGTCAAATTTATACTTTGACGCACGGCGGCGCAACCAACAGGTGGGAGTCATTTTTTTTTATGCACATCGCGGCGACAAGTCTTAAAGGAAAACGACGTTAACGCGATGTAAATGACTGTGGGTCGATTTACGACAGCGCAACCCGGAAAGCGCAGTTTTTTTTGACGCAATAGGCGTCAAAAATACCAGCGAACACTGCCCTTTCAGCAGAGGAGAGACAAAATGGATCCCAGATGCAACTACAGACCCCAGGAAGATGACAGCAGACCAGGAACCATCCAGGATGATCCATACAGGAACCAGGACATATCTGTGCAGCTCAAGTAGCCAATGGCAGTAACCTCCCCATGGAACATACATACCTAAAATAGGGGGTGAGGATGACATCTGCAACAATCTCCTGAAACAAGACAAAGGCCCCAGCACACTCATATGTCAATGCCCATAGTTGTCACATACATCAGCCAAAGTAAACAGCAATAGGAGCCACACAGCACTAAGGACACACACATGCTGCATATGTCAGGGTCCTTCACGTGCCTGGCTAACAAGGCAACATCACAAATGTCATACTGCTCAGACAACAGCATTGAGGAGGGGACACATGCAACTGGTCACTGAAATACACCTGCACAGTCAGAGGACCATATAGGACATTGATACGATAAACAGGGCAATCCAATTAAACACACATTACCCAACATCAGCTGGACACATTAACAATGTCTACATCCATATCACATCATAACATTGCCATGCATAGGATATGCCACATGTCAATTACAATTAAGTCAATGTGAACAATCAGGGATTGGGGCAGGTCCTGAGAGGCAAGTGTGCTGCCAGGGCAATCACAACACCCACAGCCAGTGAAAGGTCTCACCATAAGAATAGATATACACGGAGGGTCGAGTAGGACAAAAAGATGGCTATTCCCTATTTGGTACAAAGCAACACCTAGAGGCGATTAGGCAGACAAGTCAGATAACTCTATATCATACATGTGACACACAGGTGGGCCATAGGCCTATAACAATGCCCATATGAAGGACAGCAGATACCAATACCAAACAAGATCACAAAGTGAAGTCATCAAAAGGCTGGCATGTTACGTCAAAATTGTCACAACACACCCTGTTTCATTGCAGAGGAACATGGATCTCCTGCCGATATGCCTGTCCCTGATTTCCCTGATGACATGGATGACGAGCCCATAAACATTCCCCAGGAGACCATCCAAAAGGTCCTGGAAACCCTCCAGACCCCACCTTCAGTCACAAGGAGGAGCACAGAACAAGCAGCCATCACAGAAGAACCACCCACCACCCCAATTGCAAGACCTGCCAGCTCCAATATAGCTGAGGATTCTGACGACACTGGCACCAGCTTTGAAAGAACTGTAGTTGGAGTACAGCGGGAGCTGGCCAAGGAGGTGCGGGTGGGGATGCAAACTATGGCAGCCAGCCTTGAGGGGGTGCGCTCGTGCATGATGTCATCTGCAGATCAGGCAGAAGCTATGCAAGCCCTAACATCCATACTGCAAGGACTACAAGAAACTATAAAGGAATTCACCACTGCAGTAAGGGAGTTGCCACAACACCTCGCACCCCAAACTTTCCACTGCATGCACAAATGCAATCATGACTCCCTCAGGGGCTGACCTGGCTGCCTACCATTGTGATGTAGCTGCTATTCTCAGAAACCAGCAGGCCCTCCTTGCTGCAGTACTGCCCTTAAGAACTTCACAGGGAGCAGCCACCGGGATGTATGACTCCACGTCTTCTAACACTGAGGTGTGTGTTGCCCCTTCACAACCAACAACAACAAGGACAAGCAGGCAACACACACATCAGAAGAAGAAGACATGGAACAGATCACATTCACACGGAAGAGTACCCAGAAGCACTAGTCCCTGCACCATGGCCTACTTTGACCAAGGTCCTACATTTTATCAATTGCCAGTCTCAGTACAACTATACTCAATGACTGTTCTGCTAACCACTGTATGACTTTTCAGCATTGCCAGTGAATGTCTCTCTCCTACTAATCGGCAAATCCTGTCCCTCTGCACTGTCTGTAACATCACCCCAGCATGTCAGGAGCATCATCCACACCCCTTCTGTAGGATCACCATGTAAGAATGCACTAGAACGGACTCAGCAAACATGGACAATGTACATTTTGCACTACAGCACCTATCAATAAATAGCACTTGCCCAACTAATATGTCTCTGTGTTATTTGACACATCAACTGTGCAGTAGATAACTCTAAAGTGCCTGTGTGACAACCATGTAGCTTGTCAATACAACTGTCCTGACATCATGTAGTCTGAGACATCTGTGCAGTGGCCAGGATTGCATCATAGCCTGACCATCCTGAGGAGAATAACTGATGAAGGGAGAAACCACACACAATCATGCTGTGTTGGACAGAATAATGCTCCATCAATAGCAATCAAAGTCAACTAATGGTGGCTGATAAATGTGGGCACCATGCAATACTAAAACATGAAATTATGCAGTATAATCTAAGCAAACACAACTAAACATAGCATCAACCCCCATTTCTGAGTATACTTCCATGAAGGGAAGTAATGCTGAATTTTTGCACACATGATCTATGTCAGCAATGAAGACAACAAGACAAGAGTGTTAACAACACCTCATCTACAAAGATGTCCCTGAACATCACACTGCAGTCCGACCTAATAAATTACCCACAATACCAAGTCTGGAAGCACACTTTGTGATGTAGAAAACATACTCATCAACACAATTCCTTGGTGATCCATGGAAACTACAAATGGTGGTTCTATCAAATGGTGGATACTTACCAAGTTAGCACAGGGGTAGCTGCCATTTTAAACCTCTATTTTCTTCGGTGTGTAGCATAGGGCACAAATGTCATAGAAAAACAATCACCTACACTGATGTCAAGGCCATGATCAAGTAGCAGTTAACACATAATGCAAAGGGTTAACTATATATTTATTCATATGTATTCACACCAGAGGCAACTAAGGGAAAAGTCATACCTACACTAATCTAACCTAACTACTCCTTACCCACAACTGTCCCTAACTAACCTAATCTAAACTTACCCTACACATATAACGAATCGATCTAAACATCAACCCCCCACCCACGATTATGAGACAGGACACATGCAGGACAACACATACTAACCTACACACATACTATACTATCCTAAACAATCATATATATATATATATATATGTATATTTTTTTTTTTTTAAACAGACAGGAATCCCAACATTGACCATCACCCAGCCACCCACACACTCAAAAATGAAAACTAGAAAGAATAAGGACCCCCCACCCTCCTCCCTAACACTAACTAAGCTAACAACCTATACTAACCTAACACTAATCCCCAAGACCCACCTATCATGATAAAAAGGAAAGAGGAGAGAGGGAAGGGATTAATTTAAATGAACCAAATAAATCCTAGAGGATGGCCCTCCGTGGACCTGACCCGCTTCTTAATGTACGCCACATCCTGGCTCAGCTTTTCCACCTTCCGAATGAACTTGTCCATTTTCTGGTCTAAAGCCTGGAATGCCGCAGGGTCAATTGGAGGTGCTGCTGCTGTCTGTGTGCTGGCAGAGGTGCTCGTGTGGGAGTCCTGCAGCTCTGAAATTGCTGGGTCCAGGTCGTGCTGCAGAGGCAGGGACAACTGTCCCCACCGTTGCTGGGGCCACTTGGGGAGAACTGGTGGATGTGGTGGTGGTGGCTGTAGTGGGCAACGTTGGGCCACCCTGTGGTGAGGCCCACCATGCTCCGGAGAAAGGGCAACTATTTACCATAGGAAATGCATTGGGTGGAATAGCACAATGGGTCAATTGGAAATTACTTTTACTGTAGTTGTAACAGCTAATTTCACCACATAGATCATTGAAAGTCTCAGAGGAAGTACATGGGAAACCTGCATACAAAAGGGTATCTCACACCTAGCATATATATGTCTATACATGATGGGTGACATCAGCCTAAACTTCTCATCAAAATAATTGGTAATGCAGCTGACATTATGGCTGCACCTCCTCTGTCTATTGCCTCGACTACATATGTCAGTCTATGTGATAACAATCACAACCCTCAATATCTGCCATTTGTAATTGTTTTTGCTAGTATAGAACTCATGTGCCATAACCGAGTGCGTACACTAGGTTCAAAACAAAGTTGCAAATGGTCACAAGTATGTGTAACATACTGGTTGCTACAGTCCTAGGTACCCTATTCCCAAACACATGGCAGTCTTTGAGGGTGGGGTGGGAAGAACAACCAACAATCCCATAATCAATGCACACCCAGGAGTGTCTAGAAAGCTCAACTAGTTTTTGCCTCCACACACACAACTCCAGTGAAGGCCTAGCAACAAATTGGAGTCAGCTAAACCTTGTCCTATCCAAGGTCCACACATGTCAAAATGTACTGACTTAGGCCAACATCAATTACTACCAGTGAGGCATATTTTACTACACACACAGAGGAGCAAGAACACCCATGATCATGAGTAGAATGTACACCTAGGCCATTGCACTCTAGTCCCACACACTTCTAGTTCAACTTGTGGAAGTACATGCCCCCGTAAGATCCAACCTACCGTGTACTCAGTCCATCGTTAACTAGGGAAGCAGCATATTTCAGACAAGCCTTTTGCAGAAGCTATCTGGGAGAATGTCAGGCTGAAATGCAGACTCAGTCCGAGACAAGTCCCAGAGCAACTCTTATATTAACCAGTGTATTCCACATGACTCATGACTCACCCCATTCCCCATAGCGGGCCCTACTGGAATGGCCTACAGACCCAAAATCTGAGAAATGGATAAGCATAGGTCTACTCAAAATGAAATGATAATTGAAATCCCACTAATGGAACAATACTAATGAATGGGCAGCGCATCAAACCTTGAATTCTGTTGAACACACAGTAGTCCATCATGCATCACCAGCAAACATTGAAAATAGCACACATGCAACACTCACTATAGGTGTTGGGGTCCGCAAAATGAGCCACCTCTCCCACAGTGTACGGTGCAGGTCCACCTGTAAAGCATGGAAGGAAGAATATACTCAGAATCCGTGCACTGACAAACAATTGCAATTACAAAGACAATGTGAGAATATGACATGAGTAATGAAACACTTTCACACATGCTCATACTGCATGGAATTATTCTTGAGCAACATTTACATTGGATGAGTGTCCTGCTACAGTTACACACCCTACTACACACATGCAGTGGCCAGGACAGTCATGTGGTGTCAAAGATGCACCTCCATTAGTATGCCCCAACAATATAGGGGTGCATTCATCTCATCATGTGCATCCAAGAGAGACATCCAAAAGCTGGTCACTTGAGGACTGCATGACCTCTCAAACTCAAACAGCCTATGTGGTCATTTTCCCTACACACCAACCAGACACACATGTGACATATGTGTGGACAACATTGCTAACTTCAATTGACGTGAAGGCAGCACTCATTTATAGCATCATGTTGGGTTTACAAATGTCAGTCTAGCTATGGCGTCTACATATGTAGGTATGATGTTTCAACATCCATTTTTCACTGGCTATTGTGACCTGACAAGTTCTAATTGAGTCATTAACGTGTTGCTTGTCTGACACAAAGGCAGCACTACATTACATACTGCTACAGGCAACCGGTATGTGTCGAAAACATGAGCTACCTGACTGCTAGCATTTGTCTTCCTTCACATTGTGCAACAATGACCCAGTAGGTTTCCCTAGCATTACACACAGTCAGCTACTTATCTGGCAGATTGGGTAACAATCATCACATGTCGCCACACAGCTTTAAATTGTGCACATGTAATTGATATGTACTCACCAACATGGCCACCAATCCTGATTCCCAGGTGGTCCAGCAGATCTTGCTCCCTGGATATCAGATCAGCCCAGCGGTGCTTCAGTTGATGTTCATTCCTTAGGCTACCATATACACGGACCAAGTGATGGCGCACCTTCCCCCACCGGACTTTACGGGCCTCCGTGTAATACCCCTGTATCACCCTACCCCCAGCCTCCAGCATGAGTGGGAGGAAATGGCAAACAAGCCATATAAATCCACCCAATTCCTCCTCACCCATTCTGGCAAGCCGTGGCCTACCAGACATGTCAGCAATGACAAAGGGGAAAAAGTTGGAGAAAAAGGAAAAGGGGGAAATGGGGAAAGGTAGAGTGGTGAAAAACAAAGAAAACTTAAGAAGAAGAGCCCAACTAACCCCTATATTACAGTACCCACAACAGACTCCCACAGACAATAAATGAAACACTGGACTTGACAAAATAATACAACACAGACTCAGACAGTATTCAACAACAAGACAATGATGACAAAAGCACAATTGAGAAGGTACACTGGACACAAAAGCACTAATACACAGGACAACACTTTCCACACAGCCACACAGTCTAGAATAATCTGAGACTGCAAAGTGAAAGTGAAAGTACACCCACTGTACAGATTCTGTAAACAGGATATCCTATTGCATCACATCCTGCATAAAATGGCCGCCATTTTTTTCCGCTATGCGTAATTTTTTCACGCATACAGCTTGTGGGTCATATTTTTTGACGCATAGGAGTGCACATAATGCAGAGTCACAAAAAATTTCATCATTGGTCCATTATATTGGTTTGAGGCTTATTTTACAGTTCTAGAGTTGAAAATTAAGCCGCTGGCAATTATGATATCTAAATATGAAAAATAATTTTGACTCTGCATTATCTGCACTCCTGTGTGTCAAAAAGTATGACGCACAAGCTGTATGCGTGGAAATATGACGCATTATGGAAAAAAATGGTGGCAATGTAATGCTGGATAGTATTATATCTATTTTTAAGATATTTTTTTGACTCAGCATTATCTGCACTCCTGTGCGTCAAAAATTATGACGCACAAGCTGTATGCGTGGAAATATGACGCATTATGACAAATATGTCTTTCATTTGTCAAATTGTGAAAAGAATTTTGTCATGACCAAACGGTGCTAAGTGATACACATTTGGGGTTAGCTATGGCAAATGTCCCTTATAGGATGTATAGAAGGTATTCATAGTGCAATAGTAATGATTGGTCAGAATGGATATTACTCATAATTGTACACATATGTGGGTAATTGCTGATGGCTAATTTCAAAATATGAATGGGATACCAGGATGTATTCCTTAGCAAAAATGTGTCCACATTTATCACGGTAATCAAAATTATATAAAGGCCAAATAAGTAGTGCAATTGTCGCCTACACTTTTTAAGGGGGTAACCATGTCCTAATTACGAGTTAATGTATCTTAAATGTGTTTTACTTTTGACATGTAGGCCACACATGCGCCTTATGCATGTGTGTGCTTCACATGTGCATATATAATGTCTATTTGGGGGTCAGTAGAGGTGGACTTAGGCCCCCAGCACCCTAGGGTTTGCTTTTCCAGACTTGCAAATTTATCCAAGGTTTTCCCAAATTCAGTAATGCTAAACCTGCAGCAGCAGGCTCATGGAAGCAAATAGGGTATGATTCACTGTTTGCCATTCTGTAATCCCATTTGCCCATTTGACGTTTGCCCTATTGATTCTTTGGAGAAATCTGACATACCATTTTGCATTGATATTTTTTGCTAAATCTCAACGTTCTTCATGTCCTGATGGCAAATAGGTTGTTGATGTATGTGGCCCTTTATGCATTACCTGGTTTAGTGGCATGTTTCATTCTTCCTGCTAGGTTACAACTGGGACACTACTGTGATCGGCTGCTTGCAAATATTTTGTTGATTGGATGGTACATGTTTATGTGTGTGGTCCAATATTGATCCAGTATCAACTGTCAGGGTGTATGTTGTCACTGTAACTTCCAGGTCTCCTCATGAGTTAGTGGCAGCTAATCTTGTTTCAATTGGGTATTGTTTGTAGCAAAATTTGAGAGAAGCCATTGAGGACATGGTCACCTACACATGGATGGTCCCACCCTGTCACTGAAAACGTGTAATGAGACTTTCAACTGGGCAACCTTGGTGTGCTGAGTGAGAGAATGTCTCAGGTGTCTGGATCCGGCATGTGTCATTGCAACATTTCTACTCCAGTTGGCCTCTGTGGATGGTAATGTATCAGGAAACATCACAGCCTCTGTGCAGAAGTAAATGGCTGGTATTCAACACGACTCATCTTTATCATTTGAAAAATGTTACTCAGCGTTTGAACAGTCAGGGTCCTCATATGTGTTACCTTTTCATGGACATTATCTGAGGTTGCTGGCTTTGATGGAGGCCATTTACACCATCATACACTATGGTCCTGGTCCACTGTCACACTTTGTAGTTTAGGCATTAATGAGGGCCAGACAACGTAAGGGCCAAGATTTGGCTATTCAAGGGCACTGTCACAAATCGGATGCAAATAACAGTCAGATGATGCAATACTATGTATTTGAGTATACATTGATGAGGCTAATTACAAATTAGTGTCTGAGGTACAAGAGGTTTTGGATGGCACGTGTGGTCCATAGGTAGTTTAAATATGGGGCAACGTTTGCGCTGATTGTGCGTCAAATTTTTTGACGCACAATCGGCGCAAACAGAGTATAAATATGCCCCTAAGTGTGTTTGTCCTCTGAGCTTCAGTTGAAGAGCCAGATTTCAAGGTCCTTCCTGAATTGAGGTAGCGATGGTGACTGCCTGAGGTGCAGGGTGTTCCTGCTCTTTGCCACGAGCTAGGCAAATATCTTCCACCCGCCAAGGTCTTCAGTATGCGGGGTACGGTGGCTAGTGCTTGTTGAGTGGAGCCATGTAGTACAAGGAACCATGAAATATAGAAAATATTTCATGGTTAAGGGTGAAATTAAAATTTTGTCATCATACTGGTAGTCCGTAATTCACTGTGCAGAGGTTTTACATTGTACAGGTTACTAAGAATATGCTGCTTGGAGAACTAAGGTTATCAAATTATGTGGCTGCACTTTGAATAAAACAGCTTGTAATATTAAATATACCTTATGCATACATTGGCATTCCCATCTCGGACTTCTGGTGACATTTACAAACCACAGGGCCAAAAATATCTCCTAAACCCCTCAATGATAATATGGGACCAACTAAAACAGTTACCCGTTAAGTATCTTCTGTATGTACCTAACTTTAAACCATTTTGTAGATAAAAAGATAAAACTCAACCTTAAACAAGAGACAACTCGTTTAGGTGCTACCC
Source organism: Pleurodeles waltl (assembly GCF_031143425.1). Taxonomy (NCBI): domain Eukaryota; kingdom Metazoa; phylum Chordata; class Amphibia; order Caudata; family Salamandridae; genus Pleurodeles; species Pleurodeles waltl. The sequence continues at coordinate 413,507,034 of NC_090437.1, read as the reverse complement.
ATGTATGACACATCAAAACAAAAATAATCTGCATTCAGTCGACTCACTAGAGAGCATGAGGAATATGGCCGAATGGCTATGTTAAAACATCAACAGAACACGAGTGTTCAGAAAGAGTGGCAAAATCAAAAGTTTTAAGCTGTTATTCAAAGTTCTGAAACATTAAGGAAGGAGGTATGGTCTAGTTGTTAAGTTGTCGATGGTTAACAGGGGCCTTGGTTTGTATCCAGCTTGACATTAACTGAAAATTGTGCAGTTGTGGGAAATCGCTTAATCACAATGCGCCTAAATTTTAAATGTGTGAGATACTACTCTGTGTGTAACAAAGAGATTTAAGCCACCACTTTATGAATACAATGTTGCATCATTTGCTATCACCTCCCATAATGTGCAATGCTTTGTAGCTCTTGGGTTAGGTCCATGCTTTCAAAATACCAATTCATGCATGATTTTAGATTGTGAACTGGTATTCAACTTATTATTCTTTGTGTATACCTCTTCCTTTGGAGCTGGTGGTGAACCACTCTGATTTTGTGACAGCCAGATAGAGGCTTCCCACAATTTTCTTTATCTCAGTTTAGTCTACATGCCTCGAGTCTAGTTCTCAAAGTCTCTGGGAACACTTTCCTCCTGCTCCTAAGAAGCATTCTACCATTATTCAGTGAATGCTCCTTTTAATCAGATAAAACACTTTTCCAGTAAGCCTTCAGTTCTTTCTTTTCTCTGTGTCCATTGGTGCAGTGGCACTAGAGCCCTGAGTAGCTGTTGAACCCTGATAGTTGTTGTGTTTACTAACAGACCATTCAAAGTGGCCACTTCCTCTGCTTGCATGCCCATGGCATCCTTGTTATGATACTTTGTTAACATGCACAGGACTCGTTTGGTACCAACCATCTTGCAGACATCCGATGCTCACACGTCTGATGTACACTCTCTGAGCTCCAGCAGTGCTCAGTGTCTCAGGGGAATTCACTGGTGAAGATAAAAGATCTGGCTTTAATGTGCTAAAGAAGGGAAGAACAGTCATGCACATATGCCTTTTCCATGCATTAGCACATTAAACCATGACCTATTGGGCTTCTAAACATGCCTGAGGCCCCAATGGGCAAAATTGTAGCCCCACTACCCCTTTTTAATAGAAGCCATCCCCTGAAGTTGGGTCTGGATGTGCTCCTGGTGTAGTTGTTACCCATTCTGCAGTGAAAACTGAGACTAGACAGAATTTGATGTGGGGTACAATCCATTATCAAACATTCTGCACCCAGGTATTCGAGTACCAAATTTAAGCCTTTGGTGCTAGGATACTGGCCAGAAAAGGAGATTCTGCTGCTCTGCCCCCAGTATCCTTGCACCAAATTTCATTCAATTTGTAGGGAGGTCCTAAATCCACAGCAGCGCTGCTCGTGTGTCCAGATTGCTACTCAGAAGAGCTGCTCTGAAGTGCAGGAACTGGCGCATTAATGCATAGCAGCTCTGCTGAGAAGTGGCAACCCTGTGCCAAATAATTACAGAAGCCCAGTTAAGAAGTTCCTATACTGTTCCCAATAAAGTGACACGGACTGGATAAGTGAACTAGTGCCCTAGTTAAACCAATGGCATGACAAGGGTGCGATGGGCCCTAATGGAAGTTAGAAAAATGTGCCCCCCCACCAGAGTGGTTAAAACAGCCATAAATATGAAGAAGTGGGGCCTGCAAACCTTCAGCAATAGATGCCATTGTATCTTCAGAACTAATCATAGCGATGCACCAAACCTGTACCTATTCCCTGCATTGTACCTCTGCATCTCTGCATCATTCCCTGAAACTCTCCAATACCTTCCTCAGTTTATTTCTGTCCCAATTTCTTTGTATCCTTTTACTCTCCTATATAACCCTGGTATCACTACCCTCATGTTCTCCTGCTACCCTCATTTTTCTCTTAGCTTTACATTTTTTCTTGTTTATCTCCTCCCTCCCCTTTGTCTCTCTGCTTCTCTCCCCTTGACCATTCTTTCTTCTCTTTGTCAATCCTGCCTGCTTCTCTCCACTCTCTTGCCTCACCGCATCCCTCCCTTTACCTTTCCATAATACCTTGTATATTGCCCACCTCTTTTTCTTAACTACCTGTATCCCTGGGCTCTATAATTTGCTTCCCTCTATCTCTCTTCTCTTCTGACTTTCTATGATTTCCTCTATTGCTTTCTTACCTTTATCTTGCCAATCTTCCCAGTATCTCTCCACCCCCTTTCATTCAGTCTCTATTCTCCCTTTTATAACGCCATCATTGCCTATAATCTCAGATAAATGTTATATTCTGACCTGCATCTCTCCATCCTCCTTCTTTCCTTCTCCACTGCAGGGGACCACTTGGAAAAGGTCCGTGCAGGTAAGTTTAGAGGTGGTTCTTTGGGGTCCCCTTTTAAATGTTGAGGTCTCAAGGGGTGAAGTATCCTTAGGGCACATCAGGTTGCAGGGCACAGGACAGCCAGGTGCAGAGCGAATCAGTGAGCCAGGAGCTGTGTGCAAAGATGCCCTTTGGATCTGGAGGTAAGTCCCTTCCAGGGTGGCTTGCAGGACAACGGGGGCACTCTGGTGGGAGGTCCAGGGTGTTCCTGAAGTCCCTCGACTGGGGCTTCCTCCTGGTCCTTTTTGAGCCCCGGGCAGGCTGGTTTTCCTGGTGTCCAATGTCAGCTGTTCAGTACCCAGGGAATTGGTACGGTTCGGCCACTGGGGGGTGCAGTGCCACCAAACGTGGCAAACTTGCAGGGTTTGTCCTCATGGTCATTGGTGTATCAGCGGGTCTGGCTGCAACTTCCAGTGGACGAGTTAACAGCCGGTCAGTGAAGTGACCCTCACTGGGTTGCTGGTTTCTTCATTGCTGCAGAGTGGTACCTCCACTCTCAAGGGAGTTCTTGGGTGATTTGTGAAGCCTGGAGGTCCTCTGTTTTTTTTAGGTCAGTTCAGTTGTCCAGCTTCTCCTCAGTGGCGATTGTCGGGGCCTGGATGCAGCAGGCAGGGTTTGGCGCCTTTTCTTTGTGCAGCAGGTCCACAGTTCTTGTGCCTTGGATCTTCTTGGTGCTGGTTTTCTTTGTGTCCTTCAGATCTGATTATCTGGTCTAGGGGTGCACAGTAAATATTGTATTTAGTGGCTGTTTTAGGTAAGTCCAATGGGATACTTACCTTGGGTGGCTATACCCTCTATAGTCACCACTTCCTGTGGTAAGGGTCACTTCCCTATCCCCAAATGGCTATTTTCCTTTCATCTAAGAGGGAAGAAAATGAAATGGAGTGTCCACTTCGCAGGCAACACCTTAGAGGTAATGCATGCCAGGTGGGGCCACTCCCCCTACTCTTTGTGTGGTTTCCTGCCGTTGCTCCCGCCAAAAGTGAGAGTTTGCAAAGGGATTGACCATCTGCAGCTAGCTGCAGGCCTGGGGGTCGAGGTTCAAAGGCGGTAAGCCCTTTGAAGCTTGCCACCACAGTAGTGCCTATTCCTGAGAGAGGAGGTGTTAGCACCTCCACCCAGGAAGGGCATGGTTCTACAAACCAGAGAGACAGGGCTTTCCCCCAAGGTTTGTAGATTGGGTTTCTGGAGGTGGCAGACTGGACAGAACCAGTCAGCAACCATGCCAGGGTAGTTAGCTTTTGCATGGGGAACCTCTAAGGTGATCCCTGGGTACATTTAAGGAGAAATCCAATACTGGTATCAGTTTGGATTTATGATTCTGTGTTGTTTGATACCAAACAACTCAGGGTTCAGAGTGGCCATCATGTAGCTGGGAAACTCATGTTGACCAGTGTCCAGCACATGCATTTAAAATGGCTGCTCTGTTTACTCACTATATTTCAGGTTTGGCAAGGACATAGTGAGGACATATTGCTCATGCTGCTATGCCCTCACATGCAATATAGTGCACCCTGCCTTAGGATACAAAGGCCTGCCAGAGGGGTGTCTTACCCATAGTATATGTAGTGTATGGTGGACAGGGCGAACAGGCAGTGTGCCATGTCAAGTTTGTGTTTTAGGTTTGCACCAGGACACTCAGCCTGCAATGGCAGTGCTGGGTGCATGGCCCTAGAGGGTGGCACAATCCGCCCTGCTGCCCTCAGGGGCCTACCCTTAATACCCCAGGCACTTGGTACCTAAGTACCTTTTACTAGAGAGTTATAGTGCTAGCTATGGGTCTATCCAATTGTGCCAATGCATCACAACATTTTTGGGAAAAGAGATACTGCCCAGGGAACCTTGTTAGCAGGGGCCCTGGGCACTAACAACTTTGAGACTACATCAAATACCAGGCAAAAAGTTGGGGCTAACCAAGACAAAAAAGGCCTTTAATCATAGAAACCATGAGTAAGAGCTTATACTACCTTGGATTCTAATTTCCCTACAGTCATTCTCTTTTCTCAGCATGAAATTTGTTGGACAAAATATATAACGTACATTACAAGATACAGAAATATTTCAAGTCACAGATGAGTTGGGGAATTGATATAAGGGCCCCAGGAGGTGCTGGTTTTTAATGGTTTCTGCTGTTTTCTTGTCCACAAGTGGCAGATCCAACTTATAGAAAGTGAACCCTGGTTAGATTGTAAAATGTAGAAATGCAAATTACAGGATGGAATGAGAACAATAGGACTTGATTTGGGTGAGTTTTTCCAGCAGTTTTGAAGACCTTGGGGAAAGGCGCTGTTTTGTTTTAAAACAATCTCACAGTGCTATACAAGACTAAAGGAGCCTTGCAGGAGTCTGCACACACTTGCCCATGTCTCCTCCAGGTCCACTAGCCTGATCACAGCCTCCTTCCTGACTTTTAGAGATGCACTGGGAGGTGAGGCAGTAGGTTCAGAGGGAAGTCCATCAAACACCAGTAAGTGGGGCTTGCATGCTGTAGCAGGAGTGTCACTGTCGCTGGGATCAGTTACATGCTTCCCTTCTCACACTGGTGAAGTTATTGAGGAGAAGCAGCAAGGAATAGAGCACACACGTCTCTGCAGATTTGTTCGTAAGGCAGTTGGGTGGTCATTACAACATTGGCGGTAAAAGCCACTTACCGCCGTGCAGAAGACCGCCAATACACCGCCGCGGCCGCCGAATTCCACCACAGCTATTATGACCCACATCTCGGAATCCGCCGAAATTCAGACACCCACACAAGTCCGCCACACCAAAGGTCAGTGTTAAACTGGTGAAAACAAAACCTCCACCTCCACGCCAACAGAAACACGCCCATGCTATTACGACACACGAATCCACGCGGCAGTCTTTCAAACACGGCATTCCATTGGCGGTACACACCGCCGCACTCAAAATACACACACATCTCCAAAACACCGCCACATTGGACAATTCCAAATACACACACCTGATACACATACAAACACCACTCCCACACACCCAATACAATATAAAACACACACCCACAAACCCCTACGACCAAAAATCAGAGACGAAGGCCAGAGTGATAGCACAGATTAGACAATCCCACCACACAGAGCCACACCACACCATCACCCACACCACTTCCACGCACAAAACACCACACACCACCACACATCACCACACTCATCAACACATACACCACCCCACACCACCTCATGTCACGACAAAGACACCCCCGCTTTTCCGAGGAGGAACTCCGGGTCATGGTGGAGGAAATCCTACGGGTAGAGCCACAGCTATTTGGCTCACAGGTGCAGCGCACATCCATAGCCAGGAAGATGGAGTTATGGCGCAGAATAGTCGACAGGGTCAACGCTGTGGGACAGCATCCAAGAAATCGGGAGGACATCAGGAAGAGGTGGAACGACCTACGGGGGAAGGTGCGTTCCGTGGTCTCCAGGCACAACATCGCGGTTCAGCAGACTGGCGGCGGACCCCCACCTCAAGGGAAGCTCTGGCAAACATAGGCACCACACAACCCACAGGCACTCAAACAAGCATCACACACATGCAGACACACCAACACACACTGCCTCCACTGTGTCCCCCTCCTCGTCGTCTGCCTCCTCCCTCCCAGTGTCGTCTACACTCTCACCTGCTTGCTCTACATCTACAGGCACTAGGAATCTCACCAGGACACCCAGCACCACAAGCCGCTCACCTGCACTCACCACCTCCACTCCCATTTACACGTCCCCTGTGTCCTCTCCCAGTGTGTCTGTGACGCCCCCACCCAAAGTACACAAACGCCGGCAACCACACACCCAACATCCATCCACCTCACGACAGCCTCCAGTACCTGCACCCAAAACACCTAAAGTGACACCTCCTACAACCACCTCCTCTTCCTACACTCCCAGACACCCCAACTACCCATCCCAGTGTTCGTCAGAAACTGTCCCTCTGCAAAATTTACCTTTTTGCCCCCACCCCCCCTCCAATTCATCAGTCCCGTCGTAGCGCCTCAGCCAAAAAGCCTCCAGTACCAGTGGTGCCTGTTCAAGGTGTGTGGAGTGCACCGGCCACCAGGGCAGGCAGTGTGACCCGGAGCCAAGGCACTGGCAGCCCACCCCCTGTAAAGGCTCTGAAATTGGAAAGTGGCCAACAGGACCGTGTCAAAACTCCTGGAGGCAAAACAACTCACAGGGGTTCCAGGAGGATTTCAGAGACAGCTGTGACTCCTCCAAAGGTGGGTAAGGGCCAGAGGAAGTCTGCACAGCCTGGTGTGAGCATCACGGCGGAGAAGGGTGGATTCCTTCCCGGCGGTTGGGACGCCACCGCCAGCACCGTCATTACTGGTCCGGAGATCACCGCTGGAGTCATAGCCCAGGAGGGCCCAAGTATCGTCACTGGTCAGGAGACCACCGCCAGAGTCATAGCCCAGGAGGGCCCAAGTATCGTCACTGGTCAGGAGACCACTGCCACCGCCAGAGTCATAGCCCAGGAGGGCCCAAGTATCGTCACTGGTCAGGAGACCACCGCCACCGCCGGAGTCATAGCCCAGGAGGGCCCAAGTATCGTCACTGGTCAGGAGACCACCGCCAGAGTCATAGCCCAGGAGGGCCCAAGTATTGTCACTGGTCAGGAGACCACAGCCACCGCCAGAGTCATAGCCCAGGAGGGCCCAAGTATCGTCACTGGCCAGGAGACCACCGCCACTGCCAGAGTTATAGCCCAGGAGGGCCCAAGTATCGTCACTGGTGAAGAGACCACCGCCAGAGTCATAGCCCAGGAGGGCCCAAGTATCGTCACTGGTCAGGAGACCACCGCCGGAGTTATACCCCAGGAGGGCCCAAGTATCGTCACTGGCCAGGAGACCACCGCCACTGCCAGAGTTATAGCCCAGGAGGGCCCAAGTATCGTCACTGGTGAAGAGACCACCGCCAGAGTCATAGCCCAGGAGGGCCCAAGTATCGTCACTGGTCAGGAGACCACCGCCGGAGTTATACCCCAGGAGGGCCCAAGTATCGTCACTGGTCAGGAGACCACCGCCACCGCCGGAGTCATAGCCCAGGAGGGCCCAAGTATCGTCACTGGTCAGGAGACGACCGCCAGAGTCATAGCCCAGGAGGTCCCAAGTATCGTCACTGGTCAGGAGACCACCGCCAGAGTCATAGCCCAGGAGGGCCCAAGTATCGTCACTGGTCAGGAGACCACCCCCACCGCCAGAGTCATAGCCCAGGAGGGCCCAAGTATCGTCACTGGTCAGGAGACCACCGCCAGAGTCATAGCCCAGGAGGGCCCAAGTATCGTCACTGGCCAGGAGACCACCGCCACTGCCGGAGTTATAGCCCAGGAGGGCCCAAGTATCGTCACTGGTCAAGAGACCACCGCCAGAGTCATAGCCCAGGAGGGCCCAAGTATCGTCACTGGTCAGGAGACCACCGCCACCGCTGGAGTTATAGCCCAGGAGGGCCCAAGTATCGTCACTGGTCAGGAGACCACCGCCAGAGTCATAGCCCAGGAGGGCCCAAGTATCGTCACTGGTCAGGAGACCACCGCCACCGCCGGAGTCATAGCCCAGGAGGGCCCAAGTATCGTCACTGGTCAGGAGACCACCGCCAGAGTCATAGCCCAGGAGGTCCCAAGTATCGTCACTGGTCAGGAGACCACCGCCACCGCCAAAGTCATAGCCCAGGAGGGCCCAAGTATCGTCACTGGTCAGGAGACCACCCCCACCGCCAGAGTCATAGCCCAGGAGGGCCCAAGTATCGTCACTGGTCAGGAGACAACCGCCAGAGTCATAGCCCAGGAGGGCCCAAGTATCGTCACTGGCCAGGAGACCACCGCCACTGCCGGAGTTATAGCCCAGGAGGGCCCAAGTATCGTCACTGGTCAAGAGACCACCGCCAGAGTCATAGCCCAGGAGGGCCCAAGTATCGTCACTGGTCAGGAGACCACCGCCACCGCCGGAGTTATAGCCCAGGAGGGCCCAAGTATCGTCACTGGTCAGGAGACCACCGCCAGAGTCATAGCCCAGGAGGGCCCAAGTATCGTCACTGGTCAGGAGACCACCGCCACCGCCGGAGTCATAGCCCAGGAGGGCCCAAGTATCGTCACTGGTCAGGAGACCACCGCCAGAGTCATAGCCCAGGAGGTCCCAAGTATCGTCACTGGTCAGGAGACCACCGCCACCGCCAGAGTCATAGCCCAGGAGGGCCCAAGTATCGTCACTGGTCAGGAGACCACCCCCACCGCCAGAGTCATAGCCCAGGAGGGCCCAAGTATCGTCACTGGTCAGGAGACCACCACCAGAGTCATAGCCCAGGAGGGCCCAAGTATCGTCACTGGTCAGGAGACCACCGCCACCGCCGGAGTCATAGCCCAGGAGGGCCCAAGTATCGTCACTGGTCAGGAGACCACCGCCGGAGTCAGTGCCCAGGAGGGCCCCGGCTGCCACAGCTTTGAGGGAACGTCATGCCACACACCAATGCCCAGTCCACAGAACGTCATGCCACACACCAATGCCCAGTCCAGAGACCACCATGGCAAAGCACCGCTGAACATTCCAGGGACCGCCATGGCAAAGCACCGCTGAACAGTCCAGAACCGCCATGACAAAGCACTGCTGAACAGTCCAGAGACTGCCATGGCAAAGCACCGCTGAACAGTCCAGGGACCGCCATGGCTATGCACCGCTGAACAGTCCAGACACCGCCATGGCAAAGCACTGCTGAACAGTCCAGAACCGCCATGGCAAAAAAACGCTGAACAGTCCAGACACCGCCATGGCAAAGCACCGCTGAACAGTCCAGGGACCACAATGGCAAAGCACCGCTGAACAGTCCAGAACCGCCATGGCAAAGCACCGCTGAACAGTCCAGGGACCGCCATGGCAAAGCACTGCTGAACAGTCCAGAACCGCCATGGCAAAGCACCGAAGAACAGTCCAGACACCGCCATGGCAAAGCACTGCTGAAGAGTCCAGAACCGCCATGGCAACGCACCGCTGAACAGTCCAGGGACCGCCATGGCAAATCACCGCTGAACAGTCCAGAACCGCCATGGTAAAGCACTGCTGAACAGTCCAGACACCGCCATGGCAAAGCACCGCTGAACAGTCCAGACACCGCCATGGCAAAGCACCGCTGACCAGTCCAGAACCGCCATGGCAAAGCACCGCTGAACAGTCCAGAACCGCCATGGCAAAGCACCGCTGAACAGTCCAGGGACCACCATGGCAAAGCACCGCTGAACAGTCCAGGGACCGCCATGGCAAAGCGCCGCTGAACAGTCCAGGAACCGCCATGGCAAAGCACCGCTGAACAGTCCAGGGACCGCCATGGCAAAGCACTGCTGAACAGTCCAGGGACCGCCATGGCAAGGCACCGCTGAACAGGGCATGCACTGGGGAAGAATGAAAAGGCCGCCACATCACGCATCGTTATCCCATGTGCAGCTGGGACAGTGGCGGGACAAAAACTGTCACGGGGAGTCTAATCCAGTCTGGGCACCAGTCCCCCTACAGAACCAGTGGAGGCTGTTATCTGCTTGAGAGACTGTGGCTTTGCACTCCCCAGGATGGTCCAGTGGGCAACCCACCCACTGAAGAGACTTGAGAGACTGTGGATTTGCACTCCCCAGGATTGTACAGTGGGCAACCCACCCACTGTAGAGACTTGAGAGACTGTGGCTTTGCACTCCCCAGGATGGAGCAGTGGGCAACCCACCCACTGTATTGACTTGAGAGACTGTGGCTTTGCACTCCCCAGGATGGTACAGTGGGCAGCCCACCCACTGTAGAGACTTGAGAGACTGTGGCTTTGCACTCCCCAGGATGGTACAGTGGGCAACCCACCCACTGTAGAGACTTGAGAGACTGTGGCTTTGCACTCCCCAGGATGGAGCAGTGGGCAACCCACCCAATGTAGAGACTTGAGAGACTGTGGCTTTGCACTCCCCAGGATACATCAATGGGCATGGAGCCCCGTCATGGATCTGGCTTTGCACTCATCCGGCTGAGGTGCCCCCCTTCCCTTCCCCCTGAGGTGCCTGTAGTATTTCTATCTGATGCCCCGGCAGTGTTCTCTCCGTTTGTGGACAGGTATCTTTTGTGGGCCTCGCCCATGCATTTTTGGACTAGTGGTGCACGGACTTTGATATGTGCATATCTGCACTACTTCTCGTAATGTAGATACTTTTGACTAATTTAATGATATATCTGTATATTTTTGAGACATGTATATTGATACATTACAATGTTTGAACTGATTTCGTTTTGTCTTTGCATTCTTCCGGGGGGGTTGTGGGTTGTTCCTGAGATCTTTGTGAATGCATTGGTGTGTGTGTAGTACTATGCGAGGGTGGGGGGGAGGGTGGAGGTGTTGCGTGTGTGTCCCCCTAACTTTTGCCTCCCCCTTTCCCTATGTCATAGGTTCAGTACTCACCGTTGTCTTCGCCGGCGCCAGCGTTGGTCTTCGTAGATGAGTAGGAATACAAGGGCCGGTAGGATTTGTAATTCCGGCTCCATGGAGTCCTCCTTCCTCGTGGGATGTGTTAAGGTGGGGATGTGTTAAGGTGAGCGTTTTCCCATTGCTACAGCTGTTTCCGCCGCGTTTTTATCCACAGTGAATCCGCCCCGGAAAAGGTGGCAGATTGGCGGGTTGTGATACTATGGGCAGTACATTGTCTTCCGCCTGTCTGTTGGCGGTGACCGCCGCGCTGCTTGTCTGTACCACCGTGGCGAGCGGTGTGTTAAAGTGGCTGTCTTTGTTGGTGGTTTCCGCCAGGGTCATAATTCCCTTTTTTTGTCCGCCGGCCTGTTTGCGGTATTACCGCACCTTTAACACCGTCCGCCAGGGTTGTAATGACCCCCTTGGTGTTTTTGCTTGCTGCCCGCTTTATGACTCAACATTTATTTTTCAATTTTTGAGGTGAAATAGAATCTTCAGTCACAAGATGCCCTCATGTCCATACTGAATTATCAAATGTTTTTAATAAGATTTGTTATCCTGTTGCTTTGAGTCCCCACTTAGGAATAACTTGTATTTCATTTAAGAGTAACTTATCAGTATTGTGTTGCACATTGGCATATATGTCGGTGACAACTCTGATAACTCTAATAACAGAGAAACAGCTAGAAGGTCCTGCAGGTGCCTCATCCTCCTGGGTAAGTGGTTTCTCTATTGTCCCTGAAAACTATAAATAGTGTATAGCGCACCTTCGTCTCTCCTGGTAAAGGAAAAAGTTCCTGTTCCTTCCACGGGGAGGAATACAGGCCTGATTTAGAGTTTGGTGGACGGTGGCGTAGCCTGTGTGTCATGGGCACCAGTGAAAGGAAGAAAATGCCCTCCCCTCCACCAACCCGGTTGCTGCCTGAATGATAAAATATATTAAAACTATAGTAATAATTGGGGGTTAGAGTGGGTCCCTCAGGCCTCTGGGCCACGGTGCCACTACATCTGCTGCACCAATAGAATCTGCGACCTTGTTTGTGGACAGGAGACATCCACCAAAAAGCAGCCAGTGTCCTAGCCACATGAGCGCTTAGACATCCTACAGCCTAAATAGGGCAGACAGGACATCATATGGCTGTTGGCCCACATCTGCCAAACTCTAAATCAGGCCTCACATATCTTCCTATGACTTGGAGTCTCTCTGTAAGTGAGTCTTATATGTGCCATCTCAATTCCTAAAGCAATGTCTGAATGTTTTAAAGCTGTGATTTACAGATATGGCTGCTAAAACCTGCCTTTGATGGGCATTGGCTGGAATACTTCTAGTAAAAATTTCCTGTTGCAAAAGTAACTGAAGGCCAAATCTTGTATGGTTCCCATATACTTAGCAGATAACTAATTAGAAATGTCTGCGTACTCAATATGATAATAGTATATCAATCAATCAAATAATTTCTTAAGCGCACTACTCACCTGGTAGGGTCTCAAGGTGCTGGGGGGGGCACGGTTACTGCTCGAAAAGCCATGTTTTTAGGTGCTTTCTGAAGGTTAGGAGGTCCTGGATCTTGCGTGGGTTGGTGGGAAGGGAGTTCCAGGTCTTGGCGGCCAGGTGGGAGAAGGATCTGCCGCCGGAGGTGTTGCGTTGGGTGCAGGGGACTGTAGCGAAGGCGAGGTCGGCGGAGCGGACCTGGCCAGTTGGCATGTGGAAGTTTACTCGTTTGTTGAGGTAGGCCGGTCCAGTGTCGTGGAGGGCTTTGTGAGCATGGACAAGGACTTTGAAAATGATCCTTTTGTTGATGGGCAACCAGTGTAGGTTGGATATGTGTGGTGGGTGGATATGTGTTCGTGGCGAGGGAGGTTGAGGATGAGACATGCGGCTGCGTCCTGGATTTGCTGGAGTTTTCTTTGAAGCTTGGTTGTGGTCCCTGCATAGAGGGCGTTGCCGTAGTGCAGTCTACTGCTAATGAGGGCGTGGGTGACTGTTCTTCTTGTTTCTAAAGGTATCCATTTGAACATCTTACATAGCATGCGAAGGGTGGAGGATGATATGGCGTTGATTTGCTGGGTCATGGAGAGGGATGAGTCCAGTATGATGCCAAGGTTGTGTGCACTGGGTGTCGTCAGCATATGAAATGATGGTGATGCCGTGGGGGTGGAGGATGTTGGCAAGAGGAGCCATGTAGATGTTGAAGAGTGTGGGGTTGAGGGAGGATCCTTGGGGGACCCCACCGATTATCTTGGTGGCTGTAGACCGGAAAGGAGGGAGGGTAACTCTTTGGGTTCTTTCGGAGAGGAAGGAGGTGAGCCAGTCCAGGGCCTTGTGGCAAATTCTGCCGTTGAAAAGGCGTGCGCGGAGGGTTTGGTGGCATACCATGTCAAAAGCTGCAGAGAGGTCTAGGAGGATAAGGGGGACGGTCTTGCCCTTGTCCACTCTGGTCCTGATGTCGTCTGTGTAGGCGATGAGGGCGATCTCAGTGCTGTAATTCTTGCGGAATCCAGACTGGGAGGCGTTGAGTATATTGTTTTCTTCTAGGAAGCGAGACAGTTGTGTGTTAACTATCTTCTCAGCGATGTTTACAGGGAAGGGGAGAAGAGAGATGGGTTGGTAGTTTGTGAGGTCTTCCGGGTCTGCTTTGGATTTTTTTAGAAGAACGTTGACTTTGGCGTGCTTCCAAATATCTGGGAAGGTTGCGGTGTAGAAGGAAATGTTGATGACGGCACAGAGCTGGGGAGCGATGATTTGGCTGGCTTTGTTGAAAATGTGGTGGGGTCACGGGTCTGTTGGGGAGCCTGAGTGGATGGAGTTCATTGTTTTGCCGATTTCTTTGTCGTTGGTGGGGGTCCAGGTGTTCAATCGGATGGTGCGGCAGGGTGTTGTAGTGTTGGTTGTATCGGTGTTGGTGGGTGCTGATGATGTGAAACTGTTGTGTATGTCTGCGATTTTATGGTGGAAGTAGTTGGAGAGGGAGTTGCAGAGATCCTGGGAGTGTGGAGGGTCGATGGTGCAGGATTTGGGTTTGGTGAGTTCTTTGATGATGCCAAAGAGTTCCTTAATGTTGTGCGTGTTGTTGTGTATGCGTTCTTTGTAGAAGGACCGTTTGGTGGCCTGGATGAGTTGGTGGTGTTGGCGTATGGCTGTTTTGAGGGTGGAGAAGTTGCTCATTGAGGGTTCTTGGCGCCAGGCTTTCTCAATTTTTCAGCATTCTTGTTTGGAAGATTGAAGTTCTATGGTGAACCAGGGGGTGGTCTTGATGGTGCGGGTGTTGTTGTTTGTTTTCAAATGGGCGAGGGAGTCTGAGCAGGATTCTAGCCATCGTGTGAGGTTGTGGGCGGCAGTGTTGGGGTCGTTGGTGATTTGAGGTGGAGCTTGTGCGAGGTTGGAGATCAGGTATTACTTGGAGATCTTGTTCCACTTGTGGTAGGGTGTAGTATGTTATTGGCGGTGGGTTTCATGAAGGAGAAGTAGGCGCAGTGGTGGTCAGTCCAGTGGAGTTCGGTGGTGTGAGTGAAGCTGATGTGGCTGCTGGAGGTGAAGATGGCGTCTAACGTGTGTCCCGCTGAGTGGGTGGGTGAGGTGACCAGTTGCTTGAGGCCGAGGTTTGTGAGGTTGTCCAGCAGGGCTGTGGTGTTGCAGTCGTGGGTGCTTTCCATGTGAAAGTTGAGGTCACCAAGGAGTATTTAGTCTGTGGAGGTGAGGACGTGGAAGCTGATGGTGTTGGCGATGGTGTCACAGAATGGGGGGCGAGGTCCTGGTGGTCTGTAGATGAGGGTTCCTCTAAGGGTGGTGTTGGCATTGATGTGTATTTGAAAGTGTAGGTGTTCAGTGTTGTCTAGGGTGTCATTGGTGTTGGTGGAGAGTTTGGTGGGGTTTTTGTGTATTATGGCGATACCTCCTCCTGGTTTGTTGGTGCGGTCTCTACGGGTGATTTTGTAAACCCCTGGGATGGCTATGGCGATGTCGGGTTCTGATGAGAAGTTCATCCATGTTTCAGTGAGGAAGGCGATGTCAGGGGAGTTTGTGGTGAGCAGGTCCCAAAGCTTGATGGCATGCTTGTGGACAGAGCGGGTGTTAAGGAGGATGCAGTTGAGGTGATTGCGGGGTTTGGTGTTGTTGCAGTGCTTGTTGGTGTTGGTGTGAGTGCAGGAGAAATGGCATGAGTGGCATGTGAAAGGTCCATGTGTGTATTTGGGGTTGGCCTGGGCGCAAGCGGGATGCGGGCCTGGGTTGAGAGCAAGGAGTTCTGTGGAGGAGTAGTGGTGCTTTGGGGGGTTGGAGGAGTGTGGACCAGGGGAACGGGTGCTGGGCACGGTCCAGGCGCGGACGGGCGCAGACGGGCTTGCCTCTGGCATGCCTGCACAGCGGCCGCCATTAAGAAGGGGAGGTGGGAGGGAGAAGCAGCTGGGAGGTGGGAGGGAGTCTCTAATGGGGGCCGCAGAGGACGCAGCGGCTGGGTTTTACATGAACCGGCGAGAGACGGAAAAGAAAACGGGCACAATTGGAACGCGAAAACAAAGCAGGACACAAAAAGGGCACAGTCCAGATAAAAAACAATTCTGAAAACAAAAATTAAATACAGAAAACGAAATACAATCTGCGGAACGAAATATCAGACACGCCTACCACTAGGCACAAGGGATGAGGCGCAGGCGGGTGCCTGCTGGTGGTGGAGGGCCTCGAACTTCTTCTGTTTGCAATAATGGCTGGGTCAGGGGCACGGAGGCAGGCTGGTGGAGGCGAAGTGTACTCCTGGCCCAAAGCAGGTCCGGGGGTCACACTAGGCTCCGCGCAGAGGCCGCCATTAAGAAGGGGAGGTGGGAGGGAGGAGCAGCTGGGAGGCGGGATGGAGTGTCCAATGGGGGCACGAGGGGGGCCCTGTTGTATGCAAGCATATTATTATTAGTAGTAGTAGTAGTAGTAGTATTTGTAGTAGTAGTAGTAGTAGTAGTAGTAGTAGCATGTTGTTTTTGACTGTATTCAGATCATGGAAATATCCTTGCTACCCTGGGCCATTATTGATTATTTATGACTTGAGGGGAAAGGGTGGTATCTGACAGCTGCATTATACTCTTTGCCACTAAATAGGTATATATTTATGTGCTTAACCCTGTCGTTGCTAGAGGCTGGAATCAATTTATTGGGATGGACACATGGCTTGGGTTTGGATGCATTGCACAGAGCATATATCTATGAACTGTTCTATAAACAATGACAATCGGCAAGAGATGAGCTATAAAATGTACCTTCCATAATCAAGGGCTGTCCTGGAGGGAAAAATATAGGGCCTGAGTTAGAGTTTGGCAGATGGTTTGCTCTGTTACAAACATAATGGCTATCAAGTACACCTTACTACAAGTGCAATATATACTACGGGACTTGTAATAAGGCGTATGCAATGTCCGTAACATTTGCGACAGAGTAACCCATCAACCAAACTCTAAATCAGACCCAAAGTGTCTTTAAAAAGGATAACAATCTGCAGACGGATTCTAAACATCTTGTAATCACTTTAGAAAAAAAGGTGTCATGAGGGCAGGGAAGGGTCGGATATTTTTCAGCACTTTGGCATGGTAAAGACCTAGGGCCCAATTCACAAAGACTTTTCTATGACTTACTCTAGTAGTCAGGGCCAGACTGGGAATCCAAAGCAGCCCTATCACATTTTGTCAGACCAGCCCCTATAGAGTACATAGCAAGCGAGCCTAACCACCACTATGGGGCTAGGGAGGGGGTTCTCCATGCCAAGAAAATTTAGGAGAAATGGCAAAAATGGTGCACTCTACAGCACATTTTTCATCATATATTCAACTGTATTCGTTTTTAATGCATAGTAAATGATGACCTTACAGACCCAGGGTACAGCGGTCTTTATTGGGGTTCTTCAATGATTTCCTCACCCTAATCTCCTAACTGTGCCTCTCATCTCTCCTACCCCCTTCTCTCACATGTATTTCATTTGTTTTATAACGCCTCTCTTACCAGTGTAGGGTGTTGGACCACTTTACATCACACAGACATACAGAGACAATGAACCATTCCTGTGTAAATCATTGTATAGAAAATGTTATATGAGACAAAAGAGTCTACAAGATGTAGGATTCACATGCCATCCTTACTGGTGAGCATTTTAAAGAGTTGCTTGGTCTGGTGAAACATAAGCATAGGATTCAGAGTGTAACACTGTGGTTATGGTTTACTTTACAAGTAACAATTTATTTCTACCCAAACAAACCCTTTTTGGGGAAAAAATAAGATAACCAAAGACTGGGAAAAACATACCTTTCTAACCTGTACCATGCAGTTTGCATGCAGCTCCTTGATGGTAGTTCATAGCTCACTGTGCTAAATTATGATTGTAACTTATGAACTGCATAATAACAAAAGGATCTCTATGACAAAAGCAGTATCCTATTGAGCTATGCACATGAAATACTATTCTGTAATCTGTACAGTACACGTTTTTTGCAGCAGGTATATTAACCCTCTGTACTTCCTTGGATGAATCTAAACTTCCACTAAAATAAAATCCAATCTTAGCTCGCTCTAGCAGGTACATTAATCAGCAAAGTTATCTAGGCACTTTAATTGTTTCCAGAAATATTTTCAATATACAAGTAACTCTGCAGTGCTTTTAAAAATGCTGCACTGCTACTAAACACCCCCGTAACAAAAGTAGCCTCTTACCCTTCCAGCCTTCCAGGAAAACACCTGATGCCCAGTGCGGCCAGTATTGCCTTTCTAGTTGTTCTCTTGAAATACAGGAGTAAGGCATCAGAGGTCCTGGCTTGTTCCTGAAATTCATAAGTAAGTCAGGAAATCACACTAAACCTACCCCACAATCTTTGTAATTTGGGCCTTGCATTTGTGGACAAAATATGTGTTTGCCTTTAGTTAGGAACCCCAAATTCATCATTTGAAAGCAGTGTGGAACAAACGTCCATTGCATCAGGCCAACATTATTTAAGCAAAAGATCAAGGATTCACCAGAAAAATATACCTTCTGCCTCTGTTGGGCTTAGTAAGAGCCAGATAGGGACCATTTTAAACGGAACTGCCCAAAGATAGGGGTTTACTAAATCACTCTAATATAATATTTCTATTCCTACCTGGGACTAATCTGAGGAACATAGAGAAATGAAAAAGAATACAAAACGCAAATGTATTACTGAGAGTAAGTGTTAAATATAAGTGGACAAGGAGCTAACACCAAGAAATACAGCAAGAAAAGGGTCTGGCCAGAAGCAAGATTGTTTCATCCATATTCAAGACCTTGTGTTAAAGAAGGGTGTATTGTTGGTGTGTAGTCGTGTTAGAGAATGGTTGTTATTGATATATGTAAAAGATGCATGTTTATTACTTCTAAACCAAGGCCAGCAGGAACTAGCTGCCCATAAGAATAATACAAATTGTGCCATACATTCCAGTAAGATGAGTTGGGATCTAACCAAAGCGTTCAGAAATGATGATGAAAGAAAATCATAGGGCTCAGTAAATCATTTATGGGCTCTGCAGTGGTTAGTTGGAAGTACTAAATAAAGTCACATATAAACATCTACATATATGTACAAAATCATACCAAACTGTTTGTAAATGTGTTTAGAAAAATATGTTTTCTTCAGTATTGTATCTTTCATAGATTCACATGCTTGAATAACTCCCCGTCGTCAGACTGGGAACCCCCAGTATTTCCCAACAGCAGTACATACTTAGGGCCATATTTATACTTTTTGACACACAACTGCGCCAACGCAGTTTTACCGCCGGCTAACGCCATTCCAACGCTCCATGCGGGTGCCTTATTTAAGGAATGACGTTAACCGTCGCTGCGGACTGGTCTGAGGAAAAAAAAAAGACTCACACCAGGCAGCGCCATCATAGGGGACAATGGGGGTTGTGCATCAAAAAATGGTGCAAGTCAGGTCTGTCGCAAAAATCAGGCCTCAAACCGGACTTGCGCCATTTGTTTTGACGTACAACCCCCATTGACATGACTCCTGTGTTAGCAAAGACAGGTGTCATGCCCCCTTGCCTAATGGCCATGCCCAGGGGACTTCTGTCCCCTGGGCATGGACATTGGGCATAGTGGCATGGTCCCCCTATGCCACTTAAAAAAAACTTTAAAAAATACTTACCTGAACTTACCTTTACTTACCTGGGATGGGTCCCCCCATCCATGGGTGTCCTCCAGGGGTGGGTGAGGGTGGCAGGGGGTGTCCCTGGGGCCAGGGGAGGGCACCTCTGGACTCCTTCTGAGCCCACAGATACCTTAACGCCTGCCCTGACCCAGGCGTTAAAAAACGGCACACATCAGGCTGTGCGCCATTTTTTAAGGCCCACACCCCCCTGTTCGTCAAAATTACGCTGGGGTATAAATAAGGCGCACAGGTCTTAAAGTCATTTTTTGGAAGGGAACGCCTACCTTGCATATCATTAACGCAAGGCAGTTTCCTGCTTCCAAAAATGACGCACACTGTGGAATTTTGACGTCCGCGGGGTCGGGCGTCAAAGTTTAAATATGGGGCAAGGTTTGCAAAGAATGTGCGTCAAAATGTTTGACACACATTCGGCGCAAACTGAGTATAAATATGCCCCTTAATATATATCATTTCATCATTAACTATTAGGCATCTTTTATCTTATGACCTGAGTGTTTTGGACCTAATGCTTTACCTTGTGACCGCTATATTTTGGACCTGATGTCTGACTCTTAATGGCAGAGTCAGAGAGTCCTTTATCTCATTTTCTTGCAGATTCATGTCCTTTTCTAAAAGTGTCACTGTCAGCTGCCGTGTGCTCTGAATGCAAAAAGTAGAGACACTTTTCATGTGGGTCATCTACATAAAGCTTCTTTTCCCAGGGTTGCCAGATTTTGAAAAAAAAAACAGGACAGGTTAGACATAAAAGTAGGACTAAAGCCTTTAGTCTCACTTTTATATCTGGCCTGTAAAAAAGTGTGTATACACACACACAGATGCACGCGCGGTCTCACACACACACACACACACACACACACACACACATGCAGGCAGCAGACATATTTAAGACTAGAGATGCATGCGAAAAGGGAGTATACCATTCACTTCTGATGCACAGGTTGACCTGACCGAAAACCGGGACATTTATGTAAAATGAACAAAAACGTCGGGACACCGGGACAGTCCTCTGAAAACCGGGACTGTCTGGGGAAATCCGGGACATCTGGTCACCCTATCTTTTCCCCACATAACAAGCATGTTTTGAGCAAAGATTTGATTGGTTGGAGTTTAGGTCATATAAAGATGAGGATGAGAATGGGTTGGAAAAGATGCTTGTTAGCAATGAGGAAATTATATATATTAAGTATAAGTATTTAGTGGTGTTGTAAAATGCTGGGGGTTCCCAGTCTGATGACTGGAAGTTATTCAAGAATGTGAATCTATGTGAGAGACCGATGCTGGGGAACTGAAGTTACAAGTAAGTACGTTATTTCTCTACATGGCACAAAGCTGCCATCTAGAGGCTAGAGAGAGGTATATAAAAGAGGCAAAACTAATAGGGGATAGAAGTGATGCCTTTAAACTGATTTTCTTGCAAAAATCGATTATATAAGCAAAGACCTAAAAATAATTACACTGTGATTAATTATACACCAATCAATAGACCTAAGACAGCCACAAGCAATGAATATATCAAAATCTCCCACCAAAATACCATCATCCATCAAAAGAAGGACGCTTTAGGGTGATCAATAATGTTATAGTGTTCTCAGTGTGTATTCTAGGTTAAAGTTTCTCAATAGACAGGTGTATAAAAGTATAGCAGCCTACAGGTTTTGGTCAGCCAATGACGAGAGATCCTTTATCATGAAGGCATTAGCTGTACTTTGAGATAATTTTTGAGTAGGACCCTGGAAGAACACTGTGCACCTGAATTTCATTGTTATTATTTTAAAGGGTCAGCAAGGGTTACTTTTTTTAAAAATTTCATATGCCTGTACTACTGCTCTAAAACCCCATAAAGCATTAGAGCAGGCATCTTTTTCAAACCCATCCTCATCTTTATATGACCTAAACTCCATCCAGTCAAACTTTCCTACCTCAAGCTGTTCTCCCATTGGTGCTTCCAACTGTCAGATTTTCTGACCCACCAGTTTGTACTTCTGTCACCTAACATTTAAAAGCTTCATTCAAGAGGAGGAGGGAGCCTGCATGTGAATCTATGAAAGATACCAATGCTAGAGAACCAAAGTTACAGGTAAGTAACTTAGGCCCATATTTAAATAGAAAATGACTGTGCGCGACGTAGCGCTAAAATTGGCAGCACTACGCTTCGTCATTTTCACAACTCTGGGATGTGCCATATTTAACTGAATACGGCACACCCCTGTGTTATCCCCTGCACTGGTGCTAAATTGAGCTGCCTAGCACCAACGAAGGCAACCTTGCATCATCATGCAAGGACGTCTGCGTTGAGGGGTTTGATTGTTTATGTGTGGGAAGGTGTCCCTTCCTGCACATAAACAATCAGTAATTGTGAGTTTGCACTTTTGTGTGTGATGCATTCTGCAGCACACATAGAAGTGTCAAAGCGTCATTTGAAATGATTGTTTATGATTGTTCCCGCACATTTACAATCATGTCTGGCATTTTGCTTTTTCTATGCGAGCTGCAGAATGCAGCACACATAGAAAAAGCAAAAAACGAGGAGAAATAAAAGTATTCCTCCTCGTTGACCCTTGCTAACAGCACTCCTGGGGTGGAGTTAGATTTTGGCGCTGCCTCAGTTTTACAAAAAGTCGTAAATCTGAGGCAGCGTCAAAATGCAATTGGTGTTGCTGTGGCCCACCGACAGCACCACCCATAACACGCCCCTTCCACACAAAGGGCAGGGTGTGAAGGGGCCTTATTTACAAAGTGGCGTTAAGCCACAAAAAGTGGCTTAACCCACCTTGTAAATACGGTGCAGGGCATAGCGCCACTGGAGCGTCACAAAAAGGCTCCTAAATATGGCCCTAATTTCCTTCTCCAGCATTGGATCCTTCATCGAATCACATACTTCAGTATCAGATTTAGATAACAGTACATAATTTACATTATTTGGATGGTGGAATAAATAAATGAGGGTTATCTTCTGCAAACACATTTCTCAAAACTGCCTGTTCTATCAATGCTTACTTGCAAGTCTACACAGTAATAGTTTACAAAAGCATGTGTTGTTTTCCATGTTGCTGCTTTACAAATATCTTACAAAGATATTCCTGCAAAGTAAGCCGTTGACGTTGCCAGTGCTCTAGTCCAATGTGCCCTGGCCATCCTTGTCAGTGGCCTGTTCATCA
Organism: Pleurodeles waltl; assembly: GCF_031143425.1. Lineage (NCBI taxonomy): Eukaryota > Metazoa > Chordata > Amphibia > Caudata > Salamandridae > Pleurodeles > Pleurodeles waltl. The sequence goes on along the minus strand of NC_090437.1, from coordinate 413,484,903 downwards.
ACGTTTGTGCTATAAGCATGCAGGAATGATGACGAAAGAAAATAATGGGGCTCTACACTGGTTAGTTAGAAGAACTAAGGGGCATATTTATACTCCGTTTGCACCGGAATTGCGTTGTTTTTTTTTACGCAATTTCGACGCAAAACTAACTCCATATTTATACTTTGGCGTTAGACGCGTCTAGCGCCAAAGTCCATGGAGTTAGCGTCATTTTTTAGCGTGGACACCTACTTTGCGTTAATTATATGCAAGGTAGGCGTTCCCGTCTAAAAAATCGAATCCGAGGCATGTGCGTCGTATTTATACTCCCGGGCAAAATTCACGCCCGGGAGTGGGCGGGTCAAAAAAAATGACGTACGGCCGCTTTTGCGCCGTTTTTTAGCGCCTGCAAAAGTCAGGCGTTAAGGGACCTGTGGGCTCTGAAGGAGCCCAGAGGTGCCCTCCCATGCCCCCAGGGACACCCCCTGTCACCCTTGCCCACCCCAGGAGGACACCCAAGGCTGGAGGGACCCATCCCAGGGACATTAAGGTAAGTTCAGGTAAGTGTTTTTTTTTATTTATTTTTTGTGGCATAGGGGGGCCTGATTTGTGCCCCCCTACATGCCACTATGCCCAATGACCATGCCCAGGGGACAGAAGTCCCCTGGGCATGGCCATTGGGCAAGGGGGCATGACTCCTGTCTTTGCTAAGACAGGAGTCATTTCTATGGGGGTTGGGAGTGAAAAAAAATGGCGCAAATCGGGTTGAGGCGAAAAAATTGCCTCAACCTGATTTGCCCCATTTCTTGACGCCCAAGCCCCATATCCCCCTACGCCGGCGCTGCCTGGTGTACGTCGTTTTTTTTAACGCACACCAGACGGCGACGGCGGCTAACGCCGGCTAACGTCATTCAATAAATACGGCACCCGCATGGCGCTTCAGAATGGCGTAAGCCGGCGCAAATTTTTTTGACGCAAAACTGCGTTAGCGCAGTTTTGCGTCAAAAAGTATAAATATGGGCCTAAATGAAGTTGCTTATAAAAATATGCATATGTCTACAAAAACATAGCAAAATGTTTGTAAATATATTTACAAAAATACATCTGTGCGTCGCACAATGCTGCCATCTACAGCCTAAAGGAAAAGACGCGGTATATATTGGACAAAAGACTCGAAATTAGCAAGGGATAAAAATATGCTTTTAATCTCTTGTATTTTAATGAAAAAATATATTATAATTGTAAGGACCTAAAATGAATTGCCCTGTTATTAATTATAAACCAGTCAATAGCCCTAAGATAACCATAAGCAATTAATATATCAACATCTCCCGCCAAAATACCATCCTCCGTCGAGAGGAGGAAGCTGCACGGCGATTAATAATGTTAGAGTGTTCTCACTGAGTCTTCTTGGTCAAAGTTCCTCAATGGACAAGAGCCTACAGGTTTTGGTCAGTCAACGACCGGAGATCCTTTATCATGAAGACATCAGCTTCACTGCCATGTACTTTTTGAGTAGGCTCCTGGAAGACGACTGTGCACCTGAATTGCATTGTTATTATTTTAAAGGCTCAGCAAAGGTAAACACTATTCTTATTTCAGATGCCTGTTCTACTACTCTAATAATGCATTATAATTCATATCTGCAAATATTCTTAATAAAACTAAAGGGCATATTTATACTCTGTTTGCACCGAATTAGTGTCATTTTTTTTACTCTAATTCGGTGCAAAACTAACTCCATATTTATACTTTGGTGCTAGACCCCTCTAGCACCAAATATATGGAGTTAAATTCATTTTTTGAAAGTGGAGACCTACCTTGCCTTAATGAGATGCAAGGTAGGCGTTCCTGTGCAAAGAATGACTCTATGGCCTTAACACCATATTTAGGGGCATATTTATACTCTGCAGCATATTTATACTCTGTTTGCACTGAATTAGTGTCATTTTTTTACTCTAATTCGGTGCAAATCGAACTCCATATTTATACTTTGGTGCTAGACCCGTCTAGCACCAAGACCCTGATTTATACTCTTTTTGCGCCGCATTAACGTCATTTTTTGCTGCAAAAGTTGCGCAAACTTACAAAATATTGGCCCTTATTTATACTTTTTGCTGCAAAACTGCACTAACTCAATTTTGCCCCAAAAAGTTTAGCACCGGCTTGCACCATTTCTGTGCACCAGCCGGGCACCATATTTATGGAATGGTGCAAGCCGGTGCAAAGGGTAGGCTAGAGTTTAAAAAAAAAATTACTTTAGCCGGTGGGGCTGGCAGTACAGAAGAAGAGGGTTTAGCACCAAAAAATGGCTTTAGGCAGGTTAGAGTAAAAAAAATTACTCTAACCAGATTAGCATCATTTTATGGTGCTAAACCTACCATGCCACATGACTCTGGCCTTAGAAAAGGCAGGAGTCATGCCTACCACCCCAATGGTCAACACAGAGGACAGGGGTCCCCTGGGCATGGCCATTGACCCTGTGCCATGTATGGGGGCTCATTTCAGGGCCCCCTATGGCACTTTAAAAAATAAAATGCAATCTTACCTGTACTTACCTGGAATGGGGTCCCCATCCTCGCAGTCCCTCTAGTGTGGGTGGGGGTGCCCCTGGGGCCTGGGGAGGGCACCTGTGGGCTTATTCCATGGTGTTCCACCATGGAAATAGGCCCACAGGTCCCCTAACGCCTGCCCTGACCCAGGTCTTAAAAAAGCAAGCAAGCTTTGCCCCATTTTTTGACCCCTCCTCCCTCCCTTACACCATTTTTGCATGGGAGTATAAATATGCCGTTAAGGCCATAGAGTCATTTTCTGCACGGGAACGCCTACTTTGCATCTCATTAAGGCAAGGTAGGTTTCCACTTCCAAAAAATTACTTTAACTCCATAAATTTGGAGCTAGACGGGTCTAGCACCAAAGTATAAATATGGAGTTAGATTTTGCACTGAATTAGAGTAAAAAAAACAATGACGCAAATTCAGTGCAAACAGAGTATAGCGTAAAAAAATGATGCTAATCTGGTCAGAATCATTTATTTTGACTCAAATCTGCCAAACGTAATTTTTTTTTAAAGCTAGCCTACCCTTTGCACCGGCTTGCACCATTCCATAAATATGGTGCCCCGCTGGTGCTAAAAAATGGTGCAAGCCTGTGCAAAACTTTTTGGTGCAAAACTGCATTAGTGCAGTTTTGCACCGAAAAGTATAAATAAGGCCCTAAAGGATGCAACATGTCCTACACGTGCAAGTAGCCAGTTCTCAGTATGATAGGGGAAGGCTGACATCAAGTACCCCAGAGGAAAAAATGATATCCCAGTCTGTTTGATCACAATTGTGCATGTGTCTCCCTGCAGAGGACTGTGCATTGCTCTGCTGATTAGCAATCATGAAGAGGCTAGATCCCCACCCAAAACACCCTAAGACCACTGCTCTGGCTACATGGGCTTTTGATATTGTCAGGGGCCTGACGCATGTGCACAGTGGACTGAGTAGTCTGGAGCACCGTAAACCTGTGCTTTCAGATGCAACCATGGATCTGTGTCAGCATCAAAACTACCACAGTAGTATGAAGAGCAGGCTACCATATTTGCCAGACTGCAACTCTGCTACACAGTGGTATGATGTGAACGATTGTGAGTGCCTAGTTGGTGGCATGCCCACAAATACCAGATATCTAAAGACATATGTACCACTTAAATGTTACAGACCTGGTAATGTGTATTGGAGTTTGAACTAAAGGCAGCTTACCACAAATGTAAGTGCATATGTATCACAAGATCATTGACAGACATAAATGACCCTCACACGTGTTCCGACACACGGAAACTTAGATGGCACTAATATGACTACAAAGGAATTTGTCAAATTCCAACATGTGCCCATCCAGTGAGATAGATATGTGATGTTTCATGTCCAGTGAACACACCACTGTGGTAATTTGTTACTGAAATGACACTACAGTTATCTTTACACACACACACACGCCACATAGCAACCTTCGTTGACACATGTGTATACACCATCTCCTGCAACTAAGATGCATGGGGAACTATCTGTCACATGTGTACCAGAGCATCATGAAGCCAAAACCAACAACACTGCACAAAGTGGACACACATGCAAATTGCCAGGGGTAACGTGATTTCAACCCAGCCGTAGACCACTGCATCCTCTGACTACAAATTGTCATGGCTGTCTCATGCCTCACCATGTATTGGACATAGTCCATCACATCTATTGTGTTGTTGGTATGTGTACATTTGTATATCAGACATAACAATGTGGTACACCCACACATATGGGTTAGAACACATATGTACACTCACAGTACACATGTGCTAACATGTATGTGTACACAGTGTAGCTACACATGCACATATGCACAAGGTATCAGTCATCTCATGCATCACACACATAAACAAACATATAGGTTAAACATACCAATGTAACCATCAAGATATGAATGAATAGGCACACACATGTAGCCATACCACACTGACAACATTATTGCACAGCCCCTGTGACATGGTATGTGAATCAAGATGCACTATAAACCTACATAGTGAGTTTTCAAGCATTCCTGTCATGTGTCAAAAAATGTTGACGCAAACAGCCCAGTTCCATACTCCGCAACACCAGGAAAATGATGCCTGGCCCCTTAGTAGCTATCTGAAGTCCACATGCCTTTTCACACACAATGGGACAAGATCGATGCATGATCGTCATGCGTCAAAAAGTTGGACGCAAATGCCTAAATTTCATACTTTCCTATGCAGCAAAAAAATGTCTGGCCCCTGAGCGTCTATCGCAAGTCCACAGGCCTTGTCTTGCACAATGGGACAGAAACGACGCATGACCATCATGCGTCAAAAAAACAGTGCATAACTGAAAACGTGATGCACAGGCCTAGGAAGTGATGAAACAGGACATCCTGCCTGCATATATGGTACAGTGAGTTCACTTTCACTTCACAGTCTTATTATCTGTGACTGTGTGAGGGGGTTGTGGAGCTGGTGCTGTTGGTCGACTGGAGTTTTGGAGTGTTTTTGTGCTGTGTCCTGTAGCTGTTGTGTCTTTTTTGTCTTTTAATCAGTCTTTTGTAGTGTATTTGTACTGCATCTGTCACTGTATTGTGGGGTGTTTGCCTAGAGGTAGGATAGTTTGTTGGGCAGTTGGAGTAGTTAAAATTGTTTCACCTGCAAATGCATTTGCAGTATATATACACTGCATGATGTCAGGGAAGGGAACAATGTCCAATATGTTGGCAGATGTGCTGGGGGGGTTTAATTGGTTTGTGCAGCATTATCTGCCAATGATGCTTGTATTGTGTGGCTGCGTTACACAGGGCTACCCTACAGAGTCCAGGATGCGGCGGTGGGGCAAGGTGCTCCACTACCTGACACGAATATTCGGCATCAGACAAAATGACCACCAAATTAAACACCTTTGGGCTGACCTGATCTCAAGGGAGCAAGATATACTGGATCACCTGGGGATTGGGATTGGTGGACCAGTTGGTAAGTATCCCATTTTTATAGCAACACCATTATTTGCATGTGCATGACAGGTGCTGATAACGTTCATTGCAGCATGTTTTGCCAAAGGATCTGGACATGTTGTATTGTGCCTCTATTAAGAGCCCCAGTGCCACCTTAGGGCTGTCATTATAATAAACATTTATGAAGCAGAGACAGGGCAGAAGTGCCATAGTCCCTTTGCAATCATAACAAAGTGGTACGAAGCACAACTTGAGGCCTGCACCAAGCATCATCTATAGAAAGGGGGACCTACACATGTTTGCGGAGCCAAAGTACATGCCTCTGGGAAATATGAGAAATTACCTAATGCCATAAATCCTATACTTTGAACAGCTACTCAGAGCTGGTGTTATAAGAGGGCATATAATTGTATAAGAAGGGCCCCTACGTACTCAGCAGAGGTCATGATAATCGGTTTTGTTGCTACTCCTACTGAGTACCTCATTTGCGTCCATATAAATAGATGTAGTTGGATCCTACCTGCACCATGCTGTGCTGTATTTCTCATAAGGTGCACACATAGCAGGGGAAAAGAGTGCACAAAGGATCACATGGACTCTAGTGATGCACTTGGTGCAGCACCACTTTCCTTTAATCTACCCCTTTGTGTCACTGGCCAATGCCATTTATGGGAGATTGACTATGCACTAGGTCCAGACTACTAGCACTTTCCTCTTACGTACATTGTGCATCACATACACCCCAAACTTTGTCTATTACCCCACACGTGCTGATTTTGTACCACAGGCCTGTCGCATCTTACTGACAGTATGGGGCAGCCCTGCTTCTGCACCAGCACTTGCACATTACTCAGAAATCTGTGCCAACACATGCACCCTTGGACCACAGAGCAAATGTATCTCTGTTGAGGCATATGTCTATGCACATGTTGGTATCCTTTCCTGGACAATTAATGGAATACAATGCCAACAATGGCTGGCCACACAGTATTGGCAAGACATCTGTAATTTAAATCAGTTAATGTGCAGGTAGGAACAACTAAATAAACAAAAGTAAACTGCCATGGCATTATATCTCAAATGTGTGTGTCTTGTAATGGAACACTCATATTAGTAACCACAAACAAGGATCTAGCAAAGCATTCTTCAACACTTTGAAAAAACTCACACAACCCGTGGGAAGTTGTCTGTCAGTTTGCGGTGACAATGAGTTAGATGACTTCAACATCTGGGGCAGGCTCAAAAGCTACCGGTGACAAAAATGGGATGACCACTGGAACAACCATTGCATTCCTCTCAGAGGCAGAATACAGTGTCATGCAGTCCCTTATGGTCATGGAGGTGTAAAGCTACAAAACACCGGCAAGACAATTCCATGTACATATGGTGCAGTGGATTGCACCTCAGGAGTGTCAGGGAAAGTGATGATTTATACATGCCAGGGTCTCCATTATCTGAGACTATGGTGGTCATTATGACACTGGTGGTGTACTGACCGCCACTGTAAAGTGGCAGGAATACCGCCAACAGGCTGGTGGTAATTACCGCCAAATTATGACCATGGCGGTGAAACCTTCCATAGACAGCCAATGTACCACAGCAATCGCCAGGGCGTGAACAGCCCCAACCACGGCGGTAGCCACCTGCAGCAAGGCAGAAGACAAGGTACCGCCCACTATATTATGGCATAGCAAACCACCAGGATTTCCAGGGCGGTAGCAACGCCATCAAAAGCCTGGCAGAAACACTTCACAGAAAAGGAAAGACTCACCTTCAGCGACACAGAGGACTCTGCAGCAGCCATGGAACTGGAACTCCAAGTCTTTCCGATGCTCTACCACGCCATGGCTGTCCTGGAGCACCAACGCCATCGAAAACAACGCCGGTGTGTACAGCCGCCTAGCACACAAGGGAGGGAGGGTGGAAAAGGAGAGTAACACACACACAAACAACACACATCATACACACACAAAGCACACACATAAGCAGCTGCAGAGTAAATCGATTGTAACAGGACCCACAAGCAAAGAATGCAAGGACACATACCTGTAGTACAAACACTGTAATTTGCTGCCAACAGCCACCATAATGAACAAAGAAATTACAATGTACACGTCAATGTACAGATTGGGCTAATGGCCAGTCCAAAGTACCAAAGGGCAACATGGCCACAGGGCATCATCCAAGCCCCAACTTGGCTCCTGACATCATCCGGACTCCACTGTTCAGGGGCATCATGGTGGAAATGTGCAGGCACCTCAAGGGGAAGAGGTGGGGTGGGAGGGCACCTCAGCTGGAGTAGGTATCATGCCCACTGGTTCTGGAGGGGGCTCCTTGCCCACTGGTTCTGGAGGGGGCTCCCTGCCCATTGGTTCTGGAGGGGGCTTTTTGCCCACTGGTTCTGGAGGGGGCTGTTTGCCCACTGGTCCTGTAGGGGAGTCTTAGGCCACAATCTCTGGAGTGGGTTTTATGCCCACTGGTTCTAGAGGGGGCACCCTTCCCACTGGTTCTGGAGGGGTATCCTTGGCCTCATGTGGTGGATGGGGATCCTTCCGCTCAGGAGGTGGAGGGGTATCCTTGCCCTCAGGTGCTGGATGGGGGTCCTTCCCCTCAGGAGGTGGAGGGGTATCCTTGCCCTCAGGTGGTGGATGGGGGTCCGTCCCTCAGGTGGTGCAGGGGTATCCTTGCCCTCAGGTGGTGGATGGGGATCCTTCTTTTCAGGTGGTTGTGGGGGATCCTTGGGTTCTTTCCTCTGACGGGCCCCCTTGGCCTTTGTCATGTGACTTTTTTACTTGCCTCCAGGTCTAGGAGGTGCCTCCGCTGACCCTGTCCTCTTTCCCTTAAGGTTCGCCACCGTAGACCTACGTTTTTGAGGTGGAGGTGTGTCCTTTCTGGGAGTGGCTGCCGTCCCACTCAGGGTCCCCTTAGTGCCAGCAGAGGATTTCTTGGTGGAAGCAGTGGCAGACTGGTTGGCTGAGGTGCTTGGCTGGGTGGTTGTGACCTTGCACTTATGGGCAGGACAAGGGGGAGAAAGGAGAGGTCAAGATGCGAAAGGAAAAGCTTCTTAGGAATTTTGGGGTGGGATGTGGGAGGAGGGATGGGAGTGGAGGTAAAGGTTGTAGGAGGTGTACGTCTGCTGGACTTGGGTGCAGGTGCATGAACAGTGTGCATGTGTGAGGTGGATGGCTGTTGGGGTTCTGAGTGTGACATTTTCTGATAGGGTTCCGACAGGGTGGGAGAGGACAAACAGGGTGTGTGGATGGGTGTTGTGGGGGTGTCTGCAAGTGAGGTGGGTGTGCTGCATGAGGTGGTGATGGTGGTGGTGACTGCGCATGTAATGTGTGGGGTGCATGTCTGCTGGTCTGCTCTTGTGGTGTCTGTGTGCAAGGGTGTACAGGTGGCAGGGTCTGAGACTGTTGATGCAGTGCATGCAGGTGTGAGTGCGGATGTGACTGTGAGGGAGAAGGAGGAGGAGGGGGAGACAGTGGAGGCAGTGGATGTTGTTTTGTGTGCAACTGTCTATTGTTTGTGTGAGTGCTTGTGGCTTGAAGTTTGGTGCCTGTGTTTGTCTGTACCACTCTTGTTTGATGTTCTTGTGTGCATGCTTGTTTGTACGTGTGCGTGGGATGCTTGGGGTTGAGGAAACTGGGACTGGGAAGTGGTAGTTGGAGGGGGGACGGTAGGATGGGGACACTGCCTGCCATCAGAGAGGAGGCCAGAGCCTTAAATGATCTCTGTAGGGCTGCCAAGCCACCATGAATGCCCTCCAGGAAGGCATTGCATTGCTGCATTGGGATGCCAGCCCCTGGAAGACATTCACTATGGTTGACTGCCCTACAGAGATGGATCTCAGGAGGTCAATAGCCTCCTCACTGAGGGCAGCAGGGCTGACTGGGGCAGGGCCTGAGGTGCTGGGGCAAAGGAAATGCCCACCCTCCTGGGTTTGCAGGCCTGGGCAACTGGGTGGGAGGCTGCTGGGAGGGCGGTGCTGGTACAGGGTGGTGGCTGTACCTGTAGCTGGGGTGGTTCCAGAGGTGTCCACCACCACCAGGGTGCACCCATCAGAGGAGGTTTCAGAGTCAGTGTTGTCACCTTCTGTCCCCAATGTGGTAATCCTCTCGCCCTCCATCCCACTAGTCCCATCGGCGTTGGTGGACTCTGCCTCCTGGGTTCTGTGGGCTGCCCCTCACTTGCCGGTGTCCCTGCTCCTTCACCAGATGATGCTAATGCACACATGGACAGGGTGACAGAAGAAAATAGGGGTGGGGGAGAAAGAAAGGGAGCACTAGGTAAATTACAGAACTAACACCACAGATGGCATACACATCACTATCACACAGGGAGCAAGATTGAGCAGTACGTACCACACTGGCATTCCATTGGCTAGGTAGCACAGCAGGATAAGAGCCAAACACTGCCATATGCTCCCTCCCATGGGACCTACTAAGCCCTGTCTGACATGGAATGCCACCTAGCTAGCTATCCTAGCTATCCAGATTTTGTTATTCACCCATTAACCCTGAGCCTGACAAAGCAACAATGTATGAGCTGGCATAAAGGGGCATCCACTGACTAAAACCTACCACCAGATTAACATGCCAGGCAACAAAGATGTTTGTCACACACACTAGACTTACCCCCTTGTGGCTGCTGTGATGGCCTCAAGAGCCCATCCAGCTCTGGATAGGCCACTGCCAGTAGGCGGGCCATCAGGGGTGTCAGGTTCTGAAGTGCACCCCTTCCTCGTTGGGACGCCATCCCCAGCTGGGCCTCTGCGGTCTTCCAAGCCCAGCATCTCAGGTCCTCCCACTGTTTCCTGCAGTGAGTGCTTCACCGGCTGTAAACTTCCGGGGGCTGCACCTCCTTGGTGATGGCATTCCACAAGCCCTTCTTCTGATGGGAGCAGACCTGCAGGGAAAACACAAACAGAGGGACACCATGAATCCGAATATCCAGCCTGTCACACATATGGCGTTCAGACATCATTTGCCCCTCAAATGACACATGCATTATCCGGAGCCCTGCGTGTACACTGCCACCAGCCATACCCCCCACCCAAATGACACACTGACACTACACACACACACATCTCCATGCAGCCTTGTTGCATGCAACGTCCCCAGGCGCTCTAACTCCTCTGAAGTGAAGGCAGGGGCCCTTTACCCTGTCTCACGGGCCATGGCAGGTTCCAGACACAGGTCACAGCAGCACAGGCATTGGAGATGTTGTCCTCTGGAAAGTCAGGAATCAAGTGAGGTTATAGTCAGAAAATGGCTGTCACATCTGTGGCGGCGTACACCGTCACCGCCGCCGGTGATCCTCATTGGATACTGCACTCCATAAAGCCCCATTTTAAGCAATGAGGAATTGCACGGCAGTGCAGATCGCCTTCCGCCATGACGCCTAACGCTGGTGGAGTGACATCACTTCCACCTGTCCCTACATACAGGACAGGCTGCCGCCATGTTCTAGTGCTTTTACACAATTTTAGAATGAAAACTGCGTCATTGGTGTCGATTCTACATACATAGCCATTTACATTGTCCAGTTACATACATACATGCTTTATGTACACTGAAGTGGTGGTTCCATTTAGCATTTTGTCGATCCCTTCTCACTCTTGTATCCCTTAGGTACCTACCACTGCAGAGGAATAGGAGGAGGAGGCAAGCCCCCATGTACAGAGCCCTTGTGGAATTGGCTACTCTAGAGTGCAGGCACATGATACTCACCTATAGACGGGACAGGGTCACAATCACAGAGTTGTGTGCTCAGTTGGAGCCTGATTTGATATCTGCTATCCGTAATCTCACTGGGATCCCCCCTCTTGTGCAGGTCCTATCAGTGCTCCATTTTCTGGCAACAGGCTCTTTCCAAGTGACAAAGGGCTTGGCTGCAGGAATGTCACAACCAATATTCTCAATAGTGCTGGCAAGGGTTTGGTCTGCCTTGCTCAAACACATGTGCAGCTACATTGCTTTCCCCCAAGTGGACGATAATGCCACAGTGAAGGCTGGATTCTATGCAATGGGACATATTCCAAATGTTATTGGGGCCACTGACGGAACACATATAGCATTTGTCCCCTCCCCCTGGTCCAATGAACAGGTGTTCAGGAATAGGAAGAGTTTCCACTCACTCAGTGTCCAGATGGTGTGCTGGCTGACCAGTACATCTCCCACGTCACTGGCAAGTATCCTGGGTCGGTGCATGACGCCTTCGTCCTGAAGCATAGCAGCGTCCCACAAGTGATGGCACAACTATAGGGGCACAGAGGCCCTCATTACAACATTGGCTGTAAGTGCCGCTTACCTCCATGCTGACTGCCGTCAACATACCGTGACCCTGGCGGTATACCGCTACCCGTATTATGACCCACACATAGAAATCCGCTACTATACAGACACACACACAAGTCCGCCAGCCCAAAGGTCAGTGCTAAAATGGCAGTACCAAAACCCACACCATTACGCAAACAGAAATACGCCCATAGCATCATGACCCACGGATCACCGTGGCGGTCATTCAACCCCGGTAAACCATTGGCGGTACAGACCACTGCGCTCAAAATACACACACACACATACAAAACTACACCACATTGGACAATTCAAACTACACACACCTGACACATACACACACCACACCCACACACCCACACCAATATAAAACATACACACACACTACCCACAACCCTTTACAACCCAAATATTTTGGCAAGTGAGAGAGAGACAAGCCAGGAGCACCCACTTAATCTGAGCCACAAAACACCATCACCCATACACCATCCACACACCTCACAGGACACACCACAACACATCACCCCCCACACCCTCATATATACCACTCACACTACACCCATGGCACCACAAAGACACCCCAGGTTCTCAGAGGAGGAGCTAAGGGTCATGGTGGAGGAAATCATCCAGGTAGAGCCGCAGCTATTCGGATCACAGGTGCAACAGACATCTATTGCAAGGAAGATGGAGCTATGGTGGAGAGTCGTGGACAGGGTCAACGCAATGGGACAGCACCCAAGAACAAGGGATGACATCAGGAAGAGGTGGAATGACCTACGGGGGATGGTACGTTCTGTGCTTGCAAGACACCAGATAGCAGTACAGAGGACTGGTGGTGCACCCCCACCTCCTCCCCCATAACTAACAACATGGGTGGAGCAAGTCTTTGCGATCATGCATCCTGAGGGCCTGGCAGGAGTAGCAGGAGGTCTGGACTCTGGTAAGTCAAATCCTTACTACTTTATCCCCCACCCTACCTGCATGCCATCACAAACAACAACTTATACCTTCACGCCCATCACCCCCACCTGCTCACATATACCCAACCATCACAACCCACCCATACCAATACCAAGCCCTGCATGCAACACCAATGCATGGACCCCATCACAGACCTGCATGGACACCCATCACCACAGCATGCACACAAGTGACAATCACTTAGCTAAACTAATCACAACTCACACAAGCCAAAGCTGCTATTGCTAATAACAACCATAGAGGGAAACAACCCCATGCACAAGATGGCACATGCAGAAACAACAATACTACATTTACATCCCCACAGGTCCCCCACTCAACGTCACCAGAGAGGAGGTGCCAGCCACATCCAGTCCCCCCCGAGGAAGAGGCCCACAGTGATGACAGCAGCTCTGCACGCCAGGTTCACGATGACCAACCTGGCCCATCAGGGTCCTCTGGACAGTCGGTTACCCAGGCACAGTCCCAACCCACCAGAGAGCCTCCCCCCTCAGGAAACACCACCACAGCACCCCCCCAGCAGGCCCATCCTTCTGTCCCCAGGCACATCAATCAGCAGTGTGTCCACCACTACAGGGACCCCAGGCAACCCCACAAACACAGGACGATCAGGGACCTGGGGTCAGTGGCAGTGGGCACACGGTTCTGGGGACAGAGGCAAGAACTACAGGGAAGCTGGGTGGACTGCTGTGCGGCAGGGGGAGGACATGCCCAGGGAACCGACTCTCCACAAGGCACTCACTAACATCCTGGGAGCATACCACCATTCCCAGGAGACCATGAGCCAGATACTGGGCAAGTTGCAGGAGACCCAGCGGCTGCAGGAGGGACAGTACCTGGGGATCAGGGAGGACCTGAGGGACCTCCACACCACCCTGGTCACCATTGCAGGGGTGCTGGCAGACATGGCAACACCATGAGTAAGGCAGTGGCACACCAACGGGCCCCTGACACTAGCCACACCGAAGAACAGCCCTCCACCTCCACTGACGCTAGTGGACAGGAGGCCCAGCCACAGGAACAACGGACCACCAGCATCCCACCCCCTGCAGAAGGAGAACAACCCCGCAAACGGTCCCTGAAATCCAGGCAGAAGCCAGGGAACATAGCCAAGACCCCGCCAGGAAATAAGACTCTCCTGATTGTCACCCTTGTGTCCCACTCTGTCACCCTGTCCACCTTGAACTGCCATTGCTCCACTTCCTATGCCCGCTTGGACAATGCACCTGTGATACAAATAGACTGGACTCTACCCTGGACTTTCCTCCATCAGCAACCCAGCCCATTGCAATACCCCCTCCAATTATAATCACCTAAATAAACACCCTTGGAACAAATTAAAATATGGAGTCTGTCAATTGTTTGACATATGTATTAGTTTCACAAACTGTAGACATTGCAATTCAAATGTACTGTAATATTTACATAGGTATGACCTGTAGTGGGCAGCAACAAACATACCAGGAGCCAGAGTGGGTCACAGAGATCTGAAAATAGAGATGCCAAAAGGTACAGTAAAGGGCCATAGAAATAGGGAAACCAGGGTGCCATGTTCAATGTCAAACACAAAACTGCAATGGAAGGTGAAGTTACAGTGTCTTACCTGTGTGTCACTATAAGTACTGTTGAATTAGTGTAGTTCTGTTGTCCACATCTTCTTCCTCTGCCTCCTCTTCGTCACTGTCCATAGGCTCCACCGCTGCCACACGACCATCCCCAGGCTCATCCTCCTGAAGAAAAGGCACCTGGCGTCTCAAGGTCAGGTTGTGCAACATGCAACATGCAATGATGATCTGGCACACCTTCTTGGGTGAGTAGTACAGGGATCCACCTGTCAGATGGAGGCACCGGAATCTGGCCTTCAGGAGGCCAAAGGTTTGCTCAAGGATCGTCCTTGTTACCCCATGTGCCTCATTGTAACGTTCCTCTGCCCTTGTCCTGGCATTCCTCACTGGGGTCAGAAGCCATGAGAGGTTGGGGTAACCAGAGTCACCTGAAAATATTGAGGGATTCCTGTTAGCCACACACTCACCCTTAGGGCCAAACCCACGGCCATATACCTACATCAACTGGGTGGGAACCATGGGCTCACCTATTAGCCACACTCTGTGCCTCTGGAGTTGAGACAGCACATATGGGATGCTGCTATTCCTCAAGATAAATGAATCGTGCACAGAGCCAGGATACTTTGCATTGACATGGGAGATTTACTGGTCCGCCAAACACACCATCTGCACATTCAGAGAGTGAAAGCTTTTTCTATTTCTGAAAACTTGTTCATTTCTCGGGGGTGGGGGACAAATGCAATATGTGTACCATCAATGGCACAAACGATGTTGGGGATATGTCCCAGTGCATAGAATTCAGCCTTCACTGTGGCCAAATCCTCCACCTGGGGGAATACGATGTAGCTGCACATGTGTTTCAGCAGGGCAGACAACACTCTGGCCAGCACGTTTGAGAACATAGACTGTGACAACCCTGATGTCATGGCCACTGTTGCTTGGAAGGAAGCACTTGCCAGCAAATGGAGCACTGAAAGGACCTGCACTAGAGGGGGATCCCAGTGGGGTGACAGATAGCAGATATCAGGTCTGGCTCCAATTGGGCACACAGTTCTTGGATTGTGGCCCTATCAAGTCTGTAGGTCAGGATAAAGTGGCTGTCCTCCATTGTCGCCAGGTCCACCAGGGGTCTGTACACAGAGGATGTCTCCATCTCCTATTCATCCTCATGGGTTGAACTCTAGAGTGAAAAACGGTGAGCAGAAGGTAATATTCACAAATACTTCATCATTAACATGCAATTTTTGCTTTACAGAAACAGTATGCGAACTCGTAAGTCGGTTGATGTGCCAATGTCTGCTGTGACGCAGTTAGGTGCCATGGCCTGTGCCCACCTGAAATGGCGACTGCCTGACCTGTGAGGAGGGACAAGTGGAAATGCAGTAATTCGCTGGCGTTGTGCGCCGTTGCGTTTGGCGTGAAACACCACATTGGTTATCATTGGGGCCTATGGGTTCCAGGAGCCAATGGCAATGTACGCCGGCCGTGATGGTACGGACCGCCACGGATGTGACCGCCATTTTCTATCTGTTCACTCACTTGTTACCTGACCTTCAACAGGAGAGGACCTACACTGCAAGTGCTGCTGTGACCTGTGTCTGGAAGCAACAATAGCTCGAGTGTCTGGTGAAAGGGCCCATGCCTTTATTTCGGAGGAGTTGGAAAGACTGGTGGAAGGGGTCCTACCCAAGTACCCTTTACTCTATGGTCCTCCAGACAAACAGGTGAGTACACTGTGAGCATGATGTGTGGGGCATGAATGTATGGATTGCTGTGTGTGTAAGCCTTGTGTTGGGGGGAGTTTGAGAGGTCCTGGGCAGAGTGTTGCATGCATGGTGGTCAATGTATGTGTGTAAGGGGATGCAGAGGATATGTTGGGCCATGAGTATAACAGTCCAGATGGTATGACTAATGCCTTTTCTGCTGTATTTTTTCTGCAGGTCAGCGCCCATCAGAAAAAGGGTATTTGGCGTACCATTGCCAAGGAGGTGCGGACCCTGGGTGTCTTTGACAGGCAGAGCACCCACTGCCTTAACAGCGGGAGGACCTGCGCCGTTGGGCAAGGAAGACGGCAGAGGCCCAGCTGGGGCTGGCCTCCCAACGGGGAAGGGGTGCCCATCGTACCCTGACCCCCCCGATGTTCCGTATCCAGGCTGTGGCCTATCTGGAGTTGGATGGGCGCTTGAAGGCATCACAGCAGCCACAAGGGGGTGAGTTCAGATTCTGATTCATGACTTTGCGTACGTTAAGGTATTACCTGGGTGGGGGATGTGGGTGCCCCTAGGTTAGGGTGAACATGGCAGGGTATGTTCAATGATGGGCAAGCTCAGATGCACCCCAACCCCAGTAATGGTAGTGGGCATCTACTACTGGGCAGGGTCCTGTTGGTTTCAGGTGTACAGCTAATGGCGTTAGGCATTATACCCCATGGGTGGTGACTAGCAGTGTAATTGGTAGTGCATTGCCTAGTGCATAGGGCTGTTCCCTGTGAGTTGTGTACGCTAACGGTAGTCTTGTGGCTGGCATTGACCAAGTATATCCTCTGTCTCTCCCCCCATTTTTGTTTTGTCAGCCTGTCCTTGTGTGCATTAGCATCATCTGGCAGAGGAGCAGAGGCACCGACGATGGAGGGAGCTGCACCCCTCATGGGCCTGGAGGCCGAATTCACCGACGGTGAGAGCACCAGTGGGACGGAGGGTGAGGGGAGCACCACGAAGGAGACAGGAGGGGACTGTACCGACAGCGACACCTCCTCCGATGGCAGCTCTCTGGCGGTGGCAGACACCTCTTTGCCCATCCTAACTACAGGTACAGCCGCCACCCCCGTACCAGCATCGCCCTCCCTGCAGCCCCTCAACGTGTTTCCCATGCCAACTTACCCAGGAGGGTGGGCATCTCCTTCGCCCCAGGCAACTCAGGCCCTGCCCCAGTCAGCCCTGCTGCCCTCAGTGAGGAGGCTATTGACCTCCTGAGATCCCTCTCTGTTGGGCAGTCAACCATACTGAATGCCATCCAGGGTGTTGCAGGGCATATGCAACAAACAAATGCATACCTGGAGGGCATTCACTCTGACATGGCACCCCAACAGAGAGCATTCCAGGCTCTGGCCAACTCACTGAAGGCAGCCATTGCCCCTGTCTCCAGCCTCCCCCCTCCAACTTCCTCTAACCAGTCCCAATACCCTCAACCCCAGCCTATCCCAAGCACACCTTCAGACCAGCAATCTCCCAAATCAACACACAGAAGTGGCTCAGGCAAACACAAGCACCACACTTCATCTCACAGGCACTCACACCAACATCTACTGCCTCCACTGTGTCCCCCTCCTCCTCCTCGTCCACCTCCCTCCCAGTAGCGTCTCCACTCACACCCGCATGCACTACCTCCTCATCCACTACCATCACCAGCACGTCTATCACTACACGCCCCTCACTGGCAGTCACCACCCCCGCATTCATGCACACATCCCCTGTGTCCTCTCAAACTGTGTCTGTGACCCCTCCTCCCAAAGTACACAAATGCAAGCACTCAGACACCCAACAGCCATCCACCTCTTAACAGCATCCAGCCCATGCACCTGCACCCAAACACAGCAGACAGCCACCTCCTACCACCACTCCCAAACCTTCACCCTCATCCCACCCCAGGGTCCCTAAGAAGCTTTTCCTCGCCAACATTGACCCATTCCCTACCCCTCCCACCCCCGTCCGTCACCTCGGGCCAGGGTGGCCAGAACCCAGCCCAGCACCTCAGCCACCCAGTCCACAGCCACTGTGGTTTCTGCAGCAACTGCAGGTGTGAGAGGCTCCAAGGAGGCACCCGTCAGCCCAGCCAGTGTGCCAGCACCACCTGCCAAGGCCAAGAAGGGTCCGCCACCTAGCAAGGGCAAGAAGTGGACACCAGCCAGCAAGGGGAAGGAGGCATCACCAGCCATCAAGGGCAAGAAAAAGACACCAGCTGGCAGAAGCAAGGAGGCACTACCATCTGCCAAGGGCAGGAAGGGGCACACAACACAAGCCATGGCACTTCAGCCGTCCGAAGCTGCAGGTGAAGGCCTGGAGGCTACCACCACCACTACCAGCACCGCCACCTGCATCACGGCCAGCACCGCCACATGCACCGCCGCCACCAGCACCACTGCCAGCAGCAGTAGCCCCAGTGGGCAGCCGTCCGAGGCTGCAGGTGAAGGCCTGGAGGCTACCACCACCACTGCCAGCACCACCACCTGCACCGCGGCAAGCACCGCCACCTGCACTGTGGCCAGCACTGCCACATGCACCACCGCCAGCAGCACCACTGCCAGCAGCAGCAGCCCCAGTAGGCAGCCGTCCGAGGCTGCAGGTGAAGGCCTGGAGGCTACCACCACCACTGCCAGCACCGCCACCTGCAGCGCAACTGGCATCCACTGAGCAGCCTTCACTGCCGGCGAACAGTGTGTAGTGGTGACTACATGGGCTGCAGTGCGTCCTGGCCCCTGCAACACCTGTTGGTGTGACACACAGGTGAGAGACTGTGAACTTGCCCCATCCAGGATGAAGCACACTGGGCACAAGGCCCACAGTGGGCACAAGGCCCCCTCCAGAACCAGTGGAAGAAGGCATCCACTCAGCCCCTCCTTGCCAGGATGAAGCACACTGGGCACAAAGTCCCCTCCAGAACCAGTGGAAGAAGACATCCACTTGAGAGACTCTGGCTTTGCACTCCCCAGGACCTAGCAGTGGGCAAACCACCTACTAGAGAGACTGTGATTTTGCACTCCCTATGACCAAGCAGTGGGCAAACCACCCACTAGAGAGACTGTGGCTTTGCACTCCCCAGGACCAAGCTGTGGGCAAACCACCCACTAGAGAGACTGTGGCTTTGCACTCCCCAGGACCAAGCAGTGGTCATGGGGCCCCCTCCAGTCCAGTGGCATTATACCATCTTCTGGCTAAGGTGCCCCCCCATTCGTCCTTCCCCTGAGATGCTTGTGTGTTTTTGACCTGATGCCCCTGCAGTGTTCTCTCCATATTGAGGCAGGAGTCAAGTGTGGCCTTGGCCTATGTGTTATGGCCTAGTAGGCCATGGACATTTTGGAGTGGGCATTGTCCCTCCTTTTGCATATATTGTACATACTGTTTATTGCTTTAAGCACGTTTTTTTCTAAATTTATAATATTACACTCAATTTAATCAATTCCTTTTGTCCTTGCGTTATTCCTGAGGGTTACGGGGTGTATATGTAATGTTGTTGCATCTGTTTGTGTGTATGTTTTTGGGGGTGGGGGTGTTGCGTGTTGCATGTGTGTTTCACTCTCTTTATCCTCCCCCCCCTTGTGTGCTAGGTGCAGTATTCACTGTGGTCATCTTCGCCAGCATTCGTGTTCCTGGTGTATGAGAAGGTACACCAGCATTGGAAAAAAGTGCAGCTCGGGCTCCAGGGCGTCGTGGTTCTTCCTTGAGTGTCGAGAGGTGAGTTGTTTCCCTTCAGTGTTCTGTTTCCGCTGTGCTTTTGATAGCATTGGTACTGCCCCGGAAAAGCTGGTGGATAGGCGGGTTGTAATGGAGTGGGCGATACATTGTCTTCCGCCTGGCTGTTGGCGGTTACCACAGCGGTGTTTGTTGCTACCGCCGTGGCGATCGGAGTGTTAAATTGGCTGTCTGTGTTGGAGGTTTCCGCCGTGGTCAAAATTCCATTTTTTTTACTGCCGGCCTGTTGGCGGTGTTACTGCCGCTTTATCACTGAAAGCCAGGATTATAATGAGGGCCAGAGTGTGACTTATAGGTGACCCTGAGTCCCCACCAAATGTATTCAGTGTATGCCTTCAGGTGTCATCCCCCATGCCATCGTGCAAGGCTAATGTCTGTCCCCCACTTCTTGCAGGGTACTCTGGCTACCCAAACCTGCACTGGCTCTTGACCCCTTTAAGGAATCGGAGGACAGGGGCTGAGAATAGGTATAATGATGCTCATGGGTGCACCAGGAGGATTATTGAAAGGACCTTCGGTCTCCTGAAGGCCAGGTTCAGTTGCCTTCATCTGACAGGTGGATCACTCTGCTACTCCCCTGAGAAGGTCTGCCAGATAGTTGTTGTATGCTGCGTGTTGCCCAACCTGGCCATCAGATGACATGTGCTCTATCTGCAGGAGGAGGAGGGTGAAAATACAGCTGTGGCAGCAGTGAACCCTGAGGGCAGTGAGGATGAGGAGGAAGAGGGTGCAGATGTGGACAACAGGACATCAGTTATACGGCAGTACTTCCAATGACACACATGTAAGACTGTAGAACTGACCGTACCTCTAATTAATTATTTATCTGTGTGGCTGTAGCATGATGGCAGTCACCTCCTTAGCATTCTAACTGACTGTCACCTATGCCTTCCCATTTTGTAAATGTTGGTGTGGTAACAACTGTGTAGTGATGTGATAACTACAAACTGCTACAAACCATTTTTTGGATAGAAACACAAAGTACTGGACAATTGCACAGGATGATACAGTTCAATACATTGCACGTTTCTGTCAGATAAAGCACTATTACTCCAGTTTTGTTCAAAGGTGTTTATTGAAATGAAAATTATGAAGGAATAGTGCAATGGAATGGGGTGATGGTAGAGGAAAGTCCAGGGTATTGGTCCAGTCTGTTTGTAGCACAGGTCCAGTGTCTAAGGGGCCATAGGAAGGGGAGCAATGGCAGTTGAAAATGGACAAGGTGACACAGTGGAACACAAGGGGGATATTAAGGAGGGGCTCTTTTCCTGGCAGTGGTCTTGGTTTTGGCACGTGTCTCTGGCATCTGTCTGGGTCGCAGGGAACGTTTGGAGGGTGGTTCACCTCCTGCAGGGGGAGGGGTGCTGGTGGCCTGTGGGTCCTGTGGCAGGGCCACCAGTCCACTAGCTGTAACAGATGTGGAGGGATGTTCAGTTGACTGGCTAGTGGAAGGGGCCCGCTGGTGTGATGTGTACTCCCTCATGATGGTGGCCATTTCACCCAGCACCCCTGCTATGGAGACCATTGTGGTGTTGAGGGCCTGCAATTCATGCCTGATCTCCTGGTAGTGTTCCTCCTGCAGCAGCTGGTTCTCCTGCATGAAGTCTATCACCTGACCCATCTTGTCCTGGGATTGTTGGTAAGCCCCCAGGACATTAGTGAGTGCCTCCTGAACAGTCGGTTCCCTGGGCCTGTCCTCCCCCTGGTGCACAGCTATCCTCTGAGTGTCCCTGACTCCCTATGCCTGTGTCCCCTGAACGGTGTGCCCACTGCCACTGACCCCAGGACCCTGATTGTCTTGGCTGTGAGGTGTGGACTGGAGTCCCTGTACAGGTGTGCACACTGCTGATTGACGTATCCTGGGGACAGAGGTCTGGGGATGTTGGGTGGCTAATTTGGTGTTGGAAACTGAGGGGGAGGCTGTGCGGTGGACTAGGTGTGGGCTGGGTTATCTGACTGACCAGTGGTCCCTGATGGGCCAGGGAGTTCATCCAGATCCAGAAGTCCAGAGTTGCTGTCATCACTGGGGGCATTTTCTGGTGAGGGACTGGGTAGCCATGGCACCTCCTCGCCGCTGAGATTGGCTGGGGCACCTGTGGGGATGTAAGTGATGTATTATGCTGCATGTCTATGACATATTCTGCATCCCTAGCTTCCCCTATATTGTTGCTGTTGCCCTTCCACCTTTGTTTGTGTATGGTGATGTATTGTAGGATTGTTAGTTCTCCATGCTATGCATGCATTGGTGGTGGGTTATACATGGAGGGCTCGGAGTGATGTGCATGCAGTGGGTATGGCATGAAGGGCTTGGCATTCAGGTTAGTATATTGTGGTGGTGCACTGTGGGGGGGAATGGAGTGAAGTGATGGGTGTCAGTGTGAGGGGTGGTGGTGGCATGCAGGAATGGGGGATAGGTTGTAAATATTGAGTCACCAGTGTCCAGTCTTCCGGCAACTCCAGTAAGTCCCTCAGGATGCAGTATTGCCAAGACTTGCTCCTCCCATGCTGTCAACTGTGGGGGAGGGGATGGGGGTCCACTGCAAGTCCTCTGGATAGCGAGCTGGTGCCTTGCTACTTTGGAACGTACCATCCCCCATAGGTCATTCCACCTCTTCCTAATATCATTCCTTGTTTGTGGATGCTGTTCACAATTCTCCCCCATAGCTCCATCTTCCTGGCAATGGAGATCTGCTTTATCTGTGCTCCAAAACAGCTGTGGCTCTACCCTGATTATTTCCTCCACCATGACCTGCAACTTCTCATCAGTGAAATGGGGGTGCCTTTGTGGGGACATGGGTGTTGTGTGGTGTGTGTTGTGCAGAGGGTGTTGAGTAATGTGGTGGGGTGTGGAGTGTGTGATGGATGAATGGGTGTTTGTGGTATATATGTGTAGTTGTCTGTGATTTGCATGGCTAGCTATTGGGGCTTTTTTATGTTAGCAAAGGGTGTGTAGGTAATGTGAGTGTTTGTTTTATAGTGATGTTGGTGTGTGTGTGTGGTGTGTGTATTAGTGTCAGGTGTTTTTTTGGTATTGGCCAATGCTGTGTTTGTTGGACCCGGCCCTTGTGGCAGGTTCGTCCCCTGACTTTTTGCCTAATTCCTCCTATTTATTTCTGACCACTCCCTGTTGGCTCTAGGACACCTACTCACTGCTGATGAGTGCTGAAGTGCAGGTGCTTCCCCATCTAAAGTTGGTATGATTGGCTTATATCTAATTGGCATCTTTAATTTACCTATACGTCCCTTGTGCAGTGGCAACTCTATACTCAGGGCCTGTAAATTAAATGCTACTAGTGGGCCTGCAGCGCTGCTTGCGCCACCAACTGAAGTAGCCTTTCAAACCTGTCTCAGGCCTGCTAGCGCAGGGCCTGTGTGTGCAGTTTTCTGCCACAGGGCCCTGACATCTAAATTTACTTGCTAGGCCCAGAACTCCCCTTTTACTACATGTACGTCACCCCTAAGGTAGACCCTAGCTAGCCTTATGGGCAGGGTGCTATGTATGTAGAAGGCAGGACATGTGCCAGGTTGTGTGGCTTGTCCTGGTAATGACAAACAGCCTAACTTGGTGTCTCACTGCTGTGAGTGCTGCCTTCTCATAGGATTGCATTAGAAATGCCCTGCTTTATATGTAGGGGGTATTGTCTGATTTCTGAGGGGTAGCCTAGGCATGTTTGGCATGGTTATAATGGTGGTAAGAAATGCTGCTAACTGGTGTAGGTGTATTTTTTATTACTATTACAGAAATGCCACTTCTAGAAAGTGAACATTTCTCTGTGCTTATGACTCTGGTGTTTTGCAGCTTGACTCCAATCCACATCTGGGCAGAGTGACAGTTCGGCTTTGTGCATACTTTTCAGACAGCCTGTACACAGGGAGGGTGGAGGTGTCACAGTGGTGCATCTGCATACTGAATAGTCTTCCGGGGCTCAGAGAAGGGAGAGGCGGGGCACACCTGCATTTGTAAAGGATGTGCCCTGGCCTCACACAATAGGGTCGTTTACCCCAACTGATGTTTGGAGTCTGTGCTGGAGGAGAGAGGGGGCACTCCCAGAACCAGTTGTAACTGGTTGGAACCTCCTCTCCCCTTCCATTGTAAAACACTGCAAAAACTGAGTATAAGTACAGGGGAGTTTTCCACACAATTTGGAGACATTTTGGGAACTTACCTGGAACTGGACACAGTCCCTTGGATGGACTCCACAGGAATCACCATGGACTGCTGCTGCTGTGCTGACCTGTGATCTGCTTGGTCATATGGAGGAACTGCCAACTGCCTGTATTTACTGTGTGCTGGCCTACTGCTGGGCTCTGCCGCACTGTGCTCCTTTGACTCCATCCCCCAGGGGCAGGGTGATGTGGCCCCTGCATCCACATACAGCACAAGGAGTGCTTCATGTTGCCCCCAGCGCTTTGGAAAGTGCTTTGGCCTGATGGCCCTAGCGCTTGATAGCGGTAGCCAACTAGGCTGTATAGCGCCTGGGGCACGCTATTGCCAGAAATCGTTGGCTCTTTGACAAGCATGTTGCTGCCGTGGGAAAATCACCGCCGTGACCCGGGCTGTTTTTTGTGAAGCGCCGGAGTCACGCTATTCTCTGTGCCCCCGGGCACCACGGAAAGAAAAGAAAGGAGCGAGCACCCTCCTACAGTGCCCCCTGGCGAGTTACGCTCTAAGGAGCGCCCCCAGGGCACAAGCAGGCACCCGCTTTGGTGCCTGCTCGTTTCTGGAGCCTGTGTGTGCTGAGGGAGACGGGAGGGGAAGGAAGCCCTCGCTGGAGTCCCGAGGATGGGTAGGGGGGGATGGAGGCCTCACTGTCAAACTGACCCAGACAGGGAATCCACAAATAGGCAGAGTCACAGAAATGGTGTGAGAAAACAGGGCTGATTGCAGAGGCCCCATAACTTTTTGCCCCCATTTTCCTCTTTTTGCTGGTGTTTTCCTGACTTTGATGGTGCCCTGGGTACTGCTAACCAGTCCCAGGGCCTGTGCTCTGTGTAAAATGGATATGCAAATTAGGCTAATTATAATTGGCTAAGTTAACCTACCTATAAGTCCCTAGTATATGGTAGGGCATGTAGGTTTAGGGACCACAGCATAGGTGGTGCACACCTAGGTACACTGCTGAGGTGCCCAGTGTCATTTTAAAAGCAAGCCTGCCTTGCTGGCTGCTTTTAAATTAAAGTTATATGGAAATTCGACTTTGGAATTAAAGGTACTTCCAAAGTCTTAAACTACCTTATTTTTACATATAAGTCACCCCTAAGGTGTGCCCTATGTGCCCCTAGGGCTGGGTGCCATGTAACTATAAGCAGGGACTTTATAAAAATAGATTTATAAGCCCTGGTGAGGTAAAAACAGCCAAATTCGTTTTTCCCTCATTGAAGTAAATGGCCTTCATAGGCTAGAATGGGCAGACTTTATTTTAAATTTTAAAGTCTCCTTAAATGTTACATACCAAGAATTTGGTATCAAATTGATTGTTGTAATAAATCCCACAACTTCCAGTTGTTGGATTTAATATAACTAGTTCAGGTAAAAAGTTTAGACTTTACCTAAAAAGTTGCCAATTTCAGCTCTGCATTGTTTTTGCTGCTGTGCTCTGATTGGCCAGCCTGCAGCAGCTTCTGCCAGGCTACCTTGATGAGGTGTGAAGTGGCCTGACTTCACACAAAGGAATGTGCTTGGGGGAGAGAATCTCCCCTCAGCAGATGGTGAGGCAGGAAGGGGGAGGGCTGCCAAACTGGTCTTCAAAGGCAGAGAAGGACATTTGCAGCACCCAGCAACACCCCCACATCCTGCAACCCCAGACAATTAGGTGCCCCCTTGATTAGATTAGGAGAGGGCAGGAGAGGGGTGTGTTTATGATTTTTAGCCACACCAGTGGGTGGGCTCAGCCAGATGTAACCTCCAAAAATCAGATTCATCCATGTTGGATTTTTAGAGACTGTTGCCTTCTGGGATGGATTTTTGCCACACTTCCCAGGAAGTGGTCATCACAGGGGGACGACCCTGTCCCTGATTGGAGAACCAGGGCCCCCCTGCTTTTCACCCAGGAGCAAGGATAAAACTGGCAGACCTGCACCCACGCCTCAGATCCCCTCCAGAATTCAACAAGAAAGGAACTTAAGAAGAAGAAGGACTGCCCTGCTGGACCCCTGGCCTGCACCTGGAACCTGCACTCAGAAGGACTGCACCAGCTGCACACTTGGGCTTCACCACAAGAAGGACTTTGCCTGGCTTCAACTGGTTCAAGGAGGGACTTCCTGTTTGCTACAGGTGAAAAATTGCTAACCAGAGTCCCCTGCACCAACTCCTGAAGAAAGCGACCAGCTGACCACTGTCCAGTGGCCAAAAAGGAGTTTGCGCCAGGTGCATTCTGGGACTTGAAGTCCGCACCCCCCAAGGACCATCACAGAACTTCTGGACCCTTGGGGTGAGCTGTGGACCCCAAAAGAACCTTAAAAGAACATCTGGGTGAAGCCCCAGAAGTTTGGAAAAGATTTGAGAATTTTTGGAAAAAAGCTCCAGAGAGGGACCGACCTGCCGCGGAAATTCTAGCCGGCTTGCCTCAACCGCGACCCAGCCTGACTTCGTGGTTCGTCCCGGTAAAGAAAAACATCCAAAAAAGAGACTAAGTCCGAACGTAAAAAGTTGACCGGGACCTCCCAGCCATCGTATCCGAGAAGGGCTCCATGGACGTCGGATCAAGATCCAGGTTTACCCCGGTCGAAGGATTTTCATCTCGAAAAAACGACTAAGTCCGAAGGTAAAAGTCTCCACCGAGGAAACCCACATCGCGTATCCGGACAAGGGCTCCAGGAGGTCGGATTCAACTGGCAGGTTCGTCCCGGTGAAGAAAAACTTCAAAATAAAGACTAAGTCAGAAGGTAACTTTTTAACCGAGGCCTCCCGCGACCTGTAGCCGAGCAGGGCTCCATCGCGGTCGGCCTGAAAGTTTGACTTTGCCCCGGTCGAGGTGCAACCAGATGACCCGATTGGCGCTTTTTGTTTCTAAGCGCTAGAAAAGTAATAATTCTTTAAAAATTCATATCTCCGGTTCCCCTGAACCGATTTTAATCGTTTTTGTGTCATTTTAAAGATAAAAATATAAACTATTTTTATAAATTGGTTTTGGATTTTTAAACTGTTTCCTGTGTTTTATTTAATTACTGTTTTGTGATATTTGAATGCTTTACACTTTGTCTCCTAAGTTAAGCCTTGACGCTCGTTGCCAAGCTACCAAGGGTTGAGCTGGGATTAATTTACTGAGACCTAACTGTACCTAGGTGGAGGTTAGTGGCTTGTTGCTAGGTGTAGGTACCTACCTGCCCTACCAATAACCCATTTTCCAACAAATGGTATAAGCAAGAAAATGCCCACTTTCTAAAAGTGGCCTTTTCAAACACACAGGGGGTTATTACAACTTTGGAGGAGGTGTTAATCCGTCCCAAATGTGATGGATATACCACCAGCCGTATTACGAGTTCCATAGGATATAATGGACTCGTAATACGGCTGGTGGTATATCTGTCACTTTACCGTCACTTTTGGGACAGATTAACACCTCCTCCAAAGTTGTAATCTCCCCCACAATCTCAAAATCAACTTTACTAAAAGATGTATTTCTAAAATGTGAGCTCAGAGACCCCAAACTCCACATGTCCATCCCCTCCCAAAGGGATTCGTCACTTTAATCATATTTAAAGGTAACGCCCATGTTAACCTATGAAAGGGACAGGCCTTAAAACCGTGAAAAACAAACTTAGCAATATTTCACTGTTAGGGCATATCTTAGGGGTGCCTGACATGCAGGAAAAGGGAAGGTTTAGGCCTGGCAAGTGGGTACACTTGCCAAGTCGAATTTACAGTTAAAACTGTACACACAGACACTGCAGTGGCAGGTGTGAGACATGATTACAGAGCTACTTATGTGGGTGGCACAACCAGTGCTGCAGGCCCACTAGTAGCATTTGATTTACAGGCCCTGGCACCTGTAGCGCACTTTACTAGGGACCTACTAGTAAATCAAATATGCCAATCATGGATAAACCAATTACATACAATGTACACAGAGAGCATATGCACTTTAGCACTGGTTAGCAGTGGTAAAGTGCTCAGAGTTCAAAAGCCAATAGCAACAGGTCAGAATAAATAGGAGGCAGGAGTCAAAAAGAATGGGGCTGACCCTGCATAAGCAGAAAAGTCCAACAGTATGTAGTTTTAATTATTTTAAAATAAATCCTGTTTGCATAAGACTATTTTTTGCCATGTTGATTGAGTATCTGGATATTCTCATGTGTGCACTGGCCATGTTAGAGAAATGGCTTAGGGTATGCTTCCTGTCTTGATTTCCATGGATTACCATGTGCATCTCCTATGACAAAGGAGCTGTCAGATTGGCTGCTAAAATAAAATCACCTAGTCCATACATTTGCCATCCACTGTTTCAGTCATTCACATTGGTTGTGTACAGGTTATCTTGGATAGGCAAGTACAGAACTTCAATTGTCATTGGTGGGGTCTTGCAGTTTCATTGTTGGCAAGTGTGGCACATGTGACAACAGGCAACTTTGGACCAGTATCCTGCAACATTGACAGGTGCTCATCACTGATAAGGTTAGCCTCTTCTGTACCACACATATTAGTTGTACTGGCACTCCCTTCTGGGTAAATTACCATTTACTTGGTTCTAAGCCATACTGTTTGTCAACTTCCAAGGATTTCTGTTTAATATTTGTATAGAATACTCTGTAAGTTGGTTGTAGCCCACAACACCATCATTCACCTTTCTCATATTAGGATCCTAGTGTGTGGCTTTGTGTCTGACAGTAGTGCACTAATTTAATGATATCCAGTACTCATTGACATGGATTCACACAATGCAATCATTTAGCTGAGTTGATGGATCACAGTAAACATAGAAATGTTACATGTAAACAAGGTGCTTTATCTACAAGTGAAAGTGTAATTTCAAATGCTATACAATGTCCAGTTCAGAGACCCCATGAGAGAACCTTAGCCACTAGTAGTACTATCAGAGCCCAGGGGTGGGGGACATGTCATGAGACAAGGTTATGAGAATTGCGCATTAATGAGGAGGTTTCAAATTGCCAATAGGTAAGAATGGAGAAAATGACAGTACATAGGAGACAGGTCAACAGTGGTTGAGTGAAGAGAGCACATTTCCTGCTATCGTAACACTGGCATGACCTTAAACCCAGAGCTAAGGAGATACTGACCATATGGCTCAGACTGGTGCTACTGGGTAGTTTTCCTTGTGAATGTTGTTCCTTCCACATCTTCATCCTCTGATGTGTGTGGCGCCTCCTGTGCCATGGGTGGTGCTGTTGTTGAGGTTGAGGTTGAGGGGGCCACACATACATCAGGGGATACAGATGCGGAGCCAAAGGTCCTGGCAGCTGCCATTTGTGGGAACACATAAGGCTTATCTGCAGCAAAAAGAACTGCTGATTTTTCAACACTGCAGCAACATCACGGTAGTAGGCAGCCATGTTTTCCATGAGAGAGGCCACTTCCCACTGTATGGACTCCAGGGTATTCTGTATTCCCTCAGCCTGTTGTCTATCATGCTGCTGCCACTGTGGGAGGGCAGTTGTTGAAGTCTTTGCCTCATGACAGCAGCTATGCTGGCCAGGGACTGCTAGAGTCCAAGTAGCAGGGAGTGGGTGCCTCTGATGGCTGCTGAGTTGTCCTTAATTGGACTGAGGCACCTCTGTACTCCCTTAGGCTGCCTGCCATGGTCTCCATCCCCATCCACACTTGCTTGGCCATCTCCCACTGAACTCCTACCACTGTCATCTGGAAGGTGATGTCTGGATCCTCGGAGTCCAGGGCTGTGTCAGTACTGGCTGGTGGTGTATGTTGGTAGCTGGGTGGTTCATGTGGAGACCCTGCAATGCTGTGTGTCCTCCCTGCGGCTGGAGGTGGAGTCTGGAGAGATCATAGGACATTGTGAAAAATCTCTTCATTGATGGTCGGGAGCTGGTCATCCATGTCATCTGTAAAATCCAGGACAGGCAGGTCAGCAGGAGGAAAGCCATCATCTTCTGCAATGAGATAGTGAAAAGTCAATCATGTATTGTGGTGGCTGTTGACATGGCACATCATTTGCTACTGGAGGCTTAGTAACATGTTACAGACCCAAGGTTGCAGTTGCATATTGTGTGTAGCATTGTGCAACACACAAGGGGCAAGCTCACAATGTATTTTGGGGCATATTTAGGTGACTCTAGCGCTGAGTGCTCCTTTTTGTGGTGCTCGGGTGGCGCAGTGCTCTGTGACAGTTTTAGAATGTGGGGCTAAGTGAATTATTGTGGTTCAGGGCCATCTTGTAATAAGGGCCTCTTCACACTCAGCACTTTGTGTGGTAGGGGTGTGCAATGGGTGTTACTGTGGGCATGTCATAGCAACACCCATTGCATTTTGACAGTGCCTCAGATTGACGAGTTTTTGTAATCCAGAGTCTTTGTCAAAATATCACACCACCCGAGGGTGATGTGTGATATTTTGACACAATGATGTTAAATGCCATATTTTCTCCTCATTTTTAACTTGTCCCATGTGTGCTGCACTAACAACACACATAGACAGAGCTAATGACATTTTAAGAATATTTTGTGCAGAAAGGTGTTCCTTCCTGCACAAAAATCAATCTCCCTCCTCAACGCAGCCATCCTTACACTATGCGTTGGCCCATGTCAGCTAATTTAGCCCTGACACGGGGAGTGACATATGCGTGCTGCGTATCCTAGTGAATGCTGGCCATCAGTGCATTATGAAAATGATGGTGCGCAACGCTGCCAAATTTGGGGTAGCGTGGCACGCCATAATTTCCTATCACATCTGGGCCTTTGTGATTTTATCCCACCCTGCCTAATTCCTTGCAGGCTCCTTGTCCCTTGAACTGACACAATGGTGGCATGTAATTAGTCTTCCTATTCACCATGGTGGACATTGACATTGTGGTGTAATGTGTGCTGTCACTTTTTTGGTGCAATGATGCTTTGGCACCATGAATGATGGGATTAGTGCAGCATAGCACAGGTAGATCCATTGCATATAATGCTTTTGTTACATTCTCATCTGCCTATTGCAGGACCCACACATGTCCTAATTGGAATGGGCAGTGCCACCATTATGGATTGTCTGCCCCATTAGATTGTCCCTCCCTAATCTGGAACATTTCTTGCACACAAGATATCAGCATAAAGGCATGTGTTGGTGTAAGGAGGTTGAATGTGGATCAATGCATGTATTTTGTGACTTTGTAGATGTGGCACAAGGGTAATGTGCAACTTGGTTCCAAATGGGCTTTTATGTGAATGATGATACAGTTGAATTACAGGCTAGTGACATTGTGTTGTAGAATAACATTGATGCCACTTGTGCCAGTTCTCATGCATGTTGATTATACCATTAAGCAGTAAACCAGCCTTTAACACAAGACACTCTGGCCCTCATTATGACATTGGCAGTAAATCCCACTTACTGCCACACTGACTGCCACCAACTTACCGCCGCTGCCGCAGATATCCGTTCGCCATATTATGACACACACACACACACCAATCTGTCGGTATTCAGCCACACACACAAATCCACCACTCCAAAGGTCAGTGTTAAACTGCCAGTATCAAAACCCACACCGTTACGCCAACAGAACTATGCCCACCACATTATGACCCTCACATCACCATGGCGGATATTCAACAGCGGTAAAAGATTGGCAGTACATACCGCTGCGCTCAAAATTGACACACACATACAAAACAACACCACATTGAACAATTCAAACAACACACTCCTGACACCCATACACACACCACACCCACACACCCACATTACACACAACCCTTCACGGCTATAAAGCATTGCCACCAGAGAGACACCAAGATTACTGACACAACTAGAGCCACACACCTATACACCACTCACGCACTCCACATCACACACCTCAACACACACCCTCATGAACACACATCACATAACACCCATGGCACCACAAAGACACCCCTATTTCACAGAGGAAGAGCTAAGGGTCATGGTGGAGGAAATCATCAGAGTAGAGCCACAGCTCTTTGGAGCACAAGTGCAGCGGATATCTGTAGCTAGGAAGATGGAGCTATGGTGGAGAATCGTGGACAGGGTCAGCGCAGTGGGACAGCACCCAAGAACCAGGGATGACATCAGGAAGAGGTGGAACGACCAAGTCACACACCACCACAGAGCCTCCACATCAGGAAACACCACCACAGCACCCTCGCAGCATACCCACACCTCTGTCCCCAGGACACGTCAATCAGCAGTGTGTCCACCTCTACAGGGACCTCAGGCCACACCTCATACCCAAGACAATCAGGGATCTGGGGTCAGTGACAGTGGGCACACGGTTCAGGGGACAGAGGCACAGGCCAACAGGGAAACTGGGAGGAGTGCTGTGTGCCAGGGGGAGGGCAGGCCCAGAGAACTGACTCTTCAGGAGGCACTTGCAGAGATCCTGGGAGCCTATCAACATTCCCAGGACTCAATAGGCCCGATCCTGGACAATGTGCAGTAGAACAGGAGGCTGCAGGAGAGACAGTACTAGGGGATCATGGAGGACTTGCAGGCCATCAACAACACCCTGATCTCCATAGCAGGGGTGCTGGCAGATATGGCCAACATTATGAGGGAGGCAGTTACACAACTGCGGGCCCTGCCACTAGCCAGACATCTGAACAGCTTTCCACCTCCGCTGCTGCGAGTGGCCAGGAGGCCCTGCCACAGGACTCACAGGCCACCAGCACCCCTCCCCCTACAGAAGGAGAACCACCCCTCAAATGTTCCCTTTGATCCAGACAAGCCAGAGACACTTGCCAAGACCCCGCAAGGAAATTAGACTCTCCTAATTGTCACCCTTGTGTCCCACTCAGTCACCCCGTCTACTTTGAACTGACATTGCTCCCTTTCCTATGTCCCCTTGGACAATGCATCTGTGCTACAAACAGGCTGGAACAATACCCTGGACTTTCCTCCATCATCCCATCCCCTTGCACTCGCCCCTCAATATTTTAGCAGTTCAATAAACACCCTTGGAAAAAAAAGGAATTTGGAGTATGCCATGTTTTTTAATTATTTATTCATTGAAACAGGTACAAACATTGCAATTCAACTGTACAGAAAATTAGCATAGATTCATTGTTGGCTGCAGTGATCACACCAGGAGTGTATGTGAGGTCACCAACATCTGCAAAATGAATTGCAAGAGGGAATATTAAGTGGGCATAGAAGTGGGAAATATCAGCATGCCAGTGCAACAGAAATTCAAACAAATGTCATTGAAATGTGAAGTAATACTGTCCTACCTGTGTGTCATTGGAAGTATTGTCTGATCACTGATGTTCTGTTGTCCTCATCCTCATTCTCTGCCTCTTCATCCTCACTGTCCACAGGGTCTACTGCTGGCACACAGATATCTCCAGCCTCCTTCTCCTGCAGGAATGGGATATGGCGTCTGAGGGCCAGGTTATGCAACATGCAGCATACCACCACTATCTGGCAGGCCTTCTTGGGTGAGTAGCACAGGGATCCACTTGTCAGATGGAGACACCTGAACCTGGCCTTCAGGAGGCTGAAGGTTCTCTCAATGATCCTTCTGGTTCGCCCATGTGCCTCATTATAACGTTCTTCTGCCCTTATCTTGGCATTTCTCAAAGGGGTCAGCAGACAAGAGAGGTTGGGATAACCAGAGTCACCTGCAAATATTGAGGGACATTCAGCGACACACTATCCTATATGGCCCACACCATACCCATACACCAACATATACTGGCTGGAACTAGGGCTCACCTATTAGCCACACCCTGTGCCTCTGTAGTTGGGCCATCACATTTGGGATGCTGCTATTCCTCAGGACAAAGGCATCATGCACCAACCCAAGATACTTAGCATTGACGTGGGAGATGTACTGGTCCGCCAAGCATACCATGTGTACATTCATAGAGTGGAAACTCTTACGATTTCAGAAGACCTGTTCATTCTGGCGGGGGGGGACAAATGCAATATGTGTTCCATCAAACGCCTCAATTATGTTTGGGATATGTCCCATTGCATAGAACTCAGCCTTCACTGTGGCTAAAATCTTCAACCTAGGGGAAAACGATGTAGCTGCACATGTGTTTAGTCATGGCAGACAACACTCTTGTCAGCACGTTTGAGAACATTGGCTGTGACATTCCTGCCGCCAAGCCCACTGTCACATGGGAAGAACCATTTGCCAGGTGTCTTATCCAGGTGATTGACTGACACCTGATCTGATCGATATAAGTCAATAAGGGGGCTCAATGAAGGACCACACACCAATTATGTTCACAACTCAGCTTTAATAGAATTTTCAGTAAATATATGCGTTTGGCACATCAACAAAGTAGAATGAAAAATAGCAATAGAGAGCATCTATTTATATGTGAGCAAAGAGTTCACCAATAGGAACACTGCATTGGTTGACTGCCTATGAAATGCATATTTCAGCTACTGCATAATATTCACATTAAGATGTTCAAGGAAAAAGCAAATATAAATTAGCAAAATACATCGGAATATAAACATAGCAAAAGTATGTTAATCAATCAGAATAAAGCAGCGAAACAAAGGCCTTTCATCCCTGGGTGGAACTTAACTTTATCCACAATGCTGGGAAGCCCTCTCCCGTCTGCTCGAACGTCTCTCCCCCCAGGCATCACAGTCTAAGAACAGCACAGCCAGGAAGGCAGCGATGCGGGCGATGGCAGCTTGCACAACTCCATCTGCAAGCTTCAATTCCCTCACCCGCGCTTCAGTGCTTAAATAACCTGAAGCTTGGATTCTATCCCTTTCTCGCATCTTCTAGCTATGTTATCCGCACATGTCCCTTGGCTGCTCTGTTGTTCACTAGCCATTATTTTTCCGGCCTTTTCCTGGACTCCCTTGCTCAGGGTTAGAACGACCTTCGCGTCCCTCTTCCACACTTCCTGCTTCTTGCACATACAGCTGCGGATAATTTTATCTATGTAATGTTGGAAAACAAGCTTGAAAGCAACATCATGGACTTTTCCACGATGTTTCAGGTTTCTGCAGGCATCACGCTCATCTACATTGCTCAGACTAATTAACCCTTTGCGTCACAATGTCTTCCGCACCTTTCCCTACACTGATCACCAGGAAATGGAGCACTGATAGAACGTGCACAATAGGGGGGATCCCAGTGGGGTGCGAATAGAAGATATCAGGTCAGGCTCCAATTGGACACACAGCTATGTGACTGTGGCCCTGTCAAGTCTATAGGTGAGGATAATGTGCCTGTCATCCAGTGTTGCTAACTCCACAAGGAATCTGTACATAGGGGTATGTCTCCATCTCCTATTTATCTGCAGCTGTAGGTATCTATGGGGCAAAAGTGAGGAGCTGGTCACAAAATGAACGATGGAGCTACAACAGATTTTTGCATGCTGTTAATTTGTAATGGGTCAGTGTGATTTGTCCAGTATGTCCTAATTATACCAGTGATGCAGCTATTTTCCAGGACCTGTCCCCCCTGAAATGGCATCCGTCTGTCCTGAGTGAAGGGACAGGTGGAAGTGAGGCAATTCCACTGACGTTGCACGCCGTTGCAGGAGGCGGCCGTGCAATTCCTCATTGGTTAACATTGGGCCCTATGGGTTACAGTGGCCAATGGTGATCTACGCCGGCAGTGACGGAATGCACTGCTGCAGACGTGACCGCCATTTTCTATCTGATCCCTCACTTTCTACCTGAACTTCGACAGGAGAGGACCTACACTGCATGTGCTGCTGTGTTCTGTGTCTGGAACAAACCATTGCCCGTGTGACTGAGTAAAGTGCCCCAGCCTTCACTTCGGAGGAGTTAGAGAGACTGATGGATGGGGTCCCACCCCAGTACGGACTGCTATATTGGCCTCCAGACCAACAGGTGAGTACATCGTGGGCATGATGCATGTGGCAGGAATGCATGGAGTGGTGTATGTGAAGGCCTCGTGTAAGGGGGGTGGGTGGATGTCCTCTGGGCGGCGTATAGGTTATGTGCTGGGCCAGGTGTGTGTAAATGGTGATGTGAAGGGGTATGGTGGGCCATAAGTGTAACAGGCAGGACTGTTTGTCTAACTCTATTTTCCTGTGTGTATTGCCTCTGCAGGTCAGCGCCCATCAAAAGAAGGGTATATGGTGTGCCATTGCCAAGGTGATGCCGACCCTTGGGGTCTAAGGCAGGCGGAGCACCCCCTATCGCAAACGGTGGGAGGACCTGAGATGCAGGGCACAGAAGACGGCAGAGGCCCAGCTGGGGATGGCCTGTCAACGAGGAAGGGGTGCCTGTTGAACCCTGACCCCCCTGATGGTCCGCATACTGGCAGTGGCCTATCAAGAGTTGGATGGGCGCTTGAGGGCATCACAGCAGCCACAAGGGGGTGAGTACAGTGCCCATCATTACTACTTACGCATGGTAGGGTGGTATCCAGGTGGAGGATGTGTGTTAGTGGGTGAGGAGGCTATTGACCTCCTGAGATCCATTTCTGTAGGGCAGTCAACCATTGTGAATGCCATCTAGGGGCTTGCAGCCCAGATGCAACAGACTAATGCATTCCTGGATGGCATTCACACTGGATTGGTGGCCCAACAGAGATAGATCCCGGCTCTGGCTTCCTCTCTGATAGCAGCCATTGTCCCTGTTTCTACCCTCCCCCCTCCAACTTCCCCTTCACAATCCCATTCTCCTCAACCCCAACCCATCCCAAGCACACAGCCAGACGAGCATGCACACAAGACAACACACAAGAGTGGTACAGGCAAACACAAGCACCAAACTTCATCCCACATGCACTCACACAAACCCCACCCAGATGCAGACACACCAACATCCACTATTTCCACTGTCTCCCCTCCTCTTCCTCCTCCACCTCCCTCCCAGTTCCGTCTACACTCACACCTGCATGCACTATATCATCATCCACTACCAGCATCATCACCACACCAAGCAGAACACACACCTCACTGGCAGACACCTCCACAACAGCCATGCACACGTCCCCTGTGTCCTCTCCCACTGTGTCTGACCCCCCCTCCTAAGGTGCACAAACACAAGCACTCAGACACCCAACAGCCATCCACCTCACAACAGCATCCAGCCCATGCACCTGCACCCAAAATCAGCAGACACCTCCAACAACCACGCCCTCTTCCTGCTCTCTTATTCCTACTCCCTCTCTTCCCTCCCAATGTCCCAAAAAACTGTTCCTATCCACCATTGACCTCTTCCCTACACCTTCCCTCCCATCCTGCACGTATGGGCAGGTTTGGAAGAACCCAGCCAAGCACCTCAGCCACCTGTCCACAGGCCCAATCGTCATCACACCCACACATGGTGGAAAAGGATCCAGGCCACATGTCCTGACGGTGAAGGAGCCTGCACCAGGCAGCCTCAAGGGAAAGAACCAGAAAGAGCAAGGAGCCTGACCCAGCAGGAAAGAAGGGAAAGGAGCCTGTCCCAGTTGCCAGAAAGAGCAAGGAGCCTGCCCCAGCAGGCAAGAAGGGAAAGGAGCCTGCACCAGCAGGCAGGAAGACCAAGGGGCCTGGAGCATGAACTGTGACAAGCCTCCACCACCAATCATGGTTGTGCAGCCGTCCAAGGTATGCAGGGGATGGGCAGGAGCCTCCCCCCAGCAGCAGCACCACGACCTCCACTGAGCAGCCATCCGAGGTTGCAGGGGATGGGCAGGAGCCTCCCCCCAGCAGCAGCACCACGACCTCCACTGAGCAGCCATCCGAGGTTGCAGGGGATGGGCAGGAGCCTCCCCCCAGCAGCAGCACCACCACCTCCACTGAGCAGCCGTCCGAGGTTGCAGGGGATGGGCAGGAGCCTCCCCCCCAAGCAGCACCACCACCTCCACTGAGCAGCCGTTAGAGGTTGCAGGGGATGGGCAGGAGCTTCCCCCACCAGCAGCACCACCTCCACTGAGCAGCCGTCACCGCCGGAGGACGGTATGTAGTCCTGCCTCTTTGGGCTGCTGTGCGGCCTGTCCACTCCAGAACCAGTGGGTATTCACCCACCTGAGAGACTGTGACCTTGCACTCCCCAGGACTAAGCACAAGGCATGATGCCCCCTCCAGAACCAGTGGGTAAGACACCCACATGGCCAACACTCCCCAGGATCAAGGGCACAGGGCATGATGCCCCCTCCAGAACTAGTAGGTAAGACACCCACATGGCCAACACTCCCCAGGATCAAGAGCACAGGGCACGATGCCCCCTCCAGAACCAGTGGGTAAGGCACCCACATGGTCAACGTTCCCCAGGATCAAGAGCACAGGGCACAATGCCTCCTCCAGAACCAGTGGGCAAGTAACCCCCTCGAGAGACTGTGGCCTTGCACTCCCCAGAACCAAGCACAGGGCATGTTGCCCCCTCCAGAACCAGTGGGTGAGACACCCACATGAGAGACTGTGACCTTGCACTCCACAGGACCAAGCACAGGTCATGTTGCCCCTTCCAGAACCAGAGGTCTTGTACCATCTCCCGGCTAGGTGCCCCCTGTTCCCCGCACCTGTTTAGAAACGCAGGGATGTGGCATGTTTAATCAAATACGGTACACCCCTTCAATTTCCCCTGCTCCTGCACTGATTTGTTCATCCAGCACAGTCATTGTTGCAGCATGATGAAGGGGTGCCTGCCTTAAGGGAATAAGTTGTTTATGTACAAGCTATTTTTGCTAAGGTGGCATTTCAATGTGTGCTTCAAGATGCAGCAGACATGAGAAGGGCAATGAGACAAGGAGGAACGGAAGCATTTTGGCCTGTTACACCACCCTGATGCCACCCCTGGGGTGGTATTGACTTAAGTCCTAGTCTCTGATGTACAAGTTGTGTAGGACCAGGGGCTTTGACAATATGCAATGGGTGTTGTTGTGGCACAGTCACAACCACCCTATTTGCACGTCCCTTCCAGGCAATGTGCAGCATATTTACATTGTGGAGTATAGCCATAGTGAGTGACTTATGTCCACATTGTGTATATGCTGGAGTGCATTGCACAGCCAAAGTGTCAGTACATGTGTGGCGTGGGTGGGGATGGCACATCTTCATTCAGGGCCTGTGTGCCTTGATGCAACCCCTTAGCATGCATTTAGTGTGTCCTAAGTGCCTCCCCCTTCTGCCATTTTTGGAATTCTAGATATTTCCCCCCTCCAACTCACCCTGCATTTGAGGAAGTTCTTGGTAGTCTGCGCTGTCCTGCAATTCCAGTGACCACCTCCCTCGGGATGACCGCTGCAACCATCTCCTCCAGCTCATCCAGGTTCTCCTGTGGTGCGGTACTTCCACCTCCAGTCTGCAGTACTAACTCCTGACTCCTGGACAGTTTCTCCTAAGTCCTGCGCTTGCAATCGTGCCAGCGCTTCTTGCAATCAGTGACAGTCTTCTTCACCTGTGCCACGCTGTTGACTTTGTCTACTATTGCCTGCCATATTGCGTCTCTTCTACTGGCTAGCAATTTGGAGGTGACAAAGAGCTGGTGTTCTGTTACCTCTCTGACCAGGATGTCAAGCTCCTCCTCACTAAAGTGAAACTTATGCTTCCTCTTCTCCTTCTCCTGGGACTTTGCTGGACCCTCCTGTCTGTTACTTAGGTGATTAGGGACTCCATTGGGTCTCTCCTGGCCTACAATCTCGATCTTGTCTTTTGATTTGCATTTTTCTTGTCTGTGTGTTTTTTTACGCTAATGTGCTAAAAAATGGCGCTAGTCTGTTTTGCGTCCAAAAAATATGCTGGAAAACGGTCTAGTGCCACTTTTGCAGCATTAGTGTCATTTTTCCTTGCCACATGTTGCAATGGTTAGAGTCATTTTTTTTACGCTAACCATTCCTTATCACCATTGTGTGTCATCTTTTAAATATGGCACACGGATGACGCTAGGGAATGACGGTAGCTTGCATTAAAAATGTTGATGCTCAACTGTGCTGCATCATTTTAAAAAAATATGGGCCTGAGTGTCTGAAATTCAAGGATTCTTAGCCTTAGATTGGCAACATGTAGGGAAATTATGTGTGCATATACTGAAGTCAAAGACAGACATGATTTTGTAGGAACTAGTGAATGTAGACAAGTCTTTGTGTTTAAAAGCACATGGACAGGATCCTGTCATTCCAGGTGTTTATTTCAAATGTTGGGAAAAGGTTTATTACAAACTGCCAAAAGGCTGGTGTGGAACATGTTACCTGGGAGTAGTTTTTAAGAAAATGTATCATGTGGATAACATAAGTGGTAACCGCGAATGCAGCCGCACTCCGGCGGCCCCCATTACGACATCCCCGCTGGGCCGGTGGGCGCAAACCAAGTTTGCGCCCGCCAGCCCAGCGGGGATGAGGCCACAACATAGGAGCCGGCTCCTAATGGAGCCGGCGGTGTTGCGGCCGTGCAACGGGTGCAGTAGCACCCGTCGCGCTTTTCACTGTCTGTTATGCAGACAGTGAAAAGCTGGCCAGGGCCCTGTTAGGGGGCCCCTGCACTGCCCATGCCAGTGGCATGGGCAGTGCAGGGGCCCCCAGGGGCCCCACGACACCCCTTACCGCCAGCCTCTTCCTGGCGGTGCAAACCGCCAGAAACAGGCTGGCGGTAGGGGTGTCATAATCCCCAGGGCAGCGCTGCTTGCAGCGCTGCCCTGGTGGATTATCACCGCCGGGGCTAAAACGGCGGGAAACCGCCGGCCCCGGCGGTGCGACCGCGGCGCTACCGCCGCAGTCGTTATAAGGGCCTCTGTACTGCCAGATTGTTGGCGGTACGGACGCCACATTACCCCTGGCGGTCTCTGACCGCCAAGGTCGTAATGACCACCCTGGTCTGGGATGAGAATTCAAACTCCAGAGTTAAAAGTGGAGAAAATGATTCATAGATAGTGTGTGATAAATTTGGTGCCATTATTCCATCAGTAGGAGTAATCTTGAATGATCTCAAGATTACAAAGTTGTCAACCACAGAAGACAAACTATCTACTGACACTGGAGGAGCTATGTTATTAATGGGCACGGAGAAGGTTGCTGTGAGATCAATGGTTTTGCAAAATTGTCTTGCGTTAGACATCTTACTCACAAAGGAGGGCAGAGTCTGTAAAAATGTACATGTGTGACATACATGGAAGCTTCGAAACACTGTCCCCCACCACCACCACTGCCAAGGTCGACCCCATTGCACCCTCCTGCACCAACGTACTGAGCGCCTGGACCCCCACCAATGATAAGGAAACCAACAAAACCATGAGCACCATCCACTCCGTCTCTTCCGCTGACCCCTGCCATTCCCACATCTTCAATAAGGCCAGCCAAATCATCGCTCCCCAGCTCAGGACTATCATCAACAGCTCCTTCAAGACATCCATCTTCCCAGCGAGCTGGAAACACGCTGAAGTCAACACATTGCTCAAAAAGCCCAAAGCCGACCCCGAAGACCTCAAAAACTACCGACCTATCTCCCTACTCCCCTTCCCTGCAAATGTCATCAAGAAGATAGTCAACAACCAACTTTCCCACTTCCTGGAGGACAACAGCCTACTTGACGTCTCCCAGTCTGGATTCTGCAAAAACCACAGCACCGAGACCGCCCTTATTGCCTGCACCAACGACATCAGGACCAGGCTCGACAAAGGTGAAACCGTTGCCCTCATCCTCCTCGACCTTTCCGCAGCCTTCAACACCATCTGTCACCACACCCTTCGCACACGCCTCTTTGACCCCGGAATCCGCCACAGAGCCCTGGACTGGCTCCCCTCCTTCCTCTCTGGGAGAACGCAAAGAGTTTGCCTCCCCCGTTCCGGTCAAAGACCACCAAGACCATCTACGGAGTCCCCCAGGGATCCTCACTCAGCCCCACCCTCTTCAATGTCTACATGACTCTGCTCGCCAACATCATCTGATCCCACGACCTCAACATTGTCTCCTAGGCAGATGACACTCAGCTCATCCTCTCTCTCACGAAGGATCCCGCAACCGCCAAGAACAACCTCCACGCTGGACTCCAAGCCATCGCCAACTGGATGAAAGCAAGCCGCCTCAAGATGAATTCAGAAAAGACCGAGATCATCATCTTCGGCCCCAACAGGTCAGCATGGGATGACTCCTGGAGGACTGCCACTCTGGGGTAGCCCCCAACGCCCACCACTCATGCACGCAACCTCGGCTTCATACTTGACTCTTCGCTCTCTATGACCCAGCAAGTCAATGCCATCTCATCCTCGTGCTTCAACACCCTTCAAATGCTCCGCAGGGCCTTCAGGTGGATTCCCGTGGAAACCAGAAGAACGGTCACTCACGCACTTGTCAGCAGCAGACTGGACTACGGCAACGCCCTCTACGTGGGAACAACGGCCAAGCTCCAGAAAAAATTCCAGCGCATCCAGAATGCCTCAACACGTCTCAACCTCCCTCGCCACAAACACATCTCAGCCCACCTCAGAAACCTCCACTGGTTACCCGTCAACAAAAGGATCCCCTTCAAGCTCCTAAGCCATGCTCACAAAGCTCTCCACGACACCGGACCGGCCTACCTCAATGATAGTCTCACCTTCCACAACCCGACATGCCAGCTCCGCTCCGCCAACCTCGCTCTTGCAACAGTCCCCTGCATACACCGTACCACAACCGGCGGCAGATCCTTCGCCCACATTGCCGCCAAAACCTGGAACTCCCTCCCGGCCAACCTATGTATGACCCAGGACCTCCTGACCTTCAGGAAGCGCCTCAAGAACTGGCTCTTCAAGCAGTAGCACCCCCAAGGCACCCCCCCCCCAGCGCCTTGAGACCCTTTTGGATGAGTAGCACGCTTAACAAAATACTGATTGATTGTTGCACTTACTTACCTCACAATAGTGAGGAGATAAGTACATTGTAAACATGACTGCCATAAAAAGAGACCTGAAAGTCTGACAGACAGTAGTGCATGGGAATCTATTGGAATTGTTTTTTCAGCCATTGGAAAATGGTTTGTAAACATGGGGAAAGGAATAGTAGGTATGATCCTGAGACCTCTGGTGATTGTGGCTTTATTGGTCATGGCTACAATGGGATTTTACAAACTGTACAAGATACTCAAGGAGAAGAGAGCAAAGACTAGGCAGAAGAAATAGGGGATAGAAATGGAGACTAGGAGAACCATTTATTATTGTAACCTCAAGAGAGTGGAAGATTACAGAACGCTTTATCAGACTAACGCCCATATTTATACTCCCTTTGCGCTGGATTAGCGTCATTTTTTTACGCTAATTTGGCACAAATTTAACACCATATTTATATTTTGACGCTAGACCTGTCTAGCGTCAAAATATCAGAGTGTGCGTCATTTTCTGGATGTGTGAAACCGCCTTGCATCAATGAGATGCAAGGTAGGCATTCCCATCCAAAAAATGACTTAAACACCCGTGCGCCATATTTATCCAACCAGGCAAAAATGAGGCACGGATGGGAGGAGGCGATGGAAAATGACGCGAAACCCGATTTGCGTCAAATTTTAACGCCTGGGTCAGGGAAGGCGTTAAAATGGGGCAAACACACCACTACTTAAGGAAAACTCACACAAGCAACATCATTGCTCAAGAAAGACGACATGGAGGTGATACTCATGCAGCATGCCAGAAGACGCAGAGCACAGGACCAACAGCTGCAGCTACCACCACACCAACATGGACCCCAAAGGCAACGCAGAAGGCAGGAGAGGCTATTCAGGACCAGGACAACCCTTCTGGGTCTCAGGGAACATAATATCATCCAGAGGTACAGACTCAACTGGCAAGCCATACAGCAGCTGCTGCGCCAAATTGAGCCACAGTTAGCAGCCAGCTTGCAGACACCCCACATTATTCCACCGGAGACCAAGCTGCTAGCTGTCCTGTACATGTTGGCAAGTGTCTCATTTCAAATCACTGGTGCCCTGGTTGCCGGGGTCTCACAGCCCTCA
Organism: Pleurodeles waltl; assembly: GCF_031143425.1. Taxonomy (NCBI): domain Eukaryota; kingdom Metazoa; phylum Chordata; class Amphibia; order Caudata; family Salamandridae; genus Pleurodeles; species Pleurodeles waltl. The sequence goes on along the minus strand of NC_090437.1, from coordinate 413,441,130 downwards.
TTCTTCCCCTTCCTTCCCAAGATACTTGATGCCATCATCTTCCTCACACCCGCCACATCAGCTTCTCCAACACACAGTAGAAGCAGCAGGAGACCAAACAGGGGTTTTATCAAATTAATGGATTCCTGCCAAAGCTTGGTGCCAGTTACTGCACACATGTCAGGATTGTGCCACCTGCTGCAACCGAGCACCTATACCGCAACAGAAAGCACACCCACTCCATCAATGTGCAGGCCATTGTTGATCACCAGGGATTGTTCACCCACATCATGGGAAAGTATCCTGGGAGTGTACATGATTCTTTCATCTTCTGCCACAGCACCATCAATCAGCACTTCCAGGATGGACGAGATGACAATGGCCTTCTTGTCGGTAAATCCAGAAACCTAGTAATTTACACACAACACAGCAACCCTGTAGGACACACAATAAATACACCACTACATTGACACGTGGCCAGGAAGACACTGAGGTGTGACACTAGTAGTCATGATTGATATCCTGACCCAATGGGATACACACCTATGGACAAATGACAGCTGCAAATAAGAATAGATGCCACTCTAGAGCCACAAGGGACCAATTTAAAACCACACAGTGACAATTACATGGCCTTAACTGGCAGTACTACTCGGAAAATGAACCATTCAATATCACATAAGGCCACAGTCAATCCCACACCCTTCCATGCAATACGTCCTGTGTAAGGGGTGTGTAATATGTGTTGCTGCAGGTCAAACACCATGAGACACATAACATGATGACGCTGACTCAAATGAAGGTGACATAGAATTATTGAGGCAGTACCAACATCTCACATCACTCTTGGGGTGACATTGCCAGCTAGCAATAAGGAAGTGGACTGTGCTATGAAAACATGTTGATCTGACACTAATACGAAGTGCACACTGCTACACATACTGAATGAGACAATTCCCCATATACATAAAAGATGTACAGGGAGATGGACCTTCCTACACTAAAACCTTCACCCCCACAACCAAGTTAGCCAGCTCACCCAGAGCAAGTTCAGTAGTGTAGGTGCACGGTTGCACATGAGCCAACTGGGTGAGGGAACAAAAACAGGCTTGCATAGAACTTGTCACACATGGGATAATTGTGCATTGTCAATACTGAACACTTCAGTGCTGCCAGCTTATGGAGATGTGTTGTGCATTGTCACCTAGGCAAATCAAAGGGCCTCACTGTTGCATTTCACCTGCAATTACATATGCCTAATTGGATGGGATGTCTAGGCCATGTAATGCAACCATGTTACCACCACAGTGGAATCTATTGTGTGTGTGGAAGTATCATGTCTCCTCCAGTGAATGCACATGGACACATCTTTCTCACTACATAACGCATGGGAGATACACACTGAACTGCAAGTTTCTAAATATGCCAGAGATATTAGGTCAATTAGCCAAACACAAGTTTTGCTAGTCAAACAACCCAATGCAGAAAGAACCTCACAGAAGCCTAGGATCCCACACAATACCACAAACACATATGAGTCACAGACAACACAAGATAACAACTGCCATGCAAAGTGACATTCCTGGTGCAACCAACAACAAAATACTTACCCCCATTTTCTCTTTCATCTGATCAGGGTTACGGGATCCAGCCATGGATCCTGACCCCATTTGCCAACCCAAGCACAGCAGCGGAGCTTGCCTGTAATGAGGCACATCATAGGACACGCACCATAGTTGAACAGACATTTGGCATCCTGAAGTCCAGATTCAGGTACCTGGACATCACCGGAAGCAGCCTCCTATATTCACCAGAAATGGTCTGCAAGATCATTTTGACCTGTGCCATTAAAGAAACCATGAACGCTGCATTTCTTAGGAACATCTTCTTTATTCCAGTTCAGATGTACACAACCAACCCTGGCAGGTCTCAGCAGCAACTGATCCCACTTCACATTCTACCTCAACATTCTACACGTTGCTAAGCACATTTAGGGCCATATTTATACTCCGTTTGCGCCAGATTTGCGTCGTTTTTTTTAACGCAAATTCGACGCAAAACGAACTCCATATTTATACTCTGGCGTTAGACGCGTCTAGCGCCAAAGTCCATGGAGTTTGCGTCATTTTTTAGCGTGGACACCTACTTTGCGTTAATGATATGCAAGGTAGGCGTTCCCGTCGAAAAAATTGACTCCGAGGCATGTGTGCCGTATTTACACTCCCGGGCAAAATTCACGCCCGGGAGTGGGCAGGTCAAAAAAAATGACGTACGGCCGCTTTTGCGCCGTTTTTTAGCACCTGGAAAAGGCAGGCGTTAAGGGACCTGTGAGCTCTGAAGGAGCCCAGAGGTGCCCTCCCATGCCCCCAGGGACCCCCCCTGTCACCCTTGCCCACCCCAGGAGGACGCCTAAGGATGGAGGGACCCATCCCAGGGAACATAAGGTAAGTTCAGGTAAGTAATTTTTTTTTTTTGTTGTGGCATAGGGGGGCCTGATTTGTGCCCCCCTACATGCCACTATGCCCAATCACCATGCCCAGGGGACAGAAGTCCCCTGGGCATGGCCATTGGGCAAGGGGGCATGACTCCTGTCTTTGCTAAGACAGGAGTCATTTCAATGGGGGTTGGGAGTCAAACAAAATGGCGCAAATCGGGTTGAGGCGAAAATTTTGCCTCAGCCTGACTTGCCCCATTTTTTGGCGCCCAAGCTCCATATTCCCCTACGCCGGCGCTGCCTGGTGTACGTCATTTTTTTGACGCACACTAGGCAGCTCCGCCGGCTAACACCGGCTAACGTCATTGAATAAATACGGCGCCCGTATGGCGCTTCAGAATGGCGTTAGCCGGCGTTAGATTTTTTGACGCACAACTGCGTTGGCGCAGTTGTGCGTCGAAAAGTATTAATATGGCATTTAGAACCTAACTAAATCCCACTATACAACATATAAATACGATATATGATCAAATATTATACTTTATTCAATATGATAATCTTTCAAATATTCCGGTTTTCTAGTCACCCTTTGTGGCCATTTCCTAAGACACTTATCAGTATAATAATCCTCCATGTAATGATGTTTCTCCCATTTCTCCCTCTCCTTAACACAACACTTAACTACATCAACCATGTTCCATTTCTTCCCATCATTCAACACCACACTGTACTTCCTTACTTTAACCACTTGTTTGGGTTCCGACCACTTAGATAAACCCTTCCTCGTGCCTTGCCACAACCTTGTACGCACCCAGTCTCCGATTATTAAATTATGTGCTCTAAACTTCTCCAGACATCTCTCGTCATATTTTTCTTGTTTTTTTTCTACATGTGCCAACACACTTTTCACATTACACACTTTCTTTCCTGCTCTATCCATCCAACCAGGGATGGCTTTCGTACAAGGCTTCCTGCCCTTCAATAACATAAATGGAGTTGCCAAAGTCGTTGAATGTGGAGTAGTGCGATAATTCCACAACATTTTTTTTATTTCAGATCTCCATTTCAAATTACTCTGCAGTGAAAGTTGAATGTTATCACCCAAAACTCTATTAAATCTTTCAACTAATCCATTTTCCCTTGGATGTGCTACAGCTGTCCTAATATGCTTAACACCACATTCCACCAAATAGTTTTCAAACTCTTGTGATGTAAATTGTGTGCCATTGTCAGTCACAATTGCCTCTGGATAACCTTCTCTCTTCCATATTTGTTCACAAAACTCAATCACCACATCAGACTTTGTGTTCCTCACCATACTAACTTCTGGCCATTTCGAGTGATAATCTATCATGACTAAAGCAAACTGTTTTACTCCGTCACCAAATACAAACGGTCCACACACATCCATACCTACTTTTTGCCATGGTTTCTTAGGAAATGGTATCGGAACCACAGGTGTTTTTTCACACAAATGTGTTTTGTCACTGCAAGCACAACTCGTGCAGTTTCTGACAAATCTTTCAACTTCCTTATCCATACCCGGCCACCAAAAATCCTCCCTGGCTTTCCTTTTCATACCAGACATACCTCCATGCCCATCGTGCAATATTTCCAATACTCTCCGTCTCAAATCATGAGGTACAATTAATTTTTCCCCTCTTCTAACCAAGTTATTCTGAATTGACAATTCAGACCATACATTCTTGTAATTCTTTACCGAATCTACTTCATCACCAATATCGGACCAGCATCTATTCAAATATCTTTTCACCTCCTGCAATTCCACATCTTCCAACTCTGCACTCCTCCATTCTTCCTCATTGATAGCATTTATTTTCATGTCTTGAATATTCGCTACAATCCAGTCTTCCTCCTCCTCCACACACATACCATCTAACGGCAATCTAGAGAGACAATCAGCATTTACATTTATTACGCCTGGAACATACCTCACCGTGAACGTGTATTCTTGCAATTTATATAACCATCTTGCAATCCTTGAGGATGCTCGACCTGCTCCTGAAGTAGTGAAAATATCTACTAACGGTTTATGATCAGTATGCAACTCAAATTTCCTCCCCCAGACATAATTCCTAAAATGCTGTATGCCCCACCAACAGGCAAGAGTCTCTCTCTCCACAGCTGAGTACGTTGTTTCAGCTCCTTTAAGTGTGCGTGAAGCAAAAGCAATTACACGCTCTTTCCCATTATGTACCTGCTTCAACACAGCACCTAGTCCATATATACTAGCATCCGTTGCCACAATCGTGAGGTAGTGTGACACAAAAGGATTCAATTCAACAGCATCAATAATATTTTTTTTTAACTTAACAAATGCTTGCTGACATTCTTCAGACCACATACCTTTGATTTTTTTTCATCAACACCCTCAAGGGTTGTGCTAAATCGGCAAAGTTCCTTACAAACTTAGCATAGTATTCTGCCAGTCCAAGGAAAGACCTCAGTTGATCCTTATTTGTCGGTCTAGGTGCTTTTTCAATTGCCTCTAGTAAACTGACCTTAGGTCTAATCCCTTTCCCAGAAATAGTATGCCCAAGGTATTCTACACTCTGACGTGCAAATTTACATTTGTCCGGTTCAACTGTTAAACCTGCATCCTCTAAAAGATGACATACCTTTCCCAACACACGATCATGCTCATACATATTTTCTGCCCAAACCAACACATCATCCTGAAAGAACCTAACACACTTCATATCACCCAACAGATCTTGCATACCCCTTTGAAAAACTGCTGAGGCAGATGCAAGTCCAAACGGCATGCGCCTAAACCTAAAAGCCCCTTCAGGAGTAACAAATAAAGTGAGATGACGAGAATCAGGATGTAACATGATCTGGTGATATGCATTTGATAGGTCCAATGTTGAATACACTTCAACTCCTTGAATTCCACACAACAAATCATTAATGTTCGGAATCGGATGTCTATCAACCCATATATTATCATTTAGATATCTCAAATACACACACATTCTTATTTTTCCATTTGGTTTGCGGGCCAAAACAACCGGGCTTAACCACTCCGATGCTTCTATTCTTTCAATCACACCCAAATTTAACAATCTCACTAACTCCTCTCTCAATGCATCTCTCAGAACAACCGGCACATTCCTCACCTTATGCACTTTCGGAACCGCCCCATCCTTTAACACGATGGAGTGTTGAAATTTCTTTAAACACCCTAACTTGCTAATAAACAGATTTGGAAATCTTGTCTTCCATTTTTCAGTACATTCTTGTACAACCGAAATAACTTGTTCTTTACTATTAGGATCCAACACTACCTTTAAATTCTTTTGTTCGTTCCAGCCCAATAAACATCGCCCACACTCCACCACATACACATCACAAACCACTAGTTTGTGATTAAACAACAAACTCCCTTGGAAATACCCCAAAACAGGAATTTTGTTTCCGCCATAGCCCACCAAATCCACATCTGCACTTACCAATTCTTGACCTCCCACTCTCTCCCATGTTGTTTTATCTATAAGAGTATATGGTGAACAGGAGTCAGCCCACATGCACACCATTACACCATTTATACTGACTTCACATTTAGGAGGTGAGTACTTGCTCAATTCCATTACTGAAATATTTTCTTTTCCACACAAAGACACGTTATCAAGCATCAAAATTTCAACATGGTCATCTTTTACCTCCTCACCACTGCTGGAACTTTCAGGATCACCTCTTGTATGTGCTCCATCATATAAATAATTCACACTACTCTTTTTGTAAAATGCTTTCTTCTGATTGCACACCTTTGAAAAATGCCCCCTCTTGTCGCATGTGAAACATTTGGCATCTCTTGCAGGACAACTTGTTGAAGACGCCAAATGTCTTAAACTTCCACACTTATAACATTTCTTTTTTCCATCCAACTTATTCGGATTCCTAGAAACCTTAACAGAACTTACAGCTTGTATTAATGCATTCTCATCAACTTTCTTATTCAACTCTTTTACATACTTAGATGTACTTTCTACACGTTTTGCAACCCTTATTGTCTCCTCCAAAGATGGGTTTCTCAAATTTAACAACTTTTCCTGAATTTTCAAGCACCGTGTACGATTAATTAACTGATCTCTGATAAGTTCTTCATGTAAGTCCTTGAATTTACATGTATTTGCTAACTTACAAATTGATCTATAGATTCATGAGCAGCTTGAACTCTGGAAAAAAAACGATGACGCTCCACAACAATGTTCAGTTTCCGACCAAAATGTTCCTCCAAGGCTTCCAGTGCCCTTGTATACACGTCATCTACATCACCGTTCTCATCTTCATCTGAACCCCTACCTTCAGTAGTTAATAAATTTGCAGAAGGTAATGTTTTCAAGATTTTCCTACCTTCTACCCCTAAATTGTGTTTTAACAAAGCAAGCTTCCTCTTGTCAGTGAAAATAGCCCCACCTAAAGCTTCTAGATAAGTTTCAAATGTCTCTCTCCAATCCTCCCACGACATGCTTGGTTCGCCCGGTATGCCCAGAAATATAGGTGGAGGTGCAATAGATTGCATTTTTTCTATATTATAAAATGCCTATAATGAATTTAATAAATCACATATATATAAAATAACAAATTAACACAAAAAATGTAGTCACCGTTGTCCTTCGATGAATCCACACGGAACCACATGTAATAAATGTTTAATCACACTAAGATCTTGAAATCCGATGCGCGATCGCTAAACAAAAAAAATGATGCTCTCCGGTTAAAATAAACAATCCGTGTCATTGTTAGAAAACAAACCAATGGGTTTGTTTTTGCAGGTGGTTTCCCACGTACAACGTCAGCGTCACACGTGCATCACAATGCAGCTTGTCTTGCGTCAATCCAGACACATCTACCCTCGCAGACCCAGCAAGTCATCGCGCGAGGTAAGATGTAGACACGCGACCTAATATCAGCAGACGCGCGCGAGTTACTAACGGCAAACGCGCGAGCCTAACGGACCACAAAAAAATGAATGTCCCTTCGCTTACGCGCTGCTGCTCGCGTTGTGCGCTGTAACCCACAACATCAGCACCTGCATAACAAATATCACCCAAACATCTTTTCTTCCTGCCAAATCCGATTTGAATTTTCCTCTCTTGTACATCCATCTCCTCGAAGACTCTTCGAGGACGTGTCAAGTAATTTCCAGTTTACCCTTATGTAGGACTTTGGTTGCAGATAGCTCACACGTGGTGACTTCTTCTTTCTCCGAGATTTTCAACCATGAGCAGGTCGTTCTCCAGCACCAGGGAGCGCACACAGTCTATGTAGACAGCTACTGTTTTCTTCCCAATCCAAACTAAGCGTTTCCAATCAAACCAACTGCATTGCCAGGGTTGGTCTTTATAAACGACATCCCATCCTCGTCGCCACTAAAGAAACCATGAACGCTGCATTTCTTATGAACATCTTCTTTATTCCAGTTCAGATGTACACAACCAACCCTGGCAGGTCTCAGCAGCAACTGATCCCACCTCACATTCTACCTCAACATTCTACACGTTGCTAAGCACATTTAGAACCTAACTAAATCCCACTATACAACAGCCATCTTGCACAACATTTGTGTTAGGAGGAACATTCCCCTATATGAACCTGAACAACAACTGCCTGAAGAAGAGGAGGAGGAGGATGCTGTCTGGAAAAATGAGGGGGAACATCCTAACACAGCTGCAGGAATGCTTTGCAGACAATAGATTGTACATAATTTTTCCAACTATAGTCACTATCTCACTTTGTTATGAAATGGAATTAAACACCTCACTTCATCACTCAATCATGCTCTGGGTAATTATTTGTGCATCACATGATCTTTCGGAATCCTAGTTAGATTATTGCCTCACGGAGCACTGCAGAAAGACAAATTTGCATACTTCAGATGCCCCATCACATTTGATGGGTATGAATGTCCAGCAACCATCACACACAGGGGGTCATTACAACCCTGGCGGACGGTGTAAAAGGTGGGGTAATACCGCAAACAGGCCGACGGACAAAAAAAGGGAATTATGACCCTGGCGGAAACCGCCAACAAAGACAGCCACTTTAACACACCGCCCGCCACGGCGGTACAGACAAGCAGCGCGGCGGTCACCGCCAACAGACAGGTGGGAGACAATGTACCGCCCACACTATTACAACAGGCCAATCCGCCACCTTTTCCGGGGCGGATTCACCGTGGATAAAAACACAGCGGAAACAGCTTTTGCTATGGGAAGACGCTCACCTCAACACATCCCACGAGGAACGACGACTCCATGGACCCGGAATTACAAATACTCCCTGCCCTTGTCTTTCTGCTCATTTACGACCAACAGCGACGTAGGCGCAGAAGATACCGGTGAGTACTGCATCTACGACACGGGGGAGGGGGGGGGCAAAAGTTAGGGGGACACCCACCAAACAACCCCACCCCCACCCTCGCATATTACAACATACACACCAATGCAGTAAAAAAATATCACATTAACAGCCCACAATCCCCCCGGAAGCATGCAAAGACAAAGCGAATTTCGGTCAAACATTGTAATGTGCCAATATACATGTCATAAAAAAATATACAGATATATATCTCTAAATCACACATAATAATATATACAATACAAGAAGTAGTGCAGATATGTACACAACAATGCCCGTGCACCCACAGTCCAGAAATGCTTGGGCGAGGCCCACAATAGATACCTGACCAAAATCCGAGAGAACACTGCCGGGGCATCAGATAGAAACAATACAGGCACCTCAGGGGGAAGGGAAGGGTGGGCACCTCAGCCACATGAATGCGGAGCCAGATCCACGACGGGGCTACATGCCCATTGATGTATCCTGGGGAGTGCAAAGCCACAGTCTCTCAAGTCTATACAGTGGGTGGGTTGCCCACTGTACCCTCCTGGGGAGTGAAAAGCCACAGTCTCTCAAGTCTCTACAGTAGGTGGCTTGCCCACTGTGCCATCCTGGGAAGTGCAAAGCCACAGTCTCACAAGTAGATGCAGGTCTCCACTGGTTCTGGAGGGGGACTGGTGCCCAGACTAGATGAGTCTCCCCGTGAAAGTCCCTGTCCTGTCACTGTCCCAGCTGCACATGGGATAAGGATGCCTGATGTGGCGGTCCATTTATTCCTACACGGTGCATGCCCTGTTCAGCGGTGGTTTGACATGGCAGTCTTTGCCCTGTTCAGCGGTGCTTTGCCATGGCGGTTCAGGACTGTTCATCAGTGCTTTGCCATGGCGGTTCAGGACTGTTCAGCGGTGCTTTGACATGGCGGTCTTTGCCCTGTTCAGCGGTGCTTTGCCATGGCGGTCTTTGCCCTGTTCAGCGGTGCTTTGCCATGGCGGTTCAGGACTGTTCAGCGGTGCTTTGCCATGGCGGTTCAGGACTGTTCAGCGGTGCTTTGACATGGGAGTCTTTGCCCTGTTCAGCGGTGCTTTGCCAGGGCGGTTCAGGACTGTTCAGCGGTGTTGGACATTGGTGTGTGGCATGACGATCTCCACACTGGACATTGGTGTGTGGCATGACGATTTCCATACTGGACACTGGTGAGTGGCATTACGATCTCCACACTGGACATTGGTGTGTGGCATGACGATCTCCATACTGGACATTGGTGTGTGGCATGACGTTCCATCATTGGGCAGCAGGCTGTGGCATCCTGGCCCCTCCTGGGGACTGACTCCGGCGGTGGTCTCCTGACCAGTGATGATACTTGGGCCCTCCTGGGCACTGACTCCGGCGGTGGTCTCCTGACCAGTGACGATACTTGGGCCCTCCTGGGCACTGACTCCGGCGGTGGTCTCCTGACCAGTGACGATACTTGGGCCCTCCTGGGCAATGGCTCTGGCGGTGGTCTCCTGACCAGAAACGATACCTGGGCCCTCCTGGGCCCTCCTGGGCTGTGAATCCGGTGGTGGTCTCCGGACCAGTGACGACGGTGCTGGCGGTTGTGTCTGGACCGCCGGAAATGATGGCGCACTTCTCCGGCGTGACACTCACAACAGGCTGGGGAGACTTCCTCTGGACCTTCCCCACCTTTTTTGGAGTAACAGCTGACTCACCAATCGCCTTCGATCCCATTTCACTTGTTGTCCCACCAGGAGTCTTGACACGGTCCCGTCGTCCACTCTCCAATTTCAGAGCCTTTACAGGGGGTGGGCTACCAGTGCCTTGGCTCCGGGTCCTACTGCCTGCCCTGGTGGACGGTGCACTCCAAAAACCTGGAACACGCACCACTGGTATTGGAGGCTTTTTGGCTGAGGCGCTACGACGGGACTGATGAATTGGAGGGGGGGGGTGGAGGCAAAAAGGTCAATTTGACAGAGGAACAGTTTCTGACGGACACTGGGATGGGTAGCTGGAGGGGGTCTGGGAGTGGAGGAAGAGGAGGTGGTTGTAGGAGCTGTCACTTTAGGTGTTTTGGGTGCAGGTGCAGGTACTGGAGGCTGTCGTGAGGTGGATGGATGTTGGGTGAGTGATTGCCGGCGTTTGGGAGGGGCCGTCACAGACACACTGGGAGAGGACACAGGGGACGTGTAAATGGCAGTGGAGGTGGTGAGTGCAGGTGAGCGGCGTGTGGTGCTGGGTGTCCTGGTGCGAGTCCTAGTGCCTGGAGATGTAGTGCATGCAGGTGTGTGTGTAGACGAGACTGGGAGGGAGGAGGGAGAAGAGGAGGAGGGGGACACAGTGGAGACAGTGGATGTTGCTGTGTCTGTATGGGTGTGATGCTTGTGTGAGTGCTTGTGGTGTGTGTGGTGCCTATGTTTGCTTGAGCTACTTTTGGGTGTTGACTTGTGTGCATGCTGGTCTGTAGGTGTGCTTGGGATGGGCTGGGGTACAGGGGATTGGGTCTGGGTGGAGGAGGTTGGAGGGGGGAGGCTAGACACAGGGACAATGGCTGCCATCAGTGCTTAGGCCAGAGATTGCAGGGTTCGCTGAAGGGCAGCCTGACCAGAATGAATGCCCTCCAGGAATGCATTACCGTGTTGCAACGCCCTTTCTACACCCTGGATGGCATTCACAATGGTAGACTGCCCAACAGTGAGTGACCTGAGGAGGTCAATGGCCTCCTCACTGAGGGCAGCAGGGGTGACTGGGACAGGGGCTGAGGTGCCTGGAGCGAAGGTGATGCCCACCCTCCTTGGTGAGCGGGCACAGGGCGAACACTGAGGGGCTGCTGGGAGGGCGGTGCTGGTAGGGGAGGTGGCGGCTGTACCTGTAGAAGTGGGGGGCACAGATGGTGCCGCCACCACAGGGGAGCTCCCATCGGTGGACAAGTCTGTGTCGCTGGTTGGTGATCCGGTACCCGACGTGAAGCTCCCCTCGCCCTCCGTCCCACTGGTGCATTCAGAGTCTGTGGTGTGGCCCTCCATGGCCATGTGGGATGCAGCTCCCTCGTGCTCCGGTGCCACTGTACCTCCACCTGATGATGCCGATGTACAAAAGTACAGGGAGAGCAGGAAAAGGGGGGGAGACAGAAGAAAGAGAGTTTTAGTGCATGGCACACCGCTACCGTTGGCGGACAAGACAGACGCAGCAGCCCCCTGCATAACGCCGTGCTCCTGGCCTCTGCACATGCAATTTCTGGGATATGGCCTACATGGCAATGGTGGAAATCTGCGCACATGGATGCCACAGGGGCAACTATACCTCAACTTGGCACTCTTCTGAGGTGGGGTAGAGTGCCACATGGCCTACATTACGGATGGGCCTTGCCTACCTAACTCGCCCTGGCCTAGGGACACCCACAGCCCACCTCCCCCACCCAGACCCCTCCATTGCACGCAAAGTCCGCAGAAGGAGGTTGTACTCACTCCCTTGTGTCTGCTGTGATGTCCTTAAGCGCCCATCCAACTCCGGGTAGGCCACCGCCAGGATCCGGAACATCAGGGGGGTCATGGTGCGACGGGCACCCCTCCCACGTTGGGAGGCCATCCCCAGCTGAGCCTCCGCCGTCTTCTTGCTGCAGCGGCGAATGTCCTCCCATCTCTTACTGCAGTGGGTGCCCCGTCTCTGATGGGCCCCCAGGGTCCGGACCTCCTTGGCGATGGCACGCCAAATATCCTTCTTCTGGTGGGCGCTGACCTACATGACATGCGCAAGGAAAGAGGAACAGTCATTACCAACTGCACCGTCAATGTGAGTGGCCCCTTCCCTATTCTGGCCATGCGGCCCATTCATTCCCATGCATTTATGTCCTATGAAGTCTGCCCCCTTCCCTCTTCGACCCAGCCCTCTCCACCCAGGCCTAGCCAATACAAAGTGCTCCCTGTGTACTCACCTGTTGGTCAGGAGGACCGTAGAGTAGCGTGTACTGGGGGAGGACCCCATCCACAAGTTTCTCCAACTCCTGTGCAGTGAAGGCAGGGGCCCTTTCCCCAGACGCCGCAGCCGTCGTCGCTTCCAGACTGAGGTCACAGCAGCACTAGCAGTGTAGGTCCTCTCCTGTCGAAGGTCAGGTATCTAGTGAGTGAACAGATAGAAAATGGCGGTGACGTCCGCGGCGGTGACATCCGTGGCGGTGCGCATCATCACCGCCAGCGCACCTGTTCATTGGCTCCTGGGACCCATAGGGTCCAATGTTAACCAATGCAGCATTACGCCGCGGTCTACGACCGCCTACCGTGACGGTGTGCAACGCCAGCGCAGTTACCCCACAATCCCATTGTCCCAGTTTAGAGGTCAGGCAGCCGCCATTTCAGGGGCCCACATGGCTTCATTTACTACTGCGTCACACATAGCTAGGCCTATACTCAACAAACATACAGTAAGGGGTTTTGTCTGGTGTAGTCTTGTGTGTAACTGTGGGTACATACCTGGAGGAATAGTGACTGGTTCTTCGCTGTTGTCCTTCTTAGGCACCGTCAGCTGGGACATATGAGAAGATGGCGGAATCCTCTGGTGTACCGACCGCTGGTGGACCTGTTGACAATGGAAGAAAGACATTTAATCGTGACCTACAGGTTTGACCGTGCCACTATCCAGGAACTATGTACCCAGTTGGAGCCAGACCTGATGTCACCAATCCGCCATCTGACTGGAATCCCCCCTGACGTGCAGGTGCTGTCAGTGCTCCATTTCCTTGCAAGTGGGTCATTTCAGACAACAGTGGCCATGGCATCAGGGATGTCCCAGCCTATGTTTTCCAACGTCTTGTCCAGAGTGTTGTCTGCCCTGCTGAAACACGTAAGGCGATACATCATTTTCCCTCAGGTGGAGAATTTGCCTACAGTGAAAGGTGACTTCTATGCCCTTGGACATATCCCCAACGTCATAGGTGCCATTGATGGGACCCATGTAGCTCTGGTCCCCCCGCAGGAGTGAACAGGTGTACAGGAACAGGAAGAGTTATCATTCCATGAATGTACAAATGGTATGTTTGGCAGACTAGTACATCGCGCAGGTAAATGCTATGTTCCCTGGCTCAGTGCATGACGCCTACATCCTGCGGAATAGCAGCATCCCTGATATGATGGGTGAACTCCAGAGGCACCGTGTATGTCTATTGGGGGACTCTGGTTACCCCAACCTTTCCTGGCTATTGACCCCAGTGAGGAATCCCAGTACCAGGGCAGAGGAACGGTACAATGATGCCCATAGGCGTACTAGGAGGGTTATCGAACGCACCTTTGGCCTCCTTAAGGCCAGGTTCAGGTACCTCCATATGACAGGTGGATCCCTATTCTACTCACCGAAGAAGGTGTGCAACATCATCATCGCCTGCTCCATGCTCCATAATTTGGCATTGCGACGCCAGGTGCCTTTTCTGCAGGAGGATGATCCAGATGACGGTGTTGTAGCAGCTGTGGAGCCTGTGGAAAGTGATGAGGATGAAGCTGAGGAAGAAGAAAACAACAACAGGGAGTCAGTCACCCAGCAATATTTCCAGTGAAACACAGGTGAGTACATTTTCAGGTTTAACATTACAGTAACTTTCACACGTCTACCTCTATCCTGTAGCTCCATTTCACTCACTATTTGTTAACTGAGTTGTCCCCTTCCATTTCAGTTTCACAAATGTGGTAACCTACGTGTCAGCTGCTTGCATCCTTGAAGGGCTTGTGATGTGTGACATAGGAATGTTAGCCTTCCTATGGGTAACCCATTATTACACTGTCATTGATAAAACACAATTACAAATCATAGACTGACTGGAGTTTTTTTTGTTTTTCAAGGGTGTTTATTTAAGTGCTCAAAAAATGAAGGGGGGTTGTAAAATGGTGATGGGTGATGGTGGAGGAACGTCCATGGCAGAGTCCAGTCTATTAGTCTCACCGGTACATTGCACATCTGCCCATTGGAAGTGGAGCTGGGGCACTTCCGATATGGACAGGGTAACAAAGTGGGGCAGTGGAGGGACAATCAGGGTGGACTTATTTCCTGGCGGTGGTCTTGCCATCTTGCTCTGTCCTGTTCCTGGATCTCAGGGCCCGCTTGCGTGGTGGTTGTCCGTCTGCAGGGGGTGGGGTGCTGGTGTAGTGGTCCTGTGGCGGGGCGTCCTGTCCACTAGCGCCGGCGGAGGTGGTGGGTATTTCATCGTCCTGGCTAGTGTCAGGGGCCCCTTGGAGTGCCACGGTGTCCCTCAAGGTCTTTTGAATGTCCGTCAGCACCCCTACGATGGTGCCCAGGGTGGAGCCGATGGTCCTGAGCTCCTCCCTGAACCCCAAATAGTGTTCTTCCTGCAGACGCAGGGTCTCCTGCAACTTGTCCAGGACCGTGGCCATCGTCTCCTGGCAGTGGTGGTATGCTCCCATGATGGAGGAGAGGGCCTCGTGGAGAGTTGGTTCCCTTGGCCTGTCCTCCCTCTGTCGCACAGCAGCCCTCCCAGTTCCCCTATGTTCCTGTGCCTCCGTCCCCTGGACTGTGTGCCCACTACCACTGCCCCCAGGTTCCTGTTGTTGTTGGGGGGGTGGGTTACCCTGGGTGCCCTGTAGTGGTGGACACACAGCTGATTGACCTGTCCTGGGTAGGGAGGTTTGGGCCCGCTGGGTGGGTGCTGTGCTGGTGTTACCAGAGGGTGGCAGCTCGGTGTTGGGCTGTGGCTGGGCAAGGGGAACCGACTGTCCTGAGGCCCACGATGGTCCGGGCTGGTCATCAAGATCCAGTAGGGCAGAGCTGCTATCGTCACTGTGGGCCTCTTCTGGGGGTGGAGTGGTGTTGTCTGGGCCCTCTGGTGTGGTGACATTCCTTCATGTTCCTGCAGGGGTATAAGGGCATGATTATTGCATGTGTGTGTGTCATGGTGTGCAATGGTTGGGTGTGCGTGAACCCCAGTGCAGGCATTCCTGTGTGGGGGCTTGTGTGCTGATGGTTGGGGGTTGTTCTGGGTATGTGCAGTGGGCATGCTTTAATGAGAGCTGTCCATGCTTAGTTGTGTCATGCAAGTCTTGGGTTTGGGATGTGTAGTATGTGTTCTTAGTACATTAGTGAGGAGTTGGAGTGATAGGGGAGGGTGTGAGGGTGGGGGTGTGTGATAGCATGCAGGCAGGGTGGGGGATGTGATATTTAAGATTTGACTTATCAGTGTCCGTTCCTCCAATGACTCCTCCGAGGCCCTCAGGATGCAAGATGGTCAAGACCTGCTCCTCCCATGTTGTTAGTTGTGGGGGAGGAGGTGGGGGTCCGCCGCCAGTCCGCTGTACCGCGATGTGGTGCCTGGAGACCGTGGAACGCACCTTCCCCCGTAGGTCGTTCCACCTCTTCCTGATGTCCTCCCTATTTCTTGGGTGCTGTCCCACTGCGTTGACCCTGTCCACTATTCTTTGCCATAGCTCCATCTTCCTGGCTATTGATGTGTGCTGTACCTGTGAGCCAAATAGCTGTGGCTCTACCCGGATTATTTCCTCCACCATGACCCTGAGTTCCTCCTCAGAGAAGTGGGGGTGTCTTTGGTGTGACATGGGGTGGTGTGTGTGATGTGTGGGGTGGTGTATGTGGTGATGAGTGTGGTGAGTGTAGTGGTATGTGGTGTTTTGTGCTTGGATGTTGTGTGGGTGATGGTGTTGTGTGCCTCTGTGTGATGGGGTTGTCTATTCTGTGCTCTCTCTCTGGCCTTCTTTCTGAATTTCTGGTCGTAGGGGTTTGTGGGTGATGTGGGTGTGTGTTTTATATTGTGTTGGGTGTGTGTATGTGTATCAGGTGTGTGTATTTTGAATTGTCTAATGTGGCGGTGTTTTGGAGATGTGTGTGTATTTTGAGCGTGGGTGTTTACCGCCAATGGAATACCGCGGTTGAAAGACCGCCGCGTGGATTCGTGGGTCGTAATGGCATGGGCGTGTTTCTGTTGGCGTGGAGGTGGAGGATTTGTTTCCGCCAGTTTATCGCTGACCTTTAAACTGGCGGTGTTGTGTGGGTGTCTGAATTTCGGCGGATTCCGTAATGTGTGTCATAATAGCTGTGGCGGTCTACCGCCGCCAGCGCGGTGTATTGGCGGTCTTCTGCACGGCAGTAAGCGCCTTATACCGCCAATGTTGTAATGACCCCCACAGTTTTTATGAAATGCATCCTGTCTATTCCACATTTGAAGGGCAATTTCATAGGACCACAGCTATGAGACACATCCATGTTGGTAACATGGTCCATTGCAGCATATGACACCCAACTAAGGCACCATCAATCATGCGGTAAAAAAGTACATCATACATGAGGCAGTGGATGTGCAATTGCATTGGTAACAGGAATGTATGACCAGACCCTTGACAGCAATAAGTGTGACATCAGCTATCTCTGCAAGGAGCATGTGTGACAAGAAGTGCATCAAACCTGAAAATGGATAGCATGAGTGCCCCAGGTATGACAAGCATTGCTCACAAGGCATGCCCTCTGCAGTCCATCCCAGGTCATAAGTCCTGCCACTGCCATGTTTTAAGTCTCTGCCCACCCTTCTCTAGTGGGTGCTGTAAATGGACTATCTTTACCCTGGGAATCATCATCTACACTCACCCAGACTCCCATTCTGACTCCTGTGTGCTTCCCTCTTCAGTATGTCATGCCATAGTTCTAGTTCCTCAGTCTGCATGGACTTCAGGTCCCATAATGCACTGCCTGGTAGTCGGTAAGACCTGTAATCTGCTGTCCATTGTTTCCCATGTGAAAGGTCCGGTTGGCCCCTTATACTGGATTCTCAACTCCAGGTCTTGTGAGATACTGAAGGTGCACACACCTGTGAGCACTCTCATGCAGCCCAGCCATTTGACTCTGCCCTGCCCTTGCTGCTGCCTGGAACTGCTTAGAAGCTGCCATTTCCTGAATCTCCTTGTTGTGCATTTGAGTAAAAGTAATTTGTGTACCAGAGCCCTTGTGGGATTCTGCAACAGTGCAGGGTACCCCAGAAACTGCTCTTTGTTTCCACAGTGTTGTTCCTGCTTGTTCCAGTCAGACTCTGCTCACTGTGTATTTCCCTTGTTCATGTTTGTTCCTGACAGAGCCTGCATCCTGTTAGCCAGACTGGTTCCAGTCTTTGCGTTAACCAGAGACGTTCCCTGTGGCTACATTTGCCTCATAGTTGGTTTCCATGCCGTCCATTTCCTCTTGGGGTATTGTGTCTGGAAGGTCTACAATCAGTCCTCAAGCGTTTAGAATAGTTCAATTTGTTTTCTTATCTTATCTTGTTCTGGGACATGTTTAAAAAGGGGCAAATCTGGCCCCCATCCCTCATCTGGTTTTACGTGTAGTCATTAGTGCCAAAAAGTGACAGTGTGCTATGGCTGTATACCTGGATTTGGTACTGTGCCTCCATCCCAACAAACAAAGGGCTGCTAATGTGTATGTAAGGACAATACATGTTTGTGCCCTGATGGTCCAGACACAGATTCACTTCTGCCGCCACCTTTTGATAGGGCTTGCGTGGTGACTATCTGTGAGATTAATCAGCACAGAGGCACTGATGTTCCCTGTTGCGGTAGGAATTTTAGAGCCCTACCCTGTGTACAAATGTAGTGATGAAACCTGCCTGTTTTTCTGTTACTGATCCATAACGTATTTGAGCACACCAAGGTTGCTCTGTCCTCAGCCTTCTAAAATTTCTGCTGTACCATAGCTGCACTATCCCCTTGTATGCCCTTACCTGATCTTTGGCTTAGGTCAAATCTGCTTCGAAGGATACTCGGTTAATTCAAGGGATGGATCCACAGACTCCTGACTAATCCTGCACGTAACTGTTACAGCATGGAGGCCAATACTGACACAGGGTACACATGCAGCATGGTCTGCTGGTCCACCATAGACGCAATGCGGCTGGCGAAACGATGTGCAGCACCAGCTTACTGAGGCTGATAACGACGCAAACCACACGCAGTGTGGTTTTCTAACACCGTGCGACCAGATTTTCCATGCATCGTCCCTGGGCATCCAAGTCAACCTGACTTTGGGTGGATCTGAAGTACCCTGTCCAGAAATCTACGCATCGCTATCTTGCGAGGGAGAAAAACAACGCATTGTTGACCCGAATGGAGAAGGAAACGATGCACGGCCTCACTTAAGAGTATGGAATCGACGCATAGCTGACTTTTCTGATGCCCTCTGTTAGAAATGGGGTTTTTGGTTGGCAGTCAGGTTGCCCTCTGTCCAAGCAAGAACCCTCACTCTAGTCAGGGTAAGTCACACACAATCCAAAATCAGCCTGTGCTCACCGTCCGGTAGCTTGGCACGAGCAGTCAGGCTTAACTTAGAAGGCAATGTGTAAAGCATTTGTGCAATAAATCATACAACACCATAACATAACACCACAAAAATACACCACACAGTGTTTAGAAAAATATATAATATTTATCTGGGTATCTTCAGGTCAAAACAATCAAAGTTGCAATACGAATTTGTAAAGATATCACTGAAAAGTGATAGAAAGTGTCTTAAGTCTTTAGAAAGTAAACAGAGTCTCTTTCAAACACAAAGTACCTGGTTTCTGGTGGAAAATGTCCTCAGAGGGCCACAGGAGAAGAGGTGCGTGGAAAACTGGTGTGTGTGTCGATTTCTCCTCAGCACACACGGACTTGCATCGTTATTTTCCACGCGGGGAGTCGGGCGTCGTTTTCCGGCGCGCGGACAGTCTCTTACTGTGGTTTGTGGGGAGTACCAGATGTCCCGGGTCTGTGCGTGGATTTTCCTGCTTGTTTTCCGGCTGCGCGTCGTTCTGCGGGGCTGTGCGTCGAAGTTTCGATCTCACGGCAGGCGTTGCGTCGATTTCTCCGGCGGAGTCGGCGGCGTTGTCCTTGCGAGGCCGTGCGTCAAAGTTTTGATCTCACGGCAGGCGTTGCGTCAATTTCTCCTGGAAAGTCGGCCGGCGTTGTCCTTGCGAGGCCGTGCGTGAAAGTTTCGATCTCACGGCAGGCGTTGCGTCGATTTCTCCTGCGGAGTCGGGCGGCGCTGTCCTTGCGAGGCCGTGCGTCAAAGTTTTGATCTCACGGCAGGCGTTGCGTCGATTTCTCCCAGGAAGTCGGGCGGCGTTGTCCTTGCGAGGCCGTGCGTCAAAGTTTCGGTCGTCCCGAAGACGTCGCGTTGATCAGCGTCGGTGTGCGGCGTTTTTCTTGCCGCGGAACAAGCTGTGCGTCGAAAAGTTCGGCGCACGGAGCGTCCAAGAGGAAGAGAGAAGTCTTTTTGGTCCTGAGACTTCAGGGAATAGGAGGCAAGCTCTATCCAAGCCCTTGGAGAGCACTTTTACAGCCAGATAAGAGTTCAGCAAGGCAGCAGGCCAACAGCAAGGCAGCAGTCCTTTGTAGAAAAGCAGACAGGTGAGTCCTTTGAGCAGCCAGGCAGTTCTTCTTGGCAGGATGTAGTTTCTGGTTCAGGTTTCTTCTCCAGCAAGTGTCTGATGAGGTAGGGCAGAGGCCCTGTTTTATACTAAATTGTGCCTTTGAAGTGGGGGTGACTTCAAAGAGTGTCTAAGAAATGCACCAAGCCCCCTTTCAGTTCAATCCTGTCTGCCAGAGTCCCAGTAGGGGGTGTGGCAGTCCTTTGTGTGAGGGCAGGCCCTCCACCCTCCCAGCCCAGGAAGACCCATTCAAAATGCAGATGTATGCAAGTGAGGCTGAGTACCCTGTGTTTGGGGTGTGTCTGAGTGAATGCACAAGGAGCTGTCAACTAAACCTAGCCAGACGTGGATTGAAGGGCACAACAAGGTTTTAGTGCAAAGAAATGCTCACTTTCTAAAAGTGGCATTTCTAGAATAGTAATATTAAATCCGACTTCACCAGTCAGCAGGATTTTATATTACCATTCTGGCCATACTAAATATGACCTTCCTGCTCCTTTCAGATCAGCAGCTGCCACTTCAACAATGTATGAGAGCAGCCCCAATGTTAGCCTATGAAGGGAGCAGGCCTCACAGTAGTGTAAAAAACGAATTTAGGAGCTTTACACTACCAGGACATATAACCTTACAAGTACATGTCCTGCCTTTTACCCACACAGCACCCTGCTCTAGGGGTTACCTAGGGCACACATTAGGGGTGACTTATGTATAGAAAAAGGGGAGTTCTAGGCTTGGCAAGTACCTTTAAATGCCAAGTCGAAGTGGCAGTGAAACTGCACACACAGGCCTTGCAATGGCAGGCCTGAGACAAGGTTAAGGGGCTACTGAGGTGGGTGGCACAACCAGTGCTGCAGGCCCACTAGTAGCATTTAATCTACCTGCCCTAGGCACATGTAGTGCACTCTACCAGGGACTTACAAGTAAATTAAATAGTCAATCATGGATAAACCAATCAGTAGTACAATTTACACAGAGAACATATGCACTTTAGCACTGGTTAGCAGTGGTAAAGTGCCCAGAGGTCAAAAGCCAACAACAACAGGTCAGAAAAAATAGGAGGAAGGAGGCAAAAAGTTTGGGGATGTCCCTGTCAAAAAGCCAGGTCCAACATGACCCCCTACCAGCCTAAAGCCAGGGGAGAACAATCACTATCCTGATGTACTTCCCTGTTTGAGGCGACAGAACAAGGACCCAGGCCCACAACAGCAGGGGCATGCTCCAGTTCTTCGCCTTCCTGACTCCAATTGGATCCCTCTGTCCATACTCTCAGGGCCCACTAAGCCAACCCATGGGGAACTGTTCTCCTTACCTGCGGATCCCATCTGTGCAGCACCTAACCTTACCTTGCTCACAGATGTATCCCAGGAGCAGGATAGTACCACCATGACCAACACAGTGGTGTTGCCCACTCTACCCCCGGGGTGTGACACTTGTCCCCTCCCCAGGGATAACTCTGTCCACCCGGACAGCAAGCCACAGTGATTACTGACAGCTGCCAGGGATGAGAGCCAGGCCCCAGGCCTCTCAAAGCTCTCCAACCACTGTGGCTGTGGAGAGTGGGGGGCGGTAGCCCCAGGTGCTGGGCACCCTTTAACCACTCTCCCTTCCACCAGGTCAGGGATGACAGCCTGAACCTGGTCCTCCCCTCTGGGGCTCTGTACCCTCCCTCCTGGGGCGGTACCCCCAGAGTCCAACATGGTCAGGGTGCTTACAGAAGTCGCCCTGTACCATTCCTCCACCAGTGCAGGGCTGTTAACCTGCAACTGGCCCTCCAACCTGGGGCCTGTACCTTCAGGTTGGACTAGGGCCCGGGGTGAGGCTTCCCTCCCCCTGCCCTCCCTTCTGGGGTCCAGCACCCTCCAACTAGGAGTGGCCTCCTCAGAAGACAACATGGTAGGGGCACTGCTATCAGTAGCCCCTCCCTCCAGGTCTGGGGGGACACCCTGAACCTGGTCTTCCAGCCCAGGGTCTGTACCCTCAGACTGGATCACTGCCTGGCAAACCAGGACTTCCTGGGGGGCACACCTACCCCCCACCAGGTCAGAGTTTAACCTCTGCACCTGACCATTCAACTCAGAGTCACCACCCTGAAGTTGAACAATTGCCTGGCACGCCAGGACTTCCTGGAGGGCACACTGACCCTCCACCAGGTCAGAGTTTAACCTCTGAACTTGGCCATTCAACTCAGAGTCACCACCCTGAAGTTTAACAATTGCCTGGCACGCCAGGACTTCCTAGAGGGCACACTGACCCTCCACCAGGTCAGAGTTTAACCTCTGGACCTGGTTCTCCAACCTAGGGTCACCACCCTGAGGTTGGGCAACTGCCTGGCACGCCAGGGCTTTCTGGGGGGCACACCTACCCCCCACCAGGTCAGAGTTAACCTCTGAACCCGGTTATCCAACCCAGAGTCAGCACCCTGAGGTTGGACAACTGCCTGGTACACCAGGACTTCCAGGGAGGCACACCTACCTCCCACCAGGTCAGAGTTTAACCTCTGAGCCTGGTGCCCCAACCCAGGGTCACCACCCTGAGGTTAGGCAATTGCCTGGCACAGCAGGACTTTCTGGGGGACACACCTACTCCCCACCAGGTCAGAGTTTAACCTCTGAACCTGGTCATCCAACCCAGAGTCAGCACCCTGAGGTTGGACTACTGCCTGGTACACCAGGACTTCCTGGGGGGCACGCCTACCTCCCAACAGGTCAGAGCTTATCCCCTGAACCTGGTTAGCCAACCCAGAGTCACTACCCTGAGGTTGAACCATTGCCTGGCAGGCCAGGACTTCCAGGGAGGCACACCTACCTCCCACCAGGGAGTTTAACCTCTGAGCCTGGTCATCCAACCCAGAGTCAACACCCTGAGGTTGGACAATTGCCTGGCACAGCAGGACTTCTTGGGAGGCACATCTACCTCCCACCAGGTCAGAGTTTAACCTCTGACCCTGGGTATCCAACCCAGAGTCACCACCCTGAGGTTGAATCTTTGCCTGGCATGCCAGGACTTCCTGGGGGGCACTCTCACCCCGCACAAGGGACACACCGTCCCCAAGGGCCACACAAGAGTCTGGTTGGCGCAGGTCTCCCGAACTCTGCCCATCCGGCAGAGTCTGGGTTTCCCCCAAACCAGAAACGGTTTCACCTGGGTCATTCCTGGGGGGCTCTGCTCTCAGAGCTGTCCCCTGACTCTCAAGGTCCTCCACTGGGGTCTGCAACCCCCTCTCAACCCTATGTCTGGACTTCTGCACCCCCTCACTAGGAGGGGTACTGCCAGACACCAGAACTGTTGGGATGCTGGCTACAGTCACCCCCCCCCAAGTTCTTCTGACTCTGCGGGGCTTCCCTCAAAAGGTGGCCCTACGGTACAGGCTAGGCTTCCCTCCTGGTGTTCCCTCATGGAACCCTCTAGGACCTGGGACCTACCTGGGACACTACAATCATTTCCCACCACACTCGGGTGGGAACCACCTAGACCACTCCCTTCAGGAGCACCCCCAAATGCCTCCTCAGACTCTCTGGTACTCACCCAGAAGTCTGCCTCCATTGTAAGTTCCCTGGGGTCAGAGAACTCACACTCCACCTGGTGTTGGTGTAGCTCTGAAAAATAAGGACCAGACATATGCTCTCCAGCAATTACATCACTCTGCCCTTCACATGTATTAACCACAGTACCCTTCACCCAACCACCCAGTAACTCAACCTTGGAAAAGCACTCTACTTCACCCTCCTGAGACTGGTGAGACAGTATCTGTCTGTCCCTGACACTCAACCCATACTCTTCTGGGATGTCTCTACACTCTATATCCAGGACGTCCATCAGGGGGGAACCCTTTTCTCTGTCACTCTCTGCTAGAGTCAGTAAAGTGTCCCTCCCCCCAGTAGGAATATGACTCCCTGTGCCAGTTCCCCAATCCTTCTTAGGGACCCTGTGCATAACGGGAACTACCTCATACCCTTGAACCGCCTGGGGTGTGTCAACTCCCTTCTTCAAGTTGGGCACCACATCTCTGGGCTTGTGCCCTCCTTCAGCAGTACTAGATGCAAGATTTTTGCTGCCACCATCTGAACTGGACTCAGCCCTTCCGGCCTCCAGTTTCAGCTCTTTACAGCTCAGCTCTTGAGCTGCAATCTTTTCTTCTTCCAGGGCTAAGAGTCTTTTTGCCTCAACCTCTGCAAGATACTCCTCTAATTGTTGCTCCTGTCGCCTTTGACCTCGGAGCCATTCATCTATTTCTGCGTCACTGTCCAAATCTGAGTAGTCTTCCTCCTCAAGTGCGTAGTCCTCCTCCTCATCTGAGGGGTACTTAGTCATTTGGTTTCTTGCTGCCTCTCTCTCTGCCCATCTTTCCTCCCCCCAGACTATGTAGTGATGGAGCATCTCTGCCTTAGTAGATCTCCTTGCTACAGGAAGGCCCCATTTTCTGCAAAGCTTCCTTAGGTCAGCCTTAGTGAGGTGGTCAGTACGAACAAAGAATGAGTAGGTACACAATCCCATTCTGATAAGATCTTATCAGCAAAAACCAAAATTCAAAGTCCAAAATATCAATAGTATATCCAGGAGGACATCAGAGAACCAACAGTCAAAAAAAGATGAAAAATCAAGTTGACCTTCAACTGTGGGTAGGTAGTGAAATACTTAGCTATTGTATGTCACTGCACAAACACAAGTCATATACTCACCGCTGATCACCAATGTTAGAAATGGGGTTTTTGGTTGGCAGTCAGGTTGCCCTCTGTCCAAGCAAGAACCCTCACTCTAGTCAGGGTAAGTCACACACAATCCAAAATCAGCCTGTGCTCACCCTCCGGTAGCTTGGCACGAGCAGTCAGGCTTAACTTAGAAGGCAATGTGTAAAGCATTTGTGCAATAAATCATACAACACCATAGCATAACACCACAAAAATACACCACACAGTGTTTAGAAAAATATATAATATTTATCTGGGTATCTTCAGGTCAAAACGATCAAAGTTGCAATACGAATTTGTAAAGATATCACTGAAAAGTGATAGAAAGTGTCTTAAGTCTTTAGAAAGTAAACAGAGTCTCTTTCAAACACAAAGTACCTGGTTTCTGGTGGAAAATCTCCTCAGAGGGCCACAGGAGAAGAGGTGCGTGGAAAACTGGTGTGTGCGTCGATTTCTCCTCAGCACACACGGACTTGCGTCGTTATTTTCCACGCGGGGAGTCGGGCGTCGTTTTCCGGCACGCGGACAGTCTCTCACTGTGGTTTGCGGGGAGTACCAGATGTCCCGGGTCTGTGCGTGGATTTTCCTGCTTGTTTTCCGGCTGCGCGTCGTTCTGCGGAGCTGTGCGTCGAAGTTTCGATCTCACGGCAGGCGTTGCGTCGATTTCTCCGGCGGAGTCGGGCGGCGTTGTCCTTGCGAGGCCGTGCGTCAAAGTTTTGATCTCACGGCAGGCGTCGCGTCGATTTCTCCTGGAAAGTCGGGCGGCGTTGTCCTTGCGAGGCCGTGCGTCAAAGTTTCGCTCTCACGGCAGGCGTCGCGTCGATTTCTCCTGCGGAGTCGGGCGGCGTTGTCCTTGCGAGGCCGTGCGTCAAAGTTTTGATCTCACGGCAGGCGTCGCGTCGATTTCTCCCAGGAAGTCGGCCGGCGTTGTCCTTGCGAGGCCGTGCGTCAAAGTTTCGGTCGTCCCGAAGACGTCGCGTTGATCAGCGTCGGTGTGCGCCGTTTTTCTTGCCACGGAACAAGCTGTGCGTCGAAAAGTTCGGCGCACGGAGCGTCCAAGAGGAAGAGAGAAGTCTTTTTGGTCCTGAGACTTCAGGGAACAGGAGGCAAGCTCTATCCAAGCCCTGGGAGAGCACTTTTACAGCCAGACAAAAGTTCAGCAAGGCAGCAGGCCAACAGCAAGGCAGCAGTCCTTTGTAGAAAAGCAGACAGGTGAGTCCTTTGAGCAGCCAGGCAGTTCTTCTTGGCAGGATGTAGTTTCTGGTTCAGTTTTCTTCTCCAGCAAGTGTCTGATGAGGTAGGGCAGAGGCCCTGTTTTATACTAAGTTGTGCCTTTGAAGTGGGGGTGACTTCAAAGAGTGTCTAAGAAATGCACCAAGCCCCCTTTCAGTTCAATCCTGTCTGCCAGAGTCCCAGTAGGGGGTGTGGCAGTCCTTTGTGTGAGGGCAGGCCCTCCACCCTCCCAGCCCAGGAAGACCCATTCAAAATGCAGATGTATGCAAGTGAGGCTGAGTACCCTGTGTTTGGGGTGTATCTGAGTGAATGCTCAAGGAGCTGTCAACTAAACCTAGCCAGACGTGGATTGAAGGGCACAACAAGGTTTTAGTGCAAAGAAATGCTCACTTTCTAAAAGTGGCATTTCTAGAATAGTAATATTAAATCCGACTTCACCAGTCAGCAGGATTTTATATTACCATTCTGGCCATACTAAATATGACCTTCCTGCTCCTTTCAGATCAGCAGCTGCCACTTCAACAATGTATGAGAGCAGCCCCAATGTTAGCCTATGAAGGGAGCAGGCCTCACAGTAGTGTAAAAAAGAATTTAGGAGCTTTACACTACCAGGACATATAACCTTACAAGTACATGTCCTGCCTTTTACCCACGCAGCACCCTGCTCTAGGGGCTACCTAGGGCACACATTAGGGGTGACTTATGTATAGAAAAAGGGGAGTTCTAGGCTTGGCAAGTACCTTTAAATGCCAAGTCGAAGTGGCAGTGAAACTGCACACACAGGCCTTGCAATGGCAGGCCTGAGACAAGGTTAAGGGGCTACTGAGGTGGGTGGCACAACCAGTGCTGCAGGCCCACTAGTAGCATTTAATCTAGCTGCCCTAGGCACATGTAGTGCACTCTACCAGGGACTTACAAGTAAATTAAATAGTCAATCATGGATAAACCAATCAGTAGTACAATTTACACAGAGAGCATATGCACTTTAGCACTGGTTAGCAGTGGTAAAGTGCCCAGAGGTCAAAAGCCAACAACAACATGTCAGAAAAAATAGGAGGAAGGAGGCAAAAAGTTTGGGGATGTCCCTGTCAAAAAGCCAGGTCCAACACCCTCTTTCCCGTGCAGCTTTATTTTTTTACACTAACCAGGTACTGTGTGTAACAACAGCATTCTCACTGTTTTCCTAAACCTATGTGGTGTATTTTTATGGCATTTTCACAATGTTACTGTATGATTTATTGCACAAATACTTCACACATTGCCTTCTAAGTTAAGTCTGACTGCTCAGTGCCAAGCTACTAGAGGGTGGGCATAGAGTAATTTGGATAGTGTGTGACCTACCCTGACTAGGATTGTGGTCCTTACTTGGACAAAAGTGTACATCTCTTCCCACTACAGACCCATTTCTAACAAAGTCCAAGTAAGCCACACGATCTAAAAGAAGCCAACGATGGCCATGATCCGTATTTCATACCACGTCTGTGTACTGACATGATAATACCACTGACAGGAATCAGCACAATAGAAATCAAAAATAAGAATAAACAGGTGTCCATGTATACAGCTAGATCTATAACATTGTTGGAGGCTTGAGAAAACATGTGAAAAGACTACTAGCCATGTATTTTCACAAAGTATTCTCCTGGCTTCAAACAAAGTACATCTAAGCCAATTTGCCTCTATTGTCACAGGCAAGTAGGGGGCATAGCTATTTAATCAGCATACCCCCAGAATCCAAGCTGATGCATAAATCAAATGGACTACAATCCCAAATCAAGATTAATCCAATGAAAAAGTAAATAAGGGGAAGGAGCCGAAATCGTGATCTCCCCAAAACAAGGAAACAAGAGCAAACAGAGAAAACTAAAAGTCAGAAAGATTAAGTGGACATATTGTGAAGACTATAGAGAAAACACTGTTAAATCTAGTAGTCTTCCCTATATACAAGCCTGAGTGCTAATAGAGAGAAACATAGAGAAGCCCAAAGTTGAAAACACCATAAGCTGTATAAAGTAGACAAGGTGCAAACAATTAAGATCCTACACTCAAATAATAATTAGCAATATGTGACATCGATAAACATATGTTAGAAAAATATCAAAAATATTCCGGTTGTAAAACATGATGTAGACATTGAACAGATAGCGCAACATAATATAAATGAAGAGGTACATAATAAACTTGAAAACAAGTGATTGCCAGAGATCTAAAGCAATAGATATACACCTGTTTTTGAAGCCTTCATATTGTGTCACCCATGACATATATACAGCAAATATGGCAGCACCTGATAATACATCAGTACATCATATATAGAAAAGAATATAGATGGATCGATGAGGTAGTGACATTCTGTCATATGAATGAATATCTTAAACAAACAATAATTTATTTTCCATTTGACCTACATGATAAATAGACGTCCATGTAGCACAGAGAGCTCACACAGTGCCCCAAACCTTTACATATCAGCATAACCAGATATTGAGTCAAGGGTATCTACGATTTATAACTAATACAATTTTAGATCCCAATCTAACCCAGGAAATGATGTAATTCACTATCCTGGTTTATGCCTCTCTCCATGGCTCTCAATCTAATAATCCAACGTTCCTCATTTTGGTGCACTTGCCAGGTCATAATGGCAATATAAAACTGCACCCGCAGGCTCTGCAGTGGCAAGTCTGAGACACGTTGGGGAAGCTACTATAGTGGGTGGCACAACCAGTGCTGCAGGCCCACTAGTAACATTTAATTTACAGGCCCGGGCACATAGGGTGCACTTTACTAGTGACTTACAGGTAAATCAGGTAAATTAAATATCTTAGTTGTGGAGAAACCAATGTTAACATGTTTTGAAGGACAACGCACCTGCATTTTAGCACTGGTCAACAGTGGTAGAGTGCCCAGATCCCTAAAGGCCAGCAAAATTAGGTCAAAAACACAGGAGGTTTGAGTGCAAAACATTAGGGGTGACAATGCCAATGATGCCAGGTCTAACAGACTTTATGTATCATTCTTCTTGAATGCTTAGTTTTATTAATGTAAGTTCACCTGAATTTATTTTGGCACATTGGGCTACCGTTGTTTATTATGCATCTTTATAACTTGGTTTTGCACGTTGTCTACACAACTTTGAGCTTGTGGTTGTAATAAATCTTTTAATTTTATTCCTGATTGGAGTTTTCCTCCTGTGGCCCCATTGGTCATGGTGTCTAAATTGTTTGAGTATTGTTGAAATATTGTTGATGGTTCACCAACATATTTCTGGGTCCAAAGCTCCGTCAACTTTGTTGCACATTTGATTCCTGCGAAGGATGAAAAATGTGTCTGCACTGTTAATTTCTGAATCATTCCCTCCCACACTACCTGAGAAGCCTTTGACTGCTCATCCTTGCTCCTTGAGAGTTAAGCTCAGAAGTCATGTATTGGGCTCAGTTTGCAAAGTCATAGTAGAACAGATCGCAGAACACCTGATGCACATGACCCAAACCACCTTGGTTGTTACCCAGTAGCTCCTCTCTGCCCTGTGGCCCCCAAACAGGTTACGGAAAGTTGCCATTAGTCTTTTAAACATGTTTTCTATGTTTTTGTTATTAGAAATTCCAGACATTTGTCTACATTAATAAAACATCATATAAGTTAGGCTTAGGGGAGAAAACAAAGTCTACCTTTGGATCTTATACCTGATCACTTCAATGATGTCATAGTGATGTCACATTCAACTCTGTGATTCCCTGTTTTTCTCACTCATTTCCTGATTTCTGTTAAGTACTGTCAAAACTTTGAAATCTCTCACA
Organism: Pleurodeles waltl; assembly: GCF_031143425.1. Classification (NCBI taxonomy): domain Eukaryota; kingdom Metazoa; phylum Chordata; class Amphibia; order Caudata; family Salamandridae; genus Pleurodeles; species Pleurodeles waltl. Next base: position 413,411,235 of record NC_090437.1, on the reverse strand, counting down.
TCTCCCTCTTATATTCACGCACGTATATGCCCAACTCCAACAGCTATTGTGTAATGTTCAGTTCCTGCTCCACCTCCTTACTTTTGCCTTTTCAGTAAGCCAGCGCAGAAGCGTGACGCAGCCCTACTTTATCCCTTCAGCCCTCTGCAACTCAAGAATGTGTTCTCTTCAACCAATCAATTTCATGAACACTCAGGGGTAGATTTATACTTTTTCATGCAAAAATGTGTTTGCGCAGTTTTGCGTGAAAAAGTATAGCGCCATTCCAAGATGCCGGCCGGGCGCCATATTTATGGAATGGCGTTAGCCAGCGCTAATGCCCTGCTAGCGTCCTTGGAAAGGACGCTAACAGGGCTGGGGTGGCGTAGGGGAAACCGAGGCTTGTGTGCCGAATTATGGCGCTACACTGTTCAGAGGCAGAAAAATTGCCTCTAATTAGTGTTGCGCCATTTTCTGGCGCACAACCCCCACGGACATGGCTCCTGTCTTAGGAAAGACAGGAGCCATGCCCCCCCCACCCCAATGGCCAGGGCTGTGCTGGGGGCCCTAAGTCAGGGCCCCCGAGCGGTGTTGGAGAAAAAAATATATATACTTACCAGGACTTACCTGGGATGGGTCCCCCATCCTTAGGTGTCCTCCTGGTGTGAGTGGGGGTGGGTGGGGGTGTCCCTGGGGCCAGGTAAGGGCACCTGTAGGCAATTTCCATGGTCTCTGACCATGGAAATATGCCTACAGGTCCCCTTACGCCTGCCCATACCCAGGCGTTAAATAATGGCACTAAGGAAGCTTAGCGCCATTATTTGAGACCCCTGTGCTGGATTTTAGCACGGGGATAAATATGGCGCAAAGGCCATATTGTCCTTTTCTGGATGGGAATGCCCACCTTGCACCTCATTGACGCAAGGTAGGTTTTCCTGTCCAGAAAACAACGTCAACTCCATAACTTTGGCGCTAGACGTGTCTAGCGCCAAAATATAAATATGGAGTTAGGTTTGCGCTGAATTAGCGTAAAATAATTATGCTAATTCAGCGCAAACCGAGTATAAATATGGGCCTCAATCTTTTTCCTATGCAGTGGCATAGCGATGTTGAAATTAGCCCTAGCGCAAGCAAAGAAAATGAGCCCCTCTCCACTGGATGGATAGTAAAAAAATAACCATAATTTCGATGCAGATGACCCCTAAGATCTTCAGGAGCCAATGCACTTGCTCCACTCATGAGAGCTGTGTCCCTTTCCAACTCCAGATCACTGCCACTGAAACCTTCATCATTGAGGTTTAGTCCAGAAACGTTTCAACAAGTTTTGTCCACTCCCAAAGTAAGCGTTGTCTCTGTTTATCCAATCTTTGCCTTCTGCTTTATCTTTCCATAGTAATCGTTTTGCAGACCTAAACCCCCTACTATGCCAGTGAAGTGTTGCACACCCCAGGTGTCTGATAAAAAGATCTATATTAAAAGTTACTTATGAGTTTTGTCACAGCATACCACAGTGCACACTTCTACTCTCTAAAACCCTATTGATTTTAGCAGCTAGGCCACTGCTAGATTAAAGCCATTGTGGGCAGATGCTTTAAAAGGCTTCCACGAATTGCAACATTATACATGGTTGGGACGCTCCTGGGAAGTTATTGACCACGGGTGAAGTTGGCAGGCCAACCCATGCATAATGGTTTATTTTTTACACAAACACCTTGTGATTTTGAGTGTAATTCACAAAAACCTTTGTGAGATCCTACTCCTTGCATAGTAAATGTTTTCCTATAGAAAGTTACACAAAACATATCAGGGAACATTTGATGGCTAGACAGACACCATTTCCAATGGCCGATACCGTTTTCCAATGTAACATTGACATGATGGTGTAATCCTGGGGATACTTAAGTGATGATGAAGGAATCTGGGGCCCTATTATATATTCGGATCACATTCCTCTTTTTAATTGGGTGCTCCAGACTCCAGAGTTGCGTGTCTGGGATCAAAACTACTGTTCCCAGAGCAAGCATGAACTCGCCTCTGTGCCCTCAGGAGGCACACTCACCGTGCACCACCACAATGCGTGTGACTCCTGACTGCTTCTTTGCTGCTGTGACCTTGTTTGTAACACATTGGGACAGAATTACAAATGTGTACCCTTACTTGCATGGGAGATGCCACCATGCAAACAATGGATGTCCCCTTAGATCGTGCCCTCATGTGCAAGAACCTATACCTTCATGCAAAGGAGGGAACATCCCCTTAGGCTTGTGCACATTTCATGCCAGCTCAATCGAGATGACACATAGGACCACACAAGTATCTGAAGCAAGTTCTGTAAAACCAAAGTGCACCAGGGACGCAAACAGATCTGTTAACGCCCCTCACACCTATCTAGGGTACTGGGTGTAATACAGTCCATGGTGCAATTAAAAAAACAATAAAAGCAATCAAGCTACCATTCCATAAATTCCAAGCATGTTTATACTTTTTCTATCTTGTATGTATAATACATTTTCTCAATTTCCGATTCTATTCAAAACATTTTTAATATAAGCAAAAATAAAATGTACTTCCTGCCCTATAAATAATCTTAGACGCATGCCTTGTTTAAAATAAAATCAGATGTTAACGTTGCAGCACGAATAATTTCTCCTTCTATGGGAGCTATTTGTAGTTTGATTTTAATTTTACTGTCACACTGTATCAGGTATATGCTGCATATCTGTGCATTTAACCTATTGTCTTTGCCATTCAAAAGCGATCAGCGTCCTCTTGTAATGTGTACACAATTTGCTTAGATAAGAGGGAAGGGAATTGAGAACGAAAATATATACTATTTTTGTTTTCTCCAATCGATGCATTATTTGTGAGTTGCATAGTGTTCAATCTTCACTTTAAGTCTGCTGTATGTATACCAGGCGTAATGATGTAGGAGGTGTATTTGTGACGAGGCTTTTTCAGCTTCTGGCTATTATTCGCCATGGTAGATATTGACCTGCTCGGAGTCAATCGCTATGCAACATTTCGATATTGCACAGATGCCTGATTTACAATTCGTGGTTACAATACCACACCAAATTACACTTGATTGCAGAAGACGAAATACCACGGTGCATGGCGAAACCATTAGCTCAATATAGCATATAGGACAGAGGGGAACTGAGGAATGTATACCACATCCTGCTGAAACAATAACTCAACACCAAAGAAAATGCACGGATTAAAAATCTGTAACAGAACTCATGAAGAAAATGGGAGCTTTTCCGTCGTATATGTATGCACTGCTGAGCCAGGATTGCTCGGTGTCAAACTCCTTTGAGGTCATTGATTTTAACAGGAAACAATTGCCAATAACCCGGGGCAGCTACCGAAGGTTCCTGGTATATTTTACTAAAGGTGAATCAACTGTAATATTTTGAGACAGTTTTCAGAGACAGCATCAATATGGTTAAAATAAGGACGAAAACACGGACAACATGTTAATTGGCCAGACTGACTACCAACAAACAACATGCAACAGTCATGTCTCCTATAGTGTATGTTTTTTCTTCCGTACCAGGCTATGCATTTTACCCAATTTTCTTATGGTTAAATCTATTGAGTGTTTAACCAATCAAAAACGATATGTATTTTATTTTTAACGCTGTAGTGAAAAATCTGGATACTTTCTACGTTTATCCAAAATGCAAAACAAATATTTAGTTGCCTAATGATACATCACTGGAATTTTATGGATTGGCAAAGATATCACACCATTCAGTAATAGTGTCATAAAAGTGGATATTTGTAACTAATCAACTACTGAGCTGTGAAAGCCGGCACACACCTATTCACAATCCCTAGAATACTGTGTATCTTACTTGAAGATTCTATGTAGCTAAATTGTTATTCTTAGTTTTTGGGCGTTGTCAATATGTTTAAATCCGATATGAAAGTGTCCTAAGAGAAGTATACAACTTTGTGTACATAGTCAAAGAATGTGGTTTTTCCACCTGCAAAAAAGATTATGCTTGTAATCTGTTGAAAATGAGCAAAGCCTTACACTATCCCTCCAATGTAGAGCATGTCATTTCACACAGACGCGTAAGCACAACGCAAGATTGTAGTGGAGTTGGGCTCCACTCCCTCTTACAATCAATGACTCGTTTGCAAGGCTTCCCAATAGCTGGGAGGTGGTTCTTCAGAGCTGGGGCTCGTTGCTACTGGACCTTCTCCAGAACGGATGGCCGTGGCCTGGCCTTGTCGCTGGCCGCATTGGGAGTCCTTCCAACGGTCATAGCAAGGATTGGATGGAAGATGCCCCCAGTAATCCGGTGGAGGCTCTCGAATTAGCTCAGGCATTCCCATGTCAAAGTGCTGGTTGATCACAGAGATACTGTTCCCTTCTATGCTTCCTCGTGGTTGTCCTTGGTTGGGAGCAGACAAGGTGTGATTGCTCTTCTCTCTGATGCATGCCCAGAAGAAACCACTAAATAGAAGGGTGAGGACAAAGAGTACAATTCCAATGCCCAGGAGAGCTGGTCCAAACACGTAACCAAAGTTGAAAATGCCAATGAAAAAGAGGACCAAAGAGCCCGCAATGAGCAAGAAGACCGCTGCGGTGGCCACCCTCAGAGGAGTAGAAGTGGACTGCGGCAGGGCACTGACAGCCCAGCTGCTGATGCTGCTGCGGTGCTCTCCTTCAGGCTGGCCTGCCATGCGGCTCTCCTCGAGGTCCTTCTTGGTATCCTGCTTTTGTCTGCAAAGCTCCTTCTGTTGATTCTCCCAGTAACTTGGTTTGTGGTTGTGGTGCGCCCTCATGAGCCAGCCCAGAAAGAAAAAAAAAACAAGTCAGCCAAAGGCCTCGCCCAAAATAAATAGGACAAGAAAACAGCTATAATCAGATGAGCACAGTCAGCTCTAATTAGGGTTATTGGGGTGTGATGCAAGAGAAGACAAAAAGCAGCAAAGTGACTTCAAGGTAGAGTTGTATTAGAGCTCCTCAGGTGCCCTTCAAAAGGGCAGTTTGTGGGTATTGATCTTATGTATTGTGTTGCTATAAACGAGCTCTAAAGATCTGTGGGCAAGGAAAGTGTATACTTAAAGCAAGTGTTGTTATTATCCTTGTTATATGCCCATTGGCACTCCTGTTGGTTCAGAGCCACACTGCCTAAAAGCGAGGAGTAGCTATGCCAGCCCGCCCGGTGACTCACCTCGCTTGGCAAGGCGGCGGCCTCGGCCCAGAAGGTTTCTTCGTTCACGCAGAAAGGGAACACCTATGTTGGTATTTTTATCTATTTGTGTAGCCATGTGATGTGCAATCGCCTTAAAGAAGTGAAGACTATGAAAATATCGGAGACAGGCGGTCGATGGTCTAGTTTTAAAACATGCCTTCCTGGTTCTCACAAAAGTTTGGGATTGTGAAATTGGCCGTGCTGCTTCCGACCAGAAACTCGCTTTACTGGTAGGTTCTGTCACACCCGCGGATTCAGCGAGAACTAAAGTGAGATATAGATACACGTGCAGTTCGTGAAACGCGAAACACCTCAATAATAAGTCAGAGGCATCATTCGCCCCCACAAACCATCCTGGAGACTTTGGCTAACTTCAGCCATTTTTTAATTGTTCACCTCCAGGCGTGCGTGAATGGAAATCTAACTAAACATGTTGAACGTTTCCTTGTAACTTTATCCACACTGAGACATCTCTGCCTCGGTCCCCACTCGCCCATGTAGCTCTGGCCACGGAGTTGCCACCTGGCACTGATTGTTAGGCCACACTGCACTTGCTGACGTAAATATGGTTGAGAGAGGGGTGTTCCTCTGACTCCATCACTGCAGAGAGTTAGATAACTCGGGACCAGATTTACTAAAAAGTGGTGCAGCGTGGTGGTGCGCCAAAATTGGTAGCGTTGCGCTGCGTCACTAGAAATGCTGGGATGCGCTGTATTTACTAGAATATGGTGCACCCCTGAGTTTCCCCCTGCGCTGGTACTAAAATGAGTTGCCTAGCACCAACGCAGGCATCCTTGCATCATCGTGCAAAGATGTGTGCGTTGAGGGGTTTGATTGTTTATGTGCGGGAAGGGGCCCATAAACAATCACTAATGCTGATTTGGCACTTCTGTGTGTGCTGCAGAATGCAGCACACAAGAAGTGCCAAAGCATCATTTTGAAATGATTTAAACAATCATTTCTGGTATTTTGCTCTTTCTATGCGTGCTGCAGAATGCAGCACATTTAGAAAAAGCAAAAAATGAGGAGGAATAAAAGTATCCCTCCTCGTTGCGCCTTGCTAACGCCACCCCTGGGATGGCATTACATTTTGGAACTGCATCAGGTTTACGAAAACTCGTAAATCAGAGGTAGCGTTAAAATGCATTGGGTGTTGCTGTGGCACACCCACAGCAACACCCATTGCACGCCCCTTCCACGTAAAGGGCTGCGTGTGAAGGGGACCTATTTACAAATTGGTGTTAAGCCACAAAAAGTGGCTTAACACCACCTTTTAAATACGGCGCAGGGCATAGGGCCACCGGAGCGTCATGAAAAGTGATGCTCCGGTGGCACTAGGGGCTCCTAAATAAGCCCCTCAGTTTTTTCTGCTTTCCACGTGACAGGGAACACTTCCCTCACCCTTGAGCATCTGCAAAGTTGTATTTTTTCTGATGTAGCAGTATATTTAGCACCAACTAGTCTCAAGTGGCCGTTTTGCACCAGGGCCAAGCCACATCCACTAAGTAACCTATGTTTCGTCCACCAAGTAACCTACATTTTATTAATTTCTCCTGTCACTAAGTAAATGATTTTTGAGCTCGGAGTCCTGCCGGTTTTTGACTTTTTTCTGTTATGTGTGGTGAGCTGTCTTAATAGAGCTGCCATTGCAGACGTTCCAAAGTACCTGCTTGCCAAATGAAACAAAAGCTACTTTCTCAGGAATGTTTTAGAAAATGCTTAAGGCACATTACAGACAACATTGTGTGGTTTTAATCATGCGGGCAAAGCAGGTATTGAGAGTTACCAGCAAAGATGCATTGATTCAGTTTGTGGAGGGCATGCCAGTGGCTTTTTACAATAACAACGAGCAATTGTACCGTCAAACAGAAAAAAACACATTGTAAAGGAGGGCATTTTTTTGGGGTCACACTTACGGTTTTTGCAAAGAAAAATACCTTTTCATGCAGTTCATACACCAACACGATGTGTGCATCTATTATTTCTCAAAAATATCTATCTGAAAGGACATTGGGCCAGATGTAGCAAAGGTTTTTACCCATTCTGTGTCTATGGGAAAAAGTGTTCGTACATATTGCCCATTGTTCTAAATTCATGAAGCTTAATGCCTCCTCTGTGGTCTTATTTAAGAATTCCAGAGATAAATCTCAAATCACTATATTCTAGAGACAGATGTACTCTTCAATTTAGACTTACTTTTGGAAACCTTTGGGAAACTGACCAAGAATTAGAGACAGAGGTTAACCTGCGGCATCTTAATTCCGATGGGCTCTTTGAGAATTGTGAGATCTGAGTGTGGTGTTGCTGAGGATCCGTTTTTTTACAGAGATTTCGGCTGCTTAAAGTTTGATAACCAGCAACTGGCGGAGCAGCTATGCGGATGTATACTACAATGAACGAGGCACCCAGAGGACAACTACCAAGTAACTGAGGGGCATATTTATACTCCATTTGTGCCGAATTAGCTTTTTTTTTAACGCAAATTTGGTGCAAAATTAACTCCATATTTATATTTTGACGTTAGACACGTCTAACGTCAAAATATTAGAGTTTGCACCATTTTTTAGATGTGTGAACCTACCTTGAGTCAATGAGATGCATGGTAGGCGTTCCCATCTAAAAAATGGTGCTAACCCCACAACCCCATATTTATCCCCCCGTGCTAACATGACGCACGGGTGGGAGGAGGGGCTAAATAATGGTGCAAAGCTAGCTTTGCACCATTAATTAACGCCTGGGTCAGACCAGGCACTAAGGGGCCTGTGGACCCATTTCCATGGTTAAACACCATGGAATGGGTCCACAGGTGCCCTCCTAAAGCCCCAGGAACACCCCCACCCACACCAGAGGGACACCAGAGGATGGGGGACCCCATCCTAGCTAAACAGGATAAGTATAGATAAGTCATTTTCTTTCATTAAAGTGCCATCAGGGGCCCAAATTGGGACCCCCTGCATGGCACAGGGTGCAATGGCCATGCCCAGGGGACACTGGTCCCCTGTGCTGGCCATTGGGGTGGTGGGCATGACTCATGTCTTTTCTAAGACAGGAGTCATGTGGTATGGATAGTTTTGCAACATCACAAAACAAAATAAAATAAAATGATGGACGGATTGTTGAAACTTTTCAAACACTCACCCCCAGTCACAGATCTGGGTTTAATCCATCGTTAGCCACGTCACCCCAGTTTGGAGCCAGCCATATGCAAATCAGTCTTAACCCTGTTCCCCATGGGAACAGTCCAGCCCGAACTGCCAGGCCAGGTCCTCCCTGGACAGGAAACAAGCATCCTGGGAGCGGTTTCTGGGTATCACCCTTCATCAGCCAGGCTAGCTTGAATCCAGTGGCTCAGCGAGCAAGGGACCCACGTCTGGGCAGACCCCTGCCACTTAGGGTGCACAAAGCAACATCACAAAACAAAATAAAATGATGGACGGAGTGTTGAAACTTGTCAAACACTCACCCCCAGTCACAGATCTGGGTTTAATCCATCGTTATTTTGCTCGCCACGTCACCCCAGTTTGGACCCAGCTATTTGCAAATCAGTCTTAACCCTGTTCCCCAACAGTCCAGCCCGAAACACTCCTTTTGTGTTACTAATGGATAGTTTTGCGCCAGAAAATGATGCTGGGCTGGTTAGAGGCATTTTTTTGCCTCTAACTAGCCTAAAGTCATTTTTTGGTTTAAACCCCCTTCTCTCATACCGCCACCCCCACCCGGCTAACAACATTTATTTCAATGCTAGCCCACTCTTTGCACTGGTTTGCAGCATTCTATAAATTTGTTGCCCGGCTGGCGCTCTGGAATGGCGCGAGCCGGCGCTATACTTTTGAGGTCGATTTTCTGTCAGAGCCTGACAAGCAACAATGAGTTCAGCCACCTTGAAGAGAACCTTGCCTTTTGTGCATCACATACTAAGCTCACCTTTTACACACAAGGAATGACTCCACCTAATGTGCCACCTGCGCTACCCACAGTCACTTTTGCATGCTACATCTTGTCAATTCTTGATGCAGAGCTCCTGCTGCTCAAACTAGAAGTCTCTAAGAATGCAGCTTCTAAGGATGTTGTCTCAGGACTTCTAAAGGAGAGTTGCACATTCATTGAGGAGGCCATGTTTCCGGGGTGAATGATGTGGTAATTTCGTATGAAGAGTTACACAACCTAAAGCCATGGGTAAACAGAAAGAGGCAAAAGTTTGGAACTTGTTAAAGTGGGGCGTTACTGAATTGACTGTGCTGTCCGGGGCGGTGAGGAATACCTCTCAATATCAACATTTTAACGCTTCCTTTGTTGTACAGAGGTTCTAGGAACATGTGTTTTTTTCCCTCAAGTGTGTCCCTTGGACTAGAATATGGTTGTTTTTACTATGTTAAAAAAGCAATTACATATTTTGCTCAGTGGGTGTTTTCCTATATGTCTTTTCCTTATCGCCTGTTTCTGCTAATATGTACAGTTTCACTTTGCATTAACTAATGGTGCAATTACTCACAAACACACTCATTTTGAGCACGTCCGTTGTATCATATCAGTCTCATCGTGCCTATTGTGTTTAATTTAACCTAATGCACATTTCCATTTGCATGTCATGAAAATCTCCTTTCTCCTTTCTGTAGGTATGAATATCGAAGCCAGCATAACAGGCTACAATAGCGTGATCAGAATATCGTGACACACATTATTAAAACGCTTGTATACATTTTCTATACCTAACTGCACGTTTACATATGTTGGCTATATAAATATCTTCCAGGTACGCAGAAGAAGAGTTAAGAATAGTAAGCCATACCTCCCTCAGTGCAAGTAATTATTATTGAATTATTATTCAATACTGGAGGACACCTAAGGCTGGGGGGACCCATCCCAAGTAAGTCCAGGTAAGTTTTTTAATTTTTTTTTTTTTAAAAAGCGCCATGGGGGGGGCCTAACTTGGGCCCCCCTACATGGCACTGTGCCCAATGGCCATGCCCATGACATAAGTCTCCTGGGCATGGCCATTGGGCTGGGGGGCATGACTCCTGTCTTGACTAAGACAGGAGTCATGTCCATGGGGGTTGTGCGTCAAAAAAATGACGCTAGTCAGGTTAGAGTCATTTTTTTGACTCTAACCTGACTAACGTCATTCTTTTCCGTACAACCTCCAGTCTTCCCTACGCCTCCCCTACCCGGTTAACGTCATTGATTTTGACGCTAACCGGGCCTTAGTGCCAGCTTGCGCCATTCCTTAAATATGGCGCCCGTCTGGCGTCCTGGAATGGTGCTAGCCGGCGCAATACTTTTTGACGCAAACCTGTGCTAACGCAGGTTTGTGCCAAAAAGTATAAATATGGGCCTTGATGCCTTATGTGATGGTAGGTAAGGGTCAAGCAGAGATCCATATTTTTGGCAGACAGGCAGTATGATTTTGGAATTACAAAGATACCGGAGAGAGGGTCTTCGAGGTAGCCTCTAATGCATGGTTCTATGTGAATATGATGTCCAGTGTGCATATGCTTGCTAAAATGTAGGTCACTTAAGCTTTTTTCTCAAAATGATTGGCTTAGACTCACCGAGCTGCAGTCAAAAGGCTGTATCATTTGAGGGGGGATGTTGGGTTTCTAAATTCTCAACAGTAACCTTTTATCCTTCTGAACAGTGATTCTGTCGATACTAAGGTATTGTATGTAGCGCGGTTTGACAAGATGGTCTGATCCATCCCTCCATTTGCACTCCAATGTGTCATTTACAATTTTGATCAAAAGTAGCTCTTTCGTGAACCATTTGCCGGGATCTACAACATAACAGAATCTCCTACAGAAAGGAAAAGAATGAAACATCTAAAAAACAATGAACAAATGTTCTCAGGCAGGCAAACTTTTCAGAATGCGGAGTGGAGGTTCCAATGGATTTGTCTAAACGTGGGATGGAATTTCACTTCAATGCACACGCAAGAGCAGAAATGATATTCCCATGTTTCAGCTTGCACTGTCAGTCAATGATGGATGGGATATCATGATGATTTCTCCGGTGGGAAGGGAATGGTGGCAAGTCATAAAGGTTCTCAAGGTTTGCAAAGACAATATGAAGTGTGTGGCCATCTAAAAGGGAGGTGATATGACTTGTTTATATCGTTTCAGAGATTCCGGACTGCAGGAACTATTTAGTTGAATCCAGTTTTTTGAGGTAAGATTTTATATGATTTCTGCAACCAGTTATATTAAAGCTATACCTCTGAAATGTTAAGAGTTGCACTTCATGAATGTGGTGGGTCTAGCTATGGTAATAAATAGCTGCACCCCTCTGTTTTAGTGACTGTGCCTCTTAGATGAGGACTGCAGCACCAAAGGCTTTAGGAGGTAACACCCTAATATTACTGTCAGCATCTAGGGATTGTGGGGCAACCACCTGCCATCTGATGGCAACCAATGGTGGTTTGATGGATTCCTTTGAGCAATTATATTGTTGTCAGTTCCATCGCACATTCAATAGCCCCTGGACTATAGACGCTTGGTATTAAAACTACATTTTACCTGCTTCGTGGAGAAAAATAGACCATATTATGAATTTTACAAGCACAGTAGGATTTTTATGCACTTGATTGCCGTGACTGTTTATGATGTCATCAGTGTCAAAGGCTCTTCTCTGCTGTTTTGGTCAAAAGTATCCGTTTTCAAGTATAATTTGTTAAGTTTACGTTTTTTTTTTCTCAAAACGTCATTAAAGCAGAAGGACTGCAATGATGACCAAGGTTAATTTATTTTGATTTAGATTCTAATTTGTCCTTGCCTTGGGCTGTTCCAAACCCTGTCCAAAAGCAGCACGTCTATTTGTCGCTAAATGCTATTTGTATTTAGTTTTTAAAGAAGTACCCGTTAATGTAATTGCAGCCGTGAAATGGCCTACAAACCAATAATATAAAGTAGATCTAATGAAGGCAGCACCCGTGTTATGACTCACGAGGCGTGGTGTTTGCTGGTTTGTCACCAACATTAGTTAACCTTCTATACTTTATTTCTCAGCTATTATTAGAAGTCCGTTCAATTTTCCAGTAGGCTGTTGTGTGTTTTGTAACACGCTATTTCCATTCCACCGCGGCCCAGTTTGACTATACCACAGCCAACTACAAGGGCAGCCATGGCCTGTCAAAGCTCCTGTATCAAGCGTATCTATGGCCTGCACAGGATGCAACCGCTCTGTCAAATCATCAATGGACCAGTGGTGGCTCCTACGCCAGCAGCGGCAGCTGCAAAACCTTTTAACCCATCGCTGCCAGGCCTTTTCCCCCTCAGGTGCCAGACCTTTTTTTGGCTATTTGGGGCAGGGCGCGCTTAGGCCCTCATAACTTTTTGTCCACATAAGCTACCCACGCCAAATTTGCGTCCTTTTTTCCCCAACATCCTAGGGATTCCAGAGGTACCCAGACTTTTTGGGTTCCCCTGAGGGAGACCAAGAAATTAGCCAAAATACAGTGAAAATTTCGTTTTTTAAAAAGGAAAATGGAAAAAAGGGCTGCATAAGAAGGCTTGTGGGTTTTCCCCTGAACTTGGCATCAACAAAGGGTTTGCAGTGCTAATTTCACCAGCTTCCCAGCTTTCAGGAACAGGCAGACTTGAATCAGAAAACCCAATTTTTCAAAACAAATTTGGCATTTTACTGGGACATACCCCATTTTCACGTTTTTTTGTGCTTTCAGCCTCCTTCCAGTCAGTGACAGAAATGGGTGTGAAACCAATGCTGGATCCCAGAAACCTAAACATTTCTGAAAAGTAGACAAAATTCTGAATTCAACAATGGGTAGTTTGTGTAGATCCTACAAGGGTTTCCTTCAGAAAATAACAACTGAAATAAAAAAAAAATTGAAATTGAGGTGAAAAAAACAGCAATTTTTCTCTACGTTTTACTCTGTACCTATTTCCTGCAATGTCAGATTTTTGAAAGCAATATACCATTACGTCTGCTGGACTCTTCTGGTTGCGGGATATATAGGGCTTGTAGGTAGCCAGAGCCAATAAATGAGCTGCATCTTGCAGTGGGTTTTCATTCTATACAGGGTATACATCAATTCATTTGCTGAAAAATAAAGAGTCAAAAAAAGGTATCAAGAAAACCTTTGTATTTCCAAAATGGGCACAAGATAAGGTGTTGAGGAGCAGTGGTTTTTTGCACATCTCTGATTTCTGGGGTCTCCATACTAGCATGTGAATTACAGGGCATTTCTCAAATGGACGTCTTTTTTACACACTGTCTTATATTTGGAAGGAAAAAATGTAGAGAAAGACAAGGGGCAATAACACTGGTTTTGGTATTCTATGTTCCCCCAAGTCTCCCGATAAAAATGGTACCTCACTTGTGTGGGTAGGCCTAATGCCCGCAACAGGAAATGCTCCAAAACATAAAGTGGACACATCACATTTTTTCAAAGAAAACATAGGTGTTTTTTGCAAAGTGCTTACCTGTGGATTTTGGCCTCTATCTCAGCCTTCATATAGGGAAACATACCAAACATGTGCATTTTTGAAAACTAGAGACCTAGGGGAATCCAAGATGGGGTGACTTGTGAGGCTCTCACCAGGTTCTGTTACCCAGAATCCTTTGCAAACCTCAAAATGTGGCTAAAAAAACACTTTTTCCTCACATTTCGGTGACAGAAAGTTCTGGAAGCTGAGAGGAGCTACAAATTTCCTTCCACCCAGTATTCCCCCAAGTCTCCCGATAAAAATGGTACCTCATTTGTGTGGGTAGGCCTAGTGCCCGCGACAGGAAATGCCCCAAAACACAAAGTGGACACATCACATTTTCTCAAAGAAAACAGAGGTGTTTTTTGCAAAGTGCCTACCTGTGGATTTTGGCCTCTAGCTCAGCCACCACCTAGGGAAACCTACCAAACCTGTGCATTTTTTTAACACTACAGACCTAGGGGAATTCAAGATGGGGTGACTTGTGAGGCTCTCACCAGGTTCTGTTACCCAGAATCCTTTCCAAACCTCAAAATGTGGCTAAAAAAACAATTTTTCCTCACATTTCGGTGACAGAAAGTTCTGGAATCTGAGAGGAGCCCCAAATTTCCTTCCACCCAGCATTACCCCAAGTCTCCCGATAAAAATGGTACCTCACTTGTGTGGGTAGGCCTAGTGCCCGCTACAGGAAATGCTTCAAACCACAAAGTGGACACATCACATTTTCTCAAAGAAGACAGAGGTGTTTTTTGCAAAGTGCCTACCTGTGGATTTTGGCCTCTAGCTCAGCCACCACCTAGGGAAATGTACCAAACCTGTGCATTTTTTAACACTAGAGACCTAGGGGAATCCAAGATGGGGTGACTTGTGAGGCTTTCACCAGGTTCTGTTACCCAGAATCCTTTGCAAACCTCAAAATGTGGCTAAAAAAACAGTTTTTCCTCACATTTCGGTGACAGAAAGTTCTGGAAGCTGAGAGGAGCTACAAATTTCCTTCTACCCAGTATTCCCCCAAGTCTCCCGATAAAAATGGTACCTCATTTGTGTGGGTAGGCCTAGTGCCCGCGACAGGAAATGCCCCAAATCACAAAGTGGACACATCACATTTTCTCAAAGAAAACAGAGGTGTTTTTTGCAAAGTGCCTACCTGTGGATTTTGGCCTCTAGCTCAGCCACCACCTAGGGAAACCTACCAAACCTGTGCATTTTTTTAACACTACAGACCTAGGGGAATTCAAGATGGGGTGACTTGTGAGGCTCTCACCAGGTTCTGTTACCCAGAATCCTTTGCAAACCTCAAAATGTGGCTAAAAAAACAATTTTTCCTCACATTTCGGTGACAGAAAGTTCTGGAATCTGAGAGGAGCCCCAAATTTCCTTCCACCCAGCATTACCCCAAGTCTCCTGATAACAATGGTACCTCACTTGTGTGGGTAGGCCTAGTGCCCGCTACAGGAAATGCTTCAAAACACAAAGTGGACACATCACATTTTCTCAAAGAAAACAGAGGTGTTTTTTGCAAAGTGCCTACCTGTGGATTTTGGACTCTAGCTCAGCCACCACCTAGGGAAATGTACCAAACCTGTGCATTTTTTTAACACTACAGACCTAGGGGAATCCAAGATGGGGTGACTTGTGGGGCTCTCACCAGGTTCTGTTACCCAGAATACTTTACAAACCTCAAAATGTGGCTAAAAAAACACTTTTTCCTCACATTTCGGTGACAGAAAGTTCTGGAATCTGAGAGGAGCTACAAATTCCCTTCCACCCAGCGTTCCCCCAAGTCTCCTGATAAAAATGGTACCTCACTTGTGTTGGTAGGCCTAGTGCCCGCAACAGGAAATGCCCCAAAACACAAAGTGGACACATCACATTTTCTCAAAGAAAACAGAGGTGTTTTTTGCAAAGTGCCTACCTGTGGATTTTGGCCTCTAGCTCAGCCGCCCCCTAGGGAAACCTACCAAACCTGTGCATTTTTTTAAACTAGAGACCTAGGGAAATCCAAAACAGGGTGACTTGTTGGGCTCTCACTAGGTTCTGTTACCCAGAATCCTTTGCAAACCTCAAAATGTGGCTAAATAATCACTTTTTCCACACATTTCGGCGACAGAAAGTTCTGGAAGCTGAGAGGAGCTACAAATTTCCTTCCACCCAGCGTTCCCCCAAGTCCCCTCATAAAAATGGTACCTCACTTGTGTGGGTAGGCCTAGTGCCCGCGACAGGAAATGCCCCAAAACACAAAGTGGACACATCACATTTTCTCAAAGAAAACAGAGGTGTTTTTTGCAAAGTGCCTACCTGTGGATTTTGGCCTCTAGCTCAGCCGCCACCTAGGGAAACCTACCAAACCTGTGCATTTTTGAAAACTAGAGACCTAGGGAAATCCAAAACAGGGTAACTTGTTGGGCTCTCACTAGGTTCTGTTACCCAGAATCCTTTGCAAACCTCAAAATGTGGCTAAAAAACACTTTTTCCACACATTTCGGTGACAGAAAGTTCTGGAAGCTGAGAGGAGGTACAAACTTCCTTCCACCCAGCGTTCCCCCAAGTCTCCTGATACAAATGGTACCTCACTTGTGTGGGTAGGCCTAGTGCCTACGACAGGAAATGCCCCAAAACACAAAGTGGACACATCACATTTTCTCAAAGAAAACAGAGGTGTTTTTTGCAAAGTGCCTACCTGTGGATTTTGGCCTCTAGCTCAGCCGCCACCTAGGGAAACGTACCAAACCTGTGCATTTGTTAACACTAGAGACCTAGGGGAATCCAAGATGGGGTGACTTGTGAGGCTCTCACCAGGTTCTGTTACCCAGAATCCTTTGCAAACCTCAAAATGTGGCTAAAAAAACAATTTTTCCTCACATTTCGGTGACAGAAAGTTCTGGAATCTGAGAGGAGCCCCAGATTTCCTTCCACCCAGCATTACCCCAAGTCTCCCGATAAAAATGGTACCTCACTTGTGTGGGTAGGCCTAGTGCCCGCTACAGGAAATGCTTCAAACCACAAAGTGGACACATCACATTTTCTCAAAGAAAACAGAGGTGTTTTTTGCAAAGTGCCTACCTGTGGATTTTGGCCTCTAGCTCAGCCACCACCTAGGGAAACGTACCAAACCTGTGCAATTTTTTAACACTACAGACCTAGGGGAATCCAAGATGGGGTGACTTGTGAGGCTCTCACCAGGTTCTGTTACCCAGAATCCTTTGCAAACCTCAAAATGTGGCTAAAAAAACACTTTTTCCTCACATTTCGGTGACAGAAAGTTCTGGAATCTGAGAGGAGCTACAAATTCCCTTCCACCCAGCGTTCCACCAAGTCTCCTGATAAAAATGGTACCTCACTTGTGTTGGTAGGCCTAGTGCCCGCGACAGGAAATGCCCCAAAACACCAAGTGGTCACATCACATTTTCTCAAAGAAAACAGAGGTGTTTTTTGCAAAGTGCCTACCTGTGGATTTTGGCCTCTAGCTCAGCCGCCACCTAGGGAAACCTACCAAACCTGTGCATTTTTGAAAACTAGAGACCTAGGGAAATCCAAAACAGGGTCACTTGTTGAGCTCTCACCAGGTTCTGTTACCCAGAATCCTTTGCAAACCTCAAAATGTGGCTAAAAAAACACTTTTTCCTCACATTTCGGTGACAGAAAGTTCTGGAAGCTGAGAGGAGCTACAAATTTCCTTCCACCCAGCGTTCCCCCAAGTCTCCTGATAAAAATGGTACCTCACTTGCGTGGGTAAGCCTAGTGCCCGCGACAGGAAATGCCCCAAAACAAAAAGTGGACACATCACATTTTCTCAAAGAAAACAGAGGTGTTTTTTGCAAAGTGCCTACCTGTGGATTTTGGCCTCTAGCTCAGCCGCCACCTAGGGAAACGTACCAAACCTGTGCATTTGTTAACACTAGAGACCTAGGGGAATCCAAGATGGGGTGACTTGTGAGGCTCTCACCAGGTTCTGTTACCCAGAATCCTTTGCAAACCTCAAAATGTGGCTAAAAAAACACTTTTTCCTCACATTTCGGTGACAGAAAGTTCTGGAATCTGAGAGGAGCTACAAATTCCCTTCCACCCAGCGTTCCCCCAAGTCTCCTGATAAAAATGGTACCTCACTTGTGTTGGTAGGCCTAGTGCCCGCGACAGGAAATGCCCCAAAACACCAAGTGGTCACATCACATTTTCTCAAAGAAAACAGAGGTGTTTTTTGCAAACTGCCTACCTGTGGATTTTGGCCTCTAGCTCAGCCGCCACCTAGGGAAACGTACCAAACCTGTGCATTTTTGAAAACTAGAGACCTAGGGAAATCCAAAACAGGGTCACTTGTTGAGCTCTCACCAGGTTCTGTTACCCAGAATCCTTTGCAAACCTAAAATGTGGCTAAAAAAACACTTTTTCCTCACATTTCGGTGACAGAAAGTTCTGGAAGCTGAGAGGAGCTACAAATTTCTTTCCACCCAGCGTTCCCCCAAGTCTCCTGATAAAAATGGTACCTCACTTGTGTGGGTAGGCCTAGTGCCCGCGACAGGAAATGCCCCAAAACACAAAGTGGACACATCACATTTTCTCAAAGAAAACAGAGGTGTTTTTTGCAAAGTGCCTACCTGTGGATTTTGGCCTCTAGCTCAGCCGCCACCTAGGGAAACCTACCAAACCTGTGCATTTTTGAAAACTAGAGACCTATGGAAATCCAAAACAGGGTGACTTGTTGGGCTCTCACTAGGTTCTGTTACCCAGAATCCTTTGCAAACCTCAAAATGTGGCTAAAAAAACACTTTTTCCACACATTTCGGCAGCAGAAAGTTCTGGAAGCTGAGAGGAGGTACAAATTTCCTTCCACCCAGCGTTCCCCCAAGTCTCCTCATAAAAATGGTACCTCACTTGTGTGGGTAGGCCTCGTGCCCGCGACAGGAAATGCCTCAAAACACAAAGTGGACACATCACATTTTCTCAAAGAAAACAGGTGTTTTTTGCAAAGTGCCTACCTGTGGATTTTGGCCTCTAGCTCAGCCGCCACCTAGGGATACGTACCAAACCTGTGCATTTCTGAAAACTAGAGACATAGGGGAATCCAAGATGGGGTGGCTTGTGGGGCTCTCACCAGGTTCTGGTACCCAGAATCCTTTGCAAACCTCAAAATGTGGCTAAAAAACACTTTTTCCTCACATTTCGGTGACAGAAAGTTCTGGAATCTGAGAGTAGCCACAAATTTCCTTCCACCCAGCGTTCCCCCAAGTCTCCTGATAAAAATGGTACCTCACTTGTGTCGGTAGGCCTAGTGCCCGCGACAGGAAATGCCCCAAAACACAAAGTGGACACATCACATTTTCTCAAAGAAAACAGAGGTGTTTTTTGCAAAGTGCCTACCTGTGGATTTTGGCCTCTAGCTCAGCCGCCACCTATGGAAACCTACCAAACCTGTGCATTGTTTAACACTACAGACCTAGGGGAATCCAAGAAGGGGTGACTTGTGAGGCTCTCACCAGGTTCTATTACCCAGAATCCTTTGCAAACCTCAAAATGTGGCTAAAAAAACACTTTTTCCTCACATTTCGGTGACAGAAAGTTCTGGAATCTGAGAGGAGCTACAAATGTCCTTCCACCTAGCGTTCCCCCAAGTCTCTTGATAAAAATGGTACCTCACTTGTCTCGGTAGACCTAGTGCCCGCAACAGGAAATGCCCCAAATTTAAGTGGACACATCACATTTTCTCAAAGAAAACAGAGGTGTTTTTTGCAAAGTGCCTACCTGTGGATTTTGGCCTCTAGCTCAGCCGCCACCCAGGGAAACCTACCAAACCTGTGCATTTTTGAAAACTAGAGACCTAGGGAAATCCAAAACAGGGTCACTTGTTGGGCTCTCACTAGGTTCTGTTACCCAGAATCCTTTGCAAACCTCAAAATGTGGCTAAAAAAACACTTTTTCCTCACATTTCGGTGACAGAAAGTTCTGGAAGCTGAGAGGAGCTACACATTTCCTTCTACCCAGCGCTCCCCCAAGTCTCCTGATAAAAATGGTACCTCACTTGTGTGGGTTGGCCTAGTGCCCGCGACAGGAAATTCCCCAAAACACAAAGTGGCCACATCACATTTTCTCAAAGAAAACAGAGGTGTTTTTTGCAAAGTGCCTACCTGTGGATTTTGGCCTCTAGCTCAGCCGCCACCTAGGGAAA
Organism: Pleurodeles waltl; assembly: GCF_031143425.1. Classification (NCBI taxonomy): domain Eukaryota; kingdom Metazoa; phylum Chordata; class Amphibia; order Caudata; family Salamandridae; genus Pleurodeles; species Pleurodeles waltl. The sequence goes on along the minus strand of NC_090437.1, from coordinate 413,391,448 downwards.
CCTACCAAACCTGTGCATTTTTGAAAACTAGAGACCTAGGGAAATCCAAAACAGGGTGACTTGTTGGGCTCTCACCAGGTTCTGTTACCCAGAATCCTTTGCAAACCTCAAAATGTGGCTAAAAAAACAATTTTTCCTCACATTTCGGTGACAGAAAGTTCTGGAATCTGAGAGGAGCCCCAAATTTCCTTCCACCCAGCATTACCCCAAGTCTCCCGATAAAAATGGTACCTCACTTCTGTGGGTAGGCCTAGTGCCCGCTACAGGAAATGCCCCAAAACACAAAGTGGACACATCACATTTTCTCAAAGAAAACAGAGGTGTTTTTTGCAAAGTGCCTACCTGTGGATTTTGGCCTCTAGGTCAGCCACCACCTACGGAAACGTACCAAACCTGTGCAATTTTTTAACACTACAGACCTATGGGAATCCAAGATGGGGTGACTTGTGAGGCTCTCACCAGGTTCTGTTACCCAGAATCCTTTGCAAACCTCAAAATGTGGCTAAAAAAACACTTTTTCCTCACATTTCGGTGACAGAAAGTTCTGGAATCTGAGAGGAGCTACAAATTCCCTTCCACCCAGCGTTCCCCCAAGTCTCCTGATAAAAATGGTACCACACTTGTGTTGGTAGGCCTAGTGCCCGCGACAGGAAATGCCCCAAAACACCAAGTGGACACATCACATTTTCTCAAAGAAAACAGAGGTGTTTTTTGCAAAGTGCCTACCTGTGGATTTTGGCCTCTAGCTCAGCCGCCACCTAGGGAAACCTACCAAACCTGTGCATTTATTAAAACTAGAGACCTAGGGAAATCCAAAACAGGGTCACTTGTTGAGCTCTCACCAGGTTCTGTTACCCAGAATCCTTTGCAAACCTCAAAATGTGGCTAAAAAAACACTTTTTCCACACATTTCGGCGACAGAAAGTTCTGGAAGCTGAGAGGAGCTACAAATTTCCTTCCACCCAGCGTTCCCCCAAGTCTCCTGATAAAAATGGTACCTCACTTGCGTGGGTAGGCCCAGTGGCCGCGACAGGAAATGCCCCAAAACAAAAAGTGGACACATCACATTTTCTCAAAGAAAACAGAGGTGTTTTTTGCAAAGTGCCTACCTGTGGATTTTGGCCTCTAGCTCAGCCGCCACCTAGGGAAACGTACCAAACCTGTGCATTTTTTTAACCCTACAGACCTAGGGGAATCCAAGATGGGGTGACTTGTGAGGCTCTCACCAGGTTCTGTTACCCAGAATCCTTTGCAAACCTCAAAATGTGGCTAAAAAAACAATTTTCCTCACATTTCGGTGACAGAAAGTTCTGGAATCTGAGACGAGCCCCAGATTTCCTTCCACCCAGCATTACCCCAAGTCTCCCGATAAAAATGGTACCTCACTTGTGTGGGTAGGCCTAGTGCCCGCTACAGGAAATGCTTCAAAACACACAGTGGACACATCACATTTTCTCAAAGAAAACAGAGGTGTTTTTTGCAAAGTGCCTACCTGTGGATTTTGGCCTCTAGCTCAGCCACCACCTAGGGAAACGTACCAAACCTGTGCATTTTTTTAACCCTACATACCTAGGGGAATCCAAGATGGGGTGACTTGTGAGGCTCTCACCAGGTTCTGTTACCCAGAATCCTTTGCAAACCTCAAAATGTGGCTAAAAAAACACTTTTTCCTCACATTTCGGTGACAGAAAGTTCTGGAATCTGAGAGGAGCTACAAATTCCCTTCCACCCAGCGTTCCCCCAAGTCTCCTGATAAAAATGGTACCTCACTTGTGTTGGTAGGCCTAGTGCCCGCGACAGGAAATGCCCCAAAACACCAAGTGGACACATCACATTTTCTCAAAGAAAACAGAGGTGTTTTTTGCAAAGTGCCTACCTGTGGATTTTGGCCTCTAGCTCAGCTGCCACCCAGGGAAACCTACCAAACCTGTGCATTTTTGAAAACTAGAGACCTAGGGAAATCCAAAACAGGGTCACTTGTTGAGCTCTCACCAGGTTCTGTTACCCAGAATCCTCTACAAACCTCAAAATGTGGCTAAAAAAACACTTTTTCCTCACATTTCGGTGACAGAAAGTTCTGGTACCTGAGAGGAGCTACAAATTTCTTTCCACCCAGCGTTCCCCCAAGTCTCCTGATAAAAATGGTACCTCACTTGTGTGGGTAGGCCTAGTGCCCGCGACAGGAAATGCCCCAAAACACAAAGTGGACACATCACATTTTCTCAAAGAAAACAGAGGTGTTTTTTGCAAAGTGCCTACCTGTGGATTTTGGCCTCTAGCTCAGCCGCCACCCAGGGAAACCTACCAAACCTGTGCATTTTTGAAAACTAGAGACCTAGGGAAATCCAAAACAGGGTCACTTGTTGAGCTCTCACCAGGTTCTGTTACCCAGAATCCTTTGCAAACCTCAAAATGTGGCTAAAAAAACACTTTTTCCTCACATTTCGGTGACAGAAAGTTCTGGAAGCTGAGAGGAGCTACAAATTTCTTTCCACCCAGCGTTCCCCCAAGTCTCCTGATAAAAATGGTACCTCACTTGTGTGGGCAGGCCTAGTGCCCGCGAGAGGAAATGCCCCAAAACACCAAGTGGACACATCACATTTTCTCAAAGAAAACAGAGGTGTTTTTTGCAAAGTGCCTACCTGTGGATTTTGGCCTCTAGCTCAGCTGCCACCCAGGGAAACCTACCAAACCTGTGCATTTTTGAAAACTAGAGACCTAGGGAAATCCAAAACAGGGTCACTTGTTGAGCTCTCACCAGGTTCTGTTACCCAGAATCCTTTGCAAACCTCAAAATGTGGCTAAAAAAACACTTTTTCCTCACATTTCGGTGACAGAAAGTTCTGGAAGCTGAGAGGAGCTACAAATTTCTTTCCACCCAGCGTTCCCCCAAGTCTCCTGATAAAAATGGTACCTCACTTGTGTGGGTAGGCCTAGTGCCCGCGACAGGAAATGCCCCAAAACACAAAGTGGACACATCACATTTTCTCAAAGAAAACAGAGGTGTTTTTTGCAAAGTGCCTACCTGTGGATTTTGGCCTCTAGCTCAGCCGCCACCCAGGGAAACCTACCAAACCTGTGCATTTTTGAAAACTAGAGACCTAGGGAAATCCAAAACAGGGTCACTTGTTGAGCTCTCACCAGGTTTTGTTACCCAGAATCCTTTGCAAACCTCAAAATGTGGCTAAGAAAACACTTTTTCCTCACATTTCGGTGACAGAAAGTTCTGGAAGCTGAGAGGAGCTACAAATTTCTTTCCACCCAGCGTTCCCCCAAGTCTCCTGATAAAAATGGTACCTCACTTGTGTGGGTAGGCCTAGTGCCCGCGAGAGGAAATGCCCCAAAACACAAAGTGGACACATCACATTTTCTCAAAGAAAACAGAGGTGTTTTTTGCAAAGTGCCTACCTGTGGATTTTGGCCTCTAGCTCAGCCGCCACCTAGGGAAACCTACCAAACCTGTGCATTTTTTAAAACTAGAGACCTAGGGAAATCCAAAACAGGGTCACTTGTTGAGCTCTCACCAGGTTCTGTTACCCAGAATCCTTTGCAAACCTCAAAATATGGCTAAAAAAACACTTTTTCCTCACATTTCGGTGACAGAAAGTTCTGGAAGCTGAGAGGAGCTACAAATTTCTTTCCACCCAGCGTTCCCCCAAGTCTCCTGATAAAAATGGTACCTCACTTGTGTGGGTAGGCCTAGTGCCCGCGACAGGAAATGCCCCAAAACACAAAGTGGACACATCACATTTTCTCAAAGAAAACAGAGGTGTTTTTTGCAAAGTGCCTACCTGTGGATTTTGGCCTCTAGCTCAGCCGCCACCTAGGGAAACGTACCAAACCTGTGCATTTTTTTAACCCTACAGACCTAGGGGAATCCAAGATGGGGTGACTTGTGAGGCTCTCACCAGGTTCTGTTACCCAGAATCCTTTGCAAACCTCAAAATGTGGCTAAAAAAACAATTTTCCTCACATTTCGGTGACAGAAAGTTCTGGAATCTGAGAGGAGCCCCAGATTTCCTTCCACCCAGCATTACCCCAAGTCTCCCGATAAAAATGGTACCTCACTTGTGTGGGTAGGCCTAGTGCCCGCTACAGGAAATACTTCAAAACACAAAGTGGACACATCACATTTTATCAAAGAAAACAGAGGTGTTTTTTGCAAAGTGCCTACCTGTGGATTTTGGCCTCTAGCTCAGCCGCCACCTAGGGAAACGTACCAAACCTGTGCATTTTTTTAACCCTACAGACCTAGGGGAATCCAAGATGGGGTGACTTGTGAGGCTCTCACCAGGTTCTGTTACCCAGAATCCTTTGCAAACCTCAAAATGTGGCTAAAAAAACAATTTTCCTCACATTTCGGTGACAGAAAGTTCTGGAATCTGAGAGGAGCCCCAGATTTCCTTCCACCCAGCATTACCCCAAGTCTCCCGATAAAAATGGTACCTCACTTGTGTGGGTAGGCCTAGTGCCCGCTACAGGAAATACTTCAAAACACAAAGTGGACACATCACATTTTCTCAAAGAAAACAGAGGTGTTTTTTGCAAAGTGCCTACCTGTGGATTTTGGCCTCTAGCTCAGCCACCACCTAGGGAAACGTACCAAACCTGTGCATTTTTTAACCCTACAGACCTAGGGGAATCCAAGATGGGGTGACTTGTGAGGCTCTCACCAGGTTCTGTTACCCAGAATCCTTTGCAAACCTCACAATGTGGCTAAAAAAACACTTTTTCCTCACATTTCGGTGACAGAAAGTTCTGGAATCTGAGAGGAGCCCCAGATTTCCTTCCACCCAGCATTACCCCAAGTCTCCCGATAAAAATGGTACCTCACTTGTGTGGGTAAGCCTAGTGCCCGCTACAGGAAATGCTTCAAAACACAAAGTGGACACATCACATTTTCTCAAAGAAAACAGAGGTGTTTTTTGCAAAGTGCCTACCTGTGGATTTGGGCCTCTAGCTCAGCCGCCACCTATTGAAACCTACCAAACCTGTGCATTGTTTAACACTACAGACCTAGGGGAATCCAAGAAGGGGTGACTTGTGAGGCTCTCACCAGGTTCTATTACCCAGAATCCTTTGCAAACCTCAAAATGTGGCTAAAAAAACACTTTTTCCTCACATTTCGGTGACAGAAAGTTCTGGAATCTGAGAGGAGCTACAAATGTCCTTCCACCTAGCGTTCCCCCAAGTCTCTTGATAAAAATGGTACCTCACTTGTCTCGGTAGGCCTAGTGCCCGCAACAGGAAATGCCCCAAATTTAAGTGGACACATCACATTTTCTCAAAGAAAACAGAGGTGTTTTTTGCAAAGTGCCTACCTGTGGATTTTGGCCTCTAGCTCAGCCGCCACCTAGGGAAACCTACCAAACCTGTGCATTTTTGAAAACTAGAGACCTAGGGAAATCCAAAACAGGGTCACTTGTTGGGCTCTCACTAGGTTCTGTTACCCAGAATCATTTGCAAACCTGAAAATGTGGCTAAAAAAACACTTTTTCCTCACATTTCGGTGACAGAAAGTTCTGGAAGCTGAGAGGAGCTACACATTTCCTTCTACCCAGCGCTCCCCCAAGTCTCCTGATAAAAATGGTACCTCACTTGTGTGGGTAGGCCTAGTGCCCGCGACAGGAAATTCCCCAAAACACAAAGTGGACACATCACATTTTCTCAAAGAAAACAGGTGTTTTTTGCAAAGTGCCTACCTGTGGATTTTGGCCTCTAGCTCAGCCGCCACCTACGGAAACCTACCAAACCTGTGCATTTATGAAAACTAGAGACCTAGGGAAATCCAAAACAGGGTCACTTGTTGGGCTCTCACTAGGTTCTGTTACCCAGAATCCTTTGCAAACCTCAAAATGTGGCTAAAAAAACACTTTTTCCACACATTTCGGCGACAGAAAGTTCTGGAAGCTGAGAGGAGGTACAAATTTCCTTCCACCCAGCGTTCCCCCAAGTCTCCTGATACAAATGGTACCTCACTTGTGTGGGTAGGCCTAGTGCCCACGACAAGAAATGCCCCAAAACACAAAGTGGACACATCACATTTTCTCAAAGAAAACAGAGGTGTTTTTTGCAAAGTGCCTACCTGTGGATTTTGGCCTCTAGCTCAGCCGCCACCTAGGGAAACGTACCAAACCTGTGCATTTGTTAACACTAGAGACCTAGGGGAATCCAAGATGGGGTGACTTGTGAGGCTCTCACCAGGTTCTGTTACCCAGAATCCTTTGCAAACCTCAAAATGTGGCTAAAAAAAAAAAATTCCTCACATTTCGGTGACAGAAAGTTCTGGAATCTGAGAGGAGCCCCGAATTTCCTTCCACCCAGCATTACCCCAAGTCTCCCGATAAAAATGGTACCTCACTTGTGTGGGTAGGCCTAGTGCCCGCTACAGGAAATGCCCCAAAACACAAAGTGGACACATCACATTTTCTCAAAGAAAACAGAGGTGTTTTTTGCAAAGTGCCTACCTGTGGATTTTGGCCTCTAGCTCAGCCACCACCTAGGGAAACGTACCAAACCTGTGCATTTTTTTAACACTACAGACCTAGGGGAATCCAAGATGGGGTGACTTGTGAGGCTCTCACCAGGTTCTGTTACCCAGAATCCTTTGCAAACCTCAAAATGTGGCTAAAAAAACACTTTTTCCTCACATTTCGGTGACAGAAAGTTCTGGAATCTGAGAGGAGCTACAAATTCCCTTCCACCCAGCGTTCCCCCAAGTCTCCTGATAAAAATGGTACCTCACTTGTGTTGGTAGGCCTAGTGCCCGCGACAGGAAATGCCCCAAAACACCAAGTGGACACATCACATTTTCTCAAAGAAAACAGAGGTGTTTTTTGCAAAGTGCCTACCTGTGGATTTTGGCCTCTAGCTCAGCCGCCACCTAGGGAAACCTACCAAACCTGTGCATTTTTTAAAACTAGAGACCTAGGGAAATCCAAAACAGGGTCACTTGTTGAGCTCTCACCAGGTTCTGTTACCCAGAATCCTTTGCAAACCTCAAAATGTGGCTAAAAAAACACTTTTTCCTCACATTTCGGTGACAGAAAGTTCTGGAAGCTGAGAGGAGCTACAAATTTCCTTCCACCCAGCGTTCCCCCAAGTCTCCTGATCAAAATGGTACCTCACTTGCGTGGGTAGGCCTAGTGCCCGCGACAGGAAATGCCCCAAAACAAAAAGTGGACACATCACATTTTCTCAAAGAAAACAGAGGTGTTTTTTGCAAAGTGCCTACCTGTGGATTTTGGCCTCTAGCTCAGCCGCCACCTAGGGAAACGTACCAAACCTGTGCATTTGTTAACACTAGAGACCTAGGGGAATCCAAGATGGGGTGACTTGTGAGGCTCTCACCAGGTTCTGTTACCCAGAATCCTCTGCAAACCTCAAAATGTGGCTAAAAAAACACTTTTTCCTCACATTTCGGTGACAGAAAGTTCTGGAATCTGAGAGGAGCCACAAATTTCCTTCCACCCAGCGTTCCCCCAAGTCTCCTGATAAAAATGGTACCTCACTTGTGTCGGTAGGCCTAGTGCCCGCGACAGGAAATGCCCCAAAACACAAAGTGGACACATCACATTTTCTCAAAGAAAACAGAGGTGTTTTTTGCAAAGTGCCTACCTGTGGATTTTGGCCTCTAGCTCAGCCGCCACCTAGGGAAACGTACCAAACCTGTGCATTTTTTTAACCCTACAGACCTAGGGGAATCCAAGATGGGGTGACTTGTGAGGCTCTCACCAGGTTCTGTTACCCAGAATCCTTTGCAAACCTCAAAATGTGGCTAAAAAAACAATTTTCCTCACATTTCGGTGACAGAAAGTTCTGGAATCTGAGAGGAGCCCCAGATTTCCTTCCACCCAGCATTACCCCAAGTCTCCCGATAAAAATGGTACCTCACTTGTGTGGGTAGGCCTAGTGCCCGCTACAGGAAATACTTCAAAACACAAAGTGGACACATCACATTTTATCAAAGAAAACAGAGGTGTTTTTTGCAAAGTGCCTACCTGTGGATTTTGGCCTCTAGCTCAGCCGCCACCTAGGGAAACGTACCAAACCTGTGCATTTTTTTAACCCTACAGACCTAGGGGAATCCAAGATGGGGTGACTTGTGAGGCTCTCACCAGGTTCTGTTACCCAGAATCCTTTGCAAACCTCAAAATGTGGCTAAAAAAACAATTTTCCTCACATTTCGGTGACAGAAAGTTCTGGAATCTGAGAGGAGCCCCAGATTTCCTTCCACCCAGCATTACCCCAAGTCTCCTGATAAAAATGGTACCTCACTTGTGTGGGTAGGCCTAGTGCCCGCTACAGGAAATACTTCAAAACACAAAGTGGACACATCACATTTTCTCAAAGAAAACAGAGGTGTTTTTTGCAAAGTGCCTACCTGTGGATTTTGGCCTCTAGCTCAGCCACCACCTAGGGAAACGTACCAAACCTGTGCATTTTTTTAACCCTACAGACCTAGGGGAATCCAAGATGGGGTGACTTGTGAGGCTCTCACCAGGTTCTGTTACCCAGAATCCTTTGCAAACCTCACAATGTGGATAAAAAAACACTTTTTCCTCACATTTCGGTGACAGAAAGTTCTGGAATCTGAGAGGAGCCCCAGATTTCCTTCCACCCAGCATTACCCCAAGTCTCCCGATAAAAATGGTACCTCACTTGTGTGGGTAAGCCTAGTGCCCGCTACAGGAAATGCTTCAAAACACAAAGTGGACACATCACATTTTCTCAAAGAAAACAGAGGTGTTTTTTGCAAAGTGCCTACCTGTGGATTTGGGCCTCTAGCTCAGCCGCCACCTATGGAAACCTACCAAACCTGTGCATTGTTTAACACTACAGACCTAGGGGAATCCAAGAAGGGGTGACTTGTGAGGCTCTCACCAGGTTCTATTACCCAGAATCCTTTGCAAACCTCAAAATGTGGCTAAAAAAACACTTTTTCCTCACATTTCGGTGACAGAAAGTTCTGGAATCTGAGAGGAGCTACAAATGTCCTTCCACCTAGCGTTCCCCCAAGTCTCTTGATAAAAATGGTACCTCACTTGTCTCGGTAGGCCTAGTGCCCGCAACAGGAAATGCCCCAAATTTAAGTGGACACATCACATTTTCTCAAAGAAAACAGAGGTGTTTTTTGCAAAGTGCCTACCTGTGGATTTTGGCCTCTAGCTCAGCCGCCACCTAGGGAAACCTACCAAACCTGTGCATTTTTGAAAACTAGAGAGCTAGGGAAATCCAAAACAGGGTCACTTGTTGGGCTCTCACTAGGTTCTGTTACCCAGAATCATTTGCAAACCTCAAAATGTGGCTAAAAAAACACTTTTTCCTCACATTTCGGTGACAGAAAGTTCTGGAAGCTGAGAGGAGCTACACATTTCCTTCTACCTAGCGCTCCCCCAAGTCTCCTGATAAAAATGGTACCTCACTTGTGTGGGTAGGCCTAGTGCCCGCGACAGGAAATTCCCCAAAACACAAAGTGGACACATCACATTTTCTCAAAGAAAACAAGTGTTTTTTGCAAAGTGCCTACCTGTGGATTTTGGCCTCTAGCTCAGCCGCCACCTACGGAAACCTACCAAACCTGTGCATTTTTGAAAACTAGAGACCTAGGGAAATCCAAAACAGGGTCACTTGTTGGGCTCTCACTAGGTTCTGTTACCCAGAATCCTTTGCAAACCTCAAAATGTGGCTAAAAAAACACTTTTTCCACACATTTCGGCGACAGAAAGTTCTGGAAGCTGAGAGGAGGTACAAATTTCCTTCCACCCAGCGTTCCCCCAAGTCTCCTGATACAAATGGTACCTCACTTGTGTGGGTAGGCCTAGTGCCCACGACAGGAAATGCCCCAAAACACAAAGTGGACACATCACATTTTCTCAAAGAAAACAGAGGTGTTTTTTGCAAAGTGCCTCCCTGTGGATTTTGGCCTCTAGCTCAGCCGCCACCTAGGGAAACGTACCAAACCTGTGCATTTGTTAACACTAGAGACCTAGGGGAATCCAAGATGGGGTGACTTGTGAGGCTCTCACCAGGTTCTGTTACCCAGAATCCTTTGCAAACCTCAAAATGTGGCTAAAAAAAAAATGTTTCCTCACATTTCGGTGACAGAAAGTTCTGGAATCTGAGAGGAGCCCCGAATTTCCTTCCACCCAGCATTACCCCAAGTCTCCCGATAAAAATGGTACCTCACTTGTGTGGGTAGGCCTAGTGCCCGCTACAGGAAATGCCCCAAAACACAAAGTGGACACATCACATTTTCTCAAAGAAAACAGAGGTGTTTTTTGCAAAGTGCCTACCTGTGGATTTTGGCCTCTAGCTCAGCCACCACCTAGGGAAACGTACCAAACCTGTGCATTTTTTTAACACTACAGACCTAGGGGAATCCAAGATGGGGTGACTTGTGAGGCTCTCACCAGGTTCTGTTACCCAGAATCCTTTGCAAACCTCAAAATGTGGCTAAAAAAACACTTTTTCCTCACATTTCGGTGACAGAAAGTTCTGGAATCTGAGAGGAGCTACAAATTCCCTTCCACCCAGCGTTCCCCCAAGTCTCCTCATAAAAATGGTACCTCACTTGTGTTGGTAGGCCTAGTGCCCGCAACAGGAAATGCCCCAAAACACAAAGTGGACACATCACATTTTCTCAAAGAAAACAGAGGTGTTTTTTGCAAAGTGCCTACCTGTGGATTTTGGCCTCTAGCTCAGCCGCCCCCTAGGGAAACCTACCAAACCTGTGCATTTTTTTAAACTAGAGACCTAGGGAAATCCAAAACAGGGTGACTTGTTGGGCTCTCACTAGGTTCTGTTACCCAGAATCCTTTGCAAACCTCAAAATGTGGCTAAATAATCACTTTTTCCACACATTTCGGCGACAGAAAGTTCTGGAAGCTGAGAGGAGCTACAAATTTCCTTCCACCCAGCGTTCCCCCAAGTCTCCTCATAAAAATGGTACCTCACTTGTGTGGGTAGGCCTAGTGCCCGCGACAGGAAATGCCCCAAAACACAAAGTGGACACATCACATTTTCTCAAAGAAAACAGAGGTGTTTTTTGCAAAGTGCCTACCTGTGGATTTTGGCCTCTAGCTCAGCCGCCACCTAGGGAAACCTACCAAACCTGTGCATTTTTGAAAACTAGAGACCTAGGGAAATCCAAAACAGGGTAACTTGTTGGGCTCTCACTAGGTTCTGTTACCCAGAATCCTTTGCAAACCTCAAAATGTGGCTAAAAAACACTTTTTCCACACATTTCGGTGACAGAAAGTTCTGGAAGCTGAGAGGAGGTACAAACTTCCTTCCACCCAGCGTTCCCCCAAGTCTCCTGATACAAATGGTACCTCACTTGTGTGGGTAGGCCTAGTGCCTACGACAGGAAATGCCCCAAAACACAAAGTGGACACATCACATTTTCTCAAAGAAAACAGAGGTGTTTTTTGCAAAGTGCCTACCTGTGGATTTTGGCCTCTAGCTCAGCCGCCACCTAGGGAAACGTACCAAACCTGTGCATTTGTTAACACTAGAGACCTAGGGGAATCCAAGATGGGGTGACTTGTGAGGCTCTCACCAGGTTCTGTTACCCAGAATCCTTTGCAAACCTCAAAATGTGGCTAAAAAAACAATTTTTCCTCACATTTCGGTGACAGAAAGTTCTGGAATCTGAGAGGAGCCCCAGATTTCCTTCCACCCAGCATTACCCCAAGTCTCCCGATAAAAATGGTACCTCACTTGTGTGGGTAGGCCTAGTGCCCGCTACAGGAAATGCTTCAAACCACAAAGTGGACACATCACATTTTCTCAAAGAAAACAGAGGTGTTTTTTGCAAAGTGCCTACCTGTGGATTTTGGCCTCTAGCTCAGCCACCACCTAGGGAAACGTACCAAACCTGTGCAATTTTTTAACACTACAGACCTAGGGGAATCCAAGATGGGGTGACTTGTGAGGCTCTCACCAGGTTCTGTTACCCAGAATCCTTTGCAAACCTCAAAATGTGGCTAAAAAAACACTTTTTCCTCACATTTCGGTGACAGAAAGTTCTGGAATCTGAGAGGAGCTACAAATTCCCTTCCACCCAGCGTTCCACCAAGTCTCCTGATAAAAATGGTACCTCACTTGTGTTGGTAGGCCTAGTGCCCGCGACAGGAAATGCCCCAAAACACCAAGTGGTCACATCACATTTTCTCAAAGAAAACAGAGGTGTTTTTTGCAAAGTGCCTACCTGTGGATTTTGGCCTCTAGCTCAGCCGCCACCTAGGGAAACCTACCAAACCTGTGCATTTTTGAAAACTAGAGACCTAGGGAAATCCAAAACAGGGTCACTTGTTGAGCTCTCACCAGGTTCTGTTACCCAGAATCCTTTGCAAACCTCAAAATGTGGCTAAAAAAACACTTTTTCCTCACATTTCGGTGACAGAAAGTTCTGGAAGCTGAGAGGAGCTACAAATTTCCTTCCACCCAGCGTTCCCCCAAGTCTCCTGATAAAAATGGTACCTCACTTGCGTGGGTAAGCCTAGTGCCCGCGACAGGAAATGCCCCAAAACAAAAAGTGGACACATCACATTTTCTCAAAGAAAACAGAGGTGTTTTTTGCAAAGTGCCTACCTGTGGATTTTGGCCTCTAGCTCAGCCGCCACCTAGGGAAACGTACCAAACCTGTGCATTTGTTAACACTAGAGACCTAGGGGAATCCAAGATGGGGTGACTTGTGAGGCTCTCACCAGGTTCTGTTACCCAGAATCCTTTGCAAACCTCAAAATGTGGCTAAAAAAATAAGTTTTCCTCACATTTCGGTGACAGAAAGTTCTGGAATCTGAGAGGAGCCCCAAATTTCCTTCCACACAGCATTACCCCAAGTCTCCCGATAAAAATGGTACCTCACTTGTGTGGGTAGGCCTAGTGCCCGCTACAGGAAATGCTTCAAAACACAAAGTGGACACATCACATTTTCTCAAAGAAAACAGAGGTGTTTTTTGCAAAGTGCCTACCTGTGGATTTTGGCCTCTAGCTCAGCCACCACCTAGGGAAACGTACCAAACCTGTGCAATTTTTTAACACTACAGACCTAGGGGAATCCAAGATGGGGTGACTTGTGAGGCTCTCACCAGGTTCTGTTACCCAGAATCCTTTGCAAACCTCAAAATGTGGCTAAAAAAACACTTTTTCCTCACATTTCGGTGACAGAAAGTTCTGGAATCTGAGAGGAGCTACAAATTCCCTTCCACCCAGCGTTCCCCCAAGTCTCCTGATAAAAATGGTACCTCACTTGTGTTGGTAGGCCTAGTGCCCGCGACAGGAAATGCCCCAAAACACCAAGTGGTCACATCACATTTTCTCAAAGAAAACAGAGGTGTTTTTTGCAAAGTGCCTACCTGTGGATTTTGGCCTCTAGCTCAGCCGCCACCTAGGGAAACCTACCAAACCTGTGCATTTTTGAAAACTAGAGACCTAGGGAAATCCAAAACAGGGTAACTTGTTGAGCTCTTACCAGGTTCTGTTACCCAGAATCCTTTGCAAACCTAAAATGTGGCTAAAAAAACACTTTTTCCTCACATTTCGGTGACAGAAAGTTCTGGAAGCTGAGAGGAGCTACAAATTTCTTTCCACCCAGCGTTCCCCCAAGTCTCCTGATAAAAATGGTACCTCACTTGTGTGGGTAGGCCTAGTGCCCGCGACAGGAAATGCCCCAAAACACAAAGTGGACACATCACATTTTCTCAAAGAAAACAGAGGTGTTTTTTGCAAAGTGCCTACCTGTGGATTTTGGCCTCTAGCTCAGCCGCCACCTAGGGAAACCTACCAAACCTGTGCATTTTTGAAAACTAGAGACCTATGGAAATCCAAAACAGGGTGACTTGTTGGGCTCTCACTAGGTTCTGTTACCCAGAATCCTTTGCAAACCTCAAAATGTGGCTAAAAAAACACTTTTTCGACACATTTCGGCAGCAGAAAGTTCTGGAAGCTGAGAGGAGGTACAAATTTCCTTCCACCCAGCGTTCCCCCAAGTCTCCTGATAAAAATGGTACCTCACTTGTGTGGGTAGGCCTCGTGCCCGCGACAGGAAATGCCTCAAAACACAAAGTGGACACATCACATTTTCTCAAAGAAAACAGGTGTTTTTTGCAAAGTGCCTACCTGTGGATTTTGGCCTCTAGCTCAGCCGCCACCTAGGGATACGTACCAAACCTGTGCATTTCTGAAAACTAGAGACATAGGGGAATCCAAGATGGGGTGGCTTGTGGGGCTCTCACCAGGTTCTGGTACCCAGAATCCTTTGCAAACCTCAAAATGTGGCTAAAAAACACTTTTTCCTCACATTTCGGTGACAGAAAGTTCTGGAATCTGAGAGTAGCCACAAATTTCCTTCCACCCAGCGTTCCCCCAAGTCTCCTGATAAAAATGGTACCTCACTTGTGTCGGTAGGCCTAGTGCCCGCGACAGGAAATGCCCCAAAACACAAAGTGGACACATCACATTTTCTCAAAGAAAACAGAGGTGTTTTTTGCAAAGTGCCTACCTGTGGATTTTGGCCTCTAGCTCAGCCGCCACCTATGGAAACCTACCAAACCTGTGCATTGTTTAACACTACAGACCTAGGGGAATCCAAGAAGGGGTGACTTGTGAGGCTCTCACCAGGTTCTATTACCCAGAATCCTTTGCAAACCTCAAAATGTGGCTAAAAAAACACTTTTTCCTCACATTTCGGTGACAGAAAGTTCTGGATTCTGAGAGGAGCTACAAATGTCCTTCCACCTAGCGTTCCCCCAAGTCTCTTGATAAAAATGGTACCTCACTTGTCTCGGTAGACCTAGTGCCCGCAACAGGAAATGCCCCAAATTTAAGTGGACACATCACATTTTCTCAAAGAAAACAGAGGTGTTTTTTGCAAAGTGCCTACCTGTGGATTTTGGCCTCTAGCTCAGCCGCCACCCAGGGAAACCTACCAAACCTGTGCATTTTTGAAAACTAGAGACCTAGGGAAATCCAAAACAGGGTCACTTGTTGGGCTCTCACTAGGTTCTGTTACCCAGAATCCTTTCCAAACCTCAAAATGTGGCTAAAAAAACACTTTTTCCTCACATTTCGGTGACAGAAAGTTCTGGAAGCTGAGAGGAGCTACACATTTCCTTCTACCCAGCGCTCCCCCAAGTCTCCTGATAAAAATGGTACCTCACTTGTGTGGGTTGGCCTAGTGCCCGCGACAGGAAATTCCCCAAAACACAAAGTGGCCACATCACATTTTCTCAAAGAAAACAGAGGTGTTTTTTGCAAAGTGCCTACCTGTGGATTTTGGCCTCTAGCTCAGCCGCCACCTAGGGAAACCTACCAAACCTGTGCATTTTTGAAAACTAGAGACCTAGGGAAATCCAAAACAGGGTGACTTGTTGGGCTCTCACCAGGTTCTGTTACCCAGAATCCTTTGCAAACCTCAAAATGTGGCTAAAAAAACAATTTTTCCTCACATTTCGGTGACAGAAAGTTCTGGAATCTGAGAGGAGCCCCAAATTTCCTTCCACCCAGCATTACCCCAAGTCTCCCGATAAAAATGGTACCTCACTTCTGTGGGTAGGCCTAGTGCCCGCTACAGGAAATGCCCCAAAACACAAAGTGGACACATCACATTTTCTCAAAGAAAACAGAGGTGTTTTTTGCAAAGTGCCTACCTGTGGATTTTGGCCTCTAGGTCAGCCACCACCTACGGAAACGTACCAAACCTGTGCAATTTTTTAACACTACAGACCTATGGGAATCCAAGATGGGGTGACTTGTGAGGCTCTCACCAGGTTCTGTTACCCAGAATCCTTTGCAAACCTCAAAATGTGGCTAAAAAAACACTTTTTCCTCACATTTCGGTGACAGAAAGTTCTGGAATCTGAGAGGAGCTACAAATTCCCTTCCACCCAGCGTTCCCCCAAGTCTCCTGATAAAAATGGTACCACACTTGTGTTGGTAGGCCTAGTGCCCGCGACAGGAAATGCCCCAAAACACCAAGTGGACACATCACATTTTCTCAAAGAAAACAGAGGTGTTTTTTGCAAAGTGCCTACCTGTGGATTTTGGCCTCTAGCTCAGCCGCCACCTAGGGAAACCTACCAAACCTGTGCATTTATTAAAACTAGAGACCTAGGGAAATCCAAAACAGGGTCACTTGTTGAGCTCTCACCAGGTTCTGTTACCCAGAATCCTTTGCAAACCTCAAAATGTGGCTAAAAAAACACTTTTTCCACACATTTCGGCGACAGAAAGTTCTGGAAGCTGAGAGGAGCTACAAATTTCCTTCCACCCAGCGTTCCCCCAAGTCTCCTGATAAAAATGGTACCTCACTTGCGTGGGTAGGCCCAGTGGCCGCGACAGGAAATGCCCCAAAACAAAAAGTGGACACATCACATTTTCTCAAAGAAAACAGAGGTGTTTTTTGCAAAGTGCCTACCTGTGGATTTTGGCCTCTAGCTCAGCCGCCACCTAGGGAAACGTACCAAACCTGTGCATTTTTTTAACCCTACAGACCTAGGGGAATCCAAGATGGGGTGACTTGTGAGGCTCTCACCAGGTTCTGTTACCCAGAATCCTTTGCAAACCTCAAAATGTGGCTAAAAAAACAATTTTCCTCACATTTCGGTGACAGAAAGTTCTGGAATCTGAGACGAGCCCCAGATTTCCTTCCACCCAGCATTACCCCAAGTCTCCCGATAAAAATGGTACCTCACTTGTGTGGGTAGGCCTAGTGCCCGCTACAGGAAATGCTTCAAAACACACAGTGGACACATCACATTTTCTCAAAGAAAACAGAGGTGTTTTTTGCAAAGTGCCTACCTGTGGATTTTGGCCTCTAGCTCAGCCACCACCTAGGGAAACGTACCAAACCTGTGCATTTTTTTAACCCTACATACCTAGGGGAATCCAAGATGGGGTGACTTGTGAGGCTCTCACCAGGTTCTGTTACCCAGAATCCTTTGCAAACCTCAAAATGTGGCTAAAAAAACACTTTTTCCTCACATTTCGGTGACAGAAAGTTCTGGAATCTGAGAGGAGCTACAAATTCCCTTCCACCCAGCGTTCCCCCAAGTCTCCTGATAAAAATGGTACCTCACTTGTGTTGGTAGGCCTAGTGCCCGCGACAGGAAATGCCCCAAAACACCAAGTGGACACATCACATTTTCTCAAAGAAAACAGAGGTGTTTTTTGCAAAGTGCCTACCTGTGGATTTTGGCCTCTAGCTCAGCTGCCACCCAGGGAAACCTACCAAACCTGTGCATTTTTGAAAACTAGAGACCTAGGGAAATCCAAAACAGGGTCACTTGTTGAGCTCTCACCAGGTTCTGTTACCCAGAATCCTTTGCAAACCTCAAAATGTGGCTAAAAAAACACTTTTTCCTCACATTTCGGTGACAGAAAGTTCTGGTACCTGAGAGGAGCTACAAATTTCTTTCCACCCAGCGTTCCCCCAAGTCTCCTGATAAAAATGGTACCTCACTTGTGTGGGTAGGCCTAGTGCCCGCGACAGGAAATGCCCCAAAACACAAAGTGGACACATCACATTTTCTCAAAGAAAACAGAGGTGTTTTTTGCAAAGTGCCTACCTGTGGATTTTGGCCTCTAGCTCAGCCGCCACCCAGGGAAACCTACCAAACCTGTGCATTTTTGAAAACTAGAGACCTAGGGAAATCCAAAACAGGGTCACTTGTTGAGCTCTCACCAGGTTCTGTTACCCAGAATCCTTTGCAAACCTCAAAATGTGGCTAAAAAAACACTTTTTCCTCACATTTCGGTGACAGAAAGTTCTGGAAGCTGAGAGGAGCTACACATTTCTTTCCACCCAGCGTTCCCCCAAGTCTCCTGATAAAAATGGTACCTCACTTGTGTGGGTAGGCCTAGTGCCCGCGAGAGGAAATGCCCCAAAACACCAAGTGGACACATCACATTTTCTCAAAGAAAACAGAGGTGTTTTTTGCAAAGTGCCTACCTGTGGATTTTGGCCTCTAGCTCAGCTGCCACCCAGGGAAACCTACCAAACCTGTGCATTTTTGAAAACTAGAGACCTAGGGAAATCCAAAACAGGGTCACTTGTTGAGCTCTCACCAGGTTCTGTTACCCAGAATCCTTTGCAAACCTCAAAATGTGGCTAAAAAAACACTTTTTCCTCACATTTCGGTGACAGAAAGTTCTGGAAGCTGAGAGGAGCTACAAATTTCTTTCCACCCAGCGTTCCCCCAAGTCTCCTGATAAAAATGGTACCTCACTTGTGTGGGTAGGCCTAGTGCCCGCGACAGGAAATGCCCCAAAACACAAAGTGGACACATCACATTTTCTCAAAGAAAACAGAGGTGTTTTTTGCAAAGTGCCTACCTGTGGATTTTGGCCTCTAGCTCAGCCGCCACCCAGGGAAACCTACCAAACCTGTGCATTTTTGAAAACTAGAGACCTAGGGAAATCCAAAACAGGGTCACTTGTTGAGCTCTCACCAGGTTCAGTTACCCAGAATCCTTTGCAAACCTCAAAATGTGGCTAAGAAAACACTTTTTCCTCACATTTCGGTGACAGAAAGTTCTGGAAGCTGAGAGGAGCTACAAATTTCTTTCCACCCAGCGTTCCCCCAAGTCTCCTGATAAAAATGGTACCTCACTTGTGTGGGTAGGCCTAGTGCCCGCGAGAGGAAATGCCCCAAAACACAAAGTGGACACATCACATTTTCTCAAAGAAAACAGAGGTGTTTTTTGCAAAGTGCTTACCTGTGGATTTTGGCCTCTAGCTCAGCCGCCACCTAGGGAAACCTACCAAACCTGTGCATTTTTTAAAACTAGAGACCTAGGGAAATCCAAAACAGGGTCACTTGTTGAGCTCTCACCAGGTTCTGTTACCCAGAATCCTTTGCAAACCTCAAAATATGGCTAAAAAAACACTTTTTCCTCACATTTCGGTGACAGAAAGTTCTGGAAGCTGAGAGGAGCTACAAATTTCTTTCCACCCAGCGTTCCCCCAAGTCTCCTGATAAAAATGGTACCTCACTTGTGTGGGTAGGCCTAGTGCCCGCGACAGGAAATGCCCCAAAACACAAAGTGGACACATCACATTTTCTCAAAGAAAACAGAGGTGTTTTTTGCAAAGTGCCTACCTGTGGATTTTGGCCTCTAGCTCAGCCGCCACCTAGGGAAACGTACCAAACCTGTGCATTTTTTTAACCCTACAGACCTAGGGGAATCCAAGATGGGGTGACTTGTGAGGCTCTCACCAGGTTCTGTTACCCAGAATCCTTTGCAAACCTCAAAATGTGGCTAAAAAAACAATTTTCCTCACATTTCGGTGACAGAAAGTTCTGGAATCTGAGAGGAGCCCCAGATTTCCTTCCACCAAGCATTACCCCAAGTCTCCCGATAAAAATGGTACCTCACTTGTGTGGGTAGGCCTAGTGCCCGCTACAGGAAATACTTCAAAACACAAAGTGGACACATCACATTTTATCAAAGAAAACAGAGGTGTTTTTTGCAAAGTGCCTACCTGTGGATTTTGGCCTCTAGCTCAGCCGCCACCTAGGGAAACGTACCAAACCTGTGCATTTTTTTAACCCTACAGACCTAGGGGAATCCAAGATGGGGTGACTTGTGAGGCTCTCACCAGGTTCTGTTACCCAGAATCCTTTGCAAACCTCAAAATGTGGCTAAAAAAACAATTTTCCTCACATTTCGGTGACAGAAAGTTCTGGAATCTGAGAGGAGCCCCAGATTTCCTTCCACCCAGCATTACCCCAAGTCTCCCGATAAAAATGGTACCTCACTTGTGTGGGTAGGCCTAGTGCCCGCTACAGGAAATACTTCAAAACACAAAGTGGACACATCACATTTTCTCAAAGAAAACAGAGGTGTTTTTTGCAAAGTGCCTACCTGTGGATTTTGGCCTCTAGCTCAGCCACCACCTAGGGAAACGTACCAAACCTGTGCATTTTTTTAACCCTACAGACCTAGGGGAATCCAAGATGGGGTGACTTGTGAGGCTCTCACCAGGTTCTGTTACCCAGAATCCTTTGCAAACCTCACAATGTGGCTAAAAAAACACTTTTTCCTCACATTTCGGTGACAGAAAGTTCTGGAATCTGAGAGGAGCCCCAGATTTCCTTCCACCCAGCATTACCCCAAGTCTCCCGATAAAAATGGTACCTCACTTGTGTGGGTAAGCCTAGTGCCCGCTACAGGAAATGCTTCAAAACACAAAGTGGACACATCACATTTTCTCAAAGAAAACAGAGGTGTTTTTTGCAAAGTGCCTACCTGTGGATTTGGGCCTCTAGCTCAGCCGCCACCTATTGAAACCTACCAAACCTGTGCATTGTTTAACACTACAGACCTAGGGGAATCCAAGAAGGGGTGACTTGTGAGGCTCTCACCAGGTTCTATTACCCAGAATCCTTTGCAAACCTCAAAATGTGGCTAAAAAAACACTTTTTCCTCACATTTCGGTGACAGAAAGTTCTGGAATCTGAGAGGAGCTACAAATGTCCTTCCACCTAGCGTTCCCCCAAGTCTCTTGATAAAAATGGTACCTCACTTGTCTCGGTAGGCCTAGTGCCCGCAACAGGAAATGCCCCAAATTTAAGTGGACACATCACATTTTCTCAAAGAAAACAGAGGTGTTTTTTGCAAAGTGCCTACCTGTGGATTTTGGCCTCTAGCTCAGCCGCCACCTAGGGAAACCTACCAAACCTGTGCATTTTTGAAAACTAGAGACCTAGGGAAATCCAAAACAGGGTCACTTGTTGGGCTCTCACTAGGTTCTGTTACCCAGAATCATTTGCAAACCTCAAAATGTGGCTAAAAAAACACTTTTTCCTCACATTTCGGTGACAGAAAGTTCTGGAAGCTGAGAGGAGCTACACATTTCCTTCTACCCAGCGCTCCCCCAAGTCTCCTGATAAAAATGGTACCTCACTTGTGTGGGTAGGCCTAGTGCCCGCGACAGGAAATTCCCCAAAACACAAAGTGGACACATCACATTTTCTCAAAGAAAACAGGTGTTTTTTGCAAAGTGCCTACCTGTGGATTTTGGCCTCTAGCTCAGCCGCCACCTACGGAAACCTACCAAACCTGTGCATTTATGAAAACTAGAGACCTAGGGAAATCCAAAACAGGGTCACTTGTTGGGCTCTCACTAGGTTCTGTTACCCAGAATCCTTTGCAAACCTCAAAATGTGGCTAAAAAAACACTTTTTCCACACATTTCGGCGACAGAAAGTTCTGGAAGCTGAGAGGAGGTACAAATTTCCTTCCACCCAGCGTTCCCCCAAGTCTCCTGATACAAATGGTACCTCACTTGTGTGGGTAGGCCTAGTGCCCACGACAAGAAATGCCCCCAAAACACAAAGTGGACACATCACATTTTCTCAAAGAAAACAGAGGTGTTTTTTGCAAAGTGCCTACCTGTGGATTTTGGCCTCTAGCTCAGCCGCCACCTAGGGAAACGTACCAAACCTGTGCATTTGTTAACACTAGAGACCTAGGGGAATCCAAGATGGGGTGACTTGTGAGGCTCTCACCAGGTTCTGTTACCCAGAATCCTTTGCAAACCTCAAAATGTGGCTAAAAAAAAAAAATTCCTCACATTTCGGTGACAGAAAGTTCTGGAATCTGAGAGGAGCCCCGAATTTCCTTCCACCCAGCATTACCCCAAGTCTCCCGATAAAAATGGTACCTCACTTGTGTGGGTAGGCCTAGTGCCCGCTACAGGAAATGCCCCAAAACACAAAGTGGACACATCACATTTTCTCAAAGAAAACAGAGGTGTTTTTTGCAAAGTGCCTACCTGTGGATTTTGGCCTCTAGCTCAGCCACCACCTAGGGAAACGTACCAAACCTGTGCATTTTTTTAACACTACAGACCTAGGGGAATCCAAGATGGGGTGACTTGTGAGGCTCTCACCAGGTTCTGTTACCCAGAATCCTTTGCAAACCTCAAAATGTGGCTAAAAAAACACTTTTTCCTCACATTTCGGTGACAGAAAGTTCTGGAATCTGAGAGGAGCTACAAATTCCCTTCCACCCAGCGTTCCCCCAAGTCTCCTGATAAAAATGGTACCTCACTTGTGTTGGTAGGCCTAGTGCCCGCGACAGGAAATGCCCCAAAACACCAAGTGGACACATCACATTTTCTCAAAGAAAACAGAGGTGTTTTTTGCAAAGTGCCTACCTGTGGATTTTGGCCTCTAGCTCAGCCGCCACCTAGGGAAACCTACCAAACCTGTGCATTTTTGAAAACTAGAGACCTAGGGAAATCCAAAACAGGGTCACTTGTTGAGCTCTCACCAGGTTCTGTTACCCAGAATCCTTTGCAAACCTCAAAATGTGGCTAAAAAAACACTTTTTCCTCACATTTCGGTGACAGAAAGTTCTGGAAGCTGAGAGGAGCTACAAATTTCCTTCCACCCAGCGTTCCCACAAGTCTCCTGATCAAAATGGTACCTCACTTGCGTGGGTAGGCCTAGTGCCCGCGACAGGAAATGCCCCAAAACAAAAAGTGGACACATCACATTTTCTCAAAGAAAACAGAGGTGTTTTTTGCAAAGTGCCTACCTGTGGATTTTGGCCTCTAGCTCAGCCGCCACCTAGGGAAACGTACCAAACCTGTGCATTTGTTAACACTAGAGACCTAGGGGAATCCAAGATGGGGTGACTTGTGAGGCTCTCACCAGGTTCTGTTACCCAGAATCCTCTGCAAACCTCAAAATGTGGCTAAAAAAACACTTTTTCCTCACATTTCGGTGACAGAAAGTTCTGGAATCTGAGAGGAGCCACAAATTTCCTTCCACCCAGCGTTCCCCCAAGTCTCCTGATAAAAATGGTACCTCACTTGTGTCGGTAGGCCTAGTGCCCGCGACAGGAAATGCCCCAAAACACAAAGTGGACACATCACATTTTCTCAAAGAAAACAGAGGTGTTTTTTGCAAAGTGCCTACCTGTGGATTTTGGCCTCTAGCTCAGCCGCCACCTAGGGAAACGTACCAAACCTGTGCATTTTTTTAACCCTACAGACCTAGGGGAATCCAAGATGGGGTGACTTGTGAGGCTCTCACCAGGTTCTGTTACCCAGAATCCTTTGCAAACCTCAAAATGTGGCTAAAAAAACAATTTTCCTCACATTTCGGTGACAGAAAGTTCTGGAATCTGAGAGGAGCCCCAGATTTCCTTCCACCCAGCATTACCCCAAGTCTCCCGATAAAAATGGTACCTCACTTGTGTGGGTAGGCCTAGTGCCCGCTACAGGAAATACTTCAAAACACAAAGTGGACACATCACATTTTATCAAAGAAAACAGAGGTGTTTTTTGCAAAGTGCCTACCTGTGGATTTTGGCCTCTAGCTCAGCCGCCACCTAGGGAAACGTACCAAACCTGTGCATTTTTTTAACCCTACAGACCTAGGGGAATCCAAGATGGGGTGACTTGTGAGGCTCTCACCAGGTTCTGTTACCCAGAATCCTTTGCAAACCTCAAAATGTGGCTAAAAAAACAATTTTCCTCACATTTCGGTGACAGAAAGTTCTGGAATCTGAGAGGAGCCCCAGATTTCCTTCCACCCAGCATTACCCCAAGTCTCCTGATAAAAATGGTACCTCACTTGTGTGGGTAGGCCTAGTGCCCGCTACAGGAAATACTTCAAAACACAAAGTGGACACATCACATTTTCTCAAAGAAAACAGAGGTGTTTTTTGCAAAGTGCCTACCTGTGGATTTTGGCCTCTAGCTCAGCCACCACCTAGGGAAACGTACCAAACCTGTGCATTTTTTTAACCCTACAGACCTAGGGGAATCCAAGATGGGGTGACTTGTGAGGCTCTCACCAGGTTCTGTTACCCAGAATCCTTTGCAAACCTCACAATGTGGATAAAAAAACACTTTTTCCTCACATTTCGGTGACAGAAAGTTCTGGAATCTGAGAGGAGCCCCAGATTTCCTTCCACCCAGCATTACCCCAAGTCTCCCGATAAAAATGGTACCTCACTTGTGTGGGTAAGCCTAGTGCCCGCTACAGGAAATGCTTCAAAACACAAAGTGGACACATCACATTTTCTCAAAGAAAACAGAGGTGTTTTTTGCAAAGTGCCTACCTGTGGATTTGGGCCTCTAGCTCAGCCGCCACCTATGGAAACCTACCAAACCTGTGCATTGTTTAACACTACAGACCTAGGGGAATCCAAGAAGGGGTGACTTGTGAGGCTCTCACCAGGTTCTATTACCCAGAATCCTTTGCAAACCTCAAAATGTGGCTAAAAAAACACTTTTTCCTCACATTTCGGTGACAGAAAGTTCTGGAATCTGAGAGGAGCTACAAATGTCCTTCCACCTAGCGTTCCCCCAAGTCTCTTGATAAAAATGGTACCTCACTTGTCTCGGTAGGCCTAGTGCCCGCAACAGGAAATGCCCCAAATTTAAGTGGACACATCACATTTTCTCAAAGAAAACAGAGGTGTTTTTTGCAAAGTGCCTACCTGTGGATTTTGGCCTCTAGCTCAGCCGCCACCTAGGGAAACCTACCAAACCTGTGCATTTTTGAAAACTAGAGACCTAGGGAAATCCAAAACAGGGTCACTTGTTGGGCTCTCACTAGGTTCTGTTACCCAGAATCATTTGCAAACCTCAAAATGTGGCTAAAAAAACACTTTTTCCTCACATTTCGGTGACAGAAAGTTCTGGAAGCTGAGAGGAGCTACACATTTCCTTCTACCCAGCGCTCCCCCAAGTCTCCTGATAAAAATGGTACCTCACTTGTGTGGGTAGGCCTAGTGCCCGCGACAGGAAATTCCCCAAAACACAAAGTGGACACATCACATTTTCTCAAAGAAAACAAGTGTTTTTTGCAAAGTGCCTACCTGTGGATTTTGGCCTCTAGCTCAGCCGCCACCTACGGAAACCTACCAAACCTGTGCATTTTTGAAAACTAGAGACCTAGGGAAATCCAAAACAGGGTCACTTGTTGGGCTCTCACTAGGTTCTGTTACCCAGAATCCTTTGCAAACCTCAAAATGTGGCTAAAAAAACACTTTTTCCACACATTTCGGCGACAGAAAGTTCTGGAAGCTGAGAGGAGGTACAAATTTCCTTCCACCCAGCGTTCCCCCAAGTCTCCTGATACAAATGGTACCTCACTTGTGTGGGTAGGCCTAGTGCCCACGACAGGAAATGCCCCAAAACACAAAGTGGACACATCACATTTTCTCAAAGAAAACAGAGGTGTTTTTTGCAAAGTGCCTACCTGTGGATTTTGGCCTCTAGCTCAGCCGCCACCTAGGGAAACGTACCAAACCTGTGCATTTGTTAACACTAGAGACCTAGGGGAATCCAAGATGGGGTGACTTGTGAGGCTCTCACCAGGTTCTGTTACCCAGAATCCTTTGCAAACCTCAAAATGTGGCTAAAAAAAAAATGTTTCCTCACATTTCGGTGACAGAAAGTTCTGGAATCTGAGAGGAGCCCCGAATTTCCTTCCACCCAGCATTACCCCAAGTCTCCCGATAAAAATGGTACCTCACTTGTGTGGGTAGGCCTAGTGCCCGCTACAGGAAATGCCCCAAAACACAAAGTGGACACATCACATTTTCTCAAAGAAAACAGAGGTGTTTTTTGCAAAGTGCCTACCTGTGGATTTTGGCCTCTAGCTCAGCCACCACCTAGGGAAACGTACCAAACCTGTGCATTTTTTTAACACTACAGACCTAGGGGAATCCAAGATGGGGTGACTTGTGAGGCTCTCACCAGGTTCTGTTACCCAGAATCCTTTGCAAACCTCAAAATGTGGCTAAAAAAACACTTTTTCCTCACATTTCGGTGACAGAAAGTTCTGGAATCTGAGAGGAGCTACAAATTCCCTTCCACCCAGCGTTCCCCCAAGTCTCCTGATAAAAATGGTACCTCACTTGTGTTGGTAGGCCTAGTGCCCGCGACAGGAAATGCCCCAAAACACCAAGTGGACACATCACATTTTCTCAAAGAAAACAGAGGTGTTTTTTGCAAAGTGCCTACCTGTGGATTTTGGCCTCTAGCTCAGCCGCCACCTAGGGAAACCTACCAAACCTGTGCATTTTTGAAAACTAGAGACCTAGGGAAATCCAAAACAGGGTCACATGTTGAGCTCTCACCAGGTTCTGTTACCCAGAATCCTTTGCAAACCTCAAAATGTGGCTAAAAAAACACTTTTTCCTCACATTTCGGTGACAGAAAGTTCTGGAAGCTGAGAGGAGCTACAAATTTCCTTCCACCCAGCGTTCCCCCAAGTCTCCTGATAAAAATGGTACCTCACTTGCGTGGGTAGGCCTAGTGCCCGCGACAGGAAATGCCCCAAAACAAAAAGTGGACACATCACATTTTCTCAAAGAAAACAGAGGTGTTTTTTGCAAAGTGCCTACCTGTGGATTTTGGCCTCTAGCTCAGCCGCCACCTAGGGAAACGTACCAAACCTGTGCATTTGTTAACACTAGAGACCTAGGGGAATCCAAGATGGGGTGACTTGTGAGGCTCTCACCAGGTTCTGTTACCCAGAATCCTCTGCAAACCTCAAAATGTGGCTAAAAAAACACTTTTTCCTCACATTTCGGTGACAGAAAGTTCTGGAATCTGAGAGGAGCCACAAATTTCCTTCCACCCAGCGTTCCCCCAAGTCTCCTGATAAAAATGGTACCTCACTTGTGTCGGTAGGCCTAGTGCCCGCGACAGGAAATGCCCCAAAACACAAAGTGGACACATCACATTTTCTCAAAGAAAACAGAGGTGATTTTTGCAAAGTGCCTACCTGTGGATTTTGGCCTCTAGCTCAGCCGCCACCTATGGAAACCTACCAAACCTGTGCATTGTTTAACACTACAGACCTAGGGGAATCCAAGAAGGGGTGACTTGTGAGGCTCACACCAGGTTCTATTACCCAGAATCCTTTGCAAACCTCAAAATGTGGCTAAAAAAACACTTTTTCCTCACATTTCGGTGACAGAAAGTTCTGGAATCTGAGAGGAGCTACAAATGTCCTTCCACCTAGCGTTCCCCCAAGTCTCTTGATAAAAATGGTACCTCACTTGTCTCGGTAGACCTAGTGCCCGCAACAGGAAATGCCCCAAATTTAAGTGGACACATCACATTTTCTCAAAGAAAACAGAGGTGTTTTTTGCAAAGTGCCTACCTGTGGATTTTGGCCTCTAGCTCAGCCGCCACCCAGGGAAACCTACCAAACCTGTGCATTTTTGAAAACTAGAGACCTAGGGAAATCCAAAACAGGGTCACTTGTTGGGCTCTCACTAGGTTCTGTTACCCAGAATCCTTTGCAAACCTCAAAATGTGGCTAAAAAAACACTTTTCCCTCACATTTCGGTGACAGAAAGTTCTGGAAGCTGAGAGGAGCTACACATTTCCTTCTACCCAGCGCTCCCCCAAGTCTCCTGATAAAAATGGTACCTCACTTGTGTGGGTTGGCCTAGTGCCCGCGACAGGAAATTCCCCAAAACACAAAGTGGACACATCACATTTTCTCAAAGAAAACAGAGGTGTTTTTTGCAAAGTGCCTACCTGTGGATTTTGGCCTCTAGCTCAGCCGCCACCTAGGGAAACCTACCAAACCTGTGCATTTTTGAAAACTAGAGACCTAGGGAAATCCAAAACAGGGTCACTTGTTGGGCTCTCACTAGGTTCTGTTACCCAGAATCCTTTGCAAACCTCAAAATGTGGCTAAAAAAACACTTTTTCCACACATTTCGGCGACAGAAAGTTCTGGAAGCTGAGAGGAGGTACAAATTTCCTTCTACCCAGCGTTCCCCCAAGTCTCCTGATTCAAATGGTACCTCACTTGTGTGGGTAGGCCTAGTGCCCACGACAGGAAATGCCCCAAAACACAAAGTGGACACATCACATTTTCTCAAAGAAAACAGAGGTGTTTTTTGCAAAGTGCCTACCTGTGGATTTTGGCCTCTAGCTCAGCCGCCACCTAGGGAAACGTACCAAACCTGTGCATTTGTTAACACTAGAGACCTAGGGGAATCCAAGATGGGGTGACTTGTGAGGCTCTCACCAGGTTCTGTTACCCAGAATCCTTTGCAAACCTCAAAATGTGGCTAAAAAAACTATTTTTCCTCACATTTCGGTGACAGAAAGTTCTGGAATCTGAGAGGAGCCCCAAATTTCCTTACACCCAGCATTACCCCAAGTCTCCCGATAAAAATGGTACCTCACTTGTGTGGGTAGGCCTAGTGCCCGCTACAGGAAATGCCCCAAAACACAAAGTGGACACATCACATTTTCTCAAAGAAAACAGAGGTGTTTTTTGCAAAGTGCCTACCTGTGGATTTTGGCCTCTAGGTCAGCCACCACCTAGGGAAACGTACCAAACCTGTGCAATTTTTTAACACTACAGACCTAGGGGAATCCAAGATGGGGTGACTTGTGAGGCTCTCACCAGGTTCTGTTACCCAGAATCCTTTGCAAACCTCAAAATGTGGCTAAAAAAACACTTTTTCCTCACATTTCGGTGACAGAAAGTTCTGGAATCTAAGAGGAGCTACAAATTTGTTTCCACCCAGCGTTCCCCCAAGTCTCCTGATAAAAATGGTACCTCACTTGTGTTGGTAGGCCTAGTGCCCGCGACAGGAAATGCCCCAAAACACCAAGTGGACACATCACATTTTCTCAAAGAAAACAGAGGTGTTTTTTGCAAAGTGCCTACCTGTGGATTTTGGCCTCTAGCTCAGCCGCCACCTAGGGAAACCTACCAAACCTGTGCATTTTTGAAAACTAGGGACCTAGGGAAATCCAAAACAGGGTCACTTGTTGAGCTCTCACCAGGTTCTGTTACCCAGAATCCTTTGCAAACCTCAAAATGTGGCTAAAAAAACACTTTTTCCTCACATTTCGGTGACAGAAAGTTCTGGAAGCTGAGAGGAGCTACAAATTTCCTTCCACCCAGCGTTCCCCCAAGTCTCCTGATAAAAATGGTACCTCACTTGCGTGGGTAGGCCTAGTGCCCGCGACAGGAAATGCCCCAAAACAAAAAGTGGACACATCACATTTTCTCAAAGAAAACAGAGGTGTTTTTTGCAAAGTGCCTACCTGTGGATTTTGGCCTCTAGCTCAGCTGCCACCTAGGGAAACGTACCAAACCTGTGCATTTGTTAACACTAGAGACCTAGGGGAATCCAAGATGGGGTGACTTGTGAGGCTCTCACCAGGTTCTGTTACCCAGAATCCTCTGCAAACCTCAAAATGTGGCTAAAAAAACACTTTTTCCTCACATTTCGGTGACAGAAAGTTCTGGAATCTGAGAGGAGCCACAAATTTCCTTCCACCCAGCGTTCCCCCAAGTCTCCTGATAAAAATGGTACCTCACTTGTGTCGGTCGGCCTAGTGCCCGCGACAGGAAATGCCCCAAAACACAAAGTGGACACATCACATTTTCTCAAAGAAAACAGAGGTGTTTTTTGCAAAGTGCCTACCTGTGGATTTTGGCCTCTAGCTCAGCCGCCACCTATGGAAACCTACCAAACCTGTGCATTGTTTAACACTACAGACCTAGGGGAATCCAAGAAGGGGTGACTTGTGAGGCTCTCACCAGGTTCTATTACCCAGAATCCTTTGCAAACCTCAAAATGTGGCTAAAAAAACACTTTTTCCTCACATTTCGGTGACAGAAAGTTCTGGAATCTGAGAGGAGCTACAAATGTCCTTCCACCTAGCGTTCCCCCAAGTCTCTTGATAAAAATGGTACCTCACTTGTGTGGGTTGGCCTAGTGCCCGCGACAGGAAATGCCCCAAATTTAAGTGGACACATCACATTTTCTCAAAGAAAACAGAGGTGTTTTTTGCAAAGTGCCTTCCTGTGGATTTTGGCCTGTAGCTCAGCCGCCACCCAGGGAAACCTACCAAACCTGTGCATTTTTGAAAACTAGAGACCTAGGGAAATCCAAAACAGGGTCACTTGTTGGGCTCTCACTAGGTTCTGTTACCCAGAATCCTTTGCAAATCTCAAAATGTGGCTAAAAAAACACTTTTTCCTCACATTTCGGTGACAGAAAGTTCTGGAAGCTGAGAGGAGCTACACATTTCCTTCTACCCAGCGCTCCCCCAAGTCTCCTGATAAAAATGGTACCTCACTTGTGTGGGTTGGCCTAGTGCCCGCGACAGGAAATTCCCCAAAACACAAAGTGGACACATCACATTTTCTCAAAGAAAACAGAGGTGTTTTTTGCAAAGTGCCTACCTGTGGATTTTGGCCTCTAGCTCAGCCGCCACCTAGGGAAACCTACCAAACCTGTGCATTTTTGAAAACTAGAGACCTAGGGAAATCCAAAACAGGGTCACTTGTTGGGCTCTCACTAGGTTCTGTTACCCAGAATCCTTTGCAAACCTCAAAATGTGGCTAAAAAAACACTTTTTCCACACATTTCGGCGACAGAAAGTTCTGGAAGCTGAGAGGAGGTACAAATTTCCTTCTACCCAGCGTTCCCCCAAGTCTCCTGATACAAATGGTACCTCACTTGTGTGGGTAGGCCTAGTGCCCACGACAGGAAATGCCCCAAAACACAAAGTGGACACATCACATTTTCTCAAAGAAAACAGAGGTGTTTTTTGCAAAGTGCCTACCTGTGGATTTTGGCCTCTAGCTCAGCCGCCACCTAGGGAAACGTACCAAACCTGTGCATTTGTTAACACTAGAGACCTAGGGGAATCCAAGATGGGGTGACTTGTGAGGCTCTCACCAGGTTCTGTTACCCAGAATCCTTTGCAAACCTCAAAATGTGGCTAAAAAAACTATTTTTCCTCACATTTCGGTGACAGAAAGTTCTGGAATCTGAGAGGAGCCCCAAATTTCCTTACACCCAGCATTACCCCAAGTCTCCCGATAAAAATGGTACCTCACTTGTGTGGGTAGGCCTAGTGCCCGCTACAGTAAATGCCCCAAAACACAAAGTGGACACATCACATTTTCTCAAAGAAAACAGAGGTGTTTTTTGCAAAGTGCCTACCTGTGGATTTTGGCCTCTAGGTCAGCCACCACCTAGGGAAACGTACCAAACCTGTGCAATTTTTTAACACTACAGACCTAGGGGAATCCAAGATGGGGTGACTTGTGAGGCTCTCACCAGGTTCTGTTACCCAGAATCCTTTGCAAACCTCAAAATGTGGCTAAAAAAACACTTTTTCCTCACATTTCGGTGACAGAAAGTTCTGGAATCTGAGAGGAGCTACAAATTCCCTTCCACCCAGCGTTCCCCCAAGTCTCCTGATAAAAATGGTACCACACTTGTGTTGGTAGGCCTAGTGCCCGCGACAGGAAATGCCCCAAAACACCAAGTGGACACATCACATTTTCTCAAAGAAAACAGAGGTGTTTTTTGCAAAGTGCCTACCTGTGGATTTTGGCCTCTAGCTCAGCCGCCACCTAGGGAAACCTACCAAACCTGTGCATTTTTTAAAACTACAGACCTAGGGAAATCCAAAACAGGGTCACTTGTTGAGCTCTCACCAGGTTCTGTTACCCAGAATCCTTTGCAAACCTCAAAATGTGGCTAACAAAACACTTTTTCCACACATTTCGGCGACAGAAAGTTCTGGAAGCTGAGAGGAGCTACAAATTTCCTTCCACCCAGCGTTCCCCCAAGTCTCCTGATAAAAATGGTACCTCACTTGCGTGGGTAGGCCCAGTGCCCGCGACAGGAAATGCCCCAAAACAAAAAGTGGACACGTCACATTTTCTCAAAGAAAACAGAGGTGTTTTTTGCAAAGTGCCTACCTGTGGATTTTGGCCTCTAGCTCAGCCGCCACCTAGGGAAACGTACCAAACCTGTGCATTTGTTAACACTAGAGACCTAGGGGAATCCAAGATGGGGTGACTTGTGAGGCTCTCACCAGGTTCTGTTACCCAGAATCCTTTGCAAACCTCAAAATGTGGCTAAAAAAACTATTTTTCCTCACATTTCGGTGACAGAAAGTTCTGGAATCTGAGAGGAGCCCCAAATTTCCTTCCACCCAGCATTACCCCAAGTCTCCCGATAAAAATGGTACCTCACTTGTGTGGGTAGGCCTAGTGCCCGCTACAGTAAATGCCCCAAAACACAAAGTGGACACATCACATTTTCTCAAAGAAAACAGAGGTGTTTTTTGCAAAGTGCCTACCTGTGGATTTTGGCCTCTAGGTCAGCCACCACCTAGGGAAACGTACCAAACCTGTGCAATTTTTTAACACTACAGACCTAGGGGAATCCAAGATGGGGTGACTTGTGAGGCTCTCACCAGGTTCTGTTACCCAGAATCCTTTGCAAACCTCAAAATGTGGCTAAAAAAACACTTTTTCCTCACATTTCGGTGACAGAAAGTTCTGGAATCTGAGAGGAGCTACAAATTCCCTTCCACCCAGCGTTCCCCCAAGTCTCCTGATAAAAATGGTACCACACTTGTGTTGGTAGGCCTAGTGCCCGCGACAGGAAATGCCCCAAAACACCAAGTGGACACATCACATTTTCTCAAAGAAAACAGAGGTGTTTTTTGCAAAGTGCCTACCTGTGGATTTTAGCCTCTAGCTCAGCCGCCACCTAGGGAAACCTACCAAACCTGTGCATTTTTTAAAACTAGAGACCTAGGGAAATCCAAAACAGGGTCACTTGTTGAGCTCTCACCAGGTTCTGTTACCCAGAATCCTTTGCAAACCTCAAAATGTGGCTAAAAAAACACTTTTTCCACACATTTCGGCGACAGAAAGTTCTGGAAGCTGAGAGGAGCTACAAATTTCCTTCCACCCAGCGTTCCCCCAAGTCTCCTGATAAAAATGGTACCTCACTTGCGTGGGTAGGCCCAGTGCCCGCGACAGGAAATGCCCCAAAATAAAAAGTGGACACATCACATTTTCTCAAAGAAAACAGAGGTGTTTTTTGCAAAGTGCCTACCTGTGGATTTTGGCCTCTAGCTCAGCCGCCACCTAGGGAAACGTACCAAACCTGTGCATTTTTTTAACCCTACAGACCTAGGGGAATCCAAGATGGGGTGACTTGTGAGGCTCTCACCAGGTTCTGTTACCCAGAATCCTTTGCAAACCTCAAAATGTGGCTAAAAAAACAATTTTCCTCACATTTCGGTGACAGAAAGTTCTGGAATCTGAGAGGAGCCCCAGATTTCCTTGCACCCAGCATTACCCCAAGTCTCCCGATAAAAATGGTACCTCACTTGTGTGGGTAGGCCTAGTGCCCGCTACAGGAAATGCTTCAAAACACACAGTGGACACATCACATTTTCTCAAAGAAAACAGAGGTGTTTTTTGCAAAGTGCCTACCTGCGGATTTTGGCCTCTAGCTCAGCCACCACCTAGGGAAACGTACCAAACCTGTGCATTTTTTTAACCCTACATACCTAGGGGAATCCAAGATGGGGTGACTTGTGAGGCTCTCACCAGGTTCTGTTACCCAGAATCCTTTGCAAACCTCAAAATGTGGCTAAAAAAACACTTTTTCCTCACATTTCGGTGACAGAAAGTTCTGGAATCTGAGAGGAGCTACAAATTCCCTTCCACCCAGCGTTCCCCCAAGTCTCCTGATAAAAATGGTACCTCACTTGTGTTGGTAGGCCTAGTGCCCGCGACAGGAAATGCCCCAAAACACCAAGTGGACACATCACATTTTCTCAAAGAAAACAGAGGTGTTTTTTGCAAAGTGCCTACCTGTGGATTTCGGCCTCTAGCTCAGCCGCCACCCAGGGAAACCTACCAAACCTGTGCATTTTTGAAAACTAGAGACCTAGGGAAATCCAAAACAGGGTCACTTGTTGAGCTCTCACCAGGTTCTGTTACCCAGAATCCTTTGCAAACCTCAAAATGTGGCTAAAAAAACACTTTTTCCTCACATTTCGGTGACAGAAAGTTCTGGTACCTGAGAGGAGCTACAAATTTCTTTCCACCCAGCGTTCCCCCAAGTCTCCTGATAAAAATGGTACCTCACTTGTGTGGGTAGGCCTAGTGCCCGCGACAGGAAATGCCCCAAAACACAAAGTGGACACATCACATTTTCTCAAAGAAAACAGAGGTGTTTTTTGCAAAGTGCCTACCTGTGGATTTTGGCCTCTAGCTCAGCCGCCACCCAGGGAAACCTACCAAACCTGTGTATTTTTGAAAACTAGAGACCTAGGGAAATCCAAAACAGGGTCACTTGTTGAGCTCTCACCAGGTTCTGTTACCCAGAATCCTTTGCAAACCTCAAAATGTGGCTAAAAAAACACTTTTTCCTCACATTTCGGTGACAGAAAGTTCTGGAAGCTGAGAGGAGCTACAAATTTCTTTCCACCCAGCGTTCCCCCAAGTCTCCTGATAAAAATGGTACCTCACTTGTGTGGGTAGGCCTAGTGCCCGCGACAGGACATGCCCCAAAACACAAAGTGGACACATCACATTTTCTCAAAGAAAACAGAGGTGTTTTTTGCAAAGTGCCTACCTGTGGATTTTGGCCTCTAGCTCAGCCGCCACCTAGGGAAACCTACCAAACCTGTGCATTTTTTAAAACTAGAGACCTAGGGAAATCTAAAACAGGGTCACTTGTTGAGCTCTCACCAGGTTCTGTTACCCAGAATCCTTTGCAAACCTCAAAATGTGGCTAAAAAAACACTTTTTCCTCACATTTCGGTGACAGAAAGTTCTGGAAGCTGAGAGGAGCTACAAATTTCTTTCCACCCAGCGTTCCCCCAAGTCACCTGATAAAAATGGTACCTCACTTGTGTGGGTAGGCCTAGTGCCCGCGACAGGAAATGCCCCAAAACACAAAGTGGACACATCACATTTTCTCAAAGAAAACAGAGGTGTTTTTTGCAAAGTGCCTACCTGTGGATTTTGGCCTCTAGCTCAGCCGCCACCTAGGGAAAAGTACCAAACCTGTGCATTTTTTTAACCCTACAGACCTAGGGGAATCCAAGATGGGGTGACTTGTGAGGCTCTCACCAGGTTCTGTTACCCAGAATCCTTTGCAAACCTCAAAATGTGGCTAAAAAAACAATTTTCCTCACATTTCGGTGACAGAAAGTTCTGGAATCTGAGAGGAGCCCCAGATTTCCTTCCACCCAGCATTACCCCAAGTCTCCCGATAAAAATGGTACCTCACTTGTGTGGGTAGGCCTAGTGCCCGCTACAGGAAAT
Organism: Pleurodeles waltl; assembly: GCF_031143425.1. Lineage (NCBI taxonomy): Eukaryota > Metazoa > Chordata > Amphibia > Caudata > Salamandridae > Pleurodeles > Pleurodeles waltl. The sequence goes on along the minus strand of NC_090437.1, from coordinate 413,356,335 downwards.
ACTTCAAAACACAAAGTGGACACATTACATTTTCTCAAAGAAAACAGAGGTGTTTTTTGCAAAGTGCCTACCTGTGGATTTTGGCCTCTAGCTCAGCCACCACCTAGGGAAACGTACCAAACCTGTGCATTTTTTTAACCCTACAGACCTAGGGGAATCCAAGATGGGGTGACTTGTGAGGCTCTCACCAGGTTCTGTTACCCAGAATCCTTTGCAAACCTCACAATGTGGCTAAAAAAACACTTTTGTCTCACATTTCGGTGACAGAAAGTTCTGGAATCTGAGAGGAGCCCCAGATTTCCTTCCACCCAGCATTACCCCAAGTCTACCGATAAAAATGGTACCTCACTTGTGTGGGTAAGCCTAGTGCCCACTACAGGAAATGCTTCAAAACACAAAGTGGACACATCACATTTTCTCAAAGAAAACAGAGGTGTTTTTTGCAAAGTGCCTACCTGTGGATTTGGGCCTCTAGCTCAGCCGCCACCTATGGAAACCTACCAAACCTGTGCATTGTTTAACACTACAGACCTAGGGGAATCCAAGAAGGGGTGACTTGTGAGGCTCTCACCAGGTTCTATTACCCAGAATCCTTTGCAAACCTCAAAATGTGGCTAAAAAAACACTTTTTCCTCACATTTCGGTGACAGAAAGTTCTGGAATCTGAGAGGAGCTACAAATGTCCTTCCACCTAGCGTTCCCCCAAGTCTCTTGATAAAAATGGTACCTCACTTGTCTCGGTAGGCCTAGTGCCCGCAACAGGAAATGCCCCAAATTTAAGTGGACACATCACATTTTCTCAAAGAAAACAGAGGTGTTTTTTGCAAAGTGCCTACCTGTGGATTTTGGCCTCTATCTCAGCCGCCACCTAGGGAAACCTACCAAACCTGTGCATTTTTGAAAACTAGAGACCTAGGGAAATCCAAAACAGGGTCACTTGTTGGGCTCTCACTAGGTTCTGTTACCCAGAATCATTTGCAAACCTCAAAATGTGGCTAAAAAAACACTTTTTCCTCACATTTCGGTGACAGAAAGTTCTGGAAGCTGAGAGGAGCTACACATTTCCTTCTACCCAGCGCTCCCCCAAGTCTCCTGATAAAAATGGTACCTCACTTGTGTGGGTAGGCCTAGTGCCCGCGACAGGAAATTCCCCAAAACACAAAGTGGACACATCACATTTTCTCAAAGAAAAAAGGTGTTTTTTGCAAAGTGCCTACCTGTGGATTTTGGCCTCTAGCTCAGCCGCCACCTAGGGAAACCTACCAAACCTGTGCATTTTTGAAAACTAGAGACCTAGGGAAATCCAAAACAGGGTCACTTGTTGGGCTCTCACTAGGTTCTGTTACCCAGAATCCTTTGCAAACCTCAAAATGTGGCTAAAAAACACTTTTTCCACACATTTCGGCGACAGAAAGTTCTGGAAGCTGAGAGGAGGTACAAATTTCCTTCCACCCAGCGTTCCCCCAAGTCTCCTGACACAAATGGTACCGCACTTGTGTGGGTAGGCCTAGTGCCCACGACAGGAAATGCCCCAAAACACAAAGTGGACACATCACATTTTCTCAAAGAAAACAGAGGTGTTTTTTGCAAAGTGCCTACCTGTGGATTTTGGCCTCCAGCTCAGCCGCCACCTAGGGAAACGTACCAAACCTGTGCATTTGTTAACACTAGAGACCTAGGGGAATCCAAGATGGGGTGACTTGTGAGGCTCGCACCAGGTTCTGTTACCCAGAATCCTTTGCAAACCTCAAAATGTGGCTAAAAAAACACTTTTTCCTCACATTTCGGTGACAGAAAGTTCTGGAATCTGAGAGGAGCTACAAATTCCCTTCCACCCAGCGTTCCCCCAAGTCTCCTGATAAAAATGGTACCTCACTTGTGTTGGTAGGCCTAGTGCCCGCGACAGGAAATGCCCCAAAACACCAAGTGGACACATCACATTTTCTCAAAGAAAACAGAGGTGTTTTTTGCAAAGTGCCTACCTGTGGATTTTGGCCTCTAGCTCAGCCGCCACCTAGGGAAACCTACCAAACCTGTGCATTTTTGAAAACTAGAGACCTAGGGAAATCCAAAACAGGGTCACTTGTTGAGCTCTCACCAGGTTCTGTTACCCAGAATCCTTTGCAAACCTCAAAATGTGGCTAAAAAAACACTTTTTCCTCACATTTCGGTGACAGAAAGTTCTGGAAGCTGAGAGGAGCTACAAATTTCCTTCCACCCAGCGTTCCCCCAAGTCTCCTGATAAAAATGGTACCTCACTTGCGTGGGTAGGCCTAGTGCCCGCGACAGGAAATGCCCCAAAACAAAAAGTGGACACATAACATTTTCTCAAAGAAAACAGAGGTGTTTTTTGCAAAGTGCCTACCTGTGGATTTTGGCCTCTAGCTCAGCCGCCACCTAGGGAAACGTACCAAACCTGTGCATTTGTTAACACTAGAGACCTAGGGGAATCCAAGATGGGGTGACTTGTGAGGCTCTCACCAGGTTCTGTTACCCAGAATCCTCTGCAAACCTCAAAATGTGGCTAAAAAAACAATTTTTCCTCACATTTCGGTGACAGAAAGTTCTAGAATCTGAGAGGAGCCCCAAATTTCCTTCCACACTGCATTACCCCAAGTCTCCCGATAAAAATGGTACCTCACTTGTGTGGGTAGGCCTAGTGCCCGCTACAGGAAATGCTTCAAAACACAAAGTGGACACATCACATTTTCTCAAAGAAAACAGAGGTGTTTTTTGCAAAGTGCCTACCAGTGGATTTTGGCCTCTAGCTCAGCCACCACCTAGGGAAACGTACCAAACCTTTGCAATTTTTTAACACTACAGACCTAGGGGAATCCAAGATGGGGTGACTTGTGAGGCTCTCACCAGGTTCTGTTACCCAGAATCCTTTGCAAATCTCAAAATGTAGCTAAAAAAACACTTTTTCCTCACATTTCGGTGACAGAAAGTTCTGGAATCTGAGAGGAGCTACAAATTCCCTTCCACCCAGCGTTCCCCCAAGTCTCCTGATAAAAATGGTACCTCACTTGTGTCGGTAGGCCTAGTGCCTGCGACAGGAAATGCCCCGAAACACCAAGTGGACACATCACATTTTCTCAAGGAAAACAGAGGTGTTTTTTGCAAAGTGCCTACCTGTGGATTTTGGCCTCTAGCTCAGCCGCCACCTAGGGAAACCTACCAAACCTGTGCATTTTTGAAAACTAGAGACCTAGGGAAATCCAAAACAGGGTCACTTGTTGAGCTCTCACCAGGTTCTGTTACCCAGAATCCTTTGCAAACCTCAAAATGTGGCTAAAAAAACACTTTTCCCTCACATTTCGGTGACAGAAAGTTCTGGAAGCTGAGAGGAGCTACAAATTTCTTTCCACCCAGCGTTCCCCCAAGTCTCCTGATAAAAATGGTACCTCACTTGTGTGGGTAGGCCTAGTGCCCGCGACAGGAAATGCCCCAAAACACAAAGTGGACACATCACATTTTCTCAAAGAAAACAGAGGTGTTTTTTGCAAAGTGCCTACCTGTGGATTTTGGCCTCTAACTCAGCCGCCACCTAGGGAAACCTACCAAACCTGTGCATTTTTTTTTAAACTAGAGACCTAGGGAAACCCAAAACAGGGTGACTTGTTGGGCTCTCACTAAGTTCTATTACCCAGAATCCTTTGCAAACCTCAAAATGTGGCTAAAAAAACACTTTTTCCACACATTTCGGCGACAGAAAGTTCTGGAAGCTGAGAGGAGGTACAAATTTCCTTCCACCCAGCGTTCCATCAAGTCTCCTGATAAAAATGGTACCTCACTTGTGTGGGTAGGCCTCGTGCCCGCGACAGGAAATGCCTCAAAACACAAAGTGGACACATCACATTTTCTCAAAGAAAACAGGTGTTTTTTGCAAAGTGCCTACCTGTGGATTTTGGCCTCTAGCTCAGCCGCCACCTTGGGATACGTACCAAACCTGTGCATTTCTGAAAACTAGAGACATAGGGGAATCCAAGATGGGGTGGCTTGTGGGGCTCTCACCAGGTTCTGGTACCCAGAATCCTTTGCAAACCTCAAAATGTGGCTAAAAACACATTTTCCTCACATTTCGGTGACAGAAAGTTCTGGAATCTGAGAGGAGCCCCAAATTTCCTTCCACACAGCATTACCCCAAGTCTCCCGATAAAAATGGTACCTCACTTGTGTGGGTAGGCCTAGTGCCCGCTACAGGAAATGCTTCAAAACACAAAGTGGACACATCACATTTTCTCAAAGAAAACAGAGGTGTTTTTTGCAAAGTGCCTACTTGTGGATTTTGGCCTCTAGCTCAGCCACCACCTAGGGAAACGTACCAAACCTGTGCAATTTTTTAACACTACAGACCTAGGGGAATCCAAGATGGGGTGACTTGTGAGGCTCTCACCAGATTCTGTTACCCAGAATCCTTTGCAAACCTCAAAATGTAGCTAAAAAACACTTTTTCCTCACATTTCGGTGACAGAAAGTTCTGGAATCTGAGAGGAGCTACAAATTCCCTTCCACCCAGCGTTCCCCCAAGTCTCCTGATAAAAATGGTACCTCACTTGTGTTGGTAGGCCTAGTGCCCGCGACAGGAAATGCCCCAAAACACCAAGTGGACACATCACATTTTCTCAAAGAAAACAGAGGTGTTTTTTGCAAAGTGCCTACCTGTGGATTTTGGCCTCTGGCTCAGCCGCCACCTAGGGAAACCTACCAAACCTGTGCATTTATTAAAACTAGAGACCTAGGGAAATCCAAAACAGGGTCACTTGTTGAGCTCTCACCAGGTTCTGTTACCCAGAATCCTTTGCAAACCTCAAAATGTGGCTAAAAAAACACTTTTTCCACACATTTCGGCGACAGAAAGTTCTGGAAGCTGAGAGGAGCTACAAATTTCCTTCCACCCAGCGTTCCCCCAAGTCTCCTGATAAAAATGGTACCTCACTTGCGTGGGTAGGCCCAGTGGCCGCGACAGGAAATGCCCCAAAACAAAAAGTGGACACATCACATTTTCTCAAAGAAAACAGAGGTGTTTTTTGCAAAGTGCCTACCTGTGGATTTTGGCCTCTAGCTCAGCCGCCACCTAGGGAAACGTACCAAACCTGTGCATTTTTTTAACCCTACAGACCTAGGGGAATCCAAGATGGGGTGACTTGTGAGGCTCTCACCAGGTTCTGTTACCCAGAATCCTTTGCAAACCTCAAAATGTGGCTAAAAAAACAATTTTCCTCACATTTCGGTGACAGAAAGTTCTGGAATCTGAGACGAGCCCCAGATTTCCTTCCACCCAGCATTACCCCAAGTCTCCCGATAAAAATGGTACCTCACTTGTGTGGGTAGGCCTAGTGCCCGCTACAGGAAATGCTTCAAAACACACAGTGGACACATCACATTTTCTCAAAGAAAACAGAGGTGTTTTTTGCAAAGTGCCTACCTGTGGATTTTGGCCTCTAGCTCAGCCACCACCTAGGGAAACGTACCAAACCTGTGCATTTTTTTAACCCTACATACCTAGGGGAATCCAAGATGGGGTGACTTGTGAGGCTCTCACCAGGTTCTGTTACCCAGAATCCTTTGCAAACCTCAAAATGTGGCTAAAAAAACACTTTTTCCTCACATTTCGGTGACAGAAAGTTCTGGAATCTGAGAGGAGCTACAAATTCCCTTCCACCCAGCGTTCCCCCAAGTCTCCTGATAAAAATGGTACCTCACTTGTGTTGGTAGGCCTAGTGCCCGCGACAGGAAATGCCCCAAAACACCAAGTGGACACATCACATTTTCTCAAAGAAAACAGAGGTGTTTTTTGCAAAGTGCCTACCTGTGGATTTTGGCCTCTAGCTCAGCTGCCACCCAGGGAAACCTACCAAACCTGTGCATTTTTGAAAACTAGAGACCTAGGGAAATCCAAAACAGGGTCACTTGTTGAGCTCTCACCAGGTTCTGTTACCCAGAATCCTTTGCAAACCTCAAAATGTGGCTAAAAAAACACTTTTTCCTCACATTTCGGTGACAGAAAGTTCTGGTACCTGAGAGGAGCTACAAATTTCTTTCCACCCAGCGTTCCCCCAAGTCTCCTGATAAAAATGGTACCTCACTTGTGTGGGTAGGCCTAGTGCCCGCGACAGGAAATGCCCCAAAACACAAAGTGGACACATCACATTTTCTCAAAGAAAACAGAGGTGTTTTTTGCAAAGTGCCTACCTGTGGATTTTGGCCTCTAGCTCAGCCGCCACCCAGGGAAACCTACCAAACCTGTGCATTTTTGAAAACTAGAGACCTAGGGAAATCCAAAACAGGGTCACTTGTTGAGCTCTCACCAGGTTCTGTTACCCAGAATCCTTTGCAAACCTCAAAATGTGGCTAAAAAAACACTTTTTCCTCACATTTCGGTGACAGAAAGTTCTGGTACCTGAGAGGAGCTACAAATTTCTTTCCACCCAGCGTTCCCCCAAGTCTCCTGATAAAAATGGTACCTCACTTGTGTGGGTAGGCCTAGTGCCCGCGACAGGAAATGCCCCAAAACACAAAGTGGACACATCACATTTTCTCAAAGAAAACAGAGGTGTTTTTTGCAAAGTGCCTACCTGTGGATTTTGGCCTCTAGCTCAGCCGCCACCCAGGGAAACCTACCAAACCTGTGCATTTTTGAAAACTAGAGACCTAGGGAAATCCAAAACAGGGTCACTTGTTGAGCTCTCACCAGGTTCTGTTACCCAGAATCCTTTGCAAACCTCAAAATGTGGCTAAGAAAACACTTTTTCCTCACATTTCGGTGACAGAAAGTTCTGGAAGCTGAGAGGAGCTACAAATTTCTTTCCACCCAGCGTTCCCCCAAGTCTCCTGATAAAAATGGTACCTCACTTGTGTGGGTAGGCCTAGTGCCCGCGAGAGGAAATGCCCCAAAACACAAAGTGGACACATCACATTTTCTCAAAGAAAACAGAGGTGTTTTTTGCAAAGTGCCTACCTGTGGATTTTGGCCTCTAGCTCAGCCGCCACCTAGGGAAACCTACCAAACCTGTGCATTTTTTAAAACTAGAGACCTAGGGAAATCCAAAACAGGGTCACTTGTTGAGCTCTCACCAGGTTCTGTTACCCAGAATCCTTTGCAAACCTCAAAATATGGCTAAAAAAACACTTTTTCCTCACATTTCGGTGACAGAAAGTTCTGGAAGCTGAGAGGAGCTACAAATTTCTTTCCACCCAGCGTTCCCCCAAGTCTCCTGATAAAAATGGAACCTCACTTGTGTGGGTAGGCCTAGTGCCCGCGACAGGAAATGCCCCAAAACACAAAGTGGACACATCACATTTTCTCAAAGAAAACAGAGGTGTTTTTTGCAAAGTGCCTACCTGTGGATTTTGGCCTCTAGCTCAGCCGCCACCTAGGGAAACGTACCAAACCTGTGCATTTTTTTAACCCTACAGACCTAGGGGAATCCAAGATGGGGTGACTTGTGAGGCTCTCACCAGGTTCTGTTACCCAGAATCCTTTGCAAACCTCAAAATGTGGCTAAAAAAACAATTTTCCTCACATTTCGGTGACAGAAAGTTCTGGAATCTGAGAGGAGCCCCAGATTTCCTTCCACCCAGCATTACCCCAAGTCTCCCGATAAAAATGGTACCTCACTTGTGTGGGTAGGCCTAGTGCCCGCTACAGGAAATACTTCAAAACACAAAGTGGACACATCACATTTTCTCAAAGAAAACAGAGGTGTTTTTTGCAAAGTGCCTACCTGTGGATTTTGGCCTCTAGCTCAGCCACCACCTAGGGAAACGTACCAAACCTGTGCATTTTTTTAACCCTACAGACCTAGGGGAATCCAAGATGGGGTGACTTGTGAGGCTCTCACCAGGTTCTGTTACCCAGAATCCTTTGCAAACCTCACAATGTGGCTAAAAAAACACTTTTTCCTCACATTTCGGTGACAGAAAGTTCTGGAATCTGAGAGGAGCCCCAGATTTCCTTCCACCCAGCATTACCCCAAGTCTCCCGATAAAAATGGTACCTCACTTGTGTGGGTAAGCCTAGTGCCCGCTACAGGAAATGCTTCAAAACACAAAGTGGACACATCACATTTTCTCAAAGAAAACAGAGGTGTTTTTTGCAAAGTGCCTACCTGTGGATTTGGGCCTCTAGCTCAGCCGCCACCTATTGAAACCTACCAAACCTGTGCATTGTTTAACACTACAGACCTAGGGGAATCCAAGAAGGGGTGACTTGTGAGGCTCTCACCAGGTTCTATTACCCAGAATCCTTTGCAAACCTCAAAATGTGGCTAAAAAAACACTTTTTCCTCACATTTCGGTGACAGAAAGTTCTGGAATCTGAGAGGAGCTACAAATGTCCTTCCACCTAGCGTTCCCCCAAGTCTCTTGATAAAAATGGTACCTCACTTGTCTCGGTAGGCCTAGTGCCCGCAACAGGAAATGCCCCAAATTTAAGTGGACACATCACATTTTCTCAAAGAAAACAGAGGTGTTTTTTGCAAAGTGCCTACCTGTGGATTTTGGCCTCTAGCTCAGCCGCCACCTAGGGAAACCTACCAAACCTGTGCATTTTTGAAAACTAGAGACCTAGGGAAATCCAAAACAGGGTCACTTGTTGAGCTCTCACCAGGTTCTGTTACCCAGAATCCTTTGCAAACCTCAAAATGTGGCTAAGAAAACACTTTTTCCTCACATTTCGGTGACAGAAAGTTCTGGAAGCTGAGAGGAGCTACAAATTTCTTTCCACCCAGCGTTCCCCCAAGTCTCCTGATAAAAATGGTACCTCACTTGTGTGGGTAGGCCTAGTGCCCGCGAGAGGAAATGCCCCAAAACACAAAGTGGACACATCACATTTTCTCAAAGAAAACAGAGGTGTTTTTTGCAAAGTGCCTACCTGTGGATTTTGGCCTCTAGCTCAGCCGCCACCTAGGGAAACCTACCAAACCTGTGCATTTTTTAAAACTAGAGACCTAGGGAAATCCAAAACAGGGTCACTTGTTGAGCTCTCACCAGGTTCTGTTACCCAGAATCCTTTGCAAACCTCAAAATATGGCTAAAAAAACACTTTTTCCTCACATTTCGGTGACAGAAAGTTCTGGAAGCTGAGAGGAGCTACAAATTTCTTTCCACCCAGCGTTCCCCCAAGTCTCCTGATAAAAATGGAACCTCACTTGTGTGGGTAGGCCTAGTGCCCGCGACAGGAAATGCCCCAAAACACAAAGTGGACACATCACATTTTCTCAAATAAAACAGAGGTGTTTTTTGCAAAGTGCCTACCTGTGGATTTTGGCCTCTAGCTCAGCCGCCACCTAGGGAAACGTACCAAACCTGTGCATTTTTTTAACCCTACAGACCTAGGGGAATCCAAGATGGGGTGACTTGTGAGGCTCTCACCAGGTTCTGTTACCCAGAATCCTTTGCAAACCTCAAAATGTGGCTAAAAAAACAATTTTCCTCACATTTCGGTGACAGAAAGTTCTGGAATCTGAGAGGAGCCCCAGATTTCCTTCCACCCAGCATTACCCCAAGTCTCCCGATAAAAATGGTACCTCACTTGTGTGGGTAGGCCTAGTGCCCGCTACAGGAAATACTTCAAAACACAAAGTGGACACATCACATTTTATCAAAGAAAACAGAGGTGTTTTTTGCAAAGTGCCTACCTGTGGATTTTGGCCTCTAGCTCAGCCGCCACCTAGGGAAACGTACCAAACCTGTGCATTTTTTTAACCCTACAGACCTAGGGGAATCCAAGATGGGGTGACTTGTGAGGCTCTCACCAGGTTCTGTTACCCAGAATCCTTTGCAAACCTCAAAATGTGGCTAAAAAAACAATTTTCCTCACATTTCGGTGACAGAAAGTTCTGGAATCTGAGAGGAGCCCCAGATTTCCTTCCACCCAGCATTACCCCAAGTCTCCCGATAAAAATGGTACCTCACTTGTGTGGGTAGGCCTAGTGCCCGCTACAGGAAATACTTCAAAACACAAAGTGGACACATCACATTTTCTCAAAGAAAACAGAGGTGTTTTTTGCAAAGTGCCTACCTGTGGATTTTGGCCTCTAGCTCAGCCACCACCTAGGGAAACGTACCAAACCTGTGCATTTTTTTAACCCTACAGACCTAGGGGAATCCAAGATGGGGTGACTTGTGAGGCTCTCACCAGGTTCTGTTACCCAGAATCCTTTGCAAACCTCACAATGTGGCTAAAAAAACACTTTTTCCTCACATTTCGGTGACAGAAAGTTCTGGAATCTGAGAGGAGCCCCAGATTTCCTTCCACCCAGCATTACCCCAAGTCTCCCGATAAAAATGGTACCTCACTTGTGTGGGTAAGCCTAGTGCCCGCTACAGGAAATGCTTCAAAACACAAAGTGGACACATCACATTTTCTCAAAGAAAACAGAGGTGTTTTTTGCAAAGTGCCTACCTGTGGATTTGGGCCTCTAGCTCAGCCGCCACCTATTGAAACCTACCAAACCTGTGCATTGTTTAACACTACAGACCTAGGGGAATCCAAGAAGGGGTGACTTGTGAGGCTCTCACCAGGTTCTATTACCCAGAATCCTTTGCAAACCTCAAAATGTGGCTAAAAAAACACTTTTTCCTCACATTTCGGTGACAGAAAGTTCTGGAATCTGAGAGGAGCTACAAATGTCCTTCCACCTAGCGTTCCCCCAAGTCTCTTGATAAAAATGGTACCTCACTTGTCTCGGTAGGCCTAGTGCCCGCAACAGGAAATGCCCCAAATTTAAGTGGACACATCACATTTTCTCAAAGAAAACAGAGGTGTTTTTTGCAAAGTGCCTACCTGTGGATTTTGGCCTCTAGCTCAGCCGCCACCTAGGGAAACCTACCAAACTGTGCATTTTTGAAAACTAGAGACCTAGGGAAATCCAAAACAGGGTCACTTGTTGGGCTCTCACTAGGTTCTATTACCCAGAATCATTTGCAAACCTCAAAATGTGGCTAAAAAAACACTTTTTCCTCACATTTCGGTGACAGAAAGTTCTGGAAGCTGAGAGGAGCTACACATTTCCTTCTACCCAGCGCTCCCCCAAGTCTCCTGATAAAAATGGTACCTCACTTGTGTGGGTAGGCCTAGTGCCCGCGACAGGAAATTCCCCAAAACACAAAGTGGATACATCACATTTTCTCAAAGAAAACAGGTGTTTTTTGCAAAGTGCCTACCTGTGGATTTTGGCCTCTAGCTCAGCCGCCACCTACGGAAACCTACCAAACCTGTGCATTTATGAAAACTAGAGACCTAGGGAAATCCAAAACAGGGTCACTTGTTGGGCTCTCACTAGGTTCTGTTACTCAGAATCCTTTGCAAACCTCAAAATGTGGCTAAAAAAACACTTTTTCCACACATTTCGGCGACAGAAAGTTCTGGAAGCTGAGAGGAGGTACAAATTTCCTTCCACCCAGCGTTCCCCCAAGTCTCCTGATACAAATGGTACCTCACTTGTGTGGGTAGGCCTAGTGCCCACGACAAGAAATGCCCCAAAACACAAAGTGGACACATCACATTTTCTCAAAGAAAACAGAGGTGTTTTTTGCAAAGTGCCTACCTGTGGATTTTGGCCTCTAGCTCAGCCGCCACCTAGGGAAACGTACCAAACCTGTGCATTTGTTAACACTAGAGACCTAGGGGAATCCAAGATGGGGTGACTTGTGAGGCTCTCACCAGGTTCTGTTACCCAGAATCCTTTGCAAACCTCAAAATGTGGCTAAAAAAAAAAAATTCCTCACATTTCGGTGACAGAAAGTTCTGGAATCTGAGAGGAGCCCCGAATTTCCTTCCACCCAGCATTACCCCAAGTCTCCCGATAAAAATGGTACCTCACTTGTGTGGGTAGGCCTAGTGCCCGCTACAGGAAATGCCCCAAAACACAAAGTGGACACATCACATTTTCTCAAAGAAAACAGAGGTGTTTTTTGCAAAGTGCCTACCTGTGGATTTTGGCCTCTAGCTCAGCCACCACCTAGGGAAACGTACCAAACCTGTGCATTTTTTTAACACTACAGACCTAGGGGAATCCAAGATGGGGTGACTTGTGAGGCTCTCACCAGGTTCTGTTACCCAGAATCCTTTGCAAACCTCAAAATGTGGCTAAAAAAACACTTTTTCCTCACATTTCGGTGACAGAAAGTTCTGGAATCTGAGAGGAGCTACAAATTCCCTTCCACCCAGCGTTCCCCCAAGTCTCCTGATAAAAATGGTACCTCACTTGTGTTGGTAGGCCTAGTGCCCGCGACAGGAAATGCCCCAAAACACCAAGTGGACACATCACATTTTCTCAAAGAAAACAGAGGTGTTTTTTGCAAAGTGCCTACCTGTGGATTTTGGCCTCTAGCTCAGCCGCCACCTAGGGAAACCTACCAAACCTGTGCATTTTTGAAAACTAGAGACCTAGGGAAATCCAAAACAGGGTCACTTGTTGAGCTCTCACCAGGTTCTGTTACCCAGAATCCTTTGCAAACCTCAAAATGTGGCTAAAAAAACACTTTTTCCTCACATTTCGGTGACAGAAAGTTCTGGAAGCTGAGAGGAGCTACAAATTTCCTTCCACCCAGCGTTCCCCCAAGTCTCCTGATCAAAATGGTACCTCACTTGCGTGGGTAGGCCTAGTGCCCGCGACAGGAAATGCCCCAAAACAAAAAGTGGACACATCACAGTTTCTCAAAGAAAACAGAGGTGTTTTTTGCAAAGTGCCTACCTGTGGATTTTGGCCTCTAGCTCAGCCGCCACCTAGGGAAACGTACCAAACCTGTGCATTTGTTAACACTAGAGACCTAGGGGAATCCAAGATGGGGTGACTTGTGAGGCTCTCACCAGGTTCTGTTACCTAGAATCCTCTGCAAACCTCAAAATGTGGCTAAAAAAACACTTTTTCCTCACATTTCGGTGACAGAAAGTTCTGGAATCTGAGAGGAGCCACAAATTTCCTTCCACCCAGCGTTCCCCCAAGTCTCCTGATAAAAATGGTACCTCACTTGTGTCGGTAGGCCTAGTGCCCGCGACAGGAAATGCCCCAAAACACAAAGTGGACACATCACATTTTCTCAAAGAAAACAGAGGTGTTTTTTGCAAAGTGCCTACCTGTGGATTTTGGCCTCTAGCTCAGCCGCCACCTAGGGAAACGTACCAAACCTGTGCATTTTTTTAACCCTACAGACCTAGGGGAATCCAAGATGGGGTGACTTGTGAGGCTCTCACCAGGTTCTGTTACCCAGAATCCTTTGCAAACCTCAAAATGTGGCTAAAAAAACAATTTTCCTCACATTTCGGTGACAGAAAGTTCTGGAATCTGAGAGGAGCCCCAGATTTCCTTCCACCCAGCATTACCCCAAGTCTCCCGATAAAAATGGTACCTCACTTGTGTGGGTAGGCCTAGTGCCCGCTACAGGAAATACTTCAAAACACAAAGTGGACACATCACATTTTATCAAAGAAAACAGAGGTGTTTTTTGCAAAGTGCCTACCTGTGGATTTTGGCCTCTAGCTCAGCCGCCACCTAGGGAAACGTACCAAACCTGTGCATTTTTTTAACCCTACAGACCTAGGGGAATCCAAGATGGGGTGACTTGTGAGGCTCTCACCAGGTTCTGTTACCCAGAATCCTTTGCAAACCTCAAAATGTGGCTAAAAAAACAATTTTCCTCACATTTCGGTGACAGAAAGTTCTGGAATCTGAGAGGAGCCCCAGATTTCCTTCCACCCAGCATTACCCCAAGTCTCCTGATAAAAATGGTACCTCACTTGTGTGGGTAGGCCTAGTGCCCGCTACAGGAAATACTTCAAAACACAAAGTGGACACATCACATTTTCTCAAAGAAAACAGAGGTGTTTTTTGCAAAGTGCCTACCTGTGGATTTTGGCCTCTAGCTCAGCCACCACCTAGGGAAACGTACCAAACCTGTGCATTTTTTTAACCCTACAGACCTAGGGGAATCCAAGATGGGGTGACTTGTGAGGCTCTCACCAGGTTCTGTTACCCAGAATCCTTTGCAAACCTCACAATGTGGATAAAAAAACACTTTTTCCTCACATTTCGGTGACAGAAAGTTCTGGAATCTGAGAGGAGCCCCAGATTTCCTTCCACCCAGCATTACCCCAAGTCTCCCGATAAAAATGGTACCTCACTTGTGTGGGTAAGCCTAGTGCCCGCTACAGGAAATGCTTCAAAACACAAAGTGGACACATCACATTTTCTCAAAGAAAACAGAGGTGTTTTTTGCAAAGTGCCTACCTGTGGATTTGGGCCTCTAGCTCAGCCGCCACCTATGGAAACCTACCAAACCTGTGCATTGTTTAACACTACAGACCTAGGGGAATCCAAGAAGGGGTGACTTGTGAGGCTCTCACCAGGTTCTATTACCCAGAATCCTTTGCAAACCTCAAAATGTGGCTAAAAAAACACTTTTTCCTCACATTTCGGTGACAGAAAGTTCTGGAATCTGAGAGGAGCTACAAATGTCCTTCCACCTAGCGTTCCCCCAAGTCTCTTGATAAAAATGGTACCTCACTTGTCTCGGTAGGCCTAGTGCCCGCAACAGGAAATGCCCCAAATTTAAGTGGACACATCACATTTTCTCAAAGAAAACAGAGGTGTTTTTTGCAAAGTGCCTACCTGTGGATTTTGGCCTCTAGCTCAGCCGCCACCTAGGGAAACCTACCAAACCTGTGCATTTTTGAAAACTAGAGACCTAGGGATATCCAAAACAGGGTCACTTGTTGGGCTCTCACTAGGTTCTGTTACCCAGAATCATTTGCAAACCTCAAAATGTGGCTAAAAAAACACTTTTTCCTCACATTTCGGTGACAGAAAGTTCTGGAAGCTGAGAGGAGCTACACATTTCCTTCTACCCAGCGCTCCCCCAAGTCTCCTGATAAAAATGGTACCTCACTTGTGTGGGTAGGCCTAGTGCCCGCGACAGGAAATTCCCCAAAACACAAAGTGGACACATCACATTTTCTCAAAGAAAACAAGTGTTTTTTGCAAAGTGCCTACCTGTGGATTTTGGCCTCTAGCTCAGCCGCCACCTACGGAAACCTACCAAACCTGTGTATTTTGGAAAACTAGAGACCTAGGGAAATCCAAAACAGGGTCACTTGTTGGGCTCTCACTAGGTTCTGTTACCCAGAATCCTTTGCAAACCTCAAAATGTGGCTAAAAACACACTTTTTCCACACATTTCGGCGACAGAAAGTTCTGGAAGCTGAGAGGAGGTACAAATTTCCTTCCACCCAGCGTTCCCCCAAGTCTCCTGATACAAATGGTACCTCACTTGTGTGGGTAGGCCTAGTGCCCACGACAGGAAATGCCCCAAAACACAAAGTGGACACATCACATTTTCTCAAAGAAAACAGAGGTGTTTTTTGCAAAGTGCCTACCTGTGGATTTTGGCCTCTAGTTCAGCCGCCACCTAGGGAAACGTACCAAACCTGTGCATTTGTTAACACTAGAGACCTAGGGGAATCCAAGATGGGGTGACTTGTGAGGCTCTCACCAGGTTCTGTTACCCAGAATCCTTTGCAAACCTCAAAATGTGGCTAAAAAAAAAATGTTTCCTCACATTTCGGTGACAGAAAGTTCTGGAATCTGAGAGGAGCCCCGAATTTCCTTCCACCCAGCATTACCCCAAGTCTCCCGATAAAAATGGTACCTCACTTGTGTGGGTAGGCCTAGTGCCCGCTACAGGAAATGCCCCAAAACACAAAGTGGACACATCACATTTTCTCAAAGAAAACAGAGGTGTTTTTTGCAAAGTGCCTACCTGTGGATTTTGGCCTCTAGCTCAGCCACCACCTAGGGAAACGTACCAAACCTGTGCATTTTTTTAACACTACAGACCTAGGGGAATCCAAGATGGGGTGACTTGTGAGGCTCTCACCAGGTTCTGTTACCCAGAATCCTTTGCAAACCTCAAAATGTGGCTAAAAAAACACTTTTTCCTCACATTTCGGTGACAGAAAGTTCTGGAATCTGAGAGGAGCTACAAATTCCCTTCCACCCAGCGTTCCCCCAAGTCTCCTGATAAAAATGGTACCTCACTTGTGTTGGTAGGCCTAGTGCCCGCGACAGGAAATGCCCCAAAACACCAAGTGGACACATCACATTTTCTCAAAGAAAACAGAGGTGTTTTTTGCAAAGTGCCTACCTGTGGATTTTGGCCTCTAGCTCAGCCGCCACCTAGGGAAACCTACCAAACCTGTGCATTTTTGAAAACTAGAGACCTAGGGAAATCCAAAACAGGGTCACATGTTGAGCTCTCACCAGGTTCTGTTACCCAGAATCCTTTGCAAACCTCAAAATGTGGCTAAAAAAACACTTTTTCCTCACATTTCGGTGACAGAAAGTTCTGGAAGCTGAGAGGAGCTACAAATTTCCTTCCACCCAGCGTTCCCCCAAGTCTCCTGATAAAAATGGTACCTCACTTGCGTGGGTAGGCCTAGTGCCCGCGACAGGAAATGCCCCAAAACAAAAAGTGGACACATCACATTTTCTCAAAGAAAACAGAGGTGTTTTTTGCAAAGTGCCTACCTGTGGATTTTGGCCTCTAGCTCAGCCGCCACCTAGGGAAACGTACCAAACCTGTGCATTTGTTAACACTAGAGACCTAGGGGAATCCAAGATGGGGTGACTTGTGAGGCTCTCACCAGGTTCTGTTACCCAGAATCCTCTGCAAACCTCAAAATGTGGCTAAAAAAACACTTTTTCCTCACATTTCGGTGACAGAAAGTTCTGGAATCTGAGAGGAGCCACAAATTTCCTTCCACCCAGCGTTCCCCCAAGTCTCCTGATAAAAATGGTACCTCACTTGTGTCGGTAGGCCTAGTGCCCGCGACAGGAAATGCCCCAAAACACAAAGTGGACACATCACATTTTCTCAAAGAAAACAGAGGTGTTTTTTGCAAAGTGCCTACCTGTGGATTTTGGCCTCTAGCTCAGCCGCCACCTATGGAAACCTACCAAACCTGTGCATTGTTTAACACTACAGACCTAGGGGAATCCAAGAAGGGGTGACTTGTGAGGCTCACACCAGGTTCTATTACCCAGAATCCTTTGCAAACCTCAAAATGTGGCTAAAAAAACACTTTTTCCTCACATTTCGGTGACAGAAAGTTCTGGAATCTGAGAGGAGCTACAAATGTCCTTCCACCTAGCGTTCCCCCAAGTCTCTTGATAAAAATGGTACCTCACTTGTCTCGGTAGACCTAGTGCCCGCAACAGGAAATGCCCCAAATTTAAGTGGACACATCACATTTTCTCAAAGAAAACAGAGGTGTTTTTTGCAAAGTGCCTACCTGTGGATTTTGGCCTCTAGCTCAGCCGCCACCCAGGGAAACCTACCAAACCTGTGCATTTTTGAAAACTAGAGACCTAGGGAAATCCAAAACAGGGTCACTTGTTGGGCTCTCACTAGGTTCTGTTACCCAGAATCCTTTGCAAACCTCAAAATGTGGCTAAAAAAACACTTTTCCCTCACATTTCGGTGACAGAAAGTTCTGGAAGCTGAGAGGAGCTACACATTTCCTTCTACCCAGCGCTCCCCCAAGTCTCCTGATAAAAATGGTACCTCACTTGTGTGGGTTGGCCTAGTGCCCGCGACAGGAAATTCCCCAAAACACAAAGTGGACACATCACATTTTCTCAAAGAAAACAGAGGTGTTTTTTGCAAAGTGCCTACCTGTGGATTTTGGCCTCTAGCTCAGCCGCCACCTAGGGAAACCTACCAAACCTGTGCATTTTTGAAAATTAGAGACCTAGGGAAATCCAAAACAGGGTCACTTGTTGGGCTCTCACTAGGTTCTGTTACCCAGAATCCTTTGCAAACCTCAAAATGTGGCTAAAAAAACACTTTTTCCACACATTTCGGCGACAGAAAGTTCTGGAAGCTGAGAGGAGGTACAAATTTCCTTCTACCCAGCGTTCCCCCAAGTCTCCTGATTCAAATGGTACCTCACTTGTGTGGGTAGGCCTAGTGCCCACGACAGGAAATGCCCCAAAACACAAAGTGGACACATCACATTTTCTCAAAGAAAACAGAGGTGTTTTTTGCAAAGTGCCTACCTGTGGATTTTGGCCTCTAGCTCAGCCGCCACCTAGGGAAACGTACCAAACCTGTGCATTTGTTAACACTAGAGACCTAGGGGAATCCAAGATGGGGTGACTTGTGAGGCTCTCACCAGGTTCTGTTACCCAGAATCCTTTGCAAACCTCAAAATGTGGCTAAAAAAACTATTTTTCCTCACATTTCGGTGACAGAAAGTTCTGGAATCTGAGAGGAGCCCCAAATTTCCTTACACCCAGCATTACCCCAAGTCTCCCGATAAAAATGGTACCTCACTTGTGTGGGTAGGCCTAGTGCCCGCTACAGGAAATGCCCCAAAACACAAAGTGGACACATCACATTTTCTCAAAGAAAACAGAGGTGTTTTTTGCAAAGTGCCTACCTGTGGATTTTGGCCTCTAGGTCAGCCACCACCTAGGGAAACGTACCAAACCTGTGCAATTTTTTAACACTACAGACCTAGGGGAATCCAAGATGGGGTGACTTGTGAGGCTCTCACCAGGTTCTGTTACCCAGAATCCTTTGCAAACCTCAAAATGTGGCTAAAAAAACACTTTTTCCTCACATTTCGGTGACAGAAAGTTCTGGAATCTGAGAGGAGCTACAAATTTGTTTCCACCCAGCGTTCCCCCAAGTCTCCTGATAAAAATGGTACCTCACTTGTGTTGGTAGGCCTAGTGCCCGCGACAGGAAATGCCCCAAAACACCAAGTGGACACATCACATTTTCTCAAAGAAAACAGAGGTGTTTTTTGCAAAGTGCCTACCTGTGGATTTTGGTCTCTAGCTCAGCCGCCACCTAGGGAAACCTACCAAACCTGTGCATTTTTGAAAACTAGGGACCTAGGGAAATCCAAAACAGGGTCACTTGTTGAGCTCTCACCAGGTTCTGTTACCCAGAATCCTTTGCAAACCTCAAAATGTGGCTAAAAAAACACTTTTTCCTCACATTTCGGTGACAGAAAGTTCTGGAAGCTGAGAGGAGCTACAAATTTCCTTCCACCCAGCGTTCCCCCAAGTCTCCTGATAAAAATGGTACCTCACTTGCGTGGGTAGGCCTAGTGCCCGCGACAGGAAATGCCCCAAAACAAAAAGTGGACACATCACATTTTCTCAAAGAAAACAGAGGTGTTTTTTGCAAAGTGCCTACCTGTGGATTTTGGCCTCTAGCTCAGCCGCCACCTAGGGAAACGTACCAAACCTGTGCATTTGTTAACACTAGAGACCTAGGGGAATCCAAGATGGGGTGACTTGTGAGGCTCTCACCAGGTTCTGTTACCCAGAATCCTCTGCAAACCTCAAAATGTGGCTAAAAAAACACTTTTTCCTCACATTTCGGTGACAGAAAGTTCTGGAATCTGAGAGGAGCCACAAATTTCCTTCCACCCAGCGTTCCCCCAAGTCTCCTGATAAAAATGGTACCTCACTTGTGTCGGTAGGCCTAGTGCCCGCGACAGGAAATGCCCCAAAACACAAAGTGGACACATCACATTTTCTCAAAGAAAACAGAGGTGTTTTTTGCAAAGTGCCTACCTGTGGATTTTGGCCTCTAGCTCAGCCGCCACCTATGGAAACCTACCAAACCTGTGCATTGTTTAACACTACAGACCTAGGGGAATCCAAGAAGGGGTGACTTGTGAGGCTCTCACCAGGTTCTATTACCCAGAATCCTTTGCAAACCTCAAAATGTGGCTAAAAAAACACTTTTTCCTCACATTTCGGTGACAGAAAGTTCTGGAATCTGAGAGGAGCTACAAATGTCCTTCCACCTAGCGTTCCCCCAAGTCTCTTGATAAAAATGGTACCTCACTTGTCTCGGTAGACCTAGTGCCCGCAACAGGAAATGCCCCAAATTTAAGTGGACACATCACATTTTCTCAAAGAAAACAGAGGTGTTTTTTGCAAAGTGCCTACCTGTGGATTTTGGCCTCTAGCTCAGCCGCCACCCAGGGAAACCTACCAAACCTGTGCATTTTTGAAAACTAGAGACCTAGGGAAATCCAAAACAGGGTCACTTGTTGGGCTCTCACTAGGTTCTGTTACCCAGAATCCTTTGCAAACCTCAAAATGTGGCTAAAAAAACACTTTTCCCTCACATTTCGGTGACAGAAAGTTCTGGAAGCTGAGAGGAGCTACACATTTCCTTCTACCCAGCGCTCCCCCAAGTCTCCTGATAAAAATGGTACCTCACTTGTGTGGGTTGGCCTAGTGCCCGCGACAGGAAATTCCCCAAAACACAAAGTGGACACATCACATTTTCTCAAAGAAAACAGAGGTGTTTTTTGCAAAGTGCCTACCTGTGGATTTTGGCCTCTAGCTCAGCCGCCACCTAGGGAAACCTACCAAACCTGTGCATTTTTGAAAACTAGAGACCTAGGGAAATCCAAAACAGGGTCACTTGTTGGGCTCTCACTAGGTTCTGTTACCCAGAATCCTTTGCAAACCTCAAAATGTGGCTAAAAAAACACTTTTTCCACACATTTCGGCGACAGAAAGTTCTGGAAGCTGAGAGGAGGTACAAATTTCCTTCTACCCAGCGTTCCCCCAAGTCTCCTGATACAAATGGTACCTCACTTGTGTGGGTAGGCCTAGTGCCCACGACAGGAAATGCCCCAAAACACAAAGTGGACACATCACATTTTCTCAAAGAAAACAGAGGTGTTTTTTGCAAAGTGCCTACCTGTGGATTTTGGCCTCTAGCTCAGCCGCCACCTAGGGAAACGTACCAAACCTGTGCATTTGTTAACACTAGAGACCTAGGGGAATCCAAGATGGGGTGACTTGTGAGGCTCTCACCAGGTTCTGTTACCCAGAATCCTTTGCAAACCTCAAAATGTGGCTAAAAAAACTATTTTTCCTCACATTTCGGTGACAAAAAGTTCTGGAATCTGAGAGGAGCCCCAAATTTCCTTACACCCAGCATTACCCAAGTCTCCCGATAAAAATGGTACCTCACTTGTGTGGGTAGGCCTAGTGCCCGCTACAGTAAATGCCCCAAAACACAAAGTGGACACATCACATTTTCTCAAAGAAAACAGAGGTGTTTTTTGCAAAGTGCCTACCTGTGGATTTTGGCCTCTAGGTCAGCCACCACCTAGGGAAACGTACCAAACCTGTGCAATTTTTTAACACTACAGACCTAGGGGAATCCAAGATGGGGTGACTTGTGAGGCTCTCACCAGGTTCTGTTACCCAGAATCCTTTGCAAACCTCAAAATGTGGCTAAAAAAACACTTTTTCCTCACATTTCGGTGACAGAAAGTTCTGGAATCTGAGAGGAGCTACAAATTCCCTTCCACCCAGCGTTCCCCCAAGTCTCCTGATAAAAATGGTACCACACTTGTGTTGGTAGGCCTAGTGCCCGCGACAGGAAATGCCCCAAAACACCAAGTGGACACATCACATTTTCTCAAAGAAAACAGAGGTGTTTTTTGCAAAGTGCCTACCTGTGGATTTTGGCCTCTAGCTCAGCCGCCACCTAGGGAAACCTACCAAACCTGTGCATTTTTTAAAACTACAGACCTAGGGAAATCCAAAACAGGGTCACTTGTTGAGCTCTCACCAGGTTCTGTTACCCAGAATCCTTTGCAAACCTCAAAATGTGGCTAACAAAACACTTTTTCCACACATTTCGGCGACAGAAAGTTCTGGAAGCTGAGAGGAGCTACAAATTTCCTTCCACCCAGCGTTCCCCCAAGTCTCCTGATAAAAATGGTACCTCACTTGCGTGGGTAGGCCCAGTGCCCGCGACAGGAAATGCCCCAAAACAAAAAGTGGACACGTCACATTTTCTCAAAGAAAACAGAGGTGTTTTTTGCAAAGTGCCTACCTGTGGATTTTGGCCTCTAGCTCAGCCGCCACCTAGGGAAACGTGCCAAACCTGTGCATTTGTTAACACTAGAGACCTAGGGGAATCCAAGATGGGGTGACTTGTGAGGCTCTCACCAGGTTCTGTTACCCAGAATCCTTTGCAAACCTCAAAATGTGGCTAAAAAAACTATTTTTCCTCACATTTCGGTGACAGAAAGTTCTGGAATCTGAGAGGAGCCCCAAATTTCCTTCCACCCAGCATTACCCCAAGTCTCCCGATAAAAATGGTACCTCACTTGTGTGGGTAGGCCTAGTGCCCGCTACAGTAAATGCCCCAAAACACAAAGTGGACACATCACATTTTCTCAAAGAAAACAGAGGTGTTTTTTGCAAAGTGCCTACCTGTGGATTTTGGCCTCTAGGTCAGCCACCACCTAGGGAAACGTACCAAACCTGTGCAATTTTTTAACACTACAGACCTAGGGGAATCCAAGATGGGGTGACTTGTGAGGCTCTCACCAGGTTCTGTTACCCAGAATCCTTTGCAAACCTCAAAATGTGGCTAAAAAAACACTTTTTCCTCACATTTCGGTGACAGAAAGTTCTGGAATCTGAGAGGAGCTACAAATTCCCTTCCACCCAGCGTTCCCCCAAGTCTCCTGATAAAAATGGTACCACACTTGTGTTGGTAGGCCTAGTGCCCGCGACAGGAAATGCCCCAAAACACCAAGTGGACACATCACATTTTCTCAAAGAAAACAGAGGTGTTTTTTGCAAAGTGCCTACCTGTGGATTTTGGCCTCTAGCTCAGCCGCCACCTAGGGAAACCTACCAAACCTGTGCATTTTTTAAAACTAGAGACCTAGGGAAATCCAAAACAGGGTCACTTGTTGAGCTCTCACCAGGTTCTGTTACCCAGAATCCTTTGCAAACCTCAAAATGTGGCTAAAAAAACACTTTTTCCACACATTTCGGTGACAGAAAGTTCTGGAAGCTGAGAGGAGCTACAAATTTCCTTCCACCCAGCGTTCCCCCAAGTCTCCTGATAAAAATGGTACCTCACTTGCGTGGGTAGGCCCAGTGCCCGCGACAGGAAATGCCCCAAAATAAAAAGTGGACACATCACATTTTCTCAAAGAAAACAGAGGTGTTTTTTGCAAAGTGCCTACCTGTGGATTTTGGCCTCTAGCTCAGCCGCCACCTAGGGAAACGTACCAAACCTGTGCATTTTTTTAACCCTACAGACCTAGGGGAATCCAAGATGGGGTGACTTGTGAGGCTCTCACCAGGTTCTGTTACCCAGAATCCTTTGCAAACCTCAAAATGTGGCTAAAAAAACAATTTTCCTCACATTTCGGTGACAGAAAGTTCTGGAATCTGAGAGGAGCCCCAGATTTCCTTGCACCCAGCATTACCCCAAGTCTCCCGATAAAAATGGTACCTCACTTGTGTGGGTAGGCCTAGTGCCCGCTACAGGAAATGCTTCAAAACACACAGTGGACACATCACATTTTCTCAAAGAAAACAGAGGTGTTTTTTGCAAAGTGCCTACCTGCGGATTTTGGCCTCTAGCTCAGCCACCACCTAGGGAAACGTACCAAACCTGTGCATTTTTTTAACCCTACATACCTAGGGGAATCCATGATGGGGTGACTTGTGAGGCTCTCACCAGGTTCTGTTACCCAGAATCCTTTGCAAACCTCAAAATGTGGCTAAAAAAACACTTTTTCCTCACATTTCGGTGACAGAAAGTTCTGGAATCTGAGAGGAGCTACAAATTCCCTTCCACCCAGCGTTCCCCCAAGTCTCCTGATAAAAATGGTACCTCACTTGTGTTGGTAGGCCTAGTGCCCGCGACAGGAAATGCCCCAAAACACCAAGTGGACACATCACATTTTCTCAAAGAAAACAGAGGTGTTTTTTGCAAAGTGCCTACCTGTGGATTTTGGCCTCTAGCTCAGCCGCCACCCAGGGAAACCTACCAAACCTGTGCATTTTTGAAAACTAGAGACCTAGGGAAATCCAAAACAGGGTCACTTGTTGAGCTCTCACCAGGTTCTGTTACCCAGAATCCTTTGCAAACCTCAAAATGTGGCTAAAAAAACACTTTTTCCTCACATTTCGGTGACAGAAAGTTCTGGTACCTGAGAGGAGCTACAAATTTCTTTCCACCCAGCTTTCCCCCAAGTCTCCTGATAAAAATGGTACCTCACTTGTGTGGGTAGGCCTAGTGCCCGCGACAGGAAATGCCCCAAAACACAAAGTGGACACATCACATTTTCTCAAAGAAAACAGAGGTGTTTTTTGCAAAGTGCCTACCTGTGGATTTTGGCCTCTAGCTCAGCCGCCACCCAGGGAAACCTACCAAACCTGTGTATTTTTGAAAACTAGAGACCTAGGGAAATCCAAAACAGGGTCACTTGTTGAGCTCTCACCAGGTTCTGTTACCCAGAATCCTTTGCAAACCTCAAAATGTGGCTAAAAAAACACTTTTTCCTCACATTTCGGTGACAGAAAGTTCTGGAAGCTGAGAGGAGCTACAAATTTCTTTCCACCCAGCGTTCCCCCAAGTCTCCTGATAAAAATGGTACCTCACTTGTGTGGGTAGGCCTAGTGCCCGCGACAGGACATGCCCCAAAACACAAAGTGGACACATCACATTTTCTCAAAGAAAACAGAGGTGTTTTTTGCAAAGTGCCTACCTGTGGATTTTGGCCTCTAGCTCAGCCGCCACCTAGGGAAACCTACCAAACCTGTGCATTTTTTAAAACTAGAGACCTAGGGAAATCCAAAACAGGGTCACTTGTTGAGCTCTCACCAGGTTCTGTTACCCAGAATCCTTTGCAAACCTCAAAATGTGGCTAAAAAAACACTTTTTCCTCACATTTCGGTGACAGAAAGTTCTGGAAGCTGAGAGGAGCTACAAATTTCTTTCCACCCAGCGTTCCCCCAAGTCACCTGATAAAAATGGTACCTCACTTGTGTGGGTAGGCCTAGTGCCCGCAACAGGAAATGCCCCAAAACACAAAGTGGACACATCACATTTTCTCAAAGAAAACAGAGGTGTTTTTTGCAAAGTGCCTACCTGTGGATTTTGGCCTCTAGCTCAGCCGCCACCTAGGGAAAAGTACCAAACCTGTGCATTTTTTTAACCCTACAGACCTAGGGGAATCCAAGATGGGGTGACTTGTGAGGCTCTCACCAGGTTCTGTTACCCAGAATCCTTTGCAAACCTCAAAATGTGGCTAAAAAAACAATTTTCCTCACATTTCGGTGACAGAAAGTTCTGGAATCTGAGAGGAGCCCCAGATTTCCTTCCACCCAGCATTACCCCAAGTCTCCCGATAAAAATGGTACCTCACTTGTGTGGGTAGGCCTAGTGCCCGCTACAGGAAATACTTCAAAACACAAAGTGGACACATTACATTTTCTCAAAGAAAACAGAGGTGTTTTTTGCAAAGTGCCTACCTGTGGATTTTGGCCTCTAGCTCAGCCACCACCTAGGGAAACGTACCAAACCTGTGCATTTTTTTAACCCTACAGACCTAGGGGAATCCAAGATGGGGTGACTTGTGAGGCTCTCACCAGGTTCTGTTACCCAGAATCCTTTGCAAACCTCACAATGTGGCAAAAAAAACACTTTTGTCTCACATTTCGGTGACAGAAAGTTCTGGAATCTGAGAGGAGCCCCAGATTTCCTTCCACCCAGCATTACCCCAAGTCTACCGATAAAAATGGTACCTCACTTGTGTGGGTAAGCCTAGTGCCCACTACAGGAAATGCTTCAAAACACAAAGTGGACACATCACATTTTCTCAAAGAAAACAGAGGTGTTTTTTGCAAAGTGCCTACCTGTGGATTTGGGCCTCTAGCTCAGCCGCCACCTATGGAAACCTACCAAACCTGTGCATTGTTTAACACTACAGACCTAGGGGAATCCAAGAAGGGGTGACTTGTGAGGCTCTCACCAGGTTCTATTACCCAGAATCCTTTGCAAACCTCAAAATGTGGCTAAAAAAACACTTTTTCCTCACATTTCGGTGACAGAAAGTTCTGGAATCTGAGAGGAGCTACAAATGTCCTTCCACCTAGCGTTCCCCCAAGTCTCTTGATAAAAATGGTACCTCACTTGTCTCGGTAGGCCTAGTGCCCGCAACAGGAAATGCCCCAAATTTAAGTGGACACATCACATTTTCTCAAAGAAAACAGAGGTGTTTTTTGCAAAGTGCGTACCTGTGGATTTTGGCCTCTATCTCAGCCGCCACCTAGGGAAACCTACCAAACCTGTGCATTTTTGAAAACTAGAGACCTAGGGAAATCCAAAACAGGGTCACTTGTTGGGCTCTCACTAGGTTCTGTTACCCAGAATCATTTGCAAACCTCAAAATGTGGCTAAAAAAACACTTTTTCCTCACATTTCGGTGACAGAAAGTTCTGGAAGCTGAGAGGAGCTACACATTTCCTTCTACCCAGCGCTCCCCCAAGTCTCCTGATAAAAATGGTACCTCACTTGTGTGGGTAGGCCTAGTGCCCGCGACAGGAAATTCCCCAAAACACAAAGTGGACACATCACATTTTCTCAAAGAAAAAAGGTGTTTTTTGCAAAGTGCCTACCTGTGGATTTTGGCCTCTAGCTCAGCCGCCACCTAGGGAAACCTACCAAACCTGTGCATTTTTGAAAACTAGAGACCTAGGGAAATCCAAAACAGGGTCACTTGTTGGGCTCTCACTAGGTTCTGTTACCCAGAATCCTTTGCAAACCTCAAAATGTGGCTAAAAAACACTTTTTCCACACATTTCGGCGACAGAAAGTTCTGGAAGCTGAGAGGAGGTACAAATTTCCTTCCACCCAGCGTTCCCCCAAGTCTCCTGACACAAATGGTACCGCACTTGTGTGGGTAGGCCTAGTGCCCACGACAGGAAATGCCCCAAAACACAAAGTGGACACATCACATTTTCTCAAAGAAAACAGAGGTGTTTTTTGCAAAGTGCCTACCTGTGGATTTTGGCCTCTAGCTCAGCCGCCACCTAGGGAAACGTACCAAACCTGTGCATTTGTTAACACTAGAGACCTAGGGGAATCCAAGATGGGGTGACTTGTGAGGCTCTCACCAGGTTCTGTTACCCAGAATCCTTTGCAAACCTCAAAATGTGGCTAAAAAAACACTTTTTCCTCACATTTCGGTGACAGAAAGTTCTGGAATCTGAGAGGAGCTACAAATTCCCTTCCACCCAGCGTTCCCCCAAGTCTCCTGATAAAAATGGTACCTCACTTGTGTTGGTAGGCCTAGTGCCCGCGACAGGAAATGCCCCAAAACACCAAGTGGACACATCACATTTTCTCAAAGAAAACAGAGGTGTTTTTTGCAAAGTGCCTACCTGTGGATTTTGGCCTCTAGCTCAGCCGCCACCTAGGGAAACCTACCAAACCTGTGCATTTTTGAAAACTAGAGACCTAGGGAAATCCAAAACAGGGTCACTTGTTGAGCTCTCACCAGGTTCTGTTACCCAGAATCCTTTGCAAACCTCAAAATGTGGCTAAAAAAACACTTTTTCCTCACATTTCGGTGACAGAAAGTTCTGGAAGCTGAGAGGAGCTACAAATTTCCTTCCACCCAGCGTTCCCCCAAGTCTCCTGATAAAAATGGTACCTCACTTGCGTGGGTAGGCCTAGTGCCCGCGACAGGAAATGCCCCAAAACAAAAAGTGGACACATCACATTTTCTCAAAGAAAACAGAGGTGTTTTTTGCAAAGTGCCTACCTGTGGATTTTGGCCTCTAGCTCAGCCGCCACCTAGGGAAATGTACCAAACCTGTGCATTTGTTAACACTAGAGACCTAGGGGAATCCAAGATGGGGTGACTTGTGAGGCTCTCACCAGGTTCTGTTACCCAGAATCCTCTGCAAACCTCAAAATGTGGCTAAAAAAACAATTTTTCCTCACATTTCGGTGACAGAAAGTTCTAGAATCTGAGAGGAGCCCCAAATTTCCTTCCACACAGCATTACCCCAAGTCTCCC
This sequence comes from Pleurodeles waltl, assembly GCF_031143425.1. Classification (NCBI taxonomy): domain Eukaryota; kingdom Metazoa; phylum Chordata; class Amphibia; order Caudata; family Salamandridae; genus Pleurodeles; species Pleurodeles waltl. Next base: position 413,328,446 of record NC_090437.1, on the reverse strand, counting down.
GATAAAAATGGTACCTCACTTGTGTGGGTAGGCCTAGTGCCCGCTACAGGAAATGCTTCAAAACACAAAGTGGACACATCACATTTTCTCAAAGAAAACAGAGGTGTTTTTTGCAAAGTGCCTACCTGTGGATTTTGGCCTCTAGCTCAGCCACCACCTAGGGAAACGTACCAAACCTTTGCAATTTTTTAACACTACAGACCTAGGGGAATCCAAGATGGGGTGACTTGTGAGGCTCTCACCAGGTTCTGTTACCCAGAATCCTTTGCAAATCTCAAAATGTAGCTAAAAAAACACTTTTTCCTCACATTTCGGTGACAGAAAGTTCTGGAATCTGAGAGGAGCTACAAATTCCCTTCCACCCAGCGTTCCCCCAAGTCTCCTGATAAAAATGGTACCTCACTTGTGTCGGTAGGCCTGGTGCCCGCGACAGGAAATGCCCCGAAACACCAAGTGGACACATCACATTTTCTCAAGGAAAACAGAGGTGTTTTTTGCAAAGTGCCTACCTGTGGATTTTGGCCTCTAGCTCAGCCGCCACCTAGGGAAACCTACCAAACCTGTGCATTTTTGAAAACTAGAGACCTAGGGAAATCCAAAACAGGGTCACTTGTTGAGCTCTCACCAGGTTCTGTTACCCAGAATCCTTTGCAAACCTCAAAATGTGGCTAAAAAAACACTTTTCCCTCACATTTCGGTGACAGAAAGTTCTGGAAGCTGAGAGGAGCTACAAATTTCTTTCCACCCAGCGTTCCCCCAAGTCTCCTGATAAAAATGGTACCTCACTTGTGTGGGTAGGCCTAGTGCCCGCGACAGGAAATGCCCCAAAACACAAAGTGGACACATCACATTTTCTCAAAGAAAACAGAGGTGTTTTTTGCAAAGTGCCTACCTGTGGATTTTGGCCTCTAGCTCAGCCGCCACCTAGGGAAACCTACCAAACCTGTGCATTTTTTTTTAAACTAGAGACCTAGGGAAACCCAAAACAGGGTGACTTGTTGGGCTCTCACTAAGTTCTATTACCCAGAATCCTTTGCAAACCTCAAAATGTGGCTAAAAAAACACTTTTTCCACACATTTCGGCGACAGAAAGTTCTGGAAGCTGAGAGGAGGTACAAATTTCCTTCCACCCAGCGTTCCATCAAGTCTCCTGATAAAAATGGTACCTCACTTGTGGGTAGGCCTCGTGCCCGCGACAGGAAATGCCTCAAAACACAAAGTGGACACATCACATTTTCTCAAAGAAAACAGGTGTTTTTTGCAAAGTGCCTACCTGTGGATTTTGGCCTCTAGCTCAGCCGCCACCTTGGGATACGTACCAAACCTGTGCATTTCTGAAAACTAGAGACATAGGGGAATCCAAGATGGGGTGGCTTGTGGGGCTCTCACCAGGTTCTGGTACCCAGAATCCTTTGCAAACCTCAAAATGTGGCTAAAAAACACTTTTTCCTCACATTTCGGTGACAGAAAGTTCTGGAATCTGAGAGGAGCCCCAAATTTCCTTCCACACAGCATTACCCCAAGTCTCCCGATAAAAATGGTACCTCACTTGTGTGGGTAGGCCTAGTGCCCGCTACAGGAAATGCTTCAAAACACAAAGTGGACACATCACATTTTCTCAAAGAAAACAGAGGTGTTTTTTGCAAAGTGCCTACCTGTGGATTTTGGCCTCTAGCTCAGCCACCACCTAGGGAAACGTACCAAACCTGTGCAATTTTTTAACACTACAGACCTAGGGGAATCCAAGATGGGGTGACTTGTGAGGCTCTCACCAGGTTCTGTTACCCAGAATCCTTTGCAAACCTCAAAATGTAGCTAAAAAACACTTTTTCCTCACATTTCGGTGACAGAAAGTTCTGGAATCTGAGAGGAGCTACAAATTCCCTTCCACCCAGCGTTCCCCCAAGTCTCCTGATAAAAATGGTACCTCACTTGTGTTGGTAGGCCTAGTGCCCGCGACAGGAAATGCCCCAAAACACCAAGTGGACACATCACATTTTCTCAAGGAAAACAGAGGGTTTTTTTGCAAAGTGCTTACCTGTGGATTTTGGCCTCTAGCTCAGCCACCACCTAGGGAAACCTACCAAACCTGTGCATTTTTGAAAACTAGAGACCTAGGGAAATCCAAAACAGGGTCACTTGTTGAGCTCTCACCAGGTTCTGTTACCCAGAATCCTTTGCAAACCTCAAAATGTGGCTAAAAAAACACTTTTTCCTCACATTTCGGTGACAGAAAGTTCTGGAAGCTGAGAGGAGCTACAAATTTCTTTCCACCCAGCGTTCCCCCAAGTCTCCTGATAAAAATGGTACCTCACTTGTGTGGGTAGGCCTAGTGCCCGCGACAGGAAATGCCCCAAAACACAAAGTGGACACATCACATTTTCTCAAAGAAAACAGAGGTGTTTTTTGCAAATTGCCTACCTGTGGATTTTGGCCTCTAGCTCAGCCACCACCTAGGGAAACGTACCAAACCTGTGCAATTTTTTAACACTACAGACCTAGGGGAATCCAAGATGGGGTGACTTGTGAGGCTCTCACCAGGTTCTGTTACCCAGAATCCTTTGCAAACCTCAAAATGTAGCTAAAAAAACACTTTTTCCTCACATTTCGGTGACAGAAAGTTCTGGAATCTGAGAGGAGCTACAAATTCCCTTCCACCCAGCGTTCCCCCAAGTCTCCTGATAAAAATGGTACCTCACTTGTGTTGGTAGGCCTAGTGCCCGTGACAGGAAATGCCCCGAAACACCAAGTGGACACATCACATTTTCTCAAGGAAAACAGAGGTGTTTTTTGCAAAGTGCCTACCTGTGGATTTTGGCCTCTAGCTCAGCCGCCACCTAGGGAAACCTACCAAACCTGTGCATTTTTGAAAACTAGAGACCTAGGGAAATCCAAAACAGGGTCACTTGTTGAGCTCTCACCAGGTTCTGTTACCCAGAATCCTTTGCAAACCTCAAAATGTGGCCAAAAAAACACTTTTTCCTCACATTTCGGTGACAGAAAGTTCTGGAAGCTGAGAGGAGCTACAAATTTCTTTCCACCCAGCGTTCCCCCAAGTCTCCTGATAAAAATGGTACCTCACTTGTGTGGGTAGGCCTAGTGCCCGCGACAGGAAATGCCCCAAAACACAAAGTGGACACATCACATTTTCTCAAAGAAAACAGAGGTGTTTTTTGCAAAGTGCCTACCTGTGGATTTTGGCCTCTAGCTCAGCCGCCACCTAGGGAAACTTACCAAACCTGTGCATTTTTTAAAACTAGAGACCTAGGGAAATCCAAAACAGGGTGACTTGTTGGGCTCTCACTAAGTTCTATTACCCAGAATCCTTTGCAAACCTCAAAATGTGGCTAAAAAAACACTTTTTCTACACATTTCGGCGACAGAAAGTTCTGGAAGCTGAGAGGAGGTACAGATTTCCTTCCACCCAGCGTTCCCCCAAGTCTCCTGATAAAAATGGTACCTCACTTGTGTGGGTAGGCCTCGTGCCCGCGACAGGAAATGCCTCAAAACACAAAGTGGACACATCACATTTTCTCAAAGAAAACATGTGTTTTTTGCAAAGTGCCTACCTGTGGATTTTGGCCTCTAGCTCAGCCGCCACCTCGGGATACGTACCAAACCTTTGCATTTCTGAAAACTAGAGACATAGGGGAATCCAAGATGGGGTGGCTTGTGGGGCTCTCACCAGGTTCTGGTACCCAGAATCCTTTGCAAACCTCAAAATGTGGCTAAAAAACACTTTTTCCTCACATTTCGGTGACAGAAAGTTCTGGAATCTGAGAGGAGCCACAAATTTCCTTCCACCAGCGTTCCCCCAAGTCTCCTGATAAAAATGGTACCTCACTTGTGTCGGTAGGCCTAGTGCCCGCGACAGGAAATGCCCCAAAACACAAAGTGGACACATCACATTTTCTCAAAAAAAACAGAGGTGTTTTTTGCAAAGTGCCTACCTGTGGATTTTGGCCTCTAGCTCAGCCGCCACCTAGGGAAACCTACCAAACCTGTGCATTTTTGAAAACTAGAGACCTAGGGAAATCCAAAACAGGGTCACTTGTTGGGCTCTCACGAGGTTCTGTTACCCAGAATCCTTTGCAAACCTCAAAATGTGGCTAAAAAAACACTTTTTCCACACATTTCGGCGACAGAAAGTTCTGGAAGCTGAGAGGAGGTACAAATTTCCTTCCACCCAGCGTTCCCCCAAGTCTCCTGATACAAATGGTACCTCACTTGTGTGGGTAGGCCTAGTGCCCACGACAGGAAATGCCCCAAAACACAAAGTGGACACATCACATTTTCTCAAAGAAAACAGAGGTGTTTTTTGCAAAGTGCCTACCTGTGGATTTTGGCCTCTAGCTCAGCCGCCACCTAGGGAAACGTACCAAACCTGTGCATTTGTTAACACTAGAGACCTAGGGGAATCCAAAACAGGGTCACTTGTTGGGCTCTCACTAGGTTCTGTTACCCAGAATCCTTTGCAAACCTCAAAATGTGGCTAAAAAACACTTTTTCCTCACATTTCGGTGACAGAAAGTTCTGGAATCTGAGAGGAGCCACAAATTTCCTTCCACACAGCATTACCCCAAGTCTCCCGATAAAAATGGTACCTCACTTGTGTGGGTAGGCCTAGTGCCCGCTACAGGAAATGCTTCAAAACACAAAGTGGACACATCACATTTTCTCAAAGAAAACAGAGGTGTTTTTTGCAAAGTGCCTACCTGTGGATTTTGGCCTCTAGCTCAGCCACCACCTAGGGAAACGTACCAAACCTGTGCAATTTTTTAACACTACAGACCTAGGGGAATCCAAGATGGGGTGACTTGTGAGGCTCTCACCAGGTTCTGTTACCCAGAATCCTTTGCAAACCTCAAAATGTAGCTAAAAAAACACTTTTTCTACACATTTCGGCGACAGAAAGTTCTGGAAGCTGAGAGGAGGTACTGATTTCCTTCCACCCAGCGTTCCCCCAAGTCTCCTGATAAAAATGGTACCTCACTTGTGTGGGTAGGCCTCGTGCCCGCGACAGGAAATGCCTCAAAACACAAAGTGGACACATCACATTTTCTCAAAGAAAACATGTGTTTTTTGCAAAGTGCCTACCTGTGGATTTTGGCCTCTAGCTCAGCCGCCACCTCGGGATACGTACCAAACCTTTGCATTTCTGAAAACTAGAGACATAGGGGAATCCAAGATGGGGTTGCTTGTGGGGCTCTCACCAGGTTCTGGTACCCAGAATCCTTTGCAAACCTCAAAATGTGGCTAAAAAACACTTTTTCCTCACATTTCGGTGACAGAAAGTTCTGGAATCTGAGAGGAGTCACAAATTTCCTTCCACCAGCGTTCCCCCAAGTCTCCTGATAAAAATGGTACCTCACTTGTGTCGGTAGGCCTAGTGCCCGCGACAGGAAATGCCCCAAAACACAAAGTGGACACATCACATTTTCTCAAAAAAAACAGAGGTGTTTTTTGCAAAGTGCCTACCTGTGGATTTTGGCCTCTAGCTCAGCCGCCACCTAGGGAAACCTACCAAACCTGTGCATTTTTGAAAACTAGAGACCTAGGGAAATCCAAAACAGGGTCACTTGTTGGGCTCTCAGGAGGTTCTGTTACCCAGAATCCTTTGCAAACCTCAAAATGTGGCTAAAAAAACACTTTTTCCACACATTTCGGCGACAGAAAGTTCTGGAAGCTGAGAGGAGGTACAAATTTCCTTCCACCCAGCGTTCCCCCAAGTCTCCTGATACAAATGGTACCTCACTTGTGTGGGTAGGCCTAGTGCCCACGACAGGAAATGCCCCAAAAGACAAAGTGGACACATCACATTTTCTCAAAGAAAACAGAGGTGTTTTTTGCAAAGTGCCTACCTGTGGATTTTGGCCTCTAGCTCAGCCGCCACCTAGGGAAACGTACCAAACCTGTGCATTTGTTAACACTAGAGACCTAGGGGAATCCAAAACAGGGTCACTTGTTGGGCTCTCACTAGGTTCTGTTACCCAGAATCCTTTGCAAACCTCAAAATGTGGCTAAAAAACACTTTTTCCTCACATTTCGGTGACAGAAAGTTCTGGAATCTGAGAGGAGCCACAAATTTCCTTCCACCAGCGTTCCCCCAAGTCTCCTGATAAAAATGGTACCTCACTTGTGTCGGTAGGCCTAGTGCCCGCGACAGGAAATGCCCCAAAACACAAAGTGGACACATCACATTTTCTCAAAAAAAACAGAGGTGTTTTTTGCAAAGTGCCTACCTGTGGATTTTGGCCTCTAGCTCAGCCGCCACCTAGGGAAACCTACCAAACCTGTGCATTTTTGAAAACTAGAGACCTAGGGAAATCCAAAACAGGGTCACTTGTTGGGCTCTCACGAGGTTCTGTTACCCAGAATCCTTTGCAAACCTCAAAATGTGGCTAAAAAAACACTTTTTCCACACATTTCGGCGACAGAAAGTTCTGGAAGCTGAGAGGAGGTACAAATTTCCTTCCACCCAGCGTTCCCCCAAGTCTCCTGATACAAATGGTACCTCACTTGTGTGGGTAGGCCTAGTGCCCACGACAGGAAATGCCCCAAAACACAAAGTGGACACATCACATTTTCTCAAAGAAAACAGAGGTGTTTTTTGCAAAGTGCCTACCTGTGGATTTTGGCCTCTAGCTCAGCCGCCACCTAGGGAAACGTACCAAACCTGTGCATTTGTTAACACTAGAGACCTAGGGGAATCCAAGATGGGGTGACTTGTGAGGCTCTCACCAGGTTCTGTTACCCAGAATCCTTTGCAAACCTCAAAATGTGGCTAAAAAAACAATTTTTCCTCACATTTCGGTGACAGAAAGTTCTGGAATCTGAGAGGAGCCCCAAATTTCCTTCCACCCAGCATTACCCCAAGTCTCCCGATAAAAATGGTACCTCACTTGTGTGGGTAGGCCTAGTGCCCGCTACAGGAAATGCCCCAAAACACAAAGTGGACACATCACATTTTCTCAAAGAAAACAGAGGTGTTTTTTGCAAAGTGCCTACCTGTGGATTTTGGCCTCTAGCTCAGCCACCACCTAGGGAAACGTACCAAACCTGTGCATTTTTTTAACACTACAGACCTACGGGAATCCAAAACAGGGTGACTTGTTGGGCTCTCACCAGGTTCTGTTACCCAGAATCCTTTGCAAACCTCAAAATGTGGCTAAAAAAACCCTTTTTCCTCACATTTCGGTGACAGAAAGTTCTGGAAGCTGAGAGGAGCTACACATTTCCTTCTACCCAGCGTTCCCCCAAGTCTCCTGATAAAAATGGTACCTCACTTGTGTGGGTAGGCCTAGTGCCCGCAACAGGAAATGCCCCAAAACACCAAGTGGACACATCACATTTTCTCAAAGAAAACAGAGGTGTTTTTTGCAAAGTGCCTACATGTGGATTTTGGCCACTAGCTCAGCCGCCACCTAGGGAAACGTACCAAACCTGTGCATTTTTTTAAACTAGAGACCTAGGGGAATCCAAGACTGGGTGACTTGTCGGGCTCTCACCAGGTTCTGTTACCCAGAATCCTTTGCAAACCTCAAAATGTGGCTAAAAAAAAACTTTTTCCTCACATTTCGGCGACAGAAAGTTCTGGAATCTGAGAGAAGCCACAAATTTCCTTCCACCCAGCGTTCCCCCAAGTCTCCCGATAAAAATGGTACCTCACTTGTGTGGGTAGGCCAAGTGCTTGTGACAGGGAAGAGCCAAAAACACGTCAAAATTGAGGGGGAACCAAAGTAGGTCCAAAAGGGCAGTTTGAAAAAAATAAAATTGTGGCTGACAAGTGCAGCATACATTTTATTGGCATAGATGAGACAATGCTGGGTGGTAGGAATTTTGTGGATTCCCGCAGATTCCGGAAGGTTCCATCACAAAAATGTGGGAACAATGTGTGCTTTCCAGGAAAGTTGAAGGTTTGCAGGGCATTTTGGTTAAGGAAATGGTGCGGGTGCATGTGAAGCACACCACCCTGGAATCAACTAGATGTTTAGTTTTCAGATGTGTCTAGGTCTTGTGTATTTTTCTACATGGCAGCTTCCCAAAGTAAAAAAAAGTGCAGCCCTCACCATTCCAAGTGTGACGATTTTGAGAGTTACCAAGCTCTCATGGCCCAAATGTAAAACAAAAACCAAAAATAATCAAATGTCCTCTTGCTTGCCATGGGATAAGATTTTTTAGTGTGCGGGGGAGAGCTGAAGGACTGTTAGCCCCTTCAGTTCGGGTGGGGGCTAAACCAGGCCCATACTGGTTGGTAGCCAACCACCCCACTATTTTCTTTTATTGTTTTTATTCCCTGGCATCTAGTAGACTTTCTGTCCCCCCGGGGTTTGGAACGGGGGTAATTGCCCAATCTGCCCACTGGTGGACAGAACAACTTTGGCCCCATTTACTTGGAGTGGGGATATGGCCATACCCCCAACCTCTTATTTTGAAAAAAGAGTCTTCCCTGGTCTCTGGTGGGCTTTCTGCCCCCCTTGGGGGCAGATGGGCCTTTCAAAAATAGGCCTATCTACCCCCAAGGGGGGACAGTTATGGCCAACAGTAATGTGCCCCCATGGGGAGCAACCCTTGCTCAAGGGGCTGCCCCCCCAAAACAAAACACACACATACACACACACCAATCCATGGTGTCTAGAGGTTTCTGCCCCCTTTGGGGGCAGATTGGCCTTACAAAAATAGGCCGATCTGCCCCCAGAGGGGGCAGAAATGGCCTAATAATAATTTGCCCCCCCTTGCCCAAGGGGTCACTCCCCAAACATAAAAAAATAAAAATAAACAAAATAAAATTATCCCTGGTGTCCAGTGGTTTTCTGCCCCCCCGGAGCAGAAATGGCTTAAAAATCATTTGCCCCCCTGGGGACCGGCCCTTGCCCAAGGCTCCCAGTCTGCCTGGGAGCTCCCTGGCTGGGAGCCTGTGCCTGCAGCGAGGAGCGTCGAGGGACAGAGGAGCGGCAGAGGAGGTAAGTGATTTTAAAAAATTTTTTTAAAAAAATGTTATTGCCTCCCTCCCGTGCCTCCCCATCACCCCTTCCGTGGCCCGCGTGCTCTACATATGTAGGAGATGGAGGCCTGAGCAATGAAGACTACAGACATACATGGCAGGCATTTCCAGGTAAAGAAAATGTGTACAGCTGGATCAGTTTATTTAGAGGCACTTTAATGGCAGGTTAAGTAGATCAGTATAAAGACTGTGGCCTATATTTATGAGCTTCGTGGCACAGGGCAGCACAGCAAGTCACCTTGCTACACTGCTGTGCATCACAGGGAAAAGGCAGGAATGTGCTGTATTTATTCAATACAGCACATTTCTGTCCTTTCCTCCTGCACTGGTGCCCTTTTGGCAACCTAGCCCTAATGCAGGCACCCTGCATTGCATGCAGGATTGTTTTTGTGCAGGAAGGGACACATTCTTGCACAAAAGCAATTTTGAGAGGCTTTTTACTCTTTCTATGGGTGCTGCAGAATGCACCACCTATAGAAAGAGCCAAAAAACTAGGATAAATTAACAAACTTCTCCTCATTACACCAATCCTGGGAGGCCTATCTTTTTGGCGCATTCCCAGGTTTTCAAGTTCTTGTAAATCTGGGAATGCATCAAAACGGAAATTGCAACATAGATTTGCGTTTCGCAGATAGCGATCCGCAAATTCATGACACAATTTGCGATACGCTGATTGCGACACGCAAATTCTGTATGCACATGCAATTTACCACAAATTTAAATCAGGTGGCAACCAGGTGCAACCTATATAAAGAAGCCCGGAATGACTCAGCCTCTTTCCACAATGGCATCACTCTACGTGATGGCGAGGAGAATGAGGATCTTGGCAGGTTTGAGGAGAGAGAGGAGACAGCAGCGCATTTTCAGAGTGCGCATAACCCTTTTTGAACAGACAGAGGAGGAAATTTATGAGAAGTACAAGTTAAGCTCAGCCATGGTACTTGACCTTATAGCTGATCTACAACCCATACTGCAGCGCACCACACACAGGAACAATAGTATACGCACCCATGTGCAGGTGTTATGCTCCTTGCACCTATTAGCCTCATGGAGCTATCAAGGGGTCATAGCAGCAGCATGAGGGGTCTCACAGAGTGCTCTCTCATGCTTCTTCAATGCATTTCCCAATGCCATGATGAGCAACATGCAAGAGCACATACAATTCCCCAACACCCCACAAGAATTACAACAGACGACAATACATTTCTACCAGATTGCACAATTCCCACATGTCATAGGTGCCATCGATGGGACACATGTAGCAATCTGTCCACCATTGGCCACCGAGTATGTGTATCAGAACCGTAAGAACCATAATTCCATGAACATACAGGTGATTAGCAATGCTTCCATATTCATAACCAATCTCATGAACAAATACCCAGGTAGCACACATGACTCGTACATCTTTCGCCACAGCGGGATTCACACAAGACTACTAGTTGGGGAGTTTGGCAAAGGATATCTACTGGGTAACTTGATAGTTTACAATGTTGCATTGAAGTGAATGTGACGTCAGATATCACAGGTACTTATTTTACTCTCTGTTCAGTCCAGGAGACAGTGCCTACGCAGTGCGGACCTATATACTGACGCCCTACCTGAGCCCTGCAACACCAGCAGAGAGGAGGTACAATGCTGCTCACAGGGCAACCCGCAGTGTGGTGAAGCGGACCTTCGGACTGCTGAAGAGCTGCTTCAGGTGCATCCATAAGAATGGAGGCACACTACAGTACAGCCCAGTGACGACCTGCAAAATTGTGGCTACATGTGCTACGTTGCACAACATTGCAACGAGAAGGGGCATACCTGTGGAACCCACAGAGCCGGACTCAGATGAGGATGGTGATCCCTTATCACTCCTTCACTCAGTAGGCAGGAGCAGTGCAGCAGAGGGCAGGCAAAGACGTGCTGACATCACGTGCAATCATTTCTGATGTAAGTAATGACAACACCACTTCAATATTATGTATTTCTGTAGTTAGCAACTTTATTACCTTGACTTCAAGTAACATATGTGTCCATAGGACATAGTCATGCACTATAGGCAAACATGTGTGATTAACAGTGTCACACTATTAGCATTGTGGTATAACTGTATTGCTACATGTTACGGTAGTCCCCTGTAGCCATGAACATTACTTCCTATGTCCACTCAGTCTACTTGAGTGCTCAGTGGCCTCACTGACACCTCTTGCAGCGGGTTCATATACAGTACTGTGGCTGGTACTCCGACGCCTAGGATCCATAGCAGGGGATGTATGGCTGCTTAGGCTAGAGAGCTCCTCACTATCCCCACCACCCAGTTTGCTATTTGTAGCACTGCGTGCTGTCTGCATTGCATCCAGAACATTGGTTATTTGCACCAATCCCTGTGCAAAGTCCCGTCTGCAATGTGCCAGCACCACCTGTATGCCCACAGCATGTTGTGCTATCAAGGCAGTTGAGCTAGCGAGCCGATTGACTGATCTGCAGAATCCATCAAACCTTCCCATAAATTGGTGATGGCGCCTACGGTGGCTGACACGCTCCTGTTGAATCTCAGTGCAGAGGTCCCTAATGGCGTTTGTCAACTCCTTTGTGTTTTCTGCTGCTGTTTGCTGTCCCTCATTCAGAGACTCCAACTTCTTGTGCATTGATCCAATGTTTTCATTGAGTGCATCCAACTGCTTGTGCAGGACTCCCATATTGTCATTGTGAGGCACAAACTACCTGTGCATTGTGCCCATGTTATGATCGATTGACACCAACTGCCTGTGCATTGACCTCATGTATTTGGATTGAAGGCGCTGCACTTTCAGCATGGAAGCTTCAAGGCCGCCAAAGATTGATGGGCCCTCTCCTTCATCTGTGCACTGTCTGCCTGCTTCGTGACACCTCCTGAGGGGAGTTGACTGATGCTGAGACAGGGACTGCTGTCTTCCTGTGGATCCAGCCTCTGGGGGTGGTGTGGGGACTTCATCTGGCATTTCCTCTGAGTTCAGGTTATACTCTGGGAGAGGTAACACCCTTGCCCTGTGTCTAGTTGGTGCAACACTGAAAGACTCACTGGTGTTTGAGTCGGACTGTGGCTGTGTTTCGCCATCCCTCACATTTCCACATTCTGCTGCAGCAGGGCCCGGGACATCTGCAACCACAATGTGCAGCATGTCATCTATGAATATATCACAAAATGTTGCACAATAGTAATAAATGTACACTGACATCGTATCATTGTGAGTTGTGTGTGTTGTTCCTCTGTGTGGCTGAACACTGACTGGCTACTTATGTAGTAGATGTACTTTAGGTGTCCATACGGCATTGTTGTGTCGTATGTAAGATGTGGTATGGACTACTTATCACGGTGTAGTAAACTAATAGCTATTTTCCAAGGGGCATTTGTGCATGCACATATAGAGATACACATCATTGCTGGCCTTACCTTTGATGGTGCTGGGTGTCCCTGGGGTGTCAATGTCAGTGACACCACTGACAGCTTCAGGAAGCAGTGTGGACTCCACCATGTCTTCCATTGGTATAGACGGTGTCTGGGTGGGTGGTCCTCCTCCGGTGAGCCTTGCCTCCTTTAGCCTGCTGGCCACCCTCTCTTTGGCATGGGAACGCAAGTCATACCATCGCTTGCGTATCTCCTCAACAGACTGCTGCGCAACACCCACTGAGCATATTTTGGTCTGGATTTCTGACCATGGTTTCCTCTTCTTACTTTCAGGTACCTGGAGTGAGTTCGTCCCAAAAAGTTTGTCATGGTTCCTTACCACCTCCTCAGTGAGCACCTCCAATTCCTGCTCACTGAATTTGAGCTTGCACTTCCTGTCTCCTTTCTCCTTCACATTCCCATCATTGGACATGTTGATGTTTGGTCCTGGCTGGCTCACAAAGCTGCCTCCCTGGTGATGGGCTGTGTCTCTCTGCCTGCTCCTGTGGGTGTGGCTCCTGGAAACAGCATGGGCTGACTCACTTCCTGGTTGTGATGTCATCAGGCTGTTCCAGTTTGCTGTTTTGGCAATTTGTGATTTTCAAATACTGATTCGCTATTTTTTTGCGATTCGGTATTTGCTACACACAAATTGCATTTGCGAATTTTAAGAAGTCGCTATTACTGACTCGCACTTTTGATACATCACATTTTGTATTTCTAAAATATCGATTTCTTAAAATTCTCTATTTAAGAAATGCAAACCGGGAGCTTGATACATCTGGCCAAAAGTCTTTTTTACAAATTGTTAAATCTGTTCCCTTTATAACTGATGCAATACTTAACCACTTTTCACACTGTGATTTAACAGATAACTTTGTTATATACCTGTGCCGCTGTGCCTATTGTAGACCTAAGAGTGCAGTCCTGATCTTCTAACATCTAACCTGCTGGTGGGAGGATTCTCTCACTCATCCCTACCCATTTTCCATTTGTCCTTGGTTTTTTCCCACGTCCTGAAGTAGCTCTACTGGAGGTGCATTAATCAGAAAGGGGAAAGGTAGGATTGGCCTCATCACCCATTACCCGAGTCTAACAGGATTGTGACACTCTCCCACAGAAAAACTCATACTGTAATTGCATTTTACTGGCAGAATTCTCAAGTTTTCACATCACAGAAAACAATTAGGGGGTTATTCTAACTTTGGAGGAGGTGTTAATCCGTCCCAAAAGTGACGGAAAAGTGACGGATTTACCACCAGCCGTATTACGAGTCCATTATATCCTATGGAACTCGTAATACGACTGGTGGTATATCCGTCACTTTACCGTCACTTTTGGGACGGATTAACACTCCTCCAAAGTTAGAATAACCCCCTTAGTATCATACAGCAACTCCCTCAAAGAGCAAGAATGAGAAGTAGGATAACAAATCCTATTGTAAACTCAAACAATATTTTTAATGTACAAGAATCCATGAATAGATTTTTTATATACAAAAGATTGCAATGGATGGTGAACACATAAAAGGTGAAAAAGGTGCTCAAGCAAAAAACGTGATACGTGTGAATTGAAAGTGAAATATTTGTGTCATAGTGACATTGGCGGAGATACATCTCACAAACCATACAATAGTTTAATAGGAATTGGAGCTGTATGCGATTGTCTTCAGCACTTTGAACCAATCAAATGGAAGGATTATCATCCCAACAACAGGATATGGCTCTAAGAAGGTGCAACTCCACTGTAAAAACATACACAGGAACAAACAAATATTAGGATTTAGAATATCAAAATAAAATAAACCTAGACTTTGGACAAATTTAATTGTGTACATACATCAGTACCTAAGTATGATCCTTCACTATTAGCATCATGCTGAATTATTGCTTGAAATAGAGGTGTACAGACCCAGGGGCATATTCCCAATCTATTGATGTAGGCCAGTGCTGCAAGCCTTCTTTCTGTGCTGCCCTGCGTCAAAAGAAAAGGGCAGGAATGCACTGTATCTACAAGATACAGGCCCATATTTATACTTTTTGACGCTAAACTGCGCTAACGCAGTTTAGCGTCAAAAAGTTTTGCGCCGTCTAACGCCATTCTGAAGCGCAATGCGGGCGCCGTATTTATGGAATGGCGTTAGACGGCGCAATCAGACCGGCGCTGCCTGGTTTGCGTGGGAAAAAACCACGTAGACCAGACAGCGCCGGCGTAGGGGGAAAATGGCGCATGGGCGTCTTAAAATGGGGCAAGTCAGGTTACGTCGAAAAAATCGTCTTAACCCGACTTGCGCCATTTATTTTCGACGCCCATCCCCCATCAACATGACTCCTATCATTGTAAAGATAGGAGTCATGCCCCCTTGCCCAATGGCCATGCCCAGGGGACTTCTGTCCCCTGGGCATGGTCATTGGGCATAGTGGCATGTAGGGGGGCACAAATAAGGCCCCCCTATGCCACCAAAACAAAATATAAAAAAAAAAAAATCATACTTACCTGAACTTACCTGAATGTCCCTGGGGTGGGTCCCTCCATCCTTGGGGGTCCTCCTGGGGTGGGCAAGGGTGGCAGGGGGGGTCCCTGGGGGCATGGGAGGGCACCTGTGGGCTCATTTTGAGCCCACAGGCCCCTTAACGCCTGCCCTGAGCAGGCGTTAAAAAGTGGCGCAAATGCGCCGTTTTTTGTCACGCCAACTCCCGGGCGTCTCTTTTGCCCGGGAGTATAAATACCACGTAAAGGCCTGGGAGTCATTTTTTAGACGGGAACGCCTCCCTTGCATATCATTAACGCAAGGAAGGGGTTCACGCTAAAAAATGACGCACATTCCGGGAACTTTGGCGCTATTCGCCTCTAACGCCATAGTATAAATATGGCGTTAGTTGGCGTTAGTTTTGCGTCGAAATTGCGTCAAAAAAAACGACGCAATTTCGGCGCAAACGGAGTATAAATATGGCCCACAGTGCTTTGCTGTCTTTTTCCCCTGCGCTGGTCCAAATGGGTTGCCATGCGTGTTGTGTCTTGCGCGTGCATGTTTCCATGGCTTCATGGCAACGTGCACTTTATTCTAACATGTATTCTAGAATGGTCCTACTCTAGGATCGGCAGTTGCTTTTCTGCTGATCTGCGAGTTGGACGCTGTACTGGAGTGGTGCCTTAATAAAGATTCAACTTGTACTTCGTGTACTTGTCATACTTAACAAGTGGTGACGAGCGGCACCACTCCTCGGACCCGCATTCTTCTTCTTTCTTTGTTGTTTTATTGTCGATTGCTGAGTTATCTTTGCCTCCGACTGCTTCTGTGTGCTGCCTACCCTCATCGTCCCCATGGCACATTGCTTTGGACTACTTCAAACTATTGTCCCTGTGACACATTGTGGCGGACAGCCATTCCCCGTGTCCCTGGGTTATTTTTGGATTGTGTGTTCGTGGCAGTCGTCCTGCACGCACACAAACCTTGTTGGCTTCTGGCTTCTGTGTCTTTGATTGCAGTGCATATCCTTTTGGGGGGCTGGGAGCCACAGACGTTATTACACGTGCATGCGGGCACTGCTTACTTTTGTGAGCGCTTACCGTGCTGATGTCAGATTGCTCGTGCATCTCTCACTGACTCCTATATTTTCGGCGGTGACGTTCCTCATCGTCATCACGTCCTTCATTCTCATTGGTGCATGCAACAAGGAAGTGCTGTTCTTCATTGATGTCCTTTCCTCATCTTTGTCAAACATTTGGCCTGATTTCCATATTTACACTCTTCCAACCTGAGGAAACTATTTCTGTGGTTTTCAGCTTGAAGAATGGTCATTTGGGCACCTACCTACATTGACCTCATTTCTTGGACCACATGTTGTATTTAATTATTTATTTATTTATTTATTTATTTTTCTCTTTCTCATTTACCATTATGTCTGCTCAGAGTTTCTTTCTCCCTCCTCCACAAGCATTTTGGCCAGCAGGAGGTGTTCCCTGTATGTAATGGCCAATATGTAAAGAATTTTTTCTTAATTACATTGACACTATTGATACCAAAGGTGAAATGCCTCTGCAACAGAAAAAAATAAGTTTCTTACATTGTGTTGGACCTGAGGGTTTGAAGGCATACAATCAAATGACTAAAGGTGGGGGCGGAGAAGGTCAGAAATGTTAAAATGTCCTCCAGGAGTGCTAAAGTCATACAGAAAGAGTCTAAACCAGATGAATGTGTAAGTAAAGTCCATTCTAAAAGTCGAGGGCAAAAAATAGGTAGGAAACTAGAGGTGAATAAGGACACTTCAAAAGAAGTCTCCAAAGAGCACCTCAAATGTTTTCGATGTGGTAGCAGTTCACATTTGGCGAATAGTAAATTATGCCCTGCATTAAAACAGAAATGTTTTTCATGTGTAGTATTAAGGCATTTTTCTAAATTTTGTAAAAAGAAACTCCACAATGATGTTAAATTTGTAAAAGAAGGGTGTGACAGAGATGAAGTTTCTTCGTGGAACAAAGAGATGATGATAAGTTTGTTTTAAACATCAGAGGTAATGAAAACAAAATTTTTAATGTTGATACAGGGAAGGTCAAGAAAAAAACTGTTTGTACTGAGACTATTGGAGTAGTTGAGGCTCAAATGTATGTGGATTCTAGTTCTCCTTACTCTATTATTGTGGGTTGACAAATATTTTTAAAAAATTGGGAATATCTTGGTCAGTTCTGATATTTCTCCAGAAGGTTTTTCCAGTGAAAAAAATGATTTATTAGATTTTACCACATTTCTATTTGAGTGTAAGGATAGATCTAGCTTATGTAAATTGTATGTTGCGAAGAAAGGTCCTGCAGTGTTAGGTGGTCAAGACCAACGTAGTTGAAGCATTATTTTAGACCCCAATAGTCCTGAACCTGTGATGGTAGTTGATGTGTGTGAATCAATAAGTAGTTTGATTCGGAAAACAATTCCTAGGGTTTTTAATGACTGCATAGGTAAATTAACTGAGTTCAAGCATAGAATTGTGCTCAAAGGCAATGCCATACCTAAAATCTTCAAACTAAGAAATATACCCTTAACAATTAGGAATGAAGTTGAGAAAGAATTAGATGCATTGGTGAATGAAGACATAATAGAAAAAATTGTGTCATCTGAGTGGATTTCTCCAATTGTAGTTGTTAGACGCTCAGCTGGCAAGATTAGATTATATATTGACTTGCGTTATCTTAATGATAACATACTCATTGACCAATTTCCTTTATCACGCATCTCGGAAATGCTTTCTACCATTAAAGGGGCACAAATTTCACTACCCTAGACCTTTCAGCCGCTTACCACCAGATTGTGTTACATCAAGATCCTAAAAACTACACAGCATTCATTACTCCTTTTGGGTGTTATCAATAGAAGAGGATGCCTTTCGGGTTGGCTTCTGCTGCCACTGTATTTCAGAGACTTATGCATTCATTATTTGGTAACATGGCCAATGTACATTGTTTTCAAGACGATATTTTAATTCATGGCAAGGATAAAATTGAACATGATCAACTTTTAGATCGTGTTTTAAGTACCCTGAATGAGAGAGGACTAACAGTTTTCAAAGTGCAAATTTGCAGTTAAAAGTGTTGTTTATTTAGGCCATGTTTTCAGTGAGGAAGCAATTAAGCCCAAACCGGATTTGATTGATGCCATACGTTTGGCCCCAGAACCTAGTTGCAAGGATGATGTGAGGTCTTTTCTCGGTCTCACAGGGTTTTATTCTAAATATATAAAGAATTTCTCATGCAAAACTTTCCACATAAGACAGTTATTCAACAACAGTAACAAATGTATTTGGTGTAAGGAGTGTGATAGTGAATTTAGAAACATAAAATCAACTATTGCAAATGCTACTCCTTTGTCAGGTTTTGATCCAAATTTACCTAGCATTGTTACTACTGATGCCAGCTCTAAAGGGTTAGGTGCAATGTTATCTCAGAAAAAAGTAATGGTAGTGAATCTTTAATTGCTTATGCCTCTAGATCTCTCTCTGAAGCATAGACATTAGCTTGTGTGTGGGCGTTGGAGAATTTCAAAGCTTTTGTCTAGGACAGACCTTGTGAAGTTCATAGTGATCACAAACCATTAGTTAAATTACTCACTACAAAAGGTATGGTTAAAGTTTCTTCTCGCATTGCTAGTTTATCTATGAGACTCCAAGATTTTCTTTACAACGTTACTTATGTACCTGGTAAGGATAATGTGTCTGCTGATTTCCTTTCCAGGATGCCTTTACGGGGTAAGGATGAAACCAATTCTGATTGGGATGATTATCATATTGCCTGGATACATGACGAAAATATTCCTTTTATTGACAAGAAAGCATGGGATGAGGAGTATTCTAAAGATGTTATTGTTCAGCATGTCTTAAAGTACATTGTTCTGGGATGGATAGAGAAGAAAGTCTTAGATCCTAATTTGAAGACGTTTTGGGAGATTAGAAACAAATTGTCTCATTTCAAAGGTATATTATGGAGGGGTGGTAGAGCTATTCCCCCAGCTAATCTAAGGCAATCTATCAATTGCAATGTCATGAAGGTCATGGAGGGATTGTTAGGACCAAACAATCTGTTAAAAAAAATTTTGGTGGCCTGTTTACGATATTTTCAGAGACTGCATAAAGTGCGCTAATGCTGACAAATCTTTAAGAACTTTAAAACCCAACATGTGTTTTTCTTCTAACCCAATGAGTCCTTGGGAAGTCGTTGCTTTAGATTTTATGGGCCCCACTGGTGTTAAAAGCAAATACATTATTGCTGCCATAGATATTTTTTCAAAGTGGCCTGTCATTGAAATTGTGGATAAAGTAGATACTGACACAGTTCAATTGAAGTGTTGAAAAATGCTGTCAGATTATCAGATGGTAAAGTCTGGAATTTGAAACGCGTTGCCATTCTAAAGGGTAATGGATGGGTGTATCTTAACGATCACAGTATACCTTGTGAAGGCAAGATTCCTCATCAATACGATTTTGTAATTGAATCTCGTATGTTGAAGGGCAAGGAGGAGAAAGTAGCTAGCCAAGATGTTCATGAGATGCAGGATTTGGTAGTGGAACAAACTAGACAGGATTTTGAGTCACAGGAATCATATAAGGATAATAATCTTACGAACAATAGCCAAGAATTCATGGAGTTTGGTGCATCTGGAGATAAGCCTTCAGTATCAGACGTACCAGAAAATAACCCTATTACTATGTGCAAAAGAAGTAGAAGTAAACCAAAATGGCTTGCTGACTATGTTGTTTAGCTATGTATTATTACTGTTTTTTTTCTCTAGTGTTTGGATGAGCCCATTACTTTTGTTTTGTTTATAGAGAAAGGAGGATGCGTTGTGTCTAGCGCACGCATGTTTCCATGGCTTCATGGCAACACGCGCTTTATTCTAACATGTATTCTAGAATGGTCCTACTCTAGGATCGACAGTTGCTTTTCTGCTGATCCGCGAGTTGGACGCTGTATTGGAGTGGTGTCTTAATAAAGATTCAACTTGCACATTGTGTACTTGTCATACTTAACATTGTGCCAACGCAGGCACACTTGCACCGTGGTGCAAGAGTGTCTGCATTGGGGGATGATTGTTTTTGTGAAGGAAGGGACACTTTCCTGCACAAAAACAATCATAAGAGGTGTTTATTTCTTTCTATGTATGCTGCAGAATGCAGCACACATAGGAAAAGGAAAAACAAGGATAAATAAAGGTATTTCTCCTGGTTGCGCCTCCCTCACGGCTCCCCTGGGGAGGCATAGGATTTTGACGCATTCCCAGGTTTACAAATTCTTGGGTTTTGAGTGGAAACACCCACCGCAACACCCATGGAACGCCTCTGTGATGCAGAATAAAGCCGCACAGTGCGTTGCACTATGTTGCCTTACTCCATATCTACAAGGCCATGTGAAGCCATGCAAAGTGGCTTTGTGTGGCCTTGTAGAAATTGTCTTGCAGCCTGCACCATCGGTGCATCCAAAAAAGTGACTCACCGGCTGTGAAAGCTGCTTGTAAATATGGCCCCTAATTCCTATTAAACTATTGTATGGTTAGTGGGCTCAATATTTGCTGCAGTCAAAGAAAGCAAACCTGTGGTATGGAACTCTTATAAAACAAAAGGTTATTTTTGTGCTTTTAGGGTAAATGAGCTAGTTGCACTATCTAAAGGGCACTGCGGGCAATTCTTAGAAAATGTGCAATGTCCTGCTCGGCCCTACAACATCCTACTGGATGAGAACACTCTCCTGAAAAATGGTAAAACTAATAATAATTAATTGGGCGAGGGTTCACAGGTCAGGTTTTTCAGAGTATGGGAGTAATCCTGGGGTCAGCAAAGAACAGCTCTGTGTCTTTCCTAACTAGCTCCAACAATGGGAGAAAACAAGTAAATGCTGTGGAAGTTCCAACTCCAGGGTGTGCTTCTTGCATCTCTGACGGAGAATGGGCTGGAAATGATTTTACAAGATACAGTTCTCTGAAATAAAAGCTGACATTTTACCCATATCAATTGACCCCAAAAGTTTTGAAGGCCTTGGAATGGATTTCTGAAGGTTAAAATACTTTTCCTTCCAACCCTCTTCCGTCCCCATTTTGCCCACCCTTTCCTACTGATCGAGGGTACATTTTAGTTCTGTTCCTTGTGTAGGAGTGAAAAATTAAAGTAGAAAGCTGCACTAACATGCATGATAAAGTTGCAATTTGCTTGTATTTCACAGTTCGACATAGGTGCCTTTCTAATTAAATCACATGCTAAGAGGTTAAAGTTGATTTAAAAATATAATTTAGACTCCAGACTAATAGCTTATGTCGAATCAAATTTGCATTTTTAGGCCCTTATTTAAGCCCTTATTTAAGCGCCACTAGCGCCTCCCTGTGCCACAGTAGCGTAATTTTTTTATGCAAATGTGGCCCAACGAGGCCAAAATACCCGTGCTGTGTTTACAAAGTGGCACAATGTATGCATTTTTTATGCTAGTGCAGCAAATCGCCACCACAGCATCAACAATGTTGATGCTGTTGTGGTATTGAACCGCCATGGTGTGCCGTACTGTGAATACAGCACAATAATGGTGTCGCTGGGAGGGAGTCAAGGGGGACGCAAGAGAAGTGGTGCATCGGGACCGATGCACCACGTTCTTGTAAATCTGCCCCTTAATTTTATTGATGTTGGTACGCCTGAACTTCTTTCATCACCTTGGGTAACCCTGTGAAGGATGAAAAACGTTCCCCTTTTTACACTACTCCTTATTGTTATAATTTTTCATTATGTTGCTCCACAGCTGATGTTGTATGTTTAATTTGATATCATTATTTTCCAAATGTTGCTCTTTTTGTCATTCTTTCTCACATCATTACTCAACTGCTGTTAAATGTTTTAAATAAACTCAAACTTAAAAAAAGACTTTCTCAGAAAAGTCCATTTATTGATCAGTGATCTCATATTCAGCTCTTTTTGAAGGAGAGTTGATTTAAGCGTAAATTCTCCATATCTCAATCTTTTAATGTATGTAGAAATTTAGAGGATTTCAGGCAGATGTATGTGGCGAGGCCAACTAAAACGGTAAAGAGTTCTTATTGGAAGAAAATACCCTAAAGGCTGAGCATTTTTCTGGGTTAAAGCTGGATGCATCATTTAAAACAATGTGATTGGATGGTATTGGAGTTCAGAAAGTTTCCAATTAGGACATATGTCTACAGAATAAACAAAATAAAAATAATACTGTTGTGTTTGAGTTACAGACCGGTCAAACAAGTGCATTTGAAGCTTTATTGGTTCATATTTGTTACAATTTTGCCTAATGGTCTTGTGTTTCTGATATGTCGCTTGCTGGCTGCTGCTCTGTACCTTATTTGCTAGCTCTGACAGGTCTCCCAGCAGAACGTGGGACACTGCAACTCAGCTATAGTGCAATCATTTGCATGGGAAGAACTTAGACAGAGTATATTCTGCAATTGTAGTTATATACAGAATTCCCAGCAACCTCCTAGCCTCGTCACTGCCCAGGAAATGCATGCAGGGCAGTAAGGAGTAAAAAACATGGGTTAAACCCGTAAAGATAAAAAGATTTGAGAAGGGAACATTTTTCAATTTTGTCAAGTATCAGAAATATATGACTATCTATTGTGGCCTGTTAGGGTTTTGTCCCATTGCCAAGAGTAGTCTACATGTTTGCTTGCTATTACTGTTTACACCTTTAGGTCCAGATTTACAATGCATTTTACACGTTGTAAACGGCCCTTTCATCCGTTTGCGATGGTAAAGTAAATTTTCTTATCTACCAACCCCATTTTGCCGGTTGGTAACCTATTACTGACCCGCAAAACAGGGTTTGCGAGTCACTATTAGGAAGGGGCGTGTAAAGGGTGTCCCTTCCTAATAGCGAGTTGCACTGCTATGTATGAATGTTTTGCGACCAGGAATGAGGTCGCAAAACATTCACAGATTACCACCAATTTCAAATTGGTGGTAAGGCATTTGCAAACGGGAACCTTCCCCTTTGTAAATGGGAGTGGCAACATTTTTTCACAGCTGGCAGTACCCCCACAGACACTACTCACTCTAAAAAAATGAAAAGAAAACTTTTACCGACTTTCAAAATAAGGTTTGCAAGTCGCTAATAGGAAGGAACGTGTAAAGGGCATCCCTTCTTAACAGCAAGCCAAAAGGGCTATGTACGAATGTTTTGTGATCAGAATGCAGTTGCAAAACATTTGCAGACTGTCACCAATTTTTAATTGGTTGGGGGTGCCAAAACTTTTTAAAAGCAGGCAGTGGTCCCACAGATCTACGGGAGGACTCACTGAAGTATTGTGCCATTTCTTGGGCACCTTAACAAGGCCCATAGATATTGTTCCCACATGATTCTTGGGAGTATAAAGACATAGGTGGTCATTACAACCCTGGCGGACGGTGTTAAAGGTGAGGTAATACCGCAAACAGGCCGGCGGACAAAAAAAGGGAATCATGACCCTGGCGGAAACCGCCAACAAAGACATCCACTTTAACACACCGCCCGCCACGGCGGTACAGACAAGCAGCGCAGCGGTTACCGCCAACAGACAGGTGGGAGACAATGTACCGCCCACACTATTACAACCCGCCAATCCGACACCTTTTCCGGGGCGGATGCACCGCGGATAAAAACACGGCGGAAACAGCTTTTGCAATGGGAAAACGAACACCTCAACACATCCCACGAGGAAGGAGGACACCATGGAGCCCGAATTACAAATCCTACCTGCCCTTGTTTTTCTGCTCCTTTACGACCAACAGCTACGTAGGCGCAGAAGATACCGATGAGTACTGCACCTACGACACGGGGAGGGGGGAGGCAAAAGTTAGGGGGATACCCACCAAACACCCCCACCCCCACCCTCGCATATCACAACATACACACCAATGCAGTCGCAAAAATCACAGTAACAACCCACAATCCCCCCGGAAGAATGCAAAGACAATGCGAAAATCTGGCAAACATTGTAATGTGCCAATATACATGTCATACAAAAATATACAGATAAACATCTCAAAATCACTCTTATTTACACATACAATCTGAGAAGTAGTGCAGATATGTACACAACAATGTCCGTGCACCAAAAGTCCAAAAAAGCATGAGCGAGGCCCGCAATAGATACCTGACCAAAATCGGAGAGAACACTGCCGGGGCATCAGATAGAAACACTACAGGCACCTCAGGGGGAAGGGAAGAGGGGGCACCTCAGCCAGATGAATGCGAAGCCAGATCCACGACGGGGCTCCATGCCCATTGATGTATCCTGGGGAGTGCAAAGCCACAGTCTCACAAGTCACTACAGTGGGTGGTTTGCCCACTGTGCCATCCTGGGGAGTGCAATGCCATAGTCTCACAAGTCACTACAGTGGGTGGTTTGCCCACTGTGCCATCCTGGGGAGTGCAA
Organism: Pleurodeles waltl; assembly: GCF_031143425.1. Taxonomy (NCBI): domain Eukaryota; kingdom Metazoa; phylum Chordata; class Amphibia; order Caudata; family Salamandridae; genus Pleurodeles; species Pleurodeles waltl. Next base: position 413,304,122 of record NC_090437.1, on the reverse strand, counting down.
AGCCACAGTTTCTCAAGTAGATGCAGGTCTCCACTGATTCTGGAAGGGGGACTGGTGCCCAGACTGGATGAGTCTCCACGTGAAAGTACCTGTCCTGTCACTGTCCCAGCTGCACATGGGATAAGGATGCCTGATGTGGCGGTCCATTCATTCCTAGCGGTGCTTTGCCATGGCGGTCTTTGCCCTGTTCAGAGGTGCTTTGCTATGGCGGTCTTTGCCATGTTCAGCGGTGCTTTGCCATGGCGTTTCAGGACTGTTCAGCGGTGCTTTGGCATGGCGGTCTTTGCCCTGTTCAGCGGTGCTTTGCCATGGCGGTCTTTGCCCTGTTCAGCGGTGCTTTGCCATGGCGGTCTTTGCCCTGTTCAGCGGTGCTTTGCCATGGCCGTCTTTGCCCTGTTCAGCGGTGCTTTGCCATGGTGTTTCAGGACTGTTCAGCGGTGCTTTGGCATGGCGGTCTTTGCCCTGTTCAGCGGTGCTTTGCCATGGCGGTCTTTGCCCTGTTCAGCGGTGCTTTGCCATGGCGGTCTTTGCCCTGTTCAGCGGTGCTTTGCCATGGCGTTTCAGGACTGTTCAGCTGTGCTTTGCCATGGCAGTCTTTGCCCTGTTCAGCGGTGCTTTGCCATGGCGGTCTTTGCCCTGTTCAGCGGTGCTTTGCCATGACGGTTCAGGACTGTTCAGCGGTGCTTTGCCATGGCGGTCTTTGCCCTGTTCAGCGGTGCTTTGCCATGGCGGTCTTTGCCCTGTTCAGCGGTGCTTTGCCATGGTGTTTCAGGACTGTTCAGCAGTGCTTTGCCATGGCGGTCTTTGCCCTGTTCAATGGTGCTTTGCCATGGCGGTCTTTGCCCTGTTCAGCGGTGCTTTGCCATGGCGGTCTTTGCCCTGTTCAGCGGTGCTTTGCCCTGTTCAGCGGTGCTTTGCCATGGCGTTTCAGGACTGTTCAGCGGTGCTTTGCCATGGCGGTCTTTGCCCTGTTCAGCGGTGCTTTGACATGACGGTTCTGATACGGACATTGGTGTGTGGCATGACGATCTCTACACTGGGCATTGGTGTGTGGCATGACGATCTCTACAATGGGCATTGGTGTGTGGCATGACGTTCCATCATTGCCCAGCGGGGCTGTGGCATCCTGGCCCCTCATGGGCTGTGACTCTGGCGGTGGTCTCTGGACCAGTGACGATACTTGTGCCCTCCTGGGCTGTGACTCTGGCGGTGGTCTCTGGACCAGTGACGATACTTGTGCCCTCCTGGGCTGTGACTATGGCGGTGGTCTCTGGACCAGTGACGACGGTGCTGGCGGTTGTGTCTGGACCGCCGGATATGATGGCGCACTTCTCCGCCGTGACACTCACAACAGGCTGGGCAGACTTCCTCTGGACCTTCCACACCTTTGTTGGAGTTACAGCTGACTCACCAATCGCCTTCGATCCCATGTCACTTGTTGTCCCACCAGGAGTCTTAAGACGGTCCCGTCGTCCACTCTCCATTTTCAGAGCCTTTACAGGGGGTGGGCTGCCACTGCCTTGGCTCCGGGTCCTACTGCCTGCCCTGGTGGACGGTGCACTCTAAAAACCTGGAACACGCACCACTGGTACTGGAGGCTTTTTGGATGAGGCGCTACGACGGGACTGATGATTTGGAGGGGGGGGGCAAAAAGGTCAATTTGACAGAGGGACAGTTTCTGACGAACACTGGGATGGGTAGCTGGAGGGGGTCTGGGAGTGGAGGAAGAGGAGGTTGTTGTAGGAGGTGTCACTTTAGGTGTTTTGGGTGCAGGTGCAGGTACTGGAGGCTGTCGTGAGGTGGATGGATGTTGGGTGAGTGATTGCCGCCGTTTGGGTACTTTGGGAGGGGGCGTCACAGACACATTGGGAGAGGACACAGGGGACGTGTAAATGGCAGTGGAGATGGTGAGTGCAGGTGAGCGGCTTGTGGTGCTGGGTGTCCTGGTGCGAGTCCTAGTGCCTGTAGATGTGGTGCATGCAGGTGTGTGTGTAGACGAGACTGGGAGGGAGGAGGGAGAAGAGGGGGAGGGGGACACAGTGGAGACAGTGGATGTTGCTGTGTCTGTATGTGGGTGAGGCTTGCGTGAGTGCCTGTGGTGTGTGTGGTGCCTATGTTTGCTTGAGCTACTTGTGTGTGTTGACTTGTGTGCATGCTGGTCTGTAGGTGTGCTTGGGACGGGCTAGGGTACAGGAGATTGGGTCTGGGTGGAGGAAGTTGGAGGGGGGAGGCTGGACACAGGGACAATGGCTGCCATCAGTGCTGAGGCCAGAGATTGCAGGGTTCGCTGAAGGACAGCCTGACCAGAATGAATGCCTTCCAGGAATGCATTACCGTGTTGCAACTCCCTTTCTACACCCTGGATGTGTCGCGGTTCTCAACGGTCTTACCCTCGCAGCGGAGAGGCGTAGGGGAACGGTCCTTGTTCCGACGGGTTCTGCTCTGGCCGAGGTAGGGGCGACCCCTTCCGGTAGCCACGGTGCTGTTTGGTATGAGCGAACCACTACAGTCCGTGCCCTCCAGAAGGAGTCCCAGAGGAAAAACCCCAGTAGGGTAAAAAACCTCCACAGGAACTCCCTGAAACGAAAGGAGGACACCAGGGTATTAGGACCGCAGTTCAGGAAGGCAGGAAAACAAAGCAAATCAGGAACAGACAGGATTCGCAGAAGGATATCAAATAGGAGCGTGACTATCACCAAGGAGTGTTGCAACGCAATGAACAGGCAGTTGGAATCCCCTTAAATACCCCTGGACAGGAAACAGGAAACAGGAAGTAGAACACCGCCATCTTGGATTGGGGAAAAGAAAACAGTAATGAATTAGGTATGTGTGTTAGACAATGCATGCTGGGTAGAGAGGAAGTGGTAAGCATGCTGGGAAGAGAAAAAAGGCAAGTATAAAGAACCCCCAGTGTAAGGGTTCGGTTTGTCCTAGGAACATCGGTAAGTGGTGGTGGGCAGGTGAATACATGCAAGAGAAATAAATGTTAAGCGCATAATGCGCTGTGTGCGGCCATGCCTGAAACCCCCTCGGGGTTTCAGGCTCTGCCGCGTCTGCCTTTAAGGCAGAACTTGAAAAAGGGGGAGCGGCGAGCGCCGTGACCCCCAGACCGGCTCCCTGGAGCCTTTATGGCCCTCGCCGGAGCCGCGGCGACCCCCGCGACCTGGGTGTCTGCCTCGGCGTCTACCGCGGCCCGGGCGTCGGCCGCGGCAAAATTAACGTGCCGCGCCGCGGCAACCTGAGCCCGCGGCTAACAGTATGCCCCCTCCCCGAGGCCCCGGGTTTGTGAGGGAAGAGCCGAAAAAAGCGGCGGATTAAAAGAGGAGCATGGACTGAAGAGGCATCCTCCCAGGAACACTCACTCAAAGGGTACCCCTTCCAATGAATAAGGTATTGGAGGCGCCCATGGAAAAATCGAGAGTCACAGACCTCCTGCACTTCGTATTCAGGCACATTGTCAACCAACAAAGGAGGGGGACAGGGCAACTGCCTATGAAAGAGATCAGGACGGTAAGGTTTCAGTTGCGAGACATGGAATACTGGGTGGATCTTCCATGTCCGAGGTAGGCGAAGACGCATGGACACTGGGTTGATCTTCTTGAGAATGAGAAAGGGACCATAAAAGCGGGGCTTGAATTTGTTTTGGGTGAGTCGGAGAGGTAGGAATCTAGAGGAGAGCCAGACCTTATCATGGACTTGATATAGAGGAGCCGCACAGCGTCTCCTATCTGCTATTGTCTTCATGCGGGACTTGGTGGACACAAGGTTAGAATGGATAATTCGCTGTATACCCCGTAGCTGTCGAACGAAAGAGGAGATGGCGGGAAGGTTGGAGTTGTCTCTCAGGGGAGTTGGGAAGGCCCTGGGATGGAAACCATAGGAGCCATAGAAAGGAGAGACTTTAGAGGCACTGTGTAGAGAGTTATTATAGGAGAATTCGGCAAGCGGTAAGTATGGAGCCCAATTACTTTGTGTAGCGTTACAGAAGCTACGTAAGTACTGCTCGAGACCCTGATTGAGTCGTTCTGTTTGTCCATTGGTTTGAGGGTGGAACCCGGATGACAAGGCCACCTGGATCCCCAAGATCTTGCAGAATTGGTTCCAGAAACGGGAGATATATTGGGGACCTCTGTCTGATATAATAACTTGGGGTAGCCCATGTAGCCTGAAAATTTCTTGAGTAAAGACCTGACTTAACTCCTTTGCCGTGGGTAACTTTCTCAAGGCCGTGAAGTGGGCCATCTTGGTGAAGGAGTCCACAGTTACCATTATGACGTGGTTTCCCATTGAGGAAGGTAAGGCGCACATAAAATTGGTGGATATGGTAAGCCATGGGCCTGGGGGAACAGGTAATGGGCGGAGTAAGCCCACAGGTCTGGTTCGGGGTGTCTTGGCTTGAGCACATGTAGGACAGGATAACACATATGCCTCAGTGTCAGCCTTGAGAGTTGGCCACCAGAAAGAGCGAAGCAAAAGATCTTGAGTCGCTTTCACTCCTCGATGACCCGCAATAGGAGAATCATGGCACATGTGTAAGGCTTCGATTTGCACTGTTTTAGTGGGTAAAAACAGGGCCTTATCATGATAATAGTAGTCATGATCTATGTGCAGCTGTGGACGTAACCTCTTTAGTTCTGTTTCGTGTAGACGGGCATATTCAGACTTAACTTGATCTAAAAAGGTCTGTGCTACCCCTATGATTTTATTGTTGTCGAATAAGTTTTGAACCGCGGAATCACCGCACCCAGGATAACGTCGGGACAGGGCATCCGCCAGGATGTTCTGAGAACCAGGGATGTAGGTGATATAGAAATCATACTGGCTGAAGAAGAAGGCCCATCGAGCTTGCCGGCTATTTTGGCACTGGAAATTTCTTAAACACTGTAGATTTCTATGATCGGTCCGGGCTTCGAAGGGCTCCTTTGATCCCATCAAAAAGTGTCTCCATTCAGTGCACGCGACCTTTAAGGCGAGTAATTCGCGTTCTAGCACGGAATAGTTTCGCTCAGAATCAGATAGAATGTGGGATAGATAGAATACAGGGTGTTCTAGGTCATCATCGTCTTGTCTTTGTAACAAGGCAGCCCCAATGGCTCTTTCTGAGGCGTCTGTGACAACAATGAATTGTTTGCTAGTGTCTGGGTGTCGAAGAATAGGGGCTTGACTAAAGGCTTTCTTTAAGTCCTGAAAAGCTGACTCAGCGCCTGGTGTCCAACAAAAACCTTTCTTTAGGTGTTCCTTTTTGAGGGTTTGAGTAATGAAGCTGGTTCTCTGGGCAAAGTCTGCTATGAACTGCCGGTAGAAGTTGGCTAGTCCCAGAAAACATTGAGTCTCCTTGATGGAAGAAGGAGATGGCCAGTTCAATATAGCCTGTACTTTGTCTGAGTCCATGGCAATTCCGGTTTGGTCTATACAGTATCCCAAATATTTCACTTCTATCTGATCAAATTCGCATTTTTCAGGCTTACAGAACAAATGATGTTGTCGGAGTCTTTCTAAGACTTGGCGGACGTGTTTGGAATGTTCCTCTGGATGAACCGAATAAATTAGGATATCGTCAAGATACACTACCACTGTTTGTTGCAAAAGATCAGAAAAGATAGAATCCATGAATCTTTGAAAGATGGACGGGGCATTAGTGAGTCCGAAGGGCATTACTCTATATTCGTAGTGACCAAAAGGTGTTCTAAAGGCGGTCTTCCACTCATCACCTTCTCTGACTCTTAGCAGATGATAGGCTCCTCGGAGATCCAGCTTAGTGAACCTCTTGGCTCCTCTGACTGCTTCTAAGATGTCTTTGATGAGGGGTAGCGGATACCGGTCTTTGATAGTGATCCTGTTTAACCCTCTGAAGTCGATACAGGGACGCAGGTCTTTGGTTTTCTTTGGTACAAAGAAAAGAGGAGCCCCGGCGGGTGAAGAGGAGGGAGTTATTAACCCACTTTGTAGATTCTCATCTAGGTACTCCTTCAGAATTTGTTTCTCTGGTTCGGTGAGGGAGTACATCCGCCCAAAAGGAACTACAGTGTCTGGCTCTAAAGAAATGGCACAGTCGTATTCTCTGTGGGGTGGCAATTCAGGTCTTTCTGGCTTCTGGAATACATCGATATAGTCCTGATACTGTCTGGGAACTCCCTGTAGAACATTAATGGATCCTCCCACCTGGGCAGGTGCTGTTGAGAGACTTTTTGGGGACCAATAATCCCCGGCCGGATAGCAATGGTGTTGACAAAAATGGGAGGATAACGAAATGGTTTTTGTTTCCCAGTTGATGTAAGGATTGTGCCGTGTAAGCCATGGAATTCCCAGGATCATGACATGGTGTGGTGATGAGATTAAGTCAAACGAGAGAATTTCCTGATGTTTACCGAACTGTAAACAGAAAGTAGGGGTGGTGTATTGTACCGGTCCAGAGGCCAAGAGTGACCCATCAACAGTATGTACCTGTTCTGGTATTTCTTTGGGTATTTGTGTTATTTGTTGTTCTTTGGCCCAGGTTTCATCTAAATATAGGCCACTGGCTCCGCAATCCAATAAAGCCAAAGTTCTTGCTTCGCGGCCATCAGTTAAATGGAGGATAACTGGTAAGAGAAAAAGAGCAGTTCCTTCCTCCCTGGAAGAGCAAATAGAAGGTATATCACAATATCCCGTCCTCACCCTTCTTACTGGGGACGGGAGTTGGCTTTTCCCAAGGGCTTGGTTGGACGAATGGGGCAGGCGCGAATTAGGTGACCAGCTGCACCACAATATAGGCAAAGCCCCTTCCTTCGTCTATGTTCCCTTTCGCTGGCGGATAGAGGTCCGCGAGCTGTGTCAATCTGCATGGGCTCTTCCTCGGTATTCCCTTTGGATTCAGGGCGGGCTTCCTCGGAACGATGGGCGAAGGGACGAGATGGTACTGAGTGAAAAGGCAAACGACTCTTCTTTTTCTCCATTCGTCGTTCATTTAACCGATACTCTATAGTTAGTGCTTGGTCCATCAACCCTTTGAGGTTTTCTATCCTGGCAGAATGTACTAGTTCATCTTTGATGTCCTCTCTTAGACCTCTACGGAAGAGTGTCACCAAGGTACGTTCCACCCAGGTTGTTTCTGCAGCTAATTGTCTGAAACGGGTGATGTATTGTAATACATCCTGACTCCCTTGTTGGACTTCGCAAAGAGCCTCTTCTGCTGACGCCTCGAGTCCAGGGCGTTCAAACATCTGTTTAAAAGTAGTGATAAAGGTGGAATAATTAGATAGACAGGGATCGTTTCTGGTTACTAGAGGTGTGGCCCAGGCCAAGGCTGGTCCTGATAAGGCACTAATCAAATACCCCACCTTGGTCTTATCTTGTACAAATTGCGAGGGGCGAAAGGCAAAGTACACCGTTAAGGCATCCAGGAATTCTTTTAATGTGGTGGGATCCCCGGAAAATCGAGGTGTAGAGGCGGCTACTGCAGGGACATCTGTGGTCCTGGAGGCAAAGGTTTGTCGATAAACAGTATTCTCAGTACGTAATTGCTGGAGTTCTTGAGCCTGTTGTTGTATCGTCGCCAGCAGGTCCTGGTTAGTAGGTTCCGTGTTTACCACTGGGTTATCCATAGTTCCGGACTGCAACAGGAATTGTGGGCGTTGCAATCTGTCGCGGTTCTCAACGGTCTTACCCTCGCAGCGGAGAGGCGTAGGGGAACGGTCCTTGTTCCGACGGGTTCTGCTCTGGCCGAGGTAGGGGCGACCCCTTCCGGTAGCCACGGTGCTGTTTGGTATGAGCGAACCACTACAGTCCGTGCCCTCCAGAAGGAGTCCCAGAGGAAAAACCCCAGTAGGGTAAAAAACCTCCACAGGAACTCCCTGAAACGAAAGGAGGACACCAGGGTATTAGGACCGCAGTTCAGGAAGGCAGGAAAACAAAGCAAATCATGAACAGACAGGATTCGCAGAAGGATATCAAATAGGAGCGTGACTATCACCAAGGAGTGTTGCAACGCAATGAACAGGCAGTTGGAATCCCCTTAAATACCCCTGGACAGGAAACAGGAAACAGGAAGTAGAACACCGCCATCTTGGATTGGGGAAAAGAAAACAGTAATGAATTAGGTATGTGTGTTAGACAATGCATGCTGGGTAGAGAGGAAGTGGTAAGCATGCTGGGAAGAGAAAAAAGGCAAGTATAAAGAACCCCCAGTGTAAGGGTTCGGTTTGTCCTAGGAACATCGGTAAGTGGTGGTGGGCAGGTGAATACATGCAAGAGAAATAAATGTTAAGCGCATAATGCGCTGTGTGCGGCCATGCCTGAAACCCCCTCGGGGTTTCAGGCTCTGCCGCGTCTGCCTTTAAGGCAGAACTTGAAAAAGGGGGAGCGGCGAGCGCCGTGACCCCCAGACCGGCTCCCTGGAGCCTTTATGGCCCTCGCCGGAGCCGCGGCGACCCCCGCGACCTGGGTGTCTGCCTCGGCGTCTACCGCGGCCCGGGCGTCGGCCGCGGCAAAATTAACGTGCCGCGCCGCGGCAACCTGAGCCCGCGGCCGCAGCGAGCGCTGCGGTGTAACAGGATGGCATTCACAATGGTAGACTGCCCAACAGTGAGTGACCTGAGGAGGTCAATGGCCTCCTCACTGAGGGCAGCAGGGGTGACTGGGGCAGGGGCTGAGGTGCCTGGGGCGAAGGTGATGCCCACCCTCCTGGGTGAGCGGGCACGGGGCGAACGCTGAGGGGCTGCTGGGAGGGCGGTGCTGGTAGGGGGGGTGGCGGCTGTACCTGTAGAAGTGGGGCGCACAGGTGGTGCTGCCACCACAGGGGAGCTCCCATTGGCGGACAAGTCCATGTCGCTGGTTGGTGATCCGGTGGCCGACGTGAAGCTCCCCTCGCCCTCCGTCCCACTGGTGCATTCAGAGTCTGTGGTGTGGTCCTCCATGGCCCTGTGGGATGCAGCTCCCTCGTGCTCCGGTGCCACTGTACCTCCGCCTGATGATGCTGATGTACAAAAGGACAGGGAGAGCAGGAAAAGGGGGGGAGACAGAACAAAGAGAGTTTTAGTGCATGGCATACCGCTACCGTTGGTGGACAAGACAGACGCAGCACCCCCCTGCATTACGCCGTTCTCCTGCCCTCTGCACATGCAATTTCTGGGACATGGCCTGCATAGCAATGGTGGGAATCTGCGCACATTGATGCCACAGGGGCAACTATACCTCAACTTGGCACTCTGCTGAGGTGGGGTTGAGTGCCACATGGCCTACATAACGGAGGGGCCTTGCCTACCTAACTCGCCCTGGCCTGGGGACACCCACAGCCCACCTCCCCCACCCAGACACCTCCACTGCACGCAAACTCCACTGAATGAGGTTGTACTCACCCCCTTGTGTCTGCTGTGATGTCCTCAAGCGCCCATCCAACTCCGGGTAGGCCACCGCCAGGATCCGGAACATCAGGGGGCTCATGGTGCGACGGGCACCCCTCCCACGTTGGGAGGCCATCCCCAGCTGAGCCTCTGCCGTCTTCTTGCTGCAGCGGCGGATGTCCTCCCATCTCTTACGGCAGTGGGTGCCCCGTATCTGGTGGGCCCCCAGGGTCCGGACCTCCTTGGCGATGGCACGCCAAATGTCCCTCTTCTGGTGAGCGCTGACCTACATGACATGCACAAGGAAAGAGGAACAGTCATTACCAACTGCACCGTCAATGTGAGTGGCCCCCTCCCTACTCTGGCCATGTGGCCCATTCATTCCCATGCATGACTGTTCTATGTACTCTGCCCCCTTCCCTCTTCCCCCCAGCCCTCTCCACCCAGGCCTAGCCCATACAACGTGCTCCCTTGGTACTAACCTGTTGGTCTGGAGGACCGTAGATTAGCCTGTACTGGGGGAGGACCCCATCCACAAGTTTCTCCAACTCCTGTGCAGTGAAGGCAGGGGCCCTTTCTCCAGACGCAGCAGCCATCGTCGCTTCCAGACCGAGGTCACAGCAGCACTAGCAGTGTAGGTCGAAGGTCAGGTATCTAGTGATTGAACAGATAGAAAATGGCGGTCACGTCCGCGGCAGTGACGTCCGCGGCGGTGCGCATCATCACCGCCGGCGCACCTGTTCATTGGCTCCTGGGACCCATAGGGTCCAATATTAACCAATGCAGCATTGCGCCGCGGTCTACGACCGCCTACCGTGACCGTGTGCAACGCCAGCGCAGTTACCCCACAATCCCATTGTCCCAGTTTAGAGGTCAGGCAGCCGCCATTTCAGGGGCCCACCTGGCTTCATTTACTACTGCGTCACGCATAGCTAGGCCTATACTCAACACACATACAGGAAGGCTTTTTTTGTCATGTGTAGTCTTGTGTGTAACTGTGGGTACATACCTGGAGGAATAGTGACTGGTTCTTCGCAGTTGTCCTTAGGCACCGTCAGCTGGGACATATGAGAAGATGGCGGAATCCTCTGGTGTACCGACCGCTGGTGGACCTGTTGACAATGGAAGAAAGACATATCATCGTCACCTACCGGTTTGACCGTGCCACAATCCAGGAACTATGTACCCAGTTGGAGCCAGACCTGATGTCACCAATCCGCCATCCGACTGGAATCCCCCCTGACGTGCAGGTGCTGTCAGTGCTCCATTTCCTTGCAAGTGGGTCATTTCAGACAACAGTGGCCATGGCATCAGGGATGTCCCAGCCTATGTTTTCCAACGTGCTGTCCAGAGTGTTGTCTGCCCTGCTGAAACACGTAAGGAGATACATCATTTTCCCTGAGGTGCAGGATTTGCCTACAGTGAAAGGTGACTTCTATGCCCTTGGACATATCCCCAACGTCATAGGTGCCATTGATGGGACCCATGTAGCTCTGGTCCCCCCCGCAGGAGTGAACATGCTCCATAATTTGGCATTGCAACGCCAGGTGCCTTTTCTGCAGGAGGATGATCAAGATGACGGTGTTGTGGCAGCTGTGGAGCCTGTGGAGCCAGTGGACAGTGATGAGGATGAAGCTGAGGATGAAGAAAACGACAACAGGGAGTCAGTCATACAGCAATATTTCCAGTGACACACAGTTGAGAACATTTTCTGGTTTAAAATTACATTAACTTTCACACGTCTACCTCTATCCTGTACCTAAATTTCACTCACTATTTGTTAATTGAGTTGTACCCTTCCATTTCAGTTTCACAAGTGTGGTGGTAACCTACGTGTCAACTGCTTGCATCCTTCAAGGGCTTGTGATGTGTGACATTGGTATGTTAGCCTTACAATGGGTAGCCCATTATGACACTGTAATTGATAATACAAAGTTCCAAATCATAGACTGACTCAAGATTTTTTTGGCTTTCAAGGGTGTTTATTTAAGTGCTAATAAAATCAAGGAAGGTTGTAAAATGGTGATGGGTGATGGTGGAGGAATGTCCATGGCAGAGTCCAGTCTATTCGTCTCACAGGTGCACTGCCCATCTGGGCATTGGAAGTGGAGCTGGGGCAGTTCCAATCTGGACAGGGTGACAAAGTGGGACAGTGGTGGGACAATCAGGGTGGTCTTATTTCCTGGCGGGGGTCTTGCCATCTTGCTCTGTCCTGTTCCGGGTTCTCAGGGACCGCTTGCGTGGTGGTTGTCCGTCTGCAGGGGATGGGGTGCTGGTGTGTTGGTCCTGTGGCGGGGCGTCCTGTCCACTAGCGCCGGCGGAGGTGGTGGGCAGTTCGTCGTCCTGGCTAGTGTCAGGGGCCCGTTGGAGTGCCACGGTGTCCCTCAAGGTCTTTTGAATGTCCGTCAGCACCCCTACGATGGTGCCCAGGGCGGAGCTGACGGTCCTGAGCTCCTCCCTGAACCCCAAATACAGTTCGTCCTGCAGACGCAGGGTCTCCTGCAACTTGTCCAGGACCATGGCCATCGTCTCCTGGGAGTGGTGGTATGCTCCCATGATGGAGGATAGGGCCTCGTGGAGAGTTCGTTCCCTTGGCCTGTCCTCCCTCTGTCGCACAGCAGCCCTCCCAGGTCCCCGGTGTTCCTGTGCCTCCGTCCCCTGGACCGTGTGCCCACTACCACTGCCCCCAGGTCCCTGTTGTTGTTGGGGTGGTGGGTTAGCCTGGGTGCCCTGTAGTGGTGGACACACCGCTGATTGACCTGTCCTGGGTAGGGAGGTTTGGGCCTGCTGGGTGGGTGCTGTGCTGGTGTTACCAGAGGGTGGCAGCTCGGTGTTGGGCTGTGGCTGGGCAAGGGGAACCGACTGTCCTGAGGCCCACGATGGTCCGGGCTGGTCATCAGGATCTAGTGGGGCAGAGCTGCTGTCGTCACTGTGGGCCTCTTCTGGGGGTGGAGTGGTGTTGTCTGGACCCTCTGGTGTGGTGACGGTCCTTCGGGTTCCTGCAGGGGTATAAGCACATGATTATTGCATCTGTGTGTGTAATGGTGTGCAATGGTTGGGTGTGCATGATCCCCAGTGCAGGCATTCCTGTGTGGGGGCTTGTGTGATGATGGTTGAGGGGGTGTTCTGGGTATGTGCAGTGGGCATGCTTTGGTGAGGGGTGCCCATGCTTAGTTGTGTCATGCAGGGCTTGGTGTTGGGATGGGTGCTTAGTGTCATGTGTAGATTGGTGAGGATCTGGGGTGATAGGGGAGGGTGTGAGGGTGGGGGTGTGTGATAGCATGCAGGTAGGGTGGGGGATGTGATAGTTAAGATTTGACTTACCAGTGTCCCATCCTCCACCGACTCCTCCGAGGCCCTCAGGATGCAAGATGGTCAGGACTTGCTCCTCCCATGTTGTTAGTTGTGGGGGAGGAGGTGGGGGTCCGCCGCCAGTCCGTTGCACCGCTATGTTGTGCCTGGACACCGTTGAACGCACCTTCCCCGTAGGTTGTTCCACCTCTTCCTGATGTCCTCCCTATTTCTTGGGTGCTGTCCCACGGCGTTGACCCTGTCCACTATTCTGCGCCATAGCTCCATCTTCCTGGCTATTAATGTGTGCTGTACCTGTGAGCCAAATAGCTGTGGCTCTACCTGTACGATTTCCTCCACCATGACCCTGGGCTCCTCCTCGGAGAAGCGGAGGTGTCTTTGGCGTGACATGGGGTGTTATGTGTGATGTGTGGGGTGGTGTATGTGTTGATGAGTGTGGTGAATGTAGTGGTATGTGGTGTTTTGTGCGTGGATGTTGTGTGGGTGATGGTGTTGTGTGCCTCTGTGTGATGGGGTGGTCAATAGCTGTGCTGTCTGTCTGGCCTTCTCTCAGAATTTCTGGTTGTAGGGGTTTGTGTGTGATGTGGGTGTGTATTTTATATTGTGTTGGGTGTGTGGGAGTGGTGTGTGTATGTGTATCAGGTGTGTGTATTTCGAATTGTCCAATGTGGCGGTGTTTTGGAGATGTGTGTGTATTTTGAGCGCAGCGGTGTGTACCGCCAATGGAATACCGCGGTTGAAAGACCGCCTCGTGGGTCGTAATAGCATGGGCGTGTTTCTGTTGGCGTGGAGGTGGAGGATTTGTTTCCGCCAGTTTATCGCTGACCTTTGGTGTGGCGAAGTTGTGTGGGTGTCTGAATTTCGGAGGATTCCATGATGTGTGTCATAATAGCTGTGGCGGTCTACCGCGGTGGTGTATTGACGGTCTTCTGCACGGCGGTAAGCGCCTTATACCGCCAATGTTGTAATGACCCCCATAATTTTTTGACAACCTTTTAAAAGGTACTGTCCACATGTCAGCACATTTGTGAAGTCTTAGCACTAGCCCCAGGGTTGAAAAGTTTGTTGAATAAGGTTTTTTGTCCTTTCTATTCATAGTTATCCTTTCTGACAATAGGACCCTGGGCCCGATGGTGGCAGACTGTTTTATCCTGGCTTTCAAAACTATAGAATCCAGATCTGGCGATGTACTGTGAGATCCCACTAGGAATTAGACACATGCACGGTGTGTGTGTCTTCTTTGTAGCATGCTATCAGACCACTTGAAAAATAAGTCTGGCGATGAGTTGATCTTTGCTCATGGGTTATAAGGTGTAAAGTATTGGATAGGTTTCTGTGTTGTATCACTCTTGATACATAGGCGGTGGTGCATACTTCCTGCGTGGTTCTAACATTGGAGTTCATCTAATTTTTTAGTGAAGTATCATGCACTAATTAACTGTTTTGGTATGACCAGGTGCTCATTTGCATATGTTGCTGTGCATAATACCCGCTGTAGATCCACCAGTAGTGAAATTCTTCTAAAGGAGGTCCTGAAGAAGGTGGACGGACATTTCTTTTATTCCACTGATACGTGCATTGATAGTTTCTATGTGAAATGATTACCTCCAACACAACAACAGCGGAAATTGGAGATCTCTTTTCCCATTGTACTATGTAGTGTATGCGATGAGTGACTGGGGTGGGTATGAATATTATATGTGAGTGAATGAATGCTTCAATACAAATGCAGGAGTGAGTGGTAGTCTGATATTGAGGGGGTGGTAAAAGCAGTAATGTAACCATATATGTCTAGTTTTATGAAAATATTTTAACAATTATTCTTTTGATTACCAATGTGTGTTTTTTGGGGCAAAAAGAAGGAATATGACGTAAGGAATTAATAATCATACAGTGGAATTACGTTGTTCTGTAGAGTTAAGGAGATAGGTGAGGGGTGCATGCAAGTGATACGATGAAGTCAGATTAATACATTTTCTCTGATATTGAACAGTTTAAATATGTTTTAGCAAAACTGTGGTACAGTTGTACACAGTTGTATAAACTAAAAGTGGGAGATTTAGTTAATAGAGGAGACTGTGACCAAGAATACTGTTACATTTGCACAGAAATGAGTAATGGCTGTCCGGGAATAATGACAGTGAGATTGCCAGTCAAGGAATCGGTGAAGATTGGATTGGATATGATGTGGTGCGTGGGAGAGAATTTTAGATTTTTTGTTACACTCTCCATTAGCTGGGTTATGGTAGTGATTAATTTGTGTTCATTACGATACCCACTGGTGATTCAGGCGTGCTTTCGGGTGTGTTAGTTATCGGTGTGTGTAGGTCAGCCAATATTGTGTCCCAGTTAGCAGCTATTGGGCATTTGCAGAGGCTGAGTGTGCCCTCCCAGTGAAGGGCGACAGTTTCCGCCTGTGCCCATGTTGTCATCGATTGCAGCCAGGTATCACAGCATGGAGGGTCAGATATTCTCTCTCTGCGCGTAATGAGTCTCCTGGCTAAGATAAAGCCCAGGTCCAAAAATCATGCTGTGACTTTGTGTTTTTTGCCTCCATGAGAAAGTTCCAGTGTGCATGTTTCCCAGGTAAAGGGAACAATACGATTAAGTCAATGCGAAAGGCGGTGCATAACCACACTACAATACAGCTGTAAACATAAGCAGGACCATACCATGTGTAGTAGGCCTGCATCTATTAAGTGCCACCATTGGCACTCTGCATCTGTGCGGTTGAAGTGACTGTTGATTTTGTCAGGTGTAAGATAGGCTCGTTGGGTAATGCAGTATTGAATTAGTTGGAATATGAAATTACGTGGTATCCGGTGTGGGCTTCCCAGTAGCGCAGCCCATTCCTCATCCATGTACAGTGCACCATGGGTGGCTTCCCAGCAGTCGTTAAGCGACATGAGTGGTGGGGAAGTGTGTTGTCTCAGTGATTCCACTAGCTACCACACTAAGGGCCTCATCTACGAGGAAATGGCACAGCGCGGTGAAGCAAGCTATTTGCTGTTCAAGCTGCCTCATTTCTAAAATGCAGGGATGCGCTATATTTACCAGTATATGGTGCATCCCAGTGTTTTCCCCGCGCTGGTGCTAAATCAGCTGCCTAGCACCAACGCAGGTCCCCTTGCACCATGGTGTAAGGATGCCTGCGTTGCGGGGGTGATTGTTTTTGTGCAGGAAGGTTGTTAGAAATGAGGTCTTTGGTTGGCAGTCAGGTAGCTCCCTGTCCAAGCAAGGACCCTCACTCTAGTTAGGGCAAAGGAGAAACACACTCAGTTAACCGCCACTCACCCACTTGGCAGCTTGGAATGAGCAGAAAGGCTTAACCCAGAGACAATGTGCAAAGTATTTGTACCAACACACACATTAATACAGTGAAACACTACAAAATGGACACCTCATAGATTTAGAAAAATTGTAAATATTTATATGAGTAAAACAAGACCAAAACTACAAAAATCCAACATACATAAGCAAAGTTATGAATTTTTAAAATATTAAACTTCTAATCTCTTAGAAACACAAATGCTTTGAATTGGTGATATCACGGCATCGTAATGGAGTCGTTCCTCCAATCCGATGCTAATGGCGCTGGTCATGGAGTCACACAGACCCCCCGGTACAGTACCTTGTGAAAATGAGGAAACAAGCCTGTGCACGGAGTCGGGGATCGAGGCGCCCCTGGGTCCAGTGCAATGTCGGTTTTGGTGCTGCAGGGCAAATGAACGGAGGCGTTGCAAAGATGTGTCGGACCCTTGCTGCCTAGTGGTGGAGGTGAGGCGACATCAGTGCGAAACGTTGGATCCGCACACTTCCGGCGGGGTCGATATCCAGTGGTCATGGCGTGGTGTGGCAAAGTCAAGTGTCACGGACGTTGGTGACACGGCACTTGGGGACTCACGGAGTCGTGGACTTTGGCGGGGCTGCTGCAGCATCGGGCCTGCTGGGTCGTCGCACTCCAGCAAGGACCACAGCTTCAGTTGCAGGCGGCATTGTGGAATCTGGTAGCAGCGTCAGTCCGGGGTCGTCTAAAGTCAGTGCACTTGGTTCTTCTTAGTTTTCCACCAGCTTCTCCTTTTAAGGGCCCAGAAACTGGATAGGGCACCACTTGATAGGGCAGGAGTCTCAGCAGAGAGTCCATGTGCTGGCAGAGGAAGTCTTTGATGGCCCTGAGACTTCAGAACAGGGGGCAAGCTCATTCCAAGCCCTTGGAGATACCTCTCAAGCAGGAATATACCAGAAAGTCAGGTCTTTGTTCCCTTTCTCAGGCAGAAGCAGCAACTGCAGGATAGCCCAACAAAGCACAGTCTCAGGCAAGAGCAGCACTTCTCCTTCAGCTCTTCAGTTCTTCTCCTGGCAGAGGGTCCTCTTGAATCCTTGAAGTGATCTAAAGTCTTGGGTCCAATACTTATACCCCTTTCTGCCTTTGAAGTTGACCAACTTCAAAGAAAAGTCTCTATTGTTTACAGGATCCTGCCTTGCCAAGGCCTGGCTCCAGGCACACACCAGGGGGTTGGAGACTGCTTTGTGTGAGAGCAGGCAAACCCCTTTCCGGTGCAAGTGACCACTCCTCTCTCCAGCCTAGTCCAGATGGCCCATGTGCAGGAAGGGTGTTATGCAGGTCACACCCCAGCAGCCTTTTTGTCACAGTCTAGTGGAGATGCACAAACAGCGCAACTGTCAGTCTGACCCAAACAAGGAATCCACAAACAGGCAGAGTCACAGAATGGTTTAAGCAAGACAATGCCTACTTTCTAAAAGTGGGATTTTCAAACTAACAATCTAAAAAACAACTTCACTAAAAGATATATTTGTACAATGTGAGTTCAGAGACCCACTACTCCACATTTCTATCTGCTCTCAAAGGGAAACTGCACTTAAAAGATATTTAAAGGCAGCCCCCATGTTAACCTTTGAGAGAGATAGGTCTTGCAACAGTGAAGCGTGAATTTGGCAGTATCTCACTGTTAGGACATGTAAAAACACATCACTACATGTCCTACCTTTAATATAAACTGACCCTTGCCCATGGGGCTACCTAGCGCCTACCTTAGGGGTGCCTTACATGCATAAAAAGGGAAGGCTTGGGCCTTTCAATTGGGTGCCATTGCCAAGTCAAATTGGCAGTTTGAAACTGGACACACAGACACTGCAGTGGCAGGTCTGAGCCATGTTTACAGGGCTACTCTTGTGGGTGGCACAATCAGTGCTGCAGGCCCACTAGTAGCATTTGATTTACAGGCCGTAGGCACCTCTAGTGCACTCTACCATGAACTTAATAGTAAACCAAATATGCCAATCATGGAAAAGCCAATTACACATAAAATTTCACATAGGAAGCACTTGCACTTTAGCAGTGGTAAAGTGCCCGGAGAAACAAAACCAGCAAAAACAGATTCCAGCACACAACAAAAACCTGGGAAGTAAAGACAAAAAGTTAGGGGAGACCACACCAAGGATGTCAGGTCTAACAAAGGAACATCTTCTTACACAAAAATAATCATCAGTGGGCACTATGGACTAGCTGGTGAAGTTTGGCCGGCTCTCGGTTTCAGTGGGAGCAGCTGCAGAAAGTAGTTGGAGCTGGTGCCTGGCCACTATGGGGGACTGCTTGGAAAAGCACTGCACAGGTGGACTTAAAGGTAAGTCAGTGGGGTTCCCTTGAAATGTTGGGGTTTCAAGGGATGGGGGACCCTTAGGGCACAGCTGGTTCTTCAGTGCAGAGCACAGGACGGCCGGATGCAGAGCGAATAAGTGAGCCAGGAGCTGTGCGCATAGGTACCCTTGGAAGCAGGAGGTAGGTCACTTTGAGGGTCCCTTGTAGGTCAGCAGGGGCACTCTGGCGGGAGATCCAGGTCTTCTCTGAAGTCCCTCAACTGGTGCTTCCTCCTGGTCCTTTTACAGTCCGGAATGGACTGTCCTTCTGTGTGTCCGATGTGAGGTGACCACTAGCTGGGACTATTGCATGGTTTGCCACTCTAGGTTGCAGTGCCACCAAACTTGGTTGCTTGCAGGAATTGACCTCATGGTCGGTCAGGTGGAGTTTGGTCTGGCTGTGGTGTCTGGTTCCTTGGTGAGCAGCTGGTCAGTAAAGTCGACTTCACTGGGTCTTTGGTCTTGGTTGCAGGAGAGTGATTCCTCCACTCTTGGAGGGAGATCTTCAGCGAGTTTCAAAGTGTAGAGGTCCTCTGGGGGTTTGTAGAGTCCATCCAGAGTCCAAGCAACCCCTCAGCGGCGATTGTCGAGACCTGGGAGCACCAGGCACAGTTTAGTGCCTTTTCTTGGTGCAGCAGGACTTCAGTTCTCAAGCTTGGATCTTCTTTGTGGTGGTCTTCTTTTGTCCTTGGAATCTGATTCTCTGGTCTAGGGATGCACACTAAATACTGTATTTAGTGGGTGTTTATGGGGGTACCTAGTAGCGACCAATGGGTCATCTCCGTAAGGGTGGCTACCCCCACTAAGTAACCACTTCCTGTGGGTAAAGGGCACTTCCCTACACCTGATAGGCTATTTTCCTTCAATTCAAGATGGAGGAAAATGAAATGAAGGGGTCCCCTTGCATGCAACACCTTAGGGGTGGTGCAAGCAGGCGCCGACCACTCCTCTTGTCCTTTGTGTTTTTTCCTGCCGTCACTCCAGCCAAAAGTGGGTGTTTCCAACATGGGCAGCCATCTGCTGCTAGCA
This sequence comes from Pleurodeles waltl, assembly GCF_031143425.1. Lineage (NCBI taxonomy): Eukaryota > Metazoa > Chordata > Amphibia > Caudata > Salamandridae > Pleurodeles > Pleurodeles waltl. The sequence goes on along the minus strand of NC_090437.1, from coordinate 413,284,803 downwards.
GCAGGCTTGGGGGTCGAGTTTCAAGGCCGGTAAGCCCTTTGAACCTTGCTGGCTGGGCAGTACACATTCCTAGGGGGAGGTGTGATAACACCTTTGTTCAGGAAGGGCTTTGTTCTGAGACCCAGAGAGCAGGATCTCTCAGCCCAGGGTTCCAGAATCTTGTCTAGTGGTGGCAGGCTGGTTGTGGCCAGCCAGCAACAATGCCAGGGTACATTTGGAGTGGGCACCTCTAAGGTGGCCCCTGGGTACATTTTGTAATGAATCCAATACTGGTACCAGTTTGGATTTATCATTCTGAGTTGTTTGATACAAACAACCCAGGATTTCAGAGTGGCCATCATGTAGTTGTGAAACTCGTACTGACCAGTGTCCAGCACATGGATTTAGAATGGCTGCTCTGTTCACTTACTATGTCCTAAGTTTGGCAAGGACACAGTAGGGGCATATTGGTCATGCATCTATGCCCACACATACAATATAGTGCACACTGCCTTGGGGGCTAGAAGTCCTGCCAGAAGGGTGACTGACCTATACTGAACTGTATAGTGGACAGCGCACACAGGCTGTGTGCCATGTTGAGTTTGCATTTTAGGACTGCATCAGAACACTTATCCTGCATTGACAGGGCTGGGTGCATCTAGATCCATGGCCCTAGAGGGTGGCACAATCTGTGCTGCTGCCATCAGGAGCCTACCCTTGTTACCCCATGCCCTGGATACCTAAGTACCTTTTACTAGGGACTAATAGTGGAGGCTAAAGGTGTTGCCAATTGTGCAAATGCATCAGAACAATTTTAGGGAAAGAGATCTGGCCCAGGGAACCTGGTTAGCAGGGGCCCTGGGCACTACAACTTTGAGACTACATCAAATACCAGACAAAAAGTGGGTGCTAACCATGACAAAAGAAGCCTTTTCTCACACTGTGTACCATCACCCATTCAGATGCCCTAATCGAAGCCCTACGTTCGGACGGCAACAACCAGGGGTTCCAAAGCTAGTGCAAAGAGAATAGGGGACAGAGAGCACCCCTGTCTTGTGCCCCTCTCTATATTAATGGGAGCAGATATGAGGGGCATATTTATACTCCATTTACTCAGAATTTACATGATTTTGTTTTATGCAAATTCGGCGCAAAACTAATTCCATATTTATATTTTGACGTTAGACCTGTCTAACGTCAAAATATTGGAGTTTGCACCATTTTTTAGATGCGTGAACCTACCTTGCATCAATGAGATGCAAGGTAGGCGTTCCCATCGAAAAAATGGTGCTAGTCCCATATTTATCCCCCGTGCTAACATGATGCACGGGTGGGAGGAGGGGCTAAATAATGGTGCAAGGCTTGCTTTGCACCATTATTTAATGCCTGGGTCAGACCAGGCGTTAAGGGACCTGTGGACCCATTTCCATGGTTAAACACCGTGGAATGGGTCCACAGGTGCCCTCCTCAAGCCCCAGGAACACCCCCACCCACACCAGAGGGACACCTGAGGATGGGGGACCCAATTCCAGGTAAGTAGGGTGAGTAGCGGTAAGAATTATTTTTTTTATTAAAGTGCCATCGGGGGCCTAGCTTGAGGCCCCCTGCATAGGACCGAGTGCAATGGCCATGCACAGGGGACACTGGTCCCCTGTGCTGGCCATTCAGGTGGTGGGCATGACTCCTGTCTTTTCTAAGACATGAGTCATTTGGTAAGGATGGTTTTGCACCAGAAAATGATGCTAGGCTGGTTAGAGTAATCTTTTTTTACTCTAACCAGCCTAATGTCATTTTTTGGTGCAAAACCCCCTTCTCCTATACCACCAGCCCCACCCTGCTAATATCATTTTTTTTAACAGTAGCCCACCCTTTGCACCAGCTTGCGCCATTCCATAAATATGGTGCCAGGCTGGCGCTCTGGAATGGTGCAAGCCAATGCTAAACTTTTTGGTGCAAAACTGCGTTAGTGCAGTTTTGCACCAAAAAGTATAAATATGCCCATTGGTGTGTTATACAGTAGCCTTACCATTTGCGTAAATCGAGATCCCAGTATGAATCGTGTTAGAACCTGTAGTAAGAAAGGGTATTTTAGTGAATTGTATCAAATGCCCTCTCGAGATCAAGTACCAGGCAGCCTGCTTGAGGCCATTGCAGTGGGGCAATTTTAAGATGCACAAAAATTGCCTTAGGTCAAGTGATGTGGTGCGGGCCCGCACAAATCCATTCTGGTATGTCCGCTATAATTTTGGCTAGTATTTTATAGTCAGATTTTATCAGCACCAGGGACCTATAGGAATGGGCCTGTGTTAGGTCTTTATGCGGTTTGGGTAATGAGGTTAGGAACGCATTGCATAGTGTGTCCGGGAGGCACTAGTAACTAACGCCTCACGTAAAAAACATGTAGCCTGGACGCAAGTAACGGTGCATACGTCTTGTAAAATTCTGAAGGAAGTCCTTCTGGTCCCGGGGTTTTCCCAGTAGCTAGGGCTTTTATGGCATTTTGAACCTATGGTAAGGTGATAGGTTCGTTGAGTTCTAATCTTTGGCCTGGGGTAGCCTGGAGTAATGGTAGCCTGGATAGAAATGAGTCAATGGTCTCTAAGGGGATTGCCTGGTAGATTGATATAATGTAGCATAATGACGATATAATTCATCATGTATTTCATGTTGTGTGTAAAGAGAAAGGTCCAGTCTCTGCTCGGGTGCTGGGGGTCTATCCAGCCTTATCAGCCAGGCCAAAAGCGGGCCAGTCCTCTCCCTGTGACGTGTGTCTTGGCTGAGTGTGCTGTGTAATTCAGACAACGTAGCATTTCGAAGAGCTCTGAGTGTTCTTTCTGGGTTACAATGAGCCGTAGTCAACTATTAGGGTCTCATATTGTCGCTTTCTCAAGGTGCAGCAGACGGCGCTCAATTACCGAGACCTCTCCATCTAGCTGCTTGCATATATTCCAGGTCTGTCCCATGCAGTGATGACAAAGGGTCACTTTAAAGGCATCACATTATGTGGAATGTGCGTTCACAGAGACCTCGTTAAGATCAAAATATTCAGTGATCATGCAATTAACTGACTCCCCGAAGTGGAGAACCATTGGGGGGGACTAGTGTCCCAGTTCAGCTGCAGATATTGGGGATTATGATGTAAATGTGTGCTGCCTAGGTAGCCTGCGTTATGTATTGGATGAGGTCAGTGGTGCAAAGCAATCTGTCTATTTGGACATATAGGCTGTGCGGAGCTGAGTAAAAGGAGTAGACCGTAGTGAAAATATTGAGGGAGTGCCATATGTCAATTAGGTTCCAGTTGCATGGCCAATTCGTGAAAGAGTTAGCATTGGGAGTTGCTGCTGTGCAGTTCAGTGGGGGAATGAACATTCCAGTTCTGTCCCTAAAACACTATTAAAATTGCCTCCCAGGAGCCAAGTGATCCCGCTCCAATGGGAGAGGGTCTCAGAGAAATAGCTTAAGAAGGGAGCTTGGTCAGTATTAGGGGCATATGTATTGTCGATGATGATTTGTCTGCTGTTTAATCGTCCCTTTACCAGCACATATCTTTCTTCAGGGTCTATTACCTCTTTCTCCTTTGCAAACTGGACCCCAGGTCGGATCCATATCAGAGTCCCACGGGTGTAGGAGGAATAGAAGGTGGAGTACATCTGGCCACACCAATGTTGTTTAAGTTTGTTGGCTTCCAAGCTTGTCATTTGGGATTCTTGCAGTAGTGCAATATGTATGGCTTGGCGTCAGAGGTAGGAGTAAATAGCATAACGCCGAGCGTGGGAATGAATGATATGTACATTCTAAGTCATTATGGCAACACTCTCTATACCGGAATCACAAAGAAGCTCCAAGCAAGAATTCAGAGAATTCAGAACGCAGCAGCCAGATTCATCCTAGACATCCCCCACCACAGCCACATCTCCACCCACCTTAGAGACCTGCACTGAGTTCCCATCAACAAACGCATCACCTTCAGGCTCCTGACACATGCCTACAAGGCCCTGCACAATATCGCACCGGCCTACCTCAACCACAGCCTATCTTTCCACACCCCGGGCAGACAACTCTGGTCTTCTCAACTTGCCCGCTCCGACACCCCTATAATAAGGAAGAGCATAGTGGGAGGCAACTCCTTCTCCTACCTCACAGCACAGACTTGGAACACGCTACCTATCCACCTCAGTCAGGCTCCTTCACTGAATCAGTTCAAGAACGACCTCAGGACCTGACTCTTTGACTGATCGACACCCCTATGACAGCGTCTTGAGATTCCATGGGTGATAAGATGTGCTATACAAATCACTGATTGATTGATTGATTATTTTAGTGTGAGTCAGGGTATTCATCAGTGATCGTCCAGGGGATGACTGTTTGTCTCCCAGATTGTAATGTAACAATGTTGTCAGATGTGCGCACAGTATGAGTGGTAACCTTTTCAAGACGACGCCCGCATTAACATAGCTAATACCAAAGGGGTAGTTCACAAGAACAAGTGGCCGCCCAAACCAAATATGAAGGAATTGTTGAGGGGGAGCGGTCAGGCGGGGGTGTGGTCAGGCCGCTAAATCAGTGCGTTATGGTGTTTGTCTCAAAAGGGAGGCATGCCCATTCTTTGGGAAATTTGGGCATTTGATCACCAAGTGGGAACTATGGCCCTCATTACAACCCCGGCGGTCGGTGTTAAAGCAGCGGTAAAACCGCCAACAGGCCGGCGGTAAAAAAAATGGAATTACGACCGTGGCGGAAACCGGCAACATAGAAAGCCACTTTAACACTCCGACCGCCACGGCGGTACAAACAAACAGCGTGGCGGTCACCGCCAACAGACAGGCGGAAGACAATGTACCGCCCACAGTATCATGAGAGGCCAATCCGCCACCTTTTCCGGGGTATTCACCGCGAACAAAAACATGGCAGAAACAGGACTTGGAAGGGAAAACGCTCACCTCTACACACCCCTCAAGGAACCAGGACGCCATGGAGCCGGAACTCCAAATTCTACCTGCCATTGTCTTCCTACTCCTCTACCAGGAGCACGAACGCCGGCGGCGACGACCACGGTGAGTACTGCACCTACGACACAGGGGAGGGGGAGAGGGGAGAGAAATAAGAAAGTGACACACAAACGCAACATGCAAAACCCCCACCCCCACCCTCACCCACTACAACACACACACAAATGCATGTTGATACATTACATTTACACCCGACCCCCCCCTGGAAGAACGCAAGGACAAAAGGAAATTAATTGAACGATTGTAATCAATAAAAATCCATTACTCAAAAATCTATATACACTATTAACAAATATATACACCAAGAATTCAAGTCCATGTACTGCACCTACATAGTCCGTGGACCACAGGGCCCAAAATGCATGGGCGAGGCCCACACAAGATACCCAATCAAAACGGAGAGAACACTACAGAGGCATCAGATCGAAATAAAACAGGCACCTCTCTGGGAGGGGAAGGGGGGGGCACCTCAGCCGGATGAATGCACGACGCCAGCTCCATGAGGGGGCACCATGCCCATTGGTGTATCCTGGGGAGTGCAAAGCCACAGTCTCACAAGTCTCTCCAGTGGGTGGTTTGCCCACTGCTTTATCCTGGGGAGTGCAAAGCCACAGTCTCTCAAGTCTCTCCAGTGGGTGGTTTGCCCACTGCTGCATCCTGGGGAGTTCAAAGCCACAGTCTCTCAAGTGGATAACAGTTCTCCACTGGTTCTGGAGGGGGCTTGGTGCCCAGAGTGCTTCATCCTGCCAAGGACTGAGGTAGTGGATGTGACACTCCACTGACGGTGGGCCTACATGGAAGCTGTCCAGGCCCCTGGAACTGACCACCAGCATTGTACGACTGACCACTGGGGATGGCAGTCATGTCTGTGGTGGTACCACTGGCACAAGATGTGGCGTGGCCGCTGGCGGTGCTTGCGGCGGCCTCAGTAGCGGTGGTGGTTGCGGCGCTCATTGGCCAGCGGTGCTGTTGTGTGGCTCAGTGAGCATGCTGCTGGCGGCGGTGTCCTGGGCAGCGGTGCTGGTGGCGGCAGTGCCCTGGGCAGCGGTGCTGGTGGCGCCGGTCTCCTGGGCAGCGATGCTGGTGGCAGTCTTGTCCGCCGTGCAGGTTGGCGGCGACTTCTCTTTCTTTCTCTGCCCCTTTCCCCACCTTGGATGGTGGTGCAGCTGTCTTGCCACTCCCAACTGTAGTCCTGGGAGAGCCCTTGGTGTCAGGTGTTTTGCCCTTCTCCCTCCGGGCTGTGGCCAACTTCTTATGTTTCTGAGGTGGGGGACTGTCCTTGGCCAGGCTCCTTGGCACACTGGCTGCCCTGCTGCTTGGCGCACTCCAGAAGCCGGTTACTGCTGGCACCACTGTTCCCGGTGATGTGGTGGCTGAGGTGCTGGGTTGGGACCTGGAAAGGCTTGCCCTAGGGAAGAGGTCAACATTTAAGAGGAAACGTTTTTTTGACACACTGGGACTGGTAGATGGAGGGGGTTTGGGAGTGGAGGAAGAGGTAGTGGTTGTAGGAGGTGTTCGTTTGCTGACTTTGGGTGAAGGTGCATGGGCTGTAGGCTGTTGTGAGGTGGATGGCTGTTGGGTGGGTGTGTGACTGCGTTTGTGTAGTTTGGGAGGTGGGTGCACAGACACACTGGTAGAGGACACAGGGGATGTGTGAATGGTAGTGGGGGTGGTGAGTGCACGTGAGCGGTGTGTGGTGATGGGCGTGCTGGTGATGGACGTAGTGGCTGAAGATGTAGTGAATGCAGGTGTGAGTGGAGATGTGACAGGGAGGGAGGAGGGGGACGAGGAGGGGGACACAGTGGAGGCAGTGGATGTTGGTATGTGTGCATGGGTATGATGCTTGTGTGAGTGCCTGTGGGATGTGTGGTGCCTATGTTTGCCAGACCTACCCTTGTTTGTTGAGGTGTGTGGATGCTGGTCTGATGGTGTGCTTGGGATAGGCTGAGGTACTGGGGATTGGGGCTGGGTGGAGGAAATTGGAGGGGGGAGGCTGGACACAGGGACAATGGCTGCTATCAGTGCTGAGGCTAGAGTCTGAAAAGCTCGCTGTTGGGCTGCCTGACCAGAATGAATGCTCTCCAGGTATGCATTCATCTGTTGCAACTGCCTCTCTACACCATGGATGGCATTCAGAATGGTAGACTGCCCAACAGTGAGGGATCTGAGGAGGTCAATGGCCTCCTCACTGAGGGCAGCAGGGCTGACAAGGGCAGGGGCTGAGGTGCCTGGGGCGAAGGAGATGCCCACCCTCCTGGGTGAGCGGCCACGGGGCACACGCTGAGGGGCTGCTGGGAGGGCGGTGCTGGTAGGGGGGTGGCGGCTGTACCTGTAGATGCGGTGGGCAGAGAGGGGCCTGCCACCGCAAGGGAGCTCCCATCAGAGGAGGAGTTGATGTCGCTAGTCTCAGCTCCTGTCCCCGCTGTGGAGCTCCCCTCGCCCTCAGTCCCACTGGTGAATTCGGAGTCCGTAGTGTCACCCTTCAGGGCCATGTGGGATGCAGCTCCCTCCTGCTCCGGTGGCACTGCTCCTCCGCGTGATGATGCTAATGCATACAAGAAGAGGGAGACCAAAAAAAGGGGGGGAAAGAAAGTAGAAAGATATGTTCAGTGCATGCAATACCGCTACAGTTGGCGGACACTACAGACACAGCAGCCCTCTGCACTACGCCATGCACTTAGAGTTCCCTAATTAATCACAGGGCCATGGGGTACAAGGCCTATTGCCCGATTGCTGCACACATGGAAGTCACAGGAGCCTGACTAGGGGTAGATGGCGTTGAACACTGGTGGGGTGGGGTGCCACATGGCCTGCCTTACGAAGGGACCTTGCCTACAAAACTCACCCTGGCATAGGGGTACCCACAGCCCACCTCCCCCACCCAGACACCTCCCATGTGCGCTGAATCAGATGAATATGACTATACTCACCCCCTTGTGGCTGCTGTGATGCCCTCAAGTGCCCATCCAACTCCGGATACGCCACCGCCAGGATCCGGAACATCAGGGGGGTCATGGTGCGACGGGCACCCCTCCCACGTTGGGAGGCCATCACCAGCTGGGCCTCCGCCGTCTTCTTGCTCCAGCGGCGAATGTCCTCCCATCTTTTCCGGCATTGGGTGCTCCGTCTGTGGTGGACTCCGGGGGTCCGGACTTCCTTGGCGATGGCATGCCAAATATCCTTCTTCTGGTGGGCGCTGACCTACAGGAATAGTACAGGGGAAAAGGAGAAGATATAACAGTCTGGACCGTCACAGTCATTGGCCCACATTCCTACCCTTGCCATGACGCACATACACTCACCCTCGTTTCATGCACACCTCATTCCCCCCCCCAATCTCCCATCCACACCACTCCAAACAGGCATTGCCCATACAGCATGCTCACAGTGTACTCACCTGTTTGTCTGGAGGACCGTAGAGTAGCGTGTACTGGGGGAGGACCCCATCCACTAGTTTGTCCAACTCCTCGATGTGATGGTAGGGGCCCTTTCCCCAGACACTTGAGACATTGTTGCTTCCAGACTGAGGTCACAGCAGCACTTGCAGTGTAGGTCCTCTCCTGTCGAAGATCAGGTATCAAGTGAGTGAACAGAGAGAAAATGGTCATTGGCTCCTGGGACCCATACGGTCCAATGTTAACCAATGCAGGATTGCGTTGCGGTCTTCGACCGCTGACCGCAACGGTGTGCAACGCCAGCGCTGTTACCTCATATCCCCTTGTCCCACCTTACAGGTCAGGCAGCCGCCATTTCAGGAGGCCACATGGCATTAATAATAACTGCGTCACACATATCTAGGCCTTGCATACACACTAAGACAGGCACATAGCGGATTGACAAATGTGTGGAATAAAGTTGCTTATTTCGTACCTCAGTGTTGGCTCACCCTCTGCTCGCCGTTCTCATCCATAGAGCACGTTCGCTGGGGCAGGTGAGGAGATGGCGGCATCCTCCGGTGTACAGACCGCTGGTGGACCTGTCGACAATGGAAGAGCGACATGTAATTGTCACCTACAGACTTGACCGTGCCACAATCCATGAACTGTGTGCCCAGTTGGAGCCAGACCTGATGTCAGCTATCCGCCATCCCACAGGTATCCCCCCTCTAGTGCAGGTCCTGTCAGTACTCCATTTCCTGGCAAGTGGGTCTTTCAAACTACAGTGGCCATTGTATCAGGGATGTCCCAGCCTATGTTCTCCAACGTGTTGTCCAGAGTGTTGTCTGCCCTGCTGAAACACATGCGCAGCTACATCGTTTTCCCTTAGGTGGAGGATTTGCCTACAGTGAAAGGTGACTTCTATGCTTTGGGACATATCCCCAACATCATAGGTGCCATTGATGGGACACATGTGGCCTTGGTCCCCCCGCAGGAGTGAACAGGTGTACAGAAGCTGGTGGAAGAGTTACCATTCGATGAATGTGCAGATGGTGTGTTTGGCCGACCAGTACATCTCCCATGTGAATGCCAAGTTTCCTGGCTCAGTGCATGACGCTTACATTCTGAGGAATAGCAGCATCCCTTATGTGATGGGGCAACTCCAGAGGCACCGTGTTTGGCTATTAGGTGAGGACATGGACCCTATACAGTGTGAATATTTGTCTGGGGTTGTCTCTAAGGGTTAGTGTGTGTCTAACAGTTGTCCCTCGACATTTGCAGGTGACTCTGGCTACCCCAACCTGTCATGGCTACTGACCCCAGTGAGGAATCCCAGGACAAGGGCAGAGGAACGCTACAATGAGGCACATGGGCGAACTAGGAGGGTTATAGAGAGGACCTTCGGCCTTCTGAAGACAGGTTCAGGTGCCTCCATATGACAGGTGGTTCCCATTCTACTCACCAAAGAAGGTGTGCCAGATCATCGTGGCCTGCTGTATGCTGCACAACTTGGCTTTGCGACGACAGGTGCCTTTTCTGCAGGAGGATGGTCCTGAAGGAGGGGTTGTGGCTGCTGTGGAGCCTGTGGACGTTGAAGAAGAGGAGGCAGAAAAAGAGGATATAGACAACAGAAACACCGTGATTCATCAATACTTCCAATGAGACACAGGTAAGAAGACATCACTGCCTCCTACATCTGATACACTTGTTCTACCTCTCATCTGTCTGTCTCTTTCACCCAGTGTATGGACCCTGATTTGTCACTTTGCCTTTCGATTTCACAGATGTGGGTCCCACTGTGTGTCCTCTGCTATGTTACCTCATGGACTAGAGCTGTGTGACATAGGTATGTTGACAATACAATGGACATTGCTATTTCCCTCAGTTATTGCAAATACACATTTGTGAAAGCACAGACTGACTCCAGATTGTTTTGTGATTTAAGGGTGTTTATTTAAGTGCTAAATAGGGGAGGGGGTTGTAAAACAGGGGTGATGGTGGAGGAATGTCCATGGCAGAGTCCAGTCTATTAGTCTCACAGGTGCATTGTTCAAAGGGGCATAGGAAGTGGAGCTGGGGCAGTTTAAGGATGGACATGGTGACAAAGTGGGACAGAAGGATGACAATCAGGGTGGTCTCATTTCTTGGCGGGGGTCTTGGCATTGTTCTCTGTCTTTATCCTGGATCTCAGGGACCGCTTGCGGGGTGGTTCTCCATCTGCAGGGGGTGGGGTGCTGGTGTCGTGGTCCTGTGGCGGTGCCTCCTGTCCACTAGCGCCGGCGGAGGTGGTGGGCAGTTCATCATCCAGGCTAGTGTCAGGGGCCCCTTGTTGTGCCACAGTGTCCCTCCTGGTGTTCACGAGTTCCTTCAGCACCCCTACAATGGTACCCAGGGTGGTATTGATGGATTTGAGTTCCTCCCTGAACCCCAAATACTGTTCCTCCTGCAGCCGCTGGGTCTCCTGAAACTTGGCCAGTACCGTTGCCATTGTCTCCTGGGAATGGTGGTAGGCTCCCATGATGTTGGAGAGGGCCTCGTGGAGAGTGGGTTCCCTGGGCCTGTCCTCCCCCTGTCGCACAGCAGTCCTCCCAGTTCCCCTGTGTTCCTGGGCCTCTGTCCCCTGAACCGTGTGCCCACTACCACTGCCCCTAGGTCCCTGCTGTTGTTGGGATGGTGGGTTAGCCTGGGTTCCCTGTAGTGGTGGACACCTTGCTGCTTGAGGTGTCCTGGGGACAGAGGTCTGGGCCAGCTGGGTGGGTGCTGTGCTGGTGTTTCCAGAGGGGGAAGGCTCTGTTGTGGCTTGTGCCAGTGTGAGGGAAACCGACTGTCCTGAGGTCCCAGATGGGCCGGGCTGGTCATCTAAATCCAGTTGGACAGAGCTGCTGTCATCACCGTGGGCCTCTTCTGTGGGTGGAGTGGACATGTCTGGAACCTCCTGTCCAGTGACGTTGGATAGGGGTCCTGCAGGGGTGTAAAGGCATGATTATTGCATCTGTGTGTGCCATGGTGTGCAATGGTCCAGTGCTTCCATTCCTGTGTAGGACCTTGTGTGCTAATTGTTTAGGGGTCTGTGTGGGTATGTGTAGTGGCCATGCATTGGTGATGGGTGTCCATGCTTTGTTGTTGCATTCAGGGCTTGGTGTGGGGATGTGTTGTTTGTGATAGTGGGACATATGTGAGGAGTTGGAGTGATGGGGGTGAGGGCGAGGGTGGGGGTATGTGATAGCATGCAGGTAGGGTGGGGGATGTAATAGTTAAGATTTGACTTACCAGAGTCCATTCCTCCAGCTACTCCTGCAAGGCCCTCAGGATGCAGTATAGCCAAGACCTGCTCCTCCCATGTTGTTAGTTGTGAGGGAGGAGGTAGGGGTCCGCCGCCAGTCCTCTGAACCGCAATGTGGTGTCTTGAGACCACGGAACACACCTTCCCCCGTAGGTCGTTCCACCTCTTCCTGATGTCATCCCGTGTTCTTGGGTGCTGTCCCCCTGCGTTGACCCTGTCCATGATTCTGCGCCATAGCTCCATCATGGGGTGGTGTGGGTGATGTGTGAGGTGGTGTGTGTTGTGATGTGTGGGGTGATGTTTAGGGGTGTGTGGTGTTTTGTGCGTGGATGTGTGATGGTGTTGTGTGCCTCTGTATGCTGGTGTTGTCTTTGTTGTGCTGTCTCTCTAGCCTTCGTCTAAATTTTTGGTAGTAAGGGTTTGTGGGTAATGTGAGTGGGTGTTTTATATTGTATTGGGTGTGTGGGAGTGGTGTGTGTATGTGTATCAGGTGTGTGTATTTCGAATTGTCCAATGTGGTAGTGTTTTGTAAATGTGTGTGTATTTTGAGCACAACAGTGTGTACCGCTAATGGTTTACCGCGGTTGAAAGACCGCTGTGTGGATTCGTGGGTCGTGATAGTGTGGGCGTATTCCTGTTCGCGTGACGGTGGAGGTTTTGTTATCGCCAGTTTATCACTGACCTTTGGTGTGGCGGACTTGTGTGGGTGTCTGGATTTTGGCGGATTCCGAGCTGTGGGTCGTGATAGCTATGGCGGAATTCCGCGGCCGCGGCGGTGTGTTGGCGGTCTTCTGCACGACGGTAAGCGGCATTTACCACCAATGTTGTAATGAGGGCCAATATGTACAGTATGGGTCCAATTGCTATCTGGTATCACCAAGAATGGCCTCATGTCCAAAAATCGTGTGTCATCATACTTTTCAGGATAAGTCAGTGTGGCTGCTTCATAACAGGAGTGTGCAGCGTATGAAACTAGTTCAAGCAGGATTGTGTGGCTTAAGGTGTGTTCTTGAATGTGGCGCAGGACAAGGAGTCGCAGACAAAAAGTAATCAGTGGACAAAGTTGCTGATTGTGGGGTGACTTTTGGTGGGGGGAACGAGTCACATCTAGAGGCCCAAGTGGCGCTAGAGCTTGCTTTGTCAGATGAATGGTGTTCCTCCTGCTCCGGGCTGGAACAGCGTTGTTTGTCAGTGATGACAGCAGCTTCTTTTAGGTCCTATCAGCATTCTGTAATAATTTGCTCCAGGTTAGAGGCTGTCGGAGAAGTATGGAGGGTCTTTGATTGGGTTCCTTGATGTTTGCACTGGTTGTTCGAGGTCGGGTCTGCTTTTATCAAGCCGAGACGCCTCCAGCCATCTCCATGCGTCATCTGGAGTGGTGAAGAAATGTATGGTGCCAGACGCAACAGCACATAATTGTGCCAGCAAGAGCGATGAGTACTTCAAGTTTAGTTCCTATAATTGCCATTTCACAGCGAGGAAGGTGCTCCGTTGGCAATGTATCGCTAGTGTTTAGCCCAGGAAGAACATCATCTCGGTATTATCTATCTGCACCTCGGGAAGGAGGCGTGTTTCACGTAGCACTGCATCCCTGTCATGGTAGTATAGAAAGCGGATCACCAGTGGACGAAGGTTTGTTCTGGGTGGGTGCCTACTTGACAGGACTCATTGGGCTCTTTCAACTGAGCAGAATTGTGACAATGCTGTTGTGGGAAGCAACTCATGCAGCCAAGTCCATAAATTTCACTGTGTCATGACCTTCTGTCCCCTCCAGGAGTCCCACCACACAAATATTATTCCTACGGTATCTTCCCTCAGCATCTTCACTTTACCGTCACTTTTGGGACGGATTAACACTCCTCCAAAGTTAGAATAACCCCCAGTGTCTCTCCTGAGCCCACAGCAAGTGCGTCGCACCTCCAGGCCCAGTGGCAGCAGTCCCTGAGTATGGGCGTCAATGTCAGCGGTCTCCCCAGTCCCCCATAATCATGGTTAGTTGACGACAGCAGTAGCTGTGTCCACTGTCCAAGGCGACGAGGCTCACACAGCTATGCAAACAGCGTGATCATGTTCCGGCTCCACCAACACTTCTTCCACTGTTAGGCCCTCTCCCAGTGCCATGCGGGTACTGGTTAGGGTTCTCCTCCTGCATCACAAGAGTCCACGCAACTCACAGTTTTTGCTTTTCGGTGATACACTTGTCTAGCGCATCAGAGAGATGATTATGTGCAGTTGATGGCCATTAATTTAACGGATAACAGAATGGCAGTGTGGAGCTAGTCCAAAGCGCACCTGTCATGTTGCCTAGCTAGCCACTCCCCCTGTTTGTTTCCCCCTCATACTAGACCTTAAATTTTACAGAGGGGGTACCTCTTTTTCAGTGAAGTAGTCCCATGGTCCACTGCCCACTCTTAAAAAATGAAAAGGAACCTTTCCATTTTTATTTTTGAAATGCATCCTATTTTCCTTTTTTTTAAAAACTACTTTATTTAAAATGCAGTCACAGACAAGGAGGTCTGCTGACCACAGAAGGCCACAATCCCTGTGCGTGTTGGCCATTCCCAAAGGGTCACAAATTGCGACCTGCCTCATGAATATTAATGAGGCAGGTCTCTTGCGACCCATTTGAGAATCACAGATAGTGTTTCAGACACTGTTGTACATCAGATTTTGTGACTCACAACTTGTGAATCGCTACAATTTGCAAATTGTGAGTTGTAACTTCTGATGATCGTACATCTGGCCCTTAGTATTTTTGCAGCACTGCAAACACCAGGGTGGCTGTTTGTCCTGTGGAGATACTGTTGGCATTGTGGAATGTGTCTAGGTTCTAGGTTACATTTTGTTTCTCTTGGGTGTTTTTAATTGCCTTGCTTTATGTGGAAGTAGGCTTGCATACTTCCAGAAGGGGATCTGTGGTTGATTTCCAAAGAGCTGCATCGATTTAAAAAATATATATTTTATTAGTTTTACATTTAAATAGCATACAGGAACATGATGCCCATGAGTACGAAAGGCATAGAGCCGACAATATTAAATATAATAACACCCTGATATGAAAGTCAAATTACAGGAGAACTTAGTATAGGGGGGAGGTACAACTTGTTTGTGTTGTTCAAAAGGCCACAAAGGAATTTGGAGAATACATAGTACATGAAATTAAAATAACATCAAATCAGTCAGATACATCATCCAGTGTTAGCAGATAGTCTTGTAGTGGCTGCCTGTTGGAAAATGAGTTATTGGTAAGGGTAGGTAAGTACCTACACTTAGCAATAGGCCACTAACCTCCACTTAGGTCCAGTTAGTTCTCAGTAAATTAAACCTAGCTCAACCCGTGGTAGCTTGGAAACGAGCGACAAGGCTTAACAGGAGACAAAGCGTAAAGCGTTCAAATATCACAAAACAGTATTAAATAAAACACAGGAAACAGTTTAAAAATCCCAAACCAATTAATAACAATAGGAAATAATTTTAGCTTTAAAATGACACCAAAACAAATAAAACCGGACAAAGGGAACCGGAGATATGAATTTTTAAAGAATTAATGCTTTTTAGCGCTTAGAAACTAATAGCGCCAATCTGGTCATCTGGTCGCACCTCGAATGGGGCATAGTCAAAGTTTGAGGCCAACTGCGATGGAGCCCTGCTCGGCTACAGCTCGCGGGAGGCCTCGGTCAAAAGTTTACCTTTGGACTTAGTTGTTTTTCTGGAGATTTTCTTCAGCGGGACCAAGTCTCTAGTCCAATCCGACCTCCTGGAACTCTTCCTCAGATACACGTCGCGGTAGCCCTCGGCGGAGATTTTTACCTTCCAACTTAGGAGTTTTTTTCGAAATGAAAATCCTTTGACCGGGGCAAACTTGAATCTTTATCAGATGTCCCTGGAGCCCTCTTCGGACACACTGCCTGGGAGGTTCCGGTCAACTTTCTACGTTTGGACTTAGTCACTTTTTCTGAGATTTTCTTCTCTGACACGAACCTGCAAGTCAGGCCGGGTCGCTGTTGAGGCACGCCAGCTAGAGTTGCCGCAGCGGGTTGGTCCCTTTATGGAGATTTTTTTCCAAAGGTTCTCCAAACTTTTGGATCTTCTTCCAGATGTTCCTTTAAGGTTCTTTTGAGATCCACAACTCATCCCAAGGTACCAGAAGCTCTGAGATGCTCCTTGAGGGTGCAGACTACAACTCCCAGAATGCACCTGGCACAAACTCCTTTTTGGCCACTGGACTGTGGTCAGCTGGTCAGTTTCTTCAGGAGTTGGTGCAGGGGACTCTGGTTAGCAATTTTTCTCCTGTAGCAAACAGGGAGTCCCTCCTTGTACCAGTTGAAGCTAGGCAAAGTCCTTCTTGTGGTGAAGCCCAAGTGTGCAGCTGGTGCAGTACTCCAGAGTGCAGTGTCCAGGTGTAGGTCAGGGGTCCAGCAGGGCAGTCCTTCTTCTTCTGCAGTTCTTCCATTTTGGATCTTGTAGGGATCTGAGGGGTGGGTGCAGGCCTGCCAGTTTTATCCTTGCCTGGTTCTCCAATCAGGTGCAGGGTCCTTCGACCTGTGATGGCCACTTCGTGGAAAGTGTGGCAAAAAGCCAAGCCCAGGAAGCAACATTCCTCAAAAATCCATCATGGCTAAAAGTGATTTTCGGAGGTTACGTCTGGCTGAGCCCACCCACTGGTGTATCTAAAAATCTTAAATACACCCTTCTCCTGCCCTCTCCTAATCTAATCAGGGGGCACCTAATTGTCTGGGTTTGCAAGATGCGAGGGAGGTGCTGGGTTGATCCAAATGTCCTTCCCTGCCTTTGAAGACCAGTTTGGCAACCCTCCCCCCTTCCTGCCCCTCCATCTGCTGAAGGAAGATCTCCTTCCCCAGACACATCTCTTTGTGTTGAGCCAGGCCACTTCACACCTCATCAAAGCAGTCTGGTCAGGCTGCCAGAGGCTGGCCAATCAGAGCAAAGCAGCAAAAACACTGCAGGGCTGAAGTTGGCAATTTTTCAGGTAAGGTTTAAAACTCTTTACCTGAAAAAGCTATATTAAATCCAACAACTGTGGGATTTATTATAACAATTAATTTGATACCAAACATGATGTATCTTTTACTTTTTTTTTTTAAAATCTGTTTATTAAACATAACATTCACATACCAGTACATTGGCTGTTTACAATTTATCGAATTATTTGCTCGCATAAATAATCTTGCACAGCCTCTTTGCATATTAACTGGTATGAAAGAGAAAGAGAAAAATCAAATTATAAACAAACATAAGATAATGCCAACAGAGCAAGAAAAAAGGAAACATACAGCTTAAATACTGTGCGGCAACTACTTGCCGAATATCAATGCAGCTAAGCACGACCAATGTCATTGATAATATTTGCAACCTCAAGCCGAGGTAGGGAGAGGCTAGAGGAAGGAATGCAGCTAATATATGTAAGTGTGTTTAGATCGAAGGACAGAGGTGGGGCAAGGATTGTGTTTTGTGGGGTTCAGCTGGATGCTGAGCCTACTTGGCATTGATCGGACTGGGTTTGACCTGCGTAGAGGCTTGTACGCAGTGGAAACAGCCTGGTTTGTTAGGTTAATACTTTGAGGATTAGAATGAGAGTGTCAGCAATGTCTATAATTAAGATTGAGGCAGTTCAAGTATCCTGCTGATCGTATCCACCTTGCTGTAAGATTTGTGTATGTTGCACTATTCACGGGGGGTGCAGGTCGTCACGCGCTTCTATTGCCACCACAAAGGTATTCCAGACTTCAGGGCCCACTTCGATGAGACCTTTACGTTGTAATAGATTAAGGTGGTCATTCTGACCCTGGCGGTCTTTGACCGCCAGGGCGGAGGACCGCGGGAGCACCGCCGACAGGCCGGCGGTGCTCCAATGGGGATTCCGACCGCGGCGGTAAAGCCGCGGTCGGACCGGCACCACTGGCGGGGTCCCGCCAGTGTACCGCGGCCCCATTGAATCCTCCGCGGCGGCGCAGCTTGCTGCACCGCCGCGGGGATTCCGACCCCCCCTACCGCCATCCAGATCCCGGCGGTCGGACCGCCGAGATCCGGATGGCGGTAGGGGGGGTCGCGGGGCCCCTGGGGGCCCCTGCAGTGCCCATGCCACTGGCATGGGCATTGCAGGGGCCCCCGTAAGAGGGCCCCTAAATGTATTTCACTGTCTGCTGCGCAGACAGTGAAATACGCGACGGGTGCAACTGCACCCGTCGCACAGCTTCCACTCCGCCGGCTCGATTCCGAGCCGGCTTCATCGTGGAAGCCTCTTTCCCGCTGGGCTGGCTGGCGGTCTGAAGGCGACCGCCCGCCAGCCCAGCGGGAAAGTCAGAATTACCGCCGCGGTCTTTCGACCGCGGAACGGTAACCTGACGGCGGGACTTTGGCGGTCGGCCTCCGCCGCCCGCCAAGGTCAGAATGAGGGCCTAAGTGTCTGCGCCTCGGCCTGCGAGCGACTATGTAAGTCGCGCAGCCAAACCGAATGGGACGGAACATGTGGAGCCTTCCAATGTGTTGCAATCAGACGTTTGAAGACAACAAACGCTAAGTCTATGAATCTGTGTGTCTGTTTATCTCCCTTAGTGCGGTGACGTATGCCCAGTAAGCAGGACTCTGGTATGGGGGATAATGCGAGGGATGAAATGTCTGCTGTAACGTTTGTAACTCGGTGCCAGGCTGAGTTTATTGAGTGACAACTCCAAACCATGTGGTAAAAGTCAGCTGCCGGGGTAGCACATCTTGGGCACGACGGAGTTGTGTTCGGGTATATTCTTAGAATGCGGGCTGGGGATAAATAAGCATGGTGAATATAATTAAATTGGGTATAGCGTAAGCGAGGATTACGGGATATTGATTTGATTGTTGCAAGAGCTGCGGTCCAGGTTTTTAGTGGTAATGGCGTAGGAAGGACCATGTCCCAGCGTGCTTTAGCGTGCAGCAGGGTAGTGCAAACTGCTGCTAATAATATTTTGTATATTTTAGTTATGGTACCTTTTGCGCTACCTATTGTAAGGATAGTAGTGAATAATGGGGACTCAGGGGGTGCATTATTGCCGAGGCCCCAGGTCTTGTTTAGCAGTCGTTTAATGGCGCTGTATGTCAAAAAGGCCCCATTGTGCATCACCCCGGCAGACACCAGTTCCGTAAAGGAGTACAGCGCGGAATGGGAGTATAGATCGCCCACCTTCAGTGTATTTATATCCCGTGTGTTATGATGTATTGAAATAATTTGGGTGCCCGGCAATTGAAACAACGGTATCAAGGGTGAGTAAGGGGGGGAGGGGGACTTGCCATGGACATATCTGTACCAGCAAAAGCGAGCTGCTTCCATCAGTATGTGTTTCGAGGGTAAGGAGTGAGGGGTAGACAACAATGTGAGCAGCAGCCCCTTGGGGGCCATACATGACTGCAGCAGTGCGCCCTCAGCGGAAGGGGCATCATGCAGCCATCCAGCCAGCCACGACAGTTGAGCGGCCGCGTAGTATCTTTCGAGGTTAGGCATGCCCAACCCGCCCATTTCCTGCGGATGTTGTGTTATGGTCAACGCTACTCTACGTCTATCTTTGCCCCAGAGTAGGTCGGTTAATATTGAATGTAATTTATTAAAGAAGGAGCGTGGCAGGCACACTGGCAGGGCAGTAAAATAATATAGGAACCTCGGGAGGATAATCATCTTGGTTATTGCTACCCGGCCCAACGGGGATAAAGGGAGTGAGCTCCAGAATGGTATCGAGCCGCGAGTGGATCTCACCACTCTGTCAATATTGCCCTCTTTTAAATCTGTAACAGAGTGGTAAATCTGCACCCCGAGGTACTTAATGGTTGTATATGACCACGGTAGTTTATATTGCGGAAGTGTTATATGCGCATCAGTCGGAATGGAGATAAGAGGGAAAATACTGGATTTGGACCAGTTGACGTGAAGTCCAGAGGCGAGGGCGAAGGAGTCCAGCAATTTCAGCACCTCTGACATGGAGGTAGAATGATTACGCAGATAAATCAGGGCATCATCTGCATATAGAGATATGATATGATAGGTGTTAGATTCCGGGATACCCCACATATGCGCGAAGCTACGCAGTTTGATTGCCAGTGGCTCCATGGCAATGGCAAACAGCAAGGGGGATAATGGGCAACCCTGTCTGGTGCCTCTACTTATGGCAAATGCTTCGGAGATAATGCGACCATTTTTTACATGTGCTGTGGGCTTAGAGTACAGCGTCCTGATCCAGTTTATGAAGCCAGGTCCGAAGCCGAACGCCCTGAGTGTGCAAATAAGATAATTCCAGCTTAGTGTATCAAACGCTTTTTCAATATCTAGGGAGAGGGCGACCGCTTCGGTGTTCGTGTTGTTATGCATTATATGAAGCAGTCTCCTAATATTTAGGAAGGTGCTCCTGCCGGGGATAAAGCCGGACTGGTCTTGATGTATCAGACTCGGTAGGTAGGGGAGGAGCCTATTCGCTAATATTTTCCCTAGTAATTTGCAGTCTGTGTTTAGGAGGGAGAGCGGTCTGTATGATTTAACATCAAGTGGGTCTCGACCAGCTTTTGGAAGGACCACTATTAAAGCTTCGCGCAAAGAGTCTGGCAATTGCAAATTATGGTACGCCTCATTGAACACTTCAACGAGCGGGGGCAGGAGATGACTCGCATGAGAGTTAAAATATTCCACCGGGAGTCCATCCGATCCGGGGGTTTTACTGCGCGCCATTTGTGCCAAAGCTGAGCGCAGTTCTTCAATGGTAATGGGGCCATCTAGAATATGGGTGTTATCGAGGATAAGTTGGTTTTGAGAGACAAGTTGTAGTGTATCAGTTAGGTGTGATTCCGGCGGAGGGGGAGGAGACGTATAAAGTGTACGATAATATGTGAAAAAGGCTTCATTAATGCCAGACTGAGTGTTAACGATAACGTTGGGGTTTAAACGTATCGCGCCGATAGGTGTTGGCTGTGAGGGCTGTCGAGTCAGCCAAGCCAACAATCTACCGGACCTGTCTCCTTCAGCGTGCTGTCATGTTATATAATGTCTGTAGTCATGTTTGCCTAGCCTAGTATCTGCTTCGCTATGAGCGGCCCTGAGCGAATTCAGTGTTGTTAGTATGGACTCGTCCCCAACAACCGCAGCCTCCGCATTACGGATTTTAACCTCTAATGTTTGTAGCTCTTTAGTGAGTACTTTTCTCACCCCTACCGTGGCTGCAAGGCAGTGTCCCCTTATCACCACTTTGTGGGCATCCCACTCTATAGAGCGGGATGATGACGAGTTTTTATTTAGCAGGAAATAATCAGCTAATATTTTAGCTATCTCTGTTTGAAAGGGGGGATCTAAAAGGGCTTCCGGCTGTAAACGCCACGTCGGTATGCGGGTGTGCATGTGACCCCAAGCTATTGTTACACATAAAGGATTATGATCTGATATAGTGCGCGCTAAGTATTCAGATCCGCACACCTTCTGAATCACTGTTGCAGATACAAAAACCATATCTATTCTGGTATACAGCTTATGTACAGGGGAATAATAAGAGTATTCCCGTTGGGCAGGATGGGCCGTCCTCCATACTTCGCTCAGGCCATTGTTTAAAGCCCAGCTTGCTAGTGCTTGAGAGGCACGATTGGAAGGAGCTGAGGTAAGCGGGGGGAACGAGCGGTCCTTTTGAGTGTCTAAGACACTGTTAAAGTCTCCTCCCCAAACGCATTCCAACGTAGGGTCATTAAGGTTGCCGGTTGAAAGTGTAGATAGGAAATCTCGCTGGTCTACATTTGGGGAGTACAGTGCAACTAGGGCTAAAGGGGATCCATCTAGTATGCCCTCAACTATCACGTGGCGACCATTTGAGTCACATTGTGTGCGAGACACGGTGAATGGAACCCCGGGGGCGATCCAAATCGCTACCCCGCGGGCAAATGATGAAGAAGTTGTGCCATGCAATTGCCCCTTCCATTTTGAGCGTGTGTTTTCTAGCGTAGCTTTAGAGAGATGTGTTTCTTGCAATAGTGCTATATGTATCTGATGTCTCTTAAGAAAGGCGTAAACTCTCTGACGCTTCCGTGAGGTTGCCATGCCTCTAATATTCCATGTGAGCACTTTGTATTTTGCTATACTCTGATGAGTTTGAGTGGCCATGATATTGTTGTGGTTTTCGTATGCCCAAGGGAATGATTGCCTGCTGACCATGACATAAAAACATTGTGACATGCGCACACTAAGGTTGGGCGACCCACACCAGCGACATTGCGAGCTGCAGTCCTATTGCTATGATAATCATGACATGTACATTTGCTGCTGCATTTGCAATTAACTAACATGTGATAAAACCAACGATTAAATAAAAGGGAGCACACTAAAACAACACACAATAACAACTGAATTGAAAAATAGAAATCTATTCCAGCATTTGCTGGCATGAGAGAATGGTCCATATGGAGCAGGGGGGTGTCGGGCAGCATTGATACAGAGTCTAGGGTTTACCTTGCCCTGTTCACTTGTGGTGAAGAGTGTGCCGCCCAGGGGCACAATCGAATCATGCGGCGTAGCAGGTGGATGCCGATGGCGCTCAGAAGGAGGTGTAATAGTATTGTGATACTGTCCACGATCTGTAAGAACCAGTAGGGCCCAGCTGTTTAGCAGATATCATCTGCTGTGCGTGGTGTGAGGGTAGGGCCACGTGTGGATTCAGCTGAGTCAGAGTTTGCATCCTGTTCCTGCTCAACGTCCGCTTGTGTAGAGGAGGCAGTAGGTGACGCGTTAACAAATCTGGATGTGGCTCGCAAAAGTCGGGAGCGTTCAGTTTGCGCTTGTTCAGGCGAGGGCTTCGCGCCTTGTTTCTTGCGCTGTCTGCGACCTGACGTGGAGGAGGATCTATCGGCTCCCAGAGCAATTGTGTCTAATGGATCGGCTAGCCCCTTGGCATGTAGCCAGGTCCAGGCGTCCTCTGGAGAGGTAAAAAAGAGTGTGCGAGTGTCATCTTGTATCCGGAGTCTGGCAGGGAACAACAGCGCATACTTGATGTTGTGTTTTCGGAGACACGCCTTAACATGGTAGAAAGAGTTGCGTTTCTTCTGTACTTCTGCTGTAAAATCTGGGTAGGCTGTAATCACACCATCTTCGAAGCTTACCGGGCCAGATTTGCGAAATAACTGTAGGATAAGATCTCTGTCACGGTAATTAAGGAGTCTTACTATAAGCGGACGTGGTTGGGAGCCAGGAGGGGGAGGCCTGGCAGGGATCCTGTGTGCTCTTTCGACAGAAAAGAACTTCGGGATATTATCCTTCAGAATAGTATCAGTAAGCCATTTCTCTATAAATAGTTCAGCACTGAGGCCCTCGGCACGCTCGGGGAATCCCACCATACGGATATTGTTGCGGCGAGATCTACCTTCTGCATCCTCAGCTCTGCGTTTTAAAGAGTCCACCTCTGTCGATAAGTGAACTAGTTGCGATTGGAGATCTTTCACCGAGCGGGGGATAGCCACAGTATCTCTTTCAAGTTCCGATACCCTATCAGCTAGTGCGTGTTGGTCAGTGCGAAGTATGTTAAGATCTTCTGTTACCGAACCTATTTTAGCTTCCAGAGTAATTTTAGTGTCTAGAATGGCTTGTAGTATCTTTTCGAATTGTGATGTGTGTGATTGTAGGGTCAATTCTAGTTTCTGAAGTGCCACTTGTGTGTTGGCGTAGGGCTCTGAGGAGGATGAGGTGGCGTGTTCCATCTTGCCCAGAGGTGCACGTGGGGTTTTTGGTTTGACCATTTGGCAAGTACAGGAGCTCTTAGACGTTAGCGTGCTGAGAAAACGCGAAGCAGTATGCACGATCTAGTCAAGTGTCACACCAGTTCGAGCCTAGACGTTGAAAAGGAGCAAGGCCAGGAACAAGCAAGGCTTTGGATGTTATTTTTGCTATCACTTGTGTCACTTAATAATGACAGGGCTGGTATGAATTTATAAGACTGGTGGAATAGGGAGCAATACGCTGTGCATTGTGACAGAAGTTACAGCAACACATGGGAATTAGTGTCCCAAGAGGGATGATTCATGCGTGTGCGCACTACCACACGGTAACTGTCATCGATAGGCACTTCCCTTATAAACAGCCAGGTCCATTATGTGTTTACCCCTCTCCCAGATAGCTGACTTCCTAATGCCTCAGTCTCCCAGAAGTGAAGCACGGGCCAATGCAGGACAAGGATACGTACAGTAGGGGCTGCGGCTGTGGTCCCCTGTGCTGGTGTAGCAATCCGCATTGATTCAGTGCGTTTAATTGGCCACAATTTATCATCCAACGTGGCCTGCGACACTGGAGCCAGTTATTTAGTGAGTCTGTTTTCCCGGACTGCTCTGTGCAGGGAGCAGGGATGCCACAGGTCGATGCTGCCCCACAGCGATAACACAGAGTGAGTTTACAGGGTGCGCGCCCCAATGCGACACGCCATTGCACAGCGCCACCCACGCGCCAGCGGGCCTTTTATGGCAGAGTTAGGCACTATTGTTTGCAAAAGATGCAGAGGTGTTACGTATTGGCCGCCGCCTGTTGGGCCTGTTGATGAGATGGATTAATCAGTAGCCAGAGCGCGGGGCGCTATGCAGCTATGGGTGGGCAGAGGAAACCAGAACATCCACACCGGCTTCTCATCTCGATGATTATGGTGCGGGGGAGGGCCTACCTCGACAGGATTCGGCCCCTGAGGGGCTTCGCCGCAGTGAATAAAATAAATTCCAGCCAGCACAGTTCTGCGTAGAGTTCCCAATGGCGCCTTCCGTGCATGCAGCGCAATCCCCAGGCCACACCAACAGGAGGCGTGTTCCGTGCAGTACGAC
This sequence comes from Pleurodeles waltl, assembly GCF_031143425.1. NCBI lineage: Eukaryota > Metazoa > Chordata > Amphibia > Caudata > Salamandridae > Pleurodeles > Pleurodeles waltl. The sequence goes on along the minus strand of NC_090437.1, from coordinate 413,260,345 downwards.
CTCCAGGACGGCCGCGGAACGGTGTGTTACCGCAGGACAGCAGGAGAGTCACAGTACGGGAAGCCCCATTCACCGGGTGTAAAACAGGTAAGCCTGCTCCGGCAGGGCTTATCTCGCTAAGATGGCGCTGTACCGTAGGTGGCCTGGACGGCACCGCCCCTCCAGAGCGCGCACCCCGGCGCCTCTCCCCACCGGGTAAAAACGAAGGTGCTATGTCGCCTCAGCATAACGCGAACCCGTGTTCTGGGACCGGGTCGCGGGTGGTTCCATGTAGCGCTCGCCGCGAGCGCGTTGTCTGCAGCGCGATCACGGCCTCAATCCAGCCGATCGCCAGCTATGCGAGTAGCGCGTCTCCGGCCGCGATTAACGATGCCGCCCCCGGGCAGCCCTCTTAGCGGCAGTCGGACCCGCTCTCGGGGGGGCCCGGGCGCCTCCAACAGGATAATTTACCGGGCCAGGGATCGGAGCTGCAGTTTATGCTGCCGCTCCGGTCGCCATCTTGGCCACGCCCCTCATGTATCTTTTACTTAAGGGGACTTTTAAAATTAAAATAAAGTCTCCCCATTCTAGCCTATGGAGGTCATTCACTACAATGAGGGAAAAACGAATTTGCCTGTTTTACCTCACCAGGGCTTATAAAACTATTTTTATAAGGTCCCTGCTCATAGTTACATGGCACCCAGCCCTAGGGACACATAGGGCACACCTTAGAGATTGACTTATATGTTAAAACAAGGGAGTTTAAGACTTTGGCACTACTTTTAATTCCAAAGTCGAATTTGCATGTAACTTTAATTTAAAAGCAGCCAGCAAGGCAGTCCTACCTTCAAAATGACACTGGGCACCTCAGCAGTGCACCTATGGGGGCACCACCTATGCTGGGGTCCCTACACCTACATGCCCTACCATATGCTAGGGACTTATAGGTAGGTTGACTTAGCCATTTATAATTAGCCTAATTTGCATACTCATTTTATACAGAGCACAAGCCCTGGGACTGGTTAGCAGTACCCAGGGCACCATCAGAGTCAGGAAAACACCAGCAAAAAGTGAAAAATGGGGACAAAAAGTCAGGGGGCCTCTGCAATCATCCCTATTTTCCCACACTGCCATATATATTTAGGTCTTGAGGTAAGTGGCTGAAGTGTTGCATAGTCTTCGCTGATCTTATCACAATAGGTCATACTTTTCAACCTTGTAGAATCACAATAGGTCATACTTTTCAACCTTGTAGAATAAGAGGGGCAAGTCTTGCTGCCCCAATGCAGTGCTATACCACGCTTTGCAAACAAAAGTGCAATAGCAGTGAATCGATGGACATCTTTAGGAACATCATTAACATACTCCAAGAGTGCCAGGAGTGGAGAGAGGATCAGTGGAAGGCCTATCATTGTAGAAAGTAGGGGAAAGATTTTGAATCAGTGACCACCTACCACAGGGCATGTCCAGGTCATAAGTGAGAAATCTACCTTTGTGACATTACATTTAGGACATTCAGAAGAGCGTGTATGGTCAAAGCATGCTATGCCTTATGGTGTGATATAGGCTTGGTGTAGAAATTTGTAACTCAGCAGTTTGTGTTTTTGGCTGATTGAGATGAGCATAGTGTGAGTACAGCAGTAATACCATGTTTTATCAGGTAGTGGTTGTCCTAGGTCGCGTTCCCAAGCTTTCCAGGTTGGTCTATTAGGTTTGGGTTTGAGCGCTACGCATGCTTGATCGAATGTGGAGGCTAGTCGTCTCCCATCTGAATCAGTAATGGTGAGCGTTAAGGGAGATAAGTCATATGGAACAAGAAGGTAGGTGGGCATGCCTAAAATACACAAGAATCTCCCCTTTCCACCAGGGAGACCTATAGTGTCGGGGATCGGGTGCCCCACCGAAAATATTAGAATTTGTTGATGTATTCTTGCAACCATTTGTATCGAATATGCCCTTCTTTATGAGAGATACGAAACATCTTTTAGGAATGTTAATGGATATAATGTGGGAACCCAATATGTATATGGTGACTCTGGATGTAGAAGCACTGTATACAAGCATCAGACACGACTCAAGAATTTTTGCTTTAACACATGTACTAGGCAAAAGATCGGCCAGTTTATCAGATCATGCAGAAATGTTAATAGAGATGATGGACCTAATTTTGAAACATAACTATTTTCTGTACAAAGAGGAGTGGTTCCGACAAAAACAAGGTGTTGCTATGGTGTCAAAATGTTCCCCTTCATACGCTAATTTATTCATGGGTTGGTTTGAGGAGACCTGGCTTTGGGGGCATGGTGCAGCAGAATGGCACACACATATCCTCTACTGGGGGAGATACATAGACGATTGTCTACTACTTTGGACTGGGACTCTAGCAAATTTACACTCATTGTGTGACTATTTGAATAGTAATTCAGTAAACATGAGATTTACCTACAAATGTAGTAATGAGAGAATAGATTTTTTGGATGTTGAACTATTTGTTGTGGGGAACAGAATAGAGAGTAAACTGTATAGGAAATCTACATCATGCAATGCATTGCTACATGCTACCAGTGCACATCCAGCGGGCCAAATAAGAGCAATACCGTATGGAGAAATGATTCGAGCAAGGAGAAATTGTAGTCTTGATGTGCATTTTAAGGAATGCATATATGATATGAAGAAAAGATTTATTAAGAGAGGTTATCAAGAGAAGATTGTGGATGATTCTGTACGTAGAATTCAACACAAAACCTGAGACAGTTGGTTAATTGACAAAAAGAAAGCAGAAACGCAGGAGCAAAAACTACAGATAATTTTAAAATTTACAAACAGCTCTAGTTTACTACTAAGCAGCATGAAAAAATATTGCCATATCCTAACACAAGACATACATCTCAAAAAATTTCTGGACAAAAAACCTACAGTGGTTTACCGGAAAGGTAAGACTTTAAGCAACACACTATGTCCCAGTTATCAACGCAAACATGTTAACACCAACTGGTTAGAGCAAGAAAACAGAGGATTCTATAAATGTGGGAATTGTAGTATGTGTAGATGGGCATGTCAAGGACAAAAAGAATTTGCTGGAATAGAGGGTAACAAAAAATATGTAATACCTACGTTTATTAACTGTAACACAACTTATGTTATTTATATGTTAGTGTGTAAATGTAATCATATGTATATTGGAAGCACCATCCGCCCGCTTAAGATAAGAATCGGAGTACATTGGAGGGCCATTAAACAAAATGACGACAGATACCCTATAGCTTCACACATGAGAGAATGTGAAGCACAAGGTGTACATAAGGAATTCAAAGTTTTTGGATTCGAACACATCAAAATAAGTCCAAGAGGAGGGAACAGAGAACTGACATTGAGAAGGAATGAATCATGTTGGATAATGAAATTATTGGCAGTGGAATGTGGTTTGAAGACTGCTAATTAACTTGAATATTTTCTGGGGGATTGATTCAAGGATAGAGTATATGCAAGTGGGTGGCTTAACCGCATGCATGGATGGTTCCAGATTCTAAGTCCAAGAACATGTATTAAATCATATTGCTACAAGGCATTACTGGAATACAATATTATAGGACATGTTTAAGCTCAAGAGACTATAACACAGTAGCACAATATACTGGGCCGATGTCCTAATTCATTTTAGGCAGAAATGAAGTAAGAGTTCAACTAACGTTTCGCCCTGAACGAGCAAAGTTTCAAACATGTGAATACTTTTATGGTTCAAATTAATGTAACTGACTAAGAGCCATAATACTTCTTAAGCCCATATAGCTTTAGACGTTGCTAACCACAGTCCTCTTTCTATGCCTCCTCCTCGGCAGATAGGGACGAGTAGTCCGTCACTTATGTTCGTTGACTACCAGTATAAACACACGCTATTGGGACGAGATTTTCCTCTTGCGTACTCGTGTTAGGATTGAAGTACATGATGCAACTTTGTTACACAAGGTACTTTTCTATTTGGAGGCAGTGAGACAGCATTTAAGCATATAAGCTCCACGCTATAAGTTTCTAAAGTTAATATTCATTTGATGATAGAGCTACAACCGTGGAACATAAGGAGATACTTACCATAAGATACACAAGGTCATTTTCTTATTTTGAAGCGGTGAGATAGCATTTCAGTATATAAATTCCCCGCTACAAATTTCTAAAGTTATTACTCATTTGATTATAGAGCCATGCACGGGGAACACAAGGAGATACTTACCATAAGATATTTTCAAAAGCTAGGTGAGTGCAGCACCGGCAAATTACGCAGATTTGAGTATAGTGCCTTTAGGACACGCTGAGAGTAATGTAACCTAATTTACTTTTATAGACACATCTAATATTCACAAGAGGCATAGGCAAGACCCAGGATTTAAAATAACAGGTAATTGACTAATACAAATCATTAACAGTACTAAATACTTCCTTTGTATCACGGGCTGTTTAAGGAAGATACACATTGGTTTTTCTTGTAATTTGGATCCCTACTCGTGTGTGTATGCGGTTGGTCACCCAACACTTTAGATATAGGTGTTTAAGTTGTTAAAAAAAAAAAAAATGAATTACACAGGGTGATTTCCACCTAATAAATTTTTTTCATAGTTCTTGATAGCAGCATATAAAAGTGCTTAAAGCAATACATATGTCTCAACTATAGTTGCTAGACTAATCTAGTATCATATGCTATTAACAGTTGTAAAGCCCTGACGAAGTCTGTGGGGGGATGTCTACCCAGATGAAACACGTGTTGGCTTGGCTGTAGCAGTTGAAAAGAAATAATAAAGAAGAACACGAACATATCCACCGGAACTCTGGACTTTGATTTGACTTACAGTAACATACTTATTTGGATTGAGTGCTTCCATTGTTGTACTTAGCATTATGAAGACTACTAAGCACAAAGTGGTCCATGAATGTAACATCCCAGAACCGGACATTGTCTGCGTGTGTAAGCACATGGCCATCAGTGAAAATGTCTCCAATAGAATGCACATTTTGTCACGATAAGGTGCGCTGTACTAGTTCTCTTGTGTAAGGGGAAGCCAAGAGTTATTAGCCAGGGTATTGCAGGAGAATCAGGGGGCCCTAACCCAAGTGATCAAAGCTTTCTCCATGCCCAGCTCGTGGTGGAAAGCATTTGTATGTCAGATGGATCCATGGGGATGCCTTCGGGTGGTAGTGATGAGAACAGGATTTGCCCAGCTTGATCTTTCTCAGGTCTGGTATAGCGAACACGTGCATCTGGGTGATACCAATAGTACGCAAACTGGCATTGAGCTGAAAGATAATAAAGGTGCAGATGTGGCACACTGGAACCATCTCGTTCATATGGGAGCACCAGTGTGATTCAACTGATCTGGGATCTAAGCCCTGCCCATATAATGCACAGTAAGAGGTTGTGTAGGGTAGAGAAGAAAGCGTTAGTGGGATCGGTACTGAGAAAAAATATAGGAAGCAAGCAAGTACAACCATTGTTATGATTGCCACTTGACCCGTCATAGAAAGAGGAAGATTTATCCACAGGTCAATCTGAGTGGTCAGCCGGTCGATGGCAGGACCACAGTTTAGGCGGTGCCTTTTTCCATATGGAGAGTAATGCCCAGGTATTTGGTGGAGTCCATAGACCATGTCAAAGGATACTCAAGAGGTTCAATTTTGTGATATCACTGATAGGGTTGAATTTCAATTTGGCCTAGGTTATGTTAACAAACCTCCAAATCAAAGGATTTACTGTATAAGCAGGGGGAGAATAGCAGAGAGGTGGCAGACAAAAAACAATATGGGCCTGATTCTAACTTTGGAGGACGGTGTTAAACCGTCCCAAAAGTGGCGGATATACCACCTACCGTATTACGAGTTCCATAGGATATAATGGACTCGTAATACGGTAAGTGGTATATCCGCCACTTTTGGGACGGTTTAACACCGTCCTCCAAAGTTAGAATCAGGCCCTATGTCTCCTACATATGTGGATAGTAGTAATGGACAATGGAGGAAGTGTAATCTCTGCTGTGCATTTTGCTCCTGCAAATGGTGGACCAAAGGGTCCATGGCAGTAATGAAGAGGAGAGGAAAAAGCAGGTCCCTGTCGCCACTTGTAAATGGCCTGTGAGTCAACCATTGACCCAAAGACGGGCCACCGGGTTCGAATAGAGGAGCATGATCAGGGTAGTAAAGCCACGGAGAAGACCCAGTTTGTCTAAGGTTGCTTTTAAGAAGGACTATTCTAAAGTACAAATGCCTTCTCTGCGTCGAAGAGAGCTACTGCCATGGGGACCTCGGGAGATAGTCTGCAAATCAGGACTACGAAGATAGTCTGCAAATTCAAAGAAGTAGACCTATGGGGGATAAAGCCTGTCTATAAGGGTGAAGTGATCTGTTCTGTTAAAAGGGACAGTGTAGTGGCAATAACATTTGCTAGTATTTTATTATTGAGGTTAAGTAAGGAGAGTGAGCGATAAGAGGTGCGGAGGTGGGGCTTTTTACCCAGTTTTAATAAGAGTGTGATTACAGTTTAATACAGGTGGAAGAACATCTGACTTGAGAGCTTCTGTGTACATCTCAAGCAGGTGTGGTGCAAGTATATGTCTGTACGCTTTATAGAATGACCAGAAGAGCCCATCAAGGCCCTGGGCTTTGGAACCATGAAGAGCATCTATTGCCTGTATAATTTCCTCAGAGGATATAGCTTAGCTTAAGAATTGTTGCTGGCCTTCCATAAGCGAAGCCATTGCGACCTCTGAAAGATAGTCTACCATTGAAATTAAAATCCTGGACGTTTGGGATGAATAGAGATGTTCATAATAGAACACAAGTTAATTCATGATGCCCTCATTGTCAGATATCCATCCACCCTCAGTTGTTTGCAGTGTGGATATATATCCAATCAACCTGTTGGAATGTAGGACGTGCATCAAGGTGCAACCAGGGAACACTTCCTTCCCGTAGCACTGAGCTGTAGCTTACTTTCCCATGTATGCCATTTCCCTATCAATCAGGTCTCAGAACTCATTCAGCAGGACAGAGCAGCAGTGCAGTTAGGGCTCTCTGGCTGATTGGGAGTTGACAGTCTATATCCCGTAGCTCGGACTCATTACGGGTAAGATGGGTGCAAATGTCACGTAGAACTCCAGCTTGTTTGGAAACACAAACCATATATACATATGCCTTTAAGGCTTTTCAAATTGTGGCTTAGGTGGTGACTGTTCCAGTATTAAGTGTAAAGTATTCTAAAATGGAATAATGAAGTTCAGAGTGGACGGCTGCATCATGCAAACCATTGCTTGAAAAGCGCTAGCTGCACTCTAGTGTCCCGATTCTCTCCCTGTGCTCCCATGCTCAAATTGTGGGACTTTCCAACGCTCTAATAAGCTTCTGGACCTTCTCCTGCATGCATATCCTGGCTTCGAGCCATTTGGACGCTACTTTCAAATTACCATCTATTCCCAATCTATGCCAGGTGTTCTGGAAGCTACTATGCTTATGCCTGGAACTCCAATAGCTATAATCCCAAGCTCACTTCTTTGTTTCCACCCCTGCAGGCCAAGGATGGGTGGAGGAATTCAGGACACCTATGGCTGGCTGCTGCTAGACTGCTCACACCTGCTGCCTGTGATTACTGTGAGCCCTTTTAAGTCTCAACTCCCTTTAGCCCAGTGTTGGTCATTGTAGCTGTGTTCCGGTGAGACCGACCCTTGTTTCCTGACGTTTTTGAGCAATAGTAATTCCTTGTTCCTGAGCTATAGCTATCCTTGTTCCTGTTTCTGAGCTATAACAAGTACTGGTTCCTGAACTAGCACTTCAGCAGTGCTACCTTGACTTCTGAGCCTTAGCAAATCCTTGTTACTGAACTAGCACTCCCTGCAGTGCTGCTTGACTCCTGAGCCTCAGCTATTCCTTGTTTCTTGTACTTTTTCTGCCTGCAATGTTTCCTGGTTCCTTGTTTCCTTGATTCCACCAGCACTCCTTGTGCTCGCTTGAAGTCTCTCCTTCTAAATTTTCCTTTTCCCAGTCCTTGTCTTTCTTTCCCTTTCTTTGTTCCATTTCCTAGTTTGCTGTTTTCCTGCTGTCTTGCATCTAGTTTCCTTGTATGTTTGTTAATTGCTTTCTGCCAAGTATGCCCTATGTTTTCCCTTCTTTCCTGTTAAGCACTCCTCCTTGCTAGCTCCTTGTCTATCATGGCTTTATTTAGTTCTACACCCTTCCTTTAACAGCCTTGCATGTTCTTGTTTGATTACCAGGATCCGTGGCCTGAGCTGACAACCTAGGTAGTGTTTCCTGTCCACTGTGAGTATTGTCTTTGAGTTACTTTCATAACATCACCATAGAGGTCAGCTCCACAGACCCTGCCTTTGCATTCATATCGAGTGTATGGATATTAGCAGTTTGAATCTGTAACAGCAATTGTGGGTGAGGAATTTATTTAGGTTCAGTCTTACTGTGTGGAGCTCCTGAGTGATTTACCCCACATTCCCTTTATTGTTTATGCTGATATATATATATATATATATATATATATATATATATATATATATATATATACATATATATATATATCTTGCACATTTGTCCTGTCATCCTGGAGTGTTAGTCTGGGTGCCATCTTACCTCTTGAATGCCTGTTCTTTCTGAGCCTTCTCTCTCTTATTCCCTTAAATAGTGCTTCCCTTTTGGATCCACTCTCTCCTTTCACTCTCTGTGTGTTCTGGGACAGCTCCATACCGGTGTACTGCCTTCTTTGTCTTCCCTGCCACCAGTCTAGCCAGCACCCCTAGATAGTTCCTGACAGCATGACCAAGCTACATTTCCAGAACCACTTGTGAGGTTTCTTGCATTAAGTTAGTTTCAATTTTTTTTTGTTTGAATTGTTGCCTGTGAAATTTTTTAGATTGTGTGTCACAATGAGTGGTCTAAGAAAGAAAACCACCAGTACTTAATTTATGTTTGTGCATGAAAGTTCCCCAGTGCCTGTGAATGAAAGGTATTTAGGGGAAGATTTACAAGCCCCTTGCGCCACCATAACACTATCTTAGCATCATTTTTATGAGGCTAAGGTGGCATTAAGGTGGTCATTCCCCTGCGCCATATTTACAAAGTGGCGCAATGCATGCATTGTACCACTTTGCTACCCCTTGCACCACATTATGCCTGTGCCAGGTATAATGTATGCAAGGGGCACATTCCCATGCAGAGAGGCCCAAAAAAATAAAGCAGTGTAATTCACAAGATTACACTGTGCCATTTTTTCCGTCATTTTTAATGCCTGCTCAGGGCAGGCATTAAAGTGACGCACCCATATTAATTAATGGACTTCCCAGTGCTTTGCTGCACTAGCGCCAACATTTTTGGCACTAGTGTAGCAAAGCGCCACAACAGCATATAAAAGGTTGACACTGTTGTGGTAATGACCGTCATGGTCCGCCGTATTGTAAATACGGCGCAACCATGGTGTCGTTAAGGGAGAAAGGGGGATGCAAGAAAAGTGGCGCATCAGGACTGATGCGCCACTTTCTCTTAAATATGCCCCTTCATGTCTAATTTAAGATCTGAGGATGTTAACCCTAGTCTTGAAACAAAGGGGCATATTTATACTCCGTTTACGCCGGATTGCGTCGTTTTTTTTTACGCAAATTTGAGGCAAAACTAACTCCATATTTATACTCTGGCGTTAGACGCGTCTAGCGCCAAAGTCCATGGAGTTTGCGTCACTTTTTAGTGTGGACACCTACTTTGCGTTAATGATATGCAAGGTAGGCAATAAAAAAGTAATTTTTTTAAATTTTTATTGTGGCATAGGGGGGCCTGATTTGTGCCCCCCTACATGCCACTATGCCCAATGACCATGCCCAGGGGACAGAAGTCCCCTGGGCATGGCCATTGGGCAAGGGGGCATGACTCCTGCCTTTGCTAAGACAGGAGTCATTTCAATGGGGGTTGGGAGTTAAAAAAAATGGCGCAAATCGGGTTGAGGCGAAAATTTTGCCTCAGCCTGACTTGCCCCATTTTTTGGCGCCCAAGCTCCATATTCCCCTACGCCGGCGCTGCCTGGTGTACGTCATTTTTTTTCACGCACACCAGGCAGCTCCGCCGGCTAACGCCGGCTAACGTCATTGAATAAATACGGCGCCCGCATGGCGCTTCAGAATGGCGTTAGCCGGCGTTAGATTTTTTGACGCACAACTGCGTTGGCACAGTTGTGCGTCGAAAAGTATAAATATGGCCCAAGGTATCTTATGAGAAATGGACATTTACGATCAGAATATTTTAGTCATTGGCTCTCAAACCCCTCTTTACCAGATCCTGACTTAATTTTGTGTTCTGATCCAGATTCAATGACTGTTTAAGCATTGCAAATGGAGAATGATAACATACTCATTTTGCTGAACAGGAATCTCATACCATACTCAGTTTGCTGAACAAGAATTCTGATTCTGACATGTCTGCTGAAAGTAGTTGTAAACTACAATATTCAAACATGCAACAACCAAAAAAAGAGCAGATGCATTTTATAACCTCTGTTTACCATTTGAATGACATAGCCCAGTCTTGTGACTCAGTAAATATCACAGTCCCTGATGCTAAAGAGACAATGTTTAAAGCTACATTCAAGCTAAGCAATGATCAATTTAGCAAAAGAGAGAAAAGACCTACTAGAACACAGGCAGGTAGTAGCAAGTTTTTTTTAAAACAAACAAGGTTTAAGATGTTGTTTGTTGTAAAGTTGCCAAACCCACTGCTGTGCTTGTAGAAAAGGATGTACAATCCTTACAGGACATCATTAAATCTAAGATTCTGGAATTACAACAAGAAAATAAACTGTTTCACACCCTTTTGAAAAACTATAACCCAGAGTTTAAGTGGGAATGTGGTGGAAATGGCCTCTCTGACGGGTAACCCCAAAACCTTTTGCCTTCCTCTGCTCCTTTTTCTGACCTCATTTTTGCTGGCTTTAGGACTCTGGACACTTTACCACTGCTAACCAGTGCTAAAGTTCATGTTCTCTCTCCCTAAAAACATGGTACCATTGGCTCATACCCAATTGGCACATTTAATTTACTTGTAAGTCCCTAATAAAGTGTTCTACATGTGCCTCGGGCCTGTAAATTAAATGCTACTAGTGGGCCTAAAGCACTGATTGTGCCACCCACATAATTAGCCCCTTAACCTTGTCTTAGGCCTGCCATTGCAAGGCCTCTGTGTGCAGTTTCACTACCACTTCCATGTGGCATTTGAGAGTACTTGCCAAGCCTTAAACTCCCCTTGTCTACATATAAGTCACCCTTAAGGTAGGCCCTAGGTAACCCATAGGGCAGGGTGCAATGTAGGTAAAAGGCAGTACAGGTACATATGTGTTTATAAATCCTGGTAGTGGAAAACACCTAAATTTGGTTTTCACTACTGTGAGGCCTGCTCCTTTCAGAGACTAGAATTAGTGCTGCCTCATATACGTTTTGAGCGGTATGTTTTGATCTGAAAGGGGTAACCAAGTCATATTTAGTATGGCCAGAATGGTAATAAAAAAATCTGCTTAATGGTGAGGTTAGATTGTATATTACTATTTTAGAAATGCCACTTTTAGAAAGTGAGCATTTTACTGCACTCAAAAACATCTGTGCCTTACAGCCTGTCTCCAATCAACGTCTGATCTATGCTGGTTGACAGCTCTTTTGTAGATTTCACCCAGACAACCACAAACACAGGACACTCAGGCCCATATTTATACTTTTTGACGCACAACTGCGCCAACGCAGTTGTGCGTCAAAAATTTTACCGCCGGCTAACGCCATTCCAAAGCGCCATGCGGGCGCCTTATTTATTGAATGACGTTAGCCGGCGCTGCGGACTGGTGTGCGTAAAAAAAAATGACTCACACCAGGCAGCGCCGGCGTAGGGGAAAATGGAGGTTGGGCGTCAAAAAATGGGGCAAGTCAGGTCTGAGGCAAAATTCAGCCCTCAACCCGATTTGCGCCCAACCCCCATTGAAATGACTCCTGTCTTAGCAAAGACAGGAGTCATGCCCCCTTGCCCAATGGCCATGCCCAGGGCACTTCTGTCCCCTGGGCATGGTCATTGGGCATAGTGGCATGTAGGGGGGCCCAAATCAGGCCCCCCTATGCCACAAAAAAAATACGAAAAAAATACTTACCCCAACTTACTTCTACTTCCTTGGGATGGGTCCCTCCATCCTTGGGTGTCCTCCTGGGGTGGGCAAGGGTGGCAGGGGGTGTCCCTGGGGGCAGGGGAGGGCACCTCTGGGCTCCTTCTGAGCCCACAGGTCCCTTAACGCCTGCCCTGACCAAGGCGTTAAAAAACGGCGCCCATCAGGCTGGGCGCCGGTTTTTAAGGCCTGCCCCCTCCTGTGCGTCAAAATGACGTCACAATATAAATATGGGGCACAGGCCTTAAAGTTATTTTTTGGAAGGGAACGCCTACCTTGCATATCATTAACGCAAGGCTGGTTCCCCCTTCTAAAAAAATTACACACATGGTGGAACTTTGACGCCCGCGGGGTCGGACGTCAAAGTATAAATATGGGGCAGGGTTTGCGCCGATTGTGCGTCAAAAATCTTTACGCACATTCGGCGCAAACAGAGTATAAATATGCCCCTCAGTCTCATCTGCATTCATCTGCATATTGAATGTGTCTTCCTGGGCTGGAAGGGTGGAGGGCCTGACACTTACATTACAAAGGCCAGTGGCCTGCCCTCAGGCAATGGACTGCCAAACCCCCTACTGCGACCCTGGCAGACAGAACTGGACTGAAAGGGGAACTTGAGCACTTCAAAACCACTTTTTGAAGCCTCCCCCAGTTCAAAGGCATTTTTGGGTATATAACCTGGGTCCCTGACCCCACCAGCTCAGACACTTCTGGATCTAAACCTACATCCTGTCAAGAATAACTGCCTGGCAGCCCAAAGGACTCATCTCAACTGCTTTGCTGAGAAGGACTGCTGCCCTGCTGTTGTCCTGCTGCCCTGCTGGCCTCTGCTTTGCTGACAAGGGCTCTGCCTTCCCCAAAAGTGCTCTCCAAGGGCTTGGATTGAGCTTGCCTCCTGTTTTCTGAAGTCTCAGGACCAAAAAGACTTAGGGGCAGATTTATACTCCATTTGTGCCAAATTTGTGTCATTTTTATTACGCAAATTCAGCGCAAAACTAACTCCATATTTATATTTTGACATTAGACATGTCTAATGTCAAAATATTGGAGTTTGCACCATTGTTTAGATGCGTGAACCTACCTTGCATCAATGAGATGAAAGTTATGCGTTCCCATCTAAAAAATGGTGCTAGCCCCATATTTATCCCTATGCTAAAATGACACACGAGTGGATGGAGGGGCTAAATAATGGTGCCAACCTTGCTTTGCACCATTATTTAATGCCTGTGTCAGACCAGGCACTAGGGGACCTGTGGACCCATTTCCATGGTTAAACAACATGGAATAAGTCCACAGGTACCCTCCTCAAGCCCCAGGAACACCCCCACCAGAGGCACACCGGAGGATGCATTTAAAAAAAAAAAAAAAAGTGCCATAAGGGCCCAGCTTGGGGCCCGTTGCATGGCACAGGGTGCAATGGCCATGCCCAGGGGACACTAGTCCCCTGTGCTGGCCATTGGGGTTGTGGACATGACTCCTGTCTTTTCTAAGACAGGCCTCATGTGGTATGGGTGGTTTGGCGTCAGAAAATGACGCTAGGCTAGTTAGAGGCAATTCTTTGGAGCAAAACACCCTTCTCCCATACCGCCACCCCCACCCAGCTAATGTAATTGTTTTCTACGCTAGCCCACCCCCTGCACCGGCTTGCACCATTCCATAAATATGGCGCCCGGCTGGTGCTCAGGAATGGCGCAAGCCGGTGCTAAACATTTTGATGCAAAACTGCATTAGTGCAGTTTTGCATCAAAAAGTATAAATATGCCACTGAATCTCTTCAGGAAATTCCTTGTGCATCTAAAATGGATGCACCGCCTTCCGAAGTCGCCACAAAGCCTGCATTGCGACCGAGGAATCGCCGCACAGCTGACCGGAACTACGCAGCCCGACTTCCCGAGTGGAAATTCGACGCAGCGCCTGCCTTGCAACGAAAATTCAATGCATTGCCTACCAGATTGACACAGTGCCCGTGCCTTCTTCCAGCGCGTAAAGTATTTTTCCCTGCATCGTCCCTGGGTGCCAAAATACCCTGCATCGCAGTGAGGAACCAAAACTGCACACCGAAAAATGACGCCAACCCCTTGCAGTGTGGAAAGAAATGATGTATCGTCTGTGCCGTGTCGGAAAATTCTACACGCCACCTTATTTTTCCACGCATCTCCTCCTCTACGGTCTCCGTGCGTCATTATTTTTTTACGCATACCGGGTACTGTGTGTAACAAAGAGACAACTGTTTATTTTCAAGGATTAACACTCTTTTTAACATTTTAAAAGTGATATTTCAACTTGTGCTTATTGGATCTTTGTAGTTTTGACCTTTTGTCTTTAGATAAATATTATTTATTTTTCTAAACCTATGTGGTGTATTTTTGTGGTGTTTTCACTGTGTTATTGTAAGATTTATTGCACAAATACTTTACACATTGCTTTCTAAGTTAAGCTTGACTGCTCAATGCCAAGCTACCAGAGGGTGGGCGGGCACAGGATAATTTGGGTTGTGTGTGAATTACCCTGTTTAGGATTGTGGTCCCTACTTGGACATGGGTGTGTACCTCTGCCAACTAGAGACCTGATTCTAACAGAATCTAAGACTCTTGCAGAAGACTACTTTCTGCATCTCTGTTAGATTCTTTACAATAGGAGAATAAAACCTTGTGCTCTACATTGCAGTCACCTCCGAGTTTGTACAGTGGTTGTGTGAATAATATTATGGCTCATCACCCAGATTCAACTCACAATAGCCATGGTGCCTTGTCTCAAAGTGCAGTTAATAAAAGTCTTTGTTTGAATTCAGAATTGTCTAACTCTTCTGATGTTTTGTCTTCTAGTGGTAAATTATGTTTAGGTGCTATGTCTCAAATGTGCCCCTCCACTTTTAAGGAACCCCAAATGCCAGGCAAAACTATAAACATCTCTCTGATTTCTCTTCCTCATGGTAAAGTCAGTTTCTACCCAGCGGTATCACACCTTCAGGCCATTGACTTACAGACAAAACGTGAACCAGTGCTCCATATCATCCATGATGTGGCAATATCCTGTGACTCTGACCAGGATCTTGATCTAACTGTTGAGACTGAAGTTAACCTCCTCACTGAGAAGGAACAAAATCCTGACCCCTTGTTTGCTGTCTTGCCTTCTAGCACACCACAAATTTGAAAGTCAGAAAATAATAGTACTCTGTGCTCTGATGCATCTGTACCACCTTGTAATGCAGAAGAAAATGAAAAGATCTCCTCTGACCAAGTAATCTCTCACTTATTTTCTCTGACTAAGAGATGTGATCTGCCAAATGGTAAAGGAAGTCTGGTCATCGGAGACTCTAAGATTAGCACTATTCTTAGCCACCCTGAAGAAAGAGCTTCTTTGTGTTGTAATGTGCCAAGGAACGATTTCACTACTGACACTACTGACAACAGGGAATCTACTGTTAATGAACTTCCATCTTTCCCAGAGCTTAAAGTCTGTCAACCTTGAGCTTCTTTGCCTTAAGCTTGTCCTCTTGCAGAGTCTCCAGAGTCATCAGCCGGCCTGCTGCATGCAGAGTCTCCAGAGTCATCAGCCTGCCTGCTGCCTGCAGAGTCACCAGGGTTATCAGCCGGCCTGCTGCCTACAGTCTCCAGACGCAAAGCCTACATTGCGGCCTGCTGCCTGCAGAGTCTCCAGAGTCATCAACCAGCCTGCTGCCTGCAGAGTCTCCAGATTCATCACCCAGCCTGCTGGCTGCAGAGACTCCAAAATCATCAGTCAGTCTGTTGCCTGCAGAGTCTCTAGAGTCCTCAGCCGGCCGCTGCCTTTAGAGCCAGAGTCCTCAGCCGACCTGCCTCCTGAACTTCAGCCTGCAGCCTGCCTGTCATCTGAGCCCGAGCCTGTAGCCTGTCTACCATCTGAGCCCGAGCCTTCAGCCTGCCTGCCATCTGAGCCTGATCCTGCAGCCTGCCTTCCATCTGAGCCCTAGCCTGCAATCTGCCTGCCATCTGTGCCTGAGCCTGTAGCCTGTCTGCCATCTGTGCCCTGGCCTCTGGCTGTTTGCCTTCAAAGTCCGATCCCTCAGCTCACCTACGTACAGAGCCAGAGCCTCCAAAGAGTCTGCTCACAGAGCCTCCAAAGAGCCTGCTTACAGAACCAGAGCCTCCAAAGGCCCTGCTTACAGAGTCAGAGCCTCCAAAGAGCCTGCTTACAGAGCCTCCAATTTGCCTACCTTCTGATCCTGAGTCTTCAGTTTGCCTGCCTTCTGATCCTGAACTTCCAGCCTGCGTGCCTTCTGACCCTGTCTGCCTGTCTGCCCATCGAGCCAGAGTCTCTAGCTTGCCTGTTTTCTGACCCTGTTCTTCCAGTCTGCCAGCCTTCGGAGGTATCAGCACGTATATTTTTAGAGACTGAAGCCCAGATTTAAGAGGGCCTAGCGCCATTCCAATGCCACATTAGTATAATTTCTTTTACACTAATGTGGCATTGGAAGGCCAAAAACGTTGCGCCACATTTACAAAGTGGTGCAATGCATGCATTGCGCCACTTTGTAACATCTTGCGCCACAATATGCCTGCGTCAGGCATAATGTATGTAAGAGGAGCATTCCCCCATTCGGGGGGGGTGTAGAAATGCCGCAAAGAAAACTCAAAGATTTCTTTGCGACATTTTTTCTGGGATTTTTAACGCCTACTCAGAGCAGGCATTAAGAGGAGGATCCAATTTGTTTCAATGGGCCTCTGGGTGCTTTGCAGGATTAGCATCAAAAAATGTTATGCTAGTCCTGCAAAGCACCGAACTAATGTAAATAATTATGACTCTAGTTCCCTAACTCCTGCCATGGTGCGCCATATTTTAAATACGGCGCACATATAGTGGCGTTAAGGGGGGAGGGGGCAAAGTAGCACAAGAAAAGTGGCGCTGCTTTCATAAATCTGTGCCTGAGTTTCCAGCCTCAAAGTTTTGTCTTGTCCAGGGCTAGGTTCTTCTGCAAATCTTCTTCCAGATTCTCCTGCATCTGAGTCTTCTGTATGTTTTCCTCCAGGGGAAAAGCTTCAAGTCTTCTTCCTGTTATCTCATTTGTCTTCCATCAGCTTGCCTGTGACTATTGTGCCTCCTGCCAATCTATCTGCTTCTGACTC
This sequence comes from Pleurodeles waltl, assembly GCF_031143425.1. Lineage (NCBI taxonomy): Eukaryota > Metazoa > Chordata > Amphibia > Caudata > Salamandridae > Pleurodeles > Pleurodeles waltl. The sequence goes on along the minus strand of NC_090437.1, from coordinate 413,243,095 downwards.
TACAGTCAATTTGCTTCAATTTTCAGAGTGCTACTTCAGCTTGCCATTTTAACTCCAAGCACGTTTGATTCAAGCTCCTAAGCCCCCATTACTGGATTTGGACTCTTCAAGTCTGTATCCAGTTCTGCCTCCTGTATCAGGGTGCTTCCTGCTTCAAAGTTCTGTCTCTAACACTGATGCTAATTTACTGCCTGCTAGTCTACCCTTCAGAACAGCACATTTTCTAGCCGCCCCCTTGTACCTTGCACTACAACTTTGATGGAAATGGACTTATTACATAGGAACAAAGGGCCAGATGTATCATCAAGGCCATTTGCGATTCGGAAATAGCGATTTTTAAGAAATTGCTATTTCCGACTCGCAAAGTGCCATGTATCACATTTGCGAATCGGTAATAGCGATTTCTTAAAAATCGCAAATGCTATTACCGATTCGCAAATTGCGATACCGGCCCCATTCGCACCTATGGGCCTGTTGGCCCATATCTGCGAATCTTTTGCATTTCCAAAATTGCGATTTCTGAACCAGAAATCGCAATTTTGGAAATGCAAAACCCCAGGGTGCTGGGGGCCTAAGGCCCCCTCTGCTGCACCCCAAAAAGTTTTGGGGGGACATGTAAGGTGCACACATGCCAAAAGGGCATGTGTGCTTTCCATGTACAATTTAAAAATGCATTTTAAATGCATTTTTTTAATTTTGCACATGGTTACCACCAAGTTCAACTTGGTGCTAATTAGCGATTCCTAAATGGCAAAATCGCATTTAGGAATTGCTTCATACATGTGCTAAGGAATGGCAAATAAGGAATCCTTGTTTGCGATTTCTAATTTAGAGAGTGGCAATTTGCGACTCTCTAAACAGGGTCGCAATTTTAAGGAATTGCTATTTTAGCGATTCCTTAAAATTGCGTTCAGAATGTATTTCATACATTCTGAAATGGCATTTTGCATTCGCAAATGGGCATTCGCACCGTTTGCGAATGCAAAATGCTTTCATACATCTAAAGACTCTGAATCCAGTCCCAGATCCCTGGAGCCAGTCGTGGGAGGGGGCATACTGTCACCATTTTCTCCTTGTGCTCACCACCAAGCGGCCAAATTGTGGGGCTTTCCAATGCTCCAAGAAGCTTCTGGACCTTGGAACTGTAACAAATATTGGATTATCAGATTGAAAGTAAATATATGGTTTCTATGTACCGCATCTCCAAATGTATTCTTTTACATTCTTCTTAAAAAGTCTTGTACATATTTGCTTGATCTTCATATATATGTAATTATATTGGTTTCTTTTTCACGATTATTTAGAGATGATTGTACTTATTGGATAGGAGTGCTCCACATATTTTTCTATTTGATAGTCTTTTCACTGGTTAAGGTTTCTTTTCCAGTACACATATTTGGCAACGATATGTTTATGTGTTTAGAGCACCCGCTTCACACTTTCTTACTATAGGAACTTGCGGCCAATTTAAGCTTACTGTTGCCTTGTTTCTATTTAATTTCACTTTTAAAGCTGGCCAGCATTTTCTAATGTTTGAGACTTTCCACATTGTATGGTTAATAACAAAATAGAAACTCATTTGGATTTATTGAAAGTACATATATATAGAATATAACCAATTTCTTTTTTTTTCGCTGAATATGGATACATTTGGGGATGATAGGGATAAACTTTTCTCTGAAATGTTTGTTCAAAAGTCGGATATGAGTTCTAGAGTAGGACAGGGATCCAATCAATCAGAAGGTATGAAGAGGAACTACATTAGGTTAGAAAAATTACGCAAACAAGAACAGTCACGTTGGTGGGACACAACAGTTTTGAAGAAATACATTTTGGATAAAAAAGTACCAAGAGGATTTAGAATAGTAATATTCCCCTCGTTTGACGATCTTTCTCCCAGACATATGTTAGAGTGGGAACAATTACTATTTGAGGCATCTAAAGGCATGATGCAGATACTGGTACAACATGCAGAATGTAAGAGGTAGATACTACTCAAAGAAATACAGGATTTGGAATTAGAGATACAAAATCTCAATTTACCTGATGTGAAGGAAAAAAATGACAAGATACTAAAGGATGTTTTGGATAAACATCAACAATACATTAAGACTAAGAAAATGACGAAGATACAAAGAGATGACAGGGATTATAAGAATGGACGGATTTACACATTTGCCAGAAGATTTGATGGCATTTCAATGAAACATGCAGATAGCGACACTGGGGTTAACAGACAAACATCAAAGATTTAATCAGAAATTTCTATCACTTCTAGTGATCAAGAAAGGGAAGCACTCAGCGATAGTTCAAATGTTTCCTCCAATATCGAACAAGGTGCCTCTTTGAGTTTTTACGGGAAGCCAGACGATACCGTTTAGGCAACAGGAGAAACTTTCCTCAACACATACAATCAAATTCAAGAGAACCCGTAGAGGAAAGAGAAAAAGGGGTAGTAGGGGAAAACAGAGTCCTGGGTGTACAAACCAGAGCAGCCAGAATGAAACACTCAAGCAACCAACAATGATCAGTTCACAAGCCATAAAAGATACCAACACACCGAGTAAGGGCATTTCCATTATCAACTTATCCAGCAGTGGATTATCTGAGGAACAAATGAATGTACTGAGTAAAGGTCTGGGATTTTGCTTATCCAGTCATTGTAAAATGACTCAGGTGCAAATTGATTTCTTTAAATTTTTACGTCAACTTAAACTAAGAATATTTTTCACAGAGAAACAAGGCAGACCTTTCTTTGAACCCACTAAGTCATTACCTAGCCAACACACAATAAGGGACCTCCATGACATTCAAACCATACTATCCTTAGATGCTAGCAGTGGAGAAGATGTCAATTTACAGCAAGTTCTTAGTGATCTAGGTATCCAACAAGACTTATCATTGTATAGTGGTTTCAAACCAAAATCTGTCTTTACCCCCTTATTGCCCAGTGATAGTGCCATTGACATTTTCAACATACTGGTGGTCCATGATTTCCACACATTAGAAGATAAAATATGTGTTGGTAAATCAAACATTACACACAACGTAACTCAAAAAGAAAGAATGGCATTACATAATTTATGTAAGGATGAATCATTGGTCATTAAAGAGGCAGATAAGGGAGGAAATATAGTGATTATGAATAGAGTGGACTATGTGAAAGAGATCAATCGACAATTGGCTGATGTCACATCATATACTAAATTGAAATATAGCCCCTTATCCCAGATTGTCCGTGATTTGGAGTCATTATTACATGGGTGGTTGGATGACTGCCTTATATCTGATTTGGAATTTAAATACATTCTTAATAAATATCCTAAGGCGCCATGTATTTACATGTTGCCGAAGATACATAAACATGCAACCATGCCCCCGGGGAGACCGATCATTTCAGGCATTGATTCACCTACCGAATCACTCTCTGAATACATTGATAGCTATCTACAGCCATTTGTAACTAACTTACCATCATATTTACAAGACACACGTGATGTTCTGATGAAATTAGAGGATGTCATTTGGTCCCCAGAAATGACTTGGGTCACTATGGACGTGAGTTCCTTATACACATGCATACCCAAATCGAAGGGCTTACAGGCAATTCATTATTTTCTCTCTAATCAATCTGCGTCTTACCTTGAACATACAAACATGTTGCTGGCAATGATAGACTTTATATTAGATAACAATGTATTCATACGTGAGGGAACTTGGTACAAACAGGCACAAGGAGTAGCCATGGGCTCACGTTTTTCACCATCGTACGCCAACCTGTATATGGGCCTTTTTGAGAAGACACACATCTGGACTAATGGTCCTCCAAATTTAACTGAATATATCTTCTTTTGGGGAAGATATATCGACGACATATTGATGATTTGGACAGGGCCTGAATTGGCATTATTAGAATTTATGACTCATATTAACAGCAATGAGTTCAACATCAAAATGACATATGAATACAACAAAGAACGAGTACAATTCCTGGATTTAGATATATTGGTTGAAAACAATCAGGTCTACTCAGGTGTCTACCGCAAACCGACTGCCTGCAATGCCATATTGCATGCTGCTAGCTCACATCCCAAAACTCAAATAAATGCTATCCCCTACAGGGAAATGATTCGTACAAAAAGAAACTGTAGCAAGTCAGATCTCTGTGAAGAAGAACTAGATAAACTGGGGAACAGGTTCATCCATAGGGGCTATTCGGAACAAATCATTAAGAGGGCTAGAAAGAAAATTAGCAAAGTGCCAAGAACATCTCTTCTAAAGAAACAGAACAAAAGGAGTAATTCCACATCACAATCTACAATATCTTTTTGCACAGCTTACAGCTTACAGTCATAATAGCCAAGACATTTACAAGATTCTCTCAAAATATTGGAATGTTTTATTCACGGATGACACGCTTAAACAGATACTACCTCCCAAACCCAAAATGATTCGTAAAAAGGGGACAACCATTAGGCATATGGTCTGCAAGAGCTACTTACCTCCATTGAGGGACAAGTTGGAAACATGGCTTCCTACAAAGCCAATTGGTTTCTATAATTGCAGTAAGTGCAACATGTGTAAGTTAGCCCTACATAAGACGGTCACCTTCAATTTTAATGGTAGCAAATCATTGAAAATTCTTACCTTTATAAATTGTAACACCAAATTTGTGGTTTACTTACTGGTATGTGAATGCAATAAAATCTACGTAGGGAGCACTATTTGTCCCCTAAAAGAGAGGATACAAGAACACATACGTGCTCTAAAAAACAATGATTTGTCATCCCCCATAGTACGCCACATCAATTTGGAGCATCCTAGGACAAAGGTGCCCGAGTTTAGATTTATAGGTATCAGTCAGACTTTGCCACACCCCAGGGGGGGGAATCGTGAAATCGCACTTAGAAGAAGTGAGGCAAAATGGATAATCAGGCTCAGAAGTATAAACTTGGCATGAACATTGACCATGAAATGCATTATTTTTTATGATAACACATTACTTTGTGTAATACGATCTCATGGTTCTATGACAGTGTGGACAATAACTATGCATTTTGCCATCATATTGAATGATATGGAGAATTCTGTAATTCCATTTGTCCAATATTCATTGTAAAGAAATCACATACTATACACACCATTGGATATGCATGCTAGCATTTAACAGGCTTACATTCTGTTTGACCTGCTTGTTGACTCTTCTCACATTGACACAACATTACTGTGAATATATGTGTATGACCACACATCGAATACAGGATCCATAATGAGGGATCCATGTATTGTAATGTTATTGGATTTGTAGAGAGGGTACACATATCCACTCTAAGATGGCGCCCAAAGAATAGCAGTGGATTGATGTAACAACAAGGTCATTTGGTCTACCAAAGAAACAAGCGTTCTGTACTGATGCCATTTATATTTGTCAGCTAATTTCTGGTTGGGGTCACATACATTTATGTGACCACCGATTTTCTCTTTTGTAGTTGTAAATATTTTCAATATGTTTCCTAAGGACATTTCGTTTGTATTAGCAAGGTCTTTGATCGAAGTAGAAATATAATTTTGCCGACATACTCTTAATTATGGGAAAAGCGCGTCTTTATATTTTTCTAGGAAGTTGCACAGTTGACATGGGCAATGTATGCCTACTACCAAAATGGCGCTTACGGATGCTAACGAATTATAGCACTTCTGCCTGCATGTCATTTTTGCAGGGCGGTGCAGTCCGTTGTCTATTTTCCATTTTCTCCGGCTTTAAAATGGCCGCTCGCAACAAACAGCGAGTTCCTGTTTGTTGACATGGACGCGATGCCGGTTTCTTTCGTTTAAGCCTAAAGTAATAGCAGTAAGATTTATTTTGACTCCATGTCTCTTTGACACTTGGTGCAATGGTTCTATATATATTTGTAAGTGATAGCTATATTTGTGCACATTACGGCAGCATATTTAGACTGGGTCTTGTCCTCATCCTCGACACTCGTATTTGTTTTTGTTATTGATTTTCTAATCCACATGGCCGAATTCAAGGGAGGGTAACGCGTTTCAGTCAGATAAGGAAATAGCTCATATATTGGGAATGGACGTTCTCTATATTACACTTTATTTTTGGTGACCACTTTGTCGGTTTCGGATGGACATTTTTTGATGAGATACTTTACCTATACATTTTCTATAATTAGTGCTCATATAAATGATTTATTTTGGATTTACCATGAGATCCCAAGTATTAATTATAGTACTTATGTTTGTATATTTTAGAGATATTCGAAATGCGGTCTATTGGATGAATTCTTACCAGACGAGTGATTTGTCAATATGCTTTCTGCACCCAATTGGACAGGCTTAATAAATTATTATACAATCAAAAGATCACAGTAAGGTGCGTTGTTGGATTGGGCATACATATATACCTCGACACAGTCTATCGTTTCTGGTGCATACAAATAGAATCCAATGTGTGGTTTTACACATAAAGGCATCTGAGAATAGGACATGGATACACACTTCTGCAAGAGGTATTTGAAATTTTATGACACTTTGGGTTTTTCTGTGTACTCTGAATATATACATTCTTCACAGTAACTAACCGTAGACACCAATTGGGTCCTCTTCCTCGCTTTACTGTCTAATTATACTGCTCTAGCACTTCAACCTTAGTGCACTGACTACCACACGTGTGGGTGATTGTAATCTCTGGTTGGACCTACTTTCTTGCACAATACAAGATTTGGTTACTAACTCACAGATTTCTATTAGTATAAATTGGATAATTTTCTTTTAAGATGAGTGAATTTATTCAATACTGGACATCTTAGAATTACTCTAATTCTTATTAGAATTTTTGTTACTGTTTATTGTCTACTCAGCCTTGATAAAGTCCAAAATTGGACGAAACACATGTCGGCTGGAGCTTCTGACTTTTCTTTCCGAGCAGAATGAACTACATGGTCACGCACGGAACTATATATGCTTGATTCTTGGGATTTATGGAACTTCATTGTTACAATCAGGATTCTTTCTGGATGGACTTGTTATGTATACCATCTTAATGTCTGTTTTTTTTTTTATTCATGTATGTCTAACATGTACTGATGTCCAATTTGTACTGTTTATTTTATGTGTTAAATGTTGTCCAAACTGTAACAAATATTGGATTATCAGATTGAAAGTAAATATATGGTTTCTATGTACCGCATCTCCGAATGTATTCTTTTACATTCTTCTTAAAAAGTCTTGTACATATTTGCTTGATCTTCATATATATGTAATTATATTGGGTTCTATTTCACGATTATTTAGAGATGATTGTACTTATTGGATAGGAGTGCTCCACATATTTTTCTATTTGAGCTTCTGTACCTTGCCCTGCATGCATATATTGACTTCCAGCCATTTGGATGCTATTTGCAAATTATCATCCATTCCCGATCCATGCTTGGTTTTGTGGAAGCCAGTCTGTTCATGCTTGGAACGCCAATACTTATAATCCCATGCTCACTGCTTAATCTCTAACCTTGCAGGCCAAGGATGGGTGGAGGAATTCAGCACACCTATGGCTGGCTGCTGCTAGCCTGCTCACACCGGATGCTGCTGATTACTGTAGCCCTTTTAAGCTTCAGCTCCCTTCAGCCCAGTGTTGATCATTGTAGCTGTGTTCCGGTGAGACCAACCCGTGTTTCCTGAGTTTCTGAACCATAGTTATTCCTTGTTCCTGAGCTGTAGCAATTCCTGGTTCCTGAACTAGCACTTCCACTGTGCTACCTTGACTTCTGAGCCTTAGCAAATTCTTGTTCCTGAACAAGCATTCCTTGCAGTGCTGCTTGACTCATGAGCCTCAGCTATTCCTTGTTCTTTTTCTGCCTGCAGTGTTTCCTGATTTCCTTTTTTGCTTGATTCCTGAACCAGCACTCCTTGTGCTCCCTTAAAGCCTCTCCTTGTGTATTTTCCTTTTGCCAGCCCTTGCCTTTCTTTCCATTTCTTTGTTCCAGTTCCTAGTTGTTGTTTTCCTGCTGTCTTGCTTCTAGTTTCCTTGTATGTTTGTTACTTGCTTTCTGCCAAGTGTGCCATTTGTTTTCCCTTCTTTCCTTTTAAGCACTCCTCCTTGCTATGTCCATTGTGGTTGTACCTCCATAGAGGTCAACTCCACAGACCCTGCCTTTGCATACATATCCAGTATATGTGTATTAGCATTCAGAATCTGTAACAGCAATTGTGGGCAAGAAACTTACTGAGCTTCAGTCTTACAGTGTAGAGCTTCTGAGTGCTTTACCCCGCATTCCCTTTATTGTTTTTGCTATTATATAAATATATATATATATATATATATATATATATATATATATATATATATATGTATATATCTTGCACGTTCGTCCTGGGGTGTTAGTTAGTCTGGGTGCCACATTCCCTCTTAAATGCCTGTTCTTTCTGAGCCTTATCTCTCTTATTCCCTTGAATAGAGCTTACCTTTTAGATCCCCTCCCTCCTCTGACTTTCTGTGTGATCTTGGGCAGCTCTATACAAGTATTCTGCCTCCTTTGTCTTTCAAGCCACCAGTCTAGCCAGCACCCCGACAGTTCCTGACATCCAGCCTGCCCCCATACGACATGTTTAGAACCAACCGAACCTGTGCATGGTCAGTTGAAGTGTGTGGGAGAGGGCGACGCCAGTTGTCCACTGGGCCACATTCACATAGGTAAACCAAGAGTCGATTTCAGTCCATACGCCATGGGGCACAGAATAAAAGATCTATTCAAATGTGGTAGGGTGTCGCATATGCCATATGTCATTCAAGGCATATGTATCGATGAGGTCATGCATTACACGTAGAGCCCGTGGCTTGCTGCTTGGTTAGGAGCTAGTGGAGTCCAAGAGATGGTCGTGTATCATGTTTAGGTCTCCCCCAGAATGATCAGTTCAGGCTCTACCCTCCACATTGGAGTGGAGAGGTCCTCATAGAAGTCTGGAGCATCTACCGTTGGAGTGTAAATGTTCACTAGAAGGGCTTGCGGGCAGTCAAAATACCAGCAAGTATGACATATCAGCCGTTCAGGTCAAGGAAGCTGGCAATACGTATGAAGGGTGCACTTTTATGCAGTAGGGTGCATAAACCATGTGAATATGAGATGCAGAAGGAGAAATAATGATGAGCTCCCCAGGAGAATGCAAATGTGTTCAATTCACATGGAGGTAGCTGTGTCTCCTGGAGAAAAGCTATTTTTACACCATGGGGGTGATTCTAACCCTGGCGGTCGGTGTTAAAGCGGCGGCCAACCCGCCAACAGGCTGGCGGTAAAAAATATGGGATTCTGACCCTGGCGGGAACCGCCAACACAGACAGCCACCTTAACACTCCGACCGCCACGGCGGTACAAACAAACAGCGCGGCGGTCACCGCCAACAGACAGGCGGCAGACAATGTACCGCCCACACTATTCCAACTCACCAAGCCGCCACCTTTTCCTGGGCGGGAGCACCGCCGATAAAAACACGGCGGAAACAGACTACGGACGGGAAAACGCTCACCACTACGCACTCCAGGAGGAAGGAGGACAGCATGGAACCCGAATTAAACATCCTACCTGCTCTCGTCTACCTTCTCATCTACCACGAGTACGAAGTCCGGCGCAGACGACAACGGTGAGTACTGCACCTACGACACACGGGAGGGGGAGGACGAAAGGTTACGGCCACACACATGTAAGGAAATGCCTCCTTGGCATGGTTGCCCCCTGACTTTTTGCCTTTGCTGATGCTATGTTTACAATTGAAAGTGTGCTGAGGCCTGCTAACCAGGCCCCAGCACCAGTGTTCTTTCCCTAACCTGTACTTTTGTATCCACAATTGGCAGACCCTGGCATCCAGATAAGTCCCTTGTAACTGGTACTTCTAGTACCAAGGGCCCTGATGCCAAGGAAGGTCTCTAAGGGCTGCAGCATGTCTTATGCCACCCTGGAGACCTCTCACTCAGCACAGACACACTGCTTACCAGCTTGTGTGTGCTAGTGAGGACAAAAACGAGTAAGTCGACATGGCACTCCCCTCAGGGTGCCATGCCAGCCTCTCACTGCCTATGCAGTATAGGTAAGACACCCCTCTAGCAGGCCTTACAGCCCTAAGGCAGGGTGCACTATACCCTAGGTGAGGGTACCAGTGCATGAGCATGGTACCCCTACAGTGTCTAAACAAAACCTTAGACATTGTAAGTGCAGGGTAGCCATAAGAGTATATGGTCTGGGAGTCTGTCAAACACGAACTCCACAGCACCATAATGGCTACACTGAAAACTGGGAAGTTTGGTATCAAACTTCTCAGCACAATAAATGCACACTGATGCCAGTGTACATTTTATTGTAAAATACACCACAGAGGGCACCTTAGAGGTGCCCCCTGAAACTTAACCGACTATCTGTGTAGGCTGACTAGTTTTAGCAGCCTGCCACAAACCGAGACATGTTGCTGGCCCCATGGGGAGAGTGCCTTTGTCACTCTGAGGCCAGTAACAAAGCCTGCACTGGGTGGAGATGCTAACACCTCTCCCAGGCAGGAATTGTCACACCTGGCGGTGAGCCTCAAAGGCTCACCTCCTTTGTGCCAACCCAGCAGGACACTCCAGCTAGTGGAGTTGCCCGCCCCCTCCGGCCAGGCCCCACTTTTGGCGGCAAGGCCGGAGAAAATAATGAGAAAAACAAGGAGGAGTCACTGGCCAGTCAGGACAGCCCCTAAGGTGTCCTGAGCTGAGGTGACTCTAACTTTTAGAAATCCTCCATCTTGCAGATGGAGGATTCCCCCAATAGGGTTAGGATTGTGACCCCCTCCCCTTGGGAGGAGGCACAAAGAGGGTGTACCCACCCTCAGGGCTAGTAGCCATTGGCTACTAACCCCCCAGACCTAAACACGCCCTTAAATTTAGTATTTAAGGGCTACCCTGAACCCTAGAAAATTAGATTCCTGCAACAAGAAGAAGGACTGCCCAGCTGAAAACCCCTGCAGCGGAAGACCAGAAGACGACAACTGCCTTGGCTCCAGAAACTCACCGGCCTGTCTCCTGCCTTCCAAAGATCCTGCTCCAGCGACGCCTTCCGAAGGGACCAGCGACCTCGACATCCTCTGAGGACTGCCCCTGCTTCGAAAAGACAAGAAACTCCCGAGGACAGCGGACCTGCTCCACGAAAAGCTGCAACTTTGTTTCCAGCAGCTTTAAAGAACCCTGCAAGCTCCCCGCAAGAAGCGTGAGACTTGCAACACTGCACCCGGCGACCCCGACTCGACTGGTGGAGATCCGACGCCTCAGGAGGGACCCCAGGACTACTCTGATACTGTGAGTACCAAAACCTGTCCCCCCTGAGCCCCCACAGCGCCGCCTGCAGAGGGAATCCCGAGGCTTCCCCTGACCGCGACTCTTTGAACCTAAAGTCCCGACGCCTGGGAGAGACCCTGCACCCGCAGCCCCCAGGACCTGAAGGACCGGACTTTCACTGGAGAAGTGACCCCCAGGAGTCCCTCTCCCTTGCCCAAGTGGAGGTTTCCCCGAGGAATCCCCCCCTTGCCTGCCTGCAGCGCTGAAGAGATCCCGAGATCTCTCATAGACTAACATTGCGAACCCGACGCCTGTTCCTACACTGCACCCGGCCGCCCCCGCGCTGCTGAGGGTGAAATTTCTGTGTGGACTTGTGTCCCCCCCGGTGCCCTACAAAACCCCCCTGGTCTGCCATCCGAAGACGCGGGTACTTACCTGCAAGCAGACCGGAACCGGGGCACCCCCTTCTCTCCATTCTAGCCTATGTGTTTTGGGCACCACTTTGAACTCTGCACCTGACCGGCCCTGAGCTGCTGGTGTGGTGACTTTGGGGTTGCTCTGAACCCCCAACGGTGGGCTACCTTGGACCAAGAACTGAACCCTGTAAGTGTCTTACTTACCTGGTAAAACTAACAAAAACTTACCTCCCCCAGGAACTGTGAAAATTGCACTAAGTGTCCACTTTTGAAACAGCTATTTGACAGTAACTTGAAAAGTATACATGCAATTTTGATGATTTGAAGTTCCTAAAGTACTTACCTGCAATACCTTTCGAACAAGATATTACATGTTAAATTTGAACCTGTGGTTCTTAAAATAAACTAAGAAAAGATATTTTTCTATATAAAAACCTATTGGCTGGATTTGTCTCTGAGTGTGTGTACCTCATTTATTGTCTATGTGTATGTACAACAAATGCTTAACACTACTCCTTGGATAAGCCTACTGCTCGACCACACTACCACAAAATAGAGCATTAGTATTATCTATTTTTACCACTATTTTACCTCTAAGGGGAACCCTTGGACTCTGTGCATGCTATTCCTTACTTTGAAATAGCACATACAGAGCCAACTTCCTACATTGGTGGATCAGCGGTGGGGTACAAGACTTTGCATTTGCTGGACTACTCAGCCAATACCTGATCACACGACAAATTCCAAAATTGTCATTAGAAATTGATTTTTGCAATTTGAAAAGTTTTCTAAATTCTTAAAAGTCCTGCTAGGGCCTTGTGTGTTAAGTCCCTGTTTAGCATTTCTTTTAAAAGTTTGTAAAAGTTTGAATTAGATTCTAGAACCAGTTGTAGATTCTTAAAAAGTATTCCAACTTTTAGAAGCAAAATGTCTAGCACAGATGTGAATGTGGTGGAACTCGACACCACACCTTACCTCCATCTACAGATGAGAGAGCTAAGGTCACTCTGTAAACTAAAGAAAATAGCAATGGGCCCCAAACCTACCAAAGTACAGCTCCAGGAGCTTTTGGCAGAGTTTGAAAAGGCCAACCCCTCTGAGGATGGCAACTCAGAGGATGAAGATAGTGACTTGGAGGGAAATTCCCCCCCTCCAGTCCTACTTAGGGAGAGCAGGGCTTCTCAAGCCCTGACTCCACAAATAATAGTCAGAGATGCTGGTTCCCTCACAGGAGGGACCAACAACTCTGAAATCACTGAGGATAACTCCAGTGAAGAGGACATCCAGTTAGCCAGGATGGCCAAAAGATTGGCTTTGGAAAGACAGATCCTAGCCATAGAGAGGGAAAGACAAGAGATGGGCCTAGGACCCATCAATGGTGGCAGCAACATAAATAGGGTCAGAGATTCTCCTGACATGTTGAAAATCCCCAAAGGGATTGTAACTAAATATGAAGATGGTGATGACATCACCAAATGGTTCACAGCTTTTGAGAGGGCTTGTGTAACCAGAAAAGTGAACAGATCTCACTGGGGTGCTCTCCTTTGGGAAATGTTCACAGGAAAGTGTAGGGATAGACTCCTCACACTCTCTGGACAAGATGCAGAATCTTATGACCTCATGAAGGGTACCCTGATTGAGGGCTTTGGATTCTCCACTGAGGAGTACAGGATTAGGTTCAGGGGGGCTCAAAAATCCTCGAGCCAGACCTGGGTTGACTTTGTTGACTACTCAGTGAAAACACTAGATGGTTGGATTCAAGGCAGTGGTGTAAGTAACTATGATGGGCTGTACAATTTATTTGTGAAAGAACACCTGTTAAGTAATTGTTTCAATGATAAACTGCATCAGCATCTGGTAGACCTAGGACCAATTTCTCCCCAAGAATTGGGAAAGAAGGCGGACCATTGGGTCAAGACAAGGGTGTCCAAGACTTCAACAGGGGGTGACCAAAAGAAAGGGGTCACAAAGACTCCCCAGCAGAAGGGTGATGAGACAACCAAAGCTAAAAATAGTAAAGAGTCTTCTACAGGCCCCCAAAAACCTGCACAGGAGGGTGGGCCCAGAGCCTCTTCACAAAACAATGGGTACAAGGGTAAAAACTTTGATCCCAAAAAGGCCTGGTGTCATAGCTGTAAACAGCATGGACACCAAACTGGAGACAAGGCCTGTCCCAAGAAAGGTTCCACTCCAAACTCCCATCCAGGTAACACTGGTATGGCTAGTCTCCAAGTGGGATCAACAGTGTGCCCAGAGCAAATCAGGGTCCACACTGAAGCTACTCTAGTTTCTGAGGGTGGGGTGGATTTAGCCACACTAGCTGTCTGGCCGCCTAACATGCAAAAATACAGACAGCAACTCTTAATTAATGGGACTAGAATAGAGGGCCTGAGGGATACAGGTGCCAGTGTCACCATGGTGACAGAGAATCTGGTTTCCCCTGGCCAATACCTGACTGGAAAAACTTACACAGTCACCAACGCTGACAATCAGAGAAAAGTACATCCCATGGCAATGGTTACTTTAGAATGGGGAGGGGTCAATGGCCTGAAACAGGTGGTGGTCTCCTCAAATATCCCAGTGGACTGTCTGCTTGGAAATGACCTGGAGTCCTCAGCATGGGCTGAGGTAGAGCTAAAAACCCATGCAGCCATGCTGGGTATCCCTGAACTGGTGTGTGTGAAAACGAGAGCACAATGCAAGGCACAGGGTGAAAAAGTAGAGCTGGAGTCTGGAAAAATGGCCCAGCCTACCAAGAGAACAGGAAAGTCAGTTGGGAAACCAACTGCAACACAGCAAAAGAAAGGGAACCTCTCTTCTCAGGAAGAAGTTCTGCCCTCTGAGGGAACTGAGCCTTTGGAACTTGAACCTTATCAGGTTGAGCTCTTAGGCCCAGGGGGACCCTCAAGGGAAGAGCTGTGTAAGGGACAAGAAACCTGTCCCTCTCTTGAAGGCCTTAGGCAGCAAGCTGCTGAAGAGTCCAAAGGCAAGAAAAATGGAACACATAGGGTCTATTGGGAAGATGGGCTCCTGTACACTGAGGCCAGAGACCCCAAACCTGGTGCCACTAGGAGAGTGGTAGTGCCTCAGCTGTTCAGAGAGTTCATCCTAACATTGGCCCATGACATTCCCCTTGCTGGACATTTGGGACAAACCAAGACGTGGGAGAGGTTAGTCAACCACTTCTACTGGCCCAATATGTCCAGCATGGTTAAGGAGTTTTGCCTCTCCTGCCCCACCTGTCAAGCCAGTGGTAAGACAGGTGGGCATCCAAAGGCCCCCCTCATTCCACTTCCAGTGGTGGGGGTGCCCTTTGAAAGAGTGGGTGTGGACATAGTTGGTCCACTGGAACCTCCCACAGCCTCAGGAAATATGTATATCCTGGTAGTAGTGGATCATGCTACCAGGTATCCTGAAGCTATTCCCCTTAGGTCAACTACTGCCCCTGCAGTAGCCAAGGCCCTCATTGGTATCTTTACCAGAGTGGGTTTCCCTAAGGAGGTGGTGTCTGACCGAGGTACCAACTTCATGTCAGCATACCTAAAGCACATGTGGAATGAGTGTGGAGTGACTTATAAATTCACTACACCATACCATCCACAAACTAATGGCTTGGTTGAGAGATTCAACAAGACATTAAAGGGCATGATCATGGGGCTCCCAGAAAAACTCAAAAGGAGATGGGATGTCCTCCTGCCATGTCTGCTTTTCGCTTACAGGGAGGTACCACAGAAGGGAGTAGGGTTCTCACCCTTTGAACTTCTGTTTGGTCATCCTGTAAGGGGACCACTTGCCCTTGTTAAAGAAGGCTGGGAGAGACCTCTCCATGAGCCTAAACAGGACATAGTGGACTATGTACTTGGCCTTCGCTCTAGAATGGCAGAGTACATGGAAAAGGCAACCAAAAACCTTGAGGCCAGCCAACAGCTCCAGAAGTTTTGGTATGACCAAAAGGCTGCACTGGTTGAGTTCCAACCAGGGCAGAAGGTCTGGGTTCTGGAGCCTGTGGCTCCCAGGGCACTCCAGGACAAATGGAGTGGCCCTTACCCAGTACTAGAGAGGAAGAGTCAGGTCACCTACTTGGTGGACCTGGGCACAAGCAGGAGCCCCAAAAGGGTGATCCATGTAAACCGCCTTAAGCTCTTCCACGACAGGGCTGATGTCAATCTGTTGATGGTAACAGATGAGGATCAGGAGGCAGAGAGTGAACCTCTCCCTGATCTTCTGTCATCAGACCCAAAAGATGGTACAGTAGATGGAGTGATCTACTCAGACACCCTCTCTGGCCAACAGCAAGCTGATTGTAGGAGAGTCCTACAACAGTTTCCTGAACTCTTCTCCTTAACCCCTGGTCAGACACACCTGTGTACCCATGATGTGGACACAGGAGACAGCATGCCTGTCAAGAACAAAATCTTTAGACAGTCTGACCATGTTAAGGAAAGCATCAAGGTGGAAGTCCACAAGATGCTGGAATTGGGAGTCATTGAGCGCTCTGACAGCCCCTGGGCTAGCCCAGTGGTCTTAGTCCCCAAACCTCACACCACAGATGGAAAGAAAGAGATGAGGTTTTGTGTGGACTACAGAGGGCTCAATTCTGTCACCAAGACAGATGCTCATCCAATTCCAAGAGCTGATGAGCTCATTGATAAATTAGGTGCTGCCAAATTCCTAAGTACCTTTGACTTGACAGCAGGGTACTGGCAAATAAAAATGGCACCTGGAGCAAAAGAAAAGACAGCATTCTCCACACCTGATGGGCATTATCAGTTTACTGTTATGCCCTTTGGTTTAAAGAATGCCCCTGCCACCTTCCAAAGGTTGGTGAATCAAGTCCTTGCTGGCTTGGAGTCCTTTAGCACAGCTTATCTTGATGATATTGCTGTCTTTAGCTCCACCTGGCAGGATCACCTGGTCCACCTGAGGAAGGTTTTGAAGGCTCTGCAATCTGCAGGCCTCTCTATCAAGGCATCCAAATGCCAGATAGGGCAGGGAACTGTGGTTTACTTGGGACACCTTGTAGGTGGAGGCCAAGTTCAGCCACTCCAACCCAAGATCCAGACTATTCTGGACTGGGTAGCTCCAAAAACCCAGACTCAAGTCAGGGCATTCCTTGGCTTGACTGGGTACTACAGGAGGTTTGTGAAGGGATATGGATCCATTGTGACAGCCCTCACTGAGCTCACCTCCAAGAAAATGCCCAAGAAAGTGAACTGGACTGTGGACTGCCAACAGGCCTTTGACACCCTGAAACAGGCAATGTGCTCAGCACCAGTTCTCAAAGCTCCAGATTATTCTAAGCAGTTCATTGTGCAGACTGATGCCTCTGAACATGGGATAGGGGCAGTTTTGTCCCAAACAAACGATGATGGCCTTGACCAGCCTGTTGCTTTCATTAGCAGGAGGTTACTCCCCAGGGAGCAGCGTTGGAGTGCCATTGAGAGGGAGGCCTTTGCTGTGGTTTGGTCCCTGAAGAAGCTGAGACCATACCTCTTTGGGACTCACTTCCTAGTTCAAACTGACCACAGACCTCTCAAATGGCTGATGCAAATGAAAGGTGAAAATCCTAAACTGTTGAGGTGGTCCATCTCCCTACAGGGAATGGACTTTATAGTGGAACACAGACCTGGGACTGCCCATGCCAATGCAGATGGCCTTTCCAGGTTCTTCCACTTAGAAAATGAAGACTCTCTTGGGAAAGGTTAGTCTCATCCTCTTTCGTTTGGGGGGGGGTTGTGTAAGGAAATGCCTCCTTGGCATGGTTGCCCCCTGACTTTTTGCCTTTGCTGATGCTATGTTTACAATTGAAAGTGTGCTGAGGCCTGCTAACCAGGCCCCAGCACCAGTGTTCTTTCCCTAACCTGTACTTTTGTATCCACAATTGGCAGACCCTGGCATCCAGATAAGTCCCTTGTAACTGGTACTTCTAGTACCAAGGGCCCTGATGCCAAGGAAGGTCTCTAAGGGCTGCAGCATGTCTTATGCCACCCTGGAGACCTCTCACTCAGCACAGACACACTGCTTACCAGCTTGTGTGTGCTAGTGAGGACAAAAACGAGTAAGTCGACATGGCACTCCCCTCAGGGTGCCATGCCAGCCTCTCACTGCCTATGCAGTATAGGTAAGACACCCCTCTAGCAGGCCTTACAGCCCTAAGGCAGGGTGCAC
Organism: Pleurodeles waltl; assembly: GCF_031143425.1. Classification (NCBI taxonomy): domain Eukaryota; kingdom Metazoa; phylum Chordata; class Amphibia; order Caudata; family Salamandridae; genus Pleurodeles; species Pleurodeles waltl. Next base: position 413,225,206 of record NC_090437.1, on the reverse strand, counting down.
TATACCCTAGGTGAGGGTACCAGTGCATGAGCATGGTACCCCTACAGTGTCTAAACAAAACCTTAGACATTGTAAGTGCAGGGTAGCCATAAGAGTATATGGTCTGGGAGTCTGTCAAACACGAACTCCACAGCACCATAATGGCTACACTGAAAACTGGGAAGTTTGGTATCAAACTTCTCAGCACAATAAATGCACACTGATGCCAGTGTACATTTTATTGTAAAATACACCACAGAGGGCACCTTAGAGGTGCCCCCTGAAACTTAACCGACTATCTGTGTAGGCTGACTAGTTTTAGCAGCCTGCCACAAACCGAGACATGTTGCTGGCCCCATGGGGAGAGTGCCTTTGTCACTCTGAGGCCAGTAACAAAGCCTGCACTGGGTGGAGATGCTAACACCTCTCCCAGGCAGGAATTGTCACACCTGGCGGTGAGCCTCAAAGGCTCACCTCCTTTGTGCCAACCCAGCAGGACACTCCAGCTAGTGGAGTTGCCCGCCCCCTCCGGCCAGGCCCCACTTTTGGCGGCAAGGCCGGAGAAAATAATGAGAAAAACAAGGAGGAGTCACTGGCCAGTCAGGACAGCCCCTAAGGTGTCCTGAGCTGAGGTGACTCTAACTTTTAGAAATCCTCCATCTTGCAGATGGAGGATTCCCCCAATAGGGTTAGGATTGTGACCCCCTCCCCTTGGGAGGAGGCACAAAGAGGGTGTACCCACCCTCAGGGCTAGTAGCCATTGGCTACTAACCCCCCAGACCTAAACACGCCCTTAAATTTAGTATTTAAGGGCTACCCTGAACCCTAGAAAATTAGATTCCTGCAACAAGAAGAAGGACTGCCCAGCTGAAAACCCCTGCAGCGGAAGACCAGAAGACGACAACTGCCTTGGCTCCAGAAACTCACCGGCCTGTCTCCTGCCTTCCAAAGATCCTGCTCCAGCGACGCCTTCCGAAGGGACCAGCGACCTCGACATCCTCTGAGGACTGCCCCTGCTTCGAAAAGACAAGAAACTCCCGAGGACAGCGGACCTGCTCCACGAAAAGCTGCAACTTTGTTTCCAGCAGCTTTAAAGAACCCTGCAAGCTCCCCGCAAGAAGCGTGAGACTTGCAACACTGCACCCGGCGACCCCGACTCGACTGGTGGAGATCCGACGCCTCAGGAGGGACCCCAGGACTACTCTGATACTGTGAGTACCAAAACCTGTCCCCCCTGAGCCCCCACAGCGCCGCCTGCAGAGGGAATCCCGAGGCTTCCCCTGACCGCGACTCTTTGAACCTAAAGTCCCGACGCCTGGGAGAGACCCTGCACCCGCAGCCCCCAGGACCTGAAGGACCGGACTTTCACTGGAGAAGTGACCCCCAGGAGTCCCTCTCCCTTGCCCAAGTGGAGGTTTCCCCGAGGAATCCCCCCCTTGCCTGCCTGCAGCGCTGAAGAGATCCCGAGATCTCTCATAGACTAACATTGCGAACCCGACGCCTGTTCCTACACTGCACCCGGCCGCCCCCGCGCTGCTGAGGGTGAAATTTCTGTGTGGACTTGTGTCCCCCCCGGTGCCCTACAAAACCCCCCTGGTCTGCCATCCGAAGACGCGGGTACTTACCTGCAAGCAGACCGGAACCGGGGCACCCCCTTCTCTCCATTCTAGCCTATGTGTTTTGGGCACCACTTTGAACTCTGCACCTGACCGGCCCTGAGCTGCTGGTGTGGTGACTTTGGGGTTGCTCTGAACCCCCAACGGTGGGCTACCTTGGACCAAGAACTGAACCCTGTAAGTGTCTTACTTACCTGGTAAAACTAACAAAAACTTACCTCCCCCAGGAACTGTGAAAATTGCACTAAGTGTCCACTTTTGAAACAGCTATTTGACAGTAACTTGAAAAGTATACATGCAATTTTGATGATTTGAAGTTCCTAAAGTACTTACCTGCAATACCTTTCGAACAAGATATTACATGTTAAATTTGAACCTGTGGTTCTTAAAATAAACTAAGAAAAGATATTTTTCTATATAAAAACCTATTGGCTGGATTTGTCTCTGAGTGTGTGTACCTCATTTATTGTCTATGTGTATGTACAACAAATGCTTAACACTACTCCTTGGATAAGCCTACTGCTCGACCACACTACCACAAAATAGAGCATTAGTATTATCTATTTTTACCACTATTTTACCTCTAAGGGGAACCCTTGGACTCTGTGCATGCTATTCCTTACTTTGAAATAGCACATACAGAGCCAACTTCCTACAACACATATGCGACCCCCCCCCCCAACTACGTACTCACCAATGCAGCGCTCCAAGTCACAGTGACACCACCCAAACACCCCTGAAAAATGCTAGGACATAATCATATTTGGAATAAATATTTATGTACCAAAAAGCTCCAGAAAATTTGCGTACAACCATGAAAGATATCCACAACAAAACTAATTACACACACATCAGTGTATAACTGAAGTACCAAGTCCTGCACAACCTACGATTTCAGCATGTCCGTGGGCCAAAGTCTTGCGAAACAAGGGCAAAGCCCACACAGGACACCTGAGTCCTTTGGAGAGAACACTGCAGGGGCATCAGATGTAAAAACTACAGGCACCTCAGGGGGAAGGGAAAGGGGGGGCACCACAGCCACATGAGTCCACGACGCCAGATCCACGAGGAGCCACCATGCCCACTGGACCATCCTGGGGAGTGCAAAGCCACAGTCTCTCAAGTCTCTGCAGTGGGTGGATCGCCCACTGGACCATCCTGGGGAGTGCAAAGCCACAGTCTCTCAATGTCTCTACAGTGGGTGGGCTGCCCACTGGGCCATCCTGGGGAGTGCAAAGCCACAGTCTCTCAATGTCTCTACAGTGGGTGGGCTGCCCACTGGGCCATCCTGGGGAGTGCAAAGCCACAGTCTCTCAATGTCTCTACAGTGGGTGGGCTGCCCACTGGGCCATCCTGGGGAGTGCAAAGCCACAGTCTCTCAATGTCTCTACAGTGGGTGGGCTGCCCACTGGGCCATCCTGGGGAGTGCAAAGCCACAGTCCATCAGGTGGATGACAGTCTCCACTGGTCAAGGAGGAGGCATGGTGGGCACAGTGAACCATAAACGGTGCTTGCGACGGCGGTGCCCAGCGGAGCGGTGCTTGAGAGGAAGGGCCCAGCGGAGCGGTGCTTGAGAGGAAGGGCCCAGCGGAGCGGTGCTTGAGAAGAAGGGCCCAGCGGAGCGGTGCTTGAGAAGAAGGGCCCAGCGGAGCGGTGCTTGAGAAGAAGGGCCCAGCGGAGCGGTGCTTGAGACGGCGGGGCCCAGCGGAGCGGTGCTTGAGACGGCGGGGCCCAGCGGAGCGGTGCTTGAGAGGAAGGGCCCAGCGGAGCGGTGCTTGAGAAGAAGGGCCCAGCGGAGCGGTGCTTGAGAGGAAGGGCCCAGCGGAGCGGTGCTTGAGAAGAAGGGCCCAGCGGAGCGGTGCTTGAGACGGCGGGGCCCAGCGGAGCGGTGCTTGAGAGGAAGGGCCCAGCGGAGCGGTGCTTGAGAAGAAGGGCCCAGCGGAGCGGTGCTTGAGAGGAAGGGCCCAGCGGAGCGGTGCTTGAGAAGAAGGGCCCAGCGGAGCGGTGCTTGAGAGGAAGGGCCCAGCGGAGCGGTGCTTGAGACGGCGGGGCCCAGCGGAGCGGTGCTTGAGACGAAGGGCCCAGCGGAGTGGTGCTTGAGAAGAAGGGCCCAGCGGAGCGGTGCTTGAGAGGAAGGGCCCAGCGGAGCGGTGCTTGAGAAGAAGGGCCCAGCGGAGCGGTGCTTGAGAGGAAGGGCCCAGCGGAGCGGTGCTTGAGATGGCGGGGCCCAGCGGAGCGGTGCTTGAGATGGCGGGGCCCAGCGGAGTGGTGCTTGAGAGGAAGGGCCCAGCGGAGCGGTGCTTGAGACGGCGGGGCCCAGCGGAGCGGTGCTTGAGACGGCGGGGCCCAGCGGAGCGGTGCTTGAGACGGCGGGGCCCAGCGGAGCGGTGCTTGAGACGGCGGGGCCCTGTTCAGCGGTGCCTATCTCCACGGCGGGGCCCTGTTCAGCGGTGCTCTTCTCCACCGCGGGCCCTGTTCAGCGGTGCCTATCTCCACGGCGGGGCCCTGTTCAGCGGTGCTCTTCTCCACGGCGGGCCCTGTTCAGCGGTGCTCTTCTGCACCGCGGGCCCTGTTCAGCGGTGCTCTTCTCCACGGCGGGCCCTGTTCAGCGGTGCTCTCCTGCACCGCGGGCCCTGTTCAGCGGTGCTCATCCAGCAGGTCAAGGGAGCCAGACCTGGCCTCGACTCCCTGCTCAGTCGCCCTCGGACCGTGACGTTTCTGGACCCTTCGGGGACGGACTCCTGGCCTCCTTAGTGTCCTCCTTCCCAGCTGGGATGTGGCATGTGGGGTCCACCTTCTCCGCGCTCCTGCTGCCCTTCCGCTCCTTTGATGGGGCTCTCGGGCCCTTGCCTCCCCCAGATGGTGTGGGTGGTGAAGTGGCCGCACATTGCTCCTTGGGGGCAGCCCTGTCGGTCCTTGCACGGCGGTCCTTGGTTTGGCGGGTCCTCTTGCCGGGGGGGGGGGCTGGACGTGTCCTTGCTGCAGCTCGATGTGTCACTGCTGGCAAAGGGTGGGCTCCAGAACCCAGGCACAACAGTGACACCCGAAGCTGGGCTGGTGGTGGCTGCGGTGCTCTTGGGACTCTTTGAAGATGGATGGGGGAGGTCATCGAGGGGAAAGAGGTTAAGGTTAGCCAGGAAAAGTTTTTTAGGGCCAAGGTAAAGGGTAGGAGGAGTGGAGATGGAAGTGGAGGTAGAGGAGGTGGTTGTAGGAGAGTCAGGTGTGCTGTCATTGGGTGAAGGTGCTGGTGCTGTAGGCTGTCGTGAGGTGGATGGCTGTTGGGTGGGTGGCTGCCTGCGTTTGTGTGTCTTGGAAGAGGGGGTGACAGACACAGTGGGAGAGGACACAGGGGACGTGTACATGGCAGTGGGGGTGGTGACTGCACGAGTGTGGACTGTACTGGAGGGTGAGGTGGTGATGGAAGCACTGGCTGATGTTGGGGTGCATGCAGGTGTGAGTGTAGACGTCACAGGGAGGGAGGAGGGAGACGAGGAGGAGGGGGACACAGGGGTGGCAGTGGCTGTTGGCATGTCTGCATCTGGGTGTTGCTCGGGTGAGTGTTTGCGGGATCTGTGGTGCTTGTGTTTGGATGAGTTGCTCTTGGGTGTTGAGGTGTGTGCAGGCTGGTCTGATGGTGTGGATGGGATAGGCTGAGGAACAGGAGACAGAGACAGGCTGGAGGCAGTCAGAAGAGGGAGGTTGGAAACAGGGACAATGGCTGCCGTCAGTGCTGAGGCCAGAGCAGTGAACGCTCGTTGATGGGCAGCCTGACCCGAATGAATGCCCTCCAGGTACGCATTGCTCTGTTGCACCTCCCTTTGCACACCCTGGATGGCATTCAAAAGGGTCGTCTGCCCAACAATGAGCGTCCTTACCAGGTCAATGAGCTCCGCACTGAGGGCAGCAGGGGCAACAGGGGCAGGGGCTGAGGTGCCTGGGGCGAAGGAGACGCGCGCCTTCCTGGGCGAACCGGCACGGAGCGAAGGCTGAGGGGCTGCTGGGAGGGCGGGGCTGGTGCGCTGGGTGGCGGCTGTACCTGTAGAGGCGGGGGGCACGGATGTTGCCGCCACCCCTAGGGAGCTCCCATCCGAGGACGTGTCGCTTTCGCTGCTCTCACCAGCGGTCCCCGTCGTGGTGCTCCCCTCGCCCTCCGGATCACTGGTGCCCTCGGTGTCTGTTCCTGGGCCCACCGGGGCCTTGTGTCCTGCAGCTCCCTCGTGCTCCGATGCCATATCTCCTCCGCCTGATGATGCTAATGCACACATGCACAAGAAGATGAAGAGAAAGGGTGGGGGGAGAAAAAAGAAGACCAGGTTGAGTGCATGCAATGTCAACACCGTTGGCGGAGAGGACAGACACAGGTGCCTAATGCACTAAGCCGCGCATTCGGGGTACACTACTCAGTACTACTGACTAGGACAACAGGCCAAGAGACGTCAAACGCGCACATGGGAGATGCTGGACCTTCAATGGCTGTACTTGTCACCCTACAGAGGTGGGGGCCGGGGGCACAGGGCAATGCCTAAGGGAGAGGACTACACTACAGAAAGCGCCCTGGCCTAATGTCACCCACAGCCCTCCTCCCCCACCCAGACGCCTCCACTGCGCAGAAAGATAGGAGAATGTGCTGATACTCACCCCCTTGTGTCTGCTGTGATGTCTTAAAGCGCCCATCCAATTCAGGGTAGGCCACCGCCAGGATCCGGGACATCAGGGGGGTCATGGTGCGACTGGCACCCCTCCTAGGTTGGGAGGCCATCCCCAGCAGTGTTTCTGCGGTCTTCCTTGTCCCGCGGCGGATGTCCTCCCACCTCTTGCGGCAGTGGGTGCCCCGTCTGTTGTGGACCCCCAAGGTCCGGACTTCCTTGGCGATGGCACGCCAAATGTCGATCTTCTGATGGGCACTGACCTATTAGACATGTACAGGGTGGAAAGGAGGAACTCATCAATGACCTGCATGTTAGATGTAATTGGCCCCCCCCCACCCACTTTGCCATATGGCACATGCTCTCATCTGTCGGGCGTTGCACTCCTCATTCGCCCCCCACCCCACCAACTTACATCCACCCCAATCCACACAGGCATAGCCCATTCCATTAGCACCCGGTGTACTCACTTGTTGGTCTGGAGGACCGTAGAGTAGCGCATACTGGGGGAGGACCCCATCCACGAGCTTGTCCAACTCTTCAGACGTGAAGGCAGGGGCCCTTTCCCCAGGCGCAGCAGCCATTGTTTCTTCCAGACCGAGGTCACAGCAGCACTTGCAGTATAGGTCCTCTCCTGTGGATGATCAGGTCTCGAGTGATTAAGCAGATAGAAAATGGCGGTCACGTCCGCGGCGGTGCGTCCCGCGGCGGTGCGTACCGCGACCGCCGGCGCACTTCGTTATTGGCTGCTGAAACCCATAGGCTTCAATGTTAACCAATGCGGCTTTGCGACGCGGTCTGCGACCGCCTACCGCCACGGTGTGCCCCGCCAGCGCATTGACCTCACATCCCATTGTCCCACTTCACAGGTCAGGCAGCCGCCATTTCAAGGGCCCACATGGCTTAATTTTGACTGCGACACACAGGCCTAGGCCTTGCATTTCCACACATACACGCCTTTCAACCCATTGCCATTCTTTAACTGTGCAAGCTGTCTGTACGTACCTGTGTTTTGGCTGACTCTGTGCTCCATGTTGTCCTTCCTAGGCACCGTCCGCTGGGACTTGCGATGAGAAGGAGGAATCCTCACGTGTACCGACAGCTGGTGGACCTGTCGACAATGGAAGAACGCCATATAATACTTCGATACAGACTTGACCGTGCCACTATCCATGAACTGTGTGCCCAGCTGGAGCCAGCCCTGATGTCCCCCATCCGCCAACCCACAGGGATTCCCCCTCTGGTGCAGGTTTTGTCAGTCCTCCATTTTTTGGCCAGTGGGTCATTCCAGACCACAGTGGCCATGTCATCTGGAATGTCTCAGCCTATGTTTTCTAAGATTTTGAGCAGAGTGTTGTCTGCCCTGATGAAACTCATGCGGAGCTTCATCATTTTCCCCGAGGAGGGTGACTTGCCTACAGTGAAGGGTGATTTCTATGCCCTTGGACACATCCCCAACATCATTGGTGCCATTGATGGGACCCATGTGGCTTTGGTACCCCCAAAAGACGATGAGCAGGTGTTCCGAAACAGAAAAAATTATCATTCGATGAAGGTCCAGGTGGTCTGTTTGGCTGACCAGTACATCTCCCATGTAAATGCCAAGTTCCCTGGGTCAGTGCATGACGCGTATGTGATGCGAAATAGCAGCATCCCCTATGTGATGGAGCAGCTACAGAGACAACGTGTGTGGCTAATAGGTGACTCTGGTTACCCCAACCTGCCGTGGCTACTGACCCCAGTAAGGAATCCCCGGACAAGGGCAGAGGAACGCTACAATGAGGCCCATGGGCGTACTAGGAGGGTGATTGAGCGAACCTTTGGACTCCTGAAGGCCAGGTTTAGGTGCCTGCATATGACTGGTGGATCCCTAATGTACTCACCAAAGAAGGTGTGCCATATCATCGTGGCCTGCTGTATGCTTCACAACCTGGCTTTGCGACGCCAGGTGCCTTTCCTGCAGGAGGATGGTCCAGATGGTGGTGTTGTGGAAGCCGTGGAGCCTGTGGAGAGTGAAGAGGAGGAAGACTCAGAGGACGACACAGACAATAGGGATAGAGTGATACAACAGTATTTCCAGTGACACCCAGGTAAGATTCACCCACGCCATTTCCCAATTGCTTCTAGCCTCCTGCATCTGTACTTTCTGTAGTTCCCCACAGATGTTTTTCAGTAATTTTTGCCTTTCCCTTCCCTTCTCAGTGCTGTCTGACTCAGTACCTGACTTCTGCTTGGTTCGCCCATGAAATACAGCGTATTGACATTGGTATGTTGTCATGACTAATTGACAGAACAGAAATTGAACAGTGATATGTAATACATTTGTTAATAAGACAGCATGACTCAAAACAGATTATTGTGCTAAATGTGATTTATTTACAGTGCTAGATATCGGTACATGTGATTCTAAGGGTGATGGGTTGGGGTGGAGGAATATCCATGGCAGAGTCCAGTTGTCAGTCTCACAGGTGCATTGTTCTTTTGCCTGGGGAAGGATGGAGCATAGGCAGTTCATGGTTGGACAGGGTGGCAATGTGGGACAGTGGGAAGAGTTCAGGGGGTATGTCCTGCTGGCGGGGGTCTTGACATCCTACTCTGTCTTTTTCTTTGGTCTCAGGCTCCTCTTACGGGGTGGTTGTTCTTCAGCAGGAGGTGGGGTTCTGGGGGGCTGTCGAGGTGTTGGGACCTCCTGTCCACTAGCGCCGGCGGAGGTGGTAGGCTGTTCCTGGTCCGGCCTAGTGACAGGGGCCCTGTGTGGTGCACCATGGTCCCGCAACGCGTCCTCTATCCTGTGGAGGGCCAGGACGATGGTCCCCATTGCGGTCCCGATGATTCTCAGCTCCTCCCTGAACCCCATGTAGCGTTCTTCCTGCTGTGCCTGGACCTCAGTGAACCTGGCCAGTACCGTCGCCATCGTTTCTTGGGAGTGGTGGTAGGCTGCCATGATGGTGGTGAGGGCCTCTTGGAGAGTGGGTTCCCTGGGCCTCTCCTCCCCCCCCTGTCGCACAGCAGCCCTCCGAGCTGCCCGGTTTCCCCCGGCCTCTGTCCCCTGGCCGGTGTGCCCGCTCCCACTGCCCCCAGGTCCCTGTTGTTGTTGGGGTGTTGGGTTAGCCTGGGTGCCCTGTAGTGGCAGACACACCGCTGATTGAGCTGTCCTAGAGACAGAGGCATGGGCCCGCTGGGTGGGAGCTGTGCTGGTGTCGACAGAGGGGGTCGGGTCTGGTGTGGCCTGTAGCTGCCTGAGGGGAACCGACTGCCCAGAGGTCCCCGATGGTCCGGGCTGGTCATCAGGTTCACTGTCGACAGAGCTGCTATCCTCAGTGTGGGCCTGTTCCGGTGGTGGGATGGACAGTTCTGGACCCTCCTGGCTGGTGTGTTGTCGTTCGGGTCCTGCATGGGGTAAGAGAGTTTGGTTATTGTTTCTGTGTGTGCAATAGCGTGCCCTTGTTCCCCAGTGCAGGCATTCCCTTGAGGGAGGTGTTGTGAGGGTATTTAGTGGGGGGGAGGGGTTGGTGCAGTGGTCATGCATAGGTGATGGGTGCCCATGATTTGTGTTATCATGCAGGAGTTGGTGTTGGGATGGGTGGGTTGTGCTGGTGAGACATTGTCAGGGAGGATATGTGCTGGGGGGTTGGGGGTGAGGGTGGGGGTGTGGGTTGGCATGCTGGTGGGGTGGGGGGGATATAGTAGTTGAGATGGGACTTACCAGAGTCCATTCCTCCGGCTACTCCAGCGAGGCCCTGAGGATGCAGGATGTTCAAGACCTCTTGCTCCCACGATGTAAATTCGGGAGGGGTGGGTGGGGGTCCGCCGCCAGTCTTCTGGACCGCGATGTTGTGCCTGGAGACCATCGATCGGACCTTCCCCCGTAGGTCGTTCCATCTTTTGCGGATGTCCTCCCTATTCCTGGGATGCTGTCCCACCGCATTGACCCTGTCCACGATCCGCTGCCATAGCTCCGCCTTCCTGGCTATACTGGTGTGCTGCACCTGCGAGCCGAAGAGCTGGGGTTCCACTCTTAGGATTTCCTCCACCATGACCCGGAGTTCTTGGTCCGAAAAGCGTGGGTGCCTTTGGGGTGCCATGGGGTGGTGTGGGTGAGGTGTGGGGTGGTGTATGTGATGAGGAGTATGTTGGTGTGTGGTCCTTTGTGCTACTATGTGGTGTGTGTGATGGTGTAGTGTGCCTCAGTGTGTCTTGCTAGGGATTGTCTGCTGTGTCTCTCTCTCCTTCTCTCAGTAATTCTGGTCGCAGGGGTTTGTGGGTGATGTGGGTGTGTGTTTTATAGTTGGTTGATTGTGTGGGAGTGGTGTGTGTATGTGTATCAGGTGTGTGTATTTCAAATTGTCCAATGTGGCTGTGTTTTGGTGATGTGTGTGTATTCTGACCGCGGCGGTGTGTAGCGCCAATGGAATACCGCGTTTGAATGACCGCCGTGTGGATTCGTGGGTCGTAATGGCATGGGCGTATTTCTGTTGGCGTGACGGTGGAGGTTTGGTCATCTCCAGTTTATCGCTGCCCGCCGATGTGGCGGGCTGCAGTGGAGGACGGATTTTTGGAGGTTTGGCCGTTGTGGGTCAGAATGACCGTGGCGGTTGACCGCGGCCGCGGCGGTGTTATGGCGGTTTTATGACCGGCGGTAAGGGCATTTTACCGCCGAGGTCAGAATCACCCCCCATGTCTTCCTAAATAGGAAAGCACATGTTTGCCTTTGCGGGGATTGTTGAGACCGCAAATGTTCCATGTCAGGCAAGTGCTCCTTACCCATCTCACCCAGCAGAGTCATCAAAAGGGTAGATGTAGAAGTGGATTTGAGTGTGAAGGCGTATGGATGCTACTTACCAAACAGGCATCGGCAAACAGCAAATAGGCACACTAAAATTATACAAATGAACGTTCTCCTCCTCCCACCCACACCAGGTAAAAAGACATTTGGTGAATCCCAATCATAAACAAAACAACAACAAAAAACCCAAGAATCTGTGTTGTGGTTGCAGAATTAGGAAGGTTCGTCCACACCAGTTGGGCTCTCTACTTTGGAAGTTATTCCCAAATAAGGGCAGAGATAGGCTTCTGACCCTACCTGAGGAAGTGGCTGAGTCCTAACCCCATATGAAAGCCGCCCTCATTGAAGGGTTTGGACTCAGCACAGAGGAGTACACAGTCAAGTTTAGGGACATCCTAAAAGGCCAACACCAGACTTTTCTGGACTTTGTAGACTTCTCAGTCAAAGCACTAGAGGGTTGGATAAAGGGCAATAAAGTTGACAATTATGATGGACTATTTAATCTTTTGATGAAAGAGCATATCCTGACTATTTGTTATACACAGAAATTGCAACAGCATCTGGTAGATTCTGAGTTTTCTTCTTCCAGAGAGCTGGGAATGATAGCTGCCAAGTGAGTTAGGTCCAGGGTAACTCACACCAACTCCCAAGGTGGAGGTGACTCCAAGAAGGGTGCACAACTCTCTCAACAGGGGAAGGGGAATAGCACTGACAAGGGTAAACAGACAGAGTCCTTACCAGGCCCCCAAAAGAGCTCGGGGGTGGAGACTCTTCCCAGACCAAAGGAATGGGGTATGAGGGTAAGAACTGAGATCCCAAGAAGGCTGGGACATGCTTTGACTGTGGTCAGCCAAGAGAGATGATTCAGTTTGCACCAAGAAGTCCCCCATTGAGGGGCAGCGAAAAGTATAAATCAGGGCCTAGGTTTCCACGTCCAAAAAATGACTAGCTCCATAACTTTGGCTCTAGACGGGTCTTGCGCTAAAGTATAAATATGGAGTTGGTTTTGCACCGAATTTGCGTGAAGAAAATGAATATGCCCATACAAGTATAAATATTCCCATATATAACGTACATTTTTTTTACGCTAGCCTACCTTTTACACTGGCTTGCACCATTCCATAAATATGGTGCCCGGCTGATGCTCATAAATGGTGAAAGCCGGTGCTAAACTTTTTGGTGCAAAACTGCATTAGTGCAGTTTTGCACCAAAAAGTATAAATCAGGGCCCTACTTTGTGTCAATGAGATGCAAAGTAGGCATTCCAGTGCAAAAAATGACTCTATTGCCTTAGCGCCATATTTATCCCCCATGCTAAAATCATGCACAGGGAGGAGGGGTCAAATAATGGTGCAAAACTTGCTTTGCACCATTATTTAACGTCTGGGTCAGGGCATGCATTGGGGGACCTGTGGGCCTATTTCCATGGTGGAACACCATGGAATAAGCTCACAGGTGCCTGCCCCAGGGACACCCCCACCCACACCAGAGGGACAGCGGAGGATGGGGGACCCCATCCCAGGTAAGTATTTTTTTAAAGTGCCATTGGGGGCCCTGAAATTGCCCCCCCTACATGTCACTGGGTACAATGGCCATGCCCAGGGGACCCTGGTCCCCTGTGCTGGCCATTGGGGTGGTGGGCATGACTCCTGTCTTTTCTAAGACAGCGGTCATGTGATATAGATGGTTGTGCGTCCGAAAAAGACTCTAGGCAGGTTAGAGTCATTTTTTTTTTTACTCTAACCTGCCTAACTTCATTTTTTGGTGCAAAACCCCTTTCTTCCATACTGCCAGCCCCACCCGGCTAACGTCACTTTTTTTTTACGGTAGCCTACCCTTTGCACCGGCTTGCACCATTCCATAAATATGGTGCCCGGCTGGTGCTCAGAAATGGTGCAAGCCGGTGCTAAACATTTTGGTGCAAAACATCGCCGTATAAATCAGGGCCTTAGTGTAGCCTACTCAGATGACATAGCTGTTTTTAGCTCCATCTGAGAGGATCACCTGGTCCACCTCAGAGAAGTTTTACAGGCCCTGCAGCAGGCACTAAGGATTGGAACAGTGTTGTCAGAGACCAACAATGAAGGTCAGGATCAGCCAGTAACTTTTATTAGCAGGAGGCTCCTTCCCAGAAAGCAGCATTGGAGTGCCATTGAGCGGGAAGCCTTTACTGTGGTTTGGTCCCTGCAGAAACTGATACCATACTTGTTGGGACTCACGTGAAGGTTCAAACCGACTACATGACATAGCTATGACATTCAACCCATGCAAGTGATAGGAAAGAAGCGTGATTGTTCCATCACTAGGTAGGTTAATCAGTCAAGACACTAGTAAGTAAACAAGCACACTGCCAAGGGATACTAGAATTAGAACCTTCAGCCTACTGAGTAATGGTATAATACCTTGACCATTAGGCCAGTAGAAACTTTGAACTGCTCTACCTTCAAACGTAAGTATAACATTCATATGAAACATCTTGCTAGTCTGACTCCTTGAAGTCATTGTATAGAGAGACCAGTGCAATAACAATCTCTCTCTCTCTTCCATCCCATTGTGGGATGGAAGCGAGAGAGAGAGAGAGAGAGAGAGACAGAAAGTGAGAGATCGAGAAAGAGGGAGAGAAATTAAGAGATTGACAGAGAGAAGTAGAGGGAGGGAGACACGTTTTTTAGGCTGTAAGGAATGATATAAGTAGAATGAGATATTTTAGGTCGAATTAAGAAAAGTGTATTTGTTATTTAAAACAAGTGTGATGACCTTTCAGTATGAACCTTAATCTTTTGAATTGTAAAAGAAATTATAAACAGACACTCCTAAACTAGGATCCTCAATTTTCAGTGTGAGGGTCTGTATCTTTAACCATTAGGTCACAGCTGGCTCCTTACAGTGATTCTTCCAGACATCCCTATGACATTCAACCCATGCATGTGCTCGGAAAGAAGAATGAATGTTCCTTCGCTAGGTAGGTTAATCAGTCAAAACACTAGTAAATAAACAAACACTATGCTAAGCAATACTAGGATTTGAACCTTCAGCCTACTGAGTAAAGGTACAATACCTTGCCCATTAGGCCAGTAGTGACTAAGGCCCTCATTGTAAGATTGGCGGCAAATGCCGCCTACCGCCACGGCGACGGCCGCAAACATGCCGTCGCCGTGGCTACCGACCGTTCATGGCATTATGACCGTAGCAGGAATTCTGCCAGAAGACTTGCGGAATTCCGGCTACGGTCATGGCAGCAGATGGCAGTAAGGTGGGGCTGCTGCCAGCAGCAGAGCCACGTAAGCAAAACACTGCCTACCGTATCATGTTCCATGATACGGTCTGGCGGTGTTTTGTTTGCGAACGCTGCTGTTGGCAGCAGAGCCACGTCCCGTCTCCTGCCGGAGGACCACCTGCAAGCAGGTAAGTCGGGTTCTCCAACAGGAGAGGGGGGGTGGGAGGGTTGTGCGCGTGTGTGGGGGTGTGTGTGACTGTGTTTGAATGCGTGCATGTGTGTGTAATGCGTGTGTGCATGAGTGGGTGTGTGTACGTGCATGTTGTATCGTGTGATTGCGTGTGTGCCTGGATGTATGTTCGTGAGTGTTGCTGTGAGTGTGTATGAATGTATGCATGCGTGGGTGAATGTGTGTATGCGTGTGTGTATGGGTGTGTATGTATGTGCGTGTATGTGTGTATATGTGGGGGGGTTGGGAGGGGGAGGGTGGGGAAGAACTCTGGGGAGGGGAAGGGGGATGGGAGAGACCCCTATCAATGCCAGGGAAGGAGTTCCCTGGCACTGATAGTGCCTACCGCCATGGTTTCCATGGTCGTACAGAAACCACGGAAACCATGGCGGTAGGCGGGGTCAAAATGCCATGGGTGGCCTAGTGATGGCTGGCGTGCTGGAGACTATAGTCTCCAGCCTGGCGGTCAGTACCACTGTGGCGGTCGGTGTGTTAACTTGCCGGTTTGGCCAATGTCATAATAGTGGCGGTATGTACTGCCAGAGAGAGAGAGAAAATTATAGATTAAGAGAGAGGGAGGAAAATTAAGAGAAAGAGATTGAAAGAGAAAGGTAGAGGGAGACGAAAGGAGAGATGTTTTTAGGCTTTGAGGAATGATTTACGTAGAATGTTCTTATTTTAAGACAAATTTAAAAGAAGAGTGTATTTGTCATTTAAAACAAGTGAGATGGCCTTTGAGTAAGAACCTTAGTATTTTTAATTTTAAAAGGAACTAAAAACAGATGCAACTATGGAAAAACCTAGACTAGAACCTTCAACTTTAGTGGAAAGATCTGTGATATCAACCATTAGGCCAGACATCCCTATGACATCAAAACCATGCATGTGATAGGAAAGAAGTGTTAGTGTTCCATCACTGTGAAGGTTAGTCAGGCTAACCTAGTTTTGCCTGAGGTATGATGTAGCCTAGAAGTGGTAGTGCCCAGGGCCCCTGCTAACCAGGTTCCCTGGTCCAGAGCTCTTTCCCTAAACTGCTGTGATACATTAGCACAATTGGCATAAGCTTTAGCTGCCATTATAAGCCCCTAGTAAATGGTACCTAAGTACCCAGGGCATGATGTACTAAGGGTAGGCCCCTGAGGAAAGCAGCATTGATTGTGCCACCCTCTAGGGCAATGCACCCAGATGCACCCAGTCAAACCATTGTAGGTTGAATGCTCAGGTGCAACCCAAAAGCCCAAACTCGACATGACCCACTGCCTGTCCACAATCCACTGCATGTACTATGGGTAGGACACCCCTCTGGCAGGCCCTCCGGCCCTAAGGCAGGGTGACTCATACTTCATGTGAGGGCATAGCTGCATGAGCAATATGCCTCACTATGTCCTTGCGAATCCTGGGACATAGTGAGTGAACAGAGCAGCCATTTTAATACATGTGCTGTTCACTGGTCAATACAAATTTCACAGCTACATGATGGCCACTGTGAACCCTGGGTTGTTTGGTATCAAACAACTCAGAATGATAAATCCAAACTGGTACCAGTGTTGGATTTATTAAAACAATTACCCAAGGGTCTCCTTAGAGGTGCCCCCTGCAAAAGCTAACTACCCTGGCATAGTTGCTGACTGGTCCTATCCAGCCTGCCACTTCCAGACGCAATTATGTACCCCTGGGGTGAGGGTGTCAGCCCTCTGGGATACAAGACAAAGCCCTTTCTGGGTGTAGGTGCTAACACCCCCTCCCTTAGGAATGTGCACTGTCCTTTTGGTGAGCTTCAAAGGGCTTACCGCCTTTGAAACTTGACTTCCAATCCTGCTGCTAGCAGCAGAGGACCGCCCTGTTGCAAACCCCCCACTTTTGGTGGGGGCAACGGCAGAAAATTCAAACCTAGGACAGAAGGAGTGGCCCTACCTAGCATGCACCACCCCTAAGGTGTTGCATGCGAGGTGAACTCTCCATTTAATTTTCCTCCATCTTGGTTGGAAAGAAAATAGCCAATCAGGAGTCCTCTATCCACTTGAAGTGGTCACTTAGTGGGTGTAGCCACCCTAATGTAGATGACCCATTGGTCACAACCAGGTTCGCCTAAAACTACCACTAAATACAGTATTTAGTGACTAACTCTAGACCAAGAACTCTGATTCCATTGACAAAAGAAGACCAGCAATAAGAGGATCCAAAGGCATGTGAACTGAAAAGGTGCCAAACCCTGTCTGCTGCACCCAGGACCCAACAATTGCCACTGTGGAGCTGCTGGACAACTGGACAACTCTGAAAAAACCTAGAGGACCTCCAGGCTTCACAAATTGCCAGAGAACTCCCTCCAGAGTGGAGGTACCACTTTAAAACCACAAGAAACCATCAACGCAATGATGGCCATTTCACTGACCAGCTACTAACTTCTGAACCAGATGCTGCAGCTGGACCAATCTGCATCCTGATGACCATGAGGACAAACCCTACCAGTGTGCTAAGTTTGGAGGTACTGTGACCTCCAATGGCCAAACCATGCCAATATACAGGGCATTAGTCAGCCCACACTGGACATTAAGAAGGACCGTCTGGGGCTGAAAAAAGACCAGGAGGAAGCCACAGTTGAGGGACTTCAGAAACAACCTAGTCCTCCCACCTGAGTGTCCCATTTGTCCTGCAAACGACCCTTGATCCAGCCTATCTGACGGCATCTTTGCGCACAGCTCTTGGCTCACTGATTCGCTCTGCACCTGATCACCCTGTGCCCTGCACCAAAGAACCTGCTGTGCTGTAAGGGTCTCCCACCACTTGCAACTTCGACACTCCAAAGGGACCCCAGGATTCACATTTAAAGTTACCTGTGCAGTGCTTTTCCAAGTGGTCCCTCGCAGTGGCCTTGCACCAGCTCCAGAGACTTTTTCCCGCTGCTCCTGCCAGAACCGGTGGCCACCCAAACTTCTCCAGCTGGCACAGCGTGCCCACCAATGACCTCAACCAACCTGCAAAAGAAGAACTTGGTAAACCAACTGTGTGATATTCTGTGTATTTTTAAAGGTTATCCTCCATTGATTCCAATGGTGCATAATTACGCACAGAAAGACTATTTTTATTAAACTTTGAAAATTCATATCTCAAACAGTACTTAACAAATTCTGTTGATCTTGGTTTTAAATTTGATATACCAATCTGAAGCATTTTTATAAATTGGTCTCGAGTTATTCCTTTGAGCATGTCAATTGCAAGATTGAAGCTGTGAGTATTGCAAATGCTTTGCACTTTCCCAGGATTTGCCTAACTGCTTGACCAAGCTACCATAAAAATTAGAGCTTTAGGTGGTCTAGTTTTTACCCCTGTAAACTAAGTGTGATTGCCTGAAATCCGTGCACAGAGTGCTTGGCTTTGCAAGCTACATGGAGAGCCAGCCTCCTACATTTGGTGGCAGAGGTGGGATATAGACTGTGCATTTGCAGATATCACTTTGTCAACTTTGTGAGCACATGGCTAACTCTTTAAATTGTCTTTAGAATAATTGGTTTTCAATTGGCAACAATTTCTTTACAAATTTTTAAAGTAATTGATAGGGCCCTGGTTAGGTCCCTATAGCAATAACAAAAGTTTAAAATGTCTTTACAAATGTTTAAAAAGGTCCCAACTTTATTAAAGTAAACATGTCTGATGCAGAGACCCGAAACCAGGCGCTCATCCTGGAACCTTATGAAGCATGACCAATTAATGAGGCTCTGCAGACTGTATCAAATTCAAACAGGGAAAAGCCCCACTGCAGAGAAACTTAGGTTTCTAGTGGCCCAGCACGAAAGAGATAATCACCCAGATGAATGAGATGATGATGATAATGCATCTGTGGTGGATGAAGAAGCTGTGGACAATGTAGGTGAGGGTAGCTCCTCTCACTTCAGCACTAGTGCATCCCCAGAAACAGACCTGGACATTGCCAGGCTGACCAAAACACTGGCCTTAGAGAGTCAGCTTTTGGAGATTGAGAAACAAAGGAAACAGTTGGGCCTAGGACCCATCTCTGGTGGCAGCATACAAGTTGTGAGGGACGAATCCTTCAACATCAAACTCCCAAAAGGAGTTGTCCCTTCCTTCACTGAAGGAGATGATATAGTTGTTAGAAATGGAGTTTTTGGTTGGCTAGAGTATGCTCATAATTCAGGCAGAACCCACCAATCTAGTCAGGGGAAGGGAGTTACACACCCAAGATAACCCCTGTTCACCCCCTTGGTAGCTTGGCATGAGCAGTCAGGCTTATTCCAGAGGCAATGTCTAAAGCGATTGCACAACACACACAACACCCGTGACGCAATAAATACACCACAAAGGAAACACAACAAGTTAAATAAAAATAAACTGTATTGCATAAAAACATCATTAGACCAAACACAACATGTATTAGTAATACCTTGCTACACAAGAAGAACATTACACCGGTTACTGGTACTCTGTGAAAATAAGCAGTAGGTAGGTAAACACATAGGTTACTAGTGATACCCTGCAACACCAGTAGTATTCAGGTTGTCATTATTACCAAAAATGTAGATGTCATAGAAAACGCATTATCATGAGTGCCAGGATTTCCCTCCGGTTGCACATATCATGGACACATTCCTATATGGCATACATCAGAATAAACATACTAGACGTCATAAAAAAAGCACTTGCGCTTATATTATCCATTGAGTGGTAATTAGACTCAAGACTCGTTTGTACAGGAGTTCCTGTGCTCCTTTTACATTAGGCTGGCACCAACATGAAGTGGGGGAAAAGGAGGATCAACCTGGCCGGAATCAGCGGGGCAACCTCACTGGGCCGGTCCTATTGCATGAGATCTTCTCTCTGGCAAAGGTGGGCCGGGCTCCCCTGCAATGGATACGGGGCCTACATCGAGGTTCTGTCCCCCACCGTGATGGGTTGCAATCCTAATGGGGGGGACTGCTGCCCGCAACAGCTGGGAGGCCGCTCGGGGTTTCCCCCTCCACATAGGACAAAACTCTAGGCAGCCACTCACTCCCACGTGGGAACGCCATCACCACTGCGGCTCTCTCTACAGCTGTGACTGCCTCCCGGACCCTTGCCCTTTCCTCAGGGAGGTAGCCCGTCTCAGTGGGGGATCTTTCCAGCAGCAGCGCGGCGGCTCCGATATACGGTAGCAGCATCTCCACACTCGCCTGGGTCCCGAAGGAAGGGACTGCGAGAGCCCCAGGGGCACTGCACGAAGCATGCTTGTTTGGAACTAAACAATGTCGAGCTCTCTTCACGCACAGATGAAAATGAAGCGAGGAGCACTCAACTCACACTCCGAGGCCCCTCAAGGGCTCTCCCGAACCAGTGAGGCACAGAGCACTCTTCAGGTGCTGTTAAGGGGCATAGCTATAAACTGTAGCAGGCAGGCTAACACACACAAGCAAGGGGGCTGGGGTGGTGGTTCCTCCTGGTAATTAGACAATACCATTTACTCATTTGTTAGGGCATTTCCAATGCAATCCTATGAGAAAGTAGTGCGGAACCAAATAGACTGTTTGTCACTACCAGGACATGTCACACAACCAGGCACACGTCCTGCCTTTTACTCACACAGCAACCTGCCCATAGGGCTAGCTAGGGCCTAGGGGTGACTTATATGTAGTAAAAGGGGAGGTGCAGGCCTGGCAAGTGAATTTAGATACAAGGTTCGGTTGCATTAAACTGCACATTCAAGCCCTGCGGTAGCAGGCCTGAGACAGGTTTGGGTATAGGGATACCACTGTACAAGGGACTTATGGGCAAATTAAATGTGCCAATCAGAGGTAAGCCAATCATACCAAGTTTAGAAAGGAGAGCACATGCACGTTAGCACTGATCAGCAGTTGTAAAGTGCCCAGAGTCCTAAAGTCAACAAAAAGGGTCAGACAAGTAGGAGGAGGAAGGCGAAACGTTCGGAAATGACCCTGTAAAAAGGACCAGGTCCAACAATAGTCAAATGTTTTTCTGCCTTAGAAAGAGTCTGTATTGGGTGGGAAATTGAGAAAAAGCATTGGGGCACACTGTTGTGGGAATTATTCTCAGGAACGTGCAGGGATAGGCTCCTGACACTGAATGAGTCAGTTTCTAAATCCAATGACCTCATGAAGGGTTCTCAGATTGAGGGCTTTGGATTTACAACTGAAGAGTACCATATAAAGTTCAGAAAGGGTTGAAAACTCCAGAGCTAAACTTTGGTAGACTTTGTGGACTATTCAGTAAAAATGCTGGGTGGTTGGCTAGCTGGGAACAAGGTGCAAGATTATGGGCTGTACAAACTATTCATGAAAGAGCAGCTGCTAAGTAATTGTTTCAATGATGGTCCACTTTCCCCTCAAGAGTTGGGGAAGATGGCAGACCATTGGGTCAAAACAAGGGTAACCAAAACTACCACTGGTGGAGGAGAAGAAAAGAAAGAGGCCAACCTCCCACCAAGGGAAAGATGGGAGCCAAAACAAAAATAACAGGGTCTTCTCAAGGCCCCCAAAAACCTTCACAGAAGGGTGTGCCCACAGACTCCTCACAGTCTAGGAGTGGGTACAAAGGAAGGAACTTTGATCCCAACAAGGCTTGGTGCCATGACGGCAAAGCTAAAGGGCACCAAACTTGAGGCTCTAGCTGTAAAAACAAAAAGAATGCCAATAGTCAACCTGCAGTAAATGCAGTTGCCAATCTACAGATGGGATCAGAGGTGTGGCTTGACCATGTCAGTGATCCCATAGAGGCAACATTAGTCACTGAGGGTGGAGTAGAATTATCCTGTGCTGCCTGGCCAAGTAACATGATCAATGATCAATGGGGAGAAAGTGGAGGCACTGAGGGGCACAGGGGCTAGTGTTACCTGGTCTACTCAAATCAGTACCTGGTAGGGAAGTCTTATCCTGCCACCACTGCTGACAATGAGGCAAAGTATGATCCCGTGGCTATGGTAATATTTGACTAGGGGAGTAGTAGAGCAAAATGAAGTGGTCGTGTCCTCATCAATCCCAGTAGACTGCCTGCTTGGAAATGACCTGGAGCATTCCCACTGGGCTGAATTAGAACTGAAGACCCATTCAGCAAAGCCGCTTGGAATCCCAGAATGGGCATGTGTCAAGAATAGGGCACAGTGCAAACTTCAGAGAGAAAAAAGAGAGTTGGATCCTGACAGTGGACCAGCCTCCCAAGAAAAAGGGCAAGAAGTCTGGGGAACCGGATTCACAATAGATCCAAGATCAGAACCCCTCTTCCCTAGGAAAAGGACCCACCCTTCCTGGAGGGAACTGAGCCTACAGAGCTTGGGCCTTACCACCCAGAGCTCTTGGGCCCAGGGTGACCCTCCAGGGAAGATTTGTGCCAAGGGCAGAGAACATGCCCTACTCTTAATGGCCTGAGGCAGCAAGTTCCATAGGAAGAGCTACGAAATGTCAGTGGTACTCACAGAGTTTATTGGGAGGAGGACAATGAGGCCAGAGACCTCAAGCCTGGTGCATCCAGGAGGGTGGTAGTACCCCAACAGTTCTCCTCACTGTAGCCCTTGACATTCCCCTAGCTGGGCATCTGGCCCAAAACAAAACTTGGATAAGTTTGGTTAACCACTTCTACTGGCCAGGGATGTCACAAAAAGTGAAAGACTTTTGTCAGCCCTGCACTGTCTGACAAGCCAGTAGTAAGCCAGAAAGACACTTGAAGGCCCGTTAATGCCATTACATATGTCTTTAGGGTCCCTTTGAGAGGGTAGAGGTGACAATTGTTGGGCCCCTGGATCCCCAAACAGCATCAGGACACAGATACATACTACTGGTAGTGGATCATGCCCCTAGATATCCTGAGGCTATATCCCTTAGGGCCATTACTGCCCCTGCAGTTGCCAAGGCCCTCCTGAGTATTTGTACCAGAGTAGGATTCCCTAAGGAAGAAGTATCAGACAGAGGTTCCAACTTCATGTCTGCATGCTTAAATGTGTAAGGAATGTGGTGTGACTTATAAGTTCACCACACCATACCATACTCAGACAAATGGGTTGGTTAAAAGATTTAACAAGAACTTAAAAGGCATGATTGGAGGACTCCCTGAAAAACTCAGAAGGAGATGGGATATCTTACTTCAATGTCTGCTTTTTGCCTACAGGGAAGTACCAGAAAAGAGAGTAGGTCCATTTGAACTTTTGTTTGGGCATCCTGATAAGGACCACTAAGTTTTGTTAGGAAAGGCTGTGAGAAGCCTCTCAAAGAGCCCAAACAAGACATTGTGGACTATGTACTAGGCCTGCGTTCAAGGATGGCAGAGTACCTGGAAAAATCCAGCCAAAATCTTAAGGCCAGCCGGGAGCTGTAAACGCTCCGATATGACCAGAAAGCTGCAATGGTTGAGTTCAAACCAGGGCAATAGGTTTGGGTGTGTGAGTCTGTTGCTCCAAGGGCCCTCCAAGGCAAATGGTCTGGGCCCTATCCATTGTTGAAAGAAGGGGGAGGTAACCTATTTAGTTGACATAGGCAGCTGCAAAAACCTCAAAAGTATTATCCATATCAACCACCTAACATCCTACTATGACAGAGCTGATGTGACCATACTCATAGTTACAGATGAGAGACAGGTGGCTGAGAGTGAACCTCTCCCTGAACTCCTCTCCAGCAACCCCCAAAGTGGTTCTGTGGATGGAGTGGTCTTGTCAGACACCCTCACAGAACAACAGCAGACTGATTTACAGACAAGTCCTTAACCAGTATGCTGAGCTATTCTGTCTGACCCCTGGAAAGACAAACTGGTGTACCCATGATGTGGACACTGGTGACAGCTTGCCTATCAAAAACAAAATCTGCAGGCAATCAGATAAAATGCCAGGGAAATCTTCCAAGTAGACGTTAAGAAGATGGTGGAGTATGGTGTCATTGAAACCCCAGGAGTCTTAGGGGCATATTTATACTTGCTTTGCGCTGAAATAGCGTCATTTTTTTAATGTTAATTCAGCGCTAACCGTCTAGCGTCAAAACTTTGGTGTTAACATGATTTTTCAGATGCGTGAAACCTCCTTGCATCAATGAGATACAAGGTAGGCGTCCCTGTCCAAAATATTACTCAAACACGTAGCCCCGACAAAAATGGTGCACGGGTGGGAGGCTGACCTAAAAAATGGCGTTAACTCCAATTTGTGCCAAAATAGAACGCCTGGGTCAGGGCAGGCATGAAAATGAGGAAAACACACTACTACTACTAAAGGAGAACACACAGAAGCAACATTACAACCCACAGGAGAAGATGGAGGTAATACTGATACAGCTTGCTAGACGGCAAAGAGGACAGGAACAACTCCTGCACACACCACCACGACAACACTGCCCACAAAGGCGACACAGAAGGCAGGAGAGGGTCTTCAAAACCAGGACAACCTTCCCTGGCCTCAGGGACCTGGACATTATTAGGACCTGCATACTCAACCGGCAAGCCATACTACACCTGCTGCACTACGTTGAGCCACAAACTGCAGCCAGCCTGCAGACCCCACACAACATATTACCTATGAGAAAGCTGCTTGCTGTCCTGCACATGCTGGGAAGTGGCTCATTCCAAAGAACAGGTGCCCTGGTTGCTGGTGTCTCACAGCCGTCATTCTCTGCATTCCTGCCAAAGGTGTTAGATGCCATAATCTGCCTGCCACCCTGCCACATCAGCTTCCCCAATACTCAGCAAAAACAGCAGGAGAACAAACAGGGGTTCTATAAAATCCATGGCTTTCCGCATGTGCTAGGTGCAATTGACTGCACCCATGTGCAGCTCGTACCACCTGCAGCAACAGATCTCTTATACCGGAATAGCAAGCACACGCATTCCATTAATGTGCAGGCCATGGTGGACCACCGCAGAATATTCATAAACATTTTGGCCAAGTATCCTGGGAGTGTCCATGACGCCTTCATATTCCAGCACAGCAGGATCATTGAACAATTCCAGGATAGACAACTGGGAAATGGGCTACTTGTGGGTAAGTCAACAAATCTAGTAATGTACACACAACAAACCAACCCTGTCGGACACACAAGACATACACCACTACAGTAACATATGGCCAGGGTAACACACATGTGCAGGTGATAACACATATGCACCGTGCTGCAGTACAGCACAATCAGTACACAACACTAATACATACACCCACATGTATATAACACACCCACAACTTGACAGGCACACCACGGGAAGGACAGGAGCAGACAACAGCAGAACTACACAGACCACTACAAGTGCCCTCAGGTTGCCCACTATGTACACATCACACACACTACATCAAAGAAAGAATAGCACAGAAATGTCAAAGGCATACACCATGCCCATGTCATGTGACTTCCACATAGGCACAGATGCCTCAAGCCATGCCATCAAATCACTGCCAGAACAAATATCAAACACCACACAACTTGCACCTATAACAACTGCATCTCATCAACACATACCTAACTTACCTATAGTGTACCGAGACATCTGCCTGATGCATTGACTCACACACATAGGTATTACAAGATCAATGCCCATCACATACCATGTGTCAGAAGTGGTGCCACACCTAGGGGCATATTTATACTTTGTTTGTGCCAAATTTGCATTGAAAATTTTGATGCAAATTCAGCGCAAACATAACACCATATTTATACTATGATGCCTGACCCCGCGAATGTCAAAATTCCTCCATGTGCGTCATTTTCTGGATGCGGGAAACCACCTTGCATTAATGACATGCAAGGTAGGCGCTCCCATCCAAAAAATGACTTTAAGGCCTGTGTGCCTTATTTATACTCCTTCATTTTGGTGCCCAGGAGGGGGCGGGCCTTTAAAAATGGCCTGATGTGTGCCGTTTTTTAACGCCTGGGTGAAGGCAGGCGTTAAGGGACCTGTGGGCTCATTTCCATGGTCTCTGACCATGGAAGCAGTCCACAGTTGCCCTTCCCTGCCCCCAGAGACACCCCCTGCCACCCCCACCCACCCCTGGAGAACACCCATGGAACCCATCCCAGGTAAGTACAGGTAAGTTGAGGTAAGTTTATTTTTTAATTTTTTATTTGGCATAGGGGGGCCTCACTTGGGCCACTGTGCCACTGTGCCCAATGGCCATGCCCAGGGGACAGAAGTCCCCTGGGCATGGCCATTGGGCAGGGGGCATGACTTCTGTCTTTGCTAAGGAAGGAGTCATTTCAATGCGGGTTGTGCATCAAAAAATGGTGCTAGTCCGGTTAGAACCATGATTTTTGACTCTAACCTGACTTGCACCATTTTTCGACACACAACCCCCATTCTTCC
This sequence comes from Pleurodeles waltl, assembly GCF_031143425.1. NCBI lineage: Eukaryota > Metazoa > Chordata > Amphibia > Caudata > Salamandridae > Pleurodeles > Pleurodeles waltl. Next base: position 413,199,465 of record NC_090437.1, on the reverse strand, counting down.
CTATGCCGGCGCTGCGCGGTTAGAGTCATTTTCTTTTACTCTAACCAGGCTGCAGCGCCGGCTAACATCAATCAATAATAAAGGCGCCCATCTGGCGCGTTGGAATGGCGTTAGCCGGCGGTAAAATGTTTGACGCAAACCAGTGCTAGTGCTGGTTTGCGTCAAAAGTATAAATATTGGCCCTTTTGCTGTAGTGCAACCTCACATGCAACACTCACTGACTCATAACATCATCATGTCTGTACCAGATACAATAAATTGCCTAATGGGGGCAGAGGCACAGTCAGACAGTGCAGATCATGGATGTCATAGTGGGACCCAGTAGAAGAAAAGAGGACATCACTGACCTCACATGCACTATGCCAAGGACACATTTGCCAAGTAGATGAGCTCCATCCCAGAGCTTGCACTGTGCATATGTCAACAGAATAAATGCATAATCATGTTTAGGAAGATAGGAGAGACACTACTAGTTATGTTGATCATCCTGTGTGACAATGGGATACACACCCTTGGACACCTCATGGTTGCCACAAACATTAGCTGCCACTCAGGAACACCAAGGGAACAATGTAAAAGCCCACAGTTTCATATTCGTGGCCTGCACTGTATGTGCATCTTGGCAGATGACCCTTTCATAATGACTTAAAGCCACATTGTAAATTGACCACCCTCCCATGCTGTAGGTAACGTGGAAGGGGTGTACAATGTTTTTCACTGCAGGTCTGTCACCACAAGATACATAGCATGATGATGCAGACTCACATGTAGCTGTCCCCCAAAGCCTGAGGAAGTGCCAAACAACAAATACCTCCTCAGGGGTGCTGTATGCAGGTTGCAAAAAGGAAGTAGACTGTGCTAAGAACTCAGATGAATGTGGCACAAATGCATGGTGCACGCTGCTGCACATACAGAAAGAGCCAATTGGCCATCCAAAAAGTATACGTACAGGGCTGTGTACCATCCTGCACAGATACACCCACCTCCACAAGGCAGCTAGCCAAGTACCCTGGTGCAGGGTAGGTAGTGTTGGTGCATGGCTGCACATGAGCAACTGGCGCAGGGGACAACAAAGGTTTGCCAAGTAACATGTCACACATGGGGCATTCTTTCATAGTTGAAATGTTGCAGGACAGTGCAGGCAATTTTAGAGACATTTAGTGCATTATCACTAACCAATTTCAAAGGCCCATAGTGTCACACCTCATCTTCAATGACACATGTCAAAAGGGATGGAATGTCCAGGCTCTGTAGTGCTACCATGTTGCCACCACATCTGACCACATTGTGTTGTGAGGATGTGTCATGTCCCCTCAAGTGATAGCACACTGATACAAAGGTGCACTACACAACATATGGTACATACATAATGACTATCAGTGTGGAATCCAAATAATATGTTCCATGTCCTTGAGCCAAACACAAGATTGTCATGTCCAACAACCTAGTGCTGAAGAAACATTACACAAGGATAAGAACTCACATAAAACCATAAATACAAATGAGCCACAACCAGCTCTTAATATCAACTGCCATGCTGCATGACATACCTGTTGCAAGCCCTAATAAACAAATTACTCCTTTAGGCCCATATTTATACTTTTTGACGCAAAACTGCGCCAACGCAGTTTTGCGTCAAAAAAATTTGCGCCGGCTAACGCCATTCTGAAGCACCATGCGGGCGCCGTATTTATTGAATGACGTTAGCCGGCGTTAGCCGCCGGCGCTGTCTGGTGTGCGTTAAAAAAAAACACGTACACCAGGCAGCGCCGGCGTAGGGGGAAAATGGCGTATGGGCGTCCAGAAATGGTGCAAGTCAGGCTGAGGCAAAAAATTCGCCACAACCCGATTTGCGCCATTTTTTTACGACACCCATCCCCCATAGAAATGACTCCTGTCTTAGCAAAGACAGGAGTCATGCCCCCTTGCCCAATGGCCATGCCCAGGGGACTTCTGTCCCCTGGGCATGGTCATTGGGCATAGTGGCATGTAGGGGGGCACAAATCAGGCCCCCCTATGCCACAAAAAAAAAATATATATACTTACCTGGACTTACCTTGATGTCCCTGGGGTGGGTCCCTCCAACCTTGGGTGTCCTCCTGGGGTGGGCAAGGGTGGCAGGGGGTGTCCCTGGGGGCTTGGGAGGGCACCTCTGGGCTCATTCTGAGCCCACAGGTCCCTGAACGCCTGCCCTGACCCAGGCGCTAAAATCCGGCGCAAATGCGGGTTTTTTAGACCCGCCCACTCCCGGGCGTCATTTTTGCCCGGGAGTATAAATACGACGCATATGCATCGCAGTCATTTTTTAAGACGGGAACGCCTACCTTGCACATCATTAACGCAAGGAAGGTGTTCACGCAAAAAAATGACGCTAACTCCATGAACTTTGGCGCTAGACGCGTCTAACGCCAAAGTATAAATATGGAGTTAGTTTTGCGTCGAATTTGCGTAGAAAAAAACGACGCAAATTCAGCGCAAACGGAGTATAAATATGCCCCTTAATCTTTTGCAGCAGATCAGGGTTATGGCATATTGCCATGGATAGTGACCCAATTTCCCAACCCAAGCACAGCAGCAGAGCGTGCATATAATGAGGTATATCAGAGGTCACAGACTATTGTGGAGAAAACATTTGGCATCCTGAAGTCCAGATTCAGGTGCCTGGACATCACAGGAAGCAGCCTCCTATATGCCCTACACATCATCTGCGAGATAATCATGACATGTGCCATCCTGCACAACATATGTGTGCGTATGAACGCCCCTTTATATGAGCAGGTAGATGACCTGCCTGATGAAGAGGAGGAGGATGGTGGAGAAGAAAATTAGGGGGACAGCGCAACACAGCTGCTGGGATACGCCGCAAACTGCACATTGTTCATAACTTCTTCACTCAATAATCATATACCTCACCTTGTAGATTTTGTCAGTAAACACCTCATTTATTCACACAATCTGGCTTTGGTGTCTTCAATCACTTAAACATATACCTTAGGAGCATGTCACATACACTAATCTGAAGAGCGCTGTAACAACATCACATGTCAAGTGTAAGAGCGAACTGCTACCAGCACACACATCACAATTAGCCTCATCACTTGAATATGACAACTGAAGGACACAGTCTATAGACCACAACATATTAATAACATCCACGTTGCCAACTTGTACAACAATAGCTCATCACACACAAAAAAACATGTCCAAATAGGAGGTAAACAAGGGGGGCACACACGAGGCAGTGGATGTCAAAATATGGTGAGACTCTAATGTTTGAACAGGGCACTAACACAACTCAGTGTGAGAGTTGCAATGGCTGCATGGAGCATGTGTGACAAGGGGTGGACATCATTGGTGACAATGCTCAACGTGATTAGGCCAGGTATGACAAGCAATGGGAAAAATGGATCCTGCGCAGTACATCCATGGAAATCACTCCTGCCACTGCCCTGGGGCCAAATCCTGTCACAGGGTACACATGACCTCACGCTTTGGACGGACACATCTGTGCAATGGCCATCAAAATGGAATGGATGAGAACATATGCAGCTAGGGCTGCAGGTCCACCACAAATTAATTTTTATTGCAATGCAAAATGGCATGATTTTCAACTGTCTATTGTGTTAAATACATTATATGTTTGGGATATAGGCAGAGTGTGGTAATCACAGTACGTAACAAATATGTACACATGTCCAACATATGTGTAGTCCGCCCACAAGTCGTCCATATACTCAAGAGCAACATAAGGAGACATTTGTCAGGTAACAGTTGCCAGATTACATTCATCAGCCATCATCAACAATACCTGAGCTGCGCATGTCGTCTGAAATGTGATGCTCTGTAAGACAACAACACACAGCACATAAGTTAACACAATTCACAATCACAAACCATGACTCTTGCATAGTACTGACTGCCATACATATGTAGATACACTGTTGTCACACATACATACAAATGCATGACGTGTACACATTTGCATGCTGTTGATTCTGTAACACACACATTGGTGTAACAGACCAATCACACACAAATCACATTGTTAAATGGACTACCACGTGTTTTGCCATACACAAAAAGCCAAACTACAGCCCTGACCATTCAATTATTATGTTGATACAGGGTGCATCCATTAACAATTGACAAAATCACTCAATCAGGAATTGAGTACAAAAAAATGACGCTAATGCTTCAAAAACATCCGCAAATGCAAAGGTCATGGCACATGGGCCCTTAGTGTAATTTACACCTTCCCACGCATTTCAATGCTTTATTTGCTGTAAAATGTATGCATAAAGGTAATACGTAATTATAAAAAAATGCACGCAACTAATGTGTCTGAAAAAATCATGCATAACAGAACATGTGATGCACGGGCACAGGAAGTAATGTAATAGGATATCCTGTTGACAGGCATGGTACAGTGGGTGTACTTTCACTTCTCTTTACAGTCTGTGCCTCTTTTGACTGTGTGGTTGTGTCTTGGAGTTGGTGGTGTCTTCTTGCTCTTTTTTGTATCTTGTGGTTCCCTCCTGCTGTATTTTCTGTTGTATTTGATTGTTATTTGTCCCAGTGTCTGTGAATTTGTGGGTCAACTGTATTTTACCATGTACCTGTGCTGTGGGGTCTCTGTCTGGGTTAGTTGTATAGGTGGGTTAGTTGGTTAGTTATTTTTTTAGTGTTAAGTTTCCTTTCCTTATTTCTGTTTATTACTATGACATTTTACTTTTCAGCCTCTACCCCAGTGCAATGTCTGATAGGGGGAAGCAGACCAGAATGGGGGGAGGAGGAGCTGGGAGGCGTAGTGTGGCTGGTAGCCCACTACCTCCCATTGATACTGGAGATGGGTGGCCGTGTGATTCAGGGCTACCGTACGGAGGCGAGGCGGCTGCGGTTGGGCAAGGTGCTCGACCACCTGAAGAGGGTGTACCACAGCAGTCGCAACGGCCACCAGCTCAAGCATCGCTGAGCTGATCTGATGGCCAGGGAGCAGGATGTTCTGGACCATCTTGGTGAGGTGATTGGTGGCCCTGTTGGTGAGTCCCCCTTAGCAAACTAATTACTGTTCACTGCACTTGAATAACAGTAGCAGATGTGTACGCATTCTGCATACAATGCTTGTGGACAGGTTTCATGCAACCAGGATGAAGTGTCACTGTGCATGTATAGACATGGGCTTCACATATCCTACCATTTTACCAATGCAAGTCAGATGTTAGGTGAGTCATGCACATCCATCACTAAGTCACACATTTCAGGGGCCATGGTAACATCTGTGCCCCAGCATTGTGTCATATGTGATAAGCCAAGACACCACCAGCATACCATATGTGAGTGGATTGTGATAACAAAGCATGACAATCCATGCATGGTGCAACATTGTCAGATTTTCACATACATCATTCCTGCCATTATGTTCACAAAGGAGACATACCCACCTTAGGGGGCACTGGCAGTGGGGCATTTGATGCCATCACCCAACTGTGACACATCAGTCATGGATTGCTCAATGCAAGAAAATTGCAGACTAACAATTTAGCTGCTGGCCCTCCACAAAGTGCTTCTGTGTGCCTTGCAGGACAAGCCAGAATACTTCAGTCAGTTGTCTTGCAGAGCACAAGGGTAGTGTTATTTATCTGTCACCCAACTCCCCCTCATTTCATGGAGTTCCATCTTCTACAGATTGGCCACAAATGGTTGCTGCAAGGTGTACCACTACATGAGCCTCCGGCACAGTGTAAAAGTGCAGAAGTATGGCTCTCACTCACTTGAGTGTCAGTTTCATTGTGAGTTTGCAGTGGTGTGTCTGTTGCACTGTCTACAACCTAGATAATTATCTCCCTCCTCTGAAATAGTACATACTGCCATATATTGTCCACTAGTAGTGATATTGATGTGATACTAACCATGGTTTTCCATCCATATCTTCCAGGTGGACCTGCCCCCTGCACCATAGGCGAAGTGGCAAGATTTGAGATCCCGATGTATCCAGTAAGTGTGATTTTGTTTGTCTTGTGTAGTGTTGAAGTGTTTTGTGTGAGTGAATCATGAGTGTTGCATCCAATGCTAGAAGTGATGAGCTATAAGATGATCAGAAATCAAAGTAGACTGGATGGTGACACTGTCACATTTAAGTGGTTCCCCATGCACATGCAGAGAGTCATATTTTGTGAGGCTTGTGGCCAGCATGGTGTAAACAAGGTGATGACAAGCCACATGTAGCTCCATATGTGTCATAGATGTGTAACGTTGTGTAAATAATGACACTGGAACACACCGTCATTCCAACAACACAGTGATGCACCATTTTGTAGACAAATTGGTGCATACCTGTATTGTAATGTTCATGTAGGACTGGGTAGCCATTTGTCCCTCAGCATGGCGCAACACATTTTTTACTCTACTTACATGACACTTATATGGAATGTAATAGGTGTGCATGCATGTCAATTCCAATTGTGTGCTTGCATGGTAATGGGTTTGTGAGGAATGGTATTGGCAGATCAGGTATTGATGCATGTCTACACCTGGACATATGAATGTAGAAGTGATAGACCCATGAATACCAGCTTAATGTTTGTCATCACCTAACATATGGTCCACTCCCTGGCTCCATGTATTAGTGGGCATGCACTGGTGGATGACCTGTACAGTTGAGACATTGATCTGCATGGCCATACCCCCTAAGGCACAGGGGGTGGGAACAACAAATTTGTAGGTAGATGTGATGTTCACAGTGTAGGTGACAGTCATTTTGATCAGGCTTGCATGTGTACCTATCAACACGGAACCCTTATGGTTACCAACAGCATCCTATACTCCCAAGAACAGATGCAAGTTTCTGGGGATGTATGTTAGAAAATTTGACGCAGATGATGAGGAATAGTGGCCCTGATCAATGTTAATTTGGTGCTGCCATTGCATTGTCACACATGGCACAAAATCGAAGCAGGTCTAACTTGATTTGTTTTATTATCTTGTTGTGGGTGGCTATGGTGTCAAGGAAATGGTGCCAAGGCAGCATTGTTGTTTCATCCATCAGGGCCATTGTATCATCCTGAATGTGAGTAGGAGTGCATGCGCAAATCGATGTAGATAATAAGCTAATTTACTATACACAATCCACACAATGCTGATACTGATGGTTGACTGTCTCATTTTAACAGCTGCCAACATGAATAACAACCAACTCTGTGCCTTTCAGAAGAGGGCAGTGGCTATAGGCACATATTGGCAGTGGAATCTTGGTTTAGGAGGATGGCACGCCGTGATCGCTCAGAGCGATCCACTGGTGAGTGGCGGGCATTCAGCCAAGGGGGACCCACACTGCCCACACAGGCTGGACCAAGCACTGCAGCTGTGCAGGGGCCTGCATCTGCCAACATAATTATTGCTCCAGCTGCTGCACCCTCTGCTACCATCTTACAGCCAACCACACCTGCTGCCATGGATATGAGTGCCATCACAGATTTACAGAGGGATGTACAACAGGTCCTCAAAAAGTTGGACTCCATTGAAAAGGAGGTGGCAAAAAATACTAAGGCCCTCAAGAACATTTATAGGAGACTGAAAAGGGCCAACCTCTGAATGGCATGATGCCACTCCTCCCAAGTTCACTCCCCTCCGTCCTCTTTTTTTTCAAGGTTTTTTGTGGGTATTAGGGGGTTAGTTGTAGGTTAGAATAGGTTAGTGGGTTGGTTAGGATAAGTAGGTTTGGGGGTGAGTTTTCTACTTTTCTTGTTTTACTATGTGGGTGGGAGGTGATGTTGGGGCTTGTATATATTTATTTTAAAAAAATGTAAAACTAAAATACCGTAAAAACATATATTTGTTTAGTCATAGTTACTAAGGGGGTTATTACAACTTTGGAGGAGGTGTTAATCCGTCCCAAAAGTGACGGTAAAGTGACTGATATTCCACCAGCCGTATTACGTGTCCATTATATCCTATGGAACTCGTAATACGGCTGGTGGTATATCCGCCACATTTGGGACGGATTAACACCTCCTCCAAAGTTGTAATAACCCCCTAAATGTGTAGTTTAGAGTATGTTGTCCTGCATGTGTCCTGTGATATAAGGGGGTTGAATGTTTAGAGTATGCAGTTAAATGTGCTAGGTAAGTGTAGCATAGAGTAGTTAGGGTCTGTTATGGGTTATCATAATAAATAATATTGGGTACTCCCTCACTTTATGTGTCATATGCTTGGTCTCAGGGTCTTCCCATGGGTGTACAGTGAAAATTATGTTTTGTCCTAGGGACTGCATCCTGCATCCAAATCCCTCTCTTGACATGTTCAACACCTCCTTATGGCTGAGCTGTCACATTGGCAGCTACAACACATCTACTTACCTGTGCATCTGCCACCCAGTGTATCCACCACTCAAGGTGACTATGTTGACCATGTATAGGAAAGGTAGGTGTGGGAATTCAGCTGACATTGTATGGGTTTTGTTATGGAATGTTGGGCACTGTGGGACATTTGACAACATCCTACATGTCATTCCTATCCTCCTAAATTGACCACTGACAATAATGGATGAGGTTGAGACCCTCTGTTTCACACTAATGTGTTCTACTGGTACTCCCAGCTGACGATATTGCCTGATTACTGTTTCAAACCCATTCCTGCAGTATGTAGTGGGTGTAGCATACATGTGTTCAACATGTTTCACATATTCAGTGAATTGCTTGTAGGCGATGAGACCAGCATCGACATACAACATGTAGGTACAATGTGCATAGATATGTGCCCACATATTCATGCACTCTTGTACTGACACTGTGACTTGAGACATGTTACACACATCACAAATCCTAGGCATAGTAGATGTGTCACAACACACATACACATGCTGGTTGTGTAGGTAGTGTTTATTAACAAGTGTAATAGTGCTAAATATATACAATGTCCAGGTCTGTGACCCCATTCGTGAACTCCATCCAATTGTGACACAATTCCAGGGTTGAGGGACATGACATGGGACAGACATGTTTGGGTAAAGTGTCTTTCAGTGCAGGGGAACATAAATTGCCAATTGAAAAGTTAGAGACCATTGCAGTCCATAGCAGAAAGGTCAACAGTGTGTTGAGGAAGAGTGCATATCTGTAACAGTGCTAATGCTGGAATGATGTCAACGACCGGACAAAGAAAAACACTGCCCATGTGGCATGGGCTGGTGCTACCAGGAACTCCTATGGGTGAAGATGATCTGTTCCACATCTTCATCCTCTGATGTGTGTGCTGTCTCCTCTGCCCTTGATGGTGGCAGTGGGGAGGTAGAGGGAGCCACACACACTTCAGTGGTTGCAGATGTGGAATCCCAATTCCCGGCAGCTGCCATCTGTGGCACTACATATGGCATCACTGCAGCAAGGAGGAGATGCTGGTTTTTAAGTATAGCTGCAACATCCCTGTGGTAGGCAGCCATGTCTGTCCTGAGGTATACCATTTCCCCGTGCATGGAGTACAAATTTGTTCTCAAGCACGCTGCTGCCAGTTTGGGAGGACAGTTGTTGTGGCCTCTCCCTCATGGCAGCAGCTATGTCCCTCAGACACTCCTGGACTCCACGCATTGGCGAGTGTGTGAGTCGTTTGGCTGTAGTCTGTTCTGTTGCCGTGACCATGTACGTCTGCATCCCCTCAAGGCTGGCTGCCATAATTTGCATCCGCACCTCCTTGGCCAGCTCCTGCTGGACTCAGACCACTGTCCTCTCAAAGCTGGTGCCTGGGTCCTCGGTGTCCTCTTCTGTGTCGGTGCTGGCAGGTCGTACTATTGGGGTGCTAAGTGGGGCCTGTGGAATGTCTGCTGCTTCAATACTCCTCCTTGCAACTGCAACTGGAAGTGGTGTCTGCAGGTTTACAAGGACTTCTTGGAGGGTCTCTTGGCTGATAGTTGCCAGCTAGTCATCCAGGTCATCAGGGTACTCCAGGACAGGCAGATCCACAGGAGAGACATCATCCTCTGCAATGAGATGGTGTAAAATCAGTCTATCTGTGTTGTGGCAGTTGACAAGTCACTGACTTGATATTTGAGGCTCATTGCCATATTTGGCCCATGTTTATGTAAATGTGGTGCAGCGCCGTGCTGTGCAACAATAATCAGCGCCACTCTGCGTCACTTTGGTAACACAAGGATGGACCGTATGTAAGTGAATACGGGGCACCCCTGTGTTGTCCACCACACTGGTGCATGATTCAGCTTCCAGCATCAACGCAGGCATCCTTGCACCATCGTACAAGGATGTATGCGTTGAGGGTTGTGACTTTTTATGTGCGTGAAGGTGTCCCTTTCTGCACATTAACAATCACTAATGGCACTTTGGCACTTCTGTGTGAGGTGTAGAATGCAGCTCACACAGAAGAGCCAAATCTTCATTGACATATGATTGTTTATGTGCATGAAGGAACACCTTCACGCTCATAAACAATCATTTCTTGCATTTTGCTCTTTCTGTGCATGCTGCAGAATGCAGCACACATTGGAAAAGCAGAAAAGCAGGAGGTATCAATGTATTGCTCCTCGGTGCACACTGCTAATGCCACCCCTTGGGCTGGCGTTAGAGTTTTGGCCCTACCTCAAGTTGACAGTATTCCATTTATCTGAGGCAGCATCAAAATTTAATGGGTGTTGCTGTGGCACGCCCACAGCAACACACATTGCACCACCTTCCACGCACAGTCATGATCAGGAGGATACGTATTTATAAGGTGACATAAAGCCACAAAAAGTTGCTTAATGCTACCATGTCAATACGGCACAGTGCTTAGCGCCACAGGAGCGTCACTGAAAGTGACGCTTCTCTGTTGCTAGGGGCCCATGATATGCTCCTTAGTTCCAAAGGATTGTCCAAGTACATCATAGCTGCAGTCTACAGCCTTAGCCCCACCTGCATGTCACTTGAATGGAAGCCCAGTTGTCACAATTGGCTGCATCCAATCTTCCAAGTGTGTTGTCTATCCTTATTGTGCCTTGATGCCCTCATATCTTACTCTACGCTCCTTTGCATCCATTAGCATGGTGAGGCCTTACAATGGGTGTTGCTGTGCTCATGACACAGCACCACACATGGCTATTTTCACCTGTCACAGTCTTACATGTTTCACATACACCCATGCTGTGCTGAGACCTTGCACCACCCCAGGGATGACATTGCTGGGATACTGTGCTCTTGTTGCCATTGATGGCTCCTCATGTTGTCGTTTGTGTTTGTGTGCTACATTGCATAGCACTCATGGACCTGATAGAGTTCAGTTTCAAATCCTATCTGTATAGGTTCTTTGCCTTACTAAACACCCAGGTCCTCCCCCTCAATGCAGGTCTCCTTGCACTATGATACATGAGTGCAGCATGGTGACAGTACAGCTCATGTGACAAAAACACAGGGTTGAACCCAGGGACGGGCAGTATGGGTATGAAATTACAGCTGTGTACATCATTCTATATGTGACAGTGCCTGATGGTAAATGTGTTTATGGACATAGCCAATTCACAGGAGTTGTACTTAGGTCAGGGCCTGAGGCAAGTTCATATTTCATGTGCATTAGTCCAAGGGGCACCTGACTGCCACTGTGTAATTGACCACCCCCAACAGCACAGGTGGTAGTGGCAACTGTTGTCAAAGTGGAATGCCCCAAGGGCCAATGGCCTCGACATGGTAGGTTACCAGCAACTGACAGACTGGCTATGGCATCTGTCCTGTAACTCCAGATCAGTGATACGTTCAACACTACCCTCCAGGTATGTTTCCACATTTCCATGAGCCTTTGCATGGCGGTGTAACCCTTATGAAATGGTTGTTGGTGATGTGGTGTGGCCCTGGGTGCCCCGGCACAGCCCATGCACTTGGCATGGGCAGTGCAGGGTGTTCCATATCTTGGCCCTTTGCCCTTTCCACTGCCTGATTTGCAGGGCTGATTGCAGCGTGTCCTGTTACACCCAATGCAGTCAAAAACTGGTACTGACTCTATTTGATCCATCAATAATGTTTAGTAAGTGCCCCACAGAGCTACCATGTGCAGGCAGATTTCCAGCCGCCATCCCAACGTGTGACTCATACTGCCAAGTGCAAAGGGTGCACTGCACTGGCAGTCTTACCAACACCGGGCTTGCCCATGCATCATCCCCCGTCGTTTGATGTGGAATTATCCGCCATTATGTACACAGCCATACCCCATGTGTTGTATGTGTGTGTTTATTTCCCCATTCCCATGTGTCCAAATAGTTGTTGCCTCAGCCTGGGACGGTTGTGACCTACTGTTTGCTATCTGTCATACATATTTTCTGTAGTGGCACAATTCAGTTCAGCATCAATATGTGTGGTTGAACACAACTTCAGTTTAGATGGTCATAGTGGCATGTTACCAATGATACCGGTCCAGCCTGCTATTCCCTCAGCACCCGTTCAGTTTATTGTTCCATGCACCCAGGGGACACCATGACTGCATGATGTAGAGATGGCTGCCTCTTGTGCATGTGTTGTCTATGTGCGGTGTGGTGGTGCTACTGGCACATGCCTGGGTACTGTTGGGACAGTTGCAATGACTCACTATGAAGTAACCCCAGGAATTGTGTTGGCTGTCTACCTGGTCTCTGAGGTCTTGGTCATGTTAGTGGTGTTGATGTGACTACATGCAAGGGATATTGTGATGTCACAACCAGTGGCACAGTGACTGTACATGCCATCCATCCCATGTGCTACATTTGTACATTTAGGTATTTAGGCATGATGTTCTAAATATGTCCAGGTTGTGTATGTATCAATGGTGCATGGCACTCCCAAGGTGTGGGTACATGTGTAGCGTACGTTGTTATGCTGCAACTTTCTTAATGTGCATTGTATCCCTCTGCGCTCCTTTGACATGCATTGTGTGAGTCCTATGTGCCTCCCCCTTCTTGCACTCTACATTTAAGCATATATTTCCCCCATGCAACTTACCCTGCGTTTGTGGTATTTCCTGGAATTCTGCGCTGTCCTGTCCTTGTATCCCTGTGACGATTTCTTCCGGGATGACTGCTGCAACTATCTCCTCCATCTCATCCAAGTCCTCTTGCGGTGCTGGACTCCCACCTCCAGTTTGCAGTGCTGCCTTCCTGTTCCGTGCCATTTTTGTCTTGGCCCTTCTCTTGCAGTCATGCCAGCATTTCTTGCACTCAGTCACAGTTCTCCTGGCCTGCGCCACACTGTTGATCTTATCCACAATCTGCTGCCAGATTGCCTCTCTCCTTCCAATTGGCAATTTAGAGGTGACAAAGAGGTGGTTTTGATGCTGCGTCACCTCTCTCATCACTATTTCATGCTCCTCTGCGCTGAAACACTTCCTCTTTTTCTTCTCCCTCCCCTGGGTCTTGTCTGTGTCCTCCTGGCTGGTACCTGGTTGAATGGGGTCTCTCCTGGCTTCCTGCATCCATTTTGGGGCTCCTTTGCACGGTTCACTCAGTTAGCGTCTCTTTTTGTCGCTATTGCGGGCAAAAATGGTGCATTTCCGTTTTGCGATGTAATTACATGCCGTAAACCAGATTAGCATATTTTTTTCTCCGTTAACGTCATTTTGTCTTCTGACAAGGCACAATGGTTAACGTCAGAAAAAATGACTCTAAATATTTTTTAGCGCCACCCAGCATCAAAGTATAAATTAGACACCTGAGTGGAATTAAAAAATGGTGCTAGTCAGTGCTAACCTTTTTGACGCTAAACTGCGTTAGCGCAGTTTAGTATCAAAAAGTATCAATCTGGCCCTTAGTCCCCAAACCTGACTCCAAAAGAGAGAAAAGGGAAATTAGGTTTTGTGTGGATTATAGGGGCCTCAATTCTGTTACAAAAACTGATGCACACCCAATTCCAAGAGCTGATGAGGTCATAGACAGACTAGAGGCAGCCAAATACCTGAGAACTTCTGATTTAACATCTGGGTACTGGCAGATTGTCCTGACCCCAGGAGAAAAAGAAAAGTAAGCATTTTCTACTTCTAGTGGGCATTATCAGTTCACTGTTATGCACTTTGGACTGAAGGATACACCTGCCACCTTCCAGAGGTTGGTAAACCAAGTCCTTGCTGGGCTGGAATCTTTTAGTGCAGCTTACCTTTATGACGTAGTTGTCTATAGGTCCACCTGGCATGATCACCTGATCCTCTTAGGGAAGGTCCTTGAGGCTCTGCAGAAGGCAGGCTGCACTATCAAGGCAAATACGTGACGAATAGGGCAGGGTAAAGTTGTTTACTTTGGCCACCTGGTTGGTGGAAGCCAAGTTCAACCCCTCTAGCCCAAGATCCAGACCGTTCCGGCTTGGGAAGCTCCCACAACCAAGACACAGGTCAGGGCATTCCTTGGCTTGACTGGGTACTATAGGAGGTTTGTGAGGGACTATGGCACCATAGTTGCCCCCTCACAGAACTAACTTCCAAGAAAATGCCCAAAAAGGTTAACTGGACAGTGAGTTATCAAAGGGCCTTTGACACTGAAGAGTGCTATGTGCTTAGCTCCAGTCCTACAAGCTCCAAACTACTCCAGGCAATTCATAGTTGAAACGGATGCTTCTGAAATGGCGGTACAAGCAGTCCTAGCCCAGAAAAATGATAAAGGACATGACCAACCAGATTTCTCCCTAGGATACCAAAATAGAGTGCCACAGAGAGGGAAGCCTTTGCTGTGGTTTTGGCTCTGAAGAAGATGAGGCCATACTTGTTTGGATCTCACTTCATAGTTCAGACTGACCACAGGCCTCTCAGATGGCTACAACAGATGAAAGGAGAAAACCCCAAAGTGCCTAGGTTGTCCATTTCCCTACAGGAAATAGACTTTCAAGTGGAACACAGACCTGGGACTGCCCATGCCAGGGCAGATGGCCTTTCCAGGTTCTTCCACTTAGATGATGAAGACTCAATAGGGAAAGGGTAGTCTCACCCTGTTTCGTTTGTGAGGGTAATGTGAGAAAAGGCCTCTTTTGGCATGATTAGCCCCCACTTTGTGCTTGGTAAATGATGTAGTCTCAAAGTTGTTAGTGCCAAGGGACCCTGCTAACCAGGTTCCCTAGGCCAGATATCTTTCCCCAAAACTGTTGTAATGTATTGGCATGGTTGGAGACACCCTTAGCTGCCACTATCAGTCCCTAGTAGTAGTACTTAGAGCATGGGGTACTAAGAGTAGGCCCCTGAAGGAGATTACGTGATGAAGTGAGAGAGATAGATACAGAAATGACAGCTTGAGAGAGAGAGAGAAATTAAGAGGAAGTGATTGAAAGAGAGAAGTTGAGAGAGAGAGCGAGAGAGAGAGAGAGAGAGAGAGAGAGAGTGGGAGTAAGAGACTTTTTTAGGCCTTGAGGAAGTATAGACAAGGAATGAGACATTTTAGGACAAATTGAGAGGAAAAGCATATTTGTCATTTAAATAAAGTGAGATAGCCTATCAGTATGAACCTTAAACGTTTGAAGTTTAAAAGAAATTTTAAAACATACATGACAATGGACATACCTAGACTAAAACCTTCAACTTCCAGTGTGAGGGCTTGTGCTATTCACCAATGTTAACTATTAGGACACAAGTGACTCCCAAATTAGATGTTTCCAGACATACGTACGACATTCAACCCATGTAGGAAAGATGTATGAATGTTCCATCACTAGGTAGGTTAATCAGTCAAAACACTAGTAAATAAACAAACACACTGTCAAGTGATGCTAGGATTTGAATCTTCAGCCTACTGAGTAACAGTACAATACATTGACCATTAAGCCAGTAGTGACTTTGTTCTGCTCTGCATCCAAACGTGTCTATAACATTCGTACTAAGCAGCTTGCTAATCTGACTCATTAGACACCTAGACTTGAAATCTCAACTTTTAGTGTGAGGGTATGTGACATTAACCATTAGGCCAAAAGTGACTCTTTACTTTGATGCTCCCAGACATACCTATGACATTCAACCCACACATGTGATAGGAAAGAATAATTAATGTTCCATCACTAGGTAGGTTAACCAGTCAAAACACTAGTAAATAAACAAACACACTGTCAAGCAATACTAGGATTTCAACCTTCAGCCTACTGACAAACGGTACAATACCTGGACCATTAGGCCAGTAGTGACCATTCTCTGCTGTGCATCCAAATGTAACTATAACATTCACACAAAACATCTTGCTAGTCTGACTCCTTGAAGTCATTGTATGGAGAGACCTTTACAATAACAATCTCTCTCTGTAGCATGGTGAAGGTATTACATGCTATGACTAGGCGGTCTTATAAAGGAATACCAACACAATACCGAGTAGTGGACCTTGGATATGCTCTCAGTAAACCTTAGCTCAGTCCTGGTAGTGTGACAAAGAGCAGTCAGGCTACTTAGAGGAACATATGTAAAGCATTTCACATTACCAACATGAACGATAAGTAAATGACACTACTCGACAGATATCTGACACCAATTTAGAAAATAGATTAGATTTTAATCAACCTGAGTTGTGAATTTTTAAGTCTTTAGAAAATACAGTACTTTGTAGATTTAAAAGGCTTCAATTGAAGTCAATGGGGAAAATAGCAGGGTGCGCTCAAGCACTTTTAGGGTGAGTTCCGACAGACTCACAGGAACTTAAGGTTCTGAGGGGCCCTAGACCAAGATTCAACAGTCAGACTTTTGTTACCTTACCCATGGAGTCTGGTTGCAGAGGTGACTTGGCTGTCCTTGGTGCTGAACGGTCAGCAGTGGTTGGGATGTTGTGCACTTGGTTGCAAAACTGGACTTGGGGATGGGCTCACACACTACCCTTTGGATGTAGAGGTCTTTGGTCAGACAGAACCTGGAGTCAACACTTGGATCCTCAACACCTCGTCTGGTGGCTCCGGGTGGAGAGGTGGCTTCTAACTATCAACCACCGGGCTAGTCGTGCCAAAGATGCGTTGCAGCTCCAATCTAAGGGCCATATTTATACTTTTTGACGCACAACTGCGCCAACGCAGTTGTGCGTCAAAAATTTTAACGCCGGCTAACGCCATTCCAAAGCGCCATACGGGCGCCTTATTTATGGAATGACGTTAGCCGGCGCAGCTGACTGGTGTTGTCAAAAAAAATGACCCACACCAGGCAGCGCCGGCGTAGGGGAAAATGGAGCTTGGGCGTCAAAAAATGGGGCAAGTCAGGTCTGAGGCAAAATATTGGCCTAAACCCGATTTGCGCCATTTGTTTTGACTCCCAACCCCCATTGAAATGACTCCTGTCTTAGCACAGACAGGAGTCATGCCCCCTTGCCCAATGGCCATGCCCAGGGGACTTATGTCCCCTGGGCATGGTCATTGGGCATAGTAGCATGTAGGGGAGCACAAATCAGGCCCCCCTATGCCACAATTTTTTTTTTTAAAAAGGGGCATATTTATACTTTGTTTGCGCCGGACGGAATTGCGTCGTTTTTTTTTACGCAAAGCTAACTCCATATTTATACTTTGGCGTTAGACCCGTCTAGCGCCAAAGATCTTGGAGTTTGCGTCATTTTTTAGCGTGCACACCTACCTTGCGTTAATGATATGCAAGGTAGGCGTTCCCGTCTAAAAAATGACTCCAAGGCATGTGCGCCTTATTTAAACTCCTGTGCAAAAATGATGCACGGGAGTGGGTGGGTCAAAAAAAATGACGTCCATCCTTGGGCGTCCTCCTGGCGTGGGCAAGGGTTGCAGGGGGTGTCCCTGGGGGCATGGGAGGGCACCTCTGGGCTCCTTCCGAGCCCACAGGTCCCTTAACGCCTGCCCTGACCAGGCGTTAAAAAATGACGCAAAAGCGGCTGGACGTCATTTTTTTTTACCCGCCCACTCCCGTGCGTCATTTTTGCACGGGAGTTTAAATAAGGCGCACATGCCTTGGAGTCATTTTTTAGACGGGAACGCCTACCTTGCATATCATTAACGCAAGGTAGGTGTCCACGCAAAAAAATTACGCAAACTCCAAGATCTTTGGCGCTAGACGGGTCTAACGCCAAAGTATAAATATGGAGTTAGCTTTGCGTAAAAAAAAACGACGCAATTCCGGCGCAAACAAAGAGTATAAATATGCCCCTAAGTCTCTTCCTTCAGACTTCAAACTTACAGGAGAGGGGTCACTGGAACATCAGTCTCTATGCTACGGGAATGCCCTGGAGTCAGTGAACATCATGCGGCCTCAGTTTCCAGGCAGGCAACAGACAAGCCCTGGTAGTTGCAAGAGTGGTCCGCGGACTTTCTGGCAGCTGGAAGTTGTTTGGCGGGAAGTATAGGCTTGAAACTTGGCACCGGCCTCATTCCCTTTTGTTAAATGCTGGGCACAGATGCCCATATTTACACATTTTGATGCAAAACTGCGCAAATGCAGTTTTGCATCAAAAAGTATAGCCTGGTGTGCGCCATTCCTGAGCGCCAGCAGGGTGCCAAATTTATGGAAACCCAGAAGCCATTGCACTGGTTGAGCTAGCATCAGATAATATGACGTTAGCCGGGTGGGGTTGTCCGTATGGGGAAAAGGGGCTTTGCCTCAAAAAATGACGCTAGGCTGATTGGAGGCAAAAAAAATGCCGTTAACCAGCCTAGCGTCATTTTCTGACACAAAACCATCCATAACACATGACTCCTGTCTCATAAAAGACAGGAGTCATGCTCACCACCTCAATGCAAGCACAGGGGACAGGTGTCCCTTGGGCATGGCGACTGCACCCAGTGCCATGTAGGGGGACCTATTTCAGGGTGCCCAATGGCACATAAAAAATGTTTTCAAAATACTTACCTCTACTTACCCTACTTACCAGGGATGGGGTCCCCCATCCTTTGGTGTCCCTCTGGTGTGGCCCGGGGTGTTCCTGGGGCTTGGGGTGGGCACCTGTGGTCTCTTTCCATGTGTTTGACTATGGAAATGGGTCCACAGGTCCCCTAAAGCCTGCTCTGACCCAGGCGTTAAATAATGGCACTAAGGCCCTCATTCTGAACGTGGCAGTGTGGGCCGCCATGCCGGCAGTGGCAGGAAATCCCACCAGCCGGCATGGCGGCCCACACCGCAACATAATAAAGCCATGGAGGGCCGCCGTAGGTGGCCCTCACCCACCGCCAGCCACCCTTCACCAACCGCCAGGCTGCCTCCGTCAGGCAGCCTGGTGGTGGACGGCATCATTATCCGACATGGCAGCGCTGCTGCCCCTCGGATAATGATTCCTTTGCCTCCAGCCTTTTCCTGGCGGGTTTCCCCGCCAGGGAAAGGCTGGCAGAAGGGATGCACCGGGGCACCGCTGGGGGCCCCTGCACTGCCCATGCACTTGGCATGGGCAGTGCAGGGGCCCCTGTCCAGTGCCCCATAGCGCAGGTCACTGCCCGATTACGGGCAGTCATCTGCGCGACGGGTGCAGCTGCATCCGCTGCACAGAGACCTTGACACAATGTCCCGGCCAGGCATTCCTCTGGGCCAGCGGGCGGAAACAATGTTTGCGCTGCCGGCCCAGAGGCATGTCCATTATACGGCCGGTGGGGTTCCGGGGGAGCTGGCGGTCTATGGAAAGACTGCCAACATGAACATGGTGGTGTAAACGGCTGTGTTCATAATTAGGGCCTAAGTAGGCTTAGCGGCATTATTTAGGCCCGCCTCCCCGTGCACCATTTTTGCACGGGAGGATAAATAAGGCACTAGGGGCTTTGAGTCATTTTTTGGACGGTAAAGCCTACCTTGCATCTCATTGTCGCAAGGTGGTTTCACACATCCAAAAAATGACTTTAACTCCAATATTTTTATGCTAGACAGGTCTAGCGTCAAAATATAAATATGGAGTTAAGTTTTCACTGAATTTGCGTAAACAAATGACACTAATTCAGCGCAAACAGTATAAATATGTCCCAAAGGGGCATACTTATGAGCCCCTAGCACCACTGAAGCGTCACTTTATGTGACGCTCACTGGCTCTAACCTGTGCTCCATATTTACAAGGAGGTGTAACGCCACTTTTTGTGGCATTACACCTCCTTGTAAATATGGGCCCCTTCGACGTAGTTATCTGCATCAGAGGGGCGTGCAATGGGTGTTGCTGTGGGCGTGCCACCGCAACCCCCATTGCATTTTGGTGCTGCCTCAGATTTACAAGATTTCGTAAACATGAGGATGCGCCAAAATCTAACAAAGCAAGGCACAATGAGGAGGAATATTTGTATCTTTGTTTTTTGCTTTTTCTATGCATTTTGCATTTTGCAGCACGCATAGAAAGAGTGAAATGCCAGAAATTATTGTTTATGTGCTGGAAGGGACACCTTCCGCCACATAAACAATCACACCCCTCAACGCAGACATCCTTGCAAGGATGCCTGCGTTGGTGCTGGCAGCTAAATTTAATGCTAGTGCAGGGGACAACACAGGGGTGCGACGTATTCACTTATAAACGGCACATTCCTGCGTTGTGAAAATGATGGAGAGCGACGCTACCAATTTTGGCACAGCATCGCGCTCTGTCATTTTCCCAGAAGTATGGGCCAGAGTTTCTTCAGGCTCAGACATGCAGAGCAATTTGGGTTGCAGTTCTTTGATCACAGCCCACCTTTACTCTTGCAGTTTACAGGGGACTGGTACCACCAGTCAGGGGAGTCTTCCTTGGATTCTCACTGTCCACTGGGGTTCCTCTTGCTGGGACCAATGAGCCTTCACCTTGACACACATTGGACACTCGGTTCCAGTACTGGTTTCCTTAGGTCACTCTGTGTCCTCTCTTTATGCTCGGCTGGAGTCCAGGTCCTGGTGTTGGTGCAGACATCTCTTTGTCCTTCTTTCTTTGTTTCCAGGCAAGATCTGAGCTCTGTTGCCAGGGGAGCCCCGTAAATCCTGGTTTAGAGGGCGTTTAAGGGTGTGAGGGACAGTGGCCAATGGGCTACTTGTCCCCGCAGACCTGAAGTGATGACTTCCTGAGGGGGTGCATCACTTCTCTACCCATAACACACTATTCCTAGGGTCTGCGAACATGGCAGAACCTTTTCTCGGCTGTGCAGACCACCTAGGCCACCTTAAAGGTGTGGTTATTCTTAGGGAGGTGCACACCTTCTGCATAGTTAATTTCCCACCTGCCTCACTGGGCAGGGTGGGAAGGGCTTTGTCCTCCACTGAGGGGACCTCGAGGTAAGACAGGCAACAATTCAATGTCCACCCCAACCAGGGAAACCAAGGTGGCTTCAGCATAATCTCTGGCCTCTCCAGAGTACACTGCTAATCCCAATCCAACACTAGCAATGCCCTTGGACTGGCCCTCAGTGGGGGACTTCTTTTTTCAAACTGAATCACCTCTCTTATGCCCTGGCTGATCACAGTCAAAGCATGTTCCAGCCTCCTTGGGATCCCAGTTCCTACCCTGATACCCTTGCCTTTGTTCTGGGAAGAGTCTCGGGCCCACCTTCCTTGGAGTTCATATGGGGGCCTGTGAGGACTCTGCCTTTTTACCCTTGTCAGTGCTATTCCCCTTCCCCTGCTGAGAAGTTTGTATATCCCTTCTTGAAGTCACCTCCCCCTTGGGATTTGGTGTGGGTTGCCCTGGCCCTAACCGACTTTTCAGCTATCTTCCCCAGATCTCTGGGAGAAGGCAACTCAGAATCCACCAGATGCTGTTGCAATTTCTCTGTATAACAATTAGTCAGTGTTAGACTTAGCATCCTTGGCGTGTCTCCCCTAACTTTTTGCCTCTGTTTCCCAGGTTGTTGATGTGTGCTAGACTCTGTTTTTGCTGTTTTTGCTACTCTGGGCACTTTACCACTGCTATCCAGTACTAAAGTGCAAGTGCTCCTAAGTAAAATGTATGTGCAATTGGCGTTCCACGATTGGCATATTTGATTTACTAGTAGGTCCCTAGTACAGTGCACTAGAGGTGCCTAGGGCCTGTAAATCAAATGCTACTAGTGGGCCTTCAGCACTGGTTGTTCCACCCACAGAAGTAGCCCTGTAAACATGTCTCAGACCTGCCACTGCAGTGTCTGTGTATGCAGTTTTAAACTGCCAATTCGACTTCTCAAGTGTACCCACTTGCCAGGCCTAAACCTTCCCTTTTCTTACATGTAAGACACCCTTAAGGATCTCTGAACTCACAATTTAAAAACACATCTTTTAGTGAAGTTGGTTTTTAGATTTGTTGTTTGAAAAGGTCACTTTTAGAAATTAGCCATTTTCTTGCTTAAACCAATCTGTGACTCTGCCTGTTTGTGGATTCCCTGTCTGGGTAGGTTTGACAGTTGGGCTGTTTGCACCTTCCTCTAGACAGTGACACAAAGGGAGCTGGGGTGTAGTCTGCATGTCCTGATTAGCCATCTGCGCTGGGAGGGAAGGAAGGAGTGGTCACTCACACCTGAAAGGGCTGTGCCTGCCATCACACAATGCAGTCTCCAACCCCTTGGTGTGTGTCTGGTGTCTGGCCTGGGCAAGGCAGGATCTTACAAACAAGAGAGACTTTCCTTTGAAGTCTGCCTCGTTCAAAGGCAGAAAGGGGTATCAGAAGAGCCCGCAAAACCCCTGAAGATTAGATCACTTCTTGAATCAAGAGGAACCTCTGCCCAGAAGTGCTGAAAAGCTGAGAAGTGCTGCCCCTGCCTGTGACTGTGCTTTTTTGGGCTATCCTGCAGTTGCTGCTTCTACCTGTGAAAGGGGACAAAGACTGGACTTTGTTGTGTATTCCTGCTTCAGAAGAATTTCCAAGGGCTTGAACTGAGCTGTCCTCCTGTTGTTGAAGTCTCAGGGCCATCAAAGGCTTCCCCTGTCAGCACCTGGACACTCTGCTAAGACTCCTGCCCTGCCAATTGGTGCCCTATCCTGTTCCTGGGCCCTGGAAAGGTAAAGTTGGCAGACAAAGATTGAAAATCCACGTACAGACCGCCGCGTAGGGAAATTTTCAACGCACCTTCCGTAACGTGGTTGATAAACGACGCACCACTGGCTTTGCGGCTGAAATCAATGCTCCACCTGCATCGTGGCTGGAAGATCAACGCAAAGTTGCTGGAAGATCGACGCAACGCAGCTGGAGAAACGACACGCAACACCCACTAACGGAGGCTGATAATGACACAAACCCCACGCAGCACGGTTTGGTGATACTGTGCAACAGGATATTCAATGCAAAATCACTGGGCGCAGAAAAACAACACAAAGCCGGCCCAGACTCAAGGTGCCCGCCCGATAGATGCATTGCGTTCTTGTGGGAGAGAAGAAACGATGCACGCTGACCTGACCAGAGGTAGAACGACGCATGGTCTCACTTACGAGTGAGAAATTGATGCATTGCTGGCCTTTTCCGACTCACACTCGCCCGTGAGGTGTTATTTTGACGCTACCCAGGTACTTTTGTGCTCTAAAAGCTTTCTCACTGTTTTCTAAGGATTAAGACTCTTATTCTTTGAAAATTCATATCTTGACTTATGTATGTTGGATTTTTGTCGTTTTGATCTTGTTTTGTTTAGATAAATATTACCTATTTTCCAAAACCTGTGTTGTCATTTGGCAGTGTTTTCACTGAGTTACTGTGTGTGTGTTCATACAAATACTTTACACATTGCTTCTGAAGTTTAGACTGCCTTCTCGTGCCAAGCTACCAAGGGGGTGAGCGGGAGTTAACCAAGGGTGATTCTCCTTTACCCTGACTAGAGTGAAGGTCCTTGCTTGGACAGGGGGTATCCTGACTGCCAACCAAAGACCCCATTTCTAACAGTCAGGATGTGCTCTTTCATTAAAAGATTATATAGCACTTCATAAGTGTCAACTTTATTGCCTTTATCCAGCCCTCTAGTGCTTTGACTGAGAAGTCTACAAAGTCCACCCAAGTCTGGTCTTGGCCTTTTCGGGTATCCCTAAACTTGACTCTGTTGTTCTCCACTGTGGTAAGTCCACACCCTTCAATGAGGGAAAGGACTCAGCCACTTCCTCAATAGGGTCAGAAGTCTATCTCTACCCTTAGCTGGGAATAACTCCTAAAGTAGAGAACCCCAGTGCTGTGGACTAACCTTCCTCATTCTGCAACATCTCTCAAATGCTGTAAACCATTTGTCTATGACATCTCCTGCACCATATGCTGGGAAAACATTTTTGGTAACCTTAGGACCAAAAGAACCCTCACTTTCCTTACTTTCTTTGCTGCCACTATCTCTGGGAGCTTGTTTGAAGCTAGGGCTCTTCTCTTCTAAGGCTAGTCTCCTCTCCTCAAGTTCAAGCCGCTTCTCCTTAAAAGGAGAGTTGCTGAAGCTTGTCATCAAGGATCCTACTCCTTTTACTAGTGGGGGCATTACTAGAGTTACTTAGGACACTTCCTGCTGAAGAGGGAGGTCCGGGGATGGATGGAAGGTCAAGATTCTCTCCACCTTCCTCTTTACTTACTGGGACCAAGGCTCCTCCTCCTGTATCACAGACTCTAGTTCTGAAGAGGATGCCTCGTCTCTATTTCTTTCCTCTCCAAAAGAGGTGAGGGCCTCTACAAGGTCTTCTCTCTTGGCAGCAGCTTTAAAGCTAATACCCCTAGCTTTGCACATTGCCCTCAGATCATTGGTCTTGAGGCTGGCGATAATGGGCAGATCAAGACTCATGATCCTCTCCACTGTGCACTGGTTTCTCTAAGGAGTTGAGAACTGTTTAAACTTTTGAGAAACTCTTTTTATCTAACTACCTTAGCTTCTTTGAAAATTATTTTACAAACTTGTATGGCCTATTGGAATCGGGGTGTAACACAGGGTCCTAGCAATTCCAATTAACCTGCTTTTTAAAAATAATCTAAAAAATATTTTAGTCTAAAAGTCAAATGAGGATTTCTCGTGGGCTTAAAAATATACTTATCTCTCTGTGGTAAGGTGAAACACAAGTTCAAGATCCCACCGCTGCCACCAATGTAGCAAGGTGAAGGTATTATATGGTATGGCTAGGTGGCCTTACCATGGAATACCAACACAATACCCAGTAGTGGACCTCTGATTCACTTTCAGCAAACCCTGGCTCAGTTGTAGTCGGGTGGCAAAGAGCAGTCAGGCTACTTAGAGGAACATGTATAAAGCATTTCACAATACCAACTTGGACGATTAGTAATTGATACAACTCGATAGAAATCCACCACCAATTTAGAAAAATAGATTAGATTTCAATCTTATTCTACACACCAAAATGAACTTTGTAGCTTTTGTACAACAGGAGTTGTGAATTTTTGAGTCTTTAGAAAATACTGTACTTTGTAGATTTGAAAGGCTTCTATTGAAGTCAATGGAAAAAATAGCAGTGTGCCCTTGTAGGGTGAGTTCCGATGAACCCACGGGAACTTAAGGTTCTGCGTGTACCTAGACCAACATTCAACAGTCAGACCATTGAGTCCAGTTGCAGAGATGAGTTGGCTGTCCTTGGTGCTGAACGGTCTGCAGTGGCTGGTCCATTTTGCACTTTGTTGCAAAACTGAACTTGGAGGTGGACAGACTATACCCTTTAGATGCAGAGGTCTTTGAGGGGGCCAGGAACAGGCAGTTGGATCTTCACCACCTTGTCCGGCAGCTCCAGGTGCAGAGGTGGCTTCTAGCTGTCAATCACGGGGCTGGTCATGCCAAAAATGCTTTGCTTCTCCAATAGAAGTCACTTCCTTCAGGCTGCAAACCCACAGGAGAGGGGTCGCTGGCGACATCGGTCTCTATAGTGGAGGGGTGCTTTGGAGTTGTTGAACGTTGTGTGGACGTCAGTTTACGGGCTGGTGACAGACAAGCTTTGGTAGCTGAAAGGGTGGTCCACTGGCATTCTGGCAGCTGGGCGTCGTTTGGTGAGGAGTAGAGGTTTGAAACTTGCCGTGGGCCTTATTCCCACTCTTTAGATGCTGGGCACTGAGTTTCCTTAGGCTCAGACACTCAGAGCCTGCCAGGTCACAGTTCTTCGATCTCAGTCCGCCTTTACTCCTGCAAATTACAGGAGACTGGTACCACCAGTGAGGGAAGTCTTCCTTGGAGTTTCTTTGTCCACTTTGGTCCCTCTTGCTGGGACAACAAGTCTTCACCTTGGGCACACGTCAGGCACTTGGTTCCAGTACTGGTCTCCTTAGATCACTCTAGGCTCTCTCTTTGTGCTGGGTTGGAGTCCAGGTCCTGTTGTTGGTGCAGACGGCTCTTTGTGCTTGTTTCTTCTTTTCCAGGTAAGATTTGAGTTCTGGTGCCAGGGGAATCCCTTAAATCCTAATTTAGGGAGCAGTTAAGGATCTTAGAGTCGGTGGCCAATGGGCTACTAGTCCCTGCGACTATAAAGTGATGACGTCCTGTGGGAGTGTGTATCTTTTCTGTCCAGAACACACTTTTCCTATGGTATGCCAAGATGGCAGAACCGTCCTTTGGATGTGCAGACCGCCTAGCCCACCTTCAAGGTGTGGCTGACCTTGGGGAAGTACACTCTTTCTGCATAGCTAATTTCCTGCCTGCCATGCTGGGCAGGGCAGGAAGGGCTATGTCCTCCACTGGGGGGACAGCTACTTACGCATCAAAAGCGGGGCAAGCCTTTGAGGCTCACCATCCTAATGCTTTTCTCACTACTCAGCCTGGGTGAGAGGAGGTGTGACCTTCTTCCTGCTCATGCCCTCTGTCTTTCACTCTGCCAAGGTGCTAGCACTACCAGCAGGAGGTCAACCTTTTGTCTGTTGTGGCGGAGGCTTGGGAGAACCTGCCAAAACAGTATAGGACTCAATAATTTGTTGAGCACCCTCTGAGGGCACCACCTGAGCATCTGCTTTTTAATCCTAAACATGGGCATCATGTTCCTGTTTAAAATGTATAGTGTTTGATACCAAAATTCAGCCAGGCCATTGCAGAGCTGGACATCTGAGCAGTGATCAGATACCAGCCATGTTTTCCAACGGACTGCCGGTTACTTGGACCAGCATCACATTTTAAATGCCAGCACAGGGACATATCTGTTGCTACACATATGTCCTCACTCATGGGACAGTGCACTCTGCCTCCTGAGCCAGAGGAGGCCTGCCTCAGGGGTGACAGACCTGTCCATGGGCAGTAACAGGGACTCTGCCTGCACCTGGTGTGGACAGATGCTCAATCGAGTCCTGCAGCTCTGGTGACCTCCTTTACCACCCTTGCCCTAAGTACCCTGGGTACCACTTACTGGGGACTTACAGGGGTGGTATGATTCTTGCCAATTGGCCTACACAATTCGACATACAATATAAGGGAAAGAGCATTGGTACTGGGGCCTGGTAAGCAGGCCTCAGTACAATAATAGGTCAAAAACAACTGCATCTGACAGCAAAAAGCGGTGGGTGACCATTCAAAAAGGGGCACTTCACAATAGAAATTAAAAATAAACATGGCCATGGACACATTTAGACTAGAACACTCAACTTTTAATGTGAGGGTGTGTGACATTTACCATTAGGCCAAAGGTGACCCCCTTATGGTGATGCTTCTAGATATACCTATGATATTCCACCTCCCGATGTGATAGGAAAGAAAAGTAAATATTCCATCACTAGTTATGCTAATCAGTCAAAACACTAGAGAATAAATAAACACACTGCCAACCAATACTAGGATTTGAACGTTCAGCCTACTGAGTAACAGTACAATACCTTGCCCATTAGGCCAGTAGTGACTTTGTTCTGCTCTGCATCCAAACTTAACTATAACATTCAAACCAAACATATTGCTAGTCTAACTTCTTGAAGTCATTGTATAGAGAGACCATTGCAATAACAATCTCTTCCTCTCTACCTTCAATCCCGTTATGGGAGTGAAGAGAGAGAGAGAGAGAGAGGCAGAAAGTCAGAGTTTGTGTGAGAGAGAGAGAGAGAAAGAAACTGAGAGAAAGAGATTGACAGAGAGAAGTTGAGAGAGAGAGAGGGAGAGACGTTTTTTAGGCTTTGTGGGATGATATACGTAGAATGAGATATTTGTATTTGTAATTTAAAAAAAGTGGGATGACCATCCAGTATGAACCTTAAACTTTTTAAGTTTAAAATAAATTAAAGAATACATACGACCATGGACACATTTAGACTAGAACCCTCAACTTTCAGTATGATAATCTGTCACATGTATCGTTAGGCCAAAGGTGACTCATTACTGTGTTTCTTCCAAATATACCTATGACATTCAAATAATGCATGTATTAGGAAAGAAACATGAATGTTCCATCACTAGGTAGGTTAATCAGTCAAACCACTAGTAAATAAACAAACACACTGCCAAGCGATATTAAGATTTGAAACTTCAGCCTACTAATCACTGGTACAATACCTTGATCATTAGGTCAGAAATGACTTTGTTTTGCCATCTATCCAGATGTAACTATAAAATTTGTTACAATCATCTTGCTAGTCTGACTCCTTGAAGTCTTTGTATGGATAGACCATTGCAATAACAATCTCTCTCTCTATCTTCCATGGGAGCTTCCAGACACATCTATGGCATTCAACCAATGCATGTGAATGAAAGAAGTGTTCCATCACTAGGAAGGTTAATCAGTCAAAACACTAGTAAATAAACAAATACACTGCCAAGCAATACTAAGATTTGAACCTTCAGCCTACAAAATAGCAATACAAGATCTTGACCATTAGCCAGAAGTGACTTGTTTTATTTCTCTTTTCAAGTGTAACTATAACATTCGTACCAAACATCTTGCTAGTCTGACTCCTTTAAGCCGGTTATATGTCGGAACCATGAGTGCTTCAAGCACCCATGGCTCAACAACGAAGTTGGAACAACAACCTTGTTCTTATCACTAATGCCTTTACCACGAATGCGTTTACAACGATTTTCCATTGTAAATGCATTCCCGGTAAAGGCATTAGTGATCAGCATACACAGTTCCAGCATGCTTCCCCCATAGCCCCCACCCCCAAAAATTACAGCGACCCCCACCATCCCCACAACTACCCCAACCCCCACCCCCAAAATTACCAAAACCCCAACCCCCTCCCCTAAAACCTAAACACCCCAACCCGCCCAACCCACCCCTTAAACCTAAACCCTGACCCCCTAAACCCTAATCACCCCCAGCCCTCACCCCACCCCAAAAACTAAAAATACCCTTATTCCCCACCCCCCTTAAACCTAAACCCTGACCCCCCTCCCCCAAACCCTAATCACCCCCACCCCACCCATACCTAAAAACACCCGAGTCCCCACCCCACCCCTAAAACCTAAAACCCCAACCCACCCCTTAAACCAAAACCGTGACCCCCCCAAACCCTAATCACCCCAGCCCCCACCCCTCCCAAAAACTAAAAATACCCGAGTCCCCACCCCACCCCCAAAACCTAAACACCCCAACCCACCCCTTAAACCTTAACCCTGATCCCCCCTCCCCAAACCCTAATCACCCCCAGCCCCCACCCCACCCCAAAAACTAAAAATACCCAGAGTCCCCACTCCCACCCCAAAAACCTAAACACCCCAACCCACCCCTTAAACCTAAACCCTAACCCCCTCCCCCTAAACCCTAATCACCCCGAGCCCCCCACCCCCCCCAAAAAACTGCCCCAGTCCAAGCCCAGCTTACCCCCTCCTTCACCACGTCGACTCCGACTCCCATCTTCTGTACCTTAACCACGCATGTACGTGGTTCAGACATGCGTGGTTAAGGTACCAAAACCAGGAAGTTGTGGAAAACGAAAGCGTTATTCCGGGTGTTTCCCCTTTAAGCCACAGTATGGAGAGAACATTTCAATAATAATCTCTCTCTCTATATCTTCCATCCCATTATGGCATAAAAGAGATAGAGAGAGAGAGAGAGAGAGAGACAGAAAGTGACAGGCTGAGAGAGGGCGAGAGAAATGAAAAGAAAGAGACTGACAGAGAGAACTTGAGAGAGAGGGGAGAGAGAGAGGGAAAGACAGACAGCAAATGAAAGATTGAGAGAGAGAGAAACATTTGGAGAAAGATATTGACAGAGAGACTTTGAGAGAGAAGGAGAGAGAGAGATTTGTTTAGGCTTTAGTGTAGGATCTATTTAAAATTTCAGACAAATTAAATAGAATAATGAATTTGTCAAGTAGGAAGATAAATCATTTTTCTGTATGTACTTAAATATTTGAAGTTGAAAAGAAATGGCAGTAGAGAAATACACCTAGAACCCACAAACTTCAGCATAACAACACAACCCCTTAAGCACTAGGCCACTGGCAACTACTTTTGCTACAATGTCCAGACATACCTATGACAGTCAACTGACTGATTTTGACAGCAGGAAGATGCACATCTTCCATCGCTAGGAACAATCATATCAGTAGTGAATAAATAAACTACCATGCTACACCAGGATCTGAACCTCCCACCTACTGAGACACAGACCAAAAGCTTTGCAAATAGATTACAAGTGACTCACTTCTGTTAGGCACCAAAACATAACTATAACATTCTCAACCAACCATTGTGCTAGTATGACCCTTTAAAGTCACTGCATGGAGATACACATGAAACAACAATCTCTCTCTCTTTCTTCCATTCCATCATCATCAGGAAGAGAGAGAGAGAGACAGACAGAAAGTGAGAGATTGAGGGAGACATTTAGAGAAAGATTTTGACAGAGAGAGTAGAGAGAGAAAAGTAGAGAGAGAGAGAGAGAGAGAGAGAGAGAGAGAAGGAGATTGAGAGGGGTAGATTTAGAGAAAGATATTGACAGAGAGAAATTGAGAGAGAAAGACAGAGAGAGCTTGTTTAGGTTTTTATTAATGATGTACTTAGAATGAGATATTTATTTTACAAATTGAAAAGAAAAATACATTGGTCAAGTAAGAAGATTGAGATCACCTTTAAATCTTTGAAGTTTAAAAGATATTAAAGCAGAAACCACTGACACATCTTAAACTTTAATGTGATGGACTGAGACCATAACCACTGGGCTGTTGGTGACTCCTTGTCACAGCATCTCCAGACATAGCTATGACATTCACCCCAAAGATTTTGATTGGAAAAAGACATAAATGTTCCATCACTCGGAATGTTTAACATTGTTGTGAAATGATTTTAGTTAAGTTGCTTTGGCACAGTGATAGCTTAGCTAAGGCTTGCAGGCTGTGTGCTTTTACCTAGTTATTATTCTCTGTGCCCATGTATTCTTTTTTCTCCACTTTTTTATTGCTTCTTTTGGTGGCATTGTTTTAATTTCATTATCAGCCACTATTCAGCGACAGCGTCATCAGTGCTATGGATGACATACTTCACATTAAGAACAGAACGCGAGGCACACAGAATAATATTTTGTATTGCCGGCCCAATGACTGCGTAAACAGTCCAACGCTTAGGTACATACCAGATTCAGGCTTCTGTGCAATGAAATTAAACATGCCCTCGATAAAAACATCTTGTAGGACAAAGAGCATTAGAGGGGGTTCCAGCCAGAATTTCCATCCAAGCTACACGCTGGTTTTTGGTCGACCTCAGCCTTGTGTCTCCATGGATCCTGATCTGAAAACTGACGGCCTGACCTTGTACCAAGATAACGGGGGTGGGATGTGCTTCTCATGTACACTGTACAGACAGATTTGGCTTACATCGCACTGCTCTCACTCCGGGGCTAGTGATCATACTCTTAGGTAGGAATTTTATACTCATATTATGACAATATGTTGGGGTTGTTCATATTTACATCTTTAATTTTTATAATAATGATTGTGTTATTCATCATTATTCTAATCATTGCAGCTCATATATCTTATTGTGCATTGCAGTTGTTTCAATAAATGTATTGAAAACTGTCCTGCATCTCTTTTTCTTGCCTATGTGTGTGTAAGAGACTTGTATGTGGAGAGTAAAGGGTGAGGCTTGTTTCATCATGATTTCCCTGAGGGTTCTTCAGAGTTCCATGCCAGCCTGTCATAAATCACCTTTACTGGTTGGGTTTTGGTGAGGTGCTGCTAGAGAGCCCGGAGGGTTGGGCTGAACAGTCGCCATCTTGTGTAGTAGTGACTCAGTTGCCTACAGTGCAGAGGTGCTGCCACCCAACATTCAGCAGTCGATATGCAAGAGTCTGTATGACATGGCGCCACTAACAATGGTGTGTGCACTAACTTTACCAGTCTCCTGAGAATCTCTGTCTCACACACACTGAAAGTACCATAAGTACCATCAGACAAAGATGTCCGCGGTCTTAGGGACGATCCTCCTCAGTTAAATTGGGAGCAACTATCTAGGCTGTAGGTTATTCAAGCTTGAACAATAAAAAGGGTTTTATTCCCCTTTGGTGTTTCCAATCCTAACACCTATTCTCTAATATGGCAAATGCTATAAACTTCCGGGGTAACTACAGACATCCATTCACTCAGTTTAATTTAGCTCATGGCTTAATGAAAAAGGGCGAGGATGTCACATTCATTGTGGAAGTCCATGATGCATATAGGACAGAAATATTCTACTCATGGGTCAACTTCCTTAAACAGATGCAAATACACATATTTCATGCATACAGAATAGCAAACATACCACAACAGTACAGAGCTTATCAATACTTAGAGATACTTCTCTCTTATTAGGAACATCAATACCTTCCACAAGAAATATTACCTGTGAGATTAGGTCCTTTAAGCAATTATGGACCAACGTGGCCACTGCTTAGCACATACACGCCACATCGCAAAGTACATGCTATGCACGTAGCTGATATATGCATACTAAACAAAGAGCTAGTAGCAATATATAGACAAGTAATAACATTTGTGGCGGGGACTTTGAACACCACTCCAGCAAGGGGTGTGCCAGCTGCTCATCAATTGACCGTTCTGGGAATTAATCTGTAAACAGTCCATCCAATAATGGGAAAAGCACCCATAGATCGGGAGAAGATTCTGTACTGGATTGTACAAAAAATGAATCAGCTGGAAGCAGTGTTTCCTCATATGGGACACCAAGACAAACACAGAATTCTCACCATGTGCTTGAGGTATGGCATGGTCCCCCCAATACAATACTGTAACACTTGGGATTGAGTCTTTCCCGCTATCTACACTACCACGTATGGTACCCCGACACTTGCCAATTAACCAGAAGCTTTGAAACAAATTCAATACAGACACGGGGCCGCCCTGGCCCAGGATTTGGGGATGAAACTGATGTGCAATTTTGACACAGTATCCTCAATTATTTTAAGTAACATTAATGTGGAAACAGCAGCATGGTCATTCACCAAAGGCTCTGAGAAGCTCCTCAGCAGGAACAGAAGCACGAGCTGTCAAATATTATTTGTGACACCTATACTATTATAGGATGGGATAGTCTGGGGACCAGACCAATTAAATCACAACTACAGAGTACCACCCCTAGAGAGGGTAATAAACAAGCAGAAAAGGGTTCTGAAAAACATTGGAATAAACAAATTCAAAATAAAGAAAGAAGAGGAGAATCTCTACAATTGGAGACCTCTGAGATAAGATATATTCTCTGAAATAGGGAAACTTTAAAATCTCCAGATATATACCAATTGTTAGAAATTGGGTATTTGATTGGCAGTCAGGTTGCCCCCTGTCCAAACAAGGACCCTCACTCTGATCAGGGTAAGTCACACATAATCCAAACTATCCTGTGCCCACCCTCTGGTAGCTTGGCACTGAGCAGTCAGGCTTAACTTAGAAGGCAATGTGTAAAGTAATTGTGCAATAAATCATACAATAACACAGTATAGCACCACAAAAATACACCACACATGCATCGTTTAGTTTCCACGCAGGGACGGCTATGTGTCGATTTCCAGTGCTCAGTCATGGATCCTCTTCGGGTTGTGGGTTTTTTAGACGCCCCGGGGTCTGTGCGTGGAATCCTGGGCTTGCGGAGCCAAGTCCACAAGCGCTGCATCGATCTGGTGGGCGTTGCGTGGAATTTTCTCCTGCGCTGCAGGCGCTGTGTCGATTTCCCCTCTGGAAGTCGGGCTGCGTCATCCCAGGTTGGCTGTGCGTTGATCCGCTGGGCCGTGTGTCGAAGTTCCTGTTGCAACGCAGGCGCCGCGTTGCGCTGCATCGTTCTGGTTCAGAGTGCGGTGAATTGCTCACCGCGGGGCAGGCTGTGCGTCAGTTTTAGCAAGCTGTGCATCTAATTTTTTCCAGTTGGAAGAGAGAAGTCTTTTTGGTCCTGCGACTTCAGGGAACACGAGGCAAGCTCTATCCAAGCCCTTGGAGAGCACTTCTTCACCACAGCCAGAGAACAGCAAGGCAGCAGGGCAACAGCAAGGCAGCAGTCCTTCACAGAAAGCAGTCAGGTGAGTCCTTTGGGCAGCCATGCAGTTCTTCTTGGCAGGATGCATGTTCTGGATCCAGTTTTCTTCTCCAGGAAGTGTCTGTGAGGTAGAGTGTCTACCCCAAGAAGTGTTTGAGTTGGTAGGGTCAGAGACCCTGCTTAAATACCCAAATGTGCCTTTGAAGTGGGGGAGACTTCAAAGAGTGGCTTAGAAGTGCACAAGTTCCCCTTTCAGTTCCATCCTTTCTGCCAGGGTCCCAGTTGGGGGTGTGTCAGTCCTTTGTGTGAGGGCAGACTACTGTCCTTTGACATGCAATTGGCAAGCCCTCCACTCTCCCAGCCCAGGAAGACTCATTCAAAATGCAGATGTATGCAAGTGGGGCTAAGTATCCTGTGTTTGGGGTGTGTCTGAGTGAATGCACAAGGGAGCTTTCAACTAAACCTAGCCAGACGTGGATTGGAAGGCACAGAAGGATGTAAATGTAGAGAAATACTCACTTTCTAAAACTGGCATTTCTAAAATAGTAATATTAAATCCAACTTCACCAGTCAGCAGGATTTTTTATCACCATTCTGGCCATACTAAATATGACCTTCCTACTCCTTTCAGATCAGCAGCTATCACTCAAACAATGTATGAGGGCAGCCCCAATGTTAGCCTATGAAGGGAGCAGGCCTCACAGCAGTGTGAAAACGAAGTTTAGAAGTTTTACACTACCAGTACATGTGAACGATATAGGTACATGTTCTGCCTTTTGCCTACACAGCACCCTGCCCTATGGGTTACCTAGGGCATACCTTAGGGGTGTCTTATATGTAGAAAAAGGGGAGTTTTAGGCTTGGCAAATACTTTTAAATGCCAAGTCGAATTGGCAGTGAAACTGCACACACAGGCCTTGCAATGGCAGGCCTGAGACAAGGTTAAGGGGCTACTGAAGTGGGTGGCACAATCAGTGCTGCAGGCCCACTAGTAGCATTTAATCTACAGGCCCTGGGTACATATAGTGCACTCTACTAGGGACTTATAAGTAAATGAAATAGTCCAATTGGGTATGAGCCAATGTCACCATGTTTAAGGAGAGAGCATATGTACTTTAGCACTGATTAGCAGTGGTAAAGTCCTAAAGCCAGCAAAAATGAGGTCAGAAAAAGAGAAGGAGGAAGGCAAAAAGTCTGGGGGTTACCCTGCAGAAAGGCCATTTCCAACACCAATATACTAATGCACGTCCCTCTCGTTCCTTTCAGGACACACCGGACAAACACAGTGAGAGGGTGGGTCGGTCTGAAACACAAAGTGAGTAGACGAATCCGAAGAAGGACTTACAACATTCCTCAGAATTTTATGTTAAAAAAGAGGATAAATCCCCTCAACAAAAACCACAATTTAAAAAGAGAAAGGTGGCTGCAATTTCAATCAAAAATGTCGGCCATGCTGAGAACACTATTGAAGAACAGGACGTGGGCAGTGACTATGCTAGACAGCGCAGCAGAAGTCCCGATTTGATACCAGAATCTTATAGATCATCTGACTGTGACAGCAACTAACAACTTTCTTATGATTGAGACAGCGGACAGGCATGTCTATCCACCCGACAAAGTTTGTGAATTAAATATCCAAATTGAGGGAGACATAGAGCACACTATTAAAGTAATATTTTGGGAAAATTTGAACTGTGATATTCTATTGGCAGAAAAAGATTGGCCACCTGAATTTGTCCGCAAAATCCTACATGGGGAAAATGTCATTTTGCCTTGTTTCTCAGTCCTGGTTCCAGACACAGTAAAGGAAGCCTATGCCACCAATTGGGCTCTAGCTAAGGGTCCCGCGCTCTACCACAACCACATGGGGAGGGATAAAGAATCTCCTACCAGCTAATACCAATTAGATCTACACTGCAGCCTCAACCTCAATATCCTATTAAACTTGAGGCTAAAGATCCAGTGAGAGATATTCTCACATAACTTAAGTACCAGGGAGTAATTGAGCCCTGTGTCTCTGTGATGAACAACCCATTATTCCCCGTTGCCAAACCAGATCATTCATATAGAATAGTCTTAGATTACAGACCCTTAAACGGTCATACACACACCTATGCAATACAAAATGCACACAGTACAGCACTAATTAATGGGAAACTGCCTTTTCTATGCGGTCGGTGCCACAAAGGCCGTAGCCACCAAATGTTACCACACTTGCCTGAACAATGCATGGGCCTGAACCACGCAAATGCATGGTTAAGGCACAATGCATATGGGTGGTTCAGGCACACAGTGGGAACAGGTGGGGGAGGAACGTGGCATCTGGGTAACTGGGGCCGGGGCGGCTGGGGGGGCTTAGGACAGGGCAGAGTAGGTTTTAGGGTTGAGGATGGGGGCAGGATAGTTTTTAGGATAGGACAGGGTAAGTTTTAGGGTTTAGGGTGGGGGTCGGGGTACTTTTTAGGACCTGGCGGAGTAGTTTTTAGGGTTTAGGGTGGGGTGGGGTAGTTTTTAGGACAGGGCAGGGTAGCTTTTAGAGTTTAGGGTAGGGGGTCGGCATAGAGGAATGTGGTGGCCAGGTAAGGGGCTTTTTAGGACAAGGTGGGGGTTGGGGTAGTTTGTAGGACAGGGCTAGGTAATATTTAGAGTTCAGGGTGGGCAGGGGATCAGATTAGTTTTTAGGACAGGGCAGGGTCGTTTTCAAGGTTCAGGGTGGGGGTTGGGGGGTCGGGGTCATTTTTAGGATAGGGCAGGGTAGTTTTTAGGGGTCAGGGTGTGGTTGGGGGGTCGGGATAGTTTTTAAGACAGGGCAGGGTAGGTTTTAGGGTTCAGGGTTCAGGGTGGGGGCAGGGGGTTGGCTCAGTTTTTAGGACAGGGTGAGGTAGGTTTTAGGGTTCAGGGTGTGGGTGCGGGGGTCGGGATAGTTTATAGGACAGGGAGGGATAGGTTTTAGGATTCGAGGAGTGGCTGGGGTATGGGGTAGTTTTTAGAACAGGACAGAGTAGCTTTTAGGATTGAGGTCGGGAGTGGGGAGGGGTCAGAGTCGTTTTGAGGACACGGTGGGGTAGTATTTAGAAAGGGGTAGTAGAGTGGGTGGGTCAGAGTAATTTCTAGGATAGGATAGGGTAGGTTGAGGGCAGGGGTGGGGAGGTTTTGGTAGTTTTTAGGACAGGGCAGTGTAGGTTTTAGGGTTCAGTGCTGGGGAATAGGGGTTGTTGTAGTTTTTAGGACATGGTGGGTATTTTTTAGAACAGGGCAGGGTAGGTTTTAGGGTTCAGGGCAGGGGCTCGGGGTCAGGGTAATTTTTAGGACAGGGTGAGGTAGGTTTTAGGGTTAAGGGCTGGGCGGAGGGGTCTGGAAGCTTGTATCACACAACGACACATGTCGTTACCACATATACCTTTACTAAGCATGCATTTACAACTAAATTTGTTGTAAAGGCATGCGTGATGAAGGCATGCGTGGTAAAAACGCTGTTGTGGTTCTGACCGCGTTGTTAAGCCATGCGTGGTTCTGTTGTGCGTGGTTCTGTCACACTACCCTAATTAACAACATAGGCCCTGATTTATACTTTTTTGGCGCCGCATTACCGCCATTTTTTTATGCAAAAGCGGCACAAACTTACAATTGTATTTTGTACGTTTGCGCTGCTTTTGCGTAAAAAAATGATGGTAATGCAGCGCAAAAAAGTAAAATCAGGGCCATAGTGCGCAAAAAATACAAAACAACGTTGGATATATCCATCAGTTTTTTCTGCCAAAATCTAGCGCCTGAAAGTCGGGATCTTAGCACCTTTAGCTCATTAGGCTCTCAGTGGTGCTTTTGTCAATTACCTGAAAGGTATAAGAACAGCACTGGGCTGTTTTCAGCCCGAGTGACATCATAATACATGAGATTGATCTTGAGGTGTTGTCTTACATGGATGATATTTATCTCACAGATGACGACCTCAACATACATATGGCCAGGGTGGATCAAATCATGTTAGGGTTCACCGCCCAGGGCTACTAATTAAATTTCAAGAAAACTAAAATTGCTTTCCTAAGTGTGTTATTTTTGGGATACAAATTATCAGATGAAGGCAAGAGCTTAGCCTTGCACTGTCTAGAAAAATGGCTCAACTTCAACCACCAAGTACCATTAAGAAATTGACAGTCACTGCTGTTTTTTAAAAACTTTGGCAGAACATACATACCTGATTATACACAATGCATAAAACGACTCTATGATTTAATTCATCCAGATTTTTCAAGCAAACACTGGACAATACAACACAGACGCATTCTCAGAGAGCTGCAGCAGGACATGCTAGATGCAAAACACTTACACACATGTGACAACAAAACAAACAAGTTCATCAGAATAATTGCTGGTATCGTCGGATTCACCTTTTGTCACATTTAATGAAGGTGAAACAGTACCAATAGCATACAAATCACATTTGTATTACAATGCAGAACAACATTTTGCACCAACAGAAAAAATACTGACTGCTAATCAGATGGTCATCATCAAGGAGAGGCCACTTGCCCAAAAGAAACACATTATTGTCATCACCCAGGTGCCAGCCCTCGAATTGTTCACCAAAGCCAGCGATCCAAAAGCATTACATCCATGTTGGATTCAATGGGCAACATCCATGACTGCCAGTGATGTTGATTACATCTTGGACCCAAAGCTTCAGATCCAGGAATTTCTCCAATATGAACAGGAGTACCCCACAACTACTAATATATTTCCATTAGACCAATACCAAACTATCATTTACACTGATGGTTCAGCACAACCAGCTGTACGTACTAAACATCAAAACTCAACCACTTGCGCTGTCCTAACTGGAGTAATGAAGGATGGTACATTATACCCTCAGAATACCTAGACGCAGACCCTAGGGGACTGCACTGCACAGTTAGCAGAGCTTAAGGCTCTTGTCCTGGCACTGGAACATAGAGATCCTGACCAACAAACACTTAGGGGGTCATTATGAACACTGCAGTTTTCACCGCAGTGTTCATGCTGGCGGTCTTTCCAGTGACCGCCAGCCCCCCTGGAACCTCGCCGGTGTATAAAACATTGTTTCCGCCCGCCATCCCAGCAGAATGCCTGCCCCGGACATTGCTGGCGGCTCCACATGGAGCCGCCATCAATGCCTCTGTGCGGCGGGTGCAGCTGCACCCGTCGCGCAGATCAGTGCCCGTAAATCGGGCAGTGGCCTGCGCTATGGGGCACTGCACAGGGGCCCCGGAGCACCCCTTCCGACAGCCTTTCCCTGGCGGGGAAACATGCCAGGGAAAGGCTGGTGGAAATGGGATAATTATCCGAAGCGCAGCAGCGCTGCCCTGTCGGATAATGATGCCGTCCACCGCCAGGCTGCCTGGCGGAGGCAGTCTGGTGGTGGAGGAGGGCCGTCTATGGCAGCCCTCCATGTCATCATTATGTGGTGGTCTGGGCCGCCAAGCCGGATGGCGGGATTTCCCGCCACCACCGGCATGGGGGCCCAGTCCGCCAAGTCCGTAATGAGGGCCTTAGTCCCTCATTTTGTCATTGGCTGTAAAAACTGCCTCCCACCATGGTGATGGCTACCAAAATACTGTTACCGCGTCTACCATCCATCCACCATATTATGATCACTGCCGGACTTCCGCCACAAGAAGGGCAGATATCTGACAGTGATCATACTGGCGGACGGTGGTGAGCTGGCGCTGCTACCAGCAGCACCGCCACGCCAGTTGAACGCCGCTAGCCGTATCATGACCTGTGATATGGCTTGGCAGTGTTCTGCTGGCGGGCGCTGCTGGTGGTAGCAGCGCCTCTTCCCATTCCCTGCCGGAAGACCTCAACGATAAAGGTAAATCGGGCTTCTGGCAGAGGAGGGGGGCATGGGGTATTGGGTGTGTGTGTGCCAGGTTGTGTGCATGAATGTGTGAATGCGTCTGTGTGTGTTGTGTTGTTTGCTTGGGTGTAGGCATGTGAGTGAATGCGTGTAAGAATGGTGAAGTGAGTGCATGTCTGCATGTCAGTGTGATTGTGTGTAAGAATGTGTGCAAGCATGTCTGGAAGTATGCGTATATGAATGCGTGTATGTCAGTGTGAGTGAATGGGTGTATGCATGGTGCGTGTCTGCGGGTGTGTGTGTGTATGGGGGTGGAGAGAGTGAACGGATCGGAGGGGGCAGGAGGATTTTGGATAGAGGTAGGTTAAGGGGTGTCAGGTGTGTGTTGGGGGGTGGGGGAGCCACCTACCAGTGACAGGGAAGGAATTCCCTTCAACAGTAGGGCATACCTCCATGGTTTTCGTGGCTTTGCTAATGCCACGAAAACCATGTGGTGGGCAGGCTCAAAAGGACATCTCTGGCCC
Organism: Pleurodeles waltl; assembly: GCF_031143425.1. Taxonomy (NCBI): domain Eukaryota; kingdom Metazoa; phylum Chordata; class Amphibia; order Caudata; family Salamandridae; genus Pleurodeles; species Pleurodeles waltl. The sequence goes on along the minus strand of NC_090437.1, from coordinate 413,158,987 downwards.
GGCTGCTGATACTGCCATGGCGGTATGAGTGGAGGTATTCTCATAATGTGGCAGTATGTACCGCCAACCTGTTGGCGGTACTACCGCCACATTATCACTCACTGTCGGGGTCATAATGACCCCCTTATTGTGTGTGATTTGTATTATTGTGCCCAGCCCTACAACAACTACTTAAATCACTGGCATTTTAATGGTTTCAAAGATTCCAAAGGGAATAGCATCAAACAAGGAAAATTGTGGGGGAGGGTAGCTGACCTACGGGACAGACGACCAAAAGGTCATGTAGTACATACATTGGGCCATCAACATGTAGGAGAACACATTGTAGGAAATACTTTGGCTGATGAAGCTGCCAAAACTGCAGTAGCTACGGCTTATGTTGCTGCAATAACTCGCTCACAGATGAGTTGGTTAATGAGATGCTGACTGCTGTTAAAGCTTTGGCTTATGTCAAGCCTTTGCCAAAAGCATACCCTGTAAAATATTTCTACCATCTCAGTGCCCAGAACATTGCATGTGCAACCATTCCAGGGGTAGGAGATTGTGCGATTCTCAACCAAGACCAGAGAGTAGATCTCTTCAAACAGTGCATGAGGGTGTTGCTTCTGCTCATGCAGCTGTGTCGGCTACAATGTCACTATTACAAAAGCGCTTTTGGTGGCCAGGTCTTTACAAGCAGACTAAGCAAGATGTGCTCTGTTGTGACATTTGCCAGAAAATGAAAGGGTCCACCATTTATTGTTCACTGCAGATCCCTCCTAATTTACAACAAACCACTACAATGTGTGCACCTGGACCATTGTGATCCCTTACAACCTGATAGTACATACAAATATATTCTAGTCACTGATTCTTGTTCTAGGTTCTTGTGGGTATGGCCACTTTGGTCATCTGACTCTCGGACTGTTATTAAAGATTTGCTAGTCTTTATCAGTACAAAAGCGGTTGCAGCATTTCACTCAGACCAGGGCACTGTCTTTGCCTTTAGGGCATTCAGAGACACCATGGGAACGATGGGTGTTCAACTCCATTATTCCTCCACCTATCATCCCAAGTGAAACAGTGTTGTGGGGAGGAAGAACCAAGACTTAAACCAGTCCTTGACAGCAATAGTTGTAGGTTCAAGCTGTAGTTGGCTTCATCATCTATATGGGGTCCAGAGAGCACTAAATAATCTGCCCGGAAGGTCGTTGGAAGGTCACCTATGATGTATGATCTTCATGGTTCTGGTGCGGTGGCAGCAGATGCACCGTTTGACACAAATGAATGGGTCGCTGTTTTACAGGATCTCAACAATTCCATGAGGAGGATTCATCTTCCTGTGCTGCCACTTTGGGAATAAGGGATTAGCCAACGACATCTACAGGCTAGATTCCTAAAGGATTAAGGCCTCTATTTATGGAAGGTTAGCGTTGCCTTAGCATCCTTAATTTTGATGCTAAAACTGCCGTAACTTAACTCCATATTTATATTTTGACTCTAGACCCATCTAGTGTCAAAATATTGGAGCTAGTGCCATTTCTAGGAAGCGGCAACCCAAATTGCGTCAATGAGATGCAAGGTAGGCGTTCCCTTCTTAAAAATTACGCTAGCCCCTCAGCGCCATATTTAACACCCGACGCTGAAACGACTCAGCTTTAATGTGCAGGTAGGCCCATTTCCATGGGGAAACACCATGGAATGGGCACAAAATTCCCACCCTAAGCCCCAGCATCACCACCACCAACACCACAAGGACACTACAGGAGAAGGGAGCCCATCCCAGGTAAGTTGCAAGCAAGTGTATGTGTTTGTGTGTGATTTGCCACTGGGTATTTTGGGCTTGGCCTGGGGACACTGGCCCCCTTTGGTGGGCATTGGTGTGGTGGTAATGACTCCAGTCTATGCTTAGACAGGAGTAATTTTTTGCCTGCTTGTGCGTCAAAAATTGACGCTGATAGTTTACCGCTAATCAGCCTAACACCATTTTTCACCCACTAGCGCCATTTACCCTAACACCATCCGTCACTGGATAGCGTCTTTTTTTGAGACAATAGCCATTCTTTAGCACCATCGTGCATCATTTTATAAATATAGCACATGGATGGGGATAGGGAACGGCGTTAGCTTGCAGTTATGCATCATTATTCATAAATATGGGCCCTAGCGTGTAAAAAGATTGCTGTGAAAAAAAAAATGGCCCATCGTACAGAGCACCAGTTCCCGCCGTGGGAATACATGGTACAAGAACTGTCATCATACCACTGCTGCCTGGTTCCAGAGAGATCTGGTTTGTTTCTATTGACAATGTCACATATTACCATGTGCCCTATCCTGCACAGTAGACCCAGAGGTCGATCGGGTAGCACCGCTCCCCTCCAACTACCTGACAGGATAAACCTCTACAAACAGTAAACAACATTTCTGCCAGCACCAATGCTACAATTGCCTCCTCGAGCGGGGGGGCAGAAAATGAGCTTCTGCTGATTCTGCCAACACTTCATTGACAATTATTGTCTGAGATGTGGAACGCTACTATTCCAATTCAACCAAGGTAGATGGCATTGTCTACTATGAACCACCACAAATGTTTCCATCCACCAGCTCTGCACTGCCTCCTGTGTTTGCACAGACAGCTTCTGGTTATTTCCTCAACATGGATGACTTTTCTTCTGACTCATCTGCTTCTGTAACTGAGACTGTATCAAAGACATGTAAGCTGTACATTTGGCTTAAGAACAATTACTTAATTTACCCATGATACTATCTGAGGATACTGTTGACACTGCTTGCCTTTCTGCTTTGGATTGGTTTTGTTATTGTCTTTTTCTTTCTAATAAATGGTCATTATCTTCCTGAACACTCTGCCGATGAGTCGGTGGATGAAGTTTTGACACCTTACCTGTCTTCCTATAAGTTCCAAAGAGACTTGTCCCTAGTGACCATTTCAGCAGTTCTGATTCTAGATGGGAATGTGTGGGAAAAAGTACCATTCGACATATACAGTCCTACTGAGGTCGTTCAAATTCCATATGTGTTTAAAATTTCAATGAGTGATGTACTTACACCTGGTATTGTTCCTGAAGACTGAGATGTTAAAACAGTTGATTTCTGAACTTGAAAATTATACTGTATTTGAAAGTGAAGACGTGTCTCTGACCGCAGCAAATTATGGGGAAATGTTTTGTTTTCACTGTTACGGACATTTCTGAACAGAACTGGTGCTCCAAGATTAGTTTACAATTACACACAGTGGGAATATTGTTCCACACCACCTGTGGGAAGTCCCAAAACATACATAGATAAATTTGTGTATTTTAATGGGCATGACACTAGAAATGCTACGTCATACTATTTCAAATTGCCGCTTTCCATAATGAGGAAATTATTTCTTATCGACACAAAATTAATCTATTCAAATTCCTTTGATTCCCTTCTTGCTGTGGACGGCTATGAGTACTGGAAATTACTATTCACTAGAAAAGTGAATGGGGAACAAATGGTTGGCAAATACAGGTAGGGAAGCTTTTTTTTAGAGCTTGTCTTATTCCTTTACAAATGATATTTTTAAATGACACCAAATTGCCTTTTTAATTTGGTCTGTCTGTTGGTCTGCTTGGCCTGTCAGATTAGAAATGTGTCTCTTATGTATGATTTTAGTTATGCTATTAAAGTTTTATGATTTTAAAGTAGAGCATTTTTAATAGTAGGCTTTGGACTTTGTACCCTTGCTCCAGCAATAGGGGAGGGTGGCATGGGTCCATTTAATTTGTCATTTGGGCACAGTGCTAGCTTAGCTTGGGCTTGCATCCTGTGTCCTTTTACCTAGTTATTATGTTCTATATCTGTCCATTCAGCCTCGGACTATAAGTCCCCTGCATACCACTTACCTTGTGGTGTCCCCCAAGGATCATCACTTAGTCCCACCTTATTTCATTTGTGTGTTGCTCCTTTAGCCAGACTGATTTGTACCTTTGACTTTAGGCCGACATCCTATGCTGATGATACCCAATTGATCATCCCAGTCTATAAGAACTGGGAGGAAGTGGCAGATCGCTTTAATGAATGTATGCGAGGAGTCAACAGATGGATGAACTTAAATTGGTTAAAATTAAATGGTGACAAAACCGAAATACTATGCTTTGAATCTGGAAAGGAACTGTGTAACTCTTGTTGGTGGCCGATAGACTGTCGAACACCCCGGGCTCCTATTACTGCCACAAAAAATGTTGGTGTCACTTTTGACAACTGTCTCTCCTTTAAATCACATGTCAATTATATTGTTAAAACTAGCTTCTTGACATTGAAAATGCTGAAAAAGATTTTCCCTTTTCTTTAAAGGGAATGGAGAGTTACAGTGATTTGCATTGCTTTGATGCTTAACTTGGATAAGACATCTGTGAAGAAGCTTCAGCTGATTCAGAACACTGCTGCCTGGGCTATCTTGAATCTTCCCTATTCAGCCTCGGCCAGTAGCAGTTTAAAACAACTGCATTGGCTTCCAGTGGCTAAACGTATTACCTTCAAGTCCTTATGCTTGACCTACAAAACAGTACATGGAAATGGTGTCTTCCCGGTTATGCTGGTACAAACCCAATAGGCAACTCCGCTCGATAGGAGCATTCAGTAGTCAGGTCCCTCGCACCTATAAAGCGAAATGGGGTGATAAAGCATTTACGGTGGCTGCGGCCAAATGCTGGAATTCTCTTCCCCTGTTTATCAGGAAGGAACAACATTTCTTGGCCTTTAGGAGGCTAGTCAAAACTTGGCTTTTCCCACGCTAATTTTCCTTTGAATCTTCCTTTATTCTGTCGCAACCTCACTTTACCTTCTGAGAGCTTCGATGTCTCGGCCGGAGTGCGCTTTATAAATACAAATACAAATACAATACAAATATATCCCTGTGTTCATTTATAGTCATTTTATTATTGCTTCTCTTAGTGGCATTGTTTTAATTTAATTATCAGCCGCTATTCTGTGAAAGCGTCATTAGCAGTGCTATGTTCTTTTTCTTGCATTTGCAAGAACAGAATGCGAGGCACAGAATAATAGTTTGTATTTCTGGCCCAAAGACTGCACTAGCAGTCCAGCACTCATGTACATACCTGCATCAGGCTTTTGTGCACAAACATAAACTTGTCCCCTATAAAAACATCTTGTAGGACAAATGTGTTAGAGGGGGTTTTCAGTCTACCTAAGCATCGTGTCTCCATAGATCCTGAACTGGAGACTGGTAGCCTGACCTTGTACCAAGTCAACAGGGATGGGGTGTGCTTCACTGTATGGAGAGATTTGGCTTGCATCTCTCGCTCAGGGGCTAAAAAATAGACTCTTAGGAAGGAATTGTATAGTTATATCATGACAATATTTTAGGGTTGTTCATATTTACATCTCTAATTGTAACAATCCTGATTTTGATATTCCTCATTATGCTAATCATTTCAACTCATGTATTTTATCATAGATTGCAATTTTTTCAATAAATGTATTGAAAACTGTACTGCATCTCTTTTTCTTGCCTACGTGAGTGTAAGAGACTTGTATGTGGAGAGAAAATGGTAAGGTTGTTTCACCACAATTTCCTTGAGGGGTCTTCAGAGTTCCATACCAGGCTGCCACAAATCACCTTTACCAGTTTGGTTTTGGTGAGGTGCTACTAGAATGCTGGGAGGGTTGGGCTGACATTCACCAACTGGTGTAGGAGTGACTCAGATACCTACAGCACAGAGGTGCTACTGCACCAAATCCAGCAGTCTCATTATAATGCAAGAGTCTGTATGACAACATTCAAAAAAGTGATAAATTAACAGTGAAACTACCATGAAATACCAGGACTTGATCCTCCAAACTACTGAGAGACAATCCACAAGCACTACCAGTAGACCACAAGTGATTCTCTTCTGCTGTGAATCTAAATACATCTATAACATTCTCAACCAAACATCTTGATAATGTGGCACTTTGAAGTCACTGTATGGTGATGTAATTTAAACAACATTCTCTCTCTCTCTTCCATCCAATTATGGGATGGAAGAGAGAGAGACATAGAAAGTGAGAGATTGAGAAAGAGAGAGATTTAGAGAAAGATATTGACAGAGAGAAATTGCGAGGGAGAGAAAAGGAGAAAGAGAGCTTTTTTAGGCTTTGATGAATGATATGCTTAGAATGAGATATTGTCAGGCAAATTGAAAAGAAAAATGCATTTGTCAAGTAAGAAGAGTGATATCAATTTTCAGTATATACCTTAAAAATTTCAAGCTGGAGAGAAATTGAAATAGGGAAATGACTACAGAAACATTGAGACTCTAACCCACAGCCTTCAGTGTAAAAGTCTGACACCTTAACCACATAGCCACAGGCAACTCACTGCTTTGTAGTGTCCTGGCATATCTATGACATTCTACTCACAGATTTTGATGGCAGAAAGAAGTGAATGTTCCATTACTGGGAATGTTTCGCATGCAAAACTCTAATAAATAAAGAATACACAAGCATGAAATACTAGGAATGGAACTTTCAACTTACTGAGTAACAGCACAAGACCTTTACCAATGGGCTACAAGTGACTCTGCTCTGATACATCTCAAAACATAACTATAGCATTTGCAACCAAACATCCTGCTGGTATAATGCTTTGAAGTTCTTTTATGGAGAGACCATTGACATAACAATCTCTCTTGCACTCTCTTTCATCCCATTATGGGAAGGAAGAGAGAGAGAGTAAGTGAAAGATTTAGAAGGGGAGATTTAGAGAAAGATATTGACAGAGAGAAATTGAGAGAGAGAAAGACAGAGAGAGCTTTTTTAGGCTTTGATGAATGATATACTTAGAATGAGATATTTCCGTACAAATTGGAAAGAAAAATGAATTTGTCAAGTAGGAAGATTGAGATCACGTTTCAGCATGCACTTTAAATATTTGAAGTTGAAAAGATATTAAAGCAGAAAAATGACTACTGACACACCTAGACAAAAAACCTCAAACTCTAACGTGATGGTCTGAGACCTTATCCACTAAAGAATAGGTGACTTTTTACGTCAGTATCTCTAGGCATAGCTATGACATTCATCCCTAAGATTTTGATGGGAAAAAGACTTAAATGTTCTAGTACAGTAACAGTGAAACTACCGTGAGATACCAGGATTCAAACACCAAACCTACTAAGAGCTAATCCAAGAGCATTACCAGGAAACCAGAGGTGATTTGCTTCTGCTGTGAATCAAAATACATCTATAATATTCGCAACTAAGCATCTTGCACATGTGGCGCTTTAAAGTCACTGTATGGAGAGACCATTTACATAACAATCTCTTTCTCACTTCCATCCCATTGTGGGATGAAAGAGAGAGAGTGAGAGGCAGATAGAAAGTGAGAGATTGAGAGAGGGAGATTTTGAGAACGATATTGACAGAACAAAACTGTGTGAGAGAGAAGGAGAGAGAGAGCTTTTTAGGCTCTGATGAATGATATACTTAGAATTGGATATTTTCCAACAAAATCAAAAGAAAAGTTTATTTGTCAAGTATGGCATCACTTTTTGGTATATATCTGAAATATTAGAAGAAGGGGAATGACCACAGACACATCTAGACAGGAAAAAACAACGGAACAGTCTGAGCCCTTAACCATTAGGTCACAGGTGATACTCTATGCTGTTGTGTGTAGACTTAACTATGAAATTCAATTCTTTGATTTTGATGAACAAAGACGTAAATCTTCCATCACTAACAATTTCTAACATTCACAACGCTAGTAAATAAACAAGCTACCCTGTAATACCAGGATTTGAACTTTCAACCCACTGGGGGATAGTACTAGAGCTTCAGCACTGGGCCACAAGTGAGTCTAGTGTAATGTGCATCACAACATAACTATAAAATTTGCAACCAAACATCTTGCTAGTGAGACACTTTGAAGTGACTGTACAGCGAGACAATTGAAAAAACAATCTCTCTCTTCCATCTCATTATGGGATGGGAAAGAGAGAGATAGAAAGTGAGAGATTGAGAGAGAGACATGTAGAGAAAGATTCTGACAGAGAAAAATTGCAAGGAATGGTGAAAAGGAGGGAGAGAGCTTTTTAAGTTAAGTCTTTGTGAATGACGTACTTAGAATAAGATATTTTCAGACAAATTGAAAATAAAAAAGATTTTGTCAAGTAAGAGGAGTGAAATCACCTTTTGGTATGTACTTAAATATTTAAAGTGTAAAAGAAACTGAAGTAGTGGAATGACCAATGACATACCTAGCCTGGAGCCCAGAGCCTTCGGATGAGCAGTCTGAGATCTTAACCACTACTTCACAGATGAGTCCTCCTTTTACACTCTCCAGACATAACTATGACATTCAACTCATAGACTTTGATAGCAGAAAGATGTGAATGTTACATCACTGGGAATGTTTAGCATTCAAAATGCTAGAAAAACAAGCAATCATGAATTACCACAATTTAAACTTTGGACTTACTGAATGATAGTCCAAGAGCTTTGACAATGGGCCACAAGTGACTCCATTCTGCTGTCTACCAAAACATAACTATAACATTTGCAACCAAACATCTTGCTAGTTTGACTTTTTGAAGTCATTGTTTGAAGAGACCATTGAAATAACAATCTCTCTCTCCCTCTCTTCCATCCCGTTATGGGATGGAAAAGAGGGAGCGAGAGATAGGAAGTGAGCGATTGAGAGAGAGAGAAACCATTAGAGAAAGATATTGACAGAGAGAATTTGAAAGAGATAGAGAAGGAGAGAGAGAAAGCTATTTTAGGCTTTCATGAATGAAATATTTAGAAAGAGATATTTTCAGACAAGTTGAGAAGAAAAATGCATTTGTCAAGTGAGAAGAGTGAGATCACTTTTCAGAAATTATCTTAAATGTTTGAAATTAAAAGTTAACAAAGAAGGGAAATGATCACAGACACGCCTAGCCTAGAACCCACAACCTTCAATGTGACAGTCAGAGACTGCAATCACCAGCCACAGGTGACTCTTTGCTTTGTGCTCTCCAGGCGTATCAATGGCATTCAACTCATATATTTTGAGGCCGGGAAACAATCATAGACACACCTAAATTGGAACCCACAACCTTCAATGTGACAGTCTGAGGGTGTCACTACTATGCCTCATGTAACCCGTCACTTTGCAGTGTCCAGACATAACTATGACATTCAACTCATAGACTTTGATGACAGAAATATGTGAATGTTCCATCACTGGCAATGTTTAACATTCAAAATGCCAGTAGATAAACAGACCACCTACCATGAATTGAACTTGCTCCACTGACTGAGTGACAAACCAAGAACTTTTTCACTGGACCACAAGTGACTCAGTTTTGCTGTGTATCACAACATAACTATAACATTCATGTGGACGCATTTTTTAATCAAATGCACAATAAGGTCAAGGGACGTTTGGACACAGAAAGACATGTGGTGATCCATCAACAATACTTTAGATACCATGACCAATGTGGCCACAGAAGGAAAACCCCAATCAAGAACATAGTACAAAGCTTTATTACAAACACAAGCTCAAAGTCATGTAGACTATGTTATAGAGATACATAACCACCAAGGGTTGCCAAAGTCAACAAAATCAGTTCAAGAGTACTAATATCAGTAAAACTAAGGATTGAAGAAGAAGAATAAAGAAAGTTAATAGAAATATCTGAGACATGGAAATCACACAGTGCTCAGATTGCGCAATCATTTAGTTAATTCAAATTCAATCAAGTAAATAATCATTGTCTGGGCACAGGTAAACCCTACTGTTAACCAAATTAGGGAAATACATGTGTGAGGAGAGACACATGTGGGTAAATTCAGGGACACTTCATCAGCAAAGCTTCGGGTCAGCAAATATCAGGAGAGTGTCTGTCTCAAAACAAGACAGGACTGCTTCTGCTCTGCATCCGAGCACAATTCGAGCATCCAATGATGTATTAATCCACATGAAATGTTCCAGTTGGTTACCATGGGCAGTTCATGTTATGCTAAAGGGGCATCATCCAGTCATAAATTATTATCAGACTTCAGATTGAAACAGTTCGACATTCTCCTAGATCTGTCATGAGAACATCTCCTTTTTCGTGTAACTTCCATGAGTTGTAATAATTTGTATACGGTTACAGTCCATGTTTCTGCATTACAGGACTCTCGGCCAAATGGGTATAGATCTTCTACAGTTAAACAAAATACTTTTTAGAAATAAGACTTTTCTAATCAAGGGAACAAAATCTAAAAAAGGCTTCACTTTTTTAAAAAAAAACAATTCAGCATGCTTACATAACTGCGAAAGGCAAGCTTTTTAGGTCTCGGTTATTCTCACAAAGGAAAAATGAAATGCAATTGTTTTATACTTGTTAATAAAACACACATAATATGCTAATGTATAAATTCATCATTAATAATATATCATCAGTATAAGTAAAACATTTCATTATAAATTGAAAAAGCTTTGTGATTGTATTACATTAAATATAACAGAGAAGTGCATTTTCTCACTTGCACATATTTTCAAAGTAATTCATATTTTACTAAACACAAGAAATCTAAATGTGTTTCAACATAAGCTATTAGTTTAGAGTGTAAATTACATTTTGGCATAAATGTTATCATTCTAGCATGTGATTTTATTGAAAACGCACCTATGGCAAACTGGGAAATACAAGCAAATTGCACATTTAAAATGTGTGCCAGTGCAGTTTTCTACTGTAGCTTTTCTTGCATTTAAGTTTCTGAGCTTAAAATTGTCACAGTTTGCTGACCTCAGTGACATGAGGGACAAAGCTAAAATTAACGCTCTAGCAATGCCTCATTTAAAGGCAGAATATGCCATCCCAAAAAGGCCAAATTCTAATTTCAATGAGGCAATGCAGATTTTTGATGTCTCATTTCAATAAGGTATGCCGTAATTTATCCATTTTCTTGAGATTGCAACAATAAATGATACTCCTTTTCTCCATTTCTATCTCCTCTTTCTGCCTATTCTTTACTCTTCTCTCTCAGTATCTTGTACAGCTAGTAAAATCTGAGTATACCTATAATACACAAAGCCACAATCAACAGGGATCTCAAGATGGTTCATTTTCCCATGTTTCCAAACCATTTTCCAATGGCTGAAAAAAACACTCCCAATAGCTTCCCATGCACCGGTGGCTGTCAGACTTTTGAGGTCTCTCTTCAGGTCAGTCATGTTTGCAATGTCCTCTCCTATCTCTTTATAATTATCAGATACATATGTACAACAATGTTATGCATGTAATGTTTTACAGACTCCACCCTCCTTTGTGAGTAAGATGTCTAATGCAAGACGATTTTGCAAAACCATTGATCTTACAGCAACCATCTCCATGTCCATTAATAACATAGCTCCTGCAGTGTCAGTAGATAGCTTATCTACTATGGTTGACAACTTCCTAATTTGAGATCATTCAAGATTACGCCCACTGATGGAATTATGGCACCAGAAATATTTTCCACTATTTCTGAGACACTTGCTCCTCTTTTAACTCTGGAGTTTGATTTCTCATACCAAACTCGTTCATTGATGTTGTCCACATAATACATTTTTGGAAAAAACTACTCCCAGGTAGCAAGTTCCATACTAGCCTTTCAGCAGCTGGTAATAAGCTTTTTCCCACATATACAATAAAAACCTGGTATCACTGGCTCCTGTCCATTTAACATAAAGGTCCATGTACTTTTAAACACAAAAACATGTCTAATTCAAAAGTTCCTATAAAATAGATATCTGTATTTGACTTTGGTATATACACACAATTTTCCCACATGTTGTTAATCTAAAGCTAAGAATCCTTGTTTTTCTGACACTGAGGGGCAGATTTATGGAAAGTGGCGCTGCACTGGGTGCAGCGCCACTTTCCCTGCGCCCGTTAGCACCCCCCTACCGCCACCATGTGTGCGCCATATTTTATATACGGCACACCATTGCGCAGGGTAGGGGTCAATAGCGTAATTTCTCATGACGCAAAAAATTGGCGCTACTCCTGCAGAGTACATAGGGCCCCATTCTAACAAATGGAAGCCCCCTTTTAACGCCTGCTCTTGAGCAGGCGTTAAAAGTGCCATAAAAAATGACACAAGGAAAATTCATTGATTTCCTTACGCCATTTTTACGGCTCCCCTAACGGGGGAACACCCCCTTTGAAACATTATGCCTGGCACAGGCATAATGTAGCGCAAAGGATTACAAAGTGACACAATGCATGCATTGCGCCACCCTGTAAATATATTGCGGGATGTGGGCCTCGTTGGACCACATTAACGTAAAAAATAATTACGTCAATGTGGCGCAGGGTGACGCTAGGGCATTATAAATATGCCCCTTAATGTGTTGCATTCTTTTCCCAATATTGTAAAACTACTCCCTTTTCTCTTTTGGCTTTCATTGCCCTCCTTCAATCATCAACTTGTACAATTAACTCTTTCTCTACTAAACTAAGTATGCAGGTCAAATTATTCTTGTGTGCATATGCTGTTCCAAAAATCAGGGTAGGCTCAAGAATCCTCCCACATTGTGAACGTTTTTCCGCTTTAGAACTACTACTCAGGTGCTTCATGATAGGCACAAAAGAAAACACTAAATCATAATTTGAATATAAGTATTGGTAATATTCCTGATCATACAGCCATGCTAGTAATAGACTACAAGAAATGTTATATGTTAATGGCAAACTGTGATAAGTACTTCCTTCCTGTACTGATGATGAAATCATACAGACATAGCAGTTCTGCACCTCCATGGTTTCAATGTACTCATATAATAACTTGTAATATCCATTTGCTGTCAAATCTCCCTTAGAGCTATCTGTGTGTAAAAGTTTATTTCCCTCAAATAGCAGACCTCGATTTGTGAGTCGACCTTCTAAATTTGGGGCATTTGTGACTGAAGCTTTCTCGCTCTCATCATTAACATGCAAACTCAATCCAATAATCATCAGTATGATTACAATCACACCTGCTACTGCTAAACCTACACACACACTCTTACATTTACTCTTCTCACTTCAATCAGAATTCATGGGTTATCTAGATTCAGACCACAATGTATGTCAAATTCAAAACAAAATAAAAAGTGCAAAAGCAGCTTTCAATTATTTCACTGTTTCTTTCAGTCTTTTCTTTACAGGAGTAAAGCAAATTCAAAAATAGTCTTCTCAAAAAGAAAAATTCAAAAGTTCATCAAGAGTCTTTCTTATTTAAAAAAATTCAAACGTTCCAACTAAAAGTTCAAATGCCTCTAATAATAAACCATCTGGTAATCACTGATTAGCACTTCCAGAAAATAATGTCTCTGTTCATCAAGCGACAAAGAGACTTCAAAGTTCAGTTCCAAAGCAATCTCAAGTTCCAAAATGTTCAACTGGATTCGAATTGTTAACACAAAAGGCAACAAACTCCTTCTCCTAGTCATGAGTTGTGAATAAGTCCATTCTGGAGCAAAGTATCTATGACTTGACACTCTTTCTTTTTGATCTCCTTGTCACACAACCTTCTGTTTCAGTGTCCCTTTGATCAGATTCTTCAGTTACTTTAGCAATAGTCAGAGGCATTTTTATCACTGGCTCTGGGCTTTTCACAGGCCACTGATCTCCAGTGACAACTCTTTTCTCTTGCACTACTGGTATTTCAATGTTATGTGAGCTAGCAGGAGTAGCTTCACTCTGTCTCAACCCTTCTGTACCTTCAACTGCTCAGGTTCTCACCAGACGGTGCATGGTCTGCATTAGCCACTAGTCTAGTCCCTACATCTTGGCTAACCTGGACCCTTTCTCTCACTATAATCGACCCTTCTGGAACAGGTGCTGTTTCATCAAGAGGTCTTGGAACGTTGTGTGATTGGCTCACATGGATCCAGTTTGGAAGACCAGCATACTTCAAAGCTGTCATTGTAACCAGAAACATCTGGTACAGCCCTTTCCAACGCGGCTCTAAGTTTGTCTTTCTTACATGCTTCACCAGCGCGCAAGTGACAGGAGTCAGGTTGCAGCAAAGTTCTTGTAGCGGTTGAACAGTAGCTTCTCCAACCTGGTAAGACAAAGAACAAACCACATCAGCTAGTCCTTTGCAATAATCCAGAACCAAGTCAACTGTAATGTTTACGAGAGAACTGTAATGCTTTCAGCAATTAACAAACTTTGTCACCGTTTCGGTTAGGTGATCCAGAAGAGGTCATGAAGCCCCTCTGGGACCACAACTGCCCCAAGTCGTGAACAACACCAAACCCATATTGAATATCAGTGAATATGGTCACTTTGAGCTGTTCAGAAATACCATAAAAGTACACAAGGTATCAAAATAAACATGTCTACATAAATAAAAACTTACATGAAAGCTTTAAAACATCAGAGCAGGCAGCAATGAAAATGAATCAGGTGTCTAAATCTGGTGTCTATTCAGGGGGAACAGGCCATGGCACCTAACTGCGTCACAGCAGACATAGGCACATCAATGGACCTACACGTTCACATACTGTTTCTGCAACAAAATGCATTTTACTCTGAGGATATCTTTGAATATGACCATCTGCTCACCGTTTCTCACCCTAGAGTTCAACCGCTAGGATGAATAGGAGATGGAGACATACCCCGTGTACAGACCCCTGGTGGACCTGGCGACAATGGAGGACAGGCACATTATCCTTACCTACAGACTTGATAGGGCCACAATCCAAGAGCTGTGTGCCCAATTGGAGCCAGACCTGACCTCAGCTATCCGCCACCCAACTGGTGTCCCCCATCTTGTGCAGCTCCTGTCAGTGCTCCATTTCTTGGCAAGTGGGTCCTTCCAAGCGACAGTGGCCATGGCAGCAGGGATGTCACAGCATATGTTCTCAAACGTGCTGACCAGAGTGTTGTCAGCCATGATGAAACACATGCGCAGCTATATCATATTCCCCCAGGTGGAGGATTTGGCCACAGTGAAGGCTGACTTCTATGCACTGGGACATATCCCCAACATCATTGGTGCTATTAATGGTACACATATTGCCTTTGTCCCTCCCCGGAAAAATGAACAGGTGTTCAGAAATCAAAAGAGCTTTCACTCCCTGAATGTGCAGATAGTGTGCCTGGCGGACCAGTACATCTCCCATGTCAATGCAAAGTATCCCGGGTCTGTGCACCATACCTTTATCTTGAGGAATAGCAGCATTCTATATGTGATGTCTCAACTCCAGAGGCACAGGGTGTGGCTAATAGGTGAGTCCATGGTCCCCACCCAGTGTCTGTTGGTATATGGGGGTGGGGTTGGCCCTAAGAGTGAGCGTCAGGTATCCCTTAATATTTACAGGTGACTCTGGTTACCCCAACCTATCATGGCTACTGACCCCAGTGAGGAATGCCAGGAAGGGCAGAGGAACGTTACAATGAGGCACATGGGCGAGCAAGGAGGACCATTGAGTGCACCTTTGGCCTCCTGAAGGCCAGATTCCGGTACCTCCATCTGACAGGTGGATCCCTGTGCGACAAACCCAAGAAGGTGTGCCAAATCATCGTTGCATTGTGCATGTTGCACAACCTGGCCTTGAGACGCCAAGTGCCTTTTCTGCAGGAGGATGAGGCAGGAGATGGTCGTGTGGCAGCGGTGGAGCCTGTGGACAGTGACGAAGAGGAGGCAGAGGAAGAGGATGTGGATAACAGAACAACTATAATTTAACAGTACTTCCAGTGACACACAGGTAAGACACTGTAACTTCACCTTCCATTGCTGTTTTGCGTTGGACATTGTACATGGCAGCCTGATTTTCCTAATTCTATGGCCACTTACTGTACCCTTTGGCATTTCTATTTTCAGATATCTATGCCCCACTCTGGCTCCTGGTGTGTTTACTGCTGCCCACTACAGGTCATACCAATGTATACATAACTGTACAGTTGAATTGCAATGTTTACCGCTTGTTAAACTAATACATATGTCAGTTGACAGACTCCATTCTTGTATTTGTTCCAAGGGTGTTTATTTATGTGCTAATAGGTGGAGGGGGTATTGAAATGGGCTGGGTTGCTGATGGAGGAAAGTCCAGGATAGAGTCCAGTCTAATGGTATCACAGGTGCATTGTCCAAGGGGCATAGGAAGTGGAGCAATGGCAGTTCAAGGTGGACAGGGTGACATAGTGGGACACAAGGGTGACATTCAGGTGAGTCTCATTTCCTGGCGGGGGTCTTGGCAATTTTCTTTGGTTTCTGCCTGGATCGCAGGGACCTTTTGCGGGGTGGTTCTCCTTCTGCAGGGGGAGGGGTGCTGGGGGACTGTTGATCCTGTGGAGGTGCAGCAGGTATCAATAGCCAGGAAGATGGAGCTATGGCGGAGAATCGTGGACAGGGTCAACGCCGTGGGACAGCACCCCAGAACAAGGGACGACATCAGGAAGAGGTGGAACGACCTACAGGGGAAGGTACGTTCCATTGCAGCAAGACACCAGCTCGCTATCCAGAGGACTGGCGGGGGACCCCCACCTCCTTCCCCACAATTCAGAGCATGGGAGGAGCAAGTCATGCCTTTACTGCATCCTGAGGGCTTGGCCGGAGTCGGAGGAGGAATGGACTCTGGTAAGTCAACTTTCAACAATTATCACCCCCCCTACCTGCATGCCATCACACACACTCGCTCCCATCACTCCACTCCATCCCACACACTCCACCATCACATCTCTCGAAAGCCAAAACCTGCATGCTGTACTAATGCATGGACAACCCTCACAGCCCTGCATGGACACTCATCACTAAAGCATGCACAGCATAGGGAAACTAACAATTCCACCATACACCAACATACACAAGTAAATGCTGGCAGAGCAACACCAACCATAGAGGGGAAGCCAGGGATGTACAATATGTCATACACATGAAGTATAATACATCATTTACATCCCCACAGGTACCCCAGCCAATGTTACTGGAGATGAGGTGCCACCATTATCCAGTCCCCCAACTGAAGATGCCCACAGTGATGACAGTAACTCTGGTCTTCAGGATTTGGATGATCTACCTGGCCCATCAGAGACCAATGGACAGCCGGTTACCCAAGCCCAGTCACAGACCACGACAGAGCCTCCCCCATCAGAAAACAACACCACAGCACCAACCCAGCGTACCCAAAACTCTGTCCCCAGGGCGCGTCAATCAGCAGTGTGCCTACCTGTACAGGGGCCCCAGGCCACACCTCACACACAAGACAATCAGGGACCTGGAGTCAGTGGCAGTGGGCACACAGTTCAGGGGACAGAGGCACAGGCCAACAGGGAAACTGGGAGGACTGTTGTGAGCGAGGGGGAGGACAGGACCAGGGAACCGACTCTCCATGAGGTGCTCTCTGAGATCCTGGGAGCCTTTCAACATTCTCAGGACACGATGGGCCAGATCCTAGACAATGTGCAGGAGAACAGGCGGCTGCAGAAGGGACAGTATCAGGGGATCAGGGAGGACATGCAGGCCATCAACAACACCCTGATCTCCATAGCAGGGGTGCTGGCAGACATGGCCAACATTATGAGGGAGGCAGTGTCACACCAACGGGCCCTTGCTACTAGCCAGTCATCTGAACAGCCTTCTACTTCCACTGCCACTAGTGGCCAGGAGGCCCCGCCACAAGACTCACAGGCCACCAGCACCCCTCCCCCTGCAGAAAGTTAACCACCCCACAAATGTTGCATGCGATCCAGACTGAAGCCAGAGACACTTGCCAAGACCGCCGCCAGGAAATGAGACTCTCCTGATTGTCCCCCTTGTGTCCCACTCAGTCACCCTGTCCACCTTGAACTGCTATTGCTCCCCTTCCTATGTCCCCTTGGACAATGCACCTGTGCCACCAGGAGCATTTGTCAAATCACCAACATCTGCAAAATGAATATACAGAGGTGAAAGTAAGTGGGCATAGAAGAGGGAAGTGCCAGCATGCCAATGCCACACAGACTACAACCAAGGTAATTGAAATGTAAAGTTGCACTGTCTCACCTGTGTGTCATTGGAAGTACTGACGGATTACAGATGTTCTGTTCTCCACATCCTCATCCTCTGCCTCCTCATCCTCACTGTCCACAGGGTCCACAGCTGCCACAGGGGCATCTCCAGTCTCCTCCTCCTGCAGAAAAGGGACATGGCGTCTGAGGGCTAGGTTGTACAACATGCAGCATGCCACTACTATCTGGCAGACCTTCTTGGGTGAGTAGCACATGTTTCCACCTGTCAAATGGAGGTACTGGAACCTGGCCTTCAGGAGGCAAAAGGTCTTTTCAATGATCTTTCTGGTTCGCCCATGTGCCTCATTATAACGCTCTTCTGCCCTTGTCCTGGCATTCCTCACAGGGGTCAGCAGCCATGATAGGTATGGGTAACCAGAGTCACCTGCAAATATTGAGGGACAACATTTAGCCACACACTATTCTATATGGCCAACAGCATAGGCATACACCAACATATACTGGTTAGGAACGAACCAGGGCTCACCTCTCAGCCACACCCTATGCCTCTGTAGTGTCCCACATTTGGGATGCGGCTATCCTCAGGACAAAGGCATCATGCACTGACCCAGGATACTTAGCATTGATGTGGGAGATGTACTGATCCGCCAAGTGCACCATGCACATTCATAGATTGGAAACTCTTATGATTTCTGAACACCTGTTCATTCTGGCGGGGGGACAAATGCAATATGTGTTCCGTCAATCGCCCCAATTATACTGGGGATATGTCCCATTGCATAAAACCCGCCCTTCACAGTGACCAAATTCTCAACTTGGGGGAATGCAATGTAGCTGCACATGTGTTTTATCAGGGCAGACAACACTCTTGTCAGCACTATTGAGAACATTGGCTATGACATTACTGCTGCCAAGCCCACTGTCACTTGGAAAGAACCAGTTGCCAGGAAATGCAGAACTGATAGCACCTGCACAAGAGGGGGGATCCAAGTGGGCTGGCGGATAGGAGATATCAGGTCAGGCTCCAATTGTGCACACAGCTTTGTGATTGTGGCCCAGTCCAGTCTATAGATGAGGATAATGTGCCTGTCCTCCAGTGTAGGCAAGTCCACCAGGGGTATGTCTCCATCTCCTATTCATCCGCAGCGGTAGGTATCTAAGGGACAAAAGAGTGAGGAGGCTGTCACAAACTAAACAATGGAGCCACAACAGTAGTCTGCAATCTGTAAACATCTTATGGGACAAAGTCATTTGTCATTTATGTGTCTATTTATCCTGTGATGCAGCATTATTCCATAGGCCTGTCCCCTCCCTGAAATGGCGTCCGCCTGTCCTGTGTGGAGGGACAGGTGGAAGAGAGTTAATGCCGCTGATGTTGTGTGCCGTGGCAGTAGGCGGTTGGAAACCACAGTGCAACTCCTCATTGGTTATAAGTGAGCCCTATGGAGGTACAGTGGCCAATGGTGATCTACGCCGGCGGAGACGGTATGCACCACCGCAGACGTGACCGCCATTTTCTATCTGATTCCTCACTTGTTTCCTGACCTTTCACAGGAGAGGACCTACACTGCATGTGCTGCTGTGACCTGTGTCTGGAACCTAGCATGGCCTGTGTGACCGGGGAAAGGGCCCTAGCCTTCACTTCAGAGGAACTGGAGAGACTGGTGGATGGGGTCCTACCCCAGTATGGACTGCTGTGTGGGCCTCCAGACCAACAGGTGAGTACACTGTGGGCACAATGCATGTGGCATGAATGCATGGAATTGTGTGTGCAGGCATCGTGTAAGGGGGGAGGGATGTCCTCTTGGCTGGGTACACGTTGTGTGCTGGGCTATATGTGTGCCAATAGTGATGGAAACGGGTCTGGTGGGCTATCTGTGTTACTGGCTGGACTGTTGGTCTAATGGTGTTCGCCTGTCTGTAATGCCTCTGCTGGTCAGCACCCATCAAAAGAAGGGTATATGGCATGCCATCGCCGAGGAGGTGTGGACCCGGGGGTCTTTGGCAGGTGGAGCACCCACTGCTGGAAACGGTGGGAGGACCTGAGACGCTGGGCACGGAAGATTGCAGAGGCCCAGCTGGGGATGGCCTCCCAATGAGGAAGGGGTGCCCATCGGAACCTGACACCCCTGATGGCCTGCATACTGGTGGTGGCCTATCCAGAGCTGGATGGGCACTTGGGGGCATCACTGCAACCACAAGGGGGTGAGTCCAGTGGCCTTCATTGAAGGTCACGGATGAAGGGGGGCTATCTGGGTGGTGGTTGTGTGTCAGTGGGTGCCGTTAGGCCAGGCCAGACATAACAGCGTAGGCCCTCTGGTGGCCAACGGTCTAAAGTGGAAATACTACCTACCTAGCTTGTTAGCATCCACTACTGGTCAGGGCTGCGTGGTTCCCAGGTATGCTGCAGTTGGCTGTGTGTGCTCCTCCTCATGCCTTGGTGGCTAGCAATATCACTGATAGTGCAATGCATAGTGCGTAGGCCTGTTCCCTGTGTGAAGGTGCTGTGTACACCAATGATGGTGTTGGTGCAGTCACTGACCCAGTGTATCCTTTGTCTCTCTCCCCCCCTTTCTTGTTTGGGCATCCTGTCTTTATGTGAATTAGCATCTTCTGGCAGAGAAGCAAAGGCACCGGCGACAGAGGGAGCTGCATCCCACAGGACCCAGGCAGAGTCCACCGACGCTGAGGGCACCAGTGGGACGGAGGGCGAGGGGAGCACCACGGCGGAGCCTGGAGGGGACAACACATACTCTGATAACTCCTCCGATGGGAGCTCCCTGGTGGTGGCGGACACTTCTGTGACCACTCCAGCTACAGGTCCAGCCACCACCCCGTACCGGCACCACCCTCCCAGCAGCCCCTCAGTTAGTTGCCTGTACCCGCTCACCCACGAGGGTTGGTATCTCCTTCGCCCAAGGCACCTCAGGCCCTGCCCCAGCCAGCCCTGCTACCCTGAGTGAGGAGGCTATTGACCTCCTGAGATCCATCTCTGTAGGGCAGTCAACCATTGCGAATGCCATCCATGGGCTGGCAGCCCAGATGCAGCAATCTAATGCATTCCTGGAGCTCATTCACAGTGGATTGGCGGCCCAACAGAGATCGATCCAGGTTCTGGCCTCCTCTCTGATGGCAGCCATTGTCCCTGTTTATACCGTCCCCCCTCCAGCTTCCACTTCCCAGTCCCATTCTCCTCAATCTCAACCCATTCCAAGCACACAGCCAGACGAGCATGCACACAAGGCAACACCCAAGAGTGTCACAGGCAAACACAAGCACCACACTTCATCCCACAGGCACTCACACAAACATCATACAGTTGCAGACCCAACAACATCCACTATTTCCACTGGCTCCCCCTCCTCCTCTTCCTCCACCTCCCACCCAGTCACGTCCACACTCACACCTGCACGCACTACATCATCATCCACTACCTGCATCATCACCACACCAAGCAGAACACACACCTCACTGGCAGACACCTCCACAACATCCATGCACATGTTCCCTGGGTCCTCTCCCACCGAGTCTGTCCCCCCTAAAGTACACAAACACAAGCACTCAGACACCCAACAGCCATCCACCTCACAACAGCATACAACCCATGCACCTGCACCCAAATCCAACAAACACCTCCAACAACCACTCCCTCATCCTCCACTCTCATTACTTCTCCCTCTTCCCACCCCAATGTCCCTAAAAAGCTTTTCCTTTCCCAGATTTACCTCTTCCCTACCTCTCTACCCGGGTCCTGCACATATGGCCAGGGTATCAAGGACCAGCCAAGCACCTTAGCCAAACAGCACATGGGTCCAGTTTTAGCAGCACCTACTCGTGGTAGAAAGGATTCCAGGCCACAAATACTGAAGGGGAAGGAGCCTGCACCAGCCACCAAGAAGGGGAATGAGCCTGCACCAGCCACCAAGAAGGGGAATGAGCCTGCACCAGCCACCACGGAGGGGAAGGAACCTGCACCAGCAGCTGTCACAGAGCCCCCACTGCCAGCTGTGGTTATGCAGCCTTCAGAGAATGGAGGGCAGAGCAGGAGCCTCCCACACCCACCACCACAGTGCAGCCATCAGAAGGTGCAGGGGCTGAGCAGGAGCCTCCCCCAACCACCATCACAGTGCAGCCATCGGAGGGTTCAGGGGCCTCCCATGACCACCACCAAAGTGCAGCCATCGGAGGGTGTAGGGGTTGAGCAGGAACCTCTCCCAACCACCACCACAGCGCAGCCATCGGAGGGTGCAGGGGCTGAGCAGGAGCCTCCCACAACCACCACCACAGTGCAGCCGTCACCACCCGGGGATGCCATATGATCCAGCCTCCATGGGCTGCTGTGCGGCCTGCCCCCACCAGACCAGTGGGAAAGACACCCACTCCAGTGACTGTGGCCTTGCACTTCCCAGGACCAAGCACAGGGCATGTTGCTCCCTCCAGAACCAGTGGTCTTGTTTCTGCATCCGGCTGAGGTGCTCCTCCTCCTCCCCCTGAGGTGCCTGCCTATTTACCAACTGATGCCCCTGCAGTGTTCTCTCCGTATTGGTGCAGGGATCGAGTGGGGCCTTGGACTTTGCCCTGTGGCCATGTGGCCCCTGTGAACTATGGACTGGGCAGTGTCCCTTTTTTGTACATTTGTGCATATCTGTTGCATTGCCACATCAAAATATTATTTTTGATGTTGATCTTATTACAGTCATTTTTGTCAATTCCTGTTGTCCTGGCATTACTCAGCCAATTATTGGGAACAAATTGTTTTCTTGTGCAGCTGGTTGTGTGTATGGTTTGTGTGTGTGGGCTGTGTGTTGTGCGTGTGAGAGTCACTCTCCTTTTCCTCCCACCCTCCCTTGTGTGCTAGGCGGCTGTCGTCGTCTTCGTCGGCGTTGGTGTTCGTGGTGGAGCATGAAGTAGAAGCTCATCGGAAAGACTTGCAGTTCTGGTTCCATGGCGGCGTGCTTCTTCCCTGTGTCTCCAATGGTGAGTCCTTTGACTTCTATGCTCTGCTTCTGCCAGGCTTTTGATGGCATTGGTACCGCCCCAGAAAAGATGGCGGATTGTGTTGTCATAATATGGTGGGTCGAACTTTGTCTTCTGCCTAGCTGTAGGCGGCTACCACCGTGGTGGCTGTTGTTTCCGCCCAGGCGGTCGGTGTGGTACATTGGCTATCTTTCGGAGATATCACAGCCATGGTCATAATTTGGCGGTACTTACCACCAACCTGTTGGCGGTATTACCGCCACTTTATCACCAACCGCCAGGGTCGTAATAAGGGCCTTTGGTTTTTTTTAAATCAAATCTGGACTGCCAACAAATTTCTAGAACCTGTCTCAAGATTCTGGTGGTTGCCCGCCATATTTAAAGAAATTAGGGTTTATAAACCCCCCTTAGCCCTACCTAACAGTGAGGGTAGAGCTGGCTCAAAAACACCCATACACCTGTCCACATAAAACCTATTTGCAGTTTCCCAAGTTTCTTTTTGTCCCATTATATGCTGATCTTTGAAATATTAAGCCATCTTTCATCCACTCACTTATTACTTAGCCCAGCAACATTCCAACTAAGGACATTCAGCTGACTAGCCGCTTTAGACAATGTCCTACTCTCAGGGACATGACAAACCTTAATATATGGCGGGGAATTAGAGACAGAACTCAGTCATTTGTATCCAGATTACTCAGTATCTGAAGTCTGTTAGCTGTTTTTATAGAAGCCTCCCTCATCTCTATTTCCCTCACTTTTGGTTCTCTAATAAATGAACTACTATGTCCTAAATGAGCCCAATCCCTAGGGGGGGTAAAAAAAAAAGAGCAGTAAGGCTCCTATTCCTTCAGAATATAAAGTAGGTCCTGAGCAAAATAGGCCCGCTATGTTAGGTTGATCAAAGTTAATGACTATGCAGTCCACCCTCTAGGAAAGTGTTCCGTTTGGTATGGCTACCATCCCCCCATTTTTTGCCTAATATTGATGCTAACTTGACTGAGTTTGTGCTGGGATCCTCCTAACCAGACCCCAGCACCAGTGTTCTTTCCCAAAACTGTACCATTGTTTCCACAATTGGCACATACCTCACACAAGGGCACCGTGGCCAGGATGGACCCCTAATGGCTCAAGCATGTATTGTGCCACCCTAAGGGGCCCTCCACCAAACACATGCACACTGCCATTGCAGATTGTATGTGTTGGTGGGGAGCAAAAGGTAAAATCAACATGGCATCCCCCACAGGGTGCAATGCCCAAAAACCACTGGCTGTGGCATAGGTAAGTCACCCTGCTAGCAGGCCTTGCAGCACTAAGGTAGGATGCACTATACCTCAGGTGAGGGCATAGCTGCATGAGCAATATGCCCCTACAGTGTCTGAGTCCATTCTTAGACATTGTAAGTGCAGTGTGGTCATATTGAGAACCTTGGCTGGGAGTTTGCCATTATGAACTCCACAGCTTCATGATGGCTTCACTGAAGACTGGGAAGTTTGGTATCAAACTTCTCAGCACAATAATTACAGACAAGTTTCTGACCCCATTGGGTGAGAGCTTTTGTGCTCTCTGGAGTCAGAAACAAAGCCTGCTCTGGGTAGAGATGCTTCATACCTCCCTCCTGCAGGAACTGCAACACTTGGCAGTGAGCCTCAAAGGCCCAGGCCTCTTGTTACAGTGCCCCAGGGCTCTCCACCTAGTAGAGATGCCCATTCCCCAGACCAAGCCCCACTTTTGGTGGCAGGTCCAGAGGGGAAATTAGTTAAAATGGGGAGGAGTGACCACTGCATCTAGGACCACCCCTAAGGTGCCAGAGCTGAAGTGACCCCTTCTTGCAGAATCCTCCATCTTGTTTTGGAGGACAGGGACCAATAGGGTTAGGAATGTGCCCCCCTCTCCAAAGGGAGTGGACCCAGGAAGGGTGTAGCCACCCTCAGGGATGGTAGCCTTTGACTACTGCCCTCTGACCCCTATACCACCCCTAAATCTAGTATTTAAGGGCTCCTCTGAACCTTTCTCACCAGAATCCTGGCAGCCTCAAGAAGAAAGCAGAGGGACGGTTAAGCTGACCCCAGCAGTGAAGACTCCAGATGACAACTGGCTTGTCTACAGCTTCAAGACACCTGTTCCAAAAAGGCAACGCATTCTGCAGGACCAGAAGACTCCAGAGGACAGTGGTCCTGTCCAGAAAAAATATCCACAAGGACTCCAGAACCACCCCAGATCCGCGAGCTCTGCCCACTCTGCCACTGACACCCACAGTCAGGTGGCCCACCGGTCTAGAGAAGGTTCCCAGGCGATTCCAACCTCATGTCCATTCTGGGTTCACCCCTCCTGGCCAACATAACGACGCCTGCAACCTGAATCCAGAAGACCCCCCTTGACTATGACCGGATCCGACGAAGATTTCAGATGCCCAAAGGTACCCATGCATCTGCAGCCCCCTGGCCTTAAGGGAATCCGACAGACAGTCCAACAACATCCAGCGGGAACCTCTCTTGCCTGTCCGGCCTTTGGTTTTCCAGATCCGACCCCCTGGACCCAGCCTGTAGCATTTCTGTGACCCCTGAGGTTCCCTCATTGAAAAGCATTGGGCATCCGACGCTGTGTTTGCACCCTGCACCCGGCCGCCCATGTGCCTCTGAGGGTGTGTGTTTGGTGCTGACCTGTGCCCCCCCCCCAGTACTGACCTAAACCCCCCAGGCCTGTGTCCTGAAACCACGGCTACTTACCTGAAATTTGTTTTCTACCAAGTCTCCCCAGTCCTCATAGGATTCTATTGAAAACCCTACGCCAACTTTGACCTCTGCATCCAGCCAACCCTGTGTTGTTGGTGGTGCACTTGTGGGGTCATCTTGAACTTTGACCTGTAGGCATCCTAACCCACAAAGACTGAAATTGGAAGTCATGTACTTACCTGTTAAATGTGCTAACACTTTTCCACCCCAAGGACTCTATTGACTCCGAGGAAAAATTGCACTGTCAACTTTAAAAAGTGTTATTTACTTGTAAACTGCTTTATCTGAAAAACCAAAACAAGTACATTTGATACATGTGCTTGATACTTACCTGCAACAAAGATCTTTTGATTACAGTAATAAAATAACACAATATATTTTTGCTATATAAAACAATTAGGGGGTCATTCTGACACTGGCGGTCATGGACCGCCAGGGCCAACGACCGCGGAAGCACCGCCAACAGGCTGGCGGTGCTTCCTGGCCAATTCTGACCGCGGCGGTAAAGCCGCGGTCAGAAAAGGGAAACGGGCGGTTTCCCGCCGGTTTTCCCCTGGCCATAGGAATCCTCCATGGCGGCACTGCAAGCAGCGCCGCCATGGGGATTCCGACCCCCTTCCCGCCATCCTGTTCCTGGCGGTTCTTACCGCCAGGAACAGGATGGCGGGAACGGGTGTCGTGGGGCCCCTGGGGGCCCCTGCACTGCCCATGCCACTGGCATGGGCAGTGCAGGGGCCCCCTAACAGGGCCCCATAATGATTTTCAGTGTCTGCTTAGCAGACACTGAAAATCGCGATGGGTGCCACTGCACCCGTCGCACCCCAGCAACTCCGCCGGCTCCATTCGGAGTCGGCTTCATCGTTGCTGGGTCTTTCCCGCTGGGCGGGCGGGAGGCCTTTTGGCGGTCGCCCGCCCGCCCAGCGGGAAAGTCAGAATGACCGCCGCGGTCATTTGACCGCGGTGCGGTCTTCTGGCGGGGGAACTTTGGCGGGCGACCTCCGCCACCTGCCGAAGTTGGAATGACCCCCTTAGTCTGGAGTTAGTAATTGAATATGTGCCTCATTTATTGACTGTGTGGACACAATAAATGCTTTGTACTACCCTCTGATAAGCCTAACTGCTCGACCACACTACCACAAAAGAGAGCAATAGTATTATCTACTTCTCTGTTAAGCCCCTGGGGAACCCCTGGACTCTGTTTACACCATACCTCATGTTGGTATAGTAAATACAGAGCCAGCTTCCTACACCCTCCTTCTGTTTTCTTTCCAAGGACCACCCAGCCCACCCGTATTGCCATTGTAATGAGGACTGAAGCCTGTACTCCTTACCCCAACCAGTTGTTACACCAAGTTTTAGTTTTACAAATAAGCTCTGGGGTGGATTCCATAATGCCAGCTCTTAGTGGAGGGACCCCTACCAGGACAGCTACCAATGGTGTTGCCTCAGGTGGAAGACATAATTTGATGAAACTGCCCTCCCTACCAGAAGGGTGAGTGGTGCCCAGAGTATGAGGCCTTTGTATAATCTTATTAGAAGAAGAGGCCATAGAGGTCCTATTGGACAACAAGGTCTGCACTGTGGGAGGCCCTTTGCCATCTTGGATAAAAGAGAGAGCTACAGGGTCATTAGATGGTTTAGGGAGATCCCTTCTCATTATAAATATCCCTAACATCCTCCACCGGGTATTTGTTGGGCAGATATACCCATTGGGGGCCTGGGGCTGGAGTAATGTGCATTATGTCCTGCTTGAGGATCCCTGAGCAATTGAGCCTGGGGGGCACTCACATGTCCTTTTACAGAAACATTTAGGGGCATATTTATACTCCATTTGCGCCGAATGTGCGTCAAAAATTTTGACGCACAATCAGCGCAAACGTTGCCCCATATTTAAACCCTGACGCCCGAGCCCGCGCAAGGGAAAAATCCGCAATGTGCGCCATTTTCTGGATGCGGCATCCCGCCCTGCGTTAATGATATGCAGGGTAGGCGTTCCCGTCCAAAAAACGACGCACACAGCCGTGCGCCGTATTTATGCTTCTGGGCAAAAATGACTCTCGGCCAGGAGGCGGAGCAAAAAAATGACGCAAAGCCCGATTTGCGTCAAAATTTAACGCCTGGGTCAGGGCAGGCGTTAAAATGGGGCAAACACACCTGTATTTAATCAGAACACACAGAACAAACAACAGAGCAGCAGAGCAGCAACAGGGAGACATGGAGGTGATTTTTATTCAGCGTGCACGTCGACGCAGAGCCCTGCAGCAACAACAGCAGCTACAACAACAACAGCAGGGACCCCAAAGGCAGCGCAGAAGGCAGGAGAGGATATTCCGCCCAAGAACAACCCTGCATGGCCTCAGGGAACACGACATCATCCAGAGGTACCGGTTGAACTGGCAGGCCATTCAGCAGCTGCTGAGAAATATTGAACAGCAGTTGGCCCCCACTTTGGTGACACCCCACACCATACCAACAGAAACAAAGCTGCTTGCCGTACTTCACCTGCTGGCAAGTGGCTCGTTTCAGACAACTGGTGCCCTGGTTGGTGGAATATCACAACCATCATTCTCCGCATTCCTGCCAAAAGTACTGGATGCCATCATTTGTCTGACACCCCTCCACATCTGCTTCCCTAACACACTGCAGAAGCAGCAGGAAACAAAACAGGGGTTCTACGCCATCAGTGGCTTCCCACACGTCCTTGGTGCAATCGACTGCACACACATACGCCTTGTGCCACCTGCTGCAACAGAACACCTCTACCGCAACAGGAAGCACACACATTCAATCAATGTGCAGGCCATAGTCGATCACCAAGGATTGATCAGCAACATTGTGGCAAAATATCCTGGGAGTGTACATGACGCATTCATCTTCCGTCACTCTACCATCAACCAACACTTCCAGGATGGACGGTATGGCAATGGACTACTTGTTGGTAAGTACAAAAATCCTACTTATATACACACTGCACAGCAACCCTCTAGGACACACAACACATACACCACAATAGCAACACCTAGCCAGGAACACACTGAGGTCCTGACATCACTAGCCATGTTTCTGAAGTCACCATTGAACCTGTCGCACATTGGAATGTACTCCACAGCTTAATGTGAAGACATTAATGAGTGTGGTTGCCTAAATGTCACCTTGCAAATTGGAAGTGTCACAATAACCTGTACATTAATACATTGCATAAGTCTTAAGGTATGGGATGTCCAGGGTACTTTCATATGAACGTCTTAACTACACTTTCATGTGTTAACTCTGCATGGAACTATCATCTCACCCCCAGTGAAGACACACGAACACCTGTATCACAAGTCACAATGCAAGGGAGGGCACACTGTTATGAAAATAAAAATACAGATTGCTGACAAACGGCTAGCTAACAAACACTTGCTCAGCCAAGGAAAAAACTCAATGCAAAACTTTTACCCTACAAGTATAGGTTGTCACATTAGTACACAAAAGAGTCACAGACAACACAAGACAACTACTGCAATCAAAGGCCTGTACAAGAGTGCTTTCTACATCTAATTGATCCCATTCTGTGTTTCTATTTCAGCTGATCAGGGGTATGGCATTCAGTCTTGGTTAATGACACCATTTGGGAACCCCACTACTGCTGCAGAGCGGGCATACAACGACGCCCATAAGAGGACACGCAGCATTGTTGAGCGGACCTTTGGGATCCTAAAGTCAAGGTTCCGCTGCCTTGACATCACTGGCGGTAGCCTACTCTATTCCCCAGAGATGGTCTGTAAGATCATACTCACTTGTGCCATATTGCACAACATTTGTGTAAAAAGGAACATTCCCCTCCTTGAACCAAACCCAGACATGCCTGAAGATGACGAAGAGGAGGATGCTGGCCTGCAACAGGAGGGGGAACAACCAAACACAGCAGCAGGAGTGCGTAGGTGCCAACAGCTTGTAAATAATTTTTTTTCATAATTTCTTATATCAACACTTATTGCACAATTGTAAATAAACACAGATAACAAACACCACATCATGCTTTGGCCTATTCATTTCTGCCACCTTTAGTTCGAAATTGCTGAAGAAGAATGTCGTCTCATTGAGCAATAATGATATAACAACCATGACACAAAAAAAACATCACAAATGTATGCACAGAGGGTAGGATGTTACATGATACATTACCATCCACACAGGCCAACAGGAGTACAAATGTGGCAATTACACATGCCTGATCCAGACACCTGAGACAGTCTCTCACTCAGCCCAAAAATGTAGATCATTTGAAAGTTTCATTACACGTGTTCAGTGACAGGGTGGGACCATCCATGTGTACGTGACCATGTCCTCAATGGCTTCTCTCAAGTTTTTGATATAAACAATACCCAATTGGAACAACATTAGCTGCCTCTAACTCATGAGGAGACCTTGAAGTTACAGTGACAACATACACCCAGACAGGTGATAGTGGATCCACATTCGCACACACATATAAACATATGTCATCCAATCAACCAAATATTTGCAAGCTGCCCATCACAGTAGTGTCCCAGTTCGAACCTAGCAGGAAGAATGTAACATGCCACTAAACCAGGTAATGCATAAAGGGCCACATACATCAACAATCTATTTGTCATCAGCACATGAGGAACGCTGAGATTTTGCAAACATAGGGGGTTATTCTAACTTTGGAGGAGTGTTAATCCGTCCCAAAAGTGACGGTAAAGTGACGGATATACCACCAGCCGTATTACGAGTTCCATAGGATATAATGGACTTGTAATACGGCTGGTGGTAAATCCGTCACTTTTCCGTCACTTTTGGGACGGATTAACACCTCCTCCAAAGTTAGAATAACCCCCATAGTCATTGCAAAATGGTATGTCAGATTGCTCCAAATCATCAATAGTGCAAACGTCAAATGGGCAAATGAGATGAATGAATGGCTAACAGTGATTCATACCCAATGGCCTTACATTAGCCTGCTGCTGCAGGTTTTGCATAACAGAATAAATGAAAGCCATGGATAAATGAGCAAATCTGGATGGGCAAACCCTAGGGTGCTGGGGGCCTAAGTCCACCTCTACCGCCCCCCAAATATACAAGAATCATGTACTTGTGAACTAAACACATGCGTAAGGCGCATGTGTGGCCTACATGTCAAAAGTCAAACACAAATCAGATACACAAAATCATAATAGGACATGGTTAGCCCCATAAAAACTGTAAGTGACTATTGCACTCCCTGTTTATACTATAGATAAATGCATTACCATGATAATTGTGGACACATTTTTGAGAAGGAATACATCATGGTATCCCATCCATCATTTCAAAATAGCCATCAGCAATTACCCAAAATATGTGTACAAATATGGTTAATAATTTTTTTTAAGGTATCATAAATATTACAGTGTGAATGCCTTCTATACATCCAATAAGGGACATGTGTCATAGCTAACCACAAATGTGTATCACATAGCACCGTTTGGCCATGACAAATTTCCTTCCCCAACTTAAAAAAATGAAGACATAATTTAAAAATGCATCAAATTTCCACGCATACAGCATGGGCGTCATAATTTTTTCACGTACAGGAGTGCACAGAATGCTGAGTCAAAAAATATGATATGAAAATTAATAAATTAATAAGGTACATGACATGTCCACCATATTGTCCATGTTGCTTCACATTTCCACGCATACAGCATGGGCGTCATAACTTTTTCACGTACAGGAGTGCACAGAATGCAGAGTCAAAAAATATGATATGAAAATTAATAAATTGATAAGGTACATGTCCACCATATTGTCCATGTTGCGTCAAATTTCCACGCATACAGCATGGACGTCATAATTTTTTCACGTAGAGGAGTGCACAGAATGCAGAGTCAAAAAATATGATATGAAAATTAATAAATTGATAAGGTACATGTCTACCATATTGTCCATGTTGCATCAAATTTCCACGCATACAGCATGGGCGTCATAATTTTTTCACGTACAGGAGTGCACAGAATGCAGAGTCAAATATAAATTTTCATAAATGTTTCTCATATTTTGCCATGAAATTATAATTTTCATATCATATTTTTTGACTCTGCATCCTGTGCACTCCTGTACGTGGAAAAATTATGACGCCCATGCTGTATGCGTGGAAATGTGAAGCAACATGGACAATATGGTGGACATGTCATGTACCTTATTAATTTATTAATTTTCATATCATATTTTTTGACTCTGCATTCTGTGCACTCCTGTACGTGAAAAAATTATGACGCCCATGCTGTATGCGTGGAAATTTGACGCAACATGGACAATATGGTGGACATGTCATGTACCTTATTAATTTATTAATTTTCATATCATATTTTTTGACTCTGCATTCTGTGCACTCCTGTACGTGAAAAAATTATGACGCCCATGCTGTATGCGTGGAAATTTGACGCAACATGGACAATATGGTGGACATGTCATGTACCTTATTAATTTATTAATTCTACACTAGAACTGTAAACTCAGCCTCACAATAATGTAAGGGAACAATGAAGAAATTGATTTTGAGTCTGCATCATGTGCAATGTTATGCGTCAAAAAATATGACGCACAATGTGTATGCGTGAAAATATGACGCATAACGGGAAATTAAAAACGGCGGCCATTTTATGCAGGAAGTGATGTAATAGGATATCCTGTTTACAAAATCTGTACTGGGAGTTAACTTTCACTTTCACTTTGCAGTCTCAGATTTATCTAGACTGTGTGGTTGTGTGAAAAGTGTAGTCCTGTGTTTAACTGCTTTTGTGTCCTGTGTACCTTGTATTTTGTCTTTTTGTGATCCTAGTCTTGTTGTCTAATATTGTCTTAGTCTGCTTAGTGTACTTTTGTCCAATCCTGTTTTTGTTTGTATTGTCTGTGGGTGTCTGTTCTGGGTAGTTTAACTTTGGGGTTAGTTGGGCTATTTTTCTTAAGTTTTCTTTTTCCTTCACTACTCTACCTTTCCCCATTTCCCACTTTTACTTGTTTATCTCATTTTTCTCCTTTAAATTAGTTAATATGTCAGGTAGGCCTCGGCTTGCCAGGATGGGTGAGGAGGAATTGGGGGGATTCATTTGGCTCGTTTGCCATTTCCTCCCACTCATGCTGGAGGCTGGGGGCCGTGTGATACAGGGGTATCACACGGAGGCACGTAAAGTCCGGTGGGGGAAGGTGCGCCATCACCTGGTCCGGGTGTACGGGAGCATGAGGAATGAGCATCAACTAAAGCACCGCTGGGCTGATCTCATATCCAGGGATCAGGACCTGCTGGACCACCTCGGAATCAGGATTGGTGGCCATGTTGGTGAGTACAAATCAATTACATGTGAATAAAAGAAATCTGTGTGGGGACATGTGATGATTGTTACCCAATCTGCTAGATAAGTAGCTGACTGTTTGTAATGCTAGGGAAACCTAGGCCCATATTTATACTTTTTTAGCACCGAATTTGCGCCGCTTTTTGATGCAAAAACGGCGCAAACTTACGAAATACAATTGCATTTTGCAAGTTTGCGCCGTTTCTGCGTCCAAAAATGACGCAAATGCGGCGCTAAAAAAGTATAAATATGGGCCCTAATGTGTATTTGTTGCACAATGTGTAGGAAGACCAATGCTAGCAGTCAGATGGCTCATGTTTTCAACACATACCGGATGCCTGTAGCTGTATGTAATGTAGTGTTGCCTTTGTGTCAGACAAGCGACACGTTAATGTCTCTATTTGAACTCTACAGGTCATATTGGCCAGTGAGAAAGTCATGTAGAAACAACATACCTACATAGGTTGACGCCATAGCTAGACAGAAAATTGTAAACCCATGATGATGCTATAAATGTGTGGTGCCTTCACGTCACATGAAGTTAGCTATGTTGTCCACACATATGTCACATGTGTGTCTGGTTGCTGTGTGTTGAAAATGTCCACGTAGCCTGTTTGATTGTGAGGGGTCATGCAGTCCTCAAGTAACCAGCTTTTGGATGTCTCTCTGGGATGCACATGATGAGATGTATGCAAGCCATTATTGTTGGGGCATACTAATGGAGGGGTATCTTTGACAACACCTGACTGTCCTGGCCACTGCATGCGTGTAGTAGGGTGTGTAACTGTAGCAGGAGACTCATCCAATGTTAATGTTGAATAAAAATTCATCCATGCAGTATGAGCATGTGGGAAAGTGTATCATTACCATGTCATATTCACACAGTGTCATAGTAACTGCAATTATTTGTCAGTGCACCGAGTCTGAGTATATTCTTCCTTTCATCCTTTACAGGTGGACCAGCACCGTACACCGTGGGAGAGGTGGCACATTTTGAGGACCCCGATACCTACAGTGAGTGTGGCCTGAGTGCTATATTTATTGTTTGCTAGTGATGCATGATGGACTACTGTGTGTTCAACAGAATTCATGATTTGATGCGCTGGCCGTTCATTGGCATTGTTGCTTTAGTGGGATTTCAAATATCACTTCTGTTTCTGTAGACCAATACTTAGCCATCTCTCAGATTTAGGGGCTGTAGGTCATTCCAGTTGGGCCGCTATGGGGAATGGGATGAGTCATGTGGAATACACTGGTTAATGTAAGAGTTGCTCTGGGACTGGGCTTGAACTGAGTCTGCATATCAGACTGACATTCTCCCAGATAGCTTTGGCAAATGGCTTGTATGAAATGTGCAGCTTCCTAGTTGAGGATGCACTGTGTACACTGTAGGTTGGATCTTCCGGGGGCATGTACTTCCACTAGTTGAACTAGAAGTGTGTGTGACTAGAGTGCAATGGCCTAGGTGTTCAGTCGACTCATGATCATGGGTGTTCTTGCTCCTCTGTGTGTGTTGTAAAACATGCCTCAATGATAGTATGTGATGTTGGCCTGAGTCAGAGCATTTTGACATGTGTGGACCTTGGATATGACAATGTTTGGCTGACTCCAACGTGTTGCTAGCCCTTCATTGGTGTTGTGTGTGAAGGCACATACTTGTTGACCTTTCTATGCACTCCTGGGTGTGCATTGAACCTGGGATTGTTGGTTGTTCTTCCCACCCCACCCTCAAAGACTGCCATGTGATTGGGAATAGGGTACCTAGGACTGTAGCAACCAGTATGTTACACGTCCTTGTGACCTTTTGCAACTTTGTTTAGAACCTAGGGCCAGATGTAGCAAACAGTTTTCAAGTTGCAAACGGCAAAAATCGCCCTTTGCGAGTCGCAAACGTCTTTTTGCTATGCAGAAATAGATTTTGTGAGTCGGAACTGACTCGCAAAATGCATTTCCGACTCGCAAATAGGAAGGGGTGTTCCCTTCCTAATTGCGACTCGCAGTGGTATGCAATTCCATTTGCGACCGAGTTTGTGGTCGCAAAGGGAGTCGCAGTTACCATCCACTTGAAGTGGATGGTAACCCACTTGCAAACTCGAAGGGGTCCCATAGGACCCCTTCCCCTTTGTGAGTGGACCCAAAAATATTTTTGCAGAGCAGGCAGTGGTCCAAGGGACCACTACCTACCCTAAAAAAATCCAAAACTAAGGGGCATATTTATACTCTGTTTGCGCCGAATTTGCGTCGTTTTTTTCGACGCAAATTTGACGCAAAACTAACTCCATATTTATACTTTGGCGTTAGACGCGTCTAGCGCCAAAGTTCATGGAGTTAGCGTCATTTTTTGGCGTGAACACCTCCCTTGCGTTAATGATATGCAAGGGAGGCGTTCCCGTCTTAAAAAATGACTCCGAGGCATGTGCGTGGTATTTATACTCCCGGGCAAAAATGACGCCCGGGAGTGGGCGGGGCAAAAAACCCCGCATTTGCGCCTCTTTTTAACGCCTGGGTCAGGGCAGGCGTTAAGGGACCTGTGGGCTCAGAATGAGCCCAGAGGTGCCCTCCCCTGCCCCCAGGGACACCCCCTGCCACCCTTGCCCACCCCAGGAGGACACCCAAGGATGGAGGGACCCATCCCAGGGAAGAAAAGGTAAGTTGGGGTAAGTATTTTTTTTATATTTTCTCTTTTGGCATAGGGGGCCTGATTTGTGCCCCCCTACATGCCACTATGCCCAATGACCATGCCCAGGGGACATAAGTCCCCTGGGCATGGCCATTGGGCAAGGGGGCATGACTCCTGTCTTTGCTAAGACAGGAGTCATGTTGATGGGGGATGGGCGTCGAAAAAAAATGGGGCAAATCGGGTTAAGACGATTTTTTTGCCTCGACCTGACTTGCCCCATTTTTTAGACGCCCATACGCCATTTTCCCCTACGCCGGCGCTGCCTGGTGTACGTGGTTTTTTTTCACGCACACCAGGCAGCGCCGGTCGGCTAACGCCAGCTAACGCCATTCTATAAATACGGCGCCCGCATGGTGCTTCAGAATGGCGTAAGCCGGCGCTAATTTTTTTGACGCTAAACTGCGTTAGCGCAGATTAGCATCAAAAAGTAAAAATACGGGCCTAAGGGGCATATTTATACTCTGTTTGCGCCGAATTAGCGTCGGTTTTTTGACCAAATTTGACGCAAAACTAACTCCATATTTATACTTTGGCGTTAGACGCGTCTAGCGCCAAAGTTCATGGAGTTAGCGTCATTGTTTGGCGTGAACACCTCCCTTGCGTTAATGATATGCAAGGGAGGCGTTCCCGTCTTAAAAAATGACTCCGAGGCATGTGCGTGGTATTTATACTCCCGGGCAAAAATGACGCCCGGGAGTGGGCGGGGCAAAAAACCCCGCATTTGCGCCTCTTTTTAACGCCTGGGTCAGGGCAGGCGTTAAGGGACCTGTGGGCTCAGAATGAGCCCAGAGGTGCCCTCCTCTGCCCCCAGGGACACCCTCTGCCACCCTTGCCCACCCAGGAGGACACCCAAGGATGGAGGGACCCATCCCAGGGAAGAAAAGGTAAGTTGGGGTAAGTATTTTTTTTAATTTTCTCTTTTGGCATAGGGGGGCCTGATTTGTGCCCCCCTACATGCCACTATGCCCAATGACCATGCCCAGGGGACATCAGTCCCCTGGGCATGGCCATTGGGCAAGGGGGCATGACTCCTGTCTTTGCTAAGACAGGAGTCATGTTGATGGGGGATGGGCGTAGAAAAAAAATGTCGCAAATCGGGTTAAGACGATTTTTTTGCCTCGACCTGACTTGCCCCATTTTTTAGACGCCCATACGCCATTTTCCCCTACGCCGGCGCTGCCTGGTGTACGTGGTTTTTTTTCACGCACACCAGGCAGCGCCGGTCGGCAAACGCCGGCTAACGCCATTCTATAAATACGGCGCCCGCATGGCGCTTCAGAATGGCGTTAGCCGGCGCTAATTTTTTTGACGCTAAACTGCGTTAGCGCAGATTAGCGTCAAAAAGTATAAATACGGGCCTAAAGGTTTTTGTTTTCTTTCTAAGTGCAGCTCATTTTCCTTTAAGGAAAACGGGCTACACTTGGGAAAAAAAAACCTGCTTTATTTAAAAGCAGTCACGGACATGGAGGTCTGCTGTTCCCAGCAGGCCTCCATCCCCGTGAGTGCCCATAGTCGCTAAGGGGGCGCAAATTGGGACCCACCTCATTGATATTAATGAGTTGGGTCTTTGCGACCCCATAGCGACTCGCAGACGGTGTCGGAGACACCGTTCTGCATAGCAAATTGCAAGTCGCAATTTTCCGTCTTCCTACATCTGGCCCCTAGTGTACACATTCGGTTATGGCCCATGGGTTCAATATTAGCAAACAACAAATTACAAATGGCATTGAGTGAGGGTTGTGATAGTTAGCACATAGAGTGACATATGTAGTGAAGTCAGTATGCGGAAGAGGTTCAGCCATAATGTCAGATGCATTAGGCATTATTTGGATTAGTAGTTTAGGCTGATGTCATCCATCATGTAGAGACATGGATATGCTAGGTGTGAGATGCCCTTATGTATGCAGGCTTCACATGTACTTCCTCTGAGACTTTAAGTGAACTATGTTGTGACAATTGCTGCAACAAATACATTACAAGTAATATACAAATAACCCATTGTGCTATTCCACCCAATGCAATTCCAAAGGTAAATATTTGCCATTTCTCTTCACAGCTGCAAACATGAGTGCCGCAGATAGACACCAATTTGAGAGGCGTGCCATGCGATACAGGCACATCCTGCAGGTGCAGTCGGGGTACCGGAGGATGGCCCGAAAATATCAATCAGATCGGGCCTCCGGGGCATGGTGGGCCTCACCACAGGGTGGGCCTACATTGCCCACAACAGCCACCAACACCACATCCACCAGGTCTCCCCAAGTGGCCCCAGGAACGTCGGGCACAGTTGGCCCTGGCTCCTCATCCAGACCTGGACCCAGCCATGTTCAACAACCAGGACAGTCCAGTGGGCATTCAACTGCTGGCACAAGGTCCACCTCGGCCGGCACACAGACAGCATCAGCCCCTCCTGTGGACCCAGCCGCATTCCTGGCATTGAGTCGTAAATTGGACAAGGTGTTTAATAAGGTGGACAAGCTGAGCCAGGATGTGGCGTATATAAAAAAAAGGGTTCGCTCCATCAGGCGGACCCTACGGAGGGCCAACCTCTAGGACATTTGCTTTGTTTTACTTTTACCCCTCCCCTCTCTCCTCTTTCCTATTTTGTACTGATAGTTGGGTTTTGGGGATTAGTATTAGGTTAGTATAGGTAATTAGCTTAGTTAGTGTTAGGGAAGAGGGTGGGGTGTCCTTATTCTTTCTATCTTTATTTTTTGGGTGGGTGGGTGGGGGTCAATGTTGGGATTCCTGTTTGTTTAAAAAAAAAAAAATATACAAAACCCCCAAAAAATATATATATATATATATATATGATTGTTTAGGATAGTATAGTATGTGTGTAGGTTAGTAAGTGTTGTCCTGCATGTGTCCTGTCTCATAATGGTGGGTGGGGGGGTTGATGTTTAGATCGTTTCGTTATATGTGTAGAGTAAGTTTAGCTTAGGTTAGTTAGGGACAGTTGTGGGTTAGTAGTAGTCAGGTTAGATTAGTGTAGGTATTACTTTTCCCTTAGTTGCGTCTTGTGTGAATAAATAGTAATAAATATATAGTTAACCCTTTACATGATGCGTTAGTTGCTACTTTATCATGGCCTTGACATCAGTGTAGATGAATGTTTTTGTATGACATTAGTGTCCTATGCTAGCCATCCCCAGAAAATGGAGGTTTAACATGCCAGCTACCCGTGTGATAACTTGGTAAGTATCCACCATTTGGGAGACCCACCATTGGTAGTTTACATTGATCACCAAGGTTTTGTGTTGGTGAGTATGTATTCTACTTCACAAAGTGTGCTTCCAGACTTGTTATTGTGGGTAATTTCATAGGTCGGACTGCAGTGTGATGTTCAGGGAGATCGTTGTAGATGAGGTGTTGTTAACACTCTTGTCTTGTTGCCTACATTGCTGACCTACATCATGTGTGTGATAATTCTGCATGACTTTCCTTCATGGAAGTATACTCAGAAAGGGTGATTGATGCAGTGTTATTTGTTTATGTTTGCTTACATTTTGCAGCATAATTTCATGTTTAAGTATTGCATGGTGCCTACATATCTCAGCCACCATTAGTTGACTAGAATTGCTATAGATGGTGCTTCATTCTGTCCAACACAGCATGATTGTGTGTGGTTAGTCCCTTCATCAGTTATTCTCCTCAGTATGGTATCATTTCATTCCTCGCCGGAAGAACCCAGAGACTCCGCCTCCCCCCGTTCAGATCCGAGGCCACCGGAGTCATCTGCGGCGTACCACAAGGATCATCCCTCAGCCCCACCCTCTTCAACGTCTACATGAGCCCCCTCGCAGCCATCGCACGCCAACACAACCTCTACCTCATCTCCTACGCCGATGACACCCAGCTGATCCTCTCCCTCACCAACGACCCAGCCACCGCCAGAACCAACCTCCACTAAGGGATGAAAGACGTGGCCGAGTGGATGATGAACAGCCGCCTGAAACTGAACTCAGATAAGACGGAAGTCCTCATCCTTGGACCATCTCCATCTGCTTGGGACGACTCCTGGTGGCCCCCCACCCTGGCCAGCGCGCCCAAACCAACAGACCACTCACGCAACCTGGGCTTCATCCTGGACTCCTCCCTTTCGATGACCAGACAAGTCAACGCCGTCTCATCATCATGCTTCAACATCCTACGCATGCTCCGAAAGATCTTCCGATGGATCCCCACCGAAACCAGGAAAACGGTCACCCAGGCACTGGTCACCAGCCGTTTGGACTACGGTAACACCCTCTACACCGGAACCACAGTCAAACTACAGAAAAGACTCCAACGCATCCAGAACGCCTCCGCACGACTCATCCTGGACATCCCCCGTCACAGCCACATCTCCGGACACCTGAAAGACCTGCACTGGCTCCCTGTCAGCAAAAGAATCACGTTCCGACTCCTCACCCACGCACACAAAGCCCTCCACGACCTGGGCCCCAGGTACCTCAACAACCGCCTGACCTTCTACACTCCCACCCGCCAGCTACGTTCTTCCAGCCACGCCCTCGCCGCTGTTCAACGCATTCGAAGAGCCACCATGAGAGGAAGATCCTTCTCCTACCTGGCAGCCAAGACATGGAACTCCCTCCCCATCCACCTCCGTCTTACCCAAGATCACCTCTCCTTCAGGAAGCATCTCAAGACCTGGCTATTCGAGCAGTAGCGGTCCCCCCTTCCCCTAGCGCCTTGAGACCCTCCGGGTGAGTAGCGCGCTTTACAAATAGACTGATTGATTGATTGAAGGCTATGATGCAATCCTGGCCACTGCACAGATGTATCAGACTACATGATGTCAGGACAGTTGTATTGACAAGCTACATGGTTGCCACACAGGCACTTTGGAGTTATGTACTGCACAGTTGAAGTGTGAAATAACACAGAGACATATTAGGTGTGCAAGTGCTATTTATTTATAGGTGCTGTAGTGCAAAATGTCCATTGTCCATGATTGCTGGGTCCGTTCTGGTGCATTCTTACATAGTGATCCTACAGAAGGGGTGTGGATGATGCTCCTGACATGCTGGGGTGATGTCACAGACAGTGCAGAGGGACAGGAATTGGCAAATAGTAGGAGAGAGACATTCACTGGCAATGCTGACAAGTCATACAGTGGATTGCAGAACAGTCATTGAGTGTAGTTGTAGTGAGACTGGCATTTGTCAAAACGTAGGACCTTGGTCAAAGTAGGCCATGGTGCAGGGACTAGTGCTTCCGGGTACTCTTCCGTGAGAATGTGATCTGTTCCATGTCTTCTTCTTCTGATGTGTGTGTTGCCTGGTGTGTCCTTGTTGTTGTTGGTTGTGAAGGGGCAACACACACCTCAGTGTTAGAAGACGTGGAGGCAGACATCCCTGGGGCTGCTCCCTGTGGAGTTATTAAGGGCAGTACTGCAGCAAGGAGGGCCTGCTGGTTTTTGAGAATGGCAGCCACATCACGATGGTAGGCAGCCAGGTCGGCCCTGAGGGGTTCAATGTTGCATTCGTGCACACGTTGACTGGATTGCAGTTGTAGGTGTTGTGTCAACTGGATGACAGCTGTGCTGATTTCCTTCAGTGTTTTGGCAAGTTCCTGCAAGAGAGATGTTCGGGCTTCCGTAGCAGCTGCCTGATCTGCAAATGACGTCATGCACGAACGCACCCCCTCAAGGCTGGCTGCCATGTTTTGCATCCCCACCCGCACCTCCTTGGCCAGCTCCCACTGTACCCCAACTACAGTTCTTTCAAAGCTGGTGCCAGTGTCGTCAGAGTCCTCAGCTGTGTTGGAGC
Organism: Pleurodeles waltl; assembly: GCF_031143425.1. Classification (NCBI taxonomy): domain Eukaryota; kingdom Metazoa; phylum Chordata; class Amphibia; order Caudata; family Salamandridae; genus Pleurodeles; species Pleurodeles waltl. Next base: position 413,117,557 of record NC_090437.1, on the reverse strand, counting down.
TGGCAGGTCTCACAATTGGGGTGGTGGGTGGTTCTTCTGTGATGGCTGCTTCTTCTGTGCTCCTCCTTGTGACTGAAGGTGGGGTCTGGAGGGTTTCAAGGACCTTTTGGATGGTCTCCTGGGAAATACTTATGGGCTCGTCATCCATGTCATCAGGGAAATCAGGGACAGGCATATCAGCAGGAGATCCATGTTCCTCTGCAATGAAACAGGGTACAATTAGTGTGTCTGTGTTGTGACAATTTTGCCATAAGATGCAAGCCTTTGGATGACTTAACTTTGTGCTCTGGTTTGGTATTGGTATCTGCTGTCCTTCATATGGGCATTGTTATAGGCCTATGGCCCACCTGTGTGTCACATGTATGATATTGAGTTATCAGACTTGTCTGCCTAATTGCCTCTAGGTGTTGCTTTGTCCAAATTTGGGAATAGCCATCTTTTTGTCCTGCTCGTCCCTCTGTGTATATCTATTCTTATGGAGAGACATTTTGTCGCGTGGGCTCTCATTATCCTACATGAGATTACTGGATTTCTAGGCAGCAGGATAGCTAATGGTGTGGGGGACTGAGTCTGACCCACTTGTAAATAACTCTGTCACCCTAATTCTTTCTTTTTGTTCTGGCTAACTAGCAGTGCCTCATGTCTCCCAAGAAATGATTAGACAGCCGAGCGCATGACATCTTTGGAACTTCTCCGGGAAGTCGTGGTCACTCAGATCCAAACCAATTCTCTCTTTTCCAGTATGATCTCATATACAAATGACAAAGACCATATTGGTTTTATATGATGATTTCATAAAACAACTGACTTTTAGATAATTAGGTGTGAGCCACAATAACCCAAACAATACAACATGGTAGAATTGAAATAGTCACCAGGAGTGTAAAACATTTGAACAAAGCTATCATGGTGCCCAACTGTTTCTACTCTCCCTCTGCTTGTTCTATTTAGAGCACAGCATGTTAAGCTTCGAGCTTGCCTGTCTGAATCACTGGGGAGACATCAGCCCTCATATCTGAGCAATGGCCTGTGATCTGGTTCAGCATCTGCAGCAAGGCAGGCAGCGTCTAGTTGTGGTTCTCTGTTCGGAAACTCCCTCTTGCGTGTATTGGGACAAGGAAGTGATTTTATAACTAACATGTCATTGTGATGACAAAGTGTCCCTACGCAGGAACGCCAAATCTGAACTCCTACCACGTCTATCGGCAATGTACCAGACTGTATCCTTGACTGGAGCACAGAGTGAATATGTTCTGGAGAACTGCAGTGCTGAAGTAGGCAAAACAGTGTGATATGCCTAAAAAACAACACCGTAGAACTGGCTATTTACAAAATTACTGATACGAAGCCTAATAAATAGCATTTAGTGCAAAGTGCACAGAGGCTCTAAGCTGTTAGCAAATGAGTAAAAGTACATTCAGGGCAAGGTGCACAAAGGCATAAAGCCTGAAGCTAATGCGCAAAGTATACGTAAAACTTACCACACTACACTTTGACTGGCTGTGGGTGTTGTGAATGCCCTGGCAGCACACTTGCCTCTCAGGAACTGCCCCAAACAATTTTTATTCACATTGACCTAAATGTACATGTTATGTGGCATATCCTATGCATGGCAATGTTAGGATGTGGTATGGATGTAAACATTGTTGATGTTTCGAGATGATGTTGGGTAATGTGTGTTTAATTGGATTGCCCTGTTTATCGTATCAAGGTCCTATTTGGTTCTCAGACTGTGCAGGTGTGTTTCAGTGACCAGTTGCATGTGTCCCCTCCTCAATGTTGTTGTCTGAGCAGTATGACATTAGTGATGTTGCCTTGTTAGCCAGGCACGTGAGGGACCCTGACGTATGCAGCATGTGTGTGTCCTTAGTGCTGTGTGGCTCCTATTGCTATTTAATTTGGCTGATGTATGTGTCAAGTATGGACATTGGCATTTGAGTGTACTGGTGCCTTTGTCTTATTTCTATAAATAGTTGTAGATGTCATCCTCACCCCCTAATTTAGGTATGTATGTTCCATGGAGAGGTTCCTGCCATTTGTTACTATAGCTGCACAGAGATCAGAGGTGTTATTGTCAACTGTTGTCGCAGTTACATTGCAGTTGTTGTTTTGGCTACTGGATTACAGATGGGGACCTAGTTTATGTAGGATACATTTTGACTGACGAGTGCCTGGATCTAAGTTTGACGTAGTGGCCTTCCCACCTGTCGCTGCCTTCCCTTGGCTCCATTGTTGTAATTACAGGATGGCCCCATGGGACTGTTGTTGGTGCTGTATTTTGTCATGCCCCAGCTTCAGTCTGTGCTGGCCATGCCCCCCTGTCGTGCCCCTTTACCCATGCCACTTCATATATATGCTGAGTTACATGCATTGTGTAGTAGGTATTCCCCCCCCGGTTGCAATTATCATTATTGTATTATGATTCCCCATGCGACTTACTCTGCATGTGTGTTGTGTCGTGGTAATCTGCGCTGTCCTGTCCTTGAATCCCTGTGACAATCTCCTCAGGGATGACGGCTGCGACCATCTCCTCCATGTGGTCCAGGGCCTCCTGGTGTGCTGGACTCCCCCCTCCAGTCTGCAGTGCTGCCTTCCTGTTCCTGGCCATTTTTTCTTTTGTCCTACGTTTGCAGTCATGCCAGCGTTTCTTACACTCGGTGACTGTTCTGCGTTCTTCAGCCACACTGTTGATCTTGTCCACAATTTGTTTCCATATGGCCTCTCTCCTACTGATAGGCAATTTAGAGGTGATGAACAATTGGTGCTGGTGTTCCGTCACCTCTTTAACCAGGATTTCCTGCTCCTCTGCACTGAAGCGACACTTTCTTTTTTTTCTGAAAATGTCCTGGTTCCTGTATGGATCATCCTGGCTGGTTCCTGGTCTGCTGTCATCTTCCTGGGGTCTGTTGTGGCATCTGGGATCCATTTTGGCTCTCCTCTGCTGAAAGGGCAGTTTTCGCGGGTAAATTTGATGCTATTGCGTCAAAATAAACAGCGCTTTCCGGGTTGCGCTGTCGTAAATCGACCCACAGTCATTTGCGTCGTGTTAACGTTGGTTTCCTTTACGACTTGACGCCGCTGTGTGCTTCACGAAATAATGACTCCCACCTGTTGGTTGCGCCGCCGTGTGTCAAAGTATAAATTTGACGCCCGCACGGCGCATCGAAATGGCGTTAGCCGGCGCTAATTTTTTTGACGCAAAACTGCATTAGCGCAGTTTTGCGTCAAAAAGTATAAATATGGCCCTTAGTTCTGTAATTAAATTTTCTATTAGACATAGCTTCCCCAACATCCCCTTTACAGTATTTTGTAGGAGCCTTGTAATCTTTTCATACAATTCCAGAAATATGGGTTCCATTAGTGAGTGGAGATGCTTGTCTAGTCCAGTACTTAATATTGATCCCACCCATTTATCAACTGGTAATATTCCTTCACCCAGATAGTTGATTGAATCATTGTTAGTAATAGGGGCTGATTCTATGATACAAGGCACAGTCTTTGAAACCCTTCTTTTTCTCTTTTTGATCGATGCAGCCTCTCTGGTGATGAAGAGGTAGTGTGTGAATGTCCGTCTTTAAAGTTACTGTCCGTGACGAGGGCTAACTTTGTACTAGCTCGTTGTGAATAGCGGGTGATTTAACTTCAACTACTTTCCCCCGTGGCCTCCCCAAAAGCTGATCAATGATAACAGGCGAAGCCTTTTCCACTCCTAAGCCCAACTTTTCATCTGCACTCTGTATCTCTTCGGACAGAGCTCCCACTGCAGATGTCAAATAGGATATAATGGATGCCCAGTTTCGAGGGACTGTGGCTTTAGCATTGTCAGGGGTGCTAGATGATTTACGCTTACCCACGGCTGGTAACAGATAGTAAACAAATGAGGGGTGGCCCAGCCTCTGTCAGATGCTGATGGGCACAGGATGGGCCTGCCCTTAGGCTGGGCTTTGCTCCAGCACGGCTCGCGCATGGCTCACGCTGCTAGTGAAGGCAATTAGCTATATAGCACCAGCAAGGTCCCCAAAGGAGTGAAGAATTCAGGGGTCTCCTCATTGCCCCTCAGCACTCTGGGACCGGTAGTCCCACCAGAGCTTCAGCGTGTCCTGCACTAAGGTTGAAGGCAATGTGCTATATAGTGCCAGCAAAGTCCCCAGAAGTGTGAAGAAGTCAGGGGCCTCCTCTTTGCCCCTCAGCACTCTGGGACAGGTAGTCCCACCAGAGTTTCAGTGTTTCTTCCTCACTTGTCTGTATTTCAATTCCTTTGGGTGTGCTGCCAATGGAACAGTTTAACTTACACAACAGATAGCATCCTAAGAGGTTTACTGGACTTGAATCGCATACCACCAACTCGTGTTTGTCTTCAAATGAACCTATTTTATAGGAACATGCTCACAGGATTTGTCAATTGCTGATTTGTTACTTCTATAACCTGAATTCATCTTCCTGAAAGGGGCAAATCTGGCACTTCAGTTCTGACAGTTGAACGTGTAGCTACAGTATTGACAAAGAATGACACGTCGTGTCCCATTACACTTGTGTTTATATAGGGACCATGTTGATCTACCTCTAAAGATGCAGCTAACATGCATTCCCCATCATCAGAACTATCACTGTGGAATGTGTCTAAGAATTCCTCATCATTTAAATTAATTAAGGGAAATTGTAAAGCTATCTGATTCACGTTTGCATTTGCCAATATATTTGTGTTTACTTTTGCCATCTGATTCATTATTTGTTGAGGAACAATCACCTGCTGCTGTGGCATCGGGGCTTCTGGAACCTGCATCTGTTGTACTGGGGACATTTGTACATTCAGAATTCGGGGCCTTTGGATTCTCTGAATTTGAACTTGATTGTTACCTTGAGTCTGAGCAACTCCAGTATTCTGTACCAAATTATTCACATTATTATAGGGACATTACCTCTGCCATGACCATCACTTCCACAAGCATGACATGGACATGTTCTCTTTACTGTCGGTACATCGGCCAAATTTCCTCTCTGATCTACAAGAGCATCATGTCCTCTACCTCTAGGCTGAACCACATTGTTAATCTGCTGTTGCACTCCTTCCATTGCACTTGTATACACCATCATCGGGTGATTCTGACTTCATTGACTTGCAGTCTTTAATGGCATCACCATCAAATGTTCTCTCAAATTTTTCTGCTTCAGTTCAATTTCATCACTACAGTACCTTGCATATTGCAAGATCTCATCAATGGGCACATTCTGCCAATAAATTAAATGCTGCTAAATCATTGCACTAATGTCTGGCTTCAATCATTGCACTAATCGAAATACAAAAATGACCCATATCGTTCGGCTCAATGTTTTCAGTACCACTGTGCTGTTTGAAAGCCTGCAACAATCTCTCATAATATGATGAATAGACTCCTTAGTATCTTGTGCTGTTCTGTCAATTTTCTGCCAATCAATATCTTTTAGGGAAACTGTGTTCTTCAGGGATTCAAGTACCTTATAATACTTTTTCATCACCTCTTCTGATGGCGCCCCTGTTACTGAATCTCTCAGAGGTTCATACTCTGGCCAATCAACACTTCTTTTACCCTCTGTCCACAAATCAACTGGAAGCACATTATCAAACAACATATTCAAATCTTCCCACAAGCATTTTGACAGTTTCACAAACCTTTCTTTGTGCTTGTATCACTCCACTGGTTTCTCTCTCAATCTCAGGTAATTATTTGTGAATGACAGTATATCACTCCTATTCCAAGGTACATGTACATAACCTCCACCTGGTATTTCTCCCATAGGCATCATTTTACATTATCTTCAGCCTGATTTGCTCCTGCCGGAGGAATATTCTGCTTTGCTTTCTTCTGATCTCTTTTCTTTGCCAATCTGCCTTTCCCTTATCTAATGCCCCCCCTGTTTGAATGTATGTAATGAATTCCTTAACGTGCATTCCTATTCCAGATGAACTGATGTTATGAATATCTTTGTTACTGAACTCTAATCTGTAGCTTCTTTTTAAAGATTTAGATTTTTCGAAATTCACTTCAAATTTCTTGGCCAATTCTGCTATCTTCTCAGAAGTTAACCCTGCACGTTGAGTAACATCTTTGCACATGAAGCACAAATCATCTTTTGTGTACGTGTCTAAATGCTCCATCTCAAGAATTTCCATAATTCATTCATTTCATTCTAATTTCTATCTGGGCACATTCACTGCTCTGTGTCTCTCTGGTGTCTCTTCAGATCTAACATTGCAATTTTTTGCGCCTGTCTCTCCTTGTGGGCTCAGACTGTTTAACCAATCAGTTTAATTGGTGTGCTGAAAAACCATGCAAACTAATATTATTTCTCTGGGGCACATTTTGCAGGGTATTGTGCATTCGTAATCTGATCTGGTGTGGACATGTAAAGAAGTTTGGTTCCTTGTGGAAACCTCACATCAAGAACTGGTCCTCCCTGATTTAACATTTGGTTAGGTTCTGCAATTCGTGTAGGTGTCAAAGGTGGGACAAATGAAGCTATTCTCTCACTTCTGAATTGTTTAATATGCTGATCTCTGCATACTAATTGGTGATATTCCAGCAGATGCTGCTGGCATTTCAGGAACTGCTGAAGCATTCATTGAATGGGCATTACATTCAGGGTTACCTGAAGCATACAAGGGAAAAACTGGACCTATAATCATGCGGCCTGCTAGCGCATCAGAACCCATCACATTTGTCTGACTCTGTGCAATTGTCATTCCAGTACTTTGAACTGTTAAAACAGCACGGAAAGTCTGTTCTGTTTGATTCGGGGTAACATTTGACATTGTCTGCATTGGCGTATACATTGGCATATGCTGATTCTGATTAAAATTTTGCACAGGCGTAGTCACATTACGTGTCTGCACTGTTTGATTCACATTAGGACTTGATATTACCAGATTCACAACTCAGCTTGATACTGCTTAACTTACAACTGGACTTGTAGTGGACTTTGCTGTATTAACAGTCAGAACAGGTGGATAAACCACGGGCACTTGTGTCACTGAATTTGCAGGTGTACCAGCAACTGTCTGAATCAGGGTCTGTGCAACTGGAGCAGTTAGAACATTCGGGATTACATTCTGTACTGCTTCACTACTCGCTTCTGCTTCAACTGAATGATATGGTGGGGGACAAATCATCAAAAGCTGAGTTATGAACCCATCTTTAGAATTACTCTCATATGTGACTGTCTTTTTACCCTCATCTCGTACCTCAAATGGCCTTCGGGGATTGGTGAATTTGTTTGCTAAATTTATGAACGATATTGATCTTGATACCTGCATAGCCAAAACTCATTACATGGCCTATGAGAGGCAGCCCACCAAAATAAGACCAATAACCTTTAAAGGGAAGGTCATTGCAACGGTAAGTACTTTCTCTTACCTGGATATTGTCTTTGATCAAGAATGATTGGATTCCCTGTCTAGCCGATAGGAGTGAATTATTTAATCAACCATGTGGAACCTTATTTTGGTTTTCCGCGACTATAGGGAGGAAACCAATTACCAAGCTGCTTCAAATTTACAGAATGAAGTGTTTACCGGTCCCCTCATATGGGGCCTTTATATGGGGTATCAAAATTGTAAGTAAATCCAACAGGAGGAGAACTGGTTCTTCAGGAAACTGATTGGCATGGGACCAGTTAGCCCTAGTCCCTTTGTTCATGATGAGTTAGGCCTGGGGTATGTTGATGATTATGTAAAACTAGCACCTCTGCATCTGTGGATATCAGTCTGGAGTGGGAAACATACAGCTTTCAACAAAGAAGTGATCCTTGATAGCCTGGACTGCAAATATGGGTACAAAATCCCTATGGTTGATGTATATTAAAATTTTAGCTGCCTTTTTAGGCTGGCCAGAATTGTACTCTGCTCCCCAGCTCATTACTAAATGTGTTGGGAAGAAGGTTAAAGAGCTGTCCCTTCGGCAGGCTCTTGAGAGGAGAGAAGCTGAGGCTCTGCAAAAAACCTGCCACAAGAGCCTTTAAGATCACTCAAACCTGTATCGACCTTGAGCCCTATCTCTCCCTGGTCAGAAGCACATGATAGAGTGTTATGATGTAAATGTGTTATGATGTAGTGCATTCTAGATTGTAAGGCTTTGGGTGTTCCAAGGATGTCAGTTTCCCCTGGCGTCTTGAAGGGGACCAATGCCAGGTTGAGTTCTCCAGTAAATTTTACATTAAAAGAAATTCAGAGTGAGCGATCCTTACGGAGAAACCCTCATAACATTTTTGGAGACAATTAACTATCGACTGGAAGGAACTGGTGGAACTGAACTGAAAAATGTAGAAGACAAAACCTGGGTGGTCCCAGAAATCCTAGGCTGTGAAGAAGATCTATGTATCTTTTTGAGCAAGGTGTGGTGTTCTCTGCACTTCAGTTACATTATTTTATTACAAGGTACGATTTGCTTAAATTTACGATTATATATTTTTTTGCCCTGCGGTGAATGCGTGAACTCCAACGTGGGCATGTGAAGTATCTTAACGTTTCTTGGAAGATTTGACATTGTTATGTTCCAGTGAGTGAGTAGCAAGCGCTGAGCAAAGTCGCTTGGTGGTGAGTATTCAGGGACCTTGGGAATGCTCTGCAGTGACAAAGCACAGAATCACGTGACTGAGTGACATGTGCTCCAGGATGTCAGTGTGTGCACGTAAACACATCATACACCCGGAAGGAACTCCATCTGAATTGGATCAGTGGGAGTGGAGTATGCAACGCTCATATGGCTCATAATTAGGCCTTGGTGGAGTATGGTAGCAGCACTGCCCTGAACTACGTGGAGTCGAGAAAAAACTCTGTCGCGCTATGCGGAGTTCCGCTAGCAGGTGGAGTTTCTTGCTGCACCCATTCATGTGACATTTACCATCACTGGCAATGCAGAGTTGTTCCTCGCATTGGAATTCTCATGTGAACGGCAACCACACAGTTCGCATGGGTGCAGTCATCTTGTTTTTTTTGCTTGTGGTGCCGAGGTCTAATTTTCTATCCATCTATATCTCTCCCATTCTTCTATTTAAAAACTATTTTACCCTAGTTTCTTTTTCTTATATTACCTTTTCTCTTTCTCTTTTTATACTTTAACTTTTCTCATAATTTTTGTGTGTTTTTTTGTGACTTTTTATCTTTTTCTTTTTACTTTTTTCCCCTTCCATTTTCCTAATCCTTCCTTCCTTATCTTTTCCCTTCCCCCAAAGTCCCCAGCACCTTGGCGACGTCAAGGTGTGCAGCCCTGAACCATCTTTTCCGAGGTGGAGGTGGCTGCCTTGGGGTTCTATGTGCAGCGCCACCTCCTCTCCACCTTGGCAGCAGGCAGCTGGCCCAACGCCTGGGTACGGCCTACGGGAGTGCCAGCAGCACTGGGAGAGGGTGCATCTGACTGTGCGCCACAGCCCTGGGATCTGACTCACCCATCAACAGCTGACGCACTGGTGCATCAACATCCTCGATCAGGAGACAGACCTGCTTGACCTGCTAGGTGTTGAGGTTGCGGGGCTCAGTGAGTAAAAATTAATTCTTACTTGTTCTCTATGCTAACAGTTTCTTCCCAAATAGCAAGGATGCTGCTCACACGCAGGTAAGTTAACTTTATGTTACAAATATAATATTATGTGATAGTCATCTAGACAGGTGCTCAGTGCTACCTAATTGTACTTCTTTTTGGCTCTTGCTTGGGCTGATGAAGAAGTAATGCAGAGACTCCTCCTGTGCCCCATCTAAGATAGTCATCGTTAACATATTAGTATTAGTGATTTTGCACATTCTCTCACTTTTCTGTGCCTTTCTTTTTTTGTAGTTTGTACAGTGCCAATTACCAACCAATTTACCAGTGATGTTTAGTAGTTTTGCATGCATCCAATCTATGCATTGAGAGATTGAGAATGAGATGAGATCTATAGAAATCCTTCATTGAAATTTATTAGGAATTCTAAAATGTAGTTTAGAAAATTAGGAATAGGGAATAAGGTTAGAAAATTTGGAATAGGATGGTCCATGATACTAGTATTATTATACATGTGCTCTGAACTTCTGATGTAGAAAAGTTACTGCGTTTGCTTTTTCCTTAAAAAAAATAATATTCTTGTAGAAATTATTTATTAATGGTGCCATGAATCTTTTTAAAAAAAAAATCTTACATTATCCAGGGGCAGGAGGAGGGCTGGTGTTGAGGTGGGTGAGGCAGCTGAAGGTGGCCCCTCCACAAGTGCCCGGGGAGATGGCTCTGCTGGCCCCAGTAAGTCCTCCTGTTGTTGTTAATATTAATATTTATTTCCCTAATTTTTACCACTCCACACCTAGAATTATTTTCTACCTTTTTACTGTGGTTGTCTCCTAATTTTTTTCCAACTACACTTCGGTTTATCTGTTTTGTAAATTCTTCTTATCCCTGCATTAACCTAGTTTCTTATTTTCTATATTTCAAGTTTCTTTACTTCAAACTGTCTGGCTATGCTTGTCTGTCTTTAGCTTCTTTCTTCTGCTTTGTCAGTGAGCTTTCCCTCTCCCCTTACGTATCTTATCTTTTGGAGTGGTGGTGAGGCCTAGTGCCACCCATGATAACCTACCATGTAAGGTTTTCTACACATGTTTCGGGAGAAGGGTTTCTTTTTCTCGCTCTAGCTCAATCATTTAAAAAGGAAAAAAGTGTGTTTTTGAACATGGGCCCTCATTATGAAGCCGCCCGCAAAGATCTGACCGCCGGGCAGCCGCCAATGCGGCCGCACTCCCGCCGTGGTCATTTTGAGATCCCCGCTGGGCCGGCGGGCGCAACACAGGAGCCGGCGGTGTTGCGGCCGTCCGACGCTGTGTGCAAAGCAGACAGTGAAAAGCTGCACGGGGCCCTGTCAGGGGGCCCCGCAACTCCCCGTACCGCCAGCCTTTTCCTGGCAGTTCAAACCGCCAGGAAAAGGCTGGCGGTCGGGGACTCGTAATCCCCTGGGCAGCGCTGCTTATCACCTCCGGGGCAAATGTGGCGGGCAACCGCCGCGGTCGTAATGAGCTTGGAAGCACTGCCAGCCTGTTGGCGGTGCTTCCATCAAAACAGCCCTGGCGGTCTTGGACTGCCAGGGTTGTAATGACCGCCATGGTCATGTAATTGGTTGTACCCTCCAATGTTATGTATGCACTATTAGAATACTAGCAGTTGATGACCATGGTTGGAAGTATGAGGAGGATGGCCCCATTGCATTAGCCAACAAGGACAATATGTTCTTCATTAACCAATTATTGCACCTTTTTATTTCTCTTGAAAGATTCAGATTCATCAATAGCTAGTTCAGTCCCTCCATTACCATTTTTTTTACTTGAGAACCTGGCTTTAAAAAAATTGCCAGACGACAAAATGCCCACCTGATATTTTGATAGAAGAGATTCCATAGCCGAATAGTGATGTATTTTCGGTTGTATTTTGCTATTACAAAAAAACAATAGGGGGAGGCATATGTGGCGTCTAAATGGTGCGATCTAATTTTCTAGCCACACCAACCACCAGTGCCGGGGCGAGCAGTGGCAGCGCCAGTGCTGACGCAGGAGCGAAAGAGGGGGGAGTCTCTGCAGCCGACGCAGGAGCAAAAGAGGGGGGAGTCTCTGCAGCGGCAGTGGCGGGCGGTGGTAAGTCCTATTACTTGCTTATTGACAATTAGTAATATAGGTCCAGATGTATGAAGCATTTTTCAAGTCGCAAATGGTGAATTAGGCCGTTTGCGACTTGAAAAATGCTATTTGGGATGTACTGACCCATTTTTTAGATTCGGTAATCTATTTATCGAATCGTAAAAAGGGTTTGCGAGTCGCAATTAGGAAGGGGTGTTCCCTTCCTAAATGCGAGTCGCAGTCCCATGTATGATTGTTTTGTGACTGCAAACAATCGCAGTTATCACCAGTTTCAAATCGGTGCTAACCAATTTTCAAACGGGAATTCCCCTTTGTGAATGGCAGCGAAAATATTTTTTCAGAGCAGTCAGTGGTCCTAAGCACTACTGCCTGTTCTGAAAAAATGAAAAGAAAAGTATTCATTTTGTGTTTTTGAAATGCATCTCGTTTTCCTTCAAGGAAAACGGGCTGCATTTAATAAAAAACTCCTTTATTCAAAAGCAGTCACAGACATGGTGCTCTGCTGTCTCCAGCAGGCCACCATCCCTGTGAGGGCGGCCATTCCCAATGGGGTCGTAAATTGCGACCTACCTCATGAACATTCATGAGGTAGGTCATTTGCGGCCCCATTGGGAATCACAAACAGTGTCATTGACACTGTTGTTCATCAGGTTTTGCGACTCGCAAATTGCAAGTCACAAAACCTGAATTTTGTACATATGGCCCATAGTCACTACAAGGGTGTACTAGTGTTGTTGACTTACTCGTCAACACCCTGCTTTTGCAGATGCAGCGGGAGTTAAGCACGTATTGGGCTCTTCTATCCGCAACTCAGCAGACTAAGGTTTATGAAATGTACTTGAACTATGATATGTTTTGGAAAATTGAAAGAAGGATGGAAGTAGAATGGATTGGTGAAATATATTGTGAGTGAAAGGATGTGTGTGAGTGAAAAGTTGCACAATAATATTCATATAGATGGGTGATGAGGAGCATGATAAGATGCATGTGTGGGTGAAGGATGGATGAAAGGGTATACAGGTAAAGAATGCCAGCCCAGGTGTGTGAAAGAGTATGGGTGAAAGGATTCCATGCCTGGATGGATGAACTGACTCCTCAGGTGGGTTAGATTTCTTGGATGGGTGAATGGGTGAAAGGATGCATGGGTGGTTATTGGGTAAATGTATTTTGGTGAAAGGTTAGTAGAGAATCATGTTTAGAATTTGGATGGTTTTAAATGGTGAAGGACTGGATGAGAAAATGTAAAGCTTAGCTTAAATTGTGTGTATCAAAGCCAAGGGTGAAAAATAAGAGTACTAGAAGAACACATTTGCAATGATGAATAGATAAATGCTTGTAATGAAGAAACAAGGGAGCTCTTCTGGATAGGGGTATTCTTCTCACCTACTTTACTTGTTTGGAATGGTTTTTGTCAAAGGTTTGATGCAAAGGTATGGATGGTATTTCAGAATATTCCCTTGACTCTCAGTATTTTTCAAGCGAGGCAGGTAATATGTATCTCAGCATCCATTTACCATCACCTCCCTCCCTCGCTAAGGCCTTTCACCAGTGCCACCCATGATGATCTAACAGCTGCATGGTTCCATTTGGCAGAATCGGCACGGCAGTGTTGGCTATGCAATGTGTGTCTGTCAGCTTAAGTGAAGTTAATATGTCAAACACTTTTCAAGGCAAGGCAATGCAAAAAAGGTGTGTTTCCCTTTTCTCCCAGTGTCCTCTCTCAGTACCTTCCTAGTACTTCACTCCTTTAATCTTTCTTAAGTTCTGTCCCAGAATTCTGAATAATTAGAAAAATCCAATCTTTGGTTGTGCTGCAATTTTCAAGCCAAGTGATAAACATAATTCATTATGGCTTTCATAATGGATTTACTTTGTTCAAATTTTTCCCTTTCAACATTTGCCAACCACAGTGAGTTACACTACTAGCCAAACCTTAGGCACATGATAATGATGAAGAGAAATTGAATGATCTGTAAAGTGTGTACTCTACCTACCCATCCTAATCCACTCTACCCTGCAGTTGAGTACGTTAAGAAGATCCTTTCCTTACCGCAAAGCAAATGTATTTTTTGGGAAAAAAGTAGTTATTACAAAGTGTGGTGGAGGATGGGCATGAGGACAGTGAGTTAAGTGGTCCATAAGAAAGTGCCTTGATTTTCCTGACTGGGATAGTCTGTGACGATGCGAATGTACCACATACAATCTATATCCCATCCGTAATCCTTTTCCTGTACTGCAGTGCATAGCTTCTCCTAGCACCTACTTATGGCAGACAGGATGTCTGCATGATTGAGTACATTATGTGGTGTATTTCATTCTTAGTATTCATCAGCCTTGTAGTCCAGGTACAAAGAAGAACAGGGCCGTTGTAGTAAAATACTTTTCTAGTACAGCTGCTCCAGCTGCAGACAGTAATGAAAACGTCTATGGAGCCAGCTAAGCTAGCAATGCCACCATTAATTTAGCACTATAGTAGAGAGAAGAATACTTGTACTCCATAGTGCATATTTTGGCTGTGACAATTATCACCTTAAAAGTGAATGGCCTGAGGTGACTACCAAATGTACTGCTACTGTGCCACAGCACTACATGATTTTAAACGAGTGTTTTTCTCAGAGCATTGTTTACAATTTCTCTTTTTTCTTTCTTGGCATAGCTATTCCTGCTGGTTCACCATCACAGCAGGAAATAGCAGCTCGGCTGTGGTGGACGAAGCTGGAGGCCATACAGGCATAGTACCAGTGGCTGGTGCTCCTCGAGGAGGAGGAAGTGGCACTGCTGCAAGTACTTAGGGCCCCGGCCAGGCCCCAGTGCCTCCAGACCAGCAACACCTATGCCGCAGTGCCAGGGCAGCCGTCCATCGTCACATCATCCCTGCAGTCCCCCCTTCGGAGACTGTCTTTCAACACCGTGTCCTTCGGAGACTGTCGCAGTTAGAGGCCCGTCAGCCACATGTGGAGGGTCTCCTCAGGAGAATTCTGGCCCGCCTTTAGTGCCCTCCTCTGCTCCTTTTTTAACCTTTTATTTTGGTGGGTGGAACTTGTTGTGGGTGGAGTGGGTGAGAATGGGTTTTTGCAGGACTTTTATTTTTTATTTTTTAATCCTTCTACGCAACATTGGACAATTGGACATTTTTTTGTTTTGAACATTTGTTTGGGCATTTCCCAAATCAAGTAATTGACGCACCTCTCACCAGGTCCACAAATTGGAGTAGGGCTGTTAGACTCATCCTCACATCACCTCTGTTGATTTCCATGAAGTTGATAACTTCCTTCTTCTGCCAGTTGTTTAAGTTGTGAAATCACACCCTGAATCCTTCCATCATCTTCCACACTCTGATTGAAGATTATTATGTAAAAATCCACACCAACTGCTCCCAAGAGTCACAGTCTCACGACCCAACTGAGATAGAGTAACCTGTAACTGTTTAACAACAAAGGAAACATTAAAAGGCATATTTAAGAAAAGTGGTGCCTCCCTACCGCCACCAAGAAAAGTAGCGCCCCTTGCCACCACCATGTGTGTGCCGTATCTAAAATACGCTGCACCATGGCACAGGGTAGGGGGCAATACCATCATTTTTATTGATGCTATTGATGTATTCTTCAGGAGTAGCGCTAAAATATTAGTGCTACTCCTGCAGAGTACATAGGGGCCCATTATAAATAATGGAAGTCCCCTTTTAACGCCTGCTCTGAGCAGGTGTTAGAAGTGCATAAAAAATTATGCAGGGAAATCTGTTAGACTTCCTTGCACCATTTTTCAGCCCTCCTAACGGGGGAATGCCCCCTTTGCATACATTAAGCCTGGCGCAGGCATAATGTAGCGCAAAGGGTTACAAAGTAGCACAATGCATGCCTTACACCACTTTGTAAATATGGCTTGAGGAGTTTGGCCTCATTGGGCCACATTAGTGTCAAGAAAATTATGCTAATGTGGTGCAAGGTGGCCCTAGGGGCATATAAATATGCCCCTAAGTATTTTTTTATTTTCTGGACTACAATTTTGTTTGTTAGCTAAATGGACTGGTCAGGTCTTCTTTGACAAATGTGAACCAGAAAGCAGAGCACCAGAAAACAAAGCAGCATGAAAACACTGGCAATCAAATTTCGGTAAGTGTGAAAGGGAAAAGGGGAAAAAAATCACTTTCAGGGGAAAAAAATTATCACCCATTATTATTTTTATGCCACCAACATTGTAAATCGATCACTACACAAACACAAGTCAGCATAATATATTTTAACAATATAAACGGAGACCCTTTGAGGAGAGGAGGAGACGTTCTGAGGAGAGAGTAGACGCTCTGAAATGTCAGCACGCTTCCAGGTGCTTTCGGAGTACAAAGACCACTTCCGGGGCAGCAGAGCCGAGCCGCGGCAAGCAGCATGCGGCAATTGGTGAGCGAGTTAGGGAGTTACGGAGGGGGTGAGACGGCGAGATGGAAAGACAGAGAGACTGGTAAGGGATAAGCCTTGGAACACCTCCAGACGACCCCCGGAACATTCTGCAGTTTTCCCAGCCTTGAAAACTAGCCTTGAAACTAGCTGGAATCGGCCCAGCCTGGTACCAAGCCAATTACTAGATCGACTTCAGCTGTCCTCGCCCCTCCTGCACCCCGTCCCCAGTGCCGGTTGGTTGAGGAAGTGGAGATGAGGTGAGGTAAGTTATTCCCACACTCTTGCTTGATTTTGTGCAGTATTCCGCCTCAGCTCTCTACCAGCACTCCAGCCTTCCTACTGTTACTCCTATTGGTACTGCCTCTCAGCTCACTCAGACTTCTGCTCCTAATTTACAGCTCTCACTCCTGTTTTGCTCTGCTCCCGTACTTAATCCTGCACTAACCCTGCATTCCCAGCACTCTGGCAACTTGCGGACTGAGTGCAGAGGGGGAGAAAGGGAAAAAAAGAGAAGACGACTAACTAATGACTTAGGGGTCATTACAACCCCAGCAGTCGGTGATAATGTGGCGGGTTGGCTGAGGCTAACCCGCCAATGTACCACTCCAACCGCCACTGAGGTAACAGCTGCCGGGCTGAAGATATCCATCTCCAGCCGGCGGCCGCCATTGTGCCGCCTGCGGGATTAGGACCCCACCTATCGCCAAGGTTTTCATGGCATTCGTAACACCACAAAAAGCATGGCAGTAGGCCATATCAGTGACAGGGAATTCATTCCCTGTCACTGATAGGGGTCTCCCCCCACCTTTCTAGTTACCCCCACTCTCCCTGCCTCTCCATACCCCCTCAACATCTACACCCCCTTCACACACACACACACATGCATACACACATTAATTCACACATACATACATGCATGCATACATCCAAACACAGACACATCCGCACACACTTCCAAACATACACGCAGACACGCATTCACATTTCACAACATACACACACTCACACGTTGGTACATGCACACATGCATTCAACACTCAACACACACCCGCATTCACGCACACACATACATTCACTCACCCCCACACACACACACAACACCCCCCCTCCTCTGTCAGAGACCCGACTTACCTGGATCCAGGGGGACCTCTGGCAGGAGACGGGACGGGGCACTGCTACCGCCAGTAGCGCCCACCAGCAGAACACCACCAGGCCGTATTATTTGTCTGGTGGCGGTCTACTGGCGTGGCGCTGCTGGTGGTAGCAGTGCCACCTTACCGCCATCCACCGGTATGGCCACAGCCGGATTTCCCCGTTCTTGTGGGGAAATCTGGCTGTGGACATAATATGGTGGACGGCTGGTAGCCACGGTGACGGTCTTTTGGCAGCCGTCGCAGCAGCGGTAGGCAGTTTTTACCACCGTTCTTGAAATGAGGGCCTTAATGACTTAATGCCACAAGTACATACATGGTGGTAGAAGGGCTGCAAGATCATTAAAAGAAGGTCCCTGTTGGTCAGCTGGTTAGCCTTAATGAAAACCTATGCTGCAAGGATATA
Source organism: Pleurodeles waltl (assembly GCF_031143425.1). Classification (NCBI taxonomy): domain Eukaryota; kingdom Metazoa; phylum Chordata; class Amphibia; order Caudata; family Salamandridae; genus Pleurodeles; species Pleurodeles waltl. The sequence continues at coordinate 413,099,980 of NC_090437.1, read as the reverse complement.
TAGAGCACACTATAAGAATCACGGCCAGCACTATAAGATGGGTGGGTGTGTGTGGCTGTGGCGTTAGAGCTGGGGCCCTACGATAGAGCCAGAGAGGCGCAGAAGAGGCCTGGCTAGGTCTTGGTGCAGCTTGAGCCACTCTGTGTACTCCCCCACCACCTGGATCCATGTGACCGGTGCAATGAGGCATACAGCTGTTGGACACTAAGACAATTGGCCACTACTGGTCACTACTGAGAGCTGATCACTGCGCACAACACTGCAGAAAAACAACAGAAAAATGGCGTTAAAAACAGATGAAGTACAGGTTCAAGACAGACAGTTGCGAGGTGCTCAATGAGAGTCTTCAGTAGGCTGATTATGACACATCCCAAGGCAAAAGGATTTGGGTGGAAGGAGTCTAAGACTACCGCAGGGGTTGCTGATGTCGCCCATGGTCCTGTGTCTATAGGGCCTGATTTCTCCCTCTCTGCACGTTCACTGCATGGCATCAACTGTAGTTGCAATGAGGCCACAGTGAATATGGCCATTCCTGGACATCCTATAATTGTAATAACTAGCTTCTACCAGAAGGTGGATAAAATGTCCCCCCTACAGCAGAAGGCTGAGCAAACAGAACTAAAGTAGCAAGCAGGGATGCAGTGATATGCTTCGGAAGAAGATGATGAGAGAGAACCTTGCAATGGAAGTACAGAGGATGTTAGTGAGATAAGAGCTAATGAGGATGCCAAAACTGCTTTGTCTGGACTCCCAATGCTAGCGCCTAATTGTGAGCAAACCCGCAAGAAGTTATGTGCCACACCAAAGAACCAACAAAGTGTGATGGATAGCCTAATGGAGGAGAGCGAACCTACAGCTCTGCCAAAGAGAAGGAAGGAGAATGAGGTCCTGTCCCATAGCTGCCCTAATTGAGATCTAATGGTGCTAAGTGATGACATGGGAAATGGCAAGCTAAGGGAGAAAAGTGACTACCTCAATGAAAATTAAGTTCCTTCATGTTTCTGGATTACACACTCCCTGATGTACCCTGTAGCCCAGTAGCTACTAGAAACAAGGTACGTGTAAGAAAGACTGGATCCCGCGAGTCATCTTAAGCCCCGTCGACATTAGACGATGGCTCTGTGGCTTGGATGGAGGCTGCGCTTGGCTCCAAATCTACGACTACCAGCTCTACCTTTAGTGGGGGGGCTGTGCTTGGATGATTCTATATTTCAGCACATCCCTACTAGCCAGTATTCAAGGGTTAAGCCTATACCGGCAGAGTCCTTGCAAGGTTTTGTAATCTCTGAGGCTATGATTGCATTAAACAATGTTTTAACATCAGTCTTTGCATTACTGGAGAAATTCTTTGGGGAACTGACCACATCGAGACACTACTAACTATGATATTACAGGCCCTAGTTCCGGGTGGAAGGACGGATGAAAGGAACCAGGATATACCCCCCTCCACATCCCCCGGTGAGCTAGTCATAACTGAACTAAACTTTCAATTCTCAAAAGGAACACTGTACAGACACAAACTGCAGATTCCAATCCCGCTCAAACTGAGAGTCAATTGCAAACTGATGCGACTATGGCCAACCCCTGTGGGATGGTGATTATGGTTGTGGAGAGGTTGACGGGTCCATTACAGCAGGGAGGGGCAGCCAGCCAACAGATGATCATCAGGCTGGTCTCTCAGAAAAAGTCACAGTTACTAGATCGAAGCTGTTAGTGGCCGGTACTGTGGAGTCCAAAGTACGATCCTTGGGGCCACAGTGAAAAGTCCCAGGCAAAACAGGTGAAAAGTCAAGTAGGGGTACCAAGAAGAAGGGAAATGCTGCAAAAAAGGGGAAGTGGGCCACATCATTTTCAGTCCACTATCTAAAATGGTTGTTCTCCAACTCCAAGAGCCATGTATACAGTGGGGCAATTCCAGATACCAGCTATAAGGATTTGCCAAATGGGGAGAATACAGATGTTAGTAATTCAGCTGTTCCTCTGCTGGATAATGGCGTATGGCAGAATGGAAGAAGCTGGGATGAATCAGGGGCCTCCGTATCCACCTATCGAGAGGATGGTTAAAATGAAGAAGTAGTCTGTCCAGAATACCGCTCAAGAGCAAGGATGCCTAGGAAAAAGAAAAGGCTCTAGAAAGACAACGGCTGTGAAGAAGGACTCAAGAAGAGCAGATAAGGCTTGTAGCCCTTCGCCTCTCACTCAGGAAATGACAGCAGCCCAAATCGAGCAGGAAGATGCATGCATCCCTAATGAACTGATGGTGCCTTGTGGCCTAAACCCGGATGCCCTACCATTTATTACGTCCCCAGGAATTCGACACAGAGACAGCCTAGAAGATCGTGATTCACATTATGACAGCACTGCTGCCCCTCCTGGCACCATGCCTGAAGGAAAGAAAAGAGGGCATTGCCTGGAGTTTGTCGATCTCTTCCCTGATGTTGGGTTAAACCAACCTTTAAACAGATCACGGCTGTTAACTCTTTTTTATGCTGGCCCAGAGCTGAGAGCTCTTTCTTCGAGGCAAATTAGGATCCCCAATCATGACGAGAAGAAAAAAGAGAACAATTGCGAGGACTGGTCATGGGTAGTGGCTGTATTGGCTGGAGACTCATGAGCTCCTCCTAGAGTGAGATTTGACTGAGTAAAGAAGGAACTCCTTCCCCTCTAGTCTGCCATTCACCACGGACACACCGTCCCCACACCTCCCCCTTGTAATAACTTGAAGGGGGGCTATTTACAAATTCTGTTATGGAACATAGCAATCTTTGTTAGCAAAACGGAAGATAATGATTGGTTAAAATTTGTTAGCTTATATGATATTTGCTGCTTCCAAGAAACTGTTGATGAAATATGTACAAATGGGTTCTTGTCGGTTGATACGCTGGCCACCAGCTCAAGGAAAGGGCGGCCATCTGGTGGTCTTTCAATATGGGTTTTGTGTAAGTTAAATTGCAAAGTAGAGCAAGTAGATTTGCTACCCTTGTTGGTTTCTGCCAATATTCAGCATGAGGCTTAGGCCTGGGGGTGGTAGGAGGGGGTGGTTGACATCCTGAATGTATACATCCCACCAGGATGGTCCCTGGAGGTCCAGGCGCTCTGGAAAGAGTGTTCTGCATATATTGGAAGAGTTAGACAGGGTATGACAGATAATAAACTAATGACTGGGAATGAAAGAGGCAGGAATGTGATGCTGATCTGTGGAGATTTCAACACACTATCCTGTGATGCCATCAATAATAGTGAAATCTTGATGCAAGATCGCAGTCTAGGAATCCCTGAGACAGCTATGCACTGTTTCAAGCCCACAAAAAAGGCTGAAGCTTTTACTGATCTTTTGTTAAATAACTGTCTACGCTTTGCCAATGGGCATACTAAGTCAGATGTTGCTGCCAAGGCAACCTTCGACAATGGAAGATGCTCCTCGGTTATTGATTATGTAATTGTCAATGTGGAAGCACGGAAGTCCATTCTTGATATGGCTGTGGTCAACAGAGTGGAGAACAACCACAACCCACTTGTCCTCAGTATGAGGACGAGTGCTATAGGGTTAGAAAACATGACAAGGCGGGCCCCAGAGTTCTATGAGTGCGAGATAGCTCTGTCTTATTGTAGAAGGAGAATAAGGTGGGATTTTGAGAAGTACCTGCGGGAACTCCCGCAACTTGAATATATAATGGCGGTCTGCGTGTAAAGGCTGGTTTGATACGGAGTGTGCAAGGACAAAGAGAGATGTTTCGTATGCCTTAATACGGCGCCATGATAGTTGCACTAGTGAAGAGAAATTCAGAGAGCATAGAGGAGATTAGAAGTGCCTTCTGGCTGCCAATAAACTGCTGCATCCAAATACTCTATCGGTGGAACTGAGAGAGGCTGCAGCCGAGGATAATTCTAAGAAATTCTGGTAATTGGTAGCCAGAGTGGGGAAGGGGACAGTGAATGCTGTAGAAACTTGCATAGGTCTAACAGTTTGGGTTCACAATTTTAGTACTCTATATAGTACTGCTTTGGTCGGTTCCTTGGATTCCAAGCAGACGCAAGATGTCCTGACCACCTCTCTGAATGCAATAGGAATATTCAGCCCAGAAGTAACTAGAGCTTTGGGAGCTATGAAGAAGCAGAAGGCTCCTGGCCCTGATCTGGTGACCGTGGACCTTTGTTGTGAGGCACCTTATTATTGGGCTAGAGTCCTCACTGAGGTGTTTAATGCAGCCCTTGTGGGGAATGCAGTACCCCAGTCCTGGTGCTCTGCCATTATTGTCCCAATTTACAAGAAGGGCAATTCGCTAACTATCGGCCAATCTTCCTCCTCGATGGAGCCTGGAAGGTTCTAGGGAAAGTCTTGCTTAATCGCCTGCGGGGTGGGCAGATGCCCAGGATGTGCTGACAAAAGTGAAAGCTCATTCGAATGAATTGTGGATTAACTTGGTAAGCTCCCTTTAAAAAGAGTCTTCCTCCAACAGATTGAGCGACTATCCTCTAAATTCTTTAGCAAAAGCAGACAAGGATTTAGTAAACTTTGTATATTTTAGTGGTTTTCTGTTGAGAATGAAGAAAATTGTAAAGGAGGGGGTAGCTGCTCTAAAGAGTGAGTTGTGATGTCGTAGGGTGCCATGCTTTTATTGGTCAGCTGATGAAGGTTTGCACTGGTATTGGTGGAAATTCGATGGAGAAGACCCTCTTTTTCTGATCATTATAATTAACCTACGTTTTGACAATAATGCAGATTTTAAAAGCAGTAAGAGGATTAGTAAGAGGAGATGTGGTGATTCCGGTAATAGAGGGAGAAGGAAATCCTCCAGAAGGAACACCAGGCCACTATATGCTGGTAGAGAGGATATTACATACAGGTCTCTGGCTCCGAGAATGTAGTAAAATTACAGAAAAGGTGGGTGAACTGAGTTTCCCGAGATGGAGAACCTTTAATTTAGTAATAATAAGATGTTTGAGAGATGTTGTGTGATTTAAACCCACTTGCTGGACCCACTCAGTTTGAAGCATTATATGAATGGGAGAGAATGGCTTTAAAGCATGAAAGGTAAAGAGATATTAGGCAAACTAAAAGAGCAGTAAGAAATTATGAGGATGCAGTTTGGGACCGGAAGGCACAGATCTGGAGAAAGACTACAACCTAAGGGATGAGATTTTATCCTATGTGTATAAAGGAAGAAGAGAAAAAAACAAGGGAAGAGAAAAGAACTCCTAGGAAAAAATTTATGGGCAAAGTAAAACACAGTTAGAACAAAAGACAGATAATGACACTGATTCAGGGGACGATATATTGGAGAAAATGTTATCAATGCATTCTCCTTCGTATGCTGAATCCACTGCAAGAAGCAATGGAAATAGTTTAATAAATGCAACTGCTCCTGTAGATCCTGCAGTTTTACAGCTTACTAGCCAAATGCACACACTGATGCCTGTAAATACACCAACCGTAGTGGAACAGCATATACCATCCGCAGCTAGTTGTCATGCAACCCTTGGCACAGCCAGCTAGTGTTAGTACTCCTGCTCAAATCAGAACTTCCCAGTTGATGTTGTCATCCGAGGTGTCAGTTGGACAGGTTACGGTTACTCAGACTACTGGACTAGTGTCACAGCAAACAGGAAAATACAGGTCACACCAACTGTAGAGACTTCATGGGATAATCTAGAGAACAGGTTTATCCCAATCTCACAGAATTCGCAAAGCAGGGTTTGGACACCACCACAGAATTTTATAACACTAGGAGAGGGAACTTGATTTGTCTTTATGACACAAACTAAACAGGTAGAAGAAGTAACGAGAGAAGGATAGGTTCTAGAATGGATACAGGAAGTTACTAGAAAATACTGAAAGACAGAAGAAGCAGAGAAACCGAGCACTAGCATCAGCATAGTTTGGGGCATATTTATACTTGTTTTGCGCTGAATTTGTGTAATTTTTTTAATGCAAATTCGGTGCAAAACTAACTCCAGATTTATACTTTGGCGCTAGACCCATCTAGCACCAAATTTCTGGAGTTAAAGTAATTTTTTGGATGTGGAAAGCTACTTTGCATCAATGAGATGCAAAGTAGGCATTCCTGTGCAAAAAATTACTCTATGGCCTTAGCGCCATATTTATACCCCGTGCTAAAATCATGCATGGGGGATTAGGGGTCAAATAATGGTGCAAAGCTTGCTTTGCACCGTTATTTAATGCCTGGGTCAGGGCAGGGGTAGGGGACCTGTGGGCCTATTTCTATGGTGGAACACCATGGAATGAGCCCACAGGTGCCTGCCCCAGGGACACCCACACCGGAGGGACAGCAGAGGATGGGGGACCCCATCCCAGGTAAGTATGGGTAAATACAGGTAAGAATGTATTATTTTTTTTAAGTGCAATTGGGGTTCCTAAATTGGGCCCCCCTACATGGCACTGGGTTCCATTGTGCTGACCATTGGGGTGGTGGGCATGACTCCTGTCCTTTCTAAGACAGGAGTCATGTGGTATGGATGGTTTTGCATCAGAAAATGACGCTAGGCTGGTTAGAGTCAAAAAATGTTTACTCTAACCTGCCTAAGGTCATTTTTTAGTGCAAAACCCCCTTCTTCCATACTGCCAGCCCCACCCGGCTAACGTCCTTTTTCATCCGCTAGCCTACCCTTTGCACTGGCTTGCACCATTCCACAAATATGGTGCCCGACTGGTGCTCAGAAATGGTGCAAGCAGGTGCTAAATATTTTGGTGCAAAACTGCGTTGGTGATGTTTTGCACCAAAAAGTATAAATCAGGGCCTTAGTGCTGAGTAAATTCCAGGAACTCAATAAGAGAGATCAATGAGCATTCCTCAATTAAAAGTAGAATTGGACAAAATCTTGAGAGGGTGTTTAAACATTGAGCATATTGAACAACACCTAGAATTTTTTTTAATCTATTTATGTAAAGAAACTACCAGAAGAGCAGCATGAGTGCATGGCCACTTGACAGAACTAGCAAATAAATACAATATAGATATTTCAAATAGTGTACCCCTTCAGATGAGCTTTAGAGTGCAGCTAGATGACAATTCTGTTGAATATTGTGTTTCTTAGGGCTGCGAATACATCTTACCAAACTGGTGAAATGTGTACTCATGTGGAGTGAGATGGAAAAATACAAAATTAAGTGGGCACAAAGGCAGGAAAAGCAAAGGAAGCAAGAGAAGGAAGCTGAGGTAAAAAGAAAAAAAGAGCAGTCAGAAGAGAAAGAGACCACTACAGCATATTCCTTGAAAGAAACACCAAGGCCCATATTTATACTTTTTTACAGTACAATTGTATTTTGTAAGTTTGCACCACTTTTGTGTTAAAAAGCGTGTAGGAGGCTGGCCTGGCTTATAGTGGGTCCCTTATGGTACTTACACCTTGTGCCAGGTCCAGTTATCCGTTATTAGTAGATTAGTAGTGTTCTAACAGCTTAGGCTGATAGAGGTAGCTATAGCAGAGCAGCTTAGGCTGAACTAGGAGGCATGCAAAGCTCCTACTATACCACTTATATCATATAGGTACTATATCATAAGAAACACAATACTCAGGGTTACTAAAAATAAAGGTACTTTATTTTAGTGACAATGTGCCAAAAATATCTCAGAGGATATACTCCATTAGGAGGTATGTAAAATACACAAAATATACACACAAACCAACATCAGGTAAGTAAAACAGTCAGAAAATAGTGCAAACACTGTAGAATACAATACCATGCAATAGGCCTAAGGGCAACACAAACCATGTACTATGAAAGTGGAATTCGAACCACGATCTGGCCCCTAGGCTAGTGTAGCGTGTAGAGGGTCGCTGGGAGTGTAAGAAAACACTAAGGCCCATATTTATACTTTTTGACCCAAAACTGCACCAATGCAGTTTTGCGTAAAAAAGTTTAATGCCGGCTAACGCCATTTCTTAGCACCGCTCGGGCGTCACATTTATACTTTGACGCACGGTGGCGCTAACCACTGGTGTGAGTCTTTTTTTTTTTACTCAAACCAATGCGTCACGTTAAAATGACATTAACGCAGCAAAAATTACTTTGATCCGGTTTACGACGTCGCAAATCAGATACGCGTCTTTTTTTGACGCAATTGCATCAAAAATCGGCTCAAACACTGCAAAATGTGCAAAGGAGAGCCAAAATGGATCCCAGAAGCTTTGAGAGACCCCAGGAAGATGACAATTGACCAGGAACCAGCCAGGAGGACCGACACAAGACCCAGGAGAGGGAGAAGAAGAAAAGGAAGTGTCGGTTCAGTGCAGAGGAGCAGGAAATACTGGTGAAAGAGGTGACGGCACACCAGCACCAACTTTTTGTCACCTCTAAATTGCCAATTAGTAGGAGAGAGGCAAGTTGGCAACAAATTGTGGACAAGATAAACAGTGTGGCTGAAGTATGGAGAACAGTCATCGAGTGCAAGAAACGCTGGCATGACTGTAAGCGCAGGAACAAGGAAAAGATGGCCAGGAACAGGATGGCAGCACTGCAAGCTGGAGGTGGGAGTCCAGCACCGCAGGAGGCCCTGGACCACATGGAGGAGATGGTGGCAGCCGTCATCCCAGAGGAGATTGTCACAGGGATTCAAGGATAGGACATCGCATGCTACCAGGAGATAACACAGATGCAGGGTAAGTTGCATGGGGAACAAAAATGGCTATTTGTAAACTGTAAGCAGGGGGGGGACCTACCTACTACACAATGCATGGAAGTCATGATATTCAGGGAGTGGAATGGGCAAAGGGGCACGGCACGGGGGCATGGGCTGTTCAGAGGTAACCTGGGGCACAGTACTACACCAACAACATTTGCATTGGGGTATGCTGCCATGCCAAGGATGTTGTAAAGGTAAAGCCAGTCCAGGAGGGTAGGGTACAATGCTAAACTGGCCTGCTGTCACATGACAGCTGGTATTGTCGTTACATGAACTAGGGCTCAATTAACAGTCTCAGGCCATATCCGCAAGTGGAATTTAACATTGTCAACAGTTGCCACTACCACCTCTTCTGTGTGTGCAGGTCAAGTAGCTAATGGCAGTTACGTGCCCATGGATCAAACACACCCAAATTAGAGGGTTCAGGATGACAACATTATCAATCCCCTGAAATCAATCAAAATGTGCCAAACCAGTCAAATGTGAATGTCCATAGTTGCTACAAACATCAGCCATTGTCATAAACATTATGAGGTACACAGCAATAATGCATACTCATGCTGCCTATGTCAGGGTCCACCTTGTGCCTGGGTCACAATAGCTGCAATGACACCATGAAACATTCCAATTGTTATACTGCTCAGACAACAGCATTGAGGGAGAGGACATATGTAACTGCCTAGTGAAATACACCCGCAGAGTCAGAAGAGAAAATGGAACACTGCTAGGACCATCAGTGCAATCCAATGTAGCACGCAATCCCCAACATCAACATTGCACACTACCAATGCTGACATCTGTAGTGTGCCATTCCAATGCTATGCATAGTATATGCTAGGTCTCAGCAACATATAGCTAGATGTGAAATATCTGAGACTGGGGTAGTTCCACATTGTTAATGTGGTGCAATTGCCATCAGAACACCCACAGCCAGTGCAAAGCCACAACATGAGAATGGAAGTAGACGGAGGGTTGAGTAGGACAAGAATGTGGCAAAATACAAATTGGGCAGAACCTACACCCAGAGGATGTGATGCAGACAATTCCTCAAACTGCCCACACTACATGTGACATGCAGGTGGGGAATAGACCTTGGAGAACGCTAATATTAAAGACAGGAGCAATGAACAGGAACCAATATCACAATGTTCAACTAATAGGAAGTCAGGCACGTCACATTACAAATGCCACAACACAGACCCACTAACTGTACTATATCTCATTGCAGAGGACGATGGCTCTCCTGGGGATATGCCTGTCCTGGACTTCCTTGATGACATGGATGATGAGCTGACAAACATCAGCCAGCAGACCCTCCAAGATGTCCTCGGAACCCTCCAGACCCCACCCTCAGTCACAAGGAGGAGCACAGATACAGCAGCCATCACAGAGGACCCACGCACCACCCCAATAGTACAACATGCCAGCTCCAACCCACCTTAGGACTCTGACGACACTGGCACCAGCTTTGAAAGGACTGTAGTTGAAGTACAGCTGGAGCTGGCCAAGGAGGTGCGGGTGGGGATGCAAAATATGGCAGCCAGCCTAGATGGGGTGCGTTCGTGCATGATGTCAACTGCAGAACAGGCAGCAGCCATTCAAGGGCGAACATCAATCTTGCAAGAACTGCAACAAAGTGTGAAGGAAATCAGCACAGCAGTAAGAGAGTTGACACAACACCTCCAACAACAAACCTTTCAACACGTGCACGAATGCAATATTGACCCCCTCAGGGCAGACCTGGCTGCCTACTACAGTGATGTAGCTGCTATCCTTAAGAACCAGCAGCTCCTCCTTGCTGCATTACTACCCTTAAGAGCCCCACAGTTGGCAGCTACGGGGATTTCTGACTCCACGTCTTCAAACACTGAAGTGTGTGTTGCCCCTTCAAACCCACCACCACCAAGGGCAGAGGTGACAACACACACATCAGAAGATGAAGACGTGGAACAGATCACCTTCGCCCGTAAGAGTACCCGGTAGCACAAGTCCCTGCCACATGGGCACTTATAACCAAGGTCCTCTGCACTGTAACATGCCAGTCTTGCAACAGCTGCTCACAAGCACTGTTCTCGAGCCAACTGTGATTGTCTCCACTACCTCATTGGCAATTCATGTCCCTCTGCACTGTATGACACTTCACCCCAGCATGTCCAATGACATGTCCTTTTGCACTTGTGTAGGATCACAATGGAAGGTGCAACACTAATGGACTCACAATCCTGGACTATGTAAAATAGCACTACAGCACTTTAAAATAATTAACACTTACACAACCACTTTGTCTCTGTGTAATGTGACACATCAAACACGAGGGAGATTAGTAATGTTTGCCTCATGTCATTGCCCATAGAATGTCAAACAATAGCCCTGAAAGAATGTGGGCTGATAACTATGCACTGTGGTTTGGATTGTACCATCATCTGCCCTTCCTGAGGGTTAATTCTGAGGTAAATAGAAACTATACAGTATAATGCTGTGTTGGACAGAATAAGTCTTCTTCAAGGAATGTCTAAGCAGAAAAATATTGTCTTCTAATTTTTCTTCCAGACAATCTTTACGTATGTGACATTTGACTCAAATTTTTCCACACACACACCATACAGCAGGAATGGATGTATATGAGTGTACGTACAAATAAGTAACCTGCCTATACAATGTAACAAATGATAGGTGTGAATTATGTATACTATACTACATGAGATCATACCACCACTCACCTTATCAGGGTTCACATGAACATCAGGCTGCAGGCAGAGGTAACACAGTGTCCTCAATATCAAATCTGGTCTCACAGTATGTCGGATTGAAAACAGACATCCAAACTTAACAACACATTGGGATCCATAGTAACCTTGAGTGGTGGGTGCAATGGTTGGCAGATGCATAGAGAAGTAGATTTGGTGTAGCTGCCAATGTGACAGCTCAATTGGGATTTGGATGCAGGATGGAACACAAATGCAAATACTAAATTGACACTGTTCACCCATGCCAAGGTCCTGATCCCAAAGCATGTGACACATACTGTAAAGGAGTACCTAAATATTTATTTAACAGTAAAAAGGGATAATAAAACTAGGGGAAACACCTTAACTAACCTAACCTATCCTAACCACACATTACCCACAACTGGCCCTAACTACCCTAACCTAAACGAACTTATCACATTTAACTAAACACTCTAAACATCAACCTCCCACCCCCTTTATATGACGGGACACATGGAGGACAACATATACTAACCTAAACACATACTATCTTATACTAAACAAATATATATTTTTGGGGGAGGTTTATATATATTTGTTTTATTTAATACACAAAAACCTCAACATCATATCCCACCCACCCACCCACAAAAAACACATGTAAAAATATCATACCCTCCACCCCCCAACCCACTACTACTAACTAAACTAACAGCCTATTCTAACCTAACACTAAGGCCCCTAAACCCACTAATTAAAAGAACCAGGAAAGAAAAGGGAGGGGAGGTAATCACAGGTGAAGGTATCAGATTCATAAGTTCGCCCTCCGCAGGGTCTTCTTAATGGCACGCACTCTCTTATTAATTTGCGTCACCTCCTGCTGCAGCCTGTCCATTCTGCGCAACATCTGTTGCATGTCATGTTGCATAGCACGAAAATCACCAGTGTGAATGACTGCAGCAGGGGTGGTCTGAGTGCCAGTTGTTGAGGGTTGTCCAGTTGGTGGTGCCATGCTTGGAGGGGGAGGTGCAGGTGCTGCTGTCAGTGGTCCTGGAGCTAAGGAAGTGGATGGTCCTGCAGTGGTGGCTGGCATCCTTGGTGCCACCTGGGTCGCAGTGGTGGTGCTGGTGGTGGCGGCTGCTGTGGACACAGAAGGGCCCCCTTGGGCAAATGCCCTCCACACCCCTGAGGCTCTTTCATGGCGATAACACCGTGCCATGTGGCGGAACCCAGACTCCACATCCAGAATGTGGCAGTAACGCATTGCCCGCCGCGGAAATTCACGGATCTGGCTGGCATCCATATTGGCTGCTGTTAAAAAAGATAAAGCCAAACATTAGGTACTTCATTGTGTGTTACAGCTACTGATGAGAATCAGACAATACATCTAATGTAGCTGAAACAGGCCATATCACCATACAGATCACAGATTCTCCCTGAGGAAGTACATGCCAACACAGCCTACACATCCTATTCACATGGCCATGCCTACAGGGCTGCACTACAAACCCAAAATATGACTATACGCTACTGATTGTCCAAATCAAATATGGAGAAAACAAAAGTGAAAATCCAGTCAAGTTACATATCAGATCATGTGCCAGCACATCATACCTTGCTATGTGTCGAACACACAGGAGTCAATCACACAACAGCTGCAAACACAACACAGAACAGAAATATCAACACTTACTGGATATGTCTGGGTCCACAAATCGACCACTTCGCCAATTGTGTAAGGGGCAGGTCCACCTGTAAAGCATGGAAGGGTGAAATGTGCTCAATGTCTGTGCACTGTACAACACTTTCAAATAAAATGTCTGTGTATGACATTATATCTGAAAGTCCAGCCTCTCAGGCATGATGATACTCCAACATACATAGCACTGCAAACATGTTTAGACCCTTTCACTCCAGTGAGTGATACACACACATCTGCACACATGCAGTGGCCCTAACTATCATGTGGTGACAAACATGATCCATCAATTGGTTGCAAACTCATTTATGGAGTGTACTCCTTTCATCATTTGTAGTAATGAGAGACATGCAAAGCCACATTCCTGGAGCACTGCAATACCAGTCACTCAGGTATTGTGGCTTGTGCATCAAGGGTCAATCAGTTACTGTGTGATGCTCATGTTGGTTGATTGAAGGTCATGATTTATTATGCTTTCTATGGTCCCTTACATGTAGGGCCTGTGTTGTGTGTAGGTTACATATGCTACATTAACACTGTACCCTGAGCCACATATGCCCCCTATGACACCATAATGGCAGGGATCCTGTCTGTTACTTGGTGACAATTTGAAGCAAGACATGGATTGGCCATTTTTAATACTTTAATACAACAATGAAATATATGCTGACAGTGTATATTGTGGTCATCCATGACAGAATGCATGGGCACAGGTGTAGTCATTGCACCTGAAATGTGTCACTCATTGCCCTGTGTACCCATAATGAAAACACAGTTAGCCACATTTATCATCTTACATTTGCCAAGTTGGGAGATCAGCGGGTATACAGCAAACTGACACTGTCACATTATTGAAACATGTTTTTGCAAATCTACCACTGTGTCAATCATGATGATGTAGGTTTCAATTTGTATGTACCTTCGGAATGGCAGCAGTCACAGGAATGCTGGTCTTCTGATCTTAGCATACACCCATGTCTGTGATAGCCTCCATACTGGGAAGTTAGTTATTGTACATATGCTGCACTAGATCAGCAGGGATGTACCAAATGTAAATGAGCAAAGTATTAGGGAACTCTATATGTATGATGGAATTGGTCAGGGGTCCCTTGCACAACATCATGCATGTAACACATTGTGACCATGCATTCCCCAACATCAGGTATCCCATTATGACCCCATAACTTATGAGAAGTGCATGGCTATAGAGTAACACAGATGGGAAATGCATTAGCTCTGTTCCAACTATTGTGCCCAAGACCAATTAAACACACAGGTACAATGAACAGAGGGCCAGGGATAGTTGTTATCCCTCAATTTGTATCATTTGCTTCATGTTATATGCTACAGCTATGGAAAGTAGCACCAAACATTTAGATATGAACCCGTGTGCATTACTTTGGCATCCATTCCTAATTTAACTGCGGCACAACCAAGTCAAACTATCAGCCTAAGATATTACCTGAGGTTAGAATTAAATTGGTACGTATGGGCCAGAATACAGTTCAGACATGTTTTCTAAATAATTGGGGAACACATTAATTCTTTGAATTAGCTGGTGAAAAACATCTCTTTCCTGGTACACTCACAGACCATGGATAAAACATATGTTTGAGCCGCATTAGCATCATCTATTGATGTGAAGGCAGCACTAATTTACAAGATCCAGTTGTGTTTTGTAAGTTAGTGCAGCTGTTGTGTCAACAAATGATGGTAATGTGTAGCAATTATTGTATAACTCAGGGCCACAGTATGTTTAACTTCCATTCCATGTGTCCAAAAACATTGCCTGCAGCATATCAACAAATCTGCTACTGCCACTACAGAGCATTTAAATGTGCACATCACTCTGAATTGTACTCACCAACAGGGTCACCAATCACAATACCCAGGTGGTCCAGCAGGTCTTGCTCTCTGGCAACAAGGTCAGCCCAGCGGTACTTTAGTTGGTGGTCGTTGTGTAGTGTGTTGAAGATGCGACGCAGATGGTACAACACCTTTGACCACCGGAGCCTCCTTGCCTCTGTGTGATACCCCTGTATCACCCTGCCACCTGCTTTGATCATCAAGGGGAGGAAGTGGCACATCAGCCAAATTAATCCCCCCAGCTCCTCCTCACCCATTCTCCCCAGACGTGGCCTACCCAACATGACAGAACTAATTTGAAAATTAAAGGGTACAGAGGATAATAAAGGGAAAGGAGGGAGGAAAATGAAATAAAAGTAACCCTAAAACAGTCCAACTATCCCCAAACTAATAATACCCACAACAGACTCCCAACAGTACAAAGGCAAAATTATACACCAAAAATGACAAATAAACACTTACAATGAGACAATTACAAATAACATAGATGACAAATTGGATGTCAGACAGGAGACAAAAGCACAATTGGGACAGACAAAACTCTAAGCACAGCCACAGTCTAGAAAAATCACAGACTGCAAAGTGAAAGTGAAAGTACACCTACTGTACCAATTCTGTAAACAGGATATCCTATTACATCACTTCCTGCCTCAAATGCGGTGCGTTTTTATTATGATGCGTCAAAATATTATGACGCTTACAGTCTGTGCATCAATTTTTTTTACGCAAATGCTTAAAAATTACCCTGCATCCATAGTTCCAATTATTTTGCAATGGTAAGCAATTTCATGGGGTACAGTCTAGGAATTACCGCTCAGGCCAATGGATGTATCATGGCTGTGAGCGTCATTTTTCTATGCATATGCGGCGATTTTTGACGCATATGCGTCTTTTTTACACGTATGCATCAAAATGTATGTCTTTTACTGGGTTTGGGTCATTTCTCACATTTTTATAGTACATGACAGATGTAACTGTACAGGGATAGGCTGTTTGCACCTGCATTGTGCATTCCAGTGTTTGGGCAAATGTGGCAGATCACATTACTGCGGACCATGATCCTCTAGTTGTTGTACCGGATTAGCACTCTTCACTGACGCAATGAATACCCAAACTTTTTGAATACAAATTGGTATTACCCAGTTTGAGCAGGTTGTGCCTCAATAGAGGATAGCAAGGCTACGCAACTTAATACATTAACTCATTGCCTGTGTGTCAATGGCTGTGAATTGGCTATTTAAATTTTAGTTGGCCCTCTGTGTGAACATCACAAGACGTGTTTTCATAAATGTGCTTGTATGCATGTGTTGTAAATGTGGATAACCATCAGATGCTATTCAGTGTGGAAATGAGTCATGAAATGTGTTTGTCATACATATAGCAACTAATGCTGTGTGAACTTCCCTGACGTTTGGGACAAAAGCATCTCCCATGACAATCTATGCACAGCATAGATAGAGGACGGTTGATGATGGCAATATTACAAGACTAAGCCAACACATGTACTGGAATGTTGGATACCACTTCCTGGTCCCTTGTTTGTATACTACCCATGAGTCAGTCATTTGTAAATGCTATGTATGTACAGTGTTTGTGACACAGAGTCCCAAAACCAATCCAAATATGTAATGTCACTCCACAGTTTGAGTCATATAAATGACCTATGTTTCTCTTGTGGCAGTGGAGGACTAGTAGACCAAGCTGCAAGTGTTCACATATTTCCAGTGGTTAATTGCACAAAGGTGTCCAGTTCAAGTGTGTGGCCATGTGTACCCTGTGTCATTATTGGGGTACATGTTGTCACACTTACATGCAGGTCTAGTCATGAGTCTGTGGAGCCATTCCCTGCATTAACAGAGTATCCTTCAAAGCATATTTTAACGAAAGCCAAAGAGGAATTGAAAACACACATGGGGATAGTCCAGCTATGCCACTGCAGAGGTTTTATGAGACTGACAACAGGGCAGCCTTGGTGTGCTCACAAAGTTAATGGATCAGTAATTGTAAACCGGCAGGTTTCATCACAACATTTGTACACAGGGTAGCCTCTAAAATTCCCACTGCAACCTGGAACATCAGTGCCTCTGTGCTGATTAATCGCACAGCAAGTCACCACGCAAGCACCATCAATAGGTTGGAGCCGATGTGAATCTGTGTGTGGACCGTCAGGGCACAAACATCTTTTGTCCTTTCATGCACATTAGCAAACGTTGTTTGTTGTGCTGGAGGCACCATACCCAATCCATGCATACAGCCATGGTACACTGTCACTGTTTGTCACTCATGCATACATGAAACCCAGACAATGGATGGGCCGTGATTAGGCTATTTGAAGACATGTCCCAGACCATGATACGATCAGTAAACTGATAACGCTATACAATCTATTTGAGGATTCATCTTAGACCTACCAGACACAATACCCCAGGAGGAAAGTGAGGGCATGGGAAGCAACTATGAGACAAATGTAGCCACAGGGAACCTTTATGGTAACACAAAGACAGGAACCAATCAGGCTAACAGGATGGAGGCTCTGTCAGGAACTAACATGAACAAGGCAAATACACAGTGAGCAGACTGAGACTGGGAAAAGCTGGAACAACACTGTGGAAAATGAAAACTGTATTTGTCCTGTGGGCTGAAACGTTACACAATCACCCAAAGCCTGTGTTACACAAGTGATTTATACGGCAATGCACAACAAGGATATACATATAATGGAAGCTTCTAAGCCGTTCCAGGCAGCAGCAAGGGCAGTGCAGGTTCAAATGGCTGGTCTGCATGGAAGTGCTCACAGATGTGTGCAGCTTCAGTCTCTCACAAGTCCTGTAGGTGAGAATCAAGTTCAAAGGGCCAACAGTACCTTTCACATGGGAAGCAATGGACACGTGATTACAGGTCCTACAGACTACCAGGCAGAGCATTATCGGACCTGAAGTCCATGCAGACTGATGAATTATGACTATGGCATGCCATACTAAAGAGGGAAGCACACTGGAGTCAGAATGTGAGTCTGGGTGTGTGTAGATGAAGGATTATCTGTGTACAAATAGTCAATTTCCAAGGCCCCCTAGAGAAGGGTGGGGAGAGACTGAAAACATAGCAGTGGCAGGACTTATATCCTGGGATGGCATGCGCAGAGCATGTCTTGTGAGCAATGCTTGTCAGACCTGGGGCACTCGTGCTATCCATTTGAAGCTTGCATGGACTTCTTGTCACATATACTCCTTGCAGAGAAAGCTGATGTCACACTTTCTGCTGTCAAGGGTCTGGTCATACATTCCTGTTACCAATGCAATAGCACATCCACTGCCTCATGTATGAAGCAGTTTTTTACCTTATGAATGATGGTGTCTTAGTTGTGTGCCATATGCTGCAATGAACCATGCTGCAACATGGATGTGTGCCATAGCTGTGGTCCTCTGATATTTACCTTCAAAAGTGAAATGGGCAGGATGTATGTCATTTACACTGTGTTTGAAGTTGGCTGTACATTCATACCCATCAAATGTGATGTGGATTTTTCAGTATCCTAATCTGTATATCTGCAATGCTCCATGAGCTAAACTCTGATTATGAATCCTACGGATCATGTGATGCATAAATAATTACCCAGACCATGATTTAGTGATTAGATTAAGTGTTTAATAACATATGATAAGACAGTGGTGATGGTGACTAGAGTTAAAAGAAGTTTTGTACAATGTGTTGTCTCCGACTCAATCCTGCTGCAGTGTTTGGATGGTCCCCCCCATGTTGATGGACAACATCCTCCTCTTCCTCCTGTTCAGGTATTTGTGGGTCTGGTTCATAGAGAGGAATGTTCCTCCTTACACTAATGTTGTCAAAATGATCTTGCACACCATGTCAGGTGAGTATAGGAGGCTGCCTCTGGTGATGTCGAGGCACCTGAATCTTGACTTCAGGATGCCAAAGGTCCTCTCTACTATGGTGCGTGTCCTCCGATGTGCCTCATTATAGGCACGCTCTGGTGCTGTGCCTGGGTTTGCAAATGGGGTCATGATCCATGGCTGGATCCCATACTCCTGATCAGCTGAAAGAGAAAAAGAGTGAAAAATGGTGATGGAGCTTGCACCATGATTATCACTTTGCATGGCAGTTGTTCTCTTGTGTTGTCTGTGACTCATCTGTCTTTGTGTTATTGTGTGGAATCCTAGGCTTCTATGATGTACCATCAGCATTGGGATGTTTCATTATCTGAACTGGTGTTTGGCTGATTGACCGGATGTCAGTGGTATTTTTGTAGACTTGCAGTACATTGTGTACTCCCATGCATTATGTCATGTGAAAGAGGTGTCCATGTGTCTTAACAGGGGGTGACATGATACTTCCATACACAGAATCAATTCTACAGTGGTGGCAGCACGGTTGCATCTATATGGTCTGGACATCCCATCCAATTTAACATATGCAATAGAATTTGTTAAACATCAGTGAGGCCCTTTGATTTGGCTAGGTGACAATGTACCACACATTTCCATAAGTTGGCAGCACTGACATGTTGACAATTGACAATGCACAAATATCCCACGTGTGACAAGTTCTATGTAGACCTATTAATCTGCCCTCACCGAGTTGACTCATGTTCAAACGTGTACCTACACTACGGAACCTGGTCCAGTTAAGCTGGCTAACTTGATTGTGGTGTTGACGGTTTAAGTGTCAGAAGGTCCATATGCCTGTACATCTGTTGTGTATATGTGTAATTGTCTCAAACCGTATGTGTAAGAACGTGCACTTTGCAATATTGTCACATCAATATGTGTTCTTAGCAAAGTCCACTTGCTTATTGGTAGTGGGCAATGTCAGACCAGGAGTGATGTGAGATGTTGGTACAGCCTCAATGATTCCATGTCCCATTCATTGCAGTCATCATAATCATGCTATGTGTGTCATGGTGTTAGACCTGCAGCGAAACACATTGCATACCCTTGCACAGTACATATTGTTTGGAAGGGTGTGTGATTGAGTGTTATTGATGTGATATTGTAAGATTAATCTTCCAAGTTGTACTGGCAGTTAAGGGCATGTTATTGTCACTGTGTGGATTTAAATTGTTCCCTTGTGTCTGTGGACTGGCATCTGTTATTATTTACATCTGTCATTTGTCCCTAGGTGTGTATCCCATTGTGTCAGGATATCAAACATGACTAGCAGTGTCACAACCTCAGTGTCTTCCTGGGCACGTGTCAATGTAGCGGTGTATGTGTTGTGTGTCCTACAGGGTTGCTGTGCTGTGTGTATATTAGTAGGTTTCTTTACTTACCAACAAGTAGGCCATTTCCATTTCGTCCATCCTGGAACTGTTGATTGATGGTGCAGTGGCAGAAGATGAATGAATCATATACACTCCCAGGATACTTTGCCACAATGTTGGTGATCAAACCCCTGTGATCGACAATGGCCTGCACATTGATGGAGTGTGTGTGCTTCCTGTTGCGGTATAGATGCTCGGTTGCAGCAGGTGGCACAATCCGTACATGTGTGCAGTCAATGGCACCAAGGACGTGTAGGAAGCCGTTGATTTGGTAGAAGCCCTGTTTGGTCTCCTGCTGCTTCTGCTGTGTGTTGAGGAAGCTGATGTGGTGGGGTGTGAGGGAGATGATGGCATCCAGTACCTTGGGTGGGAAGGCAGAGAATGAGGGCTGTGAGATCCCGGCAACCAGGGCACCAGTGGTTTGAAAAGAGCTACTTGCCAACATGTGGAGAACAGCTAGCAGCTTGGTCTCTGGTGGAATGATGTGGGGTGTCTGCAAGCTGGGTGCCAACTGTGGCTCAATATGGCGCAGCAGCTGCTGAATGGCTTGCCAGTTGAGTCTGTACCTCTGGTTGATGTCATGTTGCCTGAGTCCCAGAAGGGCTTTCCCAATCCTGAATATCCTCTCCTGCCTTTTGTGTTGCCTTTGGGGTCCCTGCAGGTGTGGTTGAAGCTGCTGCTGTTGGTCCTGTGCTCTGCGTCTTCATGCATTCTGGATAAATAGCACCTCCATGTCTTCCTTTTGGAGCTCTGCTGTTGCTTCTGTGTGTTTTCCTTAAGTAGTGGTGTGTTTGCCCCATTTTAACGCCTGCCCTGACCCAGGTGTTACTTTTTGATGCAAATCGGGCTGTGCGCCATTTTCCGCCTCCGCCTCCCAGCCGTGCAGGATTTTTGCACGGTAGGATAAATATGGCGCACAGGTGTTTAAGTCATTTTTTGAATGGGAACGCCTACCTTGCATGTCATTAACGCAAGGCGGTTTCATGCATCCAGAAAATTATGCACACAGCGGAATTTCGGCGTTCGCGGGCTCGGGCGTCAAAGTATAAATATGGTGTAAGGTTTGCGCCGAATTTGTGTCAAAATTTTTGACGCAAATTCGTCGCAGGCTCATTATAAATATGCCCCTGAGGTTGGCCAAGATACCCCACCCCAAGACCCTGGAAGTAGGAGTAAACTACTACTACTTCCCACAGAAACACAATAAACTTGTCATAGAGGATTTTGCAAAGACCACAACAGACTGCAAAGCACTGAAGATGGATTCCTAAACCTGCGGACCTGCAAAGGAAGGGGACCAAGTCCAAGAGTCGTAAAAGTGTCCACGGGGGGCAGGAGCCAACTAAACCCCGGATGAAGGTGCAAAATGGCTGCCTCTGGATGGAAGAAGTTGAAGATTCTGCAACAACAAAAGGTGCTAGGAACTTCTCCTTTGTGCAGAAGATGTCCCACGGAGTGCTGGATGATGCAGTGTTGTTTCTTTGGCAAAGAACCGCAAACAAGCCTTGCTAGCTGCAAGAGTCACGGTTGAAGAAAAAGGGTGCTGCCCGGGCCCAGGAAGGACCAGGATGTCGCCACATGGGAGAGGAGGCCCTCAGCAATGTAGGGAGCCCACACACAAGAAGGTAGCACTCTCAGAAGTCCTTGAACATGGGTTCAAGAAGACTGAGCACTGTGGTCATCTCAACAGTACAAACGAGGGTCCCACAAAGCTGGAGGTCAACTCAGGAAGTTGAGCAATGCAGGACGGAGTGCTGGGGACCTGAGCTTGGCTGTGCATGAAGGATTCCTTGGAAAGGTGCACAGAAGCCCTAGCAGCTGCAGTTCACGCAGTGCACAGGATTACTGCCTGAAGAGGGGAGGCAAGGACTTACCTCCTCCAAATTTGGACAGTTGGACCACTGGACAGTCTGGGTCACTTGGGTCCATGACCTGTGTTCCAGGGGCCACGCTCATCAGGATGAGAGGAGTCCCATAGTACTGGTAATGCTGAAGTTTGGTGCCTGCTGGAGCAGGGGGAAGATTCAGTCGACCCACAGGAGATTTCTTTGTGGCTTCCAGTGCAGGATGAAGGAAGGCAGCCCCCAAAGCATGCACCACCAGGAAACAGTCGAGAAAGCCAGCAGGATTAGGCACTACAATGTCGCTGGTAGTCTTCTTGCTACTTTGTTGCAGTTTTGCAGGCATCCTGGAGCAGTCAGAAGTGGATCCTTGGCAGAAGTCGAAGAGAGAGGTACAGAGGAACTCTGGTGAATTCTTGCAAGTCGTTATCTGAGGAAAAGCCCACAGGAGAGACCCTAAATAGCCCTCAGAGGAGAATTGGCCACCTAGTGAGGTAAGCACCTATCAGGAGGGGTCTCTGATGTCACCTGCTGGCACTGGCCACTCAGAGGCTTCCAGAGTGCCCTCACACCTCTGGATCCAAGATGGCAGAGGCCTGGGACACACTGGAGGAGCTCTGGGCACCACCCTGGGGTGGTGATGGACAGGGGAGTGGTCACTCCCCTTTCCTTTGTCCAGTTTCGCACCAGAGCAGGGACTGTGGGTTCCCTGAACTGGTGTAGACTGGCTTATGCAAGGAGGGAACCATCTGTGCCCCTCAAAGCATTTCCAGAGGCTGGAGGAGGCTACTCCTCCCCAGCCCTTAACACCTATTTCCAAAGGGAGAGGGTGTAACACCCTCTCTCAGAGGAAATTCTTTGTTTTGCCTTCCTGGGACTGGACTGCCCAGACCCCAGGAGGGCAGAACCCTGTTTGTGGGTTGGCAGCAGCAGTAGCTGCAGAGAAAACCCCAGAGAACTGGTTTGGCAGTACCCGGGGTCCATAGTGGAGCCCCGGGGATGCATGGGATTGGCACCCCAATACCAGATTTGGAATGGGGGGACAGTTCCATGATCTTAGACATGTTACATTGCCATATTCGGAGTTACCATTGTGAAGCTACATATAGGTATTGACCTATATGTAGTGCACGCATGTAATGGCGTCTCCGCACTCACAAAGTCCGGGGAAATGTCTCTGAACTATGTGGGGGCACCATTGCTAGTGAAAGGGTGCCCTCACACTTAGTAACTTTTCACCTAACCTTCAGCAAGTGAAGGTTAGACATATAGGTGACTTATAAGTTACTTAAGTGCAGTAAAAATGGCTGTGAAATAACGCACATGTTATTTCACTTAGGCTGCAGTGGCAGTCCTGTGTAAGATTTGTCTGAGCTCCCTATGAGTGGCAAAAGAAATGCTGCAGCCCATAGGGATCTCCTGGAACCCCAATACCCTGGGTGCCTAGGTACCATATACAAGGGAATTATAAGGGTGTTCCAGTGTGCCAATTAGAATTGGTGAAAATGGTCACTAGCCTACAGTGACAAGTTTAAAGGCAGAGAGAGCATAAACACTGAGGTTCTGGGTAACAGAGCTTCAGTGGCACAGTTAGTCACTACACAGGTACGCACATTCAGGCCACAAACTATGAGCACTGGGGTCCTGGCTAGCAGGATCCCATTGAGACAGGCAAAAAGAAACTTACACACATGTAAAAATGGGGGTAACATGCCACGGAAGATGGTACTTTCCTACAAAGCGGCGCAAATGCAGCACTAAAAAAAGTATAAATATGGGCCCAAGTGCGACATATGTATATGTGCCATGGAGCAGAGGTGATCTCTTGTTTACTAACTATTTCCCGAAATTGAGAGACAGTCCAATGCAAAGTTTTTTTGTGGGTTGATTTAGATACTTTCTTAACGGCACTGAGTGATTTGTGGGTGAATGTAAAGCAGCAGTTCAATGGCCAATCTCAGATCCTCAGAGAAAGGTTAGTACAAATGCACCTTCTCCTGTAGTGATGACAAAGTACAATTAAGTGACTGAGGCCCATATTTATACTTTTTGACGCACAACTGCGCCAACGCAGTTTTGCGTCAAAAATTTTAACGCTGGTTAACGCCATTCCAAAGCGCCATGCGGGCGCCTTATTTATTGAATGACGTTAGCCGGCGCAGCTGACTGGTGTGCGTAAAAAAAAATGACTCACACCAGGCAGTGCCGGCGTAGGGGAAAATGGAGCTTGGGCATCAAAAAATGGGGCAAGTCAGGTCTGAGGCAAAATTTTGGCCTCAACCCGATTTGCGCCATTTTTTTTTACGCCCAACCCCCATTGAAATGACTCCTGTCTTAGCAAAGACAGGAGTCATGCCCCCTTGACCAATGGCCATGCCCAGGGGACTTATGTCCCCTGGGCATGGTCATTGGGCATAGTGGCATGTAGGGGGGCACAAATCAGGCCCCCCTATGCCACAAAAAAATTACTAAAAAAATACTTACCTGAACTTACCTTTCCTTCCCTGGGATGGGTCCCTCCATCCTTGGGTGTCCTCCTGGGGTGGGCAAGGGTGGCAGGTGGTGTCCCTGGGGGCATGGGAGGGCACCTCTGGGCTCCTTCTGAGCCCACAGGTCCCTTAACGCCTGCCCTGACCCAGGCATTAAAAAACGGCGCCCATCAGGCTGGGCGCCGTTTTTTAAGGCCTGCCCCCTCCTGTGCGTCAAAATGACGTCACAGTATAAATAAGGCGCGCAGGCCTTAAAGTCATTTTTTGGAAGGGAACGCCTACCTTGCATATAATTAACGCAAGGCTGGTTCCCCCTTCTAAAAAATTACGCACATGGTGGAACTTTGACGCCCGCGGGGTCGGACGTCAAAGTATAAATATGGGGCAGTGTTTGCACCGATTGTGCGTCAAAAATTTTGACGCACATTCGGCGCAAAGAGAGTATAAATATGCCCCTGAATTTTTTCCAAGGATCTGAATTATTTAAAATTAAACAGACTGAAACAAGAGGTTAAGGAAACTGTGCATGAGTTTTATGAACAGTTGATAAAAGCTTTTCAGAAGCATACAGGACAGATACATTTAGATCCAGGAGATATGGGTTTCTTTATTACAACGTTTGTGTTTGGGTGCAACCTGAACATTGTCAGCATATACAGCACAATGTCGTTTGTTGGCAGACAAAGTTGTTGGATTTTGAAGTATTCATAGTACTCTAGTGATGAACAGTAAATAAAGCAGCGAAAGATTAAGGAGAAAATTCATGGTAGCTCAAACTAACTTGGCATAGGAAGAGTTTCAGAATCCTTCAGGAGTTGACAATGCAACAGCTATTCAGGTGATGAGAGGAGTGATGCAGACAGGAATATATTACCAGGAATAGTAAGAGGGAGTTCCTGTAGATTTCAGAATAGGTGTTAATATTGGGATGCTAAAAAAAACAACTGCCTGTTACATGTGCAAAAAGGTGTGACATTGGAAGCTGTAATGTAAACTTAATCCTTATAAGAATCATGGCAATCAAATGCAAGAGGTGAATCAGGTCCAACAATCTAATGTCCCTATAATACAAATTTAGGGCCGTATTTATACTTTTTGGCGCACAACTGCGCCAACGCAGTTGTGCGTCAAAAAAGTTAACGCCGGCTAACGCCATTCCAAAGCGCCATGCGGGTGCCGTATTTATGGAATGACGTTAGCCGGCGGAGCTGCCTGGTGTGCATAAAAAAAAATGACTTACACCAGGCAGCGCCGGCGTAGGGGAAAATGGAGCTTGGGCGCCAAAAAATGGGGCTAGTCAGGCTGAGGCAAAATTTTCACCTCAACCCGATTAGCGCCATTTTTTTTTACTCCCAACCCCCATTGAAATGACTCCTGTCTTAGCAAAGACAGGAGTCATGCCCCCTTGCCCAATGGCCATGCCCAGGGGACTTCTGTCCCCTGGGCATGGTCATTGGGCATAGTGGCATGTAGGGGGGCACAAATCAGGCCCCCCTATGCCACAAAAAAAATAAAATAAAAATACTTACCTGAACTTACCTTAAGTTCCCTGGGATGGGTCCCTCCATCCTTGGGTGTCCTCCTGGGGTGGGCAAGGGTGGCAGGGGGTGTCCCTGGGGGCATGGGAGGGCACCTCTGGGCTCCTTCCGAGCCCACAGGTCCCTTAACGCCTGCCCTGACCAGGCGTTAAAAAATGACGCTAAAACGGCTGGACATCATTTTTTTTTTACCCGCCCACTCCCGGGCGTCATTTTTGCCCGGGAGTGTAAATACGGCACACATGCCTCGGAGTCATTTTTTAGACGGGAACGCCTACCTTGCATATCATTAACGCAAGGTAGGTGTCCACGCTAAAAAATGACGCAAACTCCAAGATCTTTGGCGCTAGATGGGTCTAAAGCCAAAGTATAAATATGGAGTTAGTTTTGCGTCGGAATTGCGTAAAAAAAAACGACGCAATTCCGGCGCAAACAGAGTATAAATATGCCCCTTAATCTTCTATGCAGAAGGAGAATCGTTTAATGCCAATGCCACAACCCCCTGTGATTCAGCATAGTGTGAACGGACCCCGATTTAATAAAATTGTCCTGAATTATAATCCAGAATCCCAAAATAACATCACAGGGAGGCATATTGCATTGCAATCCTAATGGCAGGCCAGAGTGGACCATATTTAGATGGAATTGTGAATGGTCATTCAGTAGAATTTTTAAAAGACACTGGGGCTACCCGTTCCATTGTGAGAACAGCGGAAGTACCAGACCTACCCCTCTTGTGAGAAATAATACAAGTGATAGGTGTTGCAAATAAACTGGTTAAGAATCACATTTCAGAAGATGTTGCGATAAGAATAGGATCTTTCAGAGACAAACATCAGTTTGTAGTATGCGATTCGAGTCCTGTTAACTTGTAAAGAAGGGATCTATTGTGTAAGTTAAACTGTACTATCAGTTGTACTCCGGATGGAGCCATTTTTCAGATTCATGTTGATGAAAATGTGGGAATCAGACCAGGTTTGAGAGAAACTGCAGAGTTCCTTCAGATGATGGTATTAAATCATTTGGCAAAAGAGTTGATTGAAAGGTGAAGGCAGTTGTCTTGGACGTTACTGGTTCAGACATTGGATTAATAAAAGGATTTGAGCCAGTCCAAGTAAAAATTAAGCCAAATGCAATTTACCCAGATCACCTTCTTATCCATGACACCAGAAGCAACAGCAGGAATTACACCCCTGATAAATGAGATGTTGGAGAAGGGGATATTAAAAGAAGTGATTAGGAGTCCATGCAACTCATCAACCATGGGATTGCGTAAACCAAATTGCAAATACAGAAGCGTGCAAGATTTGCAAAAAATCTGTGAAATCGTAATCCCATGTTGCCCTTTGGTACTAAATCCAGCCACCACATTTTACCAGATGCCATGCACAGCCGAATGGTTCACCGTGATTGACCTCTGCAATGCTTTCTTCTCTATACCTTTACACGAAGACAGCCAATTCCTATTTTCCTTCATGTTCCATGAGAAGGTAATCACGTTGTGTTGTGTCCCATAGGGGGTATACTGAGATACCGTCACTTTTTAATCAGATGTTAAAGAAAAAGTTGGAACCTTTGAAATTGCCATGTAACTCAGTCTTAATTCAGTATATTGATTATCTGCAGATCACATCAAGTACTGAAGAAAAATGTCAGGAAGACTCCATAGCATTGCTAAACCATATATTTGAGAATGGACTCAAGGTATCACCACAGAAATTACAATATTGTCAAAAAGGAGTACAATATTTGGGGCACATAATTGAGAAAGGAACAAAGAAAGTGTCCAAAGACAGGATTTAAATGATATCAAAAATTAATATGCTGAGGACACAAAAGGAGGTCAGAATGTTTCTTGGAATGGCTGGCTGCTGTAGACACTACATACTCAACTTTTCCCTGGTGGCAAAACCATTGTTGAAAGTGACTCACAAGGATAGTACTGATCTGATTCCATGGGACAACGAGTGCATGAAGGCATTCCTAGAATTCAGAGAAAGTCTCTGTTGCACAACTGCATTGGGAATGCCAGGTTCTTCTGTTCATTCTGTTCTGCAGTGAGAGGGAAGAGTGGGTTCTCTCATTGTTAACCCAAATTCACAGATATTACAAAAGACCAATTGCATACTGTAAAAAAGTGCTCTCTTTTTGCTATGGTTACCCCAATTTTCTGCCTGATGTCAGTGTGTTTGACTGTGTTCACTAGGATCCTGCTAACCAGGATCCCAGTGATTATGCTCTCTCTCCTCCAAATTTTTTCACTGCATACCGGTAACCCAGTATTTCACCCAAAATTGCATAATGGTGCCCACTTATAAGTCCCTAGTATATGGTACCTTGGTACCCAGGGCATTGGGGTTCCAGGGGATCCCTATGGGCTGCAGCATTTCTTTTGCCACCCATAGGGAGCCCATGGAAAGGTTTCTGCAGGACTGCCATTGCAGCCTGCGTGAGAAGGTTCATGCACCCTTTCACTGCCATTTACACTGCACCAGGTCACTCATAAGTCACCCCTATAGCAGGCCCTCCAGCCCTGAAGGCAGGGTACAGAGTACCTATGTGTGAGGGCACCCCTGCACTAGCAGAGTTGCCCCCACGACCTCCAGGACCATTTTCCCAGACTTTGTGAGTGCGAGGACGCCATTTTACATGTGTACTGGACATAGGTCACTACCTATGTCCAGCTACATAATGGTAACTCCGAACATAGGCATGTTTGGTATCAAACATGTTGGAATCATTCCCAAAGGCTTTTGCAAGCATTGGTTGTATGATTCCAGGCACTCTGGGGGCTCCTTAGAGGACCCCCAGTATTGCCATTCCAGCCTTCTGTGGTTTTCCAGACAGCCCCAGCTGCTGCCACCTCTCAGACATGTTTCTGCCCTCTTGTTGCTTGAGCAGCTCAAGCCCAGGAGGCAGAACAAAGGATTTCCTTTGGGAGAGGGGTATTACGCCCTCTCCTTTTGGAAATAGGTGTTGCAGGCTTGGGAGGGGTAGCCTCCCCAAACAACTGGAAATGCTTTGAGGGGCACAGATGGTGCCCTCCTTGCATAATCCAGTCTACACCGGTTCAGGGCCCCCCAGTCCCTGCTCTGGCACCAAAATGGACAAATGAAAGGGGAATGACAACTCCCCTGTCCATCACCACCCCAGGGGGGTGCTCAGAGCTCCTCCAGAGGGTTCCTGGGTTTTGCCATCTTGGGTTCCAAGTTGGCAGGGTACTCTGGGAGCATCTGAGTGGCCAGTGCCAGCAGGTGGCGTCAGAGCCCTCCCCAGACAGGTGCTTACCTGTTTAGCTGACCAATCCCCCTTTCAGGGCTATTTAGGGTCTCTCTCCTGGGTGGTTCTTCAGATTCGGATTGCAAGACTCCAGCAGGAATCCTCTGCATCCTTTATTTTACCTTCTTACCAAAGAAACTGCATCTGGACCCTCTTGGAACTCTACAAACTGCAACAAAGAAGCAAAGATGACTTCTGCAACATTGTATCTTCAGCTCCTGCCAGCAACTGCAATTGTTTCCCAGTCATGCATCCTCAGAGGACAGCCTGTCTTCAGCCTACACCAAAAGAATGAAGGAATTGCCCTTGGAGTGAAGGAGTCATTCCCCTGCTTCAGCAGGCACCTCTCTGCATTGAGGACCGGCTGTGTGGGTCCCCTTTCCTGACAAGTTGCATGGATCCTGCATCACAGTTGGTAGACTGAAGTGGTCCCGATAGTCCTGATGTCCAATGGTCCAACTTTGGTAGAGGTAAGAGCTTGCCTCCCCACACAAGACAGTACCCCTGTGCACTGCATGTTTTGCAGTTGCCAAGACTTGTTGGCATCCTTCCACAAAGTTCTTCATGCACTGTGCAGCTCCAGCCCCCAGCACTTTATCCTGTGATGCACAGCTTCCCGCGTGGTTCTCCGGTGGCGTGGGACCCTTGGTTGTAGTGCTGCATGGGCCTCCTTTTGCACCTTCTTTGTTCCCATGCTGTGAGACTCCTATGCAGACTGCCTGGTCTTCTGAGGGCTCTCTGAGTTGCTGAGAGCCCCCTCTAACTCCCTCTCCTGGGTAGAGTCCACCAGGTCCCTCCTGGTCCCGGGCTGCGCCATTTTCTGGTACCAGTGAGCTTTGGGTATGCTAAGGCTTGTTGGTGGAATCTAGCAATGCAAACCAGACTGCAGTCATCCATCTGCTGTGGGACATCATCTGCACCAACCAGAAACCAGCATCCATCTTCTTGGGTGCAGTACTGACTTGTTCTTCACCAGTGGTTCTTCTTTTGCACCTTCATCCGGCTTAGCAGGGGCTCCTGTTCTCCCTGGACTCTTCTGTGCTTCTTGGACTTGGTCCCCTTCTTCCACAGGTCTTCAGGTCCAGGAATCCACTGTTGGTGTCTTGTAGTCTCTTCTGGTTCTTGCATTATCTTCTTTCTCATGTTATTGTGTGTTTTAGGAAAGTTACTGTGATTTACTCCTGCTTTCCTGATCTCTGGAGTTGGTTCTATTACTTACCTTGGTGTTTTGTAATACTCCCAGTGCCCCTCCCCACACTACACTTGTCTAGGTGGGAAACCAATATTCGCATTCCACTTTCTTAGTATATGGTTTGTGTTCCCCATTGGCCCATTTCCAACAATTGTGATTTTCACTTTTTGCACTTTTTTCTAACTGTTTTTACAGCCATTTCTGCATACTAATGTATATAATTTGTGTATTACTTACCTCCTAAGGGAGTATAGTATCTATGTTTTTTTTGGCATTTGTGTCACCAAAATAAAGTACCTTTATTTTTGTAACACTGAATAATTTATTTCACATGTTTGAGTACTGTGACTGCAGTGGTATTACATGAGCTTTGCATGTCTCCAAGATAAGCCTTGGGTGCTCAGCTACAGCTACCCCTAGAGAGCCTGGCATCTAGACACTTCCTACATTTCAATAATAAGGGATAACTGGACCTGGTGTGATGGGATTTTCCTTAACTCTCATGGCCCAGCAGATGGTTGATGTGCGACTAACCAAAACTAAAACCCAGCACCTCACAAATTTGCAACTTACTAAATATGAGTGACAGATATTGTCTGGAAGCAATGTGGTCCTAAAAATATGCCATGTTTTCAATTCCAGTACAGTTTTGCCAGTACCCAAAGAAAGTGACCCCGATCATTAGGAACATAACAGCCTTGATGTCACAGATCTGTGCACCGATACCAGACCAGACATAAAGGATGAGCCTTTGATTAATCCAGATTAGGTGCTCTTTGTGGATGGCTCATGCATAAGAACAATTGAGGGATGCTTAAGAGCAGTATTTGCAGTCTGCACTATACAAGAAGTAGTACAAGAAGCATCTTGGTTACACAGAATCTCATCTCCTCAAGTTGCAGAATTGATCGCTCTTACTAGAGCCTGCAAATGAATTAATGGAGTAAGAGTGACAATTTTCACAGACAGTCAATAAGGGTTTGGTGTCGTCCATGACTATGGGCAATTGTGGTCGCAGCGGGGTTTCACGACCTCTGTTGGAATGCCTATTAGAAATGGGCAACAGTTGATAGATTTATAGGAGACTTTACAAGAACCCATTGAAATAGCTGTTGTAAAATGTGCAGCACATAGGAGTATCTGTAGCTATGTCACAATCGGCAACAGGTATGCTGATGAAGTGGCATGTTATTGTGACACTTTGTCATTCACTTACAACGGATAGTACATGACTGTAAATCAGGAAGGGAGTCTTCGTGCAAAGATTTTAAGAACTGCTGACAATTGGGATGAATTGAGACGAATGCAAGAGGTTGCACTGATTGAGGAGAAGCAAGGTTGGATCAAGGCAGAATGTGAAATTGATTACAATAATGTGTGGGTTTCATTGGAAGGACAAATGATATTACCAGACAGCTTAATGATTCCAATGACACAACATTTATGTGGTCAGGGACATTTGAGTAGAAATGCCATGATTAAAACAGTCAAGCATTATTGGTACAGTCCACGATTTAGAATACAAGCAGAAGAAGTCTGCAAAAGATGCATTGAATTTCAGCAAATGAATGTGGGTAAAAGAACACACATTGCACTGAGTCATGTAGACAAATCAGGAGGGCGCTTCATCAAGATGCAGATGGATTTCAATGAAATGCCACCTTCCAATGGGTTGTGGTACATTTTGGTGATTGTCTACATCTTTTCCCGGTGGGTGGAAGCTTATCCAACAGGAAGAAATTACAGTTTAATAGTGACAAAATTAGTTTTGAAAGAGCTGATACCAAGATATAGTATGCCTGTTTCTCTGGAATCAGATCGAGGTACTCACTTTAATAGTATGATTATAAAAATGTTGTGTGCAGCATTGAAGATTGATCAGAAAGTTCACTGCAGATACCGTCCAGAGGCTTCCGGAATCGTTGAGGAATTCAACAGGACTATTAAGTGCATCAACAGCCTGTGCATCAACATCATTAAAGTGGCCAGATGCCTTACCCCTAATCCTAATTAGTTTATGAAACACACCAGATCAAAAAACTGGGCTGTCTCCCTACGAGGTGTTGATGAGAAGAGCCATGAGATTGCCTGCAGTTCCAGCAAATGTGCTTATGAACATAGCAGATGACATGGTACTCGATTACTGCAAAGGTCTGGCTGATGTGGTACATCTCATCAGGTTGAAGCTGTAACTGAAAACCCAAGTCAAGGAGAGTGCCACAATCTAAATCCTGGAGAGTGGATTTACATTAAGAAGCATGTGAGAAAGTCCTGTTTAGTGCCTCTTTAGACCGGGCGCTTTCAGGTAATTCTGATCACCAACACTACAGTGAAATATGCTGGAATTCCAAATTGGATTCATGCCTCACACACTCAAAAGGCAAGAAATCCAGAAGAAGAAATAGAGCCTCAACCTAGTGCTTTGGTGTATGTGCCACCAAATGTTGCACAAGAAAAAATCAGTGGTCAGGATCAGCAAAGAGAAAATTGGGGCAGACAAACTCTAACAGGTGAAGTGGTGCAATTGCCGGACATCTCACAGAGCAGAGATAACCATGATGTACAAACTAATTGTTAGAAGCCAAGGTTCTGAAAGAAACATAGAGCACAAAGGGAACTTAAGGACCCAGGAGAAGGTACAAGTTCCAGTAGCAGTCACAATAATGAAAGGACAGTAACTGAGATCTTGCAGAGAACTGCCAAAAAGAAACACAGATTGAGTGTGAACAATCATCTACCACCACTGTAAACAATCAACGAAGAAGAAGAACCAAGTGTTGTTAGTGAAACAGAAGATTCATCAGACACACTCAGAAGGTCAAAAAGAGCACGAGTACCTTGTTGAAGATATTCATCACCTGAATGGACATACTATCTGGGACAAATACTGAACATACCAATCTCAGACATAATTGAATGGATCACAAAACAGCTTGAACTTCCTTGAAAAGAAAAGAAACTACACACAGAGAGAAACTTAAAAATTGAAAAAATACATTCAAGAAGAAACTTACCTAGAGCCAAGATTAAGAAGAAAATATTTAGGAATAACAATTGACAAGAACATTGAGTAGGGTTAGGGGTTGTCTGATGAAAATTAAGTAAAATAAATAATTGCTGTTACTAACAGATTACTTTGGTAGTAGATCTGATTGTAGAGAAAATGTGTACTGTGACTAGAACCAGATTTAATGTATTTCTAGGGACACTGATAGTATTAATAGCTATAGCAATTTTCCTAGCGATCCATTTTACACCCAAAACCCAGAAAACAATATCTTAATTACAGAAAGCAGCGAGTCATCCCACAATAGATGAAGAAAGACTCAAAACATAATTTGTAGACTATAGAAAAATGATTATGTTTATTCAAGATTAGTGCAAGAATACACTAAAGCTTTAAATGTTGAGTTTATGTCTGCACACACATGCATTCTTCAGCAGATGAACAAGTCTCATATCATCAAATACCGCTCATTTACGCTACTTCTTGCAGTATATTGCTTAGTTTAGTATATTGATTGTGATGTTTTGAATATTATTTTCCAAATTATGGAATGGTGCTTTCAAAGGTAACTTTAATGAAAGATATGAATCTACACCCAAAAGCTAAAGAAATGGAGACAGCTTGGTACTATTTTAGACCTTATTTTCCTATAAATGCTGATAAGGCACATGAGAGAAAGTTAACATGCAAATAGTTGAAAAAAGTGGAAAATAATAGGTGTGAACTAGAGCTGGGCGGAGCTTACAGAGTTTCACTCCGCAGAATTCTGCGGAGTCACCAATAAACTCTGTGGAATTCCACAGAGTTCTGCGTGCCGGCAGAGTAGTACTCGGCCACCTCTAGACTGGAATGTTAGTGGCTGCGCGTGAGCATGTACAGGAACAACCGTTGTTCTTGTGGCTGCGGCTTGTTTGAGACATTCCCTCCAACACCAGGACACATCAGAGCGGTGAGGTCACAAGTAGATCCTTCACTGCTCCGCTCACATGCAGAGGAAGGGCAGGAAACGGATAAGGCTTGTTTAAACAAAGACTAGCTTTAACAGTCTATTTTTGGTAATTTATGAACTTAAGAAAAATTGTATTTTCATTTATTAGTACACACAAGCCATATCTTGTAGTTCCGGCAGTAAAGATTGCAGCCCGGGCCATCATAGCACAAAGAGTAAGAGACAGTAGTCTTCTCAAAGTAGGTCTGTAGCCTTAAAACCACAGTATCTACATAAGGTGGTGATCCCAGGGATATTATAACATTCATTGCTCGCCCCCACCCCTTTTCTCATCTTTGTCATTACTTACTGAAGTGTTGATACTCCGCTTCGATGGGCAGCGCGTAATCAGGGGTCTGTATCGGAAGATGCATTTACTTGGGTATTTCTGGTCACGAAACTGAACCATGCACAGTCCAGCACTCTCTGCCTTTGCCCTCAACCCCAACAACAAACGTTGCTGTCCACACTCACCTGACATTAGCAGGCAAATCCTTAACATCTGACCACACACTTGTTGCCTGAGGTCTGCCATTTACCGGGCTCCAGTTCGCATGCCCTGCCTGACACATCCAGCTTCCCCAACTCCTGCCTGTGTTCTGTTGGCCTCTCAGTCTCCCCTCGGGACTCTTTCCCCCTCCGCAGCTCCAGTGCATGACCAGCAGGAGCGATCAATGAAATGGAGGAAGCAGGGTGGGGAGGGGGCTGTTGCTGCCTGGGACTTCTTTCCCCTTTGATACGTGAGAAAGGGGTGGGAGTGGGGCTGAGACCTGTCTCTGGACCAGGCACCTGGTGGCGGTCTCCTCACACTGACATGCACATGATCCCATTAACACCTGGTGAGGTTGGGAGACTTCTTGCTGGTTTTGGTTCCTTGGGGGAACAGGGCACTTATGCCAGAAACAGTTATTTCATAAGTCAAATGTAAGCATTTCATTCTCATTATTGACAAGATGTTTTTAACAGTTTATTACAGTCAGAGGTCTGTACTTATAAAATTGATGTCTATGTCTGTTTTCTGTTGCCTGAAACTTGCACTGCTCTGTGAGTCTGATAGGGTAGGCGCAAGCATGCCAGTAAACTCTTTTCTGCCAATGGTAGGCAGAGTCTTTTGCTGAACTCCGCGCTCCAAGCGGAGTGTGGAGCAGCAAAAACTCTGAGAACTCCACTGGAGGAACAGAGTTTGCCGTCAACCCTTAATGTGAAACGCATTTTTTAATTATGAGGAGGTGAATGGCAATCTTGCAGGAAGGTGATCCAGCTGTACCAGGAGTGTATTTTATTTGTTAAAAGAAAACGTACTTCAAATTGCCTGCATTTTGGGAGGAGATATGTTATTTAGGATGAATCTTTCCCAACCTGTTACAAGATTCTTTAAATGCACTAACAATGGCACCAGCCATTAAGAGATTTACAGGAAGTTAAATGAACCACAAATGGTGGGAGATATATTTGGAACAGTTATTCCAGCTGTGGGTGCGGTATTAAATGATGAGAAGATAAGAAAAAAATCCACAGTCGTGGAAAAGTTAGCAACAAGCCTATCTGGAGCTATTTTATAAGAAAACATGGAGCTTATTGCTGTTTGATCAATGGGTTAACAAAATAGATATGCTTTAGATATTCTTTTAGCTGAAAAGAGTGGAGTCTGTAGCATGTTAAGAATTAAAAATTGCTGTAGTTACATATCTGATTAAAGTAAAAAGATAGAAGCATATGCAGGGAATATTACTGATTTGAAACTAGATTTGAAACCTTTGGAGACTCCAACTTTAGCTGAAAGTATCTCTAAAGGATCTGCAAAGGCAGGGACATGGTTCAAAGACCTGGGAGTAGGAATCCTTAACTATATACTAATCCCTATTACAGTAGTGACAATATGTATTATTGCCTTTTATTGATTCTGTATAATAATAAAATTCTTCATGAGTAAACCCAGAAAACAAATTGAAAAGAAGAATGGAAAAGGATATAGAAATGAGTGAAAGAGTGACTGAGCAATATAAGAAAATAAAATAAAAGGACAACTAACATGAAAAAGACAAGAATCTGAAATAATTGAAGAATAATTTTGAAGTAGGTTTAAGATTGTCTCAAACCATCACATGGAGTATTGATAAGGCTTCAATAGAAAATTAGGAATCATAACACTAATCATTAACATAAGAATGAATAGCTAGGTCTAAAATCTGTTCTCTGTCTAACCTGTGCTGCATGATTTGCAACACGATAGACTGGCACAATTTTTTTTTAATGTTTCTTCTATAACCTCTTTCTGACTTGTGAAAATAACACAACTTTCTTTAAAACAATACAACCAGTATTCCTTACACTCATACCCGCCTACTAAACCACTTTGGAATGTGCTGACATGTATTTGGAAAATAAACTTTTGCTTGAGTTGAAACTTTAACATTAACTGAATTCTGTGAAACAAGTGGGTGTTATGGTTATGCATGTACAATTGTTCCTACAGAAGAAGGAAACCGTATAGAAAGGAAGCATATGTATCCAATCCTCGCCATCCAAAAAGACAAAGCATTGTCTACTGTTGCTACACCTCAAGAAAGTATTACATTGTTACCAATTGTATCAATGGAGCTAATTATAAAAGGTGTTCTAGGAAGAATGATTAAGACAATGCTTAGAAATACATGAACTTTCTGGAATACAGTTTTCAGAATAAACACTGCTTTTGTAACATGAGGACCGAAGTCAATCTGAAAAAGGTTCCTGAAAAAACAATTGGAATTGTACCGGGGACTCAATATGCACAGAGAACATCACATTTTGAATTTAACGTCTTCACAGGAAAACCATAGACTCAGAATAAATGTGTGCACTTCAACAAACATTACAAATCAAAGTTTTAGTTGCCATGAAATGATCGTACACACCTTTACCGATTTGAACACCAAGTTTAACATGCGGGAAATGAATTGCGCACTCTGCCGATTCTACCAAGAATATGTAAATGCCATGAAATGATCGCGCAAGCCTTTGCCGATCCGAACACCAAGATGTAGATGCGGGAAATGAATTACGCACTCTGCCGATTCTAACAAGAATATGCAAATGCCATGAAATGATCGTGCAAGCTTCTGCCGATCTGAACATCAAGTTTTACATGCGGGAAATGAATCGCGCACTCTGACGATTCTACCAAGAATATGTAAATGCCATGAAATGATCGTGCAAGCCTTTGCCGATCCAAATACCAAGATTTACATGCAGTAAACGAATCGCGCACACTGCTGATTCTAACAAAAATATGCAAATGCCATGAAATGATCGCGCAAGCCTTTGCCGATCTGAACACCAAGGTTTACATCAGAGCAATGATTTGCGTATTCTGAAAGTTTCACGGGTAGGCCCAAAAACTCAAGAGTTTTTTTAGAACGGGGTCGGGGGCCCAGCCCGACCTCCGCCTTACCACCCTGCTCAAGGATCACCAAGATAATGCGGGGCAGGCCTGGAACTTCAAGGTAGGCCTCCGGAACAGGAGCTCAGGAAATTGCTGTTGTTCTGCACCGGGACTTCTGAATAGTGAGCAGGTGGAGCTGGGCTGGCTCCCTGATATAGAGTCTGGCCCAGCCCACAAACCACACCCAGTCATGCTGCAGAGAAAACTTCAAGAAGGTCCTAGAAGGGACCACACCCTAACACACCCAGTAAGTCTGCAGGAATACCTTGCAAACATCATTAATAGTGTTTTTCAAGGTTAAAGTCTGCAATGCAAAAGGTTAACAAACTGCATCTAAACATAATGCATGAATTATACTTTTGCATAAAGGCTGAGTTTTTGCATTTTAGTCGCCCGTAGAGCGCGCACTATCCTGATGTTGACACATTGCAGGCTGAGAGTTCTGATGCAATCCTAAAAGACAAACTCGACATGGCACACAGCCTCTGTGCCCTGTCCACTATACACTGCATGCACTATAGGTAAGTCACCCCTCTGGCAGGCCTTCCAGCTCTAAGGCAGGATGCGCTATATGGCATCTGTGGGCATAGATACATGAGCAATATGCCCCCACTGTGTCCTTGCCAAAGCTGGAACATAGTTCGTGAACAGGCAGCCATTTTAATGCATGTGCTGGACACTGGCCAGAATGAGTTTCACAGCTACATGATGGCTACTCTGAACTCTGGGTTGTTTGGTATCAAGCAACGCAGAGTGATACATCCAAACGGGTACCAGTATTGGATTTATTACAAAATGTACCCAGGGTCACCTTAGAGGTGCCCCCTGCAAAAACTAACTACCCTGGCATGGTTGCTGGCTATTCACAACCAGCCTGCCACCACCAGACAAGATTCTGAATCCCTGAGGTGAGAGATCCTGCTCTCTGGGATTTCAGAACAATGCCCTTCCTTGGTGGAGGTGTTAATACCCCCTCCCTCAGGAATGTGCACTGCCCTGCTAGTGAGCTTCAAAGAGCTTATCACTCTTGAAACGCGACCCCTGACCTGCTGTTAGCAGCAGATTGCCACCCATGTTGCAAACCCCCACTTTTGGTGGGAGCAACAGTGGGAAACAGACAAAGGGTAGGAGAAGTGGTCACCCCAGGCTTGCACCACTCTTAAGGTGTTGCATGCAAGGTGACCTCTCCATTTCATTTTCCTCCATCTTGGAAAGAAGGGAAATAGCCGATCAGGTGCAGGGAAGTGACCTCTGGCCACAGAAAGTAGTCACTTAGTGGGTGTAGCCACCCTAAGGTAGATGACCCATTGGTCACTAGTAGGTATCTCCTAAAATGCCCACTAAATACAGTATTTAGTGGGATCCCTAGACCAAGAAATCAGATTCCATGGACGAAAGAAGACCAGCAACAAAGAAGATCCAAGGCTCAAGAACTGAAGTCCTGCTGCACCAAGAAAAGGCACCAAACCATGGATGCTGCACACAGGACTTGACAATCACCGCTGAGGGGTTGATTGGACTTTGGACGGATTCTACAAACCCCCAAAAGACCTCCAATCTTTAGAAATTCCCCAAAGATCTCCCTCCAGAGTGAAGGCATCACTCTGCAACTCCAAGTAACCAAAGACCCAGTGAAGGCCACTCCAGTGACTGGATCCTGACTAAGGAACCAGACATCACAGCTGGACTAAACTTTGCCCATCAGACTGTAAGGACAACCCTTGCCAGTGTGCCAGGTTTGGTGGTACTGCGCCCTCCAGTAGCCAGACCGTGCAAAAACCCCAGGTACTGGTCACCTCACATTGGATACCCAGAAGGACAGTCCATTCTGGACTGAAAAAGGGCCAAGAGGAAGCCTCAGTCGAGGGACTTTAAAAACCACCTGGACCAGAGTGCCCCTGCTGACCTGCAAGAGACCATCCAAAGTACCTACCTCCTGCTTCCAAGGGCACCTTTGAGTACAGCTCCTGGCTCACAGATTCACTCTGCACCCAACCACCCTGTGCCCTGCACCAAAGATCCAGCTGTGCCCTAAGGGTCCCCCACACCTTGTGACCTGAGTATCCCAAGGTGACCCTCCGGACTTACATTTAAGTCCACCTGTGCAGTGCTTTTCTAAGTGGTCCCCCACAGTGGCCAGGCAGCAGCTCCATCTACTTAAAGCAGCTGCTCCAGTCAGGACCGGGAATCACCTGAACTTCTCCAGCTGGTTCAGGGTACCCATCGATGCCCTCGACATACCT
Organism: Pleurodeles waltl; assembly: GCF_031143425.1. Classification (NCBI taxonomy): domain Eukaryota; kingdom Metazoa; phylum Chordata; class Amphibia; order Caudata; family Salamandridae; genus Pleurodeles; species Pleurodeles waltl. The sequence goes on along the minus strand of NC_090437.1, from coordinate 413,059,783 downwards.
TCAAAAGGAGAGATTGGTAAACACAGCGCCTGATCTACTGTGAATTGTTAAAGTATTTCTCCATTGATTCCTATGGTGCATAATAACCACAAAAGACTAACTTAATAAAAAAAATTTAAATGCATAACCTAGAACATACTTACCTGATTTTGATGATCTTAGTCTTAGAAATTTTCTACAAATCTGAAATATTTTTGTAAATTGATCTCGAGTTATTATTGTGAACGTGTGGTTTCATTTATTGATACTGTGAGTACAACAAATGCTTTTCACTTCTCCAAGTTTAGCCTAATCGACCAAGCTGCCACAAAAATTAGAGCAATAGGTGGTCTAGTTTTTAGCTCAGTAAACCAATATGTGGTTGCCCGAACCCCCTGCACAGTGTGACTAGTTTTGCACACTACATAGAGGGTCAGCATCCTACATTAATGAGTTTGAAAATATGTGCAGAAATGAGAGAAAATATTTTACTTATACTGATGAAATGTTATGAATGAAGAATGTATTTTTGCATATTATATGTGTTTTAATAAAAAGTATTAAATCAAATGCATTTTATATGTTCCTTATGTTGGCTTAACTGTGGCCTACGAGCTTGCATTTTGCAGTCATGTAAAGGTGCTGTGTTATTTTTCATAATGTGAAGTCTTCTTTCAGATTTCATTGCCATGAGAAGCAAAGTCCCATTTGTAAAAAGTCTATTGTTTAATTGTAGAGGATCTGTACCCATTTGTCACTGAGAATGTTAAAATACAGGAACATGGACTCAAATCGTATGCACTTGTTTTAACCTGTTTGGAGTCACAAGGAAAGGAGATGTTCCCATGCAGACTTGGAAAAATTGCTGAACTATTGCAACTTGGAGTCTGGTGTTGAATTTTAATTGAATGATGCCCCCTTCAAAATATTATGAACTGACACTTTTGACAAATCAGAACATTTTATGTGAATTAATATTGTAGTGGACATTCAAACTTTGCTCAGAGCTGAAGCAGCCCTAGCCCTGTCTTGGCCAGAGACAGATACTTCACTAATGCTTGCAGATGCCTTGCTGACTAAATGCTTTGCTGGTGAAGATTCCCCAAATGCTGTATCCCTTGGAGAGGTATCTTCCTCTCTGCCATTTGGCATTGCCCCTTGAAATACCCTTAAGGTTAGAAAAACTCCAATATGCTGAACTTTCCTTTTTATTTTTATTTTAGTTAGTGTCCTGTAGCCTGAGTTAATCCTTTTACAAAATATTTTTGTCCTTTTTGTATTTTTGCATTTTGCCCACATGTGTTCCTTCCCACACATGTATTTCCCTAATTTAGGTAGCTGTAAGGTTGACCAGTGACCAGCCAACCATTATTGACTCTGCTAAGGTTTGAATTTACTATTGATTATGCAATTGTAATACTGTGTGCTTTCTGTGTCACCGATATTTCTACTGACTTTCTGCACCATTCTTCTTGAATGCTTAGTTCTACTGATGTTAGTACATCTGAATTTATTTGGTCACCTTGGACAAAAGATGGTGATAAAGGGGCATATTTAAGAGCCCCTATTGATGCTCCAGTGGCGCTATGCCCTGCGCCGTACTTACCAGATAGTGTTAAGCCACTTTTGTGGCTTAACACCACCTTGTAAATACGGCCCCTTCACACACAGCCCTTTGCTTGGAAGGGGCATGCAATGGGTGTTACTGTGGGAGTACCACAGCAACACCCATTGCATTTTGACGCTGCCTCAGATTTACGAGGTTTCGTAAACCTGAGGCAGCTCCATAATCTAACTTCACCCAAGAGGTAACGTTAGAGTGGCACAATGAGGAGAAATGCTTTCATTTCTCCTCTTTTTTTGCTTCTCCTATGCATAGCCAAATACCAGACATGATTGTTTATGTGTAGGAAGGTGTCCCTTTCTGCACATAAACAATCATTTTAAAATGATGCTTTGGCAGAATGCAGCACACACAGAAGTTCCAAATCACCATTAGTGATTGTTTATGTGCAGGAATGGGCACCTTCCCACACATAAACAATCAAACCCCTAAACGCACACATCCTTGTATGATGGTGCAAGGATGCCTGCGTTGGCGCTAGGCAGCTCAATTTAGCACCAGTGCAGGGGGCAACACAGGGGTGTGCGGTATTCTATTAAATATAGTGCATCCCTGTGTTGTGAAAATGATGAAGCACGGCACTGCCAATTTTGGCGCAGCATTGCGTTCCATCATTTTCTTTTAAATATGGGCCAAAATATCTCTATAATTTGGTTTTGCACATTGTCTACATGACTTTGAGCTTGTGTTTGTCATAAATCTTTTAACTGTATTCCTGACTGGAGTTTTCCTTCTGTGGCCACATTGTTCATGGTGTCTAAATTGTTGTGGTGGTATTGATTATTGTTGATAGTTCACCACGCATCTTTCTGGTTCCAATGGTCCATTGACCTTGTTGAGCATTTGATTCCTGCAAAGGATGAAAAATGCAACCACACTTCTGATAGCAGACTTATGGTTTCATCCCATAAGAGGGGGAACCACATATTTGTTTAGTGTTAGGGAGTTAGGATTGACCCCATGTCATTGCCCAGCCTACATTTTGCCCACCCTGTAATTCATCCTATCATTAATTTCTGAGATTGAAGAATTTCCATCATTGTGCCTCCAATTGACATGTTGCGTGAGTATAAGTAGGGTTTTGCGCTTGTGGTACTTTTTGCTTGAAGATTGCGGTGAAGTGTGATGTTGTGAAGTGTTTTGCGGAGTCCTCATACTCAAAGTGATTGTGGCGCTTTGTGCTAAAAATGTCATTGGTTGTTGTTATTGACAGGTTCATAATGGCTTAAGATCCCGGGATAACACACAAGTGTAGAAGACACTTGTTTAATTTATTGTCTGCAGTGAAGTACTTGTCTTGAGATGCCAGTGACGGTACCAATAGTTTTTCTGCAGTGAGTGCGAGTTGTTGGTTGTTATTTAGTGAATCCGAAAGGCTTATGAAGTATCAATATCAACCTGGAGTGAGAATTGCTGGTCAAGTTTCACTCGTTGTGTAATTGTGAAAGCTACAGTCAGAAGTGTACCCCTTACAACTTTCAAACCATTTGAGATTTGAGTTCCTACTTGAAGTGTGCAGACAGGTTATTGTGAGTGAGCGATTGTGTGAGAGACAATTGTGAAGCAATTGCAGCTGCTGAGAGAAGTGAGTGTGATGTCATTTTGTGGCGCGCTGGTATAGGTTGGGTTAGTATGATACTCTGGTATCGGTGGACAGTACCATGTTGCTATTGGTTGAGAACAGCTTGCGAAAAGGATTAGGATTAATTGAACTTGAGCAAAAATGACATTTTTCAAAGTATTAAGAAGTGTGCTAAGGGTAGATGTGTTCATTAATTTATAGAGGGTGAAAAAGCCCCACCCAAGGGAACCAGAGCTTATGAAGTGTCAGAAACAAAAGGAGTTTCAGCATGTGCATGGATCAAACAATGGTGTAAAATAACTGAGAAAAAGGGTCCATTAGCTCCATTAGCTTTTCCTTGTTATGAAATATTAGATCTGAGAATTTTAGACAAGTTGAGAAGAGCAATGTGCGAATTAAAGCCTCCTCTATGACCCGCACAGTTTGAAGTCCTTGCTGTGTGGGAACTTGTTGTAAGACAGAGGGCAATGACAACATTTGAGAACAATTGAGAATAGAATGCAGAAAGCAATTTAGGCATTAGAGGAAGCAGAAAAAAAGAGCAGAGATAGTAGATGGAGTGAGATTGTTCTCAACAATTATTAAAGAAGGCGATGGGGATACAAAACCTAAGGTTCAAAAGAAACTGACAGCTAAGGCAGAACAGACAGCAGAAGATGAGGGATTGAATGAATGAATTAAATAATTTATTTGATTATTGATTAATAATCATAAATCTACAGAATAAAGTCTCTCATCATAAAACACATATGTTGTGATAAAAACATATAAAACAGTTAACAGATTTATATATTTGATTAAAAAAGTCTAAAAAATAGTTAAAACCTTTGTTAAAGCAGGTATCACATATTCAGTGCAGTGTTCAAGTATATAGCACATTTAAAGAAAGCCCCAAAAGTAGTTGTAACAGCAGGATCAGCAAGCATCTGGAGGTATTAAAAAGCTGGTTTATATTGGTAGGAGCCCCTTGATCTTAAGATAGGCAACAAATATTTTCTTCAAGGGAATTCATACATTTTGCAAAATAAAGTTAAATGTTCCAGGGTCTGTGGCATGCTATCATGACAGGGGCATTTTAATATAGAGTTGAAATCATACTGACAAGACGGAAAGCAAAGCCTATAGTGTATCATACCCAACCAAAATCTAAAGAGCAAAGATCCCTCTGTTATGAAGGTTTCTCAGTAAGTATCACTCACTCTGAATTCCTTTTAATGTAAGATTTATTGGAGAACACAACCTGGCATCATTCCCCTTCAAGACGCCAGGAAAAAAGGACATCATTGGAACACCCAGTGCTTTACAATCTATAATGCACTTCATCATAACACATTTACATAATACCACATCTCCCTCTCTTCACTATAAATTATGAAAAGCAAACTAACATATGGAAAAGTAAACCAAAATAATATATGAACAAAAAGGATAGCAATGCTCCATTATTATCTCACATAACCTTCCAAATAAGTTGGTGACCTATGAATTCTTGTACTATGTATAATACCACGTCATTCCTCCGAGCTCGCTAACATTGTGTCCTGAAATATTGACATTCAACTCTCCATCCCTATTCACCTCCTCATCTTTCATGAACATCAAACCTAAACATCCTTCATCCTCTTTTCTCACGCACTCTCCTCCTTTTTAATATAGTGCCACATTCCTCAAGTTTAATCTTTCACCACTTTTCAGTACTACAAAAATGTTTCCTACCCTCTGAATGTGGAAAGGATCTCTGAACTTGAAGAGTCCTCTCGAGACCCCACCAGACTTGTACAGGGTTAGTAGCGGTGAAAATGCTGCACCTCCGTGACGTAACAACTCGTATTAGGCAACAAAGTCAATGAGGTAAAAAACTGGTGCCAATTGGTCGGGTGACCTACTACCCTAACGGGCACAAAACCAGACGCGCTGCATCGGACGGACTAGGCGCTCCTCGCATATTATACAGGGTCACGTTTGGAGGCTTATCAGGGCCTCTACATCTTTAGTTTCGATTACTGGACCACAAAATACTCGCAGTTGCCGGGTTCAATACATACTACCTACTTACCTTCATATCGGTTTGCTGCTACCTGTCCCTTGGCCGGACGGGCCCAGCCTTGATAAAGTCACTTGTGTGACGAAACACGTGTTGGCTGTTTTCTGCAAGACGATACTAACCTACGATAAACTTTGTCTATGAATAAAGACACCGTTCAACACCAACTGGGAATCAGCGCTTTTCTCTCCGCTTCTGGATTCATACTACCAGGGATACTCTTCTCCCACAACATTTCTGGACTCTATACCTCTGAGTGCCTTGGTCTTTTTGCATTTACCCCACCAGACTTGACCTGGTCACCTGCTCTGAAATTATGTTTGGTTTCTCTTTCTACAAATTTTGCATTTTCTTGACTCCAACCACCATTTTTAACCCATTCCTTTAGACACACAGGAATTTTGTGCCTGGTAACCGTCTCCGCATGGATCGAAAGAGTATTTCCTGTGTCACGCTATGAGCAGTGGTACGATAGGCCCACACCATATCAGTTATTATTTTCTTGATATTGCAATGATTTGTGACCGCTAATTGAATTTTACCCTTGACTCATCTGTTAGCCCTTTCTTCTGCACTGTTTCCTTGAGGATTATATAATGAAGTGTGTGAATATGTTACACCCCATTCCCTCAAGAATTGCACCATTTCATGTGAGGTTAACTGCATGCCATTGTCAGTTATAAGAACTACAAGAACTCCTTCTTCCTTAAAAAGCTCCTCTAATATCTCAATTGTGGTCCTTGTGGTTAAATCTCTCATAAAACTCACAATTAACCATTGTCATATTTATGACTACTACTGCATACCTTATGTTGCCCAGAGGTTCCAACAAGGACCCAGTGAAATCTAGACACCCTGTGTGCCAAGGTTCACCCGGATCTTCTAGATGACCTCATTTCATCTTATTAATTATTCACAACCTTTTTTCATTCTCTTTGCATATGCTACACCTCTCTACCCACTCCTTGATTTGGCTATCCATACCAGGCCACCAGAACTCCTCTTCGACTCTCTTAATTGTCAATCCTTGACCCAAATTTCCTTCATGAGCTAATTGAAACAACCTGTCTCTCAGTCCTCCAAGCAGGATAAACCGATCCCCTCTCATAATCACATTCTCACCACAAACAAAAAGCTCATTGGGGACCTTAAGATAAGGTCTCACAGACATTGGCAATGTAGTCTCTCTCACTCTCCCACAATGTACCATTTTAATAAAATTTTTCAATGTCATATCTCTTTCCATTTCTTCCTTCCATTATGTCTCGGGAAAGGACCCCAAATTACTACACACCATATCTTGAATAGATGCCACAACTCCTTCAGTATCCGAGTTCCTTACCGCTAGACCATCCACTACCTCCCAAACCAATGACAATCTGGACAAATATTCAACCTGTACATTTTTCAAACCTTGAAGAAACTCAACTGTGTATGTGTATTATTGGAGCCTGGTGGCTAATCTAGCTAGTCTGGCTGATGCTTTACTTGCCCCTCCTGATGCTAGGATTTTGATAAGTGGCTTATGGTCAGTTCTTATGATAAATGGTAACCCCCACAAATACACTCGAAAATACTCAGCACCCCATGTAACATCTAACGCTTTGCGTTTAATTACTGAATCATTTCTTTTGGCATGCGCCAAAGTGCGAAATGCAAATGCTACAGTTTTCTCACTCTTACCATGCATTTGAGATAACATTACTCCTAAGCCTGTTACACTGGCATCTACTGTGAGTACACACTTCAAACTAATATTGAAGGCAGTTAGTATTCCAGCAACACATATCTCTTTTTTATGTTGTCAAAGCACAATTGTTGTTCATCTCCCCACATGAACCTGTTTCCTTTATGTAGTAATTTACTCAAATGTTCAGCTTTGTCTGCAAACTTTTTTACCTTGGCATAATATTCTATGAGAACTAAAAACGATCTTAATTGATCTCTATCCCCTGGAATTGGTGCTTTACTTGTTGCATTCAGCAAACATCATTTGGGCCTGATTACTCCATTTGATATAGTGTGTCCCAAATTACATTCTTAATTCCCTCCAAAATCTGTGTCATCATTCACTGGAAAACACTTGCTACTGATGCTAAATCAAATGGCATGTGAGTAAACTGGAACTTACCTTCTGGTGTTATGAACGCCGTTAATGATTTGGACTCTTCATGTAATCTGATTTGATTGTAGGCACTACTCAAATCTAGTTTTGAGAAATATCTAGCCATCCTTTATCAATGTCAACAACTCATAGATGTTGGGGAGAGAGAAAGTATCAATTACAGTGTTTTGACTTAGGGACCGTAAGTCCACACAGAATCTCAGGCGACCATCCAAATTCAGGGTGATAACAACGGGAGAGGTCCATTAAAATGCCTCCACGGGTTCTATGATGCCCTCCTTTAGCATGTCATGCACCAATTCTTTCACACCAACTCTCACTGATAATGGTACCCTCCTCAGTTTATGTTGCACCAGGACAGAGTCTTCCTATAATCTAACTTTATTGACATAACCGTTCAAATATCCTAGGTTTTTAAAAAAAAAACATTCTTCATACTGTTTAATACATCTTCCAAATTACTTGATTGGGTACTCTAGGACTTATTATAATGTTGAAATCAAACTGGTGCATCCATCCCAATATTGGAGGACGACCTGCTGAAACATAAACCTTGTCTTCTATGCACCTCGTCCCATATTGTATACACCCTTTCATCTATCCTAGTATATCAATGGATTCTCCCTGGTATCCTCCTGCACTAATGGCTTTTGGCAGCAATTTTATATTCTTCCATTGTGCCTTGAATAACCTTTCCGGAATGATGGTATACATAGATCCAGAATCAACCATAAGCTCTACTTCATATCAACACACTCTACATTTTGCTGTTGGCTGAGACATCTTCCTTTTGTCACTTTTCTCTCTTTGACTCGATCTACTACCAACACTCTATCACCATATTTATTTTTGTCTGTATCTTCAATCACTCCCACTCTATACTTGCTGTCCTTAGTCCCTTTGTTGTTTTCTCTGCACATCATCGCATAATGACCCTTACGACCACATTTCCTACAATTCTTATTGCTTGCGAAACTCTTCTGTCGGAATCATGGTATGTGCTACCACAGCGAGTACATTCTAACCTTTTGTTTGTGACTACTGGCATTGTTGTCTCTTTCTTTTCTCTTCTTTTAACAACATTGACTTCCCCTTCACTACTCTGAATATCAGTGTTCACAATAGAGACATCATTGACTTTATCCCTTTTGTTCGATTCTTTCATACACCTCTGAGATTCTTCAATCACTTTTGCCATTTAAATTGCTTCTTTGAGCGAGGGGTCCTTTGCCGCCCATAATCTCTCTTGTATTTTTTTTCTCTACATTGAACTATAAGTTGATCACTGATTAATCCTTTTGTCATGTTTCCGAAGCGACATTTATTTGAAAGTTTTCTAAGTCTGGTAGCGAACTCATCGATCAATTCATGTTCAGCTTGAGGTTGAGTGTAAAATGTATACCTAGCCATGACTAAACATACTCCTTTGGTAAATCTGTTCTCTAATATTTTAATTGCTTCTTTATAGACATCATCCATAGGTTGGCCATTGGAACCTAACGCCACTGTAAGTACTTAAAATTCTTTGACCTTTACTACCTAGCGCACTTAACAATCTTGTTTTTTTTAGAACTGGTTACAAATTGTGTCCATCTAAAGAGATAATATAGTTTTCTAGGATTTCCACCCAATCCTCCCAACATATGTCAGGTTGACCTGGTTGTGACAAGAAATGTGGTGGTGTTATGATGCTTCCGTGTAATGCCATAGTTGATTGTAACTTGTAAATAATGATAAATCTGTTAAATGAATGTCAGCAGTACTTTGGAATTAATAAAACATTTTTTTAAATGTTAATATGTTCTACAATTAAAATATTATTTGACACAATGCCACAGAATATTAACAATTACAAAATATGGTGTGCAGATCACTGCTAATGGGTCTGCTCTGTCATGCCTATTAGAGGTTGAGGGTGTGCAGATCAACGATAGCACGTTACTGGTGACTGCACAGCATGTACATACACACTTCAACTAGCACACGATATTCCTAAGGCATGCAAGTCACTGCAAATTATGAGCCGTATGGGCGTCACATAGTGCAGATCACTGGTGCCACAGATCACCAATAGAATGTTACTGGTGCTTGCACAGCATGTACATACACAATTCAACTAGCACACAATGGGGCATATTTATACTCCGTTTGCGCCGAAATTGCGTTGTTTTTTTTTACGCAATTTCGATGCAAAACTAACTCCATAATTATACTTTGGCGTTAGACACGTCTAGCGCCAAAGTCCATGGAGTTAGCGTCATTTTTTAGCGTGGACACCTACTTTGCGTTAATTATATGCAAGGTAGGCGTTCCCGTCTAAAAAATCGACTCCGAGGCATGTGCGTCGGATTTATACTCCCGGGCAAAAATCATGCCCGGGAGTGGGCGGGTCAAAAAAAATGACGTACGGCCGCTTTTGCGCCGTTTTTTAGCACCTGCAGGCGTTAAGGGACCTGTGGGCTCTGAAGGAGCCCAGAGGTGCCCCCCCATGCCCCCAGGGACACCCCCTGTCACCCATGCCCACCCCAGGAGGACACCCAAGGCTGGAGGGACCCATCCCAGGGACATTAAGGTAAGTTCAGGTATGTGTTTTAAAAAAAAAAAAATTGTGGCATAGGGGGGCCTGATTTGTGCCCCCCTACATGCCACTATGCCCAATGACCATGCCCAGGGGACAGAAGTCCCCTGGGCATGGCCATTGGGCAAGGGGACATGACTCCTGTCTTTGCTAAGACAGGAGTCATTTCTATGGGGGTTGGGAGTGAAAAAAAATGGCGCAAATCGGGTTGAGGCGAAAAAATTGCCTCAACCTGACTTGCCCCATTTCTTGACGCCCAAGCTCCATATCCCCCTACGCCGGCGCTGCCTGGTGTATGTCGTTTTTTTTAACGCACACCAGACGGCGCCGGCGGCTAACGCCGGCTAACGTCATTCAATAAATACGGCGACCGCATGGCGCTTCAGAATGGCGTTAGCCGGCGCTAATTTTTTTGTCGCAAAACTGCGTTGGCGCAGTTTTGCGTCAAAAAGTATAAATATGGGCCTATATTCTTTAGGTGTGAAAGTCACCGCAAATTATGAGTAGGCCTGGGTGAAAAACTCTGCTCTGCTGGCAGAGTTTACAGAATTCGCAACTTTGCGTTCCATCTAGAATGCGGAGTTACCGATAGACTCGGCACTCCCCAATGTAGCGGAGTTCTTTTCTGTTTTCCCCGTTGGTGCACAATTTGTGTCATTTCACACACACAAGATGTGAGACGAATGACTTCTGCTCTCTCTTGATCACAAATGAGATTTTTTACCCGCTAGTGAGAGGTAGCGCTGCGCCAGCGACTTCCAGCGTGTCTTTTTTGATGTAGGCAAGTGCGAGTGAGCACGATCGACTGCTGCTGCAACCTGGCGAAGCTGAAGCAGCTAAAATCTACAACTTTGAGTGAAAAATCTTTTCTAAATGACAGTTAGCGTTGAAATTGTTGTGCGAGAAGTACTTTTTTTCCAACAACAGGAAGCGCCCCAGAGATTGCAACTTCTTGTTCCTGTCTAGCAGCCTCCTCTCACCGCTTTGTCCATCTCCTGATCACTTTTCACTTGGATTTCAACATGCAAGGATCAAGTTTTTTGTCTCCTGGATATATCATTGGATTTAAGGACTGTGGTATTGGTGTTTTCACAAGTAAGTTAAAAAACACTTGTTGTAAGGGTATTGTAGAACTTGTTTGTTTGATGGGGGGATGCCCCAGTATTTATCTTTATTTGTTTTTTTTAAAAAAAAATCTTTTGGGGGGTGGTCTGCATTAGTGGCCCAGTTATATTTTTACTTGTAATGTTTGTTCCACAAAGGAAAAATGGTTAACAGTTCACCACATGTTTTGTTTTGTAAATTTGGAATATTCATTAAATTGAATGTTAATGTTAAGTGGCGTAACCTGCTAGTGTAATAGGCCTTCCAGCTGAAGGCCCAGTACTAGTCATGGTTGCATGATGAAAAAACAACTGTTTGTGGTGTCTGTGGAACTGAAACACCATGGATGGCATTGGATTAAAGATAGCAAATTGTTTTCAGCGGTATTTCATTTTTTTTTTCTTCAAACAGAGTATGGGGAGGGGTTATAGTACTTGTTGGAAAATGGGTTATTGGTAGGGCAGGTAGGTACCTACACCTAGCAACAAGCCACTAACCTCCACATAGGTACAGTTAGGTCTCAGTAAATTAATCCCAGCTCAACCCTTGGTAGCTTGGCAACGAGCGTCAAGGCTTAACTTAGGAGACAAAGTGTAAAGCATTCAAATATCACAAAACAGTAATTAAATAAAACACAGGAAACAGTTTAAAAATCCAAAACCAATTTATAAAAATAGTTTATATTTTTATCTCTAAAATGACACAAAAATGATTAAAATCGGTTCAGGGGAACCGGAGATATGAATTTTTAAAGAATTATTACTTTTCTAGCGCTTAGAAACAAAAAGCGCCAATCGGGTCATCTGGTTGCACCTCGACCGGGGCAAAGTCAAACTTTCAGGCCGACCGCGATGGAGCCCTGCTCGGCTACAGGTCGCGGGAGGCCTCGGTTAAAAAGTTACCTTCTGACTTAGTCTTTATTTTGAAGTTTTTCTTCACCGGGACGAACCTGCCAGTTGAATCCGACCTCCTGGAGCCCTTGTCCGGATACGCGATGTGGGTTTCCTCGGTGGAGACTTTTACCTTCGGACTTAGTCGTTTTTTCGAGATGAAAATCCTTCGACCGGGGTAAACCTGGATCTTGATCCGACGTCCATGGAGCCCTTCTCGGATACGATGGCTGGGAGGTCCCGGCCAACTTTTTACGTTCGGACTTAGTCTCTTTTTTGGATGTTTTTCTTTACCGGGACGAACCACGAAGTCAGGCCGGGTCGCGGTTGAGGCAAGCCGGCTAGAATTTCCGCGGCGGGTCGGTCCCTCTCTGGAGCTTTTTTCCAAAAATTCTCAAATCTTTTCCAAACTTCTGGGGCTTCACCCAGATGTTCTTTTAAGGTTCTTTTGGGGTCCACAGCTCACCCCAAGGGTCCAGAAGTTCTGTGATGGTCCTTGGGGGGTGCGGACTTCAACTCCCAGAATGCACCTGGCGCAAACTCCTTTTTGGCCACTGGACAGTGGTCAGCTGGTCGCTTTCTTCAGGAGTTGGTGCAGGGGACTCTGGTTTAGCAATTTTTCACCTGTAGCAAACAGGGAGTCCCTCCTTGAACCAGTTGAAGCCAGGCAAAGTCCTTCTTGTGGTGAAGCCCAAGTGTGCAGCTGGTGCAGTCCTTCTGAGTGCAGGGTCCAGGTGCAGGCCAGGGGTCCAGCAGGGCAGTCCTTCTTCTTCTTTAGTTCCTTTCTTGTTGAATTCTGGAGGGGATCTGAGGTGTGGGTGCAGGTCTGCCAGTTTTATCCTTGCTCCTGGGTGAAAAGCAGGGGGGCCCTGGTTCTCCAATCAGGGACAGGGTCGTCCCCCTGTGATGACCACTTCCTGGGAAGTGTGGCAAAAATCCATCCCAGAAGGCAACAGTCTCTAAAAATCCAACATGGATGAATCTGATTTTTGGAGGTTACATCTGGCTGAGCCCACCCACTGGTGTGGCTAAAAATCATAAACACACCCCTCTCCTGCCCTCTCCTAATCTAATCAAGGGGGCACCTAGCTGTCTGGGGTTGCAGGATGTGGTGGTGTTGCTGGGTGCTGCAAATGTCCATCTCTGCCTTTGAAGACCAGTTTGGCAGCCCTCCCCCTTCCTGCCTCACCATGTGCTGAGGGGAGATTCTCTCCCCCAAGCACATTCCTTTGTGTGAAGTCTGGTCACTTCACACCTCATCAAGGCAGCCTGGCAGAAGCTGCTGCAGGCTGGCCAATCAGAGCACAGCAGCAAAAACAATGCAGAGCTGAAATTGGCAACTTTTTAGGTAAAGTCTAAACTTTTTACCTGGACAAGTTATATTAAATCCAACAACTGGAAGGTGTGGGATTTATTACAACAATCAATTTGATACCAAATTCTTGGTATGTAACATTTAAGGAGACTTTAAAATTTAAAATAAAGTCTGCCCATTCTAGCCTATGAAGGCCATTTACTTCAATGAGGGAAAAACGAATTTGGCTGTTTTTACCTCACCAGGGCTTATAAATCTATTTTTATAAAGTCCCTGCTTATAGTTACATGGCACCCAGCCCTAGGGGCACATAGGGCACACCTTAGGGGTGACTTATATGTAAAAATAAGGTAGTTTAAGACTTTGGAAGTACCTTTAATTCCAAAGTCGAATTTGCATATAACTTTAATTTAAAAGCAGCCAGCAAGGCAGGCTTGCTTTTAAAATGACACTGGGCACCTCAGCAATGCACCTAGGTGTGCACCACCTATGCTGTGGTCCCTAAACCTACATGCCCTACCATATACTAGGGACTTATAGGTAGGTTAACTTAGCCAATTATAATTAGCCTAATTTGCATATCCATTTTACACAGAGCACAGGCCCTGGGACTGGTTAGCAGTACCCAGGGCACCTTTAAAGTCAGGAAAACACCAGCAAAAAGTGGAAAATGGGGGCAAAAAGTCATGGGGCCTCTGCAATCAGCCCTGTTTTCTCACAGTACTTGATGCCTTTGTATGATGTGTGTTGTTGTAAAAAATGTAGCCCCTTTAATTTTTGCAATTACTAATACTGACTTAATGCTGTTTTTTTCTCCTTCTTTGTTTGACCAGTGTGGGAGAGTGTTTGCCATAGGCCACTATTTGTCTTTGTTCCCCATGCGGCCAGGGGCCCTTTTTGCATAGTCAAAATTATAGTCCTATACCTATATGTGTTTTTTGTTTTCTATTCACCCTGCTTGTTGTTTGATATAGCTGATGGCCATTTTGTTTAGGTAGCAAGTAGTCCTGCATGTATTCTTTGTTGTGGTGGCCATGCCTCTTTGCCAGTTGCTGTTTGACCACGTGGCTGATGGCCATTTTGCGTAGGCAGCTAGTGTGCTTTAGTGCTGCTTGTGTTCTTCTTTGTTGTGGTGGCCATGCCTCCTTGCTGGTTGTTGTTTGACCATGTGGCTGGTGGCAGTTTTGCAAAGGCAACCAGTGTGCTTCAGGGCTGCATGCGTTCTACTTTGTTGTGGTGGCCACTCCTCCTTGCTGGTTGTTTGACCATGTGACTGGCAGCCATTTTGTGTAGGCAGCCAGTGAGCTGTAGGCCTGCATGTGTTTTTCTTTGTTGTGATGGCCATGCCTGCATGCTGGTTGTTGTTTGACCATGTGGCTTGTGGCCATTTTGTGTAGGCAGCCAGTGTGCTTTGGGGCTTCATGCGTTCTTCTTTGTTTTGGTGGCCATGCCTCCTTGCTGGCTGCTGTTTGACCATGTAGCTGGTGGCCATTTTGTGTAGGCAGCCAGTGTGCTTTAGGCCTGCCTGTGTTCTTCTTTGTTGTGGTGGCCATGCCTCCTTACTGGTTGTTGTTTAACCATGTGGCTGCGGACATTTGGGGCCAAAAGTAGCAAGATATGAATTTGCAAATCGGAAATTGCGTGTCGGTGCGACTCGCAATTTCTGACTCGCAAAATCATATGCAGAATGGTGTCTCAGACACCTTCTGCGAATCGCAAGGGGGTCGCAAAGGCCCACCTCATTAATATTAATGAGGTGGGTCGCAATTTGCAACCCCCTTGCGATTCCCTGCACTCACAGGGATGGTGGCCTGCTGGAGACAGCAGACCTCCATGTCTGTGACTGCTTTTTTAATAAAGCAGTTTTTTTTTTTGTATTGCAGCCCCTTTTCCTTAAAGGAAAACAAGTTGCAATACAAAAGAAAAAGTGAAACCATTTGGTTTCATTTTTTCAGAGTAGGCAGTGGTCCATTGGACCACTGCCTGCTCTAAAAAATATTTTTGGTGACATTCACAAAGGGGGAGGGGTTCCATAGGGACCCCTTCCCTTTTGCGAATGAGTTAGCACACACTTGACATGGGTGCTAACTGCGAATTGCTTTGCGGCCGCGTTCGCGGTCACAAAGCAATTCTGCATCGCGGTGCGAATCGCAAATAGGAAGGGGACCCCTTCCTATTTGAGAGTCGCATTCCCATTTTGCGAGTCGGTACCGACTCGCAAAATGGGAATGTGCATTGCGATGCGCGTTTTGCATGGCGCAAATTGCGAATTTCACAGTTTGCGTCATGCAAAACGCCTTCTACATCTGGCCTTTAGTGTGTTTATTCAGGCCTAGTAGGTCAATGCTTATTACTAAATGTACTGTATGAGCAGTTTTTTTATATTTCATTATATACTTGTTTTGCATTTTTCACCTCCACCACTCCTTTCCCCCAAATCCCTCTGATTTCTCATGCTAATCCCCTTTCCTTAGTACATCAGCAATTGCAATCTATATTACATGTTTTAATCATTTTCTTCAACTTTTTTCCACAACCTTTATTTAATTTATTTTTACAATATCAGTCTAATAATAATGATAATATTTAAATATTTTGTATATCTCCTTTTCTTGTTTTTCAATTTAAACAAATTAAAAAAAAAAATTTAAAAAAGGTTTTTCTATTTTTCCCATGTCTGCCATAGGCGTACAGTTGCACCACATTACGTACCATTACATTATTCAAGGATAATTATCATTCCATTTGTCACCAGCACCTCCCTGAGTGCCACTTGCCAACATGATGCAGACAGTTAAAGCTAACAGTTACATTCTGTATGTTGTAGTTGTTGTTCTTTCTTATCCTTCATGACTGTACATGATAATGAAAGTGAATGTTGGTGTGTTGTTTTTATGAAGGGATACACTGTATTTCATAATTATTTATACGTTTATATATGTAAACATTCTATGACTGATATTGTTTGTTTCTGCAAACATCTTAAATGACTAACAACAAGGTCTTTGAATGGCTGCGCCCCAGAGGGCTTAACGTTGGATTTATTGTCATGGACAATGGCAGTAATATAGTTAAGGACGTGCCAGATGATGACTATTTCAGGGTCCTGTATTTGGCATACTGCATAAACATAATTGTACAGGACTTCTTCAAAAAAGAACCTTGAGTCAGTAACTTACTATCCACAAGCAGAAGAATCTGCACTCATTTAGCCATTTTTTTAAAGCCTGCAAGCTGTTGAGGATTATCCAGGGTGGTAATAGAATGCCAGGTAAAGCCCTCATACAGGAAGTGCCAACACATTGGAATCCTACTTCTTACACGTTGCAACATCTGTTTGAGCAGTACAGATCGATTAATATGTCATGCAAAAACTGTGAAAAGCATGATCGTTGAGATGGACCAATGGGGCCTGGTCAAATGCCTGACAGAAATGCTGCTTCCTTTTGAAATTTTCACACGGGAAGTCAGCAAGGAGGACTGTACCATGGGTCAAGCTATTCCATTGGTGCATATGCTGCAGAAACAGCTAAAGGAGGTGTCTGAAACATACGCAGATGTGGATGAAAAAGCAGATGCGGAGGAGTTGGTGGAGAGCTTAATCATTCACTTAGCTGTTAATGCAAGGCTTCAAAAAGACATTGTGTCATCCAAACATTACATCTGTGCCACAATTCTTGACCCACGGTACAAACAATTACTAGCCACTTTCATTCCTTTTTCAGATGGGGATTTTTAAACCTACAAAACATGGATTGATTAGCAAGCCAGAGACCTGGAAAAATAACGGCTGGAAATTAGAGGCCCACTTATGGCCAGAAGTTATGGGGTGCAGCCTACAACTTTCATAGAGCCTGCGGACAGTGCTGTTGGCTCACAGCAGCCAAAATCAACACCAGCAACAACAACAGAAACATGAGCAGCAGCTCCAAAATCTCCATTTGATTGGTTTCTAAAGGCAGGGCTAAAGTCCACTGCAGAGGCGAAAGCCAAAGAGCTCAACAATGCTTTGCACCTCATCCCTTGTGGCTTAGTGGCCATTTGCGTCTGTCAGATCTGTCTGCCTTTCATCTCTTTCATTCTCTTTGCTGTATTTTCCTCTTTTTCTCTCTTTGCCTCTTTTTCTCTCTTTCCCTCTTTTGACGTCTTAGCCTCTTTTTCCCTCTTTCACATCTGCTTTTGGTCCCATCCTTTCCCTGCCACTGCTGCCCCTGCTGCCCCACCCCCGCCCTCATAGCGCTTTCTGCCCTCCCACCTCCTAGTTAACCAATCCTCCTCTCTACCCTTCTTAAGGGTGGCCACTGTGCGGCCGCACCAAAGGCACACCAAAGGCAAGCCAGTCTGCACCAGTCCAAGCCTGGACATTGTCATCCCCAGAGACTAAAAGCTGCTATGCAAGGTCTGTCCATCCAGACCAGGAGGTAGCATAGCCATCACCCACAAGACCACCCTTCGACTGACGATAAGCAGACAGGAATTCACCCCCATCATGGAGCACCTTCACCTCCAAGTGCACTCCACCCCGTAGACCACCTCCCACGGCACCCTCATCTACAGACCACTCGGACTACGCCCAGCATTCAATGAACACCATAGTCGACCTTATAGCACCCCACACACTCGCCTCCAGCAGCTACATTCTCCTTGGTGACCTCAACTTCCACTTCAATGATCTCAGCAACCACAACACCTTAACACTACTCGAGAACATGGACACAATCTGGCTCAAGCAACTGGTCACCTCACCGATGCACACTACTGGACACTCTCTCAACCCCATTTTCTCCACCAACAGCAACATCATCATCAGCAACTCGACCCCGCTACACTGGACCAACCACCACTGCATCCATTTGTTTATCTCCACACCCCCAGGCACAAACCAACTCAGAACACCCCCCCCCCCAAAGAAAATGGAACCAGATCTCAGAGGAGCAACTCACCAGCACCCTCAGCAACTCTCCACCCTGACACAACAGACACTAGCACTTCAACCCACAACCTCCACAAATGGATCACAAACTGCACCGACACTCTAGCCTATCTCCGGACAACCACAGGGAAACACTCCTCCAAGAAAGCCAGTTGGTTCACCCCAGCTAAAGTCGCCAAGAAGGCAATCACACTCAGCTACGCAAAAACATTGAGGACAACAACATCCTGGACGTCTCCCAGTCAGGAGTCAGAACTTACCACAGTAACGAAAGTGCTCTGCTCACAGCCATAGATGACATCCGACCTCTCCTCGACCGCGGACAAACAGCAGCCCTCAGCCGCCTTCGATGCAGTGTCTCACCATACACTATGTGCCAGACACCATGCAGCAAGCATACATGGCAAGGCCCTTTACTGGATACATTCCTTCCTGACACACAGAACACAGAAAGTCAGGCTCCCACCATACCTATCAGATCCCACTAACATCAGCTGTGGAGTACCCCAAGGATGATCGCCAAGCCCCACGCTGTTCAACGTCTACAGATCTCACTTCCTCCCATCGTCAGGAACTATGGCATGAGCATCGTCTCCTATGCTGATGACACCCAGCTGATCCTCTCCCTGACTGAGAACAACTCAACAGCCATGAAGAACTTCAGAGACAGGATAGAAGCAGTCGCCACCTGGATGAGGGAGACCTGCCTAAAGCTGAACTCTGACAAAACCGAGATCCTCATCTTGGGACCCTCCCCGTCAGCTTGGGATGACCCTTGGTGGTCCTCTACACTCGGCAGGTCCCCCATCCCTACAGACTGCGCACGAAACCTCAGTGCCATCCCCGACTCAATGCTCACCATGACCAGACAGGTCAACTCGGTTGCCTTCACCTGCTTCCACACCCTCCGACTCCTATGAAAGATCTTCAGATGGATAGCAGCCAACTGCCAGAAAACCGTGACACACGCCCTAATCACAAGCAGGCTTGACTACGGCAACACCCTCTATGCTGGAACTTCCAAGAAGAACCTGCACAAGCTACAACAAATTCAGAACGCCACCGCCAGACTCGCCCCAGACATCTACCGCCGAGAACACATCACAGTACACCTAAACAACCTCCACTGGCTTACTGTTGAGAAGAGGATCAACTTTAAACTCCTCGTACACACCTACAGAGCCCTCCACAAAAGCAGACCCATCTACCTCAACCACTGCATTACCTGGTACTCCCCTTCCAGCCCTCTTCGCTTGTCCCAAAAGTCGCTCACCAACGTACCTCACATAAAGAAGTCTTCAGCTGTAGGAAGAACATTTTCATACCTGGCAGCTAAAGGTTGGAACACCTAACCACCACACCTCAGACAGTCACCATCACTGCCTAAGTTCAGGAAGGACCTCAAAACCTGGCTCTTCAACTAATCTCTGAGGACATGCCCTACCACTATGGGTGAGTAGTGCGCCCTAGAAATGATTGATTGATAGAATGACGAAGCCATGTTTGTATATTATATGTGTGTTTAAATTTGCTAATTTTCCATGTAGTAACATAACTGTGGCCTACAGAGGTTGCAATTTGCAGTCATGTAAAAGTATTGAATTATTTTTTTCATAACGTAAAGTCTTCTTTCAGATTTTGCTCCCATGAGAAGAAAAGTCCTATTGGTAAGAAGTCTATTGTTTAACCATGGAAAGTCATACCCATTTGTTGTTGAGGATGTTAAAGTACAGGAACATGAACTGAGATCATATACAATTGTTTTGACCTGTTTGGAGTCACACGAAAAGGAGATGTTCCCATGACAGACTACGAAAAATGTTGAACTGCTGCAACCTGGATCAGTTTAAATTGGAGGATGCACCTTCAGCGTAATATAAACTGACACATTTGACAAATTGGAATGATTTATGTGAATTAATATTGGAGTGGACATTCAAACTTTGGTCAGAAGCAGCCCAGTCTTGTCTTTGTCAGAGACAGACACTTTCCTGATGCTTGTAGATGCAAATGCTTCTAATGCTCTTTTAGGTTAGAAACTCCATCATGCTGACACTTAATTTATTTTTATTTTTTGTTAGTGACCTCTAGCCCAAGTTATTCTTTTTTCAAATTATTTTTATCCATTTTGTATTTTTGTGTTTTGCCCGCATGTGTTCCTCCCCACACATGTATTTCCGTAATTTGGTTATCTGTAGGGTTTAGCTGTGCACAGCAAAAGATTATTCACCATCTGATTTGATTAATGTTTGTGCAATCTGAGCACTGTGTGATTTCTGTGTCACAAATATTCTTCTTGACTTGATGTATCAATGTTTAGTTTTATTGATGTTAGTACACCTGAATCTATTTGATCACCTTGAACAACACATTGTGATTATGCATCTCTATAATTTTGTTTGCACATGGTCTATATGATTTTGAGCTTGTGTTTGTAATAAAAAGTTTTACACTTTATTCCTGATTGGAGTTGTAATTCCGTGGCTACATTGGTCATGGTGTCTAAATTGATGGGTTAGTGTTAAAATATTGTTGACGGTTCACCACACATCTTTCTGGTTTGAAAGGTCCATCGATCTTGTTGCTCATTTGAATACTGCGGAGGATGAAAAATGCGTCCACACATTTTACAATAAAGTCTGAGTATCTGTCATAGCCCTGAAAAAGAATCCACCCTGATTCCAAGGCAATCCTCTGTGATCCACAAATAACTGTGCATGTTACCCACCAGATGCAGCCAATGCTAATGTGAGCACAGAGCATGCATACTGTAAGGCACAAGGAAACTAAAGAAATGTGTGCTTGCAACCTCCAATTAATGACGGAGTGGTAAATTTGAGGAAGTAAAACTGTATGGCATGTGTCCTCTCCCCCAATCTTTACTTATAAAAGATAAACCCAGAACATTTTGCAAGTAGCAGTGCAATAAATGTACGCTCAGTTTAGGGAATCTTCTGGGCCCAGCAGTGTGATAAGTGGGGTTGGTTGAATTGTGATGCCAGTAATTTCTTGCAATAATTGTGCAATTTAATTCCAATAGATGGTAATCTCCTCCCACACTGCCATGCAAGATGCATAAAATCTACTTCCCAACTTCCACATTTATCACAATTTCCTCAGTCTCCATTTCTGTAGTTTCCGGAGTGTGTGGCATACAGTGTCAGTTTAAGGATTTTTGGGGCCCTGAGTCAGACAGATTTTGGGGCCCCTGTTCAGAACATCTTGTAAATTGATGACCCACTCTTAGCTAATTCGAGCCTGCATAATACCAAACAAAGTTTCAGGAATGGGGGTTAATCAAAAATAGATGAATTATACCTTGTCAGAGACCTCAAAATCTTTATAGAACATTGGGCATAAAGACTCAGAGGCAGAGACAGTGATATGACATACAGATGTAGACAGAGGTGAGAGCAAGAAAGAATTCACATCTCCAAGGGGGGCGTTTGGAATGTAGGGGCTCTGAGCAATTGTTCACTTTGCACATGCATTAAAAGGTCTCTGTTGGCATAGTCAATGGAGGAATCGAAAATGCATGAAGCATAGCCTGTTGCTGGGATTGACCCGTATCTGTTGATTTAGGTCTTTTTCCCACTCACCACTAGCTGAATACGGATGTACAGAAAGGAATTTCTGCACAGTGCTGTATAGTGAAGATAAGACCAAGCACTCTTAACATATATTACATACCACTATGGATGTGATGTGTCTCCTACACATTGAATCTCTCATTGTCTTAAGTAACATTTCCAATGTATTTATTTACACACTCCTATGACTCATTCTTTCTGTATGATAGGTTTGTATGATGAAAAGCACTCTGGCAGTCTGCACTAGGATGAGTAGTATCATAAAATAAATGAATGTGAAAGAGGGGCTAAGGAGAGACCAGGGGCACCACTAGGGGGTGGTAGTGAGAGAATCCCTGAAGAAAAAGGTAATGAGTGGGATCACACACAAAGATTGTCATACTGGGCCCAATTAATGGCAAATTCAGCTGAGTTTGTGTGTGTTAGCAGCGGCGGCCAATGCAAATGTCAATGTGGGAGGCGAGGGGATGACAGGGATGGGGAAACAAAAAAAAAACACTTACCGTTCTTGTCACCGCTGCCTACTGCTGCAGCCACCTCCTGCCGCCTTGCTACTCTTCTGGTGTCCCAGCATTTAGTGGGACACCATTACAGGCTCCCTAGCAATCTTGGTGCTGCTTTCATGCTAAACCTACAATGAAAGCAGCATGGACTGTCACTCAGACACTGCCCTGGGATCTGTGTAGTTTCTCCAGTCTGGCTGTTAAACAAAGCCGGCTTGGAGAAACCTAAGTGCGCATGTGTGTTTGGCCAGCCTGAGATGGCCGTCCAAACACACATGCACACTTAGGTGCATTCTCTCCTCCTCCTCCCTCCCCCTACCCTTGGCCCAGCCCTGCCCCTCTCTTCACACGCTGACTGAGCCAGCCAATGAAAAATCTACCAAGGGAGCGACGCCCCTCTGCCATTGCGGAGAACCCGCCCCTGGGTGTTAGTACATTAAAGATAGATGTACTGGCTTTGCCAATACCAGGTGTCATCAGAGTGAGAAGTGCAAGAATGTTGTGCCACAGGCTGTCCCTAGGTGTCCTCAGAGTGAGCAGCACAAACCTGCAGTACCACAATCTGTTACTAGGTATTCCAAGATTAAAAAATAAAACATTTATTATGATGGCCCTCCAAAGTAACTATGTTATCATTTTAAAACATTTTAATAAATGAGTCAGTAATTGTGTTAGTGCAATTGTAGTCACTGGAACAGGAACGGGAGTGCGTGGCACAGAAGAAGGATGACTGTAGCACATAAACGAGGGACACTGAAGAGGGACCAATTGCGTTTCAACCTTCGAAAATGAAAATAAACTGGAAGGTCTTTTCTTTGCATAATATAGAGCATTTGCACACTTAAAGTTTAGATCATACTTAAGTTTGCTCCCAATGCAATAGGGCTTGAATTTAGAGAGGGAAGTATTATTTTCAAGATAGCTTCTTCTTTCATCAAATAGTCCCTGGCACAGCAACATGCGGAAAGCAAAGCACCTCATGCATTGCAATGAAAGCTTTTTCTCTGAGGCTCAATGATCTACCAAACAACCAATAGCATGAGATTAGAGAATATTTTTGCTCTGAACCTCACTATATGTATTTTTAAAGAATAGTGACAAATGCTCTGCAAGACAGGTGTGCTATCAAGCACAACAAAAGATGGTGAGTTTGAGAAGCCCGCAGTGCCACAGGTCTTTACTTAGGGGGTCATTCCGACCCCGGCGGTCAAGGACCGCCGGGGCCGGGGATGCGGGAGCACCGCCAACAGGCTGGCGGTGCCCCGCAGGGCATTCTGACCGCGGCGGTTTGGCCGCGGTCAGACAAGGAAAACCGGCGGTCTCCCGCCGGTTTTCCGCTGCCCTGGGAATCCCCCATGGCGGCGCAGCTCCAACCGCCAGGAACAGGATGGCGGTGAGGGGTGTCGTGGGGCCCCTGGGAGCCCCTGCAGTGCCCATGCCAATGGCATGGGCACTGCAGGGGCCCCCGTAAGAGGGCCCCACTTTGTATTTCAGTGTCTGCCACTGCACCCGTCGCACATACCCACTCCGCCGGCTCCATCCGGAGCCGGCTTCCTCGTGGGGAGGGGTTTCCCGCTGGGCTGGCGGGCGGCCCTCTGGCGGTCGCCCGCCAGCCCAGCGGGAAAGCCGGAATGGCCTCCGCGGTCTTTAGACCGCGGAGCGGCCATTTGGCGGCTCCCGCCGCCCGCCGGGCTCAGAATGAGCCCCTTAGTGTCCCGAGCCTAAGCAGCATGAGCTTGCAGTACCTAAAACTGTTACTAAGGACCTATGAGTAATCAGCACTGGACGTCAGTACCACAGGCTGTTTCTAGGTGTCCAAAGATTAAAGAAAAGCAGCAGCAGATGATTACAATGGCACTTCAAAGTAAGAGTAACATATTAAACAAAAAAATCAATGTAGGCATGCCATTTGAGAAGGGCCACAATGGTACGCCCAGTATGAGGCACAGAAAAGGACTACATCGGCACATGGGGCCAGTGACATTGAAGAAAGCTCACAAAAGCACAGACAACAAATGGGATTGAAGAAGAACCACAATGGAACTCAGAACCAACAACAGAAATGAAGTACAACAATGGCACATACAACATG
Source organism: Pleurodeles waltl (assembly GCF_031143425.1). Taxonomy (NCBI): domain Eukaryota; kingdom Metazoa; phylum Chordata; class Amphibia; order Caudata; family Salamandridae; genus Pleurodeles; species Pleurodeles waltl. The sequence continues at coordinate 413,035,424 of NC_090437.1, read as the reverse complement.
GGACATAGAAACAAACAATTCCACATACAATTATTGTGAGGGGCATGCTCACAGTAGAAATATGCTATTCATGCCTCAGGAACAAAGTGGTAGCCCGAGTAAAGCACTGACAAAGCTCATCAAATATTATGTAACATTTGTTGCGTGCTATTTAAAAAAAGATGTAGTTTTTCTTCTACATCAAAATGATTTTCTTAAAAAATAAGACATAGCACATTGTATACAGAATCTTTAAACATAATTTGTGCATGATAGTTCCTGTACTCACTTATTTACAGTGATGAGCATAATTTGAGGGAGCAGTCGTAATAATCAGGGAGAAGCAACGACTAGAACAAAAGATAATATCCACATTACAAACAGTGAGGTAAAGAGGTACACAAGAGATAGTAAAAGATAGCTGAGGGAGAAGGTAAAGTACAGAATTTTAGCTATTGAGAAATCGAGAACTAATGCATGAGAAGACGCACATGAGCTTATTGTTGACAGGCAGGGGCACAAGAGCATATGGTGCAAAGAAGAACTGGAGTCAAGAAAGAAAAGGAGGGAAAAGGAGACAAAAAGATTGGGAAACATTGGGCTAAAGATGGTAAGACAGGCTGAAAGAGAGCTGCTTCCTAAGATGGGGCAAGAACAGACCTGAAAGAGAAGGAAGCCTCAGACCAACCCATAGGCCTATCATAGTGTGGTGAAGAGAAGGAGTAAGTCAACTTTGAGAACGTTTTCTAGTTGAAGTCAAAGAGTGGAGAGGGTGAGAAGTGTCTTCACTTGGAAGAATAGAGGATGAGAAAGACTGTGTGAACACATTTTTCATCCTTTGCAGGAATCTAATGCACATCAAGGTCGACAAAACCTTTGCCCCAATACGATGTGTGGTGAACCATAAACAATTATTTAACACCACCCGCATAATTTGAGCACCATGAAACAATGTGGCCATGGAAGGAACACTCAAATCAGTAATATAGTTCAAAGCTTTATTTCAAACATAAGCTTAAAGTCATGTAGACTATGCGTAAAAAATCAGGTTATAAAGATACGTAATCACCAAGGGTTGCCGAAGGCGACAAAAAAAGTTCAGGCACACCAACATTAACAAAACTGAGCATTCAAGAAGAATAATACAGAAAATTAACAGAAATATCTGAGACACAGAAATCATGCAGTGCTCAGATTGCACAATCATTTGGTCAATTCAAATCCAATCAAGTCAATAATCATTGGCTGGGCACATGTCAATCCTACATCTAACCAAATTAGGGACATACATTTTTGGTGAGGTACACATGCTGGCAAAATACAAAAAGGTACAAAACAAATTTGGAAAACAGAATAACTCAGGTTACAAGACATTAACTAAGAAAAATAAAATAAGTATCAGAATGGTGTAGGGTCGATTCTAAAAGGGCATTTCAAGGGGCAATGGCAAATGGCAGAGAGGAAGATACCTCTCTGAGGGATACAGCATTCAGGAAATCTTTGTCGGCAAAGCATCAGCTCAGCAAGACATCCGCAAGCATCAGGAGATATCTGGGGAACTCAGAAACTTCTGAGCAAGGTTCGAACAGCAATGGCATATTAATCCACATTAAGGGGCAGATTTATGGAAAGTGGAGCTGTACCATGTGCAGAGCCACTTTCCTTGCGCCCCTTAGCGCCCATGTACCAGCACCGTGTGTGTGTCATTTTAAAATACGGCGCACCATGGTGCAGGGTATGGGGCAATAGCGTCATTCTATGTGACGTTATTGATGTAGTCTCCAGGAGTGGCGTCAAGATGATGGCGCTACTCCTGCAGACTACATAGGGGCCCATTCTGAATAATGGAAGCCCCCTTTTAACACCTGCTCTGAGCAGACATTAAAAGTGCTGTTAAAAATGGCTCAAGGAAATCTCATAGATTTCTATGAGCCATTTTTTCGGCACCCCCTAATGCCCCTATTGCATACATTATGCCTGACGCAGGCATAATGTAGCATAAAGGGTTACAGAGTGGTGCAATGCATGCATTGTGCCACTCTGTAAATACAGCACGGGGATTATGAACTCATTTGGCCACATTAACGTCAAAAATAATTATGCCAGTGTGGCGCAAGGTGGCGCTAGGCCGTTATTAATATGCCCCCAAATGTTCCAATTGGCTTCCATGAATAAGTCCATGTTATGAAAAAGGGGCATCAAAATATCAGAAAACTTCAGGTTGCAACAGTAAGACATTTTCCCAGGTCTGTCATGAGAACATCTCCTCTTTCCATGTGACTCCAAACGGTTTGAAACAAAAGTATGCCATGTTCCTGCAATTTTAACTTTGCAAGGCCAAATAAGCTCATCTTCCACTGATAGACAATAGGCTTTATACAAGTAGGACTTTGCTTCTCATGGGAAAGAAACCTGAAATTAGACTTCACGTTATGAAACAAAATTCAGCACGTTTACATGAATGCAAAATGCAAGCTATGTAGGATTTAGTTATGCTAACACAAGAAAATACAAAATGTATTGGAAAAATACTTGTCAATAAAACACAAACTTATAAGTTCATCATTAATAGTATTTTAATAATATCTGTAAAATATATCATATAAAAAGAAGAACTTTGTTAATGCATTGCATTAAATATAACACAGAAGAGTGAATTTTTTCTCATTTGCATGTATCTTTAAAGTCATTGGGGCAGATGTATCAAAGTTTTTGCATTTGCAAACGGTGCGAATCGCAAAAAGGTGGTCTGCGATGCATGAAAGGCATTCACAGACCAAAAATACAAAATCGCAAAAATAGCGATTTTTTGCGTTGCGACTTGGTTTCGCAAGTTGCATTTTGCGTCTCGCAATTTGCGACATGAAATACCGAATCGCAATTTGCGATTCGGTATTTCAAGTAGGAAATTGCGAGACGCAAAATGCGACTCGCAAAACCAAGTCGCAATTCGATGCACCAAAAAATCGCAAATTGCGATTTTTCGCAGAATGGCATTTTGCACATGCAAAATACCACTAAGTGAAACCAGGTGGTAACCAGGTGCAACCTATATAAAGAGGCCCAGAATGCCTCAGACCCTTTTCCACAATGGCTGCACTCTACGTCATGGCGAGGAGAATGAGGATCTTGGCAGGTTTGAGGAGAGGGAGGAGGAGACAGGAGCGCATTTTCAGAGTGCGCATCACACTTTTTGACCAGACTGAGGAGGAAATATTTGAGAAGTACAGGTTGAACTCAGCCATGATACTTGACCTGATAGCTGAGCTACAACCCATACTGCAGCGCACAACACATAGGACTCATAGCATACCCACCCATGTGCAGGTATTATGCTCCCTGCACCTACTTGCCTCAGGGAGCTATCAAGGGTTCATAGCAGCAGCTGGAGGAGTATCACAGAGTACCCTCTCCAGATTTTTCAATGCATTTATCAACGCAATGCTGAGCAGAATACACCGTTACATCCAATTCCCCCACACCCCACAGGAAATACAGCAGACAAAAATTGAGTTCTACCAGATAGCACAGTTCCCCCACATCCTAGGTGCCATAGATGGGACACATGTTGCAATATGTCCACAATCAGCCACAGAGTATGTGTACAGCAACCGTAAATTCCAACATTCCATGAACATACAGGTGATATGCAATGCCTCCTATATCATAACTGATCTTGTGGCCAGGTACCCAGGGAGCACACATGATTCGTACATCTTTTGCCACAGCAGGATTCACACAAGACTGCTAGCTGGGGAGTTTGGTGAAGGATATCTATTAGGTATTGACCCTCTGTACACTGGTGCATTGATGGTGTGCTGATGTCAGATGGCTCAGTTACTCAATATACCCTCTGTTCCTTCCAGAAGACAGTGCCTACGCAGTGTGCACCTACATGATGACGCCCTATCTCAATCCTAAAACACCTGCTGAATGGAGATACAATGCAGGACACAGGGCAACCCGCAATGTGGTGGAGCGCACCTTTGGGCTGCTGAAGAGTCGCTTCCGGTGCCTCCACAAAAGTGGAGGGGCACTACAGTACAGCCCAGAGACAACATGTAGAATAGTGGCTACTTGTGCAATCTTGTACAATATAGCTACCATCAGGGGCATACCTGTGGAAATATGTGATTCTGAATCTGATGAGGATGATGATCCCATACCACCCCTACAGCCAGCAGACAGGACCAGTGCAGCAGAGGGCAGGCAAAGGCGTGCTGACATCACGCACAACCATTTCAGATGTAAGTATGAACAACACAAATCCACTGCCAATTGTAATGGTAGTAAGTAAATGTATGACCTCAATGTCAGGTAATATCAGTTTCACTGGTAGCAACAATAAGTAAATGAAACAATAATAAAAAGCAGATAACAGATTTTCACTATTCCTTCATAGTTTCATGTATGGCACAAACATTAACAGTCCCCTGTGGCCAATACTTTCATTTCCTCCAACCACGCAAGCCACTCGAGTGCGCAGTTACCTCACTGGCACCTCTGTTTTCTGCCTCAGTGACAGTGCTGTGCCTGGCACTGCGGCGTCTAGCATCAGTTGTGGGCACAGCTAAGCTGCTGAGGCTAGATGTGTCCTCAGTGTCCCCCAGTCCCAGTTCACTTGGTGTGGGGGAGCGGTTACCCATCATATTGTCTATCACATTTGTGATCTGCACCAGTCCTTGTGCCACATCCCTACTGCTGTGCGCTGCCTCCACCTGTGCGGCCACAGCACGCCACGATATGAGGGCTGTTGAATTTGCCAGCCGATTGACAGAGCGACAAATTCCGCCAAACATCCGCATAAAACGTCTCTCCTGCCTGCAGTGGCTAACTCTGTCGTGGTGCAGCTCATGACACAATTCCCTCACTGCACTAGTCAGCTCCCTGGTGTTCTCCGATGCTTGGATCTGTCCCTCATGCAGCTTATTGAGGTTCGCATTGAGACACTCCAGCTGACGATGCAGCCCCCCATGTTTGTATTGTGTGCCTGCATCTGCCTTTGTAAAGCAGAGATTTTTTTGTTTTGCAGGTGCTGCTGCTTTAACATAGCAGATTCCAGGCCACTGAACACTGATGGTCCCTCACCTGCTTCAAAAGCCTGTGCGCCTGCATATGTAGGCATCCTGCGGGGTGTTGTGCTACGCTGTGGCCGGGTCTCCTGCATACCAGTTCATCTGCCACTTGGGGAAGGTGTGGGTGAGTCATCCTGCAGGTCATCGGAGTCCTGGGTAGTGGTACTGCCCTAGCCCTGCGTCGGATGGGTGCTATATTCTGTGACTCGCTGGTGTTTGAGTCAGATGCAGGGTGGGTTTCTGTATCCCCCGCAATGGCACTTGCAGTAGCTGCTGGGCCTGGGCCACCTGCAACGACAATATGCAGCATGTCACTAATGTATGTATGTATCACCAAAGGTGACACAATGGTAATAAATGTACAGTTACATCTCATCACAATGTTGTGGGTGTTGTGTTCTTCTGGGTGTCGCTCTGCCTAATTACATTCTATGTGCTACTTTCTGCTCTGGCTTGTGGACTACCACTCCCATTGTTGTGCTGCTTCTAAGATGTGGAATGGACTACTTATCACAATGCTTTGCCCTACTTGCTAATTCCTAAGGGGCTTTTGTACATACACATATGGGGTTACATTTCAATATTGCACTTACCTTTAATGGTACTTGGTGTGCCAGATGTGTCGATGTCAGTGACCCCACTGACTGCTTCTGGTAGGAGTGTCGACTCCACTAGGTCTTCCATCGGGGTGGAGGGTGTCTCTGTGGGTGGACCGCCTCCTGTGCTCCTGGCCTCCTGCAGTCGTCTTGCCACACTCTCCTTGGCACGGGACCGCAGGTCGCACCACCTCTTCTTTATTTCCTCCACAAAGCGCTGCGCTACTCCAACAGTGCAGATTTTGGTCTGAATATCTGCCCAGAGTCTGCGCTTTTCACTCTCAGGCACCTGGAGTGAGCTTTTCCCAAACAAACGGTCATGGCTCCTCACAACCTCCTCTGTGAGCACATCCAGCTCTTGCTCACTAAACTTTAGTTTCCTTTTCCTTTCTCCCTTCTCCTTTCCCTGTGCAGAGGTGTCCATGGTGGTTCTGCAGTCCTGCCTTCTTCACAGAGTTGCTCACTGTGGCTGGGCTGTCTTTCTCCGAGTGCTACTTTGGGTGTGGCACCTGCAAACTGCCTGGGATGACTCACTTCCTGCTTGTGATGTCATCAGGCTCCTCCAGGTGTGCGTTCTCGCAATTTGCGATTTTCAATTACCGAATCGCAATTTGCGTTCTCGCAAATTGCGATTCGGTAGTTGGGCCTCGCAAACCACAAATAGCGATTTTTAAGAAATCGCTATTTCCGAATCGCAATAGTAATACATGGCCTATTGCGACTCAGAAATAGCGATTTCTTAAAAATCGCTATTTGCGATTCGCAAGGCCCTATCATGATACATCTGGACCATTATTCTTTCCCTAAACATTAGAAATACAAACTTGTCTTGAAATTGGTTATTAATTTAGAGTTCAAATTACAATTTAACATAACTTTTAACTTTCTAGCATGTGATTAAATTAGAAAGCCACCAATATCGAACTGTGAAATACAAGCAAGGGCAAATTTAAAATGCGTGCTGCTGCAGCTTTCTACGTCAGTTTTCACTCATTTACGTTTATAAGCTTAAACAATTCACTATCTGTTGACTTTAGTGACATGAGGAACAGAGCCAAAATGTACACTCTATCAGTCCCTCCTTTGATGCGGAAATACGCCATCACAATAGGCCAAATTCTCATTTCAATGAGACAATTCAGAATTTTGTTGTCTTATTTCAGTAAGGTTTGCTGTAATTCTCCATTGTCATGAGATTATAATAATAAATGCTACTCTATTTCTCGATTTTTATCTCCACTTTTATCTGCATATTATTTGCACTTTTCTCCTTCAGTATTTTGTACAGTTTGTAAAATCAAAATCCCAAGATGGTTCCTACTATTCCCTTTCCCATGCTCCAAACCATTTTCCAATGGCTCAAAAACCATTTCCAATAGATTCTCATGCACCTGTGTCTGTCAGACTTTTCAGATCTCCCTTCAGGTCGGTCATGTTTGCAATGTACTTTTGTATCTCCTTACTATTACCAGGTATGTATATACAACAATATTAAGCACGTAATGTCTTACAGACTCCACCCTCCTTTGCGAGCAAGACGATTTTGCAAAACCATTGATCTCACAGCAACCATGTCTCTGTCCATTAATAACATAGCTCTTACATAGTCAGTAGATAACTTATCTATCATTGTTGACAATTTCCTAATCATTCACGATAACTCCCACTGATGGAATTATGGCGCCAAATATATCTCCCACTTTCTCTGAGGCACTTGCTCCTCTTTTAATTCCCATCCCAAACATGTTCATTAATGCTGTCCACATGATAGATTTCTGGAAAAAATACTCCCAGGTAACAAGTTCCATACCAGCCTTTCGGCAGCTTGTAATAAGCTTTCTTCCCACAATTAAATTATACTCCTGGTATCACTAGATCCTGCCCATTTAACATAAAGGTTCATGTACTTTTGAAAACAAAAACATGTCTACATTCAGTAGTACCCACACAATATGTATCTGTCTTTGACTTTGGTCTCGATACACATACTTTTCCAATATGTTGCTTATCTAAAGCTAAGAATCCTTGACTTTCGGATACTGAATGTGTTGCATCTTTTTTCCAGTTTTGCAAAAATACTCGCTTTTCTATTTTGGCTTTCACTGCCTTCCTTCCGTCGTCAACTTGTCAAAATAACTTATTTTCTACTGAACTAAGAGCCAGATTTTTACTGGCCTTGCCCGATTTCAACACCACATTAGCGTCATTTTTAAAAACCTGATGTGGTGTTAGAAGGGGAAAAACGCTGCGCCATATTTACAATGTAGTGCAATGCTTGCATTTCACCACTTTGTAACCCCTTGCGCCACATTATGCCTGCGCCAGGCATATTGCATGCAAGGGTGGCGTTCCGGCACTAAGGGGAGCCATAAAAATGGTGCAAAGGAATCTATCAGATTCCTTTGCACCATTTTTATTGGCATTTTTTAACGCCTGCTAGGTGCAGGCTTTAAAAAGAGGCTCCCAATGATTACAATAGGAGTCTGGGTGCTTTGTAGGATTGGCGTCATCATTTTTTACACTAATCCTGCAAAGCGGCAGACTAGTGTAAAAAAATATGGCACTAGTCACCCTAATTGTGCGCCGTATTTTAAACACCGCGCTACCATGGTGGCGTTAGGGGGCGTTAAGGGGCTCTAGAAAAGTGGCACTGCACTAGGTGCAGGGCCACTTTTCATAAATCTGCCTCTAAGTATGCAGGTTAAATTATCATTGTGGGCATACTCTGTTCCAAATGTCAGGGTAGGTTCAAAGAATCCTTCAACAATGTCAATGTTTTTCGCTTTAGCAATACTACTCAGGTGCTTTATGATAGGCATGAAAGAAAATACTGGATCATAGTTTGAATAGAAGCATTGATAATACTCCTGATCATGCAGCCGTGTTAGTCATAGACTACAAGAAATTCCATATGTTAGTTGCAAGCTGCGATAATTGATTCCTTCCTGTACTGATAAAGGAATTTTAGTGCAAACATAGCACTTCTGCACCTCATGGTTTCAATGTATTCATAGAATTATTTGTAATATACATTTGATGTCAAATCTCCCTTAGAACTAAGGGGCATATTTTTTTCTCCATTTACGCGGCAATTGCGTCATTTTGTTTATGCAAATTCGGCACATAACTAACTCCATATTAGACACATCTAGCGTCAAAATATTGGAGTTAGCACCATTTTTTAGATGTGTGAACCTAGCTTGCGTCAATGATATGCAAGGTAGGTGTTCCTATCTAAAAACTGGCGCTAACCCCATAGCTCCATAGTTATCTCCCCTTGCTAAAATAAAGCACGGGTAGGAAGAGGGGCTCAATAATGGTGCAAAGCTTGCTTTGAACCATTATTTAACGCCTGGGTCAGACCAGGCATTAGGGAACCTGTGGACCCATTTCCATGGTGAAACACCATTGAATGGGCCCACAGGTGCCCTCCTCAAGCCCCAGTAACACCCCCATCCACCCCAGAGGGACACAGGAGGATGGGAGACCCCATCCCAGCCAAGTAGGGTAAGTATAGGTAAGTATTTTTATTTTTGTAATTAAAGTTCCCTCTGGTGCCCAACATGGGGCCCCCTGCATGGCACAGGGTGCAATGGCCATGCCCAGGGGATCCTTGTCCCCTGTACTGGCCATTGGGGTGGTAGGCATGACTTCTGTCTTTTTTAAGACAGGAGTCATGTGGTATGGATGATTTTGCATCAGAAAATGAGGCTAGGTTGGTTAGAGGCATTTGTTTTGCCTCTAACCAGCCTAACGTAATTGTTTTGGTGCAAAACCCCCTTACCTCATATTGGGGGCCTCTATGTGTGTAAAAGTTTCTCATTCTCATATAGGGGACCTTGATTTGTGAGTGAACCTTCTAAATTTAGGGCATTTGTAACTAAAGCTTTCTCACTCTCATCCTTAACATGCCAACTCAATCCAATAATCATCAATATGATCACAATCACATGTACCACTGCTAAACCTACACACACATACTTACATTTACTCTTCCCACTTCAATGGGGATTCATGGCTTGTCTAGACTCAGACCAAAAATATATCAAATTCAAAAATGCAAAAATGCAGTCTTTTCTTTATATGAGCAAAGCAAATTCAAAAACTTTCCATAACCAAAATTCAAAGTTCAAAAGTTCATCAGAGTCACTCTTAATTAAAAAAGTTTGAAAGTTCCAACTAAAGGTTTAAATGGCTATAATAGTGAACCCATGGTAATCACTGATTAGCACTTCCAGCAAGTAATGTCTCTGTTCATCAAGCGGCAATGAGATTTCAAAGTTCAGTTCCAAAACAATCGCAATTCCTAAAATGTTCAGCTGGATTCAAAATGTCAACACAAAAGGCAACAAACTTCTTCTCCCAGTCATCAGTTGTTTCATAGGTCGGGAGCAGAGTATCTCAACTTGGCACTCTTTTTCTTTTTGACCTTGTCACAAGACCTTCTGTTCCACTATCACTTTGCTGAGACTCTTAAGATACTGCAGCAATAGTAGGAGGCACTTTTATCACCCGGTCTGGGCTTTTCTCAGTCCAGTCGTTTCTGGTAACAACTCTTTTCCCTTGCACTACTGATACTGCAGCATCATCTGAGCTAGCAGGAGTCGCCTGACTCTGTCTCAATGCTTCTGTACCTTCAACTGTTTTTGACATGCTCATATTTTCACCAGACTGTGCATACTCTGTGGTAGACACTAGTACAGTCCTCACAGCATGGCTAACCCAGGACCCTTTCTCTCACTGTAACTGACCCTTCAGGAACAGGTGCTGTTTCATCAAGAGGACTTAGAACTTTGCATGTGTGGCTAGCCTTGACCCAGTTCAGAAGACCAGCACACTTCACAGCTGTTGTTGTAACCAGAACAATCTGATACGGCCCTCTCCAACACTGCTCCAAGCATGTCTTTCCTGCATGCTTCTTCACCAGCAGCCAAGTGCCAGGAGTCAGGTCATGACAAAGTTCTTGTTACAATTGTGCAGTTGCTTCTCCAACCTGGTGAGACAAAGAACAAACTACATTAGCTAGTCCTTTGCAATAATCCAGACCCAAGTCATCTGCAATGTTCACAACACCATTCACAAGCACTGCTGACAATCTTATAGCTCGCCCCATAATGATTTCCCAAGGCAACAAGCCTGTTTTTCTGTTCGGTGTGCTGCACATACTCATCAGGACAAGAGGCAATGCATCAGGCCATTTCAGTATGGTAAATGCACATAATTTTGCCAGTCGGGACTTCAGTGTTCCACTTATCTGTTCTACAAGACCTGAGACTTCCGTTCTGTAACTGCAATGTAATCTTTGCTCAACTTGTAATGCCGCACACAATAATTTATGGACCTCATTATTGAAATGAGCTCCTTGGTCTGATTCCAGAGAAGTGGGAAACCTGAACTGAGGTATCTACTCTCTCAATAACAGTTCTGCAATGGTGAGGGTATCATTTTGTCTCGTTGGGTAAGCTTTGACACCAAAGGGAGAAAACACACACCACCACCAACAGGTATCCCAACCCATTGCACTCTGACAACTCAATGGAATCAAGTTGCATTTGGTTGAAACGACCTCCTGATCTGCCTATGTGACTCATTGTGACAACTCTGCATTTTCCTACATTCATCTGTTGACGTTACACATCTGTGACACACTGCTTCTGCAACCAATCTGAATCTAGGGTTGTGCCATGTTTGTCTTAACATCCTAATCATTTCCTCTCTACCAATGTGAGCCTGCATATGGTAATATCGTGCAAGCAAGTACAAAAAGCTATTTGGCAACAGTGCTTTATCCTCACTCAAAACCCAAACATCATCCTCATTCTTCTGGACACATCCTGCTCCAATAAAACCCTGCTTCTCTTATCCTGTCATTTCATCCTGCAATCTTTTGACTTCTTCCCAAGTGTCAATAGCTGTCATAAAGAAATTTTTACTTGTCTCATCGTCACTTCCATAGCTCAATTCTTCATTAAAGCAAGTGCAATGTAAGGGACAGCACCGTGCTATTTTGTCAGCACAAGTATTTCCCAAGGAAATTAAATCATTTGCTTTCTGGTGAGCTGCACATTTTACATCTGCAATTTTCACAGGTAACTGTAATGCTTTCAGCAATAGGTAAACTTTGTAACCGTTTCGGATAGGTGATCAGAAAGAGGTCATGAAGCCTGTCTGGAACCACAACTGTCCAAAGTCATGAACAACACCAAAACAATACTGACTATCAGCAAATATGGTTACTTTGAGCTGTTCAGAAATACAGCATGCTCTAGTAAGAGCAATCAATTTGGCTACTTGGGCAGAAAAGGCTCCTTAAAGCCAAGAAGCTTCTATCACACCTGAGACCGTGCAGACTGCATAACCAGCTCTCAGGGCACCTTCAGGATCTCTTAAACAGGAGCCATCCACAAAAAAATATAGGGGGTGATTCTGACTGCGGCGGTCGGCGGTCGCCGCCCGCCAAGCGGTTCCCGCCGAAAGACCGCGGCGGTCATTCTGCCTTTCCCGCGGGGCCGGCGGGCGACGGCCAGGAGACCGCCGGCCGGCCCAGCGGGAAAGCCCCGTCAGCAAGGAAGCCGGCTCAGAATTGAGCCGGCGGAGTTGAAGGGGTGCGACGGGTGCAGTGGCACCCGTCGCGATTTTCACTGTCTGCACAGCAGACAGTGAAAATCTTTGTGGGACCCTCTTACGGGGGCCCCAGCAGTGCCCATGCCATTGGCATGGGCACTGCAGGGGCCCCCAGGGGCCCCTCGACACCCCATACCGCCATCCTGTTCCTGGCGGGCGAACCGCCAGGAACAGGATGGCGGTATGGGGTGTCAGAATCCCCATGGCGGCGCAGCAAGCTGCGCCGCCATGGCGGATTCCCATGGGCAGCGGAAAGTCGGGGGTACACCGCCGGCTTTCCGCTTCTGGCCGCGGCTGTACCGCCGCGGTCAGAATGCCCGGCGGACCACCGCCAGCCTGTTGGCGGTGCTACCGCCAACCTCCGCCCTGGCGGTATTTACCGCCAGGGTCAGAATGACCCCCATAGTCATTTTCATTCAAGGGGACACCTTGAATATCGGGTCTTGGTTTGGAGTACAGTTCAGTCAAATCAAGACAGACATGCTAAACCTCATCCTCACAGTCGCTTGCATTTTCAACAGGATCTAGCATAAGAGTTGCCATATTCAGAACATTGCATCGCTCTAGCGTTACATTGGTTCATCCAAGGATCACTTGTCCATAGCTGGTTAGACAAGCACATGTTAGAAACTGTGTTTTCATACAGATAAGCAAAATCTCCACTGAATGGGGGCAAAAAACGTTCAGGGTGGCCCATAACAATGCCTTTGCACTGCATAATGCAGACACTCAACGCAGCCACTGCTCTTAAACAGCCTGGCAACACAGCAACTACAGGATGAAATGTGGCTGAAAAATATGCCACGGGCTTGCTGGCACTTCCATGTAACTGTGTCAAAACAGAGAAAGCACATCCATCCCTCTCACAGCAAAACAAAGGAAAACATTTGTTTTATCAGGCATTCCCAGAGCTGGAGCTCGACACAAGCTTCCTCTCAGCTCAGTGAAGGTTTTCATGCATTCATCATCAGATGGTGCCGGATCAGACACATCCTTGTGTGTCAGTCTTTGTAAGGGGTTGTATATCAGGGAAAAATTCTGGATCATTTGCAGCAGTAGACAACTAATCCCAGGAACATTCTGACTTCCCTCTGAGTAACTGGGGGATTCATCTATATGATTCTCTCTTCGGACACTTTTCTTCCAGCTTTCTCAATGTTGTGACCTAATGTGGGAAAACAGGGCTGATTGCAGAGGCCCCCTAACTTTTTGCCCCCATTTTCCACTTTATGCTGGTGTTTTCCTGACTCTGATGGTGCCCTGGGTACTGCTAACCAGTCCCAGGGCCTGTGCTCTGTGTAAAATCAATATGCAAATTAGGCTAATTATAATTGGCTAAGTGAACCTACCTATAAGTCCCTAGTATATGGTAGGGCATGTAGGTTTAGGGACCACAGCATAGGTGGTGCACACCTAGGTGCACTGCTGAGGTGCCCAGTGTCATTTTAAAGGCAGGCCTGCTTTGCTGGCTGCTTTTAAATTAAAGTTATATGCAAATTCGACTTTGGAATTAAAGGTACTTCCAAAGTCTTAAACTACCTTATTTTTACATATAAGTCACCCCTAAGGTGTGCCCTATGTGCCCCTGGGGCTGGGTGCCATGTAAATATAAGCAGGGACTTTATAAAAATAGATGTATAAGCCCTGGTGAGGTAAAAACAGCCAAATTCGTTTTTCCCTCATTGAAGTAAATGGCCTTCATAGGCTAGAATGGGCAGACTTTATTTTAAATTTTAAAGTCTCCTTAAATGTTGCATACCAAGAATTTGGTATCAAATTAATTGTTGTAATAAATCCTACAACTTCCAGTTGTTGGATTTATTATAACTAGTTCAGGTAAAAAGTTTAGACTTTACCTAAAAAGTTGCCAATTTCAGCTCTGCATTGTTTTTGCTGCTGTGCTCTGATTGGCCAGCCTGCAGCAGCTTCTGCCAGGCTGCCTTGATGAGGTGTGAAGTGGCCAGGCTTCACACAAAGGAATGTGCTTGGAGGAGAGAATCTCCCCTCAGCAGATGGTGAGGCAGGAAGGGGGAGGGCTGCCAAACTGGTCTTCAAAGGCAGAGAAGGACATTTGCAGCACCCAGCAACACCCCCACATCCTGCAACCCCAGACAATTAGGTGCCCCCTTGATTAGATTAGGAGAGGGCAGGAGAGGGGTATGTTTATGATTTTTAGCCACACCAGTGGGTGGGCTCAGCCAGATGTAACCTCCAAAAATCAGATTCATCCATGTTGGATTTTTAGAGACTGTTGCCTTCTGGGATGGATTTTTGCCACACTTCCCAGGAAGTGGTCATCACAGGGGGACGACCCTGTCCCTGATTGGAGAACCAGGGCCCCCCTGCTTTTCACCCAGGAGCAAGGATAAAACTGGCAGACCTGCCCCCACACCTCAGATCCCCTCCAGAATTCAACAAGAAAGGAACTAAAGAAGAAGAAGGACTGCCCTGCTGGACCCCTGGCCTGCACCTGGAACCTGCACTCAGAAGGACTGCACCAGCTGCACACTTGGGCTTCACCACAAGAAGGACTTTGCCTGGCTTCAACTGGTTCAAGGAGGGACTCCCTGTTTGCTACAGGTGAAAAATTGCTAACCAGAGTCCCCTGCACCAACTCCTAAAGAAAGCGACCAGCTGACCACTGTCCAGTGGCCAAAAAGGAGTTTGCGCCAGGTGCATTCTGGGAGTTGAAGTCCGCACCCCCCAAGGACCATCACAGAACTTCTGGACCCTTGGGGTGAGCTGTGGACCCCAAAAGAACCTTAAAAGAACATCTGGGTGAAGCCCCAGAAGTTTGGAAAAGATTTGAGAATTTTTGGAAAAAAGCTCCAGAGAGGGACCGACCCGCCGCGGAAATTCTAGCCAGCTTGCCTCAACCGCGACCCGGCCTGACTTCGTGGTTCATCCCGGTAAAGAAAAACATCCAAAAAAGAGACTAAGGCCCTCATTACGACCCTGGCGGTTTGTAACCGCCAGGGCCGCTGGATGCGGAGGCACCGCCGACAGGCCGGCGGTACCCCGCGGGGCATTCTGACCGCGGCGGCTTAGCCGCGGTCAGAGAAGGGAAACCGGCGGTCTCCCGCCGGTTTCCCGCTGCCCCCAAGGAATCCTCCAAGCCGGCGCAGCTTGCTGCGCCGGCTTGGGGATTCCGACTCCCCCTCCCGCCATCCAGTTCCTGGCGGTTCTCCCGCCGGGAACCGGATGGCGGGAGGGGGAGTCGCGGGGCCCCTGGGGGCCCCTGCAGTGCCCACGTGCCAACGTAAGAGGGCCCCAAAATGTATTTCACTGTCTGCCTTGCAGACAGTGAAATACGCGACGGGTGCAACAGCACCCGTCGCACCTTCCCACTCCGCCGGCTCTATTACGAGCCTGCATCCTCGTGGGAAGGGAGTTTTTCCCTGGGCTGGCGGGCGGTCTTTTGGAGACCGCCCGCCAGCCCAGGGAAAAACTCATAATACCCTCCGCGGTCTTCTGACCGCGGAGCGGTATTACGGAGGGCGGAATTCTGGCGGGCGGCCTCCGCCGCCCGCCGGAGTCGTAATGAGGGCCTAAGTCCGAACGTAAAAAGTTGACCGGGACCTCCCAGCCATCGTATCCGAGAAGGGCTCCATGGACGTCGGATCAAGATCCAGGTTTACCCCGGTCGAAGGATTTTCATCTCGAAAAAACGACTAAGTCCGAAGGTAAAAGTCTCCACCGAGGAAACCCACATCGCGTATCTGGACAAGGGCTCCAGGAGGTCGGATTCAACTGGCAGGTTCGTCCCGGTGAAGAAAAACTTCAAAATAAAGACTAAGTCAGAAGGTAACTTTTTAACCGAGGCCTCCCGCGACCTGTAGCCGAGCAGGGCTCCATCGCGGTCGGCCTGAAAGTTTGACTTTGCCCCGGTCGAGGTGCAACCAGATGACCCGATTGGCGCTTTTTGTTTCTAAGCGCTAGAAAAGTAATAATTCTTTAAAAATTCATATCTCCGGTTCCCCTGAACCGATTTTAATCGTTTTTGTGTCATTTTAAAGATAAAAATATAAACTATTTTTATAAATTGGTTTTGGATTTTTAAACTGTTTCCTGTGTTTTATTTAATTACTGTTTTGTGATATTTGAATGCTTTACACTTTGGTGGTCATTCTGACCCTGGCGGTCTTTGACCGCCAGGGCGGAGGACCGCGGGAGCACCGCCGACAGGCCGGCGGTGCTCCAATGGGGATTCCGACCGCGGCGGTAAAGCCGCGGTCGGACCGGCACCACTGGCGGGGTCCCGCCAGTGTACCGCGGCCCCATTGAATCCTCCGCGGCGGCGCAGCTTGCTGCACCGCCGCGGGGATTCCGACCCCCCCTACCGCCATCCAGATCCCGGCGGTCGGACCGCCGAGATCCGGATGGCGGTAGGGGGGGTCGCGGGGCCCCTTGGGGCCCCTGCAGTGCCCATGCCACTGGCATGGGCATTGCAGGGGCCCCCGTAAGAGGGCCCCTACATGTATTTCACTGTCTGCTGCGCAGACAGTGAAATACGCGACGGGTGCAACTGCACCCGTCGCACAGCTTCCACTCCGCCGGCTCGATTCCGAGCCGGCTTCATCGTGGAAGCCTCTTTCCCGCTGGGCTGGCTGGCGGTCTGAAGGCGACCGCCCGCCAGCCCAGCGGGAAAGTCAGAATTACCGCCGCGGTCTTTCGACCGCGGAACGGTAACCTGACGGCGGGACTTTGGCGGGCGGCCTCCGCCGCCCGCCAAGGTCAGAATGAGGGCCTTTGTCTCCTAAATTAAGCCTTGACGCTCGTTGCCAAGCTACCAAGGGTTGAGCTGGGATTAATTTACTGAGACCTAACTGTACCTATGTGGAGGTTAGTGGCTTGTTGCTAGGTGTAGGTACCTACCTGCCCTACCAATAACCCACTTTCCAACACCTAAATATTGGACATCCTTTTTACAGTGCTGCAACTTTGCTGCAGAAACGTTATGCCAGTTTTCTCCTAAATGCTGCAAGAAAGCTATGGTATCTCTTCTGCATGCTTCTTGTGTATTTGACGCAACCAACAGGTCACCAATATACTGCACTAAGACCCATATTTATACTTTTTTAGCACTGCATTTGCATCATTTTTTGACGCACAATGGCTCAAACTTACAAAATACACTTGTATTTTGTACGTTTGCGCCGCTTTTGCATCAAAAAATGACGCAAATACGGTGCTAAAAAAGTATAAATATGGGCCTAAGACTGAACAGTAGGGCATTTTAAGGGGCTCTAAGTTCTTCATTAAAACTGATTTAAGATTGTTGGCGATTCCGTATACCCCTGAGAAGTACAACACCATGTTAAAATACAACTGCTAAATCTGAATGCAAAAAAGAACTGGCTTTCCTCATGGATGGGAATAGAGAAAAATGTGTGCCACAAAGCAATGCCCATAAACCATTCTGCTTCACAGAGAATCTTGAATAAAATCATTCCTGGATATGGTACCACGAGAGAACGTGGATCAACAATTTTTTTCACCTTTCTCAAATCCTGAACTATGCAGTATTTTCCATTGGGCTTCTGCTATCCTAAATAGGGAAATTACAAGGGCTTCCCAAAATTTCCTTCAGAACACCATGCTCAATCAGACTTTCAATTAAAGGTGGTATTCCTGCAACTATCTCGGGTGTCGTGTTATAAGGTGGTATTTTTGGTTACATTGCATTTGGCTTCACTGTTATTTTGAATGGCTCAATGTCTTTTATGAAACCAATGTCCTTTCCTGAAAAATCCCAAACATTAGGAAAGACTGTTTCCCACAGTTCTTCTGACAAATCATTGCATGTCAGAACTGGGTACAGTGTGACAAGTGGGTATTGCTCTACAATTTTACAAGGGACATCTTCTTCCTCATTTGTCTCTATTTCAATTTCTTTGGGTGTACAGCTAATGGAAAGATTTAACTTGCACAACTGGTCACGCCTAACAGATTTACTGAACTTGAGTTGCAAATTACAAATTGGTGCTTGTCTTCGAATTAACCTATTGTTACTGGGACATGTTCTGTCAAGGGGTTTGTCAACTGCTTGTTTGCTACTGCTATAACCTGAATTCTTCTTCCTGACAGGGGCATGTCTGACAATTCTGCTGTTCTGACAGTGGAACGTGTAGCCCCAGCGTCAACCAAGAATGACAAGTCTAGTCCCATAACTTTGCGTTTCCATAACAACCATGTTGGTCTACCTCTAAGGATGCCACTAACAAGCAATCTTCATCATCAGAACTATCACTGTGGAATGTTTCTTGGAATTCCTCATCACTTAAGTCAATTAAAAGAAATTGTGAAGCTATGTGATTTACATTTGCATTTGTCATTAGATTCAGGTTTAATTTTGCTATCTGATTCATGTTTTGCTGAGGAACAATCACCTGCTGCTGTGGCATCAGGTCTTGTGGAACCTGCATCTGCTGTACGGGGACGTTTGCACATTTGAGGTCTTTGGACTCTCTGAATTTGTACCTGTTTGTTACCTTGAGTCTGAGCAACTCGAGCATTTTGCACCAAATTATTCAAATAATTTAAGGGACGTTCCCGCCACCAATGTCCATAATTTCCTCAAGCATGACATAAACTTTTTTTCTTCAATGACTGAACATCAACCAAATTTCCATTCTGATCTACATGAACACCACCTTCTCTACCTCTAGAGTGAACCACATTGCTAAATTGCTGTTGCACTCCTTGCATTTCTCTGGTATTGACCAACACCAGTGGATTTTGATTTCCTCTATTTGCAGCTTTCAATTGCATCACCATCAATTTCTCTCTCAACTTTTTCTTCTTCAACTCAATTTCATCACTACATTATCTTGCACACTGTAATACCTCATCAATAGGCTTGTTCTGCCAACAAATTAAAAGCTGTTGAATCATGGTACTAATCTCAGGCTTCAATCTCTGCACAAATCTAAGTACAACATTACTCATATCTTTTAGCCCAACATTTTCATATCCACTGTGCTGTTTGAAAGCTTGCAACAATCTCTCATAGTAAGCATGAATCAACTATTTTGTTTCCTGTGCTGTCCTGTTAATTTTCTGCCATCAACATTTTTTGGGGAAACTTTGCTCTTCACGAATTCAATTACCTTATAATACAGTTTCATCACCTCTTCAGACGTGGCACCTCCTACTGGTTCTCTAGGAGATTCACATTCTGGCCAATCAACACATCTTTTACACCCTGTCCACAAATCAACTGGAACCATATTGTCAAATAAAGTATTCAAATTTCCCCACAGGCGTTTTTAAAGTTTCACAGATCTCTCTGTCTGCTTGAATTGCTCCACTTGTTCCTTTCTGAATCTCAGGTAATCATTTGTGAATGACAGTATATCACTCTTACTCCAAGGTACAGGTATATAACCCCCACCTTGTATGTCTCTCATCAGCATCATTTTCATGTTATCTTCAGCCTTATTTGCTCCAGGTGGAGACAAATTGTGCTTTGCTTTCTTCTGATCTCTTTTCTTAACCCATCTCCCGTCTCATTTATCCAATGCTTCCCATGTTTGAATGTATGTAATTAGTTCTTTAATGTGCATTCTCATTCCGGGTGATCTCATATTCTGAATATCTCTGGTTCTGAACTCTAATCTGTAACTTCTATTTAAAGGTTTAGATTTTTCTCAATCTTCATATTTCTTGGCCAATTCTGATAACTTCTCATAAATCAATCCAGCACATTGGGTAACATCTTTACACATGAATCGCAATTCATCTTCTGTGCTGGTTTCTAATTGCTCCCTCTCAAGTGTTCCCATAGTTAATTAACTTAATTCTAATTTCAATCGGGCACATCCACTGTTCTGTCTCTCTCTGGTGTCTCCTCTGAGACCTTTCGGGCTCAGATTGTCTAACCAATCAGTTAACTTCTGTGCTGAAAAACCTTGCAAACTATTATTATTTCTCGGGGCATATTTTGCGGGGTACTGCAATGTAGACTTGTAATCTGCTCTGGTGTGGGCATGTAAGGAAGTAGAGTTCCATGTGGAAACCTCACATCAAGAACTGGTCCTGCCTGACTTAACATCTGGTTGCGTTCTACAATTCATGTAGGGGTTAAAGTTGAGACAAAAGAAGCTATTCTCTCCATCTCCCAATTGTTTGAATATATTAATCTCTACATACCAAATGGTGATATCCCAGCAGATAGAGCTGGCATTTCAGGGACTGCTGAAACATTCACTGGCTGGGCATTACTGCCAGAGGTACCTGAAGCATACAAAGGAACAACTGGACCTATAGTCACGGAAACTGTTAGTGCATCGGGACCCATTAAATTTGTCTGTGTTATTTTCATTCCAGCATTTTGACCTGTTAAAGCAGTACTGAAAGGCTGTCCTGTTTGATTTGTGGTAACATTTGACATTGTCTGCCTTGGTGCATACATTGGCATGGTCTGATTCTGATTAAAATTCTGCGCACAAGTCTAGTCACATTTGGGGGCATATTTAAGAGCCTCTAGCGCCAGTTTGTCGTCACATTAGTGTCCTTTTTTTACACTAATGTGGCGTTAGAAGGCCAAAAATGCTGTGTCGTATGTACAAAGTGGTGCAACCACTTTGTAACTCTTTGCACCTCTTTGTAACCCTTTGCGCTATATTATGCCTGCGGCAGGCATAACGTATGGAAAAGGGGCATACCCCTGTTAGGGGAGCCGAAAAAATGGCGTAAAGAAATCGAACAGATTTCCTTGCGTCATTTTTTGGGCACTTTTAACACCTGCTCAGAGCAGGCGTTAAAATGGGGCATGCCATTGATTACAATGGGCCCCAATGTACTCTGCAGGAGTAGCGCCAAAATATTGGCGCTACTCCTGCAGAGTACATCAATAGCATCATAAAAAATGACGCTATTGCCCTCTACCCTGCACCATGGTGCGCTGTATATTAAATACGGCGCAAACTTGGTGGCAGTAAGGGGACACTAAGGGGCACAAGAAAAGTGGCGATGCCCCTAGGTGTCTGCAACATCTGATTTATATGAGGACTTGGCATTACCTGATTCATAATTGGGCTTTCAATGGACTGTGCTGTATTGACAGTCAGAACTGGTGGATAAACTATGGGCACTTATGTCACTGAGGGGGCATATTTATACTCTGTTTGCGCTGAATTTGCATCATTTGTTTTTACGCAAATTCAGTGCAAACTTACTCCATATTTATATTTTGATGCTAGATGGGTTTAGCATCAAAATATTGGAGTTAAAGTCATTTTTTGGATGCATAAAACCACCTTGCATCAATGAGATGCAAGGTAGGCGTTCCCATCCAAAAATTACTTAAAGCCTCTAGCGCCTTATTTATCCTTCCGTGCAAAAATGGTGCACAGGAAGGCAGGCCTAAATAATGGCGCTTAGCCTGCTTAGCGCCATTGTTTGACCCATTTCCATGGTCAATCGCCATGGAAAGAGCCCACAGATGCCCACCCCAAGCCCCAGGAACACCCCACTCACACCAGAGGGACACCAGAGGATGGGGGGCTCAATCCCCGGTAAGTAGGGTAAGTAGAGGTAAGTATTTAAAATAAAATTTAAAGTGCCACTGGGGCCCCTGAAATGGGCCCCCTACATGACACTGGGTGCAATGGCCATGCCCAGGGGACCCTTTTCCCCTGTGCTGGCCATTGAGGTGGTGGGCATGACTCCTGTCTTTTGGAAGACAGGAGTCATGTGGTATGGATGGTTTTGCGTCAGGAAATGACACTAGGCTGGTTAAAGGCATTTTTTTTCCTCTAACCAGCCTAGCGTCATTTTTTTAGGCAAAACCCTTTCCTCCATACCACCACCCCACCGGGTTAATGTCATTTTCCCAGACGCTAACCCACCCTTTGCGCCAGCTTGTGGGATATTTGGCATCAAGCTGGCACTCTGGAATAACACAAACCGGTGCTATACTTTTTGACACAAAACTGTGTAACTGGAGCAGTTGGCACACTCAGGGCTACATTCTGATCTACTTCCACAATGGAATGAAACGGTGGGGGACGATTCATCAGAAGCTGATTTATAAACTCATCTTCCAAATCACTTTCATCTGTGGCTGTCTTTTTACTCTCACCTGCTGTCTGATCTGCTTTTGCTGCCTGTTTCTTTTTTGTCTTACGTTTTGTACTCCCATCACCTCTTTCAATAATGGCTGGAAACATTATCCCGCCTTCTAGTATCTCTGCTCTTCACCTTTTATGTTCTGCATCCCATCTAGCGTTCGCTAATCTTTTAACTATTATCTGCATTCTATTCTCAAATTTCACTGTTTCTTTCTGTCTTCCGATAGGCAAGGCACAACAGTATACAACACATGACATGTCTACATGTCTACATGTCACTTATCTACTGGATACACATGGCTCATCCCTAATAGTCAGAGAATGCTGTTAGAACCTCACACATTCACTTGACAATGTGACAGGCAGGAATATGCCCTGGACTCACCCCCTTATGTTTGCTGTGTTGTGCTATCCTCAAACGCCCATCAAGGTCTTGGTAGGCCACCGCCAGAATGGGGCTATTAAGGGGGTCATGGCCCAATGGGCACCCTGCCCACACTGGGAGGACATCCCCAGCTGGACTTCTGTGATCTTCCAAGCCCAGCGTCTCAGGTCCTCCCACCTCTTCTGACAGTGGGTGCTCTGCGGGCTGTGAACACCCAGGGTCCACACCTTCCAGGCAATGGCTCTTCATAGTTCCTTTTACGTGATGGGTGTTGACCAGCATGAATGCAAAAGACAAATCAAGAGATTATAATCACAAATTTCATCACAAATGATAGAGTCACAAACATGTCAGTAACACCAAGCTAGGACATTTCTATTTGTTAATACTCCCCAAGTGTGAAACATACAAGCCAATAAGTACTGGGACCTGACTACAGACATATGTATTTGCATATACTGACTAACCCACTACCCTGCTCATGGCCTACAATGAGTAAGCAAGCATACTGACATCAGGTAGCCCATGCTTTAGAAACCTGTACTGTGATGTGAGCCACAATGAAACACTACACACATTTGTGGCTTCTGAAGGGTAAACGTCTTAGGCATGAATGGACCAACACATTCACACTCTGTCAGAATGACTCACTGCATCCAGTCTTTACAGGCAACTGCTAGAGTACAAACTTCAACATTACACATTCAAGGGGCAGCCACTGTGGGTACAGAAAATGTCTTCCTTGTCCATTTGTTGACATGTGGCCTAACAAATGCAGACTCATGCCACTTCAGGGGTGGGGTTCTGTGGTATGTACCTGTACCACAGAACACTCATTTAGACATATCTTTCGATCCTACAGAGATGGCATCCAACAAACAAAGCTATACATTATACTGTTTCTGCTGTGTGACCAAGCTACTGGGTCACATATCATGGCCTCCCAGGAATCAATACACTATCTGTACTGTGGGACTGTAATTTATGCAATACACCTGTACTGGACAAATATGACCTGTGTGAAGGTGACAACTGAGCTGTGGGACTAAGGGACCTGTCATGAGTCGAAGACACACATAGACAATGATGCTAAATGCACATATGACTAGATTAATGATTTACCTATTTACCAATCCCTAATGTAGTCAAAGGAATGAGACATTCAGGGCAGGTTTTGCATCAGAGCATCATATTGACTACATGCCAGGATATACTGGGGTACAGGGAGTAGGCACAGTGCCACATTTGCATAGCACAGTGACTCTCACAGCCTATACTAGGTCCCATACTGGGAGATACATTTGACAGGCCCTGGTCTCTGCTGGTTGAGCAGACAGAACCTACATGACACTTCATTCCTTTCATTTATGTGCAAGACAGTACATCATGTAGCCAACAGCAAATTGGAAAGTGGTGTGTGCAGCAACCTGAAGGGCAGAGTGAGTCATGATATGCCTTCACCACAACAGCTTAGCAAGGGCAGATGTGGTTTGAAAGATCTGTGGCACTATACACATTGCTCATGTGACTCTCAAATGACTCATACAACATAAATACACAGCTCATGCTGTCATGCACATACATGTTGTCTGACATTTACAACAATCATGAGGAAAAAGATGTCAGTGGATGGCAGTAATGTCTCCTTAACTAGTTATGTACATCCAACACAAGGATGATTTAGGACCCCAAAAATCTCACAACACTATGGGGGTTATTCCAACTTTGGAGGAAGTAGTAATCCATCCCAAAAGTGACGGTAAAGTGACGGATATACCACTAGCCGTATTACGAGTCCATTATATCCTATGGAACTCGTAATACGGCTGGTGGTAAATCCGTCACATTTGGGATGGATTACCACCTCCTCCAAAGTTGGAATAACCCCCTATGAGACTAAACTTAACAATATCCCCACGTAAGAATGTGTATGTTTCTGTGAATATTTGGAGATGCAGTGTACTATTTTGCGGGCAACTGTATTGTGCTGCAGCCTTGAAGAAAGCACAAAGTGAAAAGAATGTCTTGCTAGAAACGCAGTGCTTTCCTAGATGAAAGAACAATTACATAAAGAAAATAAAACAGCACTGCAAATGTGGCTGATGCAAAAATACTAAAACAAAGCAGAATAAAATGCATCTGTGCTAAAGGGCACAAGTGGCAGGCCTAGTTGCTAAAATAACATCCCTAAAAGCAGCATTAAAATGGCTATACAACACCATCCCCTTGCCGGTTTCATAGGTGGTAAAAAAACTTAACAAAAAAAAAAAAGGAAAAAAAGCAATTAAAAGCTATTCTCCTAAAACAAAAACAAAATATATATATATATATATATATGGAAAATGTCACTTACCCAGTGTACATCTGTTCGTGGCATTAGTCGCTGCAGATTCACATGCTGTGCACATCCCGCCATCTGGTGTTGGGCTCGGAGTGTTACAAGTTGTTTTTCTTCAAAGAAGTCTTTTTTCGAGTCACGAGACCGAGGGACTCCTCCCATTTCGACTCCATTGCGCATGGGCGTCGACTCCATCTTAGATTGTTTTCCCCGCAGAGGGTGAGGTAGGAGTTGTGTATGCTAGTAATAGTGGCCATGCAATGGAGTGAATACGTATGTACATAATGAAGTTTAAAGTAATATATTTACAAATTACAAATGTTCAAGATCAACTTCTAAACGGCTACAGGCTCCCGGGGAGGCGGGTGGGCGCATGTGAATCTGCAGCGACTAATGCCACGAACAGATGTACACTGGGTAAGTGACATTTTCCGTTCGATGGCATGTGTAGCTGCAGATACACATGCTGTGCATAGACTAGTAAGCAGTTATCTCCCCAAAAGCGGTGGTTCAGCCTGTAGGAGTTGAAGTTGTTTGAAATAATGTTCGTAGTACAGCTTGACCTACTGTGGCTTGTTGTGCCGTTAACACATCTACACAGTAGTGTTTGGGAAATGTATGAGGCGTAGACCATGTTGCTGCCTTACATATTTCGTTCATTGGAATATTTCGTAGAAAGGCCATGGTAGCACCTTTTTTTCTGGTTGAGTGTGCCTTTGGTGTAATAGGCAGCTCTCTCTTTGCTTTAAGATAGCAGGTTTGAATGCACTTAACTATCCATCTAGCAATGCCTTGTTTAGAAATTGGATTCCCTGTATGAGGTTTTTGGAAAGCAATAAATAGTTGTTTTGTTTTTCGAATTAGTTTTGTTCTGTCAATGTAGTACATTAGTGCTCTTTTGATGTCTAATGTATGCAGTGCTCTTTCAGCTACAGAATCTGGCTGTGGGAAGAACACTGGTAATTCTACCGTTTGATTCAAGTGGAACGGTGAGATCACTTTTGGTAAAAACTTTGGATTTGTCCGTAGAACTACTTTATGCTTGTGTATTTGAATAAATGGTTCTTGTATGGTAAATGCTTGAATTTCACTCACTCTTCTTAGAGATGTGATGGCAATCAAAAATGCAACTTTCCATGTTAAATATTGCATTTCACAAGAGTGCATGGGCTCAAAAGGTGGACCCATGAGTCGTGTTAAGACAATGTTGAGGTTCCATGAAGGAACTGGTGGTGTTCGTGGTGGTATAATTCTCTTTAGGCCTTCCATAAATGCTTTTATGACTGGTATCCTAAATAATGAAGTTGAGTGCGTAATTTGCAGGTAGGCTGAAATTGCGGTCAGATGTATCTTTATTGAAGAGAAAGCTAGCTTTGACTTCTGCAATTGTAGTAAGTATCCTACTATATCTTTGGCAGATGCGTGTAAGGGTTGAATTTGATTATTATGGCAGTAATAAACAAATCTTTTCCACTTATTTGCATAGCAGTGTCTAGTGGTAGGTTTCCTAGCTTGTCTTATGACCTCCATACATTCTTGTGTGAGGTCTAAGTGTCCGAATTCTAGGATTTCAGGAGCCAAATTGCTAGATTCAGCGATGCTGGATTTGGATGTCTGATCTGTTGTTTGTGTTGTGTTAACAGATCTGGTCTGTTTGGTAGTTTGACATGAGGTACTACTGAGAGGTCTAGTAGTGTTGTGTACCAAGGTTGTCTTGCCCATGTCGGTGCTATTAGTATGAGTTTGAGTTTGTTTTGACTCAATTTGTTTACTAGATATGGAAGGAGTGGGAGAGGGGGAAAAGTGTAAGCAAATATCCCTGACCAGCTCATCCATAGCGCATTGCCCTGAGACTGATCTTGTGGGTACATGGATGCGAAGTTTTGGCATTTTGAGTTTTCTTTTGTTGCAAATAGATCTATTTGTGGTGTTCCCCACATTTGGAAGTAAGTGTTTAGTATTTGGGGGTGAATCTCCCACTCGTGGATCTGTTGGTGATCCCGAGAGAGATTGTCTGCTAACTGGTTCTGAATTCCTGGAATAAATTGTGCTATTAGGCGAATGTGGTTGTGAATCGGCCAATGCCATATTTTCTGTGTTAGGAGACACAACTGTGTCGAGTGTGTGCCTCCCTGTTTGTTTAGGTAATACATTGTTGTCATGTTGTCTGTTTTGACAAGAATGTGTTTGTGTCTTATTATGGGTTGAAATGCTTTGAGCGCTAGAAATACCGCTAACAGTTCTAAGTGATTTATGTGAAACTGTTTTTGCTGTATGTCCCATTGTCCTTGGATGCTGTGTTGATTGAGGTGTGCTCCCCACCCTATCATGGAAGCATCTGTTGTTATTACGTATTGTGGCACTGGGTCTTGGAAAGGCCGCCCTTGGTTTAAATTTATACTGTTCCACCATTGAAGCGAGATGTATGTTTGGCGGTCTATCAACACCTGATCTAGAAGCTGACCCTGTGCTTGTGACCATTGTGATGCTAGGCACTGTTGTAAGGGCCGCATGTGCAACCTTGCGTTTGGGACAATGGCTATGCATGAAGACATCATGCCTAGTAGTTTCATCACCAGTTTGACTTGTATCTTTTGATTTGGATACATGGTCTGTATCACATTGTGAAATGTGTGAACTCTTTGTGGACTTGGAGTGGCAATCCCTTTTGCTGTCTTGATTGTTGCTCCTAAGTATTGCTGTGTTTGACACGGCAGAAGGTGTGACTTTGTGTAGTTGATTGAGAAACCTAGTTTGTGAAGGATTTCTATGACATATTTTGTGTGTTGTGAACACCGTCTTAGCGTGTTGGTTTTGATTAACCAATCGTCTAGGTACGGGAACACATGTATTTGCTGCCTTCTGATATGTGCAGCTACTACTGCTTGGCATTTTGTAAAAACTCTTGGTACAGTTGTTATTCCGAATGGCAACACTTTGAATTGGTAATGTATCCCTTGGAATACAAACCTTAGGTACTTTCTGTGTGAAGGATGTATTGGTATATGGAAATAGGCATCCTTTAGGTCTAGTGTTGTCATGTAGTCTTGTTGTTTGAGCAGTGGGATTACGTCTTGTAATGTAACCATGTGAAAGTGATCTGATTTGATGTAGGTATTTAATGTTCTGAGATCTAGTATAGGTCTCAGACTCTTGTCTTTTTTGGGTATCAGAAAGCACAGGGAGTAAACTCCTGTGTTTATTTGTTGTTTTGGTACTAACTCTATTGCTTCTTTTTGTAGCAATGCCTGAACTTCTAGTCCTAGAAGATCTATATGTTGTTTTGACATATTGTGTGTTTTCGGTGGGATGTTTGGAGGGAATTTGAGAAATTCTATGCAATAACCATGCTGGATAATTGCTAAGACCCAAGTGTCTGTTGTTATTTCCTCCCAATGTTTGTAAAACTTGGTTAGTCTCCCCCCCACAGGTGTTATGTGTTGGGGATTTGTGACCTTGAAGTCACTGCTTGTTTGGAGGAGTTTTGGGACTTTGGAACTTTCCTCTATTCATTGGAAATTGTCCCCCTCTATATTGTCCCCGAAAACCTCCCCGCTGATACTGGCTCTGGTAAGTGGGCTTTGTTTGTGAGGTTGTGGCTTCTGTGGTTTGCCCTCGAAACCCCCCTCGAAATTGTGTCTTTCGAAATGTGCCTCTGCTCTGTGGGGAGTAGAGTGCGCCCATGGCTTTGGCCGTGTCAGTGTCTTTCTTAAGTTTTTCGATTGCAGTGTCCACCTCCGGCCCAAACAATTGCTGTCCGTTGAATGGCATATTCAGCACAGCTTGCTGTATCTCTGGTTTAAATCCTGATGTACGCAGCCATGCATGTCTCCTTATTGTTACAGCTGTGTTGACAGTTCTAGCAGCTGTGTCTGCAGCATCAATTGCGGACCGTATCTGATTATTGGAGATACCCTGTCCTTCTTCAACTACTTGCTGCAATGTTTTTTGGAACTCCTTGGGTAAATGTTCAATAAGGTGTTGCATCTCATCCCAATGGGCCCTATCATATCTGGCTAGCAAAGCTTGCGAATTTGCAATACGCCACTGGTTTGCTGCCTGTGCCGCCACCCTTTTGCCTGCAGCATCGAATTTTCGACTTTCTTTATCTGGAGGTGGTGCATCTCCTGAAGTATGAGAGTTGGCTCTTTTGCGCGCTGCTCCCACTACAACAGAGTCTGGTGTTAGCTGTTGTGTAATGTACACTGGGTCTGTTGGTGGCGGTTTATATTTTTTATCTACTCTTGGAGTAATGGCTCTCCCTTTAACAGGCTCCTCAAACACTTGTTTGGAGTGTTTTAGCATTCCGGGTAGCATAGGAAGACTGTGATATTGGCTGTGTGTGGACGACAGTGTATTAAAAATAAAAAAGTCGTCTTCAATGGGCTCTGAATGAAGGCTGACATTATGAAATGCAGCTGCTCTTGACACCACCTGTGCGTAGCCTGTACTATCCTCTGGTGGCGATGGTTTAGCTGCATAGCATTCTGGACTATTATCTGACACTGGTGCGTCATAAAGGTCCCATGCGTCAGGGTCATCTTGACTCATTCCTGTATGAGTTGGGGATTGCATCATTGGTGGAGTGGCTACCGGTGATGGTTGCGGAGAGTGATGTGGGGATGGTGGCGGTGTTACTTGTTTAGCCACCTTTGCGTGTGGCTGTTTGTCTTTGTCTTGGAAGGCAAGCTTGCGTTTCATTTTGAATGGAGGAAGAGTGCTGATCTTCCCTGTATCTTTTTGAATAAAGAGCCGTCTTTGTGTGTGATCTGGCTCTATTGCCTGTAATTCCTGTCCAAATCTATGTGTCTTCATTTGTGTGGACAGTCCTTGTTCCTCAGTGTAGGAACTTGTTTTCGGTTCCAAGGCCGGATATTTCGGTACCGAAACCTTTTCGGCTGCTTTTTTCGGCTCCGATGAAACCTTTTTTACTTTCGGCGTCATGCTCTCTCGGTGCCGACCCGTTTCGGTGCAGCTGTCTCGGTGCCGAATCTTCTCTGAGCCACTATCTCAGGCCCGAGATTGCTGTGTGCCGGTATCTCGACCGGAGTCGGATGACTTCGACACCAGCTCACCCTTTTTTCGGTGCCGATGAACGGTCACCTACTTTTCGGGTTAAGCCATGGCCTGTTGCGGTGGCCTCCCCTGGGCTTTAGCGCTTTTCTCGTGAGTTCTTGGTTTCAACGTCTTACTCACAGTTTTCGGCGTTTCCTCGGGATCGATCTCCTCAGAGTCCGACTCCTGGGTGGAGAATGTTTCTTCCTCCTCCTCGAAACGCCCTTGTCCTGTCGGCGCCGACGCCATTTGCAGTCTTCTTGCTCTTCAGTCCCTGAGTGTCTTCCTGGACCGAAACGCTCGACAGGCCTCACAAGTATCCTCCTTGTGTTCTGGTGACAAACACAAGTTACAGACCAGATGTTGATCTGTATATGGATACTTGTTATGGCATTTTGGACAGAAGCGGAATGGGGTCCGTTCCATCAGCCTTGAAGAGACACGTGGCCGGGCCGACCAGGCCCTGACGGGGATGGAAGAAAACCCCGGAGGGCCACCGGAGCTCTTCTTAATTTGGTGTCGATCTGTTGTAACTAACCCGATACCGAACGCAAACAATACCGACGATTTTTCCGAAATTCTAACTAACTTTCCGACCCGAAACACGGAGCGAAAAGGAACACGTCCGAACCCGATGGCGGAAAAAAAACTATCTAAGATGGAGTCGACGCCCATGCGCAATGGAGTCGAAATGGGAGGAGTCCCTCGGTCTTGTGACTCGAAAAAAGACTTCTTCGAAGAAAAACAACTTGTAACACTCCGAGCCCAACACCAGATGGCGGGATGTGCACAGCATGTGTATCTGCAGCTACACATGCCATCGAACATATATATATATATATATATATATATACACAAATATCAACAATGACAAGTTAAAACACACATGAGCATGTAAAATATTAAAAGGGATCAATTTAAAATGTCAACAGTGGTGCCAAGAAAACTGAATTCTAAAAGGCATCTCAAAATCACCAATTCCAATTGAAGCCAGGAAATGTTCCACTTCGGCAGGTGGTAAGGTAGCCAAATCGTTACCAAGGAAAACCTAGGCGAACTCATGTTCCAAAGCCTGAGCTCCAGCTGAGGCAGCAGCATTCCATGTTGTGCCCAATGTTAAGTCAAGAGCTGCATGATCCACAAGCGCAACTCATTGATAGATTCCCATAGCAAACGCACCTTCAACATGCATGTCTGGTAATGAGACCTCAGCAAGAACATCAACAGGTCAGCGTCCAGTAAGCACTGCGTAGAAAGACAAATTCTCAGTGCACATTCAAAAAGGCACCAGAGGCATCAAAACATGTGCTGCACACAATCCAAAACCGGTCTGAATGAGAGAGACCAGTTGCACTCCATTTCCTCCAAGAGCAGTGCTGCGAAGTACTGCATCATGCGTTCACGACTCAGTTGCACTGGTGGAAGCGCTTTCAGTCCTCCTTGTTGTGATGGGACAGCTATTGCGAATAAAAAAAAAGTAACAGCAAGATGCAACCTATCATAGCCAATGTAATTGGAAGATGCCTAATGGAATGTGTTTCAAGCAGGATGCAAATTGAAGTGTTGAAATAGGCAGATTAATAATCCTGTGTAGTAACTATTCAGCAGATAGTATTTCAGCCACGATAAAAGGCAACTTTTCTAATTTCTCGATGTTCAGTATGACATAATTTGTTTCCTTTTTAGCCATTATTTGTTGCTGTTGCGTCAAATCAAATGTTAAAAATATGTCCCTTGCGCCTATGTGTTGCAAGGGAACACATATTTATAGCCTTCTATAGCCAACCAGGAAAGAAAGGAATCAGAATAAATCAATTTTGTATCAGTAGATGTGGCGTGCAGATGTAAGCGCCACATGCTTTTGCAACAATAAAGCCTTTTGTCTGCTCAACTTGGCAAAATTCACATTTGAAGTAGAAATGTGAGGCCACATATCTGCTACTTTTGTGTTTGTATAGGAGAAAAAAGGACATTCCCGCAACAGGTGACAATTTGGGAGACCAAAATGATGTTAGCTATTCCAGCTCGCATTCCACAACAGCTCTCACTGTTAAGAAGCACATAGCTTCCATTAGAGAGTACCTGGAACGCAGGTCTAATCAAGGGGACTGGAACTTCCTTTAGATAGCGGGCTAAATTCCCTGCTGAAGAGTTACATGCCCTGTACAAGGACAGCTGCTTACAAACCATCGAATGGCTCACAGAAGTCTTGCATTCACTGCTGCTAAGAAAGACCTCTTTCATATCATTGAAACATTTGTGCGAAAAACGAAGCTCCCACACCTTTTGGATGTAACTATTTCCTAGCCTTTCAAATCTGCCTAATGGAATGTGTTTCAAGCAGGATGCAAATTGAAGTGTTGAAATAGGCAGATTAATAACCCTTCGTAGTAATTATTCAGCAGATAGTATTTCAGTCACAGTAAAAGGCAACTTTTTAAAGTTCTTGATGTTCAGTATGATGTAAGTTGCTTCCTTTTTAGCCATTATTGGTTGCTGTTGCGTCAAATTAAATGTTAAAAAATATGTTCCTTGCGCCTATGTGTTGCAACGGAACGCAACCAGATTTCGGTGTCTGTAGTGTCCAACCCAACTGCCTAATGGACCTTAGCTGGCTTTGTACATGTTTTAATGATGACATGTCACTTTGTACAATGTCTATTACAGAAGAAACAATGTTGTTTAAGGTGTATATGTGGTCGGACAAAGTGTTCATTCCATTACCTATAACTGCTAATGTTTTCTGTAAGTTTTCCTGATCTATTTGCCTTAACCGGGCAGTGGCTTCTTGTTGAGGAACGTTTCAAATTTTATTATAAACAGCATATAAGAGGCACTTTTTACGTTGTCTTCTGGGGCCTAACAGGAAATCGTGCAAGTTTGTGCTGTTAGACAGGAGTCTGAGGTGTTCTTTAACAGCATCTAGTGAGGAACTTTTTAACCAATGCTGGCATAATTTCTCTTCACTGTATGTTGTTACTATACCAGAATGTTCTGATGACACATAGCAAGGGTCTGGCCTATTTGTTCTAAAACCCCTGCTGAGTTTACAAAACATGCATGACAACCATTTGTATCTACCGGCCACAATAACCACCCACCAGGACGTGAAAGTAATGTGTTAAATGATCCATTTTAGACCCATTCGTAGAGCTGGTATTCCATTTCCAAGCCTAAAGAACTTTTCTGTTGTACAGTTTCATTCGAAAATAATATTTGTACAGGTATCAGGCATGCTCTAAATATAGTTTCATTTCCCCTTATTTTCCAATTTTTGGTTCCCCACACACTTTTTAAGTCAATCAACTTCAGCTACCATTCATAGCCTTCTATAGCCAACCAGGAAACAAAGGAATCAGAATAAATCAATTTTGTATCAGTTAATAAAATATGTTGACTTTCCATCACTGGCAATTTAAAATAATAAGACTCAGCATTTTTCAAATTGTGCCCAGAAAAATATGCAAACTTTTCAGAGTATGTTTTGGAACTTGTTACACCGCAGCGCTCGCTGCGGCCGCGGGCTCAGGTTGCCGCGGCGCGGCACGTTAATTTTGCCGCGGCCGACGCCCGGGCCACGGTAGACGCCGAGGCAGACACCCAGGTCGCGGGGGTCGCCGCGGCTCCGGCGAGGGCCATAAAGGCTCCAGGGAGCCGGTCTGGGGGTCACGGCGCTCGCCGCTCCCCCTTTTTCAAGTTCTGCCTTAAAGGCAGACGCGGCAGAGCCTGAAACCCCGAGGGGGTTTCAGGCATGGCCGCACACAGCGCATTATGCGCTTAACATTTATTTCTCTTGCATGTATTCACCTGCCCACCACCACTTACCGATGTTCCTAGGACAAACCGAACCCTTACACTGGGGGTTCTTTATACTTGCCTTTTTTCTCTTCCCAGCATGCTTACCACTTCCTCTCTACCCAGCATGCATTGTCTAACACACATACCTAATTCATTACTGTTTTCTTTTCCCCAATCCAAGATGGCGGTGTTCTACTTCCTGTTTCCTGTTTCCTCTCCAGGGGTATTTAAGGGGATTCCAACTGCCTGTTCATTGCGTTGCAACACTCCTTGGTGATAGTCACGCTCCTATTTGATATCCTTCTGCGAATCCTGTCTGTTCCTGATTTGCTTTGTTTTCCTGCCTTCCTGAACTGCGGTCCTAATACCCTGGTGTCCTCCTTTTCGTTTCAGGGAGTTCCTGTGGAGGTTTTTTACCCTACTGGGGTTTTTCCTCTGGGACTCCTTCTGGAGGGCACGGACTGTAGTGGTTCGCTCATACCAAACAGCACCGTGGCTACCGGAAGGGGTCGCCCCTACCTCGGCCAGAGCAGAACCCGTCGGAACAAGGACCGTTCCCCTACGCCTCTCCGCTCCGAGGGTAAGACCGTTGAGAACCGCGACAGATTGCAACGCCCACAATTCCTGTTGCAGTCCGGAACTATGGATAACCCAGTGGTAAACACGGAACCTACTAACCAGGACCTACTGGCGACGATACAACAACAGGCTCAAGAACTCCAGCAATTGCGTACTGAGAATACTGTTTATCGACAAACCTTTGCCTCCAGGACCACAGATGTCCCTGCAGTAGCCGCCTCTACACCTCGATTTTCCGGGGATCCCACCACATTAAAAGAATTCCTGGATGCCTTAACGGTGTACT
Source organism: Pleurodeles waltl (assembly GCF_031143425.1). Taxonomy (NCBI): domain Eukaryota; kingdom Metazoa; phylum Chordata; class Amphibia; order Caudata; family Salamandridae; genus Pleurodeles; species Pleurodeles waltl. Next base: position 413,000,636 of record NC_090437.1, on the reverse strand, counting down.
TTGCCTTTCGCCCCTCGCAATTTGTACAAGATAAGACCAAGGTGGGGTATTTGATTAGTGCCTTATCAGGACCAGCCTTGGCCTAGGCCACACCTCTAGTAACCAGAAACGATCCCTGTCTATCTAATTATTCCACCTTTATCACTACTTTTAAACAGATGTTTGAACGCCCTGGACTCGAGGCGTCAGCAGAAGAGGCTCTTTGCGAAGTCCAACAAGGGAGTCAGGATGTATTACAATACATCACCCGTTTCAGACAATTAGCTGCAGAAACAACCTGGGTGGAACGTACCTTGGTGACACTCTTTCGTAGAGGTCTAAGAGAGGACATCAAAGATGAACTAGTACATTCTGCCAGGATAGAAAACCTCAAAGGGTTGATGGACCAAGCACTAACTATAGAGTATCGGTTAAATGAACGACGAATGGAGAAAAAGAAGAGTCGTTTGCCTTTTCACTCAGTACCATCTCGTCCCATCGCCCATCGTTCCGAGGAAGCCCGCCCTGAATCCAAAGGGAATACCGAGGAAGAGCCCATGCAGATTGACACAGCTCGCGGACCTCTATCCGCCAGCGAAAGGGAACATAGACGAAGGAAGGGGCTTTGCCTATATTGTGGTGCAGCTGGTCACCTAATTCGCGCCTGCCCCATTCGTCCAACCAAGCCCTTGGGAAACGCCAACTCCCGTCCCCAGTAAGAAGGGTGAGGACGGGATATCGTGATATACCTTCTATTTGCTCTTCCAGGGAGGAAGGAACTGCTCTTTTTCTCTTACCAGTTATCCTCCATTTAACTGATGGCCGTGAAGCAAGAACTTTGGCTTTATTGGATTGCGGAGCCAGTGGCCTATATTTAGATGAAACCTGGGCCAAAGAACAACAAATAACACAAATACCCAAAGAAATACCAGAACAGGTACATACTGTTGATGGGTCACTCTTGGCCTCTGGACCGGTACAATACACCACCCCTACTTTCTGTTTACAGTTCGGTAAACATCAGGAAATTCTCTCGTTTGACTTAATCTCATCACCACACCATGTCATGATCCTGGGAATTCCATGGCTTACACGGCACAATCCTTACATCAACTGGGAAACAAAAACCATTTCGTTATCCTCCCATTTTTGTCAACACCATTGCTATCCGGCCGGGGATTATTGGTCCCCAAAAAGTCTCTCAACAGCACCTGCCCAGGTGGGAGGATCCATTAATGTTCTACAGGGAGTTCCCAGACAGTATCAGGACTATATCGATGTATTCCAGAAGCCAGAAAGACCTGAATTGCCACCCCACAGAGAATACGACTGTGCCATTTCTTTAGAGCCAGACACTGTAGTTCCTTTTGGGCGGATGTACTCCCTCACCGAACCAGAGAAACAAATTCTGAAGGAGTACCTAGATGAGAATCTACAAAGTGGGTTAATAACTCCCTCCTCTTCACCCGCCGGGGCTCCTCTTTTCTTTGTACCAAAGAAAACCAAAGACCTGCGTCCCTGTATCGACTTCAGAGGGTTAAACAGGATCACTATCAAAGACCGGTATCCGCTACCCCTCATCAAAGACATCTTAGAAGCAGTCAGAGGAGCCAAGAGGTTCACTAAGCTGGATCTCCGAGGAGCCTATCATCTGCTAAGAGTCAGAGAAGGTGATGAGTGGAAGACCGCCTTTAGAACACCTTTTGGTCACTACGAATATAGAGTAATGCCCTTCGGACTCACTAATGCCCCGTCCATCTTTCAAAGATTCATGGATTCTATCTTTTCTGATCTTTTGCAACAAACAGTGGTAGTGTATCTTGACGATATCCTAATTTATTCGGTTCATCCAGAGGAACATTCCAAACACGTCCGCCAAGTCTTAGAAAGACTCCGACAACATCATTTGTTCTGTAAGCCTGAAAAATGCGAATTTGATCAGATAGAAGTGAAATATTTGGGATACTGTATAGACCAAACCGGAATTGCCATGGACTCAGACAAAGTACAGGCTATATTGAACTGGCCATCTCCTTCTTCCATCAAGGAGACTCAATGTTTTCTGGGACTAGCCAACTTCTACCGGCAGTTCATAGCAGACTTTGCCCAGAGAACCAGCTTCATTACTCAAACCCTCAAAAAGGAACACCTAAAGAAAGGTTTTTGTTGGACACCAGGCGCTGAGTCAGCTTTTCAGGACTTAAAGAAAGCCTTTAGTCAAGCCCCTATTCTTCGACACCCAGACACTAGCAAACAATTCATTGTTGTCACAGACGCCTCAGAAAGAGCCATTGGGGCTGCCTTGTTACAAAGACAAGACGATGATGACCTAGAACACCCTGTATTCTATCTATCCCACATTCTATCTGATTCTGAGCGAAACTATTCCGTGCTAGAACGCGAATTACTCGCCTTAAAGGTCGCGTGCACTGAATGGAGACACTTTTTGATGGGATCAAAGGAGCCCTTCGAAGCCCGGACCGATCATAGAAATCTACAGTGTTTAAGAAATTTCCAGTGCCAAAATAGCCGGCAAGCTCGATGGGCCTTCTTCTTCAGCCAGTATGATTTCTATATCACCTACATCCCTGGTTCTCAGAACATCCTGGCGGATGCCCTGTCCCGACGTTATCCTGGGTGCGGTGATTCCGCGGTTCAAAACTTATTCGACAACAATAAAATCATAGGGGTAGCACAGACCTTTTTAGATCAAGTTAAGTCTGAATATGCCCGTCTACACGAAACAGAACTAAAGAGGTTACGTCCACAGCTGCACATAGATCATGACTACTATTATCATGATAAGGCCCTGTTTTTACCCACTAAAACAGTGCAAATCGAAGCCTTACACATGTGCCATGATTCTCCTATTGCGGGTCATCGAGGAGTGAAAGCGACTCAAGATCTTTTGCTTCGCTCTTTCTGGTGGCCAACTCTCAAGGCTGACACTGAGGCATATGTGTTATCCTGTCCTACATGTGCTCAAGCCAAGACACCCCGAACCAGACCTGTGGGCTTACTCCGCCCATTACCTGTTCCCCCAGGCCCATGGCTTACCATATCCACCGATTTTATGTGCGCCTTACCTTCCTCAATGGGAAACCACGTCATAATGGTAACTGTGGACTCCTTCACCAAGATGGCCCACTTCACGGCCTTGAGAAAGTTACCCACGGCAAAGGAGTTAAGTCAGGTCTTTACTCAAGAAATTTTCAGGCTACATGGGCTACCCCAAGTTATTATATCAGACAGAGGTCCCCAATATATCTCCCGTTTCTGGAACCAATTCTGCAAGATCTTGGGGATCCAGGTGGCCTTGTCATCCGGGTTCCACCCTCAAACCAATGGACAAACAGAACGACTCAATCAGGGTCTCGAGCAGTACTTACGTAGCTTCTGTAACGCTACACAAAGTAATTGGGCTCCCTACTTACCGCTTGCCGAATTCTCCTATAATAACTCTCTACACAGTGCCTCTAAAGTCTCTCCTTTCTATGGCTCCTATGGTTTCCATCCCAGGGCCTTCCCAACTCCCCTGAGAGACAACTCCAACCTTCCCGCCATCTCCTCTTTCGTTCGACAGCTACGGGGTATACAGCGAATTATCCATTCTAACCTTGTGTCCACCAAGTCCCGCATGAAGACAATAGCAGATAGGAGACGCTGTGCGGCTCCTCTATATCAAGTCCATGATAAGGTCTGGCTCTCCTCTAGATTCCTACCTCTCCGACTCACCCAAAACAAATTCAAGCCCCGCTTTTATGGTCCCTTTCTCATTCTCAAGAAGATCAACCCAGTGTCCATGCGTCTTCGCCTACCTCGGACATGGAAGATCCACCCAGTATTCCATGTCTCGCAACTGAAACCTTACCGTCCTGATCTCTTTCATAGGCAGTTGCCCTGTCCCCCTCCTTTGTTGGTTGACAATGTGCCTGAATACGAAGTGCAGGAGGTCTGTGACTCTCGATTTTTCCATGGGCGCCTCCAATACCTTATTCATTGGAAGGGGTACCCTTTGAGTGAGTGTTCCTGGGAGGATGCCTCTTCAGTCCATGCTCCTCTTTTAATCCGCCGCTTTTTTCGGCTCTTCCCTCACAAACCCGGGGCCTCGGGGAGGGGGCATACTGTTACACCGCAGCGCTCGCTGCGGCCGCGGGCTCAGGTTGCCGCGGCGCGGCACGTTAATTTTGCCGCGGCCGACGCCCGGGCCGCGGTAGACGCCGAGGCAGACACCCAGGTCGCGGGGGTCGCCGCGGCTCCGGCGAGGGCCATAAAGGCTCCAGGGAGCCGGTCTGGGGGTCACGGCGCTCGCCGCTCCCCCTTTTTCAAGTTCTGCCTTAAAGGCAGACGCGGCAGAGCCTGAAACCCCAAGGGGGTTTCAGGCATGGCCGCACACAGCGCATTATGCGCTTAACATTTATTTCTCTTGCATGTATTCACCTGCCCACCACCACTTACCGATGTTCCTAGGACAAACCGAACCCTTACACTGGGGGTTCTTTATACTTGCCTTTTTTCTCTTCCCAGCATGCTTACCACTTCCTCTCTACCCAGCATGCATTGTCTAACACACATACCTAATTCATTACTGTTTTCTTTTCCCCAATCCAAGATGGCGGTGTTCTACTTCCTGTTTCCTGTTTCCTCTCCAGGGGTATTTAAGGGGATTCCAACTGCCTGTTCATTGCGTTGCAACACTCCTTGGTGATAGTCACGCTCCTATTTGATATCCTTCTGCGAATCCTGTCTGTTCCTGATTTGCTTTGTTTTCCTGCCTTCCTGAACTGCGGTCCTAATACCCTGGTGTCCTCCTTTTCGTTTCAGGGAGTTCCTGTGGAGGTTTTTTACCCTACTGGGGTTTTTCCTCTGGGACTCCTTCTGGAGGGCACGGACTGTAGTGGTTCGCTCATACCAAACAGCACCGTGGCTACCGGAAGGGGTCGCCCCTACCTCGGCCAGAGCAGAACCCGTCGGAACAAGGACCGTTCCCCTACGCCTCTCCGCTCCGAGGGTAAGACCGTTGAGAACCGCGACAGAACTCCCCACTGGTGGAGTTGGACAGTGTTCCCATTGCGTATAATTACAAATAGTCTTTGGGGTACTTGCTTTGTGAATGTAATGATATCATTAATAATTATAACAGAACATATGTCCATAGTTTTCTCTTGATTGATAAACATCTTCACTTTCAAATACAGTAAAATATTCTAAATCAGACATCATGGAATCAACTGCTTTATATCCCAACCATCAGAAACAATTCCAGGTGTTATTGCATTGTTCATAGATAATTTGAATACATATGGAATTTGGATGACCTCCGTTGGGCCATATATATCAAAAGATACTTTGGGCCGTATTTATACTTTTTGACGCAAAACTGCGCTAACGCAGTTTTGCGTCAAAAAAATTAGCGCCGGCTAACGCCATTCTGAAGCGCCATGCGGGCGCCGTATTTATTGAATGGCGTTAGCCGGCGCAAGCAGACCGGCGCTGCCTGGTGTGCGCGAGAAAAACCACGTACACCAGGCAGCGCCGGCGTAGGGGGAAAATGGCGCATGGGCGTCTTAAAATGGGGCAAGTCAGGTTGCGTCGAAAAAATCATCGTAACCCGACTTGCGCCATTTATTTTCGACGCCCATCCCCCATCAACATGACTCCTATCATTGTAAAGATAGGAGTCATGCCCCCTTGCCCAATGGCCATGCCCAGGGGACTTCTGTCCCCTGGGCATGGTCATTGGGCATAGTGGCATGTAGGGGGGCACAAATCAGGCCCCCCTATGCCACAAAAAAAAAAAAAAAAAATACTTACCTGAACTTACCTTAATGTCCATGGGATGGGTCCCTCCGTCCTTGGGTGTCCTCCTGGGGTGGGCAAGGGTGGCAGGGGGGGTCCCTGGGGGCAGGGGAGGGCACTCTGGGCTCATTTTGAGCCCACTTGTCCCTTAACGCCATCCCTGACCCAGGCGTTAAAAAGCGGCGCAAATGCGCCGTTTTTGGCCACGCCCACTCCCGGGCGTCATTTTTGCCCGGGAGTATAAATACCACGTAAAGCCCTGGGAGTCATTTTTTAAGACGGGAACGCCTCCCTTGCATATCATTAACGCAAGGAAGGGGTTCACGCTAAAAAATGACGCACATTCCGGGAACTTTGGCGCTAGACGCGTCTAACGCCAAAGTATAAATATGGCGTTAGTTTTGCGCCGAATTTGCGTTGAAAAAAACGACGCTAATTCGGCGCAAACGGAGTATAAATACGGGCCTTTATCCCAAACAATCCCATCAGGTATTCGCATAGACGGAAAGTTCACTAGGGACAAGTCTCTGCAGATCTTATGGGAGGAAAAATGTGGTTTTAGGACCTCATCCACCAGTTCGACTGTAGAGCGTTCAGGAAGCTAATGACCATGCATTAATAAGAAAAAGACGATGACAAAACAAATCCAAAGAAGGAAGGCAAGTACAGTTAATAGTAGCCACAGATAGTTCCATGATAAAATAGTTAATTTCTAGCCAGTTCATCAGCTTACGTGCTCTTGACAGTTCTGTTGCAGAAAAGGCAGATGAGACGGTTAAAGTGTCATTGACGTATGCAAAATATCCAGAAGCAGTTTGTGCAGAAACTGGAGACGTGTTTGGAAGAAGAGACCTGGCAGAAGTCTCTCTCAGTGGTTCATAGTAGGCTATTCCATCCGTCTGTGTAGAATTTGAGTAGAATCGCTCAACATTGTTGACACAACTTGTCCCAGAAGAAGGTAATGGGACTAATGAAAGATTTTTTTCCACCCTCCCCAAGCTTGGAGAGGTGTCAGTGTTGCTGCTTAAAACCTGTAGAGGAACATCGTGGTCTGTAGTGAGAGGGATTTGGGTACTACCCAGGAGTCCTTTAGGTCTGCTGTGCAGGATCTGCCATATTGTGTAGCTTGACATTGTTGATGGAGACAAAGTGATTTTCTTTAGAACCAGGCAGCAGTTGTAAAATGACAGTTCTGGTACTGTGTATTCCCAGGGCTGGAACCGGTGCACAATAGGAAGGACCCAACTCCTTTTTCAAAGCAACCTTTTCACACACTAGGACCCCAAGTTTTAGAATCTAGCCGGTAGGTGTTATTGGTACATCCCTTATCCCCAAGGAGGTGGCACTGGCAGATGTGTTGTTCTCACGGAACTATTGTAAGTACTCTAAGACAGTGACACATTCATTTATATCAAAAGGTTTATCTGCCGCCTCTGCGCCAGGACCATCAAGATCTGGAACATACATTTGTATTCTGAACAGGCATTCATATGAGGTATACTCCCCAAACCCCGGGACCTTCTGGGCAGATTATTAAGTACTCTCTGGACTCCATACAAGCCAACTGTAGCTGATTAAGCCAACTACGACCCATGCCTAATACTCTTGACTGTTAAGTATTGCTTTAAATCCTAGTTTCTTTGCTCCACAATGAAAATGTCACTTACCCAGTGTACATCTGTTCGTGGCATTAGTCGCTGCAGATTCACATACTGTGCATAGTCCGCCGTCTGGTGTTGGGTCGGAGTGTTACAAGTTGTTTTTCTTCGAAGAAGTCTTTTCGAGTCACGAGACCGAGGGACTCCTCCTCCTTTGTTTCCATTGCGCATGGGCGTCGACTCCATCTTAGATTGTTTTCCCCGCAGAGGGTGAGGTAGGAGTTGTGTATGTTAGTAATAGTGCCCATGCAATGGAATGAATAAGTATGTACAAAATAAAGTTTAAGTAATATATTTACAAATGTACAAATGTTGAAGATTACTTCCAAACGGCTACAGGCTCCCGGGGAGGCGGGTGGGCGCATGTGAATCTGCAGCGACTAATGCCACGAACAGATGTACACTGGGTAAGTGACATTTTCAGTTCGGTGGCATGTGTAGCTGCAGATACACATGCTGTGCATAGACTAGTAAGCAGTTATCTCCCCAAAAGCGGTGGCTCAGCCTGTAGGAGTGGAAGTAGTTTGAAATAAAGTTCTTAGTACGGCTTGACCTACTGTGGCTTGTTGTGCGGATAGCACGTCTACACAGTAGTGCTTAGTAAATGTGTGAGGCGTAGACCATGTGGCTGCCTTACATATTTCGTTCATTGGAATATTTCCTAGGAAGGCCATGGTAGCGCCTTTCTTTCTGGTTGAGTGTGCCTTTGGTGTAATGGGCAGCTCTCTCTTTGCTTTAAGGTAGCAGGTTTTGATACACTTAACTATCCATCTGGCTATACCCTGTTTTGATATTGGGTTTCCTGTATGAGGTTTTTGAAATGCAATAAACAGTTGTTTTGTTTTCCTAATTAGTTTTGTTCTGTCAATGTAGTACATTAGTGCTCTTCTGATGTCTAATGTAAGTAGTGCCCTTACAGCTACTGAGTCTGGCTGTAGAAAGAACACTGGTAGTTCTACTGTTTGATTTAAGTGGAACGGTGAAATAACTTTTGGTAAAAATTTAGGATTAGTTCTTAGAACTACCTTATTTTTGTGTATTTGAATAAAAGGTTCCTGTACAGTAAACGCTTGAATTTCGCTTACTCTTCTTAGAGATGTAATGGCAACGAGAAATGTAACCTTCCACGTTAAGAATTGCATTTCGCAAGAATGCATGGGTTCGAAAGGTGGACCCATGAGTCTTGTTAAGACGATGTTGAGGTTCCATGAAGGAACAGGTGGTGTTCTTGGTGGTATAATTCTTTTTAGGCCTTCCATAAACGCTTTAATGACAGGTATCCTAAATAGTGAAGTTGAATGGGTAATCTGCAGGTATGCAGAAATTGCCGCGAGGTGTATCTTTATGGAAGAGAAGGCCAGATTTGATTTCTGCAAATGTAGTAAGTATCCTACTACATCCTTTGGAGATGCATGTAATGGTTGAACTTGATTACGATGGCAGTAGCAAACAAATCTTTTCCATTTACTTGCATAGCAGTGTCTAGTGGATGGCCTTCTAGCCTGTTTTATGACCTCCATACATTCTTGGGTGAGGTTTAAATGTCCGAATTCTAGGATTTCAGGAGCCAGATTGCTAGATTCAGCGATGCTGGGTTTGGATGCCTGATCTGTTGTTTGTGTTGTGTTAGCAGATCTGGCCTGTTGGGTAGCTTTACATGGGGTACTACTGACATGTCTAGTAGTGTTGTGTACCAGGGTTGTCTTGCCCATGTTGGTGCTATTAGTATGAGTTTGAGTTTGTTTTGACTCAATTTGTTTACTAGATATGGAAGGAGAGGGAGAGGGGGAAAAGCGTATGCAAATATCCCTGACCAATTCATCCATAGAGCATTGCCTTGAGACTGCCTGTGTGGGTACCTGGATGCGAAGTTTTGGCATTTTGCGTTCTCCTTTGTTGCAAATAGGTCTATTTGAGGTGTTCCCCAAATGTGGAAGTAAGTGTTTAGAATTTGGGGGTGAATCTCCCATTCGTGGACTTGTTGGTGATCTCGAGAGAGGTTGTCTGCTAGTTGATTCTGGATCCCTGGAATAAACTGTGCTATTAGGCGAATGTGGTTGTGAATTGCCCATTGCCATATCTTTTGTGCCAGGAGGCACAGCTGTGTCGAGTGTGTTCCCCCCTGTTTGTTTAGATAATACATTGTTGTCATGTTGTCTGTTTTGACAAGAATGTATTTGTGGGTTATGATGGGTTGAAATGCTTTCAACGCTAGGAATACTGCTAACAATTCGAGGTGATTTATATGCAGCTTCGTTTGATGTACGTCCCATTGTCCTTGGATGCTGTGTTGATTGAGGTGTGCTCCCCACCCTGTCATGGAAGCATCTGTTGTTATCACGTATTGTGGCACTGGGTCTTGGAAAGGCCGCCCCTTGTTTAAATTTATACTGTTCCACCATAGAAGTGAGATGTATGTTTGGCGGTTTATCAACACCAGATCTAGAAGGTGACCCTGTGCCTGTGACCATTGCGAATGTAGGCACTGTTGTAAGGGCCTCATGTGCAGTCTTGCGTTTGGGACAATGGCTATGCATGAAGACATCATGCCTAGGAGTTTTAATACCATCTTTGCATGTATTTTTTGTGTCGGATACATGGCTTGTATAACCTTGCAAAAAGTTTGAACCCTTTGTGGACTTGGAGTGGCTATCCCCTTTGTTGTGTTGATTGTCGCTCCTAAGTATTACTGTGTTTTGCACGGCAGAATGTGTGATTTTGCATAGTTGATGGAGAAACCGAGTTTGTAGAGGGTTTGTATGACATACTCTGTGTGGTGTGAACACTTTGTTAGGGAGTTGGTCTTGATTAGCCAATCGTCTAGGTAGGGGAACACGTGTATTTGCTGCCTTCTGATATGTGCAGCTACTACTGCTAGGCATTTTGTAAATACTCTTGGTGCGGTCGTTATACCGAACGGCAACACTTTGAATTGGTAATGTATTCCCTTGAATACGAACCTTAGGTATTTCCTGTTCGAGGGATGTATCGGTATGTGGAAATACGCGTCCTTTAGATCTAAGGTTGTCATATAGTCTTGTTGTTTTAGCAGTGGTAATACGTCTTGTAGCATGACCATGTGAAAGTGTTCCGATTTGATGTAGATGTTTAGTGTTCTGAGATCTAAGATTGGTCTCAGTGTTTTGTCTTTTTTTGGTATTAGAAAGTACAGTGAGTAAACTCCTGTGTTCCTTTGTGTACGTGGTACAAATTCTATTGCGTCCTTTTGCAGTAATGCCTGAACTTCTAATTCCAGAAGGTCTAAATGCTGTTTTGACATGTTTTGTGTTTTTGGTGGGACATTTGGAGGGATTTGGAGAAATTCTATGCAATAACCATGTTGGATAATTTCTAAGACCCAAGTGTCTGTTGTTATCTCCTCCCAAGCTTTGTAAAATTGGCTTAGTCTTCCCCCCACTGGTGTTGTGTGAAGGGGTTGAGTGACATGTGAGTCACTGTTTGGTTGTAGGGGTTTTGGGACCTTGAAATTTTCCCCGGTTTCTAAGGAATTGTCCCCCTCTGTACTGGCCCCGAAAGCCTCCCCTTTGGTACTGTCCCTGATAGGTAGACGGTGTTGATTGTGAGGTGCTGGCTTGTGTGGCTTGACCCCGAAACCCCCCTCTGAAGGGTGTTCTGCGAAATGTGCCAAAAGTGCCTCTGCCCTGCGGGGAATAGAGTGCGCCCATGGCCTTGGCCGTGTCAGTGTTCTTTTTCAATTTCTCAATTGCCGTGTCCACATCGGGTCCAAACAATTGTTGTTCGTTGAACGGCATATTGAGCACTGCCTGTTGTATCTCGGGTTTAAACCCGGATGTGCGCAACCATGCGTGCCTTCTTATGGTTACTGCGGTATTTATTGTTCTTGCAGCTGTATCCGCTGCATCCATAGAGGAGCGTATTTGGTTATTAGAGATATTTTGTCCCTCCTCAACTACTTGTTTTGCCCGTTTCTGTAATTCTTTGGGTAGATGCTCGATGAGATGCTGCATCTCATCCCAATGGGCTCTGTCATATCGCGCTAGGAGCGCCTGAGAGTTCGCGATACGCCACTGGTTTGCAGCTTGTACAGCAACCCTTTTTCCAGCTGCGTCGAACTTGCGGCTCTCTTTGTCCGGAGGTGGGGCGTCGCCTGATGTGTGCGAGTTGGCTCTCTTGCGAGCTGCCCCTACTACAACTGAATCTGGTGGCAGTTGTGATGTGATAAAAGCAGGGTCTGTGGGCGGTGCTTTATATTTTTTCTCCACCCGTGGAGTTATCGCTCTGCTTTTGACAGGTTCTTTAAAGATCTGTTTTGCGTGCCTTAGCATTCCCGGGAGCATAGGCAGGCTTTGATAGGTGCTATGGGTGGAGGAGAGGGTGTTGAAAAGGAAGTCATCCTCGACAGGTTCTGAGTGTAACGACACGTTATGGAACTCTGCTGCCCTAGCTACCACCTGTGCATACGCTGTGCTGTCCTCAGGTGGTGAGGGCTTGGTAGGGTACGACTCAGGACTATTGTCTGATACTGGGGCGTCATATAGGTCCCAAGCGTCCTGGTCATCTTGGCTCATGGTGGTATGAGCTGGTGAATGTGACGGAGTTTGTGCCGGTGATGTATGAGTTACAGGTGGAGGAGAGGGTGGTGGAGTTACTTTCTTCACCACTTTTGCTTGTGGTGTTTGTTCTTGTGTTTGGAACTCGAGTCTCCTTTTCCTCCTGATTGGGGGAAGAGTGCTGATCTTCCCTGTCCCACTCTGTATGAAGATCCGCTTCTGGGTGTGGTCTACGTCAGTGGTTTGTAACTCTTCTTCAAATCTGTGTTTGCGCATTTGAGAGGGCAGTGATTGTTCCTCTGAATACGAGCTGGCAGTCGGTTCGGTTGCTGGGCGTTTTGGCACCGAAACTGTGTCTTTGCTTGTTTTCGGCTCCGAGGAGAATTTTCTCTTTTTTGTAGTCGAGCTTTCTCGGCGTCGATCATCCTCTGTGCTCCTGTCTCTGCGTCGAGCAGCTTCGGTTCCACTGTCTCGGCGTCAACCCTTTTCGGCAGCACTTTCTCGGTCCCGAGATTGCTGCGTGCCTGTGTCTCGACCCGAGTCGGACGATCTCGGCACCAGTTCGCCCTTTTTCGGTGCCGATGGACGGTCACCTATTTTATGGGTTGAGCCATGGCCTGTTGGCAGTGGCGTCCCCTGGGCCTTGTCTGTTTTCCCGTGTGGTGCTTGTTTCGACGTCTTACTCACGGTTTCTTCGACGTCGAACTCCTCCGAGTCCGATTCATGGATGGAGAAGGCTTCCTCTTCTTCTCCTTGTTCCTCGAACCCTCGTTGTCCTGTCGGCGTGGACGCCATTTGCAACCTTCTGGCTCTTCGGTCACGGAGCGTCTTTCGGGACCGAAACGCACGACAGGCCTCAAACGTTTCTTCCTTGTGCTCGGGCGACAGGCACAAGTTACAGACCAAATGTTGGTCTGTATATGGATATTTACTATGGCATTTAGGACAGAATCGGAACGGGGTCCGTTCCATCGGTGTCGATGATACACGCGGTCGGGCCGACCAGGCCCCGACGGGGGTCGAAGTTACCCCGAAGGGCTACCGGAGCCCTTCACGATTCGGTGTCGATTCTATCTAACCCGATACCGAACGAAACAATACCGACGTAGTTTTCCGAAGTTCTGACTATCTTTCCGTCCCGAAACCCGGAGCGAAAAGGAACACGTCCGAACCCGATGGCGGAAAAAAAACAATCTAAGATGGAGTCGACGCCCATGCGCAATGGAAACAAAGGAGGAGGAGTCCCTCGGTCTCGTGACTCGAAAAGACTTCTTCGAAGAAAAACAACTTGTTACACTCCGACCCAACACCAGACGGCGGACTATGCACAGCATGTGTATCTGCAGCTACACATGCCACTGAACCACTATTTCCCTCTGGATGAAATAGAGACTAATAATACAGTTGGACCCCTAATGAAGCCATAATGCCCTTGAATGCCCTTGAGGTGAAAGCAGGGCCCTGGTCTGAGTGGAAAGCTGCATCTGCTTATGTGCTGTTAAAGACCTGCAAACCTTGAATAACAGTTTTAGCGTCAGTCGAGCATTGTGGCCAAACCAATAGAAATCTGGAGCATGAGTCAACAGTGACAAAGATGCATTTGTATGCACTATAAGGTGTCAGGGGACCACAGTGGTTCAAGTACACACATTGTAGATGTTTGTTGGAAATTAGGAGGGGTGTCTGCGGTAGGCGTTTGATGGTGGACCCTTTTATTTGCTGACAGATGTCACAGCAAATGAGATATTGCTTGGTCTGTTTGTTTAGACCCCACCACCAGCAGTGTGCTTGTAATAGTGAAATCATAGCTGCCACATCAGCATGGGCAGAAGCAACTCCTTCATGTACTGCTTTGATCAACTCTGGTTTTTGATCTTGGTTGGGGATCTCACAATCATCTACCCGTAGTATTGTTAGTAGGGCAATATTGAGGCTAGATATGCTGTAGGAATATTTGGCAGGATATGCCTTAGGCATGGCCTTGCCATCAGCCAAAGCTTTAACAAGTTATTGCAGCAACAGAAGCCTTAGCTTCTGCTGAATTGGCTGCGTCATCAGCCAAGTATTGCCAGTAACGTGTATTCCAAAAGTTTTTGTCCCAATGTATGAACAACGTGGACATTGGGTAGTGTTTCTTTCAGATCAGCTACTTTCACCAAAGGAGTCTGTGGCATATTTATACTCTGTTTGCGCCGGAATTGCGTCGTTTTTTTTTACGCAAATCCGACGCAAAGCTAACTCCATATTTATACTTTGGCGTTAGACCCGTCTAGCGCCAAAGATCTTGGAGTTAGCGTCATTTTTTAGCGTGGACACCTACCTTGCGTTAATGATATGCATGGTAGGCGTTCCCGTCTAAAAAATGACTCCAAGGCATGTGCGCCTTATTTAAACTCCCGTGCAAAAATGGCGCACGGGAGTGGGCGGGTCAAAAAAAATGACGTCCAGCCGCTTTTGCGTCATTTTTTAGCACCTGGTCAGGGCAGGCGTTAAGGGACCTGTGGGCTCGGAAGGAGCCCAGAGGTGCCCTCCCATACCCCCAGGGACACCCCCTGCCACCCTTGCCCACCCCAGGAGGACGCCCAAGGATGGAGGGACCCATCCCAGGGAACTTAAGGTAAGTTCAGGTAAGTATATATATATTTTTTTTTTTGTGGCATAGGGGGGCCTGATTTGTGCCCCCCTACATGCCACTATGCCCAATGACCATGCCCAGGGGACAGAAGTCCCCTGGGCGTGGCCATTGGGCAAGGGGGCATGACTCCTGTCTTTGCTAAGACAGGAGTCATGTCAATGGAGGGTGGGAGTAAAAAAAAATGGCGTAAATCGGGTTGAGGCAGATTTTTTGCCTCAGACCGACTTGCCCCATTTTTTGACGCCCAAGCTCCATTTTCCCCTACGCCGGCGCTGCCTGGTGTGGGTCATTTTTTTTGACGCACACCAGTCAGCTCCGCCGGCTAACGTCATTCCATAAATAAGGCGCCCGCATGGCGCTTTGGAATGGCGTTAGCCGGCATTAACATTTTTGACGCACAACTGCGTTGGCGCAGTTGTGCGTCAAAAAGTATAAATATGGCCCTCTGTGTTTAATGGTGTTGTCTTTTGAATCTCTGAACCCATTCTGGCACCAGTAATGCAGATATTCATTGAAGGACTGGACACAGTAATACGAATCACAGACAATTAATGTTAACTGTTCTGGATCCGTGTGTTCCAGTGCCTTCACCAGAGCATTGAGCTTTGCTAACTGTGCAGTGCAGACCCTTAAGGTCTGTGTGTAAGTGTGCTGTGGATATAATTCACCATCTTTCGAATAGCCACTCACGACCGCGCAGGTCGCAGAGTATTGGTGTTTAGGCCCATATTTATACTTTTTGACGCAAAACTGCGCCAACGCAGTTTTGCGTAAAAAAATTAGCGCCGGCTAACGCCATTCTGAAGCGCCATGCGGGCGCCGTATTTATTGAATGACGTTAGCCGGCGTTAGCCGCTGGCGCCGTCTGGTGTGCGTTAAAAAAAACGACGTACACCAGGCAGCGCCGGCGTAGGGGGATATGGGGCTTGGGCGTCAAGAAATGGGGCAAGTCAGGTTGAGGCAATTTTTTCGCCTCAACCCGATTTGCGCCATTTATTTCACTCCCAACCCCCATGGAAATGACTCCTGTCTTAGCAAAGACAGGAGTCATGCCCCCTTGCCCAATGGCCATGCCCAGGGGACTTATGTCCCCTGGGCATGGTCATTGGGCATAGTGGCATGTAGGGGGGCACAAATCAGGCCCCCCTATGCCACAAAAAAATAAAATAAAAATACTTACCTGAACTTACCTTAATGTCCCTGGGATGGGTCCCTCCAGCCTTGGGTGTCCTCCTGGGGTGGGCAAGGGTGACAGGGGGTGTCCCTGGGGGCATGGGAGGGCACCTCTGGGCTCCTTCAGAGCCCACAGGTCCCTTAACGCCTGCCTTTTGCAGGCGCTAAAAAACGGCGCAAAAGCGGCCGTACGTCATTTTTTTGGACCCGCCCACTCCATGGTGTGATTTTTGCCCGGGAGTATAAATCCGACGCACATGCCTCGGAGTCGATTTTTTAGACGGGAACGCCTACCTTGCATATAATTAACGCAAAGTAGGTGTCCACGCTAAAAAATGACGCTAACTCCATGGACTTTGGCGCTAGACGCGTCTAACGCCAAAGTATAAATATGGAGTTAGTTTTGCGTCGAAATTGCGTCGAAAAAAACCGACGCAATTCTGGCGCAAACGGAGTATAAATATGCCCCTTAGTGCCTACTGTGGACGGGGCTGAGCCATCAGTGTACATAATTATTTGATATTGTTCAATAGGCAATGTGTTTGCAGAAATAGGGTATTCAAGTTAATATTGGAGAAATTCTTGAGTTTGTTATTTTGGGTCAAAAACATAGTCAACATCAGTAGCTGTCAGAGACGCTGCCCATTGAATCCAATGTGGATGTAGAATCTTAGCGTTTGGAATGCTAGCTTTGGTAACAGCCTCAAGGGCTAGGATCGAAGATATGACAATAATGTGTTTCCCCTGGGCCAGAGGTCTCTCTTTGATGAAAGCCATCTGAACAGCAGTGAGAATTTTCCCTGTGCCAGCAAAGCGTTGTTCTGTTGTAGAGTACAAATTTGATTTGTATTCAATCGAGACGGTCTCACCCTCAATGAATGTTACATAGGTGAAACCAACGGCACCAGCAATTACTCTGATGACCAAGTGTGTGTTTTGTTGTCCCTTATATGTGAGTGTTTAGCTACAAGCATGTCTTGTTGCAATGCTTGGAGAATGTGTGTGTGTTCGACTGTCCAGTAGTTGCTTAAAAAGTCAGGACATATTAAGTTGTATAATGATTTAATGCATTGTGCATAATCTGGAATGTAAGTTCTGCCAAAGTTTAAAAAGCCCCACAGTGACTGGAGCTTTTTGATAGTGTTTGGTGGTTGTAGTTGTGCACATTTTCATAAAAATCAGGGTGCAAGGCTCTTGCCTTCATCTGATAATTCATATCCAAAAAACAGAACACTAAGGAAGGCTATTTTTGTTTATTTGAAATTTAATTTCTAGGCTAATATGTGAAATCCCACAACAGTGCGTGCTACCCGGGTTACGATCATCATCCGTAAGGTAGATGTCGTCTGCGTAGGACGATGCCTCAGGGTCAATGTCATGTAAAATTGAAGTAAGACAAACTGAGAACAATCCTGGTCTGTTCTTGTACCCTGTGGGAGATGGCAATTTGTTTTCTGAGAGCCTGAAGAACTAAAACTTGTTAAGTCCCTACTTTCAGGCACTATATTTTGACAGAAAAACCCATTGGAAATATCCAGGGCTGTTTTGTATTTTTTGCGCACTATATTGTTAATTAGTGCTGTACTGTGTGCATTTTGAATGGCAAATGTGCGTGTATTACTGTTTAAATGTCTGTAGTCTAAGACTATTCTAAATTAATGGTCCAGTTTGGCTATGGGGAACAATGGACTGTTCGTTGGTGAGACACAGGGTTCAATTACTCCCTGGCACTCTAGCTGTGTGAGGATTCCCTTCACAGGTGCTCTAGCTTCATGCTTTATTGGGTACTGGGGTTGAGATTTACGTGGTATTATGTGGTAGAGGAAATCTTTATCCCATCCTACATGGTTGCGATATAGCAGGGGTGCCTGCGCCTTAGCCTAATCAATGGTGTACGCTTCCCTGAGTTCTCTGGGTACCAGGGGCAAGAAAGAGGGTTCAATTATGTTTTCACCATATGGGACATAACAGACAATTTTGGTGGGCAGTCCTTTTTGGCTAGCAAGATATCATAAATGGTAACAACGTGATACCAAAAGATGGTGTCTAGTGTGCGCTCAATTTTCCTTCTAATTGTAATTTTAGTTTATACACCCTATCGGGTGTGAAGACACACATGTCCCAGTCTGGACTTCTAAGAAGCCATCAGTTGCTTTCACCTCCAGATGCTCTTGAAGATTACGGTGAACTATTGTGACCTGTGCCGCGCTGTCTAGAAGTGCCAGTGCACACTTCCTGTTCTTCAGTAAAGCTCTCTTCCTGAGTGGCATGTCATATAGCAATTGTTGCCACTTTTTCCTTTTTGAATTGGGGTTTTTGTTGGGTACGTTTCTGTTCTTTCTTAACAGAAACTTCCAATGAGCGTTATGAGTTCTTTTTCAGTTTCACATACTCAGTTCACTGCTCTGAACGCCCACCTCTCTCATTGCGTTTATCTGGTCAGTCCTGAAAGGAGCGAGATTGGCATGTATCAATATATTGATATCAGACGTTTTTATATTATCTCTATTTTAAAATTATAGTGATTTTGAGGCGTCTCCGAATGTAGAGATTCTCCCCTTTCTTTTTTAAGTGTTAGTTGTTTGCTTATCCCAGCATTTTTTAGAATTCTCAGGTCCTTGCTTCGTAGAATCTTTATTAGATTTACCCTGTAATTGTGCTTTAGTAGGTCTGGCTCCCAGACAATCTTGAACTATGCTAGAATAGGTCTCAGCTGTAAGCTTTGGCAGCTCGCATTCTTGATCCTGTGCAGAAACATTCCAGAGCCGCATACACACTGCTAGTGCAACTGCTTCCCCATTAAGGTTACTTAATATAATTGAAGATACTGTGGCAAATTTACCCATTAATTGCATCGCCAAGTCCTGGACTGGGACAGCCCCGTATTCATCTTGAATTTGTTTTAAAACCTCCGAAAGATTGGCAAGTGTTGGGGTGCCATGTGCAGTAGTGTGGAGTTTGGCAAATACCGTGTCCCAAGTGTTGCAGTTATCTTCTGTGGGAACCATCCCAATTGGCAAGTATATAGTGAGCGTTCTATGTTTACCTTGAGGTCCCATATGGGGAAAGACTGCATTTATTTTTTGAGCTAACCAAAACAGAATCTTCTCCCGTTTGGCGGGTACCTTACCCATAATCTAATGTACAGTCCCGGGGTTAAGGCCTTGGGTGACTGCATTTGGTTGCGAGGGGGCATCACGTGCTAGGTTACTATTTAATATCTGCATTACAAAATGTACTAACAGTCTGTATATTGCTGTAAGCTCAATATATAAGCGGCGAACCTCAGCTACATTCAAGGTGGCTGCATCAGGGTGCAGTTAATATATGTGGCCAATAAAGGCCAGGTAGGACCATCATTGCTCAGAGGACCTAACCTAATGACTAGTATTGTGTGTGGTAGGGCACCATCAAGCCAGGTATTATGACTTTTATAAGAGGTATTTTTAAGTATGCATACGCTCTGTGTTGTGCTGGTATTTTAGCATGTGTGTAGTGATGTAAATGTGTTAGTGTTCCCATCAACTGTTGTAAAAGTGACCCGAGAGTAGAATATTTCTCTGGATGAGCCTCAACTACAAATGTTACAGGACCCCCTTGGGCTGTGATGCCATTAGCTAACAAATGAACAGTAAGGGGAGGTTGCATGTTTACTGCAATTGCTGCCCGTTGAGGGTTTGCCATGGTGGATTTGCATGTTCAGAGATAAGGACACCAAATGGGGATAGCTCCTTTTAAGGTTCAAGCTTGAACAACCTACATCATTGGATAGGTACTACCTACCTAGCTGAGGAGGAAATCCTCAATTCCACAGACGTCTTCATAAATAGTATTGAGGTGCCTTTAGCACATCTAGCACGTAGTTAGACAGAGATACTCAGTAGGATCTAAAAATCAGTGTCTGACCAAATGTTGGCAGCGCTATGTCGCATGGGCTCTCGTTATCTTAATGAGGCTGCTGGATTTCGGCAACAGCATCACTTGAATTGTGGGGAACTGAGTCCAATGCCACACCATGTGACAACTGTCGGCCTAATCCGGTTTTCTGGCTAACTAGATAACATGGCATTTGCTGAAATAATTAGGATGATAACACACGCTAGAAGCAAAATGGTGACATGGACAGTGAAACAAAGGAAAAGTCCCACCATACTATCACTATGCGCAATTTATGTGGCTCCTGCCTAAGCTATGTTAGAGCGCAGCATGATAAGCCCTAATCCGCCCCTTCAGGTTCCCTCCTGGGAAGACATCATCCCCCATAGCTGAATAAGGAAGCCTGTTGTCTAGAGATACACCATCCCTATGTAGACCAGGGAACCCATAGTCTCAGCAAGCAGCTGTAACAAAGTCAATCTGCATGCAGTTGTGGTCATTTGGCTAGAATCTCCCTCTAACGTGTGTGGAACAGAAGAGTGTTTTTATAATAAAACAGCTAACGTTCTGAGAGAATATCCCCACATATGAATTTTGTATGTTCCTGTGAATATTTGGAGATGCAGTGTACCACTTTGCCAGCAACTCTATCTCACTACATCCTTGAGAAAAGCACAATGTGAAAAGAATGTCTTGCTAGAAATGCCATGCTTTCCTAGGCGAAAGAACAACTAGATAAAGAAAATAAAACAACTCAGCAAATGTGGCCTATGCTGACATAATAAAACAAAGCAGAATAAACTGTAACTGTGCTAAAGGGCACAAACAACTGGCCTAGTTGCTAAAATAATGTACCTAAAAGCAGTACTAAAATGGCTATACAAGAAGTCCCTGTACTACACAAATTATACAATATCATCCTCCCAGGTAAGTTCACTTCAATTCAGAGTTAAGACACAGAGGTCTTTGGACAAGAGAACACTGGGCTGGTGTTTGGAGTTATAGAAACAGGGCCTCCTGGCCTTAGCAGTCATGTCAATCCCTGTGCTATACACAATTTACAAATGTTATCCCCCTCAGGTGAGTACACTTAATTTGTGAGTTAACAAACAGTGTTCTTTGGAGGAGAGGACACTGGGCTGGTAAGTGATGTAACCCTCCTGGCCTTAGCGGTCATGTCACTCCTTCTACTACACACATAATACAAATGGCATCCTCCCAGCTGAGTAAACTTACATTTACAGTTGCCAATAGGGGACTTTCGATGGATGAACACTGTTCTGGTGTTTTGAGTAGCTGAAACAGTGCCTCCTATGAGTTTCAGCCAGGTTATTCCATCTAGTTCACACATTTTTCAAATGTTCTCTCCCACCCCCACCGGTAAGTATATTTAATTTGTGAGTTGACAAAAAGGGGTATATGTGCTGGTGTTTGGAGCTACAGAAACAAGACTTGCTGGGAGTTGCAGTCATGTCACTCTAGTACACACACTATACAAATGTAATTGTATTTGGCTATAGTACTGTTTGGGGTGAGAACTCTGGTCCAGAGGGCCATAGAAAACCTTTTCCCTATGTATCTTAGTTTTATATGTAGTATATTCTTCTTGTAGGTTTATATGTAGTATATTTTTCTTGTATGTATTAAAATACTTTTTTTAATAAAGTAAAGCACTGACTGGCCATTGATCTTGTTATCTGATATTACAGAGTAAACTGTATTCTGAATGTCTAACCCACCTTGCCTCCTTGAATAAAACTTGGACTGCTCTGTTTTGCTATCCTAAAAGAGTCATATGCTGTGGAGGAGTACTGGGTTATACAGTTTGGTGTCCAGTAGTACTGTGGCCCCAGGACACCAGTAGTGTGAACATCTCTGATTGATGCATGTGGGGCCTGGTGCCCCAGAAAACCCGTAGTCACACCAATTTTAGACAATTATTCATTAAAAAATAATCCACAGTGGAGTGTTAGTCTTTTCTCTTCTTTGTGCTGTTCGGCCAATGTTTTGTTACAATACCTCTTTCTTCGCTTCTTACAAATCTTTTCTGCAGTGTACATAGAATTACACAAGTGGGTAATTTCTATTGAACACCTCTCTGAATTCTCATTTTCTGTTATTCTGATTTTCTCCTATTACGGTTATCCTTTTTACTCCTTATTCCTTCAGAATGCCAGTGATCCTAACAAACAATTTGCATATTTTCTTAAAGCTCATATCACTAGCTATTTTGTCAAGAAGTGAAGTAGTCATATATATATGTTTCATCCACTTAGTTTTCTTACTGCACTAATGGTGGATTCTGTAAAACTATATTCATATATTGTTCAGTTAAATGTGTTTTTTCTAGTTTGCTTTTCCCTGTCCTGGAAATAATGAATTTGGCTTTCTGGCATTTGTCACTGGGCCTATTTTTCATGATCAGACTTTGACCCAGAGTAAGAGAAAGAAAAGCAGAAAATGGAGAAAGAGGGAGCTAGAGAAAGATAGAAAACTGTTACAAAGGCCAAAAGTGTGGGTATAGAATAACCTGCAAGACTGAGATAAAGAAATAGGTTGTGTAGAGTGGTGTAAGAAAGAGGAATGGAATGGAATCAAGACCAAGGTGAAGCAGCGTTCGTGTTTGGCAAAACCAGCTGTAGGAAAGAGCCCCTTTTGGCATGGTTACCCCCTAATTTTTGCCTGGTATTGATGCTAACCTGACTGAGTGTGTGCTGGGATCTGGCTAATCAGGCCCCAGCACCAGTGTACCATTGTTTTTACAATTGGCACACCCCTGGCACACAGCTAAGTCCCTTATACAAGGTACCAGTGGTACCAAGGGCACTGTGGCCATGAGGGGTACCTAAGGGCTGAAGCTTGTATTGTGCCACCCTGAGGGACCCCTCACCATACACTTGCACACTGCCCTTGCAGATAGTGTGTGTTGGTGGGGAGAAAAAGGTAAAGTCGACATGCCTATCTCTCTCCCAGGGTGCCATGCCCACAAACCACTGCCTGTGGCATATGTAAGTCACCCCTTTAGCAGGCCTTACAGCCCTAAGGCAGGGTGCACTAAACCACAGGAGAGGGCATAGCTCAATGAGCAATATGCACCTACAGTGTCTAAGTCCATTCTTAGATATTGTAAGTGCAGTGTGGCCATATTAAGTACATACGCTCTGTAGTATATTTTATAGTATCAAACATCTCAGCACAATAAACCCACACTGATTCCAGTATTCAATTTATTGTGAAATGCACACAAAGGGCATCTTAGAGATGTTCCCTGTATTTCACCCAACCCTCTAGTGTAGGGCTGACAGGCTGTGCTAGCCTGCCACTAACAGACAAAGTTCTGATGCCATGGGGTGAGAGCCTTTGTGCTCTCTGGGGTGAGGAACAAAGTCTGCTCTAGGTGGAGGTGCTCCACACCTCCCCCCTGCAGGAACTGCAACACCTTGCGGTGAGCCTCAAAGGCTCAGACCTCCTGTTACAGTGGCCCAGGGCACTCCAGCTAGTGGAGATGCCCGCCCCGCGGACCAAGCCCCACTTTTGGCAGCAGGTCCAGCGAGAAAATTAGGTAAAACAAGTAGGAGTGACCACTGCAACTAGGGCCATGCCTAAGGTGTCCAGAGCTGAAGTGACCCCATCCTTGCAGAATCCTCCATCTTGTTTTGGAGGAGAGGGACCAATAGGGATAGGAATGTGCCCGTCCCGAAAGGAAGTGGGAACAGGAAGGGTGTAACCACCCTCAGGGACAGTCCCCATTGGCTACTGCCCTCTGACCCCTGTAACACCCATAAATCTAGTATTTAGGGGCACGCCCGGACCTTGCTCACCAGATTCCTGGTGACCTCAAGAAAGAAGAAGGAAGCAGAGCTGGCCCCAGCAGTGAGGACTCCAGATGACAACTGACTTTTCCAAAGCCCTGCCGGCCTGTCTGCAGCTTCAAAGACTCCTGCTACAAAAAAGGCGATGCATCCTTCAGGACCAGCAACCTCTACAAACCCCCAGAGGACTGCCTGGCCAGCAGAGGACCAAGAACCCCAGAGGACAGCAGCCCCGTTCATACAAAACCTTCCAAAAGAACTCCAGAACTGCCCTGGAACCCTGAGCCTTGCCCCCTCTGCACCCAATGCCCACAGCCCGAGTCCAGGTGGCCCACCGGTCCGGGGAAGGTCCCTAGCTGATTCCGACCTCAGGTCCATCCTGGGTTGACCCCTTCCTGGCTAACACAATGACACCTGCAGCGTGAATGCAGAGAACCCCCCTGACCATGACCAGATCTGATGAAGATTCCTGATGCCCAAAGGCTTCCCTGTATCTGCAGCCCCCTTGCATGGGGAATCTAACTGACAATCTAGCAACATCAAGTGGGCACCTCTCCTCTTTGTCCAACCTTTGGTTTTCCAGAACCGACCCCATGGACCCAGCCTGCAGCATCTTTCTAACCCCGGGGTTCCTGCATTGAAAAAAAGTGGTAGCCTGATGCTGTGTTTGCACCCTGCACCCGGCCGCCCCTGTGCCACTGAGGGTGTGTGTTTGGTGATAACCTACGGCCCGCTCAAGGTGCTGACCAAAACTCCCAGGCCTGTGTCCTGAAACCACTGATACTTACCTGCAATTTGTTTTCTACAGAGCACCTCCACTCCTCATAGAAATCCATTGAAAACCCAATGGCAAATTTGACCCCTGCACCCGGCCTGCCCCGTGTTGCTGGTAGTGCACTTTTGGGTTAAGCTTGAACTTTGACCTGTGGACATCTTAACCCCCGAAGACTGGGATCGTAAGTCAAGTACTTACCTGTTAACTGTGCCAACACTTTTCCTCCCCTAGGACTGCATTGGTTCCTATGGGAAATTGCACAGTCAACTTTTAAAATTTAAAAGTGTTAGGGCCAGATGTAGGAAAGCTTTAGCGACTCGCAAACGGCAAAAAACGCCGTTTGCGAGTCGCTAAAGCCCATCTGGTTTGTAGAAATGCATTTTGCGAGTCGGAACCGACTCGCAAAATGCATTTCAGAGTCGCAAATAGGAAGGGGTGTTCCCTTCCTATTTGCGAGTCGCACTGGTATGCAATTCCATTTGCGACCGCGAAAGCGGTCGCAAATGGACTCGCAGTTACCATCCACTTGAAGTGGATGGTAACCCAGTCGCAAACGGGAAGAGGTCCCCATGGGACCCCTTCCCCTTTTGACTGGACCAAAAAATAATTTTTCAGAGCAGGCAGTGGTCCAATGGACCACTACCTGCCCTGAAAAATACCGAAACAAAAGGTTTCGGTTTATTTTTCAAAGTGCAGCTCGTTTTCCTTTAAGGAAAACGGGTTGCACTCTGAAAAAAAAAAAACTGCTTTATTTCAAAGCAGTCACGGACATGGAGGTCTGCTGACTACAGCAGGCCTCCATCCCCGTGAGTGCCCTGACTCGCTATGGGGTCGCAAATTGCGACCCACCTCATTAATATTAATGAGGTGGGTCTTTGCGACCCCATAGCGACTCGCAGAAGGTGTCTGAGACACCTTTCTGCATCCCAAATTGCGACTTGCAATTTGCGAGTCGCAGGGACTCGCAAATTGCAAGTCGCAATTTGGGAAGTTGCTACATCTGGCCCTAACTTACTTGTAAACTGTTTTATCTGCCAAGCCTAAACAAAATACATTTGATACATATGGTTGATATCTACTGACAGCTGTCCTTATATGCACAAAGACCTTTTGGTTCTAGCACTATACCTCATTTGGTATAGTATAGACAAAGCCAGCTTCTTACACTAGTATTTAGCAGTGCTGGCAGTGGGTTCATAGGAACAACTTTGGATCCATGCACTTTAAAAAAAATAAAAAATTAAGCAATGTAAAGCAAAATGATGCAAACAATGTAAATATATAACATTCAAGCACCAAGAATATATCTAGGTAGGTAGTGCAGTCTGTTTGACAGGCTTTTTGTTTGTTCCTGCAAAGTTTCCTACATGGGTGGGAATGTCGAAGCGACCCTCTGTGATCAAGTCATGGGTGGTTGGTATTCCTTTTTGTTATACATTATTTGGTCTTTGTAAATAGAGATGTTTAATATTTTATAAATATGCAAAAGGAAGAGGCTACAGGTAATCAACTAGAAAAGTTACATGAGGTAGGATGAACTGTGATAATCTGACGCACAGAATTAATTAAGGAACTTCAATGAAGGGTCAGGCGAACTCATGTCACTCGGCACTGTTGTGGAATCTGTATAAGCTTTCATTGAAGATCAGAAGTCACGTTTTCTTTGTCAACAAAATAAAAAAGGCTGTGCTGCAGCTACGTATTAACATGGAGGATTAAAGGAGTCCATGTGGTAAATTACAGTATTTCCAATACACCTTCTTTGGGCCTCCAACCCAGAATGACCTGTCTTCACGTTATGTTATGTTATGTTATGTTATGTTATGTTATGTTATGTTATGTTAAAGGCTTTGATATAGAGTAAAGGACTCACACCAGAAAAATGTATCTTAGTGCTTTGCAACCAGAAAAATAGCAAGTGCAGGTAGACAAGTTCAAACATTCACGTTTTTAGAAGTGTTTTAAATGTTGGAAAATCCTGGCACATCTAGATTTGCAAAGGAAGCTTGCTCCAGTGGAGTGGAGCACGATATGGAAAAGATCTGCTGTCAAATCTGGAGGTGGGGATCGATTTTTAGTAAAGTTTGATTTGATTATAATTTAAGCAGTCACGTAGGCTGGTGTAGACTGAATCTGTCATGCAAGTATGAGGGAAGCCGTTTGGTTAGTGCCTTGCGGGTCAGGCAGCACAGTTTAAAGATGGCCCGTTTCCTGATAGGGAGTCAATGGAGGGCTTTCAAAATGGGAGTAGAGGATGAGCGAGAGGGGAGGTTGCAAATTAGTCTGGCCAGCAATGGCTCGTTTGCTGCTACTAGTAGTACATTCCCATAGACCAGGTGACTCGTAATCAGTGCCTGAACTAGGGGTTTTCTTGATGAAGTGGGGAGTCATGGAATTATTTTCCTAAGTAGAAGCATAGTGGAAAAATAGGTGCCACATATTGTGCTGACTTGGTCCTTCATGGAAAGTGCCTGGTCCAACTTAACAATGATAATTTTTTACCACCTGTTTTCGGCAAGGAGTGGGGCCTCATTCAGCAGGCCACCTGTCCGCTGACCAAGACTTCTGACCCTTGCCAAACAACACTATCTGTTTTTTCTCCATTTAATTGGATACAGTTGTTGGTTCATGGAAACTATCTTTGCGAAGATATGCTTAGTTGGGTAGGATGTGACTGCACAGGGGGCTGCCAAGATTAAAACAAGAGGAAAGACTTAAAACCCCATCAGTTGAACCAAGTTGTGTCTTCTCTTTCTCTACACTGGTCTGAATTATGAGATACACACATTTTTCATTTATTTTGTGCATGAAAAACAGGCAATGGTCACAGCTTTTATTTTGTTTTTGTGACTTACATTATGTAATACAAGGCAATTAAACATATAAACCTGCCTATGTGTGTAATATTTCACATAAACAGTTATATGACAATACACTTTTTTTCTTCTTTTTCTTTCTTTTCATGAAAATGACAACTTTAGGACTTCTTGTAGAAATCTATATTGTAAAACCTTTGTCTAGTATTTGCAAAGATAATGGGTATTCCAGTGCAAAATTAGATCCCATTACAGAAAACATAAAGTGCTTGGAATGAAGGACCAACAGTACGGAGAAAAACAACACTTCTCAAGGGGAGTGGGCCCTGTGGGAGAAATGTCAAATGTTAAGTCCTTATTGAAACACAAACAATACTATAAAATCAATACCACCATGTAAAAGCAAGCAAGTGGTCGTTTTGATTTGATGAGACCAACCATCAGGCATGCAGATGCTCCCTGTTCCACTATCTTATGGGAGTTTTTGAAGTAAAAGTGGACACAAGTGATATAAGTATTTGCTTGACTGTCAAAACATTGGCCTATGACACAACTGTGTGATGAAAGGAAGGGCCACCCCAAGGGTAGGATTGTGCGACGTGCAGGTTTTAGGGCAAAGCAAGACTAAGTATACATCACACTATTCACATCACTTGGCCCTACATATAGCAAATGCTGTACTGTGCCAGACAAAATAGCTGGCACAATATCATTTTAACTAGGGCTCAATAACATATCTTGTAAGGGCCCCCTGAGGTACTTGTCATAAGGCATAGTCTTTACTGTAGGCTGGTGATGGGGGTACTTATTGGGGAAAGGGCACCTTTAAGACATGGCAGTTCAAGAGTGTGCAGAAAGCAATCAGATTGAGAATGTTGAAAACTACTGCAGAGCAATGCTTATGGGTTTCAGCAACAGGCCACTTCTAGCAGCAACGTCTGCAATACCCCGTTAATTAACCTCAAATCTCAGATGATTACAAAACGTTGCTGCAGAAAGACTTTAAGACAGCCCGAGGTATTGCATTTCCACACATCTCCCTACATCGTGGTGGAGCCACAGGCAGTAAATACATGTGTTATTCTAAACAGATTGAGGAAATGACCAAAAAGATCTGTAATGAAATCCACAGAAATGTACACACAAAAACTGTGGCATAAACTGTGGCATAGGTCGTCGTCTCCTGATAGGGAGCAGGGAAACTGAGTATCGCTCTTAGATCACTGTATGCATGTGGTTGGCACTACATGAGGCTACAAACATTAGCATTCACTATGGAAAAATAAGTATAGATGTACTATTCTTAATTTTACATCCACTTCCCTCAATGACATAGTGGTAGTCGATACAGTCGATGAAGTATTTTTAAGGCTGATACTTCAACCAAAATACAGCAGCAGAATGCTTATAAAAGGACTTAATTTGAAATGGTCATGTGTTCAGGGTTCCTAAAATGATCAATCATAGGAACAGCAGGAGGCAAAAACAAACTGCTTTTTTTATTTTTTGGGAAGCGACCCTCCATACTGCACCCCCCATCTCTTAGTGAGCTACTCTCTCACTGACAAGAAAACTCACAAACATGCAACAGTTTTCAACTCTGTGATAGGTTCAGATCATATCAGAGCTGGTGATATGCAGGGCTAAAAGCTGGCACAAAAATGTTTAGCCACACCTGCTGACATTTGAAGACTGAAAATAGGTGTATTCTAGGCTAGAAAGATATGTAAAGAGACACCCTGAAATATGTTTTCTAAGGTTTGGAAAATGGATAAAGTAGAAAATCACATTACAAACGGTGACCTTTCGGTTTGGAACTCACCAAATAGGAGGCAGTTCTGACACATGGCATAGTGTCCCCAGTGTTAACCTGAAATTATAGGCTGAGAGCAGCTCTTGATGGAGTCTTCCTCCACACGTTTCGTGCAGAGATAAAATCCCCTCAGTCACAATAACCACCAGTGACTGATATCAAGCGGTGATGAGCAGGTCATCTGCTTTTCTTAATAACATTTATAGGATGCATTTGTGTAAAAGGTGCTTGTAATATTGACCTCTAGGTCACAATGTATGATAAGAACAGGGCATGACAAGACCTCAAGGGAAGAGTTTCTTTTTTGGCATTAGTCTGCAGTACATTGATTAAGCCTAAAAAATCAGGTACAAAATATTTAATATTTCTACTCAGATTAGGAGGCTGTAGGGTGGCATGGATGTGAAAATGGCTCAGTATCCGATTTGTGAATTACCCTGTGCATGGCACGAAGGACTGGAGCAGGCCATTTAGCAACTGACTACCAATATCCATCTGTTGCTGAAGAATAAGTGACTTTAATTTCCAAAGTTAGCCTTGATGTTTGCGTAGTTTTGGCTTACTAGTGGCACACTGATCTGCTTCTGGTTCCCCATCCCACTACATCCACTCCATTAACACAAAGGAAAGAAAATGAAATCATCTCTACACGCAGCACCAAAGTGGCACACCCTTTTTTCTCAGTTCTCATAGCAGTTATCTTCCATTGCCGGCAATGGAATATTTGTCAGGTTTTATAGCATGAAGAGGTCAAGATGGCTTTTATTTATAGGAAATGCTATCCTGGGTTAACAGATGATAGCG
This sequence comes from Pleurodeles waltl, assembly GCF_031143425.1. Taxonomy (NCBI): domain Eukaryota; kingdom Metazoa; phylum Chordata; class Amphibia; order Caudata; family Salamandridae; genus Pleurodeles; species Pleurodeles waltl. The sequence goes on along the minus strand of NC_090437.1, from coordinate 412,970,964 downwards.
CAGTTATGCACTGTGTCATTGTACTGCCTAGTATATTGCCCAAAAATCATCACATTGGTGCCACCGTGTATTTGACTGTACTATTGCATTTCTTATGAAGACTTGTCAGTACTTGATAAGGTTAGTCAGCCCGCACCTCCATGATGGTAAGTGTAAATGGCCAGTGACATGGGCAAGGAATCAGCAGTGTGGGCGGAAACCTTCTCCAAAGAGGCGGTCTACCTACCAGACATGGTGGAGAAACCTTACACTGAAAAGAATGTTCATTAATACTCCGGCTGCATTGCTGGCAGCATAAACAAACAGAATTGAAAGTATTAACCATTCTTGGCAGCATCTTTCCCAGAGGTAACCTGATTCGAAATGGTAAAGGGAGAGACACTGCAACCGCACGTGCTGTCCTGTAAGAAAAGACTGAGTGCTGGTAGTGGATACGTTTATGAAGCCATAACACAAATCCAAGCAGACCACGATGCATCAACCTGGTCATCTCTTTCACGCAAAAAGGATACCAGAGCGGACACGGCATTAGTGTACTAATGTACCCTAAAATTGCAATAAATAATCACTGGCCAAGATATAGCAATGTTGTTCAAACTAACAATAACACAAAACTAATAGAAAAAAAAACAAAAAACGATGGCGTACAACCCACGGGATCCAGCGGGTACGATGCTGCAGCTTCGTGTACTGCAGTCAAGCTCTATTAGCTACTTTCAAGTCTTCTGTTGGAGAACAGTTCAGGAAGGCAGAGTCCCGGGGAAGCTGTCTCACACAATGGAATTTCGTTTCTCATTGCATTGAATTGCATTGCATTGAACTGCGTCAGTAGTGTCCAGTTTTTATTCCATTTATCCCTTCAGATTTTCCTGACCTTGTTCTGCTGAAGCGTCACATCCCCAGCAGTTGCTATCGGAACAGCGATCCTCTAATACACTCTTCAGCCGCAAATAGTGCAGGTCACAACGTAGACCGTCACACACAACTTTCTTTCACTTTCTCATCCTTTAAAAAGGATGTGAGGAGTGCAACGTCTACAACAGTCTGGTTTTTGTGCAATGACATGTCCTTGAGATGGTCATCATCACTTTGGTCCTTGGCAAAATTTACAAATACCTGGAGAGGAAGACAAAGGAGTCACTTTTGGTATGTCATTTCCTTTCAGGTTTTTTTCAGTGCATGCATCACTCAGATTGCGTTATTCCTTCTGACACACATAAAATGATTACTGGAGAACTGGGTAATAACACCTATCAAAGACTAGATGTTCACTGTTACTATAAGAAAGTGGCATCTGCCCACCAACCATTTCTCTCCACCGTTGCATTTACCTCACAGCTCACTAAGGGCCAGATGCCTCATGCTCCTGGTTTGCATTTTTTAAATAGCGAATTTTAAGTAATCGCTATTTAATAAATGCAACATGGGATGTATGAAAATTGCGAGTCGGTAATAGCAATTTCTTAAAATTCGCAATCGCTATTAGCGAATCGCAATTAGGGAATGGGACTCCACTCATCCCTTTGGGCCTAGACCCATAGGTGCGAATGGTTTTGCATTGTCTAATTTGCGATTTCCAGTTAGGGATTTGCAAATTAGGTAATGCAAACCCCAGGGTGCTGGGGGCCTAAGGCCCCCTTTGATGCACCCCAAAAAAAAATATTTGTGGACATGGGAAGAGCACACATGCCCTAAGGGCATGTGTGCGCTACATGCCATTAAAAAAAATGCATTTATAATGCACTTTTAAAAATTGCACATGCTTACCATCAACTTGGATTTGGTGGTAATTGCATTTCCTAAATGCCCAATTCGCATTTAGGAAATGCTTGATACATGTGCTTTGAAAATCGCAAATAGGAATTCCCTATTTGCGATTTCCTATTTAGAGAATCGCAATGTGCGATTCTCTAAATGAAGTCGCAATTTCAGGCAATCGTTATTTTAGCAATTCCTTGAAATTGCATGGGGAATGCCTTTCATACATCTTGAAAGGCATTTTTGCATTCGCAAACGGCCGAATTTTGCGATTCGCACTGTTTGTGAATGCAAAATTGTTTGATACATATGGCCCTAAGTTTTTCTCTATCTCTTTCCATTGCTTGGTGCAAATTATCTGTTTGGTAGTCTTCATGGCTTTTTTATTGGGTTCCTAAATCTACTCCCTGCTTGAATTAATATGCTGTGCATATTGATAAGCCTGAAATTGTATTTATCCATCGCTTCCAGTGAGAGGCTTTCTGTGGTGTGAGGAAGACTATAGACTACAGTATCATTGCGGAGGTGCTCATAGTTCCAGGTCATCAACCATGAAAAAACACTGTATATCTCCGATGCTCTCCAGCTATCCTCTGCATTATATTCAACTGGATCCAATGGGGATGTGACAAGATGTGTTTATTTACACAGCTTAGTGCTCTGGGCGGAGTGTGCTGCATGTGCATTTCTAGGCGGTAGAGGGATTTCTTAAAAAATAAATAAAAGTTTGGGCCTTATAATTCTGGCAAAAACAACAGTTTCCGCTACACATTTGCCTGCCTCTGTAAACCAGGTGATCTTTTTCGAACTGGTCCGCCTCCAAACAACCAGTATAGATGGATGGCCACTTTGGAGCAGTCCTGACACCTGTCCCGAGACAGCTGCATGGATTCTGCTCCACCCTTGGCCTGCTAGAGATGCTTTCGGGTTACTCAAAGATGCCAAAGGGGCATCATAGATGCTCTTGCTACACTAGGGTGGTGGAGGCGGTGGCCATTCTAATGCCATCTATAAAGTCCTATTTACTTCTGGGTCAAACGGAGTTCTTCACCACCGCTTGGTGTGGCTGGAATCTTTCATAATTTGTGCTCTAAGAAACAAGAGGTATCTCCCTACATCTTTCCAGGTCTTGATTACCCCAGTTCTGACTTGACTCTCACCAGGAATGAAATCTGTGACCTGAGGTTTCATCTCACAGTTCTACTCAACCAACAGTAGCAAATCCCACTCGAAAGGTACTTAACCAACAGTAGCAAATCCTATTCAAAAGGTAATATTCTTTCCCAAGACAAAGTATTTCCTGTAAACATTTTTGGCCATGAAAACAAATGAGTTGTTGAAAGTGTGGCATCCTGACTTTTAATTTTGATTTTCTTACACTGACATTTAGATTACAATACTCAGTTTCCAACAGATCAACACATTTTAGTCACAGACAACCAACAAACACTTACTTGGTCAAGTGTAGTCTGCGAGACGGAGTAGTCTTCGATTTGGAATTTCTTCTTGTTCTTGGAGAGGATACTGAATATCCTAGCCAGAGAAGAGTGCGTGGAGCGAAGCTGGTACTGCAGCATGCCCCGGTGTTTCTCCTTTAGTACGCTGCCTGGAAAGGCAATTGCAAAGAATTCCTCTACAGGCTTCAGGTCAGGATTTGACCCGGATATTCGGACTATGATCGTGTAACCATCTCCGAACCTGAAAACAAGACAAAGAGACTCAGAAAATCTTTAATGATATAGCTAAAAAAGAAAACAACCCAGATATGGTCATCGCTCTTAGGCATAAAAACCTTAGCAGTACTGGTGTTAAAGTCAATATTCTGAACTGATAGACCCTCAGCCTCACACCCCTCCAATATGAGCTAAAAAGTAATTTTTGACCACTTTCTGACAGTGGTCAAGGGATTTACTGCACCATTTAGCCAACAGAGATCAGCAGTTGAAAAATAGTAAGGTAAGTTTAAGTCTAATAGACTTGCAATGTACCAATGGCTGATGAAACATATGGTGGGTATATGGCTTCATGTGGCTTATGGACAGAAGCCACTTTTGAAGGCCCATAAAGTAGGCTGGGACATTGGTTAGCATTATTGACCAGCTCTGAAGATAGTAATGCTTTTAGCACATGAATGTGACAGTTCTGTTGCTCAACCAGTATATTTCTCTCTTTTATCTGCCATCTTTCCCTTTCTCCGCCCCCTTCCTCTCTCCTTTATCCCTTCCCAAACCAAGTCCTCATTAGCCAGGTTTGTGAATTAGTTGTGCGCTCTGAGAGACTCAATCACAGCCCACAGTCGTAGCCCAGGAGCTATCGTTTACATTGCGAGAAAATGAAGTTTCACTCCTAAACATTGCATTTTGTGTAACAAATAGTAGTAATTTCATCAGCACCAAAAGAAAGATACTAAAGTCTACTTCACCTAAAATAGTATATTTTCTTCTGATCTGTCTCTAATGCTAACACCATTATCTGGGGCATGGGAAGAGAACACCGAAATAATCTAGATTAGACTAATACTTCTTGCCTGACAAAAGGCAAACTGCATTAGAAACTGCCATGGATTTCTAAATTTCACTGGGCTTTTCTTAACTAGAGACAGAATTTGCTAATAGCTATGTTGCCTCCATTTGTCATGATTGTAAATCTTATCTCATGACCCGTGGTCATCGAACTGCAGCCTGCAAGTTTTCTAAATGCATGGGAAGCACAGGTTTTGCCAAGCACCATACTAAACTACTGTTTCCCATGAAACACGAGTATCTTCCAGGATGGCAGCTTGACCAGTTTCTCTACTTCACAAGGAAACAGCACATCCCCTCAAGAGACATTTCCACTGATGGGTGATACTACATTGATAATTGTTGGGAGAGAATGCACTGGACATAATTTAACTTCCCTTTTAATCGGAAGCCCCCCAACTGCAAACAGATAAGAATGAATGAATGAATGATTTATTTGTACAGTCAATAAAACATTACAGTAATTATAAAACAAACAATATGGATACAACTATCATATTTAGAAAGAATTGAGCCAATATTGGGCTCAAAGTCCACACAAGATGACGAGGTGAAGACAACAAAGGGGCAAATTTACATGAAGCTTGTGCAGCTGTTGTGTCATTTTTTGTTACGCGTCAGTGATGCATTCTCTGCTTCATGTTGCTCCTTATTTGCAAAATGATGCATTGGACCCAATGCGTCAGTTTTTGATGGGCTGCATCAAAAAATACCTGCACTGGAACTAGCTGTGCCACACAGTTTATAATGTATGCAGGGGAGGTGTTCCTTTGTAAAAACTCATTTAGGACTGTTGCAGTGATATTTACAAGTTTTCTACTGTGTGACGCATCTTTGAGAGGTGTCACTTTTAGCCTGGAATGCGTCAAAATTCCTATGTCTCATTAACCCAGGTGTAGGAAATGACACAATGGCTTTCCGATAGGAACTTGCCCATCTTAAGTTACTTTACGCATTTAAATATGTCTGTATTTCACGTCCCCTCTACTAGTAGTGGGCCTACACATGTAACGATCATGTTGTAGGACCCCTTGATCAAGCTGGGACCATGGCACCTATGATTTCATCATCCTCTGTAGCAAGGCAATGTGACATTGTGTTCTCCTTGTAAGGGAAAGGCCAGGATTGTCACATCTCCATGGAGGAATGGGTCTCCAAGCCCAGCCCAGCGTACTCCACAGCACAACAGGTAAGTGCACACATGAGGTGGGTAATACATGTATTTCTACATTACATTACACCATGTACTTGTATTCACTCCCATAACACTGTCACTCACTATGTCACACATGCTCAGGTCTCCACATACACATAAGTAGACAATGCCCACTGCAAAGTGACACATAGCCATACTGCTTACACTACATCCAGGACCAATGTAAGATTGTAAAAGGTGCTATTCCACCACTTTACAGTTTTTCATATTGGTCCTGACACATTAGGTTACCTGCATCAAATAAAACTGAGGCAGCACCTCTAATTTTTGACTCATTGCTGAAGTTGCATCAGTTCTGAGACCAATTTCAGTGATGCGTAACTTTTGGGGCTGATTCGTAATGGCAAAATTCCTACAGATGTGTCAGATTTTGTGATGCACCTTGAGTCCTTGCGCCATGGTGCCCCATATTGTAATTATGGCACATCCATGGCATAGTAACGGATTTCTGTGCATTGTAAGTATTTCTGCGGCAATGCAGCAAGGCATTATTTCTTCTAAATATGCCCCAAAGTCTTTATTCAGCATAATCTCAATAGGGCAAACAAATGTGTTTTTGTGGAATGAGGCAGAAAGGTATGTCTAACAAATGCAGAAGGAAACAAAGGAAACATACTTGTTTTTGAGGTGCTGGACGCTGCCAAGGCAGCGGAATTTCCCATTGACCATGATTGCCATTCTTGTGCATAGTGCTTCACACTCTTCCATGCTGCAAGGAGACACAACCAATAAGTATGGTAGATAATCACACAAGTTTGGAGCCATGCCTGGCAACAGCAGCAGCATTAAAGACAGGACAGTTCTGATTGAATGAACTTCAGATGCATTGATGATGCAGAATACACAAATGCCTGTAACTACTACATAACATTTTGAACTCAAGTTCAAGCAATGGTGGAGCACAGTTATAGCAAATGACGGAGTACAGTTCTATCAACAACAGAGCACAGAAGATTTCCTACCACTCCGGAGCCTGAGAAGGCATATGAAAATTGTATGCAAATTAAGATATGGCAGGCAAATACTGGAATCTCAGAGCCCGCTTGTAAACAATTTCTCTTTAAATAAATATGAAGTCAGAGTTCAATAAACCCACAACTGTGAAGGAACATGCAAGGTCTTAAAACACAGGAGATAACAAGAAACAAAATCTAAACACATTAAACAAAAATAACTAAAAATAAACTATATTCACTTGTGTGATTTCTCTTGTCGTTGGACGTGCAGCAATATTGGAAGAAAACTTACTTAATCCCACATTAAAAGGTGATTAAGGATTTAAAATTAGATTCAGGGCAACTCCTTGACTGCATCAACTGATGTACACATACAAGCCTTCGCCAATCACACATTTAGGCATGATGATAAAGTTGATGTTCTATCACTCACACTCCCCTTGCAATCACATGGACCTTTTTAAGTGAGAATAAGAGGCAGGAAAGGAGGTAAACTCTTGGCACATATGGTTACTTACCTTCTGTAACATTGTTTCTGGTGGATACTGTATATAACAGCAAATTCATCACCTTTAGAATATTCCCAAGCTGCCTCACTGGATTCAAATGTTTTTACCGCAGTGTTCCTGCACGCTGATAGGTGGCACAATGTTCCCTCAGGTAAGAGTTGGAGCGGAGTCACATATACGCGCCACCCCTCTGCATCAGTTTCTTGGTTGACTCTTTCCACACCCTCAGACATGGAGTACAAAGCAAATGGAGATACCAGTGTGCAGATCTCCAATTTGGGACTTTTTTAGATGGTAAAAAGAGACCCCGCCACAGAACTGCGAGGTGGAAGGGCATTGATGAATCAACAGTTAGAAACAGTATCCACCAGAAAAAGCACTACCAAAGGTAAGTAACTTGTTTCTTCTCACCTTCATAGTACATACTCAAGCAGGAGATCCCTAAAGTGGAGGATCTGTGCAGTGGGCACGGACCAAAATGTCCTAGGACCGAACAGGCAAAATCTCCCTCCTGTTGGACCTGGTTGTCAAGGCAGTAGTGCTTCATGAACAAGTGAACTGACGCCCATGTTGCAGTCTGGTAAATGTCAAGAACTGGCACTCCACATGCCACGCAGTGTTAGCAGGCTTAACTCTTGTGTAATGAGCCCTTAGTGTTTGCAGACCATTAAAATTTGTCCTTCCACAGTAAAGAATTCAGATGATGAAGATCTCAAATAAGACACAGGCCTCCATCCCTCCTCAGCACAAGGAAATCATGGGAGTAACAAACCTTTGCCACTTCCAAGGCTAGCACCCTCTTGCTAGCCCCTATTGTCAGAAAGATCTGCATCTCTTGGATCAAGATGGAGAGGTTCTCCTCTGAAAGCCGTGCTGATGTCGGAGGAAGGGATGATGAGTCATAGAGAAATAGAAGAGCATAACCCTAATGGATGAGCTGGAGGACCCATTTGTCAGATGTGATAGACTACTACCCTGCAGGAAAATGTCTTGATTCAGCCTCCAACAGGGTGGCTGTGTGCTGCTTAAGGCAAGTTAAAGCGATTTTAAGAATGATGCCTGGTTGGTGGCAGAATGTGAAAAGGCTGTTTGATGCATGCTTGATCCCCGTTCATGGCCCAAGAGGACTGGGGTGGCAGGACCTGATTGCTGTCTAGGCCCTAGCCCTCTGCAGAAACCTCAAAAGGAGTGAAATTGACAAGCAGGAATGGAAAGGTCCAAGAATGGGCAGTGGAGCAGATTTCATTGAAGCATTTGAGGGCAGAGTCGGCCTTTTCACCAAATATGCGGGACACATTGTAAGGCATATCAATAATGGATGTCTGCACATTTCCAGAAAAGCCAGTGGATCTCATCCACACGTCGGCAGAGAACAACTAGTGCCCACTGCTTTCAACAAGCAATATGTAGTATCAAGGCCGGCCTTAATTGGATACTTGGTGGAATTCAGGGTGTTTGGACAAAATATTGATTTAAAAATATAAGGAGGCAGAAATATTGTAAAATAAATACTGTGATACACAAATATTGTGATGCACAAATATCGTTGACAGGAATATTGTTTTTTGAGGTAGTACCGTTTTAAATAATACTGATGTTTTCACTAACGTTTTCAATAATGTAATGTGTAAAGTATCGATTTTTTTTATTACTTGAATGTGTTTTAGTACATAGATTAATTTTACATGGTACTATTGTTTATATAAAGCTTTTTTAATATAGCCTCTAATTTTAAGTGATTTAGAATTTTTAATTTAACTTTATATAGTAATTTATAGTGTTGTAGCACGTTGTTGGGTTTATAGAGGGATAGAGTGGGAAGTTGATTAGTTAAAAATAATTGTAAATTATTTAATACATTTTATTTAATTCTATCATTGACATTTATTATGTAAATGATATAATATTGATTTAGTTTAATTTTATCTTATTTGAGGGCTATTAGATTTGTAGGTTTATAGGGCAGGAAGTTGCTGCTACGTTTGTAGAGTTCTAGGATGGGAAGTTAATTAGGTAATAATATGGTGAAATTCGAAGAAAAACAACTTGCAACCTTCAAGACCCAACACTAGATGGCAGAAGTATACAGAGCATGTGTATCTACAGCCACACATGCCATCAAGCATATATATATGTATATATATATATGGAAAATGTCACTTACCCAGTGTACATCTGTTCGTGGCATTAGTCGCTGCAGATTCACATGCTGTGCACATCCCGCCATCTGGTGTTGGACTCGGAGTGTTACAAGTTGTTTTTCTTCGAAGAAGTCTTTTCGAGTCACGAGATCGAGGGACTCCTCCCATTTCGGCTCCATTGCGCATGGGCGTCGACTCCATCTTAGATTGTTTTCCCCCGCAGAGGGTGAGGTAGGAGTTGTATATGCTAGTAATAGTGCCCATGCAATGGAGTGAATACGTATGTACATAATGTAGTTTAAACTAATATATATATTTACAAATATACAGATGTTCAAGATCAACTTCTAAACGGCTACAGGCTCCCGGGGAGGCGGGTGTGCGCATGTGAATCTGCAGCGACTAATGCCACGAACAGATGTACACTGGGTAAGTGACATTTTCAGTTCGGTGGCATGTGTAGCTGCAGATACACATGCTGTGCATAGACTAGTAAGCAGTTATCTCCCCAAAAGCGGTGGTTCAGCCTGTAGGAGTTGAAGTTGTCTGAAACAATGTTCGTAGTACTGCTTGGCCTACTCTGGCTTGCTGTGTTGTTAGCACGTCTACACAGTAGTGTTTGGTAAATGTATGAGGCGTAGACCATGTAGCTGCCTTACATATTTCTGTCATTGGAATATTTCCTAGAAAGGCCACGGTAGCACCTTTCTTTCTAGTTGAGTGTGCCTTTGGTGTAATAGGCAGTTCTCTTTTTGCTTTAAGATAACAGGTTTGAATGCACTTAACTATCCATCTAGCAATGCCTTGCTTAGAAATTGGATTTCCTGTATGAGGTTTTTGGAAAGCAATAAATAATTGTTTTGTTTTGCGAATTAGTTTTGTTCTGTCAATGTAGTACATTAACGCTCTTTTGATGTCTAATGTATGTAGTGCTCTTTCAGCTACAGAGTCTGGCTGTGGGAAGAACACTGGTAATTCTACTGTTTGATTTAAGTGGAACGGTGATATGACTTTTGGTAAAAATTTAGGATTTGTTCGTAGAACTACTTTATGCTTGTGTATCTGAATAAATGGTTCTTGTATGGTAAATGCTTGAATCTCACTTACTCTTCTTAAAGATGTGATGGCAATTAAAAATACAACTTTCCATGTTAAGTATTGCATTTCACAAGAGTGCATGGGCTCAAAAGGTGGACCCATGAGTCGTGTTAAGACAATGTTGAGGTTCCATGAAGGAACTGGTGGTGTTCTTGGTGGAATAATTCTCTTTAGACCTTCCATAAATGCTTTTATGACTGGTATTCTAAATAGAGAAGTTGAGTGCGTAATTTGCAGGTAAGCTGAAATTGCTGTAAGATGTATTTTAATGGAAGAAAAAGCTAGCTTTGATTTTTGCAAATGTAGTAAGTATCCTACGATGTCTTTGGCAGATGCGTGTAAGGGTTGAATTTGATTATTATGGCAGTAATAAACACATCTTTTCCACTTATTTGCATAGCAATGTCTAGTGGTAGGTTTCCTAGCTTGTTTTATGACCTCCATACATTCCTGTGTAAGGTCTAAATGTCCGAACTCTAGGACTTCAGGAGCCAGATTGCTAGATTCAGCGATGCTGGATTTGGGTGTCTGATCTGTTGTTTGTGTTGCGTTAACAGATCTGGTATGTTTGGTAGTTTGACATGAGGCACTACTGAGAGGTCTAGTAGTGTTGTGTACCAAGGTTGCCTTGCCCATGTTGGTGCTATTAGTATGAGTTTGAGTTTGTTTTGACTCAGCTTGTTTACTAGATGTGGAAGGAGTGGGAGAGGGGGAAAAGCGTACGCAAATATCCCTGACCAACTCATCCATAACTCATTGCCCTGAGACTGATCTTGTGGGTACCTGGATGCGAAGTTTTGGCATTTTGCGTTTTCCTTTGTTGCAAATAGATCTATTTGTGGTGTTCCCCAACTCTGGAAGTAAGTATTTAGTATTTGGGGGTGAAGCTCCCATTCGTGGATCTGTTGGTGATCCCGAGAAAGATTGTCTGCTAGCTGGTTCTGAATTCCTGGAATAAATTGTGCTATTAGGCGAATGTGGTTGTGAATCGCCCAATGCCATATTTTCTGTGCCAGGAGACACAACTGTGTTGAGTGTGTGCCTCCCTGTTTGTTTAGGTAATACATCGTTGTCATGTTGTCTGTTTTGACAAGAATGTGTTTGTAGCTTATTATGGGTTGAAATGCTTTCAGCGCTAGAAATACTGCCAATAGTTCTAAGTGATTTATGTGAAACTGTTTTTGGTGAGTGTCCCATTGTCCTTGGATGCTGTATTGATTGAGGTGTGCTCCCCACCCTATCATGGAGGCATCTGTTGTTATTACATATTGTGGCACTGGGTCTTGGAAAGGCCGCCCTTGGTTTAAATTTATACTGTTCCATCATTGAAGCGAGGTGTATGTTTGGCGGTCTACCAACACCAGATCTAGAATTTGACCCTGTGCCTGTGACCACTGTGATGCTAGGCACTGTTGTAAGGGCCGCATGTGCAACCTTGCGTTTGGGACAATGGCTATGCATGAGGACATCATGCCTAAGAGTTTCATCACCATTTTGACTTGTATTTTTTGATTTGGATACATGGCCTGTATTACATTGTGAAATGCCTGAACTCTTTGTGGACTTGGAGTGGCAATCCCTTTTGCTGTGTTGATTGTCGCCCCTAAGTATTGCTGTGTTTGACACAGCAGAAGGTGTGACTTTGTGTAGTTGATTGTGAAACCTAGTTTGTGGAGGGTTTCTATGACATACTCTGTGTGTTGTGAACACTTTTCTAGCGTGTTGTTTTTGATTACCCAATCATCTAGGTACGGGAACACATGTATTTGCTGCCTTCTGATATGTGCAGCTACGACTGCTAGGCAGTTTGTAAAAACTCTTGGCGCAGTTGTTATTCCGAATGGCAACACCTTGAATTGGTAATGTATCCCTTGGAATACAAACCTTAAGTACTTTCTGTGTGAAGGATGTATCAGTATATGGAAATATGCATCCTTTAGGTCTAGTGTTGTCATGTAGTTTTGTTGTTTGAGTAGTGGGATTACGTCTTGTAATGTCACCATGTGAAAGTGATCTGATTTGATGTAGGTATTTAATGTTCGGAGATCTAATATAGGTCTCAGAGTCTTGTCTTTTTTGGGTATGAGAAAGTACAGAGAGTAAACTCCTGTTCCTTTCTGGTGTTCTGGTACTCATTCTATTGCTTCTTTTAGTAGTAATGCCTGAACTTCTAGTCCTAGAAGATCTATATGTTCTTTTGACATATTGTGTGTTTTCGGTGGTACGTTTGGAGGGAATTTGAGAAATTCTATGCAATAACCATGCTGGATAATTGCCAGTACCCAAGTGTCTGTTGTTATCTCCTCCCAATGTTTGTAAAATAGTCTTAGTCTCCCCCCCACAGGTGTTATGTGTTGGGGATGTGTGACTTGGAAGTCACTGTTTGTTTTGAGGGGTTTTGGGGCTTTGGAACTTCCCTCTATTTTTTGGGAATTGTGCCCCTCTATATTGGCCCCGAAAACTTCCCCGCTGGTATTGGCTTTTATAAGTGGGCCTTGCTTGTGAGGTTGTGGCCTCTGTAGGTTGACCTCGAAACCCTCCCCTAAATGGTGTCTTGCGAAATGTGCCTCTGCTTTGTGGGGGGTAGAGTGCACCCATGGCTTTTGCGGTATCAGTATCTTTTTTGAGATTTTCAATAGCAGTGTCGACTTCCGGCCCAAACTGCTGCTGTTCATTAAAGGGCATATTCAGTACGGCTTGTTGTATTTCCGGCTTGAATCCTGACGTACGCAACCATGAGTGTCTCCTTATTGTTATTGCAGTATTTACTGTCCTTGCAGCTGTATCTGCTGCGTCCATTGATGACCGTATCTGATTATTGGAGATACTTTGTCCTTCTTCTACCACTTGTTGTGCCCTTTTCTGGAACTCTTTGGGTAAGTGTTCTATGAAATGCTGCATTTCGTCCCAATGAGCTCTATCGTATCTTGCCAAAAGTGCTTGTGAACTGGCAATACGCCATTGGTTTGCAGCTTGTGCTGCAACTCTTTTACCAGCAGCATCGAATTTGCGACTCTCCTTGTCTGGAGGTGGTGCATCTCCCGAGGTATGAGAGTTTGCTCTCTTGCGAGCTGCCCCAACAACCACAGAATCTGGTGTTAATTGCTGCGTAATATAAACAGGGTCTGTTGGTGGTGGCTTGTACTTTTTTTCCACCCTTGGAGTTATGGCTCTGCCTTTAACAGGATCCTGAAATATTTGTTTTGAATGTTTTAGCATTCCCGGGAGCATAGGTAAGCTTTGGTATTGACTATGAGTGGAGGAGAGTGTATTAAATAAAAAGTCATCCTCAATTGGTTCTGAATGCAAGGTGACGTTATGAAACGCAGCTGCCCTTGAGACCACCTGCGTGTAGGATGTACTGTCTTCAGGTGGCGACGGCCTTGTAGGGTAACAGTCTGGGCTGTTATCTGATACAGGAGCATCATAAAGGTCCCATGCATCAGGATCATCTTGACTCATTGCAGTATGAGTCGGGGATTGCATCAGTGGTGGAGTGGCTACCGGTGATGTGTGCATTGATGGTGGTGGAGATGGTGGTGGAGTTGTTTGTCTTGCCACCTCTGCCTGTGGCTGCTTGTCATTTTCTTGAAAGGCAAGTCTTCTTTTCATCTTAATTGGGGGAAGAATGCTTATCTTCCCTGTGTCTTTTTGAATGTGGAGCCTTCTTTGAGTTTTGAAGTATTGAAGTTCCTCTCCGAACTTATGTCCTTGCATCTGGGAGGACAATCCCTGTTCCTCTGTGTAGGAACCTGTTTTCGGTTCCGAGGCTGGATGTTTCGGAATCAAAATCTTTTCGGTCGCCTTTTTGGGCTCCGAGGCAACCTTCTTTATTTTTGGTGTCGTGGTGTCTCGGTGCCGAACCATTTCGGTGCCACTGTCTCGGTGCCGAATCTGTTCGGAGCCGCTGTCTCGGGCCCGAGATAGCTGTGTGGCGGTATCTCGACCGGAGTCGGATGACTTCGCCACATGCATGCCCTTTTTCGGTGCCGATGATCGGTCACCTATTTTTCGGGTTAAGCCATGGCCTGTTGGCGGTGGCATCCCCTGGGCTTTTGTTGTCTTCTCGTGAGTTTTATGTTTCGACGTCTTACGGTTTTCGGCGTTTCTTCGGGATCGAGCTCGTCCGAGTCCGATTCATGGATGGAGAAGCTTTCTTCTTCCTCTTCGAAACGCCCTTGTCCTGTCGCCGCCAACGCCATCTGCAGTCTTCTTGCTCTTCGGTCTCTTAATGTCTTCCTCGACCGAAACGCTCGACAGGCTTCACAGGTATTCTCCTTGTGCTCTGGAAAAAGACACAAGTTACAGACCAGATGCTGATCTGTATATGGATACTTGTTATGGCATTTTGGGCAGAAGCGGAATGGGGTCCGTTCCATCAGCCTTGAAGAAACACGTGGCCGGGCCGACCAGGCCCCGACGGGGGATCGAAAAAACCCCGAAGGGCCACCGGAGCTCTTCAAAAGTCGTTGTCGATCTGTTATAACTAACCCGATACCGAACGCAAACAATACCGACGATTTTTCCGAGATTCTAACTAACTTTCCGACCCGAAACACGGAGCGAAAAGGAATACGTCCGAACCCGATGGCGGAAAAAAAACAATCTAAGATGGAGTCGACGCCCATGCGCAATGGAGCCGAAATGGGAGGAGTCCCTCGATCTCGTGACTCGAAAAGACTTCTTCGAAGAAAAACAACTTGTAACACTCCTAGCCCAACACCAGATGGCGGGATGTGCACAGCATGTGTATCTGCAGCTACACATGCCACCGAACATATATATATATATATGAAGCAATTTCCTCAATCCAGGAAAGGAAAACCGGACACCATGGCCATGCAATCTTATTTTATTGATGCGTTTCGGCCGTAGCCTTGCTCACAATACCATTCAAATTCATTCTAATCAGATATATACCATATTGTGTTTTTATAAGAGTAAATAAGATTTTAGATATGAGTAGACGCTCTGTGACTTAATGAGAAGACAGTAGTTCAGGTGAGAAAAATTGGAAAAGTAGGTATAGTGGATGAGCTGGCAGTTTGATATTAATGAATTAGGGGAATTAGAATATTCTCAACTTAAGATTCAGAAATGGTATTGATTACACAATATTGTATTTGGATATTAAAAGCCAATAATTTGAAATTAATAAATTGATATGAATATAATGGTTAATACCTCAGGACAAGTTGTGGTAAACATTATGTTATTTCTGAATACTTTGCTATGTGAAAAGTTATACTCCAAAATGGCTGCCACATTAGCCCGTCCTGGTGAATCTGTCTTCGAAATTGGTCCTTTGTCCATGTTTTATGATTTAGGTATATATGTGATTAGAATGAATTTGAATGGTATTCTTAGCAAGGATACGGCCGAAACACGTCAATAAAATAAGATTGCATGGCCATGGTGTCCGTTTTTTTTTTTCCTGGATTGAGGAAATTGCTTCATATTGAGATTTTTGGGCTCCAACTCCTACAGGCTAAGCCACCGCTTTTGGGGAGATTACTGCTTACTAGTCTATGCACAGCATGTGTATCTGCAGCTACACATGCCATCGAACGGAAAATGTCACTTACCCAGTGTACATCTGTTCGTGGCATGAGACGCTGCAGATTCACATGCGCCCTCCCGCCTCCCCGGGAGCCTGTAGCCGTTATAAGTTGGATGAAACTTGTAAATTTGTAAATATATACTACTTTTTTAGACATATTATGTACATACATACTTACTCCATTGCATGGGCACCTTTACTATATGCACAACTCCTACCTCAAGCCCTGCGGGAAAAACAATGTAAGATGGAGTCGACGCCCATGCGCAATGGAGCCGAAAGGGAGGAGTCCCTCGGTCTTGTGACTCGAAAAGACTTCTTCGAAGAAAAACAACTTGTAACACTCCGAGCCCAACACTAGATGGCAGGATAATGCACAGCATGTGTATCTGCAGCTACACATGCCATCGAACATATATATATATATAAACTGGAATGGGAATACAAAATGTTACCCATTTAAAGTCCAACAATTTCCCTTCTGTTGCACTGACTGGAGTGGAGGGCCAACCCACTGGTGGTAACCAGGCTGGAGGCCACTGTGCATCCGTTGGGCCTGGAGGTCTGCCAGAGGGAGATATTGAAGTGACAAGAATAAGTAGCATTAACTCATTAAAGGCTTGTTCTGCAATCGTGTTGCCGATGGCCTGGGAAATTCGGGACACAGCACGACCAGTTGTAGAATCAGCTTTTAGAGTTGGGATTGGGAGCGAGATTGATTGGTGCCTTAAAACACTCCTGACTTCTCTTTGGACAGATAGTAGTGGGATGGATTGAGTTCTGTTTCGACTTCCTATGCTTCTTCTTCCATTTTGACTTCAACTTACAGGACAACTTCGACTGCAAAGACCTGTCGCCGGACTGGTCTCAGGTGTGGGAATGGGTCTGAACTCTTGACTTGCAGCAGGAGCTGGACTTGCACGAGATCTGTGACTTCAGTGTTTGGTGACATATAGGTTCACTTCACGGTCCCAGATTGCTTTTGAGTGCATGAGGGCACATTCTTCTCACATCTTGGAGTAATGCCCTGAACTTACATACCAGAGGGTCAGACACGGACATCTGTTTCCAACTGTATTGAGATAGTCTTCGGTGCGTACATCGTTCCCTCGCACTCTAGAAAAGAGAATTTCTGAACAAACCAATGAAAATGGTGGGCAGAGGTCCGGATCCACAACCAAAGGTGCCTAATGTGGCTCCACCCCGTCACTTTTGGGGCAGAACAAAGTGGTGCACAAGAGCTCTGCTGTGAAAACACTCAGTCTCATATGGATTTTAGGGAATATTCTAAAGATGAGAAATCTGCAGATAAGTGTCCATCAGAAGCAACGATTAGAATGGCCTGACATCCACGCTAGAAGACACCTGTCAGCATTTACCTGTGAGATGAGAGCACCACTGATCGGCCCTCTTTAATGATGCTCAAGGCACAGTTCCACAGAAAGCGACGGGCTTTAGGGTCCATTCCGGTAGTAGGCTCATCCTGCCATAAAAAGACAATATGTCACCTGCTTGTGCTTTTACATTTCAACAAACCACTGTTATTCCCAAATCCCCCTCCAAACAGCCAAACAAGACTATTTTAAAGAATAAAAAGCTTAATTGAACATAAGTGACACATTACCTTTTTCTACAATGTTAACAAAAGTATGACTACTGCAGTAAGGTAATTGTACTGTTACAATTTCACAAACAACTCAAGCTTTCAACAAAAGCAACATAAATAATTGCTCCCTCAAAATGTCATTTTAACATGAAATAATCTTCTATGTATTTTTTATCATTTTTTTAAACATATGTAGCCATCTTGTCTAGTAGGTTATATGGCTCTTAAGGTTTTTCACTACAACTTTGGGACAGTACAGATTTAATTAAAAAAACTGCAGGGACTCGGCCTTGCAGCTGTGACAGGTGGATTCAGAGGTGATACCGTAATTTGTCCACTATTACTATTTTACTACTACTATTCATTCTTCTGCGTGGCAGTCTCATGCGGTTGATCTACTGCCTATGTTGGCAGAAGCAGAACTAATAAAATGTGACTGAAACAACTTGGTGATAATGCAAACAGCCTCTTATGTTTCTGGATGTTTGATGAATGCTTGTTTCTGTATTTTTTATACACCGTTTTGCAGTTCAAGCCATTGAAAACGCTTAGACTGGGACTAATAATGACTCAGTGAAGGTCCCAGGATTCAAATATTGATTCAGTGTGGGACCCCGGGCTCCAGTAATGGTTAGGTTGGGGTCAACAGAAGTCTAAAGTTTAAGAACCACTGACTTAGCAGATAGTTGGAGGCCCCACCTTTGAACCCTTGACACCCTCATCTCTTGTGCCACTCTGAAAGTATGGTAACAACCAAGAAAACTGAAATTAAAGCACTGCTAATGCCAAAATATATTACAATTAAATGAGTATTAGGTGGTTTAAACCATGCAATGTGGCATATGCTCTGCTCTGTTGGTATTATGGCAGATACCTATCCTGCACTTATTATTGATGACGTTTGCTTGAGAAATAAACAAAAACTAAAACTAGTTCCTATGGTTGTATAATGCGAATATGCACCTTCTCATTAACAGCTTTCTTCAACGCAACTCTAAACCAGTTGTATGAATTGTTGCAGTGATTATAAGACAGAGAAATAAAACAAAGGGCAGAGTATATTTATGTAGTGAAAGTTAAGGACTGTTTACTAACCAGAAATACCACAGGTGGTCCCCCAATAAGGGCTATTGCGGTTGACAATTTACGCTTGTTCCCGCCGCTATAATTGCCAGCGTGCTTTTCTGAATACTTCAGAAGGCCCAGCTTGCGAACTGTCCAATCGGCCACCTGCATTAAAAAAACACACAGTGAGCATCATTGTGCCAGTAGGCTGAAATCAAACATAAGGCTCCATACAAATGACTTTTCTCATAACCTTCTCATTAGAAGATCCCTTAGGACACATTTTTATCTAATTCTTTATTAAAATCTACCCACAAATCCACATTATAGTAATAAACAATCCGGGTTTCTCATTTTGTTGGTACAGACTGCTTATGAGAACTTACTTCGCACATCAGATAGCAGTTGTTTTAAATCGGTAGACTTAGCCTTGTAGTAATCACATGGTCCCAGTAGAAGCAGGTCCATAAAAAGTGTGCTGACTTAAGTCCCACCCTTATACCCTGTCCACATGTGACGCCAGAGTGAAGATGATGCTGACTAGTCCCCCACAGAACCTAACAGTCCAGAGGAATGTGTGAAAATGAGGAATGAGTTGGAACTTCCCATTATAGCTCTAGCCCCAGGAAAGCTCTAAGAGGCCTCACTCTGCAGCAGCTGTGCACATACAGAGCTAATCAAAATGATGGCACTTCGCCAATCTAAATAATTATTTTACAATTGAGATCCGCTTAGTGAAAGCTGATTTGTAAGCATTTATAGAAACCCATTTTAAGAAGAGTCAATTGCTGCTGTAGATGTGCTTTCCTTCATTTTGTTTGCAGTTTACCTTGCACACTTCCTTCTCAGGGATCCCTCTTAGGAGGGCATAGAACTCTAAATGCTCCCGGCCAGTCATTAGCTCGTTTATGGCATCAAACTGAGGACAGTATCCCATGTTCCGATGAACTTCCTGGATATCCGATAAATTACTGAAAGCAAAATAAATATTGGTCTTAATATAGCCATGACTTATGCAAATTCTACCAACAATTCTTAACAAAGGTCCTCTGCATCAATTAAGAGCTAGAATAGTACCCTTAACATTTAAATGCTCTCAACATGTTAGTCCAGAACAGCATACTACAAAACAGCCACCAAACAGACAAACAAAACTCATCATTGAAGGTGTCTCACTTCAAGCAGAATCACCTTTCTATAAAAGCAGAGAAGACTCTTTTCCTCTCACCTGTGTCCATTAAGGAAAGCTTCTCCTCCGGTTACATTTGTATCGCCAGTCAGCATTTTAAAAGTAGTCGTCTTGCCAGCACCATTGACACCAAGAAGCCCAAAGCACTAAACATTGAAAAAAAGTTTCTCTATTAAGCAACAAAGACCACCTTTTAATAGTTCAACAACTACTTTGATCGTTTAACAGGCTAAGATCTATGGTACAAAAATACCCCCACAAATGGTTGCCTAGTTTTATAAACCTACTACACACACCTAACTAAACCAAATGTCCTTTTGTCGTAACTTTTACTTTATGTATTGTAATTCTCCACTACTATGATGGCCGAACAGCAGCCTCAGAGAACAAACATAGGATTAAAAAAACTGGGAAAACAAGTAGATTTTTCCTGAGTTAAGTCCTGAGTTTTGAAGGAAGTGAGGGCTCTTCTGATTTTTATAGTATTTTTTAAATACTTTTCTAGGAACAAGTCAAAGCCACAGACTTCAAACAGAGGAGCCCCAAGAGAGCAGCGTGTTCCCCCAAACCATTTGCATTTCAGTAGAAGCAGCCTGTGGTCATGTAAGGCTTACTTTAGATATCTATCAGGTGGTAGGGGAGCAGTGATCTAGAAAACTACTCTGGTGCCCCAGTATGCAGAACTGTATGTGGAAGGGAAAGGGTTTCAAATTGCAATTTATGCTTCACCAGCAGCCTTTGGAGTGATAGTGCTCTGACTCATGCATAGTATTTTTTCCAGAAGTGTAATACACAGTCCACTGCAGTAATGGAGGCGCAAGAGACCAACTAAAGTTACAACGGTAATTCAGCGGTGTGTCAACAGTAGCGGGTCGATATTTCAGAGGTGCAGTAGGTGAGAAAATATACTTATGCTACAGAACTGTTGGTGTTTTGGTGGGTAACATTTGGTATTAAGATCATATAGGTCCGTCCTCATTATGAGTTTGTCAGAATAGGATGTGGTGTTGTATGGCTATTATAGTTAGGTTTTAGATGCGTTGTTTAGCTTACTAGGCCTGCCACTGTGCACTTTAACTCGTTTACATTCGTAAACATCACTGCTTTATTTTTACATTTGAGGTGCTGTTTTATTTCTCTATCTTGTTGTTCTTTGGCCTAGAAAAGCACTGTGTTCTCAGTAGGGCATGTAGTTCATTTTGTACTTCCTCCAAGGCTACAGTAAGATAGGGTTGCCAACAAGTGGTATGCTGTGTCTCCTGCATTCACAGAAAGCAATGCATATGTACGTGGGGACCATTTCTTAGAATGTCAGCTGTGTTATTATAAAACACCCTTTTGTCCCAAACACGTTAGAGGGAGATTCCAGCCAGATGACCGTGACTGTATGCTGATTGCTGCAAGCTTTGCTACAGCTACTTGTTTAGACAGCCGAGCCATGAACTGGATGGGGACGGTATCTCTCTAGATCTCAGGCCTCTTCTTCAGGTATGAGGGATGATGTTCTCATACTTAAGAGTAGGTGAGGGGTTATAGATCCACCCTCCTGTTTAGACAGCATGGTAGGACTGTTCTTGTGTTTTACATTTTTAGTCACATGCCTGCTCCTATTGTCTTTCATTATCCTAGTTATTGCTATGCAGCTGATTTTATCCAAGATGCAGATATTTTCTGAAATGCTTATTTAAATACACTCTGCCTCTGTTGTCTTTGCCTGAGTGAGAATTTAGAGACTGAGAGAACAGGATGTGATCTGATATACCACGATTCCCTGGGGAGTCTATCTTACCATGAGCTCGGTTGGCACAATCATCTCGGTCACAGATGGGGTGCTGCTAGTTAGCCGGAAAACCCAGATTAGGCTGACAGGTGTCACCAGGTGTGGAGTGGTAGTCAGAACCCACTACCTAGGCGATCCTACCAACCAAATCCAGTAGCCTCATTACCCTAATGAGAACCTATGCGCAATGGCGCCCAACGTCTTGCAGGAGTTACAACAATCCAATGATGACAATGCAACTGCCAGTGCTGCTTCCTCTGGAATCATGGATGTACCAGTGACATATACCGGCTGGATTCCCAAGATGGGGGATCTAGTACATGAAGATTGCTGTGAAAAAGGAATTCGGTCCTTCTGATTGTGCACCAGTCCCTGTCCTAGGACTACACAGTACCAGAACTATCATACTACCACT
Source organism: Pleurodeles waltl (assembly GCF_031143425.1). Classification (NCBI taxonomy): domain Eukaryota; kingdom Metazoa; phylum Chordata; class Amphibia; order Caudata; family Salamandridae; genus Pleurodeles; species Pleurodeles waltl. The sequence continues at coordinate 412,949,149 of NC_090437.1, read as the reverse complement.
GCTGCCTGGCTTGAAAGAGAATCGCCTTGTCTCCATTGACAATGTCAAGCTACACCATGTGGCCGATCCTGCACAGCAGACCTAGAGAACTCCTGAGTAGTGCCCGAATCCCCCACCCCGCTACAGACCAAGAAGTTCCCCTACAAGTCATCATCAACAATACTGATACCTCTCCGAGCTTGGAGAGGGTGGAAAATGAGCTTTCATTGGTTCCACTGACAAGTACTACTTTATTGCTTTCTGCTGATTTAGAGCAATCATCTACAAATTCCACACAAACGGATGTTGTAACAAATTACACAACACAAGGGAATCTTCAACAGTTTCGCCTCTTCTGAATACACCACCAGCATTAGTTTGCATAGATAATGGTTACTTCATCGATCCTGACAACAATTCCTCTGACCCATCCGCCTCAACTGTGACAGATGTCAAGAGCCCGTAAGCTAATACACTGGCTAAAAATTAACTATCTCACTCGTCCTTGGAACTATCTATGGTTATAACTGACTGTGGTCACTTTTCTTCTTTGGATTGGGTTTGTCATTGTTTTCTTTCTTCTTATACATGGTGATTATCTTACTGAACGCTCTACAGTTGAACTGGTGGCTGAAGTCTCAAAACTACATTTTTCTACACATAAAATATGCAGAGAATTGTCCCTGGTAAACATTTAAGCAGTACCAAATCCCGATGGGATTGTATGGGATAACGTCTTATTGTACATATATGGTTCTACAGAAATCATTCAAATTACTTATGTGTTCAAACTTTCCATTGACTGATGTAATTACACCCGGAGTAAGTTCTGATGATTGGGATGTAAAAACAGTTGTTACAATGATGTCTGATCTACAGTATTATGCGTTTTTTTTAAATGATGATGTGTACCACTTTAAAGGAAATTATGGAGATCTGTTCTGTTATAATCATTATGGACATCATTTCATTCACAGAGCCAGTAACCCAAAAACTATTTTTAAATATGCACAATGGGAACACTGCCCACTTCCGCCAATAGGCAGCTCAAAAACGTATACTGAAAAGTTTGCATATTTTTCTGGGCACAATGTGCTGAGTCATATTATTTCAAATTGCCTGTGATGGAAGATTTGCATGTATTATTGACCGGTACAAAATTGATATATTTTGATTTTTTTGTTTCCTGATTGGCCATAGAAGGTTATGAGCATTGGGTTAATTCAATTGATTTGAAAAGTGTGTTGGGAACAAGACGTTGGCAAATAAGAGGTACAGACGCCTTACTTAGAGCTTGCATGATTCCTGTTCAGATGATATTCTTAAATGAAATAGTACAACAAACGAGCTGTTTAGGCATAGCAAACATTAAAGAATTGAATGTGCCCAGTATTCCCGCCCCTGCAAAATTCAACAAATGGCAAAAGTATATAAACGCATCTGAAGTGCAGCTTAGTGAATGGGTACAGAATGGAACATATAACACATAACTTTCACATCCTGGCGGGTGGTTATTGTGGCCTGTAGACACCAATGGGTGTCATACATGTTTTGGGAACTCTCCTGGTTTTAAAAGGAATAGGCCGGACCCTCACTATATATCATCAGAGCACTCGGGTATTGTAACAACATATAGTGTAGGGAAACTATGCCAGCCACGGATGAAGGTCTCCTCACTAGCTGCTGGTAAATAATATCTGGTCTCGTGTCAAATGACACAGATTTACAGGATTTCCTGTTAGGCCCCAGAAGACATCGCAGAAAACACTTCATATATGAAGCATATAATGAAATTTAGAAACTTTCCCAACAAGAAGTGGCTGCCCAGTTAAGGCAAATAGATCAGGAAAATGTAAAGAAAGTATGGAATTAACACCTTGTCTGATCGCATTTACACCCTAAACAATATTATGTCCTCTGCAACAGATATAGTACAGAGTGATATGCTATTAGCTCAGGGAATTTTTAACTGACCAAAAGCAGCTCTCACTATGGGACAGGTTTGAAACGTCTGCTGTAGTGTCCCTGAAGTTTAGCATAATTTTAGTTTTTGTGTCATTTAGGTATAACACATTTTAATGGGTTTTTGGGACATGGGTGGAAACACTAGCCTATGCAGTGCCTGAAGGTTGCAGGAAGAGCCATGTAGGAACTGAGGAGGACTGGAGGTACTGATTCATAATATATAAACACACAAACTGAATGTGCTGGATTTAGTAAGGTTTACTAACATACTGCACCAATTTATCTATATGATGAATGTTTAAGGCACAATGAATATCACACGCACAAAGTGGCAAACTGAATAGTTAATATGCAAAGATTAACACACTTATTATATTATAGTTAAAATTAATTGATTAAACACTGAAGGGCTGCCACACAAATATAACATTAAAATGTGGGTGTTTATTAAATATGTTTAATGTGTATGTTTGTTAAGTATTAACTTTTGCACACTAACACCTTTAAGATCGAATATCAACTATTATATCTCCACCTAAGAACCTGCTTGCTAACATAACAAGAAATATTGTACACTTATGTATATCAACAGCTTTACAAGATTATCTGAAAGTAATCTTTACTGTGTACAGCTATAGTTCACATGTATGGCTGTCATCTAATCAGAACACTGTACAAGACTTAATACTTGTCTTTTTTTGTTGGTTTTTTTGGAACTGGCATATTTTACTCCATATCCCTCACGATTTAGAAGGAGAACATTGCAGCAGACAAAAGTAAACATTCCCCTCCACTACTTGACATGTTCCTTCCTGGCCGTGACCCATGCATTTGTTGCCATACCCCTTTCTTATCTGTTTCTGGCAGCTGCTGATGATAAGGTGCCAGCAGTCAGCCTGACCAAGTACAGCTGATTTGCTTCTGCTCTTTGTTGGGTCACAAAGCAAGAAGTTGGCAAAAGGATGCAGATGAGACTGGTGGAAACTTTTTTTCAATTGCCTAACAAATAAGCTCATGGTATCTGTGGATTCCTCTGTCATGCCACAGGTTGCCTCATAATTCAGGATCTTAACTGTGGCCTGAAAAAAATGTTTTATCATATTCTGCCCTTGTCTTTGAGGGGTATCTGGCACTTTTTGCTACCCTTATCAAGTTCTCAACTTTCTTAGTTTCTGCCATAGATCCACATGTTCCCACACCAAGATACCCCCATAAGAGTTTATATGTAAGGTATTACAAACTAAACTCTCTTGGTGTCATAGTTACCATCTTAATGGCAGTCATATTAACTACCTTGGAAGGATAAGGAGTTGAATTAGTCCTGATGGAGTTTTATTTTTTCAGCAAGCAGCCAAGATGAGGTTATCTTGCTGATAGAGCTCAAGGACCAAGGCACCCTAGAGGTAAGCAAGCTCATATCACTATGTACTATTCCTGATAAATTTAAAGGGACCTCACAGTCTAATTGCACTTTCTCTAATGTTCTTCCAATTGATGACAACACAGCATTCAAAAGACCCTAAAGTTACAGAAGTTGACATTACTTGTCTAGTCTGTTGCAGCAGTCGTTTTGACTACATCACCCCTATTCTCATAGCCTGTCAATGACTATGTATTGCCACCACAACCAAGTATGAAAAAGTGTACTTGTTCCATAAAAGCCAGACACAGACTCTTCCAATTGTCTGGAACAAAGGACCTTGAGGCATTTTCAGTTAATTCTGTGTTCTGAGACACTACATATGCCAGGTTTTAGAAGCACTGTATCCTGACACAATCTTTCTTACACCATTCCCCAAGAATTTGGAATGTCCTCATACTGGACTGCAGGGTATCTATTTCAAATAGGGAATTTAAAAATAAAGACCTGAACCGGGTGTTTGTGAGACATCGCTCCGCTGTCCCACAGATGCCTTACACCTACATTTTGAGAAAAGGGAGTTCATTGGCACATTTGGGTTCTACTTTTTGACATACTAAATTCTATGTAGCGAGTCTTCTGTCTTACGCTATGATACACCGCCAGTTATACTACATAAATATGAGGACGCATGTGTATACCACTCTTTTCTATACACTTTAACTAGTATAGCGTATCAACCTATGCAAAGCGCTTTGGCAAATTCTTGGGCCCAATTTGCAGTTAAGAGCAGTACAAATTAATAAAATGATATTGACAGATCTCAAGGGCTGCTTGCATAACAAACAGTGAAGCCAATTTTTATTAAACACACAAGTTACTACCATGTGTTTGTACTTGAGAGATGACTGTATGTCGGATTAGCTGATATTGAATGAGTTTTCTGTATTATCGTTACTAAATGATTAATTACTGTTCCTGCCCTACTTTCCAGAGAAACAGCCTGAGCCAAATTAGCATTTGCCCCAACTATTTTACATCAGACTTACCTCTCCTGGTGGGATCCCAACACAGAGGCGGTCGACTGCTGGCTTCCGTTTCATCCCGTAAACCTGGAACCAAGAGCAGCTTGTCAGCACATGACAGCTTCAGAAGAACATCGACACAGGCTCACAAAAACGTGATCACTACTAGACAGGACAGGCAGTGAGAACCTATTGCAATATCTTGATATTAGCCTGACCTTGCTTTGAGAAAAACACATGAGGCCCAGGATTTTAACTTGATGCGTAACAGTCCTGCTTATAAGATAACAGTTTGAAATCATGTTCATGTTATTATGTGTTACTCTTGTACTCTAGGAAGACAGAGGGCACACAAGGAAAACACTGTTCCATTTTGTGACTGTTATGTTAGGCACCATATGAAACTAGCATTTACTCGCACTGGATGACAAAGTGCTGCCACATATAACCTATTGTCAATAATACATTTGTGAACTGATCCCCTAAGAACAGCCACCCAGTCAGCAGAAGTTCTCAGCTCACCTTCGTCAAGTCTTTTATTACCAGCACATCACCACGGACGCCATCATTGTGGATCCGCTGCCGTTCTCTGGTCACATCATCATCCTCATCAATTAAAGGTGGCAGCTTTGATGTAACAGGTCTTTAAATCAAAGTAGAGAGGTGGAGAAAGCCAAGTGAATAATGTACAGAATACGATTTATCGTTCTAACACGTGCCATATTTATAGTGATGTATAGTCACTGTAATCTCCACAACATTTCTTTTAATTGAAATGTCAACAGAAATCTCACCAATGCTGTGTATGACATATTTTAGCACATTGGTTCTTCGTGAAGTGGTTTTGATTGAGAAATTGAAAACAATGTTAGGATAGCCGCAAATTATGTGTGTGCATACTTATGTACAATCTTGGCTAATAATCAGCTCCCCTTGCTATATGGAATCCCACAACGCAATTGCTTGCCTCATGAGTTGAGCGGAGCAAAATTCCTTTCAATATTTTGCTTCTTCAGTCATGAGTGGGTCATTGTTCCTGATTTACCAGGTGAGGGAACAACAAACCTGATTTTACCAGCAAAAATATCCAGCTGGTAAAATTGCCAAGCATTGCAGTCCAGACCTTTTCCCTGTCTCTCGCCTGACCCTCAGACTAGGCATGGAAGGGAACATGTACCACATTTGCCATCTGAAGTCAGAGCTGCTATACCATGCAACACCTACTTATTTCAATTCTGAAAACTCTGGTCAGCTATTAGATTTCCTCAAATGCTGACAGGTGCCAGCCTGAAAGGATATCGTAGATGATACTTGAAAAGAAAATGGACCAAAAGCAACCTTACTGTAACTATTTGTATGGATGAATTAACAAACTTCCATGCAAGGAACTACATCCAACACAGGCAGGTAAAGGAGTACTGGTCCAGTGAATAGTTAGGGTCAAGGCCAGAGAAAGAGTGTTGTGAAAGTGCTTTGAGATGGTAAGCAGGGCAACAGATTAGAGGGATGAAGAGAAATTGGGTATAGAGAGAGGAATCACAGCTGGTGAAGAGGGGTGACAACCCTCAGCTGGGGAACTTGATTAGAGGGCTGGAGGAACAGCCGACTGCTTCCTGTTATCAGAGTGTGAGAGAGACAGAGAACTGTGACATCAAGCTTGAGGAGAGATGAGGCGCACATACTACACAAAGTGAAGCTGGGTGGACAGTGTACCATTTGGTAAGAGAATGGGGAGATTGAAACAGGGCCACACAAGTTTGTCCCCTGCACCAGAACTGCAGGAGTATAGTGCAACAGTAATGGCCAGGCAGAAGAGGAAACCGGTCAAAAGGATGTCCCAAGTTTTTCCCTGAGTTGTAAAGTTCAGAATGTGATATTGAGTGAAACCGGTTAAGTTGAACCTACTACATTCAACCAGTTTCAGGTAAGACTGACAAAAGAAAGCAACACCTCCTCCTACTTTAGAATCGATGCACAGACAAAGTATAATTAAGAACTTCTCACCAAGAGAGAGCTCATAATTTATGGAAATAACAAACAATTGGGAGCTCTGCCAGGACCATTCATCAGCTTACCTTGGTTTTATGAAGAATCTATACTGGATCAAAATTGTGATGCCAAAGAAAACCACACCCTCCACGGCCATCGCAAAAAGGTTCCTTCCAACCAAATCCCAGGACAATGGGGAGACAAATCGGTTTTCACCTATTGCAAGAACAAGGTATTTGATTAGGAAAATAAGGAAAATAAATAAGAAGAAAAGATTAAGTGAGAAAACCCCTTTTAGATTGTCCTGTCTTCGGCTTATATGCAACTATCTTTCAAAGAAATTAATAAGCAGCTGGGGGCGAGGTGCTTTGCATACATTGGCCAGATATCAAGAAACAGTAAAAAGAAACCAAGTGGCAGGAAGATGAACTCTTCTACTTTGGGCCCTCACCCTGCCAACAAGCAGAAACACTGCTGATTCCTATGCACCAACACACCTAATGCAAATCCACCACAGAGAACCAGTAACACAAGTAAACCTAGTGATCTGTCTTTCACACATTACTGGAAGGAGAGAGAATGAAGTATCTGAAATCTTTATCTTTGCGAGTAGCCAGTGGATTGGGTTGCTGGGTTTAACGTTGGGAGATCTAAGAGTAAGATATGTTTTTTTATCTTTACTGGATATATAGTTTGAACTTTGATTTAATAATTCCCAGCAGGGGCAAATAAGCCTTGTGTGTCACTTACTGATTCCAAATTCATGCAGCTAAAAGGAAGTCATTGCTGAGACTTGAAGCTGCTGGGGATATTTAAGGTGCTGGCACCACTCTATAGCAAATATGCATACCATAACAAATATTGTTTTAAGTGTTACACATGCATGTTTAACGAACATCACTCACCGAAGCGCTCCAAAGCATCTGCCATTGCTTGATTTTTCACCATATCAATCAGTCCCCTTCCCAGGCAGAAGTGGGGGAAGATAAGGAGCACCGACTTCAGAATTTCATTAATGTTGTTCAGTTTCTGTGAACAAGAGTGGAGAATGGTCCTTATTTAGCACCCATTTTTCCAAACTCTGGGGCATCCTTATACTGTGCTGAATTTGCGTAATTTTTTTTACACAAATTCGGCACAAACTGAACTCCATATGTATAGTCTGACGTTAGACATGTCTGGCGTCAAAATATTGGAGTTTGCACCATTTTTTGGATGCGTGAACCTTGCTTGGGCCAATGAGATGCAAGGTAGACGTTCCCATCCAAAAATTGGTGCTAACCCCACAGGGCCATATTTATCCCCCCATGCAAAAATGAGCCACGGGTGGGAGGCAGGGCTAAACAATGGTTCTAAGCTTGCTTAGCACCATTATGTAACACCTGGGTCAGACCAGGCGTTAGGGGACCTGTGGACCAATTTCCATGGTCAAACACCATGGAATGGGTCCATAAGTGCCCACCCCAAGCCACAGGAACACCCCAGCCCCACCAGAGGGACACCAGAGGATGGGGGATCCCATCTCAGGTAAGTAGGGTAAGATTTTTTTGTTTTTATTTTAAAGTGCCATTGGGGGCCCTAACAAGGAGTCTCTGCATGGCACTGGGTGCAATGGCCATGCCCAGGGGACACTGGTCCCCTGTGCTGGCCATTGGGGTGGGGGCACGACTCCTGTCTTTTATGAGACAGGAGTCATGTTATGGATGGTTGTGCATCAGGAAATGACGCTAGGCTAGTTGGAGGCATTTTTTTGCCTCTAACCAGCCTAGCATAATTTTTTGATGCTCAGCCTCCATCTCCTCTCCCGCCACCGTCACCCGGCTAGCGTCATTTTAGTTCATGCTAGCGCAAGCTTAGCACCGGCTTACACCATTCCATTAATATGGCACCCGGCTCGCACTAAGGAATGGCGCAATCCGGCGCTAAACTTTTTGGTGCAAAACTGCATTAACGCAGTTTTGTACCAAAAAGTTTAAATATGGGCCTCCATTTCCTCATCACGTTACATATTTCTTGAAGCCTTCAGGGGGGCGTGCAGCAGGCATCCGCTAACAATACTGGTAATCAGACAGGAATTTTACTGAAGCAGTTTGTAAGCAGTAGACCTTAACACTACATTTAAGGAAGAAAGAGGGGATGATCTGGAATGTTGTTATTTTTGGCACACAAGCACAGAGACTGTGAGGTCGCCAGGGGTCGTAGCTGTGACTCTGGCTTGCCCTCTGCCGCCCCTGGCACTGCCTTTGCGACCCCTGACCTCATAGGTCGCGAATTAAGTAGCAGGAACACAGTGGCAGCTCGTCCTTAGTTGGGGCTCCACTCTTTGTTTCCTGTCAATTTTGTATTACACTAACAGTGAATAGTAACATATTATTCACTATCAGTGTAATAGAAATGGGGTACAGTTAGCTGGAATATTCCCTTCCATGGCAACTGATGTAAGTAAAAATGCTTTTAAATGTATGTTGTGTGCATGCTTGTGGGCGAGAGTGTGTTTATGTGAGAGAGTGTGTGTAAGTGTGAAGTTGTATGTGTGTGTAAGAACTTGTATGTGAGTAAAAGTGGAAGTCAAAGGGTGCATGATGTCACTTCCGATACCCCTGGCATTTTGGGGAATTGACGTCCATGCCAACATGCACTGGCACAGAACCTAATACTATGCTGCAACTGATAGGTCTGCAGGGGCACAACTTACGTAATTCATCCCATTGTCACTTGCCTAAGGTCTCTCAAATATAGTTTCTGAATTAATTTCCAAGCCTCCACCACGTCATCGTTGTTATTATTGGATTCTTACTTTTTCTGTACTAGGTGTGTACCTATACCTAACATACGTGCTGTAACAACTCTGGGTATTTCAGAAATGACAATTCCATATTCACTGTGCTACAATGTATTCCTGGCAAGCAAAAATGAAAAATGTGTTCTTCCCTACCTACTGCACCTATTTCTAAAACAATTATAAATTCTCCTCTCAAAACGGCACACCACCTTCTCAGGTATTCAAATGCAAAGCCCAACCAGCACTGTCCCACACCTTAGTTGCAGAAAAAGAGAAAGAAACTGTACAATAAGGAAAATCATCAAGGTGTGTGTCAAGAAGGCACTCAGAGGCTTGTTTACTGAGGCCAAATCTGCCCAGAAAGATAACTCCCCAACCATTGCCCTCAATTACCACTCTCTAGATGAAAATGGGTATCCTTTAACAAAATATTTTGCCAATATACTGTTTTGGTTTGGTGATGGCAAGCAACATAACCGTGTAGCAAGCTTGCACACTTACATTGTTCGTAAACAGTTCGAGGACGAAAGTGGACACGCTGCCATTGATCCCAATGAAAAGATTGACACTCGTCAGAACCACGTAGGCAGTGCTGGGGATCTTAAACACAAAGGATGCTGGGTACATGAGAGGCGTTATAGACCATCTGCAGGAAAAAATCGATGTTGTAATGTGCTAAGCATATTTTATTTTAGTATTTCGGACTTTGATGTCAACCTTAGCGCCGCACTGACATGCCTTGCCTTACCCGTAAAGCAGGAGAAGCAGAGCCAGAGCCGGAAGATTAGATGAGGACACATATGAATCTTGCTGGAAGCAGATGAAAATGATGATGACCAACGTGGCAGGAACTATGTAGTTGCACTGAAATGACAAAAAGGGGTCATATAAATGCAGAAAGAACTCTGATAAAGAAACCTTACAAAGTTGGTTTTGCGAGTGTGATGCTCAAGAGTGAAATGCCCTATTCCATATATGCATTAGATCTTATAGTTCACCTTAGACTGGAAGATGGCAGGCCTGATGTTCATATTCAGAGAGTTGTGTGATTGTGGGCAATGTTGAAAGTCCAGATGTGTCAACATTTTCTCTGGGGCGTCAGTGAAAGGTGAAATGAAGACACAAGACCTTAAGCTATCTTTTGTTTTGCAATTTATATCCTGTTGTGATCACTCCTCAACTGAGTGCCCTGGAAACCTATTCCTGAATCCAGCTATCTGTTGTCTCTCTTATAACAGTGTGACTGAACTATTTCTCGACCTTGTGACCTCTTACCATGTCCCACACAAAGTTGGACAGCCAGTAGATCACAGGCTTCACCCCACTGATGACCTGCATGTGCTTCGCCTTGCTGACACGCTCCTGGATCAAGAAGACCACAAAGCTGGCTGGGACACAGGACATGGCGAAGATCACGCATATAGACACAAGCACGTCCACGGAAGTGGTCATCCTGCAGCACATGAAGAGAAACAAACAACAGTTTCAATCACATTTTATATATATTGTTATGTATGCAAAATCTGTCTTTTGGTGACAATGCTTGCATTAAGTTTTTTGCTGATGGTCCCACACAGCGCTAGTTAAAAAAAACTCAGTCGAGCCAATGAGTAAGTAAATCATCTCCTTTCAAATCTTTTGCATGCAAATGTGTTTTGGAAATCCTGATTGACCAACTGAATTTGAGGGCAATTGATGAGTATGTTTAAATTAACAGCATGTTTTCTGTTTAAGGCATGAGCGGTACCTAATATACTTCTCTAAACTACCTATTAATGCTATACATATTAAAAGATGTGCCATGGTAGTTCTAGAGACCTGTAACTGAAAAGCCTGTTTGGTGCCAATCACAGCTAATTGAAGAAAGCAGGGGCTAACTGATGTTTTTCGGGAAACAGTCATGAATGCTGGTTCCAAATGTCTGGCACTTTCCACCTATTAGTGTTAAAATGAATAAAGAGATTTTAAAAAACTAATTCTAGTTCCAGAGGCTTTAAGGCTGAAGGAACTAAGAAACCACCTTCGAGATGGCAAGAGCCGAATACATTTTTGATGATGACAAGAGTGGTATGTCAACCATTATGTATATGTTAATTTGGATAACAATGCAGATCTCTATATTGTTACAGTTTTAAGAAAGAGTTATGTGAATCTCAGTTAAAATTGGTAAGGACTCTGTTCTAAAGACTTTAATTGTGTACAGTTTAAATTTTTCATAATGTTTTTGAGGAAGAACTACAGAGACAATTTAATAGCATTCTTCTAGACCACCTTGCGTTTGTTTGTGGTCCTTGCAGCAGTGCATTGTAAGGGAAGATCCCATTGTGATGTGACGGTGATAGAGTACCCTAACAGTGAAATATGGCATAACAATGGGGGATGCCACTGTGCAAGTGGCAACACAAAAGTTATTAATTATACGTTATGAAAAACGCAAAGACTTGGCAAAATACAAATACATACTTACAGATACAGAAAAAGTGCCACCCTCCTATACTCTGGAAAAACATCTGAATTACAGTTCACTAAACAAAGCATGATATGACACAAATTAGTGTTATAGAACACACTACTGCCTATGTAGGCCAATAAAGCCTTATTTGCACCTTCTGGATAGTCCACAGCACAAAGAAATGTATAAACAATATTTATATAAGAAATTAAAAACAAAATAATGTAGTTGTGTCACGGCTCAATTGTTTTAAAATGTGTTTTTCAGTAAGTATATCTACTCATGAATATTATAAGATGTACAAACAATTTTCTTCCTCCAATTTGAAACGTACAGTGCCACTTGGGAGAGCTGCTCTTTGGTGAGGTTCAGAGGGTGGTTGAAGGCTGTGATTCCATATGTGCTGGGATCCTCTCCCTCGCGGACATTGGCTCGCAGAATGGCGTTGTTCATCACATTTAGGAATGAGCCGATAGCATGCCAGCCCTTGTTATTGAACCACACCTGCATGAGAGAAATCAGCGTCACTTCACCACCAGCAAAGTTCTGACAATTCATCCACTGAAATGGCCTGTCTGCACTGAGAGGCAAGAAGGTTCACCAATATGACCACAGAATGTGAGACCTTTACATCCAGTCTTATGTGATACCGGGCTTAATTTAACAATATATCATCTCTACTAGTTCAAGATTCATAGCCAGCTTCTAGTTGGTCACTAAATAGCAGAATCCAAACACAAATGATTAATTCTAGAGATTAAATATTATTACCCAAACATGTCTTTAAGGCCCTGATTTATACTTTTTCGTGCAAAGCTGCACTAACTGAGTTTTGCACCAAAAGGTTTAGCACCGGCTTGCACTATTTCTGAGCACCAGCCGAGCACCATATTTATGGAATGGTGCAAGCTGGTGCAAAGGGTAGGCTAACGTAAGAAAAATGATGTTAGCCGAATGGGGCTGGCGGTATGGAAGAACGGGGTTTTGCTCCAAAAATGGCATTAGGCAGGTTAGAGTGAAAAAAATGACTCTAACCAGTCTAGCGTCATTTTCTGACACAAAAGCACATGACTCCTGCCTTAGAAAAGACAGGAGCCATGCCCACCACCCTAATAGTCAGCAGACAGGACCAGGATGCCCTGCGCATGGCCACTGCACCGAGTGCCATGGAGGGGGTCCAACTTCAGGGCCCCCAAAGGCACTTAAAAAAAAATACTTACCTGCACTTACCTATACTTACCTGGGATGGGGTCCCCCTGGTGTGGGTGAGGGTATCCCTGGGGCCTGGGGAGGTCACCTGTGGGCTTATTCCATGGTGTTCCACCATGGAAATAGGCTCACAGGTCCCCTAACGCCTTCCCTGACCCAAGCGTTAAATTGCTTTGCACCATTATTTGACCCCCTCCTCCCTCCGTGCATGATTTTAGCGCGGGGATAAATATGGCACTAAGGTCATAGAGTCATTTTTTGCACGGCAAAGCCTACTGTGCATCTCATTGACGCAAAGTAGGTTTCCACGTCCAAAAAATGACTTTAACTCCTAAACGGATCTAGCACCAAAGTATAAATATGGAGTTAGTTTTGCATTGAATTTTCATTAAAAAAATGACGTAAATCCAGCGCAAAATAAGTATAAATATACCCCTAAGTGCATTAAAGTAGGCCTTGATGTGACCATGAATAGTAATTCTAGAATTATTCCCCAGAGTCTCTTAAAATGTTTTCCAGTGAAAGATTTATAATCCAAAACCTCTTAATGGGAATCTATCTACTCCCCTTCCCTCCCATCCCCCCACCCACACACACACACAAGCCCCGTTTTTGTTATACATGAACAGTATTTACATTGAAAATGTGATAAAGAGGAATAAAGTCTGATGTTTTGTTTGTGGTGTTTTATAAGTGCCATTATCAATGAAAACAAGACCTTCAAGGATTTGGAAACCAGCTATTGACTGGGAACTGTATGGTCAGCTTCAGAAATGGCGCCACTTACCTTAACATTGTCTTTAGTGTCCAGGGCTTTCATGAAGGATGCTAGGCTGTCAAGAAACCGATTTGCTGCCCCTCCCTGTGAACAGAATACTCAGTCTTAGTATAAATGTATCCCACTCCACCAAGAAAGGCATGCATCTTCTCACAGCCCGATTTCTTGAATGCCTTCAACATCCTGCCACTTTACTATAAATGTTTTTGAAAACAAGCTACAATATTCTAGAATATAAACATCAATCTTGCCCAGGAAGGCATTACAAGTGTAGGCAACTATGTGAAAGGAAGACTAATTTCATTAGAGAAGTTTCTGGAACATTTTATTAGGAACAGGGCCTACAGGAATAGAATTTGTAGACTTGTGTGAAGCACAATTCATTTTGTGTTATCAATTTTTTTTTGTTGGAAAGTTTGATGAATATAGATAGCAAATCTCAGATTCTTTCTGAAGCTGTGTTACCTGAGCAAGCTCGAAAATTATTTTCACTTGGTTAATAGACTTGTTGACTTCATCACCAGGCGGCAGTGCCTGCGAGCTGCTGGCACCTAAAGAGAATCCACCGTACCTAAGTATAAGACAAAAATTCACATATGTGAAATGCTGCGGGCATCGTCCTTGTGAGAGAATAGATCTTTCTCCAAACATCCAGGAACTAACCAGAAATCATTCAGCATCAGTGATTCCAGGCACACTGTGTATGAGCTCTGTCCCAAGATCCGCACACAGACATATTCACACATGAGCCCCTAGCTTGATCAACTATTGCGTTCAACTAACAGTATTTATCTCTGACCCTCCTCTCTTTCGCACCCTCATACAAGGACAGCTTTTTGTCTTTCTCTCTTGAGTCTTCGCTATTTTCATCCTTGTTCCTTGTATTCTTTTTCTGTTTTTACGATTCTGCCCTCAATTGTTAGTATTATTCTCCTTTTAGTGCAAACTAATTGTGGTGATGTCTCCTTTTACCCCATGCAAAGTATGAAACACTTTTGTTCACCACAGAGCTTTTAATTACTATGAGGCTAATCATCATTAGCCTATTTACTAGGAAGTTCTTTCATGTAGATCTTTCCTTTTCCCTTTCTTATACCATCGAACACATCACTATCACCATTTCATACAAACGTGAAGACTCTATTAACTATTTCCAACCCAATCCTCTCAAACTCACTCCTTTTTCACTTCAGCACCTGAAGAACGTCAATAATTTTTTTAACCTCAGATCCGCTGCCATTTAATATACTATCCTATATATACACCCTCTGTTTTTCCTTGTTTCTAGTTAGTAGCATGTGATTCTTTTGATGCTAGTCCTGGATTTTCTATGTATTGCAGAGATCTCTCTTGGTTTGTGAACTTTAAGGAGAACTGATACCCCTAGCGTAGGAGTAATGCTACATAAAACTAATAAATAAATACATACATATCATTACTTTTCTCCTAAAAAGTAATCTGCTTCATTTTGCACAGTGATTTAGTACTCTAAAATGCTATTGACAAAATTGTAACACAAATAAGTACTAGTACTTACCTAAATTCGTTCACCCAGATTTTATTTTTCAAACTGCAAAGGGGAGAGGAGAGCACAATAATGAACGTTAAACCTCTAGATTGATATAGCGTGCGTCAAGTTGAACATTATCATTTTGTACACAATACATAAATGTAGGTAGGCCATGAGCTGGTTAAGAATCAAGGATTGGATCATATGTTTTCATCTTCCACATTAAACAGATATCTGACGATTGAAGCACGGACCGAACCAACCAGGAAAAGTGTATGAGGCTTTCTCAGCACAAGAACCCACATTCCCTCTTCTACAAACAATTCTACTTTTATTTATTCACAGGTCTGTTGAACAGTGTTTCTGAAACACCATCTAAGACTTTGGAGCACTGGATTTTACCTAATACTCCCCACTTCATTGCAACACAAAAATACGATTTCCTTTTGCAAATAAAAATGTTTCTGAAATGTTTCTCATTTTGTCCTCTTGGGCGATTAGCTGTTTATCAAGAACACAGATGCCTCTAATAAAAATTACACACTTCTTATGAAAGTCTGTGTTAGACAAACCTGGGGCATAATTTATTAAAATAAAAAATAAGAGCAGGAGCCCAAAATGTTATTTCAGGAGCCCGCCTCTGGCACTGCCAAAGGTGAGGGTTGCTGATATCAAGTAGCTTAGTCTTAGCTCCACCACATGCCTTTTTCATCCACCACCGTACACTTCTTGTCTCTGTATCTCACTTTAAACAACTTTATTATGTTGCAACAAACGCCTCGGAGGCACTAGGACACCAACGTCTTCAATCAAGTACAATACATTTCAAAATAATACAGATGGGACGTCACACTTCCAATAATATCACCCTGTCATTCCCACAGGTCAACATTTGTTATTGTTTTCACCTTCCTTCTTTCTCACTTTGATGACTTACTCTATAGCTCATAAAGTCTCATAATGTTAAATACAACCCAGCCCCAGTAAGTGAGTGCTGGTGCACTGCCTGCAGCCATCAGCACAAATTGATTACTTGACAAACCTCTTCCCGATGATCTGCGCATAGGTCTTCACAAGATAGTCCGATATGTTTCTTCCTGTCAGGTTCTGAAGAATGTCTGAGGTACGCTGCCTCCTCTGTTGCAATTTTAAGGAAAGAAACATGGTGTTAGTGATAATTTCAGCCATGAACAACCAGGTATGGAAAGTGTATGTACACAGACACACTCTTTGCTGCCTTCAGTACCATAAATGTAACCATTCTAGCATTTAAAGTCATCTTCAAAGAAATATCTGGTGAATTATGTCTTAGTAGAGTGCCTACACCTTAGGCCAGTGGTTCCCAACCTGTGGTCCAGGGAACCCTGGGGGTCCACGAAGCCTCCTCAGGGGGTCCGCGACTGCTTAGAAAATTCAATAATATTAACAAATTAGTTCCCCAGCTTTCAGTAATGACTCAATTGGGGGTCTCCAGATTCTAATAAAGATTCACTGGGGCCCCTGGGCTCCAGTAATGATAAAGTGAGTGTCCACAGAAGTCAAAAGGTTGGGAACCACTGCCTTAGGCCAAAAGGTAATAGACCGAAGCTAAAACATTACTCATCTATGCAAGGCTTCTACCTACATGCTGCTGCAATGTGAACCAGCGGCGAACACTGCAGCAACGCACACTGCAGCAATAAAATACTGCAAAGCTGCACCGCAATTTTAACAGACAAGGCAGAATTTAGTAAGCGCTAGACCTGAAAGTCGAGATCTTCTTGATAACTTCTATTATGATGTCACTGTAATGCATCCTAAATGGAATAGTTCGAAGCTTGCAGCTAAATAATGTGCTTTTATGAAAACAAATGGATCACTATGGAAATATAGACATTTTATGTGGCAGATAATAGTACAGTGGTGTTTAATGATGTTGACACGCAGAAAACTATGAATGGCATCCAAAATAAAACGTCCCCTAGTAGGTGATGCTTTGTAGCATTTTGTTCCTGCAGTGTGTGGAACAGCACAGTTATGTGTGTCCCTTTAAATAAAATTCACAAACAAAAATCCTAATGCCTACAGTCCACAATAAAACCATCTCATTGTTAAATGTCTGTCTCAGCCCAAAGTTGTGTATGTAGAGAAAGATCTCAAATTTGGACATAGACCCTCTGTACCTGGGGAGGAGGCAGCCCGCCAGCCCCTGCAGGACAGACTGGGAGCATCTTCTTGATCTTATCGTTACTGCACTCGCAGGAGGGCGAAGGATTCTCCATGGTCCAGTTTCCATGCAGGAAGATATCCAGTAGGTCATCAGGGATAGGCTCTGTTGTCCACTCGTCTTCACTATATGAACACGGATTTCCACTATAAAAAGGTAGGCATCAAGTCAATGTATTGCGACTGCCGTTACAACCAATATGTCCTATGCTCACCACTTTAAGCTCACCACTAATCCATTTGTATGGACACATGTTAGGTTGTGCATTAAAACAGACTCCTGAGCACTGTGGAAATTGTGATGAACTCACAATTCCTTTTTTGTTCGTAGAGTACAAGAGAAAATGTTTCAGTCATATCTCATAATTACTTATCTAGAAGACAGGAATACATTTAGGGTTGGAATGTCTAAAATATAAATTTTAAGATATAACCGTGGTGTACCTAACTAATAAATCAGATGTCAGAAGTCTAATGGGCAAAAAACTGTGCTTTCATTGTGAGCAAAGCCCTAAAGGTTTGTATAGTAAAAATTAGAAAACATGATGTGCAGCTGGAGTAGCGCGTATTCGTCCTAAATCTGCAGTACTACATATTCAAAGTTGTATACATGTGAATGAGCATTTTGCCAATGGCAGAATGTTAACCCATGCTTTAAACATGAAATTAATGAGAATCGTATTCACCCTGGTTTGAATCCGTCTATGGGCCTTAGAAGAGCTAAGTAAAACTAAGCCACCATTTAGGTGGTGTTAAAAGTTTTAGGAAAAGAAAAATAGATAGGTAGCATGACAAGAAAGCCATGATGACATATAAAGGCCATATAAAGGCCTCACTGCTTTATTTAGGATCTGCAATGCTGCAAATATGAATTGTACTGTTCTGCATGGCTCTCAGGAAGCCCCACTAACATGAATGCCAGATTCTGAGGGCCATATTTATACTTTTTGACGCACAACTGCGCCAACGCAGTTGTGCGTCAAAAATTTTACCGCTGGCTAACGCCATTCCAACGCGCCATGCGGGCGCCTTATTTATGAAATGACGTTAGCCGGCCCTGCGGACTGGTCTGAGTCAAAAAAAATTACTCACACCAGGCAGCGCCGTTGTATGGGAAAATGGGGGGTTGAGCGTCAAAAAATGGTGCAAGTCAGGTCTGAGGCAAAAATCAGGCCTCAAACCGGACTTGTGGCATTTCTTTTTTGACGCACAACCCCCATTGACATGACTCCTGTCTTAAGAAAAACAGGAGTCATGTGCCCTTGCCCAATGACCATGCCCAGGGGACTTCTGTACCCTGGGCATGGTCATTGGGCATAGTGGCATGTAGGTGGGCCCAAATCAGGTCCCCCCCTATGACAATTAAAAAAAACGGAAAAAAATACTTACCCCAACTTACCTCAACTTCCCTGGGATGGGTCCCTCCATCCTTGGGTGTCCTCCTGGGGTGCTGCGAGGGTGGCAGAGGGTGACCCTGGGGGCAGGGGAGGGCACCTCTGACTCCTTCCGAGCCACAGGTCCCTTAATGCCTGCCCTGACCCAGGTGTTAAAAAACGGCGCACAACAGGCTGTGTGCCGGTTTTTAAGGCCCACCCCCTCCTGTGTGTCAAAATGACGCCTGAGTATAAATAAGGCGCACAGGCCTTAAAGTAATTTTTGGGAAGGGAACGCCTACCTTGCATATCATTAACGCAAGGCAGGTTCCTGCTTCCAAAAAAATGACGCTCATGGTGGAATTTTGACGTCTGCGGGGTCGGGTGTCAAAGTTTAAATATGGGGCAAGGTTTGCGCCGGATGTGCGTCAAATTTTTAGACACACATTCGGCGCAAACAGAGTATAAATATGCCCTTAAGTCTGGTAAGTCACTGCTATGATGTTACAACAAAACCTATCGCTCACTGTTGTTACGTCATAAAGGAATTCCAGGCTGCACAAGCAGCGCTGGAAAAGGAGAGCACACTAGATGTGAGAGGGAAGGCAGACGTGGCGGTAGGGTGTTTTCTATGGTTCCCCCATTGCTCCCCTGTCCCTTTTTAGAACTTGAAAGTAGGAGCAGGTAATTTGCGATGGCCATATGTAACATTAACTTATAGGTTGGTTACAACTTTCACCTCGGGGTTCTGAGTGTTATCACAGATAACTTGAAATTCACTTTCAGTGTCCAGGTGATGTCGCTTAGAACCCCTCTGTGAAAAACATGCTCGTAATTCACTGTTACACAAATATAATATATTTTGTATATGGCTTCCACAGGAAAGCTCCGTCATAAATAGCCGATTCCGATTTTGGTTATTCAATACAATGACGTACCAAAAATGGGAAAGTTTCCCATATTTGATACGTAATGAAGCAATTCTGGCCACTCTGAAAGCCTGTCAGTTGCAGCGCTGGGGAGAAGCGTGTGCGTCTCTGGAAAGGATTAATTGCTTCCCATGTATAATTTCAATATTAGTAAATTATGAGAATATTTTAAAATCCAACTTTATTGTCAAGAGATTTGGCGGTGAGAAGGTGGATCTTAAAAATGTCCACAACGGGGTAGGGATTACCATCAGGACTTCAGTCCGTCATCACACACAAAATCAAATAGTTCGTTCTCATCACAGCATTGTCCATATCTGGTAATTTTGCCAAGGTGACTTTAAAGTCGCTCTAGGCTCATTGAGACACACCCCCATCCCGCTAATTCTTTGATGCCAGTTAGTGGTGCAGCCAATGTATGTTCTTTACCTTGAACACAGCTCAAGAGCAGTGGCCCCTTGCAAACAGGACACAGCGGAAGCAGGCCATACCGCCTGTTTGCCCAAAAATAGTTAGACTGCACACGTCAAAGAAGAGTCCTCAGAAAGCAATACATTTTTCTCTTATTTTGTCATGCACACTGTGCACAATATTGTGTTTTTTCTCAAAAACACTTTTACTAAGAGCAACAAATCTGCCATTTTGCTTCTAATGACTAGCTGTGGAAGGTGCCAACAAGTCCCCGTGTAAGACTACAAACGTCTTACATTTGGCATCAGCAGCATGTTTCCAACCAGTTAGCTACTGTACTTTAAGTCTACCGTCTTCAAACCACCTTCCTCTCAACAGGTACGTATGCAGGATAAACGAATGATGCTGTCATTATGGTTCCGAACTTTGTGGTCAAATATAGCCTCATGCTGAGGGATATGGCCAGTTTGGTAGCTTTGTGTTGGCTTCTTTGGATTTACAAACTAGGCCTACAATTAGACTTAGATTCGAAAATGTTACCACAAAAAAACTAAAAAAAAAGAAAAAAAAAGAAATAAGCATTTGCAAATAGTATCTGATATGCTAAATGCAGCACTTACGGAACAGAGTAGCCTTTCATGCAGGGTGTGCCAAAGCCAGGTTTATCCATCAGGGCGCTCAGGAGCTTTTGCGTACTGGCATCATTTGGGGCATCATTGCTGAAGGGAATACATAAACAGAGGCCAGGTCAGGACATAGAAGTGTGTGCCAGGGTGATGGACCCTGAAGATGTTTGTGAAACCTAGGCCTTATATTCACAAAAATGACAGAGGATGCCCAGCTCTGAAGAAACTAAAGATGCTGGTTACAGACAAGGACTGCAAACCTTTCAGTTTTGGTTATCACCGGACTGCTAATAATAGGTTTACACCCCAGAATTATACTGAAAAGAATGCAAAGAACAATGGAATCTTTACGTCCCAAGACCCCCTTAATCTTCCATAGTACACAACACTAGAACATAATGTATGGCTATACTGGTAAATCATGACTGTAACATAATCTAAATGAGTGCTAATAAAATGCCCCAAAATTCGAATTATTTCATATTTTAATGTTGTATAAACAGTATAATTTCCTGTCAATGTTCAGCAAAAAAATTAAAGAAATGATGTGGTACACTGTAATAAAGTGAATTCACACCAGATGAAGATATGTGGTAGGAGGTATTTATTACAGCCTCAACCAACAGCCAGCATATCAACTGTCATCCAGAGAACCCTCATCACAGAACCTCAGAACAAGCTGGTTCCATGCCCAGTGTTCTGGCATGGAGCCATGTTACATCATTACACTTCTTCCTCTTTACATTAGAACAGAAGTAACATGAGAACAAAAAACACATTTGAACAGAAAGAAAAAAAAAAACAGGTAGAAAGAACTACACAAAATCACGCAAATGTAAAGGAAACCTGCGTGTTCTGACACTCCTACGAGTATTATCAGACCTTAAATCAATGTCAGAGGGAAAACGATAAGAAGTATCATCTCTCCTGTCGGCCACACCACACCCCCCAAAATGTGCTACACGACTATGATTCCAGATGCGACCATCATCCGTCTTGACAGCATTTTTAAACAGCTTAATGATAGTTTTTGGAGAGGTATATTTTGACCAATTTTGACACCCAACAGGAGCTTTGACCTTTACTTTATCTCCAACCTCAAAATTTGTAACTTTCGCATTATTCCTTTTATCAACTTAAATCTTCCTTTTGCTTTGCAGAGACACTTCTTTGTCTCTCCAATCCCCAATACCATTGTTTTTCAAACCCTTCCCAGCAACCATCCAGCCAGGACACAAACAAGTATTTGGAGACATTCCCCTGAGCAGTTCAAAAGGAGTCTTCCCCGTTGATGCATGAGGAGTGTACCTGTAAGCTGTTATACGACCCTGCAGTTCTTCTCTCCAATCTAAACAGTTTACCTTTGCTAATTGTATACTCTCTTTTAAAGTCCTGTTGAATCTCTCCAAAGCACCATTCGCCTCTGGATGATATAACGCAATTTTTTTATGTACAATTCCACATCTTACAAAATACTCCTCCATCTGAGCAGAACAGAACTGCGGACCATTGTCAGAAAGAATAGAGTTAGGAAAACTCTCGCGTTTGAACACAGATTCTAAAAAACTGATCACAGATTGAGAAGTGATCTCTCTCACCAAACTCACCTCCACCCATCGTGAATACAAATCCAGCAACACCAACAGGTAAGGAGTCTGATGTTCTCTATGCAATGGCCCCACAATATCGATAGCTAATTCATCCCATGGACTTTTTGGTAAACTTCTACAAACCATAGGTGAACATCTTGGTTTGAGCACCTTATCACTAGCTTGACAAGGTGTACACTCCCTAACAGTACGTTCCACCATTAAATCTAATCCAGGCCACCAGAAATCCTGACGGATGCACTCTTTGGTTTTAGAAATGCCCATATGCCCTTCATGAGCCATGTTCACGATGACTTCTCTCAAATTCAATGGGGGAATCATTCTTGTGCCCCTCATTAGAACACCATCAACAACGGCTAACTCATTCGCAACTAACGACCAAGGTTTAACCAGACTTCGAGACTTATGCTGTTCCAAAAGAGACATCACAGAACACAATTCACTATCCTTTTGCAACTCATCCCTCCATTCATCTTCCTTTACAGCCCCCAGCGTAACATCACAAACTCTTATGCCACACTCAGCATCACATTGATCATTTTCATCCTGAGATTTATCATTCTCTACCACCTCCACCAATCTCGAAGGACAGTCTGCCGTTACATTTGTCTTTCCCGGAATGTATTCAAACATGAAGTTATACTCCTGTAAGGAAATGACCCATCTCCTGATCCTCGAGGAAATTGAGTCCAAACCCTTCTTCTCAAAAATTTCTTTCAAGGGTTTATGATCAGACCTGACTACGAAAGAAGATCCCCACACAAATTTTCTGAACTTGTTTATGGCCCAGAAAATTGCCAACGCTTCCTTCTCTATAACAGAATACCCTATCTCTGCCCCTTTCAAGCATCTTGAAGCACAAGCTATTAGCACCTCTTGGCCCATCCTGATCTGAAAAAGAAGAGCACCCAGCCCCTTTATACTCGCATCAGTAACAATGAAAGTGGGATTCCCAGGTACAAAAGCTTGTAAGCTTGGTGCATTCCTGAGATCATTTTTTACTTGTTTAAATTCTGTACCACACTCTTCCGTCCAAACAAACTCTGCATTCTTACACATCAACTTCCTTAGATTTACTGTCTTATCTGCAAACTTTCGTATAAATTTGTTATAAAATTCTGCCATACCTAAGAATGAAGAAACCTCATCTTTTGTACACGGTTCTTTTAACATTTCGATAGTGTCCACCAAATCCTTTTTAGGACTCACCCGCTGCCGTGAAATATGATGACCCAAATAATCCAGTTCAGTGACTCCAAATTTACATTTGCTTCGCCTAAGTGATAACCCAGCATCAAGCATCCTTTTAAGCACAGCATGCACCCTCTCATCATGTTCTCTCACGTCTCTCCCACATATTAATACATCGTCCTGGTAGCACTTTACGCCTGAAATGCCTTTAAAAAGATCTTCCATAATCCTCTGAAATACTGAGGCCGCAGAAACCAGCCCAAACGGCATACGCAAACACTTGAAGGCCCCCATTGGCGTAACAAAAGCCGTTAGTTCTTGACACTCTTTACTCAACGGAACCTGATGGTATGCTGATGCCATATCCAGAGTGGTAAAATAACAAGCACCATCCAACGATGATACTAATTCCTCAATATTGGGAAGTGGGAACTTGTCAACCACCACTTCTTTATTTAAGGCACGAAGATCCACACATAGACGGATTTCATTATTTGGTTTACGTGCCACAACAATGGGAGCTAACCACTCCGTTGCCTCTACAGGCTGTATAACACCAGTGGACAACAATTTATCTATCTCTTTTTGTACAGCGTCTTGGACACAAATGGGAATGCGTCTAACTTTTGCTACAACTGGTACTGCGCCCTGTTTCAACTTAATATGGTGATTGTACCCCTTTAAACACCCCAAGGTGTCACTGAACAATTCACCAAAAGCTCTCACAAACTTGTTTTCGTCACCCTCAATAGATTGTACCTGAACAGATGGATGTGCATTAGGATTGAGAATGACACCCAAACGTGCTTGATGACTCCAGCTCAACAAATTATCACCCCTCTCAGCAACATAAATCCTAGCATCAGTGAACCTACCATTGTACTCAATGCAGTCATCAAAATAACCTAATAACTTAATTGGCAACCCACCATAACCCGTAGGTTTAATATTAGGTTTGAACAGTTTCTTCCTTCCTTGAAAATTCTTCATAAAAAAATCCTTTGAGAGAAACGTGATGTGAGAGCACGAATCAAATTTCATTTTGACTCTAACATCCCCCACCAAAACCCATTCAGAGGGATGTTCCACCTCACTCTCACTAACTTGAAAACTGACTTCCTTTATTTCTGATCTAAAATCTCTCCTATTCCTCATCCTACAATTTTTTCCAAAATGTCCTCTTTTCCCGCAAACATTACAAGTAATCCTATTAGCAGGACACTCACTTGCATTAGCCATGTGTCCAAATCTTCCACATCTGTAGCAATTTCCTTGAAAAGGTGTTGCAAACCTCCTATTCCTCTGTGTCTTTTCTGCGCTATTTTCTATTACAACACCTTTCTCACGGACACCCTCATACTTTTTTTTCTTCGCATCTTTTTGTATGACTTGACACTCCACTTCTTGTGCTTTTACACTGACCTTGTCTTCTTTATATGCTTTACTTAGTTCTCCAACACACTTTAACATATGCTCTACCCTTTTTGCAATACTACCAACCTCATCCAACGGTGGCTCGTCCTTTAGCCAGAGTTCTTCCCTCACTTTATCACTGCAACACCTCAGCACAAACTGATCTCTAATCCTTTCTTCTACCAACGCCCCAAATTTACAACTTGAAGCCAACTTCCGTAAAGCCGTAATATATTCTTCAACACTCTCCTCTTTCCCTTGCTCCCGCAAACCAAAATGGTACCTTTCCATAATAGTACTAATCTTTGGCAAGTAATGTAAATCTAGTTGTCTTGCACATATTTCATATTCATTCAACCCCCTCTGATCAGCTTGCGACAATGGAGGTAAATTTTCCAACACCTCCTGTCCTTCACCCCCTAAACAATGTAACAAAAGTGCCTGCTTCCTTTCACCACTCAAATTCGTACCACACACCCTGGCATAATTCTCAAAAATCTTTTTCCATTTCTTCCACTTAATAACCGGTTCTCCTGGATCTGACAAGAAAAACGGCGGCGCCGTAACATTCTGCATACTCGCAAGAGGTGTAAAACACTTCTTCCCCACAATATATTCCAAACCCTACTAGTTGCTAAAAGTACTTAAAGTCCAAAAGGTGTGCCAGTCACCATATGTCCCAGCACGATGCCGCTATATCAAACACGGGTCTTCAGGTGTGTTTGTCACCGCAGAGACAACCTTTTCAGTTCAATTCATTTTACAACGCCCAATACTTGTATTCCACAAGTGCAATAAAGTTTCCAAAGAATTGTATATTCCCGTGACCACAAACCAATATAGTGATCCTTATCCAGTCTCCGTCTAAGTTTCAACTTCCAAAAGACCGTCGATGTTCTTCTTCGATGTCCTCCAACAATTGCGCTGTAAAAAAAAATTTAAAAAAAAAAAAAAAAAAAAAAAAATCCTTCTTCCTCATCTAAGATGGCCGCCACGAAACATTTAGTCTGTTTTCTTCAGGCAGTTGGGCTTGCTTTTTCTTTGAGCAATCTCGGATCGTTTTCCTCACTCAAAATGGCCGCAACCAAACATCCAGTCTATTTTCTTTAGTCAATCTGGCTTGTTTTTCTCCTTTCACCACACTCAAGATGGCCGCCAACAATTCCCACAGCTTACAGTCCTTTTTCAATTGCTCGCTGACCTTCTGACGTCGTGAAGCATACAGAGACCACTTTGATCCTTAGTAAATGCTCAAACAGCTTTCCACAAAGCCCCTACAACCGCAATTTCACACTTTTCTCCGCTAGAACATGCTGCAAGACGCTCTATCCTCTCCCAGCACGTCTCTGTAAGTTATCTCCGTTTTTCTCTTAAATAATCCAAGCTCTTCCTTCTTTGTTGTTGTTGAGGCTGTCCCTTCCTCTGGGTTCCTTTCTCCGCCCCCTCGTCGCCAGTGTAATAAAGTGAATCCACACCAGATGAAGATATGTGGTAGGAGGTATTTATTACAGCCTCAACCAACAGCCAGCATATCAACTGTCATCCAGAGAACCCTCATCAGAAGAACCTCAGAACAAGCTGGTTCCATGCCCAGTGTTCTGGCATGGAGCCATGTTACATCATTACATACACAATGTGTTCAATTAATGTTTTCTAACACTGGTCCATCTCCCCATTTGTCTCTGTATGAAGAGGGGCCATCTGACTGAGGCATAGCACACACTGATTAGCAAACCGACATGGATGTTCTTTAAGATCATAAATATAATGTGAGCATGTGACTCCAAAGTAATAAGAAGCAACCTCAGCTCCAGGCGGTCTACTACAGTGCACTAAATTCAGGGACTCCATAGATGATGTCTAAATGGCTTTAAAGACATGTCAGCAAATAGCCAAAAATTAAATATTCATAATAACCCTTGTGTGCCAAACAAGTTTGCATACCACACCACAAAATGTGGAAAGGCCACTTGCCTGCGGCATTTGAGCTGTCTAGTCTACTTCGAAGAAAGGGTTAACATAGTTCCGAAATTGCTGCAATGTTACAAGTTACATTAAAAATCAGTGGTAGGCATGAGGTTGCTGCTGTCTTGGATTGACTTGTGGTGCAGTACCGCATCAAGCCATGAAAAACCACTCACTCTTCTCAGGTGTCTGATTTGTTAACGATTATTATTCCCAGCCTATAACACGAAGCCATTTACAATGGTTGGCACCTACCTAATAAAGGTGTACTGCTCTTCATACATCCAAGGCTGAAGTTCCAGGGTGGGATATTTACCGAAGGGAGGTACGATCAAACTGAACATTAGAGCAATGAGCACGAATATAGCAGGCAACACAATCTGCAGATACAGGGAAAATAGGAAAAAAGATCAAACAGGTTTTAATTTCAATGTCCGGGTATATGTTACACCATTTAGTGTTTCTTCAAATCAATCCTGGACCACAGATAGAATGAGCACTGAATACAAAAGCTTAGTCTGCTAGACTTCAAGTTGCAGGCATTTCTCTTTTTGTGATAATGGAGTCAGCACTGTTAACATATGCAGGCCTCTGTATTTACCAAAGAGCACTTGAGATTTGAACTGTCTAAACCAGAGCTTCCAAAACAACCTTTTTAAAACCACAATCCACGTTTTAGAACCACGCCCCTTTGTAGCCCACCTACTTTAATGGGCATGAGGTGGGAGATTTTTTTATGTAACTAATGCATCATGTGGTAGTGCAATGTCATTTAGAGACACCACATTTCCCATTGAAATTGCTGCAGGATTTCCACAGACATTCAGGTTTACTGATACAACTAAATGATAATTTGTGGGAACTGGATTTCTGTGAATATTCATTGTGTGCATCTAAGTAGTGTCTTGATTTGTTTCAATCCTATTAAAATCTATGTTTCCATTACACCTTAGAATTAAAATAAAATATGCTTCATTTTTGCTTTCTTAACTGTTGAATGTTGAGATTTCACTTGAAGGTATTTACAGTGTCTGTTGTGTACAAAAACCGCCACACCACAGCCTTCCCTTTCACACTCCTGTATCCCCCTAGACAGCAGGTCACATAATTCACTTTACTTTTCTTTCCTGGACAGCGAAGTAAGACACCAATCCCCATGTTAAAAAAAAATAAGCAGCAATGTGTCACAAGACACAGCCTGTCATTTGGCCTGTCTTTGAAGAGACGCAAATGTGATAAGACAAATATAGAATTTAAAGGCATATTTATTTACAGCTTGAACTTTCACAATCCACCAATAATCGGCATGTGGCCCCTCAGTTACGGAAGCATTTGTCCAAACAATTTGGAGGAATCTGTATCAATAGTTTTGCCTCCACCATGAGGAGTGAGAAAATGTATACCAGGCCAAAAATACTGACTGTTCTTGTAAATACTTTTCAGCTAGTGCAATCCTGATTTTTGGTGCTTTCTCTAGTGGAAGGGGAATATTTCAAACCGCAACATACGAGTTATCTACCCACCTTACGCAGCTCAGGCCTGCCTTCTAAAGAGAGTAAAGTGCATTGCAAAGAGAAGGCTGCATCGTTGTCATATTGCGCCAATCACCTCTATGCATAAAAGACCTTTGTCTCACCTGAGCAAAAAATCCCTTGCGGCTTCGACGTGCATACAGGAACCGCTTCCAAAGCAGTGCGACAAACTGCTGACGAATGAGTTTCCAACCCTTCACCTGGCTTGAGCCTTTGCCATTGACACCACTGAGGAAATCTGTTTCCCTGGATTCTGCAGAGGGAAGACGGTCACTTTATAAGCATATAACTCTAGTGCAATTTGTGCTTTTGTTCTTGCCCAGGTTGTGTCAGTGCAAGAAATGAAAATGTCACTTACCCATTACCCAGTGTACATCTGTTCGTGGCATCAGTCGCTGAGATTCACATGGTCTGCATAGCTCGCCATCTGGTGTTGGGTCGGAGTGTTACAAGTTGTTTTTCTTCGAAGAAGTGTTTTCGAGTCCCTGGACCGAGTGACTCCTCCTTCTGTGCTCATTGCGCATAGGCGTCGACTCCATCTTCGATTGTTTTCCCCGCAGAGGGTGAGGTAGGAGTTGTACTATAGTAATAGTGCCCGCGCAATGAAATGTGTAAGTATGTACCTATTAAAAGTTTAAATAATATATATACAAAATTGAAGGTAACTTCTGAACTGCTACAGGCTTCCGGGGAGGTGGGTGGGCCCATGTGAATCTCAGCGACTGATGCCACGAACAGATGTACACTGGGTAAGTGACATTTTCAGTTCGATGGCATCTGTCGCTGTAGATACACATGGTCTGCATAGACTAGTAAGCAGTTATTTCCCCATAAGCGGTGGTTTAGCCTGCAGGAGTAGAAGTTGTCTGAAATAGAGTTCTTAATACAGCTTGACCTACTGCAGCTTGTTGTGCGGATAGCACATCTATACAGTAGTGTTTGGTGAATGTGTGAGGCGTAGACCATGTGGCTGCCTTACATATTTCATGCATTGGGATGTTTCCTAAAAAGGCCATTGAAGCACCTTTTTTCCTTGTTGAATGTGCCCTGGGAGTAATGGGCAGTTGTCTTTTTGCTTTAAGGTAGCAGATTTGGATGCATTTAACAATCCATCTGGCTATACCTTGTTTTGATATTGGGTTACCTGCATGAGGTTTTTGGAATGCAATAAATAGCTGTTTAGTCTTTCTGATGTTCTTTGTTCTGTCAATGTAGTACATTAATGCTCTTTTGACATCTAATGTATGTAGTGCTCTTTCAGCCACAGAATCTGGCTGTGGGAAAAAAACTGGTAGTTCTACCGTTTGATTTAGATGGAACGGTGAAATAACTTTTGGTAAAAATTTTGGATTAGGTCGTAGGACGACCTTATTTTTATGTATTTGTATAAAAGGTTCCTGTGTTGTGAACGCTTGAATTTCACTTACTCTTCTCAGAGATGTAATGGCGATGAGAAAGGCAACTTTCCAGGTTAGGAATTGTATTCCGCAAGAGTGCTTGGGTTCGAAAGGTGGGCCCATGAGTCTTGTTAGGACCACGTTTAGGTTCCATGAAGGAACAGGTGGTGTTCTTGGTGGTATAATTCTTTTAAGACCTTCTATGAATGCTTTGATGACTGGTATCCTATACAAGGAAGTTGAATAGGTAGTCTGCAGGTATGCAGATATTGCTGCAAGGTGTATTTTAAAAGAAGAGAAGGCTAGCTTTGCTTTTTGTAAATGGAGCAAGTAATTTACTATATGTTTTGGAGTTGCGTCTAGTGGTTGTATCTGATTATGATGGCAGTAACAAACAAATCTTTTCCACTTACTTGCGTAGCAGTGTCTAGTGGATGGCCTTCTGGCCTGCTTTATGACCTCCATACACTCTTGGCTAAGTTGTAAGTGTCCGAATTCTAGGATTTCAGGAGCCAGATTGCTAGATTCAGCGATGCTGGATCTGGGTGTCTGATCTGTTGGTTGTGTTGCGTTAACAGATCTGGTTTGTTCGGCAGTTTGATGTGGGGTACTACAGAAAGATCTAGCAGTGTTGTGTACCAGGGTTGTCTTGCCCACGTTGGTGCTATTAAAATGAGTTTGAGTTTGTTTTGACTCAATTTGTTTACTAGATAAGGGAGGAGAGGGAGAGGAGGAAAAGCGTAAGCAAATATTCCTGACCAGTTCATCCATAGGGCATTGCCTTGGGATTGCTTGTGTGGGTATCTGGACGCGAAGTTTTGGCATTTTGCGTTCTCTTTTGTTGCAAATAAGTCTATTTGAGGTGTTCCCCAGAGTGTGAAGTAGGTGTTCAGAATTTGTGGGTGGATTTCCCATTCGTGGACTTGCTGGTGATCTCGAGAGAGATTGTCTGCCAGTTGATTCTGGATCCCTGGAATAAACTGTGCTATGAGGCGAATTTGATGGTGGATTGCCCACTTCCATATGTTTTGAGCTAATAAGCTTAACTGCGTTGAATGTGTTCCTCCTTGTTTGTTTAGATAATACATCGTTGTCATGTTGTCTGTTTTGACAAGGATGCATTTGTGGGTTATGATTGGTTGGAAAGCTTTTAGTGCTTGAAAAACTGCTAATAATTCTAGATGATTTATATGCAGTTTTGTTTGATGTATGTTCCATTGTCCTCTTATGTTGATTGAGATGTGCTCCCCACCCTGTCATGGAAGCATCTGTTGTTATTACGTACTGTGGCACTGGGTCTTGGAAAGGCCGCCCTTTGTTTAAATTTATACTGTTCCACCATAGAAGCGAGAGGTAAGTTTGGCGGTCTATTAACACCAGATCTAGAAGGTGACCCTGTGCTTGAGACCACTGTGAGGCTAGGCACTGTTGTAAGGGCCTCATGTGCAGTCTTGCGTTTGGGACAATGGCTATGCATGAGGACATCATGCCTAGGAGCTGTAGTATTGTTCTTGCTTGTATTGTTTGATTTGGAGACATGTGTTGAATGACTCTGTTGAAATTGTGAATTCTTTGTGGAGTTGGCGTTGCTACTCCTTTTGTCGTGTCTATTATGGCTCCTAGATATTGCTGTACTTTGCTTGGCTGAATGTTGGATTTTGCAAAGTTGACGGTGAACCCTAGTTTGTAGAGGGTTTGTATGACTTGATTTGTGTGGTTTGAGCATTGTGTGAGCGAACTGGTTTTGATTAGCCAGTCGTCTAGATACGGGAATACATGTATTTGCTGCCTTCTGATGTGTGCAGCGACTACTGCTAGGCATTTTGTGAATACCCTTGGAGCGGTTGTTAAACCGAAAGGCAATACTTTGAATTGGTAATGTATTCCTTTGAATACAAACCTTAGATATTTTCTGTGTGATTGATGTATTGGTATATGGAAATATGCGTCTTTGAGGTCTAGGGTTGTCATGTAGTTGTGTTTTTTGAGCAATGGTAACACTTCTTGTAGTGTGACCATGTGAAAGTGGTCTGATTTGATGAATGTGTTTACTACTCTGAGGTCTAGAATTGGTCTCAGTGTTTTGTCCTTTTTTGGTATCAAGAAGTACAGTGAATAAACTCCTGTGTTTATTTGTGTGCTTGGTACTAATTCTATTGCATTTTTTTGCAGTAGTGCTTGAACTTCTATCTCTAGAAGCTGTGAATGGTGTTTTGATAAATTTTGTGATTTTGGTGGTATGTCTGGAGGGAATTGCAGGAATTCTATGCAATAACCATGTTGGATAATTGCTAGGACCCATGTGTCTGTAGTTATTTCCTCCCATGCTTCGTAATATTGACCTATCCTTCCCCCCACTGGTGTTGTGTGGGGGGGGGTGAGTGACGTGTGAGTCACTGCTTGTTGGTAGTGGTTTTGGGGCTTTGAAATCTTCCTCTATTCCTAGGGAATTGCCCTCCTCTATACTGGCCCCGAAAGCCTCCCTTGTACTGTCCCTGGTAGGTGGACGGTGCGGACTGTGAGGTACTGGCTTGTGTGGCCTGACCCCGAAACCCTCCTCTAAAAGGTGTTTTGCGGAAGGTGGTATAAGATCCTCTGCTCTGCGGGGAGTAGAGTGCGCCCATGGCCTTGGCAGTGTCAGTGTCCTTTTTGAGCTTTTCTATGGCTGTGTCGACCTCCGGACCGAACGAACGAGTTACTTACCTTCGGTAACGACTTTTCTGGTGGATACATTAGCTACCTGTGGATTCCTCACCTGATGAATACTCCCATGGCGCCAGCATTTGACGGAAATCTTCTTACTAGTCTCTGCACGTCGACGAGGACGTCACTCTAGCCCACGCGACGCCGTCTGACGTCATACAGGCAATAAGAAGTCCTCGCCGACGTGCCGATGACAGTACCAACATTTTTTACGTGCATGAGAATAATAATAATAACCCAATGCAATGAAAGAGCAAAGCAACATCTCTTAATATTGTAAATCACACAACATTGCAATAAAATAGCTGTAGATTTAATATAACCTTTTTTTTTTTTTTTTTTTTTTTAAACAAATAAATATATTTATACATACGAATCATGTATATACCCAATATATATATAGATTTATATATAAATATACACATATATACAAATATCATACATGCACAATGTATTGCAACTTTGAAGACCAAAAGGAGCACACTCAAGGATTGCTTGGAGAGACCAAAAAGGTAAGGGGGAGGCGGGTGGGACCGTGAGGAATCCACAGGTAGCTAATGTATCCACCAGAACGACTTCTTATGATGTTTCTCCTTCTTCTTTGACTTTGCCATGAATAACTTGGCCTCGCGCTCTTTGAGGGCCTTCGGATTCATGTGTTGACATGAATCGCAAGTCGAGACGTCGTGGTCGGAGCTCAAACACCATAGACAGTCGGAGTGAGGATCTGTAACTGACATCTTGCCCCCACACTCTCGACAGGGCTTGAAACCCGACTTCCTCTGAGACATTGTTACCGCAGAGAAGACTACGCAGCAGACAATACACTGTAACCACGAAGGTAACAGTAACTCCCTCGAAGATAACCGTTTCGAATGCACGGAAAAAAGGGAACTGTCATCGGCACGTCGGCGAGGACTTCTTATTGCCTGTATGACGTCAGACGGCGTCGCGTGGGCTAGAGTGACGTCCTCGTCGACGTGCAGAGACTAGTAAGAAGATTTCCGTCAAATGCTGGAGCCATGGGAGTATTCATCAGGTGAGGAATCCACAGGTAGTTGTATCCATCAGAAAGAAGTTTTTCGTTTACTGGCATGTTAAGTACTGCCTGCTGAATTTCTGGCTTGAATCCAGACGTTCTGAGCCATGCGTGCCTACGGATGGTAACCGACGTATTAATGGTCCTTGCGGCTGTGTCTGCTGCATCCATAGAGGAGCGTATTTGATTGTTGGAAATGTTTTGACCCTCTTCAACAACCTGTTTTGCTCTTTTTTGTAGATCTTTTGGGAGATGTTCAATGAGATGCTGCATCTCATCCCAGTGGGCTCTGTCGTATCGCGCTAGCAGCGCTTGTGAGTTTGCGATGCGCTACTGGTTTGCTGCCTGGACAGCGACCCTCTTCCCGGCTGCATCGAACTTTCTACTTTCTTTATCTGGGGGAGGTGCATCCCCAGAAGTGTGTGAATTTGCCCGTTTTCTGGCAGCCCCTACCACCACAGAATCTGGTGGCAGCTGAGAGGTGATGAATACAGGGTCCGTAGGAGGCGCCTTATACTTTTTGTCCACTCTAGGCGTTACTGCCCTACTTTTAACTGGCTCCTTGAAGATCTCCTTTGCATGGCGTAGCATGCCTGGGAGCATAGGCAGGCTTTGGTAGGAGCTGTGGGTGGAGGAGAGGGTGTTAAATAAAAAGTCATCCTCTACTTGTTCAGAGTGTAGTTCCACATTATGGAACTGAGCTGCTCTAGCCACCACTTGTGAATAGGCTGTGCTGTCCTCAGGTGGTGATGGCCTAGTTGGGTATGTGTCTGGGCTGTTATCAGACACTGGTGCATCGTACAAGTCCCACGCGTCTTGATCTTGGTCGTCGTGGCTCATGGCGGTGTGAGCTGGCGAATGTGACGGGGTGTAAGTTGGCGAAGCCGGAGTTACAGGTGGAGGCGAGGGAGGAGGTGTTACCGTCTTTGCTGTTTGTTGCTGAGGAGCCTCTCGTGCTACAAACTGAAGTGTTCTCTTTCTTTTGACAGGTGGAAGGTACTGATCTTCCCTGTCCCCTGCTGAATAAAGATACGCTTTTGCGTGTGATCCACTTCAGTGGATTGCAGTTCCTGTTCGAATCTGTGTCTTTTCATTTGTGAAGACATAGAAAGTTCTTCAGTATAGGAGCCTGAAACTGGGTCTGTTGGTGCTTTTTTCGGCTCCGAAAACCCTGTTGTTTGTTTTTTCGGCTCCGAGGTAACCTTCCTCTTCTTTTGTGCCGAAAAATCTTGGCCTCTATGGTCTTCGGCGCCACTGTCTCGGCGTCGATCCGTGTCGACACCGAACTCTCGGTGTCGATGCTTCTCTTTAGCACTCTCTCGGTCCCGAGGAGGCTGCGTGCCGGTGTCTCGACCGGAGTCGGACGATCTCGACACTGAATGGGCCTTTTTCGGTGCCGATTGTTGGTCACCGTGAATTTGGGTTGAGCCATGGCCGGTTGGCAGTGGCGTCCCCTGGGCCTTTTTGCCTTTTTTAATTTCTGATCTCGACGTCTTACTCACAGTTTTTGTATTGTCGAGTTCGTCGGAGTCTGAATCCTGGATGGAAAAGGATTCCTCCTGTTCCTCTTCTGTCTCGAACTGTCGATGCTCCTTTGGCGTGGACGCCATCTGCAGTCTTCTCGCTCGACGGTCGCGCAGAGTTTTTCGGGACCGGAACGCCCGACAGGCCTCACAGGATTCTTCGCTGTGCTCGGGTGACAGGCACAGGTTACAGACCGAGTGTTGGTCCGTATAGGGATATTTGTTGTGGCATTCAGGGCAGAATCGAAACGGGGTCCGTTCCATCGGCGTTGTTCTCCACGCGGTCGGGCCGACTAGGCCCCGACGGTGTGCCGAAATCTACCCCGAAGGGCACTGAAGCGCTTCGATGTTCAATGCGTTGTCGTATGTGTTTATCTCGAACCGGATCGCAACGATACCGTCGAAAATCTTCCGTTTTCAGCTATCTTTCCGTTCCGAAACTCGGAGCGACAGGAACACGTCCGAACCCGATGGCGGAAAGAAAACAATCGAAGATGGAGTCGACGCCCATGCGCAATGAGCACAGAAGGAGGAGTCACTCGGTCCAGTGACTCGAAAACACTTCTTCGAAGAAAAACAACTTGTAACACTCCGACCCAACACCAGATGGCGAGCTATGCAGACCATGTGTATCTACAGCGACAGATGCCATCGAACACATACATATTGGTTTCAATAGGGGGTTAAAAGGTAGAGGCAAAAGAGAGAAATACTTTTGAGGTAACACAAGACCTCAGCAGTTACCTGGATCTATTTCAGAATCATTGGGGTCAACAATCTCGTCATCGGTATATGGTCGAAGGCAGCTCTGCCGGTCTCCAAAGGCATATCTTCTCCTTTTAGCAGGCAAGGTGCCATCTGGTTTAAAAAAACAGACAATTATGAAGGATTGCTAAAACCTGGCCAGATGTAATATGGTGCACATCACTTGAGGTAAACCCATAAAATGTAAGTAAACACATTCATGTTGTGTTACTGATCATCATTTAATATATTCAATTCATAAAGACATATAAAGCATTTTGCAAGATAGTCCAGCACACTGTGATTAAACAGCAACACTCTAATGAAAAATTGGAAGAAACCTGACAGTATACATGCTAACTGTTTTACAGATGCAATGATAAATCTTAAAATTTCAACTTTTACTGCATGTGAAGACAGTATATCATGCCAAACAGAGAGATGCCACAGTGTGTAGTTTGCAAAACCAGCCATACAATGACCAAAGCTTACTACACACAAAGGTAAGAACAAGAACAGAAAGAGGGACTTGTTTAAATATCCACATCCAATGTTCCAGGAACGTGCAATGGGGCACAGAAGGTAACAATAAATGGGTTAAGTTCTGGATCTCAAAATCTGCACTGCCAAACTCTGAAAGGGAGAGATACAGGGCGTACTGAACACATTTGTCTTGACTTGCTCATTCAACGCTGATTGGATGAAATGCTTTATTAACACTGCACGGAACCACACTGTGTCTGTAGGGATGGGACCTCCATGTTGAATCAGTACACCTACCCTTAGGTTTGGGGTTGCCTACCCAGAGCCAAGGGTAATAACTCCGTACAGTAAGTGTTACTCTTAGTTGTTGCACGTATATCTCAAGGACTGTTTTGCGGCCATTTAGATATAGCAGATCATATTAATGGGCACTCATTACGTTTATGAGGATAAACTGCAATCTTGGACCACCAGACAGTATGGGCTGACCATGAAAAAAACAGTCACCGGCAGAAGAAATAATTGCCTGATGGCATCACCTCTGCTAATGTGGTATTTAATAGCAACCAAGGGTGTTCTAGATTACTCAAAGACAGGGAGGAGATTAAACATAGTGATAAAATTGAGGAAAAAACATTACGTCTTCATATTACACTGCAATGTGGTCTGTGAAATTTGTGTTATTTGCTTCTGTGTAATTAGGCGAAATTTCAAAATAATTGGGGGAAATACACGTATTATCCTGAAATGCGAATCTATCATTAGTGCTATATTTTAGAGCAAAATGCATTCTTACTTCAGTTTTGCCATGAGCTAGCATTTCGCAACAAAAAATAGCACAAACAGAATTGCTACGAGCAACAGCTGATCATGTCTAGTTGTTTGGGTTGTTCCTGCACTACTTTGCCCTAACTTTCCCCAAAGTGCAGCGTAATTATTTAAGTGGTGTAATTTTGAGAATTTCAAGTAACAAGTCTAATGTGAAATTCCAGAGATTGCAGAAATTACGTCAGGGTAATTTAAATTTCCGCCAGGCCTAACTGATACTTGTGCACCGGCATCTCAGCAAGTGTCGTGCAGAAAGTGGCCTCTTAACTTGATCATTTGCTTCATCTGTACATCTGAATGCCTAGGATAGGTGAATACATCAATCGGCCAAAACAGTAGATAACGTTACCAGAGGTCTCAGCGTCCACTCCAGTGTCATCAGCTACTTTAAGAAATATCTGAAAGTGAAGGAAGAATTTCCATGAGAACATGTGCATTAACTAGAATGTAGTACAACCCATGCCTCCTGTCTATACCGTGAAACACTTTCACCCTTCTCCCTCATATGTTTATCCCCTGCCACACTCAGGTGACTGTACAGAATGTTGTCTCAAGTTGTCCTTATTTTGGAAGTGGTAAACCCTCGGAGGTAAGGGTGTGTGCCCATGCACGTATGTCTGACCTTGCATGTATATGAAGATTTGTTTTTACAGAAGTGGCATGACAACATGACAACAAAGCAATGACCAACAGAAAAAGTAGAACAGCGAGACTGTTGGATATACTGCGGAGCAATGAATGGGTCTTAAGAGACTATAATGTGGAATGGCCCTTGAAATGATAATGATTTATCCATTTGTTTCTTTGTACCTAGGTCAAGGGCAATACATTTGGGGGAGTAACGGACAGGGCTGTAAACTCCAAGAAAGGTACAGTTTATGAATAGTAAGGGATTTGGAATGGGCTAGTGTGGTACTGGATGACAGATTGTTAGTGAGAGCTTCCATGGAGCAGTGAGGAATGGGGTCAGGTAAGCAATCAGAAGAGAAACAAAATAAGTTAAAAAGCAGAGAGTTGAATCAGTGTCTTAATTAAGCCAGATGATGTAAAACAGAAATTTTCTGGTTTATTTTCTTTGTCCCTCTCTGTGTTACATAGCAAGGTTCATAATCTGCTAAGTCTTATTAGTAATGGAAAGTGTATCACATTACTTTTACATTAAACCTACAAATGCATTGCTTTGTAAAAGTAAATTAACCATGCACTTTCATGCCAAAGGCTCTACACTGCCATGCCTCTTTCGCGGCCCTCCTACCTCTTCCAGTGTTGTATCAGAAACGCCATAGCCCGAGATGCCCAAGTCTGAGAGACGGTCGTCGATCTCATGGAACAGCTCCACAAACGCGCCGTCTTTGGCTGCCTCGTACGGCAGCACGTAGGTGAGCTCGTGACCAATGTCCTCCACCAGCCGCGCATTAGCCACATGCTTGTTGATTAGGTTGGAAATTGCAGAAACATCTGTAAAAGGGGAAGCAGTGCAGCACCGTATGACTGCATAAGTGCCTAACACCAGGAAATACAAGAACATTTACATAAACTTGCACAGCTATGTTCCTAAGGAGTAGAAACTGGGCCTCCAGTGCTCAGTTTATCAACCTCATACACATATAAGGCTAAAATGGTCTTGGAGTGGTTCACACTTGTTATATGTAGGCCATGGCACATGTCAGGAGTGTGCTTTTAATTTACTAAGCTACTGGGAAGCAGTCATATGGCTACTGTGCCCCACAGTCCAATAGTCCAATGCACTTCCAGTTCACATGCACTTCTACATTTCACCAAATATTAATAAAAAACGGTGTGGTATCTTCTTAAGGCACATAGTGGGTCTCTTTAGATCACCCTTAGAAGGATGAAAAGCAAAGTCAAGCGTGGTGGGATCCATAACTATGCCCAAAGGTTTTTTACTGAGCTGAGCAGCACATGGTCTACCAACTGAATATCCCACAGACTCACAAAAAGTGCATAAGGCATAAAAGCAATAGGGTGACTGCGAACTCTTACCTATGGTTAAAGTGTCACTCTCGTGGTCACTGCCTAGGCCAGCGTCAGAGCTGCTCTGGGAGACACTATCCTCCTAGTAAGTAAAAGAAACAAGAAATCCATTTCATAATAGTAAGTATCAGGACTTATATAGCCAGAGAGAGTAAAAACAAGAGGCAGTTTTGTATCTCAGATGTTCTCAATAGCTGCAAGGCCAGAAGTGTGTGACTGGTAAAGCTTCCAAGAGGTTTTGCAAATTCCACACTTGCCCGCAGTCTAACAGCTGCATCTTAACATTGTAAGTTGTACTTCCCTTTGCTGAACTAGTCTACTGGAATACCTTACCTTGACATAGGGTTATTGCTGTGGTGGGAAAATTAAATTTGCTGCTTCCTAGCCCACAAACCTCTCCTCCACCCCTCAAAATCTCCTCGTTTTCCCTCATCAGCCACACTTTCCATGTATATCCTGATGTGAAGTGAATGGTGCTTCGCAAAAAATTTGCATTTTGCTACAGACGTGAAGGGTATTAAAAAAAACTATGGCACTGTTAGACCTGAAACTCAGTATGTGTACATGGCTTTTGTGAAGAACAGTGTGCTTAACTTCCAATAGTATGATAATGTTGCAGTGCATTAAGTAACAAGGAAAATGTGCTGCATTTCTATTGAATGGCAAGGAATCACACAGCAAGTATTATTTGACATAATTTCTTAGGTAAAAATAGTGATAATAATGAGTCTAGATGTACAAGATCACTCTACAAAAGCTGCTGCTAACAGGGTACACAGGCAATTTGTTCTGTCAACAGCCTTCTGAGGAGCTTCAGTGGCTGTTTTTTTAACTCATGATCAACAGCTGCTGACAGCAAGCTTGCTGTCATGAGGCAGGAAGGATAAGCGAAGAAGAGTAGGGCATGTATACGTACCTTCTTCAGGAAGGATACAGTGCTGCTGCTGTCCCTGCAGGAGCTCAGCGACGAGTCCACGTCCTTCTTCACAAGGGTGAGATAATAGCCTGTGCCCAGCTGGTTCTTTAAGAAGAGCGAAGAACCCACGCAGCACAGCTTGCCATGCGAGATGATAGCAATGCGATCCCCTAGAATATCCGCTTCATCCATGTGATGGGTCGAGAGAATAATGGTGCGACCTGCATGCGGAGTGACAAAAGGTAAGAGAATGAAGTGTTAGCGGTATGCATCTATGTGGTACACCCCTTCACTTACTCACCCAGTACATGTGTACGTAGACCAGCAGCTCATTCATACACTTGCTTTTTAGGTATGGAATACAGACCGCTCGAGCTGTCTTGTCAGCCTCATTTCTCCAACAAAACATAAAGCACATGCATAGAAATGTGTACTCATAGGGGGGGGTTTCAGTCAGTCCTCTACATTCATTGGTCTGTTCAGATGTCTTTCACAATTTGCTTCCACCCAGCCCACACGACGGCGTAAGGCAATGGGTCAGCCCACTTCAGCTACTGGCTCTCTTCACAGTGAATGACAGAAATTTGCACAAACACGTGTGCACATCTGTCGAAAGTGAAGTACAATCCAGTGACAGGTCGGATAGGGCAATCTTGGCTGCTTTTAATTCTCCTTAAATTTCATGTTTTCTATTTATTTTTTCCAATTGACCGTTTTTACACATATATGCAAGCTACTTGCAGATGGAGGCCTTTTTACTTTTTATTATTTTTACACTTTTAATGTTTATTGTATTTGTTTGGAAATAACATTAATGAGGAAAAAGGCTGGGCTTGTCAACAAGGCTAGACCACCTGGCTTTGTCAATGCGTCCATACAATGGATATCACATAACAAATGAAAGAAACACAGACTAACAGTAATGTGGGTTAAAGCTGTTCCCAGCAGGACATACATTCCCAACCAACACTGACTTTATGGTGACAAGTTTGGATTTTCCTCCTTCTTCATCCAAAGATACATATTTGTTTAATTTATGATTGCTGGATTCTTTGCTGAGCAATCAACAAACAACTAGTGCAGAGCACAAACCAGGAGGGGCGAGGATGCTCCAAATTCGAAGGCCTTGCCACTACATCATGCAGAGAAATGCAAAAGGTTCCGGTCCTCTTTCCAAATGGTCACAATCTTGTAGGCCCTCAACTGAGCTGAGCACTAGAGAAACACTGTCCCTTGACTCCACACCCAGTGTAGATACTCATACTGCAAACTACCCAAATATGGGATCGCGTCTAAGTGACGGGCAGTCCTCAACATAGCAGGTGACCTGGATGGTATCACCCCTTTCTTTATTGCAACAATCAATTCTGTCTCCAGTTACAGCCTCTAAGGGCAAAGGATGTTTTTTCTTTCTTGCTACCTCAGAGAGGAAAACTATTCACAATTGTGCAAAGATAGTGAGTGTGTGGCGCAGAAATGTCAGTTCATCAAATCACATACATACATTCAAAAGTGCCTTAAAGCCAATAAATGTCCTCTGTTTTGTGAGTGTATTTCCCACAACACAAAGAAACTGAGGCAAAGCCCTACTTTTAATCTTGGTAAGGCTTGATTGAGGACTACCTTTCAATATGCGGTATCCGGTCTATCAAAGATACACCCGCCTGCATTATCTCAAAGATAAAACTCTGGAATAAATTGCACATTGGTAACATGTGAAGTGTAGTGGGCCCTCCAGGGCTAACTTAACTGCTATAAATAGTAACAATGTACTTGTTAATATAGTCTGATAATGCTAAGAGTTGTAAATAACAAATGTTACGTTTACCAAATTTTATGATAGTCAAATTACCTGTTTCTTTTAATCTTTTGACTGCCATGCCACAGGAGATGTCAGCAGGGAGTGTATATCTACAGAGCCCTTGAGAAGCACTGGCTTTGACAAATCATTTCAGTGATGCTACTGGGCCAACGTACAACCACAAGAATAATAAGGTAGAGACCATTGTCCCTAATTAGAATTTGTCAGACAGTGCACTCTGACAAAAATGTGGCAGACATCCTATCCGCCATATTACAAGCAAATTATATTCAATGCTACGTTAAATAGCACAGGTAGGGCAGGTTCCAAATTTCTGATACAGTATAATGTCCTCCAAACTCTAAATAAACTCTAAATAGTGCTCCATGTTGGTGGTGGCAGGCTAAATGATACTTGAAAGCAGCTCATGACTTAAGGAATGAGATATGGGCGATGTTCCTCAAAGAGTGGAAGCTATTTCACAAGTTTTGTCATTTTATGTATGATTTCTTAAAGGAAATATCGTAGAAAAACACTGAATTGTACAATAAACCAAGAGCTCAGGAGTGCATGTTTATCTGTTTCAACCTTGTTGCTCTGTAGCCAGCTGTTAATGCCCTCCGGCCTGACAACACCTAGAGTCTATCTGTAGAGTTTGCAATGCCTCTGAGTAACATGACATCAAATCTGACAAATATAATACTGAGTTAACACTGAAGTTAATTCCATCAATAAGTGAGGAATACACATTTCCTTAACCTATGACCAGAAAGATAGTGAAGTAGGCTGCAAGGAGAAGAGGATTACAGTCAGTAGCAAAGAAAATGCAACTGTAAGTGTCTGCATCGAAATAGTGACGTCAAGATATTTATCCAACGTGCTCTTCTTCGCAGTACACAGAAATCAGGGTCTGAAATAAACTACTCAAATGTCCGCAGATTCCTGTTGCACCCACACACAAATCTTTTAGCAACAAGTAAAGGAAATACTTTTGCCATCGCACATCAGACATCATTGGAGCACGTGGTGACGCCAATGCCGTCCTTAAAATATAAGTTTGGTAGTTGCAAATATTGCACCCATTGAATCAGAATCACACCTGGAGTATTTCAAGAAAAACAGCAAAATGAAAAAAAATTAATTCTTAAAACAACCTGTAATTTACTGGAGCGTGAGCACTGGGGACGTTAGGGTTGAGGTGAAAAAGTTCCCTTAAAACCAAAACCTGTCACTAGCGTCGTCGAAATCACGCCATACTGTACATCAATGGGACAGTCATGCAACCTCACAATCTGTGCCCCAAGTTTCACTCTTGAAATGTATTTCCTCTCCCCGGGTCTGCCACTCATGTCCCTGAGGCACTGTTTGGTGGTCTTGTTCAGCCATGAACGTACCTTGCCGAAATTTCAACAGCAGGTCCCATATCCCTCTGCGAGAGTAAGGATCGACGCCTGCAGTCGGCTCATCTAAAATGACAACCTTTGAGTCGCCCACGAAGGCCAAAGCCACAGAGAGCTTTCTCTGCATGCCACCTGTGAAAACAAAATGCATGTTGAAAAAGCTAGTCTCTTGGTGACCACGCCTGCAAGTTCTTGTATAGCACAGCAGAGCCCCGTAGGAAAGAACCACTGCATTCGAACATGCACTGGTCTTCCTCATACGTGCAATCTCTATGACAGTCTACTGAGAGAGAGAGTGTGAATGAATGAGAGAGAAAAAAAGAGAGAATTAGCGCGTGTGTGTGTAAAAGTACCAAGAGACTTTACAGTTCAATCATTTTTAGTACAAAACAATTCTTCCCTTAGAAGTAGAGTATACACAGAGTATATTTTGCCATCAGATTAGAATACTTGATGTTAAATATTATACTTCTAAATAGAGGCGGAGCTGAAGTTATGAGTCTTAAAATAGTTTGAAATAATTTGAATAAAGGCAGGAG
This sequence comes from Pleurodeles waltl, assembly GCF_031143425.1. Taxonomy (NCBI): domain Eukaryota; kingdom Metazoa; phylum Chordata; class Amphibia; order Caudata; family Salamandridae; genus Pleurodeles; species Pleurodeles waltl. The sequence goes on along the minus strand of NC_090437.1, from coordinate 412,905,477 downwards.
AACTTTGCACAACATTTACAGAGCTGCCAAAATAGACTGCTTTTATACTTAGCATGGACTTTAGCCGCTACACAATATTAGAAGGTCACATATCTGATGATGACACAAAGGTACAGGACTGGCTGTGAAGGAAACCTTCTTTTGCCAAATCGAACTTATATCTGTGAGGTAAAAGCCCTTAGTGTCACCCTTTTCAATCTGGTTGCACGAGATACAGTAAAAACCTTTCTTGCTTTCGAGACGCGCTCTATACCCATTAACAATTGTTTTCTGACCAAGTAATATCGACTTTATTATATAGATGATTTAACTTCTGAAATATGAATATGGAGATTTAAGGCACTTTTCATTATAAACCAAGAAAGATTTCTACAAGGTGCCCAGCTTCGAGAGGGAACAAGAGTGGGCACAATTGAGACATTGTTTCCCTTAAGTTGCCGCAAAAATATTTGCATGTTTACTACAATAGTGATATTGAAAGTTGAAATACTGTGCAACATTAACAGAAGAAAGTGGTTCACATTTTTTTAAATGTAAATGTGCTGTTAACATCTAGTAATAGATGGTATTCGTTTTATCGACCACAGAACATGCAAAGCCTTGGTCAGTCCTGCTACTATTTGAACCCGTGGCCTGTGAGTTACAAAAAAAAGCTATCTCTTCGCCTTGAGGTGTCGAACACTCTTACCCCAGAGAAAGCAGGTATATAATGCAAATGCCTGCCAGTAGGCAACTTCTGCTTTATTGCTGACGAACTGCAGCACTGTTCGATCCAAGGCTCACTTCTGCCAATGGAGTACCTCTGCCTCCCACTATGACCCTATCTCAGGCTCTGTACAGTTCTCCACTGGTACAAAGGACTTAGCCGTACCTGAGAGTTCATTGGTTTTAGCCTTCTTTTTTTCCTTCAAGTCAACATCAATCACCATCTGCTCCATCTCGTCCTTCACCTGCTTTTCAGATGAACCCTTGAGGCGGGCATAGAACCAGATGTGCTCCTCGACCGTCAGCCTGCGAAGGAAATCACAGATCATGATAGTGACAGGACGTGACAGCAAGTCACACTGTCTAAAGATGAGCAAGGAAACAAGCCTACCACAGGAAAAGGTGAGGAAAAGAAATATCTCAGAGACAACTATCTGCTCTGGACAATAAAAGCGAACCACAAAAAAGGAACCCTGGGTACAGCAAATTAAGGCAGATAAGTTAACACTTTCAAACAAACATGGCAACACCAAAAGACTGTCCTGGAATTCAGGGCCTGTGGCAAGGCTGCTATCGATATGGATACAAGTGTTGAGAAAGGTGACTTGCTTTATCTGGACACTTTGGTGCTAATATATTAACATATTTACTATGCTTTACTATTCTCCAGACAGCTTTGACAATCGTGTATGGCCTTTTAACTCTCACCCCACTGTTAGTGTTAAAGCATCTAACAGCGCTCCAGAACAGGGCTTTGGTACAAGATTAAAGAACTGCTTCATCAGAGCTTCACACCAAAACTCTTGCCCATCATGGTCTGCACCACACACAAGATGAAAGATTTTTAAAAAGTAAAGCCCTGAGGTAAGAAGACAGTCAGTGCTGCATTCTACATTTAAGAGATTGCCATTCATTACACCAATTCTCTATTTTGTCCTTACATGACAAAGCTCCTACAGGTAGGACAAGCCTGTGGTACCTTATAATGTCACAGCATGTGACATTATATCAACTTTCATGTGATTTCACGAGAAGTGCAGCAGAGTGCCTTTGATGTCAGCGAACTATATGAAATGCATAAATACAAATGGTACAAAAATTGAATGGGGCAGACTGTGTTTCATTTTTCATATTTAAATGATGAGATGTAATTGTCTGCAACATTGCATTACTTCTTTCTTTATACTGGCGGTGCATGGAATGTCTGCAGTAGATAGGGTATGCCCAATAAGGATGTAAGGAAAGATCATCGATGAAGCAAGCCTACTAAAGTCAGGTGCACAGCCTTTACATTTGAGCCAGCTAAATGCTTTAGTATCTTCTGAAACCTACGCCTTCATAATGTCAGTCAATTAGGTTGGCTTCGCTTAGTTAGAAGAGCTAAGCTGCAGGTCCCCTCTGTTGAGGCCTTGCTCCGCAGTCACAGCAGCAGGCCAGTGAGTAACGGCAGAGCGCAGAGAGCTCGCTGAGCACACATAGTCCAGACCACATCAATGTTAAAGTTAAAGCCTACCAGGGTTCAGTGTAAGGTGCCCACAGACATCTACCATTCCTCAGCTGAGGGAGCGGTGTCACTAAGAAGCAGCTATGGTTCCAATGTTAGACACCACTTCACCAGACAAATCCCACAATACTCACATGTCAAAAAGGACGTTATGCTGGGGACAGACCCCCAGATGCCGGCGTATGGAGCTGATCTCAGAGCGTATATCTTTACCCAGGATGTACGCAGTGCCCATGGTTGGGGGAAACAAGCCTGTTAAGATGGACCTGTAAAGAAACACACACAAATGTTGTAGAAAACACGCAAAACGGTAAAACAATGACGTTCACTAAAAAAAAAAAAAAACTATAGACATATAAACGAATAAATGACTGGATTGCAGAATTGGCTAAACAAAAAACTGCAGTCCACTTCCTGGGGAAAAAAATCGATAATTTACATTCAGAAATCACTTTTTGGTCTCGAACACTGACAGTGCTCCAAGCAGGGACAGAAGAGATAACCAAGCCTTTAATGTTGTGATGTTTATAGGGCCTATTCCTGGTTGGCGTGTGCCTTGTCTTAGCTGTGTACAGTTACTTGGCTGATACAACAGATGCGCTGATGCAAGACTTTAATCTATTTGCATAAGAAAAGCCAGCATCATCAGCTGCCCTGCCGACATTTAAATCAGGTTCCAAAATGGTCATGCTGACATTTGGCTCTAATGAATATAAAAATAAACAGCACAGAAAAAAAGCACAAACTACTGGCACCGGAAGACCCAGGGCTGTAAAAAATGAAAAAGATACTGACTTTGCCAAGGTGGCGGCAAAGACGTCACGAAGATATTAACCAAAAGTATACCTTTTTAGAAGGTATCATCTGTGCTTGGCAAAATGTTTGCAGGATTGAGAGCAAGAGGTCTAGGCCTCGCCAAAAAAGTTTAGGAGCTCCAACTAATAAGGCTTGCCAGCGATTTGAAGAGCCAACAGGTTCTCTCTTGCTGATGTACTGTGTTCCCAGGAACTCTCAGAATTGTTATTTTTAGGTACCCTTGTAACAATTACATTTCTTCTGAATCACGTTATGCTGTCAGTTCTATTGGACTTATACGCCGGTAATGTGAGGGACTTTAAATCGGCTAACTAAATGTGTGCAAAGACCAGTGCTTAATTTGTAAATAAAAAAGTGCCAGTGCCAAAGCCCTCCTCTTAAACACGTGGCTGCTGCAATTAAATGTGCGAACACAGAATACTGAGGGAGCGTAATACTGAAGCCATCTTGGGCCTCATTAATACATTTACGGCCACTCCCTGTCCATTCAGCTCACTCTTGCAGCTTTCTGCTTTCTTGCTTTGTGACCCTTTTTCGTTTTTCTCTTCCTCCTCTTTCCCATATGTGTCTTTTGCTTGCAGTAAATGCGTGAGGCAGAAAAATAAGTGGCGGCCCTCAAAAATAAGTGCCGCTGCTCTGCACCAGAAACAACAACCACAAATTAAGCACTTGCAAAGACCAACTAAAACTAAAAGTGAGGGGGAGAATTCCATTTTGTACTTACATAGTAGTGGTCTTGCCAGCACCATTGTGTCCCAAGAATGAGGTGATCTGGCCTTCGTAGAAGCTAAGAGTGAGTCCATCGATTGCTAATTTCTTGCCGTCGCGGTACACCTTCACCAGATTCTGAATGGATACCCCCAACGTGAGGTGGCTGGGCTCCTGCTCCATGCACACTAAGGGGAAATGGATGCAAAGTGTAAAGAATAACTTTTGTCACCAAGGGTGGTCTAATGGACTTACTAATTTATTTACAGCAAACGTAATCCTTTTGTCGTTCCTACTGAGTTTCAGATGATAGGATGGTGAATCATCCACAGGGACAGGCAGATAAAGTATCACCACAGATTGTGTCATTCAACAACACCCTCCTAGTGCAATCTAACACTTTATTAATAATTCCATCTCTCGTCTGCATTTTTAAAAATGGCAATGTAAGACGGACACTGACCAATCTGAGAAGAACGTTACTCTGGAAATGCATCTCTTCAAACCCACCACCAGTGCAGACTTTAATACGCATACTAAATGCAACTAAACCATCTATTCTGCAAAACCTCTAAACGGTCTCCCACTCTGACTTCTCTCTCTATTAGATATGAAAGCAGCTTAGCCAATCATGGCTATTCTAGTGTCCCGCTCCTTGCTTCCCTTTACATTAGTTGTCTTTCGTGATGCGCTGCACTTCTATGGCCTGCAAGTGTGGGTACCAGTGACCATCCACATCTGATCCTTTCACCATGAAGCTATAGCCGTACTCTGTTGGCTGGCAACAAAGGTAGCTCAGCATCTAAACCCATCCCAGTACAGCAAAGCATCAACACAGAGCACAACAAGCCATATAGCACAACATACAGTAGCATAAAATGAAAAGTCAGATCCATACTCACTCTCAGAAGCTTCTTTCTGGTCTGACTGTTTGTGTCTAATCTCCTGGGATTTCTCACCACACCAGTACGACTTTGTGAAAGGGAAGTACCATGGGCGGGGAATTCCATACTGGCCTGAGAACAAAACAGAGAAACACTTAAAAGGCAACAGATCATCGTGGTTGGCTGCACTTTTCGAAACTGAAATAAAAAGTATGGACATTCTTTCACCCTGGAAATAAATCCGTCAAAACTATGGACTGCCAACCACAATTCACCAAGCTGCAGGATATGAGGAAAGATTCTGCTCTCTCCTAATACTACATTCAAAATACTAGTTGAGTCTCAGCCACTGCTATATGCTTGTGATTTAATATGGTGATCAAAGTGCACAACAGAGCTTGTGCTTGCCAATAAGGCTGACATTGTGCTTATTTTCTGGGAACACAGCACATTTTCCCATTTGAAATCAGAAAGTGGAGGGAAGAAGAATTTTAAGAGGGCCACATATGACTAACACCCATGTGATGACCACTTCTTGGTTCCCAAGTCAGAGGTGTGCCTCATAATGAGAAACGTTTTGGAGTGTGGGAGTTCCACCTCGAAGGATCTCTCTGCACATTTTTATAACGAGGTCCCAGTGAATGAAAGAGTCAGGAGTCATAGGGAGAAATCTTATCACTGACAGGAGTCAAACCTTTAGTTCAAGGACTTGCAATCTGGGTCATATTGGACTATCCAACCGTATCCAACTGTTTCTAAAATGCCCTTTGAAAGTGCTAACATATCTTTTTGCGTCAAGCACAACGCCCCTGATGCAAAACATTTTGTTTCTGGCTAATCTGTGAGGCAATCTGGCCCTGGTTTTGGAAGTATATGTTGCAATGTCAGCCACGTGTTCCCTTTGGGATAAAATGCTCACCTGGGAAGACTGCTTCGATGTACCAGGTCATAACACCATACAGGAAGGTGTCGAACAGCATCATGACGGCAGAGGTGGTGAGGTTGTAGCCATCCTCTTCCAAGGGACTCTCTAGAAGGTTGTCCCACTGCACACCAACACCCTGCTCCTCAAAGACAGCAAAATACTCGCAGCCAAAGCCAAAGGCTACAGGGGAGAGCAGACTCTGCAAGAAGAGGAATGCAAACCAGCATGTTACAGTCACTCTCTGAGCAGGAGAGGGGGCTGGGGGTCACTATTCTGAACTAATCTGGCAGTGGAAGGATTTGCACCATAGTCTGAACTTAAACTTCAGACGAAGGGCCTCATTTACAGATTGACAGATGAATTAATCTGTAAAAATCCATCCCGTCCACAGAATTATAAGTATCAAAGACTATAATGCACTTATAGTACATACAGCGAGAGGGCATCGGCTGCATCTGTGATGGAGTTTCCAGTCCATCAATCTGTAAATAAGTCCATGAATAACAAATGAAGAGGAGACGTGAGGTACTAAAATGACTGCCTGGGTACACTGTCAAAACTGCCAAAGAATGCACGGATTACTGAGTGGTGGATTAACTCTGTTTCAGAAGATGTTTACTAGCTTCTATCAAATAGCTTGAATATTTTTTTTAAAAAGTGTATAAAAATGTTCCTCTTCATCAACCTTGTAACATATTTATAATATACGGTAGGGGGGACTTTAGCATATTTTTGCCCTTCAATACCTCGTCAGAAGTAGAGAGCGATAAATAAACACAAATATACCAAAATGATATTTTGAACGCCTTAACCTTGGGATTTGCAGTAGTATAGTTCATGTAAAAATATTATTGTGTTTTCACAACGCACAAATTGTAACTAGGTTTCAATAAGGAGGATTTGCATAAATTATAATGCTGATCGCCAGTACGCTGAGATATATCATAGGCTCTGGACCGCTGTCTTACTGTGTGAGTTCTTCACTATTGTACAACCTATTTGTAGAATTTTAATTGTGTCAACCAGCAAACAGGTCAACTTACCGCAAATATTTTGAGCGGGAAACCTATGTAGTCCTGCCAAGCCACACACAGCACGTAGGGGAGGTAAAGCGTGAAGTATATGATCCCACCACAGGCTGCCGCCAAGTTCGCCCGTGAAAACAGTGTGCTGATTAGGAAACACTGCAGTATGGTGACCACACCAAACACAGCCAAGAACAGAAAGACCACGGCAGGGTTGCTGTAGGGGAGCAGGTTTCCCATCTGAAGAAAAGGAGACAAATGTAATCTCAGCCTTTCATGTTGCCAATATTTATGTCATGCCATGTGTGTAGAGTCGTCTACAAAGCTATGTCCCTAGCATGGCTGGTGGGGATGTAACAGCTAAGTTCTTCATTTAGTGACACTGCCCGAAGAAAGCTGTTCATGCAGGAATTGCAATGTTAAAAGTGCACCTCAGCCTGCAAGCAGCTGCATTTGGAAAGAGCTGCAACCAAGCTGTATGCCATCTCTGGAAGCCAATGCTCTCCAAATCATACGTGTCCACATAACAAAGGGAAACGTGGAGGGCTGCGCCAGAGGTGAGAGAGAGAGAAAGGATACAGGAAATGGAAATGGAAAGAACAGAGACAGAAACACATCCATAAGCAACTCACAAGGACAGACACCGTTGTTGTACATAGTTCTTTATGATGAAAACATCACTTCTTTCAAGAATGGATTACACTAAAGATGCCTAGGCTGGTAAAATGTGAGCTAAGGATGGTGTGATTGACGCAGTGGTTTCAGGATAACAGCAGTGCTGGGCCTTTGTTATGACTGGACTTTCAAAGTCTGGTGCCATTTCTGCACAGCAATGCTGCCAACAAACAAGAAGGCATTGTGCTGGGCTCTTTCTAGCTCTGGCAGTATTTGTGTCGACTAGCAAATAGATGAGACCTGCATTAAAAAGTGTTTCCTGGGACCAGATTCGAGATTTAAAAAGGTAAATAAGGCAGCATCTTTGCAATCTACAGATTAACTAACCTGACAGTCTTAGATTACACACCAAATTTTAAAAAGTGAATTTATCACTGTTTCTAAGCCAAGAAGAAAGTCATGTACTAAGGACTCTTAAAATGTATGCATGGGGGCACTATTGCTGTAATCTCAAATCAACAGCATCAGACACTGTGGTTAAAAGTGTTACATTGTGTTGTACACTATGTCCATTCTGAACATATATTGTAAATTTACTAATTTAATACGATTAACTGACTGACGCCCCAGGGTTTGGTTCACAAAAAAGGTATTTCATGCATGGACCTGTTCATAAGACATGAACATACTTGGCAAAATTGCCCTTGTGTACAATCCTGGACAGAAGGTGTTGCAAGGTGACTGCTTGGATTTCCCCAACCCCTGCTTCCCTTTGGGCGTCGTGACCTGGCACGTTTACAGAAAAGCAAATCAAAATTCAAACATGGAACGAATATGGTTTCTCCTTTATTTGAGCTATTGTGCAAGGATGTATGTGATTTCTCGGGGGGGGGTGGTTAGAAATAGGGTACATTCCCTTCGATGGGACATTTAAGGCCCCTCCAAGTACATACACTGCCTCAATCATTTAGGTGGTCGACAACAGGCCTGCTGGCATTGACAGACTCCTATCCCACCACATAGTTCATACGTGGTGAAGCATAAAGCAGCAGACATGCTCTAACTTTACTTTTTACTGAGGTCAGGGCTACCTAGCATTCACGTGGTCAGCCCTCCCATCTAACTTATGCATGAAATTTACTTGGATCTGGCTCAGAGATGTCAAGTGGAAATATGTGTACAATGTATAACTGAACAGACTACAGAAGAAAAAAAACAGAGCCTGCAGGAGTGGTGAGCAAAACAACGCTTCTTGGTCATGCAAGAGTCATCAAAAGAAGTCTTACTTTTGGGAGGGGTGTTTACAAAATATGCTTAGAGATACTGCTTGGGTCAAGAAGCATGCAACATAATGTGTCTCCCTCCCAGCAACTGTACATAAAGCACAGATCTTATTTGAAAATAAGAACGCCCTAAAAAAAAAAAATAACAGTTGCTGATTCAAGAAGAGGCCAGCAACAGCAAAATTCACCTTGAGGATCAGCACGAGGAGCCCAGCGCTCATGAGGAGGGGGATGAAGCTGCTGATGAACCAGCTGAGCCAGAGGGTGGCGTTGTCCAGCCCCATAATCCTCATCGTCTCTTTCAGTCGTGCTTCCTTCTCGTACACGATCCCTTTGATGATCAGAGCCACCGAGTAGATCCAGGCCAGTGTCATAAACAGAGGCAATGAGCGGCTCATCACTCGCAGAAATCTGGAAGGCAGAACAGGTGACACGTTGGTCATGAGGTGATGAAACAGAGATGTTTCCAGACAACACAGGAGACATTAGGTCACTGTCAATGAGCTGCTGCTCATGGGTTACCTCCTCTACAAGTGCCATGGCGTCTGTTCAGGAAAAATCGGTCCTGCTACTTAACAGAAGCCATAACTGTTCTTAATGGTTAACAGTGACAACAATATTCAGAAGTAGTCTGAAAAAACAATTCTTTGGAGCAACTTATTTCTGATTTCTAAAGATGGTAATGATTCCGAGGGCATTGCAAGGGGCTGGTAGTAGATCTTCCTTCAAGTTGAGGTGAGGTTGTTTTTTAAATGTATTCTCACTTGCAGAGAGCTGTATAAAAAGCCTGCACATCTACCAGAAACATCAAGCTCCAATACCGGTGCTAGTGGCAGGGGTGGCTCCTCCATTAGGGAGGAGGAGCGCTGCCTCCCCCTGCCAGCAGCGGCAGTCGCAAAACTTTTAAAAGAAAACAATAATAAACATTTGTTTATTATTGTTTTCTTTTTAAGGGGCAGGGCCACTGGGGTGACGAGCAGTGAGGGGGAGAGAACAGCACACCTCCTCACTGCACATGTATGTTTGGCCGGTAGTCTTTGGGCCGGCCAAACACACATGCGCACTAGGCCGGGCTGGAGAGAGCCTGCACAGGCTCCCAGTCTGCCTGTGAGCACCCTGGCTGGGCGCTCCCAGCCAATCCGGATGCTGCTTTGAGCAGGGTCAGGATTGCGTGCAGGCAGCAGAGAAGAAGCGGATGGAGCGGTGCAGGTAAATATATATTTTTTTATTTTCATTTTTATTTTCATTTATGGTCTCCAATGACTCTTGACTGAATGAATAAAGATGCATTTATTCAACTTTAAAGAGTCACGCAAAGTTCCCCCTGAGACAGTTGTAGCCAGGACGTAGATCCTTTCCCTCCAACTCTCAGCGCTATCACCACCAAAGAGCGTTTCACCTATTTATGTCCAAAGCATTCCCAGAGAATAGGACGACCTGCATGAACCATCGATCAGTGAGTTCTTTCAAACAAAAAAAAGCATCCACTCTCTTGATCTATGTGGAGCTTGATAACAGGAACCCCATGAGGTCTGCGTGGACTGGAATCTTTCTAAAGCCGATAAAATTAATACCACTAAGTTGAGCAAACTGAGATGATTAAACAACCCCTTCATATGTTTACTAAGAATGATTTTTGCCTAGTTTTATGGAACCGTGGGGCCACCATCCCATGTTTCTGAGGTCTTTGTCAGGGGCTCGAGCTGTGCTGCTAATTCAAAGTACAGTCGTGGAACGCTGCCATCCATATCTCTATCTCTGAATTGTGAGGCGAGAGTCTGGGGATCAGCAGAGCAGGGTATCCACAAAACAATGTGTTCAAAAGATTTGCACATGAGTGTCAGACACCATGAAACTAAATGCTGAAGCGCTTTCCACTTTAAGCACGTGGTATTGAGCATGCATCGTTGTTAAATGAGACAAGAAAAAAAACTCGCTCTACGCATGATGCATGTCAAGCCACTGTCAAGCGTTCAACGGTCAGATAAAGAGCGAGATGAAGCTCTATTTGACAAAACTGAACCGCCATTAAGAGCCAGAAGAGAAGACTGCAGTAGTGAAGGCTAGACCAAAACTTTTAAACTGAGTAACTTAATTGTGATAATTGGCTCAGTAAGACATAACCTGTACTTGTGCTAGTTTAGCATACATAAGAGAAAAGCTACATGTTAGTCTACGTGTTGGTGCCCTAAAATGTGTTGTGGTGGTGTAGAGTCGCCCAATGTTGCCTAGGACTTGCCCTTGTTCCCAGACCCTGATCAATGACCCACAAGGATCACACATGACGTTTGACATGAACAAGCTCATATGTCTTTCAGCGTTCATGATACTCTGGCATGAATGTCAAAACTGGTGCCACTTACACGTCATCGACGTAACAGGGGTAGGGCATCTGCTGCACATACACCCCTGTCTTCTGTTCCGTACCAGTCTGCGTGCGAACAATCGCTTGTTCCAGCACGTCCTGCAAGTAAGTAAATCCTCCCCAGAAATAGCGCATGTCTTCAAAAGGGTCAGCGCGGGGTCCAGGGTCCCAGTACCTGGACAGGAGACAGACAGGAAAAGCAGATGAAAGCACTCAGTCCTCTTCCCAACCCAAGTCTCTAAGTAGTGGTTCTTAACCTTTTGACTTTTGGGGACACCCACTGAATCAATATAGGAATACAGGGAACCCCATTGACCAATTGTTGTAAGTCAGGGACCCTCAGCATAAGCATTTTTTTTTATTTGAACATCAAAACAATACACAAAATACAAAAACAAGTATGCACTAAACAAATGCTCAAATATTGAAGTGTTTTGTTAAATTCACAATCAAATTTAGTAACAGATTCCAGATTTTTCAATTGTGCTTCTTTATTTGTATTCATTTTACTAATTTTGAGGAATTCATTGTAATATTATATAATTTTGTAAAACAGATGTGGATCCTCTGAACAGGCCCCGTGGACCCCGAGGGGGCCTCGGATCACAGGTTAAGAACCACTTCATTACAGCATTACAGGCCCTCCTGAGACAGCAGCTGAGACAGGACCTACCCATCCTTAATTTTATTGGTCCTCTCCACATTGTCAATGTCCATACGGATCTTGTACTTCACGTGATGGGGCAGCTCAGTGCTATCCGAGCCCACATCTAAGAAAACAACTCCGGCCCAAAACTTCCTGTCATGTAGAAGTTCCATCGACCTGTTTATGAGAAGCCCTTCTGAGGACACTGCTTCCAGCTTGTCTAGGTTGACACACTTCAGGAAATAATAGAAGTTAAATTAGAACAACGTTTATACACGAAGTGCAAACAGGCACACAAATGCAATAAGAAGCTGGCTAACACATGGGGTTATGCGGTGCAATGCGGGTAAGGTGAGCCAGAAACCTCCTGCACTGAACGTGTCTAGATTATAAGTCTTCCTAGGGCTCACGAGTCAAAAATAGTGAGGAACTTTAGCGACGCACTTACTTTTTGACACTGGAACTGTACTTTGTTGGACTTACTTCACGCTGTCTACCCAACTCTTGAAAGCACAACGAACTTGTCCAATCAGGCATTAATCAGTGGTATAGGCACTTGCATGTGGCTTTCAACTTGGAGTTCACTGAACATGTGTTGTGCACCATATTAGTCATGTATATCATGTTAATTTATTAATATTAAAGAAAATCATGTGTTTGACATGTGATTCTTCAATGACCTCACTTCACAATGTCAAATAACTGTTTTGCAGTAGTCTCTTTATCCACAGTGTCTCCTGCTTTGCCCTAAGCCAAAAAGACCAAAACTGACCAGCAAGATCTGGAGCCAAAAACATCAGCTGTACCCTCCCAGCACCTCCACGGCTCCTGACCTCTGATGGCGGCCGCATAGCCTGTACTTCCAGAAAGGGAACGGCAGCTCCAGCACAAGCTAACAGCTTCCAAAACAAATAGTTCTTTGCTCCTCAGAGATTAAGGCACTCATTATTACAATGGCGGTAATAACCGCCTACCGCCGCGGTGACTGCCTCCAACATACCACTGTGGCGGCGACCATCCGTCCGCCAGATAATGAGCACTGCCTGACTTCTGCCACAATAAGGGTGGAAATCCGGCAGTGTTCATACTGGCAGGCGGAGGTGACCTGGCGCTGCTAACACCAGCACCGTCCCACCCCGCCAATAGAACGCCGCCAGGCGTATTTTGAGCAGAAATACAGCCTGGCGGTGTCCTCCTGGTGGGGCCCTGCTGGTAGTAGCAGTGCCCCTTCCCGTTTCTACCCGGACGACCTCCGCACCGGACAAGGTAAGTTGGGCGTCCAACCGGGGAGGGGGTGGGAGGTGATGTATGTGTGTGTGTCTGAGTGTGTGAGTGCGTGTGTGAATGTGTCTGTGTGCTGTGTTATATGCGTGTGAGTGAATGCGTGTAAGAATGGTGAAGTGAATGCGTGTCTGCATGTCAGTGTGTCTGTGTGTAAGAATGTGTGTGTTTATGTCTGGAAAAATGTGTATGTGAATGTGTGTATGCCAGTGAATGAGTGAATGCGTGTAAGCCAGTGAATGACTGAATGTGTGTATGCATGGTGCGTGTGGGTGTATGTGTGCGTGTATGCGGGGAGGGTGGGAGGGGTGCTGTGGGGGTGGGGGTGATGAGTGCGTGTGTGTGCGTTTATGGGGTGAATGCGTATATCGGAGGGAGTGGGAGGTGTCTGAATCGGGGTGGGGGTGTTTAGATCTAGGAGAGGTGGAGGGTGTCAGGTTAGCGTTGGGAGGGGTGGGGGAGCCGCCTACCGGTGACAGGGAAGGAATTTCCTGTCACCAGTAGGGCCTACCACCATGGTTTTCGTGGCGCTGCTAATGCCACGGAAACCATGGCGATAGGCCGGCTCATATTGCATTAGCAACGCCACGAAAACCATGGCGATAGGCCGGCTCATATTGCCGCCGGCAATACTCCGTGGGCCGCTGGGTCAGAGATTGACATCTCCGGCCTGGCGGCTCATACCTGAATGAAGATGTGGCACACTCATTATGTGGCGGTATGTACAGCAAACCTGTTGGCGGTAATACCAACACACTAACCCTGGCGGTCAAATGACCGCCAGGGTTATTATGAGGGACTAAGTGTTTAAAACAAAAAAAGCAAAATTCAGAAACTGCATCAGAAAAAGGACCCAAAAATGCATTTGAGAACTGGCTTTCCTAGCAGGGCAGAAAGATAGAGAGGCTTCAGCACACACTTGCAGATGTATGCTTGGCTGCACATGCTTCAAACATGTCATTCTAAGCCACAGGAGGGAATGTTACAAATAAGGAAACTACAAAAGATCCAAAGCTGGAGATGCACACTCAGTAAACAATAATGACATAAGCACAGAGAGACAATGTAGAGGCTTGTTCCCATGAAGCACCAACTCACCTCCATGAACCGCGACACTGTCAAGATAAAACGGTCGGTCTCATTTAATGCCTCTCTCCAGGTGTACGTAGAGCCATCAGCAGGCACGATGTCTTCAGGGTCTTTTGCCAGGAACCTGGAAACATCCTCAACTTTCCAATCAGAGGAGTTGGCATAGTCATCCCAGAGGCCACTGCTGTCCTTGTTCTTCAGCAGCGTCTGTGGAGGAACATAGTAGCGGACAATAAATGGTCAAAGCGTAGTTGATAAAGTTTCACATACTGATTGCTTGACTGAGATGATAGTGGTTTTCCATCCACTAACAATATATATTTGACACCACAACAAGAAGTACTACAGAGAATCCAGCAAAGCAAGCTCAGATAAACGTTTGATATTGGGTCTTTCTTCACAAATCTGTCGATGTCCATTAAAGACCAAACAATCTAGTATCTTACCTGTAACGTTAGTTTTGTAGCGTGTGGCCATTTTGCCTTGATCTGTGCTTGGTTCCGAAAAATGTTTTAAAAAACTAAACAAGGTTTTACTTTGGATGTCTACCACTGAAGTAGTCAATATGACTCCAGATAACATCGACCTGGCTCATTTGACCCATACCGACCACCAAACTTTACAGGTCTTAAGCAGGACCACTGGAATCATGTAATTCTACAGCCACAGCATTTTCCACATAATTATGGATTCGGTGCATTTGCTATATAATATTGGTTGCATAATCTGCAGACACTAACAAAAAAATGTTCCTAGCTCCAACAGATTAAAAATTACAAAAAACATGGTGACTCATGTTCCCACACAGTGGAAGATCTTACGCAAAGGTTGCTTGGTCATCTTTGAATTGCTTGTTGTTATATTTGGATGTTAAACTGGTCGTAATAAGGTCAAATCTTTATCCAGACATAGTTAACGTGTAAACATGACAAAACAATGACATAATACTAGCACATAACGTGCTGCATAATGCTGCATAATTTGCTTTTTCTTCCACCTAATTTAACCCTTCATTGCTGCATAATTCCAGTAGCCTTGATCCTTATGAAAAAAAAGACAGACAGGGGATTTTCATTCACTTTTCGCACTTGAAAATGTATCAACCAAAAACGTTTTCTTTTGGGTTCTGGTTCCATTTTAACATATGTTGATGTCTGTGCGGAACGAAATATTATTTATAAAAAAGCCACAGCAAGAGATTCGGTACTGCTCAGTGGTGGTCCCGGGACATTGTCCACCCTGCCTACAAAGCATTTGACTCTGGATTTGCATTTTCTCTTCTGTATTAACGACCACCACAGAGGTTGAGATGAGGTCACTCCACCACAACTTCTCTACACAGGAACAACAGCCTCTGTCACTGCAGATAGTTGATGTTCGTGAATGCTTCAACTCAAGACCAAGCACGGAGTCCATTGTGTGCCAAAGAAGGAATAAAAGTATCCAATTATTTGCACTTAAAATGCTCCACGCGAGAAACGTGTTTCTTTGGCAAGTGTGTGTCAAGGGGCAGTCGTACCTTCAGCAGGAAATGTTTATTTCACCATTAAGGACCAGCTCACCTAAGAGTGGAAGATCAGTAACACTGGCCGCTTAGCTTGTGTTATGTTCTTGACATTTGCACAGGGCGCATCCTGCCTTTGATATGGCATCACAAATCTTTCTTTAGTCCGGGTACATATAATACTCTACATACTACCAGACTCACTGGTTCCACTTTACCAAACTCACATGGATTAACAAAAAAACTGTGCGAGCATGATTCACGCCTGTTTTCGCATGTTAAACAGACATATAAAATGGCCAGGAGCTGGGACACAGCTGTCCTGCAGTGCTGATCCAGCATTCATTTTTGAGGTGAGCGCTCACATACGACTCACGTTTCTCTGAAGAAGACCAGTGCAATAAAAGAGTGGCAGATCGCTGAATGAGGAAAACGGCAACGCCCAGTTCGGGTCGTGCCACGTGCGGCCGGCTCACTGCAGTTAGACTGGATGAAACAACAAAACAAAACTGTTCTTTGACACAGAACCGTAGACCATGCAAGTATCCAGCTCAAATGATGAAAAAAAAACTCTTCAGGAGCAAATTGGGAAATCCTTCTGCAGAATATGTCGGTGGCCACTAGGTGGCAGCATTGCTTAAGAAAGAATAGAGCACTCGTCTTTCTCGTCAGCGTGCTTTCTGAAGCTTCCTGTAGGAGATCGATTCATGATTTTTCTTTTCAAAATATTTTTATCCGAAATACATTTTTGGTATCCTGCATTTAAACACAGAACACCCTCCTGCCCCCTATTTTTAGTCCGTCAAACTGCTTTGGTTCGCACGTGAACCTTACCCCTCACTTTCTGCTATTTTTCATTTGAGATGCCCCTAGAGGTGATAAGTACCGCTACAAGGCCCTGTGGCGTATGTTTTTGGGAGATCCGGGGTTTCCTGTTTCTCACTTTTTGTCAGCCAGTAAGAGGCCAGAAGAGGGCTCGCTCAATCACTGTCGCCGGGAGGCAGTTTGGGCAGCATACAAACATATAGGCCCTCATTCTGACCCTGGCGGTCGGCGGAGAGACGGCGGTCGGACCGCGAACAGACCGGCGGTATTAAAAATGGCATTCTGACCGCGGCGGTCCCCGCCGCGACCGACCGCCACTTCTCCACTCCGACCGCCGCGGCGGTCATGACCGCGGGGCTGGAGTTTGCGCACTCCGGCCCGGCGGTCGTCCCAAGACCGCCAAGGGTATTATGACCCTGCCTACCGCCGCGGTTTCTTGCGGGCGGGAACCGCCGTGCGAACCATGGCGGTAAGCACTATCGGGGCCAGGGAATTCCTTCCCTGGCACTGATAGGGGTCTCCCCCACCCCCCACTACCCACCCGAGTCCTCCCCCCACACCCTCCACCCCCCTGCCACCCCCCAGAGGTGGTACGAACCCCCTCCCCACCCCCACCCCGACATGCACATACATGCACCCCGACATGCACACACCCCCAACATGCACATACACACCCCCTACACACACATACACAACGGGGACACATACCCGCACACATACATGCAGACATGCGCACCTGCCGAACAGCACACATTACCCATAGACACAGCAGCACCCCCCGCCCGCATACACGCACTCACACACCCCCTCTACACACTCACACGCACACCCCCATGCACGCCCACATCACACAACACCCCCCCACCCCCTCCCCTCACGGACGGTCAACTTACCTTGTGCGTTGGTCCTCCGGGAGGCGACGGGAGCCATGGGGAGGTGACCGCCAACAGAAGACCGCCAACAGAAGACCGCCACACAGAAATGTGGGTCGTAATTCTGTGGGCGGTGTTCTGCTGGCGTGGCGGTGGAGGTTGACCAGTCTCCACTTTCCCGCCGACCGCCAGTGTGGCTGCTGGCGGTTTTCCGGCGGAACGCTCCCAGCGGTCAGAATGCGCACAGCGGCATACCGCCGCGGTCGGCGGTCTTCACCGCGGCGGTAACTCGGCGGTCTTGCGAAAAGACCGCCAAGGTCAGAATGAGGGCCATAGATCTTTATTTGTGAGCGATGGGCCGTAGGTCCTCTGCTTGTTGCGTGAGCTTTAAATGGAGGTGGGAGGCCCTCAGCCAAGAAGATTTTGGCTGCAAGGTCCCACCTTGAGTGCGGCGTTCAGTCCTTTCATCCTGCATTAATAAATCTATTAGGGGCTGCGCCACCTTCGACTAACAGTGAGGTTTGGCCGCCTTAAGCAGACTATGGTTACACTTGCATTGCGCTTAGGGATATGTAGACATGTTATTTATCTGTAACAACAGTTTTGCACCTTGAGAATACGTTTGAGACACGTGCTATGCATGGAGTGCGCACTAAGGCCCATATTTATACTTTTTGACGCTAAACTGCGCTAACGCAGTTTAGCGTCAAAAAATTTAGCGCCGTCTAACGCCATTCTGAAGCGCCATGCGGGCGCCGTATTTATGGAATGGCGTTAGCAGGCGCTAGCAGACCGGCGCTGCCTGGTGTGCGTGGAAAAAAACCACGTAGACCAGGCAGCGCCGGCGTAGGGGGAAAATGGCGTTAGGGCGTCTTAAAATGGGGCAAGTCAGGTTGAGGCAAAAAAATCGCCTCAACCCGATTTGCGCCATTATTTTCGACACCCAGACGCCATTTAAATGACTCCTGTCTTAGTAAAGACAGGAGTCATGCCCCCTTGCCCAATGGCCATGCCCAGGGGACTTATGTCCCCTGGGCATGGTCATTGGGCATAGTGGCATGTAGGGGGGCACAAATAAGGCCCCCCTATGCCACCCAAAAAAAATTAAAAAATATAAAAAATTATACTTACCTGAACTTACCTGAATGTCCCTGGGGTGGGTCCCTCCATCCTTGGGTGTCCTCCTGGGGTGGGCAGGGGTGGCAGGGGGGGTCCCTGGGGGCAGGGGAGGGCACCTGTGGGCTCATTTTGAGCCCACAGGCCCCTTAACGCCTACCCTGACCCAGGCGTTAAATAGTGGCGCAAATGCGGGGTTTTTTGACCCGCCACCTCCCGGGCGTGATTTTTGCCCGGGAGTATAAATACGACGCATTTGCTTCGCCGTCATTTTTTTAGACGGGAACGCCTTCCTTGCATCTCATTAACGCAAGGAAGGCGTTCACGCAAAAAAATGACGCTATTTGCCCATACTTTGGCGCTAGACGCGTCTAACGCCAAAGTATAAATATGGCGTTAGTTTTGCGCCGAATTTGCGTCGAAAAAAACGACGCTAATTCGGCGCAAACGGAGTATAAATACGGGTCTAAGTGGTTCGACTCAAAACGGCATTTAAATATATGTTTTTGAGACATCAACAACAGGCTGAGTTATATAAGTTAT
Organism: Pleurodeles waltl; assembly: GCF_031143425.1. NCBI lineage: Eukaryota > Metazoa > Chordata > Amphibia > Caudata > Salamandridae > Pleurodeles > Pleurodeles waltl. The sequence goes on along the minus strand of NC_090437.1, from coordinate 412,886,771 downwards.
GACTAAGGATGACCTTAACCCAACCATTCAACACAACAAAGGCACCATCTTCAGATTCTATTTCCCGCCAGCGGGATGAGAAGCGCCGCGTGGCCGGGTCTGAACCCCCATCACAAATATATTGACACGCAGCATTCAGGGGGGCAGAAATGAACACCATCGAGACGGCTGGACGATGCCAGAGATCAGGTCCGACACGCCTGCCACAAGTGGCTGCTTTTTCCGTGCACTTTGGACATATATAGGCCCGTATTTATACTTTTTTTAGCGCCGCATTTGCGCCGCTTTTTGACGCAAAACGGAGCAAACCTACAAAATACAATGGTATTTTGCAAGTTTGCGCCGTTTTTGCGTCAAACAACGACGCAAATGCGGCGCAAAAAAAGTATAAATACGGGCCATAGTGACTAAGGACAGTTTGATAAGGATTGTTATGGAGGCGACAGACGAAGTGGTACAAGTCAGGAAACTTACCCGTCTCTGACTCTACAATGAACGTGGTTCGAACTGTGGGAGGAAGACCTGCGCTCTGAGTGATGCAGATCGGACCATTCATTGGAGACACTAAAATATCTGTGTCCAGAACACAGGCCTCTGGATTACACACAATGAATGCACTGATTCAAAGTATTTCAATTCATATTTGAGTGGCTTATGATACATTCTTATTTTTCAACAGTAGATATCCACATAAGGGAAGCTCAAGAGGGCATATAAGGGCAGAGATGGCACAGAACACAGGAACAGCATTTAAAAATGTATTTAGCATTTTCCATTTTGTGGTAGACAAATAAGGAAAAATACACCTACTGTTGACTGCAGCAGAAAGACAACCTCTCTCTTTCACAACCCTAAAGCTTCTGCACCCTGAAGCTTTTTAGTAAGGGAATATACAGGTGTGAAAGGTGGAGGGATAAAAAACAGAGACAACAAAGAAAAGGATGTCGGGAGGGATGTGGTGTTAATGCAAGATGGCGAGGCTGAGGAACCTACAACAAACCGAACTGGTACATGGCAGGAAAAGTGAGTGCCTCACGGAGTAAATGACTCATTTTTCCACCCTGATTTCCAAGTATGTTAAAACAAAAGAAATGTTTATTGCAACGCACCGGAAAAAGCTATAGCTACGACCCGTTAACATTAACTGAGTAATCACACAAGTTTGTAATCATGGTAATGTGTTCTCCTCTGACTGTGGTGCTCCCCTGCCACACACACCATTGCTTAGAGCTCTGCATTTCATTTATGCACTGGAGAGCATCCCATCAGCCATGGCCGCGGCACAACGGACATCTGGTTTCCATTTGCAGAACTCTTCTCTGTAGCCTGTACTCAGCATTAGACCAAAGAGAACATTGCACAATCATACCAGCATCATATCCCCACAGCAAGGCACAGTGTGGACTCGCCTTTCTACACCGTGGGACTCAGACGCGCAGCCAGAAGCGGGACACAGAACACACATTACACCAAGGTGGAGTCTCAGAAAACATCCCGTCCTATTTCTTATGCACCAAAGAAACATTGGGCTACAGGCTGAAATTGCACGGTGAAATGTGGAAGCCTGTGAAGGCAGCAGACTTGAGGGAAATTGGAGATAGCCCCTCCAAAAGCTACCAGCCCGGCTGTGATTTCAGTAGCTTCACTCCACTAATGCAAGGTTGCCAGAATACTCTGGCATCAAGACATCACGTCATCAATCTTGGGCTTTGACATCCTTACACATTCTGGGTGGTGTGGTCTTAGTTCACTTCACTTGAACCATCTGTAAGAACACTCCTTACAGCAATGATTTAGAACATGGTGTTCTGCCAACAAGGCGAGATCGAGCAACCAGACCTTAGTGCTGCATCTTTCAGTTGCTGTTGTAAGTTGGAACATCTTACATTGCATTGTCACCAATATCATGCTTTGAAAAATGTGAGTAAATTGTGGATTTTCAAAAGCAGTCGCTTCCTCTCACCACACCCTACCCGTTTAAGACTGAAAAAGGGTAGCAACTCAGAGGAGTCACTGTGGTCACATATAATTCACTGAAATGCACGAGTCAAAAAAGATGTTAAGAACTACAGAAAAGAAGACAAAAAATGTGAATTGTACTTCTCAAAATAGAGAATGTCTATCCAGAAAAGGCAATTAGGAGATCTAATGTCTTTTTGCGAAGATTCCTTCTAGTAAACTATTAACACCGCAACAGCTGTTACAAGAAGATTCATAAACATTGTTGCTCCTTTTTCCACCTTTCGCACCCAAAGACAGAGACTCTGCATTATAACACAACAGGAAGATAAAGGCACTGAAATTGGCCTGTTTGATGTCACTGTGAAGCAAGGTACAGCTCCACTTTTGCTAGAGTGGGGGCATGGCCACTACAACGCAACAGAGGCAGGAAAATACAGTTAGAGAAACGCATCAAGTTCAATCAGAAATCACAAACAACAACACAGTGTGTACAAAATATCTTGTAATGCAGACATCCAGAAGAGGGCCATAGCGAGGCCCAGATCAACAACAGATTTTTAGAATAACTGTAGAAAAACGTTTACATATAATTGGGTATCCTGAAAACGTGGCATGGATCTAGCCTTCATGGACTTATGCTGACAACTCTAGTGGTAAAATACATTTTCTTGGGGTACTTAAAAGCATGTTAATGGCACATACTGACCCGGATCAGATCCATCTCTGGGCTGCTCTCAAAGAACTTCCACACCTTGGGTCTCATCTCTTCCCACATCCCTCCAAGGTCACGAAAAACACCCAGCACCTGGAATGTCTTGTTCACCTGGTAGTAAACGAAAGGGAGGGCGAAAAGGAAGGAGGCTGTTATACAATTTAGAAAGCAAGAGAAAACATGGATGTTCAGAGGTTTCATCTTATTTTGCAACTACAGTAGTCAAATGAACTCTGTTGTGAAAGACAAACAACTCCATATTAGAGAAAGCCACTTCATCTGCAAAGGCCCTGCAAAGTGTTCTAATCCCAAATCCTGTCCCAGGACACCGCAAATGTACCAGACACAGACATGCATGCTAACCTTTCTTTAATGGACCAGCCCAGGCTCAGGGACAAATGGGCTACTTCAAATCGCCCTGTTTAGGAAGTCCCAGCTCAGTGAATAGGCTTTCTTTGTGCGCCCTCTCTCACTGTAGAGCCAGCTGCAAGCCGTTCCTAGAAAGCGTGCAGAGTTCCTGCTACTTATAAAACATTTTGCCTACTCGATCACAGTTATTTTCTAGTCAATGGCAGGATCCTCCCTCCCTTAATGTCTGCACTTTGTTTAATGGATGTTCATAATGTTTGAATGTGGGTTCTCCAGTGCTGTGATTTTTTTTCCAGTGGTTGGCTTGTCATTTACAGAACATTTGTAGCTCCTCCGGGACACAAAGGTGGACATTATTCAGCAAAGACCACGTGTGGGTCCGATAGTTAATGGGAAGACACCGTTGTGGTTAATTTTTTGTTTGTCCAATTCGAAGTATAAAAATCAAAAGAGGGATGAAAAACGTATTGCACTTGGTAAGTGTGGTCTAGCAGTAAGGGAAAACAATTACCAGTTCTTACGTGCGCAGCTGAGATACCACATGTAAGGCCTGATGTATCAAATATTCTTCCCCATTCAATATATATGTATGTATAAAATACGTTGAAAAACAAGACACATAGTTGTCTACACTTGGGGAACTTTTTCTAAGTATTGCTAGTTGACCAGGAGAACATCTCTCCATGCCCCACACACTCAATAAGGTATTATCCAAAGGAAACGTACAAAACCCTGCTGGATAGAAATGACTGACTTAATGTGAACCACTGGTTTGAAAATAGTTGGCCTGATTTGTAGTGGCACTGTGAGCAATAACACGATGGACTGGAATATGGCCCAGAGTACTTACCAGCCATCCACCCATAATTTGTTGTTTGTCTCAGAGACTAAACTTATGTAGGATGGGCATGGCCATATATTAGTCATACTGCGGACCTGCAAGGCCCAGCAAGACAAAATTAAGTGTGAGTTTGCTTATATTCCTGTAAGAAGTGGATGTGGCCTACTGGACTGTTATTTTTAGGGTCCATGTTCATAATGGCAGAGTATACAAAAAAATGTTCTGAATGTGGCTCAGAATAATTACCAGAAGGTCAGATTAATGCAAGTAATCTAACCATCATTTGTATTGTTTTTGTCTCTAAATCAATCACTTCAACCCGGTATCGGTTCAACATCCATATTTGTTCACAGCAGCAAGATTTAGTAATTTAATGTAACATTTAGGCGGGCAGGCCTATCTGGCAAAATGAAAACTCTAGAAGCAGAGCATATCCTGGCCCTCAACAGTGACCGCTGCCCCTCTATGATGTGTTTTGAAACGTTGCTTTAAATAGGTAACGCAGGAGATGTGGGGAAGAGACCAATGAACAGACGTAAATAACTATACCGGAGAGGAGTGGATTCATATATTGCCTGGGCATGAGTGACAATCAGATCATCTCTTTGCAAAACAAGCATTCATTTCCACACTCATTCTGCATTTAGTTTTGAATTACACAGTCACGGTCCTGCGTAAAGCATTAACTCAATGACTCCAGTCGTCACATCAGCAGCTGGAGTCACATGTTGTAGAGTAGCAGACTCTTGCTTCTACATTCTCTGTGTGCAAAAAATTACTTCCCCTTAGGAAGAACGTCTAGATGCCTCAGTGGCTGCACATCTCAAGCGTCCGCCGTGGCTTACCTCAGACATGAGTTGTCTGGTGGCCGGAGTGTCAGGCGTATAGAGCACCTTTCCAATGAGCAGAGGTTTCAGAGCTGTCCAGATCATGCGGGAGAAGGGGCTGGACTCCAAATTCTTTATTAGCTCGTTGCAATAAGGTGCTACGGACAGAAAGCACAATTTTCAGGAAAGTCACATAGTGTAGCCCACAGCTTAAATGGCAAATGAACAGACAGGGTGGCTATATGTCACAAATGTAATGTTGTATATGTACAAGGGAAGGGCTTCTTTCCACCCCTGTAATGCGCATTTCTCTAGCAATGGAGATGAGACAGTATTTGACCACTGGGTTGTCTTTTTAGGGGTACATATAATTCCTGTTTTATATCCAAATAAATCAGCAGTGCTTAGGGTTCTAATAATACCTGTGTCCTCAAAATGTCACAAATGTTCCTCTGCAAAGTGAGCAACCTGGCTCCGATGGCCAACCCCCAACTTGGTTACAATGCTCTCTGCTAGAGTGAGTAAATAACTTAATAAAAATCAACCTAGATAATAAGATTTTCCCCTGCAGCTCTGAACAGCAAACATGATGTTGCAGCTGGGATAATCTGTGCGCAAGCACAGAACTGACATTCAGCAGGAAGCTGCGTAACTGGCGAGACTATATACTAAACGCCAGCATCATGCTGCAGACCGGAGTTAGCCATTTAAGTTGAAGAAGGGCGAAGAAAAGGAGCCAATGGAGCTGTGCCGAGTGAACCGTCCACCTAAAGTTCAAGCACATGTATCTAATTGAACAGTTCAACCCCACCACCCACCTTCCACACTAATCTAGACTTGGTGTCCAGGCAGAAGAGAAGACATCAACTCATCACAGATTATAAATATCCATTATAAGTCGTGCTAGCCAACAGGAAGCCAGAGGCAATGACATTTATAGCCAGGCTGCATGATTTGGCTCAAAAAAGAACATGTCGTAAGGAACAAACACCAGCTGCTATTCAGAAAGGCTCTACATCAGTGGTTCCCAACCTGTGGGCCGGGGACCCCTGGGGGTCCGCGAATCCTCCTCAGGGGGTCCGCAGCTGCTTAAAACATTTAATAATATTAGGACCCAGCTATCAGTAATGACTCCTCGGCGGTCCCCGTGTTCCAATAATGATTCAGTGGGGGTCCCCGGGCTCCAGTATTGATAAAATGGGGGTCCACAGAAGTCAAAAGGTTGGGAACCACTGCTCTACTCGATGCAAAAACTGAGTTAATGGGTAAGAACAATGTTGCTGCTGGTGAGGAGGCATTATATCAAATAGGATGCAGTTATAGTGGATATGTGGGACTGGGAAAAGGGGAGAACAAATGTCTGGAGGGCTGATTGAGTGTGGGCAGAAAGTAGAGGTATTTATGTGCAGGAGGGTGAGTATGTGAATACATCTGTGTCTAACATCCTTTCTTGCTTTGTGAATCGGTCTCTGCCACAACAGGAAGTAAGGGGTCTCCACACAGGACAATGTGCAGCAAATGTTCCACATGCCATGTGCATTATCTTTAATTCCAAGATTTAAATTAATTCCTCCACCATTATCAAAGAATACCACCTCCTCTAACGCCATCCTGCTGCCCCGGACACTTACTGGTAGAATTGTCGTAGAGCACTTGGGTATCGTCTTCTGTGCCATTGCCGGTGTTGAACAGAGCCTTATAGTTGTTGTCCTCATACCAGTTAAGGGATTTGATTTTGAGGCCCCCACCTTCAGGGTGGCCACACACAATGCGTGACACTGCTTGATATATCTCAGTCGGTGTGCTCGAAGAGTTTATGTGCGTTAGGAATTGCACCTCCTGCCTCATCTCTCCCCAGCTCTTCATGGTCATTAGCTGCAAACCACCACAGAGAAAATACATGACTGACTAAAGAAAGCAACAGGAATACAGAAAAATAAACTTTGATCTAATGGTACAGTATGATACCTGTATCGAACACAAGAATGTGGCCACCACTTGTCCAAAAGAAAAATATATGATTTTATGGGCAACTTTTATATGTGACAGCTATTAAATTAGATAAACATGTTGCCATTTTTTAAGATATACCCTTCCCTTACCACTTCAAATAGTTTAACTTCCCAGCAATGTTAACCGCCCTTGTGTACTGGCACAACCTGCTTCAGCTAGAGGTAAGTGTCTCATCGAATAGAAGCAGTACCGCTCTCCTGTTTTCCTGTTGTGGTCACTAGTGAGGGCAGAACTGGCGAAGGCACATTTGGTGAGGCTCACACATACTCGAGCCACAGCACCCCAAAGTTAACTGCACTGAACCAGGAAGATTCACAAGGGGCCCCCTGAAAGCAGGATAAAGGACTACAAGGACCCACAGAGGCCAGCATAATTAAGCCACATTGTTCAAACTCAGTCAATTAGCGGCATCGGGAGGCAGGGCTGGCCCAACAGACAAGAGTCAAAGACGAGGTAGGGGTGTTGACTATGAACAGTCTGAATGCAGATTTTCAAAAATATTTTATAACACCCTATTTTCCCCTATCTTGGCCTATTTTGAAGCCTGCTGGCAGGCTGAATCATAACATGCTCTAGAGGGCCCAGCACTGATGCTGGCTTGATTGAATTTGTGCTGCATCACATATGTAGGCACGATAAATATAATCAGGGCCACTGGAATTATGCAATTGTAAGTATGGGGTGTTTTTTGTTTTTGCATAACTGTAGATTTACTGCATTTGCCACATAAACATAATCCATCATCTGCTGCATAATCTGCAAATTTTAACAAAAAAATGATTCTAGCTCAAGTGGTTCAAAAGGTACTAAAGCACAGTGTTGCTGTGCAGTGGAAGGCCCTTTGCAAAGGTTGACTGGTCACCTTTCTGTTGCTTATTTCTATATTTGGCTGTTAAACTGGTACTAATGAGCTGCAACCAGTGCTCAAATAGTCTTAATAAGAGTAAAAATGTAAAAATAATGAAGTAATACTATCACAAGATGTGCCACATTATGGTACATAATTTGTCTTTCCTTTCTGCATAATTTACTCAACCCGGCAGCATAATTTGGCCCTTCCCTGCTGCATAATTCTAGAGGGCCTGAATAAAATGTAGGGACCCGCTCCTTGTATCCCCTTTTATAGGACAGGTGAAATCAAACTCCTCTAGCTAAAACGTACTCCACGGCCGTTAAAAGGTTATTTTTTTGAAATCCTTGCAGCTTAATCTATTTATAGCAACAACTGGTTGCGGAACACAGTGATACAGTAACAGATACCTTTCCACGGATGAGGAGGACATTGGGATCATGGTGACGGACATGTTTTCAATCAGGATTGCTTGGGGGACCGTGCAAATCATGAATGTACAGGATACCTCCACCCATGTGTTCGTTGTCATACAGCAAGTCATGTCAATACCATCCTTATGTGTGTCTCGGTGCTACAGTATACCGTAAATAATACATGCTAAAATGGTCCTATTGGCATTATAGCACACCGAGGCTGCGTAGCACAAATTTAACATTTGTCGGCTGCCATTCCTGAACAATGACCCATCTTTGCTGCATAAAACATCTGCTTAGCATTTCCTGGCCAGAAAACCACGGTTATATAATAACCAGCCTCTCTGTAGAGACTGCCAACGAGCAAGCAATAGAAAGAGGCAAGTTAAAGTCTGACACAAAGAAATTAGATTGTTTGTCGTTCCTGTTGGGTGCAGGAAGAGGCGAGTCTTCGAGCTCACACCTTTAGTTCTAAATTAAAATAACTGTAAGCTGTTTTCAGCACTGCTCCCGCCTACCAATCGGATCACCAACCACGTTACCCGCTTAGTATTATGTACTATGCCTTTCCACACAGCGGACTTGAACATACCTCAAAAGTCTACATTTTGCAATATAAATGTTTTTTGTTCACTACATGCATGAATGGAAGGTGAGTTAATGAGAATTAAGGTAAGGAAGACGAACCCTAAAAGTATAACTTTCTAGAAGGCAAGATGTTCCCACGGCTGTCCTGCCTTGCAGCTTCATTGTCCTGCACCGGACCACCTCTGCATCCTCTGACCACTCTCATTTCACAACAGTCTCCTCTGAGGAACCCCCTGCACTTGGTACTACTATCTTAGTTCTTGCTAGGAAATACATGCATCACTGATCCACAAGCCCGACTGACTTCATGTTGTCCCTTGAAGGCATAGAATGTGTGCTGTAGCTCCTCACCTGTGTGCAAAATTGTCTCACACCGACTATCGGAATTTTAGATCTTTTAGTCACTGTAGATTTTTCATTAGTTTATTTATAGCCTTTCGCTGTGCTTACATGTTGCCTGATGTAAGTGGGCCGGAAGATATGGAAGTTGAGTTCTGCAGCGAGAGGCAAAGATCGGCGTATAGCTCCTTGCTTGTATGGTGCAAAATTAGGCATATTTCTTAATTAAAAGGATTACTAGTCTAGTGCAACAAATTCACAGTCAATGGTTTATTTGGACTATAAGGATTTTAGCTCTTTCCTGAATCTTTGGTACCATCTTAGGTCATGAGTGGAGGCCCTGGTCGCTATAAGGCTTTGCACTTTTGGTCCTTGGCATCATTACTTTGCACCTCTTGTGACCCACCCAGACCTTTGAGTGGGCTAGGTCCCCCAGGACTCAGCCCCGGTAGTAATTCAAAACATACATTGAAACGAGTTCCTACAGGCCGCGGTATTCATGCACTTAACTTTAGAGGCAAAACACTGATCTGTTTCTTAAAAATGAATGTAAAAAACATTAAGGTAAGCACAGTCAACAGTTTAGTTCCTATTTATGTTTTACATTTTTTACTTAACCTTGCTTTCTCAAAAAGAGTTAAGGCCACATGTACACTGGTGAGTGTTTGTGATTACCAAATAGTGCATTTTTGCGATCCACTATTCGGTAATCGCAAAGACACATGTACAAATGCATGTTTAAAACATTTTGTGATTCCCAGTGGATTACAAATTGACCTACCTCACAAATAATAATGAAGTAGGTTTGGTTTGCGACTCATTGGATATTGCAAAAATCACAGGGACGGTGGGCTGCTTGGATCAGCAGACCACCATGTCTGTGACAGCTTTCAAATAAAGCATTTTTTTTAATGTAGCCCATTTTCCTTAAGCAAAAATGAGATGTGTTTATAAAATTGAAAAGTTTTCTTTTCATTTTTTAGGAGCAGGCAGTGGTTTGTTGGACCACTGCCCGTTCTTAAAAAATGTTTTTACAAACTTTCACAAAGGAAAGGGGGTCCCTCTAGGGACCCCTTTCCCTTTGTGAATGGCTAACCATCTACTTGAAGTAGGTGGCAAAATGTGAATGTTGGGCGACTGCATTTCGGTCACAAAACATTCTTACATACCACTGCGATTCGGTATTAAGAAGGGACGCACTAAACACACCCCTTCCTAATACCAAATCACAAACCCAATATGCGATCTGTAATAGGTTTAAGAATAACAAATAGGGCTTTGTACATTTCAAAAAGCCGTTCTGCGTTCGCAAACAGGCTGATTCAGAGAATTGGGCCATTTGCAAAGACAAAAACGCTTTGTACATGAGGCTATTTCTAGACTGCTGTGTTTCTGTATGTTTTTGTTGTGCAAAATATTACTATTTGCATAGTGCATAATTTGAACTGAATCACCTCCAGGTGTTTATAACGGGCCACAATTCAGCACTGGAGTTGTCTCACATCAGTGTGTTTCCCCAGTGCCTGTCACTGGGTCAAAAAGTTGTTCCAAATACATGCATATTCAATCTTTGTCCTCTCTGAAGAGCGGACACAGCAATGGTCATGTATTCCAGGTGCAATTGTGATTCTGTGCAAAAGTGTGTAGGAGGTACAAAGTTGTAGGTATAATGACAAGCCAGAAGTAAAAGAAAATTAAGTGCTTACAAGTGAGTTGACACCTTGTGTGTTTGTCGGGTACTGAGTAAAGGAGACGTGAAGAAGAACATGTAGGAGAGAGTGAAAAGAGGGTTCTGAAGAGAAAGAGATGAGGTGTAAGATATGCAGATGGATGAGCTATGGGGAGAAAAGGGGTGATCATGTCTAACATACAGTGGACATAATGGGAGTGATTGAGACACTCTGACTTCTACTCCTTGCACAGTCTCAGTAATGTGTAATTTATAGTCTCATATTATCAGAACTGAAACATTTTCAGTATCAATTATATAATTGTTGTAACTTATATTTCTTAAACAGCTGACACCACTGACAATGCCAATAGTCCTTGCTGGTTTGAGGTGCAATGTCAGTTGTTGTGTTATATATCTAGATGCAATAATTGAAAGCTCAGAGAGGGACCAAAATACCGATCGTTTGGAACACAATGGGAATCACAGAAATGTTTATGTGTTTAAGCCACACCCTTGATTACATAGGCCATACCCCTTTTAGAGTCCCACTTATATCATCCCACTTAAAGCCTTGGACCCACCTTCTTTTGTTAACTCAATGTGTAAAATGTCAATACAAGCGTTGTGACTGGGTGCTATCCTAGTGCCTGCTTCTGATGAAAGAAGACAAATGTTCAACCCAAAGACCTTGAGAAAAGTGCACAGGACAATCAATCAGTTCTTGGCTTTGCCAGGAGCAGATTTAAAGTGCACACTTTTCAAGAAGCTTGCAAGCTCCCAGAAGGCCTTGTGTCCCCTGAGCAAGGAACAAGCAGACACTCTGCAAACAGAAGCTGGAAACATTCAATCTGTCTCCCATAGTATCCTATCTTTGAGCAAAGAGCAGTAAAAGGCTGAAATCAATCCAAACATTGCAGCCGCAGTCAAGGAGGGCTACATGTTAATGTGATCGAGGACCTCTGGGCCCTCCGCCAAGCCCGGTGCTCAGTTTCTCCTCATTATCTCCAGCTTCCTGGGCACTTCTAAGCAGTGATTAGACTACACCTGAGCCCAGCTACACTTGCAAAGTAATACAAGGACCAATTCATACACCTTGTACAATAGACACAAGTTGCAGGTCCGCTTTACTACTGATCCCCAAAAGTCAAAGTGAAGAGAGTAAGGTGCATCCAGGGACTGGGCTGAGGCAGCTCCCTTGACCTTCAACCACATCTGAAGTATTCCCTACAATGAGGGTTAGAGCCCTGACAAGCCAGTGGGAGTTTTTATTACTTCCCAAAATCGCTGCTGGCTTGCTGTCTCCTATTATATAACATTGTTGCAATACAATAACAAAACTCAAAGACCTACCCTATTTGATAAAGATAGGTGCAAGTCAGCAGGGGTCAAAAAAGACATTCTCACATCCCATCCCCATACACCAGGGGATAGCAGCGGTCCCCAACAACACTTTTACTTCAACATGTGAACCACAATAAATACCCATCACACGGAAGTTAAAACACTGTGCTATGCCAGAAAAATGTGGCCTGCTAAAGAAAAAGTCTATAAAACTAGCCTACCGTATTGAATTATAGCATACGTCCTAATAGAGTTTTGATATTTCATGGTGCTGTGAAGCCTGTGATATTGCGCAGCACTAATATAAGTAAAATGCACAAAAGAAAGATTTTGTTTTGACATCAAATAAAAAATTTACCTATCTATAAACCTGCTTATTGCTTATTTTATGCAGCTTGACATATGTAGGTGGTTATATATGCAATTTTGGGCCATCTACGGACATCTATGCACAACCTGAAGAGATTTTGAATTCAAGAAGGGGTATGCAAACTTTCATCTACCATAGGCTGATAAAATGAATTTCACTGACTTAAGAGTAGAACACATTATATACAGTGATGCAAAAATTGGAGCAGGACCAAGGCTGATTCACACATGGCTGGTTCCTGTCAGAGGTGGCATGGTGGACAAAAAATGATGGACTGGAATGAAGCCTCAAGTAGTAACCAGTGGTAGAGATTAATTCTAGCTTTCCACTCATTGTCTTTTTGATTTCTCTGGTGCCACGCTCTAAGAGCCCAGACCTGGGTCATTTCCTCTCTACTTTATAGGACTCAATCACCTGACTGACCAGGCCAAATGGGCCAAAACCGGTTTAGGGTTGCTTGTGCTCTTGTTCGGGGGGGGGGTGCTGTCCTGGCAGTCTCAGCTAGGCTATTCCTAATGGAGCAGGGCCAAGGCTGATTTGCTTGTTTCTGTCTGGGGTGGTATGGTGGGAAAACAAGCATGCACTGGAATGTGGTCCTGAATAATCACTACTGGTTGAGACTGATTCAAAAATTCCACACAGCACTTTTCTGCATTTTGCAAAATCTGCTGTATGCTATAGCATTCACTGTGTACAGCACAACATTATATATTTGTTAAATGACAAAGGTTCCAGGAATTATGCCGATTTGGTACCCTTGCCTTCTTGGGGCACATGGGACTATCATGACATCATGCTCCGTCACATGCTCTGGCCTCTCTTCCACTCCTAACAAACAGTAAGGAATGTGTGCTGATTGTTAAATCTTTACCATCTGCTATGGACTGGGTGTTTTAGCTCCTACATTGTTGCTTTGTCTAAGCCTTGTAACATTCGCACCCTGGCTCTCTTTATCACCATGACTATATACCATCTGACATTCATCCACTGTTTTCATGTGATGGGATTTACCACCACATCTCCCAGATGGCTGATGATCTCCTGGGGACAGAATAAAAAAATGTAATGGGCTGGTGGTTTGCAGATCAGCTCTAAGGGAGAACAGAGGAGTTCTGGGAATTGACAAAGGTGTCAGCAGGAGTCCACTGACCCAATGCTCTGGGGTGGCATCTACACCTACTCTCCCCTTCTCCATACATTGCTGGGGACCACGAAGCAGGCTTTGACACTTACCCTAGCTTCAAACACTGACTTTAATGCAGGAATAATCCCCAAAGTGCAACCCTGCCCCTCGCACCAGCCTTCACTCACTGTTGGTGCCAGGAGGCCACTGCTGTCCCTCTCCTGTCTGTGAGGTAAGTGTGTATTGTTCTTGCCAATGTTGTACATGTTTTGTGTGTCTACTTGCGCCCCAGGTAGGCCCCGTCTTTCAACTTCTTCTGGGTGGTGGTCAGATGAAAAACATGGACAGTGATCGAACACTCCTGCAGTTTGTTTTTGGCGACACACACTATACAAAGAACACAAGTTTCCTGCGTGGTGCTGAATGAGGAAACAAAAAATTAACAGACATAAAAAAGTACAAAAGAAGGAGGCATTAAAAGAAGCTAGTTATTGAAAGAGAAAATAAGCACAGACGGTCGCTGGGATACAAAGACAGAGAAACGGAAAGGAAAAAAAAGCAAATGCTGTTGGCACTAGCACGAGACGTACTAAACAGACTAAAATGTCAGCAGTCCAACCAGGAGACCTTCATCATAACTTCAGTTTCCTTCTTTGACCACAAAGCACATTTTTCGCTCAGAGCATCGATTCAGGACGGCACCTCAACCCCACTATTGTGCGCATTGTGAAAAACCAAGGTGATCAGCGGATTTGCCCCACCGTGTGCAAAGGGCAAGCAAACCCGACGCCCTTTCTTTACAGTTCAAGCACGTCAAGCGGGAAAAGTTACTTTCGGTCAAAGTCTGGGGCTGCACACACTGTACTCGCGCAGAGAATGGGCCGCTGTTTGCCAGGAGGAGCGTGAGGGGAGCGGAATCAGGAACTCCGGCCCTGCAGCAGCTGCCAAGGCAAGTTACTCAGCCCAGGAAATGTTCCTCCGCATCAGCAGCGGCCGCATCACGTGCTCCCAGTGCTTCACACGTTAATTTCAGTTTTTAGCCCCAGACAGAAGGCACAGCCAGGGGCGAAAAGCAACCCACGCGGTCCCTGGGCAGGTCCGGGCGACGGCACTGTGCGGCGTTGTCACCCTTCCCCCGCGCCCTGGCACTGTTGTGTACTGGTTGCGTTGTGGCTTTCTGCGGGAGGAGGGCACCGGGGCAGGGCGGAGGTCCGGCCGGGCCTCGGGGTACCTGCCAGGCGGGGATCCGCTGTCAGCTTCCCCTCTTATGGGAATGGTATGCTCGGGAGGGCGCAAGTGCGTCTGAGTAACACAACGTGACCCGGCAGCCGTGAGGGAGCGAGGTTACTGTCGAGTAAGTGCGCGCCCTGAGGCTGCGAGGAAAGCAAACACGGAGCGGTTAGATTATCTCATTAATTGTGACTTCTGCAAAAAAAAAAAAAAAAAAGAGGACATAAAGCTACAGAAAGACGATGAGATTGTGTAACCGCACGACAAAAAATAACCCACCCGTTAACCCTAAGAAACACTCGAGACGTCCATGTGTCACCATCACTCCACCTAAGAGACAACTCTTGACAACGTTCACAGAGGCTAAGACAATAATCACACAAGACGTGCACACAGGCACCATTTTTACAAACCCGTGGATGGATTCTACCAAACGACCAGATTCACTGATTGGTGTCACAATTGAAGTCGTCCTACCGGCAAAAATGTGACCGTGCTTGGCTTGTGGATATACGTGTTTTTCCAAGAATCCTTTTCTCTCCCCTGAGCCCAGAAAGACAAATTATCAGATGCAGCTGGTCCCAGAGCAGCTCTCCTCAGCGGCCACTGGACACCGCTGGACACCTCTGCCACCGCGCGCCCTCCTTACTGAACATTCTCACTAAGTCTGATGACCAAACAGAGGAGAGGGTTGGGCTCAGGTGACATTTTGCACACCTTGCACACATTACCGTTTGCTTGTTTTGCCACCTGTTGTAACAGCCCCATTTTTGCACTTGAGCATTTTGGTGTTTTCTTCAGGTGAAAGGCCAGCCTACCTCACTGCTGAGTTTCAGGAGACCTTCCAACAATGTCTCTACATGAAATTATTTGACTTAGATCATGCAATGCAAAGATCAAGCATTTATTTCTAAAGTAGGACCAAAGGAACCTACACGACACCGCAACATGCTACCAAAAAGCAGCTCACATCATCCTCTAATCCACTCCATGTGAAATAAAGAAGAAGGGAACAGTCAGTCATGATGCTGAAATTTACAGCGGCAAAGGCAGATGCAGTTCTGCGGTCCTGCAATATCTGAATAGGCCATGTACATTTCTTGAGAAACAAACATTTAATACAAAGCAGACCATTTGTTGCCCTTATTACCCATGCAAAATTTGACAGTGTGACTATCACTGAAAGACCAGCACATTCGTGCTACAAATCTATGTAACTTGAGTTTACTCAGGGCTCTACACCAATCAGTGTCAGTTAAGATGTCTACACTACAGTCAATATCGTTTTTCAGACGTATTTTCTCAGAATTATATGTCATTTGAGTGTGTGTAGCATATCACTGTAAGGATGGCACTCTTTATTGAACATTCTCAGGAATTCTGATGAGTCAAACAGAGAACAGAGCTGGGCTCAGGTAACATTTCATTTCTTTGCACGCATTGCTATTCGTTTGTTTTGCCACCTGGTGCAACAGCCCCATTTTGCACACTTCCCTTAGTAGGAGGATGAGTACAATGGTCGCTTCAGCTGAAACAGTTGCCTACCTCTTTACTGAGTTTCCCAAGACTCTCCAACATTGTCTCCATGGTCTCCTTCAGTTCCTCGACCGGCAGTGGTTGGAAAGCCACACCTTTCTGTTTTTGTAACAAATAAGAAGCATGAGGTTAGTACAGGGAAGATGGCACAGCGCAATAATAAGTAAAAGCAATGGCAAAGCCATTAGGTCTGGTGTTGGCTGCCAGATCTTTTTTTTTCTCAATGCTTGTTTTGTCAGGGTTCATGCAAAACTTCAATCTTTGGGGAGTTGATATGCACTTGCCCATCTAAAATAAATAAAAAAATGGCCAACAGCAAGAATATTTTGTGGTCTCAAAAAGCATACTTTGCAATAGAAGTCCCTGGCACTGAAGGGAACTACTTTGTGTGTGAATGAGCTCCTTGTGGCAGGGCAGAAATCAGTTACTCAGTGGTTAGCCAGTGGGTGAAGTGCCCCAGGACCTCTATGCTGTGGTTGGTGGAATAAAAATGTGAAATAACAATAAAAACAATGGATGAAGAGGACTGTCTGAAAAACCCTCGAAGTATATTATTATAAATATACTTCTACTAAAACCAAAATCAAAAGGTCTAGACTAACAGTGGACCTAAAAAGGAGTAATCTCACTTAAAACTCTACGTAAGTGACAACTGAGCAGTGTTTACTGGTGTATATATAGACATACCAGATGCTAAGACTGACGGCTTGATGATTCAAGCATGTAAATCTATGAAATATCCATTAACAGAGAAAGTAAGTAACTGAGCTTCGAGGCTGTGGCCACATGCAGGGGGAGTGGAGGGTCAGCAAGGTAGAAAAAAGTGACAGAAGAGAAACATAACTGCTAGAAGCAAAAGCGTGCCTCCTTTTCAAAATCTCTCTTATTGCAATTTTTCATAATCCTGTTCCACAGAATGGTGTGATTTTATCACTATTCTGTTATCATAACTGTGTCAATTAACTACAGAACAGGGAAACGATTTGCATAGTAAGGGGGGGAGTGTTCTCAGAATATCAGAAGTTAACTTTCTATTCCATTCAAGGGTCATGGAAAAATGATAACTATCATTAAAAATATTGAAAAGAAATGTTTCCACCAGGGTGCCAACAATGTGGTAGAAAAAATAAAAAAGTGAAAATGCATAATTGTCTGATGTACCACGATTACATAACACAGGAAAAAGAGAGCACAGTCACATGTGACGAGGAGATGTAGTACAAACAACAATTTCAGAGAAACAGCTAAAACAAAAAGTGAAGCCAAAAAGCAGAATGCGAAGGCAGATCAGTTGTGTCTTTTGGGCCTGTCCTTTATCACAGATAGCGATTTTCAACATTTTGACTTCTGTGGACCCCACTGACTCAGTACTGGAATCCAGGGATCCCCCTCACCGGAGTCATTAGTGGAAGATGGGGTCCCCCGGCCTAAGCAATTTCTATGATTTGAACCTCAAAACAACACACAAAAATGCAGGAACAAGTATACAAAACAAATATCCAAATATTGAAATATTTCGTTTAATTCACTATATAAAAAAGTTTAACATTTTTCAGTTTTGCTTCTTTATTTGAATATGCTTTATTAATTTCAATGTACTAATTTTAATATCAATTCGTTTTGTGGAGCAGTCTCAGACCCCAGATGGGCCTCGCAGACCCTAAGGGGGCTCTTGGCCCACAGGTTAAGAAGCACTGCCATAGATGGCTTGAACCTTTAGCCATGTACTCTTAAAACTGTTGTTCCCATATCCGTCCCACACCTTCCAATTAATTCATTTCTGCGCACCAGTACATTGTTTTTCAAAGATCTTTTTAGAAGACTTATGCTAATGACCCACAAGCTGGCAGAGTAGAAGGCAGACATCCCAGTAATTGCTGCAATGATTGGCAAGTTGTTTGTAGTATTTCGACAGGAAGCTACTATTGCAAATAAAAGAAAGTCTCTTGAATTAACCGCTACCACTACTACTACTACTAATAATATATGGCATAAAGGTGACATTCCCCAGGTTTGCTCCACTTAAATATTTTCATAAAATCTTCATGGACTTCTCACTAACATTTCGATTCAACATTGGACATATTATAATCTTACATTTGTTTTTATATGTAAATACTTCAAGGCTTCACCTATCTTCGATAACCTTCCCTGTATTTTCATGATATTGCTGACGTATTTTTGCTAACTTTGTTTTACCCATTAGTGAACATCTTATTTTTTCAGGGGCATAGTTTCAGGGTGTGTATGTGTGTGGAGGGGCGGGGGTGTTACACCCCCCTAATAAATGTACTTTGTGATAAATAGTTGGGCGCAGGTGCTTTCAGTCCGGTATAGTGAGATGTCTGTCAGATTTCACCTGGAATTGTTACACCCACAGGCAAAAACACTCACACACACTCTCCGTCTCTTTTGGAAAGACTTCAAAAATGCTGGTTATTTTACGACATAATGTACTTTCTCTCACTTCGTACCCATACCAATATACATTCCTCTCCCTTTCCACTGCCCTTTAACCACCTCTTGTGGTTGTTGTATGATGTATTTTAACATCATGTGCCAGCCTGACTGTCGGGAAATCTGAAGCTAACACCCCCAAATCATACTGACCAACCTGCGCCCCTGAATGTAGCCTTATTGTATACTAGAAAGTAAAAACGCCAATCTCTAAATCTCTCGGTGTGTTGGAGTAAGACTGTATCTCCATTCACAGTGCAACAATATCAGTTTTAAGGAGTATGAAAAGAAGAGAATAGGCGGGAAGCGACCCGTGTGGTGCCCAGGCACATTTCTTGACTAGCTTTGCACAGCTCACAATATACCAACCCAATACACTCAGTTCGAAGGGCACACAGGCAGGTTCAAGGCATGCACAGCATATCCGCCACCCAGCCATCAATAAAGTCAATTTTTACATTGACTTTTCAGACAGTGTCAACAGATGACCCTGGTAAATGTGACGAGGACACACTGGAACCCTGATACATAGAGAGAAGTAATGAGGCATAGTTCACAGAAACGCAGATGAGCGGAAGCGGGCACCACACAATTTAGTGCACTTGGGTCTCCTTACTTCTGGTCCTTCTCTACAGAAAAAACTCAAATGTTTTACTCAACAGCTCATGTTTGCGGGTTTTCTTTATTTCACAACAATTAACTGCCTTCGCAGCAGTCCGGCTGCATGAGCTCATAGGTCATTTGAAGACTGTTGCACTCGTGACACAATTGGTCACGGGTTCCCACCATTAGTACAGACTGAAAGAAGTGCTCATCTCCAGAGGACACGGGTGCTCTGAGAGTCTGGCTATCAGAAATGATTGTTTTTTCAGTTATTGAGCTCACAGGACGGGGAAGAAAGGAAGGTAACAAAGTCACTGCAGGAGGAATAGACAGAGTAGCACACCTCTCCTTCTGCAAGGGTACTAAAGGATGGAAGGTGAAACATCTGGCTATAAAGAACATCTACCACCAGACCAGAAGAGGCATCATCATCACTTGTGACAGGTGAACTTAGTGCTATGAGTGAACATCATTTGTGGCTTCTATGGTAGTACAGCCGGTGCAAGGATTTTAAATATGCTACATGACATATTGTGATCCCAACCCTTGAAGATACAACTGAAGATAAAAAGTGGTCTCTTATGAACCCCCTGACGAATGTAAACCGAGGCGAGTGTCTGTATTCTCTAGTTTCCTGTGCCAGCACTGCATTCAAGGGCTACAGCAGGGTACCTAAATTTGCAGCAACATGCATGAGTAGGACACCATCTTTCTAGGTGCTCCACAGAACAAAGGTGACAAAAGTGCAACTTTGTGTTGTGTTGGTTTGTGTGCTTTCAGCATATCCATAATGGATACAATATGTTTGTATCATTAATTCTTATAAGGACTTAATGTGTCCAAAAGTGAAGAAAACTCATTGAGTTGACAATGCTGGTCAGTCTTTACTTTTCCATTTAATATTAGAGGGATTAGATACATATTTTAAATCTGCAAGGTAAAGCAAGGAGGCAGTTCCAAAATTAGGTGTTAAGCACTCACAATAAAATATTCTCATGATATCCAAGTGACATTCTAAATTCTCTAATCAAATATTGGTTTTCTGGCTGAATGAGAAGTTTAATAATTTGTAAATATTATTCACTCTAAACCAGAAAGTATCATAGGCAAACACCATTCTTGGAAAGGTATTTGTAGCATAACAACCAGTAAAATACCATCCATAACATCTTGGTATACAGCGGATGCTGACTTGTGTTTCGCTCATGTGAAATCACTTGCTACGTTTGTCCAGTTCTCACACAAGCTAGGTACACTGTGCAGACAAACCAACTAATGAAGATCAATAGAACCAATATATGTGATCTGTGCAGAGTTCACATTTTCATTACAAGCTGTGGTTTGGGACCACGGTTCTTGCAGTTGGTGGTATCAACTTTATCCAATTTCAGCCCAAAAGGAAAGAGAAACACTATACTTTTCAAGTGTGTTTTCTTGCACGATATTCTACAGTCCTTATATTAGCTTATTAGCGTAGGAAGGCACACAGTTCTTTTGGTCTCCTCTTTATAACCCCAATAACATCCATTTCCCATAACTAGCAGCAAGACGGAAAGAAACGCCATGCCTACACAAAGAGAAATAGTGAGACGCAGAGCGAGGCACAGAAATAAGGAGAAATGAGACAAACATTGAGACAGGGAGAGAACGAAACAGTGCACAGGGTGAAAGGAGACGTTAGAAGATCAAGGAAAGGCAGAGAAAGGGAGGTGAGGGGAAAGGGAGATGAGAGAAACAGAGAATAACAAAGGAGGGGAGAGAAATGGAGGGACAGAACAGGGAGCGCTTGGGAAGCATTGAGGCAGGGGGTAATGGCATACCGAGATAAGACAGAAAGTGAACGTGGAAGAGAGGCAGAAACACAGAAAAGGGCATGTGAGAAAGTGGGGGGGACAAAAGGGCTGATAGAGATAGACAAATACAGAGAGAGGAACAGATTACAGAGTGAGGACAAGGGAAAACAAGGCAAGGAGAGACCAGGGGAGATGCGCTTATTCTGGACTTTCTCCCCTTTGGGAAGGAACAGAGCCATTTTAGTTACTGAGGTTTCCAATGCATAATATATGAGACACTTTGGTCTCAGGCCTGCAGTATTCCACTGCAACAAAACTGCTAGCAAACCCCCAGCTTCGTAGGTGTTTTCTGACAGGCAGGGCGCTGCTTTGACTGGAATATTTAACCTAACAACCTAAAGCACCGCCTCATTTTACCGGCACGAATGTAAAGTCTAAATTGGTTGAACAAGAGCATTTCTTTTCGTCAGTAATGTTACTGTAAGGCAACACTGTTTATCGTCCAGGTTCGCAGGTTCGCAGGTTCTGCGTCTGCAGACTTTGATTCACAAGACTTTGTCTTCTCACTCCTTGAGGCTAGAGTTAGCTTAGAAAAATTCTTGAATACGAGAACCATAAAGACTGTCTGCATACCCAAAAAGAAAAATATGTCCTTTTCTTAGTTCCTCTTTAACGAGGATGTATGTAGTGTAGACAAAGTCACCGTGTAGGGCAGGGTGCCATGTGCAATGGCCCGTGCAGAGCGCTCTGAACCAGTGGTGACAAACAAGAATTGAGGGCCAGTAAATTTCATTCCATTACTTTTTGCTTTGAAGTTTGTTGAGCTCCTGAATATTTGAGAGACATCAAAATTGTAATCTGTTTCAATCAACCTAACCTATCTTGGTATCCGCCCATCATCCACCACACCCCACTGGTCACTATTTTATTACTTATTTGCACTCCATCCCCTAACACCGTCAAATATAAAGTACACGCTGTGATCCCATCTGCACATTAACCAGGATTGTGTTCTCCTCGTCTATCGCCAGCCAGAGTCTCACTCAACCTACCTCGCCTCACGCACATAACACCACGCCTAAGAAAGTTCCACTGGCCACAACACACAAACGTGCCTAGTTCAAACTCCTCACACACACTATTAAAACCCTACAAAACACAGGTCCAGCCTAACTCAACAACTGAATCTCTGCCACAAACCCACCAGTCACGTCTGTTTGGCCAGACTCCTACTCACACACATCCCACACATACAGAGCCCGAGCTGGCAGTATGGCTTTCTCCCACATTGCTCCCAAAACTTGGAACGACCTGCAGCTACACATCTGAGCCACCTCTTCCATCGTTTAATCCTGCAAGAAGCTGAAGACCTGGATCTTTTTTATATAACCCCACTGGCCAGCTCTTAGCTAGGTTAGATGTGAACCTGTTTGAGCGCCAGGATACCCTCCCGGGTCATACTGAGCTTTTCAGATATAACTAACATAACATTTATGAGGTGTGGGGCCACAATTTGACTAAAATCATAGGGGTTTCAAAGTGCCCCCGCATCAAAGAGCAACTGAAGGAGCACTTTCTAAGGACGAGGCTCTATTTTATCACAATGAGAATCCACAGGCAGAACAAGGGTCTCGGGCTGGGACATTTAGGGCCCCTAAAGGACACCACTGTATCAGTTATTACACAGAATGCTGCTCATCTGGGACTTGCCGGGTGAGCAAAGTGAAGTCAATATATGCCTCCTCTGATGAGAGCACCTAATCACTCATGGACAACTCAGTGGCTTGAGCACCTATGGCCAAACTCTGTGTGCGACCTCAAAGTCAAATGTTCAAATGCCAGCAGGCCAGGCACAGCTCTTCAGCCCTCTGAGGTTGTTAAAATGAGTCCTATTGAGTTGGAACAAAGAAACATCAATTAATTAGGATACAACTCCATCTGGGGCGTGTGCTCACTGCCTATTTCACTCACGCCACTGCACAAAAATGAGGGAGCAAAACGTCTAAATTATATACATGATGCAACAGATTCTACGAAGCTCACCAATGTATTCAAAGAAAGGCTCTCACATTACTTCTCGCCGTCTTGTTAGCAGCAAAATGAGAATCTGACGTACGGTGCCACGCGCCAGGCTTCCGATGATCGTCAGCATCATTACCAATAACTAATGATTTGCAAAAATGAGTAAGGTCATGTTCCGCAGAGCTGGGTCTGCTATTTAGCTGGCTGCTTTTCTGGCGGCTCCACAAAGAACGAATGAGATAATGTCTTGGAAGTTAAGGTCAGGCTTGGATTTAATGTATGATTCTGCTTTATTGCTCCCAGGGCACTGACTGACAGCCATAATGGAAACAATGGGCATGTTTACGTCAAGGTTACCAATGCCTCACTACATGTGGCAAATGCAAGCCATGCTAACAGAGCCCAAACAGTGTCATGGGTGATAACCGTTCCTGAAATATTCAGGTGGGCCATTATTACAACCCAGAATAAAATAAATCTTCAGTTCATACAGAGTCCTTATAAATGGGTTTTTAGACAGAAAAATGGAATGCAGCACATAGCACTGCAGCGAGCTGCCAATCCATGCGTCCAAAGTCTTTTTATGTCTGGTGGTAGTCAAGACCCTTTTGCTTTTACTAAAGGAATATAGTTACCTTTGGTGCCAGGGACTACTGTGGCAATGTATGCTTTTTGAAATAAAAAATATTTTTGCTTTTAACCGAGATTTTCTTTTAAATTATCAAGGACTCAGCACCTTTTCAAACAGTGAAGTTCTAAAGAAAAAAACGTGACCAAACAAAATTAGAATTGACAGAGTCAAAATGTTGGCAGTCAATGACTGACCTACTGGCTTTGAAAAGCTAAAATGAGAGCTTAGTAATCCTTTCACCACTAGACTGTATCTCTTCTTGTGAGCTGGCACACACGTACACTTTTAATAATAGACTTTCCTATTACTCCAACTAAATTACATCCTGCAGGTTTTGAAGGCTGTATTAGTTTAACTAGAACTCTGCAAAGTTATGCACACATCAGGTACCTAATCCACTAACCTACCTTGGCATTATGCTCTCAATAGAAAAAGTCAGTGCTTAATTTGTAAATAAAAATGTGCCGGTACCCAAAGTCCTCCTCTTAAAAATGTGGCTGCTGCAATTAAATGTGGCAACACGGAATACTGAGGTTGCGTAATCCTGAATCCATCTCGGGCCTCTTCAATCCATTTAAAGTTTCTCCCTGCCCCCTCAGCTCACTTTTGCAGCTTTCTCCCATTGTGACACTTTTTCGTTTTTCTCTTCCTCTGTCTTTCCCATATGTGTCTTTCGTTCACAGGAAAGGCTTGAGGCAGAAAAACAAGTGCCGGCCCTCATAAATAAGTGCTGGTGCTCCGCTCCGGAAACAACAAGCACAAATTAAGCACTGGAAAAAGTCCAAGTGAAGTGAATTCAAAAATTCAAAAAGAGACTACCGTCTCCTGGATAAATTTGTGCATTCTCAAAATGGCTGACACATTTTATAGAGCATGCATATCTTTCTACTTCCAGTTCTGCTGATCCTTGCTCTGGGATTTTGCATGTGAAAGTGTACACTTGCAAATCCTGGCCCATAGCACGATATTATTTTGAAAGCAAAGAAAATCACAACAGCAGGCAAGAACTGGTTGAGGACTGCAGGTAACGTTATATTTATACTCGATAAGCAAGAGCAGTATCGGCCAGCATGAGTGCGAGGAACCTAAAAAGGCAAGTTCTGTTAGAACTGAAATGGCTCTTCAGAAACAGAACATGGACTCTCAGAAGAAACGTAGGCCCTGCAAAAAATGCATTCTTTAGTTCAAAGCTGGCAGCGAATAATACAACAGAGGGAAAAGACAAAGTAGTTAAAACAAATGATAGCTTTCAAGACTACATGTAGAGTTTTCTGCCTATCCTCCTCCGTACTACTCCTCCCCGAACCCCCAAGTTCCCACACCTTTTATCTTTTCTGACACTCTTCCTTACACAGATAATGCCAAAGTTATTTCCTGGAGGAAATTAAGAAGTCGCTAAAGCAGTGGAACAAAACATGTTTAGAGGAACCTGAAGCAGTACACAGCTGCACTCAATGACTCCGAAACATTACAAGCGATCAGTGCATTGTGCGAGTAAACCGAGATCCACCGTCTCCTCCGTCGAAACTGCCAGCACTGCACAAAGGTCTCCTATTGCACTAGATTTACACTTAGTCCACAAAACCCAATTTCGGAGAATGTATGAGGAAAATCCCCTCCTGGATGTCCCAGAAGTGCCTACAGATCAACAGTGAAAAAAAGAAGAATGTGCTGGTTGGCAAGGCCCACGACTACTGGTCGGGTGACTGGTGGCCGTCCAAACTAGGGATCACTCCTCAATGTAAAAAGGTGGTCAAGAATCTTGGCACCTTAATTGATACTGGTATAATGCACATGCTAAGAAGTGTTTCAGTGGCTACCTCTCCACACAAGAAGCACCCTTATGGAGGCTCTTGTGTTCAGCCGCCTGGACTATGGAACAGCTCTAATAGTGGCAGCTAATGAATGACTACTAGCAAAACTACAGGTGGTTCAGAACACTGCGGCTCGCCTTGTCTGCAAACTTCTACCCGAACTCCCTCAGAACCAACTCTAAGATTACAGCACTGGCCATATTCAAGCTCTTATGCCTGGCACACAGATCCCTATCAGGAAAGGGCCCTGCATATCTAAAAACAAACTTCTCCCCTATCTTCCTACCAAAAATCTGAGATCGAAAGATCAGCTCTCCCTCTAGCCCAGCCGTATTTGCACAGCCAAACGCGGCGGGCAATCCTTTCCCTATCCTGGTCCTCATCATGCAATAATCTGCCCCTACACATCCATGCGTGTCCTGATTTATTTAAAAAAAAATTCTCAAAACTTTCGAACCTTTCCTTTCTTACCTTCTCTTCTGGGTATGGCTTCAGCACCAAGATACCCTTTGGGGGTGATTCACTGTGCTACCTTAAGTATCTGTAACATAACGTAACATGGCACGCTGTTTGGTTGGAAGACGATGAAGAGACATCAGTGTGGTGGAGATATGTGGGGTGTGATTCAAAGCAACGTTTTACAAGAGGCAAACTTTACAACTTGGTGACACTGTAAACTCTGTGGCAGAACTTTGCTGGACTTCCTTATTTGCTGGCAATACGTGGACCTCTGTATTTATGTAGCTTGCCTTATTGTACATAGACTACATGTAAATATAGCAGCCACAAACCTCCCCATTTGCGACCTATGTCTGAGGAACCCCGATTGCCACCCACTGCTGAGCAGTGCAAGAGTGCTCCAAAAACAGTGCGCACAGTTATAATAAATTCACAGCAGTTTAAAGTGGAGCTCATTAGGGACAGGCTGCAAGGTGACCATTTTCATGTCTACTGAAAGATGAAGCACAAAACATTGATTCCGAGAGAAAGAGGTGGGATTTCACTCTTCTCTCTTATCAAGTGACAGAGAAAACCCAAGCAGAGTTGAAGTAGATTTCAAAGAGCCATGTGGACCAACAATGACCACAGGTGCAACAGGGTCAGCAGTCAATATTTTTTAGTTTTGCAATTATGAGCACTGCCCATAAAAACAAAATCTATAGTTTAAAAATTGTTTCTTTCGAATATACAAACATTAAAATCTGTGTCCATGCATGTACAAGAAAGGTCCTGTGTGCGTTGCTTGTACTCACCAGAACTGGCTTCAGAAAGTCAATGTTAGAGTGAAATTGTTGCTCGGCTTCACTGAGCTTGTCAGCAGGCAGCGCGCAAACAATGGCATTGAGGACAGGGACTGCAGCCTGGTTACTGATCATGATGAATTCTGACAGCTTGGACACATTGCACATATTCTTCAGACGAATTTGGTAGCCAGACAGTAAAACCTGTAAGAAATGCAAACACGGTTGAAGGACCTGTGGATATGATGCTCCAGGTACAACTACCATTTTACAGTACCATCTTACTCGATTAATCAAATACAAATTGTGACAGTATCGTTCATACCGGTTTGCTTCACTCAACAATTAAGCACAGCAATATGTATGCCTTGACACGACGTAAGGATTCCTTTGAACATTACACACAACACCAAACTTTTTCCACATGGTTTATACTCTAAAAACCACTCTAAAAGTGCACACATAATTTTTCCTACATTTGCTGGTCCCTTCAATAACCTTTTGCTGCACGTGAAAGCTCAAGTGCTATTGAAGCCCAAGAGGTGCTTCTACACGCTTACCCGTTCGAGGTTAACATCAGCGTTCATGATCTCGTTCACTACCAGAGAAGGCATAGACAAATTGTTTTGGAGGTAAGTCGAAAATGTCTCATTCTCAACCAGGAAGTCATGCAGCTTCAAACCTGAAGAGGTGAAAAAAATAGACTTGGTTGCCAGTTTGTCAAAGGCTGTGCACAGTCTAACAAACGTGAGCCTAAAGCACAGGGCCATGAGAATCATGTACCGCACCCTTGGTAATGCTGATAAGTACAAGACGGAAAGACACAAAATATATTGACACCAAGAAACACACAGATATGGGGACTAGATGAGGAAACTCGTTCACAAGAATCATTCCCTGGTGATTTGATTTCTGTCAATCAAACAGCCAGGGAACCTTCTATTCCAGCTCATTCCTGCACAACACATTGTACAACTGAGTCCTCTTCGAGGCCCTGCAGCAAACTCAGATGGGAAGGGTGGAAGCGTGAAACATCACCCCTTGACTACATACCAGATGAAACGTATGTCCAGCCACTTTCCCAGCAGTGCTTAAAATGGGCAGGTACTGACCGGTACTAAGTACCTGCACTTCTTTAATTCGAAAGGGAGAGTACCTGCACTTCTCAGCACTGATGCAATTAATTTAATGAGTAGAGTACCGGCACTTCTGATGAGCAAACAGGTACTCTGAATAGTGAGTACCTGTACTTCCACATTTTCCTTTAAAGCCCTGTTCACCAGCATCATTTGAACTGCCCTTTGAAAGCCAGGAAGGGGGTTGGAGTAAGTTTGCGATCAAAATATTTTGAGTGAACTTCAAGGAGGGACTTCAAGGAGCAGCACTCTGGCACCTCTTGCACTGTCTTTGCTACTCCTGGTCTCGGGGGTCGTAAAGAATGTGGCAGGGACAAAAAATAAACGCAGCTCTGTAGTTTCCACCTCATAGCCTCAGCTCAAGGTAGGCTGAAGAAACACAAGACGTAAACACCGGCTGGTCACATGGCGCTCTGAGCCGCAGCAAACAATCTAAGCCAGCTCTGTAA
Organism: Pleurodeles waltl; assembly: GCF_031143425.1. Lineage (NCBI taxonomy): Eukaryota > Metazoa > Chordata > Amphibia > Caudata > Salamandridae > Pleurodeles > Pleurodeles waltl. The sequence goes on along the minus strand of NC_090437.1, from coordinate 412,858,436 downwards.
GTGTCTATTATTTCAAACTCTATTTTAGAAAACACAACAGGCCGAATTCATAAAGTCAATTAAAGTTATAAACCTATATTTAAGGCAGGAAATGGTTCAATTTACAACTAAAAGTCATGCATAAAAGAATACCTGCAAGCTCTAAATAGGTTTACTGCTGTGTTATTCTCTGTTACAAGTGCACAGAATTAATTGCACAGTAGAAACTAGACGCAAGGGGTGGGTAGTGGGATTAAATGGGATTATGAATGGGATTATGAATGCCGGCAAATTTGTGAGTTTGTGGGCATTCACAACATCCAGCCTGGCCCCTTCTACCCTGGAGACAGCCATAATTACTCCACCTCCATTTGAAGATGGAGTAATTCCCTTCCAAGGGGGGCTTCACACCCAGACTTGGTGGGGAATAGGGACAATGGTTTCTCAACAAGGAACCAATGTCTCTTTCCACCTCAAAGGAAAAAAACGAAAGAAAAAGACAACTGTGGCTGCCTTTCAACGGTGCGTACTTGTACAAGGCGTACAAGTACACACTGGAGAAATGGCGAGTCAAAAAAATGTCACAACATTCATACTAGTATGTGTGGAATCCTACCCTTTCCAGGTGCACTACTAGGAACAGGGCTTTAAGTGGGATGAAAAAACTGGGGAGGAGGTTTCAAGGGGGCGTGGCCTAACAACACATAAACTAAAAATCTGTGCTTAGAATACTATGGCTCCCGACAGGTATTTATATGCTTCTTGCTGGCATTGCTTCCAGATATATACTACAACAAGTCGCATTACACCCACAACAAGCCAGGACTGTGGTTGTTAGTGCATAAGTTAAATAAGCCACAACAATTGCTCCGTTTTACAAACTACTGAAAATGATTATTTTGTTTTAAACGATGAGACTGTGAAAAAATTATAGTCTCTGAAGTTCCACGAAAGTCACCGCAGGGTGGCACTGCTGGCGAGTTAACATTTTTTTCACCCCTAAAGTGAAGGCAATAATGGAAAGCGCGATAGGGATCCGTCTCGACATCTGTTTTTTAGAACTGCCGGTGCTGAGAAAGCCCTGACTAGGAGCGTTTATGATTTGCAAAAACAAAAAAAAGTGTCAAATATGTTCAGGCAGAGGTGTAAATGTTCGCATGTACTTTTACACTATCTTGTGGTGGGGGAAAAGAATTAGCCCGTGACAAGTGGAGACAGATTGTACACAGGACTTTATTCTTCGAGTAGTGCATCCCCGAGGGACGGATGTGAACAGAGCCGAAGCTGTAAAGGTTGGTCCCTCTCCCCCCCGCCTTTGACGCATTCCTGCCTCCCAAGAGGCGGCAGCTGGGGTTACAGGCAAGCGTGGCTCGGCACCGGAGTGAGGGGCAGGAGAGTGTGTCAACGCGGGGCTGAGCGCGGGGTGGCGGAGTCGGGCCCACCTGCTCCTCTCAAGGGCCTCTTTTGTACCGCTCGGCCTCCCCTGGCAGGAGCATCGGCAGCTTGGCGCACTCCTCCCGAGCAGAGGTACTAGGGGTTACTCTCGGTCACTACTCCCCAGCCAAACCAACACTTTCAAGTTCCTGCCGAGTTTTTGTCAGCTTCCCTCGCATGAGAACTGGTGGTTTTAAGAAGGGAGATGGGCGACGGCGGGAGGGGGGAGGTTACTACAGGTCGAACGCCATCTCCCGACGCAGGGCATCCCTTCTCAAGCGGTTAGAAGGCAGTGGTTATCGGCGCACTTTTCAGTGCGCCGCCTAGCACCGTCGCCTCAGTAGTGAGGACTTGAGTGAGAAATAACCGTCTTGTCGGCCCTTCTGCGTCATGTAGAAACGTACGTTGCTGCAGGATGTCTAAGAGGACCATTTCCGTTGCTGCAGACCCTTCCCGGAGGCAGCACTCATCACAAATGTGTGGCACGTGGAAAAATTACCGTATTGTCTCAAGTCTGTGGACAACAGACCTTGAAATACCTGCTGGCAAGATGGCCTAGGGGGCCCGACGATTGCTAATGATGGTTAGTGTGCTGTAAGTCCCGAATTCAAGTACGGGCAATCTAGCCTTCCATCTTTCTAGGGTCGGTAAACTGGTAACAGGATGATACAGTATTTATACCAGTTAGCAGCAGAATTGTGGTATGGAGCCCTATAGCTCATATCTGGAGCACAATGTGACAAGTGGTCTGTAACTGAGTGTCCCGGGTCCAAATCTAAAAATACGCTGTAATTTTATCGACATGTATTGGCTACTCAACTCACCTAAAAATGTAAAAAATGCGTGGGACTAAATACACCTTTGCTTGCACGTACTGTTAATTTTTTTTGCAGTTCACACACATCCCCAGTAGTACGTTGGAAAGCCCTGCCTGGTCTCCAGACGGATACTGCAAATATCATCTGAACTATTTAAGACCTGTCCCCTATGTTCGGTGAACAATCGCGTACTGCTGAAAGGCAGCTCAACGCGAAATACATATTTTTCCTTTTTTTGTTTTTTACCTTTTCAGGAAACTGTGTTTGAGTACCCCAACAAGAAAACAGTTTTCCTAAACACCCAACACGTTTGTGGGGGATCTGATTCTGTAAAGGGGAGTTACTCCTACACGTTGCTGCAGTAAAACGACCACTATACCAACGGTGGGAAAGGGCTTTCTATGAGTATGTAAATGTCCACAAACACAAATATCCGTATATTCACAAGTTTTGCGTACCCAAACTATAACAAGACAGTCCGTGCTTTGTTAATCCCGTTCCCTACTCCTGCATGTGGATTACTGCTGCCAGAGTCTCTGCACGTGTAGTGAATTATATAGTAGTAAACCCATGTACGCCCGGCAAGTATCCTTTTGTGGGTGGCTCCCACGCATGGATGGAGAAATGTATACATGTAAACACAGGTTTATGAAGTAAATAGCTTTGTCAATTGCCCTCAAACAGTGGAATGCGACATCTAGATTTCCTAAAGCAAACAGTGTTATGGTTCGGCACAGGTTTAAGAATACATGTGCATTTCAAGGATTGTAGACTTGTTTGAAGGAAACCCTACAAAGTGGCATTCTTCAAAGATGCAAAATGAGCATTATTTACTTGTGTGCACCTTCTGTTTGCTGTATGATAACTCAGCTCCCCTGGCACTAGCTATGGGCCCGCATTGTGGCGCTCTTAACATTCCTCTCGTGCAAGGTTACCCTGTGAAAAGGTCACTGCAGGGCAAGGCCAGGAAATGGATCCTCCAAAATAAGACCAGGCAAACAGGCATTAAGTCGCAAGATGCTGACAGCTTTAACTGCTGTGAAAGGTAATGGGAGATAGGATAGCAGACTGTGTGCATGTACCTTACTGAAAATATCCCTGCAGCCTTCAGCCGCCATTCCATGAGGACCGCCTCAACTCTGAGCGCAGGAATGCCGCAGGCCTCAACACAGAACTCACAGGTTGTTAACGAGCCTGCCCGGCTGAATATCCAGTGGCCAGCCTTTGAATGGGCTCTAAGCTCAGGGCGAGCTTTATTTCTCGTGCAAATGCTGTTTTTCTATTACAGGCTGGGAATTATGCGATTCTGCAGCTGTGGCGTTTTCCATGTAGGTAAGGATTTCCAGCACTTGCCACATAACTAAGCATCTTCGGCATTGTTAACAGATGTTAACAAAAAATGTGTTCATAGCTCAAACTTGTATATAAACTCTGCCTCGCACGTTCCTTATGCAGTGGCAGGGCCTTTGCACAGTGGCGTTTCACATTTTAGTTGTTTATTGATGTAACTGTGTTAACACCTTTGTCCAGGCAGTGTTAGCATTATTTTACTATTGTGCTACTTTTATAATATTAAGACGAAATTTGCTTCATTGTGCTACACAATTTGTCATTTCTTGACGAGTGAATTAGTCAACTTTGCTTCATGATTCAGCCCACCCAAGCCGCAATATTCTACCTGCATTGTATATAAGTGTAATTATGTTAGGAATGTTAGTATGTTTGATAAGGCGTCTGTCGGCATGAAGGGTCAGCCCAAAAACAGGGAACAGTGGCAGACAAATTGCCAATAGGTGTGTTCTCTGCACTCATTATGACTGCCACCCCTCTTAACCAACTACTTAGTGTTGACTGCAAAAGAAGGTGGACCTATTTGAAGATTCAATGCCAATAAAAAATCAATGCAATTACAAAAGGAACCTGATCTACACTGTCAAGAGGGGTCACCCCTTCATTGTGTTCACTAAACTCCTCCAGACTAAACAAGAAGCTGGCATTTTGTGCAATTTTGTATCTTCCAAACACTATAGATAACAAAAGTCGACTAATCCGGTCCAAAAGACTACTTTGATTGTTGCAACTAACTGTCCCCTGCAAAACGTTCTGTATCATGTATTTTGTCACGCATTTCCAGGCACGGTGAGGCTTCTTTCAATATGGTTCAAACAGCAGGCTTTGTGTTCCTGCCTCGACCTTCACCAGGGACTGACTGTACTGCAGGCGTCAGTGCGCTAAGCCATCCAGACAGACAAAGCGTTGGAGGAACTGAAGCTTTCAGTTAGAAAGCAGGAGAGCTAGCAGCGTATTGCCAAAAACTGACATGTGACCTTCAGTTTTATTTCCCATGAGGCAAATATAATGCAACACACATGTACCTTTTTGGTAAGACTAAGTGCAACGAGGCTATAAAGGGAATGCTCTTCGGGGCCACTGGAGTTATGCAATTTTGCTGCTACAGCATGTCTCGCTTAATTATTGATTTCCCGTATTTCACACATAACCCATCACTTGCCTCTTATTTGACTATTTTAACAATAAAAGGTTCTTTCTCAAACAGATGAAAAGCTACTAACAATGCAGTGACACTTGTTTCTGTGCAGAGGAAGGCACTACGCAAAGGCTGACTGTTCACCTTTTCAGTTGCATATTTCTGTACGTGGGTGTTAAACTAAGGTGAAATCTTTGTCCAGACAGGCCACGTTATGCCACATAATTTGCATTTTCTTGCTGCATAAATTAGTAAACCATACCGTGTAATTTGGTCCTCTCTTGCAGCATAATTACAGTTACCCTGCCCATGCCCCACCCACTGTGCACCATATTTTTTGGTGAGTGGAATTTCGTCATCCTGATATCACCAGGAATCCCAATACATGTATGCTGGGAGGAGGACTCTAGTCTGCAAGTTGACCAGGCAATATACTGAGATTACATGGGTCCACCTGAGCAGCCTCTTCAAAGACACAGCAGTAAGGATGGTACTGTTTCCACCACGCGGAGGTTCAACACTAATGTGCCCATGTTTTTTAAAGATACACTTCGCCCAAGGCTAACGTGCCCTGCCAAAGTTTGCGGTTAACCTACCCCCAAGTTGTTCCCACAGCAGGGAGCACCCAGTCTTCAAAGAGCTGCCATCTTACGTTTAACGCTAACCACCTGACACCTCACCCTGACACCTCACCAACCACATTTACTAAGGACAGGGCAAAGATAACCCACATGTAACCAAAGTGGTCCTTGTGGTTTTGCTCACAGAGCTGACGATTTTATTTTAAACCACAGACGCTCGAAGTATACACTTGACCAATGAAGGAAAATATATTTGGAAGAATCTGCTGTAATGTTCTCTGAGGATGATGGGCCCACCCATCCCTGTGGCATTTATAATAAGGGACTTGCAATGCCTAAAACTGCTCCTGCCTTCTGTTTGTGCCCTAGTTCTGTGGGTGTAATGTCTTCATAAAGAGTTTTACGGGTGCTGTGTTGAGTGTCAGCTGCCAGGGGAATGTACATTTTTATGGCACATTTTAGTGACTGCTCGTTTGTGTTTTTATTTGCTGAATCTGTGAAGGTGGCTGGTGGTATCCCGGTCAGGCTTCGATGCTCTCAAACGACGTGGAGAAGGCGTCTGTGTTGTCATGAAAACTAACAACCAAAATGTCAATGTAATAAAGGTATCACACTTAAAATGCACCACCAATGGTCCCTTAAATAACTGTACATTTCGTCTGACTAAAACTATTTTGTGAAGTCGTAATGTCATGGGTTCTAAATACAGTAAATTATTTTTTGTCAACGGTTTATCACATGCAGGGAAAACGTGCACAGCTGGCCTTTGCCACTGTCATGTATATATTTTAAAGCACTCCAACTTCACAAAACTGGCACTATTTTAAAAAGTAGCATGTCCTGAAAAATAAGATCCTAGCAAGTCCTATTCACCCTCCATAATTGGAATACATTTTGTTTGGTGGAAATATTCTTTTGTAAAATATTTTTTTCCTGGAAATATCTCCTGCATAAACTGTGTCTAGAACGTTTATGCTCAGGAAGTGTTTTGTGAAGGCAACAAACTGCAAATTGACGAAACCGTGTGTTTTCCACCTTTCCAAAACTTGTACGGGCAAAATCAAAATACGGAGCTCACCTAACTATAGAAGATGCCGTTGATAAACGTTTTACCCGATCTGTGGGCCATGTGGTATGCCAGTTCACTAAATCTCTGTTCTATAGTTAACATACCTGTTCTGACGTCAAGCCCAATATTTTCGAATGGAAAACATCAAAATATAAGGACTTAAGCCTTTTAAGGTCCTGAGACTTTCAGGTCAGGTGGCATTGGTGATCTGTTGGAAGGTTACTTTCCACACAGGGAAAGCTTTTGTGAGCTTTGCACCCCTGTTTTTGACACTGGTCAATACATGCTCCGTCTGAGGCTACACAATCCGGCAGAGTGTTAACAGCATACCAACGCTATACTTGGTTTTGTGTTGAGTTCAGGTAGCTCCAGGAAGTCACCACCCCAGGAACAGTGGACAGGAGGCATATCACATCAGAGTAGACACTGCAGACCACCGTTTACGACACACAATCAATATGACTTTTTTCGTTTTTTTTTTTAGCTACGCACCTTTTATCTAGTGTAAACTTTACAACACACTTCCAATATTGACAGTGCACGCTAGCATGGCGCAACTGTACCTTACAACAACTTCCCAGAGGTGGGACAGTTCAACGTTTTCCCTTGCAAGCCGTTACCTGTAACACAACTCGGTGGGTTCGACTGTTCAAAAATGTGTGCAACCACAGCTCACGAGACTGAGTCGCTCTGGGATGACTTACTTTTAGTGCTACCTGAAAAATTACTGATAATACCTGTAATCATTACCGAAATCAACCGTGAAACCAGTGCGGTAAAATAAACAGTCCGCAGGCTTTAATCTTGATGCGGGAGCTTCTGACCTTTACTCCGTTACTGTCTGACCTTTAGACGAGTCTCTCTACCCTCCCGCCCCTGCTGCGCACTTCCGCCTGACTGCAGGGGCAGCAGGAGGGAATACCGCCGAATCCCCCCCGAGTGCGTCACCATTTCTGTGAGGAGGACGAAGAGCACAGGCACAAACGGCCTGTTCTTTTTGGAGGATTCCGGGCAGCTGCTCGCTTCAGAACATGTCTGGACCGAGGGCAGCGCAACCTCAGCAGACGCCCACTCTGGACGTTTCAACATTCCCAGGGTTTTCGCCAAGCGCGAGAGCGGGAGAATTCCCATCTGCAGCAGGAGCGCGGCCAAAGCGTCCGCGCGCGGAAGCGGGCCGTCACCAGTCTCAAGTACAATAATCTGTTCCTTATGCAACAGCGTGCATCACCAGGGCGCTTCCCGCCCTCGAGCAGACTGGCCGGGCCCAGGATCCACTCCGACGTGTATCCCCCCACTCAACCCTTCGAGGGCATTCAGGCCCCCGAACCTTCAAGAAGGGCCCTATGCCATCCAAGGCCAATGCAATGGATACGTATCATCCTAGGACTCGGCCCCCCTTTTCACATCCTGCAGGAGGGCCCCTTCATTTTGCGGTACGCCACTGGGAACACGAGGCACGCAAATGAGGCGGCGGAGCTCAGCTACAGATGCAGGAAAAAGGCCGGATGTAGAGATGGGAAACGTCAGTGTTGCACTATGGCCACAAGCCACCTGTAAGAGGTGTTACAAAACTACACCACGGGAAGGTACGAACACCCCCGCAGTCGAAGTGGTCGAAGGGGGTGGAAAAATGGTTATGTACTGACAGGCCTCTGGCTGGAGACCCGTCTATACAGAGGGATGTTCTCCTCTAATATATTTGAAGCAGCAAGGGTCAGTAGGCTGATGTTCCAGGAAAATAGAAGTGTCCTGGAGTAAAGTAAGATTCATTAAGAGGAAAATAAAAAGAGCTGAGCCCACCTGTAGCAGCAAACCGCTAGGCCTTAAACTTGGCCAGAAATCATGTCCGGCACCTGGAGAAACGCAGACCAAAGACCAGGGACTAACCAGGCAACCACTAGGGCCAGCCTCGGGCCCTTGCCCTGCATACAAAGTACCAATGTGGTTAGACACAAGCAGGCATGGTCTTGGTGGGACTTAAGATTTTCGAAAAGACGACTGCCAATTTCTCTCTGCACAATGACATTCACTGGTTCGATCAAAAATAATGACATATGAAATACATATAGAACTAAAACGTAACACAACATGACGAAAACACACTTATAATAAGCAGATATGTAACAGAAGGTGTTTGCAAAATTCCTGTGAATAACTGTCAAGCTTGTCACAACCTCAGGGCACCTTTTGAGCCTGGATCATCCATACACCCTGTCAGCAATGGGAACCTACTGACGGAATATCACAAGGGGCAAAGATGGGATCTGGGATATGCATACAAGTTCAGGTCATTCCAATAAAAATCCTCACGTGCGCTGTGTCCTTATTGCCAAAAGATATTGTACTCGGTTCAATTTTAGTGCTGTGCTCACTGGAAGAAATAAAATAAGCCACTTTGTAATTAATGTAGGCCAATTTTCAATGTAAAAACATTTTATTTTTTTCTTCGAAGCCATCATTATTAGTTTGAGTTTTATGATACAGTTGGAGCCCGCTTATGGAATGTGTTCTTGAGTTTCCCCTTAAATTATATGTAATATCTTGATGTTACAACTTTTGTGTAACAGTGACTGGGCATATCCAGTCTCACACCACATAATACTTATGTACCTACGTACCTTAGCTATCTGAAACTAAGTACAGTATAATCAAGGTCAGTGGATACAGCAGATGGGCCCAGTTTATCTGGCAGCATTGACAAAATTATGCAGCCAGAAATGGCAAATTATGTGGCGTAATCCATGACAGTATTAATTCGATATTTAGTCACTTCAACGCTTACTAATTCTGACTGAGCAATGTCACTCTGTGATGCCATGTTTTGACACTTTTTAATAACTTTCGAACCATTTGAGGTAGAAACATTTTTTTTTACAATAAATCTACAAATTATGCAGTAAATGTATGTGTGAATGGGCGAAATCATAATTATGCAGAAAATGCAGCAGCCACAGAATCAATAATTCCTGTGGCCCCGCATATCTGTGCCAAAAATTGTTGTTCAAAGTGGTCAACTGAGCACAGATCAGACTTTGTCAGCTAAGGCAAGGTGTTGATCACTGGAATGTAATATAATGAGCCGGAAGTACCCTAATAAGGCCATGCTACATGGCTAGAGTACCGCCATTCACCTGTTACTGGGATCCAACACCTCCACCGATGCGGCCATTAAAACATGTATCAGCTTTGATAGGCTCTGAGCCAAACACTGAACTGGTACATAGAGCAGCATCCAATCTGATCAGCCAGATAGAAGCACAGTGAGGCAGCACTCTTTCTAGGAGCAGCTTTCAGATAGCACACCACCGCGAGTGCACTTTTGTTTTAGTGCAACCTTACTTTCATCAAGAAAACAACCGCAGGTTCTGTGTGTGTCAACAGTGAGATCTATTAAGACGAAACAGCCTTTTGGAGAAACACATCTTGGCAACATAAATAAAGGGACTTGTTATATTTGATTCAGAATGTACTTTAAAACATGGCCTATGTAAGTTTATGAGGGGAGTGAATTTAGGTTCTTCTCACCCCATTACATCTCTGCAAAGTTATACATCGAGGTAAATGGGATGTACATTACTGATTTTAGAACATTCCTTCTCAGCATCATCATTTTGTCATTTAGGATTTCCAGGCTGACCAAAGGGAATAATTCAAGGACATGAAACTAGGAAACATTCGACGTTAGAAGGCGTAGCAAACTGATTCATTAATTTTGCACACTATGATAGTTATGGGGAATTCTCTAGGCATGCAGATGATTATTACGACACTACAATAAGTTCAAGTCAAGAAGCAGTGAATGGATCTTCTTCAAGAATGTTATGGTAGAGCCACACATCAAGAGGTTCATATGGCACTGTGCCATACAGTGTCAGGAAGGCAGATCACTGACAGAATATCCCTAACAAAAATATTGTGTGACAGAAATTTGTGTCAAAAACATCACAGACTAAAATATTGAGGAGGTAAGTGCAAATAGTTAAGTATAGATTTACTGTTCTTAACTCCACATCGATGTACCTTGTATATATATCAGCAAGACACATATATGTGGAATTATATCTAGAATATCTTTCTTTGCCCTTAGAAACTTGCCGTCACAAAATGTTTGTCCTCAATACTCTTGACACAATATTTTGTCCACGTTATATATTTTTCCTGATATTTTGTCTAAACACCAGGAAAGCTAAGGAAAGAGTATATTACAATATACAAAACACTCTAAGATTCCAATCCTAGAACACACTTCAAAATGCTATCAATTTAATTTCCTTTCCGTCTCTCTTACTGGGATATGTACACTAATTTCCCTTGCCTCAGTTGACGGATTTGAAGAAAGACCTATGTGCAATGATCTATTTTCTATTTGCTTAATATTGTTCAATCATAGACTTGTAGGAATTGTCCGTTTGCCCAGTGTATTAACAGTTCACCTCACCCAGTGCGGCGCTGAGGGCCCTATGCATCACTTTCCAAGTGGGTAGGCAGCTCAAGGAAATTAGGTGGCTCTTGCCCTTGAATTTGCAAATGCTGCGATACCAATGTATATGCACATCCTATCAATTCACTCACTCAGACACGATCTCCCAGCTGTGTTACAATCAATATCACTTTTTAGACACACTGAAAAAAGCTTATTTGAATAGTTAGGAAAGCAAGGAACGGAATAAGCCATAATAATAAGTGGAAGTAGCCATTTTTCAGAAGTGCGACAACTGACCTCTTCCCACCATCTTTGTCCCATCTGATTACAGGACTGATTCTGCACTTATGCAGAGCTCGAGAGGAGACACGCACAATGGCCATCACCACTGGGATCATTCTACAACTCTTTGTAAACCTGAAAATGGTTAATTTGAACATTTTGTCTCTATCCAACCACCCAACCCCCTTGTACCTCAATTCATAAAATCAAAAACAAAAAAATATATTTATTGATAACCTGCCAGGCAGCCTTTCAACAGTTACTCCGTTATTCACCATCCATATCTAGTTTATAGACTCTGCCACATAAGCAGTGACCCAAAGTGTCAAAAAGTATGAAAAACAAACAACGACGATGCTCCTGGCTCCCAAGCTAGCTCCAAACACTCTTCCTTCCCTAAGGCCATCTGCAGCATATGCCAGTGAGGCATCCACTATCAGCAGAAAGCTCTTTGCACCCGACAGGTGGCACACAAATGGACACTAGTCAGTAAAACCTTTATCAGCTCCTGATAAACATGTAGCAGGTGACCCAAGCCTAACCCCAGCTCCCTTCAACGCTAAAAACATGGAAACAAAAACCTGACTCAGCAGGACCAGCCTGAGCTCACCGGTCAAAGGCCGATCATTTTTTTTTTTTATGGAGATCTCTCAAATACCAAAAGAAATACAAATACCTTCACCTGCCTTGATCCTACACCTATGGAAGCTCATCCTCTCTATCTTTAAAAAGTCCCATTTATCTAAAGCTCCCAAATACATTTACCAAAGGAGATTTCCTAATTTTCAATGCATGCTAATCTTTGCTCTTCCCTCTAATGTTGGTAGACAGCTTTAGGATTTCAGAGACATGCGATGAGTATTGTATGTGTTTAACTGCTTAATCTACAAAAACATATATTTTTTTATGAAACCAATGCTGGAGTTGTTGAGAAGGAGCTTTTTCTGCAATGAGACAGCTTCACAAGTGGCTGCATAAGAAGCAGGCACAGACTGCCTTCTGAAAAAGGTGCATGGATGACTTTGGTGAAAAAACTATTTGTTATGGTCTGTGGCCTTTGCCATTCAGTACCTGCAGCCATAGGCTAATGGCTTCCTCCATATTTAAACCACAGAACCTGGTGTAGTCAAGCTCTAAAGGAGAGGACAAGTAACCAGGCCGCCTACCTAATGAGACTGCCTCTAATGAGCAGGGTCTTCAGAAGTTCTTGGAAGATTGTTGAGTTTTGAATCTTTCTTCGGACAGAAAGAAATGAGACATGAGTGTGAATGTTGTAAAATTCTTTAAGTTTGGCCATTTCGATGAAATGATCCGCAAGAATAGAGCTTCTGCAGAGAAACTGCACCTCCAGAATGCATTTCACCTTTCTTACATTTAGAATGGCAAAGTAACTTCCCAGTCTACGAATTATTTTTTTCTTTTCTGTAGTAGCTTGTCAGCAGGGACCATTCTTAAAATATTGCAACAGCGTGTCACCTGCTGCCAAGCCACAGTAAGACACCTAACACTTTATGTGTGTGCTGGAAGACAAAGGAAGTTGGATATAGTGAAAGACTGAGCGAATTTACCATTCTAGCAGGGGGAGAGATCCGCCTGGGTTTATTTTGTACATAACCGGTTGTCCAACCATAGCGGGAAAAAAAATCTTCTAGACAGTATAGTCCCTATTGCATATAGGCAGGTGCCTAATCTCCCTACGTTCTGGAAGATTACATACACACCATACCAGTTGAGCATAGACCACATCAGCCTTTAACCATGGTCAATTCAGCCCATAAAAAAACAGAAAATAGACTGCAGTGCCTTAAGTATGTTAAGGAATGTCAGCAATGATTACATTTACTGATATAACGTTAGCATTCTATAAATTAACCATAGCATCACACTGCATCTTTTATTCCAAGCAGTTGGATGAAGGTCTTCGATCTCTGATAACTTCACGTGAAAAGTATTCTTCTAGGCCCAGTTCAAAATTATTCTCACACAGTCACATGTGTAGTCCCTCAGTTCCAATGATGGAACATCTTCAACTACCTGAATAGTCCTCCAAATAACCCCTATCTTTTTAAAAAAGGTCGAATGTCTTTAAAACTACACATCAATAAAAGCACTTGATGCCGAGAGTTTTGGGGTGTCCCAAACTCAAGAAAGTCTAGCAAACTTTGTGAAGTGGCAAAGTTTGTAAACTTCACATTGCTTTGCCTGTTGGCACAATTTCAAGCACACATAGCACAGAAGCGATCTTTTTTATTATATAGAGAAATCACTGTCTGTCAGAAAGGTTGCTAACAAATAAATAAATCAACACTGACATAATGCGCACTTAGAGAAACTAAACTTTCCAGGGATTAAGAATCGCACAACGACAGTCTCTATGGTCATCAAGAAACACATCACAGGGTACTGAAAACCGATGAAACTATACGGAGATAATGAACACCCCTCTTGCCATTACATGGCTGAAGCAAATGAATACATTTCTGCAGTTTGGCTGTGGCAACACTATTAGCGAAAGCACCCAGCAGGCCTAGCATGGGGCACGGCCTCTTTCACACTTAACATACCGGTATGAGCATCCCTGAACTTTCGCAGCGTTCTCAATAGCTTGTGGACATCATTTACGCTGGAGTCCTTCTGGCTGTAGAGCATAAGCCTCTGTGTATCCGAGAACATGCGAGAGACACTGAAAAGAGGGAAACAATGGTGAGATCTGTAAAACTTTGAATGGCTTTTTAAGTGGTCCTACTTTTGGAATGAATTATCATACAATCTACACTCCCTTGGAAGAAAAAACATCATCATTTAAGGAACATTTCTCATTACCAATTGAAGCCATATATTGTGCTGCTTCTTGGCCCTATAGTAGCAACCCTGAGATTAAACGGTCAATTTGTGCAATGAAATACAATTGAATTACTTGCCTTTGGCATTTTAAATATTGGTCCTTACCCTGGATGGACATCAATGGGGAAATTGACAAAGGTGTAGAACATCCAACAACATACTAGGTATATTGCATCCCGCATTATATAGAAGGCGGGGTGAACGAACAAGGTCAGAAGGTGTCAGAACTATATCTACGTTTTTTTAATGCTGAGCTCTATCAATGCAGAGGAAGAAAGTTTTATATTGTATTTGCAACTCTCCCTTAAACCGTTTGCTTTGACATGCTCTGACCTGGGGATTCTGTGAGTGTGGCGTGGAAGTGTGACAAAGTTCTGTTGAGCAAACCGCTGCCATGTGCTATAGCTGAGCACTGGCACTCGATGAGGTGGGACCATTTCTGATTTCTCCACACGAATCATCTGAGGTGAGGCTCGTGTATTAGTGGATGCAAAACAATACTACACAAGTAGGGGCTCTCATTGAATGTCATTTTCTATTTAGTCACTGTTTCAGTTTCAAACACAAAAATGGAGCTTGATACTCGTCTCGGTCTGATTTATGTGTCAATAACTTAGAATTAGGTGTGTCCACTTTTTGTTTCAGTTTCATGTTTATAAAGGATTTGGAATATCTTTGTGAGATAGTACCTGAGGTAAATTTACAGCCCACCTTAGACTTTTTAGCATTCACTCACGGGTGTTACCATACTATATCACATGTTATATCACAACAACAATATTGTATCCCCTACATCGACCTATCACTACACAGCAAGGGAAGTAAAGTACAAGTATACAAGTGCGTAATAATATTAAATTATGCAACCATCCCACTTTCATCAGTTTTTCATTCCTCCTGGGAAACCATGCAGTCGCCAGCTAAACTGCTTATGTTAAATATATATATATATATATAAATATATATATATATATATATATACACAAATATACCAATGACAGAAACAAAAGATGGTTCAAGACCCTCTTCTACTCACATGGATTTATTAAAGTTTCCAACGACTCCTGGTGACTCCCCTGGAGTCGGGTAGCGAAAACAAGGGTTGTTGGCATTGCAGATGATCCCTTGTATCCAGGGCAGGGTACCAGCAGATGGCATGGCCTTGTTTGGGAAATGACCTGGGAGAGGGGGGAGAAAGAAAACAATGATTATTAGCACCTTTATGTGGTGTTTCCACGCAGGTGTTTATTAGTTTCAAGGCTTATATAGTGCTTGGGCTCTTGGCAGTGGCCTGGAGAAGCTGCAATGCAGAGTTTTGAGCTGTAAGATGTTCTTCCAGGAAGGAAGTTATTTCATATACCCTAAAAAATATAAGAATCGAGCTTCCTTGCCTCAAAGGATCTTTCGTACAGAGTTTGGAGTGTAAGGAAATCAACCTACTGCATTTTTAGATGAGCAGGCTGTTTTGTGAGAACAGATTCAAATGTTCTCTTTTCAGTTGTTATTTAAGTATTTATTTTATGTGTATTCAGGTTGCGGGCAATTTGTGATTTCAGTTTAGCACATGCCAAGACGTTGTTTTAAAGGAGTGATCCATAGAACCATGCATTGTTTTTGGCAACAGCTTTATGGACTCGATGAAACAATTTGTGACCATCCCCTTCTACCCGGCCCCTTGCCCACATGGTCAGATGTATTCTAAAATGCCTGTTTTTGAACTATCTCTTTCTCAAAACCAGCTATCTTGAGAGAACCCTAGTATAAAGAGAAGCAAGCATTAGATGCAAGGGAGGAGATGGTGAAGCCACGTTTCACGTCTTAACACCTACCACCCTTATAAGTGACACTTACAGGGCGAGTTTTGCAAAATATGGTGCTGGTCTACAGCATTACTGGGTTCCTGGTGCTTGGTTCGTTTGGTAAATGTACATTCCTGGACATGTCCAATAAAATTAAACATCAGTGCTTCAGAAAGAACTGCACCTCTAAAAATCTGCCTAAATTTGCCAGATAGGACTTAGTTGGACACCGCGTCCACAGAACTCAAACTTCAGTTCTGCTGCACAAGGAACAATCCTCAGCTCACAGATACCTGCTTCTGGCCCCTGAGCTCCTTGCGTTTACAACTTTCTCCACCTACACTTTCTCCATAGTTCCCACTGCATGATTCCAACTGCCTTAGATGTCTCTCTTACTACTCCCACCCTCTGACATTTCTAAATGCCAGCTATCCATTTTCTGGTTGGCTCCATTTGCTGTTTCTCCGACTCCATCTTTGTGTACCTTGAAAAACCCCAGCCTAACTCTAGGGAACAGTTCACTTCGCAATTGGCAACGAGGCCTAGAAGGGTGTGCACTCAGGCAACTCAGTAGGTGGGCAACCGGATTGTTGACCCCTGAATATTGAGGGGACATAGTATTGAAAATAAAATATCGACTGGTAAGTAAGTCTAGATTTTCTATACCTAACTCCACATATATGTACGTATGCTGTACATATATCTTGAAAGAATGTAGATGTGGAGTCAGTAATAGTAAATCTATACTGCTCTACATGCACTTATCATTCGATATTTTGTCCCTTGATATTCTGTCCTTGATATTTTTATATGCCAATATTCTGGGAGTTGATATTTAGTAGTACAGTCAAGTCAGTAGATATTAGTCCTTTGTTTCAGCACTGAGACACATAAATCTGGCGATCCAACCACAAGTTATTTGGAAAAAATGTGCACAATGTCTTGCAAGGAAGACAGTCTTCATACTGCATTTAAAGTAATGTGGCACTTTCCCACCTAATCATCAGTAATTGAGCCATGTGGTATTACATCACCCACCATATCTGTAGTGGCAAATTTCCAACCATGGATCCTTGCTCAAGGAGGGGCAGTATACACCCGGCCTGAAGCAAATCAATGTGTGAGTCACTAACTTGTTAAAAACGCCATTTTAGTAGCTCGTGCATGCTGAAGATTAAAACACTGAGTAGGAGAAAGATTAAACACCTTTTCTTTGCTTCATCACCTCCACCAGAGGCAGCATTACTACAGTTTCCTGCGGTACATGGAAGTTGTAGCAGCACAGCATCACAATGCATCTAGCTACTTCAACCACCACCTCAGGTCCATCTTTGTAGCAGCTGATGAGCAATGCAGCAACACCTCAATGTTTTTAACTATTTATCTTTATCTAACAAAACACAGTATGTGGCTCCTGGCCTGTTAGTTTCTTACCAAATTCCACCCAATTGCAACAGTTTTTTTTTCTCTGCTATTAAGTTATTTTTCTAATGTTGAATTATCCTCCAAAAGAGGAACACAAATAACCTGAGTACCAGAGTGACAACTGCCACAGCCCCCGTCCCTGATTTGTCAACTCTTCTGGTCTGTAAACATCCACCCAACAATAAAAGATGCGGCTGGTATCGCACGCGGGCTCCCCTCCAAGGACAGGTGTGTCAGACTGCTGACATCTGCCAGAGGGCCAGCCAGTTCCCCGAACAGCTGCTGACACAGTGCAACGGGCACTATTGCGCAACACTTCCACCTGGCCATGAGAGCTGAACTGAATGAATCACGTGCCAATTATGGGGCAGACAATGTGGAAAGACAGGTTTTCGTCCTGGATTACTCACCTAATCACCAACTGTGTTGTTTAGTTGGTTGAGCTTGACACCGATTGCTGTTACAGTTGACACCACCAATAAAGCAGGGGATGGGGCTTGTCTTCCGTGATCCCTGGCACAACTGGCGGCACTAGCTTGTTTTCCGATACTGCACACCACATGTCTGAGTGGATGTCCAGATAAGAGTGTTTTGGACAGCTGGATCTATCTGCATGGGGCAAACGGCCACATGTGCGTAGAACTAATGACACGATCTTTCTCTATATAGCTTCTGTTTGCTCAGCAGTACTTGCATAAGCAATATAGTTGGATAATTTAAGACGTTACTGCTGAAATTTGTGCTACGTTATAGTGTGCTACGTCATAAAGCTAAGTTCTGACCACGCCCATTTATCCTTCAGAGATTAAAAAAATAGAGCTTGCCTTTGTCAAGAAGAGGCTGGTCTTCACTAATATTTTAATTGAGGGCAGAAGTTGCATCCTTCTGTTAGGTACAACAGAAGCAGTCGGAAATAAGTGATCACTTTTTGATGAATACTGATAAATTCTGCTTGATAGACAGGTGCATTACTCACAAATCCAGGCCAAGTTACGTTGAACGCGATTTTTCTAACATAAAAATTGCTAATCAGAAACTAAAAACCCTACTAAAGGACTAACCAAGGAAAATATAAGCTGCATAGCAAAAAAGCCATTTCCGATACTAGATATTGCATCCCGGTCCTGAATGTTGGAATTATAAAATGTCTGGCGCTGGCTTGCAAGAGTGGAGCGTATCCAATTCCAGCATCACTTTGTGTTGCAATTCAAATAGTGAGCCTAGTGCCGGCAAAATGACTTTTAGATCCAGTGGCTGTAGTTGTAAAGAAACATTTACAGAACATCCTGTGCTGAGCTCAGATCTCACTGCTGCGCTCCACATTAGGTAATATTTTATTACCACATTTTATAATATTGAGCTATCGCCGAATTATAAACTCATTGTCATTTTTGCTTTGCTTTTTTCATGATGCAATAGCCCGGTTATCAGGGTTTGATTTGATGACCGTGAGCACTGCCACAACTGGCTGCACTTGTCCATGTGCAAAATGAGTGCATAATCCCGTGCAATGTGAGAGCCTGTTCCTTAAGTGGATCTGCATCAAGTTGAGAGACAGCTCTCAACCTTTCTTATAGGGTAACCAAGGGCATGGATATCTCACAAGAGTCCAGAAAGGGTAATAGGAGAGAAAAGCAGCAGTGTAAGATCCTAAACACGCAGGAAAGGATAACACACACTGGTTCTCAGATCTGAAGTCACAACAGCACCACAGGAACCCAGTAATGCAACCACCACTGGATGCTGTGCCATATTTTGTCCCTTGACTGCTACTTTCACAAGGAATGTGAGTGGATAGTGCCCACGGTCTGTGGATAGTGTAAGTGTGGTTGCTGCTTCTTATAGACCATTTTCCTCTTTATTTCTGTGAAAAACAGTAGTTTGATGGTTAGCTTTACATTTCTGTGGAGGGACGATTTTCTGTCCAGACTGCACTGATCTCAGGCTGTAAGTTTGAAGAGCAATTTCACAACTATGGACAGTTCATTCCCAGTCTATATGAGCAATATATGACACGGCCTGAAGAGCCCAAGAAACATTTCACATGTTACTGAACAGACACCGTGACACAAACACCATGTTTGAGCATCCACCCATACAGAGAAAGTTGACAGACATGCTACAAGCCAAGCAAATCATGATGGATGTCTTTATCGATATGATCTGCTTTGAACATTTTCTCAGAAGTACATCCCACTATTTCTAGGGTATATGGTGCAAGTGAGGTTGGGCAACTTTAGTCAAGTTGAACATGGAGGGATGGAACCCTGCCCATGAGCACTGTCAGTGGCAGGAAGTAAAGCTCCATAATCCCTGCGAGTTCCAACAACAACCCTAAAAGTGAAGAAAACAGCCCCTCACCAACCGCCCAAGTGGCCTCAGTCCAGAGACTTACATTCATGCTGCTCGTAGGGTGGATACGAAAGTCGTACGGAGATCAAAATGAAGAAGATGAAGAGAGGCCAGGCCACTTCAATCAGCAACTGGAACTGAGGAGGAAAAGAGACCACAGGCTCAGCATTTCATCATTCATGGACTAACCCTTCAAGGACAATCATAAGAAATTCAACACTAACGGAATGAAATGTTAATCAAAAGGTTGCACTATTCAATAAACACCAACAGGTCCACTATCTAACACAATGTTCTGGTCAAAGCCTTGTGAACGCAGCGACCTGGTCGCCAAAGGGTTACTGCAAAGTGCAGAATTCTCTCTGAGAAGACTGTGAGTGGGCCTCATTTCTTAGAAGAGGGGAAAATCTAGCAATTGTGCTGCTTAATGCAAAAGGCCTGGCAGCTCTAGTTTCCTCTTTCAAGCTACTGCCGCCTGGTCCCCTAGGAACAGAGTTGGTCTGCTTGAACGTGTTTTCAATGAATCCTGGCCCTGCTGCGTGCTTTGCTAGCACGAGTGACCCCGCCATTTTTAGTATTTCCTGAATGTGAAATATTTCTGCTTTATTTCTTAGACACAACTCACGTCGAAGAAAATGGCTGTGGAGCAGTGTAAGATCCCAGCGTGATTTTCTTCACTCTCTTGGCCCTCCACTGTTTGATATTACATGAGCACACCAGGGGAGCTGGCCTACACTAGAGTGGGGCTGAGGGGGCTTGCTTGAGCAGTGACGTCGTTAGTGTATGGAATCTGATGTAATTTCGGCTGACTGGATTGCAAAACTGTTTTTTTCCCATCACCCCTTCTCCTATCACACCACAGCTTACATTTACAGTTTTTAAATAGGCAAGAGAAACAGGACATGAGAAAGTGCCACCTTCCCATGTGAATCATGGCCATCGTCCTACACATCATATCCTCTGCGTATTTTCATGTTCAACCGTGTGTGTCAAACATATTTCTAATTCCACGCAAAAGAACATCCCCACGTCTATGTGTGTTTAAACCCCAACCATTGAGGGTCCCTTATGGAAATAATTTCATTTGGATACCGTGCTCACTGAGTATGTCTAGGCAAGATCATGAATGAACGACTGGTGGAGTGAGAGTGTGGATTGAACAGTGAGTGAGTGCATGAGGTTTTTGGATAGCTTAACTTACCGAACTGAAATAATTTATATATATAAAAACTGAACAAGAGCAATAACAGTAACATAAAAGGTCTTTCGTGTACTGGAACTCGGCAAGAAGATCTGCAAAAATGTGGTTAAATCTTGTTGAAATGTGAATAGATCTTTGTGCATAAAGGTGTCTTCTAGAACACAAAAAAGTGAGAGCGACTGCTAGTGTATTACCCAGGCACCTGCCCCACATGCAAAGTTGCATCCTTTACTTCTGAGAGGGTTCATTTTCAAAGCTGGGCTGTGGTTACTATTCCCAAGTTGCAGCACAGAACTTGCTTTGTTCCAAGGAGTCGTATCCAAAATGTGTTACATTGGGGATGGACATCCACTGAAGATGTATTGGCTTCACACTTAATGATTGGGTAACACACTGCAGTCATTTTAATGTGAGAAGCTTGGCACAGACACATGCAATCGGATAAAACAACACTAATGGTGCACAAAATCAAGACTGGTAGTCATTTGAGCTACTGGTGAAAGGGACATGTGGACAAACCCAGAGCTACGGTACCAAAAACCTTTCTGCAGCCACTATCTAATGTAGGAAAATGGGCACCAGTTGTTTCAGTAAATTTGAGGATGTCATCCGCCGGGCTAGCAATCTCCTTCGAGTTTCACACATGGAGGGAAATATTTCTGTTTATGTAGCACGTTATGTTGGCATTGTGTAAAAATGTTAATGGGCCACTTTATGACATCATGCAAGGATGGGTTTAATGGCACACAGTGAGTTAATAAACACCTTGAGTTTACAAATGGGACTTCTTCCATGAGGGTGTCTTGACCCATGGATAACCGCCAGCAACCTTGCGCCGTGCAACTGGTCACGTCACCGGCTCTCTGATCGAGCTTTGACCTGGTGGCTTGAACAAGACAAGTTCCCAGGCCAGTGCCTTGAGCTGGCCCAAGTGCTCCTCCCCTAATTTCCACATAGTGGTTGAACAAGGGTGCAGAAGAGAGTGTGTGCTTGTGTGAGTGCACACGTGTCTATGTGTGTGTGTATGCCTACCTGCAAGTGTTACTGTGCGTGCATGTGTGTGAATGCCTACATGCTTGCATATGTGTGCACATAATGCGCCTGTGTGCGAGTGTCTGTGCTTGTGTGTGTGTATGTGTGTACAAGTGTGTGTGTGTGTTTGCTTTCCTCTGAAGGACAAAAAGGAGTAGACTAGTGACAACCAAATTGCTAATGGCATAAAAGAGGTACTTATGAAACTTAAGAAATAGGAAGCAGCAGTACCCGAGCTGTTCCTAAAAAAATAAACTTAAGTACAAATATTGAGTTTACAGTGGCAATTAACCTTATGGTCTCAAGCTGACAAAATCAGCAGTAAGGAAAACACACGAACAGTGTGTCACAGGCCCATGCAGGGCAGTGGTATCCACACCCCCACTCCTCAGGAAGGCTGCCCCCCCCCCAGGCCTTCAACTTTGCTTTTCCGGGATATGATTGACTTGAGTGAACTTTTTTGACACAATAACCAAATTCTGCAGAGGGGCCTGTCACTTTGCGTTTTCCCATCACAAGAGGCACCAAGGAAATCAAGAGACATTGCTGAAGGTAAAGAACAAAAATAACGGAAGACGAGGCAGGAAGCTGCACATAGCAGGCCAAGATGCCACAACGTTGTGTTCATGTGTAAAGCATAAACTCACTTTATTGTCTTTTATTTTAGGGGAGAAGGATTAAAACAATGTATCCGAGTCCAATTTATCTCTGCGCAGAAAGGGCTATGAAGCCTCCTGGAGAGGCCCTGAAATGTATGGAGGTGTCAGTCCACAGTTTCTGCCTCCCTTTAACTTCCTCCATTTATCCATCCAGT
This sequence comes from Pleurodeles waltl, assembly GCF_031143425.1. Taxonomy (NCBI): domain Eukaryota; kingdom Metazoa; phylum Chordata; class Amphibia; order Caudata; family Salamandridae; genus Pleurodeles; species Pleurodeles waltl. The sequence goes on along the minus strand of NC_090437.1, from coordinate 412,835,895 downwards.
CGGAGACTGTGGTATTCCCTATCCTAGTCCAAATAGCCCACTGACATGGTCAGAGGGCACGGGCCCTGTGGTGCCAGGAGCATGCTCCTTGCACCTTCATTTGCTCGTATGTTGGAGCAAAACATGCACATTTTGTCCACGAGGGTGCAGTTTTGGTGTAAAACATTAGGCTGATCTCCTGTTCACAGCTGAGAACAATTGGCTCTGAAGGAGACATGGCATCTCCAAAGACAAATGGTGTGAAACATGGAGAAGGGACTCGAATTCACAGCTAATGATCCAGAGAGAATCACGAAATGCACACAGCATGGTTTGCTTGCAGTGAAATCAAAGGCTACCAGACTGAGCGCAGCAAGACCTTGTGGTTCAGTGGCCAAAGTTCACTGATCAGAGTTTTTTTGGTACAATCTTCAGATGTCTCAATGGTATAAGGTTTAAGATGTCCACATTACCACTAGCATAGTGGACGAGTAGCTTGAGGTGTCAGGGGTGCAGCGCTGACTCCTGTCTTGCATCTGCACTACTCATTTGCCCCTTTTAGAAACTGCTTTTAATAAGTATGTCCAACTTAAAATTAAATTCCAGGGACAATAAAAGGACCTCAGATTGGTCCTTGGTGTTTAAAAACAGAAAGGGTCGGACTGAAAACTATTCAGTCGTGCCAAAATGTTCCAATAACCTGGCACTGCAGGAGGCTGTGGCTTGAATTGGGCCAGGGATTCCTTTATGGGCAGCCTTCATGCCCTGCAAGCAGCCCCCAGCCTGCAGTCCACCAAAAAAACATCACACTCAAGGAGTGGTTAGTCCATCCATCAAAGCAGCCTGCATATTTGAGAAAACAAGCAAGCGTCAACAGCAGTGCCTTCTCTGGAGCATGAAGAGACCTCCAGTCTCACTTATGTATGCCTCACACCCCTCAGCACAGTCCAGATTCTGAACCATCAGCAGGTCCCGACTAACCTGAATGGACCGGGGCCTCATGTTTGGGTTCATTCATTTAATTTAGTTGTTACCGTTCTATTTAGATGCTCCTACTCCCAGGACTTTAGGAGCCAAGGACCTTCATCGCTATGATGCATTATCTGAATTATGGAGATGTACCATGTTTCTGGGCCACAGATGGGAGTTTTCACTACTGGTACAAACCGAGAGCAATTCACACTGGATGAGCACTGTTTTGTAATACTGTACCCTTGAAAGCTGCTGCATAAGGAGCAAACTACTGTATTAGTACAGGCCCGACACCATACCCACCACCCACAGCACACCAATAGCCCCCTAACATGCGAGTGCATAAACTGGCGAGCCAATGAATGAGTGAGCGGGCAAGCAAGTTAATGTCTGAGTGCTTTTATTTGACACACTTGAAAGGTGTAATTGCCTCTAGGTGCCTGAGTATGTGTGGGCTCTCCAGCAATGACAGCAGCTTTGAAGCTGCATGGAAGAAAATGGAGGAAAGGTCACAGGTGTGACTAACAATTCTCTGTGCACCACTGCTCAAGAGTACCTCATTTGCTGGATCTGATGAGCTCCTCTACCAGTTTTGTGAGTTGTCACAGAGGCTCCGAACAGGAAGCCAGCATAGGGAGCCTCGTGTGTTGTACAGATCCCTTAAGAGCACAGAAGAGTGAACCTCAAAGGACTTCTGGCCTAGCTCAGATTGAGTCCAAATTATACAGCTGGACACTGTCAGTGTAGGGGAAACACTCAGTACAGTCAGTCCATCTACCTGGTTATGCGACATGAACATTGAATGCCTCGGGAAGCCGCTGTGCAAATATAATAACCACCAACACAGAACAAGTAGAAGATTTGTAAAGAGAGAACATGACCACACAAAGATTACTTAGCAGTGCTTTAAATGAGCAGGTACCCTCACTTCTTGAATGTGAAGAGGAGATCCATAATTTTTAAGGAGGAGTGTAATACATTTAACAAGAGAGTATCAGCACTTCTCTTTACTAGGCCTGGACAGAATTGGCAAAGTTTCACTCCACAGATTTCCGCAAAGTTATCTTAAAACTTTGTGAGATTCTTCAGGGTTCCATGAGCAGTGGAATTTCAGTACGCCGCACTGCTTGCGCTGATTTTTAGCACCAAGAGCTTGTCCTGCGCTGTAAAATGAGCACAAACATCACCATCCGGAGCGCCAGAGGACACTGCTTCTTCCTGCCGCTCGCTCGTGTACATTTTTACTCGAGTGTCAGCTTTCTCAATGTGAGCAGCAGCTTTCTCAACACGTATGGTAGCGACCTTTTGCGACTGCCCGTTTTGAGAAATCACGCCAGGAGCTGTTCTAGCACTCGAAAATCACTAAGGGATCCAAGGTTGCGCTCACAGGAAAAAACCCTGCCACGAGACAGCTGGTGGAGTATTGCCAGATCTCCGCACTCCAAGCGTAATGCGGAGTGGGCAAAAGTCTGCAAACTCCATCAGCAGAGCAGAATTTTTTGCCCACCCATCCCCTACTCATTACTACACATGCGCTGCTCGACATCGTGGAAAGGCTTTAGCTTCCATTTTCTGGAAAAATATTCAGTGGTACCCTAACGGCATCAACACTCAATTGAACGGTGTTTTAACTAACACAGCATGTGGTACCTCCATGTGAGACACTCAGAATTCAGTTTAAGAGCACACTCGCTGTTCTTATTCCGTTATTCTTCTTAAATACCCGTCTCACTGATTATATTTACCTGCGTTTTATCCTAGCAGTTGATGCAATTGTCCCCGCTCTATTTTACCTGATGTATAACGCTTTCTCACATAAGTTGCATTTAAAAGAAGTTGTCTCTCTTCAATAATTCTATATTTTCATTACTTGTCTTAGACTCTGTAATACGGAAATGTGTTTGCAATTTATTATGCGGGCGTTCTATTCTATTGTATTATTTAAGGTGATGCCTTCCCTAAAAAGAGACTTTTAAACTTCTAGAAAGAGCGCCTGAAGTCCCACCCGACACCCAGCGGTGGAGGGCGGGGACTCACCGTCTGCCGGCGCCGGTAGGTGAAGTTCTTCCACAGCAGCAGCCCCAGCTGGGTCCAGAAGGCCATGGTGCTCCCCGGGGCCCCGGCGGCTCTCCCTGGGCGGCGGCGGCGGCGGCAGGAGCAGCGGCAGGCGGCCACGGAGGTTGCTCATTAACTGCAGAGAGAGGATGAGAGACGGCAGCCGTCACCGGCTTTTGAAGGAATGCCAAGTGCACTATCTGCTCACAGACACAACGATTAACTCGAGCGCCCCGGCGTGCGTTCCCGCCAGCCCCCTTCCCGTTTAACCTCTTCCGAGCCGCCGCCAAGGACCAGCGGGCGTTGAAGTCTCAAGATGTGCACGACAGAGGGGCGGAGGTAAAAATAACATATTTTGCCTCAGTCTCGAGTTGCCGTAGCGCCCCCCCCGCATCTTTACTTCATTACTTTTCACCCACTGACCCGTGGCTCCCTCCGCCCCTGCCACACGGGAAGAAACAGGAGGAGAGACGAGGAAAGAGGAGGGAAGAGAGACAGACCAACGGAAAGAAAGAGACGCGCAAGGAGACAGGAGATAAGACTATGGCAGAGTGTGTCAGGAGTAGAGAATAAAAGGAGAGACATATAGACAGGGGGGAACCAAGGAGTCAACGAGACGGGATGGTCAGAGAATGCAAATGAGGGGCGGACTAAAAGTGAGAGAGCAGGAGAGACGAAGAAAGAGCAGAAGAGAGGAAAGGGACAAGGGGCATAAGTAGGAGACGGAGAGAAAGAGAAGGGGGATGAAATGGAAAGGTAAGAAGGGGGTTTCAAAGAATAAAGGAAAGAGAACCTAGCAAAGAAAAGTATGAGAAAGTGGAACAGCGAGAAGACTGGCAGAACAAAATGACGCAAGGATTCAGAGGATGACATAACGAGCACCGACAATCTCAAGGAAATGTACTTACGTTAGGAGAGATAAGAAAGAGGTGACAGTAAAACTGAGAAGTTAGGGAAACAAAATGTTAAGCTCTAAAAGAGAGAACAGAAGTCCATGAAACCAAGAGGAATAACAAAGGCATAGATGCAAGAGGCGTGAGAGAATACGAGACCGAAAAAAACAAGCAGGAGTACAGCTCCAAGATAAAAAAGGAAAACAGACATTAGAGGCAGGCAGATGGAATGTATACAGCCAGTCAATTGGACAGACCTACAAAGGTAATACAGACGGGCAGATGGATGGAAGGATAGCTACACAGACTGCCAGAGCATGGAATCATTTCTTGAGGGTAACCACATGACTCCCTTCTTACAGCGGATTACTGTGCCCAGTCAGGGCTAACATCATTTTGTTAGGCTCCCAGCATGCGCATGGCAAAAAACATAAACATTTCAAGGAGGAAGGACAGACTGCCAGGCATTGTGACAGAAATTTCCCTTTCATGCGCTAACTTCACAAAGCTGAGAACCTACGAGTTCTGCATCCTCCACAGCACGAACGAGGATGCAGAAAAGGTGTCAAAATACCTGTAAAGCCAGTGATGTCCTCACACATCCAGACTATATGTGAAACTATAATGCAAACACATGCACTGCAAAGCGTTGGCAATGCCTGGAAAGAAATATCAAGCCATGCCAATAACTGACTAATGAATTAAAGAAAAGCTGATTTAAAAATATCTACAGCGTGAGAAGGCTGGGTCAATTACATTAAAAACTGCTGGCGTACCACTAAGATTTCATGACAAATTTCAGGTAAAGTCGTACATACGTAAGCAAATAACACGAACAGTTTAGGAAAATAATTCATATCTACACCTTCATTCAGAAATAAGATGGGTGCCTTTTAACAGCGGTGACAAAGTTTTGATAAGATTTTGAGATGTTGCCCTAAATAACAGTTTAAGAAAAGTGAATTTGTGAACCTCCCCCCCCCAGCCAAGTTCAGCTGTCAGTCCTTTTAAATGCTTATCATGAAACGTCCTCTCTTCCCCTCTCTGGGTTGTTTTTCCGAAGCCCAAGGTGTGGCAGGCAGTGAGACACCTGTATCCACGGCTGGGCCTATTCCTACAGCCATTCACCCCTCCAGAAAGTACATGTAGGGACAAAGCCTCTGCACGCCTACCCCCACCTACTCGTAACTTCACAAAGAGCAGCTCTTGCACCACGCACCCCCTGCCCGACCAACAACACTGGATCTGACTGTATACGACCAGCAAGTCTGAACAAGAAAACACAGCACAGTGGGCACAAAGAACGCTGCAGCAGACATGCAGGTGTAGAGGCACATGATCTATTGCTTAACCACTTTACTGTCAGGACCAGCAGAGCTGAGCTGATTGATCTTGGGCACATTATTTTATTTCCTTTTGCCTAGGTTCCTGTATCTGCAAAAAGGAGCGTTTAGAAGTATTCTAAACTATTATCATACAATAAAAATAATCTCTTTTAAAGCCTCCACTGAGAATATAAACCTGCCTCTTGCAGGTTTTCTTTGTGTGGCACTTGGGCACCAGTGTAAGTACCAACGCAGGACATACGCAAAACAAGAATGAAGCCGAATTTAAGAAAAAGTACACACAGCATGCTAACCTTCTGATGTTGTCGAGATCACATGAAGTGTGTAGGCCTCTCCAGAGCCTGGACTCCCAAGACTGATAAAAAAAACTCTCTTGTTTGCAGCACTATCTCTCTTCCTGCAGTGCCCGCCCTAGCAAACAAGGCTAGACGAGGGCAACCAGCTACGAGCTGCACTCACAGCTGTGGCAGAGATAATCCCACCTATTTGCACTCAGCGTTAGTCTGGCCGCTATGTCAGAAAAATCTGGTTATCCGTAAAACTGGGGAAAATGTTTCAAGCGATGGTAGTACTTGCGTGCGGGCTAGCATGCCATTAACATGGGGTGCCTGCCCTTGCCCCCGCTAACAACTTCAGGAGCCACATTATTTATGGAGCAATAACGGGGGGTGCAACATCTATGGGCACCCTGGGGCACCTTCCGCACCACCATGAGGTACAACTGAGGAACTCAGAAAAAGCTTCTTGGATATCGTCCTTGAATGCCATTCTGTTTGGTGACTTCAAACCAATGCGCTGCTGTTTGGCACCTTACAAGTACTGCTGGAGCAACATAACGCAACAAAACACGCACAGCGCAACTCATGACCACACAGCACATTATACAACTCATAGAGTTATAAAAAATAGGCATCATTGGGTGGACGTTCATACTCAGCATTGCCGCCATTGACTGGTGGTGTAGAGCTGCTGTCTATACCTGGCCAGAAACCCCTCTGGGCGTTTACTGCCCCCTGTCTGAACATCGCCTGCTCCACAGTGGTTGCATCTGATACAGTGTGTGCACCAGCAGGTGAATGACAATGGCCTGCTACTTGTCGCCAAGGCCAACTCACCAATCTGCACAAAAGCACAGCCAAGGGAAGGCACCATCTGGACAAAGATAAAATGTCCAACAATGGCAGTGGGGGAGGAGGCAGAGACCGAGAAGCACTCTGCAAATAAGGGCTTCTAACCGTTAACACATAAGCAAACATGGTCGCCAAACAAGCACAAAAGGACAAAAACCCAACGGCAGAAGTGCAAGCATGGCTGATTCTTGGAACTTGCATGTGCCTGAACCTGAAAGAGCACCACAAAGTACATAGTGGAGTTACTTTCTGTCGTTTAACAAGGGGGGGTCTTTTGTCAAGATAAATCACATATAATTAGGTGTATTTAGACACTACCACTGTGGCACAGACCCCTTCATTAGTCAAGTGACGATCAGTATACTACACTGACAGGCCACACAGAGAGCTCAAAACCTGGGGTTAACTTTATTGTTTATACAGCTTTTACAAGGGTGCAATGAAACACTTGGGACACAAGCGGATTAGCCTACAAGTGGCACTATTAGCAGCTGCTTCGTTTTCAGTTTGTAGAAGGCAGCCACAAACCACAGAACACACTTGTGTAACCCCTTCTGTGCGCCCGGCCTTCCCCCGACAGGGACCACACACTTGCAGCGACTCTGGCAGGTGCATCATGGAAATTCGACCAGCATAACTCTGTCTCTGGGGTGGAAGGAAGGGTGGAGGGCGGATAACAGGAAGGCGAGAAGAGCAATGAAAGAGAGGCTATGCCTTGTACCGCTATTCAAGGAGACTTGTCGGAAATCCTTAACAGGGGGAAGCCATTTCTTCACCCTGATTTTTAACTTCCTTATTTTTTTATACAATTTAATTGTATTTTTTGTTGCCAATTAAGAGTTTCTACTAGAAATGATTTTCAAAGTATTGAAGTGTTTTATTTGTGCAGACTGATACAGATTGTAGGAGCTAGAACACATTTTTGGGGAAGGCGACTTATTTTTCATCAGACTTTCACCCTGGCAAAGGGAGAGAAAGGAAGGCAGAACAGAGAGAAAGAAAGTAAAACAGTGACAAAGGGACAAAGTTAGGAGTAGAGATGAAAAGGAGTAATCAAGAGTGAGAATGGGAAGCCAAATACAGAGTGGTAAAAGAAAGAGGCATGAGGTGGGATAAAAACTAGGATGCCCTGTTATTCAGCAAACTACAGACATTTGTCAGCTATGGCAGCAGAATCATTGGAACTTTGGACACCAGCACTTTTTTTTAAACTAAGCATTGGTAAAAGGCATCTGATCAGTTGTGTATGTTTTCGGAGTTTAGGAAGCCTTTAAGTGCTAGGTGAATCAGGACGAAACAAAGACTTAACCAAGATAGAATATAAACATTTTTTCAATATGTGTGTCCCAGGTATTGATAAGGAGGCATTGGTTAGAGGGTAACATTAGGTTTGGGACTCAGGAGTAGTTCATGATGGTGAATAGTTGGGGTGAAAAGGAGTTTTAATGCAGATAAACAGTTGAAAACCAGGGTTTCTGCATAAGCTATAGGGGAGCGAGTACTACTCAAGGGGTGCCAGGAGTCTGAGGCATGGGACTGCCATAGCTGCACAGGTCAGTTTCTGGTGGTGAGTAGATCAGAGTTTACAAAGCAGATATTTCTAGTGTGGATTTGGCTGCAGAGGGGCTCAATAAGGCAAATGGGGAAAGTTCTGTAGAAAAAGCTAAATGTTGGTGTCCTTCGTGTGTTGCAATCCCTACTTATGATAAGTAAGCATGCCGGTGTGGATGTGAGGTGGTGGGTATCAGTGAGGTCAGGCTGGGTATGTTATGCCCATACCCGATTAACACTGGATAAGCCACTCTAGCAACAGGTGCATACCTGCACGGGGTATTGCCTCAAATACTTGTATTCTTGACTTTCAGATGGTGCACAATGCAAAAGGATTTCGTAAGCCAAAAAACATGCCAAGAAGGCCAATTTCTTAAGGATCACCCTTGCCATCCAAACCAACACATCCTTCCTCTCACTCACATTGTTTTCTTGATGTTCCTCACTCTGGCTCTACCAAAGTCTCCCTCAGTGTGGGACCAAGACTATGAAAAATAGGAACTTGCCTTTCCCTTCTGAGTCTGATGAAAACAAAAAAGTGATGTGCTAATTGTTTAAATTAGCCTCAACCACTGGTATTTACTCTAGGCCACAATCCAATCCATCTTTCTTTTGCCCACTATGCCACCTTGGCCAGGAACCAGCCTTATACAAATCAGCGTTGGCCCTGCTTCAGTAGGAACAGTCCAGCCCATGCTGCCAGGCCAAGCGCCCTTATAACAGGAACACAGGGAACCCCAGACTATTACCAGATGCTGGTTCCTGTCTGAGGTGGCATGGTGGGCAAAAATGATGAATTAGATGACAGCTCAGAGTAATTGCCAGTGGCTGAGATCTATCTGAGCAATCTAACCATCACTTTTTTTGTTTTTCTCAGTGTGATGCCCTGAATGTGACAGGTATTTCCAGAAGTGGGTCCCTTTCTCACTGTGCTACAGCACTAAAGCTGCACTTACTGACAAAGCCTAAATAGGCCGAAAATAGCCTGGCTTTGCTTGTATTCCCATTCAGACAGGGCCTGGTCTGGCAGTTCAGGATGGAGTGCTCCTAAAAGGGGAGGACCCAGGCTGATTTGCATTTGACTGGTTCCTATCTGAGATGCTATGGTGGGCAAAAATAACTATGTATTGAGATGTGTCCTGAGTATCTACCAGTGGCTGAGATTTTTTTTCATGCATTCCACCAATAATTTTTTCTATTCTTCATTTCGGTTGACTTCATCAACATTCTCAACGTGAAGCAAGTCGTGATTGCCACCGCAAAATCTGGTATAAAACAAGTGGCTCAGTCAGACAGGTCATCCAGGGGGACGAGCACCATTAAAGCACTTCATTGCTCCCCAGCGAATTTTTTTTTTTTTTTTTTAATCAAGTGAGAAACCAATTCCAGGCATTTTCTGACGAGGAAGGGAAAGATACATTGCATTAGCCATCGGGGGTGATGAGATGGAGCAGCTCATTCCAGGCCATGCACGGTCAGGTAAGAGGAACTGTTTTGTGCACTGCTTCTGTACGGGTGAGATGCACAGAATAGAATAATATGAAAAGCCACAAGCAACGCTGAGAAGAGAGGTGTTTAGTCTTCGTCTGACCTGGTTCTGTGTGGAGATCTAGGTGGAGGAATCTACGGAGGATGGGCCCTGTGTACCTAGATATCTTTATCTAACTTGATTTCACTTCATGGTGAGTGGAAGCTCAGTTTGCTTCTGAAGGCAGCCACTCGGGCACTGCTAAAACTCTAAAGATACTGACCCCAGGCTTCTCCCTGACCAGTGGCAAAGCCGAAAATTTAAAATCAGGCCTTGCAAACACAAGCTGAATATTTAATTTTTTCCTATTATATTTTCAGAACACACTAATTACAAAGCTGAGCAGCAGAAGGAGGAAATGCACAAATGTTCCAAAACACCAAAAAGCACTTTTGCAAGTGCTCCTAAATCCAGCCAGGGTTACACATTGCATGCCACCTGCCAGCTCAGAGAGCCCTTCGCGGAAGACAGGAATCAATTTCTTTCACTTAATCTTAACAGCCTTGAAGGTTTGCTCCACAAGCAGACGGTAGAAACAAAATGGCTTTCACCTTTAATTACCGGATGGAGATGCTGATTCAGACATACTTAAAGACGGAAGAGGAAGTCTACTGGGGGCAGATGATTCAAGGAAAATCCCGAAATGAACTGCCGTGGATTTCAAGTAAGTCTCAAGCAAGTGTTAGGCAGAGGGCTGGGATGAGTGTAAAATAAAAAATAAAAAGCATTATAATAATTTCCCTGAAGTAGTCTCTTAGGTCTAAATTGTGGAAAAAACGTCAGCAAATGTACTGTAGAGAGGAGGCAGGAAATTGAGCAAAGAATGGAAGGGGTTTGTGGTTCAGGTCCGCCAAGACTTAATGTGTTTCGGTCTCCGATTATGTAATCCTGAATAGGAGTTCTGCATCAGATCTAGAAAGAGAAGCTAAGCAGGAATTGGGACTTCTTTCAATTAAGACAAAAAACACTCTGCCAAACTCAGTGCTGGTTAGGGCGTCAACTTCCAAAATTCCTACTTCTCTAAATAATAATCCCCTTAGAGTAACACTCACAGTCCAGCCACATGTCCTGCCAGCTATTTTAGGAGTAGTCCATTCTTGTACAACAACATAGACCCGAATTGTTCACTAAAAATAAGGTACAACCTAAAATAAACGAGTATCCAGAATTTGGGTCCACTGGGTGTATATGTGAAATCTGATTTCGCCTCTTGATCTCCATCCAAGCTCCCTTGCTTGTGACATGTCCAATCAAATCTCAGCATTTTCTCTTGCTACCAGCCACATGAAAACAACGAATGAATTAGACTAAGGATGTGCAGGATAAAAACGGTCTCTGTCGGTCTTTTCAAGTATGAATTGTTTGATTTGTCATGTTTTTACGAATTGACCCTTTTACAAAACTGCTCGTTTCAAGTTCTTAAAACCTATTTTTCTAAAGTATCAGATACGGGGCAGTCTTGATGCAACAGCACTTCAGACTGATATGTGTTATTTTGATGTGGCAGTGAGAACTGCATGCTTTCTACTTTTGATTAAGCACAGCATTTGACATATGATGTTTTTATATTGTTTTTGGTTGTTTGTATTAAATGCTGTTAAGAATATTAATAGACAAACATCCCAATAAACTTACTGCATTACCTACCTAATCAATTTCGACAGCCCTAAAGCCAAATCGACACCAGCGTCGCCAAGATCACAATAATGGTCTGCATTTTGATCTGTTGGTGACTAAAGGTGCCCTGATGTAATATGCACCCTCTGCTGTGCCCCAGAAGTACTTGAGATGCCGTTAGAAGGCAAGAATCACCACATCTGAAAGACAGCTTTTAGGACCTCGACTACCATTGCCAGACTGGCGGCTATGAAAGGGAATGGGAGTTACAAAAAACAGAAGAGGTTTATCAGTCCCTCACGCCCCAGTGCCCCACACTGCCAGTGCATACGAGACCCGCCAAGCGTGACTACAAAAAACAGGAGAGGTTTACCAGTCCCTCACGTCTCAGTGCCCCACACTTCCAGTGCATACGAGACCCGCGAAGCGAGACTACAAAAAACTATGGCTCATATTTATGAAAAAGTTGCACATCACAGCGGATGCGTCACATTTCCTGCTCCCTCCTCCCGGCACCTAACACCATGGTTGCGTCGTATTGAAATTACGGCGCACCATGGCAGTCATTAGCAAAATAGCATCAACATTTTTGATGCCATTGTGGCTCTTTGCTACACTAGCGTCAAAAATGTTGACGCTAGTGTAGCAAAGTGCAAAGAGGCACATAGGTTTCTATGGGTGGGTCATTTTAACGCCTGCTTTGAGCAGACGTTACAAATGATGCCAAAAATGGTGCAGTGAAATCTGTTAAATTTCACTGCACCATTATTGCGGCCCTCCTACTGCATGAATGCCCCCCGTGCATACATTATGCCTAGCGTAGACATGATGTGGCACAAGGGGTTACAAAGTAGCGCAATGCATGCATTGCACAAATCTGAAAATATGGTGTGGGAAAAAGGCCACCTTAGCATAAATAAAATGGCTTAAGGCGGCGCAAGAGGCTCTTAAATATGCCCCTATGTCTCCAGCTCCACCAGGAAGAGAGGCTGAAAGGGCTGTTTCGCTGCGTGCCTCAGCTGGCCATTCTGCACTAAGTACACATGTTATGGCCTTCAGAACATCTCTCTGCAAATAGAGCTTAATGTTTTTTTTTTTTTTTTTTTTTTTACCCGGTAGCCTTTGCCCCAGACCACGGGGAGATGGAGGGGAAAGGAACACAGAGAGAGTGTTGCAAGCATCAGAATATAAATTTATCAGCCCTTAAAATGGGCAGGTACTATTAGGTACTGAGTAGCTGCACTTATTTAATTTGATAGGGAAAGTACCTGCACTTCTCAGCACTGCTGCAATCTTTTTCATGAGAGGCCACTAGCACTTCTTGGTAGCTAACAGATATTCTGGACAGAGAGTACCTGAACGTATATATTTCCATTCAAAAATTTGCAATTAATCCTTGCCCCTCAGCAACAAGTAACTGACTGCACACCCAAAAATTAGTTAATTATTTGAAAAAAAAAAGTGTTCCATATCTCTTATCAATGCTAGTCATGTTATCGATCTCAGAAGGATAAAAGGCATGGTATCACTGCTGTGACAAGACTGCAGTTTACACACAGCTCTGTGACGAAGGCACACAGCCCATACAGCCATATATTACGGAATACTTTTTCCATATTCAGCAAATGCTTGTGTTAAAATACAAAACTAGCAACAAAAAGTTATTGAATAATATAAAAAAGCACACTGTAGAGCCCAACATGTTGCAGCATTGAGATCCGAGTGTGGCTCTTGAGGCCACATGTCCTGGGTGATAAGAAAAGGTAGAGGTGGTCCCCAGACAGGTGTCCAAAAATGGCACCACCTCCTTAGTACAGAGTACAAGTCCTGTGAGGAAAGACGTCGATTTATTTACGTAAACTCTTCCAGCGGTCGTTCGTAAACAAATAATAAAACATATAAAGAAAATGCATACTACTAATGAACAACACAATATCTAATACCATAAAACAACGGATGGAACATTAGGACAACTGGAAGAATAAAATGTAAAAACAAAGAAAGGGCTTGGCAAATACTGACATGTAATAAAGTACTTGGCAAATATTAGCATAACGCCCCAAGAATTTTGGATTTAATGTCATGTAGTGTTCAATCAACTCTACATGTACAAAGAAAAGGAGACAATATGAAGAGAACTCCTCTTGGAGATTAAGTACAACAGGCTTGCACTGTCTGAATGGGAGAGTACTCTTAGAACTATTGGGCGGACTGGAGTGGGAGTTTTGAGAGTAATAAGTATATTTTTTCCTGGGAAGGGCGCTGAGTAGTGTATGGTCATCCTAGCATTATTGGCAAATGGCAAAAACATTTTTAAAAAAGGGCCTCGATAGACCATTAGGAACAATGGTACCAAGCAAGGATTAGGGTGGGGGCCAATTAAGGGTTCTGGGTCAGAAGCTGGAAGAGAAATGGCCAACGTACAGGCCTCTGGAAGCCCCTTCTTATCTATTTGTTTCACAGTAGGCCCTTTAAGTACAGGCATGACACCAAAGCCTAAAATGGATGCAATCCACACCTATACAATGCAACAGATCCTATGCCACCCACTCTGCAGTATGTTTCTGTATTTATCAAAGCAATAAATGTAAACTTTTCTTGGTCAACGCCATGCTAACAACCGCTAACGAGGGTTAAAGAACAAATTCTCCTTTCCCTAATTCTACCCCCTTTTTCATCTTGGCAGAGTGGAGAAATATTACTTCCTCTACACTCCCCGTGCTTTTAACCTTAACCTAGACCCCTGATATTATTAAATTGATTGACATAAGGGCCTAGAGCTAATTTTAATCCACTACCTCCAGTCCTTCACTCACCGGTAGGTTTGAGTCTACTCCTACAGCTGACCGTGGCACTTACAAAAAGATCTCTAGCAGAGAGCCCCCTTGAGGGGCCCGTAGGGCATTGCAACGCCAGCCCGACGAGGAGCAGTTCCTATGATGAAGCATGATACCTATTAGGTATGTGAGGGTACTTGCTTTAACTAATAAGAATGCCTTGCTGATCTGGTATCGCTCCCTTAAAACAGTGTACCCATTATTTCTATTGGTAAAGCCTGGGATGCTGTACACTGGACCGATTTAAATAATACTCCCTGTCCCCCCATTATATTCTGAAACGCCATACTTTGACACCATCCAGCTAAGCCAAAGCCCCCTGCTCATTGGTCCATGTCTAAAAATATGTCGGCCCAATCAATCAATCAATTAGGATTTACTGAGGGTGGCAAATCACCCATGAGGGTCTCAAGGCGCTGGAGTTGCTAGCTACTTCGCGATGCTCTGTTCATTCGAACAGCCATGTTTTGAGTCCTTTTATGAATTCCTAGAGCGATGCACCGTTCCTGAGGTGCATCTTAAGGCCGTTCCAGGCTTTGGCCGTCGGGTGAGAGATGGCGCTTCCTCCGGTGTTGGATCAGGAGGTGTCTGCGAATAAGAGAGAGGCGGATGTCCGGTCGATTGGTGGAAGGTCATTGGTTTGTTGATGTATGCTGGTTCTTCGTTGTGCAGGGCTTTGTATGCATGGGTCAGTATCTCGAACTGGCATCTCTCGCATCGCAGCGCTCGACTCTTACGCATTACATTTTGATTACTTTTCAGAGGGGTTTTAAGGCAAGGGGAAAGTGAGCAATTGCCCGGGACCCCCACCTTCCAAGTACCCTCAATCCCCCAGGAAAGTAAGCTTTCGCACTAGTTCACTTGTATGTACTTTTGTTTCTTAGCCTTTAATGTATAATTCGCTATTGTTAGGCAATACAGGCCTCGAATAAGCAAAAATGGATTTCAAATTACAAGTTGTCCCAAACAGGGGCCCCAAGATATTTCTTGCCCGAGGGGCCCAAGATGACACTATTGCTTTTTCAAAATGGTCTATACCGCACAGCTGCCAGTTTATGAAAAACGTAGCCATTGAAGCTCAGCCTTAATAATCCAAAGCAAGTTAATGTGCAGTGACAACTCGCACGACTGTGAAAGAGGGCTGATATGGGCATTTTCACCACTTAGGGTTTTAAATCCCTTCCTTAAGCCGTGTTTTCATTATTGTAACAATTTGTTCAGATTTCACTTTAACAGGACGTCCCGAAGGAAGCATGAGATATGGGAATGCTCGTGGTTTGAGATGATTACTTACTTTTAGACCACTCTGTGCTCTCTGCGGCAGCACTTAAGGGTTGGGCAAGAATAAGACCTTCTTATCCTGGGTTTGCACTACCTAGTTTCGCCCAAGACCAGCAGTGCCTTATCAGAATCAAACAGATGGGCCAACTAAGGCCTGCACTGGGCAACCATGAGAAAGTCCTGACATACTGCAGCAAACTTCATACAAAAGACCAAAAAGAGACAGTGAAAGGATAAAAGGTAGACAGCCAGGCCCCAAAACAGTCAATATTGTGAACTGCCGGCTGCATGATGAATTAAGGAAGAGTTTCTCAAACCTACATTTCTCTTTGTAGCCCAGGACTGATACTGTCGTTGCCCCACTACCGTCATATGACAAATTGCTACATAGATTACGAGAGTGTAAAGGCCCCGCCAGTAGACCCCATTCGCAGCAGTCTGCTCAACACAGCAAGATTCCGACTCCATGCTCGCAGAACCAGTCAACAGGTCACATATATGAGGGTCTCTTTAAGCCTTCAAGCTTTTTTTTTTTTAACATTCTTCTGCCAAAGTATATTTTCACAGCTGTTTTTCAGAACTTTTTTCTGCCAGGTGTCTGATGTTATTATTTTTATGTTTTAACTTTCATTTTGGTTAATTCCATGTTACTCTGAGAATCTATGGGGTAAGGTGTTTCCGATTCTTGCAGAGAAGATACTTTTTTCTGCAATGACGAGTTATATGAAATGACCTGAAATGGGTGGTGACTGTGTGTGCATACAGGTTGTGTTCCTGTAGTGTGTGCTATGTCTGAGTGTGCACTCCATGTATCAGGTCTGTGTGTGTACGATGTGTGTCTAGTGCGGACTGCGCATGTGTATTCATACATCGTTCACAATCCTCTGGGTACATGATGGCAGTGCTAGTCAGCATGAATCTAAGGCGCACGTGCTGAACAAAAATGCGCCTCCACGTGATTACGTGTGCAGTTAGACAATACAGGTTCATTAATTCATTCATTCCACTCTTTCGTAAAGTCATTTCATTTTGCAGAGTTATGTAATACAGTTTTATTCATTTATTCATTTCACTCTTTGAAAGAACGTATGCTTCTGGGGTGATTCAGTTTGCAGATTTACTTAATACAGGTTTATTCATTAATTTCACTATCCCATTCATTTACCAACCGCTCTAGTTCGTAAATTCAATAAACTGCTGTTTTTTCAAGTTGCCGCTGGATTTGACATCCAGCACCGGAAGCTGGCAAGAAATGGCCGGCAGGGATATTGCACAAATGCGGCGCTCTCTCTGAAAACAGTAAACTAGACAAATACTCTCAGGTAGAGGTGGGCGAGACAATAAATTAACAGGGTAGGGTCTAGCTCAAAGAGACAGTGCAAAGGCTGATCCCGAAAATGGCTGACTTGTACGTCATTCCAAACACGTCATGCTAGAAGATGAAAAAGTGTCTTCAAAATTCAGAGAAAATGTTTTTCTTTAACGCAAGGAACTTTTCACCTTAGTACTTTCGATAATTTGAAGTGCATTTATTGAAAGTGAGAGCATATTAGATCCAAGACGAGGGGTTTTTGTACAATGCACATGCAGAATGTACGTATTTGAAGGTGGTCTAATCTGGTCTAATGAACAAATGGGAGGCTTGGTGACATAAAGCATTCGTCTAGAATGTCACATTTTATGAAGCAGAGAAGCTGGGATTGACCCAGATTTCCCACTTTCACACTACAATTGGACTATAAATTGAGTATCTCTTTCTGGCACCAACGGTTAATGCTTTGCCTGCAATTCTTGGAAGGTCAGATCAGAGTTTACGGGACAGGCAGAAACCACATTTTATTTTCGGCAGTTTAAATAGCGCAAACGATGCCCATGGACATACATGGTTTTCACAAGAGACACATATTGCAAAACACATGTCTTATTTGGCACAGTGAGATTTGCTGGGAGTCACAGGATGCAGAGCCAAGGTGGGCAATTCAAAACAGTGCTCCATGATACTTGGTCGGCAGTTACAGCCGCAAGGCCACATTGACTTGTTTTGGGCTCAAGGTTCCAAATGACCTCAACGGGGGCATAGCTTGGTCAGTAAGTTTGGGGAGGTGTAAGCTTCAGGCATGGTTGGCAGTTATAGCCGCAAGGCCACATTGACTTGTTTTGGGCTCAAGGTTCCAAGGTGACCTCAACGGGGACATAGCTTGGTCAGTAAGTTTGGGGAGGTGTAAGCTTTGGGCGTGGTCGGCAGTTATAGCCGCAAGGCCACATTGACTTGTTTTGGGCTCAAGGTTCCAAGGTGACCTCAACGGGGACATAGCTTGGTCAGTAAGTTTGGGGAGGTGTAAGCTTCGGGCGTGGTCGGCAGTTATAGCCGCAAGGCCACATTGACTTGTTTTGGGCTCAAGGTTCCAAGGTGACCTCAACTGGGACATAGCTTGGTCAGTAAGTTTGGGGAGGTGTTAGCTTCGGGCATGGTCGGCAGTTATAGCCGCAAGGCCACATTGACTTGTTTTGGGCTCAAGGTTCTAAGGTGACCTCAACAGGGGCATAGCTTGGTCAGTAAGTTTGGGGAGGTGTAAGCTTCAGCATGGTCGGCAGTTATAGCCGCAAGGCCACATTGACTTGTTTTAGGGTCAAGGTTCCAAGGTGACCTCAACGGGGGCATAGCTTGGTCAGTAAGTTTGGGGAGGTGTAAGCTCCAGGTTTCCCAAAAATAATGCTGGCATATAATGTTAAATGTGCAATATATAACAAGCAGGGTGCATGAGAGGGACTTAATGGGCAGTGAAAACGGAATGGGATGAGCATTTGTAGGAGTACTAAGTGAGAGAAACACAACATTTAGCAAAATAACCAACCTTTTCCAAATCAAGAGTGTGCCTGTGTGTTTTTGTCTGTGCGCATGCAAAAATCCCAGGTGAAATCCAACAGACACTTCACCATACCAATTTGGAAGCACCTGTACCCAACTATTCATCAGAAAATACAATTATTTGGGGGTGTAACACCACAACTGCCCCCACCCCTGAAGCTGCGCCCCTGGACCTCAAGCTGTACCAGCGCCACGCATCTGGCTCGAACATGGCTCGAGCTCTCAGTGGCTCACCAACCTCTAACCCCGCAGTGTGCTCAGGTGCCTACAGATATAGAACAAATTATCTTAAATCAGTAATATTAGCAAAGTAGGGGAAGCTATATTTATGTTACTTAGTCCATTTGCACTAATTTGACCCAACCTCTGTACCTATTTCTGATGCAATTCCAAAAAGCGCCCTAACACACACAGTGACCTGCCAAGGATTATTGCATCAGAACATTAGATAGCATAGCGCAATGCTTTGCAACTTTCCCATCTACAGGACCAAATGCTGCAAAATTAGGACCCCCTTCCTAATTCTTTGATTGAGATACAGAAGAAGCCACTCCTGCCGCATGTTTTTGGCACTTACAACAGTTCTCCATAAAGCTACAATAGCTGTGCGTGTCCGCTATCTTCTTAATCCTAGTAGTTTCATTCTTAGAGCGCCCAGCTACTCAGATTTGGATTTATCAATCATTGATAGAAAGAACTTGGAAATAGCTTAATGTTTACCATTTCAGAATGCCATGCCACGCATCACGCTATCACTCACTAAAAAAACCTTTAACTTCGGTAGCACTACCTGCTCACCAATAAGTACTTTCTTGGGAGCTGAGCTCTCCTGGATGTCACTTCTGTGGTGTGAGCCTACTCAGTGCCAGACACGCGGTTGAACACAGGCCAGTCCATGAACATCCCTAGACCTAGGGTAGGGTCACCTTGACTTTGGGCTCTATCAGGTTCTATATATCCTACACATGTCTAGTTAATGTATAATACTGACTGAAGTGGGATACAGTTTTAAGTCTGGTGCTAGCCAAGACCTTTTGATCTTACTAAAATTATATGCATAATATTCTTACTTTTACGGGCTTTCAGCTGGCCCTCTTCAACGGTTGGTCTGTCAATAACAGTTTATTTCATCAATCAACATACAGTCTGGGGCAATAGGTTAGCTCACTCAGCAATTTTCTAACTTTACTGTGTGTGATGGCATTCGGCCCTTTCACAAGGAGTACATCTGCACACCAAGTAGCTCCCTTTAGTGTCAGAGACTATGATGGTGCATTTTGAGACTCAAATATATTTTTGCTTTTAGCCAGAGTGTTTTTTTTTAATGAAGTCTATGTCGTTTCCCAATAATAAAGTTTGACAAAACTATGACACAACTGAATCAAACACTGACAAAGCCAAAAGTCTATCGGCCAACACCAGACCAACTGAATTTGCCAGTGCTTGTTTACATTAGGCTTAGGATGCATCCTATATTTAACTCATTTGAAGAGAACATATTTCTTTCACATTAACTGTTCTTGTGTAAGGCAGCCTACTTTTTGAATAAAGGAAGGACTTTTTATTTTGCCAACTACTAAGTTTCAACTCACAAGTAACCCTGTCAATTTAAAACAAATTTTTGTATCCTGGAGAAGGGCAGCCAGTCAAATTAAGGGTGATGGTAGCTGCAGGTTAGTGGTTTGTGGTACGTGCGCTGGGTGCAATTCATGGCACTGGGAGACTCTGATATGGTCGGGTAATATCCTAGGACAGCCAGTGAATCATCAGCCCTGCACTTCCAACAGAGAGATGTTCCCTTACCTTTGACCGGTGCTACTCTAGATAAGGCAGCAAGATACATATACCAGTCGGTGTGGGTCAGAGGTAAGCACTGACCCCTGGCCCCGGTCGAGGCTCACACTGACAGCTATATTCATGATGCTAGATAATCCCAGGTGTAACAAACACCTTTTTCCAAGATCTTTCAATCTGAGCTGCACGATTTAGAAATTTCTGTACAACCTATATAGCAAAGGTCAGTATCCAGCAAGTTGACCTTGCCTTTCTTTCTTCGTGGTGGATAAAACTAGTATCACTAAATTGACACACGTAAGCACCAGTTATTTACTGTACCTTAAATCCACAAGTGCCATATAAACAAGCACTGGCAAAGCCAATCTATCTGGCCCAGGCAACCACACTTTTTTTTTTAATGACCAATATATAAAAATATAAAAATAAAGGAGTGGCCCAGCAACCCTTGCACTGAAGTGCACTTCTTTTCAGCTGGCTGTGCACATCTGATCAGGAAAAATGCTATCATTCACAATGTAAGAAAGCCAATGGATGAAGTGGACTGACCCATTGCCTAATGCTGTATGCTTTGGTGTATGTTACACTTGAACAGACCAGTAGATGAACAGAGCTGACCGAAAGCATATATATATATATATATATATATATATATATATATATATATATATATATATATATATATATATATATATATATATATATATCTATACACACATATATATGCAAAAAAACAAAGGAAAACTCTGGGAAGTTCCCAAATTTAGGTGGAGAGCAGCTCCAGTGCTGATCCTATGCTTAAAAACTTTGCTAGATAAGCAGACAATTGAGGTGAGCAAATCTAGAGTGTCGCTGGTGTTGCAGGGTGCTCCTTACTAGAGCTGCTCTCCACCTACATTTGGGAACTTTCCAGAGTTCTCCTTTGTTTTTTGCATAATTTATGTGTCACTCTAACCCTGAAAGGGCTTTGTTTTGAGATATATATATATATATATATATATATATATATATATATATATATATATATATAATATATATATATAGATAGATAAATAGAGAGAGAGAGAGAGAGAGAGAGAGAGATAGATGGATTAGGTATTTTTTATTTTATTTCCTTTGAAGACTATGAGGCTGGTAAAAAATCTAAAGCTTCCACTAGGCTAGGCCTAAAAATGAGGCAACATAGTTCTAATTTATATGTTGACCTCTTCCTTTCCCACTTACTTTCTACAGCCACCTGCAGGGCTCACCTCCCTGGAGGATCTCCTACCAGCCCTCTTTCCATTCACACAACCCGATGCCTAGCCAAAATTTACTTCTGACACCTTGATAACAGAGTTTTTGCTGTTTCCATTCCTATCCCTGGTTTGCCCACTCTTCCACTGGCATCAGCAGGCATTTCAAGGTGGACTCATGGATCAGCTGTGCACAATGCACTTTACTTGAGAGGGGCTATGGAAAGAGGGAGTTGCCATTGTAATGCAGGGTCACAACTCCACCCAAAAAATAGCTTTCATTTAAGAAGGCAATCCCAATTTTCAAACCTTGAGCTGGGTTTAACCTGTTTGTCACTGCCCAGAACACTTTTTCTCAGCTGATTCAAAGCCTGAACCTGGCATTGGTGGTCTTATCTCTCTGTTTGAAAAATGCTCTTTTTTACGTTTTCAATCAGTAAGTCTATGTATGACTAAAGCATGAATGAATGTTTCTAGAGGCAAATATCATGAGGTAACTGTCCGCCACCGTTATTCGCCCCAGGCTGAATGCAAAGGCTCACAAACAGCGAAAGGCAATTACCTCATAATTACCACTTGAATGCTCATTATTGCTTTCATTCTAAAAAAGCTAATTGACGAGAACAGCCTGTACATTGCACTGTGTTCTAATCATAGCTTTGAGCCCTTAAGGACTCAGCAGCTACCAATGCCAAGCAGTGTTTGATGAAAAGTACCCTCACACACCTATACATAAGCAGGATATGGAACGTCAACTTGGGACTGTGTGCCAGTGCAAATGCACTCTCTCGAGCACACGCTTAGTCGCAGAACTGATTGCTCTCTGGGATGTCGAGCACAAGAATATCGTGGCACACTAACATTGTGGACAAATTATTGAGGAACAAAATATTTAAAAAGTGAGTGCTCAGAGTGAGGTACAGACTTTCTATTCTCAACTTCACATCAATATAACTTGAAAAACAAACAAAAAAAAAAAAAAAAAATATATATATATATATATATATATAGCATCATAGTACACAGATGTGGCGTAAGGTTAGTAAACCTATTCACTATTCTGTCTACTGATCAGTGATCCACAATATTCCGTACTTGATATTAGAAACTCATAATTGAGTAGCAATATCATGCTTATTTATAGGTCAGACTATTGAATGCGCAGCTACTCTGTACAGATGTCAAGAGTAATATGCATTTCAGATTAACAAAAAGTGGAAAATAAATTATGCTGTACAGGTATTTCAAACCACTGCTAATAAAGCCTCGAAGACAACCGAGTTAGGTATTCTTGTTTGACTGGGATCAGAATTATTTAAGGTATAGGTGACATAATGACGGCATAAAAAGATGTCTGGTCAAAGCAGCACACCCGTGGGATAAAGCTTGTCTGCTGAGCACTCCAACCCCATTGTCCGTGCAGAAAACCTCTATAAAACTTGCATACACCGCATTGCCAGACTGAGATACCAGAAAAATGTATTTGGGTCCATTAGTGTCTGACAGCACCATCCTCGCTAGAAGCGATGTTGATATCAAATATAGGTAACACAAGAACACTATATTTGGGAGTCGAGGGGGTGGTGGTTATACAGGTTGGGCTGTGGTAACTTGATAGGGGTACACAGGCAGTACATGTCATTGCTAACAATTACCACATGGACTTTACAGGCTGTAGTTGGGAGCACTGAGCCTAGCCTTGGGGTGCAGTATGCTGGGTCATGAAGGTGTGATCATTTAACTCTTTGTAGTAGTTTAATTCATTCATGAGGGACATAGCGCCTGGAAGGTGAAATGCTGGAAAATGATCATGATGATGCGCAGTTACAACCTCCTGGAGCAGTGGTGGGGTCAATGAAGGGCTCCTGTCGCATGCTAGAGTGGAACTGTACCCCAATATGTCTGGCACAGTGGAAACATGGGAGTATGTCTGGAGGAAGTGTCGTAGGTGAAAAGAGTGAGGTAAGAGGATGAGATTTCCTTTCTTACACAAATGAACTTTATGGAGCGTAAGGTCTCCCAGTGCCTAAGAGGCACTAGGCAATCAGATCTTTTAGTTAGAAAGAGAGGAGTGTGGAGGAGGAAAGAACAAAATACTTCAGTATTAACTGTGAAACCAGAGGTAGCCTGTGCCCCCCTTAGAGTTGCTATTTTCGAATCAATAATTTTATGGCTAGCAAGTAACGAGATTGCAATGAGACCACCTGCTTCTCAGAAATGCCTACAGTACAATACACATGCCTTTTTACTTCATTCAGTCTTTTGCAATAGCCTGACAGGACACTTGTAACACACAACTTTCAAAAATGACTTAGGATAAAAGCAGAGCTCTACCAATCTATATAATCACATAATGAAGGTGACGACCTAAGCTATTGATAAGTAGTAATGCATCTCACACACTTCGCAACACTCCATGATTATGTGCAGCAACATACGCTGCACTATGGTTAAGGCATATCTTTCACACCCAACATCTCCATTTCCAGGCCATACAGCACTGCATCCAACACCCTTTAACCCCACACTCTTTAGAGATGTACGGGAACCGATGACATAAGGAGCACTTTGAGGTCTCCTCAGGGGTATGAAGTATTATATAAAACTGTGCTCCAATCCAATCCACTGCAAGGTTTCACTCTGATAGACCTCCGTTTTTAATGAAGAAAAAAGCACTGTGCACTTGAAATTGCATCTGCCTCCTGCAGAGGTATTTTCAAAGGCGTCATTATTTGTACAGTGCACAACCACAAAAAAACAGTTATTCCCAACTGGCACTTCGAGGAAGCAAGCAGATGACTTATGTAGCCGCAGCTGCAATTATGACAGGGCAGGCACTTCCATCTTCCCCTTTCTGGTAGCTCCAGCGTCATGAAGAGGCAGGCTGAGTTAGATGATCTTTGGAAGCATCTGGCAAAAATATGACTTGCTTTCTGACTGCTTTGGTATCTCTGAAAGCAGACTGGCTGGGTGGGGAGGTGAAGTGACCTATTTCAAAGGCGAATCCAGGCAGAAATGAAAACCCTGATACCCTCTATTACTTTCAACATGGAAACATGCATTGGATCTCTGAGAGAATCCAAAATGGCACCCTTGCAAATACCATATTAAAATTACATCTCCTGGTCCAAGCAAGATGGTATTTGGCAGAACGCTGACCCAATGGGTGTCGAGTCCCAAAATGACAGGGGTACTATCCCCTGCTGACATCTCAGGGTAGTGTTTGCGATTACTACCCCAAAAAGTGGAGCTGAGGCACTTGCCTGCACAGGTAACATGCTACTCTGTAAAGGGCATTTGGGCGGAAGGTTATTGTCTTTGTTTTGATTCTATGTGGGAAGTGTTTCCATGTTGTACATGATGACCACCAAGGTGTGGTTATTGTGTTATGGGATACAGTGTTTAGTAGTGTGATGGGTGCAGAAGTGTAAGTGATAGACACCCAGGTTATGGTTTTCAGTAGGCTGGTAGCTTTGAGCAGCTCTGCAAGACCCTTTATGCTCTTTCTTATAATCACAGTGCACTAAGTTGGCTGCCCTACTGGGTTGTCCATTCTTAGAATTGTAGTCTAAAATGCAAGTCCTCAACACACATAGCTTGGAGGAAGAAATAGTGGGGAGGTCAGCTGGATGAACTTTATTACTACCGGCCCATATATGATTGTCATTGTGACATTGCTCCTGTGCTCGAACTGCAAAAAGAAATGTTACAGAACAGTCAAACTGGTTGTAAAACGCCCTGGCGCTAGTTAACAGCACACATAATAATAGCAGAAGTGAGCTCCAGGTCATGACACCTCTGCAGCATCGCTTCTAGTTCAAGGCTCTTAATGCAACATTCATTCTTCTTAGTATTACCTTCGAGGCAACCCTCACCTACACCACCCCTTCCTCCTTCTGAGGCAGGCAGAGGGCATGAGTGCAACTGTGCAGGGCCATAGTACTTGTACCTCATGAAACTGTGCATGGTGCCTTGCACTGATGACCATTCAGTTGCTCTAATTTCTGATTATTAACTACTCGAGATCGTTGAAACCCTAAAGAAAAAGCTCACAATAGTCAAAGGATGCGCAACAGATCCTTTAAAAGCAGAGTGAACATAACCATCAAGAAGCTGTGTCTGTTATTTATTCATGACCTAAATTCATATACACGCACTTTAAAACATCTCAGAATAAAATGCCTAGAGAATCAAATTACATAGAAATGTTGTCAGGGGTGGCCCTAGACAAGCTACAAGCAACTTGCGCACTAGGGTCACCAAGCAATCTGCACCCTGAACACTGAAATTTAATACTTAAATTCGATTTTATTTCCCCAAATTTAGCACCCAAATTAACCTGCAACCCTAGATGATCGCTTTCTCATTTATGTGAACGAGCTACCCCATAACTGCCTTCGAAGACAGCACTCCTCTTCCATGGCACTGCTAAGGTGCCAACCTGGTATGCTTTACACAGAAAGGAAGGGCAACCAAGCATGCTTATTTGTTTCTTTGTGTTACTTTCAGCTACCTCTTGCGAGTTTTTTCAAGCCTGCTTGCTCCGTTTGTCAGTCTTTCTTTGCTTCCCTACCCTACCCCTCTCTTTATGCCTTCTCATCTCTTTCTTGGGGAAACAGCCATTACAACGCAGTCATGACCGTTACCGCAGAGCAATTACCACGCATATGCCTTTACAATGCATGCCTTTGCCATGAATACACCTGTAACATGCATGCCTTTACAACACATTTGGTTGTACAGGCATGAATAGTAAAGGCATATGCGTGGTAAAGGTTTCAAAGTAAGTATTATTTTTTTAATTTTGTAAAGGCATGAATGGTAAAGGTGTTTACGTGGTAAAGATTTTGCAGGTAAGTAGAGGTAAGTAGTAAGGCCCATATTTATGGAAAGTTAGTGCCACCTTAGTGTCATTATTTTTGATGCTGAAGCGGCTCTACCTTAACTCCATATTTATATTATGATGCTAGACCCGTCTACCGTCAAAATATCTGAGTTAGCATCATTTTGAGGAAGCGCCGACCCACCTTGCGTCGAATCCCGACAATGATATGCAAGGTATGCATTCCCTTCCTAAAAATTATGCTAGCTCTCCAGTGCGTATTTATGTCCTGATGCTAAAACGACACACACTAAGAAGGCGGGCCTATAGAATGACGCTGAGGCCAATTAGCTTATCATTTTAACGCCTGGTCAGACCAGGTGCTAAAGTGCTGTTAGGCATATTCCCTCAGGGAAAACCATGGTTTCACTGTTTTAGAGGCCCACCCCAACCCCCAGCATGACCACCACCCACACCAAAGGGACACTACTGGAGGAGGGAGCCCATCCCAGGTAAGTATACTTGCTTGTCTGTTGTGTGCCACTGGGAGCCACTTACATGGGGCCCCATGGCTGGCACTGGTTCTGTTGGGTTGTCCTGGAGACACTGGTCCCCTATGGTGGACACTGGGGTGTGGTAATGTCTTCTGTCTATACTTAGACAGGTGTCATTCTTTGGCTGCTAATGCGACCAAAAATGAGGCTAGGCTGACTAGCGGCAGAATTTCTGTGGCTAATCAATCTAGCATCATTTTTGGCCCACTAGTGCCATTTCCTTAACACCATCCCTCACTGGCTACCGTCTTTTTGCTAGACACTAACCATTCCTTAGCGCCATTGTGCATCTTTTGTTACATATGACGGAAGTGAATGGCACTAGCTTGCAGTAAATATTTTGACGCACAACTGCTGGGTGGTAAGGGCATTCTTAGGTTTAAGGGTGGTTATGGGTTTTTTGGTGGTAAGGGCATTTTTAGGTTTTAGGGTGGTGTTGGGTTTTTGAGTGGTAATGGCATTTTTAGGTTTTAGGGTGGTAAGGGTTTTTGGGTGGTAAGGATGTTTGTAGGGTTTAGGGTGGGTATAGGTTTTTGGGTGGTAGGGCATTTTTAGGTTTAAGGGTGGGTATGGGTTTTTGGTGGTAAGGGCATTTTTAGGTTTTAGGGTGGTATGGATTTTGGGTGGTAAGGGCAGTTTTAGGTTTTAGGGTGGGTATGGGTTTTGGGGTGGTAAGGGGTTTTTAGGTTTTAGAGTGGGTCTCGGTTTTTGGGTGGTAAAGGCATTTTTAGGTTTAGGGTGGGTATGGGTAATTGGGTAGTACGGGGCTTTAGGGTTTAGGGTGGGTATGGGTTTATGGGTGGTCGGGTATTTTTAGGTTTTAGGGTGGATATGGGTTTTTGATTAGTGAGGGCATTTTAGGTTGTGTATTGGTTTTTGGTGGTAAGGGCATTTTTAGGTTTTAGGGTGGTTATGGATTTTGGGGTATTACAGGTTTTAGTGTGCTTATGGGTTTTTGGGTGGTAAGGGCATTTTTAGGGTGGATATGGGTTTTGGGAGGTAAGGGGATGTTAGGGTTTTAGGTGGGTATGGGTTTTTGGAGAGTAAGGGCATTTTTAGGTTTTAGGGTGGGTATGGGTATTGGGTGGTAATTTTTTTTTTAGATTTTAAGGTGGGTATGGGTTTTTGGGTGGTAGGCGCATTTTTAGGTTTTAGGGTGGCATGGGTTTTTGGGTGGTTAGGGTTTTTTAGGGTTTACAGTGGGTGTATATTTTGGGGTAGTAAGGGTATTTTTAGGTTTTATGATGGATATGGGTTTTTGGGTGGAAAGGGGTGTTTAGGGTGGGTATGGGTTTATGGTGGCAAGGGTATTTTTAGGTTTTAGGGTGGGTAGGGTTTTTGGGTGGCAATGTGATATATATACATACACACACACATATATATATGTTTAAATATATACACACACACACACGTTTGTGTGTACATATATAGCTATATATATATATATATATATATATATATAGCTATGTGAAAATATATATATATAGATATGTGAATATATGGGATATACTTACCACTTTACTTTTTACCACGCATATGCCTTTACCACTAAATTTTAGTGGTAAAGGCATGCATGGTAAAGGCATATGGGGGTAAAAATGCGTGGTAATGACCATGCGCTTTAGTGACTGCGTTGTAAACGTATGCATGGTAAATCCATGCGTGACATCCCTTTCTTGCTATGGAAAAGTTTAACAATGAAAAATACGTTCCAGTCCCAAAAATGGGTACTGGTGCTGCCCACTGACAACTACCAACACAAATTAAGCACTGATTGCGGTTGCTTAAAGGCACTAATAATCCAACAGCATATACAAACTAGACAAAGTCCGTTCGAGTGTAACCGGATGCAAGGAAGGATTCCGGGTCCACTATTCTTCAGTTCATCTCTACTTCCGGCCGAGTACTCAATCAAATGTTGACCTGAACAGTTGTGCTTTAATGAGATCCCTGAAACACTGACCCATACCAACCAGCTCACACAGTGCCACCATCTGTCACACAATATTGCCTCCCTGTGCACGGTCACCCGGTGAAGGACTTATATCACAAGATAGTAGGATGGCAAGCTGGAAATCAATGCACAGAGTAAATATGCAGCCTTTTTCTGAAGCTCTAAGCCTTTAAGTGTTTTGTTTTTGAAAGGTGGAGGTGGTTTGGGAGGGGCTGGGTGGCAAGTGCCGCTTAAGACAGTTCTCGGCATGAAGTCCCGCCCCTCTAAGGCCCTCCCTCCTCCTCACAATGTGATTTTTTTTTTCGAAGTTGTTAAGTCTGCAGGTGGTTGGGTTCAACCATCAGGTTTAGGGGGTTCAGGCCATTCCAGAGTCTGAGTCCCTGTCCCCTAGTGGCACCATCCCCTTGTTTTACTCTTTGGAAACCTTCTTTTTAATCAGATTAGAGGCAGCTGAGCAAATGGCTCTGGTCCGGGTGTAAAGTGGTGCCAGTTTCCGTAATTATCTGTTGAGTAACTAATCAGTGCAGATTGCGGTCTAGGAAGAACAATAAAACAATGGAGTGCAAGTGTGCTCGTTCACTTCTGCCTGGAGTAACACTGATAACTCATTGCAGCCATCAGAGACGAGTCGACCTCACCATAACCTGTGGCCCTCAGATTGCATAAGGGTTGCTGCAAAAAAAGTAGATTTAATTCAAGGGGCTACTCTTGTGAATAATTAATATCTGTTGATTCTGGGTAGGGCAGAATAGGCGGAGGTGTTTCCAAAACCCAGTTTATACAAATACCCTAAGGTGGGGTATTTACCAGGTGAAATGCACCTTCTATTCCAAGTTCATCACTTAAGAATGAGGCAAGAAATGTAGGTTTGGTGGTTACTGCTCTAAAACATGTTTGCTTTGTAAACCTCTCAGTACATTTCGCTCGGTGATAGCTGGTGAAAGTTTCAAGAGAAAAATGCGTGGATGCAGTATTTATCACACAACTCGGAATTCCGATCAAAGTTCACCTCTGAACTCTGCATAGCGACTACTGCACAACCTAAACATCAGTCACGAAGAACCGCTGGGAAACAATGACTTTTGACATAAATTACACCCTCTGGTCCTTTCCTAAGGAAAATCCCTTTGCACAGCAAACACAAGCAGTCAAAGAGTGTCTTAAAAGCGCTCCCGAATGCCCTGTAGAGTCTAGACCCTGCATTATTTCCATCATTGCACTAGAACCACCGAAGGTATTGAGCCTGCAAATGTGATTTTTGGGCACTGTGTCGCCAACAAATCAAAATCCTGGCTGGGAAAATGAAAGCCCTCGTTAAACCTATATATAATACCTGTGCAAATGCCCCACACGGGTAGGTCAAAGACAATGGAGCAGGTGCACCCAAAGAGCAAGGAAATAGCCATTCAGTAATGGGAAGAAAGGGAGACTGCACAGGGGGAAGTTTGGAGCACAAGATCCGTCTTTGCTTCTGCGTATCTTTGGCCCTTATCTGATGTTTAGGTGGGAAGACAACCTGCAAAGAAAGACGTGCATTTGTATTTGTAAGGGTGTGGATCTCATTGCAGGATTTCTTTTTTAAATGCTTACAGAACCTGTTCGTCCTGCTCACCCCTAAGCCTAGAGAGCTGAAAGTGATAAAAAGGTTCTGGAGGAATCCAGATTAGGTTTGATAGCTGAGTCTTCACCTCCATCTGAAGCTTTTGTATAGCGAACATGGGTGACCTCTATCTGGGGAATGTGGGATCAACAGCAACGGTTTCCAGCCATCCATGTGCACCTTTATCGTGGACCAACAGGTGAAAAACAGGCGGCCTTAGTCAAGGGTCTTTTCTAATTGGAGTGCTTAGCAAAATGAAGACCCCCCAACAACCATATATGTAGAAATAGCGTTTTGTCATAGACTTCTTTCTTAAGGATTTACACTATTAGCTGCATATGAACAAAACTAAAAACGACAACAATGGCCTAATGCCCCCTCTAAGACGAAGGCCCAGACCAGCACTTGCGTCTGGTATCTTTGGAGCCATCCGTGACATCTTACACAAGAGGGCATTCAGAAGTTCAGGCACAGAATGGTGCTAGATTTTAAATTTGGAATCTCTTTGCTCTACTCTTGCTGAATCGCCATAAACTGTAACACTGGTGCTTCGAAAACCGTGCCACCCTGGGCCAAAGGACATGGCTGACTATGGCACAATAACTGAGTCTCTCACAAGGGTTCATACTGCAGGTGTGGGAGCGTTTAAATGACTCGTTGGGAAGGTGCCAATGTGGGAAAAGGCGCTGTTGGTGAAACATGGGGATACCCAGAAGGTGAAGTCGTACCTGTGGTGGACAGACTTTGTTTATTGTTTGCTCAATAATAGAGACAACAGAACCCAGTGAAATTACCTTAGATGGGGAAGGTCGTGGCTGCCATTTTAAGAAAATAATACTTTCCTGGGTTCACCCCAAAGCACTATTTGTGTTCTTTCCACCCATAGTGGTTGTTCTTCCACAGGACAGGCATGAAGGCTAAATGGCAATCCTGAATATTTTGGAATTAGGGTTCTCAGGCAAGTGACAAGCTTGTATGTCCCTTTTGTAACAGAGACTCTGCTCCTCAATAAAGATAAAAAAACTGAAACCACACAACAATGCACTAGCAAGCTGGTGCTGGAGTATGCCTGAAGCATCTCTCAGGGGAAAAACATCCTCAGTGGTAGGCACTTTTTGTAAATTAGCGGAAAAGCAGAATGGACATCATATGCAGTGGGAAGATCTGGGCCAGTCAACACACCAAAGAGTCTGGTACTACATAGGAGTCAGGAGAGCACCCACTGACTTCGGGCAGTGATGAAGGTGTAGGAAACAGGAAGCTAGATTGTAGGTCTAAAGAAATAGTCAAAAATGGCCGTGGGGCATCTCCGAGTAATTCAACGTTTTTCCACAGACCCCTAGGGGCTCTGAACACACGCGAAGAGTCGTTCCATAATTTACATTCCATAGCTCGGCTTTGAGAAACATCATTGTGTATGCGTTGAGTCAACATTTCAGGCGATGATATTCACCCAGCAAACCTCTAGAAAGTTTTAGCTCACTCGAAATTTTTGACATTTAATATATTGATTTTGAGAACATATGAGCACTTCCTGTGGCTTGTATCCAATATTTGGGGAGGCGCCCGAAATAGTCTTACTCAAAGGGCGGGCTCGGCTTAACGAGTTTAAAGATACTGTCTATTACGTAATCCATGCCTGAGCCAGGAACACTTTCAGAAAACGTCACGAGCCTGGAGGTTGCCTCCGTGCACGGAGACATTCAAGGTAAAGCGGGACTTGGCTCTGTTTCCCAACCTGCTGTGCAAACCCTTCCGCGCCCAGCCTGGCCTCGAGGCATGGCTTCCCAACCTGCCCTGCTTAATGAATCAGTGCAGGCAGGTGTGCGGCCACTGGCACGTGCCGGCTCGAGGTCCACTCACGGGCATAGCATGGTAAAACATTGACCTGCTGCAGCCTCGGGCTCCCAGGGAACGCCTGCCCAATGGGGTGTGTGTATGGAGAAAGCTATTTTTGAGTCGGAGAGCACCTGGACCCGCGGGTGACTATCAATATGGTGCAAAAGTTTTGTACAGCGTTATGCTGGACTGGCTGGAACAATACGAAGGAACCAGGCATGTAGCTATCAACGGTGCCGCATTTGCTGTGGCGCCGGGGACATGAGGTCTGAGGGGCCCGCTGCACCCTGATCACTAGGGGGTCAGGTATCAAGGCCCTTGCTGTCACAGGCGGGATCCGTAGAGCGGGCACGCAGACAAGTATCCTCGAAAGCTTGGCACGAGGAGGTTCAGAATTATCTCATGTCTATGTAACAATCTGTGAGAAGCTAGTGGTCTTTTTGTTTCAAAGCAAAGTACTTGCTTCCTTGAGGAACTAACAAAAATCGCAGCATAGCTCCAGGCAATAGAAAGTGGAAAAAGAGCCATGTGGGGTCAGAGAAAAGGGCAGTGTTTAAATTCCTTTATGAAATCTAGTTTGCTGTGTAGTATTGTGGCACGTGTATTACGTTACCAGAGGAAACAGCTGGACATATAAGCACTGCTGCTTCTAAGCACTTATGAACCTATGGGTGGATGTAAAACAACTACATTAAGGAAGTTTTACATTTACATAACTCTTCCACTAGTGGTTTTTTGGTAACACAGATATGGCAATGATTTCATATTCTTCGTACATAATAGTGTTTACAAATACCGCTAATTTGTGAAAACAGGTGGTGTAAAAAGATGCCCTGACATTCAAAGACTTTGTAAAAATATATAAAAGCCAGATTTTTTGTCGTTTGTCGAGGGCTAAGGACAGGTGAGCTCTTTGCAGTTTTAAATCAACAAGTACTGAAGCTACACCAAACCACCACTGGGGGCGCCAGGGCGAACCAGCCTACTCTTAAAAAAATATTTATATTGTGTATTTCTTGCGTGTCACTAGAGAGTAGCTCATTGTCGCCTGCGGAACCAAAAGACAGGCGAAGTTTCATCCCAGCTTCCAACCTAAGTGCTGGTGGGCATATCACGTAACCTGACAGCATAGCAAGCTCCTGGAAACCATGTATGCCATTAGTGGCCACTGCAAGCTGTGGCAAAGCCAATAGGTCACTCTAGGAGGGGGGGGGGGGGGGGGCCAGAGGGGGGGTGTTTCAAATGATCCCGGGAGACGGCGGCACCAGGATCTGGCAAAGGGAAGCATTATTCTGATAATAGCGCTTTGTTTTAAACTGAAAAATGAGTAGCACTAAACCGCTCTGTAACGGGCCATCACTAATATGTTTTGTCATTTATATCCAAGCTGGGAGTATGTGTCAAAAGAGAAAGGGACTCCAAATGCTCTTCTAAACCCCCACACCATCCACGTTCTAATAATCACACTGTGGATACATGTATATGTTAGTAAGGCCTGCCTGACCAGAATAGTATGTTTGGCATCATGCATTTGACTGCATTTCTAAAACAGTAACAGAACTGCAATGTTTAAATAAGTCTAGACAAATGTAAACATTGACAATTTAATAGAATAATTGTAGAAAATTCAAGGGGTCCTCCATGATTTTTTTTTTTACTGTTGTGGTACGACATTAAAAAGTTTGAAGACCAATGCTCTGGGAAATAAATGGTTGAGCTATTCCTAAAGCGGACAAGCGGGAGGAAGAAAGGAAGCCATACACTGCCATTAAATGCCTCAAAACAAAAAAATCCCCCCAAGTGAGCTGTGCAAGAATACAACTCATCCAACGCGAAGACCGAAACTAAGTGGAACTAAAATGTCCCGTGGGGACAAACACAAGAACAGGGAGCAAAGCCATCTAATTCAAAGCAAATAACTGAGAGACAGCAAAGACGTCCAGTCATGAGCAAGGGGACAACTCAAAGTCCACTCCAAATATATGATATGTATTGTAAACACTAGATAGTTTGTAGGCAAGATCCGAAAATAGATATATGTGTAATGCGTATTACATTTCTTCCAACAGGCATAGTGTCTTCTCTGTGTTTGCTCATGAAGCACGTTTGGCCAGAATAGCAACATACCAACACTACCAGAGTTTACTCACAGGATGCCAAAAGAGAGGATTTGTGAAACATGCTGCCAACACTGCCAACCTGGTGGAAAAAACGATGCCAGTCGTTTTGTATGTGCCTTGAGACCGTGGCTCATATGCTGATGTCCCACTCCAAGCCTCTTTGTGTGGTGGGCTTTGGGGCACAAAGCTTGCTGCCATCCAATCATTTTCAGAAAAGTCAAGACAAATACAAGCAACCACTGATAGAAACTTTAATGGGTGGCAGCGGGATGCGCAATGGGCCATACCATGGACCTTTTAGCCCTTGTCTGCCAAAAACATCTACAATCTACAATCTATGCCTCCTACGTGAACCAAACTGAGTACACAGACAGGAGCCGCTTACACCTAAATAACTGACATTCGAGACTCTCTTCTCTCACAAGAAAATAAAATCTGAACAGCAAAACTAAGTTTTCATAGATGTTCTGTTTTATAGGAATTATGTAAATATCCTCGTGGTTTTTTTCTGTTTGTTTGATCAGTAAGCTAGTAATCTTGCTCAGTGGGCGAGTGCCTGCTGTAGAGATGCATGTAACGTGCAGATCACAGGCTCTTATTCTGGCAAAAACTAATGACTGTCAATAGTTTTTTTTCCAAAGTCGAATAAATGGGTACCACTGAGTTGCCCGTATTAATATATGTTGTTTAAAAAACATCAAAAGCTCCTACTTGAAAAAAACATTCATATAACAAGTGATATAAAAATGGGAGCCTGGCTTGTTAAAATGTGGCAAAAGAAAAAACACGAATACAAATGTAACCGCAGAACTTTTGAAATTGATTGTCATTTCAAGACATGGAGACAGAAGATCACGAGGTAAAACAGAAACAGGTGGCAAAGGCCTATATTAGAGGCAACTGGAGGTGCAAGGAAAACGTCAGAAGCACATTGTATGTGCTTCAGTAAGAGATCCACAACTAAGCCTGCTCCCTTGCCATTCTGGTTCTTGGCGCCTTGACATCCTTTTTGGGGAACATGAGCACTATACAATAACCTAACATAACTACTGAATGTTTCCGGACTTGTTACGGATATGATTTGTTCTTCGCTCTCCGGCTCGTCTCCGGTATCCGCCCTGTAGCCTTTGACATCATGTCTCCCAAGATGTGAAACTCTCTCTCTCAAGTGACTTGAAGGCTTAACCCAGACGCAATGACATTTCGTATCTTGCACGGTCAGTCCAGACAACAATACTGGATTACTGGAGGAGATTGCCCAGTCCTTTTTGAAGAGAAAGACCACTCAACCTTGGTTAATGACGGTCATCAGACAGCCTGTCCCTACCGCCCACATTCAAGAATGTGACCAGCCGGGGCCTACAGACATAGCCCTCCTAGCGAGGACGCAGACAGGCAAATGCGCAGACAAGCAACCGAAACTGGACGTGAGGGCGTGTTACGGAATTTCTATTACAATGATTACAGTTGGAGCTATTAAGGTGTGTGTGGCTGGCCTACTACAACAGGTGCCATTTTCATGTCCCCAGTGAAGGAGCAAGTGCGGCCCTTTTAAATGTTGATGATATTGTAAATGTCAATATAAGTGGCAAGGTGAAGGTTGGTACACTTTATTCAGTGCTCTGCAGGTAAGTCAACACCTGAGCTGCTGCCCAGGACTGGCGAAACGGCCTGGGCCACGGCTTCCGCCTTAGCTTAGATCCACTGGCGTAATGCAAAGTGATGCAAAGTGATGGTGCTCGAGTAGAGCGTATAGAGGGACCCAAAAAAATTCAGAGAAGGAAATACACTAGGGCATACAAGAGACCCCTCTGTAATGCCCCCCCCCCCCCCCCCCTGCAGCGCAGGTCCCGAAGGAACCAGTGAGGTTGTTTACAACTCCTTACCCCGACCCCACATGCCCAGTCTGGCAGCTCGGCATAAAAACTATATTTCTATTGTTTACTATTTGCATATGTAGATTTCCAGGACATTTCCATTGTATTCCTCCCCCATCAGGATCTCCTTCTAAACCCTGCAGCACTAGGGGCAGAAGCAGACGGTACAGTGGACACCATCCCTCCCCCCTGCTCCGCACAAATACATTTCTCTTCAGTACCGCCCACCCCGAGGCGCCTGGTCCCGGTTTTTAAAGTGCCAGTAGTGTTCTTACACGTTTCCAGTTATTTTTGAAGAAAAGACAGGGGTTACTCTCGGTCATTTGCAACTAGTTCTCGTACATGAAGACCTGCCTCAGTAGCCCCATCTGCCGGTCAGTGTTGGGATAACAGGCAGCAACTGCAACCTGAAAACAACAGGATGCTCTGATAAAAAATCCTTGGCGGTTACAGGAGCGCAGGCCGACAAGGTAAACACATTTTCTTTACGAAAAGATTAGTTTCGAAATCCAGACCTCCAGTCAATTGCAGCTATCCAGGAGTTTCTGAGATATATGGGTGTTGTAACACCCAGCCATTGTTATACAGCGAGTAATAGCGGAATTTCGCCGCCTAAGCACGGGAGGTCGTGTGATTTGCTCAGACTCACACCATTTGTTAAAGCGAAGATGCAAGGCTCATAACTCGGCTCTCCAATCATAAATGTAACCAGAAAGTTGCACCGTAAAGGTAGCTAAAGATGTCTCATTGATTGTGGACCCTGGGCTGGTTTGCTCTGAGCCATGACAACAACGGTTTAAAATAGTAATATCAGTAATAGTTACTTAAAGTCATACATACTAGCACTTTGGGTTAGGAAAGGTTTTAACTTCACCTATGAGACCATTTCCCAACGTGGCCTTTTAGGGCACAAAAATGTATAAAACTGCCTTTTCTGTAGTTATCTCCATTTTGCGGAGCTGCAGGAGAGGGATGGATGCGAGGTACTCACTTGTGCTGTCTTTGTGCCGGAGACCAATAGAAAGAGCGTGCGCGCGCGTGTTTAACTAGAAGAACAGTACACCCCGCACGTTTTATGTAGAACCGCAACTACAACTGCCAGGAATCCAAATCCATCCGCAGTGGACGGGTCTGCTAACCACACACAACAATCGATCGTATTTAGGAAGAAGGTTGCATCTCTCCTAGAAATCGACGTTTTGCAGAGTGGTTGCCTTATTCCTGTAATCTGTAACCCATTTCCGATGAAGGTGGTGAAATAGGAGGGGGGCTATCGGTAAATGTCCGGCAGGTCAGTGTGCCTTGCCTCGTCTTTGTATCGCACTGCACCAGGTGGCACTAGGGTCTCGTTCTTGTCTCACGGCCACTGCACTGTTCCAGAGCAGTGACCATCGCACACTGTGAGAAACAAAGGGTGTGTGGCCCAGAAAGTCAGCTAGCGCCGGACCGAAGGCAGACCCGAGCAGTGAAAGACACAGACAGACCCGACACACAGACACTAGTGAAGCACAACAAAAGAAACTCCATAAAACTGTCGATGATCTGTTCCCCAGCGGCGCCCTGCCCGTATGCAATGTAGGGTTTCAATTACACAAACTAAGCACACGCCAAGGGTGCACTCTGCGGGCACAGATGTCACACATAGCTCTGCGATTTACCGCCCCCCAATCTCTCACGGGTCCCAGCACTGCCGGTCCGAGTCACATGGGCACCTCTGTCCCCCAGGGGGTGAGATGCACAGGTGCCCCGGTGGCAGCCCAGTGCCCGTGAGAACAGAGGTCTTGCCAGACTACACTGTGCCTCTCTGGCTGCTGCTGTTAGCGAACATCTGTAACTCGGGATGGTTGGGGGGGGGGGGGGGGTCAGCGCTTTGCGAGCGAGGGGCTCACGCGAGGTAGCACGAAGCCTGCCTCAGGTCGCCTTACCGCACGTCGGCGAGCTCTCTATTCATTCAATGTCTGGGGCAGGATACTGACCCCCTACCGCTGCCACGCTCAGCCTGTGGCTGCCACAGAACCATTCTCCGCCCCTCCTCCATCGCCCTTACCCCAAGTCCGTTTATACAGGGGACCCCACGCACATTACCCCCGCGGGATAAAGAGCCCTCCTGTGCCCCAACACTAAACTCTGTCCCTGCACATAATCCGTTATAACTGAGTCTCAGCCCACTCGCGCTCCGTGCACACGGTGCGTTCACACCGGGGCACGTATGTACACTTTACGAGCACACAGGACAGAGACCCCCGACCTACTACCCCACACACAAATCCGTCCCTCCACAGACTATGTCGTTCATTAGGACCCCCATGTACCCCGCGTTAAAGCCGTACTTGCGCTGGATACATAAAGTTGGACCAACTCCATCTGCCCTCAGTCTACCCAGGCAGGGTTCCCGTTAGCCCCAGAGGACCCCCCCCACCCCAAGTTATGCCTGTGCCATGGCCCCGTCAAAGCCTGGGACTGGAGACAAAGGAAGGTCCGGACTGTCCCAACAATGACAGGCAGGAAGTCACGGTCTGTACCGTGCACTCTACATGTCACTACCATAGGCTGCCATCAGGCGCTCTTAGAGAAGGGGCACTGCTCAGTAAACAGCTAAAGCCCCCCTCCGCTCGACCCTCACT
The DNA here is from genome assembly GCF_031143425.1 of Pleurodeles waltl. Classification (NCBI taxonomy): domain Eukaryota; kingdom Metazoa; phylum Chordata; class Amphibia; order Caudata; family Salamandridae; genus Pleurodeles; species Pleurodeles waltl. The sequence continues at coordinate 412,797,418 of NC_090437.1, read as the reverse complement.
CTCCTGCACCACAGCCCCCTTAAAACAAGCGGAGAGGGTCCCTTACCTGCTCCCCACTTTTGTTTGTCCCACGTTCCCTCTCCTGGGTGAATCGATAGCTATCCCCTGAGGGCCGGTCAGTACTGCCCCTCGGTGTCCTGCCCGGTATGTCCTGCCCGAGCTGAGCGTGCGCCTCTTCTCCGGGCCCGGAGCCCGTCCTCCTTATATAGACTCTGCCGCTGGAGCGAGGTTACTATCGGTCACTGCCGGCTCCGCGCTGCTCTGTTTATGTGTGGCTGTCACTCACAGCCGAGCACGTGTAGGAAGGCCCGCCCCTCGCGGTGGCACTGATTCCTGGGGGGTACCGGGAGGTGCCCGCCCTCAGCTCACGAGGAGGCACCCAAAGGGCGTTCACTCGGGGGCACCCCGTCCCATCTCGGTATCGCAGCAGCTTATAGTGGAACTCGCTGCTGGTGGGCGAAGGAGGGGGCAGAGTTACAGGGGCAAAGCAGCCCCCTGGCCCACAGGGAGCCCCTCAAGGAAGGCTGTTAAAGGGCACCTCGGAGCATACATCACTACAGTTTATATTATAGTGGCACTCACTGCTGGGGGGCACAGGCGGCTGACAGTGCTGGACTGGCCTTTTAGGTAGCCTGGCACTGCCGATGGGCAGTTAAAAAGGGACAGTGTCTGGGCCCCGTTTTAGTCCCGACGCAGTGAAGGGACCAGCAAAAAGAAGACATCAAGTACACTGGTCTTTTCAAGCCAGTTCAAGCCCATCCCTGGGGGTTAACACGACACAACAGCCCACCCAGCACCCACAGGGCGATCCCACAGAAAGAAGAGTACCTCTGCCACCTCAGGGAGCACCTCAATGAAGGATGTCGAACACATCGACTCTGGAATTTCCCATCACCTCATAGAACATCTATCTGGGGCTTACAGCAAAACCTTCAAAGAAGCAATGTTTTGGGCCCAAAACAAAACAGCAGAAAACCATTTTTTGAGCATATGTTTCTCATCCAATACCTAACCAGAGGGAAGATAAGGCATCTGTTGCAATGGCCTATGTTGTTTATTAAACAAGAGCATACACACAAGCACAATAGGCACGTGCCAAAGGACACCTGAAGACAATAGTTGTGTGAGAGCACAATTCTTGGTAACAGTTTAAGTGCAGCTTCCAAATGAGCCACGGCCACAGCTCTCCGTCATGGCACTGTCACTTGTGTTTATACAGTGCTTCATACCGCACTTCTAAGCGCGGTTAATAGATTTTTATTCCATGCAGTAGGACCTTGGAAGAACATTAGTCCAAGAGTATCCTGTAGGGAATCAACCTAATGGCCTAAGTAGACAGCGCTTTATATAACACCTTTAAGCGCTGTAAGTTAAAGGTATTCCCATTATCCATTTTAAATAGGAGTCAATATAACCAACTCGGAAGGATGTTAGTCTGAGTCTGTCTTGCTGGGATTTAAACTCGTGACTTGCATGTTCCAGCAAGCCATCTACACAGTAAACTATTCTTCTACTCCTCCATCAAATTCCGCATGTCCTCTTTATAGCCCTAGCATCGCACACATGAACTGCCAAGCACCCACTTAAACCAGCATGATGAGTTGGGAGGAATGGTAATTTTGTAGGTTTCTGTGGAATCCCCGCATACACGATTACCAGGTGCAAAACGGCACATATATATTACCTATTGGCAAAAAGTAGTAGTAGGTAGTTATAGTTAGGACCTCATTTCCAGACAATTTCTTTTTGTTTTGCTAGTAACTTTGACGCCGTTTGACTCATCTTCACAAAATTTTCAAAAGTAGTGGCCTGGTCACTTCAGCTGCTGTCTGGAAAGTTTTGGGGTGATCCTTCAAGCAGAGTTCGAGAAAATGGAGGGGTCCCAAAATGTGTTTTCCCCATGCAATTTCCCATAGGGTTTTTGAACACGACTACAGCCCAAACAGCAGAGTTACACAACATTTGGCAGAAAACGAACCCTTGGTCCAGAAATAGTCCTTATTGTGATTTGTTGTAAATCCATTCAGTAGTTTAGGGGATATTAAAGGAAAAAGAAATATAGATATATAGGGAAGCGGACTCTTCACGGACCACTCACGGAGGATCCGCGTATCTGGGGGGAAAGCCCTGGTCGGCTGGCTACAACCTGAGAGGAAAGTTGCAGCCGCCATTTTCTTTCTCGCATTGGGCCGGGAACAGGAAAAAACACGAAATAGTGACTTAAAAGTTCAGGATACAGGTATCCTGACCCAAAAGGAGAGAAGGAGGGGTCCATGGGGAGAAACAGCCCACATTTTGTTTTTGGTGGACTAATCTGTGGATCCACCGTGGCACTCAGCACAGCTCCTGTGTAAACATGCAAAGGATCCGCAGATCCCCAAAAAAATAAATAAATAACTACTCATACACCAAAAACCGATGTGCATGGCCGAAAGTCGTGCTCATCGTGGGGTCGGGTGCATGGGGGGTTGGCCCTGCACAGCAGTGATTGTATTAACACGTGATAATTAGATATTACTTTACGTTAAAAAAGTCGAAATTCATTGAAAAAAACAAAGGTGACAGGGACGCTATAATTAGGTTGAAGTTTTACCCATACAAAATCGTATAAATTCAGCAGTTTTACTTATCTGAAGAAACTATAACTTGTGTCGTTAGGTAACTTTAGGCCACAAGTTATAGAAGTTATAGTTTCTTGACATAAGTATAACTATAACTGATGAATTTCTATGGTTTTGAATAGGTATAATGTCAGACTAACTATAATGTTCCTGTAACCTTTGTTTTTTTCAATGAATGTATACATATTACCTAGTGGCAGTTGCCACTAGGTAGTTATAGTTAGGACTAGTTTCTATAGAAAAGCGTTTTTTGTTTTGATATTAACTTTGGCACAGTATGATGAATCTTCACAAAAGTTTCCAAACAAATAATTCAGTTGCTGCCTGGAGAGTTTCAGAGTGATCCCTCAAGCAGGGGCTGAGAAAAAAGAGGAGGGGGGTCCCTAAACACATTTTCCCCATTCATTTTTCCATAGGGATTTTGAGCAGTGATAACGCCAAAACCACTGGAAGGAATTACACCAAATCTTTCAGGAACGTAGCTCTTGGTCGAGAAAGAGACCTTTTTGTTATTTGGTGTAAATCTGTTCAGTAGTTTTAGAGAAATTAAAGGAAAGCTACATTTGTATATATAGGGAAGCGAAGGATTCACGCCCCCTCCTGAACTCATGCTAAGATCTGATGGGCTAACAACACTTCAACAAGGAAGTGTTGTCAGCCATGTTGGGACTAGGCTTCTGTCGAGTTCCATAAAAAAAGTTAAAAATAAAGAAAAGGGGTGAGGGTAGGGACACCCAGACCCCTTAGCTCTGGTGATGGGGTTCCAATGGGACCCCCCCCCCCCCCAGGGCTTAAGAAACATTCAACATTTTTTTTACCACAAATATGCAATAAAAAAAATAAAAAAATACAAGTGCAGGCTCCCGCGCTTGTTTTTAAATAAGCCTCCGGGTGGGCCAGGTGCCGGGGACAGTGTTTTATTGCTCGCCGGGGCAAAATGCTTTTATAACGTGAGGGAGGCCTGGTGGCCTCCCCCACAGCATGCAGGCTCCTCCGCAGCTCCGGGGACCACCACTTCCCCATGGCAGTTTACCAATAAGGTGTGGGGGGACCTGTGGCCCCTCGACAGCCCCAGGGAACACCACATCTCCAGGGCAAGTAGTAGAATATGTAAACAGGGTCAGTTTCAGACTTCCCTTAGCCCCGGGGACCACCACCTCCCTGGGGCTTTACATTTTGGAGGGGGGTTGGGTGGCCACCCTCGAGGAGTCACTGATGGCCCTGAAACCGCCACACCCCCAGGGACAACTCCTGCTATTGCCCAGGGCGTCCACCCTCAGGACATAGCTGTTTGCTGTGGCGTGGCTGCATTTTTGACAACTGCAGCTAAGTCACAGCAGACACTCTGCTTTTTGACAGCGGGACCTCTCAAACAGGTCCTGCTGTCAAAAATCAGAGTTTTCATCACTGTTTCCTGCACAAAGATATGCCTGCAGGGAACAGAGATGAAAGCTTTGCTCCAGCAAGTGCGGAGCTGCTACTTAAAGCAGCTACCTGCCTGCTGGAGCATTTGGACCACGGAGGAGGCCTTGAGGCTTCCCCTGCGGTCCCAGATAGCCCGTAACATGCATAGTATAAAATAAGTTCGAAAAATAGTTAGGGACCATGGGGAGGCCTTGAGGCACCCCTTGCGGTCCCAGATAGCCCACAAAGGGCTAAAAAACAAATTAGAAAAATAAAATCTGCATATAATCAGGGGGAATTCGGTCAGCATTGTAGCGTGTCTGATATTGTTAAATACTACACATTTGTGCATCTTTATAAACTGGAGCCACAATCAGTAATGCATTCTGAGCTTGCTACATTACTTTGTGGATCTGTCCTTTAATAAATTGTACAATTTAAACTGTTTATACATATAATTACAAATCTTGCTTTAGTGTCAGACAATCCTTTCGCAGATTGGTTGGGTAAAATGGCAGCCAAAGGGTTTCGGTTTCAGAGGGCTGGGCCTACTTATTCTTTTGACAAAGTAAACACGATCATTTGTCACTCTTGGCCCCAAACAGTATGTCCTGGCTGTCGGGCAATATGAATTCCAATTCTACACCCCTATATATATATATATCGTATAGCAAGTTACAAGTTTTTATATGAAAATTGGCGTTAGAGTTGATTCTGTGCATACAGAGAATAGAGCAAGAAGCTGGATATCTAGTAGGGGAAGTTATACATTTTTGAATTGATCAGTTTACCTTTGGCTAAAGAGGGGTAGCTCTTTTTTGAGTGCTATTGATTCTGAGATCCTAATGTTATTCTCCATTCCGAGCCTCAACCTTGTAAAAGTCAGCAAGTGGGCTATTAATACCATCTGTACCAGTAAAAATGGCTCTAGTGTTACCACCCCATTTACTTGCCAACTCATAATAGGTTTTATAGCTGGGCTATGCAAGTGGGCAAATAAAGGGAGGTTCCCAACTTTAATGGCCACTCCGAATAGCAACTACTCTGCGTGTCAACTGTTACTGTGTTGGGTGCACCTGCTTGTGGCAACACCCACAAATAAGAACTGGAGATGAGTGAGTCAAGAGGTTCCCCCACACACATCCACATGTCAGCAGGTGATGTTATGGTAGCCCTTAGGCAAAGCCACAACAAAAGGCATGTAAATCCTTGTGTCTGCATTCAATTCACCGCTGGCGACCTCTCTGCTGGTACCAAGATGGGAGGTGTTTTAATAGTTGAGCAATTCTACTTTTTCACCACAACTCCTGAAACTGTTATGGTGCTGAAAAACTCTCAACTCCCACATTTCACTGGGGTTGGGTTATGCAAATCATTATGAATATTTCTGAGTATAATAGCTGATAACAACGGCACACCAAAGCCAGGATTTAATATACACCTTAGTACTGAAGCAAATGCAGAGTATAATTAACTTTGTACTGTATACATTCTAATATAGCCTAGGACGGAATTAGCCAAAACTGCCAAAAGTGTTTTCTTCCAACTGAAAAACCAATTGAAAGTATTCCATTAATTGAACTAGTTTCTTACCCAATCTCATACGGGCCATGGTAAAGGAATTTTTCTTGCGGCCCTAGTAAAGACTCTTCACTGCTTACAACTAGTTCAAAACATGAGCGATGCAGTGCTAGGCTAATAAAAAATCATTCCAGATGGGAGCACATCACCACTTCACTAAAATCGCTGCATTGGCTGGCAGTTCTCAACAGGGGTCGTTTCAAGCCAATGGTCATTTCCTAAAGAGTCCTCTGTTGGAAATCCACTGCTTTTCCCGCCACCATGTTTCAATGGCATACTCCTGGATGCTCTTTGTTGTGAATGGATCAAGCTTTATTTTGGGTCACCAAAGTTAGATCTGTGACATTTGGTGACAGAGCTTTCTCGGTTGCGGCTGGCCACTGTTGGAATTCTCTACTTTTATAAATCCAACTTGAATCCAACATACTAAAATTCAGATGATCCTTACAAGCCTTGTTGCTTGATAACCCACCGGCGGCCATCTTCTAATGTCTTTGTAAAACTTTATTACACAAACATTAAAAGGTGATAGCCTGTACATATGGATGTGTATCTGTGCTCAAGCTCCTGTTTTTTAAATGTTTATGAAAAAACGTTTGTTGGGTTGGAAAAGTCTCTGCATTGTAATGGACGTGTTCCCCTGCCCTGAATGCCCAACTGTACTGGTGTCTTGATCTCTAATGGTGAATATTGTTGTCATAGGCAAACATGAATCATGCATGTGTTCCATGACCTAGGCCTATCTCACACATTGTGGTCCTGTTGGATTGGGAGGGGCACCTAAAGCACTACCCTCATGGTAGTGAAAGACTCCCACCTTCACCAGGAGTTAAGCAGCACAAGTGTGGTTGTCGCAACATACCATATAGTGATAAGTGATAAGGAGTAGTCAAGAAGGGCTTTTTAACCTGGGTCACTTGAGTAAGGCCTACAGGTTCACTCACTTTTTAAAGTTCTGCAGCTGGGAGTTTCACTCACTCGGCCTATATCAGTTAGAGGTGAAGTGATGTTCAGTGCGTGAGTGGTGACTGCACTAGTTGTATATGTGCCTAGGAAGTGTACAATACATGGATAGAGCAGTGCAGTGCTGTGCAGTGAATGCATGGTGAATGCATATACTGGATGGATGTGTACCTGCGAGAAGCACAGTACATGAGAGATGTAGTGCTAGGTAGTGCTTGCATGATGAGTGGATGTACTGGGTGTATGTGTACATGCAAGAAGCACAGTACATAAAGAGTGTAGTGTTGTGCAGTGCACACATGGTGAAAGTGTGTGCTGCCTGCATGTGTGCTTGCACGTGGCAATACAGACAGGCTACAGGACTGAGCAGTGCGTGCGGAGTGCATATGTGTGCTGAATGTATGTTTGTCTCTGGTGCCACAACACATGGAAGTATCAGTACTAGATAGCGTGTGTGCTGCATACATACACTGAGTGCAAGTGTGCATGTAATAGTACAGTAGATAGTGGACCCTAGGCTCCATTTTGGGACACCCAGGCCTGCCTGGTGAAGACACGAGTAGGTAGAGGAATCCTCCATACAGATATGTGTACTGCTGCGTTCCTGTGAGCTGGGTGGAAGGAGGGAGAGCAAGGCTACCCCTGAACACTTGAATGAATGAATGAATGAAAGGTATTTATAAAGCACACTATCACTGAAAACAGAGCATCCTATTGCTAACTGAGACACATAATCACTCACCACCCAAAACACAACCAATAAAAAAACATGGCAAATAACTCTTCTAAACCAAGAAGAATTAAACCAGATATTGACCCATCTCATCTTAGGCCGAAAAAACCCAGGTTTACAGTTGTTTCTTAAAAACTGCTTCATTTTTCACAAATCTCAAAAAGAAGGAAGTCAAAGATCCGAATGAGGTAAAAGATTTTCTGCCTCTGGTTTTAATACTAAAATTAGAAGTTAGTAGTAGATTGACTTTAGAAGATCTGAGAGCACCTTGGGCTAGTTAGAGAGAAACCTCTAAAAAACAAAACCAGGAATTAGAGAAGAACCCATTTATGAATGAGTAGCCAGTGCAGTTTCCTGAAATCCTGAGAGAAGGAGCGTATGTAGGGATGCTTACGAACCAGTCTTGCAACCGCATGAAGCCTATAAAGTAAGTGCTTGGCCATCCCTAGGTAAAGGCTATTACAATAGTACAGACTTGAGAAAATAAGTGCAAGGGTTATTACAGTTCTCCTTGCTGCAAGTGGGAGAAAAACAAATACTTATTTGGGAGATTTAATCAGGGAGAAACACAGGCCAGCCACTGATAAAACTTTAGGCTGAAAGGGCAAGTCGCTGTCAAATTGGACTCCTAGATTCTTAGCTGACTGTACTGGAAGCAGGGGAGAGAGTCAACAAATTGTCAGGCCACCGGTCTCAAGGGGGAAACATTTTATTAACATGAGTATCTCTGTTTTTTCAGCATTCCACTTAAAATGGTTAATTTCTATCCAACGGATAAAATTGGTGAACCAAATCTTAACTTATCTTCAGAACCAAAATAATTTTTGTCCAGAGGCAAAATCACTAGGGTATCCTCTGAACAAGATGTGGTAGAGATTCCAAAGGAGTCAATCAAAGAAATCAATGGAGTCGCATATATTTTAAATAGGAATGGACTGATTGACGAAACCAGCGGGACGCCATATATCAGTAATTTCTCTATCAAAGTGAACTGACCAATAGACACCTTTTGTCTCCGGTTTGTAAGAAAAGGTTGAAACCAGGTCCAAGCCAAGCATTTAATACCACTTTCAGACAGTCACTGAAAAAGTATAGAGTGCAAGTCAGTATTGAAGGCTACAGGTAAATCCAGCAGTATTAACGTCACATTCTGACCCTTTTCCAATATGACTTTTATCGTTTCCAACACTGGAAAGAGAGCTGATTCTTTGAACTATACGGGCCTGAAACTAGATTGGGATGGATGGAGAGACTTAGGCCCTCAATATGACATTGGTGGTAAATCCCGCTTACCGCCACACTGACGGCCGCCAACATACCGCTGTGGTGGCGGATATCCGTTCACCATATTATGACACACACACACCAATCTGGCAGAATACTGCTACATACCCAAATCCGCCAGACCAAAGGTCAGTGATAAAGTGGCGATACCAACACCCATACCGTTAAGCCAACAGAACAACACCCATCACATTATGACCCACGAATCACCACAGTGGACATTCAATGGCGGTAAACCATTGGGGTTACATACCGCCGCGTTCAGAATGGACACCCACATAAAAAACACCACCACATTGGCCAATACTAAAAACACACACCTGACACTCATACCCCCACCACACACCACTATAAAACACAAATCCAAATTACCCACAACTCCTTACAAACAACAATTGCTACCAGGAGACCAAGAAGAAGAGCACAGAGACAACTAGACACACACACCACTCACACCAATACATTGCTCACGCACTCCACATCACACACCCCACCACATTACCCAACACACCCTCACCAACACACATCACACAAAACCCATGGCACCACAAAGACACCCCCATTTCACTGAGGAGGAGTTAAGAGTCATGGTGGAGGAATTGTCAGGGTAGAGCCACAGCTCTTTGGAGCACAGGTACAGCAGATTTCCATTGCAAGGAAGATGGAGCTATGGCGGAGAATCGTCGACAGGGTGAATGCCGTGGGACAGCACCCAAGAACAAGGGTCAACATCAGGAATAGGTGGAATGACCTACAGGGGAAGCTACGTTCCATAGCAACAAGGCACCAGCTCCCTTACAGAGGACTGGCGGTGGACCCCCACCTCCTCCCCCACAGCTCACAGCATGGGAGGAGCAAGTACTGGCAATACTGCATTCTGAGGGACTCAATGGAGTTGCCAGAGGACTGGGCACTGGTGAGTCAACATTTATTACCTATCCCCCCTAAAACCTGCAGGCCATCTCACACCCAGACCCTCACTCCCATCACTCCACTCCAACCCACACACTGCACCTACACATCTCACTAACCCCAGTGCCAAGCCCTGCATGCCAAACCAATTCATGGACACCCCTCCCAGCCCTGCATGGACACCCATCACTAAAGCATGCACAGCACAGGGAAACTAACATACCCACAATACATCACCGTACACAAGCAAAAGCTGGCAGGGCAACACCAACGATAGAGGGGAAGCCAGGGGTGTACAAATGTCATACACTTGAAGCATAATACATCATTTACATCCCCACAGGTACCCCAGCCAATGTCACTGGAGAGGAGTTGCCACCACTATCCAGTCCCCCAACAGAAGAGGCCCCCAGTGATGACAGTAACTCTGGACTTCTGGATCTGGAGGACCTACCTGGCCCATCAAGGACCACTGGACGGATGGTCACCCAAGCACAATCACAGACCACCACAGAGCCTCCCCCATCAGGATCCAACACCACAGCACCAACCCAGCGTACCCACACCTCTGTCCCCAGGGCAAGTCAATAAGCTGTGTGCCCCCTGTTACAGGGACCCCAGCCCACACCTCATACCCAAGACAATCAGGGACCTGGGGTCAGTGGCAGTGGTCACACCGTTCAGGTGACAGGGGCACAGGCCAAGAGGGAAACTGTGAGGACTGCTATGCACCAGGGGTAGGGCAGGACCAGGGAACCGACTCTCCAGGAGGCACTCTCCGAGATCCTGCGAGCCTACCAACATTCCCGGGACACGATGGGCCAGATCCTTGACAACGTGTAGGAGAACAGGCGGCTGAAGGAGAGACAGTATCAGAGAATCAGGGAGGACTTGCAGGCCATTAACAACAACCTGATCTCCATAGCAGGGGTGCTGGCAGACATGGCCAACATCATGAGGGAGGCAACAGCACACCAGTGGGCACCTACCATTAGCCAGTCAATTGAACAGCCCTCCACCTCTGCTGCTGCTAGTGACCAGGAGGCCCCGCCACAGGACCCACAGGCCACCAGCACCCCCCCCTGCTGAAGGTGATCCACCCTGCAAACATTCCCTGCGACCTAGACAGAAGCCAGAGACACTTGCCAAGACCCCCACCAGGAAATGAGGCTCTCCTGATTGTCCCCCTTGTATCCCACTCAGTCACTTTGTCCACCTAGAACTGCCATTGCTCCCCTTCCTATGTCCCCTTGGACACTGCAACTGTGCTACAGACAGACTGGAACAATACCCTGGATTTTCCTCCATCATCACCCCATTCCACTGCATTTTCCCCTAAATTTCTTAGCACCACAATAAACACCCTTGGACAAAACTCGACTACTAGTATTTCATATATTGAAAATTTGTATTGGTGGAAACAGCTACATCCATTGCAAATTAACTGTACATTGTGAGAGCATAGAAAGGATGGCCTGTAGCTGGCTGTAGTGATCACATCAGGACATTGTTGTCAAATCACCAACATCTGTAAAATGATAATTCATAGGTGACAGTAGGTAGATGTAAAAAGTGGGTAATGCCATCATGCCACAGCCACACAGAATACTATAGTCATAGAAATGTGAAGTTGCACTGTCTCACGAGTTTGTCATTGGAAGTACTGACGGATAATTGATGTTCTGTTGTCCATATCCTCATCCTCTGCTTCCTCATCCTCACTGTTCTGAGGGTCCACTGCAGCCACAGGGGCATTTCCAGTCTCCTCCTCCTGCAGAAAAGGTACATGGCGTCTGAGTGTCAAGTTGTGCAATATGCAGCATGCCACTACTATCTGGCAGACCTTCTCGGGTGAGTAGCACAGGGATCCACATGTCAGATGGAGGCATCTGAACCTGGCCTTCAGGAGGCCGAAGGTCCTCTCAATGATCCTTCTGGTTCGCCTTTGTGCCTCATTATAACGTTCCTCAGCCCTTGCCCTTGCATTCCTCACAGGGGACAGCAGCCACAATAGGTTTAGGTAGCCAGAGTCACCTGCAAATAGTGAGGGACACCATTTAGCCACACACTATCATATGAGGTTAACATCAGAGGCATACACTAACATACACCGTGTGGGAACAAAGGCTCACCTACAAGCCACACCCTGTGCCTCTGTAGTTGGGCCATCACATTTGGGATGCTGCTCTTCCTCAGGACAAAGGAATCATGCACCGACCCAGGATATTTAGCATTGACATGGGAGAGTTACTGGTCCACCAAGCACACCATCTACACATTCATGCAGTGGAAACTCTTACGATTCCTATACACCTGTTCATTCTGGCGGGAGGGACAAACGCAATATGTGTCCCGTCAATCGGCCCAATAATATTGGGGATATGTCCCATTGCATAGAATCCGGCCTTCACAGTGGCAAAATCTTCCACCTGGGGGAAAGTTATGTAACTGCACATGTGTTTTACCAGGGCAGACAACACTCTTGCCAGTACGATTGAGAACATTGGCTGTGACATTCCTGCTGCCAAGCCCACTGTCACTTGGAAAGAACCAGTTGCCAGGCAATGGAGAACTGATAGCTCTTGCACAAGAGGGGGGGATCCCAGTCAGATGACGGATAGATGAGATCAGGTCTGGCTCCAAGTGGGCACATAGATCTGTGATTGTGGTCCTATCCAGTCTATAGGTGAGGATAATGTGCCCGTCCTCCAGTGTAGCTAAGTCCACCAGTGGTCTATACACGCGGTATGTCTCCCTCTCCGATTTATCCGCAGCGGTAGGCATCTAAGGGACACAAGAGTGAGTAGGCTGTCACAATTTGAACAACTAAACCACAACAGCAGTCCACATTGTGTACTTATGTATTGGGACAGTGTAAATTTTGAAGTATGTGCCTATTTATCCTGTGATGCAGCAAATCTCAATAGGCCTGTTCACCCCCCCTGAAATGCCGACCGCCTGTCCTGTGTGGTGGGACAGGTGGAAGTGAGGTTATTCTTCCGACGTTGGGAGTTGTGGCGGTAGGAGGTCGTGCACCTCCATGCAATTCCTCATTGGATAATATTGGGCCCTATGGAGTACAGTGGCCAATGGGAATGTACGCCAGTGGTGACGTGACCGCCACTTTCTATCTGATTCCTCACTTGTTTCCTGACCTTCAACAGAAGAAGACCTACACTGCATGTGCTGCTGTGACCTGTGTCTGGAACCTACCATGGCCTGAGTGACCGGGAAAAGGGCCCCAGCCTTCAATTCGGAGGAGTTGGAGTGACTGGTGGATGGGTCCTGCCCCAGTACGGACTGCTGATGGGCCTCCAGACCAACAGGTGAGTATACCGTGGGCACGATGTATGTGGCATGGATGCATGCAGATGTGAGTGAAGGCATTGTGTAGGGGGGATTATCTGTTGGCGGTGTACATGTTGTGAGCTGAGCTATGTATGTGCCAATGGTGATGGAAAGGGGTATGGTGGGCCATTGGTGTGACAGGCTGGACTGTTACTGTAATGGTGTTCTCCTATCTTTATTACCTCTGCAGGTCAGCACCCATTGGCATGCCATCACCAAGGACGTGTGGATCCTGGGGGTATATGGCAGGCAGAGCACCCACTGTCGGAAATGGTGGGAGGACCTGAGAGGCTGGGCACAGAAGGCCACAGAGGCCCAGCTGGGGAGGGCCTCCCAACGAGGAAGGGGTCCCATCGGACCCTGACCCCCCTGATGGCCTGCATACTGGCCTGCATACTGGCGGTGGCCTACCCTGAGCTGGATGGGCGCTTGAGGTCATCACAGCAGCCACAAGGGGATGAGTACAGTGGGTATCGTTACATATTTGGGCTGGTGGGGTGGTATCCGGGTGGTGGTTGTGTATTAGTGGGTGCCCCTAAGGCCAGGCCAGACATTGCAGCGTGGGTCATTTCTAGGGTAATGGTTGCATGTCAAATACAGGTAACCTAGCTTGTTAGTCACTTTCAGGCAGGGCACCGTGGGTCCCAGGTGTGCTGCAGTTGGTGGTGTGTGCTCCTGATCATGCCTTGGTGACTAGCCATATCACTGGTAGTGCAATGCATATTGCTTAGGCCTGTTCCCTGTGTGTGAGGGTGCTGTGTTCGCCAACAGTGGTGTTGGTGCAGTAATTTACCCTTTGTCTCTCTCTCTCTCTCTCCCCCCCCTTTTTTTTTCTGTCATCCTGTCCTTGTGTGCATTAGCATCATCTGGTGGAGGAGCAGGGGCACCGGCGATAGAGGGAGCTGCATCCCACAGAACCCTGGAGGCAGAGTCCACCATCGCGGAGGGAACCAGTGGGACGAAGGGCGAGGAGAGCACAGACTCAGATATCTCCTCCGATGGGAGCTCCCTGGTGGTGGCGGACACCTCTGTGACCACCCCAGCTGCAGGTAAAGCCACCATCCCCGTACCAGCACCACCCTCCCAGTGGCTCCTCAGCAAGTTTCCTGTGCCCACTTACCCAGGAGGGTGGGCATCTCCTTCGCCCCAGGCACCTCAGGCCCTGCCCCAGAGAGCCCTGCTGCCCTGAGTGAGGAGGCTATTGACCTCATGAGTTCCATCTCTGTAGGGCAGTTCATCCCACATGCACTCACACAAACACCATACAGTTGCAGACACTGCCTCCACTGTCTCCCCCTCCGCCTCCTCCTCCCACTCCTCCCTCTTCACCACCTACCTCCCAGGCACGTCCACACTCACACCTGCATGCACTACATCAGCATCCACTACCAGCATCACCACACCAAGTAGAACACACAACTCACTAGCAGACACCTCCACAACATCCAGGCATGCGTCCCCTGTGTCCTCTCCCACCATGTCTGTCCCCCCTCCTAAAGAACACAAATGCAAGCATTCACACACCCAACAGCCACACACCCCACGCAAGCATACTGCCCATGCACCTGCACCCAAGTGCAGCAGACATACACCGCCAACAACCACTCCCTCATCCTCCAATCCCATTACTCCTCCCTTCCCTTGCATGGAGCCCCCTCCAGAACCAGTGGGAAAGTCACCCATTTCAGAGACTGTGGCCTTGCACTCCCCAGGACAAAGCAACGGGCCTGGAGCCCCCTCCAGAACCAGTGGGGACGTACCTGTATTCGGTTGAGGTGTCCCCCATTTCCCTGAGGTGCCTTCCCACTTGCAAAATGATGCCCCTGCAGTGTTCTCTTCTGCTGTGCCAGGATACAGGTTGGGCCTTGGACTGTGCCCTGTGGTCTTTTGTGCCCTCATGAACTTGGACTGGGCATTGGCCCTTTATGGACATTTGTATATATTCGTTTTGTGTGATGGATTTTGCTATGCTAATACATTGTTGTTACTCCAGCATTGTGGTCCCTGTTTTATTATGCTGTGTGTCGTGTGCCATTGGTTTACGTGAGCAGCTGGTTGTGAGTATGTTGTGTGTGTGTGGATGGTGTGTGTTGTGCGTGTATGTGTCACTTTCGTTTTCTTCCCTCCATTTTGTGCTAGGCGGCGCTACTCACCGTCATCCTCTTCATCGGCGTTGGTGTTCCAGGTGGAGCATGACGTAGAAGATCATCTGGAAAACTTGCAGTTCAGGTTCCATGGCGGTGTGGTTCTTCCCAGTGTCTCTAATGGCGAGTCCTTTCACTTCTGAGCTCTGTTTCCACCAGGCTTTTGTTTGCGTTGGTACCGCCCCAAAAAAGGTGGCGGTTTCGTGTGTTATTATATGGTGGGCAGTACTTTGTCTCCCGCCTGGCTGTTGTTGACTACCGTTGTGGTGACTGTTGTTTCCACCATGGCAGTTGGTGTGGTACATTGCCTGTCTATGGGAGTTATCATCGCCATGGTCATATTTTGGCAGATCTTACCGCCAGGCTGTTGGCGGTATTACTTTATCACTCACCGCCAGGGTCACAATGAGGGCCTTAGTGTTTTCCATGAAATCAATTAATTGTTCATTAGCAAGCTTTCTAGAATTTTGGTTACAGCAAGTGGCAGGAAGATGGGCCTGCAATTGGCAGGGATAGAAAGATCAGCTGATTGTTTTTTCAGTAGGGATTTCACTACCACCAGTTTCCAAGATTCTGGCACCACTGATGAAGAAAGGGAAGTAGTTGATATTTTATTGATTCCAGGATTGCATAGAAGGATAGCCCTTTCTGATTGTTGCAGACACATGGGTTAAAGGTCTGCCAGAAAGGACTTAGGGGGTGAAGTAAGCTGCAGTTGGGTTTGAAAACTGTCCACCACTGCATTATTATTATCCAAGCCCTTTTGGATCATGTTAGATAGCCTAGCACATAGAGATTGAGATGGAGAAATATCTCCTTGCTAGGCTTTAGATTGCAGAAAAACCCTTGCAATAATGAGATCATGTGGTGTGGAGATTGTGTCATATGCAGACGACACTCAACTTCTCACTTTCTTTGGACCTGATTCAGACAAAGTGAAAGCTCAATTTGCAAGCTGTATGATGGAAATTGCCAACTGGATGGTTAACAACAATCTTTGATTTAACAGTGAGAAAACGGAGATTGTGCTATTCGGCAAAGCTCACAAGTTAAAAAAAAATGTATTTCCCTGGCTCCCTTCCACTTCCAGGAAAACTGATGTCCATGCTCTTATAACTAGCCGCTGGGGATATGGGAATGCACTGCTGGTAGCAGCAAATGACACCTTGCTGGCCAAACTGCAAGTTGTGCAGAACACAGCCGCACAGCTAATCTGTAATCTACCAGCACGGTCTCCCTCTTCCCCCATACTAAAAAAACTGCATTGGTTTCCCATCAGAAAGCGGGCAGTTTTCAAGCTCTGCTGCCTTATGCATAAGGCATTATACAAGGCCGGACCTCCTTTTCTTCATTCAAGACCTAGACACTATCAGCCTTTCAGAACATCAAGGTCTTCAAATAAAGCTTTTCTGCAGACTCCACACATTTGTACGTCTAGATTTGGTGGCAGATCCTTCTCATATTTGGCCCTGTATCACTTGAACAGACTGCCTCTTCACAGTCACACCTTACACCAATTTCTTGAATTTTAAGAAGATGTTAATAAAATTGATGTTTTAGAACACACTTGCCTGATCAGCACAGCGCCGAGATACACCTTCAGGAGTGAGTTGTGCGCTATATCAAGAATGAATAATAATAATCTGAAAGATCTTCCTTAGGTCATTATTGGCTACCTTGACTTGTGAAGTGAAGTAGATCTTTTTGGCACCCTTTATCGATTTGTGATATATTTTTAAAGCTACTTTGTATCCAAATAAATCTTAAGGTTTATAAAAAGATCTCCATATTTGTTGAGGCTGTTTACAAGTTAGCTTCTCCTTGGCTAGAGAGGCCGTAAACCAAGGCGCAGAAAAAGCTGACTGTTTCCAGCTAGGGTAGACTAGTGGTGCAAGGTCGTCTATTGCTTCCGAAATCCAATGATTAAATTGTTCTATTTCATTGGATAGCTAAAAACAGAACAGCGAGATAAATGACTAATCAAATTGAAGCATGTTATTTCCCCCACTTGCGAATACGAGGATTATTGACATCCATTGGCCTAATAGTAGATTTCTAGGGTCAATTTATATATTATTTATTTTTGTTTTTATTTATACATTTTATTAAAGATTGCTGATACATTCAACACTTCAGACGGGAAAGACATGGCATGAAGATTGGAAAGGATAATATAGCAGGAGTTGATATACAGTGCACAAGGTTAACAAAAAAAGGTAACAAAAAATTGGTACAGGTCCAGTACAGGTCTCTAGAATAAACTGATGTCTCAACATACCTTAGGACAACTATAAAAAGTTGCGTAGTTTCAAACAGGAAAAGCAGTCTAATATACCTTGTAGTAACCGGTAAAGCGACACCAGTGCAGGAGTGATACAGTCCTTAATCAGGATTCAGCTTTAACAAATAAGAACATAGAGGGTCCCAAAAGACTTGTGGTCGAGCAGCTGACGGTAAAGGTGCAGCATATGTCCCAAACTAGTCCTCTCACAAGGACATGTCCTCAAAGTTCCTGAAATCTCCTGAAATTTAGACGCATGACTGCTTCCCCACATCATGGCCACTCTATGTTTACTCAAAAGCAGTCATGTGACAGTTAATTTGCAGAACTTTTTAGGTACCTCTTTGACATAACCCAGCAAAACCATTGAGTGGGAGTGACTCAAAAACCATGGCCTGTCATGTCAAGCAGCGCTGCAAGTGTCTGATTCCAAAACGTGGCCACGGTCGGGCAGGAACATACCAGAGAGAGGAGATCTGCCCATGAAATGGCCTTGGAAGTGGCACATATGGGGGCCGCATGGAGTGGGGTGGGGGAAATCGGGCCTCGCTCGATAACAACATGGGGGGGCCTTTTTACTATTGTGGAACTAGTGGGTGATGAATTCTACCTGTGCCACCAGATAATACACCTCAAAATGAGGGGGTGCAGAACTCCCCCTGTGATCTGGGAGATGTAATATGTGCCATCAAAACTATGTTGATCCTCCCATGCCAGCTTAATCATAAGGGAGCGCAGTTGAGCAAAATATGCCTTATTTAAAGTAATAGGAATATTTTGAAACAAATAAAGTAACTTGGGCAAAAAAAACATTTTCATCAGGGCTACCCTGCCCGCCAGTTATAGGAAGGTCAGTGGGATTGCAGATTCTCCATCCACTGCCCATAATTCTAAAGGATAATGGAGGGGGATGTTTGTATGGTAGAAAATACCCAGATGTCTAGTTGTTTCAGTCTTCCATTGCAGCTGATAGGGTGTGTCTGATCTGGTGGAAGCTTTTGCCACTCCACTATTTCTGCAATAACAGTAGTCAAGTTAATTGCAGGGTTTTTAACCACTAGCATTGCATCAGTGAAGTACATGGATAGTAGTGTATATTGAAATCCCATATTCACCTCGTCTACAATGGAATTCAGGCAGAGTACACACCATGGGCTCTACAGTGAGAGCAAAAAGAAGAGGGGACGGGGCATCCCTGGTGCGTACCCTATCCGATCAGAAACAGCTCAGACAGACCTTCATTTAAGTGCAGTCTGGCCAAGGGAGCGGTATGCAGCAACTGAATCCATTTCACAAACGCCTCACCTAGGGCCAGATGTAGCAAAGGTTTTTACCCATTCTGTGTCTATGGGAAAAAGTGTTCGCACATATGGCCCCTTGTCCCAAACTGAACAGAACCGTAAGCAAGAAAGGCCAATCAATAGTATTGCGACCCCTGTAAACACAGCAACAGTTTGTACATCAGGGTTTAACTGGTGAGCAACGGTGAAGAGTGAGCGAAGATTATCTGCTGTAGATCGACCTGGATTAAAGCCCGGCTGGTCCGGACAGACCAGTCTCGGTATCAGTGCGAAAAGCCTGTTTGCCAATAAGTTGGCAAGAATTTTATTGTCTACAATATTAAGAGATAGGGGGCAATATGACTCGCATTTATTCAGAGGCTCATTTGGTTTGAGAAGTGTGATTATGATGGACTCCCATATTGTCAAGGGCATTCCTCCTGTCTAAAAATCCTCTTCATACACAGCCAACAGTATAGGTGTCAGCTCCTCAGCATATGTCTTATAAAATTCGACTGAGAGGCCCTCACTTCCCGGCGCCTTTCCATTTTTCAATAACATGTTTAATCTCTGCAGCGGATAGGGTTTGGCAGAGGAGCTCCTGTTCTGTCCGATCTAGCCATGCCAAGGTCAGCCTATTTAAGTAAGTTGCCACATCTGCAGAGGTCACTAGCATTTGTGATGTGGACAACTGCTGTTAGAAGGTAACAAATTCCTGTAGTATATCCACCGAGTCAAACACCAAATGCCCATCTGTTCTGTCCATACTGTGAATGTGGTTAGCAGCCCATTTAGGTTTAAGCAGTACAGCAAGAGTGTGCCCTGGACTATCGCCTGCCCCATACTTTCTCATCTGGGTGTGTTTTCTCAGAAATTTTACTTCCCTGTTAGTCTCATCCTGAAACTCCAGCAGGGGGGAATGCATGAGGTCCAAGAGGCTTTTATCCTTTGTTTAAGATTTAAGGATACCATGCTTTTAGCTAAACTTTCACCCCAGATGACAACCTTCAAGGCTTTTTAGAAGGTGGCAACCAAATTCACATAGCCCTTATTTAGTGTAACATAATTGTCAATGGCAAAAATCTCTTCCTGAAATACAGTATCTAGCACGTTTTGGGTTGAAGTTGCCACAGTGCAGTACGCGTTCAGTTATTAGGCAAGTCTATTTGTAATACCACCAGGTGATGGTCAAACAAAGGTCTCAGAAGAGGCTGCATACTCTTCGTCCATCCCACTACATCCCCTGATCCCACCCAAAAGTCAATCCGTGAGTGGTGTCATGAACAGATGAGTGGAAGGTGTATATGTGAGTTATGCCATTTAGCGATCCCCAAAGGTCGAGCAGAACAAACTGCGCCATGGTGTCCAGAAAGGCTGCACAAACCTTGGTGAGGCATTGCTCCTGGTGGTCCGAACAGTATAGTTCAATATCCAGGACACGGTTGTGCCCCCTCCCCAAATACTTGTACGAGGGTTGACTGCTAGGAAGTGCTTGAGCACGGACTGGAAAAAAATCAGACAATCAACGTTGGGACCATATATGTTTACTAACGTAACATGCATATAACGTAACTTGCACTAATAAATAGCGACTATCAGGGTCTACGAGAGTCGTGAAGTGCTGAAAAGGTACCTGCTTCCTAGCAATGATGGCAACCCCTCTAGAATAAGAGTAGTAAGAAGCAAAATATTGGTAAGGGCCTGTTCTGCTTATTTCAAACAAGGAGGGAACAAAGCCAAAGAATGCAGCACTCTTAGTCTGAGTAATGAATTTATTAAGGCACTTCCCAAGTGTCAAATAAAAGCGTGATGAAAATATGAACATGCGCATTTAACTTGAATGCAGTAAAACACATGTGGATACCAAAATACTCACAGTAGTTAAACAATGATAGGCAGAAAAAAGTGCAATACATCAACAATGAATATGTGCATTATATATATATCTGGTAAGAAGATCGTAAACATGTTCAGTGTAGAAAACAAGTTTGCTGTGGAAAAATACCTGCACCACTGATGTGACGACATCTGAAGCTGAGCTAAGCACAAAATGAAGTCAGTGCTCAAGATGGAGTCTTGGTTAAATAAAGATAGAATTACACTCCACTCTTTGACCAGTGACTCTCATAACATACTGGTCTAAAAGAAACCCTTTTTACCTATTCCTCCATACACTGGAATAATGACCATCGGAGGAACTCTGTCTCCTGGTTGTATTATCAAATCAGGATCTCTGCTGTTCAATACAATAGCCTTAAGTTCTCCTTCATATTCTGCATCGATCTCTCCCCCCAGGACCTGAATCCCTTTGAATGCCAACCCAGAAGTAGGAGCAATCAATCCGAAGTGCTCCGGGGGAATCTGTATTCCAACACCTGTTTCAAGAAGTAATATGTCTCTTGGTTTCAATCTGTACATATTCAAATCATGTAAATCAAGACCTGCAGATTCTGGTGTGGCTCTGTAAGGAGCTATGGCTCCTGATTTTATTCCCCAATATATGATGGCATTTGTTGCTACATAGGGTTGTATCTGTAAGGTTGTGGTCAATATTCACACTAAAGGGGTCTCTGCATTTGTCAAAGTTCTGTTATTCAAAATTTGGAGAGCTTCATTTAAATGTACTATCTAGTTTCTCAAAGTTTTATCTGATAATATTCCTGATTGGGCTTTCAGTAAGCTTTTCATTCTCTCAATCAGTCTTGCAGCTTATGGGTAATATGGAATGTGATAAATCCACTCAATATTGTGTTGTGAAAAATAATCTTGCACCAATTTACCTTTAAAATGTAACCCATTGTCACTATAGATTTGGAGTGGGACTCCGTAATACAACATTAACAAGTTCAGAGTTTTGAGAGTGTTAAACTGAGTGGCACGTTTGCAAGGGAAAGCAATCAGGTAGCCAGAATAAGGGCCGTATTTATACTCTGGTTGCGCCGAATTTGCGTCGTTTTTTTCGACGCAAATTCGACGCTAAACTAACGCCAACTAACGCCATATTTATACTATGGCGTTAGACGCTTCGGGCGCCAAAGTGCCCGGAGTGTGCGTCATTTTTTAGCGTGAACCCCTTCCTTGCGTTAATGATATGCAAGGGAGGCGTTCCCGTCTTAAAAAATGACTCCCAGGCCTTTACGTGGTATTTATACTCCCGGGCAAAAATGACGCCCGGGAGTGGGCGTGGCCAAAAACGGCGCATTTGCGCCGCTTTTTAACGCCTGGGTCAGGCATGGCGTTAAGGGACAAGTGGGCTCAAAATGAGCCCAGAGTGCCCTCCCCTGCCCCCAGGGACCCCCCCTGCCACCCTTGGCCACCCCAGGAGGACACCCAAGGATGGAGGGACCCATCCCATGGACATTAAGGTAAGTTCAGGTAAGTTTTTTTTTTTAATTTTTTGTGGCATAGGGGGGCCTGATTTGTGCCCCCCTACATGCCACTATGCCCAATGACCATGCCCAGGGGACAGAAGTCCCCTGGGCATGGCCATTGGGCAAGGGGGCATGACTCCTATCTTTACAATGATAGGAGTCATGTTGATGGGGGATGGGCGTCGAAAAAAAATGGCGCAAGTCGGGTTACGACGATTTTTTCGACGTAACCTGACTTGCCACATTTTAAGACGCCCATACGCCATTTTCCCCCTACGCCGGCGCTGTCTGGTGTACGTGGCTTTTTTCCACGCAAACCAGGCAGCGCCGGTCTGCTTGCGCCGGCTAACGCCATTCCATAAATACGGCGCCCGCATGGCGCTTCAGAATGGCGTTAGACGGCGCAAAATTTTTTGACGCTAAACTGCGTTAGCGCAGTTTAGCGTCAAAAAGTATAAATATGGGCCTAAGTGTCTACTGCTGTGCAGGCATATTGACACCGCAAGTTTTCGGTAGTGGCCTAATGTAATCAATCTGCCGTATTTGCCCCAGCAACTTCCCAGCTGGCCTCTGACAGTTTGCAGGACAAATCTAGGGGATTTGCATCCCTCTAATCTCGGCCCACTTGTTAATGGCCTTCTCTCACAGATGTCCACATTTTTGGTGCACTCACTTAGCCATCCCCACCAAGTCAGAATTCTATATCACCACTTCTGTCTCTGAGATTTTGGCTTTATCATCTGCAAGGGAATTAAACCATTGTTCTAGTGAGTCAGTGGGACAGTGTGCATCTACATGATATGGTACTTTGCTCTAGCATTTCCCAAATTTCTTACTACAATTCTTTGCCCCACACCTCCTTGGAATGTATTTGCCAGTTATGGGCATGCCACGTGGGAAGGCAAGTGGCTAACCCATTGGCGATGGACCAAGAATCAGTATAAATGTGACATGTCCCAGTCAATACTTGCTTCATTGCCTGATATACAGCATACAATTCAGCATATTGACTACTGTTTCCTTCTCCCGTAGTGGAAAGTAACTTCTTGTTGACTGGGTTATATGACACAACCTTCCAATGTCTTTTGGCTCCCATATACTTGGCTGCACCTTCGGTAAACCATACATGCTTCCTATCCTCAGGGGACAAGGATTCAAATGGCTCACCCCACCTCTTTGGTGACTCTCTTATCTCTGGTAACTCCTGCACCCTCTCATCATCCTGCATGGGGGCTTGTGCCACCTGTTCATGCCAGGCTGATGTCCCTGCTGGTCCCACTTGGGCCCTGTCCTGTATGTACGACTTCGATTTTATTTTCTTGGCTTCTTGTTCATGTCCTATTTGGTAAGGTTTAGGTGAACTCATCAACCACTGCATTATTAGGTCTCAGAATCACATTATGACCTAGGGTCATTTGCTCAGATTCCACTAGAGCCCAGTAACACTCTAGCAACAGTTTCTGTATATCACTCTCCAGCATCTGGTAGCTTTTCTGTCCAGAAACCCAAGGGCACCCTCTTTCTTCCCTATTTTTGCCAGGTGCTCCAATTTGCATATTGCCCCTGAACTGTTACATGTAGCTCAATGTCTCCTTACTGTACTGGCCATAAGTCTAACGCCTATTGAATTGCCTTCTTTGCCAATTCAAATTAACACTGCTGCTGCTCTTCCCATTCAAACTGATGCTTCTTTCTTGTCACTTTGTATAAAGAGACCAAAATCTGACTCAAGTGAGGGATATGCTGTCTCCAAAAACCAAACAATCCAATGAATTGCTGAGTCTCCTGCTTATTACGGGTTGTGGCAAATTCCCATATCTTTTGTTTTGCCGGCGGCAACACCTCCCTATGTTCTTGATTCCACTGGATTCCTAGAAACTTCACATTTTGAGAGGGTCCTTGTGTCTTATCTGGATTAATCATCCACCCTTTGCTCTGCAAGAGTTCCACAATCCTGTCCAACTGAGTTTGCACCTGTTCTTGTGTCTCTCCAGAATCATCACATCATCGATATAATGAGACAATTGCACCCCCGGAATGACAGATACTTCATCCATGTGTTCTGCCACCAGCCCGTGACAGATGGTGGGGCTACGTACATACCCTTAGGGGAGCCGTAACATCTTGAATTGTCTGCCGCCTTGGGAGAAGCTAAATTGCTCCTGACTTAGGGGCCAATGGTACAGAAAAAAAGCATTAGCAATATCAATAGTTGCAATAGTTGCATACCAGGCCCCTTTATGTTTTTGTAGCCTTTCAATCAAAGTGATGGCGTCGGGACTGCAGCAGTCAGATGGGGTATATATTTGTTTAATTCGTTGTAATTGATCGGCATTCTATAGCGCCCATCCGCTCGGCGCACAGGCCACAAAGGATTGTTCTACTCAGTGGAGACTGGAGCCACCACACCTGCCTCTGTCAACTCCTGTGTAGTCTCACTTATTTCCTCATGCCCTCCCGGAATTCAGTATTGTTTCAAATGAACCAGCTTGGTTTCTGGGGATACCTTCACTGGGGATATCTTTAGACGACCCACCCTCACGGCTGCCACTGAAATGTATCGCTTTGATCCAAATTGATGACAACCATCATCCAAGTATAGAGTCATCCCCTTCAAAATGTCATTTCCCAGTATATACTCTAGGAGGGGCACAATCAAAACTGTGTAAACTCTTTTAGGCCTTTTCCCTATTTTCATTTGAAAAGCAGTCTGCACTGCAAGGGGTTGCTTTCCACCCAATCCTGTGATGGTGTAGTGCTGACCTGTAAACATTTTTGGATTTCCATAAATTAAAGATGCCTCCGGTCCGGTGTCCACCAATGCCCGCACCTTTTGAACATTTCTATCTTTCCAATCAATTTCTAGATCAATATGGGGCCTGTTATCTTTACGAGCCCATCCCTGTACCAGAGCTTGAACTGTTTCCTAATCTAACTTAAACCTGTAAGCTTTTGCGCAAGTCAGGTCTGGTATATATGCTCTCA
Source organism: Pleurodeles waltl (assembly GCF_031143425.1). NCBI lineage: Eukaryota > Metazoa > Chordata > Amphibia > Caudata > Salamandridae > Pleurodeles > Pleurodeles waltl. Next base: position 412,772,511 of record NC_090437.1, on the reverse strand, counting down.
TATCTGCAAGGAGACTCCTCTCCTTCACTGTTTTCATCAGATAACCAGTTTTTGTCCAAATCTTCCTCCTATTTCTCTCATGAAGAAACATTTTTCTCCCTCTTTTTTCCTTCCTCCTGCATCTGTGACTAGCCCCGATTCACCTGTTTATTATCCTGCTTGCTCACTTTTCTGCTGTCCTCCTTTCAACGCAGCCCTCGATTACGGTACATCTCCCAGAAACCTTTGGTATCTATCCCATCAATCTGTTCTTTGTTGACACCATCCTTCAGTAATGCCATAAACACGTCTCTCCTAGATACTCTGTTATTGTCTGTGCGACCCTCATACTTTGAGGCTCTCTCAGGTTTCATCCACTCTCCCAGCTCACCCTGCTCACGGAGAGCCTCCAGTACATCTTTCAAAGGATTACCCATCTGATTGATTAATAGTCATCATCACACGTTTGTAAGCTGGAAGAGCAAGGCAAATCATTTTATTTTGCACTGACACAGAGAGCGGTCCGTCTAACAGATGGTGAGCATCACCCAGGAGAATAGCACTTTTCATTCCCTCCTCCTTAATTCTCTGCATTGCATCTCTTAAGGTATACCAGGGCTTATCATTTTGTGGCCAGTCTGATTCTGTAGGATACTCATGGTTACACCCCATGACTTCTAGCTGCAGTAGGGTGATCTGCTGGTTACCCTGATAGCCCCTAAACTGCTCCTGTACAGTGGGATCAGTGCTGAGTATGCAAAATTTAGGAGCATCTCCTATATCTAACATTACTCCAGAGGCTCCGGTGTCAAATATTCACACCATCCATGTAAGTAATGTTTCCCAGATCTCTGCCTGAATCTGTCTTTTATGTCATTCACTTCCTGTTGTGTATAATCCTCTAAAGAATATATAGCCACATTCCAGACAGGGAATTGAGGTCCATGCTTTAACTTTCGTCTGTGTATGAACTGCACCTGAATTATTTTCTATTCATCTGCCTCACCCTGAATAACATTACTTTTACAAAGCACCTCACTGGAATCTGAAAAATCAGTGCAATCCCAAATATATGCATCCCAGACACCAGGGTTCCAAACTAGCAGCGCTTTAGCAATGGCTAAATTAACTTCCTTTTGATTAACTCTCCTTCACGTTTAAGGTACTTATATTGTGCAACGCGAAACGTGTGGATACCAAAATACTCATAGCAGTTAAACAATGATAGGCAGAAAAATTGAATGCAGTGGCGGCTGGTAATTTTAGGAGGAAGGGGGGCGGGCGGGAAGCACACTCACACTTATTCATTCACACATGTACGCACGCATACACATCCATTCAAAACACTCATCAACATTCAAACATACACACACGCACCAAACATTCATTTAAAAAACACACACACACACTTACCTTCAACTCGGAGGTCCCAGGAGGGTTCAGACTGCTGCCTTCCCTCTCTGGCTGACCTTAGGTCAGCCAATTAGGGAAGGCAGCAGTCCCAACTTCGTCACAGAGTGGGATGGGGTCAGTGAGACTTCTGATCCCACCCTACTCTGTGATGAGGTGTCACTGATTGACACTCGCCCTGGGTGCTTCAGGGCTTAAACCTGAAGTGCCCAGGTCGAAGTCAATGGGTGACGCTTCCCCTCGTCACCGAGGGGAAGGGCATCGAGGCACCTTTGCTGAGCTGAAGAGGTCATTGTAGGAGGCTGGACTGGCTTGTAGTGAGTACCAAGGGGTACTTACACCTTGCACCAGGCCCAGGTATCCCTTATTAGTGTATAGGGTGTCTAGCAGCATAGGCTGATAGATAATGGTAGCTTAGCAGAGCAGCTTAGGCTGAACTAGGAGACAAGTGAAGCTCCTACAGTACCACTAGTGTCATATGCACAATATCATAAGAAAACACAATACACAGATATACTAAAAATAAAGGTACTTTATTTTTATGACAATATGCCAAAGTATCTCAGTGAGTACCCTCAGTATGAGGATAGCAAATATACACAAGATATATGTACACAATACCAAAATATGCAGTAATAGTATTAGAAAACAGTGCAAACAATGTATAGTTACAATAGGATGCAATGGAGACACATAGGGATAGGGGCAACACAAACCATATACTCCAAAAGTGGAATGCGAACCACGAATGGACCCCAAACCTATGTGACCTTGTAGAGGGTCGCTGGGACTATTAGTAAATAGTAAGGGTTAGAAAAATAGCCCACCCCAAGACCCTGAAAAGTGAGTGCAAAGTGCACTAAAGTTCCCCAAAGGACATAGAAGTCGTGATAGGGGAATTCTGCAGGAAAGACACAAACCAACAATGCAACAACGATGGATTTCCAGTCGTGGGTACCTGTGGAACAAGGGGACCAAGTCCAAAAGTCACAAGCAAGTCGGAGATGGGCAGATGCCCAGGAAATGCCAGCTGTGGGTGCAAAGAAGCTGCTACTGGACAGTAGAAGCTTAGGTTTCTGCAGGAACGACAAGAGCTAGAGACTTCCCCTTTGGAGGACGGATCCCTCACACCGTGGAGAGTCGTGCAGAAGTGTTTTTCCGCCAAAAGACTGCCAACAAGCCTTGCTAGCTGCAAATCGTGCAGTTAGTGTTTTTGGATGCTGCTGTGGCCCAGGAGGGACCAGGATGTCGCCAATTGTGTCAGGGGACAGAGAGGGCATCGAGCAAGACAAGGAGCCCTCTCAGCAGCAGGCAGCACCCGCAGAAGTGCCAGAAACAGGCACTAAAAGGATGTGTGAAACGGTGCTCACCCGAAGTCGCACAAAGGAGTCCCACGTCGCCGGAGAACAACTTAGGAGGTCGTGCAATGCAGGTTAGAGTGCTGTGGACCCAGGCTGGACTGTGCACAAAGGATTTCCGCCGGAAGTGCACGGAGGCCGGAGTAGATGCAAAAGTCGCGGTTCCCAGCAATGCAGTCTGGTGTGGGGAGGCAAGGACTTACCTCCACCTAACTTGGACTGAAGAGTCACTGGACTGTGGGAGTCACTTGGACAGAGTTTCTGGATTCAAGGGACCTCGCTCGTCGTGCTGAGAGGAGACCCAAGGTACCGGTGATGCAGTTCTTTGGTGCCTGCGGTTGCAGGGGGACGATTCCGTCGACCCACGGGAGATTTCTTCGGATCTTCTAGTGCAGAGAGGAGGCAGACTACTCCCACAGCATGCACCACCAGGAAAACAGTCGAGAAGGCGGCAGGATCAGCGTTACAGAGTTGCAGTAGTCGTCTTCGCTAATATGTTGCAGTTTTGCAGGCTTCCAGCGCGGTCAGCAGTCGATTCCTTGGCAGAAGGTGAAGAGAGAGATGCAGAGGAACTCGGATGAGCTCTTGCATTCGTTATCTAAGGAATCCCAAGAGACAGAGACCCTAAATAGCCAGAAAAGAGGGTTTGGCTACCTAAGAGAGAGGATAGGCTAGCAACACCTGAAGGAGCCTATCAGAAGGAGTCTCTGACGTCACCTGATGGCACTGGCCACTCAGAGCAGTCCAGTGTGCCAGCAGCACCTCTGTTTCCAAGATGGCAGAGGTCTGGAGCACACTGGAGGAGCTCTGGGCACCTCCCAGGGGAGGTACAGGTCAGGGGAGTGGTCACTCCCCTTTCCTTTGTCCAGTTTCGCACCAGAGCAGGTCTAAGCGGTCCCTGAACCGGTGTAGACTTGCTTATGCAGAAATGGGCACCATGTGTGCCCATGAAAGCATTTCAAGAGGCTGGGGGAGGCTACTTCTCCCCTGCCTTCACACCATTTTCCAAAGGGAGAGGGTGTAACACCCTCTCTCAGAGGAAGTCCTTTGTTCTGCCATCCTGGGCCAGGCCTGGCTGGACCCCAGGAGGGCAGAAGCCTGTCTGAGGGGCTGGCAGCAGCAGCAGCTGCAGTGGAACCCCGGGAAAGGCAGTTTGGCAGTACCAGGGTCTGTGCTACAGACCACTGGGATCATGGGATTGTGCCAACTATGCCAGGATGGTATAGAGGGGGCAATTCCATGATCACAGACATGTTACATGGCTATATTCGGAGTTACCATTGTGAAGCTACATATAGGTAGTGGCCTATATGTAGTGCACGCGTGTAATGGTGTCCCCGCACTCACAAAGTCCGGGGAATTGGCCCTGAACAATGTGGGGGCACCTTGGCTAGTGCCAGGGTGCCCTCACACTAAGTAACTTAGCACCCAACCTTTACCAGGTAAAGGTTAGACATATAGGTGACTTTTAAGTTACTTAAATGCAGTGTAAAATGGCTGTGAAATAACGTGGACGTTATTTCACTCAGGCTGCAGTGGCAGGCCTGTGTAAGAATTGTCAGAGCTCCCTATGGGTGGCAAAAGAAATGCTGCAGCCCATAGGGATCTCCTGGAACCCCAATACCCTGGGTACCTCAGTACCATAGACTAGGGAATTATAAGGGTGTTCCAGTAAGCCAATATAAATTGGTAAAATTGGTCACTAGCCTGTTAGTGACAATTTGAAAGAAATGAGAGAGCATAACCACTGAGGTTCTGATTAGCAGAGCCTCAGTGAGACAGTTAGTCATAACACAGGTAACACATCCAGGCACACTTATGAGCACTGGGGCCCTGGCTGGCAGGGTCCCAGTGACACATACAACTAAAACAACATATATACAGTGAAAAATGGGGGTAACATGCCAGGCAAGATGGTACTTTCCTACAGTCATGCCATAGGAGTTGTGGCCTCTTCAGCCCAGCAAAGTTCAGCTAGGCAGCAAATTGCGCATGTTTTACCCCTGGCTGCCTGATCTGAACATGAAGAGTGTCTGTCAGGCTGACCTTTGCTCAGCCTGACAGACACTCTTCATGAGGGGCCAAAGGTGGGGGCGGGTGGCCCCTTTGCCCTAAAGGACGGGCTGCGGCTGAATGAATGTGTGTCCTACAAAAAAAAATGATACCCACCTTATAGTGGTTGAGATAGGCAAGAATCGCTCTGCATTTTCAGGGATTATTAAGACAGCTGACATTCCAAGTGACAAACCTTATTAAATGTTCGCAATGGTCAGGTGTGTGCACCATTAAATTTAAGGAATTCAGGACTGATAGGATAGCGTTTAAGATATTCCAAACTCAAGAGTGTTGTGTAAATTCACAGTTTTGTTGAAAAATCCTTTCACCCACCAGCCAACCCTCCTACACCAGGATCCAAACTCCTAGTGATATTCAAAAACATTGTAAACTGGAAGATCTAAAAGAAAAAGACAAAATATAGCTAGAATCATATACCATAGTACATAACCAGGCCTAAAGCAAGGGGTGGCCAGAGTACTGGTAAGAAAACGACAACCAGCCAAATAATTGTGTAAGCACATAGTATAAACAATAGCACTCAGTGCTAGCATGCATATATCAGTCAGGACGAGTCAGTTCAATGAGGCATTCATCAATAAGCAACCAATTCTATTATAATGTCAGGCATAATAGAAAACGCAACCTTATAGAGATAGTGTGAAGGTGAGTAACTATCCAGGCATAAATGGCACATTTGGGAGCATGTGGCAAATGTAGTCAGTCATTCCACCTTGTCAAAAGGTGAACCATCATCGACATTTCTATGAGATTGGAATGCTCCATGTGAAGGAGGGTGTTTCTGTAGGAAGGCCGGTACTGCAGCAGACTGGGTGAAGATCTTCTGCCTTCCCTTCCAGGAAAAGGGCAGTTTAGCTGGCTATAGCATGGCATAAGTTATGCCACCCTCCTGCAGTTTCCTATTAACTGGAAGAAACTTCCTACGTGCATCTTGCACAGTTTGCATGAAGTTAGGAAAAAGGGTAAGGCGCATCCCCTCATGGCGAACCTCCTTTGCCTTGTGAGTCAAGCAACGCACTTGATCCCTGTCCCTGTAGTTTAAAAACTTAACAATGATGGGCCTAGGGGGTGCACCTGGAACCGGCCGAGGGGCTAGTGACCGATGTGCCCACTCAATCACAAAGGACTGGAAGAAGCTATCTGCGCCAAAAAGAGTGAGGAGTAGTTTTTCTATGTAGTCTTCTGTGCGCCCCATCACCATAGATCCAGGGATGCCAAGGATGCGTATGTTATTTCTCCTGGACCTAGCTTCTAAGTCTTCATTCTGTAGTTGCACTTGCACAGTTTCACCTTCAACTCCTTTAAGGTTTTGGCCTGCTGCATATACACATCCTCCACATCAAAGCTACACTGCTCTGCATCAGTCGGTGTCATGTGTTGCTTATCCATATGATCTTTTAAATCATCCATGTGTCTGGTAAGTGAATCTAGTTTATAATCAATGGCTGAGAGACACGTTTTCATCTCCAGCAGAAGCGCTTTAATGTCCTCTTTGGGGGGGGTCACTCCCCACATCTTCCTCACTTGTCAGTGGCTGATCCTTGGATGAACAGGCAGTCGCAACTTCCTCCTAGCTTCAAAAGTGAGGCGCTGTTGTTAGGCATCTGATTTGCCCATGGTCAGTGGTGGCTAGCCAGTCATTCAATGTGTATGAGGCAGAGTGAGGAAACAATGCCAACTTGGCAGAATAGGCGCGAGGTGGTGCAGCCAGTGTGCACACGGCTGGTAATAGTAAAGTCACTTCTCACCACTCATTGCAAGACATGATGCTGATGGGGGAGAAATAAATCAGCATGTATGCAGAGCATCGCAGTACCAGCGCCTAAGTAGAAAGTCTAAAGATTGGCGCTGTGGTGAGGCCCATGGGTTTGGAACAGCATAAAATGCTGGGATCACTGCACTTTCTGCACTGGAGAAAAGAAGGAAGAGCAGGCAGGGCAACTCTGTGTGCCAATGTCAGCTATCGCAGGCATCCGAGGTCACTCCGATGGTCATGAGTTTGTCCACAACTGGCAGGGAAACTGCGCAGGTATAGACTGCAGCTGGGCCTCAAGCCCACATAGACACCGACAAGTGTCACAGGATGTCCCCAGCCCGTCTGGCACCTCCAGTGGCCACCGATATCAATCCTGGCAGCCCCCGTCTGGAACAGGGCAGTGCATCACCCCCTCAATTGAGGTAGCAGGCAGACAACGCACCACAGGTGGCAGCCCAGCCATGCAAGAGGTCTTCCTCTGGTACTCGCTTGTCAGGCACAATGGTGGGCTGTGGCCGCATCCACTGAGTGCAGGGCAGCTAATGAACAGTACATTTCCCAAAGTCAACAGATGTAGAGCAGCACAGCAGGATTTACCGCAGGGGATATTTGCTTCAGCCGGCGGAGCCAAATTAATTCACGGCCATCTTAGTGCAGTGCCAAGCCATAGCCCTAGATATCTTAAAGGGGCTAGCAAATGTGCTGACCTTGTTTGTGCTTCCATCACCCTCAAGAACAACGAAGGAAAAATTAGTAAAAACCAGGTCATGAGTGTGGCCTACCGAGGGAGACGAAGAACAGCTAAAATATCAGTAAGATTATTGGAATTTGATTTAACAGTATCAGCAATATGACAATTAAAATCCCCTAATAGAGTAATATTGGAGTGTAGCTACAGCATGGACCCGGAGGGCAATAAAACAAGATTCCAGCAAAAGAGTAAGACTGTCTAATTTAAAGCAAAATCCAAGGCTCTCCACTTCCCTAACATTCCAAGCTTCAAACGTAGTGTACTGAAAAGAATCACAAAAATGTCCAGAACCCCGTCTCTATGATCTGTTCGGTTGCATTGGAATAACTCAAAGGGAGAGTGACTTCAATATCAAGGTTGGATCAAGTCTTAAGCCTTGACTCAGTAATGAACAGAAAGTCAAGATGATGGTCAGTAAGAAGGTCCGAGATTTCTTGGGCATATTTAGGGAGACAGCGCACATCCTTAAGACTGCACAGAAGAACTATCTCCAAAGACTACATGGCCTCAGAGAAGTGAGACACTCTCTCTCCCTTGGATGATTGATCCACACCCAAAGTACTGCCCATATCCCAGTTAAAAGCATGCTTGTATCTAAGACAAGAGAAGGGACCAACAATTTTTGAAATATCAAGGGCTGAATCACGAGGCATCTAACCTAAAAGCTCCCTAGAAAGCCCCATGTGGAAGGAAATTCTTCTCCCAAACCAACAGGGTGGCTGCTGCTGGATGAGGTATGGAAGGTGCTCTTTGATTCAATGAGAGATCACAAGGAAGTACCTGGGCACATATCACTGGGGATAACATCCAGGTGTGAAATCTTGTCGCTCCCAGGGGACTATCAGCTTTGGATTCCCTCCTGCTGTGACAGATGTTTTTTCAAGAGGAAGAGGGAGAGAAGAAGTGTGTACTTCAAAAGAAGCAGAACTTCAACAACACAGACCCTAAATCACATTTTGTGTCTGGAAATGGAATATAGGGATGGGAGGTTACGGCCCCAAAAATTGTCATTTGCCAAGCTGCGAGGAGGGGAAGCTCTGCAAGACTTTTACCTGTGACCAGAACTCGGGGCCAAGGCCTGCTAGTCTCCCTGCATGCTGAGGGGACATCACCTAAAGCAACAAAGACCACTTGCTCTGGATTCTGGAACACCAGTGCCTACTTTCCTTCCAAGACCAGCATTCCTGTGAGGAAGAGGAGAGCGTTCGAAGGAGCAAGGTCAAGTGAGTAGCCTTGTCGAGTGAACTATCGGTCCAAGGTTTGAAGCACAGATCGGGTCATTGCTGGTGTGCAGACTTAGGCAGCGATCTCTGTATGCCAGGTGAGGGCCACCATGAAGATAGCCATGTAAAGATTACTGTGCAGTCAGAGCTGAGGCCTGTGTGCCACTGTCGTTGTGGCAACTTCATGTGCCAGATGGGGCTGCTGTGGGAAGATTGCCTTGCAGAGATGGGCCGGACCGTGTGTGATGCCATAGGAGCAACCCTGTATGTCAAGAGGGACCTCTGTGGTAAGTGAGGACTGCTATGTGGAAAAGGCTGAAGCTTTGTGAGGCAGTGGCATGGCAACTGTGAATGCCAGAAAGGGCTGCCAGGAGTAACTGTGCCATGTGCATCGGGCAGGAGCCAGGAGCAACAAGACTGCATCTAACCTGACCCTGCAGATTGAGCAAAACACAGTGATAGTGCCGCCGCCTCAATAGGATAGAAATCCGGACCATCAGAATCACCGCTCCATTCCCTTGGGGAGCGTGGACACTTATACTTCAGGAGGAGTGTGGACACACCTTTGATTTCACCCGCTAAGACACTATTGACTATAATTAAAAAGTCAGTGTGGATTCTTGAGTTAACGGCTTACTAGTGAGCATTGCCTGGATGCGGCCACCAGTGAATGGGGAATAACCAGATCACATAGCGAGGTGCAGGTGGAACATGGACGTGCCAGTAAAATACTAAAGCCCAACCTCAAGGGGGAAATGTGTTGTTGTTTGTGAGTGCCGTAACTTTCCTTTCCATGAGTAAAGTTAGAAATAAAATACTTCTTTTAGTACAAAAATAAATATTTGTCTGGTCATTGATTTACTGTTGCATACTCTTTGCGTTATGAGCCGTGTTCCTTTAAACCTATCCACCCCCCACCCCAAGGTAGCTTTAGACTGCTTGTTCACATCTACCACTGTGAGTCAAGTGCAGAACGGGTACTTGGCCCAGTTGCTCAGGATCCATAGTAGGCCGTGCCTCGGAACATCAGGAGAAAAAGGCCTCATTCCGCTCGTTTGGGCCCAATAGCCCCTGCATGCCCTGTTGCCTTCTGAACTGGGTTCTGAAGACTGGGGGCAAGCAGAGAGGCACATCACATTTAGGAGCCTGGATACAGTGGTAGCAGTGGCAAATTTCAAATTGAGCCAGTAGTACAATAAGTACAGTTTTTTCCTTCTATGAGCAAAGGTGACACCCAGACAATAAAAAACACAGGTTTGGGAATTGACCTCAGCACCATGTTCATAGATCAGATGAGTGATTTTTGTAGGGCAGAAGGTGGAGGATTTCCAGGAGTAGGGACAGAGAGGTCCTTCCTAATTTCATTAGGGACCAGCTTGAGACACTAAGTGAAAGGAATGAGGCTGTAGTTGGTTCTGGGAGGGATACATGGAAGACACCCAGGAGGAGAGTGCTGTGGACTCAGCCTCCATGATCCCCTTAGCACAGATCTATCTCAGTCACATGCCAAGTGTGTCCCTTAGTGCATTTTCCAGAGATTCACCAAGACACTCACCACCCTTACATTCTAGAATAAACCAGGTTTGCATACCTCCTCGATTTTCTAGGGCATCACTGTAACCAATTCAATTAGTAAATCCCTTGGGTGGGTTGAGTCTAGCAGAGATCCTGAACTTGTGGTTAGCACTTCAGAAAACGAAAGCTGAGGAAGGAGAGAAAGCCTGAGAGTTTGAGAAGTAGAAGTGTAAGGAAAAGCTTCTTTTGCATGATCACCTCCAAAGTGTTGGATTGATACTGCTGGTTTTTCGGCTCTGAGTGTGCACTTAGGCCTGCTAACCAGATCTCAGTGCCAGTTTTCTAACCCCTAACAAAGTGTATGTTGAATTGGCTACTCCCAACTGGCATAAGCTGACATACTTCTAAGTATCTAGTATATGGTACAAATCCTAAGGCATGTAAGACAGAGTGGCCCCCCAGGGCTGCAGCACTGGTTGTGCTAACTTGTGTGCGAAAAAGTAAAAAATGGCTCCTAGCCCGCCACTGCAGCCTGGAAGAGTAGTTTTAAAACTGCTAGTTAGACTAGTTTGCCATTTAAACAAATGGCAAACCCACTACTTTCCTCAACAGTATATGTAAGACTTCCCTATGGAAGGTCTATGGAGCTCTGAGGCAGAGAGCTGTGCATTTTAAGTAAAACATATGCATTTTATGTGGCCTAATAGCAAAACTTCCAAATTGTTGTTTTTGCTGTGAAAAATTTAGTAGCTCCATTGGCTAACACAGAGTTACCAGCTGACCACTCAGCAGAGCTAACCTCTGAATGGGACTACTAAATGGGTACTTCAATGTGTCACATTGATTGTGGCATTAAACCCGACTTGACGCCAAAGTCGGATTTAATGTCAATTTATGGAAAAGCACATTTTATTAGAAAGTTGGCACTCTGTAGCCCAGTTTGCCATCCTGCAAAATAGTATGAATGTCTCCCAGGCTTAGGAACAATGGTAGCATGCAACAAAGGGAGGTATTACCTCTCCCTTGCAGGAAGCCACTCGGGGTGTTGGCCCAAAAGACGAGTGTCAAAGGCGAAGCTGCCTCTGATGGGCAAATGAAGATCAAACTCCTGAGGGATTGCCCATTGTTCAAGTAGATAGGCTGCCTGCAGGAACATGGGTCTAAACATTCATAAAAATATAATCTATTTTTATAAACTGGTGTCAGAGTTCCAATGTGATGTGTGGCTTTCACATTTTATTGTTTGGTGCTTCTAAATGCTTTACACTAGTTCCTTTGTTTAAGCCTTGCTATCTGAAGCCACAGCTATACAGGGTTGAGGTAAAGGTGTTTGCAAAGAAGCCTAACTGGACCCACAACAGTTTTGTGAGTGTATTGCACGGTAAGGTTCCACAACCATACAATGTAATATACAACAATCCTCACAAGAACCTAAGATTAGCTTTTTGAGAACAAGGGGTTAGGACGCAGAGTAGACTGGAGGAATGGGCCTGGGAAGAGAAACACCAAGAGAGGGGGGAAATTGAGAAAGTGGGGGAAAAACAGAAGGAAAAGGAAAGAGAGCTGGCAAGGGAAAATATTGTCATTGAGAGAGAGAAATTCAGGATGGCAGCAATGACAACTCTATTTGGGATAAGAGAATCTACGTGCAGTTCAGGCCGGGTGGTGGGCAAGGTTTCATAAGATGTTGTTTATGTGGAAGGTCAGGATATGTGGAATGGTTTGTGAGCTTTGAAGTTGCTTGTAAGGTGCAGGCCCTAAATGAGGTGTCTAAGGCAGCTGCCTTAATGTGGCGCATGCCTTTGGAAAGGACAGATATTAGTGGAAGGATGCCTGTGGCAGACCATATGGTCATTGAGCGAATGAAGGAAGCTCTCATTAGGCAGTTTGAGCTGAAACCAGCTCATTACCTGCAGAGAATCTGTGACTACAAGAGGGCACAATGTATTACTTTTGAGACTTCAATACATGGTGTTCTGCATGATTGGAATGAGTAGGAAAAAGGGATGGAGTCCAAAGATTTTCAGTCAGTTAACCAGTTGATGGTGACTGAGAGACTCAAGAAGGAATGCTCTACCCCACTTAGCCAATACTTGTTTGATTTGACAGAAAGGGATACAACAAAACTTGCATTGTTAGCTGATAAGTAGTCTGCTAACAGGGTCAACAAAGGGTTAAAGCAGCACAGTTGTAAACCAAAGGCTTTCCACAGGCTGGTTCCAGACCGGAGAGTAAGGGCCAGGGTAATTCTCATGGGGAAAAACAGGGGGACACACACGCAACACGCAACACCCCCACCCCCACCCTCACCCACGACAACACACACACAAATACAGCATGATACATTACAGTTACACCCCCAAACCCCCCAGAAGAATGCAAAGACAAAAGGAAATGAGTGTAACCATTGTAATATATTAAAATGAAGTACACAAAAATATATATTTACACCATAAACAAAATATACACCAAGCTTAGTAGTCCAGGTAGTGCTCCAATGAAGTCTGTGGAACACTGGGCCGACACGGTATGGGCGAGGCCCACACAAGATCCCCGACCATGACGGAGCGAACACTGCAGGGGCATCAGAGAGCAAGAAAACAGGAACCTCAGGGGGAGGGAAAGGGGGGGCACCTCAGCCGGTTGAGTGCGCAACGCCAAATCCACGAGAGGGCCACATGCCCACTTTTCAATCCTGGGGAGTGCAAAGCCACAGTCTCTCAAGTCTATACAGTGGGTGGGTTGCCCACTGTTCCATCCTGGGTAGTGCAAAGCCACAGTCTCTCAAGTCTATACAGTGGGTGGGTTGCCCACTGTTCCATCCTGGGGAGTGCAAAGCCACAGTCTCTCAAGTCTATACAGTGGGTGGGTTGCCCACTGTTCAATCCTGGGGAGTGCAAAGCCACAGTCTCTCAAGTGGATAACAGTCTCCACTGGTTCTGGAGGGGGCATGGTGCCCAGAGTGCTTCATCCTGCTAAGGACAGAGTTAGAGGATGACAGTCTCCACTGGTTCTAGAGGGGGCATGGTGCCCAGAGTGCTTCATCCTTCTAAGGATAGAGGTAGTGGATGGCAGTCTCCACTGGTTCTGGAGGGGGCTCTGTGCCCAGAGTGCTTCATCCTGCTCGTGACGGACTCAGTAGCGTCAGGGCCCTTGCCGCTCATGGGCCAGCGGTGCTTGTAGCGGCAGTGCCCTGTTCAGCCGTGCTTGTAGCGGCGGTGCCCTGTTCAGTGTAGCGGCGGTGCCCTGTTCAGCGGTGCTTGAGGCTGCGGTGCCCTGTTCAGTGGTGTTTGAGGCGGGGGTGCCCTGTTCAGTGGTGCTTGTAGCGGCGGTGCCCTGTTCAGCGGTGCTTGAGGCGGCGGTGCCCTGTTCAGCGGTGCTTGTAGCGGCGGTGCCCTGTTCAGCGGTGCTTGTAGCGGCGGTGCCCTGTTCAGTGGTGCTTGAGGCGGCGGTGCCCTGTTCAGTGGTGCTTTTAGCGGCGGTGCCCTGTGCAGCGGTGCTTGAGGCGGCGGTGCCCTGTTAAGCGGTGCTTGAGGCGGCGGTGCCCTGTTCAGCGGTGCTTGTAGTGGCGGTGCCCTGTTCAGAGGTGCTTGAGGCGGTAGTGCCCTGTTCAGTGGTGCTTGTGCTGGCTGTCCTCTCTAGCCCAGCGGGGCTTGTGCTGGTGGTCCTCTCTAGCCCAGCGGGGCTTGTGCTGGCGGTGGCCTCTTGGGCAGCAGGGCAGGTGCTGGCGGTGGCCTCCTGGGCAGCGGGGATGATGGTGGTCTTCTCCGCCGTGCTGCTCTTCCCAGACTTGCCGTGTTTCTTGTGGCCCTTCCCCACCTTGGAAGGTGTCGCAGCTGAATCCACACTCCCACCGGGACCCCTGGGAGCGGCTTTGGTCGCTGGAGTCTTCCCCCTCTCCTGCCGGGCACTGGCCAACTTTTGATGCTTGACAGGTGGGGGACTGTCCGTGCTGTGGCTCCGTGCCACACTGGCTGCCCTGGTGGCCGGTGCACTCCAGATTCCGGTGACTACAGGCACCACTGGTCCCGGAGATGTTGTGGCTGAGGTGCTAGGTTGGGACCTGGAGAGTCGGGCCCTAGGAGACGGACGGGGTGGGGGACATGTGGGAAAGAGGTCAAGGTTGGACAGGAAAAGTTTTTGGGAGACACTGGGACGGGTAGCTGGAGGGGGTTTGGGAGTGGAGGAAGAGTTTGTGGTTGTAGGAGGTGTTCGTTTGGTGACTTTGGGTGAAGGTGCATGCGCTGGAGGCTGTCGTGAGGTGGATGGTTGTTGGGTGGGTGTGAGCCTGCGTTTGTGTATCTTGGGAGGTGGCATCACAGACACACTGGGAGAGGACAGAGGGGATGTGTGAATGGTAGTGGGGGTGGTGAGTGCAAGTGAGCGGGGTGTGGTGCTGTGTGTGCTGGTGATGGCAGTAGTGGCTGTAGATGTAGTGCATGCAGGTGTGAGTGTAGACGAGACTGGGAGGGAGGAGGGAGCCGAGGAGGAGGGGGACACAGTGGAGGCAGTGGATGTTGGTGTGTCTGCATGTGTGTGATGTTTGCGTGAGTGCCTGTGGGATGTGTGGTGCTTATGTTTGCCTGGGCTTCCCTTGTGTGTTGACGTGTGTGCATGCTGGTCTGAAGGTGTGCTTGGGATAGGCTGGGGTACAGGGGATTTGGTCTGGGTGGAGTAAGTTGGAGGGGGGAGGCTAGAAACGGGGACAATGGCTGCCATCAATGCTGAGGCCAGAGTCTGAAAAGCTCGCTGAAGGGCCACCTGACCAGAATGAATGCCCTCCAGGAATGCATTTGTTTGTTGCAACTGCCTTTCTACACCCTGGATGGCATTCAAAATGGTAGACTGCCCAACAGTGAGGGACCTGAGGAGGTCAATGGCCTCCTCACTGAGGGCAGCAGGGGTGACTGGGGCAGGGCCTGAGGTGCCTGGAACGAAGGTGATGCCAACGCTCCTGGGTGAGCAGGCACGGGGCAAAGGCTGAGGGGCTGCTGGGAGGGCGGTGCTGGTGGGGGGGTGTAGATGCGGGGGGAACACATGTTGCTGCCACCACAAGGGAGCTCCCATCAGAGGACAAGTCCGTGTTGCTGGTGTCAGCTCCTGTCCCTGCCGTGGAGCTCCCCTCGCCCTCCGTCCCACTGGTGAACTCCGAGTCCGTAGTATCGCCCTCCAGGGCTATGTGGGATGCAGCTCCCTCGTGCTCCGGTGCCACTGCTCCTCCGCCTGATGATGCTAATGCACACAAGAACAGGGAGACCACAAAAAGGGGGACGACGACAGAAGAAAGACATGTTGAGTGCATGCATTACTGCTACCGTTGGCGGACACGACAGACACAGAAGCTCCCTGCACTACGCCGCGCTCTTGGCCTCCACTGTTCAATCCCTGAGAAATGGCCTACAAGGCTATGGACGACATCAGCACACATGGATGACACAGGGGCATGACTATGTGTACTTGGCACTCTACAGAGGTGGGGTGGGGTGCCACATGGCCTGCCTTATGGAGGGACCTTGCCTACTAAACTCGCCCTGGCCTAGGGAAACTCACGGCCCACCTCCCCCACCGAGACACCTCCAAAGTGCGCAAAATCAGCAGGATGGGAGTGTACTCACCCCCTTGTGGCTGCTGTGATGCCCTCAAGCGCCCATCCAACTCCGGGTATGCCACCGCCAGGATCCTGAACATCGGGGGGTCATGGTGCGACGGGCACCCCTCCCACATTGGGAGGCCATCCCCAGCTGAGCCTCCGCCACCTTCTTGCTCCAGCGGCGAATGTCCTCCCATCTTTTCTGGCAGTGGGTGCTCCGTCTGTGGTAGACCCCCAGGGTCCAGACGTCCTTGGCGATGGCACGCCAAATATATTTTTTCTGGTGGGCGCTGACCTACATGAATTGTATAAGGGGAAGAGAAACTTTATTACCAACTGCACCGTCACAGTCATTGGCACCCCATCCCTACCCTTGCCATGTGGCACATGCATTCATCGTCGTTTCATGCACGCCTCAATCTCTCCCCCCCATCTTTCATCCACCCCACTCCACTCAGGCATATCCCATACAGCATGCTCCCAGTGTACTTACCTGTTTGTCTGGAGGACCGTAGAGTAGCGTGTACTGTGGGAGGACCCCATCCACGAGTTTCTCCAACTCCTCCGATGTGAAGGCAGGGGCCCTTTCCCCAGACACTCGAGCCATTGTCTCTTCCAGACCGAGGTCACAGCAGCACTTGCAGTGTAGATCCTCTCCTGTCGCAGATAAGGTATCGAGTGATTGAACAGATTGAAAATGGCGGTCACGTCCGCGGCGGTGCATACCATAGGGTCCAATGTTAACCAATGCAGCATTGCGCCGCATTCTTCGACCTCCTACCGCGACGGTGTACAACATCAGCGCAGTTACCTCACATCCCATTGTCCCACTTTAGAGGTGAGGCAGCCACCATTTCAGGGGCCCACATGGCTTAATTTTTAACTGCGTCACACATACCTAGGCCTAGACTCAACACACATACAGGCCACTTTTCGGATTAGGATCCGTGTTTTGTGTAAACTGTGGGTACATACCTCTGAGTTGGGTGACTATGTGCTCGCTTTTGTCCTTTATAGGCACCATCCGCTGGGACATGTGAGGAGATGGCGGCATCCTCCGGTGTACAGACCGCTGGTGGACCTGTCGACAATGGAGGAAAGACATGTGATCATCACCTACAGGCTTGACCGTACCACAATCCAGGAACTGTGTGCCCAGTTGGAGCCAGACCTGATGTCAGCTATCCGCCATCCCACAGGAATCCCCCCTCAGTGCAGGTGCTGTCAGTGCTCCATTTCCTTGCAAGTGGGTCATTTCAAACAACAGTGGCCATAGCATCAGGGATGTCCCAGCCTATGTTTTCCAACGTGTTGTCCAGAGTGTTGTCTGCCCTGCTGAAACACATGCAGAGCTACATCGTTTTCCCTCAGGTGGAGGATTTGCCTACAGTGAAAGGAGACTTCTATGCCCTGGGACATATCCCCAACATCATAGGTGCCATTGATGGGACACATGTGGCTTTGGCCCCCCCGCAGGAGTGAACAGGTGTACAGAAACCGGAAGAGTTATCATTCCATGAATGTGCAGATGGTGTGTTTGGCAGACCAGTACATCTCCCATGTGAATGCCAAATTCCCTGGCTCAGTGCATGACTCTTACATCCTACAGAATAGCAGCATCCCTTATGTGATGGGTCAACTCCAGAGGCACTGTGTGTGGCTATTAGGTGAGCACATGGAAGCAAGTCAGTGGGAATGGTTGTCTGGGTCTGGGGATATCACTCCAGGTTAGTGTGTGTCTAGCAGTTGTCCCTCGCCATTTGCAGGTGACTCTGGTTACCCCAACCTGTCATGGCTACTGACCCCAGTGAGGAATCCCAGGACAAGGCCAGAGGGACGCTACAATGAGGCCCATGGGTGAACACGGCGGATAATAGAGTGGACCTTCGGCCTCCTGAAGGCCAGGTTCAGGTGCCTACATATGACAAGTGGATCCCTATTCCACTCACCAAAGAAGGTGTGCCAGATCATTGTGGCCTGCTGTATGCTTCACAACTTAGCTTTGCGACGACAGGTGCCTTTTCTGCAGGAGGATGGTCCAGATGGCAGTGTTGTTGCAGCTGTGGAGCCTGTGGACAGTGAAGACGAGGAAGCAGAAGAAGAGGACATGGACAACAGGAACTCGGTGATCCTGCAATATTTCCAGTGAGACACATGAAAGGGTACAAACCTGTCTTCTACATGTACTTTAACACTACTACCTCTCTACTGTCTGTCGTTTTCACCCAGTGTATGGTCACTGAGTTGTCACTTTCCCTTACGATTTCACAGATGTGGGTCCCACTGTGTGACATCTGCTTTGATTCCTCATGGACTAGAGCTGTGTGACATAGGTATGTTGACATTACAATTGTAAGAACATTTTGCCACAGTAATTGCTAATACACTATTCCGAAATCACAGACTGACTCCAGATTGTTTTGTGCTTTAAGGGTGTTTATTTAAGTGCTCAATATTGGAGGGGGTTGCAAAATGGTGAGGGTTGATGTTGGAGGACTGTCCATGGCAGAGTCCAGTCTATTAGTCTCACAGGTGCATTGCCCAAATGGGCATAGGAAGTGGAGCTGGGGCAGTTTTAGGATGGACAGGGTGACAAAGTGGGACATAGAGAAGACATTCAGGGTGGTCTAATTTCTTGGCGGGGGTCTTGGCATCTTTCTCTGTCTTTGTCCTAGATCTCAGGGACTGTTTGCGGGGTGGTTTTCCCTCTGCAGGGGGTGAGGTGCTGGTGGTCCTGTGGCGGTGCCTCCTGTCCACTAGCGCCGGCGGAGGTGGTGGGCAGTTCATCGTCCAGGCTAGTGTCAGGGGCCCCTTGTAGTGCCACAGTGTCCCTCCTGGTGTTGAGTACTTCCTTCAGCACCCCTACAATGGTACCCAGGGTGGAATTGATGGTTCTGAGTTCCTCCCTGAAGCCCAAATACTGTTCCTCCTGCAGGCGCTGGGTCTCCTGAAACTTGGCCAATACTGTTGCCATCATCTCCTGGGAGTGGTGGTAGGCTCCCATAATGGAGGAGAGGGCCTCGTGGAGAGAGGGTTCCCTGGGCCTGTCCTCTCCCTGTTGCACATCAGCCCTCCCAGTTCCCCTGTGTTCCTGGGCCTCCGTCCCCTGGACGTGTGCCCACTAGGTATGGGCCCGCTGGGTGGGTGCTGTGCTGGTGTTTCCAGAGGGGGGAAGCTCTGTGGTGGCCTGTGACTGCGTCAGGGAAACCAACTGTCCAGAGGTCCCTGATGGGCCGGGCTGGTCATCTAGATCCAGTTGGGCAGAGCTGCTGTCATCACTGTGGGCCTCTTCTGTTGGTGGTGTGGACATGTGTGGACCCTCCTGTCCGGTGACATTGGGTAAGGGTCCTGCAGGGGTATAAAAGGATGTTTATTACATCTGTGTGTGCCATGGTGTGCAATGGGTGGTTGTCTGTGTACCCCAGTGCTTGCATTCCTGTGTAGGACCTTGTGTGATGATGGTTTAGGGGGGTGTATGGGTATGTGCAGTGGGCATGCTTTGGTGATGGGTGTCCATGCTTTGTTGTTGCATGCAGGGCTTGGTGTTGGGATGTGTGGGTTGTGATAGTGGAACATTTGTGAGGAGCAGGAGTGATGGGGTGAGGGTGGGGGTATGTGATGGCATGCAGGTAGGGTGGGGGATGTAATAGTTAAGATTTGACTTACCAGAGTCCATTCCTCCTTCTACTCCTGATAGGCCCTCAGGATGCAGAATCGCCAAGACCTGCTCCTCCCATGTTGTTAGTTGTGGGGGAGGAGGTGGGGGTCCGCCGCCAGTCCGCTGAACTGCGATGTGGTGTCTTGAGACCACAGAACGCACCTTCCCCGTAGGTCGTTCCACCTCTTCCTGATGCTATCCCTATTTCTTGGGTGCTATCCCACTGCGTTTACCCTGTCCACGATTCTTCGCCATAGCTCCATCTTCCTTGCAATGGAGGTGTGCTGCACCTGTGATCCGAATAGCTGTGGCTCTACCCGGACGATTTCCTCCACCATGACCCTGAGCTCCTCCTCAGCGAACCTGGGGTGTCTTTGTCGTGCCATGGGGTGGTGTGAGTGATGTGTGGGGTGGTGTGTGTGCTGATAGGTGGGGTGATATTTAGTGGTGTGTTGTGTGAGGTGTGTGGAAGTTCTGTGGGTGATGGTATCGTGTGCCTGTGCATGCTTGTTAGTTGTTTGTGGTGTCTCTCTCTGGCCTTCGTTCGTGATTTTTGGTCATAGGGGTTTGTGGGTGATGTGGGTGTGTGTTTTATATTGTATTGAGTGTGTGGGAGTGGTGTGTGTATGTGTATCAGGTGTGTGTATTTCAAATTGTCCAATGTGGCTGTGTTTTGTAAATGTGTGTGTATTTTGAGCGCAGCGGTGTGTACCGCCACTGGAATACCGCGTTTGAAAGACCGTTGCGTGGATTTGTGTGTCGTGATAGTGTGGGCGTATTTCTGTTGGCGTGACGGTGGAGGATTTGTTTTCACCAGTTTATCACTGACCTTTGGTGTGGCGGACTTGTGTGGGTGTCTGAATTTTGGCGGATTCCTAGCAGTGGGTCATAATGGCCGTGGCGGGAATCCGCAGCCGCGGCGGTGTGTTGGCAGTCTTCTGCACGGCGGTAAGCGGCTTTTACCGCCAATGTTGTAATGACCCCCTAGATGTGCTGTTACCTTCACGGGAGCAGCGTCCCCTATGTGCACTACTGTGAGTCTTAAACTGAGACTTGTGACCAAATCTCTTCCAACTCTTCAAGAGTAGTGTACCATAATCAATAAATATGCTCGACCAATGGTAATGGATTATTGATGTTTATTCTTCATCAAAAACACGTATTTCCTCATGTGTTGAATTCTTTCATCCTTATGTGATGTTCATCCAATCAATATATAAATGCTCAAGAATCCCCATGCATTTCAGGCCAGAGCCCTTCTTCAGAGGATATGTTATCCTAAGAAACAAGTGAATGCGCATAACGAACAGAAATGGAGCCCCAAGACTAAAAAATAACATAAATGTTAGGGTGCCATCCTCAGGTATGATAAGTGGTGCCATGTGTGTTTCAAAAGACGTGGAGAATGTGCTCTGTTGTGATGTCACTTGTCCAAGTTCTAGATTGTAGGCGTGCAGGATTCCAAGGGTGCCAGTTGACTCTGGGACTTCAGAGGAGACCGACGCTAGGTTATGTGTTTCCGATTAAACATCCATGTATACTATCATCCCGGAACGTCTTTTCAAAATGTATTGGGAAAGTTTTAAACTCAAGACCAAAGACATCAACCCGGGAGGTTATCAGGGTGAGTCTATTGACATCTTGGGATACATTGAGGGCGATATACAATATGGTTCAAAGATTATGTGGGGTAAGGTCTATGTGTCAATCGAGGGACCCCCAATTTTGGGGTGTATGCACCAATTTGATTTGAACATTGTACTGAATCCCAGAGCTCCTACACAAGTAATGGTGGTGGAAGAGATTTCCTTGGAAGACGTGCTGGTGGGTGCGAGGAATGTTTTCAAGGAGAAATTGGGATGCTTGAAGGGTGAGGATGCCATCCCAGTACAACATAAGTTGAGGAGAGTACCGCTGTCTGCAAGAGATGGGTTGAAAGGATTGTTGAAAGAGATTTTTGATGAGGGGGTTAATGAACCGGTGGAAGCTTCGGAGTCGATCTCTCCTGTTGTCATTACCCAGAAATCTAATGGACGTTTGAGGTTCTGTGTGGGTTTGCGTTCTGTGAACCAAAATATTGTGATCGACATGTTTCCGCTTCCTAACATCAATAAATTGTTGACCTTAGTGACGGATAGGAGGTACTTTCTAAGCTTGATTTGAGAAGTGCATATCACCAGATTAGGCTGCAAGAGGCCTCCAAATCACTCGCAGCTTTTATAACTTCAGAGGGAACCTTCCAGTTTAAGTGCATGCCTTTTGGGTTAGCGTCTGCTGCTAGCGTTTTTAAACGGGTGATGGCAAAAGTTCTAGAGGGGATAAATGACGTGATTTTCTTTCAAGATGACATTTTGGTCATGGGAAAAACTAGAGAGGAACACAATATCGCTTTGAGATTAGTGTTGAGAAAATTGGAGGAGTTTGGTTTTACACTAAATCAAGAGAAATGCGTATTCCTGACAGAACAAGTAGAATACTTGGGGTAAACTGTTGCCATGGGAGCTGTAAAACCAAAACAATAGTTGTTGGATGCTATAAGCAAAGCACCTGTCCCAAAAGATAGGGATCATTTAAGATCGTTTTTGGGGTTGGTGGAATATTATGCTAAGTTTGTAGAGAAATTTGCTAAGAAGACGGAAGATTTGAAAAAAAATGTTACGCAAAGGCAATAGGTTTTTGTGAGAAAAGGAACAACAGGTTTGTTTTGACAGCATTAAGAGAGAGATATGTGAGACGGGAATTTTGTCAGTGTTTAACAAAGATCTGAGATCGGTACTCACAGTGGATGCTAGCGCGTCTGGCATTGGGGTGGTGTTCTCACAATTTCACGGCAAGGATGACACAACTGTGGCATTTGCTTCTCGTACATTGATGACTGCTGAGAAGAACTATTCGGTTATTGAACGAGAAGCTTTAGCAGCAGCGTGGGGGGCAGAATATTTTTGTGTATATCTATGGGGGCTACCTTTTGTGATAAGGACTGATCATAAGCCGCTAGTGAGGATTTTAGCTCCGGGAGGGGCAGGCAAAGGTTCAGCCAGACTGGCCAGGTTAGCGGCCAGACTTCAAGAGTATACGTATCCGGTAGAATTTTTACAAGGGTGGAAGAAAGTTCAGGCCGATTGTTTATCAAGGTTGTCATTAGACTGGGAAACAGTTGATGATTTTGGAGTAAGGGAGGCAGACAAAGAAGGTGCAGTTGCATCCATACAAGATGCAGTGCACAGTTGTACCGGATCCTTCACGGAGGTACAGTGAAAAGAGGAGATGGAGAAGGATGCGGTCATGAAGGATGTAGTCAAAATGATACAGTGTGGTGAAGCAAGAGAAAGTACCCTTGCGTTGGCGGTGTGGCCGTACTTGATGGTGCTCGATGAGTTATCTATGTGTGGTGAAAGTGTAATTATGAAGGGGGATTGCTTTATTCCTCCTGTAGGATTGAGGTTCCAGATATTTCAGTTAGCACATGAAGGCCATCTAGGGCAAGGTTTAACTATTAGGAGAGTAAGGGAAGACTTTTGGTAGCGCGCATGGATAATCAAATCAAGGAATGGGTGGAAAGATGCAGTTTGTGCATAGAAAGTCAGAAAAGGTTGTTACTTGGAAAAAGGGTTGAAGGTCATTTAGAGGATCCAGGAAAGCCTTGGCACACCGTTTGTCTGGATTTTATTGGGCCTTTGGGAGAGCTACCCAGCAACATGAGGTATGCGGTGGTCGTAGTGGATGTACATTCTAAGTGGTTGGTTGTAGAGTTCTTGAAAGATATCACTACAAAAACTACAATTGAGATTTTGGAAAAGATTTTCAAGGAGGAAGGTGCGCCAGTGGTTCTTATCACTGACAATGGCACACAATTGACTTTGCATGAAATGGTGAGGTTTTTGAAGGGATGGGGTGTTAAACACTCTTGCACCTCATTGTATAATCCCTGGGGAAATGGGATGGCTGAAACAGCTATTAGGTTGGTCAAAGGTACTATTCAATTAGATCTTACCAATCATTGTGATGACAGTGTAACTATTTCTGATATGGTGTGGGCATATCGCACCACACCCCACAGTGTTACACAGAAAATTCCTTTTGTGTCCATGCGGGGACGGTTGCCAGATACAAGGTTAGTTCCAGCTTGGATGAAAGAAGGGTGGTAGGGTGATGTTGGAAATCACACTAGCATCAAATCTTCTGAAACGCATAGGGTTAATGCCAAGCTACGGGTGGAAGTAGGGGACTGGGTCAAAGTGAAATCAGGCAGAATTCAGGGAGGCTTGACCAAGTGGGACCATTTCAGGTTCGGCGAGTAGGCACGTTTTTTGTGATTTTGGACAATGGTGAAAGATGGAACCTTAGGAATGTGGCTTTGTATCAAAAGAGTGGGGGCTGTATGGAGAAAGTTGATGAAGGCTGTTCGGGGATCATGTTTATGAGTGATGATGAAGTAATCCAAGGGAATAGCGCGAGTGCTCTGCATGATACTGATGTGTATGGAGGTGAAGGAGAAGGGATGAGTATGCGTGACACTAAATCGGTATTTGGGAAAAGAGTTAGAAAGGCACCACCTTATTTGAGGGACTTTGGAGATGGTAAACCTTTTTATGTAGTATACGTCCTCTTATTCATGAAGTATACGTCCTTATATGTGTAGAGAAGTGTTGCTTTATTGTAGGTATAGTTGATTTTATTTTTTATTTATCGTGTTATTGTTTTAATAATTTGTTAGTGAACAGGGGAGGATGTGTTGTGATGTAACTTGTCCAAGTTCTAGATTGTAGGCGTGATTCCAAGGGTGCCAGTTGTTGACTCTGGGACCTCGGAGGAGACCGATGCCAGGTTGTGTGTTTCCAATTAAACATGTGAAGGAAACCCCTATGTGTGCGGACATCTATTTCTAACATGCTCCCATGGCAACTGGTAAACCATGACTCACCCGTTACATGTTCATGCTGAACAAAGAAAAGAAAAACATATTCCCAGCTCCGAAGTGTTCAATTAAATCAATCAAGTGTAACTGTGATTCAAGAACGTGACACTCCTACATGCCCACAGTTATGTGCGTGTAGGTGTGAAACATGTAAAAGATAACTTCCCTGCACAACAAGTCTCTACACCCACTTGGACGCTACACAGCGGGTACGCCGACATTATGTTGACCCTTGTTTTAGCGATAGACGAATATACAACAGCGTGCAGTGACAAACCTGCTCCGTGCAAGTCAAATGTACCCTCGTGGAACTCTAGTGCACTGGTTATGTCATGTACCGCAGACTAATATCAGTATGCTGGCATGCACACACCACGGTGATTGCGTGTGTCATTGCATCGTGTCCCCGGTAGCGTCTAGGACGGTCGCCATGATGTTAGTGCCTAAATATCAAAGCTCATCAAAGCAAAAAGAGGACAGCGTTGACACCGGGTTCTGTGAGTATAAATCGGAGCTATACTGCGTGGTGTGGGTGCTATAAACGAGAAACTAAACATTTCTCAACTGATAACCTTAACAGTGTGAAATAAATTCTAGCGACCTGATAATTTCAGTCCAATCTAGAAAAAGCTGTATTGGGAAACGTGCAGGAGAAAACGTTTACGCCAAAACCCATCTACACTACACAAGACTGCCCCACCTGAATAGGTTCAGATTTAACTCCTAAATTTCTATCACTCTAAATGATTAACTAAGCATGAACAAGACTTCTGCGAGCCAACGAGTGCGTGATGTGACATTGTAACGTTGTTGGTGCTGGATCATTAAAAATGCTGGAACCCATAACAATGGATCTACACCCAAGTGACGACACATTGCATGTGCGGCTTTTGAAATGTGACTCAAAACTGCTCCGTGGAGCCAGATAAAGTGATATGTAAGAAATGTGTACATGAAAAATTAAAAGTAAAAAATACAAATGTCTATGTGACAGTGATTCAGTATGTGTAGTGAAATGTGAAAACGAGAAAATAAAAACTGTTGTGGCAATAATGAACCCCTTAAAACAACAGACGTTAAGAATGGTGAATAAACAACCGTAAAGAGTCACTGATACAAGAAGCAACTAAATTCCAGTCAATCACTGAGTCCTCTAGAAGCGAGAGTATCCGGTCTGTTTTATCCAATAAATTTATTTCTGTAGTAACGACATTTTGCTGTCCGTCCCTTCTCTAGTTCGAACAGTCTCTAACACAGTGAATCTCAATTGACACATAGGCCCTCATTACGACTTCCGCAGCCGCGGGCGCCACAATACCACCAGTGCTGGCGGTATGCGTGGCACCCTATTATGACTTTTCCGCCAGGCCAGAGGATGGAAACAGGTTTTCCGCCCGCTGGCCCAGCGGAAAAGTCACATCAACATTGAAGCCGGCTCATAATAGAGCCGGTGGCAATGTTGATGTGCAGCGGGTGCAGCAGCACCCATCGCGCATTTCACTGCCCGTAATTCGGGCAGAGAAATGCGCAATGGGGCTGTGCCTTGGGGCCACTGCACTGCCCATGCAAAGTGCATGGGCAGTGCAGGGGCCCCCAGGGGCAACCCGAGCCCCCCTTACCACCAGCATTTCTGTGGCGGTGTTTACCGCCATGGACAGGCTGGCGAATTATGACCGCCTGGCGATACCGGTGGTATGACCGTGGCGAACGTGCCATGGTCATAATACGCATGGTAGACACCGCCAGCCTGTTGGCGGTATTACTGCCACCGCCGGCGGGGCGGTCCGGGACCCCCGGGGTCGTAATGACCCCCATAGTGTGTCTGTGGGTATGGAAATGTAATGCCACCGAAGATTTTTCATTCTTAGTACGTATACTACTGTTATGTTCAATTATTCTCCTTTTTATCTTGCGTTTGGTCTTCCCTATGTACGCTAAACCACACGGACATTTCAAAAGGAAAAAGACGTCTTTGGAAGCATGTGGCATTAGTGCATAACTTGATTTTGGTTCCTTTACGTGGACGAGTGATGGTTGCGCCTTTTATAATGTTGTTACAGTTGCCACAATTTAAACATGCAACCATCTCTTTATAGGTGCCAATGTCATGTGGGTTAGTTGGATGTTCAAGGAGTTCTTTTAAGTTCTTGGCCCCTCCGTAGGCAAAAAAGGGAAGCTGATTGAAAATTCCACGGAAATCTTCCGTTTAGAGCATAGGCCAATATTTCAGTATGACCTTCTTGAGGCTGATGCTTCTAGTGGAATATTTCGAGACATAAACCATTCTGCCAGTTTAGCTTGTGGTTCTTTCAGGGATCAAGAGTTGTGCCTTGTCTTTGATGCTGACTCGTTCCACTGCTCTGTCCATCACCTCTGGGTGTCCTCTTGCACAAAAGTATTCACCATATGGTTCTTACCTACGCTGAACTTGTTAGAATCAGAAATGATGTGTAGAGTCATTAACAATTGAGAATACGGAAGGGGCCTCGTCAATGAGTTCTGATGGAAACTGCTGCAATGCAGCAAGTTATCACAGTCAATTGGTTTCACGTAAATATTGATTTCCAGTGTATTATCAATCAGGATAATCTCAACATTAAAAAATGTGATAATTCAGGCCCTTATGGTGTGGGCGAAGCTGATTCGATAAGCAACGTGGTTGAGTTTCTCAATAGCTGTAATGAGTTCTAGTTTAGATACTTTCCGTAAGACGAAAATATGATCAATGAATCGCCAGTACGTAAGAATATTTTCATGCCTTATTTGGTTGGTCAAAATGCGGTCTTGCTTGAATTTGTATATGCATAGGTCAGTGTAGCAAGGAGCTGCACAATTTCCCATAGAGGTACTTGTTCTCTGCAAAAAATATTATTTTTTTCCACATGAAATAACTGTGGTATAATGTGAAAAATAGTAACGTTATTAAGAATACTTTCAGTTCCTCATCCATGTTGGAACCTGACAGGAAATACTCAACGGTTTCCATACCAGATTGTGTGGAATCCAGGAGTAAAGTGAGGAGTGTCTTCCTTGTTCAGCTTGATGACAGTTATTTTGTCAGGAAATCCGGGGTATCTTTTAAGTACGTAGTCATTTTCTGAACAAGAGATGGTAAATGCCGATCCAACTACTTCTTCACAGGTTAATGTATAGATTTTCTAGTAGATAGGATAGGCTTGAGGGGTGACTGCATGAGATTTTTGTGGATTTTAGGGAGCATATGAATGCTGGGTATTCTCAGGTGGTTTTGTGTTAAATACTTTTTGTCTTCTGTAATCGTGCAGAGTTGTTGCCCTCTTAAAGATGGTAGAAAGTATTTTTGGGAATTTCCTTGTTGAATTAGATTCCAGTTTTATGTACATCAAATTGTCATGAACATGATCCTTGAAACTCTGTATGTAAAATGAGCTATCCATAATGACTAAAGAAACACCTTTATCTGCTTTACAACATGTGATGTTGGGGTTGTCTGCAATTTGTCTGATGGTTCCCTTTTCTTTTATGCTCATGTTCAAGTGCACTTTATGGTTGACTGGTGCAATGAAATAACTTTTGGTTTTCAAACCCTTAAAGTACCCATCTCCTTTTTCCTTTTTCACCCACAATGTTTAAAAAAAATAACGAAATCTTAAGTTCCTCATAAACGTGACTAAACGGATTTCTTGTTCCAGGGCATTGGAGTGATAAGATGGAGGAAAGTGCACCATTTTAACATGGTCACCCCCACTTTTTGCCTGGTATATGACACAATTTTGACTGAAAGTGCACTGGGTTTCTGCTAACCTGGTGCCCAGTGCCTGATTGCTTTCCCTAAAACTGTGTAAATGTTTCCCAATTGGCAATACCTTTGGCAATGCATTTGGCCTCCTGTAATTCCCTAGTAAATGGTCCCCCTGGCACCTAGGGAATGGGTACCAAAGAGGGTCCCCAGGGGCTGCAACATGTATTATGCCACCCTCGGGGACCCCTCATCTAGCCTTTGCAGGCTGTGTGTCTTGGTACAGCTAGTGAAAACACAACATGGCACACAGCCTGTGTGCCCAGTGTCGTAACACTGCGTGCAATATATGTAAGTCTACAGCAGAACTTACAGCCCTAAGGCAGGGTGCATAATACTACATGTGAGGGCATATTTGCAAGAGCATAATTATGGGTGAATTCTGTTGACTTCTCAGTCGAAACACGTGGTGGCTGGTTGAAAGAGAACCGGGTGCAAGACTATGATGAGCTTTATAATCTTATTGTGAAAGGGCATCTGTTAAATAACTGTGTGTCTGCAAAATTGCATTGGTACGTGGTAGAGCTAGGTCAAGTTTCTCCCAAAGAGCTAGGAAAGAAGGCAGACCACTGGGTCAAGACTAAAGTATCCAAGACAACTCTTGGGAGGGGTGACCAAATGAAAGAGGTTGCTAAGGCCCCTCCCCAAGAGAAAGCAAAGACCAGTATAAGGATAAAAACAAAGAGTCTTCTAAAGGCCCACAAAAACCAAACCTGTTCATGAGGATGGGCCTGACACAAGGCACAGAGCAGGTGGTGGTATTCTCTGCATTTCCTGTAGCCTGTCTGCTAGGAAATTATCAGGAGTCCCCTCATGGGCTGAGGTTGAAAGAAGGTCACAGGCAGCTATGCTGGGTATACCTGAATGTGTGTGTGTGTGAAAACCAGAGCATAATGCAAAGCCCAGGTTGAAAAAGAGGTGCTGGAGCTTGGAATAATGGCCCAGCCATCTGAGAGAGAAGGCCGGAAGTCTGGTAAGCCAGCTTCTGAGCAACCCCAAGCTCAGCCCCCCCTCCTTAGGAAGAAGACCTGTCAGCCCTTGAAGGAACTGAGCCCCAGGAACTTGGGCCTTACACAGCAGTGCTGCTGGACCTAGGGGGCCCCTCTAGGGAAGAGCTGTGCCAGGGACAGAGGGCCTGTCCCACTCTTGAGAGCCTGAGATAGCAGGCTGCTGTCCAGGAAAAGGGAGACATCAGTGGCTCCCACAGAACCTATTGGGAAGAGTACACTGTACAGCGAGGCCAGAGAACTCAAACCTGGTGCAACTGGGACAGTGGCAGTGCCTCAAATGTATAGAGAGTTCACGCTCACTTTGGCTCATGACATCCCCTAGCTTGGCATCTTGGCTAGACCAAAACCTGGAGTAAGTTAGTTCCTCACTTCTACTGGCTAGGCATGTCCCAGGCAGGAAATACGTTTTGTAACTCCTGTAACACCTGTCAAGCCAGTGGCAAGGCAGGCAGCCACCCAAAGACCCCCTTAATTCCATTTCCAGTGATTGGGATTTCCTTTGAAATGATAGGAGTTGACATTGTTGACCCCTAGACCCTCCAACAGCATCAGGGAACAAATTTACACTGGCAATAGAGGACCATGCCACCAGGTACTCTGAACCTATACCCCTTAGGGCTACCACTGCTTCTGCCATTGTTAGGGCCCTACTCAGTATCTTTACTAGAACGGGCTTCCCTAGGAGATGGTATCAGAGAGAGGTAGCAACTTCATGTCTGTATAACTCAAGGCCATGTGGAATGAATGTGGAGTGGCATATAAGTTCACTCCCCGTATCACCCACAAGGAAATGTTTTAGTTGAGAGATTCAACAAAACTATGAAAGGCATGATTGCAGGACTCCCTGAAAAGCTCTAAAGGAGATGGGATATCCTATTACCATACTTGCTGTTTGCCTACAGCGAAGTGCCACAGAAAGGAGTAGTTTTTTCCTGTTTGAACTTCTGTTTTGTCATCCTGTAAGGGGACCACTGTGCCCCGTGAGGGAAGGCTGGGAGAGATATCTCAAAGAGTCCAAGCAAGACATTGTGGACTTTGTGCTTGGCCTACGTTCAAGGATGGCTGAGTACTTAGAAAAGGCATCCAAACACCTTGAGGCCAGCAAAGAGCTCCATAAGCTCTGGTGTGACAAGAAGGCTGCCATGGTGGAGTTCCAACCAGGGCAAAAGGTGTGGGTATTTGAGTCTGTGGCTTCCAGAGCACTCCAGGACAAATAGATTGGCCCTTACTCTATCATTGAGAAGACAAGTGAGGTCACTTATCTGATTGACCTAAGCCCTCCAAGAAACCCTTATAGGGTTATCCATGTGACTCACCTAAAGCTCCTCCACTACAGGGCTGATGTGTCCATACTGATGGTCACTGATGAGGATCAGGAAGAAGAGAGTAAGCCTCTACCAGACCTTCTATCCCACAGTCCCATAATGGGTCGGTTGATGGAGTGGTCTTTTCGGACACCGTCACTGTCAAACAGCAAGCTGACTGCAGGCAAGTCCTACAGCAGTATGCTGAGCTCGTTTCCCTCAACCCTGGTCAGACCAACTGGTGTGTCCATAATGTGGACACTGGTGACTGTATGCCTGTCAAAGGCAAAATATACAGACAGTCTGACCAATTGAAGGATAGATTCAGAACTTAAGTAAGCAAGATGCTGAATTTTGGGGTAATTGATCCCTTTGATATGCCCTGGCCCAGCTCAGTGGTCTTAGGGGGTGATTCTAAGTCTGGCGGGCGGCGGAGGCCGCCCGCCAGACTTCCCCCTCCAAAATACCGCTCCGCGGTCGAAAGACCGCTGAGGGTATTTTGGGTTTTGCACTGGGCTGGCGGGCGACCGCCAAAAGGCCGCCCGCCAGCCCAGTGCAAAACACCCTTCCCACGAGGACGCCGGCACAGAATTGAGCCGGCGGAGTGGGAAGGTGCGACGGGTTTCAGTGTCTGCAAAGAAGACACTGAAATTCAAAGTGGGGCCCTCTTACGGGGGCCCCATGACACCCCATACCGCCATCCTGTTCCTGGCGGGCGAACCGCCAGGAACAGGATGGCGGTATGGGGTGTCAGAATCCTCCATGGCGGCGCAGCTCGCTGCGCCGCCATGGAGGATTCATTTGGGCAGCGGAAAACCGGCGGGAGACCGCCGGTTTTCCGCATCTGACCGCGGCCAAACCGCCGCGGTCAGAATGCCCTGCGGGGCACCGCCAGCCTGTTGGCGGTGCTCCCGCCAACCCTGGCCCCGGCGGTCCATGACCGCCGGGGTCAGAATGACCCCCTTAGTCCCCAAACTTCATTCCAAGGAAGGTAGACAAGAGCTGAGGTTTTGTGCGGACTATGGAGGTCTTAATGCTGTCACCAAGACAGATGCACACCCTGTCCCAAGAGCAGATTAACACATTGACAGGTTAGGGGCAACCAAGTTACTTAGTATGTTTGACTTGACATCAGGGCACTGGCAGATTTTTCTGACCCCTGGTGCAAATGAAAGATCACCATTCTCGACCCCAGATGGACATTAGCAGTTCACATTTACAACATTTGGTTTAAAGAATACCCCTGCCACCTTCCAAAGGTTGATGAATAAAGTCTTTGCTGGGTTGGAAGCCTTGAGTGCAGCATACTTTGATGAGATTGCTGTTGTTAGCTCCATTTACCAGGGTCACCTGGCCTACCTTGGTAAGGCCCTTGAAGCCCTGCAAAGTGCAGGCCTCACCATCAAGGCAAGCAAGTATCAGATAGGGCAGGGCAAGGCTGTATACTCGGGTCACAAGGTACGTGGAGGCCAAGTTCAGCCACTAAAACCCAAAATCCAGACAATTCAGGCCTTGGAAGCTCCAACCACCCAGACCCAAGTCAGGGTACTCTTTGACTTAACTGGGTGTTACAGGAGGTTTGTGAAGGGGTATGATACCATTGTGGCATCCCTCACAGAATTGACCTTCAGGAAAATGCCAAAGAAAGTCAACTGGATACTGAACTGTCAAAAGGCGTTTGACGCTCTGAAGGAAGCAACATACTTGGCACCCATTCTAAATGCTCCAGATTATTCTAAGTAGTACATAGTGCAGACAGATGCCTCTGAACATGAAATAGGAGTGGTCCTATCCCAGACCAGTAATGATAGCCATGACCAACCTGTTGCCTTCATTAGCAGGAGGTTACTCCCCTGAGAGCAGCATTGGAGTGCCATTGAGAGGAAAGCCTTTGCTTGTAGTCCAAGAAGAAGCTGAGACCATACCTGTTTGGTTCTTAATTGCTTATTTAAACTGACCACAGGCCTCTCAGGTGGCTTATGCAAATGAAAGGTGAAAACCCAAATTGTTGAGGTGGTCCATCTCCCTACAAGGAATGGGTTTTACAGTGGTACACAAACCTGGAACTGACCACACCAATGCAGATGGCCTTTCCAGTTTCTGCCAGTTAGACAATGAAGACTCTCTTGGGAAAAGTTAGTCTCATTCTCTTTTGTTTGAGTGTGTGTGTGTAGGAAACTGCCCCTTTTTCACATGGTCACCCCCCCACACTTTTTGGCCGGTATTCAATGTGATTTTGACTGAAAGTGCACTGGTTTCATGCTAACCAGGTCCCCAGTGCCAGATCCTCTTACCTAAAACTGTGCAATTGCTCCCCAATTAGCAATACCTTTGCCCCCTGTAAGTCCCTAGTAAATGGTGCCCCTGGTACCTAGGGAATGGGTACCAAAGAGGGTCCCCAAAGGCTGCAGCATGAATTGTGCCACCCTCGGAGACTCCTCATCTAGCACATGCAAACTGCCATTACAGGCTGTGTGTCTTTGTGCAGTTAGTGAAAACATAACATAGCACACAGCCTGTGCACCCTGTCCCCTATATATGTAAGTCTACAGTAGGCCGCTCTAAGGCAGGGTGCATCATATTACACGTGAGGGCATATCTGCAAGAGCAGATATACCTCTACTAGGTCTTTGTCGATTCTTGGACATAGTGCGTAATCAAGGGAAGGCATTTTAAGTACATGTGCTGGACACTGGTCAATACGAGTTCCCCAGCTACATGATGGCTTCACTGAAAAAAGGGATGTTTGGTATCAAACATCTCATAATAACAAACCCTCACTGTTGTCAGTGATGGATTCATTAATACATGCACCCAGAGGGCACCTTAGAAGTGCCCCCTGAAAAACCCAACAAGTACCAGTGTGCGGACTGACTAGTTTTAGCTGGTCTGCCACCACCAGACGTGCTTCTGACCTCCTAGGGTGAGAGCCTTTGCTCTGGGGTGGTCAGAAACAAAGCCTGCTCTGGGAGAGGCGTTAACACACCCCAACTAACAGGATGACCTGCAAATCTGCATTCCAAGGCACAGGGCTTTAAAGAAGTCTACAGCCCTTGGTATGCAGATCTGGCTTCACTGAAATGAGCGATGCAGACTCCCCCTGCACAGAGCCAATTTAGGGCCTGGTCAGGTGGGAAATTTTGTATTCAGAGAGGTATGTCCACCCCTCAGGCCAGTCCCACCTATAAGGTGCACTGACTGATGTGGACACAACATTTAGAAATCTACAGTCTTGCTGTTGGCAGATTTAAAAACTCTGGGACAGGGTAATGCCCACTTCCCAGAGGAAGTGGTCATATAGGGGTTGTAGTGACCACAGAGGTACGTATCCCATTGGCTACTACCCTACACTACCCCGAATACCCCTAAAGTCAGGATTTATGGGAGACCTTAGCACCAGAAAAGCAGATTCCTGCTGACCTATGCAGAAGGACACTCAAGAGCAGCAAAAGAAAAGTCTGACGAAGAAGTACCTTACTGCCCCCCAGCCCTGATGACCTGTCTGCTGTTCCCGCTGATTTACACTATAGTCGACTCGCCCTGCAAGTTGCTGTGCCTCCAAAAGTCTGGGAGGACTGACTGCCTTCAACAAAGACCCAGAAACTCCTGTGGAGTAGCAGAGCTGCTTCCCTGCATCTTGCAAGTACCCCAAGAGACCTGAGAGGACTCCAGACTGCAAAAACCTGACACCTGCAGGCACCACTGAACCCGTGCCCCTAGCCCTAGTTGAAATGGGCCAGTGGTGCCAAAGTGGTCTCCAAGCCCTCCGGAGATGAAGCCCACCTTGAACTTGCCCACTGTGGACTCATCAATTCCACCTGCAGCCTCTGCCCACAGGTCCACTCAACCCTGAGTGCTCCAATGGAGAAAACCTGATGTCTCAGGACACCTCTGCACCCATTGCCCCAGGCTCTTGGAGAAGAGGACCAAAGGTGTCCCTCAGTCTCTGAGCATTTCAAGACTTGAACCCACCTGTTGGTTCTCCTCGCCTGGATTCCCTGCCAAACCTGCAGCTTCCATTCAACTGGACTTAATCTCATTGATTAACATTGGATACCCGACCCCAGAATACACCTATGCACCAGCCAACCCCAGTGCCGCCTGGTGCTACCTATTGGTCTGGTCCTGACCCTTGCCCAATACTTACCTTAAGTCCAAGAGATTGGTCCTGTAAGTCGCAGTACTACACCTGAGTGCAGTACTTGTTTTTCTTTCCAAAGGATAACATGGACGCTTCTGAAAAATGCACTGTCAACTTTTGCAACCTGAAAGTATTTTTCTTGTAAAACGTACTTACCTGATCCTATTCATTCTGGTCCTTAAGCATACATATATAAGATACTTGTTATTTTTGTAAATTGATGTGGATCTCCTTATTGAGTCGTGTGTCCCATTAATTGACTGTGTGTGTATTTGTAGAGGTCTAAAACTCCTCTCTGATAAGCCAAGGGCTGCTCGACCACACTACCCCCTAAAAGGGCACCTTTGGATTGTTAGAGCAAGCCCATGTCCGCTAGTAAGGAACCCCTAGACTCTTTCCCGATATATTTCAATATTTCCTTTTGATATATCATATAAAGACCCAGCTTCCGATATAAGTGTGGACAAAAGAAGTTCCTTTTTGTAAGGTTTTGATTTGAATAGGTATCAGTTGAGGTTTTGAAATGTTATTGACTAGGCTGTTGTCCTCTGTAATTTTTGTGGCTTCTGGTTGACATCCTCAGCATTTCAGGTCATCCCTCCATCATTATTACTGAAGTTTGCATCTGTGTACATTATCCTGCATGAGTAAAAAGTGAAAAATCACACAAAGGCCTAAACACCTCAATAATAATATTTTCTTTTGGTTTTAGGTTGCTTCATTTGTAGCTGAGGACACATTTGAGGACCCAAAACAGGCCTTTATTGTCATTTGCTTTTGTAATTCATATTAGCTCCACTCCAGACTAGGATCAAGACTACAGTGTGCAACACCACTCCTGTAAGTCCGGATGATGAGGGGATGCCTGATCCATCCGGTCTATCTGGGCAGCCAGCCCTAGTGAGTCATACTCGGTCTACACCTACATCTCCCCCCAGCTGCTATAATAACTCAGACTATGGATAACTCTACTTCCTGTGTCTAGAAGAATACAACTCCTTCATCTTGTGCCCCCAGTCCTGGCTACTGTTGAGCAACCTCTACCTCCAGTTGTGCCAGGACCCAGTGTCTTGGAAGTCTTGGGAGCACTACTACAGTCCCAAGGCATGATTGACCAGGTCCTAACAGAGATCTATGACCTTAAGCAGGTGCAGAGGGAGCACATTTTTGAGCTGCAGAAGCACAACTCCAGTTTGTGCTCCTTGACTAGGGTGACATTTGACATTTATCATAACATGTGCAGGGCTTTTCCTGTACCATCTGTCCCTGTCTATGGTCCTTCAACATCAGGACAAAATAAATCTTCCTCAGTCACAGACTGGGAGGTCCTGCCATAACAGGAAACTGCTCCACCCACCCCAACATTTGCACCTGTGCCCCACAGACGGGACATTCATCCGGACCACCAGGAGAGGATGACAAAACATCCACCACCACCTCCAAGAGAAGCCGGACCTAATTTCCTCCAGTGTGTGTCTGACATTCACTCTGTGGACTATTTCATGGATACATTTACCTTTTTTGAGGACAGTTGTTTTTTGTACATTGGACTCCAAACAATTTGTGCTCACCAAATTTAGGTTCATCCAACCATGATGGAATATAGTTATTTTAATTCTAGTTTCAAGGATATTGCACTCATTGTTTTGTTAAAAATAAATGTCAATAAAACAAAGTCAAAGATTGGTGTTATATTTATTGTGGTAATTCGTTTTCTATGTCTTCCGTACACCATCATTTTTTAAACCTGTGAGACATATGAATCTAAAACAAATAATAGATGCCAACTTGGTAATGTGTTTCCCATTTAAAAAAAGATGGAAAAAGAAACAATGAAATCACAATGTATTGGTGTCATACATTTGTAGGTAACACGTCTGAGATAAAATCAAATATGCTTTTTACAAACCATGCAGAAGCCAAACAGCCTGTGCCATTTAGAAGTTGACGCTACAGAAACTTGACACCGTGGGAGAAAGGGAATATTTCATAAAACCAAATTAAATAGGCAAACTATTATTGATCCATGACCTCAGCTGGAGCCACACATCCTGTCCTCACAATGGGAATCCTGCAATTCAATGGGTCTCGCATTTGCTTGATTTAGAGCTATTAGCATTGTAAATTCCTCACTGGACTTTTCTTGCCACAAAAATTGGAATTGTAAAACAGTTGACAGAGCAAATCACAAAGCGACACATCCGGCATGAGCATGAGCTCAAGAGTTATTGGCTCCCTGCGTGAATGTCTAGAAAAAATTGCGGCTGGGATGAAAGGTAAACCAAAACTGGAGGAAGGGCCATCACACACTGTAACAGGAGGAAGCGTGACGTGGTGTGAGGGCCAACAAAAATGCTCCCTTAGTGAAATCGCCTGGGAGGGAACTCAGCACACAAAGGAGGGCCATTTCACAAAATGCACCAATAAAAATGAAGCATTTAAGACAAGCACAACAGAGAATGAATAGCAAGAGTGTGTGTGGTTAAAAGCCCATAGAAAGATCACAATCAGCCAGAGCGCTTGCGCGCTCGAACCTAAAAATGGAGGCCACGTGACCATTTCAGGACACTGTGACAGTATCTGGTGCAATTTAACAACCACCATTGCCACACATCAACAGCTTCCTACACTGAACACAAATTGACGATTTAGCCAGTGTGAACAGACACCAGTATGCTATGGTATGCATGTGGTTAGAGACCAACCCATGTTCCGTTTGTACTTTCAAACTGCAACATATCACTGTAAATTTCACAACTTTGAAATGTCCAAATGAAGATGACATGGTGAAGGATCCTAAAACAGAACAGCAAGGGAAAGTTAATGATTTCACACATAACATTCTATTCAAATGATAAGTTAGGAGGACACATATACTTAACACTAGCAAAGTTAATCTATGTCAATAAACACAGTAGTGTCGGACATGCCATGCTTTGGCTCCGGAGCCGAATGCAGCACACCTTAGCAGCTGCATGGGAGAACAACGTGGTCACTCACCTGTGACTAGGAGGCAGGGTGGTTACGTGCAGCACGGGGCCAGGAGAAGGAGTCATGCACCCTCATTGATGTGATTGGTGTCTGTTTGTTCGGGCCATACTTCTTCATTATATACATGCCCTACCTAGGAAGACTCCTTCCATTGAGGTCTGCAGGTTATTCCAATCCAAGATGGCAGTGTATTACTTTCTATGGGAGGGTTTCCTCTTCCTGGTTATTCTTCTGTATTTAAGGCAGTGAGACCTTGTTTACAGTGTGTCATAAACGTTTCTTTTAATGTTCATTATCCCACTTAGTTCTTTGTGTTTTTTGCCTAGTTTTTCTTGTTTCATGCTCCAGGTTGGTATTCTTAGCGTTTCTTGCCCCTCTGAATTCATTGGAGGTTTTTGCACCTTTGGCTTTTCCTCCTTCAGAAGTGATTTATTTTCTTGGTCATCTGATAGCGTGGGGTTTCTTTGTTGGCATGGTGGCATTGAGAAGAGATAGCCATTTCTTCAACATTAGGTCTTCAGGTTCCAAAGTCTAGCCTCCCCCATAGGCAAATAGTCAAGGTACGGAAACTTTGATCCACAAACATTTTTGCATTGAACTTTCCTGAACTGTCCATATTCTCATCACAGACTGATATATTCAGTATGTCACAAGTTGTTCTGACATTGGATGTTACAATATGTAAGGGTACTCTTATGCTCAGATTACAAAGTGGTCAATGACATCTTGACGTAGGTCCATTCCTTCCTCTTCAGTATTGTCATCTTTATTGGGCATCTTGACATCCTCACCTTGTTGCTCTTCACGGTCCCCATCCTCTGCGATGATTGGGATCGTCGGTTTCAGGGCGATGTTGTGTAGCATCCAGCAAGCAACCATGATTTGGCACACCTTACCGGGTGAGTAGAGGAAGGCTCCACTGGTCTTGTCCAAACCCTGAAATCTGGCTATACGGGAGCCCAAAAGCCCGCTCCACTGGCCTTCATATTCTTCCAGGGGCCTCATTGAAGCAGACTTCCACTGGCGTTGTTGGATTCCTCTGCGGTGCCAACAACCATGGTCAGTTAGGATACGCTGAGTCTCCTACATGGGAGCAATAATTTGATTGATTAAAATCATATCAAGCTATAGTGCAATCCTAAACTAGGACTAAAGCAAATGATCCTCAGGTCATATTGCACTTACCAGCAAGCCAGGCCCTCTCAGGTTGAAGCTGTGACATTTGCAGGGGTATGGTGCTATTCCATACTATAAAGAAATCATGTGTTGACCCAGGAAAGCAGGCACACACATTTGAGATTATAAATGGTAAGCAGACAACTTTCGCATTGATGGAATGGAAGTTCTTCTGATTGCAGTAGACCTGTTCCCTGGCATGTAGTGGCACCAAGGCAATATGTGCGCCATAAATTGCCCCACCCACATGTGGTATGCCACCCAAATCATAAAATTCTTTCTTCACATTGGCTGAATCCAGAGCTCTTGGAAAGTGAATGAAGCTGTCTCATCATTGTAGCTTGGACGTGTTGTAGCACACCACTGAAATTTGGCTGTGATATTCCTACAGATACTGCCACTTTGTATTGTAAAGATCCAGTTGCCAAAAAGTGAAGTTCTGCCATGCGTTTCACTATTGGTGTTATTGCGGTTGTATTCCTACTGTGAGGAAGGAGATCAGTCTCTAGCTGCTGACACAAATCTAGCATAGTTTGCCTATTTAACCTGAACTTTTTTATTCCTCCATAGTGGCAAGGTCTGGAAATGGTCTGAAGACTTGAGGACATCTTTTTCTACCCATACCTGGGTTCATGTGTCTGCATGTAAGGAAAACAAACTATCATGTAAAATTGTCAAACCAGACTTTCGCAATCAACACACATCTTATGCCTTGGTTAGATTAGTGATCTTATTGTGTCATATATGTTTCCATAATTTGAAAACATTTTTGCAACTGCAAATCAATTTTGTTTTACATGTCTGACATTTGTTTTACAAATACTGTGTAAATAATATATTGAAAATGTATTATTTGCATTTTTTTTTTTTGCGATTACCGTCAACAGAAGTAGAACATATACTGCGACACTATCAATGTCAAACACAGTAACAGTTCACTTTTTAATGTGTCATATTTTGTAAAAAACAGTGTTATATGTATCTGAGATTTGATATATAAAGTAGCCACCATTTTGAGTGCTGGTGATACACAAACATTTAAAAAATGCATAGCTTCATATCCTAAAATGGCAGGTGACTGTCCTTGCCATCAGGACATTGGCTATCTGATGGCAGTTGGCAGAAGTTGACTGAATTGTAGGTGGAACACTCCACAGTAGACACTGCAATAGGCTAAAATGTGTGATGGCTATGCATGAAAGCCGATGCCTGTGTCTGTCTTGGTAGTTGAATGCGTACGCCGTGTACTTGTATGTGGCATCTGGAAAAAAAGCTCACTTTCCTTCTAAGACTGTAGCCAACAATACCTACTCGACTTTTGCTGCTGTTACTGATCTGTGGGAGCCAGGATGCCAGGTAAAGCAGGCGACAGGGCTGTTGCCTTCTCCCCTGAGGAATTGGAGCTACTCATCAGTGACGTCCTGTCCCTCTGTTTGAGTGGGAAGTGCTTGTAAAGTAACTTGTTCCTCCTTTATACACAGGCTAATTTGTCCCTTTTTGTTTATGAGTGAAGTGTTGTTATTGTAGTGTAGTGAACTGAATGATTTAGCTGGGTACAGAATGTTGTATGACAATGTTAGAATTATCTGTACATTGAAATGAAAAGTCACCTGAAAGAATAAGCTCAATTTCCAGTTCATGTTACCAATAACTCCAGATTCCATTAGACAAACTGCAGGCCCCTTACTTCCAGTGGCTAGTAGACACTGTCCTACTATATAAGTGGAAACGTACAGCCCATGTTAAAATGAGAGACATGTAAAGTGCAAGACAAATCTTCAAAGGTATGAACTTGCCTGATGCTGTTCTTTCAAGTGAATTTACAGCCCATATTTTGGACTAGGGGTATCATATGTTTTAAACTTGTCATGGTGCTAGATCTGGGGAAAGGTATTTCCTGTGCTGCCACTGTAAATAGCACAGGCTCTAAATCAGCCATACAAGTAGGTCCCATTACTACACACACACTTGTCCAGACATCACCCAAAACCATGCTCTCACTGACACATGGCAGCCCTCCCATACTGTCCTTAGTCACTGTATGTGGTGCAAACCCTATCTGACTCTTAGAAGAAAAGGCATGAAGACAATGTAGCTGTATGTGGGGTTATTTGCAAATAATGTATAGATAGTTTACACTTTGGTAGCTCACAATGATTTGGACTAATCAGGACGGGTCTCACTACAGGAAAGGCTCCATAGCCATGGCCTAGATGATGTTTGTGTCTTGGATTCGTAACATGAGGTGAAAGAAAGTATTGAGGGTACTCTACCCATCACTGTAAATTAGTGTTTCCTAGGAACTTTTGAATGTAAATAATCTGTACTGACTGTTCTTGCAAAGCATGTGAGAGATGCAACAAAATTGTGTCACTGCACTACAGACAAACAAAATCACTCAAAAAATATTTAGTTGTTATTTACTCTCATCCATATAGGTCAATGCCCAACAAAAGCAGGACACATGGAAGTCCATTGTGAAGAAGGCGCGGACCCTGGGGTCCCATAAGTGGTGCAGCCTGCATTGCAGGAAGAGGTGGGAGGACATCTGATGCTGGACCAGAAAGTCATAGGAGTCCAGATCAGCCAGGCCTCCTAATGAGGCAAGCGCATGCACCCTTAATAGCTGCATCCTTGTGGTGGCCTACCCAGAGCTTGATGGGCAGTTGAGGCCCAACAGCAGCATCAAGGGGTGAGTTATTCTATATAGCTAATCTTGGTATTTAACTCTTTTAGTTTTTAGCAATGTTGTTTGGCATCAACATGATGGTTGACGCACATCCAGCGCAGACGAGGATTTCTGGAGGTGTAAGTTTTTTAGACAATGTCTGATGCTGTGTTTGGTGTATTGTTTTATGATAAAGGTTGTCACTAGATTCCTCATCAGAAGCCAAGTACTCTTTTGAGCAGACATGTGGCTGCATGTAAAAAAATGGGGTGCCTGCATTATCTCCATGGTATGAGGGACATTTGTACCAAACTTGTCCCGTTTGATGATTGGGTCAAATGTGATGCCCCATCACAACTGTGAGTAGGTAATGTAGGCCCTATTACTGCTGACATTGTATAGTAAGCACTTAGATATAGTTAATGTTTCAGACTTTACATTGGTAAGTTGGTACAATCACAATATCATCATGAGCATCTGCTCCAAAAGGGCTGGAAACGTGTACAATGGCATCATTCCTTATCTGAAATCTGTTAGAAATATGTTTCAACTGCGAGATTCAAGTCAGTTCATTTAGACAGCTGCAGATTGTCATGAAGCCTTAGTCCTTCACAAATGTGCACGTAAGCCAGTCTGTGTCAACCAACATGAATTCTTTTGCCAAACTGTATTGCTTGAAACAGACAGAAATGTGTCTACATTGGTGACAGTTACATGTACCCGAAATGACATTTAAGTGTCCTTAGTTATATCCAGATGAGACATCAATGATGGTGAGAAAAGTGACACTTAAAAGGATATTTGCAGATGGAATATTACACCACATAGAAGTTGGGGTATCCCATCTTGATGAGTCAATATCAGGTCCAAAACATGACGGTTTTGAAAATGTGGATATGTTTTTCCTGTGTACTGAAGTGGATCAGGAATTTCCTCAGGCCTGTGTATTTACTCATGCTGCTGAAGCCATTTGTCATGCAGAGAAATAAATGTAGATGGCAGAAAAAAGGCATTCATGAAATGGGAGCTAACATATGGAATTTCTAGACTGTGAAAAAATGGTTTGTGTGATTCTTCCCTACATGCATGATATCCTGATAATAAAGAAGTCAAGTATGAGAGCCTTAAAGCTGGTTTAATATGTAGACTTGGCAAATGCTGTGTTAGCAAGGTTCATGTTTAAGTCTATCTACACATATATACTTTTTATCATCATCTGGGTAAAGTGAAGGTGACAGTGGCCACGTCTGTGGGGAAAAAGCCGGGTACTGTGGTTCCAGTACAAATAACACCAGCACTGAGTGACCCAGTGCCACAGAGTGTGAGGGGACTGGCACAGAGGCCACCAGTGACTCTGCCTCGTCTCCGTAAGCTTCCACAGAAGACCAGTCCCTAGGGGTGGCAGACCCTAGTGTGACAATTCCATCTGCATCGTTGTCCACCATCCACGTTTCCATCTCTACCCCCCCTCTTATGCCCACCAGTTGGCCATAGCACCCCCTAAAAGGGGTGGCGTCACCTTTGCTGCAGGCACCTCCCCCAGCCCCTGTCTTCCAAACTGCACTCAATGAGGAGGATATTGACCTATTGCGGACTATCTCTGTAGGCCAGACTGTACTACTGAATGCCATCCAGGGGCTTAGTGAGCAGATGACACAGATGCTAACTTACCTGGTTGGCATTCACAGTGCCATGTCTGGCTACAGAGATCATTCCAGGATCTGGCCTCCTCAGTGACCACAGGTCCCACCCATCTCAACCTCCTGCCCCAACTCCCATTCCTTCCCATCACAAATACGTCTTCCCAGCCCTCTCCAGAGCACACTCACTCCTTTGCACATACCCACTTAAACCCACACAAGCAGCACATCCACACATAAACACAAACACATCAAGAAACACAGACACCACAATCCCTCACAACCACCACAAGCATACCCACAGACATCATACCCACCACGACACAAATGTCCACACCCGTCAGCACCACAGCTGCAGACACCACATCGGACGACACCACACCTACCACAACACAAACATCCACACCACCACAGCTGTAGACACCACACCCACCACAACACAAACATCCACACCTGCAACTACTACACATACAAACACCATACCCACTATGACACAAGCATCCAGTCCCACTACCCCTACACCTGCAGCCACCACTCTCACCACAATAAAGAAGTCAAGTTGAGAGCCTTGAAGCTGGTTTAAGACACAGAAGCACACACACACACACACAACATAAAGACACCACACACCCCACCATCACAAGCATACCCACAGATACCACACCCACTATGACACAATCATCCACACCCACCAATACACACACAAAAGCACCAGCACATTACCAGGCACCACAACCACACACACACATACATTGTCCATTACACATACTGTACACGAACACCCACAATCACCCAAACAACAGACACGCAGTAAGAGATACAAACCAACACGTACACCACACACACCAGACCCACAGGCACCAGCACCATCAACAGACACAGGCACATCAGACACTACCACCCCCTCCACCTCTCAAAGCCAAATCCCTGCCACCCATATTAACCCTTTTCCCCAAGATGACCTTTCCTTTGCCCTGTCCCTTCCACATCCTAATCCACCCTTCCCAAAGTAAATCCACCCTTTCCAAATGTCTCGCCACCCCTTCCACACCCAAACGCACCCCTTCGACATCCCAAACCACCCCTCCGAAACATTAATACACCCCTCTCAAACATCTTGTCACCCCTTCTACAACCCAACCCATGCTTTTCACCTCCCAACCAAACCCCTTCTAAACCCAAACCCACCTCTACTAAATCAAAACCTACCACTCCCAAACCCAAAGACCCCCCAAAGTCAGATAATTGAGGTGCCTGCTCTCTGCCCAATAGATGCTCCTCCTGGAGGAAATTGATTTTGGCAACGTGAATTGGAGGCAAGTTCTGGGCGTGCAACCCAGGCTTGGGACATTTGGGCTTTGACTCTTTGATGTTACATGTATTATGAAATAGAAATTTGAGAGACTTATCTCATTCTCATGAAAACAAAAATTTATTTAAGAATACC
Source organism: Pleurodeles waltl (assembly GCF_031143425.1). Lineage (NCBI taxonomy): Eukaryota > Metazoa > Chordata > Amphibia > Caudata > Salamandridae > Pleurodeles > Pleurodeles waltl. Next base: position 412,728,122 of record NC_090437.1, on the reverse strand, counting down.
TTTGTCCTAGCTTTATTTTTTTATTGTAACTAATTGTTTGCTGATGATGTTATTTCTGCTAATGGGTGTGCTATGCGCTTACTTTTATTTATGACAGTGACTAGTACACATTTTATTTCATAGGTATTTTTAGAATCCATGCAGTAGTGTTGCACATTTCTGATGGACACGCTCATACTGGTGCAAACATTCATCATGTTACTGGACACTTACACCAGAAATGATATGTGTTTCTGTTTTTATGACTGGAGAATGCAGCACTGATGCAAATTAGAAATGGCCAATGGCACTTCTGTATATTTTGGCTCCTAAATGTTAGGCATGCTACCACTTGCCGCCAACTGTCAGAACCCGATTCAGAGGGCAATGTGGCAAGCAGGAGTTACTTGGCCCAACCGTGGTGGTTGAGGCCTTTTACTCTCAATGTCCCGGGTCCCACCCTATTATAGGTGCAGCTCAACTGGGCCAAGCGCCCCCTTCTGCACCTGACTCTCAGTTGGGTAGCATAGGACGAGCAGTCAAGGCTCCTTCGGGGTCGTGCAGACACAGATCAGTGAACATGACTCATAAATCCACATACAGGCAGTGTAACATTAAATCAATGTCCAGTCACATACTTATTTTTACAAAAAGGGAAGTACTTTAGTTCTACCTCTATACATTCAAACAAGATTCAAAAGTAATAACACCCCCCCCCCTGAAGTTGGAGCTCTAGTAGTTGTCAGGTCACTCCCTATCCTCCCACCTCTAGTGCAACAGGTTTGATGTTATTCCCTATTCACTGATGAACGCATTCAGGGAATGAAAACTATTAGTCCTGGTCACAGGAAGAAGTCTTTCATCTCTTCCTCCTCTCACACAGTCCATCTGGCTCCTAAGCAAATGACAAAGTTTTGGGGTCTCAGACTTCCCTACTGTAATTAAGTGTCTGGGTCATGAGGTTTCGCAACAAGATTCCTGAGAGTGACCTGAGTCCACTCCTGGACATCAGCCACAGTGATATGTGTATCAAAAGGTTACATCTTGGGCCCTCATCCCTACTCTTTATGATTCTCTTTTCAGCCCTATCTCTCTCTTCCTGAGATTTGTCCAGGTCCCTTCCTTTTGAACTCTCATTGAATTAAAGAACCCTTTGAAATGCTCAGAGAGAGCTTGGCTCTCCCATCATCCGGTGTATGTCTCACCTCGCCTATAGGAATGCAAGAATATACAAATCTGTCTAGGGGAGTCCTCTACACATCATGTTTTCACCTGGCAGGCCTGGGCTTCCCAAGATGGAACCCAAGGTCATCCATGTTATTTACCATTACAGGCACTGTTTTGTACTCAGTGTACATCTACAGCACTGTTATCCTCAAGTATTATGCCACAACAAGATATGGTGAACACATCGTAGCATTAAGGGGGTGCTAAGGGGTGCAAAAAATTTGGCTGTATGTGTCCTAGGATCCTTGTGGTTCTAGGCAGGCTCCAGAGCAGAATTACACAACTTGCTGGGAGGTGATAGGGTGTGGTTATTAATGGTTATGATCCAAAAGCAGTGTGTGATCGTATGCTGAGAAATAAAGATGTCTGTTTAAGAACTATGGGGGTCATTACAACATTGGCAGTAAAAGCTGCTTACCGCCGTGCAGAAGACTGCCAACACACTGCCGCGGCCGCGGAATTCCGCCACGGTCATTATGACCCACAACTCGGAATCTGCCAAAATCCAGACACACACACAAGTCCGCTACACCAAAGGTCAGTGATAAACTGGCGATAACAAAACCAACATTGTCACGCCAACAGGAATACGCCCACACTGTCACGACCCACGTGGCGGTCTTTCAACCGCGGTATTCCATTGGCGGTACACACCACTGCGCTCAAAATACACACACATTTACAAAACACTACCACATTGGACAATTGCAAATGCACACACCTGATACACATACATACACCAATCCCACACACCCAATACAATATAAAACACACACCCACATTACCCACAAACCCTTACGTCAACAATTGCGACTGAAGGCCAGAGAGAGACACCACCATCTACAAAGTAGCATCCACAGGCACTCAACACAATCACTCAGACAACATTCAAGCACCTCGCACAACACACCTCTAAATATCACCCCACACATCACAACACACACCACCCCACACATCACCCACACCACCCCATGGCACCGCAAAGAACCACAGCTATTCGGATCACAGGTGCAGCACACCACCATAGCTAGGAAGATGGAGCTAAGGCAAAGAATCGTGGAAAGGGTCAACGCAGTGGGACAGCACCCAAGAACTAGGGATGACATCAGGAAGAGGTGGAACGACCTACGGGGGAAGGTGCGTTCCGTGGTCTCAAGACACCACCTTGCAGTTCAGAGAACTGGCGGCGGACCGCCACCTCCTCCCCCAGAACTAACAACATGGGAGGAGCAGGTCTTGGCTATACTGCATCCTGAGGGCCTCGCAGGAGTAGCAGGAGGAATAGACTCTGGTAAGTCAAACCTTTAACTACTTCATCCCCCACCCACCTGCATACTATCACATACCCCCACCCTCGCCCTCACCCCCATCACTCCAACTCCTCACATATGTCCCAATATCACAAACCACACATCCCAAACCCAAGCCCTGCATGTAACACCAAAGCATGGACACCAATCACCAAAGCATGGCCACTGCACATACCCATACACCCCCCTAAACCATTATCACACAAGGTCCTACACAGGAATGCTAGCACTGGGGTACAGGATCACCCACCTATTGCACACCATAGCACACACAGATGCAATAATAATGCCTTTACACCCTGTCCAACTGGATCTAGATGACCAGCCCGGACCATCTGGGACCTGGGGACAGTCGGTTCCCCTCACACTGGCACAGGCCACTACAGAGCTTCCCCCCTCTGAAAACATCAGCACAGCACCCACCCACCCAGCGGGCCCATACCTCTGTTCCCAGGACACGTCAATCAGCAGTGTGTCCACCACTACAGGGAACCCAGGCTAACCCACCACCCCAACAACACCAGGGACCTGGGGGCAGTGGTAGTGGGCACACGGTTCAGGGGACAGAGGCCCAGGGAAACAGGGGAACTGGGAGGGCTGCTGTGCGACAAGGGGAGGACAGGCCCAGGGAAACCACTCTCCACAAGGCCCTCTCCAACATCATGGGAGACTACCACCATTCCCAGGAGACGATGGCAACGGTACTGGCCAAGTTTCAGGAGACCCAGCAGCTGCTGGAGGAACAGTATTTGGGGATCAGGGAGGAACTCAAATCCATCAATTCTACCCTGGGCACCATTGTAGGGGTGCTGAAGGAACTCAACACCAGGAGGGCACTGTGGCATAACAAGGGGCCCCTGACACTAGCCTGGATGATGAACTGCCCACCACCTCCGCCGGCACTAGTGGAAAGGAGGCACCGCCACAGGACCACCACACCAGCACCCCACCCGCTGCAGATTGAGAACCACCCCGCAAGCGGTCCCTGAGATCCAGGACAAAGACAGAGAACAATGCCAAGACCCCCGCCAAGAAATGAGACCACCCTGATTGTCATCCTTCTGTCCCACTTTGTCACCCTGTCCATACTTAAACTGCCCCAGCTCCACTTCCCATGCCCCTTTGGACAATGCGCCTGTGAGACTAATAGACTGGACTCTGCCATGGACATTCCTCAATCATCACCCCTGACCATTTTACAACCCCCTCCACTATTTAGCACTTAAAAAAACACCCTTAAATCACAAAACAATCTGGAGTCAGTCTGTGCTTTCACAATTGTGTATGTGCAATAACTGAGGTAAATAGCAATGTCCATTCTATTGTCATCATACCTATGTCACACAGCTCTAGTCCATGCATAAACAAAGCAGATGTCACACAGTGGGACCCACATCTGTGAAATCGAAAGGGAAAGTGACAACTCAATGACCATACACTGGGTGAAAATGACAGACAGATGAGAGGTAGTAGAATTAAATCAGATGTAGCAGCCAGTCTTGTCTTCTTACCTTTGTCTCACTGGAAGTATTGCAGGATCACCGTGTTCCTGTTGTCTATGTCCTCTTCTTCTGCTTCCTCGTCTTCACTGTCCACAGGCTCCACAGCTGCCACAACACCTCCATCTGGACCATCCTCCTGCAGAAAAGGCACCTGTCGTCACAAAGCCAAGTTGTGAAGCATGCAGCAGGCTACAATGATCTGGCACACCTCCTTTGGTGAGTAGAATAGGGAACCACCTGTCATATGGACGCATCTGAACCTGGCCTTCAGGAGGCCAAAGGTCCGCTCTATAATCCTCCTAGTTTGCCCATGGGCCTCATTGTAGCGTTCCTCTGCCGTTGTCTTGGGATTCCTCACTGGGGTCAGTAGCCATGACCGGTTGGGGTAACCAGAGTCACCTGCAATGTCGAGGGACAACAGTTAGACACACACTAACTCATAGGGACATCCCCAGACCCAGACACCTAGTCACACTGTATTGGGTCCATGTCCTCACCTAATAGCCACACACGGTGCCTCTGGAGTTGCCCCATCACATAAGGGATGCTGCTATTCTGTAGAATATAAGCGTCATGCACTGAGCCAGGAAATTTGGCATTCACATGGGAGATGTACTGGTCTGCCAAACACACCATCTGCACATTCATAGAATGGAAAGTATTCCGGTTTATGTACACCTGTTCACTCCTGCGTGAAGGGACCTAGGCCATATGTGTCATATCAATGGCACCTATGATGTTGGGGATATGTCCCAGGGCATAGAAATCACCTTTCACTGTAGGCAAATCCTCCACCTGAGGGAAAACGATGTAGCTCCGCATGTGTTTCAGCAGGGCAGACAACACTCTGGACAACACGTTGGGAAACATAGACTGGGACATCCCTGATGCTATGCCCACTGTAGTTTGAAAAGACCCACTTGCTAGGAAATGGAGTACTGACAGCACCTGCACTTGAGGGGGATTCCTGTGGAATGGGGGATAGCTGACATCAGGTCTGGCTCCAACTGGGCACACAGTTCCAGGATTGTGGTAGGATCACATGTCGCTCCTCCATTGTCGACAGGTCCACCAGCGGTCTGTACACCGGAGGATGCCGCCATCTTCTCACCTGCCCCAGCGGACGGTGCCTACGGAGAGGAACAGGGAGCAGAGAGTCAACCAACTCTGAGGTACGTAAACACAGCTTAATTGGAAAAGCAAATCGACATATGCATGTATATGTGTGACGCATTTAAAAGTAATGCCATGTGGCCCCCTGAAATGGCGGCTGCCTGATCTGTAAAGTGAGACAAGGGGATATGAGGTAACTGCGCTAGCGTTGTACACCGTCGCAGTAGGCGGTCGAAGACCGCGGCGCAATCCTGCATTGGTTATCATTGGACCCTATGGGTCCCAGGAGCCAATGACGATGTACGCCGGAGGTGACGGTACGCACAGCCGCAGACATGACCGCCATTTTCTCTCTGTTCAATCACTTGATACCTGATCTTCGACAGGAGAGGACCAACACTGCAAGTGCTGCTGTAACCTCAGTCTGGAAGAGACAATGGCTCGTGTGTCTGGGGACAGGACCCCTGCCTTCAGCATGGAGGAGTTGGAGAAACTAGTGGATGGGGTCCTCCCACAGTACACGCTACTCTACGGTCCTCCAGACAAAAAGGTAAGTACACTGTGAGCATGCTGTATGGGCAATGCCTGTGTGGAGTGGTGTGGATGAAAGATGGGGGGGTGAGAATAAGGCGTGCATGAAATGACGGTGAGTGCATGTGCGTCATGGCAAGGGTAGAGATGCGGGCCAATGACTGTGACGGTGCGGACGGTAATATCTTCTCCTTTCCCCCTGTACCATTCCTGTAGGTCAGTGCCCACCAGAAGAAAGACATTTGGCATGCCATCGCCAAGGAAGTCCGGACCCTGGGGGTCTACCACAGACGGAGCACCCACTGCCGGAAAAGATGGGAGGACATTCGCCGCTGGAGCAAGAAGATGGCGGAGGCCCAGCTGGGGATGGCTTCCCAACGTGGGAGGGGTGCCCGTCGCACCATGACCCCCCTGATTTTCAGGATCCTGGCGGTGGCGTACCTGGAGTTGGATGGGCGCTTGAGGGCATCACAGCAGCCACAAGGGAGTGAGTACACTCTCATTCTGCTGATTCAGTGCGCATTGTAGGTGTCTGGGTGGGGGAGGTGGGATGGGGGTTCCCCTGGGCTAGGGCAAGTTTAGTAGGCAAGGTCCCTTCTTAAGGCAGGCCCTGTGGCACCACACCCCACCTGTGTACAGTGCCAACTACACCTAGTCAGGCTCCTGTGATATCCATGTGTGCAGCAATCGGGCATAGACTTGTAACCCATGTCCCTGGGATTGATTAGGGAACTCCAAGTGCACGGCGTAGTGTAGGGGGCTTCTGTGCCTGTAGTGTCCGCCAACGGTAGCGGTATTGCATGCACTCAACATGTCTTTCTTCTTTCTCCCCCCCTTTTTGTGGTCTCCCTGTTCTTGTGTGCATTAGCATCATCAGGTGGAGAAGCAGTGGCACCGGAGCAGGAGGGAGCTGCATCCCACATGGCCCTGGAGGGCGACACAACGGTGTCTGAATTCACCAGTGGGACGGAGGGCGAGGGGAGCTCCACGGCAGGGAAAGGAGCTGAGACTAGCCATATGGACTCCTCCTGTGATGGGAGCTCCCTTGCGGTGGCGGGCCCATCTGTGCCCCGCATCTACAGGTACAGCCGCCACCCCCCCTACCAGCACCGCCCTCCCAACAGCCCCTCAGCATGTGTCCTGTGCCCGCTCACCCAGGACGGTGGGCATCTCCTTCACCTCAGGCACCTCAGCCCCTGCCCCTGTCACCCCTGCTGCCCTCAGTGAGGAGGCCATTGACCTCCTCAGGTCCCTCACTGTTGGGCAGTCTACCATTGTGAATGCCATCCAGGGTGTAGAGAGGCAGTTGCAACATACCAATGCATACCTGGAGGGCATTCATTCTGGTCAGGCAGCCCATCAGCAAGCTTTTCAGACTCTGGCCTCAGCACTGATGGCAGCCATTGTCCCTGTCTCTAGCCTCCCCCCTCCAACTTCCTCCACTGAGACACAAGCCCCTGTACCTCAGCCTATCCCAAGCACACCATCAGACCAGCATGCACTCACCTCAACACACAAGGGAAGCTCTGGCAAACATAAGCACCACACATCCCACAGGCACTCAAGCAACATCATACACATGCAGACACACCAACGTCCACTGCCTCCACTGTGTCCCCCTCCTCCACGTCTCCCTCCTCCCTCCCTGCCTCGTCTCCACTCACACCTGCATGCACTACATCTTCAGCCACTACGTCCATCACCAGCACACCCACCACCACACCCCGCTCACCACCCCACTACCATTCACATATCCCCTGTGTCCTCTACCAGTGTGTCTGTGAGCCCTCCTCCCAAACTACACAAACGCAGCCACACACCCACCCAACAGCCATCCACCTCACGACAGCCTCCAGCCCATGGATCTTCACCCAAAGTCAGCAAACGTACACCTCCTACAACCACTACCTCTTCCTCCACTCCCAAACCCCCTCCATCTACCCGTCCCAGTGTTCCCCAAAAACTTTTCCTGTCCAACCTTGACCTCTTCCCCTCACCTCCCCCACCCCTTCAGTCTCCTAGGGCCCGCCTCTCCAGGTCCCAACCCAGCACCTCAGCCACAAAATCTGCGGAACCAGTGGTGCCAGTGGTAACTGGCTTCTGGAGTGCGCCTGGCAGCAGGGCAGCCAGTGTGGCAAGGAGCCAGAGCACAGACAGACCCCCACCTGTAAGCACAAAAAGTTGGCCAGGCCCGAGGGGAGAGAGGAAAGAAATCAGCCACCAAAGCCGCTCCCAGGGATACAGTTGGGAGTGTGGAGACAGCTGCGCCATCATCCAAGGTGGGGAAGGGGCACAGTAAAACCGGCAAGTCTGGGAAAATCTGCATGGCGGACAAGACCGCCACCAGCACCGCTGCCCAGGACACCAACGCCACCAGCACCGCTGCCCAGGACACCGCCGCCACCAGCACAGCTGCCTAGGACACCGCCGCCACCAGCACCGCTGACCAGGACACCACCGCCACCAGCACCGCTGCCAGGACACCACCGCCACCAGCACCGCTGCCCAGGACACCGCCGCCACCAGCACTGCAGGCCAGTGAGCGCCAAAGATTCCAACGCTACTGAGGCCGCCACGAGCTGGATGAAGCACTCTGGGCAGAATGCCCCCTCCAGAACCAGTGGAGTATCACATCCACTCACACAGTACTTTTCCGGATGAAGCACTCTGGGCACAAAGCCCCCTCCTGAACCAGTGGAGAAAGACATCCACTACCTCAGTCCTTGGCAGGATGAAGCACTCTGGGCACAATGCCCCCTCCAGAACCAGTGGAGTATCACATCCACTACCTCAGTCCTTGGCAGGATGAAGCACTCTGGGCACAATGCCCCCTCCAGTACCAGTGGAGAAAGACATCCACTACCTCAGTGCTTGGCAGAATGAAGCACTCTGGGCACAAAGCCCCCTCCAGAACCAGTGGAGAAAGACATCCACTACCTCAGTCCTTGGCAGAACGAAGCACTCTGTGCACAATGCCCCCTCCAGAACCAGTGGAGTATCACATCCACTCACACAGTCCTTGGCAGGATGAAGCACTCTGGGCACAAAGCCCCCCCAGAACCAGTGGAGAAAGACATCCACTACCTCAGTCCTTGGCAGGATGAAGCACTCTGGGCACAATGCCCCATCCAGAACCAGTGGAGTATCACATCCACTCACACAGTCCTTGGCAGGATGAAGCACTCTGGGCACAAAGCCCCCTCCAGAACCAGTGGAGAAAGACATCCACTACCTCAGTCCTTGGCAGGATGAAGCACTCTGGGCACAATGCCCCCTCCAGAACCCAGTGGAGAATCTACTTGAGAGACTGTGGCTTTGCACTCTCCAGGATTGAACAGTGGGCAAACCACCCACTGTAGAGACTTGAGAGACTGTGGCTTTGCACTCCCCAGGATTGAACAGTGGGCAAACCACCCACTGTAGATACTTGAGAGACTGTGGCTTTGCACTCCCCAGGACTGAACAGTGGGCATGGAGCCTCCTTGCGGATCTGGCGTTGTGCACTCATCCGGCTGAGGTGCCCCCCCTTCCCTTCCCCCTGAGGTGCCTGTTTTATTTCTATCTGATGCTCCAGCAGCGTTCTCTCCGTCTTGTTCGGGTATTGAGTGTGGGCCTCGCTCATGCCTTTTGGGCCCAGTGGTCCACGGACTATGATTGTGGAATACCTTGGACTTGTATTCTTGGTGTATATATTTGTTTATAGTGTGAATATCTTTATATGTGTATATATTTTTGATTACTGTCTTTGGATATATTACAATCATTCAACTCATTTCCTTATGTCCTTGCATTCTTCCAGGTGGGATTGGGGGGGTGTAACGGTAATGTATCATGATGTATTAGTGTGTGTGTTGTCGTGGGTGAGGGTCGGGGTGGGAGTGTTGGGTGTTGCATGTGTGTGTCACTGTTTTTTCCTTCCCCCCTCTGCTGTGTCGTAGGTGCAGTACTCACCCTGGTCTTCGCCGCCGGTGTTTGTGCTCCTGGTAGAGGAGCAGGAAGATAAAGGCTGGTAGAATCTGAAGTTCTGGTTCCATGGCGTCCTGGTTCCTCGTGGGATGTGTAGAGGTGAGCGTTTCCCCTTCCAAGTCCTGTTTCCGCCGTGTTTTTGTTCGCGGTGAATCCGCCCCGGAAAAGGTGGTGGATTGGCTTGTTGTAATTCTGTGGGTGGTAAATTGTCCCCCGCCTGTCTGTTTGAGGTTACCGCTGCGGTGTTTGTTTGTACCGCCTTGGCGGTCGGAGTGTTAAAGTGGCTGTCTATGTTGGCGATTTCCGCCACGGTCGTAATTCCATTTTTTTTTCACACCCTGTTGGCTGTTTTACCGCCGCTTTAACACCGACCGCCAGGGTTGTAATGACCACCTATGTGTGTGGTGTGGTCATTTACATTCTCCTGGGATGGGGAGGATTCTAAACTGATGATGAGTAGGGGATCCGTGCCCCAAAGAACAGAGACTGCTCTCCCTGAGAGTTTGCAATGACAGCTTTTGCGTGGCACATGAGCCCAAATCGATGAGAAGCAATTCAGAGTTGGTGTGTGAGTGGAGTACAAGCCCCGCTCTAGCCCATCTATGGACCTAAAAAAATGGAAGGCCATGCAGAGGAGAACATCTGAACAGCCCACCATAATCTGTTGGTAAGGCTGAAAGAAGAAAATACTGCGGCGTGCCGTAACACATAGCTGTCATTGATACAAAACACTAAAGGCAGCTGAATGCAAAAATGATCAAGTGCAAGAAACAGAACTGCTACCCGCTGTAAAGAAAGGTAATGATATACAATTTCAGTTCAGGTGTGATGACCCAAGGGAGAATACACAGCCAGTGCTTGCAGAAGCTACAGGTACAAGAGAACAGCCATCAGAACAGCATATACTCTCAATAGTGGCAGAAAAGAGTGTGAAGTAAACGGCCCTTCTTGTGGCGGGAAATGACCCGTCATTTAGACATTGGCGGTAAAAGCCACCTACAGCCACAGTGACGGGTGCTAAAACACTACCACTGCGGCTACAATCCGTCCGCCAGACTATGAGCACTTCCAGACTTCCGCCACAAGAAGGGTGGAAATCCAGCAGTCATCAGACTGGCGGACGGTGGTAAGCTGGCGCTGCTACCACCAGCACTGCCACGCCAGTTGAATGCCACCAGCTATATCATGGCCTGTGATACAGCCTGGCGGTGTTCAGCTGGCGGGGCGGTGCTGGTGGTAGCAGTGCCCATTCCCGTTCCCTGTCGGACTACCTCCCTGAAGCAGGTAAGGTGATCGTCTGACAGTGGAGGGAGCCTGTTGTGCATGTGTGTGTGTGTATGTCCGGAAAAATGCGTGTATGCCAATGTGTGTATGAATACGTGTATGAATGCATGTATGCCAGTGTATGTGTGAATGCATATATGGATGAGTGTAAGTTGATGGGTGTATGCGTGGTGCATGTCTGTGTGCATTTATGAGGGGTGGGGGGCTGTGTGGATGAATCAGAGGGGTGGGGGGGCTTAGTGTGTGTATGGGAGTGTGGGGATGTATCTGAATGTTGGGGTTGGGGGGGTTAGTGTGTGTATTGAGGTGGGTGGGGGCCCTACTGGGAGGGGTGGGGGGTGTCAAGTGTGTGTTGGGGGTGTGGGAGACAGGAATTCCCTGTCACCAGTAGGGCCTACCACCATGATTTTCGTGGCGTTGCTAACGCCACTGAAAACATGGCGGTAGGCTGGCTCAGAATACCAGGGGCGGTACTCTGTCGGCCATCGGGCTCAGGATTCACATTCCCGGCCAGGCGGCTCATACCGCCATGGTGATATACCAACCCGCCAATCTCATGATGTGGCGGTATGTTCTGCCAGCCTGTTGGTGGTACTACTGCCACATTAACCCTGGTGGTCGAAGACTTCTAGGGACATAATGATGGCCTTTATTTTGGTGACACAAATACCAAAAATACCATAGAGGCTATACACCCCTAGGGGGTAAGTAATAAACAAATCACATACACTAGTATGCAGAAAGAGGCATAAAAACATTTAGAAAATAGTGCAATTAGTGAAAATCACAATAGAGAGAACTAGCCCTAGGGGGAGCACAAACCATACACTAAAAAAATGGAATGCGAAAGTTGGTCCCCAACCTCGGTGAGCGGAGTTTATAGAGGGGAGCTGGGAGTACTGGGAAAGCCCAAAGGTAAGTACCACAACCCACCCCAGCGACCAGGAAAGCAAAAGTAAATCACTGTAAATTCCCCAGAACACCCACTTAGAAGGAAAGAAGAATAATGCAAAACCCAGAATAGACTGCAAGACACCAACAATGGATTCCTGAACAAGAGGACCTGTGGAAGAAGGGGACCAAGTCCAAGAAGCACAGCGGAGTCCAGGAAGTGCAGGAGCCCCTACCCACTACACTGAAGGTGCAAGAGGTGAGTTGATGGTGAAGAAAGAGAGTCAGTACTGCACCCAAGAAGGCAAAATCGATTTCCTGGAGGATGCAGGTGATGTCCCACGGTGGAAGGAGGATTGCAGTTGGATTTGCGTCTCCGGATTCCACTAACAAGTCTTGGCACATGCAAAACTCGCGGTTAGCAGAAAGTGGAGCTGCCAAGGACCAGGAAGGACCAGGTGGACTCTACCTAGGAAGGGGAATCAGAGGGGGCCCTCAGCAACACAGAGAGCCCACAGAAGATCAGGCAGCACCCAGAGGAGTCCCACAGGACGGGGGACACAAAAGTCAAGGAAGAGGCCCACACAGCAGTACAAAAAAGGCTCCCACGCTGCCAGAGAACCACTCAAGGAGCTGTGCGTCACAGGACCGAGCGCTGGGGGCTGGAGCTTCAGAATGCCTGAAGATCTTGTGGAAAAGATGCCAACAAGCTTTGGCAGCTGCAAAGGACGCGGTCCACAGGGGTACTGTCCTGCGTGGGCAGGCAAGGGCTTAACTCCACTCAAGTTGGACAGCTGGAAGAGAGGACCATCCAGACCACTTCAGTCTACCATCCATGATGCAGGATCCATGCAGCTCAACAGGAGAGGGGATCCATGCAGCAGTTTGTCGTTTCAGGTGGTGCCTGCAGAAGCAGGGGAGTGACTCTTTCACTCCAAGGGAGATTCCTTCTTCCTTCTGATGCAGGCTGAAGACGGGCTGTCCTCAGAGGATGCACAACCGGGGAAATGTTGTAGTTGCTTGAAGGAGAGGGGATACAGTGTTGCAGGAGGCGTCTTGCTTCTTTGTTGCAGCTTGTCGGGTCCTGGAGCGTCCATATGCAGTTTCTTCGGTCAGAAGTCAAAGTGGAGGTTGCGGAGGATTCATGCTGGAGTCTTGCAATCCGAATCTGAGGAACCACCCAAGAGAGAGACCCTAAATAGCCCTGAAAGTGGGTTGGTCACCTAGCTGGGTGACCACCTATCAGGAGAGGGCACTGACATCACCTGCTGGCACTGGCCACTCAGATGCTCCAAGAGTTCCCTGCCAACCTTGAATCCAAGATGGGACAAAACCCAGGGATCCTCTGGAGGAGCTCTGAGCACCACCCCTGCGGTGGTGATAGACAGGTGAATAGACACTCCCCTTTCCTTTCTCCAATTTCACCCCAGAGCAGGGACTGTGGGTCCCTGAACGGGTGTAGACTCATTTATGCAAGGAGGGCACCTAATGTGCCCTTCAAAGCATTGCCAGTGGCCTGGGAGGCTAAACCTCCCAGGCCTGTAACATCTATTTCCAAACGGAGAGGGTGAAATCCTTTGTTCTGCTTTCCTGGGCTTGAGCTTCTCAAGCAACAGGAGGGCAGAGACCTGTCTGGGAGGTGGCAGCAGCTTGGACTGCCTGGAAACCCTCAGAAGGCTGTAATGGCAATACTGGGATCCTCTAAGGAGCCCCCAGCGTGCATAGGGTCATACAACCAATGCTTGCAAAAGCATGGGGGTATGATTCCAACATGTTCAATACCAAAACATGCCTATGTTCGGAGTTACCGTTATGCAGCTGGACATACGTATTCTTCAGAACATAATTTTCTTTACATGGTTGTCTCCTGGGAGAGAGTGCCTAGACCTGTATCCATGTGAAGGCAGCAAACCGATGGTTAGAGGACCCAACATTCAAATCCACCATTCATGACACCATCACCTCCTATTTCTGATACAACATGGCCTCGGCTACCTCCTTTCTTGTGGATTGGGATGCCTTTAAGGCAGCTCTCCAAGGGGCGTACACCAGGACAGTAGTGGGCACCCATTAGGCCCTCGACCACCATCTGGTGGATGCGGAGGCAGGTTTGGGCCCCCATTAGCAGGAAGTGTGGGTGAACCAGCCCATGAAGGGAAACTGGATGAGGTGAGGAAGGCAGACTCCACCCTGCTAGAGCGCCTCAGATTGCTAGATTGGATGCCTTATATGGCCCATATTCATGTGGGGACGGACAGCCCTGGCAGGCTCTTAGCTTGCGTAGTGACACCCCATCCCCCTGGGACCCCAAAACACAGGTTACAGTATCCTACAGGCACAATACAGGATATCCTGTCAGTGATCAGTAAAGTTTTCTGCATATACTATCCCGTCCTCTACAGCTCAATGCTGCCGCAACACCGGTGGCAGGTTTCCATGCTCTGGTAAACATCCTACTGCCACAAATACCCGTAGACCTCCAAGAAATCCCTGAGGGCCCCACTACAGAACAAGAGGCGAAGAAAGCTATCAGCCCCTTGCTATGGTCCAGTTGCTGGGCACTATTGGCCTAAACAACATATGCGGCCTCCCTGATGCTGCGATAACTGTGGATGTTTCAGGCATCAAAGGATAGGCGCCACCTTCCTTCCTCACTATGGGAATTCTCAAATCGTGCTGATACTGAAACATGGCCTGACCCTACATTCCCTTCTTTTTATAGACTAATATTCCTCCTCTCTTCGGACTATAAGATCCTCGTGGCCTACATCCTCCTCCCTGGCATGGTCCATGAGGACCAGAATGGCTTTGGCCCCCAAAGTGATAGCTTGCTGAGCATCTGACACCTTTATATTATAATGGATAGCCCTCCTCTAAAGTGGTCCTATGTGGCATGCCTGCCTCTAGATCTGGAAAAGGCTTTTGATACGCTATGATGGGAATATATGTTTTGGGCCCTCTGGTGCTTTGAGTTTGGCCCACAGATGCTTTGATGGATCCACCTCTTATATACAAAATCCCTCCACCAGAACCAGAACAGGCCGTAACTTCTTGGACTTGCACTCTATGCAAAGATGCATCTGGCAGGGCTGCCCCGTCTCCTCCCTGCTGTTTGTGTCAGTGCTAGAGCCGCTTGCATTGCAGCTCCATGCCAGAGGTTATGGCTGCGGAATCCCTTTGGATATCCACACACATGTTGTCTCCCTCTACGCAGACATGTAATTTATCTCTGAGACACCTACAGCGATCTGGTGGACCTAGTTGCAGTCTTTGTCACCTTTGCAGAGCTGTCGGTCCTCAAAATCAATGACACAAAATCCCTTGTGTTCCCTCTGTTGGAGTACCTTCCCCAGTGGCCGGTCCTTGTTAGCGCTGGGAGCCTGACATAGGCCAGCAATCCTTCAAACACCTGCTGATTCAAATCTATCACAAGACAGGTGACCTTTGGGAAGGAGACATTGGTAGGACACTGCAATCTTTGCATTCACAGAAATCCTTCTGGGCTTCCCTTCAACTCTCAGTCAGATGTCAGTTGGCCCTATCTAAAATGATGATGCTCCCCAAACTGCTATATCACATTGTCACACTGGGAGTACTGGGAAAGCCCAAAGGTAAGTACCACAACCCACCCCAGCGACCAGGAAAGCAAAAGTAAATCACTGTAAATTCCCCAGAACACCCACTTAGAAGGAAAGAAGAATAATGCAAAACCCAGAATAGACTGCAAGACACCAACAATGGATTCCTGAACAAGAGGACCTGTGGAAGAAGGGGACCAAGTCCAAGAAGCACAGCGGAGTCCAGGAAGTGCAGGAGCCCCTACCCACTACACTGAAGGTGCAAGAGGTGAGTTGATGGTGAAGAAAGAGAGTCAGTACTGCACCCAAGAAGGCAAAATCGATTTCCTGGAGGATGCAGGTGATGTCCCACGGTGGAAGGAGGATTGCAGTTGGATTTGCATCTCCGGATTCCACTAACAAGCCTTGGCACATGCAAAACTCGCGGTTAGCAGAAAGTGGAGCTGCCAAGGACCAGGAAGGACCAGGTGGACTCTACCCAGGAAGGGGAATCAGAGGGGGCCCTCAGCAACACAGAGAGCCCACAGAAGACCAGGCAGCACCCAGAGGAGTCCCACAGGACGGGGGACACAAAAGTCAAGGAAGAGGCCCACACAGCAGTACAAAAAAGGCTCCCTCGCTGCCAGAGAACCACTCAGGGAGCTGTGCGTCACAGGACCGAGCGCTGGGGGCTGGAGCTTCAGGATGCCTGAAGATCTTGTTGAAAAGATGCCAACAAGCTTTGGCAGCTGCAAAGGACGCGGTCCACAGGGGTACTGTCCTGCGTGGGCAGGCAAGGGCTTAACTCCACCCAAGTTGGACAGCTGGAAGAGAGGACCATCCAGACCACTTCAGTCTACCATACATGATGCAGGATCCATGCAGCTCAAAAGGAGAGGGGATCCACGCAGCAGTTTGTCGTTTCAGGTGGTGCCTGCAGAAGCAGGGGAGTGACTCTTTCACTCCAAGGGAGATTCCTTCTTCCTTCTGATGCAGGCTGAAGACGGGCTGTCCTCAGAGGATGCACAACCGGGGAAATGTTGTAGTTGCTTGAAGGAGAGGGGATAAAGTTTTGCAGGAGGCGTCTTGCTTCTTTGTTGCAGCTTGTCGGGTCCTGGAGCGTCCATATGCAGTTTCTTCGGTCAGAAGTCAAAGTGGAGGTTGCGGAGGATTCGTGCTGGAGTCTTGCAATCCGAATCTGAGGAACCACCCAAGAGAAAGACCCTAAATAGCCCTGAAAGTGGTTTGGTCACCTAGCTGGGTGACCACCTATCATGAGAGGGCACTGACATCACCTGCTGGCACTGGCCACTCAGATGCTCCAAGAGTTCCCTGCCAACCTTGAATCCAAGATGGGACAAAACCCAGGGATCCTCTGGAGGAGCTCTGAGCACCACCCCTGCGGTGGTGATAGACAGGTGAATAGTCACTCCCCTTTCCTTTCTCCAATTTCACCCCTGAGCAGGGACTGTGGGTCCCTGAACGGGTGTAGACTCATTTATGCAAGGAGGGCACCTAATGTGCCCTTCAAAGCATTGCCAGTGGCCTGGGAGGCTACACCTCCCAGGCCTGTAACATCTATTTCCAAACGGAGAGGGTGAAATCCTTTGTTCTGCTTTCCTGGGCTTGAGCTTCTCAAGCAACAGGAGGGCAGAGACCTGTCTGGGAGGTGGCAGCAGCTTGGACTGCCTGGAAACCCTCAGAAGGCTGTAATGGCAATACTGGGATCCTCTAAGGAGCCCCCAGCGTGCATGGAGTCATACAACCAATGCTTGCAAAAGCATGGGGGTATGATTCCAACATGTTCAATACCAAAACATGCCTATGTTCGGAGTTACCGTTATGCAGCTGGACATAGGTATTCTTCAGAACATAATTTTCTTTACATGGTTGTCTCCTGGGAGAGAGTGCCTAGCCCTGTATCCATGTGAAGGCAGCAAACCGATGGTTAGAGGACCCAACATTCAAATCCACCATTCATGACACCATCACCTCCTATTTCTGATACAACATGGCCTCGGCTACCTCCTTTCTTGTGGATTGGGATGCCTTTAAGGCAGCTCTCCAAGGGGCGTACACCAGGGCAGTAGTGGGCACCCATTAGGCCCTCGACCACCATCTGGTGGATGCGGAGGCAAGTTTGGGCCCCCATTAGCAGGAAGTGTGGGTGAACCAGCCCATGAAGGGAAACTGGATGAGGTGAGAAAGGCAGACTCCACCCTGCTAGAGCGCCTCAGATTGCTAGATTGGATGCCTTATATGGCTCATATTCATGTGGGGACGGACAGCCCTGGCAGGCTCTTAGCTTGCGTAGTGACACCCCATCCCCCTGGGACCCCAAAACACAGGTTACAGTATCCTACAGGCACAATACAGGATATCCAGTCAGTGATCAGTAAAGTTTTCTGCATATACTATCCCGTCCTCTACAGCTCAATGCTGCCGCAACACCGGTGGCAGGTTTCCATGCTCTGGTAAACATCCTACTGCCACAAATACCCGTAGACCTCCAAGAAATCCTTGAGGGCCCCACTACAGAACAAGAGGCGAAGAAAGCTATCAGCCCCTTGCTATGGTCCAGTTGCTGGGCACTATTGGCCTAAACAACATATGCGGCCTCCCTGATGCTGCGATAACTGTGGATGTTTCAGGCATCAAAGGATAGGCGCCACCTTCCTTCCTCACTATGGGAATTCTCAAATCGTGCTGATACTGAAACATGGCCTGACCCTACATTCCCTTCTTTTTATAGACTAATATTCCTCCTCTCTTCGGACTATAAGATCCTCGTGGCCTACATCCTCCTCCCTGGCATGGTCCATGAGGACCAGAATGGCTTTGGCCCCCAAAGTGATAGCTTGCTGAGCATCTGACACCTTTATATTATAATGGATAGCCCTCCTCTAAAGTGGTCCTATGTGGCATGCCTGCCTCTAGATCTGGAAAAGGCTTTTGATACGCTATGATGGGAATATATGTTTTGGGCCCTCTGGTGCTTTGAGTTTGGCCCACAGATGCTTTGATGGATCCACCTCTTATATACAAAATCCCTCCACCAGAACCAGAACAGGCCGTAACATCTTGGACTTGCACTCTATGCAAAGATGCATCTGGCAGGGCTGCCCCGTCTCCTCCCTGCTGTTTGTGTCAGTGCTAGAGCCGCTTGCATTGCAGCTCCATGCCAGAGGTTATGGCTGCGGAATCCCTTTGGATATCCACACACATGTTGTCTTCCTCTACGCAGACATGTAATTTATCTCTGAGACACCTACAGCGATCTGGTGGACCTAGTTGCAGCCTTTGTCACCTTTGCAGAGCTGTCGGTCCTCAAAATCAATGACACAAAATCCCTTGTGTTCCCTCTGTTGGAGGACCTTCGCCAGTGGCCGGTCCTTGTTAGCGCTGGGACCCTGACATAGGCCAGCAATCCTTCAAACACCTGCTGATTCAAATCTATCACAAGACAGGTGACCTTTGGGAAGGAGACATTGGTAGGACACTGCAATCTTTGCATTCACAGAAATCCTTCTGGGCTTCCCATCAACTCTCAGTCAGATGTCAGTTGGCCCTATCTAAAATGATGATGCTCCCCAAACTGCTATATCACATTGTCAATATCCCGATCACAATTCCAGGGTCCACTCTAAGTTGCTTGACTCTATTCTTTTGGACTTGGTCTGGGAGTTCGGGAGACGAAGAGTAGCACTACGTATGTTACAGTTCCTTTCTGCTGGGGGAGGTATGGGTGCCCCAAATTTCACTGGCTACTACTTGGCCACCCAGCTTCAATGTGTGGCCCGAAGGCTGAAGGGCTATCACACAAACAAAACAGAGATTCCCCCTTGCGGGAGTCCAGAGGGGCCTCTCTGCGCCGCTTCTCCTACCTGGGGTCCAGGCGAGGGCTCCCTCCCCTTGCTCCTAAGCATGGCCCAAGAATGCCTGCAGCAGGGTTTTCTGGGAGCAACTATCTTGCATCCCCTGCTACACACATTACATCTGATACCTGGATCTATAAAGTATTCGTGAAGGAGTCACTGACAGCACACACATGCTTGCGTTCTGGAGGTGGAGGACTCACTGGGACAGCTGTTACATGACTCTGATTACCTAGAGTGATAGAGTACCACAGCAGAATCCCCTGCAATTTTCGATTTAAATACATCCAGTTCTGCCTCTTCCACAGGGCCTAACTTACCCCCCATCAGCACCATTGCAGTTTTCCCAATGCTTGAGATGAAAGCCTGAGATGCAAAGTGGAGCCGGCAGACATGATACACATATTACGGGCCTTCGGCACTTAGAGAATTTTTGGGACACAGCACTGCAGACATAGCGGAAGCCACAAGTAGGGATGCCTGACCACTGCCCAATACTGCCTCTTGGGCCACAGCACGATCTGGTGCTCCTCTTGGTCAAAAGAGTCATAGTGATGCAATGGAAATCTACCTCTCCCAACTCCATCCCGCTTTGATGTGCTGAGGTGTCCAAGTAGGTGCAGACGGAGAGCACTGCTCTACATAGAGAGGAACAACCAAGCCTCCATAACTTCCCCATAGCAGATCACTGGGACCTAATCCTCTGTGACCTAATGCCCTAGTTGGGCGATTACTCCCCTGAGCCGTAGGCCATGACTGGAGTTACCCACCCCCTGCCTTTTACTCATACCCATGGTGGGAGCACCAGGCCCCTGTATCCATTGGTGCCCCCATCTGCCTGGCTACAAGCATGACCCTCTCCATCTTCTTTTGCTCAACCATGGGTCTGCTTCCTTACACCCTTCCTACTTGGTGGTAATCCTTATACCAGCTACCCAAGGAGTTTCAAAGGGGCAGGGGATGTTGCTTTCTTCACCTCTTTTGTTTTCTCCTTGTGTTTGGTTCACATTTGATACTATTTAAGTCACACTAAAGCAGATACTGAGCTACCCAGGTGGGCGGAGGGTGCACGGCCCACCCCTGCCCCAGAAAGGTGCGTACTTGCCCTCTCACCCACTGTCTGTATACATAATTCTGCTTACCATTTTATCATGTCTGTTTTTCAATGTGTCAATAAAAGTTTGTTCAATAAAATCTGAAATGCCATCCTTAAGGAACCCAACTCTTGTGAAGATTCCAAGTAGGGCTGTAGCTACTGCAGGAACAGTAACTGTTGTAAGGGGAACACGAGCGCCTTTCTGTGCCAAAGATGGGCGGGTGGCAAGTGCGTGGGTAGGGGGATTAATAAAAAAAAACGGAATCATTGCGGCCGCCCCGTCACCACCATGCTGCTCGTCTCTTGCGCAGACAGGCTGCATGCACAGACTCCCAGCCTGCCCTGCGGCCAATCCTGATAATGCTCAAATCGGCGTTTGGATTGACTGGGAGCACCCAGCCAAGACGCACCCAGGCAATCTAGGATCCTCTGCCTGCTCTATCCAGCCCGGCAACACAGAAATGGCCGGCCATTAATACATGCGCAGTGAGGGGGAGTGCTGTACACTCCTCCTCAGTGCTCATCGAAGTCTGTGGCACCACACATTTCTTTTGGTAAAAGGTTTGCAGCTGTTGCTGCTTCTGGTGGTGGGGGGGAGACTCTCCTCCACCCTAGCGGAGGAGCCGCACCTGAAGTAGAATAGCTTCAGGGTATCTAGTAGCATGGTCCACTACCACCAGGATGATCATATTGCTAGAGGCAGTAGGTGGGGCTGGGGAAAAAATAATAACGATCTCCACCCTCTCAAACGGAGTACCAACCACAGGCAGTAGTATCATGAAAGTCAATGGCTTGCCACCTGGCTTGACAGGTGACACAGGAGCAACAAACCTCCTTTATTTTTTCAGACATTTGGGGCCAGTAGAAATGGTTGACCATTCTTTCCCAGGTCTTGGTCTGCCCCAGATATCCAGCAAAGAGG
The DNA here is from genome assembly GCF_031143425.1 of Pleurodeles waltl. Classification (NCBI taxonomy): domain Eukaryota; kingdom Metazoa; phylum Chordata; class Amphibia; order Caudata; family Salamandridae; genus Pleurodeles; species Pleurodeles waltl. The sequence goes on along the minus strand of NC_090437.1, from coordinate 412,706,869 downwards.
ATGTCATGGGCCAGGTTAAGGAGGAGTTCTCTGTACTGTTGTGGGGCCACCACTCTTTTGGTTGTCTTGGTTTGTGGTCTCTCTCAACAGGATTCCTTACTCCCAGTACACCTTTTGGGTTCCACTGACATCTTCTCCCTCCTAAATGCCAGCCAGCTGCCTCAGGCCCTCAAGAATGGGACAAGACTTTTGCCCCTGGCTCAAGTACTCTCTGGAGGGTCAACCTACTCCTTGAATTTCTGCCAGATGAGGCGAATATCTCCGTTAAGGTTTGGCTACTTCTGGGTGTGGACTTTGGGAAGTGGTGTTGCCAGACCTCCAGCCCTTCCTCTTGGAACCTGGGTTTTGGGACAATTCTCAGGCTCCCTTATGGCCACTGTGCTCTAGTGGAGACACATACCCACTCAGGGAGACCCAGCAATAATGCATGAGTCCTTCTTTCCACCTCTTCCCAGGCATAGGTTTGAAGGTCATTACCCAGCAGGCACTCCACTGGGATGGCAGGGGACACAATTACTTTCTTAGAGCCAGTACCCCCACACTCAAAGTCTACCACAGTTATGAGATGCAACTTTATACCATTGTGTTTCTGGTGCACTTCAACAGGGTGATTTTCCCTGGGGAAACCAGCTTGGTCACAGCCATGGTGATGCTGGCAAATGTGTCCCTAAGGGCCTAGATTTCAACACCACTTATTCTTGGCTACTGCTACTGTCTGTATTTTTCCAAACTGGCAGACCGGTGAGCAAGGGGTTCATTTTCTCCTCACCCTTGTAATGCCTTTGAGTTGGTCACCAGTGGGTAACATATTGGTACACACAGCAGCTCCTCTCATGTGCCCTGGTTGTTTACAGGCATAGCTCACCCCAGCCTTTGTAGGATCAAATATTTTGTCTAGGGACCCCCACCCCTACCCTTTGAAAGCAATGTGACTCTGGGTTCCCTTGTTTGGATATCTTATTTGGACTCTTTGGGAGTATCTGACATTTTATGTTTGGCCCCATCTTTCCCTTGAAGGAGGGGCTGTCCTCCTTTCTTGTGATTGATCACCACTTTTGGATTTCTTGAGCACCCTAGTGTGTAACAATTCATCAACTATCTTTCCCAGCTCCTTTTCATATGTGAATATGACTCTGACACATCTGACACATCATCTTCTGGTGTCAGCAGTCTATCCCTTCCTTACTGTTAGAATCAGCTCCCACAACACGGATCCTGAATGGCAGGTACCCATCCTTCTGTTCCACAAAGCCCTCTCATAAGATGCTAGCCATTTGTCCATATCATCCCCCCTCAACATACCCTCAACATACCTTGGCACAATACCTTTTGTCAACTCAGGGTATTTATCTGTGTTTTCACTACTGCCAGCATGTGCCAGGACATCAGTTCCAGCTTGACTCTTCTCCTCCAGGACCAGTTTTCCTTCATCTAGGGTCAGCTTCCTCTCTTGGATCTCCAAGAGGGTAAGCTGGTCCTCTAGGTCCTTGGTGCCCCTCACTGAAAGGGAACTCTTCTCACACCCATATGTGAAGACATGCCTCGAGAAAACTGCGGGCCACACTCTTGTTAACCACCCTTACCTTCTTTATCAAAAAGACCTCTGCGAGCATCCCCATCCCCACTGTCAGGGATGACCTCCTCTGCAAGTTGGGCTCGAGCGTTTCTGACATCCTCCCAGGCTCTGAGGGCCTTTACCTATGTCTTCTTTCTTGGCAGTGATCCTTAGACTTAACATCCTGTCCGTGCACAGCACACATAGATCATTGACTTTAAGTTTGGGCATGATGACCAAGTCGATTTCCATATTTTCCATCCTTTTGAGAATCAGCTTTTACCAAACTTTTTGTGACTTTTGTACAACTTTCTGACCTTTTACTGTAAGTCGGTAAATTCCAGGAAAAGAGTGCCTTGGGTATTCAGAACTCGGCAACACCCTTTGAAACATTTTCTCAGCATCAATTTGGCAAATTTACGTTGGTTACTAACTTATTCATTGTCTGGTACAGCTAAACAAAACTCCTCGCCCCCATCACTAGGCACCAATGTGAGGATTGTGGTGTATTTACCGTGTAAAGGCTGGTTAGTAAAATTTCTAGCTCAACCCTGTGTTCTTGTGGCTTCGAGCAGCAATGTTTAAACTAAGAAACTAGTTAAAGCATTTAGAAGCACTAATGAAGCAAGAAAGTCACGCAACACGAAAGCAATTTGACACAAATTTATAAACATGGAATATAATTTTATGAATTTTTAGACACCAAGATGAGCAAAATCCACTAGAGGGTTCCAGAGATGTACATTGTTAAACATTTGATTGAAGGGTCTGGAACATTTTGAAAGAGTTGTGCTCGGCTTCCCCATCCTGAGTTGGACAACCAATTCTGACAGGGAGAAGGTCAGGGGGCCAAAAAGGAGTATTTGAACAGTTACCTGGTCACCAAAGCAGTCTCATGTCCAGTTACATACTTTTCATGAAGACACAGCCATAGACTTCAATGGAATGTTCCTGATGAGGGTGCAGGATGCTGAAGATGGTGAAAGATGCTCTGGATGCTGTACAGTCGATGATGGTCTTCCTGGGGTTATTCCTCGGTCCACTGCTAAGATGGGTGACTTAGGTCATATGATAAGAATCCCTCAAAGTTCTCTTTGAACCAGTAGGAATCCAGCTGTGGCTAGGCTACCTTCCGGACACAGCAGGCACAGAGATATCCTTTGGTGAGAGTTAGTGTCTGTCTTTGACAAGCATTCCACACTCTGACAACTCTCCGGAGTTCGGCCGACATATGAAACCTTTCAGTCCAGGTCTTCTTGGCTGCACATCCACCAGTGCCTAATTTATTAAAAAACAAGTGTAAAGGCCCCTGTCAGGAGGCAACAGCAACTTGCACCACCAATTGTCACTGCCAGCATGGCAAGGATGGTACCTTCACAGCTTCTAACCATCTAATTGCTACAACCATGACAATTCAGGCTGTTTGAGCCCCCCAAAGCTATAAGAATGGCTTAGGTGACATGTATTAGTTCTTTTTAATTAATAATCAACTGGTGCAGCTGTCACAAGTCGTGTAAGTATTGGTGCCGAGGTCCAAAAACCACAGGCTCAAATTAAACACTGACATCAGTGGTGATAAGTGATTTCTGGCTTCTGACTGTCCGGGATGGGCTACGTCCACATTTATGGCCCTGTCCACTAGTGTTTTTTTCTTGGTGTCTCTTATTTGCTGGTGAAAGCATTTGATTTCAGCCTTGTAAGCAGTTTATTCTGTATATGGTGGAAGCCAATCAGATCTTATCTCTAGATATGTTGGCTCAGCGGATACTTCACAGCGTGAAATATCTATATATTTTTAACCTTAATTTTGCTAAAACTACTGAATGGAATTACACAAAAAGCATGCTTTCTGGACCGATAGCTTGCTTTCTGCCAAAGTTAGAGCAACCCCATTCAGCCTTTTTCGCTGCAAGTGTGTGTAATTTTCTTATGGAAACATTAATGTGGAAGACGTCTTTTTGGAAGCTGAGGTGGATAAGAACATTTTTGGGAAAGGTTTGTGAAGAGTCATCAAACTGCGCCAAAGTTAAAAGAAGGCCAAAAAATGATTTTCCTACGGAAATGTAATCCTAACTAGAACTACTCATTGGCGACCACCATTACATAATGAGACATTATAAAATGTTGTGTGCAGCATACAGCCTTGGTTGGACATTCGTCCTTCCTTGCTACTGAGATAACTGTGTTGCACTGTACGTAGACTCATGCAACACATCTTGGCTGATCACCTATGTCTACCCAGCAAGCAAGAAAACTCGGGTGAGGTCTGCATTATGTTGCAGTCTCTTGGAGATTGGTTGCCAGCATCCCTCAGCTTTCTCCCTTCAGGAGAGCTCTGTGGCTCCCTGGGACTGCATTTCCCAGGAAACCTGGGATGAGCGGGTAAAGATGAAGATGGGCGCCAGACTAAAAGTCCTATTAAAATTAAGACTGTTATTAGTAGACCAAGCTCATTGTCACTCTTCAGAAGGAACGGGTAGCCCAGTGGACCACAAATTGGAGGAGGCCTCTCTAAACAACCACATCTGTGGCAATAAGTCAAACTCTCAGACAAAAAGGAATTGTCAGCTATACTTTATGTATTTGATGGAAGTGAGTTCAGGAGAACTGATCCATATACTGCAGATCATCCCCTATGAACGGTGGAATATTTATATGGACATGGCCAATGACAGGCAGGTTAGAAGAGCGTAGAGATTTTTGTAAGTCTTATTGACATAATGCGTGGATAATACTTTGTGGATTAGGGGTTAGTGCAGGGTCGTCCTTTGGAAAGCCTTATTTATCAGTGTTGACACCCACAACTGGTATCTGTCCTTGACGGGGAGCGAATGAGGGCATTCTGGGTATCTTACATGTACTCTTGTGTGCCATTGTCAGACACTGATCTTGTCATAGAATTTTGAAAGTTTTAAATTTACTTTATTAGTGCTAAGCCATTTAGAAGAGCTCTGCAGTTGTTCAGTTTTGGATGAATTAATTTCTAGGTGTATGTGCCAATGCTAAGAGCTAACAAAATTAAGAAAATAAATAGGAGAATGTAGTTGTACTTTGAAGAAAAGCAGCAAGTCCAATATGATGCGAAGGCTTTCACATTTTTGGGCATGAAAGGCACTGCATCTAAGCAACAACAAAAAAAGTTAGGTCTCGAGGCAGGGAGAGAAGCTGTGGTTCTGAGGACAACTAGAGTCAGAAACACATTGGGCCAGATTTAGGAGGATCTAGCACCTCCTTGCGCCACATTAGCATCATTTATTTTATGCTAATGCGGCCCAATTAGGTCAAAATCGCTACACCAGATTTACAAAAATATACAAATGCATTGCACCACTTTGTTACCCCTTGCGCCACATTGTGCCTGTGCCAGTCTTAATGGATGCAAGGGGGTGCTCCCCCATTGGGAGAGGCAAAAAAATGGCACAAAGAAATCTAAAAGATTTATTTGCATCATTTTTTGCTGCATTTTTAACGCCTGCATACAGCAGACATTAAAAGGAGGCATACCATTATTTATAATGGGCTTCAATGTGCTTTCAGGACTAGCGTCAACATTTTAGATGCTAATTCTGCAAAACACCAAAAAGCGTCAAAAATATTGCTGCTAGTTCCTTAATCACCACCATGGTGTGCTGCATCTTAAATTCTGCACACACATGGTGGTGTTGTGTGGTGCTTAGGGGCGCAAGAAAAGTGGCGCTGCATTGGATGCAGCACCACTTTTCTTAAATCTGCCCCATTGTTTGTGTTCAGACAGATGTTGTTATCAGTCATCTATGATTGAATGAGACTCAGCAGAAGTGATTAGTCAATAGGAGCCTGGGTGACATTTCCTGTGAGGTCACAAAATAGAGAGGTGTGCCTAACAGGTTACTCAGTGCATCCCAGAAACGGGAAACAAAAAATATGTACCTTACTTTGATAATAACTGGGGCCCAAATTTACTAACACTCTGCAACTGCTTTGCAATGATAAAAGTGCCAATTTCTTTTTCAGTGCAAAATTTGTTTTACACTGGAAATACTCCATACAGTATCAAGTATAAAGTAGTCTGTGCTACATTGCATCAAAGAGTGTTCTCTGGGTGATGCAAGTATGCCCCAATGCAACCACCTATGGTTTTTTACGCAAAGCCTTATCTATTATTATAAAAGGCAAACATGGCTTTGTGCCCAAAGACAGGAGTACAGCACACATACACATTTGAAAAAAGTTTTAAGCTATGCCTAAGAGTAGTATTTTGTACCGGTAGGGTCACCTTTTAGCACAAACGCTATACTAGACAACTCACACATACCTTTGCACTGTTGTGCAAGGGTGTGAGCGTGGCGCAAGGCAGCCCAAAGTGCGCCAACACAAGGAGAGAGTGCTATTTCAATTATGAAGACTGAGCAGACCGTTTGCCATGTGCTATCTGACACAGGTGAAGTGCCTACAGGTTCTGCTGGAGTCAGATCGGAGCTTTATCTTGGGCAGTATTTTTTCACTAAGAAACAGTAATCGGTGTAATAGTGAATAATACAAAACTTTGCAATTTTTTTTTCAATTAGAGGTGTTTGTTCCACAGAAAATCATCAGTCTTTTTGAGTCCATAGAGACATGGTAAAACACAGGAACCTAAACTGCTGTGGCATGAAAAAAGCATTTGTCTAAATTGACATGCAGCTAGTTTTATCTCAAGTGCTATAGAATTCCACGTACATGTGGTATTTGTCAATCAAGCTGCGTGAATAGATAAGAATGGCATTGACTTGTTCTACTGTACACATTTCCAGGAAATCCCAAAGAACATTGTTGATAAAACAAAATAAAACAAAAAAGCAGCAGAAGTATTTGCAGACTCCAGAATGTATGACCTGATACTCGTAGGGACAGTACACCATATGAAATGCGATTTGTCTCCCATCTCCCTTTAACACTCTCATAGGAGGGTATGCCCCCTTCGGCTCGAGTTGGTAAAAACTAATGCAGCCTTCATTTCGTCCAGCAAAGCAAGGATCAAATGGAGTGGGCTCCTGCTCTTGATTGCCATCTTATTTACTGAGTGTCAATTCTTTTCAGATACAAAGAAGAGGCTTGAAGATGCAGGAGGCTTGAAGTATCCGATAAACCTTCTCATCAGGTTCTCCTCAATGTACATTTTACATATTATTTATGCTCTAAGTTCCCTGACCTTAAAAATGAAAGATGCTTTTGGCCTCATTCCTCAACATGGTCACAGAACTCCTTGGTGATTTGCAATATCCTTATTATGTAGAGGGTACTTTATCCGAAATATAATAACAAAAACAATCAACAGTTTTGATTTCTGTAGAAAAACAAAGCCACATTTTCTGAAATCTGTGATGTGATGAAGTTACATCTTTTCTTCCAAGATTTCCAGTCTTATGTTTCCTGCATATTCCACTGTTTGAAGCGCAGAGACCACAGAAGGTGACAGAACAGTTTTGAAGAACATTAAAGAATGTTTGAATTTTTCTGCGAAGGAGGACATGAGCTAAAGATTTAGGAGCATATTTAAGAGCCCCTATTGCCACCGGAGTGTCATTTTTCGTGACGCTCCGGTGGCGCAATGCCCTGTGCCGTATTTACAAGGGGGCATTAAGCCACTTTTTGTGGCTTAACACCACCTTGTAAATAAGGCTCCTTCACACGCAGCACTTTGCGTGGAAGGGGTTGCAATGGGTGTTGCTGTGGGCGTGCCACAGCAGCACCCATTGCATTTTGATGCTGCCTCAAATTTATGAGTTTTCGTAAACCTGAGGCATGCCAAAATCTAATGCCACCCCAGAGGTGGCGTTAGCATGGCTCAACGAGAGGGAATACTTTTATTCTTCCTCGTTTTTTGCTTTTTATATATGTGCTGCATTCTGCAGCACGCATTAAAAGAGCACAATGCCAGAAATGATTGTTTGTGTGAGGAATGTGTCCCTTCCTGCACATAAACAATAATTTCAACATGACACTTTGGACTTCTGTGTGTGATGCATTCTGCAGTGGTGCCAAATCGCCATTAGTGATTGTTTATGTGATAAACAATCAAACCCCTCAATGCAGACATCCTTGCACTATGGTGCAAGGATGCCTGCGTTAGCACTAGGCAGCTCAATTTAGTGCTAGCACAGGAGGAAACGCAGGGGTGCGCCGTATTCTAGTAAATATGGCGCATCCCTGCGTTTCTACAGTGATGCAGGGCGGAGCTGGCAATTTTGGCGCAGCACCACACTGCACCACTTTTTAGTAAATCTCATTTACAACTTTTTGGCACAGGCAGCGCCACAAGGCCTCTTGCTGTGCTGCCCTGCATCAAAATGAAAGGGCAGGAAAGCATCATATTAATGATATGCGCACATTCCTGTCCTTTCTGCGTGCGCACAAATTGATGTCTGGCACCAACACAGGTACCCTTGCACCATGGTGCAATGGTGCCTGCATTGTTGGCACAATAGTTTTTGTCCAGGAAGAGACCAATGGAGGTGTTTCGCTTTTTCTATGTGTGCTGCAGGATGCAGTACACATAGAAAAAGGAAACACCAAGGAGAAATAAAGTTATTTCTCCTCTGTATGCCTCCCCTGGGGAGGCGCACAGTTTTGACCCATTCCCGGGTTTACAGATCCTTGTAAATCTCGGAATGTGTCAAAACCCATGGGTGTTGAGTGGGAAAACCCACTGCAATGCCTCTGGAATACCTCCTTGATGTAGAGTAATGCAAGGCAGTGCTTTGCACTGCCTTGCCTTACCCCATATCTATGAGGCCATGCAAAGCCATGCAGGGTGGCTTTGAGTCACGTGATAGATATGATCGAGAGGCATGCGCCACTAGATCGTCATAAAAAGTGATGCTCCGGCAGCGCAGGACTCTTCGAAATGAGGACCTCAGGCTGGGCTGCTCTCTTAGAAGCAGGGTTTGGCTGATTTTCAGTGGCACAGCCGATGGTATGTGTTGGAAATGGCGCTTTTTGCAGGGTTATCCCAAAACATTTTGCCTTCTTCCTTCTATTTTTTCAGATATGTTTTTGCTGGTTTATTGTCTCTGCGCACTTTACCACTGTGGATCAGTGCTAAAGTACAAGTGCTCCCTATGTAAATTGTAGTGGTGACTGGTTTATCGATGATTGGTATATTTGATTTACTGGTAAGGGCTCGGTAAAGTGCACTATGTGTGCCCAAGGCATGTAAATCAAATACCACTAGTGGGCCTGCAGCACTGTTTGTGCCACCTACATTTTCTGTGTGTGCAGTCTTTCACTGCCAATTCGACCTGGCAAGTCATTCCCAAACCTCTTTTACTACATGTAAGTCACCCCTAAGGTAGGCCCCATGGGCAGGGTGCAGTGCATGTTAAAGGTAGGACATGTACTGATGTGTTTTACATGTCCTGATAGTATAGCCACATTTGTTTTTCACTATTGCAAGGCCTATCACTCTCATAGGTCAACATGGGAACTGCCTTTAAATAAAAGTGCAGCTTCCCATTCCATTGGGAGCAGATGGGGATATGGAGGTTCTGGTCTCTGAACTCACAATTTAAAAGTACACCTTTTGGTAGAGCTAGTTTTTAGATTGTCTGTTTGAAAATGCCACATTTAGAAAGTGGGCATTTTCTTGCTTAAACCATTCTGTGCCTCTGCCTGCTTGTGTTTTCCACGTCTGGGTCAGACTGACAGTTGGGCTGTTGTGAATTCCCTCTAGACAGTGACACAAAGGGAGCTGTGGTGTAGCCTGCATAACCTGATGAGTCTTCTAGGCTAGAGTGGGGTGGGAGGAGCTGACACTTACACCTGAAAGGCCTGTGCCCGTCCTCACACAATGCAGTCTCCGACCCCCTGGAGTGCATCTGGAGCCAGGCCTGGGCAAGGCAGGTTCTTGTGAACAACAGACACTTCCCTTTGAAGTATGCTGACTTCAAAGGCCAGAACTGGTATAAGTAGTAGTCCCAAAACCCCAGACTTTTAAAATGCTTCTGGATCAAGAGGAATCTCTGCCAATGAGAAGAGCTGAAAAACTGGAGGAGAAGTACTGCCCCTTTGCTGTGTGTGCTTTGCTGGGTTGACCTGCAGTTGCTGATTCAGCCTTAAAGAGGACAAAGACTGGCCTTTGCTGGGTATCTTACTTGTAAAGTTTCTCTAAGGGCTTGGAGTAGAGCTTGCCTCCTGTTGGATGTCTCAGGGATATCAAGGATTTCATCTTCATCTACTTACAGCACTGGGAACTGTGTGTTTTGTGCTACAACAGAAGAAAATTCACCACAATGCAGATAACGCCACTGATGACTGCACCGTGACCTAACGCCACACAGAGCGGTGTCTCACTGCGCATCACAACCATGGTCTCACCGATGCCGCCACCTGATGCTGTCACCGAGCCCCTGCTTACACCGTGACCTGTATCCCCGCACTCCGCATTGCCTTGCTCACACCACAGCCTTGGCATCCCCGATGATGCTGCGCCATGCTGACACCAACGCCGCTGACTGCACCGTGGCCTGAGGACAGTGCTTGTGAGGTACACAGAGCACCATCCCATTCTGCACCGCAGCCCTCGTCCACCAATGCCAGCGCCATCAACTCCAGTGTCGTCAACAGATACCCCTGTCTGCACCGTGACTCATGGGTGCTGCACAGAGCCCATCCCGTGCCGCGCCACCGCCTTGGGCCTACTGACGACAGCGCTTCAGCAATGACACTTCCTACACCATGGCCTGGAGATACAGCACGTCACACTGACCCGCTTCACACCGCACCCCTGGTCTCACCGATGTTGCAGGATGCCGTCACCAAACTGCTGCCTACACTGTGACCTGTGGGCACCACCCGTTGCATCATCCCGTTTCGCACCACAGCCCCAAAGCCATCCATGCCAGAGCTGCTGATTTCGACATCAGCCCGGAATATGATCTGCAATGTGTGTGACTTCAAGGCCCTGTCGACCCCCGCATTGGCCTCTGGAATTGGCGCCTGCAACATCGCACTCTGGATATCATCGTGAGAAGCACGATGCCCTACATTTCCAAGGTACTGTTTGCCGGTCTTCCCAACACCGTAGCTGGCCCGCGACGTCGCGGCCGTCCTCAAGTGTTGGATTTGTTGTTCACAATGTCGTGATGGTTCCAGACGGAGCTATCAACTTCAAGAAACTGTATTTTTAAGGTAATTCTTGCTGTATTCATATTTTTATTACTGTATGTTGTATTTTTCTCATTTTGTTTTTGTTTTACACAGATACATATTGGCTATTTTTCTAAAAATGGTGTGTTATGTGCAAATGCTTTACTCATTGCTTCTGAGATAAGCCTGACTGCTTGTGCCAAGGTACCAAGGGGGTGAGCAGGGGTTATCTGAGCGGGGTTATCTCCCTTTACCGGACTAGAGTAAGGGCCCCTACTTGGTCAGGGTGCAAACCAACTACCAGCTAGAGAACACATTTCTAACAGTATGAATTTCCAGTTGTTTGGAATCATATGTGTAAGCATTTATAGTACACATGTATTAATTTGCATGTCCATCCTAGGTGCTGTTTATGCCAAACATTCAACAGTGTCTCTTTCGCTCTCCTTTTTCCTATTCTGTCTACTAATTAACTTATGTATGTAAAACAGCTTACAGGTTTAATTGTAGTATTTTTTGGTTACCACACCACGAACAATGCTTAAAATAATAATGATTAAAATGTCCTCAAAATATTCTGCATAGTTCTCCTCCGCTTCCAATTCTCTGTTACTGTTGTGATTTCATGATCAAGGAGGGAACGGTATAGCAACAATTCCAGCCAATTCTCAAACTTACACATTTTTAACCTAAGAGGAAATGATACACACTGGAGGAAGCATGAGTATTAAACCACTCTTAAAGTTACTCATAAAATAAACATATAGAGGCAATGATAGGCTGGGAGGGCAACAAGGATCAAAATCAAGTACATACATTTTAGTGTTTGGTAGCTTGTGATCACTTCCATGGTGAGTTGTTGCATGCCTTCTGCACTTATAGGCTTGTTTGAGGTACACAAAGACCCTCCGTTGAAATTCACAGGGGAAAAACAATGTGATGCGATGTGAATTCCGCAAAGGGCTCTCAAGCTTGTTGAGCAGTGTTGCAATACAGTAGTGGTGCAAGCGTGTGGGGGAAAGAGGGAAGGGGAAAAAACGTAGGGGCTCATTTACAAAGAAATTACACAGTGTGGCGTCATATTGAAAGTGCAGGGATGTGTTGTATTAAGAGCACTATGAGGCATCCCTGTACTTTCCTCTGCACTGGTGCACAAACTACTGCCTAGCACCAACGCAGGCCCCCTTGCGCCATAATGTAAGGGTGTCTGAGTTCCAGGGATGATTTGATATGTGCAGGAAGGGCCACCCCTGAGATGGCTTAGGAATCTGACGCATTCCCGGCCTTGTGAATCTTGGAATGCGTCAGACTCCATGGGTGTTGCTCAGGAACACCCACAGCAACACCCATGGAATGCCCCTTTCATGCAGAGTTATGCATGGAAGGGGGGCCATATTTACAAGGCCATGAAACGCCACACAAGGTAGATTTGCCTGCCCTCAGAAATATGGGCCAGCACACTGCTCCACCAGAGCATCTAAAAAAAATGTTGCCTGGTGGTGCAGTGTGCCGCTAGGGGCTTGTAAATGATGCTCTTAATGTCACAGGCAAAATCAAATTCATAAGTCATTGTTGCACAGCATGCGGTCATAACAACACCTCTAAATCTGAAGAGGAGGAGTTGTGGTCTAATGGTGGAGCTGCCAAACTCAGCTGGGAAGCCAGGCCCATTTCCCGGACTCTGAACAACATCTTGTGATACTGGGCAAATCTCTTAATCACCCCTGCTTGAAAGGAAAAAAAAATATCTGGTTGTTTTGTAAAGCGATCTAATGTCCTCGGGCCAGGTTCTTGCTATTTAAAAACTGTAACAAAAGATAATCCAAAACTACAAGGAGTTTAACTCTTTAATGTACAGTACAATACTAGAGCTGTGGTGCATGTCATCAATACATAGATCACAGTGAAATTAAGCAGCACTTTGGCCTGTCTGCTTAGTAAGTAATTGGGGACATCAAATCAGCAACCTGGTTACTTCTTTGGTTCTTTAATGCAAAGGTAGATGAAGAGCGCCAATATCACATATAATAAATAACACACACATAGATTCACAAGTGGTATGACACACTGACGTACGTTGTGGCTCAATAGGATTCCCAGTCTTTCCAGCTGGCGTTGAACAGTACTGTGTCATGCACTGGTTGACAACTTTAACATTATCATGGATTAACTACAGGTAGTCTGATCACTGCTGCACAGCATGCACATATATGCAAGCAACGCAAGTGAGATACACTAACTGCAGCGCTCTTTCTTAAATTTTAGTTTAATCCAGGACATCTTTTGACTAGGTCTTTGCAGATAAGACTGAAGTGCTAATGTTCTGCTTTTTCATTAAGCCAACCAATCCTTTAACTACTGCTCTATGGTGACTATCACAATCACTTATCGTGTTTTCAGGCCTGGAAAAACCACCCTGTGACGGGGCGTCCTCAGTGGAAGACGCCCCTAGGTGCCCCGGGGGTAGGTTCTTGGATTCTGCCGGCCCCAGGGGGACTTCCGGTGTCGGCTTAGCCAACCCAGAAGTATTATCCAGGCCTTAAGGAGACGAGGACACGGAAGACTCGGCTGGTCCTTTAAATGGCCCAAAGCAAACAGGAGGTGGCGCGACCGCTCGAAGAGGGATCTCACCGGAGACCAACGCCAGGAACGCCGACGGAGATGACCACAGCCGACTGCCATATTCCGGAAGGGGAACCTGGAGGCAGCAACATTTGTTGAACCCGGCCACACTCTGGAGAGCGTGGCCTAACCAGGTACGGGACGGGAGGGAGGCGGGAGAGGAAAGAACGGGATGCTTTTGGTGGGGAATATTTTTTTTTTTTTGTGTTTTGCTTTAGTACATGTTTTTCCCTTAATTTCTTTGCTAAAACAATAGCCCATATAATGAAGGACCGCAACACGGTCTGAGTGACATTTTATTGTTTGTTTTCTCGATAATAAAAGAAATCTGTAGGCATTAAAGTAAACGTTTAATGAAAGGCATCGAGCACAAAGGGGAAAACAGGGGCTCACACAAGTCTTTATTTTCGAAGCCCCAATTTATTGTTACTTAAGAGAATAAACAAGAAAACAAAAGATAGAACACTCCCAAGTAGAAAGCCTGCAACAGGACAGAGAGAGAAAAGGAAAGAAGGAAGGAAGGCCAACCTCAGCCGGATGAGTGCACAACACCAGCTCCATGAGGGGGGTCCATGCCAATTGATGTATCCTGGGGAGTGCAAAGCCACAGTCTCTCAAGTCTCTCCAGTGGGTGGTTTGCCCACTGCTTTATCCTGGGGAGTGCAAAGCCACAGTCTCTCAAGTCTCTCCAGTGGGTGGTTTGCCCACTGCTTTATCCTGGGGAGTGTAAAGCCACAGTCTCTCAAGTGGACAACAGTCTCCACTGGTTCTGGAGGGGGCTTTGTGCCCAGAGTGCTTCATCCTGCCAAGGACTGAGGTAGTGGATGTGATACTCCACTGGTTCTGGAGGGGGCTTTGAGCCCAGAGTGCTTCATCCTGCCAAGGACTGAGGTAGTGGATGTGATTCTCCACTGGTTCTGGAGGGGGCTTTCTGCCAAGAGTGCTTCATCCTGCCAAGGACTGAGGTAGTGGATGTGATACTCCACTGGTTCTGGAGGCGGCTTTCTGCCCAGAGTGCTTCATCCTGCCAAGGACTGAGGTAGTGGATGTGACACTCCACTGACGGTGGTGCAACATGCAAGCTGCCCAGGCTCCTGGAACTGACCACCAGCCTCGGACGACTGACCACTGGGGATGGCAGCCATGTCTGCGGTGGTGCCACTGGCTCAGGATGTCGCGGGGCTGCTGGCAGTGCTGGCGGCGGTGTCAGTCACGGCGGTGCTTGCGTCGGCCTCTGTGGAATCTGTGCTGGTGGCGGCCTCTGTGGAATTGGTGCTGGCGGCCGTCTTTGTGGCTACGGTGCTGGTGGCGGTCTTTGTGGCGGTGGTGCTGGTGGCGGGCTCAGAGACTGCGGTGCTGGTGGTGGGCTCAGTGACTGAGGTGCTGGTGGCGGCCTCAGTGTCTGCGGTGCTGGCGGCGGTCTCTGTGGCGGCGGCGGTGCAGGTGGTGGTGCTAGTGGCGGTCTTTTCCGCCGTGCAGGTTGGCGTCGACGTGGACCTGCCCTTGATTTTCTGGCCCTTCCCCACCTTGGATGGTGGCGCAGCTGTCTTGCCACTTTCCACTTTTGTTTTGCCTGAGCCCTAGGTGGCAGGTGTTTTTGCCTTCTCCCTCTGGGATGTGGGCAACTTTTTTACTTTTGGAGGTGGCGGAATGTCCTTGCCCTCGCTCCGTGGGACACTGGCAGCCCTGTTGCTTGGCGCACTCCAAGATCCCGCTATTGCTGGCAGCACTGTGCCCGGTGATGTGGTGGCTGAGGTGCTGGGTTGGGACCAGGAAAGGCGGGCACTACGGGACGGACGGGGGGGAGGTGTAGGGAAGAGGTCAACATTTGATAGGAAAAGCTTTTTAGACACACTGGGACGGGTAGATGGAGGGGGTTTGAGAGTGGAGGAAGAGGTAGTGGATGTAGGAGGTGTACGTTTGCTGACTTTGGGTGAAGGTGCATGGGCTGGAGGCTGTTGTGAGGTGGATGGCTGTTGGGTGGGTGTGTGGCTGCGTTTGTGTACTTTGGGAGGAGGGCTCACAGAAACACTGGTAGAGGACACTGGGGATGTGTGAATAGTAGTGGGGGTGGTGACTGCACGTGAGCGGTGCGTGGTGATGGGTGTGCTGGTGATGGAGGTAGTGGCTGAAGATGTAGTGCATGCAGGTGTGAGTGGAAACGAGACAGGGAGGGAGGAGGGAGACGTGGAGGAGGGGGACACAGTGGAGGCAGTGGATGTTGGCATGTGTGCATGGGTATGATGCTTGTGTGAGTGCCTGTGAGATGTGTGGTGCTTATGTTTGCCTGAGCCACCCTTGTGTGTTGATGTGTGTGCATGCTGGTCTGATGGTGTGCTTGGGATAGGCTGAGGTACAGGGGATTGGGTCTGGGTGGAGGAAGTTTGAGGGGGGAGGCTGGACACAGGGACAATGGCTGCCATCAGTGCAGAGGCCGGAGCCTGAAATGCTCGCTGTTGGGCTGCCTGGCCAGAATGAATGCCCTCCAGGTATGCATTTGTTTGTTGCAACTGCCTCTCTACACCCTGGATGGCATTTAGAATGGTAGACTGCCCAACAGTGAGGGATCTCAGGAGGTCAATAGCCTCCTCACTGAGGGCAGCAGGGCTGACTGGGGCAGGGCCTGAGGTGCCTGGGGCGAAGGAGATGCCCAACCTCCTGGGTGAGCGGCCACGGGACACACGCTGAGGTGCTGCTGGGAGGGCGGTGCTGGTAGGTGCTGGTGGTGGCTGTACCTGTTGATGCAGGGGGCACAGAGGGGCCCCCCACTGCAAGGGAGCTCCCATCAGAGGAGGAGTCGCTGTCGCTGATGTCACCTCCTGTCTCCACCGCGGAGCTCCCCTTGTCCTCCGTCCCACTGGTGGCTTCAGTCTCCGTTGTCTCGCCCTCCAGGGCCATGTGGGATGCAGCTCCCTCCTGCTCCAGTGGCACTGCTCCTCTGTCTGATGATGCTAATGCACACAATAACAGGGAGACCACAAAAAGTGTGGGGGGAGACAGAAGAAAGACATGGTCAGTGCATGCAATACCGCTACTGTTGGCGGACACTACAGACACAGCAGCCCTCTGCACTACACCATGCACTTAGAGTTCCCTAATTAATCACAGGGACATGGGGTACAAGGCCTATGCCCGATTGCTGCACACATGGAAGTCACAGGAGCCTGACTAGGTGTAGATGGCTCTTATCACTGGTGGGGTTGGGGTGCCACATAGCCTGCCTCACGAAGGGACCTTGCCTACAAAACTTGCCCTGGCCTAGGAGAACCCACAGCCCACCTCCCCCACCCAGACACCTCGTAATGCGTGCAGAGTCAGATGGATGTGAATGTACTCACACCCTTGTGGCTGCTGTGATGCCCTCAAGCGCCCATCCAACTCCGAATACGCCACCGCCAGGATCCGGAACATCAGGGGGGGCATGGTGCGACGGGCACCCCTCCCATGTTGGGAGGCCATCCCCAGCTGGGCCTCCGCCGTCTTCTTGCTCCAGCGGTGAATGTTCTCCCATCTTTTCCGGCAGTGGGTGCTCTGTCTGTTGTGGACCCCCAGGGTCCGGACGTCCTTGGCGATGGCACGCCAAATATCCTTCTTCTGGTGGGCGCTGACCTAGAGGAATAGTACAGGGGAAAAAGATAATCTTTAACCGTCTGAACCGTCACAGTCATTGACCCACGTTCCCACCCTTGCCCTGACGCACATACACTCACCGTCCGCTCATGAAGGCCTCAGTCCCTCCCCCGTATCTTCCATCCACACCACTCCAAACAGGCATTGCCCATACAGCATGCTCACAGTGTACTCACCTGTTTGTCTGGAGGACCGTAGAGCAGCGTGTACTGGGGGAGGACCCCATCCACTAACTTCTCCAACTCCTCCGAAGTGAAGGCAGGGGCCCTTTCCCCAGACACGAGTCACCGTCGCTTCCAGACTGAGGTCACAGCAGCATTTGCAGTGTAGGTCCTCTCCTGTCGAAAGGTCAGATATCAAGTGAGTGAACAGAGAGAAAATGGCGGTCACGTCCGCGGCGGTGCGTACCGTCACCGCCGGCGTTCATCGTCATTGGCTCCTGGGACCCATAGGGTCCAATGTTAACCAATGCAGGATTGCGCCGCGGTCTTCGACCGCCTACCGCGACGTTGTACAACGCCAGCGCAGTTACCTCACATCCCACATTACAGGTCAGGCAGCCGCCATTTTGGGGGGGCCACATGGCATTAATTTTAAATGCGTCACACCTATCTAGGCCTTGAATACACACAGTGATGGGCACATTGCAGATTGACAAATGTGTGCAATAAATTCTTTTTTAATACCTCAGTGTTGGCTGACTCTGTGCTCGCTGTTCTCGTCCATAGGGCACGTCCGCTGGGGCAGGTGAGGTGATGGCGGCATCCTCCAGTGTACAGACCGCTGGTGGACCTGTCGACAATGGAAGACAGACACATAATTATCACTTACAGACTTGATCGTGCCACAATCAAGGCACTGTGTGCCCAGTTGGAGCCAGACCTGATTTCAGCTATCCGCCATCCCGCAGGAATGCCCCCTCTAGTGCAGGTCCTGTCAATACTCCATTTCCTGGCAAGTGGGTCTTTTCAAACAACAGTGGCCTTTGCATCAGGGATGTCCCAGCCTATGTTTTCCAACGTGTTGTCCAGAGTGTTGTCTGCCCTGCTGAAACACATGCGCAGCTACATCGTTTTCCCTCAGGTGGAGGATTTGCCCACAGTGAAAGGTGACTTTTATGCCCTGGGACATATCCCCAACATCACAGGTGCCATTGATGGGACACATGTGGCATTGGTACCCCCCGCAGGAGTGAACAGGTGCACAGAAACAGGAAGAGCTACTATTCGATGAATGTGCAGGTGGTGTGTTTGTCGACCAGTACATCTCCCATGTGAATGCCAAGTTTCCAGGCTCAGTGCATGACACTTACATTTTGAGGAATAGTAGCATCCCTTATGTGATGGGCAACTCCAGAGGCACAGTGTGTGGCTTATAGGTGAGGACAAGGACCCTATACTGTGTGAATGATTGTCTGGGTCTGGGGTTGTCCCTAAGGGTTAGTGTGTGTCTAACAGTTGTCCCTCAACATTTGCAGGTGACTCTGGTTACCCCAACCTGTCATGGCTACTGACCCCAGTGAGAAATCTCAGGACAAGGGCAGAGGAACGCTACAATGAGGCACATGGGTGAACTAGGAGAGTGATCGGAAGAACCTTCGGCCTCCTGAAGGCCAGATTCCGGTGCCTCCATATGACAGGTGGTTCTCTCTACTACTCACCAAAGAAGGTGTGCCAGATCATCGTGGCATTCTGTATGCTGCACAACCTGGCTTTGCGACGACAGGTGCCTTTTATGCAGGAGGATGGTCCAGAAGGAGGTCTTGTGGCAGCTGTGGAGCCTGTGGACAGTGAAGAAGAGGAGGCAGAAGAAGAGGATATCGACAACAGAAACAACGTTTTCCAGCAATACTTCCAGTGAGACACAGGTAAGAAGACATCACTGCCTCCTAAATCTCATACAATTGTTAGACCTATCATATGTCTCACTTTCACCCAGTGTATGGACCCTGACTTGTCACTTTGCATTTCCATTTCACAGATGTGGGCCCCACTGTGTGACCTCTGCTATATTACCTCATGGACTAGAGCTGTGTGACATAGGTATGTTGACAATACAATGGACATTGCTATTTTCCTTAGTTATAGCAAATACACATTTGTGAAAGCACAGACTCACAAACATAGCAATACTAAATAAGAGGATATGGTGCTAATAGTCAAGCCATAACAAAGTTATGAAAAAAGAGTAAAAAAAGGCTAAATAGGCATATGGTATTGAAAATATTCTGCAGGTTCTCAATGGGAACCACGGGACGCTACTCGGCGTTGTCTTTATGATTTACTTTATTACGAATTATATTTTTCAATACCATATGCCTATTTAGCCTTTTTTTACTCTTTTTTCATAACTTTGTTATGCTTGACTATTAGCACCATATCCTCTTATTTAGTATTGCTAACTTTGCGAGTTTTATTCTCCCTTCAATAAATTAAAAAAGAATAAGTGGGTTGCTGGCTCCGCACCTATTTTGATCACTCCTTAGAACAGATATTTCTTCATGCTTGTTTGGACGTTTATTACCTTAGCGTAGGCCACTTTTTTTTTCCAAAAAGTAATGATAATTTGTATCTCCTAGTTCCTTGTGGGCTTATCATGGCCTTCCACTTTAGATCATGTTTCTCTTATAGTGATGCCCTGAGACTCTTCTCGTGAAACGACGTTACAGTGATTTGCTGTTCCATCTCTACTTGTGAACGCCACTTTCTCTTCGTTGGACTTTGACATTTCAACTCTTATGCATATGGTTTCATCCACATGCAGTATAATTTGGTATGTTTGCTTCTTCTTGTTAGCTTTATCATCCTTTTTTGCTTTCACTTTTCACGCATGTATAAATATGTTAATTACTGGTAACGCTGCACTCTACTAATATAAATGGTTATACGTGCACTGAACTATGGTGTCTATTTTTTGGGCAACTTCTCTACATGTAGGTCCACAGTTTCACTTGACACACATGGGCACTTATGTACGTGATAGAGACACTCTCCTCTGCATGAAGGGTCCTCCGATTTACTTAGTGGATCTCTGGTCTTGCCTTTTTTCTTTCCTATTTTCCACCACCTCTCGTCATTTCGTCTTTTCTTCCATACTTTTACCATACCATATATACTTTTTCTTAATATTTCTTGTACTTTTTATGTCAATGTTATGTATTGTATCCACATTATTACATTTGGCTTTTAATCTTTAACTTTACAGCCTTGAAAAAGTCCTTTGGACGAAACACGTGTTAGCTGTTTTGTGTATTTTTCATTCTCACCAGTAATAAACATTACTCGTTTGGAAGAAGAAGAAGAAGAATTTCTTTATGGACTTTGCCATTTATTGTTTTGACTACCTTTTGTTGTGCTCTGGTATTTTTTTCAATGGATGTTGTGTGAATGATGGTGTTGTGTGCCTGTGCATGCTAGTTTGTTGATGGTGGTGTCTCTCTCTGTGCTTCATTCTCAGTTTTTGTCGTGGGGGTTTGTGGGTGATGTGGGTGTGTGTTTTATATTGTATTGGGTGTGTGGGAGTGGTGTGTGTATGTGTATCAGGTGTATGTATTTCGAATTGTCCAATGTGGTTGTGTTTTGTAAATGTGTGTGTATTTTGAGCGCGGCGGTGTGTGCCACCAATGGAATACCGCGGTTGAAGGACCTCCACGTGGATTCGTGGGTCGTGATAGTGTGGGCGTATTCCTGTTGCCGTGACGGTGTCGGTTTTGTTATCGCCAGTTTAGCACTGACCTTTGGTGTGGCGGACTTGTGTGGGTGTCTGGATTTTGGCAGATTCTGGCCAGTGGGTCGTAATAGCTGTAGGGGATTTCCACCGCCACAGCGGTGTGTTGGCAGTCTTCTGCACGGCGGTAAGTGGGATTTAACGCCAATGTTGTAATGAGGGCCAATATTTTTATCTTTAAAATGACACCAAAATGATTAAAATCGGATAACGGGAACCGGAGATATAAATTTTTTAAGAATTTATGTTTTCTAGCACATAGAAGCAACTAGCGCTCAAAGAGGTAAAAAAGGTCACGCTAGAAAGGGACAAATTCCAGAGTTCAGGCCACCCACAAGGTAACACTGTCACACTTACTTTCAGAAGTGTTTCTTGATTCAGGAAAGTGTTCCAAGCACCAGCCAAGGTTCCAGAGGCTCTGGTATGCCTCTTGAGGTCTGGGACTACAACTCCCACAATGCACCTTTTCAACCAATGGAGTTGCTCCAAACGTCTCCAAACTTATGTATCCTTTTCCAGAGGTGCTTTTTGGGTCCTTGAGGTGTTCACAACTTGATCCAAGGTTCCAGAAGCTCTGAGTTGCTCCTTGGAAGTTGGGACTACAATTCCCAGAATGCACCTGGTCACAGTCCTCAAATGGCCACTGGACACTGGTCAGCTAGGCTCTGCTTGCAGGACGTGATGCAGGGGACTCTGGGCAGCTACTTTGTACCTGTAGCAAACAGGGAGTCTCTTCTTGAAGCAATAGAAGACAGGCAAAGTCCTTTTATTGGTAAAGCCCAAGTGTGCAGCTGGTGCAGTCCTACAGAGTGCAGTGTCCAGGTGCAGGTCAGGGGTCCAGCAGGGCAGTCCTTCTTCTTCTTTGTCTTATTCCTTGTAGGGATCTGAGGTGTGGGTGCAGCTCTGCCATATTTATCCTTGCTCCTATGTGAAAAACAGGAGGTCCTGGATATCCAATTACAGGCAGGCCCCTTTCACCCTTTGATCACCACTTCCTGGGAAGTGCGGCAAAAATCAATCCCAGGGGGCAACATTCCTCAAAAATCCACCATGGATGAAAGGGATTTTTGGAGATTAGAGCTGGCTGACCCCACCGACTGGAGTGGCTAAAAATCCTAAACACACCCCTCTCCTGCCCTCTCCCAATCTAATCAAGAGGCACCTAATTGTCTGGGGTTGCAGTATGTGAGGGAGGAGCTGGGCTGCTCCAAATGTCCTTCCCTGCCTCTGAAGACCAGTTTGGCCACCCTCCCCTCTTCCTGCTTCCCCATCTGCCGACGCAGATCTCCTCCCCCAGGCACATCCTTTGTGTTCAGCCCAGGCCACTTCACCCCTCATCAAGACAGCCTGGCCAGGCTCCCAGAGGCTGTCCAGTCAGAGAAGGGCACTACAGAGCTGAAGTTGGCAACTTTCAGGTAGATTTTTAAAACTCCTTACATGAACTAGTTATAATAAATCCAACAATTGTAAGTTGTGGGATTTATTAGAACAATCCATTTGATACCAAACTCAAGGTATCTGACACTTAACTGGACTTTATTAATTAAAATAAAGTCTCCTGATTTTTGCCTATTCAAGCCATTCACTACAGTGAGGAAAAAACACATAGGGCTATTTTACCTTACCAGGGCTTATAAAACTATTTTTATAAGGTCCCTGCTTATAGTTACATGGCACGCAACCCTAGGGACACACAGGGCACACCTTAGGGGTGACTTATATGTAAAAATAAGGTAGTTTAAGACTTTGGAAGTTCGTGCATAAGACGTTTGTGAAAATAATTGTGAGTAATGGTTTAGTTGATACATGGAGACTTGGTCATCACACTGAATAAGAATGATATTCTTCGACAGATCAACTCTTTGTGAATATGCCAGGTGAGATGCTGGAAGGAGTAGACATAGGGCCAAGAGGTGAATCAGGGTATTCATCTCTATATATTGAAATTGATACACTAATTGAACATTCAAGATCTTTGAAATTAAGATTTAATGCACTGTTCAAAAAAAGATCAGAGGTTCTCTGTTGAAACCAATATATTTATTGGGAAAGTTTTCTTCATGAATAAGATAAAAATGAATCAACCTCGAAGGTATGTTCACATGGCTTTTGTGAAAGGAGAGGCAATCAGCCATTTCGATCTCTGAAAAATTTCTCTCAGACACAATCCCAAAAATTTGTCAAAATAATCCCAGTTTTGATACATGGTTATCTTAGTAACAACTCCTGGATGTCCTTGCACAAGAATATTCAATTGAAGTTTGGCTTCAGTGAAAAAAGGTACCAGTTAAACTATGTGTTATGAAAGTTACCTCATATAAATCCAATAAAGTTTGGTGAAAAGTAAATTATGCTGCAAAGAATAAATATAACATGTATGTTTTTTACTCTGTCATTTCATCCTCATTTTGTATTTTCTATGTGAACTAGACATTGGTTCTCTCTTTGCTGTGATTTGTGCCGAGCCACTGTCTGTTTGTGGAGCTTGGGTTGCGCCTTGTTTGTTAACATGTAATCAAAAGACTATAATGAAGGACAGACATTTTAAGAATCTTTCTTAAACTCTGGAAGTCCCAATATATAGAGACTGCTTCACATAATGTAACATGGTTCACCCAGGAATGAATTAAGTGTTGTCTGAAGTTGAATTTCATAATAAAAGGCCGCATAAATCAGAAGTAGAGCTGATGGCACTGTTGATTGCAAAGCCTGGTCACAAACTGGGATAGCGTAGTGGTTGGGTTTATGGACCATATTATGACGAAGGAATGTTGGACGCCTTTACCTATACCAAAGACAGAGACTGATGACTGTACAAAAGAATTCATTAGGATGCTTTAGTTAGGCATTTCTACCAAAGGTGGTTGAGCTATTCTGAGATTTAATAATCTAAATGTCCAGCGACAAACAACAATAAGGTGCAGCTGCACCAGCTTTTCCACCATTTAAGACACTGGTCTGCATAAACCTATGGCATACACTCATTTTAAGTCAGCACTGTTTGTGTTCACTTTAATGCAATATGGCCCACAATATCTTCTGTCCATGGTTATTGCGCCATCTGTGCTCTCTGGGACTTGTAAAATACTGCTTCATGCCGACCAGTATTCACACATTACCCTCAGCCTGCAGGAAAGGCTGAGAAATAATGGTGTGCTTCCAACAGGCAGGGGACACTTAGAAAGTAAAGCCAGCTCAGCCCTTCACAACAGGTTTAAAATGACTATGGAAGAACAAACGTATATTACAATGAGTCTCCTGGCTACCTCTTGGGACATAGTAACCAGTAACGGAGCCGGGGTGCCACTAATTGGGCTGAGAGTAAAATGCCCAGCGAATTAAAGACGCAGACTCTACTGTAATATGTAAACAGATTGATAGAAAGTAAGAATCTCAACGGAATGGGGAAGGCAAGTGGAGGAAAAATGAATATAATTAGTAGCCTCACTCATAAATGAGAAGTAAACCTGTGGCCTTCTTGTGGAATTGACATCCTTGAAAGGTATTCTGATTCCATCCATTGTAAGCAGCCACAGGTCTTTCTAGTACTGAGAAATGAAGGACCAAGGGCCAGATGTACGTAGCTTTGTATTTGTGATTTCCTAATTGTGAATATTTGCGATTCACAATTAGGAAATTGCAAACAGCAATGTACTAATGTGTCACAGGGATAATTAGCGATTCCAAGTGGGTCACAAATGGCGCTACCTCATCAATATTCATGAGGTAGGATGCAACTTGCGACCATTGGGAATTGCCACAATCACAGGGATGGTGGCCTGCTGGGGTCAGCAGACCACCATGTCCATGAGTGTTTTTTAAATAAAGCATTTTTTTTTTATGCAGCTCGTTTTTCTTAAAGGAAAATGCATGTGTTTCAAAAAGTAAAATGAAAGTTTTCTTTTCATTTTTTAAGAGACCCTGAGACCTCTGCCTGCTCTGAAAAAATGTTTGCACCCACATTCACAAAGGGGAATGGGTCCCTTGGGGACCCCTTCCCAATAGCAAATGGTTACCACCAACTTAAAGTTGGTGGTAAACTGCAAATGTTTTGCGATGGCATTTCCTTAGCAAACCTTTCTCACATCCCACTGCAAGTCGCTATTAGGAAGGGACACCCTCAACACACCTCTTCCTAATACCGAATCGCAGACCCATTTTGCAATTCGGTAATAGGTTACTGAGTTGCAAAATAGGTTTTGTACATAGGAAAAGGCTTTTTTGCAGTCGCAAACTGCCTGATTCTGTGAATCCCGCAGTTTGCGAGCACAACAAAGCTTTCTGCATCTGACCATAAATGTCCATGTCTCTGTGGGCAGAAACAGTTACCATATTCTGTGGGTGTGGTAACAATAATGAGGAGGCAATCAGTATGTATTTCAACCTTAGTGCACAGACAGCTGCTTATTTGTTTGAGGATTGATGTACAAATAAAAAATCTTGTAGCAAACCAACCTATGAACATATATGGCATTAAATATCACCATCCAGTATGCTTAATGTCTTGAAATAGGGTACTTTGTTAGGGCAGTTACTTTCACCAAACATAGTTGTATGTCAGAAACGTGAAAGGGTAGGTGAACCTTTTGCAGTGGCTGTTCAACCCTCCAAGGTATAATACAAATATCCCTCAGACAAAAAAGACACACGCATAACTGACAGATGAACCCTTTTCCTTTAAGCCTCTTTTACCTCATCTAGTTTTTTCAACTAACATATCTTTCTTCCTTTGCACAGTGCTGTTGGTTAGGAATTCAGGAAAGACAACACAGAAATATTTGGCAGCTGTCATATGCAGTGGTGGGTAGACAGAAACACATACGCTGACTTGCTAGCTAAACTTTGGTTGACACTTGTGCTGTAGATTCCAGGACTCTTCTGCCATGGCCTACTGCACTGACAAAGGTTTCAAGTTCCTGGTCAGCCAGAGAGGTCCTGGTTGGTAAGGGGCAACCTTAGCATGGACTATTGCTTAATCACTAACTTGATTCTCGTCTACCATATCTATTCATCCCACTGATCATTTGCACAAATTAACATACCCTTCAGCCCCATTATCAATCACATCTAATTTCCTCCTATTTCACCACAACTGAGGCGAAGCATGGAAGGGTTTCCTCTGAGAACAGAAGAGTGGGCCACCAAACTCGGAACCACTAACTTAACTGCTAACCTTGAGTTCTACAGTAGCGTGCTGTTCACATGTCAATGACCTATCTGGGGTTGTAAGCATGATATGAATGCAATTAAAATATACAACTGAGCTTTAATTTATGGGGCACCCACAATGTCATTATTAAGTATAAAAGGTTGTCATTATAAAGATGACCAGCATGTGTTGTCCTTTGATTAGTACACCATCGGGTGCCATTACAGAAAGGCCCTACGTAGTCCGACATTCCTCTTCTCTCTTCCAGAGCTACTGGGAAGAAGGAAGGCCGACAAAGAGAGATCAATTACACAAAATAGAGAGGCAAAGAGTCACGTGGAACCCCATGAGGAGAGCCTTCTAGCACCACCAGGGACTGATGTGTGAAGAATTTTTTTTAATTAATCTTAGTGAGAGGAATCTCACAGATTCTCAAATTATGGTTCTAAACAAAGGATTAGGGTTTGTCCTAAAATAGATATCTTCAAACTAATGGAATAACTGGCAAGCTTCTTTAGAGCCATAGGTTTGAAGATATTTTTTAAGGCTCAGACGAACACCACTGAAGAGGTTGATGAGAATACAGGGTTAAGAGTGAGGTCTACCTTCAATTCTCTGTCACATATGATGCCGGCAGGTGTCCAGGCATTTGAAGAAGCTGTAGGAAAAATTGTGGATAAACTAGCAGCAACACAACACCACCAATATCAGAACGTATCAAGAAAAGAGAGACAAGCCATAAGGGAACTAGCATCGCCATCAAACAGGCCGACACTCTTAACAAGTGATCTATACAGACAGAAGTGTCTGAAACTATTAAACCAAGAAAGGAACTACAAGAGACTAGCAAGGGATCCCACCCCAAATGTGTTGGAGGAGATAAAGTTCCTGGTGAACAAGGGCTTAGGGAATGGATGGATTACTGACAAAGAAGCTTAGTCCCTGACGAACTCCAAGCCTAAGAGCCCTTATTTTTATATTCTCATAGAAGTTCACAAAGGGGTTACCCTGCCACCTAGCCACCCTATAGTTTCAGGGATAGGCTTGGCCCTGGAACCCATTACGAAATTCTGTGTCAGGTTCCTGAGACCGCTAGTCCAAAGCACCCCCACATACCTCAACGATACCAAGGAAGTACTAAATCTCCTGGGTGGTATGAGCTTTGACCCAGGGAGTGAATTTCTAATAGGTTAGATGTGGAGGCATTATACACAAGCATCCCGCAAGAAGACACTCCAAAAGTAGTAGATGCTATCCTACAAGAGATACCTTAGGATTACATTACACCAAAAGACTTCATCTTAGACTGTGCACACTTGGCACTTGCAGGTAACTACTTTGAGTTTGAAAGGGAATTTTGTTTCCAAATACTTGGGACATCTATGGGTAGTACGTTTGTGCCTAGTCTAGCATGCCTGTATGTATACCATCTAGAGAGGTGCTGTATCTTAAAACAGGAGAATACTTTTTATAGTGGGATCAAAATATGGAAAAGATATATTGATGATGTGTTCGTGATATGGCAAGATATGGCACTATAGGGCGACAAATTTGTACGATGGCTCAACAGTGTAGACCCCTTCCTGAGATTCAAATGCACTGTGATTAACAAGGAATTACATTTCCTAGATCTTAAGATCCAGGCCACAAAGGGTACACTACACACAGAAGTGTACTATAAACCAACAGATAGGAACAACTTTTTAAGAAACAGTAGCTTCCATCCCAGAAGCCTGCAGGAGAAACTACCAGTGGGACGGTTCCCACATTTCTGTATGAATTGCACAGAAATAAAAGATTATAAGAAATAAGCCAAGCTCCTAGAAACTAAACTGAGAGATAGGGGTTACCCCCACAAGATTGTGAAAAAGCAGAAAAAATAACACATAACAGCAACAGAGAATCACTACTGGAAACACGCATCAAGGAACCCAAGAAAAATTTGATATGTGTCACTACATATAGCCCCTGTCTAATATGATGAAGAAAATAATCAGTAAGCATTGGAGGTTCCTGAAGTCAAGGAGTCTGGATTTGGAGAAGCCTATGTTCTCCCCTACTAGCCTGCGTTACAGCCTGGTGCACACAAAACATTACCAACCAATGGAATGACAAGTCAAGAGACCCTTTGGGGTCTCCCACGGGTAACCATCCATTTTCCTTGCAACAAATGTAATGTCTGTCACTTGACGAAAAGGAAGAAAAAATTGGACTTGGGTCTTGAAAGATCATGGAATGTAGCTTTACTAGCTGCAATAGCACAAATGTGGTATTTGTAATCATCTGCACATGTGGACAGCAGTATGTAGGAATGACAACTAGACCAGTTAGGAAATGCATCAACGAGCACAGGAGGATGCTCAGATACAAAAAACCTACATCTAGGCTAATGAATCATTTCAAGAGACGGGCCACAAAACAGATGGTTTTGTTTGGTATGTTACTGAACAAAAAGAGCAAGGTGGGAGAGACCTGTCACGGACCATGTTTAGGATGGAACAAAGATGGGTGTATAGACTACAAAGTGACAAGGAAGGACTAAATGATGATATACCTTGGTCACAGTTGAATGCCAGATAAACACTCTACTACTCACATTTCACTATTGGCAGTATCTTTACACTGGATTTCATTCAGGCGTGCTCCCCGTTCTTCAAGAGAGGTATAACAAGGGTGTAATAATGGCAACAGTGAAATGCCTGAACTCCAACAAGGATGACGAGGGTGTCTGATCACATCAATAGGCACTATAGCCAAGGCACAGTAGATGTACAGGACATCATATCACGTAATTACGACTACCATAACATGGGTGACGGATCAAATACAACCCCATATGGAATTAGGGATTACGTCCCAGAGATGGGAGAGTCAATTAACTTTTGGTTCCATGAAATAATATGATATGTTGCTCTTATAACTCACCAATACTAGGTATTGCTGACAACAAGAGTTATGTGCTTGGGGATTATGTAGTTAGAGACATGATAGGCACACTACACTATGGCACAAACCAAACAATCATATTATCTGCAGCCAATAGACAATGTATCTTTTCTCTTTTTCAAGTCCATATATGTATTCATGGTGCAAAACCATACATGGAATACAACAATAAGGGACATAGCCCGTCTTCCTATGTGGACGAAGCAAATAGGAGCTGGACACATTTCTTTTAGAAAATAACCTTCAATCTATAATATTGACAGCAGGTGAAAATGGACAAACAACCACAACAACTTGTGCTTATGAGCTGATCATGGTGTGTGAAGCAACCTGTGTTGTTATACTATCAGAGGTTACGAGCAGATAATAGTAATTCTAAGTTGCCCAATTTGAGTACAATTACCACATAAAAATGAAGCACTGTGAGCTATTAGCAACATCTTTTAGACTTCGGATGCCGACTGCCCCACAGAACTACATCCCTCATGATTCAGGGTATGTCCACGCCACCTGCAAGCGCACACATAACATTTCAATGACTTGACCCCGACCTAGGTGGAGTCAGGTATGGACTTGCACGTTGTAGGGAGCATTTAATAAACGCCCCTGTCAGTGCAAGCATGGCAGGCACGGCGGCACTGAAGGGAAAGTCGTAAGTGTAATCTCGAAGTCAGTACCTTGGAGAAGTAAGGAACAGGTTGAGGGGCTGGGGCCATTATGAATGTGACTTACACGTGAGATGCATCAGGAGTGAGCAGTAATGTTAAACTTTATGGCCATCATTTTTTGGATCACATGCATGGCTTATAAAAATTAGGGGCACATTTATATTCTGTCTGCACCAAATTTGCATCATTTTTTTAACGCAAAGTCGTCGCAAACCTAAATCTATATTTATATTTTGATGTTAGACACGTCTAATGTCAAAATATAGGAGTTTGCACCATTTTTGGGATGTGTGCACCTACCTTGCGTCAAAGAGATGCAAGGTAGGTGTTCCTATCTAAAAAATGGTGCTATCTCCATAGCCCCATATTTATCCCTCGTGCTAAAATGGCGCATGGGTGGGAGGAGGGGCTAAATAATGGTGCAAAGCTTCCCTTGCACCATTATTTAACGCCTGGGTCAGACCAGGCGTTATGGGACCTGTGAACCCATTTTGGTTAAATATCATGGAATTGGTCCACAGGTGCCCTCCCCAAGCCCCAGGAACCCCCCCACCCCCACCAGAAGGACACCGAAGGATGGGGGACCCCGTCTCAGGTAAGTCAGGGTAAGTATTTTTTAACTATTTCTTTCGCCACCGGGGGCCCTAACTTGGGCCCCCCTGCATGGCACAGGGGACACTTGTCCCATGTGCTGGACATTGAGGTGGTGGGCATGACTCCTGTCTTTCCTAAGACAGGAGTCATGTTTTTGGTGGTTGTGCGCCAGGAAATGGTGCTAGTCTGGTTAGAGGCATTTTTTTTGCCTCTAACCAGGCTAGCGTCATTTTCTGATGCACAACCACCTCCTTTCCTTCTTCTTCTAAGATGCTAGTCCAAGTTTACCACCGGCTTGCGACATTCAATAAATACGGCGCCCCGCTGGCATTGTTAAATGACGCAAGCTGGCCCTAAACGTTTTGCCACAAAACTAAATTTAGCGCAGTTTTGCGCAAAAAGCATAAATATGGGCCTAAGTGTGTCCGCGGGGGGCCTTCAGCACATATTTGGATGCAATGAATAGGAGGGTATGTGTCTTACTTCTCCCTGAAAAAACAGACATAACAGCAAGGCTGCTCCCCTGGGGGCCCTAAAGATGACAATAAGAGTGCAAGATTACTCAACACCTGTGTGGTATCTGAACACAGGGTCACCTGCAATGATCTCACACTGCCCATGAGGGCCCGTGTGTATGCATGTATGTACATGACAACTAAGACTACAATACACAGTGGCAAAGAGGCTAGCCATATTGGGAGTGATATTGCATTAAACATTGGCACTGCAGTAGCTGACTAACAGAACGGCCCATTGGGGGCTTACACTGTATAACAGAGAATGTGGCCTGTGACTTTGTAAATAGCTATGAATGGGCAAATACAAGATTTGAAAATCTGCATGGGCATGCAATAAACGGTATGTGGATACATGCCAGAGATTACCCTTGCAGATTACATAGGGGAAGTGCTGGGGAGATACTTGTGGCACCTGATAATGGGATTAGAAAGTGTGCCTCTGTTATGACAATACATGTGTGGTCCTCATAATTCCCAGTGTGACTACAGGTGAGGCTCCACACTTTAGTAACAGATGATGCCTGTCCCTGACTGTTGCAGGGTAAGTGTGGGACCCACAATGATTTGGTGTCCCAGAGTGCAGTGCGTTCACAGCAATAGTACAAGCATGAATACAGTCATGTTTTATGCATGTTATTCTCATAGAGTGCTCTTTGTTTTTCACTGTGTGATCTTTATCATGATGAATACAGTGTGATTCACGAGGGAGTGCGTTAAGTGAAAGGGTGGTCTTATCAATAAATTCAAACCACTTCTACTTTGTGTCTTTTTCTAGGTGACGTGGAGAGGACAAAGTGAGAGACAGTCTTACCTGTTGCATGTACGTTTGACATGTAGACTAACAGTAGGGACCTCAATGAAAATTTAGCCCTGACAAGGGCCCAGAATCCTTGACCTGGAAGAGGTTAGTACTCCAGGTAGGGGTTTCCTAGTAGGGACCGAAACATGTTGGCAAAAGGAATAGTGTAGGTATAGGGGTCTCCTTGACGACCCAGATACAGTCACCA
The DNA here is from genome assembly GCF_031143425.1 of Pleurodeles waltl. Taxonomy (NCBI): domain Eukaryota; kingdom Metazoa; phylum Chordata; class Amphibia; order Caudata; family Salamandridae; genus Pleurodeles; species Pleurodeles waltl. The sequence goes on along the minus strand of NC_090437.1, from coordinate 412,675,349 downwards.
GAAGCTGCTCTGCCTTTTTCAGGCAGCTAGTATTTTAACCCTGCCCTGTGTAATCTACAATACAGGAGACATCCCGGATGAACACAGAGGTAGCTTTAATAAAGACTGGTTCCCTACACTACCAGGATATACTTTAATTTGAACTCCCTTACCTAGGAAAAGTGGCTCTTTTCCTGGGGTTAGGTCGAGGCCGTCAGGTTAGTACTATCTTAACCGGGCGGGACAGACAGGCCGATGATGAAGCATGCCACAATTACGTGGGTGAGGGCTATCTGTCCATAACAATTAGAACTGGGGCTGGTGAGGGGGTTGATGGTGGACCAGACCCTGTAGGGTGACCCACCCCTCCTTAGGTGTTTTTAGACTAAGGGGGGTCACAGACACATAAACACATGCATTTATTATATTTTCTATAGTATTTAAACCTGTCACCATGAGGTCATTATTGAATGTACAATGAGAGCATTGTTAAATCGAGACGGGATGGACAGAGAAATATTACAGGATCACAAGCTGATTTTTGAGAGCCCCTAAGAAATAGAGTTTTACCCCACAACTTGTAATTCTGATGAGACCCTCAGTGAATGGTAGCTGAGCATCAGTGACAAGCAGCATTTGGTGTGACACACTGGGCGGCATCAATATGGTGCCTTGTGTATCATGGGCCGGGTTGAGGCTCGCACTTCCCGGGTGATGTTCGTTGATGAAACTGCAGTTAAGTATATCCTACACACTGCCCAATCTCATTTTAACTTCCATTTTGTGTACCAAGGAACAGCATCTTCTCCCTGTCACTTTACAATGCCCTTTGCTGCTTAAACAGCTGTGCACAAACCCACTGTTCTCTCAAAACCACTTGGAGTCTGCTCAGTCATTGAGAGTCTGCCCAAGCATTTATGTCAAATGTTTCGTATACTTTTCAAACTTTGTCTTTTGCTAGAAAATCTACGAAATCAACCAAAGCCACATAAGTATGTTTCCATTATTTGATGCAATTAGTCCACCTGTACATTGACTCATTGTATTTATCACTTAGATCCTTGGTGTAAATGGGAGTTTGTGAAAAAGACCAGTGTGGTGGGACGGAACGCCTTCACCACACGAGGAACTTTGGAAAATGTGTGATGCGGTACTGCCATGTATTGCGCATGTACGCCCTGGGGAAATTCATATTCCTCCCAGCATTAGCAAAAACCCATGGCCTACCATTTGGACAAAAGATTTTGAGATTGTTGTATCAGAAGGAGGCAAAGCGGGAAGTCTGGCACTAAACATCTCTTGTACATTTCCAAGAAGCACTTTGGGCCAGATGTACAACAAAATCTGTTGGTGACAACAGTGATGTACTATTGTGTCTCAGAAACATTTAGCGATTCCCAGTGGGTTACAAATTGACTTACCTCATCAATATTCATGAGGTGGGTCGCAATTTTGGAATGGCCAAAAATCACAGGGATGGTGGTCTGCTGGGTTAAGCTGGTTTTATTTTTTAAATGCAGCCCATTTTCCTTAAAGGAAAACAAGATGCGTTTGAAAACAAAAACTGAAAAGATTTCTTTAAAAATTTTTAAGAGTAGGCAGTGGTCCGTGAGACCACTGCTCTTAGAAAACATTTGCACCCACATTCACAAATGGGAAAGGGGACCCCATTTGCGAATGAGTTACCACCAACCTGAAGTTCATGGTAAACTGCAAATGATTTGCAACCACATTTCAGTTGCAAAACATTCTTACATCCCCCTGCGAATCGCTATTGGGAAGGGATAGCCTTAATATTCCCCTTCCTAAAACAGAAACGCAATTCCTATTTTGACATTTGGTAATAGGTTACTGAATTGCAAAATAGGATGTGTACATTCCAAAAAGGTTTTTAGCGGTCACAAATGGCATGATTCTGCCGAATCGGGAGAGGATGTAGCGCAGCGGTCAGAGTGACCGCCTTGGGAGCTGGGGGTTTGGGTTTGAGCCTTGGCGTCAGTGCAACGTCCTGTGATTCTGGGTAAATCACTTAATCTCCCTGTGCCCATGGACAGCGCCTGGAGACCCTTATGGGTGATAAGCTGTGGTAAATATATCTACATTTAAGAATCGGGCTATTTCTGACCTCTAAAAACCTTTGTACATCTGGACGCAGTTCCCCCAGTGGCAGCCTGTTCTACACTACATACTTTAATTAGAGTCTGCAGAATTGTAAAAAAGAATCTATTTTGCATAACGCTTTCCAAAAAGTATTTTGATGTCCAGTATAATATTTTACTGAATGGACCCTGTTCTGTCAAACACAGCCTGATGGTGAATGCCCAGGCATTAGGCACAAAATCCCTGCTGAATAGCTCAGTGGGGGTCAGTTTAGGGCTACAGAAGCACCTTTGCTGTCAGAGGCAGGTTCAGCTCTGACAGCCTAGTGCTCACCAGCAGTAGCAGCTAATGAGCCTACCATTCATGAGTACCGGTACTCTCCTTGGCAGCAGAGAAGTGCCGGTACTCGGAGTGAGAAAAATAAGAAGTGCTGGTACTCAGTACCTGTGAGTACCGGCCCATTTAAAGCACTGATTATCAGTGACTAAAGCGATCTTTGACCTCATTTACAAATGCATCCTTCCTGACAAAGCCGTGGCCAAGGATGACCTTTCCATCAAGCGTGCCGCAAATTCCACGTACCATATTTTTTACTTTGGGGACTACAGGATCAAGGATCAAATTTTGTCCCAGGCTATAAGAATAAAAAACTTTAACTCTGGTGATAATTTCGGTTTTTGTGTCTTTTCTGACATATCTATTGCTTCCGCACGATGGTGTCAAGAATTTGTCGGACTCATTGATGATTTATAGAAGCTTGGAGCCCCTATGGGCATTGTGCAATTCGCCAAACTTAAAGTCTTTCATAAGGGACAGGCTCATGTTTTTCAGGGCCTGCAGCAGGCAAAGGATTTTTTGCAATCATTAAGAAAGTAATGGCTGTGTGTGAGCAGATGATATTTGTGTTTTTGATATGTAACTGCTGCCTTCCCATGGCTTAAGCTATTCTTGGGTTGGGGGAAGGGCATAGGGGAGGATAGGGTATCACAGGGTGGTGGAGTCGGGGTCAGGACGGGTTGGGCCCTTTTGGTGAGGGGAGGAGTCATCCCCCTTCTGGTGGGGTGGGTTCTTTCACTAGGGTGGGGGAAAAGAGCAGGTGAAAAAAAGCAGTATGGAGAATTGGCCAGTTTAGGGCAGTAATTTTGTCTGGAGATGATACAGAAGAGTAGAACAGGATCTGGGAGTAAGCTAAAGGTTATCTCATGTAATATAAATGGGACTAATAATCCGGTAAAGTTTTCTGCTATACTTAGATGGCTACGAGCATCGCAATCTCAGATTTTTCTTTTGCAGGAGACACATGTAAAGTGTCAAGGAAACCAGCCAAAACTTCCCAAATGTATCGCTCATGCGTATTATGCATCCCCTTCTGCCACGGTTCAAGGGGTGGCCATACTAGTGACGCATTAATTTACCGAGGTGGTTTATTAGATACATAGAGACCCTCAGGCACGATGGTTAATAATTAGCACTATCATCTCGAACCACCATACCCATTTAGTGAGCTTTTATGGTCTGATTGAAGACGATCCTAGCCTATTCAGAGTCTTTATAATGTTCTGTTTACACTTCCTGGACTTTTTATGATTGGTGGGGATTTCAATGCCATTCCGGACAGTCAGATGCCCACTTCATGCAAGAATGAAACTCAGTGGCTGGGCAAAATTATCTCTGATTACAGCCTCTAGAATTAACTTTATATTAACCTCTTTCTTTTTGGCGAGGTGTGGCACTTCTGTTCTTGCCGATTCCTTCTCTGATCATTCTGCTCCCCAGGTTAAAGTAAGCTTGCCTGGCGAGATGAGTGCTCGTCCACACTGGAGTTTTGATAAATCTCTTCTGGTTGATGAAGGGTGGGTTCAGACTCTCAAAGCATTGGTCACTGACTTTTTAAAGATCAACAAAGGCTCAGCTTCCTTATTTTTTATCTGGGAAGCTCTCAAGGCTCATATCAGAGGGGAAACAATATCTTATACATCTTATAAGGCCAAATTAGCCAAGGAAAATGTGACAGAGCTTCAACAGGAACTTAATCGAGCACAAAGAACCTATCAGACTTCCCATGAACCAGAGGTAGTTTTTAGATTGAAAGAGGCACAGGATAAACTAAAGGACTATTATATATCTTGTGAGATAGTTAATCAACACACTAGTTCCCAGCGATTCTACAAAGAGAACAAACATGTGGGGGAATTTTGGGACTGGTCTTTGAAAAAAAAGTCTTATAAGGACACTATCAAGACCATATTTGATGAGGAGCAGGGTATACATGTTAACCATTCTGAAGATGTTGAAAGTTTTTTTTAATCCCATTCTTTAAAAAATATATGCCTCCTCCCTTCCAACTAATGTCCAGTCAATAAATCAATATCTTGATGCGCTTGACCTACCAATGCAAGACGAGGCATCTCAGGTGAGACTTTTAATACATATTTTCCTTCTTCAAGTTAAAGAGGCGATTATGGACGCATCAAGTGGGAAGGCTTGTGGGGAAGATGGCCTCCCAGCCGAAGTCTATATAGCTCTTCTAGGAAAAGCTAGTCCAGTTTCTGGCTAATCTTTTTAACTATATGCTCCAGGGGTTAGAGGTCCCAGTTTCTTTTACAAGGGCCACAGTTGTTAGCTTTTTTTAAAAAGATAGGCCGTCTGAGAAACCAGATTCTTATTGTCAGATTAGTTTACTTAATTTTTATTATAAACTTCTAGCAAAGATCCTGGCACAAAGAACGGTGTCCGTGGCACAAGGATTAATTCATGAAGATCAGTGTGGCTTTCTGCCGGGTAGGCTTTTAGCAACCAATACCAACTTCTTAATGCAGGCCATTGATTATTACTCCCGCAAAATTAAGCCAGCCGCCATTATGATGCTGGATGCTGAGAATGAGTTTGATTTGGTTCAATGTGAAGTATTGTTCAGGATCCTAAATAGGTTCAGCTTTTCCAGGCAGTTTATCCAGGGATGCCCCCTCTCTCCAATGCTTTTTGCACTTTTTTATTGAACCTTTAGCTGCGGCTCTGTGCCAAGATAATTCTATTGTTCCTCCCGTCCCTCATGCGTCCAAATTGAAGCTGTTTGCTGACAATATGATTCTCTTTCTTTCAGCCGAGTTCTCAAATATTGATAGGGTTTTGCGAAAATAAAGGTATTTTCAGATCTAGGGGGGTATAAGATCAATCACTCTAAGTCTGAACCTTTGTTATCCAATGCCACAGATGATATTCTTCCTCCAGACATGGGGGCCCAATTTAATTTTTCTCGTCCCATCAGGCATTTAGGTATATATGTATCTCACAACTTCTCTGATCTTTTTTTGTTGAACTACCTATCTACCTTTAAGAATGCAGAAGGACTGTTGCAGAAATGTCAAGCTTCTTCATGTCAATTATTGGACACGTGGCATTGGTCAAAATGATGATTCTTCCTCTTTTTTTGTTTGTTTTTTCAAGTATGATCATCAAAATCCCCCAAAAATTATTTAATGATCTTGATACGATGCTTCGTCAGTTTATATGGGCTAATAGAAAACCTTGGGCTCAGCTCGAAATTCTATCTGTCAGTTGAGGATGGAGGGTTATCCCTACCACATTTTGGGAGGTATTACAAGGCTGTGCTTATGGATTGGGGTACCAGAGCAGCTGTATCTCCCAACCTCAACTATTATCTCAAGACTGTGCTTGCAGACTACAATGTGCAGCTTGCACCTTTCCTCAAGTTTCAAAATGTTCTTGTCCTCCACTGACTTTCAAACCATATCATTAAGGTCTTCCCTAAACAACTTAGGACCTGTAAAACGAAGCTTCTGAGTTAGATATACTTGGCCTGCATCCAGTTTCGAAAGCCTCAGCCATAACTGGCGTCTGCCTGCGATTGCTACTCCTGGTAAGGACACTGCAGAACACAATGTGCCAAATGTGACATCCTAAAGAAATATTGTCAAGTTCCATAGTCACTAGGACAGACCCAGGGCCAGTTCCCTCTTGCGAACTGTCATAGATAGTCTGGAAATCCTTCAACAGTGCCTGTGTAAAATATGCTGCATAAGTACTGGCTCTCAAAAGGAAGGAAAATGTGAGAGTGCATGAGCCCTTTAAAGAGAGTCTTCCACCTCACTGTCATCTGGAAGAGCAGAGTCCTCTGAGGCCAGGGATGAGGATGATACCATTGAAAATGACAAGGTATTATCTTTAGGAATTTGTGGAAAATTGTCTTTTAATCTCAGATACCTTTTATTAAAGAAACAAGGAATGTTAGCCTTACCAGTGACTTTACATTCTTTACATAAATGCTTTTAATGACATCATCAAACACTGCACTGCTATACTAGGTGTAAAATTAGGTCTCTTCCTGGGCTTTCTGTCTAAATCCCAGCACTTCTCTAATGCGCACTAAAGGGTCATGCAGCTGAGCACCTTGTGCATATTTTCCTCTGTGACCACTGTCCTGATCCTCATCAGAGAACATTCTTTGGCCCAGATTCTCAAATGTGTCATGGAACGCACTGCGCTGCGTAACAGGGAGCGAGCAGGAGAGCGCCATATTCACAGAGATAAGTCTCTCTCCTCCCCTCTCCCTAGCGCCAACGCTGATTTCAGCTGCTGTGTGCCAGGCACACACCTTAGCACCATAGTGCTAGGGTGTGTACCTGAGTCTACCATAGGTTTAGTACAGGAAGGGTACCCTTCCTATACAAAATACCATGGCTAGTCAAGATACTTTGTATTTGTGCTGTACAGTGGAGCACACATGCAAAGTCTGAAAAGAAAGGAGAAATGAAAACAAATCTCATTTTAAAGCCCGCTTTTCAGCAGTGTCAACTTGTGGAGCTAAACCCTATCTACTAATGCTAGTATATGGGGTTTAGTGTCAAAAAGCATGGGTTGTTGTATGGGAACACTCATGTACCACCCATGTAATGGCACCTTGACGCAAAGTAATACAAAGTAGTGTTTTTCTCAGCTTTGCGTTACTTTTGGGTACTTTTGAGGGCAAAACAAGTTTGCCCTGGTAAGTGAATCAGGAAAGAACATTTTGAGCGCAAAATGTTTGAGAATGTTCCCCTTTTAGTCTGTGGCTCAATGAGAGCAGAGTTCCTTGCCTGTTTCATCTTTGCCTCTAATTCAGGTTTGGAATATACAGCATCTTCTCCTCCTCCTCCAGAAACTACACATTGTGGTGCTTGTCAAGAGCCTTTCTTGGCTCCATGTTTTAGGAACTTGTACCACGCTGAGCAGCAGCGTTCCTGTTTATTTAGTAGTTGGCTAAAGACTATGGGGCAGATTTACAATCCTTCCCAGCAACGCAGCATAGCAGCCAAAAAAATCTGTGCTGCGTTGCGCGAGGAGGGAGCAGGAGAGCACCATATCTGCAGAGATATGACTCTCTCCTTCCCTTTCCCTAGTGCCAGCGCTAATTTCAGCTGCTGTGCGCCACGCACACACCTTTGCGCCTTAGTGCAAGGGTGGGTACAAGGGTCTGGCTTAGGTTTTGTACTGGAAGGGTACACTTCCATTACAAAATACTAGGCCTAGACAACTTCTAAAATGTTCCTTCTTTGTAAATGTGCTGCACAGTGAAGCATGCATGCAAAGTAGGAAAAGAAAGGAGAAATGACAACATTTCTCCTTTTTAAACCTGGCTTTAAAGGCTCACATTTTTGGTAGATAGGGCTTTGCGACAAAAAGGATGGGCGGTTGCACAAACAAGTTTTTCGCTGGAAAGTAAATAATAGAAAAAACATTTTGTACAGGTTTGTGTCAATTTCATGACTCAAACCCAATGCAAAATGTTGGTAGAATTGCCCCCAAATCCCTTCACATGATATTTGACATATAGACACCTAGTGCTACTTTGCCGGTGGTGCACATATTTTTATACATTTGAACAAGGGCTTTGAGCGAGAACATTGTGCAGCCTCCTCATGCCCCGTCCGCAGCATGGTGGGCTCTCCCTGGCGCAGACAAGCACCTGAGCAGGGAGCACGTCACAGAACATTGCACCAATTCACCAGTCACCCGGTGAAACGGACCTCAGCCAACAAAAGCAACCAATCAAAGGTGCTACAAACATATACCTTCTTTCCAGGGAGACAGAAAACATACAGGTGGATGGGCGGAGAGGAGGAGGAGGTTTTTTTATCAGAATCATGAATATATTCATAAAAAGGAGACTAACTTTGACTTTCCATCTTTGGTTAAACACTCTCTATGGGAGGTGGGGCATCTCAACATCATAACGACTGAGACAAGGAAGATAGATCATGAGTAATGGTATGCACAAATGGAAAGCAGGTACATTGAACACAAACAAAACCAAAACATATGTCTTCCTAGAGTATAGTAAAAAAGAATACACTTTTTAGCTTTAAAACTGTAAATCCACTCACACTTTACCTCACAATGATTAGGCCTTAATCTTTGGAATATCATCATTTAAAAAAACACATGGGAGCATGTGTCATTCCTTTTTGTCAAGAGCTAATGAAAAGTGGGAGATATACTTTATTCATACACAAATATAGCCACACACTTATTACAAAAATCACAGGGCATTGTATTGAGACAGACATTATCTGCTCAGTCCAAATATAAAATGCAAAAAGGCAGAAATTCATTATGTCCGTCGGAGCTTTACAATTTTCCATGTCCATCCAAACTCCATACAGTTAATGATTTTATAAATTATCTCTGTCTTTTGTCTACTTTATATACTCATTGTCGTAATATAGTGCCATTTTGTAGTGCAGTTTTGCAATGAAGCAACGGATATTGTTTTGCATGATCCAAGTTTGACTAAAGGTGATTTTTAATTTTTAATCCGCCCTGATCTAGTAAGAGCGATTCAGCAATAACTAAAGAATGTTTCATAGTGAGGTGCAAGTGGACGTGTAACCCGTTAAAGTGTCCTAAGCTTACTACACAATCCTCACTTTGTATTGGCTTAATTCAATGCCTTTGTGTGGTGGGATACACATGTGTGTGCACACGTGAATAAACACATCTGCCCTCCACTCTGATCCTGCAAGTGACCTCTTTTCGACAGAATTTAAAAAACTATTGTGAGAACATTTTACATAGATAACAATGAATAGGCTAAGCAATGTTTGACGTATAGAGCATGTAGATAACTCTAATACTTCACAGTGGTGTAGCATAGGTTCCCTGTGGCCTACTGCAAGCAAGGTAGATGGGCATACAGACTGTTATTTGGGGAGTAGAATACAACAATGCTTGTGATTTAGTGGCAGTTCCAGCCTCTGGGCCCCAGTACCACGGCACCTGCTGCACCAGTGTTGGCTACAACCCTGGTGCATCAGCAAAAAAAGCTATGAGTCAAAAAGTCAAAAACTGCAACTTATCAGTGAGGACATTAAATTTCATACACCTTTGTGCTTTAGCATTATTGCACATTTACACATATTTTAACTGCATTCTATTTTGTTTTGCCGTATTGGACAATGTACATTTAGATTAATTGTTCTAGTAAATGTATACTCGTTCTGAAGTTGGCACAATGCAGAAAGAACTGCAGAAACCAGTGAAGTTAGCTTTTTTAGGTCTTGCCTATTAGACAGTGCATGTGCTATCTGTTGCAAGACATATTGGGCCATATGTACGAACACTTTTTCCCATAGACACAGAATGGGTAAAAACCTTTGCTACATCTGGCACATTGTTACCTTACAATAGGCTTACAATCCGCCCATTGCTTACCATTGCATTGGTTGCCTTCATAGTCACTCTCATTTGCCTGCTTATTATTCGTAAGCTTGTGTGGACTTTCCTTCCTCTTCTTGTGTTTGCCCTCCCCTGGAGCATGGATGCATTAACCGCATTACTTCTGTCCTTCCACTGTTCATGTTTAGGTGCTCCTTTTTTTAGGCCCTTCACAAGAGTGCATGTTTTCAGCAGTCTCCAGAGTGTATTTCTCTCCCCATCCATGCTCCAAATTGTGTTCTTCTTCCATGCCTTCTCCCATTTCTCTCTCGACAGTTTACTTTTTGTTCCCCACCTCCACATTGCTTTGTCTTCCCATTTGCTTCCCACCCTACAAACTCCTTTGCTGCTTCCTTCACCCAGACCCCTGTATTGTTTATTTCACCGTCCTTTTGCTTCCGCAACCCTGTCCTCCGTAATTCTGTCTCCCTGCATTCCATTTTTCTTCTGAGCGCTCAATGTTGCTGTCTCTCGCCTGTGTTTTTTCCTTCGCAGTTGTCTCCTAGAGAAGCTGAGGATCTGCTTCACCACGGAGCAAATGACTTCCAACACTTCTAGATCACCTCGCCGGGGAACCACCACTTCAGATCCACTTCTGAAGGAGCGCAATGGCACTAAAAGCCCTGTGACCTTCAAATAAAGTCTGGGTTGTCACGGTGGTGGAGGGCAGGCCCTCAGCTTTCTTTCACTGAAGTGCACAACTTCCACCACTTACACTTACCACCAGCTGCACTCCGGCCCACCCAGAGATGCTGCAGATTCAGTGCCGCAGAGGAGCAAAGCTCCTTGTTTCTGCTCCTCTGTTTTTCAACATCACAATTTTTAGGTCTTCCTCACAAGACAACCTTTAGCTATCAAACACCTATTGTGGACCAGAGTGCTTTAGGTGGGATGAAAAGGATTGGAGAGGGTCCCTAAAACGGCTGTGGCCTATGTAATTAGGAGTGTGACTTAATATATGTCAACTTTAATCCTGTGCTTTACACTGCATGCTGCCAGACCAACATTTAAGTGCCTTTTTGTAAGGTTTTCTGCTATTGTATCTAGGCATATTAAACAACAAAGGTGTACCTAAAACAAGCCAAGCCTATTGGCTTTGTGAGTGTTTGTTAGTAGTTTGATATAAATGAGTAGCACCAACGATTTTGCTGTAAATAAGTAAAATTGTTAATTTTAAATGGGACACATGTGGCCATCCCCAAGTGTGCAATGGAGGGAGGCCAATGACTGGATGAGGATGTATTCTGAACATTGTAATAGCCCACTTATACTGCCTTCAGCATCAGCTCCAGAGCTCTCAGTCGTGCCACATTATTAATACCCGCCAACAGCCAGAACCCACCAAAACACTTAAATGCAACTCTGCTCACGTGTACCACAGAAGCACTGGAAATCCTGGCAGCTCAGCCTTTCAGAACCGATACCCTTATGATATAAACTATGCAATGCAGATTAAGTAACAAATCGCTAAAACCCTTGGCACAACCAGCAGATCCCAAAGGCGAGACCGATTGGCTGTGACAATGCTTATTACTCTAGATGTCTGTATCTGCCTCAGTTATCTTCTCACATTCTTATCATGTGAACAGCCCGGCACTTGCTCATTAGTTTCTATCTGTACTTTCAGTGGCACCAGTTTTCTTTCCTCCATTCAATTGCTTTGACAAAAAGTAGGTATATTTAGTGCTGAAACGGAATGGAATTTAGTATAACATGTTCCAGCTGACCAGGGGGCAAAGTTATGGTCCTTTGAAATGGCAATTTCCACTTACACTATTTTGATGCTCCCTGACTATTTTTGCACTAACATGTTAGACTTTATGCACTTTCCCGAGTGCCTGTTTTCTTTTACATCGGACTCCAAGTAAAATATCACTTCCAACTTCAGAAGCCTTCAAAAGTGGTTGACTACTGTTTTTTTCCCTTTAATTTCTCCCATGGATCCAATGGCTCTGCTTAGTTTGGGACACATACACTTGCCAGTGACAGTCTTTTGATTAGCTTTCAGCACTGAGACACAAGTAGTCGTTGCGTTACATTTCACCGATCTATTACTTTGCTTTATTTAGTGCTACACGTAATTCCAAAAAGTGCTGTGACTTTCAAAATTCAAGGCACAGAATTAACAGAAGCTCTGGAGCACACCTGTTCTCTTGTATCGATGTTGCCAGTTCATAATATTTAGATTAGCCTCCGGACATAACTAATACAGAAACAAAGAAAAGAGTTGTATATTTTTTTGCAGGTATTTTTTTGTTCATATGTCGAAACATGTAAAATCTAAAGTGCTCATTTGAAATTAAGATAAGCCATCAACAGCAAAAAGTATTTTCGATTGATCAACAATTTTTTTAATTCGAAATTGTATTTTTTCAAGGATTTTTTTGTTTTTGCGCTACATTTTGATGTATTGACTGGAAGGTTACTGTTATGATTAAATACTAAGACACATCACTGTGGTGTTTAAAGTCGCGACTTGCACAGCAACCAGGCCATTATCTGTCCAGCTAAGAGTACCAGCGTCCATGGCTTAGTTGTGTCCCCCTCCCACGCCCCGGGTGTCTGTAGTCGTCGTACGGTTACTACACATGCTCAGCGATTCACAGTTAGAGAAAACTCTTTTCTCTAAACAGTCAAATCCACCAGCAAACAATTAAGAGCAAGATAAAAAGTATAGTTCCGCAGAAATTGACCAATTGCAGCCAATAGGATGACTCTCTCTTTCTTAATGTCATAGTTCTCAGGGTACCGGAGGAGGCCAAACCACATTCAAGGAAAATGTTCTTGGATACAGAATTTCACTAGACACTCAGATAGAGCAGCTCAAGGGTCTGATGTGGAGAGAGAGCAAAAGTGACATTTCTAAAGAAGCAGAGGTGAACATATATTGCTCCTTTAAATGGGAATTACTGACTGCCAGACAAACAACCATTGGCAATCTGGTGCATTTTTTTTTACTAAGCATGTACCACAAAAATAACAAGCATTTGCAATGCAACAGGTCTCGCGTTTGCTCATGTTAGAGCTGATCGTGTTGTAAACTCCTAACCCGAGTTTTCATCTATGGCAAAAGTGCTTTTATGTACGTAACCCGAAAAAGTGAAATTAACTGTGTAAAGCGCTCGACTTCTGCCAAGCGAAATCGCGCTAGGAAAATAGAGAAAAAGTAGTCCACGATCCGACAGAAAACAGCGAGCCTCGCATGTTTTCTGTACTTGGTCGCTGAGCTCGAGGAGAGCTAGCTACCGGAAAAGGCATGACGTGTACATGCCTTCCACTAATGAAAGCAAGCAGATTTTACTAGGCAAGCCCACGAACCAATCAAACACACTGACGTGACGTCGACAGGGCTCCGAGCCCTTTTCTAATAACTAAAGCGTCTCGCTGCGATACGCATGCGCGAGCGCATGCAACGCAGGCTCGACCCTAAAAAGGGCACAAAGGAAAACATACTGCCAACTAAAAATGGTTGCCACTTGCTTGCAATAAAAATGTTTTTTTTAATGACTGATGTGGCTTCTTTTTATGTTTGAATAGCAAGCCCTTTAGTTGCAATATGAATTTTATCATTATTTTTTGAGAAGTAAACACCACTTACCCAAGCACTCAAATTACAGCCAGCTACAGTAGTATAATTAAAGATTTGTTTTAGTCACGTAAACAGTGTCACAGGCTTTGTGCAGTCACTCAGACTGAAGGGAGCCATTGACAAAAGTGGACTGACTGCACTGCCCCATGCACAATGCTGTGGTGGGTGGAGTCAAATATGAATGACGGTTTAACAAACTAATGGATAAAGCCCACTGACCAAAGCCCTTCCATGTATGTATAAAATGTATGTTATTTTAAAAAATATAAACAACAATCTGATGATACACGTAAAGCTGCCTCAAGGGTCGGACCTAAATATGGTGCTGCACCAGATGCAGGCTTAGAAACAAAGACACACGCTAACTACTACTGCAAATGGGTTAGGGTAAAACTAGAACTAAATATTATCTGTAGAAAGAGCTTTGGCTAAAAAGAAACTGATTTGTGGCGATCTTGGGAACAATTACTGTCGTGTGCTGCAAAATAGTCACTCGTTCAGTAAGTGGAAAAGCGCTTTCTAAACGTTTTTCTAACCACTTGACATAAACTGTTGTAAACCCCCAGCATAGGCTCACTTTTCAAAATACTGTGTCGAGACAGCTTGACTGAAAGGAGAAGCTGTTACTGCTTCAGAGGTAGTTAGACCTGCCCCTGGTTCATAGAAGTTGTGAGAAACCTAAAATACCCGCACTGTGAATCAAACCTTAAATGACATCAAGCCGGGGAGCATGTAAGCCCTACTCTTCCTAGAACATTTCCCTTCACCTTTACATCCGCCCATCTATAGATCCATACTCCCACCATTATACCTCGCCATCCTTTGATGTTTTTAGCTATCCATTCATCTGTTCACACACCTTTAATGCACCTATTTACTCATCCTTCCATCCAGTCTTTCAGCAACCCTCTAATCCAATGATCATTTTGTTCACACATCAATTGATCGTCCCACCCATACTTTCGCTCTTCCATCCATTTGTCTTTCACTCTTCTGTTCATCCTTCCATCCACCTATCAATTCATCCAATCAATTTCACCCTTTTCCCATCAATCCTTTCATCAACTGATCCTTTCATACATCCCTCCTTTAACACTGTATTGCTTGTTCTTTTGACCTTTCCTCTCCTCACCTCTCTTTCAGTTTTTGGTTCGTTCCTTCCTTTCCCTTTGCTTCCTTAATCCCTTTCTTCCCAACTTCTTTACTTCTTGCCTTCCTCCTTTCCAATTTCCATCTACGCCATATTCTATTCTCACTCTATTTTTATTTTCTTACATTGCTCTTCCCTGTTTGCTCTTTTGGCTGCTCTTTATGTGCAGTTTGAATGTTTTCATAATTCCTTTCTCTGTCTCCTTCAATATATTGGCTCACTTATCAGACATTTTACCCCATCCCTCAGCTGGGACCTCTTCATATTATCTTGTTTTATATTACCATGAATGTGTTTTTCGTGATCGACATACCTTTACAAAGTGAAGAGGTCTAAACTATAAAAGACAAAGCATTAGACTTACCGAGAGGAAATGTTTCAGAACTTGATCACTTTTCATGTTGCTGCAAATATCAATGTCAGATGCATTGTTGTTATACATGTATTATCATCATATATGTACAATGCCTCTTCTCACATCCCTTTCAGACCCGCCTGTGCTGCATCCTGTTAAGCTTTCCTCACATCTACCTCCCTTCCGTAGTTCATCTGGTGTGGTCAGTATATTACATTATCAAGCGATATATGATCAAGGCCTGTTACAGGGGCATCTCATTTGTTTTGGCTTTTATCACCAGGAATATGATGCCACAGTTCATGACTGCTGCCTCTCCCCGTCTCAGCCTATTGCAAAAAGGTCAAACCTGTATCTTCATAACCGTTCATCTCTCCTTGGCCTGCAACCATTGTGTATTGTGAGGGCTGAAGTGCAATATTACGTTTACCTATCAGCAATGCTAAATCAACATATCTGGACACATAAATCAGTGCTGTTCAATATTGTTTTACTACTGGACAGTGCCACACTAGATGGAAAATATCTGCTTTATGGTGCTGCCTCTAGGGAAGGCTGACACCCCTAGGGGGATATCACACCTATACATGCTGGAGAGAGGTAGGTATAGTGTAGGTAATTGAGCTGGCTACATTTAAAGTGTGGATTCTTTTTCAATGTTTTGGTATATACTTGGATCTACACCCACTTTTTGGGATGTATGTCCTACCCCAATTGCTGCTCCCAGGTCGCCTTGAGCCTGCTCGTCGGGACATACAAAATGGGAGCTAGAGCTCAGTGCATGCATATCACCACGTTGCACTGTGTGCCATGTTTGAGTAAAGTACAACAATAAGTCAGACCTCGGTCATGCCAATATTCCATGCCGTTTTAATCACCGCAACCATGGCATTATATGTGAGGAACTGGTCACTATCAGGACCATAATTGTTTACGAGGACCTGAAATGGAACTAGTCCAACATTTTCCTACAAATTCCCCAGCACAGTGACATTATTCAGTATCCAGCCTTGAGTGGAGTGTACCCTGGTCACCACTGCTAATTCATATGTCTTCCATAGTGAAAGGTGTGGTTAATATGGGGAACTAGATCACATATGCAGATGTATTTATTTCAGCATGACCTAACTGTGGGGAAGGATCTGGGATATTCAGGTCCCAATCTTATGTGTGTCACTTGTAATAAGTCAGTGTGCCTGGTAATATTTATGAGGTCCATATGTTCAGAGTCGATCTCCACCGCCTGCCACTGTGCCATCACAACAACTGGGCAGCTAGGTAGTATATTTCTAAGTTTGGTACTCCGATCCCTCTTGCGTCTAATGGGCATATTACTTTATCTATGGACATTTACCTTCTTTGTTGGGCTCAGATCAGTCCAGATGAGATGGATTTAAGACCTCGAAAAAAGGAACTCAGGATATCCAATGGAAGTACCAGGAAAAAATACACCAACCTGGGTAACACAATCATCTTGACTATTGCTACCCTGCCCAGGGGAGACAGTGGGAGCCAAATCCGGAACAGCTTCAACCCCCTAATTCCAGAAACACATTTATCTAATTTGCCACCCCTCAATTTATCATCCTTGCGGTATATCTCAACACAGAGTTATTTAAAGGTTTCCGGTTCCCATCTCAGTGAATCCCCAATATAGGACGGGCGGTTGGTGACGATTGGCCCTATTAATGACAACACACAGGATTTATCTCAGTTGACTTTGAGACTGGATATCAGCGGCGGCCACAGCAAATGTCAAAGGGTTGGGGGGGACAATGGGGGAAACAATAAAAAAATAAAACATTTCTTTCCCACCAACTCGTGCTGCCTCACTTCTCTGCTTCTGATGGTTGGTATCCCAGCATGCGCTGGGCCACCAGCACAGGCTCCCCAGCAGTCCTCGCGCTGTTTTCATGCTAAACATAGCATGAAAGCAGTGCCAGGATGGGTCTGAGCGGCTCGGATTGCTGCTCAGACATAGCCCTGGCGTCTGTGCAGTTTCTCCAGCCCAGATGTTCAACACAGGCTGGAACAACCTAAGTGCACGTGTGTTTGGCCGGCCTGAGACGACCGGCCAAACACACATGCGCACTTAGTTGCTCTCTCTCCTCCTCCCCTCCCACCCCCGCCGCTGGCTGAGCCAGAAGATGAAAAATAAAACACTAGTCAACTATCGTTTTATTTTTCATCTCCTGTCTCTTGGCCAGGGGGGCGACGCTCCTCTGCCATTGAGGAGGAGCCTCCCCTGCTGGATATGTCCCCCAAATCTGACAATACCATGAGCAACGGTGAAGACTTGTTTGTCTCTTGGTCTCTAGACAGTGTGTCATCTGCAAGCTGTGCGCAGCACGTATCTTATCAGAAATGTCAATGCCACCCTCACGTCCTCTTGTTCTTAACAGGCATGCCAGTGCGGCAGAACTGTTTACGCGTAAGAGGTATTGTTTTGTGAATACCTAACAGGCGTAAAAGCGGTCATTTTCTGCCGCATATTTATATGCTGAAAATGGCTTTGCCAAGTGCGCCTTGAATTTTTAGGCCATTTTGACTTCACACAAATAGCTGCAGTGCTCCAACTCATAAGCAACCGAAAACAGATCAGCGCGTCTGACAATATTTTATTTACATTGTGCAAAAAAAAGTCACCTGCCGCCTTCTGGAACACTTCCTCCATTTTGGCAGCCTGCCGAAAAAATAAAACATAATAAGGAGCCAGCCATGACGTCGCGGGCCGTTCCAAGCCTTCTGTCTGAACAAGCTCAAGTAACCGGCCAGCAGAAGTTCCGTCTGCAGATAGAAAAGCCGTGCTTAGCCCAAGCATCGCTCTATCTTTTCCCCCCTGCCAATGCCCTTTGACCTGTAACCGGATAAAGGAAACGCGGCCAGCTTAAAATTGTTGTCAAGTCAGCTAAGGGTCAGGTCAGCAGCAGTGACTCATTGGGACTTGTTAGCTGTTATCGGAGGACAGGCAAGAAATGGTATAAACGCAACTCCACTGCACTGTCACAAGCTTTCCCAGTCAGTGACTGGTTACTTCAGTCAGTGTTTTTTTGTTTGCCTCGTGAGCAGGCAAACAAAGGTTTCTTGGGAACGTGTCAAAATAAAGAAGCTAATCCGTTTCACAGTAGAGGAGGTGTGCTTTAATCGAGAAAGCACGGGGTACGCTCCGAGTCACACGTTCATATGACCAAGAGTTACCTCTGAATTAGCGTCTGAGCTTAGGAAAGTTGTTTTACTTCGTCTGTGCAGGCGTTGTCTAAACAATGATTAAGAACTATAATATTAGCAAATGTGACTACTGAAGTTTTGCGCAAGTACAAATATCTGTGCAAAACGTGCGCTATTTCATCACTTCTGTGGTATGGTGAAAACAAAAAAGTAGATCATAAACCATTACAAAAGAAATATAACAAGTTTTTACTTATAACTCAACTTACATGTGTCATAGAAATTTAACAAACACCACATTTTCCATGAAGAACTTTGTATTTAAAAAAATATACCACGCTCTTTTGGTTAGAGTTTACTACTTACGTAATGCTTCAGCTGCGACCACGAGACTTTAAATTGTATTGTACTGCAACATATATATACAGGGAGTGCAGAATTATTAGGCAAGTTGTATTTTTGAGGATTAATTTTATTATTGAACAACAACCATGTTCTCAATGAACCCAAAAAACTCATTAATATCAAAACTGAATATTTTTGGAAGTAGTTTTTAGTTTGTTTTTAATTTTAGCTATGTTAGGGGGATATCTGTGTGTGCAGGTGACTATCACTGTGCATAATTATTAGGCAACTTAACAAAAAACAAATATATACCCATTTCAATTATTTATTATTACCAGTGAAACCAATATAACATCTCAACATTCACAAATATACATTTCTGACATTCAAAAACAAAACAAAAACAAATCAGTGACCAATATAGCCACCTTTCTTTGCAAGGACACTCAAAAGCCTGCCATCCATGGATTCTGTCAGTGTTTTGATCTGTTCACCATCAACATTGCGTGCAGCAGCAACCACAGCCTCCCAGACACTGTTCAGAGAGGTGTACTGTTTTCCCTCCTTGTAAATCTCACATTTGATGATGGACCACAGGTTCTCAATGGGGTTCAGATCAGGTGAACAAGGAGGCCATGTCATTAGATTTCCTTCTTTTATACCCTTTCTTGCCAGCCACGCTGTGGAGTACTTGGACGCGTGTGATGGAGCATTGTCCTGCATGAAAATCATGTTTTTCTTGAAGGATGCAGACTTCTTCCTGTACCACTGCTTGAAGAAGGTGTCTTCCAGGAACTGGCAGTAGGACTGGGAGTTGAGCTTGACTCCATCCTCAACCCGAAAAGGCCCCACAAGCTCATCTTTGATGATACCAGCCCAAACCAGTACTCCACCTCCACCTTGCTGGCGTCTGAGTCGGACTGGAGCTCTCTGCCCTTTACCAATCCAGCCACGGGCCCATCCATCTGGCCCTTCAAGACTCACTCTCATTTCATCAGTCCATAAAACCTTAGAAAAATCAGTCTTGAGATATTTCTTGGCCCAGTCTTGACGTTTCAGCTTGTGTGTCTTGTTCAGTGGTGGTCGTCTTTCAGCCTTTCTTACCTTGGCCATGTCTCTGAGTATTGCACACCTTGTGCTTTTGGGCACTCCAGTGATGTTGCAGCTCTGAAATATGGCCAAACTGGTGGCAAGTGGCATCGTGGCAGCTGCACGCTTGACTTTTCTCAGTTCATGGGCAGTTATTTTGCGCCTTGGTTTTTCCACACGCTTCTTGCGACCCTGTTGACTATTTTGAATGAAACGCTTGATTGTTCGATGATCACGCTTCAGAAGCTTTGCAATTTTAAGAGTGCTGCATCCCTCTGCAAGATATCTCACTATTTTTGACTTTTCTGAACCTGTCAAGTCCTTCTTTTGACCCATTTTGCCAAAGGAAAGGAAGTTGCCTAATAATTATGCACACCTGATATAGGGTGTTGATGTCATTAGACCACACCCCTTCTCATTACAGAGATGCACATCACCTAATATGCTTAATTGGTAGTAGGCTTTCGAGCCTATACAGCTTGGAGTGAGACAACATGCATAAAGAGGATGATGTGGTCAAAATACTCATTTGCCTAATAATTCTGCACTCCCTGTAGTGCATATTGCACCTATATAGAGCACTGAAGTGCTTGCCTATATGTCTGGCAAACTACGCCGTGTAGGGTGTGTGGTTGGAAAGATGTTATCTTTGTTTGTTGATCCTATGTGCAACGTGTTTCCATGTCATGCCTGATGACCACAGAGGTGCAGTTATCTTTTTATGGAACTTAGGGCCACATGTACCAATATTAGGTTTTTCGACTTTTGCGAGTAGCAAAACCTGATGTACAACAGTGTCAATTACACTGTTTACGATTCCCAATGGGATCGCAAATGACATACCTCATAAATATTCATGAGGTAGGTGGCAATTTTTGCGACTCTATTGGGAATGGCCATCCTCACAGGGATGGAGGCCTGCTGAGGACAGTAGACAACCATGTCTGTGAAATAAAGCAGTTTAAAAAAAAAAATGCAGCCATTTTCATTAAAGAAAAACCTATGCATTTCAAAAACAAAAATTAAAAGTTTTCTTTTAATTTTTTCCGAGCAGGAAGTGGTCCGTGGGACCACTGCCTGCTCTGAAAAAATATTTTTGCTGCCATTTACATAGGGGAAGGGGTCCTTTGGGGACCCCTTCCTGTTTGCGAATGGGTTAGCACCAATTTGAAATTGCTGCTAACTGTGATTGTTTTGTGTCCACATTCACTGTCACAAAACAATCTTACATCGCACTGCGACTCACAATTAGGAAGGGTACACCCCTTCCTAATTGCGACTCTCAAACCAATTTTGCGATTTGGTAAATAGATTACCGAATTACAGAATAGGATCTGTACATACCAAAATGCTTTTTTCTTGTCGCAAATGGCCCAATTATGCGAATCAGGCAGTTAGCAATAAGAAAAAAGGTACGTACATCTGGCCCTTAGGTCGTAGCCGTGTGGTGTTTGAAGATGTGTGAGAGTTGGACCCACACTGTATTATTTTCAGTAAACTGGCAGCCTTGATCAGCTCTGCAGGCCCCTTTATCGTATTTCTTATGATCATGGTCTACTTAGCTGGTTACTGCACTGGGGAAACTGACCCCAGCTAGGGTTCCCCCCTTTCTTAGAAAAAACATACCAGCCATTTATTTGGAGTTTAGCTATTATGGAGCAACCAAGACCTTGTAGGTGAAAGAGTGAAAATTGTTTTGTAAAATGACAAACTATAGCCCTTGACAGGAACATACATATAACCATTCAGGCTAGAGAAGGAACATGTTCAAATGGAATTATAGAAGTGTGGGTATTCACTGTCCCATAGCACCTGTGTGCTGTTGAGAAGGCATTATACTATCCCATTACAAGTATTGAGCACCCACTAAAAAGTGCAGGTACTCTCCCTTTCAAATTAAACAAGTGCAGGTGCTCAGTACCTCTGAGTACCTGTCCATTTAAAGCACCTAGGGGCAGATTTAAGAGCCCCTAGCGCCTTCTTGCATCATATTAGCACAATTTCTTGTACGCTAATGTGGCCCAACAAGGCCAAAATCGCAGCGCCAGACTTAGAAATTGGCGCAATGCAGTGCCCTACATTATGCCTGCGCCAGGCATAATGTATGCAAAGGGGGCATGCCAAAGATTTCTTTGTGTAATTTTTTGACACTTTTGACGCCTGCTTTGCGGGATTAGTGTCAATTTTTGATGCTCATCCTGCAAAGCGCCAATCTAGCATAAAAAATTCTGACGCTAGTTCCCTAACTACCACCATGGTGCTGCGTGTATTAAAGATGGCGCACACATGGTGGCATTGGGGAGGCGCTATGGGATGCAAGAAAAGTGGTGCTGCACTAGGTGGAGCACCACTGCTCATAAATCTGCCCCTTAATGTGTGGGAAAAAACATTTGTGAATATGAGCAAATAAGTACACTGCTGGTATGGCATGCATTCCCACCCTGAAACATGGACTCCTTGCTTCTATGAGTGGATTGAATTGAATAAATTAATATTTGTTTGAGCTTTAGACCACCTTTTCTGACACATGAAAGGCTATTATCACGTTTGCTAGACTTACACACACAGATGGGCTTGTGAATGAGGCCACAGTGAACACTGTTACATACCAGGAAACTCTTCTAGAGTAAAATGCCTAATCCGGTAAAATTTGTACGGCAGATTTCTTGCTCAATTGTTCCTTTTTTGCTAAACCCAAAAAGCAACATGTACAAACTAAGGGCTTGCTCTCATTTATATTGGTGATTGATTTTATTGGATTTTGTCTGTCAGTACAGAAAATAATATTGGATGGGGTTTTGAAAGAATTTAAACACATCAATTTTGGTTTCAGAGATGTTCTCTCTCTGAACTAGTACAATTATTTGAGTCTAGTTGAAAAAAGCCCACCACACAACTTACAAACCGAATTATATTGTCTACTACAGCTTTTATTTCGAATTTCATCACAGGCGATTTCTTTTTGGCAAACAATTACAAACCAAGTCCTTTGAGAAGAAAAACAGAGCTTTAAAAGATGAACATGTTTTCCAGTTGTCTTTGCTCCTACAAATACTACTTAAGGTTACAGAAAATGTCATTTGTGAGGGGTTCTGGCCTTGCAAATGTGATTTGCTTACACAGCAATCAAACAGCTTTCCCTGATGTGTTGGAATTTCCGTATGAGCAAACGTAGTGTGCATGACTGGTTTGTAGGTTTTTTTGACTCGGTCATCTGCAAATGCTGGTGAATATCCTTAGATTTATACAGGTATTCATAAACAAGGGTATTGGCCAACAATGTGCATGCAGTTTTCCGCCATGAAAATACTTGCAAATGTATTTCTATCAGGGGAAAGAGTAAATCTGTTTTCATGGTGGGAATGAGGAACAAACTCCACTGTAATTCAGTGCACTGTAGAGAAAACATGCAAATCCACGTTTGCATTACATTGCCAAGTGCCAAAAATCTACACATGTAACATTTCTATGTTTATAGTTATGTGTTTGACTACTTAAGGAAACCTACAATCTGTGTAGATATCTAGGTATACTCTTCAAATCATTTTGCATTCCCCAAAAGTAAGAATTGTATTACAATGATGGCAGAAACCCTCTAGGATTAAACCTGCAACCTTTTTAAGGGCATTTTGTGAACTGAGCTCAACATTTACCAACGCTCAAGAAGATGGGCTTAACTTTAAACTACTTCTGCGACTCAGTTCTACGCGGTAATAGGTGTTGGCTTGCAACCTTTGAATAAACATACCCATTTGGGGTGTATATCGGGTTCCATGTTGTTAGTCTCCTAAATTGACTAATTGATGTTCAAACACCCACAATCCCAAGTGCACTAGATCCATATTCAGAAGTAGAAGGAGTAAAGAAGACCCTGGTAGAAAATTGCTGTTTTCAACTGAACCACAAACCCTTTTTGAACAGTCTCTCCACTCCTGACTTTGTTTATCCCTCACTACTCTGAGATAATCTCTGCTTTTCAACTCATGCTTTGGTTTTCCAAAGCCTGCAGAGACATTGCGATTGTTTTGTCATGAATCCAGCTGTCCTAAAGCTAAGGTGATTTTTAGATTCATTGATTGCACATGTTCTGCTCTTTTTCTCATTTTCTTCCCAGTCCAGCATTTATGCAAACACCTCACTAAAATGTTCTGTATTGGGCGTCACTCTGTTTGAAAAAGGCCATTGTGCTGAAAGCAATAACAGGAACAGATCTTCATGAATTGTGGTAAAACATGTGTTGTTCAAAATGCAACAAACCTATCAATATTGTTTAAGTTCTTAGGTTTATTTCTGCCAAAGCAACTCAAACCAAAATTGTTTTCAGATTTAATGTAAGTCAGTACGAATGCTCCAAATCAGTGATTCTTATGCTTTTGACTTCTGTGGACCCCCACTTAATCATTACTGAAACCCAAGGGCCCTCACTGAATCATTATTGGAATCAGGGGACCTCTATTGAGTGATTACTGAAAGCCGGTAACCCCTGATTAAACATTTTCGATAATTTAAACCGCAAAAAGTTACATAAAAATACAGAAGTAAGCATTTATCCATCAAAAATACAAATGGGGAGAATATTTTAATTTATTCACAAATCCAAATAAATCTAAATTTGAATGGGAAAGTTGGAGCTTTCCTAATTTCAACTGAGGCCACTCATCATCCGTACTATATTCTGTTTGACGCACTTACACTGCTCCAAGGAATCAATTTGAGGATACTACCTTCATTTTTACCTTTCATTTTAAAATTCCTTCACATTTTCAGGATGTTTTAACATTTTCAATTGTGCATTCTGCTTATTTATTCATGTTCACTTTATTTACCTGTTAATATTTTTTAATTTTCTAAGCTGTTGCGGACCCCTGAGTAGACTTCATGAACCGCCAGGGGTCTTCACAGGTTAAGAACCGCTGTTCTAAATAAATATTGGCTTTAGAATGTCATAATGAAACACAGACACAAACCCTTATCTGCATAATCATGTCTGAACAAATAGAATGTTTTAGGAATGACATAGTTGATCCTAATATCGGGCTGACATTGGGTTCAAACACCCGTATGAATTCAGGTTACATTTGCAGAAATATAGTAGGGAATTTTCTTTGTCTTTTCTTTTTGAAGATCAAATTAATGCAAATTGGCTTCAGAGGTTAATGCGACACAGTATCAGCTATATCAATACTAATGTCTTGGCCCATATAGGAATATTTCATGAATGCCAGGTCGGATTTCACTATGTGATTTATTGATTTTTAGATGATGTCTTTGGTGAATTATTTTATAAAAATGAACTGTTTATCCCGCTGCTTTCATAGCATTTCTAAGGGAAATCCTCTTCCCTAAATGCCCCAGGGGCATGGGGATGCCTGAAGTGTGGGTGAGGCTCCTTTTATTCAGTTACTTGCTCGCTGCAATACAGGATGTGTATTAATGGCTCATTTGTTTGAACACTCAATATCTTCTACTGCTCTCACCATCTCTTCATCTGTCCCTTGTACAATCAGAATCAGAAATTGCGTAAACCTCCAAATAGATTTATCTGTATTATTTCCCTGGCTTCTTCAGTGTTATGGCTCAGTCTATGCATTTAACTCCTTATAATCCGGTTTAATTTCTCCTCTCAGTCTCAGCCTGATTGATTGTTTTTTTTCTGCTGAGGAGCTATTTGAAGACATTTCTATTTTTCACCAGTGTAGCATGGTTGCAGCTTGCTCATTTCTGTGTTCGGGCAGTGGCCCAACAGTCTTTTTCTCTTTGACTCTGAGGGCCTGCCATTGTGCAGTACCCTATAGATAAAGGTCTTTGAGTCACGGGGTGTGCATGTGAGATGGTTCAGTGGTCCACACTTGGCCCACCACAAATGCACAGTTTGTGTTTTGAGCAAAAATCTATTAGTGTTCTGTTAGATGACTGGGATTAGCGTTTCAACACCAATGGCAGGTCCTACATCATACCTACAGTGTGAATGATGGCAGGGCTTTTAATGCAGACAGTACCATGTGGGCCATGTCACAGCACCCTGTGGGTCATGGCACAAAGTGATTGGCTGTATTGCATGTTATGAACTATCATTCTAATTTTTAGGCTGTGCGCAGAGCCCACTTTTCTCCAGGTTAGTACCCGGAGCTGAGAGGAGGAGTAAAGCTCGGGACACAAAGTCAAAGCCTATTCAGCTTCCAACACCTAGAGAGTGAGATATTATCAACCAAAACTCCTTTCCATAAAATAAGATTGAGAATCCCCTTGGAAAGTGCACTATGTAAAAATTAAAAGAACTTTAAAGTAAAAGTGACTGAAAATTTGCTGAACAAAAAGATCTGCTAAATAATGGAAGATTTTGCTACTATTTTCTTAAGATTTATTGAGGAAGTTGAGCCCTCTCAGACCATTGCGAAGGGTAATACTTTTTTGAGACATCATGACAGTATTGTAGAAGTTCATCAGAGACCCTTGAGGACCTATGATTTTTTGCAAATGGATGTGAACTTTGCATTGTAAAACACAATATTCAACCACATTTTTCCAAATATTTCTCAGGGCATGGTCGCTGTCTAATCTCACCGAAGGAAGTCAGGCTAGCTGTTTTGAAAGCTTGCTAGGTACACTTCAGGGCAAGTGCCACTGGTATTACCAGGTTTTGTTGATTTCCTCTTGCAGAGTTACTGTTTCAGTAACTAGGTTCCTAATCAAGCACAGTAAGTAATTACCATTGCTGTCTGTTCTAACTTTGTTGTGTATGGCTTCCACTGTAAGCCTTTATCGTGAGCAATATGGTCATTCTCTGCAGTGAAGTCACAACAGTGGCTAACCAAAGTTATTAGTCACTATTATGCCATCATCTAAGGTGAGCCCTCGTTTCACCCTTTATTCCTCCATCGCACCCTGCAGAGACCAAAGTGCGCTATTGCAATGGCAGTAGGTGGTCTCAACACCCTTCTCATGCCTGTACCAAGTCTCTACACACCTGAGAGCTATGGGAGAATGTGGGCATTGCTGTGTTTGCACCAACTGCCTTTTCATCTGTCAGCGTGGGTCTCTGTCGACCTGTGCTGAGAGGAAAATGGAATTGCTCCGATATACTGCTCTCACAGACCTGCTGTCAGCTTGGCACCAGCTCCCCACTCTCAATGTGAGAGCAGGTAGTGTGGCTTTGGGTTGAGGGGGGTGGGGTGGGGCAGAGGGTGGTGGGGGTGGGTGGCAAGAGGCCATGCATTTTGTTTTCCATTTTGATGAGGGTGGGGGTTGCAGAAAGTGGCGAGCCGCGTGGCTGGAGGCCAGGTATTTTTTCTATGGGAGGAAGCAGGGGCTTCTTAGAGTGGAGTGGGAGGTGGTAGGAGACCAGGAGTTATTTTATACATTGGATTTGGAAAAGGGTGTGTTTTTTTCAGAGGGTTGTGCATGTCCAGGTATTTATTTTTTCACTTGGGGGAGGGGTGGGTATATTTAGGGTGGTGGGAGTGGTTGGCAGGAAGCCACATTTTTAAACATTGTTTTTATATATTATATATGGCTCTCTCGTTACTCTTAGGACCCTGCATAGATGCTAGAAACAGGCAGACGAATTGTGGGCATATGGGCAAAGGCAACATAAGATTAGAGATGAGCACAATACTTCACTCTCTTGTTTACTTGATGTCACTCTGTACCCCGTGGTGAAAAAACATCCCCATTATCACAATTACTTATGTATGATTTTATATTTTGACATTTTATATATTAGATTTTAGTAAATGTTCTACTGCTATTTGCTCGACCAGCAATCAGGCAATCAGTGTTATTTTCTTGTATAAATACTTCACTGATGTGGTTAATTATAGAATATTATGTTTGCTATATTAGCATTCTGATTTCTACTATGTTGTAAATTAAGAATTTTGTTTATATATGTTTTTAATTAAGAAAATAATAAATAAAGACATGCAAAAAGACTCTCCCTTCCCAACTCTTAGGTCTTTAAACTTCTCTCCTCTTACAATGATACTTTATTTAAATACACATTAACTTATACCCAGCACCGGGGAACCTTTCACCCAGTTATTCAGTAGTCTATACTTACTCAGGCACACTGAAAATGTAATTCTCTTGTTACACAAATAATTCACACACTACCACTTTCATTGTGGTTATTACACTAACCTCATTTAAGTACACTGATGCATATATACACCACATATATTCATTACTCTTTCCCATTCTTTACCTTCCTTACTGACACATAAGTACCACCTGGTGAAGGAACACATTACATTAAGTACTTGCAAAAATTAGAAGTATTAGTTCATGCCATATGTAAGCATATGCAAAAGGAGACATTTCTTGTATTAATAGTCCAACAATATACCCTAAAATACCAAAATACCAAACACACAATATTAATAAATACCCACATTACTAGCACTCACACAGCAGAACCACAATTGCAATGTACACAGACATTGCAATTATAATAGCAGTATCTTTTTTTCAGAGCTTTCTTACACCACATGCAAAAACCCTTAGGAAGTGAAAGCACAACTCCTCCATATGTGATGCTTCTCGTAAATGACCATGTCGAGCTCTTCAGACTTGGACGGGCACCCTTATCTTTTCAGAACTAGCAACTTTATTTTCCTAATAAAAATCTTCTGTCTTCACACTCTCTGAGACACCAATGCAAGGGTATTGAAGTGTCATAATAAGTAAACTATGTTCCATTCTCTTCACTGGCATGTGAAACTTCAAGACTTGAATCGGTACTAGAACACAACACGAAGACAAGGCCAGGTTCGGTTATTACACAATACTGAGGCCTGAAGAGCATAACCTTGTCCTGCCACCTTTGCAACAGTCATCTCATCAGGATGTGGCTTCATAAGAATGACAATACTGGTTGAAAACAGCAACAACAATAGCACTCACACAAACAAGCAACCCAGTGCACAAGACCAGAATGGGTAGGTGTTGCTCAGTGGTGGTCCTCACTTAGTCCATCACACATGCACAGTTCGTGTTTTGAGCAAAAATCCATTTGTTCTCTGTTAGATGGATGGGATCTTCGTTTCAACACCAATGGCAGGTCCTACATCATATGTACAGTATGAATGATGGCAGGGCTTTTAATACATCAAGCCACCCTATGAATCGTGCCACAGCATCCTGTGGCTTGTGCCACATAGTGACTGGCTGTATTGCATGTCATGCACTATCATTCTAATTAGTAGGGTGTGCGCAGTGCCCACTATTCTTCAGACAATAAAGAGGGCCGAGGGGCCACACACACGCACGCACACACACACACACACACACACACACACACACTCACACACATACACTCACTCACATCCATGCATTCACACAAGCACACACACACATAAACACACATACACACATTCACAACACTCACTAACAACTATACTTATATGCATACATACATGCACGCATCAAACATAAAAACATATAAAACGTAACTTCACTGTAGAGAGGGAGCTAAAGACAGTCAATGAGGGAAGGCAGCAGTCCCTCATTCGACACAGGGTAGGATGGAGTCAGTGAGACTGCTGACCCTACCCCACTCTGTGACGAGGTGTCACTGATTGACACTCGGCCCTGGGTACTTCAGGGCTTAAAACTGAAGCACCTAGATCCGAGGCAATCAGTCATGCTCCCCCTCATCATAAGGGGGAGGATCCAAGGCACTTTTTGCCAGGCTGAGGAGGTCATACCAGCATCGCTGTGAAATACTCAGCCTGGCAAAGTTCAGTTGCGGCAGCCAGGGGCATGCACATGTCTAGCTCCTGTCTGCCTGACCTGATCAAGAAGAGTGTCTGTCAGGCTCACCTTTGTTCAGCCTGTCAGACACGCTTCTTGCCAGGAAAAAGGTGGGGGGCATGGCCCTGCAACCCCTATGGACGGGGTGCTTCTGATATGAATACATGCTAGGCTGCGTTCACTGGGGATTCAACTCAGATATGGATTACTTCAACAAACTCACATCCAATTCCATGTGCACAGACTCTCCTTTGTATTTTGTACACTTCTCTAGGCATACAGATTGCCAATGCTGGTGTGGCTAAGCCCAACAATCCTATGTGTATCTCCTCATGTACAGAATATCCTACATCAATCCTTGTGTCTCAGCAACAGATCTTATGCAGCACAGTTAAAAACAACGTCCCCGCCAGGCAAGAACAAAGACTAAGGGGGTGATTCTAAGTCTGGCGGGCGGAGAGGCCGCCCGCCAGACTTCCCCCTCCAAAATACCGCTCCGCGGTCGAAAGACCGCTGAGGGTATTTTGGGTTTTGCACTGGGCTGGCGGGCGACCGCTAAAAGGCTGCCCGCCAGCCCAGTGCAAAACACCCTTCCCACGAGGACGCCGGCTCAGAATTGAGCCGGCGGAGTGGGAAGGTGCGACGGGTGCAGTTGCACCCGTCGCGAATTTCAGTGTCTGCAAAGCAGACACTGAAATTCTTTTTGGGGCCCTCTTACGGGGGCCCCTGCAGTGCCCATGCCATTGGCATGGGCACTGCAGGGGCCCCCAGGGGCCCCGCGACACCCCATACCGCCATCCTGTTCCTGGCGGGAGAACCGCCAGGAACAGGATGGCGGTATGGGCTGTCAGAATCCTCCATGGCGGCGCAGCTTGCTCCGCCGCCATGGAGGATTCATTTGGGCAGCGGAAAACCGGCGGGAGACTGACGGTTTTCCACTTCTGACCGCGGCAGAACCGCCGCGGTCAGAATGCCCTGTGGGGCACCGCCAGCCTGTTGGTGGTGCCCCTGTCATTTTAGCCCTGGCAGTCTTGGACCGCCAGGGTTAGAATGACCCCCTAAGTGCCGGCTACCACCAACAGCCTGTATGGTGCCAGCTGGGGTTCTGACCAAAGCTCCTAACATAGTGTTTGGTGGGTGCCCCAAGTGGGCACTGGAACACCCACCTTAAAACATCAAAGGCCCCGGGGATGGATCCACAGCCCCCTCCCCTATTTAAAAAACAAAAGGCCCTGAAGGATTGGGTCCCTGGGGCCCTTATGAGAATGGGGTGGTGGGTTGTGTTTCCCTCCCTTTATAATGAAAGATGGCACTGGGGGATGTGTTTCCAGGAGACCACAGCAGCATGGGGGGGGGCACTCACCCCTGTTTACCTTTATAATAAAAGAAAACCCCAGCGAATAAGGTGCCTGGGACCCATAGTGGCATGAGGATGGGGTCAAGGGACTCCCTCCCCTTAAAATATATATTTTTGGTCTTGGGGGATGGGTTCCTGGAGTCACTATTGGCTCGGGGAGGGGAGACGTGCAAAACGCTAATGGTAATTAAAAAAAAAAGCCCTTTGGGTCCCTGGGCCCAAAGTGGCTCCGGAAGGGAGGCTATGTGCTCTCCTCTTCCTAATAAAAAAAAAAGGCCACTAGATATGGGGTCCCGGTTACCCAAAATGGCTTGAGGAAGGGACTGTGTGCCTCCCCCCCTTAAAAAAAACACAAAGGCCTGGGGGATGGTGTCCCTCTAGGTCAAAGTGGATAGGCAGCTATTTACCCCACATTTTATATCACTCACAACATGTTCTATGACATCATTGATATTATTACTGCAACATTTGAACTTATATCATTGATGAGAAGACTGTGTTTGGAGGGGTGGAAGTTACATTTACCTTAGGGCACGAGTTACAGTTACTAGAGATAACTATAAGTAGTGAATTTGAGTTTAAAACGTTATGTTGTTACTGAAATTTTAACCTAACTATGACGTCACCTGAACCTCAAATTTTTTCAGTGAAAAGAAAATGTATATACGTGTAGCAGCAAACATAGAGATACATGAGGAAACAGTTAAAATACGTAAACAAAATACATTCCAGAGGGACAAATTGGATTATGAGGAGGAGCACATTTTTACGTTTGCCAAAAGATAAAATACAATTCGACAAAAGGAATATTGTGATGTGGCAAGGATCAGATCACTTTCGGAGAGAGATTCACTCACCACAGATACTGATTTGAGTGACACAGAGGGTAATACTGGACGATCATCCAATAAACTAACCCTTTTAAAGGAAATGCGCCTCACCTTAACACAACAAAATAAAGACAGAAATGCAATTTCCTCAAGGAGCAGAGGAAGCGGCAGAGGGCAAAGCAGCAAAAGAAGCAAACAAGAAGAGGACAACGAGGCAAGGGCAAGAAACATTTGGGGCCAGAGAACAAAGACATTCAAGAATTAAATGTGATCAACCTCTGTACACGGGAACTGACAACAGCAGAGATTTCCCTTTTGAGAAAAGGTTTGAATTTTTGTCCCAGGACTCATATAGACATTGCTCAAATGAGAATAGATCTGTATAAATATATACGAAAATTGAAAAACAAAAAAATATTTATGGAGGCTAAAACATCAAACAGAAAGCCACATGTACAATGGGGGCCCTCAAATGATTTGACAGCAAGTGATAAAGAAGGACTGAAGGCAATCACAGATATTAAATCCCCCTCAGGAGCGGGCCTGTCGACAATGAAGCCCAAATCGGTATTTTACCCTACACTGCCACCAGGTAACAAGTTTGATCAATATGCGGACGTGGTGATTCATGATCCATATAGAATTCAGTTCAACAATTACAAAGATAATCTGACAAAGGAAGAAAAACAAGCATTAAATAACTTGCAAATGGATGACACAATTGTGATTAACCTGGAGGACAAAAGTGAAAATATAGTAATCCTTACCAAGGACAGTTACAAAAAAAAAAGCAGCACGTTAACTGTCAGATACAACATGCTATAAAATATAGAGATGGATCCAACCAAACCACTTCAAATGGAGTTACAAAAAAACTTGGGAGAATCAGGGACTGATGGATGCAGATGAGTGTAAATATGTTTGTTGAGCATCCAGTAATACCTACACTATACTTCCTACCCAAAGTAACAAGCAATCCGCCGATAGTGTAATCTAGGGGTTCTTTATTAGAACCAATGTCGAACTAAATAGACCATTCCTTAGCCCCATTAGTACAACATTTGTATTCCTATTTAAGAGATACAGGAGATCTTTTAAAACATCTGGATGGGGGCCCATGGCACAAAGGTTACAAACTAATTACAATGGACATAACTGCACCGTATACCAATATTGAACATGAAGAAGGGATGAAAGCTTGTGAATACTTCCTACAGCAATGCAATATTCAGTTGTATCAGCAGAAAACCATGCTTTTGGAGATGATTGGAATATGTTTGACTGATATTTTGTTTCTTTCTGACAAACAGTTATGTCTCCAATTAAAGGGCACAGCCATGGGCTTTTCATTTCCCCCAAATTTTTGTCAATGGCTGGTTCGTGCAACAAATTGCCTGTCAGAACAAAATGAAATGTTTGTTCAGAAAATTGTGATTTAGCTTTGTTTTATAGACAATCTCTTCATTGTATGGGAAATGGAATTCAAACAGTATTTTGAACAACTCAACAACAATCCAATAAAACTGTTGTTCACGTATCAGCTTGAAAAAACCAGGGTCACTTTCTTAGATACAGAGAGCTATATAAATGATAATCAAATACAGACTACTTTGCACAGAAAGGCAACAGTAACAAACTCATGCCCTCGCCATCCACTGCTAATTGCCTCAGAAATTACCGCACTCATGAGTCATGACATCTTTGATAATATCATTGATAATATCAATGTAATATTTGCAGTAACATTTTTTATGAAAAAACTGTGCATGTTGGGGGATCAAATTATAGTTACCTTAGGGCACGAGTTATAGTTACTTGAGGTAACTCTAACTGGTGAATTTCTATGGTTTTGTATGTTTAAAATGTGATCATAGCTATAACATCCCTGCAACATTTGTTTTTTTTAAAGTGAATTTCTATACTTTTAAGATATCTCTCCTTGTTGCGCCTGCCCTGGGGAGGCGTAGAGTTTTGTCGCAATTCCAGGTTTACAGGTTCTTGTAAATCTCAGAATGCGTCAAAACCCATGGGTGTTGCAAGAAAACACAGGGACTTGCTTTGCGTTGTCTTACTTTGTCTTACACCATATCTACAAGGCCATGAAAAGCCATGCAAAGTGGCTTTGCGTGACCTTGTAGATATGGGTCTGCACTATGCATTGCCAGTGCGTCACAAAAAGTGATGCACAGGTGAGGCACGGACTTGTAAATATGCCCCTAGGTACATACCACACAGAAGGGAGCTGTGATACCAGGGATATGTTGTTGTACAACATGTTGATTTGTATCAGTTTGAATTCAGCTTTGAATGAAACATCCTTCAAAAACAGACATGTCCATAGAATCAACAACTAAACACTCTAACTACTTACTCTTTTATTTCAATTGCCGAAGTGTTACAGGAAAGGCCTTATAAAGAGATTTAACCAACCCTCTCGCTCTTGCTAAGTCCCACTATAGTGTTTGTGTGAGGTAGTATTGAGAACACCTTCCATGTCAGGCACACAGCCTTTGCTAGCTGAGTATACCTCAGATATTGTGTTTTGCCTTTGTCAGCTCCTAGAATGTCATGATTGGTGTCCTAAACAAGATGCAGACTATGACCACACTATCACCCACCCGAAGGATCAGCTTTCCACTTTGTCCTGTTTAGTACAATGCCCCCTGTCTGGGATTGACAGGACCTAGTTTGAATGCACAAGGCCATCCAACATGCAGGAGGAGTGAGAATTGTGGTTCAGTGGAATTCTCTGCGTGGACATTGGTGGACACAAGTTCCATAAGATGCCTGTATTTTTGGAGTGTGGTGGCACAGGAGAGTAAAAGCTTCAACTTGCTTTACACACTTTCCCATTTGGTGACCTATGCATGCTCTCTAGTTTAGTCAAAGCCTTGGTTGTACTTCATGCTCTGTTGCTATACACCTACCAGCAATCATGGACCTCTTTGCTCCACAACTATGCTGGCACCAGTTAGCACAGTACTGAGTTCCTCTATTTTAGTCCTGCCATTCCTCTTCTTCAACATACCGATTATTCTGCTGTAGTAAATTCACTGATTTGGTTCTCGTCTATGATTGCATTTTTGTTAGGACCAATTCTGTCAGTGGCGCATTATACCACCCACTGTTTGCTTACAGCTTAAACAGTTCTCAGACAGAATTTTTCATCCATTTTTCTTTCATGGCCTGAAAGAGTAAATGAAATGTGGCCTAATGGCAAGAGCTGCTAATCTTGGAACTGAGAAAACAGGTGCAAAGCCTTGGCTCAACATCTTGTGATTCTGGGCAAATTACTTATACTCCCCATGTCTAAAAATGTGTATTATATACTAGTCTTCTTGTAAAGTGCTCTGAATAAAACAATATGTATAAATGGAAAAAAACTGTAGGTTTTGGCTTTACCAATGCTGTAAAGCATCAGAAAAGCATGAAATTAAGGAGCACATGTTATAATGTAGGTGCGTGCATGCATCACAATGCATGCACACTGACAGATGTGACATTTTTTAATTGACCTATCTAAGATGGCAGACGACACACAGATTGGTAAAAGAAATAAATACATTTTATGTGCACAAAGGCGTTTTTGATTTAGCAAGCAACTAGCAGCAAACAGCAGGTGTTGCCCTCCACCCCCAAAAAAAATGCAACCTTAATTTTTTTTCTAAAGTTGCATTTGTAATGCCCACTATGGGTAGGGTAGCAATTGGGGGATGGCAGAAGCAATACGGAGTGGGGCATGGGTGGGGCATAAAATAAAAATAAAGCTAAGGATGGGAAAGAAGCAGCACACAAGGAAGACAACAATGCAGAGAGTGGGGGCAGGTGGTAGAGGCAAACAAGTGGGAGAGCAGCACATGAGGCAATGAGCAACCTGCAGGGAAGTGGCTTTGGGTGGGGAGAGAATCACATGAAGGAGGGAGCTAGATAGCACATGCAACTTTATGGAGTACCTAATGAAAAAGACAAAAAGTAGTTCCATAAAAGTGAGCAGTAGATGGATACAAGTCAGCCAATCAAAAGCATGGTAAATAGGCTATGCTCCAGAGGAGGTACACTGAATAAGAAGCAAGCAAATATGAGTAACAAAAAAGGAAAACAGTGGAATCAGTCGGTGGCCTCTAAGCCCAATGGAAGTTTTTGGTATGGTACCCAAAAGGCCTTTCTGGTTGTCAAGTCCTTAAAACAAGAGTTGGAGAGTTTAGGGCAAGGATTAACACTTTTAATAGTGCCTTGATATTGATGACAAGTTGTTTTCAGACTCACTAACTCTGGCATAAAACCATTATAGGTATCTCATGCACACACATTCTGAGATTTTCCAAGTAATCATGTCTACCATTTTACTAGCCAGACCAACAGGAGAGAATAGCCTGGATCTGCCCCTATTTATTTAATGTCTGATACCAATCCATAATGTTGATCAAGCCCGGTGCTTAATGGGTATTAAGATGGGCAAGCAGCTTAGGTCCTACTATTCTGGTCACATCACCAGGCAAAAGGATCTTGGATGCTACCAACAATGGTGGCAAACTCCCAATGGCCAAACTGTCTACATTCCAGAAGCATGAGGCTATTTTGCAATGTGAAGACTCTGCAGAACCTCCTATATCCTTCCAGCCCCCAGATACTATCTAGAGGCTGCATAGACTAAAGGACACAATTCTGTGGGGCACATGTCTACAACAAAGAGCATCCTTCAAGAGGTGAGGATGATGCCTATGCTAGAACCTTTCTCAGTTGGATGGTTCGAGCCCCCAAAGCCAAGGATGTTGTCATAAAAGAAGGGGTGAGGATGAGGCCCATCTGCTCCCAGTGACTCTCCAAACATAAAAACCTGTGACAGTAAGTAAGCAAACCACCAATGGGTGTTCTCAGACTCAATGCCATCCCAGGAACTCAGGATTAGGCCTTGAGGCACATTTGGTGTGGCCTGGTATTGGCTCTGAAGTGGAGTCCTCAGGCATTTCCCAGGGAGCCAGCAGTTGGGGCAAGTCAAGGTGAACCACGCACACCAGAGAAGGAGGCTGCAAGACCTGTTTTGAAGACAGTAAAGAAGTGCCCCTGGGGCAAAAGAACTATTGTAAATTGAGCTTGGCTGCTTTAGAGATCATAGAATATACTATTAGGTCATAGGTTACTTGAAAATAGAAAAGAGCAGTCGAGGGAGCATTTGAATTGGATGTGTACTTTGATGTACGGAAAAAGACCTGCACATTCTACCTGTATGTGCTAGACGTCAGTATGTGATTAATCCCTTAATAAACTTATCTATCTGCATTTTAGATTATGACCCACAAGACAACTGCATTGTAAGTAGACCTTACTGTATCAGGGGTTAAGAGTCTTCAAAGTGAAGCTACATCTGGTTGGAGTATGAAACTACAGTCCATAAAGCAATTATGAACCATAGGAAAATGATTACACCAAGGGCTTTATTGTAGCCTTCACTGAATGGTGGCTTGAACCAGGAGTAGCATTATAGGAACTCTATAATTTCTACATATGGTGCCTGTCAGCCTCCCTACATCGACACTCACTACCAGGAGTCGACCCCAGGGTCCAAAGTTGCAAGAGTTTTGAATTACGGAGACAAAGAGGTGACCCTACCAAGGGCTGGTAATTTCATGATTGAAAACAGCAAGGTCATGCTTTTCCCTGACTGTACTGCAGCACTACAGCAACAAAGCTCAACATTTCATGTGGTGAAGCACCAATTGTGGGGGTGCGCATTTTATTTCAGGGATCTTAAAATGCATGTGTCTAGGCCAAGGACCATGGGGCAAGTCGAATGGGCCCATCTTTGACCTTTGTGCAACACCCCAAATTTTGTTGATAATGCATTTGATTGACATAACAGCACGCCAGGAAGCCCTCTTAAGCTCAGGTACATGTAGGAAGAAATGTGGCAGTGGCACCAGTAAGTGCGAGCCTGGACATGAGCTCAATAAAGAGCTCAACTAAGTCAAATTCTGACTCCACACCTTGAATCGGCCTCACAACAGTTGCCGGAAAAACAAAAAACACTGAAAATTACCCCCAGTCCTCATATGACTTAATCTGAACATCTTTGATACTTCTGATTAAATAATATCTATATCTCATTTCAATAGAATATATAACTGGCTGCAATTTTCCTATGATTGTTATTTGACTAATGTTTTTTCATTGCAGTGAGGTACAGCCAGTGGGGCATCACTTAGCGGCCCCTTCACCACTTCTAGCACTTGCCTCCATGTAATGGTGGCTGGAAATGTGATAATTGGTGAGTTGTATTTTATTGGTTGAAGAGAAGAAACTACAACATATGATAACAATACCTTTTGGCTTAGTCATATACAAGAAAGATAGTGCATGTTGGTATATGGCATACTCTTCATTGAATATTTGGGCTCTGGGAGTGGGGTGACTTATTCTCTATTAAATGCTTATGGCCCTATACATGGTTGTTTCTAACATGGAAAGTAAGAGGTATGATTTTTGCTGCTAAAATATATTAAGTATATTCCCACATTAAACCAACGGTGACTCACATAGTCGGATAAGATTAAGGTGACCTTAACTGCTTATAGAATCCAAATACATCAGGAACGTCAAAATGTAATAGCAGAAGTTAAATTAGATATGAGTGTTAGACCTTGCATCCTTGGTGTGGTTTCCCCTGTCTTTTTGCCTTAGATTCCTGTATTTTTTACTGTGCTGGATTTCGTTGTTGCTGGATTTTGGTACTCTGAGCACTTTACCACTGCTGACCAGTGCTAAAGTACAAGTGCGCCCTGTGTAAATTGTGATTATGATTGGTTATCTATGATTGCCATATCTGATTTACCGGTAAGTCCCAAGTTGAGTGCACTATGTGTCCCCAGGACCTGTAAATCAAATGCTACTAGTGGGCCTGCAGCACTGATTGTACCACCCACATGGGTAGCCCTGTAAACATGTCTCAGAGCTGCAATTGCAATGTCTGTGTGTGCAGGCCCATACCTTTCCTTTTACTACATGTAAGTCACACCTAAAGTAGGCTATAGGTAGCTCCGTGGGCAGGGTACAGTGTCCTTAAAAGGCAGGACATGTATTGAGGTGTTACATGTCCAGGTAGTGAAATACTGCCAAATTAGTTTTTCACAATTGCACAGCCTGTCTCTCCCATAGGTTAACATGGAGATTGCATTTAAATATCTTTTAAGTGCAGTTTCCCATTGGGAGCAGATGTAGATGTTGAGTTTGGGGTCTCTGAACTTTAGAAATACATCTTTTTGTAAAGTTGATTTTTATATTGTCTGTTTGAAAATGCCACTTTTAGAAAGTGGGCATTTTCTTGCTTAACCATTCTGTGCCTTTGCTTGGCTGCTGAATCCACATCTGGGTCAGACTGACCGGTGGGCTTTTTGTGAATTCACTCTAGAAAGTGACACAAAGGGAGCTGAAGTGTGTCCTGCATATCTTGATTAGTCTTCATGGGCTAGAGTGGGAGGGAGAAACTGTCAACTGCACTTAAAAGGGTTGTGTCTGTCCCCTCACAAAACAGTCTTCAACCCCCTAGAGTGTGGCTGGGGCAGGGCAAGAAAGAGGCAGGGACGTGTTCACTACAAAGACTTTCCTTTGAAGTTTGCCTACTTTAAAGGCAGAAATTAGTATAAGTAATGGACCCAAAACCCCAGGTTTTTAGAATACTTCTGGATCAAGAGGAACCTCTGCCAAGGAGAAGAGCTGAAAACCTGTGAGGAGGAGTACTGCCCATTTGCTGTGTGTGCTTTGCTGGGTTGGCCTGCAGTTGCTGCTGCTGCCTTAAAGAGGACAAAGACTGGACTTTGCTGTGTATCCTG
Source organism: Pleurodeles waltl (assembly GCF_031143425.1). Taxonomy (NCBI): domain Eukaryota; kingdom Metazoa; phylum Chordata; class Amphibia; order Caudata; family Salamandridae; genus Pleurodeles; species Pleurodeles waltl. The sequence goes on along the minus strand of NC_090437.1, from coordinate 412,636,098 downwards.
CTGGTGAAGTTGCTCCAAGGGCTTGGACTGAGCTTGCCTCCTGTTAAAAAGTCTCAGGGATATCAAAGACTTCATCTGCCAGCACCTGGGCTCTTTTGCTGAGACCCCCTGACTTGCCAAGTGATGCCACATCCAGTCCCTGGGCCCCTGGAAGGAGAAGCTGGCAGAACCTGAGTGAAAATCCATGCACCGGAGCCAAGCGGCAATACAATCGACACAGCGCCTACGCAGCAGCTACAAAATTGACGTAGCACAGGTGAAGTCGATGCATCGTCAGCTCAGTGCAAATTCTTTGCTGCTGTGCATCTGGATTTTCCACGTATCGTTCCCGGATGTCAAATCTTTAACCTCACCACATGGACCCGAAGCTGCTCACCCGTAAATCTAAGAATCAATGCACAGCCTCACTTGCGAGTAAGGAATCAACATATTGCTTGCTTTTCTGACGCACCCTCACCCCTGCAGCTTTATTTTTGATGCTTACCAGTACTTTGTGTTAAAACAACACATCCATTGATTCTTATGGATTAAGACTCTTTTTACTTTAAAATGTGATATCTTTCCTTCTGTATGTTGGATTTTTGTCGTTTTGGTCTTGTTTGATTTAGATAAAAACTGGCTATTTTCCTAAACTGGTTTGCAGTCCTTTTGTAGTGTTTTCACTGTGCTAATGTGTGTGTTGGTACAACTACTTATCACATTGCCTCTGAGATAAGCCTGGCTGCTAGTGCCAAGCTACCAAGGGGGTGAACAGGAGTTATCTGAGCTTTGTATCTCCTTTGCAGTGACTCGCGTGAGGGTCCCTACTTGGACAGGGTGTAAACTGACTGTCAACCAGAAACCCAATTTCTAACAGAATGGAATATTTTTGGCAAGTGTATATGCACCTAATGCTGACCGGTCTGGGTTCTTTGAATTGCTATCAAAATGCTTAGCTGTATTGGATCATATACCTATGTTACTGGTAGGAGTCTATAAAAGTGAATGCAATGTTATCATGGTCAGTTCACATCCCTTGATACCTACCTAGCTAGAGGTGCGAGTCACAACAGCACTAAAGGAAATGTTGATTAACTGGGACCTGGATGACTACTGCAAGCTGTATTATTCAGTAACTATTGAATATTTGTTTTCAAACATCCATGATTTGCATGTCAGACAAAACAAGTTCTACTGCTCTAGACAGCTACATACACCTGTAGTTCAAGTGGAGTACCTATGCAAGACAGTATCAGATCTTAATCCCTTGCTGCTAGGGATTAACTGGGTGCCTCAGAGACGTGAACTGCTCCACGCTGGAGGACACTTTGTTTAGCACCAGTATTGGAGGTTACATCTGCCTTTTCATTTAATAAAATGAATTAACAGCAACTGGCACCTTTAAATTGTTGATTAGGGGCCACTGTGTTAGAAACACATATAGGGTCTGTAGAGAACTAGAGGATAGAAAATCACTGCAATGTACTGGAGCTTGATACATCTTGCAGCATACAGAAGTGATAGGAACTCGCGAAGGCAAGGGAGAAATGCCCTCAAATACTAGAACATATGAGCTGCTTAGACTTCTGAACTTAATTAGCTAAGAACTGTAGCAAGGACAAAAACTGGGAGACATCTGGCTTGGTTTATCAAGCCCGAATCAGCAGGATCACCAATAACGTGTCTGCAACCTAGACAGAGAAGTAATCCGCATGCAACCCAATATAAACCAAATACTTCTTAAATGTTTTATGACTGACCTGGAACCTGGAGGGACACACATAGTCCCTTTCCTACCAGATCAAACAGAACATTTAGAAACCCCATTGATGGTTTAGGAGATTAGAAAGGCGATCACAGGTCTTGCTGCAAGAAAATGCCTGATAGCAGGGGGGCAGCCTGTAGAATGTTAACATGCATTCATAGACATATCACTATTGAAATGTAGAAACATGTATTCCTCTGCAAACTTAATGGGCTTACTCTCTCCTTTAACTAAGGGAACATTAATCCTTTACTCTCCTAAGCAGGGCTGCAATGAACAGAATGTAGTCTCCTATAAACCTCAGAAAATGTTTACCTTTGGACTTAGTCGCTGAAAGGAAGCTGAAAATCTCATGCAGGACAAAGCAGAAGGCTGTAGCAGGAAACGATTACACAAGGTAGGATACCCCTGTGAAAAAGGACTGCTGAACCAGATTTGCTGCTGCCGGACAAGCTGCAAGGTAAATCCGACCAGTGATGTACCTTGGGCGGATAGGTGAGCAGGTTGGCCCTGGTCTCCTCCTGGTTCTCAGTGCACTTTTTGGACAAATTATGTCTAAGTTCTCAATTTTTGAAATTGGCCATCTAGGCACATTTAGCACCACAACCAAGGGTCCAAGAGTGGATGGAGACTTCTTGGGGGTTCAGGACTCACTCAGGCTGGGTCCAGGTGAGGGTTCAAGATGGTAGGAGCCAGTTATGTTCCTGTGGCTCTGAACAGGAGGCCAGAAAACTAGCCTTTGGAGTCCCTTCTAGAAGCACTGGGTGCAGGTGAACCTGCAGTGCTCAACAGTAGGACTGGCCTCTGTAGGGTTCAGGGCTGGCTCCAGGAAGCAAAACATTCCCTCCAGGTACAGCAACAGTCTGACAAAGTGCACAGCAGGTCACAGCAGCAGCAGTCCTCTGAGAGTCCTTATGCCAGTCCAGTGGTGAGATGAAGACTGGGTCTGGGAGCCCTATTTTTATATCCTGGTGCTGTGACCATAGAAGGTGGTAGACACTTCTAGAAAGGTTCTTTGAAGTTCTAGTAGTTTCCTGCCTCTCCTGCCCTGGCTCCAAGCTAGCTGTAGTGACAATACAGGTTGTTAAGCCTATTGTGAGGAGACAGGGCACAGCCTATTCAGGTGAAGCGGGCTATGATCAGCTCCACCCCCTGCATTAAGTCATTCAGGCGCTGCTATTCCCATTACTGCACAACTGTCTAGGAGGAATTCACAAAGTTCTAACTGTCAACTACAATCAGTCATGTGACTTAAGACAGGCTGCAGGCACAGAGGACTAAGGACAAGAAAATGCCAACTTTCTAAAAGTGGCATTTTCAAAATTGAAATGATAAATCTGACTTTACTGTTAAAGAGAGTTTATCATTACCATTCCAGAGGTACCAAACATAAGATATCTACCTTCTCTCATTTAATGAATTACATCTTATTAATTGTAATAAGGAATTCTCAGTGTTATCCTGTGGGAGGGGTAGGCGTTACCTTAGTGAAAAACTAATTTGGGAGTTTCTCACCACCAGAACATGTAAAACTTGTACATGTCCTACCTTTTAATTACTCAGCACCCTCCCTTATGGGCTACCTAAGGGGACTAACATATGATAAAAGTGGAGTTTAAGCTTTGGCAAGAGGTTCTAAATGCCAAGTCGACATGGCAGTGTGACATTGCATTCAGGCTGCAATGGCAGGCCTGGGACATGTTTTAGAGGGCTACTTGGGTGGTTGGCACAATAGGTGTTGCAGGCCCGCTGGCATCATTTAATTTACAGGCCCTGGGTGTATGGTATACCACTCTACAAGAGTCTTAAAAGTATATTCCAATTTGGAATAAGCCAATTTGATTATGTTTTAAGGTGCGAGCACAACACCTTAGCACTGGTTAGCAGTAATAAAGTGTACAGAGTCCTAAGGCCAACAAAGCAAAAATCCAGCAACAAGTAGGAGGAGGAAAGCAAACGTTTGGGGGTGACCCTGCAGAGAGGGCCTTTTCCAACAATATACAATCTGCTATGTAGGGGTGCAAGTTTACAATGCTGACCCTGACAATATTGAAAGCAAAATTAGAAGGGATGGGGCAGAATTAGGAGGCAATATAGCCTTTTTCGAGAATTCCTTCCTTGTCAACATAGGCAGAAGAGCTTTGGCAAAAATTGTAGTATTACCATCACTATTAAACTTCCTCACTAACTCGACTGTGCAGCTAGCTAATGAGCTGGTTTGGCAACTAAATACTTACTTCTCACATAAATTTGGTGGTCTGGCAGATCCAGAGCAGTCCTATGTAAGCTCTGACTCGGGTAGATTGAGAGTCCCTGATTATGGCCCTAATTATATTGCAATCAAAATGAGTGGCCAGTTAGTTACACCTTTGCAGGAAGCTGATTATGTCCTAGCAGGCGGTTTAAACGGTGAACTGTTGCTTATGTTTTTTTAAAATGCAATTTGTATTGAGTTTATTAGACATCATAAATATCACAACGCTACAATACATTTGATCACAACAGACTGAAATATTATTATATATATATATATATATATATATATATATATATACACATGGGATTTGCCCCTAAATCTGTGATTTTTGAGATATTTGGATTGATATGGAATTCTTGATTTAAATAAAGGCCAGCAAACTGCATGGAGTGCTATCGTTTGAATCTTATGTGAAGCATATATTGAATGGGTCCTGTGCCCATTTTCTGAGCACCCACCTCGCTAGGCGAGCACAGGAAGAATAGCAGGACACTTTTGAGATGTATATATATATATAGATATAATTCAGTGCCAGAACTAGCAAGTTGTTACATGCATATACAAACTCTGTGTCATTCTCACTAAAGGTCTGTTCTCACTCAAGACATTCAGATCTCCTCTGCAGTCAACCACTCATTTGTGTCACAGACAGATAGTGGGTCATTTGGCTGCATCCACTGGATCATTATTCACCTCTTGCTGAATAGCAGGAACAAGGCTACAAATCTAACTTGGATCGTTTCTTGCTTTGGCCTAGGAAGTAGACCGAATATGCAATGCTTTTGAAATTGAGTGACTATACCTCATGCCACACCGCTAAGGTTAATAATTTCGCGTTACCAATAGTCTGCAAACATGAACTCTTCATACTCTACGTCTACATCTTGGGCAACTGCTCGATCTTCTTGGATACCTTTTACTTAATATCAATGGGTTGAGAGAGGCTGTATGCAACATCTTACACCATGCTAAAGAGAATCTTGCTTTGCTTGACACTATCTTGTGGTAGGCTAGCTATTCTATCTGTAAACTTTATTCTTCAGTCAATTCTCCATATATACGGTATATTTAAGGGTGAGGTTGGGCGTTTATTCAAGAGTCTTCTTTATATTGCACAAATCAGAGCACACCTTGTGTTTGTTTGTGAACAACATCTAAAATATGTGAGTCTGGAGGTCTTCCCAGGAATCACTTCCATGTTAGTTGAGCTGTACTTGTCACCTAGCGTAAAACAGAAAGGGCCTTACCCTCACTTAAAAGTGAAATCAAGCCTCTTTCAATATCAGTAGAATGTCATCCATTCCTACGAGCATCTTCATCTAAGCAGCTGGGCCGATTCATTGCAGCACGCCTTTATTCTTTGCCATTGTGCAAACTAACACAGGCCTACCGTACTTAATTATTCAGCCACCCAGTCCTATGTGTATTTGTTAGCCAGAGTGGTCCTTGCCCTTGATTCATTGGCAAACCTCGAGATTAATCCGTTTATACATCCCCACCTTCAGCTTAGGATCAAATACATTTTTGTGCTTATCTAGATGCCCACATTCAGTACACCATTATCTTGGATATGTACCTTGAACAGCATGACTATATGGTCCATCATCAGGTGATTCTTGCCTCATCGAAGAGTACTGCGAACCCATCTTGAAGACATTCACTCTGGGTGCCAAGTCCCCCTTGTGAGTACATATTTGATTATACAACAGTGGTGCTTTCACATCGTTGTTGGTTTCTTTCGATTAGGTGTCCTGTGTAATTGTTCATCCTTATGAGATCCCTCATCTCCCAGAGGGTCAAAACTGTACTTGAATGAACCAAAGATTGTAACCCTTTGCATTAATCGAGTTATATATATGGACAATTGTTTGTTTTAGGCCACGTTTTCTAAACTTTGGAAACCTTATTTTGCAATATATTGATATATTGAATGATCACGGTCTGGGGTTTATTTTTTTATTTTTGTTTGTGCTTCTGCGTTATTTTTGGACACGTTATACACCTTTATGTTCTGATACTCTTATGATTTGTCATGTAAATATAATTTTAATCGTATTACGAGAGGGTTTGTGTCTTTTTATTTGAAGTGTGGCTCCCTTTCAGTCGTCCTACAGTGCAGTATTAATACAATTGTGTTTCTTTACATTGAGTACACAGATATCATTTGATAAGAGCCCTTGTTTCTAAACAAATCTGTTCCACAGCATTCACCTGGACCTATCCTGAAATTCTGGCCTCCCAATTACAATTTGTGAAAAGGGAGAAAGAACCAAATTCCTGCCTATGCCAGAATGGAACCCTTAGCACCTTTGTGGTCACCAGTTCCAAATCCTGGACATCAAAAAAGATACGTTTGGGAATTCCAAGGCTCATCTGCCTCAGCAGCATGAATAGAGGTCTCGGTTCAATGTCAATGAGGCAATAGCATCCATCCACAAAGAGGACTCTTGTGTAGCCAGAGCAGGTGAGTGCTGTAACTGAGATGCAAAGAATCACCATTCAGTCCCAGTGAGGGCTAAAACATTCAGTCATTGCCAGGGAGTCTAGCGAAGTTTGGGACAGGGCAAAGTAACAGGAGTGTTTGCTGACTGCAGGGCCTAAGAATTTCCACAGGAGGCGTAAAACATCTAAACAATAGAGTACCCAAAGGCTATGAGGAAGGCAAGACAGGCGCCGAGGGCTGAAGCAGTTTGGAACATGCAGTGAACAGGGAATTGGGAGGTCTGCAGTGGAAACTATGAAGATAACACTAATACAAACCAAGGGACGGCTGAGCATGGAAATGATAGAAAAACTATCATAAATTATAGTTTATCTGCTCCTCAGAAGTGCTCTCTCTTGTGAGGTAGAAATATCTTACAGCAAGGCAAGAAGCAAATTAATCTCACAGGATTCAGTGAGATACCCATAGCGAAGGAGGGCTGGTTGGTTCTCTCTGCCAAAGGCACAAGCCTTGGAGTCTAACTATCGCCTTGGAAACAATGAAAATCAGGATAATAATATAACACACAAGAAGTCAAATGGGAACGGAGGACGTTACACAGAAACAGGAACTGGGCTCAGGGAAAACTGGACTGGAAAAGGGCCAGGAACAGGACTTGAATACATGGAACTGCGGATACCGGTAATTTACACACTAACCAGGACAGGAATATGCAGCAAGAACAGGAACACACAGCACAAGACAAGGAATCTGCATACACAAGACAGGTCGAGATGTTTGCAGTGAGAACTAGGAATAAGGCAAACACTGGAACAAAGAGGCAAGAAGATCAACAGATAGGCAACAGAGGCAAAAACCTATTCAGAACAGGAACATTGAATGCAACAACAGAAATCGAAATGCAAGGTTGGAATATAGTAAAAGGATCAAACAGAGAGCAAGGAGATTCAACAGCAAGGTCATTTGGGAGCCGCTGCATTCTGGGCTCACAGCGCTGAAATAGCTGGAGCCTCAAGGGAAGAGCCTAAGCGCAGGGAGAGAGCCATGTGCCAGGGATAAATCAGTTGCAAGGAATCAGGGAACCACCACTGAAGGGAAGGATGAACTGGGAATTCGAAAGAGGAAGACAAGCAAAGCCAATAAGTGCAAGATAGGAAACAGGAAAGCCATAAACGGAGTATGGATTGGAACCCAGATAAAGAAAGATCTAGAATGCACATATACATGTAAGGATCAGAAAGGCCGTGGGATGCGCAGGGATCAAGAGAGAGAATAGAGCACCTCATCCAGGGTGTAACCCGGGCAGGGTATGGAGGCATAAAAGGATCACAGAGACCAGGATGCATCAGGAGTGGGATGCGGAAGCCTTGATTACGATGAAATGTAAAGCTGGGAATGCAAGGTGCTGGAACGAGTCCTGTCATATTCTGGTTTAACAGCTGGGCCTAATAGGGCCCTCATGAGTACCTCATGATGGTAGAAGTCTGACAGTCACACAGTTTGAGGGTATTTATGGTTATCCTAGGGCAAGGGAGGCCAACATGCTATCTATTTAAAAAATATATATCTGGGCAGCAAGCACATCACTCCCTAGAGGGTATATAGACGTCTAGGGAGAACTATCATTTTCACTAATACAGTGCAGGTAGTGGATGACAGAGGGAGTTTTGACCATATTTGTCTTTGCCATGGAGGACCCTTCTGACACTGTGAGAGATGTCTGTCACCTTGTCATTGGGAATCTTGATTTCCAGATATCTCAGGGTCTTACTCAACCACAGGAGTTCCAACGCAGCATGGAGCCCTCTGTTCGACAAGTCAACAAGCCCAGGGGAACAACCTTAATGTGGACCAATTAGTAAATGTGCTCGACATATTGCTGAATTAATCTAGTATTTCAAGCTTGCGTGGTATGCCACTGGTAAATAAACAAAGGTATCATCAGCATAAAATTACACCATGTACAACATTTTGATGTTCCAGTTCTCCAAATTTGCCCTCAAGATATATGCCCGTGGCTAGAACAAAAAAGAGTAGTGAGGGTAGGCAGCCCTTGCATTTCCATCAGCACATTTTCCATATTTCTGAGATAGTTCCAACCATCTAACCAGATAAAGCCCATTATATATTGGCCAAAGTGAAATATCTCCAGAACTAGGAACATGGACACCTACCACACCGTGCCAAAGGCCTTCTCTCTGTTTAGGGAATCCATCATGTATACGTCCTCAGTATTAGTGTGGGAATTACCATCAAAGTATTTTCTGGTATGGCTTTACTAAAAGTAAGTACTTTAAAAGTTTGTCTAACAAGAGCAGTGGATCGATTCTGCTGGGAGTCTGTCCGTGCCAAGGGATTTGCCACTCTGCATATAGTTAAGGGAACTTTCCAGTTCTTCTCCAGAGAGCTGTATCTCTAGTCACAGGGAGTTTGGGGAGAGATACCTCTGTTTTTAAAATCAAAAAGCGAGACAGGAAAGTTGAACAGACTGCTAAGAAAGAACGGGCAGTCATTGATGGGGCACATTATTGATGATGATGTCCAAGAGGAGTGCATATGCTCTCAGGTCTTTATTACGTAGCCTACTGGGGCTTCAAGGATTAGAATGGGGATGCAGACTGCAAGCCTGGGATGAGGCTGTTGTTAAGATACCTGGGGACATGTACAATGCTGAAATGTTAGTGACAATTCAAAAACGGGTAAAGACAGATGAAATACCAGCTGGACAATATCTCACATATAGAATGCTAGCTGGGGCGCTACACTTATTTTGGAGGCAGGGTGGGCAATTCGGATCCATCAACCAATATAGTGCTGCAATTATTTCTCTCATTAGCAAATGGGTAGAAAGTTGTGACAGCGCTATACCAAGCACCAATTAATATGAATGCTGCTGCGGGTAGACTGTGAGGCATCTGGACTAGTGCTGTTATTAAGAACTTAACATAGGAAGATTGTTAACTGATACTCAGTTCTACTTCTAATCTTTCTCGAAGTACAGGGTTTAATCTTTTGAAATTAAATATTTTTCATAGAATGCATGTTACTCCTGAACACGAAAATGCAACGTCCCCCAACATGAACACCACATGCCCAAAATGATGGGAAACAGGCGGAGAGTTTTATCATATAATCGGGTCCTGCCCGAAAACTGCTGACTGCTGGGAACACGAAGGGATGTTATCTAGACTGAAAAAATGGAACAGCAGAGTTAGTTGTACAGATCTCTTCTGGCGCTTGCTAATAGAAGTTTAAACGAGAGCCCCAGAGATCAGATGCTGGGAAAGGGACGTGGTGTACTGGGCAGAGCTTGAAAGTACAATACTGCACATGGAGAGAAGGAGAAACAGAGGGAGGGAAAGCAGTTCAGGCTCGTGCAGGCATTCACAGAAAATATCATTTACAATAGAACCCCAGAGCAAAGGCCAGAACCACTCTGGCAGAAGGATTGACAAAGCCAACAGGTGTGGCCTAGGCAGGCTAGTGAGATGATTAATTATTTAAAAAAGTATTATTGTGAGCATATACCATTAAATAAAAGGAAAGGTGCAGCCTTATGTCTGTAATAAAAAAAGCATTCTCTAATAGGACCGTAATTAGTGACATTTTTTAAATAACACACTTTCTAATATGACTGTAATTAGTGACATTTTTTAAATAACACACTTTTTAGTTGTGCCATGCATTTCATTATTATTGTTACCATTAATAGTATTTCTTTTTCTTCTTCTTCTTCTTCTTCTTCTTCTTCTTCTTCTTCTTCTTCTTCTTATTATTATTATCATTATTATTAATTCTATTATTTGTCAAAGAGTCAAGAATATATCACCACCTAAATAAACACATAAATGCCACACAGTTACAATGACACTTAAACAGCAACTTTGAAAAGTAGATAAAATACACCACCATCAAAATGGCCCTCTGAAGTGTAAACAAAATACATAGCTGATATTAAACGTAACTCTAAATAAATGAAACAAAACACAGTTTGAACCAGGTTTGTTGCTGAATGGAAAAGAACTACTTTTAGACGGATACTAACAATGTGCATAGACTTTTTGCAGTAATTCAAAGTGATGGGAACCAATGGGTAGAGTGGGCTAACCCATTGCACTATAGAACATAGTGTTGTGGGTGGGAGGAATGTGTGAATGGTAGTTTAGCAAGCGAATGGATGAAGCCCAGTAAGCAAACGCCCCTCTATGTATTAAATATGTTTTTCGGCATCTAAGCTGTCTCAAAGACCAGGCCTTAAAAATAAGAGTGATTTAACTTATATTCCACAAATCAAAAAATAACCCTTCAGATCTATTTAGATGACTACTGTTCCACAAAAGAGGCCTACGATATAATATGTAATAAAACTGGGTTCTCAAATCCCTCGACCTTACCGATTTCATGAAGACCAGCAGATATTGACAGAATATTAGAAGTATCTGCTCATGGAATATAAGCGCAGATCTACAAATGACATGATTAAGGGACCTTGAAACTTTTAGTTTTCATTAATTGAAAAGAAATATGTTAAGGGGGATCACAATCATAAAGGCATATGACTTTACTAGTAACATTGAGCATTTGCATTTGCTTTCTTATTGTTCATTCACCAGTTAACGTGGTATATTAAAACACGATTACAAAAAATATATATATACTGTTCTATGATAATCAGCTTTTCCCATTCTGGCTATCACTTTGGATCTAATATAAAAAAAAATGTGGTTATCCTTGCTTTAAAGTATGCAATAAACAAAAAAGAAAACAATGTCCACTCTGGGTCACTAGATGAGCGTCTCTAACCGCAGCTTTGCATTCTCAGCAGCGCTCCAGTTCATAAACCCTCTCAGTAAATAAAAGGGCACTCAGCAGGTTACTTCAGTGCACCCAGAGGCATGTTTGCCACCCTCCTCCACCAGCTGGGAATTACCAATGGCTGCGAACTCCAGAGAAACAAGAGAGGCCCTTTGTCTGCCCAGGACTGCTGAGTGTTCTTTCAGTTTGCTACTTTATATTTCAACAATAATGTAATAAAAGTTACAGCGTCCAAGAACCAGACAAGGCGGCAGGAATCAGGACACAATGTTACAAGTCAGAGGAGGCAAGCAGGCTAGGTCAAGTGATGCAAACACTTAGGGGCAGATTTACAGAAAGTGAGCGCCACTTTCCCTGCGCCCCTTAGCGCTCCCCTACCGCCACCATGTGTGCACCATGTTTAAAATATGGCGCACCATGGTGCAGGGTAGGGGGCAATAGCGTCATTCAATGTGATGCTATTGATGTACTCTGCAAAATGTTGGCGCTACTCCTGCAGAGTACATAGGGGCCCATTCTAAATAACGGAAGCCCCTTTCCAACGTCTGCTCTGAGCAGACGTGAAAAGAGCCGTAAAAAATGCTTTCCGGCTCCCCTAATGGGGGAACGCCCCCTTTGCATTCATTATGCCTGGCGCAGGCATCATTTAGCGCAAAGGCTTACAGGGTGGCGCAATGCCTTGCATTGCAGCACTCTGTAAATACAGCGTGGGGATTTTGGCCTTGTTGGGCCACATTAACGTAAAATTTTATGACGCTAATGTGGCGCAAGGTGGCGCTAGGGGATTATAAATATGCCCCTTACTCTTTGTAATATTCTTGGTCAGATGGTGGTTGCTGATGAGCTTCAAATAGGCAGAACTGTGGAGATTAAGATCGCATATGAAACCTTCTTCAAGGAAAACCCAGGGCATTTTGCTGTTATAGACACTTTTGATAAATGGAACCGAACACTGCATACGACTGTACAATTTCCCGACAAATTGACTAAAAGCAGGTTAGACAAGTTGTTCAAATAACACTGTACATAATTATTCAAAAAGTAAAACAATTGCCCTTGATTGTTACCTTCTGCTTCCATGCATTTTCCAATGCTGCCCCTCTCCCAAGTAGTTTCTTGATCATATAATATGATTGCGACTCTATCGAGAAGGAGCAGATTGGGAAGTCAAACATTAGGAAGACCTCACAATCCCAGGCCTTTGACATCTGAGCTATCCCCAATGCTAGAAATACCTTATAAGCTTAGATAGCACATAAACCAACACCTCTGGTAGCTCCAGGTTTTGCCAGCAGACAAGATGAGATGCATTTTTCAGATAGGGCCTCCTACTCCATGGAATTCTCTCAGCTTCAGAAAAACCAAGATCTACCTGGCCATCTTATGCTTTTTGTGTTATTGTATTACCTTTCCATCCCTCTGCAGCTCCTCAGAAACACTACATAGTGAGAAACAGGTGCATCCCACCAGATAAGTTTTACGAAGGCCCAATGGATGCATTACTAATGTGCCTGGGAACCCCACCATATTATGGTTTTGGCTATCATATGCTTGGTCACTTTATCATATGACCATCACAGTTATCCTGCCCAGTTAATTTGCTGCATGACAGAAAATGCCCATGAGTGGTCCGGTACCCTATTGCTTTAGTAACCATGGTGTGCCAGCCAATGCCATTATATTCCGGGGAACCAAATCACATTCCAGCATATGTTAATATATCATCATGTGCACACGTGCCCATTATATCTTAGGCAATGTAATCTTGTACTTAGGTACCCTCCATATGCCATTCTTTGCCATCATATACGCAGACACCACATTGTATGGCAGGCATTGTCACTGTGCATGCAGACATCCAGCATCATGTTCTAGCCAATGGCTTTAATGCCCATGTATCCCATATGGATCATCCAAGCAAAACATGCACATGATCTCACACTTGCTTCCCTGCTCATCTTTACTGACAGGCAACATCCTCCCTTCGTCCTATCTGCTGCATGACCTGAGTCCGGCAGGATGGGATCAGGAGTAGATAGGGCACCTTGTCTGTCTCCGCAGTTACTGCCATTTTGCGCACAGATAGCCACCGTCATGTTCCAGCCAACTGCAGTCAATGCTCAGGAAACCTGTATGAGGCAGACGAGCACAATACATACATGCACAAGATCACACGATTGGGTCGCGGGGTATATCGGTACTTAAGCCTATCTGCTGCATGACCTGAGTCCGGCAGGATGGGATCAGGAGTAGGTAGAGCACCTTGTCTGTCTCCACAGACCTCAGGCAGGGGCATCTTTGTGAGCTGCAGGGGCTGAAGGTGAACGCCTCAGGAAAGCTCAGCATGGACAGGATTTCCTGAATGATAGTTTCTCCTCGGTCCCCAGACAGGGTGTCTAGGAAGCTTGGCCAAGATGAGAAGGGGACCGGCACCTGGGTACTGCTTTTCCAATTCTGAGGGCACCAACGTTTGCCATCATTAGAGCTAGTAAAAACCTTTGCATTTTTCACCCACTGGTACAATTATACTGTTTCCACCCAAGCATTGTGTGCATGTAAATTACTGCACTTAGTATACTTTTAGGGCCTTATTTATACTTTTTGGTGCAAAACTGCACTAAGTCAGTTTTGCCCCAAAAAGTTTTGCACCGGCTTGCACCATTTTTTAGCACCAGCTGGGCACCATATTTATGGAATGGTGCAAGCCGGTGCAAAGGGTAGGCTAGCTTAAAAAAAAAATTACATTAGGCAGTTTTGAGTCAAAATAAATGATTCTGAGCAGATTAGCATCATTTTTTGACGCTAAGGGGCGTATTTATACTCTGTTTGCAATGAATTAGCGTCATTTTTTTTTTACTCTAATTCAGTGCAAAACTAACTCCATATTTATACTTTGGTGCTAGACCCGTCTAGCACCAAATTTATGGAGTTAAAGTCATTTTTTGGAAGTGGAAACCTACCTTGCCTTAATGAGATGCAAGGTAGGCGTTCCCGTGCAAAAAAATGACTCTATGGCCTTAACCCCATATTTATACTCCCATGTAAAAATGGTGCAAAGGAGGGAGGAAGGGTCAAAAAATGGGGCAAAGCTTGCTTTGCCCCATTTTTTAAGACCTAGGTCAGGGCAGGTCTTAGAGGACCTGTGGCCCTATTTCCGTGGTGGAACACCATGGAATAAGCCCAGAGGTGCCCTCCCTAGGCCCTAGGGGCACCCCCACCCACACTAGAGGGACTGCGAGGATGGGGGACCCCATCCCAGGTAAGTACAGGTAAGTGCATTTTATTTTTGAAAGTGCCATAGGGGGCCCTGAAATGGGCCCCCATATATGGCACCGGGTGCAATGGCCATGCCCAGGGGACCCCTGTCCTCTGTGCTGGCCACTGGGTGGTGGGCATGACTCCTGCCTTTCCTAAGGCAGGAGTCATGTGGCATGGTAGGTTTAGCACCATAAAAGGACGCTAATCTGGTTAGAGTCATTTATTTTTACTCTAACCTGCCTAAAGCCATTTTTTGGTGCTAAACCCTCTTCTTCTATACTGCCAGCCCCACCCGACTAAAGTCATTTTTTTAAACTCTAGCCTACCCTTTGCACCGGCTTGCACCATTCCATAAATATGGTGCCCGGCTGGTGCACAGAAATGGTGCAAGCCGGTGCTCAACTTTTTGGTGCAAAACTGAGTTAGTGCAGTTTTGCAGCAAAAAGTATAAATAAGGGCCAATATTTTGTAAGTTTGCGCCACTTTTGTGTCATAAAATGACGTTAATGCAGTGCAAAAAAAGTTTAAATAAGGGCCTTGGTGCTAGATGGGTCTAGCACCAAAGTATAAATATGGAGTTAGTTTTGCACCGAATTAGAGTTTTAAAAAATGACACTAATTCGGTGCAAACAGAGTATAAATACGCCGCAGAGTATAAATATGCCCCTAAATATGGTGTTAAGGCCATAGAGTCATTTTTTGCACGGGAACGCCTACCTTGAATCTCATTAAGGCAAAGTAGGACTCCACTTTCAAAAAATGACTTTAACTCCATAAATTTGGTGCTAGAGGGGTCTAGCACCAAAGTATAAATATGGAGTTAGTTTTGCACCGAATTAGAGTAAAAAAAAATGACACTAATTTGGTGCAAACAGAGTATAAATATGCCCCTTAATTCTTCCACTGGAGGCACGTGTGATTGGTGGTATTAGGTTCCAAGCCTCTAACAAGCCAGATCACTTCCATTGACCAGTGTGAGCTCCAAATCTAGTGGTCTATTTAATATCTGTAATTATTTTCATGTCAAATGTTATTTTAATATTTTGTAATGTTTTTTTAATAACTATTCTTCTTATCTAATAAAGGTATCGCGACCTTGAACACACAGAAACTTTTTTTCGGTTAACAGTGCAAAAAACATATTTTTGGCGTTAACGGTTTGAGGATGGCTGACTGGGGAGTAGGATACGTAGCAAAGAAAAGGTGAGGCAGACATCCTGGCAGCAAATGGTAACAAGCTAACAAGAAGAAAGTGCACGAAGAAACAATGAACAGAACTAAACACCACAATAAGTTACTGTTCCAGTTTTTAGCAAGAAACATTTAAAATGGAGGAAAGCAACAAACCTATGTTGCTTCTTTAACTCGCACGCGCAGACCCGGTTCGACCTCTGCTTCACTGAAGTGCATTTTTCGGTGTATTTACAAAATATCCCGTCTTTTCTGTAAAGAGCTGCTTCTGCTGAAATGTGTGCGTGCACTGAGGGCGACGCCGAATCCAAGAGGCGCAGTGCAAAGAAATGCCCGTCTACATCTAATATGGTTCCTTTTCTGCCCTGCAACTGTTGCCTCTGTGGCAACACCTCTCGCCCTCTTTCAGCCTTTGCGCGAGGAATGTAAGTGCCATAGGTTGCTTTGCTTCCTTATTTGGTGTTTGTTTTGTAATTATTCCTATAGACAGCTCTGTAAGGAAGCTTTTCTTAGATGTCAAGATTCACCCTGTGGTGGAGGCGTGTGCATAAAACATGCACTTCTAAGGACCCTCCTCTTCTTTGATGATTAGCAGCTTCGGGAGAACCTCCAAATACGTTCTCCTGATGTTTACAAACATACACATGCTAAGATACTCACCTGCCCTGATCCCTTCGCCAATTTGGGTGTGGAATGTATGGCCCTGTTGCATAATAATCTAGAGACACCCTCTCTTGGTTTGTGTTCAGGAACCACTCATCTGCATGCCTCCTGCATAGACAGGACTGACCCAAATAAATGAAATTCTCTTGACAAACTGCTAACCGAGGGGTGCTATTTTCGTGTCTGCCACCAATGAGCTGTTTGGAGGGACAATTTTGAGATGGTATATTACCATCAACTAATTTCATCAGAGATGTCACTGCTTTTTAACCTGTTTCCAGCTGGACCAAAGACGTAGATGTACCATTCAGAAGAGGCGTCTACACGTTCATGCAAGAGTATCTTACTTAATGGGGTTTTATTTGGCCCAAAGTTCCCCAGAGCCTTCCGAATTTGGATCAGAAGTCATAGCATGACTCAGTCTACCAATATATTCCTCCCCCAGGCAGCTCCCAGACTCCCTGTTAAAGCAGTACAACAGGTTAGCTTTGTATTTCAATCATGACACCCAATCATGACCAGAAGACCCAGCTGCCATCAGATGAAAAACTAAAGCCAAGATACTGGAAGTGTGGAACTTTCGCAATTTTACCAATTTTTTCTGGAAAAAGGAACAAATATTTAATATAAACATTAATGCCGATTGACACAATTTAGATGAGGTATGACGATAACACAACTAAAAACCGAAGGAAGGGTAAGGAGAGAGGCAATATATGAAATATCAATAATGGTTGTTTGTCTGCTCCTCAGGAGTGATCTCTCTGTGAGGTGAAAAAAGATTCTAGAACAAGTCAAGGAGCAGATCATTCTCACAGAGTTCAGGAAGACACCTGCAGAGCTCCAACAGTGAAGGACCCCTAGGTGGTTCTCTCTGGCACCCTTGGAAGCAATGAAAATCAGGATAATTATAAAACACACAAAATACAAAGGGGAACGGCGAAAGGTACACAGAAACAGGAACTTGAATCTGGGAAAAGATGGGCTGAAACAAGGGTAAAGGGCAGGACTGGAATACATGGAGCTGTGAATACTGGTAATCTGCACACTAACTAGGACATGATAGGTATATCCAGTCAGAACAGGAACACACAACACAAGACAAGGAATCTGCATAGACAAAACAGGTCTGAATGTGTGCAGCCAATTCGGAGCAAGCCAAACACAGAGGCAAAGTGGCAGGAAGAACAAGAGACAGGTAATAGATACAAATAACTGTACAGAACAGGAACTTGAAATCAAATGACAATGGAAACAGATATCAAAAGTCAAGCCTGGAATAAGTAGCAGGATCAAACAAAGCCCAAGTAGACTCAGTGGCAAGGTCATTAGTGAGCTACTGCACTCTGGGCTCACATGGCTGAAACAGCAGGAGGATCAAGGGATGAGCACAGGTGTAAGGGAGAGAGCAAGGTGCAATGAATAAACCAGGTGCAAGAAACCAGGGAACCACCACAGAAGGGAAGACTGAACTGGGACTTGAAAGGAGGAAGACTAGCAAAGCAATGAAACACAAGACAGGAAACCGGAAAAGCCAAGAACAAAGAACATATCAGAGCCCAGAGAAAGAAAAGTCCAGGAAGCAGATATAAAAGAGTCAGAAAGGATGTGGGATTCAGGAATCAAGTGAGTGGATAGAGCGTCACCACCAGGATGTGGCCAGGGCAGTGTTTGGAGACAGAAATAACTACACGTACCATGATGCATCAGGAAAGTGGAGCAGAAACTTTGATTGGGATGTTATATGGACCTGGAAAAACAAGGTGTTGGAAAGAATTCTGCCATATCCTTTGTAACAGCTGGACCCCAGAGGCCTTTGAGGACCCCACCTGATAGCAATGGCAGAATTCTGACAGTATCCTCCCACAAAGGTCCACCCCGTGTGCAAGGCAGAATCCAAACAAGACATAAAGTCAAAATCTTTTAAATAGTCTGACGGAGGAAGGCAGGTACTGTGACTGTAGTTTGGAACATGAACATGGAAGATGTTGATTAACCAGGACTCTACTTTTCCGAATGTCAGTGATCAGTAGTGCCCCTTATGATTTCAAGACTCTTTCCCTCTGAGTTTTTACTGTTATTGAAACCCCAGAATGAGGTCAGAGGGACCAACTGATCGACATACAGATTGTTTTCAGGATGACTCACCGGAGTCTGAGAGCATGCACTTGCAGAGCCAGGACTGTACTTCAAAAAGGTTACAGGTGGTGGAGTTAGTGGATACGAGATGGCCAGACTGCCCTCAGGGAATCTCATGGAATTCAGAGTGAAGAACATCTCGGTGACTAGGTTATTGTTAAGAGTGTAGGCAACAGAGAAACAGGTATCTTTTAGATACCTAGCTTCCCATCAGATGGATTCTCTTGAAAAGTGTCAAAGAGGGGCTCTTTCTAAGCAAACAGATTGGAAACAAAAGTTGATTCCGAAGTTTCTATTGTAATTGAGCAATAGCTTTCTTCTTGCAGACCAGGCACTTCTTCATGTTTCAAAGCTCTTTGTACATCTGTCACTGAGATGCAAGGCTGTTCTCTGTTTGAAGAGTCTATAATAACAGGCTGTATTTCTTCAATGACAAGACATACTTCTAGTATCTCACGTGTATCTTTCAGTGAACCTGTAGATAACCTGGCTTTTTCATCTTTGCCTCAGATGACACACTGCTCTTTGTTACATCAAGATCATCTGTGCATTGAGCCACAGTTTCCGACAACACTCAATACAGTGCTAATTAATTAACAGGTCTTGAACCATACAGTTGGACTGTAGGTCTTAATGGAATGTGCGCATTTCAGAATGTGAATACTTGAGGTCATGAAGAGTCATACTACTTTCTTAATGTGAAGTTTTATAACTTCAGCTGGAGTTTTGACTGGACTGACTATGGATTTATTTTCTGGCTCAAGCATGGATTGAATGTTTTTTGTAGTGTCAGGGTCAGTGAGAAGCAACTCAATAAAGTAAACAAAAAAGTGGTGGATGGAATGCATGAATAAATCTCAGCCACTGGTAATCACTTTAGGTCGCTTCCCAGTCAATTGTTATTCTGCACACCTTGCCACCTCAGTTTGGACTTAGCCATATGCAAATCTGTCTTAACCCTGCTTCAGTGGGAACAGTTCTTCCTGAACTGCCAGATCAGCCACTCCCTGAACTGGAACTGGTCTGTTCCTATTGGAGTAGGGTCAAGACTGATTTACATACGGTTGGGTTCAAACTGAGGTGGCATGGTGGGCAAAAGAACAGTGGGCTGGAATGCTACCCTGTGTAATTGTCAGTGGTTAGTTTGTTGGAAGCATTCCTACCATCACCTTTTGTGTGTTTGATGTAACAATCTAAGTAGCAGGGGTTGCCCAGATGTGGGCCCATTGCTCACTGTGCCATTGGAACCAAGCTGCACCCAACTGATGACCCCCAGTCAGGGAGAAACTGGTCTTGGGTTGCTTGGGTTCCAGTTGAGGGAGGACTCAGAGTATGGACCAGAAAGCAAATATATTAGGGTCAGAAAGGCAGTGGAAGCTAGGAATCAAGAGAGAAAGAATAGAGCACCACTACCAGGACGTGATTGTGGCTGAGTTTGGAGACAGAAAAGGCTTCAGGGACCATGCTGCATTAGTAAGGTGGTGTGGAAACTTTGAACAGGATGAAATGTGGAGTTGGAAAGGCAAGGTGCTGAAAAGGGTTCTTCCATATTCTAGTGTAACAGCTGAACCACATATAGCCCATGTAAGTACCACCAGATGGAGGGATGGCAGAATCGTTGCAACCACACAGAGTGTAAGGGACCTTAATGTAATCCTAGGATGATAGCATACACTTATAAGGCAGATCAACATGATATTTTCCAGAATGGTTATCTGGGCAGCAGGCACATCTCAGGTTGGAAAATATATAGACTTCTAGGAGAACTATAATTTGAACTAAAGCTACAAAGGTTGTGAAGAACAATAGGAGATTTGCTCAGATTTGTATATGATATGGAGGACCATGCAGACATTGTGAGAGATGTATGTCAACTTTTCATTGGTAATCTTGATTTCCAAATATTTTAGGGTCTTGGTTAGCCACGGGAGTCACAATTCAGGCAGAAAGCCTAACTGAGGCAGCAATCATCTGTTCAAAAAGCCCAGAGGAAACAATCTTGAATTGGACCACCTGGTAAGCAGGCTCGACATCTGCCTGAATTCATCTAGGATTTCGAGCATGTGTGTTGAGGCACTCATAGAGCCTCAAAAAAACTCAAGGGTATCATCAGCATATAATGACACCACCTGTGACATTTTTATGCTCCTATGCCGAATAAATCCTAATAGATCATAACTGATAAGTGTGGTGATTGTCTTCAAAATTATTTCTGCTATGGCCTTATTAATAATGTTCATGTCTGTACTGAGCATTAATAAAGGTCTGTATACTGTACTATCTGTGTGGCTCTTTTCCAGTTTTGGCCCTACAAATACCAAGGCTTCTCTCAGTGCCTCCGGTAAGTGGGCAGTCTGTGGTGCTTCACTGCATACTTCTAAGACTTTGTCTAATAATAGAGAGGTGGAGCGATTCTGCCTGTGTCCAGAATTTTGCCTCTCTGCATGTCTTTAAGGTAACTTTCAAGTTCTTCTCTGGAAAGCGATATCTCTAGTACCTCTTTTACATTGACAGGGAGTTTGTGGAGAGATGCCTCTGTTTTTTAAATCAAAAAGCCACACAAAAATTCTGATCAGACTACTACGGATGGCCAGTCATTGTTGGGGCAGACTATTGATGAAGCTGGCAGAGAGGACTGTATGCGCTCTCTTTGGGGCATATTTAAGAGCCCCTAGCACCACCTTAGCACCGCCATAGGATAATTTTTTTTACACTGAGGTGACGCTAATGTGGCATTTTCCCTGTGCCATACTTACTAAGTGGCGCAATGCTCGAATTGCGCCATTTGGTAACCCTTGCACCACATTATGCCTGTGCCAGACATAATGTATGCAAGGGGTTGTTCCGGCACTGGGGGGCGTAAAAATGGTGCAAAGGAATCTATGAGGTTCCTTTGCACCATTTTCATTGGCTTTTTTTAACGCCTACTAAGTGTCGGTGTTAAAAAGAGGCTCCCATTGTGTTCAAGTGGCCCACTGGGTGCTTTGCAGGATTAGTGTCAAAATTTTTTACGCTAGTCCTGCAAAGCATCGGACTAGGGTAAAAAATTATGACTCTAGTCTCCCTGATTAACGCCTTGGTGCACTGTATTTTAAATATGGCGCACTCATAGTGGCGTTACGGGGGGGTCACTAAAGGGCACAAGAAAATCTGGGCTTTTGACTTTTAATTTGTAGCCTGTAGGGACTACATGGACTAGAATGAGGATGCAGACTTCAAGTCTGGGATGAGGGAGGCTTTAAGATACTTGAGGACATGTACAACGTTAAAACATTGATGACATTTCAGGAACTGATATAGACATAGATGAAATACCAGCTGAACAATTTTTTACATATAAAATGATAGAAAAAAATAAATAGAAAATAAAATGATAGCTGGGGTTCTACACATATGTTAGAGGGGGTGGACAATTTGTAACCACCAACAAACATAGGGCCATATTTATACTTTTTGACACAAAACTGTGCCGACGCAGTTTTGCGTCAAAAATGTTAACGCTAGCTAACGCCACTTCTTTGCGCCACACGGGCATCAAATTTATACTTTGACGCCCCGTGTCGCAAACCACGTGTTAGAGTCTTTTTTTTTTACTCTAACCATTGTGCCACGTTGTAAAGGAAAATGACGTTAACGTGGCGAAAATTACTTTAATCCAGTTTACGATGTCGCAAACCAGATAGGCACCATTTTTCCCTGGAATTGCATCAAAAAGCGGCGCAAACACATCAAAATGTGCTAAGGAGCCCCAAAAAGAATCCCAGAAGGCAGGAGAGACCCCAGGAAGACCCCAATCGACCAGGAACCAGTCAGGAGGACCCAGACAAGATCCAGGAGAGGGAGAAGAAGAAAAGGAAGTGTTGTTTCATTGCAGAGGAGCATGAAATACTGGTGAAAGAGGTGACTGAACACCAGCATCAATTTTTTGTCACCTCAAAATTGCCAATTGGGAGGAGATAGGCAATTTGGCAACAAATTGTGGACAAGATAAACAGTGTGGCAGAAGTACGGAGAACAGTCACTGGGTGCAAGAAACGCTGGCATGACTGAAAGCAGTTGGAGGAGATTGTGGCAGCCGTCATCCCAGAGGAGATCGTCACAGGGATTCAAGGACAGGACAGCGCAGACTACCAGGAAACAACACAGATCCAGGGTAAGTTGTATGGGAGCCACAAATGCCTAAATTGTAACTGTTATCATGGGGAGGACATACCTACTACACAATGCATGTCAGCCCTCAAATTCAGGCAATGGAAAGGGCAAAGGTGCACGGCACAGGTGCATGGGCTATGCAGGGGAAACCAGGGGCACAGCATAACACTACACCAACAAACTTTGCATGGGGGTACTCTGCCATGCCAAGGATGTTGGAAAGGCAAAGCCAGTCCAGGAGGGTAGGGTACAATGTAAAACTAGGCTGCTGTCACACAACAGCTGGTATTGTCACAACATGAACTAGGGCTCAATTTCCAGTCTAAGGCCAAATCCGTAAGTGGTATTTATCATTGACAACAGTTGCCGCTACCACCTGTGCTGTGTGTGCAGGTCAAGTAGCTAATGGCAGTTAGGTGCCCATGGATCAAACACACCCAAAATAGAGGGTTCAGGATGACAACATTATCAATCCCCTTTAATTCCTACCAAAGTGTAAATCCTGTCAAATGCTCATGTCTATAGGCACTATACACATCAGGTATTGTTACTTACATTATGAAGTACACAGCAGTAATGTCATACCCATGCTGCCCATTCGAGGGTCTACCCCGTGCCGGTGTTACAATAGCTGCAATGCCATCTTGCAACATCCCAAATGTCATACTGCTAAGACAACAGCATTAAGGTGGAGGACATATGTGTCCAGCTAGTTAAACACACCTGCACAGTCATAAAAGGAAATGGAACACTGCCAGGCCCATCAGTGAAATCCAATGTAGCACACATTCCCCAACATCAACATTACACACTACCAACGCTGACACCTGTATTGTGCCATACCAATGCTATACATAGTATGTGCTTGGTTTCAGCAACATATAGGTGTATGTGAAATATCTGAGACTGGGTCAGTTCCATATTGTTAAGTGTGGTGCAAGTGGCATCAGAACACCCACAGCCAGTGCAAGGCCTCACCATGCTAATGGAAGTAGATGGAGGGCTGAGTAGGACAAGAAGGTGGCAACAGACAATTTGGACAGAACCTACACCTAGATGATGTGATGCAGACAACTCACCAAACTGCACACACTACATGTGACATGCAGGTGGGGCATAGGCCTGTGAGAATGCAAATATTAATGACAGGAACAATGAACAGGAACCAAGATTGCAATGTCTCAATAATAGGAAATGAGTAACGTCACATTACAACGGCCACAACACAGACACACTAAATGTACAATATCTCATTGCAGAGGACGATGGCTCTCCTGTGGATATGCTTGTACTGGACTTCCCTGATGACATGGATGACGAGCTAACAAACATTAACCAGCAGATCTTCCAAGATGTCCTTGGAACCCTTAAGACCCCACCTTCAGTCGCAAGGAGGAGCACAGATGCATCAGCCATCACAGAGGACCCACCCACCACCCCAATAGTACGACCTGCCAGCTCCAACCCAGGTGAGGTCTCTAAGGACACTGGTACCACCTTTGAGAGGACAGTAGTGGGAGTACAGCGGGAGCTGTCCAAGGAGGTGCAGGTGGGGATGCAAAATATGGCAGCCAGCCTTGAGGGGGTGTGCATGTGCATGATGTCATCTGCAGAACAGTCAGCAGCCATGCAAGTGCTACAATCCCTCCTGCAAGGACTACAACGTGTGAGGGATTTCACCACAGCAGTTAGGGAGTTGCCACAACACCTGGCATCCCAAACCTTTCACTGCCTGCACAAATTCAATCATGACCCCCTCAGGGCTGACCTGGCTGCCTACCACAGTGGTGTAGCTGCTATACTCAAGAACCAGCAGCTCTTCCTTGCTCCAGTAATGCCCTTAATAGCCCCACAGTTGGCAGCTACCCGGAATTCAGAGTCCACGTCTTCAAACACTGAAGTGTGTGTTGTCCCTTCAAACCCACCACCACCAAAGGCAGAGGAGACGACACACATATCAGAGGATGAAGACGTGGAACAGATCACCTTCACCCGTAGGAGTACCCGGTAGCACATGCTCATGCCACATGGGCACTGATATCCTATGTCCTGTGCTTGTTAACATGCCAGTCTTGCTACAGTTGGTAACATACACTGTTCTCCAGCACACTGTTTACCTTACCACTATGCACTGCAATTGTCTCTCACTACCTCATTGGCAAGTCATGTACCTCTGCACTGAATGACACTTCACCCCAGCATGTCCAATGACATGTCCCTCACCATTGCACTTGTGTTGCATCACAATAGAAGGCATCACACTAATGGATTTGCAATCCTGGACTATGTAAATATTGCACTACAGCACTTTAAAATAAATTGCACTTACACAACCACTTTGTCTCTGTGTAATGTGGCCCATCAACTGTGTAGGAGATATGTGATGTATGTAACATGTCAATGGCCATACAATGTCAATAAAACAGTGTAGAAAGAATGTGGGCTGATAACTATGCACTGGAGTCTGGATTTTATCATCATCTGTGCTTCCTTAGGCTTATTTCTGAAGTGAAATGAGAACAAACAGTATAATGCCGTGTAGAACAGAAAAAGTCAGCTTAAAAGTATGTATAAGCTGAAACTCAATGTGGCCAACATTCCCTTCAAGACAATCTTTATGTATGTGACATCTGACTATAAACTTTAATCACACACACACACCATACAGCAGGAATGAATGTGTATGAGTGTATGGACAGTTATGTAACCTGAGAGTACAATGTAAGAAATGATAGGTGTGAGTCATGTATACAGAACTACATAACATTATACCATCACTCAGCTTATCAGGGTTCACATGAACATTAAGCTGCAGGCAGACGTCCCACAGTGCCCAAGATTCCAACTACTATAATTACTTATCACATTTAACTAAACACTCTAAACATCAGCCCTCTCCCCCCTTATATGACAGGACACATGTAGGACACCATATACTAACCTAAACACATACTAACTCATCCTAAACAAAGATATTTTTTTAAATATTTTTGTTATACACATAAACACCAACATCATCCACCACCCACCCACCCACAAAAAAACAAGTAATAATATAACCCCCTCCACCCCAACCCACTTTTATTAACTAAACTAACAGCCTACTCTAACCTAACACTAAGCCCCCTAAACCCACTAAAGATAAGAACGAGGAAAGAGGAGGGAGGGGAGGGAATCATGGGTGAGGATCCATTTTTTACAAATTGGCCCTCCGCAGGATCTTTTTGATACACCGCAGTCTCCTGCTATTGCAGGACACCTCCTGCTGCAGCCTGTTCATCCTGCGCAACATTCGTTGCATGTCAAGTTTCAGTGTCTGTATGTCCTGATTGTCTATCACAGCAGCTGGGGTTGTCTGTGTACCACTTGTGGATGCCATTGCTGGTGCCGGTGCCATGGTTGGAGGGGGAGGTGCAGGAGGTGCTGCTTGTGGGCCTGGAGCAGATGAAGTTGAGGGACCTGCTACAGTGGCTGTCATCCTTGGGGCCACTGTGGTCTGAGCTGTGGTGGCTTTTGTGGGCAATGCTGTCCCCCCTTTAGGCAAATGCCCTCCAGGCCCCTGTGGCTCTCTCATAGCGATAACGACGTGCCGTATTGCGAAACCAGCCTCCACATCTAGTATGTGGTGGTAACGCACTGCCCGCCTCTGGAATTCCCTTATCTCTTGGGCATTCATGTTGGCCGCTGTAAAAATAGAGAAAGCCAAACATTAGTGACATCATTGTGTGATACATCTACAGATGATATTCTAATACTTCATCAAAAATAGCACATGCAGTCCAAATCACAGTACAGATGATAGAATGCCCCTGAGGAATGACATGCCAATGCAGCCTACACATCTACTATCTAACATCACAGCAATGCACAACAAGGTGTGGACTTAATGAAATGATCTGTGCATCTTTGTATTGCTATTAGTCACATAACAAATGCTGCAAGTACTCCACATGTGCCAGGCCAACTAATGACTATCTTCTGGATGACAATCAAGGCCCACAAGACCTGTGATTTGTAAATGGAACTGGCTGGACGGTACGCAGTTGGCAATCATGAGGGGGCATTGTAGTTTGGAACACATAAATGTTTGAATTACAGGCCTGTCTTCTACACAGGGATCATCATACCTGGGAACACATATTTCCTAGCCCTAACCCTGTGCCTGGGGGGGGATGGAAATGCAACACATACTTTCAAACATCAAGGACAGCCAGGAAGCTTTGGACAGCTGCCCATGGGTTTAGTCAGTCCACCACAGGTAAGGAGGGCTGCCAATTAGGAGTGACTTAAACATTGGACAATCACATCCACACTAATGTTCTAAATGTGGGCAATTGTCTACATCACTACATCTCACTGACACCTTTCTGAAATCAGGTACACTGTTCCACATATACTCAAGTAGCCTAGGGCACCAGAGGTGTCAGGAGCAAAAGCCCTCAAGCATCACAATGGATGACTAGCATCATCATTGGGAATTGCTCTTCGCCAGGCCGGCGCTGCAACGCCTGACGGGCTCCCCTTGAAAAGGGGAGCACTCAGCCGTCCTGTTCTGATGATAATCAGACAGTTATGCCTATATTCAGGCACCAGCAAATGCTCAGAGAGAAAAAGAATGTGAAACTAAAATTGGTTATTCATCCTAAGAATTGTTTCATAACTTTAATCAATATACTAAGATGAAGACCAAGATTAAAATCAAAAGAAAGTAATAAACTGAGTGTTGATGCTCACTTACTTTCAAAGAGCAAAAAGATAACGGGGTCTGTAATTTTAACAGTACCCACAATTCGGGGTCGACATGTTTCGCGTCGTGTGGTCCTACAGGATCCGGTGACGCTTCATCAGGACCAAAAGAACATTTTATATAATTTCTTCTCCAATTAAAACGAAAAAAGTGACGAAAAATGAATATATATACCGGTCACTTACACTTCAAGTAAACTGGCTACGTCACTGTCAGGTCGCCCTAGGGGACAGAGAAGGGTTTATTCAAAACAAAAATTAATATATACGTACACCTGATAATATCTATTGTTGTGATTATCATGGTGTAGGTGTGCTATTCTCATAACGTGGATCAAGCAGTCATTATGTAGAGAAATGGGCTTGCCATCCCCCAATCAGGAAAAGGCTCCTTAAGAGGCACGTTTCGGGGACTTGGAAACACTACCTATTGGTAAATATAAATTGACAACCAGCACAAAATTACCATGTAATTAAAATATAACAATCATATCGGTAGCACCATGCGCTCTATTGTGGGTGCGCAATATTAGTGGTACTTGGTTGGTGCTGATAACATACATGGGTAACACAGTAACTTGGTGCGTAAGTTGTATTAGTAAAAAAACATATTTAATGCAAATGCTCCATAAAAGTTAATACAAGTCAGTGCAAAACAGCAAAAGTGCCACACAGATAAAAGCAGATATCAAAGAAAAGTGCTCACAATAGTGTGTCCAAAAATTATTGATATATTTCTCTATTTAAGAATGCCCGTTATAGCAAAATAGTAATGTCACTTCGGAAAGTATTAAGGCGCACGATGTGACCAAAGAAAAATAAAGTTACGGTTGTTCAACAAGCTTTCAGTGCTTTGTTTACACGACACTGTTAGTCCCTCTTTTATGTTGATCATGGATATGGGAGTCCTTCCTCCCTTTCCACCACTGTAGACGCGCGAGCCCGTTGGAAACAGAGGCGTTTCCGGGTCGGCGGCGTCTTTTAGAGCTCCGACGGCGCTCGCACTCCACATGTGCGAGACGCCGTGTCGGAGGGTAGATCCTTAGTAACGGACCTGGCGAACAACCGTGAGTAGAGCCGTGGTTTCGTATCAAGCTAAGATACGACTGCCCAACGTATTACTTAACTTTATTTTTCTTTGGGCACATCGTGCGCCTTAATACTTTCCGAAGTGACATTACTATTTCGCTATAACGGGCATTCTGAAATAGAGAAATATATCAATAATTTTTGGACACACTATTGTGAGCACTTTTCTTTGATATCTGCTTTTATCTGTGTGGCACTTTTGCTGTTTTGCACTGACTTGTATTAACTTTTATGGAGCATTTGCATTAAATATGTTTTTTTACTAATACAACTTACGCACCAAGTTACTGTGTTACCCATGTATGTTATCAGCACCAACCAAGTACCACTAATATTGCGCACCCACAATAGAGCGCATGGTGCTACTGATATGATGGTTATATTTTAATTACATGGTAATTTTGTGCTGGTTGTCAATTTATATATACCAATAGGTAGTGTTTCCAAGTCCCCGAAACGTGCCTCTTAAGGAGCCTTTTCCTGATTGGGGGATGGTAAGCCCATTTCTCTACATAATGACTGCTTGATCCACGTTATGAGAATAGCACACCTACACCATGATATTCACAACAATAGATATTATCAGGTGTACGTATATATTAATTTTTGTTTTGAATAAACCCTTCTCTGTCCCCTAGGGCGACCTGACAGTGACGTAGCCAGTTTACTTGAAGTGTAAGTGACCGGTATATATATTCATTTTTCGTCACTTTTTTCGTTTTAATTGGAGAAGAAATGATATAAAATGTTCTTTTGGTCCTGATGAAGCGTCACCGGATCCTGTAGGACCACACGACGCGAAACATGTCGACCCCGAATTGTGGGTACTGTTAAAATTACAGACCCCGTTATCTTTTTGCTCTTTGAAAGTAAGTGAGCATCAACACTCAGTTGATTACTTTCTTTTGATTTTAATCTTGGTCTTCATCTTAGTATATTGATTAAAGTTATGAAACAATTCTTAGGATGAATAACCAATTTAAGTTTCACATTCTTTTTCTCTCCGAGCGTTTGCTGGTGCCTGAATATAGGCATAACTGTCTGATTATCATCAGAACAGGACGGCTGAGTGCTCCCCTTTTCAAGGGGAGCCCGTCTGGCGTTGCAGCGCAGGCCTGGCGAGGAGCAATTCCACGTGATGATGCTAGTCATCCATTGTGATGCTTGAGGGCTTTTGCTCCTGACACCTCTGGTGCCCTAGGCTACTTGAGTATATGTGGAACAGTGTACCTAGTGTATATTAGATTACTGGGAGACTGTACACTGGACCAAATAATCTCCCGGTCCCTCTCTTCCTTGTTTCACACCTTTCTGAAATCATGCACGTTGATGCAAGCACCCACCTGGCCTTGACCTGCATGCATGCCTATGACATTTCACTCAAGTGCCACGTAAATGGAGCACAACATGTGGAGCTAGATGCTGCCGGAAAGTCAACCATACAGTCCTACATGTTCATTACTTAACAAGGATGCTCAAGTCTGTGGGTAAGACTTTGGCATCACTGGTCTGTGTGAATCAGGGTATGACTTGCTGAATAAATCATTTCACTGGCCACCTCCAAATTAATCATTGGCATACATGTAGCAACAAATCACCCTGTTCACCAGCCCATGCCTATAGCGCAGCACTCGACTCCCAATATATGAATCTCCGCCACAGAATGTCCAATGTGAAAATGGAACAAAATGTCAACCTCCAGTCAAGTCACATATCAGATCATGTGCCAGCACATCATACCTTGAAATGAGTCCAACACACAGGAGTCAATCACACAAAAGCTTCAAACACCACACAGGGCAAACATATTAACACTTACTGTCTGGGTCCACAAATCGAGCCACTTCACCAGTTGTATATGGTGCAGTTCCACCTGTAAAACATGGAAGGGTGATATGTGCTCAATGTCTGCTCTCTGTACAAAACTTGGATCAAAAAATTACCGGGTGTGACATTTTATATGATAGAGCAGCACATCAGGCATGTAGACACACCAACAGACATAGTCATGCAAATATGCATTGACACTGTCACTTCAGTGAGTGATAGACACACATATGCACACATGCACTGGCCCTAGCAATCATATGGTGCCAAACATGTAGACTCAATTTTGTGCTTAATTATTTCTAGAGGGCACTCCATTTCATCATTTGTTATTATGAGAGACATGCAAAGCCACATTCCTGGTGCACTGCAATACCAGTGACTCAGGTATTGTGGCTTGTGCATCAAGGGACAATGATTTACTGTGTGATGCTCATGTGGGTTGTGTTTCGTTCAGGAATTAATGTGCTTTCAGTGGCCCATTATATGTGTGCCTCTGTTGTATGTAGGTTACATATGCCACATTGGCAGTGTACCCAGAGCCGTATATGCCTCCTATGACAACATGATAGCAGGGATCCTGTGTGTTACTTGATGACAATGTTACCTTAAACATGGATTGGCCATTTATCTAAATCAAAAGAACAAAAAGATGTATTCTGTCAGTGTCTAATTTGATCATCCGTGACATAATGCATGGGCAAAGGTGTAGTCATTGCACCTGAAATGTGTTACTCTGGTCCCTGTGTACCTATATCAGGTATTGTAATTCACAGTTTGCCACATTCATTAACTTAGAATTGTCGAGTTGGGTGATCTGTGGTAATACAACAGAACTGACACTGTCCGCTAATTAAAACATGGGTTCGAAAATGTCCTACTTCTGCAATCTTGATGAGGTAGGTCTCTATTTGAAAGCACCTTTGGAATGGCGGCACTCACAGGAATGCTGGCCTGCTGATCTTAGCATACCACCATGTCTGTGATAGCCTTCAGACTGAGAAGTTAATAATTGTACATATGCTGCACTATATCAGCAGGGGTGTAAAAAACGTAAAATAACAAACTATTTTGTCACTTTAAATGTATGATGGAAGCAGTCAGTGGTCCCTTGCACAACATCATGCAAATAAGTTGTTTGTGACCATGCATTCACAAAGAGCAGGGACCCCATGAAGACCCATTCACTTTAGAAAATAGTTTGGCTATAAAGTCACACAGATGGAAAATGCACCAGCTCTGTACCAGCAATTGTGCCCAAGGCAAAAATGTTCTTGGGCCATGCTAGTCAATGATACAATTTCTATGCCTACTCCGAAAAGCCACAAGATTAACCTGTTTAGTGCTACTGCAATCTGGTAGCATCCAGGCACAATTAGGTTCGGCCACTTTTTATGTGTACTATTTGCTTCAGTTGTTTACGCTACAGCTATGGAAAGTAGCACAAAATATTTTGATATTAGCAAGTGTGCTATACTTTGGCATCCAGAAATAATTTAAATGCTGCACAAACAAAGTCGAATTATCGGCCTAAGATATTAACAGAGGTTAGGAAGATCTTTGTACATATGGCCATGAATACTGTTCAGACATGGTTTAAAAAAATGGGGACTACATTGGTTCCTTGTATTATCATGTGAAATGCATCCCATTCCTGGTACACTCACAGGCCCTGAATCATAAAGTAATTTTTGCCGCATTACCATCATCTATTGACGCCAACGCAGCACTAATTTACAAGATAAAGTTGTCTTTTGTAAGTTTGTGCAGCTTTTGCGTCAACAAATGACGGTAATGCGTAGCAAAAATTGTATAAATCAGGACCACTGTTTGTTCAACTTGCATTCCACATGTCCACAAACATTGCATGCAGCATGTCACAAAATCTGCTACTGTCACTACAGAGCATTGTACTGTACACTTTAGTATAATTTATACTCACCAACAGGGCCACCAATCACCACACCCAGGTGGTCCAGCAGGTCCTGCTCTCGGGCCACCAGGTCAGCACAACGATTAATTGGTGGTCGTTGCGCTGGCTGTTGAAGAGTCTTCTTAGGTGGAACAGCACCTGTGCCCACCTGAGCCTCCTAGCCTCTGTGTGATACCCCTGTATCACCCTGCCACCAGCCTCCAACATCAGGGGAAGGAAGTGGCACACCAGCCACACAAAAGCTCCCAGCTCCTCCTCACCCATTCTCCCCAGACGTGGCCTTCCAAACATCTCAAAAACAATAAAGATAGGAAAGGGTAAAGAGGGAAAAACAGGGACAGGAGGTATGGAAAGAAAACTGAAAGAACCCACAAACAGCCCAACAATACCCCAACTAACAATACCCACTAACACACACCCAACAGTACAAAGACAAATCTAATCTCAAAAAGTGACAAAAACACACTTACGCTGATTAACACAGGCACTTACAAAAACAACAGAATACAATGGCAATAGCACACAGGAGACAAAAGCACAATATTCAAAGACACAACTCAATACACAGCCACACAGTCTAGAATAATCAGAGACTGCAAAGTGAAAGTGAAAGTACACCCACTGTACCATTTCAGTAAACAGGTTATCCTATTACATCACTTCCTGTCTCAAATGTGGTGCGTTTTTATCATATTGCGTGAAATTTTATGACGCTTACGGGCTTTGCTTCAATATTTTTTGATTCATATGCGTAAAAATTCCCCCTCATTCAAGGATCAGTACTTTTTCAATGGATAACTGATTTCATGGGGTGCGGTGCTGGAATCAACGCTAGGGACCAATCGATGTATTATGGGTGTGAGCATCATTTTTAACGCATATGCGTCATATTTTGACTCATAAGGTGTCTTTTTTATGCTTTTGCCTAAAAAAATCTGTCTATAACTGTGTTTGTGTCATTTTTCATTTTTTAACATACAAGCAGCCTATAACTATACAAAGATAGGACGGTATGACCTGCAGTGTGTGTTCTAGTGTTTGGGCACATGTGGCAGACCACACTACTGCAGACCATAATACTAATGTTGTTGTGCCGGATTAGCTCTCTTAACTGACGCAACACAAACTTTTGGAAAACAAATGGTATTTCCTAGTTTGAGCAGGTGTTGCATCACTAGAGGATAGCAAGGCTATGCTATTAAACAAATAGACTCATGGCCTGTGTGTTTATGTCTGTGAATTGGCTATTTAAATTGTTGTTGTGCCTCTGTGTGAACGTCAGAAGAACATTTTAGCATAATGTGCATGCATGAATGTGTTATAATTGTGTATAACCATCAGATACCATTCATTGAGGTACATCAGTCATGATATGTGTTTGTTATATCTGTTGTGTCTTATGCTGTGCGTACTTTCTTGACTTTTGGGGACAAAACATTTCCCATGACAAACTATACACAGGATAGATAGAGGGCAATTGATAATGGCTATGTCAGAAATGTAACCCATCACATTTTATGAAATGTTGAATACCACCTCATGGTCACTTGTCTGTATACTACCCATGAGTCAGGCATTTAAACATGCTAGGTACGTAGGTACAGTGTTTGTGACAAAGAGTCTCAAATCCAATCCTAAAATTGTTATGTACACCACAGTTTGAGTCGTGGAAATCACCTATGTTTCTCCTGTAGCTGTGGAGGACCAGCAGACCATGCTGCATGTGTTCACATATTTCCAGTGGTTCATTGCACAAAGGTGTCTAGTTCAAGTGTGTGGCCATGTGTACCCTGTGTCAGTATTGGCCTCCATGTTGTGACAGTTACATGCAGGTCTAGTCATGAGCCTGTGGAGCCATTCCGTGAATTAACAGAGTATCCTTCAAAGCAGATTTGACCTAAACCAAAGATCAACTAACGACACACATAGGGACAGTCCAGCTATGGCTCTGCAGAACTTTAATAAGGCTGACAACAGGGCAACCTTGGTGTCCTTAAAAACTTTATGGATCAGTAATAGGAAACAGGCAGCTTTCATCACAACATGTGTGCTTAAAAATTCCCACTGCAATAGGGAACATCAGTGCCTCTGTGCTGATTAATCTCACAGCTAGTCACCACGCAAGCACCATCAAAAGGTGGCGGCAGAAGTGAATCTGTGTGTGGAGCGTCAGGGCACAAACATGTTTTGTCCTTACATACACATAGGCAACCCTTGTTTGTTGTGCTGGAGGCACCGTACCGAATCCATGCATTCAGTCATAGCACACTGTCAATGTTTGGCAATAATGAATACATGCAAAACCAGACAAGGGATGGGGGCTGGATTAGGCAATTTGAATACATGTCCCAGAACACAATTCAAAAAGTAAACTGATTAAACTATACTATCTAATTGACGATTCATCGTAGACGTGCCAGACACAATACCCCGGGATTAAAGAGAGGGCATGGAAAGCAACTATGAGACAAATGTAGCCACAGGGAACCTCTATGGTTAACGCAGAGACAGGAAGCAGTCAGGCTTACAGGATGCGGGCTCTGTCAGGAACAAATATGAACAAGGCAAATACACTGTGAGCAGACTCTGACTGGGGGAAAAGCTGGAACAACACTGTGGGAACTAAAAACAGTTTGTGCTGTGGTCTGCAACGTTACACAATCCCCCAAGGCTCTGGTACACAAGTGATCAGTACGCCAATGCACAACAAGAAAATTCAGAAAATGGCAGCTTCTAAGCAGTTCCAGGCAGCAGCAATGGCAGGGCAAGTTCAAATGGCTGGTCTGCATGGAAGTGCTCCCAGGTGTGTGCAGCTACAGTCTCTCACAAGTCCTGGAGTTGAGAATCAAGTTCAAAGGGCCAACTGGACCTTTCACATGGGAAGCAATGGACAGCTGATTACAGGTGTTACTGACTACCAGGCAGTGCATTATCGGACCTGAAGTCCATGCAGACTGATGAAGTATGACTATGGCATGCCATGCTGAAGAGGGAAGCACACAGGAGTCAAAATGGGAGTCTGGGTGTGTGTAGATGAAGATTCTCAGGGTACAGATAGTGCATTTACAGGGCCCCTTAGAGAATGGTGGGGAGAGACTTAACACATGGCAGTGGCAGTACTTATTACCTGGGATAGACTGTGGAGGGCATGTCTTGTGAGCACTGCTTGTCATACCTGGGGCATTCGTGCTATCCATTTTCAGCTTAGATGGACTTCTTCTCACACATGCTCCTTGCAGAGATAGCTGATGTCACACCTACTGCTGTCAAGGGTCTGGTCATACATTCCTGTTACCAATGCAATAGCACATCCACTGCCTCATGTATGTAACACTTTTTTACCTTATGATTGATGGTGTCTTAGTTGTTTGTCATGTGCTGCAATGGACCATGTTGGCAACATGGATGTGTCTCATAGTTCTGATCCTCTGATATTGCCCTTCAAATGTGAAATAGACAGGATATATGTAATTTACACTGTGTGTGATGTTGGCTGTAAATCCATACCCATCAAATGTGATGTGGCTTTTTCAGTATCCTAATCTTTATTTCTGCAATGCTCTATGAGGCTAAACTTTGATTATGATTCCTAGGGATCATGTGATGCATAAAAAATTACCCAGAGCGTGATTGAGTGATGAAGTGAGGTGTTTAATGACATATGATAACAAAGTGGTGATGGTGACTATAGTTAGAAGAATTTTAGTATGATGTGTTGTCTGCGACGCAATCCAGCAGCTGTGTTTGGATGTTCCCCCTCATTTTCACGGACAGCATCCTCCTCTTACTCCTCTTCAGGCATTTGTGGGTCTGGTTCATAGAGGGGAATGTTTCTTCTTACACAAATGTTGTGCAGGATGGCAAAGGTCAAAATGATCTTGCAGACCATTTCAAGGAAATATAGGAGTCTGCCTGTGGTGATGTCCAGGCACCTGAATCTGGACTTCAGGATACCAAACGTCCTCTCAACTATGGTGCGTGTCCTATGATGTGCCTCATTATAGGCACACTCTGCTGCTGTGCTTGGGTTGGCAATTGGGGTCATGATCCATGTCTGGATCCCGTAACCCTGATCAGCTGAAAGAGAAAATGAGGGTACGTACTTGGTTGTTAGTTGCACCTTGATTATCACCTTGCATGGCAGTTCTTATCTTGTGTCATCTGTGACTCATCAGTGTTTGTGGTATTGTGTGGGATCCTAGGCTTCTGTGATGTTATTTCAGCATTGGGTTGTTTACTATCAAAACTGGTGTTTGGCTGATTGAACTTATATCAGTGGTATGTTTCGAAACTTGCTGTTCAGTGTCTATCTCCCATGCATTATGTAACGTGAAAGAACACGGTTGCACTATATGGCGTGAACATCCCATCCAATTTGACATATATAATTGCAGGTGAAATGCAAATCTGAGGTCCTTTGATTTGGCTAGGTGGCAGTGCACAACACATCGCCATAAGTTTGCAGCACTGAAGTGTTCACAATTGATAATGCACAATTATCCCATGTGTGACAAGTTCTATGCAAACCTATTTTTGTGCCTTCACTGAGTTGGCTCATGTGCAAACGTAAACCTACACTACTGAACTTGCTCCAGGTAAGCTGGCTAACTTGGTTGTGGGGGTGAAGGTTTTAGTGTAGGAAGGTCCATCTCCCTGTACATCTGTTATGTATATGGGGAATTGTCTCATTCAGTATGTGTAGCAGTGTGCACTTTATATTAGTGTCACATCAACATGTTTTCATAGCACAGTCCACTTCCTTATTGCTAGCTGGCAATGTCACCCCAGGAGTGATGTGAGATGTTGGTACTGCCTCAATAATTCCATGTCACCTTCATTAAAGTCTGCGTCATCATGCAATGTGTCTCATGGTGTTTGACCTGCGGCAACACACATTACACACCCCTTACACAGGACTTATTGCTTGGAAGGGTGAGGGATTGAGTGTTATTGATGTGATATAGAAAGATTCATCTTCCAAGTCCTGTGTGGCTCTGGAGTGGCATCTCTTTTATTTGCATCTGTCATTTGTCCATAGGTATGTATCCCATTGGGTCAGGATATCAAGCATGACTACCAGTGTCACAACTTTAGTGTCTTCCTGGCCACATGTCATTGTAGTGGTGTATGTGTTGTGTGTCCTACAGGGTTGCTGTGTGTAAATGACTAGGTTTCTGTACTTACCAACAAGTAGGCCATTGCCATATCGTCATCCTGGAAGTGCTGATTGATGGTGCTGTGACGGAAGATGAATGAATCATGTACACTCCCAGGATACTTTGCCATGATGTTGGTGAACAATCCACGGTGATCCACAATGGCCTGCACATTGATGGAGTGTGTGTTGCAGCAGGTGGCAAAATCCTGATATGTGTGCAGTCAATGGCACCAAGCACTTGCGAGAAGCCATGAATTTGATAGAAACCCTGTTAGGTCTCCTGCTGCTTCTGCTGTGTGTTGGAGAAGCTGATGTGGCGGGGTCTGAGGGAGATGATGGCATCAGTTTAGTCTGTACCTCTGGATGATGTCATGTTCCCTGAGGCCCTGAATGGTTGTCCTGGTCCTCAATATCCTCTCCTGCCTTCTGCGCTGCCTTTGGTGTCCCTGTTGGTGTGGTGCTAGCTGCTGCTGTTGCTCCTGTGCTCTGCATCTTTGTGCATGCTGGATGAATAACACCTCCATGTCTTCCTTTTTGAGCTCTGGTGTTGCTTGTGTGAGTTTTCCTTAAGTAGTGGTATATTTGCCCCATTTTAATGCCTGCCCTGACCCAAGCATTACATTTTGACACAAATCGGAATTTGCGCCATTTTCCGTCTCCGTCTCCTATCCGTGTGCCATTTTTGCCCGGTTGGATAAATATGGCACACAGGTGTTTAAGTCATTTTTTAGACGGGGATGCCTACCTTGCATCTCATTGACGCAAGGCGGTTTCACGCATCCAGAAAATTACGCACACTGGGATATTTTGATGTTAGATGGGTCTAGCGTCAAAATATAAATATGGTGTTAAGTTTGCGCCGAAGTAGTGTAAAAAAAATTACGCTAATTCGGCGCAAAGGAAGTATAAATATGGGCCATAGTAAAGAAATGTTGCACAATTACCAACTGGGAAAAAAACAGTGACAGTGCTATACCAAGTACTTGTTAATGCTGTTGTAGAGAGACTGCAAGACATCTGGTTTAGTAATATCAATGAGGACTTACATAGGAAAACTAAACTGATGCTGAGCTCTGCTCGAAAACATTCTAAGAATGCAAGGATTAAGATTTTGAAATTAAGTACTTTTTATAAAATGCATCTTACTCCTCAACAAGTGAATACAGCATCAGGGCTTTATTATATAATCTGGTCCTGCCCGAAAATTGCTGACTGCTTGGAACACAGATATCGGAAGGAGTGATGGGGAGGACAGGCCTGTAGAGCCCATGTCCACTGGGTATGTTTTGTAGATGACAAAAATTGAAAACTAGAGCTAGTTATATAGACCTGTGCTGGTGCCTTCTAATAGAAGTTTAAACGAGAGCCCCAGAGATCAGACTCTGGGAAAGGGCCTTGGTGTTGGGCAGAGCTTGAAAGTACGATACTACACATAGAGGGAAGGAGAAACAGAGGGAGGAAAAGCAGTTCAGGCTTATGCAGACATAAAAAAAAAAAAAAGAACAATGATAATAGAACCCCTTGAGCAAAGCTCAGAACCAATTTCACAACAAGCATTGACAAAACCAATAGGTGTGTCCTTGGCAGGTTGGTATGATGGTTAGTTTTAAACAAAAAAAATATTGTAAGCATATGCCACAAAATACATATATGTTTGCGATGAAAAAAATTCAAAGTAAAAAACATTCACTAATATGACTGTGTTATTAGTAATGACTTTTAAATAATACACATTTTAGTTGTGCCATTTATTTTACCATATTATTATTATTATTATTATTATTATCATTATTAATTTTAATATTATTATTAGTAGTAGCAGTATTACTATTATTATTATTATCAGTAGTAGTAGTAGTAGTAGCACCAGTATTGCTATTATTATTATTATTTTTGAGGGAGTCAAGACTATAAATCTACCTAACCAAACACTTAAATGGCATGCAGTTACAATGGTACAGTGTCACTTAAAATTCAACTTTAAGAAGAAAACAAAAGAAACCACCATCTAACTGGACATCCAAACTGTAGACAAAATAAATAGCTGGTATAAAAAATAATATAAATAAAAAGTCAATATAATATAAATGAATAAAATAAAATACGCTTTGAACCAAGTTTGTCACTGATGAGAAAATAACTAGTTTTAGGGGGATATGAGCAATGCACACAGGCTTTGTGCAGTCATTCAAAGTGATGGGAGCCAATGGATAAAGTGGGTTAACCTATTGTCCCATGCTATGTGCATTTGTGGGCGGAAAGAAAATATGAATACAGATTTAACAAGCAAATGCCCCACTAGCCAAAAGCCCCTCTATCTGTTATGTATGATTTTTTGGGGGGATAGACAATAGTCTGAAAGGCAACAAAGCTGTCGTAAAGGCCAGACACAAAAATAGATACATGCTTTCATGTTGGGTAGCCGAGTAAGGTATAAAGCTGATGTCCTATATATTGACAGCAATGTTAGAAGTATTACTGAAAGGAGGTAAGAGGAAATGAATGTATATGCCACAAATCGGAAAAATAGCTTGTTACTTCTATTGTTAGAGAAGTGGCCTACAAATTCAGTATTTAATAATAATGGTTTCTCAAATTCATAAACCTTATCTATTTCACAAAGATCATCAGATATTGACAAAATATTAAAATGTTGTGATCTACCAAAGACAAGATGTTTAAGTAAAATTGTAACTTTTCGTTGTTGTTAGCTGGAAAACAGTGATTAAGAGATGTGACTGTACTCGTGACATTCAGTATTTGAATTGCTATTTTATTGTTTATATACCAGTTAACTTGTTATATTAAAAACAATATTTTTTTATAAAGAAAATGCTGTCATGGAATAATCAATTTTTCGTATTCTGGCTGTCTTTTTTGGAACTAATACAAAACTTTCAAGATGTGATCATCCTTGTTTTAAAATATGCAAAAAATAAAACATGCTTTTCTGTCCGCAAAAGTGCTCATGACCTCTTCCAGCACACACACCTTCTATATCATCCAGGTTTTTAGTGCTTGGATCACCACTGGTCCAGTCTATAAAAGTCCCACTGTCAGAAAGCAGGTACATTTTCAATCAGCAGCGACTGCTAGCGACACTTCCTGCTGAAATCAGGGAAAGGGCGCTGGGGAGGGGGGGTTTGGAGGAATTTGAAAACAGTGTCCACTCTGGGTCACTAGATGAGCGTCTCTAACCGCAGCTTTGCATTCTCAGCAGCGCTCCAGTTCATAAACCCTCTAAGTAAATAACAGGGCACTCAGCAGGTTACTTCAGTGCACCCAGAGGCATGTGTGCCACCCTCCTCCGCCAGCTGGGAATTACCAATGGCTGCGAACTCCAGAGAAACAAGAGAGGCCCTTTGTCTGCTCAGGACTGCTGAGTGTTCTTTCAGTTTGCTACTTTATATTTAAACAATAATGTCATAAAGGTTACTGCGTACAAGAACCAGACAAGGCGGCAGGAATCAGGACACAATGTTACAAGTCAGAAGAGGCAAAAAGGCTAGGTCAAGTGATGCAAACACTTACTCTTTGTAATCTTGGTCAGATGCTGCTGATGATGAGCTCCAAACAGCAGATCTGTGGAGATTAAGATCACATATGAAACATTCTTCAAGAAAAACCCAGGGCATTTGTCTCCATAGAAACTTTTTGATAGAGGGAACCAAACACTGCATTTGGCTGTACAATTTCCTAATGAATTGATTAAAATCAGGTTGGACAAGCTGTTCAAATACCGCTACATAATTATTCAAAAAGTAAACTAATTTTCCTTGATTTCTACTTTCCGCTTTCATTCATTTCCCTATCCTGCCCCCCTCCCAAGTAGATTTTTGATCATATAATATGACTGCGAATCTAGCAGTAAGTGACAGAATGGAAAGTCAAACATTAGGCAGACCACATAATTACATGCCTTTGACAGCTGAGCTATCCCTAATGCTAGATGTACCTTGCATGCTCAGGTAGAATGGCTGCTGCCATCTTACAAAACCCTTGCATGCTAAGATAGCAATCATATGCCTCTTAAGTCACACCAATCATATGGGTTCAGGTCACTGCCAGCAGTCACATATGTTTTTAGTATATAAACAAATACATCCAGGGAACTCCATACCCCACAAAGAAGCTAGAAAACACCATTTGAGATCAAGGAAATATCCCAATACAGCAGAAACACAGTGTCTCAGAATTGTCACTCAGATATAATATTTTGGAAGTGCACACATTTTTGCCCAAAGTATCAGCTTGTCACTTTCAATAAGTGAGCACATTTTGTCACTAAATATGAATCTGCCATTTATT
Organism: Pleurodeles waltl; assembly: GCF_031143425.1. NCBI lineage: Eukaryota > Metazoa > Chordata > Amphibia > Caudata > Salamandridae > Pleurodeles > Pleurodeles waltl. The sequence continues at coordinate 412,594,375 of NC_090437.1, read as the reverse complement.
TAAGATAAAAGACTTATGTCCCTAATCACAAACTTTGAGTTATCCTCTAATATAAGCTTGTCATTTTCAGAATAAAACTCATTTTGTTGCCAAATTAGATTTCTTAATACAGATATGGAAGCCGCTGCATCATATGACCAAGTACCTCTTCTGATGTCAGTCCTTTTCATTACAAGCACTAGTATCCCATAAAACGGCAGCCATTGTGTGTCCAAATATACACCAACATATGCTAACCAATGCCATCACCTGTCCACAAATCCATTTACAAGCCATCCAGCAACGTTTTAAGGCATGGGCAAAGTGGTAATTGCCGAGGGCCCCCACATTTCAGCCTCCCCTCCCCCCCCCCCCCCCCCCCCCCCGGTAAGGTGAGTAGACAATTGAAATTCCTGCCACAGTAACGTTGCTCAACAGTCTTTTTTAATTTCAAATCCTAGCATATTTAACTGAAATTTAGGGCTATTTTTACTGAGGATTTACACCGGGGAAAAGTAATACAAAGTGACACAAAGCAACCAAACTATTGCAAAGTATTCACATTTCAGCTCCAAAGGCATTTTTCTCTGGAAAGTTGTCCCTTTTTTACCTGTAATAAGGCTTTGCACTGATTTGTACCATTTTAAATCAAGAAGGCATTACGTGGGTGGATTAGGGCAAGCACCAATAGTTTTTTTATTTTTTTTTTCATTTTGACGCAAAGACAAATCTACTAAAGATAGCCAGACCACACTTTGCATCAAAACATAGCAACCCATTGAAGCAGCCGCTAGCATAGGATTTCATACTGGAAGGGTGTGCCATCCAGCGCTAGACAGCACACACACCTCTCCACCACGTTACAAAAGTTGGGCGCAAAAGTAGCTTTGGTGGCTGCCCTGCATTGCACTAAAACACAAAACTGCCCTTTTGTGTGCATGCCTTGCCTGTCCAACCGTAACTCCTGCACTCTCAGGCAGTAGTTGGCTTTTCTCAGTTGTTCCGTGTCATTTCTTTGTCCTTATTTTATCTTGCTTCATCTCCCTTAACCCTGTTTCTTAACCTCTTGCTCTTCATCTTCACTTCTCTGTGTACCTTCATCCTCCCACCCTAGCCTAGCTCTCAGTATCTCACTTGTCTCTCAATGTACCCAAAATATCTGACTCAGCTTCATCTCTACCTCTCTCTCATGATTGTGCTCCTCTCTCTTACTCTGTGCCTATATCTACATCAATCACACTTGATCCCCTCTCCCTGCCTAATCTCTTTCTCTGTACCCCACTGCACATTGTACATCTGACCCTGCCCTGTATCTCTCCTCCATCTATTTCACTCCTCATACAACCTTTATATTTATATCACTTATCTCCCTCTTTATGTCTATTCTGCCTTATCTCTCTCTACTTCTCGCTCAGCTCTTTACTAAGTCATCACTCTGCCTCATTTCTTTATTTCATTTCTCTCCTTTCCTCAAATTTCCTTCACTACCTCACCTCTCTATACCGTATCTCTCTCACTACCTAACCTCTAAAAATACCTCATCATTAGTTCACCTCCTTGCCGCTCCACCTCCTCTTTCTCGCATTACACCTCTGGTTCTTTTCTTTCATCTCTGTAAATATCACGCTCCTTTCTGGCTATATTTATATATTTGCCTTTTTTTCTCTATCCTGAACTCCTTTGCCTCTGCCTCTCACCAACACATATCTCACTGCAGACCTCCTCAATTGCAACTCACCCCGTCCACCTCAACTATCACTCTCATCCTCTTTCTGTATAGATCTCTCTAGCTCACCATCACTTCCTCTATTTCTTTCTCACAACTCTACCTCTGTAGAAGCCTCACCACTCTTTCTCTATTTCTCAATTCTATCAACGTCCTCTTTGCCCTCTGCACCAGTGGTTCCCAACCTGTGGTCCGTGGACCCCTGGGTTTCCATGAGGTTTACTCAGGGGGTCCGCAACCACTTAGAAAATTAAATAATATTAACAGATTAGGTCCCCAGCTTTCAGTAATGACCCAGTGGGGGTCCCCGGATTCCAATAATGTTCAGTGGGGGTCCCTGGGTTCCAGGAATGATAAAGTGGTGGTCCACAGAAGTCAAAAGGTTGGGAACCACTGCTCTACACCACCTTTCTCCTTCTATCCATCACCCCATCTCTACTTTCCTCCACTATTTTCTGCATCTGACCCATTTTTCTATATCTCGTCTCCTTTTGCCCTCTTTCTACCTTTCATCTCTTAGTTTTTTCTTAAACTTCTCTGTCTACATCTACCGCACACTGCCTTTACCTTTTGCTAACTCAACGTTTTCTACAATACCTCTATCTCTACTTCCCCCTTAGAATACTATACTCTCCTGCTTCTCTCTACATTTCCTTCCACCTATATCCACCTCTCTCCTCCATTTTTCTACCTCTTTTTCTCTACCTGGATCATTCTGTTTCTACCTTTCCTTATTTTCCTTCTGGGTAACTCATCTTTCTTTATTTTCCTTACTTCTCTCCCTGCCTTATACATCTTTCTACGTCATCTCTATAGCTAACCACTTCTCCCTCTACTTTGCATCTCTTGGTATAGTATTCTGTTCATGTCCCTGTAATTCTCTTCTACCCTGCCCTGGTCCATTTCTCTTACTCAGTATGGTCACATATAACTGTCTGACCAGAGGAGTGCACACATCTGAAGAGGAGAAGAGGGTCAAGACAGGGGAAGAGAAATTAGCAAAAGGTTATCAAATTTTTACCAATGGAATAGTAAAAATTCTCAGACAAGAACTTTGATTTGAACTGTTATAGCAAAAACATCAGTGGTGAAGGGGGGTATAATTGTGATTACAAATATTCAGCATTTAAAGTTACATTTTAAAGAACTATGTGCACATGTCTTACTTTAATATTATGGCCGAGGCCACTACACATTTACCAAGTCACTCTCAGAGTGTTTTACTACAATTGGAGTAACAAGCAGGTTCGGAATTGCAAACATTGGAAAGAGCTAAAAAGGGATAATAACTGCAAAGCTCCCCCAAAAAGGGGCCCTACAGATATATATTGTCCCGGTCATCAGAAAATCCGTATGATGTCACTGAAGCCACCATGTGCTAACATACCCAAACATATGCGAGTCGATTACGTCATCTCCATCTCACTCATTGCCACTTATACCTACAAGATCCAGTCCATACAAAAAAAAAGTAACATGACTCATGCTAACTTTCAAACCGCTCTCTCCCACAAGTAAATCTCCAAAGGATCAGCGTTGGCTGCCTGAGGAACTATGCACTACTTTCAACTCTCCTGTACCACCCCAAAGATTCCTCATGAGAAAGTCCATCCTTATCTCTGCCAAGGTCACTCAAATGTAAACCAACACCCCTGGTATCTCAAGATTCTGCCAGCAAAGACACTACGGTGTGTGATTTTCGTACAGGTTCCCTATTCTATAGAGATAAGCACAATTCTCTCAGCATCAGAAAAAAACAAGATATAAATGGTCATATTATGCTTTCTGTGTTACTGTATTACCTTTCCTCCCCTCTGCAGTTTCTCATTAACACTACATAGTCTGAAGCAGGTGCATCTCCCAGATAAGTGTGTTACAAATGGTCAATGAATACATTAGTAATGTGCACGGGTTCCCCATCATACTTTAGTTTTTGCCATCATGTGCTTGGTCACTCTATCTTATGCCAATCATAACTGTCCTGCCCAGGTACACCACTGTGTGCCAGGCAATGCCCATGAGTGCTCAGGTACCCACATTGCTTAGGTAGCCATCAAATACAAGCCAATGCCATTATATTTATGGGTACCTTATCACATCCCTATGTCATCAAGTGCACAAATGCCCATTATATATCAAGAAAAGTCATCCTGTACTAAGGTGCCATACCATATGGCATCGCTTGCCATCATAAATGCAGATTCCCAATCGCATGACAGTTAATGCCATTGTGCCCACAGATAGCCACCATTATGTTCCGGCCAATGGCATTCAATGCCCAGGAAACCTGTATGAGGCAGACGAGCACAACACATACATGCACAAGATCACACGATTGGTTCGCGGGGTATATCGGTACTTAAGCCTATCTGCTACATGGCCTGAGTCCGGCAGGATGGGATCAGGAGTAGGTGGAGCACCTTGTCTGTCTCCACAGACCTCAGGCAGGGGCATCTTTGTGAGCTGCAGGGGCTGAAGGTAAACGCCTCAGGAAAGCGCAGCATGGACAGGATTTCGGGAATGATAGTTTCTCCTCTCTCCCCAGACAGGGTGTCTAGGAAGCTTGGCCAAGATGAGAAGGAGACTGGCACCTGTGAGCTGCTTTTCCACTGCTGAAGTCATTAGCATTTAGCATCATCAGTGGTGGCAGAAGTGCACCTTGGCCCTTTTCACCCTGTTTTACGTGTACGCAACAGAGGACGCGCCCTCTTTCAACCCGGGCAGTGTGTGCACGTAGCCTCCAATTTCTGAGCTTAGTTTAATTTTAGTTCTTACAGTGGAGGCATTGATTTATTACAGCCCAAGCCACTAACGGGCCAGCAGACTTTCATATGTTCTTCGCTTCCACAAAGAGACCAGTGTGAGCTGCAACTGGGGTGATCTGTTTTATATCTATAGCTCTTTGTATTGTCTTTTATAATTTAATATAATTGTAAATTATTTTCAATATTTATTTTTCTTGTCTAATAAAAGGTCTCCCTACATAAAACATACATATTTTTGAGTCTAGCAGTGCAAAAACTATTTTTAGTGTTAGAGTTTGAGGATGGCTGACTGGGGAAGAGTCGAATATGTAGCGAAGGAAGAAGGGATTAGGCAGACAGCCTTGCATCGAATGGTAAAAAGTTAACAATCAGAAGTGTAAAAAGAAACAATGAACAGAACGACACAACACAATCAGTTACCGTCGTTCCAATTTTTAGCAAGAAACATTTAGAATGGGTAAAAAGCTACAACAGTAGCCCCTGTGGTACCTCTGCTTTCACTGAAATGTCTTTTTCGGTGTGTTTAAAAAAGATCCCGCCTTTTCTGAAAAGAGCTGCTCCTGCTGAAATGTGGGCGTGCACTGAGGAAGATGCTGAGCCCACGGGACGCAGTGCAAAGATATGTCCGTCTACACCTAATATGGTTCCTTTTCTGACCTGCAGGTGTGGCCTCTCTGGCAGCACCTCTCGCCCTCTTTCCGCCATTGCGCAACAGTACTTGAAGACCATGGGAGGGGCGTGGCTTCTTCATATATTTAGAGGCCTGTGAAAAGAAGGGCTTTATAGGTGACAAGGTACAATCTGTGTGGTGGCAGGGGTTGTATATAACATCCACTTCCAATACTTCCATTGACTTTCCCCTTCTTTGACCTTTAGAGGCATCAGTTCTACCTTAAAGCATTTTCTTCTGATTTTTAGAATCAAGCAAAGTCTAAGATTCACCTGCCCCGGACCCTCCACCCGTGTGGGTGTAGAATGGTATGGCCCTCTTGCGTAATATTCGAGCCATATTTCAGTTTGTGCATAGGCACGAGGCCACTAGGGCTCGATTCCTGAAGTCCTATGACTTGATAACAAACAAACAATGCCAAAGCCAAAAGGTCTCGCCTTGGCCGCAGGTCTTTTGGCAATTCTTGTTTTGTCCTGGTTTTTGCAAACCTTTGTTGTTCAGCAAGCCACTGGTCCTTTATCAATCTGAAAAAAACACATTGATTTAAGGCAAAAAACACGCATTACCAAAGTACTCTCTGGCACAGAATGGAACTACTTTCTGTGTGAATGTGCTGCTTGTGAAAGTGAAGTATGATGTAACTCATAGTGAAGTTAGCTTTTGAGAAAGAAGCAAGAAAGAAGGAAAGTAAGAAGCACAAAAGAAAGAAAAAAATGAAAAAGAAGGAAGGACAAAAGAAAGAAAGAGAAAGAAAGAAAAAGTAAAGAAACAAGGAAAACAGGAGAGAAAGAAAGAAAAAAGAAGGAATGAAGGAAAGAATGATGAAAGAAAGAACGAAAGAAGGCGATAAAGAAAGAGAAAAGGCAAGAAACAAGGAAAGTCAAAGAACGAAAGAAAGGGAATAAGGAAGGCAGAAAGACAGGGCTGCAAAGATAGAGCACACTCATGAGAATATATTTAGAGTTATTTTAAGCTTCTGTCTGTTGCATTACTGTTGTCTTTCAAAAGACTCTCTTTTCCATAACATTTTCAAACTAGTGACATCAGCTGTCAGATAAACAAACGTCAATCCAAAAGGAATATAGAACAGCATTGGCAGTCTAGAGGAACTTATAAAGATGGAATATGCCTGCGTTTCCAATAAAAGAGTCCTGCTGTCACACCAGGCTCTAAACACAAAGGCAACACCAAAGTTATTACAAAGTAAAAACAAAATCACTGGCAGTGATGGGAACTAACTTGTGCATGGATGTGCACATTGTGAAAGAGCAAAATGCAGTCACACAAACAGAAGTTACCAAGTGGCTTAATAGGCTAACCCATTGCCCTATTCTGTATGCTGCAGTGAGCGGAAACAGAATGTGGATGACACAGCAACAGACCAATGGAAGGAGAGATGTGGCTGAAAGCCCCTTTAAGTAAGTATACCATATAAGCAATTTTAGTAAAATCAAAGGTCTTTGCAAACGCCAGACCTTAAAAAGAAAGCTATTTTCATGTTCGCTCTAATTGATCTGCTTTGGGGGCCAATGTTGTGGTATCCTAACTTCCAATATTTTAATCAAAGGTGTCATAGATTTAGTTCCTGTTTCTAAATGAACCAGAACATGAAATGTACCCTTCAGGAGAGGAAACTGCTTGTTCCACAAAAGTGCTTTCTTGCTTGATGAGGATATCCTTGGCCCAAAGACCTCCTAATTAGGTACCAGAAGTCAGTCAAAGTATGATCCAGCTTAGCATTATATGTCTTCTGTAGTCACTCTACAGGGTGACTCTCAGACTTCCTGTTAAAATGCTCCAAGTAGTGCTAAGTTTGAGCCAGTGGTTGCCAGTAGGGGGTATCGGCACTCGTTCTTGGGGTCTGGCACTTAGTTTTGTGCATCAGACATTTCCTGAGAGCAAAAGAGAAAAAAAATAACAAAGTGGAAAGATGGACAAAGAGAAAGATGGAAAAACCATGACAAAGAAGGCAGGGATAAAAAATAACCTGCAAAACTGAGATAAATGAGTAGTGAGTGTCAAGTGGTGTTTCAAGGAAGCATGAGGAGGGCTCAAGAGGATGCAGCCTTGGTATCTGATGCACTGACGATCAAGTGCACTGTTTGCAGGATTCTGAACACGGCTTTAAGTTGCAGCCACGATCGGCCTGGCCTATAGGACAATCAGGCAGTGCCCAAGGGGCAGTTCCAACAGATCAGTGTGTGGTCTATTTTTAAAGCAGCTGTGGGCAAGTTTCATTGCCTGGGGGTTTGGTTAGCCCGTAGTTATTTTGTATCTTTACAGCATGTTTTTGAGTTTTGTTTCTATCAACCTGTTAACTTGTAATAAAATCCTTTAATGTTGATGTGGTTGAGAGCTAACTTCTTACATTTTTCCTTTAGATGAAAAAAGACCCTTCACCAAATGATTTATTGAAGATGGCCCAAACACTCCATTAATCTGATGACATAAAATTCACTTTTTGAGTTTTTCAAAAGCACCTCATGCACAGAAGAATAGCAGACCAATATGTGTACAGCAAAACACTTGTTTGTTAAAGTTTGCAGTAGATGCACTGATCAGTATTGTTTCATCTACATAGAAGCTAATTTGAGCTTTCGGAAACGTGCCTTTTTCTTCCCTCAAAATGTCTAGTCTTTGGAGATCTTATGTGGACGGCTGTAAAATTTGGCCAGTTTGTCATCAATTAAATAAATGACTTTTGCAAGAATATATTCAATCAAAAGAGGGGATTGGGTGCAAATGAATTGTATTGGGGGAAAATATGAATCGGACCGAACCTAACCCAAATTACAGGCGTCAGCAGGCAACAAATGTGATTGCTCGGCTCCTGAAAGGTGAAGAGCAGGGGTTAAAGACAACAGTTTTTTCGATGTGAGAAAGAAGTTCCCTCTTCACCAACTAAAGGTAGCCCCTTTCTGCAGGTGCAATATAATAGGACTTACAATGAGGCAAAGTCCTCAGTAAAGCACCAAAAAAAATCTGTAAAACCCCTGAAAATACTGTATAGCTTTCACGTTGACTGGTGAAGGCCAGACAAGAATGGGTTGCATCTTTTTTGGAAGCCATCCGACCGCAACCAGGAAAATAATGATGCGTTCAACTGCAGTGGGTGTAAATAACACTTTCTAGCTTGGCATACCGCCTGTGTAAACATTTCCCCACTGACCAAACCTATGCAACATCTTTTTCTGTGGAGTGGGAATAAATCAAAACATGATCGATGCAGCAAGGGCAAAAATGTCCAGGCACCCTCAAGGCACTTCAAAAAATAAATAGGGAAAAGCTGTGAAAGAGTTGTGCAGACCAAAGAGCATCACCTGGAACTTGGGCAGGGAGGCCTTCTCACTCACACTAGGTGAGATGTCTCTTAGAGAACACTTTTGGTGAACATAGGGGTTAATGACAACGGGTATGGTTTCTTGACTGTGGTTTTAGTCAATGCCACATGTCTTTATCATTTTTATTAGACCTGTGATGGTGCATACATTTTCTCCTTGGACATTTTCAATTATTATTGTAGGAAAACAAATCTAATAATCATTTTTCTTTAGTTGTGAACTGATAACAATCTAACCATCATTTTTCTTTAGTTGTGTACTGATAACAGAATTCTATGGTTGTTTAGCCTTCCACCTCACCCTCTTTATTACTTCCTCAGACAGCTCTTATGTTTGATTTTTTAAGTGCATTTTAAGGATTTTTGTTTTTTTCCTATTTTGTTCATGTTAATTGTTTTTGCATCTTAGATATTACCCTATACAGCATACTGACCAATGGTTAAGTACTTTTGGAGATATGGATTTTGAAGTTTAACAAAAGTAGTGTTCTTGTGCTTTATTACACACCATTGGAATCAATTGAAAGTCACCTTTAAAAATACATATAAAATCACACAGTTACTTTACCAAGTTCTTCTTTTGCAGGTTAGTTGAGTTCATTGGTGGGCACACTGTGCCAGCTGGAGAAATTTGGGTGGCTCCCGGTTCCGGCAGGAGCAGCGGGAAAAGTCTCTGGCGCTGGTGCAGGACCACTGCCGGGGCCACTTCGAAAAGGTCTGTGCAGGCACGTTTAGAGGTGGTTCCTTGGGCTCTCTGGAGCTGGTGCAGGGCCACTGTGGGAGACCACTTGGAAAAGGTCTGTGCAGGTAAGTTTAGAGGTGGTTCCTTAGGGTCCCCTTGGAGTGTCGAAGTTGTATGGGGTGAGGGATACTTAGGGCACAGCAGGTGCTTTGTTGCAGGACACAGGGCAGTCAGGTGCAGAGCGAATTGGTGAGCCAGGATCTGTGCACAAAGATGCCCTTTGGATCTGGAGGTAAGTCACGTTAAGAGTCGCTTGCAAGACAACAAGGGCACTCTGGTGGGAAGTCTGTGGTGTTCCTGAAGTCCATCAACTGTGGCTTCCTCCTGGTCCTTTTTCAGTCCCAGGCGGACTGGTTCTCTTGGTGTATGATGTCAGCTGACCAGTTCTCAGTGTATTGGTACAGTTCGGCCACTGAAGGGCACAGTACACCAAACGTGGTACGCTTGCAGGGTGTGCCAATTGGTCATTGGTGTGGTGTTGGGTCCAGCTGCTATTTCCAGTTCAGGAGTTAGTGGCCGGTCAATGAAGTGAAACTCACTGGGTTGCTGGTTTCTTCTTTGTTGCAGAGTGGTACCTCCACTCTGGAGGAGGTTCTTGGGCAATTGGTAAAGCTTGGAGGTCCTCGGGGTTTCTTGAGGTCAGTCCAGTTGTCCAGCAGCCTTTTCTTTGTGCAGCACGTCCACAGTTCTTGTGCCTTGGATGATCTTTGTGCTGGTCTTCTTTGTATCCTTCGAATCTGATTATCTGGTGTAGGGGTGCCCACTAAATACTGTATTTTGTGGGCATTTTAGGGGGATCCTGGTAGTGGCCAATGGGACACTTACCTTTGGGTGGCTACACCCACTATAATGAACAGTTCCTTTGGAAGGGTCACTTTCCTGTCCCTAATTGGCTATTTACCTCCATCTAAGGTGGAGGAATATGAAATGGAGTGTCCACCTCGCAGGCAACACCTTAGGGGTGGAGCAGGCCAGGTGGTGCCACTTCTCCCACCCTTTGTGTGATTTTCCCACTGTTGCTCCCGCTAAATGTGGGTGTTTGCAACAGGGGAGGACATCTGCTGCTAGCAGCAGGCCTGGGAGTCGAGCCTTAAGGGCAGTAAGCCCTTTGAAGCTCACCAGCAGGGCAGTGCCCTTTCCTGAGGGAGGGGGTATTACCACCTCCACCCTGGAGGGCATAGTTATACAAACCAGAGACTCAGATCTATCCTCAAGGATTGTAGATTGGGTGCGTGGAGGTGGCTGGCTGGATAGAACCAGTCTGAATCCATGCCAGGGTAGTTAGTTTGTGCAGGGGGTACCTCTAAGGTGACTCCTGAGTATATTTAGGGATACATCCAATACTGGTACCAGGTTGTATTTATCATTCTGAGTTGTTTGATACCAAACAACCCAGGGTTCAGAGTGGCCATCATGTAGCTGGGAAACCCATTTTGACCAATGTCCAGCACATGTATTAAAATGGCTGCCCTGCTCACTCACTATGTCCCAAGGTTGGCAAGGACACAATGGGGGTATATTGCTCATGCAGCTATGCCCTCACATATAATATGGTGCACCCTGCCTTCGGGCTGGAAGGCCTGTCAGAGGGGTGTTTTATCCATAGTGCATGCAGTGTGCGGTGGACAGAGCACACAGGCAGTGTGCCATGTGGAGTTTGTGTTTTGAGTTTTCACCAGTACACACAGCCTGCAATGGGAGTGCTGGGGGCATCTGGATGCGTGGCCCAAGAGGGTGGAACAATCAGTGCTGTTGCCCTCTTGGGCCTATTCATAGTAACCCATGCCCTGGGTACCTAAGTACCTTTTGCTTGGGACTTATAGCGGTAGCTAAAGGTATATCCAATCACCTTTGCAATGTTTTGGGAAAGAACACTTGCACTGGGAACCTGGTTAGCAAGATCTCAGTGCACGCCAGTCCAAGTTGCATCGGAAGCCAGGCAAAAAGTGTGGGCTAGGGGAGGTACTGCAAGAAAGTGCCAGTTTCTCACAATAAGTGCATTAATGAATCCAGCCAACATCAAGGTTGATTTGGGGTCCATGATACGCAGGTGCCCGCTCATCGTGTCTCCACTAACTGTCAGGGCTGATCCAGCAGCAGAAGAGTAGCACAAAATCAAGAAACAAGAAATATTTGAAGTGTATGGGAACAGGAATATGGATATAAATGGTTGTCATGTTAACTTGGAGAAAGGGAGATAGTAGAAAAAAGAAATCAGACCACCACTCACAGAGTTTCTCGTCTCCAAATACTTCACTCCTTGATGAACAATTTTTACTATTAGGCCTTTTCCTTTTCAGCTGAATTAGTCCAGTATTTACTTAATACCACACCTTCAGTGTTTTAAAGTCTCTAGTAACTGCCTATCTATCAGTTAATGATTCTATAGCTAGTCTTAATAGTGCAATTCAAATAGGAAGCAGATTTGACTTTGAAGTCTTGATTGTAGGCACATATGGTTGAAGAATTACATTGAGTTTGCAAGAATTATTGACAAACGAACATAAAGTGCTAAGATGAATGTACACATTCTGTAACTCGTTTTTATAAATGTCTAAAATGCTGCACTATGCATATGTAACACGCATAGTGCCGCATTCCTTGACCATAACTACTCCTTTCAATTACAAACCAGGGCAGAATGGTACTAGGACACGTCCATATACATTATATGTGAAAAGAAAGCCAACATCATTCAGTAAATGATTTGGGTTAATTGCAAAGTAAAGGCAGACTCGAAAGAGACTTTTTTCCAGAACATTTATTTGCCTTGGTGATTTGTATACGGTACATTATTCAAGATGGATTTAGGTGCCCTAGCGATAAGGTGCGATTATGATGCAAGGCTCAAAACAATGGTAAACATAAAGACTATTAGTACAAAGTGATCAACGTGATTTTCAGAAACAAATATATAGTCATAACGGTCAGGGAAAGCTGGGCTGCCCTGTGATTGAACAAGCTGTCTGCAAAATGAATTCCAGAATAAATTTACTAATGTAATGAATAAGTAGGTCTTCATCAGGATGGGGGGAATCAAAGCAAAATACTGCTAGCATCAACAGTAGCTTTGGGTCACTCTGGGTCCCGTGTGTCATGCAGAAAGTTAAATAGAACAGTACACCAGATGTGGATTTCAAGAAAGAACCTTAAAAAAGCCAGAGGAAAAATCTCTACAAGTTCTGTTGACCAGCCTTACAGCAGTACTAATGTAAACAGGATAAAGGAAGCTGTCGGCTGATTTGGATGTGCAGCACACCTGTATGGTGGGGATCTTTAAATATGGAAGGCGGTCCTCGAACAGGGGAGCAGAGGCAAAAGCCTTCACTGACCTTGAGGTCTCATTTGCTGGTGCCAGACGTAATTCATGAAGTATTAAATATCCCCTTTTCCTGAATCATTGAAAATTGTGGACTGACACCCTTTGCAAGACATACAGTAAAACTCATTAGGTTTTAAAATTCACTGTCCTGTTTTTTCCCCTCCCTTTGATACATTGGTTGCATTTGTGTTCACGCTTAAGTGGCCAGTCTCTTAAGGCTGCTAAGGCTTCTAAGGGTTCATTGGCTGATGTTAAAAGGAAAACATTCTTAGATCTGGAGGTTTGTCTAGGATTCTACAGTTGTGTGTTTTATTGCACAGCAATTGCTCAACATTTCTATGATAGTTGTGGACATGCTGTAAAATACCATAATAGGAGGCTCTGATATTACCTTTAAGATGTAGGTTTTCTTAACTAGTCTTTTTAAAAGTCTCAATTTCAATATAGACCCAGAGGAGAGCCATATTCAACCTCTGTATTAACACTGTTTTAAGAACACACCCTGGTTGTGTTTTTCAGGATTTTTCTGTTGCCTCGAGTCTTGCTGCTACTGTACCAGGAACTGTTAGATAATGTTTTTGATGGCTGGGATTCAGTGAAAGCATTCATTTCTTTTTCTGTTGCTTCTATTGCCATATCTGTGCTACGGCCTCTAGAAGGTAATCCCCCCCCCCCTGCCGTTTTTACAAGTTAAAAAGACAAACTACACCTTAGAGGCTAACCAGAGTTTGTTTAGGGACCTATCTAATCTGCTTTATGGTTTAAACTGGATTTAGAGAGTTGCATGTAGCACTCGTTTTTGGCTGAGAAAAGTGATTTGTTTAAGTGAGCAAAAAGCAGTGTTTTTAGTGCCTTTATATATGTGCTTTACCTGCAGGTTTAAACAGGATGTGCAAAGTGTGGATTGAGCCTGTCTGTATCCAAGGAGAGTCTGACTTCAGGAGCAGCTCCCTGCCCACCAGCCTGTGCTTTCCTGATTGGCCCTTTTATCTACCAAGCAACCCTGAGCTATCCTCCCATACCTGTACAGGCCCTTAAGGTTTGTGAAGGGAACCCCCGGACAGCCACTTCCATTTTGTAGCCCCAGCTTCTCTGTGCCCCAAACAGCCCAGTCAGCAAAAGACAAAGAAGGTGGCAAGAACATAGACTTTGTACTGTGTATTCTTTAAACTTTAAAACTGTTATTTCCTCTACCCTTTCTTGTTTAAATCAAGCCCTTGGTTTCTGTGCAATTTCTACTTTTAAAACTGCTTTTTTTTTCTACCAGTGACTGTTTAAATTTCTATCCTAGTTGTCCCTTGAACTGTGCTAGAACCTGTAGAAGGCAATACACCTCTCCCCTGTTTTTACAAGGTATAAAGGCAAACTACACCTTAGAGGCTAACCAGAGTGTGTACAAGAGACTGCTTAATCTAGTTTATGGTTTAAGCTGTGCTTGGAAAGTGTATGTAGTTTGAGGGAGCAAAAAAACAGTATTTTTAGGGGCTTTAGATTTGAACCTTACCTGCCGGGTTGAACAGGACCTGCAAAGTGTGGATTTTACCTGTCTGTGTCCAAGAGATTCTGACTTCAGGAGCAGCCACATGCCCCCTGCCCACCAGCTTGTGCTTAAGGTCACATGCCCCTTATAGATAATATAAGTTTCTTATTGGTTGTTGCGTCTGGCCTCTGATGAGTTCCCAGGGTTATGTTTTCTAGTGGATTTAGGGCTCCGGATTAGAGTTCTGATCGGTCTGTAGATCTGGGATTTTGATTGGTTCTTAGAGCTAGGGTTTCAATTGGACTTAGGGCTTGGGGTTGTAGGGCTAGGGTTTCTATTTAATTTAGGGATTAGGTTAGATTTTGTTTGGCTGATTGGTTTGAAGTCCAGATTAGTTTCTAGAGCTAGAGTTTCTATTGGACATAGGGCTTAGCTTTTGATTGGTTGCTAGGGCTGTGATTGATTGGAAGGGCAAGGTCTCCTATTGGTCCTATGGATTAGGGCTAGGGTCCTGATTAGCTAGAGTTCCCATTGGCCAAAGTCCAACTAACCTATGGTTATTTAACTTTGGGGCACAGGCCATTTCGACCTGGGCATTGAGGCTAACATCGGAGAGGGCAAGGGCAGTTGCCTGTTTGGGCCAGGCCAGGCCTAGGGCCAGAAATGCTTACCTTTTTGACATTCACCAGCCACCACCTTAACTCATCAAGATCCTCAAACATAATAATACACTCTCAGCAAACGCACTCTACGTATTTACTACAAAAAACCCTATCTATATTTCATTGTCTCAACAACCACTGCAAAACCCCACAAACCACACCTATACACCCTTCTACCCCAACTACCACGCAAGGGCACCTTGACTATCACACAAAACACCACTCTGTCATTTACCAATAACTAATCCACACATCACTAATGCAACACAAAGCCACATTGCACATAACTTTAATCCACCCAGGCACACACTCCCTGTTCATACAAAACATCGCTCTACTCTCTAGTAGGTCCTAACAGACCCCTTTCTGTCACCACCAAACCAATACTCAGCCCTCCATCATATCATCCACCAACAGCCTTCTCGTCTTTTTACCAAAAAAAAACACACCCAAACAATCCTTACCCTCCAATCTACCACAAATATTACCTCTTCCAGCTATCAAATCTAACAGAAACATTCATTTCTTTTGTCCATCCCTTCTCGCACACCATATACACTCTTCTTCAAAACACACCACCACCCACATTACCATTCAACTTCCACTCACCAACAGTACTTTTTATATAAATCCTTCCCAGAAAATCACTACATCAATATCTCCTATAGCTACCTCCAAAAACAAAACATAACACACACACCCACAAATCAAAATCTCACACACTTTTACATAATACATTCTATCACAAATTAGAAGGATACACCCACTTCAACCCTCCTAACTACACAAATAATACATATCCTAAACCATCTTTACTACCACATTTTCTCTCCTTACCAATGCCTAATACAAATATGTTAATACAACAACTCTCATTCAACAGGCTCTCAGCCATTGCACAATTTAGAGCCTTAAAACATGACCCACATGCTCCTCCTCTACCCCTAACACATACACCTTCCATCTTCCACAGATGCAAACAAAAGAAACAACATGCCACTTTTCACAACTTCACATCTCCATGTCTATTACACAACAAGGCTACGCTACAAAAACAACATAGCTCACCAACTCACTCTCAACCACCATCTTCACCACCTACAAATGCAGACCCATCAAGATGCCTTCTAAGCCTGCCTGACAAGGAATACGGTACAGAAAAATAAAACTATTGCTATCTTCAAACAGCTAGTGCCAGCAGTAATGTAAACCCTGCTACAAGTTCAAAACATAATGCTCACTCTTCTACACAACAAAGTCACACCACCACCAAAACACAATCTCTAAACTGCCTACTAATAAATGCTTGATTATTCTTGAAAAAGAAGCATGACAGCTGCGACCTACTCAATGATACATAACCTGACCTACTCTTCATAATTGAATCATGGTTGGGAGATGACATGGACCCAGTATCACATGAAACCGTTCCCCTATACTTTCAAACTAAATTGTATAGGCAAAAGAGGAAGTGGTCAAGCTGTTAGATTCAAGCAAACAGTAAATCTCACCAAAGCTGACAACATTTCCATTCAAGGTTGTGAGGTCCTCATCATCAGATGCAACCCTACTCCAACTTCCTCCTGTAATTACCTTCACTTTTACAGACGCCACCTGGCAATGCATTTTTCCCAAACACATTCCTAGGTACAGTCTCAACTCTTACAACATTACACTCCAACCTATTCATTCTTGGTGACCTAAACATTTGGTTTGACAAACCCAATATACCCATCAAAAACTATCATCACTGGCCTAGTCACAATGATCCTACATCAGATCGTACATAAACTCACACACTTCGCTGGACACATCCTAGATGTCATTTTTGCAAATCCAGAACTAGTTACCTTTCAAAGGATAACTCGAGTCACATGGTCAGACTCCCATTTGCTGGATTTCAACATAAGAACACCGCAAAACAACTCACCTGAGACCACCTTACATGCATCCACCTATCGACCACGGAACAAACTCAATTTTGAAAACTTAGAAACACAACTAACATTAACATAGATTTGACGCAATACATTCCATTCAAAACTTTATGAGTGGCAATAGGAAGTTGTTGATATCCTACAAAATGCAAATAATCCACCTTCACTAATGGTTCCAAGAAAACAGAATCCCCAAATATAATGAAAGCAACTCATCAAGCCAAAAATCTTAGGCCCATATTTATACTTTTTAACGCAAACCAGCGCTGGCGCTGGTTTGCGGCAAAAAATTTACAGCAGGCTAATGCCATTCGGACGCACCATGCGGGTGCCATATTTAAGGATTGACGTTAGGGGAAAAAGGGGGTTGTGCGTCAAAAAATGGTGCAAGTCAGGTTTGAGTCCAAAATCATGGCTCAAACAGGACTTGCGCCATTTTTTGGCGCACAACCCCCATTGAAATGACTCCTGTCTTAGCAAAGACAGGAGTCATGCCCCCTTGCCCAATGGCCATGCCCAGGGGACTTCTCTCTCCTGGGCATGGTCATTGGGCACAGTGGCATGTAGGGGGGCCTAAATTAGGCCCCCCTATGCCACTTTAAAAAAAATAATACTTACCTGAACTTACCTGTACTTACCTGGGATGGGTTCCCCATCCATGGGTGTCCTCCAGGGGTGGGTGAGGGTGGCAGGGGGTGTCCCTGGGGGCAGGGAAGGGCATCTGTGGACTGCTACCATGGTCAGAGACCATGGAAGTGAGCCCGCAGGTCCCTTAACGCCTGCCCTCAACCAGGCGTTAAAAAACAGCGCACATCAGGCTGGGCACCGATTTTAAGGCCCGCCTCCTCCTGTGCGTCAAAATGACGCGAGAGTATAAATAAGGCACACAGGCCTTAAAGTCATTTTTTGGGCGGGAACGCCTACCTTGCATGTCATTAACGCAAGGCGGTTTCCTGCATCCAAAAAATGACGCACATGGAGGAATTTTGACATCCGCGGGGTCGGGCGGCAAAGTATAACTATGGGGCAAGGTTTGCACTGAATGTGCATCAAGATTTCTGACACACATTCGGCGCAAACAGAGTATAAATATGCCCCTTAGTATGCATACATATCTATATGTTTCATATCAATTTTATTTTCCAATTATAATCTCATTTATTTCAATATTGTATTCAGGTGGTTAATACAGATAGTCCTAGGACTTCTGGGGAAAGGGAATAAAATAAAAAGACTCACATTCACACAATCACAGTCACACTGTTTAAAAAGAAAAAGGACAACATATGTAAGGCAATCTGAAGCCAGTTCAAGGACCCCCCAAGGAGGAAGAAAAAACAAAAACACCTCCAAAGCAAGTAGACCGAAATGATCCTTATATGTTTTCAACAGTATCAATTGGTTACAAGTCCTCAATGTTCAGAGAATACACAATCAGGAGAGTTTCTCTACTCCTGGTGTGATGCATTTACACCATGATCATTGATTATTTGTTGATGAAGGCTGATATCCATAAGTCATAGGTCACAGAAAATGTTTATGAAGGAAGGTTAAAGTCCGATAGAGCGTCTTTGTCCTTAATAATGGTGCTGACGTGCGTTTCAGTGACAATTGACCACAAGGGGTCACTCACCTTCTTCAGGGCACAAAACAATTATAAATATAGAGTCATCCCAGGAGAGGCTATAACACTCATACACCCTATACCTGCAATGTAAAGTATTCACATTATAACTAATGGCTTGACAACAAAGGAAAAAAGGAAAGAAAAAAGAAAGAGAAAATGGAAAAGAAAAAGAAAAAGAAAGAATATAAAATCTATATATAGTGGTTCCATCCTCACGGGTGATCCATATCGTCATGCAGAAAAAGCCACTCGGTGGGTAAGTGTCCAGAAGTGTGTCTACATGCACATAGACATGCATTGTCTATGATCTGGTGCTTTATCTCATGCCAGTACTTATTGCTACTCAACTCTACATCAAAGTACTTCCCAAAGAAACTTTTACTCGTGTATATGACCTATGGCCTAGTGCAATATGATCTGAAGATAACCAAAGTGCTACTGGCAGATTACATTGCTATATTCCCCTAAATAGTGGGTGAAGGTGTCTAAAGTGCAGGTTTATTACAAATACATAGAGAAATTGCTGGGCTCCAGACCCTCACAGCGTACACGGTTCCTCCTCAGTCATCGTCTTAGAGGAGAAGATCCTTTGGTGGAATGGAAACATATGGAAAAG
The DNA here is from genome assembly GCF_031143425.1 of Pleurodeles waltl. Lineage (NCBI taxonomy): Eukaryota > Metazoa > Chordata > Amphibia > Caudata > Salamandridae > Pleurodeles > Pleurodeles waltl. Next base: position 412,575,509 of record NC_090437.1, on the reverse strand, counting down.
ACTGTTTAAAATGGATGCACTATCAGTGTAAAATCGCTTCATCAGATAAATAAACGGCCTCTATATTTCAGCTGGGTCCCAGGGATATCTCTCAGCACGTCCCATTATTTCCTTACCTATTAAATTCCGACAGCTTATTTGAAGTCGGCGGAGTTTCTCAAAAGCCTGCCATAATGGTCCTCCCACATGTGAAATACGAGGAGGGAAACAGAAGCACTCCGCATAAACATCAAGGCAGATAGATGCCAAAGCCTCGCGGACACCACCCGGAAATGCCTGTACTCCTGGGCGGAGAGATTCTTTATTGGACGATGGACTTCACTAGAGCCAGCATAAGGGCAGAAATCTGCGGCCACCATATTGGACTGTTTACTTTAACGGAAAGCAAAGAGAAGAGAGGGCACCCCATACTAATTAAGAAATATATGATATGGAACCCCACGTTGCAAAAATAAAGCAGACCTTATAATCAGACACAAGGAAGTGTATCTAGTCCCCAGCTACCGTGGATGTCTATACCCCGGAGTGGAGAAATGCAGTGTACAACAACAAACTTAACCGAAGTCAACCCATAGAATAACAAATACATACGCCATATTGGGGGAGTTCCTCAGGCAAAAACAAGAATAAGAAAACCCCACATCCTAATAAGGAAGTATCATTTAGTCAGGCCCCTAAAGCTACAAAGTTTAAGTAGACTTTATTAACATAAGTAAAGATGATAACCAGACCACAGAGATATGTGTAATCCCCAACTGTCAATAACGTGAAACCCCCACCGAATGGTTGCAAGGGATCTTGATCTGAAAAGAAATCATAAGTGTCTATTACAATATTATTCTGAGGGAGGAAAAATGACGGAGACAGAGTAGATGTCTAAAAGGAATGGATTTTCCCAAGGAATTCTATTGTTGATTCCTTGGTGCACTATGTCCAAAAAATAAATCCAAAAGACTTCTCTTTTTCTACTTTATCTGTCAATATCAATATAAGATCCTATAACTTTCTCAAGAATGATCTATCTCACTTCACTTTCCCGATGGCCCTTCTCTATACAGTGGTCAACTAAGGGGGCTTGAAATCTCTGATTCTTAATCACTTACTTGTGTTCACTGAATCGTACTCTGAATTGTCTTCCTGCCTCAGCCACATATCCTAAGTGACAAGGGCACACAGTACAGTATACCACATTGGAACGTCAACAATTGGTCATGGTCCTTAAACAAACAGTTTTCTTATTGTACTGAAAGGTGTCAGATACCATGGCTTGAGCACAGGCATTGCATTCTCCACAGACCTACCTAAAACAAGATTAGTTCCCGTTATGCTTTTCTGAATGAATTCATTACCTCTCATGAATTTTGGCTTGAACCAGTTTGTCTCTTAAGTTTGAGTTCCTCTTAAAGGCAAACATAGGTGTAGGGAGGGGAGCATACTCCTCATTGATGTTAAGTATTTTCCAGCGTGTATTGATTATTTCCTGCACTTTATTGTTAACACAATGTCTAACAACCACAAAGAACAACAAAACAGGGCCTAAGAAAACAAGCACCTTGGAGAAATACAGGACTAAAAAAGATAACACAACAGATTAGAAAGCTGTACCACACCTGGCTCAGAACATACAGCATTCAAGAAAAACCTCACCTACAGAACCTTAACAGACTATACAAGTCAACAATCAAAACATTTAAAAAAGGTACCATTCATATAGAATTCAAAATGATAAATGTGCAAATAGAGAATTTAATAAAATTCTCACCAATTTTCGTAAACTTAAATGTACAGAAGGAACTCGTCCTATTACTCAAGAATTTACTAACAAACTGCAAATCATTACAGAACCAAAGCTGACATGTTGGACTCCAATTTAAGACAAAGGAAAACCACCAGCACCAACCCATTTCCAAAGCTCCCCTCCAAGAGTAGGCTAACCCAGCCTCTGTATTCCTTCAAACAAATATCACAAAGTGAATTTATGGATCTGGACAAACCAAACAGGCCAGCTGGCTGCCCTTCTGACCCTTGTCCACCACAAATCTTCAAGAACATTCTTTTAACTACCTCTGCTGCCACATCAGTAAGAATAATCGTCAGGAATTCTTTAACTAAGCAAATCTTTTCTGAAGACCTAAAAAAGGAATACTCCCCTATTATTAAAGAAAACAAACCTGGATACACATGACCCTAACAACTACAGACTGATTACAAATGGGCCTTCCCTGGGCAAACAGATTGAAAGAGCAGCATTTGCCCAGATGTAACAATCCCCTTACTTTCAGACTACCAAACAGGACTCTGTCCAGACAGAGGCACAGAATCTGCCCTAATTGCCATATGGGATGACCTTAAAAACACAGTAGGTTGGAGGCTAATACTTCTCTTGGACCTCTCAGCTGCCTTCGACACAGCTGACCATGACACTTTGATACAAAGACTCTATGAAGCCGGCATAGAGGGGACTGCTCTCAACTGGATCACATCTTATCTTCAAAACAGAACAAAAAGCATCTATACTCCCCCTTTCTCATCCAAACCGTACATCAGAAAAGCAGGGATCCCACAAGGCTCTATCATCTAACCCATGCTTTTCAAAATCTACATGAAGTCATTAACAACAATGATCAATTAATTTGAGCTCACATGCTATGACTATGCAGATGGCACACTCCTTAAGCTAGAAAGCCCCACAGATATTAGAAACTCAAAATACTTCAGTTGCCTCAGAGCAGTTGATTAGTGGATGACATGGAGCCATCTCAAAATGAATGCTTCCAAAACTGAAATACTCACATAAGTCGATTGGAAAAATGATGACCCTCTCTGAGCCTGGGTTGACAATCTGGTACCACCGCCTAAAGTTTCTAAGGAAGTCAGAAACCTTGGAATTACCATGGACTCCAAGTTATCAATGAATGCTCAAGTGGACAAATTTGCATGATCAAACTACATTACTATGAAAACTCTGCAACACATGTTCCTGCACCTGGGATTTCCACACAAGGTCCAGGCTACTATCTCTATTGTACTATCTAAACTTGATTACACCAATGGCCTCTACCGCAGCTCATCTTTATCAACTATGAAAAGACTATAACGGATTCAGAATTCTGCTGCCTGACTATTCTTAAATGTAAAGCCACAAGCCTACTTTTCCACTGCCTTGAGGACCTTACATTGGTTATTCATTGACAGAGGATCCACCTTCAAGCTGCTTTGTATCACCCACAAAGCAATACAAGGAAAAGGACCACTTTTAATCAGGAACAAAATCACCAAATGCATTCAACAAAGGAAACTCCTCTCCAGATTGGCATCTCACCTCAAAATAGATGCTTCTAGGCCTCTGGTTATTTATCAATCACAAAATGTGAGTATTATCATAACTATTTTATCTACAGGTGCTTCACTACTGAAATATTTAGGAAAATATAAAATTTAAAAAATAGTTATAAAAATACACAAATGAGTTAGCTTAATGTACAGCAACATTTGAAAGTCTTGGTTGATAAAATACAATTTTGAATCTTGATACATTACCTTCCTTATACATGTGTACCCTCTCTATGAACTTAAGTATCTGTACAGTTATTACTGTATACCTACTGTAGAAGAAGCAAAAAAAACCTTTACCTTTGACTCTCTCCAATGCACTACTCTATGCATCACCGCATACCTCTCTCAATATGCCCTCTATCTCCACTCTCTGACTCATCCCAAACTTCATCCTACCACTATGATCGCCAAAATAACTCTTCCCTCCTCTGTCCCTCCTTGAATCACACCACACCTCATTTTATTATGATGATCTCCCAAACAACCCTTTCTAAATTCTTCCCTCACCTATCCCTCCTTTGACATCCCAAGCCTAATTTTATTACTATGATCTCCCTAATCCATTTCTAGAGACTCTTCCCTCCGCCATCTCTTCTGTGATTCATCTCACAACTCATCTTACTAATATGATCTCCCAAATAACACCTTCTAGACCCATCCCTCTTAATCCCCTCCATTATCCTTTTTCAACCCCACTAACAGAGTTGCATGTTCACCTCTCAAATTAACTCATATTTGCATATACTAATCCACCACTAATCCTTTTTCGGTTCCTAGTAGCAAGCTACTTGCTGAAAAGTGCTTTGATGCTTTGTCAGGGGTAGTAAGGGCTATATAAATACAATTACAACAACAACAAACAAACACACATTAGTCCTCCTATTTGTGATGTTCTCCAGACGCTCAGTTCAAGACATCTACAGCGGTACCCAAGAGAGTGCCTAGAATCACTATGAACACATGTAAGAAGCAACACATAAATAGCAGCAAATCAAAGTGTATATAAGTCACATGACTTATTGTAAAGTGTATAGCTTTACTTCTGATTACATTAGGAAGTCTTGTTTTTTTTCTTGCTGGGACAGGCGCACACAGCTGATTACTGAGATACATTTATAGGAAAATGCTGAAATATATACATATATATAATTCTGCTGCACTGTTTGTTGGCGCCTAATTAAACCATTTTTCACCTGGTACTGCAGCACTTAGGAGAGGAAGAAGATTTGTGGCGTTGCTGTTGGGGGACATTAAAATTGTTAATGTTTAAAAACATTTTATAAAGCATTTCTAATATTGAAGATTTGTTGTCTTTTTGTCAATGGTCATGTTAAATTATGTCAATCAGTTTGCTAACACAAAGAACAGGCTCAGGACTGTAGGAGGCTGGACTGGCTTATAGTGAGTACCAAGGGTTACTTACACCTTGCACCAGGCCCAGGTATCCCTTATTAGTGTATAGTGGTGTCTAGCAGCTTAGGCTGATAGAAAATGGTAGCTTAGCAGAGCAGCTTAGGCTGAACTAGGAGACGAGTGAAGCTCCTACAGTACCACTAGTGTCACTTGCACAATATCATAAGGAAACACAATACACAGATATACTAAAAATAAAGGTACTTTATTTTTATGACAATATGCCAAAGTATCTCAGTGAGTACCCTCAGTATGAGGATAGCAAATATACACAAGATATATGTAAACAATACCAAACATATGCAGTATAGTACTAGAAAACAGTGCAAACATTGTAAAGTTACAATAGGATGCAATGGGGACACATAGGGATAGGGGCAACACAAACCATATACTCCAAAAGTGGAATGCGAACCACGAATGGACCCCAAACCTATGTGACCTTGTAGAGGGTCGCTGGGATTGTAAGAAAACAGTGAGGGTTAGAAAAATAACTCACCCCAAGACCCTGAAAAGTGAGTACAAAGTGCACTAAAGTTCCCCAAAGAGCACAGAAGTCGTGATAGGGGAATTCTGCAGGAAAGACCAACACCAGCAATGCAACAACAATGGATTTCCAGACTAGAGTACCTGTGGAACAAGGGGACCAAGTCCAAAAGTCACGATCAAGTCGAGAGTGGGCAGATGCCCAGGAAATGCCAGCTGTGGGTGCAAAGAAGCTACTACTGGGAGGTAGAAGCTGAGGATTCTGCAGGAACGACAAGAGCTATGAACTTCCCCTTTGGAGGATGGATGTACCACATCGTGAAGAGTTGTGCAGAAGTGTTTTCCCTCTGAAAGACTGCAAACAAGCCTTGCTAGCTGCAAGCTTGCGGTTTATGGTTTTTGGATGCTGCTGTGGCCCAGGAGGGACCAGGATGTCGCCAATTGCGTGAGTTGACAGAGGGGGCATCCAGCAAGACAAGGAGCCCTCTCAGAAGCAGGCAGCACCCACAGAAGTGCCAGAACAGGCACTACAAAGTGGAGTGAAATGGTGCTCATCCGAAGTTGCACAAGAGAGTCCCACACCACCGGAGGACAACTCAGGAGGTCGTGCAATGCAGGTTAGAGTGCCGTGGACCCAGGCTTGGCTGTGCACAAAGGAAATGCTGGAAAAGTGCACAGGAGCTGGAGTAGCTGCAAAAGACGCGGTTCCCAGCAATGCAGTCTGGCGTGGGGAGGCAAGGACTTACCTCCACCAAACTTGGACTGAAGAGTCACTGGACTGTGGGAGTCACTTGGACAGAGTTGCTGAGTTCAAGGGACCTCGCTCGTCATGCTGAGAGGAGACCCAGAGGACTGGTGATGCAGTTCTTTGGTGCCTGCGGTAGCAGGGGGACGATTCCGTCGACCCACGGGAGATTCCTTCAGAGCTTCTAGTGCAGAGAGGAGGCAGACTACCCCCACAGCATGCACCACCAGGAAAACAGTCGAGAAGGCGGCAGGATCAGCATTACAGTGTTGCAGTAGTCGTCTTCGCTACTTTGTTGCAGTTTTGCAGGCTTCCAGCGCGGTCAGCAGTCGATTCCTTGGCAGAAGGTGAAGAGAGAGATGCAGAGGAACTCTGATGAGCTCTTGCATTCGTTATCTATGGAATTCCCCAAAGCAGAGACCCTAAATAGCCAGAAAAGAAGGTATGGCTACTCAGGAGAGAGGATAGGCTAGCAACACCTGAAGGAGCCTATCAGAAGGAGTCTCTGACGTCACCTGCTGGCCCTGGCCACTCAGAGCAGTCCAGTGTGCCAGTAGCACCTCTGTTTCCAAGATGGCAGAGGTCTGGAGCACACTGGAGGAGCTCTGGGCACCTCCCAGGGGAGGTGCAGGTCAGGGGAGTGGTCACTCCCCTTTCCTTTGTCCAGTTTCGCGCCAGAGCAGGGCTGAGGGGTCCCTGAACCGGTTTAGACTGGCTTATTCAGAAATGGGCACCATCTGTGCCCATGAAAGCATTTCCAGAGGCTGGGGAGGCTACTCCTCCCCTGCCTTAACACCTTTTTCCAAAGGGAGAGGGTGTAACACCCTCTCTCTGAGGAAGTCCTTTGTTCTGCCTTTCTGGGCCAAGCCTGGCTGGACCCCAGGAGGGCAGAAACCTGTCTGAGGGGTTGGCAGCAGCAGCAGCTGCAGTGAAACCCCTGAAAAGGCAGTTTGGCTGTACCCGGGTCTGTGCTAGAGACCCGTGGGATCATGGGATTGTGCCAACAATGCCAGGATGGCATAGAGGGGGCAATTCCATGATCATAGACATGTTACATGGTCATATTCGGAGTTACCATTGTGAAGCTACACATAGGTAGTGACCTATGTGTAGTGCACGCGTGTAATGGTGTCCCCGCACTCACAAAGTCCGGGAAATTTGCCCTGAACAATGTGGGGGCACCTTGGCTAGTGCCAGGGTGCCCACACACTAAGTAACTTAGCAGCCAACATTTACCAGGTGAAGGTTAGACATATAGGTGACTTATAAGTTACTTAAGCGCAGTGGTAAATGGCTGTGAAATAACGTGGATGTTATTTCACTCAGGCTGCAGTGGCAGGCCTGTGTAAGAATTGTCAGAGCTCCCTATGGGTGGCAAAAGAAATGCTGCAGCCCATAGGGATCTCCTGGAACCCCAATACCCTGGGTACCTAAGTACCATATACTAGGGAATTATAAGGGTGTTCCAGTATGCCAATGTGAATTGGTGAAATTGGTCACTAGCCTGTTAGTGACAATTTGGAAAGAAATGAGAGAGCATAACCACTGAGGTTCTGGATAGCAGTGAGACAGTTGGTCATAACACAGGTAACACATTCAGGGCACACTTATGAGCACTGGGGCCCTGGCTGGCAGGGTCCCAGTGACACATACAACTAAAACAACATATATACAGTGAAAAATGGGGGTAACATGCCAGGCAAGATGGTACTTTCCTACACAACCCCCCCCCAAACGAAGGACAATAAGACTAGTCATTACCTGATGGGTCTTCATTGTCTAAGTGGAAATATCTGGAGAGTTTATCTGCATTGGAGTGGGTACTCCCAGGTCTATGTTCCACTGTATAGTCCATTCCCTGTAGGGATATGGACCACCTCAACAATTTAGAATTTTCACCTTTCATTTGTTTTAGCCAAAGTAGAGGTTTGTGGTCTGTCTGAAAAATGAAGTGAGTGCCAAAGAGGTATGGCCTCAACTTCTTCAGTGCCCAGACCACAACACAGGCCTCCCTCTCTATGGCAGACCAAAGCTTTTCTCTAGGGGTCAACCTCCTGCTGATAAAAGCAACAGGTTGATCCTGGCCCTCAGAATTAAGTTGTGATAAGACTGCCCCTACCCCTAATTCAGATGCATCAGTCTGGACAATTAAATTCTTGGAGTAACAGGGGCTTTTCAGGACAGGTGCAGAGCACATGGCCTGCTTCAGCTCCTCAAAAGCTTTCTGACGGTTTGCTGTCCATAATTCCTTCTTAGGCATTTTCTTTGAAGTGACGTCATTAAGAGGGGCTGCAATGGAGCCATAGTTCTTTATGAACCTCATATAGTACCCAGGGAGGCCTAAAAAAGCTCTCACTTGAGTCTGAGTTGTGGGGGGAACCCAATCTATAATAGTTTGGATTTTCCCCTGAAGTGGTACAATCTGTTCTTCACCAACCAGGTGTCCCAGATAAACCACCTTTCCCTGCCCTATCTGGCACTTTGAAGCCTTGATAGTGAGGCCTGCCTTTTGCAGGGCCTCCAAAACTTTCCATAGGTGGACCAGGTGATCATCCCAGCTGGAGCTAAAGACAGCTATATCATCTAGATATGCTGCACTAAAAGCTTCCAGCCCTTGCAGGACTGTATTCACCAACCTTTGAAAAGTGGCAGGTGCATTTTTCAATCCAAAAGGCATTACTGTGAATTGGTAATGGCCTCCAATGGTTGAAAATGCAGTTTTTGTTTTTGCATCTTCTGATAATTTGATCTGCCAATACCCTGCAGTCAAATCAAAACCCTGCAGTCAAATCAAAAGTGCTTAGATACTTGGCAGATGCCAGTGTATCTATGAGCTCATCTGCCCTGGTTATAGGGTGAGCATCCGTTTTGGTTACCTGGTTGAGACCTCTGTAGTCAACACAAAACCGAATTTCCTTCTTTCCATCCTTGGAATGTGGTTTTTGGTCTTTTTGTTCCTTGCAGACATTACCATATTCAATACTCTTATGGTACTTTTTTCATTGCGTCTCTACTCATTGAATAAATCTTTTTCATATGTCAGACGTATTCCCTACTCGTTGTTGGGTTCAGAATAGTGGACTCTTATCATGACCTTTACTTTAGTCCTTTTGTTATGTTTAGCTTTACTTTGCTGATCCCGTTTTCTGGAGTCCTTCTTCAATTTCCATGACTTCCCCGACCAGACGTCGTAACCACGACAGTTCCGTCTTTGCAGGGCGCTGACTTCCGCATTGAACAATTTTTAACTGGGTTCCGCTGAGCCTCTCCACTCATTCGGGAGATGCGGACCCGGGTAGGTCACCCCCCGGCAGGAGGAACCCTTCACAGTGAGTCATTGTTCTCTGTACGTTTATTTCTCTGCCCTTTTCGGAGTCCTTACGGGACGCCCCGGGCTACCTTTTATCGACATCATGATTTATCTAAACAAGTCGGACCCTTATCTTTCAGGATCCCGTTTACTACTTGAGACCGCAGTTCGGTCTTTATTATTTCTGTTGCTGTCTGCTTTATTTTTATTTTTGCTTCACCGACTATTATACCAGCGACCGTTCTCCATTTTCCCACATTCGGTTTGGAGATGACGTCTTTCAACATACATTCCTTATGTCCCTTCACGTTTACAATACAATGACCTCTACTAACGGGTTGTTTATATCAGACTTACCACGATTTGATAATGATGGATTTATTACCATTGATTCTTGCTTCTGTACTGATGTGTTGACTCTGCATTAATGTATTCTGTTTGGGATATTTTCCCTCATCAGAGATTAGTGCTACAGTATTATGCGCTTTTGTTGATTATGTTTAGGAAATAATCTTTCTGTGTTCAATATAAACATATCATCATGTGTTACATTAACGGTTTTATGTACCATTACTCCCCCACTTTAGAGGAGGTATACACCTGACCATTGGTCCGTCTCAGTCCCATGTAGCACGATCCCTAATGGGGACGGTAAGCTTTTTCTGATATTTTTACCCTTTTTTGGGATCACGTGTTTGGCACACTCACCGAGCCTTACCACTTTTGTGACACTACTGTTTCTCATTCCCATGTTGAAGAATACATCATTATGTGGATTTGTATTGAAATCATTAACCATTGTTCATTTATGTTTATCTCATTTCACAGGGCGACAGTTAGGATTAGCATTCCCATACTAGTGTGAGTGACTGGAATATTGCCCTGACAATTTCAGGTATTAGTTTTTTCATATTTTTCACTAAGAGGAGATACATCTAGTCTATTTTTTGGTCCTGAAGAAGCGTCACTGGACCCGTTTGGGCCTCTGGGAGACGCGAAACATGTTGACCTTCACAAGGGATGACGTGGAAATTCCCCACCCTTTTGTCCTAGAGTGATTGATCATTATCTCTATTTCACTCTCATGGTTTTTAATCTTGGCCTCTGTCCTATATTTTGACTATTAAATAGACGTCTTCCCTAGGTTCAGTGAGTCAATTTTATATTTCTTTCTTCTGATCTCCTAACTTTACACACACACTTAGGATCTTGGCATCATCTCAAATAAGAACTCTGGCAAAGAGCCCCCCCATTCGGGGTGGTGCCCGTCAGACATTGCAGCGCCAGTCTGACAAGGAGCAATTCCAATGATGAAACATGACACCCATTTGGGTGTGTGAGGTTTGTGCTCCTGAAAATAGGACCCTCCTTTCGCTACTGTTTTTCTCTCTTTCTGGAACAGTGTACTTTTCTTTATTTGCATATCCTTAGGGAGGCTGTACACTGGACCATTATTCCTCCCTATCCCTCTGTTTACTATTATACTAGCGCAGCTGCTTAGCTGTGGGATCTTTGTGCCTAACTAAACCCCCGCAATGGATAATTTCCAGGGGCTTAGTTTTGACGACGACATTGTTTCTGCAATTTTGCAGACCCCGTCGATTTTAGGGAACGATGGCGCCGGACCTTCTGGCCCATCGAAGGAAGAGTGGGACAGGCTCTCCACACTTAAACGTGACCTTATCAAGACGGTCCTACATGGGACCATAATGACCGAATATCTGAGAGCGAATATAGCTCCTAACGGTCTCCTAGTATCAAATATACCCAGGATTTTTCTTCAGGACCTTGCCTTTAGAAAAGACTGGGCCCAGATCGCCTGGAAATGTACCAGGGACTGGTTGGTATTAATCATTAGCACATCCAAACGATTAGCAGAATCCATCTTGGTACAGATTAGTCTTCTTGAGGGCACACTTAAAACCTCTATCTCTCTTGCTGCTTTCAAGTGTCGGTTATCTGAAATTAACTCTGAACTCAACGAGACGAAGGAATTTCTAACCCAACAGAAGATTACCAAATTACAAAAGGATATTTCTGAATTCAGTAGAGAAAAAGTATATCCCTATATCTCAGACGACTTCTCCGCTGAGACTCATTCTGTCTCTTCGGATGATTCCTCCTCCTCAGTGAGGAAAACCCGGAAATACAGCAATAGCTCTTCATCCGATGGATGGAATACGGATGATGATGGGACACATCCCTTCTATCATTACCCCCAATATCCTCCAGGACAACCACTTGCATGGCAACAACCCTTCCCTTTCTATCAACCTCGTCCTATGCTTCCCTATCTGCCTTTTTTAGGCCGAGGCCGGGGCAGGGGAAGAGGCAGAAGGAGAGGAAGAGGCAGAAGGGTCCATTGGGCCCAGGAAGAACCACAGATGGTAACCCGCAGTCAAGGGAAGAATCCACCCAGCCGGACCTAGTGGTCAACCTTTCTTCTAGACAACTTTCCTCAGTAGAGACACTGATTTTGAACAGAGGGTTAGGCTTTGTACCCACCCCTAGAGAAGACCCCTTTCGTCTTCATTGTGAGATGTCCCAATTTTTCAGGAAAATCAGATTACGGTGTTTCTTCGAAGGCAGATCCAACACTGAGGAGTCTCAGGACTCCGGTCTCAAGAAACCCTCCAAATTTACGCCCCCTACTTCTGCCATTCCTTGCGAAGTACTTGCCTTCGAAAAAGCTGTCCTTAGTGATATTGCTTCTCTACAACCTAAACAGAAATTCGTTAATACCTCTAACATTGAAAAATGTGCCCTAAAGACTCTGGCATCCGACAAGAGCATTGTCATCAAACCTGCAGACAAAGGGGGTGCTATAGTCGTGATGAATTCCACCGACTATCGACAGGAATGCCTTAGACTCCTTGGGGATTCTTCTCATTATATCCAGATTACTAACGATCCAACTGAGAGACTTCAAATAGAGATACGTGGAATGTTAGAGGAAGCCCTTTCCAACACATGGATCTCGCGCAAAGAAGCCGAGTTCCTGGACACTTTGAATCCACGTACCCCATATTTTTATTGTCTCCCTAAAATTCATAAAGGCAAGTTACCCCCTCCCGGCCGGCCCATTGTCTCTGGCATTGGCTCTGTCCTTGAACCACTCTCTATTTTTTGCGATCATTTTTTGCAACCAATTGTACGGTCATCCTCTACCTACCTGCAAGACACGAAGGATGTTCTCAATTTGATATAGACCATCAACTCCACTGTCCATGTCCATGCCTTAATCACTATGGACGTTGAGGCATTATATACTAATATCCCTCAAGATGCCACACTGCGGGTTATTGAAACAGCCCTTGCCTCTTGTGACCATTCCCTCACTACCCCGGCACATTTTATTATGCATTGCGCATCCCTGGCTTTGAAAGAGAATTTCTTTCAATTTGAGGATCTGCTTTTTCACCAGATCCACGGGACTTCTATGGGTAGTTCTTTTGCCCCTAGTCTCGCCTGCCTCTACATGTTCGATTTTGAGTCGCGCCACATATTGCCAGACAGCAATCCATTTCACGATAACATCAAATTATGGCGTAGATACATCAATGATATTTTGATAGTCTGGCAAGGGTCCTTAGGAGAGGTGGATCTTTTTACATCCTGGGTCAACACACTGGACCCCTTCTTGAACTTTACATCCTCAGTCTCTATCACTGAGCTACCCTTCCTAGACCTTCTGATTACAATAGTGGATGGCCAGCTACATACCAGCACCTATTGTAAAACCACTGACTGTAATAGCCTCTTACTATATGATAGTCATCATCCGAAGGCATTAAGAGACAATCTACCATACAGTCAGTTCCTCCGTCTGAGACGAAATTGTAGCGATTTACAGACGTTTGTCTCACAGGCCAGAGACTTGTCTGGCAAGCTTGACAACCGCCATTACCCTACTTCAGTAGTCAGGGCAGCCTTCAAGCGGGCCAAATTTTGTAATAGAGACTCTCTACTGACTCACTCTCCACGCACTACGGACACTAAACTTACTTGTGTGTCCACTTTCACCCCCTTGTCTAATTCCATCAAAAAAATGGTAAACAAGAGGTGGTCCATTTTGTGTAGTGGAGGTTTACAGATCCCTAAACCTCTTTTTGCATTCAAACGCACCTCTAACATCAAGGACATATTAGTCCATACTAGACCACCCCCTGTGCCCCGACCTCAGACACAGTCATTTCTGTGGGACACTCCTCCAGTAGCTGGGCATTTTCCGTGCGGAAATTGCAACGCATGTGCTCTGACTAAACGATTGAAATACCTGACTTTGGAACCAATAGGCACTTGGCATCTCTTGAAACACACTAATTGCAATACACGCAACTGCGTATATTTGATCACCTGCCCATGCGAGTTACAATACGTGGGATGACCACACGTGCGGTCAAACTCCGCATTAATGAACATCGCAGCAACATTAGATGCGGCAGGACCACTACAAAATTAAGTATTCACTTCCTGGAGGCGAGACATAGTCCAGACGATATGTGGTGGGTTGTTCTCCAGACTAGTACACCCTACAATACCAATGCCCTTTTTGAATTAGAACAACGGTGGGTGTACAAACTTCACACCCATCTAACTGGTCTGAATGACGATATCCCTTAGTCTACTTTAGTCCGATAAGACTCACTTTGATTATGAGTACTCCGTATTGTCTCTTCCATATCAAAGTACAAAACTGACACTCTTTTTGGTCTTTTTGTTCCTTGCAGACATTACCATATTCAATACTCTTATGGTACTTTTTTCATTGCGTCTCTACTCATTGAATAAATCTTTTTCATATGTCAGACGTATTCCCTACTCGTTGTTGGGTTCAGAATAGTGGACTCTTATCATGACCTTTACTTTAGTCCTTTTGTTATGTTTAGCTTTACTTTGCTGATCCCGTTTTCTGGAGTCCTTCTTCAATTTCCATGACTTCCCCGACCAGACGTCGTAACCACGACAGTTCCGTCTTTGCAGGGCGCTGACTTCCGCATTGAACAATTTTTAACTGGGTTCCGCTGAGCCTCTCCACTCATTCGGGAGATGCGGACCCGGGTAGGTCACCCCCCCGGCAGGAGGAACCCTTCACAGTGAGTCATTGTTCTCTGTACGTTTATTTCTCTGCCCTTTTCGGAGTCCTTACGGGACACCCCGGGCTACCTTTTATCGACATCATGATTTATCTAAACAAGTCGGACCCTTATCTTTCAGGATCCCGTTTACTACTTGAGACCGCAGTTCGGTCTTTATTATTTCTGTTGCTGTCTGCTTTATTTTTATTTTTGCTTCACCGACTATTATAACAGCGACCGTTCTCCATTTTACCACATTCGGTTTGGAGATGACGTCTTTCAACATACATTCCTTATGTCCCTTCACGTTTACAATACAATGACCTCTACTAACGGGTTGTTTATATCAGACTTACCACGATTTGATAATGATGGATTTATTACCATTGATTCTTGCTTCTGTACTGATGTGTTGACTCTGCATTAATGTATTCTGTTTGGGATATTTTCCCTCATCAGAGATTAGTGCTACAGTATTATGCGCTTTTGTTGATTATGTTTAGGAAATAATCTTTCTGTGTTCAATATAAACATATCATCATGTGTTACGTTAACGGTTTTATGTACCATTACTCCCCCACTTTAGAGGAGGTATACACCTGACCATTGGTCCGTCTCAGTCCCATGTAGCACGATCCCTAATGGGGACGGTAAGCTTTTTCTGATATTTTTACCCTTTTTTGGGATCACGTGTTTGACACACTCACCGAGCCTTACCACTTTTGTGACACTACTGTTTCTCATTCCCATGTTGAAGAATACATCATTATGTGGATTTGTATTGAAATCATTAACCATTGTTCATTTATGTTTATCTCATTTCACAGGCCGACAGTTAGGATTAGCATTCCCATACTAGTGTGAGTGACTGGAATATTGCCCTGACAATTTCAGGTATTAGTTTTTTCATATTTTTCACTAAGAGGAGATACATCTAGTCTATTTTTTGGTCCTGAAGAAGCGTCACTGGACCCGTTTGGGCCTCTGGGAGACGCGAAACATGTTGACCTTCACAAGGGATGACGTGGAAATTCCCCACCCTTTTGTCCTAGAGTGATTGATCATTATCTCTATTTCACTCTCATGGTTTTTAATCTTGGCCTCTGTCCTATATTTTGACTATTAAATAGACATCTTCTCTAGGTTCAGTGAGTCAATTTTATATTTCTTTCTTCTGATCTCCTAACTGTACACACACACTTAGGATCTTGGCATCATCTCAAATAAGAACTCCGGCAAAGAGCCCCCCCATTCGGGGTGGTGCCCGTCAGACATTGCAGCGCCAGTCTGACGAGGAGCAATTCGAATGATGAAGCATGACACCCATTTGGGTGTGTGAGGTTTGTGCTCCTGAAAATAGGACCCTCCTTTCGCTACTGTTTTTCTCTCTTTCTGGAACAGTGTACTTTTCTTTATTTGCATATCCTTAGGGAGGCTGTACACTGGACCATTATTCCTCCCTATCCCTCTGTTTACTATTATTTTTGGTACAATTACCACAGGAGAGGCCCATGGACTTTCAGAGTGCTCAACCACTCCCAGTTCAAGCATTTTCTGTACCTCTTGCTTTATGCAGTCTCTGACATGGTCAGGCTGCCTATAGATCTTACTTTTGACAGGTAAGATGTCTCCAGTATCTATAGTGTGCTCACACCAAGAAGTGGTACCTGGCACAGTAGAGAAGAGTTCAGAAAACTGACCCAGGAGATTTATGCAGTGGTCTTTTTGCTCAGCAGTAAGACAATCTGCCAGTTCTACACCTTCCACTAGAGCATCTTGTTCTGTGGAGGAGAAGAGATCAGGGAGAGGGTCACTCTCTTCTTCCTGTACCTCATCTGTTGCCATGAGCAGGGTGAGATCAGCCCTGTCATAGTAGGGTTTTAGGCGATTGACATGGAGCACCCTAAGGGGACTCCTGGCTGTGCCTAAGTCAACTAAGTAGGTCACTTCACCCTTCTTTTCAACAATTATGTGGGGTCCACTCCATTTGTCTTGGAGTGCTCTTGGGGCCACAGGCTCTAAGACCCACACTTTCTGCCCTGGTTGGTACTGAACCAAAACAGCCTTCTGGTCATGCCATTGCTTTTGGAGCTCTTGGCTGGCCTGAAGGTTTTTACTGGCCTTTTTCATGTACTCAGCCATCCTTGATCTGAGGCCAAGTACATAGTCCACTATGTCTTGCTTTGGAGCTTTTAAAGGTTGTTCCCAACCCTCCTTAACAAGTATTAGAGGACCTCTCACAGGGTGTCCAAATAGGAGTTCAAAGGGGCTGAATCCCACTCCTTTCTGGGGTACCTCCCTGTAAGCAAAAAGGAGGCAAGGTAACAGGATATCCCATCTCCTGCGGAGTTTTTCAGGGAGTCCCATAATCATGCCTTTGAGAGTTTTGTTAAATCTCTCCACCAGTCCATTTGTTTGTGGATGATAGGGTGTAGTGAACTTGTATGTCACACCACACTCCTTCCACATGGCCTTTAAGTAAGCAGACATGAAATTGCTTCCTCTGTCTGATACCACCTCTTTTGGGAAGCCCACCCTGGAAATGATTCCCAGGAGGGCCTTTGCCACTGCAGGATCTGTAGTGGTCCTTAAAGGAATTGCTTCAGGATATCTGGTGGCATGGTCCACTACCACCAAGATAAACCTATTGCCTGAAGCAGTAGGAGGGTCAAGGGGGCCAACTATGTCAACCCCTACCCTTTCAAAGGGAACCCCAACCACAGGCAGTGGAATAAGGGGTGCCTCTGGAGTGCCACCTGTCTTACCACTGGCTTGACAGGTTTCACAGGACTTACAAAATTCCTTTGTATCCTCTGACATTCTAGGCCAATGAAACAAGGGAACAAGCCTGTCCCAAGTTTTCATTTGCCCTAAATGTCCAGCTAAGGGAATGTCGTGGGCTAGAGTTAAGAGGAACTTTCTGTACTCCTGAGGAATCACCAATCTCCTGGCAGCTCCAGGTTTTGGATCCCTTGCTTCAGTGTACAAGAGGTTGTCCTCCCAGTAAACTCTGTGAGAGTCACTGACATCGCCATTGGCTTGTTTGACAGCTTGCTGCCTTAGACCCTCTAGTGTGGGACAGGTATGCTGTGCCACACTCAGCTCCTCCCTGGCAGGCCCCCCTTCACCCAAAAGCTCAGCAGTGTCTGCTTCCAGCTCCTCTGGTATAGGTTCTGCACAGGGTGGGAATTATTTTTCCTCAGAATTAGAATCCACTGTAGAGGGAGGGATAGTAGGTAGTGTTTTACCTTTACTAACCCTAGCTTTAGGGAGCACTTGGTCCATTCTTCCAGGATCCAAGTCGCCCTGTCCTTTTTGCTTTTTGGCCTGAGCCCTGGTCAAAGCAAAAATATGCCCTGGAATGCCCAGCATTGCTGCATGAGCCTCCAACTCCACTTCTGCCCAAGCTGATGTCTCTAAATCATTTCCTAATAGACAGTCTACAGGTAAACCTGAGGCAACCACAACTTTCTTTGGGCCAGTAACCCCCCACAGTTGAGATTCACAACAGCCATGGGGTGGCTAAGGGTGTTGTTATGAGCATCGGTTACTTGGTACTGGTAACCAAGTAGGTGTTGTTCAGGGTGGACCAGTTTCTCTATTACCATTGTAACACTGGCACCTGTGTCCCTGTAGGCCTGAACCTCAACACCATTTATTAGGGGTAGTTGCTTGTACTTATCCATGTTAAGGGGACAAGCAACCAAGGTGGCTAAATCAATAGCCCCCTCAGAGACAAACACAGCCTCTGTGGTCTCCCTAAGCAGACCAACCCCAACTAAGTTACCAAAAGTGAGCCCAGCTACTCCCTTGGATTGGCTATTAGTAGGTTTGCTCCCACCACCACTGCTATTAGTAGGGACACTAGGTGTAGCAGCAGGGGTTGTAGTGGTAGGAGGCTTGGTGCTTTTCTTTGGACAACTGGGATCTGTTGTCCAATGGCCTTTTATTTTACTTAAATAGCACCATGGTTTCTTTTCTTGGTTTTGATTTGAAGAGGATTTGGGCCCTCCACCCCCACCAGAGTGTTTTTGTGGGCCTGATGAAGACTCATTTTTAGATTTGTCCCCACCCTTGTCAGAAGACTTACCATCCTTCTTCTTGCCATCTTTGTCACCCCCTGTATGAACTTTTCTGTTCACCATTGTTCTGACCCATTTGTCTGCCTTCTTTCCCAATTCTTGGGGAGAGGTCAGATCAGAGTCCACCAGGTACTGGTGCAACAAATCAGACACACAATTATTAAGAATATGCTCTCTCAGGATTAAGTTATACAGCCTTTCATAATCAGTAACTTTACTGCCATGTAACCACCCCTCCAAGGCCTTCACTGAATGGTCAACAAAGTCTACCCAGTCTTGTGAAGACTCCTTTTTGGTTTCTCTGAACTTCATCCTGTACTGTTCAGTGGTTAAGCCATAACCATCTAGGAGTGCATTCTTACGAACTTTGAAATTATTGGCTTCACTTTCTTTCACAGTAAGGAGCCTATCTCTACCCTTTCCACTAAATGATAGCCATAGGATAGCAGCCCACTGCCTTTGAGGGACATCCTGTACAACACAGGCCCTCTCAAGTGCAGCAAACCACTTGTTAATGTCATCCCCCTCCTTATAAGGGGGAACTATCTTGTGCAGATTCCTAGAATCATGCTCTCTTGCAGGATGACTATTGGGAATACTGCTGCTGCCACCATGGGTTTCCAACCCAATTTTCTGTCTTTCTCTTTCAATTTCTAAGGACTGTCTATCTAAATCCAGCTGTTGCTTCTTGAGCTTCAGCCTGGATTGTTCCACTCTCAATCTATTGAGCTCCCTTTCTAACATTCTGTCATCAGGGTGGGTGGGTGGGACATGCCTTGAAACAGAAGTATGGTGAGAATGAACAGAAGGAGACCTGTCCCTAACAGATGGCACCGTAACAGCTTGGCTAACAGAAACAACACTTCTGCTATGATGAGAAGGAATACTCTTACTGTGATGTGAGACAACACTATTACTCTGATGTGACTCTACATCAGTACCAGCTATGCTAGGGTGTCTGCTAATGGGCAGGCTAGGAAGTTTCTCTTCTAAATCTTTTGCTAGGGGTGCCCCAGGGTCAGATTGGGAACCATCAGCTAATTTCTCAACAGAAGTGCCACCTCTGGCCTTATCCTGTTCAACAAGCATATTAACCAATAGTTCTCTAGAGGGATTCTTCCCTACACTTAAACCTCTTTCTATGCAGAGACTCCTTGCTCCTTTCCAGCTAAGGTGATCATAAGCAAGTTTGGACAGATCAACAGTTTGGCCTGTGCCAGACATTTTAGAAAGTGTTTAAGTGATAGAAAAAGTGAGAAAAAGTTTTTTCAGAACTTTTTGAAAGACAGAAAAAAAAACTTTTAAAACTTTTTAAGAACTTTTTAGAAAGTTTAGAAGTACTTTTCAGCACTTTAGCAAAGAAGCGAAAGGAGAAAAGCAAAACTTTTTGGTTAGGTGTACATACACTGAACTTGTTTTGTATATTTTTCTCATATGAAAAGTACAATGACAAAAGTGGTAAGTAGTTACAAAGTACTTATCCCACTGCTGCACAACCAATGTATGAGGCTGGACTGGCTTATAGTGAGTACCAAGGGGTACTTACACCTTGCACCAGGCCCAGGTATCCCTTATTAGTGTATAGTGGTGTCTAGCAGCTTAGGCTGATAGAAAATGGTAGCTTACCAGAGCAGCTTAGGCTGAACTAGGAGACGAGTGAAGCTCCTACAGTACCACTAGTGTCACTTGCACAATATCATAAGGAAACACAATACACAGATATACTAAAAATAAAGGTACTTTATTTTTATGACAATATGCCAAAGTATCTCAGTGAGTACCCTCAGTATGAGGATAGCAAATATACACAAGATATATGTACACAATACCAAAAATATGCAGTATAGTACTAGAAAACAGTGCAAACAATGTATAGTTACAATAGGATGCAATGGGGACACATAGGGATAGGGGCAACACAAACCATATACTCTAAAAGTGGAATGCGAACCACGAATGGACCCCAAACCTATGTGATCTTGTAGAGGGTCGCTGAGACTGTAAGAAAACAGTGAGGGTTAGAAAAATAACCCACCCCAAGACCCTGAAAAGTGAGTACAAAGTGCATTAAAGTTCCCCAAAGAGCACAGAAGTCGTGATAGGGGAATTCTGCAGGAAAGACCAACACCAGCAATGCAACAATGATGGATTTCCAGACTAGAGTACCTGTGGAACAAGGGGACCAAGTCCAAAAGTCACAATCAAGTCGAGAGTGGGCAGATGCCCAGGAAATACCAGCTGTGGGTGCAAAGAAGCTACTACTGGGAGGTAGAAGCTGAGGATTCTGCAGGAACGACAAAGGCTAGGAACTTCCCCTTTGGAGGATGGATGTCCCACGTCATGAAGAGTCATGCAAAAGTATTTTCCCGCCGAAAGACCGCAAACAAGCCTTGCTAGCTGCAACCTTGCACTTTAGAGTTTTTGGATGCTGCTGTGGCCCAGGAGGGACCAGGATGTCGCCAATTGCGTGAGACGACAGAGGGGGCGTCCAGCAAGACAACGAGCCCTTTCAGAAGCAGGCAGCACCTGCAGAAGTGCCAGAACAGGCACTATGAAGTGGAGTGAAACAGTGCTCACCCGAAGTTGCACAAGAGAGTCCCACGCCACCGGAGGACAACTCAGGAGGTCGTGCAATGCAGATTAGAGTGCTGTGGACCCAGGCTTGGCTGTGCACAAAGTAATTCCTGGAAATGTGCACAGGAGCCGGAGTAGCTGCAAAAGACGCGGTTCTCAGCAATGCAGTCTGGCGTGGGCAGGCAAGGACTGTGGGAGTCACTTGGACAGAGTTGCTGAGTTCAAGGAACCTCGCTCGTCGTGCTGAGAGGAGACCCAGAGGACCGGTGATGCAGTTCTTTGGTGCCTGCGGTAGCAGGGGGACGATTCCGTCGACCCACAGGAGATTTCGTCGGAGCTTCTAGTGCAGAGAGGAGGCAGACTACCCCCACAGCATGCACCACCAGGAAAACAGTTGAGAAGGCGGCAGGATCAGCGTTACAGTGTTGCAGTAGTCGTCTTCGCTACTTTGTTGCAGTTTTGCAGGCTTCCAGCGCGGTCAGCAGTCGTTCCTTGGCAGAAGGTGAAGAGAGAAATGCAGAGGAACTCTGATGAGCTCTTGCATTCGTTATTTAAGGAATTCCCCAAAGCAGAGACCCTAAATAGCCAGAAAAGAGGGTTTGGCTACTCAGGAGAGAGGATAGGCTAGCAACACCTGAAGGAGCCTATCAGAAGGAGTCTCTGACGTCACCTGCTGGCCCTGGCCACTCAGAGCAGTCCAGTGTGCCAGCAGCACCTCTGTTTCCAAGATGGCAGAGGTCTGGAGCACACTGGAGGAGCTCTGGGCACCTCCCGGGGAGGTGCAGGTCAGGGGAGTGGTCACTCTCCTTTCCTTTGTCCAGTTTCGCGCCAGAGCAGGGCTGAGGGGTCCCTGAACCGGTGTAGACTGGCTTATGCAGAAATGGGCACCATCTGTGCCCATGAAAGCATTTCCAGAGGCTGGGGGAGGCTACTCCTCCCCTGCCTTAACACCTTTTTCCAAAGGGAGAGGGTGTAACACTCTCTCTCTGAGGAAGTCCTTTGTTCTGCCTTCCTGGGCCAAGCCTGGCTGGACCCCAGGAGGGCAGAAACCTGTCTGAGGGGTTGGCAGCAGCAGCAGCTGCAGTGAAACCCCTGAAAAGGCAGTTTGGCAGTACCCGGGTCTGTGCTAGAGACTCGTGGGATCATGGTATTGTGCCAACAATGCCAGGATGGCATAGAGGGGGCAATTCCATGATCATAGACATGTTACATGGCCATATTCGGAGTTACCATTGTGAAGCTACACATAGGTAGTGACCTATGTGTAGTGCACGCGTGTAATGGTGTCCCCACACTCACAAAGTCCGGGGAATTTGCCCTGAACAATGTGGGGGCACCTTGGCTAGTGCCAGGGTGCCCACACACTAAGTAACTTAGCACCCAACCTTTACCAGTTAAAGGTTAGACATATAAGTGACTTATAAGTTACTTAAGTCCAGTGGTAAATGGCTGTGAAATAACATGGACGTTATTTCACTCAGGCTGCAGTGGCAGGCCTGTGTAAGAATTGTCAGAGCTCCCTATGGGTGGCAAAAGAAATGCTGCAGCCCATAGGGATCTCCTGGAACCCCAATACCCTGGGTACCTTAGTACCATACACTAGGGAATTATAAGGGTGTTCCAGTATGCCAATGTGAATTGTTGAAATTGGTCACTAGCCTGTTAGTGACAACTTGGAAAGAAATGAGAGAGCATAACCACTGAGGTTCTGGATAGCAGAGCCTCAGTGAGACAGTTAGGCATAACACAGGTAACACAGTCAGGGCACACTTATGAGTACTGGGCCCTGGCTGGCAGGGTCCCAGTGACACATACAACTAAAACAACGTATATACAGTGAAAAATGGGGGTAACATGCCAGGCAAGATAGTACTTTCCTACAAGGACTGGTAGCAGTATGAGAAGTACAAGACTCAAAAACACACACACTTACATATGTACATAGGCACACATGCCGGAGCGCACACACGTTTAGCATTTTCAGAAACAGTGCAGGCTTCTTTTCATATAAAGTACAATACATGGCACAAGCAGCAACAGTGCACACATCCTCAAATTCAGTACATAGCCAGCTTGTGTAGCAGCAATACAGGCTTCCCTCAGTGTGTTAGTGATGGGATGTGTGTGTGGGAGAAAGGAGGGGTATCAAGAACATGAGAGAGTAAGCGAGAGATAAAGATAGCACAGACAAAGATTAGAAGAGAGTGGATATGGATGGGAAAGGTAAAATTAGTGTAGTAGGACAAGGAAGGTAATGATGAGAGATAAAAGAGAAAACAAAAATAATTCAAGAGGGAAGAGAAGGTAAGAGAAAGAGTTGGTAAACAGTAAATAGAGAGAGAATGTGAACAGGATAGGGATTCCACTGAGAAAAAGATGTAAAAAAAAAGGTTAGAAGAGGAAGTTAGAGGGAGGGTGTTTGTAATAAAGAGATAAAAGGGGAAATGTGGTGAAGGAATGAAAGCAGGTGGTTTAGGTTGGGTCAGAATGGGATATGAAAAGAGCTTGGGATATGATGCACTGTGTATCTAAGTTCCTTAAGAAATATCTGTTCCCCTGGCAATAAGAAAAAACAGTTCAGCATACTTTGCAAACTGAAATTAGTATGTGGTGTCCCCTAGGGTTCAATTCTAGCTTCCACAATAAGAAAGAAATCTTTACATGGTATACATAGGGATGATGCTGGAAAACTCAGATATCATCATGCATATTATAACAGGACACCCAACTGGATCAGAAAATATTAATAATATTAGACATTAACATCTTATGAAACTGCCTCGCCCACATTAAAACCTGGATGATGATGAACGTCGTCCTCCTCAATGGAGAGAAAATGTAATTACTTCTATCAAAACCTGCTGCTAGGCCTCTCTGAATGTGGGTGGGTTCTGTCCCTCACCACCCGCGCTGCTAAATCACTTGGGTTTAAGCTCAACTCATGGTTCACACGTATCTCTCACATTGATATGGTGTGAAAGCAATTACATCTCATCTCCATGCCTTAAAGAAAATTCAGCACCTCACCTCATCTCTCAGTACATCTTAAGTCATATAAATATTTTACTTTTGGAATGCCGTAGTTGCAGGTGCCCCTCCACCCCCTTACAGCTACCACACCACTCAAAGCCACGTTTCATTATGAGGCTAGGCTCGCTCACACTGCAAACTAATATCATCATTACCAAAGTGTCGAGTACATTCTAAACTATGTGACTTTTGGTAGAATAAATTGTGGAAAGATTCAGAAATGCAGACACACCACTGTAAGTCTCACCTGCAACCAAATTATCAAAGTGCAACCTAAGAGCCCTGTATGGTCACACCGAGCAAAATCTGAAATGTTAACACAATTCTCATCAGCCTGACTATTATATTTCTGGTGTAGTTCCAGCCTCCAAAGTCAGCATACGATCCAATATATAGAGATAGAATGATTTGTGGGATACCACCATATTTCTAAACTAGCTCATACTCTGTGGCAGTTAATGTCTCTCTCTGGAATATATATGATCCCACTTTCTATTATGAACTACTGAAACCTCGTACATACATTTCCAGCTCCCCCTACAAAGCATTTCTTGAGAATATTCCTATGAGGTCATTCACTTCTCTTGATGTCCCTGACTGCGCCAGCATCAGCACAAAGGATTTTGGTGCCATTAGTGAAATAATGTTTGGGTGCCCTCTCGCCCCATATTCGATCCGTCTACAGACAATGTGGAGCCCCCTTTCTTCGGCTGCCCTGTGTGGCTGTCTAATTTCGCATTAATGTTGCAACAACTCAAACGTTTACTCTGGTAGTAGTCTTCCATAAATAAGTTGTCCTCTGCGAAACTGAAGGTTTTTTTCCCGCTCTCTAACAAGTTTGCAGTGGAATTCTGCAAGGGAGATGCGGCTCTTACATATTACTTGTTTCACACGATGTCTGTGTTTCACATCCTATTAAGAAGCCTCACCAGATGAGTCTGGTAAACCACATCCCCTGCCCAGTTCTTGTTTTGCACACTGCTGGATGTCCTTGGTGACTTTGTTTAAAACCTTCCCTTTCCTGGGTTCCTGAAATGGCTGCATAGCTCGTTATGTTTTTCACCAGTATTTGTTTATCGCAGGCCGGCATTCTTGCAGCTCTACACAAATCGTGTAGCTCAGTTTCATCGGCGAGATACTGCACATGAACATAAGTATACGTTCCACTTCTGTAGTTTGTTTAGTGTCTTGTTCTTTATTTCCAACAGGCGTGGGATCCATGGGAGGGGTTGTCATTGCCGTGCGCACTCGTTTATTCACAATAAGTCCACCGAGTGTTTCCTGCCGCCTTTGGAATGCTCTAGAGAGAGTGTCTGTCATTGGAATTGCTTTTAATGCTTGCCTGCTCTTGAGAGCACTCTGTTGCGATGTCATCACCATGCGTTGACAGGCAGAGGAATGAAGGACAGGGCAAACAATGGACCTGGAAACTGGTCGTGAACCCGGAGCGATATCCTTCTCTGATTGTGGTCTGGCAAACTTGAAATGCGGCCCAAAATGTTAGAATGACTGGATATATAACATTATGCTTTACCACATGCCTTTTATACTGAAATAGAGTTTTGGTCAAAAGGAGTCACCTCAAATTTTGTTTTTAGAGCACCATGATACATATTTTTGTTTTAAACATTTGAACAAAGGACTAACGCTATTAAAAATGGAAAATACTTGCGCTATCATTAGGTCTACGGTAGCAGTCAGGGTTGAGTTAGTTTAGGAAACATGAATAGATATTGGAATAGGTTTGTGAAACTGTGCATAGAAGAAGGTGTAATGTAATATAATGTAATGTAAGATGGATTTGTAGAGGGCTGCTTGTCATCCATGAGGCTAACCAGACGCTGAGTAGGTGAGTATGGGCATGTGGTGTGGCTGGGTCAGAATACAGGCAGTCTCAATGGTCCTGCAAGAAGACTAGTTGAATAGCCAGTTCTTCAGCTTCTTGTGGAAGGGAAGAGGAGCTCCTGATGTGTTTGGTAGGTCTTCAGGATTTTGCTGCTTGATAGAAGAATGATTGACCTCCCATTCTGCTTCTGTGGATGCGGGGTGTGTGCGAGCGAGGGTGATGGTGAGCGAAGTTGCCTGGTGGGTTGCTGGATATGAAACCGGTCATTGAGGTGACCATGTCCTGTGTTGTGTAGTGACTTAAATGTGTGTGTGAGAAGTTTGAACTGGCAGTGCTTCTGGACTAGGAGTCAGTGGACCTCTAAGGAGTAGTACGGCGTGGGATTGGCATGGGACGTAGAGGACAAGTATGCCAGCAGCAATATGGATGGTTTGAAGCCTATGAAGAAGGTTGGTTGAGATGCCGGAGTACAGTGCGTAGCCATAGTTCAGTCTACTTGTGATTAGGGCCTGCGAGATGGTATGTCTTGTGTGCACTGGGAGCCATTTGAACATTTTACAGAACATGCAGAGGATGTTGAGGCATGAGAAGTTGATGATATTGACAGTGGACTTGATATTGAGATTAATGGTGTGGTCGGTTGGGGTGGGTGTGGGTTCAAGATTTGCGGCCCACCAGGGGGAGTCTCCTGGTGAGCACTTATTCCTGAAAATCAACATTTAAGTTTTGTCAGTTTAGAGCTTGAGGTAGTTTTCTTTCATCCAATCGGACATGCTGGTTATGAATTGGTTGAAGTTTTTCTTGGTGGTGACGGTTTCATCTGATAGGGAAAAAATGAGCTGGGTGTCGTTGGTGTAGGAGATGACGCTGATTCCATGGGATGCGATGCTGTTGCCAGAGGAGTTATGTATATGTTGAATAGACACACAAAAAAGGGAGCACACTGCCTAACACTCCAGCATAAAATAGCCCCAATGCATCATGGTAAATGCAGTCATTTGATATAAAGGTAGAGAAACTTTTCAAAAAGTCTTTCACCTTAAGTAGGTGCAGCAAGTGCCGTATCACTGGACACGTGTTTCTGGCTTTCGGCCGTCATCAGCAGAGAGAAAATATGTCTGAAGGGGTTGCTTGAAATGCCGCTGAACGTCTTCACATGTTTTTGTACCACTCAGTAGGTGAACAGGTGCATCACCAGAGCTCGTCAGCTCGTAGGCTCACGGGAGCTGTCAATTAGACACACAAAAAAAGGGAGCACACTGCCTCACACTCCAGCATAAAATAGCCCCAATGCATCATGGTAAATGCAGTCATTTGATTTAAAGATAGAGAAGTTTTTCAAACAGTCTTTCACCTTAAATAGGTGCAGCAAGTGCTGTATCTCTGGACATGTGTTTCTGGCTTTCGGCTTTTAGCCCCAATGCATCATGGTGATGGCCAGTATATTCCGCCACTAAATGGCAGAATGTTCCAATAAATAAAACAAAGGCCTCACAGAGCTTGTGAGGCCTTTGTTCAGAGCTGTTTGTTGGGAGACAACCATTGGAATGTTCAAGTTCCAGGCTTTTACCAGCCATTAGAAGCCCAGAGGACTCCATTGTTTTCAATGGAGCGCCAACATTCTAATGTTCTAGTAATGCTTTATGATTTTCTTGATCTATTACTTCTGAACTTCGGTTTTCTGACGAGTCTAATGTCCTGTAGGAAGTTGGCTCTGTATGCACTATTTCAAAGTAAGGAATAGTATGCACAGCGTCCAAGGGTTCCCCTTAGAGGTAAGATAGTGGCAAAAAGAGATAATACTAATGCTCTATTTTGTGGTAGTGTGGTCGAGCAGTAGGCTTATCAAAGGAGTAGTGTTAAGCATTTGTTGTACACACACAGGCAATAAATGAGGAACACACACTCAGAGACAATTCCAGGCCAATTGGATTTTGTATAGAAAAATATCTTTTCTTAGTTTATTTTAAGAACCACAGGTTCAAATTTTACATGTAATACTTCAAATGAAAGGTATTGCAGGTAGGTACTTTAGGAACTTTGAATAATCACAATAGCTTATATACTTTTCACATAAATCACATGTAGCTATTTTAAAACTAGACACTGCAATTTTCACAGTTCCTAGGGGGAGTAAGTGTTTGTTAGTTTTTGTAGGTAAGTAAATCACCTACGGGGTTCAAGTTTGGGTCCAAGGTAGCCCACCATTGGGGGTTCAAAGCAACCCCAAAGTTACCACACCAGCAGCTCAGGGCCGGTCAAGTGCAGAGTTCAAAGTGGTGCCCAAAACGCATAGGCTTCAATGGAGAAGGGGGTGCCCCGATTCCAGTCTGCCAGCAGGTAAGTACCCACGTCTTCGGAGGGCAGACCAGGGGGGTTTTGTAGGGCACCGGGGGGGACACAAGTTAGCACAGAAAGTACATCCTCAGCAGCACGGGGGCGCCGGGTGCAGTGTGCAAACACGCGTCGGGTTTGTCGTTGAAATCAATGGGAGACCAAGGGGTCTCTTCAGCGATGCAGGCAGGCAAGGGGGGGGGGCTCCTCGGGGTAGCCACCACCTGGGCAAGGGAGAGGGCCTCCTTGGGGTCACTCCTGCACTGGAGTTCCGATCTTTCAGGTACTGGGGGCTGCGGGTGCACAGTCTTTTCCAGGCGTCGGGATCTGGGAGTCAGGCAGTCGCGGTCAGGGGGAGCCTCGGGATTCCCTCTGCAGGCGTCGCTGTGGGGGATCAGGGGGGGCAACTCTGGCTACTCACGGTCTCGTAGTCGCCCTGAAGTGTTGTTTCTCCACAAGTCGAGCCGGGGGCGTCGGGTGCAGAGTAGCAAGTCTCACGCTTCCGGTGGGAAACGCAGTCGTTGTAAAGTTGCTCCTTTGAAACAAAGTTGCAGTCTTGGATGAACAGAGCCGCTGCCCTCAGGAGTTTCTTGGTCCTTCTAGAGCAGGGCAGTCCTCTGAGGATTCAGAGGTCGCTGGTCCCTGGGGAAAGCGTCGCTGGAGCAGTGTCTTTAGAAGTGGGGAGACAGGCTGGTAGAGCTGGGGCCAAAGCAGTTGGTGTCTCCGTCTTCTCTGCAGCGATTTTCAGCTTAGCAGTCATCTTCTTCTTAGGTTACAGGAATCTGAGTTCCTAGGTTCTGGGGAGCCCTTAAATGCTAGATTTAAGGGCGTGTTTAGGTCTGGGGGGTTAGTAGCCAATGGCTACTAGCCCTGAGGGTGGGTACACCCTCTTTGTGCCTCCTCCCAAGGGGAGGGGGTCACATTCCTATCCCTATTGGGGGGATCCTCCATCTGCAAGACGGAGGATTCCTAAAAGTCAGAGTCACTTCAGCTCAGGTTGCCTTAGGGGCTGTCCTGACTGGTCAGTGACTCCTCCTTGTTTTTCTCATTATCTCCTCCGGCCTTGCCGCCAAAAGTGGGGCTGTGGCCGGAGGGGGCAGGCAACTCCACTAGCTGGAATGCCCTGTGGTGCTGGAACAAAGGGGGTGAGCCTTTGAGGCTCACCGCCAGGTGTTACAGCTCCTGCCTGGGGTAGGTGATAGCATCTCCACCCAGTGCAGGCTTTGTTACTAGCCACAGAGTGACAAAGGCACTCTCCCCATGTGGCCAGCAACATGTCTCGAGTGTGGCAGGCTGCTAAAACCAGCCAGCCTACACAGTTAGTTGGTTAAGGTTTCAGGGGGCACCTCTAAGGTGCCCTCTGGGGTGTATTTTACATTAAAATGTACACTGGCATCAGTGTGCATTTATTGTCCTGAGAAGTTTGATACCAAACTTCCCAGTCTTCAGTGTAGCCATTATGGTGCTGTGGAGTTCGTGTTTGACAGACTCCCAGACCATATACTCTTATGGCTACCCTACACTTACAATGTCTAAGGTTTGGCGTAGACACTGTAGGGGCACAGTGCTCAGGCACTGGTGCCCTCACCTATGGTATAGTGCACCCTGCCTTAGGGCTGTAAGGCCTGCTAGAGGGGTGACTTATCTATACTGCATAGGCAGTGTGAGGTTGGCATGGCACCCTGAGGGGAGTGCCATGTCGACTTACTCGTTTTGTCCTCACCAGCACACACAAGCTGGCAAGCAGTGTGTCTGTGCTGAGTGAGGGGTCCCCAGGGTGGCATAAGATATGCTGCAGCCCTTAGAGACCTTCCCTGGCATCAGGGCCCTTGGTACCAGGGGTACCTGTTACAAGGGACTTACCTGGATGCCAGGGTGTGCCAATTGTGAAAACAAAAGTACAGGTTAGGGAAAGAACACTGGTGCTGGTGCCTGGTTAGCAGGCCTCAGCACACTTTCAATTCAAAACATAGCATCAGCAAAGGCAAAAAGTCAGGGGGTAACCATGCCAAGGAGGCATTTCCTTACATGTCCATTTCATTAAAAAAATATCAATCGTTGTGTGAACTATATCCCTGCACAAACATGATCCAGAACAAAGATTATTAGAACCCGTAAAGATTCAAACCAAGATCTATTTTTGTATTGCCAACCATCTCCTTGCCAAATACATTCCAAAACTGCCCTCATAATATTATATCTTTCACTGCCTGAAATGTTCCAGAGAAAAGGATTCTCTTGAATCCTGCACATTTATCACTCTTTATCCCTGATGTTCATAACCAATTTCTGTAACGTTTACCTAAACCAGCTCCTCTCAGTTTAGAGGAATTTATGCAACATTCTCTACGTAAAATTCCTTTCCTCAATAGATTTAGACTACAGAACAATGTTCTCGTCAGTAGAAAACTTGAGAAATGCGGCCTCAATTGTTCAAAGGTTTACCTAAATGAAAGGATTACAATCCATAAAGTAATTTCCCCTCTAGATATGCAGAACATTCTTGATGCTTGTTGAAGCACAAAGTATTCTCAGTATGTTTTTAAATTTGGGAAAATAAATCCTACCTCACTGGAGTTTGGATCTTTTGTAATGAGATAACATCTTTCTTATCTTTTCATAATAGTTCTAAACAGGTTTTATCAAGTTCTCTAACATGTTTTTGCCCATCCATCAGTTTATATATTGTTACACAGCATACATCATATTCCGTAACAACATTATTTTTATTATGAACATCTTCACCTGTAAGCCTATGTTTATCAATTTCCATTGGTAATCCTTGGTGTGAATTCCCCTAACTGTTTGCCTTCAGACATCCCATTTTTGCTGGCCCTCGATTCTGCACACTTTATCACTGTTAACCAGTGCTAAAGTGTGTCTGCTCTTTCCCTAAAACATGGTAACATTGGCTTCTCTCCATTTCACATATTTAATTTACATATAAGTCCCTAGTAGAGTGTACTACATGTGCCCAGGGCCTGTAAATTAAATGCTACTAGTGGCCTGCAGCACTCATAGTGCTACCCACTTAAGTAGCCCTTTAAACCTGTCTCAGGCCTACCACTGCAGAGCTTGTGTGCAGTTTTAAATGGCATATCGACCTGGTAAAATAAACCTTTTGCCAGGCCCAAACCTTCCATTTTAATATATATGTGTCACTCCAAAGGTAGGATATAGACAGCCCCAAGGGCAGGGTGCAGTGTATTTAAAAGGTTGGACATGTAAATTTAAGTTTTACATGTCCTGGTAGCGAAATAAAATGTTTTTCAATACTGTAAGTCCTATTTCTCTGATATGTTAACATTGGAATTACCTTATTACCTTATCACATCTTATAAGTGTAAATCACAATCTTGAAGAGATAGACTTTTTGAGTTTGGTGACTCTGGAATCACAATTTAAAATCACAACTTATGATAAAGTTGGATTTAGCTATTTGGCACCTACGGCTAGCCTGACTCTGATCAGAAGTCTGGGGTTGGGTGACAGCTGGGTTTTGTGTATTCCTCTTTGACAGTCACACCCAAAGGGAGTTTGGGTATGATCTGATTGCCCTTGATGGGCCATCCAAGACTGGATGGGAGGGAAGAGCTGGGCACAGCCTCACTTACACCTGAATAGGCTGTGTCTTGTCCACACATATAGGGTTGCATAACCCCTTGTAGTGAGTCTAGAGCCAAGGATGGAAGGGCAGGGGCTCTGTGCACTGCAAAGGCATGTCTTTGAAATCTCCCACACTTCAAAGGCCCAAATGGGTATACGTAATGGACCTCTGACACCACCAACTCAGTACACTTCTGGAACTGTGGATGCTCTGCCACGAAGAAGGACAGCTGTGCTGTTGAAAGCCTGCAACTGTGCTGGACTGCTGTTTGCACCACTCCTCCTCTGCTGACCTGTGCCTGCAGCTCTCTTGCCTGGGAATGTGAAAGACTGGACCTGAGCCTTTCCAACCATAATCCAGAGTGACTCCAAGGGCTACTCAGCTGGCTTCCTGATCTGAAGTTTTAGGGACATAACAGACCTCCAGCCACCCAGCTCCTGCACCTAGACTCTGTCATCTGTGAGTCTGTCCTGCCAAGTGATGCCACCCCAGTCCTAGGTCTTTGGAAGTGGACCTAAGGTGTTTGCTCCAGCAGGACTGATGCATCTTCTGTTCTTTGGCCAAAACCGACCATTGCCTCGACTGAATGGTTCAGAACCAACACAAAGCTCCACAACCATGATTTAAGGTACTTTGGTTAAGCGGGCCCAACAGTGGTTCCTGGAGTCAGCCTATTTTCCAACCTTGTTAGTCTGAACTTTTGACTTTGTCCCAGGCCAGCATAACCAGATATCTGCGGTTGGTGCTTTTGGATTCCAAGTGCTGTTTTACAGTTTAATCTTTAAAAAAATCATAACTCAAGTTCTACTTATTGGAATTCTGTTGTTCTGGTCCTGTTTTGTTTATTAAATTAAAGCTAGGTTCTATTGTTCTAACCTGGTGTGGGATCCTTTTTTGTGTGGTGTTTTCACTGTTTTAATGTTTGAAGTGTTGCACAAATACTTTACTCCTTGCCTTCAAGTTAATCCTGACTGCTCTGACCTAAGCTACCAGAGGGGGAGCACAGATTAATATGGGGCTTGCTTGTGCTTTAACCTGACAAGAATTGTGGTTGCTGCTTACCCAGGACTCACACCCCAGTCAACCAACAACCCAATTTCTCTCAGTAATCATATTCTCCTCTGAAAGTCTCTAAATTATTTTCCAACACTGTTTTCTTTTCTATGATAACTGTTATGTCTTGATAATTTAATTAATGTAGTCTGCCTCCCACATAACAAGCCAATGTTTTTTTTCCTTTCAATTTATGATTATTTTCATGGATCATCATTCCAGGCATTTCCCCACAATTAACTCTGTAACCCAAGACCTTTTCAATTTGTGTTATTTATTTCACCATTGTCAGAACCTAATTTTCAGCATTAGTATTTAGGAGGGTTAATATCTACACATTTCCATAGTATGCTGCCTTATACATTTCACATTACATCAATGCTATTGCAAAAGATGCTAAACCAATATCAAGTAGTCTGTCTACTGGTAATTTACATTATTTGATGTTGAGGCTTTTGCCTGGTGGGTTTGTCATAATAGTACTTTTCCACCAAAGTAGTATTCATTTAAACACAGATCTAACCCAATATCTGCAAAATTTAGTTGTTAGACCTGCAAACCCAAAGAAAATATAATTAAAGTGACTCAATAAAATAAGTTTTCTGATGAAAAAAAAAAAAACAAGTGCTAGTTTAGTGTAAAAATGGTCAAACAACTCTACACAAATTAGTAACAGTTACTTTATTTTATGAAAGTTGCTTATGTGCACATGACCTTTACTTATGACAGCTGAATAAGGCAGATAGCTTGCCATCTTTCGGCTCTGTGATGTTCAGGGTAATAGGGCTTTGAAAGTACAACAGCTACATTATTTTTTGTGTTTACAATGGAAACCTATGAGGGAGAATCAGGGTTAGTAGCCATTACAAAGTACTGAAAATGCATATTTTTTAGACAAGAGGATCTGGGTGAAACAAAAAAGGATGTAAATCTAGCCAAAATGTTACATGGTGCAACAGGATGGAAGGATTCCTTACATTGTCTGAAAAAGTGAGGCAATTGGGGCGTGGCCTGGCATCAGCGCAAAGTGGCAGCTCATTCTTAAGCTCCCCCATGCCCTCTACACTGCGCTGCTCTCTGTGGCACCCAGTTGCCTGGCTGCATGTGGTACCGGTCTCCTTGACCCCAGAGGCAGCACCAAACAGGTAAGCAGGTTCCACTGAGACATTCTTTTCTCCCCTGACTTGCTTCCTGGCTGACTGCATGGCGCTAGTGAAAAGATGATGGAACAGATCTGTGCTGCAGATGTGACCTGCCAAGGGAGTTGGAAGCAATGCTTGACATCAGAGTGGGGTTAGATGGCCTTGAAGGAAGTAGTCGACTCAGCTAAAATGTGCATTGCTCCATAGATAGGGTAGTGTCCTGCGGGAGTGATTTCCCCAGGCTCTTAAATCCTGTCTGGAGGTCTGCACCCTCACACTCAGGGATCACTGGGCCAGAGACCAGATGACTCTCTCTTTGTGCCATCCATTTTGTCCTCAGCCGCCCCTTTATCTAAAGTCATCGATCACCCCCTTAAGGTATGTGGATTTGCATATGCACAGTTTCATTGTGGATGAATGCCTGAGGCACTTACAAATGGCTAACAAAAGCTACACAACCAACTGATGTACTGTTTTGTTCCAATTTGGGTCACTGTTGGCTGCATCCTTCACAGAGCAAGCTACTATGCTACTATATCTCTTGTTTAATAATCACCTTGTACAACCTTGAAGCAACATCTGTGATCTCAAACTCGAACTTGGTCCAACCTGTTGGAGGTGTTTAACACGTAACCTGAAAGATCACAAGGTGAATCGAAAAACCACAAAGAAAAAGAGGGGAAGGAAAGGGAGGGCAATCTTATAAGATCAAAACAGGAACCCTGTTTCCTGACTTCCCAATAAATGAAAAGCAGGAGAATTCCACTACACTCAAGGCTACCTTGAAAAACCTAAATTATCTACATGATATAGCTCAGAGTACACAAGCAAATACGGATGGATTAGGAAGGACCTTAAAGATCTCAGCCACAGGATGTCACGTGTCAAGGGCAGGACTAGGGCGGCTGAAGCCCGCATCTCTGCACAACATAAACAGCTAACCAAAACTGAGTCTAAGATAACCTCGCTGAATCTTGAAATCAGAAGATCGAAACAGAAGGATCAACCTGAGACTTTGCAGCTTCCCTGAGGGCTTGGAGGATGAAGCCCCCTCCAGTGATTCAATTTCTTGAAATCTGGCTCCTGTCATTTCTCAGAATCTCATTTGAAAGAGTCTTTGACTTGGAGCATTCATACCGGATACTCACCCATAGACCCAAGAATGCTACATCACCTCAGGAGCTCATTTTCAAACCATTCAGACATCAATATACTGAACTCATCCTTGTGAGCATGAGGAAAATCATGCCTTTCCAATTACGAAGCTCTAGGACATGCATCTTTCAGGATTTCAGTAGAGATACTGTCATCATGAGGAAATTTATCTTTTCACAGAGGAAAATCCTAGCTAGACAGAGTGATCAACACTCGTTTGTTGGTCCGTCTAAGTTCAGGATCGTCTTCAGAGGTCAAACCAGTATCTTCCCAGAACCGTCAGAGATGGAAACTTTCCTTGATAAAATCTTTGAATCTCATGGCAGTGATAAGCCCGGTTGCCATTGATAACAAAGTCCTTCTTCACCATTACAATCTGACTTTAGCTTGAGGTTCAAGTCATACATCAATTGTTCTGGCCTAATGTTAACTCTCATGCCTGAGATTGTTTTAATGTTTTGACTTACAGTACCACACAGCTATACTAAAAACCCTTCGTGAAACAAAGATATCAATGGGGTTACCAACTCGAACCAGCTATAACTACTAAATACGTCTTTTGTTTGAGACCTGGACCGTATGGGTAAGATTGTTTGTTATGCATGGTGTAATAGTTGTTATAATGAACTGCTATATTGTATTTTATTAATAACTCCATTAATGTCTTATTGGAATTGCTGATGTTGTGGTTAGTTAGCTAGTCGTTATGGTTGACAGTAAAGATAATCCTGGTGAACAACATTAACAAGGTGCGCCTTCACTACAACTTCCTATCTCTGATTAGAGATCTGACAATTCAATGTTTGCCCTGTCCCTGGATCCAGTCTGATGCCCGTACTCCAGGTATTGTCATGTCTCAGGAATGTTTCCAGGTCTTGGCTTATCTTCTGGTATTCTCCATTGCCCAGCTCATTTAAACCCTTGTGAAGCAAAGGTGACCATGGGGGTGGCAACTGGGTTTACTTCTGATCTGCTAAAGCTGTTAACATGTTGCATACCCAGATTGCGCAGTTGACCCTGTTTGTTATGCAAATATACTAGCTGACACATTAAGCTGTTGTATTCCATCTGTACTCCATTTCTTTATAGCTGTTAACATTACAATACATTTTGGAGTGTCATGGCTAGCTAGCCATTTTGTATAGTATCTGTTGGGTGGGTGCGGGTGCTTGTTTGAGGTCTACTGAGTGGCACTCGTGCAACTCGCTCAGCTAGACAGGTACCCAAGATCAGTAGGTACCCCCAATGAACACTATTTAGCCCTTGCCTTTCCTATGGATATTGTCTAGTGCGCCACAGTTTTATTATGGTATTTTACCATAATCTATGTGCCTTACCTTATGGTGCGGGCCGAAACCAGCAAGAGTGCACTGAACTTTGCTTGCTGTAATAAATGATCCATGTACAATATGTTAGATGGTGCATTTCTCCGTGCTAGTAGATCTTTGAGCTCCTGCAGCCTGATGGTCTGAGGTAGGGATCCAATCTATCCTATGTATGTACGTCATGACGACTGTAGGTATGGGCTGATTCTTCATCCCATACCTATATCAGGACGGTACCCACACTTTTCAGTTAGTGTTCCACCAGCTCATTTATTTAAATGGGCAAGTTTAAACAGGAGGCACTAAGCTAGATATTCATTTGTACTCATATAAATGGGCTGCCTAAATTCCTTTGTTCAGCTTATAATTGTGTAGAAGGCCTCTCCTTGTGCGTGAGCCCCACTGCTCAGCTTACCTTATCTTGCCTCCTTGAGTCTCTTCTCCTAGTATAAATGGAGAGTATTTGATTTTAGTTTCTTAGGTTGGTTCCCCTCCCCCTCACTCTATCTCTTCTCCTATCCTTTTTTCCCTCAGAGCCATGATTCTTTTTCTGTTGTTTTCAGCAGTCTGGTCACAAGGTAGGTCACAACTACATCTTAATCCAAAAAGTACATTATGGTCTTGTATGATTGAATTATGTCTACTCTGAAAATAAGTTCTCTGAACACTAAAGGGCTTAACCACCCAGTGAAGTACAACGAAGTCTTTCTCTATTTCCACACACTGTAAGGCGACCAGGTGTTTCTCAAGAAACAAAGAAGGGGCACAAGGAGGTACTTTCCATGCCCACGGAGGGGTGGATGATCTATCCTGCTTCCCGCAGGCTCTAAGAAAACTGGCATAGCCACCTTAGTATGCAAGAATTCAGACCTCTCAATCATTGCCTATCAATCAGGGCAAGATGACAGTGGAAGATGGTTGATCACCCGACTCCAATCTGGGAATACATAAATATTAGCAGTTAGCATATATGCACCTTGCATCGAAGTCCCTCTATTCTAGTCCAAATTGTCCGCCAAATTTCCTTTGCTGCTCATTTTGAGGGGAGACTTTAATCTACCAATGGATACTATTCTAGATGCAAATTTGGCCTTTAAATACAGAACCCCAATAGCTCATAGTGCAATGCGAGCACTGTGTACTTTTCAAGGCCTTGAAGACGTGTAGAAGCTCCATATCCCAATCAGTAATTACCCTGGCTTCTTTTCTCCCCCATGCAGCAGTGTTACAAGAATCAACTACATTTTAGTTGACAATGCACTCCTACAAGACACCTTAGCGTCCTCCCTTGAGCCCACTACCATTTCTGATAGCACTGCTGTGTCAATTTCTCTTAAGATTTCATCCCCTCAGCCCAAAAATTGTTTGTTGCATAAAAACACTGAAATTCTGGAGAATGATTTAGACGTG
Source organism: Pleurodeles waltl (assembly GCF_031143425.1). NCBI lineage: Eukaryota > Metazoa > Chordata > Amphibia > Caudata > Salamandridae > Pleurodeles > Pleurodeles waltl. The sequence goes on along the minus strand of NC_090437.1, from coordinate 412,537,583 downwards.
CAGAACCTACACAAAGAGTTAGCCCAGTTTCTACAGGACAATGTCTCCCCTCTCTCCTCCTCGGTCAATCTTTGGGATACATTGAAATGTTTTTTAGAGCCCAAATGAAAAGTCATAGTTCCAAGAAACACAAGTAAATCATGGGAAATAATATTCAAACATTCAAAAGACCCCTCAGCACTTACAACATAAAAAAAACTCAAATATGATTACAACAAAATAATCAGGTAACACGCTCATCTATGGGATCAAGTGCAGAAAGGTAAAGACATATTTTACCTAAATGAAGCAGTAAAAGCTTTAGCCCCTACTTAAAATTCAGAAGAAACCCCACCATAATTTCTAACATTAAGGCCCGTATTTATACTTTTTGACGCTAAACTGCGCTAACGCAGTTTAGCGTCAAAAAATTTAGCGCCGTCTAACGCCATTCCGAAGCGCCATGCGGGCGCCGTATTTATGGAATGGCGTTAGCCGGCGCAAGCAGACCGGCGCTGCCTGGTGTGCGTGGAAAAAAAACACGTAGACCAGGCAGCGCCGGCGTAGGGGGAAAATGGCGCTAGGGCGTCTTAAAATGGCGCAAGTCGGGTTGACGCTAAAAAATCGTCTTAACCCGATTAGCGCCATTTTTTCGACGCCCAGACGCCATTTAAATGACTCCTGTCTTAGTAAAGACAGGAGTCATGCCCCCTTGCCCAATGGCCATGCCCAGGGGACTTATGTCCCCTGGGCATGGTCATTGGGCATAGTGGCATGTAGGGGGGCACAAATAAGGCCCCCCTATGCCACCCAAAAAAAATTGAAAAATAACAAAAATTATACTTACGTGAACTTACCTGAATGTCCCTGGGGTGGGTCCCTCCATCCTTGGGTGTCCTCCTGGGGTGGGCAGGGGTGGCAGGGGGGGTCCCTGGGGGCAGGGGAGGGCACCTGTGGGCTCATTTTGAGCCCACAGGCCCCTTAACGCCTACCCTGACCCAGGCGTTAAAATGTGGCGCAAATGCGGGGTTTTTTGACCCGCCACCTCCCGGGCGTGATTTTTGCCCGGGAGTATAAATACGACGCATTTGCGTCGCCGTCATTTTTTTAGACGGGAACGCCTTCCTTGCATCTCATTAACGCAAGGAAGGCGTTCACGCTAAAAAATGACGCTCTTTGCCAATACTTTGGCGCTAGACGCGTCTAACGCCAAAGTATAAATATGGCGTTAGTTTTGCGCCGAATTTGCGTCGAAAAAAACGACGCAAATTCGGCGCAAACGGAGTATAAATACGGGCCTAAATATCCCTAACATTTAGCTAACGCCAGGGTAGGCGATATTCTGGAAATGTTTCAAAAATTCTATACCCACTTATACTCCGCCTCAGTTTTCATTCCGAAGGATATTGTCTCAATTTTCTCCAAACTCTGTCAATAAAATCCATTTCTGATGATGATCATATGAAACTAAATAAACTATAGAGCGTAGCAAGATAAAGAAAATGTTTAAACTCATTCCATTCAGGAAGGCCCCTGGGCTGGATGGCTTTCCCATAGATTTTTCTAAAATCTTTGAACCCTCAATTTTGGACCCTTTGGAAACCAAGCCGGAAACCACTTTGCCTCCTCAGGCATGGTCTTGTGCACTGCTGGGGATGTCACTATTGTGATGTTTCCCAAAGAGGGTAAAGATCTTTCTAACTCAAAGAATTTCAGACCAATCTCATTAATTAATATGGAGGCCAAACTCTAAGCTTAAATCCTGGCATCCCCTCTCGCCCTCATGATTACAGAATTAGTCCATTCCACTCAGACCAGTTTCAGCGAACTGAGATTAGCAAGTGACAATATTCTATCGTTCAGCCACATTATTGCAAAATCGGCCCTTCCACAAACTCCTGCCGCATCAGCTATACATCTGGATGTGGAGAAAACCTTTGATAAAGTGTCATGGCCTTTGTTGAAAGCAGCCTTAAATAGATCATAGTCATGTCCTTGTAGGAGTCAATGGGAAGTTATGCCCTGAATTCCTGCGGAGTAAGAGCAAACCGAGAATTTGTATTTTTCTAGGCACACTGTCCAGGGGGTCCAGGCAAAAACACTTTAGTTTACAAGGGTATAAACTAGATCACCTAATGCTCTAATAGTTAAGGTAGCTTGGTCGAGCAGTTAGGCCAATCATGGAGAACTGCAAAGCATTTGTTGTACTAACAGTATCAATATTGCAACTCACACACCCAAAGGAATAACTCAAGACCAATTTATAAAAATACTTCAGATTTTTATGTAACTTTTAAGACCAAGATTATCAAAATTAGTTAAGCATTTTTTGAGATATGAAGTTGAATAAAAATAGTCTTTTTGTGTGCAATTATGCAGCATAGGAATCAGTCGCAGATCACCTTTAAAAATACATATAAAATTGTACAGCTGGTTTAGCAAGTTCTTCTTTTGCAGGTTGATCGAGCTCCTCGTGGGCACACTGTACCAGCTGGAGAAGTTCGGGCAGCTCCTAGTTCCGGCGGGAGCAGCAGGAGAAGATCTCTGGAGCTGGTGCAGGGCCACTGTGGGGCACCACTTGGAAAAGCACTGTACAGGTAAGTTTAAAGATGGTTCCTTGAGGCCCCCTTGGAGTGTCGAGGTCGCGAGTGGTGGGGGACCCTTAGGGAACACCAGGTTCTTCATTGCAGGGCACAGGGTGGCTGGGTGCAAAACGAATCAGTGAGTCAGGAGCTGTACGCTAGGATGCCCCTTGGAGATGGAGGTAAGTCGGTTTAAGGGTTGTTTGCAGGACATTGGCGGCACTCTAGCAGGAGGTGTGGGTGTTCCTGAAGTCTCTTGACTGGGGCTTCCTCCTTGTCCTTTTTATGCTCCGGGCAGGCTGGTTTTCCTGTTGTCTGACGTTAGCTGACCAATACCAAACATGCAAACTCACAGGGTTTGTCCTCGCAGTCGTTGGTGTGTTGTTGGGTCTAGCTGTGGCTTCTGGTTCGTGAGTTAGTGGCTGGTCAGTGAAGTGACCTTCACTGGTTTGCTAATTTCTTGCTGTTGCAGAACGATACCTTCACTTGGGAGGGAGTTCTTGGGCGATTCTTAAAGCCTGGAGGTCCTCCGTTCTTTAGAGTTTTTCCAGTTGTCCAATAGCTCTTCGGTGGCGATTGTTGGGTCCTTGGTGATGCAGGCAAGGTTTGGCACCTTTTCTTTGTGCAGCAGGTCCACAGTGCTAGTGTCTTGGATCTTGTTGGTGCTGGTCTTCTTTTGTTCATCAAATCTGATTACCTGGTATAGGGACACCCACTAAATATTTAATTTAGTGGGCGTTTTAGGGGAAACCAAGTAGTGTCCAATGAGACACCGACCTTTGGGTGTCTACACCCACTACAGTGACCACTTCCTGTAGGAAGGGTCACTTCTCAATCCCTGACTGGCTATTTTCCTTCCATCCAAGATGGAGGGAAATGAAATGGAGTAATCACCTCACAGGCAGCACCTTAGGGGTGTTGCATGCGAGGTGTGGCCACTCTTCCTACCCTTTGTGTAGTTTCCCATCTTTGCTCCTGCCAAAAGTGGGGATTTGCAAATGGGGAGACCATCTGCTGCTAGCAGCAGGCCTGGGGTAAAGTTTCAAAGCTGGTAAGCCATTTGAAGCTCGCTACCAGGGCAGTGCACCTTCCTGAGGGATGGGGTGTAAGCACCTCCACCCAGGAAGGGCATTTTTCTACAAAGCAGAGAGACGGATCACTCCCCCAAGGTTTGTAGATTGGGTGTCTGGAGGTGGCAGGTTGGATAGGACCAGTCAGCAATCATGCCAGGGTAGTTAGCCTTTGCAGGGGGCACCTCTAAGGTGACCCCCGGTACATTTAGGGATAAATTCAATACTGGTACCAGAATGGATTTATAATTTTGAGTTGTTTGATACCAAACAATCCAGGGTTCAGAATGGCCATCGTGTCGCTGGGAAACTCGTGTTGACCAATGTCCAGCATTAGTATTAAAATGGCTGCCCTGTTCACTCACTATGTCCCAGGTTTGGCAAGGACACAGTGGGAGAATATTGTTCTTACAGCTATTCCCTCACATATAATATCCCCCTCCTGGACACCAGAGGCCAATAGCCTCTAGGGATAGGGCCTCCTCAAGGTAGTCCCTTGGCAAGGTAGGCCGTTTTTTTAACCTTCTAGAACTGTTACCTACCGGACAGTTTGAGTCTTAGGGATCCTTTGCCCTGATGAATGCCCCGAGACCTTCCTAGGCTCACCACTGAGGGCAGAAACATGTCGGCTATCACTCTTTAGATAGGTGACCCTGTGAGTCCTTGCTCTCACAAAGGTGTCCCAATCTACGCTTTTAACCACACAAAACAGACCCTACTATTAAAAATTCACACAGGTATCTGTATAGGTTTTTTTATTCCCTAGATTAGCTGGATCCCAATCTTTCCAGACCTAGAATTGATTTACGCACTCCCTCCTGTTCTTTTAACAGCGAGGTTGAGTCCGCCCAGGTGGCACTGTCCTACCTGGGTGGGGCTAGGTGGTTATATGATGAAGCATGACACTATATAGTGTGTGAGACCACGTAGTCCATAAGGGAAATTCCCCCCTTTTTCTCCAGTCCCACTGCTTTCCCACTTCACACTGACCCCCTTCCTCCATGAGAAGACCACGAGGAACCTAGGGCACAATTGGTGCACCAGGTGTCTACCCCTCGACGCAATAGAAGAACCCCGTACTCCATTTGTGTGTTTTCAGTTATGTGGTGCTGAGTCAGTGCTCTTTGTGAGTAGGACTCCTGGTTAGTTGCAATGGGTATGATAGAGATCTCCATGTGGGTTGAGGCTGTTGAGGACTCTCTGTAGTTCATCCAGTTCTGTGTATTCTGATGATTTGCTTCCCAGATATTCTACATTATTGATGGCTACAAGAGACCTCACTTGAGATCCCATTTTCCAAAGGTTTGTTGCAGACCAACATCAAATCTCTGATTCTCACATTTGTTTTGAAAGAGAAGCTAAAGACAGTAATGCTATGATGTGGGAATGCACAGGTACTATTTTTGTTTCCAGCCTAGACTTCTTGGTAAAGTTGTATGTTTCCTCGAAAGCAAGCTATGATTCATCTTGTGGTGTCTCTTGATGTGTTTTAGGGTTGCACTCTGTAGGGGCAAGAATGTTCCCTTCCTGTTATATGGGTGTGTTCCCATGCCCACAGTGCCCCAATGCCTAACTGCATTTACATTTATAATCCTGACTGATGTCGGCTCTGGCACCAAATTAATTTAAGCATGTATGCAGAGGCGTAGGCCTATCTCTGATTACAAGAGTTCCAGGACCTATTCTGTACCCTGGAGGGACGTGCCAGGTGTGCCCTAAGGACTGGCAATTGACTAGAGTCCCTGTCAAGAGTGTAGCATGTACAGCAGTGGTGGTAGAATACTATGGTTGAATGAATAAATGAATGATAGAATTTCTACAGTGCACGGCTACTCAGGGAGTGTCCCGGCAGTAGTGTACATACAGACAGAGTGATAATGTTAGAGGCTGAGAAGATATGTTTTCAGTTGTTTATGGAAAACTTTTTCGTTTGGCATGTTTCTGAGAAACATGAGTAAACGGTTCCAGATGAAGGCAACACGGACAGAGAAGAACATACCCCTTGCCTAGTTCTGTTAAAAACGAGGAACTGCAGTCAGTTGAGCCTTTCCTGATCAGAGCGGTCTGCCAGAGGAATAAGATGGAGATTGTAAGAGAATGTTAAGAGAATAAATAATCTAACTAGCCCGTTGGTTTTTATCTGGGTCACTTGGGTTGAGGCCTACTGGCCCACCAGTATAAAGGTTTGTTCTATGTGCATGCTCAGACCCTTGTGCTGACATCCCCAGTCAGGGTCAGACTGGGGCAAAAAATAGGCCTGGGCACCAAAATAAAAGTGGACCCCAATTAGCGAACCAGATAGCTAATAAAAAGTGGCCCATGTTTGCAAATCAGTTCAATTCTGAACGTATAAAAACATGCTGTATGGGTATTTTGCAAAGTAGGGGAGATTGCATGAATTTGTTTTTGCAGTCAATGCCTGTGGTTTTATCAGGGAACGCAACAGTAAAACAATGTCCCTTTAGGCCACAAAACAGGCCCACAAACTGCTAAGAAAAACTGCCCCCACACTGATCTGTGGGACCAGTCCAGTGGGCACTGCTGTGGTTTGCATTATGTGTGTTAACCCAAATGGTGGAGGCCAGTAGGATACACTTTGGAAAATTCTGATCTAGCCTGGTACAAGATGGATGGTAAGGAATGCACTTCCAGACAGTGGAAGTGCATTGCTCGCATTCCTGGAGCCAGGGAGAGGAGAGTCAAACAAAGAAGCGAGGAATGAGGGCAGGACTGCCTTTAGAATTTGTTTGAGCCTTATGGCTTACAAGGACCCACTGATAGGTCTTTCAAGGTGCTGGGTTCTGTGAAAGGTGAAGAAGTCTCTAGGTGCCACCTGACATCTGGTCTTTCATTGATAGCGTTTTCAGTTGGGCTGATGACAGCCAGGTGCAGAATTCTCCCCCCTCTCTGGTGCCTCTGTCCTAGGTGCTTCAGCATGAAGACAGCACCAGTGCTATCTGCTGTGAGAAGCATCAACCTTCACAAAGGCGGTGTCAGGAAAACAGCTTGGAAAGGACATCTAAAAGAATCACCCCAAACCAGTTCTACAGTATGAGACAGTGGTTCCCCATCCACTGGATAGATGTTATCCACCAGGAAGCCACAATGTTTGAGCCACCTCTCCTCTGTACACCACTGGTTTTCAAATGTTAAACTGGTTTTGCCTGGAATATCATGCTATGACTCAAACTAAAGTGAAATGTCAGGGTAGAAGAATTTAATGAGACAGAGGTAACCCATCCAAGTTCCATAAAACACAGCAAAGCTTTGGTGGAACAAAATTGTTTTTACACTTGAAAGAATTTGAGGACAGTGGACAGGGGTCCTATTTAAGTTTGAATGCCAGCAACCAGGAGGTGCAAAAACTCTTTCCCAAAACCGACATGCCCTTGGCAAGGTGCAGCAGATAAAATGGGTGTGTGCAGGAAGCCCAATCTAGAGCTCTTTTTAGTGGGAAACCATCCACTGAGGGGCATACCTGGTTTATGGTGGTAACCCGTACAGGAGCAGACACACATCTCACTTTGCAGCATTAATGGAAATATGTGTTTAAAATGTCACTCAGGGTCCCAGGAACCATACCTATGTACAGCAATCTTCTCCCCCGTAAAGATGCACACACTGACTTGGTGCCATTGACTGGTCTATATTATTTGCTAAGAGATACTGGGGTACATTGAAACAGAGGGGGGTCCCAGCATTGTCTCACTGGCTACAGGATGAGTTGTCTCAAGCAATGCACATTATACACTGCAGCTCTGCAGAAAAACTGATCAACAAACAGGACAAGTTTTATTTGGGTAAATATAGGAAGCAAAGTCCCCAAGTAATTTTCTTCACTTGGGGACTGAGGCAACCTCTGCCCTCCCTTGTGGTAAGCAAAAAATATATTGTGAGGTGAAATGGGGACATGTGAGCCAGTTTAAGCATCTTTTCCTCATAAGTGTCCTAAGGGTTTGCTGAAAGTGAGGGGTGCCTACAATTCATGGCTGGGGAACCTCTGGCTTATCTGAAGAATGGGTCTGAGTCAGGCCATTGTTTGGAGTCCCTCTAACAATTCTTTACTTTCTGAAGGTGAGTACCTGGTGAAGATGGTCTGGAGGTCAGGCTGGGCCAAGTGAACTTGCCTAGATGTCACTTGACATTGTATGTACATGTTATTCATAAAGTGCAATCAAAACCGAAACACAGTAGACATCTGCACAGTGTCAAAGATACAGTCAATGATTTAATGGAGGTGCAGGGGTTCTGAGAGTGCCTCTAGGTTGTTCAGTCCTTAGGCCCAAAGACACTGACCTTTTACTGTTCTGAAATTCTGTTGTGCTGTTATTTCTCCTGGAGAGACACTTCACGCTCTGGCCCTGCCAAAGGAGATCCTCTTTCCTCCTCTGTCCTCATATTGGGGAGGTATTGCCCGAAAGGCACCTTATCTGTGACCTGCTCACTGTCTCTCATTCAGTCTGAGGCCTGTTTCAGAAATCTTCTAGAGGATCCATACATACATACATGGTACCAACAATCCATTGTAGGACCCACCCAGTCATCTCCCTGAAGGCACAATCAGTCATTCAGGACTTGGAAAGCATTCCCAACACGGCGGAAACAGACTACGGACGGGAAAACGCTCACCACTACGCACTCCAGGAGGAAGGAGGACAGCATGGAACCCGAATTAAACATCCTACCTGCTCTCGTCTACCTTCTCATCTACCACGAGTACAAAGTCCGGCGCAGACGACAACGGTGAGTACTGCACCTACGACACACGGGAGGGGGAGGACGAAAGGTTACGGGCACACACATATGCGACCCCCCCCCAACTATGTACACACAAATGCAGAGCAACAAGTCACAGTGACACCACCCAAACACCCCTGAAAAATGCTAGGACATAATCAAATTTGGAATAAATATTTATGTACCAAAAAGCTCCTGAAAATTATCGTACAACCATGAAAGATATTCACAACAAAACTAATGACATACACATCAGTGTATAACTGAAGTAACAAGTCCTGCACATCCTACGAATTCATCATGTCCGTGGGCCAAAGTTTTGAGAAATAAGGGCAAAGCCCACACAGGAGACCTGAGTCCTTTGGAGAGAACACTGCAGGGGCATCAGATGTAAAAACTACAGGCACCTCAGGGGGAAGGGAAGGGGGGGCACCACAGCCACATGAGTCCACGACGCCAGATCCACGAGGAGCCACCATGCCCACTGTACCATCCTGGGGAGTGCAAAGCCACAGTCTCTCAATGTCTCTACATTGGGTGGGCTGCCCACTGTACCATCCTGGGGAGTGCAAAGCCACAGTCTCTCAATGTCTCTACAGTGGGTGGGCTGCCCACTGTACCATCCTGGGGAGTGCAAAGCCACAGTCTCTCAATGTCTCTACAGTGGGTGGGCTGCCCACTGTACCATCCTGGGGAGTGCAAAGCCACAGTCTCTCAATGTCTCTACAGTGGGTGGGCTGCCCACTGTACCATCCTGGGGAGTGCAAAGCCACAGTCTCTCAATGTCACTACAGTGGGTGGGCTGCCCACTGGACCATCCTGGGGAGTGCAAAGCCACAGTCTCTCAATGTCTCTACAGTGGGTGGGCTGCCCACTGGACCATCCTGGGGAGTGCAAAGCCACAGTCCATCAGGTGGATGACAGTCTCCACTGGTCAAGGAGGAGGCATGGTGGGCACAGTGAACCATAAACAGTGATTGAGACAGTGGTGCCCAGCGGAGCGGTGCTTGAGAAGAAGGGCCCAGCGGAGCGGTGCTTGAGACGGCGGTGCCCAGCGGAGCGGTGCTTGAGACGGCGGTGCCCAGCGGAGCGGTGCTTGAGATGAAGGGCCCAGCGCAGCGGTGCTTGAGACGGCGGTGCCCAGCGGAGCGGTGCTTGAGAAGAAGGGCCCAGCGGAGAGGTGGAGAGACAGCGGTGCCCAGCGGAGCGGTGCTTGAGATGAAGGGCCCAGCGGAGCGGTGCTTGAGACGGCGGTGCCCAGCGGAGCGGTGCTTGAGAAGAAGGGCCCAGCGGAGAGGTGGAGAGACAGCAGTGCCCAGCGGAGCGGTGCTTGAGATGAAGGGCCCAGCGGAGCGGTGCTTGAGACGGCGGTGCCCAGCGGAGCGGTGCTTGAGAAGAAGGGCCCAGCGGAGCGGTGCTTGAGAAGAAGGGCCCAGCGGAGCGGTGCTTGAGACGGCGGTGCCCAGCGGAGCGGTGCTTGAGACGGCGGTGCCCAGCAGAGCGGTGCTTGAGATGAAGGGCCCAGCGGAGCGGTGCTTGAGACGGCGGTGCCCAGCGGAGCGGTGCTTGAGAAGAAGGGCCCAGCGGAGAGGTGGAGAGACAGCGGTGCCCAGCGGAGTGGTGCTTGAGATGAAGGGCCCAGCGGAGCGGTGCTTGAGACGGCGGTGCCCAGCGGAGCGGTGCTTGAGAAGAAGGGCCCAGCAGAGAGGTGGAGAGACAGCGGTGCCCAGCGGAGCGGTGCTTGAGATGAAGGGCCCAGCGGAGCGGTGCTTGAGACGGCGGTGCCCAGCGGAGCGGTGCTTGAGAAGAAGGGCCCAGCGGAGCGGTGCTTGAGAAGAAGGGCCCAGCGGAGCGGTGCTTGAGAAGAAGGGCCCAGCGGAGAGGTGGAGAGACAGCGGTGCCCAGCGGAGCGGTGCTTGAGATGAAGGGCCCAGCGGAGCGGTGCTTGAGACGGCGGGGCCCTGTTCAGCGGTGCTCTTCTGCACCGCGGGCCCTGTTCAGCGGTGCCTATCTCCACGGCGGGGCCCTGTTCAGCGGTGCTCTTCTGCCCCGCCGGCCCTGTTCAGCGGTGCTCTTCTGCCCCGCGGGCCCTGTTCAGCGGTGCTCTTCTGCACCGCGGGCCCTGTTCAGCGGTGCCTATCTCCACGGCGGGGCCCTGTTCAGCGGTGCTCTTCTGCCCCGCGGGCCCTGTTCAGCGGTGCTCTTCTGCACCGCGGGCCCTGTTCAGCGGTGCCTATCTCCACGGCGGGGCCCTGTTCAGCGGTGCTCTTCTGCACCGCGGGCCCTGTTCAGCGGTGCCTATCTCCACGGCGGGGCCGTGTTCAGCGGTGCTCTTCTGCCCGGCGGGCCCTGTTCAGCAGTGCTCTTCTGCCCCGCGGGCCCTGTTCAGCGGTGCTCTTCTGCACCGCGGGCCCTGTTCAGCGGTGCCTATCTCCACGGCGGGGCCCTGTTCAGCGGTGCTCTTCTGCACCGCGGGCCCTGTTCAGCGGTGCCTATCTCCACGGCGGGGCCCTGTTCAGCGGTGCTCTTCTGCCCCGCGGGCCCGGTTCAGCGGTGCTCATCCAGCAGGTCAAGGGAGCCACACCTGGCCTGGACTCCCGGCTCAGTCGCCCTCGGACCGTGACGTTTCTGGACCCTTCGGGGACGGACTCCTGGCCTCCTTAGTGTCCTCCTTCCCAGCTGGGATGTGGCATGTGGGGTCCACCTTCTCCGCGCTCCTGCTGCCCTTCCGCTCCTTTGATGGGGCTCTCGGGCCCTTGCCTCCCCTAGATGGTGTGGGTGGTGAAGTGGCCGCACATTGCTCCTTGGGGGCAGCCCTGTCGGTCCTCGCACGGCGGCCCTTGTTTTTGCGGGTCCTCTTGCCGGGGGGGGGGGGCTGGACGTGTCCTTGCTGCTGATGGATGTGTCACTGCTGGCAAAGGGTGGGCTCCAGAACCCATGCACAACAGTGACACCCGAAGCTGGGCTGGTGGTGGCTGCGATGCTCTTGGGACTCTTTGAAGATGGATGGGGGAGCTCATTGGGGGGAAAGAGGTCAAGGTTAGCCAGGAAAAGTTTTTTAGGGCCAAGGTAAAAGGTAGGAGAAGTGGAGATGGAAGTGGAGGTAGAGGAGGTGGTTGTAGGAGAGTCAGGTGTGCTGTCATTGGGTGAAGGTGCTGGTGCTGTAGGCTGTCGTGAGGTGGATGGCTGTTGGGTGGGTGGCTGCCTGCGTTTGTGTGTCTTGGAAGAGGGGGTGACAGACACAGTGGGAGAGGACACAGGGGACGTGTAAATGGCAGTGGGGGTGGTGACTGCACGAGTGTGGACTGTACTGGAGGGTGAGGTGGTGATGGAAGCACTGGCTGATGTTGGGGTGCATGCAGGTGTGAGTGTAGACGTCACAGGGAGGGAGGAGGGAGACGAGGAGGAGGGGGACACAGGGGTGGCAGTGGCTGTTGGCATGTCTGCATCTGGGTGTTGCTTGGGTGAGTGTTTGTGGGATCTGTGGTGCTTGTGTTTGGATGAGCTGCTCTTGGGTGTTGAGGTGTGTGCAGACTGGTCTGATGGTGTGGATGGGATAGGCTGAGGGACAGGAGACAGAGAAAGGCTGGAGGCAGTAAGAAGAGGGAGGCTGGAAACAGGGACAATGGCTGCCGTCAGTGCTGAGGCCAGAGCAGTGAACGCTCGTTGATGGGCAGCCTGACCCGAATGAATGCCCTCCAGGTACGCATTGCTCTGTTGCACCTCCCTTTGCACACCCTGGATGGCATTCAAAAGGGTCGTCTGCCCAACAATGAGCGTCCTTACCAGGTCAATGAGCTCCGCACTGAGGGCAGCAGGGGCAACAGGGGCAGGGGCTGAGGTGCCTGGGGCGAAGGAGACGCGCGCCTTCCTGGGCGAACCGGCACGGAGCGAAGACTGAGGGGCTGCTGGGAGGGCGGGGCTGGTGCGCTGGGTGGCGGCTGTACCTGTAGAGGCGGGGGGCACGGATGTTGCCGCCACCACTAGGGAGCTCCCGTCCGTGGACGTGTCGCTTTCGCTGCTCTCACCAGCGGTCCCCGTCGTGGTGCTCCCCTCGCCCTCCGGATCACTGGTGCCCTCGTGCTCCGATGCCAAATCTCCTCCGCCTGATGATGCTATTGCACACATGCACAAGAAGATGAAGAGAAAGGGTGGGGGGAGAAAAAAGAAGACCAGGTTGAGTGCATGCAATGTCAACACCGTTGGCGGAGAGGACAGACACAGGAGCCTAATGCACTAAGCCGCGCATTCGGGGTACACTACTCAGTACTACTGACTAGGACAACAGGCCAAGAGACGTCAAACGCGCACATGGGAGATGCTGGACCTTCAATGGCTGTACTTGTCACCCTACCGAGGTGGGGGCCGGGGGCACAGGGCCATGCCTAAGGGAGAGGACTACACTACAGAAAGCGCCCTGGCCTAATGTCACCCACAGCCCTCCTCCCCCACCCAGACGCCTCCACTGCGCAGAAAGATAGGAGAATGTGCTGATACTCACCCCCTTGTGTCTGCTGTGATGTCTTAAAGCGCCCATCCAATTCTGGGTAAGCCACCGCCAGGATCCGGGACATCAGGGGGGTCATGGTGCGACTGGCACCCCTCCTAGGTTGGGAGGCCATCCCCAGCAGTGTTTCTGCGGTCTTCGTTGTTCCGTGGCGGATGTCCTCCCACCTCTTGCGGCAGTGGGTGCCCCGTCTGTTGTGGACCCCCAAGTTCCGGACTTCCTTGGCGATGGCACGCCAAATCTCGATCTTCTGATGGGCGCTGACCTATTTGACATGTACAGGGTGGAAAGGAGGAATTCATCAATGACCTGCATGTTAGATGTGATTGGCCCCCCCCACCAACTTTGCCATATGGCACATGCTCTCATGTGTCGGGCGTTGCACTCCTCATTCGCCCCCCACCCCACCAACTTACATCCACCCCAATCCACACAGGCATAGCACATTCCATGTGCACCCGGTGTACTCACTTGTTGGTCTGGAGGACCGTAGAGTACCGCATACTGGGGAGGACCCTATCCACGAGCTTCTCCAACTCTTCAGACGTGAAGGCAGAGGCCCTTTCCCCAGTCGCAGCAGCCATTGTATCTTCCAGACCGAGGTCACAGCAGCACTTGCAGTATAGGTCCTCTCCTGTGGATGATCAGGTCTCGAGTGATTAAGCAGATAGAAAATGGCGGTCACGCCCGCGGCGGTGCGTACCGCGACCGCCGGCGCACTTCGTCATTGGCTCCTGAAACCCATAGGCTTCAATGTTAACCAATGCGGCTTTGCGCCGCGGTCTTCGACCGCCTACCGCCACGGTGTGCCCCGCCAGCGCATTGACCTCACATCCCATTGTCCCACTTCACAGGTCAGGCAGCCGCCATTTCAAGGGCCTACATGGCTTAATTTTGAATGCGACACACAGGCCTAGGCCTTGCATTGCCACACATACACGCCTTTCAACCCATTGCCATTCTTTAACTGTGCAAGCTGTCTGTACGTACCTGTGGTTTGGCTGACTCTGTGCTCCATGTTGTCCTTCCTAGGCACCGTCCGCTGGGACTTGCGATGAGAAGGAGGAATCCTCGCGTGTACCGACCGCTGGTGGACCTGTCGACAATGGAAGAACGCCACATCATACTACGATACCGACTTGACCGAGCCACTATCCATGAACTGTGTGCCCAGCTGGAGCCAGCCCTGATGTCCCCCATCCGCCAACCCACAGGGATTCCCCCTCTGGTGCAGGTTTTGTCAGTCCTCCATTTTTTGGCAAGTGGGTCATTCCAGACCACAGTGGCCATGTCATCTGGAATGTCTCAGCCTATGTTTTCAAAGATTTTGAGTAGAGTGTTGTCTGCCCTGATGAAACTCATGCAGAGCTACATCATTTTCCCAGAGGAGGGTGACTTGCCTACAGTGAAGGGTGATTTCTATGCCCTTGGACATATCCCCAACATCATTGGTGCCATTGATGGGACCCATGTGGCTTTGGTACCCCCAAAAGACGATGAGCAGGTGTACCGAAACAGAAAAAGTTATCATTCGATGAATGTCCAGGTGGTCTGTTTGGCTGACCAGTACATCTCCCATGTAAATGCCAAGTTCCCAGGGTCAGTGCATGACGCGTATGTGATGCGAAATAGCAGCATCCCCTATGTGATGGAGCAGCTACAGAGACAACGTGTGTGGCTAATAGGTGACTCTGGTTACCCCAACCTGCCTTGGCTACTGACCCCAGTAAGGAATCCCCGGACCAGGGCAGAGGAACGGTACAATGAGGCCCATGGGCAAACTAGAAGTATCATCGAAAGGACCTTTGGCCTCCTGAAGGCCAGGTTTAGGTGCCTGCATATGACTGGGGGATCCCTGATGTACTCACCAAAGAAGGTGTGCCACATCATCGTGGCCTGCTGTATGCTTCACAATCTGGCATTGCGACGTCAGGTCCCTTTCCTGCAGGAGGATGGTGCAGATGGTGGTGTTGAAGTAGCTGTGGAGCCTGCGGAGAGTGAAGAGGAGGAAGACTCAGAGGACGACACAGACAACAGGGACAGAGTGATAGCACAGTATTTCCAGTAGCACACAGGTAATGATCACCCATGCCATTTTACATTTCCTGAAAGCCTCCTGCATCTCAACTTTGTCGGTTTCCCCCCAGACCTATGGACATGATGTTTGAATTTCCCTTCCCTTTTCTGTGCTGTATGAGCCACTGCGTGACCTCGGCTTGGTTGGCCCATGGACTAATGCTAAGTTACCTCGGTATGTGTAATTCACAATGTTCACAATACGTAATTGATATGTAATGTGTCATACATTTGTAAGTAAGACAGCCTGAGTCCTGATTGATTTCAGTGCAATGTGTGATTTATTATTAGTGCATAGATATTGGTACATGATGGTGAAACAGTGATGGGTGGGGGTGGAGTAATGTCCATGGCGGAGTCCAGTTCTCAGTCTCACAGGTGCATTGTCCATACGCCTGTGGCAGGATGGAGCAGGGGCAGTTCAAGGTTTGACAGGGTGGCCATGTGGGACAGTGGGAGGACTTCAGGGGGTATGTGATGCTGGCGGGGGACTTGACATCCTACTCTGTCGTTTTTTTTTATCTCAGGCTCCTTTTGCGGGGCGGTTGTTGTTCAGCAGGAGGTGAGGTTCTGGGGGGCTGTCGTTGTGGTGGGGCCTCCTGTCCACTAGCGCCGGCGGAGGTGGTAGGCTGTTCCTGTTCCTGGGTAGTGACAGGGGCCCTGTGTGATGCCACATGGTCCCGAAACGTGTCCTCTATGCGGTTCAGGGCCTGGACTATGCTCCCCATAGCGGTTGAGATGTTGGTTAGTTGGTCGCTGAACCCCATGTAGCATTGCTCCTGCTGTGCCTGGATCTCCTGGAACCTGGCCAGTACCGTCGCCATCGTCTCTTGTGAGTGGTGATAGGCAGCCATGATGGTGGTGAGGGCCTCTTGGAGAGTGGGTTCCCTGGGCCTCTCCTCCCCCCCCTGTCGCACAGCAGCCCTCCGAGTTGCCCTGTTTCCCTGTGCCTCTGTCCCCTGGACGGTGTGCCCACTCCCACTGCCCCCAGGTCCCTGTTGTTGTTGGGTTGGTGGGTTACCCTGGGGGCCCTGTAGTGGTAGACACACCGCTGCTTGACCTGTCCTAGAGACAGAGGCATGGGCCCGCTGGGTGGGAGCTGTGCGGTTGTTCCCAGAGGGGGTTGGGTCTGCAGTGGCCTGTGTCTGGGTGAGGGGAACCGACTGCCCAGAGGTCCCCGATGGTCTGGGCTGGTCGTCAGGTTCCAGGTCGACAGAGCTGCTGTCATCACTAGTGGCCTGTTCTGGGGGTGGGATGGACATTTCTGGTCCCTCCTGACCGGTGTGTTGTCGTTCGGGTCCTGAATGGGGTAAGAGGGTATGGTTATTGTTTCTGTGTGTGCATTAGCTTGCACTTTATAGGTGCCCTTGTCCCCCAGTGCTGGCATTCCCTTGGGGGAGGTGTTGTGAGGGTGTTTTGTGGGGGGGGGGTGATGGGTATGTGCAGTGGTCATGCTTAGGTGATGGGTGTCCATAGTTTGGGGGTGGCATGCAGGGGTTGGTGTTGGGTGGGTTGTGCTGGGGAGACATTCTCAGGGAGGATGTGTGCTGGGGGGTTGGGGGTGAGGGTGGGGGTTAGCATGCTGGGGGTGGGGTGAAGTGGTTGGCCTTGTACTTACCAGAGTCCATTCCTCCGTGTACTCCAGCGAGGCCATCAGGATGCAGGATGTTGAGTACCTCCTGCTCCCATGTTGTGAATTCGGGTGGAGTGGGTGGGGGTCCCCCGCCAGTCTTCTGCACTGCGATGTTGTGTCGCGAGACCATCGAGCGCACCTTCCCCCGTAGGTCGTTCCATCGTTTGCGGATGTCCTCTCTATTTCTGGGATGCTGTCCCACCGCGTTGACCCTGTCCACGATCCGCTGCCAGAGCTCCACCTTCCTCGCTATGGTGGTGTGCTGGACCTGTGAGCCGAAGAGCTGGGGTTCCACTCTTATGATCTCCTCCACCATGACCCGGAGTTCTTGGTCCGAAAAGCGTGGGTGCCTTTGTGGTACCATGGGGTGGAGTGTATGAGGTGTGGGGTGGTGTATGTGATGATGTGTGTGTTGGTGTGTGGTGCTTTGTGCTTCTATGTGGTGTGTGTGATGTTGCGGTGTGCCTCTGTGTGTCTGGCTATCTATTCTCTGATGTGTGTCTCTCTCTCCTTCGTCTCTGGTTTTTGTTGGTAGGGGTTTGTGGGTGATGTGGGTGTGTGTTTTATATGGTATTGGATGTGTGGGAGTGGTGTGTGTATGGGTTTCAGGTGTGTGCCTTTCAAATTGTCCAAAGTGGTAGGGGTTTGTAAAGGTGTGTGTATTTTGACCGCGGCGGGGTCTACCGCCAATGGAATACCGCGGTTGAATGACCGCCGCGTCGATTTGCGGGTCATAATGGGATGGGCGTATTTCTGTTGGTGTGGCGGTGGAGGTTTGGTCTTCTCCAGTTTACCGCTAGCCGCTGATGTGGCGGACTGCAGTGGAGGGCGGATTTTCGGAGGTTTTGCAGTTGTGGGTCAGAATGTCCGTGGCGGCTGACCGCGGCCGCGGCGGTATTGTGGCGGCCTTCTGACCGGCGGTAAGCGGCTTTTACCGCCGAGGTCAGAATGACCCCCATAGTGTCACCATGTATCACACAACTTCAACTCCAACCATGCGGTCACTCAGTGAGGAGCCAATATTACACAGTGTGCATACAATTAGCTGAAAAGCCCTGCAGAGAGCAGGTTTCCAGCTACGTGTTTGGAGGCTCTGCACAGCTGATATCCATTAGGAGGTGTGAAACCTCCCCAGGACAGCAACAGCATCCTCAAAATAATTGTTGTTGTTGTTCGGGGGGGGCAATTATTTTAAAGTACACTAAGCCCTGTCCGCCTTCAAGGCCCTGTCCATTCCTCACATTGTGATAAATGTTCATAATTTGGCAAGTCTGGAGAAGATATCCCTAAATATCCATGCCAGATTTTCAGGATATCAATGTGAGGTCAACATAAAAGGAAATGATTTACATAGTAGTTATCCTAAAGGTATGCTCACTTCCAAACCTAAAGCCTCTGCTTTAATTGGTGGCATAGAGTCTGCTACTGCTCCTTACTAAATTAGTGGTCCTTTTGGGTGAATGTATTGTACTTCATAAGGGCCATCACTAAATTAATATACTAAATAAAAAACTGGTTGAACAAAACTAACGTTTTTGCCAAAATACCTTAGACATTAGAAACATTGTGTTCCATGTAAAGCATTGCTTTACAATGGAAACTTTGAATTGCAGTAGCTAAAATGCCTTTAACTGTACTTTGCATACAAGTGTTATTGTAAATGTGCTTAATTCTAAAAGATGGTGGTGTCGCAGTTATATTAAAAAGATAAAGACAAAAACATGTGCATACCAGGAACGAGCAACTCATTCCACGCCCAAGCATGGACAACAATTGTTGTAAATGCTTCAAATGATTAGCTGCAGATACGACACAACAGTAACTTGTTAGCCTTGTGCCCTGATTTAGAGTTTGGAGACAGGGTACTCCATTTCAAATTCACAAAAAGCCAAAAGGACCTGAAGTATTCCATTGACAGAGTCCTTGTTGGCATACTTCCTCCAATGGCCCAAAAAAGTAGGGGCCATCAAAGTAGGGACCATCAAAGGAAGGACATTACACCGTGTTTAGGGTAGAGGATGTAATACATTTTTTTCACTTTCTGTCACTGCCAGAAAAAAACAGGTGATGAAGGGCATGAAGAAAACACAATATTCATCCTCACACCTTGCATAGCACCTGTCCACCAAATGTTTTGTACATTGAAAGGAACCACTGTGACGATCACCTCTAAATTTAGCAGGTGGAGTACTGCTGAGATGATGGAGGTAATGTTCAAAGTATCTCGACAGACACTACTCCATCTACTAAACTTAAAATCAGTCCTTAGGCCTGTTTTTTGACAGACAAGTACAAAACGTGGCTAATATAAATATTTCTGGAGACTATTCTAGCATTGCCACTCTAACTAAAGTATTGAGATGATTAACACCTGCCACTTATAATTATCACTAATTTAAGGTTTTAGAAAAGCACACCATTGGCTTGTGGGTTCAGCTGACTTCTTAGTATGATCCAGAAGGGAATGCTTAAATTGTTTTTGCCAGTCATTATTCTGACAATATATAGAAGTACGAATAGGTAACAGTGAATAACAGGGATGCCTCTGAGTAACAAGAAATAGCCCACAAGAGTTATCTGTAATATCACTATGAGCACTAAGGTGGAATATATCTCCTTTAATAACAGTTACGCATCTAAAATTTATGAAAAATATGGGTTCCATCCAGTCCACTATTGGGGGCAGGCTTTTCAATCTATGGTATCTTAAGTAAATAAATAAACATAAAATGAAGGAGGAAGATTCCAAAACGAGCATTGAACACAATTACAATACTGGAATGTTGAGATCTCCATTGAAGAAAATGAAGTGGCCAGTGTCTGCCTTTGTGTCTATTCCTTTTTAATTTAGAACATTCTAGCCTCAGTGGCAGGAATGTTCTAAGAGCCTTACATCCCTTCTGCCTTTGGCTATAATGATCGTTCAAGGTCCTCTCTCTTCTGCTTGTGGCTCTGGCTTATAAATTGGGTGCAGAGCCTGTAACAATCATACAGCTCTTGGCAGTGGGCTATAGGGCTTTATTGGGACACAGCGGATGAAAATGAGCTTTGTTTCTTACTGCTATGAGATAATGGCAATGAATAACAACATTTTGGAAAGAGTGCTTAGGATGGTGAATGGGTATGGGACTCGTATATAACAAATACTGTTGTTTGCCTCCATCCTATGTTTAGTGATAGGGACCGCAAGCAAATTTTACAGACTGCACGTATAAAGCAGTTCAGAGAAGGGATGGGTGCTAATTTCCCTATTCGCGCGCATGGAAGTGGTGGTCTGTTTTCTGGATCTTTTCAGAGTGCTGGGGGAAAAAGGAGTTAGCATAAAATCCATGTTTACAATTCTGTAAAACATGCTTGGGTACACAAAGAGGACCAGGAATTGATACTTCAGGTTGAGTAGATTTATTACAAATTAGTAATCGCTCCAATATTTGAACATATCAAAATCAGATTATAAAGGTACAAAATCAAAATCAGCAAGCTGAACTGCTGAATTAAGTTCAATCTCCTCAGTATAAGGCATGTAAGGATTACAGTCACAGCAATGCAAAAACTTAGAAATAAGATAAAACAAAATTAGATTCCTTCTATTCACCAAGAATAAAACTTGCAACGTTAGCTCCTTTTTTCATCCCACTCCTGAGAACATAGTTGTCCTTGGTCCTTGAGACATAATTTGCAACATGCATTTTGCAACATGTATGAATAAGGGACAGTCTACTCACTCCTGGTCTCTTCATGTTCTTCTTTCAAGGTTCAGACTCTCTATTAGGAAAACAATATCACCTCTATTTCTAAACTAACATTTCAATAAAATGACACGTTAGCAGAAAATGAAGAACAGTTTCTCATGTTAAAAAACTTCAGCGCTAGTCACGTCAATGATAAATAATAATTACCAATACACATTTAATTTCACATTATACTTGTGCACGTATTTATTATTCAGATAGGATTTCATGTTACAGTCAAAATAAATGCCAACTTTTACTAATACATGAGCTTAGATGTGGTGGAGAAGTATGTCTCAAAATTAAACTATGAAACATTAATGCAGACATTACATAAATTGTTATTATTTCAAACACAAAGACATTCAAATAACATGAGGGTGGGTATACAATTATATTAAATGATTACATTAATTTATTAAGCCACACAGTGTACATTTTTCCTAACACTACAGTGAATGCACCTCATTATTGAAGTTGAATGTACCACTTTACATTAGTCAAAGGTTAAAACATACAATATATCGTCAGATTATGAATGCATATAAGTCAAGTTTGTGACGTCAGGAGTGGCAGCAAATCCTACTCTGCTCCAGGGTATATCATTCCCAGAATCGCTGACACGATGACAAATAGTTGCAATTTGCCTTGAGACAGCACTTTGCACAATTGAAGGGGAAAAGATCACACCAGATGGACGGGCCTATCAATACATGATTGGACTGGCGAAGTTGAGAAAGAGATGCATATATAGTGGCCAAGGTACCCAAGATATGTCCAAAAGTGTGGGCGTATCAGGGCTGGGATTAGGAGTGTTAGCCCTATTTTATCCATGAAAGGGTGAAAAAATTCAGCAACCTCAACACAACAGTCAAGGCATTGTATCAGATCAATAAATTGTGAACTTGTGATTAAATTTACATTTGAGAAATGCAGCTTTTCATGTATTCACTCTACCGTTTACGTGACAATATAGGTTTCACATACCTTGATTATAGTAAAAAGCTGATCAATTACCCCTTTCCCGAGTATAGCTATATTTCTACTAGTCTGACATTGATCCCATTGAATGCAATAGGTGATGACCAGTGGGGGAAACGTGATTCATTCTTTAAGCCCATTTTTAGAAGCCCATTGCAAGTGAGCGAGTAAAAACCTCTTATCCATCCCCCTCCGAAATTGGTGTGACCATTGGCATCAGTACAATAGGGGAACAGAATCATTATTATTCCCAAGTTAATGTGGAATGACGTGCAGGAATCGTGTTTCCACACCAATTCCCACGTTTTTCTCCATTTTCAGTCAGATTTTCACCTGAGCCCATGGTGTCCCTATGGGTCTTGTAATCGTGATAGTGCTTATAACTCTTGTTAGTGGCAATATTAGGATTAAAGGGCACTTATAAAGAGGACCTTCAGTGCACACAGGAATAATTCAGTCACTGACAATTAAATATATGAGAACTAAGTGAACAGACTTTTCTTTCATCAGCAGTACAGTAATAATGTATTAATCCCATAATGCATCTTTTTGTAGAAAGAGCTGTGCTTTAGGAGCTCACCATGACATTAAAGAGTCATCAATCACAATCCTTCGTATACCAATTTAAAAATGAGAAGTATCACTCTCAGCTTCTATTAAGATAGAAGTGACTCAATTTTTTCTGCCCTGGGTTTGGAAGGAAATGTCAGCAACATACTCAGCACCACTCACCTAAATGAGTCATGGCTCCTTTATGTAAACAATGTGCAGGTGGCTTATTGCAGTTATAGGGACCAGGAGCTGTCTGCTCTTCTAAAATAACTATATTTACCAATGTTCCTGTAATTTAGGAACTGTTTTACATTTGTTTGAACACATGCTAATAACCCCATCGTTCAGTCAGGAGAGCAATATGTAATCCTCATCAGTCCACTTATTGTGCACCGGTTTGTCCAGCTATCTAAAACAACATGAACATTAAGACCATTTGGCATGGTCTTTTCCTGAAACTAAGGGTACTTTTGCATGGGAACGGAGAGATTGTGAGGTCCCTCCATCCTCTACCCAAAGAGAGGGAAAGTAGACTGGAATTGCATTCCCTTCGAAGGTAGACATGATTCCCTCTTATCATCACACATTAGCCACACATTTGCTGGACAGCCGAGATCCAGTGAAAGAGGCATTTCAGGCACTACTCGCAATGCTGTGATGCAAATACCAATAGACACACTACGCATAAAACAGAAGAAAGCCCCTAAGAAGTCAAAATGTAATATCACTAATCAACTGGCTTGAGCACATACATGCAATTCTATTAGTAAAGTGCTCAGAGCAACTTACAACAGGAGATAATTTCTCTTTCACCTCTGAAGCCTAAGTCTGTGGCAACCGGCATACATGCACAAGGGTCAGAGTCAAAATAATCAGATCCTACAGTTTTTGTAAATGTCTCTTTCAGGAGATAACCTTCTTCAGGATATCATCAGACTGTGGGACCAGACTGGCTTTGAAAATGCATATTGTTCTCACTAGATGACATTGAAATGGAGGACTTTGTATAAAGGATTGAGGTAGCCCCGGACCTTACTGCATACATGTGCTCTGCAGGCTCAATACAAAGTAGAAGAGACAGTTGATTCAAATTGTTAATTCCCAACCAGTTTCACCACACTTTCAACAACCTGAGAAAAAAAACATGTATGCTTATGCATGACATGTTTACTCTGATTATGCATAACAAATTAAGAGCTTCTATAGTTGTGATGAAGTACTTGTCACAGGCAGAGGAACGCATTGTGATTTTTCTCACCGAGACTTCTTGGGTCTTGGAGCATCTGTGCTGACACTCTGACACTGAAGGGCTACAAAGTGCAAACTCCTGCATTCAGGGATGTCATGAGACATAATGTGATGCGTGGAACAGTAGACGGTTGTCTTTACC
This sequence comes from Pleurodeles waltl, assembly GCF_031143425.1. Lineage (NCBI taxonomy): Eukaryota > Metazoa > Chordata > Amphibia > Caudata > Salamandridae > Pleurodeles > Pleurodeles waltl. The sequence goes on along the minus strand of NC_090437.1, from coordinate 412,514,345 downwards.
CATAAAGATTCTTCTCCCACCAAATTCCCTGACCATGGACCACTGCAGAGCACATTCAACTCAAGTTCCGTCCTAAAAAATGAAATACACAGATTGATGCACAGTAACAGAGATAATATTAACCAAATCAATTTCGAGAAGATACTCTCCAACTAACATGTTTTCTACTCAACTCACTTAGGCATTGAGATATCTCTGAAAAAAACGGTGAGTGTGTATGAGCTGCACTTAAGAATAAAAAGCAATTCCAGAAAAACTAATTTTTTAATTTGCATGTAAGTACTCAGATCTAAATTTAGGGAAGGAAGATGTAGTCAGCCCTATAGTAATTCGTATTTAACATGAACCTGAGCAAGGAGAACAGCATATTTCCTAAAGAAAAACCAAGACAGCCATGCTAGTAACAAAAATATCTAGCTATTTGATCGCAGGTACATATGTGACAAAGAGAAGGGCGATTGGTGAACAGGGGAAATACCGTGCCTGGAAAAACAACAGATGATTTTTGAGCTGACATTCATACTTTTGATGAAAAACTAAGCAAATTGTTGTGTGGAATCATGAGTCTTGTTGTCAATTATACTTGTTACTCAAAGTTCATGCTATATATATTTAATTTAATTACCATATCATGACACAAATAAAATAAAATCTGCAGGATTCATTTTTCCCATTGCTCCTCTATTTGTGCAACCCATGCTGCATTTAAAATCAGCAATAATGTGACCCCAGGTCTATACAAATAGCTTCCTGAGATTATACCAAGATAGAACATAATAGAAGAGATTGTCAGAAGAGGAATTATTGAGATGCTACTCTTACCATCTGTCGTAAAAATCATGGCTCTGAGATTATTTTATTGAAATGTTTTACATAAAACCAATATAATTTATGCATTGATCAGTACACAGACAAATGTTCTACCATGTTCACAACCCTGTGTATCACATTTTATATACATTATTAAAGACGGATGTCACTGTTTTAATCGTTTGACATTATTGAGTTTTGTAACATATATATAGAAAAACATTGTTCAGCAATCAAACTAGGAATGTTTGTGATGACAGTCTGACACCTGATTCAAAATGACAATATGTTGGACATTTTACTGCACACATTTCATGTTCCTACCTCTTCTTTTTCACATAAAGGGACTCTTTTAGATAATGCAAACACTGATCTTGTACTCTTGATCTCAACTTATTCCACCACTTCCCTACTAAAGCATAAAAACATTTAAATCCAATGGATTTTCATGACTCCACTGGGAAGCTGTTGCCAGTAAAAACAGTCCTAAGAGAGGACATCAGATATATTCAAAAAGCGTTTTGTATTTTTGGTGCTACCCTGTGGAATAATTGTATTCCTAAATTGGTGTGTATAACTGCATGGTTTGCAATCATTTTATTATTCACCTTTCATAAGTGCCCACCTCCAGAATAATCAAATGTAAATGTTTTGCTCTGGAGATGCTTCACCATACTGCTTCCTCTTCTGTGTTCCACATTTGTTTTATTTATAAGTGGCCATGGCCCCAATTCGTAAATGTTCTTGTGCACCTAAAGTTCAACTTAGGTGTCCCAAAAATCATGACCCTCTGTGACCACAAAAGGGCGTCGCACCGCTGGCCCTATGTTATTTTGCTTCAGTTCTCAACCTTCACTCCACCTCCTTCGAGCAAGGCACAGATTACCGAATACTACCACAGCAAGCCAAGGAGACTAGGTTTTGTTGAATACCAAGTACCAAGTGGCCTGGTTAGTGGGGTTAACCTACACATTTCCAAGACAGAGCCTTTGAACAAACATGCAACATTGAATCCAGCAGCAGACCATAGCATTATTGACGGGCCGATTGAGAAAGGTACTTAAACTGTGGCTTAAACGCAAGATTTCTTGGCTGTGACTTGTTGCAAAGTAGGTCTGGCAGAGTTAATCAGTCAGAGCAAACAGATGTATGTGTTTGAATCCTTATTGCTATATTCAAAAATAGAAGTGAATGTATGTGCCACGTTGCAGGACAGAGCTAAAATAATTGTATTTAACAAGTAAATCAAACAAATAGCATTGGTGCAGAGGAGTAGAAGCGCTTGCTAAAGCAGACTATGCAAATTGTGGATACACACAGGAGGTAAATGGTATTTTCAATGGATTTTTGCAAAAATATTTTCAAACAGTTCTCAGTTTCACTTTTTCCAAATATTATGACGACTATGACTATTTTAGCTCTCACCTCCCTGGTAAACCCCATAAATATTTTAGCATCCACAGAATAACTTTCCTCACCTTGCACATTTTCAAATGCATCTGTTAATACATCACAAGTACACTCTTCCAATATTGTGGATACACATATCAAATTCTCAGTATTAATGGAGCTAAAATTTCCACCATTACCATTTTATTACGTGGTCTGTCAAGCCAACTCATCCAGAGACACCAGAGACACAGCAGCTTTCGTATTGGAGAGTGGGTAAACAAAAATCATTATGCCAAATAGGTCCGGACGGTTGCATGTAAACTCTAAGATTTTAATGTTGAAGAACCATTGTTGAAAGTAACCTTTCTGTCTCTAGAAGTTAATCTTTGCTTGTTTCAATAGAGAAGGAAGTAGTGTGACCACATGTGGTGGTGGTCAAGGAGAAAGGCTTTTTACTTTGAAGGTGTTTTTATGACATTATTACCCACCTGAGCAGTTATATTTGAGTCTGTGTGTAAATAGTAAAACTTAAGAAGTATGGGTACTGACATTCAAGCTGCTTGGTAGACCATTATCAAAGAGTGTTGCAATTGCAGTCTTGTATCTTATCTGATCATTCTTGAGATGGCCTGAAATAGATGGACAACATTTTGGTAACACAACCTGATTTATGCCACAATTTAGCTGTCAATACATTTTAGAAGACATGTTTAACATTGTTAGCAGAACTGCAAGAGGCGACAAACAGTGGCTGAAGATGATGGTCTTCTCTGTAATGTGAGATGGTCCATTTGGCAATTGAAGCCTAGAACACTCTGCTAAACCATTTGCACTTGGAAAGAAAATCCCAAATAATCTGTTTAACATTGAGGAATTGGATGAAAATAGTTTCAAAACACTGTATCAGCTGACACTATGTTCACTTATGTACTGTCATCTTGTTTTAAATTCTGTGTCCATGTTATTCAGTGTCACGTTACACACTGCTTTCTTGCTTCTGACATATTTCGTCTCACTCTTATGCTTGGCTCTACAAATTGAGATTTTACAAATTACTAGTTCAGCATCTGGAAGTTTACATACTTTGTATATTTTTTAAAGGTCCTTTTCATTCTTCTCATGAGAATGGGGTGCACCTGCAATAGGAGCTATAATTTCTGTCACATGTAGTCTCATGTGAAGCAAACTATGTGGACAACCTATAAAAGGACATTCAAATTGTGTATGAGGTAGAATTGGAGGCTGTGACAGGGTCGCGGTATCCCTGTCTCTGGAAAGCACGACGGGGCCGTTGTATTCGTGCCCCAGGGGTCCCATTGAGAGGATAGATGACCAGACCGGCAACCTGGATATCCGGAATGTGGCGTTTTTAACAACAGGAAGACGCAACGAGAGCGAGGGACAGAAAGAAACTCTAGCTGCAGGAGAGACGGAGCAGTACGGAACACATCAAGAAGAGCTCAAGGTCACAACGAAGAAGGACGAAGAGGGAGGAGTACTGCCAATGGCATGTCGGAACGTGGTGCAGAGCGGAGATCCGGAACCACACACCAGACAGACTGGAGGACCCAGCCACATCCCTGGAGGGACATGGCTTATGCAGGTGCATGCATACCTCCCAAATACTGGCGGACTCTTGCAGAGGTGGGGAGGTGGGAGAGGGACGAAGGACGACCAGGAGGGAGTGGAGGAGGGATAACCAGAGAATAAGGAAGGGAAAAGGGAGGCCGGGAAAGGAGTAATGAGGACCAGCACTTCTCAAAGAAATCTGTTTTCACAGAGATGATGAAAACGTATATCTACCCACTCTCTTCCCCACCATCACGGGATACATCTTTCTTCTCGGTGCTTTCCCTACTTCCCTCTGGAGCACTCCTCAAACCACCTCTCTCTTCTCCCACCACTATAATCATAGGAGATACCAAATATAAAACAAAGCCCACTTACCTTCTGTTTTTTTTTTCTTTTTCCACGGTTTATTTCGTTTTGTCCCTCGATCCTCTACATGACGACACCGTCATCATGGGACTGAGAGATGAAAGAGGAAATCCCTACAAGGAGAGACAAAGGACAATTATGAGGAAGACAATAGTGAATGACAATTGGAGTCAAAGAGAATATCAGAAAAACACAAGATAAACAAACAAAGAAGAGAAAAACACAAAACAGGACATTAATTATTATTATTTTTTTTTTTTTTGTTTCCTCATATTACTCAGAAGAATTCAAGAAAATAAAGAGGTTGGTAAAGGAGCTATTAACTCGTGTTATGTCTTCCAAGTAAACAAACAATTCCCCTCTTCCCCAAGGAACCCACCACAGTGGTGTCAGAAGTGGGATACCCTATATATAGTGGGGTGGGGAAATAAACCATAACAAAAATGGAAGACAAACCTACGTTAGAGGACATGATTCACCAATTGGCAGAGTGACAATAACATCTGCAATTGGTTTGGGAGGAGCAGCAGAAGGAGGCACATAATGACCACAAAAAGCTCCACAATGCTCTGAAAAGTCAAGCCACAATTGTAGCCAATAACCTGTTGGTTCACGAAACGGCATTACAAAAATTGACAGATACCATTGCCTCCAGCCGAGTCCATCCTAATGTTCTGAGTTCCGTTCTTCAGAAATTTCAAGAAAGGGAGGACCCAGACGTGTTCTTTACTAACTTTGAACGAGTTGCTACATCAGCCACCTGGCCGGAGGATAGATGGGGACAATATATTGCCCCACTCTTAATGAGAACATTACAAGCCGCTTATCAGGCTATAAATCCAGGTGGCAATACCCCCTATCCAGAAATAAAGAAAGGTATCTTAGAACGCGTAGGACATGACACACAATATTATTGTATCAAGTTTCAGAGAACAAAATGGGACCCTATGGAGAATCCACGAGCTCTCTATTATCAAATTCAGGACTTAAGACTCAAATGGCTAGCTCCTATAAGTGCAGATAGGGACAAAGTGATTAGAATTATACTGCTTGAACACTTTCTTGAGGCATTAACCCCACAAACCCGAAATTGGATAATGCAACATCCCAATGTAGACACCACAATGGCCATAGAATTATCCTGTGCATTTCACCGGGCTCCTGAGTTTAAGTAGGGAAAAGGGACGATAATCAGCAATCGCTTATCTAGCCCCTCCTACCGGGTTAAACCATTGAAAAGTTCAGAAGAAGCCTCCTTACAAAGAATCCCAATCAGTTACCCAATGCTTTCACTGTGCGGAATAGGGACACGTAGCCCGGAATTGTTCCCAGAAAATGGACAAAGCTGAACCCATGGAAATAGGGGTAACTAGAGGGAGAGTTCTCTAAACGGGCAAGGATTTGCCTCGGTATACCAAGGAACTATTGATAAATACACGTTTCACAAGGACCCTCATCGATTCCGGGTGTACCTAAGACTTTATATAACCCAGATGAGAATGTTTCTATCTGTTGTATTCACGGGGATCTGAAACAGTATCCATCGATAACCATAACAATTGAGTGGGGAGGGCAAATCGGGAATTTAAAAATTGAAGTTCTTCCTCATCTAGTGGAAGAAGCGATTATAGGTACAGACTATGACAATTTCTCTAAGTTATTAGAAACTCCATGATAAAAACAGACTAGAGGAATGGTGGACAGAAGCTCCTTTTTCCCAGATCTCCATTAGCCCGGACAAAGAGCGAGTCAAAAAAAGTAAGAGACAAAGAAAAGAAGGGAAGAAAGACTATCAAAAGAGAATACTATGCAATAACTCACCCGTAGATAAGAACCCAATATTGGCGACCCTACCTCCTTTTAACCCCTTCTGTGCCCAGGACGTAATGGTTACGTCCTGAGGCACAGCGCTCGTGTGCCCAGGACGTAACCATTACATCCTGGGCACAGAGCCTAGAGGGAGCGCTAGCGCTCCCTCTGTGGGGTTAAGCCAGGGATGGAAGGGGAAGCCCTCTCCCTTCCACCCCCTACCCCCCTGTAATGATGTCAGCGCATGATCGCGCGCTGAGATCATTACAGGGTGCCAGTTGCACTGGAAGCCATTTGCTTCCAGTGCGACGAGGGAGAAACAGGTGAGTTTCTCCTCTGGCGGGTGGGGGGTTTGGAACAAAGAAGCACCGGGGGAAAGGAAAGGCATGGTGATCGGGCAGCAGGAATGCCCACGAGACGCCAGGGATTTTCTTTTTTGTTGTTTTTTGTGCAGTTTGTGTGTCGGGAGCGGCCCCTTGGGCAAGGGTCGCTCCCATTTGGGGGCATGTTTCTTGTGGCCATTTCTGCCCGCCTTGGGGGCAGATTGGCCTATTATTTTTAGGCCGATCTGTCCCCAAGGGGGGCAGAATCCACTAGACGCCAGGGATTTTCTTTTTTGTTGTTTATTGTGCTGTTTGTGTGTCGGGAGAGGCCCCTTGGGCAACGGTCGCTCCCATTTAGGGGCATGTTTCTTGTGGCCATTTCTGCCCCTCTTGAGGGCAGATCAGCCTATTATTTTTAGGCTGATGGGGGCAGAAACCAGTAGAACGCCAGGGATTTTTTTGTGTATGTTAATTTATGTGGGGGGTGTCCCCTTGGGCAAGGGGCGCCCCCCCCAAGGGGGGCATTGAACTGTTGGCCATTTCTGCCCCCCTAGGTGGCAGATAGGCCTATTTTTTTTAGGCCCATCTGCCCCCAAGGGGGGGGGGCAGAAGCCACTTAGACACCAGGGATAGTGGTTGTGTGTGTGTGTGTGTTAGGAGATGGGGGGGGCAGCCCCTTAGTCAAGGATTCCCCCCTTTGGGGGCACATGTATCAAGGGCATTTCTGCCCCCCGGGGGGCAGATCGGCCTATTATTGTTAGGCTGATCTGCCCCCAAGGGGGTCAGAAACCACTAGAACTCCAGAGATTTTTTTAATGTTTATTTATGTGGTGGGGGCGTCCCCTTGGGCAAGGGATGCATTGAGCTGTTGCCCATTTTTGCCCCCCTTGGGGGCAGATGGGCCTATTTTTTTTTTAGGCCCATCTGCCCCCAAGGGGGGGGGGGGGGGGGCAGAAGCCACTTTGGCACCAGGGATAGTTTGTGTGTGTGTGTGTTTTTATTTTTTTGTTTGGAGGGCGGCTCCTCATGGGGACACACTACTAAATGTATGTTCTGCCCTCCTTGGGGCAGATAGGCCTATTTTTTAGTAGGCCCATCTGCCCTCATGGCAGAATCCACTTAGGCACCAATTTCTAAATGCTTGATGGTTGGGTGTTTGTCTATTGACAAAGAATTTGTATTTGTGATTAAAAAAAATAATCTCTTTTTTGTTCTAGTTCAAAGCTTTTGCTTTTTTTGCAGTGGCTCCTTGCAGTTTTGGCAGTGGTTGACCTGCGGTTTGCATAGTTGCATGTTTTAGGTAAGTAAAAACAATTTACTCCAAAAGAGTATTGTTGCCATGCATGAATGACATGTTTGTAGGTGGTGTACTAAATGCAGGTTTGTGCGTGAAATTGTCCTTAGATTTGTGCACAATGATATTTGTGTTATCTTATTCCTAATTTGCTTTTCTTTCTTTCTTTTTAGTGGGATATCATTGGTGATTGCTGTGTCTGTGCAGAGTAGTTGCTGGTGAGTCAAGCTTTTTCAGGCAAGTGAGCGGTATAGTTTTTGAGTTTATAACTCTTACTGATAAAGCTACACTTTATTACTTATCTTACCCAGGGCTGGTTGTTGGTGGTGCATTTATCCAGTTAATTTTCGGAGGAAAGATCATGGCTAGCCGCAGGATGACCGCTCAGCAGGTGGTTGGTATGCTTTTTGAGTCATTGTCTGATCATGATTATGAGACAGACTCTGCATCTGAAGCAGAGGAGGAAGTGAGAGATTCTGGCAGGGAAGTTTCTGTCGGAGAGGAATCTTCTGATGAGGAAGCCACACTCAGTGCAGATGAAGGGCATGTTTTAGAGGAGGACACTGATGTGCCAATAGTGCAGCAACCTGGGGCTGAAAGATTTCCCTTTAGAAGACCTGAACTCTGGGTTGCCCCAAAGATGGAGCAGTCAGAGTTGCCTGCCTTTACTGGTCTCCCGGGGTGTAGAGTCAATACAGAGAACTTTTTGTCTGTCAATTTCTTTGAGTTATTTGTGGATGATGTGTTTTTGGAAGAGATTGCTGAGAAGACTAATTTGTATGTGGAGAAGTATTTGAGGGACAACGCTGCTAGACTTAGGCCACACTCTAGAGCTGTCCAGTGGATTCCCACAAATTTGGAGGAGATTAAAAGGTTTTGGGGCTTGTCTGTTTTGGTGGGGTTGATAAGGAAGCCGTCACTGGCTTCTTATCGGTCTACTAGTCCCTTGATGGCAACAGCTTTATTTCCTGCAACCATGAGTCGTAATCAGTATTTGCTGCTTCTTAGGATGCTGCATTTTGTTGACAATGCATTAGCCTTGCCACAAGATCACCCTGATTCTGACCTTCTTTTTAAGATTAGGCCTGTCCTTGATCATTTTGTAGATCAGTTTTCAGAGATCTATGTTCCAGGCAAAGAAATAGCTGTGGACGAGTCTTTGGTCCTCTTGAAGGGTCGTTTGGTTTTTAGGCAGTACATTCCTAGCAAGAGGGCACGATATGAAATTAATGTGTATATGCTGTTTGAAAGTAGTACAGGATGTGTGTATAGTTTTCATGTCTACACTAGTAGGGATTCCAGTATTGACCCCCCTGGTTGTCCTCCCACTTTTGGAGTTACTGAGAAAATTGTGTGGGAACTTGGTAGACGACTGTTCAACAAAGGTCACCATTTGTATGTAGATAACTTCTACACTGGAGTGCAGTTGTTCAACTAATTGTTTAGAGTGGACACTGTTGCTTGTGGCACAATTCGTTGTAACCGGAAAGGCTATGCAAGGGAGCTTGTCTGTAAAAAACTTGAGAGGGGACAATGCAGTGCCTTGAGGAATGATGAGATGCTAGCTTTGAAATTTTCAGACAGGAGGGATGTCTACATGCTAAGTACCATCCATGATGAGAGTACTTCCCCGTGACTATTTGGGGCCAGGTTGCTGAAGTGCGCAAACCTGTGTGCATTTTAGATTATAATCAGCACATCAGAGGTGTAGATAGGGTTAATCAGAGGTTAGAAACTTATACTGCTATTCGTAAGTCTTACGTTTGGTATAAGAAGTTAGCAATTCATCTCTTCCACTTAGCAACTTTTAATGCTTTTATTGTGTTTAAGGATAGGTCTCCAGAGTCAAAGATGACATTTGTGAAATTTCAGGAGTCAGTGATAGAGAGCCTTATTGTTGTGGAACAGGCCAGAGTTCCTAGAGAAGCAGTGGTGGAGGATGTGGCTAGATTGAAAGATCGCCACTTTGCTGAGTACATTCCTCCCACACCCAAAAAAGACTTTCCAGCTAAGAAATGTAGAGTGTGTTTTCAAAGAGGTATCCGGAGGGAGACTTGAATGTACTGCCCAGATTGTCCTTCAAAGCCTGGGCTGTGTGTGGGTGGTTGTTTCAAGAATTGCCACACCCAGAAGAATTACTTGGAACAACCATGAGTGTATAATGCCTGTTTTGTGTTTTCATGTGTTCAGTTTCATGGTTGGCATTTCTGTCATGTACTTAGTTAGAGCTTTTGTGTTTGTGGTTTTGTAATTATTTCTAATTAGTAAGTGGTTTCTTTGTTTAAACAAAAAAAAAGGGATGCCATTGTATGTTGAGTGGCGCTTGGCTGACGGTGTACATATTGACTTGCTGTTGGCTACTGCAACACACTGCCAGCCAAACACCAGTCCACACACTCCCATCAGCTGGTGTGATTGCTGTATCAGGCATGTGGGCGTATGTAAGTGATGGGCCATTGAGTGGCGCAGTCTGTCGATGCGAGTGTTGTAATGTGCTGGGCCCGTGGCTGATGGTGTGAATGGCCTTGTACATGTCATATATGAAAGGTGTGTGAATGGACTGTAAGGCGGTTGGTGCCTTGCCGTGGCTTTAGAGCTCACGAGCTGTGAGTCATTGGTTCAGTTTTTTGGCCTTTCAGTTATTAACAGTGCATTTCATTTTTGTGAAATCTCTTGTTAATAAAATTTGATCCACTGAACCATCACTCACCCTCGTGCCAAATCCAACCAGTATGTGTGGTAAAAATGACAAAACCTGCTCCACTGTAATCAGGCGTCACAGCCCACCTGTGACACGCTAGGTGCCTCGGATGGGACCCAATGATGAAGCATGCCACCAACTTAGTTAGTGGGTGAGGGGTCTTTTTAACATAACCTAAGTGCGTTTCTTTTCACAATTTTAGTGTTTGGAACATCACATAAGTATGTGGATACACCAAAATTATCTATTGCAAAACTACCTGTGTTGGGGGGGCACCTGTGATTTTGGTCCTGGATGCGGCCTTCATCTAAGGAAACCTACCAAACCCAGACATGTTTTAAAAATAGACACCCCAAGGAGTCCAAGGAGGTGTGCCTTGCCTGGATCCCCCATCATTTTCTTACTCAGACTCCTCGGCAAACCTCAAAATATGCATTAAAAATCATATTTTCCTCACTTTTCTTTGTAGGCTCACCACTGCGGGCACAAATTTCCTACCACTGAGCGTTCCCCTCAGCCCCCCAAGTAAAATGACACCTCACTTGCATGGGACCCCAAAGCAGAGTCAGCCTAAAAGATGTATAAAAGAAAAATATGTGCTTATCAACTTGCTGTGCTATCCCCTCAATCTCAACTAGTTTTTGGCCTTTTTCTGTTGCAGGCACCTGGCCCACCCCCACAAGTGAGGTACAATTTTCATCGGGAGACTTGGGGGAACGCTGGGTGGAAGGAAATTTGTGGCGCCTCTCAGATTCCAGAACTTTCTGTCACCGAAATGAGAGGAAAAATTTTTTTTTTGGCACATTTTGAGGTTTGCAAAGGATTCTGTGTAACAGCACCTGGTCAGAGCCCCACAAGTCACCCCATCTTGGATTCCCCTAGGTGTCTAGTTTTCAAAAATGCACTGGTTTGCTAGGTTTCCTGAGGTTCCGGCTGAGTTAGAGGCCAAAATCCACAGGTAGGCACTTTGTAAAAAAACACCTCTGTTTTCTGTGAAAAAATTTGATGTGTCCACGTTGTGTTATGGGCCATTTCCTTTTGTGGGCGCTAGGCCTACCCCCACAAGGGAGGTACCATTTTTATCGGGAGACTTGGGGGAACGCTGGGTGGAAGGAAATTTGTGGCTCCTCTCAGATTCCAGAAGTTTCTGTTCTCGAAATGAGAGGAAAAATTGTTTTTTGGGCAAATTTTGAGGTTTGCAAAGGATTCCGCGTAACAGCATCTGGTCAGAGCCCCACAAGTCACCCCATCTTGGATTCCTCTAGGTGTCTAGTTTGAAAAGATGCTCTGGTTTGTTAGGTTTCCCCAGGTGCCGGCTGAGCTAGAGGCCAAAATCCACAGATTGGCACTTTGTAAAAAAACACCTCTGTTTTCTGTGAAATAATTTGATGTGTCCACGTTGTGTTTTGGGCCATTTCCTTTCGTGGGCGCTAGGCCTACCCACACAAGTGAGGAAACATTGTTATTGGGAGACTTGGGGGAATGCTGGGTAGAAGGAAACTTGTGGCTCCTCTCAGATTCCAGAACTTTCTGTCACCGAAACGTGAGTAAAAAGTGTTTTTTTTTGCCAAATTTTGAGGTTTGCAAAGGATTCTGGGAAACAGAACCTCGTCAGAGCCCCACAAGTCACCCCATTTTGTATTCTCCTAGGTGTCTAGTTTTAAAAAATGCACTGGTTTGCTACGTTTCCCCAGGCGCCGGCTGAGCTAGAAGCCCAAATCCACAGGTAGGCACTTTGTAAAAAACACCTCTGTTTTCTGTGAAAAAATGTGATGTGTCCACATTGTGTTTTGGGCCATTTCCTTTTGTGGGCGCTAGGCCTAACCACACAAGTGAGGTGCCATTTTTATCGGGAGACTTGGAGGAACGCTGGGTGGAAGGAAATTTGTGGCTCCTCTCAGATTCCAGAACTTTCTGTCACCGAAATGTGGGGAAAAAGTTTTTGTTTCGCCAAATTTTGAGGTTTGCAAAGAATTCTGGGTAACAGAACCTGGTCAGAGCCCCACAAGTCACCCCATCTTGGATTCCCCTAGGTGTCTAGTGTTCAAAAATGCGCTGGTTTGCTAGGTTTCCCCAGGTGCCGGCTGAGCTGGAGGCCAAAATCCACAGGTAGGCACTTTGTAAAAAACACCTCTGTTTTCTGTGAAAAAATGTGATGTGTCCACGTTGTGTTTTGGGCCATTTCCTTTCGTGGTGCTAGGCCTACCCACACAAGTGAGGTACCATTTTTATTGGGAGACTTGGGGGAATGCTGGGTAGAAGGACACTTGTGGCTCCTCTCAGATTCCAGAACTTTCTGTCACCGAAACGTGAGGAAAAAGTGTTTTGTTTTCGCCAAATTTTGAGGTTTGCAAAGGATTCTGGGAAACAGAACCTCGTCAGAGCCCCACAAGTCACCCCATCTTGTATTCCCTTAGGTGTCTAGTTTTAAAAAATCCACAGGTTTGCTAGGTTTCCCCAGGTGCCGGCTGAGCAAGAGGCCAAAATCCACAGGTAGGCACTTTGTAAAAAACACCTCTGTTTTCTGTGAAAAAATGTGATGTGTCCACGTTGTGTTTTGGGCCATTTCCTTTTGTGGGCGCTAGGCCTACCCACACAAGTGAGGTGCCATTTTTATCGGGAGACTCTGACGAAAGCTGCGTGGAAGGAAATTTGTGGCTCCTCTCAGATTCCAGAACTTTCTGTCACCGAAATGTGGGGAAAAAGTTTTTGTTTCGCCAAATTTTGAGGTTTGCAAAGGATTCTGGGTAACAGAACATGGTCAGAGCCCCACAAGTCACCCCATCTTGGATTCCCCTAGTTGTCTAGTTTTCACAAATGCGCTGGTTTGCTAGGTTTCCCCAGGTGCCGGCTGAGCTAGAGGCCAAAACCCACAGGTAGGCACTTTGTAAAAAACACCTCTGTTTTCTGTGAAAAAATGTGATGTGTTCACGTTGTGCTTTGGGCCATTTCCTTTTGCGGGAGCTAGGCCTACCCACACAAGTGAGGTACCATTTTTATCAGGAGACTTGGGGGAACGCTGGGTGGAAGGAAACTTGTGGCTCCTCTCAGATTCCAGAACTATCTGTCACCGAAACGTGAGGAAAAAGTGTTTTTTTTGCCAAATTTTGAGGTTTGCAAAGGATTCTGGGAAACAGAACCTGGTCAGAGCCCCTCAAGTCACCCCATTTTGTATTCTCCTAGGTGTCTAGTTTTAAAAAATGCACTGGTTTGCTAGGTTTCCCCAGGTGCCGGCTGTGCTAGAGGCCAAAATCCACAGGTAGGCACTTTGTAAAAAACACCTCTATTTTCTGTGAAAAAATGTGATGTGTCCATGTTGTGTTTTAGGCCATTTCCTTTCGTGGGCGATAGGCCTACCCACACAAGTGAGGTACCATTTTTATCGGGAGACTTGGGGGAACGCTGGGTGGAATGAAATTTGTGGCTCCTCTCAGATTCCAGAACTTTCTGTCACCGAAATGTGAGGAAAACGTTTTATTTTTGCCAAATTTTGAGGTTTGCAAAGGATTCTGGGTAACAGAACCTGATCAGAGCCCCACAAGTCACCCCATCTTGTATTCCCCTAGGTGACTAGTTTTCAAAAATGCACTGGTTTGCTAGGTTTCCCCAGGTACCGGCTGAGCTAGAGGCCAAAATCCACAGGTAGGCACTTTGTAAAAAACACCTCTGTTTTCTGTGAAAAAATGTGATGTTTCCACGTTGTGTTTTGGGTCATTTCCTTTTGTGAGCGCTAGGCCTACCCACACAAGTGAGTTACCATTTTTATCGGGAGACGTGGGGGAACACAGAATAGCAAAACAAGTGTTTTGCCCCTTGTCTTTCTCTACATTTTTTCCTTCCAAATGTAAGGCAGTGTGTAAAAGAGACATCTATTTGTGAAATGCCCTGTAATTCACATGCTAGTATGGGCACCCCGGAATTCAGAGATGTGCAAATCACCACTGCTTCTCAACACCTTATCTTGTGGCCATTTTGGAAATACAAAGGTTTTCTTGATACCTATTTTTCACTTTTTATATTTCAGCAAATAAATTGCTGTATACCCGGTATAGAATAAAAACCCATTGCAAGGTGCAGCTCATTTATTGGCTCTGGGTACCTCGGGTTCTTGATGAACCTACAAGCCCTATATATCCCTACAACCAGAGGAGTCCAGCTGACGTAATGGTATATTGCTTTCAGAAATCTGACATCGCAGGAAAACGTTACAGAGTAAAACGTGGAGAAAAATGGCTATTTTATTCACCTCAATTTCAATATTGTTTTACTTCAGCTGTTATTTTCTGTAGGAAACACTTGTAGGATCTACACAAATGACCCCTTGCTGAATTCAGCATTTTCGTCTACTTTCAGAAATGTTTAGCTTTCTGGGATCCAGCATTGGTTTCTCATCCATTTTGGTCACTAACTGGAAGGAGGCTGAAAGCACAAAAAATAGTAAACATGGGGTATGTCCCAGTAAAATATCAAAATTGTATTGAAAAATTGGGTTTTCCACTTCAAGTCTGCCTGTTCCTGAAAGCTGGGAAGATGGTGATCCTGCCACCACAAACCCTTTGTTGATGCAATTTTCAGGGAAAAACCCACGAGCCGCCTTCTGCAGCACTTTTTTTTAAAAAAAACAACATTTTCACTGTATTTTGGCTAATTTATTGGTCTCCTTCAGGGTAACCCACAAAGTCTGGGTACCTCTAGAATCCCTAGGATGTTGGAAAAAAAGGACACAAATTTGGCATGGGTAACTTATGTAAACAAAAAGTTATGAGGGCCTAAGCGCGAACTGCCCCAAATAGCCAAAAAAAGGCTCAGCACAGGAGGGGAAAAGGTCTGGCAGCGAAGGGGTTAAGAACAGCCAAAGAGAGGACCCTACCTTACGACATGCGTGGGAAGCAGCCGTAATGGAAAAACCGGACAGGTGGGTCCTTACTTCCTCGTTCAAAATGGACTGTTGTATAGGGTTATACAACAGAAAGAGCAAGAAAAATGACAGCTAGTAGCACTTCAAGCATATCGTACCCGGGCTTTACATTTGGCCCAGAGCCTTGTAGGGGGTGGACATTTCGGTAGAGAAAAGACAGAAGAGTACGTGTTACGTCAGTTTTATTGGGCAGGTGTCTTTTTCCACATTGATCATGCCCAAAATGTCAGCTCATTAACCCAGGGGCAAACAGAAGAGCACCTATTTTTCCTCTGCCTATCATAGATGTTCCCTTCTCACGGGTAGGCATGGATTTGGTGGGACCCCTGACTCCATCCTGGAGAGGCAACATGTGTATCCTTGTTCTAGTAGACTATGCTACAAGATATCCTGAAGCCATCCCCTTAAGTAGTATGACCACCAAAAATATAGCACAAGCCATGATTGGGTTTTTCTCTAGGATTGGATTTCCCTGTGAATTACTCACGGATCAAGGGACACCATTCATGTCCTGATTAATGTCAGAAATCTGCCAAATGCTTGGAGTAACCCACATCCGTACCTCTGTCTATCATCCCCAGACAGTCAGAAAGCCTCGTAGAGAGATACAACCACACCCTGAAAACTCTCTTAAAGAAAATTGTAGCTGATTTAGGGAAAGACTGGGTTAAAAAACTACCCCTGGTACTTTATGCCATTAGAACACATGTCCAATCATCCACAGGCCACAGTCCTTTCGAGTTAGTTTTTGGACGACAACCCTGGACTTTATTAGATACAGCTGCAGAGAAATGGGAGGAAACTGAAAGTGAAGAGAAATATAGTCTAGACTATACCCAATGTTTGAAAGAACAGATTCACAGTGTATGGGAAGATGTTAGAACACACCTCGAAGAGGCCCAAACGAGACAAAAAAGATATTACGATGGAAACACATCCCTTTGAACATTCCAACCCGGGGATAGAGTATTAATATTGCTTCCCAGCTCAGAGAATAAGTTATTAGCAAAATGGCAGGGTCCATAGAAAGTAACAAAAATGGTGAGTCCCATCACATATGAGGTAGAACTATCTAACAGCACACAACAAACCCAAATCTATCTAATTAACCTCCTAAAGAAGTGGGAGGACACAGACGACCTATCTGGAACTATACAGACAGGTTTCTTTATAAACAGTGTGAAACCTCTCGAAATTAATCTATGCCCACAGGCAGAGAAAAACACTGAGGTTCTTCCTCCAGTACACTCCACTCTCTCACAGGAAAAACAGGAACAATTAAGGTCTGTCCTTCTTAGTTATCAGAGTCTATTTTCCCTAACACCAGCAAAAACGTCCCTAATTCATCATACCATCAAAACCCAAGAAGGTAAAATTATACGACTCCGACCATATTGAATACCAGAAGCACGGAGACACGTACTAGAACAGGCAGTCCGAAGTATGTTACAATCAGGCATTATCGAGCCATCGATAAGTCCTTGGTGCTCACCGGTAGTACTAGTTCCAAAAAACAATGGTTCTATCCGTTTTTGTATCGACTTTAGACAATTGAACAGAATTTCACTGTGTGATACATATCCTATACCCCGAGTTGATGAACTATTAGAACAATTGGGAAAAGCACAGTACATGTCAATGTTAGATTTAACCAAGGGTTACTGGCAGATTCCCTTACACCCCCGACAAGAGAAGACAGCTTTTTCTACTCCCTTGGGCTTATATCAATTTACAGTCCTTCCGTTCGGACTGTATGGAGCCCCAGCCACCTTTCAGAGGTTAACGGACAGACTCTTAAGAGAACACACAGGATGTCAGCAGCCTATCTTGATGATATAGTAATGTATAGAAATACTTGGAAGGATCATTTACACCATCTAAGCAAGATCTTCCAAACGTGACTCGAGGCAGGGCTAACTGCTAATCCGGAAAAATGTAACCTTGCGCGAGATATTATTGCTTATTTAGGGTATCACAAAGGAAAGGGACAAATACGACCCCAACTAGATAAAGTAAAAGCAATCCTGAAAATATCACAACCCACCTCCAAACGAGAAGTACGTTCCTTCTTAGGAATGGTGGGATACTACCGTCGGTTCATACCCAGATACTCTACCCTCGCTGCCCCATTGACTGATCTCCTGAAAAAGGGCAATCCCACCAAGATCAAAGAGTTAGCTCCCCACCAGCTTCAGAGTTCTGAGACATTAAAAAGAGTTTTGACAATAGAACCAGTTTTGCAATGCCCTGATTTTTAACAACCATTTTATTTGCAAACCAATGCCTCTGACATCGGCATTGGAGAGGTTCTATCCCAGAAAAAACCTGAACAAGATGCCCTTTTTCCCATCGTGTATATAAGCAGAAAATTGTTACCCAGAGAACAGAATTACCCAATAATAGAACGAAAATGGCTGGCAATTAAGTGGGCAATTTGAAGCCTTCAATATTATTTGTTGGGGCATTCATTTATCCTCTATACCAATCATGCCCCTCTGACTTGGTTGGCCAGACATAAAAATACCGATCCGATGATATTGCAATGGTTTATGGAGCTCTAACCATTTGTATTCTAGGTTCAACACCTTCCAGGTTGCCAGCTGTCAACCGCAGGCTATCTCTTCAGACACCCCGTGGACCAAGGTCTCAATCAGCACTTCTCATAGGGGAGGGTGTGTGACAGGGTCACGGAATCCTGTCTCCAGAAAGCACGAAGGGCCGTTGTATTCGTGCCCCGGGGGTCCCATAGAGAGAATAGATGACCAGACCGGCATCCCGGATATCCAGAATGTGGCATTTTTAACAACAAGAAGATGCGACAAGAGCAAGGTACAGAAAGAAACGCTCGCGGCAGGAGAGACAGAGCAGTACGGAACACATCAAGAAGAGCTCAAGGTCACAACGAAGAAGGACGTAGAGGGAGGCGTGCTGCCAACGGCGTGTCGGAACGCGGAGACCCGGAACCACGCACCAAACAGACCGGAGGACCCAGCCATGTCCCCGGAGGGACATGGCTTATGCAGGTACGTGCATACCTTCCAAACACCAGCGGGCTCTTGCAGAGGTGGGGAGGCAGGAGAGGAACGAGGGACAACCAGGAGGGAGTGGAGGAGGGATAACCAGAGAATAAGGAAGGGAAAAGGGAAGTCGGGAAAAGAGGAATGAGGACGGGCACTTCTCAAAGAAATCTGTTTTCACTGAGGTGATAAAAACTTATATATCTACTCTCTCTCTTCCCCACCATCATGGGATATACCTTTCTTCTCGGTGCTTTCCCTACTTCCCTCTGGAGCACTCTCTCTTTTCCCACCATTATAATCATAGGAGATACCGAGTATAAAACAAAGCCCACTTACCTTATGTTTTTTTTTTCCACGGTTTGTTTCATTTTGCCCCTCGATCCTCTACATGATGACACCATTATCATGGAACTGAGAGATGAAAGAGGAAATCCCTAAAAGGAGAGACAAAGGACAATTAAGAGGAAGACAATAGCGAATGACAATCAGAGTCAAAGAGAATATCAGAAAAACACAAGATAAACGAAAAAAGAAGAGAAAACACCAAAACAGGACATTAACTAATATTTTTTTTTTTTTTGTTTCCTCATATTACTCGGAAGAATTCAAGAAAATAAAGAGGTCTGTAAAGGAGCTATTAACTCATGTTATGTCTTCCAAGTAAACAAACAATCCCCTCTTCCCCAAGGAACCCACCACAGAGGCTCATTAGTAGTGGCGGGGAAATGCTTTCACTTTGCATAGCAGTTTTGCACTTTGCTTATTTTGCTGACTATACCTGTGCAATATTCTTGTAGGCACATCTCTGTTCCATCTAATCTCTGAGAGCATGAAAATATTAAAAGCCACATGGAAGGGCCTGGCTGTGCCTTTTATGTCTTTACCCTGATTTTATTTACCAAGCTTGTGGTGATGCAATTTTCTAATTACTAAGCTTGTGGCACAGGTGCCCTACAGCACTGCAAGCTTGGGTCCAGCCACGGGTTATTTTGGTAAAGAAAATGTGCCAGGCCCAAGGTTTTGTTCAGAAGAACGTGTCCAGCGCTATTAAAAGTGGCAGTGCTGAATACCAAAGCTGCATAGGCTTGATTCCACCTCATGACTCTTTAATCCACTGTCAGACACCATCCTACTTCTTTATCTCACTCTTGCTGGTTGTTTTTCAACCCGCTTTCTCCTTATGTCACGGTTTTCCATCTGTGGCTTCATTCTTCTTTTTCCCGTTTGCTTTTTTCTCTCCCTTGCTCTTGAGACAAGTCTATTGCAAAGAAAATAAGGCGCATATTTATACTTGTTTTGCGCCAAATTTCCATCATTTTTTTTACACAATTTCGGTGCAAAACTAAGTACATATTTATACTTTGACGTTAGACCTGTCTAGCGTCAAAGTTATGGAGTTAAAGTCATTTTTTGGACGTGGAAACCTACCTGTGCGTCAATGAGATGCAAGGTAGGCGTTCCCGTGCAAAAAATGACTCTATGGCCTTGGTGTCATAATTATCCCCGTGCTAAAATCACGCACAGGGGGAGGAGGGGTCAAATAATGGTGCAAAGCTTTCTTTGCACCATCATTTAAGACCTGGGACAGGGCAGGCTTTAGGGGACTCCTGGGCCTATTTCCATGAAGGAACAATATGGAATAACTACACAGGTGCCCTCCCCAGACCTCAGGGACACCCCCACCCACACCAGAGGTACAGCAGAGAATGGGGGACACTGTCCCAGGTAATTATAGATAAGTACAGGTAAGTTTTTTTTTTTAAGTGCCATGAAATGGGCCCCCCTACATGGCACTGGGTGCAGTGGCCATGCCCAGGGGACCCTGGTCCTCTGTGCTGGCCGTTGGGCTAGTGGGTATGGCTCCTGTCTTTTCTAAGACAGGAGTCATGAGATATAGATGGTATTGCATCAGAAAATGATGCTAGGCTGGTTAGAGTCATTTTTCTTTACTCTAATCTGCCTAACGTCATTTTTTGGTGCAAAACCCCCTTCTCCCATACCGTCACCCCCACCCAGCTAACGTCATTTTTTTTACGCTAGCCTACCCTTTGCTACGGCTTGCACCATTCCTTAAATATGGTGCCTGGCTGCGGCTACAAGAATGATGCAAGCCGGTGCAAATCTTTTTGATGCAAAAACTGTGTTAGTGTAGTTTGAACCAAAAAGTATAAATATGCTAGTACCCAAAAATGAGTACTGGTAGGCCACACCTGCAATCACCAGCTCAAAATAAGCACTGGGGCAGCACTGCAGGCATAGGAGTCACTGAAAAGAGCTGGTGCACACTGACACAGCAGAAAAAGTCTGTGCGCATGCATGCATGTCTGTTTCCTTGCATTAGCTCATTAAAGCAAGAACTGTTGGTTTTGCCAGAACTAGGGCACATATTTATACTTTTTTCGCACCGCATTTGTGTCATTTTTTTACGCGAAAGCGGCGCAAACTTACAAAATATAATTGTATTTTTTTGAGTTTGACCGCTTTTGTGTCAAAAAATAATGCAAATGCAGCGCAAAAAAAGTATAAATATGGAGCTAGGTTTTTTAGATGCATACACCATGCTGAAAGTGGGCTATGGCTCAGTCGCCCTCCAGTCATGTGCAGTGTGCACGTCAGTGGCAGGCATTAGCTAAGCTGCTATCTGGTATTTAGACCCCACCTCAGCTGTCTGAATGTCGAAGGAAAGTGGCGAAGCCCCATCAGCCATGCCCTAAAATATGCACCATTGATCTGTAGATGGCATACCACCGAGACGTCTAAAAATCAAAAGGCAAAAATGCAGTCATAAACATTAACTGTGGAAGAGAGCGCCAACTTCAGGTTTCAGTTGTGTCTGAAAAATGTTTTTATTAAAAGATGGTCTGTGGGTCACCGAGTAAAGGAGACAGGGGTTCCCCATTTACGGTGCAGTCATTTTCCTACAATGAATCAGATCACACACTAATATACTAATTCAGAGGCTTCTAGACACAATGAGATGAGGGGGTAAACTTACTGTAGCGGGTTAAGATAACTTTTAGAAGGTGTCAACATTAGTGCTCAATTTCTATCGAACAAGCAAAATACAAACTCCTCACCTTGGGTGCCATGTGTACTTCACTTCTCAGCTTGGAGATGTGCCCCTCTGGGCAACATTGTTGCTACGGGCAGGAAACTAGGTAGTTATCGGTTGCAATAGCCAAGCAATTATGTAGTTCAATTTGTTCAATTTGCCAACTCTTTTCTAACCTAACCGACAGAATGATATTTCTTTATCTTGTATCTTTACATCCAGGGAGGCCAATAGCCAAAACGTACAGTGGTACAGTTGTAGCACATGAAGTAAGAGCTAAGGATGACATCAACATGCCCCTTTTGCTGATCAAGAAGACAAGAATGTGTATTCTGTAGTTTGAAGGAATAGAATTTAACTGTACTTTTTTGGGTGGTGAAATGATGGTTGCTATTTCACTCAAGATTTACCATGGTTAATGGCTATGGGGACTGGCCGTTTCTGGTGCATCAATGACACAGTGCCCATGTGCATTGACAGCATAATACAGTAGACTAGTAAAAATGTTATCACTGTTTACTTCTCTCTCCTTGTTCCAGCACAGGGACTCTTTTACGGTGCCACATCCATAACAGAATTTATTGGGAGGCGTTTTCTTCATTAGAAGTCTGGAATGCGGGGATGCTTCTGCCTGTTTGCTGTGGTTCCAACAGGGTACCATACATCAAGTGCCACGCCTTATGCAACATCAAGCACAATCTTAGCAATGATGGTAGAAAAGCTGATATCTGGGAATATTTGTTATTTTCACGAGGGCCTATTATAAGTATTATGCTTCCCCCACCTTTGTTTGTGATAGTGGGCCATCTCTACTGGGAGTGGGCTATCATCACAACCTTGGGAGTCCCTCTGTGTTTGTGAGGGCATGGAAACACTATGGCAGGAAATCAACCACCACAGAAATAGCGGTGGGGAGGAAGGTAGTAGTGAAAATTATGTGTAAGAGGCAACAACAATTCAACCAGTTTAGATCAGTAACTACTAACATAGAGTGGGAATTAAAGTGGTTAATATTTATTTTGTTCCAAAATGTAATTCCGTATCAGTTTGAACATTTCCAGCTGACTACATAGTTTAATTGATTTTTTCTTCATTTATGTGAGTTTTGCCACATCAGTTAGCCATATATCAGTCTGCAGGAGTTTTGTGGATTTCCTAAATTTGGAGGATATTTATTTCACCACCATAAATAACCTTTTTTGCCATTCTGTGCTCAACCTTGAGAGGCTTAGGATAAAGCCTAGAGGTCTTATAGTACAAGTGAAGCCCAAACAAGAGCATCATCTATAGTCTGTGTAAAACGGAGGCTAGCCATGAATATAAGCACCTAGAACAAGGGATAGTAGCGCCCTGAACAAGTCTTTAGCCATCACTAACCCCAAGAGAGGCAAAGCTTGAGTCCATTAGCCTGGCTGAGACTCTACAAGAGGGCATTCGTTTTGCTGTGAATTCAGGTGGGCTGAACTGAAACTGTTCTTGAAGTACATTAATGGGTATCAAAATGATAGGGGTCCCGGCCACACTTTGCAGAAGAGTCATATGAACCCCCATGGCATGTTACAGGAGTCCCCGGTTCCATTGCTCACCCTCCTATTCTTTATTCACATTCCCCAACACAAAGTCAGGCAACAATGCAAGAGACATCAGGAAGTCCTTGGTGATAGAGTAAAATTTTACTAAAATATTAGTGGCATAGAAGTTAGCATGGGGTGACTTACAAACCTTTATCTAAAGGCCTAACAGAGAAATTAACATGGAAATATAAATAGTGCAAGTTTGAATAATGTTGGATAATGTGGCCTCCATTCGTATTTGACATCACGTTTTAACATGAAAGATATAGTGCATTCATATTCAAGTGAGTTACTGACATGAGTTAATGTTAAAAGTATTTCTTATTAGATGAATATTAGAATTGAAGAATTAAGTGAACATGAATAATTCATATTTATATTCATTTAAATGAATTTATTGACACAAGTTATATCTGTGCAGAAAAATAAATGCACCTTTAAACTGTTCTAATATGCTGTAAATAATTCTTGCAGTCAAATAATTTGCTTTCCATATATGATTCCAAATGTAAGGTGCGCAATAGGTTTTATAAATGTATTCATTGTATTAATGTGCATTTAGGCTTTCTTAGCTAGACTTGGCCTGAAGATTCATTTTGAGCAGTAAAGGAAAATTACTTGCTTATTCTGTTCCCTCTGACCTGAATTATTTTCTAGGTTGCTGACGTGATGTTGAATGTCCGCCTGTATTGAAGACGAAGAACAATATTTGTTCTAGCTGTCGAACAAGACAGGAAACTTTAATAAATTTTATAAGAGCATTGTTCAGCTCATCCTGTATACCATAGGAAAGGGTCCTGAAGTTACACACTATTAGAAAATGTAATATTTTGTTGGACCTGTATGAATTCATCAAGATGATCATGTATTTTCTTTGAGAAAATCCAGAAAAGTTGCAACCTTGATGGTGTTAGCGGCCACCATTGGAAGCTGATTCAGGTGCGTAAAATGAGCCCATATGGAAGACCAATCGGAGATGCTTGAACATTTCTAGGTAGGAAGACCCTTTTGAAAAGTTTTTAGATAGTCTGCCACTGCCTGCCAGAGCTTGCTGATGTCTGGCGAAGGCTGCTGCTGTCATCTCCACCTCCTGTCCCTTCTCTAAGCCTTCTGCCATATTTGATTTCTATATTATGAGTTTTCCTAGTTCTGTATGCCCCATTTGCTTATGCTGTTCAGTACTAATATGCCCAAATCAATTCTGAACTGCTGACTTGTCCTGTGTGCAGCCCGTATTCTGCACTGTCCTGATGCTGCTGCCTTTTGATGTCACAAGAAGGTGAACTTTCTGTTCGAGTAAACATTCCTGTCTGCTGTCCCATGAGGAAAGATGTATACTAAATGTGGTTTTGTATTTCCTTTTCAACTTAGATGATTACACCAACATATTTTTATAGACAGTAACCCTAGTTAGATGATTTTTCCAAATTATTTTTGTCTCTCTGTTGTTTTTTGCCCACATGTATTATCTCAGTCCCAAACATGCAAGTCCAAATTCGGGTTGGTTATAAGGATGGCCCAGCTCTAAAATGTGAATGTTAACTGAATTTTGATGATATACTGATGTCACCATCATCTGCTCTGAAATCTTAAGTAAATGTGCATATTGTAGTTTTGTTAATTTATGTTATTCTTTTTTAGTGTTTAAGGGTATTGATGTTTAGTTGACTTAGGGGGTCAGTACCAGTTCGGTGGTTTCATGACCGCCTTGTTGGCGGTCGTACTGCCAACAGGCTGGCAGAGAAGCCCGCTAAATTATGACCATGACGATATTCACAACACAATACAGCCAAAGCACCGCCGGCACCGCCAGTGCGGTCAGGCTACCACAAACAGTGATAGGCACCTTCAGGACGGCAGAGACGATGTTCAAGCCAGACAGATTATGAGGCTGCACACCACCAAAGTTCCCGCTGAGGTCGCACCAGCAAAGAAACCCTGGCAGAAACCAACTCTATAAAAGGAGACACTCAGCTTCAGGAACACATACCCGTCTGGAGCCACTGTGGAACCTGAACTGAACGTCTTCCCGCTGCTCCTGCTCACCCAACGACTTCGGAACCAGCGATGATGACAACAGCAACTGTGAATACACACACTTACTACTTACAGACACGCACACA
This sequence comes from Pleurodeles waltl, assembly GCF_031143425.1. NCBI lineage: Eukaryota > Metazoa > Chordata > Amphibia > Caudata > Salamandridae > Pleurodeles > Pleurodeles waltl. Next base: position 412,489,391 of record NC_090437.1, on the reverse strand, counting down.
ACAGACATATCCTGAACGGGTGGTGATGGCGACACACACACATACTCTCACATTGACACGCACACTCACAGACAGCCACATACACACACACACACACACACACACACTCTCACATAGATAGTACACACACTACGGCCAACACACACACACACACACACATACACACACACTTTCTAAACACACACCAACACCCAGATACACAGCACCGGACCAGTCTAACACTACAACACACAATACAACTAAACAATACCACAACTGCTACACCTCGAAATCACCATCATACATCCACAATACACACCTCCACATGACAAATCATACACATAGCACAACCTAACAACACCAGAGAACCAACACACACTATCAAACATTCATACAACAAGCCATATGTCACATCCCGCCAATGCACATCAACATTATAACGGATCAGACATAACAATCAACACATACTCTCACACACAGTACAACCCACAAGGGCACACAAGACTCAAAATAACACATCAACCCAATCACTGCACACAATATCAACATTAATCCATATCCCTCATACATGCCCATCATACAACACACAGCCATCACAGCGGAACAAATGCAATGCACACACCCACACATGGTGGCCACACACAACTGGTAGCACTATCAACACACACACCAAAAGTACTCACACACAAACGTATGAAGGCAAGACCAAAACAGCTGGAAGGAATGAAAGGCAGGCCAAAAAAGTAATCTCTGAATAGACAACTGGTTGGCCCATATGTATGGGAATAAATAAATAATTAAAAACATAACTATGTACAAGTACATATGGCCAACAGCCAGTCTAAAATGTGCAGCATGCCTAGATGGTACATTCCTGTGTCCCTACTTGACTCCTGACTGCCGTACAACCTCCACAGGTAGGGTTATCAAGGGGGCAGGCAGGCACCTCAGGGAATGGGGGTGAGGGCGAGGGGGGTTTGGGTTTGGGAGGTGGATCCTTGGGCTTGTGCTTGGGAGAGGGAGGTTTAGGTCGAGGCATAGGGTAGGGCTGGGAACTTTTGGAAGGGGTCGACCTCTTGGCACGGGCATTGTTACCTGCAGGAGGGCCAGGGGAGGACTTGGAGGTGGAAGGGCTGGACACGGGGAGGACCACAAATCTTTGGGGAGTCACATGGGGTGGGAGAGGAGTAGGGAAAAGGTTCAACTAAGAGAGGAAAAACTTATTTGACACATGGGGATGGTCATGGCAAAAGGGTCTGGGAGTGGGGGGAGAGGGAGTGGTTGTGAGAGGTGTCTTGGGGATGTTTTGGGTGCATGTTCCTCCAACGAATGCTTGTGTGTGCTGGGTGTCTGTTGGCTGGGTGAGTGTGGGCATTTATGTGTCTTGGGAGGAGGGGGAAGGAGATGCTGTGGTGGATGGGTGACTGTCTGTTGAGGTGAGTGCAGGTATGATGGATGTACTGCATGTGGGTGTGTCTGTGGTGTCTGCAGATGTGGTGACTGGGGTGGATGTCTGTGGGTCTGCTAAAGTGTTGTCTGTGGGTAGGATTGGAGTTGTGGCTGTATCAGTGAATGTGGGTGTGGTGTCTGCAGATGTATCCGGTGTAGTGTCTGTGAAGGTAGGGGTGATGGGGGAGTCTGTTGTGGGTGTTGGTGTGTCTGCAGGTGGGTGTTGTTTGTGTGCATGCTGGTGGTGGGTCTTGTGGTGCTTGTGTTTGACAGAGGAACCCTTGGATGTTGAAGAGGGTGCATGCATGTCTGTCTGTGTGCTTTGGCTGGGATGGGGAAGAGGCGTGTGGGATTGGGAAAAGGAAGGTGGAGGTGGGACGGGAGACAAAGGGTAACTGGCTGCTGTCAGTGCGGAGGCCAGAGCCTGAGAGGATTTCTGTAGGCCAGCCAGTGCATGTGAATGCCCTCCAGGAATGCATTCCTCTGTTGGACTTGAGCTGCTAGTCCCTGGATGGCATTCACAATGGTCGACTGACCCACAGAGATTGACCGCAGGTCAATAGCCTCCTCACTGAGGGCAGCAGGGCTGACAGGGGCAGGGGCAGAGGTGCCTGCAGCGAAGGAGACGCCCACCCTCCTGGGTGAGCAAGCACGGCTAACTGGGTGGGGAGCTACAGGGAGGGTGGTGGTAGTAAGGGGGGTGGCGGACAAAGATGGTGTTGGAGTGGTCCCAAAAGGGTCTGCCACCACCAGGGAGTGTCGACTGGAGGAGGAATCTGAAGATGATGAGTCAGAAGATCCGGTCTCCCAGTGGCACTCCTCTCGCCCTCTGGGCCACTGGGTCCCTTGCTGTCAGAGGGTCTCAGCTCTCCGGGTCCTGTGGCCAGCAGCATCCACACTCACCAGTGCCCTGTCTCACTCATCTGCCGATGTTGATGTACACAAATATAGGGAGAGGGAGGGAGTGACAGAGAGAGGGGAGGGAGTGACACATACACACATGTAAACATGCACAACTGTATGTAAACATCACTTGACTAGGCCATCTCTGTTGGCAATACACATATCCTACATCATGTCACAACATGTTACTACTATCCACCCCTTTATGTCAGCCCTCACACGTACATCAAAAGCCAAGTAAGTTAGCACAACTGGAGTAATCTTAATGATCATGCTCATCATGCCCTGGCTGAAGTAGAAATATCTAGCACAATCTTGAGCCTACCTCTCCACACTCGTATCACCTATAGGAAGAGCAGGTGACTGGTCGCAACACTTCAGGCATGTCCTGAAACTACACCTGGCCAGTCCATCTCCATTAGTAATGTCCATTGATAGTGAATACTACTCTATTTAACAGACCACACAACACTTGCCAAACCCTCTGTACATATATGGCAATATGGATACATTAACAGAAGTCACCATGAGAAGTGGGACTCCCATTCAGGTGACATCTGATGTGTGGAATACATGTCTGAAGAACAGGCATGTCATTACTCATACACAATCACAGAGAAATGCTACACACAGATACATCACATCACTTCATACATGCATATGCAGCAGCAATGGCCTACATAGCAAACATGATACATCCATAGTCAATCACTGACTGCAGTGTCATGACAAATAAACTTCAGGTAGCCACAAAATACATCATATGGCACCTACATTCCACCTGACATGCAGTTACAGTGGCACGACTTGACAACATGAGTAAACCAACATCATTCACACCATTTCTGACGTGATTTCCTGTATCCAAGTCCAGAGAACACACGTCACACGGAATGGACATGTACACATGATGCACACATGGACCTACATAAATGCTATTGAACTGACAACATATCCCATTAAAACAAAAGGCTGCATTAGAAACTGTGGGACAACTAAAACATTTTCATATTGACCCCATAAGTCATTCTAAACCTATTCCTGTCCAAAGTGCACACATTAGCTAGGCCAAGGGTAGCAATGATTATCCCACTTCATAAGAAGTGCCCCCATGTCACCATTGAGCATGATATAGGCAGCAACTAAGCAGTGCTGCACTGTAATAGGTAAGGCATAGGCGCGCGTAGCATTGACATTGCATATTGTCAAAGGCAAGCCCTGCTAGGCACTTACCACCTCTAGAACAAAGCCATTGGGTTACTGGTGAAATGCCTACATGTCAACCTCATGGAAACGCATGATGAGTTCAAATATATCAATTCATACAACTAAATGAGAATATCCTTCCATTGCTACATTCACATACCCCATATAATGAAGATGAACAGACAAAGGGGATACAACTAAAATCCCATATGTACTGTCATATACAAGCCATATCTGTGGTGTAAATGAGATGGCTGCCTCACATGGAGTCTATACCTGTACCAGTACTAGATATTAGTAGCCCCTGTACCAAAAATGTGAGTCACTGTGTAGCAAATATAGGTGATCAACACAGATGGGAGTGAACAGACACCTTAAAGCCACTAACACTCATATGCTGATGGATGGACCAGGTTATGCTTAATGGGTAGGGTGACACACCAGCTCACATCTATTGAAATGGCAGGTTAGAGTCACACATGTGCCACTGTCATTTGAGCATCTCCACATGCAGTCATAGAGATGTCTGTATACAGGTGATCTAATTGAACATATAGCAAACCATGATGTCACATCTACATCTAATATTTAGGCAAAGTGGGAACTACTGATTTCCACTACTCTACATACATGTAGCACCTACTACATTGTCATAGAAGCTACAATGAGGCAGCAAACACCATACAATCAGAGCCAAGTACCAGGATTAAGTTAGTACTTACCCCCTTGTGGCTGCTGTGCTGCTCTCAAATGCCCATCCACCTCAGGGTAGGCCACTACCAAAATGGGGGCCGTTAGGGGGGTAGGGTCCTATGGGCACCCCTCCCTGCTTGGGAGGACATTCCAAGCTGGGCCACCGCAGTCTTCCGGGCCCAGCATCTCAGGTCCTGCCACAACTTGCGACAATAGGTGCTCCATCAGCTATGGACCCCCAGGGTCCGCACTTGCTTGGCAATGGCACACCCGATCCTCATCTTCTGATGGGAGTTCACCGGCATGGATAACACAGCCAAACGTAGAAAGTTATGTGCACATGCACCATACCAACAGGAGTGGTCACTACACATTTGTCACAACAAGTGTCCACCCATACCCATCCTCTCTGCTCACACTCCTTCACTATATGCCATCTGCATTCATGTACTCCCTCAATAGTAAACATGCCTGATTCAATGTCACACATGACCCCTATCATACATGGCTGGGGCATTGGACTCACCTGCTCCTCTGGTGCCCCATATAGCTGTTCATACAGTTGCAGGACCTCCTCCACCAGCTTCTCCAGCTCTTCCTGGGTGAAGGCAGGGGCTCTATCACCTGCAGGATGTGGCATGATGGCTCCCAGAGGCAGTACACAGCAGCCCACTTGTGGAGGTCTTGCTAGCAACAGTGTCAGGAGTCAAGTGAGCAAGACTGCAGAAAATGGCAGTCATGGTGGCCACGTACAGGACTGGCACCACCGGCAGTCATCGCCATTGGACCTAGTCCGCCATAGGCAGCAATGTTAACCAATGACAAGTATCACGGTGGTTGCGACCACCTACCACCATGACAACTTCCGCCAGCAGACTGAGGTCACTTCCAACTGTCCACTACAGTAGGCCAGGCACCTGTCATTTTGGGCACATGCAATCGATGGATGTGCTTTATTAAGTGCAACAGTCACTTACTCGCCCAAATATATGTGTAACCTATGTAGTGCCGTCTTGGTTGTGCAACATAATGTGACAATCTTGACTCAATGACATGTTGAGGCTGTATATATGTTGATAGCTCTGTTAAGCTACTCAGATGTACATAAGCGATGGATAAATATAGGTAGATTACACACACACATATATATCTCTCTCTCTATATATATATATATTTATATAGATATATATATATATATGTGTGTGTGTGATCAGTGCAGACTGCTCAGTCACCCCCACATGTACAATGGCATATGTCACACATGTCCTATCCGACTTACATGTTAGCCAATGTGCAGCTATGAGGGAGTAATAATTGCATATCCTTAGGCTGTATTGTATGTGTCAGCAGTGCTACACATCCCCTACAGATTTTAATTTTGAGCTGGAATACAATGTGCTGCAGATATGTGCCTACTGCATCACTCATTGTACATTCTCTCCTCTCAACATAGATATCCTGCAAGTAGGAGAGTGAGCCCACAGCATCCCTCCCACAACCCCTGACCCCAGGTGCCTGTCCCCCTGGCATGGTGTGCCCACTCCCAGTGTTAGCAGGACCATCATTGTCTGGGGTGTGAAGGTCAGACTCAGGTCCCTGTACTGTGGGGCACACAATAGTTTGATCAGTACTTGGGACATAGGTTTGGGGGTGTATGGCTGGCTGTGATGTAGATGCCACAGAGTTGGGGGGGATTGATGTGGGCAGGGTGAGCAGGAAGTTGTTCACTAACCAGGTATCCCAGATGGGCCAGGTAGGTTCTCCCTTTCCAGACATCCAGCTGTGTTGTTCTCACTGGGGCCTTCACCTGAGGAGGGCTGTCAGTGTCTGGTATCCTCTCCATGGTGGCACTGGCAGGGTTACCTGTGGATGATGTGAGATACAGAGTTGAGTTTAGAAAATGTGTGTATGGTTCACTCTTTGTCAGATGCATACGGTGGCTTTTCATGATTCCCTGCAATGACAATGACAGATGCTGCACAGCATAGCTTGTGGCATATACAAGTGTGTGACATGAGTTCAAACTCCATGTTGGGTGCTGTCATTCAGGTTTGGTACATATAGCACTGTGAATGTGTTCTGTTTCTGTCTGATACTTGACATGGCTGTTCAGCTCTGTTACCTACTGAATAGTCATGCTTGGTAGATGTCACACAATATGACTGCACATTGCACCATGGAGTCCCATTGGGAACATAGTATGTGAGTATGCAAGGATAATAGTCCTGTCTCTGGATGTAGTGCATCGAGTCTGCCATCTTACTTTCCAAACCATGGTCAGTCCATTTCTGGCTTGGGGATAGGATAGGGGGCCATTTGGATTTGTCACTAAGCTCTGGCTGTGTTTAGCCTTCCTTGCCATTGTGGCGTGCATTTGCATTGCTGTCATTGCCATGTACTGGTCCTCAGTCATACATTCTAGTTGGTGTAGCTAGTACAATAGGCATAGCTACATGAAATGTGATGTGCAGTGCACATTCCAATTTTTCACATTGATGGGTTAGTGCATTCTGAGAGTCGTAGTGATAGGTTTTGTCTATGGTATTCGTGCCTTTGCCAAGGGCTGTGTGGGCAGTAGGGCTGTGTGGGGTGGTGGCATGCAGGAGAGGGGCATTAAGTGAATGGCAGGTAGGCGTAGTGAGACATTCAGTTAATTAGAGAGTATTTGGGTGGTGAGGAAGCATGCAGGACACGACAATTGTGTGACATGGATGTTGTGGGTACTTATCAGACTCTAGTCCCCCAGGTATTCCAGTCCGGCTGACAGGATGCAGTATGTCCAAGACCTTCTCCTCCCATGATGTGAACTGTGGGGGAGTGAGTGGGGGCCTACTGCTAGTCTTGTGCACGGCGATCTGGTGGCATGATGCCATGAAACACACCTTCCCCCGTAGGTCGTTCCACCTCTTCCTGATGTCCTCCCTTGTGCGTGGATGGTTGCCTACTGAGTTGACCCTGTTGACTATTCTTTGCCACAACTCCACTATCCTGGCAATTGATGCTGTGTTTGTAAGGGTGCAGTGTTGGGTGAGTGATGGGGTGTGGGTGATGCGTTGTGTGGGATGGACGGTTGTTGTGAAATGTGTGTGCTCGTTATGTGTGTTACATGGTAGTTGTGCTGGTCTGTGGTGTGTGATGCATGTGGTGTGTGTATGCCTATAGTGTAAGGGTTCTCTATGTAATTGCCTGCTGTCGGTGTCTCAGAATGGCGTTTTAGAAGCAAAGGATTGCAAAGGATTGTGGATTGTGTGGTGGTGTGTTGTATTGTGCAGTGTGTAGGTATGTCGGGTGTAGGGTATTCAAACTATCCAATGTGGTGTGATGGTCCACCTGAAGTTGAGTTTTGACCGCAGCGGATCACACCGCCATTGGTTTATCGCCATGAAAGAACTACTGTGCTGATTTGTGACACCACTGTAGCAGCAAACTTCCCTAACTCCATTAAAAATCAACAACCCTAAGGAACGTTGGTTTAAATTTGTCATTAAAAATTGGATGATTAAAAGGAACACATATGAGCTAAACTGTTTTCTTGAATTTTGCCTTTCTTTTCTTTTCTTTTTTTTTTATAACTGAAGGAAAATTATGTTTTGTGGGAAAATTATGTTTTGTGGGAAATTAAGTTTTGTTTGGTTTAATAGGACTGGTATTATAAAATATAGTGAACAAAGAAGAGCATAATCCTCACCTTGATGTCCTTAATTGAATTGAAACTTTCCATTGTGAACCTTAGGAAAGTTTTCATCCATTAACTCAAATGAGGGTAAAATGCATTGCTGAGAGGCCTACCTCCCAGCCACCAAGACAATTTAAGGAAGTCAAAAAAGATTTCAAACTGCCAGATTGTAGGTTGGGTGACCACCTGACTCCAGGTCACTATGGACAATGCCTCCAGACTTGAACTTTTTACTTGAAAGATCATTATTTTCAGGTCTGCTGGTCATTTAGTTAATTCAAAGGAAGCAAAACAAGGCTACAAGACCTATAATGCATTAGGCTTGCACATGAAATTTTAGGACTGGAAACAGTGTTCATAATGACCTGGAGGGAGGTAGTCATCTAGTTGGAGGTGAATTAGCTGATGCGACAACCCACAATGGACTGGTTTCAACTTAGGATGACTGGTTTAAGCCCATGACTAGCTATTGTGATTGGAAATCTGGAGCCCACACAATGCTCCAAAGTGAACCAGTAATGAACCACCTGAAGAATATACAACTCTCATTTTGCAAAGACTGTTAAATATGAACAAATAATTCTGTACAGCAGAGGTATGGTCGCAGTCTCTGCAGATCTCAGACCACTTCTAAATTGTTACTAAACATTATTTCTCAATTCCAAACCATTTTACTGTTTAGTGCATAAAAGTCTGGGTTAGTCTTTAGCATGTGATGACTAAAGAGGACCTTCGTCCCAACATCTGAATGATATTATACCAGGTGTAAAATTATTACCATTCTTTCAGTATCTGTTTGTTAAGCAACTTAGTCAAGTAGAATGAAACCATCCTAAGTCCCTGAAGGAAGTCTGAGCATTAGCTGGCAAAGCATTAGCAAAGGTTCAAGGCCCTTCATTTTGGTCTTTCCAGGTTTCACCAGATCTTGATACACAGACTCAAATAGAAAAATAAAACTTCTCTAAGTTTATAGTCAGTCTTGCATCGCTTTTCTGGGCCATCAAAATTCAGATGAATTCCAAATGGGACCTAGCATGTAAGCAAGCCACTCAAATGGCTCCCACCCATCTGGCCCCTAGTTCAACAGCCTCTGCAATGTCTCCAATGTATTCTTATTGCCATATGGAAGTCAGATCTGTCTTGAGCCTTGCCAATCTCCTGTCCTACTGTCATTCGCAAGATCAATTGTAGAGATAAAGAGGAAAGTTTGCCAGGGCGTTATCAACCCGCTGTATAGGCTAGACATTATCCTCTGTGAACTGGTTCAAACATAATTAATTAATTAATTAAGTAATTAATGCCAAATCTTGTGGCACCATCAGTCTTGAGAGCCAATGCTATTAGGCATCACCAGCCACTACTTGATACGGTGTTTAAACCTGTGCTTGAATCAGGACTGCTGGACTATAGGCAAATGCGTGAACACCTCTCTTTAATAGTCAAATCTATATATTTGTCTTGCTCAGCTGTCTGAGGATCCATAATGTTGAGACACCCCACCACATTACTCAACACACTTTCACCAACACACCCCACACAACACCCATGTCCCCACAAAGGCACCCCCATTTCACTGATGAGGAGTGAAGGGTCATGGTGGAGGAAATTGCCAGGGTACAGCCACAGCTCTTTGGAGCACAGGCACAGCAGATATCCATTGCAAGGAAGATTGAGCTATAGTGGAGGATCTTGGACAGGGTGAACACCGTGGGAAAGCACCCAAGAACAAGGGACAACATCAGGAAGAGGTGGAACGACCTACGGGAGAAGGTATGTCCCATAGCAGCAAGGCACCAGCTGACCATACAAAGGTTTGACGATGGACCCCCACCTCCTCCACCACAGCTCCCAGCATGGGAGAAGCAAGTCATGGCAATACTGCATCCCGAGGGACTCGCTGGAGTAGCTGGAGGACTGGACACTCGTAAGTCTACATTTACTACTTATCACCCCCACACCTGCATGCCATCTCACACCCTCACCCTCACTCCCATCACTCCACTCCCACATACTGCACCTACACATATGACTAACCCCAATGCCAGGACCTGCATGCAATACCAATGCATGGGCAGCCCTCCCAGCCCTGCATGGACACCCATCACAAAAGCATGCATGGCATAGGGAAGCTAACAATCCCACAATACATCACCATACAAAAGCAAAAGGTGGCAGGGCAACACCAACGATAGAGGGGAAGCCAGGGATGTACAAATGTCATACACATGAAGTATAATACATCACTTACATCCTCACAGGCACCCCAGCCAATGTCAGTGGAGAGGAGGTGCCACGACTATCCAGTCCCCCAACTGAAGATGCCTCCGTTGATTACAGTAACTCTGGACTTCTGGATCTGGATGACCTACCTGGCCCATCAGAACCCACTGGACAGCTGGTCACCCAAGCCCACTCACAGACCACCACAGAGCCTCCCCCTTCAGTATCCCACACCGCAGCACCCAACCAGTGTACCCACACCTCTGTCCCCATGACACATTAAACAGCAGTGTGCCCACCTGTACAGGGACCCCAGGCCACTCCTCATACCCAAGGCAATCAGGGACCTTGGGTCAGTGGCAGTGGGCACACCATTCAGGGCCACAGGCCAATAGGGACACTGGGAGGACTGCTGTGCACCAGGGGAGGACAGGCCCAGGGAACTGACTCTCCAGGAGGCACTCTCAGAGATCCTGGGAGCCTACCAACATTCCCTGGACACGATGGGCCAGATCCTTGACAACGTGCAGAACAGGCAGCTGCAGGAGGAACAGTATCAGAGGATCAGGGAGGACTTGCAGGCCATAAACACCACCCTGATCTCTATAGCAGGTGTGCTGACAGACATGGCCAACATCATGAGGGAGGCAACAGCACACCAGCGGGCCTCTACCACTAACCAGTCCATTGACCAGCCCTCCACTTCCGCTAGTGGGCAGGAGGCCCTGCTACAGGACCCACAGGCCACCAGCATCCCTCCCCCTGCAGAAGGTGAACCACCTCGCAAATTTTCCCTGCGACCCAGACAGAAGCCAAAGACACTTGCCAAGACCACCGCCAGGAAATCAGACTCTCCTGATTCTCCCCCTTGTGTCCCACACTGTCACCCTGTTCACTTTGAACTTCCAGTGGCCCCTTGGACACTGTACCTGTGCTACAAACAGACTGGAACAATACCCTGTACTTTCCGCCACCATCACCCTATTCCATTGCACTGTTCCCTCAATTTCTTAGCACTACAATAAACACCCTTGAACACAACTCGATTACTAGTATTTAATGTGTTGAAAATGTGTATTCATGGAAAAAATCAGTCCAGTATAGCTAAGTCCTCCAGGGGTTTGTACACAGGGGTATGTCTCCACCACCAATTTATCCACAGCTGTAGGAATCTAAGGGACACAAGAGTGAGTAGGCAGTCACAATTGGGAACAATGAAACCACAACTGCAGTCCACATGGTGCACTTATGTATTGGGCCAGTGTTAATGGCGAAGTATGTGCCAATCTAATCTGTGAAGCAGTAATTGTCGATATGACTCCCCCCTTGAAATGGCGACTGCCAGTCCTTATTTAGGGACAGGTGGAAGTGAGTTAATTTCGCCGATGTTGGGCATCATGGTGGAATGCGGTCGTGCACGCACCGCCGTGCAATTCCTCATTGGATAATATGGGGCTCTATGGAGTACAGTGGCCAATAAGGATCTACACCGGAGGTGACGATGTAGACCACTGCGGACGTGACCGCCATTTTCTATCTGATTCCTCACTTGTTTCCTGACCTTCGACAGGAGAACACCTGCACTGCGTGTGCTGTTGTGACCTGTGGGAACCTACCGTGGCCTGTGTGACTGGGGAAAGGGCTCCAGCCTTCACTTCGGAGGAGCTGAAGCGACTGGTGGATGGGCTCCTACCCAAGTACGGACAGCTGTATGGTCCTCCAGACCAACAGGTGAGTACACTTTGGGCATGATGTATGTGTGAAGGATATAAAGAGATGTGTGTGCAAGCATCGTATAAGGGGCTGGGGGGGCAGGGGGAATGTCTTGTGGCAGCGTACATGGTGTGCGCTGGGCCATGTATTTGCAATGGTGATGGAAACGGGATTGGTGGGCCATTTGTGTGACAGGCTGGACTGTTTGTTCAATGGTGTTCTCCTGTCTGTATTGCCTCTGCAGGTCAGTGCCCATCAAAAGTAGGTAGTATGGCGTGCCATCATCAAGGAAGTGCGGACCCCAGGGGTCTATGGCAGGCAGAGCACCCACTGTCGGAAACGGTGGGAGGACCTGAGACGCTGGGCACGGAAGACCACGGAGGCCAAGCCGGGGATGGCCTCCCAGCGAGGAAGGGGTGCCCATTGGACCCTGACCCCCCTGATGGCCCCCATTCTGGAGGTGGCCTACCCTGAGCTGGATGGGCGCTTGAGGGAATCACAGCAGCCACAAGGGGGTGAGTACAGTGGGTATCATTACATATTTAGGCTTATGGGGTGGTATCCGGGTGGTGGATGTGTGTTAGTGGGTGCCCCTAAGGCCAGGCCAGACATTGCAGTGTAGGTGCTCTGAAGGGTAATGGCTGTATGGCAAATACAGATAACCTAGCTTGTTAGCAGTTCATTTCAGCTAGGGCATTGCTGCAGTTGGCGGTGTGTGGTCCTCATCTTGCCTTAGTGACTTGCCATATCACTGGTAGTGCAATGCATAGTGCTTAAGCCTGTTCCCTGTGTGTGACGGTGACGTGTATGCCAACTGTAGTGTTAGTGCAGTCAATGACCCAGTGTATCCTTTGTCTCTCCCCCCTTCTTGATTTGTCATCCTGTCCTTGTGTGCATTAGCATTATCTGGCAGAGGTAACCACGGCAGAGACTGGAGGAGACAACACAGACCCAGATACCTCCTCCGATGGGAGTTCCCTGGTGGTGGCGGACACCTCTGTGACCACCCCAGCTGCAGGTACAGCCGCCACCTTGTACCAGCACCGCCCTCCCAGCAGCACCTCAGTGAGTTGCCTGTGCCCGCTCACCCAGGAGAGTGGGCATCTCCTTCGCCCCAGGCACCTCAGGAACTGCCCCAGTGAGCCCTGCTGCCCTGAGTGAGGAGACTATTGACTTCCTGAGATCCATCTCTGTAAGGCAATCAACCGTTGTGAATGCTATCCTGGGGCTGTCATCCCAGATGCAGCAATGCTATGCATTCCTGGAGGACATTCACGGTGGATTGGCGGCCCAACAGAGATCGATTCAGGCTCTGGCCTCCTCTCTGATAGCAGCCATTGTCCCTGTTTCTGCTGTCCCCCTTCCAACTACCACTTCCCAGTCCCATTCTCCTCAACCCCAACCCATCCCAGGCACACATACAGACGAGCATGCACACAAGACAACACCCAAGAGTGGCACAGGCAAACCCAAGCACCACACTTCATCATCCAAGCACTCACGCAAACACCATACAGTTGCAGACACGACAACATTCACTGCCTCCACTGTCTTCCCTTCCTCCTCCTCCACCTCCCTCCCAGTCATGTCCAGACTCACACCGGCATGCACTACATCAACATCCACCACCAGCATCATCACACCAAGCAGCACACAAATCTCACTAGCAGACACCGCCACAACAGCCATGCCCGCCTCCCCTCTGTCCTCTCCCACCCTGTCTGTCCCCCCTCCTAAAGGACAAGAACACAAACACTTACACACCCAACAGCCATCCACCTCACATCAGCATACAGCCCATGCACCTGCACCCAAATCATGCAGACATCCACCTCCTACAACCACTCCCTCTACCTCCACTCCCATCACTCCTACCTCCTCCCGCCCCACCGTCCCTAAAAAGCTTTTCCTTGCCCAACTTGACTTCTTCCCTCCCTCTCCTCCTCGTCCTGCCCGTATGAGCAGGGTACCAAAGACAGAGCCCAGCACCTCAGCCAAACAGTCCACTGGGACAGTGGTGGCACCAACTGCTCATGGTGGTAAGGATACCACACCTCCAGGCAAGAAGGGGAAGGAGCCTGCACCTCCATCGAAGAAGGGGAAGGAGTCTGCACCTCCATCGAAGAAGGGGAAGGAGTCTGCTCCTCCTTCGAAGGAGGGGAAGGAGCCTGCGTCTCCAGGCTGGAACAGGAAGGAGCCTACGCCTCCATCCAAGAAGGGTAAGAGCCATCCACCCCTGCCAGGAAGGGTAAGCAATCCACGCCCTGTGTAATGGAGGAGACAAAGCCCTCTACTCCAGTGGAGGCTGTCAGGGTGACACCTCCACCACCAGCAGCTGTCACTGGCCCCCACTTCCAGCTGAGGAAGTGCAGCCATCACCAACTGCAGGGGCTGACCAGGAGACAGCCATCAGCAACTGCAGAGGCTGCCCAGGAGGCACCTCATCCACCACCACACTGCAGCCATTAGCAACTGCAGAGGCTGCCCAGGAGGCACCTCAATCCACCACCACACTGCAGCCATCAGCAACTGCAGAGGCTTTCCCAGGAGACACCTCCATCCGCCAACACACTGCAGCCATCACTGCCAGTGGACACTGTGTAGGCCACCATCCAGGGGCTGCTGTACGAGGGGCCCCCTCCAGAACCAGTGGGCAAGTCACCCACCTGAGAGACTGTGGCCTGGCACTCCCCAGGACAGAGAAATGGGCATAGAGCCCCCGCCATAACCAGTGGAAAAGTCACCCACCTGAGAGACTGTGGCCTTGCACTCCCCAGGACAGAGCGATGGGCATGGAGCCCCCTCCAGAACAAGTGGGCAAGTCACCCCCCTGAGAGACTGTGGCCTTGCACTACCCAGGACAGAGAAAAGGGCATGTTGCCCCCTCCTGAACCAGTGGGCAAGTCACCCACCTGAGAGACTGTGGCCTTGCACTCCCCAGGTCAGAGAAAAGGGCATGTTGCCCCCTCCTGAACCAGTGGGCAAGTCACCCACCTGAGAGACTGTGGCCTTGTGCTCCCCAGGACAGAGCAATGGGCACGGAGAACCAGTGCGCTTGGTACCGCATCCAGCTGAGGTGCCCTGCCTTCCATCTGAGGTGCCTGCCCATTTGCAAACTGATGCCCCTGCAGAGTTCTATCTGGATGAAGTCAGGATTCGATTTGGGCCTCAGACTGTGCCCTCTGGCCATGTGGGGCCTTTGAACATTGGACTGGGCAGTGTCCCTTTGTGTACATGTGTACATATCTGTTTCATTGACATATCCATATATTTTTAAAATGTGGATTTGAAAATAATCACTTTCGTCCACTCCTGTTGTCCTTGCATTATTCTGCTGTGTATCGAGGGCAAATTGTTTTTCGTGTGCAGCTGGATGTGTGTATGGTGTGTGCGTCGGGTGTGTGTTGTGCGTGTGTGTGACACTCTTGTTTTCCTCCCTCCCGCCCTTGTGTGCTAGGTGGCTGTACTCACCGTCATCATCTTCGTCGGCGTTGGTGTTCCAGGTGGGGCATAACGTAGAAGATCTTCGGGAAAACTTGCAGTTCGGGTTCCATGGCGGCGTTCTTCTTCCCTGTGTCTCCGATGGTGAGTCCTTTCTCTTCTGTGATGCGTTTCTGCCAGGGTTTTGATGCCGTTGGTACCGCACCGGAAAAGGTGGCGGTTTGCAGTGTCTTAATGTGGTAGACGGTACTTTGTCCTCCGCCTGGCTGTTGGCTGCTACCTCCGTGGTGAGTTTTGTTTCCGCCCTGGCGGTTGGTGTGGTTCATTTGCTGTCTATGGGAGTTCTCACCGCCATGGTCATAACTTGGTGGTAATTACTGCCAGTCTGTTGGCGGTATTACCGCCACTTTATCACTCACCACCAGGGTCGTAATGAGGGCCATAGTATTCTCTATACATGCCCACCGCTAAGCAATCAGTCGCATTTTGAGTCATGTGAAGATGGCTTTAAATGGCACTGTGGCACCACAGCATCAGTTGTATTGCACTATGCAAATTATAAAGTCTGTTCATACAACATAATAATTAAGTCGAGACCAGTGCATAAATTGTGCCGGTGGTTAAAGGTGGTGCACACTGGGAACCAGACTTTTTTTTCCATGTCTAAATTTGTACCAGAGCAAGGAAAGAGAAGCATAAGGAGGATGAGAATAATAGGAATACAGTGACAAATGAGAGAGAGCAGAGATGAAAAAGAACCTGGAAAAAATGATAAAGAGACAGAAAGCAGGGGTGTTAGAAGAAAGAGGCATGAGTAGAATTAAAACAACAGCATTCAGCAGCACTGGATGCCTCCTTAAAAAAATTGGGGACCTGCGCTTTTTAGGTCACAGCCTACCAGGCTAAAGACATCTTGGGAACACTCCAAAAACAGATCTAGGAATGCATTCTGCCCGTTGCTTGCCAGTGGCTTTGTGGTTTGTAACTCACATTTTCTTGCTTTCCACTTGCTGGCTTTGTTTTATGCTAACTGTAGGAGACTGGCTATCTATGTACTGTGCAAAGCTAGGCACACTGTGCAGAGAGTCCAGGCAACCTTGTGTTGGTTTACAGTAGTAAAAACTAGACCACCTAATGCTCTAATTTTTATGGTAGCTTGGTCGAGCAGTTAGGCTAATCTTGGAGAAGTGCAAAGCTTTTGTTGTATTCACAGTATCAACAAATGAGACCACACACGCAAACAAAATAATAAGAGACCAATTTACAAGAATACTTCAGATTTTTTATAAACTTTTGAAGACCAAGATGATCAAAATCGGGTAAGTATTTTTTCAGTTATGAATTTTTGAAGTTTGAATAAAAATATCTTTTTGCCGGTAATTACTCACCATCGGAATCAATGGGGAAAATACTTTGAAAATGCATATATATCAAGCAATGTGTTTACCAATGTCTCTTTTTGCAGGTATGTCGAAGTCGTTGGTGGGCACTATGGACCAGCTGGAGATGTTTGGGCGGCTCCCGGTTTCGGCAGAAGCAGCTGTAGAAAGTCATTGGAGCTGGTGACAGGCCATGCGGGGGACCTCCTGGAAAAGCACTCCACAGGTGGACGTAAAGGTAAGACTGGTGGGTCCCCTTGAAGTTTTAAGGTCGTAAGGGGCTGGGGAATCTTAGGGCACAGCTGGATCTTCTGTGCAGGGCACAGGGCAGCTGAGTGCAGAGGGAATCGGTGAGCCAGGAGCTGTTCACAAAGGTGCCCTTAGAAGCAGGAGGTAGGTTGCTTTGAAGGTCACTAGCAGGTCAGAAGGGGAACTCTGGTGGGGGATCCTGGTGGTTTCTTAAGTCCCTTGACTGGTGCTTCCTCCTGGCCCATTTACAGTCCAGAGTGGACTGTCCTTCTTGGTGTTCGACGTGAGGTGACTAGTACATAGGGCTATTGCACAGTTTGGCTTCTGGATGGCGCAGTGCCACCAAACTAAGCACACTTGCAGGGTTTATCCTCAAGGTTCGTCGGGTGGAATTTGGTTTGTTTGCGGCATGCATCCAGTTCCTTGGTCAGCAGCCGGTCAGTGAAGAAAAGGGGCCACCACTGGGTCTTTGGTCCTGGGTGACAGGAGAGTGATCCCTTCACTTTGGAGGGAGATCTTTGATGATTTTTTAAGAGTAGAGGTCTTCTGGGGTTTGTAGAGTCTGTCCAATGTCCAAGAAATTCCTCAGCAGCGACTGTCGAGTCCTGGGTGCAGCAGACAGAGTTTGGCGCCTTTTCTTGGTGCAGCAGGATTTCAGTTTCCGAGCCTTGGCTCTTCCTTGTTGCTTGTCTAGGGATGCACGCTAACTACTGTATTTAGTGGGCATTTAGGGGAGTACCTAGTAGTGACCAATGGGTCAAATTTTACCTCAGGGTAGCTACACCCACTAAGTGACAACTTCCTGTGGGCAGAGGTCACTTCACTACACCTGATTGGCTATTTTCTTTTCATGAGATGGAGGAAAATGAAATGGAGGGGTCACCTCGCATGTAACACCTTATGGATGGTGCAAGCTAGGGATGACCACTCTTCTTGTCCTTTGTGTGGTTTCCCGCCGTTGCTCCTGCCAAAAGTGGGGGTTTGCAATGGGGGTGGCCATCTGCTGCTTGCAGCAGACACGGTGGTTGAGTTTCAAGGGCGGTAAGGCCTTTAAAGCTCGCCTACAGGGCAATGCACATTCCTGAGGGAGGTTGTGTTTGCACCTCCACCTAGGAAGGGCTTTGTTCTGGGACCCAGAGAGCAGGATCTTTCACCTAGGGTTCCGGAATCTTGTCTGGTGGTGGCAGGCTGGTTGTGACCAGCCAGCAATCATGCCAGGGTAGTTAGCTTTTTCACGGGGCACCTCTAGGGTGCTATCTCCCAGGTTTGGCAAGGACACAGTAGGGCATATTGCTCATGCATCTATGCCCATACATACAATGTATTGCACCCAGTCTTAGTGCTGGGAGACCTGCCAGATGGGTGAGTTACCTACAGTGCATGCAGTGTGTGGTCGAGTTTGTCTTTTAGGATTGCATCAAACACTCAGCCTGCAAAGGCAGTGCTGGGTGCTTCTGGATGCCTGGCCCTAGCAGGTGGCACAATCTGCGCTGCTACCCTCAGGGGCCTACCTTTATTATCCCATGCCCTGGGTACGTAAGTTCCATTTAGTACAGACTTAAAGTGGCAGCTAAAGGTATTGCAAACTGTACCAATGAATCACTACAGTTTTAGGGAAAGAGATCTGGCCCCAGGAAACCTGGTTAGCAGGGGCCCTGGGAACTAACAACTTTGAGACTACATCAAATACCATCCAAAAAGTGGGGGCTAACTATGACAAAAGAGGCCTTTACTCACACTGACCAACTTGTTTGTACCTTCCCTTGCCCAAATATTATATACAGTATCCTTCTGAGTACTCCCTTTCTATAAACAGGCCTGTAAATCGTGTTCTTATCTTGTCACATTGACTATGCTTTCAAAGACCAAGGTCAAATGTCTCTTCTGAGGGCGCTTGTTTACTTTTCTTTCTCTGACTTCTAAGTGAGAGGATTTATTGCACAATCTTGCTGGATACTCAGGTAAAAAGGAGTTTTTTTCTAGCACACAACAACATTTAAATGGACTGTGCAAGTACTTCAGAATATATCAGAATTAGGAACACAAATGAAGCACATTTTTTGTTATTTCTGAAGTGTGTTGGAAAAAAATACTTTAATATGATTAAGCAAATAAAACAAATCATTGCACTGGGTGATGCGAATTCCACACATTTTTGTCTGAGCACTGAATAGTTTTATTAGTAAAACTGTATGTGCGTGCAAATGTAATGGTCATTTCAATTGAAAATGTGTTGTCTGTGATGGCAGTGTGCTACCACACCATGAATACTCCACTCTATGCCACTCTACTCTCCACCACTCCACACGACTGCACTCTACTCTGCACCACTCCACTTTACACCACTCATCGCCACTGAACTCTGTACCACTCCACTCTGTGCCACTGCACTCTATGGTACTTCAAGCTATGCCTCTCCACTCGACCCCGTATCACTCAACTCTATGCCATTGCACTCTTCTCCAAAGCACTTTACTCTGGAACACTCAACTTTATGCCCCTGTACTCTACATCAATCCACTGAATGCCACTCTAACCTACTCTGCACCACTGCACTCTACACCCCTTTACGCCATCACACTCTATGCCACTCTACGTAACTGAACTCTACCCTGCACCACTCGACTCATTCCCACTTCACTCTGCTCTGAAACAAGTTACTGTACTCCACTGCACTCTATGCCACTCTACTCCACTCTGAGCCACTCCACTCTGTGCAACTGCACTCTGCTCCACTCTACTCTTAGCCACTGCACTCTGTGCCAATGAACTCAATGTCACTGCACTCTACACCACTGCACTTTATTCTGCATCTTTGTACTCTATGCCACTGCTCTCTACGCCACGCAAGACCACATTACGCCATCACACTCTATGCCACTCTACGCAACTGGACTCTAATCTGCACCACTCCACTCTATGCCACTTCACTGTGCTCTGAAACAATCTACAATGTGCCACTGCACTCTACGCCGTTCTACTCCACTCTGTGCCACTCCTCTCTATGCCACTGCGCTCTTGTCCACTCTACTGTTAACCACTGCATTCTACGCCAATGAACTCTATCACTGCACTCTATGCCACTCCATTTTACTGTGCATCACTGTACTCTACGCAACTGCACTCAAGCCACTCTACTCCATTCTACATCACTGCACTCTGACACTCTACTCTGCACTCTCTGCCATTGAACTCTAGGCCACTGTAGGAAGTTGGCTCTGTATACACTATTTCACAGTAAGGAATAGTATGCACAGAGTCCAAGGGTTCCCCTTAGAGGTAAGATAGTGACAAAAAGAGATAATACTAATGCTCTATTTTGTGGTAGTGTGGTTGAGCAGTAGGCTTATCAAAGGAGTAGTGTTAAGCATTTGTTGTACATACACACAGGCAATAAATGAGGAACACACAATCAGAGACAATTCCAGGCCAATAGGTTTTTGCATAGAAAAATATCTTTTCTTAGTTTATTTTAAGAACCACAGGTTCAAATTCTACATGTAATACTTTGCATGAAAGGTAATGCAGGTAAGTACTTTAGGAACTTTGAATAATCACAATAGCATGTATACTTTTCAAATAAAACACATATAGCTATTTTTAAACTAGACAGTGCAATTTTCACAGTTCCTAGGGGAGGTAAGTAATTGTTAGTTCTTGCAGGTAAGTAAACCACCTACGGGGTTCAAGTTTGGGTCCAAGGTAGCCCACCGTTGGGGGTTCAGAGCAACCCCAAAGTTACCACACCAGCAGCTCAGGGCCGGTCAGGTGCAGTGTTCAAAGTGGTGCCCAAAACGCATAGGCTTCAATGGAGAAGGGGGTGCCCCGGTTCCAGTCTGCCAGCAGGTAAGTACCCGCGTCTTCGGAGGGCAGACCAGGGGGGTTTTGTAGGGCACCGGGGGGGACACAAGTTAGCACAGAAAGTACACCCTCAGCAGCACGGGGCGGCCGGGTGCAGTGTGCAAACACACGTCGGGTTTTCAATTGGAATCAATGGGAGACCAAGGGGTCTCTTCAGCGATGCAGGCAGGCAAGGGGGGGGGCTCCTCTGGGTAGCCACCACCTGGGCAAGGGAGAGGGCCTCCTGGGGGTCACTCCTGCACTGGAGTTCTGATCTCTCAGGTCCTGGGGGCTGAGTCTTTTCCAGGCGTCGGGATCTGGGAGTCAGGCAGTCGCGGTCAGGGGGAGCCTCGGGATTCCCTCTGCAGGCGTCGCTATGGGGGTTCGGGGGGGGGCAACTCTGGCTACTCACGGTCTCGTAGTCGCTGGGGAGTCCTCCCTGAAGTGTTGTTTCTCCACAAGTCGAGCCGGGGGCGTCGGGTGCAGAGTAGCATGTCTCACGCTTCCGGCGGGAAACGCAGTTGTCTTGAAGTTGCTTCTTTGAAACAAAGTTGCAGTCTTGGATGAACAGAGCCGCTGTCCTCTGGAGTTTCTTGGTCCTTCTAGAGCAGGGCAGTCCTCTGAGGATTCAGAGGTTGCTGGTCCTGGGGAAAGCGTCGCTGGAGCAGTGTCTTTTCGAAGTGGGGAGACAGGCCGGTAGAGCTGGGGCCATAGCAGTTGGTGTCTCCGTCTTCTCTGCAGGGTTTTACAGCTCAGCAGTCCTCTTCTTCTTAGGTTGCAGGAATCTGAGTTCCTAGGTTCAGGGGAGCCCCTAAATACAGAATTTAGGGGTGTGTTTAGGTCAGGGAGGGCAGTAGCCAATGGCTACTAGCCCTGAGGGTGGCTACACCCTCTTTGTGCCTCCTCCCAAGGGAAGGGGTCACATTCCTATCCTCCATCTGCAAGATGGAGGATTCCTAAAAGTCAGAGTCACTTCAGCTCAGGTTGCCTTAGGAGTTGTCCTGACTGGTCAGTGACTCCTCCTTGTTTTTCTCATTATCTCCTCCGGCCTTGCCGCCAAAAGTGTGGCCGTGGCCGGAGGAGGCGGGCAACTCCACTAGCTGGAATGCCCTGTGGTGCTGTAACAAAGGGGGTGAGCCTTTGAGGCTCACCGCCAGGTGTTACAGCTCCTGCAAGGGGGAGTGCAGGCTTTGTTACTAGCCACAGAGTGACAAAGGCACTCTCCCCATGTGGCCAGCAACATGTCTCGAGTGTGGCAGGCTGCTAAAACCAGTCAGCCTACACAGGTAGTTGGTTAAGGTTTCAGGGGGCACCTCTAAGGTGCCCTCTGGGGTGTATTTTACAATAAAATGTACACTGGCATCAGTGTGCATTTATTGTGCTGAGAAGTTTGATACCAAACTTCCCAGTTTTCAGTGTAGCCATTATGGTGCTGTGGAGTTCGTGTTTGACAGACTCCCAGACCATATACTCTTATGGCTACCCTGCACTTACAATGCCTAAGGTTTTGCTTACTGCACTGGTGCTCTCACCTATGGTATAGTGCACCCTGCCTTAGGGCTGTAAGGCCTGCTAGAGTGGTGACTTATCTATACTGCATAGGCAGTGTGAGGTTGGCATGGCACCCTGAGGGGAGTGCCATGTCGACTTACTCGTTTTGTCCTCACTAGCACACACAAGCTGGCAAGCAGTGTGTCTGTGCTGAGTGAGGGGTCCCCAGGGTGGCATAAGATATGCTGCAGCCCTTAGAGAACTTCCCTGGCATCAGGGCCCTTGGTACCAGGGGTACCAGTTACAAGGGACTTACCTGGATGCCAGGGTGTGCCAATTGTGAAAACAAAAGTACAGGTTAGGGAAAGAACACTGGTGCTGGGGCCTGGTTAGCAGGCCTCAGCACACTTTCAAATCAAGACATAGCATCAGCAAAGGCAAAAAGTCAGGGGGTAACCATGCCAAGGAGGCATTTCCTTACAGCCACTCTACACTACTCCACTCTACCCTACTTGACGCTGCACCACTGCACTCTATGCCACTGCACTCTACTCTGCACAGTCTATGCTACTGTGCTCTGCACCATACTATGCCACTGCACTATATGCCCCTCAACTCTACTCTGTGCCCCTGTCCTTTGGATCACTCAGCTCTATGCCACTCCACTCTGCACCACCCTATGCCACTCTACTCTACACAACTGCACTCGAAGGCATTGCACTTTAGGCCACTCCTCTCTACTCTGCACCACTCTACTCTGTGCCACCCCACTCTACTATGCACCACTCTAATCTATGCCACTGCACTCTATAATGCTGCATTGTACACCATGGAATTCAATGCCACTGCACTCTATGCCACTATACTCAGCAACACCCTACGCCAATGCACCCTACACCAGTCCACTCTATGCCACTCCAGTATATGCCACTCCACATGATTCAAAACTGTGCCACTCCAATACACAACTCTCTCTGCCACTCTACTCTACAACACTCTACTTACTCTTCGCCATTCCACTCTACAACACTCCATGCCACTCTCCTCTAAGCCACTGACTTTCAGTCATGCTAAACAGCAGCCACGCTTGTGTGCAAAAGAGCTAAGACACATAGGCAAAGCCAATAGGTTTTGCATAGGCGCGATCTATTGGCTTTGTTAATGCTTGTTTATTTATGAATGTATTTATTTTACCAGTCAAGAACTAGCCTTGCCTTTGTCACATGGTCAATGGCAGTATTTGCCAGCAGTATTATTATTAGATATTTGTAGAGCACATGCCTACCCGAAGGCCTCCCATGCCTGCCAGCGCTAAAATATCTAAAGTATCAGTGTCTGTCTTTACCTGGCTAGCCTTGCTTAGAGGTTATGGGTTAGACAGAAAAGGGGAGCCTGGCTCTTGCCTCATCAGAGCAAATTCAGTCGTATTCACCTTCTGTCGAGGCTGAAGACGTGAATCAATGAAGCTTAACGCTTTAGTTATCTATGTTAGCACAATAATAACTATTATTACATGAGACACGCATAACATTTACCAGCCAGGATGCCTTTCGTAACAAGATCTAACTACAATGTGTTTATTCTGTTGATTTTAACTATCCAAAGATATAATCACAAACATAAAATGACAATGGTATTACTGCACAATAGCTTTCCACAACTCACTTGTTATTGAGTCACAACGTGACATAGCCTTAAACCAAATCTGCTCTTTACGTTTTAAAAGTGAGCTTGAGGTTTCTTTTTTTTTTTCAAATAGGAGAAGCGCAAAGCGAGCGACATAATAACACCCTGCGCATTTGACCGAAAGTAACCCGATGCAGAGCATGAGAGAGAGAGAGAGAGACTGTCCTGCCAGGGATGAAAATAGCGAGTTATTTCACTTCGAGCAGGAAAGAACAGAGAGCGCACACAGGGGCGCATGTGAAACCTGCAGTTTAACCATTTGCTGGTACAGCAACTCAGCAGAAAGGGAAAACATTCGTGCTGCAGTAACCGATACAGACCTTGCTGATGTGCAGAAAGCCAGTCTCGTGCACCAAGTCCTGCAGTGAGTAGCGCGTGAGCAGACTTCCCGTTTCAGGGTTAGCCCCGAGGGATGGGAACATTTTCAATAAATGTGCACGGAAACAAATGCACCGACACCTATTTCCTAATTCATAATTTCCCTCAGTCATCTCCCAACCTTCTGGATGTTGAGAAGGGTGAAGAAAGCTTACAGTGTGGGTGATATCACGGAAGTCAATGGGAGCACGTTTCTTGTGTTGAGTGAAGATGGGTCCACGCGGAGACACCCTCCCAATGAGCGTGAGCTGAGAGGCACACCTCACTCTGGCCACTGAAAGTGCCCTTCAGAATTCATTACCCCTTTAGCCATCTTCCTCATCCCAGTCCTTTCAGCATGAGGTGGCATGCCTCTTAAGACACATCCCCCTTAAAGCGTACATAAAAGTAATTCTAGTATCTTTTCACTTATTACTAGTACACCTCAACCCTTCGTAATATACCTCGAGGTCTCCACGCCCAAACATCTTCAACATCTACAAGACTCCACTTGCAGACGTCATCTGAGCACACATCAACACATTCACCTACGCCGACGACACGCAACTGATGCTGTCGATCTCAAACAAAACACCCTGCATAAGGAATAACTTCAACACCTGCATGATCATTGTGGCCACCTGGATGAAGGCGAACTGCCTCAAGTTGAATACAGACAAGAATGAAGTTGGGATCTTCCAGAAGGAGGCTCAACTTGAGACTCTGCCTGGTGGCTTAGAAATGATGGAACCACTTGCAGACCAGCCTACATCAGGATTATCATCAACAGTAAGCAGGACATGTCCCCCCAGGTCAATGGCGATGCCACATCTTACTTCCATACACTAAAGATGTTAAAGAAGATCTACCAATGGCCACCAACCTAGAAAAGGAAGACTGTCACCCAAGCCCTCATCACCAGCAGACTGGACTATGGGAACTTCTTCTACGCAGGAAATACCAACCAACTCACAAAAAGACTACAGGCCATATAGAACATAGCAACCAGATTCTTTTTTAACCTCCCATGCCAATCCTGCATCACACCACACTTGAGGGAACACTGACTTCTGATACAAAAGCGCACACATTTTAAGACTCTCACCCATGCATACAAACCATTCACAACACAAGCACAGCCTACCTGAACAGCCATGTGCATCTCCACCAACCCTCCAAGCAGATCGGCTTAGCCGGATTCTCACTTGTATGTGTCCCAAGCACATACAAAAGCAGACCAGGAGGTCAAGCCTCCTCATACATCGCTCCTAAAGCATGGAATGACTCTCCACACCACATTAGAACCTTCTCCTCACTTCTTGAATCCTGCAGAAGTTGAAGACCTGGCTCCTCATGTAAGTAACCCTGAGATTAGCCTCATACACCTGCTAATGCACTACGATACCCTCACAGTTGATAGTGTGCTATAAAAATACACATAACATAACCTCTACATCTCCTCCTTTACCTATGGTTTTGTTACAGGCAGGATACCTTGGTGTCTCCATAAAAGATAAGCGTTGAGTATTTATTTCTGATTTACTCACTGTGTTTCTATGTGTATCCCTACAATGAACGTATTTTCTAAGTGCAGCAGCTGCTCTCCCCGCGCTCAGGTACCCCAGCTGAGGTAGGAGGAGCTTGAAAGAGTCTCTGACACACCCAAAGGAAACCTGACAAAAACTGTGCTCCCAATCTACTGAATTGCCTGAAATTCGAGTGTACATGCAGTTGGTTTTGGCACACATGCATGGTCATGGACCTGAGGAGATTCAATATATCAAAGCAGGAACCACTGCCATTAGCAAAGTCTCTTGTGGGCAAAAAACAGAGAACTCAGAAAGCGTACAAAAAAGCTAAAAGAGGCATCACACAGAACTGGAGGGCAAAGAAGACACAGACAGACATCATTTCACTCTCCAGAGCTGATTTGCAGTGTATGATATCAGAGGTTGTAACTTCAGCCTTTAACTGCCCTTAGCAAAAAGACAGTTGTTAGACTACAATTAGGACTCCATGGCAAAGGGCAAATTTGTGCAAGGATCACAATTTCAAGAAATGTTAAACATGTGAGGGTTGTGTGTGATTTTCAGTTAGACCATTGTAGTTCTGGAGGTGATTTTTATGAGTAGTGTAATTAATATGACAACGTCAGAAGATCTGCCATTCCACACAAAAAATTAAAAATATGGGGCCAGATGCACAAAGCCATTTTTCCGTTACAAAGCTTGTGATTCACAAATTACAAGTTTGATGTTTTATTGCAGCCCTTCTAAATGGAGAGTCATTATCATTATCAATGTTTTGCGGCCACAGTCCAGTCGCAAAACTTTGAAAAATTATAGAGTCACAATGTAAAAAAAAGTTTGTTGGAAAGTAGGCAATGATCCGGGACACCTCTTCAAAATTTCAAACAACCTTAAAAAAAAAAAAAAACATTTCTTTTTAAATGCTGCCCCGTCTCTTTTAAGAAAAACGGACTGAATGAAAAAAAAAAACTTTTGTTTTAAACACGATTACAAACGCGGTCTGCTGGCTTCTTCAGTGCACCATCCTTATGATGGCAACCAATTGCAGTGAGCTGCAATTTGCAACCTGCCTCATTAATATTGACAAGGTCTGTTGGGTTGTGACCCTCTAAAATTTGGAATTTCATGAACTGAACTATTATTATTCAAGTAGGTTCGCAATTTATTTTCCATTCATAAAAAGTCAGTGTGCAATTTGCCATGCTTGTTCGTGAATTGAAATTTTGTACATAGGGCCTATAAAGCAAAATGGATGTAAATTTACTGATAAAAGTAGTTTTCCCAGATTTGTGAATAAACAATGGGCCAGATGTATTAAAGCATTTTGCATTCGCAAACGGTGCGAATGCCCGTTTGCGAATGCAAAATGCCATTTCAGAATGTATGAAATACATTCTGAACGTAATTTTAAGGAATCGCTAAAATAGCGATTCCTTAAAGGTGCGACCCTGTTTAGAGAGTCGCAAATTGCGACTCTCCAAATTAGAAATCGCAAATAAGGAATCCTTATTTGCGATTCCTTAGCACATGTATGAAGCAATTCCTAAATGCGATTTTGGCATTTAGGAATCGCTAATTACCACCAAGTTGAAATTGGTGGTAACCATGTGCAAAATTTAAAAATGCATTTAAAATGCATTTTTAAATTGTACATGTAAAGCACACATGCCCTTTTGGCATGTGTGCACCTTACATGTCCCCCAAAAATGTTTTGGGGTGCAGCAGAGGGGGCCTTAGGCCCCCAGCACCCTGGGGTTTTGCATTTCCCAAATTGCGATTTCTGGTTCAGAAATCACAATTTTGGAAATGGTAAAAATTTGCATATATGGGCCAAGAGGCCCATAGCTGCGAATAGGGCGGTATCGCAATTTGCGATACGGTAATAGCATTTGCGATTTTTAAGAAATTGCTATTACCGATTCGCAAATGTGATACATGGCACTTTGCAAGTCGGAAATAGCGATTTCTTAAAAATCGCTATTTCCGAATCTCAAATGGCCTTGATGATACATCTGGCCCAATATCCCTTACAGAAGATTGCGTAAGACTCCCTGTACATCATAAACGCACATCCCAAAAGCCAAAGGGCCCTAAGGAATCAATTGCCTTTTTAGGCCCTAAACATTTGGTTCACAGTTAAATGAGCCTTGTTCAAAAACAGCTGAAGAAGATTTTACAACATATTACAGCACCTTTGTAAACAAAATCCTTCATACTCATAGGATTCAAGAAAGCCATCCCACCTTTTGTGGCCTGGCCCAAAGCTGGGGACTGAGCAAGCAGAAACATCCCAGCTTCAAGAAAGCATGCAACATCAACAACCTCCAGAAGCTTGACTACTTGACCATGGAAATAGGGAGAAGAAGAATGTATTTGGTCCTGGAATGGAAAGAAGTGTTCAAGGACAATTGGGCCTAGCCATTGTCTAAGATGGCAATTCTATTGAGTAAAAAGAGCTTCCACCAAAGCCATAACTCCAGAATATTGCTAAAGATCAGAACTTAAAAAACAAGTTATTTTAAAGGCAGCGAATACTTTGTTGGAGAAAGGAATAATTATACAAGTTCAATATTCAAAGCGATTTTTGGGTCCATATTCAATACATTGTTTTTGGGTTCAAAACTGGGTGGAAGATCAGGGTGACCACAAACAAATAACAGATCAGACAGAGTCTGTTTCAGGACCTGCGGAGGGACCATGTTCCGCTCGACGTCTGGCGGTTGTTACATCCATTAGGCAGGGAGTATAGTATGCCTCCTTCTTCTTGTCCACATAGCACTTAAACATGCCTAGATTATTACTTGCTCAAAGGGCAACTATTGTCTTATGAAACACACTTTGACATCCTCGAGGGAGGTCTAAACAACCACAACCTGGTAAGAATATTATTAAATCTTGGACTTCTGGTTCCTTCACCGGCCAGATGGTGCATGAAGGCTTTGGCTTACAAGAGTCCCAAAGATTTAGAACAACTTAGGCACCAAGTGTTCCTACTTAGATGATAATGAAGACTCCATAGCTTATCAAAAAGTGCTACTGGCCACTGGCAAAGAATCATTGAGAGGAAGGATAATGAGGGATGCAGCTTCAATGAAATGTAATTCGTACAGATCAATGGCTATTGGAGACAAAAATCTGAGATCTTAATGTGCATTACACAGATACACCATCTCCAATGTTGTGAAAATAATCGGAGGTAGCCAACTCAAGCTTAAACACATTGTTTACTGATTAAGCTGAGACAGCTCTGGTTCGGCTGCAGTATGATTAAGGGGAGAAAGCAGGAGACTTCTGAATGCACAACTACCAGTGGCGGCCCGTCCTTTAGGGCGGAAGGGCCACATCCCCCCACCTCTTGCCCCCCATGAAGAGTGTCTGTCAGGCTGAACAAAGGTCAGCCTGACAGACACTCTTCATGTTCAGGTCAGGCAGCCAGGAGCAGACATGCGCGATTTGCGCAGATTCCTGGCTGCCTGAGCTGAACTTTGCTGGGCTGAGGAGATGACAGCTCCTATGGGCGTGATCTCCTCAGCCCAGCAAAGGTGCCTCGAGGCCCCCCCCGGGTGACGAGGAAAGCATCACCAATTGACACTCTCCCTGGGCACTCCAGTTTAAGCCCTGAAGTGCCCAGGGCGAGTGTCAATTAGTGACACTTCGTCACAGAGTGGGGTGGGGTCAGCAGTCTCACTGACCCAATCCCACTCTGTGACGAGGCTGGGACTGCTGCCTTCCCTCATTGGCTGACCTAAGTTCAGCCAATGAGGGAAGGCAGCAGTCCCAACCCTACTGGGACCTGGAGGCCGAAGATAAGTGTGCGTGTGTGTATGTGTGTGATGTTTCAAATTGAATGTTTGGTGCGTGCGTGCATGTTTGATTGGTATGAATGTTGATAATGGATGTGCGTGCGTGTGTGAAAGAATGAGTGTGTGTGATGTTTTAAAATGAATGTTTGATGCGTGTGTGCATGTTTGAATGGTATGAGTGTTGTTAATGGATGTGCATGCGTGCGTGTTGTGTGTGAAAAAATGAGTGTGTGTGTGTGTGTGCCCCGCCCGCCCCCCTCCCTCCTAAAGCTGCCGGCCGCCACTGACAACTACTTAGAGAGAATCACACGTAGCTATTCCTTCTATACATGATGCTGATAGTGGCTTACTGCATCCTCTCAACATAGTGGGTCTCTTTGCCTCTTATTATACATTCCTATACACATCAGAACAGAAGGCAACATCCTATCATATTGATGCTTTTCTCAGCTTTCTACACCGCCCCATTCTGTTAGATGAGGGCCAGGCACTTCTAAATGGAGAGATCACTGAATAGGAAATAGCCAATGTAATTTCTCCCTTACAAATTTGCAGTTCACCAAGAGGAGATGGGTTCTCTGGTCAGTTCTATAGAATAGTTAGCCCTATTAGTACCAGTGTTACACCAGGTATATCGGGAAACAGAGAGTTCTGGCTCACTGTTTAAAATGGCTACTATCATTCTCTTACTGAAGGAAAATGAGGATTCACTGGTTTGTGCCAGCTATCTCCTGATCTGCTTGATTACTGTGAATCGCAAGAATATAGCCAAAATACTGGCAACTTGGTTATGCTAAGTGATCCCCCAGCTAGCCCATAAGTCACAGGTAGGCTTTGTGACATGTCATTTCTCCCTCAATCATTTACAGACTCCGGGGCATCTACTGTGGCAGATGAAAAATTATCCTGAGGAATGATAGCCCTTTTGTTGGATGCTGAAAAAGCTTTTGATTGAGACAAATGGGTATTTCTTTTTTCTATCCAAGATGTGGTTAGGGGAGGACTTCCTCTGTAATGTACGTCTTCTGTATTACTCTCCCATAGCTGACATCAATTGAGATTTCATGTCCCCAACTATAATTATAAGGTGTGCCGCTGGGCTAGGATGCCTCCTATCTTCTTACTTGCTGTGGAACCTTTGTCAGCAGCTATGC
The DNA here is from genome assembly GCF_031143425.1 of Pleurodeles waltl. Classification (NCBI taxonomy): domain Eukaryota; kingdom Metazoa; phylum Chordata; class Amphibia; order Caudata; family Salamandridae; genus Pleurodeles; species Pleurodeles waltl. The sequence continues at coordinate 412,458,623 of NC_090437.1, read as the reverse complement.
AGCATTCCCATGCTATTCAGGGTTAGGGGAGTTTAAGACATTATTATATGTGGATGATATCTTACTTCCGTTGTCTCGCCCCAGGATCTCAATCACTGCAGCTATGTTTATTATAGACAACTTCACACCTGTCTGGCTGCAAGATGAACTGCTATATTCTCCTATATGTCTTCTGTTATGCTATATTCATGAGCACTGATATAGGATGCTGTTACATGAGTCTTCAATGCGGTAATTAGTCCCATTTGACATATACCACATGTTCTACACACTTTCGGCCTGAGCAATCTCACTGCAAGATTCTGCCACGAGTGAGGAGACTCCCCCACGACTGTGGGGCTTCCACCACAAATGCAGAGGCCCTTTGTGAATCAGGTCCTTTGAGTGTAAACAGTGGGCCAATGGCTATGTTTACATTTGCTTGTGTGTTTGGTTCCTAGAGGTCTTCTCCGCCCTATATTCTCATTGTTGCTCAGGCGAATATATATCTCACCCCTTTCACTCCCCTCATCTTCCCTTTTTCCTTGCCCGCCAATTTTGAATAAGAGTAAATTGCGATTTAGGTGTATTCTCCGAGGCCCAGTTGACTGGTGGACAGATCAGGAGCTAGATGGAAAATGGAACGTGTTGCCATAGTTTATATCTGACTTATATCCTATGTACAGTAAGACTGAAATGTACCCTCAGTTGAAACTTGCAATAAATAAATGATGCAAACAAGAACCGGGAGAAAATTCCTGACAGGTACTAGCTGTAAAGACTCTGAACAATGAATTCCCTACATCCCATTGTAGATGCCAACCGTGCAGTCAGTGAATCAACTTGTGTCAGAAAGGAGATCTTATGATGAATCTAGATCTCGAAGAGGTGTTTTTTAACATACACATTCATCCACAAAGCCAGAGGTATTGTCAGTTCCCAGTAAAAAGGCATTAATATCAGTTCAAAACCCTTCGGTTCGGAATTACATTGGTTCTGACAGTCATCACCAAGGTATCAGCGCCAGTAATATCATAACTGGAAACAGCACCTTTGGCACAACTTTCAGTAAAGGTTGCATTTTTGGTTGAAATCACTTCAGTAAGGAGATTGGGAGAGTTAGGATATTTAGTAATACGTTTTCTTTGCACGAGTGTTTTTCCTGTCAACATTTCCATCTCAATTTCATTTAACACAGGAAAGTGTTCTTATTCTGATGTTAAATTCATTTCAGCATTAAATGTAAGAAAAGCAATGTTGATTTACTTGGAAAGAACACAACATATTCAAGCATCAGAATTAATAATGGGGGAACGTCAGCATCAGCTACTCTGAGAAAATGTGTTCGCCAAGGTTTTGCCCAAGCATGTGCATCCGAAGAACAATTCCTAGAAATATCCAGGGAATAGAAGGCCTACCAAACAAATGATATTTCATAGGCAGACGCTAATGGGGTTCTTTTAGAAGAAATCTGTAGGGGGACAATAAGGTCAAATACTCATACGGTTGTAAAACATTATTGACTAGATGTTGATAACAATGATAATGTGTTTTTTTAATTCTGCTGTTTTGAAAGCTCTCAATATACAAATTCAAAATATTATGTAATAATAAAAATATTTAGCCACTGCATATAATGGTATATGTTTTGTTGTGCTGCCCACAGAAAGCAGAGCTTGAATACGCCCTCATGTAGTTATGACTAGGACAAGTAAAACAGACAAAGGGATAATGTTTTAATTCATTCATTTGAACCTAATCTACTGCTCTTCTAATAGCTGTATTTGTAATGACTTGAGGAACACCTGAATAATTAATTAAATGAATCAATGCGCAACATTCAACTTTTGAAGCATGTGTATATAAAAGGTGAAAAAAAGGTATTGCAAATCATCGTAACGACGCGTTTCCTAGCATGGACCAGTTCAGAACAGTTTAGAGTCCTACTTGTTGAACGATACTGCTATTCCATAACATGAAAAGGGCAGTACGGACAGGCGCGCTCCCCCAAGGACACGCGCGCCTCTAAGTGCTTCTCTTTGTTCTTCCAGCGCCCAGGAGCGCAGGTCGCGCTCTCGATTACAATGCGGGCACGCGCTCTTCATACGAGTCATCGCCACCTCCGCATTCCCCGCGCATCATCCTCCCATCCAAGACACGCTTCTTTGCAGCGAGGTCACTTGCGGGCAAAAAGCGAGCATGCGCACTGGCAAACCAGGCTTTGAACGATTGTAACCCTTCTCGGCTGAGCCGACCGGGAAGTAGGTGAAAGGTAGCCTGACGTCATGCAAATGAGCATGCTGGGAGGAAGGCGGGAGGAGCGAGGAGGGAAGGGGTGTGCCGCGGAAAGAAGAGAAACTGGACCCAACGAGGCCCTTTATCGGCCCACAGTTAGCAAACCGCTGGAGACACACAATAGCAATCGTTGAAAGCCGTTAGCCTGAGCCCTTTAGTTCGTCTTTTCGTGATACAGAGCCATGGGCTGCAGTTATGCCAGAGGTAAACATGTGGCAGAACACTTCCTAGGCCCATGCGCAATAAGCTTATCCGCTCCTGGTTTGTTCTTTACGTTATGGGACGTGCAGTCCTTCATTTGTAATAGACATATAAAACTAGATTTCTTGATCCAAGGGAAAAACCCTGAACTACACTGAATAAGCTGCTCGCCCATGGGACTTGGCAAGCTGAGAGTTAAGAGGTGGTAGAAAAGCTGTGTGTCTGCAGTGGACTGTGGCATTATCAGATGCTGTAAGACCTGGATGCCCATTTCGTGTATTGCATAGCATAGGGCAATCAGATGCATCCAGGTGACTGGGATACCACTTTCCCATCCTGACCTTTGGTTTTACATATAAGTGTATTCTGGGAGTTTACTTTGGTTCCTTTTAATTGAGCCATTTTGGACCAGCACACCTGATATCAATAAACTAGGAAAGCAAAGTCCTGGAATGGAAAAGTCGTGGCCCCATGACATGGAGGCATCTAGCCACCCTCGAAGTGCAGCATTTATATAGTGTCACAACAGTTGTGGAGGCACCCAAGAGAATTATTGAACTGATGACACACTACCTCGAGAGGAAGTTTGTGGGAGGCAGTGTTTTATTTGTTGTGTAGTTCTATTTGAGAATGTTTTGGTGTTGTGCATGAGTTACCAGAGATGTGGTCCTACCTGTCTTAGTGAGAGTTATACATATCTAAAGCCTGTCAATAAATGGTTATTCATTTGAATCAAACAGTCAAAGATCTTCTTCTACCCTGCCCCATGTTAAGTAGTCTCTGTGGTTTTTAGGTTGAGCCTAGGCAGCGCGCATGCGCTGTCTCTCGACATGTAGTCTATTTGTGTGGTCTTTCACCACACCTATCACTTTCATTAGTTCCTTGGCTTGCCTTTCGAAATTCCTTTGGTTTGTTAAGTGAATGGTCTGTGTTTGTCCTGCCTTGAGGCTGCTTTGTTACTGCCTTGGAGACTGCACCTGTTACATGGACTATTGCACACTCAGCCAAATACCTTGCTGTCACGCACTACTCATTACTTTTGCTTCTTGCTCCGTGGCGGTATGTTGTTTGGGCGTGTCGCTATTTCTATGTGGTGTTTGTGCCCATCAACTGAAGGTATTGGAGTGCTTTAGCACCGGTTACATTAGACAAGGAGACATTCATTTTTGGGAGGCAGAAGGAGATTAAGACCCCTCATTATGTCACTGGCAGTAATGACCGCCGTGGCGACGGCCGCCAAAACACTGTTGTCGCGGCTACCTACCGTACTCCATATTATGACCGTAGCCGGAATTCCGCCAGAAGGCTGGTGGAATTCCGGCTACGGTCATGGCGGCGGACGGCGGTAAGCTGGCGCTGCTGCCAGCAGCAGCGCCACGCCAGTAGACCGCCGCACACCGTATCATGACCCATGATCCGCCCTGGCGGTGTTCTGCTGGCAGCAGCGCCACGTCCCGTCTCCTTCCAGAAGACCCCCTACAAGCAGGTAAGTCGGGTGCTCCGACAGGGGAGGGGGTGTTGTGTGTGTTTGGGGGTGTATCTTTGTGTGTGCGTGCATGCAGGTGTGTGGCGTGTGGAATGCGTGTGTGCATGAGTGGGTGTGAGTGTGTGTGTAAGTTGTGTTGTGTGAATACATGTGTGCTTGTATGCATGTCAGTGTGTGTGGATGTGTGGGTGAATGTATGCATGCGTGGGTGAATGTGGGTAAGAGTGTGTGTATGTATGTATGTTGGTGTGTGAATGTGCGTGTATGTCGTGGGGGGTCGGGTAAGGGACGACTCTGGGGAGGGGGAGGTGGGGCGGGGGAGACCCTTATCAGTGTCAGGGAAGGAATTCCCTGGCACTGATAGTGCCTACCGCCATGGTTCTCGTGGCGGTAAGAAAGCCAAGAAAACCATGGCAGTTTGTGGGGTCATAATCCCGCGAGTAGGACAGTGACAGCCGTCTGGGTGGAGACTGAAGTCTCCAGCCCGGCAGCTGTTAACCGCCCTGGCAGACGGAGTGGTACATTGGCGGTTTGGCTAGAGCCAGACCGCCGATGTCATATTTTGGGGAGAGTACCGCCAGCCTGTTGGCAGTACCTTTCTCCAAAATACCGCCGTCCGCCAGGGTTGTAATGAGGGCCTAAGTGATTAAATGACAGGATGTTGAGCCAACGCTGAGACTCTAACTTGGCTTCCCAGCTCCAAAGTCGGCACCTCAGGCCATTAGGCTACATCCTCTCCCCTGGGGTTTGTGTGCAAAAGGGCGTACAATTACTGTGATTACAAAATGTATCGGAGCGGGCTGCTTTGACTCCGTTTTTGAGCTCTTTCCGCGGCACAGTATTGCCTCTCATGGAAATTCCCGAGATGAAAGCAGCAGAGGAGGGGGCTGTAATAAGGAGGGGGATCGAGATGTTTTTAACCATTACAGCTTTCTAAGGGAACTCCGACTTCTTAAATCAGAAAATAAAAGCTGGGTCTGCAGCATGATCGAGCTCATTAAATCCTCTCACAACCACTCCCACCTGAAACAACATTTACAGACGAGACCCACTGCAGACACATGGTCATGACACCAGCCCGAGACAACCCTACCCCTGCAATGGTGCTCACGTGGAAAACCTTCCTCGGGCCTAGGAGAGGCTCTGCACAGAGGTCTCCCTCAGTCACCAGCTCATTCTCACCCTACAAACTCACCTGTGAGCTATTCATCCTTACACCCTTTTCTCTCTCTCATCAATGCAGCACAACACATATCTATATCTCTTCTCTCTTCTCTCTCTCTCGTTTCAGCAATCAGATCATTCAACACTGCCCAAAAGTACTCTTATGCATCAAGTTTCAGAACCTGAAAATACACAGCACAGTTGGCTTTGCTTCAGTTACAAAGTATCTGAGAAGGCAATAAAAATCTCACTAACAAACTTTTTCTTTGGGCGCATACGGGGAATCATGTTCCTGGCTTCACACACCCTTTCCCTGTGAACAGGGCAGACAGTAGGCTGGCAAATGAGACGATTCATCCATTTATGATGTATTATTGTGTGCTGATTGGGTTGTCGTCCAAAGCCCTTGCTCAGACAACGCAACAATATCAGAGCTGTACCAACTCTGCACATGAAGGAAACATGATAAATGGCTTTGAATGAGAGGAGTGGGAGTGGGTGGAATATATGCTTGCTAAAGGCACACTTTATTCTCATGACAAGTCGAAAGAAACAAAGCCTGATTTGTATGCACACCCATGTCTGGTAACAAATCGTGAAAAACTCTGGACTAACAGAGAATACATTATACAGCTGGCGGCAGACACAGTATTTCATAATTTTGGCACCAAAGTGTTGCAGTGGTAAATTTCTATGTAAAGGGTGTGTGCTACTCATAGAAAATAATAAGCTATTTTAATTGATTCTATACAGCATTCAGTACCACCAGCAAGGCGCTGAAGCACTTTGCAGACTCACAGCAAGGTACCATGGGAGGTGGTATAATTAAAAATATAATTAAAAAAACAGGTGTGATAATTTTGTTTATTTATCCAGGTGGCTAAACCTGATATTTCAGGGGCACACACATGACTTTGAAATGCTATAAAAAGTCTTATATAACAGTATATTTTATGTTGTTTTTCTATGTCAGCCGCACAGTTTGGAGGAGGGCAGTTGTTAAGCTACATGCATGTGTAGGTGTAGTTTGACAGTATAACTGTCACTTGACCTTTTAACATACACCAGTATTATTCTACATTTATTTGCTTCCACACAAATACATATCTATCCCTTTGCTGTTTACTGTTAATGGTTCACATTACCATACAGCAGTCATTTAAAGTCAGACCTGCTGGCACTGCCAATGCTTATTAGCCGTCTAAGCCCAAAAGGCTGTTTTGGAGTCAATACCCACCTACTGTGGCTTTCTCCTACCTCAAAGGATGTTTCTGTTGGGTGGAGATGAGTGTGTATGAGAGGGGTGGGGTGATCGGAATGGGCGAAACGGGGTAGGAGGTATGAATATGGCAAAGGGTGGAGTCAAGACTGTCAAGCCCACAGTGCCGAAGGCAAGTCACGCCTGGAGCGGAGTTTCTTGTTTATTTTGTGAGATGCTTCTGTGGGGTTGAAATCCCAGCGGAAACAGAGACTCCATACTCTGAGTCCATGCTCAAACCCATGCATATCATGTCACCCTGTGTGTAAAATACAAAATACCTATCCCTCTCTTTCTTCCTTTCTGTTTATTCTGTGCAGCTCTCACCCCTATCTATTCACTGTGCCGCATAATTCGACTACACAAATACACTACACCCCACACAATTCCACAACTAACAATTCCAATACAAACCACATAATTCCACTCCACACCACATACATCCAGTACACTCCGAACCAAAACACATAGGTAAAAGCCATTCTAATTTACAACGCCAGTAGCTCAAACTCTCGCAAATGTGAGACCTATTGTATAGTGAATGCTTGTTATTTTTGGCCCTGTGTTCACTCTAATCTAGTTTGTGTGCAGATGCCTAAGTCTGTCCTTTGGCTTGAGTTAGGTCCTAGACGTGCCCTGTGACCTGGAGGAGCACACCAAGAGTGCCCTCGTTTACTGATAATGGACTACTTTCTCCATTGTGGGCGTAGCATTTTGAGAGGCGGTGGCAGTCTACTGTGTTTTGTGAATCCATAGTTGTGACCAGACTTTTTTATCTGTGTCACCAGAGTGGAGTCCTACTGGCCCTTTTGTTTAAAGTTTTGCTTCTGTATGCTAACCCAGACCCTAGTGCTAACACCCCAAGTGTAAGAGATGCATGTCCGTGTATGTGACTGTGTTGTGCATGCATGGAATGTTTGAATGAGCCAGTAAAAAGGAGGCCTGTGTGTTCCATTTTAGATGTCCCTAACCTATTCTTGTGCACAAGGTGGAGATGAAGTTGTTGTTTAAGAGAGTTGGGTAGTATTGCTGGCATTCTTGAAGCTGGAGAAAGGGAGACCTAGACAGTGAAGAAGAGAGTGAGGAGACAAGGTCCCTTTAGAAATCAATTAGGCCTTCTGCTGAAAGGAGCTGCTGATTAGTCATCCTGTAACACAGCCATCTGATAGGTGGCACGGGTGCGGTGTGGGACTGCAGACTATGTTGCTAAGGTGGAAAGGAGCCTTGTAGTGAGGGTCAATCTTTTGTCTCTTCCCTGATCACTGCTTACTGTGGGTGTTGATAGACAAGGGCATAAATCTTGCACCTCTTTTTTGCTGATGTTGTGGGCAATTCAAGCTGAAGATTATACTGCGGTGAGAAGTTTCATTCTATACAAAGAATGGGTATGGACTGCAGCCTATAAAGGCATTTGAAATTAAAGCCACCCCAAGCTGGTTCTGAAAGTGCAGATAGGGAATTCACATTTCCTTTCTGTTTTGACTGTATGCAAGTGGGAATCACTGATTGACTTGTTGCTCTAGTTCCAAGTTCTGATCTGCCAAGGAAAGGAGTACTCTGCAGAATAATCAGAGGGCTGCAGTGCAACCAGAAGTGATATCTGCCTGACCGCCAGATCCGCAGAAGTGAGGAGTCGTCATCTGAAGTTTTGCCTGTAAGAAACATACTGTTTTTTTAAGCTTAAGCATCTAGAAGCCAACCTGCCTGCAGACATAGGGAAGTAGCCTGTCAACCATGCAGTAGGTGTAACTGCCTAGGGAGAGATAGAAGCAGCTTGACCCTCAGTTGTGTGCAGGTCTGCCAGAAAAGGAAGACTGAGGAGAGAGATATGCAACCCTAAGGGGCGCGGATCAATGTCTCCATATGAACAGTTCCAGAGAACCGCAGAAATAATCTAGGCTTGTACGGACGGTACAGCTGCATCACAGAATATGTGCCCAAGCGGACTGTACAACTGCATCGAAGGACTGTGCCTGAGTGGACTGTGCTGCTGAATTGAGATACTGTACCCAAGGCTAATTGAACTGCATCAAGTGCTTGCCTGAGTCAGACCTCAGAGTCCCACGGCCTAATCCCACCCAAGCCCAGAAGCGTATTTGTCAACAGCCGGAAGCATGTTTCATCAACGCACACCTGCTAGGACTCTGAGCTGCAGTCTCCATTGCTACTTGTTGCAGCCTGTGCCCAAACACAGGAAGGCCCTCCAGCCAGTGTGTTTCCTCCTGGAAGGTGGAGTAAGAAGGAGATGTTGTAGGTTCCACACTGGTTTTTCAAGGAGGACTGAAACAACTCCACTGTGGATAGAACTGTAACATGAGGACTGTTTGAAATAACTGAGCAGCCGTATTATTGAAAGGGATAATCTGCAGCTGAGCTTTGATACCTTCCCTAGAGAGCTTGAACCAAGAAGGGGATACCTTCCTATTTACACAAACGAGGGACATCCAGGAGAGGACAAGAGGGAGGCCAAGACTCAATGCACAGCAGCTCAAGTGCTAGTAAAATAATTGTACCTGTAGCCTGTTCTGCGAAGTATTAGAGTTTATCATGTTTATTAAAGTACTTTTCTTTATTAAAGTAAAACTCTGGGTTGGACAATCAGTTATTGCACTGCTGGTTGATTGTTGAGTTCTGACCTTACTCACCCTCAGAATACCTCCCGTAGAAGTTTGTGGCTGCTTGCCGTTACTACAGCTGAGACTCAAATGCTGAAGGGGCTGTCTTTGGCCCTGTTTTGCAGATCCATAGCCATAGAATGAATCCCTGAACATCAGAGCAAACGACTTCTGCCCCATGGCTGAGGCCCAATAGCCTCTGCTTGCCCTGAGGCACCCAAACAAGGTCTTACATAGGTATTGTTGTTTTGATTATACATTCAAATATAGAGAGAGGTCGCTTAACATTCAGTGGAGGGTGAGGAGAAATTATGTTGCATCAGGACATCTGTGAGCTGGTGACATAATCCCGTTCCCATGAGTTGTTCCTCTACTATACTCAGTGTACACCAAAGAATATACTACTCCTGACTCTGTTGGGCACTTTGAAGGATGCTATATTCAATTAACCAAATCAGTATGTCACAGACATCTCCAAGGACGGCAGGATGCATGCAGGACTGCATCTATTTTCCTGCTTTCTCCTAGATCCTTGTTTAAGTACAGCTCCATGCATGTTAGGGTACTCTGGCAACTCTGTTATAGGACTGCACCAGGCAAAAAAGTATTTATTTATTTCAAAACGTTTAGGTGATGGTATGCTCCATTTTCTGTGTCCTTGTATACCTAAGGAGAGTTTGCCATGTGTTATCAAGTCATTTAGGGTTGTCAATTGTTTGGATCATAGGTCAACTTCAAATAGTTACATTTACTAGTCATTAGTAATGTTACCGTTTTGGTCATTATTGATAATGACTATATTATTTTCAGCCTTAGTTGCCCAAAAGACACCCTGCTTTGTATTTTTGATATATAGTTTCTGTTTTTGTTATTTCTGCACAATTCAGTATGTCATTGCCACATTGGTAGAATTACAGGTTAAAAAGGGTTTGTGTAAGGACTGAGCTATGTTTGATAACAAAATTACTTATTTAAAGTATGTTAAAGTATGAGAAAATGTTCTTAAACTTCACATCTTTGTAGCATTCATTAAAATAAGATCTGAACCATTTGAGCACTGATCCCCAAGTATCAGAAAAGGATGATGGAATGCTCAGTGTAAATGATGGAAAACCATTTCAAATGCCGATGACAAGTTATTAAAGGCAGCTTTGAAAAGATGTGTTTCAGCTTGTATTCCTGTCTGCCCATGTTTGTGTGAACAGTCTCATTGGTGAAAAATGTAATTTGCTGTACTACTATTGCTGCATTTGATTTAAGGTTTGCCTGATTTGAAATGTATACTTGGACTTCCTGAATTTTGGGTGAATCTCCAGCTTGAAAGATAATCAGCAGTGCTGCTAGGATTACCAGATTTGCCTTTGATTCCCACTGGCAGCGCTTCCACGGTGGCACCAATTGCTCCCAATCATATCTGATTTCTGTAGATTGCACTCTGCTGCAGGCTGAGGCCATATTTAATGTCTGGTTACACAGTGCACATCCCCACAGGTTGTTCCTCTACCACTCTTGGGTGTATTCCAAATGATATACTTCATTGACACTGTTTGACACTTCAGATGACACCATAGCTTATTGGCATAAGCTATATACCATAGCCTTCTCCACAGATGGCAAGATGAATGCAGTACTGTACCTGTTCTCATGCTTTCACCTACAACAATGCATGGGCGCAGCTGCACACGTGGAGTGACATTATCAAATCAGTCTCTGCTTTAGTTGCACAGGATCAAATTATTTCCTAAATAACCTCCCATTCATATCAGAGAACTGAGAGTTGGTCCAGTGCCAATGGTGCACCTCAGATTTGCATCATTTCCCCTCTGATGTTGTCTATGACTGAAAGTACAAAAGAAAATAGAAGCACCCATCTATTAGCCTAATTTGTTTTTGACTTATTTTTTCCTCAGAAGAATTACTTGTCATAATTATGATAATTGTCATCCAAATGATTCCTCCTACTTCCGGAACCCTTATGCTCAGTCCAAAAACTCTTGTCCACCTGTACTGCTGCCTTTTCCTGACTTCCCTGAGATCTGATTGCAGCACAGTCCACACAACCCTAACACCCCTATACATCCCCTTACTGGGACCGTTAGTAATTCCAGGTCCCCTTGGAGCTGTAGCCCTTCATACTTCACTTTGTCTCATGTACTCAACCTTCTCTCTTTTGCTCCACACCTGCTGCAAGATCCACTGCTGCCACATCTAAAATAATCCAGCGCTCTCTGTTTTTCATCTCTGCAGATTCTATCTTTTCTCCATCCACAACTGATTCATCCTGTACTGGCAAGCATTGTTGTTACCCGGAATGCAAAACAGTCCTTCAGTTATGTCTGGTCCCTCCTCACCTGGGTTATCTATTCTGACTGCTAATCTCTTCCATCCTGAATTTAGATCCTTGCTTTGCCCTCTCGGTTCGCCCTCATGAAGACTACTCCGTCCTCTTCAGCTGTTGACTTCTTTCTCACAATTACTTTTTATTCTCTCTAGCATGCTATCCCTTTCTTTACTTCATCCCCTTAGTCACACTATTATCTTGTCCTTCCGCGGCCTACTCATAATCCAGTTGTTCTTACCCCGAAAATAGCATGCGTCCTATCCTTCCAACAACTGCTAATTCTTGAGCTTTCCCTTCTCGACTTAATCTTCTTTGCTACATCAACCAAACCGCACCCATGATGACTGCTAGCGAGGAGGCACTCTTTGTCCCCAAGGGCGTAGCTTGGTTAGTATGATTGGGAGAGTGTTAGCTTCAGATTTTCCGACAATCACGCTGGCACATGATGTTAAAATACATTATACAACAAGCAGGGCTCAGAAGAGGGGCTTAAGGGGCAGTGGAAAGCAGGAGGAATGCGTATTGGTAGTTGAACAAAGTGAGGGAAAGCCATTATTTAGTGAAATAACCAACATTTTTAAAGTATTTCCAAACAGAGAGAGGAACTGTGTGTGTGTGCGTTTTTGTCTGTGTGTAAAAAGTCCTGGTGAAATCCGAAAGACACCTCACCATATTGAAGTGAAAGCACCTGCACACAACTATTTATGTTACGTAAAGTCCTGGAAGACACCTCACCATATCGAACTGAAAGCACCTGCACACAACTATTTATCACAAACTACATATGTATGGGGTGTAACTTTCCACCCCCCACGAAGCTACACTCCTGTTTGTCCCACCCTTCTACATGTCTTTATCCCAATCTTTACAGAATGACTGCTTTTTACTTTTTCACAACACGCGTTTCTGCACACAAGGTGGTTCCCTTCAATGACAGTATACTTTATAATTACTTTAGTGTTGTCTTTGTGATTACATCCGGATGTGCTATAAGGGCGCTTTGGATGTGAGCACAGGGCACATTTCAGCTTTACAAGTCCCTGTCTTTGCTAATGCTTTTGTAAATTCAGTTTGAAGTGGCCTTTGTTTATCTGATTGCTGCTATTTCACAGCATACCAAATTGTGTCCATTTGAATCTATTCTTTACAAAGTTATCCTCGTTTTTAGCATGTGCATAATAAGGTGCATTTTTAACTGTATTCCTGTATGCCACACTGGCATGTATTTTAATTGAGGACTACGTTTATACTTGTAAATAAGTCTAGTCTGTATGGCCTGCTTCTACGGCTTTCTAGTTTGCTTTAAGTGATCTTGTATGTTCTGCTTATATTTACATTCAACTATTAGTGCCAAAGTTGATTGGATTTATTATGGCCTTTGACCTCTGAGTGGATCTCCAACTTTAAGACAGGGAAGTTCTGTGCCTTTAGAAAATAGTGAAGAAGGGATTGATGTTCACACTGTTTAGACTTCAAGTGCTAGCCATGTAGAGATGTCAGCAAAGGAGATATGCGCCTTCACAAAAAGTGAATGCATGTAAGGCCTAAAGACATAAGTCCAGTGACCCTGGTGAAGGGGTGTTTTTGAAGCATCTCCTGAAGGGGTGTTTCAATGCCATGGTTTCAGGATATGCACATAAGAAAAATGACAATATATTGAATTTGTAAGGAGGTCATTTATATAGTCAGACATTGCTGGCTTTACATTGGAGATCCCAGTAGAGGCAGTTGTATGTGGTGACATCGCATAGCTCTGCATGCGTTTGCCCCCTCATGATCAACTTTGAAGGAAGTTTAACCAAACCTCTGCTCAGGCACCACCATGATGGAGCAATAACCATGATTTGTTGATGAAGTTAAAATATTATTATTATTATTATATTATTAAAATATGACCTATACAGAATGCCTGTTTGAGACCATAGGGCTGAGGATGGCAATGTGATGCAGTCGGTGTCGGAAACAGTGATTTTGACTATATCAGTCAGGTACTTCAGAAGCCCAGGTGGGAATGATAAATGTAGATGTGCTATTTGCTTAGGTTGCCAGAGCTGATGACAGTGCATGCTCCTGACCAGCTCATCTAACACAGGGTAATGGATGGGATTTCTGAATATGCATGTTTGCAAGAAGCAGATGTTCAATTGTCCCTTGACCCTTCCTTTTCCCACAGTGAGCACTAGATACTGTAGTCGGCAATACATAAGCAGTGTCTGAAATATTGAGCAATACATAAACAGTGTTATAAATATTGGGCCACTAGGAAATAAACCCTTTACAAGAAAAAGGATAAGTGCCTGCTAGAGAGGAATTTAGATGAGCCTGTGACTGGTAAAACTGGAAGGATGATGTAAAAGGATATCAGTATGAGAACTACCCAGGTACAAGTGCTCGTTTAGGGGCATGTTTCATTGACCTCTGTTGAGCTGGAGGTTTTCCATGCACTACAGCACTTGACAGTACACCTACCAGTCCCAGCCTCCTATGTAAAAACCAATGGCCTAGAATTTCCCTCTCTCCTACCATCTTTCACTATAGGTTTCTCCTCTCATTGTGTCCCTTACTGTCTGCAACAAATTCAGTGATAGTCTGTGTTGGCCAGCAAGATGTGATTGTTGTTGGTGTGATATTGCCAAGGCACTTAAACGTTTAAGGGCCTGATTTGGACTTTAACAGACCAAATGGTGTCTGTCGGGATGGCAGAGGACAATACCTTGGGCAATCTGATGGTATTCCATCTGCCAAATTTAGAGATAATTATAGGCCCTGCAGTCATCTCTGTACATTGGAAGGGACAGCCTGCACAGTGGTTCCTTCAGTGTACTAAAAGTTTGATGGACGCCTGCTATTGGTTGTGATGCTTGTTCAGCAAACTTTTATAACGTTTCTGCTTTTGAGAAACAGACTCCTTTAGCAACAGTTTGTTTCTGAAAAGCAAGAAAGTAATAACCACCATCACTTTGGGAGCAGTCTCCCACGCTTTGAGCGGTATTTGTTTTTACTTCCTGTCCTACAATGCTCTGTTGATGTAATATTTAAGGTCTGCCCAACTCTAAATGAGGCGGGCGTACCAAAGTAAGAAGGGTATGCCATTATGTTTGTTACAAGTCCCCTGTCCACCAAACTCTAAATAGGGCCCTACCTTACCAAGGGTATTATTGAGCTGACAACATTGCTTGCTGACAGCGTAAGGACATGATATAAATCATCTTTCTGGACTCCAACACTGACTCGGTAGCAGGCTAGACACACCTCCTCCCATCATCATCAGCACCTGCCATATGCTCGCCCAAAAACCCACCTCTTCAGAGTACACAAACTGTGGCCTCACCTGACCATCTTGGCAAAGTTACTGATCTGACTGAGTTCAATATTATTGTTGTCATTTCCGCATTCTGTCATTATTATTTTATTGAGAAGCACACTTATACCTCTTGGTGTAGGAGTGCTATGTACAAACCTTAAAAAATAAATATCCCTGCTTATGTCCCTTCAGTCCTTGATGAGGTAAAATAGGTGCTTGTGCAGGCTGGTCCAAATGGTGGTGGGTTGTGAGAGGGGGAATCCAGGAGAAGGAAAATTCAACACTTTGAGCATCAGGAAAGTTGGAGATCTGAAGAACACTGTTGATCCATGTATATTTTTGTTAACTTGTCATAATTGTGCCTTGAACAATTACATTATTCCCTTTATATTCCCTCATATTTGTTTTTACTCTTTTCTGTTCACCAGTATATGTCGAACTGTGCAAGTCCCAAATGCCACATCTCTTTCCTAATGCACTTGTGTTGTTCGATTCCAATCTGAGCACCCCATCTCACTCAATCCCATGGTCATTACACTTTATTCTACCCATGATCGTAGGTGTATTAATGCTTAATTGCCATGTTCGTGTTTTGCGCACAATGCGAATGGCTGAACATGCCTCAGGACTACAGTTGTGCATGTCACACATGACCTACCAGTTGACATCCATATAGAACACATTTACAGGCATTTACTTTACACACATCTGCATGCTGCAGTATACAGTGACATGATGAGGATACGAGGAAAACTGTGGATGAGAATGTGGTATACTGGGGAACTTGGACCTGGGATTACTAATTGCCCTGTTAGTTCCACAGGTTCAACTCATAATCCTCATTAATCCTGCACTCAATTTAAGTAACAAGACTCCGGAATTCTTTACCCCAGGGATGTGAAATTAACAACCACTGCAGTGGGGCATCAGTAATGAGATACAGGGCCAATGAGTTGATCCAACTAAACTAGAGAAATACTTTACCACTGTGGATCAGATGGACAATCAGTTTGCATGGATGTAAAATTATTCATTAAAAATATTGGCCACTAAATTGAATGCAGTGATGGCAACATTGATCCTTCAGGATCCTTTGAGATCTTCAGGACCACCCTGGTTTTATCAATGGTTCCTAAATGGGACATGGGCACCCTGAAGAATGCCCACTTCCTGCATCACCTAGAGACACCCAGTAATTGACCAGCTCTGCTTTCTTTCAGAATAGAGATGGCACATGATGGTGTAGACAGCGTTTCTAAGAAGAGCCCCGGAACAAATGGAATTTGGTCCAACTATTTTAGCCATGTTGCAGATGAATGGATGTATGTCTGAGAGAGTTAAATTGTGTTGACATGCCTGTTCTATATCTTTCTGTGAAGTCATTAGACCAACAGATTAGAAACCGCATCAAAGTAAAGTTAGCCTCATTTAGATTAGAAACATTTAAACTGACTGTGCTTGCTGACAACATTAGTCCTTGTGTGCAATCCATACCTTCACTCAGTCCATTGCTGGGGTGATGAAAGATTTTCATGACTTTTTGGATTTTAAAGAAACAGAGATAAATTAGAAGTGTTAAATGTTCCCTTGCCTAGTCAACTGTGATGCAACTGGTTGACAGACTTCCACTTCAATGAGCTTCTAAATAAGTGTTTTAACCTGTCCTATGTGGCCCCACCACTGTAGACTATCCACACAAGGAGCTCACAGATCAGTGGCTGTCAGCCCCTTGGTACACACCACTCTTGGGTGAACCAAAGCTACAGCGCCCACAGACACTGGGCAGGGCACAACCACGAAAGCCACTAGTCGGCCAGAAGAATCACCACCTCACGGATCTTGGAAGGCCTCTGTCCCTTTTAGTGGAGATAGCATGGTATATAGCACCCCACAAATATAGTGGACATCTTGTGCATGGTTTTATTTAATCTGTTCCCAAGATCACCATTTGCCTGGCCTTGAGCTTTCTCCAGGAGCAGTTTTGTCCAGGTGTGCTCCAGCAAAACTTGCCATTGCCTTGATTGTATTGAAATACAAATCATGTTTTTAATTGTTGTTCATTCAGCTCTGCGCTGTGTGTTCACCAGAGCACCGAGCACAATTTGTAACAGATATTTATGTTTCCATAAATACTATTGTGGTCTCATGTCTACTTCTGATCCCATCAGAAAACCTTTGTTTCAATATTTGTACTGTGCTTCTGGTTCCAGGTGCTTTATAGGGCAGCCTTTGTCTCTTACATTGTTCAGAATCACACAGTGGTATTTACAGTGAATCTTTTGCTGCAGCTTCTATATTTGTTTCAGGTCCTCCCTTTAAGACTGTCAATTATACGTTTCAAGGCCCTACAGGAAATAATCTTATGAGAATGATAAGAAATCCAGAGTAGTGTTTCATTATGTGTTACTGACCTAGACTGAATATGGGCGAGCCATTGTGAACCTTGCCAGATAATTGTACGGTGCTCTGCCTCATGTAAATAGTGGTGATGACAACTTAACTAACCCCCAATACATGGTAATATGGAAGGACCTCACTTCTGGGCAGGATGCTCAAGGAATGAAAGTGTGGAAATAAATAACATGCTCCTGGCAGATCCATTAATATCCCCACCATCGTGCAAACAGGATTGTGGTTTGAGTGACCTTGTGAGATGTCCAAGCACCGAGATAAAGCACCTCATGACAAACATTAAGGTTAAGAAGGAAGGGAGATGTTAGCACTTTCAGAGCTTACAGAAAGTTACCGCAAGCCACATCTGCTTTCAAATATTCAGTGTATCTTTGATAAGGTTCTCGATGAAGTTTAAAAATATCAAGAATCACAGGAGGTGTGGAACCTAGAATTCACCTGGAGGGAGATGAGTTGAGGTTATAGCTAGAGTTGAAACAGGCTTAATAAATGGTCAAGGGAAAGGACTGTGTATAATATTCTGTTTCAGCTGGGTTGAATTGTTGTGGGGGCTAGTGTGTGTTTGAGGGATAATAGGAAGTTCTACTATAGAAAATGTGGATTGTTGTGTATTGCTGGTATGCCAACATTACTTTGCAATATGTGACTGGATGTCTGTTGAGAGACACAAAAAGCAGTTAAAAAGGTTAAAACCGATGCTATATTTAGTAAACATACATTCAGGGTCGTGGTGTGTGGACGCAATGTTTGACAATGCTTATGCATGTCAATGGAATGTGTTAGGCTTACACATGTTACAGTGGAATGTGACTTGCACCATGCAGGTCATTGGTGCAAATTCAAGTACTAGCTGCACTCAAGTGCATGGGTCTTTAATCCTGAAATGAGGTGTAACATCAGCTAATCACCAATACGTCAATGCTAGTTAATCACATTGGGCTCTCCAGAATAATGATAGAGTAGTACCTTTGCAAACCATAAAGGTTTATTACTAAATTGCAAAGTTACAAACTCCAATCATTTAAGGTTATCAAAGATAAATTGTCAATACATGAATATCCCCATTATATAATTCAAATCGATTCACATTTAGCAAATACAAACAAAATGCTAAGAGTTGTTATGAAGCAAAAGGAGAGCAAATTCAGTTTCCTCTGAAGGGAAGATTCGCTAAAGTTCTGTGCTAAAAAAATCAAGAAATTGTTAGAGAAATTTGGTAGGAGGTGTTGGCAAGTAAAGCCTCTAACAGGCAGAATCAAAGGAAGATTCAGTCAGGTTGAGCAGGAGCAGAGGGAGAGCACCTAATCTCAAGAGAGTAGAAAGGGACATCTTAATCTAACTAGTTCAGCAATGCACAAATAAATCATACAATTATTTCGAGTGAAGAATGACTCCCTACAGTTCCCATGAAGAGAACCAATCAGGATTGATCATTTCACAATAAGACAGTTCCAGTCTTATTCCCAGACATCGCACGATGGAAGTTTTCAACTGGCGCCATAAAGATATATCTTGTAGCAAAAGTATACATTGTGGTCGGCATGTCTTCTGTACAGGTGTGGAGATTCATTATTCAGCTATCCATGAAATGCAGAGAGATAAACATTCTCACCGAAACTTTAAACAATTGAATATAACTAATTAAAGGAGGCAATTACAGCTTGGCTCCTGAAACGAAAGAGAAAAATGCACAGCAGCCAAAATACAGTTCATGTTAGCCTGAAACTGATGTCGACATTAACAATAGTCAACTTTAACTTGAAAAAAAATAATGCTATGTGTGTATATACATATGCGTAATGCAGATTGGTGTAAAAGTTATGAAAAGCATTTACAAAAATGACAGAACATCACCTCCCGTATGATGCCTATCACCTAATATTGGCCATTCATGGTAGAAGGTGGCCAAATGTTATTATACAGTATGTGTTGGCAAGGGTTGTGTTTGGGTGACCGTGGCACTGCCACAGTGAACAAGTGAAATAAGGTGGCAGTAGGGAAGACAGGCACATAGAGACAGGAAGGTAGCCCGGCAACATCTGAGGAACCCAACTTGGTTGCTGGGACAGGCAGACAGGGACATGGGGACACATAGAGAAAGAGACAGATCCAAACATAAGGCAACAGAAAATGGAGATGTGGGGATCAAGTCAGGAGAGGGAGCCAGGTCCACAGAGATGCAAAGAAAGGCAAACTGGTGGTAGATGGCTTGGACCTGGACAAATGGAGATATGATACCTAATGTCATTGTACCTTCATAGTCTTTTACGCTTGGATTTAAGGATGCCTATTTTATGCTGCATCTAAAGATAGGTGACGTGGGAAAATCTTTCTCAAGGGGAGAGAATTGAAGGTGTGTCCCCATATCCACTAAAGGCATTTCAGGAGCTGTCTCTGCCGTGTTTATGTGGTGCTTGGTATATTTCTTCTTACTGTGTCAAAGTTTATTGACCTCCGTTAATTTGTGCAGCTCGTCCTTAAGCTTACTCATTCTGCTCTTGACCTACTGACCTGTTTGGCAACTTTATTTAGGTCATGGGGTGTATCATCTCTGAACTGATCAAATTGTAAATAAGATATAACACTTTCTGCATTTGTTCATTTGTCTAATCAGGCCGTTGCCATCCATTTAAGCATTACAATCCTGGGTCACACTGACAGTGTACAACTGCCACTGAAGGAGATGTCCCTAAATGTCGCTCAATCATTTTTAGCTTGCGCTGTGCTTGTAAAATCTATTCAATGTTAATCTTAAAGAGGGCTTACATCCCTCCCTTGCTTTTAATTGGTTCATGTGGTTGCCACGTTTTCCTCAGTTTCTATTGGCTGTAGCATACTCTTTCCCGCATTCGCCAACACTTGTTCCTCATGTGTTTCTCATCAGTGTCCGAGGCCCAAGTACTGTTTTCATCCGCTCTGGTCCTTCATGTTTTGGATGAAGCACTGTTGACTGTCTCATTCAAGCTCTAAAGCGTCAGGTGCTGCAAATGGCTGGGAAGCAGACTGTGAAGCATTTGGTGCACAGTTGCTGTGTTACTTGCAGGCGCTTTTCATGTCAAAAATGGGGAAGAGCTTCGGCCAATCCTATTTTCTGCGTATGTCACATGCAATGCCAAGCATTCAGACAGGTCATCGGGGGAGTTTTTTTGTGACTTCTTTCCCCTCGTCTATAGGCATTCGTTTTGTAAAACACAACCAAGCAATGTCAATAAATGTGAAAAAAAAGCCTGATTGATAGTTGGGTTGCTTACGGAATGGGCATGACTAGTCTTACTTATGGAACCTGCTAGCACCTTCCGTTTACCAGATTTCCAGCATCGTTTTCATGGTTGCTGCGGGGTAAACTTTTAAAATGGGTTTAGATCAAGCCATCTGCCATCATAGAGAAGGTCTGTAATGACTCTTCATCACCATTGTCTGATTTCTCACTTGTCGGTGTTCAATCTGATCTTTGTGATGTTGCTTCAAAGGCTGATGTTTCTGTGAGTTTACTCTTTTTCCTTCCTATGCCATGTGCTTATTTCTGCTAATGCCACTTGCTGTTCCACCCTAGCCTGCTCTATTGTTAACGTATGAGAGTTAGATGTCTCTTTCCTCGCAATCTTTTATTGTTATTGGCATAGCCCATTATAATGGTGTCCCTTATTCTCCAACAGTATTCCACAAACAGTAAGGTATTATTATTTTCATTACATCTCTTGGTGAGCATGCACACCTTTTGAATGTCACACACCCTTACCTTCTGGCATTCAGGTACACCCTTCGAATATTAGTTTTACACCTGCTCACCAAGCTAAAACTTACAACAAACAAATATTAATAATCACATAGGCGCAACCTATTGCATTTACCAATGCTTGTTATACTCTATGAGTTATTTTACACATTCCACACCATACATGTAAAAATGTAGCTGTATACTTTCTGTTCGTCATTGATTTCCCAAATTTACTAGCTCCCATACATGTACATAGACGATGATGATCAGTCTCATTTTGTTGCTGGTGTTTGGGGAAGGTTCTAGATACTGGCAGTTCCCTTTCTGCTCCAAAACTATTGTCTGTCACACCTGTTTGATGGAGCAGTATCTTACCGATAAACTTCTACTTCAGCAGTATCCATGGGTCATCCCTTTGTGGGGCTCACTGCCCTCCCCTTGATTTGTACTTAGGTGAGGTAAATGCCTTTCAGGCCCTCGCTGGCTTGAAGTTTTCAAATACATGTTTTAAAATGAAGAATTATGTTTTTTACATTACTGGAAAGAAAAAAGTAGTTTCAGTTTTGTATTCTGATCCTAATTTCAGACCACCCTAATCTTTGCGTCTCTGCCAGCCGTGAGAATCTCAAAGTTCCTTTTGGGAC
The DNA here is from genome assembly GCF_031143425.1 of Pleurodeles waltl. Lineage (NCBI taxonomy): Eukaryota > Metazoa > Chordata > Amphibia > Caudata > Salamandridae > Pleurodeles > Pleurodeles waltl. The sequence continues at coordinate 412,437,206 of NC_090437.1, read as the reverse complement.
CCAGTTAGATTTCCATTATGATGCCTCATAAGGTGGTTATCACTCAAAGGTTCTTGAATTGGGTCACATGAGTTGGGGGGGGGGCTACTTCACTCGAGGCTTAAAAATATCCAGCCTCCCTATAGCTGCCTGCTGAAAGATATTTTAAATCCAGAGGATCTGCTTAATACAACTATCAATAGATCATTTTACTTTAGGCCTATGGAAGCTATTAGACAGTTCTAAAGACTTTGAACTTGAATATAATATACACCTCTTTGTGTGATTTTTTTGTAGCAAAGGAAAATGTTCTTAAACGTTTTCTTAAAGATGATACACATGTATCCTCCTCTTCTTCCTTCGTTTGGAACAGTTCTATGTCAGCTATCGTCGACAAAGATATTGTCTGGCATAAAACATTGTGCCTTAAATATAATTTACCAAATGATTGTCCCATTGGGTGTAGATTATTTATTGATTACTCCAATGAGGTGATATTTTTGTAAACTGTACCTAGGACACAATATCTTTGTCCTTGACGAGGTTTTGTCTACGATATTCAGGCTACATTGTCTCGAACTGGATCCTGAGGTGCTTCATTCAGATAGTATGTCTGTGGCCATTGGTAGCTTTGTGTTGCTACTGCTCTGTTTCCGTGGTATGATTGTTTGGCGGCCATGTGAAATGTGTGCCCTTTCCCTTTTACAGTTGTTTTTTCTCCTGTGTATTGTAGTCCTTATTTCACCCACCTCTAATTCCCAATTTCTCTGTAAACCTGTTGATAACTACAACTCATAAAATCATAGAGCGAAAGGCCTATTACCACCGTCATAAAAATTGCACCTGCTGAAAATGCGTACAGTACATTAATTTAAGCTCATAAAGCTACATTGATTAAACAAGCATTTACAATGTAGTGGGTCTCGCATTTGCTCAAGTTAGAGTTGTTAGCGTTGTAAACTGCTAACCGGACTTTTCTTGCCATTTAAACTGAAAATTAAGAGTAATACAATTTCATATAAGGGAGCCGATTTAAAGTGCCACGCCATGTGCATGAAGGAGACTAATCAGAACAAGAACACCAGTCTGGTTTCGCCTTTGCATAGTAATAAAAAAAAAAAATTAACACGATTGCGCTGTGTAAAACCTTGAATTCGGGAAGGAGTGCATGGATAAACAAAAGAAGTAAACTGATAGTCATGCAAAGTGCTCGATTACTGCCAAGTGAGATCGCGCTCCATAGGAAATAAAAAGAAAAGGTAGTCCAGAAGCCATGCGGAGAACATAGAGCCTCGTATGTTTACAGTAGTTTACTGGTGCACTCGAGGAGGGCTAAACACCGGAAAAGGCATGACTTTCACAGATTAAATCAAGGGAGTTTTAAAAGGCAAGCCCACGAACCAATGAAAGTGAGGGGAATGACATGGGCATGGTTAAAAGCCCAGAGAGAGATTACAACAGAAGCCAGAGTGCTTGCGCGCTCAGCCCTAAAAAGCACTAAGTACCTAAGGGGCACACTGCACCTTAAAGGAGTAGAGTGTCAAATTATGAGCAGCAAGGCCTGCATTGGTGAGTCTCCTACATATTGAGTTGTTATACCTCAAAAGGGCGAATGAAACAGAATGCTTTTCTTGCAGGCTGATTGTTGTGAGCCCTGGTCCTCAGCTGACAGACAGTTAAAGCAGTCTGACAGCAACTCACATCTGCGATGCATTCTCATGCGGTTTTAGGAGTTTTGATAGGAAAGTATCTCTCAGCAGCCACGTGTAATGTTCTCCAGCTACAGAATGTCAGATGCTGTGCTGCATTCATTATCATGTGCGTAAAATAATGAAGGACTTAACTAAAGGTTATTAGATTTCAGTTCGGAGTATTTGAGACTTTATCATATCCACGAAAGTGTTGACAGTTTTGCAGAGATTTAAACAAGCTACACTGCATGTATTTCATCCTCCACACCATACTGAGTGTAGTAATATACAATGGTGTTGTATATGGCTTCCCTAGGAAGCCTTTATCATGAACAGGATCGGAATCTGGTTATTCATTTCAGCAACTTTAGCAAATGGTTAACCACTCTTGTGATGTCACTTGTGGAAATGCTTGCTTCCCTTTTGTTCCGCTGCCTCGCCCACGTCACCAGGGACAGCAGAAGGTCGGTTTGCTGCCTCATTTGCCTTTTCCCACCTCTCGTGGGTCTCCACAGATCCGAAGGAGATCGGAATGTGCTTGTGGCAGTCTTCCTGTGCTAACTGCCTTATGGCTTGTTACATGGGCGTAGGAAGTGTGGGGGGCGGGGGGGATATATCCCCCCCAGATTTTGGAGGGTGGGGGACACGGGGACGAAGGTGGGGGGACGAGGGGACAAAACAATTTCCCCTTTTACATCTATTATTCAGAGGGCCATTAGCGCACAAAAGCGCTACTTATAATAGCCCTGTACCGACCATCCTCCAATCTGATGGTAACAGAATGAAGGTGAGTCAGGAGGCCCCCTGTGCCCTCTGCCCTTTTGTTTGTCCTGTTTACAGCTGTGGGCATTAAGGGTGCTCATAAGAACAAAGGGCACAAGGAGGAGAAAAGAGTTTTGGATGATTACTGTCTGCATCACCTGCCACCTTGAAGAGAAGCACTGCAGGAGGCCTTTAAGAGGAGCTGCAGGACAATGAGGAAGATCTAAAGAGGAAACAGAGTCACACTCAGCCTGGTGCCTGCAGGCTAGAAAGGAGACTGTGAAACACAATATTCGTATTTGACTAAGATCACACCAGTTGGTGAAACAGTGAAGTCGAGATGGGGCCCAGATTTTACCTTTTCACACAACAATTTAGCTATTAGAAGGGTACATTTTTTAAAGATTTTATCTAGAGAATGAAGGGCTTGATTATAGCATGGCTAACAGGGAGAAGCCATATTTCATTTTGGGCCGTTATGCCTAGCATTATTATTTATGTTGTTGTTATCATTACATACTTCAGCATATTGAAGTATATTATCTTTTCTCTATCTTTTCTTCACTGTACTCTGAAACAATCTACCCTATGCCACTGCACCCTACACCACTTTTCTCCACTCTGTGCTACTCTACGCCACTGCAATCTATGCTGTACCACTCCAATCTACATCACTCTACTCTGCAGCACTCTACACTACGCCACTGCAATCTATGCTATTCTACTGTAACCATTGTACACTACACCCCTGCACTCTGCCAGTGCACTCTTCACCACTTTACTCAAAACCAATTCACTCTATGCCACTGCACTCTATGCCAATCTACTCTGCACCACAGCACTCTATTGCACTGCTTTCAATGCCACTATACTCTGCGCCACAGCACTCTAGGCGACTGCACTCTATGCCACTCTACAATACACCACAGTACTCTGCGACCCTCTAATCTGCAACATTGCACTCTGCCACTGAACTCCACGCCACTCTACTCTGCACCACTGCATTCAATGCCACTGTACTCTGTCCCACTGCACTCTTCTGCACCACAACACTCTAATCTACTCTACTCTACACCACTCCAAAGTACCTTGACTTGAATTTGTGATATTGTACACAAGTTGGCATAAGCATAGGTACTATGAGCTAATGACTTCTTGTTTCACTATTTGAGTCATTCGTGTAAAAGTGGGTGTATAAAAGCTTGTAACTCATTATTGTGGATGCTAACCTTGTAGGAAAGTAGCCTCTTTCTAGCTTGGTTACTCCCACATTTGGCCTGTTTGCCAGTGTGTTTGAGTGTGTCTACTGGGATCCTGCTAATCAGGACCCCAGTAGTTATGCTCTCTCCCTTAAATTATGGTTGTTGCATACTGGTAACCCAGTATTTCACCCAAGATTGGCATACTGGTGCCCCCTTATAAGTCCCTATTATATGGTACTTGGGTACCCAGAGCATTGGGGTTCCAGGAGATCCTTATGGGCTGCAGCATTTCTTTTGCCACCCATAGGGAGTCCATGCAAAGGCTTCTGCAGGACTGCCATTGCAGCCTGCGTGAAAAGGTGCATGCACCCTTTCACTGCCAGTTACACTGCACCGGGTCACTTATAGGTCACCTCTAGAGCAGGCGCTCCAGCCCTGAGGGCAGGGTGCAGAGTACCTGTGTGTGAGGGCACCCCTGCACTAGCAGAGGTGCCCCCACGACCTCCAGGACCATTTTCCCAGACTTCAGGAGTGCGGGGATGCCATTTTACACGTGTACTGGAAATAGGTCACTCCTATTCCCAGCTACATAATGGTAACTCCGAACATAGGTATGTTTGATATCAAACATGTTGGAATCATACCCCAAGGCTTTTGCAAGCATTGGTTGTATGATTTCATGCACTCTGGGGGCTCCTTAGAGGACCCCCAGTATTGCCAATCCAGCCTTCAGAGGTTTTCCAGGCAGCCCCAGCTGCTGCCACCTCTCAGACAGGTTTCTGCCCTCCTGTTGCTTGAGAAGCTCAAGCCCAGGAAGGCAGAACAAAGGATTTCCTTTGGGGGAGGGGAGTTACACCCTCACCCTTTGGAAATAGGTTTGAAAGAGGTAGCTTCCTTCCCCAGGCCACTGGAAATGCTTTGAAGGGCACATTTGGTGCCCTCCTTACATAATCCAGTCTACACCGGTTCAGGTACCCCCAGTCCCTGCTCTGGCACGAAACTGGACAAAGGAAAGGGGAGTGACCACTCCCGGTCCATCACCACCCCAGGTGTGGTGCTCAGAGCTCCTCCAGAGGGTCCCTGAGTTTTGCCATCTTGGATTCCAAGTTGGCAGCGAACTCTGGGAGCATCTGAGTGGCCAGTGCCAGCAGGTGGTGTCAGAGCCGTCCCCTGATAGGTGCTTACCTGTTTAGCTGACCAATCCCCCTTTCAGGGCTATTTAGGGTCTCTCCTTTGGGAGGTTCTTCAGATTCAGATTGCAAGACTCCAGCAGGAATCCTCTGCATCCTTTACTTTACCTTCTCACCGAAGAAACTGCATCTGGACCCTCCAGGAACTCCACAAACTGCAACAACGAAGCAAAGATGACTTCTGCAACATTGTAACTTCAGCTCCTGCCAGCAACTGCAGCTGTTTCCGGGATGTGCATCCTCAGAGAACAGCCTGTCTTTAGTCTGCACCGGAAGAATTAATGAATCTCCCTTGGAGTGAAGGAGTCACTCCCCTGCTTCAGCAGGCACCTCTCTGCAATGATGACCATCTGCATGGGTCCCCTTTCCTGACAACTTGCATGGATCCTGCATCACGGGTGGTAGACTGAAGTGGTCCGATGGTCCTGACATCCTACTGTCCAACTTTGGTGGAGGTAAGAGCTTGCCTTCTCACGCAAGACAGTACCCCGTGCACCACGTGTTTTTCAGTTGCCAAGGCGTGTGGCATCCTTCTATGAAATTCTTTGTGCACAATGTAGCTCTGGCCCCCAGCACTCCTTCCTGAGATGCACAGCTTCCTGAGTGGTTCTCTGGCGGTGTAGGATCCTTTGTTTTTGTGTTGCGCGGGCCTCCTTTTGCAACTCCTTTGTCTCCATGCTGGGGGACTCCTGTGTGCGCTGGCTGGTATTCTGTGGGCTCTCTGAGTTGCTGAGAGCCCCCTCTGACTCCTCCTCCTGGGTAGAGTCCACCAGGTCCCTCCTGGTCCCAGGCAGTGCCATTTTCTGCTAACCATGAGCTTTTTCTGTGCCAAGGCTTGTTGGTGGAATCCAGCGATGCAAACCAGACTGCAATCATCCATCCGGTGTGGGATATCATCTGCACCAACCACGAACCCGCATCCATCTTCTTGGGTGCAGTACTGACTTCACCAGTGGTTCTTCTTTTGCACCTTGATTTGGGTTAGCAGGGGCCCCTGTCCTCCCTGGACTCTTCTGTGCTTCTTGGACTTAGTCCCATTCTTCCACAGGTCTTTAGGTCCAGGAATCCACCCTTTGTGTCTTGAAGTATCTTCTGGTTCTTGCATTATCTTCTGTCTTGTGTTCTTGTGTGTTCTAGGAAAGTTACTGTGATTTACTCCTGCTTTCCTGGGCTCTGAGGTGGGTTTTATTACTTACCTTTGGTGTTTTCTAATACTCCCAGCGCCCCTCTACACACCACACTTGCCTAGGTGGGAAACCGACATTCGCATTCCACTTTCTTAGTACATAGATAGTGTTTCCCCTAGGCCCATTTCTAACCATTGTGATTTTCACTAATTGCACTGTTTTCTAACTGTTTTTATTGCTATTGCTGCATACTAGTGTATATAATTGGTGTATTACTTACCTCCTAAGGGAGTATAGTCTCTATGGTATTTTTGGCAATTGTGTCACTAAAATAAAGTACCTTTATTTTTGTAACACTGAGTATTTTCTTTCATGTGTGTGAGTACTGTGTGACTACAGTGGTATTGCATGAGTTTTGCATGTCTCCTAGATAAGACTTGACTACAGCCACCCCTAGAGAGCCTGGCGTCTAGACACTGCCTACGTTTCACTAGTACGGGATAACTGGACTTTGTATAAGGTGTAAGTACCGTAGGTACCCACTACAAACCAGGCCAGCCTCCTCCAAGCCACTGTACTATACAGGTTACTTTTTCCATTTTTCTTGTAATTGGCGACATTGGGTCATCCAGATAACTTGTGTAATGCCCGAATACCAGTCTTTCTCGATTTCCACGTTGATGTTTTCCCACTACATTTGATCTTTTATATTTTGATTGAATAAATGCATAAAACATTCCATTTGCATACTACTTTAATATCATTGTTTATGGGAGTGATGTTGCATTTTTTTCAAGCGACCCCTGTTCCTTTAATGTTAAGTTTACTGCTCCATTCTAGGACACTCTACTTACTCCATGATACTACGCCACACCAGTCGATGACACATCATTCTCCTTTATGCCATTAACTTTGAGCCATGCTGAATAGTAGTCTCACTAGTGCACAGCGTGGCTAAAACACATTGGCAAAGGCAATAGAACTTGCATAGGCGAGACCTACTGACTTTGCCAATGCTTGTTTATAAGGTATGAACTTTAAAGTGACTTGCAATATCCTTATGTACACAGGGGGTATTTTACCCCATATAATAAATGGTCACACCACCAACTTTCCCACAAACCACTTAAAACCTTAGTGCATAGCTTCTGTCATTCCAAGCTATTAAAGTAGAGCAGAAGAAAGAAAAGCAACAGTCCATTTTCTGGTTTATACAGCTGCATTAATTATGCTGTGTGACCTGATCTGCCTTTTACCTTGGCTGCTAGCTCTGGCAGAAGGCATTGTAATGTCAGAACTCAACTGTAATAACCCTATCATAGTCATTTTCTGATGTCTTTTCTTTATAATCAGTGAATGTCTTTTCTTTACACGCTGTGACTTGGTGCATCACAAACAGCCGTTTCTAAAGAAATTAGTGACTGCAGTTTATACAGAGATTAGAGAATCCATGTTTATATAGCCTGTAACTCCAAGAGCTTCTTCAGTTGAAATGCTCCTAGTTATGGCTGATGTGGAGCTGAGCTTCCCAAGATCACACACAGGAGTAGAAGTGTTATTAGAACTATGGTTTCCGAGCACAGTTTACAACTATTGTACCTAATCGCTTTTTATCTCTCCAGTGCGGTTCCAATTGGCATGAGGCGAAGGGCATGATGGGTGTGGGGCACAAAGGGTATGTTCTTCCTTTTTACCCTCCTACCTTGATTTGCTTGGTGCATGAAGATGCAAGGTTAATCAACATGTTATTTATGGGTGTGGTGCGCAAAGGGTATGTTCTTCCTTTTTACCCTCCTACCTTGATTTGCTTGGTGCATGAAGATGCAAGGTTAATCAACATGTTATTTTCATATTTCAGCTAATTACTTTGTGAATGTAAATAACAATAAAAGATACTTTCAGACTGTGAAAACATGTCTTCCTTTCTCCCTATTTCACTTCCAATATATATGATTGTGTATATTTATCGGAGCCTGCAGTTCGTAAACAACGAGCGATTTGTATAGGGTTGATTGAAAGTCCCCAAGGCTGTCCCTGTCCCCCCAGAAATGTATTGTCTCCTACGCCCCTGGCTTGTTAGTGTGGGTCTCTATAGACCTATGGTGACAGAAGAAATCAACCCAAGCTGACAAGCACCACTCCCAGAGCCACTCTGCGCTGTGTTGACTGTGTGCTCATGGTGTGAGAGGAGAACACAGCGTTTGGCTGGGGGGGTAGGGAGGGGGTGTAATGGCACAGCAGCTGGTGGGGTTGTCTGTGGCAGATGGTCAGGTACCTATTTTAAGTGTGTAGCTTTGCAGAGGGTAGTGGAGGTGGGTAGCAGGAGGCTAGGTATTATTTTCCAGTTTGGGCAGGAATGAAGAGGTATAGCCACAAGATGGTGTAGTTGTTTTTCAGGAAGCCAGTTATTTTTCTTTTAATATTTGGAGAAGGACAGGAAACGTTTTTTCAGAGGGTGGTGGGAGTGGGTGGCACGAGGACAGGTATTTACTTTTTTAATTTGGGAGAGGAGAGTGTATGTGTTGAGGGTGGTGGAGGAGGGAGCAGGAGGCCACGTTACTTTAGACCATGTTTTTACATGTTATATAAGGCTTGCCCGTTACTCCTCTGCCCCTGAGTACATGCTGAAAGCAGGGCAGATGATTTAAGGCGGCAATACACAAAATAAAATTACAGACGGATAAAATGTGAATATCAGGAATGTTTTCCACCCTGGGCTCCGAGTGACATCCTAGACAATTTGAGTAATGATGTTGTTGTCTATTTACTATCACACAGAACACCTCTGGGAAAAAGATCTGTAATTCACAGTTACCAATTTATATTTCAATATATCATAGCTGTTAGACCTGGCATCATTGGCGTGGTCTCCCATGTCTTTTTTGCCTCTGCTTCCCATGTTTTGACTGTGTGCTGGACTCTGTTTTTTGCTGTTTTTGGTACTCTGGGCACTTTACCAATGCTGAACAGTGCTAAAGTGCAAGTGCTCATGTTTAAATTATCTGTGTAATTGGCTTATCCCTGATTGGCATATTTGATTTACTGGTACGACCCCATTAAAGAGCATTAGAGGTGCCCCAGGTCTGTAAATCAAATGTTGCTAGTGGGCCTGTAGCATTGGTTGTGCCACCCACTTGAGTAGCCCTGTAAACATTGCTCAGATCTGCCACTGCAGTGTCTGTGTGTGCAGTTTTAAGCTTCCAATTTGACTTGGCAAGCGTACCCACTTATCGGGCCTAAACCTTCCCTTTTTCTACATGTAAGGCAACCCTAAGGTAGACCCAAGGTAGCCCCATTGGCAGGGTGCAGTGTATGTTAAGGGTAGGACATGTACTGGTGTGTTTTACTTGTCCTAACAGTGAAATACTGATAAACAGAGCTTTCACTGTTGCAAGGCCTATCTCCCTCATAGATTAAACAGGGGGGCTGGCCTTAAATGATATTTAAGCGCAGATTCCCTTTGGGGCAGATACAAATATGGAGTTTGGTGTCTCTGAACTCACAATTTAAAAATACATCTTTTGGTAAAGTTGTTTTTAATTGTCAGTTTGGAAATGCCACTTTTAGAAAGTGGGCATTTTGTTGTTTAAAGCTTTCTGTGACTCTGCCTGTTTGTGGATTCCCTCCCTGGGTCAGACTGGTCATTTGGGCTGGTGTAAATTCCCTCTAGACAGTGAGACAACAGGAGCTGGGGAGTAGCCTGCATATCCTGATGGGCCATCTGAGCTAGAGTGGAGGGAGGAGACGGCACTTACACCTGAATGGGCTGTGCCTACCCTCACAAAATGCAGTCTCCAACCTGCTAGTGTGAGCCTGGAGCCTTGCCTGGGCAAGGCAGGATCTTGTGAACAAGAGACTTTCCTTTGAAGTTTGCCAACTTCAAAAGCAGAAAGGAGTATAAGTAGTGGACCCCAAACCCCACATTTTTAGATTTCTTCAAGGATTCAAGAGAAACCTCTGCCAAGGAGAAGAGCTGAAGAGCTGAGGAGACGTGCTGCCCCTGCCTGTGACTGTGCTTTGTTGGGCTAACCTGCAGTTGCTGCTTTTGCCTGTGAAAGGGGACAAAGACTGGACTTTGTTGTGCATTCCTGCTTGAGAAGAATCTCCAAGGGCTTGAGTTCAGCTTGCCTCCTGTTGTTGAAGTCTCAGGGCTATCAAAGACTTCTCTCTGCCAGCACCTGGATTCTCTGGTGAGACTCCTGCCCTGCAAGTGGTGCCCCATCCAATCCCTGGGCCCTTGAAAGGTGAAGCTGGTGGATAAGGAAAGAAATCCATGCAAACATCGCCGTGCACGCACCTTCCGCAACGTGGCTGAGAAACGACGCGCCACCGGCTTTGTGGCTAAAATCGACACGCTACCTGCATCGAGGCTGGGAGATTGACACAACACAGCTGGAGAAACGACGTGTAACACCCGCTTATGGAGGCTGATAATGACGCAAACCCCATGCAGCTCGGATTTCTGACACGGTGCGACCAGATTTCAAGGCAACATCATTGGCATGAAAGAATCAATGCAAAGCCTGCCTAGATCTGAGGTGCCCCGTCCGGAAATCGACGCATTGGAGAAAAATGTTGCATCGCCTACCCGAACGGAGAAGGAAACACACTCGCCCGTGCGGCTTTATTTTTGATGCAAACCAGGTACTTTTGTGAAACAACAGCATTCTCACTGTTTTCTAAGGGTTAAGACTCTTATTTTTTTTTTTTTATTTATATTTTGACTTGTGTATGTTGGATTTTTGTCGTTTTGGTTTTGTTTGAGTTAGATAAATATTACCTATTTTTTTTTAACTCTTGTGGTGTCCATTTTGTAGTGTTTTCACTGTATTACTGTGTGTGTTGGTACAAATACTTTACACATTGCTTCTGGAGTTAAGCCTTTCTGCTCGTGCCAAGCTACCAAGGGGGTGAGTGGGGGTTACCCTGGTGTGTTTCTCCTTTACCCTGACTAGAGTGAGGGTCCCTGCTTGGACAGAGTGCAAACTGACTGCCAACCAGAGACCCCATTTCTAACAATAGCCCTCTCCCTGGAGCTGTACCACTCATTAAGGGCCTTCTTCCTGTGTATTAGGCCCGAACTTCTTATGAGGGCATTTAAGAATGGAAGCGACCTTCCCTTAGGGACCTAGACAGAAGGGCTGTAATGCCACAATAACATTCCTACCTTAAAGGGTAGAATGTTCTAAACTTACCAGGGAGAATTGGAAAGACAACTATTGGAACACTGGAGCAGAAGCTCTATACCAGCCATTATTGTCCCTCTGCCACTCTCTTGCCTTCAAGTGAGCTCCCAACATTCAAGGGTGTCAATTTCCTTTAGTGCATTGATGACTATGTAAATTAATTTTAAAGTTAGATCTCTTTGTAAACTCTGAGATTCTGTGCTGATAGACATTATGGCCCTCATTCTGACGCCAAAGTCCCGCCGTCAGGTTACCGTTCCGCGGTCGAAAGACCGCGGCGGTAATTCTGACTTTCCCGCTGGGCTGGCGGGCGGTCGCCTTCAGACCGCCAGCCAGCCCAGCGGGAAAGAGGCTTCCACGATGAAGCCGGCTCGAAATCGAGCCGGCGGAGTGGAAGCTGTGCGACGGGTGCAGTTGCACCCGTCGCGTATTTCACTGTCTGCGCAGCAGACAGTGAAATACATGTAGGGGCCCTCTTACGGGGGCCCCTGCAATGCCCATGCCAGTGGCATGGGCACTGCAGGGGCCCCCAGGGGCCCCGCGCCCCCCCCTACCGCCATCCGGATCTCGGCGGTCCGACCGCCGGGATCTGGATGGCGGTAGGGGGGGTCGGAATCCCCGCGGCGGTGCAGCAAGCTGCGCCGCCGCGGAGGATTCAATGGGGCCGCGGTACACTGGCGGGACCCCGCCAGTGGTGCCGGTCCGACCGCGGCTTTACCGCCGCGGTCGGAATCCCCATTGGAGCACCGCCGGCCTGTCGGCGGTGCTCCCGCGGTCCTCCGCCCTGGCGGTCAAAGACCGCCAGGGTCAGAATGACCACCTATGTTTTTACATTTGCCCCTCACTCATTCACATAGTTACTCAACTTTGAACTCCAAAGCATCACAGAGATGCCACCAGTTCACTCCTCACCAACTCTGTTCTTAGGCTCGAATTGAGGACATAGAGAGATGAAATCAGGGCAATCAGAGAGGACTGTGACCAATATATAGATGATTGGTCAGATAGCGTGAACTCCAAAAGAACTGTGTCTTTGCGTTCAGCATTGCATTTGCTGAGAGCCACCAGAATTCTGAAGTGAATCTAGATGGGGTCAAAAATCAACAACTCTCTTGTCCCAGTGGAATCCATTGGTGAAGAAGATAATAATGACAAGCATATTTTCAGCAAAAGACCGCATTGAAACAAGTTTTTAACTAAGGCTCTCATTATGAGTACTAAGAAAATCCCGATTTGGCCGGTAAATGGAGTGACAGGCTGAATCAGTGTTACAGGAAATGGTATAATTTCACACCGATGGGGATTTCTGCAGGCATATTTTTCCTCGAAAACAAGAAGGGATCTCTCTGTAGAAAAAGCCTAAAATGTGGGAAAACATATGAAAGTCTTGTGGAAACACCAATTTCCATGGTAATTTCCTATTCCTATTGGTCTATAGTAAATTGCCCTAACCAGAGTTTCAGGATTTTCAGTTGCGGTGCTACTACTTAGGGAGTACTGCAACACATTTAATGAGGGGCTGTGTTAGGGACTTAATCAAACGTTCAGTTCCCACAGTCAATGCCCATTATTGAATGCTTCTTCTTGTCTTGATTGTGGACCATTGTTGAATGCCGTTCTGTGAGTTCAGACCCAAAGAGAAATTGCCTTTCAAATCAATCTAAATTTTTTTAGTGCTGTCTTTAGTACAGTATCTTGACAAAGTTGGTTGGTTACTCATCTGCTATGGGGAAGAGCAAACTCCCAATGGGGGCAGCCAGCGTGATGCAGAACCTGAAAGGAAGGAAAGAAGAAGTTGGAAACAGGACAGAGGAGGCATAACATCAGAAAGAGAGAAAGGGGATGTGGAGCAAAGACAACCTGGAACGAGACAAGAGACTCTAGGAGAGAACAAAGAAAAAAGAAACTGAAATGAAGATGATGGAGGAGAAGAGAAGTAGCAGATGAGACAAGAAAGCAGCAAGAAACAAGATTCGAAAGGACCAAAGATGCTCAGGCAGGTAAGAACAGTGGACAAGGTAATAAGGCCAATGAGAGAACTGCTTCCCAGAAGAAGGGGAGATGTGGAGAAGCCTGAACATAGAGAAGGATGTCGATGTGAGGAGCCGGCCTGGTGGTGTAAACAAACTCACCAGAATAAGCTTGTGTATTTGGAGCCACAACACATAAGAGGGTCAATGGCAGGTGAGTGAAGGCGGAAGAGTAGACAGAGCTCAGCAGACGTGGGTGTTTAAGTTATTTTAGTTTAGAGTAAGTAAAGATGTAGGATCATAACAGTCCTACCTGACAAAGAAACCACTGAGGAAAGATTGTCAGATGCAGGTATTACAATGTATTCCCAAGTTCTATTACAGGTGGATTAAAGTGTACATGGCCTCCTGAAAATCATGATGTAAGAAAAAGGCTACAATCACAGACAAAGGAATCAGGCGAGACACATTTTTTTCTTTATTGGTAAAAGTAAAGAGAAACAGTAACATAATGAAATAAGAGAATGATAGAACCGGAAAAGGTAGAGTAGATAGAGTTATACTTATGTTTTTTTTCTCCAGTAGTTTTGTTTCTTTAACTTACAAATACTTACCTCTCTAGGTACCGGGGCACTCCTAGTAGGCAGCAGGAACCTCAAAGGAAAAGAAGGAGGGGAAGCTTAAGTGAAATTAATCAAATGAAGTGGAAATGAGGACATTTTGGAGATGTAAGATGGGGTTCCAGCTGCATTACGTATAATAGAGCAAGTTTCCACACATACATTCCCACACCTACTGACACACATCCAAAATACCATTGAGATTTCTTGATACCTAGTAGGTCCTGTAGCATGACACTTTGTATTGGGACGCTTGCTTTCAGCTATTTTGAATGATAAATGGCCTGATTCCGACCTTGGTGGATGGGATACTCCGTACCAAACGTGACGGATATCCTGCCCACCGTTTTACAAGTCCCACTAGATATAATGGAACTTGTAATACGGCGGACGAGATATCTATCACGTTTGTGACAGAGTATCCCATCCACCAAGGTCGTAATCGGGCCCTAAGTGCTTTAATTTTTCCAATTCCCTATGTTTCACATGGTCAGGCTCACTCATCTGTTCTGCAGTCTCCAAAACTAGAGGATCCTTGCCATAGGGTTCTGCTCGTGAGCCATCATAAAAGTTCTACATTCTCTGATCAATCTCATATAGATATAGTACTGCCACGTAGCCTGAAATTATTGATCACATGCTGGAGATTTCCTCAGTGCTGGTAATTTTTGGGAGATAAGGAAAACTGAGAAGAGTCTCTCTCCACTCCCACTGAGTTATTCTCTGGTGGAGTAGGGGAGACAAACACACCCACAAATATTGGCATTTTACTACAAACTAATATTTGCTATGTGCTGTTCCTTTTACAAATCATATGTGTTAAAGTAATCAGTATTATCATTAATAACTGAACAAACTAAATATAGATCAATATGAATGCTAGATACAGTTCAATCATATTTCATCTCACATTCTTAACCAATTTGACTAATTACGTACCTATTTTATCTTTAGGAGATAAAAATGGATTAGTTATTTGATTACTATTTTTAGAGTATTTTGCTGAGCATGTAAAGTCCTCCGCATACCCCTATACCACTAAGGCTGAAATAGTAATCTCGTCTCAGTCTCGTATAAGTATCCATCCAACAGTCAATTGACCTAGCCTTGACTAAATTGCTAGTGACTTATGTGCCTTTTTAGAACATTTCAGTCTTTGTAGTGGTTCTGGTATTTTTTTCCTGTAGCTGCTGTACCAAATACTGAACAATATATCTGATCAATTAAAAAGCTGGTACCTTTTGATTTCCCAAGGCACCGAGCACAAGAGCATTCTTGCCTGTAGATAGATCTGTAGCTACCATGAAATGTACAGCGCTGCAGAGAAGGGGAAATACCTCCTCTGGCTGTTAATGATGAACATTAGAACAAAAGAAAAATACATGAGAATTGAACATACATAACGTATAGGAGATAACAGTATTAAATGCCTGTAGCATAGGTCTTACTGCTTTGCCATGCACTCCAGGGCAAAGAGTGACCATTTTACCATACAGCAAGGCCTTCGTTGTAAGTAACATAAGTTCAGTCGATGGACAAGTCTTGCCAGATGTGTACTTTATGACCGGAAACCCAGATGAATCAACACTGAGATGATGTAGTAGAGCATTTTCATTAGCAGCAAATGTTTGCAACACACCTATATACCTAGATAATAAACCACGGCTATTGAAGTTCAGTAAGGATTTAAAACCCCGCCTTGTCAGGAAGTAGTTCTTTTACGTTCGATTGTCTTGTACACAGTCTGGATTCTGCACAGTTAATGTCATTGTCCTAAAAGTGTGGTTGCAAAAAGCAGTTGCAATTTGTAAAACAAATATTCGGAAGGGATTGCATAACGGCTTGCTTAATGAATATTCGCAGTGACCCACGATGCCCGTTTTTGCATTTCATAACTGCAAACTTTTTTAAGCAGTCTAAATGGGATGCTTTTTAAGATACACATTTTCAATTTTGAAAACCATGATTGAGAATTGACAGTGGTGCCCTGGACCACTTGCTGATCCCTCTGGAGTTGCACCTCAATTTGCAAAGGGTCCCACAAGGACCCCTTCTCTTTTGTGAATGAGTTACCACCAACTTGGGAGATGGTAACTTATCAGTGGTTTGCAACCAGAATTATGGCTAGAAAGTATTGATAAATAGGTTACTGATTCAGTATTTGGAAAGAAAACTAAACACTTGCTTCTTCCAAATATTGAATCGAGAACCATTTCTAAGCACATTTTGCAATTTGGAAAAAAAGTCCTAATCGTAAAATTTGTTTGGTACATTTAAAAAGGTCACTAACCCATCTGCCCATTGTTGCCAGTGTGTCTAGAAATTGTATCACCAATGGGGCCGTTGAACAAATTGAACATCAGGCTGCTCCTTGTGAATGCATGTGCATTACTCTGGTATTACAAGAATTTGTAAATTACCTGCTCAGTATTATCACATTCTAGTTTGGCTTTGCGTATGACTGAGTAACTGTCCTTATGAAACATTCAACTTTCCCATGATCTTAGGTCCACCTCAACATGATTTTGTGTTGTGTAATATGGAGGTAAGAGGCAAACACATTTTCTTGCAATGGTGATTCATAATACGTGTAGATTTCTTTTGGGTTGCCAAGAGTTACAATTTTTTTTTCTAATTTCGGTATGACTTCTTCAGCAGAAGTGAATTGAGCTAGTTCAATTTGGGATATTTGCTGTAGGGATTGAGCACATCAAACAACTGCTGTCCATCAGGTATGCATGCAAAATTATCACTGAGCCGGGCCTAAGAATTGGAGTAATGTTCTCTGTGATTATAGAATCTGGAGGTTCTCTCTGCCCCAGTACCTGTTGTGGCAAGCAAGTGGATATATGACCTTCTTTGAATCTTTGTTTTAAGTATACCGTGACTCTAGGCATGAGTCCACTTTAAAATGCATTGTACCAACACTGATGGGTTGCCTTTGGCCTTGAAAGTGGGTGTAAGGATTTTAGATTGTGCTTATTTGTGTATGGGGAGCCAGTGGATCTTTTTCAAAAGTGACATGAGGTGATTGCAACATGGGCAGTTGAGAATGATTCTGGCTGCCGAGTTCTGAATGATATGCAGCCTTCTGGTGAGTTTTTGCTGATCCCAACATACAGGGTATTCTTGTAGTCCAGTTTGCTAGTGACCAGAGAGTGCATGACGGTTTTACGGGTGCTGACTGGGAGCTGTTTGAAAATCTTCCTCAGCATCTTTAGAGTATGGAAACTTGAGGCGGTGACAGCTTTGACTTTGTTGAGTTTGCTGTCAATCATGATGTCATGGTCCTTGGCATGGGTAGTGGGGGTGAGAGTCAGTCCTAGCTCTGTTGGTGACCAGGTGGAGTCCCAGGGTGAAGTGCTCTTCTTGAAGACTACAATTTTGATCTTATTGATGCTCGGCTTCAGACAGCTGGTCTTCAGCCAGTGGGCAATTTCAGTCATGCAGGAATTTATTTATTTATTTTTTTGTCCTCATTCAGCCCCGCCTACTGAGACACCTCTTCGTTCCTGTAACCTTTTTCGCCCTCTTGACTAAGAAGAGAGACTCAAGTCAGGGGGTGCACCTTTGTAACTCCCGGTCCGCCTAAACAGACCTGCCGAGGCTTCGGACGGTGCTTAATCATTGGACTGAGACAAGGAAAAAGATCATTGAAACAGTTTCACATAAATACCCCGCAGTAAACTTAGCAGGGGAGCAGATTTAGGCTATTCCCTGCCACTTTAATAATGGTGACCACATTTCTACGCTTTTCTTTGAGCCCTGCACATTTAGGTCCATATTTGCCGCATGAAGAGCAGCATTCAACCAGTCTGTATAGCTCGGAGAGTGCTCCTTCAACCATTTTTTGCAGATTTCATTCCGACCCAGCACAATTACATAGAACACAAATGAACGATTGGTTTTGTTCACCCTTTTCCATATCCCCTCATCCTGAAGCTGCCCAAATATATTTAATGGGAGTGATACATTAATATTCCAGCCTAACATAGATGATAATGCCCTACAAACCTCCTCCCAAAACAGCCGGATGGCGGGGCAGTCCCAAAACATGTGCATATCCGTTGCTCCTAACCCGCCACATTTCGAACACTTAATCACCTCCCCCTTCTTAAACTTGGACAGTTTTGCTGGAGATATGTATGCTCTATGTAGAGTATACAGATGGTTTTTCCTTAATGGAGCCGGCTTCACTACTTCATACAATGTCGTATACGACTTCTTCCACCATAATCTGATCTTGTCGCCTAACATCATCTTGCCCCATAACTTGCTTGGTAGGTCAAAGCTCTCATCCAAAGTTTCTAATATTTCCCAATACCAAACCGCCACCCTCTTCCCCGAAGCCGAGAGTGCCAGGTCTAAAAAAGAGTCCTCCAGGGCATTTACCACTCCCAATCCCCCCTTAGTTTCTTTTTCCCACTGTCTTATCTGTAAATATTTTAACCTGGACAGAGAACCGTCCGTTATTTTTACCAATTCATCCCAAAGGCATAAAGTACCATCTCGCGCAATCTGCCACCACCTTTCCACACCTGCCCTTTTAAGTGGTAATGCGAGGATATCCTGACAGCATTCTGGGGTGCCCGGGGAATCCCAGATCGTCATGCAGGAATTTAACTTAATCCGGGTACTGGGCTTCTCGTTCGTGAGGGAGAGAATGAGTGTCATTGGCGTAGGAGAGGACCTTCATGTTGTGAGAGCTGATGATGCCGGCTATAGGGATCATGTATAAGTTGAAGAGGGTTGGGCTGAAGGAGGACCCTTTCGGAACTCCACCTATGAGATCATGGGTGTTTAAGGTGTACGGTGCAAGGCTAACTGACTGAGTCCTTCCAGTCTGGAAGGAGCAGATCCATTAGAGTGCATGTCCTTGGATTCCAATGTCATGTAGGTGTTAGAGGAGTGGGGGAAAACCATGTCAGATACTGTGGAGAGGTTTAGGAGGATGAGGGCCACTGTGTCTCCTCTGTCCAGAGTCATGCGAATGTCATCTGTGGTGGTGATCAGGGCGGTGGTTGGATCTGACACCAGACTGAGCGGTTTTGAGGAGTTGGTGGTCATTCAGGTATTAGCCAAGGCTTTTGTTGATTATTTTCTCTAAGACCTAGGCCGGGAATGGTAGCAGGGAGGTCAGTCTGTAGTTGGTGAGCAGTGAAGGATCAGCAGAGGGTTTCATCAGTAATGGGAGGAATGTTGCATGTTTCCAAACATCTAGAAAGGTGGCAGAAGAGATGGATGCATTCAGAATGGGTGTGAGCATGGCACTGATGTGCTACAGTCCTCTGGATTAAGCATGATGGGAGCAGAGGTCCTATGGGGCCGCTGAGTGATCAGACTTCATGGTGGTGTGCGCTTTCCTTTGGGGTGATGATGGGCCATGAGGTGAGCTTTGGTTACCAGGATAAGCTTGAGAGGCTTTTGGCGATGTCTGTAGGGTTCAGTTGAAGATGCTGTAAATGGGAGTGATTTTGTTGCTGAAGAACTGAGAGAAATTTGTACAGAGGTCCTGCAAGAGGTGATCACGTTGAAGGCGGCCTCTGGTGAGGTGAAATTCTTCACAATGGCAAAGATTTCTTTGTTTCTACTTGTGCTGGCTTCAATGTAGTCCACCAAAGCGGCTTGTTTCGTGGTCCGGATCATTTGCTGTTAGAGTATCAGAGTAGATTTGAATGTGCTCCTGAAGTATTTATACTGCTTGAAAACCACATTTGGAGAAAGTTATTTTGTATCTTTAGGCTTTGTCCAGCAGGAGCTGGTTGTAACTGATGTTAAGGTCAATTTTAGAGAACCTGTTGGATTTTCTAATTTCAGCCGTTAGGTTATTGACAGTGGGAGTGATGTGTCCTTCTCTTTTGTTAACACAATTGGGCATCCACAGGTCAAGATAAATACTTTACTCGATGTTCGACTGTGCTGGCAACAACTATCGGGGACACCAAGCGGGGGATGGGGAGGAGCTTCCAACTTTATCTATGATGCCTTGAGCTTCAAGTTTTACCAGTACTCTTTTGACTTAACAGCTCATCTGGAAAATGATTCTTCTGTGTTATAAGACTACCTTTTAAATGGCTGAACGAATATGAAATTTGATCTCTTTGCCTTTCAGGCAGCCAGTTGCTTTGAAAAGGTCAGCGAATGCTTCCAGCTTCCTTTCCACTTTGCACTCTTCTACACCGAAGACCAAGGCCGTTAGTCTTCAACTAATGAAGGTACGCCCATTGATGCAGATGACAAAGAACTTGGCTTTGATTGAGTTTTGTTAATGCAAAAATGCTGTAACAAATGTACCTGCAAGCAGAAGGGGAGATGTACTCTTGCAATCTTGCACTTTTTGTGAGTAGCCACGAACACTGGAATGGTTTCAAGTGCTTTATAGGTTGGGTGGGGATCAGGTGCATGATGCCAAGTGGTCGAAGAGGCTTCGATGTGCGAGGTGGGAGCAGCTGGCAACTGGTGTGAAGGCCTCAAGGTGAGCATGGTTTAAAGTAATGGCGTCATGAGCCCGTCGCTCGATCAGCTGGAGTGGGATTTGGGGCTCGGGGATTGATCCTGGACTGCGTCCAGGATCAATCCCCTGCATGCAGGTCACATTGAGGCAACCAGCTGTCCAGACCTTTAGCATTGCCGTTTTTAGACACGTGTCTCAATCTCTCAAGACACTCATCCATGACAGAGCTTTGTCTTTGTTTAGCTGGATGAATTGGGTACTCCCTCCTCGAGTCAGCTAAATTACTTTCTTATCTTGTGCATGTTGTCCCAGTCATGCTGCTTTGATGACCCTGCTGCTGAAGCACAGACTAATGAATCGTTTAGATGATCTTGTCTCCAGTCTGTCCTATCCTAACATGCTTGTCATTTGCTGTATGCTGACTTAGGGGTAAGTCTTCATCTGTGCCTTGCCTGTACATACTGTTACACCTTTTGAACAGGCCTGTCATATCTTTTTTTGTATGGATTTCACTGCCCCAACTGCGGAGTCTCCTCAGATGTAAACTTACTATTAACTTGTAGTTTGTGAATACCAACAAATAGTAAAATTAGACAAAAGTTGAAGCTTATCTTGTTAAATTAGGCCCTAATATTGTTCTCCTTACAGTGCAAATTGGAACTCCTCCTACAAGAGCTTTCTGTGGTCCAGTGCAAAGCACCCTGCCATGCAGATCTCCTTGCTGTTTACATTGCTGGAGAACAAAGATACCATCTTTACTGTAATGTGAGTGCTCTGCGATGTCAGCTCTTGACCCTGCATACCTTTATCAATGTACCTCATTATACACCTTCAAAACCTGAATGAAAGTGATGCCTTTCGTGCCACAGTTTCGAAGTAAAATATTTAAATATCAAAGGTTTCAGAAAATGCAGTTTGACATTGCCTATCCGTTATCTAAGGATCTATGGGTGGTATTTATAGGCGCCATAGGAGCATCACTTTTTGTGACGTTCATGTGGCGCTAAGCACAGCGCCGTATTTACAAGGTGGTATTAAGCCACTTTTCGTGGCTTAATGCCACATTGTAAATACGACCCCTTCCCACACAACACTGTGCGTGGAAGAGGCATGCAATCGGTGTTGCTCTGGGCATGCCACATCAACACCCATTGCATTTTGAAGCTGCCTCAGATTGATGAAATCTCGTAAACCTGAGGCAGCGCCAAAATCTACCCCCACCCCCAGGGGTGGCGTTAGCAGGGCGCAATGAGGAGGAATACTTTGATTCCTCCTCGTTGTTTGCTTTTTCTATGTGTGCTGCATTGTGACGCACGCATAGAAAAAGCAAAATGCCAGAAATGATTGTTTATGTGCGGGAAGGTGTCCCTTCCTGCACATAAACAATCATTTGAAAATGATGCTTTGGCACTTCTGTGTGTGCTGCATTGTGCAGCACACACAAGTGCCAAAGCGCCATTAGTGATTGTTTATGTGCAGGAAGGAATACCTTCCTGCACATAAACAATCACACCCCTCAACACAGACATCCTTGCACGATGGTGCAAGGATGCCTGCGTTGCCCTGGCAGCTAAATTTAGCACCAGCGCAGGGGGAAAAGCAGGGGTGCGCCATATTCCCTTAAATACGGCCCATCCCAGCGTTTCTAAAGTGACGCAGCGCGGCCCTGCCAATTTTAAATCTGGCCTATGTTCATTTAATTCCAATTCTTTTTATTTCCCTGTAGGAAACTGGGCCTTGTTGCAGTTACCCTCCCCCCACTTTTTGCCTGATATTGATGCTGACTTGACTGAGAGTGTGCTGGGATCCTGCTAACCAGGTCCCAGCACCAGTGTTCCTCCCCCAAAACTGTACCATTGTTTCCACAATTGGCAGACCTCTGGCATACAGTCCCTTGTAAAGGGTACCAGTGGTACCAAGTGCCCTGTGGCCAGGGAGGGTCCCTAAGGGCTGCAGCATGTGTTGTGCCACCCTATGGGCCCCTCATCAAACACATGCACACTGCCATTGCAGATTGTGTGTGTTGGTGGGGAGAAAAAGGCAAAGTCGACATGGCATCCCTCTCAGGGTGCCATGCCCACAAAACACTGCGTTTAGCATAGGTAAGTCACCCCTCTAGTAGGCCTTACAGCCCCAAAGGCAGGGTGCACTATACCACAGGTGAGGGCATACCTGCATGAGCAATATGCCCCTACAGTGTTTGTCTATTCTTAGACATTCTAAGTGCAGTGTGGCCATGTTAAGCATATAGGCCCTCATTATGACATTGGCAGTGACTGTTAAAGTGCCGGTAATACCGACAACAGGCTGGCAGTTATTACTGCCAAATTATGACCATGGCGGTGAGAACTCCCATATACAGCCAATGTACCACACCATCTGCCAGGGTATTAACAACACACACCACGGCAGTAGCCATCAACAGCCAGGTGGAAGACAAAGTACCGCCCACCATAGCATGACACAGGAAACTGCCACGATTTCCGGGGCGGTACCAACGCCATCAAAAGCCTGGCGGAAACAGAACACAGAAGACCAAAGACTCACCATCAGAGACACAGAGAGGACAAAGCCGCCATGGAACCTGAACTCCAGGTCTTCCCCATGTTCATCTACGCCATGCTCCGCCTGGAACACCAACGCCGACGAAGATGATGACGGTGAGTACAGCTGCCTACCACACAAGGGAGGGAGGGAGGAAAACGAGAGTGACACACACACACACAACACACACCAGACACACACACACCAAACACACAACCAGCTGCAGACGAAAAACAATGGCACACGGCATAATAATGAAAGGACAACAAGAAGGCAGTAATGAGAATGTATTGAATGTGAATAGCCACCAAATGAACCAATTGTACGAAAAACAGATATGTACAAATGTACACAAAGGGACAATGCCCAGTCCAAAGTATGGCCACAGGGCACAGTCCAAGACCCAACTCGACTTCTGACATCATCCAGATTGAAGTGGGCAGGCATCTCAGGGGGATGGGGGGTTGCGGGCACCTCAGCCGAATACGGGAACATGCCCACTGGTTCTGAAGGGGGCTCTATGCCCATTTCTCTCTGCTGGGGAGTGCAAGGTCACAGCCTCTCATGTGGGGAATATGCCCACTGCTTCTGGAGGGGGCTCCATTCCCATTTCCTTCTGCTTGGGAGTGCAAGGTCACAGTCTTCCAGGTGGGGAACATGCCCACTGCTTCTGGAGGGGGCCCCCTGTATAGCAGCCCCTGGAGGTTGGCGTACATGCCCTCCGCTGGTGGTGAGGGCTGCACTGTCTCATTTGGAGGTGAGGGCTGCACTGTGTCAGCAGGTGATGGTGCCTCCTGGGCAGCCTCTGCTGGAGGTTAGGGCTGCACTGTCTCAGCAGGTGAAGGTGCCTCCTGGGCAGCCTCTGCAGGAGGAGTGGGCTGCACTGGCTCAGCTGTCAGTGAGGGCTCCGTGACCACTGGTGGTGGTGGTGGCACCCTGACAGCCTCTGCTGGAGTCGAGGGCTTCTTCCCCTTCATGGCAGGAGGTGTGGGATCCTTACCCTTCCTGGCAGGGGTTGAGGGCTTCTTCCCCTTCATGGCAGGAGGTGTAGGCTCCTTCCCCTTCATGGGAGGAGGTGTGGGATC
This sequence comes from Pleurodeles waltl, assembly GCF_031143425.1. Lineage (NCBI taxonomy): Eukaryota > Metazoa > Chordata > Amphibia > Caudata > Salamandridae > Pleurodeles > Pleurodeles waltl. Next base: position 412,413,396 of record NC_090437.1, on the reverse strand, counting down.
CTTTTCCTTCCTGGTAGGGGTTGAGGGCTTCTTCCCCTTTATGGCAGGAGGTGCGGGCTCCTTCCCCTTCATGGCAGGAGGTGCAGGCATCTTCCCCTTCATGGTAGGAGGTGTGGGATCCTTACCTTTCCTCCTGCCTGGTGGAGTGGAATCCTTCACTGTCTTGCGTGGACTCTTTGGCTGAGGTGCTGGGCTGGGTCGTTGGTACCATGCTCTTACGGGCAGGATGGAGGAGGAGTGGGAGGGAAGAGGTCAAATTGGCCAAGGAAAAGCATCTTAGGGACGGTGGGGTAGGATGAGGGAGGAGGGATGGGAGTGGAGGTTGAGGGAGTGGTTGTTGGAGGTGTATGTCTGTTGGACTTGGGTGCAGTTGCATGGGCAGTGTGCTGATGTGAGGTGGATGGCTGTTGGATGTCTGAGTGCTTGTGCTTGTGTCCTTTAGGAAGGGGGGACAGACAGGGTGGGAGAGGACACAGGGGATGCATGAATGGATGTAGTGGAGGTGTCTGCAAGTGAGGTGTGTGCTGCTTGGTGTGATGCTGGTGGTGGCAGTTGATACAGTGCATGCAGGTGTGAGTGTGGACATGACTGTGAGGGAGGCAGAGGAGGAGTAGGGGGAGACAGTGGAGGCAGTAGATGTGGTTGTGTCTGCAACTGTCTGGTGTTTGCGTGAGTGCTTGTGGGATGAAGTGTGGTGCCTGTGTTTGACTGTGCCACTCATGTGTGTTGTCTTGTGTGCATGCACGTCTGTATGTGTGCATGGGATGGGTTGGGGTTGAAGTTTGGGACTGGGAAGTGGTAGTTGGAGGGGGGAACGGTAGGAACAGGGACAATGGCTGCCATCAGAGAGGAGCCCAGAGTCTGAAACTATCTCTGTTGGGCCGCCAATCCACCATGGATGACCTCCAGGAATGCATTGCATTGCTGCATCTGGGATGTCAGCCCCTGGATGGCATTCACAATGGTTGACTGACCTACAGAGATGGATCTCAGGAGGTCAATAGCCTCCTCACTCAGGGCAGCAGGGCTGACTGGGGCAGGGCCTGAGTTGCCTGGGGCGAAGGAGATGCCCACCCTCCTGGGTGAGCGGGCACAGGCAACTCACTGAGGGGCTACGGAAGGGCAGTGCTGGTACAGGGGTGGCGGCTGTACCTGCAGCTGGGGTGGTCACAGAGGTGTCCGCCACCACCAGGGAGCTTTAATCAGAGGAGGTATCTGAGTCAGTATTGTCACCTCCTGTCCCCGCCATGGTGCTCCCCTCGCCATCTGTCCCACTGGCTCCCTCAGCATCAGTGTACTCTGCCTCCTGGGTCCTGTGGGATGCAGCTCCCTCTGTCGCCGGTGCCCCTGCTTCTCTGCCAGATGATGCTAATGCACACATGGACAGGATGACAGAAGAAAAAAGGGAAGGGAGAGAAAGGAAACACTTGGTCAATTACTGCACCAACACCACTGTTGGCATACACAGCACCGTCACACAGGGATCAGGATTGGGCACTATGCATTGCACTGCCATTGATTTGCTAGATGCCACAGCAAGATGAGGGCCAAACCCCGCCACTGCACCCCTCCTGGGACCCACAAAGCCCTGACTGACACGGAATGCTAACAAGCTAGGTTACCTGCATTTGCCATGCACCCATTTCGCTTGAGCTGGATCATGCTGCAATGTCTGACCTGGCTTTAAGGGGCACCCACTAACTCACACTCACCACCCGGATCCCATGCCACCTACCAATTATAGTTGTAACGCCCACTATACTCACCCCCTTGTGGCTGCTGTGATGCCCTTAAGTGCCCATCCAGCTCTGGGTAGGCCACCACCAGTATGCAGGCCATCGGGGGGGTCAGGTTCCGACAGGCACCCCTTCCTCTTTGGGAGGCCATCCCTAGCTGGGCCTCCGCGGTCTTCCGTGCCCAGCGTATCAGGTCCTCCCACCGTTTCTGACAGTGGGGGCTCCACCTGCCATAGACCCCAGGGTCCGCACGTCCTATGGCATGCCATAATCCCTTCTTTTGATGGGCGCTGACCTGCAGAGGTAATACAGACAGAAGGACACCATTACACATACAATCCAGCCTGTCACACATGTGGCCCACCAATCCCATTTCCATCCCCATTGGCACACACCATGTACACCACCACAAGACATTCCCTCCCCAGATGACACGATGCTTGCACACACATCTCCATGTATTCTTCACACATGCATCGTGCCCATGGTGTACTCACCTGTTGGTCTGGAGGCTGATACAGCAGTCTGTACTGGGGCAGGACCCCATGCACCAATCGCTGCAACTCGTCTGCAGTGAAGGCAGGGGCCCTTTCCCCGGTCACACGGGTCATGGTAGGTTCCAGACAGAGGTCACAGCAGCACACGCAGTGTAGGTGTTCTCCTATTGAAGGTCAGGAAACATGTGAGGCTGGCGCAGATCCCCATTGGCCACTGTACTCATAGAGCCCCATATTATCCCCATATTATCCAATGAGGAATTGCACTGCAGTGCAAGACCGCCTTCCGCCACGACGCCCAACATCAGCGGAGTTACCTCACTTCCACCTGTCCCTACATACAGGACAGCCAGTCACCATGTCATGGAGATGGACAACCATCAGATTAACCTTTACTGCGTCACTGCCTAGATTTGCACATACCGGTCATTCCCACTGTCCCATCACATGCATGCAACATGTACACTGAGTTTGTGGTTCCATTGTTCAAATTGTGACAGCCTACTCACTCTTGTGACCCTTAGCTACCTACGGATGAATGGGAGGAGAAGATGAACCCCTGTGTAGAGAATCCTTGTGGACTTGGCTACACTGGAGTTCAGGCACATTATTCTCACCTATAGACTGGGCATGGCCACAATCACAGAGCTGTGTGCCCAATTGGGGCCTGACCTGATCTCAGCTATCCGTCATCCGACTGGGATCCCCCCTCTTGTGCAAGTGCTATCAGTGCTCCATTTCCTGGCAAGTGGTTCTTTCCAAGTGACAGTGGGCTTGGCAGCAGGAATGTCACAGCCAATGTTTTCAATCGTGCTGGCAAAAGGTTTGTTGGCCTGGTGAAACACATGTGCAGCTACATAGCTTTTCCCCAGGTGGAAGATTTGCCCACAGTGAAGGCTGGATTCTATGCAATGGGACATATCCCCAGTATTGGTGGAGCAATTGACGGGACACTTATAGCGTTTGTCCCCCCCCCCGGCAGAATGAACAGGTGTTCAGGAATCGTAAGAGTTCCCACTCAATGAATGTGCAAATGGTGTGCCTTGCGGAGCAGTAAATCCTCCACGTCACTGACAAGTATCCTGGGTCGGTGCATGACACCTTTGTCCTGAGGAACAGCAGCATCCCAAATGTGATGGCCCAACTACAGAGGCACAGGGTGTGGCTAATAGTTAAGCCAGGGTCCCCACCCACTGTATGATAGTGTATGCCTTCAGGGGTCATCCCCATAGCATTATGTGAAGATAAATGTTGTCCCTCAATACTTGCAGGTGACTCTGGCTACCCAAACTTATCGTGGCTGCTGACCCCTGTGAGGAATGCCAGGACAGGGGCTGAGGAACGTTATAATGATGCACATGGGAGAACCAAAAGGATCATCGAGAGGACCTTCGGGCTCCTGAAGGCCAGGTTCAGGTGCCTCCATCTGACAGGTGGATCCCTGTGCTACTCACCCGGGAAGGTCTGCCAGATAGTAGTGGCATGCTGCATGTTGCACAACCTGACCCTCAGACGGCATGTACCTTTTCTGCAGGAGAAGGAGACTGGAAATGCCTCTGTGGCAGCAGTAGACCCTGAGGACAGTGAGGATGAAGAGGCTGAGGATGAGGATGAGGACAAAAGAACATGAGTTATGCGTCAATACTTCCAATGACACACAGGCGAGCCAGTGCAACTGACCATTCCTCTGACTATTGATGTTTTCTGTATGGCTGTAGCATGATGGCATTAACTTCCATTGCATCTCAACTGTCACCTATCTGTTGTGATGACTACAGACAGCTACAGGTTATTATTTGTATGTTCTCACAGTGTTCAGATCCTTTGCACCAGATGTGACTGTTTCCATACATGCACATTTTAAACACATCAACTACTAGTAGTCAAGTTGTGTTCAAGGGTGTTTATTGCTGTGAAATTGAGGGAAAAGTGCAATGGAATGAGGTGATGGTAGAGGTAAGTCCAGGGTATTGTTCCAGTCTATTTGTAGCACAGGCCCAGTGTCCAAGGGGCCATAGGAAGGGGAGCTAAGGCAGTTCAAAGTGAATAAGATGACAGGGAGGGACACAAGGGGGACAATCATGAGAGTCTCATTTCCTGGCGGTGGTCTTAGTCTTGGCAAGTGTCTCTGGCTTCTGTCTGGGTCACAGGGATTGTTTGTGGGGTGGTTCACCTTCTGCAGGGGGAAGGGTTCTGGTGGCCTGTGGATCCTGTGGCGGGGCCTCCTGCCCACTAGCTGCAGCGGAAGTGGAGGGCTGGTCAATGGACTGTCTAGTGCTAGGGGCCCGCTGCTGTGCTGTTGCTTCCCTCATGATGTTGGCCATGTCTGCCAGAACCCCTGCTATGGAGATCAAAGTAGTGTTAATGGCCTGCAAGTCCTTCCCCGATCCCCTGATACTGTTCTTCCTACAGCCGGCTGTTCTCCTGCACGTTGTCCAGGGTCTGGCCCATCGTGTCCTGGGAATGTTGGTAGGCTCCCAGGATCTCGGTGAGTGCCTCCTGGTGCACAGCGGTCCTCCCAGTGTCCCTGTTGGCCTGTGCCTCTGTTACCTGAATGGTGGGTGCCCACTGCCACTGACCCCAGGTCCCTGATTGTCTTGGGGGCGAGTTGTGGACTGGGGTCCCTGTACAGGTGGGCACACTGCTGATTGACGTGTCCTGGGGACAGAGGTGTGGATACGCTGGGAGGGTGCTGTGGTGTTGGATACTGAGGGGAGAGGCTCTGTGGTGGACTTTGAGTGGGCTGGGGTAACTGATTGTCCAGTGGTCCCTGATGGGCCAGGTTGTTGATCCAGATCCTGAAGTCCAGAGTTACTGTCATCACTGGGGGCATCTTTTGTTGGGGGACTGGATAGTCGTGGCATCTCCTCTCCGCTGACATTGGCTGTGGCACCTGTGGGGATATAAGTGATGTATTATGCTTAATGTCTGTGACATATTGTACATCCCTGGCCTCCCCTCTATCGTTGCTGTTGCCCTGCCACCTTTGTTTGTATATGGTGATGTATTGTGGGATTGTTAGTTTCCCTATGCTGTGCATGCTTTAGCGATGGGTGTCCATGCAGGGCTGGGAGGGCTGACCATAGATTGGTATGGCATGCAGGATTTGGCATTGGGGTTAGTCAGATGTTTAGGTGCAGTGTGTGGGATGGAGTGGAGTGATGGGAGTGAGGGTGAGGGTGTGAGATGGTATGCAGGTATGGGGGTGATGAGTAGTAAATGTAGACTTTCTAGTGTCCAGTCCTCTGGCTACTCCAGCGAGTCCCTCAGGATGCAGTAATGCCAAGACTTGCCCCTCCCATGCTGTGAGCTGTGGGGGTCCACCGCCAGTCCTCTGGATGGCGAGCTGGTGCCTTGCTGCCACGGAATGCACCTTCCCCCGTAGGTCGTTCCACCTCTTCCTGATGTTGTCCGTTGTTCTTGGGTGCTGTCCGATGGTGTTCACCCTTTCCACGATTCTCCGCCACAGCTCCATCTTCCTAGCAATGGATATCTGCTGTACCTGTGCTCTAAACAGCTGTGGCTCTACCCTGACTACTTCCTCCACCATGACCCTTAACTCCTCATCAGTGAAACGGGGGTGCCTTAGTGGGGACATGGGTGTTGTGTGGTGTGTGTTGGTGAGAGTTTGTTGAGTAATGTGGTGGGGTGTGATGTGGGGTGCGTGAAGGATGTATGGGTGTAGTTGGTGTGTGTGTCTAGTTGTCTCTGTGCTGTTCGTGCCAATCTCCTGGCAGTTATTGTTGTTCGGAAATGGTTGTGGGTGTTCTATGGTGCTGGGGGTGGGTGGGTGTGGTGGGTGTATAAGTGTCAGGTGTGTGTTTTTGGTATTGACCAATGTAATGTTGTTTTGTATTTGGGTGTCCATTCTGAGCGCGGCAGTATGTACCGCCAATGGATTACCGCTGTTGAATGTCCGCCGTGGTGATTCGTGAGTCATGATGTGGTGGGTGTTGTTTTGTTGGTGTAACGGTATGGGAGTTGGTACCAACAGTTTAACACTGACATTTGGGCTGGTGGATTTGTGTATGAAGCAGTATTCTGTCGGATTGGTGTGTGTGTGTCATAATATGGAGAACGTATATTCGCCACCGGGGAAGTATGTTGGCGGCCGTCACTGAAGCGGTAAGTGGGATTTATAGCCAATGTCACGACGAGGGCCATAGTCTGGGAGTTTGTCATTACGAACTCCACAGCTCCATAATGGCTTCACTGAATACTGGGAAGTTTGGTATCAAACTTCTCAGCACAATCAACCCACACGGATGCTAGTGTTGAATTTATTCTAAAAAGCACACAGAGGGCATCTTAGAGATGCCCCCTGTATTTTACCCAGTCCTCTAATGTAGGGCTGACTGGACTGTGCCAGCCTGCCACTAGCAGACAAGTTTCTGACCCCATGGAGTGAGGGCCTTTGTGCTCTCTAAGGCCAGAAACAAAGTCTCCTCTGGGTGGAGGTGCTTCACACCTCCCCCCTGCAGTAACTGTAACACCTGCAGTGAGCCTCAAAGGCTCAGGCTTCCTGTTACAGTGTCCCAGGGCACTACAGCTAGTGGAGATGTCCGCCCCCCTGGCTGAAGCCCCACTTTTGATGGCAAGTTTGGCAGGAAACTTAGGAAACTTAGGAAATACAAGGAGGAGTGACTACTTCAGCTTGGACCACACCTAAGGTGTCTAGAGCTGAAATAACCCCCTCCCTGCAGAATCTTCCATCTTGGTTTGGACAGGGACCAATAGGGTTAGGAATGTGCCCCCCTCCCCGAAGGGAGAGGGCTCAGGAACAGTGTCGCCATCCCAAAGGACAGTAGCCATTGGCTACTGCCCTCTGACCCCTGTAACGCCCCTAAATGCAGGATTTAAGGGCTCCCTGGAACCCACTTCATCAGATTCCAGGCGGGCTCACAAGAAGAAAGGAGAAAGAAGAAGGACTGCTAAGCTGAAATCCCAGCAGAGAAGGAGGAAGACGAAAACTGACTTGACCCAGCCCTACCGGCCTGCTACAAAAGCCCTGTCAAAGAAGGCAACGTATCCTGCGGGTCCAGTGACCTCTGCCAAGCTTCCAGAGGACTACCTACATCACAGAGAACCAAGAACTCCCATGTGCAGCAGCCCTCTCCAAGAGGAACCTACATCTAAGGACTCCAAAGCCTCCCTAGATCCACGAGTCCTGACCACTCTGCACCCGACGCTCACGGCCCGTGTCCAGGTGGTCCAACCGACTAGAGAGGATTCCCAGGTGATTCTGAGCAAGTGCCCACCCTGGGTTGACCTCTCCTGTCCTCCACGACGACGCCTGCAGTATGAATCCAGAGGACCCATCTGACCGCGAAAGCTCCGGATGAAGATATCCGATGCCAAAAGGTACACTGCACTGCCTCCCCTAGGCCTTGGAGAACTCAACCTCCAGTGCAGCAATGTTCAGCAGGCTGCCCTCCTATTTGCCCAACCTGTGGTTTTCCGGAACCGACCCCCTGGACCCATCCTGCAGCATTTAAGTGTCCCCAAGGGTCACCTCATAGGAAAGCATTGGGAGCCCCATGCTCTGTTTTCACCCTGCATCCGGCCTCCACTGTGCCGCTGAGGGTGTGAGTTTAATGCCTACTTGTGGCCTCCCTGGTGCTCCTCTAAACTCCCCAGGTCTGCCCTCTGAAGAGGCAGGTACTTACCTGTCAGCAGATCTGAAACCGAGTGCCCCCAGTCTCCACAGGCGCCCATGTTAAATTTGCCTCAACTTTGACACCTGCAGCCGGCTGACCCTGTGTTGCTGGTGGTGGGTGTTTGGGGTTAACTTGAACCCCAACCAGTGGACTTCCTAACCCCCGGGGACTGGAACTGTAAGTGTTGTACTTACCTGCAAAATGTACTAACTTTTCTTCCCCCCAGGAACTGCTCTGAAAATTGCAGTCAACTTTTAAAATAGATTATTGCCATTTATGCAAAAACTGTATAACTTACCAATTCCAATCAAAGTGGTATTGATACATATGTGGAATACTTACTTATTTATGTACTTACTTGTAACTTGAATCTTGTGGCTCTAGAAATAAATTAACCAAAGCTATTTTTTCTATATAAAAACAATTGGTCTGGAGTTGGCATTGAGTGCGTGCTTCTTCTATTGTCTGTGTGTGTACAGCAAATGCTTTGCACTACCGTCTGATAAGCTTAACTGCTCAACCACACTACCACAAAAGAGAACATTAGTATTACCTACTTTAGCCTCTGTTAATCCTTTGGGGAAAACCTGGACTCTGTGCACACTATATCTCATTTTGAAATAGTATATACACAGCCAGCTTCCTACGTTCCTCATCCTGCTTCTTCCAATTAGATTCTTAATCATAAATTGGACAACAACTCGAATCTGAGACAGAGTGTGAGACAGATTTTGCAGGTTCATATGACATTGCTACCACACAGGTTATGGAGACTGTAAAGGTTAGGGCAGTAGGCGTTACCAGTGGAAATGGATATAATTCAAATACCTCCTTTAAAAAATATTTAGAAATGGAGTGATCCTGTTCCCAAACTTTAGCTTGTCAATTTATTGAAAAACAGTCATTTTGCAATAAAATACAAGCTATTATTTAGAAAAAAAGCTGAATCTTCTCCTCCTACCCAGAAACACTTTTTATTTTCACAAGAAAATACATTTTGGTATTTAAATACCAGCTTTTCATTTTAATAAAAATATATTTGAGGCCTAAGCGTCCATTTGTAATTTCCATCAAGTACTCATATGCACGACTGCCACTCATGGATACATTTTTCATTTTTTTCGCTCATGTATTACCATCTAATGCAATCGATGCCCTCAGGGCGCCATGAATTACCACCCATATGCCAGTGCCAGTAACACATCATATGTGGGCATCATCATGCTGTGGATGTCTACAGTAAGCCAGCATATTACCACAGTGTACACTGCCTTCTATAGGCAAAGAATCTCCACCATTTTGCAGGATTCTGAATCACGAAGTTGCAGGCACCATCTCTGTAAATGCACAGCATTTGCCAAGATATAAGCATCATCATCATGCCAGCCCATTATACCAAGGGCAGGAACCATAAAGTCACGGACATGATTCTTACGCCTGAGATCACCGCAAGACAGTAACCTAGGGGAGAGCACCAAAAACTGACCCATAGAACAAACCTGTTTCTGTAACGAATCCTTGTATCACCCTTAATTACTTAGCTATCCTTGGAGAAATATGTGTAGGCGAGATATACAAGTAGCTAAACAACAATACAGTTAAGATGTGAAGAATGTAAAGGGTAAACCAAGCTAGTTAAAAACTCTAAGGCCCTCATTACAACCCTGGAGGTAAATGCCGCCTACCGCCGTACTGACGGCCGCCAACATACCGTGACCGCGGCGGTATTCCGCTACGGGTTTTATGGCCCACACTGAGAAATCCACCACTATACAGACACCCACACAAGTCCGCCAGACCAAAGGTCAGTGATAAATTGGCGGTAGTAAAACCCACACCGTTACGCCAACAGGAATACGCCCACAGTATTAGGACCCACAAATTCAACCGTGGTAAACCATTGGTGGTACACACCGCAGCGCTCAAAATACACACACACTTACAAAACTACACCACATTGGACAATTCAAAGTACACACACCTGACACACATACACACACCACAGCCACACTCTCAGATCACTATAACACACACACACACATTACCCACAACCCTTTCAACGAAAAAAAAGATTGCCAACAGAGAGAGACACAAGCCAGGAGCACCCACTCAATCTGAGCCACAGAACACCATCACCCATACACCATCCACACACCTCACAGCACACACCACAACACAGCACCCCACACATCACCCCACACATCCTGACATATATCACTCACACCACATCCATGGCACCCCAAAGACACCCCAGGTTTTCAGAGGAGGAGCTATGGATCATGATGGAGGAAATCATCCGGGTAGAGCAACAGCTATTCGGATCACAGGTGCAGCAGACATCCATTTCTAGGAAGATGGAGCAATGGCGGAGAATCGTGGACAGGGTCAATGCCGTGGGACAGCACCCCAGAACAAGGGATGACATCAGGAAGAGGTGGAATGACCTACAGGGGAAGGTGCGTTCCGTGGTTGCAAGACACCAGGTAGCTGTACGGAGGACTGGCGGTGGACCTCCACCTCTTCCCCCACAACTAACAACATGGGAGGAGCAAGTCTTGGCAATAATGCATCCTGAGGGTCTCGCAGGAGTAGAAGGAGGACTGGACTCTGGTAAGTCAAATCTTTACTACTATATCCCCCACCCTACCTGCATGCCATCACAAACTCCTACCCCTACCCTCACCCCCATCACTCCACCACCTCACATATACCCCACTATCACAACCCACCCATCCCAAAACCAAGTCCTGCATGTAACACCAATCCATGGACCCCCATCTCAGACCTGCATAGACACCCATCACCACAGCATGCCCATTAGAGAGAATCACCTAGCCCACAAAGTCACCACGCACACAAGGCAAAGCTGACAGTTCAATCCCAACCATACAGGGAAACACACCCATGCACAAGATGGCACACGCAGATACAATAACACTGCATTTTCATCCCCACAGGACCCCGACTCAGCGTCACTGGAGAGGAGTTGCCAGCAACATCCAGTCCCCCCCCAGAGGAGGCCCACAGTGATGACAGCAGCTCTGCATGCCTGGATCACGATGACCAACCTGGCCCATCAGGGACCGCTGGACAGTCGGTTACCCTGCCACAGTCCCAACCCACTAGAGACCCTCTCCCCTCAGGAAACACCAGCACAGCACCCACCCAGTGGGCCCATGCCACTGTCCCCAGGACACGTCAATCAGCAGTGTGTCCACCACTACAGGGACCCCAGGCAACCCCACAAACACAGGACGATCAGGGACATGGGGTCAGTGGCAGTGGGCACACGGTTCAGGGGACAGAGGCACAGGACAACAGGGAAACTGGTAGGACTGCTGTGCAACAGGGGGAGGACAGGCCCAGGGAACCGACTCTCCAGGAGGCACTCACCAACATCCTGGGAGCATACCACCATTCCCAGGAGACCATGGGCCAGATACTGTACAAGTTGCAGGAGACCCAGCGGCTGCAGGAGGGACAGTACCTGGGGATCAGGGAGGACCTCAAAAACATCTACAACATCCTGGTCACCATTGCAGGGGTGCTGGCTGAATGGGCAACACGATGAGGGAGGCAGTGGCACAACAATGGGCCCCTGACACTAGCCACACAGAACAGCCCTCCACCTCCGCTGGCGTTAGTGGACAGGAGGCCCCGCCACAGGACCAACAGGCCACCAGCACCCCACCCCCTGCAGAAGGAGAACCACCCCGCAAACGGCCCTGCGATCTAGGCAGAAGCCAGAGAACATTGCCAAGACCCCTGCCAGGAAATAGGACTCTCCTGATTGTCACCCTTCTGTCCCACTCTGTCACCCTGTCCTCCTTGAACTGCCATTACTCCCCTCCTTCCTATGCCCCATTGGACAATGCAACTGTGATACCAAGAGACTGGACTCTAACTGAACTTTCCTCCACCATCACCCCAGCCCATTGCACATCCCCCTCTACGTATGAGCACTTAAATAAACACCCTTGGAACAAATACAAATCTTGAATCCGTCAAATGATTGAAATATGTATTAGTACAACATTCTGAAAACATTGCAAGCCATATGTACGGTTATATACATTGGTATGACCTTTAGTGGGCAGCAGTAAACATACCAGGAGCCAGAGTGGGCCACATAGATCTGAAAATAGAGATGCCAAAGGGTACAGTAAGTGGCCATAGACATATGGAAATCAGGCTGCCATGTACAATGTCCAACAGAAAAGTGAAATGCAAAGTGAAGTTACAGTGTCTTTCCTGTGTGTCACTGAAAGTACTGCTGTATTATATTACATCTGTTGTCCACATCTTCTTCCTCTGCCTCCTGTTCCTCACTGTCCACAGGCTCCACCGCTGCCACAAGACCATCTCCAGGCTCATCCTCCTGCAGAAAAGGCACCTGGCATCTCAAGGCCAGGTTGTGCAACATGCAACGATGATCTGGCACACCTTCTTGGGTGAGTAGTACAGGGATCCACCTGTCAGATGGAGGCACTGGAACCTGGCCTTCAGGAGGCCGAAGGTTCTTTCAATTATCATCCTTGTTCGCCCATGTGCCTCATTGTAACATTCCTCTGCCCTTGTCCTGGCATTCTTCACTGGAGTCAGTAGCCATGAGAGGTTGGGGTAACCAGAGTCACCTGCAAATATCGAGGGATACCTGTTAGACACACACTAACCCTTAGGGACAACCCCATACCCAGACACCAACTTATACTGGTTGGGGACCTTGGGCTCACCTATTAGCCACACCCTGTGCCTCTGGAGTTGGCCCATCACATATGGGATGCTGCTATTCCTCAAGATAAATGCGCCATGCACAGAGCCAGGATACTTTGCATTGACATGGGAGATGCACTGGTCCACCAGACACACTATCTGCACATTCATAGAGTGATAGCTTTTCCTATTCCTGAACACTTGTTCATTTCTACGGGGGGTGGAGGAGGGGACAAATGCCACATCAATGGCAACAATGATCAATGATGTCCCAGGGCATAAAAGTTAGCTTTCACTGTGGCCAAATCCTCCACCTGGGGGAATACGATGTAGCTGTGCATGTGTTTCAGCAGGGCTGACAACACTCTGGTCAACACGTTGGAGAACATTGGCTGAGACATCCCTGATGCCATGGCCACTGTTGTTTGGAAGGAACCACTTGCCAGGAAATGGAGCACTGACAGGACCTACACTAGATGGGGGATACCTGTAGGCTGACGGATAGCTGACATCAGGTCTGGCTGCAATTGGGCACACAGTTCTTGGATTTTTGCCCAATCAAGTCTGTATGTTAGTATATTGTGTCTGTCCTCCATTGTCGCAAGGTCCACCAGGGGTCTATACACCGGAGGATGTCGCCATCTCATATTCATCGTCAGCGGTTGAAGCCTATGGAGGAAAACGGTGAGCAGAGGGTCATATTCACACATCAATTGAAATAATGATGCATCTTTTCCTTTACAGAACCTGTATGTGAATCCGAGAGTCAGTTGCTGTGCTAATGTCTGCTGTGGCACAGTTAGGTGCCATGGCCTGTGCCCCCCTGAAATGGCGGCTGCCTGACCTGTGAGGAGGGACAAGCAGAAATTAAGTGATTCTGCTAGCGTTGTGCGCCGTTGCGGTAGGCGGTCGACGACCGCTGAGCAACTTCGCATTGGTTATCATTGGGCCCTATGGGTTCCAGGAGCCAATGGCAATGTACGCCGGTGGTGACGGTACGCACTGCCGTGGACGTGACTCCCATTTTCTATCTATTCACTCACTTGCTACCTGACCTTCAACAGGAGAGGACCTACACTGCAAGTGCTGCTGTGACCTGTGTCTGGAAGCGACAATGGCTCATGTGTCTGGTGAAGGGCCCCTGACTTCACTGCGGAGGAGTTGGAGAAACTGGTGGATGGGGTCCTACCCCATACACGTTACTTTACGGTCCTCCCAACAAACCGGTGAGTACGCTGTGAGCATGATGCGTGGGCCTTGAATGTATGGATTGCTGTGTGTGTAAGTGACATGTAGGGGGGGGGCTGAGGCGTCCTGGCCAGAGTGGAGCACCCACTGCCGCAAACGATGGGAGGACCTGCACCGCTGGGCAAGGAAGATGGCGGAGGCCCAGTTGGGGCTGGCCTCCCAATGAGGAAGGGGTGCCCATCGTACCCTGACCCCTGTGATGTTCCGCATTCTGGCGGTGACCTATCCATTGTTGGATGGGCGCTTGAAGGCATCCCAGCAGCCACAAGGGGGTGAGTACAGATTCAGAATCATGACTGTGCGTGTGTTAAGGTTTACCTGGGTGGGGGATGTGGGCTGTGGGTGCACCTAGGCCAGGGCGAACATGGCAGGGTAGGTACCTTGTTGGGAAGGCTCGGAAGCACTCCAACCCCAATAGTGTTAATGGGCATCTACTACTGGGCAGGGTCCTGTGGGTTTCAGGTGTGCAGCTAATGACATTAGGCATTTTACCCCATGGGCTGGTGACTATCTTAGTAACTGGTAGTGCAGGGCTTAGTGCATAGGGCTGTTCCCTGTGTGTTGTGTACGCCAACGGTAGTGGTGTTGCTGGCATTAACCAAGTGTATCCTCTGTCTCTCCTCTCCCTTTTTGTTTTGTCACCCTGTCCTTGTGTCCATTAGCATCATCTGGCAGAGGAGCAGAGGCACCGGTGACAGAGGGAGCTGCATCCCACATGGGCCAGGAGGCCGAATCCTCCGACAGTGAGGGCACCAGTGGGATGGAGGGCGAGGGGAGCACCACGACGGGGACAGGAGGGGACACCACAGACAGCGACTCCTTCTCCGATGGAAGCTCTCTGGTGGTGGCGGAGATCTCTGTGCCTACCCCAACAACAGGTACAGCTGCCACCCTCTACCAGCATCTCCCTTCCAGCAGCCCCTCAGCGTGTTTTCCGTGCCCGCTCACCCAGGAGGGTGGGCATCTCCTTCACCCCAGGCACCTCAGGCCCTGCCCCAGTCAGCCCTGCTGCCCTCACTGAGGAGGCTATTGACCTCCTGAGATCCCTTACTGTTTGCCCTCCAGAGTGTCGAGAGGCATTTGCAACAAACAAATGCATACCTGGAGGGCATTCACTCTGGCGTGGCGGCCCAACAGAGAGCATTTCAGGCTCTGGCCTCCGCACTGATGGCAGCCATTGTCCATGTCTCCAGCCTCCCCCCTCCAACTTCGTCTACCCAGTCCCAATCCCCTCAACCCCAGCCTATCCCAAGCACACCTTCAGACCAGCATTCACCCAAATCAACACACAAAAGTGGCTGAGGCAAACACAAGCACCACACTTCATCTCACAGGCACTCACATGCACCATCCCCATGCAGACACACCAACATCCACTGCCTCCACTGTGTCCCCCTCCTCCTCGTCATCCACCTCCCTCCCAGTAGCATCTCCCCTCACACCTGCATGCACTACATCCTCATCCACTACCTCCATCACCAGCTTGCCCATCACAACACACCCCTCACTGGCAGTCACCTCCCCAACATCCATGCACATGTCCCCTGTGTCCTCTCCCAGTGTGTCTGTGACCCCTCCTCCCAAAGTACACAAACGCGAGCACCCACCCACCCAACAGCCATCCACCTCACAACAGCATCCAGCCCATGCGCCTGCACCCAAACTCAGCAGACAGACACCTCCTATAACCACTCCCTCTTCCTCCACTCCCAAGCCCTCTCCCTCTTCCCACCCCAGTGTCCCTAAG
Source organism: Pleurodeles waltl (assembly GCF_031143425.1). Lineage (NCBI taxonomy): Eukaryota > Metazoa > Chordata > Amphibia > Caudata > Salamandridae > Pleurodeles > Pleurodeles waltl. The sequence goes on along the minus strand of NC_090437.1, from coordinate 412,397,798 downwards.
AAGCTTTTCCAGGCAAACATTGACCTCTTCCCTACCCCTTCCCCCCGTCCTTCCCCTCGGCCAGGGTGGCCAGAACCCAGCCCAGCACCTCAGACTCCAAGTCGACGTCTGCTGTGGTTCCTGCAGCTATCAGAGGCTCAAAGTGGGCTCCCATCAGCCCAGCCAGTGTGCCACCAACCCCTGCCAAGGCCAAAGCCATTCCGCCACCTGGCAAGGTGAAGAGGGGGACAGCATCCAGCAAGGGGAAGGAGCCACAATCACCCAGCAAGGCCACCTCAGAGACTCCAGCTGCCAGACCCAAGGTCACACCACCAGCTGCCAAGGTGAGGAAGGGGCAGAAAACACCAGGCAAGGCACTTCAGCCGTCCGAGGCTGCAGGTGAAGGCCTGGTGGCTACCAGCACCACCACCTGCACCATGGGCAGCACCGCCAGAAGCCCCGCCGCTAGCACCGCCGCAAGCACCGCCACCTGCACCGCCGTAAGCACCGCCACCTGCACCGCCGTAAGCACCACTACTGTCAGCAGCAGCAGCCCCAGTAAGCAGCCGTCTGAGGCTGCAGGAGAAGGGCTGGAGCCTCCCTCCACCACTGGCAGCACCGGCACCTGCACCACGGCCAGCACCAGCACCTGCACCACGGCCAGCACCGCAGGCACCGCAACAAGCACCGCCACCTGCACCGCTGACAGTAGCACCACTACCAGGAGCAGCAGCCCCAGTGGGCAGCCGTCCGAGGCTGCAGGGGAAGGTCTGGAGCCTCCCTCCACCACTGGCAGCACCCCCACCAGCACTGGCACTACCACCAGTTTGCAGCCATAGCCACCGCCGGATGGAGTCTAGCTCTGCCTCCATGGGCTATCATGCAACCTGGTCCCTGCAAATCTCGTGCCTCAGATACCCAGGTGAGGTACTGTGAACTGCCACACCCCAAGTGTTGCATCACTGAGCACAAAGCCCCCTCTAGAACCAGTGGAGATATGCATCCACTCACCTTATCCTTGGCAGGATGAAGCACACTGGGCACAAAGCCCCCTCCAGAACCAGTGGAGAAAGGCATCCACTCACCCTATCATTGGCAGGATGAAGCACACTAGGCATTAAGCCCCCTCCAGAACCAGTGGAGAAAGGCATCCACTCACACTGGGCACAAAGCCCCCTCCAGGACCAGTGGAAGAAGCCATCCACTTGAGAGACTGCGACCTTGCACTCCCCAGGACCAAGCAGTGGGCAAACCACCCACTTGAGGGACTGTGGCCTTGCACTCCCCAGGACCAAGCAGTGGGCAAACCACCCACTTGAGAGACTGTGGCCTTGCATTCCCCAGGATCAAGCAGTGGGCAAACCACCCACTAGAGAGACTGTGGCTTTGCGCTCCCCAGGACATCGCGGTGGGCATGGAGCCACCTCCAGGAGCAGTGGTGTTATTCCATCTTCTGGCTGAGGTGCCTCCCCTTCCCCGTCCCCCAGAGGTGCCTGTGTGTTTGCGACCTGAGGCCCCTGCAGTGTTCTCTCCGTATTGAGGCAGAAGTCAATGTGGGCTTGGCCTATGAGTTTTGGCCCAGTGGCCACGGACATTTTGAGTGGACAATGTATTGCCTTATGTACATATTGTATATTTTTGTAAATACTGTTTTTAAAATTATTACGTATATCTGACTATTTCTAAAATATCACTGATTTGACTCTATTCCTTTTGTCCTTGCGTTCTTCCAGGGGGTTACGGGGTCTAAATGTAATTTTGATGCATGTGTTTGTGTGTATGGTGTTGTGGGTGAGGGTGGGGGTGGGGATGTTGCGTGTTGCGTGTGTGTGTCACTCTCTTTTTTCTCCCCCCCTCTCCTGTGTACTAGGTACAGTACTCACCGTGGTCATCACCGCCGCCGTTTGTACTCCTGGTAGATGAGGAGGTAGACCAGCATGCGGAGGACCTGCAGCTCGGGCATCATGGCGTCCTGGGTCTTCGATGAGTGTCGAGAGGTGAGTGGTTCCCCTTCTGGGTACTGTTTCTGCCATGCTTTTGATGGCGGTGGTACCGCCCCGGAAAAGCTGGCGGATGGGCGGGTTGTCATGGGGTGGGCGGTAAATTGGCTTCCGCCTGGCTGTTGGCGGTTACCGCCGCGGTGTTTGTTGCTACCGCCGTGGCTGTTGGAGTGTTAAAGTGGCTAAATGTGTTGCCAGTTTCCGTTGCGATCCCATTTTTTTTACCGCCGGCCTGTTGGCGGTATTACCACCGCTTTAACACAGACCGCCAGGGTTGTAATGAGGACCTAAATATTTAACAAAACAAGTCAAGTCACAACATGAAGAAACAAGGGCAAAATGAGTCAAAGGGCATATTGTAAACATATCAAGCATTACCAGTGAATGAAAAAGGCCAAATAATTGTTAACAGGGACTCTGGGACTCAAGATCCGTTCACAAGTAGAGTTCTAATTCAGATCAGTGGGTCAAACCACACTGATGTCAGGATTCACAAGCAGGCTTACTGCATGCAGAGGGGCCGAGTGCAGTTTTCCACTTCAAGACAATCTAGCACACCAAAGAGGCACACAAACACTGTGGTAACTGTGCTGGCTGCATATGGCAGGTCAGTGCAAGTGGGGTGAAGACTCTGGTGGCGAGGTAATTGACTGCTTGGTGCATAGGGGAACATCACATTAGGAATCAAGAGATGATTTCTGGAGAACAATGGCAACTCCAAGGTTTGGATGAAGAAAGTACATTGGGATTGTTGGCAGGCTACATTATGTTGTTGTCTTGGCTTCCCTGTTTGACAGTTTTCAGCTGTCCTGAGCATCCACACACTTTTGTTTTTGTTCTCCTTCTTGGTTTCCTCGCAGTAGAGCTTTTTATTGAACATTCCCTGTTCCTTTCTTAAGGCTTTACCCTCACAGTGTTGCCACTTTTTGGTGGTCTCAAAGGAGGGTGCTCCTGATTATTCAGTCTCCTAGATGCTGGACTGGCCCCCTGGCCTCTGTGTTGTTCGACTCAGCTATTTTAGGTGTGGTGTGGTGTTTTGATTTTACCAAAAGTATATGCATACATACTTACTTATAGGGGTTTTGAGCAAGCCGTCTTCATCCATTGGTCTGTTATTGTGTCATTCACATTTTTCTTCTGCCCGCTACAGAATATACCATGTTAGAAAAGGTCAGCCATTGGTTAACTTCAGTGAGTATGATGGCATTCTGCCATTTATCAAGGAGCTCACCCACACAAAATAATTCAATTCCTTGTGAAGGATTACTGTGGCAATGAGTGTTTTTGAGACAAAAAGATGTTTTATTTCAGTCAAGGTTTTTTAAATTGATGAAGGTCCCATCAGATTCCTCAACGATAAAGTTTTGCAAAAACCAAGACAAACAGAACAAGCGCTACAAGACAAACGGTTGGCAGCCAACAGCTTTGCGAATGCTTGTTTGTCCTCACAGGTTGGTAAGTCAGCACTATTTTCTCTTCCTATTTCTTGTTAAAACGTCATGTATGTACTACAGAATTTGGACTCTTTGGATTTACCCCTGACTCGACACAGATGACATCAGTAGATTGGGGCTTCATATTTTAAGGATATGTCGAAAAATCTCCTGTATCATTACAGAATCAACAAACCACAACCCTTCCCCTGTAAAATAGGCTTTAAATCCTGTACATGTTCACCAGTGTTAATGGTTAAGTGTAAATAAATTGTAGCATCTGCCATAACCTTTTAAGATAAAAGTCCATGGGGTTATCCCCTAACACCTCCTGTCAAATTCTATATAACCATTCCAGCATACACCATTGTTAATTCAATGTGCTTTAAAACTTTGCATCTCCTAATATTTTCCATGATAGACCTCAAAATGTGGTATATAGCTGGCTGGATGTCTCAGTGTATTATACTCTTGCTGTGTAAAAGCGATGATGTATAGGTCACATGTGTGAACATGAATTCACACTTACGCTTTAACAATTTGCTAATACACTGTGAAATCGTAAATCCACATATGTGCCTTGTTAGAAATTGGGGCTCTAGTTGACAGTGGTTTGCACCCTGTCCAAGAAGAAACCCTCTCTCTAGTTGGGATAAGGGAATCACACAGCTAAGATAACCCCTACTCACCCCCGTTGGTAGCTTGGCATGAGCAGTCAGGCTTATCTTGAGGGCAATATGTAAAGTATTTGTACACACACACACACATAATAACACAATGAAACACCACAAAAGTAGGGCACACCAGTTTAGAAAATTAGCCAATATTTATCTGAGTAAAACAAGACCAAAAGGACAAAAATCCAACATACACAAGCAATTATACACATTTTTAAAGATTAAGGCCCTCATTACAACCCTGGCGGTCGGTGATAAAGTGGCAGTAATACCGCCAACAGGCTGGCGGTAACTACGCCAAATTATGAATGTGGCGGTGACAACTCAGATAAACAGCCACTTTACTACACCGACCGCCAGGGCGGAAACAACAGCCACCCCGGCGGTAGCTGCCTACAGCCAGGCGAAAGTCAATGTTCTGCCCACCATATTAAGAGACACGAATCCGCCACCTTTTCCGGGGCGGTACCAACGACATCAAAAGCCTGGCAGAAACAGAACACAGAAGGGAAAGGACTCACCTTTGGAGACACAGTGAAAAACCACACCGCCATGGAGCCTGAACTCCAGATCTTCCCCATGCTCTTCTATGTCCTGCTCCACCACGAACACCAGTGATGGCAAAGACGACCACAGTGAGTACAGCCGCCTGGCACACTGGGGAGGGGGGGAGAAAAAAGAGAGTGACACACACACGCACAACACACACCCCGACCCCGAACACCATAGACACAATCAGATGCCATAATGTAATGCAAGGATTACAGGAATTGATGAAAATTGAGTGTAATAATATAAATACAGTAGAAATACGAAAAATCTATCTAATGGTATATACATATGTACAGTTCAAGGGACACTGCCCAGTCCATATTGTGCTTGAGCCACTGGGCCCCACTTGTCACCAACACAGAGAGAACACTGGAGGGGCATCATTTGGAAAATAGGCAGGCACCTCAGGGGGATGAGGAACGGGGGGGGACCTCAGCCGGCAGATGGAATAACACCACTTGTCTGTAGGGAGCAACATTCCCTGTGCTTGGTCCTGGGGAGTGCAAGGCCACAGTCTCTCAAGTGGGTGACTTGCCCACTGGCTCTGGAGGGGGCAACATGCCCTGTGCTCTGTCCTGGGGAGTGCCAGGCCACAGTCTCTGGAGTGGGTGACTTTCCCACTGGTTCTGGAGTGGGCATTGTGCCCTGTGCTTCTGATCCTGGGGAGGATGGGGTGAGTGGGTGGCTTACCCACTGGTTCTGGAGGGGGCATTGTGCCCTTTGCTCTTGATCCTGGAGAGGATGGGGTGAGTGGGTGGCTTACCCACTGGTTCTGGAGGGGGCATTGTGCCCTGTACTTCTGATCCAGGGGAGGATGGGGTGAGTGGGTGGCTTACCCACTGGTTCTGGAGGGGGCACTGTGCCCTGTGCTCTTGATCCTGGGGAGGATAGGGTGAGTGGGTGGCCTACCCACTGGTTCTGGAGGGGGCATCGTGTCCCGTACTTCTGATCCTGGGGAGGATGGGGTGAGTGGGTGGCTTACCCACTGGTTCTGGAGGGGGCATCATGCCCTGCGCTTTGATCCTGGGGAGTGCAAGGTCACAGTCTCTCAGCTGGGTGTCATTCCCACAGGATTTGCAGGGGGCAGGCCGCACAGCAGCCCATGGAGGCAGGACTACAGACCGTCCGCCGGCGGTGATGGCTGCTCAGTGGTGGTAGTGGTGCTGCTGCAACCGCTGGGGGGGTGGAGGCTCCAGCCCATCCCCTGCAGCCTTGCAGGGCTGCTCACTGGTGGTGGTGCTGCTGGTGGTGGTGGGGGGAAGCTCCAGCCCATCCCCCGCAGCCTCGGAACGCTGCCCACTGCTGGTTGTAGCGGTGTTGCTGCTGCTGGTGGTGGGGGTGCTGCTGCTGCTGGTGGTGGTGGGGGGAAGCTCCAGCCCATCCCCTGCAGCCTCGGATGGCTGCCCACTGCTGGTGGTGGCGGTGCTGCTACTGGTGGTGGTGGTTGTGGTGCTGCTGCTGCTGGTGGTGGTGGGTGGAAGCTCCAGCCCATCCCCAGCAGCCTCAGACGGCTGCACAACCATGGTTGGTGGTGGGGGCTCCGACTGAGTCCCTGCACCAGACCCCTTGTCCTTCCTGCCTGCTGGTGCAGGCCCCTTGCCCTTCCTGGCAGCACTTGGGGCAGGCTCCTTGCCCTTTCGGGCAGCACTTGAGGCAGGCTCCTTGCCCTTCCTGGAAGCAGCTGGGGCAGGCTCCTTGTCCTTCTGGGCAGCAGCTGGTGCAGGCACAATTTCTTTGAGGCTGGCTGGTGCCCTGGATCCTTTCCCACCACGAGTGAGTGTTGAAACTACTGGTCCTGTGGACTGGGTGGCTGAGGTGCTTGCCTGGGTTTTAGGCACCCTAGCCACACATGAAGGACGGTGGGGGAGGGGGAGGGAAGAAGTCAATGGTGGAGAGGGAAAGCTTCTTAGGGACACTGGGGTGGAAAAAGGGAGAAGGTTTGGGAGTGGAGGAAGAGGGAGTGGTTGTTGGAGGTGTCTGTCTGCTGTGTTTGAGTGCGGGTGCATGGGCAGGATGCTTTTTTGAGGTGGACGGCTGTTGGGTGTCTGAGTGCTTGCGTTTGCGTACCTTGGGAGGGGTGGGTGACAGACACAGTGGGAGAGGACACAGGGGACGTGTGCATGGCTGTTGTAGTGGTGTCTGCAAGTGAGGTGTATGTTCTGCTAGGTGTGGTGGTGATGCTGGTAGTGGATGATGGTGTAGTGCATGCAGGTGTGAGTGTAGACAGAACTGGGAGGGAGTTAGAGGAGGAGGGGGACACAGTGGAGGCAGTGTATGTCTGCATCTGGATGGTGTTTGTGTGAGTGCCTGTGGTATGATGTGTGGTGCTTATGTTTGCCTGTGCCACTCTTGTGTGCATGCTCGTCTGCCTGTGTGCTTGGGATAGGTTGGGGTTGAGTGGAATGGGACTGGGAAGAGAAAGTTGGTGCTGGTACGGGGCGTGGCTGCTGTACCTGGAGCTGGGGTGGTCACTGAAGTGTCCGCCACCACCAGGGAGCTTCCATCGGAGGAGGTATCTGTGTCCGAACTGTCCCCTCCTGTCTCCGCCGTGGTGCTCCCCTCGCCCTCCATCTCACTGGTGCCCTGAGTGTCGGTGGACTCTGCCTCTGGGGTCCTGTGGGATGCAGCTCCCTCTGTCACCGGTGCCTCTGCTCCTCCGCCAGATGATGCTAATGCACATAAGGACAGGGTGACAAAACAAAAAGGGGGGGAGAGGCAAAGGATACACTTGGTCAATGGCTGCTCCAACACCACTGTTAGCGTACACACCACCGTCTTAACAGGGAACAGCCCTTCACACAAAGCAATGCACTATCAGTAGTAATGCTAGCCATCAGGGCATGGGGAGGGGCACATACCGCCAACTGCAGCACACCGGGGACCCACACAGCCCTGATCAGTAGTGGATGCTTACAAGCTAGGTAGCAGGATTATCACTTCAGAACCCTGCCCAACATGGGACCTACTCTGCAAAGTCAGGCCTGGCCTAGGGGCACCCACTGACACACATCCCCCACCGGATACCCCCCCACCATGCGTAAGTTATAATGATGGGCACTGTACTCACCCCCTTGTGGCTGCTGTGATGCCCTCAAGCGCCCATCCAGCTCCGGATAGGCCACCACCAGTATGCAGGCCATCAGGGGGGTCAGGGTTCGACGGGCACCCCTTCCTCGTTGGGAGACCATCCCCAGCTGGCCCATCCCCGTCTTCCATGCCCAGCGTCTCAGGTCCTCCCACCGTTTCCGACAGTGGCTGCTCCGCCTGTCGTAGAACACCAGGGTCCGCACGTCCTTGACAATGGCACGCCATATACCCTTCTTTTGATGGGCGCTGACTTGCAGAGAAATACACACAGGAAAAGGAATCAGTCAGACCGTCCTGCATGTTACACTTATGGCCCACCATACCCCTTCACATCGCCATTTGCACACACAGGGCCCAGCACACAAGCTGCACGCCGCCCAGGAGACATCTACTCCCCCTCCTACACAAGGCCTTCACACCCACCACTCCATGCATTTATGCCCCATGCATCGCGCTCACAGTGTACTTACCTGTCTGGAGGCCCATACAGCAGTCCGTACTGGGGTAGGGCCCCATCCACCAGTTGCTCCAACTCCATTGAGGTGAAGTTAGGGGCCCTTTCCCCATTCACACAAGCCATGGTAGGTTCCAGACACAGGTCACAGCAGCACATGCAGTGTAGGTCCTCTCCTGTTGAAGGTCAGGTAGCAAGTGAGTGATCAGATAGGAAATGGCGGTCACATCCGCGGCGGTGCATACCGTCACATCCGGCATACATCACCATTGGCCACTGTACCCCATAGGGCCAATAATAACCAATGAGGAGTTGCACGGAGGTTCCCGACCGCCTACCGCAACGGCGCACAATGTCAGCAAAATTACCTCACTTCCACCTGTCCCTCCACATAGTACAGGCGGACTCCATTTCAGGGGGGGGCAGGCCCTGGATAATAAATGCATCACAGTTCAAAATTGGACATACAGGACAAATGCCACTTATACATTGAACTTAACATCACGCATTGTACTGTTGTGGCTCTGATGTACAGTTTGTGACCAGCTCCTCACTCTTTTGCCCCATAGATTGCTACCCCTGCGGATGAATAGGAGGTGGAGACATACCCCCGTGTGCAGACCCCTGGTGGACTTGGCAACAGTGGAGGACATGCACATTCTCCTCACCTCTAGACTTGACAGGGCCACAATCACAGAGCTGTGTGCCTAACTGGAGCCTGACCTGATATCTGCTATCCGTTCCCCTACTGGGATCCCCCCTCTTGTGCAAGTCCTATCTGTACTCCATTTCTTGGCAACTGTTTCTTTCCAAGTGACAGTGGGCTTGGCAGTAGGAATGTCACAGCCAATGTTCTCAATAGTGCTCACAAGAGTGTTGTCTGCCCTGATTAAACACATGTGCAGCTACATTGTTTTACCCCAGGTGGAGGATTTGGCCACAGTGAAAGCTGACTTCTATGCAATGGGACATATCCCCAACATCATTGGTGCAATTGATGGTACACATTTAGCATTTTTCCCCCTGTCAAAATGAACAGGTGTTCAGAAATCGAAAGAGTTTTCACTCAATGAATGTGCAGATGGTGTGCTTGGTGGACCAGTACATCTCCCATGTCAATGCTAAGTATCCTGGGTCGGTGCATGATGCCTATATCCTGAGGAACAGCAGCATCCCAAATGTGATGGCCCAACTCCAGAGGCACAGGGTGTGGCTAATAGGTGAGCCCTGGTTCCCACCCAGTATATGTTGGGATATGGGTATGGTGTCGGCCATATGGGATAGTGTGTGGCTAAATGTTGTCCCTCAATATTTGCAGGTGACTATGGTTAGCCAAACCTACCATGGATACTGACCCCTATGAGGAATCCCAGGACAAGGGCAGAAGAACGTTATAATGAGGCACATGGGTGAACAAGAAGGATTATCGAACGTACCTTTGGCCTCCTGAAGGCCAGGTTTCGGTGCCTCCATCTAACAGGTGGATGGATCCCTGTGCTACTAACCCAAGATGGTCTGCCAGATAATCGTGGCATGCTGCATGTTTCACAACCTGGCCCTCAGATGCCATGTGCCTTTTCTGCAGGAGGAGGAGGCTGGAGATGGCCGTGTGGCAGCAGTGGCCCCTGTGACAGTGAGGATGAGGAGGCAGAGGATGAGGACATCAGAACTGCAGTGATTCAACAATACTTCCAATGACACACAGGTAAGGCAGTGTTTACTCATATTTCATTTTCAGGTTTATCTTTGTCACTAGCATACTGTTATTTCCCACTTCTATGCCCACTCACTGTACCCTTTGGCAACTCATTTTGCAGATGTTGGTGCCCCACAATCGCTCCTGGTGTGATCACTGCAGCCAACTACAGGTCTTTCCTATTTGAACATTACTGCAAAGTTGAATTGCAATGTTTGAACCTGGTTAAACGAATACATACTAAAATAAGTTTAACATACTCCATACTTTATTTAAGTGCTAAGAAGTAGAGGGGCAAGTGCAATCGGCTGGTGTGATGATGGAGGAAAGTCCAGGGTTCCAGTTCCAGTCTATTGGTAGCACAGGTGCATTGTCCAAGGGGACATAGGAAGGGGAGCAATGGCAGTTCAAGGTGGATAGGGTGACAGAGTGGGACACAAGGGTGATAATCAGGAGGGTCTCATTTCCTGGTGGGGGTCTTGGCAATAGTCTTTGGCTTCTGCCTGGATCGCAGGGAACATTTGCGGGGTAGTTCACCTTCTGCAGGGGGAGGGGTGCTGGTGGCCTGTTGGTCCTGTGGCGGGGTCTCCTGTCCACTCGTGGCAGCGGAGGTGGAAGGCAGTTCAGATGGCTGGCTAGTGGCAGGGGCCCGCTGGTGTAAGACTGCCTCCCTCATGATGTTGGCCATGTCTGCCAGCACCCTTGCAATGGAGACCATGGTGGTGTTAATGGCCTGCAAGTCCTCCCTGATCCCCTGGTACTGTCCCTCCTGCAGCTGCCTGTTGGCCTGCACGTTGGCCAGGATCTGGCCCAGTGTATCCTGGGAATGTTGGTATGCTCCCAGGATCTCTGCAAGTGCCTCCTGGAGAGTCGGTTCCCTGGGCCTGTCCTCCCCCTGGCGCACAGCAGTCCTCCCAGTGTCCCTGTTGTCTTTGGTGCAAGGTGTAGCCTGGGGTCTCTGTAGTGGTGGACACACTGCTGATTGACGTGTCCTGGGGACAGAGGTGTGGGTACGCTGGATGGCTGCTGTGGTGGTGTTTCCTGATGGGGAGGCTCTGTGGTGGTGTGTGACTGTGCCTGGGTAACCGACTGTCCTGAGGTCCCAATGGGCCAGGCTGGTCATCCAGATCCAGGTGACCAGAGTTGCTGTCATCAATGTGGGCCTCTTCTGTGGGGGGACTGGATAGTGCTGGCACCTCTTCGCCGCTGACATTGGCTGTGGTATCTGTGGGAAAAATGCAGTGTTAATGTTTCTGTGTGTGACATATTGTGCATCAGTGGGTTGCCCTGTTTGGTTGTATTTGCCCTGGCAGCTTTCACTTGTGTAAGTTTGTATGTGGTGGGCTAGCTGATTCTCTCTAGTGTGCATGCTTTAGTGATAGGTGTCCATGCAGGTCTGTGAGTGGTGTCCATGCATCGGTATGGCATGCAGGGCTTGGCGTTGGGATGAGTGAGATGTGATGGTGGGGTGTGAGGGAGGTGGTGGAGTGATGGGAATGAGGGTGCGGTGGGGGTATGTGATGGCATGCAGGTAGGGGGTGATAGTAGTAAAGGGTTGACTTTACCAGAGTCCAGTCCTCCTGCTGCTCCGGCCAGGATGCATGATTGCCAAGACTTGCTCCTCCCATGTTGTTAGTTGTGGGGAGGAGGTGGGGGTCCACCGCCAGTCCTCTGTACAGCAAGTTGGTGTCTTGCTGCTATGGAACATACCTTCCCCCGTAGGTTGTTCCATCTCTTCCTGATGTCATCCCTGGTTCTTGGGTGCTGTCCCACGGCATTGACCCTGTCCACGATCCTCCGCCATAGCTCCATCTTCTTAGCAATGGATATCTGCTCCACTTGTGCTCCAAATAGCTGAGGCTCTACCCTGATGATTTCCTCCACCATGACCCTTAGCTCCTCCTCTGAGAATCTGGGGTGTCTTTGTAGTGCCATGGGTGTTGTGTGAGTTGTGTGGATGAGGGTGTGTAGGGTGATGTGTTCGGGTGTGTGATGTGGGGTGCGTGGGTGGTGTATAGGTGATGATGGTGTGTAGCTCTGGTCTTGTCTGTAGTTGTGGTGTCTGTCTTGTGCCAGTGGTTTGTAGTCGTAAAGGGTTGTGGGTAATGTGCGTGTGTGTTTTATAGTGGTGTGGGTGTGTGGGTGTGGTGTGTGTCAGGTGTGTGTTGTTTGAATAGTCCAATGTGGTGTTGTTTTGTTTGTGTGAGTGTATTTTGATTGCGGCGGTATGTACCGCCAATGGTTTACTGCCATTGAATGTCTGTGGTGGTGATTTGTGGGTCATAATGTGATGGGTGTAGTTTTGTTGGCGTAACGGTGTGGGTTTTGATACCTGCAGTGTATCACTGACCTTTGGTGTGGCGGTCTTGTGTCTGTGGCTGAAAAGTGACAGATTGGTGTGTGCCTGTCATAATATGATGAAAGGATATCCGCAGCGGCGGCGGTATGTTGGCAGCAGTCAGCGTGGCGGTAAGTGGGATTTACCACCAAAGAAATAATGAGGGCCTAAATGTAGTATAGCACTTAGAAACACAATAGCTCCAACTGGGGCTACCATGACGTCTTGACAGAGTCCTTTCCAACAGTCTGATGCCACTTGCGAGGGAGTGCAGGTGGGTCACAAACTCGCACTGACCTCTGGTACAGTACCTTGGAAAACATTGAGGAAACAAAGACGTTGCATGGAGTCAGGGAAGTGAGGCATCACTGTGGCAGCATCGGTTCCTGACTGCCACTGGGGAGGTCAGGAGTCGGTTCCTTACTGCTGGGCATTGGAGGTGAGTTGTCGGTTCCTTACAGTTGCAGGGGAGGTGATGTGGCGTTGGCGGTGAGTCGTTGGTCCCTTACAACAAGGCAGGGTCAATGAATCAAACAGGTCAAGACGCAAGGCATAGACTTCGCGATGTCGCACTCACATCATGGGGCCACAGGTGCTGCTTGTAGGCAGAGCCGGGTGCCAAAGATGTCAGTGACACAGCACTCTGGACTTACGCTGTGGCTGGACTTCGGAGATGCTGTGGCAATGTCTGCCCTACAGTGTCAGTCACGGTTGTTGCACTCAGCGGGGACCACGGCTCCAGTGCAAGTAGCGGTGCCGGTTCCGAAGTCGCTCTGGAGTTGATGTGCTTAGTTTTGCCTTGGAAATCACTCCCAGAGGCCCAGGAACTGGTTTTGGCACCACTTGGCAAGTCAGGACTCGCAGCAAGAAAACCCAGGTGCTGGCTGATGAAGACTTTGATGTCCCTGAGACTTCTTAACAGGAGGCAAGCTCAGTCCAAACTCTTGGAAAACCTTTCGAAGTAGGATGTAGAAAGCAAAGCCCAGTCCTTTCACTCCCAGGTCAGAAGCAGCAAGCAGCACACCAGCACAGCAAAGCAACAGGCAGAGTGGCAATCCCTCCAACAGCATCCAGTTCTTCTTCCTGGCATAATGTCCTCAGTCAAGAAGGACTAACTTTAAAAAAAGCCTTTTTAGTGCACAAGGCCCTGGCTTTCCTTCCGTGGCCCCAGACACACTCCAGGGGGTTGGAGACTGTTTTGTGTAAGGCCAGACACAGCCCTATTCAGGTTCAAGTGTCAGCTCCTCTGACCATTCTAGCTCAGGAAGACCCATCAGCATATACAGGACACAACTCTGCTTCCTTTGTGTGACTGTCTAGAGTGAATTCACAAACAGCTCAACTGTCATACTGACCCAGACATGTATTCCACTAACAGGTAGAGGCACAAAATGGTTAAGCAAGAAAATGCCCACTTTCTAAAAGTGGCATTTTCAAACTGATAGTTCAAAAACCAACATCACTAAAAGATGTACTTTTAAATTGTGAGTTCAGGGACCCCAATCTCCATACCTCTAGCTGCTCCCAATGGGAAATTATACTTAAAAGATATTTCAGGGCAATCCCCATGTTACTCTATGAGATTGTGAAAAACAAATTTAGTAGTATTTAACTAACAGGACATGTAAAACACACCAGTACATGTCCCCATGTTACCCTCTGGGAGAGCTAGTCCTTGTAATAGTGAAAACCCAATTTAGCATAATTTCACTATTGGGTATTAAAACACACCAGTACATGTCCTACCTTTTAAATACACTGCAGCATGCCAATAGTGCTGTCTTGGACCTACCTTAGGGGTGACTTACATGTAGTAAAAGAGAAGGTTTGGGCCTGGCAAGTGGGTGCACTTGCAAGGTCGATATGGCAGTTTAAAACTGCACACACTGGTACTGCAATGGCAGGCCTGCGACATGTTTGCAGGGCTACTCGTGGGCGTCACAATCAGTACTGCAGGCCCACTAGTAGCATTTGATTTACAGGCCCTGGGTACATCTTTTGCACTACACTAGAGACTTACTAGTAAATCACATACGCCAATCATAGATAAACTAATCACCAGTACCATTTAGACAGACAACACTTGCACTTTAGCACTGGTCAGCAGTGTTAAAGTGCCCAGAGTCCTAAAGCCAGCAAAAACAAAATTCAGCATAGGATCAAAAACAGGAGGTCAGAAGCAAAAGGTTTGAGGATAACCCTGCAAAAAGGGCCATTTCCAACATGCCTTAAGAAGTATTAATACATTTTTAGTAATCAATTGTAATTTGTTTTGTATTCCTGCTTAAAGTTTACTAGAGCATTAGCAATATTGCATCCTTACATGTATTTTAAAAGCACTGCCATATCCATACCCATCCCATGCATTGCACATTTTAGCTTTAAGGTTGTAGTACCTGTAGCCTCATTCTGAAGTTGGTACAAAAAAGCGAGAATTGCAGTGTGTAATATGAGAGCCTTTTGCTTAAGAATCTTGTAACTGTCATTCAAGGTCTTCTTGCCTTCTTCCCACGAAAAGAGCCTGTCATCTGCTCATTAATGTCTATCTGTAAGTTTCAGCTTGTCAACGTGTTCCTCTTTCCATGCACTCACATTGCAAGAAAAGGTCTGCGTGTAGCACTAAAATGTATGGATGTAAGCATCACATGCTCCAATTGACTAGGGGGTGACGCTCTGGTCTGTTGAACAGGCATTTAGCCTTTGTTTGTTCTGAATGCGTGCTGGCTATTTTTAGGTCACTGATCTAGACGTTGCGCATGCACTGTTTCGACTGAGACATGCTTTATCTTCTTCTGGGCTTACAGCCCACCCATAGGCTTCCCATTTGCTAGCACCATTGTCACCCCATTTTGCAGTCTCCCTATTTGTCAAGGGCATGCATACGTCATGCCTTTTCCGGTATTTAGCCCTCCCCAAGAGCACCAGCCAGCTAATGTTAATGTATGCAGCTGCCATTGCTTCTGCATTGTTTCGGGCCTACATTTTTATTTTCACAAATGGGTGACTGGCCCCACCACACGTTAGGAACGCTTGTGTTTTCATTAGCGACGAGAGACATTTGCGCATGATCCTGAAGGTACTTTTTTCTTTCTTTCTTTGTCTATCAAGTACACCTTATTCCTGGGTGCTGTCAAACCCACTTCTTGCTCTCCAACCTTCAAGCACCAGTTATTTGTTTTCCACTCATAAGGATGCGGTCACTGATAACTTTAATTTAAAGCCCTGTAAAATGCAGGCCACAGCTGGGCCCGGCTGATGAGTGTGCGAGAAGCTTATGAAAGTGAGGGTGAGCGAACTGTGGGAACGGATATCAAGCGGGCCTCAGACCTCATCAAGCAGAACACCTAGCCTGTGCAATCAGACCCCTGGTCTTCTCCAGGCACTCTATGTTCGCCTGTACACATGGGCCAAGAGCTACAGCTAGGCTAGTCCTCTCACCTAGACTGTCCGATCCCCTGGTCCTCTCCTGGCCCTCAGGCCTCTCTGCATACTGCGGCCACCTATACACATAGGCCCATCGGAGCGGCTTGGCTAGCATGCTCATCTACAGTGCCCAATCCAATGGTCTTCTTCAGTCCCATAGGCCTGATCCGTGTTCCCATCCATGCGACGTATAGTCGTCAACATGGCTAAAAACCATTAACATTGACAATGCCAATAGTTCTCAGATTGCTGAGACCTATTGGCTTTGCCAATGCTTGTTCCTTGTACTATCCTGAGTGTCTGTTTTCTTTTACATATGTTTGTATTTCAGCAAGGGAGAGTTAGGGCCTGATTTAGATGTTCGTGGTAACGGTCCTGCCGTTAACTTTTCAACAGGAAACCCACCCTCCACCGTGACGGTATGCCTGACGTATTTAGATGTCAGCGGGTGTTACGACTCGGTCGTCCCATTTCCAGGGGGCGCTGTAAGGGGACTGTCAGAAGCCTGGGAATCACCTTGAACACCTATCTAGAGTCCCTTGCTGACTCCTGTTTGTTTCTCTTTTCTCCATGGTACACTTGTGTAGGACTACATTTGCTTCTTGGGACTGCAAATCCCATAATGCACAGCTTGGTAGTCAGGAAAACCCGGATTCTGTCTCCCATTGTTTTCAATGGGAGAAGTCCAGTTGCTCCTTTTCACTGGATCCTCTACTCCAGGACTTGCAAGTGTCCGAAACCACACACACTTGAAACCTCTCCTGTGCAGCACAGCTTGGAACTGCTTATAAGCAGCCATTTCCTCAAGCTCCCCGTCGTGCATCGGACTTCAATTCCTTTGTGTTACAGACCCCTTGTCGGATGGTGTTCCAGTTTTGTTCCTGTTCTGTTCCAGCCTGATCCTGTTTCCTGTTTCTCTGCCCTGCTCCTGATTGTTCCAGCCAGAGTCTGCTCCCTACTTCTTAGCCTTGTACCTGTTTGTTTCTTCCAAAGCCTGCTCCCTGTTTCTCTGCCCTGCTCCTGCCTTGTTTCAGCCTGAACCTTCTCTCTGTTTCCCAGTCCTGTTTACTGCTCATTTCCTACTCCCTGTATTCCAGTCCTGTCCTTGCCTGTTCCAGCCAGAGCCTGTTCTCAGTTTCCCAGTCCTGTCTCTGTCTGTCCCAGCCAGACGTTTGCGCCCTGTTTTCAAGTCCTAGACCCGCCTTTGCTTCAGCCTGAGCCTGTTCCTAGTTCTTGCCTCTGCCTCTTTGTTTGTTCCCTTCTGTTTCTGTTTCTTCTTGGTTCTTTGTGTCTGGTAAGTGTTCTATCAGTCTTCACCAGTGTATACATGTCCTCCTGTGTACTGGGGTTGGCTCCTGGTTTCCAGGAGGCAATTCCAGCCCCCATCCTTGTCCAGTGTTATACGTTGTATTTCGTGCCTAACAGTGACAGTGTGCTATTGCTGTTTTCTCAGGAATCGCCACTGTGTTTCGAGCTGGACCCACAAGAGCGTGTCCTGTGTATGTAAGTACTATCCTTGTTTGTGCTCTAGGGTCCAGAGACAGAATCACTTCTGCTGCCTCCTTTCTATGGGGCTGGCAGGGTGACTATCTGTAAGAGCAAACTGCACAGAGGCATTGAGATTCCCTGTTACTGTGGGAGGTTCTGCGCCTTACTCTGTGTACAACCCCAGCGTGTTTGTCCACTGGTAATCCGTTTCCTGTTTGTTCACACAAGGGTTGCTCTGCTTTTACTTTCCTGTTTCCTGTGCCTATCCATAGCTGTCCTTTCCGTGTATGCCTTTAGCTGCTCCTCTGCCCCAGTGTACTACCTCTTTAGGATATTCGGTGACCTCAAGGGGTGTCCCAACCAAAGTCCTGATCAGACCCGCCCGAAACCGTGACAGCGGGAGCATAGGCGAAAAACCACCCACATTCCACCGTCACCGTCAAGAATCGTCTCCTGCGCCACCACTGCCATAGGCTAAAGTGGCTGGCGGCAGAACTCCAGCCCCTTTTATCGCCAAGCCAGTCATGATGTGCAGTCCCACCAACGCAACTGTGGCAGCTAACCCTCCATACCTGAGTTGACGGATTGCCAGCTATATAAACACAAAACACACCCTTTGAACACTTTCCAGATACCCTGTCACCATGAACCCGCTGCTACCAGTTCTCCCATTGCTCCTGGGCTTGGTCCAAGATGGAAGTCAACCCTGTGTTCACTGGAATAGAAGTAACTCACAGGCTTTCTTGTTACCCTCAGAGTTGTAGCTGCTTAGTAACACTGGACTTGTGCATGGCTCAATAATCTGTGTACACACCACTATACTGTGGTGCAGTGCTGAAGTGTGTAATGTAGAAGCCTGAAAATGTATCATAACAGACCTCGAGATACTGGTAGCACCCATCAATTGTGTTCTCACTGCCTACATAGCAATGGACACCTACACAAAAAGTC
This sequence comes from Pleurodeles waltl, assembly GCF_031143425.1. Classification (NCBI taxonomy): domain Eukaryota; kingdom Metazoa; phylum Chordata; class Amphibia; order Caudata; family Salamandridae; genus Pleurodeles; species Pleurodeles waltl. The sequence continues at coordinate 412,379,720 of NC_090437.1, read as the reverse complement.
TCAGCAATCACAAATATAAATGTGTCCATTAAACTGTGTGCAAGAATGTACCCAAAAGATCGCAACATACTACAGGTGGGTGTACACAGAATGCAATGCAATATTCACTGGTGACTTGCAAACATGTCACAAATGTATGAAGGTCTCATGTCTCCTTGGTGTGTGAATTATATATCACAAACATAAGATCACATTCAACTGTAAATGCCAGGTTATCTGTGTAATGCATATGTGCATATTATTGTCACATCATCTCAAAATAAACACACAAGGATTCTCCACTCACAAAAACAGAAATACATATCATTTTGGTGTAAGTGTCCAGTAACAACATGAATGCCTGCATCAAAATTAATATATCCATCACTAATGTACAACACTAATGTATGCATTTAAAAAAACAACCAAAACATACAACCTGTGTTTGTCACAGTCACAAATGATAGTAAGTGCATGGCTCACACATACGCAGAAATAACATCATCAAACAATTCGTAACAATTGAACAATAAGGACAGGACGAAGTATACTCAAATAAAATACTTTGTACAATAATTAATTTAGTCACTCAATGAAATGTCATGAGTCCATATTGTCACAGCCCATGTAAGCTACCATGGCTTTCAGGCCCATCACTTGCCTCCTAAATTCACTGCCAGGAAAAACCTCCTCTGGAAGGGGCATCTATGGTGCAGAGAGCAGGTACCTCAATGATCTTAGTGAAGGGATGGGTCCTTGGGTTTTGGAGGGATGGGTTTGGGTTTGGGAGGGGTGGGTTTTTAGGAGTGAGTTTGGTAGGGGTGGTTTGGGATTTGGAAGTGGTGGTTTAGGATGTGGAAGAGGACAGGGCCAGAACACAGAGTGGGTCTTCTTTGGGAAAATGGATAGGGTGGTTAAGAGGGTGTCTGGGTTGGGAGGTAGAGGAAGTGTCTGTTTCTGTTGAAGGTGTGGGTGCTTGAGGGTCTGGTGTATGTGCTGTGCCTTTCGATTTGTGTTTTTACTAATTGTCTGTTGGGTAGGTGAGTTTGGGCATTTATGCTGAGTGTGTGTGTGGTGTCTGTTGTGGTTGTTGCTATGGTGTCTGTGGGTGTACTTGTGCATGCATGTGTGGTGGTGTGTGTGATGATTGGGGGTGTGCTTGTGTGTGTGGGTGTTGCTGTAGTGGCGGGTGTTGTGTCTGTGGGTGTGCTTGTGCATGCACGTGTGGTGGTGGGTGTGATGACTGGTGTGTGCTTGTGGTGTGTGTGGGTGTTGCTGTAGTGGTGGGTGTTATGTCTGTAGGAGTGCTGGTGAGGGGGGCTGTGTGCCTGTGTAGTGGTGGGTGTACTGACTGGGGTTGTGACTGTGGTGGTAACGGTGGTGTGTGGTGTCTGCATGTTTGTGTCTGTGCTTATGTTTTTTGATGTGTAGGTGTTGGGATGTGCTGCTTGTGGGTGTTGTGGTGGGTGGGTGTATATGTTTGTGTGTGACAGGGCTGGGGTGAGGGATTTGGGTTTGGGAAGTGATGGAAGTCAGGGCATGAGTTTGAGGTGGATGGGAGGCTGCGGCCAATGAGGAGGCCAGACCCTTGAAAAGCTGCTGTAGGCCAGACAGGGCACCGTGAATGCCATCCAGGTAAGCCAGCATCTGGCTGTTATGGCCAGACAGCCCCTGGATGGCATTCAATGATGCTGTTTGGCCTACAACAATTGTCCATAAAAGATCAACAGCCTCCTCAGTGAGCACAGCATTGGACACCAGGGCAGGGGAAGAGATGCCTGCAGCAGAAGTGATGCCACCCTTTTTAGGGGGTGGCTACGGCCAAGTGGGGGGAGCAAGAGGGAGGGTGGAGATTGTAATGGGGGGTGGATGAAGATGCAGATGTCACAGTCTCTCCAGGGTCTGCCCCCAATAGGGACTGATCTTCATTGGAGACCTTCGAGGAAAACATTGAATCACTCGTAGCCTCCTGGCTAGTCCCCTCACCCTCTGTGCCACTGGGTTCCTCAGTATCTGTGGTGTCCGCATCTGGTACCCAGTGGCCAGCTTCATCCCCGCCGATGTGGCCGCTTTCACCTTCACCTTGCCCAGTTGATGCTGAAACAAAAGATACAACAGTTATAGTGTATCTCTGAGGATACAATTGGACATCATTGTACAACACACAACATTTGCAACAAGTTCAGTTATCCCCCCTCTCAGATCCCATATCATGTATGCCTTTGTCACTTATACACTTGTTGTCCACTCCATAACAAAGGGTTCCAACAGCATGAGTAAACCCTTAGGCCTAGCTACATCTCTGAACCACTGCAGCACCGAGCTATAACTGTTTACCTTCTCCCAAAGGGTACATTTTTTTGGATAGAAATTGTCTTCCCAAAATTGGACACCACAACTTCTATGTGATATTACTTTCCATATGCAAATGTCCCTTTCAATATCACATTTCTCTCTATCATCATTTTCTCCTCTGGGCAGGACTAAGGACACAGAAATGTAGTTTGTGGGATGCACAACTCTCCCACCAATGTGGACGCATTCCTGTCTGTTGCTTACAATACAGTTTGGTATAGAAATTCTCGTTGGCAATCACAGACTGGCATACATGGACATTTGTGAAAGACTAAGGTCTCAGCATAAAGTGTCATAAGTTTGCTGGAGGAACTGCTTTCAAACTTGTTTCAGATAAGGAATTATGCCACTGTATAAAGAATATCAAAACGTTTGGTGCAGATGCACATGCTCACATTGTCAAAGCGCCAACTTAGCAATGTCAAGTCTGGTATATCAACTGCTTCATAACTGTGCAGTTTACCACACTCACTATTATTGAAGCCTACATTCACTGCACACATTTGTGATGTACCATCACACCTGACCCAATCATGACATGGGGCATGTTTTAGTAAACTGTCCCTCGTGCCATTATGAAAATGCTGGTAATCCCTTATTTGCTTGCAGCCATGTGTCTGCACACAACATTACTTGCCTTGTGAAGAAGAATCTAGTGGCACGCTATGGCACAAAGCAATATAGCACACACAGCTTCAGACAGTATCTGATCAACTTACACCTTCATAAAACATCATGGCCTTTGGTTGTGTGTCTACCTCAACATTAATGACATACAGAAAAGCTGGAAAGTAAAGATGTCAAAACACAACAATATCTACAGACAATGTCTTATCCCTTTGTTATTGTTGTTGGGCCCTCAACTGCCGATCAAGCTCCGGGTAATCCACTGCAAGGATGCAGGCCATTAGAGGGGTCAGGGTGCTGTGCACCTGCCTGGATCACTGGGAGGACTTCCCGACTTGGCTCTCGGCTGATTTTCTGCTTGCCCGATGCAGGTCCTTCCACCTCTTCCTACAATGTAGGCTACACCACTTAAGGACTCTCAGGATCCACACCTTCTTGGCGATGGCTTTCCAGCTGTCCCGCTTCTGTTGGCCGTTGACATGTATACATGACATAAAAGAACAGGAAAGGACATATCAGTGTCACTGTTAGACAGTACTGCTGCAACATCACTGTTCATAAATTCACACGTAAATTTATAAAACAGTTACTAGAATTGTTTTCCATAAAACTATCATAGGTAGAGTGGAAATACTAATTTGCAGTGATCTCATGTGCGCCGTCAATACTTGTTAGCTTTCATGTTACCCGATCAGACCTACAACATCATCTTGGCCAGAACTATGCAACGAATCCTGTTGTGAGAGTCACCCCTGATTACTCACAATTGTTGTGAGCTACTGAAAGCCAAACAACCTGTACAGTCCATGCACATTAACATACTCACTGCTACTTTGGCTTCCTGCCTAAACTCCCAAGAGTCAGAAGCCATGGTTTACATCACATGCAGTGCCTGAGGGCAAGAAATAAAGACTGCTATGTGTCAATTAGAGCAGGGACTTGTGGGTTGTATGAACAAGTAAGATTTCTAATGAAACAGACTGGGTTGGATGGTGGTGAGTCAGTGTTATCTGAACTTACTGTACCTAAAATGTCTACCTATATGTGGCTCCATGACAGGTTCAAACATTACAGAGCAAACCAAAACACAATATGTGCTGGGACCCCATGTGACGGTACAGCATTAGGCAACTACAGACCCTCCGCATTTTTCACTCAACCTCACTGTCATTTCAGCATTGGCTGCATGTTCTCAGATATAGAAGTCAGTGGCCTGCAGTTTGTGTCATGAAATAGGAATTGTGTGTTGCATGGACAAACATTATAGATTTGACTTATCATTGCCATGCACAGACATTTCAGACATTGGTCACAAAAATCTGTCCCAGCTACATCATCCTGTCAACTCTAAGCACAACACCATCCACATTATCAAAAAGGAGCCTCAGACCCTGTGAATCAGAAAGGAAGAGGTTACTCAGTCGGACATTCAGCAATCAGGCATGTCCCTGTTCCTCTGGGGTCCCATAGAGTTGGCTGTACAGGAACAGAGTCTCCCTGGCACGGAACTTCAGCTCCTCAGGGGAGAAGGCAGGGGCCCTGTCACCTGCTTTGCCCGGCATCCGGTAAAAGCAGCACAAAATGAGGTCTTAATGGCTGCAGCGTTAGGAGACAAGTGAGTGTTTTTTCACAAAGCAGCGTACAGGTGCACTGCAGATGCAATCTGTGATGGAGGCGGACACAGCCATTGGCTTTCATGCATAGCCATCACACACGTTAGCCTATGACAGGGCCCGTGGTGGAGGTTACCACCTATTACGTGGTCAAGTCCTGCTGACAGCCATCAGGGAGCCAATATCCTGACTCATAGGTCAGGCATCTGCCATTTTAGGGTGTGAAACTGCTAATTTTACATGTATTATTTGCACTTGAAGACCGAAAAATCCTAAATATGTATTTTGTAAGATCTTAGTGGACCAAATATTTGATATCAAAGAGTGTACATGTATTACCCAATGACATTTCTACTGTTGCCCTGAATTCTGATGTGTATTGACACTAAAAGTGTGGAGTGACCATTTCACTTGCTCTTTTCTATTCCATACATACAGACATCTGAACCAACCCATGGGTAAGAGGCGACCGCCTCAGGTGTTCCGGCCCTTTCCACACCTTGCCACCATGCAGAAAAAGGACGTCATCAAGCAATATCATCTAAATAGGCATACTGTCCTGGATTTGTGTTGGCAGTTGGAGTCTGATCTCCTGACTCATGATAGGGATCCAACAACTACAACACACAACACAATAGAAAAGTTCATGGCAGTATTGCACTTTGTAGCCACTGGCACCTTTCAGTACGCTGTGACAGTATCTGGGGGCATGTCCCAGCAAACATTCAGTGGTGTGCTACAAGAAGTCCTTGCTACCCTGATGAAAAACATCAACAGCCACATCCAGTTTCCATGTCCACAGGATTTGACCATCGTGAAGAGAGAATTATATGCTTTGGGTGGAATACGAGATGTGGTTGGAGTAATAGATGGCACACAACTTGCCTTGGTGCCACCACACAACAGAGAACTTCAATCGGAAGAGCTTCCATTCCATCAATGTGCAAGTTGTCTGCTTACCAGACTTACACATCTCAAGAATGTGTGCCCTCTTCCCTGGGTCAACACATGATTCATTCATACTACAGAACAGCAATCTACCCATGCAGATGTCACAACTTGGACCATAGAGGGCCTGGCTTGTTGGTAAGTACAACATGACTTGTTAATCTTTTACCTGAATTCTAGGTTAGGAAGGGACAATGGTTTGATATGTGACTGATCTGTTGATGGGTTGCTTCTGTGTAGGAGACGCAGTATATCCTAACCAACTGAGGAATCCAACAATGCTAGGGGAAGTCTGCTTCATTGAGGCCATGGGAGAACACAGAGGCCAGTGAAGCGGGCTTTCGGGTTCCTGAAGGCTAGGTTTAGGTGCCTAGACAAGACTGGTGGAGCCTTCCTCTAGTCACCCGATAAGGTGTGCCATATCACAGTTGCCTGCTGCATTCTCCAAACATCACTCTGAGGAGAGATACCCCTATAATTTCAGAGGAAGGAGACCGTGTTGAGCCTCTGGGTAAGGATGTTGAAATGTCCTATGAAAATGACAACCGTGAAGAAGAAGGAGTTGACTTAGGTCAGCTTGTGATTGCCCACTTCACCTGAGTGTAAGTATCCCTTTACACATATGAAGCTCCAATGTCAGTAAAACTTGTGCCCTGGGATACATATCTGTCTGCTATGGTAATTAGTTAGGAATGGCCAGTGCAGGAAGTTCAAGGCAAAAATGTTTGTGGATCAGAGTTTCCCTACATTCGGTTATGTGGCCATTGACATAGATGAACTGTGCTTGAGCAAAGTATTTGTGTGCTCATGATTTGTCAAGTGATTTCAATTTAACATGTGGTCAAATTAATTTTGCCTTGTTTTTTTTGTTTCAGGGTCTTTCATCATGTCATCTTCATTTGGACATTTCAACGTTGTGACATTTGCTGTGATATGTTGCTATTTTGGATTAGAAAGTGAACATGTGATGATCCTGGACAGACACCCACTTGGTATGGACATATCTTTTCCAAAGACAACTTGCACTTTGATAGCACGGAAGTTCTGAAGATTGTGTCTGACCTGTTTCCTATGTGATTTTGCCATCAAGGCAATATTTGCCACTTGAGTTGCTCAAACCACATGTGTATGTCAAGCCATAGCACACTGTTCTCCTTTCACATTGGCTAAATCTTCAGTTTGTGTACTACAGAGATATCTGTTAATATGTTTCATCATAGGTGATAGGTCTTTTTGTTAGCACACCACTGAATTGTGAATGCATCATTGCACCAGATCTTGCCACACTGTCCTATACTGGCCCTGTGGCCTCAAATATTGTCACTGCCATGATGTGGACTATTGGTGTTATTGATCTAGGATTCCTGTTTTGAGGGCAGCGTGTATGGCGTCAACTGAGGTCATGCATCAGTGGTAGTTTGCCTATTTAATTTGTTCCCATTGCATGTTCCCTTTCCTCCACGGTATCGAGGCAGTGAAGCATATAACTCTGAATGTCGCAGATATTGGGTTTAGGAGCGTTTTTTGTAACCCAGACCCAATTTCTACAGGGTCCTGTTTGCAACATTAGTATGTTCCACATACATTCTCAGTCAAGTTTGTTTACTTGCAATACATTTGTTGACAAGTTTCCTCTTTGTAATTGCAACATTTTTTCCTAAATGGAGGTTCAATAGGTTCCCTAAAATGATGGTGGAAGATGGACATGACAAAGGAGATGCAACAAATAATCGACGAGTCTTGTACTCTGTGTCTATTACATTTATACAGATAAAAAAGCAAGTGTGAGGTCAAATAAAATAAGATTAAATAAACTAAGAATAGTCTATCATGGTGGATGGAAACATGGTAGTAGAACCAAATGGAGTTTGAAGTCCAATGTCCAAAATACTACTGTCCTCTGAAAAGATAAATGTGTCCATGAAACAGTCAACAGAGTGACTGGTAGACACGCAAGGAATAAATTATTTTTGGTGTCTCCTGGAGGAGGTAGTGTTGTTCTTGCCATCCTCTGCAGTTGGTCCAGATGGCGATCCCCTCTGGGGAGGAAAGGGGAGCACAGGGCCTGGGATGGTAGGGGCAGGCCCATCCTGTGGCAAGGCGCCCAGATCTGGAGGGACCACAGACAGGAGCAGATGGAATGGAAAAGGCCCTGCACATGATGTGATAAATGTCATACATCACCCCAGTTAAAGAGCAGAAATTGGAATTGGTATTTTGCATCTCTGCATGGTTCGCCCTCTGCACCTGCTTAATGTCCTGGAGCTTTTTTAGGCTCTGGCCCATCCCATCTTGGGATTTATGGACTGATCCCAAGACTTGGTCAAGGGTGGTCTGGCTTTCACACACACCAGTGGCCTCCCTTGGCCGGCCCACAGATTCCCTCCCACGACCCCTATCCCCACTGACCTGTGCCCTTGAAGTGTGCCCCAAATCACTGCTTCCTGGCAGAACTGAAGACTGAGCTGTAGGTGGCTCAAACATAGCCAGGACTGGGGTGCACAGGATTGGTGTGCTGGTTCTCAGTGTACAGGAAGTGGAGGGGCCTTCAAGCTGAGATCCCGTTACAGCTGTGGTGGGACATGTAGCTGTGGCCTGGGTGTGACTCACTGGAGGTGTGTGGCCAGGCAGACCAGATGGACCAGTTTGCTCCTCATCGTCCGGATTTGCAGAATTGGAGTCCTCATTGAAGGCCTTCTCCTGGGCTGGAGTGGAGGTGTCTTGACTGGCAGATGAAGTTGCATTGAACCGGGTGGTTGAACCTGTGAAGGACATAGAGGATATGTGTTTAACATATTGTTTGTGCATTTCATGTGTCTTTGTCTAAAGAAGGGCCAACCTAAAACCTAGAAAGAGTGAGATTGACTGATTGGGCCTTTGTGTTATTTCCATTGTTTTACCCATGCAGCCTGATTTACACAGATGACAACTCCACTGCTAACCTTGTAGCTGTGTCCTGAAATGCCAAAGAGTTAGTTCAGATTTGTAGGTTACATATAACAGTCACTGAGTCCAACACAGTGGTGAGTAGATTAGAGTAGTGGACTATTCCAAGGCCTAGCAGGCTGCAAAACATTGGACACAAAGTGGTTCATAATGCACATGTTGCTGTAATTGGTCATCATATGGACAGTGAATTTTAACTTATGTATGGCTACTGAGTCTGTTCAGCAAGCCGCAACACATTTTTGGATATCTTAGATTCGACAGAGTATGAATGATGTAAACATTTTAATCAATTCAATGTAGCTTTGAACAGGTGTCAACACAGTTGACATACACAAGAAGTAATATTTTAACTTATGGCATGACATGGTGACTGACAAATGCACTTGTTTCGTTTTTTAAATGTTTGTGGATATGGAAGTAAAGAACAGTGTATCAAAATGACATTCCACTATTGCTTTTCAGATCTAATAATAGAGCATCTTGGTAGTTGTAGTCATCTGTTGACACCATAGACATTGCTTGTTTGAGTAATAAGTTACACATTTCACTTTCAAAGAAGACTGTCTTACGGATGAAAACATGTTTGCATCTGATACACGCATATGGATATAATGTGATTAGGAGAGAATCTGCAGGACCTTCTCCTCCCAAAGAAAGAGTTGTAATGGTGGGAGAGGAGAACCACCACCAGTCCTCAGGGCCTCCAGGTGACACTTGGAGGCCAGTGAACAAATCTTACCCTGCAGGTCGTTCCACCTCTTCTTAATCACCTCTTGTGTGCGCAGGTTGTTGGCTACTGTATTCACCATATCAACTATTCTAGTCCACGTTTGGCTTTTCTTGGTAATGGTAGTATTTTGGACTTGTGCTCCAAAAAATTGTGGCTCTACTCTAATGGTTTCATCCACCATGACAGACAATTCTCCCACCGTGAAACGGGGATTTCTTCTCCCTGCTATTGTGAAATATATCTAAACAAAACTAGTGCTCAAAAAACATGAAGCGTACTGATAAAAAATTAGAGTTAACAAAAAAGACACAGAGGTAGAGGGAAACTGAATCAAGAAATCTGTCTCCTATGTTGTGGATACGGTGTCTGGCTGTCTGGTCTTGAGCAGTGGATTGGTAAAGGATTATGGTCTCAAATGGAGTGTTTTTATAGTGTGTTTTGCAGATGTTCACAATTGTCCAATTTTCAATAAGTGTGGCCTTCCGACACTCAACCGATGGCCACAGCCATAGTTCTATACTGAGCTCGTTCGCGACAGCCTTCTGCCATCATGGGCCCGCCGCTGACACACTGCCAGCACAACTGTGTGATCTAGATAGGCTTGGCAGGATGCTACCATCCGGACGGCAACAGAGTGCTAAACGTCGCCATTGGAGACTGCTGCTTCGGTTGTGGGATGCAGTTGGTGTGACAGAATAGACTCCGTCAAGGCGTTCTTTGGCTTGGCTGCAATGCATCTAAATACGGGGGTGGGACACCGCTGACGTGGCAGTCTTTACAGGCCCACCACCGACACGGCTTGGCAGTAAGACCACCAACATCTGAATCAGGCCCTTAGTCTTCAAAGGTTAATAAACTGAATACTATTAATCTAGGTAATAGTAACACATTACTTACTGCACTAGTAAGCAGTGAAAGTGTTGTATGAAGTACTATATTAAAATAAGTTATTAAGTAATAAGTAATTAGATGAAAAAGCAACACTGCAAGCTATTATTTTCCCTTGTACACCTTCTCGGGTGCTTATAGACTTTGGAGGCAATGATGGACAGCCTGCAGATGCAATTAGAATGAATGGTCTGAATAGTATTCTGTGTGAATTACTATGAACTCAAATCACCCTTTTAAATGACTGAACATTCATCCAACTCTCTGGTGTTTTTAAAATTGGAAGTTCTTGGAATGAGTGGGCAGTTTAAATCCTGTTTTTAGGTTGTGCCTACCAGACTCAAGAGCTGTCTGGTTGAAATAAAGACCTACCTTCTTACCAAGAACTTACAGTGGGCCTAAAACCTGCCAATTGCTTACCATTGGTTGGGTTTATTGTAACTCTCATTTGCTTCCATCGTGTTCCTTAGCTTGCCTTGTTCATCTTGTGTTTATTACTTCCCTGGAGCATTACCTCTTTACTTGTGTCCTTTCACTGCTCACTTTTAGAGAACCGTTTTTTTCTTTTTGCTTAAGCATTCTATAGGATTGCAAGTGTTTAACATCTATCTCCCTTATGTACTTCTATCACCCCTGCTCTGTTTTGTCCACTGGTTCTCTCCCATGGTGCTCCCTGTTGCTCTCTCTTCTAGTGTGCTTCACTCCCCTGCACTTTGTTTTGCTCTCACCCATTTCCTACTCCCTTTGTCGGTGTGTTTTGCTCTCCCTCTTGTGCATCTCCACAGCCCACCGTGTTGCTTCCTATGTTGTGTATGCTTCTCTTCCCCCTCCCTCTACCCAAACATGCCCCTCCATTACCTGCTTCTCCCACCCTGTGGTCCTATGTTTTTTTTTTAATTTTAGATTTTTTTGGAAGGCCAGGCACCAATTTGCTGCCCACCTTCCTGCTTTATAAGTAAAACCCTCTTTCTGCACTACTTCTGTTTCATATTTTTTAAATTTACAGATCAATTGCGGAAAGGCATTTTTCACATGCTTTACATGAACAAAAGGCATTGGCAGAGCAAATAGGTCTCAAAGGTGAATAATGCTATGGAAGTATGACTGACTAAGGTTGTATGTGTGCTGGGGATTAGTTTGCCCTTTTTCTCAGAGAGAAAGCTCGGGATGGCAATGGATACACATGTTTTTGCTATCCAATTAATTATTTTTTTAACATAGACATTCTAATTCTGTTTGCTTTAATAATTATTTAGGAATAGTTTATAGAGCTTGGCAATACTTATGCAGATTTGTTTGCTTTTACAGTTTTAAGTTTCTGTTTCAAAGGAGGAAAAATTATAGCTTTATTGATTTTCCCAGATTTTTATCTGTCTTGACTTAAAAATATCTGATATTTACATAAAATACTGGCTGGGTGGCAACTCTAACTAGTGATTTATATTTTATATGGTGAAAATCCCCATGTGACTGGAATTTCCAATCCTTCCTGGTCAATTGTGTGATGCATGACGCAGCCTGCCTAATTAGGGGTGTCAGTGAATTTGATCATGTCACTCCCATCTTTTCCTTGGGGTCCTCACTATGGCCTAGGGGGCAAGTGTCTTACATGTACGTCATTAAGTTTTGTTTAAAGTAAGTTGTCTGCCCTTTATATATGCATACAGCGCTGGATATTGGTTCATAAGTTCTCTTTTGTTACATAAACAATGTGAAATTACTCGCTCTCCATACTGAAACTTTTCCTGACCATGGTTTTTACCATGGTTAAAAAAAATCTATTTCGATCTTTGTGCAAATTAATAGGTCATAGTTTACCTCATCTACTAAATTATTTAACCTGCATTGTGTAACTTTTAAAACTTGTATTTCATTTTCTGAATGTGGTTTGTTGCAAATTGGTTTGCGATACTATGATGTAATGCAGAGTACATTTTATGTTGTAAAGTGTTGAAATGTCATTCCCTAGCCTGCATTCTTAAAAGGTTTGACACATCTTTGTCTAGGTATTTACTGGGGCATTTCCAGCTGTAAGGTCATTTACATTTGACCATTTAAACCTACCTTATTTGGTAAACAACTGTAGGAAAATTAAAACATAAATAATAAATAATGTTACGATTATTTTCTACCTATTGTTCAAAATAACTATTTTAGTTATTATTGTATCTTTTTAGCGATTAAAGATAACAAATGGCATAAGATTTACCTAGTAAGAAATGTCGGCAATGCAGAAATGTATTAGTGCATATTATATTTGTTTGCCTTCCTGCCATTATGTTTTAAGTTACTACACACCGGAAACATAAGAGACTAAAACTACATCCATTCGCCATGTCCAAATCAATAGCTTTCACTTGCAATTCAAGAAGCTTGCACATAATTGCATTGTAAATCTACCTGCACGTAACTAAGTAAAAATAGATCAGACTGCATTAGGTCTGCCTTTACAGTTCATGAATAATTAAAAAACAGTCAATTATTTCTTACATTCAGTACTGACAGAATAGAAAATCAAATGAGGATTGTCAGCTTGAAAGAAAGCGTGGAGGGTCCAATTTATCCTCCCATCTTTTTAAGAAAGTCTTGTCATTACTGTATCAGAAGATCAATTAGGCACTAGGACCAACAAAAATATTCTTGCAAAACATGGCGTTAGACTATAGACTGCAGTTAAGCCAATTTTAAAACCAGTTCATATGGTGATTAGTGGTGGTATGGCTAATCATATGAACCACCAATGGAAATTCCCGGCATTGGCTGTACACAATAAGTGTTCAGCTTCACCTTGAATAATTGTTGCTTCAGAGATTGTGACATTTCAGCACCATCCGTGTTAGATTTTGATGACAGGAGTCTCCCAATGGCAGCTGTTCCATGAAAGAGAAATATAACAGGCGCAATTACATTGGGATAACTTACTCTTTTTGAACTTAAACATCAGCAAGAAGCTTATCAATCTACAAAACGTAATAATGTATATGTAAGACACTTGACCTTCTAGGCTTTTGTGGTGAGACAACTTATCAGAAAATGACCTAATATACGCCTGGGTAGGGTATCTGTATTGATCACTTTCCAGGGCAGGCATTACACCAGATAGTCATATGTTTATGCACAAGTCCGTAGAGGTACACATTTTTTTAAATAATGGGGCTAAATCTAATTATTAATCTCATCAATTTTTCGCTATGCTTAATCTGTGCATTCTGTAACAATCCCACTAATATCAACCAACGGTTTGTTAATAACATTGTATCCTTACAATACAAAACCTATTCTTGACATCACAAACACACCCTTGCACTATAGTGCAAGGGTGTTTGTATTAATGGATAGTAGCCTTAAAAACAGCAGTGCATAAAGGGAAAACAGCGCCATATTTTTGTATGCTTTTGCCCTCTTTCCCTTTCACGCAACATAGCAACTTTGGTTGCTGCAATGCTTTGAAAGTTAGCAAGTAAATAACCAACTATTGGTATTGTACACATCAGGAAGTATATATATCATGGCTTTGCGTTGTCCTTGCGCCATAAAAGGGGTGAAAGGGCGATGCAAAACCTAGATTGACATTTACTAAGCCACGCAAAGCCACCTTGGTGGCCATGCATAGGTAGGTAAATGTGGAGTAAAGTGAGGCAGCACAAGTCGAGCCATGCGTTACTCTGCCCCAGGGAAGCGGTCCATGGGTGGAGCATGGGTATTCCCTTGCAACCATCCATGGCGCATTCCCAGATTTGCCATTCATGGTAGACCTAGGAAAGTGTCAAAATGCTACGCAGCCCCAGGGGAGGTGTAACGAGGAGAAATATGTTTATTTGTAATCATTTTTATCTCTTTCTATTTGTGCTGCATTCTGTAGCACGCACAGAAAGAGAAAAAAGCCTTGCAGAATTGTTTTTGTGCAGGAAAAAGTTCAAAACAATCCTGCCTACAATGCAGACACCCTTGAAGCATAGCACAATGGTACCCTACGGTGGCGCTAAGCAGCAGTTTGTGCGCCAGCGCAGAAAGTAGGAATGTGCTGTATAATGTTACATACAGCACATTCTTGCCCTCTCACTTTCACGTAGCACAGTGCAGCAAGGTGACTTGCTATGTTGCTTTGCATGAATAGTTGATAAATATGCCCTATATTCTTTTCAGAATAGACAGCTTAGCTGTTTGTTCTTAAAAGACCAAGGGCTAGATGTATGAAGCATTTTTGAGGTTGCAAATGGTTTGATTCGCAGAATCGGGCCGCTTACGATGGCAAAAATGTTTTTGGGGATGTACAAAACCCAAATTGTGATTCTGTAACTTGTTACCGACTTGCAATTGGGGTTTTGCAATTTGGTATTTGGAATGGGCATGTTGAGGGTGGCCCTTCCTACTACCAGAAATGACCGAAATGTGGTTGCAAAACATTCACAATTTACCATGAATTGAAATTTGGTGGTAACCCATTCACAAATGGGAAGCGGTCTGCAAGGGACCCTTTCCCCTTTGAGAGTTGTTGGGAAAATATTTTTAAGTGCTGGCCTGCTCTTAAAAAATTCAACTTCAAAGTTTCATTTTTTTCTTTTTAAACACATCCTGTTTGCCTTTAAGGAAAACAGACTGTTTTAAAAAAGAACCATTGCTTTATTTAAAAGCATTCACAGACATGATGGTCTCCTGACCCCAACAGGCCACCATCCCTGTGGTGGCTGCAATTCCTAATGGGTCACAAATTGTGGCCTACCTCATTAATATTCATGAGGTAGGTTTATTTGCAACCCACAAGGAATCGCAAATGAAACTCAAAAGAGTTTCATACATTAGAAATAGCAATTTCCTAATTCCAATTCGCAAGGAAATCACAATTAGGAAATCACTGATCTTATTCTTCCTAAATGTAGCCCCTAATGTGTACAATACCAACAACTGGATATGTACTTGCTAACGTTTGACTCACCACAGAGTGTTTTAGCGGTCTGTTCTTAAAAGACATCATATGTGCAGCTAAAGCTGTCTGTTGGCAGTATCTGAAAACAAGTCTTGTTTGCTTTTTCATATTAATTTCTAGCCTTCTCTTTCTTGGAAAATATTTGAGAAGGCAACTAGTACACGTTGTTAATTTTAATTTTAATTTCATGCTCGTTATGTTTATCTGACATCTGTCTCACTCACACAGTGGCTCGCGCAGTCACAAGATTGCCACTCTTCAGGTGAAGGATGATTTACTCCATGATGATGATGTCAGAATCCCCCACTGCTTGTGCTATTCAGTGTATCACGAACTATGTTCATGTGATCTTGCTGTATGTATGAATTTGGGTAGGGAGGTTCTGGCTTACTTTTCCTCTTTTCTTTCTCTTCTTACTCAATGTGTCCCGAAGAAGAAATTGTTGTTCTTCACCTGTCTAGATTGAACCTCAGGGTAATAATGCCACCTACTGTGTTCAAGAAGTATAACTGTGGTCTGGCATCTGGGCCCTCTTGCAGTGGTCAGGCCACAACAGAGGGTGCAAACTGCGCATGACCTTTTGACCCTGGCACCAGCATTCTGTGATGATTAGTTGGAGAGACTTTTCAGACGAACAAAAAGTAATTTGTAAAATATTATCTGGGTTTGTAACGCATATGCTTTGAGAATGTAGAATACCCTTGCCCTACATGTTGTGGGTCCAGCTTCGGGTTCTATATTGATAAATACGCAGCGCTGAAGATGCTCAATCCCCTAAGTGTTGATGCAGGTTCATGTTTAATACCTGAAATGTTGCCTCTCCCTAATCGCAGATGAGATGAAGGCTGATTATTCCAGGTAAAATTCAGCTCTACAAAGCTAGGCTCATTCTGAGTCCCAAATTGAAAATCAAATCAGGGGCACTCATTGTTTGCTCTCAATGTCACGTTCAGAGTTAGGGGCAAATTGCACTTGTCCTGGAGGTATTTCCTCATGCAAATCCCACAGATACCTGGAAGAATTTTGCAGGGAAACAGTCTGAAATGGAAAATTGCACGTGGTGTTACCACTAGGTAAAACCACAACAACACCTTATTTCCAATTTCACAAATTTTGATTGGGCTGGCAAAATCGCCTAGGGCAATACAGAATTATGACCACTAACAAGTGAGAGTAAACGTAGAGCTAAAGGCCATTGATTTTTTCATAGCTGCTGTAGCCGATAAATGAGTGTAAAGAGAGATGAATGTTTTGGTTACATATAAACGTTTGGTGACTGCTACATTTGGTTTTATTATCCCAGAGCTTGTGTCCCTCCACAATATGTGAAATTAAAATGTTGTACTTTATTCTATGGCTTCGATGATGCAGGCATCACAAGAGTGAATTTTTATGAAACCTGACTACTCGAAGTTGTTCAACAGGCCCTTATATTAATGGCTACAGCAATGGGTCCCTATAAATCTGAGTGGAGTGGGGTCTGCTACCACCACGAGGCACTTTCCTGTGGCACAGACTCTGTATGGGTCCATGTTTGTCTAGAGGTGTAGCTAACAAAACACTATTCGCAAATTAACCAGAAACAAAGATAATCTCAGTAGTGCTTTCACGAGACCGAACAAACAATATCTAAAGGCTTTTCTGGGTACTCATATGCACACAGGAATCTTAGCCATGTTGTACGTTTCTGGAGAGGGGCCCCCAGCACGGGAGGAACCTCCCATGAGTCATAAAGAAAGGAACGGAGTGAAAAATGGCTCCAAGTTTCATTGTTCTGAGTGCCCCACTCCATGGTTGGATGTGTAAATGACCAGCAAAGGTAGTGTTTCTACAGAGAGATGGGCTAGCTGCACCAAAGGAATCAACATACACCTGAAAGGAAAGTAACACGCCAAGGTGTACATCTGTTGAACCACCCAGGAAACAAGGCTCTTTGGCAAATGAAATTTAGAAAGCATGTAAAGAGCAACAAATAGAATAAATTGCCGCTACACATGGTGAGGCAAAGGTTAGTCCTGCCGTGCAGTGACCTATACTTACTCACACCACAGGGTAGCAAGAATGTGGTTCCCTCACCCTTCTCAGTGTTACGACTTGTTGGTGATCCTAGTTAGGCTCCTTGGAGAAAAGTGCAGTGTCCCGGTGGCATGCCTTATTTATTCTGAACTGTTGTGTGTGGTGTGGCCTACCTAACACTGGAAACGCAGCGGAGGGAGCTGTCTTTCAGTCGAAAAGAGAGAGGTCCCTTGACATCAGACTTTTCCTTTACTCGCCTCTCCCCAGCCAGAGATTTCCGACATCAGGAGTAGTCAGTCCTACAAGAGATAGGTTTTACATTCCAGCGGGTGGTTGAACAACACCCTGCCTCACTCTCTGCCCTAGTTCCCTCCAAACAAATTCGGAGTCCATCGTGGGGACAGCAGCCTCAACCTCGCTGGCCAGCAGAGTTGTAAGATGATGATCCAGTGCTCAGGGGAAGATGCTGTATGTCGGTAAGTGACCCTAGGGTTCCCTCATAAAGAGTCAGCCTTAGTCTGTCTTTTCAGAACTAATATCACTTAGAGGCATATGAGTCAGTTTCTTGACGTTTTAATATTTGCTTTGTTTCCTCCAAGACCACATGGGTACGTCTAATGTTAAATGTTTCCAGTGATTCTAGAAGGACAGCTTGACCGGCTTTGCCAATTCAAGCTTCACTAACTTTCCATTGTTTTATACCTTAGCTGGAAAGCCTTCTGTTTGCTCCTTCCTTAGAATGAAGTGTTCCTGAAACAAAAGGCAGCGAGGCCAGCACACCTCAGACGTACTGGTGTACAAGTACTGCACATCCACAGTTCAGACTTTGTACCCAGTCGGGAATGAGATATTCCCTGATATGTTCAACCACTCAACAACACCTCTATAATTTTTATATTACAAGGAATTGGAGTTACAAAAAGAAACTAAAAGGTTAATGATGTTGCTGAATATCTTTGTCAAGTAAAGTTGCCCAAAGGCAGAATCAGAAAGAACTCTATTGGAACTGTATTAGGATGAAACTGTCATTTAGCAGGGGATAAAGCCCTCAGACTCTGAGAGGAAATTACAACATAGACTGCAAGAAAGAAGTAATGCCGAAGGTGGGGGTTTACAGGGTTCTAGCTCAGCAGCTGACATGATCCCCACCAATCTGCTTTCCAAAGGATAGCTTGGTCCCAACAAGGAATAGGCGTTTTGAGTCATGGAGAAAAGAACTGGAACAGGGTAAGGTTCCATACACTGATTTGGGATAAGTTGGGAAAGTGTGCATTAATTTGTCACAAAAAAAGAGTTTGCAAGGTTACATATGGCTGTCTCATATCCTTCCATATAACACAAACTATTACACCACAAGATGCGAAAGCTCAGGAACTTATTGATGACTATGTGTAGTACCAAAACCTACAGTGATATAATTAATATTAAGAAACAACACCTAACCCGCCAAATGGTGACATGCTTCAACATTGGCGTGCCACCCAGGTGGGCTCAATCCAGTTTGGGAGCTCTTGATTATTCAATTTGGGGTCCAGCCAAGTATAACAAGCATTGGCAGTGCCATTAGGTCTTGCATTTGTGAGAGTTAGAGTTATTGGCATTGTAAATGACAATGGCCCTCATTATGACCCTGGCGGTGAGTGATAAAGTGGCGATAATACCGCCAACAGGCTGGCAGTAATTACCGTCAAATTAAGACCATGGCGGTGATAACTCCCATAGACAGCCAATTTACCACACCAACCGCCAGGGCGGAAACAACACTCACCACGGTGGTAGCCATCAACAGCCAGGCGGAAGACAAAGTACCGCCCACCATATTTTGACCCTCAATCCGCCATATTTTCCAGGGCAGTAACAACGCCATCAAAAGCCTGTCGGAAAAACATCACAGAAGAGCAAAGACTCACCATAGGAGACACAGGGAAGAACAACGCCGCCATGGCACCGGAACTGCAAGTCTTCCCGATGCTCATCTATGTCATGCTCCACCTGGAACACCAATGCCGATGAAGACGACGAAGGTGAGTACAGCCACCAACCACACAAGGGAGGGAGGGAGGAAAACGAGAGTGACACACACACGCACAATACACACACCAGACACACAACCAGCTGCAGACGAAAAACAATGGCACACGAGACACAGCAGAATAATGCAAGGACAGCAAGAATGCAGTAATGAGAATGTATTGAGATAAACAGCTACTAAATAAACCAATTGTATGAGAAACAGATATGTACAAATGTACAGAAAGGGCCACTGCCTAGTCCAACGTACTAAAGGCCCACATGGCCTCAGGGCACAGCCCAAGGCCCAACTCGAATCGTGACTTCAACCGGATAGAACTCTGCAGGGGCATCAGTTTGCAAGTGGGCAGGCACCTCTGGGGTATGGGGGGCTGAGGGGCACCTCAGCCGAAGTCGGGAACAAGCCCACTGGTACTGGAGGGGGCTCCATGCCCATTACTCTGTGCTGGGGAGTGCAAGGCCACAGTTTCTGGAGTGGGTGTCTTTCCTACTGGTTCTGGAGGGGGCCCCATGACCATTACTCTATGCTGGGGAGTGCAAGGCCACAGTCTCTCAGGGGGGGAACATGCTCACTGCTCCTGGAGGGGGCCCTGGAGGGTGGCCTACATGGCTTCCGCTGGTGGTGATGGCTGCACTGTGTCATCTGGAGGTGAGGGCTGCACAGTGTCAGCAGGTGGAGGTGCCTCCTGGGTAGCCTCTGCAGGAGGTGAGGGCTGAACTGTGGTGGCAGGTGGAGGTGCCTCCTTGGCAGCCTCTGCTGGTGGTGAGGGCTGAACTGTGGTGGCAGGTGGAGGTGCCTCCTGGGCAGCCTCTGCTGGTGGTGAGGGATGCACTTCCTCGGCTGGTGGTGGGGGCCCCGTGACCATTGGTGGTGGTGGAGGTGTCACCCTGACAGCCTCCACTGGAGTTGAGGGCTTCTTCCCCTTCATGGCAGGAGGCGTGGGATCCTTACCCTTCCTGGCAGGGGTGTGGGATGCCTAACCTTCCTGGTTGGTGGAGTGGGATCGTTCACTGACTTGCCACCATGACTAGGTGGTGCCACCACTGTCCGCGTAGACTGTTTGGCTGAGGTGCTGGGCTGGGTTGTTGGGACCCTGCTCTTACGGGCAGCATGGGGGGGCGGAGGGACGAGGTCAAGTTGGGCAAGGAAAAGCTTCTTAGAGGCGGTTGGGCAGGAGGAGGAATGGGAGTGGAGGTTGAGGGAGTGGTTGTAGGAGGTATATGTCTGCTGGATTTGGGTGCAGGTGCATGGGCAGTGTGCTGATGTAAGGTGGATGACTGTTGGGTGTGTGAGTGCTTGCGTTTGTGTCCTATAGGAGGGGGGACAGACAGTGTGGGAGAGTACACAGGGGACATGTGCATGGATGTTGTGGAGGTGTCTGCTAGTGAGTTGTGTGTGCTGCTTGGTGTGGTGATGCTGGAGGTGGATGTTGATACAGTGCATGCAGGTGTGAGTGTGGACGAGATTGTGAGGGAGGTGGAGGAGGAGGAAGAGAGGGAGACAATGGAGGCAGTGGATGTGGTTGTGTCTGCAACTGTCTGGTGTTGGTGTGAGTGTTTGTGGGATGAAGTGTGGTGCCTTTGTTTGACAATGCCACTCTTGGGTGCTGTCTTATGTGCATGCTCATCTGTATGTGTGCATGGGATGGGTTGAGGTTGAGGAGACTGGGACTGGGAAGTGGTAGTTGGAGGGGGCGGTAGAAACAGGGACAATGGCTGCCATCGGAGAGGAGGCCAGAGCCTGAATCGATTTCTGTTGGGCCGCCAATCCACTGTGGATTCCTTCCAGGAATGCATTGTATTGCTGCATCTGGGATGCCAGCCCCTTGATGGCATTCACAATGTTTGACTGCCCTACAGAGATGTATTTCAGGAGGTCAATAGCCTCCTCACTCAGGGCAGCAGGACTCACTGGAGCAGGGTCTGAGGTGCCTGGGGCGAAGGAGATGTCCACCCTCCTGGGTGAGCGGGCACGGGCAACTCGCTGAAGGGCTACTGGGAGGGCGGTGCTAGAATGGGGGTGGCGGCTGTACTTGCAGCTGGGGTGGTCACAGAGGTGCCCGCCACCACCAGGGACCTTTCATCGGAGGAGATATCTGAGTCTGTGTTGTCACCTCGTGTCTCTGCCGTGGTGCTCCCCTCGCCCTCCGTCCCACTGGTTCCCTCGGCGTCGGTGGACTCTGCCTCCTGGGTCCTGTGGGATGCAGCTCCCTCTGTTGCCGGTGCCCCTGCTCCTTTGCCAGATGATGCTAATGGACACATGGACAGGATGACAGAAGAAAATAGGGGGGGAGAGAGAAAAAGGAAAGACTGGGTCAATTACTGCACCAACACCACAGTTGGCATACACAGCACCGTCAGACACTGGGATCAGGCCTGAGCACTATGCATTGCACTGCCAGTGATTTGGCTAAATGCCACGGCAAGATGAGGGCCACACACTGCCAACTGCACCCCTCCTGTGACCCACAAAACCCTGAATGATATGGAATACTAACAAGCTAGGTTACCTGCATTTGCCATACACACATTACCCTTAAGCTGAATCACGCTGCAATGTCTGGCCTGGCCTTAGGGGCACCCACTAACTCACATCCACCACCTTGATCCCATTCCACCTGCCAATTATTTTAATAATGTCCACTGTACTCACCCCCTTGTGGCTGCTGTGATTTTCTCAAGCGCCCATCCAGCTCTGGGTAGGCCACCGCCAGTATGCAAGCCATCAGGGGGGTCAGGTTCCGATGGGCACCCCTTCCTCGTTGGGAGCCATCCCCTGCTGGGCCTCCGCGGTCTTCCGTGCCCAGCATCTCAGGTCCTCCCACCGTTTCCGACAGTGGGTGCTCTGTCTTCCATAGACCCCCCCAGGGTCCGCACGTCCTTGGTGATGGCACGCTATAATCTCCCTTCTTTGATGGGCGCTGACCTGCAGAGGTAATACAGACAGGAGGACACCATTAACCATACAATCCAGCCTGTCACACATATGGCCCACCAAACCCGTTTCCATCACCATTGGCACACACATCGTCTGGCGCACACCATGTACACCACCACAAGACATTCCCCCCGATGACACGATGCTTGCACACACATCTCCATGCATCCTTCACACATGCATCGTGCCCAAGGTGAACTCACCTGTTGGTCTGGAGGCTCATACAGCAGTCCGTACTGGGGTAGGACCCCATCCACCAATCGCTCCAACTCCTCCAAAGGCAGGAGCCCTTTCCCCTGTCACACAGGCCATGGTAGGTTCCAGACACAGGTCCCAGCAGCACACACAGTATAGGTGTACTGTTGAAGGTCAAGTGAGGAATCAGATAGAAAATGGCAGTCACGTCCACGGCGGTGTACACCGTCACCACCAGCGTAGATCCCCATTGGTCACTGTACTCCATAGAGCCCCATATTATCCAATGAGGAATTGCACGGCGGTACAGGACCGCCTTCCGCCACGACGCCCAATGTTGGTGGAGTTACCTCTCTTCCACCTGTCCCTACTTACAGGTCAGGCAGTCGCTATTTCATGGTGGCGGACAACAGTCATATCAAACTTAACTGCGTCTCAGCCTAGATTAGCACATACCTCACCATTCCCACTGTCCCATCACATAAATGCACTATGTACACTGAAGTTGTAGTTCCATTGTGTCCCTTAGATACCTACCGCTGCAGATAAATAGGAGGAGGAGACATACCCCAGTGTAAAGACCCCTTGTGGACTTGGCTACACTGGAAGCCAGGCACATTATACTCACCTATGGACTGGACAGGGCCACAATCCATGAGCTGTGTGTCCAATTGGAGCCAAAACTGATATCTGCTATCCGTCATCCCACTGGCATACCCCCTCTTGTGCAAGTGCTATCAGTAATCCATTTCCTGGCAACTGGTTCTTTCCAAGTGACAGTGGCTTGGCCGCAGGAATGTCACAGCCAATGTTCTCAATCGTGCTGGCAAGAGTTTTGTCCGCCCTGGTGAAACACATGTGCAGCTACATAGCTTTCCCCCAGGTGGAAGATTTGGCCACAGTGAAGGACGGATTCTATGCACTAGGACGTATACCCAATATTATTGGGGCAATTGCTGGAACACATATTGCGTTCATCCCCCTGCCAGAATGAACAGGTGTTCAGGAATCGGAAGTTTCGACTCACTGAATGTGCAAATTGTGTGTCTGGTGGACCAGTACATCTCCCACGTCAATGCTAAGTATCCTGGGTCTGAGGATGACGCCTTTGTTCTGGGGAATAGCAGAATCCCAAATGTGATGGCCCAACTACAGAGGCACAGGGTGTGGCTAATAGGTGAGCCTTGGTCCCCACCCACTTTATGTTAGTGTATGCCTTCAGGCGTCATCCCCCTAGCATTGTGTGAGGCTAAATGTTGTCCCTCAATACTTGCAGGTGACTCTGGCTACCCAAACCTATTGTGGCTGCTGACCCCTGTGAGGAATGCCAGGACAGGGGCTGAGGAATGTTATAATGAAGCATATGGGTGAACCAGACAGATCATCGAGAGGACCTTCGGGCTCCTGAAGGCCAGGTTTAGGTGCCTCACCCAGGAATGTCTGCCAGGTAGTAGTGGCATGCTGCATGTTGCACAACCTGGCCCTCAGACGCCATGTACCCTTTCTGCAGGAGGAAGAGTCTGGAGATGCCCTTGTGGCAGCATTAGACCCTGAGGACAGTGAGGATGAGGAGGCTGAGGATGAGAATGAGGACAACAGAACATCAGCTATCCGCCAATACTTTCAGTGACACACAGGTGAGACAGTGCAACTGACCATTCATCTGACTATTGATGTATTCTGTGTGGTTGTAGCATGATGGCATTAACGTCCTTTGCAGCTCAACTTAGTGTCACCTATGGCTTGTGATTTTACAGATGGTGGTGATATAACAACTGTGTACTGATGTGCTGACTACAGACAGCTACAGGTCATTATTTCTATGCTCTCACAGTGTTCAGATCTTTTGCACTAGATGTGTCTGTTTCCATAAATGCACATTTTCAAAACAGAAAATACTAGTAGTCAAGTTGTGTTCAAGGGTGTTTATTGTAGTGCTATGAAATTGAGGGAAAAGTGCAATGGAATGGGGTGATGATGGAAGAAGGTCCAGGGTATTGCTCCAAGCTGTTTGTAGCACAGGCCCAGTGTCCAAGGGGCTATAGGAAGGGGAGCAAAAGCAGTTCAAAGTGGACAAAATGACTGTGTGGACACAAGGGGGACAATCAGGAGAGTCTCATTTCCTGGTGGTGGTCTTGGCAGGTGTCTCTGGCTTCTGTCGGGGTCGCAGGGAACGTTTGCGGGGTGATTCACCTTCTGCAGGGGTGGGGTGCTGGTGGCCTCTGGGTCCTGTGACAGGGCCTCCTGCCCACTAGCTGCAGCAGAGGTGGAGGGCTGGTCAATGGACTGGCCAGTGATAGGGGCCTGCTGCTGTGCTGTTGCCTCCCTCATGATGTTGGCTACGTCTGCCAGCACCCCTGCTATGGACATCAAGGTGGTGTTAATGGCCTGCAAGTCCTCCCTGATCCCCTGATACTGTCCCTCCTGCAGCCGCCTGTTCTCCTGCACGTTGTCAAGGACCTGCCCGTCGTGTCCTGGGAATGTTGGTAGGCTCCCAGGATCTCGGCGAGTGCCTCCTGGAGAGTCGGTTCCTTGGGCCTGTTCTCCCACTGGTGCACAGCGGTCCTCCCAGTGTCCATGTTGGCCTGTGCCTCTGTCCCCTGAACGGTGTGCCCACTGCCACTGACCCCAGGTCCCTGATTGTCTTGGGTATGAGGTGTGGCCTGGGGTCCCTGTACAGGTGGGCACACTGCTGATTGCCGTGTCCTGGGGACAGAGGTGTGGGGTCGCTGGGTGGGTGGTGTGGTGTTGGCAACTGATAGGGGAGGCTTTTTGGTGACTGTGTGTGGGCTGGGGTGACCGACTGACCAGTGGTCCCTGATGGGCCAGGTTGTTGGTCCAGATCCAGAAGTCCAGAGTTACTATCATCACTGAGGGCATCTTCTGTTGGAGGCCTGGTTTGTCGTGGCACCTCCTCTCTGCTAGCATTGGCTGGGGCACCGGTGAGGATGTAAGTGATGTATTATGCTTCATGTCTGTGACTTATTGTACATCCCTGGCTTCCCCTCTATCGTTGGTGTTGCCCTGCCACTTTTTGCTTGTGTATGGTGATGTGTGATGTGTGAATATTAGTTTCCCTATGCTGTGCATGCTTTGGTGATGGGTGTCCATGCAGGGCTGGGAGGGGTGTCCATGCACTGGTATGGTATGCAGGATTTGGCATTGGGGTTTGTCAGATGTGTAGGTGCAGTGTGTGGGTTGGAGTGGAGTGATGTGAGTGAGGTTGAGGGGGTGTGATGGCATGCAGGTATGGGGGTGATAAGTGATAAATGTTGACTTACCAGTGTCCAGTCCTCCGGCTACTCCAGCGAGTCCCTCAGGATGCATTAATGCCAAGACTTGCTCCTCCCATGCTGTGAGCTGTGGGGGAGGAGGTGGGGGTCCACCGCAAATCTTCTGTATGGTGAGCTGGTGCTTTGCTGCCACGGAACGTACCTTCCCCTGTAGGTCGTTCCACCTCTTCCTGATGTCAAATCTTGTTCTTGGGTGTTGTCCCACGGCATTCACTCTATTCACGATTCTCTGCCATAGCTCCATCTTCCTTGCAATTGATATCTGCTGTACTTGTGCCCCAAGGAGCTGTGGCTGTACCCTGACAATTTCCTCCACCATGACCCTTAACTCCTCATCAGTGAAACGGGGGTGCCTTTGTGGGGACGTGGGTGTTGTGTGGTGTGTGTTGGTGAGAGTGTGTTGAGTAATGTGGTGGGGTGCATGAGGAATATATGGGTGTATGTGGTGTGTGATTCTAGTTGTCTCTGTGCTGTTCGTGTCAATCTGCTGGCAGTAGTTGTTGTTTGTAAAGGGTTGTGGGTAATATTGGTGTGTGTCAGGTGGGTGTTTTTAGTATTGGCCAATGTAGTGTTGTTTTGTATGTGGTTGTCAATTCTGAGCGTGGCGGTATGTACCGCCAATGGTTTACCGCCATTAAATGTCGACTGTGGTGATTTGTGGGTCGTAATGTGGTGGCCGTTGTTTTGTTGGCGTAACGGTATGGGTGGTAGTACCGCCACTTTAGCACTGACCTTTCGGCTGGCGGATTTGTGAATATGGCAGTATTCTGAGATGCTGGGCATGGAAGATCGTGGAGGCCCAGCTGGGGAATGGTGTGTGTGTGTGTCATAATATAGCAAACCGATATTCACCACCGCGGTGGTAGGTTGGCGGCCGTTACTGCGGCAGTAAATGGGATTTACCACCAATGTCATAATGAGGGCCAATGTCTTTTACCCATGTATTTTGGTTTGGAGTGGAGCGGATGTATGTGGTGTAGAGTGAAATTATGTGGGTGGATTTGAGTTTTTAATTGTGGAATTGTGTGGGGTGGAATTCTGTGATCTGTAGCATTTCCTTGAATGGACACATCGTAAGTCTTCTACAAAATCCCTTCAACCACTAATGCCTGTTGTGGTGCGGTCACTCACCTGAAAACCAGGCTGTCTGCAGGGGGCGATGACTGGCCTCTCGACCTCCTGAGGCACCTCTCGGTGCTGCTGATTGCACCAGGAGCCCCAGAAGGTGCCCAAAAGGGAAGGGGATTTGGAAAAAGAGAGAAAGAAACATGGCACCGGAACTGCAAGTCTTCCCGATGCTCATCTATGTCATGCTCCACCTGGAACACCAATGCCGATGAAGACGACGAAGGTGAGTACAGCCACCAACCACACAAGGGAGGGAGGGAGGAAAACGAGAGTGACACACACACGCACAATACACACACCAGACACACAACCAGCTGCAGACGAAAAACAATGGCACACGAGACACAGCAGAATAATGCAAGGACAGCAAGAATGCAGTAATGAGAATGTATTGAGATAAACAGCTACTAAATAAACCAATTGTATGAGAAACAGATATGTACAAATGTACAGAAAGGGCCACTGCCTAGTCCAACGTACTAAAGGCCCACATGGCCTCAGGGCACAGCCCAAGGCCCAACTCGAATCGTGACTTCAACCGGATAGAACTCTGCAGGGGCATCAGTTTGCAAGTGGGCAGGCACCTCTGGGGTATGGGGGGCTGAGGGGCACCTCAGCCGAAGTCGGTAACAAGCCCACTGGTACTGGAGGGGGCTCCATGCCCATTACTCTGTGCTGGGGAGTGCAAGGCCACAGTTTCTGGAGTGGGTGTCTTTCCTACTGGTTCTGGAGGGGGCCCCATGACCATTACTCTATGCTGGGGAGTGCAAGGCCACAGTCTTTCAGGGGGGGAACATGCCCACTGCTCCTGGAGGGGGCCCTGGAGGGTGGCCTACATGGCTTCCGCTGGTGGTGATGGCTGCACTGTGTCATCCGGAGGTGAGGGCTGCACAGTGTCAGCAGGTGGAGGTGCCTCCTGGGTAGCCTCTGCAGGAGGTGAGGGCTGAACTGTGGTGGCAGGTGGAGGTGCCTCCTTGGCAGCCTCTGCTGGTGGTGAGGGCTGAACTGTGGTGGCAGGTGGAGGTGCCTCCTGGGCAGCCTCTGCTGGTGGTGAGGGATGCACTTCCTCGGCTGGTGGTGGGGGCCCCGTGACCATTGGTGGTGGTGGAGGTGTCACCCTGACAGCCTCCACTGGAGTTGAGGGCTTCTTCCCCTTCATGGCAGGAGGCGTGGGATCCTTACCCTTCCTGGCAGGGGTGTGGGATCCCTAACCTTCCTGGTTGGTGGAGTGGGATCGTTCACTGACTTGCCACCATGACTAGGTGGTGCCACCACTGTCCGCGTAGACTGTTTGGCTGAGGTGCTGGGCTGGGTTGTTGGGACCCTGCTCTTACGGGCAGCATGGGGGGGCGGAGGGACGAGGTCAAGTTGGGCAAGGAAAAGCTTCTTAGAGGCGGTTGGGCAGGAGGAGGAATGGGAGTGGAGGTTGAGGGAGTGGTTGTAGGAGGTATATGTCTGCTGGATTTGGGTGCAGGTGCATGGGCAGTGTGCTGATGTAAGGTGGATGACTGTTGGGTGTGTGAGTGCTTGCGTTTGTGTCCTATAGGAGGGGGGACAGACAGTGTGGGAGAGTACACAGGGGACATGTGCATGGATGTTGTGGAGGTGTCTGCTAGTGAGTTGTGTGTGCTGCTTGGTGTGGTGATGCTGGAGGTGGATGTTGATACAGTGCATGCAGGTGTGAGTGTGGACGAGATTGTGAGGGAGGTGGAGGAGGAGGAAGAGAGGGAGACAATGGAGGCAGTGGATGTGGTTGTGTCTGCAACTGTCTGGTGTTGGTGTTGGTGTGAGTGTTTGTGGGATGAAGTGTGGTGCCTTTGTTTGACAATGCCACTCTTGGGTGCTGTCTTATGTGCATGCTCATCTGTATGTGTGCATGGGATGGGTTGAGGTTGAGGAGACTGGGACTGGGAAGTGGTAGTTGGAGGGGGCGGTAGAAACAGGGACAATGGCTGCCATCGGAGAGGAGGCCAGAGCCTGAATCGATTTCTGTTGGGCCGCCAATCCACTGTGGATTCCTTCCAGGAATGCATTGTATTGCTGCATCTGGGATGCCAGCCCCTTGATGGCATTCACAATGTTTGACTGCCCTACAGAGATGTATTTCAGGAGGTCAATAGCCTCCTCACTCAGGGCAGCAGGACTCACTGGAGCAGGGTCTGAGGTGCCTGGGGCGAAGGAGATGTCCACCCTCCTGGGTGAGCGGGCACGGGCAACTCGCTGAAGGGCTACTGGGAGGGCGGTGCTAGAATGGGGGTGGCGGCTGTACTTGCAGCTGGGGTGGTCACAGAGGTGCCCGCCACCACCAGGGACCTTTCATCGGAGGAGATATCTGAGTCTGTGTTGTCACCTCGTGTCTCTGCCGTGGTGCTCCCCTCGCCCTCCGTCCCACTGGTTCCCTCGGCGTCGGTGGACTCTGCCTCCTGGGTCCTGTGGGATGCAGCTCCCTCTGTTGCCGGTGCCCCTGCTCCTTTGCCAGATGATGCTAATGGACACATGGACAGGATGACAGAAGAAAATAGGGGGGGAGAGAGAAAAAGGAAAGACTGGGTCAATTACTGCACCAACACCACAGTTGGCATACACAGCACCGTCAGACACTGGGATCAGGCCTGAGCACTATGCATTGCACTGCCAGTGATTTGGCTAAATGCCACAGCAAGATGAGGGCCACACACTGCCAACTGCACCCCTCCTGTGACCCACAAAACCCTGAATGATATGGAATACTAACAAGCTAGGTTACCTGCATTTGCCATACACACATTACCCTTAAGCTGAATCACGCTGCAATGTCTGGCCTGGCCTTAGGGGCACCCACTAACTCACATCCACCACCTTGATCCCATTCCACCTGCCAATTCTTTTAATAATGTCCACTGTACTCACCCCCTTGTGGCTGCTGTGATTTTCTCAAGCGCCCATCCAGCTCTGGGTAGGCCACCGCCAGTATGCAAGCCATCAGGGGGGTCAGGTTCCGATGGGCACCCCTTCCTCGTTGGGAGCCATCCCCTGCTGGGCCTCCGCGGTCTTCCGTGCCCAGCATCTCAGGTCCTCCCACCGTTTCCGACAGTGGGTGCTCTGCCTTCCATAGACCCCCCCAGGGTCCGCACGTCCTTGGTGATGGCACGCTATAATCTCCCTTCTTTGATGGGCGCTGACCTGCAGAGGTAATACAGACAGGAGGACACCATTAACCATACAATCCAGCCTGTCACACATATGGCCCACCAAACCCGTTTCCATCACCATTGGCACACACATCGTCTGGCGCACACCATGTACACCACCACAAGACATTCCCCCCGATGACACGATGCTTGCACACACATCTCCATGCATCCTTCACACATGCATCGTGCCCAAGGTGAACTCACCTGTTGGTCTGGAGGCTCATACAGCAGTCCGTACTGGGGTAGGACCCCATCCACCAATCGCTCCAACTCCTCCAAAGACAGGAGCCCTTTCCCCTGTCACACAGGCCATGGTAGGTTCCAGACACAGGTCCCAGCAGCACACACAGTATAGGTGTACTGTTGAAGGTCAAGTGAGGAATCAGATAGAAAATGGCAGTCACGTCCACGGCGGTGTACACCGTCACCACCAGCGTAGATCCCCATTGGTCACTGTACTCCATAGAGCCCCATATTATCCAATGAGGAATTGCACGGCGGTGCAGGACCGCCTTCCGCCACGACGCCCAATGTTGGTGGAGTTACCTCTCTTCCACCTGTCCCTACTTACAGGTCAGGCAGTCGCTATTTCATGGTGGCGGACAACAGTCATATCAAACTTAACTGCGTCTCAGCCTAGATTAGCACATACCTCACCATTCCCACTCTCCCATCACATAAATGCACTATGTACACTGAAGTTGTAGTTCCATTGTGTCCCTTAGATACCTACCGCTGCAGATAAATAGGAGGAGGAGACATACCCCAGTGTAAAGACCCCTTGTGGACTTGGCTACACTGGAAGCCAGGCACATTATACTCACCTATGGACTGGACAGGGCCACAATCCATGAGCTGTGTGTCCAATTGGAGCCAAAACTGATATCTGCTATCCGTCATCCCACTGGCATACCCCCTCTTGTGTAAGTGCTATCAGTAATCCATTTCCTGGCAACTGGTTCTTTCCAAGTGACAGTGGCTTGGCCGCAGGAATGTCACAGCCAATGTTCTCAATCGTGCTGGCAAGAGTTTTGTCCGCCCTGGTGAAACACATGTGCAGCTACATAGCTTTCCCCCAGGTGGAAGATTTGGCCACAGTGAAGGACGGATTCTATGCACTAGGACGTATACCCAATATTATTGGGGCAATTGCTGGAACACATATTGCGTTCATCCCCCTGCCAGAATGAACAGGTGTTCAGGAATCGGAAGTTTCGACTCACTGAATGTGCAAATTGTGTGTCTGGTGGACCAGTACATCTCCCACGTCAATGCTAAGTATCCTGGGTCTGAGGATGACGCCTTTGTTCTGGGGAATAGCAGAATCCCAAATGTGATCGCCCAACTACAGAGGTACAGGGTGTGGCTAATAGGTGAGCCTTGGTCCCCACCCACTTTATGTTAGTGTATGCCTTCAGGCGTCATCCCCCTAGCATTGTGTGAGGCTAAATGTTGTCCCTCAATACTTGCAGGTGACTCTGGCTACCCAAACCTATTGTGGCTGCTGACCCCTGTGAGGAATGCCAGGACAGGGGCTGAGGAATGTTATAATGAAGCACATGGGTGAACCAGACGGATCATCGAGAGGACCTTCGGGCTCCTGAAGGCCAGGTTTAGGTGCCTCACCCAGGAATGTCTGCCAGGTAGTAGTGGCATGCTGCATGTTGCACAACCTGGCCCTCAGACGCCATGTACCCTTTCTGCAGGAGGAAGAGTCTGGAGATGCCCTTGTGGCAGCATTAGACCCTGAGGACAGTGAGGATGAGGAGGCTGAGGATGAGAATGAGGACAACAGAACATCAGCTATCCGCCAATACTTTCAGTGACACACAGGTGAGACAGTGCAACTGACCATTCATCTGACTATTGATGTATTCTGTGTGGTTGTAGCATGATGGCATTAACGTCCTTTGCAGCTCAACTTAGTGTCACCTATGGCTTGTCATTTTACAGATGGTGGTGATATAACAACTGTGTACTGATGTGCTGACTACAGACAGCTACAGGTCATTATTTCTATGCTCTCACAGTGTTCAGATCTTTTGCACTAGATGTGTCTGTTTCCATAAATGCACATTTTCAAAACAGAAAATACTAGTAGTCAAGTTGTGTTCAAGGGTGTTTATTGTAGTGCTATGAAATTGAGGGAAAAGTGCAATGGAATGGGGTGATGATGGAAGAAGGTCCAGGGTATTGCTCCAAGCTGTTTGTAGCACAGGCCCAGTGTCCAAGGGGCTATAGGAAGGGGAGCAAAAGCAGTTCAAAGTGGACAAAATGACTGTGTGGACACAAGGGGGACAATCAGGAGAGTCTCATTTCCTGGTGGTGGTCTTGGCAGGTGTCTCTGGCTTCTGTCGGGGTCGCAGGGAACGTTTGCGGGGTGATTCACCTTCTGCAGGGGTGGGGTGCTGGTGGCCTCTGGGTCCTGTGACAGGGCCTCCTGCCCACTAGCTGCAGCAGAGGTGGAGGGCTGGTCAATGGACTGGCCAGTGATAGGGGCCTGCTGCTGTGCTGTTTCCTCTCTCATGATGTTGGCTACGTCTGCCAGCACCCCTGCTATGGACATCAAGGTGGTGTTAATGGCCTGCAAGTCCTCCCTGATCCCCTGATACTGTCCCTCCTGCAGCCGCCTGTTCTCCTGCACGTTGTCAAGGACCTGCCCGTCGTTTCCTGGGAATGTTGGTAGGCTCCCAGGATCTCGGCGAGTGCCTCCTGGAGAGTCGGTTCCTTGGGCCTGTTCTCCCCCTGGTGCACAGCGGTCCTCCCAGTGTCCATGTTGGCCTGTGCCTCTGTCCCCTGAACGGTGTGCCCACTGCCACTGACCCCAGGTCCCTGATTGTCTTGGGTATGAGGTGTGGCCTGGTGTCCCTGTACAGGTGGGCACACTGCTGATTGCCGTGTCCTGGGGACAGAGGTGTGGGGTCGCTGGGTGGGTGGTGTGGTGTTGGCAACTGATAGGGGAGGCTTTTTGGTGACTGTGTGTGGGCTGGGGTGACCGACTGACCAGTGGTCCCTGATGGGCCAGGTTGTTGGTCCAGATCCAGAAGTCCAGAGTTACTATCATCACTGAGGGCATCTTCTGTTGGAGGCCTGGTTTGTCGTGGCACCTCCTCTCTGCTAGCATTGGCTGGGGCACCTGTGAGGATGTAAGTGATGTATTATGCTTCATGTCTGTGACTTATTGTACATCCCTGGCTTCCCCTCTATCGTTGGTGTTGCCCTGCCACTTTTTGCTTGTGTATGGTGATGTGTGATGTGTGAATATTAGTTTCCCTATGCTGTGCATGCTTTGGTGATGGGTGTCCATGCAGGGCTGGGAGGGGTGTCCATGCACTGGTATGGTATGCAGGATTTGGCATTGGGGTTTGTCAGATGTGTAGGTGCAGTGTGTGGGTTGGAGTGGAGTGATGTGAGTGAGGTTGAGGGGGTGTGATGGCATGCAGGTATGGGGGTGATAAGTGATAAATGTTGACTTACCAGTGTCCAGTCCTCCGGCTACTCCAGCGAGTCCCTCAGGATGCATTAATGCCAAGACTTGCTCCTCCCATGCTGTGAGCTGTGGGGGAGGAGGTGGGGGTCCACCGCAAATCTTCTGTATGGTGAGCTGGTGCTTTGCTGCCACGGAACGTACCTTCCGCTGTAGGTCGTTCCACCTCTTCCTGATGTCAAATCTTGTTCTTGGGTGTTGTCCCACGGCATTCACTCTATTCACGATTCTCTGCCATAGCTCCATCTTCCTTGCAATTGATATCTGCTGTACTTGTGCCCCAAGGAGCTGTGGCTGTACCCTGACAATTTCCTCCACCATGACCCTTAACTCCTCATCAGTGAAACGGGGGTGCCTTTGTGGGGACGTGGGTGTTGTGTGGTGTGTGTTGGTGAGAGTGTGTTGAGTAATGTGGTGGGGTGCATGAGGAATATATGGGTGTATGTGGTGTGTGATTCTAGTTGTCTCTGTGCTGTTCGTGTCAATCTCCTGGCAGTAGTTGTTGTTTGTAAAGGGTTGTGGGTAATATTGGTGTGTGTCAGGTGGGTGTTTTTAGTATTGGCCAATGTAGTGTTGTTTTGTATGTGGTTGTCAATTCTGAGCGTGGCGGTATGTACCGCCAATGGTTTACCGCCATTAAATGTCGACTGTGGTGATTTGTGGGTCGTAATGTGGTGGGCGTTGTTTTGTTGGCGTAACGGTATGGGTGGTAGTACCGCCACTTTAGCACTGACCTTTGGGCTGGCGGATTTGTGAATATGGCAGTATTCTGAGATGCTGGGCACGGAAGATCGTGGAGGCCCAGCTGGGGAATGGTGTGTGTGTGTGTCATAATATAGCAAACCGATATTCACCACCACGGTGGTAGGTTGGCGGCCGTCACTGCGGCAGTAAATGGGATTTACCACCAATGTCATAATGAGGGCCAATGTCTTTTACCCATGTATTTTGGTTTGGAGTGGAGTGGATGTATGTGGTGTAGAGTGAAATTATGTGGGTGGATTTGAGTTTTTAATTGTGGAATTGTGTGGGGTGGAATTCTGTGATCTGTAGCATTTCCTTGAATGGACACATCGTAAGTCTTCTACAAAATCCCTTCAACCACTAATGCCTGTTGTGGTGCGGTCACTCACCTGAAA
Source organism: Pleurodeles waltl (assembly GCF_031143425.1). Lineage (NCBI taxonomy): Eukaryota > Metazoa > Chordata > Amphibia > Caudata > Salamandridae > Pleurodeles > Pleurodeles waltl. Next base: position 412,345,304 of record NC_090437.1, on the reverse strand, counting down.
ACCAGGCTGTCTGCAGGGGGCGATGACTGGCCTCTCGACCTCCTGAGGCCCCTCTCGGTGCTGCTGATTGCACCAGGAGCCCCAGAAGGTGCCCAAAAGGGAAGGGGATTTGGAAAAAGAGAGAAAGAAACAGTGCACTCCTTTTCACCAGGTCCAGCCAGGTGCGGTTCTTCGGGTTATGGAGGACTGTCAGTGGAGCCCCTGGAAGTTGTCTTTCTGTGATGAATTACAGTATTGGTGAAGCTGTCAGGAATCCCCAAGGTGCCTCCTATGTTATCTGTCAGCACCCCCAGGGATTAGGGTTAAATCACATCTCTGTTCTTGGTTACACCTTCATGTTTCAAAGTAAACATAATGTGCAGTGCTACACAATTGGTTTTATCAATGCTTGTTTTACCAATGCTTGTTTGCTAATGTGAGCAGGTGTAGACATGTGCTTCTAATTGGGTGTGGTGACTCATCCACATGTGGAAACTCAACTGCTTTCCTGATTGGCTATAAATAGCAGAGTGAAGCATGCCTTCCTGCTTGGCTTTGTTTTGCTTCCTGATCTCAGCATCTGACTTGGCAGTCCATCCCCTGCTGTCATCCTTGTATTCAGGACTTTTGAGGCAATTCTTTTCTTCCTTCCTGTACCAGCTGACACCAGGCATTCCTCCAGCACTCCGGAAAAGACTACTATTCTCCAGGAAGTTTGTAGTTACTTGCCTAAATGTGCTTCAGGAAATCTGCTTGAGCTCAAGTACTACAAAAAGTGACAGTGCAATTTTAAAAGAGCATTTACATGACTTTACTTTCTCTAATAGCATAACTCTTGGATTTTAAATTGTGTCATTCATGCCTGTGTTTCAGGTTTGAGGAATCTGCTTTTTGAAGGGTTTCTCACACACACAGTGAAACCAAACCAAACTGTGCCACCCTAACTGTTTGAACCCAGAGTGGACATTTGTATTTATTGGATTGTTTTTGTTCCTTTTAGTTTAACCCTATGCATGCAGGAAAGTTATATGTGATATAATTAATGCCCCTGTATATATTTCTTGTGCATGATAAGTGCAACCACAGTTCTAATTGTAATGTGCAACAGTGAATCTCTGTGAAGCCAGCCCTAGTGTTGCAGTACTTATTGTTATGGTACTCAGTTTGGGTTTTTGTAAATGCAGTGTTAGTAATTGTGCCAACAGTTATTATTATCCAAGAAAAGTGTTGGAGCACCCCGGTGTTCTTCTACCGCTCCTGTGCCCATATCAGAAAGAGAGATTCAGTTTCAAGGAAGTTGAGTGCGCTAACTCTACTATCACTCTGTCAACAACGACCTGCTCCCCGAAGATACAGGGTGCCTGGCTGGACCGGCAAGATGTGGCAGTGTTTTGTCTCTTTCTCTTCCACTCCCCCTTTCCCTTTTGGTACACCTGCTGGGGTTTCTGTGTCCACCAGGAAGTGCTGAGAGGTTTTCCAGGAGGTCGGGTGCATACTATCGCCCCTGCAGACATCCTGCTTTTCAGGTAAGTGGCCCCGTCACAACAGTAGCTATGTGCTATTAAGAGACTGTTGCACAACATTCAATAAAGCATGCACTGGTCTCATTAAACAGCATTCAAAAAGGCATGCACTGATCTCATTAAATTTGTCTAATTTGGTTATCACAGCACAATCACCTGGTAACATCAGCAACTTGGCCCTCTCTCTCTTCTCACGGATTAATATATACAAAAGGTAACAAAATCTGAATGTCTCAAAACAAATAGGAAGTTCCACAAGTCTCTTTCATGGATCTGCACTTTCACATCAGGTTTTCTATGGTAAAACTACAACTTAAAACGAGTTGCATTACCAAAAGCAAGAAAACTCACATATAGAGTATTTCTAGCACTAAATTGCATAATCATTATTAACATAAAATGAATTGCAATACCAAAAGCAAGTAAACTCAGACATAAAGTAATCCTAGCACTGAATTGCGTCATCACTATTAGTACAGAAAATAAACAACTGGAAGATAGTGAAATTATGTCACAGTTCTCAGTTACAAAACAAATGTTGTCAAGGCCCCCGTGCTAAATCTGATATTCAACCCTCATCATGGCCCCCACTCATAAATCATGTCTATGTCCTTAGAAGAGGCCTTTCAAAGTCTCAAGAAGGCTAGAGTGCAATCAGTCACAGTTTTCAGCTTTCACCAAAAAACAAAGCAACCATAATAAAATTCCACACAAACAGATTTCAGACAACATGCTCCACTTAGCTGACAGAAGTGTGTTCTTTCCAGAAGATCTCTGCTGAGGCTCTTTCCTGCCAGCCAGAGGGCAGCGGGTGGGGCCTAGATGGAATTCTACAGTGCAGAGGGCTTTCCTTTCCAGACAGGAAGAAAGCCAAGCAGAGTCAGTGAGGCCCCCTGCGCATGGGAACACAAGGAAACACAACTGATTTCAGCAATATTGAGTCTCACCAGTGAGGTGTGGATTGAGTTCTGCAGCATGGCAAGCATGAGACTGGCCATATCCGTTGCACTTAAAATGTTGGACTAAGGAAATCATGAAGGTGATCGCTGGAATGCTTGCAATAATCTCCATTAGCAATTGTGAGGGCCACATTCCAGATCAAGTTTTTTTTTTTGCCCTCAGTTCTAAAACAGACCGAGGCCTGAGATATGCTAATCAGTCTGGTCTTGCTCTGATGGGAACCAACCATACCAAAACCTGCATCACCCACCCCTAAAGGAAGGCCGGTCAGAGATGCTCTGTCTCTAAGTGCTGCACCGAGGGCCAGGGGCTGTCTAGTTACTAAAACTACCAAACAGCTATACAGATCTGGCCAAACATCACACCCTTCTGGGATATGCCCCCTACAGAGGTAGAAAGTGTACAATTTTGAGAAATAAATAAAACTCAAGCCTAAACTTTTTACAGGATGGCTTGACCTACAGACCTGGGGCCAGATGTATCATCACAGCCCTTTGCGAGTCGGAAATATTGATATTTAAGAAATCCCTATTTCCGACTCGCAAAGTGCCATGTATCACATTTGCGATTCGGTAATAGCGATTTACTAAAAATCGTAAATGCTATTACCGAATCGCAAATTGCGATACCGGCCCCATGCGCAGCTATGGGCCTGTTGGCACATAGCTGCAAATTTTTTGCATTTCCAAAATTGCGATTTCTGAACCAGAAATTGCAATTTTGGAAATGCAAAAGCCCAGGGTGCTGGGGGCCTAAGGCCCCCTCTGCTGCACCCCAAAAATGTTTTGGGGGACATGGAAGGTGCACACATGCCAAAAGGGTATGTGTGCTTTACATGTTCAATTTAAAAATGCATTTTAAATGCATTTTTTAATTTTGCACCAGGTTACCACCTGGTTTCATTTCATGGTATTTTGCATGTGAAAAATGCCATTCTGCGAAAAATCGCAACTTGTGATTTTTTGCAGCATCGCCTTGCGATGTGGATTTTGCGAAACGCAAATTGCAACTTGCAAAACCAGGTCGCAACGCAAGAAATCACAATTTTTGCGATTTCTTATTTGTGGTCTGCGAATGCCTTTCATGCATCGCAGACCACTTTTTTGCACTCGCAAACGGCCGAATTTTGCGATTTGCACAGTTTGCGAGTGCAAAAAATGTTCAGACATCTGGCCCCTAGTGCTGAGACGCCGCTTTACTAATTCCCACAGTAAATATATTTGGGGGAATGACACAAAGCAGACCATTATTTGCTTAACTTGTATTTATTAAAAACTATAATATGTCTATTCTCAGGTCAAGGCACCTGTCTGAGGATTGTGTTTCAACCGGGTGGAAAGTATAGCCACACCCTAAACAGTTTGTGCCTCTTCAAAGCGCACTTGGTTTGTGATTTAGGTGCATAGCATCAGACCGGTGGAGAAGTGCACGTGTGACTCAAAGGTGTGCAGCGTATGTGCACACGGACCATGGTGCATCAGCAGTGGGCACGGCCGAGGAGCCAGGTCCCAAACTCTTCCAGGTTTGTCAGTGGTACTGCCAAGCAGCCGAAGATCACTGATGTATGCTCAAACCAAACCTGTGGCACAGCGCGACCTATCTGGCAATGAATCACACCAGGTGCGAAAGGACCAAATTAATACTTATAGTGCACACTTGTACAGAATACGTCATAAAGTAAAGGGCATCTCAGTGCTTGGTTAATCTTCCATGTTAGGGCCACCCTTCCATGCCATCATTCATAAAACCCCCTGATGCCCTTAAGCTTCCCCTGACACCTTGCTGGCCAGACCATCTCTTGCTTCTGCTTGAATTGGCACCGCGCCTTGAGGCAAACCCATACGAAAAGTGCCTGTGACAGATTATTTAAACACACACAAACCAATCGATTGTACTATTTCCAAATGAATGGAACTCCGCTCTTAGATCTTAGAAGGATAAAAGACTGAGCCTGTCCTGTCATATGCGACATAATTAAACTTCATACAACATTTACCACAAACTCAATAAAGTGGGTCTTCATCCTCTTTTCAGAACACTTGTAAATGCCTTTCGCAGAATTAAGATTTAATTATTTGTACAGTTTATTTTTTTATACGTTTTTAATCTCATATGCAAGTGTGAGTTTTTAATGACCAATCTAATCAAGCATTCATTCATGACCTGCATTTCCTTTTAGCATGGGATTAATCTACATTCTGTGAAAAATTAAAAGTATAGCTCTCTCTGCCATGATTTTAACAGACTGCACAGTTCTTTGCTACTGGAGCATTAACTCGCTGTAACCGAGCACTCAAGCCAAAATAAGACCTTGGGTCATGACAGCGTGTGGCACAATAGTTGAGAGTGTACATTTATATTAAAAAAACAAACACACTTTAGACAGTGGTTCTTCTCAGCTGAAGCTCACCTTTTCCTGGCAGCCTGCTAATTATCACACAAAACGACTAGAGAGTCTGTCACCCCTCTTAGCTGGCCATAAATGACATTGTATCAAATGTAAGTGAATGGGAGTAGGAAATCCTGTTATATTCTGCCACCCAATGAAACCACTCAAAGAATGTAGCTTCAATCACCAAACAAGGGCCGGATGTGTGTGTGGAAACGCAGAGCGGCCACCCCACCGAGATCCATATTTAAGGTTTAAAGTATGGCAGCACATATATATTGCAATCTCTGCCCTCGGTTCGCCAGGTTTGGCCCTTGTGCGAGGTAGATTCACTCAGCAGCATTACAAGATGCCCCAAAGCAAACGAAGGAAATGGCCGTGCTGGGGAAGGAAAATACAGCGATTGCCAGGGTTTGATGGGCCTGATGCCACTGCACCTGCAGCACCAATGACAACTCCTCCCCTGTATTCAGTCAGGGATGGTAAATATTCAGATTTAAAGGGGGATGACCAGCACTTCGCAGAAATGTACTTGCCATGCTGTCCAAGATCACTCAATAAGCTGGTGGGAACTTGGTGATTTGATTGACCACAAAGCATTAACTTCCCATTTCCACTCTCCACTGGACAATATCAGAGTTATCAGAGTTGGCATAACACTAAAAAAAAGGAAAACTGACAGTGAATGCTGGATAAGGTATGTTTACACAGCAACGAGGCACCAAATACTGTACTTTTTTACTCTCCAGACTCTATTCTCAATCTTGACCACAAATAACATTATTTTGGGGTACACTGAAAAGTTTGCGCGGAATGATGGCATCTGCCCAGTTTTGTACAGTTAGGAGACATGCTACTGTTAAAAGTTTCTGGTTTCAAAGAGAGTCTGGCTTCTGCTTGGTGAACTTACATACTAGCTAGTTCATGTACTCGAAGCGATCGCAGTATCCGTGGACGGTTTCCTCTCTTATTGTGGAATCTCGTTCAGAATCCATTCTCTAAAAAATAAAATAGTGCTGCGACGTGGTTGAAAAGCAACCATAGCGCTATAGAAAACATCAATTTAAATTAAACAAGCACAGGTTTCCTCTACAGGTGGGTGGAAGGGCGGCGCAGCTGCACATTATCCACCATCCCCTTGATCAACTAGGTGAACTCCATCCTGAGCCCCTAAGCCATCCAGCACCGGCCCTGTCCATACTCAGGTCCGTGCACACCCGGGGAAGCAGAATGCTCCTGACACCCAGAGTCCAATAACACAGCCGTAGAATCAGCTGCAGCATCAAGTAGACACAGAAGATGGACACGTTGCCTAGCGTTCTTCCGATCCAGGACTATATGAACAGATTTTGTGCAGGTCAGTGAATGAAGCGCTCAAGACATTTTTCGAACCCCAATATATTCCATGCATTTTCTGTAACAAAATTTAATTGCAGTGTTGAAAAAAGTGTTAATTTCAGTCTCATCTATCCTTTATTTAGATATCTTGCTAACACTTTTTTAAATCAACCACACACTGCATCAGTGAGCAATTTTTTTGCAAGGGACTACATATCCCATGGTGCCCAGCACAGGCTCGCTCCCTTGCTGATGTCACAGTCTGGCTGCGCTGATGTTTGTTTTGTTAAAAAAAGATGGACTACCCATCTCTCCTTACTTGCTGTTTCTGCACATGAGCATGGTGTTGACCTAGAGTGCCTCGCCCCTCCTAGGAGTGAAACTCAGCAACAAAAAGCAAAACTTTGAACAAAGCACACGCCAGCATAACCAGCTGGTGATGTCAGCAGGGAAGCGAGTCTGTTCTGGGCACCATGGGGGCATGTAGTCCCTGCAGCAATGGTGAGGCAGAAGTAGTGTGTTGAAAACACAAAAGGAACTGTATGTCCTGGCAGGCAATGCACACAGCACTTAACAAGGTGGCTAGCCAGCTTGGGTGCTTAAAAGCGGCAGCGACTGTGGCAGGGAGGGTGAAACAAGCACCCTGTAAAAAACCTCTACCATTTGACCTCTGTCATTGAGTGCACAGCAAAGGTAACACAATTAAACATGATTTACAGCCCTGCTTACAGAAACGGACCTCAGAGCATTAAAAATAACCAGCCCTCTAGTCAAATGTTGTTAGAAAAAGGAAATAGTATATTAAACTGAGACAAGTGGAAAGGTACAAGTGCTGGGGCACTGCTCCTTTGATTGAAAATGAGGGACAAATAGGAAAGATTGACTAGTAGCAAGCAAGGATTTTTAAAGGACACTGAAACAAACCAATGAAAAGCAGTACGCTCACAACTAAGTACATACTAAAGTATATGCAAGAGGTCTTGAAAGCTTGACCTAAAAAGGTTTATAGGAATACCCTAAAAATATCTTTATTCAGTGGGGACCCCTACCATGCTTAAAATCCTATAATGCAGATGCCAAGAGGGATCCCAATGGTTCCAGCATCCTCATTTTGCCAACATGTTTCTGCTGATTTTAAAATGCCTGATCAGTCACTCATCCTTCTTCGGGGCACCTAAACCTCCCTGCCTACCCTTATTCACATGGCCGAGATGAGTTCTATAGGTTATGACAAATGACACTGGAGCTTCGGGGTAAGTGTGACTACAGGAAAGCATTGAGGGCCAGATGTACAAAGCTTTTTGGAAATTGCAAACGGTCCAGATTGTATTTGCGATATGTTAATCTATTACTGAATAGTAAATTAGGTTTGCGTTTCGGTATTAGGAAGGGGCGTTTAGGGCATCCCTTCCTAATACTGATCCATAGTGGTATGTGTGAATGTTTTATGACTGAAAACTCTTCCCCTTTGTGAATGTTTGTAAAAACATTTTTAAAGAACAGGGAGTGGTCCCACGGACCACTGCATACTCAGAAAATGAAAAGAAAACTTTTCATTTTTCTTTTTGAAACACAGGCTGTTTTCCTTTAAGGAAAACAGGTGGCATGTAAAAAAAAAGATTGCTTTATTCAAACGCAGTCACAGACATGGTGGTCTGCTGAACCCAGCAGGGCACCATCCCTGTGATTTTAGCAATTCCCAATGGGTTGCACACCAAGGCCTGCCTCATGAATATTAATTAGGTAGGTCTATTTGTGACTCACTGGAAATAGCACTATGAGTGAAACACACGGTTAGTACATGGTTGTTTGCAATTACCAAATAGTGAGTTACAAAAATGTGCTATTTGGCAATCGCAAACCAGTCCCCACGTACTTCTGACCCCTAGATATTTAGTGGGGCCAAATTCAATAAAAAGGGAAGAGGGCCACTGTCCCCCTCTCCATGAGCCTCAATAGGCCCCAGGGACCCCATCCCCTGAGGCCAAATTCAATTAAAAAAGGTGAGGGGCCACAGAGTCCCCCTCCCAGAGCCTCATTAGGCCCTTTGAACACCATCCCCCAGGGCGAAATTCAATAATATGGGGAAGGGACCCCGTGGTTCCCTCCCTGAGCTTTCTCTGGCCCCATGGACCCCATCTTATGGAGCTGTATCTTACTTAAAAGGAGAGGGGTGCATTTTTGGACCCCGAAGGCCCCATCTCTCAGGGCCTCTATTATGGGTGAGTACCCCGCCGAGAGCATGCTTTAATCTCCTGCCGGCTGGGAGGAAATTTGCCTCCCCTGCTCACACTACTACAGGCAGGGAACGCATGTTTGCTCCTGTTTGGCAGAAGATTTAAAATTGCTCATGCCAGATGGAGGCAAACACATTTCCCTGCCCACGGTAGTGCAGTCAGGCAAACTAATGTGTACTGGGGTGGGTTCCCCTGAACACAGTAAATGAGCCAGTCCCAGGGAGGGCCTTAACTTATTTCCGGTCCCGGAGGATGGGGTCCTCGGGAAGTCCAATGGCTCGGGTAAGGCAGCCTTGCAGCTCCCTCCCCATTGTTTGTGATTTAGGTCCCAACGGATGAGATGTTTCAAGCTGGGGGAGGGGGCTGTGCACTCCACCCTCTTCCCTTGATTAATGCATTGGGTGCCAGGGATGGGGTCCCAGGGCAGCAATCGGCTTGAGAAGTGGGGCCAATCGCCCCCTCCCCTTATTTAAGTTACCCAAACCTAGGAGATGGGGTCCCCAGGCCCAATATGGACTGGAGAGGCGAGCCCCACTCACACCTCCTCCCCAAATATTAAATTAGAATATGGCAGCCACCATTTTCTTTTTTTTTGCCGAGATCTCGTAGGATCATCGCAAACCCACTGATTTACATTTTTGTTATTTTGTACTCACAGGGCCTAGGGGGGTTGGGTATCCCTATCCTGCTCTCTTAATTTTTTTTTTTTAAACTCAAGTACAGGGGTCTAAGTCCCCGATTCCTGTAATGGCTGCCAGCAACATTTTTCTGCCGGCAGCTTGTTAGAGTGATTGCTTCAGCAGGAGTCTGACTCCTGCTGGAGCCAGTTGGTCCAAGGGAAAAAAAAGCTCACTGGGCCAATCAGAATGCTCTATTTTTTAAAATAGGGTTAGATAGTTACTTTGACCCAACCATCCAGATATACAGTTATTTTTTTACTTTAATTTCTTAAAAACTACAGACCGGATTTGCACCAAATCACAAAAAGCACAATCTGTGGACCGAAATCTAGTGTGCTGCCAAATATTGTGTAATTCCATTCAGCAGTTTTTGTGGTAGCGCTGCTTAAATAAGTCTATCAGAAATGCATGGGAAAATTTGCTTTTAGGACCCTCTCAGCCCCTGCTTGACAGATCAATCCAAAACTTTCCAGGAAGGACTCACTTACTTATGCCTACTGCCCCTCCTTGGGTATAGGCCATCAACCAAGACTCTCCAGCCACCTCTGTCCTGGGCATTTTTCCAATCTGACTCCGGGAGTAACCGATCTCCTTGCAGTCAGCCTCAAGGCCTCGGCGCCAAGTATTTCTTGGCCTTCTTCTTTTCCCTTTTCCTTGAGGGTTCCATGTCAGGGCTTGCCTGGTGATGTTTGATGCAGGCTTGCAGAGGGAGTGAACTATCCAGCTCTGGCGTCTTTTGCAGATTTCTTCATGAGCAGAGAGTTGAAATGTCTGCTGCCATAGGTTGTTGTTGCTGATGGTGTTTGGCCAGCAGCAATAGAGGTTTTTCCTCAGGCAAGTGTTTATGAAGGTCTGGACTTTGTTGATGGTGGCCACTGTTGTCCTGCATGTTTCTGCTCCATACAGAAAGATCTATTTTACGTTGTTGTCAAAAAGCCTTATCTTGGTTTGCAGCGTTAGGTCCTTGGGGCTCCACATATTCTAAATTATAAGTTGAATGAAGGAGCCCATGCTTTGCCGATTCTTGCCTTAATGTCGGTGTCTGTGCTGCCCTGCTTGTCTATGACACTACCCAGGTAGGTGAAGGCCTCAACCTCTTCCAGTAGATTGCCTGCACGAGTTACTGCAATCGTGTGGGCCATGTTAGCCTTCACGATCTTGGTTTTTCCCCTGTGAATGTTGAGGCCACGTTCTACTGTTGTGGCTGTCACCTTGCCGATCTTCTCTTGCATCTGCAGATGGGTGTGGAAGAGTAGGGCTGGGTCATCTCTAAATTCCAGGTCATGGCGCTGCATCCAGGGTGTCCACTGGATCCCATTTCTTCTCCTTGTTGTGGCTTCATGATCCAGTCTATGGCTAGCGGGAATAAAAAAGGCGAGAGTAAACAACCTTGGTGGATTCCGGTATTGACTTGAAAGGCTTCCATGAGGTGTCCTTCTTGGGCTATCATGCAGGTCATTCCCTCCTAAGAATTCTTGATGATTCTTATGAGTTTATCTTGCAAACTGTAGTGGCAGAGGAGTTTCCAAAGTGTCTCTCGGTCCACACTGTTGATTGCCTTTTCATAATCGATGAAGTTGTCAAGGAGGGGGTAATTCCATTCCATCAACTACTCAATTATGATGCGCAGTGTTGCAATCTGGTCAGTACAGGATCTATCTTTGCGGAAGCCAGCTTGCTGATCTTGCAACTGAGTTGCTCTAGGTTGATAGAAGAGTTATCCCTGTGTAGTTTGCACAGTTACTCAGGTCACCTTTCTTGGGGATCTTGATGAGATTTCCCGCCTTCTAGTCGGACTGCACCTTTTCCTCTTCCCAGATCCTCCCAAACATGAAGTACAGCATATCTACTGATGTTTCAATGTCTGCCTTCAGTGCCTCTGCAAGAATGTTGTCGGGTCCTGGTGTCTCCCCATTTCTCAGATGTTTGATGCCTTACTGTATTTCTTCCTTGATTGGTCTGCTGCAGTTCATTGGTAAGTCCTTATCACTGGCTGTACGTCTGGTGGAGACTGCGGTATGAGTTGGTTCAGCAGCTCTTCCAGGTGCTCCACCGATTTTCGTTGTTTGTCTTCATTACCCATGATTGTCTTCCCAGCTTTGTCTTTAACAGGTTTTTCTGGCTTGCTGTATCTGCCGGAGGGTTTCCTTTTTATGTTGCAGAGCTCTCCATGGCTTGCTGCTTCCTGGGATTCTGTGGCAAGACCATTAATTAATCTTCTCTTGTCTGCTCTTAAGCTTCTCTTTGCATACTTATTGTTTTTTTATTGTAGCTTATGCTTTCTCTGCTCTTGTTCAGCTTTCTTTTCCTTTCTCTATTGGATTTTGCTGAGAGCCTCAGTGGAGATCCATTCTTTATGCTTGTGTTTCTTGGGACCCAGTACTTCCTGATAGGCTAATGTCACTGTTTCTGTGGTCTTCTACAACTGACATTCTACAAGGTCTAGTTGTCCTCTAGTTTTTGCAGGACTTGAAACTTGTTATTGAGAATGACTGAATTTTCACTCTGTTTCTGTGCATCTTTGAGGAGGGTGGTATAATATCGCTGCCAAAGGTTTGCCAGTTCCATCCATGCTTTCTTCAGCTTCAGCTTTAACCAGGATATGACGTAGTGATGGTTTGACGCCATGTTCCCTTCTCTCATCACTCTCACATCCTGCAGGGACCTCTAGAACATCTTCGCAATGCAGGCATTGACAATCTGATTCTCTGTAAAATGTCTTGTGTATTCTTTTGTGTAGTAATACACTACTATCAACAGACTGTTCACGGTGCAGAGATTTGCGAGCTCTTCGCCATTCTTGTTCATGTTGCCAAGGCCATGGTTACTCTTGACTTCTTTGTACCCAGTCTTGTTGCTTCTAATCTTGCCATGGAGGACCTCCATCAGTATGGTAATTTCTCTCTCAAGGCATTTGTCTAGGACCCAGTGCAACCTATGGGGCTATTGACAGCCAGCTTATAAGGTATTAACCATGCTTGTAGGATTGGTTACCATTTTCTAATAGCTTGCCATATTTACCTCACCACTGCATGCGCTGACCTAAATGGAAGAGTGTCACGATGTTGGTAAAAGTCTACATTTCAGGTTGAAAAGTTTGGTATGTATGAATTTTACACTTTTTCTGCCTTTTACTAGAACACTTTTTATTCTCTGACACAAAAAAAGTATTTCCACACTGGTTATTATAAATAAAAAGGAGGCTAAGAGTCACTAAAACTGTCAGAAACACTCAGTCAATTTGCCCAGTATAAGATACACTGCAAGTTTCTTATCATGCTTTCTCATCTTTTTTCAGATCGTGGACTATTGTACCCTAGAAAAACTGTAGGAATTGTACTTTCACACAAGAATAGTGCTATCATTCTAATGGTTATAGGATATTGTCAATATTTGTGTTGGGGATCTCTACACTTAGATCCTGAAGAAAGCCATGTGACCCGTCTGGGCGAGGTTGGCCGAAACATGTACACCCTGATCTAGATGTAGATGGAAGGGATTATAGAGTCATCCCCTTTTTTACATCTTCCTTTTATTTCTAAACTTACCTGGATTCCGATGGGTAGGAATAAAATAACCTGGGAGGTAATTTTAATCACATTAATCACTGATTCCATCGAGCCTCAAAACATAGAAGTGCTCCAGACCCGATAATAAAGCATGCCACTAGCAAACACTAGTGGGTGTGAGTCTCCTAAAAATGGTTATAGAATTTATACTCATATTGATTTGTATTGATCAAATTGATCTGTATGAGTTCCACTTTCTTGTGATTTTTTGATTTGTTTATGTAAGAGGTGTGGATTTATATTCAATTTCTTCTCTCTCTCCCTTAATGTGATAATTAATGATTTCTCCAGGATGGACTGGATTCTGTTGTTAAACTGTTATTTTTACTCTTCTTTGATGTCCTTTGTAGGTGCAAAGCACTGGATAACATTCATGTTTCTCCTTTTTTCACTTTGTGCAGAAGGACACTGTGATGATTCTGGAACCGTGGGATTCCCATCCAATCAGAACTTTGTTGGCTACTGGCTTTAGCATCAGTGCCTCTCCCTGCGTATGGGACGTTCTCTTCCTCGTGTCTAAAATACAGCAGCTTTCCTCCTGGAGCCAGACATTTCTATCTAGCCTTGCTTATGCCAAGTAGGACAAGGTTGTATTTTTCTATATCCCTGCTGACACTTGGGAAACCAACACTGGGTAATACACACACACACTGGGTAATACACACACACACATATATACATCTATATCTGTATCTATCTATATATATATATATATATACATATATATATATATATATATATATATATATATATATATATATATATTTTTTTTTTTGCTTGTGTGTGTATGTGTGGGTGTGTGTAGATAGAAAGATCGATAGATAGATAGATACGTACGTACATGCATACAGCTCATCCATCTCAGCTCCTACATTGAGAGTTTCATGCTGATCCGTCAAGAGGGGGCCAGGAAAATAAGGCAAACATTAGTCTTGCTTATGTGGGAGGTATTAACTTTGCCATTGTTTTTCAGTCATGTTGTGGAGCTGTGTGGCTCCTGTGGCTAGAAGTTATTTAAAAAGAGACTCTAAAAAAAAGCCTACTATAACGAAGCCAGCACTGGCCACGTCATAGCGCTTTTTTTCATATGGTTGCATCACTGTGCAAAGGAGGTGCAGGTGGCTTAACACAGGTTGTGCAGTAACGCGGATTCCACAAATTTTCTATGAGCCAACAATTAAAAACACCTCAGTTGGGTGTGTTCGAGAGGCCAGGAATCAGCAGCGGAGAGGCCACATTCTCCAGAAGAAAGGATAGAAGTCTGGACAATTTCAAAACAACCTTAGAATGTAGGTATACACCTCCACTGCTTAGAGGGCATTCTCACCCACATCACCTGCTATTGATTGCCAATGTTCACTTAACTACTGAAAATATCACAATGTAAAAGCAAAAACTAGAAATGGGGAGGCCTGGGAACTTGAGAGGAAGCTTGCTAATTTGCATTTGATGGTATAACATAAAAGAGATGGGATGGAAAATAAAATAGGCAACTCTATATTTTAAGGATGTATTACATTACAACTTCCAAGATGCAGGGATGGTAGTAAGTGTAGAGGATTTTATTGGGATGAATAATGCTTTAATGCTTTGTGAAACTATTGAAATGGAAAATTACAGTGAGCACCATATTAGGACCACTTAGAACCACTGTAGTGCGAATTTTGGAAATAGAGTAAATAATGGACTCACTTGTAAGTTACCACTAGTTGATATTATCTGTCTTTGTCATGCCACGTGATCTGATTCCCTTTGGCATCAAGATGCACCATATCAAGGAACAATTAAACATGCAAACTGTATTTGTGGATGATTGTGCTCACCATTAGTCTATTTTTAGGTCGAAGCCTATCAGACAGCACAGCTATCTGGTTTGCTAACGACATCTTGGGGACTTATGGAAAACTTCCAAGGGAATACATTCCACCCATTGCTGAACATTGGCTGTGTGGTTTTTAACTCACATTAGCTTGCTTTCTGTTTGCTGGCTTTATTTGTTTTAGTCTGTCCAGCTTGAGTTTGTACCTTCCCTGGCCTATACCCTATTTACTCTATTCTTTCACCTGTACACGTTTTCTATAAATCTTGTTCTTATCTTGTTATATTGCTGTGCATTCGGAGACCGAGGTCAAATGTCTGGCTCTGTCTTCAGAGGGAGCCTGGTGTTTACTCTGACTTCAAAGTGAGAGGTTTTATATCACTTTAGGAGGCTGGACTGGCTTGTAGTGAGTACCAAGGGGTACTTGCACCTTGCGCCAGGCCCAGTTATCCCTTATTAGTGTATAGGGTGTCTAGCAGCATAGGCTGATAGATAATGGTATCTTAGCAGAGCAGCTTAGGCTGAACTAGGAGACGAGTGAAGCTCCTACAGTACCACTAGTGGCACTTGCACAATATCATAAGAAAACACAATACACAGATATACTAAAAATAAAGGTACTTTATTTTTATGACAATATGCCAAAGTATCTCAGAGTGTACCCTCAGTATGAGGATAGCAAATATACACAAGATATATGTACACAATACCAAAAATATGCAGTATAGTCTTAGAAAACAGTGCAAACAATGTATAGTTACAATAGGATGCAATGGGGACACATAGGGATAGGGGCAACACAAACCATATACTCTAAAAATGGAATGCGAACCACGAATGGACCCCAAACCTATGTGAGCTTGTAGAGGGTCGCTGGGACTATTAGAAAATAGTGAGGGTTAGAAAAATAGCCCACCCCAAGACCCTGAAAAGTGAGTGCAAAGTGCACTAAAGTTCCCCAAAGGACATAGAAGTCGTGATAGGGGAATTCTGCAGGAAAGACACAAACCAGCAATGCAACAACGATGGATTTCCAGTCGAGGGTACCTGTGGAACAAGGGGACCAAGTCCAAAAGTCACAAGCAAGTCGGAGATGGGCAGATGCCCAGGAAATGCCAGCTGTGGGTACAAAGAAGCTGCTACTGGACAGTAGAAGCTGAGGATTCTGCAGGAACGACGAGGGCTAGAGACTTCCCCTTTGGAGGATGGATCCCCCACGCTGTGGAGAGTTGTGCAGAAGTGTTTTCCCGCCGAAAGACTGCCAACAAGCCTTGCTAGCATCAAATCGTGCGGTTAGGGTTTTTGGATGCTGCTGTGGCCCAGGAGGGACCAGGATGTCGCCAATTGCGTCTGGGGGCAAAGGGGGCATCGAGCAAGACAAGGAGCCCTCTCAGAAGCAGGCAGCACCCACAGAAGTGCCGGAACAGGCACTACGAAGAAGAGTGAAACGGTGCTCACCCGAAGTTGCACAAAGGAGTCCCACTTCGCCGGAGACCAACTTAGAAAGTTAGAGTGCCGTGGACCCAGGCTTGGCTGTGCACAAAGGATTTCCGCCGGAAGTGCACAGAGGCCGGAGTAGCTGCAAAAGTCGCGGTTCCCAGCAATGCAGTCTGGCATGGGGAGGCAAGGACTTACCTCCACCAAACTTGGACTGAAGAGTCACTGGACTGTGGGAGTCACTTGGACACAGTTGCTGGATTCAAGGGACCTCGCTCGTCGTGCTGAGAGGAGACCCAGGGGACCGGTGATGCAGTTCTTTGGTGCCTGCGGTTGCAGGGGGAAGATTCCGTCGACCCACGGGAGATTTCTTCGGAGCTTCTTGTGCAGAGAGGAGGCAGACTACCCCCACAGCATGCACCACCAGGAAAACAGTCGAGAAGGCGGCAGGATCAGCGTTACAGAGTTGCAGTAGTCGTCTTTGCTACTTTGTTGCAGTTTTGCAGGCTTCCAGCGCGGTCAGCAGTCGATTCCTTGGCAGAAGGTGAAGAGAGAGATGCAGAGGAACTCTGATGAGCCCTTGCATTCGTTATCCCCGGAATCCCCAGAGACAGAGACCCTAAATAGACAGAAAAGAGGGTTTGGCTACCTAGGAGAGAGGATAGGCTAGCAACACCTGAAGAAGCCTATCAGAAGGAGTCTCTGATGTCACCTGGTGGCACTGGCCACTCAGAGCAGTCCAGTGTGCCAGCAGCACCTCTGTTTCCAAGATGGCAGAGGTCTGGAGCACCCTGGAGGAGTTCTGGGCACCTCCCAGGGGAGGTGCAGGTCAGGGGAGTGGTCACTCCTCTTTCCTTTGTCCAGTTTCGCGCCAGAGCAGGGCTAAGGGGTCCCTGAACCGGTGTAGACTGGCTTATGCAGAAACTGGCACCATCTGTGCCCATGAAAGCATTTCCAGAGGCTGGGGGAGGCTACTCCTCCCCTGCCTTCACACCATTTTCCAAAGGGAGAGGGTGTAACACCCTCTCTCAGAGGAAGTCCTTTGTTCTGCCATCCTGGGTCAGGCCTGGCTGGACCCCAGGAGGGCAGAAACCTGTCTGAGGGATTGGCAGCAGCAGCAGCTGCAGTGAAACCCCTGAAAAGGCAGTTTGGCCGTACCAGGGTCTGTGCTACAGACCACTGGGATCATGGGATTGTGCCAACTATGCCAGGATGGCATAGAGGGGGCAATTCCATGATCATAGACATGTTACGTGGCCATATTCTGAGTTACCATTTTGAAGCTACATATAGGTAGTGACCTATATGTAGTGCACGCGTGTAATGGTGTCCCCGCACTCACAAAGTCCGGGGAATTTGCCCTGAACAATGTGGGGGCACCTTGGCTAGTGACAGGGTGCCCTCACACTAAGTAACTTTGCACCTAACCTTTACCAGGTAAAAGTTAGACATATAGGTGACTTATAAGTTACTTAAGTGCAGTGGTAAATGGCTGTGAAATAACGTGGACGTTATTTCACTCAGGCTGCAGTGGCAGGCCTGTGTAAGAATTGTCAGAGCTCCCTATGGGTGGCAAAAGAAATGCTGCAGCCCATAGGGGTCTCCTGGAACCCCAATACCCTGGGTACCTTAGTACCATATACTAGGGAATTATAAGGGTATTCCAGTATGCCAATGTGAATTGGTGAAATTGGTCACTAGCCTGTTAGTGACAATTTGTACAGAGAGAGCATAACCACTGAGGTTCTGGTTAGCAGAGCCTCAGTGAGACAGTTAGGCATCACACAGGGAACACATACATATAGGCCACAAACTTATGAGCCCTGGGGTCCTGGCTAGCAGGGTCCCAGTGACACATAACAAACATACTGAAAACATAGGGTTTTCACTATGAGCACTGGGCCCTGGCTAGCAGGATCCCAGTGAGACAGTGAAAACACCCTGACATACACTCACAAACAGGCCAAAAGTGGGGGTAACAAGGCTAGAAAGAGGCTACTTTCTCACAGTCACAATGATGCTGGCTACTCAGGGTGTGTTGGAGGAAGGCTGAACGGTAGTATTTTTTTATCCTAGCATGCAACAAACTTTATATGTCTGTAAATGAAATGTATAGATATTTCAGAACATATCAGAATTATGAAAGCACAAATGAAGCCCATTCTTTGCCAATTCTGTGTGGTGAAAACAAATATTTTAGTTTGACATTTAGGTGATGACATTTCCACACATTATGGTTTGTGTGCTTTATACTTTTATCAGTAAAACTGTATGTGTGTGCAAATGTAATGGCCATTTCAATTGCAGATGTGTTGCCTGTAATGGCAGTGTGCTACCACACCACGCATACTCTACTTTAACCCACTCCACTCTACTTTGCACCACTGCATGCCACTGCACTCTACTCCACACTATGCCACTTCACTCTGCGGCACTCCACACAGCGTCAGTGCACTCTACTCTGCACCACTCCTCTCTACACGATTATATATGGTCTGGCGTCCAACACTGGGCTTATGTTTTCCTGAATTGACAATTCTTACTGGCGTGACACGCATACATGTGATTTGTTTAGACATATCATGGTCTGAGGATGGACATATGCACTTGTACTTGCACTAGAAACAATTCCCAATACGCCTATTGACTACATTGCACCAGTCTATCATGGGACTATAGATTTAGAACAGCCTACCCCAACATACTTTCTTTTTTGAGGCAAAGACTGTTTTTCTCTATACAGTACCCCTTTGGGGGTCATCTTTTTGACTAGTAAAAGCGACCTAGACTTACTCACACTTTTAGGAGCCTTGAGAAAGTCCAGAGAAGGGAACGAAATGTGTTGCTGACAATTTTCATCGTAAAAGAACAATGTGCAGCTGGCCTACAAAGGAAATATTCCAAACTATAAGTATTTGGGACAACGAGTGTTTTGAGAAACATGAATTATGGACATATTGTAACCATCTTTTGGAGGAAATAATTAAATGCCCAATACTCGATATTGTAGCTAAGTATTTTTGGTCTTCTTTGTTAACTGATGGTGAATACATTGGCATTGGTTCTTGATGGTCACACTGGGAGTAGGATGTTATTGGTATTACTGTTTGATACTATTTAGGGCTCCACTATATAGATTTCTTGAAAAACCCTGCACCCATTCTATTGATCTGGTGAATTCATACATTGGCAACAAGTGTACAAATAACGTTTGAGTACAGTCACAATATTGTTTTCACATATGTCAATGTAGGGATGTGCCACATAGAACCTTTGTTGCCTATTTTTATGTGCCAATACTCTACCATGCACCACTGCACTCTTCACCTCTGCACTCTATACCACTCCAGTCTAGGCTAGTCCCCTCTACTCTGCACCACTCAACTCTACGCAACTCCACTCTACTCTATGCCACGCAACACTGCACTCTCTGACACTGACCTCTACACCAATGCACTCTACTCTGTACCACTCTACACCAGTGCACTCTATGCCAATCCACCCTACACCACTGAAACCTACTTTGCACCACTGCACTCTACTCTATTCTACCCCTACACTCTACACTGCACTACTCTACTCTCACGTGCACCACCCCATTCTACGCCACTTAATTCTACTCTGAAACAACCTACTCTATGCCACTCCACTCTGCACCACCCCACTATGCTCAACTGCAGAACATCCTCTACCTCTCTACTCTGCAACACTGCATTCTCCCCCACTGAACTCTCCAACACTCTACTCTGCACTACTGCACTCTGGGCCACTGCAGTCTACTTTGAACCACTCTACTCTACACCACTCTACTGCACTCTGTGCAAATGCACTATATGCCACTATACTATATGACACTCTACTCTTCATCGCCCCACTCTACGCCAATCCACTCTAAGCCACTCTAATCTACTCTGAACCACTGCACTCTATGACACTGCATTCTACAACTCTCTACTATCTGCCACATCACTCTAAGCCACTTCACTCTACGCTGAAATAGTCTATACCACTGCACTGTACACCACTCTATTTCACTTTGCACCATTCCACTCTATGACACTCCACTTTACGCCACTGAGATCTGCGCTTCGCCACTCACTCCACTGTACTCTGCACCATTTTACCCTACGCCACTGCAGTCTATACCACTCTATTCCATGCTGCTGCCCTCTATACCACTGGATGCTAATGCACTTTATACCACTTTACTAAAAACCAATACACTCTACGCCATTGCATTCCCTGCCAGTCTATATTGCGCTGTCTGCCACTATACTCTGCTCTGCAACACTCTACTGTACGACACTGCTCTTTATGCCACCCTGCTGTACACAATCACACTCTTTGTCACTGACCTTTATGCCACTCTGTTCTACTCTGCACTACTGTACTTTATGCCACTACTCTCTATGCCACTTTACTGTGCACCACTCCACTCTCTGCCTCTCTACTCTACACCACTGCACTTTACGACACTCTTCTCTGCAACGCAGCACTCTCCGCCACTAAACTCTACACCACACTACTCTGCATCACTTTAATCTGCACCACTGCACTCTATGCCACTGCATTCTACTCTGCATGACTCTATTTCATGCCACTGTACTTTACTCTATGTCAATGCACTCTATGCCACTATACTGTACGCCATTATACTGTATGCCACTGCACTCTATGCTAATCCACTCTATGCCACTCTAGTTTACTGTGCACCACTGAACTCTGTGGCTCTGCACTCCACTCTACTTCACTCCACGCCTCTCTACTCTACCTTGCACAACTTTACTCTATGCCAATGCACTCCACCTCACTCTACTATGCACTATTGCACTCTTTGCCACTGCAGTCTATACCAATACAATCTGGGCCACACTGTTCTATCTGCCTCACACTCCACCCTATGCCACTCCACTCTTTGCCACCCTACTCTGCAAAACTGCACTCTGTGCAAATACACTCTACTCTGTACCACTCCACTCTACACTGGCGCACTCTGTGCCACTACTCTATGCAACTGCACTCTACCCTGCACCACTCCACTTTATGCCACTTTACTCTTCTCTGAAAAATCTACTCTACACCACTCCACTCTATGCCAGTGCACTCTTCCCACTCTACTCCACTCTGCGCCACTCCACTCTACACCACAGCACTCTACACCACTGCAATCTATGCTGCACCACTCTATGCCACTCCACTCTACTCAGCAGCACTCAACTTTACACCACTGCACTCTACACCACTCTACTCTAAGACACTGCACTCGGTGCCAACTACTCTGAACCACTGCACTCTAAGCCACTATACTCTACTCTACATCACTGCACACTACTCCACTGTACAACTTTGCAATCTACATCACTGCACGCTACACCACTCTGTACTGCTCTGCACCACTATACTCTGCCCAGTGCACCTAAAGTCACTATACTATATTCTGCATTACTCTACACCACTGCACTCTACACCAATTCACTTTACACCACTCTACTCTACTACACTGCACTCTACGACACTCTACTCTCCAACACTGAACTTTCCACCACTGAACTCTGTGCCTCTCTTTTCTGCACCACTAAACTCTATGCCACTGTGTAGAAACGTACCATCTTGCCTGGCATGTTACCCCCATATTTCATTGTATATATGTTGTTTTAGTCTATGTGTCACTGGGACCCTGCCAGGCAGGGCCCCAGTGCTCATAAGTATGTGCCCTGTATGTGCTCCCTGTGTGATGCCTAACTGTCTCACTGAGGCTCTGCCAACCAGAACCTCAGTGGTTATGCTCTCTCTGCTTTCCAAATTTGTCACTAACAGGCTAGTGACTAAATTTACCAATTTACATTGGCATACTGGTACACCCATATAATTCCCTAGTGTATGGTACTGAGGTACCCAGGGTATTGGGGTTCCAGGAGATCCCTATGGGCTGCAGCATTTCTTTTGCCACCCATGGGGAGCTCTGACAATTCTTAGACCGGCCTGCCAGTGCAGCCTGAGTGAAATAACGTCCATGTTATTTCACAGCCATTTATCACTGCACTTAAGTGACTTATAAGTCACCTATATGTCTAACCTTCACCTAGTGAAGGTTGGGTGCAAAGTTACTTAGTGTGTGGGCACCCTGGC
The DNA here is from genome assembly GCF_031143425.1 of Pleurodeles waltl. Classification (NCBI taxonomy): domain Eukaryota; kingdom Metazoa; phylum Chordata; class Amphibia; order Caudata; family Salamandridae; genus Pleurodeles; species Pleurodeles waltl. The sequence continues at coordinate 412,323,244 of NC_090437.1, read as the reverse complement.
ACTAGTCAAGGTGCCACCACATCGTTCAGGGCAAATTCCCTAGACTTTGTAAGTGCGGGGACACCATTACACGCGTGCACTGTAAATAGGTCACTACCTATTTATAGCGTCACAATGATAACTCCGAACATGGCCATGTAACATGTCTAAGATCATGGAATTGTCATGGGGGGGACAATTCCATGATCCCCCAGGTCTCTAGCACAGAACCCGGGTACTGCGAAATTGCCTTTCCGGGGTCTCCACTGCAGCTGCTGCTGCTTTCAACCCCTCAGACAGGTTTCTGCCCTCCTGGGGTCTTCCTCTGAGAGAGGGTGTAACACCCTCTCCCTTTGGAAATAGGTGTGAAGGCTGGGGAGGAGTAGCCTCCCCCAGCCTCTGGAAATGCTTTGATGGGCAGAGATGGTGCCCATCTCTGCATAAGCCAGTCTACACCAGTTCAGGGATCCCCCAGCCCTGCTCTGGCACGAAACTGGACAAAGGAAAGGGGAGTGACCACTCCCCTGACCTGCACCTCCCAGGGGAGGTGCCCAGAGCTCCTCCATCTTGGAAACAGAAATGTTTGTGGCACACTGGACTGCTCTGAGTGGCCAGTGCCAGCAGGTGACGTCAGAGGCTCTTTCTGATAGGCTCCTACCTCTCTTGGTAGCCAATCCTCCTTCCTTTGTAGCCAAACCTCCTTTTCTGGCTATTTAGGGTCTCTTCTTTGGGGAATTCTTCAGATAACGAATGCAAGAGCTCACCAGAGTTCCTCTGCATCTCCCTCTTCACCTTCTACCAAAGGATCGACCGCTGACTGCTCCAGGACGCAAGATGACTACCAGCAACACTGTAGCACCTAATCCTGCCAGCTTTCTCAACTGTTTCCAGGTGGTGCATGCTCTGGGGGTAGCCTGCCTTCACCCTGCACCAGAAGCTCCAAAGAAATCTCCAGTGGGTCGACGGAATCTTCCCCCTGCGAACGCAGGCACCAAAAGACTGCAACACTGGTCCTCTGGGTCCCCTCTCCTCCTGACGAGCGTGGTCTCTGGAACACAGCAACTCTGTCCAAGTGACTCCCACAGTCCAGTGACTCTTCAGTCCAAGTTTGGTGGAGGTAAGTCCTTGCTTCCCCACGCTAGACTGTAAAGCTGTGTACCGCGTGACTTGCAGCTGCTCCGGCTCCTGTGCACTCTTCCAGGATTTCCTTCCTGCACAGTCAAGCCTGGGTCCCCGGCATTCCACCCTGCAGTGCACAACCTTCTGAGTTGTCCTCCGGCGTTGTGGGACTCCCTTTTGTGATTTTGTGTGGACTCCAGTTCACTTTTCTTCTAAGTGCCTGTTGGAGTACTTCTGCGGGTGCTGCCTGCTCTTGTGAGGACTCCCTGAGTTGCTGTGTGTCTCCTCTGTCTCCTCCTCCAAGTGGCGACATCCTGGTCCCTCCTGGGCTACAGCAGCACCCAAAAACCGCTACCGCAAACCTTGCAGCTAGCAAGACTTGTTTGCAGTCTTTCTGTGTGGGAACACCTCTGCAAGCTTCATCACAAAGTGGGACATCCGTCTTCCAAAGGAGAAGTCCCTAGTCCTCTTCTTTCTTGCAGAACTCCAAGCTTCTTCCAACTGGTGGCAGCTTCCTTGCACCTTCAGCTGGCATTTCCTGGGCGCCTGTCCACTCTCGACACTGCCGCGACTATTGGAGTTGGTCCCCTTGTCTCACAGGTACTCAGGTCTGGAAATCCACTGTTGTTGCATTGCTGGTGTTTGTTCTTCCTGCAGAATACCCCTATCACGACTACTGTGCTCTCTGGGGGTAGTAGGTGCACTTTACACCTACTTTTCAGGGTCTTGGGGTGGGGTATTTTTCTAACCCTCACTGTTTTCTTACAGTCCCAGTGACCCTCTACAAGCTCACATAGGTCTGGGGCCCATTCGAAGTTCACATTCCACTTTTGGAGTATATGGTTTGTGTTGCCCCTACACCTATGTGCTCCTATTGCAATCTATTGTAATTCTACACTGTTTGCATTACTTTCTTGCTATTACTTACCAAATTCTGGTTTGTGTACATACAACTTGTGTATATAACTTATCCTTTTACTGAGGGTACTCACTGAGATACTTTTGGCATATTGTCATAAAAATAAAGTACCTTTATTTTAAGTAACTCTGTGTATTGTGTTTTCTTATGATATTGTGCATATGATATAAGTGGTATAGTAGGAGCTTTACATGTCTCCTAGTACAGCCTAAGCTGATTTGCCATAGCTACCTTCTATCAGCCTAAGCTGATACACCTCTTCTGCACTAATAAGGGATACCTGGACCTGGCACAAGGTGTAAGTACCTCTGGTACCCACTACAAGCCAGGCCAGTCTCCTACACACTGCACTCTACTCTGCACCACTTTACTGTATACCATGGTACTGCACACCAATGCACTTTACGCTACTACACTCTATACCACGCTAGTCTGCCATGCACCACTAACCTCTATGACACCGCACTCCGTCACTTCACTCTACACCTCTCTACTCTACTCTGCACCACTGCACTCCTTGCCACTGCATTCTATACCACTCCTGTCTAGGCCACTCCACTGTTTTCTGCACTACTTCACTTTACGCCACTCCACTCTATGTTAATCTACTCTGCAACACTGCACTCTATGCCTCTGTATCACTTCCCTCAAAGCCATTGCAGTCTGGGCCACTACTGTATGCCACTGCAGTACCCTACACCACTACTCCACTCCCTCTGCACCACTCCCCTTGACCCTGCACCACTCCACGCAACTTTGTTTTTACTCTGTACCAATCTACTCTATGCCACTGCACTCTATGTCACTGCACTCTACACCACTCTTCTCCACTCTGTGCCACTGCACTATATATTCCACTGCACTCTATACCACTGCAGTCTTTGCTACACCACTCTATGCTACTCTACTCTAATCTGTACTGCTCTACTTTATGGCACTGCGCTCTATGCCACTCTACTCTAAACCACTACACTCTACCATGCACCACCCCACCGGACACCACTCCACTCTGCACCACTTCACTCTTCTCTGAAACTTTCTTCTCTATACCACTGCATCCTGTGCTATCCACTCAGTGTTACTGCATTGTGCACCACTCCAGTCTATTGTACGCATTTGAACTGTACACCACTGCACTCTATGCTGCACCACTTCACATTGTGCCATGCTGTTCTGCATCACTTTACTTTACATCACTGCACTCTACTCTAACCACTACAGGCCAATGCACCCTACACCGTTTTACTCAAACCCAATGTTCTCTACACCACTGCACTCTAAGCCAACTGCTCTGCACCACTGGACTCTACACCACCATACTTTATTCTGCAACACTCTACTCTATGCCACTGCACTCTGCTGCACCCTACACCATTGCACTGTACGTCACTGCCATCTATGCCACTTTATTCTACTCTGCACTACTGTACTCTATGTCACTGCTCTCTAAACCACTCTAGTCTGCACGACTCTACTCTACACCACATCACTCTGCACCACTCTACTCTGCAAGACTGCACTCTCCACCACTGAACTCTATCCTACTGTACTCTGCACCACTGCACTCTATGCCACTGCACTCTACCCTGCACCACTCAGCTCTACGCCAGTGTTCTCTATCCCACTGCACTCTATGCCACTCTCCTCTGCATCACTCCACTCTACACCACTGCTTTCTGAGCCACAGCACTCTACATCACTCTAATCTACTCTGCACCACTGCATTTCACCTCACTGCACTCTATGCCACTCTACTCTACACCACTGCATTCTACTTCACTCTACTCTACACCTCTGTAATTTACCCTGAACCACTCTACTCTACCCAGCACCACTCCACTCTGCGCCATGTCATTCTAATCTGAAACAATCTTCTCTATGCCACTGCACTGTACACCACTGCACTCTATGTCCCTCTACTCCACTCTGTGCCAGTCCACCCTGCGCCAGTCTACTTTATGCCATTGTACTCCATGCCACTGCAATCTATGCTTCGCCACTTCACTATACTCTATTCTGCACCACTCTACTCTACGCCACTCTACATCACTGCACACTATGCCAATGCACAGCACAACACTTTACTCAAAATCAATGCACTCTGCGCCAGTCTATTCTGCACCACTGTACTTGATGTCACTTCACTCTAGGACACTGTACTCCACGACACCCCACTCTACGACACTAAACCACGCTACTCCACTCTATGACATTCTACTCCATTGAACTGTACTCCACTGTATGACACTTTATTCCACTGTATGCCACTCCACTCTAGAACACTCTACTTAACTCTGTGCCACTCTATGACACAATTCCACTCTACGATGCTCTATGCTACTCCCTCTATGCCACATCACTTTATACCACTCCACCATACGATATTCTATTCCCCTATATGCCAATCTCCTTTACAACACTCTACTCCACTTCATACAACAACTTCAACACAACTCCACTCTGCTCTACTCTGTTCATGTCACTCTATGCAATCTACTCCACTCAACTCTGCAACACTCTTCTCCACTCTATACCTTCCACTCTATGCCACCCTAGTCACTCCACGACACTCCACAACACCTTATGCCTGTCCAATCTGTGCCACTCCATGACACTATACTTCACAGCACTGAACTCTATGCCACCCTACACCACTCCTCACCTCTCTACAACTCTCTATGCCATTCCATAATGCTCCATTTTACTCAACAACACTCCACTTAATGAAACTTCCATGCCACTCTCCTTTATGCCACTAACTTTTAGTCATGCTGAACGGCAGCCACAATAGTGTACAACATGGCTAAAACCTATTTGCAAAGCCAATAGTGCTTGCATGGTTGACAGTTGAGGGCTTTGCCAATGCTTGTTTTCTTTTCCAGAATGCACTTGGCACCAGTTAAAACTTGTTTGTATGCATACCAGAAGAGAGAGCAATTTGTGCTCATTCTTAATAGACACTGCTGCTACAACCGGAGCAAATACCATTTACTGTTGCCTATGGGTAAATCACCCTGGCTTATATCTGTTAATGCCATTGAGAGAGCTTAACGTGGCTGTACCGTTATGCATTCCACAAGGGGAAATGAAATGTACTTAATGACATATATAATAATGTGTGCTTAAATGTATTCATGCAAACGAAGAGAGCTGAAAGTCATGAACTGAAGTATATCCGCAAGTAGAAATGTAGAACGACCATATACAAATCACATTTTTGTAGCACTATTGACTATATAACCATTATGATAATCTAGTTAATTGACATTTCCATAGTTATTCCCCATTTATAATACTTATGTGAAAAGCACATATAACCATGTATTAGAATGTGCATTGAGATATTTGTTAAGTTGGCTGGAGTTAAGGCCTGAAAGCTTTTTCTGCTTTTTAACCTTCAGTGTGGAAATTTTGCTCTTCCTGCATATTGCCTTATTTGCAGGTGAGAAGCCTTAAGGTAATGAAAAGCTTATTGTTAGTTGTAGATAAAGGTGTATGAGAAGACAGGTTGCCAAGGATGGGGAGTGTTAACAGGCGTTGTGAAGAAGAACTCCCCTCTGGATTCCTGGATATTGAGGCTGATCCAAGGTCATCCTGATGCTTGGGCCGAGAGATGAAAGACTAATGAGAAGATGCCATTAACAACTTTATACAGACCATGAAAAGTTACTGGCAATGACATCAGCTATCTGAGTTTTGGTGGGAAAAGAAAGCTTTAGCCAGTTAGAGATTTAGATTCCCTTTTCCCCGTGACTAGAGTAGACTCTTAGAGAGTTAGACAAGTACAGACCTCTGGTTTCCTTTGCTTTGGCAGATGTGGCTTTATGCTGCATGCACCTCTCCTAGTGAAACTTATACTGAGGTTTCTGCAGTACTGATACTTTTGATTCATTCTCTATTGTCTACTTTTAATTCATTCTCCATTGCCTTATACTAGAGAATTCTTGGGGATGTCTATAGCCAATTACAGGAGTTAGACTTCTACAGATTAATTGGTTAGGCAGGGGAATCAAAGATTAAATTCTGAGCACCAAATATTGTTTCATATCTTTTGTATTGCTGCCACTAAGGTTTTGGTATATCTCATGTTGGTGTGCTTTTACCTAACTCACCTTTAGTCGTGTATTTGTAAAGTATGTATTTAAAACTCATTTACTCAAATTTAGCTGTGGACTTGTAATAAGCCTTTTGAACTTCGAATTCGCCTCAGAGATTCAATGTGTTACCAAATGGGTTGCACTATAAATTGAGCTGAATGGTTTAATATGTTTCTCCTCGCCCCTTGAAACTCTCAAAAAGATTCATCGGATCCAGAAAATTAGTAAGAGTGCCATACACTAAATCACCATCTACTACATAGATATTTTTTTAACTATGACTTTTCAACCAACCCAGCAGGAAAATGTAAATGTTTAAACTTATAATGAAACCTGCAAATGAGGTGTTTACCAACAACCAAATTTAGCACTGGATGTCCCCCAAACACAAACACAATGAATGAAGAATACCCTCCATAAAGGACACAGAATGGGGGGGAAAAAACATATGTTTAGCACTACAAATCTATTTATTTTTATATGCAAGCCTACTGTTTCATAAAACTAAACAAGGACTTTATGTACAATAAGAATTTTCACCATGAATATAACTGCGGTACCCCTGTATTAGCCACCACCTCTGAACAAACAAATGAGAGCATACCTACTCAAAGAACATGCATCCACATATACACGCTTACTAGACCAACATGTTAAAACATCTACAACAAAAATACAGTCCATTTTAACAGTTAACATTAGTAGACAGACTACTGTCTGCATTAGTGATGTAAAGCAAAACTATGGCTGCTCCCTAGTGTAGTGGATGCGGGGTAATCCATGTATGCAATGCCAATATGTGGAGCCACACTGATTTTGCAGCAGTAAGATGTTGTTTTCCCATTGATTTGAAGCATAGATACTATAGGAGATGTGTCTTAAAGCCATTGTTATACAAATGTGTGTACAATGAATTTTAAGCAGTTTAGGATTTTAACAATATGAAACAATTTACCTTTTTGATATACTATAGCTTGCATTTGACTGCTTTGTTTTAACAACTTATGTATAGTTTCTTAGCCAGTGGCTGACTCTATCTTAATTATTGGTAGCTTTGGCCTCACTGGAAAAAATTGACTGGGCTATGGAGCTCAGGCCCTCATAGTGGGGATCGTTTGTATTCATGTTTTCTATAGTATGCAAGCCTAATAGTGAATCATAATGTTTTGTGACTTCTGGGTGGAACAAATACCAGGGATGTACATTTTTTAATCTGAAAATAAAACTGTTTGGTGATTAATCTAGAATATTTTGTTTGAATTTTACACCAGAAAGCCACGCTAAAATGAAAATAAAGACCTGGATTTGGGCATGAGGGAATGTTTCCTTGGTACAATTGAAAGGTAATATGCTTTCTTGGGTAATCATGTCCAAAGCCCTACCAATTTATTCCCCAAATTTTAGCATCATGTTTCATCTGATTAAGGTAGTCTTAAGTAACATGGAGACTATACAAACATTTAGCTATGCCTCACAAGCATTATGTGGAGAGAAGCAGAGATACTGTTGTGGATTATCGGCTGCGATTTGGAGGGTGTTATAAACTCCAAATTCTTGAACTTTGAGTTGAAGTTTGTGTTCCTAATTTAGAACCAGGTAGTTCTTTTCTATAAAAACAAGGCTATTCTGCTGTATACATATGCTTCCAATGTTTCTCAGACCCTACAGCAGGGTTCTTCAAACTGGAGGGTACGCCTCCCTAAGAGGACCTCAAGTGATCCTGGGGTGGCAGACTCTGGCAAAAAGAAGCATTATGCTAATAACAGGGCTTAGTTTTAAGTTGAAGAATGAGCAACACCAAATTGCTCTGTAATTATCCATCATTAACATGTTTTGTCATTTATATCCAAGCCAGGAGTGTGTCTAAAGGGAAGGGGCTTTAAATACTCTTCAAACTCCCTACCCCTCTTCTAATAAACACACGGTGGATACTTTTAGAAGTTAAAAAGTCCTGCCTGACCAGAATAATGTGTTTGGCATCATGTATTTGATTGCATTTTCAAACTAGTAACATAACGTAACTGCAATGTTAACATGAGTGTAGTCATATTTAAACACTGCCATTTTATTAGAATAATTGTGAAACATTTGGAAGGGGGCCCGATTATTTTTTTTTCACTGTGCGGTGACACGACATTAAAAAGGTTGGAGACCACTGCCCGACAGGCTGATGCTGAATCTTTACCCATATCTTGGATTTTTTTACTTTGGAAATGAGATATGTAAAACAGCTTAGAGAGACTATGGGCCTGATTCCAACTTTGGAGGATGGTGTTAAACCGTCCCAAAAGTGGCGGATATACCACCTACCGTATTACGAGTCCATTATATCCTATGGAACTCGTAATACGGTAGGTGGTATATCCGCCACTTTTGGGACGGTTTAACACCGTCCTCCAAAGTTGGAATCAGGCCCTATATGGGCATATTTGTAGTTACACATGAGAGGTCTTTACAGGACAACACCAAATAGTTATTAGGAAAATCAAAGAGGAATCTGAGACTGCTGTAGTATAGATTCTGATTCTTAGTCAGCTGCCCAGAGTGTTGTAATGAGAAAATGATGCATTAGGAAATACTGTTAGAGTGAGGAGAAGAAATTGTAACCCTTGTATAAGGGATTGGCTTCCTCCAAGCATTTACAAGAACCAGTGACTGAACAACTTGTGGAACAGAGCACCTCCTTTTACTCATCTGGCCCTGATGACACTGATTATATTAAAATTGATACTATCGATCTAGTTAAAGCTACCCCATGCTATTAAGACCTCTTCCCATCTGCCATCACCAATGAGAGCTTGGACAATCATGGCTTCCCCATATTAGGACAGTAAAGAGAGTAAAGGTTCACTGTGATGGTTAGGGTCAGTAAATGGGCGATGAGCCAGCATTTTTGTGGACTAGTCTTGTCTTAGCTTTTCTTGATTTGTATGCTAAAACCATAAGGCTTACACCATGGATGCAGCCTGTCTGTGAGGTAATTGTAAGTCTGTCAAAGCCCATGCTTTTAAATATTCATTCTCAGCCCTTGTACATAACATTTGTACTTGACAACAAGATCAGGTTTAGCTTGAGCATAACTTGGGAATGTTTATGTCTCACATAAGTTGCTGAAACATCAGTGAGTATGCCCATCCTCCTCTTTCGTTGATTAAAATATTTGCTGCACCATACTTGTATTCGATAACACATGGTCTTCCCTCTTTTACGTTGCCAGATATTTGGTAAATAAAGAACATTAAGTTTGATGTTCACAAATTAAGGATCAGTGCATGACTAACAAGTACACACGGACTCGAGCCTCAAACAATAGTACAATTTCTGTACAATATACATCTTGCTAATTCCAGTGGTCACGTCACTGCACCTGCATTTCTTAACAGGCATTACAATCCTTGCTGCACACTCTAAGAAAAGGGTGCTAGGTGCCAGATGTACCTACTTTCTGGTTGCAAATACTGATTTTGAATGAGAACCAGTAATTTTGTGTCAAAGTATTTTTTCCAAAAAAAATTATGTATGAATAGATTGGTTCGCTAAAAAAAAGGATTCAAAGTGGTTCACAATCTGACCTCTCTCCCTAATATTTATGAGGTAGGTCACAAATTTCAATTTGAGAAAATCAGAGGAATAGTGGGCAGGTAGGGTCAGTAGACTACCTAGTCGGTGACTGTTTTTAAATTAAGGTCCTTGTTTTTTTCAACGCAGCCCAATTCCCTTTAAAGGAAATAGGGCTTCTTTTAGGGAACAAAAGTTGTATTTTTTTTAAAGTTTGTTTGAGAGTTGGCAGTTTTTCCTTGAGCCTACTTACTCAGGACATTTTAAAAAAATTCACAAAGGTCAAGTTGTGCCAGGAGGATCCTTCCCATTTGCGAACGGTTTACCGCCTTCGTTGAGGAGTCTGTAACTTTTCAGTGGTTTGCAATCAGAATTAAGGACGAAAACCATTGATACATATGGTAAAAAAAAATAATTTGGAGGGGACACCCACCACACACCCCTTCCAAACAGCGGTATGTAAACAATTTCTAAACTCATTTACCTAATCACAAGTTGTTTTACAATTCGGTATATTACTTTAGTACACAGCTAAAACCTTTTAGTGGTTGCAAACCCACTAATTTAGTGAAATGCAGGGTTTGTGACCGCTACAACATTTCATACATCTGGCCCTAACTTTCTACATTCTTCTATAGGTCTACACTAGGATTAAAAGATTGATGAGCGTGCTGTGTGTGGATCTGTGACCGCGCATATCCTTTTTGAGCATACAGCTCTTGGGTTTGCCATCTCTTTCATTTCACTGGGATCTCATTTAAGAAATACCTCCTCTGAAGAATGCACCTGGCCATTCTTTCACAAAGGGAGTGCAGAGATATGTAGACCATTAGAGTATGAAGAGTACCATCAAGAATTCTCACCATGTAGTTGGGGGACAAGAATAATTGTGGCCCACCATAGCAAATTTTTTGACTTCAGAGGGAGATCCGTATAACAGTCGCAAACCTGGTACTGAGGAAACAAACAGGATTAATACTTGAAACTATAGCTTTTAGTGAAGAACTATAGGCTTGGAACACAAATGTAGCCTCAACATGAAAGCTTTGTGGGTTGCTTACCAGTTACAAGATGTGAGAATCCACTGATGAAGCATGCCACACTATGTGGATGAAGGCTCCGTCACCTGTGTGATTGATAACATTGGGGTTGATGCTGCAACTCTAATGTAAAAAAAGCACAAGGAGGGCTGTAAAATGAGCCAGATTACCTTACACGATGTAAAGTGCTGCGACCACTGCAGCTGAAAGGGCCATGGCACACAACTGACCCAGAGGCTCGTCAGAGCCTGGGGATGTCAACAGAGCCTACTGTAGCATCTTCCCTAGTCTGGCTCCCGCCAATGACTAGGCCACAAACAGAGCTGTAAATCACATGACTTTATTCCTCTGCCTGTACCTGTGAACTTTACTATTCTAAACCAAGCTTTAATTACATTCTGTTCTAGCGATTACATCAAACTGATAGCCAGACAGGTTCTGTTCTAAATCATGCAAGACACTACATATCCCCCTTTGTTAAATGAAAAACAGTTTTTTTAAAGAAAATCATTATTTATGCACAGATATACAAACAAATCCAATTATATCTGTTCAATCAGTCTTCTGGGCGCTTTGATCATTCGACTCAATGTGGTTATTGGAAGCTGTAAATTGTCATCTTCAATGTCAGAGATTGCTTACAATGGTAAGGAATCAGCAACAGTCACTGAGCTTTCAGAATCAGCCTTTCTTCACCCTCTCAAGTTGAAGATTGATGAAACACAGGCCCGAAGTGAGAAGAATCTCTGGTAATAGACTTCACAGAGTGCTGGGCAGCCACCATGTGCCCTTTAGTAGATATTACTTGGAAAGGTTTAGTATTGTAAGGGGCATCAGATTTTCTTTTGCATATCTGGAGAGTGATCACCTAATATCCTTTTCTGAATGAGAAGTCATTTGCATGTTGAATCTTGTCTGCATAAAGTTTCACATTCTGCTTGCTAACCAAGTCCGTTGTATGAATCATGATTCACTTTTATTTCTTTCGATGGTCTATTGTGCTAACATGGTTGCCATTGCTCTCCCAAATATTAACGATGCAGGACTTTCACCTGTGGTGGAGTGGCTCATGAAGCAGAATTCAATACTGTTTTCAAATTGAGTTTCTCCAGAGTTGCACGCTCTATTGCTTCCTTTAGTTTACTAATAAAATGCTCAACAAGTCCATTGACCTGTGGCATAAAGGTGTGATCTTTTGATGCTTTATGTTTAGATATTCCAGAAATTCTTTAAATCATTTACTATTGAGGGGTGGACCATTATCAGAGTTCACAATGTTTGGTATACTCCATGTTGCAAAGATGCCATCAAGCTTTTCAATTACTCGCTAATGTGTCATGAATGAAAGATCTTCGACCAAAGGAAAAAATGAATATTCATCTATACTCACCATTAAATGATGTCCATTATCAAGTGGACCAAAGATGTCAATGGCTATCTTCTTCCAGGCATGTTTAGGGATTTCTGACATGTTTAGAGTATGTTGAATAACTTTGGTTGACAGGCAGTTGCGTATGTGACAGGCCTTGAGTTCCTTTTCAACTCTTTCATCTAAGTATGCAAACCACACCCGGTCTCAGAGAACTCTTTTTGTGACAAAAATACCACTATGTCCTTCATGAGCCACTTCAATCACTTTTTGTCATAGACTCTCCTTGAAACAGGATCCTCAGTCCTCACAATATAACTGCTTCCTGAGTTAGGGACAATTCATTTTGACATTTTTGTATTTTTGTTACTCACCTCCAGTATTGAGAGGTTGAATGTGTTTATTCGATGACTGATGTGTAATTATGTCTTTTAAACTCAATAGGTCACCATCATGGCTCATGGCCGTGACAATCTGGGCTATCAATACAGCAGCTAGTGCCCTTGACTTGACAGCCATCTTGGATAGAGTACCATGACCTTGGATAGACAGTCTCAAAAAGTAGTCAGCAGGATTTTGATCCTTTCCTGGTCAATGCACAATTGTATAATCATACTCTTGCAATCGTAGTCCCCATCATTCAATCTGAGGTGACATCTTGGCTTTTGGTCTGCTGAAGATAGTCACCAAAGCTTGATGGTCAGTTCGCAGAAAAAATGGCTTTTCATACAGGAATACATGGAAATGCTCACAAGCCCATACTACAGCCAAACATTCTTTCTCTGGTAGTGAGTAAGAATATTCTGTTTCAGGCAAACTTATACTAGCATAGGCCACAATATGCCATCTAGCATTTGGGCAACCACTATGCTGTGCAAGTATAGTGCCTAAGCCAACTGGGCTTCCGCCGACCCCAACTTTTGTATGAAGCTTTGGATTAAAGTACGCCATTCCTGCAGCATTTTCAATGACATGTTTGATTCTCTTGAAACTTTTCTCACATTCTTTTGATCACTGAAAAGAAGCATTTTTCTTTGTCAACTCTTGTAATGGAGCACTAACAATGGCAAAGTCTTGTATGTATCTTGAGCAATAATTGTCCATTTCAAGGAAAGAGCCTAACATTGAAACATCTTGTGTGGGTTCAGCATTTGTCAAAGCTTGTACTTTTGCAGGATCAGGCATCATATCCCCGTCAGACAAGATATGGCCAAAGAATTACAATTATGTCTTATTGAAAGCACACTTGTCGGCATTCAGAGTCAAACCTGCATCACTGAGTAATTGGCAGAATTGTGTTGTGCTCTTTCTGTGTAGCTCCAAAAAGTAATCTGTAATCGCTATATTTGAATGCATTCACAGCAGACTGTATGATGCGTCGAATGACATCTTGGGAAGGTTCTGCAGCCAATGACACACCACAACCAAGGGGCATATTTACAAGCCCCCAGCCCCACCTTGCGCCACCTTAGGGTATTTCTTTTATGCTAATGCGGAGTTAAGGAGGCCTTTCTCCTGCGCCGTATTTATAAAGTGGCGCAATGCTTGCATTGCACCACTTTGTAAACTCTTGTGCCACATTATGCTTGCGCCAGGCATAACGTTTGGAAGGGGGCGTTCGGACGCAGGGAGGCCCGAAAAAAGGTTCAGTGAAGTTTAAAACATTTTACTGCAACATTTTTAGCCACTATTTTTAACGCCTGTTCAGAGCAGGCGTTTAAATGAGGCACCCATTTTCATCAATGGGCCTCCCTGTCCTTTGCTGTCCTAGCGTCAACATTTTTGATATTGTAAATACGGCGCAACCATAGTGAGAGGAACGATGATGTAAGAAAAGGGGCTCATCAGGACGGATGTGCCACTTTCTTGTAAATATGACCCTAAGTCTCATATATGTAAATAAACCAACATGTGTAGAAAAGGTTGTAATATACCAGCAACTTTCTTCAAGTTCAAACTGATGAAAACCTTTATTCAAATCAAGTTGAGAGAAGACCTTGACACCACTTACTCTTGTTATCATGCCAGCAATATGCGGACCTGGATGTCATTCCTATTCAATTGCTTTGCTTGCCTGGCGCATGTCAATGCATATTCGCACAGCACCTTCACTATCCTTTTGGGCACTACTACAATCGAAGAAACCCATGGTGTTGGACCAGTGGAATGTTCAATAACTTCATACTTAGTAACAATTCAAGTTATTTTTCAATAGCTTCTTGTAAATGAAAAACAACTTGTCTATGTTTTCAAGCAATAGGACCAACATCCTCATTAACATGCAGCTTTTATTGCATAGGCTCTACCTTTCCTAAAACCATGAAAACAGTTAAGGGAATTAACTTACTATTTTGTGATGAGCATTCGTGTTGTAATTCACAGAAATCTGTCTCATGTCAGCAGCTGTTTTGAAACTGAACGAGCAGACACTTGCGGCTGTACCATGAAGCACATGAATCAGTGCTTGTACCTTCGTTTTATTATGTTTCACTGTTGCTATAAATGAACTTCTCTTCATGGGCATTGGTGCAGCCCAAGTATACACTTTGATCTTCGACGGCGTAAGCTGCTGTAATGGAGACAGATCATTGTACTTTTCTTCAGGCATTATGGGGGTGATTCTAACCCTGGCGGTCGGTGTTAAAGCGGCGGCCAACCCGCCAACAGGCTGGCGGTAAAAAATATGGGATTCTGACCCTGGCGGGAACCGCCAACACAGACAGCCACTTTAACACTCCGACCGCCACGGCGGTACAAACAAACAGCGCGGCGGTCACCGCCAACAGCCAGGCGGCAGCCAATGTACCGCCCACACTATTACAACTCACCAATCCGCCACCTTTTCCGGGGCGGGAGCACCGCCGATAAAAACACGGCGGAAACAGACTACGGACGGGAAAACGCTCACCACTACGCACTCCAGGAGGAAGGAGGACAGCATGGAACTCGAATTAAACATCCTACCTGCTCTCGTCTACCTTCTCATCTACCACGAGTACGAAGTCTGGCACAGACGACAATGGTGAGTACTGCACCTACGACACACGGGAGGGGGAGGACGAAAGGTTACGGGCACACACATATGCGAACCCCCCCGCCCCCCCAACTATGTACACACCAATGCAGAGCAACAAGTCACAGTGACACCACCCAAACACCCCTGAAAAATGCTAGGACATAATCAAATTTGGAATAAATAGTTATGTACCAAAAAGCTCCTGAAAATTATCGTACAACCATGAAAGATATTCACAACAAAACTAATGACATACACATCAGTGTATAACTGAAGTAACAAGTCCTGCACATCCTACGAATTCATCATGTCCGTGGGCCAAAGATTTGAGAAATAAGGGCAAAGCCCACACAGGAGACCTGAGTCCTTTGGAGAGAACACTGCAGGGGCATCAGATGTAAAAACTACAGGCACCTCAGGGGGAAGGGAAGGGGGGGGCACCACAGCCACATGAGTCCACGACGCCAGATCCACGAGGAGCCACCATGCCCACTGTACCATCCTGGGGAGTGCAAAGCCACAGTCTCTCAATGTCTCTACAGTGGGTGGGCTGCCCACTGTACCATCCTGGGGAGTGCAAAGCCACAGTCTCTCAATGTCTCTACAGTGGGTGGGCTGCCCACTGGACCATCCTGGGGAGTGCAAAGCCACAGTCTCTCAATGTCTCTACAGTGGGTGGGCTGCCCACTGTACCATCCTGGGGAGTGCAAAGCCACAGTCTCTCAATGTCTCTACAGTGGGTGGGCTGCCCACTGGACCATCCTGGGGAGTGCAAAGCCACAGTCTCTCAATGTCTCTACAGTGGGTGGGCTGCCCACTGGACCATCCTGGGGAGTGCAAAGCCACAGTCCATCAGGTGGATGACAGTCTCCACTGGTCAAGGAGGAGGCATGGTGGGCACAGTGAACCATAAACAGTGATTGAGACAGCGGTGCCCAGTGGAGCGGTGCTTGAGAAGAAGGGCCCAGCGGAGCGGTGCTTGAGAAGAAGGGCCCAGCGGAGCGGTGCTTGAGACGGCGGTGCCCAGCGGAGCGGTGCTTGAGAAGAAGGGCCCAGCGGAGCGGTGCTTGAGAAGAAGGGCCCAGCGGAGCGGTGCTTGAGACGGCGGTGCCCAGCGGAGCGGTGTTTGAGATGAAGGGCCCAGCGGAGCGGTGCTTGAGAAGAAGGGCCCAGCGGAGCGGTGCTTGAGATGAAGGGCCCAGCGGAGCGGTGCTTGAGACGGCGGTGCCCAGCGCAGCGGTGCTTGAGATGAAGGGCCCAGCGGAGCGGTGCTTGAGACGGCGGTGCCCAGCGGAGCGGTGCTTGAGATGAAGGGCCCAGCGGAGCGGTGCTTGAGATGAAGGGCCCAGCGGAGTGGTGCTTGAGACGGCGGTGCCCAGCGGAGCGGTGCTTGAGAAGAAGGGCCCAGCGGAGCGGTGCTTGAGATGAAGGGCCCAGCAGAGCGGTGCTTGAGACGGCGGTGCCCAGCGGAGCGGTGCTTGAGAAGAAGGGCCCAGCGGAGCGGTGCTTGAGACGGCGGTGCCCAGCGGAGCGGTGCTTGAGAAGAAGGACCCAGCGGAGCGGTGCTTGAGACGGCGGTGCCCAGCGGAGCGGTGCTTGAGATGAAGGGCCCAGCGGAGCGGTGCTTGAGACGGCGGTGCCCAGCGGAGCGGTGCTTGAGATGAAGGGCCCAGCGGAGCGGTGCTTGAGATGAAGGGCCCAGCGGAGCGGTGCTTGAGACGGCGGTGCCCAGCGGAGCGGTGCTTGAGAAGAAGGGCCCAGCGGAGCGGTGCTTGAGACGGCGGTGCCCAGCGGAGCGGTGCATGACAGGAAGGGCCCAGCGGAGCGGTGCTTGAGATGAAGGGCCCAGCGGAGCGGTGTTTGAGATGAAGGGCCCAGCGGAGCGGTGCTTGAGACGGCGGTGCCCAGCGGAGCGGTGCTTGAGAAGAAGGGCCCAGCGGAGCGGTGCTTGAGACGGCGGTGCCCAGCGGAGCGGTGCATGACAGGAAGGGCCCAGCGGAGCGGTGCTTGAGATGAAGAGCCCAGCGGAGCGGTGCTTGAGATGAAGGGCCCAGCGGAGCAGTGCTTGAGACGGCGGTGCCCAGCGGAGCGGTGCTTGAGACGGCGGTGCCCAGCGGAGCGGTGCTTGAGAAGAAGGGCCCAGCGGAGAGGTGGAGAGACAGCGGTGCCCAGCGGAGCGGTGCTTGAGATGAAGGGCCCAGCGGAGCGGTGCTTGAGACGGCGGGGCCCTGTTCAGCGGTGCTCTTCTGCACCGCGGGCCCTGTTCAGCTGTGCCTATCTCCACGGCGGGGCCCTGTTCAGCGGTGCTCTTCTGCACCACGGGCCCAGTTCAGCGGTGCCTATCTCCACGGCGGGGCCCTGTTCAGCGGTGCTCTTCTGCACCGCGGGCCCTGTTCAGCGGTGCCTATCTCCACGGCGGGGCCCTGTTCAGCGGTGCTCTTCTGCACCGCGGGCCCTGTTCAGCGGTGCTCATCCAGCAGGTCAAGGGAGCCAGACCTGGCCTGGACTCCCGGCTCAGTCGCCCTCGGACCGTGACGTTTCTGGACCCTTCGGGGACGGACTCCTGGCCTCCTTAGTGTCCTCCTTCCCAGCTGGGATGTGGCATGTGGGGTCCACCTTCTCCGCGCTCCTGCTGCCCTTCCGCTCCTTTGATGGGGCTCTCGGGCCCTTGCCTCCCCTAGATGGTGTGGGTGGTGAAGTGGCCGCACATTGCTCCTTGGGGGCAGCCCTGTCGGTCCTCGCACGGCGGCCCTTGTTTTTGCGGGTCCTCTTGCCGGGGGGGGGGCTGGACGTGTCCTTGCTGCTGATGGATGTGTCACTGCTGGCAAAGGGTGGGCTCCAGAACCCATGCACAACAGTGACACCCGAAGCTGGGCTGGTGGTGGCTGCGGTGCTCTTGGGACTCTTTGAAGATGGATGGGGGAGGTCATCGGGGGGAAAGAGGTCAAGGTTAGCCAGGAAAAGTTTTTTAGGGCCAAGGTAAAAGGTAGGAGAAGTGGAGATGGAAGTGGAGGTAGAGGAGAGTCAGGTGTGCTGTCATTGGGTGAAGGTGCTGGTGCTGTAGGCTGTCGTGAGGTGGATGGCTGTTGGGTGGGTGGCTGCCTGCGTTTGTGTGTCTTGGAAGAGGGGGTGACAGACACAGTGGGAGAGGACACAGGGGACGTGTAAATGGCAGTGGGGGTGGTGACTGCACGAGTGTGGACTGTACTGGAGGGTGAGGTGGTGATGGAAGCACTGGCTGATGTTGGGGTGCATGCAGGTGTGAGTGTAGACGTCACAGGGAGGGAGGAGGGAGACGAGGAGGAGGGGGACACAGGGGTGGCAGTGGCTGTTGGCATGTCTGCATCTGGGTGTTGCTTGGGTGAGTGTTTGTGGGATCTGTGGTGCTTGTGTTTGGATGAGCTGCTCTTGGGTGTTGAGGTGTGTGCAGGCTGGTCTGATGGTGTGGATGGGATAGGCTGAGGAACAGGAAACAGAGAAAGGCTGGAGGCAGTAAGAAGAGGGAGGCTGGAAACAGGGACAATGGCTGCCGTCAGTGCTGAGGCCAGAGCAGTGAACGCTCGTTGATGGGCAGCCTGACCCGAATGAATGCCCTCCAGGTACGCATTGCTCTGTTGCACCTCCCTTTGCACACCCTGGATGGCATTCAAAAGGGTCGTCTGCCCAACAATGAGCGTCCTTACCAGGTCAATGAGCTCTGCACTGAGGGCAGCAGGGGCAACAGAGGCAGGGGCTGAGGTGCCTGGGGCGAAGGAGACGCGCGCCTTCCTGGGCGAACCGGCACGGAGCGAAGACTGAGGGGCTGCTGGGAGGGCGGGGCTGGTGCGCTGGGTGGCGGCTGTACCTGTAGAGGCGGGGGGCACGGATGTTGCCGCCACCGCTAGGGAGCTCCCATCCGAGGACGTGTCGCTTTCGCTGCTCTCACCAGCGGTCCCCGTCTTGGTGCTCCCCTCGCCCTCCGGATCACTGGTGCCCTCGGTGTCTGTTCCTGGGCCCACCGGGGCCTTGTGTCCTGCAGCTCCCTCGTGCTCCGATGCCAAATCTCCTCCCCCTGATGATGCTAATGCACACATGCACAAGAAGATGAAGAGAAAGGGTGGGGGGAGAAAAAAGAAGACCAGGTTGAGTGCATGCAATGTCAACACCGTTGGCGGAGAGGACAAACACAGGAGCCTAATGCACTAAGCCGCGCATTCGGGGTACACTACTCAGTACTACTGACTAGGACAACAGGCCAAGAGACGTCAAACGCGCACATGGGAGATGCTGGACCTTCAATGGCTGTACTTGTCACCCTACCGAGGTGGGGGCCGGGGGCACAGGGCCATGCCTAAGGGAGAGGACTACACTACAGAAAGCACCCTGGCCTAATGTCACCCACAGCCCTCCTCCCCCACCCAGACGCCTCCACTGCGCAGAAAGATAGGAGAATGTGCTGATACTCACCCCCTTGTGTCTGCTGTGATGTCTTAAAGCGCCCATCCAATTCTGGGTAAGACACCGCCAGGATCCGGGACATCAGGGGGTCATGGTGCGACTGGCACCCCTCCTAGGTTGGGAGGCCATCCCCAGCAGTGTTTCTGCGGTCTTCCTTGTTCCGCGGCGGATGTCCTCCCACCTCTTGCGGCAGTGGGTGCCCCGTCTGTTGTGGACCCCCAAGTTCCAGACTTCCTCGGCGATGGCACGCCAAATCTCGATCTTCTGATGGCCGCTGACCTATTTGACATGTACAGGGTGGAAAGGAGGAATTCATCAATGACCTGCATGTTAGATGTGATTGGCCCCCCCCACCAACTTTGCCATATGGCACATGCTCTCATGTGTCGGGCGTTGCACTCCTCATTCGCCCCCCCCCCACCAATTTACATCCACCCCAATCCACACAGGCATAGCCCATTCCATGTGCACCCGGTGTACTCACTTGTTGGTCTGGAGGACCGTAGAGTAGCGCATACTGGGGGAGGACCCCATCCACGAGCTTCTCCAACTCTTCAGACGTGAAGGCAGGGGCCCTTTCCCCAGTCGCAGCAGCCATTGTATCTTCCAGACCGAGGTCACAGCAGCACTTGCAGTATAGGTCCTCTCCTGTGGATGATCAGGTCTCGAGTGATTAAGCAGATAGAAAATGGCAGTCACGCCCGCGGCGGTGCGTACCGCGGCGGTGTGTACCGTGACCGCCGGCGCACTTCGTCATTGGCTCCTGAAACCCATAGGCTTCAATGTTAACCAATGCGGCTTTGCGCCGCGGTCTTCGACCGCCTACCGCCACGGTGTGCCCCGCCAGCGCATTGACCTCACATCCCATTGTCCCACTTCACAGGTCAGGCAGCTGCCATTTCAAGGGCCTACATGGCTTAATTTTGAATGCGACACACAGGCCTAGGCCTTGCATTGCCACACATACACGCCTTTCAACCCATTGCCATTCTTTAACTGTGCAAGCTGTCTGTACGTACCTGTGGTTTGGCTGACTCTGTGCTCCATGTTGTCCTTCCTAGGCACCGTCCGCTGGGACTTGCGATGAGAAGGAGGAATCCTCGCGTGTACCGACCGCTGGTGGACCTGTCGACAATGAAAGAACGCCACATCATACTACGATACCGACTTGACCGAGCCACTATCCATGAACTGTGTGCCCAGCTGGAGCCAGCCCTGATGTCCCCCATCCGCCAACCCACAGGGATTCCCCCTCTGGTGCAGGTTTTGTCAGTCCTCCATTTTTTGGCAAGTGGGTCATTCCAGACCACAGTGGCCATGTCATCTGGAATGTCTCAGCCTATGTTTTCAAAGATTTTGAGTAGAGTGTTGTCTGCCCTGATGAAACTCATGCGGAGCTACATCATTTTCCCAGAGGAGGGTGACTTGCCTACAGTGAAGGGTGATTTCTATGCCCTTGGACATATCCCCAACATCATTGGTGCCATTGATGGGACCCATGTGGCTTTGGTACCCCCAAAAGACGATGAGCAGGTGTACCGAAACAGAAAAAGTTATCATTCAATGAATGTCCAGGTGGTCTGTTTGGCTGACCAGTACATCTCCCATGTAAATGCCAAGTTCCCAGGGTCAGTGCATGACGCGTATGTGATGCGAAATAGCAGCATCCCCTATGTGATGGAGCAGCTACAGAGACAACGTGTGTGGCTAATAGGTGACTCTGGTTACCCCAACCTGCCTTGGCTACTGACCCAAGTAAGGAATCCCCGGACCAGGGCAGAGGAACGGTACAATGAGGCCCATGGGCGAACTAGGAGGATCATCGAAAGGACCTTTGGCCTCCTGAAGGCCAGGTTTAGGTGCCTGCATATGACTGGGGGATCCCTGATGTACTCACCAAAGAAGGTGTGCCACATCATCGTGGCCTGCTGTATGCTTCACAATCTGGCATTGCGACGTCAGGTCCCTTTCCTGCAGGAGGATGGTGCAGATGGTGGTGTTGAAGTAGCTGTGGAGCCTGCGGAGAGTGAAGAGGAGGAAGACTCAGAGGACGACACAGACAACAGGGACAGAGTAATAGCACAGTATTTCCAGTAGCACACAGGTAATGATCACCCATGCCATTTTACATTTCCTGAAAGCCTCCTGACTCTCAACTTTGTCGGTTTCCCCCCAGACCTCTGGACATGATGTTTGAATTTCCCTTCCCTTTTCTGTGCTGTATGAGCCACTGCGTGACCTCGGCTTGGTTGGCCCATGGACTAATGCTAAGTTACCTCGGTATGTGTAATTCACAATGTTCACAATACGTAATTGATATGTAATGTGTCATACATTTGTAAATAAGACAGCCTGAGTCCTGATTGATTTCAGTGCAATGTGTGATTTATTATTGTGCATAGATATTGGCACATGATGGTGAAACAGTGATGGGTGGGGGTGGAGTAATGTCCATGGCGGAGTCCAGTTCTCAGTCTCACAGGTGCATTGTCCATACGCCTGTGGCAGGATGGAGCAGGGGCAGTTCAAGGTTTGACAGGGTGGCAATGTGGGACAGTGGGAGGACTTCAGGGGGTATGTGATGCTGGCGGGGGACTTGACATCCTACTCTGTCGTTTTTTTAAATCTCAGGCTCCTTTTGCGGGGCGGTTGTTGTTCAGCAGGTGGTGGGGTTCTGGGGGGCTGTCGTTGTGGTGGGGCCTCCTGTCCACTTGCGCCGGCGGAGGTGGTAGGCTGTTCCTGTTCCTGGGTAGTGACAGGGGCCCTGTGTGATGCCACATGGTCCCGAAACGTGTCCTCTATGCGGTTCAGGGCCTGGACTATGCTCCCCATAGCGGTTGAGATGTTGCTGAGTTGGTCGCTGAACCCCATGCCCACTGTACCATCCTGGGGAGTGCAAAGCCACAGTCTCTCAATGTCTCTACAGTGGGTGGGCTGCCCACTGTACCATCCTGGGGAGTGCAAAGCCACAGTCTCTCAATGTCTCTACAGTGGGTGGGCTGCCCACTGGACCATCCTGGGGAGTGCAAAGCCACAGTCTCTCAATGTCTCTACAGTGGGTGGGCTGCCCACTGTACCATCCTGGGGAGTGCAAAGCCACAGTCTCTCAATGTCTCTACAGTGGGTGGGCTGCCCACTGGACCATCCTGGGGAGTGCAAAGCCACAGTCTCTCAATGTCTCTACAGTGGGTGGGCTGCCCACTGGACCATCCTGGGGAGTGCAAAGCCACAGTCCATCAGGTGGATGACAGTCTCCACTGGTCAAGGAGGAGGCATGGTGGGCACAGTGAACCATAAACAGTGATTGAGACAGCGGTGCCCAGTGGAGCGGTGCTTGAGAAGAAGGGCCCAGCGGAGCGGTGCTTGAGAAGAAGGGCCCAGCGGAGCGGTGCTTGAGACGGCGGTGCCCAGCGGAGCGGTGCTTGAGAAGAAGGGCCCAGCGGAGCGGTGCTTGAGAAGAAGGGCCCAGCGGAGCGGTGCTTGAGACGGCGGTGCCCAGCGGAGCGGTGTTTGAGATGAAGGGCCCAGCGGAGCGGTGCTTGAGAAGAAGGGCCCAGCGGAGCGGTGCTTGAGATGAAGGGCCCAGCGGAGCGGTGCTTGAGACGGCGGTGCCCAGCGCAGCGGTGCTTGAGATGAAGGGCCCAGCGGAGCGGTGCTTGAGACGGCGGTGCCCAGCGGAGCGGTGCTTGAGATGAAGGGCCCAGCGGAGCGGTGCTTGAGATGAAGGGCCCAGCGGAGTGGTGCTTGAGACGGCGGTGCCCAGCGGAGCGGTGCTTGAGAAGAAGGGCCCAGCGGAGCGGTGCTTGAGATGAAGGGCCCAGCAGAGCGGTGCTTGAGACGGCGGTGCCCAGCGGAGCGGTGCTTGAGAAGAAGGGCCCAGCGGAGCGGTGCTTGAGACGGCGGTGCCCAGCGGAGCGGTGCTTGAGAAGAAGGACCCAGCGGAGCGGTGCTTGAGACGGCGGTGCCCAGCGGAGCGGTGCTTGAGATGAAGGGCCCAGCGGAGCGGTGCTTGAGACGGCGGTGCCCAGCGGAGCGGTGCTTGAGATGAAGGGCCCAGCGGAGCGGTGCTTGAGATGAAGGGCCCAGCGGAGCGGTGCTTGAGACGGCGGTGCCCAGCGGAGCGGTGCTTGAGAAGAAGGGCCCAGCGGAGCGGTGCTTGAGACGGCGGTGCCCAGCGGAGCGGTGCATGACAGGAAGGGCCCAGCGGAGCGGTGCTTGAGATGAAGGGCCCAGCGGAGCGGTGTTTGAGATGAAGGGCCCAGCGGAGCGGTGCTTGAGACGGCGGTGCCCAGCGGAGCGGTGCTTGAGAAGAAGGGCCCAGCGGAGCGGTGCTTGAGACGGCGGTGCCCAGCGGAGCGGTGCATGACAGGAAGGGCCCAGCGGAGCGGTGCTTGAGATGAAGAGCCCAGCGGAGCGGTGCTTGAGATGAAGGGCCCAGCGGAGCAGTGCTTGAGACGGCGGTGCCCAGCGGAGCGGTGCTTGAGACGGCGGTGCCCAGCGGAGCGGTGCTTGAGAAGAAGGGCCCAGCGGAGAGGTGGAGAGACAGCGGTGCCCAGCGGAGCGGTGCTTGAGATGAAGGGCCCAGCGGAGCGGTGCTTGAGACGGCGGGGCCCTGTTCAGCGGTGCTCTTCTGCACCGCGGGCCCTGTTCAGCTGTGCCTATCTCCACGGCGGGGCCCTGTTCAGCGGTGCTCTTCTGCACCACGGGCCCAGTTCAGCGGTGCCTATCTCCACGGCGGGGCCCTGTTCAGCGGTGCTCTTCTGCACCGCGGGCCCTGTTCAGCGGTGCCTATCTCCACGGCGGGGCCCTGTTCAGCGGTGCTCTTCTGCACCGCGGGCCCTGTTCAGCGGTGCTCATCCAGCAGGTCAAGGGAGCCAGACCTGGCCTGGACTCCCGGCTCAGTCGCCCTCGGACCGTGACGTTTCTGGACCCTTCGGGGACGGACTCCTGGCCTCCTTAGTGTCCTCCTTCCCAGCTGGGATGTGGCATGTGGGGTCCACCTTCTCCGCGCTCCTGCTGCCCTTCCGCTCCTTTGATGGGGCTCTCGGGCCCTTGCCTCCCCTAGATGGTGTGGGTGGTGAAGTGGCCGCACATTGCTCCTTGGGGGCAGCCCTGTCGGTCCTCGCACGGCGGCCCTTGTTTTTGCGGGTCCTCTTGCCGGGGGGGGGGCTGGACGTGTCCTTGCTGCTGATGGATGTGTCACTGCTGGCAAAGGGTGGGCTCCAGAACCCATGCACAACAGTGACACCCGAAGCTGGGCTGGTGGTGGCTGCGGTGCTCTTGGGACTCTTTGAAGATGGATGGGGGAGGTCATCGGGGGGAAAGAGGTCAAGGTTAGCCAGGAAAAGTTTTTTAGGGCCAAGGTAAAAGGTAGGAGAAGTGGAGATGGAAGTGGAGGTAGAGGAGAGTCAGGTGTGCTGTCATTGGGTGAAGGTGCTGGTGCTGTAGGCTGTCGTGAGGTGGATGGCTGTTGGGTGGGTGGCTGCCTGCGTTTGTGTGTCTTGGAAGAGGGGGTGACAGACACAGTGGGAGAGGACACAGGGGACGTGTAAATGGCAGTGGGGGTGGTGACTGCACGAGTGTGGACTGTACTGGAGGGTGAGGTGGTGATGGAAGCACTGGCTGATGTTGGGGTGCATGCAGGTGTGAGTGTAGACGTCACAGGGAGGGAGGAGGGAGACGAGGAGGAGGGGGACACAGGGGTGGCAGTGGCTGTTGGCATGTCTGCATCTGGGTGTTGCTTGGGTGAGTGTTTGTGGGATCTGTGGTGCTTGTGTTTGGATGAGCTGCTCTTGGGTGTTGAGGTGTGTGCAGGCTGGTCTGATGGTGTGGATGGGATAGGCTGAGGAACAGGAAACAGAGAAAGGCTGGAGGCAGTAAGAAGAGGGAGGCTGGAAACAGGGACAATGGCTGCCGTCAGTGCTGAGGCCAGAGCAGTGAACGCTCGTTGATGGGCAGCCTGACCCGAATGAATGCCCTCCAGGTACGCATTGCTCTGTTGCACCTCCCTTTGCACACCCTGGATGGCATTCAAAAGGGTCGTCTGCCCAACAATGAGCGTCCTTACCAGGTCAATGAGCTCTGCACTGAGGGCAGCAGGGGCAACAGAGGCAGGGGCTGAGGTGCCTGGGGCGAAGGAGACGCGCGCCTTCCTGGGCGAACCGGCACGGAGCGAAGACTGAGGGGCTGCTGGGAGGGCGGGGCTGGTGCGCTGGGTGGCGGCTGTACCTGTAGAGGCGGGGGGCACGGATGTTGCCGCCACCGCTAGGGAGCTCCCATCCGAGGACGTGTCGCTTTCGCTGCTCTCACCAGCGGTCCCCGTCTTGGTGCTCCCCTCGCCCTCCGGATCACTGGTGCCCTCGGTGTCTGTTCCTGGGCCCACCGGGGCCTTGTGTCCTGCAGCTCCCTCGTGCTCCGATGCCAAATCTCCTCCCCCTGATGATGCTAATGCACACATGCACAAGAAGATGAAGAGAAAGGGTGGGGGGAGAAAAAAGAAGACCAGGTTGAGTGCATGCAATGTCAACACCGTTGGCGGAGAGGACAAACACAGGAGCCTAATGCACTAAGCCGCGCATTCGGGGTACACTACTCAGTACTACTGACTAGGACAACAGGCCAAGAGACGTCAAACGCGCACATGGGAGATGCTGGACCTTCAATGGCTGTACTTGTCACCCTACCGAGGTGGGGGCCGGGGGCACAGGGCCATGCCTAAGGGAGAGGACTACACTACAGAAAGCACCCTGGCCTAATGTCACCCACAGCCCTCCTCCCCCACCCAGACGCCTCCACTGCGCAGAAAGATAGGAGAATGTGCTGATACTCACCCCCTTGTGTCTGCTGTGATGTCTTAAAGCGCCCATCCAATTCTGGGTAAGACACCGCCAGGATCCGGGACATCAGGGGGTCATGGTGAGACTGGCACCCCTCCTAGGTTGGGAGGCCATCCCCAGCAGTGTTTCTGCGGTCTTCCTTGTTCCGCGGCGGATGTCCTCCCACCTCTTGCGGCAGTGGGTGCCCCGTCTGTTGTGGACCCCCAAGTTCCAGACTTCCTCGGCGATGGCACGCCAAATCTCGATCTTCTGATGGCCGCTGACCTATTTGACATGTACAGGGTGGAAAGGAGGAATTCATCAATGACCTGCATGTTAGATGTGATTGGCCCCCCCCACCAACTTTGCCATATGGCACATGCTCTCATGTGTCGGGCGTTGCACTCCTCATTCGCCCCCCCCCCACCAATTTACATCCACCCCAATCCACACAGGCATAGCCCATTCCATGTGCACCCGGTGTACTCACTTGTTGGTCTGGAGGACCGTAGAGTAGCGCATACTGGGGGAGGACCCCATCCACGAGCTTCTCCAACTCTTCAGACGTGAAGGCAGGGGCCCTTTCCCCAGTCGCAGCAGCCATTGTATCTTCCAGACCGAGGTCACAGCAGCACTTGCAGTATAGGTCCTCTCCTGTGGATGATCAGGTCTCGAGTGATTAAGCAGATAGAAAATGGCAGTCACGCCCGCGGCGGTGCGTACCGCGGCGGTGCGTACCGTGACCGCCGGCGCACTTCGTCATTGGCTCCTGAAACCCATAGGCTTCAATGTTAACCAATGCGGCTTTGCGCCGCGGTCTTCGACCGCCTACCGCCACGGTGTGCCCCGCCAGCGCATTGACCTCACATCCCATTGTCCCACTTCACAGGTCAGGCAGCTGCCATTTCAAGGGCCTACATGGCTTAATTTTGAATGCGACACACAGGCCTAGGCCTTGCATTGCCACACATACACGCCTTTCAACCCATTGCCATTCTTTAACTGTGCAAGCTGTCTGTACGTACCTGTGGTTTGGCTGACTCTGTGCTCCATGTTGTCCTTCCTAGGCACCGTCCGCTGGGACTTGCGATGAGAAGGAGGAATCCTCGCGTGTACCGACCGCTGGTGGACCTGTCGACAATGAAAGAACGCCACATCATACTACGATACCGACTTGACCGAGCCACTATCCATGAACTGTGTGCCCAGCTGGAGCCAGCCCTGATGTCCCCCATCCGCCAACCCACAGGGATTCCCCCTCTGGTGCAGGTTTTGTCAGTCCTCCATTTTTTGGCAAGTGGGTCATTCCAGACCACAGTGGCCATGTCATCTGGAATGTCTCAGCCTATGTTTTCAAAGATTTTGAGTAGAGTGTTGTCTGCCCTGATGAAACTCATGCGGAGCTACATCATTTTCCCAGAGGAGGGTGACTTGCCTACAGTGAAGGGTGATTTCTATGCCCTTGGACATATCCCCAACATCATTGGTGCCATTGATGGGACCCATGTGGCTTTGGTACCCCCAAAAGACGATGAGCAGGTGTACCGAAACAGAAAAAGTTATCATTCAATGAATGTCCAGGTGGTCTGTTTGGCTGACCAGTACATCTCCCATGTAAATGCCAAGTTCCCAGGGTCAGTGCATGACGCGTATGTGATGCGAAATAGCAGCATCCCCTATGTGATGGAGCAGCTACAGAGACAACGTGTGTGGCTAATAGGTGACTCTGGTTACCCCAACCTGCCTTGGCTACTGACCCAAGTAAGGAATCCCCGGACCAGGGCAGAGGAACGGTACAATGAGGCCCATGGGCGAACTAGGAGGATCATCGAAAGGACCTTTGGCCTCCTGAAGGCCAGGTTTAGGTGCCTGCATATGACTGGGGGATCCCTGATGTACTCACCAAAGAAGGTGTGCCACATCATCGTGGCCTGCTGTATGCTTCACAATCTGGCATTGCGACGTCAGGTCCCTTTCCTGCAGGAGGATGGTGCAGATGGTGGTGTTGAAGTAGCTGTGGAGCCTGCGGAGAGTGAAGAGGAGGAAGACTCAGAGGACGACACAGACAACAGGGACAGAGTAATAGCACAGTATTTCCAGTAGCACACAGGTAATGATCACCCATGCCATTTTACATTTCCTGAAAGCCTCCTGACTCTCAACTTTGTCGGTTTCCCCCCAGACCTCTGGACATGATGTTTGAATTTCCCTTCCCTTTTCTGTGCTGTATGAGCCACTGCGTGACCTCGGCTTGGTTGGCCCATGGACTAATGCTAAGTTACCTCGGTATGTGTAATTCACAATGTTCACAATACGTAATTGATATGTAATGTGTCATACATTTGTAAATAAGACAGCCTGAGTCCTGATTGATTTCAGTGCAATGTGTGATTTATTATTGTGCATAGATATTGGCACATGATGGTGAAACAGTGATGGGTGGGGGTGGAGTAATGTCCATGGCGGAGTCCAGTTCTCAGTCTCACAGGTGCATTGTCCATACGCCTGTGGCAGGATGGAGCAGGGGCAGTTCAAGGTTTGACAGGGTGGCAATGTGGGACAGTGGGAGGACTTCAGGGGGTATGTGATGCTGGCGGGGGACTTGACATCCTACTCTGTCGTTTTTTTAAATCTCAGGCTCCTTTTGCGGGGCGGTTGTTGTTCAGCAGGTGGTGGGGTTCTGGGGGGCTGTCGTTGTGGTGGGGCCTCCTGTCCACTTGCGCCGGCGGAGGTGGTAGGCTGTTCCTGTTCCTGGGTAGTGACAGGGGCCCTGTGTGATGCCACATGGTCCCGAAACGTGTCCTCTATGCGGTTCAGGGCCTGGACTATGCTCCCCATAGCGGTTGAGATGTTGCTGAGTTGGTCGCTGAACCCCATGTAGCGTTGCTCCTGCTGTGCCTGGATCTCCTGGAACCTGGCCAGTACCGTCGCCATCGTCTCTTGTGAGTGGTGGTAGGCAGCCATGATGGTGGTGAGGGCCTCTTGGAGAGTGGGTTCCCTGGGCCTCTCCTCCCCCCCCTGTCGCACAGCAGCCCTCTGAGTTGCCCTGTTTCCCTGGGCCTCTGTCCCCTGGACGGTGTGCCCACTCCCACTGCCCCCAGGTCCCTGTTGTTGTTGGGTTGGTGGGTTACCCTGGGGGCCCTGTAGTGGTAGACACACCGCTGCTTGACCTGTCCTAGAGACAGAGGCATGGGCCCGCTGGGTGGGAGCTGTGCGGTTGTTCCCAGAGGGGGTTGGGTCTGCAGTGGCCTGTGTCTGGGTGAGGGGAACCGACTGCCCAGAGGTCCCCGATGGTCCGGGCTGGTCGTCAAGTTCCAGGTCGACAGAGCTGCTGTCATCACTAGTGGCCTGTTCCGGGGGTGGGATGGACATTTCTGGTCCCTCCTGACCGGTGTGTTGTCGTTCGGGTCCTGCATGGGGTAAGAGGGTATGGTTATTGTTTCTGTGTGTGCATTAGCTTGCGTTTTATAGGTGCCCTTGTCCCCCAGTGCTGGCATTCCCTTGGGGGAGGTGTTGTGAGGGTGTTTTGTGGGGGGGGGTGATGGGTATGTGCAGTGGTCATGCTTAGGTGGTGGGTGTCCATAGTTTGGGGGTGGCATGCAGGGGTTGGTGTTGGGTGGGTTGTGCTGGGGAGACATTCTCAGGGAGGATGTGTGCTGGGGGGTTGGGGGTGAGGGTGGGGGTTAGCATGCTGGGGGTGGGGTGAAGTGGTTGGCCTTGTACTTACCAGAGTCCATTCCTCCGTGTACTCCAGCGAGGCCATCAGGATGCAGGATGTTGAGTACCTCCTGCTCCCATGTTGTGAATTTGGGTGGAGTGGGTGGGGGTCCCCCGCCAGTCTTCTGCACTGCGATGTTGTGTCGCGAGACCATCGAGCGCACCTTCCCCCGTAGGTCGTTCCATCGTTTGCGGATGTCCTCTCGATTTCTGGGATGCTGTCCCACCGCGTTGACCCTGTCCACGATCCGCTGCCAGAGCTCCGCTGCCAGAGCTCCGCCTTCCTCGCTATGGTGGTGTGCTGGACCTGTGAGCCGAAGAGCTGGGGTTCCACTCTTATGATCTCCTCCACCATGACCCGGAGTTCTTGGTCCGAAAATCGTGGGTGCCTTTGTGGTGCCATGGGGTGGAGTGTATGAGGTGTGGGGTGGTGTATGTGATGATGTGTGTGTTGGTGTGTGGTGCTTTGTGCTTCTATGTGGTGTGTGTGATGTTGCGGTGTGCCTCTGTGTGTCTGGCCATCTATTCTCTGATGTGTGTCTCTCTCTCCTTCGTCTCTGGTTTTTGTTGGTAGGGGTTTGTGGGTGATGTGGGTGTGTGTTTTATATGGTATTGGATGTGTGGGAGTGGTGTGTGTATGGGTTTCAGGTGTGTGCCTTTCAAATTGTCCAATGTGGTAGGGGTTTGTAAAGGTGTGTGTATTTTGACCGCGGCGGGGTCTACCGCCAATGGAATACCGCGGTTGAATGACCGCCGCGTCGATTTGCGGGTCATAATGGGATGGGCGTATTTCTGTTGGCGTGGCGGTGGAGGTTTGGTCTTCTCCAGTTTACCGCTGGCCGCTGATGTGGCGGACTGCAGTGGAGGGCGGATTTTCGGAGGTTTTGCAGTTGTGGGTCAGAATGTCCGTGGCGGCTGGCCGCGGCGGTATTGTGGCGGCCTTCTGACCGGCGGTAAGCGGCTTTTACCGCCGAGGTCAGAATGACCCCCTATATCTATTGGTGCCCCCCTATTGATAATGAAAGGTATTTAATATCCACTTATCCTCAATGTAACCTTTGGACATTGCTTGTATGATTTTGTTGCTTTGACATGTCGACTTTTCATTGACTGATTTTTTCTTCACACACAACCAGTTCAACATGTGCATGTTTTCTGAGGTACACATTGACATAGCAACATCACTTTCTTCACTTTCACTTATTATTGAGACGGAAGAACTTTTATGCAATGATTTAGGAGACAATCAACATTGTTTAGTATTTATTTGCCTCAACTGATTTTGCCACTTGGCCTTGTGAGTGCGTGTCAAATGTTGCTTCTGGTATGTTCTGGCGGCTATTTTGTCTTCGTGCCATGACCCACTTACTTTTTACTACACTCTTTGCATTTTCACAAAATGATTCTCTTTACCACAGCCTCTGCATATATGACCAATGGTGGGACACTTTCCTCCATGTGGAAACTCAAATCCACATCTGAAACATAACTTCCTTTTGCGTGAAGACATCACTTTGTTTCAAATTACTTTTCACACTCATGAAAGACTCACTCTAGGAACCTCCAGCCTCCATATCAGCAGCTTGTCTCTCAGCATGTTCCTTAGCTCTGGCAGTCATCCACACTTGCTCCACACTAAGAGTTTTTCTCAGCATTAGTTGTCTGAGTGAATCGGACAAGCATCCATCAATAATGCTTTTTTATCATTACATTAATGGAATTTACAGTGTTTGATGTGTGTGTCAAGTAATTCCATGAATTCATTAACTGTTTCACCAATTTAGGCATTCTTGATGGAAAATGTATCATTCATAATCAAGGTTTGGTACTTGATTAAACTTGAGATTCAATGGATCCTTAATCTGATGGAACTGATAACGCGTCCCTTTATGATAATTTATTACCCATCAGGACTCGTTTTAGGCCAATGAATCTTTTGACCCAGTTGAGAGACACCTTAGGACGAGATAGCTAATCAATATGTCAATCAATACATCAATAGCGTTATCAATATTTATTACCACAATGCATTTCACTTTAGTCAAAGACATTAATCAACTCAAGACACCACCATGACCTGGTAGTCATGAATAACCACACCAGTTTAGTAGAATCTTTATGATGTTTATTCCCTATTTATTTACAATTCTAAAAGCATGTGTGTTAATCTCAACACCAAAAAACTCAATAACATTGTCATAATTTGGCAACTCGAATATTACTTAGACAATGCAAGGAACGCAATTATTAGAACATAACACAGCATCAGCATAGATCAACTTTTAGCAGAGTGTCATTAACGTGTTAGTTCAACAAAGCATAGATTCAGTAGTTTGTCTATTTGCGTCAGTTTAGTGAACTCCTGTCCAAACCGCTGATTAGCATTACCATGTTGGGCTTCATGCAAAACAATTTAGAACACCAATTTGGAAAACATCTAGCTATAGTCTCTGTCCAAATTAAGCAGTTGGTACCTAGAAAGGAAAAGCAAACAGACAAATCACAGTTTCATTGTCATAATTACCCTCCAAGGTTTAGGTCAGCATTCAGGTTCAGTCTTCGTCTTCAGGACATCAGTCTAATCACCATCAGTCAAAATTCAGCTCTGGGGCAAAAAGGGGCACTTCCCTAATAAGGAGGTAAAGTGCAAAATGGGCAATCTAAGGACGAGGATGGTTTTAAGCAAACCAAAAAGTCACCAAACAGAGTGACAACATTTCTGGGTAAAATCAATAGCATTCCCTACCTAATTCTAAATGGCTCCCGTGTCATGGGTTTTTATCCCTTTTTCGTTGTACATTCCCCTAAAATTTTATAGGATCTTAGTTATACCCCACTATCTTTACCCAATTAGGAAATGGATTATGTCATTATTCTTTCACCCCATATTATTTTACAAGCTTTTTATTGGTCCACATGATTGACATCTTCGGAGGTAGCACGTCCGGTATGATTTCATCCTTCTGTAATTCTTTGCACATCTTTTGGTCAGTAGCTCCATTGTCTTCACCAGTTTGAACGACCTTGTACATTACATTAATCTACACTGTTGCATTTTGATTAACATTTTTTACAAGCAATGGGGATTTCATGGGAACGTATCTACTATGGTTACATTCAGCTTCTAGTTTGAAGAAAAACAAGGGGTCATGTTCTTTTGCGAGTCAGCACACTGCAAGATAGGAAAAATACGTTTAATATGAGAGCCAAGCAGCTAAGCTCCGGCTCATGCTAACCTAAGGCCTACAAGGATTTCAGCACAAATTCAATAATGTAATCATTAATAATTAGTATAAACTTATTCTTTATATTAATTGATAGCGTTAGTCATTTTTTATTAGTTCATGTATACATTGGAGGCCACTCCCCGTGGTCACATTACAAGTGCACGTTTAAGCGAA
Source organism: Pleurodeles waltl (assembly GCF_031143425.1). Taxonomy (NCBI): domain Eukaryota; kingdom Metazoa; phylum Chordata; class Amphibia; order Caudata; family Salamandridae; genus Pleurodeles; species Pleurodeles waltl. The sequence goes on along the minus strand of NC_090437.1, from coordinate 412,289,777 downwards.
AAATCATTTCTACGGTTTCTATGCGGCATTATCACAAATTAATTTATAAACATTTCATGTTAATATAGATTATATAAGCAACGCTCTCTCAGCATGTAACTTCTTTATCAGTTCTTGCATTTTCTTTATGACCTCTTTCACACCTTCACCAGCAATACTTTTGAGATACTTGATAATCTCCCTGTTATAAGTCTCTTTAAGTGCATTAATGAAACTTCAAACGTCTCGATCCAGGTAGTCCATCTATCACCAATACTTTACACTTTGGCAGTGTTGAATGGTGGTGGTGGTTTCAGGTTTCGGATGGCAGCAGCATTGAACCTTTTATGGGAGTGGCTGATGTTGAGGGTGAAGCTCTGTCAAGTGCTGTCAACTGTCCAGAGGAATCTGCATCATTACTGAGGCCTGATGAAGTTTAAGCCTCTGGGTCATCCTGGAAAATCTTTGGAGTTTTGACCATTTTTTGTAGTCTTCATTGGAGCCCCATAACTCCTAGAGACCTCTGGAGTTGTTCTGAGCCGCCACCTGGCAGCTTTGATGGTCTGCTGCTTCAGGTACTGGACAGCTTAGTAAGCACAACCCCAATGCTTCTTTTTGGGTCTTCCCGCTGGGTGCTCAGGTCTTAATACTCACTTATCAAGACTCAGGTAGAACTAATAGCAGTATGCTTCTTTTTTACTTTTTCTGTCAGCCAGCACTATTATTCAGATGAATATATGCCAACTTATGATTGTCTTTATCTGTGGTTTATGTGCCTGGTTGTATCCGCCTTCAGAGTTAATGCTCTTTACAATGAATAACTTTATTTTGCTTGGTAGTGTGGTATCTGTATGATGTTGGTCGTAACTTCTTGACCAGCGATGCATAGGTTTTTCTGGGAAGCTCTCTTTCCATTCACACCAGCTGGAGTTCAGCTTTGAATCCACATATGCCGACTCAGCACTTTGATGAAGGCACATGTGGCATGCACGGGCAGGTTGCCTGGACCACAGCAAACTCTCCAGGAGAGCACTTTCTTCTTCTGGTTACTTATCCTCTATTTCATCACCAGTTGTAGAGTCTTCTCCAGCCTGGTACCCACCAACGACTAGGCCGCACAATGAGCTGTAAATCACAAGTCTTCATTGCTCTTTGTGTAGCTGTGAACTCCACCATTCTAAACCAAGCTTTCATTGCATTCTATTCTAGTAATTATGTCACACTGATACAGAGTCTACTGGGAGCCAGAAAGGATCCGTTCTAAATCATGCAAGATACTACACCTACAACAAGGAAATCAACATCAGTTCACACCAGACATATGCTTCAGATTAACTCAGGAATCAGTAAGGCAGATTGGTGAGCTGCATAGCTTCATGTATATTATCACCTAGGAAAGCCTCTTTTCTGCTTCTCGGTGGGAGTGTTCACCAACACCGAAGCTCAAGCAGAGTTTTGATTGGCCATCACAATCTTCCTCCCTTCCCTCACATTTCAATATCACAAATATACACCGACGACACTCAGTTAATCATTCCTGTGAATCAGAATTGGGAGGAGCTGGCAGATAGATTCCATGACTGCATGCGCAAGATCAATAGCTGGATGAGCCATAATTGGCTCAAAATGAACGGAGACCAGACTGAAATTCTGTTTTTGGGCATGGACGCTAGTCCATGGAGCTCACGTTGGTGGCCTTCATCTTGCAACGTTTGACCAGCCCCGAGTTCGTCAGTCAGGAACTTAGGTATCACATTTTATAGAACTCTTTTGAGCAACAAGTCAACCAGACGGTGAGATCATGTTACTGGTTTATAAAAATGCTAAAGAAAATGTTTCCTTTTCTTCAGGAGGAACTTAAACCTACGGTTATCTTAGCCCTGGTCATCTCTAAATTAGACTATTGCAATGCTCTCATGCTGAATATTAACAAGGCCGCCCTGTATAGACTTCAGCTTATTCAGAACATGGCAGCTCACCTTGTTTTGGATCTACCTCGCAATACTTCTGCCAGCGGGAGCCTTAAACGGCTGCACTGGCTACCTATCAAAAAACTGAATAAATTCAAAACTGTGCCTTACTTATAAAGCGTATCACCAGGAGGGCTGCTCTTATCTGAGCTCTGTTTTCCAGCCCTATTTGCCGAGCCGCCAGCTTAGATTGGCGAATTCGCAACTGATCTTGGTTCCCCGCAGCCACCGGGCTCATTGGGGGGACAAAGCCTTTTCCGTAGTTGCTGCAAAACTATGGGATACTCTTCCATCCCATATTAGACTGGAGGAGACATATCTCCGTTTTAAGAAACAACTTAAAACCTGGTTATTTTCGCATTAGGCAGCAGGTCTCCCCGCCTGTCCCCGTGTGGTTCTCTGCCTCAAACTGGTTCCCCCTGATTTACATTCCCTGCCTCCTTAGCGCTTCGATGCTACTGCCGGAACGTGCTCTATAAATACTACAATACAATACAAATCTATATATCTCACATACATGCCTTCATATTCTTCTTTCCTCCAATTTACCACCCTCTCACTACATGTTTATTATTTTACACTACACCTACATATTGTGTGAAGTTTTACATGACAGGGCACACATCATTTGCATCAAATTTCACCCCAAGCAGCCTTACCCCCTCCCGGACCTGAAGGACCCTAGTTTTAAATTCCCAAAAACATGTGGCCACTGTAGAGAATGTGGTTAGAAGGCATACGACATCATAGTTAATGATGGTGCAGTGGTTGTACTAGCCGGGGACATAGCTGTCAGTAGTGCAGCAATACAGTGGCAGCAGGGCCCAATGGTGTTAAAGGTCCCATGCACCTACACGTTGGCCTTATTTTACTGTCCAGCCACGGGAGGGGCTGGGTGTGGGGGCGATTTACCTTGCTTGTACCCAGGCCCCTGGCACCATTACTTTGCCACGATTACAAGCGTGAACTGTAATATTCAATTGCACCATCCCAAAGCAAGGCTGCAGAACGAGATGAGCTGTAATTAGTAATATTAACATATCACGTGACAGTCGAGTAAGTTTCACACCTTGGCACATTCCGACTGCGCTGGTAAAGGCAGGAATGCCATTCCAACCTGTTGATGCAAAGCACTGCCGGTCGACTTTGATGCAATTCCCAGTCGCATATTTGCAGAGGGTTTATTTTGTATGACTTCCGTTTACGCGCCTTGGCGCGTCATGTTAAGCTGGAGGAAGCCAAGCCTGATAACAAGTAGTTGTTCCCTGAAAGACCAGCCCTGTGAGACAGTGTGGAGGCATTTAAAGCACACTTTTCAACTGAAATACAATTTGTCTTGGATAGAATAATTACCAGTAAATCAAATGTCGGAGCTGTAGTTGTTCCAACATCAAGTATCTTCTACGATGTTAGAATCACGAATCAAAAGTGTAATTATTTTCGGGGGAATTCGTGGCGTTGAAAGCCTCAAAATGTTACATTGATGGAGTGAATGCCCAAAAAATGTGCATTCCTTAACATTCCATAAAGTTGCATCATTCAGGAAATGTTAGTGACCTGGTAAAAGTAGTTCACTAGGTCACCATCCTTTACAGAGACAAAGCTACAAGGCACAAGGGCCCAAATCCCTCACGGGGACTTTGAACCCTGATAATTGCTATATTTTTCTAACCTAAAAGCCTTCAAAGGATTATTTTCCTAGGCGGCACCAGGACCCATGGCATCCTTGCTACTGCTGGTCCATTACCTTCATATTGCTCATTCTACTTCTCAGTCCTTTCTAAAGAGGTGGCTGTAAGTATTCTGAGGTCTGGTTAGAGGCAGTGTTGTAACCAAAGTTGAGGGCCCCCTGCAAAGTACATGGAGGGGGCTCCCTCACACCCTACTTCCCCCCTCGTCCCTGCCCAGTCAGGAGTTCTCAGGCCAGGGGCCCGTGCACAGTCCCCACACTGCGGGGACTGCAGGGGGTAATGTTACGCCACTGGCTAGAGGCAGTTATAGCTGTTGACAAAGCTCATGTACTAATAAAAACATAAAATGAAGTATAAAGAGACGGCTTTTACTTCACGCCTCGCTCAATATTCTTCTTTATGGACGTGCCATTGGACCCATGTTGGGTCACCCCATCCATGACGATGCACTATTGCTCATAACCATGTGGTATAATGAAGCATACCTAGTTTCAAACTTTGAAATGCAACAGGTAGGCCCTTGCATGTTGTAACTCTATGAACATTATAGAAGGAATGATTTTTGTATTGTGATCTCTCAGACAAATACATAAGGAAGAGGTTATACACTCTATGAAAAGCACCCTAGGAAGGGGCTTTATGTTGTTTGCGTTTGATAGCCCTTTAACACACATATTTAGTTCAGGAAGGGCCAGAGAGTTCTGTTTTTCATTGTATACACTTGAAAGTTTATGGTTATTGATTGGTTGTGTGTCAATTAATGTATTTTTTTTCAAATATAAAAGCACTGGCCATACACAGATTTATTAAGTGTCATTGTGTGCTTTGAAGAATTGTGTTTCTCATACCATTCCCTGAATAAGTCTTGAATGGATTGTTCATTATATATATATATATATATATATTTATGTTTAATATATTTAAATGTTAACCACATTGCTGATATGCTAACCACAAAACTAGCCAAGCAGCTCTACTAAGTGATGACGTGATGACTGTCATAAGTACTGGAGAGTTAGGTGCTAGTTCTGAGCTCTGGCAAACTCCTGTTCAAATTAAGACCTGGAGGGAGGAGGCCTAGGCACTAGAGGGGGTGAAGGAGACAGGGCTCCATATGGAAATTTGAATAGGTACTTTTTCTGCAAAGAGCTACTGATTAGTCTTCCTGAGCACTGCCATTTGAGAAATAGTGGGAGTTAAAGGTAGAATTGCAGTCTCTCTTTGGTGAGGACAGACCGTTGCCTCTCTTCCTGATCACTGTTAAGTGTAGATACTGAGAACCAGGTGCAAAATGCTAGGACCTTTTACCTCTTTACCGCTCAAAACAGAGGACAGCCCTGCTGTGAGGATGCTTGAAAGCTGAAGGGAGAGGTGGGCTACCACCAATCGCGGCTTGCGGGGATTCCTGGGGGCGGGGCGGCACGTGGGTGGGGGAGTGGGAATTAATAAAAAAAAAAATTAAATAATAAAAAAGACCTACCTCCACTCCCGCGATGCTCCTTTGCTCCTCTGCTGCACAGGCGCAGGCTCCCAGCCTGCCCTGCGGCCAATCCTGATGCTGCTCAAAGCAGTGTCAGGATTGGCTGGGAGCGCCCAGCCAGGGCACTCCCAGGCAGACTGGGAGCCTGTGCAGGCTCGACAGCCCTGTGCGCATATGTGTTTGGCCGGCCTGAGACGGCCAGCTAAACACATACGCTCTGAAGGGAGTGCACAGTGCACTCCCCTGTGCTGATCACCCCCAATGCGCCACCCCTTTCACAAGGAAAGGATAATAAACACAGCTTATTATCTTTTCCTTGTGAAAGAATTTGCAGAGGTTGCTGCTGGTGGGGTGGCGACGCTCCTCTGCCCTCATGGAGGAGCCGCCCATGGCTACAACACTGTCCCTGATGGCCTGGATGTTGTCAGCTGGATCCCCAACCCCAATAATAAAAGGAAGAGTAGACTGTTGCTGGGTAGATCCGTCTTGTTATTTCCATGAGCAAAGTCCCTTCCAGTGCCTCAAAAAAGGTGACATTCCTGGGGACACCGTCATACGGGTGTAGAAAGGCCTAGGGACCACCCTGTGCCTCTGCTTTATTTGCAGTGCTCCAGTGCCAAGTCTGGTGTATTGACAAGAGATTGGTGCCTTCAAATAGCATATCCGATAATCAAGCTTGGACCTCAACTGAAAAAACCATGGAACTCATTCACCTGTTGCACCGAAGAACCACACTGCTACTGACTGCCCTGCCTAGGCACTTAGTAGTGTCCAGCCTTGAATGAATCCATTTCCCCTCCCTCCTCTTTTCTGTCTATCTTCTCCCCTTCCCCTCCCCCTCTTCTCTGTGCCCCACCAACAGACATTCCTCACCTTTGTAACCCCCAGACACATCCTCTTCCCTAGTAACAATCTCTGTGACATGAGGGTCTCTGTTTGGGGGGCATGGCCTCATTGTGTGGTATGTGACAGTTATTTGTGTTTTATTCGAGCCTGAATTTACTCATTGTCAATGAGTAATGATTTTGGTGTCATCTTTGGCAACAATCTGTTCCCTCCCCTTCTTTCCTCCCCCTTTGTATTGCTCTGTTTTGGTTCTTCAGTAAAACATTGTGAAACAAAAAAAAGTTATTGCCGACTATATCCTACAATGCATGTGAGTATCTTCCTAAGAGGCAGAATGAAGGGTAAAACTGTCAGAAGAAAATATAAGTTTTTCAAATGCCTCCATAAATCTGGATCCCCTGTAAGGGGAAGTTGTAGAAAAGAAATTGGGGTTCAGTCTGCTCGTAGCTACCTGAACAACCAGATTTTCAGGTGTAAGATGCTGAATAGGGAAGGCAGGGTCTCCTGGAACTGGTCTGTGGCATCCAGCCACTTGTATATTCACAGGCAGGCAAGAGCAAGATTTGACCTTGATGCTTATTAATGTGTCCGCACAAGCTTTGTTGAAAGGGAAAAGGGGTTCCCTAGATGCCTGCCTAGGTTTTAGCACTTCTGTCAGCAAATTAGTCTTGATCAGAATGGATGACAGCTGTAAGTGCAAAACTTTGGCTGCACACTGAATAATCACACCAAAAGAGGCCAATTTTTCCATTGAATGACTGGGGGTAACTGAGCTCAGTTTCAGGGGAGGTGGCCAATCCAGTGGCCTGCTGCAAATCCATATATAGATCATCATCATCATAATACGGGACATCAACCCCATCATCTCCAGGGTCCTCCCCTAGGTTATGGGTGGCTTTGGCCACTGTCCGCTCCAAACAAGTAGTTGGAGGATTTGAGGATGACTTCCCAGGAGAGGCAGAGTCATGAATGAGGTTGAACCTGTGCATCAGGACTGGCGCTGTGGGCCTGTTAGAGAGGTCCATCAAAGAATTGATAGGCGAGGCCTTGTTTTTGAAACAAAGAAAACCCAGGTTTCTTTAATTTGCCTTATTACTCATCTTTTGAAAGGGTCAGAAAATCATTAAGCAGTTACTGAAACTAGACTGCTCTTTTACTTTTCTTCAGGTTTTCCTCTTGTGCTTTTCTCCCAATGAATTATTTCTCTTTGCTCTTCTTTTCTTTTTAAAGTAATGTCAGTAAGGAGTCAATAAAAAAAAAAAAAATGTTTTTCCTTACTTTTCGTCTGCACTTTCTTCCTTTAAACTCAATATTTCTTCCTCCTTATTTTCCTCCTAAAATAAATCTCTCGGTTTTATTTTCTTTACTTTCTTTCCTGATACTTCTTTTTTCCTTTTTACTTCTATTTGCTATTCTTTTCTTGTTACAGTAATTTGTATTTATTTGTATTTACAATGATTTATAAAACGCATTCCGGCCATAGCATTGAAGCGCTGCCAAAGAGATGAGCAGACAAATGAAGTGAATGGGAGAGAGAATAGGACAGAAAGAAAGACAGCTCCACCTCAAAAGAACAGGGCAGATTAGAGGGCGAAGAGCCAGGTTTTAATCTGTTTCAGGAAAGGCAGGAATGCTTTTAGTTTCCTGATATGTATCGGAAGGCTGTTCCAAAACTTAGCGGCAGCCACTGAAAAGGCCTTGTCCCCCCATTTAGACTTTCTTCAGCGGGGACATGGCCAGATGTAAACTGGCTGATCCTAAACTTCGGCTAGGTGTATACCACATTAAAGTGGGGCTAAGATATTTGGAACTCTGGGAGTGTAAAGCCTTATAAGTGATGCAGAGGGCTTTAAAGGCAACACGCTTCCCTATGGGCAGCCAGTGCAGCTGCCTAAGGCTCTCACTAGCCAAAGCTGTCCAGGGAAGATCAAGCACAAGACGAGCAGCGGTATTCTTAATGAGTTGCAGCTTATGAAGGGAGCCTTGGTTAACGTTCAACAGTAAGACGTTTCAGTAGTCTAGTTTGGGCATAAGCAAAGCTAGTACTACAGAGGTCCTCTGGTCCTTGGGGAGAAAGGGAAGAATATTTGGAAGTGTTTTAATCATCGAAAAGCAGGTTTGAATAGTTTGATTGACCTGCAAGTCAAAAGACAGAGAACTGTCAAACATAATCCCCAGATTTTTGGCAGCAGGTAAAGGGGATGGCAGGTCCCCGCAGGATTGAGGCAACCAGCGTGTACTCCATAATGAGCTGCTTGAGCCCAAAAAATATAATCTCAGTTTTCTCCCCATTCATTTTCAGCCAGTTGTGTCTCATCCACTTATTTACCTCATTCATGCAATTATGAAATGTGTCAGCAACCTCTTCCCAGTTTTTATTTGTCAGGATAATAAGCTGGGTATCATCTGCGTATGAGGAGACCTAGAAACCAAATGAACTGATCAGTTTCGCCAGTGGTGCCACATAGAGATTAAGCAGGGTAGGACTGAGAGAAGATCCCTGTGGGACACCACAAGGAACTTGGAAAAGGGAGGCTCTGAAGTCCCCACAGCTCACAATGGTAAATCTCCCATAAAACAATGCAGGATAATCAGAGCATCCTCTCTTACCCCTGCCTGGTATAAGCAACCTAACATCAATTGAGGGGAAATAGTATCAAATGCTGCAGAGAGCTCAAGGAGTACCAAAATGGCTCCCCTCTTGGTCCACCAGCCAACGGATTGAATCAGAGGTAGCAATAAGATCTCATTTTATGCTGTGAGATTTATGAAATCCATTCTGGGAGGGATCTAGGCATTCATTATCCTGAAGAAAATTGGCCAGTTTGATGTTAATGTTCTTTTCTAAGATCTTAGCAGGGGAAGGCAGTAGTGAGATTGGCAGAAGATGTTTTAGATTGTTCAGGTCGCCCCCTGGTTTCTTTTTGAGCAGGATCACAATTGCCTCTTTCCAGGAGGGGGGAAGAACCTTAGAATCTAGTACCTCATGAGATGCCCTTTCCAGTGACTGAGAAATAAGGTCAGGAGCCAGCCTTAGGACTTTAGGGGGGCATGAATCATCAGGGGATCCTGATCTAACCCCTGCCAAGAGAGATACAATTCTGTCAGCTGATGGCGATGAGAAACGGGTAATTAAGCCTCTGCTTTGTGTCTCTGCCCCAGTCACAGGAGCTACAAAGTCCAGGTCACAATGCGTGGTAAAAGTCACCTGAATCTGTAAAACCTTGCTTTAGAAAAAGTCAGCAACCTTGTCGCAGAAAGCTTGGGAGTTCTCTAAGTCATGGGAGGTGATTGGGGAGGTAGTAGAGCGAACCACTTTGAACAGTTCTCTGGTTGCATTGACTGCTTCCCTGATCTTTAAGGCGTAGTAATTGGTTTTGGCTTTTCCAAAAGCCTGCTTATACTCTCCAAGCAGTGTCCTATGTTTTGCTCTCTCTTCTAAACTCTAATCTAGTTTCCATCAACGCTCCTGACGTCTATAAATCCTTTGAAGATCCTTGAGTTCTTTAGTGTACCAGGGGGACAATCTCCTTCTCCTGCCCATAAGACCGGCCTTCTTCAGGGGAACAGAAAGATCCACTGCTGCCCTTATTCCCTGTTCGTACCTCTACCATGTAGCAATACTGACCCTCACCTTGTCCCCAGCAAGTCTCCAGAGCTTGTGTGAACAGTGGCTCTCTGATTTTATCCCAATTTCTGACCTTCTTGGCGACAGGAGGGCAGTTGGTAAATTCCCCCTTCCGATGATGATCAGTCCAGTCAAGGACGAGGTTACTCATCAGAGAGCACTCATCATGTCTAGAAAAGATGACATCTAGGATGTGACTGGCCAGATGGGTGGGCGACATAATCTACTGGTCCCAGTCAAAGTTGGACACGAAATCCAGAAGAATCTCCGCCATCCATTTTATCTTCTAGGTGGAAGTTAAAGTCGCCTGCACAGTACAATTGGCAGTCAATATTAGCGGTTCAATTATAGATGGCCACATTGATAAAAAATAAGTTTTAGGTCCTGGGGGGTCTATCAATTACCAGGCCCTCAAACCATATCAGGTTTCTATGGCGCATCTTGAAACTAGCGCATTCACATATTTCCGGGCTGACATTAATTTGCTCCAGTGAGCAATGAGGTTGTTTCTGAAGATAATCGCCAGCCCGCCTCCCCTCCTGCTTGGCCTATCCAGCCTGGTGGCCTCATAGCCTACAGGAGTGGCTATGGCAAAGTCAGGACCTGAATCTTCCCTGGCCCACGTTTCTGTTACAAACAGGCAGTCAAGAGCCAAGGTTTCAATAGTGTCTCAAATTTCAACACTATGGTAGTCATTATGACATTGGCGGTAAATCCTGCTTACCGCCGCAGTTACAGCTGCCAACATACCGTCCCGGAGGCAAACATCCATTCACCAAATTATAGCACAGACACACCAATCCAACAGAATACTGCCACTTACACAAACCCGCCAGCCCAAAGGTCAGTGCTAAAGTGGTGGTACCAACACCCATACCGTTATGCCAACAAAACAACACCCACCACATTATGACCCACGAATCACCACGGTTGACATTCAATGGCGGTAAACCATTGGCTGTACACACCAGCACGCTCAAAACGGACACCCATATACCAACCTACACAACATTGGCCAATACCAAAAACACACACCGGACACTCATACACACACCACATACCACCCACCCACCCACCACAGCACTATAAAACACCCACCCACATTACCCACAACCCTTTACGAATACAAATTATTGCCATCAGACTGACTCAAAGACCACTGCGACAACTAGACACACACACACCACATACACCCATACATCCCTCACGCACCCCACTCCACACACCCAACCACAGTAGCCAAGAACAAGGGACGACATCAGGAAGAGGTGGAATGACCTACAGGTGAAGGTATGTTCTGTGGCAGCAAGGCACCTGCTCGCCATACAGAGGACTGACGGTGGACCCCCACCTCCTCCTCCACAGATCACAGTATGGGAGGAGCAATTCTTGGCATTACTGCATCCCGAGGGACTCACTGGAGTTGCCAGAGGACTGGACACTGGTGAGTCAACATTTACTACATATCAACCCTCATACTTGCCATCTGACCCACTCACCCTCACTCCCATCACTCCACTCCATCCTACACACTGCACTTACACATCTGACTAACCCCAATGCCAAACCCTGCATGCTATACCAATGCATCAACAGCCCTCCCAGCCCTGCATGGACACCCATCACAAAAGCATGTACAGCATGGAGAACTAACAATCACAACATTTATCACCATACACAAACAAATGTGGCAGGGCAACAGCAACGATAGAGGGGAAGATAGGGATGTACAATATGTCACAGACATGAAGCGTAGTACCTCACTTACATCCCCACAGGTGCCCCAGCCAATGTCAGCAGAGAGAGGTGCCATGACAAACCAGTCCTCTACCACTCTACCAGAATATGCCCCCGTGATGACAGTAACTCTGGACTTCTGGATCTGGATGAACTGCCTGGCCCATCAGGGACTACTGGTCAGTCGGTCATCCCAGCCTACTCCCAGTCAACCACAGAGTCACCCCCTTCAGTATCCCACACCACAGCACCCACCCAGCGTCCCACACCTCTGTCCTTAGGACAAGTCAATCAGCAGTGTGCCTACCTGTACAGGGACCCCAGTCCACACCTCGCCCCCAAGACAATCAGAGACCTGGGGTCAGTGGCAGTCGGCACACCGTTCAGGGGACAGAATCACGGGGCAACAGGGACAATGGGAGGACCACTGTGTGCCAGGACAGGCCCAGGGAACCGGCTCCCCAGGAAGCACTCACCAAGATCCTGGGGGCCTACCAACAATACCAGGACACGATGGGCCAGATCCTTAACAACATGCAGGATTACAAGTGGCTGCAGGAGAAACACCATCAGGAGATCAGGGAGGACTTGTAGGCTCTCAACACCACCATGATCTCCATAGCAGGGGTACTGGTAGACATGGCCAACATCATGAGAGAATCGACAGTACACCAGCGGGCCCCTACCACTAGCCAGTCAGTTGACCAGCCCTCCATTTCTGCTGCAGTTAGTGGGCAGGAGGCCCTGCCACAGGATCCACAGGCCACCAGCACCCCTCCCCATGCAGAAGGTGAACCACCCCGCAAACGTCCCCTGAGACCCAGACAGAAGCCAGAGATACTTGCCAAGACCACCTCCAGGAAATGAGACTCCTGATTGTCCCCCTTGTGTCCCACCCTGTCACCTTGTCCACTTTGAACTGCCTTTGCTCCCCTTCCTATGGCTCCTTGGACACTGGACCTGTGCTACAAACAGACTGGATCAATACCCTGGACTTTCCTCCACCATCACCCCATTGCATTGTACTTTTCAGTCAATTATTTGCACTACAATAAACACCCTTGAACACAACTTGAGTGACTCGGTTTTATGTGTTGAAAATGTGCATTCATGGGAACAGTCACATCTAGTGCAAATTATCTGAACACTGCGATAGCATACAAATAGTGACCTGTAGCTGTCTGCAGGAAACACATCAGGACACTGTTTTCATCTCACCAACGTCTGTAAAATGACAAGCCATAGGTGACAGTAAGTCGAGATGCAAAGGAAGGGAATGCCTTCATGATAAAGCCACACAGAAAACATCAATAGTCAGAGCAATGGTCAGTTCCACTGTCTCACCTCTGTGACATTGGAAGTATTGTCCTTATCCTAATCTTCTGCCTCCTCATTCTCACAGTCCTCAGGGTCCACTGCTGCCACAGGGTCCTCTCCAGTCCCTCCTCCTGCAGAAAAGGCACATGTCGTCTGAGGGCCAGGTTGTGCAAGATGCAGCATGCCACTACTATCTTGCAGACCTTCCCGGGTGAGTGGCACAGGGATCCACCTGTCAGATGCAGGCATCTGAACCCGGCCTTCCGGAAGCCGAATGTCCTCTCGATTATTCACCTGGTTCCCCTATGTGCCTCATTATAACGGTTGTCAGCCCCTGTCCTGGCATTCTTCACAGGGGTCAGAAGCCACAATAGGTTTGGGTAGTCAGAGTCACCTGCAAGTATTGAGGTACATAATTTAGCCTTACACAATGCTATGCTGATAACACTCTGGCTCACCAATTAGCCACACCCTGTGCCTCTGTAGTTGGGCCATCACATTTGGGATGCTGCTATTCCTCAGAATGAAGGCTTCATGCACAGACCCAGGATACTTGGCAGTAACGTGGGAGATGTACCGGTCTGCCACGCAAACCATTTGCACATTGAGTGAGTGGAAACTCTTCCGAATCCTGAACACCTGTTCATTCTGGTAGGGGGGGGGACAAACGCAGTGTGTGTGCCGTCAATCACCCCAATAATATTGGGAATACGTCCCATTGCATAGAATCCAGCATTCACAGTGGAAAAGTCTTCCACCTGGGGGAAAGGAATGTAACTGCACATGTGTTTCACCAAGGCAGACAATACCCTTGCCAGCACAATTGAGAACATTGGCAGTGACATTCCTGCTGCCAAGCCCACCGTCACTTGGAAAGAACCAGTTGCCAGGCAATGGAGCACTGATAGAACCTGCACAAGAGGGGGGATCCCAGTGGGATGACGGATAACTGATATAATGGCAGGCTCCATTTGGGCACACAGCTCTGTGATTGTGGCCATGCCCATCTATAGGTGAGTATAATGTGTCTGTCCTCCAGTGTAGCCAAGTCCACAAGGGGTCTGTATACAAGGGTTTGTCTCCTCCTCCTCCTATTCATCCGAAGTGGTAGGTATCTAAAGGACACAAGAATAAGTAAGCTGTCACAATTTGTACAATGAAACCACCACCTCAGTGTGCATACAGCATTAATGTTATGGGACAGTGGGAATGGCAATGTATGTCCAATTTCCATAAATGACGCAGTTATGGAAGATCTGTATGTTGTCCACCACCATGAAATGGTGACTGCCTGTTCTGTATCTAGGGACAGATGGAAGTGAGGCAACTCCGCCGACGTTGGGCACCATGGCGGAAGGCGGTCTTGCACCACTGTGCAATTGCTTATTGGCTAATATGGGTCTCTATGGTGTACAGTGGCCAATGAGGATCAGCGTCGACGGTGACGGTGTACACCGCTGTGGACATAACCGCTTTTTTCTGTCTGTAACCTCACTTGATTCCTGACTTTCCACAGGACCACACCCACACTCCGAGTGCAGCTGTGACCTGTGACTAGAACCTACCATGGCCAGTGTCACAGGGGAAAGGGCCCCTGCCTTCACTTCGATGGAGTTGGAGCGCTTGGTGGATGGGGTCCTGCCCCAGTAAGGACATCTGTATGGGCCTCCAGACCAACAGGTGAGCACACCTTGGCCACGATGTGTGTGCAGGCATCGTGGCATATGTGGGGTGGTATGTCTGGTGGTAGTATACATGGTGTGCGCCAGGCGATGTGTGTGCCAATGGAGTTGGAAACAGGATTTGTGGGCCATTTGTGTGACAGGCTGGATTGTATGTGTAATGCTGTCCTCCTGTCTGTATTCCCTCTGCAGGTCAGCGCCCATCAAAAGAAGGGATTGTGGCATGGCATCGCCAAGGACGTGCAGACCCTGGCGGTCTACAGCAGGTTAAGCACCCACTGCAGGACACAGTGGGAGGACCTGAGATGCGGAGCACGGAAGACCACAGAGGCCCAGCTGAGGATGGCCTCCCAACGAGGAAGGGGTGCCCGTCGGAACCTGACCCCCCCCGATGGCCCACATACTGGCAGCGAGCCTACCCAGAGCTGGATGGGCACTTGAGGGCATCACAGCAGCCACCAGGGGGTGAGTACAGTGGGCCTTACTACAATAACTGGTAGGTGGCATGGGATCCAGGTGGTGGTTGTGAGTTAGTGGGTGCCCCTTAATGTCAGGCCAGACATTGCAAAGTGATGTGGTGTTGGTGCTGTAATTGACCCAGTGCCCCCTTTCTCTCCCTCCTCCCCTTTCTCCTTCTGTCATCCTGTCCATGTGTGCAATAAAATCATCTGGCGAAGGAGCAGGGCCACCAGCGACAGAGGGAGCTGCATCCCACAGGACCCAGGAGGCAGAGTCCACCGACGCCGAGGGAACCAGTGGGACAGAGGGTGAGGGGAGCACTATGGTGGAGACAGGAGGTGACAACACTGACTCAGATTCCTCCTCCGATGGAAGCTCCATGGTGGTGGCGGACACCTCTGTGACCACCCCAGCTGCAGGTAAAGCCACCACCCTCATACCTGTACCGCCCTCCCAGTAGCCCCTCAGCGAGTTGCCCATGCCTGCTCACCTAGGAGGGTGGGCATCTTGTTCGCCCCAGGCACCTCAGGCCCTGCCCCAGTGAGACCTGCTGCCCTGAGTGAGAAGGCTATTGACCTCCTGAGATCCATCTCTGTAGGGCAGTCAACCAGTGTGAATGCCATCCAGGGGCTGGCATCCCAGATGCAGCAATGCAATGCATTCCTGGAGGAGATCCACGGTGGATTGGCGGCCCAGCAGAAATCTATTCAGGCTCTGGGCTCCTCTCTGATGGCAGCCATTGTCCTTGTTCCTACCATCCCCCCTCCAACTACCACTTCCCAGTCCCAGTCTCCTCAACTCTAACCCATCCCATGCACACATACAGACGAGCATGCACACAAGACATCACACAAGAGTGGCACAGTCAAGCACAGGCACCACACTTCAGTCCATAATCACTCACACAAACAACAGACAGTTGCACACACATCCACATCCACTGCCTCCACTATCTCCCCCTCCTCCTCCACCTCCCTCACAGTCACGTCCACACTCACACCTGCATGCACTGTATCAACATCCACCACCAGCATCACCACACCAAGCAGCACACACACCTCACTAGCAGACACCTCCACAATATCCATCCATGCGTCCCCTGTGTCCTCTTCCACCGTGTCTGTCCCTCCTTCCTCAAAGACACAAACGCAGGCACTCAGACACCCAACAGCCATCCACCTCACATCAGCACACTGCCCATGCACCTGCACCCAAGTCCAGCAGACGTGCTCCTCCAACAACCACTCTCTCAACCTCCACTCCCATCCCTCCACCCTCATCCCGCCCCACCATCCCTTAGAAGCTTGTCCTTGCCCAACTTGACCTCTTCCCTCCCCCCGTCCTGCCCGTAAGAGCAGGGTCCCAACGACCCAGCCCAGCACTTCAACCAAACAGTCCAAGGGGACAGTGGAGGCACCACCTGGTCGTGGAGGCAAGACAGTGAAGGTTCCCACTCCACCAGCCAGGAAAGGGAAGGATCCCACTCCACCAGCTAGGAAAGGGAAGGATCCCACTCCACCAGCCAGGAAAGGGAAGGATCCCACTTAACCACCAATGTCAGAAAAGGTTCCCACTCAACCACCAATGGCAGAAGAGGTTCCCACTCAACCACCAATGACAGAAGATGAGGTTCCCACTCAACCACCAATGTCAGAAAAGGTTCCCACTCAACCACCAATGACAGAAGAGGTTCCCACTCAACCACCAATGTCAGAAGAGGCTCCCTCTCAACCACCAATGTCAGAAAAGGTTCCCACCCAACCACAAATGAAAGAAAAGGTTCCCACTTAACCACCAATGACAGGCATGAAGCCCTCACCTCCAGCAGAGACAATGCAGCCCTCACCTCCAGCAGAGGCTGCCCAGGAGACACCTCCCCCAGCAGAGAAAATGCAGCCCTCACCTCCAGCAAAGGCTGCCCAGGAGACACCTCCCCCAGCAGAATCAATGCAGCCCTCACCTCCAGCAGAGGGTGTGTAGGCCACCCTCCACGGACTGTTGTACATGGAACCCCTCCAGAAGCAGTGGGCAGGTTCTCCACCTCAGACACTGTGGCCTTGTACTACCCAGCATTGGGAAATTGGCATGGAGACCCTTCCAGAA
Source organism: Pleurodeles waltl (assembly GCF_031143425.1). Classification (NCBI taxonomy): domain Eukaryota; kingdom Metazoa; phylum Chordata; class Amphibia; order Caudata; family Salamandridae; genus Pleurodeles; species Pleurodeles waltl. The sequence continues at coordinate 412,272,885 of NC_090437.1, read as the reverse complement.
GCAGTGGGCAGGTTCCCCACCTCAGAGACTGTGACCTTGCAATCCCCAGCATTGGGAAATGGGCATGGACCCCCTCCAGAAGCAGTGGGCAAGTTCCCCACCTCAGAGACTGTGACCTTGCAATCCCCAGCATTGGGAAATGGGCATGGAGGCCCCTCCAGGAGCAGTGGGCAAGTTCCCAACTTCAGCTGAGGTACCTCCAACCCCCTTCCCCCTGAGGTGCCTGTTCACTTCCAAGATGTTGCCCCTGCATAGTGTTGTGCTGAATTCGTCAGGATCAAGTTGGGACTTGGGCTGTGCCATGTGTCCATGTGGGCCTTATGTACTTGGGACCGGAAATTGGCCCTTTATGGACAATTGGTCATGTATCTTTGTTCTAAAATTGGTTCATATGGTGGGTGTTGCCTTGCTATTACAATGTGGGTTGTGCCGAACTGTAGTCCTTGTATAATTTTGCCGTGCGTCATGTGCCATTGGTTTACGTCTGCAGCTGGTTGTGTGTATGGTGTGTTTGTGTGGATCGTGTGTGTGGTGTGTGTGTGTCACTCTCCTTTTCCTCCCTCCCTCCCTTGTGTGCTAGGCGGCTGTACTCACCATTGTCGTCTTTGCTGGCGTTGGTGTTCCAGGTGGAGCACGGCATAGAAGAGCATCGGGAAACCTTGCAGTTCCGGTTCCATGGTGGCGCTGGTCTTCTCTGTGTCTCTGTTGGTGAGTCTTTGGTCTTCTGTGATGTGTTTCGGCTAGGCTTTTGATGGCGTTCGTACTGCCCTAGAAATCGTGGTAGTTTGCAGTGCCATAATATGGTGGGCGGTACCTTGTCTTCCGCCTGTCTGTTGATGGCTACCGCCCTGGTGCGTGGTGTTAAAGCCCTGGTGGATGGTTTGGTACATTGGCTGTCTATGGGTCATAATTTGGCGGTAATTACCGCCAGCCTGTTGGCGGTATTACCGCCACTTCAACAGTCCCTGCCAATGTCATAATGAGGGCCTATGTTTGAGTAGGGAGTGCATTAATCAAACCGCGTTTTAAACTATTTGGATTGCAGTTCCCTCGATTCTGAGGGGTAACATGCCGAATATTCGTGAGTGGAGATAAACTGCCCTGCCTCCCATGCGTAACAATCACACCTCCAACCCTTTATCTGGTCTGAGTTAATCTGCTCCTTGTCCCTACACATTTACCGTGGGGCGAGATTCATTAGGAGCTGTCTAGAATACTGGAGGCAAGAGCCTTCTCGGGCAAGACAGGCAGCGTCCCCGGCCCCTGGACATGGTCAGGTACAAACGGATGCAGATGGGCTTGCCTTAGGCGTGCCCGCTGCGTGCCCGTGGCTGGCTCGGTTTAAATGTCGATAGCCAGTCCATGCGGCATCAGCAGGGTCCAGGAGACTAGCCCTCTGACCAGGCTATGAGGTTCCCAGGCACCTAAGATGGCCGCCACTGAGAGAACAGGGAGGGCTCTAACAGGCCCTTTCAAATCCGCGAGCAAAGAAACAGTGTGGGACAGTCAGCGTGTGTCTGTAAAAGTAAATTTAAAAGCCCTCCGAGGGAGACATTGCAAAAAACATTTCCCCTTGTCAAATAAAAATAATTATGCAGGAATAAAGCAATCAAACCAAGTAAGCAGAAAGAAAATTCCCACCACGAGAAAGTGAGCTCTCTCCTTCGGCTAATCGTGATGGTGCCCCACTTCATCTCCTCGGTTTGTCCCTTTCTATCCTGAATTAGCTTGTGAATGGTTAATGGGGAATTTTAGATCACTCCCAGTCTTTCCACCTTCACCCTAAGGCCAGTTTATTTGCCCAAGGAAAGTTAGATATGCTCTTAGGCAGCCACGACCCTCCAAGTAGTCTACTGGGTCCAAGAGAGGGAGGGATAGGCTTCCTTTGATGCCTCCTCTCCATTGTCTCACCTAGAAGGTTTACAGTCCTTGCACACTATGTCTTCAGAGTCTTCTGTGTTTCCTGGGTCCTTGGCATTGTTTCTCCTTTGCTATACTCCTATCTCTTCCTGTGAGTCCATCAGTGTTCTCTCCTTCCGCTACTCTGGTCTTGCTTCTAGGTCCTGCTGCAATTTCTGTGTTTTTGCCAGGTCCCACGTAAGCATTCTGTCTTTGGCGTCTGCATTCCTGCTTCAGCCCCAAAAGTGCTGTAATCAGATTTTTTTAGTTTGCTTTTCTTTGCTGTTATCTACAGATTGTGGTTTGCTTCATGGGATTGGACTAGATGGCCGAGGTGAGTGTATTCTACACATGCCTGACTTGACTTCAGTCGAGGTTGGACTAAACTCAATCAGGAATTGGATGAAATCTGGTATCCATGTGTCAACATGGCACATGGAAGGAAGTGGCAGAGACTGTGGCAATGAGTTAAAAGTAGTGGTTGGTGTCAGCCCCAAAGTCTGGGAGGACACCACAGTGGAGTATAGAGGAACAGACAGCATAAAGGAGAGATCTGCCAATGGTAATCCGACTGGAGGCCACCTCTGGTCCATGGGGCACACCAGATGGAGCCAGAAAGGTGTAAAAAATCTGCAGCACAGCCTGCTCAAAAGCCTGTGTCTGTTGCAATGTTGCAGACAGACCCAGGAATTCGGGGTGCATCGGTATGAGTTTTGGAATAGGTTTCTTTGTAGGAGACCAGAATTCAGCCTAGAGACACCTTGAGGTCCTCACAACTTTGCAAGTTAAGAGTGGCGGGCTGGAGAAGAATCGTGCTTTCTTTTCTTATGTTTCTATCTGAAATCTGACTTACCTGATGATTTTGAGTGTGAGGAACATACTTCGCAGGAATGGCCTTGAGATTGGGATCTTCTGTGCCTTCAACTTTGACTGAGCCTTGCTTCGGAGTTCAGCGGCTTAGAGCTTAACTTTGTGGTCCAAGATCTCCTTGAGGTTCATCCTGGCACAATCTTCACAAGACTTGGAGTTGTGAAACCACTCTGAATACCAGAAGCTGACAACATTAGGGTCTGTCACAGATCCTATTAACAAGGTGAGGAATCTGTGGTTAGAAATATCTACCAGAAAAATATATACATATTTACGTGTGAATTGACATGAGATATTACTGAGCCGGCAGATCGAAGTGATGTGCCCAATAAACCACGTTGGAGGGATTCTTGATTTATGAGGCCTTTTTAGGTTGATCTAGAAGGTTCTTCCATGCTAGGCTTGGGGGTTTGATTCGATTTTTGTTGGAGAGATGATCTACACAGACTTGAAAATTTGAATGCATGGACTAGATTCATAAAAAACAGACAGGGGAACAAAATGCACCTGTAGAAACAAATGCAGGTTTTGATGGGTCAAATAAATTGTGGTATTTTTCTGGGTGCAAATGTTTGTACAAAACAGGGGCAATTTTTATACCAACTATGATTTCTGTTACCGATCATAAGATTTTGTCATAAGCAAGTCCAAGGTGAAAAAAAGATTAATAACATTCCTGGGCCACAAATCGGCACAGAAAAGAGGGGGGCGGAGCCAAGCACTGTGGAAGATGGCGGCTCTTCCTCAGAGCCGAGTAGATTGGAGACGGGGCATCGAGCCAAAAGTTACTTCTCCAACATCAAAACCTCCAAAAAACAGGAAAGTACTTAATCGGAAACCTAACGGATACTTCTGAACCTATAATCCACAATCCACTTGCTCTGCAACTCCTTTAGTAACGATATAAGGGAAAGTAGAGCCAAACCCCTTAAAGCTGGATGGAACGGAGATGGGGAATCGAGCCAAAAGCTACTTCTATGACAGCAGAGTCTTCAAAAAACTAGAAAATACTTAATCGGAAACCTAATGGATACTACTGGACTTAAAATCTGAAATCCACTTGCTCTGCATCTCCTTTAGAAGTGATGTAAGTGAATCAATGCTGTGGAATTTGGTGACTCTCCCTTAAAAGCCGAATGAAACGAAAACGAAGAACCGAGTCAAAAGTTACTTCAACAATAACAAAGTCTTCAAAAAACTTAATCGGAAACCTAACAGATGTTATTGGACCTATATTCCAAGTTCCACTTGCTCTGCAATTCCTTGAGAAATGACATAAGTGAAAGCGGAGCGAAACGCCACGGAATCTGGCGACTCTCCCTTACAGACAGGTAGAACGGAACTGGGGAATCGAGCCAAAAGTTAATTCTTCGACAACAAAATCTTCAAAAAAAGAAAATAATTCATCAGAAATCTACCGGATAATAATGGATATATAATCAACGATCCATTTGTTTTGCAACTACTTTAAAAATGATGTAGGTGAGAACGGAGCCAAATGCTGTGGAATTTGACGACTCACCTTTAAAGCCGAGTGGAACGGAGACAGGGAAACAAACCAAAAGTTACTTTTCCTGACATCAAAACTTTCCAAGAAACAAGGTCACACTTCCTCAAAATTCGATTGTTGAACATCAAAGGGTAATGTAGTATCTAAAGAGAAGAATAAATCTGATATATATGCCAAAATAGTAGTGCTCTAATAAGAAGTTGACTAAATAAGAATAAGGTAAACAACACATCAGTACAAGGAGGTGGAACCTGAAACATTTTATCTTTCCTTCATTTAAAAAAGAATTACAATTGACTTTGCAATAAAGATTCTATAATGATAGATACAAACTTTAATAATTATTGTAAATTAAATCTTAGAAGATAATTGAAGTCTCCTATGTCATTTCCTAAAGTTATAAGACAATAGTCATATGGTGCAGCCTTGCAATCCATAACAGTTATCACTGAAAACAAACACACAATGGCTGACCCTACTGAATCACTTTCAACAGCTATGGATACTATCTTTAAAGAACTATTAGCCATAAAATCTTCCATTGCTTCTTTGGAAAATACAGTGTCTACTAATACTACGGACCTTCAAGGCTTGAGGAATGAAGTGGTCAAGTTTCAATCTCGTATGCAATCAATGGACAATCGTTTGACAGATATTGAAATCTGCATAGATAAGACACCTGATAATAGCCAAGATATTTGGTATCTTCAGTAAAAAATGACTGATTTAGAGGACCGGAGTAGAAGGAATAACCTTAGAATTATAGGTCTTCCAGAGCAAACAGAGAAAGACTATATTCTAGACTTTTTGACTAAATTTCTCCCAACCCTGACAAATATTACCTTTACAGTGCCATTAGAATTTCAGAGAGCTCATCGTGTTCGCTCACGTGGAATAATCCAATCCACAAGACCTGGACATATTTTAGCTTCATGTTTACGCCATCAGCAAGCCTGTCAGATAATTATGTCTGCCAAAAACATGGTCCAAATGAATATGAAACATCTCTGGTAATAATCACAGCAGATTATTCAGCACCTACAAATCTCAAAAGGAAACAATTCTTAAATCTATGTAACAGATTAAAGAAAAGAAATATAAAATATGGTCTTTTGGATCCAGCTATTATGATTGTGACTTTTCAAGGGAATACCAAAGAATATTCACATCCTCACAACTTGGAATCCTTTTTGAATGACTTAGAGGACAAAGATTCCAAGATGGAGCATAAAACTTCCTCACCCTCAACAATTAACAAATTCTCATCTCCCACCACTCCAGAGGACATAGATCAAGGAGAATGGGAGATTGTTCAACGACAATGGACACATGGTGGTAAATTTCAAGCATGGAAAAAGTATCAACCGAGAGATAAATCTAGATCTCCTTTAAAAACTTGAATAGAGCGGAAATATTATTGCTTTATTTACTTTCTATTCAATATACTTTTCATTACAAGATCATATTTATTTATGATGTAGGATATTTCATATTGTATATTTGAAATGGCTTTATTTTACCCCTTCTCTATTCTACTCTTCATGACTCTTTGGCTGCTATCCCCAGATAAAAGTGTAGGTGTTAAGTGTACAAAATTGTCTTATCACTTGTGTTGGACAATTTATTTGATATTTGATCATTTTAACTAGTAATATAAAAGTCACACTGATTTAAAAACTCTTCTATAGTATAATTACTTATTGACATATTTGAAACTTTATAATTTATATTATACTTCTTCTTTTTCTAATTCTCTTCTTTACTATTCATCTTCTTATTCATCTTTTTATATTTCTTCTTTTTCTCTCTTTTTATTATTAGAATTTGGATTGATATTATTTTATAGTTTTCACATGTCCATTAACAAGTTAAAACCTTTAAATGTTATTTCTTTGAATGTTAATGGTTTGACACATTTTATCAAGAGAAAGAAGATAATTAATTTTCTTGGACAACAAAAAACAGATATAGCTTTAATATAAGAAACACATCTTAATGAATCAGAAAGTGAAAAATTGAAAAGAGACTGGGTTGGTCAAGTTATACATACTAGCATAACACAAAATAATTCTAATAACGATAACACACCTATTCGGAAACGTGGATTAGCTATTCTTTTTCATACAAATTTACCATACAAAAGTATTCAAACATGGTTAGATGATGAAGGCAGATATGCATTTGTTAAAATTCGTATTAGAAATTCTTTTATGATTATAGGCACGATATATGAATCCAATGATTCCAAAACGATAATCAAAGATTAGTAGATTATTATCTTCCTTTGGGTCTACAAAAGTACTGATTGGAGGAGATTGGAATGATACTATGGATTCATTTATTGATAAATCTGGCAAACCAGATACTCATCATTCAAATGATAGATATATCTTACAAGATCTTATAGATGATTTTGCATTACAAGAACCATGGCGTCTTTCACACCCAGTTGACAGAGATTATACCTTTACATCTTGTGCACATCCAATTAGCTCCAGAATAGATAATTTTTTAACCTCACCCGCAATGATACAATCAATAACATCTGCAGGAATTGTTCTTTGTAGCCTCTCAGATCATGATTTAATAAACTTACACATTAATATTGGATTAACACAATCTCTCAAAACTAATTGGAGATTCGATACTTCTATGTATAAGACACCTCAAGCTAAATTGAATCTCTGCCAACATGTTGACCAATTCCTTGTAGAGAATAGAGATTCAGTTACAGATGCTAGTGTATTATGCGGAGCAGGCAAAGCAGTCATTAGTGGAATGATTATGAGAGATTCATATCTTCTAAAAAAGAAAATTGAATAATGAGAGGAATTCATTAGAAAAAGAGGTTATATCACTTTCAAAAGATTATGACAAATCTGAATCATCTGAGATTCTAAAAAATCTGTTATCAGTTAAATTCAGACTCAATAATCTATATACTCTCAAGCTGAAAAATGTTTATTCCTAATTCGACAACGTCACTATGAAAGAGGGGAGAAAGCAAGACGTCTTTTAGCCTATCAATTACGCCAACAGGAATCATCCAGAGCGATACCTATTATTAAAAATTCTTCAAATTACTTATTTCCTTTACCAACAGACATTATTACACAATTACAAACTTACTATGAAACACTTTCTACATCGTTAAACTGCGAAGATACAAAGGAGGAAGATGATTTTTTTCACCATTCTAAAGATCCCAAGATTAACTCAAGAACAAAAATTAAGACTAGAGGGACCTATATCAACAGAAGAGAAAGCAAAAGCTATTGATTGTTTAGCTACAAACAAAGCCCCTGGAGAAGACGGCTTTCCCATTGAATTTTATAAAATCACAAAAGCCAAAATTATTCCATTGTTACAATCCTTCTTTAATGAAGCTTTAAAAAGGGTCACTTTCCCCCAGAATTTCTGCAAACACGTATTACAGTAATTCTTAAACTGGATAAAGACCCACTGGAATGTTCCAGTTATAGACCTATTTCTTTAATAAACTCTGATATTAAGATTTTGGCTAAAATACTTGCAATGAGATTAAATTCAGTAATCACAACACTTATTCACCCATCTCAAGTAGGTTTTGTTCCATCTCGATCCTCCTCAAATCACCTTCGAACAATTCAACATTTATTATGGCAACAACTTAATAAAATAGATATCCTTAGACGCTGAAAAGGCATTTGACAGAGTAGAATGGCGATATTTATTTTGAACTATGAATAGAATGGGTATTGGTACTGATTTCATTACATTAACTAAGGGAATGTATCAACTTCCTACAGCCGCGATCACATGTAATGGTTTTACATCTCCTTATTTTAAAATTGTACGAGGGACCCGACAAGGATGTCCACTATCCCCTTTGTTATTTCTAATTGCATTAGAACCCTTGACCATTGCAATTAGACAAAATGCAAACATATAAGGTTTTGCTACTTCAACAGGCGAGATTAAAGCTTTTTATTATGCAGACTATATTTTACTTACATTATCTAACCCGAATTCCTCAGACAAAAACCTGCTTAATCTATTAAATCAATTCTTGACATTTTCTGGCTATAAGATTAATTGGTCTAAATGTGAAGCTTCACCAATGAACAACAATACTACTTCATCTGTACTAAACAATTTCTCTTTTAAATGGAAATCATCACATTTGAAATATCTTGGGATCCTACTTAATACAGGGTTGAAGAATATTATGATGGATTATTTGAACCCCATAATAGATAGACTTAAAAGAGATTTTATTAGATGGTCTCAGTTGAATCTATCGCTATGGGGAAGAATACAGATTATTAAAATGAATACAATTCCAAACTTTAATTATGTCTTTGGTATGTTATCACTTCCTATTGCTTCTAAATTTTTCAAAAATACAGCATCTTTGATAACTCGTTTTATTTGGGGAGGAAAAAACCCTTGTATAAGTGGTTCAAAATTGCATTCATCTTCTTTAAAAGGAGGACTTAGACTTCCACACTTAGAAAATTATTGGATAGCACAACAACTGTAACACACAACTTATATGATATCCATGAACGAAAACACACCCATATGGGTGAAATTGGAACAATTCCTATTAAAAACCACAACCTCCATGGCTATCTATTACACTAAATGTCCAAAATTCTCACAACTCTCCAATCCAATCATTTACTCCTCCCAAATGGCTTGGCAGAAAGCACATAAAATTATAAACTGTAATATTCATATACATTTAAATGCTCCAATATGGAATAACTCAGTAATTATGTACAAAGGTAAAGAACTTAATTGGTTTGTCTGGAAAAATCACAAAATTAATAATCTATCAGACGTATGCACACGGAATAATTCCTTGAAGCCATTCTCACAACTACAAGATAAGTATAAACTCCTGCAATCACAATTTAATGATTATGTATTAATAATGTCAATTCTTAACCCTATAACAAATCCGAACATAGATTCTATGATACACTCATCCATTGCTTGTTATATCTACATGTGGAAAAACTTCAAAGGGATGGTATCTGGCTTATATTCATTATGAATTGGTAAATCTTTTATCAGATGATACATCTAAAGATTTAAAACGATGGTGGTCTACAAGACTTAATTACTTACTCAGACAAAGAATGGTCTAAATTACTGGAAAATTACAATCAGGGCCTTCGTGATACAAGGTTGAAATTAAACTACTTTAAAAAATGGCACTGGTCACCTTCTAAATTATGCTCTGCCAAACTCAGTAATAACTCTGATTGCTGGAGATGTTGCCAACCCAACTGCGATATCGTACATATCTTATGGGAATGTACTGAAATACAACCATTTTGGTTACAAATATTACAATATCTGAGAAAAAATGTCCCCAATATTACATCTCAGTCACATCACTTATTTTTATTACATGATACTCATGGTCTAGGTAAGCTCTCTTCACAGGTGTTTAGATGGCTATCTGCCGTGATCGGTATAGTTAAAATTAACATATTACGTTTCTGGAAATCAAATGCTTTGCCAACTGTCCAAACTTGGTTAAAAGACATGTTTGAGATTTCACAATTCGAAAGACTGATATATAAACGAAACAATAACCTACAGCAGTTCGGACACATATGGAATATTTTTTTAAATAATTGAATTCCTATGTCCCCTTTTCATTTTATACAACGATCAATGGTAAATATTGTTTTTCTTAAATACACTCTCTTCAATCCCGATATATATTTACAATGGTTTAATCAATTATCGTTTCCTGTTCTTCTCTTTGTTTTGCTGTGTTATAGGATTGTGTAATGCAAAGACGACTCACTTAAATATTTTGTAATAATTTATTTTATGTTCATTGATACTTTTATTAGTTTCATACAGAACATATCTAATATAGAATAATTATGGAAGGTACTTACCTTTGTTTTTGTTTTTATTAGTACACTGGATTCTCTTTTTTCCTTTTGTTCTTTTCTTTTTTTTTTCTTATTCTTTTCAATATATTTACTGTATAATTTATACTGTTAATGAACATTTTGTATTTATTTTGTATCTATAAAAATTTAATAAAGAACTGAAATACAACAAATCGGCACAGAAACAGTAGTGGGAGTGCTCCTTTACCATGAAATTGTTATATTCTTGGCTGACTCATTTTTCACGATGACTTGTTCTGACATAAGCATAGAAGCTTATGTGTGGAAATTAGTGTTAAGGTTCTATGCTTGACAGTTACAGCTGTAATGATCTGTGAGATGGCTGTTGGTCCCTGTTATCCATTTGTCTTCATTAAAAGCATCTTACATGGATATTGCAGCACTCTGGACCTGTGTGCTTGAATGAAGACTTGCAAGAAATATGAGAAATTACATAAATATTTATACACATTTGCCTCAGACAAATTCCTCACTTGCACCATATTGGATGAGCAACAACTATTGAACCGGGTAAAGATAGGCGAATATATGCTCTTTTTTGTGCAGCTCTGGGGGTGTTTACATATTTTACGCTGTCTTTCCCGTGCCGTTCCAATGTCACTCCCATTTTGCATATGCAAATGAGTATATTTTTGAGGACATGCCAATTTTACACCTACTTTTCTGTGGGTGCGTACATTTTGAAATTAACACTCTCCACACATGCTCTACAGTCCAAATTGCCCACGTTTAATGCAAAGTACTTTTTTCACTGAGAGAAACGTGCATTTTAGTCATGCACCACTTAATAACGAGATGTTGGAACAAAGCACTTGGAGGACCAATTGTCTGTTTTTTCGAAATTCATGCAAGCTAATTTGGGGAAGGGGACTGTTTTGAAGTAAGTCGGTATCGGGGCTCAGCTCTGATGTCTATAGCACATCCAAAGAGCCAAAGTGCACCCCGCATAGTGAGTATAACTAATGTCCCTTCTACCAAGGCTCCTTGCAGAATGAGTAGCATCAGCGCAGTAGGGGAACCATCGTCCCTAAATTTCACGGACTGCCCGTAATTTCGCCCTGCCGTCTATTGTCCGTGATGAAAGGCTTAACAGATGGCATTTGTCCTTAATTTGAGCCTTTCACCAAAAGGACAACGGACAGCAAGGCGAAATTACAGGCAGATCAGTTTCCCCGGCTGGATTGAAAGGCAGGGAGTCTCCTGTGCTCTGGGGAAGGGAGGGGCAGACAGATAGGAAAAGGCCTTCTTGAGAGGGTGTCTCTCTCCCTAAAGAAATGCAAATGCACACAACTGATAAATCTGCAAATTCAAAGGGGCTTGAAAACCTGCATTGACTTTAATCAAAGGAGTCACTTGAAGCTTTCTGATGGCAAAGATCTTTTATTTTAGAAAGACATTGTAAGGGTGTTCCAAGGTGAGTTGTGGAGTGTGTTTTTAATGGAGTGTTATAAAAAATGTTAGTACTGGGTATAAACTGTAGAATATTCAGATCTGTATTTGAGAAGCACTTTTTAAAAATGTAACCAAAATGTATTTGCACATTTTGTAGCAGCCTATATTATGATGTAATTGTATTTATATTGAGTTTACTACCCCAGACGAGGCATCAAATGTGTGTTTAAAATAAGGACTTACACATTAACAGTTCTTTCAAAGACCTTGGAACCTCATAGTGCTAACAAACATTGGCAAAGCCAATAGGTCTCGTCTACACAAGAGTTATTGGCTTTGCCAATGTGTTTTAGCTATGATAAACAACAGAGTGTTGTCTGTTCATAGCTAAAATGTAGTGGCATAGTGGTGTGGAGTGGAGTAGAGTGGCATAGGAGCAGTGGTGTAGTGGTGTAGTGGTGCAGAGTACAGTGTAGTGGGGTGCAGTGTAGTTGTTTAGAGTGCATTGGCGTAGAATACAGTGCTATAGAGTGCAGCAGCATAGAGTGGCGTGGGGCAGAGTAGAGTTGCATAGAGTGCAGTGGAATAGAGTGGAATACAATAGAGTGCCAGAGAGTGCAGTAGTGTAGAGTGGTGGAGTGGCATAGAGTGTAGAGTAGACTCACATGGCAGAGAGTGCAGTGGCGTAAAGTGGAATTGTGTACAGTGGTGTAGTGCAGAGTAGAGTATAGTGCTGCAGAGTGCAGTTGCGTAGAGTGGAGTGATGCAGAGTAGAGTGGCATAGAGTGCAGTGGCATAGAGTGCAGTAGTACAGAGTAGATTGGTGTACAGTACAGTGGTGGAGAGTGTAATGTTACAGAGTAGAGTGTCAGTACAGTGATGTAGAGTTGAGTAGAGTGACACAGAGAGCGGTGGCGTATAGTACAGTGGTGCAGAGTAGTGGCAGTGGCGTACAGTGCAATTGTTTAGAGTGCAGTGGCATTGAGTGGCATGGGATGCAGTAGCATAGAGTGCAGTGGAGTAGAGTGGCATACAATAGACTGGCAGAGTGTGCAGTAATGCAGAGTGGTGCAGTGTCAGAGAGTGCAGAGTAGACTCACGTTGCATAGAGTGCAGTGGCGTAGAGAGGTGCACAGTGTAGTATTATAGAGTGGTGCAGTGCAGAGTAGAGTATAGTGCCTAGAGTGCAGTGGCTATAGTGCAGTGATACACAGTGAAGTGGCAAAGATTGCAGTGGCATAGAATGCAGTGGCATAGAATGCAGTGGCATAGAATGGAGTAGTAAAGAGTAGAGTGGTGTAGAGTGCAATGTTGCAGAGTAGAGTGTCAGTGTAATGGTGTAGAGTGGTACAGAGAACAGTGGCATAGAGTACAGTGGTGGAGAGTAAAGGGCAGTGGCATACAGTGCAGTTGTTTAGAGTGCACTGACGTGGAGTGCAGTGGCATGGGGCAGAGTAGAGTGGCATAGAGTGCAGTGGAATAGAGTGTATTGGTGCAGAATGTAGTAGTACAGAGTAGAGTGGTGAAGAGTATAGTAGCGGCCAGTGCAGTGTTGCAGAGTAGAGTGTCAGCCTGCGGTGGCAGTGAGTGCATTGAACTACAGTGCAGTGGTCAGAGTGGCGTAGAGTGCAGTGACGTAGAATAGATTGTTTCAGAGTATAGTGCAGTTGCAAAGAGTGGAGAGGTGCAGGGTAGAGTGCAGTCGCATGGAAAGCAGTGGCACAGAGTGCAGTGGTGTAAAGTAGATTGTTTCACAGTAGAGTGAAGTGGCTTAGAGTGGAGAGGTGCAGGATAGAGTGGAGTTGTGTAGAGTGGCATAGAGTGTGATGGCATAGAGTAAAGTGGTGTAGAATGCCGTGGCATAGAGTGCAGAGGTGCCGAGTAGATTTGAGTGACGTACAGTGTATTGATGTAGAGCGCAGGGGCATAGAGTTGAGTGTTACAGAGTAAAGTGCACTAGCATAGAGTGTATTAGCTTAGATTGCAGTGGCGTACAGTGCAGTGTTGCAGAGTGGCATAGAGTGGAGTTGTGCGGACTAGATTGGTGTTGCCTAGACTATAGTGGTATAGCGTGCAGAGAAGCAGAGCGCAGTGGTGTAGAGAGGCATAAAGTTAATTGGCATAGAGTAGAGTGGTGCAGAGTAGCGTAGAGAGGCATGGTGTGAAGAAGCATAGAGTGCAGTGGCATCATGTGCAGTAAGTAGTTCAGAATGGAGAAGAGTGCAGTGCAGTGGCATGGAGTGGTGTAAAGTTGAGTCATGCAGTGTAGGGTGCAGTGGTGTGGAGTGGTGAAGAGTAGAGTGGAGTGTGCATGGTGTGGTAACACAGTGCCATTATAGACAACACATTTTTAATTGAAATGACCATTACATTTGCACAGACATACTGTTTTTCAAATCAAACTATACTGTGCACAGACAATGATGTGAGGAAATTGCATCACCTAATGCAATGATTTGTTTTAATCATAGAAAGGTATTTGGTTCCAGCACAGTTCAGAATTGACAAAAATGTGGTTCATTTGTATTCTTATTCTGATATATTCTGAAGTTTATTTAAATGTTGTCATGTGATAAAAAAAAAAACCTCTTTCCTTAACCCCACTATCCAGCAACGTTATCGCATAAATCCTCTCACTCTGAAGTCAGAGAAAGAAAAGTAAATAATAAGTTCCCACAAAAGACAGAGACTGACATTTTGCTTTGTTCTTTGAATGCACAGCAAATGTGATGAGATAAGAACAAGATTTACAGGCCTGTTTACAGAAAGGGAGCACTCAAAAGGATACTGTAAATAAGGTTTGGGCAAGGGAAGGGAAGAACTCAAGCTGCATAGCCTAAAACAAATAAAGCCAGCAAATTGAAAGCAACAAAATGTGAGTTACAAACCACAAGGCCAATGGCAAGCAATGGGCAGAATGCATTACTAAGAAAGCTCTATGAATGTACTTAAAGTGACAGCTGTGGGATGCTTTGTGGGTAAAGTCCAGTATTTTAGTCCAGTCCGTTTCTTGCAGAGGTGTGGCCACATCAATCACCCATGTAGTATGACGAGAACACCTGGAGTGGTTTCCATGTTGCAGGAAAGGTCGGTACACCCATTCTATCAGTTTGCCACTAGTTCCTATGGTGTAGAGCTTCTGGCACACCCTTGTAGGGTTAGTGCTAGGTGGCAGACATGAAATAGGGCATTTCATGATTATTTAAGATGGTTGTAAGTAAGGAGTTGACCAGGGTGAAGATGGTAGTCTGCCACAGGGGTTTAGAAATTTAGTAGCTCTCTGTTCTGAAACAAATCCCCCAATATTAAGACACCTGCTGCATGCCAATGATGGAGTTGCTCTGAGCACAGCATCCTGCCCAAATGGGAAGGCTTATCAAACATAGTGCAGGAGCACAGGGTTTCTTCGTGTCACTGAGTTCACAGGTTCTAGCAAGGCAAGAGAATGCTGTGCATGATAACCCCAGATGGTTATCTGTAGAATGTTCAGTAGGAAACAATGAGCAGTGCATTAAGTCTTTACTGATAAACCCCACCTCATGCAGGGAGATGAGCAGAAAGCCAGCGAGCCACCCATTGGACCTGTGCAGCTGAATAATAGCATGCTAAGTCCAAAAGACCTAATCCACCCACAGTCACAGGTAGCTTTACAGTGGAAAGAGCTACCCGACGGCGCCACAGTGACCAAATCAGATGTATGGCATGTCTGAAGAAGGAATGAAGGATGAGCAGGAGAAGGTTTGCAAAATAATACTATCATTGGGGTAGCAGACCATCTTCACTAGTGCCACGTGGCCCACTACAGAAAGCTGAAGAGAAGACCAAAAAGCAAACTGGGTTTGGAGGGACCGTGACGCTCTGCCGAGATTTCCATCCTGCAAATCAGTGGGAGAAAGGTAGATATTAATCACTAGATATCAAAAGGTAACTGGGTCCCAGTTCAATCTGAGATCTAATTGTATATAAAGGGGAAAACAGTGGCATATGGTAAAGAAACACTAATTACATTTTAAAATTTTTACTTTTTGTTTGTGCAATTTACTGTAGGAGGCTGGCCTGGCTTGTAGTGGGTACCAAGGGGTACTTACACTCTGTACCAGGTCCAGTTATCCCTTATTAGTGTAGAAGAGGTGTTTCTAGCAGCTTAGGCTGATAGAAGGTAGCTATAGCAGAGCAGCTTAGGCTGAACTAGGAGACATGCAAAGGTACTTTATTTTTATGACAATATGCCAGAAGTATCTCAGTGAGTACCCTCAGTATGAGGATGCCAGATATACACAAGATGTATGTACACAATACCAAAAATATGCAGTAATAGCAAAAGGAAGTAATGCAAGCAATGTAAAGTTACATTAGCTTGCAATAGGAGCACATAGGTATAGGGGCAACACAAACCATATACTCCAAAAGTGGAATGCGAACCACGAATGGACCCCAAACCTATGTGAGCTTGTAGAGGGTCGCTGGGACTGTAAGAAAACAGTGAGGGTTAGAAAAATAGCCCACCCCAAGACCCTGAAAAGTAGGTGTAAAGTGCACCTATAACCCCCACAGAGCACAGAAGTCGTGATAGGTGGTTTCTGCAAGGAAGACCAACACCAGCAAAGCAACCAAAGTGGATTTCTGGACTGAGTACCTGTGGAACAAGGGGACCAAGTCCAAGAGTCGCGACAATGTCGAGAGAGGGCAGATGCCCAGGAAAAACCAGCTGAGGGTGCAAAGAAGCTGCCACTGGATGGTGGAAGCTGTGGATTCTGCAAGAACGAAGAGGGCTAGAAACTTCCCCTTTGGAGAATGGATGTCCCACGTCGTGAAGAAGCTTGCAGAGGTGTTCTCACGCAGAAAGACCACAAACAATCCTTGCTAGCTGCAAGGGTCACGGTTAAGGTTTTTGGATGCTGCTGTGGCCCAGGAGGGACCAGGATGTCGCCACTTGGATGAGGAGACAGAGGGGGCGCCCAGCAAGTCAGGGAGCCCTCACAGAAGCAGGCAGCACCCGCAGAAGTACCAGAACAGGCACTTGGAAGAGGAGTGAACCGGAGTCCACCCGAAGACACAAAAGGGAGTTCCACAACGCTGGAGGACAACTCAGAAGGTTGTGCACTTCAGGTTAGAGTGTCGGGGACCCAGGCTTGGCCGTGCACGAAGGAAATCCTGGAAGAGTGCACAGGAGCCGGAGCAGCCGCAAATCATGCGGTACCCAGCAATGCAGTCTAGCGTGGGGAGGCAAGGACTTACCTCCGCCAAACTTGGACTGAAGAGTCACTGGACTGTGGGAGTCACTTGGACAGAGTTGCTGAGTTCCAGGGACCATGCTCGCCGTGCTGAGAGGGGACCCAGTGGACCGGTGATGCAGTCTTTTGTTGCCTGCGGTTGCAGGGGGAAGATTCAGTCGTCCCACGGGAGATTTCTTCAGAGCTCCTGGTGCAGAGAGGAGGCAGGCTACCCCCAGAGCATGCACCACCAGGAAACAGACGAGAAAGCGGCAGGATAAGCGATACAAGGTTGCAGTAGTCGTCTTTGCTACTTTGTTGCAGTTTTGCAGGCGTCCTGAGCAGTCAGCGGTCGATCCTTTGACAGAAGGTGAAGAGAGAGATGCAGAGGAACTCGGATGAGGACTTGCATTCGTTATCTGAAGAATTCCCCAAAGCAGAGACCCTAAATAGCCAGAAAAGGAGGTTTGGCTACCTAGGAAGGAGGCTAGGCTAGTAACACAGGTAAGAGCCTATCAGAAAGAGTCTCTGACGTCACCTGCTGGCCCTGGCCACTCAGAGCAGTCCAGTGTGCCAGCACACCTCTGAATCCAAGATGGCAGAGGTCCGGGGCACGCTGGAGGCGCTCTGGGCACCTCCCCTGGGAGTGCAGGTCAGGGGAGTGGTCACTCCCCTTTCCTTTGTCCAGTTTCGCGCCAGAGCAGGGCTGGGGGATCCCTGAACCGGTGTAGACTGGCTTATGCAGAGATGGGCACCATCTGTGCCCATCAAAGCATTTCCAGTGGCTGGGGGAGGCTACTCCTCCCCAGCCCTGACACCTTTTTCCAAAGGGAGAAGGTGTAACACCCTCTCTCTGAGGAAGTCCTTTATCCTGCCTTCCTGGGCCAGGCCTGGCTGGACCCCAGGAGGGCAGAAACCTGTCTGAGGGGTTGGCAGCAGCAGTAGCTGCAGTGAAACCCCTGGAAAGGTAGTTTGGCAGTACCCAGGTCTGTGCTAGAGACTCAGGGGATCATGGAATTGTCTCCCCAATGCCAGAATGGCATTGGGGTGACAATTCCATGATCTTAGACATGTTACATGGCCATGTTCGGAGTTACCATTGTGACGCTGTACATAGGTAGTGACCTATGTATAGTGCACGTGTGTAATGGTGTCCCCGGACTCACAAAGTCCGGGGAATTTGCCCTGAATGATGTGGGGGCACCTTGGCTAGTGCCAGGGTGCCCACACACTAAGTAACTTAGCACCCAACCTTCACCAGGTGAAGGTTAGACATATAGGTGACTTATAAGTTACTTAAGTGCAGTGGTAAATGGCTGTGAAATAACGTGGACGTTATTTCACTCAGGCTGCAGTGGCAGGCCTGTGTAAGAATTGTCAGAGCTCCCTATGGGTGGCAAAAGAAATGCTGCAGCCCATAGGGATCTCCTCAAACCCCAATACCCTGGGTACCTCAGTACCATATACTAGGGAATTATAAGGGTGTTCCAGTATGCCAATGTGAATTGGTGAAATTGGTCACTACCCTGTTAGTGACAATTTAGAAAGCAGAGAGAGCATAACCACTGAGGTTCTGATAAGCAGAGCCTCAGTGAGACAGTTAGTCATCACACAGGGAACACATACAGGGCACACTTATGAGAACTGGGGCCCTGGCTGGCAGGGTCCCAGTGACACATACACTAAAACAACATATATACAGTGAAATATGGGGGTAACATGCCAGGCAAGATGGTACTTTCCTACATTTACATATCAAATATTTTGAAGATTCTATATGTACTTCATACTTAGGGATCACCCAGATCACTAGTTTGGCCTTTGCTCAATTTCAAAACCATTTAAAGACATGGACAAAGCGGGCAATTGCCTTGCACAACCTTGCAAGGGATCTGGCCGCTGCTCACCCTTCACAAGCACGAACAGCAGACCATTGCACCAGAAGAGTTTGCTAAGGTGGATGGGTGTTGCTTGTTCAACCACTTGACAGTGCCTCTTCTGTTTCTCTACTGTGTGCAGAGACAACTCCCCAGGTACCCAATACCTTTCGATAGTCTTGGTGGACCCATCCTGTCTGATTTTAGGAATTGTCCCACCTTGTTCTTCACTTCCTTATTTACCCAGTTCTTAGCAACAACTCTTTGAATCACTTGCTGTGGATCTCCCATTTGATCTTGATTTCATCCTCCTCTTTTATGATCTTTGATTGGTAGTCCGGGATTCCATTTCTGAGATAAATATAGAGACCCAGACTTACACTCTAGTGCTGTGAGACTACAAACAAGTTGTGGGTACCTCACATCCTGACATGAGGTGTGAGACTGTCGCCCACGCCATCTGCCCTGCCTCATTAAATTTGTTTTAGGTTGAAAGTCCATGGACGGTTGGGTTGAGCCAGATGTTTTTGTTCAATTTGTTTAAACTAGCATATGTTCATTACCTTAACTTTTCCCAAACTGTTTGCCAAGGGTTTTTAAATGTTCAGAAACATAATCAAAATGTTGTTGTTTCTTTCTATTCAAAAAAGATTGGATAGATTTGGGTAGGGGTGATGGCCTTGACACAGTGCTGAAGGGCATTAATTTACTACTGAACAAGGACGTAATGTGACACTTGAATGTAGCATACCAGGAGGCAATCACAAAAAGACCACAGTGATGACATAGAGCTGTGTTAAAAAAGAGTAAATAAATGCACTGACAACATAGTGAGACATGGCCTCTCTTGGGTGTGTCTGTAAAACTAACGTTTGTTCTTGATTTTTTTGTCCTGAGTTTTGACCCTTTGTCCTGAATTTTTGTCCTGACTTTTGACCCTTTGTCCTGAATATTTTACAGTCCTGTCCAGAATTTGCATCAATGCCAGGTGGTCACCCTACAGTGCAGCAAACTCTATACCCAGGGGTTAAGCCTTTTCACGAGAGCCCCTGCGGTGTGACTACCTTCCTGCCCCCGTATCAAGTTTATACAGCCACATGTCCCTGGATTATTCTTTTAGGTCCATGATGTCTGGGACATGCATAAAAGGCTTCTGAACATGCAAGTCTGTCAATTGATTCACATGTGGGACAATGGTGGAGTGCACTGAACTCTGTTGTGCATGTTACAAGATGCCTTTAGTAGCCTGTGTGAAAGAACCACAGAGCCTGATTCACTTTTGTATAAGTTTACTACTATTTGCAATTCACAAAGGTATTTTACTAGTAGTATCTTTACAACTACGGAGTCTCCGCACGCAGAAAGATAGAGCTTTCCTATCTTTTTATGTGCGGAGACTCGCATTCCTAAAGATACTACTAGTAAAATACCTTTGTGAATAGCAAGCAATCAAACACATACACAACAAAGTAAGTTTACCTTTGTGAATCAGGCCCATAAAGTTAATTTCAGTAATTGGAGCTTGCACATAGTCTTCATCAACCCCAAAATTATTTTTGTTTCTATGGATGGGAGGAGGTGGTCTGAGTTCTACTCCTATAGTTAAGCATTCAACTCCCATTTCCTGTAGGAAAACCGCAGCCTTTTGGAAATGCCTTTTGTCCGGAGTCATTCCACATTCCGCCAAAGCCTGCTTAAACTGGTCTCGGTGTGCATCAGACCTGCATGACTCAAGTCATTCCCCTCCAGGAATGGAGGAGCCACCCTGAATATTAAAGTTACTGAGTAACTGGTAAGGCGTGAAAGATAAACTCCAGTCTCCCCAACCAATACATAGCTCAACATTTTTAAAAGAAGAACAAGAAGTGGCTGTCTACCAATGCTGAGGAGATTCAAGGAAGAGTCAGGAGTAGTACTGCTACTAGCATTGAAACATTTCACTCCAGCCTTTGAGTAAGTCTGGGAAGTACCTGTGGAGCAGCGTTTCCTGACTTTTGGGGGAAGGAAGACCTACTTGCCTTCTCCAGAGGCACAATGCCCTCGACTAAAGGAGTGACCTGCTTCACAGTCCGCCCAAGCCCAGATGTTGGAAGGTCCTGGAAAGGCAGTCTAGGTGAATACAGTCTGCATCATACACAAGAGGTCACACCAGACAGCTGCTCAGGAGGCGCAATACTGAATTTGACAACTTCTGGTTCTAAGAGAGGCCCTGCCACCTTTAGATATCGAGAAGGTTAGGTCTGCTCTATTCTTATATCTCCCCTTGCCCTTAGGGTGCTTGTACATACGACTCCAACTATCCTGTGGAATCAAATGTAACCTTGACTTTGGTCCTTTGCCTTGGTTTCCATTTGGAGGACCAAGAAGGTCCTTCGGATTACAGAGCTTTTGAAATTTGTTCCTAGGCCTTACTGTTCAGGAGATCAGGGGCCAGATTTATCAACATTTGTTGGAACACAACAAGACAACTCGCTGTGCTGCGTCAAATCGAGAGAGCAGGAGTGCACCATAATTACTAAATTATGGCACATTCCTGCTCTCTCTCTGTGCTGACTCAGTTTTAGCTGCCAAGAGCCAATACAGATACAAAAAATGGCCAGCCCAATACCCCTTGTGAGCTTGGGCTTTGGTTATAGTTAAGATGCTGGAGAATGCAGCACACATAGAAATAGGGAATAATGAGGAGAAATAAACATATTTCTCCTTGCTGCGTCTCACCTGACACATTCCCAGGTTTTACTAGTCTTAGTGAAAATGGGAATGTCCCAAAAACCATGGATAGATACACGGGAACACCCTCGCTCCACCCATGGAACACCTTCCCAATGCAGAGTAATGCAAGGCAGTGGCTTGCATCCCCTTGCGTTAACCTTGATTTATTTTGCCCTGCAGAGCAGCATAATGAGGCACTGCGTGGCACAGTAAATCTGACTTAAGGGCTTGTGCTGCCTTGCAGCACCTTGTGTGAAGCAAGGGCAATGCAAACTTTTGTTAAATAAGGCCCATGGCGCGTAAAAGGCATGGCTGGAGTTCTCTGGCACTGGGTTGCCCAGTGCCGTACTCTGTGTCCCCCGTCCCCTCTACTAGCCCTCTACTATTCCCAACCTGTACAGGAGCATGTAGGCAAACAGGCTTTAAATCTAGCAAATGTCCCCACCATGTTGGCCAGAGGTTACTAGAAATTACTTCTAGTAACTGTGCCCTCTGCCGCAGGCACCTTTTATATAACACTGGGTCATCCCTTCTGTGATACTACTTGGAAAGCCCTGAAAGGAAGATTTGCTTCCCAGGAAATGTGAACTCTTGTTCTTTGAATGGTGTATTAATTGGGAAGCTTTTTAACGAGTTATTTATCTTAAATTTTAACTCCTCAATCTTCATTTAATTTCTCTGCATTACAATCTTAACTTTCTTTTCTTCAGAATTTTTTTACTATGTAATTTGGCAACATTGTTATGGTTTTAATCAACTGAAACAATAAATAAACATTTACATTTACACATTCCTCAGTATCACTGAAACCAAATAAAAACAGGTTACGAAACCCCTACTACCATTATTTTAGCCCTATAAGAGACTTTGAAGTAACTTTGTAAAAACCTTTGAAGTTTTGGCCCGATATCAGTTTTATAAAATGTAAACTGTTTATGAGTGTCTAATGTCGCCCGGTCTCATTGAGTAAACCTTTGTTGCTTGATCTCACTACCCTTTGAGAATTAAGTGGTAAGTAATTGATCATCCAGTTACAGTGCAACAGTATTGTGGCCCAAGGATGCCACTGATCGCATAACCATCCAGTTACAGTGAACAGTATTGTGGCCCAAGGATGCCACTGATCGCATAACCATCCAGTCACAGTGAACAGTTTTGAGCCCAAGTTTGCCACTCATCACTTAATCATCCAGTTAGAGTGAAACAGTATTTTAGTCCAATTATGCCATTGCTACACATTGTTGCATGTTACATTTCCATTATGTTTTTTAAAATATATTTTGTGCAGTTTTTTTTAGTAAACTAGACATAACAGCAACCTAGTCTAGCAGAAAACATATACATACGTAATGCTAGTAATTTGGTGTAATCACTCCACAATGCCACCCAAAGCGGGATATCCATATCCCATGGATAAGAGAGCCATTGCTTCAATGACTGTGTCGCTTGTAGGAGTCATCAGGTCAAGAAACCAGTATACCCCTCTTTTAGGTCTCAACTTGTGAGTTAGAAGGATCGTGTTTCATTGTTCGTAAGCCAGGGCCTAGATGAGCAAGGTTTTAGATAGATCCCTCGAGGATCTGTCCAGTTTTTCCAGATCTTAGCATACCTCTCAGGACACCCTCATGTCTGACATACCAGTGGTTCCAGGTCCATACAGATGGGCCCATGATGGGGCCTCCACATTCTTCCATGCCCTTGCGATGCACAAGCAATCCCAACCAAAGCAGCACTCTCTGACACCTATTGCTCTCCACATTACATTGAGTTTTGAGGGCACTGAGATTCCAATAAGAGCCCTCACGTAGGTGTAAATAGCTTTGTGAGTTTACAAACGTTTTTAGGAATACGTCTCATTATAATTTTGCTGCACACATACATGGAGAAGCTCTTGCTGCTCTCAATGGTTTGGGAAGCACTAATAGAGCGAAAAACACTTGGATGATGTTAGTCTTAGCTTTTGGCTTCAATATAAGAGGTTCAGCGAGCTATTCATTCAAACGCTTGGGACTGCAGTTTGTGTCCGTTCTGCTTGTACTGAGATATTGTAAGTGTATGTTGTCATGGCAGCTCCCGAAGTAGGTGCACGTTTTCGAGAGCCGGCGGTTCAGGTGCGATGTGCATCATACCCCAGTGAAATACACTTGCGCAAGCAGCTGATTTGGTTTCATTCATGAATGACTACAGACACCCGCAGGCAAACGTGCTATGATGAAGCCAAACCTGCTCCAAAATTTAGGGTGGTCCCTATACGTAGTGGGATGACGTACACTCCTCCGTGTCCATATTCTTTACCGTATTGTCCACGGTAGGCATAGACAGAAGGAAACAGAAATACAAAATACGTTTCCAGATCTCAGTCAGGGTTCGTGTCTGAGGATGGAATTAAAGAATGGATTAATGGAGCAATTTATTTGAAGAAGATAAACAAAAACCCATGGCATGCTAATGAAGAGTGTTCTTCCCATGATCCCTTGTAGGACCCAAACACTGAATATAGCAATTAGAGGGAAGCTGCAGTCACTGGACCTAAGGGTAAACAATTTGCAAAGGACTTCTTGCAGTTTGCTTCTATAAGGTTAGGGAGAATTTTTAGTTTCCAACCCTGAGGTCTCTAGAACTTTGTTCTAGGTGAAGCCTCAGGATGGGGTATGTGATGGGAGTTGCGTTGAAGGAATGGAGGAATATTAATAAATGCTCCCTCCTTCAATTCATGTCCCATCTTTGCCCGCTTATGGACGTGTACAAGAAGCTGCTGCATTGAACCAGGGTAAATAGCTGTCATAAATATCATGTCTTTTTCTCTTATGGGTATTCCCTTGCTTAAATTACATGTGTCAAGCAATTAAAAGTGATAATGTGAGATTAATAGAAAGCACAGTTAGCTTATGTTTTAATATGTACTGCAATCTTATAGTCAAGTATTCCTTTAATATATTCACAGCATTTAACCTAAGTGTTAACTATTCTGTCTTGCATTGCTTGATTTCTAATTAGTTTCTAGATGGTTGATAACTACGTTGTTGAAAAATGTCTCTCTTTGAAGGGTCGCCCCAAACATTTTGCCTTCCTCCTCCTCTTTTTCTGACCTTGTTTTTGTTGGCCTTAGGACTCTGAGCAGTTTTCCATTTCTGACTAGTGCCAAAGTGCATGTGCTTCTCCCCTCAAAATTGTAACATTGGTGTATACAAAATTGGCATGTTTAGTTTATTGTAAGTCCCTTGCAAAGTAATATACCATTATCCAGGACCTGTAACCTAAATGCTACTTGTAGGCCTGCAGCACAGATTGTACCACCCACACAAGCAGCCTTTCAAACCCGCCTCAGGACTGTCATTACAGGATCTGTGAGTGCAGTTTACTGCCACTTCGACTTGCCATTTCAAACTGATTGCCAAGCCTTAGACTACCCTTTCATTACACATCACCTCTAAGGTAGGCACTAGGTAGCCATAAGGGCAGGTTGCAGTGCTGTGTAAGTAAAACGTAGGACATGTACCTTTAAGTTTTACATGTCCTGGTAGTGACAAACAGCTAAATATGTTTTTCACTACTATGAGCCTACTCCTCTCACAGGCTAGCTTTGGGGATTGTTTAATATACTTTTAAGCTGTAATTCCTGATTCGAAATAGGTAGTTGAATCATGTTTCATATCTTTGGAATGGTAACGATAAATCCTCTTTAATTGTAAAGTTGGATTTAACATTAATATTTTAGAACTGCCACTTTTAGAAAGTGGACATTTCTCTGCTCATACTGCATTGTGTGCCTTGCAACCTGTCTCAAAAACACATCTGGGATGGATGCCAGCTGCACTTTGTGCATTCCCTCTAGACAGTCACAAACACAGGAAGGGTATGTGTGACAGGGAACATGTCTGCATTCATTTGCATTCTGATAGCTCTTCCTGGGCAGGAGGAGGAAGGGGGAGCTGACACACTTTAATAGGCAGTGTCCTATGACCCACACAAAGGGCTGTTCACCCTCTACTGGTAGTCTGGAGTCAGGGCTCGGTGCACTTTAAAGATTCTTCTTTGAAGTCACCCCCACTTCAAAGACACCTTTCAGTATACATACTGGGCCTCTGACCCTACCAAAACAGACACTGTAGCTGGACTTTGTCAGAAAAACTGCTGTGCTGCTTAAAGGACTCATCCGCTGCACCGCTGAACCTGGAAAGTCTGCTTTTCCCTTGTGTTGCCCTGCTCCCTGCAGGACTCTACTGAAGGAGGGCTGGACTTTGCCTTCTACCTGACATGTGTTCTAAGGGCTTGTTGGCTTGCATCCTATTGCTTGGGACTCAGGGATATTAAAGTCTCTACCTCTGCCCTTGAGCCTGGTTCACTGGAAGTGGACCCAGACACTTGCAACATGGAAATTGACACATCTCCTGCCTGCCTATAGCAAAGCCGGCCCCATGACCTGGTTGCGGGTCAGAATCGGCACATTGTTCATAGAAGCACTGCATCACTCTGAGAGCCTGACGCATCAGAACCACGTATTGCCACTGCAGCAGCCTATGTAGATTGATGCATCCCTCGAATGTGCAGAGAAACCTGGTGCATCGCACTTCGGAACCAACACATCTCAGCTCTATTGCTTATCTTCGGAACTGGCCCATTGCCTTCACTGCATAGGACAGATCGACTCATCACCATCCTTGCAAGGACTCGATCATGCATCTCACCATGCATTTTGCTTTTGCGACCGGGACAGGTACTTTATTCACCAGGGCCTTCATGGGTCTTGTAGTCATCCTGTGCTCTAGCGAGGTTGACCCGAACTTTGACTTTGCCCTACTCCGGTGTGACCTAAAGTAACCCCTAAAGTACTGTTTACTTCTATGTGTTATTTATACACTTACTGTTGTAAAATTCATATCTCGACTTGTACGTATTGGATTTTTGTCATTTTGGTCATTTATTGCTTAGAATATAATAATCCATTTTCTAAACTGGTGCGGAGACTTTTTGTGGTGTTTTCATTGTGTCACTGTGTGTGTGTGTGTTGCACAAATACTTTACATATTGCCTCTTTAGATAAGCCTAACTGTTCTGCGCCAAGCTACCAAAGGGTTAGCACAGGTTATCTTCTAGTGTGTATCTGACTTACCCTGACTAAGATTGTGGTTCCTGCTTGTACATGGTGCATACTCCCACAACAGGAAACCTACTTTTTAACATGCATGCCTCCTTTATTGTTGCTTTTCAAAAGGACATCAGGTCACTCTTGTTTTTTCTGTAAGTTTTTTTAACAGTTAAATAATGTTATAAAAGCTGCAGACAAACGAAGAAGGGTTATAAAAGAGACGTTCACTTTGGCAACACTGAGACAGGCCATGTAGAATCATATCACTGATTCTAATTAAAAGCTATCTGGGAAATACTTAGCCTTTTCCTCTCCACTGGCTGAACTGATCACTGCACTTGAGAGAAAATAATACCCGGCCCTTCAATTATATTGAACACAAGTCCTATTGTCCAAACAGGTATGCAAGTGTGAACCATCTCTGAAAATCAAAATAAATTTTATTGCCTACTGTGCTAGAAGTAGGTAAGTGTCTAACAGTAGCAGGATTGAGGTGGAACTCCTCTAAGTATATAACCACAATTATGTTGAAGAATTTTCTTTTTTTCATGCTTTTGGTAAACATTGCTGCTGTTTACAAATCATATTGTGTGCACTAAACTAGGTTTTAATTTTAAAATAAATCTTTAAACTGCATTCCTCATTTTCTAGTGCTCATGGGTGTGTTAGTCCTTGATGAAAGAGGGTTTGGATTTCCACTAACTATCCCAATAATGTCTCATGGAATTGATTGTTACCAGAAACAAATCTGACTCTGTGGGTTGTGGAGTGGTTGCAGTACAACTGTTTTTTCCTGATCCAGGTTGGCACATTGACGAGTCATTGGTGCCAGGGCACATAGAAAGCTGCTTTCTGTATTTCAAGATTATCTTGTAGTTCATCATTTGGCACCCAATGTGGAGGACACATGTTCTAGATCCTTAACTAGTATTACAAATTAGCCAGAACATCTGTTGTAACATTGGGTCCCTTCTTTAGTTTAACTAGGTACTTCCTATTTGCTGTAAGCTTGTCAGGCGCTTGACATGTAAAATGTTATTTCCCATTTTGATTACTACTTCTTTTTATCTTATGTTTGTTGAATCTGTTTATTGAAAATGGTGCAAACTCCTATTCTGGTTCTATGACAGAGCATTTAGAAGAACAGTATAAACTACATGAATGTTAGTGGTGGGAGTAACGTGTGTAATGTTCGTTAGCGCGATCAGGCAAAATTCTGCAAAATTATTTGAGATTATAGGAGGAGCATAGCCCGGTATTTAGCACTCTTTCCATAGCGCAAAATGCACCCTCAAGTCTAAAATAGACGTCAGGATGCATGTTGTGCTAAGAAAAGAGTGCTAAATGCAATTACAATAGCAGCTAGTGGTCGCTTAATAAGTTCATTGTTCCTGTTCTGCTGCAGTAGAATTTGTGCGACAAATTACTCATAATCACACAATTTGGCATAATTTTCATTAATTGCACATCAAAAGAGTTACATGAAATAACCAAAATTACTGCTGAAGAAGACTGTCTAATGGCTCATAATCAGCACCCAGAAAACCATCACACACACCTTGGTCACAAGCAGGCTTGACTACTGTAAGACCCTGGATGTCGGGATCAACAAACTGCACACCAGAAGGCTACAGACCATTCAGAATTCACCAACCAGAATCGCTCTCAACCTCCCATGCCGCACTCACATCACACAACACGTAACGGAGCTTCACTGGCTCCCTATTCACAAACGAGCACAATTCAAACTCCGCACCCACACTTTCAAGGCACTGCATAACACTGGCCCAGCATACCTCAGCAATAACATCAGCTTCGCAAATCCTCCAGACTCTTCCGCTCATCCGGACTCCTACTTGCATAAATCCCACTCATATAGAATATCAGATATGGTAGACAAACCTTCTCTTACGTCATTCCTAAAGCATGGAATGACCTTCCGCTACACATAAACACATAGGAGCCTCCTCCTACCTTCTTAAATTCCACAAGAAACTTAAGACCTGGCTTTTCAAATAGTCCTACTAAGCACTAGGTGAGTCTAGACTCAAATCTGCATAGGGGCAGGATACCCTCCCGGCAATGGTGCGTTCTACAGATCAGCTAACCTAACATAATATAATTTTTTTTTTGCCCAAGTCTAATCATTATCATGTCAAAAATATTGTCTACAAAAACATTATGCTTACATACTTTGCGTGTTTTGAATGATGAGAGATGTTACTGTACAGTAGACTATGGGGTAGTGGGGTAGTGAAATTCAGCTTTTCTGTCTGAACTTGAGAATTGGAGAGGGGTTGGTTTGATCACCCAGGAACAGTGTCAGTTTTTGAGAGTTGATCATCACATTCTTCAGATTTTTTACCTTATCCCAAAGGTTCATAAAGACGTTCTCAATCTACCTGGATGACCTGTCATTACTACTCAGGGTGGGATTTTTGAGCATACCTCTGAAATTTTTGACTACTTTTTACAACCCCTAGTGAGAAATTGACCCTCTTACATCCAAGATACAGGGGATTTCTTGGGGAGAATTTATGACATTGGGTGGGAGGATGACTTTGTGATAATGACAATCAATGTGACTTCCTTATGTGAAAGTATCAAACTTGAGGATGGATTTAGAGCACTGGAAAATTTTTTGAGCACTAGGCACATCTCTTTATACAAGGACACCCAGATGGTGTTACAGATGGTGCGTTGGTGCTTAAACATTTTTTTTTCTGCTTGGTAATAAGATCTGCAGGCAGCTGCGAGGTACCGGGATGGGCACTTGCTTTGCCCTCAGCTATGCTAATTTGCATATGGGCTGGTGAGAAGAGCAAGTGAGCATGGTTGAATATGAATCTGAAACAGCAGACAATATTGTTTTATGGATGCACTTCATTGATGATATTTTTGTCATATGGAAGGGGTCTGAGCGGTCAGCTCACTTTTTTGTAGCGCAAATTAATCAGAATAATCTGAATCTCTGTTTTGCTGCACGTGTGAGAAAACACATGGTTTATTTCTTAGACCTCATGATTTTTGCTAGACAAGGTAAGATACACACTAAGGGGGTCATTACAACCCTGTCGGACGGTGTTAAAGGGGCGGTATTACCGCAAACAGGCCGGTGGACAAAAAAAGGGAATCATGACCCTGGCGGAAACCGCCAACAAAGACAGCCACTTTAACACAACGCCTGCCACAGCGGTACAGACAAGCAGCGCGGCGGTCACCGCCAACAGACAGGCGGAAGACAATGTACCACCCATAGTATCACAACCACCTTTTCCGGGGCGGATTCACCGTGGATAAAAACACGGCGGAAACAGTTTCTGCAATGGGAAAACACTCACCTGAACACATCCCACGACGAAGGAGGACACCATGGAGCCAGAATTACAAATCCTACCGGCCCTTGTATTCCTACTCATCTACGAAGACCAACGCCGGCGCCGGCGAAGACAACGGTGAGTACTGCACCTACGACATAGGGGAGGGGGGAGCAAAAGTCAGGGGGACACACACGCAACACCCCCACCCCCACACCCACCCTTGCATATTACAACACACACACCAATGCATTTAGAAACATCACAGTAACAACCCACAACCCCCCCGGAAGAATGCAAAGACAAAACGAAATCAGTTCAAACATTGTAATGTATCAATATACATGTCTCAAATATATACAGATATATTATAAAATCATTCAAAAGTATATACATTACAAGAAGTAGTGCAGATATGCACATATCAATGTCCGTGCACCACTAGTCCAAAAATGCATGGCGAGGCCCACACAAGATACCTGTCCACAAACGGAGAGAACACTGCCGGGGCATCAGAGAGAAATACAACAGGCACCTCAGGGGGAAGGGAAGGGGGAGCACCTCAGCTGGATGAGTGCAAAGCCAGATCCACGACGGGGCTCCATGCCCATTGATGTATCCTGGGGAGTGCAAAGCCACAGTCTCTCAAGTCTCTACAGTGGGTGGTTTGCCCACTGGACCATCCTGGGGAGTGCAAAGCCACAGTCTCTCAAGTCTATACAGTGGGTGGTTTGCCCACTGGACCATCCTGGGGAGTGCAAAGCCACAGTCTCTCAAGTAGATAACAGCCTCCACTGGTTCTGGAGGGGGACTGGTGCCCAGAGTGCTTCATCCTGTGAAGGACAGACACAGTGGATGGATCTCTCCACTGGTTCTGGAGGGGGACTGGTGCCCAGACTGGATTAGTCTCCCCGTGACAGTTCCTGTCCCGTCACTGTCCCAGCTGCACATGGGATAATGATGCTTGATGTGGCGGTCTTTTCCTTCTTCAGCGGTGCATGCCCTGTTCAGCGGTGCTTGCCCTGTTCAGCGGTGCATGCCCTGTTCAGCAGTGCTTCGCCATGGCGGTCTCTGGACTGTTCAGCGGTGCTTTGCCATGGTGGTCTCTGGACTGTTCAGCGGTGCTTTGCCATGGCGGTCTCTGGACTGTTCAGCGGTGCTTTGCCATGGCGGTTCAGGACTGTTCAGCGGGGCTTTGCCATGGCGGTTCAGGACTGTTCAGCGGTGCTTTGCCATGGCGGTTCAGGACTGTTCAGCAGTGCTTTGCCATGGTGGTCTCTGGACTGTTCAGCGGTGCTTTGCCATGGCGGTTCAGGACTGTTCAGCGGTGCTTTGCCATGGCGGTTCAGGACTGTTCAGCGGTGCTTTGCCATGGCGGTTCAGGACTGTTCAGCGGTGCTTTGCCATGGCGGTCTCTGGACTGTTCAGCGGTGCTTTGCCATGGCGGTCTCTGGACTGGGCATTGGTGTGTGGCATGACGTTCTCTGGACTGGGCATTGGTGTGTGGCATGACGGTCCATCATTGCCCAGTGGGGCTGTGGCTGCCGGGGCCCTCCTGGCAATGACTCTGGCGGTGGTCTCCTGACCAGTGACGATACTTGGGCCCTCCTGGGCACTGACTCTGGCGGTGGTCTCCTGACCAGTGACGATACTTGGGCCCTCCTGGGCACTGACTCTGGCGGTGGCGGTGGTCTCCTGACCAGTGGCGATACTTGGGCCCTCCTGGGCACTGACTCCGGCGGTGGCGGTGGTCTCCTGACCAGTGGCGATTCTTGGGCCCTCCTGGGCACTGACTCCGGCGGTGGTCTCCTGACCAGTGACGATACTTGGGCCCTCCTGGGCACTGACTCTGGCGGTGGTCTCCTGACCAGTGACGATACTTGGGCCCTCCTGGGCACTGACTCCAGCGGTGGCGGTGGTCTCCTGACCAGTGACAATACTTGGGCCCTCCTGGGCACTGACTCTGGCGGTGGTCTCCTGACGAGTGACAATACTTGGGCCCTCCTGGGCATTGACTCCGGCGGTGGTCTCCTGACCAGTGACTATACTTGGGCCCTCCTGGGCACTGACTCCGGCGGTGGTCTCCTGGCCAGTGACGATACTTGGGCCCTCCTGGGCACTGACTCCGGCGGTGGCGGTGGTCTCCTGACCAGTGACGATACTTGGGCCCTCCTGGGCACTGACTCTGGCGATGGTCTCCTGACCAGTGATGACGGTGCTGGCGGTGGCGTCCCGGCCGCCGGGAAGGATGCCGCCCTTCTCCGCCGTGATGCTCACACCAGGCTGTGCATACTTCTTCTGGCCCTTCCCCACCTTTGGAGGAGTCACAGCTGACTTTGCAATCCCCCTGGGACCCCTGTGAGTTATTTTGCCTCCAGGAGTCTTCACACGGTCCCGTCAGCCACTTTCCAACTTCAGAACCTTTACAGGGGGTGGACTGCCAGTGCCTTGGCTCCGTGTCACACTGCCTGCCCTGGTGGCCGGTACACTCCACACACCTTGAACACGCACCACTGGTACTGGAGGCTTTTTGGCTGAGGCGCTACGACGGGACTGATGAATTGGAGGGGTGGGGGTGGGGGCAAAAAGGTCAACTTTGCAGAGGGACAGTTTCTGACGAACACTGGGATGGGTAGCTGGAGGGGGTCTGGGAGTAGAGGAAGAGGAGGTGGTGTAGGAGGTGTCACTTTAGGTGTTTTGGGTGCAGATGCAGGTACTGGAGGCTGTCGTGAGGTGGATGGATGTTGGGTGTGTGGGTGCCCGCGTTTGTGTACTTTGGGAGGGGGCGTCACAGACACACTGGGAGAGGACACAGGGGACGTGTAAATGGGAGTGGAGGTGGTGATTGCAGGTGAGCGGGGTGTGGTGCTGGGTGTTCTGGTGCGAGTCCTGGTGCCTGTAGATGTAGTGCATGCAGGTGAGAGTGTAGATGACACTGGGAGGGAGACGATGAGGAGGGGGACACAGTGGAGGCAGTGGATGTTGCTGTGTCTGTATGTGTGTGATGCTTGTGTGAGTGCCTGTGGGATGTGTGGTGTCTATGTTTGCCTGAGCTACTTTTGTGTGTTGAGGTGTGTGCATGCTGGTCTGATTGTGTGCTTGGGATGGGCTGGGGTACAGGGGATATAGTTTGGGTGGAGGAGGTTGGAGGGGGGAGGCTAGACACAGGGACAATGGCTGCCATCAGTGCTGAGGCCAGAGATTGCAGGGTTCGCTGAAGGGCAGCCTGACCAGAATGAATGCCCTCCAGGAATGCATTACTGTGTTGCAACTCCCTTTCTACACCCTGGATGGCATTCACAATGGTAGACTGCCCAACAGTGAGTGACCTGAGGAGGTCAATGGCCTCCTCACGGAGGGCAGCAGGGGTGACTGGGGCAGGGCCTGAGGTGCCTGGGGCGAAGGTGATGCCCATCCTCCTGGGTGAGCGGGCATGGGGCGAATGCTGAGGGGCTGCTGGGAGGGCGGTGCTGGTAGGGGAGGTGGCGGCTGTACCTGTAGAAGTGTGGGGCACAGATGGTGCTGCCACCACAAGGGAGCTCCCATCGGCGGACAAGTCCGTGTCGCTGGTTGGTGATCCGGTGGCCGACGTGAAGCTCCCCTCGCCCTCCGTCCCACTGGTGCATTCTTAGTCCGTGGTGTGGCCCTCCATGGCCTTGTGGGATGCAGCTCCCTCGTGCTCCGGTTCCACTGTACCTCCGCCTGATGATGCTGATGCACAAAAGAACAGGGAGACCACAAAAAGGGGGGGGGGACGACAGAAGAAAGACAGGTTGAGTGCATGGCATACCGCTACCGTTGGCGGACCATACAGACACAGCAGCCCCCTGCACTACGCCGTGCTCCTTGCCTCTACAGATGCAATTTCTGGGATCTGGCCTACATGGCTATGGTGGACATCTGCACACATGGATGCCACAGGGGCATGTATACCTGTACCTGGCACTCTACTGCAGTGGGGTGGAGTGCCACATGTCCTGCATTACGGAGGGGCCTAGCCTACGTATTTCTGCCTGGCCTAGGTACACCCACAGCCCTCCTCCCTCAGCCTGTGTCTGCTGTGATGCCCTCAAGTGCCCATCCAACTCAGGGTAGGCCACCGCCAGGATCCGGAACATCAGGGGGGTCATGGTGCGACGGGCACCCCTCCCACGTTGGGAGGCCATCTCCAGCTGAGCCTCCGCCGTCTTCTTGCTACAGCGGCGAATGTCCTCCCATCTTTTCCAACAGTGGGTGCCCCGTCTCTGGTGGACCCCCAGGGTCCGTACGTCCTTGGCATGGCACGCCAAATGTCCTTCTTCTGGTGGGCGCTGACCTACATGACATGCACAAGGGAAGAAGAGAAGTCATTACCAACTGCACTGTCGATGTGAGGGTCCCCCCTCCCTACCCTAGCCATGTGGCACATTCAATCACATGCATTAATGTTCACTGAACTCTGCCCCCTTCCCTCTTACAACCAGCCCGCTCCACCCAGTCCTAGCCCATACAACGTGCTACCTGTGTACTAACCTGTTGGTCTGGAGGACCGTAGAGTAGCGTGTATTGGGGGAGGACCCCGTCTACTACTCCTGAGCAGTGAAGGCAGGGGCCCTTTCCCCAGACGCAGCAGCCATCGTCGCTTCCAGACCGAGGTCACAGCAGCACTTGCAGTGTAGGTCCTCTCCTGTCGAAGATCAGGTATCTAGTGATTGAAAAGAGAGAAAATGGCGGTGAGGTCCGCGGCGGTCCGTATCATCACCGGCCGCGCACTTGTTCATTGGCTCCTGGGACCAATAGAGTCCAATGTTAACCAATGCAGCATTGCGCCGCGGTCTACGACCGCCTACCGCGACGGTGTGCAACGGCAGCGCAGTTACCCCACAATCCCATTGTCCCAGTTTAGAGGTCAGGCAGCTGCCATTTCAGGGGCCCACATGGCTTCATTTACTTCTGCGTCACACGTAGCTAGGCCTACACTCAACACACATACAGGAAGGGTTTTGTGTTTGGTGTCGTGTTCTGTGTCACTGTGTGTACAAACCTGGAAAAAAGTTGACTCTGTGGTCGCTGTTGTCCTTCCTAGGCACCGTCATTTGGGACAATTGAGAAGATGGCGGAATCCTCCGGTTTACCGACCGCGGGTGGACCTGTTGACAATGGAGGAGCGACATTTAATCGTCATCTACAGGTTTGACCGTGCCACTATCCAGGAACTTTGTACCCAGTTGGAGCCAGACCTGATGTCACCAATCCGCCATCCCACAGGAATCCCCCCTGACGTGCAGGTGCTGTCAGTGCTCCATTTCCTTGCAAGTGGGTCTTTTCAGACAACAGTGGTCATGGCATCAGGGATGTCCCAGCCTATGTTTTCCAACGTGCTGTCCAGAGTGTTGTCTGCCCTGCTGAAACACGTAAGGAGATACATAATTTTCCCTGAGGTGGAAGATTTGGCTACAGTGAAAGGTGACTTCTATGCCCTTGGACATATCCCCAACATCATAGGTGCTATTGATGGGACCCATGTAGCTCTGGTCCGCCCCCACAGGAGTGAACAGGTATACAGGAACCGGAAGAGTTATCATTCTATGAATGTACAGATGGTATGTTTGGCAGACCAGTACATCTCTCAGGTAAATGCTATGTTTCTTGGCTCAGTGCATGAC
The DNA here is from genome assembly GCF_031143425.1 of Pleurodeles waltl. Classification (NCBI taxonomy): domain Eukaryota; kingdom Metazoa; phylum Chordata; class Amphibia; order Caudata; family Salamandridae; genus Pleurodeles; species Pleurodeles waltl. Next base: position 412,237,440 of record NC_090437.1, on the reverse strand, counting down.
GCCTACATCCTGCGGAATAGCAGCATCCCTGATATGATGGGTCAACTCCAGAGGCAGCGTGTGTGGCTATTAGGAGACTCTGGTTACCACAACCTGTCCTGGCTATTGACCCCAGTGAGGAATCCCAGGACCAGGGCAGAGGAACGGTACAATGAGGCCCATGGGCGGACTAGGAGGGTGATCAAACGCACCTTCGGCCTCCTGAAGGCCAGGTTCAGGTGCCTCCATATGACAGGTGGTTCCCTATTCTACTCACTGAAGAAGGTGTGCCAGATCATCATCGCCTGCTCGATGCTTCACAATCTTGCATTGCGACGCCAGGTGCCTTTTCTGCAGAAGGATGGTCCAGATGACCGTGTTGTGGCAGCTGTGGAGCCTGTGGAGCCTGTGGACAGTGATGAGGAGGAAGCCGAGGAAGAAGACAACGACAACAGGGAGTCAGTCATACAGCAATATTTCCAGTGACACACAGGTGAGAACATTTTCATTTTTACATTACATTCACTGTCAAACGTCTTCCTCTATCCTGTGTGTAATTTCATAGGATTATTTGGTAACTGAGTTGTACCTTTCCATTACGGTTTCACAGGTGTGCTTACCAACGTGTGTCATCTGCATGCATCCTTCAAGGACTTGTGATGTGTGACATAGTTATGTTGCCTTTACAACTAGAAACGCATTTTGACACTGTCATTGATAATACATTTTACCAAATCATAGACTGACTCCAGATTGTTTTGTGGTTCAAGGGTGTTTATTTAAGTGCTCAAAAATGGAGGGGGGTTATAAAATGGTGAGGGGTGATGGTGGAGGAATGTCCATGGCAGAGTCCAGTCTATTAGTCTCACAGGTGCACTGCCCATATGGGCATAGGAAGTGGAGCTGGGGCAGTTAAAGTATCGACAGGGTAACAAAGTGGGACAGTGGGAGGACAATCAGGGTGGTCTCATTTCCTGGCGGGGGTCTTGCCATCTTGCTCTGTCCTGTTCCTGGATCTCAGGGACCGCTTGCGTGGTGGTTGTCCGTCTGCAGGGGGTGGGGTGCTGGTGTGGTGGTCCTGTGGCGGTGCCTCCTGTCCACTACCGCCAGCGGAGGTGGTGGGCAGTTCATCATCCATGCTAGTGTCAGGGGCCCCTTGGAGTGCCACGGTGTCCCTCAAGGTCTTTTGTATGTCTTTCTGCACCCCTACGATGGTGCCCAGGGTGGACCTGATGGTCCTGAGCTCCTCCCTGAACCCCAAATACTGGTCCTCCTGCAGGCGCAGGGTCTCCTGAAACTTGACCAGGACCGTCGCCATCGTCTCCTGGGAGTGGTGGTATGCTCCCATGATGGAGGAGAGGGCCTCGTGGAGAGTGGGTTCCCTTGGCCTGTCCGCCCCCTGTCGCACAGCAACCCTCCCAGTTCCCCTGTGTTCCTGTACCTCCGTCCCCTGGACTGTGTGCCCACTACCACTGCCTCCAGGTCCCTGTTGTTGGGGTGGTGGGTTATCCTGGGTTCCCTGTAGTGGTGGACACACAGCTGATTGACCTGTCCTGGATACAGAGGTTTGGGCCCGCTGGGTGGGTGCTGTGCTGGTGTTACCAGAGGGTGGAAGGTCAGTGTTGGGCTGTGCCTGTGCAAGGGGAACCGACTGTCCCGAGGCCCACGATGGTCCGGGCTGGTCATCAGGATCCAGTAGGGCAGAGCTGCTCTCGTCACTGTGGGCCTCTTCTGTGGGTGGAGTGGAGTTGTCTGGACCCTCCGGTGTGGTGATGGTCCTTCGTGATCCTGCAGGGGCATAAGAGCATGATTATTGCATGTGTGTGTGTCATGGTGTGCAATGGGTGGGTGAGCGTGTACCCCAGTGCAAGCATTCCTGTGTGGGGGCTTGTGTGATGATGGTTGGGGGGGTGTTATGGGTATGTGCAGTGAGCATGCTTTAGTGATGGGTGTCCATGCTTAGTTGTGTCATTCAGGGCTTGGTGTTGGGATGTGTGGTTTGTGTTATTAGTACATTAGTGAGGATTTGGAGTGATAGGGGAGGGTGTGATAGCATGCAGGTAGGGTGGGGGATATGATAGTGAAGATTTGACTTACCAGTGTCCATTCCTCCACCGACTCCTCTGAGGCCCTCTGGATGCATGATGGTCAAGACCTGCTCCTCCCATGTTGTTAGTTGTGGGGGAGGTAGTGGGGGTCCGCCGCCAGTCCGCTGTACCGCAATGTTGTGCCTGGAGACCACTGAACGCACCTTCCCCCGTAGGTCGTTCCACCTCTTCCAGATGTCCTCCCGATTTCTTGGATGCGGTCCCACAGCGTTGACCCTGTCGACTATTCTGCACCATAGCTCCATCTTCCTGGCTATGGATGTGTCCTGCACCTGTGAGCCAAATAGCTGTGGCTCTACCCGTAGGATTTCCTCCACCATGACCCTGAGCTCCTTCTCGGAAAACCTGGGGTGTCTTTGGAGTGACATGGGGTGGTTTGTGTGATGTGTGGGGCGGTGTCAGTGTTAATGTGTGTGGTGATATGTAGTGGTGTGTGGTGTTTTGTGCGTGGATGTTGTGTGGGTGATGGTGTTGTGTGCCTCTGTGTGGTGGGATTGTCTATTCTGTGCGGTCTCTCTGGGCTTCGTGAATAACTTTTGGTCGTAGGTGTTTGTGGGTGATGTGGGTGTGTGTTTTATATTGTGTTGGGTGTGTGGGAGTGGTGTTTGTATGTGTATCAGGTGTGTGTATTTTGAATTGTCCAATGTGGCGGTGTTTTGGAGATGTGTGTGTATTTTGAGCGCGGCGGTGTGTACCGCCAATGGAATACCGCGGTTGAAAGACCACCGCGTGGATTCGTGGGTCATAATAGCATGGGCGTGTTTCTGTTGGCGTGGAGGTGGAGGTTTTGTTATCGGCAGTTTAACACTCACCTTTGGTGTGGCAGACTTGTGTGGGTGTCTGAATTTCGGCGGATTCCGAGATGTGTGTCATAATAGCTGTGGCGGAGTTCCGTGGCGGCGGCGGTGTATTGGCGGTCTTCTGCATGGCGGTAAGTGCCTTTTACCGCCAATGTTGTAATGACCCCCTAAATCTTACCGCAAAACAACAGCAACCAATACTATATTGCATGCAAACAGCTTTCATCTGAATAAATTGAAACACAGCATTCCTTACGCTGAGAATTTATGCATGCGTAGAAATTGTAGTGATGAGGAGCAACTTAAGATTGCTCATGATGAGCTAGCCAGCAGATTCGCCGATAGAGGGTACAATGAATTGGATATCACAGGTGCCAAAACAAGAGCAAATCAGAAATTAAGGGAGGAGCTGATATTTAATAGAAGGCAGTCGGGTAAGACAGAAAATCAAACACTGCGGATAATTACTGAGTATAGTGTGTTTTTTAAATAATTGAGGGCCATCTAAATTGACATTGGCATTTGATTAAAAATGACCCGGTAATAGGAGATGAGATATCAGAGAAACGATTGGTGATTTTCCACAAAGCCAAGTCTATGAGACAGGCCTTAGTAGTGAGCAGTACTGACTGTATCAGGGAGGATACCTGCCTTGCTTCAGGCCAGGGGTTCAGGAAATGCCATCAGTGAAAGGCTTGTGAATTTGGGATTAACACTTTATCTGTGTCTTCACCATTATTTGACCTCCCCATTTGTATGAGTAAGAGTCTGCTCTGTAAAACAGAGTTTGCCATATATGTACACAAACGCCCTTGCCCTAAGCTCTATGTAGGAAGTGCAATGTTGAAAGTCCATCTACATATTCTCCAACATATAAGAACAATTAGAAACAGAGATTCAAGTTACCAGTAGCCCATTACTTTGAGGAAGCCCATAGTGAGCAAGTAAGTGAACTCAGATACTTTGTACTTGATACTGTTCCCAAACTAAGGTGAGGTGACAATAGAGAACAGCAACTGAGGCGATTAGAGTCAAGGTATATCCTCATGTTGGGCACTAAGGCCCAACGGGGACTTAATATTGACAAAGGTCTGTTTATCCATTCATAATCTAGTTGTGCTTCATTGTCCGAATCATAAACGTCCTTGGACATATATCAGATAGATAGCTTTTCAGTTAAGGTTGTGTTCCGCAACAGTATGTTTTAGGGTTTCGATTGTCCAGCTGATTAGGAATAACCCACTAGTGTTCACATTTGAATGCTTTCATTTAATTAAGCATTTTACCTTTTGTGTAGTGCTGGCTATTAGTTTATTATTATTATTTTTTTGCATTATGGCACATGATATAACGAGGGAGCACAGATATGGTGAACATTAGCACTTTAATAATTTACACCAGGATTATGTGTGATTAATTGAATCACCCACAACATCAAAGGCACATGAGTATAACTACGAGTACCACACTTCAGCAACTTAGAGACACACTAGCAGGGACGTGGGATAGGTACTGCTGGACCGCATAGTTCAGACTGCCAGAGGAATCTGTTGTGCACATGAGTATTTACTATCTTTGGAAGGGATCTGTGCACCCTTTCTTCATTGTAGCTGGCCTGGGCAGATTGCCGGATGCAGTGTAACACTCTGAAGGGGCCTCTCTAAGGGCTTGTTGACTTGCCCAGAGGGCAAGACCTGCCTGGTGGTCTAAGGGGCATCACAGACCTCCTGCGCAGGACCTACTCCATCTACTGGCATCATCTGGAGAGCGGTGCCCTCCTTCGTGCCTACATCTTCTGGTGGACTCCACCTGTAAGCAGGAGTGTGAGCGTAGAATAAGTATTGTACCTGGAGACCAGAATTGCCTGGTGCGGAGTCTTCAACATACTGTCCTTCATTGTGGGGCCACTGAACAAATCAATGTCTTGTTTGTTGTGAGTGGGTTCACTGGTTGTGGGACTCTGCATGACCCGCTATTGTCAAGTGTGTCACATTTCTCTCATGCAACACCCAATGATGCTCATTGTGTGCATAGGTTGCGACCGTCAGTGGTGGGGGTGCACCAGGAACAGTGCCGCATTCTACCTCATGTGGCACCGTTAAACTTGTACCTTTGTGTGTGACCAGATTGTCTGGTATGACTCAAGTCATTGTGCACCAGACATTGGCCCGTATTTATACTTTTTTTGCGCCGCATTTGCTTCGTTTTTTGACACAAAAACAGCGCAAACTTGCAAAATGCCATTGTATTTTGTAGGTTTGCGCCGTTTAGCGCCAAAAAGCGGCGCAAATGCGGCGCTAAAAAAAGTATAAATACGGGCCATTGTGTCTTATTCCAGGGAGGTACAGAATTGGAGTTCCTTGTGTGTGACCAGCTTGTCTGGTGTGACTCAAATCATCGTGCACCAGGTGCTTTGCCCATTCCAGGGAGGTGCAGCATCAGAGTTCTTCGTGTGACTGTCCAGAATGTCTGGTGCAACTCAAGTCATCGCCCACCTTACTAGTGCCCTATTCCTGGGAGGTACTGCCTTGGAAAACTTTTTGCATGTGATCAAACTATCTGGGGCTACTCAAGTCATCACGCCTCTGACTTTGTGCCTCATTCTAGGGAGGCACGACATTGAGCACTTAACATGTGGGATTGGAATAGTCTGGTGCAACCAGACATTGTGCTTCCTTTCCTGGAGGTATGGACCTGGTAACTCTTTGCGTACAACCAGATTTGTCGGGGTGGCTCAAGTCATCACACTTCAGCCTCTTTCCTGGCTGGTGCAGATTTGGTAACTGTTTGGGTACTGGAGTTCCTGGCTGGGCTCAGGATCCTGAGAAGTGTGACTTTGGCCGCGAGCGGCCTAGTATCAGGTGAAAGGTTGCCTTATCTCCAGCTTGTGGGGGGTGGAGTAGCAAGAACTGGTTGGCGGATGAAGGATGGTTTGGGGCCCCAGGTGTCTGCACACACAGTGACATTAACTGGCCAGATATCAGGGCACCGCTTTAGGGTGATATAAGCAAGTGCAAGTGTGTGTAAATGAGCTGGCTGATATCCGTGGCACCGCGTAGCGGTGCAGAGTGAATGTAAGGGATTGAGTGCTGGTGACTGATAGAACAACATGGTGGTGTTGCTGTACATGTTAGAGGCCCCTTATGGTTGACATTGAGTTTTACTTGTGCGGCTGAGGTCGTGGAGCTAATTAAAAGTGCTGCAAGTCTTAGTATATACATATTGCTGCTAACATTGTGAATCGGGGTGCACCCTGCAACAGTACATTATTGAACTGGGATAATTTCAAGGGTGGGTCTCGTGCTGACAAAGTTTGGCCTCACATGAGGGTGATCGGAGGGAAAATATTATTTTTCTCACGGGTACATACTGTTTATGGTGTTTAAAACAGTGGGACCTAGTGGTGCGAGTAATAATTCTAAATGTGATTTATGTCCCAATTTACATCATGATAATGTTGTTTTAATAATGTGTGTGTTGAATATAAATTTTATTTACATACATCTTCTGTGAAGTCTCTTTTGTGACGTTCAGTGTAATTGTTGTGTGGAAGTGTTATTCAATTACTGTACACATTGCCCCTGTGACATGCCTGATTGCTCTGTGCCAAGCTACCCAAGGATGAGGGCAAGCTGTACAGTGAGTGTAATTACCCACTTCTGATTGGAGTGGTAGGTTCTGCCTGGCTAGGGCCTCACCTCAGCCAACCAGAAAGTGCAACCTCCATTAGTTTCCCACTCCAATCTAAGCAATAGTAGGGAAAATGTTAGACTTCAGACAGGTTATATTTACTATTCCTACTCCAGTCTAAGCAACAGTAGGGCAAGTGTTGGAGTTTAGAGGAGTTCATATGCCCTTCTAACTCATAATCTTTTTGTAAAAAAACATTGAAATAGCTAAAAACAAAAAAATATTAAACATACTTTAAATAATAAATAAATATTATATGCATTTAAAAATGTAAATTTCAAGCAAAAATGCAAAATAATTAAATATTTAAATGAATTTAAGTCAAATTAACTTATCTCCCTACTATCTAAAGAAACCAAAACACCAAGACATAAATTATAGAATTAATACAGCAGTAATACAATCCAAATACTATTTTAATAAAGCAAATAAAATTAAAACAATAATAAGTATAAAATACATTTTGCAATCAGTGGCTTCTGGGAGGCCGGGAGGAGAGCTCTACCTTGATTGGGTGCAGATATGAATGGACATATGCCATTGATGTGGTTGGGGACACAGGCAGGGACTGTGTTTATTTTGTTTGAAAGGATAGATGGATTGGATCTGGAAAGTTGTGACCTAGAATGTGAGGGGCCTTGGGCGGTCGGTAAAGAGGAGGAGAATATATCAGTATTCAAAATGATACGACACTGCAATTGCCCTCTTCAAGAGACAACACACCTGGGGAGGTTGTGTGAGGCAACTGCACAAGGGCTGGAGGGGTCAAATTTTTACGACCTCCTAGTCCACCTATGCGAGGGGGGTCCATTTGCGGCATCCGGAGTAGTGCTGGAACCAGAAGATCGTTTTGTGATAGTAGCTGGTACATGAGATTCCAGGGCTCTCTGCTTTATTAACGTTTATGCCCCAAACATTGATGCTGCTGACTTCTATGGCACGATCATGGGGGGCAGCTACTCACCTAAGCCAGGAAGTGATAGTGACGGTTGACCTTAACTGTGTGCTTAATGAAGAGCTGGACCGTGACCCTCCCAGTGTTGAGATGAAACCTGGCTTGACTGGGGCTCTCAGAAAAGGTATGCAGGGGCTTAATCTAAGAGATGTAAGGAAAGAACATCATGTGCTGCAGCGTGCTTACTCCTATTATACCCCTGCAGCTAGGACCTATAGTAGGCTCGACTACTGTTTGGCGACTGAACCCCTAATGCATGATATTGTTGACATATCCTACTTGCCATGTTATTTATCAGATCACTCCCTACTCTTGTTTTCCTTTAGGACCGATAGGAGGGTTCTGAGTGCCCCCCTTTGGTAAATAAGGGCCAAAGCTCTTACTGGCCCTATCTTTGCACAAACTGTTTCTGAGACACTAGATCATTATTTTAACAAAAACGCAGAGAGTTCTGGCTCTCGAGCAACAGAATGGGATGCTATGAAAGTGTTCCTCAGAGGGGAAAGTCTCCTGAGGGGTAAATATGCAGCTTCTCCATATATTAATGTACATGAGAAAAAATTGAAGCTTTTGGAGGAGGAGTTAGCAGGGGCCCCACAGAAGCTGAATGAATGGAGAAAATAAAGAAAGAACTACTGGAAATGTGGGATAAATTGGATAAAATTGTGCACACCCCATATAGACAGCCCCTATATGCAAACGGGGGTAGGGCCAGTGTAATGTTGGCCATGTTGCTGCACTCTGAAACCCAGAAATCCCCAGTGGTAGTTATGAGGGACACTATGGGTTAGGAAGTAACATCTCAACAGGACATAACTGAACTTCTTGCCAAACACCTACCGAAAGTGTATGCGCCACCTCACATTGCTTCAGCTGTAGGCATATCACAGACCTTAGCAGCACAAGAGATGGTTAGTCTGTCTGAAGAAGCGAAAGTTCAGCTGGGTGCGCTGCTTACTAAGGAAGAAAATGTATCATCTATTGATGCATTTCATACTTCCAAAGCCCCGGGAGGAGATGACCTGCCAGCCCAGTTTTATAAAAAAAAAGGCTAATTTTGAGGCAGAGCATTTAATGGCCGTGGGACCAGACAAGGGTGCCCGTTATCCTCATTGTTGTTTGCAGTAGAATTTCTGGCAAGCCGGTTGTGCTCAGTGATGCATGGCTGTGGAGTGACGGTGGGAGAGTACGCTCATGTGGATGATGCTTTGATATATTTGAGATATCAGGAGTATTCTATTCCTGTTTTGTTGGTGACAGTAGAGGAGTTTGGGGAGTTCTCCAGACTTCATGTCAGTCTGACTAAATCTAACCTGTTCCCAGTGTAGTCACTGGGAGAGGTGCATGGCAGTCAGCTACCCCACATGCCACTTCCATGGGAGACCTTGATCGCTGATATTTAGGAATTAAAAATGCTTAAGAAGAGTGTGAGAATGGACGGTAAAGAGAGTGATCAGGTGCGCCCCTCATGCACCTAACCTGCCCATATGGTCTCTGGAACAATTTCCATAGATAACCAGGACCATGACAATGGACAAATGGGGAGGGAGGGCTGTCATACCTTGAGAGACCTATACCCGGACAATAGATTTATAACATTAAATGATGCAGTGGGGCGGTTTCAGCTAGGTCATGGGCAATGTTTACAGTTTGTTAAAATGGTGGCTATGGCTGGTGACATTTGGCCCACATTCTGAGAGACGCTCTCCCAGAGGTTAACACTATGGTCATGTTGTTGACTATGGCGGGAGGTGGACAGTTAATTTCCTTCCTCTACAGGGCACTACTGGAGGATATTCCTAGAGTAAGGTTATCAGTGTAGGATAAATTGCAGGATGTGTTGAGGGACCAAATTACAGACAAGAATTGGGAAACGGTGCATGCAGCGGTCCAAATAACCACTGCAAATGTGCAGTTCAAATTGATCCAGTATAATGTGATTCATCTGATGTACATGACCACATCTGTACTGAATGTAATATACCCCGAGAGGACCTCAGCCTGTCCCTGGTGTTCTGTGGGGCAGACAGATTTCCTCCATATGATATGGGGTGTTTGGCCTTGACACATACTGGCAGTAGCGATAGCCCGAATTAATGCAGGTACATGTTGGGTGGTCCAGTGGGATCCTAAACAATTACTCTTGGGGTTACTTCCAGTCCATAAAAAGAGAGGACTACGTAGGAATTTCCTGATACTATGGTTAGTTCTGGCAAAATGAAGAGTGGCTATACATTGGCTCTCTCAGTCTCCACCTGGGGTGGGGATGTGAGTGAGAGATATGGCAGAATGGGCAGTGGTTGAGGAGGGGCATATGCACAAATGTGAGAGGTATACTAAATTAGAAGATGATCTGCGGGCATGGGCTGCAATGTTGGCTGATTTGTTGGATCTGCCAGACGACAGGCCACCGTAGATGGTTGATATGCTGGGCTATCACTGTGAACATGTACATTATCAGGGATCTGGGCCCTATGGACACTGAACTCTTCTGTTGTGTTGGCCAGCTATGTCCTTTAAGAAGTATAATCTATGCCCAGTTGTCTAGATGGAAACATGAATACTTTTTTCAGTGATCTCCAAGTGACTTACCTTTTCTGTGTGAACCAGTTGGAACACTGATGTGTAGAGTGGGAGAGGGAAAGGAGGAGGGCATTTATTTGCACTGTCAGTATTATGTTTGCAAAGTTAATGTGGTTTCTGCTATTGTACCAATAACAATTCACACATATTTCATGCAAAACAAATAATTCACATAATAAATCAATTCAACGATTTACATACTTATCAAATAAACATTTATGATGTACAAAATCAACTTATAAAATAGCGATTACGACTTAATTTTCCATCTTGTCCCCATCTCACTACTGAATTATAAATTACTAATTAAACTATAAAAAATACATAAACATTGACCAATTAGACCTAAATAATAAAAAAAAACTGCAATACTAATAATCAGTGAGAGGTTGAATTTGTGTTAAACAAGTAATTAATACTATAAATAAATAAAGTATAATGTAATTAATTTCTCATCTTATTCCTCTACAAACCTACCAACCCACTACTACATTCTAAATTAATAAGTACAGTCTAAAAATGAAATCACCCATTTAAACTTACAAACTATTTTATTTTAAATGTAGCAATTACACTAACAATGCTACCACCAAAAATTAACATACTAATATATAAAAAATTCTTAGAAACAATACTGTTATATATAAAACCAACATCTTTACCTTAGATATTCTGTTCTACAATAATTTTGTACTGACAATATTTTTGACATAGATATTTGGGTCATTGATCCATACACTAATAGATCCAAATTACTTGCCACCAGTCTCACAACAACTACTTGCTAGGGGGGAGTTGACACTTGTTGTTAATGCACATGCTGCATAACATTTTTTAAATATTCAACTCATGTGTAGAGTTTTGATGCTGAAGATGCCAATAAATGCCACTTTCATACATACAGACATGCTACATTGCCAGCTGATTATATACCCTATTATGACTTGAAAGTCCCATCAGCTGTATCATGTTGTACAGAGCATTAGAATTGGTCCTTCAAGTAATGATGGGGCTACCTGACATGTACTTTTTGGGTATGCACCATATCCTGATAGAGCAAATCTGACTCTTCAGAAGTTAGACAGTTACTAAGATAGTGTTTGTTTATAGGCAACTTTGACAGAATGTCCTACAAACAACTGCTTCAGGAGCAGTTGTTTCTAGTCCTGCACCACATGTCCATGCTGTAAAACAAGCAATTAACTAGTCCACAAACTACTAGCGCTATAATGGGTAAAGCACCCACAAAGCAAGATGAACTTCCATTCTAGATTGCGTGTGAGACCAGTAAGTTGGAAGCAGTCTATCTATACTAAACCCCAGGACAGATATAGAATTTTGTCTATGTCTCATTCCCTTAGGATGCTGCCACCAGTAGAACTATGTGACATTTAGGGAACAGTATTTGCGAGTATTTGTACTTTTATCCATGGCACACCCTTTGCATCTTCCTAAAGGGAAACTGGCAGTATACAATTAACATTTTAGGGAATCGCTTGCACTCCAGATCATCCCCTACGAGTTACACTTTTGGTACCAAAGACTGACCCACAGTCTAAGTGTGATGGCACTACATTCTTCGTGAGCCTCCATTGCATGTTGATGTCATCACGCTACATGTGTGCACATCACATACGGAAGTATCAAAAGGGTTCCCTCTTCCTTGTATTAAGACCCTGCCCTCCATCTTTCAGCAATATCCAGAGCACATGCATGGCTAGTAGGATCCCAGCAGGGATTGCCCTTTGATGATGTAAGTGAGATGGTGTAACTCTTTCTAGAGGACACCATACCCCTGACTTGGGACATACTGATTAATACAATACCACAGATTATCTCACTAGTGATCAGATGTGCTCTTTCTATACCATATGCCTGATTTGAGACATCTAGATTAATATATGATCACCAATCATTTCCCCAGTGTGTGACAACAACGACTCCCTTTCGTGATCCTCCATGTGGCACTGATGCCCCTAATACAGGGTAAGACTGACAAAAACGTGAAATAACTGTATTAGACACTAAAAGCACTCAATATTATTGCTACACTCTTGTGTTGTGTGTTGTGTACTCTCAAGTGTTTTGCAGCGTCACCTGAGCATGTGCATGTAGTGAGATGATCAGCAGCATTATGGTTTGTGAGCTTTTAACTTCTTGTCTTGTGTATATGCTCATTTTCCTTTTATTTTCAAAGCTACACTACTAAAAAAGCACAAAACATGAGCATTTTGAAGTGTGACAGCTATGAATGTTGGAGACATGCTGTATGAATGAGTTGGTATAATCTTTAGGGATCCTGATGAAAGCCAGGGACCATTGAATGGCTGAAACATGTTGACCTATATGATGTTGGAGGAATAATGCTTCTATGTATCCTGACTTCAAGTTTCAATCATCTACATGGCATTTCAATGTTAAAGTAGTGTTCTTTGGAAGTGACTGGCAATTTTTAGTCTTTGGTTGTGGTTCAGATCCTAACACTATCACTAGACAAAGCAATGCCTAAACATAGGGGCCCATTTGTCACTATAAGCATTTTTGTCGAATGAGACAACCCAATGATGAAGCATAACACTTAGGTTGGCGTGTGAGAGCTCGCTCACCCTTTTTTGAAATACCTTCTGGGGGACTAGTGAATGAAACTGAGATCATACCTATTTCGGACTCATTTCTGGGTTTTGACAGATCTCAAACCTTTCAGATAGCTAATGCAAATGTGAGGTGAGAATTCTAAAACTCTTGAGGTGGTCCATCTCTCTATTGGGTATGGAGCACTGCTCTGGGACTGACCCCAACAGTGTTTCTCTGCTTTAGTGATGAAACCTCTCATGGGGTGGGTAGTTCTACAACCTTCTTCTAGCGGGAACCAATGTAGAAAATCACCATCTTTTACTTGGATCACCTCTTGATTTTTGCCCTCTCTGTTTTTGATTGCTGCAGAACTTTGTGCATGTAACCCCTATTAACCAGTAGTAAATTGCCTATGCTCCTCCTATTAACATGTTTGAATTGGTATACCCCTAATTGGCACATTTGAATTGCCTAAAGTCTCTAGTATATAGAATGAGTACCTTGAGCCTGGATGTTAAATGCCACTAGTAGACTGCAGCACCTTTTGCGCTATCCACTAATGACTAATTCAAGCAAAGCTTCAGGCCTACTACTGCAGCCTGATTATAGCAACTTAAAAAATTGAAAATTGACCCGTCAAAATAAGCCCAATTATCAAAACCTCCTTTTTAAATATTAATACATTAAATGATTCCTATGTAGGTTGCATAACCCATAAGGAAGGGTGCATGGTTTTTAAAAGCAGGGATGATGAAATTTAATGTTGAAATGTCCTTACTGTTACTAGCATCTGGAAGCAGTATTCAATATTAATGGTGTTACCTCAGGGCAGGGAGCAGCTAGAAATTTGATTCAACATCTCTTTTTAAAATGTATCCATAGCCTAATTTAATGATGAAGTCAGATTTTTGATATGCAGTAGGAAAAAATAGCTTCTAGAAAGTTATGTTTTCCCTCCCTGAGCGTCTGGAGTCTGACTTGCATTAGCCTCCAGCTGCAGCCCTCTGAGAGCTCAAACCCTGATGAGATGTGAACAATTCTTCCAGAGCAGAGACAAAGGCCTGGGTGTGAGGAGTTGCCCATTAACTTAATTTACTTCAAAAGAGCCTCCCTGTCACAAGCAGATGTCAAATGGCACCCGGACACACCCCTTCTTTTGCTTCCCCAGTCAGACATACCCTAATCCCAGTCAGAATGAGGCTGCTCCTAGAACTGGTTTCGAGTGGCCACAGAGGAGGGGCTACTCATTGCCCTGGCCACACCTCTGGGTGTCCACACATTCAGGCTCTGCACCAGGGCAGAAGGTTTCACCATCTTCGGATTAGGCAGAGAGGGCACAGTAGGACTGCTGACAGTAGGGCTGACAGAAACTGCTGCATATGTGGGTAGGTTTACATCTGGCCAGTGGCGGCCGGCAGCTTTAGGAGGGAGAGGGCGGGCGGGACACACACACACACACACTCATTCTTTCACACACAGACACACACGCACGCACGCACATCCATTAACAAAACTCATACCATTCAAACATGCATGCACGCACCAAACATTCATTTAAAAAGATCGCACACACTCAATCTTTCACACACACGCGCACGCACATCCATTAACAACACTCATAACACTCAAACATGCACATGCGCACCAAACATTAAATTTAAAACATCACACACATACACACACACACTTACCTTCAGCCTCCAGGTCCCAGGAGGGATGGGACTGCTGCCTTCCCTCATTGGCTGACCGTAGGTCAGCCAATGAGGGAAGGCAGCAGTCCCAGCCTCGTCACAGAGTGGAATGGGGTCAGTGAGACTGCTGACCCCACCCCACTCTGTGACGAAGTGTCACTGATTGACACTCGCCCTGGGCACTTCAGGGCTTAAACTGCAGCGCCCACGGAGAGTGTCAATGGGTGAAGCTTTCCTCGTCACCCAGGGGAGGGCCTTAAGGCACCTTTGCTGAGCCGAGGAGGTCACGCCCATAAGAGTTGTGACCTCCTCAGCCCAGCAAAGTTCAGCTCAGGCAGCCAGGAGTGTGCGCAAATCACGCATGTCTGCTCCTGGCTGCCTGAGCTGAACATGGAGAGTGTCTGTCAGTCTGACCTTTGTTCAGCCTGACAGACACTCTTCATGAGGGGCAAATGTTGGGGGGGGGTGTGGCCCCTCCGCCTTAAAGGACGGGCCGCCACTGCATCTGGCAAATTTAACCCCATTGGTTGGGGGGCAGGTGTCACCCCCACCCTCAAACTAGTGACAGGCATAACTGTGGCATCTGCTAGCAACCTCTTCAGAACAGTTTCTGGACTGGGGGAAGACGAGACCTACTGTCTGTGACCTGTGAGGAGCCCTGAACAACTGGATCAGCTACCTCTTGCATCCAGAAGAAAGAAAGTAACATCAAGGGTCAGAACACTGACCTGTTCAAGTTACAGGATACTACAAGCTACAAGGCCTTCTTTGCAACTGCCCAGGTGAACATTTCCATTTGGCCTGCCATAGACCCTGCTGTTTACCTCTGTTTGAGTGAGTCCTGACCACCAAGTGATGTCCCTGAGGTTCTGGACCCTTCAGTTGTGTCTAATCGGATGTCTCCTCCCACTCATGAAAACCTGGTACTTATCAATTGATTCAGCTTAAAGACCTTCGGAACACCAGAACAAACCTGCCAAGCCAATCCAATCCAACAAAGCTGTGTTTCCAGTGGGCTAAAGATTCATATTTCTCCCACTTGAGGCTTATTCAGCAAATCGAATTCTGTAGAACTTTGTGGAGTCCTCTTTGGCTACTGTTGAAGCTCCAAAAACGTGACCGGGTGAAGGCACTAAAAGTATCTTGACAAAGAGGGACCTTCTGTCGGTAAAAGGTAAAACTTCTGACCGGGTCAAATCAGGTTTCTGTATCCAAGCTGCACTCCATTGTGGTTGGCATCAAATCACACCTAGGTCCCAGTCTACCACAACCAGTTGACTACAGTTGGCACTTATTGCTTTATGGCGCTATTTTTGTTTGGAGTCATATTATTTTTTTTAATGTATTCTACTTTTCTTGTGTTTTTTCACTTTGCCATTGACTTTACACATTGCCCTGTTAAGCCTGTCTGCCCTAGCCATCAGGGAGTTAATTTCAGGTTAATGTAGTGACTATTAGGTTTCATCCTGACAAGGACTGTCACCCCTTCAAGTAATTGTCCAATTTCTTACATAATTGGATTTCTAAGGATGAGCCTATCTTCTCTTTTCCCACATCAATGTCTAGTTCATAACCCTCCAGCCTCAGGAATGTCAACAATATACTTTCCCTGTCTGAGAAAATAACCTCACCTCATCTTGTGCACAAGAACAGGCCATAGGCTACAAAACAGAACCTGCAAACATTTGCCACTTTCGTTCAATTGTAAGCTCATACAGTGTGTCACATGATTATCAAACACATGCGTTCATACTTTTGGGGATCTCAGTGCTAGGATTCCAGATCCATTGTTAGCAGCTCAAATTACATGAATGGGCCAGCAAACTCCCACTCTTGTGATGCAGAAAGAAAGGCTGCTCACAATAGGATCACTTCAAAAGACGGAATGCTGCCATCATGCACTTCATGCATGAGAATGACAGGGACAGTAGTCTTCTTAGTGCTTAATTTTAGCCAGTGGTTGCAGATGGGGCCGGGGAGGGGGCAACAAAAGAGAAAGGGGGAAAAGTGAGATAAAAGAGTAAGAGAATGACTGCAAAATAGTGACAAAGGAAAGAAGAAGAAATAAAAAGTTACCTGCAGGAGTCAGAAGGGAAGGAAATGTATGGTGATGGATCAAACAGTCAGGAGGTGCAATTATGATTAGACTGCCTTGGTATTCGGCAAACCTGAAGTTCAGCAGCGCTTGCAGCAGGCTCCTAAGAAGAACTTTGAACACCTGCATTTATTTTAGAAAAAAAGCACTTAGACCTCTGCCACTATCGAGGGCTCACTTCATGTTCCCGGCCAGGTCCAGAACAAGTTGCAGGATGAGACCCTTGTCAAAGGCTCGCTTAGGCCTTCTTGCACACGCTGTTTGGAATAGCATGAGGTTAGGACCAAAAACCTAAAGGATACCAGATACTCGCAGTTGGGTACGCAACACAGGGGACACAATGAACATCATACAGGGGACATTCTCGTTTCAACAATAACCTATTCATTGTCTAGTGCTACAGTGCTTGTAAGTGCTGTAATTGACAGGTTGTACTATTATCCAGTTTATAGGTGTTCTGTATATCGATTGTGACCTGCAAATCACTGCATATCTCAAGATGAGTGTTTTGCTCAATAGGTAATGATGGAGGCAAATATAGGCAAATACAGGTGCACCTGACTGAGGCCCAGATTCCTTACTAAGGCCTAAACATGGGTCCCAGAAAAGGAAACAGCAAGTAGATTTCCTACACTCACAGTTAATGTAATATCATCCCTTTTCTAGCCAAACTGTTTCTTCATTTATCAAACTGTGAACCCTAAAATTGAGCAAATTCTTTAAATTTACTGTTGCAGTTCCGTTTTTTAATGTACGTATTAATTTTTTGCTACAGCGCAAAATTCCATTTGTCCAGGTTTCCGAGCGCTGTCATCACCTGAGATTTGCTAGGGCATTTCAGGTATGCTATAAACGAAGTTGACACATTTTTTCACCCTAAGCAGGGGGTAAGAGAAGTTGTAATCACAAATCAAAATGACCTTAACATTTACAGTGTGACAAATGTGGCCACACAAGGAAGTCCAAAATAAAGCTAAAAGGTTTTAGCACAAACTTATGCTCAGATTAATAGAGACGATTCTCAGGATTATACTATAAAGATATAGAATCACTGTGGGTTGACCCATGCGATCAAAGGTTCGAAGTTTAATCAGCAATACAAACAAACAAGAGCAAAATTTGGTGGTCAGAAAACAAACACTGACCAGCCCTTCTAAACATGAAGACAATCTAAATTCATTCAAGTTAGTTAGCTAAGCAAAGGAAATCCCTACAGTGACAGGTCACTAACTGCCATGTGCTTGGCAACAAAACATGAGGACAAAAAGAATTCGGAAAAACAATATCTGGTGCAACAGGAGACTAACTAAAGTTGGCAAAAAGCATGTAAAAAGGGAAGGTGTCAGCATTTAGAAGCTTGGTGCTAGAGTCTTCTCATTGATCAAGAAAGGCTAATGGCCTGATTTAGATTTGGGCGGACAGATTGCTCCAGCACAATGGTGACGGATATCCTGTCTGCTGAAATAAAAATCCCATTACTCCCTAAGGAAACCAGTCCACTGAAATCTAAAGCATGCCCTAAGAATGCCCATTCAGCATTAGGAAGGTGAGGGACCGGGGAAAAAGGTCTGAACCTCTCAAAGTCCAAGAAGAGTCCCCAGTGTGCAACTGAAAACGGTACATTAAAGTTCATAGTGAATTGTGATTTGTCCATTATCCGCGCCATGGGGATCTAAAGATTCCATTGTCCAGTCATAATGCATCATATGATGGGCATCTGTAACATCAAGAAAAGTTCACAAGACCATCAGGGGAAGGCATCCATCATTCCCCACCTGTACGACTTTGCAACAATTTATAACGCAGTACAATCTCCATGTTCCCAGTCTCTTGGTGTATCACCCTCAAGGCTACTTTCTCAGGTACTGGATGAATTAGACAGTAGCACATGTATTTCCAAACTAGGATTTCACGTGACCGAAATGTGAAAGAAAGGACACCTTAGCAAAAAGAAAAGTAGCTTTCTCACATTCATGAGTCTGAGGCCCAGCAAATCAATATAGCTAAACTAAAGCAATTTTAATTAACGGCACGCCTTATTCAATTAAAAGAAAAGACATACAACCTTACATTTTTTAATCCATCGTTAGTAATTCTTTTTCAAATTCATATTACATCAAATTTGCAAAAGAAAAATAACTCGTGAAGTCATACTGATAGATTTAACGGGGAACTACATTTTTCGACATTAACATATGATAGTCAAACATTTAGTTCAATCTTTATCGTTTTGATGAAAACTATTCATTAACGTCATTAGGAACATATGATATCAAAATAAATGATTATACGCATACTAAATTGTAAATACTGCATACATAAAAATTACTATTCTACAGTAAATGCAGCTTAATACAGTGCAACACTTTACAGTTAACTTAAAAGAGTGTCACACATTATAATGAAAATATGATAAGGTATAAATCTTTAATTTGACCTCAAAGTAGCAGCCATATCTCTGCTGCATCAGTAACAATCTGCCTTGAACACGGATGATGAATTAATCTACTTGCTCTGTTAGTAGGGTTCTATTTGTTATTGCATTTATAACAAAGAAGATAGTTGTCATCAAGTTTCCCATACTTTTATCAGTAACATTGCTGCGACTGTGCTGATTTTAAAGAAGGAAAAGCAAAATCGCTGACATGTTTGCATCCGTCAAGTGTAGAAACTCATGATGGTTAAAAACCGCATGACTTCCTTCTCTGCCGCAACAGTAGGAGGGAGTTAAAAAAACAAAGGTTACAAGAGGTTAGGTTACAGGCGGTTGTCTGACCAACACAGTTTCACTCAGTGTTCCCTGCTATCAGATTATTCAGTTTTTTAAATCAAATCTCAGATTGTCTGAACATGCCGGAATGGCCAAGTATTTCCATTAATGGTGTGGAACCAGTCCAGCTGTCTAGTGCTGATTGTGAGATGGAACATGGTCAGATACCGAAAACAAGCAGAAGCTTCATTAGCTATCCCGGCACACACGTACGCACACGCACACATATACACCAAAAGAAGTTGGTTGAGCCTTTGCCAACAGGGGCCTGACTCAACAATCGCAGCGGAAACAGTTGAAATCACAATGGCATCCTATTCAGCTGACCTTCATTAAAGATGAAGAACTGGTGCAGCTAACTACAGAAATCCTATTGTCAGAGCATTTTCTGAACCGTAACGCCAAGGTGTAGAAACAGAAAGCAGAGCAGACTGGCAGCCCTGTGAGTCAGGTCTGCTCCTATGAGCCTATTTAATGCCACAGGCCCCGTCGAATTTCAGACCTGGCATCTCACATGGCCACCATGTGTCACATGATGTAGGAGCCCTTCATATAAACCAATATCTAACGGGGAACTCAAGGTGCCATATCTACGAGAATGTGACGCATCACTAGTGATGTGCCACTTTTCTTGCAGCCCCCTTGTGTCCCCTAACGCTACCTTGGTAGTGCTGTATTTACAATACGGCGCACCATGGCGCATGTTAGGGTCAATAGCGTCATTTTTTTGACGCTATTGTAAAGCTGTGCTGGATTAGCATTAAAAAAATGATGTTAATCCAGTATAGTGTTAAGAGGCCCATTTGAAATCAATGGGAGCCTCATTTTAACACCTGCTTCAAGCAGGCGTTAAAAATGAGGATAGAAAAGGCGCAATGGAATCTTGTAGATTCCACTGCAGCATTTTTTGTGACTTTCTAACGAGGGAATGTCCCTTTGTATGCATCATGCAAATATTATACATGATGTGGCGCAAAGAGTTTACAAGGTAAACCTAGTTTGCGCCACCTTGTAAATATGGCGCTATGGTAGTGGCCCATTAGTGGCACATTTGTGGCAAACTTTTTGCTGCAAATGTGGCACTAAGGGGCGCAAGGGCCTTGTAAATCTGGCGCAAGGTAAGCTGGAAACCCCTGCCAAGTGTGGGCTTGTAGCTCGTGTGTGAATTATCTGGTGTGTACACAGACGAGTAGTTAAGTCTTCTAAAGCAGTCTCCCATGTCCCACAAACATACGTGGCTGCTTCAGAAGCTTTTGTTTTTGTTTTGCAAGGTGGGTGCTAAGATTGTGCCTGGCACAAGGCACAACCTCTTTTTTCTGCCCCTGCGCCTCCAAAGCTGTTTGGGTTAAGGTGGGCCCATGGCCCCGTAATCTTCATGTCTACTCCTCTCTCACACATTGAAATTTTATTAAAGGTTATCAGGTCTGGAACGTCATTCAGATTGTGCGTGCTGGTTTACATTTGATGCCTTGCAGCCAACAATCACCTTGATCTTCAGTCCTCCTTTGAGTACTGGCGCACTATCAGGAGTAGAGAGGTGGAAGTCAAGGAGGAGATTAAGAAGGTGATTGTGTTGAAAAGCGAACAAGGCAGTTCATCAAGGGTTGGTCATGGAAGCAGATGGACTGCTCTAAATCTAATCTAAAAGAGCAGTGCTTTCTTTTACACAGGCAAATGGGTTGACTCTTGAGAGCCTTATTCCGAGAGCTATATTTGGGACAAAGACTGTAACAGGAGTTACCTGCTACATCAAATTGCAAGACCCACAGGAATACTGTAGATCCATTGTGTTTCATCTGGACATTTCGGCTACTTAGAGCTGCTAACATCTCTAAGTGAAACTGCAAGAGAAATGAGGAATGATTGGGGCACTGTCATGCAGGATGTCTGACTCCTCAGTAATTCCTCATTTCTCAAAGGACACTCAAAGATCAAATTATAAATCGGGGGTTCTCTCTCCAGTGGAGCTATTGACCCCTTTGGAGTTACTGACACATGTGTTAGTGGCTTTTCTTCCTTTTCCACGGATAAAATCATCACAGATTTGATTTCATAAAATAAATGAGAACACACCTCCAGTCTTCAGAATTTAAAATGTGTGCACCTTCGCATTAGGGCCTTTGTCTTCTAAATAGCATGTAAACCAGCACTGCAAGTATTGGGTGAACAGCAACAGTGGAGACGTGTTTTGAGAGCTTTGTTAAGTATGGGTTTGATTTAGAGGAGGGGACAAATCCGAAATCCATAAAAAATGGCAGAATTTGGTTCAATACCTCAAGTGGTTCAACTGCTTTACACTGAGATCTGCATATGCTTGGTGTTCGAATGGTCTAAGAACTTTGTGTGCTAATGTAATATGTGATTGCAATTTTATTGTTTTTATACTTTTAAGGCTTATGCCAAATAAAAGAATTTTTTGACTG
Organism: Pleurodeles waltl; assembly: GCF_031143425.1. Classification (NCBI taxonomy): domain Eukaryota; kingdom Metazoa; phylum Chordata; class Amphibia; order Caudata; family Salamandridae; genus Pleurodeles; species Pleurodeles waltl. The sequence goes on along the minus strand of NC_090437.1, from coordinate 412,215,772 downwards.
ACTGACAAAAAAAAAATGGGTGCAGATTCCTCCATCTGCATGCCGGTACCTACACATACATAGTGACAGACTAAGCACCCAGTCTAGAATGACTGATCCATCACCCTGTTTGCTAGACCTAGCTCTGTGAAAGACCTCCATGGAAAGGATGACTGAACTTTCATTTTAAGGGACAATACAGTGAATGTTATCACAATACACACCAAAACCCCAGATGACATAATCAAATAAAGGAAAGTTCTAGAATGCTTATAGTTATTGATTGTTAAAGATGCAGGACTGAGCAAAGAGATCTCCATGTTTCCCTATACAGGATTGCACCTTTAAGTTTAGTGTCATTTAGGCCCGAGTTATACTTTTTGATGCTAAACTGCGCTAACGCAGCTTAGCATCAAAACGTATACCTCTGGCTAGAGCCATCCCAAGACGCCGGCCGGGTGTCATTTATGGTATGACGCTAGCCAGCGGTAAGGCCCTGTTAGAGTAAAAATACTTGACGCTAACCGGGTGGGGGAGGCGAAGGGAAAACTAGAGGTTGTGCGTCAAAGAATGGCACTAGTCATGTTAGAGTCAAGAAAATGACTCTAACCTGATTAGCGCCATATTTCGTCACACAACCCGGAGTCATGCCCCCCAGCCCAATGGCCATGTGCCTTGTAGAGGGGCCCAAGTTAGGCCCCCCCCCCAAGGCACTACAAAAAATAATTTAAAAAACTCACCTCTACTCACCTCTACTTACCTGGGATGGGGTCCCCCCAACCTTAGGTGTCTTCCTGGTGTGGTTGTGGGTGTCCCTGGAGCTAGGGAAGGGCATCTGTGGGCTCCTTCCATGGTCCCTGACCATGGAAATAGGCCCACAGGTCCCCTAATGCTTGCCCATACCCAGGCGTTAAATAATGGCGCTAAGTCTCTCTTTTTGAGAGTTTGTTATCGAAAAATTTAAAATGTTGCTTAACTATGATGGCCGGTCCTCTGCCAGGACAGCAGAGTCTGGCAGGCCAGTGGACTGCCTGCCAAAGATCTGGCACTTAGACTCCTTCTGCATACATGGTCACACATTTAAATGGGAGATGTACACAGTTTTAAAGCTACATTTTGTTATTTTTAGCTTTTTTCCGCTATAGTTGGGATTTTTGTTTATAGTGCAAAACGTGTGTTGCTCTGAGGTTCAGGGAAAGACATTGTCCAAGGCTGCTGCAGGCAGGAATAATAGGCGTCGGAAGACCTGCTGTAGGAAGTTGGCTCTGTATATACTATTTCAAAGTAAGAAATAGTGTGCACAGAGTCCAAGGGTTCCCCTTAGAGGTAAGATAGTGGCAAAAAGAGATAATTCTAATGCTCTATTTTGTGGTAGTGTGGTCGAACAGTAGGATTATCAGAGGCTAGTGTTAAGCATTTGTTGTACATACACAGGCCATAAATGAGGAACACACACTCAAAGACAATTCCAGGCCAATATGTTTTTATATAGAAAAAAATATTTTCTTAGTTTATTTTAAGAACCACAGGTTCAGGATTTACAAACAATACTTTAAATGAAAGGTATTTCACTCAGGTATCTTAGGAACTTTGAATTATCACAATAGCATGTACAGTCTTGGCAAAAATGGCAATAAGCTATTTCAAAAGTTGACACTGCAAAAATCAACAGTTCCTGGGGGAGGTAAGTAATTGTTAAGTTCACAAGTAAGTAAAACACTTAGAGGGTTCAAAGTTGGGTCCAAGGTAGCCCACCGTTGGGGGCTCAAGGCAACCCCTAAGTTACCACACCAGCAGCTCATGGCCGGTCAGGTGCAGAGGTCAAAGTGGTGCCCAAAACACATTAGCTTCGATGGAAATAGGGGTGGCCCGGTTCCAGTCTGCCAGCAGGTAAGTACCCGCAACTTCGGAGGGCAGACCAGAGGGGTTTTGTAGGGCACCGGGGGGGACACAAGCAGGCACAGAAAATACACCCTCAGCGGCACTGGGGCGGCCGGGTGCAGAGTGCAAACAGGCATCGGGTTTTCAATAGAAATCAAAGGGGAGACCCGGGGGTCTCTTCAATGATGCAGGCAGGCACAGGGGGGACTCCTCGGGGTAGCCACCACCTGAGCTAGGCAAATGGTCGTCTGGGGGTCGCTCCTGCACTGGAGTTCGGTTCCTTCAGGTCCTGGGGGCTGTGGGTGCAGTGTGGTTTCCAGGCGTTGGGTTCCTTGAAGCAGGCAGTTGCGGTCAGGGGGAGCCTCTGGATTTCCTCTGCATGCGTCGTTGTGGGGGCTCAGGGGTGTCAACTCTGGCTACTCACGGGCTCGCAGTTGCTGGGGAGTCCTCCCTGTAGAGTTATTTTTCCACAGGTCGAGCCTGGGGCGTCGGGTGCAGAGTGGAAAGTCTCACGCTTCCGGCGGGAAACGTGTGGTCTTTAAAAGTTGCTTCTTTGTTGCAAAGTTGCAGGTTTGTTGAACAGGGCCACTGTTCTCGGGAGCTTCTTGGTCCTTTTAGATGTAGGGTAGTCCTCTGAGGTTTCAGAGGTCGCTGGACCCTGGGGGATGCGTTGCTGTTGCAGTTTTTCTTGAAGTGGGGAGACAGGCCGATAGGGCTGGGGCCAAAGCAGTTGATGTCTCCGTCTTCTCTGCAGGGCTTCAGGTCAGCAGTCTTTCTTCGTCTTCAGGTTGCAGGAATCTATCTTCCTAGGTTCTGGGGGGCCCTAAATACTCAATTTAGGGGGGTGTTAAGGTCTGGGAGGTTAGCAGCCAATGGCTACTAGCCCTGAGGGTGGCTACACCCTCTTTGTGCCTCCTCCCTGTGGGGAGGGGGGCACATCCCTAATCCTATTGGGGGAATCCTCCATCTGCAAGATGGAGGATTTCTAAAAGTCAGAGTCACCTCAGCTCAGGACACCTTAGGGGCTGTCCTGACTGGAGAGTGACTCCTCCTTGTTTTTCTCATTATCTCCTCCAGCCTTGCCACCAAAAGTGGGGAAAGTGGCCGGAGGGGCGGTCATCTCCACTAGCTGGGATGCCCTGTGGTGCTGTAACAAAGGGGTGAGGCTCACCACCAGGTGTTACAGTTCCTGCAGGGGGAGGTAAGAAGCACGTCCACCCAGTGCAGGCTTTGTTCCTGGCCACAGAGTGACAAAGGCACTCTCCCCATGTGGCCAGCAACATGTCTGGTGTGTGGCAGGCTGGTAAAACTAGTCAGCCCACACTGGAAGTCGGGTATGTTTTCAGGGGGCATCTCTAAGATGCCCTCTGGGTGTATTTTTACAATAAAGTGCACACTGGCATCAGTGTGCATTTCTTGTGCTGAGATGTTTGATACCAAACTTCACAGTTTTCAGTGTAGCCATTATGGTGCTGTGGAGTTCGTGTTTGACAGACTCCCAGACCATATACTCTTCTGGCTACCCTGCAATTACACTGTCTAAGGTTTGGCTTAGACACTGTAGGGGCATAGTGCTCATGCACCTATGCCCTCACCTGTGGTATGGTGCACCCTGCCTTAGGGCTGTAAGGCCTGCTAGAGGGGTGACTTACCTATGCCACAGGCAGTGTGAGGTTGGCATGGCACCCTGAGGGGAGTGCCATGTCGACTTAGTCATTTTCTCCCCACCAGCGCACACAAGCTGGCAAGCAGTGTGTATGTGCTGAGTGAGGGGTCCCCCGGGTGGCATAAGACATGCTGCAGCCCTTAGAGACCTTCCCTGGCATCAGGGCCCTTGGTACCAGGGGTACCAGTTACAAGGAACTTACCTGGGTGCCAGGGTTGTGCCAATTGTGATGGCAAAGGTACAGTTTAGGGAAAGAACACTGGTGCTGGGGCCTGGTTAGTAGGCCTCAGCACACTTTCAAATCATAACTTGGCATCAGCAAAGGGAAAAAGTCAGGGGGTAACTATGCCAAGGAGGCATTTCCTTACACCTGCCCTAAATAGGAGGGCCACCCAGGTGATCCAAAAGATGCCCAACAAAACCTTAGTGGGTAAATGCCATGTAATCAGTTCTTCCACCCAAGGGCTTCTACCTGTGTTAACAATTCCGATCACTGGTAAAATGAGAGGACTTCTCCCGTTATCAGGCACAATGCCATGTCTGTGCCTATTGCAAGGGCACGGAGAGGGAAAGGGTGGTGCTCTGCCACATTAGCTTGGTAACCTGTTAAACCTATAACTTGATTATTATTGTACAATGTAGTTACGAAGTTTAGTTGAATGTGAAGCTGCTTTATAGAGAAGGGTTTTGAAAGGGTTGGGACTGAAATTCATAGATTTGGGGATAAGTTATGGAGACAGGTTTCAATTCCACGCTGGATTTATTATGTAATGTAATACTGATGTGATTGGTTGGTGTTTTGTTTTTAAAGTTAGTTTACAATAGCATGTATGAGTAAATGTAAACCTTACATTTCTGAGAAGTTGAGGTGAAATGTTGCAAAATGATTGATTTTGAGAGCTATATATATTTTTCCAGTGTTTCTCTTGTTTTGTATCAGTTGTATCAATTGTACAATTTGACATATGTTGCAAAAGGATATTGAGGACCTGATTAACAAAGGTAACTTACATATTTGAGTAAGTTTACACATTTGAGTAAGTTTGCTTCTTTTTGGTATTTACAAACTGCACTTATGGAGTAATGTGCATTATTGTAATAAGTCAAGCAATACACATGGCCAACCAGTGGTTAAAATAAAACCCTGTAGAAAATAATACTAATATGGTAGAACTTCAGAAACAGAGCAATGTGGAGTTTGCAAGGCTTACCACGTGGGTGAGAAAGCAAATGAGGTGGAGTGGGGGAGAAGCACTTTGGTGAGAGATTAGAACATGGAGGAGAACAGAGGGGGAGACAAACACAGAAGGGATAGAAGGAAAACAATGTTTGAAGAAAAACAAAAAAGTAGCACCTGAAAAGTGAGTATTGAAGGGCGCAAGTAATGCACTCATGCTCCAGGGGAGGGGCAATTGCACAACGAAGAAGTAAACCTCACCCAAGCTAATTATTAAGAAGCAAGAAAATAAGAGTGACAATGAAGCCAACCAATGGTAAGCAATCTGCGGGCGTGTGCCCACTGGAAGTTAACAATACTCTTGCAACAGGCAGCACATGCACTGTCTAGTAGGCAAGACTTGAAATTCTGTTAAGTTAAAATCGGGCACAAACATCTTTTATGCCCAATATTACTTTTACCAGAGAACTCGCTAAGTGGGCAACATAGTGAACATAGTGACAACCTACTTCACATGTTGAAGCAATGCTATAATCCTGCACTGGGTTTGAAATAATATTCCCCTTATGTTCTTTCTGTAAAAGAACTACTGGGAAGTGTCCTGATGGGTTAGCTATATACGTCTTCTTTCAGCACTACGCATATAATGAGCGCCTCTTTTCATCTTTTGCTAAAGCTGCATACAGATGGGGCCCACAAGCTCTTGTTGCTTTTTCAAGACATTCAAAATATTCACTCTGGTAAATGTTGGCACTGTAAATACAGATGCCTTCAACGTTGAGAATAAAGACGATCTGCCACAATGCCAGGAGATAAGACATGAACACATTGTCCTGGCTTGTTCTATTGATACACCAGCTGTATGTGATGTTTGACTTTGAAGTTTTTAAGTGCTCACAACATGTTTGTCTCTGGGTTATTTCTACAGAAAGGAAATACCACGGCTTCCTAAATAGCGATCAGTAGGGTGTCAAAGTGGCAGGACCTCAGATGTAGAAGGATGCTTGTCTTCATAAGGCAAGCTAGCACCCCACCCTCTCGGGGGTGGGGCGCCTACCCTTTGTAAACACACAGTGACAATGGGTCACTCCTCTGGTGCAGGAACACAACTGTGATGACACAAGAACAGGGTCGAACTGAGACAGAAAATAGGCCCCGGCACCAAAATAAAAGTGGCCCCCATTAGCAAATGAGATAGTTACAAAAGTGACACACATTTAAAAATCAGAGCAGCCTTCAGCTTGTAATGAAATGCTGCAAAGGTGTTTTGCAAAGTATGGAAGACTTATGCATTTTGCTTTCCGCAAGCAATGTTCGTGATATTATCAGGGAAAACATTGGTACAAACCACCAGACTATACAAAAAAGTCCACAAGCAGCATCAAAACCGACCCACACCCTGACCTATCAGAGCAGCCCTTCTATCACTGCCAGATAGTCCTATAGGCGAGTCCGACCCTGTACAGAAAGACCTTAAAAGAGACTGTAGGGAAAATCAAACTTTAGGGTTTACAAAAAACTCTCTCCTCTTTTCCTATGCCCGGTTAAGGAAAAAGAGAACTGCATGCACGACTCATTTGCGGAGGATATGACAGCCCTTAAAGTGTCCACAACGAAGTAGTATTCAAAATAGAATTTACCTTGTGTGAGAACGTCTCCGTAGTGAGATCGGGAAAGGTAAACATGAACTATTCTAATTTCCTAAATATTGCAAATAAATTGTAGCCATACTTTCAAAGTACTCCTTTGAATCCAGGGAGGAAATCTGATGTGAAGTTTTTCGTCTCCCCATTAACGGCTGTAAGCAGAAAACAGGTCAGTAAAGCATGAGTTGTTAAGGTGGATTACAAAGCATCTGCGCCAGTATTTAAGCTATTGCGAGACACAGAAAACTGCTGCCTGTTTAAATAGGGTAGGGAGCCCCACTCATTCCTGTGATGGTAGTTGTATTAGCCAACCAGGTGTGCACTAGAGGCTGTTGAGGGTGTGGCTGTTCAGACCAGTCAAAGGAGGAGGAGTAGAGATTTCTCTGGTGTGGTGTTGACCAAGAGAGAAAGAAACAAACGTTCTATTTTGAAGTGTTTCTACCCCAAGCATCGAAATAGCCTGAAATTCCAGGAGGACGGTGGGTTCCCCACCACCGCCAAGTCACTGTGTTCAATTGGAAAACCGTATGACATTTGGAGATGTTAGGTGATTTGCTCATAGCATCTTCCCTCTGAGGTTCTGTGAGCGAGTGTAACTGCGCTGTTTAAGAGGACAGGTTGTTCTGAGGTGCTTTTCTCTTCCCTTTGTGGTTTCCCTTGTAGCATGGAAAACCATTCCATATGGCTTGAAGACCAACAACAGAGCTATTCTCTACCTCTGCATGTGGCGGGGAGGACTGGCTTTCCTACATTGTGTCCCATCACAGAAACCCCAGCCACACACACTCAGGGCAATAGATATGGTATGTTATAATGACTGATGCTGGATCCAGTCATTCATTTGTAAAAGAAAGAATGGCTTGATCCAGAGCGATTCTCAGAAACCCATCCACAGTGCAATTAAACATTGGTGTGCCTAATACTAAAAAGATAGTCTTAAATTCTTAAATCCACCTCATGCCTCTTTAATCCACTACCAGATGATCGTTGCCACCTTACCTCTCTCTTGCAGATCCCGGCTTCCTCCTTTTGTCACAGTTTTGCTACCTTTCTCATCCCTTCTTCCTAATCTGTATGTTTTTCCCTTGATTCAGAAAAATGCCAACCCCCACAAATAAGTGCTGGTGCTCCCCAAAGGCTCAGATTAGGCAGTGGCTGGATCCTATGTGCAGTCCCCCAGAAAATAATACAAACAATCAGTGGCTCAGATCCTGGAATCCAGGAACCTGAAATCTTAAACTTTCCTGTTCATGACTATAAAGTGGATCAGAAGAAGAATACATTTGGAGATGGATTACACTAAATCCATTAATGTAATGCAACTTGACCATTAGGCTATAACATTACAAAGATTGTGAAAAATCTATAGTATAGATTTGAAAATTAAACAACATACTTTACAACCGTTGCTTGAAAGGTGCAAAGTAGGGGAAGATTATAGCAGCAAACTACCTTTATTTCGACGTATGTTTCAAGTCTAAAGTGCTTTATCTGGGCAAACTCAAGGTGAAAAAACTCAATGCCATTAAAGATGCACGCCCCTGCTGTCCTAGGGATACCAACAATGCTTCTTCCAAATACTGCACAATGTCAGATTACCATGGTATCAGATACAATAACATCATTGTTGGGAATCGAGGACGACTTTTAAAGCTGCATGGATAAGCAGCAGAGGACAAAAAAAGTATCCCAGTAAAGCATAGCTGATTCATTAGTAAGACATCTGGGGCAAGGTGTACAACCATTTCACTTTGCGAGTCTCTAATTGCGTTTTTTGCAACATGTAATTAGAGACTCACAAAATGAAATGTGCTAATGTGTCTCAGACACATTTAGTGATTCCCAATGGGGTCGCAAATTACCTACCTCATCAATATTCATAAGGTAGGTAGCAATTTGTGACCTCTTGGGAATGGTCATCACTGAGAGGGATGGTGGCCTGGCGAGGTCAGCAGACCACATTGTCTGTGACTGTTTTTCAATAAAGCATTTTTTTTTAAAATGCAGGCCGGTTTCCTTGAAGGAAAACAGGATGCATTTCAAACAGAAAAATGAAAAGTTTTCTTTTCATTTTTTCAGAGTAGGCAGTTGTCCGTGGGACCACTGCCTGCTCTGAAAAAATAATTTCCCCACCATACACAAAGGGGAAGGGGTCCCGTGGGACCCCTTTCTGTTTGCGAATGGGGTAACACCGATTTGAAAATGGTGTTCACTCTGATTGTTTTGCGACTGCATTTACGATCACAAAACAATCATGCATATCACTGTGGCTCACAATTAGGAAGGAACACCCTCATGACACCTCTTCCTAATTGCGAGTTGGTAATTGCGTACAGACTCACAAAATAGGGATGGTACATCGTACCTGCACATTTTGCTGTCGCAAGCATCGATTTTTGCCTTTTGTGACCGCAAAAAAGACATCGTACATCGGGCCCCTGGTGATGTACACTGTAATAAGCAATCTCATCATGTAAGAAGTAAACCATATAGAAGGCAAAATTAAAACAAAAAAGTGTACATCAAGAGAGGAATGCTGGAAAAACAAAGAAAGTGTCAACATTATCAAACAGAATGTGACCGTCTGTTGTTCTTCACTGCATCTAATTTGTTTGGAGGCATTTGATGGGTGGCACTCTTTAAAAATGCAACATCTTAAAAGTGCATTAAGCAATCCTTTACATTTTTCAAGCCAATTTTAGGGAAAACAGGAAGTATAGTTCAATTTGCAGCACAAATTTCACAATCATTCTTAAAAGACAATGGGTTCTGGAACGCCATGGTGGAAGTGGATGATTGGAGCGGGGTGGTGGAAGAGACAGCGGCCCCCCATGCACACAAGCATACTGACTCACACCCATGAATTTACACATGTGCACACATTCATCCACCATTCACAATCTCATACACACATATCTATTCACAGTAGGCACTCATGCATACATTCATACATACAATTACACATGCACGCAGCAAACACTAAATGAAATAATGTATTGGGCCACAGAGGTGATCTCAGGTGGTGGAAGGGAAGCCTTGGTGGTTCCTGACAAATGGGATTGCTGCCTCCTCTCACTTGCTGACCTTGTTAAGGGTCAGCCAATGAAAGGAAGTGGCAGTCCCATATTTGTTACAATGTGGGATGGGATCAGTGAGACTGCTGATCCTATCCTATTTTGTGACGATAGTCACTGCTGAACTTGTGGACAATTTCCCCCTCAACTCTATCACTTACCTGCAGAACGCACAGGGTGTTTGTCTTCCATCATCTCGTGCAGCCACTGTGAGAAAAGGCCTCTTATGTCATAGTTAGCCCCCACTTTTTGCCTGGTATTTGATGTAGTCTCAAAGTTGTTAGTGCCTAGGGTCCCTGCTAACCAAGTTCCCTGGTCCAGATCTATTTCCCTAAAACTGTTGTGATGCGTTGGCACAATTGGCAACACCTTTAGCTGCCGCTATAAGTTCCTAGTAAATGGTGCTTAGGTACACAGCGCATGGGGTACCAACAGTAGGCCCCTGAGGGCAGCAGCACAGATTGTGCCACCCTCTAGGGCCATGCATTCAGAAGCACCCAGCACTGCCATTGTAGACTGAGTGTTCTGATGCAATCCTAAAAGACAAACTCAACATGACAAACAGCCTGTGTGCCCTGTCCACTACACAATGCATGCACTATACGTACGTCACTCCTTTGGCAGGCCTTCCAGACCTAAGGCATGCTGCACTATACTGTATTTGAGGGCATAGATCCATGAGTAATATCGCCCTACTGTGTACTTGCCAAACCTGAGACATAGTAAGTGGACGGAACAGCCATTTTAATACATGTACTGGACACTGGTCAGTACGAGTTTTACAGCTACATGATGGCTACTCTGAGCCATGGGTTAGGGAAGTGACATCTGCCCCAGGAAGTGGTCACTTAGTGGGTGTAGGCACCCTAAGGTAGATGACCCATTGGTCACTACTAGGTACTCCCCTAAACACACACTAAGGGGGTCATTCTGACCCTGGCGGTCATCGACCGCCAGGGTCGACGACCACGGAAGCACCGCCAACAGGCTGGTGGTGCTTCTTTTGTATTCCGTCGCCCAGCCGGGTCTGGCGGTTTCCCGCCGGATTACCCCCGGCTGGGAGAATCCTGCAGCGCCGCCATGGGGATTCTGACCCCCTTCCCGCCAGCCTGTTTCTGGCGGTTTTCACTGCCAGAACCAGGATGGCAGGAACGGGTGTCGTGGGGCCCCTGGGGGCCCCTGCACTGCCCATGCCACTGGCATGGGCAGTGCAGGGGCCCCCTAACAGGGGCCCAGAAAGATTTTCACTGTCTGCATTGCAGACAGTGAAAAATGTCAACGGGTGCAACTGCACCCGTCGCACCCCTGCAACTCCGCCGGCTCCATTCGGAGCCAGCTTCATTGTTGCAGGGCCTTTCCCGCTGGGCCGGCGGGCGCTCCTTTGGCGGGCACCCGCCGGCCCAGCGGGAAAGCCAGAATGGCCTCCGCGGTCTTTTGACCGCGGAGCGGCCAAGTGGCGGTTCCCGTTTGGCTGGCGGCTACCGCCGCCAGCCAAACTCGGAATGAGGGCCTAAATACAGTATTTAGTGGGCATCCCTAGACCAAGAAATCAGATTCAAAGGACAAAAGAAGACCAGCAACAAAGAAGACCCAAGGCTCAAGAACTGTACTCCTGCTGCACCAAGAAAAGGCACCTCCTGCTGCGTCAAGAAAAGGTGCCAAACCCTGCCTGCTGCACCCAGGACTTCAGTCACCGCTGAGGGGTTGCTTGGATGGACTCTCCAAACCCCCAGAGGACTTCTACTCTTCAGAAATTGCCAAAGATTTCCCTCCAAAGTGAAGGCATCACTCTACTGCAACAAGGAACCAAGGGCCCAGTGAAGGCCACTTCACAGACCGGCTACTGACCAAGGAACTGGATGCCACAGCCAGACCAAACCCCACTAGACGGACTGTGAGGACAAACCCTGCAAATGTGCCAAGCTTGGTGGCACTGCACTCTTCAGTGGCCAAACGGTGCAATAGCCCCGGGCACTGGTCACCTCACGTCGGGCACCAAGAAGGACAATCCACTCTGGAAATTAAAAGGACCAGGAGGAAGCCCCAGTCAAGGGAGTTTGGAAACCACCAGGACATCCCACCAGAGTGCTGCTGCTGACCTGCAAGTGACCCGCCAAAGAGACCTACCTCCTGCTTCCAAGGGCACCTTTGCGCATAGCTCCTGACTCACCAATTTGGTCTACACCTGGCTGCCCTGTGCCCTGCACTGAAGCTCCAGCTATGCCCTATGGGTCCCACACCACTTGCGACCTGGAAACTCCAAGCGGACCCATCAGACTTTCCTTTAAATCCACCTGTGCAGTGGTTTTCCAAGTGTTCCCCCGCAGTGGCCTTGCACTAGGTCCAACAATTTTATACAGCCAATCCCGCTGAAACCGGGAGCCGCCTGAACTTCTCCAGCTAGTTGTTAGTGCCCATAGACAACCTCGACATGCTTGCAAAAGGTGACATTGGTAAACACATTGCCTGATTGTATGTGCATTTTCAAAGTATTTTCTCCATTGATTCCTATGGTGCGTAATTACACACAAAAAGACTATTGTTATTAAATTTAAAAAATTCATAACTTAAAAAGTACTGACCGGATTTTGATGATCTTGGTCTTGAAAATTTGATAAAAATCTGAAGTATTTTTGTCGATTGGTCTCAAGTTATTCTTTTCAGTGTGTGGCCTCATTTAGTGATACTGTGTGCACAAACAAATGCTTTGCACTTCTTTAAGATTAGCCGAACTGTTTGGCCAAGCTAACACCCAAATTAGAGCACTAGGTGGTCTAGTTTTTACCTCTGTAAACCAACATGTGGTTGCCTGGACCTCCTGCACAATGTGCCTAGTTTTGCACACTATATAGAGGGCCAGCCTCTTAGATTTGGTGGCAGCTGTGGGATAAATACTTTGCATTTGCTGACATCCATTTGTCAATTTTGTGAGCACATGAATAACTCTCAAAATTGTCTTTAGCTTAATTGTTTTTATTTTTCAATTGGCTAAACGTTTTTACACATTTGTAAAATAATTGTTAAGGCCCTGATTAGGTCCCTATAATAATAGCAGAAGTTTAAAAATCTTTACTTTAGTTGGCCTAACCAAAAATGGGTTCCAAATTCATTAAAGGTCCCAACTTTAGTAAAGTAAACATGTCTGATGCAGAGTGCCAGAGCGAGGAGCTCGACCTGGCCACTTACTAGGAATATAGCTATGACTAGTTAAGTAGGCTCTGTCGGCTATCACATTTCTACTGGAAAAGGCCCCAGTGCAGATAAGCTTAGGCTTATTGTGGCCCAGCATGAAAAAGATAACCCCACAGATGAATTAGATGATAAAGTATCTGGGGGAGAAGAGGACCTTTTGGGAAATGGGGATGAGGGTAGCTCCTCTACCCATAACACTAGTGAACCCACTGAGGAAGACCTGGCCCTAGCCAGGCTGACCAAAAAACTGGCCTTAGAGAGTTAGCTTTTGGAACTTGAAATAGAAAAGAGTTGGGCCTAGGACCTATCTCTGGTGGCAGCATCAAGTATTGAAAGAGAGACCTTTCAATATATAACTCCCAAAAGGAGTTGTCCCTCCCTTCACAGAAGGGGATGATATAGTGAAATGTTTTTCTGCCTTTTAAAGAACCTCCATTGGGTGGTAAATTGAAAAAACACTGGGGCACACTGTTATGGGAGTTATTCTTAGGAAAGTGCAGGGATAGGCTCCTAATACTGAATGATGCAGATTCTAAATCCTATGACCTCATGAAGGGTACCCTAATTGAGGGCTTTGGATTTACAACTGAAGAGTACCGCATAAAGTTCAGGGAGGCTAAAAAAAAACAGAAACAAACTTGGGTAGAGTTTGTGGACTATTCAGTAAAATTGCTGGGTGGTTGGTTAGCTGGTAACAATGTACACAATTATGATGGGCTGTATAACCTATTCATAAAAGAGCATCTGCTGAGCAATTGTTACAATGAGAGGCTACATCAATGCCTGGTAGATCAAGGTACACTTTCCCCTCTGGATTTGGGGAGGAAGGCAGACCACTGGGTCAAAACAAAGGTAACCATAATTACCACTGGTGGAGGAGACCAACTGAAAGAAGACAAAAAGCCCTCCCCCAACAGAAAGATGGGAGCCAAAACAAAAATAAAGAGTCTTCACAAGGTCCCCAAAAACCTGCATAGGAGAGTGGTCCCAGAGACTCCTCACAGTCGAGGGGTGGGTACAAAGAAAAGAACTTTGATCCCAACAAGTCTTGGTGCTATGATTGTGAAAACAGAGGGCACCAAACTGGAGATTCTAGCTGTTAAAACAAAAAGAATGCCTATAATCAACCTGCAGTAAATGCATTTGCTAATTTCCAGATGGGATCAGAGTTGTGGCCTGACCATGTCCGTGATCCCACAGAGGGAACAATAGGAACTGATTGAGGGGTACAACTATCCTGTGCTGCCTGGCCAAGTAATATGCAAAAATTCAGGCACCATCCTTTGATTAATGAGGAGAAAGTGGAATCACTGAGGGACACAGAGGCTAGTGTTACCATGGTAACTCAGCACTGAGTCCACCCAAACCAGTACCTGGTAGGGAAGCCTTATCCCATCAATGCTGACAATGAGACAAAGTTCCATCCCATGGCTATGGTACCCTTTGGGGGGAGTAGTAGGGCAAAACTTGGTTGTGTCCTGATCCGTCCCAGTAGATTGCCTGCTTAGAATTGACCCGGAGCATTCCCCCAGGTCTGAAGTAGAACTGAAGACCCATGTAGCCATGCTTCTGATCCCAGAATTGGCCTGTGTCAAGACTAGAGCACAGAGTAAACTTCAGAGAGATAAAGGAGAGTTGGATCCTGAAATAGTGACCAGCCTCCCAAGAGAAAGGGTAAGAAGACTGGGGAACTTGCTTCCAGATCACAAGTCAAAACCCCTCTTCCCAAGAAGAGGACTTGCCATTCCCAGAGGGAACCGAGCCTGAAGAGCTTGACCATTACCACCCAGAGCTCTTGGACCCAGGGTGCTCTCCAGGGAGAATCTGTGCCAGGGGCAGAGAACCTGTCCCACTCTTGAAGGCCTGAGTCAAGAAGCTGCATAGGAAGAAAAAGGTAGTGTCAGTGGTACCCACAAGGTTTATTGGGAGGATGTGCTCCTGTTCACTGAGGCCAGAGACCTCAAGCCTGGTTTAACCAGGAGGGTGGTAGAACCTCAGCATATCAGAGAACTTCTCCTCGCTTGAGGCTATACCCCTTAGGACCATTACTGCTCCTGCAGTTGAAAAAGCCCTCCTGGTTATTTTTGTTTACCAGAGTAGAGTTCCCTAAGAAGGTAGTATCAGGCAGAGGTTCATGTCTGCATACTTAAAACACACGTGGAAGGAATGTGGTGTGACTTATAAGTTCACTACCCCATGCCATCTTCAAAAAAGGGAATGCTGAAAGATTTACAAGACCCTAAAATGCATGATTTGAAGAATCCCTGAAAAACGCAGAAGAAGATGGGATGTCTGTCTTACTTCCATGTCTGCCTTTTGCCTACAGGGAAGTGCCATAAAAGTGGGTAGGATTCTCTCCATTTGAACTTTTGTTTGGGCATCCTGTTAGGGGACCACTAAGTCTTGTAAGAGAAGGCTGAAGGGAACCTCTCAAAGAGCCCAAGCAAGACATTTTGGACTATGCACTTGGTGTAGGTTCAAGGATGGCAGAGTACACATAGAAAGCAAGCCAAAATCTTCAAGCCAGCCAGGAGCTACAAAAAGCTTTGGTATGTCAAAAAAACTGCTATGGTTGAGTTCAAACCAGGTCAGAAAGTGTGGGTGTTGGAGCCCGTTGCTCCAAGGGCTTTCCAGGATAAATGGTCTGAGCCCTATCCCATTCTTGAAAAGAAAAAGGAAGTCACCTATTTGGTGGACTTAGGCAGTTGCAAAAACCCCAAAATAATCATACGTGTCAACCGTCTAAACCCCTACTATGATAGAGCTTTGTGACCATGCTCATAGTTACAGATGAGAGACAGGAGGAAGAGAGTGAACCTCTCCCTGAGCTCTTTTCCAGCAACCCACAAGATGGTTCTGTGGATGGAGTGGTCTTATCAGGCACACTTTCAGAACACCAGTATGCTGATTGCAGGCAAGTCCTCAACCAGTATTCTGAGTTATTCTCCCTGATCCCTGGGAAGACTGATTGTGTACCCATGATGTGGACACTGGTGGCAGCGTGCCTGTCAAACACAGAATTTACATACAATCAGATCATGTCTGGGAGATCATACAAGCAGAAAGTAAACAGATGTTGGATTTGAGTGTCATTGAACCCTCAGCGAGTCCCTGGACTAGTCCTGTAGTTTTAGTCCCCCAGCCTCACTCTAAAGGTGAAAAAAAGGAAATTAGGTTTTGTGTGGATTGTAGGAAGGAAAGGGCACACAGCAAAATAAACACTGAGTAGAGTCTTGTGAGTGAGCAGAAGACCAGCGGCGTATCCAGGAGAAGCACCAGACAGAGAGAAGACTGAAAGAGCAGAGTAAGAGAGAATCAGGAATCCAGACAAGCTGTACCAACATCCCTGACGAACTTCCAAAGACATGGTCTGAGGAGTGGTGGACGTCCCTGAAGGACACTAATTCACCAGCCACAACTCAAAAGAGATGTGGCTTTGTGGGTGAGGGATTCAGAAATTGAAGTGGGAGGCACAGGGGAGTACTAGCACTGTTACGGGCTGACAGGAGTGTGGAGAGACAGAAAAGCAAGGAGAGAAGCACGTTACTGTTGAGTGTGATGTATTTTTCTGCGCTGAAGTCCACCTTCTTAATTTAAAACACAGGTGTGTAGCATTGTTTCTACTTATTGTTTTATGGTTCTTTTTTTTTCCATTACAAGCATAACAAGCCTTGCAGGCTTCTGGGTGAAAGAAGAAGAACTCAGGAGCGATACCCCCTTTAGGAGATTAATAAAATAACAGGTGGTTTAAACGTGACTAATGTTTTCACCAGTGACTGAGAAACCCAACCAATACGCGACCATAAAGCAGCACTCACAGGTGTTGGTGAAGGGTCAGTCAAAGTATTAAAGGTCATCTTACTTTCCTCCATTTTCTTTCTCTGAGGTACTGGCAGTGACATTCTGTTGGAGGTATCTATACAGAAGAAAAACAACATTCCCTGTTACATACCTAGAGACCTACATGTGTTCTCATTCAAAGGTATTACTTCAGGATTTGTAATAACCAATAAGCCAACAAGATTAATAAGCCAACCCAGTCTCTGCTTCCATATATCCCCTCATCCCTCCGACAGCACACTTGGCCCTAGGGACTTCAGGGCTTAAAACCAAAGCACCTTGGTCTAAGGCTATCAGTGATGTTTCACCTTGTCATAAGGGAGAGGCCCAACAAGTGCTTTGCCAGGCTGAGGAGGTCATGCTGAAAGTGCTGCGACCTCTTCAGCCCAGCAAAGTTCACCTCAGGCAGTCAGGTGCCTACCCATTTAACTCAAGTACAGTGTCTAACTGCCTGACCTGAACCTGGGTAACCCGCTAATGAATACGCCACACACAGAGCTATGAATTACACATCTTTACTCTTCAGCATGTAACTGCAAATTCAACATTTGAAATCTGTATTCACTCCGCTACGTTCTGAACCTTACGGCATTAATTTACTGAGTCTTTCAGGATCCAAAAAAGATTCCACTATACATGCTCACAAGACACAACATCTCCCAATCTGTTAAATATGAAAATTACAATTGTTTACAACATATACACATTATAACTCTTCAATAGGCCTTCTTGGTGGTTTGATGACTTACCCAGATCGTGTCTTTGGAAACAGGGAGTCAGTAGTCAGAGAATCCATGATCTGCTTCGGTGATATACGAGCAATGGCAGTCTGGGGTACTCCAACTGTTCTCTACATTGACATTAGAGACTGATGAACATTGAACCACATGTTTGAAGTGCGGGGAATCTCAGATGATAGATTTTCCTGGATGTTAGGCAATCACCATGGGCCCTTTGCTGGTTACAACGTGAAATGGCTCAACGTCAAAAGGAGTGTCAGATTTACATTGTCGTGGCTGACAAACAAGCACTTGATCTCCTTCGATGAAGATACTGTCCTTTGCATGCCACTGTATGTCTGCATACGTGTTCATTGTCTGATTACAACTCAAGTCCATTGCTGTATCAGTTTTCAATCTGGTGTTGGTCCATTGATGAAACTTGGTTGTTATGGCTCTCCCAAACATCAATGTTGCAGGGCTTTCTTCTGTGGTTCAGAGAGGAGTTGAACTGTAAGCTTGTAATGCGGACTTTAAGACAGTCTTGAGGTTGAGCTTCTCTAATATAGCAGCCCAAAATAGCTTTCTTTAGTGTACTCATGAAACGTTCAATGAAGCTGTTAGTCTGAGGCCAAAGAGGTGTGCTTTTCTGATGCGTCACATTAAGCAGATTGAGGAAGTCTCCGAATTCTCTGCTATTAAATGATGGGCTATTGTCACTTTTCAAAATTCTCGGAATGTCTCATGTCACAAAGATGCCATCTAATCTCTCAATGGCTTTTTCCTGATTGAGACACAAGAGATCTTCAATTAAAATGGGAAGCAAGAGTATAAGTCAACAATTAACATCAATGATGTCCATTGTCAAGTGGACCAAAAAAGTCAAAAGCAATGCATGCGTTGGTAACTCTGTCATGTTAAATGGATGTTGAGTATTCTTCACTGACAGGCAGTTACATAGATGACAGGTTTTCAGTTCTCATTCAACTCGTTCATCGAGATGAGGAGTCCAGACTCAATCTCAGAGAGCTCGTTTAGTAGCAACAGTTTCAAAATGTCCTTCATGGCCCACTTCAATCACTTGCTGTTGCAGACTCTCCAGAATGACAATTCTTAAACCTCTCAAGATAATTCATTCTTGTGTCATAGACAGTTCTTTGACATTTTTGTGTTTCTGATACCCCTTGTCACTGGTGAGAGGTTGAGTATGTCGATTCCATGACTGATGGACAATAATGTCTTTTAAACTTTGCATGTCTCTATCCTGACTCATGGTCGTGACAATTTGTTGCAAAAATGGCAGCTGGATTTCACAATTAAGTTTATGTAGACTTTAGCAGTCGTAGATGGGGTTTGTTGCCATTGTATAGGGACTCTTGAGTAGTAGTCTGCACTGGTTTATATCTTTCCCTGAACAATGCACACATGTGTAGTTGTATTCTTACAATCGTAGACCCCGACGTTCAATTTGTGGAGGCATCCTGGCCTTTGAATTGCCGCAGATAGACAGCAACGCCTGATGATCTGTCACAAGCGTGAAAGCGTTTCCATACAGGAACACATGGATATTTTCACAAGCCAGCACCACTGCTAAACTTTCTTTTTCCAGATTGGGAGTATGCACGTTCAGTGTGCGACAAACATTCACTTGCATAGGCCACAATATTTATCTTTCAGCATTTGACTGTCCACTGTTTTGTGCAAGGATCATGCCTAACCTGACTGGGCTAGCATCAACAACAACTTCAGTATGTAACTTTGGGTCAAAATATGCCATTTCAGTAGAGTTTTCAATATCATGTTTAATTCTTTTTAAACTTTGCTCGCATTCATGTGACCAGCAAAATTAAACATCCTTTTTCATCAACTCTCTCAATGGAGAACTCATAGTGGCAAAGTCTCATATATATCTAGAACAGTAGCTGCCCATGCTAAGGAATGAAGGTAACATGAAAACATCTTGTGGGGGCTGGCAGTTGACAACACTTGTACCTTAGCTAGATCAGGTGTCATGCCCCCTTCAAAAGATGTGAAAAGATGTGACCAAAGAACTTTATCTTTGTTTTGTTGAATTCTTGTTTCTCATCATTTAGCGTTAAACCTGCATAAACAAGTAAACAACTCACTTGCCTTCACACTTTTTCATGTTCTTTTTGTGTAGCTCAGAAAACTAATATATCATCACTACAGCTGAAAGCATTTACAAGAGGTTGTATGATATGTCTAATGACATGTTGAAAAATCTTGATAGCTGATGGCACACCAAAACATATGGCCTAATTTAGATTTTGGTGGATTGGCTACTCCATCACAAACCTGTCTGATATCCCATCGGCTGTATTACGACCTCCATAGGTTATTATGGGATTGTAATATGGAGGACGGAGTAACCCCCTACGACAAACTAAATCAGGCCCTTAGTCTGTTGTATCAGAATAGACAAATATGTGTAGAAAATGTTCTTTTTTTTTGGAAAAGAAAGATAATTCATTACAAAAAACAATGGGGAGCAGAGAGTTCAACAAGAGAAGAACAAAAAACATATTCCAGTTCATAACAATTTAAATATACCTTACATATTTTTTCAATAAGCCATTAACGTGTCCGAACACAATTTCCAAAAGGCCCCCATATTATCTGCCCCTTATATCTTGCCCGCCTCCCCTTGCGCTCATACAGGGCTACCTCCAGATGATAGATAGATAAAAGTTTGCCCAGCCACTGCTGACAAGAGGGGGGCCATGGATCTAGCCATGCAGATGCTATGCATAGTTGGTATACCGCCATTGCCATAAATATAAAGGCCCTATGCGTTTGCCCCCCTTTTTCTGAAATACCTAAAACCATAGTGTCGAGGGTAAGGTAAGCTTCATATCATATCCTACCACCCCCTTTAGCACCTGCTGGATCTCTTCTTTCACAGATGCCAGTTTCCCACAAGTAGCAAACATATGTATGATTTCTGCTCCAAATACTCCACATCTCGGGCACTGGGTTCCCTCCAGCCTTCCCCATTTAGTTATTTGAGCAGGGGTATACTATAAATCATACAATGTCTTATAATGCTGTGCCTGTAATGCTGAAGACAATAGCATAGTATATCGAAGCTTCAGGGATTCGTAGAATTTGATACCACCCTTATTAAGATTGCTTTCCCACTTCTTGCTGTATTTCTCGAGATCATTAGATTGTTCTGACATAAGCACTGAGTATATGGATCTTATTGATACACAAGTCTTTTCTCTTACATTCTCCAAAAGAGGATTCTTTGCAAACCTCTGTATTCCCCCAGATTTTTTTACTCAAAAAAATCTCTTATCTGCAGATACTTGAAAAAATCCCTCCACTCCAGGCCGAATTGCTCCAGAAGATCCACAAGTGATCTGAGCCCTGACCCCTCATAAAAATCTCCATGTCTTCGTACCCCTAGAAGGGCCCATTTAGCAAAATAATAATCTTTAAGTATCCTAGGCAGGGAAGGATTATTATCTATTAGCGTGTAGCAATTAAACCTCCCAAGTCCTGCCATTTTCTGCCACGGCCGCCAGCATTTAAAAGCAGCTTCCAGTACCTCGAACCGAACTTTCTTATAATAACCGGGTTCCGTAAAGCCCAGCAATCCCCCATTAGCTATCAGACCGATCAATAGTTCATAAATATTTGGGCAGTATTCTGCGCCTGTCTTACCATATTTCACCACCATCAATGGGTGCATATATTGAATAGCCGCTGCCATCTGAAACAGTTTCAAGTTCGGGAGAGACCACCCCCCCTTCTCTCTGGGTAAAGACATTAGTTTGCTCGCCCTTCTGCACTTACCGTATGCCCATATAAATCTCATTACTAACTGATCCATCTCCATAAACCGTGATGTTCCAAAAATGAGTGGAATTGCCCAAAAGTGATACAACACCTTGGGTAAAAAAATAATTTTGAACATATTGCATCTCCCATTATAGACATTTGCAGATTATTCCACCTGCTAAAGTCCTGCTTAGCTTTTCCTAAAATCAGGTTCAGATTAATACTAACTATCTCTTCTACCCTAGGGTCAATGTCAATGCCTAAATACACAGCATGGTCCACTTTGCGGGAATCTTGTGAGATCGCATGTTTATTCGCCAACATCTGGGTTTTCTCTTTATTTGATAAATACCCAGAAAACTTCGCAAATTTTATTGTCTCCTTCTCTATTGCTCTCAACGCTACATCCGGATTGGCAGTTTTAACGGCTATATCATCCACATATGCCAAAACTTTTGTGTCCCATCTAAACCTATGAAATGGTGAGCTATCAGAATTCCCTTCTAACTGTCTAAGCAGGGGATCAATATATCTTGCGAACAGCAATGGAGAACATGGACACCCCTGCCTGGTGCCTCGCCCAATTTGGATGCTATCAGATTGCCCTCCCATTATCTGTATCCCAGCGACAGGAGAATTATAAATGGCTTTGATTGCTAACAGAAATTTTGCCCCGAGGCCATAGACTCCAATATCTGCCAGAGGTAGTCCCAGTTCACCCCATTGGAAGCCTTCTCTGCATCCAGCAGCACAACTGCCATAGGCTCTTCCGCCACCTCTGTCACATCAAAAAGTGTAATGACCCTTCTAATATGATCAGTGGTGTCTTTCCCAGGAATAAACCCATGCTGGTTTGGTACCACTAACTTCTCAATAATCGTGGAAAGCGAAACTTTCCCGATCTGCAAAACTATTAGAATACATTTTTGCATCACTATTTATTAATGTGATTGGTCGATATGAGCCCGGATTCTGCTGTATCTTCCCCTTCTTCAAAAACACTACTATATCGGCAAAAGCCCAACATAGAGGGGCTTTACTACCATTTTGCACCTGGGTAAATAGTTCCAGCATCAATGGTAGCAATAGTACTCTAAAACATTTATAAAATTCTAGAGGAATTGCATCAGGACCGGCAGCTCTTCCCATAGAGAGTCCCCGCATTGCCTTTTCCAACTCCCCTATACTAATTCGATCCCCCAGAACCTCCTGTTCCTTTTCCAAGAGTTTACTGATCTTAATAGCACTTAAAAACCCAAGCATTACTTCTTGTACTAGGGAGGGAGCTGATTTGTAAAGCTCGGCATAATACCTACGAAACACCTCTCTGATCCCTTCAGCGTCTACTATGATCCGTCCTTGTTGATCTTTAATTTCCCTGTTAACCCCAGCCGCCGCCTTGTGATGTCCGCGTACTGCCAGCAGGAGACCGGTCCTCTCACTATATTTATAACTTTCAGAACATTTGGCAAGGTACTTTTCCGCTACTTTTTTTGCTGAGATTTCATTAATTGCTGCCTTCGCAATAGCAATCTGCTCCAGGGTGTTATTTATATCTCCCCCCTTCTCTATAA
Source organism: Pleurodeles waltl (assembly GCF_031143425.1). Lineage (NCBI taxonomy): Eukaryota > Metazoa > Chordata > Amphibia > Caudata > Salamandridae > Pleurodeles > Pleurodeles waltl. The sequence goes on along the minus strand of NC_090437.1, from coordinate 412,193,220 downwards.
CCGAGATCAGCTGGTTTTCTGCTTCTCTGAGCTTTAGGTATGCCTCTTTAGTCAGAGCTTGGACATACTTCTGTCTTCTGAGGCTAAAGCTCAAAGTTTCCCCCATCGTATCCCAGCTTTTAAAGTGCCCCAGACAATCTCCACCGGAGCAGTCCCCTGTTTGATTTCCAAAAAATCCTTTATCCAAATATTCATATGGCTATAATATTCTAAATCATTCAGAAGCCCTCCCTCAAAAGTCCACTTCCTCTTCTTATATTCGAAGCCTTCAAGATCTACTTCCATTATCAATGGGTTATGGTCTGCCATAAAACGTGGATATAATTCCATGTCTGTTCCTGTTAATAATTCAGGGGATATTAAAAAATAATCTAATTGAGCCAGCTGCGCATGGGGAACGGAATAATACGTATAGCCAGGATCTGGTTCACAGAGATTTTCCCAAACGTCCACCAGCCCTAGCTCTTTCTGCAAACTAGACAAAGCTTTATATACCCGGGGTTTGCGGCCATGATACCTCTTAGAGGTGGTATTTAGTAAATCAATTAACCCATCCGCTAACTCCACTGGGCTGGATCATCCACTACTGCACCGTAAATAGAACACAGGGTAAAACATAATTTGCTATAATGGCATTCCACGGCAGCCCATCTTCCATTTCTGTCTGCCGTCTGCCTTGTAAACTTCAACCTGTTGCTCCCATCTAAAATCACAACCCCCTTGGTCTTGACATTCTGTTCAGTGCAGACTACTATCCTCATATCTAAAGAGCCCAAAATCCCTCTATTGCTGTATTCTACATGTGTCTCCTGTAAGCAATATATATCTGCCCTGAGGGTTTTCAAATCTTCAGCAATTTTTTGCCTTTTCCGGGGATTATTTAATCCACATACATTAATTGATGCAATTCTCAGTCTAGACATTTATCCATTGAATCTCCTTATCAATTGGTATACACATTTTACCATTTTGGGATTCCATCTTTATATCTCATATGACATCTATCTGCCTTTTTTGGAACTTGATCATCCCTCTTTCTTCCCTCTCTTTCATCTCCTTTAAACTTAAGTATCCTGTCTCCTCTTTCTTTTCCTTTTTTCTGTATACCGTCCCCCAATTCCCCAACTCCCAGCCTGTCCCCCCTGCCCCAATCCCTCTCCCCCACTCCTCACCTGCACCCCCCTACCAAATGAGCAATCAGACCACCCCTGGCCTGAATAATGGTATCCCTTGATGCCGGTCAAAGACCCTTCTCGGGCTGCCATATTTCAAACATTCTTATTTGCTCCCCCATCCGAGATGTAGTTTTAAGAGGAGGAAAGAGAGAGAAAAAAAGGGGGGAACCCTTTAATCTCTGGACATTTTCCTACACGTTCTGTACTTTCAGTTCCATCAGGTATTCATTTGCTTGAACTTCAGATGTAAATATTCTGACTTTCCCATAAACCACCATCTTCAGCCTTGCTGGAGCCAATAGAAAAGCCTCCCCTCTCCTGTCCTGAAAAGGCTTAATCAGCTGTCGCAACCACCGCCTTCGCTCTACTGTTACATGGCAATAATCTGGTAGTGTAAAAAAGGTGATATTCTCAGCACAGCGTGGGGCATCGGACGGGTTTTCTCAAAAATGGTTTGCCTCAGCAGAAAGTTACCAAAAAAGACCAAGTTGGCTCTAGGATGTTTAAACCCAGGGTTGCAATCCCTCCCTTGCCTACCCAGTGGAAATCTGTGGGCTCTTTGAATTTCCGCCTCCCAATCCCAGTTTACAAGTACTGGAAAGGCATTTCGTAACAGCTTGATCATGAATGCTCTAATATAATTTCCCTCTGTCCCCTCTTCTATCCCCAAGAAACAAAGATTATTTCTTCTCTGCTGGTTCTCAACGTCTTCCAATTTCCACATGACGTCCGTTAATTGTCCACCTTGAGTCTCCACCTACTCCTTCAAAGCCTCAACTTCTACCTCTACAACCGAGGTTCTACTCTCAACAGTATTTAACTTCTCTTCAATTTCAGCACAGGATTTAGCAATCTTATGGACTGTAACCTGTAGTTGCTTGGTGGCTATTCAGGCTTTTCGGCTCTCTACCCTTGTCTCTGTTTGCAATTCCCTTACAGTGCCGTAAATCAGATGTAACATTTTTGTGTCTATACTAACCACATTATTTATCTGCTCACTCGGGCAGTTTTCACCCGTACCTAAATTGGAAGTCAAAGCAGCATCTTTGGGGTCTTTGAGCTCTTTCTCAGGTTGCGATCATCTGATTCCTGACTAGTCCCACTTAAGTGTCGCAGCACACCTTTCCAGTGACTCTGCTCCACCAGCAGAGCCTGCTCTAGACTTTATACGCTTGTGGTGCCATGGCTGTGACTTTACTATAGGACCCACCACCGAAGATACGCTCTCGGCCTCCAATGAAACACTTCCATCCTCTTCACTCAAATTATATCCACTACTGACCGCTTCTGAGACTTCCGTTAGTGAATACAATTTGTCTCCACCATCCTTAGACCAGTCAATATTCTTCCCATCCTTCTCCAGCTTTCTGGTCTCAAATGTCCAGTCTTTAACCACATCCTCCCCCCCTGGAAATTATTTATTTCTCCCTCTCTGTCTCTTCCCTGCAGCAAAATGCTGAGAGCCCCTTGACAAGATCATGAGTGTATTTTACCCTTTCTTCTTGCTCTTGCATACTATTATACGTAGTGGGGCTTTCTGGCTGCATCGTCTGCCATTTCAAGCTCTTGGTTTCATCTGCTTGTCCCCCCCGCAGGCTTGTAATCTATTAGGGTCCAGGCTGCTCTCAAGAAGCCCATTGCCAGCACATAAGCCCTCCTCCCCATGGCTTGTTTCCCCCAAAGCTTCCTGTATAGTGGTGGGCACATCCGTAGAGAGGAGAATAGGATTCACTGTGCTATTCCCTTGTTCCCCATGTGGCAAAAAAATAGTTATAATTGGTTGTAATTTGTTCTGTGTTCTGTCTCTTGCTGTGTTATCAGGCTGGACCCCTCTAGACAGGTCCTTACCATCTTTCACAGTCCCAGTCCCAGCACTGACTTTGCAACTTATCATAGTTGGTCCTCCCGTAAGCCGCTTCCCGGCCAAGTGACCGTCACTGCCTTCTTCTGCCGTGCGCGTTTGACGTGCGCCCTCTGTTTTGTCTGCCATATTTCGTATATTTTTTGGCACCATATCTGTCACCACAAACCGAGCCCAGGCTATGATCGATTCACCAATCCTTCTAATTGCCTTTTGCCAATACACGACTTCTCTTACCAAAAGTGCAAGAGCGCTTTTCAGTGCCCCATTTAATACCCATACAGGGCTTAACGTTGCCCCCTCGGGCGCCCCTTTAAGACCAGTCTGCATTTAGATACCCTTACCTTCTACATCTGTATTGCTGCATATTATGCTGAAGATTACCGTTATATGATGCAGACAAAGTTCAAGGAGACATATGCTGCCGGCTGCCACTGACTCACGTCCTATTCATTGTGCTCTGGCTCCTCCATGCCGCTGAACCATCCAGAGATCTGCCCGATAGCATAAACAGCGGGGGAAGCCATGAAATACACAGAGCACAGCTCGGGCCAGCGTGAACGCCGTCTCCACCGCTCTGCGGCTGCGCGCTCACTGCGATCCGGCGTCCATCCACGCTCCATCCAGGGGGAGGGGCTAACAACCATCTACTCGAAGACCATCTTGCTCCCGCCGATGACACCTTTTCTGTTGTGTAAACTCAAGTTTCCTTGAGTTTTAACTGATGATATCCATTATTCAAGTCAAGGCAAGATAAGACTTTTGCATCACTTATCATGTCAGCAATGTGCAGACCTGGATGTTGTTCTCTTTCAATAGCCTTGTTCACTTGACACATTACCATGCATATGCGTACAGCTTCTTCACTGTCTTTTCTGGGTACTAACACTATGGGAAAAACTCATGGTATTAGACTAGTAGAATGCTTAATGATATCATGTTTATGCAATGGTTCAAGTTCCGTTTCAAGAGCTTCTTTTAAATGAAATGCAATTCTTTTATATCTCTGAACAATAGGACGAACATCATCATTGATGTGTAATTGTATTTTCACAGTTTTAAGTTTTCCTTGCCCATGAAATAATGAAGGGAAATGATTTACCACTTTGTGATGAGCATTCATGTTTTAGTTCACTGAGATAAATCCCATGTCAGTAGCTGTGCTGAAACTGAGTAGACAGGCACTTGACGCTGTACTTTGAAGTACGTGAATGGACTCTTGCAAACTTGTCTTCTTGTGCATCATATTTGCTACAACCAAATTAACCTTTACTTTTCAAAGGCATCAATACAGCCCACGGTTATACTGTCGCTTAGGCTCTCATTATCCTAATGAGACTACTGGATTTTGAGCAACAAGATCGTCCACCATGTGGGGGACTGAGTCTAGCCCACGGTAGATGACGCTTGTCACTCCAAATCCGGGTTCTTGCTCCGGCTAACTAGCAGTGCCTCATCTCTCCCAAATGGTGGAGACAATTGGGCAGCCGAGCGCATGACCTCTCAGTACTTCTCAGGGAAGTCGTGGTCATTCATACACAGTGCGGTCTCATATATAAATGACAAAAGGCAGTATAAGTTTTAAAGATTGGTTTAATTAAACAACTGCATTTTAGATAGCAAAGTGTGAGCTGCAATAACCAGAACTACACAACACAGTAATATTAAAATAGTGACGATGAGAGTGAAGCACAAGAATAAAGTTATCATAGTGCCGCTATGTTATTCTCTCTCTAGGTTATATTTTCGAGCACAGCATCTTAAGCTGTAAGCCTGCCTTTCAGGTTCCCCCGGGAGGACATTGACCCTCATACCTGAGCAAAGGCCTGTGATCTGCAACGGGGCATTCAGCATACAGTTGTGGGTCCCTGGCTGGAATCTCACTCTTGACGTGTACTAGGACTAGAAAGTGTTTTTAGAACTAACACGCCAATGTTCTAAGAAAATGTCCCTACGTAAGGATGTGTATTTTCTACCAATACTGGAGACTAAACTTCTACCACATTTACCGGCAATGTACCAGACTGTAGCCTTGACTGAAGCACAAAGCGATCAAGAAAGCATTATTTGAGAACACAGTGCTGAACTAAGCTAAACAGTGTGATAGAAGAAATTAAAACAAGACCGTAAAAACTAGTTATTATAAAATAACAGTGCAAAGCTAAATAAAATATATCTAGGGCAAAGTGCACAGCGGCCTAGTATGTTAATCTAACGTGCATGAATTTATACTTAAAATGGCTACACTATAATACTTTTGTCTTTGATGGCATCAATCGTGTCAAGGGAGATAATTAATTATATTTCTCTTCAAGCATAATTTTTATTGACACACCATTGCCGATATAAGGTATTACACAATCATTTATTTTCAGAGTAATCTTTGGACAATGTTTGAATGACTTCGTGCTTTTTCATGTTGACTTTTCTTTGACTGGTATTTCTCCTCATGAATGCGTCCAGTCCAACATGAGATAAACATTGACATTGCACAATCATCTTCTTTCACTCAATACTGGTGCTTCTAAGCTTTTTGGCAATGATTGAGAAGACAAACAGCTTTGTTGGGTGTCAATTTGTCTCTACTGATTTTGTCGCTTGGCCTTGTGGGCTTGCGTCGAACGCCACTTCTGGAACTTTCGGTTGGCCATTTTGCTTTTGCACTGTGATGCACTTACTTTTCCTTTCACCTTGCAAACTGTCCCAAAATCCTTTACATATCTGTCCAATGGCGGGACATTTACCTTTGTGTGTAAATGACAATCCACATCTGAAACACAGCTTCTTTTTCCATGGAGACATCACCTTATGTCCTTCAGGTTTGTGTTTCTGCTTACTTTTCATGTTCATGATGGACTCACTTCAGACACCTCCAGCCTCTATGTCAGGGGCTTGCCTTCAGATCTGGCAGCCATGAGAATTCACTCAAGACTAAGAGTTGTTTCAGCATTTGTCATCTGAATGAATCTGATGAGTGTCCATCAATAACTCTGAGTCATTGCTTCTTCATCATTAAACTCATTGAATGTACAGTGTTTTATAAGCATATCCAATCTCTCAACAACTTCATCAGTGGTTTCACCAATACTTTGTTGTTCTTGACTGAAATTGTACCTTTCATAATCTATATTTGGTACTGGATTGAACTTTAGATTCAAGGGGTTTTAAATGTGACAGTACGTAACTTTGCCAGTTTTCTGCATTTTCTTTATGACTTCTTTTACACCATTACTAGCAAGATTCTTGACACATTTGATCATCTTTGTATTATCCATTTCTTGTAGTGCATCAATTACATAATCAAATGTCTCTATTCAAGCAATCCTGTCACCAATATTGTGTTTTTTGGCAGTATCAAAGGATGGTGGTGGTTTCTGGAAGGCGGCAGCATTGTTGCTGTTCACAGGATTGACTGACACTGCAGCTGAAGCTCTCTTAGACTTCCTCTGCCCAAAATCAGGATCTGTTCTATTGATACCCCTATCGTGGCACTGTGATGTGCTGGCCGCAGGGTCATGGTTGGCGGTCTCAAACGGCAGAACAGCTTTCTACTCGGCCTGTTGTTGCTTTGGATATGGAAGGCTCCGTAATCACATCCCCAGGCACTTCTCTTGGAGTCACCTTTGGCAGCAGTCGGATTCTCTTTGGTCAGTTCCGGTAAGTAGACAACACTTTCATGTACTTGAGTGGTTGTGTTTCCAGTCTTTCTTGTTACTCTTTTAACACTTGGTTGACCTCTGCCTTGCAGCACTTCTGGTCACAGCATTATTGATAGTCTGCTACTTCTAATTGCTGCATTTGAATACCTTGTTGCATCTGACTATATTCTGTATAATTGTATATGCCGTAGTGGCACAGTACCTTTCTGCATTGTCCTGTTCATGGTTTATTGACCAATGATGCATGAACTTTACAGTAAAGCTTTCTTTATTTTCAAATGCTTCACACTGGCTGGAATTGTGCTTTGACTCCACATACGCCAACCGTCAATTCAGCACTTCGGCAAAGGCCCACGTAGCACGCACGAGCAGTTTGCTTGCATCACAGCAAACTCTCTGGAAGAGCACTGTTGATCATTGGGTTACACATCCCCTATCTCGTTGCCAGGTGTGGCATCCTCCCCAGCCCGGGTACCCACCAATGAATGTGCCACATACAGAGCTACGTATTACACATCTTTATTCTTCAGTGTATAACGGTGAATTTGACATTCTAAACCTGCATTCACTACGTTCTGAAACTTCATCCCTCTATGGAGCTTTTCAGGATCCAAAAAGGTTCCATCATACATACTCAGTAGAATCAACACCTTGCTCAGCCTGACAGACACTCCTCACATTTGAAAAAAGGTATGGAGGGCGGGTCCTCTCTATCCTTAAGCACAGGTTACAGCTGAGACCACATATGAAATATTTCAGTATTTAGTATGATGTAGGAAGTCATTCCAACAGGGATGTGTTCAAGGTTCAGCCACTGCATGGAAATGTTATAAAAATAGTCAAATGTGTTACTGTTGCTGCAATAAATACACAGTACCAACTATTTCACTTCTATTATTTTTTGCCCCTCACCCTCCCAAGGAGTAGGACATTATATGTAGTGGTAATTTGTTGAGACTGATCAAGACTGGCCACTTGCTTGGAAAAAAACTTACAATCACAGGTGGTTACTTCCACAATTACACATATTTTATAGGTTCATAGAGCAGTGCTACTGATGAGAAAACAGACATCTTACTGGTTTGAACATATGGGTTACACATATCTTACAAACTAAAGTCTTGAGGCCCAATGTACAAAGGCATTTTGAGATTGTAAACCTTGTAATTTTCAAAATCAGAGGATTTGTGACAATTGCATGAAATGGCCATTCCATCCTAATTCCAAGTCACAATGGTATTTATCAAAGCGTTGCTATTGTAATTAAGGTCATAAACCATTAATTAGTTACCCTCACTTCAAAGGTGGTGGCAGCTGATTTTCAAAGGGATGGGTATCCATCCGGTACATTTTCCCCTTTTTGAACCTGGTAGGCCGACCTCAGAAGGAAGCAGGAAGTGATGCTTGCTCTGAGCAATGCAATTCCAAATGGGTAACGTTTTTTTCTAAAGCAGCACTTGTTCCTTCAACTAATGCAAACACAGGCATGGTGGTCTGCTGTCCCTTGCAAGCCACCATTCCTGTGTTTGTAGTTAATCTCAAATGGTTGCAAATAGCAACATACCTAATAAATATCTACTAACATACATTCTTTATGGCTTCCTAGAGTTGTAGGGTTTGGTTCTCTGACCACCTGCCATCAAGGACTCAGTCAGTGTGCCAACCCGAAACAGAAATCCAGTTGGACTGCAACCAAAGCACAGCCCACTAAGCAATGCTGCGTAAGAAGACTTTCTGGTAATTCCCAGTCCAATAAGATGAGTTATGGACAAATAGTGGACACCAAAACCCTCTTTTGTAAATTAATCATACATTCTAAAAGCACTAGGAAGTAGAATATGGATTTTAAATGTTTATTTCAAAATCCTAACAAGTGCACATTATGTGAAATGTAACCACACCGAAAGTCATCAGTAGTGCATGTCAGCAAGTTATGGGCAGTGAAAACAACAAGAAAAATTCTAACATGGGTAGTGTATTTAATAGTCCTAACACTCTCCTTGTTCTATTTTTAGGTGCTACACTAGTTCCAATAGATTTCTAAATAAACTGTCCAACTCTGAGTCTGCTATCTTGGTCAAAAAGCCAGAGAGCAATCTTTGTTTGGATTCAGGTCATTCCTCGTCAGTCCTACATCACTTTTGCAAACCTCCTCTCTAACCTGTGGCCCCATGTGTGAGGTTTTTATAAGGCTTAGCCAGAGAGCTTGTTGAAAACCCTTAGAATAAACATTAGGCAAGGTTTAGCCAAAGACGTTGTTGGCAACTGTCAGAATAAACAATAAGCAAGGTTTAGCCAGAGAGCTTGTTGAAAATCATTGTAATCATTGTAATAAACAATATGTATTGAGTGGGAATGTAATCAGGAGGTGTTGTGCTCCTTCTACTGGTCCTGCCTATTCTTGACTCTAAGGGGCCCATTTACAAAGAAATGATGATGCCGCGTGGCACTGCAAGCCAGCTTTCTGTGCCACGCGGCATCATTTTGAAAGCGCAGGGATGCATTGTATTTACAGAAATACAACGCATCCCTGTACTTTCCTCTGCGCTGGTGCCCAAACTGCTGCATAGCGTCAACACAGGGACTCTTGCGCCATGGTGCAAACCTTTCTGCCTTGCAGGCATAATTGTTTATGTGGTGAAAGGGACACCTTCCTGTACATAAACAATCATTATTCAGGGAGAAATAAGGTTATTTCTCCCTGTTGCGCCACTTTAATGCCACCCATGAGGTGGCGTAGGAATCTGACACATTCCCAGCCTTGTAAATCTGTGAATGCATCAGATTCCATGGGTGTTGCTTGGGAACATCCAAAGCAAAACCCATGGAACGGCCCTTCCCCGCGGAGTTATGTGTGAAAGGGTGGCATATTTACAAGGTCATGCAAAGACACACAAGATGGCTTTGCATGGCCTTGTAAATATGGGCCGGCAAACCGTGCCACCGGAACGTGAAAAAAACATGAAGCTCCGGTGACGCAGTGTGCCACTAGGGGGTTGTATATGAGGCCCTCAAGGGCTCATATACGATGAACTGACACAGATGGCTGCGCCACACTGTTTCATTTTAAAAGTGCAGAGATGCATCGAATTTACAGAAATATGACACATCCCTGTACTTTCCTCTGCGATGCCGCACAAACTGCTGCCTACCGCCAACATAGGCAACTATGCACCATATTGCAAGGGTGTCTGTGTTGCAGGGATGATTGTTTATGTGCAAGAAGGGACGCCTTCCTGCACATAAACAATCATTAATGGCGTTTTCGTCTTTCTATGGGTGCCGCAAAATACATCACACATAGAGAGAGGAAAAAACGGGGAGAAATTATTGTATTTCTCTCTGTTGCACCACTTTAACACCACCCCTGAGGTGGCGTAGGAATCTGACGCATTCCCAACTTTGTAAATCTGGAAATGCGTCAGTTTCCATAGGTGTGCCATGGGAATGCACACAGCAGCACCCATGGAACGCCCTTTTCACGTAGAGATTTGCATGAAAGGGGGCTATATTTACAAGGCCATGAAAAGCCACACAAGGTGGCTTTGTGTGGCCTTGTAAATATGGGCCGTCACACTGCACCACTGGAGCGTAAAAAAAAAAAAAATTACGCTCCGGTGGCGCAATGTGCTTCTGGAGGCTTGTAACTGAGGCCATAATTGTCTTTGTGTGAGCCAGTCACCAAGATCCGGTACTCCACAGCCTCCAATCCTTCCTTGAGTTTTACTAAAGACATTGGCAAAGTTTTGATAAACCTCTAGAAAGGCAGTAGTGATAGGTGCTCCTGTTGCGATGCTAAGTATGTGAGATTCTGCTCTAGGTTAGTAATCTTTTTGGCGGTGTTGGTGATGGACAATGAATGATGCTGATTTTCCAGTAAACAGGTTTGCTGCCATGATGTTCCCAACACTATGGGAAAAAACGGGGCATCAGTCAAATCGAAGGTTAGAGATTCCTCATGGCCTTCTGAAGTGGCCATTAAATGGGTAAAATGAGTTGTGCTATATCTCCGAAGAATAAAGGTTTCTCATCTATTCCCTGAATATGTTCTAAGCAGCTCATTATGTATATGCATTTCTGCTATGTTGTGGAATGTATAGTTTCTAAAACAACCATAGGCTCCACAGGCCATTAGAGGCAAAAGAACAAATGGCCTATTAGAAGTTGTAACTTCAGCTGGTAGCTGCAAACTCATTTGCAACAGAAAGGCTGGTCCGAGGTTTGAGAGTCAAGAACAGGCCCCGTAGTGTTTTTGTGCACCTGGAGATAGCCTCATATCATGCCCCTTTTTACCGCAATAGAGGCATAGCCAATCTTAATTTGTTAATCCTATTAAGTGGCAGTGGATTGACCCACCATCTTCTTACATTCGTCTGATGTCATTGCTGGGCTTCAATCTGAATCTTTAATTCTGTTATGGCTTCAGTTGTGGTGAGCCGATTTACCACTAGTAACAAAGCGCCTTTCAATTCTTCCCGCTGGCTGTTCCTGAACACAGTTGTAGCAGGTTCGTCAGTCAACCTTGTCTCAGCCTTTAATTCATAAAACTTGCTCCCATGTGAAATTTTATCTTGAGTTCCCTGCATTTTAATGTGAGCAAATGAACATGCGCAAGCAGCAATGTGTGTTTTTGGGAAAAGATACTAAAGAATTGTTAAACACAATCTGAATAGTGCTTTAACAATGAGCTGTCTCTATTAATTAAGGGTGTGGCCCATGGTGGTGCACCTTGCACCGTAGCCTGAGATGTGGAATAGATCAGGTTGGTTTAGAAAATGAACAAGGAAAGACTGAAACTTTCGAGACTTCTGAAGATTTCTCTGGTAGTGGCAAAACATGAGGCCTGTTAACAAGGCGATCTATGCCTAGAATTTGAATCCACAGCGTTGTCTCATGCCAGCATAGTGGGATTTTCAACCATCCCTGCAAATGTGGTCAAGACTAAGACATTAATACTGTTTAACGAAAGGTTTGCTTTTGCTGAGCCACGTCCATCTCCCTGGATCTTATTAATGGTTTGTGCTATAGCTTGAAGTGGATTCGCGTCTGAATCCATGTCCATGTGTCGATCTAGCAAACTGTCAGAAATGTACCTGTTTTAGTCAAACGATAATCCACCTGTCTCCCCATAAGGATTTCCCCAGTAGTGGGATGGCACAGAATCTTCCTGAACAGTTGGTAACAGGGTAATGGGAGTATAGGGATGAGGGAAGGTGAGGAGGAAGCACGCCACGTCATGGGGGGGCACGTTCCAAGAGGATCCCTCTACAGATCCAGAATTTATGGCTTTCTGAAGGACAATCACAGAGTCAATACTGAAGGTCCTGTATTAACAAATGGCACATTGACAATCAATATGGGCGAGTAGTACACATGAAAACATAAGCTGGAAAGGAGGGCAGTTTGGGCTCACTTGGAACGTCAGAGAAGATGGCAATAGCAAGCCCCGAATGCAACAGGAAACACCTGGAGGCCGAGAAGCACTCATAACATTCAGGGAAGGCAGATGTAGCAATGGAATCAAATCGACCAAGTGCCATGGAGTACAGGCTGCTAAGACAGAAAAAGGGTTAACGTAACAAGGCTCAAGGGGAAAAATGAACTGGGGAAGGAAACAAAGCAACAAATGTAGAGGGGTCCAATAGGACGATGAACTGAGCAAGAGAAGGGGCCATGTAACAAATGGGAAGTTGCCAGTTGCCATCTTGCCAGACCTTAGCCCTTCTATAGTAGCCAAGAGGTGCGGTGCTCCCTATTCTGGCCCAGACCGGGAACTGTCTGTTCTGTTTTCATGCGAGTCATCCGTCAAGGGCCAGTCTTCCAAAGCCTCCTGTTTTTGTGCCTCTCTCAAACAGAATTGAACAATCTTACTCGTGTGTCTTTTTCCCTGTTTGTTCCTGACACAGGGGTGGCAAGTGTCATGTCCTGGATGCTCACAACAAAAGTAAGAAAAATGATGGGGACCCTAGATAGAAAAGCTTCAATTTAAATTCCCCCCAGAGTATGCTTTGCAAATTTGCTTATGGAGAGAAAACATTGAATTCAACAGAGAGCAGGAGGCACAGGGCAAGGCTTGTGGACAATTCCATACATGAAGCAACAGTTAAGAGGTGGACTATTAGGGCTATAAGAGGCATGTTGGAGTTATATCTAGTGCTTGAAATGGAAATATAAAAGTGAAGGTACTCATTTGCTATCTGTTAGCTAATAAGAAGTGCCAGTACATTCCCATTAAAAGTATTGCACCCAGGCTGAGAAGTGCTGGTGCCCTTGTTTTGCAATGAAACCAGTGCAGGAACTCAGCACCTGGTAGTGCCTTACAATTTAATGCACTGATTTCATCCCAAAAACATGCTTAGCCGGATTCACAAAGCTGTTCCTATGGCCACGTGTGGCCTAATCCTGTCTTACTCCTAAGGTTCCAGACATATGTCACATATTCTCATTGAAAAACGGTGAATACAGACCCCTTTACCTTGATTGAACAGTTGTAGTCATGAAAATGTAACTGGCTTTGGGTAGTTTAGTGTCAAAGTTATCTAGTAGTTAAATAGTGGTTAAGAACTCAACCCACCCCACTGTTCCTTTCTCTTCTTGCTGCTGTTCCATTTTATGGGAGCTGAACATTTAGAGGCCACTTCTGTACACCCAGACTTACACACAGGAAATGTTGAACATGTCACATGCAAAATGTTTTGCCAATTAAAAAAAGGCAGAAGAGACATAATTGTGCATGCAGGGATCTCACTTCGGGGTGCTGAGGTACCTCAAGATATGATGACATTTCAATACCCAGAAGTGACTCCAAGGTATGAGGTGTTAAAGGTTCTCGAGGAAAAGAAATGCAAAAAAGGGGAACACCAGCAAAGAAGTATTCCCAAACATGCGTTACACTTATGCCACAGTACCCAGTACTTCAAAACGTACACCTGAATAAACAACGCGTACATGGTGCAGTAGAGTACAGTGCATCATCTCATTTTTAAGGATTCTCGAAGAAAGTTAAGACTGCTCAACAAAAAAAACTATTTAAAGGGGAAAAGCAAGACATCCTAATTTTATGCATGCAGATGTTCCAAAAAACGAAAAACCCGCATATGATGTGGGAGAAGACAGGCATATGCCAGGAAAGGTAGCGACATCGTAAATGCAAGTCCTGCACCTCTGTAAATCAGGTATATACACTTTGCAGGCATAAGTATTGGTTACCCATGCATTTGACTTAAAATGAATGCAATTCACAAAAAGTGAAAGTGCGCTCATAAATTGATTAACACATGCAACATAGTGCATATATGCATCATATTGCCCCAGTATGGTGTTGTGGCTCATGCTCGCATGGTGTAACACACCCATACCCATGCTGTCAGAAGTAGGAGTAAATGTGTCTCCAAAGTGAGAATGCATAATGAACACCACCGAAACTGATGGGACTCCAGGGGAAAAGATGTCTCCATGACGATAAGTATTTTACCATTTGAGGAAAAAAAGTAATGCATAAAAGGGCAATTGCTCGCTCACGAAGGCATTTTTGCATAAAGCGGGTGAATACTGAGGGATGTGGAACTGCCATTGCACCGACATAGGTAGAAATTCTCACATTTTCAATGAAGTTCTCCTGGACGCAAGGTACTTTAGCTGGTTTCCAGAAGTATTACCTGAGAGGTTTGTGAATATCTGAAATCATAAATAGGCATCAAGGTGAGGGTGAAACTCAGTGAATGCAGATTTCTGAATATCGCGTACTATAATCGTGTGTCTCTGCAGTCCCTGGGTGGGCTTAGAAGCATCTAGAGATATTAAAGAATACTTTCTGAATCTTGCAATGTTAACAATACGTTTACAACTGATATTTAAAATCCGTAAAACATAGATTGAGTGATGTCAGGAAAGAAGTTTGAAGTGTCGCGCTCGATGACTGACGTTAATCGCAATGCCTAGGTCCATGAAAAGAGTGTAAATGTCAAATCAAAAACTCAACTTTTTATTAAGTATAAAGCACCGAATGAACCTGAACGAAAACAAACCAACATTCGTCTGTTGCCTAAGAAATGCATCTCAGAGACTGGGAATGTAAAATAATAGGAAAAGGTCGACCAGAGCATTCTGTTAACAGGGTTTATATAGAAGAACATTTCCTGCAAAGCCTTTTAGGCCTTCACGAGATACTCTTCAGCCTTGATTTTGAAACACACAAAAACATACGTTAGCATTGCACTCTGCAAAAAACAATATTTTGATGCTAACAAAAGAGCTAATTGATTTTCTACACAGTCAACATGAATGAAAAACATATTTTACCAGAATGACGAATGAGATGTGATTGTACAGAGAACAAAAGTTCCATGCCTGCATAATGAGCATGAACCTCTCTGGGACTCCTCTGTACCGTCTTCCTCAGCTGTGCCTTTCTATTCACAGTCCTCCACTGTGAAGTTTATTTTTTTACATTTCCCTCTCTATCCATATTTATTGTATTTTCATTCTGTCAGTTTTTACCAAAAGTTCACACTCATGTGAATGCGTGTGCGGTTATTGCGCTTGTATTCTGCTGCAAGTTCAATCCAAGACATACTTGATTAGGTTTGAATAGGTGAAACGTAGAATTCATAAATGATGCATCAGATTCCAATAACTCAAAGTATTAATCTGGGTAAACTGATATTTCTTTCTTTGTTTATTGTTATACACTCCGAGTATTCCTTTCTTGTATTCTTTGGTGTGCGGCAAAGATCTGGCAGTTGTTTCCAGAAATAAAATTGCTTCTTCAGGACTTCTAATCTAAAATAAACAAACTCAAATTAAAACATATAAAACATAACAATTAGGAAATTAACATTAACTATGCTCAATAATTAACCTCTACCAAATAAAAACATAGAAAACAAACATTGTATTCTTTCACTCAGACATTGTATTCAGTGCTTCACCTGACCCACGAAAGCAAAATAACATGCAGGTGCATTACCTCATCTAAAAATACCACTTCCTGTTCTTGTCAAGGTTTTCAAACTCTAACTGTTCACTATGTGCACTTTATCTGCAACTTCATCCTGTGCTTACCCTAACCTACTCTTCTGAATGATGAGTAATTACAGGTAAATGCTAACCAACAAAACGTAACTTTAAAAGTCTGGCAGTTCGTGTGAAATTCTAATTAGTGTAATGTTTAAACTTCCTAGTTTTTTAGTTCGCTGTAGTTCATAGAATCATCCTTAAGAAATCGCCTTGGAAGCATCAAAAGTAGTTGAGTCTTCTCATGAAGAAAAATGTCATCATTTTGGATGGTCTCCTCTTCACTTCAGCCTACATAATTATGGAAGCGGAAACCCTCATGGATAGATATCCTTTTCTAGGATAGAACGTCAAGAATATGTGCTATCTGAGCTTTCCCCTTCTCAATATAGAGTTTTCAGGGGCATTAATAAACAAAATGTCTGATATCCGCCGTGTTTTGTTGAAATATCCTGTCTGCCCAAATCTAAAGTAGGCATCTAGTTTAACTGTACATTAAATCAAAATTATTCAAATATTATTGATGAATGGTGAGTAATGGTGGGAAACTTTAATTGTAAAAAGACTCGTAATTCCTGATCCCCTTTTTCTAGGGCTTTTAACTTTCCAATCCACTTTGTTTCTTTTTTCAAACGAATGGATTAATGTTTGGCTTCTCTCTTATCCATTTTTACTTTTACAATTCCTAAAAATGTAGTATTGTCTATTTGTATAGATCAATTATTCCAAAAATGAAAGCAGTGGAGTTTCTCACATCTCTATTTTTACAGATTGTACATGTTCACCTAAATGTCCTTCGTGTAAACAATATGTATTTGGGACACAGAGTTAATGAAGGAGACCAATTTCCTTTTCTTCTTTGTGTTTTAGATCATTAGGACGCTGTCAAGGTTTTAATGTATCGGACGGTTCATTAGTAACACGAGATTTATCTGCAATACAGATTTAAAGACATTCTTCCCCTCTAGTAAACGCCAATATTTTTAAAATATCTTAAAAGTCCTTTCTGTCACAGAATTATTGTTTGTAATGAATCTCACCATTTTACCATTAGCTTGAGAGGGACATGCTTAGCCTTCAAAAGCTCATGACTCTCTCTGTCTTTCTCTTTTAGCAGCTTTTAGCAAACCAGAACATTTAACCTCTATTAATAAATGTTTGAGCATATTTTCTACTTCTATGAATTAGTCATCTACATTACTTACATTTCTCTTAGCTGTTCTAAATCCACCTAAGTTTATATATGTAATACAATTCTGATAATATCTAGATGTGCACATAAAATGCTATTCATACCCAACTCTTTTCTGTGTAACTTCCTCCTTAAACCATTATTCTCTACAAAAATGTTCACATCCAAAACGTTTAGAGGCTCATTACTCTACCCTAAGGAAAGGTGTATGAGTTTGAATTTAGGTATCTCTTCTAACACTCTTGCCACTATTGCCACTGTTTGTTGCTGGAGGGCAGGGGCCTTTGGCCTTCTGTGCCCTTATTCCTACTCAGCTAGGTAGGACGGGGAGCAAGGAGGCGCCACTCAGGCACATAAAATGAAGATGAGGAGCCTGAAATGTGTGGCACTCTTGCCAATCTTGCTGCTGTTTGGTGCTGGAAGGAGGAACTTTGTGCTTCTGTGCCCATAATTACGCTCGGCTAGAGGAGGCATGGAAGCAGGAAGGAACCACTCAGTGCAGAAATTGAAGATTAGGGGCCCATGTGTGCGCCGGAGTGAGGACTAGGCCAAGCCTGTTTGAGGCAGGGCTGGGCCACCTCTCTTGGCTTTCTGTTTTTTGCTTCTTAGGAAATTCGCTGGAATCAAGTGAAGGTAGGCCAGGGTCTTTTTGTATATTTAATTATGAGCAAAAGGAAAGCCACTATGTTAATGAAGCGCCAGCTTTGTCCTATATAACTAATTATCTCAATGTAATGAGGGCAATTAACAATGAAACTGGGTTAGCAGAAGTAAGGATCAATGTAGTACAATGACTTTCTAAGGATTCATCTGCATTGAGAGATGCATGTCCCCTACTATGAGAGTTAGGCTCAGGGGAGAGGGGCACCTGAATCTAGACTGACAATTCGGAGGAAGTATTGCCCAACGGTGCTAGAGGCACCGTAGCACCTACAAGAACATATTTTGTTGTATTAGACTCCAAAGCTGATGCTTTTGAAGGACTCCTGGCCTGCCAGGTTGCCACTGCCTAAAAGGAAGCAGATTGAGAAGTAGGCCCAAACACTCCTGAAGTCTTTAGGAAGACAGCCAGGAAGACAACCATGTAAACTAATAGGTAATCATAATGCCAGGAAATTAATATCCTCAATTATCTAAACTGAAATTACCAATATACCTGACATGAACAATGTGCAAACCAAATACATTGAGTACTGTTGGGTGTTTTTAAGGAATTAGAGGCCTTGTTGAAGACTTTCATAGGTAATTCAACAGCACTATGAAACCCTAGACAATAAACATTTCTCTCCAAACACAGGAATCCCAACAGCAGATTTGTCTGTCCTGGGCAACTAGGCCTGCAACCGATTCCTTGATTTTTGCTAAGACATTTGGAGCAAGTAACTTCATTGATGGAGTGCCCAAAATCAGTGAATCAATGCTGGGTCCAAGTAATGTTATCAACTATTCAGTGTCAACTAAGAGGGTTCAAAATGAAGTAACCCTGGCTTCCCACTCAACTTTAGGAGAGGTTCATTTACAGCTACCTCCTGGGTGCCCACCTTATATCATTGTCTTTTAAAGCAGTTCCAAGATTAGCCACTAATAAGCGAGAAGATAGCCTGAATCTAAAAAAGAAAGTGGCTCATTGGCTTAGGAAAAATGAAGGATGGCACAATGGCATATCCTGAGAAATACAATGAGAAGGGTTGGTTCGGAATGCTTTGAACCGAAACAATCAGTTGATGACTATGAAGTCATATATTTTAAAAGGCTGGCATTGGTAAAAAACCTGTTTGTGGATTTGTAGATGGTAGCCAGGAGGACATTACCAACTATTGGCACACCCCTTTTGGAGAAGCATTAAATAGGTCTGTAGTTAAAAATGAAATGGTGTTTACCTGTGATTTAGCTTCAGACGTTTGCTCACTCATCCCC
The DNA here is from genome assembly GCF_031143425.1 of Pleurodeles waltl. NCBI lineage: Eukaryota > Metazoa > Chordata > Amphibia > Caudata > Salamandridae > Pleurodeles > Pleurodeles waltl. The sequence continues at coordinate 412,174,401 of NC_090437.1, read as the reverse complement.
ACCACTGGTAATGGTCACTGTAGAAGTATTGATTTTACTTTACTGTCCACAGACCTCTGTCCTTTAATTACCAACTTTAAAGTTATTGCTAATTATGCAAGTGACCATAACCCCTTTCATTTGACTATTAATTTAGATTTGAGGGTAGATCGCAGGCTATACAAGATGGGGGGTATAGAATATCCAGTTAACAATGGACTCAGAACTAAATGGGACAAAATTGAAATTGATCCATTTTAACTTTATCAATAAACTTGTAATAAATAATACAGGACTTTAATGGCTTTCTGAGGCAGACCCTAATAGCATAATTAATGGTTTCAGTTTGATATGTGAGTTTATATGACAAATGATTGCAACTAATAAACCTGTGAATACAGTGCCTTAACACAGATGGTTTAACTCAACTTGTACTCCTACTCATAGGCAACATAAGACAGCCCTCAATTCCCTTCAGTGGAATACTGATACTATAGACAAGACTGGATGGCATATCAGATAGCTCTAGCAGTTCGGAAAGAGGAGATTAGGAGGGCGGCATGGGAAGATCATAGCACTGCCCCAAAGGTTGAGTGCATTGTTCTAGTCAGTACTTGGCTAACTCATTTTATTCTGGCATTCATGTCAGAAAGTGTAAATAGTCAACCATTTGAAGGGAAGGGTCACTTAATAATTTACCCTGTGGCAGCTTACACATTAAGTAGGTTGATTGATATCAAAGAAATTATAACTGTCAATAAAAAGGGTCCTACGGGGAAAGCCGGACAGTGTTCCAATGGACCTCTTTAATAAGAATATTGCATTGTGGGAGCCAATAATTACGAACATTCTACATGCCTCAATTGAGAGTGCATTGATTGCGTCTTGGAAAGAGGCAACCTTTGTGCCCATTTATATCTTTTACAACACTTTCTAGTAAGCCTTACGCAGCAGTGGCACCCAGCCACATACAATTATTCCCAAATGTGAACAGTACAAGCAGAGATCAAATTATTTTACCACTGTGTCCACCACACAATGTCCATAGATTGAGGGTCTACCACTGGTCTCCTATCTTGTGAAATTTGTGTGAAGAACCCCTGGAGGCACACCCTTGCTCCTCTGCTTTGGTGCAGTAGTCCATACCTCATGTCCATTATTCCATGGCAGATGCAGCTTCTGATCACCAGCCGCAAGCAATATCAAATTTGGCTACCAAGAAACCCAGAGCGACAAAAAGCCTTTTACATCTTGGGCCTCCCCACTCATCTATCAGCCTAAAATGGTAATTTTAGGGTTAGGAGTGATATGCCTGCAATGACCTCCGATATGACAGTGTGTACCTGTTGCAAATAAGCATGTATCACATTTCAGAACCAAATAGTGTGAAAAAGGTACCCTGACTGTCCCCGCAGTGAAGACAACATTGATCCACCCCATTCTCCAATCTTGTGCAGTCTAGAAGGATGGTAAAAGAATTGGTGGAAAAATTGCAGTTGTATTAGCCTGAGGTGGATAGAGACCTCAAGGACCCCAGGGACCTTCTTCGCCTCTGTCCACTCGTTATCATCTAATGGACCTATGCCCTGTGTTCACTTGTATCAGAGCTTCTGGAGTGTGTCATGGGTGTAAAGCGCCAACGAGTGGTATAGTTGTGATATACCTTTACGGCCCTTTGCCTCTAATGTCAAAAGGGCTTGTAATGGTTGTAGTCCGGGATCATGTCCCTCCCCTACTTTCGAGCTTCTAAGGTGTAATGCAATTAGCGGTATTGTAAGTTTCCACCAGTTACACAAATGATTGCATGTGGTTGCCCTCCCATACATCTCCTAATATGGAAATTTCAACATTATCCCAGCCACAGAAGCCATCAAGAGCTGCTGCCTGGCATAGCCATGTTCTCCTCCAGAGCTGTTGGGACCCCGTTCCAACACATCCATCTAAGTTCTCGATGCCAGCAGGCCAGAGAGGTGTTTGCTGCATGTGGCAAATCCCTACATCTGGGCTATAAAGTAAGTCAAGCAGCCTGAACTTTCAATACATTCCAGTTCCAGTGCAGCCGAATGTTCATCCCACTCTTTGAATAACCAGTCATTAATAAGTATAATTTGACTGGCCTAATAATACAGTTGGACATCTGCCAGGCCCGGCCTACTGTCGTGAGGACACATTTCCATGAAGGGATGCGGGTGCGACCACCCCCCTCCATAGATAGGTGATGGGGAATTGCAGAGCCTGGAACACAACATGGGGTATCTCGGAAGGGTAATTCTGCAGTATGTATAGGTATTGAGGAAGTAGGATAATTTTTAGAAATGTGCCCCTGCCAGCTACAGTGAGTGGCAGGCATCTCCATTCTGTCATGTTGTTTGTAATTCAGTATATCAGGGGTTCCACATTGACTTACCAGGCCCGCTAGCAAGTGAGAGCAATATGCATGCCCAGATATTTGAAGTGCCGCTTGCTTTCTGCAGAGTAGACACTTCCTCAATATCTAAATGGTCACTTGTTATCAGAACATAAACTGTTTTCTCCAAGTTAACCGGGAATTCTGAGGTGTCTTTGTACATCTCCAGAATGTGCATCAGCCTGGGCAGGGAGTGTTCAGCACTTTGGAAATACACTAAAATGAAATCTGCATAGAGGGAGAGTATATCTTTCCTGGGCAAGCATTCGCAAAAGCTATTAATTTGCGCATCCTGCCAGGTCCATTCGGCTCAAGGTTCAATAGTCAGGGCAAACAAAAGGGGTTAAAGGAGGCATCCCTGTCTTGTGCCCCAAGGAATAGGAAAGCGTGGAGAGTGAGTGCCATAATCCCGAAGTGTCACCATTGTTTCAATATACAAGAGCCGCACATAGCTTTGGAAGCACATACTGAAGTTCACTCGGGCCAATACGTGAAATAGAAAAGGTTAGTCGAAGGCCATATAGAAATTAGTCAAAATGTGGGCATTTCTGTCAGTAGAATTCCGGGGGCAATTTACTTTAATGTTGGGTGCTGCGGCCCAGCATGAATCATTTTGGTCTTAGTATACCAGTATGTGCATGACTTTGATTATTCGATTAGCTACGACTTTGCCGAGAATCCTGGCCTCTAAGTTAATCAGGGAGATAGGTTGATAGGAAGAACACTGCCCTTCTAGTTTCAGATGACTAAGGTTGAGGTACCCCGTGCATCATAGTGCAGAGTCTCCATCTTGTACTCCTCCTTGTACACATGAAGAAGAGAAGGAGTCAAGAGTTAGGTGCATTTTTTAAATAATTCAAGTGGGAAGCCAATGGAACTGAGGGTCTTTCCAGAAGGCATGGTGCTGATTGCTTCAAGGATTTCCATTGTATCCATTTTTAAGAAAAGGGGTTGGAACCAGTCTAGCTGCTATTGTCCAATTTCCTTAATGGACTCTACCACATAAATCTTGGGTTGGATCCTTCTCTCTAAGTTAGAGGGCTGGGAGAAATAACTTCCAATGTCCAATGTCCAGTTCAGATTCCGACCACGTATTGGTACACTGGAGCAGTCTTTAAATTTGTCCTTTTTAATAGGGAAGTATGTCAAAACCAGGATGGTACCCTACACATGTCGTTCATGGACATATTTTGTGTTTTTGACACTGTGAATCACTCCAAGCTGTGGACCATGATGGAAAATATAGGGGTGGAGGTGGCACTTGTCACTTTGCTTAGGCACCTTCATTGAGACACGTCAGTGAAAATATACTATGGAACAAATGGGGAATGCTCCTCTTCCAAAACCTTCAACCACGATGTGCGCCAGGGCTGTATTTTGGCTCCTTTTCTGTTCTTATTCTTTATAAATGGTCTGGATAGTTATTTTTCACATAAAGGGAAAGACATGCCCCAAGTTGGGAAACTCCCCCATTCCAACTCTTTTATATGCTGATGATATGTATCTCCTTACGAGAACTGCAAATGGGCTTCAAATTTTGCTAGACACATTCACTATTTTTTAATGATTCGGACTTAAAAGTTAATCTCACTAACTCATTCATCATGGCCAGCGTCCCTTAAAATATGAACATTGGAGCTTTTCTCCAAAGCAATAGAAGATATTTTTTGTTTAGCCTCAAAGTTAGGTCATACACCTGTGAGAGAACTGTTACAGCAAAATGTAATAGTAAACCTGTAGGGCTTTATGGGCCAGGAGTCTGGGGCACAGTAACTCAGGATTAAGATTTGGTGCACACCTGAATTGGATTTTCTAGTTTAATTCTTGAATACTGTATAGACATGGCTAAGATCCCCTGATCCATTAATTGAGACAAGTTTTCTCATAGTTGGGAGTTCCTGAAATCTTTTATTTTCCAGAGACCATTGATGCAAATTCCAAAGAGCGAGTTCGAAATATGTTTTATAATTATTGCTCTATGGAGCGGACAACGTGCAATCCATGCAGACGGTTGATATGTTCACACCTTTGATTAACACCCCAAATTTGAGGGCAGATTTGCATTTAATACCCAGCTCGAAATATAGATTTCATGCTATGAGTTTAGATCCAAGAACTCTGCACTTTTTCTTAGTTTTCCCCCAGCAGGGTGTTTGGTTCCCGGACTTGCCAAAGTGTCCTTGCAGACAACGAGTCTTTTCTAAGCACTGTTCACTTTATGCTTTTTTGCATTTTTTATAGCACTGCGCACTCACTTCTTGCTCCCAATTCTGCGAGCTGCTAATATAAAGAATTATACAATAGCCATGCTGTGTTTATGGCGGTTAGTGTCTCCTGAAACTTGCTTTCAAGTGAATAATTATATTAGGGGTGCACTCCTACTAATGAACATATAAGAAGTTTTAGTTTAAATTTGATTTATTAACGTTAATAATAATTAGGTATTTAGGGCCTGATTACGAGGCTGGTGGTCTGAAGACTGCTAGCCTCGTGGTAGCTGTCAGACTACCTTGGCTGTGGCGGTCCGACTGCCACATTACGAGGATGGTGGGCAGACCTGCCAACCTACCACCGTCCTCGCCAGGATCTCAGATCCCAACAGGCTGATGGTGGTGCAGGTTGAACTCAGCGCCACCCTGCTAATTACAACCTTGTTCTTCCCCCCAGCCTTTTCAAGGCAGTTCAACCACCAGGAAAAGGCTGGCGGAGAACAAGTGCAGGAGGTCCCAGGAGGGCTCCTGCACTGCCCATGCCCATGGCATGGGCAATATAGGGGTCACCCTGCCCAGCACCCTCAATATGCACACTGTCTGCTGTGTAGACAGTGCACATTTCAAGGGTGCTGGTGCCCCTTGCGTGCGCAGCAATGCCACCAGCTTTATTATGAGCTGGTGACAATGCTGCCACATCTTTCCCACTGGGCTGACTTGCGGAAACCTTGGCTTCTGCTATTCAGCCCAGTGGGAAATTCGTAATGGGGCCGGCTGGTAGGTCACCAGCATGGTGGCAACCACCCCATTGGGAGTTTTGTGGACAGGTGTGTCCGTCCGCCAAACTCCTAATCAGCCCCTAAATGTTTTATTTGTTGGATTCTATGACATTTTCCTATGCCATATGCGCGTTTAGTTGCACATTTTCACAAGCTGATGCTAAGATGTAACCTTCCACATCCTGCAATACGATTGAGCTAATTTGAAGCTTTATTTAGTGGAAGAATAGTCCGAAATACGTATATTACTTGATGTGTGTTGTTATTTTAATCATAATTATATTTATCATGTTTGATAAATATATATGTGTGTGTGTGTGTGTGTGTATGTGGGTGTGCACGAATGTGTGTGTGTGTGTGTGTGTGTAAATTATGGCTTGTTTTCCAAAGAAAGGATTGATTGATTGAAACCTGTGTTAATACTTTGGGTCATCAGTAGGTCAATTTCAAATCAACACCAAATCATCTATGTGCCAACCCCAGAATAGGTAATCTTTTTCTGATACAGCATAGCATCTATACTCTCTTTCAAGCCAGCCCATGAAAAGGTTGGCAGAAGAGAAACCAAACGTGGGACACACAACAGTGCCTTTTCTCACCCCATAATGGTCTTCACATGACAAACAATATAGGGCCTCATTACAAGTCTAGGGGCTCTAAAGACCACCAGACTTGCAGTGATGGTTGGACCGCCGCACTCCAGGCCGTCCAACCGCCACATTACGACCCTGGTGGTCGGACCACCAGGGGACCGCTGTCACCACCGAGAACATGGTTCCCTATGAGCTGACGGCAGTCAAACTCATGGTCAGCCACAGCGGCGCTCACCTCAGCACAACCTGATCAGGACACAGGTTTCCACCAGCCTTTCCATGGTGGAGACCCCACCATGAAAAGGCTGGCAGAAACACAGTGCTGGGGGCTACAAGCGAGCACCTTCTGATGCCCCTGCCCAACACCCTCCAAAAACGCACTGTCTGCTTTGCAGACAATGCTCATTCTAAGGGTGCTGTAGTGCTACAGTATTGCCTCGGCTCCCTTAAGGGAGCTGAGACCAATATCGTTACACTATTCCCGCCGGTCTGACCGGTGGAATGGTCGTAATATGATGTTCCCGCCAGTCAGCCCAGTGGGAACATCGTAATACGACGGTGGGTAGGCAGCCGGTATGACGGCTGCCTCCTTCCACGAGTTTGCCGGTCAGAGTTTTCCGACCGCCAAATTCGTATTGAGGGCCATAGTCTAAAATGAATAATGCCATTTTAATTATTATTTCAGAATGTTTTATATAATTCACTGGTCTAATTCTAAGAAGGCAGTCCATGGCATTTAAGCCACTGTGATATGCTTGGTGTGCATATATGTCATCTTACAAGCGCCACGGTAAGTCCAGAAAAGATCTTTGTAAGACCTAAAAATGGAGCATGTCTTCCTTATTGACAGCTGGTGGGGATTGTTATTAGTGTTGTTAGTTAGAAAAAAGGGCGAAAAGGATGAGTGTTGTCAGAGTCAAGCTACCCATGAGTACAACGTCTGATTTTTTCACTCTCTGTGGTGTCAGTCTGAACAACCAATGCCTTAGCATCATGACTTACCAAGTGCACAGGATTTCCAGAAGCTTCTCCAACTCACCCAGCCTGCTCTCGAGGAGTGGGAAGAGAAACTCCAGGTAGATTTCAGACGACTGGAGGGTTCAACGAAGGCTTAAACTGTTGCTTAGTGATAACTAGCTTGGATCCTAATAAAAACAAAAAACGAGATTTAGAATCACTGCTGTTGCTTTGGGATAATTCTAGGTAACGTCTGATCATAATTGGACCTTATCTGGATCAGTGACATAATAATGATCACAACAATATCGTGCTACATAAATATTGTGTCAAAAATATCAATGTCAAAAATATCTTCTAACTATACTTAGGTTGGTAAGTACAAATATATCAGAACAAACATATACGTCACCCTAATATTGTTAAAAATAATGAAAAATTATTGATTTTCATTTTATATATATATATATGATAAAATAAAATAGTAAGTCTTAAATATTTTACAATATAACATAAATATAATGTAAATTAAATAATGTTTAAAATATATTTATAAATGTACATGCATATAAAACACATATGTGTGTGTATATATATATATATATATATATATATATATATATATATATATATATATATGTATATATATATATATATATATATATATATATCATGCCATAATAGTGTGTCTAGAAAGGAGTATCCTACAAGTAAACCAGGAATAAACAGACAAATTAAGCAGTTCTTGACATGTAGTACTCCGTTCACTATATATGTATTAGAATGTCCCTGTCATATTAAGTATGTGGGAAGTTCGAAACATGCTGTGAAAAAACACATTTTAGAACATATGCGTGCTATTACAACAAGGGATTCACATTATCCTGTAGCAAGACACTTCCAGGAAAATCACAACTCTGATTCCACTTTGTTATCTTATTATGGTGTTGAACATGTACCATTACATCATAGAGGTGGCAATAGAGAGTTGGTTTTACGGAAAAAAGAATCCCGGTACATTGTGGATTTAGAAACTAAAATACCGAATGGATTGAATATTGGTGAAGAGCTGAATACCCTCCTATTTGATAATTGAAATAAATAATTAACATGATGAAGTATTAGATATAAGAAATTGGTGATTCTCCAGTTATGACTTTAAGGCACTGGAATTATGAGCAGCATGGTTATTTTAATCAATTGTTATTAGTTTTCTTTAATCCATTTTTCTAATAATTTCCTAATATAATGTGTTTATTTCATTTATGTCTTTCCAGAATGATGGGGTCCGGATGGATTCCTGATTCGTGAATTGATTATTGCTTATTTCTCCACATGGTGATGGGTATTGGTCTTATAGAAATAGTGATAAGTACTTTCTTTACAAATTGTGTATAAGATTATAAAGGAAAATTAATTTTAATTTTTCTAGAACAAGAACATCATTCATGTCACTTAATAATTGGGGTCTTTGACTGAAGGAAGAGGTTCTAATCATTACATTATACATATGACATCTAAATTGTAACATCTTGGATAAATAGGAAGGCGATTTTAAAATCATGATACTGGTCTTATATATGTTCATAAAAAACAGTTTATTTAAGTGAATCATTTTATAGGATATATATGAGCCGGAGTCATGTTTTGATTCATATTTATATATTCATATGATTGTATAATTATTTATGTATTTATATTGATATTATCCGTTCGTATATGAGCATTCCTTGATATTCTAATGATAAATATATTTGTATGTGATGATATGAGTATGTATATAGATTAAATTGATATATATTCTCTATTTATTCAGCCTTGTGTCCATCCTGTTTAGGTTGACATGTGTATTTATATTTATATTTGGGTAAGAAAGAAAATGGTAATTTTGAGAGAAGAAAATGTAGTCCTGTTTCGGTGGCCATGATTCTTAGGTATTTAATTCTGTATGTATTGACTGAATTATACACGTGACCAAGGCTGCTAGTCAGCCGAAACGCGTTGTGTTAAATAAACTAACTCTACTTTGACTTCCTGAGTGTGCGGCTATTATAAAATAACTTTGATGCTGAAATATATATACATATATATATATATATAATTTAACACTAATCATAAAAACATTTATTTTAATTTATGTTAATTTTTTAACTTATCTTTTCATTTACTACTATAAAAAGCATAAATATATAAATATTTATGTATTTAAATGTAACATGAAAATTAGTAAAACACAAGTACAAAACATTACAATAAATAACCTAATTCATTAAATATAAACAACTATAAATTAAAAAACATTAATACAAATATTATAAAGGCAAATATAATCTATAAACAAATAATATAAAATTAAACACACAAACCATATCTGTCTAGCTATCTATCTAAATATATATATATATATATATACGTCATCACGTGATCAAGGCTGCTGTGTCAGTCGAAACGCGTTGTGTATGGATTAAATTTATTTTTTCTTGTTCCTGAAACCTGAGTGTGCGAGTATTATTATTTTTCTTCTTTTTGCTTCATTAATTACCGGCTTGCTCGTACCAGTTCTCGCACCACCCCTTTGGGCTGATTGAGATCTCTTTTTCGAGTATTGTGATTTTTGGAAATAAATATATATATATATATATACACAATATTACAAATAAGTAAATCAAAATATATGACACATTATTATCACTGCAGTCTGTGCAACAGCAGGGAAGTGTTGAACTTAGGAGGCGTTAAATTTACTTTTGCCACTCCAATCTGCTCTACAGTAGAGAAAGCGTTTCTCTTCAGAGGGGTTCCATTTACTACTCCAACTCCAGCCTGTGCAACAGTAGGGAAAGTGTTGGACTCCAAAGGGGTAATATTTACTGGACTTAGGAGGTGTTAAATGTACTATTCCCACTCCAGTTGACTCTACAGTAGGGAAAGCGTTGCCTTCTGAGAGATAAAATGTACTATTCCAAATCCAGTCTGTGCAACAGTAGGGAAAGCGTTGGACTTAGGAGGGGTTAAATTTAATATTCCCACTCCAGACTGTACAACAGTAGAGAAAGCGTTGGACTTCAGAGATATAAAATGTACTGTTCCAACTCCAGTCTGTGCAACAGTACGGATTGTGTTGGACTTCGGAGAGGTTAAATTTAGGGCCTTATTTTAGGAAAGTGGTGCTGCACCCAGTGCAGTGCCACTTTCCTTGTGCCTCCCTAGCACCACCATGTGTGCGCTGTATCTAAGATACAGCACACCATGGCGGTAGTTAGGGAACTAGCATCAACATTTTTGATGCTAGTTTGGAGCTTTGCAGGATTAGCGTCAAACATTCTGACGCTAATCCTGCAAAGCCATTGAGGCCCACTGTAAACAATTGTGTGCCTCCTTTTAACGCCTGCTCTGAGCTCTTAGATTTCTTTGCACCATTGTTTCGGCCCCCCTAATGGGGCAATGCCCCCTTTGCATACATTGTGCCTGCCGCTGGCATGATGTAGCGCACAGGGTTACAAAGTGGTACAAAGCATGCTTTGCGCCACGTTGTAAATTTGGCACAGCAGTTTTGGCCTCATTGGGCCACATTAGTGTAAAATAAAAATGACACTAATGTGGAGCAAGGAGGCTCTAGAGGCTCTTAAATCTGCCCCTTACGGTTTCCATTCTAGCCTGAATCAGTAGGGAAAGTGTTGGATTCAAGATGGATAATATTTACAATTGCCACGTCTCTCTGTGCAGCAATAGAGAAAGTAGTTCACTTCAAACACATAACATACTTAATAACTCTATTAAACTCCTGATATAAAAACTATAAGTATACATTTCAAACAATGTACAGAATTGTTAAAATTGTTAATAATTAACTTTACATTTAAAAAGTTAATAATTGATTATTTAATTACATTTTCACATTATACTCCCACACACCTAGCAGCCCACAATACAAATATAGTTCAAATAAAAAAATATGTCACAAATAACATATTAAGTAATCATTAAAATAATTATTGGTACATGAATAATTAATTGTTAATTATCACGTAATATAATCTCTCACCCTATTCCTCTACAAACACAACAACCCACACCTAATATATACCATAAATAGCATAATTAGTAAACAACTGAGTTAATTATAAATCAAATATTGTAATGAAAGTTAATGATTAATAATTCATTATTATGTAATTAATTTCTCACCCTCTGCCTCTCCAAACCCCAAAACCTACCCCTAAAATATAACTTAAAAAATATAATAATTATACAATCTACATATTTAGGAATACACTAAAAATATTATTAATAAATGAATAATCAATTGTTAATCAATTATTACTTAACTTCTCACCCTATACAACCCAACAACATGCCCCTAAAATATAACCAAAAAAACAATTACACAATTTACATAATTGATTATCAATTAAATAATTAATGCTAAATTAAAACATAATTATTCATTCATTATACTTAATTAACTTCCCACTCAGTACCCCTACAAACCTCAAAACCCACTACAGCACTATGAATTACTCCTAACAATTAAATTAAAAATTATAAATAACTTACAATTACAAACTATATTTAAAAATATTATCAATAATTATACAAACAATATATCACATTCAATTAATATATGAAGTAAAACTCATAAAGATAATTTAAAAACGTTTTACAACTATATAATTAAAAATGATATTAACAAAACAGATATTCTTGAAAATAATACTATTTACCTAAAAATTTGATAGTTTTGTCAACAATATTTCTGCATCAGGATACTTATGCCACAATATTAAAAACTCAATATTTCTGTAGCTCGATATTTAAAATCTGATTTCTTGTCTAAATACCTCTTACCCAGAACTGTCTTTCGTTAATTAGTGTTCTCTCTATTGTAATACACCCTCAGGTAATCTGTACATTACTAATAAGTGTGCTCTGTTTTTCTGACACATACTGTCTTTACAGCAAAGGCATTGGTTCTCAAGCGGATGCAGATCATGTCATGTCATGTTATCCACTTGTATGAGTTTCAAGAGCCAATAGGACTTAGCTTTTTCAATCTCGCTTTGAGGATTGCATGTCACACTAAAGGCTAGCATTGTTTGTGAGTTGTATTTCAAAAAGTCAATATGAAGAAACTTGAAATTTTGTAATAAATTATGCTTTTTTAAATATTGCATGTCAGGAGAGTTCTAGGTGCCTACATCCTTATTGGCTGACATGCCTTTTGAATTGTGTACAGTTTTGTTTATTGGGTACTAATTGAAATAACTAGGTGTTGCTGCCTGAGATGTCCCTCTGCTGGCTTATTTGGACTGTGTTTGGTGGGTGTTGTGAGTTCTGTTTACTTATCTTCTGTAGTATGTTGATGTGAGATAATGGTGTGCATGGGTGTTGATTTGGGTGTACTGGTAATCATCTAGGGGGTAAATCTGAGGCATTCTATCTAATATATTTTGTTGGATGTTTGGCTGTGTTGTTATTTACTGGCTAGTGCTGATGTGACCAAATTGACAACCAACTACATGGCTTGTCACCACTCTTGTTTGTTTTAACAGAAGCCTGCCTAATGTGTTGCATTGGTGTTGGCCACTGTTGGGGCCTTGCTGTAGGCATGTTGATGCATATTTGAATAGTGTTGGGTGTACATCAAATATTCAGTTCTAGGGGTGCTTCTACAATATCATGTACAACATTACAAAGAGGTATCCTAATCAAAGTAAACAGAGTGTATATAGCAGGCACTTAAATTAAGAGTTGGCATTGAGTAAGAGAGAGGGCATGTTGCTGTCTTCTTCGCATGGTGATAGGACAGATCAGTTGGTTTTACAGCATTCAGATCCAGTGATCTTCTCTGTTAGCCTGTGTAAAATGTCTACTCATTTGAAGTTATGGTTGAAACATTATGCAATGTGCATCCCAATTTTCCCATCCCACCTGATGAGGCTCTGAGTTTTGTGGGTGTCTCTGGTCATGCACTTGTGCCCGACAACAAAACTGTTTAAGATACTGCTCTTAGAGGTCTGATATCAGCACCAGGGGATGAACTTTGAGTGATAGCCCAATTCTTGCACTCCACCCGTGGTCAACTTTAAACGTGAGACTTCTTTGAACCTCCAGTGGTCTCACCCTGAACTATACCCTATTTTTGAATGTGTAACCCAGGGCCTGTAGCCCCACAGTGCGGGGCCCATGGACTGGAGGGGGCCCCTCAAACACCAATGCGAAGCCAGTACTATAAGGCAAAATCAAGAACTGCAACTCCTGCTGCCTGTCAAAAGCCCGCTCTGTGAGATGACCTAGGCATTTTGCTGAAAGAAATACAGTTGCAACAATAATATATTTATTGTTGAAATATAGAAAATCCCAGGGAGAAGGCAACCATGTGACTCTGGGCCTCGTTGCGAGTTTGGTGGAGGGGATTACTCCAACTCAAATGTGACGGATATCCCGTCCGCCATATTACAAGTCCTATTATCCTATGAAACTTGTAATACAGCAGATGGGATATCCGTCACGTTTGTGATGGAGTAATCCCCTTCTCCCAACTCGTAATGAGGTCCTCTGTGTCACTTCAAATGAGGGAGAATAAGAACAGAGCAAAACAGAGAGAATGAACGACCAAGGAAAGTGAAATAACCAAGAGAGAGAGAACACTATGAAGAGTCCAGAGAGAGTAAGAAAGATACAAACTATAAAGAGTTAAGTGAGCAAATGATGGCTGAGTGAGAAAGAAAGAAAAAAGAGAGTGAGAGCAAGGTTATAAAGAGATAGGTGAGTAAAATACCTGAATGTGAGCACAGGAGACAGAATGGAGAGAAAAGAGAGAGACCAGAGAGAGAAGAGACAGCCAGATAGAGAAACACGCGGGCTATAACAACAGTTGAATAACGGACACCTAACAGAGAGACAGAGAAGGAAAAAGTGAGAGAGAGAGAGAGAGAGAGAGAGAGAAAGAGAGAGACAGAGCTAGAGAGAGGTTACAAAGAGACATGTGATAAAAAAAAGAGAGGAAGTGAAAGAGTAGACAGTGATAAGGAAATACTGCATTTAGGCTCTGATTATGAGTGCCCCAGAGGTGTATTTGATATTTATTGAACTCAATAACACCAAGCACCTATGGGTGTGGGATTTATAAATTGCAATAAATAGCACCAAGTCACAGTTTTCACCAGTGATGAAGACTAACATACACCAAAATCTCCTTGTCCCAGTAATTACCGGCTCTTGCCCCTCCATTAAACCAGTCTCTGTGAAGCTTTGCGAGGGTGGGCTAAGGAAGACAGGACTTCTAGGAATATGCTGCAGGCACCTCACTGTATTTTGTATGGGGGAATTCAACATTCGTTTTGCCACGGCCTACTGCTGGAACCTTCATTGTCCCATTAACTGAATACCTGGGGGGCAGATTTATTAGATTCATGCAACAAAGGCTGCATGATAATCAGATGATGTTTATTGCGTAAAGTGGTAAAATTGCACAGGGCTATGTTTATATTGATGATGCCTTTGACAACGCAAATGCTAACAACGATGTATTCTTGTAAAGCTCCATGCATTTGGATTTCTGCTATGGTGCAAAGGCTACTGGGCAGTATCTCACTTGACTTTTACCCTCAAGGCATTCCCTTAACTTTAGCTGTCATTGTGGAGAGGACCTTCCATGGATAAACCTTAACATGCCCTGTTCCATCCACTTTGCAGTCATTGTCAGGGGTTTCGCACTAATCAGTGAAATGCCATACAGACTGGCCCTCACTAAGACTGTTGGTACCAAAACCTCTTGCCCACAAACGTTTTCATTTAGGACGCTTTGCATTGCTTTGTGGTACATGCATGCCTACTTGAAGACGTACTAAATCAGGATCCAGGACTTTGTGAACTAGCCCACTGGCAGAATAACTATCAAACTCTGGACATTGATTGAGACCCCTGTTCATTTTGTGTATTTGCTTTTTGGATTAATTGGATTTAAAAACCACTTCATTTGATTCTTAGCCTCTTCGGAAATGATCCACCAAGTTGTTCAGCCTTGTTGCGAAGGCTAAGGAGAAAGTAAGGTATTAGACAGAGGTGTCCTAGCCTGCTTTATTTATTGGCGCTCCCTGCCCCTTCAACTGGTTGTAATAAACAGTGCATAAGTTTATTCTAAACCTCAGAACAGGGAGGCCCAAACCTTTAGTTTAGGAAAACTTTGGACCTACCTCATGTTTATTGTAGCATTGTGCCTTACATGGAAGAACTATACATTTGTTTTCAGGTCATACCAGGACCCCTAAAACTGTCAGTTTTTTATGTTGTTCTCAGTTTTAGCTCTCCTACCGGATTGTAAATAAAAGACTTGTCCTTTTTTAAGCTATGTATGCAACTGCACATTAAATTATACAGTGTAACTACTTTTTCTCTGAGTATCCAAGTTCCACCAGTCTACTACCTACTACCTTCTTCAATTAGTTTTTTAAATTTATTTGTTTGTCAGGCATGGATTACCACCGTGGAGGATGGCAACGTTTTACTGAAGCTCTGTGGCTTGCGTGCATTGCGAGGATCCTTGCGGCAGCCTCCTGGAGCGGTCTGACCTACAACTGCCATCTTGCTGCTGTGAGGGTATGCTCCTCACATAACTAGGCCCTTTTCAGTTCTACAAGGCGGGTCCTGCAGAATACTGGCAAAGCATCTCCCTCTCTCCTCAGAGACGCCAACCATCTTGCCAGGATTGGATGATGCCACAAACTCTGACAGAAAGCGGTCTTTAGTTTTAGAGCACTCCTCTTCATGCCTTTTACTCTCTAATGGCACCGGAAAGCTCTCTGCAGCACCAACACTCCCTCCTAAAGCCACAGAAATCTTTTAAACCTGGCAAGTGAGATATTTATTCAGCAAGTATGGAACATGACTGAAATTGATTTTTATCTATGCCTCTACTTGGTTTACTATTTTTCTTCAACTTTATAAATATTTTTGGTGACACTTAGGTCCATATTTATACTTTTTGATGCAAATCAGCACCTGGGCAGATTTGCGTCAAAAAGATTACCGCCGGCTAACGCCATTCCAATGCGCCAGCCGGGCGTCTTATTTATGGAATGATGTTAGCCGGCGCTGCAGCCTGGTTTGTGTTCAAATAAATGACTCAAACCGGGCAGCGGAGGCGTAGGGAAGAATGTGGGTTGTGTGTAAAAAAATGGTGCAAGTCAGGCTAGAGTAAAAAATATTGCCTCTAACCTGACTTGCGCCATTTTTGACGCACAACCCCTGTGGAAACGATTCCTGTCTTAGCAAAGACAGGAGTCATGCCCCCCTGCACAATGGCCGTGCCCAGGGGACTTCTTTCCCCTGGGCATGGCCATGTGGCACAGTGGCATGTAAGGGAGCCCAAGTTAGGCCCCCCTTGCCACTTAAAATAAATAAAAGAAAATACTTACCTGCACTCACCATAGATGGGTCCCCCATCCATGGGTGTCCTTCAGGGGTGGGCTAGGGTGGCAGGGGGTGTCTCTGGGTGCAAGGAAGGGCACCTGTGGACTGCTTCCATGGTCTTCCACCATGGAAAAGAGCCCACAGGTCCCTTAACGACTGCCCTGACCCAAGCATAAATTTTTGCCGCACATTGGGAATAAACGTCATTTTCCGGCTCCGCCTCCCAGCTGTGTGTCATTTTTGCCCCATTGGATAAATAAGCCGCACAGGTTTTTAAGTAATTTTTTGGATGGGAACGCCTACCTTGCATGTCATTAATGCAAGGTGGGTTCACGCATCCAGAAAATGACACACATTGAGAAATTTTGACGTTCGCGGGGTCGGCCGACAAAGCATAAATATGGTGTTAGGTTTGCGCCAAATTTGCATTAAAAAAAATGATGCAAACCTGGCCCAAGCAGAGTATAAATATGCCCCTTACTTTTTGAACATTATACCTGATTTTAGAGCCGAACAGATGTAAATACGTGCCAGATAAGCTGTCTTTTCTTCACTGACATGTGACTCTTGAACAAACTCAGCTGTTTATAAGGCATATGTGATCCTCTGAAGTTTTGCGCAGATATATATATATATCATTTTTTTACATTCCTGGCGAGCGTGACATTTTATACATTCCTTGCAGATGGGACAGTTATTGCATATCTTAGTTTTCACACACTTGAAATTGAAAACTTCACACTTTGGTTTTTCATTGTCTTTTTTCCTTCTAAGTGGGGTCCGCAAGAATTTACCTATAATTTATAATATGATACTTTTTGAGCATAACACTCCTGTTTAACTTGGCACATGGGCAAGCTTGCATGACTTAGCCTTTCGAGATCACACCTGTTAAATATTTCAAACAACCTACAGTGCTCCAACGACACATTGAGATGGAAGACTCTTGCACTACTTCACCAAGTAATAATTCCTCTGCGTCATCCACTACTCCAACTTTACCACACCTAGGCCCGTATTTATACTCCGTTTGCGCCGAATTAGCTTCGTTTTTTACGACGCAAATTCGGCGCAAAACTAACGCCATATTTATACTTTGGCGTTAGACGCGTCTAGCGCCAAAGTATGGGCAAATAGCGTCATTTTTTTGCGTGAACGCCTTCCTTGCGTTAATGAGATGCAAGGAAGGCGTTCCCGTCTAAAAAAATGACGGCGACGCAAATGCGTCGTATTTATACTCCCGGGCAAAAATCACGCCCGGGAGTTGGCGGGTCAAAAAACCCCGCATTTGCGCCACTATTTAACGCCTGGGTCAGGGTAGGCGTTAAGGGGCCTGTGGGCTCAAAATGAGCCCACAGGTGCCCTCCCCTGCCCCCAGGGACCCCCCCTGCCACCCCTGCCCACCCCAGGAGGACACCCAAGGATGGAGGGACCCACCCCAGGGACATTCAGGTAAGTTCAGGTAAGTATAATTTTTTATATTTTTTAATTTTTTTTGGTGGCATAGGGGGGCCTTATTTGTGCCCCCCTACATGCCACTATGCCCAATGGCCATGCCCAGGGGACATAAGTCCCCTGGGCATGGCCATTGGGCAAGGGGGCATGACTCCTGTCTTTACTAAGACAGGAGTCATTTAAATGGCGTCTGGGCGTCGAAAATAATGGCGCAAATCGGGTTGAGGCGATTTGTTTGCCTCAACCTGACTTGCCCCATTTTAAGACGCCCTAACGCCATTTTCCCCCTACGCCGGCGCTGCCTGGTCTACGTGGTTTTTTTCCACGCACACCAGGCAGCGCCGGTCTGCTAGCGCCGGCTAACGCCATTCCATAAATACGGCGCCCGCATGGCGCTTCAGAATGGCGTTAAACGGCGCAAAATGTTTTGACGCTAAACTGCGTTAGCGCAGTTTAGCGTCAAAAAGTATAAATATGGGCCCTAACCTCCAATAAATCGTCTACAAACAGATTTAAAAAGTACCCACCTTAACCTACAAAATCATCTTCTATTGTGTCAGTGGATCTTCTGCTGGAAGGGATCAGGCCTTTATGTCCTTTTGTAGAGGAAAAAAATGCCAAACTTTAATCTCTTGGTGAATGGTGGTCTCATATAAAGAAAAGGATGACTGCTGTGGAGCATCAAATTACAAACCTGAAGGAATCCTCCCTTTAGTATGCTCTCTTCAGTCACAAGGTCTTAACCTACAAAAGCATGTTGAAGATCTCGAAAATCACAACTTAAGGAATAACCTATGGATTTACAGTCTTCCGGAGGAGACAGAGGGATTCAATCCTCTCACTTTCTTTAAAAGTTTTCTTCCTAAACTTCTTCCACCTCAAAAAAACCCAGAGGAATTATTCTTCACTTCCTGGAATATAATGTACTACTACAAGTTTTCTCAGTAGCCAAGCGAATGAAACCACATTTCGTGGGCTGGATGTAATCTTTATTTCACTCAGGATTATGCAAAAAATACTGCAGAGTTCTTACATTTGTGATCAGCACTTTGTTCAATCAGTGTTCATTTTGAACTCTTTCACTCATGCCTATTCAAGGTCACCTACATAAAAAATAAGACAACAACATATGAAGATCACATTTGATTTAAAAAATGTCTTGACTCTTGCAAAACTGATACTATGGATATTTCCTTACTTACTAATTCTTGAGCACACATTTGCTTTATATTGTTGATTGGTTCTAGTATCTTGTCATTTTTTCTGATGTTTTTAAGCTAGTATCAAACTGTTACTCTTAAACATAGTTTGTATGTAAATATTTTATCACATGTTTTAACCAAATTTCATGTTTATAGATAATGTTCATCCATGTGTTTGTGGTTGTCTCCTGCTCCATCCTCTTTAACCTCATGCGTGCCTTGTGATCCTGGCCAACTTGAAGTGCCGTCTTACCCATGTGGCCCACCCACCTCACCTCCATTGCAGTTTGTTTAGGTATGTTTCCCCTCTCTTTCCTTTGTGGTTTCCCTTTCTGTCATGTTTGACTCCTTTTCTTCACCTTCTCCCTACTTCTATTGCAACTTATTCATTCTTTTGTTTCTCACCTATCATTCTATCATCAATATTACATTGTTTCCTTTTGACATTATTCTGTTCTCCCCTTCTTACACGGTTTCTGTTCTCTTCTTACTTTACCATGTCTGATTTTAGTTTTATTGTAGATTTCTCTCAATGGCTTTAAACCTTGTTTCTTGGAATGTCAGAGATCTCAACTCGCCTATTAAAAGGCAGAGAGCTTGACACATCTGTCGAAGCTTGGCGCACATATTGCTTTTTTACAAGAAACACACTCACAGAGAAGGCGGATGGGTGGGAGAGATCTGTTTCTCACCAGGATCTGGCACAAAATGTAGTTGTAATCCTCTACCGTAAGTGTCTTTATATGTGTCTAACACAATAAATTTATGTAGATGGACGTTGGCTGACTAAGTCCCAATTCTTTTAATTAATGTAGATGGTGCCACTGCCCCAGATTGCCAATTCTGGGCTAATATCTCAATATCAATTGGTTCACCCTTTTCTCAATAGACACTCTTTATCACAACACATATCTAACAAATCACAAAAGGCATTTCTCCACACTATTAAAAAACGTAATGTAACAGATACCTGTTGGTTATAAAATGCCACTCTACATGAATTTTCATATTTTTCCCCGGTTCCTCACGCACAATCAAGGATTGACTATTGGCCTCATTACGAGTTTGGCGGTATAATGACTGCCATATTGGCGGTCGTACTGCCAACAGACTGGCGGAGAAGACCGTCAAATTATGACCATGGTGGTGTTCCCAACAGAAGACAGCCAATCCACCGCCTGCACTGCCACTGCTGTCAGACCATGACGGATGACGGTAGCCACCTACAGGCCGTCGGAGACCATGTTCCCACCAGACAGATTACGAGGCTGCACACCTCCAAGGTTTCTGCCACGGTTGCTCCACCATGGAAACCCTGTCAGAAACCAACTCTATAAAAGGAGGCATTCACCTTCAGGAAGCCATATTGGTCTGGAGCCACCATGGAACCCGAACTACACATCTTCCCACTGCTCCCGCTCACCCAACGACTCCGGAACCAACGTCGACGACAGCAACCATGAGTACGCACACTTATCTGTCACTGTTGCAAAATGCCAATGTAACTATGCACACAAAACTTACACATCCAGAACAATTGGCGAGGGCGACACACACACACTTGACCTCACACTGACATGCACACTC
The DNA here is from genome assembly GCF_031143425.1 of Pleurodeles waltl. Taxonomy (NCBI): domain Eukaryota; kingdom Metazoa; phylum Chordata; class Amphibia; order Caudata; family Salamandridae; genus Pleurodeles; species Pleurodeles waltl. Next base: position 412,153,818 of record NC_090437.1, on the reverse strand, counting down.
ATAGACAGCAACATACACACATGCACACACATAGTATACACACTACGGCCATCACACACATGCCAAAAATACACACCAACCCCCAGATACACAGCACTGGCACAGTCACACAACACCACCAAATGACACAACAAAAATACAACTGCAACACCTCAAAAGCACCGTTAAGCATCCACAATACACACCTTCACTTGATAAATCATACATACAACACAATATAACAGCACCAGTGAACTAACACACACCATCACACATCCATACAACGAGGCATACGTCTTACCCCGCAAACACACATCACAACGGATCTGACATACACATCACCACAGACACTCATGCAGACAAGACAACCACACAAAGGCACACAACACTACGAATAACATATGTCAACACAATCACAACACATAATACCAACACAAATACATGTCCCCAACTCATACATGTCCATCACACAATACACACCCATCACTACGGGACAAATGCAATGCACACACCCATACACGCTACCAAGACATAACTGGTAGCACAACCGCCACGCACACAAAACCCACAAACACAAACAAAAGCAGCTAAGAACAAAACAGCCATAAGAAAAAAAGGCAGGAAAATGATGTAACCTTCGAACCAACAACGTGTTGGCCCAAATATATGTGAATAAATCAATGTATGTACATATATATGTACATAGAATAAGGACTTAGACCAGTTCAAACACACTTCTAAGTGCCTCAACTTGACTCCTGACTGCCATGTAACCTCCACTGGTAGGGGCATCAAGGGGCAGACAGGCACCTCAGGGACTGGGGGAGGTGCCGGGGGGTTTGGGCTTAGGTTTGGGAGGGAGATCTTTGAGCTTGAGCTTGGTGAGGGAGGCTTAGATCGAGGCATGGGGAGGGCTGGGTACCCTTGGGAGGGGTCAACTTCTTGGACGGGGAGGGGCCTGGGTACTTGCAGAGGGGGCAGGGGAGGTCTGGAAGGTGAATGGGCTGGACTTGGGGAGAAACACAGAGCGTTTGGGTGTGGGAGAGGAGTAGGGAAAAAGTTCAACTCCGAAAGGAAAGATTTCTTAGGCACATGGGGACGGTCATGGAAAAGGGTTTGGGAGTGGAGGAAGAGGGAGTGGTTGATAGAGGTGTTTTGGTGTATGTCTTGGGTACATGTGTGTGCAAGGTATGCTTGTGGGTGCTGGGTGTCTGTTGGGTGGATGAGTGCGGGTGGGCGTTTATGTGTCTTGGGAGGAGGGAGGTGAAGGTGCTGTGAGATTTCATGGGGGATAGGTGACTGTCTGTTGGGGTGGTGACTGCAAGCATGGTGGATGTGCTGCATGTAGGCATGTCCGTCCTTGTGGTGTCTGTGGATGTGGTGACTAGGGTGGATGTCTGAGGGTCTGCTATTGTGCTGGCTGTGGGTAGGATAGGAGTTGTGGCTGGATTGGTGAATGTTGTTGTGGTGTCTGCAGGTGTGTCCGGTGTTGTGTTTCTGATGTTGAGGGTGGTGGTGAAGTCAGTGCAGGTAGTGAGTGTTGGTGTGTTTGAGGGGGGTGTTGTTTGTGTGCATGCAGTGGTGGGTCTTGTGGTGCTTGTGTTTGTAAGCGGTACCCTTGGATGTTGAGGTGGATGCATGCTTGTCAGTTTGTGGGCTTTGGCTGGGTCAGGGAAGAGGGGTTTGGGATTGGGAAGAGGAAGGTGGGGGGGGCGGAAGACAAAGGGTGACTGGCTGCCATCAGTGTGGAGGCCAGAGTCTGAAAGGATCCCTGTAGGCCAGCTAGTGCACTGTGAATGCCCTCCAGGAACACATTCCTCTACTGGACTTGAGTTGCCAGTCCCTGGATGGCATGCACAATGGTCGACTGACCCACAGAGATCAATCTCAGGAGGTCAATAGCCTTCTCACTGAGGGCAGCAGGGCTGACAGAGGCAGGAGAAGAGGTGGCTGCGGCGAAGGAAATGCCCACCCTCCTGGATGAGCGGGTATGGACAACTGGTTGGGGAGATACAGGGAGTGTCACAAACTACTCGTTGTCGATGTCTGTGGCCCACTGGAAATGCAGCAATGTCTTAGTTCCTATAGGTTCTGCCTTGACCCAAGTAGACCCTTTCTGGTAGCCACAGTGCTGCTGACGGAGGGAACGCCAAGGCAGTCCGTGCCCTCCAGAAGGAGTCCCAGAAGGAAAAAAAACCAAAGGGGAAAAAACCTCTGAGCAGGAACTCCTGGAACAAAAACAAAAGTAAAAAGTAAGTCTGAACAAAAGACAAATGACAATGAGAAAAGCTGGAACAGGCTAAGAAACAATATAACTGACGTAGAAGAAACAGGAGCGAAGATCACCACCCAAAGGAAGTGTTGCAGCGCAAGGAGAACAGGAATCACTCACCTTATATACCCAAAGAACAGGAAGTGACCAACAGAAAGTAAAAGACACCATATTGGTTTGGGAATATAGCATAGAAACCTATAGAAAAGTCATCATGTTAAAAAAGGTTCCAAAGGCATTCAGGGAGAAGGAAGACATGCTGTGAAGGAGAAAGGATCATGGCAACTAAAGAAGGGCATAAATACAGGGAGAAACAAGGAAATAAGAAAAGATTAAAGAAAAAGGAAGCATAAGGTAAGGGAGGGTGAGGAGGAGGCAAGAACTAGCAGGGGCGCGCCACGCCTGTAACTCATTGAGGCCCCATGCCCAATTTGGGGCCTCGATTAAAATATGGAATGACAGGGGCGCCACACGTCCTGCCGCCGCAGATCGCGGCCGTGTCCCAAGCTGAATGTTCTGCTTGCGCTGCAGCTCGCTACGCGACAGGGAGGGCAGCGGTAGTAAAGTAGGTGGCGGACAAAGATGCTGATGGGGGGTTCCCAGATGGGTCTGCAACCACCAGGGAGTTCCCACTAGAGGAGGACTCCGAGGATGATGATGATGATCCTTTCTCCCCGTTGTACTCCCCTCACCCTCAGGGCCACTGGGTCCCTGGCTGTCTGTGGTATTAGCACTCCGGGTCCCGTTGCCAGCAGCATCCCCACTTGCCTGTGCCCCGTCTCCTTCACCTGTTGATGCTGATGCACTTAAATAGAGCGAGAGGGAGGGAGAGGTAGAGAGGGAGAGAGAAGGGCATCACATTCTTCACATACACACATTACAACATGAACAACTGTAGGAATACATCTCCTGGCCACGCAATCCCACATAGAAAATCACATAACCTACATAATGTCACAATATCTTACTTCTATCCACCCATTTATGTCATCTCTCTCACTGACATCATAATCCATGTAAGGTAGCACAACTGGAGCAGTCCATCAAATCACCTGTAAAGCTATGTCAGCATGCTCATCATTCCCTGGCTAAAGGTGATATTCTGTCCTAGTCCTGGTCAGGCCAAAGCAGTTGAATGATCACACCATATAATGCGTGTTCTGATTCAACACCTGACCAGTCCATGTCCATAAGTCATGTCCCATGCAAGTAAAGACAACTATATTCACAGGCGACGCAGAACCTGCCATTCCAATCACATGCCTAGGTGAACCCTCTGTACATATATTCCAAAATGAATACATTCTTTGATGAAGACACAACATGTGGCATTCCCATGCAGATGTTATCTGATGTTGAGAATCCATGTCTTGAGAAGAGCCATGTCACTACATGTACCAAATCCCTGAGGAATATCTACGGTCACTATACACAGATACACCAAATCACATTATACATGCAGGTACAGCTACAGTGACCTACACAGCACACATGAGACATCCATTGACAGTCACAGAGAGCAGTGTAAGAACAACTAAACAAAGGACAGCCAACTAAATCATAATAGGGCACATGACATTCCACCTGACATGCAGATACAGTTCCACAACATGACAACATGAATAAGCCAACATCACTCACATCATTCCTGACATGTGAGAACCTGTACCAAAGTCCAGGCAACACACATATCACACTGAAAAGACATGTACACACAATGTACACATGGTCCTACATGACTGCCATTGCACTTACAACCTATCACACAACAACAACACCTGTACGACAAAAAGTATTTCAGCCAAACCATACCACCTCGAAGTAAGAAGTCCACATTGTCAGAGGGTAGGACAGCCTAATCACTTACCTCCTCTAAAACAAGGGCATTGGGATAACAGTTAATCACCTACAGTTCAATGGCATGGAAATGCATGGTAAGGCCAAATATTAACAATCAGACAGCCAAAGTTGGATGTCTCTCCGTTACAACATAACCCATAGCATGAATATGAAGGGACAATGGGGACACCTCCACAAACCCATAACTACAGTCCTATACTGGCCATATCTGTCGACTTATTGAGATGCCAGCCTCCCAAGGAGTCAATACCTATACCAGGACAAAAGGTAACTAGGCCCTGTACCAAATATGTCAGGCTGTCAGTGGCAAATTCATGTGATCTACACAGATGGGAGTGGTCTGACTGCTTAGAGAATATTCACATATTCAGATGTATGGACCTGGAAGTACTAGAAGGGTAGGATGAAACAGCAGCTTACATACATATATATGGCTGAGTGATGTCACACATGTAGCAATGTCAATTGTGCATCTTCACATGGAGTCATAGATATACCTTGACACAGGTGATCTAAATGTACACAATGCCAGATCTCCATCTATTAGTCAGGCAATGTAAGTACTACGTATTCCCACTAGTCTACATACATGTAGTACCTACTACATTGTCACAGCTGCCAAAGTGTGACAACAAACACCATACTACTGGAGCCAAGTACAAAGATACAGTCTATACTTACCCCCTTGGGGCTGCTGTGCTGCCCTCAAACGCCCATCAACCTCAGTGTAGGCCACTGCCAAAATGTGGGCCATTAGGGGGCATCAAGTTCCGATGAGCCTCCCTCCCCCGTTGGGAGGGCATCTCCAGCTGGGCCTCAGCGATCTTCCAGGCCCAGCATCTTAGGTCCTCCCACCACTTTCTACAACGGGTGCTCCACCGGCTGTGGACCCCCAGGGTCCGCACTTGCTTGGCGATGGCACGCCAAATCCCTTTATTCTGATGGGCGTTGACCTGCATGGATGACACAGACAAAAGGAGAAAGTCATGTACACATGCATCATACCAATGGGAGTGGTCAGTACACATCAGTCATAGCAAGTAGGCACACATACCCATCCTCTCTGCTCACATGGCTTCACATTATGCCATCTGCATGCATTTACACCCTCACAAGTTCACATGCCCGATGCAACGTCATACACAACACCTACCACACATGGCTAGGGCATTGGACTGACCTGCTCCTCTGGTGCTCCATATAGCTGTTCATACAGGGGTAGGACCTCCTCCACTAGCCTCTCAAGCTTTTCCAGGGTGAAGGCAGGGGCCCTATCACCCGTAGGACGTGGCATGATGGCTCCCAGAGGCAGTACACAGCATCTCACGTCGTGGAGGTCTTGCTAGAAACAGTGTCAGGAGTCAAGTGAGCAATACTGCAGAAAATGGCGGTCACAGCAGCCACGTACAGGACTGTCACATCGGCAGTCATGGCCATTGGCCCAATTCAGCCAAGGGCAGCAATGTTAACCAATGACAACTGACGCAGGCGGACTTAGGTCACTTCCAACTGTTCACTACAGTAGGTCAGACGCCTGCCATTTTTAGCACATGTCATTGTTGGATGTGCTTACTTCAGTGCGTCAATCACTTACTCCCCCAAAATGCACAACCATGATGTGGTGCCATCATGGTTGTGCAACATATTGTGCAAATACTGACAGAATGGCGTGTTGAGGAAGTATATATGGTAAAAACTCTGTAAAGCTAATCTGAGTTACATAGGCCATGGGTAGATATTGGTAGAATTCAAAACATATATGTGAATAGTGCAGGACAGCTAAGTCTCACACACATGTACACCAATATTAGTTTCATATGTACAATCTAATTTACATGTTAGGCAACGTGCAGCAATGAGGGTGAATTAGGTGCATTTATATGGCTGTACTGTATGCGCCAGAAGTGCAATGCATCCTGTACATATGTTGGGTATCAGTTGATATACAATGTGTTAATGATGTGTGCATACTGCACAACCCATAGTATATTGTCTTCACTCAACATAGGTATCCTGCCATTAGGAGAGTGAGACAACCACCAGTGTACTGTCCACTAGTGAATCTGGAAACCATGGAGGACGGACATGACATCCAGACATATCGTCTGAATTGTCATACCATCATGGATCTTTGTACTCAGGTGGAGCCAGATCTGATGCCTGCAATTTGCAATCTCTATGGCATACCTCCCATCATTCAAGTCTAGTCAGTGCTACACTTCCTGGCCACAGGGTCCTTTCAGAATACTGTTGCCTTAAGAGCAGGGATGTTTCAGCCCATGTTCAGTCTGGTGTTGAGGGATGTACTGTGCATTGTTGAAATACCTGGACAGCTATAGCAGGTTTACCCACCGAGCGGGTTTGGCTGATGTGAAGGCAGACTTTAATGAGATGGGATACATTCATCATAAGCCAATGATGGTACCCATGTAGCCCTGGTTCCTCCCAGTACCAATGAACAAGTGTATAAGAACAGGAAGAAAAAACACTCAATCAACGTACAGGTGGTGTGTCTGGCAGACCAGTACATCTCACAAGTCGCAGCCACTTTTCCAGGATATGTGCATGATTCCTACTTCATGTGGTACAGCAAAGTCCCACATCTGATGGCACGGCTACAAACAGAGTGGGCCTGGCTGCTTAGTAAGTTTCCATTCTAGTGTGTTTTTGCATGTTATGTCTCCTGTCAACACAATGTAGACAGTCGCAGGAACTATTCATGTGTTGTTATACCATTGTGTTCACTCAGGCTATCCTAACTGTCGTTGGCTGTTGACACCAGTAAGATACCCAGCCACACCAGGGGAACTCCATCACAACAAGACCCACAGGAGGATGGGGTGTGTAATTGAGCGAACATTTGGCCTCCTGAAAGCAAGATGCAGGTGCCTGGACCGATCTGGAGAAGCCCTCCAGTATTCACCCCACAAGGTATAACAAATAATCGTTGCCTGCTGCATTCTCCACAATCTAGCATTGAGACATCAGATGCCATTGATTACAGATGATGGGGAGGCAGCTGGACCAGTGACTGTAAATGCTGAGATGGCAAGTGATGAAGAGCCCAAGGAAGAAGGAGCAGGTGACTCTAGGGCAGATCTCATCAATCAGTACTTCCTCTGACATACAGGTATGTGATGTGGACTTTTTGATGTGTTGAATCTGCACAACTTGAAGTAGATGGCTGCCATTACACCTCCTAACTTGTTTAATTAGTAGGGGTGTCATGAGCCCCAATGCCTATGTGTGGGTTGTGGATGCAGACTGAAAGACTGCAAAGTGCACAGTACAAAATGGTGTGCTATATAATGTATTGTTACATCAGATCCTAACGTACACTTCTGTAATGGACTACTCAGTATTTAGGTATGTTCCTCGCATTCTCCTATCCTGTTTTCCTTCCACTCACTGAAGTTGCTATTTCATGTTTGGCTTGCAACCTAGGCTTGAGATATTCATTATCAGTATCCAATGGTAATTGCTGACAGACATGAGAGGTGCACCTGACAGATACATGGTAAAAATTGATGTAGTTACAGTGGGAGGGTGCCTTGTTAGTACTTCCTTCATGCAAGTGAGTTTGTGACTGCTTAGTGCTTTCCTATTACCAGTGGGGTTGGGGGGATGTGGAATGGTATATTACGTGTCAATTGAAGTTTGTGGCCCAAGTGTGATTGGATCATGGCCTCTGGCTTCACAATGGGCGGTCTACTTTGTGATGACCATGTGATCTTACTGTGTTTATATTCTGAGGTTGCTGTCCAAGGTGCAGGTAACTGTATAATGACAAAGGTGAGCAGCAACTCTACAGGTATGGGGCCTATGTTAGTGAATGGTTAAAGTACTAGGTTCCTCAGTTATGTCCTTTGTGTGTTTCATGGGATATGTGATCATGTAGCTATGGTATGGGTATGTGAAGAGCCTTTATCTGGCAATACATAGGTCCAATCTGGCTGCCCCTGCTTTGTAGGTAGTTTGCCATGGGCATGACTTCTATTTCCTGTATATGTGCGTTGTGTGCCACCATGCCTTCCATCCTGGTGATACTCTATGTCATGCTCTATTTGCAGATTGAAATACAGACTATACTATTGTGTTGCCCTGGATTTCAACCTCTCTGATATCTGTCCTGTGACATTTCTATTGTTGTGTCTCCTGCTGAGGGGGCATCCGTCGATGCCCATTACATTGGCTATTTGATGCAGGGGGCATGACCAGACCACAGTTGGCAAGCATTACAGTTGGTGTATTATAAAAGACAAATATACAGTAGCTGTTTTCAATTGTGATTTATTGTGCATATCAGAATACTAAAAGTCAAAAGAAAAGTGCATAAATGAAAATTAAGGTGATGAGTGGGGTCAAGCTAGATAGATTAATCAGAGTAGCTTCTACAGCAGTTGGTTACACAGGTCCAGTGTCCTTGTGCCATTGGAAAATTGAGTTATGTCTCAGAACAGTCTACAGGGTGTCTCAGTGGCACACAAGGGTGACGAATTAGGAGAGGTTCACTTCCTGGCAGTGGGTTTGGTCTTGGCATCTGCTCCAGCTGGATGTCTGGGTGGATGTACACGTTTGTGGGTGGGTTTGTCTGCTACAGAGGGAGGGGTGTCTGAGGCATGTGGTTTCCCTGGCAGGGACTCCATTCCACTAGCTGCCACAGATGTAGATGGGGCAGATGTTACTTTATTAGTGGAAAGGGCCTGATGGTGTTTTGAGAAACCAATAAGGGTGGTATTGATGCCCTCAACACCCCTGCAATGGACGCCATGTGGGCATTGTGTGCCTGCCACTGCTGCATGACTTTCTGATGGTATTCCCTCTGCAGTCTTTGATTCTCCCCATGGTGATTATTTGGCCCACCGTGTCCTGAGAACTTTGGTATGCTCCCAGGACTTGGGAGATAGTTTCCTGGTCAGTGGAGTCCCTTTGATGCCCCATCCTCTGGCCCACAGAATCCCTCCCATCCACCCTACCCCCAGGTGCCTGTGGCCCTGGCACGGTGTACCCACTCCAAGTAGTCGCAGGTCCTTCATTGTCAGGGATGTCAAGGTTCAACTCAGGTGCCTGTACTGTAGGGCACACAATTGATTGAACAGACCTTGGGACACAGGTTTGGGGGTGAGTGGTTGCCAGTGATGTGGATGCACCAGGGGTGGGGGGGCGGGTTGATGTGGACAAGGTGAGGCAGGGAGTCGTTGACTGACCAGGTGTCCCAGATGGGCCAGGTTGTTTGTCATTGTCCGGACATCTAGCCATGTTGTCCTCACTGGGGCCTTCATCCTCAGGGGGACTGGCAGTCTCAGGTATCCTCACATGGCAATGGTTGGTTACCTGAAGACACAGAATTCAGGTTAGAATGTGTGTTTGGTTGCCTCTTTGTGAGATGCAGACAGTGGCTTTACATGATTCCTTGCAATGACATTTACAGATGCTGCACAGCATACCTTTGTTGCACATACAACTCTGTGTCTTAATTTCCATACTCCATGTTGAGAGCTGTCATACACATTTGGTACAGATTGCACTGCAGATGGCTTCTGGTTTTGTCTGATAATTGACATGACTGTTCACCTCTGTTATCTAGTGAATAGTGAGGCTTGCTAGATGTCACACATGTGTGCTTCACAATGCATAATGGTGTCCTAGTGGGAACACAGTATGTGAGTATGCAAGGGTAATGGTCCTGTATCTAGATGTTGTGCATGTGCATTGACTCAGCCATTTTACTTTCCAACCTAGGGTAGTCTATTCTTGGCTTGGGATATCACTCAGCTGTAGTTGTGTTTTGCTTTGTTTGCTATAGTGAGTGTGCAATTGCATTGGTGTCATTGCTATGCACTGGTCCTCACTAGAACAATCTAGATGGTGTGGCTAGTACTTTAGTTGTACATACATTACATGTGATGTGTTGTGCACATTCCTGGTTTTCACAATGATGGGTTAGTGCATTCTGTAGTAGTGATATGATTGACCAATAGTTAACATGCTATTGCCAAGGGCTGTGAGGGCAGGTGGGCTGAGTGGAGTGGCATGCAGGAGAGGGGCATGCAGGAGAGGGGCATCAGGTGGTTAGGTCGGAAGTGTAGTGTTACATTTAGTTAATTAGGGAGTATTTGAGTGGTGAGGAAACATGCAGGACAAGACAAATGTGCAACATGACTGTTGTGGGTACTTACCAGACTCCAGCCCTCCAGGTATTCCAGTTAGGCCCTCAGGATGCAGTATGTCCATGATGTCCTCCTCCCATGATGTGAACTGTGAAGGAGGAGGTGGGGACCCACCGCCAGTCTTCTGTACGGCTATCTGGTGGCATGATGCCATGGAATGCAGCTTCCCCTTGAGGTCGTTCCACCTCTTCCTGATGTCATCCCTTGTGCGTGGATGGCTGCCCACTGACTTGACCCTGTCGACTATCCTTTGCCAAAACCCAATTTTTCTGGCAATCAATGTTTGTTGGACCTATGCTCCAAACAGTTGTGGCTCTACCCTAACAATTTCATCCACCATGACCCCCAACTCGTCATCAGTGAAACATGGGTGGTTTTGTGGGGACATGGTAGTGGTTGTGTAGACAGTGTGTGGGGGGTGTTGTGAGTGCAATGGTGCAGTGTTGGGTAGTTGGTGAGGTGTGGGTGCTGCGTTGCGAGGGTGTATTGTCTTAGTTGTGCTGATGTGGGGTGTGTGCTGAGTGTGATGTGTATGTGTGCCTATTATGTTAAGGTGCTGTATCTGTAATATTGCCTACTCTCTTGGTATCTGAATGGCACTTTCTTTGCGAAGGATTGTGGGTTGTGTAGGGGTGTGTTCGATAGCGCAGTGAGTAGGTGTGTCAGGTGTGTGGATGTGTGTCAGATTTGGGATATTCAAACTATCCAATGTGGTGTAGTGTTCTGACTAATGTGAGTTCTAACTGCGGCATTTCAAGCCCCCAATGGTTTTCTGCCATGGAAGAACCGCTGGGGTGATTTGTGGCTCGTATTCTGGTGGGTGGATTTTTGTTGGGCTGGTAGTCCTGGTGCTGGGACTGCCTCTTTCCCATCCTCCAAATCCTTCAGATTTTTGGCTGAATTTGGGGGTCTTCACAGTGTAAGTCTTAATACAGCAGTCAGATTACCGCCAACATGGTGGTCTTTTGGCGGCTACCACTGCGGCGGTCTTCCCAAAGGACCGCCAAACTCGTAATGACCCCCTTTAGCTTTCTTTCTCATAATTTGACCCAACCCTTACACGCCGCAGATATAGGTTCTTTCCTGATATTTGATCACGCCTCGATTTCTGTACAATTGGATATATTACCTAAACCATCTTCTCCAAGACATTAGAGATTCAATAACTCATTATTAGATCCCTAATTTACTTCCCCTTTTACCTCTTTATTTTACAAGTACTTTCAGTTTAATGGCACAACAGACACACCCTTTCATACTATTTGGAATGCAGTCAAAGGTTCACCTCAAGATTTTGTAGTCACTTTTGTATCCTACAAATTGAAACTTTCTCAAAACCTATCCAAATTACTGTTAGACGACAGTAAAGGTTTGGAACATGTGTACTATAATTCAAGAACACAACACTCTATACAACAACTTCTCAAGACCAAATTACATTTTAACAAACTATCAACTGATAATGCTTCTTCATTCCTCCTTAAATCCAGTTTTTGGTGGCCAAAATGAAACAGTGAAACTCTTAGCAAACTACCTCAAAATCAAACAACAGAAATTACACCTTGAAATGATTATAAATCCAAATGATATTTTACATCATAAAGCCTCAGAAATCCTAACTCAATTCAAACTTTTTTTTATAAAAATGTACATAAGTCAGAACATTCTCCCTCTGAATCTGATGTTCTTCATTACTTATCCGCTGTACATAAACCTCCTTCGCCACAGCTGGAGCTTTCCCTTTTAGAATCAAATATCACACAACCAGAGCTTCATGCTACCTTACTCGACTTAAAAAAAGATAAAACTCAGGGACCAAATGACCTAACAGTAGAATTTTACACACATTTTCTAAATTGCTTCTTCCAAAACTACTCACTCTTATTGAATACTTCTCTCACTCTTCTACATGTCAGGTTCCTTCTTGCATTACCTTATCTGCCTTATCCCAAATGAAGGAAAAGAGCTGCAATACTGTAAAAACTACAGGCCTATATTTTTGGTTAATATCAATTATAAAGTCTTTTCAAAATCATTGGCCTTGAGTTTAAAACCCTTCCTCCCTAAACTAATAGGAAAGGAACAATTACGTTTTGTCAAATGAAGATGCATTTCAGATAACATTAGGTAACTCTTTGATATTCTCTCAAAATCCACAAATATTAATGAGCCTTTAGCAGCTATAGCCTTAGATGCTAAGAAGGCTTTTGGTTGCATAAACTGGGATTTTTTATTTCAAACCCTTCATTGGTTCAGATTTGGTCCCAAAATAATTAACCTCATCTCAGTTTGTTATACTTCCCCTCAAGCTGCCATCTTTGCAAATGGGTTAACTTCCCCTCATTTCACTCTACATAGGGGAGTACGTCAGGGATGTCCTCTTTCCCCCTTTCTCTTTAATCTTGCCCTGGAGCCATTTTCAAGCTGACTTAGACAAAAGTCATTGTTGCATGGTTCCTCATATACCAACCACCAAATTAAATTGACTGCATAAGCTGATAATATTTTACTGTTTATTTCATCCCCTTGGTCCTCCATACCTGCTTTTTCAACTTAAGTTACGTCATATGCCAATGTATCAGGTTATAAATTAAATCATGATAAATGTGAAACCTTACACTTCAATACGTTTACTGCCAAGCAGGATTTCATATCTTCTAAGTCCCATTGGAAACCTCAACAAATTAAATATCTAGGACTTCACTTCATCCATCAAAACATTGATATCTCTAAATATGGATAATTACCTTAATAAACTGACCTCACTAACCAATCATTGGCATCCCTTGTATCTCTCATGGTGGGGCCATCTGGATACAATAAAAATGATGCGAGTACCATTATCCTCTATACCATCGCCTATATTCCACTCCAAATCCCCTTTTATTTTTTCACCAAAATGTATTCCTTACTTTCTTTGTTTCTCTGAAATGAAAAATGCCCACATATGTCCTTAGCAATGTTGAAACGCTGCAAAAAATTATGGCAGAGTAAACTTTCCTGTCTTCTCAAAATATCATAAAGCATTCTTATTGAGACAATCCGTACACTGGATTGCTTCCTCCCTAGTATACTGTCCATGATGGGGTGAATTAGAACGCAACTTTCTATCACCTTTCTCCTTTAAAGAGTACTTAACATTCACACATAAGCCTCTAAAGTTATCCAACCCTATTTTTAAAAATGCAAATAGATTACTAGATTCAATTATATCATATGTTTCTAATGACCTTCAATCTTTCCTCCAATCTACTAAACAGCATAACAAGTTTATTAAATTAACAAATAGACCCATATATTGGAAATCCTGGAGCAATAAAGGATTGATATGGGTTAATCAACTTTTATGTAAAGAATCTTCCAATCCTTTCCTACAAACACAATCACTCTTTGGATTTCCATCCTTGTTCCAACATAAATTTCAAATTTTACAGAATAGTATCAATAGAGCACATAAGATTTTTAAATATGCTCCCAATACCACATCAACCTTACAACACCCCCTTGCCTCTCTCCTCCATATCAATCCCAAGGCATCCATTATAGATTCTCACTTACATCGTACATCTTACAGTAGACCAAAGACCGAAACTGAGATATCATGGGAACGAGATCCTTAAGTCTTATGGTCTGTCCCTATATGGAGGCAGATTTGGATGAAAATAAGGAAATCATCCCGTGCAGCAAACGCAACAGAAACAATATTTTACATTTATATTAGAATACTCTTCACCCCTTTATCTTTGCACAAAATCAATTCAGATATACCAGAAACTTGCTGGACATGTTCAACGCAACATGCTGACCTAAAACACCTACTTTTCTTATGCCCTTCTGTCTCTGTTTTTGGTTGACAGTTCGGAAGCGAATTAATTCCATCTTTGATTCACATGTGCCTTTCTCTGTATCTAATGTACTTTTGGGGAGTTTATCAGATACCTGGGCAGCTGTTTTATTAAATGTTGGAATATTAGACTTGTTATTAGCAGCAGCTTTCCAGCAGAACACAGCACACTGGAAATTTCTTATGCAATTCTCATTCAAAGCATAGTGGTATGCAGTCCGCCATAATCACAGACTGGACATAGCATGTATGCAACCTTTATTGCTTGTCCTAAAACGAAAGCAGTTATGGAGTACTGTTACATCTTTCCTCAACAAAACTGCCAAGGTATCAAACTCCATTACATCTGTTGCACAATAAGTTCTTCAGCCTCCTTAATAGTAACAGTATTTACTATTTATTGCCTGTATTATTAGCTTCTTTGTATAATTCATTGGACTATAGTCCATTTAAATCGTGTATATCCTCCCCCCATCTACATCTCTTCCCTTTTTCTTATCTATTTGTGCTGATGTATTATATTTTCACTGTAATTTATTCCTTAATTATTGAATATTCTATGGTTATCTTTTATGAATCTGATAAACTTTTACGTTAAAACTGGAAAAAAAAAATGTGTTTGTGTATTTGTTTCTGAAGTGCTATTGGCACCCAGGTTACCATGGCGCTGAAAATGTCAACACACCAGAAAACAAGTTATTTTTCATTTTTTCTCTAAAAGGAGCTAAATTCAACCACAAATGTAGCTTAACTCAAGAGCATTCCAAAGCTTGAAACTCTGGGTTCCGAAGTTACCTGCTGAACCATAATCCCTGTTGTAGTGCACAAGACATAAGTGCACCTGAACATAACATTTTGGATGGCAAAGGAGGCTAGGGTAGGTAGGAGAGAATTTTAGGGCCAGTGTGAAAGAAGGCCCTTGCCATAAAAATAGCCTCAACATGAATGTTTTGCAGGAGTCAGTGGAGCACAGGAGGAGCAGTGGAAAATTGATAACATATGCAAAATCCACAAGCCGAATGTACCACTAGGTTTTGAAACCTTTGTGGCTTGTTGATCTGAGTCGCCAGCAATCTAAGAGCCTCATTACGAGTGTGGCGGTCTGAGGACCGCCACACTCGCGTTCATGGTTGGACTGCCACACTCTGGGCACTCCGACTGCCCAATTATGACCCTGGCAGATAGACCCACCAAGGGATCGCCGTCCCCACCGGGAAAATTGTTCCAGACAGGCTGACGGCGGTCTTGGTTTTATTCAGCCAGGGCGGCGCTGAACTCAGCACCACTTGCCTGATTACAACCTTGTTCTCTGTCAGCCTTTTCATGGTCGTTTCCCCACCATGAAGAGGCTGGCAGGGAACAAATGCAGGGAGATACAGGGGGGCCCCTGCACTGCCCAAGCCCCCCCTGCCCAGCATGTCAGAATGCGCACTATCTGCTTTGCAGACAGTGTACATTCTGAGGGCGCAGGACAGCCCCCTCTGTGCTATATCGTAGCACGGTTCCCGCCGGAAAGACCAGTGGGAACATCTGTTGCAATGTTCCTCCCCTCAAGTTTGGCAGTCTGTAGTGATATTTTTCTTTTGACCACTGACTCCGTGTCGCACCACTTTGCATTTGGCTTAGCTGTTCACCGTCACATTAGCGGTCACAAGTTACAGACTCCATTTTGTATTCAGCTTAGCCTTAGCTTCACCTCCACGTGAAAGGTGCAAGTATTTTTCTGTACAAAACATGTTATGCAACGTGTTTTCTTGTTCATGTTTTCATTCTGCATGTTCTTTCTCACCAAGGGCTAGGGTATAACGTGTAGGAGTCAGTCTGTCTGCAAGATAAGGATTTACTAGAATTACGTTTATAGCACAGCAGGGAACAGTTTAGTTTTGGGAGGGACACCTTGGGAAACTGGCTGGTTCCAACGTGTTTCTTCCAAAACTGACCTGAAGTAGCCAGCATTTTTTTATACTTTTCGCAGAGGAGGAGGGGTTTTCTAAAAATCTCCTTCCCTTCTTCTTTAAGGTATATAAGAGACCAAGGTCGACGGTGGGTAGATTCAGAGACCTAAATCAGGATTTAGATGTCGAATGCCTGATATTTCCTGTGAGGGTAGATCTCTCTTTCTCGTTGCAGTCGAACCGGGGTCAATGACTTGCTGGCAGGAGAAAGATGAAGGAGCAACTGTGCCCCATGGTGATGAATTTTTACTAATTATTTGCTGTGCATTGTGTATGAATATATATATCAATATAGGTATTTGTATCTTTGCATGTGTATATTTGATGTTTATAGATTGAAGATTATTTGTACATGTTCTCAATTCATTGTTGCACATTTTAAAGGTGCACTTTCAGTTGTACTGACTGTCCTTCACAGCTTTGAGAAGTGATTTAATAAATGTCTTCTTTAGACTAAGAAGCTCTTTCAAAAGATTATTTTTGACTCTTTTCAGTGTGTGTATTTTGGCTCGGTCAGCAGTAAAGCAAAACACAGTCCTGTAGTGGGACCGCGAAACTCGTAATGAGGGGCTTAGATACAAGGCATTGTCTTGGTAAAGGCAGGACAGATTCAAAGAGCACCTGAGAGTGTTTGAGAGAGGGGAGAAATTGAAGGATCTTCTTGAAAATGCATAGTGACAATACATAGGCGGACCAGAGCTTCTGAATCTGATATTCAAGTGACACTTTAGTTCCAACCCAAACTCCAAGGTTCTTGAGTTTTTCAGAAGAACAGAAAGATTACCTAGAGAGATAGATCACACATTGTTGGGCCAGCACAGGAGGCCCTGACCGATGAGAAGTAAGTTGTTTTTTCACCCAGAGTGCAGTAGTGCCTGAGGCTCTTGGACCCTAGTGTTGATTGTCAGTACCGAACGTGGTTACTCCTCTATAATAAGTGACAACCCCAACACCCAGAGAAAAGGCCTCAAACCAAAAACCTGTCACCTCAGGCACTGAATTAGCCCCAGGATTTTGCCCTGCCCTGGTGTTGTCACTTGGGAACACTGGAGTATTGTGTTTTACTGTAGTATCATTTATATAGTGCTTACTACCTTTGATGACGAGCTTTGTACTTTGCAGATGACCATCTCACTACACAGCTGGATGCTTAAAACTTCAGAGATTTTGGACCTGATTTAGAGTTTGGCAGACCGGGTTCTCCATTGTAAATATAGCAGAGTACTCTGTCAACCAAAATCCTGGTTTTCCTGCCTCATTTAGAGATGGGAGGACCATAAAGTTTTGGGCCGCATCATGGGAAAATTTCCTCCAATAGCCTTATGGATTAGAGACCATCAGAGGAAGGGCATTACACTGCCTGGCATATTTAGGGTGGACAGTGTAATGTGCTTTGTCTTTTGTCTGTGACTGTCGGGTGAAGTGGTGAGGGTCAGAGAAAAATAAATAATCCACAATATTGGAGAAAGCACCCAGGGTGGGGGGGGGTCATTATTTTTTTGTTCCCAAATCGCCAATGAAGAGTTTGGTTCTGAAAAAAAACTAAAAAAGTGTAAAGGTTTGGTGAATGACCATCAAAACCGATGGCGGCTGTCCACTAAACACTGTACTTTAAAGGAAACCACTATGATAGCAGTCCTTTCAAGGAACAGAGATGACCACTAGGCCGGCGGTTATCTTATGTACTCTGCCACCGTATGGTCCATCATAACCTCCAGGTTATGTACTCCACCTCTCCATACTGCACCATAACCTGGAGGTTATGGTTCAGTACGGACTCCACCACCTCGACGGGCCCTGCTCTCTCCGTCAAAGCCTAAATCAGGCCTTTTGTCACGCATATGGAAGGAGTGAGTGGGTGTTAATGGCCATAGATTAACCAGTCCTTTTCGTTGTAAATAAATAAACGAAGCCCAGTTGCAATTAACCAATGAGCAGAGGTGTGTTTTCCGAATAGCCAATGGCCTTCATTAAACTCCCCCTATCTACTGCACATTCATTGTGCAGTCCTTAAATCCCAGATTGTTTTGTTTTTCAAGGACTAGCCTCGTGCCCCTGTATACTAGGGCACAAATGGAAATAAATCATAAAGCACGAACCAGCAAATGCTGTCAAAGGCCATGCACGACTAATGATAGTTTTTTTTCACAAGACCGCTCAAATGCTCTCTTTTAGTCTTTATGAAATATTATTTCTACCCAGGACTAACAGGTGCCTTATCTATTACAAGGAGATAAGATGTTTGTCTCAAGAATCCCGAATCCCACTGTGGTGATGCAAATTTTTTCTAAAAGGAAAATGCTGATTTGGTGAAAATGACAGCGAACCCGTGAAGAAAAACCACAGGTTGCAACACAATAAATCTATTTTAAGTCAGCAGAGTTATGCGGGTTCACAGCTAAAATATGCGAGAAACTAACTTTGAAAACAATTTTCTCGATTGTGTATTTTTTTAATGACAAAATGTTTACATTAGTTTTTGCTTTTGGTAAGTACAACAACTCGTATTAGTGCTGTTCCTGTTCTTATTTTTTCCCGTTGTCAACTTTGGGCTTGTTGACACTCGTTTTATGTTTTCCTTTTGACGTTTTGTCTCTTTTTTTATATTTGTTTTTATATCTTTTAATTCAAGGTTTTACATGATAAAAACAGAAAATAGTACAAAAATAGCATTGTGTCAGTTCTTCCATAGCTATCAACCCACTACGTCTGATGGAAAACACAGGGTTATGTGCAGACTATAAACTTGAAATTTGATTTTTTTTTAAACTAACATCGGTACAGATATTTTTTTTTAATGCGCCGTTAAAAATGAAATTGCTTTATACTAATGCTCCAAAAGTAAAACTCATAATTGAACATATAGGTCGCAATGAGTCATGATAAAAAGGTACGTGATTAGGGGATCAGAAAAGTGACTCACAATAACCTCGAGTAGTTCTAAACGCGGCAACAAACGACGATACAATGAAGAGAAGAAAAAGCGAGTACTATATTTTGAAAACATGAAATTAAGGAAGGAGCTGATGATGCAGTAAACCTTATCACTCAATGTTCAGAAAAGAGTCCATGTGTGTCGTTGACATCACCGGGTGGCATGTCCAGTACGTTTCTTAAGCTATGTCCATCCCCGTTTTCCTGCTCTTAAAATCACAGTTGTCTATTTCCACCGCTTCAGTTTCAGACGCCTTTCTGCGCCTAATTCTGAGTGCTACAGGAGAACTGTTCGTCCCCTTTCAGAATGAGGGATGTTGCGCTGTGTCGGCCTTACTGGCTGGCAAATTCACACGGTATCCAGCTCCCACGCTGTTGTCCCTATGGTGATTTCTCCTTCCGGGTCATACATGGGAAAACTTGTGCGGGCTAAAAACCACAGCTCTAAATGTAGTTTGAAATCAACTAAGAATCTGAAATGGTTGTAAGTGACCAATTTCAAATTTGCCACCGGACCCAGAAGGAACCATTATGTGGCAGGGCACCTCGGATCCGCAGAGAGTCGGGTTGACTTGAACAGCCAGGGACGATGCGTGGAAAATCCGGTCGCACGGTATTTCTATCATGAACAGCCTCCGTGAGCGGGTATTGTGAGTTGTTTCTCCAGCCTCGATCTATTGGTCTCTCAGCCGCGATGCAGGTGGAGCGTCAAGTTCAGCCACAAAGCCGGCTGCGCGTTGTTTATCAGCCGCATTGAGGAAGGTGCGTCGAAAGTTTCCTTGCACAGCGTTCTGTGATGTGGATTTTCAGTTCTTGTCTGCCAACTTCACCTTCCAAAGGCCCAGAGACTGGATAAGGCACCACTTGGCAAGGCAGGAGTCTCAGCAGAGAGTCCAGGTGCTGGCAAGGAAAGTCTTTGATGGCCCTGAGACTTCAACAACAGGAGGCAAGTTCAGTTCAAGCCCTTGGAGATTCTCCTCAAGCAGGAATACACAACAAAGTCCAGTCTTTGTCCCCTTTCACAGGCAGAAGCAGCAACTGCAGGATAGCCAAACAAAGCACAGACAGGGGCAGCACTTCTCCTCAGCTCTTCAGCTCTTCTCCTTGGCAGAGGTTCCTCTTGATTCCAAAAGTGATCTAATTTTCAGGGGTTTTTGGTCCACTACTTATACCCCTTTCTGCCTTTGAAATAGGCAAACTTCAAAGGAAAGTCTCTCTTGTTCGTAAGATCATGCTTTGCCCAGGCCAGGCCTCAGACACACACCAGGGGGTTGGAGCCTGCATTGTGTGAGGGCAGGCACTGCCCTTTCAGGCGTGAGTGTCCACCCCACTCCTTCCTCCCAGCACAGATAGCTCATCAGGATATGCAGACTACACCGTAACTCCCCTTGTGTCACTGTCTAGAGGAGAGGGGCAAACAGCCCAACTGTCAAACTGACCCAGACAGGGAATCCACAACCAGGCAGAGTCACAGAATGGTTTAAGCAAGAAAATGCCTACTTCCTAAAAGTGGCATTTTCAAACTCACAGTCTAAACTCAACCTTTACCAAAATATGTATTTTTAAATTGTGCGTTCAGAGACCCTAAACTCCACATTTCTATCTGCTCTGAAAGGAAATCCGCACTTTAATAATATTTAAAGGCACCCCATTGTTAACCTATGAGAGAGATAGGCCTTGCACAGTGAAAACCGAATGTGACCGTATTTCACAGTTAGGACATAGAAAACACATTGGTAAATTGTTAAATGTCCTACCTTAAGCATACACAGCACCTTGAGGCTACCTAGGACCTACCTTAGGGGTGCCTTAAATGTAGGAAAAGGGAAGGTTTAGGCCTGACAAGTGGGTGCACTTGCCAAGTCAAATTGGCAGTTTAAAACTGCACACCCAGACACTTTAGTGGCAGGTCTAAGCCATGTTTATAGGGCTACTCATGTGGGTGGCACAACCAGTGCTGCGGGCGCACTAGTAGCATTTGATTTACAGGCCCTTGGCATCTCTAGTGCACTGTACTAGGGACTTACCAGTAAATCAAATATACCAATCATGGAAAGCCAAGTACACATGCCTTTTACATAGGAAGACTTGCACTTTAGCACTGGATAGCAGTGGTAAAGTGCCCAGAGTATCACTAACAGCAAAAACACTTCAACAACCTGGGAAATAGAGGCAAAAAGTTAGGGGCGACCATGCCAAGGATGCCAAGTCTAACACCTATATTAGCGAGGACTGTGCCCCACCTGTTCAGCAACAAAGCTCTAAGTCTGGATGGTCAGGCAAGAAGGAATGCAGTCAGCGAAGGGCAACATTTGGGTAAAGATGAATAAACAAGTTCTTAGAACCAACCCCACATGAAGTACACAACATAGCATTGCATTGCATGTTCATTGCTAAGAATAGTGTATTAGGAAGCTTGAGAGCAGAGCACCTGGAAAATGTGAGGCGCTCCTCCATTTTGAGCATCGAGGGGTGGCCAGCTGTAGAGGACTCTCAGAAGGCTTGAGGGAGATGGGGCAGAAATTCCTGAGAACAGAGGTTAATCTAGAGGTTGGTGATAGACTCTTCCACCTAGTGGTTTGACTGCCTCCCAGGAGGCTCAATATGGGAGACAAAGAACACAGCAGAGTCCTAGAAGTGCTTTGAGAAGAGGGCTGAAAAAAGTGATTTTAAAGGTGAAGACAGTAAAGAAATAAGTGTTTTTTTAGGGTCACAGAAACTGCAATCCTGAATCACTAGGCAAGGGAAACAAGATGCAGAAGAGACTCATAGAACTCCTTCCGTTTGGAGCTCAAGTCTCTTCCCCATCTCCAGTTCGTTTAAGAGCTTTGCACAATAGCAACCCGTTCTAATTCTCACAAGTCGAGGCAGTGTCTAAGGGTTTGTAGACTCTCTAAACAGAAAAGAGGGAATGTATTGGCTACCATAGTTGAGTGACTTGAGGTCTAGAATGACGCAGTGGCGTAACAAAACTTGAGCCTCCCCCCTTGAGGGGGGCCCCAGCCACCTGGACCAAGTCAGGGGCCTGCCACCCGTGCACCGCAGGGGCTGCCGGGACCTTTGTCATTCCACTGGAAGGACTAAGTCCGATTGGACTGATCTAGAGCACCAATCCCTAGGGGCGTGGTGGACATATCTTACTGATAATTTTATTGTTCAGGATACAGGGATGATTTGAGGTCTGTTTTTATTTGAGGGTTCTCTTTTTTCATCTCTATGATATGATGTTAGAAGTCATTATATTGCTTCTTTGCATTGGATATGTATGTTTATACTAGAGGTTGGTCAGCACTGGCCATGTGGCATTAGGTAGAAGTGTGTGTTCCTTATAAGGGCCATTAAAACCAGTAAAAAGATGACGGTGTGAGGCAATGTCTCTTTCGAGACCTATCACATAAGGTTCAATCTCTCACCAAACAATTTGGATGGAAGCCTTCTGCCAAATTGTAAATTACTTGCTTGGAACACTAACAGCACTGAGGTGGGTATTAGATACTCACAAAAGCAAATAAGAAAGTATTTACCACGCCCAGGAGGTTCTACTTCAGGTACAACCTAGTTTCCAATAAGGCATCAGGATGCAACTCTCTACCAGCAACTAGCACAATTAAGCATCTGAGCCATTACTAAATACATACAGCACCTATAAAGTTCAGCAAACGTTCTACGAGGGTTTCCTCTTTTCTATGAAACATCATCACATTACAGGTGAGGCACAGCCAGGATCCTCAAGGGCACCTCCCGCACAAGAAGGAAGAGTACAGAGAACAAGATGAACCATGCTGAAAGGGTGCATCATACATCCCATGGCTTGGGAGTCCTTCAAGGAAGATCTGTGTTCCAGCACCACAATGCATGCAATTTCAATGAGCCAGCTTCACATTGCATAATTTCCTGATAGCAGATATTTGATCCAAAATCAACAAGTCTTCGGAAATTAATTCTCATTGCACCTTGATCAGCACGGCAGAGAAGACACGCTTCGTGCCATGACAGGGCGCTTATGCAAATCTCGTGCTTGACCGAAACCTTCACTAACTACTATCAAGAAAATTCACAGAAGGTTGTGACTCATCCTTTTTGTCTTACCAGCTGCCTGACACTGTGTAGTCAACTTGAAACAGCTATGCTCTCAAACAAACCAACAATCACATAAATAAAGTTTTATTGGACTATAGTTAGAACAAATATATGTCTTTATTCACAATAAGATTCAAGCACAATGTCGCCAGATATTGTTTTGGCTTGATGAAAGCATTAAGATCCTCCAGGGAGATTTAACTACCAACCTATTCGCTGTTAATGTCTCATGTCCATTCCTGGCCATAAATATTCTGATTTGTTACACTCAGTAGGCAGCGGGGATTTATGAGGGTCTTGGAAGGGTTATGGTGTTGACTCCCTCACTTGGGCAAGTTGTACTCACAGACCGTAGATGACGGGTAGAGTGAATTTTCCAGTGTTCTCCATGATGTGAGGTGAAACTGATAGCTGTCCAGCGAGACAGGGCCAAAGGATGGTGAAATACAGGGGCAAAGCTATTGTTGGCGAGATTCCGCAGCACTCAGGTCAGACAGGGTCTCACTGCAGGATACTAACGTGAGGAAACGCAAATCTACTTTATTTCAACAAGCAATTTAAAGAGGATTCCTACATTGTGCAACTTATTCCTTTCCCTAAGCCAAGGTAGGAAAATAAGGCAATTGAATCAATGTGGCTTTTTTTCCCCTTTGCAGAACAATATCTGCTCCCATTTTGCCAGAGGCCTTCTCACTTTCAACAAGTTTACAGGTAAAAATACATAACTCCCTTGTCATCCAAGCAAGTCTCTTTCTCTCTCTCTCGCTCTCTGTCTTCCTGACTCCTGTTTGTACCCGCCTCACTTACTCTTTCTCTTCTGTTCTCTCTTTTGTTGGGCCCATGCACCGTAACATTGGGCACACAGAGATGAGGCAATAAACTCCACAGGTTGCTTTGAACTGTATGTTCCAGTGCACCAGCTAATGCTGTTATTGAAAGTTTAATATTCCTCTGATCATACCATAGTGCCCAGGGATGCAAGGATAGTAAGACTCAGGATGTACCAAGTGTAAAAGACCCATCCTATTTTATAATAAGTGTACTAACATTTACAAACATGTTATTAATATTAAGGCCCTCCTTACAACAATAGCGGTAAATACTGCCTACCGCTACAGTGACGGCTGCCAAAAGACCATTGCCGTGGCTACCAGCCGTCCGCCTGATTATGACCACAGCCGGATTTCCACCAGAAGGATGGCGGAAATCTGTCTGTGGCCATGCCGGCGGATGATGGTAAGGTGGCGCTGCAGCCAGCAGCAGAGCCACGGCAGTAGACCGCCGACAACCGTATCATGACACATGATACGGCCTGGCGGTGTTCAGCTGGCTGACGCTGCTGCTGGCACAGCGCCCCATCCCATTTCCTGCCAGAGGACCCCCTGACATCAGGTAAGTCGGGTGCTCCAACAGGGGAGGGGTGGGGGATGTTGTGTGTGTGTGTGGAAGGTGTGTGTATGTACGTGTGTGTATGCGGGTGTGGGTTGCGTGTTGTATGTGTGTGCATGTATGGATATGTGAGTGCGTGTATGTTGTGTTGTGTGAATGTGTGTGTGCTTGTATGTACGTGTGTGTGGATGTGTGTGTGAATGGATGTATGCATGTGTGGTTGAATGTGGGAATGGGTGTGTGTATGCATGTGTACGTGTGTGAATGAAGGTGCGTGTATGAAGGGGGTCTGGAGAGGAATAGGGCGTGGGGGGAACCTGTGGAGGGAGGCAGGGAAGACCCCTGTCAGTGACACAGAAGGGATTCCCTGTCACTGATAGTGCCTACGCCATGGTTTTCTTGGCAGTAAGGGTCATAATCCTGCAGGCGGGCATGTGATGGCCGCCGGGCTGGAGAGTGAAGTCTCCAGCCCGGTGGTCGTTACCACTGTGGCGGTAAAGCCAAATCGCCAATTTCTTAATATGGAGGAAAGTACCGCCAGCCTGTTGGCAGTACTTTCCTCCATATTAACGCCGTCCGCGGGGGTCATAATGAGAGCCTAAGCTTTATGGCCATGAATGCTGAGTCGTGAATTATAGTGGAATTGAGCTCAACGACTTTGGGATTCACTAATTTGGGGCAGAGACTGGCGAGTTTGTTGAGATGTGGCAGAGTTTGACTGTAATCCAGGACTGTCTGCCTCAGAGATTTCTTGGGAAAACTGCATGCTGGAACTTCAGATTAAAGTTTTTTTCCTGACCATGAATGATGAGACTGCTTCTAGAGTTTGTCCTTCATGTGTGGACTGAAAAGTCTTCTTGAAGGAGGACGCATTCCTTGAAACCTCTTCTTCCTTTCTACAGGCCATGACCATGTGCATTTGATAGCTGTCACTTTCCATGGTTTTGATTGAAAGGTGGGCTGTAAGTTGTTTGCAGGATGTTTCTCTTTGATTAGCCCTACATTTCCCACAGAGATGGCTCCAGCCTTTGACCGCTGTTATCATTCATTTTCATATTATTCTCAGTCCTTTGAGACTGGATTGCCTTGGGTTCTGGAGGATCAGGCTTTGATGAAGCATGAGTGAAATAGAGTCAGCCATGTCTCAGCCCATCCCTGTGGCAGTGAGGAAGTAGTTGGTAGAGAGGGAAGTGATGCCGCACTTCCTCAAAAATGTGCACATCGTTCTTTCATCAAAATCTACTGTGGTTCGAGCTAAATGGTTCTGTGTTATGTCTGTGTGATGGTGTATGATGAAACACTTAGAGTGGTTTACATGGGACTGATTGGCAAGAACATACAGATAGTAATGGTTATTGCTGTGGTAGTGGAGAGTGGAAATGAGCCAAGAAAGCATCTTTGATTTGTGTTTTGCAGGTGGGGCACCTTGCTTCACTTGTGCCTGAAGTGTGGATTTCCTGTACAATTGGCCCCAAGGTGTTTAACTTCAGAGACAGGGGAGACAAGAAGGGTATATCCACTCACAGGTTGGTTGCAAGGTATCGGGTATAGGGTGAGACAAACAGAGAGAGAAGAATTTCTGGTTTTGAACCGTTAGCCAGAATCATATGGAAGACCCATTCGCTAAGCCATTTACACCTGCACATTCAGCTCAGAGATGCAAAGGGCTTAATTTAATATGGAAAATTCATGTTTGGTATTTGCAAAAAGTACACACGCTTGTGTAAATTCCGTAACTTACAGGGACCTAAATCAATTTCGAGCACAGAAACTGTTATATTGAAACATGGACTTTTGGGACCATTTTTAGATTTTACTGGCCCCCCTGAACTGTGTATATTGCTGATCAACAGATCTCTGGTGGCCACATTAACAGCACACTGGAACGCTAACTTTCAGGCCAGTTTCATTTGCTATTCGGAAGACATCACCATTGTCGGTTGGGAATCAGAGTTCACTTTGGGAAAATAGGTTTGGAAGATGTATGGTAAATTCTCAGACCACTGGCTCAAACCCAGTCAACTAGCCTCCCTTACAGGTAGAGCCAGTGAGGAAAAATGATAAAAGCAGACATATCATCACGAATGTGATATATTTGAAACATTCTGTGGGCCCCTTTAATCATTGCAAAATATTACCTATAGTAAAGAAGTCAAACCTGTGATTTCCATAGTAATAGTTTATACACTGATTCCGCGGTTGTTGTCGTTATAGCTCCTTCAAAAAACGCACTTTAAAATTGTTTGCTGTTGTATCTCAGCACCACAAGGTGTCAGGATAATATGTTTTTTTGACACTTGGGCCCATATTTCTACTTTTTGATGCAAACCAGCGCCGGTGCTGGTTTGCGTAAAAAAATTTACCGCCGGCTAACACCATTCCTACGCCCCATGCAGGCGCCTTATTTAAGGAATGACTTTAGCCGGCGATGCGGACTGGTCAGAGTAAAAAAAAAAGACTCTAACCAGGCAGTGCCGGCGTAGGGGAAAATGGGGGTTGTGCGTCAAAAAATGGTGCAAGTCAGGTTTGAGACAAAAATCATGCCTCAAACCGGACTTGCAGCTTTTTATGACGCACAACCCCCATTGAAATGACTCCTGTCTTAGCAAAGACAGCAGTCATGCCCCCTTGCCCAATGGACATGCCCAGGGGACTGCTGTCCCCTGGGCATGGTCAATGGGCACAGTGGCATGGAGGGTGGCCCAAATTAGGCCCCCAATGCCACTTTAAAAAAAAATACTTACCTCAACTTACCTGTACTCACCTGGGATGGGTCCCCCCATCCATGGGTGTCCTCCAGGGGTGGGCGAGGGTGGCAGGGCGTGTCCCTGGGGGCAGGGAAGGGCACCTCTGGACTCCTTCCATGGAAGTTAGCCCACAGGTCCTTTAACGCCTGCCCTGACCCAGGTGTTAAAAAACGGCGCACATCAGGCTGTGTGCTGTTTTTTAAGGCCCGCCCTGTCCTGTGCGTCAAAATGACACAGGAGTATAAATAAGGCGCACAGGCCATAAAGTCATTTTTTGGGCGGGAATGCCTACCTTGCATGTCATTAACGCAAGGCAGTTTCCCGCATCCAAAAAATGACTCACACAGAGGAATTGTGGCGTCCACGGGCTCGGGCGTCAAAGTTTAAATATGGTGCACGGTTTGCTCCGAATGTGCGTCAAAATTTTGATGCACATTCGGCGCAAAGAGAGTATAAATATGCCCCTTAGGCCCATATTTATACTTTTTTAGCACCGCTTTTGTGCCGCATTTTGATGCAAAAGCGGCGCAAACTTACAAAATACAATTGTATTTTGTAAGTTTGCGCCGCTTTTCCATCAAAAAATGATGCAAATGCAGCGCGAAAAAAGTATAAATATGGGCCTTTAATGTTAACCAGATTATTGTGCCTACCTGAAAATAAATATCTATTCTTGTTAAAAAGTAATTCACCTGACTGGGCATCAGTTTATTGAGTGTCAATAAAGTGTCAAGCTGTATTAGAGATCCTCACTTTTTTCTACCTCCCAGAGAGAGCCTTGTCTGCTTAAACTATGTATCCTTGGAGACTCAGGTGCACAAAGGGAAATTACCTGGTAATCCAACCCTGTACTAAATATCGTCCAAAGCCCACCTCTGATCATAAGTTTTAGGGCCATATCTATAGGACCCTGGCTCCGCAGGAGCGGCACTTTTCGTGACGCTCCTGTGGCGCTAAGCACTGCGCCGTATTTACAAGATTGCTTTAAGCCACTTTTTGTGGCTTAACCCCACCTTGTAAATACGGCCCCCTCCAACGCAGCACTGTGCGGGGAAGAGGCGTGCCATGGGTGTTGCTGTGGGTGTGCCACAGCAACACCCATTGCATTTTGACGCTGCCTCAGAGTGATGAAATCTTGTAAACCTGAGGCAGTATCAAAATCTAATGCCACCCTCAAGGGTGGTGTTAGCAGGGCGCAACGAGAAGGAATACTTTTATTCCTTCTCGTTTTTTGCTTTTTCTATGCGTGCTCCATTTTGCAGCACACATAGAAAGAGCAAAATGCCAGAAATGATTGTTTATGTGCAGGAAGGTGTCCCTTTTCGCACAGAAACAATCATTTGAAAATGACACTTTGGCACTTCTGTGTGTGCTGCAGAAGTGCAAAAGCGCCATTAGTGATTGTTTATGTGCAGGAAGGGACACCTTCCCGCACATAAACAATCACACCCCTCAACGCAGACATCCTTGCACGATGGTGCAAGGATGCCTGCATTGGTGCAGGCAGCTTACTTTGGCGCCAGCGCAGGGGGAAATGCAGGGGTGCACCGTATTCACTTAAATACGGTGCATCCCTGCATTTCTAAAGTGACGCAGCACCGCGCTGCCAATTTTGGCGCAGCACCGCGCTGGAACACTTTTCCTTAAATCTGCCTATGTGAAAGGCAGCGCAAGAGTCCCTCTCAACCCGCTAGATGTGCGCCCTGGTCACCTAGCTTATTTTTCACAGACCAAGAATAGTAGGCAGTTCTTTGACTGTGCACTGACCTCTTCTGTCCTCGTCTCCGATCTCTTATCAGCCGCAGAATATAAATCACCTGCTCCAGTGACATGGTCTTTTTATTCCCTTCATCGTAAAAACGTTATCTGAAAGAGTTATATCTCCTCTGAACCTGGTAACTTTTCATGTCATTCTTCTCAAGCCCACGCATCCTCCCCTCACATCCATCCCCAGACTTGCATCAACATGTAGCTGTTCATGATCAATGGTGCAACCTCTTATGAGTATTATTCTCATTCCGGTTCAAACAAGGACAGTGTTGAAAGCCTCAGTGATCAAATCATATATAAGTGTATGTGTAACACAGCAACTGTAGCCCAAGGTGCAGGCACCCAGACTGCCTTCTGCCAAAATGGCCCACTTCCTAAATGTCATATCCAGACACCTTGCCTTTTTCAAATGTACAGATTTCATAAATAATTCCTATTACTTGTGGTTATACTTCACAAAACTCTTTAAAAAAAAGTTCATCCACCACAGCCCAGAAAATGAGGGAGTCCCAAAACGCAATTTCCCTGTGCAGTTTTCCATAGAAAAATGTAACTGCGATACTGGTTTGTGAGAAATGCAGGTGAAAAAAACTTTGTATATCTGGAAGGTGGGGTTTGTGGAATGCTCGCGAGAGTTCCACAAACATGCAGCTTCAAATAATAGAGCTATCTTATTGGCTGAGGGGCCTTTTTTTCCCGTCTGCTACCTCGCTCCCACAGGAGCAGAAGGCTCCCAATCACTTCACTGGGAGCTCATGCTCTGATTGGCTGGCCACAACATAAAGATAAATTTTGCAGCTGCCATTTAAAACACAGGGACTCTGTGTGCACGACCAAAGGGGAATAGGGTTGCCTGAGGGGTTTCCCCCTCTGTCTGCAGTGGGTGAATTGGTCTTACCATGTACAACAGGAGTTGGTTTTACATGCAGTAATAAAATATTAATTTAAAGTTACTTTCCATTAAATAAATCCTAGAACATCACTGAAAAAAACTAAAAGCTAAAGTGATGTTGTTGAAAATGTCAGTTTAATGTAACAATTTAAACTAAAAAAACTGAAATACAACAGTTGTAGTTATTTCAAGTAACCATACCTCATGCTCTTACCATGGACTGCTTATGACTCCATATATTATAACATTCATGACGTGATAATATTACTGATGACAACTCAACTGGCATCGTTGAAGACAACACTGTAAGTGGCTGGGTGTGAGAACACAGAGAGTTGATTATACTGAGATACTTTTAAGGTATATCCTTGCACTTTTAAGGTTACATGGAGCACCTTAATGACAAATTGTTAGTATATATAAACTTGCTGTTAGAAATTCACTTCGAGCTGCAGACAGCATTGCACAACAGAGTGATGAGTCAAAGTGGTGATATCCAGTGTCTTGGTTTCCTCCCTCATCACATTCACCTTTCCTGTTTTCTGCCTTTTACCAGCATCCTCCTATTGTTGTTAATTGTGGCTTGCAGTGAGTGGCAGAAGAGTGCATTGTTCATGTTGGATCCAGAGTAAATGATTATTACTGTCCAGCAGATTGTTTTACAATGTGTACCAAGCTATTTTGCCTCTTTGGGATTGGTTCTCTGCCCTCCAAAAGCTATGAAGCAATGGTTCATGGAAACACCTAAACTTGTAATGCACATCCCACACAGTTCAGAAGATGTAAGGTGACTCACTTCCAGAAAGTCCCCAAGAGCTCATAAGTCATCACCTTGCACTGTACAAATGCTAGTAAACTGACATGTAGAGCTGAGTGTTTCAAGTGCAGTTTCCATTTGAAAAACTGTTCCTCATTTTCTCTTCTAACAGACTTAGGGACTCATTACAAGTTTGGCAGAGGGGATTACTCCATCACAAACATGATGGCTATCCCGTCTGCTGTATTAAAAGTTCCATTAAATCCTATGGAACTTGTAATATGGCAGACAGGATATCCGTCATGTTTGTGATGGACTAATTCCCTCCGACAAACTCCTAATAATGCCCTTAGTATGTTTATTTGTGCATGGCAGCAGTCTCACTAGTCTCCTGACAAATTATTTTGGTGATGCTCCTCAACAGAGTAATAGGCTCTGTTGTCCAATGGGGCACCTTTGAGGTGGTATTCTTGGGATGAATATCGCTCCTACAATCAGGCCATTACACTCTAAAAGTTGGGGAAGATGGATAATAGTAATAGGGTACAGTCCTTTTTACCTCCCATCCAGTATGGAGACTGTCTACAGACTCTTTTTGTGGAAATCCATTTAATATGTCAGAACTCAGCCCCCTGATTGCAGGTGGTGTACAACATATTTTTAAGTATACATGGGGTATGGGACCCATGTTTCCACAACCCTCGTTCTATACAACAACTAAGGTAGGGGGGTAGTAGGGTGCTTTAAATTTTCAGCTTCCACTGCCTAGATCAAGCCAGTTTCAGCAAGGCAGCCTATAACCTGAGAGAGGCAACAATTCAATAAAGTCAGCGGTCAAGGACATGGCCAAGGTCTGAACACCTACAACAAAGAGGATGATTTTGTCTGCATACTCCCCACAACCTGTGTTCTACTCTCCCCATAATATAGGCCCACTTTCTATATTTATACACTGCATCTTACATTACAGTTTAATACAATTACTTGATGCTTGTATGTATGCACCATAAGGAGTCTGGCAGTCATTACTGTGCATTTGTAATTGCTGGGGTATATTAAAATGTGTATCTCAAAAGTAGTTAGAAAACTGATTAACTGTTTATTGAGAATGGATGGAAATCGCTGTCTCTTTATTGCTTTTATTGATTTTTATCTAGCTTCTCCAATACGTTTTGTGCAGGTATAAAATACGTGTGGATAATGATTTAAGGCCAGTTGCCCATGAACTATTGAATATCGGAATCAGATATAATGATAGACCAAAGTTATCTCATGACTTCCATATAGATATTTGTAGTCAGGTATCAAACTGGGGCTTTCTGTCTCTGTAGTGTAGTTTTCATTTTGTGTTAAAAAATACTGGTTTCATCTATTGAGGTGATTCTGGTTGTTGCCTTGTGTGTGCTGAGCTTCATCAAGTTAAAGATGAAGGCAAGATAAGCAAAATATGATTGTTTATATTCAGTGTATTGTCAGCTGACCTGCAACCAAACATACACTCAGATTAAAAATGGGCACAAACGGTTGGGATTAGCCAGTCATATGAAAGAGCATTTTCCTTTCAGGTGTGTCACAGGTGTGTGGCAGACAGGCACAGAGGAAGTGTCTGAATAAGGTGGGATTTAGGATACCTACGATTTCTGCCTAATCTGGGGCTGCTTCTGGAAATCTTGATTCTATGGAGAGCATTTGTTCAATTTAGAACCAAGTGCCATTCAAGTTGGAAGCCCTGCATGAGTTTTGTCCCAGGCACCCATGCCATGCCTGAACACGACAAGTGTCAGATGTGGGCATTGCTTTGTTATGGTGCTGCTATTTATTCTATTCTGGTTGTGGTGGGAAGGTATTTTTGCCTTGCAAACATTTTGTAAAGTTATTTTTCAAAATTCAACTACATGAAGATATTAATTTCCAAACTAATAAAGAGTGTGTATGGAAGGATTTAGGCTAAATCCTCAATGACTAAGGAATGGGATGAGAAAGGAAAGGAGGAGGTAGGGGAGTTTTGCCCGCAGCGATAAGACATTGTTTAGAACATATTCTTCTCTTACTCACCTTACTCTGCTCTTCGACAACTTATTATACAGGATACCTGCCTTGTCTCTTTCTTGAGAATATTGATAAAAAAAAGACCTCAAGTATCTCAGCATATTTTCCTGTCACTTAGGGGCACATTTATAATGCCGTAGCATCACCCTGTGCCACATTAACGTAATTATTTGTTACGTTAATGTGGCCCAACGAGGCCGAAATCCCCACGCCGTATTTACAGGGTGGGGCAATGCATACATTGCACCATTCTGTAACCCTTTGTGCTACATTATGCCTGCGCCAGGCATAATGTATGCAAAGGGGGCGTTCCCACGTTAGGGGAACCGGAAAAATGGCATAAGGAAATCTATGAGATTTCCTTGCGCCATTTTTTGATGGCACTTTTATCGCCTGCTCAAAAGCAGGCATTTAAAGGGGGCTTCCATTCTTTAGAATGGGGCCCTATGTACTCTGCAGGAGTAGCGCCAATATTTTGGCACTAGTCCTGCCGACTACATCAATAGTGTCAAGAGAAATTACGCTATTTCCCCCTACCCTACGCCACGGTACACCGTATTTTAAGCACACATGGTGGCGGTAGGGGGGTGCTAGGGGCACAGGGAAAGTGGCGCTGCACTCGGTGCAGTGACACTTTCCATAAATTTGCCCCTTAGTTTAATCGGGAAGCCTCATTCTGATATTGCCATGTTATAGTTAGTACACATATTCAAGTCTTTCAAATCACTTGACAAACAAACAGAGGAAAAGGATTATTTGTGAATCCTGCGCACATTACAAAAGTCCACCATGAGAATATGTATACAAATGGTTAGACCCGCACAAACTCTCCAAAGTGTGTCATCTTATGCACAGCTCTGCTTTGTAGAACGTCCAATTTATCTTGAATGTTTGACCATGCTTCAATTTCTCTGGTTCTCAATCTTATAATCCATCACATCAAGATGATTCTAATTAACATTTAGAACATTGCCTTTTTTATTGTGAACCAGTGCTGAATGGCTTCTATTGTACTCTTGTAAAATTAAACATTTAAGATGCATTAAATCTCCATTGATTTAATTCAGGATTTTTTAAAATGTTTAAAGTCATGTAGTTGCACCCAATGCATTCTAGGGAAGTCCTTTGATCAGAGACTAAATAGCATGCATTTTATGGTCTTGAAATCCCACTTGTGTCCATTTATGTTGTCATGAACCAGCCATCTTTAGCTGATTATCCTGCTTCATTTTAATGTTGTGTGCACCCCACAAGAAATGGAGTCACTTTATGGTCTGTGGCCTGTGGCTTTGATCTTGCTCCCAGTTACAGTTTTTATTGGCATAAGGCCACTGCTTAATTAGAGGCCGTGATTGCAGGTGGGGCCCACCAGCACTAATGTTTTGGGATTGGCACTTATTTTTCATCATCAGACTTTGACCAGAGCACGAGAGATAAAAACACAAAAGGAAGAAAGAAGGAGGAAGAGAAACATGGAAAAGGGTGACAAAGAAAGAACACAGGGATGAAAATGTGAGAAAAGGCATCCTTTTGACATGGTTATCCCCCCACATTTTGCCTGATGTTTGATGTAGCCTAGAAGTTGTAGTGCCCAGGGCCTCTGCTATCCAGGTTCTCTAGGCCAGAGCTCTTTCCCTAAAACTGTTGTGATGCATTGGCACAATTGGATACACCCTGAACTACCACTATAAGTCCCTTTTAAGTGGGCATCTATGTGCCCAAGGCATGGGGTACTATGGGTAGGCCCCTGAGGGCAGCAGCACTGATTGTGCCACCCTGTAGGGCCATGCATCCAGATGCACAGGGCTGGCTTTAGGAGATGCGAGCGGTGGGGCCGCACCATGTGCTGTCCTGGGTTGGGGGGTGCTGACCTCAGGGGAGGTGCCGTGTTTAGCAATTACTTACGAAACATACGATTTAAAAGCATCTGTTGAAAAGTTCCTTGTGGGCCCAACTTTCAGGAAACAATTAAAATGTCAAGATACCTGTTGTGATTAAAGTTCCTGCTAGGGAGAGCGATCTGAGTTTTGTCTAGCGGCAGCTTTGACTCACCATAAAGTTGCGTAGAGGGTTAATATGCCTGCTGCAAAGAACAGCATTATATTTTATGTGGATAGCTGAGTGGAATAGTAAAGCCAGTCCTTAACAGCGCTTTAAAACAAATGAATGTATGTGAAAGGGGGGCTATGGAGAGATGAGGGACACATTTGCTGGGTGGTAGTGAGTGAATCCAAGGAGGAGGTCATGGGGTGTGGGTGCTAAAAAAGTCTGTCGCACAGGGTGCCACCACCGCTAATGCCGGCCCTGCAGATGAAACCCAGCACTGCCAGTGCAGGCTGAGTGTCCAGGTGTAAACCTAAAACACAAACTCAACATGGCACACTACCTGTGACACCCCTCTGGCAGGCCTTACAGCCATAAGGCAGGGTGCTCTATATTATATGTGAGGAGAGTATAGCTGCATGAGCAATATACCCCCACTGTGTCCTTGCCAAACAACTGACATAGTGAGTGAACAGAGCAACCATTTTAATACATGTGTTGGACACTGGTCAACACGAGTTTCCTAGCCACATGATGGCCACTCTGAACCCTGGGTTGTTTGGTATCAAACAACTCAGAATGATAAATCCATACTGGTGCCAGTAATGGATTTATCCCTAAATGTACCCAGGGGTCACCTTAGAGGTGCCCTCTGCAAAAGCTAACTATCCTGGCATGGTTGCTGGCTTGTTCTATCCAGCATGCCACCTCCAGACATGCAATATGCAAACCTTGGGGGAGAACCCTGTCTCTCTGGTTTGTAAAACAATGCCCTTCCTGGGTGGAGGAGCTAATACCCCCTCCCTCAGGACTGTGCACTGCCCTGGGGATGAGCTTCAAAGAGCTTACCACCCTTGAAACTCGACCCCAAGGCCTGCTGCTAGCAGCAGATGCCCCTCATTTGCAAAACCCCACTATTGGGGGATCAAAGGTGGGAAAACACACAAAGGGTAGGAGGAGTGGCCCCACCTGGCATGCACCATCCCTAAGGTATTGCCTGCGAGGTGGATCCTCCATTTAATTTTCTCCATCTTAGATGGAAGGAAAATAGCCAGTTAGGTTTAGGGAAGTGTCCCTTCCCACAGGAAGTGGTCACTATAGAGGGTGCAGTCACCCAAAGGTAAGTGTTTCATTGGACATTACCA
Source organism: Pleurodeles waltl (assembly GCF_031143425.1). Taxonomy (NCBI): domain Eukaryota; kingdom Metazoa; phylum Chordata; class Amphibia; order Caudata; family Salamandridae; genus Pleurodeles; species Pleurodeles waltl. The sequence continues at coordinate 412,117,932 of NC_090437.1, read as the reverse complement.
GGTTCCCCCTAAAATGCCCACTAAGTATTTAGTGGGCATCCCTAGACCAAGAAATCAGATTCGAAGGACACAAAGAAGACCAGCCCAAAGAGAATCCAAGACCTGAGAACTTTAGATCTGCTGCCTAAGGAAAAGGTGCCAAACCCTGCCTGCTGCACCCGGGACCCAGCAATCACCGCTGCAGAGGAGCTGGACACTGGACTGACCTCGAGAAACCCAGAGAACCTCCAGGCTTCACCTTAACTATCACCCAAGAACTCCCTCCAGAGTGGAGGAACCACTCTGCAACAAACCAAGAACCAGCAACCCAGTGAGGGTCACTTCACTGACTGGCCGATATCTTCGAACTGGAAGTCACAGCCAGACCCAATGACACACCAATGACCACAAGGACAAACTCTGAAAGTGTGCTAGTTTTGGTGGCACTTCACCCTCTAGTGGCGGGACCATACGAGTACCCTGGATACTGGTCAGCTGAAAGCAGACACCAAGAAAACCAGCTCACCCAGAGCTGAAAAAGGACCAGGAGGAAACCCTAGTCAAGGGACTTCAGGAACACTCCAGAACTCCCACCAGAGTTCCCACGTTGTCCTGTAAGCGATGGACAAAGAGACCTACCTCCAGATCCAAAGGGCGGTTGTACGACAGAACACCGACTTCCAAAACAACTAATGCCTTAACAACGAGGTCGGAACACCGACCTCGTTGTTACTACTAATGATTTTACCACGAATGCCTTAACAGCGATTTTCATTGTAAAGGCATTCCTGATAAAAGCTTTACTAATAGGCACCATTGACCCTACATCCCTCACCCTACACCCCCAACCCCACCCCAAAACCTAAAACCCCCTGACCCCCCACCCCCTCCCCAAAACCAAAAACGCCCCACCCCCCAACCCCGCCCCAAAACCTAAAACCCCCTGACCCCCCCAACCCCTCCCCAAAACCAAAAATGCCCCACCCCCCAACCCCACCCCAAACCCTAAAACCCCCTGACCCCCACCCCTCCCCAAAACCAAAAACGCCCCGCCCCAAAACCTAATACCCCCTGACCCCACCCCCTCCCCAAAACCAAAAACGCCCCACCCCCTAACCCCACCCCAAAACCTAAAACCCCATTCCCCCTCCCCTCCCCAGAACCAAAAACTCCCCACCCCCCCAACCCCACCTCAAAACCTAAAACCCCCTGACCCCCTCCCCAAAACCTAGAACCCCCCACTTACCTTAGTCGACCCCTTGTCACCTGCGTCGTCCTCCTTCGCCAACTCCCTTCTTTGTACCTGGTAAGTACCTTTGTACCTTGTGCAAGTTCGTTGTTCAGAGCATACGTAGTTAAGGCACAAAATAACAGAGTCGTGGTTAAAAAAAGCGTTGTTGCGCTTTCGTTAATCACGACTTCGTTAATAAAACGTCGTAATAAAGGATGTTTCCCCCAAAGGGCTCCTTTGTGCACAGCCACTGGCACGCCGATTCGCCCTGCACACGGCCATCCTGTGCCCTGCAACGAAGAACCAGCTGTGCCCCAAGGGTCCCTCACCCCTTTCAACCTCGATACTCCAAGGGGACCCCCAGGCACAACCTTTAAATCTGCAAGAACAGACCTTTTTCAAGTGGTCCCCCTCAGAGGCCCTGCATCAGCTCCAAGAGACATTTCAAAGCTGCTCCCGCCAGAACCATGAGCCACCCGAACCTCTTCAGCTGCCACAATGTGCCTACCGATTACCTCAACCTACCTGCAAAAGCGGAACTTAGTAAACCAACTGTGTGATTTTGTATGCATTTTTAAACGTGACAACCTATTGATTCCTATGGTGCATAATTACGCACAGAAAGACTGCATTTATTAAAACTTCAAAAACCCATATCTTAAAAAGTACTTAACCAATTTTGATAATCTCGGTCTTAAAATGTATATACAAATCTGAAGTATTTTTAGAAATTGGCCTCAATTTATTCTTTTGATTGAGTGCGATACATGATTGATACTGTAAGTACAACAAATGCTTTGCACTTCTCCAACATTTGCCTAACTGCTTGACCAAGCTACCTCATACATTAGAGCATTAGGTGATCTAGTTTTTACAACCGGAAACCAATGTGTGTTTTTCTCGACCCCCTGCACAGTGTGCCTAGTTTAGCACACTACATAGAGGGCCAGTCTCCTACAGAAAATAGCCTGAAACAGTGAGATAAAGGGTCACGCAGTGTCAGATGGTGGATTAAAGAGGCATGAGGTGGAATCAAGAATATGCAGCCTTGGTATTCATCAGCCTGACATTTGATTGTGCCAGCAGCAGGCTTCTGAGCTTTACTTTCTATTCAGGCACTTATTCTTTTATAAATTAAGCACTGCATAAAGCAAACCAGAGTGTGAACAACATATTCTGATGCCATTATCGGCTCATCATGCATTTTGAATAAAGGAGACCAACGCAAAAGACAGCATGGTACCCTGGTGGGAAGGGACCAGAAAGGTCTACTTGTTGGTGTCCTGCATTTCTGTTCTGGTGATCTCCTGCTTTTTATGACTCATTGCCCCCCCCACCACCACAGAGGTTTGGATTTCCTGCCCAGTGAGCTGTGATATTTGTTACTGATTTATGAGTGATGGAGTCGAGAATACTATATGGACTTGTAGTGGTTGCCACTATCGCTCTCTCAGACTGGGTTAGTATGTAATTCTCTATCAATCTCTAGGCTGAAGCAAAGTCCTAGATACTGTAAATATTTCCCAGTTATTTTTTTTTATTCCAATGAACTAGTCAAGATCGAGGGCCAGATGTATGGAATCGCAGGTTTGTAATTTCCTAATAGTGAATTTTAGCCATTCGCTATTAAGAAATCTCAAGTAGTGATGTACAACAATGTGTTTGACACTGTTTGCGATTCCCAGTGGGTCGCAAAGGGACCTCCCTCATCAATATTCATGAGTCAGGTCACAATTTGTGATCCATTGGGAATGGGCAAAATCACAGGGATGGTGGCCTGCTGGGTTCAGCAGACCACCATGTCTGTGATTGCTTTTTAAATAAAGTATTGTTTTTAAATGTAGCCCATTTTCCTTGAAGGAGAACGGGATGCATTTCAAAAAGAAAAGTGAAAAGTTTTCCTTTCATTTTTTAAAACCTCTTAAAAAATGTTCACACCCAGTTCCTTCGGAACCGCTTCCCTTTTGTGAATGGGTTACCACCACTGCGAATATTTTGTGACTGCATTCCGGTTGTAACACATTCTTACATCCATCCACCTGTGACTCGCTATTAGGAAGGAACACCCTGAACATGCCCCTTTCTAAAACCAAATTGCAAACCTATTTGGCGATTCGGTGATAGCTATAGGTTTTGTACATCCCAAAAGGGTATTTTGCGGCTCTAAACTGTCCGATTTTGCTGATAGGACCGTTTGTTATTAAAAAATAACTTTCATACATCTGGCCCCTAGTCCCTGAAGGACCTTTGTGTATGTGAAAATATGCTTTTCACTCTGAAAAACCATGAGCTATTGCGAAAGGCATTCATGTCCATTCTCTGAATAATGTATGACTCGATTCTTCAGCCCTTAAACACCAACGTGAAGCTCAATCAAGTATACCACAAGGACTGATAATGTACAGTTTTCAGCAAATACAGAAATAGTTTTGAAGTAGAGAGTAATGCTCTGTCAGTATTCAAATAATTCAGAAGGATAAATATTGCAGCAGTAAATAAATGGTCCTGTTGTAAATGTGCCACTGTGGCTCAGCATGCATTAGATGGCCCTTATATGGCACCCTAGAAAACTAATCTTGAAGCCAAAGCAACGAAGACAGACCATATGGATTGTAAGACTGCTGCATGTATACAGTATTTAGGTTGCCAGTGGATTGTTTGTGAACAAAGATCACATGCTGTTGTATATATGTGCTAAACCAATTAAGTGAGGCACTTGCATAAAAATAAGAGGTGTGAATGTGTCATAGTTTATTATGAACGAGCTGTTTTCGCTGCATATGATTTGCTGGTGAGCCCTCAACTAGAGCTGTGTGTCTGGATAGGTGGGCGTTGTTGATTGGTTAAAATAGTGAACAGGTTTGAAAGACTATAGGGGTCATTTAGAGTTTCACGGAGAGGAGAACTGCCATAAATTGTCAGTTCTTCTGCCACACCAGCATATCAGTTCTTTCACCCACGACCACCTATGAGGCAACGCCAAAGGGTCAACACCTTTCATGTATCCGATGGTCAACCCTATATGAGTTACTAGCTGCAAACCCTCTGCATGTCAGGGTCATTGACTTGTTCATTTTTCACAGAAAAACTCCCACTTGGGAGTTTGTGAAAAACAGAAAATAAGGGCTGTGTGAGTGAAAAAACATGGGTTTAGCTCAGTATTCAGCTTTGCTGAAAGTGTCTCTGCCACACCTCCTGTTGCATTTTCAGCATCACTGGCATGGTTGTCGAAACATGGCAGGTGGTTCCCCACCACGTGGTGGAGGCCAGGGCCTCTTTTGATCCAGTGGGCTGAAGGGCTGGCTGCTATACCTTTAGCGATCTCCCTAGAAGCTCCATGTTGGAAAAGAAAGCACAAAGTCTGAAGCTAATCCTCTGGGGGAAAAGGATAAAGTAATGGGTATATCTTTGAAGTTGAATGTAGTTTCACAGCTAGCAACCACACAAACCATGAAGAAATATGAAGAAATATTGGACATGACCAAGGCCCTCAGCAGATACTAAAGGTTGCAGTGAGTCATTTTCAGGGGGCTCCGTTATTGGGCAGTATTGTGTGAGGTATTGTCTACCAGTGAAGTTACAGAGTCAACAATACTAATACACTTCCAAATGGATAACCGAGTCAGAGTTTGTATGCAATTGAGTCTCTGGTAACAAAGTCAAACCGTCAAGGCATACTCTAGGATGTGGAAAGGGTAGTAAACCCAGACACAGCATGGCACAGTAAATAATATCAATAAAATCAACAAGCAGTACTGCTAGGTCTGGTGGCTCAGGCCCTCATTATGAACACGGCGGTATTTCCCACCGTGTTCATGCTGGCATTCTTAAAACAGACCGCCAGATTGTTGAGGAACCCGCCAGCCCAATAAAGAACATTCCGCACGGCCGGCAGGCGGAAACAGAGTTTCCGCCCGGCAGCCCAGCAGAATGCAGGGCATGGACATTGCGGCCTGCTCGACAGGGCTGTGCACGGGGGCCCGGAGCACCCCTTCCCCCAGCCTTTCACTGCCAGGGGAAATCACCAGGGAAAGGATGGATGAACACGGGTTCTTTATCCCGAGGGCAGCGCTGCTTGCAGCGCTGCCCTTTCAGATAGAGAACTCCATCAAAAACAGACAAAGAAGGGCTAATGTATCGGGAATGTTTAAAGAATAACTGGTCCTGTGTACGGTACTCCCATCATACTTAAAAAAAAAACAAAGGTACACAGTTCCAGACAATGGGTTCTGTACAGGTGCATACAGTAAACAATGGATCCTGTGAATCTGCTCTTTTTAGAACAATCTCTGCGACAGAATTTACCTTTTGGTCAATTCCTAGGATTAAGATGGAGAGTCTTGGCTCCAGTGTACGTTCCTGCCTCTTCCTCTGTTTCTTCCTCTGCCCCTGGCCCGGCCTCTTCCTAAAAAAGGATGATACTGAATCTGGGCTTGTGGTTGAAAGAAGGGGTATGAGGGTTGCTGCCACATTGGAAACTGAGCGTATGAGAACGGGGGAGTTAAACCAAATGGAGGTGGTTGGCGATTCCTGTGCGTTTGTCGTTTATCGTCACTACTCCAAAAGTCAGAACTAGAGCTGTACTGTGGTGTGGGTGTTTTCCGGTTCTGATTGTATGTGTCATCTGAAGTTTCTGAGCCACCCTCCTGTTGGTAATCATCTTTTGTGTATGGCTATATCCTCTCTCTGCTGAATTTTTTAATATCCTTTTGAAGTTTAGTAATCTTCTGGCGGGTCAGGTGCTCTTTAGTCTCATTGAGTTCCGTATAGATCTCAGCTAGACGAGATTTAAATTATGACAATTCAACAGTGGTCTTCATAGATGACTCCAACAAAGAAATCTGTATTGTGATGGAGTCTGCCAGATGTTTAGAGGTGTTGATAATTAGTACCAACCAATCATGTGTACATTTCCATGATGCCTGTGCCCAATCTTTTCGGAACTATAAGTCTTGTAGAAAAATTCTAGGAACGTTGGTAACTACCAGACCGTTGGGTGAAATATTGGCCCGGAGATATTCTGTCATTGTAGTGCCATGTAAGACTGTTTTAATTAATTATTTTTATTAGACTGGATACTTTGTCCTAATCTTCTTTTGAACAACGAGATGGACCACTATCATCACCATCTAGCATAGATGGTGCTTGTAGAATTGTTTGGACAGTGTCCTCATCAAAACTTAGACCATGAAGGTCAGCCATAACTTCTACTGGTGTGACTCCACCAAAGTAGAGTTATTTGGATGAGCCCTACAGCAAAAAAGCTGTACTAAATTATCAAAAACAGACAAAGAAGGGCTAATGTATCGGAAGTGTTTAAAGAATAACTGGTCCTGTGTACGGTACTCCCATCATACTTAAAAAAAAACCAAAGGTACACAGTTCCAGACAATGGGTTCTGTACAGGTGCATACAGTAAACAATGGATCCTGTGAATCTGCTCTTTTTAGAACAATCTCTGCGACAGAATTTACCTTTTGGGCAATTCCTGAGATTAAGACGGAGAGTTTTGACAGAACCCACCAACTCAGTAACCCAGAAGGTGCCAAAAAAGGACATAGTGAATGCTGCGGCAAATAGAGTAGCCTCAAAATGAACAGGTGCAAACCCTTTGCAAGTTGAAGAGAAGGAGACCCAAACTATGTGGACTAATGAGGCATCTGCTATCTTTCTCACTGCCCTACATTCTTGCCTACCCAGCTACTGCTCTCTTGATAATGAAGGAATTAATTCCAACCTCCATGCCCTTCAAGTTTGCAAACTATTGGATGGCAGTGAGATGGGCCCTTGCACATGATGCCTTGCTCTCTAAGGTCACCCAAAAACAACCAAATGGCCTCTGCCGAGAAAGAGTCTGTAAACTTGCGTGCGTGCAGAAAAAGATCTATAATGTGCAAATTACTTTTCATAAGACACCCGTGTGCACTTTGCCAGTGATGCTGCCACTAAATCTGGTAGGGCGGGACACCAATCATCCACAGTTATGATGGGAACTCTGTCACCGCAACTGCTGCTCATGGATGGAGTTCCAAAACTCCTGCATCATGGAGTGAGACAAAGCATCAGCAGCATTATTACAAATGCCAGGAACATGTTTAGCTCAAAACAGAATATTAAACTTCTAACACAACAGGACTAAATGCTTTAGCAGTCTCAAAACAAACGTAAACGAAGCCCCTTGCCTGTTGATGGCTTCCGCCACTGCCATATTGTCTGACCGGAAAATAACAGAGCTGTCCTTGAGCACCTGTGCCCGTACAGTTACTGCTACTACAATGGGTAAGAATTCCAAGAAACTGACTTCCTGGTGATGCCACTATTGTGCCAAGCCACTGGCCAGTCCTTTCTGCACCTTTCGTGGCTCAATATAGCTCCAAACCCTGTGCTGCCTGCTGCATCAGTGAATAGACACATAGTAGAACTAGAGAATGGACATAGAGGCCATATAACAGCACCATTAAATTGCTGTAAGAAAGTGGGCCAAATCTTTAACCTCCCAAGACAGGCGAGAATGGTGATCTGTTACTTTAAGGTCTGCCATTGCCCTAGCTGTGAACCGAGAAAAAGGGCGAGCCATTGGGATAATCCTGAGGGCAAAGTTCAGCTGACCCCCCCAGCACCTAGAGCTGATGCAAAGTGACTTTCTTCTGTGCTAACACTGAGTCATTCGACTGCCTGAAAGCCCAGACCTTATCAAGGGGAGGCAGCTCCTGTATCAATTTTGATGACAAGGAATGTAAGGCATGTTGAAGGGCCTAATGTCTTCTCTGGGGCTAAGGGAACCCCTAGATTCTCAGACAGGGAAGTCAAAGCGATCAATGCCCACGAACATGCCCCCAAACCAGGTGGGTTCAACACCAAGAAATCATTGAAGTAGTGAATAACTTCTTTATGGCCTGTGCACATGGTAAATATCCATTGCAACTGGGAGATAAGCTGTTCAAAGTAAGTACAGGAGACACTACACCCCATTGGCATACATTTATCTTAATAATATGAGTCGGCAAATTGAAACCCCAAAAGGTAGTACTCCTTGGGGTGCAGTGGCAGTAATCGGAAGGCAGATTCTATGTCAGTCTTTGCCAGAAGACTCTTTTGCCCGAGTTCATGTTGCTTCGTAAACGCCTGGTCTATAGATGCATACTGCACAGAGCATAGTTGTGGGTCGATCGCCGCATTCACTGAGGAACCTTTGGGGGCTGAGAGATTATGAATAATCCTTAATTGCCCCAGATCTCTTTTGGGAACCACTCCCAGAAGGGAACACATAGGGTTCCTCAGAGGAGGGGTGTGGAAGGTGCTGGCTACCCTACCCAAAGACCTCTCTTTCTCAATCTTCTTGGAATCCACTTCCTGATGCATGCAATCGGACAATACATTTCTACAATGAGAGATGGACGCCACTCTAGAGGCAGGAATCCTGAAACCAGAGAAGGAACCTAGATACAGCAACTTTGCAGTGTCCTCTGGAGTGGGCAAGTCATGATTAGCTGGGACGGGAGTGGAAAAAGTCATGATTAACTGAGTGTCTTAACATCTTCTTTACCTTTGTCTTTGGACTTTTTGTTGCATTTAAACTAGGAGTGAGATAGGTGGCCTCAAAAGGAGCAAGAGTGCCTATACTTGCAGGACCCTGCTGGGCATGTGAACAGCTTCCTATTAAAGGACCAACAAGAACCTTTCTTGTCTCCTGCCTGTTGCAGAGGAAAAGACTTCGTCAAAGGTGACTTATTATTAATGCTCTACAGCCATACATTGACCTCAGTTTGATCCCAGACTACGTCAGGATTCTACAATTTTGCCCACTTGAAATCATAGTCATGATTCAACCAGGCTGTACTCCCATAAATATGATGTGATTTTAATATCTTAATAGAATAAAATATCATGGACGTTTCTAACTCAAGCTTCTTCTCCATCACAGACATATACACATTAAACCCAAATAACCATTTTTTTTAACACAAACTTTATTTCACTTCAAACACATTCAACATATTTATACAGGAATACATGTTTCAATTTATATATACTGTATACCCTGTTTACCTCGCTGACATGTATAGGGTATTCTTAGTCTATTATTTCTAAACAGTACTTATAATACTGTTGGCCAAGATTCCCTCTTCCCCCCTCCTTCCTAGTCCCAAACCTGTCTCAAAAAGAGAAAAATACTCAACGAACCGTTGGCTGTGTCATACTTGTGCGGTCAGTAACTTTGGTGCTGGTGAGTTCTCCTGCTCTGTATGTAGTCTTAAATCTTAATTCTTGTTTCCATGGCCTACCAACCAATCAGAGCCTGGCATCAAGAGGCTTATATCTTTTAGCAGATATTTAGGGGTTGGATCTAATCGTTGTCCTGTTAGGGGGTTATGTTGTGTGCATTAAAGGTTTCTAATAGTAGATCCAATTCCATAGAGATCGGGTTCTTACGAAACCCTTGGTATTCCTCCTGTCTAATAGCTGAACTCTCCCCTTGGCCCCACTTATTTCATTTCTGCTCTACAGTCCTCTGGTCTAGGGGGAATTGCTGCCTTCCACTTCCTAGTAAGTTGTCGCTTCGCTAGTTTTAGTGCTAGGTCGAGGCATTTTTCTTCTACTTTACCTCCTTGTGGTTATATTGGTATGCTCAGCAAACAGCGTTCTAAGATTTTCAGACTGGCTATGCCCACTAAGTCAGTAAGTATCTGTGTTATCTCTGCCCAATAGATTGCCAGCCTGGGACATATTCATAGCATATGTAGTAAGTCAGTTTTCTCTTCTTGGCATTGAGGGCACTTTGCTGCTGCTGTGGGTTATATCTTATTGATGAGTTGTGGTGTTAAATATGCTCTATGCAGGATTGAAAACTGAATAAATGTGAATCTATTATTAAGGAAACTTTTGTAGGGAATTCTAAAGCTTGTTCCCATTCTTTATCTGTAATTTCTCTGTCTAAGTCGGTTTCCCATTTCATTTTTAACTGTGAAAGGGATACCCCAAGGTGCATTCTAAGGCCTTATAGAGCCATTTCACTAAATGTCGACCTTCACCCATCAGATTTATAGTCTTCACTAATTCATGTGTTTCGGGTTCTTGTCCCTTGGGTGCCCACTACGTTCGTACCAGTCTGACGATACTAGTGTGTACAATAAAAAGTGTATTCAAGAGATTATGGGCCAGATTTAATGAAAAGTGGCGCAGGGCAGTGATGTGCCAAAATTGGCAGCGCCGCGCTGTGTCACATTAGAAACGCAGGGATGCACCATATTTAAGGGAATACGGCACACCACTGCGTTTCCCCCTGCGCTAGCGCTAAATTTAGCTGCCAGTGCCAACCAGGCATCCTTGCACCATTGTGCAAGGATGTCTGTGTTGGAGGGTGAGATTTTTATGTGCAGGAAGGTGTCCCTTCCTGCACATAAACAATCAATTCTGGCATTTTGCTTTTTCTATGCGTGCGGCAGAATGCAGCACGCATAGAAAAAGCAAAAAACGAGCAGGAATAAAAGTATTCCTCCTCGTTGTGCCCTGCTAACGCCACCCCAGGGGGCGGAGTTAGATTTTGACGCTGCCTCAGGTTTATGAAATTTCATAAATCTGAGGCAGCGTCAAAATGCAATGGGTGTTGCTGTGGCACGCCGGTCGAGGCCTTGGTTAATGTGAGTCATATTGTAGCCAATCTCAAATAAATTGCGGCCCGCTAACCAATAGAATAACCATTGTAGTTGTGCTGCATAACAGTAGGCCTTGAAATCTGGTACTCCTAACACCCCCTGCACTATTGGGAGTTGCAGCTTAGTTAAACTAATTCTGTGGCTGTTTTATCCCCAGATATGTTCCGTCAGCAACGTATTGAGATATCGGAGTGTTCCCATGGGTGCTACAACAGGGAGGTTTACAAAGTAATATAAGAGGCGCAGTAGTATCACCATATTGGTCAGTGCTATCTTGCCTGTCGTTGGCAGTGGGAGGGTAGACCAGATTGCTATTTGCGAATTTAGTTCTGCAATTGTTCGTGTTAGGTTCCCATCCAATACATCCCTCAGTATACCTATATTTCAAGATACCTGAAGGTAGTTGGTGCTATTTGGATGTCCCCGTGCTTGAAATGTAGTGCATTCATTATGGCCATGTTAACGAAGGGGTATACTTGATATTTGACAGTATTAATGTGGTGGCCAGATAGTTCACTGAAGGTAGAGAAAAGTTGTGTCAGGTCCACATGGTCAGCGTGAAGATCTTGAAGGTATATCAGTAAAGGAATACTATATGGACGGCTCCCCCGAGGGGTATACCCCTATGCGCCATTTCCCATCTAAGGATCTGGGAGATTGACTCCATCGCCTGTACAAATAGGACCAGGGACAGGGGGCACCCCTTTTGTGTTCCTCTCCCAATTGGATATTCCTGTGATATATAGGGACCTATGCGTGCTCTAGTTGTGGGGATCTTATATAATAATATAGCCCAGTCAATATAACTGTGTGATATCCCATTGGCCCGGAGCACTCCCACCATGTAATCCCAGTGAATAGTGTCAAAGGCCTGTTGTACATGAAGTGTTAAGCATCCTGTGTGTGGGTAGATGACCTTTCTGGCATCCATAATCTGAAACAAGCGGTGAGTATTGAGTAAAATACTACGGCGTGGGGCAAAGCCACTCTGATCTACATGGATCAGTCAGGGAAGCAAGAGCCTGTTGGCTAGGATTTTGCTGAGAACCTTGTAGTCCGTATTAAGAATACATAGGGGAGTATAAGATGACATATCCGTGCTGGGTCTATTCGGTTTTAGGATTAATATCACCAGTGCCTTTCTAGTACTAGAAGGGAGCTGACCTATTTCTTGCAATGCATTGTATAATCGCAGTAGTTGCGGACTTAATTGTGTAGTACATGTATTATAGAACTCTACTGAGAAGCCACCAGACCCCGGGGTTCTGTTATGCACTAAGCTTTTAAGGGTTTCCTTACCTTCTGTCAGTGGGAGCGGGGCTGCTAGCAGTTCATTGTCTGTGGCTTATGTTGTGGGTAGATGTGCTTGGACTAAGAATCTCCATAGTGAGTCTCCCTGGGTCTGTGGGCGTGCGGTGTAGAACTGCGTATAGTAATCTCGAAAGGCCGTATTAACTCCTCTTTGCATGGTTGCTGGGCTCTGTAATGTTATTTTTTATCCTCATGATTGGTGTGGGGTTCAGTGGTAGATGTATTAATCATGCCAGTAGCGTGCCTGGCCTGTCTACTTCAGTATGTATTTTATGAGTGTATTGGCTTTGCTACTCTGAGGTGCTCCAGTAGCTCCGCACATTGTAGGCGGGCTTCCTGCAGTTGCTGGGCCTTTCCTGGGTCTTGTGTTATAGCATGTTCCAGGGGGCCCAGTGACTCTTCTATATCCTTTCATTTCGCTTGTATCACTTGTGTGGCCCCTACTGTCATCATCACCCTGCGTACCACCACCTTGAAGGCTTCCCATTCCACTATCAGGGTGCAAGCAGTGTTCGTATTTTTGGCGAAATACGTGGTCATAATGGTTGCTAATTTTTCTTCTAGCACTTGATCTTCAAGTAATGAGGGCCTCAATCTCCAAGTGGTAATCGGAGCAGGTACCTGGCCCCATTGCACTGTAATCTCTAGTGGATTATGATCAGATATGGTTTTACCTAAGTAACATACACTTGCAATTTGTGTTTGCATTGGTTATGGCATAAAAATCTATCCAACCTAGAATGTAAGGCATGAGGGTATGAGTAGAATGAATATTCCCTTAATCCCTCATTGCGGCCCCGCCAAACGTCCTTTGGTCCCAACCATTTAACCATTGGTTTTTAGATAAGAGTCTGGCGCACCAGCGCCGTCCCGGGAAGTGGGAAATGTGATCTATCTAAAGTGTTGTCCAAAACTGCATTTAAATCTCCACTCAGTAAACATGGATATTGGGCCCAGTCTTCAAATATCACAGATAAATAGTCATAAAAGGCATCTTGGTCTGCATGAGGGATATTTATACTGCTGAGGACAATTGATTCTCTGTCCAGGGATCCCAATACTATAATGTATCTCCCTTGGGTGTCTGTTCATGTTTCAAGAACCTTGAACGGTACCCCCACGCAAATCCATATTTCAGTGTGGAGTAGCTGGCCTCTGCACCTATTATGGACCTTAGCCGCCTCTGGTGAGAGCAGGTGTGTTTCCTGAAAGAAGGCGGCATGTGCTTACTATCCATGGAGTTGTGCTACAATCCTGTGGCGTTTTTAATGTTTCACAATCCCCGTATGTTCCAGGTTATAAATGTATACCCTTTTACTACTGATGTCATGGTCTGGCAGTGTAGCTGTAGGAGGATCCCCAGTTGTGTCTATGTGAGCACCCTGCCCTCCCTCTATTTACTATGACACAGGCATGTAACCTAAAACTTTTCCTTAATTCAGAGTTCAGCAATAAAACGTTACTCAACTCAACTTGTAACCGCAGTTAAAACTTAAAAACACCATAAAGAACCAATGCCACTTGCATCGGAGTCATTGATTGCCTAGTATTCAAGTTACGTTCATCTTGTGGCATTCAGTTGGTGCACTTTGCACATTGTTAGGGCACCTGGCACAGAGGACCCGGCTTCAGAAGGACACTCCCTGCCCCGGTGATAGTTCCTCCAAATTCCACAAGGGCTCTTTTGTTTCGGGTTGTGATTTTCCTCATGTCCTTTGTGGTTTTGTTCTCCTTCAACTGTCCATGGCAGCAGAATTCTACGTAATGAGAATGATAGCAGCTGTCTCAAAGGCAATCAGCTGAAAGTGTTCCTGTATGTTCGTTGTTGCCTCTTATATTATTGATGCTTCCTCATTAAAGTTATTCTGCTGTTTAGGGTGTTACCGTGGGGAATAGTGCCTCATTGCCATTTGTCTCTGATTCAGAGACGCTTTCTTGAGAGGTACTTCAGGTAATCAGCTGTCATACAGTTGGGGCTCCTCTGATTTGTGACAGGAGGCTCCTGTTGGGTTAATGCTGCCGGCATCTGGAGGCCCATCGAGCCGTAGTAGCAGGAGGGTCTCTCCTGTCCTGAGCAGTTACCTCTGGGTAGGTTTGTTCTAGCCATTGCATTGCTTCTTCAAGAGAATCATAAAAGAATGCCTGTTGCTTGTAGCAAATGTTCAATTTCACTGGAAAGAGTAGGGCATATGTGATATTTGCTTTTTGAAGCACTCATTTGACTGTTTGGTAAGAGGCCCTCTTGCCTTGCATGGCCAATGTATAATCTGGGAATAACATGACTTTCATATTCTCCACCATTATGGGTGCACATTTCCTCGTGTCCTGCAGCAGTAAGTTTCGATCTCTGTAATTCAATATCTTGGTGACTATCGGGCGAGGGGTTGCTCCCGGAACTGGTTTCCTAGTCAGTACTCTATGTACCCGCTCCACTACAAAGTATGGTGATAGGCCTATGGGATCTATCATTGTTTGTAGTCAGTCCTCAGTAAAGTGTGTTGCATTTAGTCCTTCAAGTTCATCTGGCAGACCTATGATTTGCACCTTATTGTGGCAGGACCTACCCTCTGCATCTTCTGTACATTCCTGTAATTGGTCCACTTGTTGTTGCAGTTGCGTGACTGTTGTCATCAGGTCCCCTTGTCTAGGTGTGAATATAGTGAGTGATCCCTCTGTGGTCTTGATTAGCTCGGTCAATTTGCGGTGGTCATCTCTGAGCAAATTTACTTCCCTTGTGATCGTGCCTAATTTTTGCTCCATAAGCGCTCAGGAGTCTCTTATCTCCCTCAAAATTAGGTCTAGTTTATTCTTCTGTAGGGGCTTCATCACAGTGAACAGTATAAGGGAGGGTGTCATGGTCATCGAATTGTCAGACTGCGACGATTGCACAACTGGCTCCTGCGATATCTGCTCTTGTCCGGCCTTTGTCCCTGCCATTCTTATTCCAGGTATCTTGGTTCGCCTCTCTGGAGCAAGCTTTACCTTTGTGTAACATTCTGGGTCGGCTGTGGCCGGTGATCTATCGCCGCCTCCCCTCCTCTTGTACTAGTGTTAGTACTAGTATTGTTAGTGATGGTGTTCTAAGGTCTGTGGAGGTGGGAAATGGTTATGATTTGTTCGTTAGTGGCCAGCCGTTCAGAGCCTCCCCTCCCTTTGCACTTAGGTTTGCATCACAACCCTCCTCCCGGCACTGCACAACAAACAGGGCCCCCTAGGAGTGCAAATTATCGTGTGGGTCTTCAACAGTCCATTAGTCTCAGCTGTTAAACAGGGGCTTGCGTTATGTGTTCATGAGTCTACCACCCATACTTCACACTGTTGAGGCCTCCTATCACCTCTTCCAGTCTCTGTGCCTTCGCCCGCCACGGGGCGTCACAATGCCCCATCTCGAGGCGCCTGTAGACTCAATGGTCTCCTCCATCCCCTTTGCCCCAGCTGCCAAGGGGAGATCAATAGGCCCAATGGGACTCCTGGCCTCAGCCCTGCATTGAGCCAAGAGACCAGCCATGGAGAAGGAGGGTTCTCAAGTCGGGCACTCCACCTGTCCTCACATGCGCACCTGTGTCTGTTGTCAGTCCCGAGCTATATGTGGGGTTGCAGCACAGTGCGTTCCAAGCCCTTCGTCTGTGAGTTGGTGCTCCCGGGGCCTCCATGCCCCGGTCCCCAGGTACCAGACCTAGGACACCGGGACTGCCCACACCACTCCACAGCCACAGCAGAAAGAGTTATCAGGGAGGGAGGGGTAAGCCTTGTGGTGGCAATTCACTCACCTCCCTCCCCAGGGCTGATGTGAGATGTCGGGCCTGTCTGCATGCGGCGACCTGTTCCGGTATTGTGCGGTGTTGGCCCCAATTTAGGTATCGTTATTTGCCTCAGGGTCAGTCAGCATTAAGGGCGCCCACAACAAGCTCTCTTGTGGGTCGTGGCTGTGGTTTCACTCCAATTTCGGTGCGTGGAGCTGCGTGCTCCCATGTCTGCCATCTTTGGCCGTTGGCCACGCCCTCCAATAACCAATTTGTTATGCTCTCTTTGAACTTCGTTTTTTTGTGCTTTGTTGATGTGTCCGTACCATCTTTATCTTTCTGTTCATATTCTCTTCTCTTAGCTCGAATAAATGAAAATATATCAACAAAATCCCCCTTTCAAATATTTTCTTTCACATTAATAGGAACATGTAAAGCCAACTTTCCTGGTCGCGATAATAACATATCCTGACCCTTGCAAACTGAAGCAGGAACAGAACTAATTTTTTCCCCGCCTTGGTCGGCAACCTTACCTGGCACTTTATCCACTTTAGGAGGCTCCTTCCCTCTTGATGGAGTAGTGCTACCCGCGCCATTGTTGGAGACACCTTTTGTCCCACTAATGCGCATTGCACCGATGGCCTCTACCTGCTTTCTCAGATCCGCAATGGCATTCCCTGTCACTGAAAGGTGCATAGGGAGTGGTAGGTGTCGCCGAGGTCAGATTGGTTGTAGGTGAGACCAACTTGGATAGCAACTGGACCACTGAAAGCAGAGCCTGGGATCTGCATCATTCAGTTGGTGGCCCCTGGGTGGGAGAGGAAAGCTGCTAGTGGGCCGGAGGGACTATGGGCGAAGTGTATGTGACCTGCGAGAGCTACTGTGGGTGAAGATGGGTTTCCCTGTAGTTGGTTATTATTATCTCCAGCTGGTCCTGAGGACAAGGCGATAAGTGCCTGCCTGAGGTCAGATAGGATGGCGCAGGCCCCCTGTGGGCCTGCTGAAGATTCCAGAAGGTGGTTAGAGCTGGGTTGCATTGTGTGACTGCCCTCACCACCTCCTCCTCCCCCTCCTGCTGCTGTAAGAGTAGTGAGGGATTGTATATCAGGGGGAGGCAGAATGGGCCCCCTGTGAGGTGCTATGGCAGCAGGAGCTTCAAGCGTTACCTGTGGGGTGCTGGTCCTGACCTGGCCACCACATCCTCAGGATGGGCACAGGACTGCTTCTTCACCCTGTGCCTGACTGGAGGGAAAGCAGATCGGGGGGCACATGGGACCACGTAGGGTGGTCCCCTTCTACTCTGCCTTCCTAATTCTCTGACTCAGACCCAGAGTTCATAGATCCTCCCTTAGCCCCAGGCTTAGCCAAAACCAATTTCAACAGGTGGGTCATTTCTGGGTCCCATGCTTTTCCTCTTGCTTACTCTGCCTCCCCCTGAGGCCATGACCCAGAATACGCCCACTGAACCACGGTACGGAAAGAGTAGGGACAAAGCAGAAGCCCACCTGTACCAGCAAAGAATATTATGCAGATAGAAAACAATCAATTCACAATATATCAATACCCACACATGTCCAAAATCCCTCTGGCCCACATTCCTGGCCCCCAACTGGAGCCCAAATGACGATACAAGTCTAATTGGCAGGGCCTGGGCAGCCACTCAAGGCCAGGAATGTGGGGCAGGGAAGCGGTGATTCAATAAAACGCATAAAGCCTAAATGTGAACAGCGCCTTCACAGCCTGCTCTGCTTTAAGTAGGCAAGCAGCAGGTGCCAGCCTCAATACCCCAGGGGCAAGACTACTTAATACAAACCCCAAATACAGTGCAAGGAATGCTGCTTAATGGCTGGGAGGCCTTGGGGTAGCCAAGCGCTCTTTAAATTTTCATAACATAACTTCAGCAGCATTGGCAGGATTAGAACCTCTGCCCAAGAAAGCAGGCATTTTCATAGGCCAAAGAACATACCACTAAGGCATAGAGACACGGGCACCCAAACAGGAGGCTCCCCCATGAGTGGCGAAAAATGTGTTGTAAGGAGGGCCATTAAAAACGCAGGAGGCTCCCCCAATGGGAAAGGCATAAACTACTCCAAAAAGGCTGGAATTGGGGGAATGTGGGACGTGCAGCAGCTACAGAGTTGAGAAAAGAAGGTGTCACAGGCACCTAAACTCAGTGGTGGCACACCGAGGAATGTGCAGCAGCAGCTGGAACCCCCAAGTTTAGGTCATCGAAGTGTTGTGATCCAAACGATGATCCTGAAACGACGATCCTGTCCGCCCACCGTCACCACACTCTCTGCAAGAAAGGCAGAGGTGGCAAGTGGAAGTGACGTGTCCCTACACGACTCCCGGCTTCCTTCCACCCCCTCATCTAGCGAGGCAAGGGGGTGGAAGGCAATTTGGCCAGCGTGATGCCAGAATGATGCCAGGGCCCCGGCCGACTAAAAGCCGCACCACCCCAATTGGGGCATTGCTGTGTCCAAAGAAAGAAAAATATACACCTTTTTCCACATAATGTAGTGATGCATTAATTCTTTACCTCATCCATGATTTGTATAAAATGAAAGATCAATGTCTACAGAAGACATTTGCATTTTCTCTGTTATTGAGGATGCAAGGCTGCAGTTGGCATTTAATGTAGAGCTGCAGAATCAAAGGTTAAGGACAGTGCATTTTCTTTGTCAACTACTCAACGAGTGTGCCGTTAGTGGCGGGTTTGTGTCAATTTTAAAAAGTAACACTTAATAGTATTCTAAGGCAAAGAGGTTATGTGTGCATTTATTTTAAAAGATTGAAATTCCACATAAGCTTCAACGGACACAATACTGTAGATTAATTGGGTTCAGAACAAAAACATATCTAACATTAACTCGTTTGATTTATATCACGCATCTAAAATAAGCTCAAACTCTAAAATTAAGTCCAGATGTTTTTCAGTTTTAAAATGGCATAAATTATAACTACATTCACAGTTTAAATGTCTTGGTTAGGTCCCGCCCCAAGTCACCTATGTGTAGATAAAATGAATCTTCTGAATACAAAGAGAATTTCAGATGTGCTGAGAAAGTACCTGATAATCTGGAGCAGCATGTATCGTTGTTGTGCCTAAATCGTGATGAGAGGGACATATTTCTTCTACCGTTGTTAACAAAGATTAGCAGCAATGACAGTATTAATGTATATTTAGGATCTCTCGGTCCAATTAAACTTTTTACCCATAGGAGCGCGCAGGTGGAAAATGTCCACAGTAAAGTCCAAGGAAGCGGTTAAAGACCCTATGTTCCCAAGTGCACCTGTTACAACCCATTTCTGGAACTATAACTGAAATGCTCAGATACAAGGGTGGGGAGACTTCCCATAATTATTAATTCTTTGCACAGAATCTCCACTCCTGATTTCCAGGCAACTTGTAATTGGTTCTAAAGTAGAGATTATTAGGATGATTTCATCTAGACCTCTTCAGTCCTAGGTTGATGGGCTTCGGGAATCACATCTTCACCCATGCAGACTAAAAAGGCTTTTACTAAGCCCATGGCAGCTGCCAAAGATTTACTTAGCTATTTGCACTATTTTCGACTGGAATGTACAAGAATGACCAGCACGTCTGAGGACATGACAGTGTCTACATGTCTGAAAGGTTAAGATTGTCTTATGAATAACTAATCATCAAAATAGAAATACATATAGTATAATTTACTATTATGTAGTTTGCCTAGTTTTAGAGGTAAAGAACCAGAGGAAATGTCGTACATTAAGCCATTTATCAACCACTTTGTAATAGCATGTAACTGATAACCTACTGTGAAACAAATGTGTTGTTTATAAACGACTTCCATTCTTCATAATGAACAATTAAATATATATATAAAAAGAGTTATGCATAACAATGTGTGTTATCTTTTTCACAGTAATGTCTGAAATCAGTGGATATGTATCCATCTCTAAATGTTATAGATATTTGAATTGTTTTTTGTTTTTTTTTATCCGCGGTAACCCATTGAAAAACTACAAGTGATTTCTAGACTGGGCCAGTTCTTGCGAATTGGTGAAGAAAAGGCGTATGTTACTTTAAAAAAAAAAAAGTTATTTCTGCCTCAGCCAATTCAATTTTTGAGTCCTAAGTGGTGCTCAGTGTGGAGAAGCGCTACACTTTCCCTTGGAAAGCCATGTAAAGTCATTACTAACACTCAGGTGTAAAATGTAGGGCAGTGTTATGATTGTACTGCTCAGGCATAAGCTGAAGCTTTGGAAGAAGGACCGTGAAAAGGGAATGGCGTGAGGTAAAAGGGACATTATACTCCAGGTCCTCAGTTTTCGGGGTCCCATGTTAGTCCTGTTTATTTAAGGCAGCTAACATGGCTTAAACCACTCAATGGCACCAAATAATGGCTTGTGGCCCGGGGACGATGTTGTTGTCTCAGGCCTCATAAACTTCTGATTTGGAAGGGGATACATTTCTTGTCCTATTCCTCAAGTATGACAACCCTCTTTTTCGATATGACACACTCCTACCAGAGTCATTCAATCAGTAGGTCTTGTAGAGTGCAGCTTGTCACCCCAGGGAGTCTCCAGGCGCTGGAGGGGTCTGTGAGCCTTGGTCGGCGGGTGAGGGCGGTCAAAGAGCCAGGTCTTGAGCTGCTTCCTAAAATCCTTCAGGGAGGGAGAGGTGCGCAGGTGAAGGTCGTTCCAGGATCTGGCTGCAAGGTAGGAGAAGGCGCAGCGGTCATGGCAGATGCAGGGGATGTGGGTCAGGGCGAGGGTAGAGGAGCTGAGCTCTCTGGTTTGTTGTTGAAATGTCAGGCAGTTGTTTGTGTAAGCTGGTTCGGATTTGTGGAGGGCTTTGTATGTGTGTATGAAGAGCCTGTAGAGGCATCTTTCCTGGACAGGGAGCCAGTGGAGGTCCCTGAGGTAAGGGCTAATGCTGGTTCTTCTGGGGAGGCCGAGGACGAGTCTTGCTGCTGAGTTCTGGATGGTATAGAGTTCAGTTCAGGAGCTGTATGGTGGTTCCGGTGTAGAGTGCGTTGCTGTATTCGAGACAGCCAAAGATGAGGGCCTGGGTGACTGTCTTCCTGGTAGAGATCCAGCAAAAGATCTTGTGGAGCATGTGAAGAGTGTGAAAACATGCAGAGGAATCGGTGTTGATCTGTTGCTTCATGGTTAGTTGTGTGTCCAGGATGATTCCAAGGTTGCGTGCATGGCTGATTGTGGTGGGTGAGGGTCCGAGTGCTGAGATCCAACAGGTGTTGTTCCAGGGGGAGGGTTTATTCCCGAAAAGGAGGACCTCTGTTTTGTCTGAGTTGAGCTTAAGGGAGTTGGCCCTCATCAAGCCATCAAGTGGTGATGTCTGTCACGCACTTTGGAAGTTGACCTTGGTGGTGACGGCAACATGTGAGAGTGACAAGACGAGCTGAGTGTTGTTGGCGTAGGAGATGATGTTGTGTCCGTGGGTGCAAGTAATGTTGCTAGTGGTGTCATGTAGGTGTTGAAGAGGGTGGGACTGAGGGAAGAGCCCTGGGGATGCAGCAGATGATGTCCTTGGAAGCGGAAGTGAAGAGTGGAAGGTAGATTCTTTGCGTTTAGCCGGAGAGGAAGGAGGAGATCCAATAAAGTGTGTTGCCTTGGATGCCGAAGTGGTGGAGTCTGGTCATGAGAGTGTGGTGAGAGACGGTATCGAAGGCAGCCGATAGGTCGAGTAGGATCAGGGCAGCTATTCCTCCTAAGTCGAAGAGGCGTCTAATGTCATCTGTTGTCACGATCAGGGCAGCTCAGTGCTGTGATTCGGTCGAAAGCCAGATTGAGAGGGGTCAAGCAGGTTGTTTCCTTCGAGGTAGTCAGTGAGCTAGTGGTTGATGGCTTTCTTCAAGACTTTGGCGGGGAAGGGGAGAAGTGAGATGGGGTGGTAGTTTTGAGGTTCGTTGGGGTTTGCTGAGGGTTTCTTCAGGAGGGTCGTAACTTTGGTGTGCTTCCAAGCATTGGAGATGGTGGCTGTGGTGATGGAGGTGTTGAGGATGTTTGTAATGGAGCTTACAAATACTTTTTTTCCTAGGTTATAAATGTGGTGTGGCAGGGGTCCCTGCAGGATTGAGAGTGGATAGAGCTCATGACAAAGATGGTGTCTTCTGTAGACAGCAGCTTCCAGTCGGTGATGCTGTAGGGGTGGGGGTTGTTGGTTTGGGTGCGGAGGTGGTTGGGGTTAGTGAGTTGGGGGTCGAAGTTGCCGTAGATGTCTGAGAACTTGTGGTGAAAGTAGTCTGCTAGCGTATCACAGAGGGCTTGGGAGGGGTGGATCGGATTCTCTGTGGCGGATGGGCAAGAGAATTCTCTGACGATAGTGAACAGTTCCTTGGTGTGGTTGGAGCTCACCTCTATGCAGGAGGTTAGGGCATTTTTCTTGGTCTCTCTAAGATGGTGGTGGTAGCTGTTAAGGGCTGATCTGTAGGCGTTGAGGTTGGTGGGGTTTTGTCTGGGCACTAGTGTCTCTCGAGTTTCTTGCAGTGGCGTTTAAGGGTCAGAAGCTCTGGAGTGAACCAACTGGCATGCTTGGTGGGTTTGCTGGTGATGTTGCTTTTCAGGGAGGTGATGCTGTTGGCGGCTGAGGAGATCCAGTTGGCGAAGTTGTGTATGCTGTTTTCAAGGGTATCTGAGGAGACAGGGCAGTGCTTAATTTGTGCTTGTTGTTTCCGGTGCACTTAAAATGTGGGGGGCCGGTGCTTATTCTTCTGCCGCAAGCATTCGCTGCGAGCAAAAGACACATATGGGAAAGATGGAGGAAGAGAAAAACAAAAAAGCGTCACAATGGGAGAAAGCAGAAAGCTGTAGGAGTTAGCTGCAGGGACAAGGAGTGGCTTTAAATGGATTGAAGAGGCCCGAGATGGTTTTAGGATTACGCTGCCTCAGTATTCCGTGCTCCCAAATTTAATTGCAGCAGCCATACGTTTAAGAGAAGGGCTTAGAGCACTGGCACGTTTTAATTTACAAATTAACCACTGGGACAGGGGTACCTTCTTTGAGGGCGGCGATCCAGTTGGGCTCCATAACCTTGCTCAAGTTACTGCAGGGGTGATGGGGGTGCCGCCTGGGCTTCTGTTTGGCCACCGATTGTGAAGTGGATGATGCAGAGTCATTTGACTTGCTAATTATTGCACAAAAGTTCAAGGATGCAATACACATTTATAACTTCTCTTTAGTTAGGCCTACATTCTGCAACACCTTAGGAGAAATAACACATAGACGTAATTGAAACATTAGCTGTTACCTGATTGACTTCGCACTTGGCTCAAATTTTGAATTAAATTCCACCTCAACGCACACAATTTAAATACTTTGATTGTGATTTCTAGAACTCAACTTATATGCAACTAAAAGAAGTGGCTGGTATGGGTGAGCCTAGTTATACTTTATCTTGATAACATCACATGATGTGACCAATGTGAGTTCAAAGGTGAACAGCGCTTACAAAGAAACGAATGCAGCTTCAGGCAATTGTTTTCACCTGACTTGTCAGTTTTTCGTTGAAAACACGAAATAAAGCATGGGCGAGTCCGGCCAGCGCTGTGCGAGCAAAACCACCAGAAAGAAGTAGGTGAAAGGTAAAAGCCGTTTGCACTGAGTAAATAGCTGGGGGAGGAAGACATACAAAATACCCATTGTCATTGGTCACACTTACCACCCTCATAAAACATAACTTGCCTCAAAAAGAACTGAGGAGTTTTCAGACCGAATTAGCTGGTTTATTGACTTCAGTAAATAAATATAAACGCGCATGTCGACGAGGCAACATTCGAAAGGGAGGGAGGGAGGGAGGGGGTGATGGGGTTTTGTAACATGAGTGCCCGGTAACACGAGCAGACAACCCTGTGGACTTATCATTTCCTGCACGTTTTGCTAAAACCTTTCCAAGCACAATGCCCGATCTGGGATAGAAGACAGTTTTTGGCGGCGAAGCTCGGACAGCCACGTATCCCGTTTTTTAAAGCCAGGATTATAACAGCGCTCTTCTTTCTAAGGAGATTGTGGAATGTCGGCGAGTCACAGCTGATAGCTATAGCTGTTTTTTGGAATCTTTCTACTTGCATTAACAAGACCACGAGTTTAGATGGTTAGTAAGAGAAATCTACAGTAGGAAGAAAATATGATATTGCTGCCGTTAAGGTTGTACGTGCTTTTTATTGTTGCTTGTGGTTTGTGACCGAGGTCTGGGGACTCTACATGATGCCATCTAAACACAACAAGCATTTGCAATGCAATGGGTCTCGCATGTGCTCAAGTTAGAGCTATTAGCGTTGTAAATTCCTAACTGGACTTTTCTTTCCACATAAATTGAAAATAAAAAGTAAAACAGTTGACGTAAGCGATCCGATTCAAAGCGACATGGCCGCCATGTGCATGAGTGCAAAGGAGAGACACAAACGGAAAAAGAAGGTCGCTCGCAGTCAAAAGTATCTGCAGTTGTGCAATTTTCCATGTGGCAGGGGCAGTCTGCAAGGCGGTAACAAAACCGACCCAAGGAGGGACAAACATAAAGCATTTACCAATGATAACAAAGGATTTTTGAAAGGCAAGCCCACTAACGAGTAAAAGTGATGGGTGGGCGTAGTTAAAAGCCCACAAGACTTATAACAGGTCAAAGCGCTTGCGCGCTCAATCTTAAAATAACAAGGTAATGGATGGAATGCTTGAATTAATCTCAGCCACTGGCAATTGCCCTAGCCCACATCCCACTCCATCATTTTTTGCACACCATGCCACCTCAGTTTGCACACAGCCATATGCAGATCAGTCTCAACATTGTTCCTCATGAGAACAGTCCAGCCTAAACTGCCGGGCCAGGTCCTCCCTGAAACAGAACACGAGCAATCTAGGACCATTACCTCAGTCCTTGGCAGGATCAAGCACTCTGGGCACAAAGCCCCCTCCAGAACCAGTGGAGAAAGACATCCACTACCTCAGTCCTTGGCAGGATGAAGCAATCTGGGCACAAAGCCCCCTCTAGAACCAGTGAAGAAAGACATCCACTACCTCTGTCCTTGGCAGGATGAAGCACTCTGGGCACAAAGCCCCCTCCAGAACCAGTGGAGACTGTTATCCACTTGAGAGACTGTAGCTTTGCACTCCCCAGGATAAAGCATTGGGCAAACCACCCACTGGCGAGACTTGAGAGACTGTGGCTTTGCGCTCCCCAGGATAAAGCAGTGGGCAAACCACCCACTGGAGAGACTTGAGAGACTGTGGCTTTGCGCTCCCAAGGATAAAGCAGTGGGCAAACCACCCACTGGAGAGACTTGAGAGACTGTGGCTTTGCACTCCCCAGGATAAAGCAGTAGGGAACCCACCCACTGGAGAGACTTGAGAGACTGTGGCTTTGCACTCCCCAGGATACATCAATGGGCATGGAGCCCCCTCGTAGAGCTGCCGTTGTGCACTCATCCGGCTGAGGTGCCCCCCCTTCCCTTCCCCCTGAGGTGCCTGTTTTATTTAGATCTGATGCCCCTGCAGTGTTCTCTCCGTTTCGATTGGGTATCGAGTGTGGGCCTCGCCCATGCATTTTGGGCCCAGTGGTCCACAGATTATATAGGTGCAATACCTGGACTTGAATTCTTGGTGTACATAATTGTTTATAGTGTATATACATTTTTGACTAATGGATTATTCTTGATTACAATGGTTACAATCATTTCCTTTTGTCATTGCGCCCTTCCAGGGGGGTTTGGGGGTGTAAATGTAAAGTTGCAGAATGTATTTGTGTGTATCTTGTTGTGGGTGAGGGTGGGGGTGGGGGTGTTGCGTGTGTGTGTGTCACTCT
Organism: Pleurodeles waltl; assembly: GCF_031143425.1. NCBI lineage: Eukaryota > Metazoa > Chordata > Amphibia > Caudata > Salamandridae > Pleurodeles > Pleurodeles waltl. Next base: position 412,092,210 of record NC_090437.1, on the reverse strand, counting down.
CTTTTCCCTCCCCCCTACCCTGTGTTGTAGGTGCAGTACTCACGGTGGTCGTCGCCGCCGTCGTTCATGCTCCTGCTAGAGGAGCAGGAAGAATATCGCAGGGAGGATTTGGAGTTCAGGCTCCATGGCATCCTAGTTCCTCGTGGGGTGTGTAGAGGTGAGTGTTTTCCCTTCCAAGTCCTGTTTCCGCCGTGTTTTTGTTCGCATTGAATCCGCCCCGGAAAAGGTGGTGGATTGGCCGGTCATAATAGTGTGGGCGGTACATTGTCTTCCGCCTGTCTGTTGGCGGTGACCGCCATGCTGTTGGTTTGTACCGCCGTGGCGGTCGGAGTGTTAAAGTGGCTGTCTATGTTGGCAGTTTCCACCATGGTCATAATTCCATTCTTTTTACCACCGGCCTGTTGGCGGTTTTACCGACGCTTTACCACTGACCGCCAGGGTTGTAAGGAGGGCCCTTATGTTTTCTAGTATGATGAAAGTTCTGCGTGTGTGGGTGTTTGGGGAGCATTGTTTGGGGAACTGTTTTACTGTCTTCTTATTTATTATTTATTACCAAAAATCTAAATAAAAAAATTTTGTCTGAAAAGGAACACACTGGTATAGTAGTTCAGCACCGGTAGTTGCCGTTAGCTGCCCGCCGCTATGGCAACAGCACATAGTGGACGGCCTGCTGAGGTATAACCAGCTGAGGCACCACCATGGGAGGACAGTTTAGAACATATGGAGCATTCACGTGACCTTCTTTCTTAGCCCCTCGCCCTTACTCTTCCTAACCTGTGGTTCTGGCTCTTGCCTCTCCTCCCCTTCCCCCCTTTTGCATCACAGACCTCAGCGCTTTGAAGCACCCTTAAGCACCTTCAGGCAGTGGATGAAGCACTTGCTTCTGTTTGATCCTGCTTGACCTTGCTTTACGCCTTCGCTATGTCCCTAGCATCCTACAATAGTGAGATATTTTTGAGTTGAATATAACTGAACCCCTGACACTTGTCATCAAGCATTATTAAGCATCAGGCTTCGATATCTGTTCTGGCAGTCGGCAAGACAAATACAACGACAACCAGTACAATAACCAGCACAACAACCTGCATGATAATCAACACGTCGATATCGTAAGCAATCTGGAAGCCCTGCAATTTTGCCCAAGCTTCACCAAGCCTGGCGAAGTGACGCCTTCTTCCGGGTGGAGTGTTGTGGCTGTAGTAAGCCACTGCTAAGCGTGTGCCCCAGAACTCCTGCAGAATCACCCCAGCTTGTGTCAGGTGCGGCTTGCAGTAGCTGGGTGTGACTCCCTCCCCTGGCTGGCTGAAGCTGAGGACCAGGCTCTTTTGAAATACTTCTTACTTGCCAACATAATCCAAACCACAATCTTACTTAGCTTACTCAAGCCCAAAGCCCATCTGCCAATCTGCAATGCAGACCACAGCCCCCCCAGTGGTCTTTTATGGCACTACTCCAGCCTACCCATTGCCCTGTCCTGTTGGAACCAGCCGGTGCCCTCCTGATTTTTAGTCAATGACTACGGACGTTTTCAGGGCTCCAACTACTGCAAGCGCCTTGCATCGCCAGCAACTGGAGTGGAGAAAGTTCCAGTTATGGTCTTTGCACCGGTGATTCATGTTTTGGATAAGGAAATCAAGGAGGAGAGGTGAGGGCTCTGGCAAGCGGCACCCTAAGGTAAAAAATACTAAGTCATGGACTGCGCAAAGCCGCATACGAACCAACTCCATTCTGCCTGTTATTAGGCCAAGGATGCCTGGCAGTAGCAAATGTAAACTCAGATCCAAAGGGTTCCCAGGGGGACTGGGAGTATTAAATCAAATTTTGCACTATCTTCTATGTAGCAGCCAGCAACAGCTCATGTAATGGCATATAGTTAAAAGCATAGCAAGCTTCCGGAAGGTCTGACATCAAAGAAAACAGTGGGTCAACTTAAACTCAAGTTTAAAGCACAAGCCTGAGTAACAATATTGGACTTTTTCAAGAAAAGGTCTGCGTTGCCCTCAAATCAGGCAATTAGGTCTCAATCAGTTAGCTTTCCAGTTAACCTTGCAACTGTGAGGACCACTAGCCCTCTTTTGAGGCCTCTGGCCAATTAAGATATGGTGCAATACAGCAGTTGGATGCCACTATAATAGAGATATGATCAACATCTGGAAACGAGAACATGGCGGCCGACCTCTTGTCTGCAGTTGTAGCAGACTTGGAAGAATTGCCACTTATGACCCGCGATACCAAGGACAAAATTGACCCCTCTATTCACCTAATAGGAACCTACATTCACAGGGAAATGGCCTTCCCTTCCATCAAAAGACAACTCCCTCGACCTGTGGGCACACCCTCAGGAGCTCACAAAACAAAGGGGTGCCTACCTCCGGCAGTCTGTAACCATTGGCCATTCAGCACAGGAAAGGGAAATAGACATCAGACCTTATAGAAGGAGGCTTAGGATCAAATGTTCCACACAAGTCTCATCTATTAGCACTAATTGTGCCAACCTTAGACTGCCAAGCCTAAAAGGCACAAATAGCATAGTCTCCTATCAAGAACGGTCCTTTGCTCAAGATCCTAGTCATCTGACTCTTTCAGCAGCTCTTCCAGCTACCTAACTGGGGATTGAGACACTAATCCTCCCATGCAACTCTGCCCAAAGTGACCTATTGGCATCTATAAATGCGACCTTGAGTGCTACAACTAATGCTCTTACTTGACATTATGACAAGTTGGAGGTACAATTGGATCTGATTCAAGCTGTAGCTAGCTCCATCACTTGAATGGAAGCCAAATTATCCACCTTGAAACAAAGCGGCCTTTCACTCAGGACCAACATAGCTAGTCTGGGCACTACAACATGCGCTTGTTTTCCGATAGTGGAAAAACTTTCAACTTACCTCCATGATATCAGACTGCAAGCTAGCCTTCTCCAAAGTCTGCATGGCAAAGGATCACCCTCCTAAGATTGCACCTACTGCCTCATCAAATATGCAAACTGAGTATGCACAAATATTTCTGTGGAGTGCCAGACCCCAGCAAAGCAAGTTACATCTGCGGGGTTCTATCCTAGCAACCTACATCACCAAAACATCCCTATTTTTCCAACCCGTCTGGGGCCAGACCTCCCACTGAAGCTGCCATTCGTCTGGTGAACATTCTGTCATAGCTCAGGACTGGACGCAACATAATCACTGTAATCCACCAACGCCTAACACAATTGCTGAAGAGCCTGTGATCTCACATCCTACACTCTCTAAGTCTGTAGCCATCAGGCAATTTCCTATAGGCTAGAGCCTCCTACCAAGCAGGCTCCACCACCCATGACTGTCACCAATAATAGCCTAGGATGTTCAAATGAATGGTTGATCAGTCCAGCACAATTGTTGATCACTAAACGCTCGTCAAACTTGTACTAACGCCACAGTATGAAATTGAAGGCAGCCACGATATCTTGAACCGTTCTAACTTATTGCGACTCTTCTTGGCACTGCCGAAGCCAGTTATAATAAAATCTGAGGATATCTTGAGTGTCACTTTCAGAACTCTGCCAGAGGATAGAAGTGGAAGAGAAGCTACAATATTGTCTATTCGAATGCCCCAATTGGCTGACCAAATTATGGCAAACAAGTTGACTTTAGAAGAATGAGACATAGGGACTTAAAGAAACCTTACCCACAAGCAGCCATTTCCACTGAAGAAACAAAAGCCCCCCTTAGCTCTACAAACCGAAACATACAGTATTTTAAAGGTGTGGAGAACTTTAAATCTACTTTGCCAAGCCTCAATATAGGCATTACTTGTTCCTTTAAAACATCTTGATGCACCTCTAGGCAAAGTTCCCTCGAATCCTTTAATGAATCCAGTGCACCAGATTGGAAATGGCTGCCCTCTGTTTTAAACAGAGGCGCCCCTACTGCTCTTAGCACTTCCAAACGAGTGTTAGATGCAAGGCGCCATCTACAAATTATCTCATGGAATGTCTAGACTCCTTTAGGTCACTCCAGTTAACTTGCTCCTAACAGCTGCTGACATACTTTGTGTGCAAGCAAGAAACATGGATTATGAACCCTTTGGTAATTCCTGGATTTATTGAAATTCACACTGCAGTGATAAAGAAAAATATCTTTGAAAGGCCATCTGGTGGCCTTTCCATCTACTTTCCTGTTGGCCTTGACTTAAAGATGACACTTGTAGGTGACTATGACATGTTTCAATCAAGCTAGAAGGCAGAAGAACCAAAGATCACACCATAAGAATTCTATTAATCAACCTATACTACAATTTCCAGGGAGGCTGGAGAAAATGCGCCATTTAGCTGAAACCCTAGAGGGGGTATCATGCGATCATCCTGTGAACACTGTAAATCTCTGTGGAGGTTTTAATCTCAAGTCCCTTGGAATGGCTGCAGGCGACGGTCACCCAGTATGTCCAACAACAAAGCTACTGCAAAGCTTCCTTGGCAGGCATGGCTTGGTTTTAGTTCAACATACTCTGGAAGAGAACTCTCCTGATGTAACTTATCCGAGCACTTTCCTGGGGAAAAGCACTCTTGACTACATCTTCGTTTCATCGGAACTCTTCAAACATTTGAAGTCCTTTGAAGTTCCCAACATTAGGGTTAGAGACTATTTACCTCTCTGTATTGAACAGAGTGACCTGCTGGACACTTTGCTGACTGTTGGTCTCTCAAATGGAGATAAGCATCTACAGGCCATACGTCGCATAAAATGGGGGCCTATCTCTTTGGAAAAGTTACATATTTGAAAATCAGCCAAAGGCCAGCCCTCCTGACACAGTTGGGTGAGAATCTGCTGAACAAGTGGTCAGTGTTCAGAAACAGTAAACGATTTGCTGCATAATTTAACTTCCTCTCCTACCCTTCAAAGGCCGAAACCACATGTCTCTCAGTCATCTTTGATAAAGGAGAGCAAGCAGTGCATCCAGAAACTACAAAGCCAACACCACAGAAGTAATAATCTGCAGTGAAATTCTGAACACCTGGCACAACTTCAAGCTGCGAAGAAACAACATAAGAAACTGGCTGGTCATTTAAACGCACACAGGTGGAAAAAGAGTGGCTACACATTTACTCTCTTTTGAGTAAGTGTAATCAAGCAGACTTATGGAGGTTCATTAAAAATAGAATGAATCAAGAGGGACTGTGATTCAATAGATCAATGAGGAAAACTGGATACGCCATGTAGGTAAGTTATACGTGACTCACACCTTTTCCCCTGCTAGTACAGGGAACCAGCGGAGCCAACAAGCGCAGCAACAACTCCTTGTAATTGCTCCTACGGCCACAAACGTTACGGCTTGTCTGCAAAAAATAAGGGCTCCGGGTGCGCCTGGGCCTGAAGGCATCCCTGCCCACTTGTTTAAAGATGATATTAACTTGTGGTCAGCTACTCTTTCGACTTTGTACAATGCCGGCCTGCTGTACCAATCAATCCCAAACAGCTGGAGGGGCTCCATATGATTTATTAGAAAAGGGATAGACAAGATCAAGCAAACTATTGCCTCATCGCCCTTCTTGATATTGAGGCTAAAGTTTTTGCCTCTCTGCTCATAAAAGAACTGGAATGCTGGGCAGAAGCTCATAATATAATTCCTGCTTGTCAAACAGGATTCAGGGCAAAAGCAGAGACAACATACAAAATAGTGACCCTTTCTTAAGTAATACAAAAAAGCCTCTAGTAAAAAGACCCCCCCCCCCACTCTATGCTTGTTTTGGTGACTACTCTGCAGCATTTGATTCTGTTGATAGAAACCATCTATGGGCAAAACCCCAGGGTTGGGTTTTACCCAGTAATCTGTTAAGGTCTGTAGAGCTACTTTACACAGAGACTTGGGTAAGAGTAAAGCTGTCTACAACTGCCTTAAGCAGGGATTTCCCTACGGACAATGGTCTGAAGCAGGGATGTGTCCTTGCCCAGCTCCTTTTTAACCTGTATACCGCAGACATGTTGTCAGCTTTAAAAAGCACCAACTTGATCCCAGTTAGAATTGGGAAACTAAGAATAACACTTCTACAGTATGCTGACGACATTGTATTGTTGGATCACTCTAGAGTAGGACTTCAAAAAGCATTATCTGCTCTTCATATTTACAATGAGGCAATTAAGATGAAAGTGAATGTTTCTAAAACAATGTTAGTTGCCTTCAGGAAAGTCTCTAAGAACCTGAACCATTCTTGGTCTATGGGCCTCTTCAAAATCACTGGGGCAAAGTCGTACAACTACTTAGGGGTGTGGCTGACAGCGAATGGGAGGGCTAAAGTTCACCATCTTAAAACTATGGCTGACTTGATAATTGTAAGCGCGTGCCAGCCTAACAACTTGATTGAAAGCCCTTCTCCAATTCCCATTCAACAAGTGCTTGCAGCTACTCTTCTTCCAGCTACAGCCACAAAGCGTTTCCAGGGCAGCTCACTAATTTAGTGGACCAACTTTAAGTTAAAGCCTACAACAGGGTGTTTAAGCTCCCACAGTATATAAGAGGTTTCCTAGTCAAATTAGAGTTGGGACTAGAAAGCTAGAAGTGGGCCCATATGGGTGCTTTTCTAAAGCACTATTATAGGCTTGTCACAGCTCCACCTAATACATTGAAATCAGCAATTTGCTGTATCTTCACCCTAAATGATAATCCCTGGTTGACCTTTCTAGGTATCTCATTGCAATCCTTACACATCAACCAGTCAGCTTTAGACTTGCTGCTTCTCATGCAATCCACCCTCAAAGCGACTCTGAAGAAGCAGATCAGACTTACATCAATGACACCAGATCTGGCTAAAATAAATACTTCTCTGGTGGTAACAGCCCTGAAACCATCCTACGCGTCTAGCCTGCATCAGCTGACACTGCAGCTATACTTAAAGTGTGTGGTTTGAAAAGTCTGCTTGTCGCACATCATGACCGCAAGGATGATGGCCCTGAGGATTTAAGAGATAATCGCAAAATGGCAATCCCTTTCCATGATAACCAATTGCAGGCTTTGTGGGTATAAACTTGAATCATTTAGTCATCTACTCTGCAGCTGTCCGGCACTGAGGATTGCACACTGCACTTTGCTCAAACCTCTCTTTTTAAGCCAAGGTATAAGGACGTGCGCACAAGAAATTAACTTAGGCCCACATTTATACTCTGTTTGCACCAAATTTGCATCATTTATTTTGGTGCAAATTCGGCACAAACTTAACTCCATATTTATACTTTGGCACTAGACCCGTCTAGAGCCAAAGTTAATGGCGCCTGAGCCATTTTTTGTACTTGAAACCTTACCTTGCGCTAATGACATACAAGGTAGGCGTTCCCGTGCAAAAAATGACTCTATGGCATGTGTGCCATATTTATCCTCCGGCGTCAAAATGACACACAGGAGGAGGTGGGCCTTAAAACGTGGCGCCCAGACGGATTTGCACCGCTTTTTAACGCCTGGGTCAGGGCAGGCATTAGGGGACCTGTAGGCTCATTTCCATGGTGGGAGACCATGGAAGCAGTCCACAGGTGCCCTTCCCTGCACCCAGGGCTACCCCCTGCCACCCTTGCCCACACCTGGAGGACACCCATGGATGGGCGGACCCATCTATGGTGAGTGCAGGTAAGTCTTTTTTTTTTTGTTTTAGTGGCATAGGGGGGCCTAACTTGGCCCCCCCCACATGCCACTGTGCCCAATGGCCATGTCAGGTTAGAGCCATTATTTTTTACTCTAACCTGACTTGCACCATTCTTTGACGCACAACCCCCTTTCTTCCCTATGCCTCCGCTGCCCGGCTAGAGTCATTTATTTTGACGCTAAACAGGCCACAGCGCCGTCTAATGTCATTTCATAAATAAGGCGCCCGGCTGGCGCGTTGGAATGACGTTAGCCGGCGCTAAACTTTTTGACGCAAATCTGCGCTAGCGCTGATTTGCATCAAAAAGTATAAATATGGGCCTTGGGGCCATATGTATGAACACTTTTTCCCATAGACACAGAATGGGTAAAAACCTTTGCTACATCTGGCCCTTAGTTTTCACTATGAAAGAGCCTACTGACTTAGCAACATTTGGAACATTCATTCATCAACTACTAAACCTGCTGGATGCAAGTAGAAAAGTTGGCTAGTCTTTGCTGCACTCATGCCTATATTGTACTTATGTCACTTTAACATTTAAGTTCCTGCCAGCCTAACTAGTTTGTCGCATTTGAGTATATAAAAAAAAGTAACACAATGAGTTGCAGAACGCACTACTTGAGCTGTCAAAAAGTTATTTCTTAAGACATTGCCCATCTTTACAAGCTGTAATACAAGATTTGTTGGACAGATGTCCTGACCTGTACCTGCTCTCACAATACGATCAGACTCTGACTTGGTGATACCGTGCACTTTTTATTGTAATGTATTTGGCTATTTTTTTTTTTAACTGTTGTTTTAATCATTTGATATTTATAGACTCACCGTAAACTGTCTTACCTGAAGATTCTCCTTTGTAAGATTTTAATTGATCATACAATAAATGTTTTTACACATAGTTCAGCATCGAAGGAAGCACTTGGGGTGCTTCCTTGTGAAACAAGCATTTGTAAATTTGTTGTTGACTCCCCTGCTTCCTAGGCACCTACAAAGATCCATCAGATAAAGACTGAACTCCACTTCCATGCACACTATATCACTTCTTTTTTTATTAGTATACTCAACTGTGCAATTATTGAATTTTAATGCAATCTGGAACTATTCCTTGTGACAGAGATGTGTTGATGAGTTTCTGCCAGTAGGTTAAAACTGCCCAGCTGGTGTAATTGAAGAGAGAAAGGATGGCATGGGTTCAGAGACGTGAGTTGAGAGTATTGTTAAGGCGTACTTGTTCTACTAAGGGCAGTATCCACTGCCTTTAAAAAAAGCCTGGTTACTGCTCATGTCATCAACTTCCATGTTTGTCCGTTGTGCCTCATTTTTTTTATCTGACACCGTCTCTGCCTTGTGCATGGTGCCATACAGATTAATGGACCTTCTCTAATTACCCCTTTTTACAGTGCATACATATCACACCACTGCCCATCTAGCTAGGTTGGTTCTGCGTGGCAGCTTGTATGTTTTAGTCCCTCTGCCCTCAAACTCGACTATCTATAATACAGACCAGCCTCGTAAATCTCCGACTCTTTCCACTTTATCTAGCATAACACAATGAACCATAAAAGAAAAAATACAACTATTTTCTGCCTATCTCTCACTCCTTCATCACACTATTAGGCGCTATGCCAAAAGACAAGGTTAAAGCACCTCTTATGCACAAACTCAAAGCGCTTCCCACGTAGGATCACCACTTATACAACACTCTCCATGCCATACACTCCCCCACAGTGCAGCATGCTGAAAATGAGGTATGAAGCACTATATAAATGTGACAATACAATATAATGAGGAACCTTTGTGTGATATGTCTGTTTTATGGTGCAGATCCTTCAGTACATACAGAAATGGAGGTGGATAACAGATGGCACCATGGTAAAGTAGACGTTGAAGGGGTGAGTTGAGAGTCCGGAAGTGTGGAGAACTGTGCAGGCAGATCAGATATCCAGATCCAGAAAGACTAAATTTATACTTGTTGCAACGACCAGATTGAAGTGAGATGGAGACATAATGAGGAAAAGTAAGAGAAATAGAGATGCTAAGCTTAACTGTCTGTTTTCATACTCGCTAGCGCTAGTGGTCTCAGAGTTGACATAGATATGACTTGACCTTTGTTAGCGCGTCTGACCTTAATAAGTGAACTTACAAGGGGATGTGAATAGGTCGATGAACCTTTTGACTCGCAATTAAGATGATCCCACCATAATTCCAGTACATGCAGATCAATAATCAATAACCAATACACAATATCAATAATAAACAATAATCAATAACATTAATAATCAATAGTCAGTAATTGTCACGCACCATGACCTTTCAGCCATGAATAACCACACCTTTTAGTAAAAGTTTTAACCCCTTAGCTGCTGGGCCTTTTCCCCCCCAGTGCTGAGCCCTTTTTTGGTTATTTGAGGTAGTTCGCGCTTAGGGCTTCATAACTTTTTGTCCACATAAGCTAACCACGCCAAATTTGCGTCCTTTTTTTCCAACATCCTAGGGATTCTAATGGTACCCAGAGTTTGTGGTTTACCCTGGAGGAGACCAAGAAAATAGCCAAAATACAGTGAAAATTTAGTTTTTTCCAAAAAAATTGGAAAAAAGGGCCGCCGAAGAAGGCTTGTGGTTTTTTCCCTGAAAATGCCATCAACAAAGGGTTTCTGGAGCTGAAATCACTATCTTCCCACCTTTCAGGAACGGGCAGACTTGAATCAGAAAAACACATTTTCCAACACAAATTTGGCATTTTACTGGGACATACCCCATTTTTACTATTTTTGGTGCTTTCAACCTCCTTCCAGTTAGTGACAGGAATGGGTGTGAAACCAATGCTGGATCCCGGACAGCTAAACATTTCTGAAAACTAGACAAAATTCTGAATTCAGCAAGGGGTCATTTGTGTAGATCCTACAAGGTTTTCCTACAGAAAATAACAGCTGAAATAAAAAAATATTGAAATTGAGCTGAAAACAACAGCCATTTTTCTTTATGTTTTCCTGCGATGTCAGATTTCTGAAAGCAATATACCGTTTTGTCTGCTGGACTCTTCTGGTTGTGGGGATATAAAGGGCTTATAGGTTCATCAAGAACCCTAGGTACCCAGAGCCAATAAATGAGGTGCACCCTGCAGTTGGTTTTCATTCTATACTGGGTTTACAGCAATTCATTTGCTGAAATATGAGGAGTGAAAAAGAGGTATCAAGAAAACCTTTGCATTTCCAAAATGGGATCAAGATAAGGTTTTGAGGAGCAGTGGTTATTTGCACATCTTTGAATTCCGAGGTGCCCATACTAGCATGTGAATTGCAGGGCATTTCTCAAATAGACGTCTTTTTTACACACTCTCTTATATTTGGAAGGAAAAAATTTAGAGAAAGATAAGGGGCAATAACACTTGTTTTGCTATTCTATGTTCCCCCAAGTCTCCCGATAAAAATGATACCTCACTTGTGTGGGTAGGCCTAGCGCCCGCGACAGGAAATGCCCCAAAACACAACGTGGACACATCCCATTTTTTCACAAAATACAGAGCTGTTTTTTTGCAAAGTGCCTACCTGTAGATTATGGCCTCTAGCTCAGCCGGCACATAGGGAAACCTACCAAACCTGTACATTTTTGAAAACTAGAGACCTAGGGGAATCCAAGATGGGGTGACTCGCGGGGCTCTGACCAGGTTCTGTTACCCAGAATCCTTTGCAAACCTCAAAAAGTGGCTAAAAAAACAAGTTTTCCTCACATTTCGGTGACAGAAAGTTCTGGAATCTGAGAGGAGCCTCAAATTTCCTTCCACCCAGCGTCCCCCCAAGTCTCCCGATAAAAATGATACCTCACTTGTGTGGGTAGGCCTAGCGCCCGCGACAGGAAATGCCCCAAAACACAACGTGGACACATCACAGAAAACAGAGCTGTTTTTTGCAAAGTGCCTACCTGTAGATTTTGGCCTCTAGCTCAGCCGGCACCTAGGGAAACCTACCAAACCTGTACATTTTTGAAAACTAGAGACCTAGGGGAATCCAAGATGGGGTGACTCGCGGGGCTCTGACCAGGTTCTGTTACCCAGAATCCTTTGCAAACCTCAAAAAGTGGCTAAAAAAACAAGTTTTCCTCACATTTCGGTGACAGAAAGTTCTGGAATCGGAGAGGAGCCTCAAATTTCCTTCCACCCAGCGTCCCCCCAAGTCTCCCGATAAAAATGATACCTCACTTGTGTGGGTAGGCCTAGCGCCCGCGACAGGAAATGCCCCAAAACACAACGTGGACACATCACAGAAAACAGAGCTGTTTTTTGCAAAGTGCCTACCTGTAGATTTTGGCCTCTAGCTCAGCCGGCACCTAGGGAAACCTACCAAACCTGTACATTTTTGAAAACTAGAGACCTAGGGGAATCCAAGATGGGGTGACTCGCGGGGCTCTGACCAGGTTCTGTTACCCAGAATCCTTTGCAAACCTCAAAAAGTGGCTAAAAAAACAAGTTTTCCTCACATTTCGGTGACAGAAAGTTCTGGAATCTGAGAGGAGCCTCAAATTTCCTTCCACCCAGCGTCCCCCCAAGTCTCCCGATAAAAATGATACCTCACTTGTGTGGGTAGGCCTAGCGCCCGCGACAGGAAATGCCCCAAAACACAACGTGGACACATCACAGAAAACAGAGCTGTTTTTTGCAAAGTGCCTACCTGTAGATTTTGGCCTCTAGCTCAGCCGGCACCTAGGGAAACCTACCAAACCTGTACATTTTTGAAAACTAGAGACCTAGGGGAATCCAAGATGGGGTGACTCGCGGGGCTCTGACCAGGTTCTGTTACCCAGAATCCTTTGCAAACCTCAAAAAGTGGCTAAAAAAACAAGTTTTCCTCACATTTCGGTGACAGAAAGTTCTGGAATCGGAGAGGAGCCTCAAATTTCCTTCCACCCAGCGTCCCCCCAAGTCTCCCGATAAAAATGATACCTCACTTGTGTGGGTAGGCCTAGCGCCCGCGACAGGAAATGCCCCAAAACACAACGTGGACACATCACAGAAAACAGAGCTGTTTTTTGCAAAGTGCCTACCTGTAGATTTTGGCCTCTAGCTCAGCCGGCACCTAGGGAAACCTACCAAACCTGTACATTTTTGAAAACTAGAGACCTAGGGGAATCCAAGATGGGGTGACTCGCGGGGCTCTGACCAGGTTCTGTTACCCAGAATCCTTTGCAAACCTCAAAAAGTGGCTAAAAAAACAAGTTTTCCTCACATTTCGGTGACAGAAAGTTCTGGAATCTGAGAGGAGCCTCAAATTTCATTCCACCCAGCGTCCCCCCAAGTCTCCCGATAAAAATGATACCTCACTTGTGTGGGTAGGCCTAGCGCCCGCGACAGGAAATGCCCCAAAACACAACGTGGACACATCACAGAAAACAGAGCTGTTTTTTGCAAAGTGCCTACCTGTAGATTTTGGCCTCTAGCTCAGCCGGCACCTAGGGAAACCTACCAAACCTGTACATTTTTTAAAACTAGAGACCTAGGGGAATCCAAGATGGGGTGACTCGCGGGGCTCTGACCAGGTTCTGTTACCCAGAATCCTTTGCAAACCTCAAAAAGTGGCTAAAAAAACAAGTTTTCCTCACATTTCGGTGACAGAAAGTTCTGGAATCGGAGAGGAGCCTCAAATTTCCTTCCACCCAGCGTCCCCCCAAGTCTCCCGATAAAAATGATACCTCACTTGTGTGGGTAGGCCTAGCGCCCGCGACAGGAAATGCCCCAAAACACAACGTGGACACATCACAGAAAACAGAGCTGTTTTTTGCAAAGTGCCTACCTGTAGATTTTGGCCTCTAGCTCAGCCGGCACCTAGGGAAACCTACCAAACCTGTACATTTTTGAAAACTAGAGACCTAGGGGAATCCAAGATCGGGTGACTCGCGGGGCTCTGACCAGGTTCTGTTACCCAGAATCCTTTGCAAACCTCACAAAGTGGCTAAAAAAACAAGTTTTCCTCACATTTCGGTGACAGAAAGTTCTGGAATCTGAGAGGAGCCTCAAATTTCCTTCCACCCAGCGTCCCCCCAAGTCTCCCGATAAAAATGATACCTCACTTGTGTGGGTAGGCCTAGCGCCCGCGACAGGAAATGCCCCAAAACACAACGTGGACACATCACAGAAAACAGAGCTGTTTTTTGCAAAGTGCCTACCTGTAGATTTTGGCCTCTAGCTCAGCCGGCACCTAGGGAAACCTACCAAACCTGTGCATTTCTGAAAACTAGAGACCTAGGGGAATCCAAGGAGGGGTGACTTGCGGGGCTCGGACCAGGTTCTGTTACCCAGAATCCTTTGCAAACCTCAAAAAGTGGCTAAAAAAACAAGTTTTCCTCACATTTCGGTGACAGAAAGTTCTGGAATCTGAAAGGAGCCACAAATTTCCTTCCACCCAGCGTTCCCCCAAGCCTCCCGATAAAAATAATACCTCACTTGTGTGGTTAGGCCTGGTGCCTGCGACAGGAATAGATCACACAACGGTCAATGTTGGTCCTTACGTGAGGCAGCTGTTGACCCTGGGGTGATCCATTCCTGACACAGACACTAGGTGTAGGCACTCAAGTGGGGTAGTGTTTTTATCAGGACAGGTGAGGAGTCACTGGGTGGTAGGAATATTGTGGATCCCAGCATATTCCTGTAGTTTGTGTGACAGAAATGCGAGAAAAATTGAGTTTTTTTTCAACATTTCAGCTTTGCAGGGTATTCTGGGTAAGAAAACTTTGGGGAAGCCACACAAGTCACACCTCTGTGGACTCCCCCGAATGTCTAGTTTCCAGAAATGTTTGGGTTTAGTGTGTTTCTCTATATGGCCGCCGAATCCAGGACCAAAAACACAGGTGCCTGCCTTACAAAACCAGTTTGTTTTGCCATGGATAATTTTGATGTCTCCACAATATGATTTGGGTGGTGGAATTTGGGGCTGAACTAAATTGGGGAGCTCCCAAGAGAGCACTCTCTCTCTGCTTGCCGCCGCATTCACCTGCTCTCTGGGTTGGCCTAACCCACTATTACCCAGTTGCACAAACAGCTTGCGAAGGGACAGCAGGACTGTCCTCATCACCTCCCTCATAATGTACTGGAAGAGGAGTTATCGAATGGGACTCCTCTGACTGAAAAATCACTCCCAGAGTCTGCGCCATTGTCGTATTCCTCAGATGCTGTCTCAGTATCTGATGTCTCAGTCTCTGATCCTATGTCAGAGCGGTCCTCTATAACCCGAGTGCAGGCAGCAGTCATCCATCAAGATGCCATCTCTGCTATTGGCTAAACTGTTGCTCTAAAACACTAGCCTACGTAGACAGTCACAAAATCGATGGTGTGTGAGATACGTGCAACAGTAGAGGCCACCTTACCTGCGCTTCTTCCCTCAATCAGCACGTACTTTCAAGACACTCAAAAAACACCTTGTCACATACCATTCGTCACAGTCTTTAGCACCTCCTGCGCCCAGTCCAACAATCATTATTGGTGCTCCCACTCCCTCCTCCTCGGATTCCCTCATTACCCCCCAGCAAAAGTGCCCTTCATCTCTCCATAGACTTTGCTAATGTACTCAGCTATTTACATAAAATACAGATTTGCTCTTTGCAGTAGGCATATAAACCTTCTGCGCTTCTTTATGGCACTAAAACTGCCACTAGACAAGTCGGACCCTTTTCCCCCCAGGGAAACCACACACATATTGACAAAAGTGATATATATATGACAGCCAATCACCTGAAACTCAACTCAAGCAAAACCGAAATAATCCTCTTTGGCCCACACAAAAACACCTGGGACCCCTCATGGTGGCCCACCACGCTAGGCCCTGCACCCACCCCCGACAACCACGCACGCAACCTCAGCATCATCCTAGACTCCTCCCTCTCGATGACCCAACAAATCAACGCTCTCACCTCCTCATGCTTCAACACACTCCGTATACTGAAAAACATTCAAATGGATCCCCACAGAGACCAGAAAAACTGTCACTCACGCACACATCAGCAGCAGGCTTGATTACGGAAACGCCCTCTACGCCGGCACCACTCTAAAACTCAAGCGCAAACTACACGCATCTAGAACTCAGCAGCACGACTCATCCTCGACCTCCGCCGACACGAACACATCTCTCCACACCTCAAATCCCTCCACTGGCTCCCCATTGACAAAAGGATCACCTTCAAGATCCTCATCCTCGCACACAAATCACTCCACAACACAGGCCCTGCCTACCTCAACGAGAGTCACCTTCCACACCCCCACACGAAACGTCCGCTCAGCTGACCTCTCTCTCGCCTCTGTCCCCCGCATCAAACACACCACCACCGGGGGCAGATCCTTCTCCTACCTTCCACCCAAAACCTGGAACGCCCTCACAACCCACCTTCGCAAGACCCAAAACCTACTTCTTTTCAGGAAGGGCCTCAAAACCTGGCTTTTCGAACAGTGAACCTCCCAGCCCCTTTCCCTCCCCCCACCCCTCCCCACAGCTGCGATCGGGGGCCAGAAACAGTTTGAGAAGGCCTCGTAAGAAAGGGGAGAGTCTCCCCTTTCTTACGAGGCCTTTTCAAAGTGTTTCCTGGCCCTGCTGCGATCGGGGGCCAGGAAACACTTTCAGGAAGGCCTCGTAAGAAAGGGGAGACACTCCCCTTTCTTACGAGGCCTTCCCGAACGTGGGAAAGGCCGTTTTCCCCATCAAAGCAGGAAGCGGCCGCAAGGCTGCTTCCTGCTTTGATGGGGAAAACACCTTTGCAACGTCAGCGCGCCGCGAGGCGCGCTGACGTCACAAAGGGGCAGGTGGGGGGGCGGGGGGAGACACGGAAGTTTCCGTGTCTCCCGGGGGGGGTTTAAAAAAAATAATAAATCCTCGGGTGCGACGCACCCGAGGATTTATTGATACCCTTCCTGGTGTCGGCCACTGGTCGTGACCCGCACCAGGGAGGGTGTGTGGGCGTCGGCCAGTGGCCGACGCCCGCAACGAAGAGGTTAATATTTATTTCCCTATATTAAAAAATGCTAACATCATGTAAATGAACCTCAAAATCAAATGATACACATACAGAAACAACACTGGCTGTCCAAATCGGTGGAAGAGCGTAATCTAATCAAAGCTTGAACCAATACACATTCTAATGTTACGGTGCAAATTAATAACAACAACAATTTCATTAGGAGATCACATACAAGTAGATTCAGCAAATAAATTTATCAAGCATCATTCCTTATTAGCATATTTTCATTAGTGAGGATCCTTAACTAACACCAGATTAGCATCAGCATGTTGGGCTGCATGCAAAACAATTTAGTAACACGAATTTGGAAAAACATCTAACCATGGCTCTCACAAAACAGTGCGGTTGGTACCTAGAAAGAAAAACCAAATATGCATAACAGACACATGGGTATAAATAATACCTCTCCTCAATTGGATCGGAAAGACAAGATAGTCTTTGTCATCATGACATCAGCCAATCAGCAAGGCATCGGGATTCAGCATCAAAGTTCAGAAAACACAAAGCACGTCTCTTGTTAAGACGGTCGAGAAAATATTGACCATTCGGCCAGCAAGAAAATGGGTAATGGGCTGTCTTCCCTCAGTGCAGTCTTGTTAAATTAAATTCCCTAAAACTACTATTGGTCAAGGGATTGCATGTTCACACTATGTCCACTAAAACTAAAACTCCAAATCTATGAATTCTACCATTACTCTGTTCACTTGTCGCTGATTGGTTTTTCCTGCAATGTTCTCATCATCCGGCTCGTCAGTTAACAATATTGTTGCAGCTTCTACTCCAGTCAGTGTCTCCATTGTTCTCTTCCTGAGAAAGTCAGTCTTACACACATTACACACATAATGTTACATTTAGCAAGAACAGAATCTTCTAGCAGTTGGTTCCCATGAGAAAAGGTTCCCAGCTGCAAGCACATTTACACAATACAATGGAAAATCACGATTTAACTCTCTAGGACAGCCATTTATTAAACGTTAAGAAATACAGCTTGACATGAGGTCTGGAAAGTAGGCCAAGACCTTCGCTAAATTAAGGCCTACAACTAATAAAGCTAATAACTAATGCATGACCTTTAATATGACATATTATTACATTAGTCAAACATATGCTACACATTTCACAGCATTAGACTATTAATAAGTACACTTCGTGAACATTGGCGGCCACTCATCGTAATCACTTTTTCAAATGTGTGCATTATTTTTCAACGTTATTATATTTTCTACACAAATTCATTACTCACAATACATGAAAACTCATTAATAAATGTTATTAAAACACCTGCGCTAGCACCTTAACCCCAAACACTGATATCGCGAATTTTTTTTTGCCATAGCCCTGATCATGGCCAGAGGTTAAATTTGGAGCAAGGCAGTATTGATTGTGCTCACTTGTCATCCTCGCTGCTCTGGACTGTGTGACACTCACATTTAAAGACAAAAAGAAACCTAAAGGGGCATATTTATACTCTGTTTGCGCCAAATGTGCGTCAAACATTTTGACGCACATGCGGCGCAAACCGTGCACCATATTTAAACTTTGACGCCCAAGCCCGCAGACGTCAAAATTCCTCTGTGTGAGTCATTTTTTGGATGAGGGAAACTGCCTTGCGTTAATGACATGCAAGGTAGGCGTTCCCAACCACAAAAAATGACTTTAAGACCTGTGCGCCTTATTTATACTCTTGCGTCATTTTGACGCACAGGAGAGGGCGGGCCTTAACAAACGTCTCACAGCCTGATGTGCGCCGTTTTTTAACACCTGGGTCAGGGCAGGTGTTAAGGGACCTGTGGGCTCACTTCCATGGTCTCTGAACATGGAAGGAGTCCAAGAGGTGCCTTTCCCTGCTCCCAGGGACACCCCCTGCCACCCCCGCCCACCCCTGGAGGACACCCATGGATAGGGGGGAACCATCCCAGGAATGTACAGGTAAGTTGAGGTAAGTATTTTTAAACATTTTTTTAAAGTGGCATAGGGGGGCCTAATTTGCCCCTCCCCCCCCCTACATGCCACTATGCCCAATGGCCAGGCCCAGGAGACAGAAGTCCCCTGGGCCTGGCCATTGAGCAAGAGGGCATGACTCCTGTCTCTGCTAAGACAGGAGTCATTTCAATGGGGGTTGTGCGTCCAAAAATGGTGCAAGCCCGGTTTGCGGCATGATTTTTGCCTCAAACCTGAGTTGCACCATTTTTTGACGCACAACCCCCATTTTCCCCTACGCCGGCAGCGCTGCCTGATTTGAGTCATTTTTTTTTTTACTCTGACCAGTCCGCAGCGCCACCTAACGTCATCCTTAAATAAGACGCTGCATGACGCGTAGGAATGGCGTTAGCCTGCGGTAAAACATTTTACGCAAACCAGTGCCGGCGCTGGTTTGCGTCAAAAAGTATAAATGTGGGCCAAAGTGTCTCCATTAAGGTGCAACAGAAAGACACTTGGGCCCATATTTATACTTTTTTAGCGCTGCATTTGCGTCATTTTTTGACACAAAAGTGGCACGAACGTACAAAATACAATTGTATTCTGTAAGTTTGCGCCGCTTTAACATCAAAAAGCGGCGCAAATGCGGAGCTAAAAAGTAGAAATATGGGCCTTGCTGTGTGAAGGTTTTACACTGCTTATTGTTAAACATAGCCTAATACAAATTGTATTTACTCATGTCTCTACCTCACTTATTGATTTCTGATTGTTATTCCTTCGTCTTCCTTCGCGCTCTTAGAAACAGTCACATTGAAAGGCAACAGTAAGTAGTGCACTTCTAGGCCTAATAACTTAGCTTAGCATTTTCCAACTGATATTGTATCTATGCAGCACTCATAGAGGCATCCAATAATAAGGACTTGCTGAAAGTCTTAAGGAAACATAAAACACTAAACAGTAAAAACACAATAATGAAATGCCATAGACATGCCTTAGAACTAGCTACAGAAAACTATATCAAAAGGGGAGAATCAAGTGGCAGGGATCAACTCCTGGAAAGATTTTTACAATTTCTAAAAGACAACCAACATTAGTAAAACACACCACTGGTAAGATATATCTTGAGGAAACAGTCGATATACACAGTGCTCCTTTTTAATGGACACAAAGGGTTTAATGAAAACAAGTTACACAAGTCACTAGAAGCAGATTAGCACCTCAGAGGTCAGTTGGCTACCATCTATAACAATCATTTGCAATGCAACGGGTCTCGCGTTAGCGCTATTAGCGTTGTAAACTCCTAACCGGACTTTTCTTGCCACATAAACCAATAATGAAAAGTAAAACAGTTTCACATATGTGAGCCGATGGTCGCCAGGAGCGTGAAGGAGACACAGAAAAGGAAACCAAAGTGCGCTTACAGTGAAGCTTATCGGCAAAAGTAAAGTTATCCATGTTATCGTCAAAAGTGCAATTATCTATTGTTGGACCTGGCCCTTTCACAGGGTCATTCCTCAAACTTTTTGCCTTTTTCCTCCTTATTTTCCTGATCCTGGTTGGCTGACGTTATGACTCTGAGCACACTTTCACTGCTCATCAGTGCTAAAGTGCATGTGCTCTCCCTTGTAACTTGGTATGATTGGCTTATACTTAATTGGCATATTTAATTTACCTATAAGTCCCTTGTAAAGTGGTATCTCTATGCCCAGGGCCTGTAAATTAAATGCTACTAGTGGGCCTGCAGCACTGCTTGCACCACCCACTGAAGTAGCCTTTCAAACCTCTCTCAGGCCTGCTAGCGCAGGGCCTGTGTGTTCAGTTTTCTGCCACAGGGACCTGCATCTAAATTTACTTGCTAGGCCCAGAACTCCCCTTTTACTACATGTAAGTCATCCCTATGGTAGACCCTAGCTAGCCCTCTGGGCAGGGTGCTATGTATGTAGAAGGCAGGACATTTGCCTAGTAATGGGGCCTGTCCTGGTAGTTACATACAGCACTGCTGTGAGTTCTGCCTTCTCATAGGATTGCATTGGAAATGCCCTGCCTTGTGTGTAGGGGGTATTGTCTGATTTCTGAAGGGTAGCGTAGGCATGTTTGGTATGGTTGTAATGGTAGTGAGAAATGCCGCTCACTGGTGTAGGTGGATTATTTATTATCATTACAGAAATGCCACTTCTAGAAAGTGAGCATTTCTCTGTACTTATGACTCTGGTGTTATGCAGCTTGACTCCAATCCATGTCTGGGCAGATTGACAGTTGGGCTTTGTGCATACTTTTCAGACAGACTGTACACAGAGAGGGTGGAGGTGTCACAGAGGTGCATCTACATACTAAATAGTCTTCCTGGGCTGAGAGAAGAGAGAGCCCTGCATTTGTAAAGGCTGTGCCCTGGCCTCACACAGTAGGGTTGTTTACCCCCAAATGATGTTTGGAGCATGTGGTGGAGGAGAGAGGGGGCACTCCCAGAACCAGTTGGAACTGGTTGGAACCTCCTCTCCTCTCTCTTTGTGAAACACATTGTAAACTAAGTATAATTACATGGGATTTTTCCCCACAATTTAGACATTCTTGGGACTCCAGCGACTCTTCTGGAACTGGACACAGGATGCTGCTAAATAAAGTCACCAGGACCCACCTTGGACTGCTGCTGCTATGCTGACCTGTGACCTGCCTGGTCACTAGGAGGAACTGCCACCATCTGCATCCCTTGTACTGGCCTGTTGTTGGGCCTGCTAGCCCTGTGCTTCTCTCTCCTCTTCTCTCCAGGGGCAGGGTGCCATGGCCTCTGACCCCTGCAACTATCCCACGCAAGGAGTGCTGCTTTTCTCCAAAGACAGCGCCCAGAGAGCACTATGCTGTGCCTACCAGCGCTCGAAGAGCATGGCCATGCCGGAAATTTAGCGCTGCAACCCGGTGCTGATTAGAGTGTCCCTCACGCTTGAAATATCACGTTGCTGAGGCTGGGAATCATAACTGCAGCCAAGGGTCATATTGTACCTCGATCCTTGGCAAGCGCGTTGCTGGGGAAAACTCACCGCCACGACCAGGGCTCCCTATAGATTCAAGCGTGTCAGAGACGTGCTTTACCTCATGCCCCTGGGGGCCCGCAGAAACGATGACCAGAGCTGGTGGTCTCCTCAACATGCCCGAGCTGAAGCGCGCCGCAAGAGGCACCCCCAGGGCACAAGCAGGCCCTACTTTGGTGCTTGCACATCACCGCGGTCGGGGAAAAGTTGATGGAGTTCTCGTGCACCACATTGGGTGTGGGGAAGGAGGCCTCAACAGAGGCTCCCTTTCCCCTTGGCCCCCCTTCTCAAACCACTGAGATCGTGGGTGGGAGGAAGCCTCATCGGAGGCCGCCGGACTGCCAGGTTTCTCCCTCTTGTGCCCCGTGGTGAGGGGTTTTCTTTTGTTTTGTCCCCCACCGTGAAAGGGCCCGAAGTGGCCCATATAGGGAACCTAAGGGATCATCGGTCCCAGGAGGGGCCCCGACCTGCAACCCCCGAGTAGGTGCGTGCTGCCCCACGCTCCTGGTTTTGCACGTAGTAGGGCAGGGGGCCACACATATCGATGTTTTAGGGCATGAGGAATGCCTTTCACCATAATTCATTCCTATGATTCTTAGATGGACATTGGGGTGAGATGTGTTAACCTGCTTCCTTGATGGTGTGCTACATATATGTTCTACTGTTCCTTGTATGGGCATGATAGGATGATATGTTTTTACTACTTGGCATAGGTTTTTGTGATGCTCTTAGTATAGGCATTTATTATAATTCCATGACAAGTGCATTTATTTTACTGTGATTCCTGACTACTGCTTATGTTGCATAATCTTGAGTACTTATGTGTTCTAGTGTGACTACTGCTTAGTCTTGCAGAGTTTTAGTAACCTGTGTAACATTCTGACAACTGCTAAGGTAGCAGGATATTTCTGACATGTAATGTTTGGTCTAATTATGTTTTGTGCAATACAGTTCATTTTTACATAGCTCAGTGTTGTGTTTACTTTGTGGTGTACCTATTGCGTCATGTGTGTTGTGTGTGTTGTGCAAACGCTTTACACATTACACAGATGCTTTACACAATGCCTCCGGCTTAGGCCTGACTGCTCGTGCCAAGCTACCAAGGGGGTGAGCATGGGTTATCCTGGACATTTAATCCCCTTGCCCTGACTAGAGTGGTTGGGTTCTGCCTGGCTTAGGTGCATACCCTAGCCATCCAGAAACCCCATTTCTGCCATCCATGTAACCAGCAAAAGTGGAATTATCCATGTAACAGGGTAGATGTCATGCAAAGTGCTCAACTTCTGCCCACTAGATCACACTGCTCAGGAAATGAAAAGATAAAGTAGTCCAGAAACCAGCTGAAAACACAGACCCTTGTATTTTTTTTAGTAGTTTACCGGTGCACTCAAGGAGGGCTAAACACTGGAAAAGGCATGAAGTATGCATGCTTTTTACAAATGGAATCAACCTATTTTTAAAAGGCAAGCCCAAGAACCAATGAAAGTGATGGTCATTACATGGGCGTGGTTAGAAGCCCACAAAGAGATTACAACATGGTTTAGAGCGCTCTACTGATGTGCTAGATGAACACTCTCCTGAATCTGCACTGAACTGTGTTGCATAACTTCTCCAATGATCATCCCAACCCCTTTTCACCACTTCAGTATATATCTGAATCATGTAGGCTACCAAAAATGGAAGTCACAAAAACTCACATTTGGAGTATTAGTACATTCAGCACCAGGGACTCTGAGCTGTTATTGTGGAATCAAAGATGAGTCATCTGTTTTTCTTCTTGCCTAGAGAGAATACAGAGACAACAAACCTTACTAATGTTATTCTGATTTGGTCTGCACAAATGATCACATTGAACAGTCTGCACCAGTACTGCGCTTTTAAACTTGACATTTTTTCTATTTTTGTTTTTTTGGACATTATGAATAATGGCTGAATACTAGGCGCATGAGGCAATGCATTGAACTAGTATGTCGGTATATATATTTTGTTCTCTTACGTATTTGTATTTTAGCAATTCAATACGAGCCTAAATGTGACAACATTACTAGATGCATGAGGTATGCTAATGTTTATGTACACTTGATAAGGGGAAAGCTCATTAGTAATATCTGTTGCCTAGTCAGCAGTGTTTCTTTTACCTTTAGATATGTGGTAACATCAGTTGACCTAAATATTCCTACACTAAAGGCAGAGGAGGGGATTCATGTAGGTATTGAGTTATTAATTACAATGTGCACTTCATAAGAAGGGTTGAAGAAATGTTGTAGAAAGACTTTGATGCAACTGTCGATTCTATGTTCATGCAGGGAAAAATTGACTGGTCCTGATAGACACAACGCTGGCAGCACAGACTTCGTGAGATATTCTTTTTGTCTTCTCTCTTTCCCTCTTCTCCATCAGTCATGGTTGACTTTGACCATTGTTGGGTTGGCTCGGCCGTCTGGGAATTTGGGACCTAGTCATCTTGCACCGGTGGAAAATCCAGGTGAGAACCTGCCAGAACATCAAGCCCACGCAAAGTTTTTGCCTGAGTGAGATGGAGGCATGGGATATTACTTTAGCAGACTTAGGTCCTCATTAAGACACTGGCGCTGGCAGTCGGTGATAAAGTGGCGGTAATACCGTCAACAGGCCGGCGGTAACTACCACCAAATTATGACCATGGTGGAAAGTTCTCTGAAAGACAGCCAATGTACCACACAGACCACCAGGGCTTAAAAAAGAGTCACCACAGCAGTAGCCGCCTACAGCCAGGCAGAAGTCAAAGTTCTGCCCACAATATTATGACCAGACAATTCACCACCTTTTACAGGCGGTACCAATGACATAAAAAGCCTGGCGGAAACAGAGCTCAGAAGTGAAAGGACTCACCATTGGAGACACAGGGAAGAACCACGCAGTTAATTTGCAATGTTTGTACCTGTTTCAAAGAATACATATTTGATATAAGTGACTTACTCCAAATGGATTTATTTCAAAGGGTGTTTATTGAAGTGCTAATATCTATAGGGGAAAGTGCAATGGGATTGGGTGATGATGGAGGAAAGTCCAGGGTATTGTTCCAGTCTGTTTGTAGCACAGGTGCATTGTCCAATGGGACATAGGAAGTGGGGGCAATGGCAGTTCAAAGTGGACAGAGTGACTGAGTGGGACACAAGGGGGACAATCAGGAGAATCTCATTTCCAGGTGGGGGTCTTGGCATGTGCCTCTGACTTCTGTCTGGATCGCAGGGAACATTTGCAGGGTGGTTCACCTTCTGCAGGGGGAGGGGTGCTGATGGCTTGTAAGTCCTGTGGCGGGGCCTCCTGGCCACTAGCGGCAGCAGAAGTGGAAGGCTGTTCAGATGTCTGGCTAGTGGCAGGAGCCCGCTGGTGTGAGACTGCCTCCCTCATGATGTTGACCATGTCTGCCAGCACCCCTGCTATGGAGTTCAGGATATTGTGATAATAGTAGAAAGTTGACTTACTGTAGTCCAGTCCTCCTCCGACTCCGGCCATGCCCTCAGGATGCAGCATAGCCAAGACTTGTTCCTCCCATGTTGTGAGTTGTGGGGGAGGAGGTGACGGTCCACCACCAGTCATCTGTATAGCAAGCTGCTGTCTTGCTGCTATGGAACGTACCTTCCCCCATAGGTCATTCCACCTCTTCCTGATGTCATCCTTAGTTCTGGGGTGCTGTCCCGCTGCATTGACCTTTGTCCACAATTCTCCGTCATAGCTCCATCTTTCTGGCTATTGATATCTGCTGCACCCGTGCTCCAAATAGCTGTGGCTCTACCCTGACAATTTCCTCCACCATGACCCTTAGCTCCTCCTCTGTGAAACGGGGGTGTCTTTGGGGTGTTATGTGAGGTGTGATGGTGAGGGTGTGTTGGGTAATGTGTTGGGGTGTGTAGGGTGCGTGCGGGATATATGGGTGTCTGTGGTGTGTGTATGTAGTTGTGTCAGTGGTCTTGGTGTGAGTCTCGTGGCAATTAATTGTATTCGTAAGGGGTTGTGGGTAATGTGGGTGTGTATTTGTGGGTGTCCATTGTGAGAGCGGCGGTATGTACCGCCAATGGTTTACTGCTGTTGAATGTCCGCCGTGGTGATTCGTGGGTCATAATGTGATGGGCGTTGTTCTGTTGGTGTAACGGTGTGGGTTTTGATACCGCCAGTTTATCACTGACCTTTGGAATGGCAGATTTGTGTCTGAGGCTGAATTCTGTCTGATTGGTGTGTGTGTGTCATAATATGGTGGAAGGATATCCGCCACTGCGGCAGTAAGTTGGCGGCAGTCAGTGTGGCGGTAAGCGGGATTTACCGCCAATGTCATAATGTGGGCCATAGTTCATATGATAGGCAATCTATAGAAAGAAACACAGGGTTGACCCAAAGAGTAGGTACACTACAAGGGTTAGTGGGCAAATACCAGGACAAGGTGCACAAGCTACAGGAGGTACTTTTCTAATGTCCTCCACCACAGGGAATAGTCAGGTTTCAGGGGCACTAGTTATACAGGTTACTACTCCCCCCACTATTCCGTTAGCTCCTCTTCAGAGTTTCATAAGGGATCCCATTGAAGTTTGCTTCCTTCATTAATCAGTGGTAGTTGCATTTCATGTGCAAGGCGTCTTGTTTCCCCATTGAACAGTTAAAAGTAGCCTTCATATGTGAATGTACTGTGAAACCCAAAAGAAGAGGCGAGTTGGCAAACTAGTAACCCCAGAACCTGCTGAGACGAGTTATCCTAGATCTGTAGTCTCAAAATCTTTGGCACAATTCACTTCTATACATACCTATTGTCATTTGTTTGTTCCCACTCTCCATACATCTACATATTTTCATTAATTCTGGTGCTACTGGCCATTTCATGGACATAACTATAGCCAAACAATTTAGTATACCTACTCTGTCCAAAGAAGTTGTGGATGAAGTTAAGACCATTGATGGTAATGTGTTAAAATAAGGGCCCATTACTCGTTAAACCAGAGATTTGGTGCTGCAAATACAGAAAGTCCACCAGGAAGTAGTTTGTTTTGATTTGATCCAAGCCCTTCAATTCCAGGCCATACTCAGAATACTCTGGTTGGAAAAGCACAATCCTGACTGACTGGATTGAGCATACCCTGACATTTTGATCTGCTTTTTGTGCTAATCACCCCTAACTCTGGTTCCCAGGAACAGGTAATGGCAGTCATCAAGTCCACTACTTCTATCCTGCCTCCTTGCTACCAGGATCTTGCACATGTGTTGAAAAAAAAAGTCCACTTTCCTTCTTTCTCACCGGCCACGTGATTGCCAAATTGACCTTTTACCCATAGCTCGTAGGATATATGCCTTGACAGAAAAAGAGAACATCCATCTTCATGAATACATTGATGAAATGCTTTGGATAAATTTTATTCTACCTCACTCTCCTGCCTGTTTGCTTTTGTTTTTTATGCTTAAGAAGGAGGGAGAGCTTTGTACCTGCATCAACTACCAAGCCCTTAACAACGTGACCATGAAAGACTGTTACCCTATACTATTAATTCCACCATTACTAGACTAGGTTAAGAACGCAAACATCTTTACTAAACTATTTTGATGGTTGCCTATCATTTGGTGGGTGTTAGGGAGGAAGATAAGTGGAAATCTGCCTTTCGTACTAAGTTGTACGAATACTTGGTGGTGCCTTTTGCCCTCTGTAATGTGCCAGCTGAGTTTCAGTACTTCATCAATGAGGTTTTGAGAGAATATCTGGAAATATGTGCTGTTGCTTACCTATTTGACATTCTGATATTCGTCCTCAGTACAAGAACAAGAAACAAATGTCAGAGACAAAGGCTGAGTAAACATAGCTTGTTTGCTAAATTAGAGAAATGCGAGTTTCATATATCTCTTTACTGGGCTTTATATTGTCAGCACAAGGAATTAGCATGGATCCCCAGAAGGTCCCAGCAACCACTCAATAGAGATCGCCCCAGACAGTCAAAGAGGTGCAGAGCTTTCTGGGGATCTATCACAGATTTATTGATCAATACTCAACACTAGCCTCTCCCATTACCAGGTTGTTACGCAAGGGTATACAATTTCAGTGGATGGAAGAAGCAGAAAAAACATTTCAACAACTAAAGAAAGATTTTACTAACTCCCCGATTCTACATCACCCAGTTTCCACTCAACCATTCATTGTTGAAGCAGACACCTCCCAGGTAGTGGTGGGTGAGGTATTGTCTCAAAGAGATATAAGTACTGCAAAAGTACATCAAGAGCCATTCTTTTCCCAAAAGTTGGTTACTGCTGAAGTCAATTATGCAGTGGGAGACAGGGAATTGTTGGCCATAAAAAAAGCTTTTGATGAGTGGCGCCATTACTTATTGGGTTGCCTACATACCTTCACCGTCCTAATCAATCACAGGAATCTGAAGTTTTTTTAGTTCAACATGATCCCTGTCCATTTTGCAATTATGGTGGACTCTATTTTTTAATGACTTTGATTTTATTATCCAGTGGCAACATGGTAAAGCTGATGCCCTTTCTCATCTAGGATAAGAGGTACACAAACCTATAACAGAACACCCACACTTCATACCAGTTGGAAGGATCTTGGAGGCCTTATACTTGGAAGAACAGTTCACTCAGGCGGTGGGTAAGGCACCGGAAACTAAAGGAGCAGAGGCAGTGGCTCATGCACAAAAAAGCTAAAGGGCACACAATCTGATATATGTCCACAGGGGTTCATATGTTCCCACTGTTCCACTCCAACAACAGGCGATAGAGTGGTGTCATATGGATTTACTAGCTGGGCATCCTGGGGGAAAATTATCATGGAACTCCTTAAAAGATATTTCTGGTGGCCTAAGCTCGCCACTGACACTAAACAGTACATACAGAGATGCAGCATCTGTTCACAAAGTAAAAGCTCCCATCAAATACCCACAGGCTTGGCATACTATTTCTATTGATTTTGTTGTTGACTTGCCTAAAACAGAACACAGTTTACCATGAGTGTTATTATTGACCATAGTACACCTGCATGGTCTTCCATCCATTGTGTGGCAGCCAGAACTCTCCTCAAAATCCCAAGCTCTGAATCTGTGAAATAAGACTTTGACAATGCTTCACTGGCTGCCTATCGAGGAGAGAATCAATTTCAAATCACTATGTCTGGCACATAAATCTATAAACTTTAATGGTCCATTCAAGATCAGAGGGCTTCTGTGTCCTTATTTACCGACTAGATCCCTATCGTCTGCTCATGACTCTCTACTGAGAATCCCAACAATTACGAAGGCTAGATGGGGAAGTAGATCATTTGCATATCTGACTCCCAGACTCGGGAATTCCATGCCTCAGGGGTTGAGGCAGTTAGATGAGGAACACCGCTTTAGGAGAAGGCTTGAAGCCTATCTTTTTCCTCAGTACATCCCCACACCCCCCATCATTGTCATGCTGTTCAGTTCATCTCCCTAAGCGCTGGGAAGCCCCAGGGTTACCATGCTCTTTATAAACGCCTAAACATAAACACATAACCATATGTTATTGTTAGAAGAAGCACTGCAGCTAGACATACATTGTCTTCAAGTCCCCACCCACAGATGGATGGACAGAGAGGGTGAATCAATGTCTTGAACAATACTTACGGTGCCAGTTGTTACAGAATGCCACAGACTGGAATGTCTATTTGTGGACAGCAGAATTTGCTTATAATAATGTCATTCATAGTTCTACCAACTATTTCCCTTTTTTCTGTAACTATGATTTTCATCCCCACTTCTTATTGCTTCCTTCCTCGCTAGCATCAAAACGTTCTGCTGTACAAAGCTTTGTTGATCATGTGTACGAGATACATCAAGCAGCCCAATCAAACCTAAAGCAAGCCAAATAAACATATAAAAGATATGCAGACCAACATCACTGGCCCAATCCTGACTACAAAATCGTAGACAAAGTATTGTTATCCACACACTAAATAGCCTTGAAAGGGCCAAACAAATTCAAATCCCGATTCCTTGGGCATTACAAAATCAGAAAGAAAATCAATGACATTGCAGTTGAATTGGATCTACTTGATTCTACTTGAAGAACCTGAGTTTGAGGTCCAGGCTAGATTGGACTCCAAAATGGTGCTGCACAAATTGCATTATCTTATTAATTGGAAGGGGTATTGGCCAGAAGATCTCCCCTGGGAACCCGCTGGGCACACTCACATCCCTCTTTGCTTCGACAATCCCATCTTCATTATCCTGAGAAGCCCAAACCGGTTGGGGGTATTGTGGAAGGGGTGTACTGATAGATACATCTCTTGCAGCACAGTCTTTGTCGGACATTGTTTTTGTCTCCTGTCTTCCCCTCATCCCCATCGGTCCAGTCTGATTTGACCATTGTTGAGTCGTTTAGGTCACCGGGGAGGTTGGCACCTAGCACCGTGACGTCATTTTGCTCCCCTTGAAAATCCACGTGAGAACCTGACACTCAGTTCCAGTCCTTCCATGAACACAACCCAACTTCTGAGAGAAAACACCCTTTAACTCTCAACTCAATGATGCCTCTGTTAATAGCAACAGTATAGGCCCTTAGCTTTCAATTACACAAAACAGACAAACTGATATTCGGTTCAATATTGCTACACAATTGGAAATAAATTTACATCAAATTGACTACAATGCACTGCAGCAAGCTACTTCCGATGATAACCAATCATTGTTTTTGAGGGGAAATTACTGAAAAAATGTGTAAAACTGCCAAGTGCATTACATACAATGAGAGAAGCATGGAAAATACAAAATGAGGACAATGGTCTACAGGAGCACACAAAAAGCTACCACGTAACAGCTTACAACCTGGAACAGAGCAGGAACACCAGAGGAAAAGATTGGTGAAGAAGATAGAAATTATTAATTACCTCCCTCTAATACAAATAGGTGTGAGAAATTGGGTCATTGTTTGAGGGGAGTGCAAACCCTTCTGAAGCAAAAACACATTCCTTGTTAGGGCAAACCACAAAAGTCACTAAAGTAGCCTGTGCCTAACCTTCTGGTAATTGGCATGAAAGTAGTCAGGCTTAACTTAGAGGCAATATAAAAATATCTATGCAGCACACAAACAATAAAAAAGTGAAAACATAACACAAGAAAGAACCCCACACCAATTTAGAAAAATAGAGTAAAATGTAATACATTATTTGACATCAAAACAACAAAACCCCAATTAGTAGAGATAGAGATATGCAATTTCAAAGATTTAAACAGGGCCACGGGCTAGACAACCTGCAGAGAGTTAAAGCATTATCTGCTGGGAATAGTCCCCACAACAAAAATTCAGAAACTTAGCAGAAGATTTGTGTTTCTTGGGCTGACATTGGCCAACAGCATATAGCTATCAACTGGCCAAGCCATAGTCCAGCCTTGTCAGCTGACAGACTGAGGGATTTAATAGAGTGGGCCAGGGCAGAAGAAAATCATATGAAAAAGGTGAAACATGATGATAGACTGACAGATGACTTAATTGCATGGGATGCTATGATTTATGACCTGACCACTACTGGTCCCGAGACCTTGACTTGTCCGGGGATGAAACTGCTGCAGCTGGCAGCCCACAAACACAATGACTGGAATGCTTGAGCTCTAAGCTGAACCGAATGATCTACTAAAGGTGGTGAGGAACCTCTCTTCTCTAATTCCATGACATTACCACATAGAGATGATGTGATACAGGTAATGGTACTAGATCAAAGAAGGGGTTGGGGGAGGGGAAGCAGTTTTTCAGCAGTTCCCTATTTTCTGAATGCCTTTGATGTACTCTGTGGCCTTTAGCAATTTGTAATATCAGTTTCTGAAACCGTAAATTGTGATGTCTGCCTTCTTTTGATCACTTATATTGCTGGATTCTGGGAGTAACTGGAAAGGCTAGGCATAAGGGTTGTACCTCCTGTAACATTGTATGCTGTTGAAATGCTAATAAAAGTATTTTTTTTAATGGAATTTCGAAGATTTAAGGTAAATATAGTGCCTACAAGCACAAGGGCCACTCTTGGTTATTTGGTTGTGCAAGACCTGGTGATAGTCACAAATTCAGACCGACCACAATGGAGTGCAGGTTCGCTACAGGGACCACATTAGTCCAGCTGAAAGAGTTACTTCCTCAAAATCCAACACAAAGAGTTCAGTTTGCGGTGGAGGAGGCTGCAAGGAGTAGCATGAAGAGCAGCCCAAACGTCATGGATGGTTGTTGCCGGAGCTCCTCATTGACTGTCACTGTGGGTTATTGATGCTGTAGTGTGAAGTGCAGATCTTGCATTACCAGTCATCACTGAGGTCATGGTAGCGCAAAGAATCGGTTCTACCTGACCTTTGCATTAGTTTTTCATTGCAGGCAGCAAGATCTCAGTACGAATGGGATCGTTCATGAATGTGAAGAGCCCACAACTTTGGGATTTCTCCTTTTCTTTATAGGAACAGCTCAATTGATGTCAGCCAAGGGTCCAGGACCTGGGAGGCACTTCTTGGGGTCAGGAACGCACTCCAGTACAAGCCAGATTGGTTCAGGCAGGTCCAGTTGCAGATCCAGTGCAGCACGTCAGGTGGGAAATTGCAGACCTGCTTCTGGAGCTTGTTATGTCCCTGCACCTCTGAACAGGAGGTCAGCCAAATGACCCTTGGAGTCACTCTACCTAAGCTGAAGGGGATGTCTCAAGCACAATGACAGGCCTCAGGCAGCAGGGTAATCCTTTTTCTGTAATATTCACAAGTCCCAGAGTTTAATGAAGAGCTGGGCTGAGGGTCCAATATTTATATCTGAAGTGGGGGAAACCTGTAGCCTTCTCTCCACATCTGGTTCTGAAATGTTATTCCTTTCCCTGCTCAGGCTCCAAGAGGCCTGGCATGACAATGATCTGGTGTCCAGTTCTTTGTGAGTGTGCTGAGGCAGGACCTTTGAAATGTAATTGATGCAGGAAACATCTCTGCCCCTCCCATCATGTCAAAATGGTCTATCCTGACATTTAGCTCCCCATTGTCTCACTGTCTGGGTAGAATACATAAAACCCAACTGCCAACTACACCTATTCAAGTGACCCAGGATAAAAGCTGCAGGCACAAAATGGTTAAGTCAAGAAAATGCCAACTTTCTAAAAGTGGCATTTTCAGAATTGTGACTTAAAATCGAACATTACCATTAAAGAAGGTTACAAATTGCAATTCATTTGAGGGAAAAAATTACATGTGTACCTCTTCCCAATCAAGGGCTAGCACTTACTAAAAGTAATAAGGTAATCTAATGTTATCCAATGGGAGAGGTAGCCTTGCAGTAGTGAAAAAACAAACCAAGGAGTTTTTCACTACCAGGACTTGTAAAATGCGTCCCGCCCCATAGCCTATTGAGGTCCAACTCTACCAGACGGGTGACATATGTATTAAAAGGAAGGTTTAGGCCTTGCAAAAGGTATATTTTATCAGGCTGAAATGGTCATTTAAACCTGTACTACAAGCTGCAGTGGCAGGCCTGAGACATATTTCAGACTAATTCTTCAGTGGTTGGCACAATGAATGCTGCGGGCCCACTAGTAGCATTGGGTACATGTGTGTTAGAAATGGGGTCTTTGCTTGGCAGTCAGGTTACCCCCTATCCAAGCAAGGACCCTCCCTCTAGCCAGGGCAATGAAGAAACACACCTGTTAACCCCCACTTACCCCCTACTCCCTTGGTAGCTTGGCACGAGGAGGCAAACTTAACTCAGAAGCAATGTATAAAGTAGTTGTACCAACACACACAGTAATACAATGAAAACACTACAAAATGGACACCACACCAGTTTAGAAAAATGGGTAATATTTATTTAAATCAAACAAGACCAAAATGAAAACAAATCCAAAGTGCACAAGTCAAGATATGAATTTTCAAAAGAACAAGAGTCTTATGCCCTAGAAAACAATGGAAATGTTGATTTTACACAAACTACCTGGTTTGCGTAAAAAATAAAGCTGCACAGGCAAGGGTGCATCGGAAAAGTTAGAGATGCGTCTATTTCTTACTCTCAAATGAGGCCGTGTGTCATTTCTTCTACGGTCAGCGATGTGTCGTTTTTCTCCATCGCAAGTGAGTGATGCGTCGATTTCCGGACGGAGCACCTCGGATCCGCGCAGGGTCGGGATGACTTAACGCCCAGGGACGATGCGTGAAAATCTGGTTACATGGTGTTAGAAAACCGTACTGCGTGGGGTAGGCGTCGTTATCAGCAGCCGCAAGCAGATGTTGCTCGTCATTCTCCAGCTGCAATGCGTCGATCTCCCAGCCGCAATGAAGATGGAGCATCGATTTCAGCAGAGAAGCCGGCGGCGCATCATTTATCAGCCATGTTGCAGATGGTACATGGAAAATGTCCCCGCATGGCGTTCTGTGCGTAGATGTTCAGCTCTTGTTCTGCCAACTTCACCTTTCAAGGGTCCATGGAATGTATAGAACACCACTTGGTAGGGCTGGGGTATCAGCAGAGAGTCAAGGTGTTGGCAGAGGAAGTCTTTGATGGCCCTGAGACTTCAAAACAGGAGGCAAGCTCAGTCCAAGCCCTTGGAGATTCTTCTTAAGCAGGAATGCACAACAAAATCCAGACTTTGTCCCCTTTCACAGGCAGAAGCAGCACCTGCAGAATAGCCCAACAAAGCACAGTCACAGGCAGGGGCAGTACTTTTCCTCAGCTCTTCTCCTTGGCAGAGGTTCCTCTTGAATCCAGAAGTGATCTAGAAGTCTAGGGTTTTGTGTCAAATACGTATACCCCTTTCTGTCTTTTAAGTAGGCAACCTTCAAAGGAAAGTTTCTGTTGTTCACAAGATCCTGCCTTGCCCAGGCCAGGCCTCAGACACACACCAGGGGGTTGGACACTGCATTGTGAGAGGGCAGGCACAGCCCATTCAGGTGTAAGTGGGCAGTCCTCCCTCCACTCTAGCTCAGATGGCCCATCAGGATGTGCAGGCAACACCCCAGCTCCCTTTGTCTCACTGTCTAGAGGGGATTCACAAATGGACCAACTGACAGTCTGACCCAGAAAGGGAATCCACAAACAGGCAGAGTCACAGAATGGTTTAAGCAAGAAAATGCCCACTTTCTAAAAGTGGCATTTTCAAACTAACAATCTAAAAAAACAACTTCACTAAAAGATGCATTTTTAAATTGTTAGCTCAGAGACACCAAACTCCATATTTCTATCTGCTCCCAAAGGGAATCTGCACTTTAAAGTTATTAAAAGGCAGCCCCCGTGTTAACCTATGAGAGAGGTAGGCCTTGCAACAGTGAAAACGGATTTAGCAGTATTTCACTGTTGGGATATGTAAAACACATCAGTAAATGTCCCACCTTTAACATACACTACACCCTGCCCATGGGGTTACCTAGGGCCTACCTTAGGGGTGCCTTATATGTATAAAAAGGGAAGGCTTAGGCCTGGCAACTGTGTACACTTGCCAATTTGAATTGGCAGTTTTAAAACTGCACACACAGACACTGCATTGGCAGGTCTGAGCCATTTTCACAGGGCTTCTAATGTGGATGGCACAACCAATGCTGCAGGCCCACTAGTACCATTTGAATCACGAAAAAGCCAATCACTAATACAATTTTACACAGGAGCACTTGCACTTTAGCAATGGTCAGCAGTGGTAAAGTGCCAAGAGTACAAAAAACAGCAAAAAGAGAGTCCAGCACACAGTCAAAACATGGGAAGTAGAGGCAAAAAAAGACATTAGAGACCATGCCAAAGATGCCAGGTCTAACAATGTGGTAACATATATATTAGGGACTTATAAGTAATAAAATGTGCCAATCAGGTGTACACCAGTTGTATCATGTTTTAGTGGGAAAGCAGGAGCACTTTAGGACTTGTTGGCTGTGATAAAGTGCACCAAATCCTATTAGCAACAAAACAACTTCAGAAAAAACAGTGGGAAGGGAGGCAAAATGTTTGGGAGAATTTCATGCCTAGGATGTCAGGTCTAACCTCATGGAGCCAGTGGAGATCCCTGAGGTGTGGTGGGATAGGAGTTCTGTGTGGGAGAATGATGATGAGACTGGCTGCCTCGTTCTGGATGGATTGTAGTCTTCTGGTGAGTTGCTTAGTGATCCCTTAGTCCAACTTGCTTGTGACTAGGGTGTGAGTGATATTTTCTGGTGTTGTTTGGAAGCCTTTACAAGATCTTACCCAGCATCTTCAAAGTGTGAAAGCAGTATTCAGTGACAGCATTGACTTATGCGGCCATGTCCAGTTTCCTGTGGATGATGATTCATGCTAGGTAAGCTTTCAACAATGGTAAAGGTGGGCCACGAGTTCAGGGTTCCTTCTTCAGCAGAGCAGGGAAGGTGAGTTGCAGTGGTGGCAGGGTCCGGTTGAGGATCAAAGCTGCTGTATATGGAGGAGTTTTTGTTGCAAAAGAATTTTGAGAGCTTGCTGCAAAGGTCTTGTGAGGGGGTGATTTTGCTGGATGCAGCAGGACGCGTGGTGAAATCTTTGATGATGGCAAATATTTCCATGCTGCTGTTTGTGCTCATGTCAATCTTGTCTGCAAGAGCTGTGCTCTTGGTGTTCTGAATCTGCTTGTGGTTGTGTCTTAGGGCAGACTTGAAGATGTCTTTATCCATGGTATCTTGACTCCATTTGTGCTACAGTTGCTTGCAGTGGTGTTTCATCAGCCTGAGTCCCTCTGTGTACCAGCTTACCTGAGGTTAGGTTGCTGAGGTTGTTGATGGGTTGCACTTTAGAGTAGCTAGGAAGTTGGCCTATGCAGTAATCCAACTGTTAAATATGTTGATGGCTGTCAACAAGTTGCTGGTGTGCTCGATCGATGCATGTAGAGGGTGAAAACCAATCCTCTTCTGTGATGCTTTTCGAGCTGTGCCGGGTGGGTCCGGAGGTGCAGGTCTGTGGTGGTGCGGGATGGATACGCTGAAACTGATGAGGGTGTGGTTTGTTGACTGTTATGTTGCTGATTGAGGAGAAAATAATGTCCTATAGGGGTCCATCGGTATGAATGGGTTTGGTAAAGTGCTGGGTAAGGCAGAAGTTTCTGAGGTTTTCTAGAAGGGTTGTAGAGTGTGGGTCGGTCCAGTTTTCTATAAGTTAAGGCCTTGAGGGGGATGACGGTGCTATGTTGATAATTTGGGTTGCAACAAAGTCTTTTGAAAGTAGTTTTGACACTTCCTGTGTGGATGGATGGTGGCAAATGCAGTGATGTCATTTCCTGTGCAGATGAGGTCCTCTTGCTTTTCTTCTTCTTTTAAAAGAAACCATTGATGTCACTCCTGTGTCATCACAGTCATTAAAAGTGAGGTGATGTTACCTCACAATAAGAATAAAGTAGTAGGATCCCGAAAGCCAGCCCCACCACCCCACTTGGGTGCCATAAAGGTGGCTGGCGTTCCTGGTACCTCCTATATATATCCAAGCCCTTTTGCCAAAGGACTGAAAAGAGGCAGGGTGCTGTGAGGCAATGACTGTGATGAGGATGCAATAGATTAACGATAATGAAAATTACTGGTACTCAACCATGGAACCATGGCACTACTCCTGTGTCCCTTGCCCGTGTACACATCATTACAAGTGAAGTATACCAAAACTGAAGTAATTTGACCATACAAAAAACCCCAAAAAGCCCAGCCTTGAAAATGCAACACACCGTATCATAACAGGAAAACAAATTAAACCAATTAAATTGTATAGTTGCATGGCACATAATGCTGAATTCAACACAGCAGTACCAAGGTTTAACTGACAGTCAGAAACAGAATTAAGGTAATAATGTTCTGCAAAAGTGTGTTCTGAAGATTGAGTAGCTGCTCTACAGATTTCCTGAATCAATATTCCATGTAATTCCCCCAAGGGAGTGACTGTCCTTCTTGTGGATCACCCTGAATAGGTAGAGCTCAAGAAAGATCCTGCAATGACCTGCTGAAGGTGATAATGACTGCTTTCTTATCCTTTCCAGACTGTCAATAAGTCAGAAACAAATACTCAGTTTTTCTGTATTGTTACAACCTGTCAACGTAAATCAGATGAGCCTGTTTAGCATCAAGAGAATGCAACAACTGTTCCTCTGAATTAGAAGGAGATCGAAAGAAAGAAGGCAGACATGTTTCTTGAGACATACTTAGGAAAGAGTAGGAACAAAAGTTGGATCAGGATTTAACACAACGTTAACACAACTTTATCATCCATAAATCTAAGGGTAAAGAGGAGTGAATCTCAAAGCCCCTCATTCCCCAATTCTATGAGCTGAGGTAATGGACATTAAAAACAAGTCTTTCAAGGAAAGAAATTTCAAGAAATTGTAAGTCCACACTTTCCAAAGGCTCGAAATCATGAAACTGTAGGGGCTTCAAAACTGCAGGAAGATCCCGAGTTGGAGAAATAGTATTCCTCACAGGTTTTGCTACCGAAAATCTCCTAAATAGTGTAGATATTTAGAAACTTATTTAAGAAAAGTGACACTGCACACAGTGCAGCACCACTTTTCTTGCACCCCTTATGCCACCATGTGTGCACCATATTTAAAATACGGAGCACCGTGGAGGTAGTTCGTGGATTAGTATCAGAATTTTTGACGGTAGTCCGGCACTTTGCAGGATTAGCGTCAAAACTTTTGACGCTAATCCTGCAAAGCACCCAGAAGCCCATTGTAATCAATGGAAGCCTCCATTCAACACCTGCTCTGAGCAGACGTTAAAAGTGCCGAAAAAATGATGCAAAGAAATCTCTTAGATTTCTCTGTGCCATTTTTTTCGCCCCCCCTATCGGGGGAACACTCCCTTTGCATACATTATGCCTGGCGCAGGCAAAATGCATCACAAAAGGTTACATGCATGCATTGCACCACTTTGCAAATATGGCGCTGCGTTTTTGGCATTCTAATGCCACATTAGTACCAAAACAATTACGCTAATGTGGCGTTAGAATGGCAGTAGGGTGTTTTAAATATGCCCCTATATTTCATCATAGCTAAGGTTCTGAAAATTCCATAAAAACTTTGACAGTGGAAGGCTTCCTAGAACTCTGAATAACCTTCACCAAAGAAGAGGAAATACCTTTTATTAAGAGGCTAGATTTTTCAACTACCAAACTGACAGTGTGAGTTGAAGTCAAAAGATCACTGGAAAAATTTTGAGGTGAGAAGGTATTGGACTGGGCCCATTCCACAGGGTCATCCCCAGACTTTTTCCATTGTTGTTGAATTTTTTTTTTGTTGGTCTTAGGACTTTGTGCAGTTTACCACTTCTAACTGGTGCTCAAGTGCATGTGCTCTCTGCTCCAAACATGGTAACACTGGCTTATATACAATTCTCATATTTTATTTAATTTTAAGTCACTAGAAAAGTGGCATACATGTGCACAGGACCTGTAAATCAAATGCTACTATTGGGTCCGCAGCAGTGATTGTGCCACCATCTTAAGTAGCCCTTTAAACATGTTTCAGGTCTGCCATTGCAGAGCCTGTGTGTGTGTAGCTTTAAGTGGCCATGTCGACCTGGCAAAATAAGTCCTTTTTAGCACATATGTCACCCCTAGAGTAGGCCATGTATTTAAAAGTAGGACATGTACTTTTAAGATTACATGTCTTTGTACTGAAAAACCCTTACATTTATTTTTCACTACTGCAGGGCCTACCTCTCCCATCAGAGTTGTTTTTAAGTGAATTTCTATGTTTTTTAATGAATTCTATTTCCTAACTATAACGTCCCTGTAACCTTTGTTTTTTCCAGCGGGTTGGATGCAGGGTCTGGCCTGTAGCCAGGCCCTGTGGCCAACCCCTTATAACCACCCAGTCCCGCACCGCGCAGAGCTTCTGGCCATGCGCCGCAGGGGTTGGCCGCAGGGCCTGAGGCCAACCCCCTATCACCACTAAAAACCTGCACCACGCTTGCCCTTTGTCCGTGTGTGGTGGGGGTTGGTCTCACGGCCTGGCCTGGGGTTAGGTGGTCATTGGGGGTTGGTTGCAATCCAAAGATTTTGCTGTGGAAAATACTTTAATGTTCCATCATGAGGAATGTTTAACATTCAAAACACAAGTAAATATACAGACACCCCACCAGGAGATAGGGTTCTTTGAATCATCAACCTACTGAGTGTCAGTCCAAGAGCTTTACCAGTAGGCCACAAGTGACTCTGTTGTACTGTGGATCAAACATACCTATAACATTGGAACCAAACATCTTGCTAGTGTGACACAAGTGACTCTGCTGTACTGTGCATCAAAACATAGCTATAACATTTGAACCAAACATCTAGCTAGTGTGACACTTTGAAGTCATTGTATAGAGAAACCATTGCAATTCCAATCTCTCTCATCCTTTCTTCCATCCCATTATGGAATGAAAAAGAGAGAGAGAGAGAGTGAGAGATTGAAAGAGAGAGAGAGATTTAGAGGAAGACTTTGACAGGTAGAAATTGAGCGAGAGAGAGAGAGAAAGGGAGAGAGACAGAGAGAGAGGTACAGAGAGAGAGAGAGACAGAGAGAGTTTTTCTGGATTTTGATGAATGCTATACTTGCCAATAGATATTTTAGGACAAATTGAAAAGAAAATGTTATTTGTCAAGTGAAAAGAGTGCAATTACATTTCAGTATATGCCTTAAATATTTGAATTAGAAAAGTAATTAAAGCAGGAATGTAAGTACTGACACAGCTAGACTGGTACCCTCCACCTTCAGGATGAGGGCCTGTGACCTTAACGTCTATGTCACAGGTGACTTTTTGCTATGTAGTTTCCAGACATGGCTGTGACATTCAACTCAAAGATTTTGATGGCAAAAAGACGTAAATGTTCCATCACTAGGAATGTTTAACGGACAAAACACTAGTAAATAAACAGACTCGCTGCCACTAGATATCAGGATTTGAACCTTCAACCTTCCGAATGACAGTCCAAGAGTTTTACCAGTAGGGCAGAGGCAACTCTGTTCTGCTGTGCCTGAAAATGGAACTATAACATTATTGCAAAACATCTTGCTTGTGTGCCACTTTGAAGTCATTCTATGGAGAGACCACTGCTATTGTTATTGCAATGGTCTCTCCATAGAATGACTTCAAGATGCTTGGTGCCAAGAAAGTACTGCGGAAGGAGCCTGAAGGCCCC
Organism: Pleurodeles waltl; assembly: GCF_031143425.1. Taxonomy (NCBI): domain Eukaryota; kingdom Metazoa; phylum Chordata; class Amphibia; order Caudata; family Salamandridae; genus Pleurodeles; species Pleurodeles waltl. The sequence continues at coordinate 412,051,584 of NC_090437.1, read as the reverse complement.
CCCTCTGTCCTATCTGGCTGCCCGCATCCTGCGCCGGCATTGCACCTGCAAGCAGGGAGCTGCTTTAAATAGCAGTTTTCTGCTTGTGGCAGCAATGTTTTCATCTCTTTCCTGCACAAATAATTGCATGTAGTGAAAGAGATGAAAACTCCACTTTCAGGAAGCGGGAGCTATTTGAGTTGTGTCTGCTTTTGTCTGGTGGGAGATGTCAGCTCCCAACAAGCAAAAGCATACAGCTACTTCCCAAGGGTGGGTACCTCTGGAGGTAGCAGGAGCCGGCCCTGGGGGGTGGCGGTCCCCAGGGCCATGTATGGCCCCCCTCCAGCTTTAAATTTAGCTCCAGGGAGGTGTGGGCCATAGGGCTGGTGGTCCATGATGGACCCCTTACATTAAGGTATTGGAGTCCAGGGGAGGTGGTTGTCCTCGGCGTGTAAGGCGGGCCGCATGGCCCCTCCATATATGAATCTGATTGCCCCATGGAAGTGGTGGACCCAGGACTGTGGGGGATGCATGGGCCCTTGCATTTATTTAACTACATTTGCCCCAGGGTGGTGGAGGTCCCCGGGGTCCCGGGAGGGCACAGGGCCCCCTGCATTTATTAAAGTTCATTTCCCCCAGGAAGGAGGCAGTCCCCCAGGCTGCGGGTGGCCACACAGGCCCCCATATAAATTTAACAACTTTTGCCCTGGGAAGGTGGTGGTCCCCGGCACAGGCGGGCTGAGTGGGCCCACCCACATACATAATAGCCCCAGGGATGTGGCTATAATTAGGACCTAGTTTCCATAGTTAAAGCGTTTTGTTTTGCCAATAATTTTGCCACCATTTGATAAATCTTCAAACAAAATTCAAAATTGGTACGACAGTCAGTTCATCTGCTGTCTTGAATGTTTTGGGGTGATTTGTCAAGCAAAAGCCAAGAAAAAGGGAGTGGTCCAGAAATGAGTGACTACAGCTCGAACCACTGGACTGGACAGAATTACACCAAATTTGGCAGGAAGGTAGCTCTTGGTCCAGAAAGCGACTGTTTTGTTATTTAGTGCAAATCCATTTAGTAGGTTTTGAGATAATAAAAGAAATATAAAAGATTACATTAAAAGAAAACCAAATGTGTATATCTAGAGATCTGATTGGCTGCCAACTCTACAATCAGGAAGAGTTGGAAACCATTTTAGGACTCGGACTCAGCGGAGTCCTCAAAACAAAATACAAAAACGAAAGTGAGCAGTGCAGGAGCGCCCTGACCAACAAGCCTTGGTGCTGGGTCCGCCTGGGACCCTGCCAGGGCAAAAAGCATTTATTTTTTGCATTTTTGCTGAAAATCGTGGGGGATCTCCAAATACAGAAAAACTTTTTGAAAAAAACAAGCGCAGTCTCCCAGACTTTTAATAAATTTAGCCCCGGGTGGGTCAGGTCCCGGGAGCATTTGGTAATCTTAAAAAAGGAGGGGACATATATAGAAAGTAAACCTAGAAGAGGGACAGCGCCCTCCCTGGTCTGATTACATCTCCTGTCCATATAGGGACCACAATCCTAATCAGAGTAAGACCGATACACACCCAAAATTAACCTGTGCTCACCCTCTGGTAGCTTGGAACAGACCAGTCAGACTTAAATTAAGAGGCAACGTGTAAAGTATTTGTGCAACACTTACATTACAGTACTATAAGAAAACACCACAAAAAGAACTCCATACCAGTTTGGAAAACTAGAGAATAATTATTGGAGTAAAAAAAGACCAAAATGACAACATTTCGATAAGTATAATTTTAAAGTTTAAATCCAAAAACAGTGCTTAGAAGTCCCTGGCCTACAAACACTGGGAGCACGAAGAGTGACTGATTTTGGCTCCAGGCTTTCTTTGCCAATAATTTGCTTGCATGCTGGCACATGAGTACACCTTATGCTGTTTAGACTCTGTTGGTTCCGATGGGGACATCCGGTAATTTGTTTTGCCCTAAGTAATTATTGCTAATTGCCCATTGAGGACCTTGATTGAGGATCATAACTACTGTTGATTGATTGAGGACTTCCTAATTGACAGTTGTTGCTACAAAGATTTATTCTGGTCTTTGTTATATAGTCATTGAATACTTATGTGCACCGCAGTGATAATTTTTATGTCGTGATGATGATCCCAACAATCAAATAAAGGATCGAAACATCGTCGACATTTAGTACTTGGGCTCTCTACAATAATATATGTTTTGACATGAGCAAGAGTACTGTAAAATTGTGACTTTAACTGTGCTTTCTGTCACATGGGATATACCTGAGCAATTATGATTTATGGTTTCCAAGGCATTTTTGTTTTCCCACTACACTGTTTTCTTACTTTCGTTTGGAATAAAAATACTGCTTTATTACATGTTTTCCATTGACTTCATCGTGATTGTATTTTGTATTTAAATCTATAGTCCTTTTATCTAAGGGACCCCTGTTCTGTAATAAAATAGTAGTCAATATTGGTCAAAAGGTTACTTGAGGTCACGAAGGAGCAGCGGAAATCCAAACTCCAGGCCGACCGCAATGGAGGGTAGGGTAGCTACAGAACCCCTGTAGGGTCTGCTGAAATATTACCTTTGATGGAGCAAAGCGTAGATGTCAAGGGCTCAATGCGTCCGCATTCTCACTGGGCTCCACTGAACTGAATAAGATGCATCATCATCAGGCCGCGCAGGCTGTGAATCCACTGTCATCCAGCAGCCGCTACACTGGCATCATAGGGGCGAAGCAGCAAAATTTCTCAAGTATTCAAGTCGATGCAAAAATCAGCTTCAGAACGTACATCTGAGGCTGAGGACTGGAGGGAGGTACCTCAGGCAAAGGTAGGACTCACAGATGAGAGTCCAGCAGCAGCAGTAGAGTTGCAGGCATTCTTTGATGTCCCTGAGACTGAAGGAGAACAGGTAGCAAGCCAACAAGCCTTTGGAGAATCTTGGGTTCAAGGATGTAGAGAACAGGTCCAGTCCTTCTTCCTTCAGGCAAGAAGCAGCAGGCAGCAGGCCAAAACAGCAAAGCAAGTAGCAAAGCTCACTGTGTGTGTAACTTTCTAGAGGGGATGCACAAAGCCCAGCTGTCATCTACCCTAGATGTGTATTATGAGACAGGCAGAGGCACAGGATGGTTCAAGTAAGAAAATGCCAGCTTTCTAAAAGTCCTTTTGGCAGACTTACAATTTAAAATCCGACTTCACCATAAGATGTCTTTTTAAATTGTAAGTCCAGAGACACGAAACTCCATATATTGCTATCTTTTCCCAATTAAAAGTTACAATTAAAGGATGCTTCAAAGTAATCTCAATATTAACCTTATGGAGAAATAGGCATTGCAGTAGTGAAAAATAAATTTAGCAGTTTTTCACTACCAGGACATGTTAAACTTAAAAGTGCATGTCCGCCTTTTTAAATACACTGCACCCTGCCCTTGGATCTAACTAGGGCCTACCTTATGGGTGACTTATACGTACTGAAAGGAAGGTATGTGCCTGGCATGTGCGCACATTTTGAAACTGCACACATAGGCTCTGCAGTGGCAAGCCTGAGACATGTTTATACAGCTACTGTAGTGGGTGGCACGATCAGTGCTGCAAGCCCACCAGTAGCATCTAATTTACAGGCCTTAGGCACATGCAGTGCATTTTACTAGGGATTTACAAGCAAATTAAATATGTCACTTGTGGATGTACCAACGTTACCAGGGTTTAAGCAGTAAGCACATGCAGTGGTAAAGAGCCCACAGTCCTAACGCCAACACCAACAAGGTTAGAAAATGACTTTCATATCATATCTATGAATAATTTGAGCTTTAAACTTGCCCCAATTGGCCTTCTTGATTTTTCTAAATTATCTGACTATCAATCAATTAATCAAACATTTGTAGAGCACTGCAAATCACCTGTGAGGGACTTGAGGCATTAGAGCTGTATGCTGCAGCGTTGAGGTGCAATCATTCGAACATCCAGGTCTTTAGTTCTCCTCTGAATTGCTGGAGTGAAGGTGCAGTTCTGAGTTGTAGGGAGAAGTTGTTCCAAGCTTTGGCTGCCAGGTGTGAGAAGAAGCGTCCTCTGCTGTTGGCTCGACGGATCCGTGAGGTGTCTGCAAGTGAGAGGGAAGCTGATTGGAGGAGTCTGATCGGTTGCAGGCAGGTCAGGCATCTGTTGATGTATGCTGGTCCTTTGTTGTCTAGGGCCTTGTAGGCATGGGTCAGCATCTCAAACTGACATTTCTTCTGAATCTGGAGCCAGTGTAGTTTCTTGGGATGGGGTGTGATGTGTATCCTTCTGGGGAGGTCGAGTCTTGCTGCTGAGTTCTGTATTGTCTGGAGTCTCTTCAGGACGCATGCTGTGATTCCTACGTAGAGCGTGTTTCGGAGTCTAGTTTGCTGGTGATGAGGGCCTGCGTGACGGTCCTTCTGGTATTTGTTGGGAGCCACCTGAAGATCTTGCGGAACATGCAAAGAGTGTGGAAGCAGCCGGATGAGACTGTGTCGAATAGTTTCTCCATGGATAGCTTGCTATGCAGGATGATGCTGAGTTTGCAGGTCTGGTCTGTAGGGACAAGGGGTGTTCTGAGCTCTGCAGGCCACCATGTGTCATTCCATGGAGAGGTGTTGTTCACAAAGATAAGCGGATGAGAGTGTATCGCCAGCATAGATGATTTTGAGTCTGTGTGATCTGTTGGTGATGGCCAGGGTTGTCATGTAGGTGTTGAAGATGGTCAGTTTGAGGGGCGATCCTTGGGGGACTCCAAAGATGATCTTCTTGGACTCTGAGGTGAAAGGTGGGAGACAGAGCCTTTAGGTTCTGTTGGTGAGGTACGATGTGATCCATTTCAGGGCATTTTCTTGAAACCCAATATGGTGAATTCTGATGATCGGAATGTGGTCAGAGACAGAGTCAAATACGGCACACAGGTCCAGTAGGATGAGGGCTGCTGTTTCTCCATGGTCCAAAAGGGCTCTGATGTCATCAATGGCTGTAATCAGGACTGTCTAGGTGCTGTGGATAGCTTGAAATCGAGGTGAAAAGGGGTCCAGGAGGTTGTGGTCTTCTAGATGTTGAGTGAGCTGCTGGTTTATCACTTTCTTGAGTACTTTTGCTGGCTAGGGGAGCAGAGAGATGGGACAGTAGTTCTTCAATTTAGCCGGTGTACGGAGCTCATTATGGGGATGGTGTCTTGTGTGGTGAGGAGTTTTCCGTGGGTGAGAATCCATTTGTGGTTTGTGTTTGTGCATGTGAGGTGGTTAATGCGGTCTGTCTGCCTAAATCCACCTCTACAGGTATGGACTTTGAGCTGGCAAACATGGCGTCCTACACTGTGGCCCAGCTCAAGGAGTTCTGTAAGGAGAGTGAACGTAGAGCAAAGAGCAGCACCAGGAAGGTGGAACTGCAAAAGGTACTAAAGGCCGGGGTGGAAGTCCACCAGTCACTGATACAGCAGCCAAAAGAGATGGTGAGATGGACAGGCAAGGAGAGGATTTGGATAGCAATCTTGAGAGGTAGCAGCCTGCTGAGGGGGATGACTTGACCTCGGAGACAGATCTCTCTGCCAGAGCAGAGAACAGTGTGTCTTCTTGCAGTCTGTCCCAAGAGAAGCTGGCAGAACAGAGAGAAGAGAGAGGGATAAGGCTGGAGATGTCCAAGCTCAGGATGGAGGAGATGAAAATGGCCATGGAGGAGAAACTGGCTTTGGAGTATTTGGCTTGTCAAAGGGGAGTTAAGGAGCTATAACAGAAAGCAAAGCAGGCAGATGGCTGCAGTGATGGCAACATTATCTCAGAGTCTGAAGGTAATAAGAAGGTTCGCATATCCAAAGCGCTGGTGGCCAACTTTGAGGTAGGGGATGACATAGAAACATGATTTGCAGCATACGAGGTAGCTCTAAAGGTACACAGGTTTCCAGAGGAGCACTGCAATGGTGGTACATGGAAACAAATGCCCTCAATGGGGAGGGACACACTGCTTACACTGGAAGTAGAAGACCAAACCAGGTATACCCTCATGAAAGTCATCCTGGTCACACAATTTGGACTCACCCAAGAGAAGTACCGGATGAGCTTCAGGGGTAGCCAAACGATGCTGAATCAGGCTTGGGTAAACTTCTTGGATTATGACAGCAAAGCACTCAATGGTTTGGTGTGGGGCAGCAGAGTTGATGATTTTACTGGGTTGTTTAATCTCAAACTAAGAGAGAACATGCTCACAATGTTTTATGGAGCTGCGCCTAGTTGATACCAAGCTGACTGTCCCCTTAAAGCTTGCTGATGATGCGGACCCCCAGGTCAGTACCAGAATGTCCAAGATGGTACTGGGAGTGGCCCCAGGAAAGGTGGTTCAGGCTCCCCCAGCAGAGTGAGGGGGAGGTGAAAGATGACCCAGACAAGTCCCAGAATGAGGGGGGAGGAAAGGGTTCCCACGCCCCATATGAGCCCCATTTCCTACCCAGCTGCTTTGAGTGCTCAGTTAGGACACAAGCAGGGGAGACTTCTCAAAAGAAACCACATACTGGTGGGACCTCTGCAGGGGTGGCCAATATGGCCTGATGGGTAAGTAGCCCCCAGGGGCAGGTCATAGATCGTGCCATGTCCTCCGTTAGCTGGGGGATAGACTCAGAGGGGGAGCTTGAGATCCCTGAGGGTGGGCGTCATCACTTCTACCAGGTAAAAGTGAAAAGGGTCCAAGTCACTCCTCTGAGAGATATTGGTGCTAGCCAGACCATGATAGTGAAAAAGGCTAGTTTCTCCAAGAAAATACAGCAGCAAGGTGTTTAGGGTAACTCGGGTCCATGGGCAAGACATTTTCCACCCTATGGCCCTGGAATCCCTGGAGTGAGTTGGGGAGATGTAAAAGAGGAGACTCGTAGTAAATCCCCAGATGCCCACAGAATGCATTCTAGGGAATGAGTTGCCCCCGGTGACTGAGAAGGGTGGTCACCCAGCATGCCCTAACTGTTCAGTTTTGTGGGGGTACCACTCCGAAATGCAGGGTACGTGAGCCCACATGGAGGGGCAAGATGGAAGAGGTCTCACCCCTGTCCTCTGTTCAGACTAAGAGTACACACCCTGGGCTGATTGCCCAGTCTCAGATACCACCACTGAGCTGAAAGACGGTAGAGTGGAAGTAGGGTGTAAAACATCTGGAGATACCACTCCCCACTCTGAGAAATCTCAGTGGTCTGAGAGCCCTGAATGGCCTGGATGGCCTGGGGCCTGGCTCTTGACACTGGCAGCTGTCAGAGCCCTCTGTTGGTTGCTGTTCTTATTAGCAGAGATTTCCTTGGGTTGGGAATAGAAGTCTGATCCAATTGGTGTAATGGGTCATATTACTTTGTTGCCCATGGTGGTACTGTTTGCTTACTGGGATGCATCTGTGAGTAAGTTAAAGTTGGGTGCTTCACAGATGAGATCCACAGAGGAGGAGAAGGGTCCCCCGTGGGTCAGTTCATTGCCTTAGGAGAGTACAGTCAGAGAGATCCGACTGAGTTCAGAAAGGCATAGAACTGACTAGTGCCCCTATATAACAGGGCCTTTATCCATGTTCTAACTTGGCCATTTATGCAGGCTCATCCCCAGACCTTTTGATTTCACTCCTCTATTTTTGCGGAATTTGTTTTTTTCACCTTAGGACTCTGCACACTTTACCACTCCTAACTAGTGCTAAAATGCTTTTGCTCTCTGCTCAAAACATTGTAACATTGGCTTATACCCAATTGTCATGTTTAATTTACTTCTAATTCCCTAGTAAAGTGGTAGTACATGTGTCAAAGGCCTGAAAATTAAATGCTACTAGTGGGTCTACTGCACTAACTGTGCCACCCACTTCAGCAGCCCTTTAAGCATGTCTCAGGCCCGTCATTGCAGAGCCTGCGTGTGCAGTTATAAATAGGGTTGAGTGAAAGAATTCACTCCGTTGGCGGAGTTTGCAGAGTTTAGGAACTCTATGCTACGCATGTAATGTGGAGTTCCTGCTAAATTCCATCATCCAGCAGACTTTTTTTCACGTTCATGCTCACAAGGGCTATTTTGGCGTGCCCTGGTGAGCGTGATGAGATTTGCCAGCCACTAGCGAGCGCGCATTTGATTTGCTGCCTGCTTATGCGGCTTCTGGTCGCCACTGAGCCTTCCGGCACCATTTACATGATGCTGGTGAGCGCGACTGACTGGCTGCTTCTCCACCAGATTTTCTACATGAAAAGCAGGTAAATAGGTAAATCTATGTGAAAACTCATTTTTGAGTGAATATTGTATTCCAACAGAGGGTTCAGGTTGCTTTTTAGGGCAAAAATAATGTTTTATTTGACTTCTTTTCAACAGGAAGGAAGTGCCCTAGAGACTCAAACTTCCTCTTCCTGCCCAGCAGACCCTTCCCAGTGCTTTGTCCATCTCTTAGTCACTTTTCAATTGGATTTCGAGGTGGAAGGATTACTCTCTGTTTTCAATTCCTGCTGCATATATACCATGTTAAGGACTTTGTTTTTGTGATATTATCAGTGAGTTGAACAACGTTTGTATAAGGCTGTTGTTTGTTTGATTTTGGTCATGAACCAGCATTGATTTGTACTTTTATTTGATTTTTAAATTTGATTGTGGTGGTCGACCTGGAGTTTCAGAAGGGGTCTAGTTATTATTTTGCATTTTATTTTGTATCTTTCAAAAGGAAAAAGACATGCACAGTTCAGTACTTTTTCTCTCTGTTTGTTAAATTTGCACTATTCCTTTATTTTACTATGTGGATTGTGGATCAGTCTGCCCAGGGCCATCCAGCCAGTACTAGTTATGGGTACACAAAACACATTGTTCAGTGGTATATGTTGTTTTAAAAAGCCAGGGATGACATTGGATTGAATTAAAAATGTGGGTTTTTTGTATTTCACATTTTAGTCTGCAAAAATGTATTTTGGGTGGTGTAATATTTGATGCTTTGGGAGGATGTGTGCTGTTGTAAATGTTTAGCTCCCTTCATTTTCCTTTTTTGGCATTGCTGAATTAATGGCAGTGTTTTCTACATTGTTACTTTGCCCCCTTTGTCTGGCCAGTGTGTGTGCCATAGGCTTCCATTTGTTTTTTATATGTTCTCCATGTCCTGTGGCTGTGGCCATTTTGTATAGTCAGTGTCCATAAGTCTCTGTGTGTACTTTGTTATTCATGCCTCCTTGCTTATTGTTGTTTGACCATGTGGCTGGCAGCCATTTTGTGTAGGCAGTCAGTGTGCTTTTGCCATAGGCCTGCATTTGTCCCTTGTTCTGAAATGCCTCCTTGCTTGCTGTTGTTGTTTGACCATGTGGCTGGTGGCCATTTTATGTAGCCATTCAGTATGCTTTTGCCAGAGGCCTGCATATGTTCTTCTTTATTGTCCATGCCTACTTGCTTGTTGGTGTTTGACCATGTCGCTAGTGGCCATTTTGTGTAGGCAGTCAGTGTGCCCTTTCCGTAGGTCTGCATGTGTTCTTTTATATCAAGTTAATTATTATGCTGGAGCATCATTGTGGCATATGTATGAACAATGTTTAATAATGTATTTTTTGCATTTTATACCTGCACCTCCTTGCCTCCCAAATCCCAATGGATTTCTCATAGTCCCCTAGTACACCAGCAATTAAAAAAAAAAAATCTTTTTTATATATTATTTATTTCATTTTTTAATGTTTTTTTTTTTTTTTATTATTTAGTTTTTGATGATTTATTTTTAAAACAACTGTAATTTTTAAAAAAATGTTCAGTCCTCCCTCCATCCACCCCATGCCTGCCATATGTGCCTGTCGCACGACAGCATTACGTTTTAAATGATTGTCATTACTCATTTATCCTTCAACGCCCTTCCTGCCATAGGCCCAAAGCCGCACACACCAGCATTCATTTTATAATGAGTATTCCATTTTCCCCTGTACACCCCTGCCTGCTGTAGGGGCACAAACACAAATTTACTTTTTAAGGAGTATTTCATTTTCTCCTAGACCCCAGCCTGCCATAGGTGCACACCAGCATTCATTTTTTAAATATTAATTTGCCCGGGACCCCCCTGCCTGCCACAGGTGTCTCCTCTTAAATGCATCTAAAGAAAAACGTTACATATGTGTGTTGTTATCCTGACTGAAAATGAAATATTATATTATGGTGGTGTGGTTTGACATTGGAATGGATACACTAACCACACAAAATTATACTGTCTCTACTATGAATATTTAGAAGAAAACTGCAAAAAAATGGCACATTTCACTAAATGTTTTTCGTGCTTGCTTGGTTTTAGGTACACAGACCTACAGAGTACTTCCAGACAGAAGGCTGGCACAAAGTGATGTGACGACAACACGTGAGTCCTCCAGTTTCCTCCACTTATGCAGCTAAATGCCACTGCCAACTGACAGAGCTTGAAGATGGCCCCAAAAGAAAGGCGCTCCCAAGAAATTGGCTGGTGAGGAGGAGGAGGAGAAGAAGCAGATTTCCACCACTGATGCATTGACCAATCCTTTTTTAGAAAAGTGTGCTTGTCGCACCGGCCTCCAGCCAGCAATCTGGGAGCAGCACTCCTGCAACGAAGGCACCACCCCAGCCTAAGCCCAAAAAGACAGGTCTCTCAGCGAGGCAGCCACTTCTATCATGGCGATGAGCAGTGAGTCTATATTGGAGTTGTCTCAGCTACAAATTTGTACCTGATCGACGCAGGAAACTGAGCAAAGTGGACAACAGGACGAGCAGCAGCCAGCAACAGTAGATCTTCCTGAAGTAGGAGCAGAATAGGAGGTTAAGCTTCCTGCTAAGCAAGATGTAGCTGTTATTGAATGACAGGCATCTCAATTTCCAGCAAGAAAAGAAAGAGTACTCGACCATCTTCTACAAGCCTCTGTTCTGATGATCTGGTCATGGATTCGGCCCTGACTGAGTCCGAGGCCAGCCACAAGAGACAAGTGAAAAGGAAAATCCTGAAATTCCTGAAAGCCTTAGAATTATGGAATGGGAGGAGGAAAACAAGCCAATCATTGTCATGGAAGCTAGCTCAGAGGGCACCTACATTACCCCTTCTATTTAACCTGCTACAAAAGATGTGGCACTGGTACCACCACCACCTTCCATATTTGTAAGGGTCCCACTGAGACTTGCATCAATTATTACCTCAGTCGAAGTATGCACTGCAGAGAGGCAATCTTCGACACGCCCACCTACCTACAGATCGCTGGGCATTGTCATTGGCACCAGTGGCCCACTAAAAAAGTTCTCCTCCCCAGTTTGGGACGATTAGCAAGCAGGAGGATAACATTTCATTATGCCCTATTTGCAACTCAAGCGTTCGTTGATGTAAGCCTGCTTCACACTATTGTACTGGAGGCCAAACAACCCACATGAAAAAACATCAGGCAATCCTTTGGGAGGAGCACCTTAAAAGAATTGCTGCAGGTGGTAGTGGTGATGAGAGAGGGGAATCAGCTCTGATCATGATGGCAGGTGATGGTGGTGAGCAAGAAGAGGGTAACAGCTTTACATAACTGTAGTGCTTTCCTCTTAGCTAGTTTTAAAGCACTAACATAACACACCAGAAATGCACTTCTGAGTTCAAAGAAGACTTTTATTGTTGTTAATTCTTCCCCAACCACACTTTTTATGTATGACGAATTAGTAGCTTTCACGCCCGCGTTAATCAAACAAAATATATCAGTTTGCAATATACACAGCAGGTTATATTTATAAGATATTGAATGCAAAGCAAAACAAATACTTCACCGTGTGGGAAACTATTTACAGCTTCATCTTTCTAAGGTCTGCAAGCTGATGACCCCTGTCAGCCGCAAGAAAGAGATTCATCTACCCACACGGGATTGCTGGCAGCTGGCGCCAAGCTCCAGCACGAGATCCGGCAGATTCGAATCTGACTCTCTGCAGCCTGTGTCATTCGTTACAAAGGTGTGCCCCCTCCTCTCAGACCTGGGAAACTGAGCAAGCCTTTTGGAGACTGGCCAGGTCTCCAAGACTACTCCTGTTCCCAAGCTCAAGCGAAGAAAAACAACACCCATGTACTCTCTCTTATCATGTCTAGTCTACTGTGAGAAAAACATCTTGGTTCTCTGGTGCAAAAACACAGCTTGGAAAAATACAGCTTGGATTCTCAACTGCAATGTCTAACTCCACGTTAAAGGCAATAGGCAGCTAACCTAAGTATCAAATGCAATGTCTAGTGTCATGTCAAAGCCAATAAGCATCTAAGCTGAATACAAAATGCAATGTCTTATATCATGTCAAAGCCCATAGGCAGCTAAGCTGAATATAAAATGCAATGTATAATATCATGTCAAAGCCAATAGGCAGCTGAGCTGAATACAAAATGCAATGTATAATATCATGTCAAAGCCCATAGGCAGCTGAGCTGAATATAAAATGCAATGTATAATATCATGTCAAAGCTAATAGGCAGCTGAGCTGAATATAAAATGTAATATATGATATCATGTCAAAGCCAATAGGCAGCGGAGCTGAATACAAAATGTAATGTATAATATCATGTCAAAGCCAATAGGCAGTTAAGCTGAATACAAAATGCAATATATAATATCATGTCAAAGCCCATAGGCAGAATATCTAATAGCATGTCAAAGTCAATAGGCAGCTAAACTGAATACATCATGTCAAAGCCAATAGGAATGCAATGTCAAAGCCAATAGGCGGCTAGACTGGATACAGCATGTCAAAGCCAATAGGCAGAATACAGAATGTAATGGCTAATGCAATGTCAAAGCCCATAGGCGGCTCAACTGAATACAGAAAGTAATGGCTAATGCCATGTCAAAGCCAATAGGCAGAATACAGAATGTAATGACTAATGCAATGTCAAAGCCCATAGGCGGCTAAACTGAATACAGAAAGTAATGGCTAATGCCATGTCAAAGCCCATAGGCGGCTCAACTGAACAAAACATACCATGTGCTACTGGTGAACATTGAGCAACTAATATGCGCAGTGGTGAAACACAGTCATTGGTCAAAACAAAATTTAACAAATGGCAGTACAATAACGCAACCCTGTCCCCAGCAGTGTGCCAGTATCACCCACCTGAGCAACCTCGAAATGGAACAAGAGTCAGATGGAGACACCACAGCATACAGTGGCTACCCCAAGATGCACATTCAGTCTACCACCTCCTTGTTCTCGGAAGTCACCTTTGTCAGTGACACCAGAAAAGAATAAAATCCAGGTTACTATTACAGCCATGTTTAGGCAGAAGGGGCCTTTGAAGGCAACCAACCAATGGCATGTTTGTACAATGGGAAGCTGGCTAAAATGTTAGCGCTGAACCTCCTCCCTTTTTCTTTTGTAGAAGGAGTGTGATTTTTAGAATTTGTGGTGGCCACTTGCCCAAAATGGAAGGCTCCTGGTTGGACCTATTTTGCCAGAGTTGCTGTTCCAGCACTCCATCACAATGTGCTGCAATTGGTTGGAGAAGCTGTGCTGTTCTTAACATCCACCTGATGACAGACATGTGGACCAGTTGTCAAGCAACTTATTACATGTGTATCACTGCACACTGGGTCTCTTTTGCAAGGGTTAGGCAACAGCTATCTACAGGTCTTAGCACTGAAGAAACGTTTAAGGTTAAGGACTTTCAGGGACATACAACAGTTGCTATGTTCGCCATGGAGAAATCCCACTCAGCTCCAAACATCTTGAAAGACTTGAACAGCAAGGTGTTTGAATGACTCTCACCCAGAGGTGACAATTGTATTTGTTGCAACGGACAATAGCAGTGATATAGTTAAGCCCATGGCAGATGGTGGCTATTTCAAGGGTACCAATTAAATACCTCATACAGGAGGTGCCAATACATGTTGTAACCTCTGCTTGAGCAGTACAGACTAATCAATGGCTATGTCATTCAAAGAGGAGGGGATGCAATTGGGAAAAGCATGGTCATGGATGCAGAAAAATGGGGTCTTGTCAAATACCTGACACAGATTATACTTCCTTTTGAGGTTTTCACGTGGGAAGTCAGCAAGGAGAACAATACAATGAGCCAAAAAATCCTATTGTTGCACATGCTACAGGACCAGTTAAAAAAGATGGTGCAATGGTTCTCCAGTGTGAACGGCAGCAGAGAAGTGCATGAGTTTGTTGAGAGCCTAATCCTTTGCTTACCTGATAATCCGAGGCTGGAAAGAGACATCATGGTCTCCAGTGAATACATCTGTGCCATACCACTTGATCCATGATATAAAAATGACTGGCCACTTTCATTCCTTTTTTCAGAAGGGGATATTTAACTATAAAAGACATGGATTGTTGCGCAAGAGAGAAACCAAAAAAAGGAATTGCAGGAAGTTAGAGGCCCGGGAAGAAGTTCTGGTGTGCAGCCTTCAACCTAAAGAAAGGGCATTGCTGTTATCTCACAGCAGTCAATACCAGCAACAAGGACACTGACAGCAACAGAAGAATCAGACCCAACCTCTATAATGGCTTGGTTTGAAGTGACAGGACTTAAGTCAAGTGCAGAGGTGAAGGCAAAAAAGGGTAGTCAATTGGCAGCACCAATGACCATTCAGAGAATGTCCCAGGGCTATCTGAATGTGCCAAAGAGGTCTACGTGGATCGTAACCCATTGGTCTATTGGTGTGGGAAGATGCTCCAGTGGCCAGAGCTCAGCAGGCTAGAAATAAAGTATCTGGCTTGTCTTTAAGCCAGTGTGTCTGCTGAGTGTGTTTTCAGTGGCGCTGGGGCAGTTGTCACTGTCAGAAGGGCTAGTCTCTTGCGTCAAAATGTGGAGATATTGACCATGACCAAAACAAACTAACACTTCATACCACACAACTATATTGTTCCTGAAACACCACAGGAGGAGGAAAAAGATGAGGGTGATTGGTCAGACTCAAGTGCGTTAGCTGACCAACTTCTGGGTGAACTGCAGGAAAGTGCCCCTTTTTGATATGGTCACCCCCACTTTTTGCCTGGTATCCAATGCAATTTTGACTGAAAGTGCACAGGGTTCCTGCTAACCAGGTCCCCAGTGCTGGATCTCTTTCCCCAAAACTGCACACTTATTCCCCAACTTGCAATACCTTTGACCCGCCCTGTAAGTCCCTAGTAAATGGTACCCCTGGTACTTATGGCATGGGTACCTAAGAGAGTTCCCAAGGGCTGCAGCATGTATTGTGCCACCCTCAGGGATCCCTTACCTAGCACTTGCAGTCTGCCATTGCAGGCTGTGTTTTTTGATGCAGCTAAAAGTGAAAACATGACATAGCCCACAGTCTGTGTGCACTGTCCCCTAACACTGCATGCAATATAAGTAAATCACCCCTACAACAGATCTTGCAGTCCTAAGGCAGGGTGCATTATTTTACATGTGCGGACATATCTGCACAAGCAGATATGTCCCTGCTATGTCTTTGCCGATCCTTAGACACAGTGAGTGAACAAGGAAGCCATTGTTAAGTACATGTGCTGGACACTGGTTAATACATGTTCCCCAGCTACATGACGGCTTCACTGAAAATAGTGATGTTTGGTATCAAACATCTTGTATTAAACCCTCACTGATGCCAGTAATGGATTTATTAATACATGCACCCAGAGGGCACCTTAGAATAACCCCAAGTAAACCTAACATCTATCTGTGTGCAGACTGACCAGTTTTAGCTGCCACTACCAGACATGAGTGTGACCCCTTCCTCCCCCCCAAGGGTGAAAGCCTTTGCTCTTGGGTGGTCATAAACAAAGACACAACATTTAGAAATCTGCCATCTTGGTGATGGCATATTAGGAACTCTGGGACAGGGTTATGCCTAACTCCCACAGGTAGTGGTGATATAAGGGCTGTAGTGACCCCAGGGGTAAGTATCCCACTGTCTACTACCCTATACTCCCTGAAACACCCCTTAATTCAGTATTTAGGTGAGACATTGGCCCCAGGAAAGCAGTTTCCTGCTGCCCTACAAAAAAGAAGAGCACCCAAGAGCCGCAAATGCAAAGCTTGAGAAAGAAGCAACTGACTTGGCCCCAGCCCTGCCAGCCTGTCTCCTGTTTCTGCCAATTTGCACCAAAGTTGACTCATCCTGCAAACCTCTGTGCCTCCTGAAGCCTGGGAGGCCTGCCTTCAACAAAGGCCCTGGAAGTCCTGTGGAGCAGTAGAGCTGCTTCCCTGCATCTTGCAGGCCCCCCAGGAGACATGAGAGGGCTCCAGACTGCAAAAAACAGACACCTGAAAGCACCACTGCACCGATGCCGCCTAGCCTCAGCTGAAGTTGGCCAATGGTGCCAGCGCAGATCCAAAGCCCTCAAGAGACAAAGTCACCTTGGACTAGCCCACTGTGAACCCTCTGACGATGTCAGCAGCCTCTGAACGCAGGCCCCATCAACCGCGAGTGCTCCAGTGGAGAAAAACCCGATGCCTCAGGACACCTCTGCACTCTTCGCCCCTAGCTCATGAAGAAGAGGCGTGAAGGTGTTCCCTCTTCCTTGGATATCTCAAGATTGGAACCCACCTGGCTCTTTCTCACTGGATCCCCAGTCCTCACCTGCAGCAACCTTTTGACCATACCCATCTTCATAGGCTAATATTGGGCACCCGATGCCAAGCTACACCTCTGCATCCGGCTGTCCCTGTGCTGCCTGGTGTGACCTGTTGGTGTTGTCCTGACCCTTTCCCAATACTTACCTTAACCCCAGGAGATTGGCCCCGTAAGTTGCTATATTATACCTGAATGCATTACTTATTTTTCTCTCAATAAGATAACATTGCATCTTGACTTTTGAAACCTGAAGTATTTTTTTTCTTGCAAAAAGTACTTACCAGATCATGTTGATTCTGCTGCCTAAACATACATAATGATACTTGTTATTTTTGCAAATTGGTGTGGATCTCCTTCTTGAGTTGTGTGTCTCATTTATTGACTGTGTGGGTATTTGCAGATGTGTAACACTCCTCACTGATAAGCCTAAGGCTGCTTGCCCACACTCCTCCCTAAAAAGAGTATCTTGGGATTGCTAGAGCAAGCCGGTGTCTACTAGTAAGGGAACCCCTAGACTCTTTGCATGATATATCTCATTTTGATATATCATATTAAGAGCCAACTTCCTATAGGAACCCCCTGAGTCTGAGGACAAACTCTACACCACGGAACTGCTTAGTACTTTGCCAAAAAATTAAGATGGATACAGCTAGAGGAACATTCAATATTTTGTTTGCATCTGACTTATGCAGCCCTACTATGTTTTAGGCACATGTATGGCTGAATTGGAGTTGGGCCAGTGTGCAGTGAAGGAGCCTCTCCATTCCCTTCAGGACATTGGAGAAAATGCCTGCCACCATCCCATGCCTATCCTTTTTTTCATCATCTAGCAGGCATGCCCCAGTAAAGATCATTTGATTAACAAGATTGCCATTTCTAATGTGTTGCTTTCATCAAAGAGGAAATACAATTGTGTACCTACCAACGTGCTTGGATTGCAACAGGTAACCATTGCACCAATGAGTAATATATTATTGAGTGATTGTGGTTGATGCTTTATGATTCATGTTGTGGGAGACAGTGTTGAATGGTGAATTTGTAAACTTGATTTCTATGATTTCCAATGTTTGGGGCCTGATGAGTAATTATTTTTCCTGAAGGTGATTGGCCCTTTCACACTTAGTGAGATTTACTTGCAGGGTCCACTCACTTTCTGTCGTCCTTCAGAGACCTGATCAGTCAAAGTTTCAAAGTTTATTGACAGATCGTCATGCAAGAAATAAAACAATTCACCATACATTTCAGTGATTACATACATGGGTATAAAAGCTTTATTTAAATAGCAAGTCAAAAAATAAATTAAAAAACTCCAGCTTGTTACAATTAATTTGTGAAATAAAATAGGACAAAAAGAAATCTCAAAGTTAAATGTACATGAATCAAGATCACTCTGGGTTGTGGAAGATGAGCCACTAATATTTCAATAGTTCTTCTTGTCTGATGGCCCAGGCTGTGAGAAGACATTTGGAGACTGGCACCACTACCGCTTGAGTTGTTTCACTCTTACAGATTCTAAGAGCATTAATTTGGGCTGTAATTAACAAATTCCTACATAAGGGGGCAATCCACCTCCTTCAGGGCAAAATATATTTAGGACAGACAAATAATAGAAGTTTTTCTGTTTCATCTGTACTGCTGCAAAATCTGCAACTTCTGGTGCCATCTACTGATGAAACCCAGCGTGCGGTAAAGGCAGCAATAGGAAGGGTACTGTACCTAAACTGCAAGAACAATCTATGAGCATGTGTTGGTCTAATATAGTCTAAAAATTATTCAGCCTCAGGTACAGCTTTGTGCATTAGAAAACATTTGGTCAATGTTCCTCTACCACTGTCCTGTTCAATCTGTGTATTTGCCAACTTCTAATATCTTTGCTTAACCACTGCAGCAGCGGTTGTCGGGACAGCCCATGGGGCATCCCAGAACTCTAGTAGTCCCAGATCAGACCATGCATTCTCCATATTCTTTAACCACCCAATCTTCAGCTTTGTCTGCCTACACTTCATCACATCATTAAGGCCAGACCTATAACTTTCAAGTTCCCTAGTGATTCATAAATGGACCCAATACAATAGTGGTTTTAACGCTGCAAGCTCAGCTACAGGATGAATTCCAAGATATAATATAAGAGGAACGAGTGGAGTCCCCTTATCAGCACCAGTAATAGCTCTGAGAAAATGATTCTCTTTAATGGCCAATATATTCAAACTGCAATGCCCCCCAGAGTTCTGCCCCATATCAGGCTTCACCCCTTACCTGCATTTTATAGATGCCTACTGGAGGACTGACTGGTAACCATTGTGCTTCTTTTGCCATTCTAATAATATCCCGAGCTCGATTACTTATAGCAGTGAAGCTTTTAGTTATCTGGGGAAGCCAGAACCCAGAGTCCACCAATCTCACACCTCAATGATCAATCTCGGCAACCCTTTATAGTGTCTCATCATTCAGTGGAACCTCACCATAGAGCCTCATCGTCTCCGTAGTCTTGGTAACATTTATTTCCAAGCCGAAGTCTTTGCAAAATACACTAAAGCTGTTCACTAAATGTTGCCGCCCCATTCTGGTTTTGCTCAGAAGAGGTGTGTCATCGCCATAAAATAGGCCTGGGATTTTCTCTTCCACTAGTTAAGGGGAGTTGTTAACACAGTTGGTTAAATACCCCATACAATTATTAATGTAAAGCAAAAAGAGTGCGGGCTCCAAAACGCAGCCCAGTCAGACCCCCTTATTGACAGCTATTGGGTCTGTTAATTCACCCTTGGAGCCATCCTGGATCCTCGCATAGCTCCAACGGTGTAGGCGTACAATAATATTTAATAATTCTTTCAGGACCCCCATCTCTTGAAGAGTAGCCCACAACTTTGCTTTGGGATCTAAATCGAAAGCCAGACCCAGGTCTACAAACACCACAAATATATCTCTTCCTCCTAGTTCCAAAGTCTTCCACTTGATCTGCATAAATCTAAGCATGTGATTAATGGAGCTTGCTGAAGATCTAAATACTGCTTGTTAGTTTGAAATTGCATTATTCTTGTCAATCCACTCCACCAATCATTCCAAGATTTGTTTACAGAAAACCTTCTGGAGGTTATCCAGAAGGCTGATTGGAAAGAAGTTTGCTGGGTCACTAGGACTACCCTTATTAATAATAGGCACAATTTAGGCTCCTTTCCATGTTTGGGGAAATGGAGCACCAGCTGTGATCGCATTTGTGATTGTATTAATGTATGGCACCTATATACTGGTAAATTTATACAGATCTCCAGGGATGCTGTCCAGACTGGGGACCTTCCCTTTTTTAAGTGCATTAACTGCTGCTATTGTTTCTTTTAGTGTAAACTCCAATGGGGCTACATCCTCACAGCAGTCATAAAGGGGAATCACCATATTGTATTCTAAATCAGGAGGGCAAAAATAAAGGTTGCTAAAGTAGGCTGTCCATTCACATGGTGGTAATGAAGACCCTGTTGGACACTTTCCACTGCCATTGCTAACAAGCCATCACAACCTTCTCTGATCTTTGTTTTTGGCATCTTCATAGAAATCAGCCCACAGTTTATCCTCCTATTCTATTTTGTGCTTGCTTTAGTTCATGCCTTTAAATAGCTTTAGTGGCTCAAATCTCTCCAGTATCCCCAACCTTAAGTTCCACTAGTAGACTATACATTGGCTTTCCTGCAGCTTTGGTTGAGCCACTGGTTGTATAAGATTTCCTGCTCAAGACAGAAGACCTACACACAAAATTGCTCCTCAATATATTATAAAGTGCCAAATGTTCTTTCATATTATTTCCACAATCATCCCAGAATGTAAGCATGGCTTCCATGTAAGCAGAAAGAGACTAGTATAGTGTGGCTATTGCCTTGGGGAAACAATCTACAGTCCCCCATTTTACATTCCTATTATTATGAGGCATTACGAGTTGCTGTTCATATTTGCTGGCGAAATGGAAAGTACTAAACGGTCATGATCACTCATCATGTTGAACCACCTCCATATCAATCATAAATGTCCATTATTTAATATCTAGCAGGGCATAATCAATTTGGCTTTTATGAAAGGGTGAACTGCCATTGCATGCAAGCAGCCCATGCGCCAAATTAATATCGACTGCTTGCAAAGCTGCTCTAGTTAAATATCTCCTAGGGGGTTCAGTATTTGCAAGGTAGCTGACTCACAATTTTTTGCCATGCTTCTGTTATACAGATTAACTAATAATATGGAAACCCCCTAACCAAGGAGAGCACCAACCCTTGAGTATCACTAGATCCTGAGCTGAGTTTGAATACAGTGCAATGGAGTGCCACACTTATTCAATTAAGTAAACCACCCGAGGGTCGCCCTGTTATTGACCCATTTGCAGGAATCCAAAAACTCTTATATCCATTTCTATAGATTGGACCCAGTGCCGAAGTTTCCTGAAAAAGGCATAGTTGGTGCTGACCAATAAATTGCTTCCATGATGGATTGTTTAATTTGGACCCAATCCCTGAAATATTCCAGCTCAGGATACCCACCATAGTGCCCATAGTGGTTGCAGAAACAGCAGCTGATACTTCTCTAGGGTGATGATGCATTTCTGTCAACTGTACTGCTGGTGGGAGACCAGAAAGAGCAGTTTGCACAATATTAGGGAACATGTGATTTTCATTTAATATCTGTGTTAAATCGACATCTGGCACTAATGTCTCTCTCTGGAGACACGTATAAATCTTATGTTAAGAAGCTGCTCATGGGTGCATTGGTTGACTGTGGCCTTCTTGTTGTACAACCATTTAACTCACTCCCACCCTCCCTTATGCCAAGAGTAGTGTGACAACAGTCATGTGTAAAAAGTATATAATATGCCAGTCTGGTGGAGAAGTTCTTCTTTCTAGCTAACCAGTGCAAACATTTTTTGGCAAAGTCCTCATGTGTTTCTTTCTGGCCTTCGTGCAGTTTTACAACTCTCGACAAGACAACCACATTGGGGCAGGGGGTAGGTTAATGACCAGGAGCTTATGATTTTGGACAGTGCCAGTAATCTTGTGCAGTCCATTGCTTCTTATCATCGACATTGATTGCTCCCCTCTGGGGCTCCCTTCTCCTAGAAGAGATAAACTAGCCCTGGGTAATGGTGAAGATGTGGCAGAAGAAGAGCCTCTGTTGGCACAGTTTAAAGCAGTGCATTTAGGGGCAAAGTAGAAATAGTGGTCACAGCCCCTAGTCCAACTATATTGGCGCAGTCCATAGCCTTTTCAGAATGTGGTTGCTTGTTTACAGTATCTTTGGGTGCTTGCTCAATTGCAGTGAGTTGTGCCAATATTGTAGAGAGTTCGGAAGTCAGGATGCCCTTAAATCTATCAGTAACCTCTTCCACTAGTAGGGCCATCCAGCATGACTGGGAAGCAGAACGCTTACCTGATTTACTAAGAGCCAATACGGCTGTTGAGGTATTTAGAGAAATGGCAGCTTGGGCAAAGGGCTGCTGTGATTTGAGCCACAGTGTCTTCCTGGGACTTTTCGGTTTTGGTTGAACTCTGGAGGACATGCATTCAGGGAAAGTGCAATGTTAGGGTCATTGGGCATACGGACAGGGACTCCATTTGACACACTAGAAGCAGCCATAGGAGTACCTTTTGTTGGCACTCCGGTGGCCATACATCAGATAAAAGTGCCATTTTAGGCACGCTTGAAAATTGATCATAAGCCCCGCTAATCTCATTTGAAACACTAGGGACAGCCTCAGGGAAGCCAAGAGCAACAGCTGTGTTGAGGTGGTTAGTTGTTAGGTGTTGTTGCAGGGTCGTTCCGGTATCCAGGGACAGCCTTCTCTCCATCAATTCAATTTCTGTTGATACAACCACTATTACCCTCTTCAGCATCTGATCTATAGATGGAGGATACAGGGGTGGGGTTACTGGCGGCAGCCCACCAGCACACTTCTGTTTGCCCATAAGTCTCATTCTATGTACCGCGCCACATGTAGGAAAGGAAACAAAATGATGGGCTCTCTCTCAGAATAGTCTTCGCCCGGACACATCCCACACGTCCTGTGCTTTGAGAGCACCAGGCTGGTTTAAAAACAAGTGCCTCTGGGCATGCAATGGCCGTGAGAAGTTTCCCCCTAGCAGCGGTTCTGGGGCCTATAGCTCATGGTCCGTGGTCCTGGTCGTGCGTGCTGTCCTTCCCCAGTCACTTTAGTTAACAAAAAACAATTTATACAACATATTAAAATTCTGTTTCTCTTCTTGGTCTTTTGCTGAGCATTAGAACTGTTTTTATTAAGATTAATGTCTAACTTGTTTGTTGAGGTATAATTGCTAATGTGTGCAACAGCCTATGTAGGCTCACCTTGGTTCTACTGAGAAGAACAATATTGTCTGAGTATAACATGCTTGTTAATGTTTTTCCCCCTTGTTTGGATGCACAGGCATTCATCTGGTCCAGGTCTTGTGTGAGGCCCACCAGGGAGAGGTTAAACATTGCAGGGGAGAACACACATCCCTGTTTGAGACCTGTTGTGGTCTGGATCTCGTGCAAGACCTTTGTTCTGTCTCCCATTTTTTTCCAGATCCAGATATCTGTATGAAGTTGTTGGATTGCCTTAGGTAATTTCTCTGGGATTCCCCAAATTGCAGGTTTGGACCAAAGCTTTGTCCTGTCAATGTGTTTAAAAGCAACCATCAGGTCCACAAAGAAGGCGTACAGGGAGATTTTGAATTTCTGAGTTTTTTTTTATTTTCAAGACTAGAATTGTGAGATTAGTCATTGTGCCCATTCCTGGGCGAAAGGAGTCTGGTTTACAGAATTATCTGATGCTCATCCACCGACTGTTCAAATCATGAAGTGAGAGCCCTGTATAACATTTGGCCTCGTTAGCTAATAGGGCTATAAGGTGATAATTTGCTTGATTGTTTTTTCTGCCACCTTTATATAATCAGGTGAATAATCTCACCCTTGCCAAGTGTCTAGAATTAGATTATAGGCATAGCAGTAATTTGTACAGTGGGGCTAGGTAGTTTACCCAGTTCACCTAGTTTGATTTGAAGAATGCGTTGGTCAGGACATTTTGCCTAGGGGCCCCACGTTTTAGCTTTTAATGGTCAACTTCTCCATCTCTGTTGAGTGACAGACTTTTATGTCTGCATCATCCGGGTCCTGCACTGGTGAAGTAGGGGACATGTCCGTATAAACGTTTGTGTACACAGACTATTGTAGATGGATGGCACAGTGGCTGCAAGGTACTGCACCCAGGCTGGCTTGCTGATGTTGACACTGTTAGCAACATGGGGCCTCTTTCCAGATTGCTAATGGCCCTTCAGAATTGTCATAGAGGATTCCCACCTGCAGGCCTTCATTATACTCCTTCTTTGCTGCCCATTTTGTACCCCCGTCTAGTTTGTCTAATTATTACCGCCAGAGAGCTGTTAGCTTGACACTTTCTCACTGCTCTTTTTCGTGGCACAAGCAGTTTATTGCTTTCCTTGCTGCTTGCTTGAATCATTCTGACTTTTGATTCCTTGGGCAAAGTTGATGGCCTTTCTGTTGTAAAGAGTTTGAAAATGTGTTTAACAGCTTGACCCCAATTGACTCCCAGTCGTGCACAGATTTACTATCCAAGGATGACATGTATGACAGCAGCACACTGTGGCCCTCATTACAACCCTGGCGGTAAATCCAGCTTAGCGCCGTGCAGAAGATCGCCAACATACCGCTGCGGCCACGAAATTCCGCTACAGGTATTATGACCCACAGCTCGTAATCCGCCACAATACAGACACCCACACAAGTCCATCACACCAATGGTCCTGCTCTTCTACAAATGCCTTTCAATTCTACCCTGACACCAAAGAGGCAGATAAATATTAATGATACTACGTCACACGTCACATATAAAATATGGAAACAAGGCACTGCAGTACAGGGAAAGGAACCGAATATAGACTTTATTTGGCACTTTCGTCACAGAGTATCCCATCTGCAAAACTCTAAATCAGGCACTTAGTCCACTTTACTCCCTGGCCTCGCCCTTCACCACCAATTATTTCCAAAAATACATTTCTTTGGCAGTAAGGAAAGGAACTTAACTTACTGTATTGCAGTGCAGGGTAAGATAGAGGAATTAGGCTGGGTATGAAGAGGTTTTGCTATGGAATGGTGGGGTGTCACTGATCATCATCATGTGCCTAAGCATTGACTTAGACACTGTAGTTGACGAATGTTGAAAGGGAAAACATTTTGAACAGGCTTACATCCATTATGGAAGCCGTGAAATATATGGATGACTTGACCAGAAAATGTGGCACATGCCAAAAATGAATTTTTCAATATTTTAGGTAGGCTGCGACATAACTTAGGAAAGAGTGAAGTACTATGAGGTGACTGAGTAGGCACTGGGAGGGAAGGGAAACACACCTTGTTGTCAACTTGCAATGTATTGAAAACTTTGTAAAATAACTGAAGCAGAGCTGACGCAATTGCAGAGCCAACACTGCAGTGCTGTACTAAATCATGCTGCAGTTAGGTCATGGGCGGGGAAATGCTATGGGCAGGGAGGTGATGAATGATGATGGGTGGGATACATATCTGCCTCGCTTAACAAATACAGTTAGTATATTAGTAATTAGTAAAGCAATGTGAGTTACCACTGCCCGTCCCTGCCACCACTGGTGCTCCTCCTCCAGTTGCCGCCGTGTCTGGCGCGCTGACACTGCCGCTGGTCCCAGCAATGGTGGTGGGTGCAGCTAGAAAAATTTTTACACATTTTAGATGACAGGTACGTCTCCCCTTATTTTTTTACCAAAATGTAACTGTAATACATCACTACAGTTTGGTTAGCAGTATTTTCTATTGGAAATATCACTTTGGGCATATTGTAGGTTGACAATGTTAGAAAAGCCAGGTAATTAAACCAACCAAATTCTTTTCGTAATTGTGGGGAAGAGCAATGAAGACTTTGAGTCACTGAAATGCAATGAAGGGGTGGAATAAATTGATTAATGAAGGGCATATGGAGTTGGTTGGCAAATGCAATACTATTTGTATGCAACATTGCACTGTCATGGAAACTGCTGGTATAAAATTAATGATAACACAACAAAACACCACCATGGTCACTCTCTCTAAGAGTCTGCATGGCTTGTTAAATAATCACCCTAAGCAAGTGGCGCCACTGCAGAGTATGATGAGGTAGCGCTGAGTACCTGGAGAGCTCAAACTGGTCACATAATATTTGTAATGCAAACTTAACTTACCTCCATGCTATGCTATTTGAAAAAGACGCATTAGCCTTGTAGAACACAAGTAAATAATTACTTGCTGAGCCCTGCAACCTCGACGCCCAGCAGGTTGAGCAGGTTCTGTGCGTAGTTGATTATGTCTGCACAGTAGTGGGTCAGCTGCTTCACAGTGGCTGCACCCCAGTGTACCAGCATTCTTCCCCAAAGCAGCCAACACTCACAGGGTGTATCCCCTCCCAGGCCTGACACCTACTGCAAGCATGGGGAGGAAGTGGCGCTGCACATGTAAAATAAGTGCTGTCACTTCCACCTCTGAAAGAAAAGGAGCAGGGCTGCAGCCCTTGGTGGCGATGGCTACCGCCGTTTCCACTCTCTCACTGCTTTGTCATGGCACTGGGTGGGAAATAACACCTGAATAGGTAAAGTAGGAAGAAACTAGGAGGTAAGAGAAGAAGAAATGAAGAACTAAAGGAGTAAAGGGAACACAAAAAAGAAAAGTTTTAAAAAGTCACCGAAAATAAAAAAAAGACAAAAAGGTAAACACAGATAAAATAAAGGTAAAAGAGGGGTAGATGAGTGGGAAAGAGGGAGGATTGGATTAGGTTAATTTGGGTTGAAAAATCAGGCCTAGCACCATGCACAGAACAGAAAGCAGATAAAACCAAATGGCCACACCCAGGCGGCCGATGTAGAGCTGTTTGTGCTGATTTTTCAGTGTGGAACATCTTTTGGCACAGGAAAATAGCGTGAACGGACGGAAGATTGTTTGCAGAGTTACACAGAACCTTGCAGAGTTTTTTGGGACTCCATGGAATTCCGCTGAGAAAAACTCACCAACTTCTACCCAGGCCTAGTTTTAAACTGTCATGTGGACCTGGCAAAATTAATCTTTTGCCAGACCCAAACTTTCCTTTCTAATACATATGTCATTCCTAGGGTAGGTCCTGCGTAGCCCAGAGGAAAGGAAGCCATGTATTTAAATAGTAGAACATGTACTTTTTAGTTTAACATGCTCTGTTAGTGAATAACTCTTAAGTTTGTTTTTCACTAGTTCAAGGCCAACCCCTCCCATAGGACAACATTGGAGTTACCTTATTACATTTTATAAATGTAATTTCCAAATGGAAATAGGTAGTCAGATCATGTTTGGTGCCTCTGGAATAACAATGTAAGATCCTAACTTATGATGAAGTCAGATTCTAAATTGCAGTTCTGAAAATGCCACTATTAGAAAGTTGTCATCTTCCTGTCTTAGCTATTTGGTGTCTGCAGACTCTGGGGCACATGACTGGGTGTAGCTCAGGTGGGCTTTGTGTATTCCTGCTAGATAGCCACGCACAATGGAGAGCATAGGTGTGACTGAATGGGCCATTACTGGCAGGATGGGTGGGAGCAGCTGGGCCCAGCCCCTCTTACACTTGAGTAGGTTGTGTCCCGTCTCCACTCAAAGGGATGCACAGCCACTGAAGATAGTCTGGAGCCAGACCCAGGAAGGCAGGGCATTTGAGTAGTTTAAAGAAAAACATTGGACCACAGACACCAGCTCTTCAGTGCACTCCTGGATGAAGCTGAAGTGAGTTCCTGACCCCAAGTGGTGCCTCTCAGGTCCTGTAAACCTGGTGTGGCTCATGGGCACTGAAATCAAACTTTTGGGGTCTTTGTGACCGCAAATGGGCCTGTTTGCACTGAGACCTTGTCGCTCACATTGCAAATCAGCATGAAGCTCCATCAGCCCAACTCTTCACACTGCAGCATCAACCACTGGGGACCACCACTTTGAAGCTCCAGGAATGCCCACAACTTCAGCCAGGTCCTCTACCTGCTCCTTGCAGCCCACTGCAATGCAAACAAGACTCTTTGCATGAACTTGAGAAGATAAACCTTCAGCGGGACTAATCTGGGACTAAATCCGGTCAGTTCTCCATCACAGTTGTCCTG
Source organism: Pleurodeles waltl (assembly GCF_031143425.1). Taxonomy (NCBI): domain Eukaryota; kingdom Metazoa; phylum Chordata; class Amphibia; order Caudata; family Salamandridae; genus Pleurodeles; species Pleurodeles waltl. The sequence goes on along the minus strand of NC_090437.1, from coordinate 412,023,938 downwards.
AACTTTTGAATTTGACCCAGTCCAGTGCAACCAGATGTCCAGAGTTGGCGCTTTATGGTGTTATATTTATGTAATTGTTAACTCTGGTTCTACTAATTGGATTTTGGTCAGTTTGATCTTGTTTTATTTATTAAATTTAGTTCTATTTTTCTAACCTGGTGTGGGATATTTTTGACTGTATTACTGGTTGAAGTGTTGCACAAGCACTTTATACATTAACTCTAAGTTAAGCCTGACTGCTCTGTGCCAAGCTACTAGAGGCCAAGCACAGGTTATATGGGGTTTGCTTGTGCCTTACCCTGACAGGTTTGTGGTTGCTGCTTGACCAAGGTTCACACCCCAGTGAACCAGTAACACACTTTCTTACACAGAGAACCTCAGGTACCATGAGGGCAGACATGCTGGAGATTCCGGGAGAGGAGAACAAGGTCTCTGAGTCTAGTGTGGAACAAGCAAGATCCGCTCTCCTCCCTTCAGCAAGAACTTATAGAGAACCTTCGAGATCAATGGAAAGGGAAGGAAGCCTTAGAGAAAACGTCTCAGGCATTTGTTTGTAAATCTTGTAAAAGGTCACCAAAGGTCAATGTCAGATCTTGGGATGAGGGAAATATCCAGGTCAGAGTGTCTGTTACAATATTGTGTGTTCCCCTGACATGGATTGCTGACAAGTTGAACACATTCTACTCTTCCCATGTACCTAATTGGTCAGTTATCAAGTTGAGGCACTTTGAATGAGTTCACCTCTGTTGTGTGTAGGAAACTGTAACTGCATTGTCTGTTTTTATCAAAACATTCCTATTATCTAACTATGATGAAAATGATTTAGTGCTCTGAAGATTGCCATGAGATCCCTCCAATTCGAAGATCTCTAGCTTTTCCAGGAGAGGCCATTTGAACTGGCACAACTTGTCCTGAAAAGTTACTCCCCAGCCAAGACCATTGGTCCACCCTGTGATCAGTAGAGGAGGGTACTGATGCGTACTCATATCCCTGGAGAGGGTCCCCGCATTTAACCACCAATTTATATTCTCCATGATTTCCTGAGTTAACGGAACCACTTTGTTTAGGGGATCCGATGCCTATTACTGTTGACTGGGGAGATGCCAAAGTGGAGGCCAAAGGTGTAACCTCACCCATTTAACTGTATGTACTGAGCTGCCATGTGGTTCTGAACTTCCAACCACAAACTGGCAGAAGCCTGTTCCCTGGACAACAGATCTTGTAGAACAGATTGAAGGTTGTTAATTCTCTCAACTGGAAGAAAGACTTTTGCCAAATACATTCAAAATTGAGCTCCCATAAGCATGAGATCCTGGTTGAAATCAACTGACATTTGGGAAGGTTGAGCAGGAGATCTAGGTGGGTCAAGGTTGATTTTGTCTGTTCCCACAACTGCAGAATCAACCAGTCGGCCCAGTAGGGGAAAACTTGAATTCCCAACAGATGACAATGGGCCACAGTGTGAGCCATTACCTTTGTGAAAACCCTTGGTACTGATTTCAGGCCAAACTGTAGGACTTTGAGCTGGAAATTATGATTCTCTACTGCAAACTTCAAGAATTTGTGCTGAGATTTGGCAACTGGTATGTGAAGATGTATATCCAAAAAGCCCAGTGTTGTTAGTGATTTTGAGGAATTAATGGGATTAAGCCCTGCAGTATTTCCATCTTGATTAAATGTTCTGGATGACAGTGTTGAGTATCTTCAGAACTATCACCAGGCAAAAGCTCCCTGTTGATGTTGGGACTAGAAACACAATGGAGTACACCTTTGACCTTTTTCCTGTCTATGAACTGAAACATAACTATTAGTCTGAAGATCTAGGACTCACATCAGCAAGACTTCTTACTTTTTAGATTTTGAGGTAGAGGCGTACCAGTGGTGCCTGTAGGTGCTGGGTCCAAACTAAGAACTCTATTCTGTACCTCTGAGAGACCACCTGCAAAACCCATTGGTCTGACAATACTTCTCACCACTGAGAAATGAACAGCTGAATCATTTCTCCAACCTCTAAGAGTGACTTCATCTTCCCGGCATTATTAAGACCTTTGATTTTTGATGCTGGTGTGCTGTTCCTCCTCTCTGATAGGTATGTACAAGGACTTTTATTGGAACTTTGAAGATTGCTCCTGGTTCTGCTGTTTCACTGAAGGGTGACAAAAGGATTTCTTTGATTTCACATATTGAAACCGCTAGAGGATTGTCTCTGAAATGATGACAAATATGTCCTCTCCTTAAAAATATGATGGAGATTATCATCCAGCTCCACATCAAATAGTCTGGAAGCGTCGAATGAGCAGTCGTTGTTAGTGCCCCAATCGTTTAGTTACACGTTCCTTCTAACAACTACAAAAGCTTTGCTTGCTAAAGATCCCAATCCAGCCACATCAAATGAAATATCAGAAAGTAACACAATTTGACCCTCCATATTCTCTAAAAGAGGGAGATGATACGTTGGATCCTGAATTACCATAAAAAGATTGTTAAAATCTGAAATTAGAGATTGAGCCATGTATGCGCCACAAATCACAGCTCTCAATGCAACATGTGAATCTGAAAAAATGTTTTCAACGCAGAATCCACTTTTTTAATCTGATGGATCCTTCAGAATATTCTCCTCTGCCAATGAAGAAAGGCCCACAAGACTTACCACCAGAGACTCCCAGTGCACATAATCTGGTATCTGCCACCATGTTCTCCAGAGAATAGAGCGGAGCCATATATCTTAGTGAACTTATCTTGTCAGGGTCCCTCCGTTTATGCTTGATAACACCCAAAGCAAACTGATGAATGGGCAATCTCACATTAGAAGGCCTTTCAAATCATCTGACATTTCTAGTTTCCGGAAGGCAGGAAAGTTCTTTTTTTAAAAAATGTATTTATTGGAATTTACCAACTGTAAAACTAGGATGCAATATCACATTGAAGAAAAGAAAACAGTGTAGCCACACAGTAGTACACATGCAAATGAAAATTAAATGTAATCCTGATGCCCATGCTAACAAGACATTTTACACACATACCATGAAGTACTGTTGGAGTTTATTTTCAGCTTGTGTCAGAAATCTAATCATTTCTTGTATTTTCTCCAGTAAAACATGCTATAGCTGCTTGTTAGCATGTTTTCTCTCCAAATTTATTGAAAAGATGACTCGGGCATTGTAGTCGCTCAGTCAGGAATGCTGGGCTATGTGTAATGGCTTTGAGGACTTGATCAGTCTCTGCAGGATTTGCGTTTTTTTTCTTTTACAGGCCATTTCAGACATAGGACCAATGTTGGAAAGCCTCCGAAATTCACATGCAATATTTTCATTTTTATATGGAGAGGATAACATGAGCCTAGGTATTCCTGCTGCGCTAAAGCTTTATAAGAGTACATGGTAATCCATGAGTGAGCGTGCTTTGAGGAGGTACTTTTATCCTCTAACAACAAAAGCTTGTGCATAACTATAACTATGTTGCCATGTACCTAAAAACTTGAAATGAAGTTGGGAGCATCCACAGCCAGTTTATTTGTAGGATCCCTGTGCCGGATCGCTATTTGGGCAGTGTACCTTGGCAGGGGATAGTTCTGTCCAGAGCCTTTGATCTATTGAGACAACCATGACAGTTCTCAATTTGTGACACAATTTGATAAAAGGACATTATCTAGCATACTTTTGCCTCACAAGCCCGAACTCCAGAATTATTTGGGCTGAGAAAGCGTTACGGGGTAAGCAAAAGCGCTGCCTCTAGTATAAAGATTTAACATTTCTAGCCAATCAGATTCACGACCACAAAGTGTTTCACGGCCATAGGCTATGTTAGGCAGACGCGTCATTCTAATGACTTCTAATGCGGGGAGGAGCGAGTAACCTCCTCTACCTTTCTGAAGAGGCAAGAAAGTGGCTAAGAAGGACACTGCTTTCGATTCCATTTGCTCCTTATGTAGGAACTTATCTTTTGTGTCAATTATGGCTCCTAGATTCTTATAGTCTAACTCGTGAAAAACTTTGTGATTATATATGTACCAAGGTCCAGTGTTCTTAGGTCTTTTGCTGAGCATTAGAACTGTTTTTATTAAGATTAATGTCTAACTTGTTTGTTGAGGTATAATTGCTAATGTGTGCAACAGCCTATGTAGGCTCACCTTGGTTCTACTGAGAAGAACAATATTGTCTGAGTATAACATGCTTGTTAATGTTTTTCCCCCTTGTTTGGATGCACAGGCATTCATCTGGTCCAGGTCTTGTGTGAGGCCCACCAGGGAGAGGTTAAACATTGCAGGGGAGAACACACATCCCTGTTTGAGACCTGTTGTGGTCTGGATCTCGTGCAAGACCTTTGTTCTGTCTCCCATTTTTTTCCAGATCCAGATATCTGTATGAAGTTGTTGGATTGCCTTAGGTAATTTCTCTGGGATTCCCCAAATTGCAGGTTTGGACCAAAGCTTTGTCCTGTCAATGTGTTTAAAAGCAACCATCAGGTCCACAAAGAAGGCGTACAGGGAGATTTTGAATTTCTGAGTTTTTTTTTATTTTCAAGACTAGAATTGTGAGATTAGTCATTGTGCCCATTCCTGGGCGAAAGGAGTCTGGTTTACAGAATTATCTGATGCTCATCCACCGACTGTTCAAATCATGAAGTGAGAGCCCTGTATAACATTTGGCCTCGTTAGCTAATAGGGCTATAAGGTGATAATTTGCTTGATTGTTTTTTCTGCCACCTTTATATAATCAGATGAATAATCTCACCCTTGCCAAGTGTCTAGAATTAGATTATAGGCATAGCAGTAATTTGTACAGTGGGGCTAGGTAGTTTACCCAGTTCACCTAGTTTGATTTGAAGAATGCGTTGGTCAGGACATTTTGCCTAGGGGCCCCACTTTTTAGCTTTTAATGGTCAACTTCTCCATCTCTGTTGAGTGACAGACTTTTATGTCTGCATCATCCGGGTCCTGCACTGGTGAAGTAGGGGACATGTCCGTATAAACGTTTGTGTACACAGACTATTGTAGATGGATGGCACAGTGGCTGCAAGGTACTGCACCCAGGCTGGCTTGCTGATGTTGACACTGTTAGCAACATGGGGCCTCTTTCCAGATTGCTAATGGCCCTTCAGAATTGTCATAGAGGATTCCCACCTGCAGGCCTTCATTATACTCCTTCTTTGCTGCCCATTTTGTACCCCCGTCTAGTTTGTCTAATTATTACCGCCAGAGAGCTGTTAGCTTGACACTTTCTCACTGCTCTTTTTCGTGGCACAAGCAGTTTATTGCTTTCCTTGCTGCTTGCTTGAATCATTCTGACTTTTGATTCCTTGGGCAAAGTTGATGGCCTTTCTGTTGTAAAGAGTTAGAAAATGTGTTTAACAGCTTGACCCCAATTGACTCCCAGTCGTGCACAGATTTACTATCCAAGGATGACATGTATGACAGCAGCACACTGTGGCCCTCATTACAACCCTGGCGGTAAATCCAGCTTAGCGCCGTGCAGAAGATCGCCAACATACCGCTGCGGCCACGAAATTCCGCTAAAGGTAATATGACCCACAGCTCGTAATCCGCCACAATACAGACACCCACACAAGTCCATCACACCAATGGTCCTGCTCTTCTACAAATGCCTTTCAATTCTACCCTGACACCAAAGAGGCAGATAAATATTAATGATACTACGTCACACGTCACATATAAAATATGGAAACAAGGCACTGCAGTACAGGGAAAGGAACCGAATATAGACTTTATTTGGCACTTTCGTCACAGAGTATCCCATCTGCAAAACTCTAAATCAGGCACTTAGTCCACTTTACTCCCTGGCCTCGCCCTTCACCACCAATTATTTCCAAAAATACATTTCTTTGGCAGTAAGGAAAGGAACTTAACTTACTGTATTGCAGTGCAGGGTAAGATAGAGGAATTAGGCTGGGTATGAAGAGGTTTTGCTATGGAATGGTGGGGTGTCACTGATCATCATCATGTGCCTAAGCATTGACTTAGACACTGTAGTTGACGAATGTTGAAAGGGAAAACATTTTGAACAGGCTTACATCCATTATGGAAGCCGTGAAATATATGGATGACTTGACCAGAAAATGTGGCACATGCCAAAAATGAATTTTTCAATATTTTAGGTAGGCTGCGACATAACTTAGGAAAGAGTGAAGTACTATGAGGTGACTGAGTAGGCACTGGGAGGGAAGGGAAACACACCTTGTTGTCAACTTGCAATGTATTGAAAACTTTGTAAAATAACTGAAGCAGAGCTGACGCAATTGCAGAGCCAACACTGCAGTGCTGTACTAAATCATGCTGCAGTTAGGTCATGGGCGGGGAAATGCTATGGGCAGGGAGGTGATGAATGATGATGGGTGGGATACATATCTGCCTCGCTTAACAAATACAGTTAGTATATTAGTAATTAGTAAAGCAATGTGAGTTACCACTGCCCGTCCCTGCCACCACTGGTGCTCCTCCTCCAGTTGCCGCCGTGTCAGGCGCGCTGACACTGCCGCTGCTCCCAGCAATGGTGGTGGGTGCAGCTAGAAAAAAAATTACACATTTTAGATGACAGGTACGTCTCCCCTTATTTTTTTACCAAAATGTAACTGTAATACATCACTACAGTTTGGTTAGCAGTATTTTCTATTGGAAATATCACTTTGGGCATATTGTAGGTTGACAATGTTAGAAAAGCCAGGTAATTAAACCAACCAAATTCTTTTCGTAATTGTGGGGAGGAGCAATGAAGACTTTGAGTCACTGAAATGCAATGAAGGGGTGGAATAAATTGATTAATGAAGGGCATATGGAGTTGGTTGGCAAATGCAATACTATTTGTATGCAACATTGCACTGTCATGGAAACTGCTGGTATAAAATGAATGATAACACAACAAAACACCACCATGGTCACTCTCTCTAAGAGTCTGCATGACTTGTTAAATAATCACCCTAAGCAAGTGGCGCCACTGCAGAGTATGATGAGGTAGCGCTGAGTACCTGGAGAGCTCAAACTGGTCACATAATATTTGTAATGCAAACTTAACTTACCTCCATGCTATGCTATTTGAAAAAGACGCATTAGCCTTGTAGAACACAAGTAAATAATTACTTGCTGAGCCCTGCAACCTCGACGCCCAGCAAGTTGAGCAGGTTCTGTGCGTAGTTGATTATGTCTGCACAGTAGTGGGTCTGCTGCTTCACAGTGGCTGCACCCCAGTGTACCAGCATTCTTCCCCAAAGCAGCCAACACTCACAGGGTGTATCCCCTCCCAGGCCTGACACCTACTGCAAGCATGGGGAGGAAGTGGCGCTGCACATGTAAAATAAGTGCTGTCACTTCCACCTCTGAAAGAAAAGGAGCAGGGCTGCAGCCCTTGGTGGCGATGGCTACTGATGTTTCCACTCTCTCACTGCTTTGTCATGGCACTGGGTGGGAAATAACACCTGAATAGGTAAAGTAGGAAGAAACTAGGAGGTAAGAGAAGAAGAAATGAAGAACTAAAGGAGTAAAGGGAACACAAAAAAGAAAAGTTTTAAAAAGTCACCGAAAATAAAAAAAGACAAAAAGGTAAACACAGATAAAATAAAGGTAAAAGAGGGGTAGATGAGTGGGAAAGAGGGAGGATTGGATTAGGTTAGTTTGGGTTGAAAAATCAGGCCTAGCACCATGCACAGAACAGAAAGCAGATAAAACCAAATGGCCACACCCAGGCGGCCGATGTAGAGCTGTTTGTGCTGATTTTTCAGTGTGGAACATCTTTTGGCACAGGAAAATAGCGTGAACGGACGGAAGATTGTTTGCAGAGTTACACAGAATCTTGCAGAGTTTTTTGGGACTCCATGGAATTCCGCTGAGAAAAACTCACCAACTTCTACCCAGGCCTAGTTTTAAACTGTCATGTGGACCTGGCAAAATTAATCTTTTGCCAGACCCAAACTTTCCTTTCTAATACATATGTCACTCCTAGGGTAGGTCCTGCGTAGCCCAGAGGAAAGGAAGCCATGTATTTAAATAGTAGAACATGTACTTTTTAGTTTAACATGCTCTGTTAGTGAATAACTCTTAAGTTTGTTTTTCACTAGTTCAAGGCCAACCCCTCCCATAGGACAACATTGGAGTTACCTTATTACATTTTATAAATGTAATTTCCAAATGGAAATAGGTAGTCAGATCATGTTTGGTGCCTCTGGAATAACAATGTAAGATCCTAACTTATGATGAAGTCAGATTCTAAATTGCAGTTCTGAAAATGCCACTATTAGAAAGTTGTCATCTTCCTGTCTTAGCTATTTGGTGTCTGCAGACTCTGGGGCACATGACTGGGTGTAGCTCAGGTGGGCTTTGTGTATTCCTGCTAGATAGCCACGCACAATGGAGAGCATAGGTGTGACTGAATGGGCCATTACTGGCAGGATGGGTGGGAGCAGCTGGGCCCAGCCCCTCTTACACTTGAATAGGTTGTGTCCCGTCTCCACACAAAGGGATGCACAGCCACTGAAGATAGTCTGGAGCCAGACCCAGGAAGGCAGGGCATTTGAGTAGTTTAAAGAAATACATTGGACCACAGACACCAGCTCTTCAGTGCACTCCTGGATGAAGCTGAAGTGAGTTCCTGACCCCAAGTGGTGCCTCTCAGGTCCTGTACACCTGGTGTGGCTCATGGGCACTGAAATCAAACTTTTGGGGTCTTTGTGACTGCAAATGGGCCTGTTTGCCCTGAGACCTTGTCGCTCACATTGCAAATCAGCATGAAGCTCCATCAGCCCAACTCTTCACACTGCAGCATCAACCACTGGGGACCACCACTTTGAAGCTCCAGGAATGCCCACAACTTCAGCCAGGTCCTCTACCTGCTCCTTGCAGCCCACTGCAATGCAAACAAGACTCTTTGCATGAACTTGAGAAGATAAACCTTCAGCGGGACTAATCTGGGACTAAATCCGGTCAGTTCTCCATCACAGTTGTCCTGAACTTTTGAATTTGACCCAGTCCAGTGCAACCAGATGTCCAGAGTTGGCGCTTTATGGTGTTATATTTATGTAATTGTTAACTCTGGTTCTACTAATTGGATTTTGGTCAGTTTGATCTTGTGTTATTTATTAAATTTAGTTCTATTTTTCTAACCTGGTGTGGGATATTTTTGTGTGGTGTTTTTCACTGTATTACTGGTTGAAGTGTTGCACAAGCACGTTATACATTAACTCTAAGTTAAGCCTGACTGCTCTGTGCCAAGCTACTAGAGGCCAAGCACAGGTTATATGGGGTTTGCTTGTGCCTTACCCTGACAGGATTGTGGTTGCTGCTTGACCAAGGTTCACACCCCAGTGAACCAGTAACACACTTTCTTACACAGAGAACCTCAGGTACCATGAGGGCAGACATGCTGGAGATTCCGGGAGAGGAGAACAAGGTCTCTGAGTCTAGTGTGGAACAAGCAAGATCCGCTCTCCTCCCTTCAGCAAGAACTTATAGAGAACCTTCGAGATCAATGGAAAGGGAAGGAAGCCTTAGAGAAAACGTCTCAGGCATTTGTTTGTAAATCTTGTAAAAGGTCACCAAAGGTCAATGTCAGATCTTGGGATGAGGGAAATATCCTGGTCAGAGTGTCTGTTATAATATTGTGTGTTCCCCTGACATGGATTGCTGACAAGTTGAACACATTCTACTCTGCCCATGTACCTAATTGGTCAGTTATCAAGTTGAGGCACTTTGAATGAGTTCACCTCTGTTGTGTGTAGGAAACTGTAACTGCATTGTCTGTTTTTATCAAAACATTCCTATTATCTAACTATGATGAAAATGATTTAGTGCTCTGAAGATTGCCATGAGATCCCTCCAATTCGAAGATCTCTAGCTTTTCCAGGAGAGGCCATTTGAACTGGCACAACTTGTCCTGAAAAGTTACTCCCCAGCCAAGACCATTGGTCCACCCTGTGATCAGTAGAGGAGGGTACTGATGCGTACTCATATCCCTGGAGAGGGTCCCCGCATTTAACCACCAATTTATATTCTCCATGATTTCCTGAGTTAACGGAACCACTTTGTTTAGGGGATCCGATGCCTATTACTGTTGACTGGGGAGATGCCAAAGTGGAGGCCAAAGGTGTAACCTCACCCATTTAACTGTATGTACTGAGCTGCCATGTGGTTCTGAACTTCCAACCACAAACTGGCAGAAGCCTGTTCCCTGGACAACAGATCTTGTAGAACAGATTGAAGGTTGTTAATTCTCTCAACTGGAAGAAAGACTTTTGCCAAATACATTCAAAATTGAGCTCCCATAAGCATGAGATCCTGGTTGAAATCAACTGACATTTGGGAAGGTTGAGCAGGAGATCTAGGTGGGTCAAGGTTGATTTTGTCTGTTCCCACAACTGCAGAATCAACCAGTCGGCCCAGTAGGGGAAAACTTGAATTCCCAACAGATGACAATGGGCCACAGTGTGAGCCATTACCTTTGTGAAAACCCTTGGTACTGATTTCAGGCCAAACTGTAGGACTTTGAGCTGGAAATGATGATTCTCTACTGCAAACTTCAAGAATTTGTGCTGAGATTTGGCAACTGGTATGTGAAGATGTATATCCAAAAAGCCCAGTGTTGTTAGTGATTTTGAGGAATTAATGGGATTAAGCCCTGCAGTATTTCCATCTTGATTAAATGTTCTGGATGACAGTGTTGAGTATCTTCAGAACTATCACCAGGCAACAGCTCCCTGTTGATGTTGGGACTAGAAACACAATGGAGTACACCTTTGACCTTTTTCCTGTCTATGAACTGAAACATAACTATTAGTCTGAAGATCTAGGACTCACATCAGCAAGACTTCTTACTTTTTAGATTTTGAGGTAGAGGCGTACCAGTGGTGCCTGTAGGTGCTGGGTCCAAACTAAGAACTCTATTCTGTACCTCTGAGAGACCACCTGCAGAACCCATTGGTCTGACAATACTTCTCACCACTGAGAAATGAACAGCTGAATCATTTCTCCAACCTCTAAGAGTGACTTCATCTTCCCGGCATTATTAAGACCTTTGATTTTTGATGCTGGTGTGCTGTTCCTCCTCTCTGATAGGTATGTACAAGGACTTTTATTGGAACTTTGAAGATTGCTCCTGGTTCTGCTGTTTCACTGAAGGGTGACAAAAGGATTTCTTTGATTTCACATATTGAAACCGCTAGAGGATTGTCTCTGAAATGATGACAAATATGTCCTCTCCTTAAAAATATGATGGAGATTATCATCCAGCTCCACATCAAATAGTCTGGAAGCGTCGAATGAGCAGTCGTTGTTAGTGCCCCAATCGTTTAGTTACACGTTCCTTCTAACAACTACAAAAGCTTTGCTTGCTAAAGATCCCAATCCAGCCACATCAAATGAAATATCAGAAAGTAACACAATTTGACCCTCCATATTCTCTAAAAGAGGGAGATGATACGTTGGATCCTGAATTACCATAAAAAGATTGTTAAAATCTGAAATTAGAGATTGAGCCATGTATGCGCCACAAATCACAGCTCTCAATGCAACATGTGAATCTGAAAAAATGTTTTCAACGCAGAATCCACTTTTTTAATCTGATGGATCCTTCAGAATATTCTCCTCTGCCAATGAAGAAAGGCCCACAAGACTTACCACCAGAGACTCCCAGTGCACATAATCTGGTATCTGCCACCATGTTCTCCAGAGAATAGAGCGGAGCCATATATCTTAGTGAACTTATCTTGTCAGGGTCCCTCCGTTTATGCTTGATAACACCCAAAGCAAGCTGATGAATGGGCAATCTCACATTAGAAGGCCTTTCAAATCATCTGACATTTCTAGTTTCCGGAAGGCAGGAAAGTTCTTTTTTTTTTAAATGTATTTATTGGATTTTACCAACTGTAAAACTAGGATGCAATATCACATTGAAGAAAAGAAAACAGTGTAGCCACACAGTAGTACACATGCAAATGAAAATTAAATGTAATCCTGATGCCCATGCTAACAAGACATTTTACACACATACCATGAAGTACTGTTGGAGTTTATTTTCAGCTTGTGTCAGAAATCTAATCATTTCTTGTATTTTCTCCAGTAAAACATGCTATAGCTGCTTGTTAGCATGTTTTCTCTCCAAATTTATTGAAAAGATGACTCGGGCATTGTAGTCGCTCAGTCAGGAATGCTGGGCTATGTGTAATGGCTTTGAGGACTTGATCAGTCTCTGCAGGATTTGCGTTTTTTTTCTTTTACAGGCCATTTCAGACATAGGACCAATGTTGGAAAGCCTCCGAAATTCACATGCAATATTTTCATTTTTATATGGAGAGGATAACATGAGCCTAGGTATTCCTGCTGCACTAAAGCTTTATAAGAGTACATGGTAATCCATGAGTGAGCGTGCTTTGAGGAGGTACTTTTATCCTCTAACAACAAAAGCTTGTGCATAACTATAACTATGTTGCCATGTACCTAAAAACTTGAAATGAAGTTGGGAGCATCCACAGCCAGTTTATTTGTAGGATCCCTGTGCCGGATCGCTATTTGGGCAGTGTACCTTGGCAGGGGATAGTTCTGTCCAGAGCCTTTGATCTATTGAGACAACCATGACAGTTCTCAATTTGTGACACAATTTGATAAAAGGACATTATCTAGCATACTTTTGCCTCACAAGCCCGAACTCCAGAATTATTTGGGCTGAGAAAGCGTTACGGGGTAAGCAAAAGCGCTGCCTCTAGTATAAAGATTTAACATTTCTAGCCAATCAGATTCACGACCACAAAGTGTTTCACGGCCATAGGCTATGTTAGGCAGACGCGTCATTCTAATGACTTCTAATGCGGGGAGGAGCGAGTAACCTCCTCTACCTTTCTGAAGAGGCAAGAAAGTGGCTAAGAAGGACACTGCTTTCGATTCCATTTGCTCCTTATGTAGGAACTTATCTTTTGTGTCAATTATGGCTCCTAGATTCTTATAGTCTAACTCGTGAAAAACTTTGTGATTATATATGTACCAAGGTCCAGTGTTCTTAGGTCTTTTGCTGAGCATTAGAACTGTTTTTATTAAGATTAATGTCTAACTTGTTTGTTGAGGTATAATTGCTAATGTGTGCAACAGCCTATGTAGGCTCACCTTGGTTCTACTGAGAAGAACAATATTGTCTGAGTATAACATGCTTGTTAATGTTTTTCCCCCTTGTTTGGATGCACAGGCATTCATCTGGTCCAGGTCTTGTGTGAGGCCCACCAGGGAGAGGTTAAACATTGCAGGGGAGAACACACATCCCTGTTTGAGACCTGTTGTGGTCTGGATCTCGTGCAAGACCTTTGTTCTGTCTCCCATTTTTTTCCAGATCCAGATATCTGTATGAAGTTGTTGGATTGCCTTAGGTAATTTCTCTGGGATTCCCCAAATTGCAGGTTTGGACCAAAGCTTTGTCCTGTCAATGTGTTTAAAAGCAACCATCAGGTCCACAAAGAAGGCGTACAGGGAGATTTTGAATTTCTGAGTTTTTTTTTATTTTCAAGACTAGAATTGTGAGATTAGTCATTGTGCCCATTCCTGGGCGAAAGGAGTCTGGTTTACAGAATTATCTGATGCTCATCCACCGACTGTTCAAATCATGAAGTGAGAGCCCTGTATAACATTTGGCCTCGTTAGCTAATAGGGCTATAAGGTGATAATTTGCTTGATTGTTTTTTCTGCCACCTTTATATAATCAGGTGAATAATCTCACCCTTGCCAAGTGTCTAGAATTAGATTATAGGCATAGCAGTAATTTGTACAGTGGGGCTAGGTAGTTTACCCAGTTCACCTAGTTTGATTTGAAGAATGCGTTGGTCAGGACATTTTGCCTAGGGGCCCCACTTTTTAGCTTTTAATGGTCAACTTCTCCATCTCTGTTGAGTGACAGACTTTTATGTCTGCATCATCCGGGTCCTGCACTGGTGAAGTAGGGGACATGTCCGTATAAACGTTTGTGTACACAGACTATTGTAGATGGATGGCACAGTGGCTGCAAGGTACTGCACCCAGGCTGGCTTGCTGATGTTGACACTGTTAGCAACATGGGGCCTCTTTCCAGATTGCTAATGGCCCTTCAGAATTGTCATAGAGGATTCCCACCTGCAGGCCTTCATTATACTCCTTCTTTGCTGCCCATTTTGTACCCCCGTCTAGTTTGTCTAATTATTACCGCCAGAGAGCTGTTAGCTTGACACTTTCTCACTGCTCTTTTTCGTGGCACAAGCAGTTTATTGCTTTCCTTGCTGCTTGCTTGAATCATTCTGACTTTTGATTCCTTGGGCAAAGTTGATGGCCTTTCTGTTGTAAAGAGTTTGAAAATGTGTTTAACAGCTTGACCCCAATTGACTCCCAGTCGTGCACAGATTTACTATCCAAGGATGACATGTATGACAGCAGCACACTGTGGCCCTCATTACAACCCTGGCGGTAAATCCAGCTTAGCGCCGTGCAGAAGATCGCCAACATACCGCTGCGGCCACGAAATTCCGCTACAGGTTTTATGACCCACAGCTCGTAATCCGCCACAATACAGACACCCACACAAGTCCATCACACCAATGGTCCTGCTCTTCTACAAATGCCTTTCAATTCTACCCTGACACCAAAGAGGCAGATAAATATTAATGATACTACGTCACACGTCACATATAAAATATGGAAACAAGGCACTGCAGTACAGGGAAAGGAACCGAATATAGACTTTATTTGGCACTTTCGTCACAGAGTATCCCATCTGCAAAACTCTAAATCAGGCACTTAGTCCACTTTACTCCCTGGCCTCGCCCTTCACCACCAATTATTTCCAAAAATACATTTCTTTGGCAGTAAGGAAAGGAACTTAACTTACTGTATTGCAGTGCAGGGTAAGATAGAGGAATTAGGCTGGGTATGAAGAGGTTTTGCTATGGAATGGTGGGGTGTCACTGATCATCATCATGTGCCTAAGCATTGACTTAGACACTGTAGTTGACGTATGTTGAAAGGGAAAACATTTTGAACAGGCTTACATCCATTATGGAAGCCGTGAAATATATGGATGACTTGAGCAGAAAATGTGGCACATGCCAAAAATGAATTTTTCAATATTTTAGGTAGGCTGCGACATAACTTAGGAAAGAGTGAAGTACTATGAGGTGACTGAGTAGGCACTGGGAGGGAAGGGAAACACACCTTGTTGTCAACTTGCAATGTATTGAAAACTTTGTAAAATAACTGAAGCAGAGCTGACGCAATTGCAGAGCCAACACTGCAGTGCTGTACTAAATCATGCTGCAGTTAGGTCATGGGCGGGGAAATGCTATGGGCAGGGAGGTGATGAATGATGATGGGTGGGATACATATCTGCCTCGCTTAACAAATACAGTTAGTATATTAGTAATTAGTAAAGCAATGTGAGTTACCACTGCCCGTCCCTGCCACCACTGGTGCTCCTCCTCCAGTTGCCGCCGTGTCTGGCGCGCTGACACTGCCGCTGCTCCCAGCAATGGTGGTGGGTGCAGCTAGAAAAAAAATTACACATTTTAGATGACAGGTACGTCTCCCCTTATTTTTTTACCAAAATGTAACTGTAATACATCACTACAGTTTGGTTAGCAGTATTTTCTATTGGAAATATCACTTTGGGCATATTGTAGGTTGACAATGTTAGAAAAGCCAGGTAATTAAACCAACCAAATTCTTTTCGTAATTGTGGGGAAGAGCAATGAAGACTTTGAGTCACTGAAATGCAATGAAGGGGTGGAATAAATTGATTAATGAAGGGCATATGGAGTTGGTTGGCAAATGCAATACTATTTGTATGCAACATTGCACTGTCATGGAAACTGCTGGTATAAAATGAATGATAACACAACAAAACACCACCATGGTCACTCTCTCTAAGAGTCTGCATGACTTGTTAAATAATCACCCTAAGCAAGTGGCGCCACTGCAGAGTATGATGAGGTAGCGCTGAGTACCTGGAGAGCTCAAACTGGTCACATAATATTTGTAATGCAAACTTAACTTACCTCCGAATGTGAGCAGCATGCTATTTGAAAAAGACGCATTAGCCTTGTAGAACACAAGTAAATAATTACTTGCTGAGCCCTGCAACCTCGACGCCCAGCAGGTTGAGCAGGTTCTGTGCGTAGTTGATTATGTCTGCACAGTAGTGGGTCAGCTGCTTCACAGTGGCTGCACCCCAGTGTACCAGCATTCTTCCCCAAAGCAGCCAACACTCACAGGGTGTATCCCCTCCCAGGCCTGACACCTACTGCAAGCATGGGGAGGAAGTGGCGCTGCACATGTAAAATAAGTGCTGTCACTTCCACCTCTGAAAGAAAAGGAGCAGGGCTGCAGCCCTTGGTGGCGATGGCTACCGCCGTTTCCACTCTCTCACTGCTTTGTCATGGCACTGGGTGGGAAATAACACCTGAATAGGTAAAGTAGGAAGAAACTAGGAGGTAAGAGAAGAAGAAATGAAGAACTAAAGGAGTAAAGGGAACACAAAAAAGAAAAGTTTTAAAAAGTCACCGAAAATAAAAAAAGACAAAAAGGTAAACACAGATAAAATAAAGGTAAAAGAGGGGTAGATGAGTGGGAAAGAGGGAGGATTGGATTAGGTTAGTTTGGGTTGAAAAATCAGGCCTAGCACTATGCACAGAACAGAAAGCAGATAAAACCAAATGGCCACACCCAGGCGGCCGATGTAGAGCTGTTTGTGCTGATTTTTCAGTGTGGAACATCTTTTGGCACAGGAAAATAGCGTGAACGGACGGAAGATTGTTTGCAGAGTTACACAGAATCTTGCAGAGTTTTTTGGGACTCCATGGAATTCCGCTGAGAAAAACTCACCAACTTCTACCCAGGCCTAGTTTTAAACTGTCATGTGGACCTGGCAAAATTAATCTTTTGCCAGACCCAAACTTTCCTTTCTAATACATATGTCACTCCTAGGGTAGGTCCTGCGTAGCCCAGAGGAAAGGAAGCCATGTATTTAAATAGTAGAACATGTACTTTTTAGTTTAACATGCTCTGTTAGTGAATAACTCTTAAGTTTGTTTTTCACTAGTTCAAGGCCAACCCCTCCCATAGGACAACATTGAAGTTACCTTATTACATTTTCTAAATGTAATTTCCAAATGGAAATAGGTAGTCAGATCATGTTTGGTGCCTCTGGAATAACAATGTAAGATCCTAACTTATGATGAAGTCAGATTCTAAATTGCAGTTCTGAAAATGCCACTATTAGAAAGTTGTCATCTTCCTGTCTTAGCTATTTGGTGTCTGCAGACTCTGGGGCACATGACTGGGTGTAGCTCAGGTGGGCTTTGTGTATTCCTGCTAGATAGCCACGCACAATGGAGAGCATAGGTGTGACTGAATGGGCCATTACTGGCAGGATGGGTGGGAGCAGCTGGGCCCAGCCCCTCTTACACTTGAATAGGTTGTGTCCCGTCTCCACACAAAGGGATGCACAGCCACTGAAGATAGTCTGGAGCCAGACCCAGGAAGGCAGGGCATTTGAGTAGTTTAACGAAAAACATTGGACCACAGACACCAGCTCTTCAGTGCACTCCTGGATGAAGCTGAAGTGAGTTCCTGACCCCAAGTGGTGCCTCTCAGGTCCTGTACACCTGGTGTGGCTCATGGGCACTGAAATCAAACTTTTGGGGTCTTTGTGACCGCAAATGGGCCTGTTTGCACGGAGACCTTGTCGCTCACATTGCAAATCAGCATGAAGCTCCATCAGCCCAACTCTTCACACTGCAGCATCAACCACTGGGGACCACCACTTTGAAGCTCCAGGAATGCCCACAACTTCAGCCAGGTCCTCTACCTGCTCCTTGCAGCCCACTGCAATGCAAACAAGACTCTTTGCATGAACTTGAGAAGATAAACCTTCAGCGGGACTAATCTGGGACTAAATCCGGTCAGTTCTCCATCACAGTTGTCCTGAACTTTTGAATTTGACCCAGTCCAGTGCAACCAGATGTCCAGAGTTGGCGCTTTATGGTGTTATATTTATGTAATTGTTAACTCTGGTTCTACTAATTGGATTTTGGTCAGTTTGATCTTGTTTTATTTATTAAATTTAGTTCTATTTTTCTAACCTGGTGTGGGATATTTTTGTGTGGTGTTTTTCACTGTATTACTGGTTGAAGTGTTGCACAAGCACGTGATACATTAACTCTAAGTTAAGCCTGACTGCTCTGTGCCAAGCTACTAGAGGCCAAGCACAGGTTATATGGGGTTTGCTTGTGCCTTACCCTGACAGGATTGTGGTTGCTGCTTGACCAAGGTTCACACCCCAGTGAACCAGTAACACACTTTCTTACACAGAGAACCTCAGGTACCATGAGGGCAGACATGCTGGAGATTCCGGGAGAGGAGAACAAGGTCTCTGAGTCTAGTGTGGAACAAGCAAGATCCGCTTTCCTCCCTTCAGCAAGAACTTATAGAGAACCTTCGAGATCAATGGAAAGGGAAGGAAGCCTTAGAGAAAACGTCTCAGGCATTTGTTTGTAAATCTTGTAAAAGGTCACCAAAGGTCAATGTCAGATCTTGGGATGAGGGAAATATCCAGGTCAGAGTGTCTGTTACAATATTGTGTGTTCCCCTGACATGGATTGCTGACAAGTTGAACACATTCTACTCTGCCCATGTACCTAATTGGTCAGTTATCAAGTTGAGGCACTTTGAATGAGTTCACCTCTGTTGTGTGTAGGAAACTGTAACTGCATTGTCTGTTTTTATCAAAACATTCCTATTATCTAACTATGATGAAAATGATTTAGTGCTCTGAAGATTGCCATGAGATCCCTCCAATTCGAAGATCTCTAGCTTTTCCAGGAGAGGCCATTTGAACTGGCACAACTTGTCCTGAAAAGTTACTCCCCAGCCAAGACCATTGGTCCACCCTGTGATCAGTAGAGGAGGGTACTGATGCGTACTCATATCCCTGGAGAGGGTCCCCGCATTTAACCACCAATTTATATTCTCCATGATTTCCTGAGTTAACGGAACCACTTTGTTTAGGGGATCCGATGCCTATTACTGTTGACTGGGGAGATGCCAAAGTGGAGGCCAAAGGTGTAACCTCACCCATTTAACTGTATGTACTGAGCTGCCATGTGGTTCTGAACTTCCAACCACAAACTGGCAGAAGCCTGTTCCCTGGACAACAGATCTTGTAGAACAGATTGAAGGTTGTTAATTCTCTCAACTGGAAGAAAGACTTTTGCCAAATACATTCAAAATTGAGCTCCCATAAGCATGAGATCCTGGTTGAAATCAACTGACATTTGGGAAGGTTGAGCAGGAGATCTAGGTGGGTCAAGGTTGATTTTGTCTGTTCCCACAACTGCAGAATCAACCAGTCGGCCCAGTAGGGGAAAACTTGAATTCCCAACAGATGACAATGGGCCACAGTGTGAGCCATTACCTTTGTGAAAACCCTTGGTACTGATTTCAGGCCAAACTGTAGGACTTTGAGCTGGAAATTATGATTCTCTACTGCAAACTTCAAGAATTTGTGCTGAGATTTGGCAACTGGTATGTGAAGATGTATATCCAAAAAGCCCAGTGTTGTTAGTGATTTTGAGGAATTAATGGGATTAAGCCCTGCAGTATTTCCATCTTGATTAAATGTTCTGGATGACAGTGTTGAGTATCTTCAGAACTATCACCAGGCAACAGCTCCCTGTTGATGTTGGGACTAGAAACACAATGGAGTACACCTTTGACCTTTTTCCTGTCTATGAACTGAAACATAACTATTAGTCTGAAGATCTAGGACTCACATCAGCAAGACTTCTTACTTTTTAGATTTTGAGGTAGAGGCGTACCAGTGGTGCCTGTAGGTGCTGGGTCCAAACTAAGAACTCTATTCTGTACCTCTGAGAGACCACCTGCAGAACCCATTGGTCTGACAATACTTCTCACCACTTAGAAATGAACAGCTGAATCATTTCTCCAACCTCTAAGAGTGACTTCATCTTCCCGGCATTATTAAGACCTTTGATTTTTGATGCTGGTGTGCTGTTCCTCCTCTCTGATAGGTATGTACAAGGACTTTTATTGGAACTTTGAAGATTGCTCCTGGTTCTGCTGTTTCACTGAAGGGTGACAAAAGGATTTCTTTGATTTCACATATTGAAACCGCTAGAGGATTGTCTCTGAAATGATGACAAATATGTCCTCTCCTTAAAAATATGATGGAGATTATCATCCAGCTCCACATCAAATAGTCTGGAAGCGTCGAATGAGCAGTCGTTGTTAGTGCCCCAATCGTTTAGTTACACGTTCCTTCTAACAACTACAAAAGCTTTGCTTGCTAAAGATCCCAATCCAGCCACATCAAATGAAATATCAGAAAGTAACACAATTTGACCCTCCATATTCTCTAAAAGAGGGAGATGATACGTTGGATCCTGAATTACCATAAAAAGATTGTTAAAATCTGAAATTAGAGATTGAGCCATGTATGCGCCACAAATCACAGCTCTCAATGCAACATGTGAATCTGAAAAAATGTTTTCAACGCAGAATCCACTTTTTTAATCTGATGGATCCTTCAGAATATTCTCCTCTGCCAATGAAGAAAGGCCCACAAGACTTACCACCAGAGACTCCCAGTGCACATAATCTGGTATCTGCCACCATGTTCTCCAGAGAATAGAGCGGAGCCATATATCTTAGTGAACTTATCTTGTCAGGGTCCCTCCGTTTATGCTTGATAACACCCAAAGCAAACTGATGAATGGGCAATCTCACATTAGAAGGCCTTTCAAATCATTTGACATTTCTAGTTTCCGGAAGGCAGGAAAGTTCTTTTTAAAAAAAATGTATTTATTGGAATTTACCAACTGTAAAACTAGGATGCAATATCACATTGAAGAAAAGAAAACAGTGTAGCCCCACAGTAGTACACATGCAAATGAAAATTAAATGTAATCCTGATGCCCATGCTAACAAGACATTTTACACACATACCATGAAGTACTGTTGGAGTTTATTTTCAGCTTGTGTCAGAAATCTAATCATTTCTTGTATTTTCTCCAGTAAAACATGCTATAGCTGCTTGTTAGCATGTTTTCTCTCCAAATTTATTGAAAAGATGACTCGGGCATTGTAGTCGCTCAGTCAGGAATGCTGGGCTATGTGTAATGGCTTTGAGGACTTGATCAGTCTCTGCAGGATTTGCGTTTTTTTTCTTTTACAGGCCATTTCAGACATAGGACCAATGTTGGAAAGCCTCCGAAATTCACATGCAATATTTTCATTTTTATATGGAGAGGATAACATGAGCCTAGGTATTCCTGCTGCGCTAAAGCTTTATAAGAGTACATGGTAATCCATGAGTGAGCGTGCTTTGAGGAGGTACTTTTATCCTCTAACAACAAAAGCTTGTGCATAACTATAACTATGTTGCCATGTACCTAAAAACTTGAAATGAAGTTGGGAGCATCCACAGCCAGTTTATTTGTAGGATCCCTGTGCCGGATCGCTATTTGGGCAGTGTACCTTGGCAGGGGATAGTTCTGTCCAGAGCCTTATATCTATTGAGACAACCATGACAGTTCTCAAT
Organism: Pleurodeles waltl; assembly: GCF_031143425.1. Lineage (NCBI taxonomy): Eukaryota > Metazoa > Chordata > Amphibia > Caudata > Salamandridae > Pleurodeles > Pleurodeles waltl. The sequence goes on along the minus strand of NC_090437.1, from coordinate 412,002,378 downwards.
TTGTGACACAATTTGATAAAAGGACATTATCTAGCATACTTTTGCCTCACAAGCCCGAACTCCAGAATTTTTTGGGCTGAGAAAGCGTTACGGGGTAAGCAAAAGCGCTGCCTCTAGTATAAAGATTTAACATTTCTAGCCAATCAGATTCACGACCACAAAGTGTTTCACGGTCATAGGCTATGTTAGGCAGACGCGTCATTCTAATGACTTCTAATGCGGGGAGGAGCGAGTAACCTCCTCTACCTTTCTGAAGAGGCAAGAAAGTGGCTAAGAAGAACACTGCTTTCGATTCCATTTGCTCCTTATGTAGGAACTTATCTTTTGTGTCAATTATGGCTCCTAGATTCTTATAGTCTAACTCGTGAAAAACTTTGTGATTATATATGTACCAAGGTCCAGTGTTCTTAGGTCTTTTGCTGAGCATTAGAACTGTTTTTATTAAGATTAATGTCTAACTTGTTTGTTGAGGTATAATTGCTAATGTGTGCAACAGCCTATGTAGGCTCACCTTGGTTCTACTGAGAAGAACAATATTGTCTGAGTATAACATGCTTGTTAATGTTTTTCCCCCTTGTTTGGATGCACAGGCATTCATCTGGTCCAGGTCTTGTGTGAGGCCCACCAGGGAGAGGTTAAACATTGCAGGGGAGAACACACATCCCTGTTTGAGACCTGTTGTGGTCTGGATCTCGTGCAAGACCTTTGTTCTGTCTCCCATTTTTTTCCAGATCCAGATATCTGTATGAAGTTGTTGGATTGCCTTAGGTAATTTCTCTGGGATTCCCCAAATTGCAGGTTTGGACCAAAGCTTTGTCCTGTCAATGTGTTTAAAAGCAACCATCAGGTCCACAAAGAAGGCGTACAGGGAGATTTTGAATTTCTGAGTTTTTTTTTATTTTCAAGACTAGAATTGTGAGATTAGTCATTGTGCCCATTCCTGGGCGAAAGGAGTCTGGTTTACAGAATTATCTGATGCTCATCCACCGACTGTTCAAATCATGAAGTGAGAGCCCTGTATAACATTTGGCCTCGTTAGCTAATAGGGCTATAAGGTGATAATTTGCTTGATTGTTTTTTCTGCCACCTTTATATAATCAGGTGAATAATCTCACCCTTGCCAAGTGTCTAGAATTAGATTATAGGCATAGCAGTAATTTGTACAGTGGGGCTAGGTAGTTTACCCAGTTCACCTAGTTTGATTTGAAGAATGCGTTGGTCAGGACATTTTGCCTAGGGGCCCCACGTTTTAGCTTTTAATGGTCAACTTCTCCATCTCTGTTGAGTGACAGACTTTTATGTCTGCATCATCCGGGTCCTGCACTGGTGAAGTAGGGGACATGTCCGTATAAACGTTTGTGTACACAGACTATTGTAGATGGATGGCACAGTGGCTGCAAGGTACTGCACCCAGGCTGGCTTGCTGATGTTGACACTGTTAGCAACATGGGGCCTCTTTCCAGATTGCTAATGGCCCTTCAGAATTGTCATAGAGGATTCCCACCTGCAGGCCTTCATTATACTCCTTCTTTGCTGCCCATTTTGTACCCCCGTCTAGTTTGTCTAATTATTACCGCCAGAGAGCTGTTAGCTTGACACTTTCTCACTGCTCTTTTTCGTGGCACAAGCAGTTTATTGCTTTCCTTGCTGCTTGCTTGAATCATTCTGACTTTTGATTCCTTGGGCAAAGTTGATGGCCTTTCTGTTGTAAAGAGTTTGAAAATGTGTTTAACAGCTTGACCCCAATTGACTCCCAGTCGTGCACAGATTTACTATCCAAGGATGACATGTATGACAGCAGCACACTGTGGCCCTCATTACAACCCTGGCGGTAAATCCAGCTTAGCGCCGTGCAGAAGATCGCCAACATACCGCTGCGGCCACGAAATTCCGCTACAGGTATTATGACCCACAGCTCGTAATCCGCCACAATACAGACACCCACACAAGTCCATCACACCAATGGTCCTGCTCTTCTACAAATGCCTTTCAATTCTACCCTGACACCAAAGAGGCAGATAAATATTAATGATACTACGTCACACGTCACATATAAAATATGGAAACAAGGCACTGCAGTACAGGGAAAGGAACCGAATATAGACTTTATTTGGCACTTTCGTCACAGAGTATCCCATCTGCAAAACTCTAAATCAGGCACTTAGTCCACTTTACTCCCTGGCCTCGCCCTTCACCACCAATTATTTCCAAAAATACATTTCTTTGGCAGTAAGGAAAGGAACTTAACTTACTGTATTGCAGTGCAGGGTAAGATAGAGGAATTAGGCTGGGTATGAAGAGGTTTTGCTATGGAATGGTGGGGTGTCACTGATCATCATCATGTGCCTAAGCATTGACTTAGACACTGTAGTTGACGAATGTTGAAAGGGAAAACATTTTGAACAGGCTTACATCCATTATGGAAGCCGTGAAATATATGGATGACTTGAGCAGAAAATGTGGCACATGCCAAAAATGAATTTTTCAATATTTTAGGTAGGCTGCGACATAACTTAGGAAAGAGTGAAGTACTATGAGGTGACTGAGTAGGCACTGGGAGGGAAGGGAAACACACCTTGTTGTCAACTTGCAATGTATTGAAAACTTTGTAAAATAACTGAAGCAGAGCTGACGCAATTGCAGAGCCAACACTGCAGTGCTGTACTAAATCATGCTGCAGTTAGGTCATGGGCGGGGAAATGGTATGGGCAGGGAGGTGATGAATGATGATGGGTGGGATACATATCTGCCTCGCTTAACAAATACAGTTAGTATATTAGTAATTAGTAAAGCAATGTGAGTTACCACTGCCCGTCCCTGCCACCACTGGTGCTCCTCCTCCAGTTGCCGCCGTGTCTGGCGCGCTGACACTGCCGCTGCTCCCAGCAATGGTGGTGGGTGCAGCTAGAAAACAAAATTACACATTTTAGATGACAGGTACGTCTCCCCTTATTTTTTTACCAAAATGTAACTGTAATACATCACTACAGTTTGGTTAGCAGTATTTTCTATTGGAAATATCACTTTGGGCATATTGTAGGTTGACAATGTTAGAAAAGCCAGGTAATTAAACCAACCAAATTCTTTTCGTAATTGTGGGGAAGAGCAATGAAGACTTTGAGTCACTGAAATGCAATGAAGGGGTGGAATAAATTGATTAATGAAGGGCATATGGAGTTGGTTGGCAAATGCAATACTATTTGTATGCAACATTGCACTGTCATGGAAACTGCTGGTATAAAATGAATGATAACACAACAAAACACCACCATGGTCACTCTCTCTAAGAGTCTGCATGACTTGTTAAATAATCACCCTAAGCAAGTGGCGCCACTGCAGAGTATGATGAGGTAGCGCTGAGTACCTGGAGAGCTCAAACTGGTCACATAATATTTGTAATGCAAACTTAACTTACCTCCATGCTATGCTATTTGAAAAAGACGCATTAGCCTTGTAGAACACAAGTAAATAATTACTTGCTGAGCCCTGCAACCTCGACGCCCAGCAGGTTGAGCAGGTTCTGTGCGTAGTTGATTATGTCTGCACAGTAGTGGGTCAGCTGCTTCACAGTGGCTGCACCCCAGTGTACCAGCATTCTTCCCCAAAGCAGCCAACACTCACAGGGTGTATCCCCTCCCAGGCCTGACACCTACTGCAAGCATGGGGAGGAAGTGGCGCTGCACATGTAAAATAAGTGCTGTCACTTCCACCTCTGAAAGAAAAGGAGCAGGGCTGCAGCCCTTGGTGGCGATGGCTACCGCCGTTTCCACTCTCTCACTGCTTTGTCATGGCACTGGGTGGGAAATAACACCTGAATAGGTAAAGTAGGAAGAAACTAGGAGGTAAGAGAAGAAGAAATGAAGAACTAAAGGAGTAAAGGGAACACAAAAAAGAAAAGTTTTAAAAAGTCACCGAAAATTAAAAAAAGACAAAAAGGTAAACACAGATAAAATAAAGGTAAAAGAGGGGTAGATGAGTGGGAAAGAGGGAGGATTGGATTAGGTTAATTTGGGTTGAAAAATCAGGCCTAGCACCATGCACAGAACAGAAAGCAGATAAAACCAAATGGCCACACCCAGGCGGCCGATGTAGAGCTGTTTGTGCTGATTTTTCAGTGTGGAACATCTTTTGGCACAGGAAAATAGCGTGAACGGACGGAAGATTGTTTGCAGAGTTACACAGAATCTTGCAGAGTTTTTTGGGACTCCATGGAATTCCGCTGAGAAAAACTCACCAACTTCTACCCAGGCCTAGTTTTAAACTGTCATGTGGACCTGGCAAAATTAATCTTTTGCCAGACCCAAACTTTCCTTTCTAATACATATGTCACTCCTAGGGTAGGTCCTGCGTAGCCCAGAGGAAAGGAAGCCATGTATTTAAATAGTAGAACATGTACTTTTTAGTTTAACATGCTCTGTTAGTGAATAACTCTTAAGTTTGTTTTTCACTAGTTCAAGGCCAACCCCTCCCATAGGACAACATTGGAGTTACCTTATTACATTTTATAAATGTAATTTCCAAATGGAAATAGGTAGTCAGATCATGTTTGGTGCCTCTGGAATAACAATGTAAGATCCTAACTTATGATGAAGTCAGATTCTAAATTGCAGTTCTGAAAATGCCACTATTAGAAAGTTGTCATCTTCCTGTCTTAGCTATTTGGTGTCTGCAGACTCTGGGGCACATGACTGGGTGTAGCTCAGGTGGGCTTTGTGTATTCCTGCTAGATAGCCACGCACAATGGAGAGCATAGGTGTGACTGAATGGGCCATTACTGGCAGGATGGGTGGGAGCAGCTGGGCCCAGCCCCTCTTACACTTGAATAGGTTGTGTCCCGTCTCCACACAAAGGGATGCACAGCCACTGAAGATAGTCTGGAGCCAGACCCAGGAAGGCAGGGCATTTGAGTAGTTTAAAGAAATACATTGGACCACAGACACCAGCTCTTCAGTGCACTCCTGGATGAAGCTGAAGTGAGTTCCTGACCCCAAGTGGTGCCTCTCAGGTCCTGTACACCTGGTGTGGCTCATGGGCACTGAAATCAAACTTTTGGGGTCTTTGTGACTGCAAATGGGCCTGTTTGCGCTGAGACCTTGTCGCTCACATTGCAAATCAGCATGAAGCTCCATCAGCCCAACTCTTCACACTGCAGCATCAACCACTGGGGACCACCACTTTGAAGCTCCAGGAATGCCCACAACTTCAGCCAGGTCCTCTACCTGCTCCTTGCAGCCCACTGCAATGCAAACAAGACTCTTTGCATGAACTTGAGAAGATAAACCTTCAGCGGGACTAATCTGGGACTAAATCCGGTCAGTTCTCCATCACAGTTGTCCTGAACTTTTGAATTTGACCCAGTCCAGTGCAACCAGATGTCCAGAGTTGGCGCTTTATGGTGTTATATTTATGTAATTGTTAACTCTGGTTCTACTAATTGGATTTTGGTCAGTTTGATCTTGTGTTATTTATTAAATTTAGTTCTATTTTTCTAACCTGGTGTGGGATATTTTTGTGTGGTGTTTTTCACTGTATTACTGGTTGAAGTGTTGCACAAGCACGTTATACATTAACTCTAAGTTAAGCCTGACTGCTCTGTGCCAAGCTACTAGAGGCCAAGCACAGGTTATATGGGGTTTGCTTGTGCCTTACCCTGACAGGATTGTGGTTGCTGCTTGACCAAGGTTCACACCCCAGTGAACCAGTAACACACTTTCTTACACAGAGAACCTCAGGCACCATGAGGGCAGACATGCTGGAGATTCCGGGAGAGGAGAACAAGGTCTCTGAGTCTAGTGTGGAACAAGCAAGATCCGCTCTCCTCCCTTCAGCAAGAACTTATAGAGAACCTTCGAGATCAATGGAAAGGGAAGGAAGCCTTAGAGAAAACGTCTCAGGCATTTGTTTGTAAATCTTGTAAAAGGTCACCAAAGGTCAATGTCAGATCTTGGGATGAGGGAAATATCCAGGTCAGAGTGTCTGTTACAATATTGTGTGTTCCCCTGACATGGATTGCTGACAAGTTGAACACATTCTACTCTGCCCATGTACCTAATTGGTCAGTTATCAAGTTGAGGCACTTTGAATGAGTTCACCTCTGTTGTGTGTAGGAAACTGTAACTGCATTGTCTGTTTTTATCAAAACATTCCTATTATCTAACTATGATGAAAATGATTTAGTGCTCTGAAGATTGCCATGAGATCCCTCCAATTCGAAGATCTCTAGCTTTTCCAGGAGAGGCCATTTGAACTGGCACAACTTGTCCTGAAAAGTTACTCCCCAGCCAAGACCATTGGTCCACCCTGTGATCAGTAGAGGAGGGTACTGATGCGTACTCATATCCCTGGAGAGGGTCCCCGCATTTAACCACCAATTTATATTCTCCATGATTTCCTGAGTTAACGGAACCACTTTGTTTCGGGGATCCGATGCCTATTACTGTTGACTGGGGAGATGCCAAAGTGGAGGCCAAAGGTGTAACCTCACCCATTTAACTGTATGTACTGAGCTGCCATGTGGTTCTGAACTTCCAACCACAAACTGGCAGAAGCCTGTTCCCTGGACAACAGATCTTGTAGAACAGATTGAAGGCTGTTAATTCTCTCAACTGGAAGAAAGACTTTTGCCAAATACATTCAAAATTGAGCTCCCATAAGCATGAGATCCTGGTTGAAATCAACTGACATTTGGGAAGGTTGAGCAGGAGATCTAGGTGGGTCAAGGTTGATTTTGTGTGTTCCCACAACTGCAGAATCAACCAGTCGGCCCAGTAGGGGAAAACTTGAATCCCCAACAGATGACAATGGGCCACAGTGTGAGCCATTACCTTTGTGAAAATCCTTGGTACTGATTTCAGGCCAAACTGTAGGACTTTGAGCTGGAAATGATGATTCTCTACTGCAAACTTCAAGAATTTGTGCTGAGATTTGGCAACTGGTATGTGAAGATGTATATCCAAAAAGCCCAGTGTTGTTAGTGATTTTGAGGAATTAATGGGATTAAGCCCTGCAGTATTTCCATCTTGATTAAATGTTCTGGATGACAGTGTTGAGTATCTTCAGAACTATCACCAGGCAACAGCTCCCTGTTGATGTTGGGACTAGAAACACAATGGAGTACACCTTTGACCTTTTTCCTGTCTATGAACTGAAACATAACTATTAGTCTGAAGATCTAGGACTCACATCAGCAAGACTTCTTACTTTTTAGATTTTGAGGTAGAGGCGTACCAGTGGTGCCTGTAGGTGCTGGGTCCAAACTAAGAACTCTATTCTGTACCTCTGAGAGACCACCTGCAGAACCCATTGGTCTGACAATACTTCTCACCACTGAGAAATGAACAGCTGAATCATTTCTCCAACCTCTAAGAGTGACTTCATCTTCCCGGCATTATTAAGACCTTTGATTTTTGATGCTGGTGTGCTGTTCCTCCTCTCTGATAGGTATGTACAAGGACTTTTATTGGAACTTTGAAGATTGCTCCTGGTTCTGCTGTTTCACTGAAGGGTGACAAAAGGATTTCTTTGATTTCACATATTGAAACCGCTAGAGGATTGTCTCTGAAATGATGACAAATATGTCCTCTCCTTAAAAATATGATGGAGATTATCATCCAGCTCCACATCAAATAGTCTGGAAGCGTCGAATGAGCAGTCGTTGTTAGTGCCCCAATCGTTTAGTTACACGTTCCTTCTAACAACTACAAAAGCTTTGCTTGCTAAAGATCCCAATCCAGCCACATCAAATGAAATATCAGAAAGTAACACAATTTGACCCTCCATATTCTCTAAAAGAGGGAGATGATACGTTGGATCCTGAATTACCATAAAAAGATTGTTAAAATCTGAAATTAGAGATTGAGCCATGTATGCGCCACAAATCACAGCTCTCAATGCAACATGTGAATCTGAAAAAATGTTTTCAACGCAGAATCCACTTTTTTAATCTGATGGATCCTTCAGAATATTCTCCTCTGCCAATGAAGAAAGGCCCACAAGACTTACCACCAGAGACTCCCAGTGCACATAATCTGGTATCTGCCACCATGTTCTCCAGAGAATAGAGCGGAGCCATATATCTTAGTGAACTTATCTTGTCAGGGTCCCTCCGTTTATGCTTGATAACACCCAAAGCAAACTGATGAATGGGCAATCTCACATTAGAAGGCCTTTCAAATCATTTGACATTTCTAGTTTCCGGAAGGCAGGAAAGTTCTTTTTAAAAAAAATGTATTTATTGGAATTTACCAACTGTAAAACTAGGATGCAATATCACATTGAAGAAAAGAAAACAGTGTAGCCACACAGTAGTACACATGCAAATGAAAATTAAATGTAATCCTGATGCCCATGCTAACAAGACATTTTACACACATACCATGAAGTACTGTTGGAGTTTATTTTCAGCTTGTGTCAGAAATCTAATCATTTCTTGTATTTTCTCCAGTAAAACATGCTATAGCTGCTTGTTAGCATGTTTTCTCTCCAAATTTATTGAAAAGATGACTCGGGCATTGTAGTCGCTCAGTCAGGAATGCTGGGCTATGTGTAATGGCTTTGAGGACTTGATCAGTCTCTGCAGGATTTGCGTTTTTTTTCTTTTACAGGCCATTTCAGACATAGGACCAATGTTGGAAAGCCTCCGAAATTCACATGCAATATTTTCATTTTTATATGGAGAGGATAACATGAGCCTAGGTATTCCTGCTGCGCTAAAGCTTTATAAGAGTACATGGTAATCCATGAGTGAGCGTGCTTTGAGGAGGTACTTTTATCCTCTAACAACAAAAGCTTGTGCATAACTATAACTATGTTGCCATGTACCTAAAAACTTGAAATGAAGTTGGGAGCATCCACAGCCAGTTTATTTGTAGGATCCCTGTGCCGGATCGCTATTTGGGCAGTGTACCTTGGCAGGGGATAGTTCTGTCCAGAGCCTTTGATCTATTGAGACAACCATGACAGTTCTCAATTTGTGACACAATTTGATAAAAGGACATTATCTAGCATACTTTTGCCTCACAAGCCCGAACTCCAGAATTTTTTGGGCTGAGAAAGCGTTACGGGGTAAGCAAAAGCGCTGCCTCTAGTATAAAGATTTAACATTTCTAGCCAATCAGATTCACGACCACAAAGTGTTTCACGGTCATAGGCTATGTTAGGCAGACGCGTCATTCTAATGACTTCTAATGCGGGGAGGAGCGAGTAACCTCCTCTACCTTTCTGAAGAGGCAAGAAAGTGGCTAAGAAGAACACTGCTTTCGATTCCATTTGCTCCTTATGTAGGAACTTATCTTTTGTGTCAATTATGGCTCCTAGATTCTTATAGTCTAACTCGTGAAAAACTTTGTGATTATATATGTACCAAGGTCCAGTGTTCTTAGGTCTTTTGCTGAGCATTAGAACTGTTTTTATTAAGATTAATGTCTAACTTGTTTGTTGAGGTATAATTGCTAATGTGTGCAACAGCCTATGTAGGCTCACCTTGGTTCTACTGAGAAGAACAATATTGTCTGAGTATAACATGCTTGTTAATGTTTTTCCCCCTTGTTTGGATGCACAGGCATTCATCTGGTCCAGGTCTTGTGTGAGGCCCACCAGGGAGAGGTTAAACATTGCAGGGGAGAACACACATCCCTGTTTGAGACCTGTTGTGGTCTGGATCTCGTGCAAGACCTTTGTTCTGTCTCCCATTTTTTTCCAGATCCAGATATCTGTATGAAGTTGTTGGATTGCCTTAGGTAATTTCTCTGGGATTCCCCAAATTGCAGGTTTGGACCAAAGCTTTGTCCTGTCAATGTGTTTAAAAGCAACCATCAGGTCCACAAAGAAGGCGTACAGGGAGATTTTGAATTTCTGAGTTTTTTTTTATTTTCAAGACTAGAATTGTGAGATTAGTCATTGTGCCCATTCCTGGGCGAAAGGAGTCTGGTTTACAGAATTATCTGATGCTCATCCACCGACTGTTCAAATCATGAAGTGAGAGCCCTGTATAACATTTGGCCTCGTTAGCTAATAGGGCTATAAGGTGATAATTTGCTTGATTGTTTTTTCTGCCACCTTTATATAATCAGGTGAATAATCTCACCCTTGCCAAGTGTCTAGAATTAGATTATAGGCATAGCAGTAATTTGTACAGTGGGGCTAGGTAGTTTACCCAGTTCACCTAGTTTGATTTGAAGAATGCGTTGGTCAGGACATTTTGCCTAGGGGCCCCACGTTTTAGCTTTTAATGGTCAACTTCTCCATCTCTGTTGAGTGACAGACTTTTATGTCTGCATCATCCGGGTCCTGCACTGGTGAAGTAGGGGACATGTCCGTATAAACGTTTGTGTACACAGACTATTGTAGATGGATGGCACAGTGGCTGCAAGGTACTGCACCCAGGCTGGCTTGCTGATGTTGACACTGTTAGCAACATGGGGCCTCTTTCCAGATTGCTAATGGCCCTTCAGAATTGTCATAGAGGATTCCCACCTGCAGGCCTTCATTATACTCCTTCTTTGCTGCCCATTTTGTACCCCCGTCTAGTTTGTCTAATTATTACCGCCAGAGAGCTGTTAGCTTGACACTTTCTCACTGCTCTTTTTCGTGGCACAAGCAGTTTATTGCTTTCCTTGCTGCTTGCTTGAATCATTCTGACTTTTGATTCCTTGGGCAAAGTTGATGGCCTTTCTGTTGTAAAGAGTTTGAAAATGTGTTTAACAGCTTGACCCCAATTGACTCCCAGTCGTGCACAGATTTACTATCCAAGGATGACATGTATGACAGCAGCACACTGTGGCCCTCATTACAACCCTGGCGGTAAATCCAGCTTAGCGCCGTGCAGAAGATCGCCAACATACCGCTGCCGCCACGAAATTCCGCTACAGGTATTATGACCCACAGCTCGTAATCCGCCACAATACAGACACCCACACAAGTCCATCACACCAATGGTCCTGCTCTTCTACAAATGCCTTTCAATTCTACCCTGACACCAAAGAGGCAGATAAATATTAATGATACTACGTCACACGTCACATATAAAATATGGAAACAAGGCACTGCAGTACAGGGAAAGGAACCGAATATAGACTTTATTTGGCACTTTCGTCACAGAGTATCCCATCTGCAAAACTCTAAATCAGGCACTTAGTCCACTTTACTCCCTGGCCTCGCCCTTCACCACCAATTATTTCCAAAAATACATTTCTTTGGCAGTAAGGAAAGGAACTTAACTTACTGTATTGCAGTGCAGGGTAAGATAGAGGAATTAGGCTGGGTATGAAGAGGTTTTGCTATGGAATGGTGGGGTGTCACTGATCATCATCATGTGCCTAAGCATTGACTTAGACACTGTAGTTGACGAATGTTGAAAGGGAAAACATTTTGAACAGGCTTACATCCATTATGGAAGCCGTGAAATATATGGATGACTTGACCAGAAAATGTGGCACATGCCAAAAATGAATTTTTCAATATTTTAGGTAGGCTGCGACATAACTTAGGAAAGAGTGAAGTACTATGAGGTGACTGAGTAGGCACTGGGAGGGAAGGGAAACACACCTTGTTGTCAACTTGCAATGTATTGAAAACTTTGTAAAATAACTGAAGCAGAGCTGACGCAATTGCAGAGCCAACACTGCAGTGCTGTACTAAATCATGCTGCAGTTAGGTCATGGGCGGGGAAATGCTATGGGCAGGGAGGTGATGAATGATGATGGGTGGGATACATATCTGCCTCGCTTAACAAATACAGTTAGTATATTAGTAATTAGTAAAGCAATGTGAGTTACCACTGCCCGTCCCTGCCACCACTGGTGCTCCTCCTCCAGTTGCCGCCGTGTCTGGCGCGCTGACACTGCCGCTGCTCCCAGCAATGGTGGTGGGTGCAGCTAGAAAACAAAATTACACATTTTAGATGACAGGTACGTCTCCCCTTATTTTTTTACCAAAATGTAACTGTAATACATCACTACAGTTTGGTTAGCAGTATTTTCTATTGGAAATATCACTTTGGGCATATTGTAGGTTGACAATGTTAGAAAAGCCAGGTAATTAAACCAACCAAATTCTTTTCGTAATTGTGGGGAAGAGCAATGAAGACTTTGAGTCACTGAAATGCAATGAAGGGGTGGAATAAATTGATTAATGAAGGGCATATGGAGTTGGTTGGCAAATGCAATACTATTTGTATGCAACATTGCACTGTCATGGAAACTGCTGGTATAAAATGAATGATAACACAACAAAACACCACCATGGTCACTCTCTCTAAGAGTCTGCATGACTTGTTAAATAATCACCCTAAGCAAGTGGCGCCACTGCAGAGTATGATGAGGTAGCGCTGAGTACCTGGAGAGCTCAAACTGGTCACATAATATTTGTAATGCAAACTTAACTTACCTCCATGCTATGCTATTTGAAAAAGACGCATTAGCCTTGTAGAACACAAGTAAATAATTACTTGCTGAGCCCTGCAACCTCGACGCCCAGCAGGTTGAGCAGGTTCTGTGCGTAGTTGATTATGTCTGCACAGTAGTGGGTCAGCTGCTTCACAGTGGCTGCACCCCAGTGTACCAGCATTCTTCCCCAAAGCAGCCAACACTCACAGGGTGTATCCCCTCCCAGGCCTGACACCTACTGCAAGCATGGGGAGGAAGTGGCGCTGCACATGTAAAATAAGTGCTGTCACTTCCACCTCTGAAAGAAAAGGAGCAGGGCTGCAGCCCTTGGTGGCGATGGCTACCGCCGTTTCCACTCTCTCACTGCTTTGTCATGGCACTGGGTGGGAAATAACACCTGAATAGGTAAAGTAGGAAGAAACTAGGAGGTAAGAGAAGAAGAAATGAAGAACTAAAGGAGTAAAGGGAACACAAAAAAGAAAAGTTTTAAAAAGTCACCGAAAATAAAAAAAAGACAAAAAGGTAAACACAGATAAAATAAAGGTAAAAGAGGGGTAGATGAGTGGGAAAGAGGGAGGATTGGATTAGGTTAATTTGGGTTGAAAAATCAGGCCTAGCACCATGCACAGAACAGAAAGCAGATAAAACCAAATGGCCACACCCAGGCGGCCGATGTAGAGCTGTTTGTGCTGATTTTTCAGTGTGGAACATCTTTAGGCACAGGAAAATAGCGTGAACGGACGGAAGATTGTTTGCAGAGTTACACAGAATCTTGCAGAGTTTTTTGGGACTCCATGGAATTCCGCTGAGAAAAACTCACCAACTTCTACCCAGGCCTAGTTTTAAACTGTCATGTGGACCTGGCAAAATTAATCTTTTGCCAGACCCAAACTTTCCTTTCTAATACATATGTCACTCCTAGGGTAGGTCCTGCGTAGCCCAGAGGAAAGGAAGCCATGTATTTAAATAGTAGAACATGTACTTTTTAGTTTAACATGCTCTGTTAGTGAATAACTCTTAAGTTTGTTTTTCACTAGTTCAAGGCCAACCCCTCCCATAGGACAACATTGGAGTTACCTTATTACATTTTATAAATGTAATTTCCAAATGGAAATAGGTAGTCAGATCATGTTTGGTGCCTCTGGAATAACAATGTAAGATCCTAACTTATGATGAAGTCAGATTCTAAATTGCAGTTCTGAAAATGCCACTATTAGAAAGTTGTCATCTTCCTGTCTTAGCTATTTGGTGTCTGCAGACTCTGGGGCACATGACTGGGTGTAGCTCAGGTGGGCTTTGTGTATTCCTGCTAGATAGCCACGCACAATGGAGAGCATAGGTGTGACTGAATGGGCCATTACTGGCAGGATGGGTGGGAGCAGCTGGGCCCAGCCCCTCTTACACTTGAATAGGTTGTGTCCCGTCTCCACACAAAGGGATGCACAGCCACTGAAGATAGTCTGGAGCCAGACCCAGGAAGGCAGGGCATTTGAGTAGTTTAAAGAAATACATTGGACCACAGACACCAGCTCTTCAGTGCACTCCTGGATGAAGCTGAAGTGAGTTCCTGACCCCAAGTGGTGCCTCTCAGGTCCTGTACACCTGGTGTGGCTCATGGGCACTGAAATCAAACTTTTGGGGTCTTTGTGACTGCAAATGGGCCTGTTTGCACTGAGACCTTGTCGCTCACATTGCAAATCAGCATGAAGCTCCATCAGCCCAACTCTTCACACTGCAGCATCAACCACTGGGGACCACCACTTTGAAGCTCCAGGAATGCCCACAACTTCAGCCAGGTCCTCTACCTGCTCCTTGCAGCCCACTGCAATGCAAACAAGACTCTTTGCATGAACTTGAGAAGATAAACCTTCAGCGGGACTAATCTGGGACTAAATCCGGTCAGTTCTCCATCACAGTTGTCCTGAACTTTTGAATTTGACCCAGTCCAGTGCAACCAGATGTCCAGAGTTGGCGCTTTATGGTGTTATATTTATGTAATTGTTAACTCTGGTTCTACTAATTGGATTTTGGTCAGTTTGATCTTGTGTTATTTATTAAATTTAGTTCTATTTTTCTAACCTGGTGTGGGATATTTTTGTGTGGTGTTTTTCACTGTATTACTGGTTGAAGTGTTGCACAAGCACGTTATACATTAACTCTAAGTTAAGCCTGACTGCTCTGTGCCAAGCTACTAGAGGCCAAGCACAGGTTATATGGGGTTTGCTTGTGCCTTACCCTGACAGGATTGTGGTTGCTGCTTGACCAAGGTTCACACCCCAGTGAACCAGTAACACACTTTCTTACACAGAGAACCTCAGGCACCATGAGGGCAGACATGCTGGAGATTCCGGGAGAGGAGAACAAGGTCTCTGAGTCTAGTGTGGAACAAGCAAGATCCGCTCTCCTCCCTTCAGCAAGAACTTATAGAGAACCTTCGAGATCAATGGAAAGGGAAGGAAGCCTTAGAGAAAACGTCTCAGGCATTTGTTTGTAAATCTTGTAAAAGGTCACCAAAGGTCAATGTCAGATCTTGGGATGAGGGAAATATCCAGGTCAGAGTGTCTGTTACAATATTGTGTGTTCCCCTGACATGGATTGCTGACAAGTTGAACACATTCTACTCTGCCCATGTACCTAATTGGTCAGTTATCAAGTTGAGGCACTTTGAATGAGTTCACCTCTGTTGTGTGTAGGAAACTGTAACTGCATTGTCTGTTTTTATCAAAACATTCCTATTATCTAACTATGATGAAAATGATTTAGTGCTCTGAAGATTGCCATGAGATCCCTCCAATTCGAAGATCTCTAGCTTTTCCAGGAGAGGCCATTTGAACTGGCACAACTTGTCCTGAAAAGTTACTCCCCAGCCAAGACCATTGGTCCACCCTGTGATCAGTAGAGGAGGGTACTGATGCGTACTCATATCCCTGGAGAGGGTCCCCGCATTTAACCACCAATTTATATTCTCCATGATTTCCTGAGTTAACGGAACCACTTTGTTTCGGGGATCCGATGCCTATTACTGTTGACTGGGGAGATGCCAAAGTGGAGGCCAAAGGTGTAACCTCACCCATTTAACTGTATGTACTGAGCTGCCATGTGGTTCTGAACTTCCAACCACAAACTGGCAGAAGCCTGTTCCCTGGACAACAGATCTTGTAGAACAGATTGAAGGCTGTTAATTCTCTCAACTGGAAGAAAGACTTTTGCCAAATACATTCAAAATTGAGCTCCCATAAGCATGAGATCCTGGTTGAAATCAACTGACATTTGGGAAGGTTGAGCAGGAGATCTAGGTGGGTCAAGGTTGATTTTGTGTGTTCCCACAACTGCAGAATCAACCAGTCGGCCCAGTAGGGGAAAACTTGAATCCCCAACAGATGACAATGGGCCACAGTGTGAGCCATTACCTTTGTGAAAATCCTTGGTACTGATTTCAGGCCAAACTGTAGGACTTTGAGCTGGAAATGATGATTCTCTACTGCAAACTTCAAGAATTTGTGCTGAGATTTGGCAACTGGTATGTGAAGATGTATATCCAAAAAGCCCAGTGTTGTTAGTGATTTTGAGGAATTAATGGGATTAAGCCCTGCAGTATTTCCATCTTGATTAAATGTTCTGGATGACAGTGTTGAGTATCTTCAGAACTATCACCAGGCAACAGCTCCCTGTTGATGTTGGGACTAGAAACACAATGGAGTACACCTTTGACCTTTTTCCTGTCTATGAACTGAAACATAACTATTAGTCTGAAGATCTAGGACTCACATCAGCAAGACTTCTTACTTTTTAGATTTTGAGGTAGAGGCGTACCAGTGGTGCCTGTAGGTGCTGGGTCCAAACTAAGAACTCTATTCTGTACCTCTGAGAGACCACCTGCAGAACCCATTGGTCTGACAATACTTCTCACCACTGAGAAATGAACAGCTGAATCATTTCTCCAACCTCTAAGAGTGACTTCATCTTCCCGGCATTATTAAGACCTTTGATTTTTGATGCTGGTGTGCTGTTCCTCCTCTCTGATAGGTATGTACAAGGACTTTTATTGGAACTTTGAAGATTGCTCCTGGTTCTGCTGTTTCACTGAAGGGTGACAAAAGGATTTCTTTGATTTCACATATTGAAACCGCTAGAGGATTGTCTCTGAAATGATGACAAATATGTCCTCTCCTTAAAAATATGATGGAGATTATCATCCAGCTCCACATCAAATAGTCTGGAAGCGTCGAATGAGCAGTCGTTGTTAGTGCCCCAATCGTTTAGTTACACGTTCCTTCTAACAACTACAAAAGCTTTGCTTGCTAAAGATCCCAATCCAGCCACATCAAATGAAATATCAGAAAGTAACACAATTTGACCCTCCATATTCTCTAAAAGAGGGAGATGATACGTTGGATCCTGAATTACCATAAAAAGATTGTTAAAATCTGAAATTAGAGATTGAGCCATGTATGCGCCACAAATCACAGCTCTCAATGCAACATGTGAATCTGAAAAAAAAAATTCAACGCAGAATCCACTTTTTTAATCTGATGGATCCTTCAGAATATTCTCCTCTGCCAATGAAGAAAGGCCCACAAGACTTACCACCAGAGACTCCCAGTGCACATAATCTGGTATCTGCCACCATGTTCTCCAGAGAATAGAGCGGAGCCATATATCTTAGTGAACTTATCTTGTCAGGGTCCCTCCGTTTATGCTTGATAACACCCAAAGCAAACTGATGAATGGGCAATCTCACATTAGAAGGCCTTTCAAATCATCTGACATTTCTAGTTTACGGAAGGCAGGAAAGTTCTTTTTTTTTTAAATGTATTTATTGGAATTTACTAACTGTAAAACTAGGATGCAATATCACATTGAAGAAAAGAAAACAGTGTAGCCACACAGTAGTACACATGCAAATGAAAATTAAATGTAATCCTGATGCCCATGCTAACAAGACATTTTACACACATACCATGAAGTACTGTTGGAGTTTATTTTCAGCTTGTGTCAGAAATCTAATCATTTCTTGTATTTTCTCCAGTAAAACATGCTATAGCTGCTTGTTAGCATGTTTTCTCTCCAAATTTATTGAAAAGATGACTCGGGCATTGTAGTCGCTCAGTCAGGAATGCTGGGCTATGTGTAATGGCTTTGAGGACTTGATCAGTCTCTGCAGGATTTGCGTTTTTTTTCTTTTACAGGCCATTTCAGACATAGGACCAATGTTGGAAAGCCTCCGAAATTCACATGCAATATTTTCATTTTTATATGGAGAGGATAACATGAGCCTAGGTATTCCTGCTGCACTAAAGCTTTATAAGAGTACATGGTAATCCATGAGTGAGCGTGCTTTGAGGAGGTACTTTTATCCTCTAACAACAAAAGCTTGTGCATAACTATAACTATGTTGCCATGTACCTAAAAACTTGAAATGAAGTTGGGAGCATCCACAGCCAGTTTATTTGTAGGATCCCTGTGCCGGATCGCTATTTGGGCAGTGTACCTTGGCAGGGGATAGTTCTGTCCAGAGCCTTTGATCTATTGAGACAACCATGACAGTTCTCAATTTGTGACACAATTTGATAAAAGGACATTATCTAGCATACTTTTGCCTCACAAGCCCGAACTCCAGAATTATTTGGGCTGAGAAAGCGTTACGGGGTAAGCAAAAGCGCTGCCTCTAGTATAAAGATTTAACATTTCTAGCCAATCAGATTCACGACCACAAAGTGTTTCACGGCCATAGGCTATGTTAGGCAGACGCGTCATTCTAATGACTTCTAACGCGGGGAGGAGCGAGTAACCTCCTCTACCTTTCTGAAGAGGCAAGAAAGTGGCTAAGAAGGACACTGCTTTCGATTCCATTTGCTCCTTATGTAGGAACTTATCTTTTGTGTCAATTATGGCTCCTAGATTCTTATAGTCTAACTCGTGAAAAACTTTGTGATTATATATGTACCAAGGTCCAGTGTTCTTAGGTCTTTTGCTGAGCATTAGAACTGTTTTTATTAAGATTAATGTCTAACTTGTTTGTTGAGGTATAATTGCTAATGTGTGCAACAGCCTATGTAGGCTCACCTTGGTTCTACTGAGAAGAACAATATTGTCTGAGTATAACATGCTTGTTAATGGTTTTCCCCCTTGTTTGGATGCACAGGCATTCATCTGGTCCAGGTCTTGTGTGAGGCCCACCAGGGAGAGGTTAAACATTGCAGGGGAGAACACACATCCCTGTTTGAGACCTGTTGTGGTCTGGATCTCGTGCAAGACCTTTGTTCTGTCTCCCATTTTTTTCCAGATATCTGTATGAAGTTGTTGGATTGCCTTAGGTAATTTCTCTGGGATTCCCCAAATTGCAGGTTTGGACCAAAGCTTTGTCCTGTCAATGTGTTTAAAAGCAACCATCAGGTCCACAAAGAAGGCGTACAGGGAGATTTTGAATTTCTGAGTTTTTTTTTATTTTCAAGACTAGAATTGTGAGATTAGTCATTGTGCCCATTCCTGGGCGAAAGGAGTCTGGTTTACAGAATTATCTGATGCTCATCCACCGACTGTTCAAATCATGAAGTGAGAGCCCTGTATAACATTTGGCCTCGTTAGCTAATAGGGCTATAAGGTGATAATTTGCTTGATTGTTTTTTCTGCCACCTTTATATAATCAGGTGAATAATCTCACCTTTGCCAAGTGTCTAGAATTAGATTATAGGCATAGCAGTAATTTGTACAGTGGGGCTAGGTAGTTTACCCAGTTCACCTAGTTTGATTTGAAGAATGCGTTGGTCAGGACATTTTGCCTAGGGGCCCCACTTTTTAGCTTTTAATGGTCAACTTCTCCATCTCTGTTGAGTGACAGACTTTTATGTCTGCATCATCCGGGTCCTGCACTGGTGAAGTAGGGGACATGTCCGTATAAACGTTTGTGTACACAGACTATTGTAGATGGATGGCACAGTGGCTGCAAGGTACTGCACCCAGGCTGGCTTGCTGATGTTGACACTGTTAGCAACATGGGGCCTCTTTCCAGATTGCTAATGGCCCTTCAGAATTGTCATAGAGGATTCCCACCTGCAGGCCTTCATTATACTCCTTCTTTGCTGCCCATTTTGTACCCCCGTCTAGTTTGTCTAATTATTACCGCCAGAGAGCTGTTAGCTTGACACTTTCTCACTGCTCTTTTTCGTGGCACAAGCAGTTTATTGCTTTCCTTGCTGCTTGCTTGAATCATTCTGACTTTTGATTCCTTGGGCAAAGTTGATGGCCTTTCTGTTGTAAAGAGTTTGAAAATGTGTTTAACAGCTTGACCCCAATTGACTCCCAGTCGTGCACAGATTTACTATCCAAGGATGACATGTATGACAGCAGCACACTGTGGCCCTCATTACAACCCTGGCGGTAAATCCAGCTTAGCGCCGTGCAGAAGATCGCCAACATACCGCTGCGGCCACGAAATTCCGCTACAGGTTTTATGACCCACAGCTCGTAATCCGCCACAATACAGACACCCACACAAGTCCATCACACCAATGGTCCTGCTCTTCTACAAATGCCTTTCAATTCTACCCTGACACCAAAGAGGCAGATAAATATTAATGATACTACGTCACACGTCACATATAAAATATGGAAACAAGGCACTGCAGTACAGGGAAAGGAACCGAATATAGACTTTATTTGGCACTTTCGTCACAGAGTATCCCATCTGCAAAACTCTAAATCAGGCACTTAGTCCACTTTACTCCCTGGCCTCGCCCTTCACCACCAATTATTTCCAAAAATACATTTCTTTGGCAGTAAGGAAAGGAACTTAACTTACTGTATTGCAGTGCAGGGTAAGATAGAGGAATTAGGCTGGGTATGAAGAGGTTTTGCTATGGAATGGTGGGGTGTCACTGATCATCATCATGTGCCTAAGCATTGACTTAGACACTGTAGTTGACGAATGTTGAAAGGGAAAACATTTTGAACAGGCTTACATCCATTATGGAAGCCGTGAAATATATGGATGACTTGACCAGAAAATGTGGCACATGCCAAAAATGAATTTTTCAATATTTTAGGTAGGCTGCGACATAACTTAGGAAAGAGTGAAGTACTATGAGGTGACTGAGTAGGCACTGGGAGGGAAGGGAAACACACCTTGTTGTCAACTTGCAATGTATTGAAAACTTTGTAAAATAACTGAAGCAGAGCTGACGCAATTGCAGAGCCAACACTGCAGTGCTGTACTAAATCATGCTGCAGTTAGGTCATGGGCGGGGAAATGCTATGGGCAGGGAGGTGATGAATGATGATGGGTGGGATACATATCTGCCTCGCTTAACAAATACAGTTAGTATATTAGTAATTAGTAAAGCAATGTGAGTTACCACTGCCCGTCCCTGCCACCACTGGTGCTCCTCCTCCAGTTGCCGCCGTGTCTGGCGCGCTGACACTGCCGCTGCTCCCAGCAATGGTGGTGGGTGCAGCTAGAAAAAAAATTACACATTTTAGATGACAGGTACGTCTCCCCTTATTTTTTTACCAAAATGTAACTGTAATACATCACTACAGTTTGGTTAGCAGTATTTTCTATTGGAAATATCACTTTGGGCATATTGTAGGTTGACAATGTTAGAAAAGCCAGGTAATTAAACCAACCAAATTCTTTTCGTAATTGTGGGGAAGAGCAATGAAGACTTTGAGTCACTGAAATGCAATGAAGGGGTGGAATAAATTGATTAATGAAGGGCATATGGAGTTGGTTGGCAAATGCAATACTATTTGTATGCAACATTGCACTGTCATGGAAACTGCTGGTATAAAATGAATGATAACACAACAAAACACCACCATGGTCACTCTCTCTAAGAGTCTGCATGACTTGTTAAATAATCACCCTAAGCAAGTGGCGCCACTGCAGAGTATGATGAGGTAGCGCTGAGTACCTGGAGAGCTCAAACTGGTCACATAATATTTGTAATGCAAACTTAACTTACCTCCGAATGTGAGCAGCATGCTATTTGAAAAAGACGCATTAGCCTTGTAGAACACAAGTAAATAATTACTTGCTGAGCCCTGCAACCTCGACGCCCAGCAGGTTGAGCAGGTTCTGTGCGTAGTTGATTATGTCTGCACAGTAGTGGGTCAGCTGCTTCACAGTGGCTGCACCCCAGTGTACCAGCATTCTTCCCCAAAGCAGCCAACACTCACAGGGTGTATCCCCTCCCAGGCCTGACACCTACTGCAAGCATGGGGAGGAAGTGGCGCTGCACATGTAAAATAAGTGCTGTCACTTCCACCTCTGAAAGAAAAGGAGCAGGGCTGCAGCCCTTGGTGGCGATGGCTACCGCCGTTTCCACTCTCTCACTGCTTTGTCATGGCACTGGGTGGGAAATAACACCTGAATAGGTAAAGTAGGAAGAAACTAGGAGGTAAGAGAAGAAGAAATGAAGAACTAAAGGAGTAAAGGGAACACAAAAAAGAAAAGTTTTAAAAAGTCACCGAAAATAAAAAAAGACAAAAAGGTAAACACAGATAAAATAAAGGTAAAAGAGGGGTAGATGAGTGGGAAAGAGGGAGGATTGGATTAGGTTAGTTTGGGTTGAAAAATCAGGCCTAGCACCATGCACAGAACAGAAAGCAGATAAAACCAAATGGCCACACCCAGGCGGCCGATGTAGAGCTGTTTGTGCTGATTTTTCAGTGTGGAACATCTTTTGGCACAGGAAAATAGCGTGAACGGACGGAAGATTGTTTGCAGAGTTACACAGAATCTTGCAGAGTTTTTTGGGACTCCATGGAATTCCGCTGAGAAAAACTCACCAACTTCTACCCAGGCCTAGTTTTAAACTGTCATGTGGACCTGGCAAAATTAATCTTTTGCCAGACCCAAACTTTCCTTTCTAATACATATGTCATTCCTAGGGTAGGTCCTGCGTAGCCCAGAGGAAAGGAAGCCATGTATTTAAATAGTAGAACATGTACTTTTTAGTTTAACATGCTCTGTTAGTGAATAACTCTTAAGTTTGTTTTTCACTAGTTCAAGGCCAACCCCTCCCATAGGACAACATTGGAGTTACCTTATTACATTTTATAAATGTAATTTCCAAATGGAAATAGGTAGTCAGATCATGTTTGGTGCCTCTGGAATAACAATGTAAGATCCTAACTTATGATAAAGTCAGATTCTAAATTGCAGTTCTGAAAATGCCACTATTAGAAAGTTGTCATCTTCCTGTCTTAGCTATTTGGTGTCTGCAGACTCTGGGGCACATGACTGGGTGTAGCTCAGGTGGGCTTTGTGTATTCCTGCTAGATAGCCACGCACAATGGAGAGCATAGGTGTGACTGAATGGGCCATTACTGGCAGGATGGGTGGGAGCAGCTGGGCCCAGCCCCTCTTACACTTGAATAGGTTGTGTCCCGTCTCCACACAAAGGGATGCACAGCCACTGAAGATAGTCTGGAGCCAGACCCAGGAAGGCAGGGCATTTGAGTAGTTTAAAGAAAAACATTGGACCACAGACACCAGCTCTTCAGTGCACTCCTGGATGAAGCTGAAGTGAGTTCCTGACCCCAAGTGGTGCCTCTCAGGTCCTGTACACCTGGTGTGGCTCATGGGCACTGAAATCAAACTTTTGGGGTCTTTGTGACCGCAAATGGGCCTGTTTGCACTGAGACCTTGTCGCTCACATTGCAAATCAGCATGAAGCTCCATCAGCCCAACTCTTCACACTGCAGCATCAACCACTGGGGACCACCACTTTGAAGCTCCAGGAATGCCCACAACTTCAGCCAGGTCCTCTACCTGCTCCTTGCAGCCCACTGCAATGCAAACAAGACTCTTTGCATGAACTTGAGAAGATAAACCTTCAGCGGGACTAATCTGGGACTAAATCCGGTCAGTTCTCCATCACAGTTGTCCTGAACTTTTGAATTTGACC
Organism: Pleurodeles waltl; assembly: GCF_031143425.1. Taxonomy (NCBI): domain Eukaryota; kingdom Metazoa; phylum Chordata; class Amphibia; order Caudata; family Salamandridae; genus Pleurodeles; species Pleurodeles waltl. The sequence goes on along the minus strand of NC_090437.1, from coordinate 411,979,085 downwards.
CAGTCCAGTGCAACCAGATGTCCAGAGTTGGCGCTTTATGGTGTTATATTTATGTAATTCTTAACTCTGGTTCTACTAATTGGATTTTGGTCAGTTTGATCTTGTTTTATTTATTAAATTTAGTTCTATTTTTCTAACCTGGTGTGGGATATTTTTGTGTGGTGTTTTTCACTGTATTACTGGTTGAAGTGTTGCACAAGCACGTTATACATTAACTCTAAGTTAAGCCTGACTGCTCTGTGCCAAGCTACTAGAGGCCAAGCACAGGTTATATGGGGTTTGCTTGTGCCTTACCCTGGCAGGATTGTGGTTGCTGCTTGACCAAGGTTCACACCCCAGTGAACCAGTAACACACTTTCTTACACAGAGAACCTCAGGTACCATGAGGGCAGACATGCTGGAGATTCCGGGAGAGGAGAACAAGGTCTCTGAGTCTAGTGTGGAACAAGCAAAATCCGCTCTCCTCCCTTCAGCAAGAACTTATAGAGAACCTTCGAGATCAATGGAAAGGGAAGGAAGCCTTAGAGAAAACGTCTCAGGCATTTGTTTGTAAATCTTGTAAAAGGTCACCAAAGGTCAATGTCAGATCTTGGGATGAGGGAAATATCCAGGTCAGAGTGTCTGTTACATTATTGTGTGTTCCCCTGACATGGATTGCTGACAAGTTGAACACATTCTACTCTGCCCATGTACCTAATTGGTCAGTTATCAAGTTGAGGCACTTTGAATGAGTTCACCTCTGTTGTGTGTAGGAAACTGTAACTGCATTGTCTGTTTTTATCAAAACATTCCTATTATCTAACTATGATGAAAATGATTTAGTGCTCTGAAGATTGCCATGAGATCCCTCCAATTCGAAGATCTCTAGCTTTTCCAGGAGAGGCCATTTGAACTGTCACAACTTGTCCTGAAAAGTTACTCCCCAGCCAAGACCATTGGTCCACCCTGTCATCAGTAGAGGAGGGTACTGATGCGTACTCATATCCCTGGAGAGGGTCCCCGCATTTAACCACCAATTTATATTCTCCATGATTTCCTGAGTTAACGGAACCACTTTGTTTAGGGGATCCGATGCCTGTTACTGTTGACTGGGGAGATGCCAAAGTGGAGGCCAAAGGTGTAACCTCACCCATTTAACTGTATGTACTGAGCTGCCATGTGGTTCTGAACTTCCAACCACAAACTGGCAGAAGCCTGTTCCCTGGACAACAGATCTTGTAGAACAGATTGAAGGTTGTTAATTCTCTCAACTGGAAGAAAGACTTTTGCCAAATACATTCAAAATTGAGCTCCCATAAGCATGAGATCCTGGTTGAAATCAACTGACATTTGGGAAGGTTGAGCAGGAGATCTAGGTGGGTCAAGGTTGATTTTGTCTGTTCCCGCAACTGCAGAATCAACCAGTCGGCCCAGTAGGGGAAAACTTGAATCCCCAACAGATGACAATGGGCCACAGTGTGAGCCATTACCTTTGTGAAAACCCTTGGTACTGATTTCAGGCCAAACTGTAGGACTTTGAGCTGGAAATGATGATTCTCTACTGCATACTTCAAGAATTTGTGCTGAGATTTGGCAACTGGTATGTGAAGATGTATATCCAAAAAGCCCAGTGTTGTTAGTGATTTTGAGGAATTAATGGGATTAAGCCCTGCAGTATTTCCATCTTGATTAAATGTTCTGGATGACAGTGTTGAGTATCTTCAGAACTATCACCAGGCAACAGCTCCCTGTCGATGTTGGGACTAGAAACACAATGGAGTACACCTTTGACCTTTTTCCTGTCTATGAACTGAAACATAACTATTAGTCTGAAGATCTAGGACTCACATCAGCAAGACTTCTTACTTTTTAGATTTTGAGGTAGAGGCGTACCAGTGGTGCCTGTAGGTGCTGGGTCCAAACTAAGAACTCTATTCTGTACCTCTGAGAGACCACCTGCAGAACCCATTGGTCTGACAATACTTCTCACCACTGAGAAATGAACAGCTGAATAATTTCTCCAACCTCTAAGAGTGACTTCATCTTCCCGGCATTATTAAGACCTTTGATTTTTGATGCTGGTGTGCTGTTCCTCCTCTCTGATAGGTATGTACAAGGACTTTTATTGGAACTTTGAAGATTGCTCCTGGTTCTGCTGTTTCACTGAAGGGTGACAAAAGGATTTCTTTGATTTCACATATTGAAACCGCTAGAGGATTGTCCCTGAAATGATGACAAATATGTCCTCTCCTTAAAAATATGATGGAGATTATCATCCAGCTCCACATCAAATAGTCTGGAAGCGTCGAATGAGCAGTCGTTGTTAGTGCCCCAATCGTTTAGTTACACGTTCCTTCTAACAACTACAAAAGCTTTGCTTGCTAAAGATCCCAATCCAGCCACATCAAATGAAATATCAGAAAGTAACACAATTTGACCCTCCATATTCTCTAAAAGAGGGAGATGATACGTTGGATCCTGAATTACCATAAAAAGATTGTTAAAATCTGAAATTAGAGATTGAGCCATGTATGCGCCACAAATCACAGCTCTCAATGCAACATGTGAATCTGAAAAAATGTTTTCAACGCAGAATCCACTTTTTTAATCTGATGGATCCTTCAGAATATTCTCCTCTGCCAATGAAGAAAGGCCCACAAGACTTACCACCAGAGACTCCCAGTGCACATAATCTGGTATCTGCCACCATGTTCTCCAGAGAATAGAGCGGAGCCATATATCTTAGTGAACTTATCTTGTCAGGGTCCCTCCGTTTATGCTTGATAACACCCAAAGCAAACTGATGAATGGGCAATCTCACATTAGAAGGCCTTTCAAATCATCTGACATTTCTAGTTTCCGGAAGGCAGGAAAGTTCTTTTTTTTTAAAATGTATTTATTGGAATTTACCAACTATAAAACTAGGATGCAAAATCACATTGAATGAAAGAAAACAGTGTAGCCACACAGTAGTACACATGCAAATGAAAATTAAATGTAATCCTGATGCCCATGCTAACAAGACATTTTACACACATACCATGAAGTACTGTTGGAGTTTATTTTCAGCTTGTGTCAGAAATCTAATCATTTCTTGTATTTTCTCCAGTAAAACATGCTATAGCTGCTTGTTAGCATGTTTTCTCTCCAAATTTATTGAAAAGATGACTCGGGCATTGTAGTCGCTCAGTCAGGAATGCTGGGCTATGTGTAATGGCTTTGAGGACTTGATCAGTCTCTGCAGGATTTGCGTTTTTTTTCTTTTACAGGCCATTTCAGACATAGGACCAATGTTGGAAAGCCTCCGAAATTCACATGCAATATTTTCATTTTTATATGGAGAGGATAACATGAGCCTAGGTATTCCTGCTGTGCTAAAGCTTTATAAGAGTACATGGTAATCCATGAGTGAGCGTGCTTTGAGGAGGTACTTTTATCCTCTAACAACAAAAGCTTGTGCATAACTATAACTATGTTGCCATGTACCTAAAAACTTGAAATGAAGTTGGGAGCATCCACAGCCAGTTTATTTGTAGGATCCCTGTGCCGGATCTCTATTTGGGCAGTGTACCTTGGCAGGGGATAGTTCTGTCCAGAGCCTTTGATCTATTGAGACAACCATGACAGTTCTCAATTTGTGACACAATTTGATAAAAGGACATTATCTAGCATACTTTTGCCTCACAAGCCCGAACTCCAGAATTATTTGGGCTGAGAAAGCGTTACGGGGTAAGCAAAAGCGCTGCCTCTAGTATAAAGATTTAACATTTCTAGCCAATCAGATTCACGACCACAAAGTGTTTCACGGCCATAGGCTATGTTAGGCAGACGCTTCATTCTAATGACTTCTAATGCGGGGAGGAGCGAGTAACCTCCTCTACCTTTCTGAAGAGGCAAGAAAGTGGCTAAGAAGAACACTGCTTTCGATTCCATTTGCTCCTTATGTAGGAACTTATCTTTTGTGTCAATTATGGCTCCTAGATTCTTATAGTCTAACTCGTGAAAAACTTTGTGATTATATATGTACCACGGTCCAGTGTTCTTAGGTCTTTTGCTGAGCATTAGAACTGTTTTTATTAAGATTAATTTCTAACTTGTTTGTTGAGGTATAATTGCTAATGTGTGCAACAGCCTATGTAGGCTCACCTTGGTTCTACTGAGAAGAACAATATTGTCTGAGTATAACATGCTTGTTAATGGTTTTCCCCCTTGTTTGGATGCACAGGCATTCATCTGGTCCAGGTCTTGTGTGAGGCCCACCAGGGAGAGGTTAAACATTGCAGGGGAGAACACACATCCCTGTTTGAGACCTGTTGTGGTCTGGATCTCGTGCAAGACCTTTGTTCTGTCTCCCATTTTTTTCCAGATCCAGATATCTGTATGAAGTTGTTGGATTGCCTTAGGTAATTTCTCTGGGATTCCCCAAATTGCAGGTTTGGACCAAAGCTTTGTCCTGTCAATGTGTTTAAAAGCAACCATCAGGTCCACAAAGAAGGCGTACAGGGAGATTTTGAATTTCTGAGTTTTTTTTTATTTTCAAGACTAGAATTGTGAGATTAGTCATTGTGCCCATTCCTGGGCGAAAGGAGTCTGGTTTACAGAATTATCTGATGCTCATCCACCGACTGTTCAAATCATGAAGTGAGAGCCCTGTATAACATTTGGCCTCGTTAGCTAATAGGGCTATAAGGTGATAATTTGCTTGATTGTTTTTTCTGCCACCTTTATATAATCAGGTGAATAATCTCACCCTTGCCAAGTGTCTAGAATTAGATTATAGGCATAGCAGTAATTTGTACAGTGGGGCTAGGTAGTTTACCCAGTTCACCTAGTTTGATTTGAAGAATGCGTTGGTCAGGACATTTTGCCTAGGGGCCCCACTTTTTAGCTTTTAATGGTCAACTTCTCCATCTCTGTTGAGTGACAGACTTTTATGTCTGCATCATCCGGGTCCTGCACTGGTGAAGTAGGGGACATGTCCGTATAAACGTTTGTGTACACAGACTATTGTAGATGGATGGCACAGTGGCTGCAAGGTACTGCACCCAGGCTGGCTTGCTGATGTTGACACTGTTAGCAACATGGGGCCTCTTTCCAGATTGCTAATGGCCCTTCAGAATTGTCATAGAGGATTCCCACCTGCAGGCCTTCATTATACTCCTTCTTTGCTGCCCATTTTGTACCCCCGTCTAGTTTGTCTAATTATTACCACCAGAAAGCTGTTAGCTTGACACTTTCTCACTGCTCTTTTTCGTGGCACAAGCAGTTTATTGCTTTCCTTGCTGCTTGCTTGAATCATTCTGACTTTTGATTCCTTGGGCAAAGTTGATGGCCTTTCTGTTGTAAAGAGTTTGAAAATATGTTTAACAGCTTGACCCCAATTGACTCCCAGTCGTGCACAGATTTACTATCCAAGGATGACATGTATGACAGCAGCACACTGTGGCCCTCATTACAAACCTGGCGGTAAATCCAGCTTAGCGCCGTGCAGAAGATCGCCAACATACCGCTGCGGCCACGAAATTCCGCTACAGGTATTATAACCCACAGCTCGTAATCCGCCACAATACAGACACCCACACATGTCCATCACACCAAAGGTCAGTGATAAACTGGTGATAACAAAACCAACACCGTCACGCCAACAAGAATATGCCCACACTATCACGACCCTATGAATCAACGCAGCGGACTTTCAACCACGGTAAACCATTGGTGGTACACACCGCCGCGCTCGAAATACACACACTTACAAAACTACACCACATTGGACAATTCGAAATACACCCACCTGATACACATACACACACCACACCCACACACCCAATCCAATATAAAACACACACTCACATTACCAACAAAACCTTACAACCAGAAATTTAAAGCAGGCCAGAGAGATACACTACCTTAAACAACGGCAGCATCCACAGACACAACACCATCACTTACACAACATCCACGCACCTCAAACAACACACACCAACACATCCACTCACACATCACAACAGACACCACCTCACACATCACCCACACCACATCATGGCACCTCCACAACACCCCAGGTTCTCTGAGGAGGAGCTTGGGGTCATGGAGGAGGAAACCATCCGGGTAGAGCAACAGCTATACGGATCACAGCAGACCTCTATTGCAAGGAGGATGGAGCTATGGCGGAAAATTGTCGACAGGGTCAGCGCAGTGGGACAGCATCCAAGAACACGGGATGTCATCCAGAAGAGGTGGAACGCCCTACGGGGGAAGGTGCGTTCCGTGGTCTCCAGACACCAGATTGCAGTACAGACGACTGGCAGTGGACCCCCACCTCCTCCCACACAACTAACAACATGGGAGGAGCAAGTCTTGGCAATTCGGCATCCGGAGGGCCTCGCAGGAGTAGCAGGAGGACTGGACTCTGGTAAGGCAAATCTTTACTACTTTATCCCCCACCCCACCTGCATGCCATCACATACCCCACCCTTATCCTCACACCCATCACCCCAACAACCCACGGATACCCCACCAACACAACCCACACATCCCAAAAACAAGCCCTGCATGTAACATCAATGCATGGACACCCATCACCAAAGCATGTCCAGTACAGATACCCTCACAGACCCTCAGCCAACTATCACACAAGGACCATGCCAAGAATGCAAGCACTGGAGTAAGGGGTCACTCACCCATTGCACATGATGGCACACACAGAGGCAATAAATATGCTTTTACACCTCTACGGGACCCCTAGCCAACGTCACCGGACAGGAGGTGCCAGACATATCCAGTCCCCCCACAGAAGAGACCCACAGTGATGACAGCAGCTCTGCACAACTGGATCAAGATGACCAGCCCGGCCCATCAGGGACCTCGGGACAGTCAGCTCCCCTCACACAGTCACAAGCCACCACAGAGCCTCCCCCCTCAGGAAACACCAGCACAGCATCCAGCCAGCAGGCCCATCTCTCTGTCCCTAGGACACGTCAATCAGCAGTGTGCCCACCACTACAGGGAACCCAGGCAACCCCACTAACACAGCACAATCAGGGACCTGGGGGCAGTGGGCACACGGTTCAGGGGACAGAGGCACAGGACAACAGGGAAGCTGGGAGGACTGCTGTGCGACAGGGGGAGGACAGACCCAGGGAACCCACTCTCCACAAGGCCCTCTCCAACATCATGGGAGCTCAAAATCATTCCCAGGAGACGATGGCAACGGTACTGGCCAAGTTTCAGGAGACCCAGCAGCTGCAGGAGGAACACTACCTTGCGATCAGGGGGGACTTGAAGTCCATTAACAACACCCTGGTCACCTTTGCAGGGGTGCTGCAAGACCTTGTCAACACCAGGAGGGACACAGTGGCACAACAAGGGGCCCCTGACACTAGCCTGGACGATAAACAGCCCTCCACCTCCGCTGGCGCTATTGGACAGGAGGCACCGCCACAGGAACACGACACCAGCACCCCACCCCCTGCAGATGGAGAACCACCCCGCAAATGGTCCCTGAGATCCAGGAACAAGACAGAGAACATTGCCAAGACCCCCGCCAGGAAATGAGACCCCCCTGAATGTCACCCTTCTGTCCCACTTTGTCACCCTGTCCATCCTTCAACTGCCATTGCTCCTCTTCCTATGCCCCTTTGGACAATGCACCAGTGAAACAAATAGACTGGACTCTGCCAAGGACATTCCTCCACCATCCCCCCCAGCCCAGTTTACAACCCCCTACACTTATTAGCACAGAAATAAACACACTTCAATCACAAAACAATCTGCAGTCAATCTGTGCTTTCACAAATGTGTAATTGCAATAACCATGGAATATAGCAATGTCAATTTACTTGTGCACATACCAATGTAACACAGCTGTAGGCACAAAGGGGGAGCCACATCTGTGAAATGGAAAGGAAGAGTGACAAGTCAGGGTCCATACACTGAGTGAAAATGACAGACATGCTAGCTCAAACAATAGTATGAGATGTGGGAGTCAGTGACATCTTCTTACCTGTGTCTCACTGGAAGTATTGCATGATTATGTTGTTTCGGTTGTCGATATCCTCTTCTTCTGCTTCCTCTTCTTCACGGTCCACAGGCTCCACAGCTGCCACAAGACCACCATCTGGCCCATCATCCTGCAGAAAAGGCACCTGCCGTCGCAAAGCCAGGTTGTGCATCATACAGCAGGCCACGATGATCTGGCACACCTTCTTTGGTGAGTAGTATAGGGAACCACCTGTCATATGGAGGCACCGGAATCTGGCCTTCAGGAGGCCGAAGGTGCATTTGATCACCCTCCTAGTTCGCCCATGTGCCTCATTGTAGCGTTCCACTGCCCTTGTCCTGGGATTCCTCACTGGGGTCAGTAGCCATGACAGGTTGGGGTAACCAGAGTCACCTGCAAATATCGAGGGACAACTGTTAGACACACACTAACCCGTAGGGACAACCCCAGACCCAGACACCTATTCACACTGTATTGGGTCCTTGGCCTCACCTATTAGCCACACACAGTGCCTCTAGAGTTGCCCCATCGCATAAGGGATGCTGCTATTCCTCAAAATGTAAGCGTCATGCACTGAGCCAGGAAGCTTGGCATTCACATGGGAGATGTACTGGTCTGCCAAACACACCATCTGCACATTCATCCAAAGGTAGCTCTTTCAGTTTCTGTATACCTGTTCACACCTGCGTGGGGGTACTAATGCCACATGTGTCCCATCAATGGCACCAATGATGTTGGGGATATATCCCAGGGCATAGAAGTCACCTTTTACTGTGGGCAAATCCTCCACCTGAGGGAACACGATGTAGCTGCACATTTATTTCAGCAGGGCAGACAACACTATGGACAACAAGTTAGAGAACATTGGCTGGGACATCCCTGATGCAATGGCCACTGTTGTTTGAAAGGAGGGGGTATCCCTGTGGGATGGCGGATAGCTGACATCAGGTCTGGCTCCAACTGGTCACACAGTTCCTGGATTGTTGCACGATCATGTCTGTATGTGACTATGATGTGTCTCTCTTCCATTGTCGACAGGTCGACCAAGGGTCTGTACACCGGAGGATGCCCCCATCTCATCACATGCCCCAGAAGACGTGCCCTATGGAGGAGAACAGTGACCAGAGAGTCAGCCAACACTGATGTATCACAAAATGTAATTTGCTGAACATTTATTAATCCGCAATGTGCCTGTAACTGTGTGTATTCCAGGCCTAGATAGGTGTGACACAGTTATTAATAATGCCATGTGGCCCCCTGAAATGGCGGCTGCCTGACCTGTAAGGTGGGACAAGGGTATATGAGGTAACTGCGCTGGCGTTGTACACCGTCGCAGTGGGCGGTCGAAGACCGCGGCGCAATTCAGCATTGGTTAACATTGGGCCCTATGGGTCCCAGGAGCCAATGACGATGTACGCCGGCGGTGACGGTACGCACCGCCGCGGACATGACCGCCATTTTCTGTCTGTTCACTCACTTGATACCTGACCTTCAACAGGAGAGGACCTTCACTGCAAGTGCTGCTGTGACCTGTGTCTGGAAGCGACGATGGCTACAGTGTCTGGTGAAAGGGCCCCTGTCTTCACTTCGGAGGAGTTGGAGAAACTAGTGGATGGGGTCCTCCTCCAGTACACGCAACTGTACGGTCCTCCAGACAAACAGGTGAGTATACTGTGAGCATGCTGAATGGGCAATGCCTGCTTTGAGTGGTGTGGCTGGAAGTGGCATGGGGGGGCTGAGGCCTACATGTGCGGATACTGAGTGTATCTGCGTCATGGCATAGGTGGGAACTGGTGGACAATGAGTATGACGGTCCCACCGGTTGAGTAATGTCCTTTCCCCCGTACCATTCCTCTAGGTCAGTGCCCACCAGAAGAAGGCTATTTGGTGTGCCATCGCCAAGGACGTCCGGACCGTGGGGGTCTACCACAGACGGAGCACCCACTGCCGTAAAAGATGGGAGGACCTGCGCCGCTGGAGCAAGACTACAGCGGAGGTCCAGCTGGGGATGGCCTCCCAACGTGGAAGTGGTGCCTGTCGCACCATGAGCCCCCTGATGTTCAGGATCCTGGTGGTGGCCTATCTGAAGTTGGATGGGCGCTTGAGGGCATCACAGCAGCCACAATGGGGTGAGTACACTCTCCTTCAGCTGACTCTGCGCGCATTACGAGGTGTCTGGGCGGGGGAGGTGGGCCGTGGGTTCCCCTAGGCCAGGGCGATCTTGGTAGGCAAGGTCCCTTGTGAGGCAGGCTTTTGACACTGTGGATCATGAGGTGTTAGGTCAGAGGATGAGAAATTTGGGAATAGAAGGGTATGCCTTGGCCTGGCTTTCATCATTTCTAAAAGACAGGTCCTTCCAGGTCCTAGACAGATCCCACCTCTCAGCCAAACTGCACAACATCTGCGGGGTGCCAAAGGGCTCATCACTTAGCCCCACGCTTTTTAATATATATGTGGCTCCTCTGGCAACGTTGGTGGAATCCTTGGGGCTTTCATTAATCTCCTAAACCGATGATCCGCAATTTGTGGTTTCGTTAAACTCTAATTCTATACAAGACGTAGCCTCTTTATACTCCTGCCTGCGAGCTGTAGCACGTTGGATGACGAACAGCAGAATGCTATTAAATAATGATAAAATGGAGCTGATGATCTTGGGTCATAAACCTGGACCCAATCAGCCTTTGGAGATTGATGTTCCCAGGAGGGTTCTTCCGGCCCCAAAGGAACATATCAAAAGCCTGGGGATATGGTTGGATCCATCCCTCATGATGGACCACCACACCAAGCATATATCTGGTGTTTGCTTTGGCTTTTTAAGACTTCTAAGGAAGGTCTTGCATAGTCTTCCTCCGGTGGCAAAAAAGCTTATTGTTCAAGCTCCAATTACATCTAGATTGGACTATGGAAACAGTCTATTTGCTGGGTCACCCTTATATGTCAAGAATAAATTACAGAGGGTCCAAAATGCGGCAGCCCGCCTTTTGTTGGATATCCCCAGAAGGAGCTCTGTAAAGGCAGGATTGAACCTACTACATTGGTTACCCATTGATCAACGCATCAAATTAAAGGTTTTGTGTTGTATCCACAGATCCCTCCACAACAGGGGCCCCCAGATACTGAGAACCCTTTCTTCTTTTTACAAGCCTAATAGGGATCTTCGGTCAGCATCAGTGGCCCTTCCTATCCTACCCAGAATAAAAAATCTATATGGGGAGGTGCCACTCTTGCATACCAAGGGGCCAAGCTATGGAACTCTCTTCCCACTGGCTTGCGTATGACGACCAATGAATATAACTTCTGGAAGTCTCTAAAAACTTGGTTATTTTAGGTGTAGGGTACTCTCTCTCTGTCTGTAATGGTCCGTAGTCCTCTAGCGCTGGGAAGCCTATTGGTAGCCATGCGCTTTAGAAATAATATAACATAACATAACATGTGGCACCCCAACCCCACTAGTGTTAAGAGCCATCTACACCTAGTCAGGCTCCTGTGACTTCCAGGTGTGCAGCAATTGGCTTAGACCTCGTTCCCCTTGGCCATGTGAAAAATCTAGGAACTATAAGTGCATGGCGTAGGGCAGAGGGCTTCTCACTGTCTGCTGTGTCCGCCAACGGTAGTGGTGTTGCATGCACTGAACATGTCTTTCTTCTGTCTCCCCCCCTTTTTGTGGTCTCCCTGTTCTTGTGTGCAATAGCATCATCAGGCAGAGGAGCATTGGCACCGGAGCAGGAGGGAGCTGCATCCCACTTGGCCCTGGAGGGTGAAGCTACGGAGTCTGAAGCCACCAGTGGGATGGAGAGTGAAGGGAGCTCCACGACGGGGACAGGCGAAGTGACCAGCGACAGCGACTCCTCCTCTGATGGGAGCTCCCTTGCGGTGGCGGGCCCCTCTATGCCGACCGCATCAACATTTTCAGCCACCACCCCCCCACCAGCACCGCCCTCCCAGCAGACCCTCAGCGTCTATCCCATGCCCACTCACCCAGGAGGGTTGGTATCTCCTTCACCCTAGGCACCTCAGGCCCTGCCCCAGTCAGCCCTGCTGCCCTCAGTGAGGAGGCTATTGACCTCCTGAGATCCCTCACTGTTGGGCAGTCTACCATTCTGAATGCCATCCAGGGTGTTGAGAGGCATTTGCTACAAACAAATGTATGCCTGGAGGGCATTCATTCTGGCCAGGCGACCCAACAGAGAGTATTTCAGGCTCTGGCCATAGCACTGATGGCAGCCATTGTCCCTGTGTCCAGCCTCCCCCTCCAACCTCCTCTACCCAGACCCAATCCCCTGTACCTCTGCCTAACCCAAGCACACCATCAGACCAGCATGCACACACATCAACACACAAGAGTGGCTCAGGCAAACATAAGCACCACACATCCCACAGGCACTCACACAAGCATCATACCCATGCATACATACCAACATCCACTTCCTCCACTGTGTCCCCCTCCTCGACGTCTCCCTCCTCCCTCCCAGTCTCGTCTCCACTCACACCTGCATGCACTACATCCTCAGCCACTACCTCAATCACCAGCACGCCCATCACCACACACCGCTCACATGCAATCACCACCCCCACTACCGTTCACACATCCCCAGTGTCCTCTACCAGTGTGTCTGTGAGCCCTCTTCCCAAAGTACACAAACGCAGGCACACACCCACCCAACAGACATCCACCTCACAACAGCCTCCAGCCCATGCACCTTCACTAAAATTCAGCAGACGTACACCTCCTACAACCACTACCTCTTCCGCCACTCCCAAACCCCCTCCATCTACCTGTCCCAGTGTGTCTAAAAAACTTTTCCTGGTAAACCTTGACCTCTTCTCTTCACCTCCCACCCTGTCCTTCCCCTAGGGCCAGGCTTTCCAGGTCCCAGCCCAGCACCTCAGCCACCACATCCCCAGGCACAGTGGTGCCAGCAACTGCGGGGTCATGGAGTGCGCCACCCATCAGGGCTGCCAGTGTGCCACTTAGCGAGGGCAAGGACATTCCGCCACCTGCCAAGGTGAAAAAGGTGCCCACAACCCGGAGGGAGAAGCCGGAACTACCAGCCACCAAGGGCTCAGCGAAAATGAAAGGGGATAGTGGCAAGACAACTGTGCCACCATCAAAGGTGGGAAAGGGCCAAAAACCAAAGGGCAGGTCAGGAGAGGGCATGGTGGCAACGACTGAGGGACCAGTGTCACACCTTCTGTCCACGCCAACCTGTACGGCGGCGAACACCGCAAGCTGCACCGCCACCTGCACCGCCTCCGGCATGTTTACAGCCGCTGCGACAGTCCCCAGCCTCTTCCCCGGTGGGCAGCCATCCGAGGCTGCAGGAGACATCCAGTTTTCTCCCTCAGCAGGTGCTGACCCATGCACTGCCGCCAGCCCCGCCGCCACAGACCCCGCCGCCAGCACCGCCACCGCAGACACCGCCGCAAGCACCGCCACCGCAGACACCGCCGCAAGCACCGCCGCCACAAACACCGCTGCAAGCACCGCCAGCGGCCCTGCGACGTCCTCAGACAGTGGCACCACCGCTGACATGCCTACCATCCCCAGTGGTCAGTCGTTCGAGGCTGGAGGAGAGATCCAGGACCCTGGGCAGCTTCCATGACGCATTACTGTCATCACTGTTGGCACCTGCAGGTGTAAGGCGAAGCCGCAGCAATGTGGGGTATGTCGCTGCCTCCATGGCGTATCATGCTACCTGTACCTCGCCAATGTTGTGGCACGCACACCAAGGTGAGGGAATTGTACTGGCCACACTGCAAGTGGAGCACTCTGGGCACCATGCCCCCTCCAGAACAAGTGTAGTATCACGTCCACTACCTCAGTCCTTGGCAGGATGAAGCACTCTGGGCACCAGGCCCCCTCCAGAACCAGTGGAGTATCATATCCACTACCTCAGTCCTTGGCAGGATGAAGCACTCTGGGTACCAGGCTCCCTCCAGAACCAGTGGAGTATCACATCCACTACCTCAGTCCTTGGCAGGATGAAGCACTCTGGGTACCAGGCCCCCTCCAGAACCAGTAGAGATTGTTATCCACTTGAGAGACTGTGGCTTTGCACTCCCCAGGATAAAGCATTGAGCAAACCACCCACTGGAGAGACTTGAGAGACTGTGGCTTTGCACTCCCCAGGATAAAGCAGTGGGCAACCCACCCACTGGAGAGACTTGAGAGACTCTGGCGTTGCACTCCCCAGGATAAAGCAGTGGACAAACCACCCACTGGAGAGACTTGAGAGACTGTGGCTTTGCACTCCCCAGGATAAAGCAGTGGGCAAACCACCCACTGGAGAGACTTGAGAGACTGTGGCTTTGCACTCCCCAGGATACAGCAATGGGCATGGATCCCCCTCGTGCAGCAGTGGCGTTGTGCGTTCAGCTGGCTGAGGTGCCCCCCCTCTTCCCCTGATGTGCCTGTTTCATTTCAATCTGATGCCCCTGAAGTATTCTCTCAGTTTCCAGTCAGGTATCTAGTGTGGGCTACACCCATACATTTTGGGCCCAGTGGTCCACGGAAGATGATTGGTGCACTATCCGGACTTGTGTAGTTGGTGTACATAATTGTATTTACTGGATTTTGAACTTTGATAATGAGCTTTCACATGATTACATTCATTCAAATTATTTCCTTTTGTCCTTGCGTTTTTCCAGGGGGTGGGGGGTGCATATGTAATGTTGCTGCATGTATTTGTGTGTATGGAGTTGTGGTTGAGGGTGGGGGTGGGGGTGTTGCGTGTGTGTGTGTCAGTCTCTTCCCTCCCCTGTGTTGTAGGTGCAGTACTCACTGTGGTCATCGCCACCGTCTTTGGTGCTCTGTGTAATGTTTCTGCCGTGTTTTTTTTTCGCATTGGTTCCGCCGTGGAAAAGGTGGCGGATAGGCCTGTTGTGATACAGTGGGCGGTACTTTGTCTTCCGCCTGTCTGTTGGCGGTTACCTCTGCGGTGTTTGTTTCTACCGCCATGGCGGTTGGAATGTTAAAGTGGCTGTCTATGTTGGCGGTTTCCGCCATGGTCAAGATTAAATTTTTTTTTTCTCGCTGGACTGTTTGCGATATTACCGCCGCTTTAACACCGACCGCCAGGATTGTAATGAGGGCCTGCGTCCTTTGAAATTTAACCTGTCCATTCCAGCCTTTTGAGTTTTTCAGTGACTGGGGTTAGTAGTGTTGCGGCTTTTGAATGTAAGCTGATCATTGTACTTAGGCCTATTAACTGGGCGCAGTGGTCAATTTCTGGTTGCAGATAATTACTAAAAGAGGTTATACAATTTAATAAACTGAGAGACACCAAGGTGTAATCACTTGTAGAGCTCCTCTTAGAAGCAATTCTCATTTTTGCAGGCAGCTGGTGCTATCAGAAGCTCCAATTTAGTACTCAAAGAACCATGCTGGTGCATGCTGTGAGGATGGAGGCTCCACTTTTACTATATCTGTTCTCCATTTGCGAAAACTGGTCCAGAACCTGCAATAAAAAGTCTTGTTTGGCTGTGAACTAGTTGACGTCCGGATGATAGAACATATTTACATTAAAATCACCTGTTATTATAAATTCAGCTGCACTGTAATCCAGCTTCAGGCCTATTAACACCGATTGCAGATTTGCTTCAACTTTGCATTTTTCAGGAATAATTAAGGGGCATATTTATACTCTGTTTGCGCCGAATTTGCGCCAAAAGGTTTGATGCAAATTCGGCGCAAACCTTACACCACATTTATACTATGACGCCCAACCCCGCGAACAACAAAATTCCTCTGTGTGCGTCATTTTCTGGATGCGGGAAACCGCCTTGCGTTAATGACATGCAAGGTAGGCGTTCCCGTCCCAAAAAATGACTTCAAGGCATGTGTGCCTTATTTATACTCCCACGTCATTTTGACGCACAGGAGGGGGCGGGC
This sequence comes from Pleurodeles waltl, assembly GCF_031143425.1. Lineage (NCBI taxonomy): Eukaryota > Metazoa > Chordata > Amphibia > Caudata > Salamandridae > Pleurodeles > Pleurodeles waltl. Next base: position 411,963,216 of record NC_090437.1, on the reverse strand, counting down.
GTTAAAAAACTGCGCCCAGCCTGATGTGCGCCGTTTTTTAACGCCTGGGTCAGGGCAGGCGTTTAGGGACCTGTGGGCTCATTTCCTTGGTCTCTGACCATGGAAGCAGCCCACAGGTGTCCTTCCCTGCCCCCAGGGACACCACCTGACACCCCCACCCACCCCTGGAGGACACCCATGGATGTCGGGACCCATCCCAGGTAAGTAGAGGTAAGTATTTCTTTTTTTTTTTTGTTGCATAGGGGGGCCTAACTAGGGGGGCCACTGTGGCAGAAGTCCCCTGGGCATGGCCATTGGGCAGAGGGGCATGACTCATGTCTTTGCTAAGACAGGAGTCATTTCAATGGGGGTTGTGCATCAAAAAATGGTGCAAGTCCCGTTAGAGTCATGATTTTTTACTCTAACCTGACTTGAACCATTTTTTGACGCACAACCCCCATTTTTCCCTACGCCAGCGCTGTCTGGTTAGAGTCTTTTTTTTTTACTCTGACCAATCCGCAGCGCCGGCTAACGTCAATCCATAAATAAGGCGCCCGCCTGGCGTGTTGTAATGGCGTTAGCCGGCAGTACATTGTTTTGACGCAAACTAGCGCTGGCGCTGATTTGCGTCAAAAAGTATAAATATGGACCTAAGTCCTTAGACCACTTCTCCAGCTTAACCACCGAGATCCATGGTTGGATTAGATTCAGCTATGTTACCTGGAGCATTAGATCAGCTGTAATGTAGGTTGACAGGCCACCCTTTGGCCAACCCCTTAAAGTGTGTTTAACTGCAACAGTACATATGCAATAGTATATGAAATAACAAAAGTTAATTGCTATACCATAGTCCCACATGTCAATCTAAATTTGGAACATATTAAAGGGAGAAAAGGAGAAACCCATCAAAAGTATTGGTCCTCGGTAAACATGGATCGCCACAATAGTTGAGTTAAAAAAGGATCATTTCCAAGGCTGGAGGTTGTCTTTCAAGTTATTGATCTGAAACTACCCTGTCCAGAACACTATAGATTAAGAGCTGATATGGAACAAAAAGAGAATGAAAGGAAAAGGCTAATGACTGTTAGGTCTTGCTGCAGAGGAAAGTTCAGATCATCTCTAATGTGGGCCAGTACATCCAGCAACATTTCTTTTGTGATATACTTTAACTCTGAGGAGGATGGAGCATTATCAATAGAACCATAATCGTCGGTGTCAGGCAATGGAACAGGAGGTGAAATATGCCTTTTAAACTCTTCCAGACTCTGGAGGACAGCTCTTCTAATTCTTCCATCTTCCCTGTAATGCCTTTTGCGTAATGGAGGAGAAGAATCATCAGATGGCAAAGATGGAGATGGTGACGGAGAAGTGTACCTTCTCTTGGAAGTATGCTTACTCATAATTATAAATTGGGACAAAAAGGACTGCTGCCAGCCACAACCAATAACCAGTATAAATCCTGCTGCCAGCGACAACCAATAACCAGTATAAATCCAACAACTGCACACAACAATAACAAAACACTTACCTGGGAGCATTTATATGGTGAAAAAGGGCATGCTACTCTCTGAACTCCTAAACGAGGGAGAAAACAAAAGCACCTATTTCATGAAGTCTGCCAACATGAGGGAAAAGGTAATGTCACCCTCTGAGAAAAGGGCTCCATGTGATCCTGTCTACAGGCATTGCTGTTCCACCAGCGAAGGTTTGTACCCCCATGCCCCAAAAAAAAGGTAACAGCCTCAAGAATGGCCCGAGCCCCACAGGGCCCTCCACATCCTAATCCCCATCATGCAGGAAGCAAAACAGGAGGAGCAAGTAGTGTCAGTCCCTTTGTGGCACCTAAGTGGGGTCGGTGCTGCAGCTTTTCAGGATCCTCCTGCTTTGTTCATTTTGTGAGGTAACATCACCTTACTTGTAATTGACTGAGACGAGGAAAGCAGGGGTAATGGCAAATAAAGTCCTCGGTCTTGGCTTCTTCTTTTAGAGGTGGTTTTGTCCAGAAACCAGTGAGCAGATGGATGATGGGAAACCAGTGATGTCACTCCTGTGCAGATAGATGATGGGAAACACTTAAGATTGTCTTATATCTTCTGCCTACAGGTGGAAAGAAGAAAATGAAGGAAAAATGAAGAGAGTGATGGTATGGAAGCCAACATTGTTACTGTGGGAACTTGAAAACTATATATGACCACTGGCTTAGTTAACTCACAAATTATGGTAGCCAACATGCAACAACTAAATTACTGGAATATAACGTACATATTGAAATTTTAAAATGCACTGTTTGGCCATCATTGTACCAGAAAGTGCCTGGATTCATCTTGGACTCAGATACCACAAACGCCATGGATACGGGGAGCATGGGGACGGGGTTAGTCAGACCTCGGCGTTCCTGGGAACAACTAGTTCATTGGAGAACAACCAGCGCCGATGCTATCCCCAAGAGGCTCGACTGTCTGAATCTAGGAGGGACCCTGCTCATATTGCAGTACCATTTAAAGGCATGTGGTCTCTTAACTAGTTGGCATAGAGTACTGTGAGGAATGGGAGTTTCCTTAGGTCCTGATGAACCACCATTAGATCTTTAACCCCTTCGCTGCCAGGCCTTTTCCCCTCCTGTGCCAGGCCTTTTTGTGGCTATTTGGGGCAGTTTGCCCTTAGGCCCTCATAACTTTTTGTCCACATAAGCTAGCCAAGCCAAATTTGCGTCCTTTTTTTCCAACATCCTGGGGATTCTAGAGGTACCCAGACTTTGTGGGTTCCCCTGAAGGAGGCCAAGAAATTTGCCAAAATACAGTGAAAGTTTTGTTTTTTTCAAACAAATGGGAAAAAGTGGCTGCAGAAGAAGGCTTGTGGTTTTTTCCCTGAACATGGCATCAACAAAGGGTTTGCAGTGCTAAAATCACCAGATTCCCAGCTTTCAGGAACAGGCAGACTTGAATCAGAAAACCCAATTTTTCAACACAAATTTGGCATTTTACTGGGACATACCCCATTTTTACAATTGTTTGTGCTTTCAGCCTCCTTCCAGTCAGTGACAGAAATGGGTGTGAAACCAATGCTGGATCCCAGAAACCTAAACATTTCTGAAATGTATAAAAAATTCTGAATTCAGCAAGGGGTCATTTGTGTAGATCCTACAAGAGTTTCCTACAGAAAATAACAACTGAAAAAGAAAAATATTGAAATTGAGGTGAAAAAAACTGCAATTTTTCTCTACGTTTTACTCTGTAACTTTTTCCTGCAATGTCACATTGTCGAAAGCAATATACCGTTACGTCTGCTGGACTCCTCTGGTTGCGGGGATATATAGGGCTTGTAGGTTCATCAAGAACTCAAGGTACCCAGAGCCAATAAATGAGCTGCACCCTGCAGTTCGTTTTCATTCTATACCGGGTATACAGCAATTCATTTGCTGAAATATAAAGAGTCAAAAATAGCTATCAAGAAAACCTTTGTATTTCCAAAATGGGCACAAGATAAGGTGTTGAGGAGCAGTGGTTATTTGCACATCTCTGAATTCCGGGGTGACCATACTAGCATGTGAATTACAGGGCATTTCTCAAATAGATGCCTTTTTTACATACTCTCTTATATTTGGAAGGAAAAAATGTAGAGGAAGACAAGAGGCAATAACACTTGTTTTGCTAATCTATGTTCCCCCAAGTCTCCCGATAAAAATGATACCTCACTTGTGTGGGTAGGCCTAGCGCCCGCGACAGGAAACACCCCAAAACACAACGTGGACACACCACATTTTTTGAAAGAAAACAGAGGTGTTTTTTGCAAAGTGCCTACCTGTAGATTTTGGCCTCTAACTCAGCCGGCACTTAGGGAAACCTACCAAACCTGTGCATTTTTATAACTAGAGACCTAGGGGAATCCAAGATGGGGTGACTTGTGGGGCTCTGACCAGGTTCTGTTACCCAGAATCCTTTGCAAACCTCCAAATGCGGCCAAAAAAACACATTTTCCTCACATTTTGGTGACAGAAAGTTCTGGAATCAGAGAGGAGCCACAAATTTCCTTCCACCCAGCGTTCCCCCAAGTCTCCCGATAAAAATGATACCTCACTTGCGTGGGTAGGCCTAGCGCCCACGACAGGAAATGCCCCAAAATGCAACATGCACACATCACATTTTTTTAAAGAAAACAGAGGTGTTTTTTGCAAAGTGCCTACCTGTAGATTTTGGCCTCTAGCTCAGCCGGCACCAAGGGAAACCTACCAAACCTGTGCATTTTTTAAAACTAGAGACCTAGGGGAATCCAAGATGGGGTGACTTGTGGGGCTCTGACCAGGTTCTGTTACCCAGAATCCTTTGCAAACCTCAAAATTTAGCCAAAAAAACACATTTTCCTCACATTTTGGTGACAGAAAGTTCTGGAGTCAGAGAGGAGCCACAAATTTCCTTCCACCCAGCGTTCCCCCAAGTCTCCCGATAACAATGATACCTCACTTGTGTGGGTAGGAAATGCCGCAAAACGCAACGTGGACACATCACATTTTTTGAAAGAAAACAGAGGTGGTTTTTGCAAAGTGCCTACCTGTAGATTTTGGCCTCTAGCTCAGCCGGCACCTAGGGAAACCTACCAAACCTATGCATTTTTGAAAACTAGAGACCTAGGGGAATCCAAGATGGGGTGACTTGTGGGGCTCTGACCAGGTTTTGTTACCCAGAATCTTTTGCAAACCTCAAAATTTGGCTAAAAAAACAAATTTTCCTCACATTTTGGTGACAGAAAGTTCTGGAATCAGAGAGGAGCCACAAATTTCCTTCCACCCAGCGTTCCCCCAAGTCTCCCGATAAAAATGATACCTCACTTGTGTGGGTAGGACTAGCGCCCACGTAAGGAAATGGCCCAAAACACAACGTGGACACATCACATTTTTTCATAGAAAACAGTGCCTACCTGTGGATTTTGGCCTGTAGCTCAGCCGGCACCTGGGGAAGCCTAGCAAACCTATGCATTTTTGAAAACTAGAGACCTAGGGGAATCCAAGATGGGGTGACTTGTGGGGCTCTGACCAGGTTTTGTTACCCAGAATCTTTTGCAAACCTCAAAATTTGGCTAAAAAAACAAATTTTCCTCACATTTTGGTGACAGAAAGTTCTGGAATCAGAGAGGAGCCACAAATTTCCTTCCACCCAGCGTTCCCCCAAGTCTCCCGATAAAAATGATACCTCACTTGTGTGGGTAGGACTAGCGCCCACGTAAGGAAATGGCCCAAAACACAACGTGGACACATCACATTTTTTCATAGAAAACAGTGCCTACCTGTGGATTTTGGCCTGTAGCTCAGCCGGCACCTGGGGAAGCCTAGCAAACCAGCGCATTTTTGAAAACTAGAAACCCAGGGGAATCCAAGATGGGGTGACTTGCGGGGCTCTGACCAGGTTATGTTACCCAGAATCCTTTGCAAACATCAAAATTTGGCCAAAGAAACACTTTTTCCTCTCATTTTGGTGACAGAAAGTTCTGGAATCCACCCAGCGTTCCCCTAAGTCTCTCGATAAAAATGGTACTTCACTTCTGTGGGTAGGCCTAGCGCCCACGAAAGGAAATGGCCCAAAACACAACATGGACACAACATATTTTTTCACAGAAAACAGAGGTGTTTTTTGCAAAGTGCCTACCTGTGGATTTTGGCCTCTAGCTCAGCCGGCCCCAGGGGGGGCAGAAATGGCCTAAAATAAATTTTATCCCCCACCCCCCAAACCTCCCCTGCCCGGGAGCGACCCTTGCCTAGAGGGTCGCTCCCCCTGCGTGACATTGGCGCCCAAAAAAAAATCCCTGATGATTGACCTAAAATCAGCCAATCTGCCCCCAAAGGGGGCAGAAATGGTCTAAATACAATTTGCCCCACAGGGGAGCGACCCTTGCTTAATGGGTCGCTCCCAATCTCTAAAAAAACAACAACAACAAAAAAAAAAATTGCCCTGGCGCCTAGAGGTTTCTGCCCCTGGGGGGCAGAAATGGCCTAAAATAAATTTGCCCCCCCCAACCCGCACACCCCCCGGGAGCGACCCTTGCCTGACATTGGCGCCAAAAAACAAATCCCCGGTGCCTAGTGGTTTCTGCCCCCTTGAGGGCAGATTGACCTAAAATCGGCCAATCTGCCCCCAAGGGGGGACAGAAATGGTCTAAATACAATTTGCCCCCCAGGGCAGCGACCCTTGCCTAATGGGTCGCTCCCCATCTCTAAATAAACAAACAAACAAACAAAAAATACCCCAAAAAATTTGCCCTGGCGCCTAGAGGTTTCTGACCCCCCTGGGGGCAGATCGGCCTAATAATAGGACGATCTGCCCCCAGGAGGGACAGAAATGGCCTAAAATAAATTTGCCCCCCCAGCCCTCCCCCCGGGAGCGACCCTTGCCTACGGGGTCACTCCCCCTGCGTGACATTGGCGCCAAAAAAAAATCCCCGGTGCCTAGTGGTTTCTGCCCCCTTGGGGGCAGATTGACCTAAAATCGGCCAATCTGCCCCCAAGGGGGGCAGAAATGGTCTAAATACAAACAAACACAAAAAAAACACAAAAAAATATTTGCCCTGGTGCCTAGAGGTTTCTGCCCCCTCTGGGGGCAGATCGGCCTAATAATAGGCCGATCTGCCCCCAGGGGGCAGAAATGGCCTAAAATAAATTTGCCCCCCCAATGCCCCCCCTCCCCCTGGGAGCGACCCTTGCCTACGGGGTCGCTCCCCCTGCGTGACATTGGCGCCAAAAATAAAATCCCCGGCGCCTAGTGGTTTGGGGGGCAGATTGGTGTAGCAAAAAACGCCGATCTGCCCCCAAAGGGGGCAGAAATGGCCTAAATACAATTTTCCCTCCAGGGGAGCGACCCTTGTCCAAGGAGTCGCTCCCCATCTGTAAAACAAAAAACAAAAAAATCCCTGGTGCCTAGTGGTTTCTGCCCCCCTTGGGGGCAGATCGGCCTAATCAAAATAGGCTGATCTACCCCCAGGGGGGCAGAAATGGGCTAAAATATAATTTGCCCGCTAGTGGAGCGACCCTTGCCTAAGGGGTCGCTCCCCACCTAAACAAAACAAAAAACAAAACAAATAGAAAAAAAAAAAAAAAAGATCCCTGGTGCCCTAGGGGTTTCTGCCCCGAGAAAAGGCCTTCCCAAAAAAATACCCCCACTGGGAGCGACCCTTGCCCAAGGGGTCGCTCCCTTATGTCCATTTCAAACAACAACAAAAAAAATCCCTGGTGTCTAGTGGGGTTTCAAAAGCCGGATTGCAAGCAATCTGGCTTTTGAAACCCTGGGAGAGACTTCAAAGGGAAGGAAATACATTTCCTTCCCCTTGAAGCCTCTCCGGGCCTCCCCCACGTGATTGAAAGAGAAATGCTGAGCATTTCTCTTTCAATCTCCAGCGTGATTGGGGAGACCCTGTGACTAATCAGCGCGCGCTCACGTGCTGACGTCACGGGGGGGAGGGGGTGGAAGGGGAAGGGCTTCCCCTTCCATCCCCGCCTTTGCACAGGGAGGGCGCGCTAGGGCTCCCCCCAGTTCCTGTGCCTTGGACGAGGTGACATCGTCCAAGGCACACTGGAACTGTAGCCTTGGACGAGGTCACCTCGTCCAAGGCACAGAACAGGTTAAGACTGTTTTGAGTGAGAAACATGTTGACAAAGTTTGAGGGTTCTGTAGTATGGGAAGTTTGAGGGTCCTGTAGTTCTGCACACAACCTCTACATGTAGACATCAATAGTTGAGGTGTTAGGCACACATTAGATACAGATTTAAGGGAACCAGATCAATATACCCTGCTTCCCTTTTCTTTGCTTCTAATCTTGACAAGGGATGTCAGGTTGGATTAAAGATTGATTTTTTTTGGCACCCTTAGTCAATGTTAACACACCTTTTTGTCCAATTCATCACTCTTGTACTCACTTCTGGCAAATTTATCAAAAAGATCTCCAGCAAAGAGCCCTCTAGCAGGGCCCATTAGGCATTGCAGCGCCAGCCCGTCGAGGAGCACGGCTCAATGATGAAGCATGTCACCTGATGGTGAGCGAGGGATACTCCTCCTAGTAATGAAATGCTTGCAGGGACCATAAGACTGCTGCTCTAGTAGGTAGTGTGGAGCTTCATCTTTTGGAACTGTGCATCTCATTTGTTGTATACATCTGTTCTGCACCTTGTAAACCTAAGAATTATCTGTAAGGGGTGAGAATTTATTTACATTGTCAACTGAGAGGGAAGAGCTTCAAAACATTAGGCGTAATGCACAATTCAACTCTCTAAGCATGTTAAACATTAGTGATGCCAATACGAATGAATGTGGTCACTTGCAGCAAAAGCAGTATAGTTGCCTTAAACAACTGAAGAGTAATCAGTCTTAACTCTTTAAAACAGCCAGCTGAGGCTGCATTACCTACAAGAATGCAATGGAGAGCCGCAACTTTTTGGAAAATACTTACGTTCTATCACTAAATTACTTCAGTTAAAGTCATACTCTAACTATGGAATGGTCTAACAACCACCATCTTTCAAGACATGGATAATTCACTTGTACTGCCGGGTCTAAGAACTCTCAAGATGTTGACTTCCTGTGGAACAGCGCTGTGGCATGATAAGGCAATCACTCTGCAGTGCCAACACCAAAATGAATTCTGGAATGTGTAGTTTTGCCTTTAACATTAAAAGTATGGGCAGTTAGGTAATAGGAGAGGGCAAGCTGAAAGAAGTGACACACAGACAGCTGCCTGGCTAAATCAAGCATTCTGAATGGTAGGCAAAATCAGAAGTATACATGCAATATGTTAATTAAAATAGCCAGCAACTGCTGGGGGCTGGACAATTAAGTCAATCTAGTTCAGGCAATTGTTGCTGCAATAAAACCTTATGTATGAAAAGCTGGACAACATGCCTGGCAAAAGACATGTTGCATTGCCCGCTATACATTCCGTCTTAAAAAAACAAACGCTGACAAAACCATGTATGCACGAAGCAAAAAAAAAAGAACACACCCAGCACAAACATCTTTTTAATTGTATGGAAAATAAAATGGCACATTGTAACCAATCACTTGAAATAAAATTCCAAATTTTTTTCAGTTTCCCAATGTCTTGATCATCTGGCCAGAGGCAGCTTCTCCGTTAGGGCCGTTGTGCCCAAACCTCCCCCTCCCCAGCCAGCAGCAGAAGCTGCAAAACTTTAACGAGGGGATAATAAACATAGTTTAGTATCCCCGTGTTGTGAAGAGGGTGGGGCCACAGGGCTGATGAGCAATTGGGGGGGGGATGGAGTGCTCAGCAATCCCCTTCACTGTTTATGTATGTTTGGCCGGCCATCTTGGGCTGGCCAAACACACATGCGCAGAAGGGTCTCTCAAGCCCAGCAACACAGTTGCCGGGCTGGAGAGAGCCTCCTAAGGCTCCCAGTCTGCCCGAAAGCGCCCAGCCGGGGAGCTCCCAACCAATCCTGACGCTGCTTTGAGCAGTGTCAGGATGGACTGCAGGGCAGGCTGGGAGCCAGCAGGGAAAAGAAGCACGGCGTGGGACGACGTGGAAAAGGTAAGTGTTTATTTTAATTTTTAAAATTTTATTTAAATACATTTTAGACCTCCCCTGTGCGGCGCACCCGCTCCTTTTGATTGAAGCGAGCCGTGGCTCCATATGACACACATTACAAACGCACACATTTGGACCCATTTTATGCAAATTCAACGGCATACTTTTACATACGAAAAGCTCACGCTCTCTCAGTTAACAAAAGCAGAAACACACATACCAGCAAACACAATGCCTCACACAAGAAAAACTGCCTAGAAAGCACACGCAATATATATACATATACATAAAAGAACAGTCATTACTACACAAAGATGAGCGCACATTACACAAATGCACATAGGCATGCATTGACACTTGCAAAACTACAAACACCAAAGGGAACACACACAAGAGCAGAGCCCACACAGACACTATGAAATGGAATACAAAGAAGCATTTACATACTCTGTGAATCATGCTCAAATCATATTTATACAAACACATATATAAAGAAACACACATTTTACACATACACTCATACACATGTTTGCATACATTTTACACTTAGAAGCAATCTACATGGACAAACGACACAGACTGATTCCTGTAGTGTCAGCATTTTAATCCACAATCCAACCTTCAAACTAAGACTCAGATGCACACATTTCAAAGACGCATTTCAAACGCCCTCCTAGGTTGCTGCATAGTCATGCACTATAAACCTAAGTATATTGTCCACTATGTTGTCACTAAAGAGGACATTGGGGGTCATTACGACCCTGGCGGTCGCAGACCACCAGGGGTAATGTTGCGTCCATACCGCCAACAGGCTGGCGGTACGGAGACCCTCATTATGACCGCGGCGGTAGCACCACGGTCGCACCGCCGGGGACGGCGGTTTCCCGCCGTTTTAGTCCGGCGGTGATAATCCGCCAGGGCAGCGCTGCAGGCAGCGCTGCCCTGGGATTATGACCCCCCCTACCGCCAGCCTGTTTCTGGTGGTTTGCACCGCCAGGAAGAAGCTGGCGGTAAGGGGTGTCCTGGGGCCCCCTAACAGGGCCCCGGGCAGCTTTTCACTGTCTGCATAGCAGACAGTGAAAAGCGTGACGGGTGCAACTGCACCCGTCGCACGGCCGCAACACTGCCAGCTCCATTAGGAGCCGGCTCCTATGTTGCGGCCTCATCCCCCCTGGGCCGGCGGGCGTAAACTTGGTTTGCGCCCGCCGGCCCAGCGGGGATGTCGTAATAGGGTCCGCAGGAGTGTGGCCGCTGTGTTAAAAAGTAGGCCTGAATATGGAAGAAAGAAACACAAGAACGAATTAGGGGTAAAATCAAAGGAGAAAAGTAGGGTGAGGAGGGTGGGACGATAGGGGTACAAAAGGCATCGAGAACGTAAGGAACGAGGAGGGCACAGGAACAGAAGGGGTGGAAAAATGGAAGAGAAGAGAGCAGAAAAGAAAAGAAGGGATGCAAATGTTGGAGAAGACAAGGGGAGAAGAAAAGAGCAGGTGGGGTGAAGGAGAGTGACTGCCAAAGCATACACTCTTATAAGAGTGTATCCTGAGAAGTTAAAAAAAAGAGTAGCTGCATAAGTCTGTGGCCAGTAGAAGGACACTAGCCACCAGGAGAAGTACTTGGTCCAGGCTCCACAGTGGGGACGAAGATTGATGTACAGGGGGAAGACTTAGGTGAGGAGCAGGCGCTGACCAATAAGAAGCAAGAAAACAAGAGCCATGTGGGAGTCAAGCAATGGGTAAGTAAAGTCACGTAGGAGCCACCCAATGGTAACTAAAGGTAAGCAACGGGCAGGCTCTGAGTCCCTTTTAAGTTTTCTTTTTTTTAATACAAAAGATTTTTCAACCGCATTCAAGGAAAAACCTAAAAACGGACATTGAGCAGGTTCCTTTTGGGCCCTATATTCATGGCTTTCATTTTACTGACAAACAATCAATTGATTTCTGAACACTCATATCAGTGATTTTCTTTTTGGTTTTACCTCACATTTAACTTAACTTTGCACTAAAATACCTTTTGGGTGGCACACTATAGGAATCACCAAAATTTAGTATGCATGTCTAAGCCACACCCTTAACTATCCACGCCTTGTAGAGACGCCAACTTTTTGCCTCCTACTTAAAGCCCTGACCAGGCTGACTCCCACATCGCGCGTGACAAGCAATAGGAAGGCCTGAGCAGATTTCTGTCCTTTATGCTGTATGGAAAATAATGTCCATGTCTGTCTGTCCCTGATTTGGTCTCATGTGAGCCAGAATGTTCCCTGGGGAGGGCTGCTTCTTTTCTGTACGTTTAAGGTGTTAAAAGTCTCCCTACCCAAGTAAAAAAGGAAAACCTTCCTGCAGTCATTCTGAAATCATCTGATGACTGCACCACATAATTGCAGGAATAGCCCAGTCATCCCAAACTATCCTGAAGTATGTGTATAGGGCAAAATATTTGAGTGAGATGACTTTAAATTCATCACAACAACTACTCTAGGGTGGTGTTCTGATGACGTCCACTGGTAGGGACTGATGACCTTTTACAACTCTACGAATACTAATTGACAACTTCAGGATGAATGTGAATTACTCTAGGATGGCCTCAAGACAATTTTGCAATGCATGTAGATTACTCTAGGATGATTCTGCAACACTTTCAGGATGACCATGGATTATTCTTTGATGAACCTATGACTGCTTCATGATACCAGCTGATTACTCTGGATTGATCCCAGGACAACTGCAAGATTAATGTGGATTACTTTAGGATGATTTAAGGACAACTCAAGAATGAGCATGGATTTCTCCAGGATGATTTTAGGACAACTAAAGAATTAGTGTGGATTTCTAAACGATAACTACATAAAGACATTCAGTTGATTGTGAAATACTCATGGATGATTTTATGCCGACTGCAGGCCAAGTGTGGATTACCCGTAGATGATTCAGTGAATAATTTTAGAATGGGTGTAGAGCACTGATAAATCATTGTGGGCTACACCTTGAGAATTCCTTGTTACAAGCACATTAGCTGACTGCAAGTAATCCCTTGCAGTGTCCCCCTAGTACTTCAGGAATATTGATTTGTTGGTAAAGAAATATTTAGAGGACCACCTCTTCAATGTACTTTACTGTCGAAAACAGGTCACTTCGATGTAATTTGCTTTCTTTACACAATACCATGAATTATTTGCAATGCCATGAGTTCTAAAGATTTAAGGGCTAGATTTACAAAACTGTCACAGAATGCAGCCCAGTACCCATTGCATGACAGTGAGAGAGTGGGAAAGTACCATATCTACAGAGATAGGGCACTCTCTTGCTCTTCTCTCTCTTGCATTGGGGCACCTTTAGGCAGCTGAGTGTCATGCTCACACATTTGAACCATAGTGCCAAGGTGTCTTAGAGTCTCTAGTTTAGGTTTTATACTGGACGGGTCCCCTTCCAGCACAAAATACTATGCCTAGATAAACTTGAAAACTTTTCCCACTTTGGATAAATGCTGTACAGTGCAGCACGGATGCAAAGTGGGAAAAGTTGGGCAAAATAAAGACATTTCTCCTTTTAGCACCTCCTTCAAAATGGCGTTATATTTTGACATGAAACCGTGTCTACTATTTTCAGTTAATAGAGTTTTGCATCACAAACCATGGGTGGTTGCCCTGAACGCCTATGAACCACCCCAGAACACCGCCCTTGGTGCAGAGTAATGGCAAGAAGCGCTTAGCGCTGGTTTGTGTTATTTTACTTTACTTTATTTTACTTACAAAGCAAAGCAAATATCAATTAAAATGCTGAAAAGGATTATGCATCAGGTCTGCATTATAAAACGTATGCAAACAAACACCAAACTTTCATAAATCTGGTCCTAATAATCAGATCCGTACTGTTCTGCTTTGGATATATTATTTTTTAAACTCTACCATGACAGGCTAGAAACTGTAAAAAATAAATGAGAAAGTTGCTTTTTAGCTAGGTTTGTGCTGTAGAAATACCACATACATTAAAGAGTATGTGTCTGCAACAACGTTATACTTAGCAACTTGAGACGCTCCTCCCATACTCCTGACTTACTGTGACATGCCTTAGTTTGAGATACAGAGCATTACCTGGAGCTGTTTTACATGGTGACCAGTGGCAAAACACTGAATAAAACAGTGGCTGAAGTCAAAAGGATCAGAAGGGGTGTGTCAAAATGTAATTTTATTTATCTAAAGCACACAGTTGGCCCCACAGGGGTCAGGATACCAAAAAATAAAATAAAAAAGAAAGCTCAGGACGCAGTGCAAGACAACAAAAAGAAAGCCTAGGCCACTGTACAAGAGAACAAAAATAAAGGCCAGAATACTACAAACAACAAAAAGACTGAAAGGAAACCAGCAATTCCATTATTTGTTTCTAGAATAGGAGTTTTCTTTAGTCCTCTTCTAGGATTGCAAAGCTTTATAGCCAGCTTCCTTCTCAAAGTACTGATGTCTGTTGATGGCCAGCCGTTGGCCCTGCACACAAACTTCATAAACTCTGCGAAAAAAATAACATACATTAGTAACATGTTACAACCACTATTTTAGGTTTTAAATAGGGCTGGGTTGCCTTTAAAATGTCCCAAGCCCAATATTTCATATAGAGTGCCCAATAAGATATGGTTATGGTTACAAGGGTTCGTGAGTTTAACAGGTGAGAACAAGACCTTGATGAAGAGGGGGGCAAAAGGTGAAGAAAGGAAATGTTCCTTTATGAACTTAAGAGTGAAGCAGCAAGTTGTGGATTCAGAAAATTGGTTCCAGAGATTCAGGAAGTGGACAGAAAAGGTCCATCCCCAACAAAGGTCTTTAAACTTTTTTGCTCTGAGCGACCCTAACAAAAATGTTTTGAAGTTGGGCTCCCTCCAAACCTTTGTACAAGACTTGAAGCAGCAGGAGTGGCAAGCTAAGAGTGGGGGGTACTTTACTTTTTTGTAATTAAAAATCTGCACTAAATGTGAGAATTCTAAAAGAGCAAATACAACTAATAAAAATAGAAATTGATCACAAACCGCCACCTCATAACTGGGATGTTTAGCCCCTCATGCTCCTGGTGCCTAATGCAACTGCACTGACTGCAGTAATAATATTTCCATTTCTGAGTAGCAGGCTGTTTTCTCTGCCTCTTTCACCTTTTGCCCACCATGCCCGGCCATCTGCTCAATGCTGAAATACTCTGCCCTTTTGGATGAGGGTGGGAAGGGGGGGACAAAAAACCCTCGCAGGTGTAGCACCCACTATTGTCTCAGCTCTAATTCTAGTAAGGCCCCATGCTTCTTTTGCAAAGTAAGACCGTTATTATTGTAATGTAGTGGGGGCCGTTCCAACTGTGAGCCCCAGCACCACTTTACCAGTCCAACTAATGATAGCTAACACCTTGCAAAGCAGGCAGTCTCCCCTGCTCTTTTTTAAAAAAAAACATGGGCTCTAGTTTCACTCATCCCTGTCATCTGAGGCCCAAGCGAAGGAGTCTCCTCTCCTTCAATAGTCCCCTACCATGGGCCTTTGGTATGAGACTCAAAGAAACACTGGCACAGCAGAGTAACACTAATGCAAGGAAAGAGTAAAACAGCCCTCAAACACCTGGGCCTTCCTGCCACTGCACCACTAATTATACATACTGTCCTACAAAGCAGGTTTTCTCCTCTGTCCACTCCACAGGGTGACCACTCCTAAGTCTGTGGCCCAATTATGCTGTCTGCTCCCTTGATTAAAAGAAAACAAATGCCCACATTTCGCCCTCAGTTAGTGTACTGTTTCATAATGTCCGCTTACCCCTCATAACCATTTTTTGTATGGCTCCAGCTTCTTTCCTTTTTCAAGTTGTCCTTCTTTATTCACTGGCATCATTTCCGCTGCTTCCAATGGTCTTCAAAGATTATTAGCCTATTCAACATATGTACATAATGGGAAGTGCCGATACAAATACAATCTATAAATGGGAGATGAGCTGTGGACCTTTCCGGCACAGACAATACTTTGACTTCCTTGGTTGGTACTATTTTATGATACCAAACATCTCAGTTCATCATCTTTCTGACCAACATGATAGCCTCTAAAAGGTAGATATTTTAAATGTAGTATGAAAACAAGCATTGACAGCGCCAATAGATCTGGCTTTTTTGAATTACTAATAGTGTTTTAGTGTTTAGTAGAGGGGAGTAGAGTGCAGTGGTTCAGTGGCAGAGTGTGTTACAGAGTGCACTGTTATAGAGTTAAGTTTTGTAGAGTGGAGTGCATAGAGTGGAGTGGGTAGAAGTGGATTGCAGTTGAGGGATGGTTTGGATTGGAGTAGTCTGGGGTAGACTAGTTTGGGGTACAGTGGATTACACTGAGTGGGGTGGATTGGAGTGGATGGACTGGATGGGCTGGATTGGATTGGAGAGGGGTGGATTGAGATGGGGTGAGGTGGATTGAATTGAGGTTGGGTGGATTAGAGTGGGGTAGATTACATTGGTTTGGGTCGGTTGGATTGGATTGGAGAGTTCAGACTGGGGTGGGGTGGATTGGATTACAGTAGGGTGGTTTGGAGTGAGGTGAATTAGAGTGGAGAGGGGTGGGTTAGACTGGAAATGAGTGGCTTGACTGGAGGGGGTGAATTTGTCCTCTTGGGCACATTCTTCGTTGTGTATGGCACTAAAAGTTACAAAGAACCAAATAGTACCTCAATCACATAGGGAACAGCAGATGGGCACTGATTAAGTTTATTCAATCAGTGCTTGGTCCTTGCTCCACAAAGAGGAACAGAAATGATGCAAGGCCTGCAGTGACAAAATACACAGCTGTTAAGAAGAGTGCCATGCTAGCCAACAAATGGTAAGCAACGGGCGGGCTCCAAACCCTTTTTGTTTGCAACAGTGTCTTGCAAGTGAGACACATATACTAGCGCATACTATCACAGGCTCGACCATAAACATTTAACCTATGGTCTCTCGTATAATTTTTCCAATGAATCAATCAGGCCTCTGTCCTCTATTACTGGCTTACCACTATAAACAATTCAGCCATACCATATTCCACATAAGCTTTCTCACACCGAAACTTTCTCCATACAGTCATACAGTTACAAATACCTACAACATTACAATTAACCTTCCAAAAACAGCATAACAAGGATTAATGCAAATCGTCTACCCCAAGGCCTTGTCACAGGGGAGACCAACATCGAAAGTCTAGCCTACTTTGGTAACCTACAAAGTTCTCTAACAAAATACCTCTCCACAGGCTTTAGCACAGTAGAATAACAATCCATCCATAATGACCTATTTACTTTAAGATATAAAGTTCACTATGAATAAGTTAGGTCTACTGTTCATAATAAAATTTCAGGCCTGCATCCTTGATCGGTGGCGTGTCACAATAACAAACAAAGTTCAGCTATATTGAGCATAAGGTGTTCCACAAGGTCCCCTCCACCCCACACTCCCCTAACTCCCACTGCTAATACATCTCATCCCCATGGGGCTGGCCAAATACTTCAACATACCCACCAGCGATTCAGCCAGCATACTGTTTTCAACCGTTTGTGTTAAAAAAAAGTTGACTGTTGAACCAGCCCTTTTCCAAATTAAAAGTGAGAAGACAAGGTTTGTGACCTCCATAATGTTGAAAATGAATATGCTAGCATTACAGCCCTCTGTCCCACAGCTCATCGAAATACCATGTCCCAGATCTTGCTGCTAGGCGATTTGGCCTCCCTACATTGCTTTTCATTCATGCCACTCTTGTAGTTTGCTTTCTGTGCCCATGGAAATAACATGATGCCCAAATCAGATTTATACAGTTTTATATAGTGCAAACTCATTTCAGTGCTTTACTTGCACATAATTTTACTTGGCTAGAACTGCTTTTTAAGCGTGGGAATAATTCGGCTAGAATCACAGGATGGTGACACAGTGCTGGGACACAAACCGGGTTCCTCAATTAAGAAAGCAGATCTTGCCACAAGGCCACTTGCATCACTATACCTCACCTTTGATTTATGCCACTATAGCTTTCTGTGCCCATGGAAACAGTTGCACCAATCACATTTAGATATACTGTTTTTATTAAGTCCAAACTTGACAAAGGGCCATTGCAGCACTTTACTTGCCCAAAACAATGCAAAGTTAATATTGTTTTTTGAAAGTGTGGGCTTACAAACAATTTCAAATCATAGGAAGCTGCTGCTGAGACATGAACCCCTTTACTCACTTAAGATAGCAGATCTCACTGTTAGGCCACTTTACCTCTGCACAGCACTTTTGATCTTTGCCGGTTTTGCAAACTGCACCTGTCACATACACATTTTGAGTCAGCTTTATTTTTCATTCCCACTCCACCCTTTTTCTGCCCATTCACCTCAATGCAGGTACCTGAATGAAGTCAAAGGTGGACTCATAAAAGCTCTACGCACATCCGGTAGCACCAGAAGTGACATCATTCTACTGCAGCGCCAACAGAATGCCTCAAGGGTTCAACGGTATTTGTATAAAAAGTGCACAATGGCTCTGCCTCGCTCTCTTTTCTGAGATTTTCAAGATTTTCGTGCACATCTGCAAGCAGCAAGAGTTCTTTAATTTTGACATCTCAGGTAGGGGCATGCGGACCGACTTGGAGCAAAGCTATGGGTTGTGAAATTGATTAGAATATGCTGTAACTCGCCGCACGTTTTCAGCCAGATAAGTGATCCGCAGGCTGGTATTTTGTTTTTGAACTTGCTATTGGCACCGGGGGAGCCACTGAAAGCTCACGCCTACCTCCTTCATTCTAGTCAGGATGTGGCGTTACACCCAGATAGCTGCAGACTTCATAAATATTGGGAGCTAGGTTTGAGTCTTTCCTTAGTCCCGAATTTGAGTAGCATGCTCTGACTAAAGGATATGCTAACTTGCCCATGGTGTCGGCCATCTATAAAACAGTGATCACTAGGATGGCAATATAGGTATATTTATGGGCACAGGGGCAGCCACTGAAAGCTCATGCCTGCCACCTTCATTCTCAGGATGTGGCATTGCAGCAGCCAAAGCTGGGGACTTCGGAACTATGGGGAGTCAGGTTTGAGTCTCACCTTCAGCTCAACATCCTGTGTTTCTCAGATATTTAATCTTCCCATTGCTAAATCACACAAATAAATGCAACTTTGTTTAATGTTAAGCAGAAAATACCTGGGGTCGAGGTTGTCATATATAAAGACTACACAAAATGCACAAAGGTAAAAAACAAAGCGTGAGAATGAAATACAAATAGATATCCATTACAGGCTGATTTGTAGAATGTGAAACCAGAGATACACAATAAATTGTGACTTCTGTGTTCAAAATGAGTGGTTTTAGGCAAATATTTGATATCACTAAAAAAACCTTTTCTTCATTATCATGTTAAATTGGCTTGCCTCGTAGTTTTTAAATGGTTAATTTTGAAAAACTATCAATTTTAATAATGTATTTTCTGTACAGTGCAATGCTATCACGGGATGTGTTCATGTCAAAGCTTCCACCACATATTGCATGTACTTTAACTTTTAAAGAAACTTTTTATTATTCCATATGATGTTTGTATCATTTACAGAGCAAACAATTTCAGAGCTGTACTCTCACTGTTAACTTTTTGGCTCGTCTGCCTATAGGAGCCCCTGTGTCTCCCATATCTCACAGATGTTCATTGGCCTAGGGCTGAAAGGATGCCCCCGAAGAAACCTTCCAACCCATGCTGCAGTCCCCCACAACAGGGGCTGCAGGGCCTGTGGTACACACCAGGAGTCAAGGTGCCTCCATCACTGATGTTGCATGAATGATTATGTGTAGTAGTTTTACATCAATTAAAGGGGATATTAGGGAACACACAAAGGTCCCAAAGCTCCGGTGAAAGGTTCCCCTGGCATAGAACAAAATGTCACATTTGTATAGGAAAATATTACTGTAATATGCCTAGCAGGCTTTCTCACTTGATATGGCCAGGTTCCCAGCATCTATTTATATCCCACTAACTTCATAATTTGCCTGCTTTTATTCAGCAAACAAGACACTGTTGGTCTCGAGGTTTTCTCAGTGGTCAAATGATGCAATTTGTCACTTCTGTTAAGCCAGGTGTTTACATGAATAAGCAGCATTAAATTCAAAGTACATTTGGCCTCATTCCGCACCCCGAGACACTGTATTTTATAACTAACTTTGCTGCAAACCTATCTGAGGACTAATTACTCACAGGGCAGTCCCCAGGGGGAGTCACTGGGGCTATTTAGCCTATGACTTCTTTTAAGGTATCCATGCTGCTACGGCTAAATATATATTATGAGGGAGGTAATGCCATTGACCACTATGTGGTGCCATATACAGTGCCTCAAAATGTGCCCCACTTGTTGATCATGGTAATGGAACACAAAACAGCCCCCCATTATGTTTGTGACCTGAGTGAACAGATAGTCACCCACTTCTCCGTGGTTGATAACTTCCTCACATGCACTTTGGTGTGAAATTCTAAGTAGTCGATGTTTGCCGGTGTATTGTGACCCTGGTCAAGTCTGACCCCAGCATGCCTGGTCTATAAGGTTATCTCTGCAGTGACAGGGTTTAAGGATTTCGTCTGCCAGAGAAAAAAATGAATTTTGCTTTGGAGGAATACTTCAGTTTATGGTCTGATGTTTCTCAGTTATTAGTTCAAACAGTAATTGGCAGACTCAGGCAGGGCGCTCTTCTTGATCTGTTTTTATCTATTCTCAATATCCACATACCCATCCAGTATGCAATCACACTTTAAAGTTCTGTTGGAAGAAATGTTAGAGTTGATAGAAGAAAAGGCTTGAGTATCTTGTCTATCATTTATTTTTTTACATAGGGCAAACTCTACCCAGATGGATTTCAGAGCACTGTACAGTGCCTAAGCAGCACAGATCTTAATCATGATTTGGCTGTGGTAGCATGGAATATATATTCTTGTGACATTATCAGAGACTCAACAAAGTTTGGCAAAGTCAATAGCTTTCACCAATGCGAGGAAACAGGGCCCAAATGGGGGGCATATAAAGATTAGTTATCAGAGGTAAGCACACATTACGAAACATTACACCAACTCTGTTCAAAGGACATTTCAGTCTATGAAACTGGTCTAATCCCAAAGGCCAGTAAACTCAGAAGATACTCTCTACACTGAAGACTGCCTTCTACACTAATCATTTTCAGATGAACATTTGCTTTGGGTTGCCTAGGGTTTCGCAATTAGGTTGATAGCAATTGTCCAAGTTACAGAGTCTCTAGGATGCAGTCAATAGTACTTTGGATGGCCCATCTTTCTTTGTGAGGCAGCAGTGTGAAATGGGCTACCTCACAAAGAGCATGATCTGCTCTGCGTGTTGTTTGGTTTTCAGTTGCCCTTTTTGTTGTTTTCATTCATAGTTTAGTTATACAACCCCCTAATAGAAGGAAGATATAAATAAGTAATTAAATTGTTAGATTAGTACTGAACATGTTACTGTAATCTTCTTCAACGTCATGCTCTGCAGAGAAAAAACATTGTGTTCTGCAAAGAGGGACACTACATAAACCACACTTGCTGCTTTTCATATAAGAGATTATCTTTAGTCTTTCAGAATGGGTTGAAGGCCCATCATGTGATACCAGTGATGTGGATGATATTGAGGAGATGGTACTTTGAAAGTGAGGCGGTTCTGATCCACTGATAAAAATTGTTCATTTTCACCAAACCTACGACTGCCTATTTTATCAGGCTTAAAGAATGAAATGGTGCAGTAATTTTAATGTGATCACAAGGTTAAAATGTCCAGTTTTGAGGGCACATTAATCCAGAAAGCCACCAGACCAGCTTCTCTGACTTACAGGAAGACAAATCAATAAAACCACACTTAACCTTAAGGATGTTACTGTAACAGGACACTATTTGTTGATTCTCATATTACAGCTATTCAATGCACACAAGACACAAAACAATTCACACTGAAGAATGGTATTAACTGGTCACTTACCTGGATGATTACAGACAAAATATTTTGCTGAAGAAGCAGATGACAACATTATATAGCACCGAAGAAAGTAGAAGAAGGATCCTTGCAGACTTCAAGCAGAGCCAATGACATTATTCTCAAAGGTGCAGAATAAAACTATAAATTCATTTCTTTACCACTTGCATTAACAATCTGATGCAAGAAAGTATATGGTTTGAAGGCTTGTCACTTGTAAAATGGAGATACTCATCAACCCACATTCACTTTCTGCCACCAAAAATGTAATTGGTTATTAAAACATAATATATTTACTATTGAATTACATTTATTTTATTTACTAAATGTGCAATAACATTCATATTTTGTTATAGTTCTTCATACATCACCTTTAGCAAATCAGTGCACATTACATGCAGACAACAGTACAGCATTATCATATTATATCCCACCAGTAGAAGACAAAGTTGAAGATCCAATTGACACTGTTTGGGATAAGCTTTGTACCAGCTTAAATTGTGAAATGCATGCTCAGCTCAAAGATGAGTTAATTATTGATTTGGATTCTGTTTTTGAGCAACTTAAGGATCAATTTGTATATACCATTTAAAATGAGTACAAATAAATTCAAGTTTGTTCTGATCAAACTAATACCACACAGGAATCATCACCTATTTTTGAAGGCTCCAACAAATGCTGAGGGGTGGTCATACTATTGCTTTGTTACTTAATTATTTGTTTTTGCCTGCACAATAAGGCAGCTGGCTATATGCTGATTCTCATCTAGTTGCTCTTAACACATGATAATAAAACGTTCAGAACTATGTATCACCTTCACAAATATATTAGAAAAAAACTGTTAAGACCCCTAATGTAACTACCTATTGAGCCATTTGCCATGCACATGCTGATAAAAACACTCAGACCTGTCCTAACCAACACTGTGTGAGAGATTTGACTCAAAGTGACTCTTTGTCTTATTTCATTAAGCATAGACAAATTGTGCAGCTACGGACTATGTTTAGGTGAAAACAGTTTACAGAAAAGGAAAGGTAAGAAAACGTTGATTTGATCACTATATGCAGAACAAGAAACAATGAAAGATGTATAAGATGGGAAAATGTATTTGGATTTATACAAGAGTGGATTCCTGAAAAAAGAAAACAGCATTCCATTTGCAATGAACACAGACGGTGTTCCTGTATTTAAAAGTTTAAAAATATCAGTGTGTCCAATATACTTGATGGTGAATGAGCTGCCTGTATCCCACAGAAACCTGTGTGGAAATATATTGCTAATGGTATATGTGTTCCAGAAAAAGCCAATAATGTGGTCTTTCTTAAAGCCATTATATAACAAGTTTGCACAGCTGGAAAGTGGTGTGTCATTTAAGGATCACAACAACTCTAGTTTTATTTGCCAAGCTACACTTCTGATAATCACATGTGATTTACCAGCTCTTGTTTCAAACAGCACCCAGTTTAATAGCACATTTGGGTGCTGGAATTGTCTACTACAGTGTGAACTCATTGTTTCAAGAAAAGGGCACTGTAGAGTATTTCCTTATGATGTTGAAAACCCAAAAGGCCGGCCAAGGACACTTGCTTCTCTTAAATCTGATGTAAACAGTGCAATAGTTAATATCGAAAATGGACTTTCGGATTACAGTGTAAGAGGGATCAAAGGTCCCATGTGGTTCATGTTTTTGAAAAATTCTGTGTAACCAAAGGATTTGTGATTGATTACATGCATGGTGTCTGTTGAGGCATTATGAAATTGTCGCCGACCATCTGGTTCACCAAAGAACATAAGTATTGTTCATACTCTTTTTATGTCTATTTGAGAAAGATAAGACCCATACTGGATGTTACTCAAGTTTCAAGGTATGTTGATGAACTACCATATTAGGTCTCAGAAGTTTCAAAACGTTCTTTTATTTTTATGTTAAAATATTGTTTAGATAAGTCACACTATTTACACTTTTGTGTACTTGTAAAAGCAAGTCATAAGCTATTAGCTGACAACATTGTCCAGGAGGATTCAAATAGAGCAGGACAGTGTTCTTTTCTGTTTGTGCAACTTAGATTTTTGACAACCAATGTTTATCAACTGGTCCATTCAGTAGACAGTGTAAGAGCAGCAGGGCCTCTGTTTACTTTGAATTGTTTCGTTTTTGAAGATATTAATGGTTTCATTTTACAAGACTTGTATGGTGCAGCAGGCATAGAAACACAGATTCTAGATGCAGTACACATGATACAAGTAATACCTATGGTGATGGAGAATAATTTGCCCCCAATGGTGTTGACCAATGTTCCCTGTAAGGTGCGCACGCACCCTTACTTTCACAGCCGTGCAAGCCTCTCTGCCAAGCATGCACATTTTTAGTTGTGTCGTTGCCTGCATCACGTGAGAGAGTGAACCCGTACATCAGGGCTAAATCTAAAAAAAGGAACAGCGTGAAAACACGGCCACTCTCTTCGCAGCAGAGCAGGACAAGAAATGGCAGTGCAGCGACCCGAGGAGAACCCCCTGCACAAGGAGAGCACCAAATGAAAGCAGGTAAGTGTGCTTAGAGGGCATCGGGGTGCGAGGAGGCCGAAATATTGAGTCTGTCAGCTAGCCAGGTAGGCCATGTGAGGCGCATCATAAATGCAAGTGCTCCACAAAACTTTGCATTGACGGCACCATCTACTCCTCTTTATTTACTCCTCTTTAAAAAAATACAAACAAGAAATTTCGGTACTAGAGTGCAGTGCGACACAGTGAACATTTCTTCAAGAAATTTAAAGTCGAGTAAAAGACACATTGCTTAATGCGCATTATATCACCCAAGTCATGTTCATTATTTTCCTCGCTTACTTTCGACACTCATCACAGCTTGAGCCATTTTTTCTTTATTTATTTTTTGTTAACCCCCCCCCCTTCCTCGTCGTTCCCACCGCCCCCTCCTTGACATTTGCAGTGGCCACCACTGCATTTCTACATATTCTAGTAGGTGCTAATTTACTAAATGGCAAGTTTTCAGAAGTGCTGATAGAGGAAACAAGATACAAATTACTCACACTTTTAGAGGCATGAAGCAATTAAGTGTTCAAGACAGAAAATGCAGAGTTGTAAGGAAATTAAATGATGTTTTAAGACATTGAACGACAAGAAGAATATAGAGTTTTGAGATTCCAGAGTGAAAGATGAAGGAGAAAGATGTGGAACGATGAAGTAGCAATTCAGATATGAAATCCAAAATGGGCAGGGCGTTCCTTTGAAAGCAGCTGAAAAAAATCAGGATACAATGTCATATTAAAAGATGAATGGCATTATTAAACCTGACATTCTCAAAATACAAAAAAAATTATGTTCCTCATAAACTACATTGCCTACTGCAGAAACCAGACTTGACACTCGTAGGTAGGTTGTTACTGGACATCCATCAAATGTTGTTAAAGATCTAGTCTGCACACCTCGTGGCTCATCTGCTTCATTAAGATATGGTAAACACCTGTGTTTCTGAAGGTAGAGATCCAGCGGATACAACATTAGAAGCATCCTCACAACAATGAAATTGCTGGGATTTGGTGGCAAAAATACATTTGAAGTTCTAATTTACTTACGTCAGGCCTTCAGATGCTGTCCTCAGTGTTTTGGTCCACTTGGAACTGATATCCACAGCATAGTGCTTCCACGCAAGAAAATCAATCAACATTCCCTATGCAGTTCAAAAATAAACATTCTGGAAACTCCTACAGTGACACTGATTTCACATTTTTTTAAACTATTCGCGGGCTTTAGGGGTTGTCTTAGAAAAATGAAAAGTAGCTGTCTGGGCTGCCTGGCTTTAAGTGGTTTTGTTGACAGACCAAACATCAGGTCGGCAGAAATGTTTGTGGTAGAAAATGTAAGCAGACATGGCACTGAAGTATGAATTTGGTAGACTGGCACCGCTGAAGTGGCAGAATCCGCCCTCTGCCCCCTTAGGTGCCTTGCAGATTGACCACTAATTCAGACCATTAAGAAAATGCATTTCATTTTCAGAAATTGTGACGTGATGATGCTGATCATCCGGACAGTTTGTTTTTTCTGCTCAAAGTTCAGTGAACATTAGGAAAATATTTGTGGAATCCTTCATGATATTTTCCAAAATCTTACCCAGTTGAGTTATTTTTTTAATAATGTAGAGATGGGAATATAAATAGAGAGAGAAAAAGAGAGAGAGAGAGAGAGAGAGAATTGTTATTAATGGAAATTAGTCTATTGTTCTACGTTGTACTTATTCAATGGCGCCAAATTATGCAAGGATGAAAGACAGGGAAACACCCTGAAAGTCTGAAGAGATACATGTTCATAGAAAGAATTAGACATTTAAAAATCCCATGAGAGGGGAAGTCTATCATTTTTTCGATACTAATAGCATTAATGTCAAGAATTGAGTTTTATATCAAACCTAAAAACTACAGAAAGGATGATATTAAAACTTTACCAAGGCAGAGAGGTTTAAAACCTCTTGGATTAAGCTTCAGAAAGACTTTGGATAGTGCTTAGGTCTTTTTGCTATGCGCAAGATTCTGGAATGTCGAAAAGATTACATAAAACATTCTTCTTATCGGAGTTGCTGTCGATGTCTCTTTCTATGACATACTTGTTTAATAAATATCATTTGAATAATTCCCAGCAAGTGCTCCTTTATCCCTGCATGCTTTTTGTTAAAAATTGGGTCTCTAGTTGGCAGAGCTATGCATCCTGACCAAGTAAGCAGGAGGTATGACGTTTAATGGCGTTGAACCTGTGTTTCATTAACAAATAAATACAGTAAAAGAAAACACAGTTACACTGTGGTTTTTGGAGCTGAAAATGATTAATCAACTCAGTGCTATGCCATGATATCAATTAAGTTAATCATACAGTTAAAGGCTTCAACTCCACTACCGTGAAGAGACTAAGGGCAGGGTTTACAAGGAATTGGCAGTGCCGTGCTGCGTCAGCTCTGAAACGCAGGGATACGCCGTATTTACAAAAATACGGCACACCTTTGTGTTTCCCATAGCGTTGGCACTAAACTTAGCTGTCAGCACCAACGCAGTCATCCTTGTACCAAAGTGCAAGGGTGTCTGCGTTGAAGGGAACGATTGTTTGGGGCAGATTTATAAGGAAGAGGCACATTAGTCCGATGCGCCACGTTTCTTGCGACTCCCCTACTGCCACCTAACACCCTGGTTGCACCGTATTTATAATACGGCGCACCATACCAATCGTTATCACAATAGCGTCAACATTTTTGATGCTATTGTGGCGCTTTGCTGCACTAGTTTAAAAAATGCTGATGCTAGTGCAGCAAAGCACAGGGAGGCCCATAGGTTACCATGGGTGCGTCATTTTAATGCCTGCTTTGGGCAGGCATTAAAAATGACAGAAAACAATAGTGCAGTGAAATGTTGTAAGTTACACAGTGCCATTTTTTGGGGCCTCCCTGCATCGAAAAGTCCCCCCTTGCATACATTATGCTGGACGCAGGCATAATGTGGGGCAAGGGTCCGCAAAGTGCTTGCATTGTGCCACTTTGTAAATCTGGTGCGGGAAAAGGCCACCTTAGCGCCGCCTTAGAGTAAAACAAAATTATGCTATGGTGACGCAAGGGGCTGGTTAATATGCCCCTTTATGTGCAGGAGGGTGTCCCTTCCTACATATAAACAATCTACAATGGCGATTTGGTACAACTAACTGTGCTGCAGAATGCAGCACACATAGAAGTAGCAAATCGTCATTATTGAATGATTGTTTATGTGGAGGAAGGGACACCTTCCTGCATATAAACAGTCATTCATGGTGTTTTGCTCTTTCTATGTGTGCTGCATAAAGCAGCACCAATGGTAAAAGTAAAAATGAGGAGAATTAATAAAAGTATTTCTCCTCATTGCACCATGATAAAGCCACCCCAGTTTTTGGTGCTGCCATAGATTTACAAAAGCAATGGATGTTGCTGTGGAGCGCCCACCCAGAAAACTGCGTTAAAGGGGCCCATATTTACAAGGTGGCGTTAAGTCACAAAAAGTGGCTTAGCGCAGCCTTGTAAATATGGCGCAGTGGACAGTGCCACCAGAGCATCACAAAAAGTGATGCTCCAGTGGCACTAGGAGCTTGTAAATATGCCACTAATTATTATAGAATTGCAAGCAGTGTAGAAGAATTCAGAAGTAAGGCCTAAGTTTATTATCTCTATTGCCAAGCATGGAAAGAAAAGGGCATTTAAAAATGCGCCAAGGCAGAACCAGGGTGATTTAGTCAGAGAGAATTGGTGTTCACCAATGTTCCCTGTAAGGTGCACCAGAGAACCTTTAACAAAGTTCAAAGGAGACATGCCTGGAACGGGTCCTCATAGTTCATGTCTTGGTCGAGACATGCTGGGGGGTGTTCACTACAGAAGGGGATATGGACTAACCCATTGTTCCCATAAATGAACAGAAAAATGATTGAACCAGACCCAGCACTCTAGACTCAAGGGTGGCAAGCAAATCTGTCCTTAACCCCTTTGCTGCCAGGCCTTTTCCCCTCAGGTGCCAGGCCTTTTTTTGGCTATTTGGGGCAGTTTGCGCTAAGGCCCTCATAATTTTTTGTCCACATAAGCTACCCAGGCCAAATTTGTGTCCTTTTTTTCCAACATCCTAGGGATTTTAGAAGTGCCCTGAGTTTGTGGGTTCCCCTGGAGGAGGCCAAGAAATTAACCAAAATACAGCAAAATTGTCGTTTTAAAACAAATGGGAAAAAAGGGCTGCAGAAGAAAGCCTGTGATTTTTCCCTGAAAATGGAATCAACAAATGGTTTGCAGTGCTAGAATCACCATCTTCTCAGCTTTTAGGAACAGGGAGACTTGAATCAGAAACCCCAATTTTTAAACACAATTTTGGCATTTTACTGAGGCATACCTCATTGTTACTGTTTTTTGTGCTTTCACCCTCCTTGCAGTTAGTGACAGAAATTGGTGTGAAACCAATGCTGGATCTCAGACAGCTAATCTTTTCTGTAAAGTAGACACAAATCTTGATTCAGCAAGGGGTCATTTGTGTAGCTCCTTCAAGGTTTTCCTACAGAAACAGCTAAAATAAAACAAATATTGGAATTGAGGTGAAAAAAGAGCCATTTCTGTCCACGTTTTCTTCTATAATTTTTTTCAGCTATGGCAGATTTTTTAAGGAAATATACTGTTGTGTCTGCTGGACTCTTCTGTCTGCGGGGATATATAGGGCTTGTAGGTTCATCAGGAACCCTAGGTACCCAGAGCCAATAAAGGAGCAGCACCTTCCAATGGGTTTCCATTGTACACTGGGTATGCAGCAATTCAATTGGTGAACTATAAAGAGTGGAAAATAGGTATCAAGGAAACCTTTGTATTTCCAAAATGGGCACAAGATAAGGTGTTGAGAAGCAGTGGTTATTTGCACATCTCTGAATTCAAGGGCATTTCTCAAATAGATGTCTTTTTTTACACATTGTCTTACATTTGGAAGGGAAAAATGTAGAGGAAGACAAGGGGCAATAACACTTGTTCTGCTATTCTGTGTTCCGTCAAAGCTCCCGATAAAAATGGTACCTCACTTGTGAGGGTAGGCCTAATGAAACCAGATTTGTGTTTTTACCATTCTACCGCCCACGTACATTAAATCTGTAAAGCAATGTATAGCAAAATAGCATTAGTTACTAGAGTGTTTATATCACATTGTTGTGTGTCTCATCAGTGCAAAAAATAGAAGGTGATGTATTATTGCAGGTATGTAACTGAAGGCAGTGTCACTCCTGTCAGAGCTTTCCAGATGTTGAAGAGGAACTGAGCACACATCAGTTGATGCAGAACTAACTCAGCATCAAATTGTTATTAGAATTTGCTGTACATAATTGGCAGAACCTAAATGCGTAAACATTGAACAAAAACAATAGGTCTTACCTATGAAATGTATTGGATTTGTAATTTTTTTATCTAGAAGGCTGTGCATGTGCTTACGTGTCACGGAGGCTTTCTTGTTAGAATTTTTCTTAAAATGAAACACAAATCATTCAAAGATGCCCCACTCTCATGCATGGCGGCCAGTTTAGGATGCTTTTTTTTATAACTTTAACACACTGCAAATCCATAAGAGTGGTGAAGTTGACTACACAAGTGAATGCTCATGGTTTCACCAGATTTATCCGCCTTAGTGATGAGAGAGCCCAGGGTGTGCGGTAGCCCACACTTATAAAATCCGATTAGTCATAGCGAGTGGGTGAGCAGATAACTTGAGGCATGTAAAGGCTGCATCATCGAAGGTCTAACGCATGATGTAGGTTTCTAAACAGATGATAATATGGAATCTAAACTGAATGCCCAGGTAACTATTCAATTGCTCTGGAATTGTCATGCATAATATTTTTGTAACTCCTATAACCTATGCTAAATATCTTCTTTCCAATTACAGATGGTCAACATTTGGATTTGAATGGGCAGGCGTGAGTACCAAGGAAGACCAGGTAACTCTGTAGACATTCCAGGTGGGATTAAGGGTCTCTAGATAAATCATGTTAGTGATCCACACCTTTGCTTCTCTTACAGGTTTGTGGGACCGAGCAAGTTTTAGATTTGAACGGGCCGACATGCGTAGAAGCATAAGGACCATGTAATTATTTGGTGGGTCCTCCATCTGGGTCACCTGGCACATTATAATATGGTAACATGCTGTAACCAACTGTTAACCATCTTTTCTTTTGTTGCAGTTATCTCAGACAGTACTGGTCATAGATGAGGACGGGCAGACCGGAGTAGCAGCAGAAAGAGCAAGTTATTATTTGCTAGTTTTCCCTTCTGGTGAATCTGAGACATTAAAACAATCAGGTGCTTTAATCAATTTTTCCTCTTTTACAGGCATATTAGACGCTGCTACACATAAATCTGAACAGGCACACGTGATTAGAAGGAGAAAGACAAGGTAATAATTTTGCACTCTTTCACTGTGGTGCACCTAGTACAATGGAATATGACAACCTACTTTAATCATCTTTTCTTCTCTTGCAGCCATCTCCGACAGCACTACTCATAGATTACAAAAGGCACATGTGAGTAGAAGCAGAAAGACAAGGTAATTATTTGGTAGATTTCACTTGTGATGCACCCCGTCCATTATAATATAACAACATTCTTCAACACTTTTTTTTGTTCTTTTGCAGGCTTCTTAGACAGTGCTAATCATAGATTAGAAAAGGCAGAAGTGACTACAAGCAGAAAGACCAGGTAATTATTTTGTAGTTTTTCCTTGTAGTACATCTGAAACATTGGAACATAATAAGTGCTGTAACTATTTTTGTTCTTCTATTGCAGACATCTCAGACAGTGTTACATCTACAGGCAGGTATAAGAACAAACAGAAAGGCCCAGGTAATTACTTGCTAGATTTTCCAAGAGATAGCTCAGACTTGTCTGGTAGACGGCATTCAATAGCATAAGAAACAACTTTTAAAAATGTTCCTCACTTTAAAAAATGTTCCTCTTTTTTTTTTTGCAGGCTTTGCGGCATAGTTGGCTCAGACTGATTGCCACCAAAATGTTCAAGCGCAAAGCTGTGACTTCTGCAGAGAGCAGTGCTTCACCACAAAGGACGAAATTATGTCTTGTGTTCAAAGAAGAAATTGTGGAGACTGAGACACAGAAGTCATGAGGCAAGGTTCATGTACAACTGGGAGAGCTATTTCTATACAATCCAGAAGTAGGCCTGATTTGCAAAGTATGTGCAGAAGTTAAGATCGCAGGGGACTTTTCTACTGGGAAGAAATGGAGTAATGGCTGGAAGCTGGACTACTTGAAACGCCATCTATGTAGCAAAGTTTATGAATCTGCTTTGGTGACCCTAATAAATAAAAGTGCAGATGCCAGGCTGGGTTTTGGAGTACGCACCATGCTGACGGAAACCGTCAGTAACAGAGCAAACAGACTAGAAGTGGTTGAATGGCAAATATCTCTGCCTGAGGA